>NW_027362768.1:148332179-153132179 GCF_046119375.1 Phyllobates terribilis
ATATATATATATATATGTGTGTGTGTGCGTATGTGTGTATATATATATATATATATATATATATATATATATGTATGTGTGTATATATATATGTGTGTGTGTATGTATGTGTATATATATATATATATATATATATGTATGTGTGTATATATATATATATATATATATATATATATATATATATATATATATATATATATATATATTTATACAGTACAGACCAAAAGTTTGGACACACCTCATTTAAAGATTTTTCTGTATTTTCATGACTATGAAAATTGTACATTCACACTGAAGGCATCAAAACTATGAATTAACACATGTGGAATTATATACTTAACAAAAAAGTGTGAAACAACTGAAAATATGTCTTATATTCTAGGTTCTTCAAAGTAGCCACCTTTTGCTTTGATGACTGCTTTGCACACTCTTGGCATTCTCTTGATGAGCTTCAAGAGGTAGTCACCGGAAATGGTCTTCCAACAATCTTGAAGGAGTTCCCAGAGATGCTTAGCACATGTTGGCCCTTTTGCCTTCACTCTGCGGTCCAGCTCACCCCAAACCATCTCGATTGGGTTCAGGTCTGGTGACTGTGGAGGCCAGGTCATCTGGCGTAGCACCCCATCACTCTCCTCCTTGGTCAAATAGCCATTACACAGCCTGGAGGTGTGTTTGGGGTCATTGTCCTGTTGAAAAATAAATGATGGTCCAACTAAACGCAAACCGGATGGAATAGCATGCTGCTGCAAGATGCTGTGGCAGCCATGCTGGTTCAGTATGCCTTCAATTTTGAATAAATCCCCAACAGTGTCACCAGCAAAGCACCCCCACACCTCCTCCATGCTTCACGGTGGGAACCAGGCATGTAGAGTCCATCCGTTCACCTTTTCTGCGTCGTACAAAGACACGGTGGTTGGAACCAAAGATCTCAAATTTGGACTCATCAGACCAAAGCACAGATTTACACTGGTCTAATGTCCATTCCTTGTGTTCTTTAGCCCAAACAAGTCTCTTCTGCTTGTTGCCTGTCCTTAGCAGTGGTTTCCTAGCAGCTATTTTACCATGAAGGCCTGCTGCACAAAGTCTCCTCTTAACAGTTGTTGTAGAGATGTGTCTGCTGCTAGAACTCTGTGTGGCATTGACCTGGTCTCTAATCTGAGCTGCTGTTAACCTGCGATTTCTGAGGCTGGTGACTCGGATAAACTTATCCTCAGAAGCAGAGGTGACTCTTGGTCTTCCTTTCCTGGGGTGGTCCTCATGTGAGCCAGTTTCTTTGTAGCACTTGATGGTTTTTGCAACTGCACTTGGGAACACTTTCAAAGTTTTCCCAATTTTTCGGACTGACTGACCTTCATTTCTTAAAGTAATGATGGCCACTCGCTTTTCTTTACTTAGCTGCTTTTTTCTTGCCATAATACAAATTCTAACAGTCTATTCAGTAGGACTATCAGCTGTGTATCCACCTGACTTCTGCACAACACAACTGATGGTCCCAACCCCATTTATAAGGCAAGAAATCCCACTTATTAAACCTGACAGGGCACACCTGTGAAGTGAAAACCATTTCCGGTGAGTACCTCTTGAAGCTCATCAAGAGAATGCCAAAAGTGTGCAAAGCAGTCATCAAAGCAAAAGGAGGCTACTTTGAAGAACCTATAATATAAGACATATTTTCAGTTGTTTCACACTTTTTTGTTAAGTATATAATTCCACATGTGTTAATTCATAGTTTTGATGCCTTCAGTGTGAATGTACAATTTTCATAGTCATGAAAATTCAGAAAAATCTTTAAATGAGAAGGTGTGTCCAAACTTTTGGTCTGTACTGTATATATATATATATATACATATATATATATACATATATATATATATATATATATATATAATTATAAAAAATAATAATATATTTTATTAAAATACAGATATGCATGTTTTTCTCAATATCTGGCTAATCCCCCCTCATCCCCCATAACCATCTTTTAATCCCCTCACACAAACCATTTGCAGAGACAAAAACATCTTAGAACTGTTTCATGTATTCCTTGATGTGTAATTGTAGTCTATTTAATTTTATCAATGTTGCAGAGCTGAATTTGGTTCGTCACTGATTATATCACCATTTAGTAACTAATTGAACCTGTTGCATGTGTGGTACTCAGTACCTATGGTGTCTCTATAACACCGCATTCACACAGACTACTTAATGGGTAGCTAAACTTTTTTTTTTTTCTTTAGTTATTTATCAGTCTTTGCAAAGTTATGAATTTTTGTAATATACTCCATTACATTATCTTCCTTCCTTTTACTCAAACTCCATGCTGAAAGTGCTGTTTTATCTGCCTTGTTCATGCACTTTGCATAGATGGTTTTAACTGCAAGTCTAGCAGATATCCGTACTCCAGTGTCTGCTTCCCCTTCCCCCTGCAAACTCTCTTCTTGCCTGAGCACGAGGGAGCAGAGAAGCTCACAGACCTGCAATTCTGAAAAGCTACTATAAGGCTATGTGCCCACGATGCAGAAATACTCCGGATTTTTCTTGAGCGTTTCTGCATCTCCCTGGCAGAAAAAACGCATGCGGATTGTACATGCATTTTTCGCGTGACCCGTCACATGACTAAATCATGTCATGGAAGGTCCTTTCACACCTCCACGAGCCGTACAAGTGACCGGACGCAGTGGAGAAAAGACTGGGGGCCATCAGAAGGTAAGTATAATGTATTTTTTTATTTTAATTCCTTTTTTTTTTTTTACAGGTACTATGATACCCGGGTCTGGAGGAGAGTCTCCTCTTCTCCAAACCCGGGTACCATCCGCACATAGAATCGCTTAATATCTGCATGTGCATGTGTATTTATGCGGATATTATGCCATTCAATGCAAGTCAATGGTGGCGAAAACGCCTCAATTACGCAAAATAATTGGTAGTGCTGTGGATTTTTCCGCAATGATCATCCGCAGCGGAAATGTCCGCAGCATGTGCATAGCACATGCGGATTATCATTGGGGAACATTGCAGACCTTCTACCAAGCGTTTTCTAAGCGTTTCTGCAGAGGAATTACCACTGCGGAAATGCTTAAAAAACGCATCGTGGGCACACAGCCTAAGTGCATGAGCAAAGCAGATAAAACTGCACTTTCAGCATGAAATGTAAGTGAAAAGGAAGCAATATCAGGTCATTAAGTAGATTACAAAGAGTCATTACTTTGCAAAGACTGATCAATAATTAAATTTAACAAAAAGTTTAGTTACTCTCTAAGACAAAACCTCTGTATATTGTCTAGTTGTAGAATTTCAGTCACACTAATATGTATCCATATAGGATTAGGGCTGACAAACACACCCCTAAGAACTTGCAATCCTTAATCATTGCTTGCTGCAGCATTGCATTACAAATGTTTTAGTTCTATGCAGTTTATTGGGAAATCGTAAAGAATTATAATCAACAATGCATATTATGTACAGACACTGAACCAGCAGGGGTATACTGGGAGACCTGAAGTCCGAGAGAAACTAAATGCTGCTCTCACTGGTCGTTGTTACTCATGTACATTTGTATCTAAATGAATCTTGATTGATATATTTATTTGTGGTGGGGGGGAAATTCAATAAAATAAAAAATGTATTAATTGTACTTTTTTTTGGCTTAGGAGTCCAGTGGGCGGTCCTGTTACGGAGTTGATCATTATTTATACTCCTATAGGAAAGGTTGTCAATTTTCTGTGCTTTGAAGTCAAGGGGGCGGTCCTACTCAATGATTGACATTTATAAGTGTGCATAGAAAGAACGTTCGTTCCTAAGTTAGGACCGCCCACTGGACTCCTAAGTTTCGACTAAGCAGAGGTGTAATTGGGTAAATTACTTTTATGCTGCTGGTTTGCCTTATGAGAGAGACAGTTTTCGTTCTTTGCACTGCATATTATGTGCAGACACTGAATCAGCAGGGAATACTGGGAGACCTGAAGATGAGATAAATTCTGCTCTTACCGCATCTTGTTTAAGTTTATTTTACTTATTATTTTTCACAATTCTATTTTCCAGATCACCCAATTGGATCCCAGCAGGACTCTCATGGAACTTAAGCTATATCCTCAGGAAACACTTTTCCTGGAAGCCAAGGAATAATTTTCCCTTTGCGTGGACTGTAAAAGCAGCGGAGGAGGTTCTGCTGTATGGGATAGATAAAATCACTCTGTCACCTCCCACACCCAGAGTGCACACTTGCATCATAGGAGCGGGAGCCTGTAGCCCCCCAATTCTGGAGGCTTTCAGCCTGGGCAGGAGATCATCACCAATACAAATGTTAAATATTACAGATACCCATCATCCAGCTTCTCATATAATAAATGCACTGTTCTCACACCAAAAACATTACTTTTAGGTTTCTTAAAGGGGAAATCCAGGCAAAAAAAAAATAGATCTTCAGATGTCATAAATACATGTGAGAAGATCACATTGATGAAGTCTTTGATTCTGGAGCACCACTAATTTCCAAAGTGAAAGGGCTCTAGAGAGAGTCAGATTTTCCAAATTATTCTGGTGAGACATTGACCTGTGTTTGGCTTTCCTTAAAGGTAACCCATCACTTTGGGCCAATCTAGAGGTAACCGGGATGAGCTGAGCAGATTGATTTATAGGTATTTGTGAGTAAAAAGATTCAATAGAGCTAGTAGCTTCTGCTTATTTTTAGGAGTCCAGTAGGCGGTGCTACTCAGGAATTGACCGTTCTTTATGCTTATACAGGAAAGATTTTAAATGTCTGCGCGCTCTGGGCTTAGAAGTCAAGGGGGTGGTCCTACTAAGTGATTGACAGTGTTTTTAGTATGAGTGTGCATAGAACAAAAAGGTCTGGGCCTAAGTAGGACTGCCCACTGGACTCCTAAGAATGAGCAAAAGAATAGTTTGATAAATTACTAGTTCTACAGAACTTTTCCAACATATATATATATATATCAATCTGCGCCGCTCATTTTGCCCTAAGTGTGATACCTGTAGATTGGTCAATATACTAGTTTCCCTTTTTTTAGCTTTGGTTTGAGTTGTGCCAGCTTTTCAGTATCTCTAAAGAGCGCCTTCATTCTGGACGTCACCGGTGTCACGAGATCAATGGCTTCACGCGGGTTTCTCGCGTGTCAGAAGGTCATTTTTTGTTTTCTCTACTGGATTTCCCCATTAAATATTTCATATTTCTAGAGAGGGAATCGCATGTCCTCCATAGTAATGCCGAGTATCTGTCTGCTGGATCCACACACTGAAGACTGTGCAAGTCTTTATTCATTCATTCAGACTGGGATTTGTGCACATACTGCATCCTAGAATAACTCCGTCATCCAAGATTGCTTAGGATTTGAGGAAACGTTGCACACACTTAATATTACATACATACTAATACTCGGCGACTTCATCCAGTCCTGACTCTTACTTTACTAGGACTTACTTTGGCCTACAGAAAGCAAACTTTTTTGACTTGCCTAAAAAATGACCTACTGGTCCTGCAATGGCGGCTATTTGACAGGTCGGTTGTCGTCGGTCTGTTGTTCTCCCGGCACATGGCGCTCTTCTATAAAATATATTCATTCTGAAATATATATACACTGCCACTCCATTTACACAGGAGACTTGGGGATCTTGGTTCCAGCAGTCAACCCTTCATCAGTCCTAAATTTATAACCTATATGAATGTATTTAGTGGGGAAACCCTTGTAAAGGCCAAAGGGGGGGTGTAGCTAAACAAAGGTGACCACAGCTGTGACTTTGTGGCATCCAACGTTCTTTCCATTCTCAGCAGTAAGTAAAGAGATGACCTTTTAGTCTACAGAAGATACATCCAACTTCAATCACCTCTGTATATACAGCTATTCTGGAAACGTCTTGGCCCCATTTTGTAGGTCCGTGAAAGTTTTTGGGGAAACTTTGTTTTCGAGACCCTATTTTTCTTGCCAGAAATCAAGAGCTAATCTCATCAGTGAGAGAGGTAGGAACTTTTTGAAAAGTTTTTTTATACTTTCCTCTGATGGGATTTTTTTTTCTCCTTTTGAGTAAGAAATCTATTCTACCCCCCCCCCCCCCCCCCAATTCCATGACTGTTCATCATAAAGAAACTAAACTACATGGATTCCTCCAGATAAAGGGGTTGTATGAAGTAGATGAAGGGTCTTCTATAGGCTGTGATTTGTCCTACAGCTCTGGAAAGGTATTAGTCGCTCTGTTGCATCTGGTATTGCAGCACAGCCTTATTTCTGGAGAAAGAAAGATAATTTTCCTAACCCCATAAACCCCTAACCATTAAAGATGCAGAAAAATAAACAATGGCAGCATTTACAGATACTCAGCGTCACTATATTGTGATTTTTTTTTCTTTTTCTCTCTAGATTTTCTCATTTACTCATCCAGTAATTTTATTACTTTTTAATCTCATTTCTGGATCCTGGACCTTGTCTGAATTTTCTACCTTTAATTCTTCCGAAGAGCAGAAAGAAAAAAAAAAAACGCTTTATTGCCTAATCTGAGACCTGGTAAAATGACATGAGATGAGCAAAACTTTCCATAAAGATTTTACAGTATTACATTGAACTGATGTGAGGGATTATTTGAAGAATATACTTTGGTCAAGATGCCAGTTATTTATTTCTGATTTAAGCTTTTGGTTGCAATCGGTCATTTATATAATTTTTCCTTTTTTCCTTCCTTTTTTTCTTTTTTTTTCTAATTTAGGCAGAAGAGGTAGGGTGCATTATTTGCAGTGTGTGCCTCTTTACATATATGCATGATGTGAATATTTAACTCTGAATAAATTACAGACCAACATAAGATACTTGAAATCCTCCAAATAATTCAGAACTTTTCCTACTCTGGTCCATAATGCTTCAGAATCTACGACTGGCTTAATGTAAACTTTATGGACGAATTATGACTCTTTAACAACCTCATAAAAGTCTGGAGGGCTCTAAAGTTTCATTTGCTGAGCTTAAGTTTAATAGGGATCCCTCTGATTTTTTTTTTTTTTTTTTGTCCAAGCCTGAGCTCACTTCAACATAAAGTTTGGAAAAATACACATTTTTTGGTACTGATTTGTTTATTCAAAGCCAGAATTTGACCCCAAAACAAGAAAAAGAAAAGTTTAAAAGAGGAACTTGTACCCACTCATGGCTTTGGATATACCATCAAAAACTTCATTGATGACATGAAAAAAAACAAAACAAAATATAAGTGGTAGATTTTTTCTATTGGTCTTGGATTTTTTTTAAAGGAGTATTATTTTCCGATTAAATCAGTTGTAGGGATGACAGTAAAGGTCTTAAACTAAGCAATATGTCACTGATGATGCATAGGGTATTGCATGCTGTATATTCTTCTCTTTCTATGATCCAGCTCCAGGTTAAAGAAGTTTACTGAAAGTTATAAGTTAGAGTTGTGTCGGGACAGAGAGGGTTGACGACAGTCCCCGGACTGGAGGTTTGGTTGTATAGAAATGTCCATACAGACCTCAATTTTACTATAAAGCTCATGGATGCATAGAGATACATTCATTGTAATTTGGGGGCTGAAAAGCAGAAACTTTTAAGAGGTGTCTCTGCCCTGGAAAATCCCCATTTCTTAGAAGCATCATTTAGCCATAAGGAGAGCATTCAGCTTACTGCAGCTCCCAGCAATCGGCAGTAATCTGGCGGAAAGTGTTCAGTTTTCCTGCAGTGCCACAGCTGGATAGATTGAGTATTACACTGGCGGACAAAGACAAAAGAGGGCCCCTGTGCAAGAGCCCATTATAATGCACAATTCAACTATTTTTGGAGCTGGTAGTGGCCCCCTTAATTTCTGGACCCCTGTGCGACTGCACAGGTTGCACCAGTCATACGTCCGCCCCTGCCTATGTAAACCAATGGGTTGTCTGTGTAATGCAAGGACAGAAGTTGGCTCTCCTTTCTTGGCCATGAATGTAGATCCTGAACAAAGGACATTCTGTAATCACTTAGTTTCCTAATTAGGTATATAAAAGTGGGTTTCCTGAACGGTAAGACCCCATTTTGTAATCACTTAATTGGGTATATAAAAGTGGGTTTCCTAAACTCTAAGACCCCTTTTAAACAGAAGCTTGCAAGCATTGGTTGTGCATTGGAGCCCACCAGTTGTTACATCGGTTTTACCAAATTACTTTAAGCTTTCATAGTGAACTAAGTGGCCCAAGAAACTAGCAAGTCTACAGGGCAACCGGGTAATGAGCCACAGATGCCTCTGGTCAGACTAGGAATAGTCATGCAAAAGGCCTTAAGGCTTATAAGGAGTGAATCACACGATGCCAATCCAGCTAACATCTCGCTTTCTTCCCCCATATTTGTCTTCTAGAAATAATATAGTAGCGCAGATCTTGGAGGGATGTCATGTGCTACAGGTACAGGCGTTATTTGCAGTGGCCTTCCTTTATATCAGTCTTTACAGCAAAATGTGAACTGTACAAATCTCCGATTGTACCTCTTAATGCTGATGTAAATTTTTCACCCCATTCAGGTAGAAGAATTTTTTTTTTTTTTCGTAGAATTTTTTTTTTCTTTTTTTTTTTTTAGGCTGCTGATTTAATTTACAGACTTCAGATCTGGTATATGTGAGCGGAAAAAAATGGCAGCCAATGTGGATAAACTAGACCTTTGTGTACGGGCTCTAGCCAAGCACATATATGACTACCGTAGGGCGTAAGTACTTAACGTGAAGGTACAGCCCAAATATATACACGTGTATTCTAAAAGCCCCTTATATTTCACGACATAGGGGGTAACTTCACCCGCCAAAGCTTTTCAGATAATCTGATTTCTGTTTTACCTTAAAATAAATCATAGGAGCCTTCACCTCTCTGCTCCCGCACCCCGGATGTGTCTGTCCTTGTTTGTAAATTGTTATTCTGATGTTTTTAAGAATGTTGTACTTGTCACACCACAAAAAAAATGAAAAATGCAAAATGTGTGGAAAAAAAAACTGTTTCATTTATTGCTTGGGGGATGTATTAGCGGGGTTCCTTTAGACGGTATACATTATACGAATATCACCACTGGATGTTGAATAGTGCATTAAGTTGTCCCCTTTCAGTTAAATTTTAACCCTGATCGTAGTTTGCTATATATATATATAAAAAAAAAAAAATGCTGTACTCACCTTCCCCTGGTCCACCAATGAGTCTCTGCCTCTGCTCCTAGTTTCTGGCATTGACTGCAGCGCTGATGTCATGTGGACAGCACAGCAGCCAATCGGTGAGCTCGTCGGCTCTGAGCAGTGCGTTCTGTCTACACTGGCAGAGTGATGTCAGTACCGCAGACGATGCCAGACACTAGTAGCAGTGGTGGACCCGGTGACGGTAAGTAAGGGTTTATTTTAAACTGCACAGCAAACTGCACTCGGGATGAAAATTAACTGAAAGGGGACAACCCCTTTAAGGCTACATTCCCACATCCATTATAACACATCCATGTGCAGTCCATTTTTGTTTTCAGGTAGTACACCGACCCATAGAGTCTAACACTGGTGGCTGTGGACCCATTGCGCCATGGGCTGGGCTTACCCTGGAGGGGCGTGACTAGGTGTCTACCGGGTCTTCACTAGGGCCTCTGATGGTGAGGATAGGCTGGGCTGCCAGTAGACACCGGGTGTCACTCCAGGGCAGAGGTCCAGGTATGAGGTACAAGAGGACGAGACAGAAGCGTGGTCAAACGGTCCGAGGTCGGGGCAGGCAGCACGGGTTCATAATACAAAGCCGGAGTCAAGGATGGAGAAGTCAAACTGAGCGGGTAAACAGGCCGGGTCAATAACAAGAGACAGAATACGGAGATATGCATAAACAGGTGCTAGCAGGCTAGGATCCAACGTTTGGGCAAGGAGTGGTAGAAGGAGCCTATTATGTATCCTGCTGGCACGGTATAGGCCAGGGAACCTTATCTCTGCAGGACACAGCAGGGTTAAATTCCTGCAGAGACCAGCAACGCCACCCTAAAGCCACATTGAAATAACATGCAGATGCTCAGAGCTGAGGAGTGCTGCAAGAGGCAAACTCAGCAAGACGGCCTGATACTAGGAGAAGCCGCACGATGAGTAGGGCGGCACTGAGGAGACATGCGAGTTACCGCCATGACACAGTTTCATTGATCTGTACACACAGCTGTTTTAAAACTGAATTTGTGTCATTGATCTGTGAGACTCGGATGACATCCTATCCTCATCCGCTTTGCAGATCAGTCTCGCCCATTAAAGATTATGTGGATGAAAAAAACGGAAGGCGTTCTTTATACTTCTGTTTTCCATCCATGTTTCATCTGTTTTATCTGATCCATTGCTAAACAGCAATGCATAATGAAGTTCAGACAGTGTACATCGTTCAGTTTTCAAAAACCAATGAGAAAAAGTCACATTGAACATGAAGGCAAAATGGTGGACAGATAGTAGGAAAACGGTCAATTTTTCACGAATGTAAAAATGGAAACTGATGTGTCGCTGTAGCCTCGCAATTTTTTTATCAAAAGGATGTTGGAAAGGAGAAACATTTAATTGTGCCAAGATCTGATCCTCTTGTAACATACAAAAACATTCAGGCACTACTTTTATATGAGTGATATCTGAAAAACAATGTAAAGAAGGAAAAGAATAATGAGACGAATTATAACATCCAAATAATAGGGAAATGGAAGACGAAAGTACTACGTAATAAAAAATAAACTGTACAGAAAGCCGTAATAACTACTTAAGGAGAACCAGTGAGGCTGTGTGCCCACGCAGCATTTTCCAAGTGTTTATGCTGCGGAATTTACGCAGCGTAAACGCTTGGTAATCCGTGCCCCATGACAAGCCGCAATGTCAAAGCCCTTGCTGCGGATTTTTCCGCAGCATTTATGTTGCGCTCAAAAATCCGCAGCATGTCCATTAATTTTGCGGACACGCAGCGTAATCGCCGCCATTGACTTGCATTGGACCGCGTGACATCCGCATCACTACATGTGGATAAGCGGATATCACACGGTTCAATGTGCGGATGGTACCCAGGTCTGGAGGAGAGGAGACTCTCTTCCAGACCTGGGTACCATAGAAACTGTAAAAAAAAAGAATTTAAAATAAAAAATAAAGATTATACTCTCCTTCCGATGTCCTCCCGGTGTTTTGTCCGGTCTCTTGCATTGCTCGCGCTGTTGTGAAGGACCTGCCATGACGTCATTGAGTCATGTGACCTGACACATGAATGAATGACGTCACCGCAGGTCCTTCACACCACCGCGAGCAATGCAAGACACTGGACGCGGTGGAGATAACATCGGGAGGACATCAGAAGGTAAGTATAATCTTTTTTTTTTTATTTTTTACTATTCTTATTCTTTTTTTTTTTAACTAACTTGGTCACACTACTATAAATACATGCATGTTGCATGGATTTATATAGTGTGAACAAGTTGTCAAGCACTTTCCAAGTGATGCTAAAATCTCTTGGAAAAGCGCTTGATAACCCGCATGCAGAAATGCATGCCAAGATGCTTGACAAACGCTTCTACCTGGCGGGAAAAACGCATGTAAAATCCGTAAAATCCCAGGGGCTGCGGGAATACAATAAACGAAAAAATTGAACATTTATGAGCTGGTTCTCTTTAAAGATGGCTTTTCATTTATTTAAAAAATAATAAGTAAAGTGAAAGTTAAAATTAGTGTAGAGGTTTACATGTAATGTCAGATTCTGTGACAAATGTTTTATTGGGGTGGTAAGTTTGAAGCAACAAAATTGCTCTACTGCATGTAGATTGAAACTTGGATGTTTTGTTGTTCCCTGCCCCTCATCGTCCAGTTGAGGTCAGCAAAATAATAATTATATTCAGAAAGCTTACAAAGTCTATTATTTGCTGTATTGTTTGGGGGAAACCTGGCAACATTTGTTCAATTTCTCTGCAGCGCCATTTCAGGTGACATAACTTCTGTCAGGGAGTGTAGTACTTTTATGTCGCTTATCCATGTTATGTAAATAAAAGCTTATAACCTGACTTTAAATTCATCCATTGGTTTTATAAATTACTCTTTTGAAAGCTGAAACCCTCCCAAATTTGGTTTAGGTTAAGAAAATAAATTAGCATCAATGCTGAAATATTGATCATTTAATGAACACAGTATGGTCAGATTTTGGCAAGACAAACGTTTTGTCGCCGACAGAAAGTAATGTGATATTCAAACAAATCATTATCTTAAAATACAAATATATGTTGCATAACATTGATGAATGAAGTTGTGGTGCTATTAGAGTCATATTTAATATTTTATGTGACTTCCATGAGCTTGAAGGACTGCATCCATGTGGTTCAACAATGATTCATACAATTTATTAATGAAGTCATCAGGAATAGCAGAGAATGCAGTCTTACATGCCTCCCAGAGTTCATCTAGATTCTTTGGTTTTGTCTTCCAAGCTTCCTCTTTCATCCCACCCCAAACATGCTCAATGATGTTCATGTCTGGTGACTGGGCTGGCCAGTCCTTGAGTACCTTGATCTTTTTTGCCTGGAGGAACTTTGTTATAGAGATGGATGTATGAGATGGAGCACCATCCTGCTGCAGAATTTGACCCCTTTTATGATTTGGAATGTAAGAGGTAGCTAATACTTCTTGATATTTTAGGCTATTGATATTGCCTTCCACCTTGCAAATGTTTCGCACACCCCCATACTGAATGTAACCCCAGGCCATGATCTTTCCACCACCAAATTTAATTGTTTTCTGGGTGTATTTTGGATCCATACGGGCTCCAGTAGGTCTCCTGCAGTATTTGCGGAGGCTGTGATGTAATTCTATTGAAGATTCATCAGAGAAATCCACCTTCTGCCACTTTTCCAGCATCCATCTGTTTAGCAGGCTGTGGGACTTAGCAAATGCCACGCGGTTTATTATTTGCCCTTTTTTAGTGCTGGCTTCTGGGCACTGATTCGACCATGGAGGCCATTTCGAGACAGAATCCTACAAACTGTTCTAGTTGACACAGGGACTTGAGGTGACCAGGCCTGTTGGAGCTCTGCTGCAGTGGAAGAGGGGCTTGCTTTGGATTTTCTAACCAACAAACGTTCCTCCTGAGCAGTTGTCTTGCGGTGTCTGCCGGACCTGGGCTTGTCAAACACATCTCCAGACTCTTCAAATCTTTTTTTTAATTCTTTGTACTTGACGCTGAGACACATTAAAGATGCCAGCCACCTCTGCAGTGGAGCTGGTCTTCAGCCTCTTGTTACCAAGGCTTTGGTCGCAGGGTGGATTTTTTGCATGTTGTCAGAGCTCAAGTTGCAGTTCAAGTGAAGGTCTGGGGTGCTGGGTTTCTTTTTATACACACCCACTAATTAACCGATCATTTAGAGAGCACTGGTGAGGATGTAAACTAAGATTGGGTGCATTATAAAACCAGGCGACAAAACTTTTGTCTTGCCAAAATCTGACCATTCTGTGTTCATTAAATGAACAATATTTCAGCATTGATGTCAATTTATTTTCTTAACCTAAACCAAATTTGGGAGGGTCTCAGCTTTCAAAAGAGTAATTTATAAAACCAATGGATGAATTTAAAGTCAGGTTATAAGCTTTTATTTACATAACATGGATAAGCGACATAACTTCTGTCAGGGAGTGTATATAGTGCGTGTATTAATCAATGTGATGTACATTCTTCAATAGGGATGAGTGGACCTGTGAAAGTTCTGGTACCCTACCTGAACTTTATTCCAAAGTTTGGTTCAGGTACCAGAACTGGACCCAAACTTTTGATCTGAAAAATTCTCTCTTTACTTTTAAGTTCTGGTTCGCTCATCTCTACTCTTCAACATTGCAACTTCAAGAAGGAAAAGTAATTGATTTATGGAAATCACAAGATGGATAGACACATTACTGATCTGCAAATGATGTAAAAATGGAAACAATATTTTTAAAACATCTCGATTTATTCAGTAACCAGTATGAGCATAAATCCCCACACTTACAGCCTTGGCTGCTATCAGTGAGGTTATTAATGGTCGTCTGAGGAATGTTTGGCTGCTCTGAATGCACTTGATCGTCAAGATCCACTGCTGGCCGCTCCCTTGTAATTGCCGACCAATGACGTCCCAGATGTGTTCGATGGGAGACAAGTCCGGAGACGCTGCAGGACACGGTAGGACATTTAACCGGTTCAGGACCGCCCACTGTACATAAACGTCGGCGCTGCCTGGGCTCTGTGCAGCGCCGACGTTTAAAAACGGTGGGTGGTCCTGCAAGCGCTGCGGTTCCGGTGCAGAGCAATGGCTCTGACAGGGGACATCATCGGGACTTGATTGGATCAGGTCCCAATGATGATAACCCTTTCCTATCTTCTATATGCTACGATCTATAGTGATCGCGGTATATAGAAGATAGTGAGAGGAGAGGGGGTCGTCAACTTACCTCTCCGACGGCCCCCTGATGCCTTCCAGGACCTGCCGTTGTTATGGCAGCTGGAGGTCACATGACCGCTTCCGGATCTGCCATATATGGTGTCCTGCTAGGCTAAGCCTGCAGCTGAACTCTAGCAGGAGACAGACAGTATAAAACTGTCAGAAAAGATCTCATCCAATGCAATACATGTCTATGTGATTAGAAAAATAAAAATTAATGTCCCAAACAGGGACTAAGTAAAAATGTAAAAAAAAAAGTCAAAAAAATGTTTTAAAACTGTTAAAAAAATCACAAAATAAATAAATATAAATAAATAAAATATTAAACCAATAAATCCGTATATTTATGCAAAAACAAAAAAAGTACACATATTTGGTATCGCCGCGTCCGAAACAACCCGATCTATAAAACTGTCACACTAATTAACTCCTTCTGTGCACACCGTAATAAAAATAAATAAAAAAACGGAGCAAAAAGCTATGCTTTTTCATCATATTGCCAAACAAAAAGTGGAAAAAAATGCGATCAAAAAGCAAAATAGAAATAAAAATGGTACCGCTGAAAACGTCATCTTGTTCCGCAAAAAAAAGCCGCCATACAGCTTCATCAGCCGAAAAATAAAAAAGTTATAGCTCTCAGAATAAAGCGATGCAAAAAAAATATTTTTTCTATAAAATTGTTTTATTGTGTAAAAGCGCCAAAACATAAAAAAAATATACAGTAAGTGTAGTATCGCTGTAAATGTACTGACCCGAAGAATAATGCTGCCTTATCACTTTTACCACACGCAGAACGGCATAAAAAAAAACCTCAAAAAACAATTTCTGAATTGTTGGTTTTTATTAATTTTACCTCCCAAAAACGGAATAGAAAGCGATAAAAAAAAATGCCACGTTCCCAAAAATGGTACCAATAAAAATGTCAACTCGTCCCGCAAAAAAAAAGCCGTCACATGACTGTCGTCCGAAATATGGAACAATTATAGCTTTGAAAATATGGCGATGCAAAAACTAGATTTTGCAAAAAAAAAGCATCTCTTAGTGTGTGACAGCTGTCAGTCATAAAATCCCGATATAAATCTGGTATCTCTGTAATCGCACCGACCCGAAGAGTAAAGTAATCTCATCACTTATACCGCACGAGGAACGGCGTAAAAAATAAATAAAACCAAATCTTCACCTGCTACTGATTTGTTTATTATGTCTCCCAAAGATCGCAGTAAGGCTCTGCTCACATTTATCCTGCGCTCTGCGCTGAGCGCTTACACCAGAGTTTCCATGTAAATCTCTGAAATACGTGATTCAGCCGGAACCCATGACGGAAGATTCCCTGTAATGAGGCAGATATAGGCCACTGTGGATACCGTCTACGCCTGTGATCCCACGGTGTCAGTTTTTTTAGGCATGCATAAAAGTGCGGTTAGCCACAGTTTTGTGCACTTCTGAAAAAAAGGACACCGCTAAACAGAGGCCAGACGGAGTCCAGAGTAACTCTGCTGCCTCATTACAGTGAATGGATCCCGCAGGGGTTTCATCTGAATTACATCACTTGGAAATTTAGATGGAAACCCCGATGTAAGTGATCAGCCTCGAGCGCCGGATAAATGTTACGTAAAATGTTCCCAATAAAAGCTTCAACTCAGTCCTCAAAAGAAGCAAGTCCCCACTCAGGTCCGTCATCTGTTAAAAATATAAGAGACTTCCAAGTTACTGGTAGCAGAAAGGCTCTGGAAAAGCGAAATGGCCGTTGCCCCCCAAAAGAAATTCAGAAAATTTTGTGCTCCCAAATCCAAATGCCTATTCTACAATAATTTGTTCTCCAATTGTCAAATAGCACTCCGTCCCCCCCAGATCTCGCCGTATGGCTGAGCGGTACGATACAGCCACATATGGGGTATTGCCACTTTTAGAAGAAATTGTGTGACACATTTCGGCACCATTTTTACCCATTGCCCTGTGTGAAAATGTAAAATCTGAGGGTAAAACATTTTTTTGTGGTAAAAATATAATTGTTTTCTTCACTGCCCAATGGTATAAATTAAAAAATTAAAAAATGCTCACTACTTCCCTATATGAATTCCCTGAGAGGTGTAGTTTACAAAATGGTGTCACTTGTGGGGGTTTCTGCTGTTTCGGCATGTCTGCGACTCTTCAAATCTGACATGGTGTCTGCAACCTATCCCAGCCAACATATAGCGCTCCTTTCTCTTCCGAACCCTGCCGTACACCAAAGCAGTGGTTTTCCCCCACATATTGGGTATCGGCGTACTCAGGAGAAATTGCACAACAAATTTCATGGTGCAATTTCTCCTGTTATCCTTATGATAATGCAAAATTAGGGGATGAAAAACATTTTTTGTGGGAAAAATGTGAAAATTTTATTTTTACGGCTCAATATTATAAAGTTCTGTGAAGCACCTGGGGGTGCAAGGTGCTCACCACACATCTAGATAAATTCCCTAAGGGGTCTAGTTTCCAAAATGGTGTCACTTGTGGGGGGTTTCCACTGTTTAGGCACATCAGGGGCTGTCCAAACGCAACATGGCGTCTGCTAATTATTCAAGCAAATTTTACATTCAAAAAGTCTAATGGCGCTCCTTCCCTTCCGAACCCTGCAGTGGGCCAAAACAGTGGTTTTCCTCCACATATGGGGTATCGGCATACTCAAGAGGAATTGCACGGCAAATTTCATGGTGCAATTTCTCCTTTTACACTTATGATAAAGCAAAATTAGGGATGAAAAACGTTTTTGTGGGAAAAATGTGAAAATTTTATTTTTACAGCTCAATATTATAAACTTCTGTGAAGCACCTTGGGGTTCAAAGTGCTCACTACACATCTAGATAAGTTCCCTAAGGGGTCTAGTTTCCAAAATGGTGTCACTTGTGGGGGGTTTCCACTGTTTAGGCACATCAGGGGCTGTCCAAACGCAACATGGCGTCCGCTAATTATTCAAACAAATTTTACATTCAAAAAGTCTAATGGCGCTCCTTCCCTTCCGAACCCTGCAGTGCGCCCAAACAGTGGTTTTCCCTCACATATGGGGTATCAGCGCGCTCATGAGAAATTGCACTACAAATTGTGTATTCCATTTTTTCCTGTTACCCTTGTGAAAACAAAAAAATTGGGTCTAAAGTAACATTTTTGTGAAAAAAAAGTTAATGTTCATTGTTTTCTTCCACATTCCAAAAATTCCCGTGAAACACCTGAAGGGTTAATAAACTTCTTGAATGTAGTTTTGAGCATCTTGTGGGGTGCAGTTTTTAGAATGGTGTCACTTTTGGGTATTTTCTGTCATAAAGGCCCCTCAAAGTGACTTCAAATGTGATGTGGTCCCTAAAAAAATGTTTTTGTAAATTTTGTTGGAAAAATGAGAAATCGCTGGTCAACTTTTAACCCTTATAGCTTCCTAACAAAAAAAATTTTGGTTCTAAAATTGTACTGATGTAAAGTAGACATGTGGGAAATGTTATTTATTAACTATTTTGTGTGACATATCTCTCTGATTTAAGGGCATGAAAATTCAAACTTTGAAAATTGCAAAATGTTAAGATTTTTTGTCAAATTTCCGATTTTTTTCACAAATAAACGCAAGTGATATCGAAGAAATTTTACCACTATCATGAAGTACAATATGTCCCGAAAAAAACAATCTCTCAGAATCAGGGGGATCCGTGGAAGCGTTCCAGAGTAATTACCTCATAAAGTGACAGTGGTCAGAGTTGAAAAAATTGGCCCGGTCACGAAGGCAAAAACAGGCTCTGGCGCGAAGTGGTTAAGCCACTCAGGTTGATCAAACTAGCACGAGTAACATGCGGCCTGGTGTTGGGTTGAAAAACCGCTTTTGGGACACTTTCACGTTCCCTTGGGATGACCATTTATCCGAAGTGTTAACAGTAAAGCTGAACAGAGCTTTTTTTTTTTTTTTTTTAAAGAATTGTCCATTAGAAAAGTGAGAGCTTAACAATTGGAAATATAATAAGATTTTATTTAGGGACTGTTATCTTTAAAGCAGAGGTTCACCTTTGACTAGCGATGAGTATTCTGTTTGTACGGGAACTGGTCCATTGTTTAAATACATGTCATAGACACACATAAGTAATAAGAATAGAAAGTGTTGTTCTAAAAACTTTCATTTGAGTAGTTGCAGTTTATTCCTACGTTTTCCTTTCAGGAGGCACACACCGCTTTCCCTGGAAATCATAGTTGATCATTGTTTGGAGCAGCCAGGCCTGCAGTTGTAAAATGATCGAAGTATCGACATCTTACCATTCTTCAGATTTATACATGTAGATAATCATTCTGGCCTAAATAAGGAGAAGTCACAAGAAACAAAGGAACATTGCTTCTACTATATCAGGATTCTCAAAAAGTAAATTCTGGTGATAGTTTTTGGGGTTTTTTTTAACTGAAATGCAAGTCGAAGCTTTACGTTCAAATAGTCTTTAACAAGTCTATATAATTAACTGTTACTCCACAGAGATTAGTTCGGTACGAGGGTGGAAGGGCCATCATATCAATTAATGGTGGGAAAATTATGGCCTTCTATAATGAAACATAGGTCACTTGAGTGGAGATATTTAATGGTGGAAAATCACAATGATCAAAAATACTTTCCTAAATGTGATTTGTCAATAGTATTCATGTTTCTTAAGTAAAGTCAAGAAATTATATCACGATTATCACCAAAGCTATAATTATATTCACAATACAGCTTGAGGATTGTGTTAAGTCCCCCTATACACATTAGACTAATCTCGACTGAACCCGCCAATTACGATGGGTTAGGCCAACTTATGGTCAGGAGAGATGTCAATCGGACATGTCTGATTTTGGACTGCTGATCGCATTGTCCTCTCTGAGATAAGCTGATGACCAACATGTCAGTCGTCGGCTTTCATAGACAACACAGAAGCGCTTGTCCGAACAAACGCTCCTGTTTATGGGAGTGTTGACTGAGATGGCTGTCGGCCGAACAATGAGCCAAAGTATCGTTCGGCCAATAGTCATCGAATATGTATGGCCAGCCTTAGTGTACCCTTAGAGACATGGGGTGTACACCAGAGTATATATACCACAGATTGATCTAGTGTACGAAAAACCCGAGTTCAATACTTCGTATGAGATGAGTAAATTTGTAGATATAACCAGTTGCCATACAAAGCTTCAAATGAATTTTCACTGCCGATATGATCACTTAGGTTAGATTTTCAAAAGATCCAGGAGTGTTTTTTGTTTGATACCCGAGTTTTAAAAGATCAGTAAGAGTGTGAGGAAATCATGTCAGACCCACCACCGAGAAGATTATCAGCAGTTAGACCTTAGAATTAACATTGGTGAAACAGGACATATACCTAATCCACCTACACCCCTTCTCCTTGATCAGAGACCTAAAGGGATTGCAAGGGCAGATGACCTGTGTCCTCCAAACCAACGCCTTCCAGAAATTGTGTAAGATGTGTTGGTTAGACTTCAATTTGCTTCTATTTGTTTTTTTAAGCATTGGGTTTGATCTAATCCCTTCACTGTATTATTATTTTGTCTGGTTTGGTGCCATGCCCTCTGTAGTCTTCATGAAACCAATCTGCTCTTCTGTATATGTATAGGTCCTGATCCTACTAAGGCAAGGCGGTTTCTTCGAACTCTGTTTATTTAGTTTAATAACTTTCATAAAATAACGATTAGGGGGAGGATCTGGAAACAAATGAGAGATTTTTGTAGGTGCTTCATCACTGCACAATGTGAAAGGGTTGCTTGGTAGTGGTGATGCCCTTGAGAAGAAGCAATAGAGTCCACTTGGAAGCATGATAGGATTGAATGAAGTAAAGCTGGCCATATACATTAGATGTATATCTTCTGAACCTTCCAATTTCCAGTCAATCGTGATGTTTGCTGCATCCAGATACCTCTACCTGCAGCTTACCTTCCCAACAAAAGAATGGGGCATTCGAAATCCATCTGCTTGATCATTTTCTTCTTGGGAAGATCAGACACTACCAGAGATTATCTTGCTCCCCTCTTCCTATGGAGAACACATGTGGATGTTGGGTCAAAGACAAAGCTTTTTGGCCAAACAAGTGTTCGGGCTGCAGCTATCTAATTTGTAAAAACAGCAGAGAAGTCAACTGAAGAGATCTATGGCAGTATAACAAAAGCTAAAGATTGGGTGTGTTTCTTCATGGGCCTGGGGGAGCACCAACAAGTTACTGCTACAACATATCTATGTATATACAGGACAAGAGCAGCAAACTGAATCCAGGTGAATAAAGCTTAGCTGTGACTCTGGTTTCTTATAATTTTTTAGGTCCTGGAACATCATGTTCTATCTTCCAACGAAGCCAGAAGAGGAAACTATCTTGCAGTAAATTTGTCCCCTCTGCCTCCTCTTCTTACCATCCTACTACCAGTAGAAAAGGAGGCAGTTGGAAGGGAGCAATACATAAATACAAAATCTGACTACACTTGGTTTGTTTGTAGTCTGTTACCATGGAAACACAACTGCTGGGGAGCTGTATTCACAAATCTTTAGGACAATTGTAGTTATTGCATTGGAATAATAAATCATTAAAATTGCATGTTCCATTTATGTTAAGTCAGCGCTGAAAATGTTTATTGTGGAGCGTTATTATTTTGGGGTGGAAGAAGGGATCTTTGTAAAATTTTATGTTTTTAGATTGTTTTCATTTTTTTTTTCTGTATGTTGAAAGCGACTGCATTTACCTGTAATATCTAGTTGGAGATTATAGTGGACCAGTGTCAGGAGGTTAAGGGTCAAGTAAAAAGGTAATTCGGGCGGCTAAGATGCTTAATATCACTTGTGTCCAACTCGCTGCACAGATAGGGATTTAGCTCCTGCTAGGGTGTCACTCATGAGGTTAAATACCAGATTCACCCCAGTTCTTATACTAAGATGAGCCCCCTCCAGCCCCTCCTGAAATCTCAGGATAAACTATCCTGCGAGGTCACGGAGAGTTTACTTTCTCAGAGTCGCTGTCCCGCAGGTGGAAGAACCGTTGTCACTATGTCGCTAACGCTGGAACGCTGGCCGAGCCTTGGAATGTAAATCCTACAATCCTCTTACAGGGAACTTGTGTTTTCTCTGCAGGGTCCAATTCACAGTTAAGAATATGCTTTACAGCTCGGCAGACTTAATCCCCGTCACTTGTGTCATTTCAGAAAAGACACAAGAAAAACTGTTTAATGGCTGTGATTTTATTACCAGTGTCCCGTAGTGGAAATATGGAGGCGAACGTGCAGAGAGATGAATGAGCCTCATATTAGAAAAATTCCTGCAAGTAAAAATTAGAATTTTTACTTATTGTGTATATCTACAGAACATGTATAAATCATTAAAGATACACCGTGTCATTCTCAAGATAGCAAATTCATTCCTTAGGTAGCACACAGAGACAAGAAGTAGCATGGGAGAAATTATGCAGCAGCACTGATCAGTGTAGATGTGAATCCAGCTCGATAAGATCTTTCTGTCCCCATAGGGGACCGGCCGATAGGACCCAAAGTAATCCTGAAAATGAGGCTCAGGAACCAGGCTCTGCAGAGCCAATCTTGAATGGAGCAGAGGTTTATATTTTCAACCTTCTTCCAAGGAGCTCACAAAGGATTATGCTACATTTATTATATGTGAATGAAGACAACATAGGAAAGAGTTCTTTACAGTAAGAGCAGTCAGACTATAGCATGCCACATTACAAGAGGTAGTAGTAACAGCAGATCTTGCATCAGTCTGGATGCTTTTCTAATAACTAATGGCATTGGGGGTTATAAATATTCCAATGATAATATATAATTGGTCAAGAAAGGTTGAACTTGATGGATCTATGACTTTTATCAACCTGCGTAACTGTGATCTCTGCTCCATTCATTGTCTACAATACTGTCATAGAAAGTGTAGCTCAGCACTCTGCTTTTTCCTGCCGTCTTATAGAAGATGAATCGCGCAAAGATCACGCATGCCCACCTCTGCTTCATCTAAGATGGGACTCTGCAAAGCTCGGGTGCCAGAGCCCCATTCTCAGTATCACTGGGGTTTCCTTGTTTTATTATGGATAATTGATAACTATTTTGAGAATAACCCTTTAAGAAAGCCTTGCACAAAAAAATGATTTAAATAACACTAAGGTGAGAATTCTTGCGTCATACTGAAAAAAAAAAAAGATTTAAAGGGGTTGTCTTATCAGACTACCCCTTTTATAAAAAATAGGTGCGGTGGTGATCACCCGATTGTTTTATATCCTGTAAAGAGCTGATTTAGAGCAGATGCTGCAGGGGAAATGTAGTATTACATAGCAGCCATGTAGATGAAGGACTGTCCAAGATTACAACATTGATGACCCAGCCTTTGTTCAGGTCATCTATATCAAATCGGTGGGGTCCGGCACCTGGCATCCACCGCTCATCTGTTAGCAAGTCCTGCTACCACTGTGAGGGCTCAATATGTGTAGTGGGACACAGTAGCTCCATATACTGTGCCGTCGCCGGAGTCCACAGTTCATTTATTAAAGTGAATAGGTTGAGCTGCAGTACCTGAGAACGGCCACTACACTGTGTAAGGAGCTCTGGTGCTCCGACTCTACACCGTATGTCATTGGCAGCTGCAGGACCTATCAACAGCTGATGGGTGGGGGTACTGGGTGTCGGACTCCCACCAATCTGATATTGATGACCAATCCAACCTATAGGACAGCCCTTTTAATGTAACAAAAAAGCATCTCAATTCTTCTAGAACAGAAGCAGTTCATACACAGTGGTGAACCTCTTCTATGGTGTCCAGAGAGAGTTAGATAAGACTTTAAAAAACAATATATACAGTAGGTATAAAAATATACCAAACTTATCCAGGCTGTTATATTGTTTGTTTTCTTTTTAGTGGTAAGAAAACCAAAGTTTTAAAAAAGTGAAGTTCACCATATACCTTTAAAAGGTAACCGTACTTTCACGTAACTGCTGTCCTATGTGTACATGAGGAATATATGTGACTATTATATGACCTGTATCAAACATCTACACCCGGTTTCCACTATGCAGGTTCTAGCTCTTACTTTGCAGTCGACCTTGAGCTGATCAGAGGAGACTAACTGCACATTACAGCACACAGATTCCTTAGTGTCCGGTGCTAAACGCTGAACACTGACTTCTTCTGAAGTCCGTTGCAATGTTCAGAGTCCCGAGGGAAGTCTGGGAGGGGAGACGGAATATTTTCCAGCTCAAAAGTTTAGGTCCCCATTGTTTTCATTGGGGTTCAGGTTCTGCTTCAAGTTTGGGTACACTTCTGGTTCCTGAATCGAACTTTGGAATAAAGGTCGGGTCGAGTACCAGAACCCAAACTTCCACTGGGCTGCTCATCCCTACTCGTGTTCACTCCTTAGCTAGCACGAGAGAAATTATGCAGCAGCACTGATCAGTATAGATGTGAATCCAGCTCAGCAAGCTCTTTCTGTCTTCCTCTTCTGCTGCCAGGAAAGGACAGTGCAACACAGAAGGCAAACTGTGCAAAATTTTTAATGAAACCCAATTGCAAAAATAAATGCATTTACGTATTTAAAAAAAATTTAATAAATTGCCCCTGAAGGAATCCATAACCTTAAAGGGAAAATGGAAAAGGAGAATCAACAATAGCAAAAAAAAAAAAATGTTGAAAATGAGGTTTTAATGAATAAGTTTACAACCTGCGGAGTGTAACCATTGAATAGCAGTGTATGAGCGTTACATTCTATATATAGATCAGATCCAGTCCGTGGCTGCGGTTCCTTGTTTCGGAGTTCATCCTAAGTACAGCTCAGCATGGGATCAGAAGATAAACAAATACGTGGAATACCCAGAGATTGAATATACTGTTTATTTAACTCCACTTCTGGATATTATCTATCTGAGTAAAATGACAGACAGACATGGATCCTTTTTCAAGGAGCAGCATTTTCCCTGCAAGCAATAAAGTCACTTGGCAGAGTAGTTACTGTCTAAAGCCCGGAGTGAGAAAATCTGTTTGGTTCCATAATGTTATGACTAATGTCATTCTACTGCAATGGAAACAAACCTGATGTGGAAGCTATGGACTGATTGAATGTAACACACAAAGTTAAATTCTTAATTTGACATCCATTCTGCCACCAGGTCTTTAAAGAGGTTGTCCACTGCTAGACAACCCTTACCTAAATAACTCACTGCCCCATAGAAAATAAAAACTGGATACTCACCTCTTGTAGCAATGATGTTCCAGAGATGTCGGTGCTTCTGTTCCCAGTGGATAATGTCATTGTTGTGTCATACAACCACTGCAGCCAATCAGTGGCCACTGCTTGGCTGCAGCCTTTACTATTTCATCAGAGTAGACGTCTAGTCTGATAGGATATTATGCTGCTGCCAATCAGACTAGACGTCTACTCTGATGAAATAGTAAAGGCTGCAGCCAAGCTGTGGCCACTGATCGGCTGCAGTAGTCACGTCACCCACAGGGAACAGCATTGCCCACAGCGCTGGAACGGCATGACCGCAGGAGATGAGTATCCCATTGTTTTTCCACGAGGCACTGAATTAAGTAGGCGGTGTCCAGTAGTAGACAACTTCTTTAGGCAG
Source organism: Phyllobates terribilis (assembly GCF_046119375.1). Lineage (NCBI taxonomy): Eukaryota > Metazoa > Chordata > Amphibia > Anura > Dendrobatidae > Phyllobates > Phyllobates terribilis. The sequence goes on from NW_027362768.1 coordinate 148,357,169, forward strand.
CGATCACGAATATAGGCAAACTATTAGACCATGCTTTTGACATAGCCTATAAACAGTACCTCGTGGAAGGGACATTTTTTGGACCTCCTACTGCTACAGAAACTCATTGGCACGTCACAATCGCACCTCAGGACTGACCGAGTCCCCTTCATCTACTAAACACTTTAGATGCTATGCTTTTTTTGTTGACTGTTGCATATTTAGGGGTTGAAGAGCTGAGATTAGATGTTTCTCTGATCCCAGCTGTCAATCACTACAGTTCTCCCCACCATAGTCATAAGAGATCTGCTTCTGTGCTTTTGCAATCGCCATAATGTAAATAGGGTTAAATTAGCACCTGGAAAAAAAATGATAATTATATTTATTTCTGGGCCTACTACCCATCCTAACCTCTTTCTTGAATGGATTCATAAAGTTGGGTTAGACGTTAGAAGGTGTTCCTGTTACATCTTGTTATATCTCACTTGGGGAGGTGAATCCTTAAAGACCTTGGTCCGGACAAGCAGACATGGACAACCGTGCAACCCAGATGGAACAGGGGAGCTGAAGTGGCAAGACAGGGACCGGTATGGCAGAGATGTAGTCCTGTGAGGGAGGTTGGACAGACTCAGGAGTGAAGAAGCGCTGTATTTGAGCTGAATTGTACATGAAATCCTGAGACAGAGCTGGTTCAGCAGTATAGCAGGGATGGATCAGTGATGTAGCCGAGCTGGGTTTGCACCAGAGTCTATATTTGCAGAGCTGGCACAGCAATGTAGCAGAGCTAGGTTTGCAGCAGAGTCCTTAGTTGAAGAGCTGGCACAGCAATGTAGCAGAGCTGGGTTTGCAGCAGAGTCCACAATTGCGGAGCTGAGTTTAGAGCAAGGCAATTGAGTGTACCTAATAATTGGATGGGGACAAAGTCCACAGTAGTTGTAAACATTAACTAACTGAAGTGTAAGTGATCAAGGAGACAGATGTTGGAGAAGCACGTCAGGTTGCCAGGCTGTCAAGGACAGAGAATGAAGCGCCCGGCGCTGGCTCTAGAAAAAGCGAGTAACACTTTTGCTTTGGAACATGCTTAATTTTCAGAATTATAATGGTTTTGAACGCTTTCATATATTGTGAATTTTATTTTTTTACTTTCTCTTTGACTCTTTACAAATTAAGGCCCGGATTCACCTAAGTGTTTTTCTTCAGAAATGGCATAAAACACTTAGACAAGTTGCAAAATTTTTGGGCAACTCAAGATTGTGCAAAAATGTTGCAACTTTTGGCATTTTCATGACAAATTTTGCGAAAATAGCCACAGCTGAGGAAGGATGGGGGCTTGATGACACAGCCTGTCTAATTTAGGACGAGCTGTGGTGTTCCTAAAGCCAGAAATATTACTACTGTCCCTGACTGGGGTACGATTAGTGGCAAGGATCACGCCACTTTTCAGACTCGCCTGATTCATAAAAAGGAGTGCACCTCTTAAAGGGGACCTTTCACCATTTTTTTTCCCCGTTATACCCTATGGCCACCACCTTTCAGCCCCATGTTACTGCATTCTATAATGCTGAACATATGACTCCAAATTGCCCTGCAAGGCAAAAAAAAACCTTTTATTATACTCCCCTACAGGGCGGTCCGGTCCCATGGGTGTCGCTGGTCTTGGTCTGGTGCCTCCTCTCCTCTTGCAATGCCATCTTCCTTCTGTGCTTCGTGTGGATTACTCGTCCTACATCATCACAGTGTTCCGCTTCGCTCTTCTCTCTACCCTGCCTAGGACAGAGCAAAGTGCTGCAGTGCGCATGTGCCGGGAAAGGTCAAGAGCGCCGTACTTTGCGCTGCCCCCGGCAGGGTAGAGAAAAGTGCGCCTGCGGAGAAGCTCGAAGGGGAACACTTTTTGGATGACATAGGATGCATTATCCACAAGAAGCACAGAAGGATTACGGCACTGCAAGAAGAGAGGAGGCATCGGACCAAGACCAGTGACACCCCTCGGACCGGACCGAAGGTGATTATAATAAAAGGTTGGTTTTTTTGTTGTTTTGTAGGGCCAATTGGAGTCATATGTGCAGCATTATAGAATGCTGTTACATGGAGCTGAAAGGTGGTGGCCGTAGGTTATAATGGAAAAAAAATGGGGAAAAGTTCCCTTTAATTACAAGCATCTGACTCCAACAGGACCCTTCATCAAGAATGTAGTTACTCACACCAGTCTTGATGAATCAGGACTAGTGTTGAGCGAGTATGTTCTGTCTGAGTATGCTCGGGCCGAGCACCGAGTATTTACAGCTGCTCGGTGATATGGTTGAATCGCTCCCGTGTGCATGATTTGCAACTGTTTGACAGCTTTATTACATGTGAGGAATGTGTAAGAAATAGACATTCCTCACATGTAATAAAGATGTCAAACAGTTTCAAATCATGCACACGGGAGCGATTCAACCCTATCACCGAGCAGCTATAAATACTCGGAGCTCGGCCCGAGCATACTCGGCGAAAGGGTTAACAGAACATACTCGCTCAACACTAATCAGGACCTAAATGTTCCAGATGAAAAAAACATGGCTGCTTTAGCCCCTAAACAGCGCCACACCAATCCACTGGTTGTGTGTTGTATTGCAGCACAGGTCTATTGACTTTAATGGAGGTGAGCTGTAATATCGGACTGAAGCCATAGAAGAAAGAAGACACGTTTTTCTAATTCTGGAAACCATGCAAATGCACATTGATTAGATGGGGTTGATTGGCAGTGCCAGCCGTACCCTCTTGATACGATAGACTGGTGTGAGATACCATTTCCTATGCTGTATTATTTTAATATATATTTTCATTAATTATTTTTAATAATATTTTACCATGCCTTTTTTCCTCTGTTGCCGCCATCTTTCTCCCTGCTATAGAATGTTTATCTAACCTTGTAACACATCACCAGAGTATCACAGTATATCTATTTATTATAATTAATTTGGCATTATGCAATGCTGAAGCCGGCTGATTTGTAATTAGTACATCATGTTTAATTAATAACCAGAGTAATACAGAGTGTAATTGAGGAGATGTAAAGTGATAGTCCATTCAGACACTTTCAATATGTTGCTTTATTTATCCTGCACATTCCTGGAGGGGTTTTAAGCTCATGGGCTACTAAGGCAACAAACATCATTCCAATGAAAATCCCGGCAAATCCGAGAGGAGCTGTCAGGAATGATGAATAAAAAATACAAAGATTAATTTGCAGCTTTGCTTTAATGCAGTTGTAGGCAACCCGTGGCTTTACAGCTGCCGTCAAACTCCAAATCCCAAAATAACCTGACAGTAAAAAGGATCACTGTGATACAATCGCCATCAGCTTCTGTACACAATGAGAGTTATAGAACTACATAAACATTATATATATATATATATATATATATTATATAATATATATATTTTTGTAATTACCTACTATTCACGGAGATGACAGATGTGTGCATTATATCACTCACCCCTCTCCGCTTCCTATGCCTAAAGTAACCAGTGGGCATTGGATGATCCAGATAACTATCAGCAACAGATCATATGTGTGAGGTTACAAGGAGTTCTCATTTTTCCCATAAACAGTGCCACTTTTATCAAAATTCTGTGTCTGGTATTTGCCGGTTAACCCCATTTATGTGACGGCTGCAATACCAAACACTGCCTATGGACAAGAGTGGCGCTATTTTAGGGAAAAAAAGCAGAGCCTTTTTCTGTAACCAATTTAGGAGACACAAGAACTAAGTTCACACTTGTGGTTGTAGTTTTAAAGCGCCAGTTTTGAGAAATCTCATTTAAAGGGCTTGTCCGGGACTTTAACATCCTTAGCATAGGTCATCAATGTCTGATCGGTGGGGGTGCGACACCCAGCGCCCCCGCTGATCAGCTATTTCCGGTGTACTGTACATCTGTCCCATATTAAAATTATTGTCACTATTCCGTCCACAAAGCTGTGCTGTGCAATTCTGGCCACCGCCGACTCCAGGAAGATCTGATCGGCGGGGGTCCTGGATGTCCCACCTCCACCAATCAGAGATGAATGACCTATCCTAAGGATAGACCATCAATTTTAAAGTCCTGGACAACCCCCTTAATTTATAGTTTGGACAAGTCACTAAAGGGGTTTTACATCTTTTTGTGATCTTGTTTTGTTAGAGTTCCTAGCGATAAGAATTATAGATTTTCACATTGCAGTGACCCCCAGACATCAGCTGGAATCTGTAGAAAATCCTGGGAATAAGTATTCAGTTTCCCTACAGTGCCTCCACAGGAGAAATTAAGTATTACACCATGTCCATTTAAATGAATAGTCAGCCTATGCAATGCACAGTTGTGCCATGTCTTCCAGAGAGAGACACTCTCAGTTGCTGCTCTCCGTTTCTACTAATAGACGGCTGCTCTGAATACACAAACCCTATTTTATAACGCGGCAGTCCCTAATAGGGTAAGAGGACAGCCCCATTATTGGCCCAATTGGACAAAAGATTGCTGTCTGTGACTATAGATCATGATCCCCTCCAGGTACCCAGATCCCTGTTATCCGCACACTTCCAATCAGAACGGTTTTGACACTTCAGGGAAAATCTTTTGTGCAAAACTCTTCAAGTTTAAAAAACAAGAGCAATACAAGCGGAGGGGCTTAAAGGGGAAGCCTTTGTTATAGAAACACATTGAGTTTTGATTTTGGACAATAGTGTTTCTCAAATTTCTTCCAAAAACCTGCACCCCATCTGTGATCTCAATACAATCGCCTTTTATTTCCCTCAGTTCACTTGGTAAAGGGAAGGCAGATGCCAAGGACTGGGCCTGAATGTTAATGATTAGGTTTTACCTGGGACAAAGCGTCTCTTAGGTTATTGTACAAAAGATATCAAACTTCGCTCTAGAATATCACTTACATAAGTATAAGCAGCAGAGACCCTACAAGGGGGACGTAGATCTCATAAATACAGACCCCGATGTGTTATTTACTATATTAAGATATCTGCCGATACATTGTATCTGTGGGCAAAATAAATAATAATATGTATATAGCGCCAACATATTCTATAGCGGTGTACAGGCAAAGCAATATACTTAGAAAGTAAAAATTACACTTTTAGAGAAAAAAAGAACACTTTGGCCCAAATTTAGCAAACTGTTTTCACCAGAATTCTGGAGTGAAACTTTACATTGAAATATTTTGCAATATTAAAATATTTTTGCCACTTCGTAGTTGTGCAAAAACTTTGTGACTTTTATTTTTATTCCGCTTCCTGCCAACTGCGGTGTCGATGAAGAAGAAGGATTTTCCTGCACCTCCATCCATAAAATGACTCTCTTTATTACAAATTAATTTACAAACAGGAGGATCGATCATGAGGATAAAACCTTACGCGTTTCTGACGTACACTACGCCAACTCCACCAACTTTTAGAAAAGTGGACGGAACTTAGCAGGGAAGGCGCGTAACCGAGATTGGCATACATTCTGAAAGAAATGCCCTCCAGACCGTGACTGGGGCACATTTCTTATTTCTTGTGATGGCTGACAGCAACTGAAAGATGCACCAAATTCACTTAGAGCCATGTGCTTACGCTAGTGTTCAATCTTCATAAAGATTGTGGACAAATTGCCAGTTTTAAGGTCACTGCCGTGCTTTCCTTTGCAACATAGTTGCTTTAAGTGTTTTGCACAATTGCCTTCTTTATAGCACTTGAAAAACGCATATACAAAATGTTGGGGCTGGTTCACACATTGCAGATCTGCTGCAGATTTTCCAAATGAAAAAAGCAAGAGGATTGCATTTAACTCCTTAGCACAAATGTACATACCAGTTAGTGTGCGTTGGGATCCACATCTGTGGAGGCGTCTCAGGAGCGGAGCTTACATCCCACATGGCACATGCTAGCAATGTTAAACCCCCAGGATGTATTTTGAACTGCAGCGACCAGAGCTAGCTCAGATCACAGCTGTTTAACAGTTTCATTCTCTGACAGTGGCATTTAAATGGAATGGTTGCCGCTGTACCCCTGAAATGTGAACGCGGGAGTGCCAATAGGTTACCATGGAAGCTAGGCGCCTGCAGAAGACCCCCATGAATGCAATCTTGGTTGTTTTCATAAGCCCACCATAGGCTGAACTTCATAAGAGACCATGATTTACACCATATACTGCAATAATGTAATTTTGCATCATGTAGAACAATTAAATGATCACAAGTTCAAATCCCCTATGAGGACTAAAAAATAAAGAAAAAAATATTTAAAAAATATAAAAAAAATGTAAAAAATATAAACATTTAAATTACCCCCTCTTTACTTATTGTTTTTTTTTTTTTTTTCATATTTGTCCACAAAAGTCCAATGTATCAAAATATTAAACTAGTACAGTAAAAGCTGGCAAGAGAAAAAAAAAACACCATTTTGTTTTTGTGGTCACCACATCGCCCTAAAAACGATGAGAAAAAATTATCAAAATGTCATATTTACACCAAATTTGTGGCAATACAACAATTTGATTGCAGCTCATAAAATAAGCGCTCAGACAGTTCAGTTGATTGGAAAATAAAAAAAAAAACACATTACAAGTTTCAAGAAATGGTAACAAAGCAAATTTTTTTTTACACACTTCTCATTATTTTTTTTCACTATGAAAACAAATGCAAATTTGTACTGACTTGGAGAATCATGTTTCTTGATGGACCTATGTATTTTTTTTTTTTTTTCAGCACATGTAGCCATGTTTCCTGGTCAGTTTTAACATGTAATGAACATCGTAAAAACTATTGTAGAATTTTGTAATTTTTTTCACCATTCCATCCCATTTTGAGATTTTTCACATTCTATGATAAAATCAATTAAATTATTCAAAACTATAAAGTCTGGCAAAAAAAAAAAAAAAAAAAACAAGCCCTCATACAGCAGTTGAAGGAAAAACTAAAAAATAAAGTGATACCTGGAAAAAGGGGACAGAAAACACTATGGCAATGTTCACTTGTATTTTTTATGCATTTTTTTCTGCAGACAAACTTGCTCTCTTGATATTAAAGAAGCAGCATAAAAAAGCAGGTTTTGCCACGTTTTTTTTTTTTTTGCTGCGCTGTTTTACTGCGGTTTTGTCAGTCTTCATTTGTCTCTTGCGTATGCTGATAAAGTTTAGTGCAGAAAAAATAACCTAATTTAACGTCATCAGGTTTTGGCACCAAAAATACAGTAAAACCTGATACCTGCTTCTTTTTTTTTTTGCTGCGTTTTTGCACTACCCATTGCTTTCTATGGGTGAAAAACGCTGGAAAAAAATGCTGAAAGAAGTGACATGCTGCAATTTGCAAAAATGCAGGTCGTTGACAAGACAGTCAAGAAAAAAAAAAAACAAGTGTGTGCATGAGATTTCTGAAATTTCACAGACTTTGCTAGTACTGTAAAACGCAGCTGAAAATTTGCATTAAAAAAAAAAACAAACAAAAATAGTGTAAAAATGCAATGTGTGAATATAGCCTAAAGGTCAAAAACGAAAAATCACCCATTCATTAGAGATTGGAATCCACATGCTGCAATTAATTTTTTGTGCTAAAACTGACATGCGCTGGGGATTTTTTAATCTGCAACATGTCAGTTCTTTCTGCTGATTTTTCTCTTTGCAATACATAGAGCAAATCTGCAGCAAAATCTGCGTGTAAGACCTGCAACAGAATCATCAATGGATTTTTTTCTATCACATGTGAACATACCCTTAGATAATAAAAATAGACATGGAAGGTAGACAGGAGTTTATTGATGATGTAGAAGGAACATCAATGTGTGTTTGTGGAAATCCCCATCGGCAAGATGAAGAGACAACAGCTGGGCAGTGCCTGGCACTACCACTCCTGTGCATGCAGCTGTATTGGAACTTCAGTCATTTGCTTCTGCTGATTGGTGAAGGACCCAGAGGTTTTATTCCCCCATCATTTACATATTGACCTGTCTTAAAGGTTGTATAATGCAAAAACCTGTAATGCGTTTCATCAAAAACTCATACATTGAGCTCTTTTAAAAAACAATCTACCCATGTATTGTGTATGTGTCTTATCTATCTATGCTAAAATAAAAAAAGCAGCACCCTAATTTAAAATTCAAAAAACTGTGCTGTATTTTATGGACCCATATCTGTTCTGTCCAAATAATGTCTCACTGTTTGGTTAGAGCCAAAACGTTGCACAGAAATGGATCACTAAACTGTCCCCATTATTTTTTTTGCAATTTGGAGTACTGTGGGCTTCTGTTTTTCTCTAGTAAGTGGGATTTTATCATGGTGCTGCTATCATCCATGTATCTGTCCCATGTATTGTGCATTTGTCAAATCATTTTCTAACAAATGTATCTAATCTATATTATATTTGTCAAATCTATCTATCTATCTATCTTATCTATCTATCATCTATCTATCTATCTATCTATCAATCTATCTATCTATCTATCATCTATTATCTATCTATCATCTATTATCTATCATCTATCTATTATCTATCTATCTATCTATCTATCTATCTATCTATCTATCTATCTATCTTATCTATCTATCATCTATCTATCTATCTATCTATCATCTATCTATCATCTATTATCTATCTATTATCTATCTATCATCTATCTATCTATTATCTATCTATCATCTATCTATTATCTATCTATCTATCTATCTATCTATCATCTAGAAAAATAAATTCAAAACCGCACCAGCAAACAAAAAAGCAATATGATGGGTGCACATTCTCCAGGCATAGACCAAACCTTGTATATAACGTCAAAAAATGAAGACAGCACTCCTTTTTTTAAAAAAAAAAAATCCAGTGATTTATTCGCTCATTAGGTTTACGCTCTGTGTTTTTGAGCTTTTCTCAAGCAAAACTTGAGAAAAGCTCAAACACAGAAGCCGAAACTTCGCTTTAGCTCTAATAGGAGTGCTGTCTTCACTTTTTGACGCTATCTATCCATCTATCCTCCCATGTATTTATCATCTATCTACATAACTAATATATTTATCCCGTATCTATCTTCCCATTGATTGATCATCTATCCATCATGTATCTATCTATATTTGTATCTATTGTCCAATCTATCTATAATCTTCTATCTAGGATATACTCCTCCCAGTGAGTTTTCTTGCCCAGATCTGGGAGCAGACTGCCATTACCTGGCCCCTGTGTGATCCTGTGGAGCCTGTATGATGGGATTAGTGTAGGGAGCAGATCCCAGTTCACACATAGCCATTTCCGTGTTATTCTACTAATGATGCCACTTGTAGGAGCCATACACAAGTTGTACTTTGAAGTGTTCCCTGATCTGCACGTCCTGCGGCCGCTTCCCGGGGGCATTGTCACTAGAACACTGTACACACACAACAGTTGCCGCTCTGTCTCCAGCCCCCCACTGCATCCCCTCCTGCACCCATTGACCAGTGCAGCCAGTACAGACTGGGGAGGGGAGACTGGGATGAGCTGTAATCCCGTCCTCGAGGTGGACAAGAGGAAGGAGGGAATTATTTTTAAATGACCTAAAAATCTACACAATGACTGGTGATGCAGGGGGCACTGATCACTGATGGGCAGAACTCCTGCACTGGAGGGGAAGTAATCCCCCAAACCAAAGGAAATCAGACAGTAATTTGTTAAAGGGTGTAAAGGCAGAGATAAGATTATTGTAAGGTGCTCCCACTTTTCTCCATTAATCTCCAGGTTGTGATCTTGTGAGGATTTTTGGATGGGCTGCTCCTTAGGTTCTGGTCCATCTTGCCCCATTATGACTATACTCATTGTCAATATCCCATTTCCCTTCTGTAGTTTTGTAATTGACAGAACAGCTCAGATCTTCCATAGTAATGAAGGACTGGTTTATAAATATGTACTACAGCGATTAATAAAAACTAGAACAAAAAATGGAAAAATAATAAATCATAGTTTTCTACAAATCCTTTAAAACAAACACAAAAAAGCAGTGATCTGAGTGTTTGCTGGGGACAATGACTCCTCCTTTTTATTCTTTTTTTATGATAGAATTCTCCCCTTTATGTTACTATTTGATGCACAATATTAGTAACGTACAAAAAGTTACACAAAAGAAAAACATCTGTGCATTAAAACAGATTATGATGATGGAAGTGATCATCTTCAGATACATTAATATCTTTTAAGACAATTGCTCTCCAGACTTTGTAAAACTGGATGCTGAGAGTTGTAGTTCCACTAATGACGAACACCACTGCTGTGTTTATTTCCTTTCAAACTATAAATGATCATTCTTTATTACCCAAATGTTCAATGCCTTGTAAATATCACTTTATATTTTCTCTTTCTTTAGGAAAGAGTTCCCCAACCTGTGAGTTCCCGATGTTTCAAAACTACAACTCCTATGGCTATCTTGACATGATGGGAGTAGTATCTTTTGAAACTGGTGAGAGAAACAGGTTAAGAAACATTGATTTAAAAAGGGAAGAAAAAAAATAGATTTATTTAGATTTACAAAAAAAAAAACAACAGGTGCAAACCCAAACCAAGCAAGGACCCTACATAATGAGAGATTCTTTCCTGTGTAATCCATCCTGTAAAATCCCAAAGCTACAAGTGGATCTAAGCATGTGTTCATATCAACATGTTTTTATTGTTTTAATATTTGTTAATTCTTCAAATATCTATCTATATGTCTAATCTATCTATATCATCTATTATCTATTATCTATCTCTCTTATTTTTCATAGCAATGGTAATTGCGCTTAATAGTCTACTGACTCATTATCTCTTAACATTTATTTTTTTCTTTCTTTTTTTTTTCCCACTAACATAGCTTTTACAGAATTTTCTTTCTCCACATTAGAACTCCCTGTAGGTCATTGTGTCTTTTCTTTCACAACATTGTCGCAAATGTCTAAATATTATCAGTTTAAATGTATCAAAACAATTTTTCTTTTCTGTCCCCTCTTCGAATATGTGGAGTTTTTTTTTTATTATATTTTAACCAGACGTTAGTGGGATGCAATCGACTTGTTGTTTGCTATTGGTACATAATAAACTTCTACTATTTGATAAAATCTGGATTTTCTAGTAGCTTCTATTCCCATACATTTAGGATGGATGGGTCCTGTAAAACCTGAGTGAGATATAATTGATGTTATTCATCTTTACTTTTAACATATTTAGATTTAGTTATAATATTTGTCTCCAATCTCTGCAAAACTAAAACGCCCAGTATCCTGCTACTGTCGGATCATGCTAGGAGTTATAGTTTTGCAGCAACTAGAAAGTCACAGGTTAGTTACAACTTTTTTTTTTTTTTTTTTTTAACAAAATCCATATCCCCTTTCCTGCGGTATATTTATTATACTCATGTAGATATGTTTATATATATTTAAATTCCATGTTTTACCATATAATTTTGAGGGGATAATGACAAATGTAGAGAGACTTGCAGGATTTTCACCATCTACGAAAATTACTGGATGCAGCAATCAGGACAGAGAACTGGGGCAGTCACAGGTATGAAGATTATTAGATCGTTATGTACAACCAATTCTATATGATGGCAGAAATTCTACACCTTTCTGCTTTACCACGTATCAAACTCAGGTGAGACTACAACTCTCAACATGCTGTAGTTACTTATAAAATACACATCCTTTCTACAATGGATATTAAACGAATATTTGCAATTGGATGTCAGTTTCCAGTATGTCCTCCATCTCTCTCAGGAGGCGATGTTGGGAGTTGTTAGGATCGAAACTTATTGGTTGATAATTATTATACATGGCCCATGTTTTAGGGAAAATGCAGATTCTAAACATATATCTATAGAGGTTATCTATCTCTCATCCATCTTTCCATAGATCAATAGATAGATAGATGGATAGATGTAGAAAGAGATAGAGAAACAGCTACATGGAGAGATCTATCGATCTATTTCTACATCTATCTCTCCATCTATGTATTTCTCCATCTATCTATCTATCTATCTATCATCTATCCCATATCTATCTATCTATCTATCTATTATCTATCTATCTATCTATCTATCTATCTATCTATCTATCTATCTATCTATCCTTACTGTGGCTGCATTTGACATCATGTATTTCTGTCACTAGTTTAAGAAGTAATTAGATATCTCAGCAGGTCCCTTCTTCTTGATGTCCTGTATCCATCACCTAAACCTATAGATTTGTCTTTTTCTCCTATCACTTTTGTCGCAGGTTCAGTCTGCGATTACATTGGGGATGAGCAAATTAACTACAACCAGTTTATCAATGTGTTTAACACCGATTTAATATGCAAAACCAAACATCTGGCTCATTCTGTTATATTATTCATAAGGGTAAATCCACTGAACTTCTGCAGACATCTACAGTGACTTGTAGCCACAACTGAAATAAAGATGATTACTACTTTTCCTCCATCCTTATTCTAAACGATCTAATCCACCAATCACATCGATAACGATTTTTATCAGTTATCTTCTCAGCCCCAAACGATTTCGGCGTCTACATAAAGACTTGCAATTAGCGCTGACATCTGTAGCAGAACCACTTGTACTTGTTTCCACACAAACCTCGTGTTTATTGCTAAATCTTAAATGAAGAAACTGAATTAATAAAATCTTCTGCAATGAGAGCAGCGACAATCGGGACATTAACCCCTCAGCTGCTGCTGGCCTCGGGTGTCATTACTAAGAAGAAGTTACTATTTGTCTCCAGCACTGTAAGAGTTAATTTAGTTGAAGCAGGGAGGGGTGGAGGAAAGGGGGTGCACTAATTTCTGAGATTCCTATTCCCTATCACATGCAGCTAGGGGGTGTAGAATATTCATTATTGTAATATTGGTTTGGAGGTAATTACTTTTAATGTCAGAAAGATTAAGGTTAATATCATCTCTATTAGGCTGCTGCTTGGTAATTAAAAGTGGCGCAGAGGCTTCTGGGAACAGATGGAGGTTGCTAGCTGTGATTCACTGTGTAACCAGTGGGAGTGACAGGAGGGAGGAGAGTCCTGGGGAGCAGACAGCTCCAGCCAGTGCGACCATTGTGTGCACACAGGATCAGCTGCTGCGACATTCCTGCGGAAAGACCTTTATCTTCCATTACTTATAGTTACAGAAGAGTCTATGTCTGTGGTTATCGTCAAAAGCCTTATATATATATAAAAAAGTTGTTATAAAGTTGTCATTAATTTCTTACACAGTAAAAATGTCATTATTTGCACCTAGATTGTGGTCAAAGACCTTTTATTTGGAGCAAACTTCAGATCTGCCTTTCAATTCAATGCTTGTACATCATGGACAGTGGTCACAGATACTCTGCACTGGTTGTAACTAAAGAAAATACAAATAAATACATATAAAAAGAAAAACATGAAAATCATGGAAAATGTCAAAATCTGAAGAAAAAAAAAAGATACCAGGTGACTCTTTAGGTAACGATACAGATAAGCACTAAAATGTAAAATGTATCTCTTTATAATAATAATATTACTAATATAAATACATACATACTTACACTTAACATTTAAGTTGGTATATATATACATTTAAATATAATTGTATCTACTTATATAGTCCATGGGGGGAATGAAAAAAAAAAAAAAAAATGGTGTGAGTATATATATATATATTTACACTATTGTTATTTTTTTCACACCCCCATGGACTATATAAGTAGACACAATGATGTGTAAATGCATATGTGCACATGTAAATGTATGTATGTGTGTATATATAATATATATATAATATATATTATTCATCCCTCCATGGAATATGTAGGTAGATGCAATTATGTATAAATGTATCGGTGTCAGTTTCTCATTGATCCCAGATCACACTTTCCTTTAGTAATGGATATAGACTTTGCTCCCCATGATTTGTCCCATCTCTTATATCCGAAATTCGAACATTTTTACAAACATCCTATTAAAATTTACTACTTAATTCAGATTATATTCATTCAAATGCATACAATAAGGCTGTGTGTGTGTATATATATATATATATATATATATATATATATATATATATATATATATATATATATATACATTTTTTTTTTTATAAATGAATTGGAGTTAATTATAGGGGCTAACAACTAAACTACCTAATGATTTACTGTACACATATCTATACTTATCTCAGATATGTTTAATATTTTATATGATGTATATAAATATAAAATATTGGTAAGGTGTAGTCAAGATCAATCTTCTGGAAATTATTAGACGCAAGTAATAACATTTACATTTATTTATATATTTATAACTATTAGCAATCAGATTATACCTACACATTAGAGTTTATTTATCATGAAGCCCCTTAAGTGAAATCTTGCAAATAAGTTAACAGGTGTGATCTTGTCATGGATTCACTTGTAACAACACCTGAGTGGAAATGTTGTACTTTCACCAACATCTATCTATCTATCTATCTATCTATTATCTATCTATCTATCTATCTATCTATCTATCTATCTATCTATCTATCTATCTGTTACATTTGTTTCACTGTATTTAAACCTCTGTAAATTCATAGACATGTGCAATCCATAAATGACACAGATGAATATTATGGCATTTTATGCCAAATGGCAATCTCATCTCTGATAGAGCTATATTTATTAATTTTTAAAATCTCAAGTAATTGCACCATATCACCACCAAAACCTCCATCATCGATATAACCAGACTTGGGTAGTAAAGCAGAGCATAAAATAACATACATACATAAAAAAAAAAAAAAAGAAAGTAAAAAAAACAAACTCCACAATAAACAGAAATGTATTCTTCAACCTTCACTACTTGTCCAGATGGGTTTAGGAAAATAAGTGATAAGACATAAAGAACTATGGTAAATCCTGATGTGCGGAGAATAGGAATGATAACAAGTGTAGGCTATATACAGATCTCGTAGAAGATAATTATGTTCTTTCCATCATTGGGATTAGCAGTATAGAAAAATCCACAATAATTATATTCTGAAATATACACCACATAACATTTAATAAGATAAAAAGACATGCTTTCTGTAAAAAAAAAAAATTGACCGTAAATTAAATTAGTTAATAAAAGTAATACATTATATAATGTGATATAATAATGTATCAGATCAGTACAGTGATGTTATTGGTTAAATTAAGTTGGTTATTTATTATTCGTTAAATTAGGAAACAATGGGAAACGTTCATGTTCTGTTAGCGGTGGAAGAAATACTCACCTTTGCAATCTAATAATATTCTTATGTTATCCACTTCTCATTCCACAGCCAGAGTATCTGGTAAAATAATAATTGCTGATTAATAATAATAATAATAATAATAATAATAATGATGATGATGATAATAGTAAATTGTGAATAAACAATACAATATTTATAATTATATTAGAATGGAATTATAACAAAAAATAAAATGCACAAGTATAATTATAAGGTTTATGAATAAAAGTAATCTAAAAAAAATCCTTTAAAAGTTTTTGCAACATATGTATTTGTTATTATGATCAGCATGTCCAACATGATATAATGTGTCAGTAATATAGACAGTAAATGTCTATTTGATGCATTAGTAATGTCTAGAATATTTATATGATAGTAATATGGATATAATAGTGAGGCTGCAGGGTGACTGTGTGGAGTTGGCTGTGGATGAGACAGGGGGTCTCCTCAGGATCATAAACCAGAATCTATACAAATGTCTCTCCTTCCTTCCTCCTCCTCCTTCTTTCTCTGTTATCAGCTTGAAACAGTAGAACAAGTCGTTGACCAATCAGAAGTGAGCTTCTCCCCTGTCCTGACCAATAGGAAGCTGGGCATTGTTCTGAGCATTTGTCTAATGAGTGATGAACAATTGGGGAGCAGGAGCTGCTGTCTGGAGCTGGGGCTGGAACTTTGTCTTTTACTGACTGAAACTCCTTGGTGCACTGACAACTTGTGCTGCAAGGACTGAGCTGGAGGCTGAGAGCTGGAGCCTGGGAGGGGGATTCATGTGGGGATCTGGGGCCATCACTCACCCCAGGTAACATCATCACCATATCACACAGTCAGGGAGATACCAGCCTGCTGGGGCACATTGGGCACTTGGTACAGCCAGGGGGCATGGGCTTTATGTCATGAGCCAAGTGCAGAAAAGTTAGGGGCAGGTTATAGATTAGGGATCAGGTTCTTAGATCTATAGGGTCATGTTATAGGATGGTGCCTGGATGTAAGGCGCTGTTCACACTGTGAGGTCTGCATTGCTCCAGCGTGGACTTCCCCAGTGTTAGCAGTAGATACTTCTGTTAGGGAGTGGTAGCCAATGTGGGTGTCTCTTGCTGGCTGAAGGTGCAGCTGTTCCTGTACACAGGACACATTGCTGTAGATTGCAGACTGCAGACAAGCTGTGCTGAGGATCATGGAGATAAGCGGGGTCCCCTCTGGATCCCAGGTCCCCCAGACCACCACGGCCACCTCTATACCAGTCACTATGGCTGGGACCCTTCTGCGGGGTCCACAGTTACTATTGCGCGCAACAGAGAAATATCCCCGAACCCCAAAGTGCGCCCGCTGCCGGAACCACGGGGTGGTGTCAGCGCTGAAGGGCCACAAGCGCTACTGTCGCTGGAAGGACTGTATGTGCGCCAAGTGCACGCTGATCGCGGAGCGACAAAGAGTCATGGCCGCGCAAGTGGCGCTCCGCAGGCAGCAGGCGCAGGAGGAGAACGAAGCCCGGGAGCTGCAGCTGCTGTACGGGACCGCCGAGGGGCTGGCACTGGCGGCGGCCAACGGCATCATCCCACCCAGGCCGGCCTACGAGGTGTTCGGGACGGTGTGCTCCGACAGTGCTTCAGGTAAGACCTCGTTCACTATGTGCGTCAATTTAGGTTCCATGCACTTCCAGTAGTCAGTCAGCCAGAGCATCACATGGCAGGAACTTTAATCAAGTGTAATGCAAAATAGCCCGAATTTAAAGGCCTGATGGTAGATTATTTTTACATTATATATATATATCATAATTGTTTATATATTAGCAGTTTCCTGCAAGGGTAATAAATACACGCACAAACACACTTGTTGATTTTTTTATATTATATATAAATAAACGAATGTATTTAACCTTTATTATTGTTATTTTTTCTTATTAATATAATTGTTTACTATATATATATATATATATATATATATATATATATATATATATATATATATATATATATATATATATATATATACACACACACATATTATTAATAAACATTATTAAGGACAAAGCAACAATATTAAAAGTTGCATTAATTTAATGCCCTGAAGCCATTGATGCAAATCAGAACAGACCCTGCAGTTACATAATTTTTGTTCACTCCATCACTGGACAGGAGATATAGCAATGACATTACAAACTCGGCTCTGCTTTACAATGATCTATTTTTGGGAGTGCAGATAAAAAGTGCAGGAAACAAAAACAAATCCAGCACTGCTACATTTTATATTTTGGCTTTTTATTGTGCATGAAAATGATCAGTGTTCATATTGTAATTGATTATATGAGATCTATTTCATGCAAAAACTCTTTTCCGTTTGAAAACCTAATCATTTCTGCCTACAACAAATTGGAACATTTTAAACTTCTGTTTACAGATAGCTGAGGAAAAAAAAGAAGAATGTTTCCAAGCCTCTAATTTATTGTACATAATCCACATCCCATACAGATTATACACATTCATTTGGATACATTAAGGCTGACAAATCCTAGTAATTCTAGTAAATTAGAGTTGGGCATTTTAGATGTTTGTCCCTATAATTATCTGTTAACTGTGATGTCCTGGTAATGAGAGGATAATCCTCAGCAGAAAGAATACAGGGGGATATGGGGAATTAACAAAGGCTAATGAAATATTGATTTATCTATATCTATCTAGTTTCATATTTTACCTAATTTGCAGAATAATCACTATTTTATGGTTTTGTTTTTCTTTAAAACAGTGTATCATGTGGTTGGGTATCTGGTGGAACACTACAGAGATCTCTAGGACTTACTGCTCCATTACACTTGGACAGAAGTTCAGATTTTCTTTTGCCTTGTCATACAGTAATAATGTTCATCACTGTAATATCTGTGGCCACATTGAGAGACATCTAACACCTCACTTGTTGCTTTTTATCTGCTTTCAGAAACAAAGATACAGAAGTTTGAACTGTTCCCCAAGACCCTGATTTCCAGGTCCATCACTCCCCAGCAACTAACTCCTGGTGCAAAACCAGTGACTCCTGACAGTGAATCAGTGACTGGAAGTGCACAGGGTGCCTCTTCACCAGAAGGGAGGCCAGGATCAGGTTCTGAAAATGGTGATGGTGAATCTTTCCTCAGCTCCCCTATGTCCAAAGTCATGAAAGAAGGCGAGGAGAGCCCAAGCTCCATCAGTCCACTGGGATCTGAATCTGGTTCAGATGCAGAGAAAGATGAGCAGGACCCAAGTTCTTCTTCTTCAGCCAGACAGAGGACCCCCATAGACATTCTCACCAGGGTCTTCCCTACCCAGAAGAGGAGCGTTTTGGAGCTTGTTCTTCAAGGATGTGGTGGGGACGTGGTCCAAGCCATAGAGCAGATATTGAACAACAGAGGTCAGGAAAAGGGTGACGAGACTTGGTCTAGAGAGGCTGCCCTACAAAGTATCCAACCATCAGTGTCCACCACACATAGACCCCTCATAGCTGGGGCTATCACCCCTACCATTGGGACACTAGGAAGCAGGTCAGCCTTTTCTCCACTGCAGCCCAATGCTACTCACTTTGGAACAGAGACCAACACCTACCAGTTGGGTGGACATCTAGGACTCAACCCTTTAAGGTTAGCATATTCTGCCCACAGCAGGGGACTTGCCTTCATGGCCCCATATTCCACAGCTGGGTTCATGCCCACACTAGGGTTTCGTCCACCCATGGACTATGCATTTAGTGACCTAATGAGGGACAGAGCCAATGTCCACAAGGACCAGGTTTACTCCAATGGGCTTTACAGTTCTGTGGTCAACAATGCTACAGAGAAGCAATGAAGCATGATCTTCTGGAAGTGTCTGAGGAACCTAGAGAGGAAAACTGGAGGACAAGCTCCGGGAACTACTAAGGAACCAGGGTCCACCAGCATGCACAATGCAAAATTCATAGTTCCACCTGCCAAATTCAGGATATAACCCATCTGGAGATTTTCTTTGGTCACAGCAGAGACAAATTGTAAACTTTTCTTAAGATGCACTTTTTTCTTCTTGATGAACTTGTTATTTTCTTGGCTTGACACAATAAGCAGCATCGTGATGTCACAGTACAGTATATAATATACACAGACAGATGAAATCTAATGTTGGGGTTTCTAAGTTATTCTTGACGTTGTGGGTGAAGTCGGTGACTTGCAGGTTACAAGGACATGAGGACTGAGTCCTTTGTGTACAGAACTGTAGATATGGTGAGGAAGTGGCGTTCAAACAATTTCTTTTCTGTCAATTTTAAAGTAATGCTGTTGGTTTAATTGTTTAGAAATCAATAACATCTATGTGTGAGCTTCATCCATGAGCATTAGTAATAAATGGTATTTTTTAAACAGTTTTCCCCGTGTTTTAAGCTTGTAACAAACACAACAGAATTAAACACACACACATACTCACATTCACTCTATCATCATCAATATTATATGAAAAAATCATAATATTCTAATTGTGTATTCATATTTTGTATTCTTGTCATCCCACTTTATAGCTGGTAGCGACGATCATACTTTAAAATTAATGTGTGCGCATATGTATATATTTATAAATTATATATACGTACATGTATACACACTCACACATGGAAATCTGAATATGTATGTGCCTAAATAAACACATATATTTATACATATAGCATACATATTGTACATGTACACATACTGTATATTATATATTCCTATCTAACATTTCTAAGTATCTGTTATTCTAGAATATACCATATTTTACATCTTTACAAAATAATAGAAAACTATTATTTTTCCCCAAGAAGTTTCTATTTTATCCACCAAAGTTGATCATGTGGATATCTATCTCATTTTGAGATATAATATGTGTGCTAATCGTATGCTTGAACCTATGTATTTCTATGAGATTTCTGAAAAAAAATTCTTTATCTTCCCTGGCTTTGTATCAAATCAGTCAGGACCATTTTTTATTTATTTATCTTTAAGAACCTCCCCCCAAAACAAAACGGATTTGTCTGTAAATCCTAACACTTTGTTTGCCTTAGGGCATACTCACACTTATGTCTTTTTGTCTGCCTGTGTTTTTTTTTTTTTATGCCACTAATTTCAACAGATGTTTTAAATTCTATCATTTTTTTTCCAGGATTAATTTTGTGTTTAGAATCATCCTATTCACAAAGGAAAAACAAAACAAAAGCAGTTGACTGTACTTTTGCATTATCCTTCGCATAGAAATGTAAAAAAAAGCAAAGCAAATCCAAATACAAATGTGAACGTGTCCTAAGAAAGGCACCTGTTTTGTGCTTACCATTTTAGTTATTTCTTCTTTTTTATATGTACGGTAATTGATTTAAATTGAATAGAAAAACTGATACAATCTGCTAAAATCTAAATGTATCCATTTTCAGTCAGTTTTATTCACACCTTGTTGGGCTATGTTCACATCTGCATTTAGAACCTTTGCTGCAGATTCCATTTAAAATACCAAAATAGCGCAGCACTTCAATGCCAGAACCTTGACCCAATTACAGTGATTGTGGTCCATTAGGTGCTATTGAAATTCATCATGTAAGCAAAGCAAACAAAGGTATCCAACCGTCTGGATATAAAACTTCACCAATTTATTCGTACAGATTAAAAGGTTTCAGGTTCATTGAAAATATTGCATTAAGGCAAAACCTGACACATTTCGGACATAGAGCTGTCCTTAGTCATGTATGGTTTCCATCTCTGCTGTTATTTTCATTTTTCTGTTCCTATACCAGAACTACTGGAATAAGAGCACATATATGAATAAAGCCTCAGGGACATATATAAAGAACGGCGCACAAGCGAAATAAATCTGGCAATGCATATGCATCTTAATTTCATATTTATCTATCTGCATATTAAATTCACAGTCACTTTGAGCTATGAATGAAACATCCTGGTATAAATGTATCAAAGTTTTGCCTGAAATTGTTCTGGGAAATAGTCCTATAATAAATTATAGCCATATTCTGGAGTTCTTAGGCTATGTTCACACGTTGCGTTTTTGCTGCATTTTTTCTTCTGCAAACAAAACCTGCTCTCTTGGCAGTAAAGAAGCAACTTCAAAAAAGCAGGTTTTGCTGAGTTTTTGCTGCATTTTGTCTCTGGTATATGCTGATAAAGTTTAGTGCCCCCCCCGATACCTGCATTTTTTGCACTTACTCATTGCTTTCTATAGGTGAAAAAATGCAAAACTGCTGAAGGAAGTGACATGCTGCAGTTTGCCAAATCAGGAAAAATAAAACAATGTGTGTGCATGAGGTTTCTGAAATCTCATAGCTTTTGCTGGTACTGTAAAACGCAGCTGAAATTTTGCATAAAAAAACGCCACAAACAACATGCGAACATAGCCTTAGAGTCAAAACAACCAGGACTCAATGTTTCTGGGAAGTTCAGGGAAAAAAAGGAGCGCTGCCAGTAGGAGTAACCAGAGGGTTGCAATATATATATATTTATTTACTTGATTAAAACATGCTATGTGTTTCCAAACTGATCAGGTTTCTTCATCGGGCACATTTTGGTTGCAACCTTCTGGTTACTCCTACTGGCAGCGCTCATTTTATTCAAGTTTTTTTTCCTGGGAAAATTTGACCCTTAGTCGGTTCCACAGGTTCAGAGGATTTGATTATTTGAGCTTCATGTTGTGTCTCAGTGTTGTACATGACTTTTCTATAACAAGACAGGATGAGCATATACCCTAAACATCACCTTCATCTAGTCATTTGGTTCTACTCTATGGAGCGCTCCCTTTGATATTTTGTTATCAAATCATGTTTGGATCCTATTGATAGCGGTTATCATTTATCATTGCAAACCATGACGCCATTGCTAATAGAACCATAAGGAGATATAGATATATATATATATTTTACAATTTTTTTTTCTTTTATTTTTTTTAAAGTGTAAAAAATAAATCAATACATATATTTACTTTTTTTACACAAACACACACACACACACATATATATATTCATAAATAAAACAAAATAAATAAATTGTAAAATTATATATATATATATATATATATATATATTTATTTATTATACATATACACCCCCCCCCCCCCACACACACACAGTATATAACTGACTGGATGGACCTCTCATTTAGGTTCATCTCGAGTTCAAGTTGTGTATTAAGCGCCAAGCAAAAAACATCTATCACAATTAGCTGCCATTGCAAGTTAATCCAAGACATCTGTCAAATAAGCACACATCTGCCTGGCCACTAGAGGGAGCTGTAGAGCGGCAATCTACCGTTATCATATTGATCAGTTACGCACCGAGCGCTGCTACATTTATAACTCCCACTCGTTACAAGGTCACCTGAAAAGACCCTGACTTGTTATTAAGGAAGCTCTTGATGTAAGGCAGATATGGAGAGCTGCAGGAAATCTTTAACTTGAACCTTCACTATCTCTGTTTGTACAGAGCACTTGGAGCATGAGATGAAATACTCTTAAAATGTATGTAAACTACACTCAATAAATAGACACAAATCCGCTCTGGGAATTGGCAAATCTATATCACAAAGTAAACTTTTAAAAGCTTCTGCAGCAGGAGGTGCTGAAACATAATATCCGTCACCCTGGCCTGAGTTTAATAAAGACGGGCTTTAATAGGAGCTAATTTGATTGGTCTTACTAATTCCACTTTAATTGGAAAATTAGGTGGATTTTGTCTGTAAATTGGACGGTTCCATCCAGAATGGTAGATGATGGGGCTGAACTTCTGTATAAACGTCTTGTGTGCTTAGCCGCTCAGTCAACCTGAATGCTGCGCAGACCCCTCTCCTATGGCAGATGTCAGACTGGGGGGGATTGGGGCTGGTTTCTCACTCCAGTAGGGACCTCTGTACAGTATACAAATGGTTAAATGGATAAATAGTAATCCAGTTCATGTTATCAGCAATGAAATGTTCTGGCACTACAAGACCCAGCACCAACAGCACTTGGAATTATCTGTCTGGATGACTTTTCAAATAAAGCTTTATAAAGGAAACATGTAACCCACATTGTGCTGGGACTTCTAGTTCCTTCAAAGCCCCATAGTAAAAGTCAAGCTTGGCCCTGTATTGTGTCTGCAGTTTTGTCCTTCCAGGACACAAGGTCGTGGGGATTTTTTGCACCCTATGAACTTTCTGTGGTTAATATTTCACCCTGACAGATACCCTGGAAAGGGGAGTCCTGCACCTGTTCAGAAGGGATGAACAAACCAGGGTTGTTCCTCTTCTCTGCAGGGACCCCATGGCATGTACATAGTCTGCCTCCATAGTACATTCACCCATGGATGATTTTTCTCCAATTCTTTCCACTAAAACCCATTATAATTATTTATATTCATCCAACTTAAAAGAGCAGTTGAGAGGCGTCATCGTGAAGAGAACCCTTTCTCTTGTCCAGTCAGCTTTGTGGAGAACATTCCTGGCGATGGTGATTAGCTTAGAGCAGCTACCAGAAATAAAGGCATAATACTCTATTCTACTGTCTCTTTCAGCTGGATGCCACGCATAGCATAAAGCTTCTCTAGGTTCTGAGAGCTGGAAAGTAACAGCTTTACGCAATTAAAACCATTTTTTTTACATCTTGCACATGAGATCTACAGATGCATCTCAATAAATTAGAATATCATCCAAAAGTTAATTTATTTCAGTATTTCAATACAAAAAGTGAAACATATATTATAGAGTGATCTATTTCAAGTGTTTATTTCTGTTAATGTTGATGATTATGGCTTACAGCCAATGAAAACCCAAAAGTCATTATCTCAATAAATTAAAATAATTAACAAAAAAACACCTGCAAAGGCTTTCTAAGCATTTTAAAAGGTCCCTTAGTCTGTTTCAGTAGGCTCCACAATCATGGGGAAGACAGCTGATTTGACAGTTGTCCAGAAGGCAGTCATTGACACCCTCCACAAGCTCCCAGAATCTGGAGGAAGAGTGGAGAGGCCACAATCCAAGCTGCTTGAGGTCTAGTGTGAAGTTTCCGCAATCAGTGATGGTTTGGGGAGCCATGTCATCTGCTGGTGTAGGTCCACTGTGATTTATCAAGACCAAAATGTTGATGATTATGGCTTAGAGCCAATGAAAACACAAAAGTCATTATCTCAGTAAATTAGAATACTTTATAACAACAGCTTGAAAAATGATTTTAAAATCCGAAATGTTGTCCTACTGAAATGTATGTTCAGTAAATGCCCTCAATACTTGGTCGGGGCTCCTTTTGCATCAATTACTGCATCAATGCAGCGTGGCATGGAGGTGATCAGCCTGTGGCACTGCTGAGGTGTTATGGAAGCCCAGGTTGCTTTGATAGCAGCCTTCAGCTCGTCTGCATTGTTGGGTCTGGTGTCTCTCATCTTCCTCTTGACAATACCCCATAGATTCTCTATAATAGATTCTCTATGGGGTTAAGGTCAGGAGAGTTTGCTGCCAATCAAGCACAGTGATCCTGTTGTTTGTAAACCAGGTATTGGTACTTTTGGCAGTGTGGACAGGTGCCAAGTCCTGCTGGAGAATGACATTTCCATCTCCAAAAAACTTGTCGGCAGAGGGAAGCATGAAGTGCTCTAAAATTTCCTGGTAGACGGCTGCGCTGACTTTGGTCTTGATAAAACACAGTGTACCTACACCAGCAGATGACATGGCTGCCCAAACCATCACTGATTGTGGAAACTTCACACTAGACCTCAAGCAGCTTGGATTGTGGCCTCTCCACTCTTCCTCCAGACTCTGGGACCTTGTGGAGTGTCAGTGACTGCCTTCTGGACATCTGTCAAGTCAGCAGTCTTCCCCATGATTGTGTAGCCTACTGAAATAGACTAAAGGACCTTTTTAAACGCTTAGGAAGTCTTTGCAGGTGTTTTTTTGATAATTATTTTAATTTATTGAGATAATGACTTTTGTGTTTTCATTGGCTGTAAGCCATAATCATCAACATTAACAGAAATAAACACTGAAATAGATCACTCTGTTTGTATTGACTCTATATAATATATGCGTTTCATTGTTTGTATTGAAGAGCTGAAATAAATTAACTTTTTGATGATATTCTAATTTAGTGAGATGCACCTGTGTTATATGCGGAATGGGGAAACCAACCATAGTCTAACATAAGATCAAAAAGATTTGTTGGTGTAAAATTAATTATAACAGAAGAGATACCAGATAATCAATATCAAAAACTCATCAACAGGGAATCATATTGGATTTCCAAATTATCCACAGTAACTCCGGATGCTCTTAATGAGTATATCGAAAAAGAAAAGTTTATTTTCCTAAGATATTTTCCATCTGGGATTGCTGTTGGTTTTTATATATTTTTTTTGCTAGCTGTACAATCAAATGTGGATGTGTCCGTATTTGAATACTAGAAGTGTGTATATATACACACACACACACACACACACACTATATATATATATACAGTACAGACCAAAAGTTTGGACACACCTTCTCATTCAAAGATTTTTCTGTATTTTCATGACTCTGAAAATTGTACATTCACACTGAAGGCATCAAAACTATGAATTAACACATGTGGAATTATATACTTATCAAAAAAGTGTGAAACAACTGAAAATATGTCTTATATTCTAGGTTCTTCAAAGTAGCCACCTTTTGCTTTGATGACTGCTTTGCACACTCTTGGCATTCTCTTGATGAGCTTCAAGTGGTAGTCACCGGAAATGGTTTTTATTTCACAGGTGTGCCCTGTCAGGTTTAATAAGTGGGATTTCTTACCTTATAAATGGGGTTGGGACCATCAGTTGTGTTGTGCAGAAGTCAGGTGGACACACAGCTGATAGTCCTACTGAATAGACTGTTAGAATTTGTATTATGGCAAGAAAAAAGCAGCTAAGTAAGAAAAACGAGTGGCCATCATTACTTTAAGAAATGAAGGTCAGTCAGTCCGAAAAAATGGGAAAACTTTGAAAGTGTCCCCAAGTGCAGTTGCAAAACCCATCAAGCGCTACAAAGAAACTGGCTCACATGAGAACCGCCCCAAGAAAGGAAGACCAAGAGTCACCTCTGCTTCTGAGGATAAGTTTATCCGAATCACCAGCCTCAGAAATCGCAGGTTAACAGCAGCTCAGATTAGAGACCAGGTCAATGCCACACATTGATTAGCAGGAGACACATCTCTACAACAACTGTTAAGAGGAGACTTTGTGCAGCAGGCCTTCATGGTAAAATAGCTGCTAGGAAACCACTACTAAGGACAGGCAACAAGCAGAAGAGACTTGTTTGGGCTAAAGAACACAAGGAATGGACATTACACCAGTGGAAATCTGTGCTTTGGTCTGATGAGTCCAAATTTGAGATCTTTGGTTCCAACCACCGTGTCTGTGCGGCACAGAAAAGGTGAACGGATGGACTCTACATGCCTGGTTCCCACCGTGAAGCATGGAGGAGGAGGTGTGATGGTGTGGGGGTGCTTTGCTGGTGACACTGTTGGAGATTTATTCAAAATTGAAGGCATACTGAACCAGCATGGCTACCACAGCATCTTGCAGCGGCATGCTATTCCATCCGGTTTGCGTTTAGTTGGACCATCATTTATTTTTCAACAGGACAATGACCCTAAACACACCTCCAGGCTGTGTAAGGGCTATTTGACCAAGAAGGAGAGTGATGGGGTGCTACACCAGATGACCTGGCCTCCACAGTCACCAGACCTGAATCCAATCGAGATGGTTTGGGGTGAGCTGGACCGCAGAGTGAAGGCAAAAGGGCCAACAAGTGCTAAGCATCTCTGGGAACTCCTTCGAGATTGTTGGAAGACCATTTCCGGTGACTACCTCTTGAAGCTCAAGAGAATGCCAAGAGTGTGCAAAGCAGTCATCAAAGCAAAAGGTGGCTACTTTGAAGAACCTAGAATATAAGACATATTTTCAGTTGTTTCACACTTTTTTGTTAACCCTAGAACGCATACCTGGGGCCTCGCAGTCCCGCCCTGTTAATTGTTTTCTATTTTCTGCAAGATTACTTTAGTTAGAATTTTGAAACTCTAGGTATTCCTCAGGTATATACGTAGTTGTTTGTCATTTTTGTTTGAGCTATTCCATGTTATTTGCACACGGGCCTAAAAGGCCCCAGGTATGTGAAAATGTAGATTTTTATGGTCATGCGTTCTAGGGTTAAGTATATAATTCCACATGTGTTAATTCATAGTTTTGATGCCTTCAGTGTGAATGTACAATTTTCAGAGTCATGAAAATACAGAAAAATCTTTAAATGAGAAGGTGTGTCCAAACTTTTGGTCTGTACTATATATATATATATATAGCGCTCGGACAAATTTTTATTTAATGGGGCAGTGCAGAATAACTATTTTTTTTCACTGACCGAATCTACATGTGAAAGATGTCGCATCATGCAAAATTTGCCTCCGAAAAACGGATGAGACTTACCCATTCAAGTCTAAAAAAAATCAGATGCCGTACAGAGCTACAGTAAAGCATCTGATTTTTACAGATACACTGTAAGATCGGAAACTGTAAATGGTCTTGTAAATGATTAATAGATGATGCTGTAAAAAACAAAAAAAAAGGATGACGAGAAAAAAAAAAAAAATCGCCCCACTTTTCCAGATGCAACTCTGAATGATTTTTTTAGTAGTAGAATGATTCCTGAGGACCATTGGTTATTAATTACATCTAATTTTCAGCAGCCTCATCTCTGTGCTCACCTGCAGTGGAGAACATGCTCAACTCAGTGTGATTATGGTGACACCATGTGGTCATAACTGGAATGGCAACGCACAAACACAAGCAGCATATGTTGCGATATCTCCCCTATTGAATGAATGGGTGCCCACCATGCAGTGTCGGACTGGGATGCCAAGGGTCCACCGGTAACCAACTCCAGGGACCCACTTTTCAGCTACAGGCAAATGTGACATTATCATCAATCACAAATTTATATAACAATGAACTGGGTGGGCCAGTCCAAGCCTGGTGTCACTCCTCTGTTAGCTGTCAATATATAGAAAGCGACAAGGAAAAGAAAAAAAAAAAGAGATGGCACTTCCAAAAAACATAAAAAAATTGGTTTCCTTTATTTGTGCATTTGTTGGAGCCATGCATGTAACTTTTTAAACGAATGCACGAATAAAAGAACCCGAATTTTTAATGTTTAGGAAGTGCCAGCTCTTTTTTCCTCTTCTATTAAAAGAGCCTCCGATATTGCTGATATTCAGGGCTTCCAAAACAATAATAAAAAGAAGATGTGTTTTGCCAAAAGTGGTCTGTTTACATGTAAAGCATTAAACAAAAAAACACACTGAAATTTTTTTTTCTGTCATTTGTAATTTAAAATGCGATAAAAATGTTTAAATGGCATCTGTCACCCTTCAAAATACAAATTAAACTACTTTTACAGTTATATAGGGGACTTACCCCCTATAAAATCATACCTACAGTACAGATTTCAGTGTTTTAGCAGATTAAAGTGTTTTATTTCATATAGAAATGAGGCTGCCTTAGTGCAGGCGAGAGGAAAGGCTCAAAATGCGAATTGATAAGGCGTAACGATGCACAGAGGCCTTGGTTGCGCCAAGAGTGCACCAATGTACAATAGTTTTCATATAAAATTAAACATTTTCCCAGCAGCTAAAATGCTGACAATAAAAGGATATTCTGATACTGTCATTTTGCCCCACAATCACTAAAGACGGGTCCTAAGCGCCCCCTTGGGTCATGCAGTCGCAATGCATTGGGCAGTCCCATGCAGAAGGAGCAGTAATTGAGCCTGCGCAGTGCCCCTCTATTCAATGTCTACAATACATGACATGCGCTGTTACAGGGGTACGATACATGTAGATGAGACAGTATTCAGACCTTGAAGAGACATCCACAGATGTTAAGGAAGAATTTACTCAGGAGAGGGGGCACTTGTTAGAAGAGATTATTATATGGAAAGTTAGAGTAATCTATGTAAAGCTTAGGAGCATTTCACTGGGGTCATCTTTGGTGCGTACAGGAGTTCATTAGGAGGTTGGTGTATTAACTACCATTGGGATACTAGGAGCAAGTGGCCACTGTTTTCTCCAGCTCGGGGCTTGTTTCAGTATCTAGCACTGTACTGCTCCTGCAAGGCATTGATTTTTGCAGGTTCGGCAGTGTCATTGGCATTGCAGAAGCATGTAAGGGTCACACAGGCCAAGGATCATATCAGTGACCCCAAATACTCATGAAAATGGTTCTCTTTGTGTGTGATGCTTCTAGCTGACAATGCTTGGGAACCCTTGCATAGTTTATTTTTTCTTGAAGTATCTTAAAATAAACGTTTCTTTTCTGCACAGCTTGATCAGACTATAGCAGGAACAATGCTTAGTGAATACATCATCTTTCATTAACAGAGGTTCAGGCTTTATGGTTTTCAGTTATGGGACAATAGTTGGGGGTAACATTACAATTGTATGGCAAATCATACTCGGACCCTTCATTCTTCTTTCTATAACTTCCTTGCTTTTTATGACGAAGCTTCAGAACAATACCTACTGCCTTGGCCTGGAAAGTTGAGTTTTTTCTTCTCTGGAAGTTCCGGAATTAGTCTACACATTGCCACAGTCCCACTTCCTTCTCTTAGCTGTCTTAGGGTCCCCACTAACACACAGCTGAACTAGCTCCCTTTTGGTGCTTTATTCCAGTTCTGAGGCACCAGCGTTCTCCTTCCTCCTTTGCTGTGATTGTCAACGCAATCTGCCACTTTTTATCCTGATTACTTCTTGCTATCATTGCTACTCTCTTTCCTACACACACTGCGGCCCAACTCACTCTCCCACTAACCTCTACCAGCTACTCGCTACTTCTCTAAACACCCCAAACATCAAATACACAAGAACAGTGTATGGCCTCTTAAAAATTGGGGTAAAAATTTAATTCTTGAAAAATCCTTTTAAATGACCAAAAAGTTTTTTCTATTTTTTTTTCATCATTGCGTTTCAGAGACCTTAACTTTTATTTTCATCGACGTAATTATATGAGGGCTTGTTTTTTTTTTTGTACAATAGGTTATATTTGTCGGTGGCACAATTTTGGGTTCAGACAAGTTATTTATTAACTTTTAATAAAAAAGAAAGAAAAGAAAGAAACGGCAAATCTGTTAATTAACATTGTAAATATTACATATATACACGCTGCATAAATGAAGTGGAAACTTTATTTTGTGGGTCAATATGATTAAAGCAATACCAAAATTTACATAGTTTTATCTATATTTCTATATATTTTTTTGATAACATTCAATGAACAGGATACATAATGAAATAGTTTTATAGCATGGGTCGTTAGGGACTCCGCAATTCCAACTTGTGTGGTGCTTTTTGGGGGCATTTGCTTTTTTTTCCCCCAAAGTGAATCAATTTTTTTCTAAAAAATGCCCCCCAAAGTGTACTTTAGGGCAGCCTTGACCTGCAGGGTCCTGTGAAACTGCACATATGCGCCAAACTTATTGAATTCCGTGTGATTAGAAAGGTTTTCTCATTTGTTCAGCTAGGCTTCCTGCATATACGACATTGGAGGCTAAAATACAGATTAATCAGCAAATTAATAAAACATCCCATATGCTTTATGTTTTTTTCTCGAGTTTTAATTAAAATGAGGAGAATGGGATAAACAACAAAAATCACCTGGATGGAGAAAGTTCATCAAGAAGATGAGACATTGGTCAAGACAAGAGTATACAGAAGGGTTGAGAAGACAGTCATATCATGCCATTAGGGATAAGTTTACATAAGCATATAAAACAATCTTTTGATTTTTTTATCTATAAAAAATACAGATATTTTGTTGTTCTGTATGGCATATGCTTTTACGCATCAGCAGTTATTAAAATTTACAAGACTAAATCTACTTTCCTCTGTTAAAGAATTGTAATGTATCTGTAAAAATCAGATGCTATATAGTTGATCCGTATGGGATCCGTTTTTGTTTTTGCGCACCCATAGACTTGATAAGCGAGTATTATCCAAAATCTGGAAGCGATCTAGTGCATACTGCAATGGTTTTCACATGGAGATTTGATCCATAAAAAAGCCAAAGTTATCTCAGCCGCCCTACTGCATAACATTGATCTGAGTACTGTCAGAGTATATTTGCACGGACAACACTCGGACCGAATATATGTGAACGCAGCCTAATCTGATATTTGTGATCAAATTAGATTAGGAAGATGCTGAATATGATCTGTTCATGTTGATCCTTCGACCTGAAACCTGGAGAGATGAGTGACCTAATAGACACCAGGTATCAAATAACCACCTCACCACCGTAGACTACCAGAGCTGTAAATACTCCACTAGACCACCAGGGTAACTACCATATTAATGTCTGAGCTTCCATAGACCACAAAAAAGTATATAAAGAGAAATTTCCCTTAACAAATACACTTTTAAGGGATATAAAGGAGCAGTGATGATAAGGCACTTTTAGTATATAAAAATATTGATGTAAATAACTGCAATTGAAAAATGCACATTACAACACGTTTCAGGAACAAGTAGTGACAAACCGGTTATGAATACAACAGCATCAACATAACGAGTGTGGAAACGAGCCAGGGCATATTTCCATGCCTGCCAATTTTGAAAGATAAGAAAGATGAACATATACTGCGTAGCACGCTGTGTAAAATTTTATATTAAGACAGTATCCTAACCTTGCCCAGTCCTTTATATGCACCGACGCACAAATATTGTTACTAGTGAAGACGGTGATTAAACAGCTTCTTATCTTAATCAGTCAGATGTCTAGATTTGTTAAGCCAGGGGAAATACACTATTGTTTGTGTTGACTTGTGAATGTATGTGTATTACTATGGCTGGTCAAGAAGGGCAGCGACTCAGTGTTGTGGAACAATGAATGTTTGCTAAATATTTTGATTAACCATTGTATGGACCCTGTGGCTTGTTGATTTGACAAAACAGGAGGACAAACTACACAAATACATTAAATGCTCAAACAATGAGACCTGAGTGCTGCACCTTTCCCCCCGACCTGTGACTGATGATCTTAACCACATATATAAATATAAAAAGGGTTTTTCTATCCTGCTGCAAAGAGGATAAAAGATCAGACATTCTTCAGGATAGCAGATGGATAGCATGGCTCCATCCAGAGACACACAGATTTGGATTCTACAGGTTTCCAGCCTAAGGGTACACGGCCCTGACTGGAAGGATACAGACCTGCTTCATTGACTACCAGAGAACCCATTGATACATTTGGGGGAACCAGGTTGGGACAATGAAGTCACCTGACCCCATGGATATGTTGTTTGGGGTTGCCAGGTGGGACCCTCCGGTTGCCTGGAACCCATGGAGACATTTGGAGAACCCAGATTGGGACCAGCCAGTCATATGGCCCCATGGAAATTCTCAGAGAGGTTATAGTGGGACCCTCGGGTCTCCTGGCCTTGTACCTCGATGGACTGTCAGCTTCCTAAGCTTGTCGCCACCTTGTGTGGTTGATGTACTTGGCCCTGAAAGTCACAAAGTCGCAGCTGCTCTACTCTTGGCGGGCCAGCGGAAGGGTGGGACTGTGTAATGTTATACCACCTTGGGTATTTGCTGGGACTGTTCTATCTGTTTATTGTCTGTTTAGTGGTTCAATAAAATATTACCACACTGTTTTACCCTCACTTTGTGTTGTCTGAGTAGTAGTATGCCCATGGAAGACCTCGTGTCTTCACAAAGACAATTTGTGTTCCCACGCAATTTGGCATGGTTTTCATACCCCCCACAGTGTGATGCCATCACACACGGAAGGATAACCTTACAGCTCCCCCACACACAATATGCTGTCCCCATAATCCCCCAACACAATAAGATGTCCCCACAGCCCCCTTCCACACATTATGATGCTCACACATCCCCATCCTCTACATGAGGTAAGATGCCCCCAAAATCCCTCCACGCACTATGTCCCCATATACCCCCCACAATCAGTATAATGTCCCCATAAACTCCCACAGTAGGATTCCTCCACAGCCCACCACACACCAAAATATGCCCTCAAAACCCCTCCATACAGTATGTTCCAAGATTCCCCCACTCACGATATAATGCCACCACACACAGTATGAAGTCCCCACATCCCCACACACAGCAAGATTCCTCCACAGTCCACATCATAAAATGCCCTCAAAACCCCTCCACACAGTAGGTCCCCACATCTCCCCAAACACACAGCATGATGTCCCCACTTCCCCCCACGTAGTAAGATTCCTCCACAGCCCACCACACACAGTGAGATGCATGTACAACACCTCCACACAGTATCTCCCGACAGCTGACTGCACACACTAAGATGCCTCCACATCTTTCCACACATAATATGCTGTCCCCACACAAAATAAGATGCTCCCACAGGCCCTGCCACACAGCGTGATGCCCCACAGCCCCCCACATAAAGTATACACACCCCGCCACACAGTATAATCTATCCACCGTACATTTTCCCCACACAAACTGAATCTTCTCATAGTGTATACACACACAGCTGTGCTACATAAACACAACTTGCCTGTGTGTCTTGCTCCATGTCTGTGGACAGTGGACTAAGGATATGAATTTTCCTTGCTCCTCTGTTATATTCCACTGTATTTTTGTCCTGAGGACAGAGGTCCGACTGAAATCGGGACATGCTCCGAACTCCTGCGACAACTTCTCAATTTCAGAACAGTCCCGCCCGTTCTGGGTTGATTGGCAGGTATGGATCTCTGTCCCACCACCTTACAGAATCAAAGATTTTCAATTCCTTTACCTTAAGCATCTATTGGACTCTTTCCCACCTTCCATTTTCCCCAGGAAACAATCTTAAAAACTTCATACAGTGTACAAAAGACCAAACTGTCATCTAGTGCTAGGGCACACATTGTAAGGGGGGACCTGGACAACATCTAATTCCACACCCCTAAATAGCTTACATTGGGGTCTCTAGGTGTGTGCAACAAAACTAACGATTCTGTTGCGGACTACTTCAGGATGCATTCTGACACAATTTGTGGGGCACCGGACCCCTTTAAGTTCACGATGAAGGAAACAGACGGTTTTGCAAAAATAAGGTCTTATTTACGGAGATTGAAACGTATATAATAGGAGTAGCAGGAACAATGCTTGGCTTTCTGTTCTGCACAATACAGAGGCACATTCATAGTGGTTTTAGAAGGCGGCACATTACTTGTGAAGTACGTTACGTATGCATAACAGGTTATGCTGGGGGCCTCCGTCTTCCTGGTACAGGGACACACGGGTCAATGTGTTACGCTGTGCCCACTGCACCCTAGCTGCACTCTTTTGAATTGAGCAAGGAAGCTCTTACCAGCTACCACCTTACTGATGTGTCCCAGCCTGGCTCACCCCGTATTTTTTCACTTGGGACCTTCATGTCTGACTAGCACTGAGACTGGCTTTAAATCTTATTGCATAGGTGCCCCAACTAGCTTGCTATGAGCAAAACTGCAGCCGCTGTAGATTGCTTGTGGAATGACTTGCTTCCTTGCTGGTCTGTTACTTCACACACACCCAGTGATGATAGAACTTCTCTGAGGGTGTCCTTCCTTTTCTCCAGCTTACTTTAATCTCCCAACTAACTTCAAAACCAGGAATTCACACAGTAGCCTCCATTACTCCTCCCCAGCTATGGGCCGGCCCTACAGTTGACCCTGTCACCACTAACTAACAGGAACTGCAGCCTCCAGTAGAATAAATTATACAATAAAATACAATTTGCACACAATAAAACAAAAGGATTCTTCAGAGGGGTGTTATGCTATCTTCTCCACCTTTGCTACATGACCATACTGAACAGTGTCTAAATATAAGAGATATGTAGAATATTAGGACTATAAGTGGACCAAATGTATTGCCTTGTGGCATCATACACTACCAAAATAACTTACATATATCAGTAATATAAAACAAACCACAGTGCAGAAATAGTGACTCCATTGATATATTACTCAAGGAAGAACTAAGGAGCCCTAATGATAAATATTACCAATTTAATCAGGTAAGAAGTTCATTATAGGACAAACAGCAAAAGGAGCACAGGAGAACCAAGAAGTCCACATCTGCAAGAAGATCCAAATATTTATCAATCAGTGAATTTGTAGCACAATGATATCATTAATATACAATATACCAAGTAAAGTAACAATGATATAAGAATCAGTTACATAGTATGTGGACTAACAATGAAGTATATACAGATAAGAACATATAAATCACAAATGCTGCAATATACTACATCATGCTAGTTACATGATATTGAATGGTAATAAAATTAGTATATCCCAAATACCACAATGATATCACAAGTATGCCATCAGTATCTCCTATTATTGGAAATCAAATAAGTATAAACATATAAACGTGCAACTGCTACATATAATATCTCTGTTCATACTACACTAGCATCAAGGAGGATCTTACCATTACATGTCTAAAATTCCCATCTGCCACCGACCCCAATGCGCGTTTCGAGTAAATGTCTTACTTAGGATATTAATAACCTCTTTTCTATTCGAGACCACCACACGTATAACTGTTAACCCCCTCACATCCAACCACAAAGAAGAAGAGATGAGTGAATCGAATTCATATCAAATTTTTAGGATTTCACTGAACCTGACAAATTTGAACAATTTGCAATCTGCTTTGTGCAAGTGACCTCCAGCATTTTACACAATTACAGAAGATTGCATCAGCCAGAGAAGGATCACATGACTTTGGACTGGCTTACCCATAATGCCTTGCAGCTATCAACTCACATTGTGTAGCACAGCCAATCAGTAAAGTCTATTATAGCCTGTATAAAAGCTGAGGCAGGGAATGCAAAAGATATTTTTCCAGTGAATCTGGATAGTGAGAGGCAGATCAGAGCTTAGCCATAGTTATAGGGAGTGAAGGCCATAAAACACTGAAAAAAGTGTAGTGTAGAGATAGAGTGAGACAGCACAGCTTATTAAGATTATTGTGTGAAGAAAAGAGAATAGTGTTCTTCATGTTTTTCAGGGCAGATGGCAATTTTTATTAAGATTTTTACACCAGTTACCTCTTACTGTTGTTGCACAGTCTATTGCTGGCTACAGAATGAGTTAATTGAGAATCCGTCAGTGAGCCAGCTATAACAGTTTGATGAAGACTTTGTAACTGTTTTAACTAACAGTAAAAAATATTAACTTTTGTATTAACCTATGTTTGAAGAGAGTGTCCCACCTTAAACAAAATGTACAAAAAAAGTAAGAAATGGGATCTAATCCCTAAAGCTCCACGACCAGGCCTGTTCTGGTGACAATCCCTTTAAACCTTTTAAAGTAGAATTGCTTTATGGTACAGACAATGACTTCTACCATGTGACACAAGATGGCGCCATAACCTTACTTATTGCTCCACATGGTTTATACTATTGCAGGTAAATGTTCTGTAGTGGAGTACGGTGTCCTCTAGATGGAGATTACCAAATGACTAAATATACTTTTTTGCTGTTGCCCATTTGGGGTTTGTGCAAGTCAGAATGTGAGGATTTGTAAAAACTTGTTTAGGCTTAGTTCACACAGCTTTTAGGGGAGTTTTTATTTTGGATCTATCTGTTCACAAAGCCTTCTTTAAAAAAAAACTCTTCAAACTAATTTTTTTTTCTATGGAAAATCCACTTTGCTGTTTATATGGTGATTTTTTTTTAACAGTTTATTTTTCGTTATAGACGTTTTGAAGCAGATCCTGATGAAATCTTCTCCAAACGAGGCATGTCCAATCGGATGGCTGCAAAGAAAACCTCTTCCAAAATTCTTCCAAACTTCCTCAGGAAAAGAAAAACTTAAAAAATTCCCCTCAAAAAAGGAGCATTCCCTGAAACAATTTCCACTCGTAGCTTTAGAACACCTCAAAAAAAATCTGTGTAAACGTAGTCTACGACTGCTGTTCTTCTTTCCTCCATACGTTATACTGCAGCTATCCTTAAATTGATTTCTAGGTATGAGAACAAGACAAGCAAATGAAAAAAAAAATCAAATGCAAAGAGAGTGGTTTACCATCACAATAAAGATAAAATGGGACGACTTTTTTCTCACTTGTCATTTGTGTGCAATTCATTTCTTGTACAGCTGCAGCTATTAACCATTTACATGACCTTTTACAGTTTCCTGCGCTACAGAATTGCAATGTAACCGTAATCCGTAAAAATCAGATGCTAAACTATGGCTCCTTATGGCATCTGATTTTTTTTTTTTTTTTAGATTTGAATGTGTGACTCTCATCCAATTTATGGAAAAAAACTAGCGCACGCTGCGATTTTGTTACACACACACAGATTCGGTCAGTGAAAAAAAATGCTCTTCTGCACTGACCCATTGAATAACATTGTTCTGAGTTCTGTGCGTTTTTTCCACAGACAACACCTAAGCAGAAAATACGGTCCTGTGAACAAGCCCTGACAGAGTGTGAAATATAGCCACCATATACCATAAGGGTGCTGATTTGCCAGAGCAGAATGGAACACATAGACTTCTTCCTTAAAATCAGGATTATTACATCAGAGGAGTCTGAGTTCTGACTGTGAACAGCATTGCAATGTCTGAAGTCCCTGGGGACTTGTGTCTCTGTGTGTGGGTCTGATACATAGTAACTATGCAAGAATACCAGTATTATTGCTGTTCAGTGAGGTGACCAGGAGAGGGACCCAGAGAGTGACCGAGAATGTGCAGAGATAAAAGATGCTGAGAAGAGTGCCATATGGGTGACCAATCAGGATTGCCAACCATCCAGAAATTCCTGGACAGTCTTTAAAAATAGAGCACTTTTTTGTCCTGTACTTAAAAAATTAGGGTCTGTAGACATGGCTCACATATAATCATAATGATTTATGATGGTTTTCCACTATGTCTGTAAAAAATAATGTTTGTCTGTGATTTTTTGTTCAGCTGTCGAGAAAAAAATAAAAAGTCAAGTTGGCGATCCTGCTACCAATGTATCCAAGAGCAAGCTGCCTGTTGGTGTTTATGCCAATCATCTACTTTTGTTCATGCTGTTACCCTTTGTGAGGACATTTGTAACCACCAAGCACGCTGCTCTCTGAGTTACTGTAACCAGATAATTGCCTTTTTGCATTTTTTCCTGAACGGTCATCTACATGCACAATCTGGGATGGCGGCATGAGCGCACTCTTGCACCAATGGCCGGTGTATACTAAAATTAAAAGAGCTCATCTTGTATGGTCTCCAACCACAGTGAAGACCATGACGAGTTTGTGGTCTTTGATGACATCCCTTTAATCACGAACCATCATCTCAGGTCCTGTCCCAAGTACAAGACGATGTGTCACTTTTACAGCTCTAAGGGCGCAGTCAGACGGCCGTATAACACGGACGGTGATCGCATCGCAATGCTCGGACTGGCCATCGGTTCTCCTGACCCGAGTATGACAGCTTCATATATTTCTATGCAGCCGTCACGCTCGGGTTAGAAGAGCTGCCGGCCAGTTCGTACACTGCGATGTGATCGTCGTCTGTGTTATACGGCCGTCTGACTGCGCCCTAAGGGGGTATGCCAATGTTTGACATTTATGGACATACCATAAAATGTCAGACAGGAAGCGACAAGGTAGAGAGGGGACGTCTCTCTCCAAAATAATTTAGCAAAGTTGGCTGTGAAACACGTGAGCAAGAGACCTTCGTTCTCCTGAGTGAGGGTGAGTATATGGCATATATTGTCAAACTCTCAGAAGGTTTATTGAGCCCTTGGAAGTGTTACAATTAGACAATGTGGCCCTTGAACCAGTTGTGATTCTCGGCTTTACAGAACGCAATGGGGAACACATTTATAATATACAAAATAAATATGCAGGTAGCAGCCGAACAGACGGACGCACATATAACACCGCAGCCGTCCATCTCTCCTCCTCCCATCTGTCCAGTTTTCTAAATGTTCACAGACGCCTTTATATAAAGTGACTTATAGCGATCCGTATATATTGGAGTTTTATCGTCTACATTTGTTTAGAAGACGACAGTTCCATCCCAGGTTGCATGAAATACGGCGACACAAAGACACCTGGCATTGACTGCGCATATTATAAATGCTCCCGTTATGGAGGGGAAAACTGACACTGAAAGCTTCCATAAAATAAAAAATTTAAGAATGACTACAAGATTTAAAGGAGTTGTCCACCATGTCCTCACATTGGGGAGATTTTTTTTTCATTTAAATTGATATTATTGACATTAAAGATAATTTTTAGCCTGGATTAAAGGGGTTGTCCACCACTCACCTCTAATGCCGGCGCTGTTCCAGCAGTGTCGGCACTCGCGTGAGGTTATGTCACACAAGCCTTGCACCCAATCATATTTTTAAGCCCAATCATATCAATTTAAATAATAAAAAAAAAATACTCACGGAGCTGGCCGTCTACTGATGGTGCCCGCGGCTGGGTACTACACATTCGCCTCCTGTTCAAATCAATAGGAGGTGGATGTGCAGTACCAGGCTGCGGCACTATCAGAAGATGGAGCGGCTCCGCAGGTGAGCATTTCCGGCTGGCGGCCACCAACACCAAGGACAGCTGGTCGGGAGGGGTGCCGGGTGTCGCACCCTGACCGATCAGGCATTGATGACTTGAGGATAGGTCATCAATGCTAAAATAGTGGACAACCTCTTTAAGTAGGAAAGGTGCCCAAAGGTGGTCAATCACGTTAAAGAAAAAGAAAGGTGACCATTTGTGGTTGCCTTGGACTCATCCCAGCTTCTCAGTCCGCCCACTGGACCAGAAATCCCAGAAAGAATACAGGCTTAAATGGTTAAAACACAGGATATACTGAGTCCTTTCTCATAAAACAATATATCAATCTACTTGTTTGCTGCAGCTGTATAACACGGTCTCCGCAGATTGGACTATTGGACTGCATTTTCATGATGACAGGTTCCCTTTGAAGAAAAAAAATACTCCCTCATATTTTCTACCTATGTCTAGATTCTATTAAATGTGTTGTGCTGCATTTTAATCTGCAATACCAGACACAAACTATAGACAAGAATGGCGCTGTTTAAAAAAAAAAAAAAAAAATTCTGATAACTTTTTGCCTTCTTTTGGAGTGCACTTTCTGAAACAATCATATTTTGATTTCTGACAAGACAACAGCGTCAAAGGGGTTGTCCATTCATTTTTTTTTATTTTTTAATTTCAGAATGTTGTAAAATAATAAAATTTCATTCTGTTCCAACTCGAGTCGGGTATTCCTCCGGTCTCGGTACATCCTGTTTGATCCAGACGGACACATGACTGCTGCAGCCAATGACTGTTCGCAGCAGTGTACAAAGACCGGTGGGAAATCTAGGTATCATTCGAAAGGGGTTGGATAAGGTGGGTATTATTTATGTTATTATTTTACTGCGTCTTCAGTGTTTTTTTAGTTTTTTTTTTTTCAGTGGCTGGACAACAACTTTTGGGGATTTTTTTGATGCCCTAATGATAAGGAGACGGCAGTGCTCCAGCAAGTGTCACACCTCCTTCATTGTACATATACAAAGTGGCCGTGTATACAGCTATGGCTACATCTAATCCTACATGCATGGAAGTGACGCGCCCCTGGGCCTGTGTCGCGCTGCGTTGCGCACGCGGGAGCTTACCCGGAGCCGGATCTCTTGAGGGTTGTAGTCTCGTGGCGGTGACCCGGTCCGTGCCCAGGGAGTCAAACTGAGCGGCGATGTAACAGCGGTAGATGTAGGACGACTACGCCACCCGTTGAATGCAGCTATGGAGCTGCCGCTGCAGGACAGTCCGCTGAGGCCGGTGGATGGATGGTGCAGCGTAGATGGTATAACCCCCAACGGGAGGGGTATGGCCTCAGGGCAGCAGATGTGGATGATGGGGGTAGCAGGAACCACTCAGAGACGGTGCGGTGTAATTCAGGGTCTTTACTGGTAACAACGATAGACCCTCCCGGAGTACTTGCTAGTGAACGGGGCCTGGTCAGTCCTTGAGCAGATGGGATCTCCCCTGGCCAGGCGGAGTTGTAGGCCTCCCAAACTGACTGTACTCTTCTGGCTACCTTGCTAGAAGCGGATATAAGTAGTCCACGTCCCTGAGTGTACCGTGTGGTGCTCACCCGTATGGCCGGTGACTCGGGGCCTTCTAATGGCTTCCGCTCCACGATGGCGGTGCTGGTCCCACGCGTGTGACCGTGCCTTCGGGTTTCTGGGCCTGAGGACCTGAAATCCCCTGCCGGTCGGCTTCTGCTGCTGGGTAAGAGTTAGTCCCCACAGCCTCGGACGCCGGGTCCGGTAAGAAAGCTTCTCAGTCAGGGCGAGCTCTGCAGCTGCCAGCCCCCGACTCGTAGTAGTATTGCTTCTGCTGTTTCTTGTCTCTACTCTCCTTGACTGACTAACCCTGCCTCAGCCCAGGGTTTATACAGGGGAAGTTCTTCCCCTCCCAAGACTGGGCAGGAGGTGTGGCATGCACAGGATCCCTGACCAAAGGACCTCCCACCTGCTCTCAGACATAACATTACATTACTGTGGAAAACCAGACCCCTGGGGTGCCACATTCCCCCCTAGTGAAATTTAGTACTCCGGGACTAAACATATTTTAAAAAAAACATAACAAGATATAACAACAATAATAGTACAATAAGAAGAAACACATAAAGGTGGTCACGGCATGTCCGTAACCGGGTGTAGTCTTTGAAGAAAGCAAGGTGTCCATTTCACCAAAACATGGAGACGTAACCAGGTAGGGGTCTGTCCTACCCCGAGTCCTTAACAGTCTCTAGTCCATCCTGGGTTACGCTCCAACTATGTACAAGGATTCCCGGTAAATCCACCAAGGATTCCTAAAAATAACTGGAAACACAAAATTATACACAAGCAACAATACACAGATAAACATAAATAAAACAATTTATACACTTCAAATCCTCCAGCGTGCGGGTAACTGGCCTCTAGTGGCCCTAGTGGACCTACGGAGCTGACTGTCTGGCCCTGAACTACAGGGTGTAGGAGCTGTCAAGGGTAAACTGGGCAGCTGTCTACCGGCTCTTTGTCTCACTAGGGGTACGGCAGGCTCACTATAAGCAGAGGGTTGATCCTCTTGTTCTGCTTGTGTGGAGTCTTCTGCCTCCTGGACCGGCTGTTCTTCCAGCTCTACCTGTTGCTCCGTAGGTGCTTGGGATGCTGGTTGGAGGAAGGTGAGTACGGGTACCACAACTGCACCATTGACTTGAGTCCAAGACCGAGGGAAGTCCCCGAGCACAGTACTAACCATATCTTCCCTTTCCTCTACGGGTCGATGGTCTTCTTGTTCCTCTTCAGGGTTCCTCAGTTGTTCGGGACACTTCTTCAGGTGGTCCCGGGATACAATGGCTGTGGTTTCCCCTCCGTCTTTACTGATGGTACAAACCTTCGGGTTCTCGTGGCTTGAGGGCAGTACGGTGTACGGGTCCTTCTCCCACTGGTCATCCAACTTGTGGAGCCGTCTCTTCCTCTTCAAGACCTGCTCTCCGGGTACCAGGGGAACAGCGGGAGCATACTGGTTGTAAGTTTTCTCTTGTCTTTCCCTAGCCTGACAGAGACTTCGCTCCACGCTCTCCTGTACTCTCCGGTACTGCTGCTGCCTCTCTGTGTCCCAGTCTGTTTCTGGTGAAGTGTCCTCGGGTGTCAGGACTCCCATTTCCAGGTCAACAGGTAACTTACCAGGTCTTGCCCTCATTAGGTAAGCCGGGGTACAGTTGGTGGAACCTACCGGGATGTGGTTGTATAGGTCCACCAGATCGGGCAACTTCTCAGGCCACAGACTGCGTTCTTCCAGGGGCAACGTTTTTAGAAGATCCATTACCACCTGGTTCATTTTCTCACAAAGTCCATTAGTTTGCGGATGGTAGGGTGTCGTCCTTATCTTCCGGCAGCCATACAGATTGCAGAATTCCTGGAAGACCTCCGCTTCAAAGGCAGGTCCCTGGTCCGTCAGCACTTGGTCCGGGTACCCGTGTGGACGGCAAAAGTGCTGCTGGAAGGCTCTAGCTGCTGTTTGAGCCGTTAAGTCCTTGACGGGGACGACAACCAGAAACCGGGAGTAATGATCCACGATGGTTAACGCGTAGACGTAGCCACTTCTGCTTGGGGTCAGTTTTACATGATCCAAGGCTACCAGTTCCAACGGTTGCCGGGTGACGATGGACTGCAGGGGAGTCTTCTGGCTGGCACGGTCCTTCCTTCTCAGGTTGCACGGGCCACAGTCTCTGCACCACTTCTCGATGGTTCCCCTCATGCCTACCCAGTGGAACCGCTCGCGCAGCAGGAACTCCAGCTTCTTCCACCCGAAGTGTCCAGCTCCGTCGTGGTATGCCTCCATCACCATGGCTGCGTCTCTTCGTGGCGCCACTACTTGCCAGAGTAATTCATGCGTCCGGGAGTTAACCATTCTGCGGCACAACTTCCCTTTGTAAAGGAACAGTCGACTCTTCTCTGCCCATAGTTGTTTGGCTTCCTCCGGAGCGTCTGGTTCAAGGCGAGCCTCCGGCCGAGTCAGCATCTCCTTCACCAGTCGGACGGCAGGGTCGCTGTCTTGCGTTTCCGCCCAGTTGTAGTGGGGTAAGGGGTTCAACGTAGCAGCCTGCTTACTCCTTACCCGGTGGGAATACTGGATAGTCCCATGACGGTGGAATGCAGGGAGTTCAACTTCTTCCAGTCCCTCCGGATCTTCTCCTCCGTCCGGCAGGTTGGGCATCCTGGACAGGGCGTCCGCGTTGGTATTGGAGCGTCCTGCCCGGTATTTGATTGTGAACTCGTAGTTGGACAGACGGGCCATCCACCTCTGCTCCAGGGCACCGAGTCTTGCCGTGTCCAGGTGTGTCAACGGGTTGTTATCCGTGTACACGGTGAACCGGGAAGAAGCGAGGTAATGCTTAAAGCGCTCGGTGACTGCCCATACTACGGCCAGGAACTCTAACTTAAATGAGCTGTAATTCTCGGGGTTCCTTTCGGTGGGTCGCAGTTTTCGGCTGGCGTAGGCGATTACTCGTTCCTTCCCCTGCTGGATCTGGGACAGTACGGCTCCTAGCCCGATGTTACTGGCGTCGGTGTAGAGGATAAAGGGCTGGCTATAATCCGGGTACGCCAGAATTTCGTCCCCCGTGAGGGCCATCTTCAGCTGGCGGAAGGACTCTTCTTCCAGCTCCTCCCATTTGAAGGGCGGCTTCTGGTTCTTGGCCTTCCGAGACTGGCCTATCAGGAGGTCCTGCATAGGTGCTGCCTTTTTGGTGAAACCGGGAATAAACCTTCGGTAGTAGCCTACCAACCCGAGGAACTGCCGCACTTCTTTTACGCTGGAGGGGCTTGGCCATTCCTTAATTGCGGTGATCTTATCAGGGTCGGGAGCCACTCCGTCAGCGCTCACCACGTGTCCCAGGTACTGCACCTTTGGTTTCAGGAGGTGACACTTGGAGGGTTTCACCTTTAGGCCGTAACTTGCCAGAGCTTCGAACACTTCCGCCAGGTGTTTCAGGTGGTCCTCATACGTCTTGGAATATACGATGACATCGTCCAGGTACAACAGGACCGTCTCGAAGTTTCTGTGGCCCAGACAACACTCCATTAGTCGTTGGAAGGTTCCCGGTGCGTTGCAGAGTCCGAACGGCATGCAGGTGAACTCGCTAAGTCCCATCGGGGTGGTGAATGCGGTCTTCTCCCGGTCCGCCTCTGCTACAGGAACCTGCCAGTACCCGCTAGTGAGATCCAAGGTAGAGAAGAAGTTAGCAGATCTTAAAGCAGCCAATGACTCCTCTATCCTTGGTAAGGGG
The DNA here is from genome assembly GCF_046119375.1 of Phyllobates terribilis. Taxonomy (NCBI): domain Eukaryota; kingdom Metazoa; phylum Chordata; class Amphibia; order Anura; family Dendrobatidae; genus Phyllobates; species Phyllobates terribilis. Next base: position 148,402,168 of record NW_027362768.1, read on the forward strand.
TACGCATCCTTGTGTGTGATACGATTGATTTTCCGGTAATCTACACACATCCTCATGGTGTTGTCTTTCTTTCGGACTAAGACTAGTGGAGCTGCCCAGGGGCTACAGCTATCCCTGATCACCCCAGCCTCCTTCATGTCTCTAAGCATCCCCTTGGCGTGTTGGTAGTGTGCAGGGGGTACGGGTCGATACCTCTCTTTTATAGGAGGATGGTCTCCCGTGGGGATGTGGTGTTCTACCCCCTTGACTCGCCCGAAGTCTAACGGGTGTTTACTGAACACTCTCTCGTACTCCTGAACCACCCGATAGACTCCTTGTTTCTGGTGTGCGGGAGTGGAGTCAGTACCCAGATGTAGTTGCTGACACCAGTCCTCCATGTTTTTCTTAGAGCCGTTACCTTCCTCCGGGTGAGATGGAGGCAAGGGTTCCACAGATTGTATAGAATTTTGGTTAATGGTATATAATTTGGCTAGCGTGGCATACCGGGGCAGGTACACTTCCCTCTCCCCGATATTTATTATGCGAACGGGCACCCTCCCATGGCGTACATCAACCACCCCCCGTGCTGTCAAAATGGTGGGCCTACTGTCCGAGTAAACTGGTTCTACCATTGCCTGGTAATCTCTACCTCTCAGACCAATAGCTGCCCGGCACCAAATCATCATTTCACTTTTTGGGGGCATGGCAATAGGAAAAGGGTCACACATTCTTACGCTACCAATCTCACCGCCGGAGAGTTCCACCTGTTGCCGTCGCATCAGTGCCCGGATCTCTTTCTGGAGCACCCGCTGCTCGCCGGAGCTGGCGTTCTTGGCAACCTGCTGTAAAAGGAAAATCACCTCTGCAAGACAATTTTCAATTACATTAGTTCCTAGAGTTATTTTTGGGTGACTCTCATGTTTGTCAATATCTACAATGATCAGTCCCTGTGCTGCCAGTTCGACTCTACCGATTTTGATGGTCACCTCTTTAAATCCGATCTGTGGCACGGGCTGGCCATTGCTGGCGATGATACTCAAGTCGTCGTCAGGGTAGCGGGTAATATCCGAGTCATTCCAGTACTGCTTAAAGAGCACGTACGGGATGGTGGTGACCTGTGACCCGGTGTCCAGTAGGGCACTCATGGGAATGCCATCCAGTACCACAGGCAAGACTGGACGTCCTCCCACATATCTGTCGCGCCAGTTCGATGGGCCTGGTGATCTTTTTCCTGGGGGTTGGCCCTCTACCCCAGGTTGTGCCCGTTTAAAGAACAGTACCTTGCCATATGTCCAGGTTGATTGCAGCGGCGGCAGATGGGTCGTCCGTCCTCGCTGTATCGGTCACTGGGTCTTCCTCTGGCCGGTGGGGTCCTCCTTGGTCGACGCCACGGGATGTCCTCCGGTCCGGATGCCAGCTGGATCTTCCCTGGGGTGGAAGCCTGTAAAGACTGCACAGTTCGGGTTAGCGCAGCAACGCTCTTAGCTAGCTCTTGGACCTGATGGTGTAGGTCTGGAGCCGGGTCATTGTCCAAAGCCTGCGCATCAGCTCCCACAGGCCCTGCCGACAAGGGCGCCGCCTCCTGGTGGTAAGTGATAGCAGGGCGCTTGTGGGTCACAACGCCACCCGGTGCCGGTTCTCGGAGCACCCGGATGGCTCTGTCCTTGAACTGTGCAAAGCCCAGATGGGGATCCTGTAAGGCCATTGCCCGCAACTGGGTTCGGTGGGTATTACAATACAGTCCCTCTATAAACTGTTCGGTCAACAGCCTGTCCTCGTTTCCCACTCCATCAGGGTCGGTCTGCTTAATGGCCCTCAGGGCCTCTTGTAGGTTTAGTGCATAGTCCCTTATACTCTCATGCGCTCGCTGCTTGCACCCGTAGAATCTAAGCTTAATCTCGGCTGAGGTGCGGGTATCAAAGGTGTCCTTCAGCCGGGTTAGTATCCCTGCGACAGTCTTCCTCCCAGGTGGCCAGGATTTTACTTCCCTTTTGGCTGCCCCGGTTAGTTGGGCCACCAGGATGCTCACTTTTTGCTCTTCTGTGAGGGGGTACACCCGGAAGAGGCTATCCAGCTTTTCTCTAAAGTCATGCAGGGTATGTGACTCCCCTGAGTACTGGGGTAGCCAAGCTGCTCCCGGGATATAGGGCATGGTGAAGGGCATAACTGCAGCAGCGGTAGCGCTGGCGGGGGTTGAGGCAGTGAAGCTCTCCTCCGTATCTGACATCTTCCTCCCCCCTAGTGGACCGTGGCCTACCTTGCGATGATCCTGTTCCGTAGGCCGCGGCTCCGCAGTGGATCGTCAGGGTTGAGGACCTTCCGTCGCGCTCCTGTGACGTCGGCGTCTGCTGGGCTCCTTCCAGGACCTTACGCAACGTCCGGACGTGAGGCGGGGCTTCAGTTCTCGCGCGCTTTCGGAGTCCACGCCCCTCTTCTTCCCGCGCGGCGTCCTCAAGATGGCGTCCAATGGCGGGAAAACTCCACGGATGGCGGGAAGAAGGCAGAAGATGGCGCCGGATGGCGGGAAACTTCACCGATGGCGGGAAGAAGGCTGAAGATGGCGCCGGATGGCGGGAATCTTCACCACAGGTAAGTTTGAAAAGTCTCTTTTTCAGGCACGCAGTACCCGGTGGTTGCGGGCACGAAATCCTGCCGACTACGCCAAAGTTGACGCGCCCCTGGGCCTGTGTCGCGCTGCGTTGCGCACGCGGGAGCTTACCCGGAGCCGGATCTGTTGAGGGTTGTAGTCTCGTGGCGGTGATCCGGTCCGTGCCCAGGGAGTCAGACTAAGTGGCGCTGTTACAGCGGTAGATGTAGGACGACTACGCCACCCGTTGAATGCAGCTATGGAGCTGCCGCTGCAGGACAGTCCGCTGAGGCCGGTGGATGGATGGTGCAGCGTAGATGGTATAACCCCCAACGGGAGGGGTATGGCCTCAGGGCAGCAGATGTGGATGATGGGGGTAGCAGGAACCACTCAGAGACGGTGCGGTGTAATTCAGGGTCTTTACTGGTAACAACGATAGACCCTCCCGGAGTACTTGCTAGTGAACGGGGCCTGGCCAGTCCTTGAGCAGATGGGATCTCCCCTGGCCAGGCGGAGTTGTAGGCCTCCCAAACTGACTGTACTCTTCTGGCTACCTTGCTAGAAGCGGATATAAGTAGCCCACGTCCCTGAGTGTACCGTGTGGTGCTCACCCGTATGGCCGGTGACTCGGGGCCTTCTAATGGCTTCCGCTCCACGATGGCGGTGCTGGTCCCACGCGTGTGCCTTCGGGTTTCTGGGCCTGAGGACCTGAAATCCCCTGCCGGTCGGCTTCTGCTGCTGGGTAAGAGTTAGTCCCCACAGCCTCGGACGCCGGGTCCGGTAAGAAAGCTTCTCAGTCAGGGAGAGCTCTGCAGCTGCCAGCCCCTGACTCGTAGTAGTATTGCTTCTGCTGTTTCTTGTCTCTACTCTCCTTGACTGACTAACCCTGCCTCAGCCCAGGGTTTATACAGGGGAAGTTCTTCCCCTCCCAAGACTGGGCAGGAGGTGTGGCATGCACAGGATCCCTGACCAAAGGACCTCCCACCTGCTCTCAGACATAACATTACATTACTGTGGAAAACCAGACCCCTGGGGTGCCACAGAAGCAATAAACTTCATGGCCTATAAGGTACCAGAAAACCCCTTTAATTCTGTGCATAGAGGAATAGCACAATGCCTCTAGTAAAATGGCAGCACACAGCTCCGTCCCGCTGTCCTGCATCTCCGATACGATGTGATGTATAAATACAGAAGAGAAGATTATTATCATTATTTCCAGCAGACCTCACCACTCAGTATGATAAGGATTTCTCCGCACACTGCCGAGCTCGGGGTAATGTATCTATTTGCCTTTTGTTGTGGCTCTTATTCTGCGTGACACAATGGGATGAAATTAGAGAGTGCGCCAGGGGAAGCAGCATCTTGGAAAGTGACCTTTCGCTTTTCTCTGCTTTGTGCGCTAAGCTTTATCAGTCCAGTGATATTCTCTTCATTGACATTTTTTCTTTTTTTCTTCTCAAATTATCCAACTCCTCCACACAAAGCAACAACTTTACAATCTGATGAGTTCACCTAGGCATGCCTCGATTCAGGAAGGGAATAAGGCAAAAAAAAAGGATTTCCTCACATCATTCCAGGCAAAGGTCAACCAACCGAAAACTGTGCGGGATGTATGGAGCCGTAATACCACTGTGTGCATGAGGAATAAAATATATTCTTTTAAAAATGATAGGCTAGGGACTTAAAGGCAATGTATTTTCAGAAATGTTCTAGTTTTTATGTTTCTTTAATTTTTAATTTTTCATGCTACTAAATATATATAAAAAATACTGAAATCTTTCAGTTTTCACACACTGATAACCCCATTATATACAGTAGATAACACAGGATCCACCATTCACAATAGGTGATATCACTTCTGTAAAGAACATGTAATTATGTATAGAAAAATGTATTAGAAAAATCTACAATAAAAACATGTTATATATATGTACACTGTTCAAAAAAATAAAGGGAACACTCAAATAACACATCCTAGATCTGAATGAATGAAATATTCTCATTGAATACTTTGTTCTGTAGAAAGTTGAATGTGCTGACAACAAAATCACACAAAAATCAATGGAAATCAAATTTATTAACCAATGGAGGCCTGGATTTGGAGTCACCCCCAAAATTAAAGTGGAAAAACACACTACAGGCTGATCCAACTATGATGTAATGTCCTTAAAGCAAGTCAAAACGAGTCTCAGTATTGTGAGTGGCCTCCACGTGCCTGTATGACCTTCCTACAACGCCTGGGCATGCTCCTGATGAGGTTGCGGGTGGTCTCCTGTGGGATCTCCTCCCAGACCTGGACTAAAGCATCCGCCAACTCCTAGACAGTCTGTGGTGCAACGTGACGTTGGTGGATGGAGCGAGACATGATGTCCCAGATGTGCTCAATCGGATTCAGGTCTGGAGAACGGGCGGGCCAGTCCATAGCTTCAATGCCTTCATCTTGCAGGAACTGCTGACACACTCCAGCCACATGAGGTCTAGCATTATCCTGCATTAGGAGGAACCCTGGGCCAACCGCACCAACATGTGGTCTCACAAGGGGTCTGAGGATCTCATCTCGGTACCTAATGGCACCAGGCTACCTCTGACGAGCACATTGAGGGCTGTGCGGCCCTCCAAAGAAATGCCACCCCACACCATTACTGACCCACTGCCAAACAGGTCATGCTGAAGGATGTTGCAGGCAGCAGATCGCTCTCCACGGTGTCTCCAGACTCTGTCACATCTGTCACATGTGCTCAGTGTGAACCTGCTTTCATCTGTGAAGAGCACAGGGCGCCAGTGGCAACTTTGCCAATCCTGGTGTTCTGTAGCAAATGCCAAGAGTCCTGCACGGTGTTGGGCTGTGAGCACAACCCCCATATGTGGACGTCGGGCCCTCATACCACCCTCATGGAGTCGGTTTCTAACCGTTTGTGCAGAGAAATGCACATTTGTGGCCTGCTGGAGGTCATTTTGCAGGGCTCTAGCAGTGCTCCTCCTGTTCCTCCTTGCACAAAAGCGGAGGTAGCGGTGCTGCTGCTGGGTTGTTGCCCTCCTACGGCCCCCTCCACGTCTCCTGGTGTACTGGCCCGCCTCCTGGTAGCGCCTCCAGCCTCTGGACACTACGCTGACATACACAACAAACCTTCTTGCCACAGCACGCATTGTTGTGCCATCCTGGATGAGCTGCACTACCTGAGCAACTTCTGTGGGTTGTAGAGTCAGTCTCATGCTACCACGAGTGTGAAAGCACAACCAACATTCAAAAGTGACCAAAACATCAGCCAGAAAGCATTGGTACTGAGATGTGGTCTGTGGTCCCCACCTGCAGAACCACTCCTTTATTGAGTATGTCTTGATAATTGCCAATAATTTCCATCTATTGTCTATTCCATTTGCACAACAGCATGTGAAATTGATTGTCAATCAATGTTGCTTCCTAAGTGGACAGTTTGATTTCACAGAAGTTTGATTCACTTGGAGTTATATTCTGTTGTTTAAGTGTTCCCTTTATTTTTTTGAGCAGTGTATATATATATTTTATAAATATCTCCCTGGTTTAAATTAGCAAAAAAAAACTATAGGTGAAACTTTACTTTTTACATTAGCCCTACATTTTAGAAACTCTTTCCCTAACTTTCTCAATAATGGGGTTGTCCATCTTCCTGTATAAGAAAATAACAAAGTCAAATGTACACATTCGCTGCCACTCCAGCACTGTTGCGGTGATGCCGATGTAGCCTTTTGAATCCAGTGATTGACAGCAGAGGCCACATGATATTGAAATGACATCATGGCTGTAGTCATATGAACAAAGACCTCGGGCAGCAACATGGACAGGTTGCACTGATGCAGCATAATAGTTGAAACAGGTTGAAGTGGTGTCAAAAATGTAGCGAGAATGTAGTGGAGATGCTCAGCAGGTGTAGCAGAGCTGGCACAGTTCTTTGATGCAGCAGAGCTGGCACAGTTATGTGATGCAGCAGAGCTGGGACAGGGATGGCTGATGCAGCAGAGCTGGGACAGGGATGGCTGATGCAGCAGAGCTGGGACAGGGATGGCTGATGCAGCAGAGCTGGGACAGGGATGGCTAATGCAGCAGAGCTGGGGAAGGGATGGTTGATGCAGCAGAGCTGGCACAGGGATGGCTGATGCAGCAGAGCTGGGACAGGAATGCCTGATGCGGCAGAGCTGGGACAGGGATGGCTGGTGCAGCAGAGCTGGGACAGGGATGGCTGATGCAGCAGAGCTGGGACAAGGATAGCTGAGGCAGCAGAGCTGACACAGGGATGGCTGAGGCAGCAGAGCCGGGACAGGGATGGCTGATGCAGCAGAGGCGGGACAGGGGTGACTGATGCAGCAGAGCCGGGACATGGATGGCTGATGCAGCAGAGCCGGCTGATGCAGCAGAGCTGGCACAGGAATGGCTGATGCAGCAGAGCCGGCACAGGGATCGCTGATGCAGCAGAGTCGGCACAGGGATAGCTGATGCAGCAGAGCAGGAACAGGGATGGCTGATGCAGCAGAGCCGGGACAGAGATGGCTGATGCAGAAAAGCTGGAAGAGGGATGGCTGATGCAGCAGAGCTGGGACAGGGATGGCTGATGCAGCAGAGCTGGGACTGGGATAGCTGAGGCAGCAGAGCTGGGACAGGGATGGCTGATGCAGCAGAACTGGCACAGGGATGGCTGATGCAGCAGAGCTGGCACAGGGATGGCTGATGCAGCAGAGCTGGCACAGGGAGGGCTGATGCAGTAGAGTTGGCACAAGGAGGGATGATGCAGCAGAGCTGGCACAGGTATGGCTGATGCAGCAGAGCTGGGGCATGGATGGCTGATGCAGCAGAGCTGGCAAAGGGAGGGCTGATGCAGCAGAGCTGGCACAGGAAGGGCTGATGCAGCAGAGCTTGTACAGGGATGGCTGATGCAGCAGAGTCTGCCCATAATGACAGCTGGCGATATGTGGAGGTGTGACCCAAAGCTCCTGGCCTCAATGCAAAATCTTTAACCACTTGATGTGGTACCAAAGCCATGCATACTACCCTCAGGAATCAGGGTTTAGCATTGCAACTGCCACCTCTGCACCACCCGATTGTACACCTCACTTCTATAGAAGTCACGGTGAAGTCAATTCCGTGTTTAATACAAAGTGTCAGAATTTAAAATAAATTGGGATAGATTTTTCTTGTGTAATGTATATTTCTCCCAATATACAAGTTCCAAATCAAAAGACATTTTTGGCCATAGCCTGCTCCACCAATTATGCCATCAAACGCTCCATTTTATGCATGACACCATTTGTGATACTGGCCCTCAAAATTCTAAATTGTTCTTAAATATGAATGTTTTATATAATACTCCCACCATTTTAAGGGAACGTGTGATGTGCTTTATGATATAGATACATGGGAAGGTTCCATCATTTCAAGAACTAGTCAAGGTTACTTCTCCGGTTCTGATATCTATTTCTATCTACAAGACATTGCACACGTTTTCTTCCCTGCCCCCCACTAGACATCACTATTCTGTGCTGGCACCCGGCTAATTTTCTGTGTATTGTAAAATCCAGCCCAGGAGCCCTGCTCTCAATATTCCTATAAATATATTTAATCGCTCGTTTTGCTTCCTCTGCTCCTGACAGGTCTAATGTTTTATCCGTTACAATTCCCAGGTCCCTTTGCTCTGAAAACATCAATATCTTTACTCGAAAATCCAATCCAAGCTTATATGTTTTTTTTTTTCTTGAATTGAGCAGCCGTTTGGCGTTTGATGGGTTCTATGTATTCTTCAGCCTTGAGATGTGGAGCCATGTAAATCTGTCTTTTCTATGTACTGGATACAAAACAGTGTCACTTATTTAGCCTCTTTCAGACGTCTGTATTGCATGTACGAGTTCTATCCATGTTTTTCACAAATATGTAACTTGGTGTGAGTCAGTAGCCATGGGCGAGTTACTGTCTTTTACTCCCCAGCATGTTACATAAAAGTGGTGGTCCAGGCTGGTTGTGTGGACTTGTGATACGGGGGCACTATGCCCTCGCAGGCCACATTTTACTGATGACTTTGGGTAGCCAGGACCAAAAGTTGAGGACTTCAATGAGGGAGACCACCAGTCCAAAATAAACTTTTTACTAAACGATAACTTTCTGGAGATTATGTGTAATAGATAGAAGGTACACATCTTTATGAATGATTCCTTCACTATACGAAGCATTTTTCACACACCGTTCTAATTCTTTCCTCTTTACTCGCTCGTTCTCTATCTTCACCATTCCTCTCAGCTTCAGTACTACAGTCCAGTTAGCAAGGGTCCTATTCTCAACCTGCAGTTCCGCATCTTCTTTCCCCCCATAGGTAACTACATTGCCAGTATGGCTGGTACGTAACTTCTCTGTCACTTACGACTAGAAGTTTGTGACTCACACACCACAGTGAACTCTAGGTCCATGCCCCCTTACAGCACAGGACTGGTGCAAGTCCTGTACAAGAGAGTGGAGTGGGAGGAAGAAGACTGAAACAAGCACGAAAACAGGTTCTAAGAGCAGATACAGCAGGAAAGGAAAGTGCTCTGCCAGTTTGCGTTTTCTGAGAACAATGGGGGCATGTCTAATGCTTCAACTGGACGCCGGGACAGTCTTGGGCCTACAGCCCGTAAGAGAGCCTGACAATCAGGACTCTGTCTCCCAGAAGAGGAAGGTGTCAGCCAGGTCGCAGTTGGAGAGAAGGATAGTGGATCTCAGGACAGGATGGGGACAAAGACTGCCAGGACACAAAACAAAGGGAACATCAACACAAAACCACTCTGTCTTAATCTGTATGCTGCAGCTGTGTGTAAATGAATTGCACAGTAAAGACGAACCTGTTAACCCAAACTTCAAGTCTTTTGTCTTGTTTGCAGTCGGTACTGGTTCTGAGGACGGGGAGGTAACGGGGACTCCGGAAGTAATAGTGAGTGAAGAACAGATACCATCAAATAAAAGATTCCACTCTCAGTCCTTTATAGCAGAGGGGTTATAGGGCACAGAGAACTCAGTTCCAGTCCTCAGCGTGTTGAAACTGTCCCTGTGCCCCCCTTCACCGTCTTGGCCTGTTACCTCTTTGAGTTGTAAATTCTGGGCCATACTGCAAGGCATCCTCTCCCAGGACCCGTCTCCGATCAATCACTTTCTCGGTCATTTCTCTGCTTCCACCCACTAGGATCTCGCTATCTTCTGTCACAGTCTCCTCTCTTGTTAGGGACACCCATAAAAATGTGGCACTGCTCACTGACCACACCTTAGGTCTGCTTTCTCCGCACACTGGGCCCTATCTGAAGTCCTGACAGGAAACTGTCTCTGTCCCTTCAGCTTAGCCCCTCCCACTTTGGGCTTGTCCCAACCATTAACTCCAAGCCTCCCCTACTGTCAGGCAGAGTGATACCAACACTACTAATGCATGTCACAAGTCATATTACACAATTCAACATTACACTTGTTCTTTTAAGGGGTAATGCAGGCAATATGTCCATCCCCTTACAAATACAACATGTATCTATTATATCTACTGGACTATTCACATGTCAGTTACTATATAAATTTCAATACTATTGTAAATCGAACTGACTTGGCGAATCAAGTTGCCAGGTTAATTGTACCATTGAAAAAAACAAAACTCCAAAAGCAATGGTGGAATAGATTTTTTTCACCATTGCATCGCAATTTGAATTTCATTTCCCATTTTTTTTGTACATTGGTAAAGGAGTAAAATTACTAACTGGCCAGAATGGTATGACACAATAGTCAGGGGTGGACCTACTGCCGGTGCAGCCGGTGCAACTGGGTAATATTTAGGGCAATCTGGCCTGCTTATCAGAGCCCCAGGCTCCGGGGAGCCCATGGCCAGATTGACCTCTCTTGTGTGGCGGACAGAAAGCAATCCCTCCAGCTCCCCTGCCATCAAGAGGAAAATGTCAGCGGAGCAGAGGGATCCGTCCTCACCTCTGCTCCTACCTGGCGCTTCCTTCCTGACACAGGCACGTGATGCTTTATGACATCATCATGCAGCGCGGGCCTGTGTCAGAGCGAAAGTTGCAGGCACCGGAGGAGGATGCTGTGGGGGAGCGAGCTGAGAGGTAAGTTGTGTTTTTATTTTTATTTTTATTTTTTTATACTGAAACAGATGGGGAGAGGAACAGGAGAATGAGGGGAGGTGGGGGAGAGTATTGGTGGGGAGAGCAATGATGGGGCTAGTGGCGATGGGGAGAGCAATGATGGGTCTGGTGGCGATGGGGAGAGCAAAGATGAGGATGGTGGCGATGGGGAGAGCAATGATGGGGATGGTGGCGATGGGGAGAGTAATGATGGGGATGGTGGCGATGGGGAGAGCAATGATGGGGATGGTGGCGATGGGGAGAGCAATGATGGGGATGGTGGCGATGGGGAGAGCAATGATGGGGATGGTGGCGATGGGGAGAGCAATGATAGGGATGGTGGTGATGGGGAGAGCAATGATGAGGATGGTGGCGATGGGGAGAGCAAAGATGAGGATGGTGGCAATGGGGAGAGCAATGATGGGGATGGTGGAGATGGGGAGAGCATTGATGGGGATTGCTGGCGATGGAGAGAGCAATGATGGGGATGGTGGGGGTGGAGAGAGCAATGATGGGGATGGTGGTGATGAGGAGAGCAATGATGTGGATGGTGGCAATGGGGAGAGCAATGATGGGGATGGTGGCGATGGGGAGAGCAATGATGGGAATGGTGGCAATGGGGAGAGCAATGATGGGGCTAGTGGCGATGGGGAGAGCAATGATGGGGCTGGTGGCGATGGGGAGAGCAAAGATGAGGATGGTGGCGATGGGAAGAGCAATGATGGGGATGGTGGCGATGGGGAGAGTAATGATAGGGATGGTGGCGATGGGGAGAGCAATGATGGGGATGGTGGTGATGGGGAGAGCAATTATGGGGATGGTGGCGATGGGGAGAGCAATAATGAGGATGGTGGGGATTGGGAGAGCAATGATGGGGATGGTGGTGATGGGGAGAGCAATGATGGGGATGGTGGCGATGGGGAGAGCAATGATGGGGATGGTGGTGATGGGGAGAGCAATGATGGGGATGGTGGCGATGGGGAGAGCAATGATGGGGATGGTGGCGATGGGGAGAGCAATGATGAGGATGGTGGCGATGGGGAGAGCAATGATGAGGATGGTGGCGATGGGGAGAGCAATGATGGGGATGGTGGAGATGGGGAGAGCATTGATGGGGATTGCTGGCGATGGAGAGAGCAGGGTTGAAAAGCAATGTCTGACTTTCATTTGTTCATTTTCATAGATTTTTAATTAATTATTACTTTATTATTACTTTTGTCAGATTTAAGTTATTTATATGACCATTGTGGGTTTTTCTTTCATTAAACGAGGGGTACCAACAATTTTGACCACTTGTGAATGTATACAATATATGTGACCTTGTTATTTTCTAGGGTGGAAATCATGGTGACAAGACGAGTCGTGACTGGGAGATGTCGACATGAAGGTCTGACCAGATGGAGAAGAAGCAGCGGAAAATGACTCTGATCAGATGAGACATGAGAGGTAAGTGCCTGGATGTAAATATTATTCTATATCTGCACTGTGTGACTTGGAGTGATAATGTTATCTGTAAAATCCCTTAGGCTGCATTCTCACATTTGTGTGAAATGTCCGTGTGAAGCCAGATTTTTTTTATCGGATGGTCTACGGACTCGTAGAGTTTTATAGATCCATTCACACATCCATGAAAATCACGGATCTGAGAATGAGATCTGTGAGGGTCAGAGAATGTCCTGTTCTGATCCGATTTTGAGGATCAGAATAACACAAGCTCAATGCGTCTGTAAAAGCGGGCAGCACACCAACACTGCACACGGATACAGGAATGTAGCCTTATTATGTATAGCACAGTCTCTTAGTATATAGTGTACTCAATTATTATGTATAGCACCATCCTTAGTTATATAGTTTCATCTTTTATTATGTATAACACCCTCCTTTATTATGTACCATCCTCTCTAGTTATATATGGTGCCGTCTTTTATTATATAGCTTCCTCTGCTGTTACTGTATGTACAGTGCTTTCCCTTACATAGCATATTCTTGTTATTTTTGTCAGGCACAGCGCCCTCTTTTATTACATAGTTGTCTCTTGTTAGATATGAAATGACTGCTGATGGAGCAGCCGGTGACCAGAAGACCAGTCCATCAGCTCCTCCATCAGAAAAGAAGCTTTCCCCTGTTCCATCAGCCGTCATTCCATTATATATCTAACAAGAGAAGACGGTATGTAATAAAGACAGTGAGCTATAGATAATCTGATATATATGGGACGGTGCTGTACATAACAAGAGAGGGCACTGTGTAATAAGGGATGGCAATATACATAATAAAGGAGGCTATGTAAGAGGTATATATGTGTGTGTGGCTATATATATGTGGCACCCCAGAGGGTCTGGTTGCCACAGTGGTAGTAATACCATGTCTGGGAGCAAAACAGGAGTTTCCTGGTCAGGAACACATTACATGCAACACCTCCTGCCCCAGACCAGAAAGGGGAGGATCCTGCCCTATATAACTGGATCTGGAGGCGGGGTTAGTCAGTCTAAGTCGGAGTCTAGTGTGAGGAGTCAAGTAGGACACAGAGGAGTAAAGAGCCAGGGACTGGAGCTGGAGTTAGCTCGTCCTGGATAGTATCTACAGAGGACCGGACGACGGAGTCCGAGGCTGTGGGGGATTGCATACCCAGCAGCAGATACCGCAGGGCAGGAGATTGCAGGTCTCCTGGCCCAACAGAAGCCCGGAGGCTCAGCCACACGAAAGGACCCGTACCGCCACAGAGGAGTGAGGAATACACAAAGTCCGAGTCGCCAGCCATACGGGTGAGCGCAGCACGTTACACTCAGGGACGTGGACTACAACACGACTATAAGCGGGATAGCCAAAGAGTATAGTCAGAACGGCAGGCCTACAACTTCACCAGGCCAGGAGGACTCTAGGATTGTTCCCAGACTGATCAGGCCCTTATCACTAGCCGGTACTCCCGTTGGGGCCCATATAATTGCCAACAGTAAAGACCCTGGGACTGCACTGCAAAGACTTCGTGTTGTCATTACTGATACCTTGCACTACTACCACCATCATCCATACACGCTGCTCTGAAGCTCCACTCTTCCTGTGGGGAGTTACATCACCTTGCTGCACATACCACCAGCTTCAGCGGACTGCTCCGCAGCGGCGGTTCCCAATAACGGCATTCCACAGGTGGCGTAGTCGGACTATACATATCAGATATACATAAACTACCCTTAGATTAACCACCTGGGTCACGGACCGGGTCACCGCCAAGGTGACTACAACCCCCAGCATCTACAGGCCCGGCTCCGGGTACCCCACGGCCCAGGGGGCGCGTCAACTTTGGCGTAGTTGGCAGGATTGCGTGCCCGCTACCACCGGGTACTGCGCTCTTTCACAGACTATGTCGCATACTGTGGTGAAGATTTCCCGCCATTTGTCGCCGTTTTCCCGCCATTGTCTGCCATTTTCGAGTCGCCGCGCCGGAAGAAGAGGGGCGTGATCGCTGGAAACGCGCGAAGTCCAAAGCCCCGCCTCACGCACGGATGCAGCGCCAGGTCCTGGAAGGAGCCACAGCGAGCGCTGACGTCAGACGCGTGCGACGCCAGGTCCTCGACAGAGACCATCGCCTGCGGAACTGCGGCCTACAGAAGAAAAGAAAAGGAAGGTAGGCCACAGTTCACTAGGGGGGAGGAAGACGCCCGATATGGAGGGAACTTCAACCACCGGCACGGCTGCTGCCGCGGTAATGCCATTCTCCATGCCATATATACCGGGGGCAGCGTGGTTGCCCCAGTACTCAGGAGAGTCACACACCCTGAGTGAAAGAAAGACTGAGCAGCTTATTTAAAGTGTACCCCCTTTCCAAGGAGCAGAAAGTGAGTATCCTCATAGGCCAGCTAATCGGTGCAGCCCAGAGAGAAGTAAAATCCTGGTCAGCCAGAGAAAAAGGGACTGTAAAAGAGATACTGGCCCGCCTAAAGGACACTTTTGACACCCGAACTACGGCAGAGATAAAGATGAAGTTTTATGGGTGCAAACAACGGGCACAGGACAGTGTACGGGACTATGCTTTAAACCTGCAGGAGGCGCTGAGGGCCATCAAACAGGTAGACCCCGACAGTGTGCGTGATGAAAACAGACTGTTAACTGAGCAATTCATTGAGGGTTTACTGTCCAGCGCCCACCGAACCCAGCTGCACATAATGAATCTGCAAAACCCTGACTTGGACTTTGCTCAATTTAAGGACAGGGCCATCCGGGTGCTACGGGAACCAGCACCAGGTGGCGCTACAGCTCACCGGCGCCCAGCTATCACCTACCACCAGGAGGTGGCACCCTTTTCCCCGGAGCCTGTAGGAGCTGATGCACAGACTCTGGACAATGCCCCGTCTACAGACCTGCACCATCAGGTCCAAGAGTTAACTAAAAGTGTAGCTGCGCTAACCAAAACTGTGCAGTCCTTGCAGGTGTATCCCAAAGGAAAGATCCAGCTGGCTTCCAGTCCGGAGGACGTCCCGTGGTGCTGACAGAAGAGGATTCCACCATCCAGAGGGAGGAACAGCGACCGCTACGACCAGGACGGACAACCCATCTGCCGCCGCTGCAACCAGCCAGGACATTATGCAAGGTACTGTCATTTAAACAAGCAAAACCTGGGGCAGAGGGCCAACCCCCAGGCTTAAGACCACCAGGCCCATCAAGCTGGCGAGACAAATATGTGGGAGGACGACCAGTCCTACCTATCGTGCTGGACGACTTTCCAATGAGCGCGTTGCTGGACACTGGGTTCCGAGTGACCAAACGGTACTCGACTGATTCGGACATTACCCGCCGCCCAGATGAACATTTGAGTATTTATGCCAGTAATGGTCAACCCGTACCTCAGGTGGGGTACAAAGAAGTGACCATAAAGGTTGGCAAAGTCGAACTGCCAGCACAAGGACTGATTATTGTCGACATTGATCGCCGAGAAAGTCATCCTATGATAACCTTAGGCATTAATGTCATTGAAAATTGTCTTGCAGAAATAATTGTCTTGTTACAGCAGGTTGCGGAGACCGCCAGTTCCAGTCAGCAGCGGGTTCTACAAAGAGAGATCAGAGCCCTGATGAAAAGACAACAGGTAGAACTGTCTGGTGGTGAAATTGGCAATGTCAGGATGAGTGACCCATTCCCTATTGTCATGCCCCCAAGAAGTGAAATGCTGACATGGTGCCGGGCAGCAATCGGTCTCCGGGGTAGAGATTACCAGGCCCTGGTAGAGCCCGTCTACTCTGACAGTAGGCCCACCATTTTGACAGCCAGGGGGGTGGTTGATGTTCGCCATGGGAGGGTACCCGTCCGCATCCTGAATATTGGGGAAAAAGAAGTCCATTTGCCCCGGTATGCTACCCTGGCCAAACTATTCACCGTCAGTCACAATTCTATAAAGACAGTGGAACCTTTGCCTGCATCCAAACAGGTGGAGGATAATGGCTCCAAGGGACAGATGGAGGACTGGTGTCAGAAACTGCATGTGGGCACTGACTCCACCCCTCAGCACCAAAAACATGGAGTATACCGGGTGGTCCAAGAGTATGAAAGGGTCTTCAGTAAACACCCACTCGACTTCGGGCAGGTAAAGGGGGTTCAACACCTTATCCCCACGGGAGACCATCCACCCATTAAAGAAAGGTACCGGCCTGTACCGCCAGCACACTACCAAAATGCCAAAGGGATGTTGCGAGAGATGAAGGAGGCTGGGGTAATAAGAGACAGTTGTAGCCCCTGGGCAGCTCCATTAGTTCTTGTAAAGAAAAAGGATGGCACAATGAGAATGTGTGTAGACTACAGGCAAATCAACCGCATTACACATAAAGATGCATACCCGCTACCCAGGATAGTGGAGTCACTAGCAGCATTAAAATCTGCTAATTATTTCTCTACTTTGGATCTTACTAGTGGGTATTGGCAGGTTCCTGTAGCAGAGGCGGATAAGGAAAAGACCGCATTCACCACCCCGATGGGCCTCAGCGAGTTCAACTGCATGCCATTCGGGATCTGCAACGCCCCAGGAACCTTCCAGCGGTTGATGGAGTACTGTCTAGGGCATAAGAAGTTTGAGACAGTCCTGCTGTACCTGGATGACGTCATAGTATACTCCAAGACATATGAGGATCATCTGAAGCACCTGGCGGAAGTGTTTGAAGCCCTGGCTGGCTTTGGCCTGAAGGTGAAGCCGTCTAAGTGCCACCTGCTGAAGCCCAAAGTACAGTACTTAGGACATGTGGTAAGCGCTGACGGTGTAGCACCAGACCCCGATAAGATCACCGTAATCAAGGACTGGCCGAGACCTTCCACCATCAAAGAAGTGCGGCAGTTCCTCGGGTTGGTAGGCTACTACCGAAGGTTTATACCAGGCTTCACCAAGATGGCGGCACCCATGCAGGACCTCCTGATAGGCCAGTCCAGGAAGGCCAAGAACCAGATACCACCATTCAAATGGGACAAGCTGGAAGATGAGTCCTTCACCAGGTTGAAGATGATCCTAACAGGAGACGAGGTCCTGGCCTATCCTGATTATGGCCAACCCTTCATCCTTCACACGGACGCGAGCAACGTGGGACTGGGAGCGGTGCTGTCCCAGATCCAGCAAGGCAGGGAAAGGGTGATAGCCTACGCCAGCAGGAAGCTCCGGCCCACAGAAAGAAACCCAGAAAACTACAGCTCCTTCAAGTTGGAGTTCCTTGGCATCGTCTGGGCTGTGACTGAGCGCTTCAAACATTATCTTGCCTCGTCCAAATTCACTGTGTACACGGATAATAACCCGCTGACACACCTGGACACTGCAAAACTTGGTGCCCTGGAACAAAGATGGATGGCCCGACTGTCTAATTACGAATTCAGCATCAAGTACCAGGCTGGGCACAAGAATGCAAACGCAGATGCGCTGTCCAGAATGCCTAACTTGCCAGATGGGGGAGAAGACCCAGAGGAGCTGAAAGAGATAGAAATCCCCGCGTTCCACCGCCATGGGATAAAGCAGTGCTCCCATTGTGTGAAGAACAGGTGCTCTGCCAACAGAGAAGCCACGTTCAATCCATTGCCCTACCATGGATGGGCAGAAACACAAGACAGTGACCCGGCTGTTCGCCTAGTCAAAGAGTTGCTGACACAAGCAGACTCATACCCTGATTCAGATGCTCCAGAAGAGACCAAACAGCTGTGAAATGAAAAGAGCAAGCTGTTCATCTATGAAGGGAAGCTGTGTCGAAGAACTGTCAACTCCCGGACACATGAGCTGGTCTGGCAGGTGGTAGTCCTGAGGTGAGATGCGTCTATGGTCCTGGAAGCGTACCACGATGGAGCGGGACATTTTGGGTGGAAGAAGCTGGAAGTCCTGCTACGTGAATGGTTCTATTTGGTTGGCATGAGGAAAGCAGTCTGAGAAGAAAAGACCGTGACAGCCAGAGGGCTCCCCTGCAGCCCATCATCACCAAGCACCAACTCGAACTGGTAGCCCTGGACCATGTGAAGCTATCCCGAGCAGGTCAGGCTATGTCTACGCTCTCACCAGCGTAGACCACTACTCCCGGTTCCTGGTAGTAGTGTCAGTCAAGGACCAAATGGCTCAGACAGCAGTCAGAGCTTTCCAACAGCACTTCTGCCGCCCGCATGGTTATCCAGAACGTGTGCTAACTGACCAAGGTCCGGCCTTCGAGGCAGAAATATTCCAGGAATTCTGCAACCTGTACGGCTGCAAGAAGATCAGGACAATGCCTTATCACCCCCAGACCAACGGGATGTGTCAAAAGATGAATCAGGTGGTGATAGACCTACTGAAGACGTTGCCCCTGGAGGAACGCAGCCTGTGGCCAGAAAAGTTGCCAGACATGGTGGATCTCTACAACCACATCCCAGTGAATTCCACCAACTGCACACCTGCTTACCTGATGAGAGCGAGACCTGGTAAGCTGCCCATCGATCTGGATATGGGAGTCCTGACACCAGAGGACTCCTCACCAGATGCTGATTGGGATACTGAGCATCTGGAAAAGTGTTGAAAGAAGTCTGTCCCAAGCAAGAGAAAGGCAAGAGAGGACTTACAATCAACATGCACCTGCTGCCCCCTTGTCACCTGGAGAGCAAGTCCTAAAGAGAAAAAGGCGGCTCCATAAATTGGATGACCAGTGGGAAAAAGAGCCGTACACCATTCTACCATCAAGTCATGATAACACCAAGGTGTACCTCATAAGTAAGGATAGAGGAGAAACGACAGCAACAGTTTCCAGAGACCACCTGAAGAAATGTCCCAAGCAGCTACAGCATGCTGAAGAAGGCCAAGATATCCCTCAACCCGCAGAGGAAGTGGAAGAAATGGTCAGCACAGTACTCTGAGAATTTCCCCGGTCATGGACGCAAGTGAATAATGCCATTGTTGTGCCAGTCCTCACCTTTCTCCAACCAGCCCCTCAGGAAGCTGTAGAAGTTCCAGTAGAGTTGGAAGAACCATTGGCCCTGGAGGCAGAAGATTCCTCATCAGCAGACCAGGAGAATCTACCCTCTGCTAGTATCGAACCTGTCGTACCCACGGTAAGCCAAAGGATCCGTAGGAAGCTGCCCAACCTACCAAAGACACCTTCAAACACCTGTAGTGAGGTGAGCATTGAGCCCACCACACCAGGGGTAAATACAGGGGACCAAGGTAGAACACAGATAGACAGTGTGTTACGTAGATCTACCAGAAGCACCAGAGGTCAAATCCCTGCTCGCTGGAGGATTTAGATGTAACCTATAACTGTAGTATTGCAAACGTTGAAATGTTGTATATGTGTGTGCATTTAACCTGTTTATCCAGTTACCCAAAAAGGGTCCAAAGACTTTCAGGTTATGGACAGTGAGTAACCAAAAACTTACCCTGTAAATAGTTGCACCTATAAAGTGCCCCTTTGTGCCAGACCACAGAACAAAAACCCGTGGAGGTGGCTGAAGATGTGGTCTAACATCCAGATCATCAATGCCCTGTAGCCACCCCAGGGCCCCCGTGGAGGGTTTGGGACGGGTCCCTCAAACTACATCTTCTTCAGTGGAATGGACACCTGGTTACGGATGATACCGTGACCTAAAAAGACTGTAATGCCTGTAAATATGTTCATGTATTGCTTATTGTTATCTATTATATTTTTGCAAAATATGCTCAGTCCCGGAGTACTGAAATTTACTAGGGGGGAATGTGGCACCCCAGAGGGTCTGGTTGCCACAGTGGTAGTAATACCATGTCTGGGAGCAAAACAGGAGTTTCTTGATCAAGAACACATTACATGCAACACCTCCTGCCCCAGGCCAGAAAGGGGAGGATCCTGCCCTATATAACTGGATCTGGAGGCGGGGTTAGTCAGTCTAAGTCGGAGTCTAGTGTGAGGAGTCTAGTAGGACACAGAGGAGTAAAGAGCCAGGGCCTGGAGCTGGAGTTAGCTCATCCTGGATAGTATCTACAGAGGACCGGACGCCGGAGTCCGAGGCTGTTGGGATTGCATACCCAGCAGCAGATACCGCAAGGCAGGAGATTGCAGGTCTCCTGGCCCAACAGAAGCCCGGAGGCTCAGCCACACAAAAGGACCCGTACCGCCACAGAGGAGCGAGGAATACACAAGGTCCGAGTCGCGCAGCACGTTACACTCAGGGACGTGGGCTACAACACGACTATAAGCGGGATAGCCAAAGAGTATAGTCAGAACGGCAGGCCTACAACTTCACCAGGCCAGGAGGACTCTAGGATTGTTCCCAGACTGATCAGGCCCTCATCACTAGCTGGTACTCCCGTTGGGGCCCATATAATTGCCAACAGTAAAGACCCTGGGACTGCACTGCAAAGACTCCGTGTTTTCATTACTGATACCTTGCACTACTACCACCATCATCCATACACGCTGCCCTGAAGCTCCACTCTTCCTGTGGGGAGTTACATCACCTTGCTGCACATACCACCAGCTTCAGCGGACTGCTCCGCAGCGGCGGTTCCCAATAACGGCATTCCACAGGTGGCGTAGTCGGACTATACATATCAGATATACATAAACTACCCTTAGATTGACCACCTGGGTCACGGACCGGATCACCGCCAAGGTGACTACAACCCCCAGCATCTACAGGCCCGGCTCCGGGTACCCCACGGCCCAGGGGGCACGTCATATACATCTGTAGCTTTGTCGCCATAAAAGGTGGGGGGCCAAGTCACATTTCTTGCACAGGGGCCCCAAGCAGTCAGTGTGCGCCCCTGACAATACTAGTTTTCCCATCGAAATGGCGTGCACGAAGATGGAACCCATTAAGTCCATGGGGTTCATATCTCACGTTTGATGTCTGTTAAGTTTAAGTGTATACAGAGTAAGGCTGTGTACAATCATCTTTAGAAAGTTTTGTTAACTACTGTTCAATATGCATCATTTTATACTAACAACTACACATTGAATTTAGGCTTTTCTTAATGTGCGTTAGTGAGAAGAACTGCTGTAGGTCACACATTTTTTGAGGTTTTATACAGCTGCCATTAGGGGCAGCCTCCCTGGTTGCATGTTTACACTCATTCACTGTACAATTCCATTTACAACTATCTCCCTCTAGTGGTGGCTCCATGGAGACAGAATTTTGTAAATCTATGGTTGTGTGAAAGGAGAGAGGGAACAGTTTGACATTATGGTGCACATTAGTATAAAAATATTACGCATTTTGGGAACTCAATTATTTAGTATGATACTAAGCATAATATTGTTGCACTTGCTGTTTTCCTGTAACCTGGCGTTGGGCGGTACCCGTGAGTGAGGGTGAACTCATCTCTTACACCCCTGCATGTTACATAAAGGTAGGGGCCCTGGCTGGGTGTATGGACTTTTGCTGTGAGGGCACTACGCCGATGCAGGCTGCATGTAACCGATGACGCTGCTTTATCAGGACCTGGTGTTGGAGTGTTCAGGGAAGGAGACCACCAGTTGAAAATAAGGAGATAGAGGGCACGGATCTTGATGAACGTTTATTTCACAATATGCAACATTTTCCTCACACAGTTTCAATCCCTCTCTCTCTTCAATGCTCCTCACCAATTCACCACAACCCAGCTTGACATTACAGTCCAGCTAGCAAAGTCCTTTACTCAACCCGCAGCTCCACGTCTTCTTTCCCCTTTAGGGAACTATGGTGCCAGTATGGCCGGTACTTATCGTCTCTCATTTTCTGATGCTCTGGAACTCCCACCCCTTCGTCCCGAGTACTCTGTCCCATCTAGGCCTGTTTCCTTTACGAGTTGTAAACTCTGGCTAGTACCGCTAGGCGTCCTCTCCCAGGACCCGTCTCCGGTAATTCACTCTCTGTTACTGTCCTCACTTCTGCTCCTCATCACGCTATCCCTTTTTCTCATTCTCCTCTCATGACTGGGGAACACCCATGAACTGCGGCACTGCTCACACTGGACCTTAGGTCCTCTTACTATGCACTCTCGGCCCTTTCTGGTGTTCCAACAGGAAACTGTCACTTTCCCTTCAGTTTAGTCCCTCCTACTCTGGGCTAGTCCCAAACATTAACTCTTGCTCTCCCTGTCGAGCATCCCACAATATCAACATTACTAATGCATATCATAGTTCACATTACAATTTACATATTCTTCTAGGGGGAATATGGGTAGTATGTCCATCTCCTTACATTCCCAATAATAAAATATTCTTTGTATTCAATATTCTGTTCCCATCTTTTACTGCCCTAAACCTGTGTCTTAATATCCTTTTCAATGCATACAGATTTGTAGATGTCCCCTCTGGTAGTGAGCACCTAGCCAGCCCCGCATCTGCCTGTCCTTGTACTCACTACAATATAAAATCCTCTTTACAGATCTATTCTTGTCCACTGGTTTTTAATCAGAGACACCCAACTCGGTTATGTTAAGTCTTCCAATCACGCTTTGCTCCTGGGCATTGCTCTAACAAAATATTTAATTCACAGAAATTATATGAACTCTTAAATGTCAAATGTACTGAATCCTGGAGAAAGAGTCCGCTGTGTTCTCCACAAATCCTTCAATTTGCTCCTGTTTGAGCTAATAAATAGATTTTATGTTTGCAGCTGATATAAAACACAAATACAGTTTCGCGGTCGTCATGTTTACCAGAAAGACTCTTATTGGAATAGACATTGATCAAATTTATTTAATAAAGACTTGCAAGTTTTCCAGCGTTCAGAATTTCTAAGAACTCTCTGTATGAGACAGTACATAGAAAAGAAGGGAAAAAAATTAGCATTGTATGAGTTTTCTACGGATAACCACAGACCTCAGTCTTTGTGAGCTTTGATTGGGTTGGTCAGCTCATTATAGTCATTGTCCGATTATGTGGCCACCCATAAGACGACAAATGGACTGAACAAGAGGTGAAGTGGCACAGTGCTTATCAAGCCATTAGTGGGCTGGCACAATAGTCAAATTCCATCTCATTGAACTTGCGCCCTCTTTTTAAAGCTTTGTGCTGTCAATCCTCCAATTCTTGGGCCCCTTTTTCATCCTCCAGGATGGCCACAGTATTTTTGAGACTATCCACTGCACACTATCACTAGACTGAGACACTTACTCTTGGATTGGCCAATGCTGCTCATGTAAGTGACACAATGATAAGTAAGGATCTTTAGGCCAGTCCTCGGACACTTGCAGGCAGTGTCTGAATGCTGTCCTGGCACATGATGGTACTCAACATGGTAGAATACAGGATAAAATGAGTTTCGGTAGAAAAAAAACCTATAAGGAATATAGGAATCAGCACTTTGGGCAAATTCACAAGCTGTGGAACTTCTGCAGATTTTTGGTGCAAGAACCACACATCTCCAGCACTTTGCATTACAATAGATATAAATATAGTTTTCAAAAGTGTCCACAGTTATCACAGAAAATCAAAACGGAAGAATTGCTTTGAATCTGAAAATATCTATTCTGCTGCAGATTTGTCACAGATTTCATCTTGAATTTCACTTTTTGAAATGCATTATGAAGTCTCCATATACAACTCCTGCAGATTTTGCAGAGGATTTGGATGCAAAACCATGTTGGAAAAAGTCTGTTATGTGTGTGTGCCTTAAAGGGGTTTTCCCACAAACAAAAGTTCATTTCAACCAATAGATCTTGGAATAATAATAACTTCCACAATTGGATGTGTTTTAAATAAAATGTTCCTGTGCTGAGATAATCTTATAAATGTGCCCCTCCTGTGTACTGTGTAATGGCTGTGTCTGACAGTGTACGGAACATGGTCTGATCATACCACATCTCCTGGGCAGGGGAGGAAGCAAAAGAGTATACAGACATTACAGCAGGGGATTGCGAATGATTCTTTCTTTGACGTAAAACATTGTTTAAAAACAGGCAGGGAAATGCTTTACCTCACAGTAAGAATCAGCTATGATCCCCTGCTGTAATGTCTGTATCCTCTCTTTTGCTTCCTCCCCTGCCCAGGAGATGTGGTATGATCAGACCATGTTCCGTACATGGTCAGACTCAGCCATTACACAAGGGCACATTTATAAGATTATCTCAGCACAGGAACATTTTATTTAAAACACATCCAATTGTGGAAGTTATTATTATTCCAAGATCTATTGGTTGAAATGAACTTTCGTTCATGGGAAAACCCCTTATAAGAAACCTAAAACCAAATCAAATAAAGACACGGCCAAGAAGTGTGGACCTCTTCAAAAGGCACAAGTGCAGTCAATAGGTTTTCTACCTTAGCAATCACTGCTGAATGCTCCAAAAAAGCTAATTCAGGATATACGGGTGATTTCAATTTGGTGTAACGCACTTTTCTCATCCTGAGAAGTGGTATTCCCTATTGCAGAGCAGTGATGTCATGTGCATTGTGGGCAATATCTAGCTATTTTGCTACAGGTATACAGCCGGAGCCCACGCAGCTGCTATGGGGCTCTTGAGACAGGGGGGCTCAACGTTAAACAGCATCAGACCCCTCCATTTCCCCCATCACAATTTCAACAGTATCTGCATCCTTGGGGTGCAGATACAGTTGAAAACAACCAGTCTTGGTCAAGACCTCCAGAGGATTCTGTGGGCCTGGAGTCGGGAGAAGGACCCACCTCTTCACCTCTGGCTGCACTAATATGTCCTGCAGCGCAGAGGATGACTTACTGCTCTGTAAGTGCAGGCGAGGAGGCTCCGCCCATCAGCTTCAGGCTCCAGCAGAGCAGAGTAGCTGCTTACAACATGGCCCCTGCTTTCCTGGCTGCGTCTCCTGCTCTGTAGTTTACTGCTCCGCTCTCCCCCTCCTGCCTTCAGCCCTGCAGTTAAAGCAAAAGAGCTATGCAGTCAGGCCCTGGGGGATGGGAGGCTGCACCAGAGAGAAATGTGTGGCGCCCCTGAGGGTTCAGTCGCCACAGAGGTACTGCATCTCACCCAGAGGTGTGGTATCCCCCTCTCAGGTAAGGATAGAGTGCTGCCCAGTACCCTAACACCTGCATCCAACACATTCCACTTCAATAGGGCAGGGCGAGATTGCTCCTAAGGGAGAGAACAGTCCCTGGTCCCTGGCTGGAGTGGAGGGGAACCAAGTGAGGGGGAACCATGTAGTGGGTGTGGGTGCAGGAAGAAGATTAGGTGAGCATGAAAGGAAGCTGTATAAAAAGAGGAACCATCTTGGGAAGTGAGCTCAGTCAGATCAGTCAGAGGAGGAGAAGTGAAAGGAGCAGAGGCTCTGCAGGAGCTCTGCTCGGGAGGCGGGCCTAGCCCGAGAGGCCCAGGACTGAGAGAGGAGAGGGAGCAGGAGAAAGGCTCCAGGAACAGAAGGGATCCCAGGGGTACAGGAAGTGCTGGAGGCCACCCGTACGCCAGAATCTGCCAGGTGGTGTAGGGATCGAGCCGCAGAGGGGACCGGCCCCTAAACTAGTGGAGAACTACAAGACTCAACTAGAAACCGGAGGCTGCTGTACTTGCAAGATGCAGTGGCCACAACCATAATTATATCGCCGAGAAGGTGGCCACAGAGGGTCCAGGGGACTGCAGGTCGCCCGACAAGACCCAAGGCTACTGGATTGGGACACTGATTGTGAGGCGCAGGGCAGGAGGGGGAGAGCCAGCGCAGGAAGACGACTGAAGAAGGCACATAGAAAGGGGTCCTGTCAGGCACTCTTGAATTACCTGAGGGATTGCTGAACCCCTGCCTGGTGAACGCAGCACGACGTGGGAGGTCATAGTCCAGAACCTGTAACCTGAGGAACTTAACAACTGTGAGTAAACTCGGAGGACTGCACCCCACTGTCTCTGTGGTTATTGTCTGCGCCATCACCCCTGCACTACAACGCCCAGCATCACCTATAACATCTACACTGCCCTGGAGCTAAGCTTTACCTGTGGAGAGCCACACCAGCTTTGCTGCACTAACATCAGCTCCAGAGGATCTGCTCCACAGCGGCGGCTCCACATAGCCGCATACCACAGGTGGCGTCACGAACTTTGTACATAAAAACTATAAGATCCCCTTTTTACTGACCGCCCTGGGTGACGGACCGGGTCACCGCCACTGTGACATCTCCCCTAGCAACGACCGGCCAAGCACCGAGTACCCCACGGCCTAGGGGGCGCGTCAAATGCATCATGTGCCATTATCTGCAGAGAGGGTAAGTTCATGTGTAATTTGTGTGCATATAGGTGTGTGTCTATATGTATGTGTATATAAATGTGTGTGTATATATGTGTGTGTGTATATGTGTGTGTTCATACGTGTGTATATGTGTGTGTGTGCATGTCTAATATGTTTCTATGTGTCTCATGTCTATGTATCTGTGTATACATATGTGTATGTGATGCCCATGTATTTAGTACATACAGTACAGACCAAAAGTTTGGACACACCTTCTCATTTAAAGATTTTTCTGCGTTTTCATGACTTTGAAAATTGTACATTCTCACTGAAGGCATCAAAACTATGAATTAACACATGTGGAATTATATACTTAACAAAAAAATGTGAAACAACTGAAAATATGTCTTATATTCTAGGTTCTTCAAAGTAGCCACCTTTTGCTTTGATGACTGCTTTGCACACTCTTGGCATTCTCTTGATGAGCTTCAAGAGGTAGTCACCGGAAATGGTCTTCCAACAATCTTGAAGGAGTACCCAGAGATACTTAGCACTTGTTGGCCCTTTTGCCTTCACTCTGCGGTCCAGCTCACCCAAACCATCTCGATATGATTCAGGTCTGGTGATTGTGGAGGCCAGGTCATCTGGCATAGCACCCCATCACTCTCCTTCTTGGTCAAATAGCCCTTACACAGCCTGGAGGTGTGTTTGGGGTCATTGTCCTGTTGAAAAATAAATGATGGTCCAACTAAACGCAAACCGGATGGAATAGCATGCCGCTGCAAGATTCTGTGGTAGCCATGCTGGTTCAGTATGCCTTCAATTTTGAATAAATTCCCAACAGCGTCACCAGCAAAGCACCCCCGCACCATCACACCTCCTCCTCCATGCTTCACGGTGGGAACCAGGCATGTAGAGTCCTTCCGTTCACCTTTTCTGCGTCGCACAAAGACACGGTGGTTGGAACCAAAGATCTCAAATTTGGACTCATCAGACCAAATCACAGATTTCCACTGGTCTAATGTCCATTCCTTGTGTTATTTAGCCCAAACAAGTCTCTTCTGCTTGTTGCCTGTCCTTAGCAGTGGTTTCCTAGCAGCTATTTTGCCATGAAGGCCTGCTGCACAAAGTCTCCTCTTAACAGTTGTTGAAGAGATGTGTCTGCTGCTAGAACTCTGTGTGGCACTGACCTTGTCTCTAATCTGAGCTGCTGTTAACCTGCGATTTCTGAGGCTGGTGACTCAGATAAACTTATCCTCAGAAGCAGAGGTGACTCTTGGTCTTCCTTTCCTGGGGCGGTCCCCATGTGAGCCAGTTTCTTTGTAGCGCTTGATGGTTTTTGCAACTGCACTTGGGGACACTTTCAAAGTTTTCCCAATTTTTCGGACTGACTGACCTTCATTTCTTAAAGTAATGATCGCCACTCGTTTTTCTTTTCTTAGCTGCTTTTTTCTTGCCATAATACAAATTCTAACAGTTTATTCAGTAGGACTATCAGCTGTGTATCCACCAGACTTCTGCACAACACAACTGATGGTCCCAACCCCATTTATAAGGTAAGAAATCCCACTTATTAAACCTGACAGGGCACACCTGTGAAGTGAAAACCATTTCCGGTGACTACCACTTGAAGCTCATCAAGAGAATACCAAGAGTGTGCAAAGCAGTCATTAAAGCAAAAGGTGGCTACTTTGAAGAACCTAGAATATAAGACATATTTTCAGTTGTTTCACACTTTTTTGTTAAGTATATAATTCCACATGTGTTAATCCATAGTTTTGATGCCTTCAGTGTGAATGTACAATTTTCAAAGTCATGAAAATACAGAAAAATCTTTAAATGAGAAAGTGTGTCCAAACTTTTGGTCTGTACTGTATGTGGCGCCCCTGAGGGTTCAGTCGCCACAGAGGTACTGCACCTCACCCAGAGGTGTGGTATTTCCTTCTCTCAGGTAAGGAGGGAGTACTGCCCGGAAACCCAACACCTGCATTCAACACTACACTGCTCCAGACCAGCTGGAAGGGCAATATGCATGTGCGCAGTGGCTGAGCCCTGTCCCTGGCTGGAGTGGGGGGAACCCAAAGGTAGGGGGAACCAGTAGTGGGTGTAGGTGGAGGAAGCAGTTTAGGGGAGCACTATAGAGTGAGATATAAAAAGGGAAGCCATTTTAGGGTGGCAGAGCAGTTCAGAAGAACAGTAGGAGAAGTCAGTCAGGGAGCAGAGTCTCTATAGGAGCTCTGCTCCACAAGTAGGGCCCAGTCCTAGAGGCCCAGGTGGGGAGCAGAGGAGTAGGCTCCGATCTAAAGAAGGGATCCCAGGGGGTACGGCGAGTGCAGGACGGCACCCGTACGCCCCGCATCTGTCAGAAGACAGAGGGATCGTAGGCCGCAAGAAGGGGACCGGACCTTGGTCCAGCTGTGCTACTCTACGTCCCGGCTGGGAAAACCGGAGGCTTCTGGCTTATATAGTCAGTTGCCGAAGCCTCATTCTAATCGCTGTGAGGGTCAAGCAGGTCTGGGAACTCCGACGAGACAGGAGGGACTTCAAGAGCACCCGAGCGGGATTGAGAGTGGGAAGCGCAGGGCAGGAGGGAGAAAGACCCAGCATGAAGACGGTCTAGCTAGGAACACAAGAAAGTGGGGTTCTGTCAGGTACTCCTAATCTGCCTGAGGAAGTGCTGAACCCCTGCCTGGTGAACGCAGCGCGACGTGGGAGGCTGACACCTGTACAGTGCACCAGTGGAACTGTCTTAAGAACTGTGAGTAAAGACTCGGATGACTGCACCGCACTGCCTCTGTCCCTTCTTTCATCTGTGCCATCTCTCCCTCCCGGCACTACAACGCCCAGCGCAACTTACACTACCTACACTGCCCTGGAGCTAGCTCTACCTGTGGAGAGCCACACCATCCCTGCTGCCATAACACCAGCTCCAGAGGACTGCTCCGCAGCGGCGGCTCCCTTTAGCCGCAATCCACAGGTGGCGTCACGAACTTTCCCAAAAATCCCCTATCTATCTACCCCTTTTTACTGACCGCCCTGGGTCACGGACCGGGCCAGCCACCGTGATATTCCCCATACCGGCATCCGTAAGAGGCCTGGCTGCCGAGTACCCCACGGCTCTGGGGTGCGTCATGTTCTGGCGTCACGAACAGGATACGTGACCAGCCCGTTAACTACGGGCTGGAGCAGGGCCATCCCGACCGGAATCTATACCCCGGTGACCGAGTCACCTATACACGTCACCACGGGGAGCGCGGGTGGTACGCCCTGCAAGTGTATCGCGTCATCGAGGACACCCCCCTACAGGACATACCGTATGACCCGGCTGGGTCCCGAAAGAACCAGCAGTACCCCAGGCGGGGACCCCACTACTAGGCCAGTAGTTGGGACTAACTGTAGATAGTCACCCGTAAGGGTACCACCAGTTGTTTTATGTGTGCCTAATTACCCGTCCGGGTGTATAGACTCCAGGCTGGGGACTGTGAACAGCCAAAAACTTATGTTGTACATAGTTCTGCACTTCTTAAAGTGTACCCTATTGGTTTTATATTGGCAACCATGACCTCAGAAGAAAAACCCGTTTGGCGTGGCGGAAGACGTGGTCCAACCCCAGGATCACCTATGCCCTGCAGCCACGCCCAGGGCCTACGTTGAGGGTTTGCGGACGGGTCCCTCATGCTGCTACCATTTTACCCTGTTTCAGAAATTTTATTAAAACGTGTCCTTATAATGTTTGATAAATATACCCTGCAACGTTAAAGAAAAGTGCCTCCCATAAAGGGAAGAAATCTTATGTTTTATAATCTAATTTTGCATGTCTGTAATAAACCCTGTTTTACTCTGTTCCAGCCCGCGGACATGCTGTGTTTTACCAGGGGGGAGTGTGGTGCCCCTGAGGGTTCAGTTGCCACAGAGGTACTGCACCTCACCCAGAGGTGTGGTATTTCCTTCTCTCAGGTAAGGAGGGAGTACTGCCCGGAACCCCAACACCTGCATCCAACACTACACTGCTCCAGACCGGCTGGAAGGGCAATATGCATGTGCGCAGCGGCTGAGCCCTGTCGCTGGCTGGAGTGGGGGGAACCCAAAGGTAGGGGGAACCAGTAGTTGGTGTGGGTGGAGGAAGCAGTTTAGGGGAGCACTATAGAGTGAGATATAAAAAGGGAAGTCATTTTAGGCTGGCAGAGCAGTTCAGAAGAACAGTAGGAGAAGTCAGTCAGGGAGCAGAGTCTCTATAGGAGCTCTGCTCCACAAGTAGGGCCCAGTCCTAGAGGCCCAGGTGGGGAACAGAGGAGTAGGCTCCGATCTAAAGAAGGGATCCCAGGGGGTACGGCGAGTGCAGGACGGCACCCGTACGCCCCGCATCTGTCAGAAGACAGAGGGATCGTAGGCCGCAAGAAGGGGACCGGCCCCTGGTCCTGCCGTGCTACTCTACGTCCCGGCTGGGAAAACCGGAGGCTTCTGGCTTATATAGTCAGTTGCCGAAGCCTCATTCTAATCACCGTGAGGGTCAAGCAGGTCTGGGAACTCCGACGAGACAGGAGGGACTTCAAGAGCACCCGAGCGGGATTGAGAGTGGGAAGCGCAGGGCAGGAGGGAGAAAGACCCAGCGTGAAGACGGTCTAGCTAGGAACACAAGAAAGTGGGGTTCTGTCAGGTACTCCTAATCTGCCTGAGGGAGTGCTGAACCCCTGCCTGGTGAACACAGCGTGACGTGGGAGGCTGACACCTGTACAGTGCACCAGTGGAGCTGTCATAAGAACTGTGAGTAAAGACTCGGATGACTGCACCGCACTGCCTCTGTCCCTTCTTTCATCTGTGCCATCTCTCCCTCCCGGCACTACAACGCCCAGCGCAACTTACACTACCTACTCTGCCCTGGACCTAGCTCTACCTGTGGAGAGCCACACCATCCTTGCTGCCATAACACCAGCTCCAGAGGACTGCTCCGCAGCGGGGGCTCCCTTTAGCCGCAATCCACAGGTGGCGTCATGAACTTTCCCAAAAATCCCCTATCTATCTACCCCTTTTTACTAACCGCCCTGGGTCACGGACCGGGCCAGCCACCGTGATATTCCCCATACCGGCATCCGTAAGAGGCCTGGCTGCCGAGTACCCCACGGCCCTGGAGGCGCGTCACATACATATATTCACATATGGTCATATACGGCATTTCAGCTCCATTACAAGTTTGAGAAGTACCACATGTGACCATATAGGTGAATAAATACATTTAAAGTAAACCTGATACATACTGCCAAACTGTGGGCCCCACGTATCCGGGACTGACTGCAGTGTCCACCCAGGAATGTATGACTCTGAAACGCTGCGGCATTTCAGAGAAAAATATACTTTATAAGCAGCCAGGGACTAAACCGCACTGTAGACTAGTCAAACAGGTGGGTCCCTAGTGGGTTCTCCCCGCATGCTGACAGTGGCTGACCGCTCTATGCCTAAGGCCGGTTTCACACGTTCTGACATTTCCCGTACTGTGCTGAGCTCGGTAAGTGACAGGACATCGCTCATGAGCTCAGCACAGAACAGGGGCCTACTCACTGCAGCAAGTCATTCTCTGCTACTCAGCATGTGCAGTCAGTTGGATTACAGCGCAGGACACTTGTTTCATCTTCAGACAGGTGAGTATAATGATTTTTTAATTTTATTATTTTTACAGTTGGACACAGCGGGAGGAGAATACTACTCTCAACATTGCCCCCTGTTGGTGCTGATTGCATCGCAAGCAGGGGACAATGATGACAGATTCCATCAGCACCCAGCGCTTGGGAACAGCACTAACTATACTGCTGATTCCCAGGAGCCGGTACGTGTGATCCTGATGCGGCACACAGATGTCATCAGTGTGGGACGTTTTGCGGCCCGTGCAGTGGGTAAAAAACTGACAAGTCAGTGTGTTTTGTGTTGGGCCCCTGAGGGTTCAGTCGCCACAGAGGTACTGCACCTCACCCAGAGGTGTGGTGTCTCCTTCTCTCAGGTAAGGAGGGAGTGCTGCCTGGAACCCCAACACCCGCATTCAGCACTACACTAATCCAGTCCGGCTGGAAGGACAAGATGCATTGTGTTCCTGCTGAGCTCTGTCCCTGGCTGGAGTGGGGGGAACCAAAAGAGAGGGGGAACCAGTAGTGGGTGTGGGTGGAGGATGTAGAGTAGGGGAGCACCATTATAGGAGGTATATAAAGGGAAGCCATCTTAGGGTGGCAGAAGGAGAGGACAGTGAGACAGAGAAGTCAGTGAAAGGAGAGGAGGGGAGCAGAGTCTCTTCAGGAGCTCTGCTCCATGTGTGGGGCCTAATAATAGAGGCCCAGGAGGGGAGCAGAGGAGAAAGGCTCCGTTTTACAGAAGGGATCCCAGGGGGTACGGTGAGTGCAGGACGGCACCCGTACGCCCCGAATCTGCCAGGTGTCAGAGGGATCAGGCCGCAGGAAGGGAACCGGTCCATGGACCAGCCGTGTTACTCCAGGTCTCGGCTGGAAAAACCGGAGGCTTCTGCACTTCCATGAAGCAGTCGCCACAGTCTCACCCTAATCACCGTGAAGGGCATCAAGTAGGTCCGGGAACTCCAGGTTGCCCAGAGGGACTTCACAGCACCCGATCGGGACTGTGTGTGGGAAGCGCAGGGCAGGAGGGAGAAGACCCAGCGCGAGAAGTCGGTCTAGTAAGGAACATAAACAAAGTGGGGTTCCGTCAAGCGCTCCTGATATATTTGAGAAAGTGCTGAACCCCTGGTCTGGTGGACGCAGTGCGACACGGAGGCTGACACCCGTACAGTGTACCTGAGAACCTTGAACAAGAACTGTGAGTAAAACTCGGATGACTGCACTGCACTGCCTCTGTCAGTTATTTCCGCTGCGCCATCTCTCCGGCACCACAAGTCCCAGCATCACCACCATCTGCACCTACACTGCCCCGGGGGCCCGCTCCGCCTGTGGGGAGCAAGAACATCCCAGCTGCCATCCCATCACCCCCGGAGGTCTGCAGCAACGCCTATAACCATTATCGGAAACCATTACCGGAAACCACAGGTGGCGTCACGAGACAAACTGTATACTAAAACCCCTTTTTAAAGAGAGACCCAGAGTACGGGCCCGGGAGCCGACCGCCGTGACCTCCTAAACAAGGTAAAAGGCCCGGGTACCGAGTCCCCTATATTCCCCCTGGGTGACATATTTGCACACATGCACACGGTCTATGGAAACACACTGACATGTGCATAGATCCATTCATTTGAATGGGTCTACGTGTGTCAGTGTCTCCAGTACATGTGAAAACTGTCACCACACGTACCGGAAATACTGACGTGTGAAAGAGCCCTAAGTGCGCATATAGGCAGAGACCTGCCGGTCACTTGTAGCGGGCGGGAGAAGCCACCAGGGACACCTCTGTCTGACTAGTCTCCTATGTGGATCTTTCCCCGGCGGCTTCTAAAGTATGTTTTTCTCTGAAATGCCGCAGCGTTTTAGAGTCCAACATCCCTGGCTGAGATATTGCAGTCAGTGCCTGATACATGCGGCCTGTGGATCATGGGTATCAGCTGTCAGGTTCCCTTTAACCCCTTCATGACATATAATGTATTTTTACGTCATATGTAGTGCATCTGCATGTGATGCGGGCTTGGACGCTGAGCCCGCATCTTTCCCCGCACATGACAGCTGATGTAATCAGCCATCATGTGCCTTTAACAGCCACGGGTGTTAACCTGTTAAATCCCACTTGTTAATCTCTGACAGCAGGATTTAACATGCGCCAGCAGTGAGCGCGTCATTCCATGCTCCCATCAGCGCGCCCATGACATCCGCAAGCTGCACAGAGCAGAGCAGCGCAAGAGGGGAACGTGTCTAGGAAAGTAGTATTTTCCTTTTTTTAATCAGTCAGTACTTATAGGGGGCCATCATACTCTCTGGTGGCAGGGACCATTGTGAGATCGTTCATACAGTGTGTGGGGGAATTGTACTGGTGGGGCCATTATACTGTGCGAGGTGATATGGGGGTCTCATATTGTGTGGCCATATTTACTGTGGAGACATCATACTGTTTTGGGGACACTGGGGTCATATTGAGCATGTGGGAGAATTCACTGCGCGATGGGGTGTCATGCCATGTGTTCGATGCATTTTAGGAGGCATCATACTCTGTGGGGCCATAAAAGGGATATTGTATTGGGAGAGAACAGTTACGGGCTTCAATAGGAACAAAATTACTCTGTATGTGCAGCAATATATGTCCCTCTCTGTTTTTAAATTTATGAGGCATGCCACTCTGTGACTCCTTCAATGCGCCGTGACCATGCCTATTACAACGATAGGGAAGGGGGGCCAATTAGGACTTTTGCTATGGGGCCCCATGGTTTCTATGTACGCCCCTGCACATATACAACCACTTTTTCCTTTTTAAGCTTTTATCCTGATATTAGAAATGCACAAACTGTTCGTTGTTGGCCATTACTGTATTTTGCTCCAAAGTTCTGGTTCCTCTCCGATTTTCTTCACTTAGAAGACAGACAGTTTAATCCTGGATCCGAGCCCCATGTGCAGATCGGTAGGTGACAAAATTGTGCATTTCTTTGTAGTGTATAGGCCGAGATATTTCCAGTGGAAAATCAGCGATATCTCAGCTCAGACAGACGGCTCAGCTCCTCCTGATAATATCTAGCATTTCAGATGTTTTGACAGCAGTATCAAACATCCTCTCTTTCTCTCTCTTTCCTCACTCTTTTCCTTTGTTTGCACAATCGATTTAAATGCTTTTCACTTTCTCATTTTTGTCTCTTCTATTCTCTAGCACACATTCATTTTCTCTTTTTTTTTTCCTCTCCATTAAATCAGAATAGGCTTCATCAATAACTTATGGGTAGCAAGCCCCCAGAAGTGAAGGTGAAATTAAAGGGAAAAAGGATGAGATTGCTTCAATTAAATAAACAAAGACTACAGCCGGATACTCTGTGTTTTGTGAAATGAAATCTCATTCTGAAAGGCAGGAGACTGGATTTTATTATCCAAATGTCTCTTATTCCTACATTTTTGTGTCCCACATGTAAGAATGTTACAGTGTGTGTGGCGGGCTAACATTATAATAGGTCAAAGTTGAAGGAGGGCATATAAAATATATACCAAAGAAGGAATATTGGAAGATGTAATTAATATATGACAAAGGTTTGTGAAGATTCCATTTTTCTGCCTAGTGAAACCTAATGGGTCCAGATAGCACTCCCCATAGCCTGATGAAATCGACACTAAGACAAAATATTAAGCAAGTGAAAAACCATACTTTGACTTCATCATATGTATGGTCAGGTCACCCATGATCATTATGTCACTGCTGTGTTTTGTGGGTTTCTAAATAAATCAGTAAACTAAATATTAGGAAGAATGTGCCTTGGTCATTGCAGAGCAACAGCTCAAATATGATCTGCAAAATTACAACTTAAAAGGGGTTGTCTATTACTGGTTCAGCCCCATTTTAAAATACTATATTTCCCTGTAAAAATACCTTATATTCACCTCCTGTACTGGTCGTGTTCCAGAGATGTCAACGCCAAGTCTCCTGGGGTTCACATGACATTTATGTCACACAAGTCCCACGAGACCCAGCACGACCATTGTTGGAATGTCGCCAGTACAGTAGGGAAGTATAAGGTATTTTTATTTTATGAGGTGGAATAAAGTTATTATTAAGCCCTGTGTATTTTCCTGTTAATGACTAAATATCCTCCAGGTTGCTTCCTCCAATGCTATAAAGGCTATTGGCAAGTATTAATCTATGCACCTTCCTGTAGTGCACATTGGCTGTGAAATGCATGCTGCTGTACAACTGTCTGCAGCCTCCGACTTTGACTAAATTGGGAGGATGAGAGAAGACACAAGACAGGGACTTGTAATGTATTTGGGAGGGGACAGTTGCATAAGCATATGTGTGATGGTAGCATCTTCTCTTTCAATATAGAGCAGTACATATGCGAATTCATGATTCCATCAACGAAATGTAGCTCCCCGACACCAGCAGCACTCATGCAGAACCCACATAAGGACCCTGTAGGCACCATGCATTTTTTTAAATTAATTTTTAAATTACTTAACCCCTCCCACTGACTATAGAAAAGCATAACAAATCCCTATAATTTATCTCCTAATTTCCCCCTTGCCTTTGATCCCATCTAGCACTATATTGCAATTAAAGCTGAATAACATACAAAGAAATCTCCATGTGTCACTGTAGATCACCCCTTCACCTCACAATATTGTGACAGGCTGTATGACAACTGGCTGCAGCAGTAGCTTCCCCCTTTGGTCTGTCTACGCTAAGACATTAGGACTGGTAAACCCCACATTCATGGTTAAGCCATACTCCGCAGTTAATCACCAGCTTAAAATCTAACAGATCATCAGATCTTAACCCTTATCCGCAGGATTTCTACAAGTGTGTTTATTTTGGGGACATACAGAAATCCAAAGTAATCCTGCTGCCATTAGTATTTTCTTGGATTAAAGTTCCCCTTACATGGAATAATCATGCTTAGAGTGGTCAAGTCCTAAAACTGCACCCACTCACACATTAAACCTCCTTCGCACTTTGTGTACAGTTGTGGTCAAAAATTATGAGACTGAAACAAACTGCTTTAGTGCTTTTACAATTTTTAGATGTTTTCATGGTTACTGAAGCGCAATTATCAACATTTATGTCTTTAAACTTTTATTGCCCAATACATCAAGTTTATAAGAAACACCCAACATTTATAGTGTTGATCCCTGTTTTCAAGACTTCTGACCTTCTCCTTTGCAGCTGGATATCTCCTGTGCCAAATCCTGACTAATGACACCCCATTTTTGCCTAATCATTGCTTCAAGGTGATCACAATTTCTGTGTTTTTGTTTGTTTTACCAATTTTTGAGGATTGACCACGGGTTCTCAATAGGATTCAAAACTGGTGGTATCCCAAAAAGTGGCCATCTCCATGGGATACTGGATGTATAGTGTGTTACATGCAAATACTGTGATTTCTGGGTAGACTGTATGCTGTAACATATTGTGGGAACTGCTGACAGGCAGTACAAAAAGGTTCTTCCCCACTGAGACTTGTTCAAGTAAGCCAGCTCTGGTTGGTATGCAGTAGCTTCTGGAAAGAGCTGGAACAAACTCCCCTGGGCAGTCAGCCAATGACTGCAACTGTAAGAGTCACATGAGGATGGGAGGAGCTAACTCATGTGAGGTAGTAAGCATTGAGTCATGTGTAAGGGGTCAGCCATTTTGTAAGAGAAATGAGAAGTAGTGATAGGCAGTCCGGCTCTTTTTGGTGATCTGGCTCTCCTGGCTTCGCTCACCAAAAAGAACCGGCTCTTTTGGATCCCTATTATATATTTGTTCACTATTGGTGAAAACATATTTAAAAAGATACTGATGCGCCGAGACTCAGCCCACCAATGGCCAAAAACACCGCCCACTCGCGATTAGCCAATTAAATCGGAGTGGGCGGAGTTTGGTTCAGGTGTGGATGGTGTTATGACTGCCGAACACCGCAATTTTACACCGAGTGAGAGCCATTAAGAGAAGTTAGTGTCTCTCACTGGGGTGCCGGCTCCCATCATCCACAACAGGGAGCCGGTTCCTTGTGTCAGATCGTTTGCAACCGACACATCACTAATGAGAAGGTGAAGGCAGATTGCAGGAGGAGTTTTCTCCCCTTGATTGCTGGGTCTAGAAGAGACCAATAAAAGAAGGTGAGCCTACAGCCTTCTTAGTAGGAAGATTCCTATTGCACGTGTAGGAGGAAAAACTGCCTCAGAGCAGAATCATAGCTCAGCTCTAAGGAAGGAATACACTGATTAGATGAAACAAGTGTCCCACAGAGATATGCCTGTCCGCATGTGTAATGCCGTAATGCACTACTATACCATAAGCCACGCACCATGTGATGTGCAGATGTTACCACTTCATTATGGCAGGGACAAAAATAAAATAAAGTTTGTGACGCCAGTGTGCACTTAATTAACCTGTTTCCTGGTAGTGTGATGTAATGTTGTGCACTCCAAATAGTCCAGAAAACAGGGAGGCCAGAGAGGCTATTGATAAACTTTACTTGTTGCACGAATACACAGGTACATCCATATAAATGATTTAACAGTTGTTCAATTCCAAGGCAGCAATCACAGTTAGTTCCCCGTATAGTAATGTAGATATATAAATGGTGCAGTGATTCCTGAGCTCCAACGTCTGCTTATATGCACAGTCTTTACCACACAGCTGCCTGCAGCTGAGGCTGTGGTTTCTCATATACAGGAGCTCTGACTTTCCTGCCTGTTTTCTTGGCTTTTCCTAGACAACACTCTCTTGTGCACAAAAAGTCTCCTCTCTGGGTGTTAAGCCCAGGACTTAGTCATGTGGTCTTACCATGTAACCTTGTGGCCATAAATGGAAAGCAGGGCTGCTTTGTTAACTCTTTACAATCTCCTGATAACAGAACATAATAAGTACATC
This sequence comes from Phyllobates terribilis, assembly GCF_046119375.1. Lineage (NCBI taxonomy): Eukaryota > Metazoa > Chordata > Amphibia > Anura > Dendrobatidae > Phyllobates > Phyllobates terribilis. Next base: position 148,440,889 of record NW_027362768.1, read on the forward strand.
ACTTTGTGCATATATAAACCACTTCTATGCACTGAATTCTCATTAACATTATCTGCATAGGGAAATGTGAACATAGTGCAAACATAATAAAGTAGCTGCTAGCTCTGCTACATCTTAAAAGGCAAATCCACAACAACTTTGGGGCATTACACATATATGAGTCAATCGTCAACTGAGTGTAAACCCTGAACATCAATTACCTACTGTCTGTATATAATTACTTGCCCTGTTATCATTAGTAAAGAGACCACTGCTTTTTTATGATTGGGGATTAGTTGCACAAACTACCATCGTCCTCTACTTAAAAAGGCACTACTGTGCAAATCATCATTCTCAACATTACCCATTCTGATGGGCACAGATTTGGGATTTACCATCAGCCCTATGTCATGGAGCCCTTCTCAAACGGTTTAATACACATTTGGTACAGCGACAACTGTTATATTCCTTTTCCTTTTATATATTGTGGGACTGTGTGTGTGTGTAATTGGGGAAGGAAGAAGGCTCATCGTGACAGAAAGCTGGGCCACCATGAGGCAAATTATAGACCGCCAGGAGCACAACCCGCTGAGGTTACTGCAGCTTTACTGTTCATATTACATAGCACTCACCTTTTCTTCCCTTGACAATCATTCTTCTCAATTTCCCTAACAGTCTGACGGAGGCTTCAGAAAAAAATAACTTTACCCCTGACCTCTGAAATTCAATTCTTGTTCTTCTTGCCGAATGGCAATCTGTCCTTGATGTTTTTCTTGGAGAAAAGTGGCTTCTTTGCTGCCCTTCCAGATACCCGGCCAGCCTACAAAAGCTTTCACTTCACTGTGTATACAAATACATTGACACCTAGCTGCTGCCATTCTGGAGCAAGCTCTGCACTCCTGTTGAACTGATCCCATAGCTGAATCCTCTTTAGGAGATGGTTTTCACACTTGCTGAACTATTTTGGGCGGCCAGGACCATAGGTTTCAGAGTTCAATAAAGGAGACTCCCATTCTAAAACACAGTCTTTACTGAGCGGTAACTTGGTAACAGTTATGTACAATGAGCAACAGGTACAAAAAGTGTTATCGATGTTTCCCTCACAGTGTAAAGCATTTTCACGCACAGTTTCCTTCCACTGTAGTCTATTCCAGGGCCGGTAAAGCATGTAGTTTCGCCCTACTTCATCACAGCCTAGCTTGCCGCCACAGCCCTGATTAGCAAGTCTCTCTACCTGCTCAGCGGTTCTACATCCGATTTCTTCCACTACTGGCACCCTGGATCTACCGCTCAAGACCCTCACTGGTCCCACGGACTCAGTTCTGTTTAGGTCCGTTACCTTTGGCGTTTAGCAAGTTCAGGGTTTCTCATGACATTTCATTCTATCCAAGGACCCTTTTAAGGTGGAAGGCCACTCTGTCTCGTCTTTGGCCAGTTTCAGGTTGTGCTACTCCCTTATCCCTTAGTCTCTTTTTCTTAGTAGTTCACCCAAATGGTACCTCTGTTCACAGAAACTTCCTACTTCAATTTGTCCCTGTCTCACTAAGTAAAGAAAGCAGTCACTTGCCCTAACACTAGGCCTCTTCCACTATGGGCTAGTCACAAACATTAACACTATCCTTACATTAATGTCGCTACCTAACTACAGTCACCAACTTATCTTACCTATCTTGTATCTAAAGTCCTAGCCTATATTGGCAAACATCACATGACACAATATATACAAAAGACGCATGATATAATACACATTACAACCCAAGTGGTGTCTTCATGGGTAGGAACGCTACAGTCTAGTCCACACTTCTTACAACTGCACATTTCCTTGGAGTTAACATGATGAACAGGAGAAGCAACAATTTCAAGCACCAGTCCCCCATTTAGAGGAACCAATTTACTCTTATAATTCAGTCAGCATAACAAAGTGATATCAGCTCTCTTGTCCTGGTTGACACTTTCTTCTGAGCGAACGACAACAAAACTGAAATGATGTAAGCAGGTTATTTTGTGGCAGGACTGAAATTCAGTAGGAATGGGATTTTTGTGATTGATCTAATCAATCTTTATAACAGGCTAGATTTAATGGAAATGGCCACTACAAAACTTTACGTAGCAAACATTGAAAAAAATTTATGTCTGTCTAAAACTTTCGTCCATAACTGTTTTGGGCAGTGTTTTGGCAGGAGTGGGCCAAAACATGCACATCTTTCTATTATACTTTTGCTCTGTTTATGTTCCATTCTATTGATGCTGCATTTTGTTTATGCAGTTGCAAATACATCAAAAACCTGTCCAGTATTTTTGGGTGTAAAAAGTGTCAACCCTTTCCCTTCACCCGGGGTGTCCATAGAAATCATGGGATCCCAAAGAAGACGTTCTAACTGGGCTGTCCCCCCTAAAAAAAAAAAAGAAAAAAAGAAGAAGAATAGGCAGGATCAAAGAAGAGCACATCTCACAACTTTGCAGCTCTTACAAACTAATTTTGCTACTATTGAAGCCCCTAGATTCCCCTCTCATTGCCCGCATAATGTATAATACCAAGAAGTGTGCCTCTCAAACACATTAAGATACTCCCAACCGTGAATTCTTCCACAGTACCCTCCACACGCACAGTATGAGGACCCTACTGTACTCCCTCACGGAAACGTGTGGTGAGCCCAACACAGTATGATGCCCCAATTGTGACTCCAACACAGCCCTCCATACAGTATAATGGCCCAAATAGCTCTCCAAACAGTATAATGGCCCCTCACAAAGCCCTGCAAACAGTATAATGGATCCACATAGTCCTGCAAACAGTAAAATGGCCCCCACATAGCCCTCCATATAGTATAAAGGCCCCCACATAGCCCTCCAAATATTATAATGGCCCCCACATAGCATGTGCACCAATTACCCTCCATATAGTATAATGTGCCCCCATTACTCTCCATATAGTATAATGTACCCCAATTGCATTTTATATAGTATAATGAACCTCCATTGCCTTCATTTAGTGTAATGCGCCACCATTGCAATTCATATGGTATAATGCACCCCCATACAGTATAATGCGCCCCCATTGCACTTCATATAGTATAATGTGCCACACGATATACTCATTAATTAAAAATAAATAATACTCACCTCCCCTCAGTCCCCCACTGCTCTGGTCTCCTCAGCGTATGGTCTGAAGTGCAGCAGATCTTCACGCAGCAGGCCCCATGTAGTGACGTCATCGCGCCCGCTGTGCCGAGAAGTCAGATCTCAGATGCCAAGGGAGAATGGAGGCGGGAGCAGATGGCTTCCCTCTTCCATTACTGGTTTCATCCATGATGCCAATACAGTTGAAATTGCGACACTGGGGGCGGGTGGACCTGGTTCTGGCGCCGGGCCTCCCCCCGACTCATAGGCCCCATAGCGGCTGCGTGGCCTGTCGCCATTGGCGGTACGCTACTGCCCTTCAGTACCAATCATAATGCACTATATATTTTTTGAGACCATTTGTTGAAACTATTGATGGTGAATGTCAGTGTCCTTCATGCCTTTCCTTGTTTTATGAGGCTCTTTTCTTTATGGGGCTGTTGAAATATGCATAGACGCTGTTACTTATCTTGTTTACAGGGTTCAGTCCTTTCCATTTATTACCATCATAGGCCAAGCTTACTTATGGTAATTCCCCAGAATCTATTGCAGCCTGTTTAATTTAAATTAATGCAGTGACACTTAGCCTTGAATATATGAAACGTTTTTTCCCTTGTAACCTCGAAGCAAGCAATGTATGATGAGCTATTCATTTTATGATCATACTGAACTATATTTTGATTTATATTGTGGCACTAAACTCTGATGCAGATACAGACTATAGAGATTTCCATTGCATAAAATGCTTTATTTTAATAGTTTACAGGAAAGTACTTCAATTAGATGCTGATAAATAAATATACACTGTGTTCCAAATTATTATGCAAATAATATTTTCTCAGATTTTCCCAAATTACCTATATGAATTGCAGTCATTGTAATTTTCCAGTCAAATAACTATTAGAGTACAATTGAAAGGTTTTTGTACAAACTGCCTATGATAACAGTATATTTAAAAAAAAATAAAAAACTCAAACTGCACTCAAAATGCATGTTCCAAATTATTATGCACAGCAGCGTTTTCAACCTTTTCATTTTAATAAAGAACAAAAAAATGGTCATTTTTGAAATTATAAGCATTAGCAGGTTATTACAAAGTGAAATCAAACAGTTTTCAACTCAAAACTTTATTCTAGGTGATGTTACATTTGCACATAGGACCCCTTGTTCGAAAGGAGCTTCTGAACTCTCTCGTCCATTGAATTTGTCAGGTTTTGGATGGTTTCTGCTTTAATTGTTTTACATAAGGACAGAATACCCTCCCAGAGCTGTTGCTTAGATGTAAACTGCCTCCCGCCATCATAGACACTCCTTTTGATGATGCTCCAGAGGTTCTCAATGGGGTTGAGGTCAGGGGAGCATGGGTGCCACACCATAAGTTTGTCCCCTTTTATGCCCATAGCAGCCAGAGATGCAGATGTGTTATGTGCAGCATGAGACGGGGCATTATCATGCATGAAATGATCTCGATGGTCCAGATGGATGGAGTGGAGGATGGCTGGTTGATGGACACCCCATGCAAACACGGCTACGGCGCTAACAAGGAGGAGGTGGAGTAATGTTTTGGGCTGGAATCATGGGGAGAGAGCTTATCGGCCCTTTTAGGATCCCTGAAGGGGTAAAGATGAACTCCATAATGTATGTTGAGTTTCTCAAACAGCACTTCCTTCCATGGTTCAAGAAGAAGAACCGTTCATTCCGCAGCAAGATCATTTTCATGCATGATAATGCCCCGTCTCATGCTGCACATAACACATCTGCATCTCTGTCTGCTATGGGCGTAAAAGGGGACAAACTTATGGTGTGGCACCTATGCTCCCCTGACCTCAACCCCATTGAGAACCTCTGGAGCATCATCAAAAGGAGTGTCTATGATGGCGGGAGGCAGTTCACATCTAAGCAACAGCTCTGGGAGGGTATTCTGTCCTCATGCAAAACAATTGAAGCAGAAACCATCCAAAACCTGACAAATTCAATGGACGAGAGAGTTCAGAAGCTCCTTTCGAACAAGGGGTCCTATGTGCAAATGTAACATCACCTAGAATAAAGTTTTGAGTTGAAAACTGTTTGATTTCACTTTGTAATAACCTGCTAATGCTTATAATTTCAAAAATGACCATTTTTTTGTTCTTTATTAAAATGAAAAGGTTGAAAACTCTGCTGTGCATAATAATTTGGAACATGCATTTTGAGTGCAGTTTGAGTTTTTTATTTTTTTTTTAAATATACTGTTATCATAGGCAGTTTGTACAAAAAACTTTCAATTGTACTCTAATAGTTATTTGACTGGAAAATTACAATGACTGCAATTCATATAGGTAATTTGGGAAAATCTGAGAAAATATTATTTGCATAATAATTTGGAACACAGTGTATTAGTTTCAAGTTTTAAAAGGGACAGAATAACTGGAAAGGTTATAGGGGTGGTGAAACAGAAGGAGCTAAATGACCCCCCCACAGATAGACTATGGAGTTCTGCATGAAAACAGAAGGTATTTGATTGTCTCTGTTCTCATTCAGTAGATGGAGCCATGTAAATGATTTCTTATATCTCATATTATATATACACATACACGCACACATGCATCTCACTTAATTAGAATATCATCAAAAATGTAATTTATTTTAGTTCTTCAATACAAAAAGTGAAACTCATATTATATAGAGTCGTTACAGACAGAGTGATCTATTTCACGTGTTTATTTCTGTTAATGTTGGTGATTATGGATTACAGCCAATGAAAACACAAAAGTCATTATCTCAGTAAATTAGAATACTTTATAACAACAGCTTGAAAAATGTTTTAAAATCCTAAATGTTGACCTACTGAAATGTATGTTCAGTAAATGCACTCAATACTTAGGGCTCTTTTTGCATCAATTACTGCATCAATGTGGAGTAGCTTGGAGGCGATCAGCCTGTGGCACTGCTGAGCTGTTATGGAAGCCCAGGTTGCTTTGATAGCAGCCTTCAGCTCGTCTGCATTGTTGGGTCTGGGGTCTCTCATCTTCCTTTTGACAATACCCCATAGATTCTCTATAATAGATTCTCTATGGGGTTAAGGTCAGGAGAGTTTGCTGGCCAATCAAGCACAGTGATACTGTTGTTTGTAAACCAGGTATTGGTACTTTTGGCAGTGTGGACAGGTGCCAAGTCCTGCTGGAGAATGACATTTCCATCTCCAAAAAGCTTGTTGGCAGAGGGAAGCATGAAGTGCTCTAAAATTTCCTGGTAGACGGTTGCGGTGACTTTGGTCTTGATAAAACACAGTGGACCTACACCAACAGATGACATGGCTCCCCAAACCATCACTGATTGTGGAAGCTTCACACTAGACCTCAAGCAGCTTGGATTGTGGCCTCTCCACTCTTCCTCCAGACTCTGGGACCTTGTGGAGTGTGTCAATGACTGCCTTCTGGACATCTGTCAAGTCAGTAGTCTTCCCCATGGTTGTGGAGCCTACTGAAACAGACTAAGGGACCTTTTTAAACGCTTAGGAAGCCTTTGCAGGTGTTTTTTGTTAATTATTTTAATTTACTGAGATAATGACTTTTGTGTCTTCATTGGCTGTAAGCCATAATCATCAACATTAACAGAAATAAACACTCAAAATAGATCACTATGTTTGTAATGACTCTATATAATATGGGAGTTTCACTTTTTGTATTGAAGAACTGAAATAAATTAACTTTTTGATGATATTCTAATTTAGTGAGATGCACATACATGCATATTATATATATATATATATATATATATATATATAAATATATATATATACACTGCTCAAAAAAATAAAGGGAACACTTAAACAACAGAATATAACTCCAAGTAAATCAAACTTCTGTGAAATCAAACTGTCCACTTAGGAAGCAACACTGATTGACAATCAATTTCACATGCTGTTGTGCAAATGGAATAGACAATAGATGGAAATTATTGGCAATTATCAAGACACACTCAATAAAGGAGTGGTCCTGCCGGTGGGGACCACAGACTACATCTCAGTACCAATGCTTTCTGGCTGATGTTTTGGTCACTTTTGAATGTTCGTTGTGCTTTCACACTCATGGTAGCATGAGACGGACTCTACAACCCACAGAAGTTGCTCAGGTAGTGCAGCTCATCCAGGATGGCACATCAATGCGAGCTGTGGCAAGAAGGTTTGCTGTGTCTGTCAGCGTAGTGTTCAGAGGCTGGAGGCGCTACTAGGAGACAGGCCAGTACACCAGGAGACGTGGAGGGGGCCGTAGGAGGGCAACAATCCAGCAGCAGGACCACTACCTCCGCCTTTGTGCAAGGAGGAACAGGAGGAGCACTGCCAGAGCCCTGCAAAATGACCCACAGCAGGCCACAAATGTGCATGTGTCTGTACAAACAGTTAGAAACCGAGGTGCTATGAGGGCCCGACGTCCACAGATGGGGGTTGTGCTCACAGCCCAACACCGTGCAGGACGCTTGGCATTTACCACAGAACACCAATATTGGCAAAGTCACCACTGTCGCCCTGTGCTCTTCACAGATGAAAGTAGGTTCACACTGAGCACATGTGACAGACGTGACAGAGTCTGGAGGTGCCGTGGAGAGCGATCTGTTGTCTGCAACATCCTTCAGCCTGACTGGTTTGGCAGTGGGTCAGTAATGGTGTGGGGTGGCATTTCTTTGGAGGGCCACACAGCCCTCCCTGTGCTCACCAGAGGTAGCCTGACTGCCATTAGGTACCGAGATGAGATCCTCAGACCCCTTGTGAGACCACATGCTGGTGCGGTTGGTCCTGGGTTCCTCCTAATGCAGGACAATGTCAGCACATTCAACTTTGTACAGAACAAAGTATTCAATGAGAATATTTCATTCATTCAGATCTAGGATGTGTTAGTTGAGTGTTCCATTTATCTTTTTGACCAGTGTATATATATATATAGATATATAGACATATAGATAGATAGATAATACACATATACACACGTGGTCAAAATTGTGAAAGCACAACCAACATTCAAAAGTGACCAAAACATCATCCAGAAAGCATTGGTACTGAGATGTGGTCCCCACCTGCAGAACCACTCTTTTATTTAGGGTGTCTTGATAATTGCCAATAATTTCCATCTATTGTCTATTCCATTTGCACAACAGCATGTGAAATTGATTGTCAATCAGTGTTGCTTCCTAAGTGCACAGTTTGATTTCACAGAAGTCTGATTTACTTGGAGCTATATTCTGTTGTTTAAGTGTTCCCTTTATTTTTTTGAGCAGTTTGTGTGTATATATATGAGCTGTCTACAAATATGTCAAGGGCTGTCACATTGTAGAAGGATCATCTTTATTCTCATTTGCACAAGGAAAGACTAGAAGCAATGGGATGAAACTAAATGGGAGGAGACACAGATTAGATATTAGAAAAAACTTTTTGACAGTTAGGGTGATTAATGAGTGGAACAGGCTGCCACGAGAGGTGGTGAGTTCCCCTTCAATGGACGTCTTCAAACAGAGGCTGGACAGACATCTGTCTGAGATGATCTAGTGAATCCTGCTTTGAGCAGGGGGTTAGACCAGATGACCCAGGAGGTCCCTTCCAACTCTACCATTCTATGATTCTATGATATATACAGTACAGTCCAAAAGTTTGGACACACCTTCTCATTTAAAGATTTTTCTGTATTTTCATGACTTTGAAAATTGTACATTCACACTGAAGGCATCAAAACTATGAATTAACACATGTGGAATTATATACTTAAGAAAAAAGTGTGAAACAACTGAAAATATGTCTTATATTCTAGGTTCTTCAAAGTAGCCACCTTTTGCTTTGATGACTGCTTTGCACACTCTTGGCATTCTCTTGATGAGCTTCAAGAGGTAGTCACCGGAAATGGTTTTCACTTCACAGGTGTGCCCTGTCAGGGTTAAGAAGTGGGATTTCTTGCCTTATAAATGGGGTTGGGACCATCAGTTGTGTTGTGCAGAAGTCAGCGGGATACACAGCTGATAGTCCTACTGAATAGACTGTTAGAATTTGTATTATGCAAGAAAAAAGCAGCTAAGTAAAGAAAAACGAGTGGCCATCATTACTTTAAGAAATGAAGGTCAGTCAGTGCGAAAAATTGGGAAAACTTTGAAAGTGTCCCCAAGTGCAGTTGCAAAAACCATCAAGCGCTACAAAGAAACTGGCTCACATGAGGACCGTCCCAGGAAAGGAAGACCAAGAGTCATCTCTGCTTCTGAGGATAAGTTTATCCAAGTCACCAGCCTCAGAAATCGCAGGTTAACAGCAGCTCAGATTAGAGACCAGGTCAATGCCACACAGAGTTCTAGCAGCAGACACATCTCTTCTCTTCAACAACTTTTAAGAGGAGACTTTGTGCAGCAGGCCTTCATGGTAAAATAGCTGCTAGGAAACCACTGCTAAGGACAGGCAGAAGTGACTTGTTTGGGCTAAAGAACACAAGGAATGGACATTAGACCAGTGGAAATCTGTTCTTTGGTCTGAGGAGTCCAAATATGAGATCTTTGGTTCCAACCACCGTGTCTTTGTGCGATGCAGAAAAGGTGAACGGATGGACTCTACATGCCTGGTTCCCACCGTGAAGCATGGAGGAGGAGGTGTGATGGTGTGGGGGTGCTTTGCTGGTGACACTGTTGGGGATTTATTCAAAATTGAAGGCATACTGAACCAGCATGGCTACCACAGCATCTTGCAGCGGCATGCTATTCCATCCTGTTTGCGTTTAGTTGGACCATCATTTATTTTTCAACAGGACAATGACCCCAAACACACCTCCAGGCTGTGTAAGGGCTATTTGACCAAGAAGGAGAGTGATGGGGTGCTATGCCAGATGACCTGGCCTCCACAGTCACCAGACCAGAACCCAATCGAGATGGTTTGGGGTGAGCTGGACCGCAGAGTGAAGGCAAAAGGACCAACAAGTGCTAAGCATCTCTGGGAACTCCTTCAAGATTGTTGGAAGACCATTTCCAGAGACTACCTCTTGAAGCTCATCATATATACACACACACGGAGTTGAAACCAGAAGTTTACATACACTACATAAAAAGACACATATGCATGTTTTTCTCAATATCTGACCTGAAATCGGAATAAACCTTTCTAGTTTTAGGTCAATTAGAATTACTATAATTTTTAATATTTGCCACATGCCAGAATAATGAGAGAGAGAAAGAATGTTTTAAGGCATTTTTATTACTGCAAAGTCAAAATTAATCCTAATTGACCTAAAACGGGAAAGGTTTATTCTGATTTCATGTCAGATAGCCAGATATTGAGAAAAACATGCATATCTGTATTTTAATAAAATATATTATTATTTTTTATAATTATATGTATACATATATATACAGTACAGACCAAAAGTTTGGACACACCTTCTCATTTAAAGATTTTTCTGTATTTTCATGACTATGAAAATTGTACATTCACACTGAAGGCATCAAAACTATGAATTAACACATGTGGAATTATATACTTAACAAAAAAGTGTGAAACAACTGAAAATATGTCTTATATTCTAGGTTCTTCAAAGTAGCCACCTTTTGCTTTGATTACTGCTTTGCACACTTTTGGCATTCTCTTGATGAGCTTCAAGAGGTAGTCACCGGAAATGGTTTTCACTTCACAGGTGTGCCCTGTCAGGTTTAAGAAGTGGGATTTCTTGCCTTATAAATGGGGTTGGGACCATCAGTTGTGTTGTGCAGAAGTCTGGTGGATACACAGCTGATAGTCCTACTGAATAGACTGTTAGAATTTGTATTATGGCAAGAAAAAAGCAGCTAAGTAAAGAAAAAGGAGTGGCCATCATTACTTTAAGAAATGAAGGTCAGTCAGTCTGAAAAATTGGGAAAACTTTGAAAGTGTCCCCAAGTGCAGTTGCAAAAACCATCAAGCGCTACAAAGAAACTGGCTCACATGAGGACCGCCCCAGGAAAGGAAGACCAAGAGTCACCTCTGCTTCTGAGGATAAGTTTATCCGAGTCACCAGCCTCAGAAATCGCAGGTTAACAGCAGCTCAGATTAGAGACCAGGTCAATGCCACACAGAGTTCTAGCAGCAGACACATGTCTTCAACAACTGTTAAGAGGATACTTTGTGCAGCAGGCCTTCATGGTAAAATAGCTGCTAGGAAACCACTGCTAAGGACAGGCAACAAGAAGAAGAGACTTGTTTGGGCTAAAGAACACAAGGAATGGACATAAGACCAGTGGAAATCTGTGCTTTGGTCTGATGAGTTCAAATTTGAGATCTTTGGTTCCAACCACCGTGTCTTGTGCGACGCAGAAAAGGTGAACGGATGGACTCTACATGCCTGGTTCCCACCATGAAGCATGGAGGAGGAGGTGTAATGGTGTGGGTGTGCTTTTCTGGTGACACTGTTGGGGATTTATTCAAAATTGAAGGCATACTGAACCAGCATGGCTACCACAGCATCTTGCAGCGGCATGCTATTCCATCCGGTTTGCGTTTAGTTGGACCATCATTTATTTTTCAACAGGACAATGACCCCAAACACATCTCCAGGCTGTGTAAGGGCTATTTGACCAAGAAGGAGAGTGACGGGGTGCTAAGCCAGATGACCTGGCCTCCACAGTCACCAGACCTGAACCCAATCGAGATGGTTTGGGGTGAGCTGGACCGCAGAGTGCAGGCAAAAGGGCCAACAACTGCTAAGCATCTCTGGGAACTCCTTCAAGATTGTTGGAAGACCATTTCCGGAGACTTCCTCTTGAAGCTCATCAAGAGAATGCCAAGAGTGTGCAAATCAGTCATCAAAGCAAAAGGTGGCTACTTTGAAAAACCTAGAATATAAGACATATTTTCAGTTGTTTCACACTTTTTGTTAAGTATATAATTCCACATGTGTTAATTCATAGTTTTGATGCCTTCAGTGTGAATGTACAATTTTCATAGTCATCAAAATACAGGATAATCTTTAAATGAGAAGGTGTGTCCAAACTTTTGGTCTGTACTGTATATATATATACACATATATATTTATATATATATATATATATATATATATATAGATAGATAGATAGATATCCCATAGTTCTACAGAATGAATTGCAACAGTGAGTGGATTCTTAATTTCTTAAGAAAGGTCTTAGGAAGGAAGGTCTTAGCATAGCATTATGCAAATGTACATATGTTAAAATGGGCAAAGATGTGGTATGGATTGCTGTGGTTTTTTTTTTGAGTGTGTGTGTGTGGGGGGAGGATGTTAGGATAACACCTAGCCTATGTTAGTATGTTAAGGGTCTGCAACATGTTGGATCGATGCAAGTGGCAAACCTTGCAATTGAAAGAATATCTCTGAAAAGCTATGATCAAATCTTTTCATCGAGCTTAGTACTACAGTATAGCCTGTAGGTGTCACTAGCATCAATTAGAACTATTTATTTATTGATTTTACTCACTTATATTGCGGCATTAATTCCACAGCGCTTTACAGACATTATCATCACTGTCCCCATTAGGACTCACAATCTAGATTCCCTATCAGTATGTCTTTGGAGTGTGGGAGGAAACCCCCCCAAACACAGGGAGAACATAAAAACTCCTTGTAGATGTTGTCTTTGGAAGGATTTGAACCCAGAACCCAGCGCTGCAAGGCTGTAGTGCAAGCCACTGAGCCACAGTGCTGCCCATATATGACTATACATCCAATGGCCTTGATTCATCAAAAAACTGGCGTGAAGCGCTTTGAAAAGTTGTGGCTCTAAGGGGTATGTTTTCTCCTTATGAAATGTGACATGCCAGGTCTGGCACACCAGTATGAGGAGCATGCAAGGCGTTTAAGTCTCCTCATACTGGCGTGCCAGACCTGGCTTTTATCCTAAGTCATATTACACAGCTCGTTAAAAGGTCAATAGTGACATTTAGGATTGTTGCTTCTAATAGGTGGCACTAGCGTTCAAGTTCTATTCCTCTGAAGAAACAAATTTGCATATTGAAAAGTTGTAACATTTTTGCCCAATGTGAAGTTGCAGAACCATTTTGCGACTTTTGGCATTTTCAAGCCCATTTGAAACAGCTCTGCTGAAATAGGTGGCACTGGGGAAGATGGTACATGCACGCCGCTAGGTTCAGATAGAGGCGAGACAGGTTACATGAATTCTTTGGAAACCTGGGGGAACCGTTACTCAGGGCGACCATAGACCATATGCTGTAGCTCCTCTCAGGCACACAGGGGTATTGACCCTCTGGCACAGACACGCAAGTTGTTTCACTTGCTGACCAGACACACTTGACAAGAGTCCTCATAAACGGTAGAACAGTGGCATTTAATAAGAAGCCGCACAACCAGTGCAAGTTAAGTCCTATGAGCAACAGGCTCCAGTGACAAACAGTACAATTTCATTAGCAGCACAGCAGTTCACAGTCTTCCAAGTAGTACAGGACAACACAGTTCTAATGCAAAGGAACATTAATGAACACAGCATTCCTTACAGCACAGTGAGATGGAGGAGGGGGAGGGTTTAATGAGGGAGATGGTCCCTATGACACCATTTCTTCCAGTCCTTATCTTTCTGCCTGAGAATACTCTGCACTGCTAGTTCAGGAACTCTACCTAACCTGTGCTTAGCTTCATTCCTGAGTCCTGCCTTGAATGATTTTAACTTGCCTTATGTGAGATACCGATCATAAGCCACCTTTCTCTTAGGCTCCGGCCAGACAGTAAACAACTTCCCCACAATCCCCCTGGGGCTCTGCTAAAATACTCCCCTTCTCCTGTGACTGTGTTAACCCCTCTAGTTGCTGAATGCTTCTTGAGCACAACACTTCCTGTCTCCTGTGCTTGTGTTACTTCTAATAGTTGCTGAATTCTTTTAAAGCAACAGCACTACTTCTGCATGTCACACTCTGCAACAGCACTACTTCTGCATGTCACACTCTTGCCTCCTTTTTGAATGTCGTCCTCGACATTCGTCTTAATTGGTCAATCTGATCAATTCTGAGACAGTGGTGAAAGTTGGATAACTTTATATACAAATTGGCATTGTGAAATTGGTATAACGTTCATAAACATTGATAACAGTCTAATCTTAAAACCTTTTTCTTGTAGGATGCCTGTAAGAAATAAACAATTAACACAATTAAAACAAATCAGCATCTCTTCATCTGGAGCTTTTCGTACGTCTTCAACCAGCTCTCTCTCTATGCTTTAACAGTTCTTTGTTTCTACAAAGTCTTTTAAGGAAAATCAAAGCATGAAAACAAGTCTTTCCACCAGGCAACATCTTCCATACTGCCACTTGGTGGTGAATACCATTCAAGTGGGCTTACATGGTCCGCAGCCAGAGATACCTGTTTCCATTCGACAGTCCTTGGTGTTGTGTTCTGCTACCAGAGCTAAGGAAAGAGAGGAGATCTGTCCCTACGATAGAACTCAGCTTTATCCCTACGATGTAACAGGGAACCTGATCCTGCGATCAGACCTGCTAAAGTCCTAAGCTAGTCTGTACGGAGACCTATAGATGTGGGGAAGGAATCCCTACAAGTACTAAGGACTGGGAGGAAAATGGGACACCTCCTAACAGAAATAGTAGCAGACAGACGAACAAACAAAATATATAGAACATAGAGGTCCGTAGACCAAGCAAACTAACAGAGTTAGATACAGAGCACAGGCTAGCTAGAAAGTATTTAAACAATGAAGTCCAGCAAAGCCAGAAGGGCGGAGCAGGATTAAATAGGCCAACAAGGTCATGTGACCAGCAAAGGAAAAAACCTAAGAACAAGGTTCTAACAGTACCCCCCCTTCTAAGAGGATCCTCCGGATCCCCTAGGACCAGGCTTATCAGGAAATCTCGTGTGAAACGCTCTGATAAGTCTGGACGCGGAAACATCATCCGACCTCACCCAAGAGTTATCCTCGGGTCCGAAACCTTTCCAGGCCACAAGATACTGCAAACTACCTCTATACTGTCTAGAGTTAAGGATGCGAGAAATTTCATATTCCCCGTCCTCCACCACCAGAGGAACAGAGGCAGAGGCGTCACAATCCGATACAACAGCTTTTTTCAACAGAGAGACATGAAATACCGGATTAATTCTCCAGGAGGTAGGAACCTCCAACCTAACAGCAGATTGGTTGACAACCTGAAGCACCTTAAAGGGCCCTACAAACTTGGGACCCAATTTCTTAGAAGGAATCCTCAACCGCAGATTCCTAGAGGACAACCAGACCATGTCACCAACAGCGAACAAAACCTCCTGTCGTTTCCTATCAAAGTAGTCTTTAGATTTTCTGTTGGCCTCCTGAAGATTACCACGCATATCCGACCAAACTCTCTCCAAATCACCGGAAAAATTCTCCTCCTCAGGCACGGCAGATCCCAACTTGGAGAACGACCCAAACGACGGATGTCTACCAGAACAACAAAAAAAAGGCGAACAACCAGCAGAAGAAGATGTATGATTGTTCAGAGCAAATTCAGCAAGTGGCAGAAACTCAGATCACCCCTCTTGATTGTCTGCCACAAAACAACGCAAGAACTGCTCAACATCCTGGTTTTTCCTTTCTGTCTGGCCATTAGATTCAGGATGATATCCGGACGAGAACGACAAATGAACTCCCAACCTGTCACAAAAGGCACGCCAAAAACGAGCCACGAACTGAGGACCCCTATCAGAAACAATGTCAGTAGGAACGCCATGAAGTCTGACAATTTCCTTGACAAAGGCCTTAGCGAGAGTTTTAGCGCAGGGCAGTTTGACGAAGGGAACCAAGTGACACATCTTGCTAAAACGGTCCACGACCACCCAGATGACAGTAAAACCCTCAGAGGGGGGAAGGTCAGTTATAAAGTCCATAGCCAAATGTGTCCAAGGAGCACTGGGAACCTCCAAAGGACAAAGCAACCCCGCAGCAGGAGTATGTGAGGACTTAGATCTAGCACATATAGTACATTGACGCACCCACTTAATGACTTCCTTCTGCCATCCAGGCCACCAAAAACTGCGACCCACCAGTCTCTTGGTCTCAGAGATTCCGGGATGACCTGCCAACCGAGATTCGTGACACTCAACAAACAAATCTCTCCTAAAGGTCCCAGGCACAAACAACCTCCCATGAGGAGTGTTAGATGGGGCATTCTCCTGTGCTTTAAGAATCTCATCTTCCAAAACGGAGTCCAAAGCAGCTATCACAACACCTTCTTGTAAAATGTTCTCCTCTTTCTCAGCACCGACTATGGGAGAAAAACTGCGAGACAAGGCATCCGCCTTAACATTCTTAGTACCAGGGATGTAAGTAACGGAGAAATTAAACCGCGAGAAAAACAGTGCCCACCTAGCCTGACGGGCATTCAGGCGCTTGACAGCATCAAGATATATCAGATTTTTATGATCCGTAAGAACCTGAACGGGAAATTCCGCACCTTCCAAGAAGTGGCGCCAGTGTTCAAATGCGAGTTTAATAGCCAATAATTCCCGATTACCAATATCGTAATTCAGTTCAGTCTCCGAAAATTTTTTTGAAAAAAAGGCACAGGGATGTAATCTATCCCCGTTATCCTGAGACAATACTGCGCCAACCCCCACAGAGGAAGCATCAACCTCAACCAAAAACGGCTTAGTCACATCAGGCTGCATAAGGATGGGAGCAGAGGTGAACCTCTCCTTGAGATACACAAAAGCTTCAATGGCCTCAGAAGACCACTGAACCGCATCAGCACCTTTCCTGGTGAGATCGGTCAGAGGTTTGACAATACTAGAAAAATTTTTTAAGAATTTTCTGTAATAATTGGCGAAACCCAAAAACCTCTGTATCGATTTCAAACCAATAGGCCTAGGCCATTCCTGTACAGCTTGAACTTTAACCGGGTCCATCTCAAAACCTTCGCTGGAGATAATGTAGCCCAAAAAACTAATTCTCTGTACAGCGAACTCACATTTCTCCAGCTTAGCAAAAAGCGAATTGTCCATTAATAACTGTAATACCTCACGTACGCTCCGCCAATGAGACTCCAGATCCGGCGAATAAATCAAAATGTCATCCAAATACACAACCACATTTTTGCCGATCAAAGGTCTAAGGATGTCATTAATAAGATTCTGAAAAAATGCAGGAGCATTAGTAAGACCAAAAGGCATAACCAGATTCTCAAAATGACCCACAGGAGTGTTAAAAGCAGTCTTCCATTCGTCACCCTCCTTCATGCGCAACAGATTGTATGCCCCCTTAAGGTCAATTTTAGAGAACCACTTGGCCCCCATTAACTGGTTAAACAGATCAGGAATCAATGGCAGTGGGTAAGGATTGCGTACAGTAATTTTGTTAATCTCACGAAAATCCAGACAAGGACGTAAACCGCCGTCCTTTTTTTTTACAAAAAAAAATCCAACCGCCACAGGAGACTTAGAGGGCCTAATGTGACCGGCGGCCAAACTTGTCTGTATGTATTCCTCCAAAGCCTTTCTCTCATGAATAGTAAGGTTAAATAAACGACTTTTAGGAAGAGTCGCTCCAGGGACAAATTCAATAGAACAATCATAGTCTCTATGGGGAGGCAAAACCTGCGATTCCTTCTCAGAAAAAACTCTCCAAAAATCCTGAATAGGAACAGGCAATTCTCCCCTATCCAAAGCTGCTATACGCCCGTTACAACACTTGTCATAACATTTATGGCTCCAGGATTTAATTTCACTGGTAGACCAATCCAGTACAGGATTGTGAAATTTTAACCAGGGCAATCCCAATATTACTGGTGAAGGCAAGTTATTCAACACTACCAAATCCAATTTCTCATGGTGAACACCATTAATAGTGAGATGAAATTCACAGACCTTGAGACTAATATTCTTCAAAGGGGAACCATCCACAGAAACCACAGCAATGGGGGATGATAAAGGTTCGGGTTTTAATTTGAGTCTTTCCAAGAATCCCCCATCAATAACATTCAGAGTAGACCCACAATGAACAAACACCCGAAATTCCATTAATTTTTCCTGAGCAATCGTGGAAGCAGCTAAAAATACACCCTTGGAATTTAAACAGGCAATACGGGCATGACTGACCATTTTTTTTTTCTTTCTTGATACGAAGCTCACAGTCTTTAATCAAATGACCAGATTTTCCGCAATAGAAACACAAGCCTTCAGAAAATCTGCGATCTTTTTCTTGAGAGCGAGGTGCCATCGCTCCAATCTCCATCGATTCACCACTGTTAGTACATACATTCTCATAACCAGAAACTGACATAGCAGAGGATTTGCTCTCTTTAACCCTTGCACGCAGTCTCCTATCCACCCGTATAGCTAATTGCATAGCCTGTTGCAAATCTTCAGGTGAAGGATAAGCAATTAGCAGGTCTTTAACCCTTTCACTGAGCCCAGCAAGAAATAGACTTTTCAGAGCAGAATCGTTCCACCCTGTTTGAGTGGACCATCGACGGAAATGAGTACAATATTTTTCCACATTACCTGATCCCTGTCTCAAACGTCTTAACTCAGTCTCAGCTGATGAGACACGGTCAGGATCATCATATAATAGTCCCAAAGCAGAAAAAAAACTATCCACTGAACTGAAGCATGTATCACTAGGTTGCAAAGAAAAGGCCCACTCCTGAGGATCTTTGCGCAAAAGTGACATTATAAACCCTATGCGCTGGGAATCATCCCCAGAGGACTTGGGTCTCAAACGAAAATACAATAAGCAAGCATTTTTAAATGAAAAAAATTCTCGGTGTTCACCAAAAAATAAATCCGGCAAACGTACCTTAGGCTCCAAGAAATGTGCTCCAGGACAGTTACTCACGTGCTGACGGAGCTCAGTCACCTCCAAAGAGAGTCCCTGCAGGTGTTTAGCCAAATCCAGAACCGACACCATGATGGAACAGAAAAAATCTTTCCTTAGAGCATTTGCTGGGCTGGACTTACTGTTGTGTTCTGCTACCAGAGCTAAGGAAAGAGAGGAGATCTGTCCCTACGATAGAACTCAGCTTTATCCCTACGATGTAACAGGGAACCTGATCCTGCGATCAGACCTGCTAAAGTCCTAAGCTAGTCTGTACGGAGACCTATAGATATGGGGAAGGAATCCCTACAAGTACTAAGGACTGGGAGGAAAATGGGACACCTCCTAACAGAAATAGTAGCAGACAGACGAACAAACAAAATATATAGAACATAGAGGTCTGTAGACCAAGCAAACTAACAGAGTTAGATACAGAGCACAGGCTAGCTAGAAAGTAGTTAAACAATGAAGTCCAGCAAAGCCAGAAGGGCGGAGCAGGATTAAATAGGCCAACAAGGTCATGTGACCAGCAAAGGAAAAAACCTAAGAACAAGGTTCTAACACTTGGCACTTGACTCGGTTCACCGAGTGTCTCATACGTGAGCATCGCGGGCCTACTCACTTCTTGAGTAGACATCCTCCTGGTGGGTTCTTCGGTCACAGAAGTTTCTTCCACCGCACTCATTTCCCGTGCTTCCTCAGATGCTCTTGGAGCTGCCTCTGTAAGTTCCTGTACTTCTCCTGAGTCGCTTGTTTCCGCACGGTCTGGTAATTCCGTTCTCCCTGGTCACGCACCTCTCAATATCTCTCTGCATGTGCGGCCACAAGAAACGTTCACGGATCAAATTTGTTGTCCTTTCCATTCCCAGGTGTCCCATGTTTTCATGGAGTTCTTTGATGACTAACCTATGGAATACTCTGGGTAGTACCAACTGCCGGTTTTTTCCTCCTTTACGATACAAGATACCATCTTCCCTGAGGTAGAGCTTCGTCCATTCTTTAATTAAAACAGATACTGCTGGTGACTCATTGTCTCTCTCCCATTTACTTGGAAACCGATTTTGGTCCACATAAAGTAGTATTCTACCAATTATCTGATCTGCCCGTTGTGCTCTATGGATTTTCCCTTTTGGTAGTTGTTGAATAGACCGGGGGTGATCTTGTTTTCTCGCTTTTATGGTGGTTTCCACTGTCAACAGACACCACAATGGTGTATCTTCCTCCTGATAAGCTTGTACTGCTTGGGTAGTGCTCTCAATTGCTTCCATACTGACTTCCTCCGAGCATTTTTACATGAACTCCTCAGGCTCTAGTGGCATTCTTGACAATCCGTCAGCATCCGCATTTCATTTTCCTGGCCTGTACTTGATGCTGAAATTGAAGTCAGCTAGTTCAGCGACCCATCTCTGACCCGTTGCATTCAGTTTGGCTGTAGTAAGGACATAGGTCAAAGGGTTGCTGTCAGTGTATATCTCAAACTCTTTGCCCTAGTAGAGATAATCTCTAAATCGTTCACAGATAGCCTATTTCAATGCCAGGAACTCCAATATTCTTGAATGTAGATGGTAATTCTTCTCGGCATTTGTCAACGTTCTAGAACTGTAACCGATGACTCTCATTTTTCCATCTTGATGCTGATACAGGGCAGCTTCGAGTCCAACTTGACAAGCATCACAATGAAGAACAAATGGTAAATTGAAATCAGGATATCCCAAGATGGGTGCTTTTACCAGGTAGTCTACTAGTTCTTCCAATACCTCCTGGTGGTCTGTTGTCCAGAGAATGGGCTGTTTGGATGAAAGGCCTTGTTTCTTTTAAGCCCGGTCCTACCCGCGTTCTTCTTTTTGTCCGTGGGTGTTGTTGTCTCTTTTGTCTTCCCCAAAAGGAGGTATAGTGGGGCGGCAATCCTGGAGAAGTTCCGAATGTAAGTACGATAGCAGGAGAGGAATACTATTATCTGCCTCAACTCCCCGACGGTAGAAGGCCGCTTGTCTTTTAAGGCCAGTACCGGAGCGATTTCTGCTGGGTCCACACAATTTTCCCTAGAAAATCGGACTTGTCTTTTGAACAGTTCACACTTCTTTGGGGTCAACTTAACACTGTGTTGTTGATATCACTGTAATACGGTCCTCACGTGTTCAACATGCTCCCGGAAGGTTTTGCTGTGTACCACATTGTCATCCAAGTATGGCTGGCAGATATCGTCGCTCAATCCTTTTAAACATGTCTCCATGCTCCTCTGGAATTCTGCTGGAGCTGAACTGAGCCCAAACGGTATGCGGATTCACTCATATAATCCCCACAGTGTGATGAATGCTGTCAAAGGTCTACTGGACTCTTCAACAAACCCTTGATGGTATGCTTTACCCTGATCGAGGACAGAGAACCAGGTATTTCCTGATAGGCTCTCCAGCATATCTTGGTTCTTTGGGATCGGGTGCCGATCAGGTACTGACTTTCGGTTTAGTTCCCGGTAATCACATCAGAGTCTCAACGTACCGTCCTTCTTCCTAACACAAAAAATAGGAGAGGAATAAGACGAGTTCGACTTTTGGGCCCAACCTCTGTTGGTTAGATCTTGTAAATACTCTTTCACTTCACAGTGTAATGGTTTTGGCACAGACATGTAACTTCTGGTTTCTGGGGTCGTGTCTTTTAAATTGATTTTCCACTGCAACGATGGGATACAGCCTATATCAGAGTCATCTTTCGAGAATGCATCACACTCTTCTCTCAGCATCTGTTTTGCTACCGCTCGATCTTCAGCACACAAGTGTTCCAGGGGTACTGGTGGATCCCAGGACTCCGAGGTGGGTAGTGCAATTTCTTCCCCTGGGCAGCTCCTGTTCCTTGGTGGGGAGACTGAATTCACTGTAGACTCCTGGGCGGGTCTCACACTGGCTGGATATACTGTTTTAACAGTTTTGATATGTGACCTAACACAATCTTTGGATCCAGTCTAATTTTGTGTCTCGTAGTATTCATCACCGGTACTGTCACTCGAGCAAACCCACCAGTAGGGATCATAAGCACAGTCTCACCTTGAACTAGGCCTTCCGGAAGTTCTGAGGAGTCTTTTGGCACGAACAGTCTGACTTTTCTTCCCGGTTCTACCCGGACTCCACACCTCACCCCCACTATTTGGTTTGCAGGGATGATGGTTAGGTGCCAGCCTACCTTGACTTCTTTTAGGTCCATTGCATTCTGTGCTTTCTTTACTCTATGAATCACATTTTCCGCCACAGCACTGGGTATGGCGAGCGATGTGGCGATTGCATCCACCACCAGCGCCCCTGCCTTGTGTTTCGTGATGACCTCACTGATTACATTATGACCCAGGATAGGATCCTCTGCCACATTCTGATCACTGGTCACGAGAAAATGTACCAAAAGCTCAATGGTGTTGCTGTTCTTCGTGGCCCTGAGTCGAAAAGTCACTTCCACCCAGCCCATGAAAGGAATTTCGGCCTGGTTGACGGCTTTGCCGTGGAGTTCCACTGGTCCCATTTAAAAGGCTCGCTTGGGCTCCTGTGTCCCACAATGCTTTTACTAGGAGTCCATCTAGCTGGCACTGTATAAAGCACCTTTCACCGATTAGAATGATGAGGCTATCTTTACTGACCGAGGAATTCTCCTCACATGAGTACGTAGTTTGACCTCCGCACTGGGCATTAAGTAACTGATGCCCCTGTCTCCCTTGCAGTTGTTGTAGACGGGAACACACTTGAGGATAGTACTGACGCAGCCGTTTTACCTCATGCGTCGTTTGGGGTTTGGTGAGATTTGGATTTGCTTCTGGGGCCTCCTCCGTGTTGCGGTTACCAGTCGCCCCGCACTGGTAACCTCCTGTCTTTTAACCCAAACAACTGTGACCACTGGCACTACTTGGCATAATGTCCTTCATCACCACATCTTAAACAGAGGACACACACCGAACTCTGATTTGATGAACTGCACGCTTCACAAGCTGGGTATCTTCTGTTTTGGAGCTGATTCTTGGGTCTGAGGGATACCAGTTCTGGCCTGGAACAAATCAACTTTTTCACCTCAATCAACTTGGCTCGCAGTTCTCCTATTACTTCTTCCCAGTCAGCGCTGGCGGTCCGATAATCCTTGTGACACCATTTCTTACAGTCCTTCTCTTTCTGCTTGACAATACTCTGCACTGCTAGTTCAGGAACTCTATCTGACCTGTGCTTAGCTTCACTCCTGACTTGAATCCTTTTCACTTGCAGGGGCGCTTCTGTCAGATGCAGAACACACACACCACCTTTCTCTTCGGCTCCAGCCAGACAGTAAACAACTTCCCCACAATCCCCCTGGGACTCTGCTAAAACCCTCCCTGTCTTCTGTGACTGGGTTAATCCCTCTAGTTGCTGGATGCTTTTAAAGCAACAGAGCTACTTCTGCATGTCACATGCTCTTTTGGTCAATGTTGTCCTCTCTTTCTCTCCCTGTAGAGTGTAAGCTCTTATGGTCAGCGGGGTCCTCTCTCTCCTGTAGAGTGTAAGCTGTTCTGATCAGCAGGGACCTCTCTCTCCTGTAGAGTTTATGAACTTAGGGTCATCGGGGTCCTCTCTCCTGTAGAGTTTATGCTCTTACGATCAGTAGAGTCTTCTCTATCTCGCTTTCTCCTCTCACCTTCTTGTATTTTCCAAGAAAGTATAAACTTTCCAGTATTGAGATTCATGAGAATATATTCGCCGCAACTCAATTTTTTGGGGGAAAATCCAGGGTATTTGATTTTTTTCCTCTTTAAGGCATTTACTATATGGGTTAATTAATTTACATTTTGATAGACTGAACTTTTACAGTGATACCAAATTTTTTTTCTTTTTTTTTATGTCTTTTCTTTCCAAGATGGCAGTTATAGGGGTCTTCAGCAGGCACTCAGCTGACCCCAGCTGGTAGGCTATATGCACATAACTAGCACATTGTGGGGGCTGATAGGATCAGGTGCTCACTTACATGGGAAACCGTTCCTTTTAAATGCAGACAGCAGCACGAAAATTGTTAAATAGCAGCTATAGGAGCAAGCTCCGGTTGCCACTGTTCAAGACACGCTACAAAGCCGGCATCTGTCAATTGTGCAGCAGGCTCAGCTCCTTAGCCTCTCCACACATGCGAACCCCAGTGTGGGTGATCTGCTTCGTCCATTCGCACTAAAGGGTTAAAGTAACGATCACCAGATTTCACAATGCAAATACATTATTACATGGATCTCTTCCAGGTGATGGGACTGGTGTACTTACAGTGCCTTTACAATCGCAACTGAAGAAGGTGCGACCATGACCCAGCCCCAGCCCGGTGAAGAAGAGGACCCACCTGGATCTCAAAGCAAGCTGTTTTAGGCTTGTGATTTACTAGATGTCGGCTGTGTATGGAAGATATCAGGTACCAGAATTACATCACTTACTTGGGCGGCCTGAAAGCTACAAAAGGAAGAAAGAAAGCCATATCACTCACCGTGAGAGTGGGGTTAGGAGAGTTTCATTTTCTTTTCTTTAATTGAAACAAAGGAGGCATTATTATCATATAGCACCAACCACCAAGGGGCCATTATCAAAATATGAAGCAGCAAAAGGGTCCATATTTAATATGTAGGGCACTGAATACATACTTCCCAACTTTGAAAGTTAGGAAAGAGTTAAACATAAAGCAATTTTTAATTTTATGCTACGCCACTTCTCCAACCTTGCCCATTTCTTTATATGTACCCACACAGAATATTGCTTCTGGTGAAGCCCATTAATGTTCCCAGACAGTACAATACTACTTTCATAGCCCCCCCACACAGTATGATGCCCACACAGTGTCCACAACACACACACAGTATGATGTCTATCCAGGTTCCCCACACAGTATGATGCCCCAACACTCACCCCACACTCTTATGCCTCAATTGCTCCCCCCACCCAAGCAGTATACTAACTTCACAGGCCCAGTTTGATGCCCTCACAGCTCCCTACACAGTATAATGCCATCACAGCCCCCCCCCCCCCAGTTTGATGCCCTCACAGCGCCCCACACAGTATAAAGCCATCACATTCCCTTCCCTCAGTTTACAGCCATGTCCAAATTTGCCCTGGGCAGTGGTGGACATACAGTACAGACCAAAAGTTTGGACACACCTTCTCATTTAAAGATTTTTCTGTATTTTCTTGACTATGAAAATTGTACATTCACACTGAAGGCATCAAAACTATGAATTACCACATGTGGAATTATATACTTAACAAAAAAGTGTGAAACAACTGAAAATATGTCTTATATTCAAGGTTCTTCAAAGTAGCCACCTTTTGCTTTGATGACTGCTTTGCACACTCTTGGCATTCTCTCGATGAGCTTCAAGAGGTAGTCACCAGAAATGGTCTTCAAACAATCTTGAAGGAGTTCCCAGAGATGCTTAAACTTGTTGGCCCTTTTGCCTTCACTCTGCGGTCCAGCTCACCCCAAATCATCTCGATTGGGTTCAGGTCTGGTGACTGTGGAGGCCAGGTCATCTGGCGTAGCACCCCATCACTCTCCTTGGTCAAATATCCCTTACACAGCCTGGAGGTGAGTTTGGGGTCATTGTCCTGTTGAAAAATAAATGATGGTCCAACTAAACGCAAACCGGATGGAATAGCATGCCGCTGCAGGATGCTGTGGTAGCCATGCTGGTTCAGTATGCCTTCAATTTTGAATAAATCCCCAACAGTGTCACCAGAAAAGCACCCCCACACCATCACACCTCCTCCTCCATGCTTCACGGTGGGAACCAGGCATGTAGAGTCCATCCGTTCACCTTTTCTGCGTCGCACAAAGACACGGTGGTTGGAACCAAAGATCTCAAATTTGGACTCATCAGACCAAAGCACAGATTTCCACTGGTCTAATGTCCATTCCTTGTGATCTTTAGCCCAAACAAGTCTCTTTTGCTTGTTGCCTGTCCTTAGCAGTGGTTTCCTAGCAGCTATTTTACCATGAAGGCCTGCTGCACAAAGTATCCTCTTAACAGTTGTTGAAGACATGTGTCTGCTGCTAGAACTCTGTGTGGCATTGACCTGGTCTCTAATCTGAGCTGCTGTTAACCTGCGATTTCTGAGGCTGGTGACTTGGATAAACTTATCCTCAGAAGCAGAGGTGACTCTTGGTCTTCCTTTCCTGGGGCGGTCCTCATGTGAGCCAGTTTCTTTGTAGCGCTTGATGGTTTTTGCAACTGCACTTGGGGACACTTTCAAAGTTTTCCCAATTTTTCGGACTGACTGACCTTCATTTCTTAAAGTAATGATGGCCACTTGTTTTTCTTTACTTAGCTGCTTTTTTCTTGCCATAATACAAATTCTAACAGTCTATTCAGTAGGACTATCAGCTGTGTATCCACCAGACTTCTGCACAACACAACTGATGGTCCCAACCCCATTTATAAGGCAAGAAATCCCTCTTATTAAACCTGACAGGGCACACCTGTGAAGTGAAAACCATTTCCGGTGACTACCTCTTGAAGCTCATCAAGAGAATGCCAAGAGTGTGCAAAGCAGTCATCAAAGCAAAAGGTGGCTACTTTGAAGAACCTAGAATATAAGACATATTTTCAGTTGTTTCACACTTTTTTGTTAAGTATATAATTCCACATGTGTTAATTCATAGTTTTGATGCCTTCAGTGTGAATGTACAATTTTCAAAGTCATGAAAATACAGAAAAATCTTTAAATGAGAAGGTGTGTCCAAACTTTTGGTCTGTACTGTACCATTGGTGCATCCTGTGGGGCTCAGGATGTAAAGGGGGCCACATCCACCTCTAAACCAATTTATGTCACAAGCACATAATTTAGCTGCAAAGGGCCCAAATACTTTGGGGTTTTTTTGCACAGGAAGTAGGGTTGAGCGAGTATGTTCTGTCCGAGTATTTATAGCTGCTCGGTGATATGGTTGAATCGCTCCCGTGTGCATGATTTCCAACTGTTTGACAGCTTTATTACATGAGGAATGTGTAAGAATTAAAATAGACATTCCTCACATGTAATAAAACTGTAACAGTCGCAAATCATGCACACAGGAGCGATTTAACCTTATCACCGAGCAGCTATAAATACTCGGAGCTCGGCCCGAGCATACTCGGCAAAAGGGTTAATAGAACATACTCGCTCAACACTACACAGGAGCCCTCTTCTGTCTGTGTCCAGCTCTGCCCTGGGGCCCATACTACAATAGTTAACTAGTTTTGCACTTTATGTCGAAATCCATTCCTGTATAATCCTTTTAAAATTTTCCCTGCCTGATATTAAAATAATTATTTTAGAAGTCTATGCTTATTTTAATTAGTGGATTTTACAACCATTCTGAAGTGCATTATAAAGTAAGTATACCAGTCTCATTAGGTCTAAGAGCTGTTATTATTATTATTATTATTATTATTATTAAGCGCTGTTTGTATGTATGTATGTATGTTTGTAAACTTTAATGAATAAGGAAATCTAGGTATTTTGTAAAAAAAGACTTGCTTTGTGCGATATAATGATTGTACTGCCATGCAGGTGTGTTTTTCCATTGTAACAGCAGATGGCAGTAGATGACACTGTATACGCTTAGATAAATATATTTGTCTATGCAGATGTGATCTGTACATCAATCACCGCTATAACAGCTCCATATATAAATTAATTGTTTTTAGAGGTGGGTAAGTGCCAGCCTCCGTTTTCTGTTTTAGCATCCTCTGCTGAATTTAAATTTTTTCGTTAAATGGTTTTATTGTAAATGCAAATGCAAAAAAAAAAAAAAAAGAATTGACAGCATGGAACGCTATTATTATTTAAAACCCACACTGCTTGCGGTAAACTTTATTTTGGTGCTGGAATCCACCCTGTACTGAACCTGCTAATCTTCACATAAATGGAGACTATTTATCCTAAAATTAAATAATAGCTGAAGTGTAGCAACTACACAGGGCATTGCAGAATCTGGAATCTGCTGGATTACCGGAATCTCTTTGCATTGAGATCATCACTGTAATGTAACTATATTTTGGAAAGAGAGACCGTTTTGGGCTATTGTGTAGAATCCAGGTGATGCTCAATGTTTAATAAATTTGGTGCATCTTTAGATATCACACTTCTATCTAGAGTGTGTTTTCCACTTTTTACAGCATCCACCTAATGGAGTGAAGTATCAATTTATAAATCTGGCCAAAACTTTATTTGCACAGTTTAGAGTAACCAGACTACACCCACTTTTCAAGCAATTGCAGCTTAAAATAGCAAAAAAATTTTTGCTCAAAAATTTGGTGCAAAAATAGAGAAATATTCACCCCATGGAGCTAAATTATGACATTTTACATTGAACGCGTTATAAAAAGTATAATAAGCTTGAAAGTAATTTCCTGTTTAATAAAGTGATGGTAAATCGCTAATATATGCCATGATTAGTGAGGGTCCATCCTTTGGGACCATTGTGAGAACATAGAGATTGCCTTGTTGCATCCCCTACTAATTATTTCCTGCACAGGTAACTCCTCACCACTCCACCGCGCAGGGAAATATGGATGTCCCCATTCACTTTAATGAGGCTTTGCAGCAGATTCCTGCCCAGTTGGGTGTCCACTGTTTAGGGAAAAAAAAAAAGTGGGGCATGGCACTACACCAGAGCCGTGACACCTTCATGCTGAGGATCGGGGAGAGAACCTCACCGATCATAAAGTGATGTCATATCCTAGTGATATGCCGTAACATTATCCCATTAAAAATGTTTGAAGGACTCATTTTTTTCACCTTCAGGTTTTGTAAAATGCCTGGTGGGAAAAAGAGAAAGTGCATGCCACTTGTTTGAAGTCACTCCTTATGGGGTCTACTCTAAACTATGCTCCGTCCATTCAGAAAGCTGAAAAAAAACAACTAAATTCTTATTTATTAAGATTAGTACAATGCAGAGAGCATAGCGAAAGGCCAATTTACACTGGACATTGATTGGCTTTATACAAGTGGATCGGATGTAGTTTATGGCTTGTTCACATTGGCCAAAAAAAAGTGTACAGTTCTCTCCTCGTTTTGCTTACATGTGGTTGGCAGCACCTCACTGGTCTACTCGAGACAATGTGCTGCCCACAACAATGATTTAATGGCCCACATGAACGATCCAAATCAACCGGAAAAACAGCGTTCTGCATGTTTGTTGACTGGTAGGCTGATGATCGGGACCGAGAGTTCTTGAGAAAGCCAATCTGTTTCTTAGTTATTGGCCTGTGTAGAAGGGCCTTTTTCAGCATAAGATGTCTGTTCATACAAAGCACATGAGTCCGGTGCACCGTTGGCATGGTCGAGCAGTTCAGTCTATCTTACTACTTAGCGACTTGTTTTCTATCTAATCCGCTTCCGCCCCTTCTTCCTTGATTGATAGCTCTGGCTTCAAAGGAGTCAGAGGAGTGGACATTAATAGGAAACAAGTAGGTGGGAAGGTGCACTGAACCGCGTGGCCACACCAAAGGTGCATCGAGCACCTGTGCTTGGTTTGAACAGTCATTTTGTGCTGACAAACTCCCTTTAAGAGTTCAGCAAAGATAGCAACATCTACAAACCCTGTTGCTACATCACTGAATACAACGGGTGGTAGGCTGAGATTAAAATCTGTTGCACAAGTTTTGCCATCACCTCTTACAGGATGAAAGGTCAATAGAAAAGCATAGGGTATTTACCTGTTCTGTACAGCAAACACAGACCGCTCTATTTGCCAGTGACCCTCAATAATGAAATGTTTGCCTGAATGGTTTATCCCTATGTAAAGGTTAGCCCAACCTCCCCAAAGGTCAGTATCTCTCAAACTATATTCTAAGTTTTGTGTGTGGAGCGATTGTCCAGGCCTGCTGGGCTTAGGTAATTACATTCACCTATAGCCACAGGAAAGAATTTCATTATACCCTTCACTGACAGATCATCTACCTCCGTTATGATTAATAAAGTTGTATTCCCACATCAATTCGACCTTAAGGAAAAATAGGGCGCCTTGAGAAAATGTTGCCAAAGAAAAATCAAACACTTCAGCTATAATCAGTAGAAAGTTAAATATTGGTCAAGGAATTTTGGATATCTCCTTAAAGAGGACCTGTCACTTGCCATAAGCATGTAATTTTTTTTACCTGGTGTAAATGCCGCTGTTCTCCTGAATCTGGAGCGGATTTTCTTTTGCTCCTGCTCTTCTCCATTGTTGAGATGTGGCTTTCTCTTTCCTGTATATAAATCTAGAGCCCGATTCATCAAAACTTTCACGCCAGAATTTTGGCGTAAAAGTTTTGAAAAGTCACAAAATTTAGGAACTACTTGGAGTTGCACCAAAATTTTGTGACTTTTGGCATTTTCACACCAGTTTTGCATAGCTTTGACAAAATTGCCAGAGCTGGGGCAGGAAGCCATAAGCTCGCCTAATTCATGCTGAGTTGTGGCATTCCCTACACGAGAAATCTTATTCTTATACTTGACTGGAGTGAGATTTCTGATGTGGTGCCCGCCACTTTACAGACGCTCCAGATTCATGAAGAGGTGAGCACTTCTTTACAAGTCAGGAGCATCTGACCCGTCACAAAGATCGGCCTGAGTAAGGCCGGACTTGATGAAGTGTAGTAGAGGCAAGAGAGCCTTTAAGATAATTCTTACAGGATGCTTCAAAGATGGAGAGAGATTGCCATCTGCTGGTCAGGCACAGTCAAGCGGAACCAAGATGTGCAAGGGAAGTTGAAGGGGGAGCAGATTTAGATGCTGGACCCAGTCAGGTGACTTCCAGGAAGGAGTTCCTGGGTATAAGAGGCCAGCGCGCCAAGCCTGAGGTGGTTTTGGCGCCAAGCAGCAGACGTGCTCCCTACGTTCTGAGAAGCCCCACGTGGCAGGCCTAAGCCAGAGGCCTGCGAGGTGCCACAGCCGGACACCGGTGGATGTGTGTCACCCTGACCTGAATGCCACAAAATGTAATAAAGCTGTGTCTGAGAGCAAGGGGGAGGTTCTCTAGTCAGGGGAACATTAGCATGCAGTACCTCCTGTGTCAGGCCAGTAGGGGGAGCAGGCTGCCCCTATAAAAGCTGGTGCTGGGGGCAGGGTTAGGGAGAGCTGGATGACCTGTCTCAGGATTCAGGTCCCAGAGCAGAGAGGGACAGTTGTATTGCACCCTAAGAGGAAGTGTGGCAGGAGGAGAGCCACAAGCCAGAGACAAGAGGCGAAGAGAGCCTGTCTTGGCAGATAACGGACTTAATTTACCAGACTTTGGTGTCTGAGGCTGGGAGGATTCCACATCCCCCAGCAGATAACCAGTCCGCAGGGGACTGTATATTCCTTGGCCTAAGACGCCTGGAGGCCCTGCCACAACAGAAGGGACCAGCAAAGCCGTACAAGGCTGGGAGCAGAAAGGAATCCACGTCGCAGGCCATACAGGCGAGAATACACGGAAAGCTCGGAAACGTGGGCTGTTACCCTATAACGAGGAGATAGCCAGAAGGAGCACAGAAAGCATGGTAGGCCTACACCCTCACCCTGACCAGGGCCAATTTCCCCGTTGCTCTCAGACATCCAGGTCCCCTCCTAGCCGGGACTGTTTGTGGGTCAATTTACCTGTTCTAGTAAAGACCCTGGACTGCAACCTGTTGTCTGTGTGCTCCTTGCTCCTCCAGCACTATCAGCACTGGGACTCTCACTACCATCACTCCCAACATCCATTAAACTGCCCTGGGGCCGCACTCTTCCCGTGGGGAGTCACACTACCCTAGCTGCACACCTCATCAGCCCCAGCGGTCTGCATGCAGCGGCGGTTCCTAATAACCGCAATCCACGGGTGGCGTAGTCGTACATAATCATCAGCACATAACGGACTACCACTGGCCTGACCACCCTGAGCCACTGAACCGGGTTGCCACTACTGCTCCCATCGTTCCCCTGTTGCCCGGATCCGAGTGCCCCACGGCCCAGGGGGCGAGTCAGCTTTGGCGTAGTCGGCAGGATTGCAACCAACCCGCCACAAACGGGTATTGCGTGCCTAGAAAAGACTTTGCACTTACCTGAAAAGAGGTTTCCCGCCATCCGGAGCCGTTTCCCGCCATTTCCAGCCGTCTCCCGCCATCTTCCATCGGTTCCCGCCATCTTCAGCCGCTTTCCCGCCATCGGACGCCACCTTCAGGATGCCGCGCGGGAAGAAGAGGGGCGTGGACGTCCAAACCGCGCGAGATCCGAAGCTCCGCCCCACGCACCGACGCTGCGCAAGGTCCTGGAAGGGAGAGAGAGCGACGCTGACGTCATCAGGACGCGACGCAAGGTCCTCGTTCAGAGCAGCAGCAGCGGAGCCGCGGCCTACAGAAGAGGATCGTCGGAAGGTAGGCCACGCTTAACTAGGGGGGAGGAAGATGTCGGACACAGAGGCGCCCACTACCACCAACGCAGCTGCAGCAGCGGTGATGCCCTTTTCCCTGCCCTACATCCCTGGAGCGGCCTGGCTGCCCAAGTACTCAGGGGAGCCCTATGCCCTAACTGACTTTAAGGAAAGGCTGTACAGTTTGTTCCAAGTCTACCCCCTGACAGAGGAACAGAAGGTCAGCATACTAACAGGGCAGTTAACTGGCGCAGCCCAAAGGGAGGTAAAATCATGGCCCACTGAGGAGAAAAGGACTGTGAAGGGTATTCTGGCCCGGCTGCGGGGTACCTTTGACACACGCACCTCCGCTGAGATTAAAATGAGGTTCTATGGATGTAAGCAGCGGGCACAGGACAGCATCAGAGACTATGCCCTAAATCTGCAGTAAGCCTTGAGGGCTATTCAACAAACTGACCCTGGCAGTGTGCAGGAAACGGATAAGCTGCTAACAGAACAATTCATAGAAGGTCTGCTGTCTAGCGCCCACAGGGCCCAACTGCGCCTCATGTTCTTTCAGAACCCTGACCTGACCTTTGCCCAATTTAAGGACAGGGCCATAAGGGTGCTCCGTGAATCTGCAACCAGTGGCGCTATAAACCCCCGGCGCCCTGCTCTCACCTACCACCAGGAGGCGGCGCCCTCCTCTATGGACCCCGTGGGGGCTGATGCATAGGCCCTGAACCAAGCCCCGTCGAAAGACCTGCACCACCAAGTCCAGGAGCTGACCAGGAACGTCGCGGCGTTGACCAGGACCGTCCAGGCGTTGCAAGTGGACCCCTCAAGACCCATCGAGCTGGCTTCAAGTACGGAGGATGTCCCGTGGCGTCGACAGAGGAGGATCCCGTCGTTCCGAGGGAGGCCCACAGACCGCTATGCAGAGGATGGACAGCCCATTTGCTGTCAATGCAACCAGCCCGGACACATTTCCAGGTACTGTAATTTAAACGGGTCCAACCTGGGGCAGAGGGCCAACCCCCAGGCATAAGATCACCAGGTCCTTATAATTGGCGTAATAAGTACGTTGGGGGGCGCCCGGTTTTACCCGTGGTGCTGGACGGTATCCCCATGAGTGCCTTGCTGGATACTGGGTCGCAAGTAACCACTATCCCTTATGTACTTTTTAAGTAGTATTGGACTGATGCTGATATCACTCGGTATCCAGACAGTAACTTGAGCATCATCGCCAGTAATGGCTTGCCCGTGCCGCAGATGGGGTTCAAGGAGATGACCATTAAAATTGGTAAAGTTGAACTACCAGCACAGGGAGTAATTATTGTGGACATTGACCGTCGTGAAAGTCACCCTAAAATAACTGTGGGTACTAACGTAATCGAAAATTGTCTTTCAGAGGTAATTGTAATTCTACAACAGGTGGCGGTGAATGCTAGTTCCAGCCAACAGAGAGTCCTCAACAAAGCGATAAAAGCCCTGATGAGACGGCAGCAGGTATAACTGTCTGGTGGTGAGATCGGTAGCGTAAGACTGAGTGACCCATTCCCCATTTCCATGCCTCCCAAAAGTGAAATGATGATCTGGTGTCGGACTGCAATCGGGTTGAGAGGTAGAGACTACCAAGCCATGGTAGAACCCGCGTACTCAGACAGCAGGCCCACCATTTTGACAGCCCGGGGGGTGGTTGATGTCCGTCATGGGAGGGTGCCCGTCCGGATTCTCAACATTGGGGAGAGGGAGGTACACTTACCCAGGTACGCTACACTCGCCAAACTGTTTGTTGTCGAACACAAAGCTATCAGGGCCGTGGAACCCTTGCCTCCATCTCCACAGGCGGAGGGTAATGGCTCCCAGAAACAAAAGGAGGACTGGTGCCAGAAACTCCACGTGGGTGCTGACTCCACTCCCTTGCACCAAAAACAAGGAGTCTACCGGGTGGTACAGGAGTACGAGAGAGTCTTTAGTAAGCACCCGCTAGACTTCGGCAGAGTAAAGGGGATAGAACACCATATCCCCTCGGGGAGCCACCCACCAATAAAAGAGAGACACAGGCCTGTACCCCTTGCACATTATCAGAACGCAAAGGGCATGCTAAGAGAGATGAAAGAAGCTGGGGTCATTAGAGACAGCTGTAGCCCCTGGGCAGCCCCCTTGGTTCTGGTCAAAAAGAAAGACGGCACCATGAGAATGTGCGTGGACTATAGACAAATCAACCGTATCACCCACAAAGACGCATATCCGCTGCCTAGAATAGAGGAGTCTTTAGCCGCACTAAAATCAGCTAACTTCTTTTCTACTTTGGACCTTACTAGCGGGTACTGGCAGGTTCCTGTGGCAGAGGCTGACAAGGAGAAGACCGCCTTCACCACCCCGATGGGACTGAGCGAGTTCAACTGTATGCCTTTCGGGCTCTGCAACGCACCAGGCACCTTCCAGCGGCTGATGGAATGCTGTCTAGGGCACCGAAACTTTGAGACGGTCCTCCTTTACCTGGACGACGTGATCGTCTATTCGAAAACCTACGAGGACCATCTAAAGCCGAGGTGTTCGAAGCCCTGGAAGGCTATGGCCTGAAGGTGAAACCATCGAAGTGTCACCTGCTGAAACC
This sequence comes from Phyllobates terribilis, assembly GCF_046119375.1. NCBI lineage: Eukaryota > Metazoa > Chordata > Amphibia > Anura > Dendrobatidae > Phyllobates > Phyllobates terribilis. The sequence continues at coordinate 148,475,659 of NW_027362768.1, forward strand.
AAAGGTCCAGTACCTAGGGCACGTGGTAAGTGCGGAAGGAGTGGCCCCCGACCCTGACAAGGTCACGGCAATCAAGAGCTGGCCAAGCCCCTCGAACATCAAAGAGGTGAGACAGTTTCTCGGATTGGTAGACTACTACCGAAGGTTCATCCCCGGGTTCACTAGGATGGCAGCTCCTATGCAGGGCCTCCTAATCGGACAGTCTAAGTCCAGGAGCCAAAAGCTGCCCTTCAAGTGGGATAAACCGGAAGAGGAGTCCTTCCGCCAGTTGAAGATGGCCCTCACGGGGGATGAGATCCTGGCCCCCCCGATTATGGTCAGCCTTTTATTCTCCACACGGACGCCAGTAATGTGGGACTGGGAGCAGTACTGTCCCAAAACCAACAGGGCAGAGAAAGGGTGATCGCTTACGCCAGCCGGAAGCTGAGACCCACCGAGAGGAACCCGGAGAATTACAGCTCCTTCAAGCTAGAATTCTTGGCGGTGGTGTGGGCCGTGACAGAACGCTTCAAGCATTACCTGGCCTCCGCAAAGTTCACCGTGTACACGGACAACAACCCGTTGACACACCTGGACAATGCAAGACTGGGTGCCCTAGAACAGCGGTGGATGGCCCGTCTCTCCAACTATGACTTCGTGATCGAGTACCGGGCCGTCAAAACCAATGCCAACGCTGACGCACTATCGAGGATGCCTCACTTACCTGAAGGTGACGAAGACCCAGAAGAGCTGGAGGAGGTAGAACTCCCCGCGTTTCACCGGTATGGAGCCGCTCAATACTCCCACCGCGTGAAGGAGGAGGATCTAACAACCGTGATGATCAATCCCCTACCTCATCACAGCTGGGCCGAGACCCAAGATAGTGACCCTGCCATCCGCCTGGTGAAAGATCTGCTGACCCAGGAGGACGCCCGCATGGATCCGGATGCTCCAGAGGAAGCCAAGCAGCTGTGGAAGGAGAAGAGCAAGCTGTTCCTCTACGAAGGCAAGCTGTGCAGAAGGATTGTCAACCACCGGACGCACGAGCTGACCTCGCAAGTCGTGGTCCCAAAGCGGGATGCAGCTATGGTCCTGGGGGCTTACCATGACAGAGCGGGGCACTTCGGTTGGAAGAAACTGGAGTTCCTGCTAAGAGGACGATTCTTTTGGGTCGGCATGAGAGGGGCTGTAGAGAAGTGGTGCAGAGACTGTGGCCCTTGTCACCTAAGGAGGAAGGACCGCACCAGCCAGAAGACACCCTTGAGGCCCATCGTCACCACGCAGCCTCTTGAGCTGGTAGCTCTGGACCACGTCAAATTGGCTCCAAGCCGGTCAGGATACATCTATGCCCTGACAATCGTGGACCACTATTCCCGTTTTCTAGTGGTGGTCCCGGTAAAGGACTTGACAGCCCAAACGGCGGCCAGAGCCTTCCAGCAATACTTCTGCCGTCCACACGGGTATCCAGAACAAGTTCTGACAGACCAGGGTCCAGCGTTCGAGGCCGAAATCTTCCAAGAGTTCTTCAACCTCTATGGCTGTAAGAAAATTCGAACAACGCCTTACCACCCACAAACCAACGGGATGTGTGAGAAAATGAACAACATAGTCATTGATCTCCTGAAGACGTTGCCCCTGGAGGAACGCAGCCTGTGGCCAGAAAAACTGCCGGACCTGATAGACTTATACAATCATATTCCGGTGAATGCTACCAACTGCACCCCGGCTTACCTGATGCGAGCCAGACCAGGTAAGCTGCCCGTAGACCTGGAGATGGGAGACCTAACACCTGAGGACACCTCCCCGGATGGGGACTGGGATATGGAAAGGCAACTGCTGTACAAGAAGGTACAGGAGAGTGTGGAGAAGAGCTTGGCCCAGGTGAGAGAGAGGCAAGAAAAACTCTTCAACCAACACGCCCCTGCTGGTCCCCTAGAACCTGGTGAGCAGATCCTGAAGTGGAAGAGAAGGCTACATAAGTTGGACGACCAGTGGGAAAGGGAACCCTACACCGTACTGCAGTCTGATCACGACAACCCGAAGGTGTGCGTGATCACCAAGGACGGGGGAGAAACCACTAGCACCATCTCCAGAGACCACCTCAAAAGATGCCCCGAGCAACTCCGTAGTGCAGAGGACGATCAGAGTGACCTTGAACCCGCAGAGGACAAGGAAGAAATGATCAGCACCGTTCTCGGAGAGTTCCCTCAGTCCTGGACTCGCATAAATGATGCCATAGTGGTACCCGTCCTGCATTTCCTGCAACCGGCACAGCAGCAACCAACACCAGAGCCGGAAGGTGAAGAGGACCAAGCAGTTCCAGAGGCAGAAGAGCCTGTACCAGCAGCCCAGGAGAGTCAACCCTCTGCTGACAGTGAGCCTGCCATGCCTGCGGTAAGCCAAAGGACCCGCAGACAGCTGCCTGCCCTACCTGTACACCCAGCTGGTAGCTGTACCCCTAACGATAGTGGGGAAAGCCAGGTTGGTCCACCACCAGACAGTGGGTTAAGGAGGTCAACCAGGAACACAAAGGGGCAGATACCCGCTCGCTGGAAAATATAGAGCGCACTAAAATTGCAAATAACCCTGTTGCCAAATGTTGAAATGTTTGCCAAGTTACATGCATGTTTGGTAATTCTGTGTTTCAGTTTCTTGCAGCTACCGTAAGGACTCACAGGTTATGGACTTTTTATAACCGGGACCTTGTATGGACTGCGTTCGGAGCCTGACCAAGGAATGAACTAAGACTGTGAAGGACTTGGGGTAGGACAGACCCCCACCTGGTTAAGGCTCCCCGTTGTATTGGTGATATGGACACCTGGTCACAGACCACACTGTGACCTTAAGAACTCAAGCTGTGCATCGTCTGTCTGTTAATGTTTTATAGCCATGCATATTGTCTTTGTTTACTGTTTAGTCCCGGAGTACTAAATTTTACTAGGGGGGAATGTGTCACCCTGGCCTGGATGCCACAAAATGTAATAAAGCTGTGTCTGAGAGCAAGGGGGAGGTTCTCTAGTCAGGGGAACATTAGCATGCAGTACCTCCTGTCTCAGGCCAGTAGGGGGAGCAGGCTGCCTCTATAAAAGCTGGTGCTGGGGGCAGGGTTAGGGAGAGCTGGACGACCTGTCTCAGGATTCAGGTCCCAGAGCAGAGAGGGACAGTTGTATTGCACCCTAAGAGGAAGTGTGGCAGGAGGAGAGCCACAAGCCAGAGACAAGAGGCGAAGAGAGCCTGTCTTGGCAGATAACGGACTTAATTTTCCAGACTTTGGTGTCTGAGGCTGGGAGGATTCCACATCCCCCAGCAGATAACCAGTCCGCAGGGGACTGTATATTCCTTGGCCTAAGACGCCTGGAGGCCCTGCCACAACAGAAGGGACCAGCAAAGCCGTACAAGGCTGGGAGCAGAAAGGAACCCACGTCGCAGGCCATACAGGTGAGAATACACGGAAAGCTCGGAAACGTGGGCTGTTACCCTATAACGAGGAGATAGCCAGAAGGAGCACAGAAAGCACGGTAGGCCTACACCCTCACCCTGACCAGGGCCAATTTCCCCGTTGCTCTCAGACATCCAGGTCCCCTCCTAGCCGGGACTGTTTGTGGGTCAATTTACCTGTTCTAGTAAAGACTCTGGACTGCAACCTGTTGTCTGTGTGCTCCTTGCTCCTCCAGCACTATCAGCACTGGGACTCTCACTACCATCACTCCCAACATCCATTATACTGCCCTGGGGCCGCACTCTTCCCGTGGGGAGTCACACTACCCTAGCTGCACACCTCATCAGCCCCAGCGGTCTGCATGCAGCGGCGGTTCCTAATAACCGCAATCCACGGGTGGCGTAGTCGGACATAATCATCAGCACATAACGGACTACCACTGGCCTGACCACCCTGAGCCACGGAACCGGGTTGCCACTACTACTCCCATCGTTCCCCTGTTGCCCGGATCCGAGTGCCCCACGGCCCAGGGGGCGAGTCAGAAGAGCTCCGGATCCCTCACAGATGTGCCTCGAGTGCTGTGCCTGCTGAGGAGAGTCGGAACCTGCTTGCGGTGCTGAGTGAGTTCGCGGAACCCGACATCGCCCGCCGACAGACGAGGTCTGGACCCCCCTATCCACGGCTTGAGAGACTGCCTCCAACGGCCAGGAAGAGAGGAGTTGGGTTTAGGTATTCAGGTTGGGAGGGGAACGGTTGGGGCGGACGAAGCTAAACGTGATTTAATCGACTTTGTCTGGAAAAGACTTTCGGCCTAGCGGGAATAACCGGTGACCCCCGCTAGGGCCATTTACAGAGTTAAAGAACTGACGTGGTGACTCCCATGATTGGGTGCACCACACTACCTTCAGAGACTTTGCATTTTATCAATATTTCAAATTACCGTTCATTACCCCTGTTGCCATTCCCTTGTTCAGAATACCTGTTTATATCTGTTTATATTCATCTCTGACTGTCTTCTGCTTGTGTCTTTGTGTGTTGCATTCCGGCACCTGCATTACAGAGGCAGGCACCTAGTCTTTTTACTATATGAGCCTGGTCATCAAAAAGACTCCCATGGAAGAGAATTGAGGACAATGTTCATGTGACTCTAAAAAGACTAGCTTTACAAGCAAGAGAGGACCATATCTCATGAAAAGAGAGGCGCCAGAAAAAATAACAACGCCAGAATCGGGAGAATAGCGGCATTTTTACCAGGTAAATAAATAAATAAATCATACCTATGCACTTAACAAGTCCTCTTTAAAATTTAAAAGTTACTCTACAACTTAAAATTTGCTTAGTTCATATATAAATTTTATAGTTCTAATAAATCTATCTATCTATACACACATACATAGGCATCTAAAAGTTTGGGCACCTTTGGACAAAATTACTGTTATTGTTTTTTTTTTTAGATTTATTTTTTTGCGCAGAAAAATAAAAACCACAGCATGTACGTCAAATGGGAAAATGACATAATAATCATATTTTAAGGTCGTTTTTACCACACAATAAATTACATAAAAACAAAGCCTTAAATAAATTTTTTTCACTTGGATTTTTTTCCCCATTTTTCAGTAAACTACATGGTATAGTGAATGGTGTCATTCAAAACTACAACTTGCCTTGCAAAAAAACCCAGCCCTCATATGGTTATGTTGATGGAGAGATAAAAAAGTTATGACTCTTGAAAGAAGATGATAAATAAATTAAAAAACAAAAGCGCAAAAGTGGAAAATGGCCTGGTCTTAGAGGTGTTAAGTGCTAAGCATATTTTGTCGTTTGGGTCTAAATTTTTTTTTGTTTTGCAGCAATGAACAAAAAGAGCCATACATTTTTTTTCACCCCCCCATTACCAAAGTTTATATATATATATATATATATATATATATATATATATAATATGAATTTGTACTAATTCTTTCTGGCAGGGAATGGAATAAAAACATTTTTTTACATTTAAATTTTAAATTTGAACTTTGCTTCATTCTCTATGCAGCATAAACAAACTTTTAAAGGGAACCTAGTCTGAAGATTTAACTATTGAAACTAGTGGTGTCATAGAACAACAGTGGTAAAAATAAAACCTACCACTCGGAGTGCATCGACAAGCCACCATTTAAGAACATCATTGCAAAGCCAACAAGCGGAAAGTCGCCTGCCAGAGATAGCTGGATACTCCATAAGGCCCCGTCACACTAAGCGACGCTACAGTGATCCCGACAACGATACGACCTGTCAGGGATCGTTGCTGCGTCGCTATGTGGTCACTGGTGAGATGTCAAACAGTCAGATCTTCCCAACGACACAGCAACGATGCGGCGACTCGTAACAATCTGTATAACGATGTGACGCGCCCCCTGGGCCATGTTGTTAGGGATACCCGGAGCCGGATCAGATGGGGGTTGTAGTCTCCGAGTGGCTGTGACCCGGTCCGTGCCCAGGGTGTCAAACTCAGTGTGTGGCAGTCCTTATAGATGTTACTAGATGTTCTTTTATGTCGACTACGCCACCCGTTGATTTGCGGTCAAAAGGCCGCCGCTGCAGCAGGGTCCACTGAGGCTGGTGATGTGTGTGCAGCTTAGGTAGTATAACCCCCAACGGGAGGGGTATAGCCTCAGGGGGTCAGCCGTGGAGGATGGTGGTTGTGAAGGTGCAGCAAGGAGACTCAGAGGCATAAAATGCAGTTCCAGGGTTTTACTTACTGGTGTTGCTCGGGTCACTGTGTACAGCAGTGACCACCCAAGCCGTGCTGCGTCCACCAGGTCCTGGACTCGGTCAACTCCCAGGCAACTCCGGAGTGTGGTCCTGAGCTCCTTTCTGTCTCTCCCTTCTTCTGGCCGTTCCCACCAGGGATCCACCTAAGTCCGGCTCCCTCGGGCCTCTTGTTGGTCAAGCCTCCTCTGGGCTCCCTGACCCTATTCTTGGTCTGCCTTCCGGGTGGATTTAGTGGGTGATCGTGGCAGATCCTGCCCACGACCTCCGGTTCCTGGCTAAGGTGTGCTGTAGCCTCTGCCAGCTTGGGATCCGGTACCCTGTTGCCGACCCTTCACCCTATTAGCTCTCTTATGGGCTCTTGGGGTCCCCTCTGCGCCTCTGGGTCTCTCTCTCTTCTCCTCTGCTCTGCTTCTCAGGTTACACTCTGACAACTGACTGACTGACCCTGATCTAAGATGGTGCCCACCTTATATACTCCCTCTATGTGTGAGCTCAGGTGACCAGCACCCAATGAGCTCCTAACTTTACCCAGGCTGCTCCCCCTATCTGCCCCTACACTACTGGGATGTTCCACCCCCCTCCCACTCCAGCCAGGAACAGACACTGTCGTACCTGCACATTTCTCTAGTGGGAGTACCATCGGTCTGTTCCCCGGAAATGGGATGTGTGTAGTGCATGCAGCCTACTAGCTCAGTTCCACACTCCATCCTTACCCGGGAGTGGAAGGCGTCAAACACAGCGATGCATGCTACCCAGCGGGGCCTCAAGATCAAAGAAATGTCCAGACCATTCCGACACGACCAGCGATCTCACAGCAGGGGCCTGGTCGCTGCTAAGTGTCAAACGTAGCGAGATCGCTGCTGAGGTCCCTGTTGCGTCACAAAACTTGTGACTCAGCAGCAATCTCGCTAGCGATCTAGCTTAGTGTGACGGGGGCTATAGAGAAGGCAGAGAAGTTTAATACAGGGTGATCCAAAAGTAAATGGCCAGAAAATAATAACATTTATTTTGATTTATATATAAAATTATATTTACTAACACAAGCACAACATTGACAATTAAATGTTATTCTGAACAATAATACAAAAGCCCTTAAATTTTATCAAACTGTTTTCCATTACAATTTGCACAGCTTTGAAGTCGCCTCTTACGCTTCGACAAACTTTTTTGCACAAGTCTCTTTGGGTATTAATTTCTTACAATGCATCTCTTATGTAATTTTTCAAATCAATGACACTTTTTGCTTTTCGACTATAAACTTTGTCCTTGAGTACTCCCCAAAAGAAAAAATCAATTGGGGTCAAGTCTGTTGAACGTGCCGGCCAATCAAGTGGGCCTCTTCGGCCAATCCATTTATTAGGAAATGTTTCATCAAGATACTCGCAGACTACTCTTGAATAATGTGGAGGGGCCCCATCTTGTTGAAAATAAAGGTCATTTGAATTAGGCTGTTGCTGTAACTGGGGAACAGCTTGATTCATTAGAATTTCGAGATACTTATCTCCTGTGACTGTTCCATCAAAAAATATTGGTCCTAAAACACCAAAACTTGAAATACCACCCCAAACATTGACACCAGGCTCATTTAGTTGCTCTAATGTTAAATGCATGTTCTCATTATACCAGTAAATACAATTATGTCTGTTAATATGGCCGGATAATTTGAAAGAAGCTTCATCACTCCACATAATGTTATCCAAAATTACTGGATTTTCTTCAATTTCGTTAAGCATAATCTCACTAAATTGCAGCCGCCTGTCTGGATCATCCTCCAATAAACCATGAATTAGACGTGGACGATAAGCTTTCCACCCAATAGATTTCAGGATTCGCATGATAGAAGCTCGTGAAATTCCCAATTCCAAAGAGGCTCTTTCTGGTGGACTTTTTTGGACTCTGAACAAACGTTTCAGCAACAAGTTGTTTATTATCTTCTGTACAGACTGTTTTGGGTCGACCAGTTTTTGGAGCATTAAGGATTGAGCCAGTGGCATTGTATTTGTCATGAATGCGGTAAATGGTTTGTCTCTTTGGGGTTTGAGTACCAAATGTTTCAACCCAATTAGCTCTAACAGTTTCAGCATTTTGAGATTTCCAATACTCTGTTAAAATCCATTTTCTTTGATCTGCATTTAAATTATTTGCCATTATGTGTTATCTGAATTATCTGAAAAGAAAACAGATTTGGGGGAGATCTATCTGTGAAAACTAGATCTGTGAAACTGGCTCAGTTGCCCTTAGCAACCAATCAGATTCCACCTTTCATTTTCCAAAGAGTCTGTGAGGAATGAAAAGTGGAATCTGATTGGTTGCTAAGGGCAACTGAGCCAGTTTCACTTTACACCATGTTTGATAAATCTCCCCCTTCATAACCTTATTACACTTTCTGTCCACCTACTTTTGGACAACCCTGTATAATCTCTGCTTGCCTGGTCACTGTGTATTCAGTTTAGGAAGCACTAACAGCACTTACTCATAGCGATCAGGTGATCGCAGGATGTTGGGAGGGAGTAAGATCTGCTGGATCCTAGCAAACCCAAATCAGCTCCGTACTGCAGGCAGGAGACCAGGGCTAACAATGTTGTAATTCCCACCAATGTTAGCAATAAATGAAAAAAATAAAGAAAAAGTGGAAAAACATAATAAAAAAAATCTACTGCCATTCTGAATTAATTTTTATAGCCGCGCACAGGTTCAAAAAACAGACAAATAAAAAAACAGATGTCTGATGTATCAAAATAATTATTATGGAAAGGGGGACACTATTTAAAATGTATTTTAGTGTTCGTTTCTAAAAAAATAAAATTACGAATACAAATAGGATGTAAGGAATCAAGCCTCATTCACAAGTCAGTTTCATTCAGGTCCAAAAAAAAACAGACCTGGCTTACTCAGTGATTTTCATCACAGTTTCATTCAGATTCACTAGTTTCCTAAGAGTTTGGTCAGTGTTTAACCAGTTTTTTTAACTGATGAGAACTTTTTTTTCAGTTATCTATCATTCGGTTAAAAAAGTGCAGCACACATATGGCATCCAAGTGCTGTCTGATTTTTCAATTCATTTCTTCAATGCAGAGTTTGATCCAACACTTGGATCGATATAGTACATGTCTCTGCGATTTTGCACACACCACTCAGTCTACAAATTATCACGGATATGTGAACAGCCCCGTAGACTGTCATAGGTATGAGAGTCACCCATGAAAAAAAGGGGTAACAGTCATACGTGAAAAACTGACGTGTGGATGAGTCCTTACTTGAATAACCAAACTAGGATTTTTTTTAGATCTTTTAATACTGCATGTACGAAAAACGAAAATATGCCTTGGAAGGAATTGGGAAAAATGGTCCAGTTTTGAACTTGTTACGGTAATATTTTATGCTGCACGTGAAACGCCGATAAAATTTTATACGCCAGAAAAAAAAAGAGGCAGAATTGTTGTTTTCTTAGAAAAGAGCTACTTTGCACACTTAGGCCATGACCCCACTATCAGTATTTGGTCAGTATTCGGTCAGTATTTCTTCTCAGGAGTGGGAGCCAAAACCAGGAGTGGGTGATAAATGCAGAATTGGTGCACTTGTTTCAATTATACCTTTTCTCTGATTGTTCCTCAGCTGGTTTTGGCTCCCACTCCTGAGAAAAAATACTGACCAAATACTGACCAAAGACAGTGGGGCCATGGCCTAAGGGCCCCATTCATCGATCCATTAATATTGGCATTGTACATATCAGTCTTAACGCAGCGGCATGCAGAAAGGAGATTCGCCTAATTTATTAATTATTTAGGTACAACATATCGGTGTCGTGCACCTCTGTGCTACTCGCCAAGAATGATACTCTAGTCAGGAACTGGAGTACATTTCTGGTATAAGTTACGCCACTAAAATGTTCTAACTTTTGAAAAATTTGTTAGGCGGCTTCACTACACTCGATACTCCACCCCCTTGAAAACATCAAAAATTGCTACATTTCTTTGCAACTTCGAACTGGGCAAAAGTGTACCGACATTTCAGAGTGCTGTACGACAAAATCACTTTGATGAATCGGGGCCAAAGTCTTTTGAAGCTTTCAAAAATGACAAGTTTTTATTAAGTACAAACCACTTCAGGAAATTCTCCCTTTGAGGACTTTTTGGAGTATTATTTTTCTAATTTCGTGAAGAATTTCTGAAGATTTTTGCTATTGATTTTTTTCTGAGACATTTTTTGCAGTTTTTTGATTTACCGTGGCATAGTTTTGAGTTGATTCCATCATGATCTCCTTCAAAAAGTTGATGTGCACTTTTTTTTTTCTTGCACCAGGTATTTTTCAAAATCTCTTTGAGAAAGGAAAACATTAAAAAACTCCTCATATGAACAGTAAGAACATGTGCATACAGCAAGTGCCTCATAAAATAAATATAGTGCACAGCAATGTCAAAACAACATTGCTGTGCACATATTCAGTCTTATGTCACTTCTTTTAACCACTTGAAAATTTGGAAACAGTGCCGCAGTTAAAAGAAGTTTCATGCTTATTTTTTGGGTGGCTTCCACTGGAAAGCTGCCTGTGCTCTATACTTAACAGTATAGCGTAAAAGCCATTGCTATGGAAGAACGATGGAAAGAGGCAAGTGAAGCTGCCTCAGGAAAACAATGACTGGTGTTTTCATGAGGCGGCTTCTGCTGAGAAAACTTGGCGGCTGGGCCAGCACTTAAATAACACTGTCTGTACATAGCCTTAGACTATGTGCACACAGAATCTTTTTGCAGAGTTTCTAGAGCATGAACTGAAAAGAACCTCCAAGTAGATTTGAGTTTCTGCTCAGTTTCTGCTTCAAAAACTCCTTGGAAACACTCCATGTGGGCATAGCCTAAGGGTATGTGCACATGACGTCTTTTAAACTTAAGGGAGTTTTTCAAGCTGAAGATGTATCAGGAAACTCTTGCATTTTTTTTCCTGAAGCGTTTCCTGTGTCATTTTTTTTGTCATTTCCTGAGCGTTTTTCTGATGGTTTTGGCCATAGGTCTTTTTTGAAGGGCTTTCCCATGGTTTTTGCAATGTCTTTTTTGCTATCTTCAAGAGTTTAAATGCAGTTAGCGGACCATTCTTGGTGTTTTCCACTCCATACTTTACAATAGAAGTAAAAAAAAAAGAATCTGACACTCCCAGGTATGAAAAAAGATAATGATAATTGGATTGCTATCAAGAGCGCCAATCATTTGGAGCTGCCACCCATTACTGACATAGCGCTACACTATGCTTTCTTGTCTTGATAGCAATCTGTCTGATGAAGGTCTGACTTTCAAGACCGAAATGTTACTCATTTTTGGATTGTACTTCTAATAAAATGACGCGCCCCCAGGGCCGTGGGGTACGCGGCAGCCGGGCCTCCGGTTGCCGGGGGGAAATATCACGGTGGCTGGCCCGGTCCGTGACCCAGGGCGGTCAGCAAAAAGGGGGATTTCTATTTATATGGGGTTTTTGGAAAGTTCGTGACGCCACCTGTAGAATGCGGCTAAAGGGAGCCGCCGCTGCGGAGCAGTCCTCTGGAGCTGGTGTTATGGCAGCAGGGATGGTGTGGCTTTCCACAGGTAGAGCTAGCTCCAGGGCAGTGGTAGTTAGATGGTGGCTGCGCTGGGCGGTGTAGTGCAGGGGGAAGGATGGCGCAGCTGAAATAATGGACAGAGGCGGTGCGGTGCAGTCATCCGAGTCTTTACTCACAGTTCTTTGGTTCCTCAGGGTGCACTGTCAGCTTACAGCCTCCCGCGTCGTGCTGCGTTCACCAGGAAGGGGTTCAGCTCTTCCTCAGGCAGATTAGGAGTACCTGACAGAACCCCCTTCTCCGTGTTCCTAGCCAGACCGTCTTCACACTGGGTCTTTCTCCCTCCTGCCCTGCGCTGCCCACTCTCAATCCTGTTTGGGTGCTCTGAAGTCCCTCCTGTACGTCGGAGTTCACAGACCTGCTTGACCCTCACGGGGATTAGAATGCGGCTTACGCTCCCTCTGTCTTCTGACAGATGCGGAGCGTACGGGTGCCTTCCTGCACTCGCCGTACCCCCTAGGATCCCTTCTTAGAACGGAGCCTACTCCCTGCTCCCCTCCTGGGCCTCTATCACTAGGCCCCGGGTTGTGGAGCAGAGCTCCTAGTAAGACTCTGCTCCCGAACTGTTCTTCTGAACTGTCCTGAGCTGTTCTTCCGAACTGCTCTCCTTTACTCGACCTACCACCCTAAGATGGCTTCCCTATATATACTCCTACGAAAGTGCTCCCTTAAACTACTTCCTCCACCCACACCCACTACTGGTTCCCCCTACCTCTGGGTTCCCCCCACTCCAGCCAGGTTCAGGGCTCAGCAGAAAACATACATTGCGTCTTGCCCCTCCTGCCAGCCTGGAGCAGTGTAGTTGACGCGCCCAGGGGATGGAGACGACTCGGCGCCCGGGCCTTGTTGTTGCCTGACCTTGGGGGATGTCGCGGTGGTCGGCTCCTGGGCCCGTATCCTGGGGTCACTCTTAAAAGAAGGGGGGAAGTTATATGGGATGGGGAATGTTCGTGACGCCACCCGTGGTGTCTGGTGAGGATCACCAGCGCTGCAACAGTCCTCTGAGGCCGGTGTTCAGGCAGCTTAGTTGGTGCGGCTCCCCACAGGTGGAGCGGGGCCTCAGGGTAGCGTAAGTGTAGGGATGCAGGACAGATGGGACCCAGCTGGGCCAGAGGAAGAATAGGCGCACACATGACAGTTCACTTCAGTACCTTTACTGGTGGTGTTTCTGGCACGGTCCAGGGTACTTCAGGGTGAAGGGTGCATATCAGGACTCTCCCCAGTGAGCGGGTGTGGGGCCTCCTGTTTCTTGCCTTTCTTTGATAAGTTCTTGACCTGCCTGGAGCTAGGCCTAACTTGGTCTCTGTCTTGCACCTGCTGACCTGGTGGTAGGGCCTTCTGTTGGAGATCACACTCCCTGGTCTCTTGGGCCTCCGTGACTACTGACCCTGGTACAACAGTCAGCCTTTTGGTGTTCCTGGGACATATAGTTCGCCAGGGGTTCCGGTTATTCCTGCTGGGGATATAGGCCCCCCGTAGGCGCGGACCCGGTGTCCGGTAAATGTTTTTGGGGTGAGCTGGTTAAGCTCCTCTGCCCCCTATGTTGCTCTCTTTCCACTCGCCTTCGGCCACGATCGGGGCCCTCACTAGGCTTCACACTGCAGCAGGCACACTGCGCTTCGCCGCTCTTTTGGCGTCGGCACGCCCTAAGCTCTCTAATCTGAGCTCACTGAGTCTGAACTGACCTGACAACCTCTCTGGCTGCAGCAGACTTCACACAGACTTCACTCTCTGTGGACTCCAGACTGCGACTGAACTGCCTAGCTCCACCTTCCCTTTTTATATCCCTAACGGGCTCCCTCTGCTGGTCTGAGGTGGAAGGTGGAGGTGTGTGAATGCTATGAGGTCCTCTTGTGGAGGAATCCGTCCATGCACCCCTCTGGGATCTGTGGAACCAATGCGCAGCAGGGCGCCACATAGTGTTGGATGCAGGTGTTGGGGTTCCCTGCAGCACTCCCTCCTTACCTGAGAGAAGGAGACACCACACCTCTGGGTGAGGTGCAGTACCTCTGTGGCGGCTGAACCCTCAGGGACGCCACAAAAACATCATTATCTTATTTCAAACCAGGGAGTGCCATATTCTTTTTTCTTTGTTTATAGGGAATGATATTCAATCCAAGTTCCCATTACAATAGAAGTCAAGGTCAAAGCTAGTGATGAGCACAAGTGCTCGGTACTCCAGTTTGCCTTGGGTGCACGGTTATGCACCAAGTATCGTGGGTATTCGAGTGACATGTTCGAGTCCATTTGGCAGCATAATTTGCGGCTCTTAGACAGCCACAAAACATACAGGGATAGCCTGACAAACACGGGGAATCTCCGCATGCTTCGCGACTGCCTAACAGTCACAAAACATGCAGGTGCAGGGACTCGAACATGTCACTCGAGCACCCGCGATGCTCCAAAGACATACTGATAGGGAATCTAGATTGTGAGCCCCAATGGGGACAGTGATGATAATGTATGTAAAGCGCTGCGGAACATGTTAGCGCTATACAAAAATAAAGATTATTATTATTATAGCATATATGCTTCTTTTTTTGTGCAGGACAACTCATTGATTTGAAAGAATTATTTGTATTACTGGGAACCCAAATAACCTCGCTTTACCATCAACAACCTTGACTCTGCTACATCTATGCATCATTAATCTGCAGCGTGCTGTCATGAGAATATATAACTATAAACCGTTGTGAAGTGTTTTATAATCACCTTCTTCCTAGGAACACATTGCAGAACACCATTAACGTGAAATATTTACCTGCGAGTCACCTTGCTGACGGTCGTGACAGTGAAGCGTGCAATGGTAATAATAACAACAATAATAATAATTATAATAATAACATGTAATGCATATCGGGGGTAATATTCTCTTCCTAATAGTGTAAGCAATGGAGCATACAGTCTGCCGCTGACTGAAAAACATAGCATAGAGAAAATGAAACAAAACACTCAAAATGGCTGCACAGAGGTAGACAGTTCTTGGATTCGGTTCAGCCAGGGACATTGCAATGTTTAATAGGTTGTTTGTACAGGAATGAAGTCATTAATAGTCACATGGATTCGCAGACGTGACTGATATGCATGAATCCAGCCAAAGGGAGAGAGAGAGACTGTAATATTTATTTTGTGCTACGAGAAACGAGAGGACATCGATATCTAAGAAAAAAAGGCTAATATGTACCCCAAAAAAACTAGGCCTCGTTTATCAAAACTGTCTAACAAGAAAAGTGTCTTTGTTGCCTCTAGCAACCAATCAGAGCTCATCTATTATTTCTTACACTGCTCAAGGAAAATGAAAGCTGAGCTCTGATTGGTTGCTATAGGCAACAAAGCAAATCTTACTACTACACAGGTTTTATATTGTAAATAAGGCCCAGATTGGGCCTTGTGTATCAAAACTGTCTAAAGACAGATAGTATGCGGTAAGTTTCCTCTAATGGGGACTGCAGGCAGAATGCATTTTATTATTTAAAGGGTCTTTAACCCCTTCCTGACTGGACAATTTTCCGTTTTTGCGCTTTGGTTTATTTCCTCCCCAAGAGCCACGACTTTCTTTTTTTTTTGTCTACATGGCATGTGAGGGCTTATTTTTTTGCAGGACGAGTTGTACTTTTGAATGACACCATCCATTTTATCATGTGATGTACTGGAAAGCGAGGAAAAAAATACCAAGTGTTGCGAAATAATGTAAAAACTGAATTTTTCTATTTTTTTTATTTTTTTTATTTACAGCGTTCATTTTACGGTTAAAATGTCTTGAGAGAATGATTCTCTAGGTCAGTACAATTACTATGATACTAAGCATGCATAGCTTTTGTTTTATATATTACATATTTGAAAAAAATATGTAAAAAAAAATAATACATTTCACTTGTGTCGCCATTTTTTGAAAGCTGTAACATTTTTGGGTATAGCTTGTAAACATAGTAACATAGTTTGTAAAGCCGAATAAAGACTTGCGTCCATCAAGTTCGACCTGTTAGTTCTGTAATTGCTAAAGTTGATCCAGAGGAGGGCAAAAACCCCAAATGATTTGGCCAATCTTCACCTGAGGAAAAATTCCCTCCCGACTCTCAAACCAGCAGTCAGAATAAATCCCTGTATCAACCTACTATTTTATTTTATTTTTAAGTATATGCTGAAATCTGCCTGGTATCTAGAAATGCATCCAGTCCCCGCTTGAACTGGTGTAGTGAATCCGACATTACCGTCTCCTCACTCAGTGAATTCCATATTCTCACTGCTCTTACCGTAAAGAACCCCTTCCTATGCTGATGCTGAAACCTTTTCTCTTCCAGTCTTAGTGAGTGCCCTCTTGTTACCGTAATATCCCTCCTTTTGAACAAATCTCGGCAAGATCTCTATACTGTCCCCTAACATATTTGTACACATTTATTACGTCCCCCCTCAACCTTCTCTTTTCCAAGCTGAATAGTCCTAGTTTTGCCAACCTCTCTGGGTATTGCAGTCCCTCCATTCCCTTTATTAATTTTGTTGCCCTCCTTTGTACCTTTTCAAGCTCATTTATATCCTTTCTATATATTGGGGCCCATAACTGAGCACAGTATTCCAAGTGTGGTCTGACCAGTGCTTTGTACAGTGGAAGAACAATGTTCTCATCCTTTGCAGCTATACCTCTTCTGATACATCCCATTACCCTGTTTGCCCTTACAGCAGAGGCCTGACTTTGGGCACTCCAATTTAGTTTGCTATCAATCAAGATGCCCAAGTCCTCCTCCATCTCTGAATTCCCCAATGATTTCCCATTCAGTGAGTACTGGTGACTTCCATTTTTCCTTCCCATATGTATGACCTTACATTTCTCCTCGTTAAACCTCATTTGCCATTGAATGCTCCACCTACCCAGCTTATCCAAGTCCCTCTGTAGGTCTGCACTGTCCTCTTTTGTATTAATTGTTTTACATAACTTTGTGTCATCTGCAAATATTGATATTTTACTATTTATCCCATTGACTATGTCGTTAATAAAGATATTAAATAACATTGGGCCTAGTACAGACCCCTGTGGTACCCCACTTACCCAATCTGAGTATATTCCATTTATAACTACCCTCTGCCTTCTATCCTTTAGCCAGTTAGCTACCCACTTGCAGACATTTTCCCCTAGCCCCATCATTCTCATTTTGTATACCAACCTATTATGTGGCACGCTATCGAACGCTTTTGAGAAGTCGAGATACACGACATCCACTGGTTCCCCCTGATCTACTCGAGAGCTAACCTCCTCGTAGAAGTCAATCAGGTTTGTTTGGCAGGAGCGATTCCTCATGAATCCATGTTGGTTTGGGATTAAAAGATTATTAGCATCAAAATGCTCCGTAATTGCCTCTTTAATGAAGCTTTCAAAAATTTTGCCCACAACGGACGTCAGACTCACCGGCCGATAGTTTCCGGCATCACTTTTCGCTCCCTTTTTGAATATTGGCACTACATTCGCCTGTCGCCAATCAAGTGGCACAGACCCAGTCTCAACAGAGTCCTTAAATATAAGATATAACGGTCTGTCTATCACATTACTTAGTTCCCTTAGTACCCGTGGGTGTATGCCATCAGGTCCTGGTGATTTGTTTATTTTAATGTTACTGAGGCGTTTCTGTACCCCAGCTTGGGTTAGATTTGTCATACTTAGTGGAGGATTAAGTTTGTCACTTCTCATTTCTCCTGTTAGTTCGATTTCCTTTGTGAAAGTTGTCGAAAAAAAAATTATTTAATAGATTAGCTTTATCCTCATCTTTCTCTATGATTTTGCCTTCCTCACTTTTTATCGGTCCAATATTATCCGATTTAATCCTTTTACTATTTATATACGTAAAGAACAGTTTGGGATTTGATCTACTTTCCCTAGCAATACGTCTCTCTGTTTCCTCCTTCGCTATTTTTATTTGTTTTTTACAGGTTTTCGTTTTTTCCTTGTAACACATTAGTGCTTCCTTACTGTTTTCCTGTTTTAATCTCTTGAATGCCTCTTTTTTGCTATTTAACGCCCCTTTTACGTTCTTGTTCAACCATATTGGTTTCCTCTTATTTTGGGCCCTTTTATTCCCATACGGTATATATCTCTCGCAATGAGTATTCAGAATTCTTTTGAAGGTTTCCCATTTACTATTCGTATTCCTTTGATTAAGAACTTTGTACCAGTCAATAAGTTGAAGGCTTTCTTTCAGCTGATCAAACTTCGCCCTCCTAAAGTTTAATGTTTTTGTTGTTCCCTTATTGATAACCCTACTGAAGGGCATTTTGAAGTCGATAATATTATGGTCGCTATTACCTAGGTGCCCCCCTATCTGTACCTCAGTTATTCTATCAGGCCTATTAGTCAATATTAAGTCCAACACGGCCTTCCCTCTCGTTGGTCCCTGCACTAGTTGGGAGAGATAATTATCCTTAATATTTGTCAAGAACCTTTTACCTTTCTGAGATCTACAGGTTTCTGTTTCCCAGTCAATATCCGGGTAGTTGAAATCCCCCATTACAATCACTTCATTATGTTTTGCTACTTTGTCTATTTGTCCTAATAGCAGATTCTCATTCTCCTCTGTTATATTTGGTGGCTTATAGCAGACCCCCAGTAATATTTTATTATTATTTTTAGTTCCTTCTATCTCTACCCACATGGACTCGACCCCCTCTTCTCCCTCTCCTATATCTTCCCTTAGTCTGGGTTTTAGACATGACTTTACATATAAGCAGACTCCTCCGCCTTTCCCCTGTTTCCGGTCCCTTCTAAATAAACTATAATCTAATAAATTTACCGCCCAGTCGTAGCTATCGTCTAGCCAAGTCTCTGTTATACCTACGATGTCATACCTCTCCTCCGATATAAGCGCCTGCAGCTCATCCGCCTTATTGGTCAGGCTTCTTGCGTTGGTCAGCATGCAAGATAAAACTTTGGGGTTATTTAGCATCCTATTCTTTTCTAATGATCTAACTGTACTATCCCCACCCCCCTCTCCACCCTCATTATATTCACTTCTCCCCTTCCCCCTTGCTTGCCTCACATCCCACCTATTTCCTTGGTTTCCCCCCCCCGTCTCTAGTTTAAAAACTCCTCCAACCTATTAGCCATCTTCTTCCCCAGCACCGCTGCACCCTCCCCATTGAGGTGCAGCCCGTCCCTACGGTAGAGCCTGTAGCCGACCGCGAAGTCGGCCCAGTTCTCCATGAACCCAAACCCTTCTGCCTTGCACCAACTCTTTAGCCACTTATTCACCTCCCTAACTTCCCGTTGGCGCTCCTGTGTGGCTCGCGGGATTGGTAGTATTTCTGAGAAAACTACCTTGGAGGTCCTTGCCCTAAGCTTCCTACCTAGGTCCCTGAAATCATTTTTAAGGACCCTCCATCTACCACTCACTTTGTCATTGGTGCCGATGTGGACCATGACCGCTGGGTCTTCGCCAGTAACCTGTCAACCCGATCCGCGATGTGCCGGACTCGAGCACCAGGGAGGCAGCACACCGTTCGGCGATCCCGGTGTTTGTGACAGATTGCCCTGTCTGTCCCCCTAATAATAGAGTCACCCACTACCAGAACCTGTCTTGCCTGCCCTACACTTCCCCCCTCCCCCTCATTACTGGAGCATACACTCCCCCGGCGGTCAGAGGATCTGTCGTGCTCCAATAATGCCGGTTCTGAACCAGCCTTCCTATACTTCTTCCCTCTATCCCTCCTAACTGTTATCCAGCTCCTTGCCTGTTCAGCCTGCACTTCCCCTCTATGCTCCACCCCCAGTATTGACCCATTGAGTGTCTGCTCGGTGAGCAGCAAACTCCGTTCCATGTTGTCGATGCTCCTCAGTACCGCTATCTGAGCACTTAGATCCAGAATTTGGGCTTCCAAGTGCACGATATGCTCACATCTCTCGCAGCAGTATGGATCCTCGAGCGGTTGCTCACGGAATGCATACATTGCGCAAGATGTACACTGCACGGCTCCGGCCAAAATGGACGTCATTCTAAATATGGGGATACAGTCAGTATATATATACAAGTACAAAACACAATTATTTATATATAGGTGTATGGACGGGGATCAATTAGGGATGTGCAAGTGTATCAATTAGATATCGGCGGGGGATCAGTTAAGTATCAGGTATGGACGGGGGAATCAGATAAGTAGGTCAGGTGGATTAATTAAGTAAAAGATAGATATGATGTTTTGATTGCCTCTTATTACATTTTTTTGTGGCCTATAAAAATGCAATTCTGGCATTTTTATTTTTATTCTCGTTACGCCATTTACCGATCAGATTATTTTTTTTCTATTTTGATAGATCGGACTTTTACAAACACAGTGATATGAAATGTGTATTTTTTTATCTCTTAATTTTTAATGGAGAAAAAAGGGGGGTGATTTGAACTTTTATATATGAATATATATATATATATATATATATATATATATATATTTTTATTGTATTTGTTAGTCCTCTTAGGGGACTTGAATCTGCGATCATCTGATTGATTGAGCTATGTACAGCGATATAACACGTCGCAGTAGTGGTCTTAATAGCAAAACATCACGGTCTCTTATGAACGCCAGACACAGGTGTACCAGTACATCATATGTCAGTAAGGGGTTAATTAACAAACAAAAGTAGCACTCTGTAGCGCTATACTATGCAAACATGAAATATCAAATTTGAATTGCATTACTGCTCTAGAAAAGAGGAAAAATTGAGCTCACAAATTGGCCAATTCACCCGGAAGCCAGATAAGGCGATTCTCGTTGCTGGGAACTTATCTAGTATGAATCCTCCCTTAGACTGAAGCCTACATTTATATGGGAAGGGAGGGTCCTGCTGTAATTAAAACCACCTGAGGCTTAGGGGTGGAGTGCTCAGTCAGAAAGCCTATGTATACAAATATCAAAAGACTGACCGTCACTTCCAAACAGAAAACAGGTGTGTACAGGTACTTGTGTTTGAGCACCTGTACACACCTGTTTTCTGTTTGGAAGTGACGGTCAGTCTTTTGATACTGGTAAAGGGTTAATGGCCTTTCCCCTGATTATAGGTCTCTTCTGAGTTGTTAGCCCTGTGTGACCCCCATCAACGCATGATTTTGTAACCAGTGGTATGGCCATTTCTAGCCGTTTTTCCACAAAACAATGACAGGCCGAAACATGGCCTACAGTGTCTCCAGACTTGCCTCTCATTGAGCACATGTGGCACCTCATTCATTCTGTGAATTATGTATACATTGTATCATTGTATACATATAGTTGAAACTAGAAATTTACATACACTATATAAAAAGACATATATGTATACACATACACATTGGAAGCCTTTGCAGGTGTTTTTTGTTAATTATTCTAATTTACTGAGATAATGACTTTTGTGTTTTCATTGGCTGTAAGCCATAATCCTCAACATTAACAGAAATAAACACTTGAAATAGATCACTCTGTTTGTAATGACTCTATATAATATGAGTTTCACTTTTTGCATTGAAGAACTGAAATGAATTAACTTTTTGATGATATACTAATTTTGTGAGAAGCACCTGTATACTTCTGTATTATATTGTCTATTTCAGGGGCGCAAAACATTTTGTGGTATCACGGTTAAATTGCCACACTGAACCACTCGTGATGGATGCAGTAAAACTTAAAGGGAATCATTCACAGCATGAGTTTCACCACTCAAACTGTTTATATGTCCATGTTACTCTTGCAAAAACAAGTCCATTCATACGTTCAGCTAGCCAGTCCTTTCCTCTGTTACCGAGAAATCGCTATTTCAATTAATATGCAAGTGAAGCTGAAGTACTTTTGGTGAGATGAAGCACTTCCTAAGCTCTATTCCCTGCGTAGTGCCGCCTTCTTTGGCTTGACCAACAGCTCCTTTTCTGGAGAGATAGGCTTAGGAAGTACTTTGTCACGCCAAAAGCAGTCCAACCTCATTTAAATATTGATTGAAATGATGATTTTTTGATAATGGGCGGACCACACAGAATGGCATTGTGGGCTGCATATGTCTCCAGAATAGCAAGATGTGCATCTCTGGTCTATATAGATAGTGCAAGCATGGTGTGTGTGTGCTTTATGTCAGCAGCAATGAATGGAAGTAAATAGTCAGAAAAGTGTCCATATAATAATACAAGTGACACATGTGGATAAGGGTTGAGAAAGACTGAGACCCAGCTAGTGGACACGCAGCTGTTTATTTACTGCAAGGTATTTGCTTATCATGCTTTTATCTTGGGGTTTGTCTGTTTAGTGGCAAGTGTTAACAGGTGTGGCTTGCCTTTTCTTTGAGCTGGACATTACATTCTTGTAGTTCCCCATGGCTACGTATTCACTACCCCTGTCTCAGTCATTCTCACCCGTTATCCATATGTACATCACTTGACCAATGGTAAGATTTTAATACTAGAGGTTAGGACCATTCCGAATAGGGTCACCTTGACGTGGTGGGATGGCTTTTACATTTTTTTGATCAAAATTATATTAACTAAGCACGCTATATTAATTTGATGCACTATTACTGTTTATTTATTTACTGCAGGGTGTTTGTTTATCATGTTTTTATCTTGGGTTTTGTCTGTTTAGTGACCAGTGTCAACATGCGCTTACACGGTACATGCACACCAACTTATATTCCAGTTAATTTCTTTAGGTTATTTATTCGAAGGAATATGCCTTGAATTTTTTTTAAATTCTGTGATGTCTATATGAAATCAGAACCATGCACAATACAATCGCAGCTATACAAAGAAAATGATAAAGTCCGCTCACCTATAAACTTCTTCCCAGTGTTTCCTCCTTTCTGCTCGGATAGCAGCAGGCTGCAGCATTGAACACAACTTCAGACCAAAATCCAGTGAGTGAGGAGACTCCAGCGATGTGGTGTAATTAAAATTTACATTTATTTGAAGGATGATATTTCCATAAAAAATGCACTTACAAAGAGAGCCAATTCACACCATATGCATTTTTTTTTACTCTGTTTGCCCATATGGTGTGAATTGGCTCCCTTTGTAAGTGCATTTTTTATGGAAATATCATCCTTCAAATAAATGGAAATTTTAATTACACCACATCGCTGGAGTCTCCTCACTCACTGGATTTTGGTCTGAAGTTATGCACAATACAATAGGACCCCACTGCAGTCTATCGGTGCAGGGTTAGGTACCACTCAGAGGTTATGCCGGATTGTAGTACCTATGTGTGCACAAGCCTGAAACGAAATAAGCTTTTGTTGCTCTGTTGAGCTGAATAAATCACAGCTTTTGCCTTGGGCTTTGCAGGTGCCTATAAATTACATTTCAGGTATGTTACGGATAAGATGTGTATATATGTATCAATAAAAATTCCACTCTTGTCGTAACACCTCCAGTTATTGTCCAGCACCCCCATAATATTTTATATCTGAATAATGTACATAAGCCTGAGCATTACCTGCTTGCCCCTTGCTCCTGGAAATAGTTCTCCCCTTATTTTGTAACTCTGATCAGTCATAAAAATAAGCATTCATAGCAATGAGGTGCTGCACAGTCATGTGTGAAATTTCTCTGCATGATAAAGTACCAGCGAACTGCGATCCTGTCATTTTTATATAGTGCCGAGGATATAAACAATACAGTACAAGGTAAAATCAGACAGCCTCTCTGAGTTATTGGCCCTGGGAGATTACAATCTACTTTTATTAAAAGAGACTCAAATAGATGATTCTGCTTAGGATTCCAAAGAGCTAGTATGAGGTATAACACACATGAAGAACAACTAGTCTCAGCATGTACTGCCAGCTTTTGTGGGTGTACGGTACTTGTGGACTTGTAGGTTCATTACAGATGGAGGATACAAATCAGGGTACAAGAAAGGAGGGGTGGAGTTCTCAAACTGACAACAACGACTCTCCAAGCCAAAATCTGTTCAATACAGTTGTCACTTTTTATCCTGTTGTATTATTGAGCTATACATTTTTTCATTTAGTACGTGCTAAAAAGCATCATCGTACTGAATTTAAAATAGGTCTGTATGAGCTCACCTGCTGAGGTGGATTCTTTAAGCCAAAGGTCTGCGTTTGAAGCACGGACCAAAGATGATGGTGCAGCGGGTCTTGATGGATAATACGTGAATCAGCAAGGACTTGGAAAACAGGGTATGAGGGACTTCAGACAAACAAGCAGAGCAGGTAGCACAGAAGAAGTAGAGCCAGGTGTGCAAATACACAAGGGAACAGTAATTGTATAGGAAACTGGTATCTTCCAGCAGGGCAAAGGTTAATCACCAAAAGAACAGAGTAGTAAATTCAGTCTGGTATCTTCCAACAGGATAATGGTTAATCACAAGAATAACAGAGCAAGGAAGAGATTATTAGCAGTGATGTACATCAACTGGGACTTGTAGCAAAGATATGGTCATAGGAGTGAAGTATAGGCAAACTGGAGAAACACTTGAAAACATACATTACCTTGATTGTTAAGACCAGGTGAAAACAGCACTGAGAACAATTCCGAGAAGTTGATAACTTTCTTGACGAAATGTAGCGGTGGATAAAACCTAGTAAGCTGGACAGAGTTTAGAAATAACGCTGGTTGTATTGTGGCGCCCCTGAGGGTTCGGTCGCCACAGAGGTACTGCATCTCACCCAGATGTGTGGTACCTCACTCTCAGGTAAGGAAGGAGTACAGCCCGGGATCCTAACACCTGCATCCAACACTACACTACTCCAGACCAGCTGGAAGGGCAAGATGTGTCGCACTTCCTGCTGAGCCCTGTCCCTGGCTGGAGTGGGGGGCA
This sequence comes from Phyllobates terribilis, assembly GCF_046119375.1. Classification (NCBI taxonomy): domain Eukaryota; kingdom Metazoa; phylum Chordata; class Amphibia; order Anura; family Dendrobatidae; genus Phyllobates; species Phyllobates terribilis. Next base: position 148,500,187 of record NW_027362768.1, read on the forward strand.
CCAAAGTAGGGGGAACCATGTAGTGGGTGTGGGTGGAGGAAGTAAATCAGGGGAGCATTGAAAGAAGTGATATAAAAAGAGGGTGGAACAATCTAGAAGGGTTCTTCAGTGAGAGGAAGAGTTGGGAGCAGGAGCTCTGCAGGAGCTCTGCTCAGGAGGAGGGCCTGAGGAGAGGCCCTGGACAGACTGAGGGAGAGAGGAGCAGGAAAGGCTCCAGGAACGTGGAAGGGACGCCAGGAGTACGGGCAGTGCTGGAGGCCACCTGTACACCCAAATCTGCCAGGCGGTGGAGGGGTCAGGTCGCACAGAGGGGACCGGTCCCTAAACTATTAGAGTTCTTCAAGTCTCAACTAGGAAACCGGAGGCTGTAGTATTTCAGGTACTGCAGCCAGAATCCACATCTGTCTCACCAAGAAGGTAGCCATAGAGGACCCAGGGGACAGAGAAGACGTCGCCCGACAATGTCCGCGGTCACTGGATTGGGACACTAGGTGTGAGGTGCAGGGAGACGGCCAGAAGGAACACACAGAAGGGGGTCCCGCTATGTTCTCTGGAGGTACCTGAGGGTTGGCTGAAGCCCTCCCTGAGTAAGCACAGGACGACGTGGGAAGTTACCCCGGCCCTGGTAACTTGGAGTCTGAAAATCGTGAGTAAAACCCTGAAGACTGCACCCCACCGTCTCTGTCAGTTATTGCTGCTGCGCCATCACTCCCTGCACTACACTGCACCACGAGTGGTACTTCATAACAACAACATCTACACTGCCCTGGAGCTAAGCTCTAGCTGTGGAGAGCTAAACCAACTCTGCTGCATTCACACCAGCTCCAGAGGACCTGCTCCGCAGCGGCGGCTCCACATAGCCGCATAATACAAGTGGCGTCATGAACTGTAAAAACTAAAAATCCCCTGTAAATAAACCCCTTTTTACTGACCGCCCTGGGTCACGCCACTGTGACATCTCCCCTAGCAACGATCGGCCTGGCACCGAGTACCCCACGGCCCAGGGGGCGCGTCATCTTTGGCGTCACGAACAGGATATGAACCCACCCGTTATTACCGGGTATTGTGAGCCTAGAGACTGTGTTCTATACTAAATGTGGCGCCCGCCCCAGAAGAACGGGCGCCATTATGTGCGAGACTAAAGACAACAAGAAACCACCTCCCATCGTGGGCCGGGTTCCAGAATGGTGCCAAAAGCAGGGCCCGCCCCGAGCATCAGTGACCATGTATGTAGATGTGCCCATCAAGCTGGGGGGGCCGCCCCAAGGTGTGTCCGACAGCAAGTTGCCATGGAACCACCCCCGAAAGGGGAGAGGAAAGAAGAAACCTGGGAAACAGGGCGGAGTCTCCAGCAGTCTAGACAGACCGCACCCGGCAGGCCACATGGAGGAGAGTCAGGAGCAAGCTCCCATCCATGGCCTGCAGCGATCAGCAACGCCTCTCACCATGGAGGAGGCAATGGTAGAGTTGTCCCTGGAGGATACCGAGTTCCTCCAAGCTGAAATCCAGGAGCTAGGCCGGAGGATGGAGAGCGCCCAGCAGGATGCCATCGCCGGCTAGAGGAAGGAGCTGCTGGAGAAGCTTGTGATCCGGCAGCAGCCAGCGCTGCACTCCACTAGCAGCATCCCAGCCCTGGAGGAGGCAGAGGATGGCACACGCGCGGTCGCGGAGCAGGTAAGAAGAGACTCCCTGTCCTAGGCGCTGAGAGTGCCGACCTGCTCCTGGGCCCCCTGGCGGAACCTCCGATCCCGGGCGCCTACTCCACCGACCTGCTCCTGGGCCCCCTGGCGGAGCCACCTGCCCCTGCACCCGAGTGGGTGTACAGAGGCCCCAGTTACGACTGGTCTGCCAAATATAAAGACCAGCAAGGACCCCATCTGACACCTGCACCTGCACCCCCGGTTACCTGCAAAGGAGGAGAGGAGTTTCGGAGGGAGGAGTACTGCAGACGGGAGCTCCTGCAGTTGGAGAAGGAGCGTCATGACCGGCAGGTGCGGTGGGAACAAATGGAGGCCCGAAACATGGCGGCCAAAACCCGGGCCCGAAAAGCAAGGTCCACTACATCCAGTCCTCGTTTGGAGGGGATAGTAGTAAAGTTCGACCTGGATGCCGGGTGGGGCTTCGTCAGGGAGCCGCAGACGGATCGGGACGTCTTTGTCAATTGGCGGGACGTCGAGCCCCATCTCCAGCAGGGGCATCCCGGCCGAGACCTCTACCCCGGTGACCATGTCACCTTTACCCGCCACAAGGGCGAGCGCGGGTGGTATGCCCCCCAGGTATACCGAGTGGCGAAGGAGAGGAGGGACATGCCCCCGCAGTACGAGGCTGAAGACCCGGCTGGGTCAGCCTGTAAGAACCAGGTGTTCCCCCGGAGGGAGCTCCACTGTTAAACTGTTTGTTGGAAAAGACTGTAAATAGTTACCTGGAAGGGTACAACACTGCTGCAAGTTTGAAAAAGTTTATTTGTTTTGTGTGCCTTTAAAATTCTATGAGTGTACCCGGTAAGGGTAAAAGGACTAAAGGTTTATGGATGGTGAATAACTGAAAAACTTTCCGTTGTACATAGTTGCACTTCTTAAAGTGCCCCTTATTGGTTTTATACAACAAGACTGACCTCAGAACAAAAACCCGTTTGGCGTGGCCAAAGACGTGGTCCAACACCTGGATCGTCTATGCCCTGCAGCCGTGCCCAGGGCCTACGTTGAGGGTTTTCAGACGGGTCCCTCATGTTGCTTAAGTTGCACCTTACCCAGCGAGATGGACACCTGGTTACTGATCTCACTGCAGTTTGCTGAACTTACTTGAAAAGTGATAAAACTGTTTTATGTGAGAAATGTTTTATGAGAGAAATGTTTTATGAGTATAAAGAAAAATGTTCTTCAAAAAGTTTTCTATAGTAACCAGTACCGTTTAAGAAAATGTGCCTCCCATAAAGGGAAGAAAAGTTATGATTAATCTTATATGTGAATGCATTCTAACATTTTTGTAAGTCTGAAATACCTTGTTTTTACTCTGTTCCAGCCCGTGGACGTGCTGTGTTTTACCAGGGGGGTATGTGGCACCCCTGAGGGTTCGATTGCCACAGAGGTACTGCATCTCAACCAGAGGTGTGGTACCTCAATCTCAGGTAAGGAAGGAGTACAGCCCGGGACCCTAATACCTGCATCCAACACTACACTACTCCAGACCATCTGGAAGGGCAAGATATGTCCTCACTACAGCCAAACTGAATGCAACGGGTCAGAGATGGGTTGCTGAACTTGCTGACTTCAATTTCAGCATTAAGTACAGACCAGGAAAATGCAATGCGGATGCTGACGGATTGTCGAGAATGCCACTAGAGCCTGAGGAGTTCATGCAAGAATGCTAGGAGGAAGTCAGTCTGGAAGCAAATGAGAGCACTACCCAAGCAGTACAAGCCTATCAAGAGGAAGTCACACCATTGTGGTGTCCGTTGACAGTGGAAACCACCATAAAAGTGAGAGAACAAGATCACCCCTGGTCTATTCAACAACTATCAAAAGGGAAAATCCATAGAGCACAACGCGAAGAACAGATAATTGGTAGAATACTACTCTATGTGGACCAAAATCTTTTTCCAAGTAAACGGGAGACCAGCAGTATCTGTTTTAATTAAAAAATGGACGAAGCTCTACCTCAGTGAAGACGGTATCCTGTATCGTAAAGGAGGGAAAAACCGGCAGTTGGTACTACTAAGAGTATTCCGTAGGCTGCTTTTTAAAGAACTCCATGAAAACATGGGAGTGGAAAGGACAACAAATTTGATCTGTGAACGTTTCTTCTGGCCGTATATGCAGAGAGAAATTGAGAGGTACATGACCAGGGAGTGTGGGTGTCTGAAAGATAAACGTCCCAACACATCAACCCGGGCACCTATGGGCAACATCCAAACTATGTATCCATTTGAGATGGTCTCAATAGACTTTCTACATCTCGAGACGTGAAAGTGTGGTTACGAATACATCTTGGTGGTAATGGACCATTTCACTCAATTTGCTGAAGCATATGCCATCACCAATAAATCGGGTCGAACAGCGGCAGAGAAGATCTTCAATGATTTTTCTTTGAGGTTTGGGTTCCCTACGAGGTTACACCACGACCAAGGAAGAGAATTTGAGAACCAGCTCTTTGCCAAGCTAGGAAAGTGCTGTAGAATTCAGAGATCCCACAAAACGTCCTATCACCCAGAGGGTAATGGACAAGCGGAACGTTTTAACCGGACATTATTGTCGATGTTGCGCACTTTAACAGCTGACGAAAATAAAGACTGGAAGAATTCTCTGTCAAAAGTAGTACATGCCTATAACTGTACAAAGAGCGATGCAACGGGTTACTCACCCTTCTTCCTATTGTATGGACGATCGGCAAGACTGCCAATCGACATCATGTTCGATACTCCGGTGTCAGAGACTTACAGAATGTATCCGGAGTACGTTCGGAAATGAAAGGAACGAATGGCAGAGTTATAAAACATAGCGTCTAAAGTGGTTACGCAAGGACAGAGCAAGAGTAAGGAGTACTATGATCGAAAATGTTATGGAGCAGAATTTGCACTGGGAAGCCGGGTGCTAGTCAAGAATGTACGTGAGAAAGGCGGCCCAGGAAAACTTTGTTCGTGCTGAGAAGACAAGGTGTATGTGGTCGTAAGGAGGAAAGGTGATGACAGCCCAGTGTATGAAATCCGATTGGAAACAGGAGACAGGAAAAACAGAATAGTCCATCGGAATTTACTACTACGCTGTGATTATCTTCCACCACAACAAGACTTCCAAGAAGTAGACCGACATCGTCTGAGATCGACTAAGGGACCACCACAGACTGAATCTCCTGAGGTGGATAGTGACCTTGAAAGTTCCGATGGAGAAGAACACACCGTTGTATATCTCGGACCGGCAAGGAGAGGGATGTACCATCTTCAGGAGAGTGAACTAAGTCCTGAGGCTCCAGAGTTCATACCAATTCAGATCTGATGATCGAACACCGGCCCCTGAAGAGACCGATCGACACTTAGGAGTAGCAGAATTACCAGACCAAGTGGAAACGGACGATTCAAGAGAAGTACAGGAACTTACAGAGGCAGTTCCAAGATCATCTGAGGAAGTACGAGAAATGAGTGCGGCAGAAGAAACTCCTGTAACCGAGGAACCTGTGGTATCTGAGGAACAACCTACCAGGAGGATGTCGACTCAAGTAGTGAGGAGGCCTGTGATGCTGACGTATGAGACACTTGGTGAACCGAGTCAAGTGCCAAGGACTGTCGACTGGAAACAGGTATCTCTGCCTGCAGACCAGGTAAGCCCACTTGAGTGGTATTCACCACCAAGAGGCAGTATGGAAGATGTTGCCTGGTGGAAAGACTTGTTTTCATGCTTTGATTTTCCTTAAAAGACTTTGTAGAAACAAAGAACTGTTAAAGCATAGAGAGAGAGAGAGAGCTGGTTGAAGACATACGAAAAGCTCCAGCTAAAGAGATGCTGATTGTTTTAATTTGTGTTAATTGTTTATTTCTTACAGGGATCCTACAAGAAAAAGGTCGGGAGATTAGGTTGTTATCAATGTTTATGAACGTTATACCAATTTCACAATGCCAATTTGTATATAAAGTTATCCAACTTTCACCACTGTCTCAGAATTGGTCAGATTGACCAATTAAGACAAATGTCGAGGGCGACATTCAAAAAGGAGGGAAGAGTGTGATATGCAGAAGTAGTGCTGTTGCTTTAAAAGCATTCAGCAACTATTAGAAGTAACACAAGCACAGGAGACAGGAAGTGTAGTGCTCCAGAAGCATCCAGCAACTAGAGGGGTTAACACAGTCACAGGAGAAGGGGAGCGTTTTTGCAGAGCCCCAGGGGGATTGTGGGGAAGTTGTTCACTGTCTGGCTGGAGCCGAAAAGAAAGGTGGCTTATGATCTGTATCTCACAGAAGGCAAGGGAACAGAATTCAGGTCAGGAGGGAAGCTAAACAAAGGTCAGTTAGACTCCCTGAGCTAACAGTGTGGAGTATTATCAGCCAGGAAGATAAGGACTGGAAGGAAGCCTGTCATAGATATCATCTCCCTCATCACACCCTTCCCCCCCTCCATCTCCATGCAGGATAAAGAATGCTGTGTACTATTGAGTCCTTGTGAAGGAAAAGCCTGTGGTTGTGTATGCATTAAAACTGTGCTGTACTGTGCTACCAGATTATAGACTGTGTACTGCTGTGCTGCAAAGGAGACTGTACTGTTATTACTGGAGCCTGTTGCTCAAAGTGGCATTTGCATTGCACTGGCCATGCCTCATTAAATGTTACTGTTCTACCGTTTAGGAAGACTCTTGTCAGATGTGTCTGGTCAGCAACTGAATCTATTGTTTGCCTGAGAGAAGCTGCAGCCTATGGTCGCCCTGAGTAACGGTTCCCCCAGGATTCCAACAAATTCATGTAACCGGTCATGCCCTATCTGAACTTAGGTGGCGTGCATGTAACACTATATTGTTGTTCCATATAACTTGATGGCTGTACTGAGCTGTATTATGCTCGTAATGTGCCTGATTAAATCTCTATATCCAGTGGGAAACTGTGACTAAAGGTTAAATCAGGAAGAAGTGTATAAAGGATTGTGCATTCTATATCCTTAAAAGGGTTGGCCAGCCTAATGACATTGATGATTTATCCTCTTGAATAGTAGCTGAAGCTGTAGTTCTCAGCACCGGTCACTACACAGTGAAGGAGAGCCTCCTGTTGGGGTTGCTGGGTATCAGACTACCCAATGTTCTGATACTGACGACCTATCCTGAGAATGGGTCATCAATATTAGTAAGCCCGACAACCCCCTTGAACTTTTGCATGGAGGTCTTAAATTCTTCTGTCCTCAGGGAATCCTCAGGTCACTTTCTTGGAATAATCTCTTAAATTACGGCAATAGTTGACGCTCATGCAGGCAGGATATTAGAAGTCACTATACAACAGTAGGGTTGTACGTAGAAAAGGCTGAGGTTCGTGGAATATGGTTGTACATGGAGATGTTGTAGAGTTCAAGATGACCAGGATCCAACAAGATGAGTTTGAGAGAACAAGCCCAAAGAACATAGGCTTTGGGTGGAGTCATTGTCAGGCACTAGCCCTTTAAAAAGCCAGGAGCTGGCGGGTGTACTTAACCATGGGAGGAGAGAGGTAGCCAGGAGGAGAATGCCGAGCACCCAGAAAGGAGTTGGCATCTTCTTACATTTGTCTTCGTGAGTTCCTATTTAGGTATTCTAGTTTAAAATATTGATCTCGAGTGAATAATAATAAACATTTTATGCTGGAATAATCATCTACTATTATACTTTAACTTGCCTTATGTTAAAGGGGTTGTACCATAAAAATAATTTATAACCTATAAATATAGGATGGGAATGGGGTTGGAGCAGTAGTGAGGATGTGTGGTCACCGCTCCTATGGATAGTGACTGGAGCAGTGGTCACACATCCTCACTACAGCTCCATTCACAAAGGACACTCCGGGCTCCTTGTTCTCCTTGACGAATCGGGATCCAGCCGTCAGACCACCAGCGAACAAACATTTATTACACATCTTGGGGATAGACGGTATATGTTTTTTTTTATTTCACATAATTAGTTTAATTTTCCTAAATACTTTTTATTTAAAATGATGTTCTATCACCAAAACGGATGGGTTACCCTTTTTATTAATGATATATAAAATAATATCTATAATCAAACTAGCAAATATTATTCTTTATTTCACAGCCTAAGGAAGTTTCCATTTTTTTTTTTTTGCAAACTATGATGAATATCAGCATTTATGGGATTTACTGTATATTGTATTTATGCCTTTCATCATTTCATGTCCTCCGCTATTAAGGAAAAGCCTTGAATATTCATTGAATCTGATGCTACAGAACCTATAAGCTATCAAACATATTTTAATATTTTAAAAATGTTTTTTTTTTTTTAATCCTTTGTTCAACAGATGACATTGTTGTCGGCCAGCATAACATCAATAAGCAATGTTATAGAGAGCCAGAACTATATAGAGACATTTTGATGAATCCTTTTTCGCCTCTTAGGTACCTTCTAAGACTCTGGAAACAAATTGTTTGTACTTTCATTTTTTTTAAAGCAGTCTCGATGATAAAATATTCACATCAAGTTGCATATGAAGCGAGTTGTAAGATTACCACTGACAAGAAATCCATATGGGGTCCATACTGATAATATAGTAACTGTGAGAATATCATTTGCCAATGTTTGTCACTGTTTGTATACATTGACATTTTGGTTCTGACTATTTGCCGAATAGATACTTAAAAAAACAATTTCCTAATTTTATTCAAAAAACTAATTGCAAGAAAAGATGATTACAGGTTTTTATTTATTTATTTATTTGGGAGTTGGATCTTCAGGGGCTAAAATAATGTTTTTGGGTGAAGAACTTGAAGATAAAATACTTTACAATGTACTTTCCTTACCTACTTTTTTTCTGGTCCTCTATGCATCCTGACATTGCCCCCAGGCCTCCTTCATATGTCCTCATAAAACACGTACCCATGTCTATGGGGCTGCGCACATGTCTGATTTTTTTTATTAGACTGTGTGGTACGAGGAAAAAGATCACAACATGCACGATTTGCCACTGAGAATTGGATGGCACTCGGCCATTCAAGTCTATGGTTCCATGAAAAAAATCGGACTGCACTCAGATGACATCCGAATGCAGTCCGATTTTTCATGGACTGATATAATGGAGAAAGGTGGAAAAACTTTTTATTTTTTCCCTCCACCTCCGAGAAAATCGGATCCCCCTGTGATCAAACTCTGATGAGAATCGGAATAGCATAATTGGACCATTTTTATCGGAGAGAAATCAGTCGTGTGACACTAGCCTGAGAATGATAGCAAACCTGAGAAAGATAGGAGAGTCCTTTGTTTTTGGCTGGGAGGTGGATTACTGTATTAGAAACTTTCCCAGGCATTTATGAAAATGAAGGCCTCATTCAGACTTCTAGAAAATATTTTTTTCGCTAGTGTATTGGATCTGATTTTCATTCATTTTTTGGTGCATGTGCCAGTTCTCACCATCAGCGTGGCATCTGTTTTTCTCGAATGCAAAAAAGTTTTCGAGCTTGAGCTTCATTAACCCATTAAACAGTAAACAACATTTTTTTTTTCACGAACCCTTGAATTTAAATAAGAAAATTTAAATTTAAGGGTTCATGAAAGGGTTCCTAGTATTATTCATTTCTATGAAATTCTCCACTCACTAAATAATTTAGCTGCACCCATGTGGGGTGTGTTATTTGCATCTCTCTAATTGTGTAAAAAAAAATCAGACTAACTGCAATCTAAACATTCTTCATTAAGCCAATTAAAATTCCTTGCAGCCTGCAATTTAGAAACGCCACCAAAGGCTTCACTAAAAGGTTTTCTTGTGCCTTAAGCAGGTCTAAGGAAAGGGCTAGCATCTGTCCGGGGTAACGCCGGCTCTGGTGCGCCGCAGGCAGTCAGAAGTGCAGCAGATGCTCTCCATGGTCCTGAAAGCTTCAACCCACGGGTCATGCTACAGGACAAAATTAGCCATGTTTGCGTAAAGAAGGTTCCCATGTTAAGAATTTCATGAAAGTCCGAGGAAAGTCACATTATTCAAGGATTCACATTTATTTTGTGTGCTCTTTGCTGCACATGGGGGATTAGTCTAAGGAAAACGCTGTCTTATTCAATGAAGAACAGGGTGATCGGTTTATAGAAGCTTCACGAGATGTGCAAATTACACCATAGCGTGGAAAAAGGACACTGCAGTACTAAATAGTTTTATTGTGGTGAATGGGATGAATTCAGTTTTTATATATACCATTTTTATAATATACATTTTTAAATAATTTTTTTAAATTAAACCAGTGGAAAATACACGTCGTATTGTTTTGATGCAAGAATCCAGTGCCTGTGTGAACGCTACATACTGCCTACCTGAGAGCACGAATCCCTAATATACAGGGTGGTCCAAAAGTAGATGGACAGAAAGTGTAATAAAGTTATGAAGGGAGAGATTTATCAAACATGGTGTAAAGTGAAACTGGCTCAGTTGCCCTTAGCAACCAATCAGATTTCACTTTTCATTCCTCACAGACTAATAATCATGATAATCATCCTCCAATAAACCATGAATTAGACGTGGACGATAAGCTTTCCACCCAATAGATTTCAGGATTCGCATGATAGAAGCTCGTGAAATTCCCAATTCCAAAGAGGCTCTTCTGGTGGACTTTTTTGGACTCTGAACAAATGTTTCAGCAACAAGTTGTTTATTATCTTCTGTACAGACTGTTTGGGGTCGACCAGTTTTTGGAGCATTAAGGATTGAGCCAGTGGCATTGAATTTGTCACGAATGCGGTAAATGGTTTGTCTCTTTGGGGCTTGAGTACCAAATGTTTCAACCCAATTTGCTCTAACGGTTTCAGCATTTTGAGATTTCCAATACTCTGTTAAAATCAATTTTCTTTGATCTGTATTTAAATTATTTGCCATTATGTGTTATCTGAATTATCTGAAAAGAAAACAGATTTGGGGGAGATCTATCTGTGAAAACTAGACCTGTGAAACTGGCTCAGTTGCCCTTAGCAACCAATCAGATTCCACCTTTCATTTTCCAAAGAGTCTGTGAGGAATGAAAAGTGGAATCTGATTGGTTGCTAAGGGCAACTGAGCCAGTTTCACTTTACACCATGTTTGATAAACCTCCCCCTTCATAACCTTATTACACTTTCTGTCCACCTACTTTTGGACCACCCTGTATATGTATATATATATATATATATATATATATATATATATATATATATATATATATATTTATATATAAATCTGTTATGTATCCATAGGTCAGAGTATGTATTTTCAGGTTTCTGTTATTCCGTATTGCAATGTATTATCCTTTCATCGATCTCTTGACCAACAAAAACGTATTTCTTTCCAAGCTTGTGCCCATGAGAGTATTACAGTCCAGGGGTCTGAAACCCAGCACAGCGACCCATCAATTGTTATCTATTGAATAGGAGCCGATCTCCAGTTCTCAGCTATGACCATTAGACAGTGTACTGAGCTGTGCTGTTCAGGTCCATACGCTGTTCATATCTGACTATTGCCGGAGCTTCTAAAAGCTGGTGGGGGTGCCGGGTGTCGGACCTCCACTGATATTGATGATCTATTCTACACATTAGATGGCTATCGGCTGAACCATGCTTTGACCGATCATTTGGCTGACTGCCTTTTCAGACATTTCTCCCATACACCGGAGCTCTTGTCAGACACCTCTGCCAGCAGCTTATCTCCGGGAGTACAAAGTGATGGGCAGTCCAAAATTGGACATGCTCAATCAACATCTCCCCCAACAATCAGTTGGCCAGTGCCCCGCTACACTTTAGAGTGTCAGCCTAACTTGTCAATATTGGTGGCTGCAGCCGATATTAGTCTACTGTGCAAGGTGGGGGGTTTAAGGATAGGCCATCACATCAATGTCAAAGAAATGGACAACCCGTTTAAATTGCTGCAGCTGGAGCTACAGTGGTGGCCAAAAGTATTGTCACCCCTGCAATTCTGTCAGATAATACTCAGTTTCTTCCTGAAAATGATTGCAATCACAAATTCTTTGGTATTATTATCTTCATTTAATTTGTCTTCAATGAAAAAACACAAAAAGAATTGTCCTAAAGCCAAATTGGATATAATTTCACACCAAACCTAAAAAAGGGGGTGGACAAAAGTATTGGCACTGTTTGAAAAATCATGTGATGCTTCTCTAATTCGTGTAATTAACAGCACCTGTAACTTACCTGTGGCACCTAACAGGTGTTGGCAATAACTAAATCACACTTGCATCCAGCTAACATGGATTAAAGTTGACTCAACCTCTGTCCTGTGTCCTTGTGTGTACCACATTGAGCATGGAGAAAAGAAAGAAGACCAAAGAACTGTCTGAGGACTTGAGAAACCAAATTGTGAGGAAGCATGAGCAATCTCAAGGCTACAAGTCCATCTCCAAAGACCTGAATGTTCCTGTGTCTTCTGTGCGCAGTGTCATCAAGAAGTTTAAAGCCCGTGGCACTGTGGCTAACCTCCCTAGATGTGGACGGAAAAGAAAAATTGACAAGAGATTTCAATACAAGATTGTGCGGATGGTGGATAAAGAACCTCGACTAACATCCAAACAATTTCAAGCTGCCCTGCAGTCCGAGGGTACGACAGTGTCAACCCGTACTATCTGTCGGCGTCTGAATTAAAAGGGACTGTATGGTAGGATACCCAGGAAGACCCCACTTCTTACCCTGAGACATAAAAAAGCCAGGCTGGAGTTTGCCAAAACTTACCTGAGAAAGCCTAAAACGTTTTGGAAGAATGTTCTCTGGTCAGATGAGACAAAAGTAGAGCTTTTTGGGAAAAGGCATCAACATAGAGTGTACAGGAAAAAAAAGAGGCATTCAAAGAAAAGAACACGGTCCCTACAGTCAAACATGGCGGAGGTTCCCTGATGTTTTGGGGTTGCTTTGCTGCCTCTGGCACTGGACTGCTTGACCGTGTGCATGGCATTATAAAGTCTGAAGACTACCAACAAATTTTGCAGCATAATGTAGGGCCCAGTGTGAGAAAGCTGGGTCTCCCTCAGAGGTCATGGGTCTTCCAGCAGGACAATGACCCAAAACACACTTCCAAAAGCACTATAAAATGGTTTGAGAGAAAGCACTGGAGACTTCTAAGGTGGCCCGCAATGAGTCCAGACCTGAATCCCATAGAACACCTGTGGAGAGATCTCAAAATGGCAGTTTGGAGAAGGCACCCTTCAAATATCAGGGACCTGGAGCAGTTTGCCAAAGAAGAATGGTCTGCAATTCCAGCAGAGCATTGTAAGAAACTCATTGATGGTTACCGGAAGCGGTTGTTCGCAGTTATTTTGGCTAAAGGTTGTGCAACCAAGTATTAGGCTGAGGGTGCCAATACTTTTGTCTGGCCCATTTTTGGAGTTTTGTGTGAAATGATCAATGATTTGATTTTTGCTTCATTCTCTTTTGTGTTTTTTCCTTGCAAGCAAATTAAATGAAGATAATAATACCAAAGAATTTGTGATTGCAATCATTTTCAGGAATAAACTGAGTATTATCTGACAGAATTGCAGGGGTGCCAATACTTTTGGCCACCACTGTATAGGTGGATGTTAGGTGTCAGTTGAAGGTCTACGGTATTAAATAATAGCTGAAAAATCTTTCAGTTGTCAAATAAGGTATGTGTATATCGTCCGCTGTAATGCAGTCCAATCGCACCATCCAATCCTTTACAATAGGCGGTGTACCAAATTTTGTAACCATCGTACAGATGCTGTTTGGCACTGTAATGAAAGTTTCATACCTTCTTTCATTAGGGAATTCTGCACTAACAAAGGCCAATTACTGTATTCTTAGTAATTGACATGAATTCGCCCCATAAGTGGCCTGTACTCAATGCCGAAATTAATAAGGTTTCATTCATTTGAGGAGCTATGGCTGATAAATAATGAAGGGGACGCGCATCGCTCACAAACAGCTGATCACATCGGTGTCTACAGTCAAAACTCTGCGATCTAAACTTGAAGGCCTAACCAGAAGGTCCAAACTGAAGTGAAAGCACCTCCAAAATAACACTACTTATATACAGGTGCATCTCACTAAATTAGAATATCATCAAAAAGTTAATTTATTTCAGTTCTTCAATCCAAAAAGTGAAACTCATATATTACAGAGTGATCTATTTCAAGTGTTTATTTCTGTTAATGTTGATGATTATGGCTTACAGCCAATGAAAACCCAAAAGTCATTATCTCAGTAAATTAGAATACATTATATAGCAGCTTGAAAAATGATTTTAAAATCCGAAATAATGGCCTACTGAAATGTATGTTCAGTAAATGCCCTCAATACTTGGCCGGGGCTCCTTTTGCATCAATTACTGCATCAATGCGGCGTGGCATGGAGGCGATCAGCCTGTGGCACTGCTGAGGTGTTATGGAAGTCCAGGTTGCTTTGATAGCAGCCTTCAGCTCGTCCGCATTGTTGGGTCTGGTGTCTCTCATCTTCCTCTTGACAATACCCCATAGATCCTCTATTTTTAAACCAGGTATTGGTACTTTTGGCAGTGTGGACAGGTGCCAAGTCCTGCTGGAGAATGACATTTCCATGTCCAAAAAGCTTGTCGGCAGAGGGAAGCATGAAGTGCTCTAAAATTTCCTGGTAGACGGCTGCGCTGACTTTGGTCTTGATAAAACACAGTGGACCTACACCAGCAGATGACATGGCTCCCCAAACCATCACTGATTGTGGAAACTTCACACTAGATCTCAAGCAGCTTGGATTGTGGCCTCTCCACTCTTCCCCCAGACTCTGGGACCTTGATTTCCAAATGAAAATTGCAACTCTGGGACCTTGTGGAGGGTGTCAATGACTGCCTTCTGGACATCTGTCAAGTCAGCAGTCTTCCCCATGATTGTGGAGCCTGCTGAAAAAGATTAAGGGACATTTTAAAAGCTTAGGAAGCCTTTGCAGGTATTTTTTGTTAATTATTTTAATTTACTGATATAATGACTTGTATGTTTTCATTGGCTGTAATCCATAATCATCAACATTAACAGAAATAAACACTTGAAATAGATCAATCTGTTTGTAATGACTCTATATAATGAGTTTCACTTTTTGGATTGAAGAACTGAAATAAATTAACTTTTTGATTATATTCAAATTTTGTGAGATGCACCTGTGTGTAGCCTTTCCTTACATGAAGCCACCTAACTTTACATGTTCAATGACTTATGTCATTTTACAATTATCTGCACCAAGATATGATTTTGCATCATGGCATAAGTTAACATATTGTATGTTGGGTTAGAAAAAGCTAAATTTGTACAAATGACAGTGCATCCAAAAATAGAGGCAGTTGTGTTTGCCAGTATTTTGAAGGGAACCTGTTAGATCCCTTAACTATCCAATACCTACTGAATTATATTGTATGTGTCCATAATAGCAGTGATCTTATATAGCATTGCCTCCCAATAACAGCACCAATGGTGTATGACAAGTTTTCTCTACTATAACACTAATGGTTTATGAGCATATCTCTTCAATATAGAACTAACTGTATACAACAATGTTCTCCATAATAATGCCAATTCTATACAACAGTGTCCTCCATAATAATGCCAATTCTATACAACAGTGTCCTCCATAATAATGCCAATTCTATACAACAGTGTCCTCCATAATAATGCCAATTCTATACAACAGTGTCCTCCATAATAATGCCAATTCTATACAACAGTGTCCTCCATAATAATGCCAATTCTATAAAACAGTGTCCTCCATAATAATGCCAATTCTATACAACAGTGTCCTCCATAATAATGCCAATTCTATAAAACAGTGTCCTCCATAATAATGCCAATTCTATAAAACAGTGTCCTCCATAATAATGCCAATTCTATAAAACAGTGTCCTCCATAATAATGCCAATTCTATACAACAGTGACCACCATAATAATGCCAATTCTATATGACAGTGTCCTCCATAATAATGGCAATTCTATATAACAATGTTCTGCATAATAACGTAAATTCTATACAACAGTGTCCTCCATAATAATGCCAATTCTTTATGACAGTGTCCTCCATAATAATGCCTATTCTATACAACAGTGTCCTCCATAATAATGCCTATTCTATACAACAGTGTCCTCCATAATAATGCCTATTCTATACAACAATGTCCTCCATAATAATGCCTATTCTATACAACAGTGTCCTCCATAATAATGCCAATTCTATACAACAGTGTCCTCCATAATAATGCCAATTCTATATAATAATGTTCTCCATAATAATGCAAATTCTATACAACAGTGACCGCCATAATAATGCCAATTCTATACAACAGTGTCCTCCATAATAACGCCAATTCTATAAAACAGTGTCTTCCATAATAATGCCTATTCTATACAACAGTGTCCTCCATAATAATGCCTATTCTATACAACAGTGTCCTCCATAATAATGCCAATTCTATACAACAGTGTCCTCCATAATAATGCCAATTCTATATGACAGTGTCCTCCATAATAATGGCAATTCTATATAATAATGTTCTCCATAATAATGCAAATTCTATACAACAGTGACCGCCATAATAATGCCAATTCTATACAACAGTGTCCTCCATAATAATGGCAATTCTATACAACAGTGTCCTCCATAATAATGACAATTCTATAAAACAGTGTCCTCCATAATAATGCCAATTCTATACAACAGTGTCCCCATAATAATACCAATCCTATACAACAGTGTCCTCCATAATAATGCCTATTCTATACAACAGTGTCTTCCATAATAATGCCTATTCTATAAAACAGTGTCCCCCATAATAATGCCAATTCTATACAACAGTGTCCTCCATAATAATGCCAATTCTTTACAACAGTGTCCTCCATAATAATGACAATTCTATAAAACAGTGTCCTCTATAATAATGCCAATTCTATACAACAGTGTCCTCCATAATAATGCCTATTCTATACAACAGTGTCTTCCATAATAATGCCTATTCTATAAAACAGTGTCCCCCATAATAATGCTAATTCTATACAACAGTGTCCTCCATAATAATGCCAATTCTATAAAACAGTGTCTTCCATAATAATGCCTATTCTATACAACAGTGTCCTCCATAATAATGACAATTCTATAAAACAGTGTCCTCCATAATAATACCAATCCTATAAAACAGTGTCCTCCATAATAATGCTAATTCTATACAACAGTGTCCAATTCTATAACAGCAATTCTTTATGACAGTGTCCTCCATAAAAGCACCAATTGTGCATCACAATGTTGACTCATTATAGTGCATATTTTACATCACAATATTCTTCTATAACAGGGCCAATTTTATATGAGCGTCAACTGCACCACATAACAGTGCCTGTCACAAATACACATTGCTCCCAATATTAACCATACACATTGCTCCCTACCTACATAATGCTCCCTGTAAATTCCCTCATACAATGCCAGCTGCAATGCCACATTCATCACCTAATGCTGCCCGTATATATAAATACGGTATATACACACACATATATATATATATATATATATATATACAGAGAGAAAGCGAGAGTGATATTGAGACATCTGTATGTATTTCATTTTTCAGTTCGATTGTGCTACAGTATATTCGGTTTCATGTCAGGATGCTTGATTTGATATGTAAATGCACCTTGATCTTGCATTGAATACATTATTCAGGAGTCTGCTGACAGTTTCCATACAGAAGCATATTAATTATTAAGCAATATATTTGTAAAATCTGAGGCACAATACAGATTAACTCATCATTTGTGTGGTAAAGGTCCAGATGTTATTAGCCACCACTGGCAGCAATATGAATCCAGATGAATTATTTAAGGATAAAATAATGCGCTATATGTGGTGGATGGAAGGGACGACGTTTTGTCAGTCATTTAGAAAAAAAAAATGATATATTGAATTTTTTAACAGGCGGTGAGAATATCCCGCAGTCCCCATCTACACGGTGCATCATTTACACATTATTATCAAAAATGCACATTTTACAAAAGAATAGATGCTGGGTTTTATGTATATTTGATAATGATTATATTATTTATGGGGAATTTTAATTGAATTGAAATGACAGCTGCCACCTGACAACACACGTTCAGCCAAGGATGAATCTCTGAAAGCAGATTAGGACAGTTTTCCTTGTAGAGGTTGGTAGGACATAGTTTACGTCTTCTTTGTGCTGAGAACTCTTGTACGATCACTGATTAAAATGTCCTTATTCTTGCTGTTAGTCAGTGTTTTGCCTGACCTCCTCTTTTTTTTCTAACATGGTCCGTAAATTAGTTAAAACAGTTATCAAGTTATAATTTAGTCAGAAATTCATCTTGGTTACAAATAACTGCATAGTCCCAGTTTCAACGCCCAGGACAAGGCAAGTATTTTACTCTCCTTAACCTGCTGGCCATTATCACTCCCTCAGTATTAAACCATTTATCCCCCCAAGAACGCAAAGTATATTTTAAGAAAATATTGAAGAAATTATAATTTGCCCTTTGACGTTATAGTTTTTTCTTTTTTGCTGAAATAGTTATATAATGTGAAATTTTTGTTTTTAATTTTCTATTGCATTTTTGGTAATTATTTTATTACCCTTTCCCCAGCCCTAACCCTAGTAATAGCCTTAACCCTAACAGTAGTTAGGGTTAGAAAAAAAAAGTGTTAAAACATAAAAACAGCTCCTAATTTGGTATGAGCGGACCCATAGAAGTTTGAGTTTTGGTACCCGACCTGAACACTGGAATAAAGTTCGGGTCGGGTACCAGAACCCAAACCCCATTGAAAACAACTTTTGATCTGGAAAATCTTCTCTCTTTCTCTGCAAAGGACATCCCCCGGAACTTCGAACATTGCAACAAACTTCCGGGAGACCTCTGTGTTTGGCATTTAGCACCGGACACTAACTGTCCGGTACGAGCCCCAAACTTTTAAGTTTGGGTTTTCTTATCTCTACTCCTAATGAATGAACACCATATTGATTCAATAGTTTTTTTCATTATTTCGCTGCTTAGCCTATCAGCTTTCGTTGCTGCCTATGCAGAGTGAAGTGAGTTTGCTATTGACTATTGGGCTCAGCATAACCAGCAACTGAAGTGACAAAGCTCACTTCATTATACTGAGATGTTTAATCTTGTACTGAGCTTTATCGTCTTGTAATGAGCTTTGTCATCTTGGTTCATTGCCTATGGAGAGCACAGCAGCAAATGACAAAATCATCTCGATCTTCATAGGCAGCCTCGAGATGGTACTCATTGCACCAATGCACCGCTCCAAGAAGTTGATTGCTCATTTGACACAGAGTTGTGTGGAAAATGTTGTGCCCCCATAGACTTTGGTCAACAGGGCAACTGCCCCTTTGGCTTGACGCTCTAAGCCACTGCCCTGTTCTCTTCTTCCCGCTGCTCTCTCTTATAGGGAACCTAAAACATACAGTTTCAGTAGCATGTTCTAGAGGATCTGAACAGATTGATATTGTTTTATGGGAAAATATTTAATATAACTTGTAATTTACTGTGATTTAGATCAATTAATTCCATGCTGCTGGCAGATCATACTGTCCCTTTAAGTCTTACAATTATTTCAGTATAATGCTTTTAAGCTCTAATTGGAAAATGCTAAGCTTTATCACACCTGTCATTATGCTTTAAGAAAATATTAATGGGGTTGAACCACAGGCTCATCCTTACAATAGGTTATCATTATAAGATCAGTGGTGGTCCGACACCTGTCCCACTAACGATCAGTTGTTTAATCTCCGGTGTTACCTGGATGTAAACCATGTACATAGCTGGGACAGCAGGACTCTTGACTCAAGAATTGTAGAGCCTGTCCTTCTAACACTACTTCTTTTATTGCCACCCAGTTACCCCCTCCCGTCCTTTGAAATAAAGACAGACCCATCATAGAATCATAGAATGGTAGAGTTGGAAGGGACCTCCTGGGTCATCTGGTCCAACCCCCTGCTCAAAGCAGGATTCACTAAATCATCTCAGACAGATGTCTGTCCAGCCTCTGTTTGATTAAATTGGCCAAGTCAGCCTTTATTACAACAAACCTAATAATAAATTATAACTTTTGGTTGAAGGAGGTTCTTGGAGCTCTGAAAGACTGACGGTACCCAAATATTGTGATCCTCTGGCATTACCCCCAGCCGCGACCTCCAGCTCAAGGACACCTCTGAAACACCTTCTCCATGCCACCGACTTTCCATGAACCCCATCCTGAAGAATCACAAAACTCCACCAGGCCATTATCAAATTCCAAGCACAATTGGAGGGTACCATCTACTTGATGCACAACCCCCCACCACAATTTTCTACCAACTCCAAGAACCAACTCTTCACACCGCCAAGCCGAAATGATACTATTACAATCCTACCTATGACCCTTTTAACCAAGAAAAAACAAAAAAGAACAAGACGGGCAGGACTTTTTTGCTGTGGTACCCCCATGCTGATTGAGGGCCTCCCAGCCCATCCCTCCCTTTATATATGCCTGCTCTTTCTTGCAACCACCCTCATATTACCACTAGTGTTGAGCCACCCCCGTAGTGTTCGAGTTCGGTTCGGTTCGTCGAACACCCGTGTGTTCGCCGAACTGTTCGTCGAACTGTTCGTCGAACACCTTCGAACACCGTTAAAACCAATGGCAGGCAAACAAAAACACATAGAAACACATAGAAAACACCTTCAAAGGTGTCCAAAAGCTGACAAACTGCTCAGAAGACACAACTAACACATGGAAAAGTGACAAGTACATATAGTCATGCGAAAAGAAAAGAGGTGGAGGAGTAAAAAGAGGGGGAGACACAGATATAGGCATGTCATGCCCTTCTAAAATCCAAAAAGTGAGAAGCCGAGACGGCCAGTCCGCTCCTGCCCGTGCCACCTCCGTGTCGCCGGGTTTGTGCCAGAGCCGCGGTGAACCCTGACGGCCAGCCCCCCTCTCCCAATACTGGTGCCTGTCCGCTGGTGGGTCGAGAGAGCCCCCCTGTGGTGGAGGCAGCTCTAAGCTTTTTAATTTAAATTGTCCCTCTAATTTGAATGAATACACTTTAAATCCATTTACAAGGATCTATTGGAGGGCAAGTCTCATGCCAGCAGCCGCGTGTTCCAGCTCCAGTAGCGTCCACTAAAGCTGCTGCAGTTAAAAAGCTTTTATAAGGATCGAGCTCGGCTGTCCACCGCAAGGCATCCTAGTGCCAGTCCCAGCCCCTATGCCTTGGGGTGCCTCCTGATGCTCTTCACTAAGTATCCCGTGGTCCCGAAGCATTTCCTTTGAAAAAATTAAGTGTCCAAACTACAGGTGGTGTAGCTTGCTTAACAGCCGGGATAATCCGCTGACTAGCAGACACTGCTACTAGGCACAAAGTATTTCCTGGGCTAGATGCAGTTAAAAATTTGTAAGTAGATACTCTCGTTGGATGCTGAGAAAGCATTCCATAGAGTCTCCTGGCACGCCATATATGATTCTCTTAAAAAGCTTGGGGTAGGGGTCTAGGGGACCCTTTTATAGCCAAAATCACGGCCCTGTATCACAATACGTCACCTAGGCTGAAGATAAATGGAACTGTAGCACCGAGGGCTCGGTTGCTACAGACGTATTGCACCTCACCCAGAGGTGTGATATCTCACTCTCAGATAAGGATGGAGTGTGGATCAGGACCCGACACCTGCATGCATTACACCACATTGCCGTGGGGCAGGGCGACCAATATGCCCCTGAGATGGGCACGACAGTCCCTGTCCCTGGCTGGAGTGGGGGGAGGGAACACTGAGGAAGGGGAACCCTGCAGTGCAGGAGCAGGGAGGAAGCAGTTCCTGGGTGCATTGAGAAGGGAGTATAAAAGGTGGGCACCATCTTAGTTCAGTGCAGAGAAGTCTGAGCAGAAGTGGCAGGGAGCAGGGGCTCTGCATGAGCTCTGCTCCGGAGGCGGGCCTAGTAACAGAGGCCCAGGCCTGCAAGAAGGAGAAGGAAGGAAGAGGAGCGGAGAAGGCTCCAGGAACGAGGAATGAAGGGATCCCAGGGGTGCGGACGGGCGAGTCGCCACCGCACGCCCGAATCCACCTGCGTGGAGGGGTCAGGCCAAAGGGGGAGACCGGTCCCCGAACTAGTGGAGGCAGGAAACGACCCTCAGCTAGAAACCGGAGGCTCTGACATTTTATGTGGCGCAGCCCCTTGCTCCACCCGCTAGGAAGGCACCACATAGGGTCAGGGAAACTGGCGCCAAGTTTACCAAGAGGAGGCCCGAGGCAGCCGGACAGAAGTGTTGGTAAGAAAGGCCAGACAAAGGACACACAAAGGGGGTCCTGTGAAGCGCTCCAAAGTTATCTGGGAGTTGTCTGAGCCCCTCACCTGGTGAGCACAGTACGACGTGGGCAGCCGTTACCTGCAGACGTGGTCTGGATAATAAGAACTGTGAGTAAAGGCCCTGAACTGCATCACTGACTCCGTGTCGTTACTGCTGCTGCCCTGCACCATCACCCCCATCCTCCGCATACACTGCCCTGAGGCTATACTCCTCCCGTGGGGAGTTATGCTACGCTCTGCTGCACCCACAACACCAGCCTTAGCGGTCTGCCCTGTAGCGGCGGTTCACTCTGACCGCAATCCACGGGTGGCGTAGTCGGACATTTAAACATCAAAACCACATAAATAGTTCCGCCACTGGTTTGACCGCCCTGAGCCACGGAACCGGATCGCCGCCACGAAGACTACAACCACCAGCATCCACCAAAAAGGGTCCGGCTCCGGGTGTCCCAAGGCCCAGGGGGTGCGTCAGAACATTTTCATCACCTTTCACAATCACCAATGGGACAAGGCAGGGATGTCCTCTGTCCCCTCTCTTATACATCCTAGTGACGGAGCACCTGCTCTCATCAATTCGCCATAACCCCAATATTAGGTGGATTGAGGTGGGAGGCACCGAGTACAAGTGCTCTCTATTTGCTGATGATGTCCTAGTATATATCACTCAATCACATATATCCATCCCTGCTGTTATGGCTGAAATAGATCACTTTGTTACATGGTAAAATTTTAAAATCAATGCAGCGAAGTCTGAGGCCCTCGATGTCTCCCTCCCTAAATCCATATAGGATTCCATCCAGTCCAACTTTCCCTTTGCCTGGCCCTCACAGGGTATCAAATACTTAGGAATTCCTATTCATAGAGACCTCTCCCATCTATGTTATCTTAATTTTGGGCCCTTTATTGAACAATTCCATACAGACCACGGTTGGCAAGTTGGAACTGTGAGATTCACTACGTGCACCACTGGTATTTTGTGGAAAAGCACATGTAAGATTCTGCAACAGTCTCTGCTGATACTCCTGCATGCGTGCATCCCTTTCTATGGCAGGAATAATTTTTGCAAATTTACTTTTGTACCGGGGATCTAACAGTGTGGCAACCCAGTAGTCAGGATTATTTCTAATTCTCACAATTCGAGGGTCATGTTGCAGGTAGTGCAGCAAGAAGGCACTCATGTGTGTTGCGCATCCAGGAGCACCAAGTCCCTGTTGTGTTGGTGGCGAGGTAACAATCATGCTTCCTTCCTCTGTCCTCTCCCCCCAACCTCGCACAACAGAAATGTGATCAAGGTCTCCCTCATCTGATGAGTCTTCCATCAGTTCGTCCTCCACTTCTTCCTGGGCTCCTGCACCTTCCTCACTAGTTTGGCTGCTACCATGCGCCCTGGTAAAATCATCTCCCCCACCCTCACATGCCTGCCGCCCTGGTGCTGCCGACCGTCTGGACCTTGCAGATGTTAGCCCTTCCGCATACAACTCCTCCTCCTCTACTTCCTCCACCTCCTCTTGTGCCACCACCTGACTCCGAATTCTGTTTAACATGTGCTCCAGCATGTAAATCACCGGAATAGTCATGCTGATAATGGCATCGTCAGCACTAAACATCTTCGTCGCCATTTCAAAACTGTGCAGAAGGGTGCATAGGTCCCTGATCTGAGACCACTCCTCCAGCGTGATTTGCCCCACCTCTGAATCTCGTTGGCCCAGGCTATACGTCAGAACGTATTGCACCAGGGCTTGTCGGTGCTGCCACAGTCGCTGCAACATGTGCAGAGTTGAATTCCACCGGGTAGGCACATCGCATTTTAGCCGGTGAAGTGGCAGGCCCAACGACTTCTGTAGAGATGTAAGTCGCTGAGCTGCGGGATGCGAACGGCGGAAGTGAGCACACAGCGACCGTGCCCTCTGCAGAAGGCCATCTAGTCTGGGATAGTGGGCTAAAAATTGCTGGACAACCAGGTTCAACACGTGAGCCATACAAGGCACGTGTGTGACATTGCCCCGGCGAAGGGCCGCACCCAGGTTTGCAGCATTGTCGCACACGGCCTTCCCTGGTTTCAGGTCCAGTGGAGACAACCATTCATGAAATTGGTTCTCCAGAGCTGACCACAACTCCTCAGCTGTGTGACTCACATTTCCCAGACATTTCAATGTAAAAACCGCCTGATGACGTTGAGCCCTACTGCCAGCATAGTAAGGAGGTGTGCAGGATCCCTTCTGCGCAGTTAGAAAGCTTGTGGCATGACCAGACAGGCTTTGGGTGCAGGTGGAAGACCGAGAGGAGGTTGAGGAGGCAGAAGCAGTGGAGGAAAAATGACATAAAGAGGATTGACGCACAACTCGTGGGGACGGCAAGACTTGGACAGCAGCCCCTTGTCCTGCTGTCACCATAGTTACCCAGTGCCCAGTCAGCGACATGTAACGCCCCTGTCCATGCCTACTCGTCCAAGTGTCTGTGGTGAAATGCACCCTGTCACACACAGAGTTTCTCAAAGAAGCGGTGATGTTGTGTGCGACATGCTGGTGGAGCGCAGGCACACCTTTCTTTGAGAAGTAGTGCCGACTGGGCATCTGGTACTGGGGCACTGCGACGGACATAAGGTCTCGAAAATCCTCTGTGTCCACCAGGCGGAAAGGCAGCATTTCTGTAGCCAAGAGCTTGCAGATGGTGAAATTCAACCTCTTAGCTTTCTCATGGCTAGGAGGAAATGGTCTTTTACTTGTCCACATCTGAGGGACCGAGGGCTGGCTATTGTGCTTAGACGGGGTTGATAAGGGTGTCCCCGGCAAACTGCCGGTCTGTGAGGAAGATGCAGGCGGACATGTTAGGTTGCCTTGATCCAAAGGTGGTGCTATCGATGTCGGACAGCGCTCAAGACCAGCTGGTGTTACCACCTCCAAAGAAAATGATGACCTGCCAATCACGCTGGCTGTTGCGGGTAAAGAGGTGGCAGGTCTGCGCCCCAAAACAGGTGTGACTGCTGTCCCCCCAGTCACAGAGGATGAAGAGGCCGCGGATGCACAAGATATGGCAGACGGTGGTTGGCCCGGCCGGCTAGACCGCATTGTAGCACACTGAGCTTCCCACTGCAACTTATGCTTCATGTCCATGTGCCGGTTCATGCATGAAGTACTCAAACTATGTATTTTTTGGCCTCTACTTAGCTTTTGCTGACAAATGTTACAGATAACACGAGTTGGGTCATCTTTATCGATCTGAAAAAATGCCCAGGCTATGCAAGGCTTAGCACCCATGCGACCTGAAGAGCCACCACGACTTGTGGTGAGAGGCAGAGTTGTGTTTGAGGATGCAGTTGTTGACGTGCTTCCAGTACTACGTCTCTGTCCAGGAAGGCGCAACCTGACCTCGTCGTCACTAGCATCTTCCTCCACCTCCTCTGCTGACCTCATCTCTTGGCTGACTGTGGGTTGACAGTAAGTGGGATCTCCGACCTCATCATCATCACCCTGTGCGTTATCACACCCGTCGTCCTCAGAGCCAACCTGTTCCTGCCCTGACAAAAAACTAAAGTTGTCGCTCCAATCAGGTATTTGAGTCTTATCATCGTCTTCCTCATTGTCTCCACCAACAGGAGTTACAGTTTGGGAATGAGGGTCTACATTATGGTCAGAACCTTCTGCGTCTGGTCCTGGATCCGACTCATAAAGATTCTGGGCATCAGTGCAGATCATTTCCTCGTCTGGATTCACAGAAGCGCTGGAGTCGACCTCTGATTCCCAGGCTATAGTATGAGTAAACAGCTCTGCAGACTCAACCATCTGTTCTACCTCATACTCAGACGGGCAGCTGGAGATTTGGGAGCTGTGAGGAAGCAAGTGCGATTTGGGTGACACCTTTGAGGACTGGAGTATTTGTGATGTTGAAGTTGATGTGGAGGAGAGCCCACTTAAAGGAGCACTTGATATCCGTTGAAGCACCTGCTGTTTTTGTGCCTCATCTGGAATTTGTAGCGATTGGCGTGGCCGTAAGAAAGGGATCTTATCACATTGTCCGCTAAAAGAAGTAGACATTTTAGTTTGGCTGGAAGATGGTCTTTCTTCTGCACCTACCCCACGGACACAACCTTTTTTCCCCTTCCCAACACGCCTATTCCCCTTTCCACCAGCAGCAGGCCTTTTTCCACTCATTTTGGTGGTTAACTAATTCACAACTCTGGAGTTGTTTGCACAAAAAAACAATGGATGGTAACCGAGCAGAGCTGAGTGGCCAAACTGTGGTATTAGGCCAAAACTATTGGCTGGGTTAGATGCAGAAAAAAATTATTTTTAATTTGCAACCTGATGGAGGTCAGTATAGATGGACTAATAGACCAAGTCCCACACACCGCTAGAAGCCCAAATATTTTTTCAGAGCTAGATGCAGAAAAAAATTATTTTTAATTTGCAACCTGATAGAGGTCAGTATAGATAGACTAATAGACCAAGTCCCACACACTGCTAGAAGCCCAAATATTTTTTCAGAGCTAGATGCAGAAAAAAATTATTTTTAATTTGCAACCTGATGGAGGTCAGTATAGATGGACTAATAGAACAAGTCCCACACGCTGCTAGAAGCCCAAATATTTTTTCAGAGATAAATGAAGAAAAAAATTATTTTTAATTTGCAACCTGATGGAGGTCAGTATAGATGGACTAATAGACCAAGTCCCACACACTGCTAGAAGCCCAAATATTTTTTCAGAGCTAGATGCAGAAAAAAATTATTTTTAATTTGCAACCTGATGGAGGTCAGTATAGATGGACTAATAGACCAAGTTCCACACACCGCTAGAAGCCCAAATATTTTTTCAGAGCTAGATGCAGAAAAAAATTATATTCAATTTGCAACCTGATGGAGGTCAGTATAGATGGACTAATAGACCAAGTCCCACACACTGCTAGAAGCCCAAATATTTTTTCAGAGCTAGATGCAGAAAAAAATTATATTCAGTTTGCAACCTGATGGAGGTCAGTATAGATGGACTAATAGAATGATGCTATGCCCAAAAGATTTTACTTCACTAGGTGCAGTAAAAAAATTGGTATTCTATACACAGGTGGTATATCTTGCAACACAGATAGGCTACTCCACTGACTAACACACTCTGCAATAGGCCAAAAAGGATTAGCTTTGCTAGATTCAGCCAAATGCTGTGAAAAAAACTTGCACAGCACTGGCACAGACCTGCCTGGCAAAAACTGATAGGAACTGATGTAACCTAGTCCTGAAAAGGACTCCAATTACAATTAGTCTTTACTCCCACAATCTATCTATTTAAGAGCACAGACCTGCCTGATAAAAGTCGTAGGAAATGCTGTAACCTAGTCCTTAAAAGGACTGCAATCACAACTATTCCCTACTCCCAAGCTATCTGTATATTTGTGCGAAAATTGGCTTGAAATTAACAAGGTATAGCGCACACAGCAACAGCGGTGCCGTCTAACACGCAGCTGCAGCAGTGAGAAAATGGTGGCGACGGGGAAAATGGCTTGGTCTTATAGGGCAAGGACATGTGACATACACTGCCAATCACACATGCCCTTGCTTGTGTGAAAAAAAGCACTTCGCTCCGTGTGTGCGCTGCTGATAGGCTGACAGATTGCACCTCCCCACTGCAAATGCGGGAAAGAGAAAAAAAAATGGAGATCTTCATTGTTCCTGCAGAGATCCATCCCCTGCCCCTCCCCCCGCCCCGCTGTACACTCAAACTGCGTATTAACATTAATTTTCATCATTACTGAGAAAAAATCCAGTTATGATTTTGGTGCACGAACAGTTATCGAACATAACCTCGAACAGCCGAATTTTTCTCAAATTGTTCGTGTTCGCCGACCGGCTCGAACACCGCCCAAAACAGCTCGAATTTGAGATTGGCGAACAGTTCGAGTAGAACAACGCTCATCTCTAATTACCACCCCTTAAATTTTTGACCCCACTAATTGCTCTCCACCTATGTGCAAGCTAATTAACCCCTTGTTTGCCCTACGAAGCTGAATCATGGGTTACTATGCCCATAGCTCTGCTGAGGCTCCATTTTGTCCTGTACACTGTGTAGTGGTCATTCTTAGGTACTGCAGCTCAGATTCTATCCCTTTAAATAGGACCTATCACTTGCCATATACAGTGCTGGCCAAAAGTATTGGCACCCCTGCAATTCTGTCAGATAATACTCAGTTTCTTCCTGAAAATGATTGCAATCACATATTCTTTGGTATTATTCTCTTCATTTAATTTGCTTGCAAGGAAAAAGCACAAAAGAGAATGAAGCAAAAATCAAATCATTGATCATTTCACACAAAACTCCAAAAAAGGGCCGGACAAAAGTATTGGCACCCTCAGCCTAATACTTGGTTGCACATCCTTTAGCCAAAATAACTGTGAACAACCGCTTCCGGTAACCATCAATGAGTTTCTTACAATGCTCTGCTGGAATTGTAGACCATTCTTCTTTGGCAAACTGCTCCAGGTCCCTGATATTTGAAGGGTGCCTTCTCCAAACTGCCATTTTGAGATCTCTCCACAGGTGTTCTATGGGATTCAGGTCTGGACTCATTGCTGGCCACCTTAGAAGTCTCCAGTGCTTTCTCTCAAACCATTTTATAGTGCTTTTGGAAGTGTGCTTTGGGTCATTGTCCTGCTGGAAGACCCATGACCTCTGAGGGAGACCCAGCTTTCTCACACTGGGCCTTACATTATGCTGCAAAATTTGTTGGTAGTCTTCAGACTTCATAATGCCATGCACACGGTCAAGCAGTCCAGTGCCAGAGGCAGCAAAGCAACCCCAAAACATAAGGGAACCTCCGCCATGTTTGACTGTAGGGACCGTGTTCTTTTCTTTGAATGCCTCTTTTTTTTCCTGTACACTCTATGTTGATACTTTTTGCCAAAAAGCTCTACTTTTGTCTCATCTGACCAGAGAACATTCTTCCAAAACGTTTTAGGCTTTCTCAGATAAGTTTTGGCAAACTCCAGCCTGGCTTTTTTATGTCTCGGGGTAAGAAGTGGGGTCTTCCTGGGTATCCTACCATACAGTCCCTTTTCATTCAGACGTCGACGGATAGTACGGGTTGACACTGTTGTACCCTCGGACTGCAGGGCAGCTTGAACTTGTTTGGATGTTAGTCGAGGTTCTTTATCCACCATCCGCACAATCTTGCGTTGAAATCTCTCGTCAATTTTTCTTTTCCGTCCACATCTAGGGAGGTTAGCCACAGTGCCATGGGCTTTAAACTTCTAGATGACACTGCGCATGGAAGACACAGGAACATTCAGGTCTTTGGAGATGGACTTGTAGCCTTGAGATTGCTCATGCTTCCGCACAATTTGGTTTCTCAAGTCCTCAGACAGTTCTTTGGTCTTCTTTCTTTTCTCCATGCTCAATGTGGTACACACAAGGACACAGGACAGAGGTTGAGTCAACTTTAATCCATGTTAACTGGCTGCAAGTGTGATTTAGTTATTGCCAACACCTGTTAGGTGCCACAGGTAAGTTACAGGTGCTGTTAATTACACGAATTAGAGAAGCATCACATGATTTTTCAAAGGGTGCCAATACTTTTGTCCACCCCCTTTTTTAGGTTTGGTGTGGAATTATATCCAATTTGGCTTTAGGACAATTCTTTTTGTGTTTTTTTCATTGAAGACAAATTAAATGAAGAGAATAATACCAAAGAATTTGTGATTGCAATCATTTTCAGGAAGAAACTGAGTATTATCTGATAGAATTGCAGGGGTGCCAATACTTTTGGCCAGCACTGTACATGTATTTTTTTTACCTGTTCTTCTGAATCCGGTATTGTTTTTCTTTTGTTCCTGAACCTCTCCATTCTTGAAATATTGCCCCCCTGTTCCCTGTATATAAATCTACTCTTGTTATCCAAGTGGGCGATGTCATTAACTTTTCTTCATGGGGTCTTTTATATACAAGGAAGAGGAGACCATATCTCAGGAACTGAGAGGAGCAGGAACAAAAGAAAAACAATGTCGGAATTCAGGAACACAGTAACATTTATTTAACAGGCAGAAGATAGTCTGCACTCCGTTCTCCTCGGTTGAACACTTTATTGAACATCCAAAATGTGCAAAAATTACAATAAAATCTACAAACCATCTAACTAGTTTTGGAATGCAATGGAATCTATGACTAAGGAATTATATTCCGAAACGCGTCAGAAGATTTTAACATTTTGTTGTCATTTTTGCACAGACTTTCTTCTGTTTGTTATGTTTCTTTGCTTTCACAAGCTGTCGTGCACCCAAAATGTTATTGATGCAGATGTGATGAGCTGTCGGTATTCGTGTTGAACAGTAGTATTTACACCAGGTACATTTTTTTTTACATAATTAGGACAAGTGACAGGTCCTCTTTCATAGTAGCAGAAATGCAGAAGGCAACATCACTAACATATTGTGGATTATACATCTATTTTGCAATCTTTTCCATAAAAATTCATATTTACTGACCTGCCACAAGGGGCAGTATTGCACCTGCTCAATGTCCTTGTGCTCCTGCTAATCCTAAAGCCTGTGCATGTGAATGTCCTCTGCTATTTTCTAGAAGCTATCTGCTGTGGTTCAGTTCTGTCCATCACACACACACCATGTATTGTAGTAATGCATTCACTTTCTCCTGTAAATGTAACCTTGCACTTGTCAACCATGACTGTAATTTCCCATTAGATTGTGACTCATTCTTAAGAGTTACTGATTTCGCTATCCTACAAAATTTTGTGCCTCCTCCAGACTTTGCCACATTGCTAGCTACAGTTCCCTGCTAAATATGTATGAACTATAGATCACATTAAATATGGTAGGAAATACTGAAGAGCATGCCAGCCTCAGCACAGGCTCAGGGGGAAACGTCAGGAATAATTTTCTCTGGACCAGACATTGTCTCTATGGCTGCACAGCTTTTGTTCTCTGCCTGTGTTAATGCATTTAAACCAGATTCCAATTTTAACCTTCTACTTGCATTGTCTCATATTCTCTTCCCTATATTAAATAGGATAGTATTTAGTTAAAAAGCATTAAATACACGGCCAGAGCTGAATTATAGAAAGACACAAGGAGCAGGTGCAACGTGGTCTCCACTACCATAAAGTCCTAGGAGGACCCTTAATTAGTTATGGTGATCCATTCCAGCCCATAGACATGGAGATGCATTTGTGTGGCTCTCACTTTGACATCTATGGGGGTTACTTGCTCTTAACCCTCTCTATTGCACGAAAAAATCCAGTCACCTCATTACATTTATTTAAAGAGGCGCCAAATTCCGTATGGTTGTTGGTGCCCCCTGGTGGGCATAAGAATAAAGTCCTCAATACAATTAAATGATATGGTTTCAGCCTCTTTATTATTATATGTGTGCACTCCATATCCTTATGTATAGTAACCCCTTTCTTTCAAGAGGAGACATACATATAGAGTAATGGTACAGTACATCAGCCTAGCAGGGAAAGGGTTACCAGGCTTGGAGAATAGATCTCGTCATTATTGTTATGTGTGTCACATACATCATAAATACAATACAAAAATGTGAAACAAAAAGGCACAAAAAACATTAGACGTTACTGAAGAGGATTTGATATATGTTAGGCCTTCTCCCCATTATTTGGCTGGTATAGAGAATGAAAGAGGGGTCCCCCAACTGTAATTCAGCTTTTTACATGGGTAACATCCCTTTAACTAACAATTTTTCGGCAATTATACTTTTCCGTGCAATGTCCCTTCACTCTGACTACCCCAGCTGCACCCCACTTATGCCCTAGGGGTTGGCTTGCAGGTCATTGTGGAAAAGCAACACTGTGTAGCTGCTAACCCGGATTTATCTATTTACTCGCTTATATAGCGCCATCATATTTCGCAGTGCTTTACAGACATTATCATCACTGTCCCCAATGGCGCTCACAATCTAAGTCCCTATCAGTATGTTTTTGGAGTGTGGGAAGAAACTAGAGAACCACCTGCCACCCCTCCACTTACACATGAGTTAAGCATGCGTTGCCACCTCTCCACTTACACATGAGTTGAGCATGCGTTGCCACCTATCCACTTACACCATTTTCAGAACAGCCTTTGTCCAAAGGGTTATTCCCAAAATAATAAGCTATCCACTATTCCTAGCATAATTTACTGATTGCTGGGTTGTCTAACTATTGGGACGCCCAACTATCCTGAGAACTGGGCTTTGGAACCTGGGCAGAGTCCCCTCTTGAATAGAGTGGAGCACTTCATGAGCACTTCCGTTTCATTCAAGACGAGGCTCCGCAAAGACCAGTTACCTGATTCTAGAGAAAAAGATCGCTGGGGGCTCCAGTGAAAGGACCACCAATGATCAGTAAGTTATTCACCTACGATATGGATTGGGGATAACTTACTATTACGGAGAGAACCCTTTAAGGGGAACATATCACCTTGGAAAATGCTATTTAACTGCAATTATTTGGGTTAATTTGCAGATAAATAGCATTGCAATGTTTCCTGACTGCTTTACTAAATGAAAATTAACATTTCCTCAAGGGAACTGCTGGCTTTCAGTCATGGGGGCATGCATGAAATAAATAATAATAATAATAATAATAAATAATAATAAAAAAATCAGCTACAGTTGTAAGCATGCTATGACCCATTGATTGATAGCCACCTCTGCACAGAAACACTGTAGAATAAGCTGTCAATCAAAGTGCTGGGGCATGCTTACAGCTGCTCACTGTGTACTGAGCGGTGACTGTTACTGATCTGTACATGCCCCCATGACTGAAAGCTGATGGCTTCCAGGAGGAAATACGTTAATTTTCTCCTAGTAGCCACGCTTTCAGTATAGTGGCCAGACAGCATTGTAGCTGTCACGGCGATACCACGACAGAGAGGGGCCAGAAGACCATGCTGTCAGTGTTATGATCTGCAACATGTACTAAGGAAAGATAGGGGAAAGCTGTCCCTACAGTAAGACTAAGCTGAATCCCTACGATGTAGAGGGCTGCCTGTTCCTAGCGAACAGACCCGCCTTAGTCCTCGGCTAATCTGAACGAAGACCTATAGCATAAGGGGAGGGGTCCCTAAAAGAACTAAGGACTGGAACAAAAATGGGACACCTCCTAAACAGAGAAGTTGTTGCAGAACATAAAAAGACAAACAGACAAAAAGGTACTAGAGGTCCCAGAAGGACCAAGCAAACTGACAGAGATAGGCACCGAAGCACCTGGCTAGAAAAACAGTCAACAACACTGAAGTCCAGCACAGCCAGAAGGGCGGAGCTGAAATATAAAGGCAGGTGGTCACATGACCGCAAAACACAAGATGGAAAAAACAAACAGCAGGGTTCTAACAGTACCCCCTCTTTTATGAAGATCCTCCGAATTCTCCAGGCCCAGGCCTATCCGGAAACCTCCTGTGGAAAGCTCTAACAAGCCTAGGAGCAGAGACATCATCCGCCCTTACCCAGGAGTTATCTTCGGGACCGAAACCCTTCCAGGAGACAAGATACTGTAATCTCCCTCTATGCCATCTAGAATTCAGGATACGAGAAATTTCATATTCGCCGTCTTCCACCACAGGAGGAACTGTGACAGTGGAATCCCTATCTGATACATCAGCCTTTTTCAACAAGGAAACATGAAACACAGGATTAATCTTCCAGGAAGTAGGGACATCCAACCTAACCGCAAAGGGTTAACAACCTGAAGCACTTTAAATGGACCCACAAACTTAGAACCCAGTTTTTTAGAGGGAATTCTCAACCGCAGGTTCTTTGAGGACAACCAAACCATGTCACCCACAGTAAACAAAACCTGCTTACGTTTCCTGTCAAAATACTTCTTGGACTTCTTGTTAGTCTCTAGAAGGTTGCAACGTACATTAGTCCAAATTCTCTCCAAATCACCTGAAAAATTCTCCTCCTCCGCCACCGCCGACCCCAATTTGGAGAACCAACCAAAAGACGGATGTCTCCCAGTACAACAAAAAAAAGGAGAACACCCAGCAGAGGAGAAAGTATGATTGTTAAGAGCAAATTCTGCAAGAGGCAGAAACTCAGACCACACCTCTTGATTGTCCGCCACAAAACAACGCAAAAACTGTTCAACATCCTGGTTCTTTCTTTCAGTCTGTCCATTAGACTCAGGATGATACCCAGACAAAAATGACAAATGGACTCCCAACCTGTCACAAAAAGCACGCCAAAAGCGAGCCACAAACTGATGTCCTCTATCAGAAACAATATCTGTGGGAACACCATGAAGCTTGACAATCTCCTTAACAAACGCTTTAGCGAATGTCTTGGCGCAGGGCAACTTAATGAATGGAACCAAATGACACATCTTACTAAAACGGTCCACGACCACCCAGATGACAGTAAAACCCTCGGACACAGGAAAATCAGTAATAAAATCCATTGTGAGATGCGTCCAAGGCGCACTAGGAACCTCCAGAGGGCAAAGCAACCCCGCAGCAGGAGTATGAGAAGCCTTTGACCTAGCACACACAGTACATTGACGCACCCACTTGATGACTTCCTTCTGCCATCCAGGCCACCAAAAACTGCGACTGATAAGTCTCTTAGTCTCCGAAATTCCTGGAAGACCTGCCAACCGAGACTCATGACACTCCACAAACAAATCTCTCCTAAAGGTTCTAGGCACGAACAACCTCCCATGGGGAGTGTTAGATGGAGCATCATCTTGAGTTTTCAGAATCCCATTCTCCAAAACGGAGTCCAATGCCGCCACCACAACTCCTTTCTGTAAAATGCTCTCCTCCTCCTCGGCACCGACTGTAGGAGAAAAGCTGCGAGATAAAGCATCGGCTTTAACATTCTTAGTACCAGGGATATAGGTAACAGAAAAATGAAACCGAGAAAAAAAAACTGCCCACCTAGCTTGACGGACATTCACGCGCTTGGCAGCATCCAAATAGATCAAATTCTTATGATCTGTGAACACCTGAATAGGAAATCTAGCGCCTTCCAAAAATGACGCCAATGTTCAAACGCGAGTTTAATAGCCAGCAACTCCCGATTTCCAACATCATAATTCAGTTCGGTTTCCGATTTTTTTTTTCGAAAAGAAGGCACAAGGATGTACTCCATCCCTGTTCTCCTGAGACAAAACTTCTCCGACCCCCACCGATGAAGCATCGACCTCAATCAAAAAAGGCTTGGTCTCATCAGGCTGTATAAGGGTAGGGGCAGAACTGAACCTCTATTTGAGATACTTAAACGCTTCAATGGCCTCAGTAGTCCACTGGACCGTATTTGCACCTTTCCTGGTGAGATCGGTTAGAGGCTTAACAATTACAGAAAAATTCTTAATGAATTTCCTGTAATAATTGGCGAAACCCAAAAATCTCTGTATAGACTTCAAACCAATAGGCCTAGGCCATTCCTGCACAACCTGAATCTTCACCGTGTCCATCTCAAAGCCCTTGCTGGAGACTATGTAGCCCAAAAAACTAATTTTCTGCACAGTGAACTCATATTTCTCCAGCTTAGCAAAGAGTGAATTATCACTCACTAACTGCAAAGCTTCATGTACACTCTGCCAATGGGACTCTAGATCTGGTGAATAAATCAAAATGTCATCCAAATACACAATCACATTCTTACCAATCAAAGGTCTCAGGATGTCATTAATTAGGTTCTGAAAAAATGAAGGTGCATTGGTAAGACCAAAAGGCATCACCAGATTCTCAAAATGACCTACCGGAGTGTTAAAAGCAGTTTTCCATTCATCACCCTCCTTCACTCGTAACAAATTGTATGCCCCCCGGAGATCAATTTTAGAGAACCACTTGGCCCCCACTAACTGGTTAAACAAGTCAGGAATTAACGGCAATGGGTAGGAATTGCGTACGGTAATCTTATTAATTTCACGAAAATCTAGACATGGACGTAAACTCCCGTCCTTTTTTTTTAACAAAGAAAAATCCAACTGCCACAGGCGACTTAGAAGGTCTAATGTGACCAGCAGCCAGGCTAGTCTGTATGTACTCCTCCAAGACCTTTCTTTCAGGGATAGTCAGATTAAACAAGCGACTCTTGGGAAGAGTAGCTCCCAGAACAAACTCAATGGCGCAATCATAATCCCTATGAGGAGGTAAAACTTGCGACTCCTCCTCCGAAAAAAAACTCCAAAAATCTTGAATAGGTACCGGCAATTCCCCTTTTTCCACAGCTGTAATGCGACCATTACAACATTTATCATAGCACTTCGGGCTCCAAGACTTAATCACATTTGTAGATCAGTCCAGTAAAGGATTGTGCAGTTTTAACCAAGGCAAACCTAGAATGACCGGAGAGGGTAAATTATCTAATACAACCAAGTCCAAAATTTCTTGGTGAACTCCATTGATAGTGAGTGGAAATGCAGCAACCTTATGAGTAATACATTTCAAGGGAGTGTTATCAATTGCAACCACAGAAATAGGTGATGACAAAGGTTTGGATCTCAATTTAAGTTTTTCCAAAAACCCTTGATCAATCACATTAAGTTTTGAACCACAATCCACAAATACCTGAAATTCAATCAAATTTTCCTGCAAAGTAGTACTCCCAGAAAGAAACACTCCTGCAGAGCGTAAACAAGCTATACGGGCGCACCTGGCCTCTTTTTTTTCTTTACTTAACCACTTCGCGCCAAAACCATGTTTTTGCCTTTGTGACCGGGCCAATTTTTTCAATTCTGACCACTGTCACTTTATGAAGTAATAGTGTACAAAATGAAGTGGTCAGTGGGGCGCCAGATACTGAATAAGGCGCTGGGAGAAGATTCTAAGAAACAAACCTCTTTATTGAATATTCTAATGCCCACAACCTTGATACATCTCTAGCTGCAGGACCTGCTGTGATGTCACCATCCGCGTGATCCACGCTTGGAACCACGTGATTGGAAGTTCAGTCTGCTAACCCAGTGGAGACGCTGAAGGCACGGTGGCAGCGCTATCAGCACTAGTGGCTGTTTAACCCGGGTTGTGCGGTCTGCACAACCCATCGAGGTGAGCAGACCACTGTATCTGCACGTACACTCCATCCTCACACAGGTTTACACAAGCACTGCGCTTTTCCACCCC
Source organism: Phyllobates terribilis (assembly GCF_046119375.1). Lineage (NCBI taxonomy): Eukaryota > Metazoa > Chordata > Amphibia > Anura > Dendrobatidae > Phyllobates > Phyllobates terribilis. Next base: position 148,537,216 of record NW_027362768.1, read on the forward strand.
ATCCCTCTTACTTTATGAAGTAATTACTCTGGAACGCTTCAACGGATTCCTCTGATTCTGAGACTGTTTTTTCGTGACATATTGAACTTCATGATAGTGGTAAAATTTCTTCAATATCACTTGCGTTTATTTGTGAAAAAATTGGAAATTTGGCAAAAATTTTGAAAATGTTGAAATTTTCAAACTTTGAATTTTCATGCCCTTAAATCAGAGGGATATGTCACACAAAATAGTTAATAAATAACATTTCCCACATGTCTACTTTACATCAGCACAATTTTGGAACCAAAATTTTTTTTTGTTAGGAAGCTATAAGGGTTAAAAGTTGACCAGCGATTTCTCATTTTTCCAACAAAATTTACAAAAACATTTTTTAGGGACCACATCTTATTTGAAGTGACTTTGAGGGGCCTTTATGACAGAAAATACCCCAAAGTGACACCATTCTAAAAACTGCACCCCACAAGGTGCTCAAAACCACATTCAAGAAGTTTATTAACCCTTCAGGTGTTTCACAGGAATTTTTGGAATGTGGAAGAAAACAATGAACATTTAACTTTTTTTTCACAAAAATGTTACTTTAGACCCAATTTTTTTATTTTCACAAGGGTAACAGGAAAAAATGAACTACACAATTTGTAGTGCAATTTCTCATGAGCGCGCTGATACCCCATATGTGAGGGAAAACCACTATTTGGGTACACTGCAGGGTTCGGAAGGGAAGGAGCGCCATTTGACTTTTTGAATGTAAATTTTGTTTGAATAATTAGCGGACGCCATGTCGCATTTGGGGGGCCCCTGATGTGCCTAAACAGTGGAAACCCCCCACAAGTGACACCATTTTGGAAACTAGACCCCTTAGGGAACTTATCTAGATGTGTGGTGAGCACCTTGCACCCCCAGGTGCTTCACAGAAGTTTATAATATTGAGCCGTAAAAATAAAATTTTCACATTTTTCCCACAAAAAATGTTTTTCATCCCCTAATTTTGCATTATCATAAGTGTAAAAGGAGAAATTGCACCATGAAATTTGTTGTGCAATTTCTCCTGAGTACGCCGATACCCCATATGTGTGGGAAAACCACTGCTTTGGTGTACGGCAGGGTTCGGAAGAGAAAGGAGCGCTATGTTAGCTGGGATAGGTTGCAGACACCATGTCACATTTGAAGAGTCGCTGACATGCCGAAACAGCAGAAACCCCCACAAGTGACCCCATTTTGTAAACTACACCTCTCAAGGAATTCATCTAGAGAAGTAGTAAGTATTTTTTACTTTTTAAATTTATACCATTGGGCAGTGAAGAAAACATAATTATATTTTTACCACAAAAAAATGTTTTACCCTCAGATTTTACATTTTCACACAGGGCAATGGGTAAAAATGGTGCCGAAATGTGTCATACAATTTCTTCTAAAAGTGGCAATACCCCATATGTGGCTGTATCGTACCGCTTAGCCATGCGGCGAGATCTGGGAGGGACGGAGCGCTATTTGACAATTGGAGAACAAATTATTGTAGAATAGGCATTTGGATTTGGGAGCACAAAATTTTCTGAATTTCTTTTGGGGGGCAAGGGCCATTTCCCTTTTCCAGAGCCTTTCTGCTACCAGTAACTTGGAAGTCCCTTATATTTTTAACAGATGACTGACCTGAGTGGGGACTAGCTTTTTTTGAGGACTGAGTTGAAGCTTTTATTGGGAACATTTTACGTAACATTTATCCGGCGCTCGAGGCTGAGCACTTACATCGGGGTTTCCATCTAAATTTCCAAGTGATGTAATTCAGATGAAACCCCTGCTGGATCCATTCACTGTAATGAGGCAGCAGAGTTACTCTGGACTCCGTCTGGCCTCTGTTTAGCGGTGTCCTTTGTTTCAGTTGTGCAGAAAACTGTGACCAACCGCACTTTTATGCACGCCTAAAAAAACTGACACCGTGGGATCACAGGCCAGAAGGCATCCACAGTGGCCTATATCTGCCTCATTACAGGGAATCTTCCGTCATGGGTTCCGTCTGAATCACGTATTTCAGAGATTTGGTGTAAGTGCTCAGCGCAGAGCGCAGGATAAATGTGGGCAGAGCCTTACTGCGATCTTTGGGAGACATAATAAACAAATCAGTAGTAGGTGAAGAATTGGTTTTATTTATTTTTTACGCCGTTCATCGTGCGGTATAAGTGATGAGATTACTTTATTCTTCGGGTCGGTGCGGTTACAGAGATACCAGATTTATATCGGGTTTTTATGACTGACAGCTGTCACACACTAAGAGATGCTTTTTTTGAAAAATCTAGTTTTTGCATCGCCATATTTTGAGAGCTATAATTTTTCCGTATTTCGGCCGACAGAGTCATGTGATGGCTTGTTTTTTGCGGGACGAGTTGACATTTTTATTGGTACCATTTTTGGGTACGTGACATTTTTTGATCGCTTTCTATTCCGTTTTTTGGGAGGTAAAATTAATAAAAACCAACAATTCAGGAATTGTTTTTTGAGTTTTTTTTTATGCCGTTCTGCATGTGGTAAAAGTGATAAGGCAGCATTATTCTTCGTGTCAGTACATTTACAGCGATACTACACTTACTGTATATTTTTTTTATGTTTTGGCGCTTTTACACAATAAAACAATTTTATAGAAAAAATATTTTTTTTGCATCGCTTTATACTGAGAGCTATAACTTTTTTATTTTTCGGCTGATGGAGCTGTATGGTGGCTTTTTTTTTGCGGAACAAGATGACGTTTTCAGCAGTACCATTTTTATTTCCATTTTGCTTTTTGATCGCATTTGTTTCCACTTTTTGTTTGGCGATATGATGAAAAAGCATAGTTTTTTGCTCCGTTCTTTTTTTTTTTTTTTTTTACGGTGTTCACAGAAGGAGTTAATTAGTGTGACAGTTTTATAGATCAGGTTGTTTCGGATGCGGCGATACCAAATATGTGTACTTTTTTTGTTTTTGTATAAATATACGGATTTATTGGTTTAATATTTTATTTATTTATTTTTATTTATTCTGTGATTTTTTTTAACAGTTTGAAAACATTTTTTAGACTTTTTTTTTACATTTTTACTTAGTCCCTGTATGGGACATTAATTTTTATTTTTTTTATCACTGTTCTCATGCAATGCAATAGACATGTATTGCATTGCATGAGAGCTCTGCTGACAGTTTTACACTGTCTGTCTCCTGCTAGACTTCAGCTGCAGGCTGAGCCTAGCAGGACACCATATATGGCAGATCCGGAGGCGGTCATGTGACCTCCGGCTGCCATGACAACGGCAGGTCCTGTAAGACATCAGGGGGCCGTCGGAGAGGTAAGTGGACGACCCCCTCTCCTCTCACTATCTTCTATATGCCGTGATCACTATAGATCGCGGCATATAGAAGATAGCAAAGGGTTAACATCATTGGGACCTGATCCAATCAGGTCCCAATGATGTCCCCTGTCAGAGCTGTCGCTCTGCACCGCAGCCGCAGCGCTTGCAGGACCCTGGGGGTCCTGAGGGCTGTGGGACCTCTGACCGTTTATAAACGTCGGCGCTGCACAGAGCCCAGGCAGCGCCGACGTTTATGTACAGTGGGCGGTCTGGAAGCGGTTAAACAAAGCTCACAATTCTTAATCAAATGGTCAGCTTTACCACAATAAAGACACAATCCCTCGATGAACCTCCGGTCTCTTTCTTTGAGAGGAGAGAGACTTTGCCCCAACCTCCATCGGTTCTCCGCCGTCAGAGCAGATTTTCTGGGGACTAGGACCTGGCATTACAGGAGTCTTTACCTCATTCTGTCTAAATCTCAGCCTCCTGTCCACACGAACAGCTAATTGCATGGCATCCTACAGAGTCTCAGGTGCGGGGAATGCAATTAGCAAATCCTTAACCCTTTCACTCAGACCAGCAAGAAATAGACATTTCAGAGCAGAATCTTTCAATTTGACTTCTGAAGCCCATCTTCTAAAGTGTGTGCAATAATTTTCAACATCACCTGACCCCTGATTCAAATGCCTGAGTTCTGCCTCAGCAGATGAGATTCGATCAGGATCGTCATATAATAGACCCATAGCCGAAAAAAATTCTTCTACAGACCTTAAGCATGGATCTTTAGGTTGGAGAGAAAAGGTCCACCCCTGTGGTACTTTGCGCAAAAGTGACATAATAAAACCAATGCGCTGTGATTCATTCCCAGAGGACCTTGGTCTCAAACGAAAATATAACAAAGAAGCATTTTTAAAGGAAAAAAAATCTTGCTGTTTACCATAAAAAACATCAGGCAGTCCTATCTTGGGTTCCACAAAATGTGCTCCAGAACAGCTACTCACTTGTTGCTGGAGCTCGGCCACCTCCAGAGACAATCCCTGCAAGTGTTGAGCCAAATCCTGGACGGAAACCATACTGATCCCCGAATTTCTTTCCTTTTAGTTTTTTGAGCTGGACTTACTGTTATAATCTGCAACATGTACTAAGGAAAGATAGGGGAAAGCTGTCCCTACAGTAAGACTAAGCTGAATCCCTACGATGTAGCGGGCTGCCTGTTCCTAGCGAACAGACCCGCCTTAGTCCTCGGCTAGTCTGAACGAAGACCTATAGCATAAGGGGAGGAGTCCCTAAAAGAACTAATGACTGGAACAAAAATGGGACACCTCCTAAACAGAGAAGTTGTTGCAGAACACAAAAAGACAAACAGACAAAAAGGTACTAGAGGTCCCAGAAGGACCAAGCGAACTGACAGAGATAGGCACCGAAGCACCTGGCTAGAAAAACAGTCAACAACACTGAAGTCCAGCACAGCCAGAAGGGCGGAGATAAAATATAAAGGCAGGTGGTCACGTGACCGCAAAACACAAGATGGAAAAAACAAACAGGAGGGTTCTAAAAGTCAGGTTTCACGAACTCCTGCACTTGTTAGAAGCACTTCACCATCTTATTAAACAGTGCAGGTTTTTTACTTGCTGGCAGTGCAAGGGTTAATCTGTTCAGCTGAAGCTCCTAGAGCTTTCCTACCCGGATTGTCTCAGCTGTTCAGTGTTGGCCACTCCTCTCTGCTATATATGCTGCCTCTGGCACTTAGGGATTGTTAGTGTTAGTTCTTGCTGCTGGCTTCTGGAGTTGTAGTTGTAGTTTGTGATTGGAGTTGGCATTTTGAAGATTTGTTCAGGGGATTGTTGCTTGGAGTTTTGTTTGTGTGCACATTCTCATCCTCTCCTATTTGGTTTCTCCTTCCTTTCACTCCCATGTGTCCCACTCTGTTGTTTTGTGTGTGAATTTTGTATGGTTGGTATTTTTATTTATCCCTGTCCATCTTCCTTTGTTTGTCTGGTTAGTGTGTTCCTCCTATACACTTCAGCTTCCCTCCTCCCTGGGTGGAGAAAGTGAACAGATACGTGTTAATATAGGAGCATAGCAAGACATGTGAACCGGGCATCTCCACCTTCAGGAGTAATCTGGGGGTCAGAGATAGACTAGGGTGCTGCTAGTTCTAGGGACTTGGTTAGCGCCCATAGTCCCAACACCATCGTGACATTAGCGCTATTTACCTGGAGATTAACCCTATGTCTGCAGGTAAATAGTGTTTTCCAAGGTGATAACTTCTCTTTAAGTGAACGTCTTGAACTTACATTTTGCTCAGACATAGGATCTTATGTGCGCTGCCAACTTTAGGTTACAAGAGTGCATTGCAATGGGACCCTGTTGTTATTGCAGTCTCTCCTCCCCAATACTATACACCACAATACAAAAAGCCTCCATCTCCATATATTTAATTCCTATTATTTTCAGCACGGGAAGAGTTACTTAGCATGTAATGACATCAGCACACATTTGTTAAGGGAGGCATAAAATTTCAGGGAGTTGTGGAACAGTCCCTAAGGGATCCAATGCACCATCTCCTGCTGGGACACCACATGTAGTTTCTCTGGTCTGCTTAGCCTCTGACTGAGCAGTTCTGGCGCCAGCCTAATGGGCAGGTGTCTCCTGCATTTAGGGCATTAAACGTCTTCACGGCCTCGTGGAGCGGCAACATCCTGCGCCAGTTGTGTATAAATCATACACCTGAAGTAAGAAGTTTATTTCTGGTGTATGCTTATGAATATTCTAATAGTGCACATACCACATGAGTGATTTTATAAGCTGTAAAACATCCCGGCTGAACAAAGACATAGTCAGCGACTGCATGTTCATTTCCGTTGTCCACCAGTAGGTGTCAGTATTGATTGTGCCACTTATACAGCATCTATAGACACCTTTGGGTGCCGGTATATTTCAGATTTGGTAATGCAAGAAATATGTGGAGAATCATAGATTACAGCAAGCAATCATATTAATGGTTCAATGCACAACTGTTTTTTGGGTGGCTAAAATTCTCCAAAGAATTAAGTGCTAGTCCCAGGTAAAAGAAACAAAGCAAGTAGCACAGAGTATTGTTGGGAGATTTAGTCACTGACAAAGGTGCTTGAAGTTTCTTCACAGAAGGTTGCCCTTCTTGTGGCTCATTAAGCATCAGGTATGCAGGTCTTCCTGTATACAGCTGAACTGTCAAACATTCTGACAGTCATTTACTGGGACATTAGGCAGCTAATGAAGTCAGTTCAATATCTGCTGCCACAGGCAGGTGAAAGAGACAACTTTTTAAGATGCAGTTTCTCAGTTTATGTTTAACTGTTTCCATGCTGTGCTGATTACCAAGATTTGTATCTGGTTTTCTCACATTTATCAATCATACAAATATCAACATGGATATACAAGTAACGCTGATACATTACTTAAAGGATTTGACTATTGAAACTAGAGTTATGGCTGTATAGGTCCTAGTTAAAGAAAACATATCACCAGGTTTTCCCCATATTTCCCCATACTGGAATGCTGTTAAAAAGTCCCCAAACCAGTTTGCAGATCCCAAAAAGAGCTTTTATTATACTTACAGATGGGGCGGTCCTGTCCGATGGGCATCTCTGGTCTTGATCCGGTGACTCCTATCTTCTTACAATCTCTGTCCTCCTTCTCTGCTTAATGTCAATGATGCACCCAACGTCATCCACCCAGTGTCCTTCATTGCGCTCCTGCACAGGCGCACTTCAATCTGCCTTGCCGAGGGCATAGCACAGTACTCTAGTGCGCATGCGCCAGCTTCCAGGTCATCGGCGCTCTTTGGCCTTTCCCGGTGCATGCGCACTAGAGGAGGAGGAGAGAGGAAGTGCCAGACCAATACCTAAGACGCCTATTGGACTGGACCGCCTCGCCTGTAAGTATAATAAAAGCCATTTTTTGGGATCTGCAGACTGGATTGGGAACTTTTTTTTTTTTACAGCATTCTAGTATGCTATAAAAAAGGCCAACATGGTGGTGGCCATACATTTTATGGGAAAAACCTGGTGACAGGTTCCTTATAAACAATAAAAATGATACCTGTCTTGCAGAACTCCTGTGTACCAACACTGAAAAATCATTAAAGCCACTTGCTAATTACCCTGGAGGTGCATTGGGGTGTGTCAGTATACTCAATGCACTTCTTTCCTGGGTAATTTGCATGTGGCTTTAAAACTTGATTTCTCAGTGCTGGCACATAGCATTTGTACAGCGCATTGAGTATATTGACACGCCCTCAATGCACTTCCAGGCTAATTTGCATGTGGCTTCAAAGCTTTTCTCAGTATTGGCACATAGCACTTCTACAAGGCAGGTATCATTTTTATGGTTTTACTAGGACCTATACAGTCAAGCCACTAGTTTATATAGTAAAATCATAATGACAGATTTCCTTTAATTAATGTATCAACCTTATTGGCATCCATATTTTGTAACCATGTAACCAATGAAACTTTTGTATCTCAAATGCAATTGGAGTATTACATCTCTAGACTTCATAAGTTATATCCATGCATGACCACATCTTCTTCGCCAGATAACAGCAATTAGGGGCCCCCTGTTTTTTTTGCTAGATAGGGTTTTCAAAGGTGAGAAATATATAGTCTACCTATATAATAGTGATTGCCAACTCCATTTGCTGAAATGCAGCATTTTTCTACACCCCAGTTCCTATGTTTTCATGAATAGTTGGGTCACTTGGCCTTGCTTCTATGTAGATGATATCGCTTTTTAGCCTTAATTCTTCCATGAAGACCCAGTAGATGGGCGCAGCAGGGTCCCACTAGTTGCTGCCAATTCTAAGCTGATGGCACTGCTGGACATCTTCTGATTTCCAGAGAAAGTAAGCATGATTGGCACTAAGTTTCCTTGGCCGACTACTTCGCCTGTGGTCTTCAACTTTGTTCATTTCTTGGTGTTTCTTCAACAGAGCTTGGACAGCACAACTTGAAACCCCAGTCTGCTTTGAAATCTCTGCTTGGGAGACACCTTGCTGGTGCAGTATAACTACTGTGACAAGGTCACTGGCAAAGTACTGGAGAGAAGATGTGTAACACTAAAATTGTTAGCTCCAGTGATATAAACATAGAAAAAGTGTTCCAGCACACAAAGTATAGAGAGGGGTTAATCAGCCATCTTAGTGCAAGGGTGATTAAACACTTGTAGAAAGGGAGGATCTCAGAGGATAAAATCACAGCCTTTCAGAGCATTTGGCATGGGGAGGGCCTGGAGGCACAAGCTCTGGAGCTGTAGTGTTCATGTTAAGGAAAGCTAAACCTTGGGTTATTTTGTTCCTGAAGCGGGTGGATACCTGTAGCAAAGAGGACTGTGCCATACGTTATGTTTTGTTTTCCTGTTAAGCCGGGAAGGCCATGTTTGTTTTTGCTTACAATGCTATGGCTTATGCAGTGCTCTTAATAAACCACAGAAGATTTAAAGAGACAGTGTCCTGTGTACCTCTGTGTGCAACCAAGTGAGCCGATCTACCACACTACCTTATGTCTTGCTGCTGTGCTCAGTCCATGGTGTATGTCCTGTCCTGTGATATGAAAATGTCTTCCACTCTTCTACAACATCGCCTTTGTAGAAGAGTTTGGCTTTTTCTCACCCAGTTTTAAGTCAACTACACAGCTGTTTCTGTTTCAGTTAATGACTGTATTTCAGCCTACATATAAAAATGATAATCATTCTCAATCTGTTTGGTCTAATTGGTTACTCATACACCTGACTATAATTCTACAAAATCCCTGACTTTGTGCAAGTCTACCTAGAAAAATTGATGTTGTTTGTAAGGCAGAAGTGGGTCACAGTCACACCAAATATTGATTTTATTTTGTTTTAACTTTGTTAATTAAAAAAATAAATAAAAATCTATTAACACTTTTATTTTTGAAAGCATTCATACTTTGCAGCAATTTTGCACAACTCCCTAAAAGTTTTGCACAAGACTGAATGGAAACCATCCTCCAACTATTTGTCACCCATAGGCTGCCATTTTAAAACATATATGTTTAACATAATCAACTTTGCACTAGATGGCTGGGACGTAGGTCTTTGATGGATGCCGTCTGTGAGTCAACAGTCACCCTCAGGCTACGGTCACAAGACCATTTTCTCTCCATCCAAGAAAATTTGGCTGATTATGGTCATCACACTCTGATCAGAGTTTGATCAGAGTGGGATCCGATTTTCTCGGAGGTGGATAGAAAAAAAAAAAGTTTCTCCATACAGTCAGTCTGTGAAAATCAGACTGTACTCGGATGTCATCCAAGTGCGGTCGATTTTTTTCACGCACCCATAGACTTGAATGGTCGAGTGCCATCTGATTCTCAGAGGCAAATAGTACATGCAATGATTATTTTTCTCGGACATCTCAGTCTAAGGAAAAATTTAGAAATTAGACACGTGCACAGCCCCATAGAATAACATGGGTTTAAGTGCTATCCATCAAATCCACGGATCGCACTCGTCCGATTTATACGGTCGCCAAATCTGAAGAATAAAATCTTGATTACCCCAATGCAATGCCTACTCGGGTTGATATTCATTCTCCGCACTATATCTGTTGCATGAGTCCATATCATGCACATCACAATCCAATTATAAAGTCCACCCACATAAGGGTACTTACAGTTAAACCAATACAAATTTTGTTTTGAAATGTCTACGTCAAGTTTGACCACTTCCCGACCACAAGGCATAAATTAATGTCAGCACGTAATGGTCCTTGTTCCATTAAATTATGCCGGGTCTTTGATGCCAGGACATGCTCTCATGCCCTTTGCCATAACCAGATTCAGGCTGTTATTGTGAAATCCTTATCCTAGTAATGTGAAATAACTGGAAGAATCAGCTCGCTGTCATTAAAATTACTGCATAGACTAGAAACATCCCTGACAGGTGAAAATGGATTTAGTATATAGTTAGCCATAGGGGTAAAAAGGAATGATTTCCGAGGCTCTGCTGTCTATACTAAAATAAGGAGAAAATCCTTTGCCTTCAGCATCTGTGATGGAATTGCTGTATTTCAGTCTTTTAGTGGTTCAATCCAGTGTCCTACATGATAACTATCATGGCTCCACTAACCATGTTTTCCAAATCTTCTGCTAATGTAAATTCCTGAAACAGAGATTGAGCGTTCACATTTACATCACTTTGTCAGCTGGCAATTTTCTTTTTTTTTTTCTCCTTATGTAACCATGTTTTTGTAATGTAGCCTACCTTGTCTTAATGGAAGAACTATGGCCTGCAGTTACGAATAAACCTAAATGGAGATCGTTCCCTCTTTCAATGAGGAGGCCGACAAAAAGGAGGAGTGGAATGATCGTTATACCACCATTTCATTCACGATAATCGTACTGTGTGAACACTTGTCGGACATTGTTTGCTTGATGTGAGTTACAGACAGTGAGTGATAAGATGATCCAAGTTTATCACAGTAATACACGCTGTGTGATACATTTGGTGCATCTCCAAGAAGTTAAACACTACGATTACTTATGCCAGCTTATGGATGCCTAAAGTTCAATCAATAATTTGTGCCCGAAAAATGAAGCATGTCAAAAATAAAGTTGGTTAAAAATGCAACTTGGCTATGTTCTGTGTGTAAATCCAAAAAGAACAAAATAATTGGTGACCAGATATCCCTTATTGAATAAAGAACCTACCCTCAGATGCCCATTTTTCCGTTTACTTTTTTCCTCCTTTGTATCATTGTTTCTTATGTGTTTTTATGAATTTTTCAATAAATGTTCATTTTATACTGACCATGAGTCACATTTATAGGCTCTTTATGTTCTGTGTGTAGACACGGGGATCAGTGGGTGCTCTTGTGCGCTCGTACTCCTTTCCCATGGGCAGAACACTACTCAGACAACACAGAACAGTCCCACAAAATACCAAAAATGGTGCAAATTAAGTGCCAATAGCCACACTCTGACCTCCTACATGGCCTTTGGTCCTGTCCTGCATCGGTTTCCTGTTGGGACCAGGTAGCTGACATGATTAACACCACATGGGGACCAGGATATGTCCTTTCTCCATGTTTAGCCCTGCTGCATGTTTGGACTAACATAAACAACCCTAACAAATTAATATGGAGTCTCCCCAAACTACTACATACCTGGCTTATATTGTCAAAAAAACATCTCCTAAAACATTGGCTAGATCCCAATATCCCCCCCATTATGGAACTAATAGCACAAATGAAGCATTATATGGAGGTAGAACAGCAAGATGCCCTATGTAATAAAGAGAAGCAAGCAGGCAAATTCCTTCTAAAATTAAAACACTTTATTATAAATTGTTGTTCAATAGAGGACAAAAGGAAAATGGTAGAACCTTTTACATCTAACTTAGGTCCACTTCGTTTAACTTAAAATGAAGAAGAGAATGGTGAGGAGAACAATCAATGGGCCAGAACTTCTGGCATAGATATAAATGCATTAATTATCCATGATGGCTTCAATGAGATATAAGACATACTGTCAACTAATTCATTTTGTTGTTTGTTATATCTGTTATACCAATTAAATATGTGAATAGAGTTGTTATAGACCCAGTCTGCGTACGGGCACTCTTACCTCTCTATGTACCAGATTAGATGTACTGTATGTTATGTATTTGTGTTTGAAAAATCAAATAAAAATGATGTTGAAAAAAAAAATGGTGCAAATTACAGAGTCTCACCCTTCTGCCTGCTCGCCAGGATCAGAGCAGCTGTGCCTTTGGGGCTTCCAGGGCTAACTACCCCAACCAGTAGCACCCCACTTTGGGCAAGCACCCACAGAAAGGGGGTAGCGGCAAGCTTAGGAAGCTGACAGTCTTTTGAGGTACATGGCAAAGTGACCTGATTCTCCCAAACTGGCTTATCCAAACGTCTCCATTGGGGCCAGGTGAACTGATTGTCCCAACCTGGCTTCTCCAAACGTCTTCATGTGTTCAGCGATGGTCAATGGAGCAGATCTGTATCCCTCCAGCTGGCGCTGTGGTCCCCTAAGCTGGCCTTGTGTAGAGTGTCAGATCTATATTCCTCCGGTTGGAGCCATGTTGCCTTGGCTACTGTCATGTAGAATCTCAAATCTGTATACCTCCTGTTGGAGCCATGGTTCCCTTACTGCTGTTTTTTAGAGTCCTTTTGTAGAAGGATAGTGATCCCTTTTTACACCCACATCTGTCCTCCAGGCCATCATCCACAGGTCAGGGGGATGGTGGGATGAGGTCAACTCTCCTTGTTCGAGTATTCAATCAATCTGCATAGCTTGTATTTCAATGTTTGCAGGTCAACAAGCTACACGGACTGATACAATGGGTAATCAACATATTAGCAAACATCGATTGTTCAATTACCCTGCGTCCTTGTCCTCCAAGGATAGCAGCACAATAAGCTGCAACAAACATCAATTCAAGAGTCAACTTTGAGGCTCATATGAACAATGGCCTATGTCTCTTGGCCTACTGGAAAATACGTCTGGCATAATTAAGAATAAATGCTGTGTCGTCACACCCTGTCTCATGCACGCACAATCATACTTTTTTGAACAAACACCAAATATCTTTCTCTTAAAAATACTACAAAATGCTAGATATTGGAAGCATTAACCTTAGTAGATGTGGGCTAATGTTTTTGTAATGGCACATTGGTGAGTTATCTTCCTGATACTCCTAAATCTCTTACCATTGGTGTTGTGCTAGGTATTGATAGTGGACAGCTGTATACCTCCTTGCTTGGCGAGCTATTCCTTCTCTTGCTAGAGTGGACTTTTGATTGATTGCAGCCTTGAGCACTTTTTATATGGGTCACATTAGACTTTTTTTATGCAAGGAGGAAATATATATGCAAGTTAGAATTAAAGATATGTAGGTTGGGTAAAAGAAGGCGCTAATGGGCTGTTCACTTCCAGTAGCTGCGAATTTTTGGACAGGGAACCACTTGGTGTCCGTAAATGTATGTATACTAGTAGTTAAGGTATTAATTTGCGCGAATTAATACCATAACTAGTGTTGAGCGAACATGCTCGACACTGCTCGGTACTCGCCCGAGCATCACGCTACTCGGGATGTTCGGCGAGCACCGAGCATTCCCGGGTTACTCGGGCGGGAGCTCGGGTCTCCGCCCTGCATGTTTGGCGCTCTTTACAGAGCCAATGAACATGCAGGGATTGCCAGCAAGTCACTGTAATGCTGCAGCCATGTTGGTTGTGGGCATTACAGTGATTGGCTGGCCGCACAGCGTCACCTCGAGTATTTAAAACCGGGCGCCGCCATTTTGGACACAGTCGCTCCGGATTAGACAATGTAGGGACAGCGCTGCTGATTTAGGGAGAGATATAAACTGCGAAATAGTTAGTGTAGGGTCATGTAAAGGCTGCCAGAACAAACAAACAGTCCTTTTCAGGACTAATATCCATCCCAGATACCAGGCAGGCAGGCTGCATTACAGTCCTGTGTGCTCCTGTTGCTGAAATTGCTGGACTTAGCACCAGGTGTCGGGGGCCAGGAAAAAATCCTTTTTTTTTTCATCTAAATCCTCCTTTTTTTTTCCTCCTTCACACTGTACAAATACCTGTCTTATTAACCTTTTGGTGTGTCCCCCCCCCAAAAAAAAATGTCTCTGATTTTTCAGACACAAATATAACTGTTGAAAATAGTCTGGTGTAGGCTAGAGAAGCAGAAGTGTTGTTTTGCACTTCAACGGTTCAAACCTCTGTATTATCTATTTTGGGCCATTTGTATCTAAAAAAAAAAAAACAGTTTGAGTGTGTCGCTCACTGTTCAGCCGCAAATATCTCTATTTAAAAAAGTGTGGTATACCCCAGTAAACAATAACTGTGGTTTTGCCTTCCCACGGTAAAAAACCTCTATTATTCAGCTTTAGGTAGTTTTTTCCGTAAAGAAAAACAGTAGTGTCTCCTGACTGTTGTGACACAAAAATATATCTGTTGAAAATAGTCTTGTGTAGGCCCGACATCCCAGTGTGGTTTCGCAGTTCCATGGGTCAAATCACTGTACTATCCAGTTTTGGGCCTTTGGTATCTAAAAAAAAAGCAGTTTGAGTGTGTTGCTCACTGTTCAGCCGCAAATATCTCTATTTAAAAAAGTGTGGTATACCCCAGTAAACAATAACTGTGGTTTTGCCATCCCACGGTAAAAAATCTCTATTATTCAGGTTTTGGTATATTTTCCGTAAAGAAAAACAGTAGTGTCTCCTGACTGTTGTGACACAAAAATATATCTGTTGAAAATAGTCTTGTGTAGGCCCGACATCCCAGTGTGGTTTCGCAGTTCCACGGGTCAAATCGCTGTACTATCCAGTTTTGGGCCTTTGGTATCTAAAAAAAAAGCAGTTTGAGTGTGTCGCTCACTGTTCAGCCGCAAATATCTCTATTTAAAAAAGTGTGGTATACCCCAGTACACAATAACTGTGGTTTTGCCATCCCACGGTAAAAAATCTCTATTATTCAGCTTTTGGCATTTTTTTCCGTGAAGAAAAACAGTAGTGTCTCCTGACTGTTGTGACACAAAAATATATCTGTTGAAAATAGTCTTGTGTAGGCCCGACATCCCAGTGTGGTTTCGCAGTTCCACGGGTCAAATCGCTGTACTATCCAGTTTTGGGCCTTTGGTATCTAAAAAAAAGCAGTTTGAGTGTGTCGCTCACTGTTCAGCCGCAAATATCTCTATTTAAAAAAGTGTGGTATACCCCAGTAAACAATAACTGTGGTTTTGCCATCCCACGGTAAAAAATCTCTATTATTCAGCTTTTGGCAGTTTTTTCCGTGAAGAAAAACAGTAGTGTCTCCTGACTGTTGTGACACAAAAATATATCTGTTGAAAATAGTCTTGTGTAGGCCCGACATCCCAGTGTGGTTTTGCAGTTCCACGGGTCAAATCGCTGTACTATCCAGTTTTGGGCCTTTGGTATCTAAAAAAAAAGCAGTTTGAGTGTGTCGCTCACTGTTCAGCCGCAAATATCTCTATTTAAAAAAGTGTGGTATACCCCAGTAAACAATAACTGTGGTTTTGCCATCCCACGGTAAAAAATCTCTATTATTCAGGTTTTGGTATATTTTCCGTAAAGAAAAACAGTAGTGTCTCCTGACTGTTGTGACACAAAAATATATCTGTTGAAAATAGTCTTGTGTAGTCCCGACATCCTAGTGTGGTTTCGCAGTTCCACGGGTCAAATCGCTGTACTATCCAGTTTTGGGCCTTTGCTATCTAAAAAAAAGCAGTTTGAGTGTGTCGCTCACTGTTCAGCCGCAAATATCTCTATTTAAAAAAGTGTGGTATACCCCAGTAAACAATAACTGTGGTTTTCCTCTTCCACGGTTCTAATCTACTCTTTATTACCCTTTTTCCATTGATAGTGCAAGTGTAAGCTATTTTACTTCATTTACAATGGGCAAGGCGCGTGGCAAGGGACGTGGAAGTGGACGTTCTGGTGATGGTTCATGCAGAGGATGGGGCCGTGGCCAAGGTAAAAATGTGCCACAACCATGAGCCACATCTTCGCTCCCACTTCTTGACCGAATTACTAGGGAAGCACAGAACAACACCAGTATTGAGAACTGATCAGTGTGAACAGGTTATTAATTGGATAGCAGATAATACTTCCAGTTACCTGGGCACCACCACCTCCGGTCTGTCTTCCACACGGTCAACTCTTAGTAGCCGTGAGTCTCGACCGCATACTCCTCCTCACCCTGATGCTCCTTCCTCCCACCATGCCGAGTGTCGTCAGACAGCAAGTGATCCCACACTTGGACACTCTGAAGAGCTGTTCACTGGTCCATTTCCATATTTGGGCCCCTCGCCTGATACGCTTGAAGTGTTGGAAGAGGAGATCCCATGTTGCGATGCCCAAATATTTGAACAGCCACGGCCACAGGAAGTCGACGTTGGCAATCTGTCACAAGAGGTGGACGATGACGAGACACAATTGCCAGGAAGTGAGGAGGAGGATCGTGGTGCGCAAGTGGAAGAGGAGGAGGTGGTGGATGATCTAGTAACTGATCCAACGTGGAAGGAGGACATGCAGAGTGAGGCCAGCAGCACACAGGGGGAGGGAGGCAGAGTACCCCAACAGGCAGGAAGAAGCAGTGTGGTGGCCGCAGACAGAAGGCAGGCAACCGTTCCCCGTAACACCAACACGAGGGACGTTGCCAGTACAAGCGGTAGGTCTTCCAGAGTCTGGAATTTTTTTAAAGACTCTGCTGATAACCCCAAAAAGGCCATATGTTCCACCTGCCATGCCAGCATCAGCAGGGGTGACAAAACTACCAGCCTGACCACCACCAGCATGATCAGGCACATGGCAGCAAAGCACCCGACTTTGTGGGGCGAAACCCAGGGTCCACGACCAGTGTCAGCGGGTGTCACCACTGCTTCTTCCACTGTTGTGCGTGCAATAGAACCCCCTGTTGTGTGTGGAAGGCAATCCCCTGTCCATACTGCATGTAAAGATGCCCCCTCCTCTCAGTCTTCACTTGTTATGGCAGTTTCTCAAGAAACAGCATCAACGTCCACGTCCACGTCCCACCGCAGCATTCAATTGTCCATATCCAAGACCTTTGAACAAAAGCGGAAATTCGCAGCTAACGCCCCACAGGCCACAGTTCTAAATTCGCACATGTCACGACTGCTTGCGTTGGAAATGCTGCCTTTTAGGCTGGTGGAGACGGAATCCTTCCGCAATCTTATGGCGGTGGCCGTCCCTCGGTACTCGGTCCCCAGCCGACACTATTTTGCCCGGTGTGCCATCCCGGCACTACACAAGCACGTGTCCCAAAGCATCTGCCGTGCCCTCAACAACGCAGTTACTGGGAGAGTCCACCTGACAATGGACACGTGGACAAGTGCTTGTGGCCAGGGACTGTACATCTCTCTGACGGCACACTGGGTAAACATAGTGGAAGCCAGGACCCAGTCGGACCTTGGGACGGAACACATCCTCCCCACACCGAGGATTGCGGGCCCTATGTCAGTCAGAGTTGCCCCCACAGCGTACAGCACCTGCGCATCCTCCTCCTCCTCATGTTCAGCCTCCATCTCAGATATCACCACATCAGTTACAAGCTGGAAACATTGCAGTACGGCCTCCGCCAAGAGGCAACAGGCTGTGCTGAAACTCATAAGCTTAGGTGATAAACCTCACACTGCTTGTGAGTTGTGGACAACTGTGAAAGAGCAGGCAGATCTGTGGCTGAGACCGCTGAACCTACATCCCGGCATGGTCGTGTGTGACAATGGCCATAACCTGGTGGCGGCTCTGAGGCGAGGTGAGATCACACACGTACCATGCCTGGCTCATGTGCTTAACCTCGTGGTTCAGCGGTTTCTTAAATCGTACCCCGAGTTGCCAGATCTGCTCGTGAAAGTACGCCGCCTGTCAGCTCATTTTCGCAAGTCGGCTACAGCTTCCGTCGCCCTTGCTGTGTTGCAGCAGCGTTTGCAGCTTCCGGCACACCGACTGGTGTGTGATGTCCCCACACGTTGGAACTCTACCCTCCACATGTTGCAAAGGATTTGTGAGCAGAAGAGAGCAGTTGTGGAGTACCAGCTGCAACAAGGCCGTCGATATTCAGGTCAGACTCCACACATAAGACCTCAGGAGTGGACCTGGATGTCTGACATATGTACCATCCTGACAAACTTTGAGGAGGCCACCAAGATGGTGAGTGGCGATGTCGCCATCATTAGTGTCAGCATCCCACTTGTCTGTCTTTTGCAACGCTCTCTGCAGAGAATTAAAGAGGAGGCATTGCAGCCAGAGTATGATGAGATGGATCAAGAAGCCGTAGCGGGTGATTATACACAGCCCAGCCTCATCTCATCCCAACGTGCATTGGGGGACAATGAGGGAGAGGAGGTGGAGGAGGAGGAGGAGGAAGAACAGGAGCAGCTATCATGCATTGTAGACTGTAGTACCTGTACAAGTGTCATACCGTCGGTTCAGCGTGGGTGGCCTGAGGACAGGGGGGAGGAGGAAGAGGAGGAGGAGGAGAGCATGGTCAGTCGTCATCTTGGTGAGGACACGGAAATCTTGCCAGTTACCAGTCTGGCACGCATAGCTGACTTTATGTTACGCTGCCTTAACCGTGACCCTCGCGTTGTCAAAATGTTGGGTGACAGTCATTACTGGTTGGTGACACTTGTAGACCCCCGCTACAAGGAGAACTTTCACTCTCTTATTCCTGAGGTGGAGAGGTCTACAAAAATGGGGCAGTACCAGAAGGCCCTTGCTGCAGAACTCTTAAAAAAATTCCCATCTGAACACGCTAGCGGCAGAGGTCACAGTTCGTTGCCCAACCAAGGCGTACAGGCGAGAGAGATGCAACTCCAATCCAGCAGAGGCAGGGGAACACTGTCAACGTTCTGGGACAGTTTTCTGACACCCGCCCAGCTTACAGGCCCTGAGGCGCGGGGTACTCTCACAAGGAGTGGAAAGTTTCAAAAGATGGTGAGGGAGTACCTTGCCGATCGTACCAGCGTCCTCCGTGATTCCTCTGTGCCTTTTAATTATTGGGTATCCAAGCTGGACACTTGGAATGAACTCGCTCTGTACGCCTTGGAGGTCCTGGCCTGCCCTGCCGCTAGCGTGTTATCGGAGCGTGTTTTTAGTGCCGCTGGGGGAATTATAACTGATAAGCGCACTCGCCTGTCAACTGACAATGCTGACAAGCTGACCCTTATCAAAATGAACAAGGGATGGATTGGGCCAGACTTCTCATCACCACCAAATGACAGCAGAGTAACATAAAGTCAAATCCACTGTGTTATTTCGGGAGGTGTATTCACATGCACCGCTTCACACCCACACATGAGTATACGCTTCCTCGTTTCGGCTGTTTTATCTTCTTCTCCTTATCCTCAGACTCCACCACCACTATACCACCAGGGAGCCAGCATTGCAAGTTCCTCTGTCCTTATTTTTGGCAGCTTTTGCTTGCAAGGCATAAGCAAATACTATGGGATACCCACTCCCCAATAATGGGACTTATGTTTGTAATATGCTGTACTGCATGGCTCTTGTAAGGGGCATTGCAAGTTGCTCCGTCCTAATTTTTGGCAGCTTTTGCTTGGAAAGCATAAGCAAATACTATGGGAGACCCACTCCCCAATAATTGGACTTATATGCTGTACTGCATGGCTCTTGTAAGGGGCATTGCAAGTTGCTCCGTCCTAATTTTTGGCAGCTTTTGCTTGCAAGGCATAAGCAAATACTATGGGACACCCACTCCCCAATAATGGGACTTATGTTTGTAATATGCTGTACTGCATGTGTCGCGCCCCCTGGGCCGTGTGTACACGTGTGTGGGATACCCGGTGCCGGGTCTCTGGGGTCTGTAGTCTCCGTGGTGGTGACCCGGTCCCGTGGCTCATGCTGGTCAAACCAGTGGCAGTCTTTCTTAGGTTTTGAGGTTAATTGTCCGACTGCGCCACCCGTGGATTGCGGTCAGGGAGTACCACCGCTGCGAGGCAGACCGCTGAGGCTGGTGTTGTGTGTGCAGCAGAGAATGGGATAACTCCCCACGGGAGGAGTATAGCCTCAGGGCAGTGAGTGTGGATGATGGGGGTGATGGTGCACGAGCGCAGCAGGAACGACTCAGAGTCTTTGCAGTGCAGTTCAGGGTCTTTACTGATGATTATAAGGTAGACCCTCCCGGGACTACTGGCTAGCATAAAAGGCCTGGTCAGTCTGTGAGCAAGCAGGAGTTCCCCTGGCCAGGTGGAGTTGTAGGCCTCCCCGTCTGTCTGCACTCTTCCTGGCTACCTTGCTGTAAGCGGGTAGAAGTAGCCCACGTCCCTGAGTGTACCATGTAGTGCTCACCCGTATGGCTGGTGACTTGGGGCCTTCTGTTAGCCTCCGCTCCACGACGGCGGTGCTGGTCCCTTGCTTGTGACTGAGCCTCCGGGCTTCTATGGCCAGAGGACCTGAAATCCCCTGCCGGCTGGTTTCTGCTGCTGGATATATAAGTCCTCACAGCCTCGGACTCCTGTGTCCGGTTCCTATTGTCTTCTGCCAGGGCGAGCTCTGCTCAGCTTCCAGCCCCTGGTCTTTAGCTCCTAGCTCCTACAGAGCTCCTTGCTGTTACTTTCCCTTGCTCTCACTCTGACTCTGACTGTTCTCTGTTCTCTGACTCACTCAACCCTGCCCCAGATCCAGTTTATAAGGGCAGAATTCTCCCCTCCCAACACTGGGGCAGGAGGATGTTGCATGTTTAAGGGATCCTGACCAGGAAACCTCCCACTTGCTCTCCGACGTAATATCTCTATTACTGTGGTGACCAGACCCCTGGGGTGCCACACATGGCTCTTGTAAGGGGCAGTGCTGTTCCTCATAATTTTTGGAAAGCCTTCCATTCACTGCTTAGGCCAACAGTGCACAGGAAACCCAGTTGCTATAAATGGAAAAAAAGGTTTAGTTAACGCCCTCTGACCTCCATGTCATTTCCAAGGGGCATTGGAGTGCCTTAAAATTTTTGGTAGGCATTGCACTCACTGTATGCCCTATAACTGTGTAGCCGAACCACTCCTTTTGTTACAGAAACATATCCTACAAGACATATCTGGTTGACTGGCCTGATATTGATGTGAATGGTCCCTGTTCCTCCTGCTCTTTCTCCTTTGCCACTACCTCATCCATCATTTATCACCTGAAGCTTTGTTTTAACGGGAGTCATAGAACTTGGATAGTAGCAGGAAAACATCCAGCAATCCTCGGAGGAGGTAGGATATGCGCCAAAACGCTGACCACCTCAGGCCTAGCCGCTACTATATACATGCGCTTGCATTACAACAAAACAAAGCAGATGCTAACTTCTATCATCCTCATCATGCTCCTCACCTTGGCACTCTCAACTCCCCTGATGGAGAAGCCAGGGCCCACCAGAGGAGTCTGATAGTCCGGTGGGCTCGGCCAATGCTGCCCTAAAGCAGGCCAGGCTAAGAAAAGTGTGGGAAAGGTTACCGGGACAAATAGGGGTGGCTGGGGACCGAGTATGGACACCCGGCCACCCCCTGGAGGCTGGGGAGCAAGCGGGGACACCGGGCCACCAGGTGGCTGGGGACTGAGTATGGATACCAGGCCGCCGACACAGCCATGACGTGGTGGCCAGATTCCGCCTCCACATGCCTAAAAGGCCCAATTTAAAGTGCAAGCAAGCAAGCAGTATGGTATTGCAGCCTGGGGGTGGGTGGGTGGCAGGCTGCATACTTGCGCTTGCATTGCAAGGAATGGGAGAGGTACAATTGAACACTGCCCTGGGACCAGGACTTGAATGGGGATAGTTGCAAGTCTGCAATGACAGGTGCAAGGTGGGAGGCATCTTCGCATGTACCATGAACAGGGGTTTGGCATGCACACACTACAGCGGAATAGGCTCTCCTTCCCACTAAATGCACTGGGGAGGGCACAGGTAATGTTTTGGTATACGCTCTTAATCTTATGTATAAGGCACACCAGGACAAATAGGGGCGGCTGGGGACTGAGTATGGATACCTCGCTGCCGAAGCAGCCATGAGGTAGTGGCCAGCTTCGGCCTCCTCCAAACTAGAAGGCCCCATTTCAAGTGCAAGCTAGCAGTATGGAATTGCAGTCTGGGGGTGGGTGGGTGGCAGGCTGCACACTTACACTTGCAATAAAAGAAAACATAGCAGATGCTAACTTCTGTCATCATCATCATGCTCCTCACCTTGGCACTCTCAACTCCACCGATGGAGAAGTCAGGGCCCACCGGAGGAGTCTGGTTCTCTGGTGGGCTCGTCCAATGCTGCCTAAAGCAGGCCGGGGTAAGAAAAGTGTGTGGGGGGATGTTCCAAGGAGAAATAGGGGCGGCTGGGGACCGTTTATGGACACCCGGCTGCCCCCAGGCGGCTGGGGACCGCGTGTGGACACCCGGCCGCAGGGCGGCTGGGGACCGAGTATGGACACCCGGCCGCCGGGTGGCTGGGGACTGAGTATGGATTCCAGGCCGCCAACACAGCCATGACGTGGTGGCCAGATTCCGCCTCCACATGCCTAAAAGGCCCAATTTCAAGTTCAAGCAAGCAAGCAGTATGGTATTGCAGCCTGGGGGTGGGTGGGTGGCAGGCTGCATACTTGCACTTGTATTGCAAGGAATGGGGGAGGTACAATTGAACACTGCCCTGGGACTAGAACTTGCATGGGGATAGTTGCAAGTCTGCATCTTCTGATGCGGCAAGGATCACTTATGATGGGCACACTTTTAGACAGTGACCTGGGAGTCAGAGATGCTTCCAGGGGTCTTCCCCATGCTGTTGCCATGTCTTTTCAGCACTTTATGCATGTGTCACACAGCACATGGCCAGATAAGGTTGTAAAATGTTAAAATGACATTTCCCGGTGAATGCATTTGTCATAGTTGAAAGCAATACAAAAGTGCAAAAACGCATAAAAAATGCTACTTGTGAACATAGCCGAAGGTGTGGAGGAGTATTTTTGTTTTTGGTCATTTATTTTAACTTATACACAAGTCTTTTCCCTGGAAAGGATGTTCCTTAACATATTTCACAGGAAAAAAGTTTCACTTTCGTTTTTGAACGTTTTATTGTGAGCCCGTAAAAGTGGCTTAATACCTCTGACCACGTTGTTGACAGCAGTCACCTGGGAGTCAGAAATGCTTCCTGGGGCGATCCCCATGCTGTCCCCATGTCATTTGAGCACTGTCACTATCGTTTTGGGCACTTGTTAGGCTTTTAAAAGACTGCCGGGGGTGCCACCGCAAAAATGCTCGAGTCTCCCATAGACTAACATTGGGCTCGTTGCTCGGGTCGAGCACCCGAGTATCACGGCGAGCTCGGCCCGAGCCTCGAGCACCCGAGCATTTTAGTGCTCGCTCAACACTAACCTTAACTACTAGAATTAAAGATAGTTTTAAGCTAGTTTCAGATGATTACATTGCACTCATATTTTGCAGTCAATTTAATGGACTTTACATCTGGGACCCCCAATGATCTCCAATTGCAAATACATAAAATAACAAATCTAACTTTTTTTTTTATTACCAGCCTTAGAAGGGTTGTACCAAGAAAATAAGTTGTCACTTGTCCATAGAAGAGGTGATAACATATTGATGTTCTATGATTCTATGATACTATTGAGATGGTTTAGTGAATCCTGCATTGAGCAGGGGGTTGGACACGATGATCCTGGAGGTCCCTTCCAACTCTAACGTTCTATGATTCTATGATTCTATATTGTTTGGTGGTGGACGATTTCTGGGACTCCCACTGATCAGCAGAACAAGTGGAATTTTATGTAGCGACCAGGGATGAGCAGACCCGTGGAAGTTCGGGTTCTGGTACTTTATTTCAACGTTTGGTTCAGGTACAAGAACTGTACCCGAACCCTATTGAAAAAATGGGTGCCCGGACTTTTAAGCTGGAAAAAATCTCTCAATCTGTCCCAGATTTCCAAGCATTGCAATGGACTTCCTGGAGAAGTCCGTGTTCGGCGTTTAGCACCGGACACTAACTGTCCAGTACGAACCTCTAGTAGCTACAGTGCACATGCCCGACCGCCGCTGCATTAATTCCCTGTTGGGCTGATGGGCACTGCATTCAGCCTTTTCTTGCAGTCACATTGAGAAATAATGGAGCGGCGGTTGGGCAGGCACCCTGCCACTCTATTCTATCCCATGTTCGGCTGATCAATGGGAGCCCTAGCAGATGTAGATATTGTGGTAAGACAACTCACTCGGCTGCTTCCAGAAGTAGACTCAGGAGACGGTTTCCTCTGCAGGTTTATTGTAGTGGCATAAGCACTGCAGAGTCAGAAAAATAAACACGGCCTTTCCGGTGTAACAGCAAAACAAAAACATAAAGTATAGCACAGTCCATAAGTGAGGGGGTTCCGCCTGATCTCGGTATCACAAGCCATTCAGACAAAGTCCTTTTGTGGAGCTCTCTTGCTTCCACACACAGCCTGGAGACTTCACTCTCCAGATCACACCCAAGAAAAAAAATAGTGACTGAACATTTAACCTTGCTCAGCCACACCCTGAGGGGGGATAGGGTGAATGACTTCCCACCCGATCTCTATGCCATTCACACAAAACCACTCCCTTCACAATGGTGATTACGCCCCCAACATATAACATGCTGGGGAAAAGTTGTAGGTTCAGTTCACACAGGCTAGCAGCCATAGTGACACATACCTCCCCTCACATATACAGTGAAGGAAATAATTATTTGATCCCTTGCTGGTTTTGTAGGTTTGCCCACTGACAAAGACATGAACAGTCTATAATTTTAAGGGTAGGTTAATTTTAACATTGAGTGATAGAACATTCCCAAAAAAATCAAGAAAATCACATTGTATAAATTAGATAAATTTACTTGCATTTTGCAGTGAGAAATAAATATTTGATCCCCTACAAACCATTATGAGTTCTGGCTCCTACAGACCAGTTAGATGCTCCCAATCAACTCGTTACCTGCATTAAAGACAGCTGTCTTACTTAGTCACCTGTATAAAAGACTCCAGTCTAGTGATGAGTGAGCATACTCGCAAGTACTCGGTACTCGCCCGAGCATCTCAGTACTCGAGATGCTCGGAGCTCGCCGAGTACTTGCGAAATGCTCGGGTGGATGCTCGGGTCCCCTCCCTGCATGTTTGGCGCTCTTTAGAGTTCCAATCCACATGCAGGGATTGCCTGCCTCTCATTGTAATGCCACAGCCATGGTGGTTATGGCATTACAGTGATTGGCTGGCCGCACAGTGTCATCAGGTCTATATCAGACCGGGCGCCGCCATGCTCGTCACAGTCACTCCGGAATCAGGCAGAGTAGGGAGAGGTGCTGCTGAGCTAGGGAGAGATTTGGTTGTGTATTAGGTAGTGTAGGGAGAAAACCCGTACATTACACATATCCATCTTAGCAAACAGTCTTTCTGAGGACTAATCCATCTGCAGAGATATCAGGCAGGCAGTGTATATAGGCAGGCAGGCAGTGTATATAGCAGACTGCAGTGCATATAGCACAAGAGGCTCCATTGCAGTTCTGCCTTCTGCTGCTGTTAGATATTTCTAGACAAAGGCCCAGGTCTCAGGGGCCAGGAATATTTTTTTGGGATCTTAATCTTCATTATTTGCTTAAAAAGCTATCCAGAGAAACCGTTTTTTCGCGCCATTTGCTTTTTGGCACTGCAGAATACAGCCAGGTCCTTTCTGTAGCGCCCCGAGGGCTCGGTTGCTACAGGGGTATTGCACCTCAACCAGAGGTGTGATATTTCACTCCCAGGTAAGGATGGAGTGTGGACCAGGGCTCAGTTAGCTGCATGCACACACACATACACACCCCATTTCCGGGGGACAGCTCGACGGTGCTCCCAGATGCGGGCACAACTGACCATGTCCCTGGCTGGAGTGGGGAGGGGGGGGGGTGAGAGAATCCAGTGGTGTAGGAGCAGAAAGGGGACGGTTTCTGGAGCATAGGAAGGAACTCATTGGGTGCAGGTCACCTGAGCTCAGACACAGAGAAGCAGATAAAAGGTGGGAGCATTCTTAAGTCAGAGAGCAGAGCAGAGCAGAAGGGAGAGAGAGCTGACAGGGAGCAGCGGCTCAGGCTGAGCTCAGCTCCACGAGGCAGGCCTAGAGAAAAGGCCGGGGCCAGAGAGGAGAAGGAAGGAGAAGAGACAGAGGAGTGGAAGGGCTCCAGAAACAAGAAGGCAGAAGGGACCCAAAGAGTGCAGAATGGCCAGTAACCGTTGCATACCCCATTATATCGGGTGGAAGGGTCAGGCTATGAAAAGGTACCGGATCCCTAAGTTGGTGGAGGCGAATCTACCCTCAGCCAAGAACCGGAGGTTGTGACCATTTATTGGTGCGACCCCCCGCTAAACCTGCTAGGAAGGCACCATATAGGATAGCGGGAAGTGAAGGCCAACGCTTACCCGACATGGTCCGCGGTAGCCGGACAGAAGTCAGGACACTGGTGGGGCACGAGAGGCCAGAGAAAGGACAGAAGGGGGTCCTGTGCCATACTCCTGAATTGCCTGGGGGTTGACCGAGCTCCTCACCTGGTGGATTCAGCGCGGCTCGGGCAGTCCTTGCTGACAGAAGTGACTTGGATAACAACTGTGAGTAAAAGACCCTGGACTGCATCATTAGACTCTGTGTGATTTCTGCTGCTCCTGCACCATCACCCGCAGCATCCACTTACACTGCCCTGAGGCTACACTCTTCCCGTGGGGAGTTATCCTACCCCTGTGCTGCACACCAACACCAGCCTCAGCGGTCTGCCTCGCAGCGGCGGTTATCCTTGACCGCAATCCACGGGTGGCGTAGTCGAACATTTAAAGCACTGATTGATAGACTGCCACAACTTGGTCTGACCACCCTGAGCCATGGGATCGGGTTGCCACTACTACCCCCAGCATCGTACAAAAGCCCGGTTCTGGGTACCCCACGGCCCAGGGGCGAGTCAGCTTTGGCGTAGTTGGCAGGATCATGACCAACCCGCCACCAGCAGGTATTGCGTGCCTGAAGAAAGACTGTAATACTTACCTTGTGGAGTTTCCCGCCATCCGCAGCCGTTTCCCGCCATCCGCGGCCATTTTCCCGCCATCGGGCACCATCTTTGGGACGCCGCGCGGGAAGAAGAGGGGCGTGGACGATGAAAGCGCGCGAGAGCCGAAGACCCGCCTTACGCACTGACTCCGCTCAGGGTCCTGGAAGGAGCTCCAGCAGACGCCGACGTCACCAGCACGTGACGCAAGGTCCTCGCCCATAGCATCGCCAGCGGAGCCGCGGCCTACAGAAGAGGATCGCCGGAAGGTAGGCCACGGTTAACCAGGGGGGAGGAAGACATCAGGAATGGAGGGCAAGATGGTGGACCGGCAGCAGACTAAGCTGCCCAGCATCGGCAGTGCCCCAGCCATCGCGAGTCCCGACCAGCGCCAGGAGAAGACGCGTGACGCAGGAGCGGTCGCGGGAGCAGGTAAGAGGAGTCTCCCTGTCCCGGATGCTGCCAGCGTCAGCCTGCTCCCGGGCCCACTGGTGGAGCCACCGATCCCGGGCGTCATCAACAGCGGCCCTCTCCAGGCCCCGCCGCAAGGCCTACTGCACCGCTGCGCAAGGGGGTGGTATGCCCTCAATGTCCAGGGGGTGGAGGAGGAACAGTACCAGGTGCATTGCTACCCAGATGACCCGGACGGGTCTGGAGAGTATGGCGAGGAGGAAGAGCGTGCACCAGGAGGACACAGTTATTAAAATGTGAGTGCACTGTAAATAGTTGCCCGTTAGGGTACAGAAGAGAAAGTTCACCCCGGATGGGCACTGTTGCCTGTATGCCGTTTGAATAACCGGCTGAGGACTGGGAGCAGCCAACTTAGTGAACTATCCGACCGAGGACTGGGAGCGGTCAATTCTGTTAATATTTGCCCTTCTTAAAGTGCCCCCCTACTGGTTTTATAAAGTACTACAACAACTGACCTCAGAACAAAAACCCGTTAGAGGTGGCCGAAGACAAGGTCCAGCAGCTGGATCGGCTACGCCCTGCAGCCACCCCAAGGCCTTCGTTGAGGGTTTACGAACGGGTCCCTCATGTTTGTGTTTACAAGTTTGAATTTTATACAAAGATGGACACCTAGTCGCAAAGCTCACTGTGACCAGTTAACAAAAGTTTTACATGAAGAATGTTTATAAGAAAAATGTTTTATATGTGACAGATGTGGTTATAAAAGTGAAAAGAGTTTTATAATGTTTTATATATGAGAAGAAAGTCTTATAATATTGCTGAAAGAGAAAATGTGCCAGTAACATTAAAAGAGAAAAATTGCCTCCCATAAAGGGATGAGTAATAATGGTTTATAATTTTATATATGGATGCATTCTAAAAACTTGCATGTTTTTGAATTCTCTTTTGTTCTGTTCCAGCCCGAGGACGTGCTGTGGTTTACCAGGGGGGAATGTAGCGCCCCGAGGGCTCGGTTGCTACAGGGGTATTGCACCTCAACCAGAGGTGTGATATTCCACTCCCAGGTAAGGATGGAGTGTGGACCAGGGCTCAGTTAGCTGCATGCACACACACATACACACCCCATTTCCGGGGGACAGCTCGACAGTGCTCCCGGATGCGGGCACAACTGACCATGTCCCTGGCTGGAGTGGGGAGGGGGGAAGAGAACCCAGTGGTGTAGGAGCAGAAAGGGGACGGTTTCTGGAGCATAGGAAGGAGCTCATTGGGTGCAGGTCACCTGAGATCAGACACAGAGAAGCAGATAAAAGGTGGGAGCCATCTTAAGTCAGAGAGCAGAGCAGAGCAGAGCAGAAGGGAGAGAGAGCTGACAGGGAGCAGCGGCTCAGGCTGAGCTCAGCTCCACGAGGCAGGCCTAGAGAAAAGGCCGGGGCCAGAGAGGAGAAGGAAGGAAGGAGAAGAGACAGAGGAGTGGAAGGGCTCCAGAAACAAGAAGGCAGAAGGGACCCAAAGAGTGCAGAACGGCCAGCAACCGTTGCATACTCCATTATATCGGGTGGAAGGGTCAGGCTACGAAAAGGTACCGGATCCCTAAGTTGGTGAAGGCGAATCTACCCTCAGCCAAGAACCGGAGGTTGTGACCATTTATTGGTGCGACCCCCCGCTAAACCTGCTAGGAAGGCACCATGTAGGATAGCGGGAAGTGAAGGCCAAAGCTTACCCGACACGGTCCGCGGTAGCCGGACAGAAGTCAGGACACTGGTGGGGCACAAGAGGCCAGAGAAAGGACAGAAGGGGGTCCTGTGCCATACTCCTGAATTGCCTGGGGGTTGACCGAGCTCCTCACCTGGTGGACGCAGCGCGGCTCGGGCAGTCCTTGCTGACAGAAGTGACTTGGATAACAACTGTGAGTAAAAGACCCTGGACTGCATCATTGGACTCTGTGTGATTTCTGCTGCGCCTGCTCCATCATCCCCAGCATCCACTTACACTGCCCTGAGGCTACACTCTTCCCGTGGGGAGTTATCCTACCCCTGTGCTGCACACCAACACCAGCCTCAGCGGTCTGCCTCGCAGTGGCGGTTATCCTTGACCGCAATCCACGGGTGGCGTAGTCGGACATTTAAAGCACTGATTGATAGACTGCCACAACTTGGTCTGACCACCCTGAGCCACGGGATCAGGTTGCCACTACTACCCCCAGCATCGTACAGAAGCCCGGTTCCGGGTACCCCACGGCCCAGGGGGCGAGTCATTTCCATATTACAGCGCTAAAAATCCAGCTATTTAAAACTGTGTTTTCTCTGTCACACGGATCACATATACGTTTTCAGAAAATACTGCCATTTCTAACCTCCATTAAAAATTTGTTTCAGTGTGTCAGTGAAGCAATTTACACCAGATTGCTGTTCAAGATAGTTACCTACAGGCCAGGTATTTAAAACTGCGTTTTCTCCGTCACACGGATCACATATACATTTTCAGAAAATACTGCCATTTCTGACCTCCATTAAAAATTTGTTTCAGTGTGTCAGTGAAGCAATTTACACCAGTTTGCTGTTCAAAATAGTTACCTACAGGCCAGGTATTTAAAACTGTGGTTTCTCCGTCACACGAATCACAAAAAAGTTCGCTCCAAATACAGTCATTTGTAGTAAGCGTGGAAGATATTGTCCTCCATTAAAAATGGACAAGGCACGTGGCAAAGGACGGGGAACTGGACGTGATGGTGATGGTGCATGCAGAGGCCGTGGGCAAGCTGAAGTTGTGCCACAACAAACACCCACATTCTCTCGCCCGACCTTCCTGTCCCAATTCCTAGGGGACCGCAGCACACCACTATTGAACCCAAAGCAGTGTCAAAAGGTTGTTGGTTGGATAGCGGATAATGCTTTCAGTCACTTAGCCACCACCACCACCACCCTGTCCTCCACACGGTCAAGTCTCAGTAGCCGTGAGTCTGGACCGCATATTCCTCACCCTGATCCTTCTTCCTCCCACCATGCCGAGTGCCCGGAGACAAATGATCCCACACTTAGACACTCCGAAGAGCTGTTCACTTTTCCACTTATAGATTCGGGCCTCTCACCCGGTCCACTTGAAGCGGGGCAAGAGGAGATCGCATGTAGCGATGCCCAAATATTTGAGCAGCCACGGTCATACGAAGGCGACGGTGGGAAAGTGTCACAAGAGGTGGACGATGATGAGACACAATTGCCAGAAAGTCAGGAGGAGGACCAGGGTGCGGAAGTGGAAGACAAGGTGGTGGATGATATAGTAACTGACCCAACCTGGCAGGAGGACATGCAGAGCGAGGACAGCAGAACACAGGGAGAAGAAGGTAGAGCACCCCAAAAGGCAGGAAGAAGCAGTGTGGTGGCTGCAGACAGAAGGCAGGCAACCGTTCCCCGTAACACCAACACAAAGGAAGTTGCCAGTACAACTGTTAGGTCTTCCCAAGTCTGTTTGTTTTTTAAAGACTCTGCCGAGAACCCCAAAAAGGCCATTTGCACCACCTGCCAGGCCAGCATCAGCAGGGGTTGCAAAACTAGCAGCTTGACCACCACCAGCATAATCAGGCACATGGCAGCCAAGCATCCGACTTTGTGGGTCGAACCCCAGGGTCCAGGAACAGTGTCTGCGGGTGGCACCATTGCTTCTTCCGCTGTTGTGCATGCAAGCCAATCCCCTGTCCATGGTGCATGCGAAGATGCCTCCTACCCTGCACCTGTCGTTGCACACTCTCAAGTAGCAGCATCAGGAAGCATGTCCACGTCCTTGTCCCAGCACAGCGTTCAGTTGTCCATACCCCAGTCCTTGGAACGCAAGCGCAAATACGCAGCCAACGCCCCACTGGCCACACTACTAAATTCTCACATTTCACGACTGCTTGCGCTCAAAATGTTGCCTTTTAGGCTCGTGGAGATGGAAGCATTCCGCAACCTGATGGCGGCGGCCGTCCTTCGGTACTCGGTCCCCAGACGCCACTATTTCTCCCGGTGTGCCGTCCCCGCATTACACAAGCACGTGTCCCAAAACATTACCCGTGCCCTCAACAATGCAGTTACCGGGAAAGTCCACCTAACCACGGACACGTGGACAAGTCCTTGTAGGCAGGGATGGTACATCTCGCTGACGGCACACTGGGTTAACATAGTGGAAGCTGGGACCCAGTCGGACCTTGGGACGGAACATGTCCTCCCGATGCCAAGGATTGCGGGCCCTAGGTCAATCAGGGTTGCCCCCACGGTCTACAGCTCCTGCACCTCATCCTCCTCAGCCTTCTCCTCCCCTTCAGCCTCCATCTCCGAAATGATCACATCAGTCACAAGCTGGAAGCACTGTAGCACTGCCTCGGCCAAGTGGCACCAGGCTGTACTGAAGCTAATATGCTTAGGTGACAAACCACACAATGCTGAAGACTTGTGGACAGCTCTGAAAGAGCAGGCAGATCTGTGGCTCACACCGCTGAACCTACAGCCAGGAATGGTTGTGTGTGACAATGGCCGGAACCTGGTGGCGGCTCTAAGGTGAGGCGTGCTCACACACGTACCATGCCTGGCCCATGTGCTTAACCTCGTGGTTGTAACGGGTCTGGGAGGTGGAACCTCTGAGCAACTATACAAGGGGGCGGTCCTTGTAAGGAAGCGGGTGGCTCCCAGGGAAGACGGGCAGGTAGTCACGGCAAGTGACAGGGACAGTCTCTGGGTAGAAGGGCAGGTAGTCACGGCAAGTGACAGGGACAGTCTCTGGGTAGAAGGGCAGGTAGTCACGGCAAGTGACAGGGACAGTCTCTGGGTAGAAGGGCAGGTAGCCACGACAAGTGACAGGGACAGTCTCTGGGTAGAAGGACAGCAGGCAGGTGGCTGGTGAGCGCTCCCAGGTGAGCGGGCGAGAGTCTCTGGACAGGCAGGTGGTCACGGCAAGTGACGGCAGAACCTCCAGGTAGACTAGCAGACAGGTAGCAGGTGGACGCTCCCAGGTGAGCGGGTAAGAGTCTCTGGACAGGCAGGTGGTCACGGCAAGTGACGGCAGAGCCTCCAGGTAGGCTAGCAGGCAGGTAGCAGGTGAGCGCTCCCAGGTGAGCGGGCAAGAGTCTCTGGACAGGCAGGTGGTCACGGCAAGTGACGGCAGAGACTCCAGGTAGGCTAGCAGGCAGGTAGCAGGTGAGCGCTCCCAGGTGAGCGGGCAGGCTGGTCCATAGACAGACTGACAGGTGTCGGAAGGCAGACCGTCGGACCGCAGGCTTGCAAGCAGGTAAGCGGATATCAGGCAGGTATCAAGCAGGAATCTGGCAGGTGACTGGCAGGTAACAGGCAGGAATCTGGCAGGTGACTGGCAGGTAACAAGCAGGAATCTGGCAGGTGACTGGCAGGTAACTGGTAACGGGACCTGAGGGCTGAAGCAGAGTGAAGGCTTTGCAACACCATTGCTCGGGCACCTCCATTTTGGAGGAGGTGCCTTATATATGGTGAAGTCCTCCGGCCATTGGCCGGGGACTCCTTAGGACGGCGCGCGCAGCCCCTTTAAGAGAGGGGGTGCGCGCGCGCGCGCCCTAAGCACCGTGGCCGGGAAGCAGCGCGCGCTGCCAGCAGAGCGGGAGGAAGACGCCGGGCACGGAGCGGAGAGGTGAGGGGAACAGCGTCCCTGCCTAGCAGGAGGCAGGGACGCCGACGCTACAGTGGTTCAGCAGTTTCTCAAATCCTACCTGGAGTTCCCGGATCTGCTTGTGAAAGTACACCGCCTGTGTGCCCATTTTAGAAAGTCACCTACAGCTTCTGCCGCCCTTGCGGTGTTTCAGCAGCGTTTGCTGCTTCCAGCTCACAGACTGGTGTGTGATGTCCCCACGCATTGGAACTCTACATTACAGATGTTGGAAAGGATTTGTGAGCAGAAGAGGGCAGTTGTTGAGTACCAGCATCAGCAAGGCCGTCGGTATTCAGTTCAGACTCCACACATAAGACCTCAGGAGTGGACATGGATGTCAGACAAATGTACCATCCTCCAAAACTTTGAAGACTCCACCAAGATAGTGAGCGGCGATGACGCCATAATTAGCATCATCATCTCGCTTCTCTATCCTCTGAAACGCTCTCAGTTCACAATCAAAGAGGATGTATTGCAGGCGGAGCACGATGAGATGGAGCAAGGAACCATACAGGGTGATTACACACAGCCCAGCCTCATCTCATCCCAACGAGGATTGGGGGACAATGAGGAAGAGGACGAGGAAGAACAGGAGTTAGTTTCACGCGCTATAGATGGTACTACCTGCATAGCTGTCATACCATCTGTTCAGCGTGGATGGCCAGAGGACAGAAAGGAGGAGGAGGAGAAGGAGAGCATGGTCAGTCATCCTCTTGTTGAGGACACGGAAGTCTTGCCTGTTAGTAGTCTGGCACGCATGGCCGACTTTATGTTACGCTGCCTTTCCCATGACCCTCGCGTTCTCAAAATTTTGGGTGACAGTCATTACTGGTTGGTGACACTTCTAGACCCACGCTGCAAGGGGAACTTTATATCTCTTATTCCTGAGGCGGACAGGTCTGCAAAAATGGGGCTGTACCAGAAGGCCCTTGTTGCGGAACTATTAAAAAAATTCCCATCTGAAAACGCTGGCGTCAGAGGTCACACTTCATTCGACAACCAAGGAGTACAGGTGAGAGAGACACAACTTCAATCCAGCAGAGGCAGGGAAACACTGTCAAAGTTCTGGGAGAATTGTCTCTGCCCCTCCCTTCGCACAAGCCCTGAGGCTCGGGGTACTCTCACAAGGAGTGCAAAGTTTGTGAAGATGCTGAGGGAGTACCTTGCCGACCGTACCAACGTCCTCCGTGATTCCTCTGTGCCTTATAATTATTGGGTATCCAAGCTGGATACGTGAAATGAACTGGCTCTCTATGCCTTGGAGGTCCTGGCCTGCCCTGCCGCCAGCGTTTTATCAGAGCGGGTTTTTAGTGCCGCTGGTGGAATTATAACTGATAAGCGCATCCGCCTGTCAACTGAAAATGCTGACAGGCTGACTCTTATAAAAATGAAGAAGGGCTGGATTGGGCCAGACTTCTCAACACCACCGAATGATAGCAGCGTAATATAAAGTCAAATCCAGTGTCTTTTCTTGGGAGGTGCATTCCCATGCACCTTTTCACACCCAGACATGTGTATACGGTTCGTGATTTTGGCTATTTGCTCTTGTCCTCCTCCTTCTCCTCATCCTCCACCACCATATCACCAGGGTGACCGTGGTCCGTGATGCAACACCCACATAATTTTTTTAAAGGGTGTTTATGATGCCCGTAAAATTTTTTTTTTTATACAGTATGTTCATGTATACCCCCCACGGGTAAATGTTTGTCAGTCCATATACTTAGTGCATGGGCATTACAAGTATAGAAGGCCCGCTCCTTTCTAATGGGAACATTTATTTATGAGGTCCTCCTCCACGTCTCTTCCAAGGGGCATTGGAGTGCCTCCCAATTTTTGGCAACCCTTGCATTCACTGCATAGGCCAACACAATGGGAGACCCACTTCCTAATAATGGGAACAATGTTTTGAGGAGGCCCTCTGACCTCCACGTCTCTTCCAAGGGTCATTGGAGTGCCTCCAAATTTTTGGCAACCCTTGCATTCACTGCATAGGCCAACACAATGGGAGACCCACTTCCTAATAATGGGAACATTGTTTTGAGGAGGCCTTCTGACCTCCACGTCTCTTTCAAGGGGCATTGGAGTGCCTCCAAATTTTTGGCAACCCTTGCATTCACTGCATAGGTCAACACTATGGGAGACCCACTTCCTAATAATGGGAACATTGTTTTCAGGAGGCCCTCCTCTAAGTCTCTTCAAAGGGGTATTGGGGTGCATCCAAATTTTCAAAGTGGTATTGGGGTGCATCCAAATTTTGGGCAGCCCTGCCACTCACTGCATACGCAATAACAGTATAGGAGACCCACTCATTAGTAATGGGAACAATAAAATATAGCCGGCTGAATAGTGAGGGCCGACTGATGGCCCTGTAAGATTAGTAAAGGCCGCCTGATGGCCCTATAAAAATAGGCTTTGTGACTTTTACAGTCCCTCCTTCATAAATGAAACACAATGTGTCTGATGATATCTCACACACCACATGGCCAGATAAGGTTGTAAAATGTTAAAATTACATTTCCTGTTGAATGCATTTGTCAAAGTTGAAAGCAATGCAAAAGTGAAAAAACGCATGAAAAACGCTATGTGTGAACATAGCCCAAGGTGTGGAGGAGCATTTATGTTTTTGGTTATTTATTTTGCTTTATATACAAGTCATTACCCTGGAAAGGATGTTCCTTAACATATTTCCCAGGAAAATCCATTTTGGTTTAGTTTTTGTATGTTTTATTGTGAGTCCGTAAAAGTGGCGTAATACCTCTGACAACGTTGTTGACAGAAGTGACCTGGGAGTCAGAAATGCTTCCAGGGGTCTTCCTCATGCTATCCTCATGTCATTTGAACACTGTTTTCATCGATTTGGGCAATTTTTAGGCCCTCTGCAGACCACTGGGGGGAGCCGCCTGAAAAATGCTCGAGTTTCCCATAGACTTACATTAGGCTCGTTGCTCGGGTCGAGCACACGAGTATTCCAATGTGCTCGACCCGAGCATCGAGCACCTGAGCATTTTAGTGCTCGCTCATCACTACTCCTATCCACAGACTCAATTATTCATTCAGACTCTAGCCTCTAAAACATGTGCAAGACCAAAGAGCTTTTTAACGATGTCAGGGACAAGATCATAGACCTGCACACAGCTGGAATGGGCTACAAAACCATAAGTAAGATGCTGGGTGAGAAGGAGACAACTGTTGGTGCAATAGTAAGAAAATGGAAGAAATACAAAATGACTGTCAATCGACATCGATCTGGGGCACCATGCAAAATCTAACCTCGTGGGGTATCCTTGATCATGAGGAAGGTGAGAGATCAGCCTAAAACTACACGGGGGGAACTTGTAAATGATCTTAAGGCAGCTGGGACCACAGTGACCAAGAAACCCATTGGTAACACATTACGCCTTAAAGGTTTAAAATCCTGCAGTGCCCGCAAGGTCCCCCTGCTTAAGAAGGCACATGTGCAGGCCCATCTGAAGTTTGCCAATGGACACCTGGATGATTCTGTGAGTTATTGGGAGAAGGTGCTGTGGTCAGATGAGAAAAAAATTTGGTATTAACTCTTTGGTATTAACTCAACTTGCCGTGTTTGGAGGAAGGGAAATGCTGCCTATGCCCCAAAGAACACCATCCCCACTGTCAAGCATGAAGGTGGAAACATCATGTTTTGGGGGTGTTTCTCTGCTAAGAGCACAGGACTACTTCACCTCATCAATGGAAGAATGGATGGAGCCATGTACCGTAAAATCCTGAGTGACAACCTCCTTCCCTCCGCCAGGACATTAAAAATGGGTCGTGGCTGGGTCTTCCAGCAAGACAATGACCCAAAACATACAGCCAAGGCAACAAAGGAGTGACTCAAAAAGAAGCACATTAAGGTCATGTAGTGGCCTAGCCAGTCTCCAGACCTTAATTCCATAGAAAACTTATGGAGGGAGTTGAAGCTCCGAGTTGCCAAGCGACAGCCTCAAAATCTGAATGATTTAGAGATGATCTGCAAAGAGGAGTGGACCAAAATTCCTCCTGACATGTGCGCAACCCTCATCATCAACTACGAAAAAACGTCTGACTGCTGTGCTTGCTAACAAGGGTTTTACCACCAAGTATTAAGTGTTGTTTGCCAGAGGGATCAAATACTTATTTCTCACTGCCAAATGCAAAAAAAAATTATATAATTTATACAATGTGATTTTCTTGATTTCTTTTTGGATATTCTATCTCTCAATGTTAACCTGCCCTTAAAATTATAGACTATTCATGTCTTTGTCAGTGGGCAAACTTACAAAAACAGCAAGGGATCAAATAATTATTTCCTTCACTGTAACACCAGTGACTATGTCACAATATGTAATAACTTATTTTCAAAGGACAACCCCTTTAAGTAAATGACTCCCACTGCTATATAATACCTATCACAATTCCAAAGCGCTGCCTTTTTTTTCAGTTTTAGGATTCACATCTACCTTTAAAGTACAGATCATGTGTGGATTGCTCCATGGGTTAATTGGAGGCTAGTTGACCTCTTTGAGATGACATCTTGTGCTAGAGGAGAAAACAGTCATTTCCAGAGAGGAAGGTGATGTGCTTAGGGAAACCGTAGTGTTATCGACTTGAATGAAAATCTGAGTTCTGGAAGCTGCATTTTTATTTTCCATTTCATCATTTCTATTATTATGTTTCTGTTTTCAGCTGGTTGGAATATTAAAGCAGCTGAGAACAGGCGGAAAGCAAGAAATAAGAGATCTGAGGGAAATTATCAGCCGGCTCTTTCCTTGCACATTCAGAAGAGCGCCTGCTCCAGATTGAGAAATATGTGTGTCTGTAAGATTGGATTGTGCAGTGAACAGTAGCAAGAAGTGAACGGTAATAAATCATGGCGTCGTGAGACAGTGGGAGAAGCGCCTTCAAAACCCCTGCCGGAATCAGTCTGAAGGTGACCTTAACTGAATGCAGACAGAAAAATAATAAAATCAACACATATTTATACAAACAAACCGTCATTACAAATGCGAGGAACAAAGAGTCGAAACCTGGAAACGTTGCCTTATTCTACTATGTGAATACAGGTCATGTAGCAAAATACAAAGGATAGATCTGTGCAAAGCTTGAAGTCATCACTGCTCCAAGGCACCGACATCACAATCTTCTGGGTATAGTAAGTTAGAGAGCTGCCCCTAGTGCAAACCCATTCTCTGATCCAATCTTCAGAGTGAGCCATAACCAGGATACAACCGGATACATTAGATATTAAATAGATACATTGACATACATTCTATTTGGCATAAATAGAATATATCATTTTCAACAATGATGCCAACCTTCTGGAATTTGCATGAACTGTTCCAACTTTTTAGATACAATCTAAGCAAATTTATGGTCCTCACAGGCTGGAAAAAGGATGGGGAATTATGAAAACCAAACAAAATTGAATAATTCTGGATAGGTCAAAGGAGGAAGAGGTCTTAAATGTCCCTGTGAGTATGTTATTAGATATTCACTAAACGGCTACAAAGTGGCAATCAGGAATACTAGTCAATCAGTGCAAATACTAGTAATATATATGGTTTCCCTTTCCTGATGATTTAGAAGAGCTAAGAGTCTACGAGGGCCTCCAGACTCTCCTCTGATGGAAAATTTCAAGATAAAGAAGAACCAGGTATGTTGAATTTCAGCAGATCCAATAATTTATTTCCCCAAAGATATATCAGTTCTAGAAGTGTCTAGTGTTGACAGAAGGGTCTAGGCGAGGTCCATTTTTTCCTATCCATTGAAAACATGTGCACACTCATTCGAGAGTACATGAGGAATAGCTGTCAAACAACAGCAACCTTGAAAGTCATGTCGAGGTTTAAAAAAAAAACAACCTATAGCTTATTTCTTCAAGATATACTGCCACACCTGTTCAAAGGATATATGTGGTATTGCACACTCCAATCAAGTGAATATGGCTGAGCCAAAATACCGCATACAACCTGTAGACAGTTGTAGAGCTATCTTCGGAAGAAAGCATCTAAACCTGGACAACCCCTTTAAGTGTCTAGTCATCTTAAAAGGAATTTGTGGCTTTTGCCACCTAATATAAGAGCAGCATAATGTAGAGACAGAGATCCTGATTCCAGCAATGTGTCACTTACTGTGCTGCTTGATGTAGTTTTATCTGCAGGATAATATCAATAATGTACTAGCAAACCTGCTGCCAGGTAGTCCTCCATATTCATGAGCGCCATATAATCACGCCTCTACCATTAATTGGCTGCTTTCTGCCTATGAACAGTGTACACAGAAAGCGGCCAATCAGTGGTGTGGGCGGGGTTAAACAGAGCTCAGCATTCAGAGAACTAGGATAAGCAGTGATTTTATCAAAACTAAAGCAAGTAGCCCAGTGAGTGACACATCGCTGGAATCAGGGTCTCTGCCCCTACATCATGCTGCTCTCAGATGGGATAGCAAAAACCTGGAGACAGATTTACTTTAAACCTGGTGAAAGAAAGATATATTTTTTAGATGCCAAAATCTTCTATCTATTATGTCTAATATTTCCAAGATGACCTATGATGCTAGAATAATGTCTTATGTTATTGACCAGATTAAATGGGTTTCCCACTTTTATGCATAATTGCATTTAAATTCATTTTCACTGTTACGATCTTTTCTTGATGTAGGCAAATAGAAACATTCTTACTAGTGATGAGCGAGCACTAAAATGCTCGGGTGCTCGAAGCTCGGGTCGAGCACATTGGAATACTCGGGTGCTCGACCCGAGCAACGAGCCCAACGTAAGTCTATGGGAAACTCAAGCATTTTTCTGGCTGTCCCCCCCGGCTGTCTGCAGAAGGTCAAAAATTGCCCAAATTGATGGGAACAGTGCGCAATTAAACGTCAGGCAGGCAGAATATATAGGCAGACAGGCAGGCAGGGTATATAGGAGGGTGCATGAAAAACATAGCAGGGCACTTGGAACACACTAGTGCCCTCCGATTTTCATTTTCCCTTCTCTTTAAAAAAAACGGCAATTCAGCAGCGGCATACACCGGTACCCGACAATTTAGAACTTGTACTGTACTTGTCATTTAGTGTTAAAATAAAGGATTTATTAAAAAAAAAATAATAGTGTTTTCATGCACCCTTCTCTTTAAAAAAGCCGGCCGGCAATTCCTCATCGGTACCCGACAATTTAGAAGAGAAAGAATAGAGCATCACACATAGATTAGATAGATAGAAACATGTCAGTCACATATATAATAAGTACAGTGACAGTGTTGGTTACTGTACTTGTCATTTATTGTTAAAATAAAGGATTTATTAAAAAAAAATTGTCGTGGGGTTCCCCGTAATTTTAGTCTCTAGCGGAGGTTAAGCAGACGGCTGGGGAAGATGTTTGAAGCCTGGGAAGGGGGTAATACCCACGGAGCTTCCCAGGCTACTAATATCAGCCCCCAGCTGAATACCTAGCCTTTACTAGCTATTAAAATGGGGGACCCCCCAAAAAATGACGTGGGGTCCCCCCTATTTTAATAGCTAGCAAAGGCTAGGCAGACAGCTGGTGGCTGATGTTAATAGCCCAGGAAGGGTGCCATGAATATTGGCCCCCTCCCAGGCTAGAAACACCAGCCGTCAGCCATCCCAGAAATGGCGCATCCATAGCCTCGCTCTTCCCACTGCCCTGTAGCAGTGGCAGTGGGGTAATAGGGCTGGGGTTGATGTCAGCTTATAATGCCAGCTGACATCAAGCCCAGGTTAGTAATGGAGAGGCGTCTATAAGACACCCCCAATACTAACCCCATGGTCAAAAGTTAAAAAAACACAAACACCCAGAATAAAGTCCTTTAATTGAAATAAAGACACATTCCTTTAATGTTCTAAATTAAACCATACTTACCGTCACGTCCATTGCAGCTGAAGCCAACGATCTCCTGCAATAAAAATAAAATAATAAATCAACCTCATCCTTACCTTTCCATGGTTCCCAGGACAGTTTCAACTCTGCTACATTGACATGACAGGCTGGAGCGCAGCAGAACGCTGCCATCCAGCTTGCCATGCCGCAGACACTGAGAAGCTCCTCAGTGAAGCTCCTCAGTGTTTGGCTGTGACGGCATCCAGATGAGCCGAGTTCATGTCCAATGAACTCAGCTCACCTCATGCACGTCACTGACAGCGTGAGAGAATTCTCCTGCGCTCACCGCTTGAGCAGGAGAATTCTCACACGCTGGGATGGCATTGAGATGACAGGTTGGATCGCAGCAGAGCGCTGCCATCCAGCTTGTCATCCTTCAGAGAATCTGCTGAGTGCAGGCATGCTTGCGCTCTGCAGTGTCTCTGAAGGATGACAAGCTGGATGGTAGCGCTCTGCTGCGATCCAGCGCTTCAGAGACACTGCAGGTAGCACTTTAGAGACACTGCAGAGCGCAAGCATGCCTGCGCTCTGCAGTGTCTCTGAAGGATGACAAGCTGGACGACAGCGCTCTGCTGCGATCCAGCCTGTCATCGCAATGCCATCCCAGCATGGGAGAATTCTCCTGCTCAAGCGGTGAGGTCATTTGCCGGCACTGCATGCGCAGGAGAATTCTCCCACGCTGTCAGTGACGTGCATGAGGTGAGCTGAGTTCACTGGACATGAACTCGGCTCATCTGGATGCCGTCACAGCCAGACACTGAGGAGCTTCACTGAGGAGCTTCTCAGTGTCTGCGGCATGGCAAGCTGGATGGCAGTGTTCTGCTACGATCCAGCCTGTCATGTCAATGTAGCAGAGCT
The DNA here is from genome assembly GCF_046119375.1 of Phyllobates terribilis. Taxonomy (NCBI): domain Eukaryota; kingdom Metazoa; phylum Chordata; class Amphibia; order Anura; family Dendrobatidae; genus Phyllobates; species Phyllobates terribilis. The sequence goes on from NW_027362768.1 coordinate 148,578,910, forward strand.
TGATGTCAGCTGGCATTATAAGCTGACATCAACCCCAACCTTATTACCCACTGCCACCGCTACAGGGCAGTGGGAAGAGCGAGGCTAAGTTCCAGAATTGGCACATCCTACGGATGCGCCATTTCTGGGGCGGCTGACGGCTGGTGTTTCTAGCCTGGGAGGAGGCCAATATTCATGGCACTCTTCCTGGGCTATTAATATCAGCCTCCAGCTGTCTGCCTAGCCTTTGCTAGCTATTAAAATAAGGGGGACCCCATGTCATTTTTTTTAGGTCCCCCATTTTAATAGCTAGTAAAGGCTAAGTATTCAGCTGGGGGCTGATATTAGTAGCCTGGGAAGCTCCGTGGGTATTACCCCCTTCCCAGGCTTCAAACATCTGCCCCAGCTGTCTGCTTAACCTCCGCTAGAGACTAAAATTACGGGGAACCCCACGCCAATTTTTTTTTTTAATAAATCCTTTATTTTAACACTAAATGACAAGAACAGTAATCAACACTATCACTGTACTTATTATATATGTGACTGACATGTTTCTATTTATCTAATCTATGTGTGATGCTCTATTCTTTCTCTTCTAAATTGTCGGGTACCGGTGTATGCCGCTGCTGAATTGCAGTCTTTCATGTTTCACTGTGAGCACTGTTCCCATCGATTTGGGCAATCACTGTAAAGCCACAACCACCATGGCTGCGGCATTACAGTGAGTGGCAGACAATCCCTGCATGATTGGTGCTCTAAATAGCGCCAGACATGCAGGACGGGGACCCGAGCTCCCGCCCGAGCATTGCGCAAGGACTCAGCGAGCTCCGAGGATCTCGAGTACTGAGATGCTCGGGCGAGTACCGAGCAGTGGCGAGCATGCTCGCTCATCACTAATTCTTACTTATTTCCAGTCCTAAAAAAACTTCTCAAATCTCTCTGACATTTTGCTGAAAACATAGTTGGATGGAATCTGTAGAATTGTCTATTTGTGCAAAATATGGCACTTTGGATGGGTACTCATTAATAATGCAGTGCAATTTTGGTTTTATGGCATGCTCTTTACTTTGTTTGCCAATATAGAGGCATTTAGTACCTTGTTCAACTTAGATATATGTATATTGGTCTTGCCTAGAGGCATCTGGTTTTGCAGAAAAAAAATATGCAGGAACCCCTCTTGTGACATTTAAAGGGGGCGTCTTACAGGTTATGTACCAAGTTTAGAAGTTCCCCCCTAACTAGAGGATAAAGGATGACTTCCCAATCGCTGGGGTTCTAACCTCTAGGACCCCCACTGATCCCGACAATGGGCCCATCTAAATGGAGTGGAGGCTGATCATGTCCATCTCCACTGTATTCATTCTCAAATGGACCACCGGAGATGGCCAAGCGCTGCGTTTCGCTGGTCTCCGGCACTCCCGTTCAGAATGAATAGGACAGAGGTGCACATGATCAGCTTCCACTCCATTTAGATGGGGCTCTTCAGAATAGGGGGGTACAGAGAGTTTGTCTATCGTTCTGCGAATCAGCTACCCCCTGGAAATGATGGTGCTTGAGTGAGCTCTCGGGAGAAGGAGCAGGTCACAGAGAGGAATGACAGAAGACCGACGGTGGGCTCGGAAAGAGCGCAAGAGGCCGGTGAGCTGTAAGTGCAGAAAAAAAGGAATAGGGATTTCTGTTTGGGGTACAAAAACCTGCCGACAGGTTCCCTTTAAGCCGGTGCATGGTTCCGTTGCCAACCTAGCAGAGAGATAGCAACTGAACAGTTAAACCGCCAACTTGGCATTCAGACCTGAACAGTTTTTGTTCTCCATATCCCAGATAACACCTTACTTTTTTTTTTTTTTCTTAGCTGAAAGACCCTGAAAATATCTGATATAATTTAAGACTTTTTTCTTAGAAGTCGAAAAAATGGTTGCCAACTCCTCCCTTGCCCCTCGGAGAATGTTCCAGGATTACAGTTTTTACAGTCTAGTTCATTATTTCAAAACATGATGGAAGCAGCTATTTCACAAAGGAGCAGCGAGGAATTCTTATCTCGTTTGTGCAGCGACTATTGTAAACGCTAATCCACCTGCTTAGCTAACCCCAATAACGCTATTAGTGCATGGCCTCTCATATCTTCTCCAGTACATAATGTGCTACAATGTTCTCATTCACCATGCCCCATTCCAGAAATTTCACTTAGCAACCTGCATTAGGAGAAGGAAAACACTCCACAGTGTGGCATGTCCAGTGCGAGGGGTCTATTCACTGAATGGGGTCTCTGCAGATAAACGCTGGGGGGTACGGAGCTGCTGCTAATTACACCGACCCTCATATACTCATTATATGTATTTAATGGGACTAATTACTGAAACGAATGTCAGCCATAGTTGTTATAATATAATTAGCTATGTATGAGTGAAAACACCTTCATAACTGCAAAGTTGTGTTTGTGTGATGTAGCAGAGTTGAGTTTCCGCAGCTTATTTGAATAGTGCAATATGGTTTGGAGATGTCCCCCAGGGCGACACAGAAAATTGAGTTTTAAAGGTTTATTTTGGAAACAAATGACATGACCAAACAGAGCAGTCAGAGGGATCTCAACCTACACAGAAGTTCCTGCTATGTCAGGCTGTGCCAAAGTGAGTTTAGGTCCTCCGAGGGGCTATCGTTTTAGAAACCCCTCCCAGTCAGCATGCCAACTGCGGGGGGTGCACCAGTTACTTTGTGGAGGAATTGTTTTGCACCTATGTAGGTCACAGCAGCAATACAACATTGATAGCAACAAGCATAGATGAAATGAAGGACTTATTACGTATCTCAGCTCTTCTCTGGTGACATCAGACAGGAAGACGAAGAGGAGGAGCCTGTTGGTGCTGGTAGTTTGTGCTGCTGTAGGAGCTGGGAAGGAGGGAAAAACATCTCCAGGACTTTTTCATCTGACCCCTTCCCAGCTACAGAGAGAGCACGTGACCGGAAATGAGAGCGCGCGTGGGGTGTGAGCGCGTGGGCTGTGGTGTGGCTGTGGTGAGCGGCGTGTGGCGAGATCCGACTCGGCTCGCGGCCCTCCGGCGAGGGAGCCAGGCGGAGGTGACCGAGTGGACCGGGTGGACCGGTAGGAGGCGACCAGAGGGACGAGCACAAGAGAGCGCTGTGATAGCGTGCAGCGCCGGCCGGCGGAGGGCGCCAGGTGGTAGTGACCAGGAGGACCGGTAAGAGGCGACCGGAGGGGCGAGCGCGCTGTGATAGCGTGCAGCGTCCCTAGAGGAGGTGAGTGAGGGGCAGGAGGCCGCGATAAGCGGCCCTACTGAACCAGAGTGTGTACTGTACTGTACTGTATTGTATTTGTATTTGTATTGTAATTGTATTATATTTAAGTGCTCCCCCCTGCCTTATTTAAATTAATCCCCTGTCCATACTTGATCGATCTCCCCCCTATCCATATTTAATACAACTCCCCCGGCCATCTTTAGTGATCCCCCAGTCCATATTTAATTGATCACCCCCCGTCCATATTTAAATTGATCCCCTGATCACCCCCCGTCCATATTTAACTGATCTACCTGACCACATTTAAATTGACCCCCCCGTCCTCATTTAATTGATCCCCCAACCACCCCCGTCCATATTAAATTGATCCCCCCGACCACATTTAACTGATCGACCCCCCCAGCCCATAATCAATTGATCCCCCTTGTCCATATTTAATAGATTCCCCCTGTCCACTTTTACTGATCCCCAGTCCCTATTTATTTGCCTTATCCCCATCCATATTTAATTAACCCCCTGTCCATAAATAATTAATTGATTCCCCAGTCCACAATTAATTATTTCCCCAGTCCATATTTATTGATCCCCAGTCCATAGTTAATTGACACACCGTCCATACTTAATTAATCCACCTGACCTACTTAGCTGATTCCCCCGTCCATCCTTGATACTTAATTGATCTCCCGTCCATACTTAACTGATCCCCCGCCGATATCTAATTGATACACTTGCACATCCCTAATTGATCCCCGTCCATACACCTATATATAAATAATTGTGTTTTGTACTTGTATATATATACTGACTATATCCCCATATTTAGAATGACGTCCATGTTGGCCGGAGCCGTGCAGTGTACATCTTGCGCAATGTATGCATTCCGTGAGCAACCGCTCAAGGATCCATACTGCTGCGAGAGATGTGAGCATATCGTGCACTTGGAAGCCCAAATTCTGGATCTAAGTGCTCAGATAGCGATACTGAGGAGCATCGACAACATGGAACGGAGTTTGCTGCTCACCCAGCAGACACACAATGGGTCAATACTGGGGGTGGAGCATAGAGGGGAAGTGCAGGCTGAACAGGCAGGGAGCTGGATAACAGTTAGGAGGGATAGAGGGAAGAAGCATAGGAAGGCTGGTTCAGAACCGGCATTATTGGAGCACGACAGATCCTCTGACCGCCGGGGGAGTGTATGCTCCAGTAATGAGGGGGAGGGGGAAGTGTAGGGCAGGCAAGACAGGTCCTGGTAGTGGGTGACTCTATTATTAGGGGGACAGACAGGGCAATCTGTCACAAAGACCGGGATCGCCGAACGGTGTGCTGCCTCCCTGGCGCTCGAGTCCGGCACATCGCGGATCGGGTTGACAGGTTACTGGGTGGGGCTGGCGAAGACCCAGCGGTCATGGTCCACATCGGCACCAATGACAAAGTGAGTGGTAGATGGAGGGTCCTTAAAAATGATTTCAGGGACCTAGGTAGGAAGCTTAGGGCAAGGACCTCCAAGGTAGTTTTCTCAGAAATACTACCAATCCCGCGAGCCACACAGGAGCACCAACGGGAAGTTAGGGAGGTGAATAAGTGGCTAAAGAGTTGGTGCAAGGCAGAAGGGTTTGGGTTCATGGAGAACTGGGCCGACTTCGCGGTCGGCTACAGGCTCTACCGTAGGGACGGGCTGCACCTCAATGGGGAGGGTGCAGCGGTGCTGGGGAAGAAGATGGCTAATAGGTTGGAGGAGTTTTTAAACTAGAGACGGGGGAGGGAAACCAAGGAGATAGGTGGGATGTGAGGCAAGTAAGGGGGAAGGGGAGAAGTGAATATAATGAGGGTGGAGAGGGGGGTGGGGATAGTACAGTTAGATCGTTAGAGAAGAATAGGATGCTAAATAACCCCAAAATTTTATCTTGCATGCTGACCAACGCAAGAAGCCTGACCAATAAGGCGGATGAGCTGCGGGCGCTTATATCGGAGGAGAGGTATGACATCGTAGGTATAACAGAGACTTGGTTAGACGATAGCTACGACTGGGCGGTAAATTTATTAGATTATAGTTTATTTAGAAGGGACTGGAAACAGGGGAAAGGCGGAGGAGTCTGCTTATATGTAAAGTCATGTCTAAAGCCCAGATTAAGGGAAGATATAGGAGAGGGAGAAGAGGGGGTCGAGTCCATGTGGGTAGAGATAGAGGGAACTAAAAATAATAATAAAATATTACTGGGGGTCTGCTATAAGCCACCAAATATAACAGAGGAGAATGAGAATCTGCTATTAGGACAAATAGACAAAGTAGCAAAACATAATGAAGTGATTGTAATGGGGGATTTCAACTACCCGGATATTGACTGGGAAACCGAAACCTGTAGATCTCAGAAAGGAAAAAGGTTCTTGACAAATATTAAGGATAATTATCTCTCCCAACTAGTGGAGGAACCAACGAGAGGGAAGACCGTGTTGGACTTAATATTGACTAATAGGCCTGATAGAATAACTGAGGTACAGATAGGGGGGCACCTAGGTAATAGCGATCATAATATTATCGACTTCAAAATGCCCTTCAGTAGGGTTATCAATAGGGGAACAACAAAAACATTAAACTTTAGGAGGGCGAAGTTTGATCAGCTGATAGAAAACCTTCAACTTATTGACTGGGACAAAGTTCTTAATCAAAGGAATACGAATAGTAAATGGGAAACCTTCAAAAGAATTCTGAATACTCAGTGCGAGAGGTATATACCGTATGGGAATAAAAGGGCCAGAAATAAGAGGAAACCAATATGGTTGAACAAGAACGTAAAAGGGGCGTTAAATAGCAAAAAAGAGGCATTCAAGAGATTAAAACAGGAAAACAGTAAGGAGGCACTAATGTGTTACAAGGAAAAAACGAGAACCTGCAAAAAACAAATAAAAATAGCGAAGGAGGAAACAGAGACGTATTGCTAGGGAAAGTAGATCAAATCCCAAACTGTTCTTTACGTATATAAATAGTAAAAGGATTAAATCGGATAATATTGGACCGATAAAAAGTGAGGAAGGCAAAATCTTAGAGAAAGATGAGGATAAAGCTAATCTATTAAATAATTTTTTTTCGACAACTTTCACAAAGGAAATCGAACTAACAGGAGAAATGAGAAGTGACAAACTTAATCCTCCACTAAGTATGACTATTCTAACCCAAGTTGGGGTACAGAAACGCCTCAGTAACATTAAAATAAACAAATCACCAGGACCTGATGGCATACACCCACGGGTACTAAGGGAACTAAGTAATGTGATAGACAGACCGTTATATCTTATATTTAAGGACTCTGTTGAGACTGGGTCTGTACCACTTGATTGGCGACAGGCGAATGTAGTGCCAATATTCAAAAAGGGAGCGAAAAGTGACGCCGGAAACTATCGGCCGGTGAGTCTGACGTCCGTTGTGGGCAAAATTTTTGAAAGCTTCATTAAAGAGGCAATTACACAGCATCTTGATGCTAATAATCTTTTAATCCCGAACCAACATGGATTCATGAGGAATCGCTCCTGCCAAACAAACCTGATTGACTTCTACGAGGAGGTTAGCTCTCGAGTAGATCAGGGGGAACCAGTGGATGTCGTGTATCTCGACTTCTCAAAAGCATTCGATAGCGTGCCACATAATAGGTTGGTATACAAAATGAGAATAATGGGGCTGGGGGAAAATGTCTGCAAGTGGGTAGCTAACTGGCTAAAGGATAGAAGGCAGAGGGTGGTTATAAATGGAATATACTCAGATTGGGTAAGCGTCACTAGTGGGGTACCACAGGGGTCTGTACTAGGCCCAATGTTATTTAATATCTTTATTAACGACATAGTCAATGGGATAAATAGTAAAATATCAATATTTGCAGATGACACAAAGTTATGTAAAACAATTAATACAAAAGAGGACAGTGCAGACCTACAGAGGGACTTGGATAAGCTGGGTAGGTGGAGCATTCAATGGCAAATGAGGTTTAACGAGGAGAAATGTAAGGTCATACATATGGGAAGGAAAAATGGAAGTCACCAGTACTCACTGAATGGGAAATCATTGGGGAATTCAGAGATGGAGGAGGACTTGGGCATCTTGATTGATAGCAAACTAAATTGGAGTGCCCAAAGTCAGGCCGCTGCTGTAAGGGCAAACAGGGTAATGGGATGTATCAGAAGAGGTATAGCTGCAAAGGATGAGAACATTGTTCTTCCACTGTACAAAGCACTGGTCAGACCACACTTCGAATACTGTGCTCAGTTATGGGCCCCAATATATAGAAAGGATATAAATGAGCTTGAAAAGGTACAAAGGAGGGCAACAAAATTAATAAAGGGAATGGAGGGACTGCAATACCCAGAGAGGTTGGCAAAACTAGGACTATTCAGCTTGGAAAAGAGAAGGTTGAGGGGGGACATAATAAATGTGTACAAATATGTTAGGGGACAGTATAGAGATCTTGCCTGGGATTTGTTCAAAAGGAGGGATATTACGGTAACAAGAGGGCATTCACTAAGACTAGAAGAGAAAAGGTTTCAGCACCAGCATAGGAAGGGGTTCTTTACGGTAAGAGCAGTGAGAATATGGAATTCACTGAGTGAGGAGACGGTAATGTCCGATTCACTACACCAGTTCAAGCGGGGACTGGATGCATTTCTAGATACCAGGCAGATTTCAGCGTATACTTAAAAATAAAATAAAATAGTAGGTTGATACAGGGATTTATTCTGACTGTTGGTTTCAGAGTCGGGAGGGAATTTTTCCTCAGGTGAAGATTGGCTAAATCATTTGGGGTTTTTGCCCTCCTCTGGATCAACTTTAGCAATTACAGAACTAACAGGTCGAACTTGATGGACGCAAGTCTTTATTCGGCCTTACAAACTATGTCACTATGTCACTATGTCAAGATGGAAGACAAAGATATTGACTACTGCCAGGTATGACCGTGACACATTTGAGATGGACGGTGACTAACTGGAAGTTGTAAAGGACTTCAACCTACTCGGATCGATGATAACTCAAGATGCAGCGATCACACCACAAGTCAATATGGACAACTCAACAATGAAGTCGCTGGACAAAGTCTTCAAATCAAGGAACATTTTACTGGCAATGAAGATGAGGCTCGTACATAATTTGGTCTTTTCTGTCATAACATACGGATGTGAAACCTGGACGATCAAGAAAAAGGACAGAAGAAGAATCGACGCCTTCGAAATGTGGTGCTGGAGAAGGATGGTATCAATACCATGGATGGCAAGAAGAACAAACAAATCAATTTTGGAACAAATCAAGCCGGACATGTCACTGGAAGCAAGGATCACCCAGTTACGAGTTGCCTACTTTGAACACATCATATGAAGAGAGCGATCACTGGAGAAGGACATCATGGTCAGAAGAATAGAAGGAACAAGGCGAAGAAGACAAGCAACACGATGGCTTGATACTATGAAGACAATGGCAAAGATGACCCTGGTGGACCTATCTAGGCTTGTACAAGATTGATCTTCCTACAGATCATTCATCCATCAATTCGCCATGGCTCGAGACCAATAAATAAATAAGGTCGCAGCAGAGACCAAATGACAGAAAGATCTTGAACATTGGTGTCAGCACCATCATCTGGAATGACTTTAGATGACACCTGTTTCCTTAGGGCCTTAATTATAGCAAATGTGCATAAAACAGAATGCATTTCATGTCTAAGCAGGAGCCGTCATCAGATACTTGCATAATCCATACAACTACCATTCACAGATCCCTACTTTTTTTGGATGTCGAAATGCAATGTGCAAGTTACATAGTCTTACTGTAGCAATATAGAGAATGGTACTAAGCTCAACAGTTGCAAGTCCCTAGCCCCATCTTCCTCTGTTTAACTCATAGTTCACTGACTGTGCAGTCAAGCCACTGAGCTGTCAGTCAAGTAGAGGAAGGTGGAGCTGGGTGGGGAATAGAGCCATAGAGAGCAGGAGGCAGAGGCTTGGAAAGTGCTTTGACACTCCCAAAGCACTTAAAGGGGTTGGCCGGTCCAAATCAATAAGTATGCAGTCACTATGTGTGACTGCAGACTTATGAATTCCCACAGCCTGGACCGGAGGGTATGTATGAGTTATACATACTCCCGGCCAGAACCCGACTAGTGGGCGCGGCCTCTCTCCATACACTTGCATTGAGTGAGGCCACGCCCACTGGACAACCACACCCACTGGACGGTGGCATCAATACACAGCCTCGCTCAATATATGGGTATGGAGCAAGGCCGTGCCCACTGGACGGACTTTAGCCGGGAGCATATATAAAGTATACATACCCTCCAGTCCCGGCTCAGAAAGCAACAAATCCTCGCAGCGTATAGTGCGTGCGCTGGGGGGGGATTCATAAGTCTGCAGTCACACAGAGTGACTGCAGACTTATCGATTTGGACTGGACAACCCCTTTAAATGTCCTTTGCATGTTAATTAAAACAGTGATTTTCAGTCAGGGAGCAACAGATTACATAAGCAATGGTGTGGATGACATTAACATTCAGAGAGCAATGTGACCATATTAACAGTTTGGGGGGATACATCGTTCTGACAGATTCCTTTTTTGTTACTTTTTCACTTCTAAAGATTTTTTCTGTTGTGCATCACTGGGGACAATGATGTTTAGTGTGACATGATGCATGACTGGACAAGTAAAAATGGCACAAGTTGTCAAAATTTCTCATTTAAACGTATTAGACAGGTATCTCTTCCTTATGCCGTACCTAGAACATGCTGAAAGTAAACTTAAAGCTGTTGCAGCAAAAACCAAAAGTGTGAAAAAAATCACAAGAAATGTGTTTAAACATTTTCAAATGTATCTAAATAAAATACATAAACAAATAGCAATTGCTAAAATGCCATCGTAATGCTCCATTATTTTATATTATTTTTTCTCCAGACTGTTTGATGGTTTCTATGTCATTCACAGTAGCTGTCTCTGAATGTCATGGAAGAGTTAAAAAGAAAAAGTTGAATTATCTCTTATCTAATCCTGGCTCTGCCACCACATGCTCCCTTCTGCAAATGGTAGACAGGAAAGAGTGTCCCCAAGGGAGGATGACACTACCGCTGTCTGCCTGTCTGGGTGGTATTCAATCTATTATTCATTGCTGTGGTGGGGGGAGGTACCGCTCTTCCTGCAGCAGCTGTGACCTCACCATCTAGTCACCAAAACAGGCAATTAAGTGAGAAGTCATTTATAATAACAAGTGACATATCTTTGTGAAATGCAAGGTTTAACCCCTTCAAGAGCAAATTCATCTCATCTGTTCATCAGGATGTGAAGAATTCTAGAGAGCAAGGACAAAAGGCCATATCTATCTATCTATCTATCTATCTATTATCTATCTATCTATTATCTATCTATCTTATCTATCTATTATCTATCTATCTTATCTTTCTATCTATCTATCTTATCTATCTATCTATTATCTATCTATCTATCTATTATCTATCTATCTATCTATCTTATCTATCTATCATCTATCTATCTATCTATCTTATCTATTATCTATATATCTTATCTATCTATCTTACTGTATCTATCTATTATCTATCTTATCTATCTATCTATTATCTATCTTATCTATCTATCTATCTATCTATCTATCTATCTATCTATCTATCTATCTATCTATCTATCTATCTATCTATCTATCTATCTACCATCTCTTACCTGTAGCTTACTATGGACATCACAATTATACATACAATGTGCCAGTAAAAACTATGATGCCCAAAATGAAACTTCACAACATCATTAGGAAAATGGATCTTACATGTTTCAAAATCGTGATTGATCATTAATCATAACCATGCAACTGTGACATGTATGTGACAATCTGACAGGTGATGGAAGACGATTTACTGAGAGGCGTGCAGAACATGGAGCGTGTAGGACACTGCGTTTTCTCCTTTTGGACATGGAGTGAAGAATTGACACTTTTGCATACTGTTTTATTTATTTGCTTGGATGGTAGACCCACCTCAAAAAGTCTATAGGCAAGGACGCAATTATAGTAGGAGGGGGTACTGGTGTCTGACCCAGTCAAAACTTACCATTGGACTGTCACCCAACTATTGCCTTCAAGTTACTATGAAGTTTTAATTGTCAAATTAAATCATTCCATTTAATAGCAATGGACAAATCAGGTTCCCAATATGGTGTCATTCCCAACTGGCATTCGATTCACCTTGTGAACTCAATACACACTTTTTGGAGAAAAGTATTGGGCTGCATGTCTTAAAAATTGAATTCAGGTTTCTTATTCAGCCCATTGCCCCCCGTTGTATAACATCTGGCACTGTGTCCCCAGTATGTAACCTCCAGCCCCATTGCCCCGGTGTATAACATCTGGCCCCGTGCCCCCAGTATGTAACCTGCGGCCCCATTGCCCCTCGGTGTATAACATCTAGCCCCATCACCCCCGATGTATAACATCCAGCCCCTCACCTGCCGTCTGCCTATACTAACATGTGACAGAACGGCCGGTGGTGCAGAGCTCACAGATACCAGCGCGGTCCTGTAATAGGAGTCACCGGGATAACAAGTCCGTTCATGACATTTCTTCCTCCATCACCTGTGAGTGATATTACTAAGAAGTGGAGCCGCAGCAACTCAGCCACGAAGTGAAGACCACATAAAGTTACAGAGCAGGGGGCCGAGTGCTGAGGAGCAGAGGGCAGAAAAGTCACCACCGCTCTGCTGACCCCATAACTGCAGAGTCCAGACCTCCTCTGGTATAACATCAGCACAAACAACTGTGCCCCCGCCGGGAGCTTCATGGCCGAGTAGCTGCATGCAGCCTTACATCACCAAGCACAATGCCGAGTGTCGGATGGAGTGATGCAGAGGCGTAGCTAGAGGTTCAGCTCGGGGGGAGGGGCGAGTGTTGAAACACATGAGTGGGCCACTAACCCGGTAACTTTGCTTACAACTACAGTGGCGCACTCTAATTGTGTCATCAGTGGAACCTCAGCCGATGACCATGGTATTACTGAAAATAAATTTCAATACAAAGACCAGCACTGATATTATCGCTATATGGTGATATATAGTGGTAGATACCAGCACTGCAGAACATACAAGAAATTACAGTACAGTTACAGATAGTGACTTAAAGCTGATGTTCTTTCTGATAGAGTCGTTCACATTTCCCATCTTTTCCATCTGCCCCAGACCGACTTGACAACTTCTTCCAGCCAGGACTCGTCTGCAGAGATTACAACAAAGACACATCTGACTTCTCACATTTCCCAATCTATTCCCAACCTGCACAAACAACTCATCTTGCTGATACCCCAATATTGAGCAATTGCTGCCGTATGTATCCCTATTACTGCCCCAGCTGCGTGTAACAAAAACTGTGCTCCTTTCACTGCCCCACATAGTAATGCCCACCACTGTGCCCCTTACATAATAATGCCTCTTTTGTGCCCTCTAGATGGTAAAATCCCCCCTAGAAAATATGAATGCCCTGTGCAAATACCATAGAAAACATTTTGCCCTTAGAAAGTAATAATGCCCCCCATGTGCACCTTTGAAGGTTGCAGTACTCTGTGTGACCCTATAACAATAATACTTTTTATGTCCCCACTTAACAATTAACAATGTCTCCTGAGTCCTCCGATGTACAGCTCTCCTGTACACAGTATGTTGGGCCCACGGCTCCCCTATACACATTATGATGGGCCCACAGCTCTACTATACACAGTATAATGTCCCCACAGGTCCTCTATAAACAGTATGATGAGAACACAGTTCCCCCATATATAGTATGATGGGTCCACAGCTCCCCTATACACAGTATGATGTCTTCATTTCTCCCCCAAAACACAGTATAATGATCCCCACAGTAATCCCCAAACTCATATATAATGACCTCCACAGTAGTCCTGAAGCCCTCACACTAGCTCCCATATTGTATAATGGCCCCCATACTGTATGATGTACCCTTCAATAGTCCCCAAACTGTATGATGGCCCTCACATTAGCTCTCACACTGTATGATGGCCCTCACATTAGCTCCCACACTAGATAATGGTCTCAAAACTGTATGATGACCCCCACATTTGCACCCACTCTCTATAATAGCCTCCACGCTGTATAATGACCCCCACATTTGCACCCACACTGTATAATGGCCCCCACATTTTCACCCACACTGTATATTGGCCTCCACATTTTCACCCATTCTGTATAATGGCCTCCACACTTGCACCCATTCTGGATAATGGCCCCCACATTTGCACCCACGCTGTATAATGGAACCAACATTTGCATCCATGTTGTATTATGGCCCCCACATTTGCACCCAAATGCATAATGGCCCCCACGCCTATAATGTCCCCCACACCTTGAGAGCACCCCCACAGTAGTCCCCACACTGTATGAGGGCCCTCCATTCTAGGCCTTACAATGTATGAAGCGCCCCCTTACTTTATGATGCCCCCACAGTCACACCACTCATTTTAATTAAAATAAAAAGCATCATGTACTCACCTAATCCACGATCTTCTCAAACCCTCCTGCAAAGCACCGCCGCACACACTGGACATCAGAGTCTCGATACGGTGACATAACTGCGCCAACACACTGGCGTACTATGCATGCGCCAGCACTTCTGACACTGCAACCACCTGAAATTCTGTAGACTGCAGGTATAAATCGACCTGCGGTCTACATAATGGGGAGCGGTAGTGCAGGCGAATCATGTCTCCCTGCTCTACTGCACCGCTTAGCTATAACTATAACTTAACTACTCACGCCGATATAGTTAAGGGTAGCATAGCTCCGGGTGAGCCCCTTTGAGCACCGGGCCCTGGGCGACAGCAACCTCTGCCCCCCCCGTAGCTATGCTACTGGAGTGATGTCAAACCGCCACCACTGGACTCTGGATCAGTGGAAACGTGTACTGTGCAGTGATTAACCATGTTTATCTATGTGGCATCTGATGGACAAGTCTGGGTTTGGTGAATGCCAAGAGAACGTTATCTGACTGATTACATTGTACAATGTGCTGTTGGACGGATAACACTATGAACTTGCTTCTCAGGCTCAGCCTCGGCCCACTTAGTTCCAGGGGAGTAAAATCTTAATATTTCAGCACAAGACATTTCGAACAATTGTAGCTTCCAACTTTGTGGGACCAATTTGGGGAAGCAAATTTCTGTTCCCCATGACTGTGCCTAGTGCACAACGTACATAAAGTCATGGTTGGAGGTGTTTTGTGTGGAAAAACATGACCGGCCGCACAGCGCGGATCTCAGCCCCATCCAAAATCTTTAAGCTATGTTCACACATCATGTTTTTTTCAGCATTTCTTGATACAGTTTTTTATGAGAATTTTCAGCTGCCTTTTGCAGTACCAGTGAAGTGACCGCGGGCAAGGCCGCGCATTGGTATCTATGATCTGGCCCAGCAAGATCCCCACACACAGACTCTATCTTGATAACCGTATCTTTACTCGTATACATTTTTAACACAGCAAAGAAAAAAACAATAAATGACAACCGTAAATATGCACAGTAATAACGTGTACTGATAAGCTGACCCTCACTGTCCCTACTCACACGTTACCAGTCCTTTACTCCAGAAGGATGTGTCCCTCGTCGCAGGCCTGTCTGTCTTTGCAGGAGGGCGTCCCAGCCGAAAAAAAAACAGGAACAGCAGAATTCGCGGAAAGAAAGGAAGGGATACTTCGGCCTCTCGCCAGAGGTCCCGCTTACAGTCTCTCTGATCCGGATAGAAGCTCTGGTGGGTCCCCTTATGTAGTCCACACTCCAGTAGCAAGGAGTGTAACAGCTGAATCCTTCAGCAGTGCAGGAGCTGGGGAAGGCTCCGAGGATATGGTGTCAGATAGAAGAAATCACGTTGAGAGTCTCTCCTGCGCCACACACGAGGGCCTGCACACCGTCCTGGCTCTTTTCACAGACCACAGCAGACTCTTCGCGCGCTTTTTCCTGCTTCCCACTTTGGTCACGTGACTCTCTAGGGCGGGACACAGGAGGCTCAGTCTTTTTCTCTGTCATCACACCCTGCGCAGGTGCAACCTCTGGCCACAAGGTGGCAACATCATCCTGTGTAATCACTTCTGTAACAGGCTCTATATCAATTATCACAGAACAGCCAGAGCCGGCCAGCTCACTACACGCCCCCCCACTCAAAGGTTGGCAGTCCCTGCCAACGACCGGCTCCAGGGCGGCGATGGCTGTGGATGTGACAGGGGGCGGCTGGGAAGAGGGCCACACATATTGGTCTCTGTAGGACTGTCCTGGAGGTACCCCTGCAGTGGTCCTCGTTGTCCGCCTAACGGGTTGGATCCCCTCTCTCCTATCAGTCACCCCACTCTCTTTCCCAGTCGACATGTCAGTAGAGGAGGTAATCAGTTCAAGTGCATCAGTCGGACGGACAGGGGTAGGCATGCATTCAGTCTCTACATCCCCGGGGTCAGTGTCTCCGACATTATTAGTGATATCCATCTCTCTAGGTATCACAGTAGGGGAGTCAGGCTGGGAACGGCAGGGGCGCAACATATTACGGTGCAAAGTTCGAATGCTGCCGCTGTCTTCGCCCTGCACTCGATAGACGGGGCCACCGGGGTACGGCTGTCCAATTACTCGATAGACTTCGGTCTCCCACTTGAGCCGGAGTTTCCCTTGTGGCTTCTTTATTCGGACTAGGACCAGTTGACCTACATTCAGTGGGTCTTCTTGTACCGGAAGTGGGTCAGCGTGCACTTGATCCTGAATTTGTCGGCCTACTAGCCGGTAGACAGTCTCCATTCTCTGGTGGTGTGTTTGTAGCCAGGAAGGATAGGTACCACAGGTATCTTCTTCGGAGCTAGACAGTTACAACTCATGGATGTCTTTGCCTGGACGGCCAAAGAGAAGGGTGTATGGGGTGTATCCGGTGACAGAATGGACCTGATTATTATAGGCCCACAGCAGTTCCGGGAGGAATCGAGGCCAGTCGGGCTTTTTGTCTTCAGCCAAAGTCCGGATCAGTTGTAAGAGGGTCTGGTTAAAGCGTTCACACGCGCCATTCCCTTGTGGATGGTAAGGGGTGGTCCTGGACTTCTTGATTCCATACATCCGTTGGAGTTCTTCAATGACTCGCCCTTCGAAACAAGCCCCCTGATCAGAGTGTAGCCGCTCCGGACACCCGTAGACCCGAACGAATTGCTGACAGATAGCCTGTGCAGCTGATTCAGCAGTCTGATCCTTGGTAGCAACAGCGACAGCGAATTTCGTGAAGTGGTCCACCATCACCAGACAGTACTGGTAGCCACTATTCGCCGTTCCGATCAACAGATAGTCCACCATCAACAGCTCGAGGGGCCTCAACGTCTTAATAGTCTGGACGGGGGCACGCTGCTCCGCGGACTTGTGGAATTCACAGGTACGGCATGCTTGACAGACGTTTTCAACCAACTTACGGAGCCCCGGACAAAAAATGAACTGCTGGGTCCACCGGAGGGTCTTGTCTATGCCGAAGTGGCCGTTCCTCCTGTGAGCTTCGCCCACCATCTCATGGGCCAACTGCACTGGGACGACAATCTGCAAACACTCCTCCAGCATATGGGATAAAAGGGCCCTGCGACACAGGACTCCATCTTTCACGATCAGCCGATACCACTGGGCAAGCAGAGCCAAGGCTCCGGTCGATAGTCGGGCTCTCACTTCGGAGGGCGGTTTCTCTTGTTTATTCACATACTGTTTCAGTAAGACGTGCTCGGGATCTCGATCTTAAAGCTTGGCCCATTCTTGCTGGGACAGGGGAGATCCCACTACGGCTTCAATCCCTCCTACCGCATACTGGCGGCTATCTTCTATTTGCTTTGCGAGCCGGGCAAAGTCAGGCATCCCATCTTCCTCCAACTCTTCATCCCGGTCCCCCAGACAGCGTTCCATTAGTCTCTGAAAAGTCCCCGGTGCGTTATTCAAGCCGAACGGCATCCGGTCGAACTCATACAGGCCCATTGGAAGGATGAAGGCGGTCTTTTCCCTGTCCTTCTCACTCATTGGAACCTGCCAATATCCACTGGCCAGGTCTAGGGACGAAAAATATTTGGCCTTCTTCAGGGCGGTCAGTGACTCTTCGATCCGAGGAAGTGGATATGAGTCCCGGATAGTGCAAGCGTTCAGCCTACGGTAGTCCACGCAAAACCTTAGGGAACCATCTTTCTTTTTGACTATCACCACGGGTGCAGCCCACGGGCTCTGGCTTTCACGTACCACTCTGGCGTGTAGCATAGATTCTAACAGGCTTTTCACCTCCTGGTATTGCTGAGGTGGTATCTGCCGGTACCTCTCGCGGATAGGGGGGGTATCGCCCGTGGGTATCTCGTGCTGGATACTGGTGGTACACCCAAAGTCTGTGTCATGCTTTGCAAAGGAGTCTTGGTGTTCCCGCAGGAGTTCCTCCACTTGAAACACTTCTTGTTTGGTGTACTGAGACGTGTCTAACTGCACTTTTTCCCGTAGTTTTTGCCCAATGTCTTCATCGTCTACTTGAGCGTTTATGGCTGAGACGGTTACCGTCCAGTCGCCTTCTGTAGACGGGGTGAATTCTAGGGGCCCAATGGGATTCACTTCCGTGGGTAGAGCATATACCCGGGCAAGTTGAGTGCTGGCTTCAAGGGCTAGGCCTACGTCTGCGGTGTTGTTTAGCCTGACAGGGACTCTCCCGTTCCTCACGACGGCTAGAGTGCGAGCAACTAGTGGGTTTAGCTTACCCCCACTTGGGGTCCTTGGCTCGATCAACACTTCAACCCCCTCAAGTTGTCGGTGGGTGTTAAGGGGTAAGGAAATGACTGTCTCTTTTTCAGCGGGCAAAGTAATCCGGGTACGGCGTGGCACCGTAATGGCGGCTAGGGGTAGTTGTTCCTCTGCCATCTGTTGAAGTCCAACGGTCCGGATTACGCGCTGGAACGCCAAACGAGTCGGCTTATGTTTGGTGACTTTCTGCCAGTATTTGGGTCCTTTTCTTGTCAACAGCATAAGATCTAGGTCTTTCAAGATGTTCATTCCAACTATCACTGGGGTTTCGGAGCCGAAACCTTCCTTGACGATGACGATCCCTCGTTTCCCTAAGTCCTGTCCGCAGGCCTTTGTGTCCATCCAAGCAACTCCGGTCACTGGAATGGGTAGATTATTAGCCGCAATAATCTTAATGGCGGTGTCTGGGTCACGAGCAGTTCATGGTTTGAGGTAATTTTCGTAAAACTGTTCAGAGATCGTGGTCACTTGTGACCCGGTGTCCATCAGTCCCTGTACGGCAATTCCTTCCAGGACAACTTCAAGTGTCGGGCTATTCGAGGCAAGAGCACTCCGCCATCGGCTCTGTTTTTCCACACCCCTCTCCTTGGCCTCCCCTGCTGCGCAAGCCTCAGCTGCAGGGGTGTCTAGTTTAACGGCGGCCATTGTAGTGAGGCCCGGCGTGGTAGCTCTGCTTGTGGATATGGCTGGGGTTCCATTCGCTGGTCTGATCGAAATTCCCTTCGCTGGGGTGACTGAGGGTTTGTTCGTTGGTGCGACGGAGGTTGTTGTGGAGAGAAGTGTTGAGGACAACGATTTGCCCTATGGCGAGGATCACCGCATGACCAACACTGTCCCACGGGACGACTAGGCTGTCTTCGCTGGTCTCTCTGTCGGTCTAATGTTAACTGTAATATCTGTCTCTGTAAGTCTGCTACCATCTGTTTCAGGTCTTCCGTGTCACTGTTCAGATTTTTAATGTCAGATATGGATCTGCACGCAGCACCTGGAATCCCCACATCCATGACGGGTCCCCTTGAACGTTCTATGGCTTCCTGTTTGACTTCAGCAAAAGTAAGAGTCGGCATCATCCGGATCAAGTCCTGTAACGTGCGGTTAAGATACTGGTCTCTCAGTCCTATTACAAATTGGTCTCTCAGTACCAGGTCACGAGAAGCCATACCAGCTAGTTGCTCCCCTTTTCCACAAGTTTGTGCAAGGAGTACCTGAAGGGCGTTCGCATATTGGGGAATATCCTCCCATTCAAGCTGCGTCCGTCTAAAGAACATGTGTCACAGTGTTCCCTGGTATGTGGTCGGCCCATAGGTGTTCTCCAGCACCCGCACCAAATCATCTACTGTACGCTGGCCCCTGACCGTCTCCAGTCTGACTGTCGTCCATGCCTCCCCCTCTAGCGTCAGTACCGCCATTTCTGCCAAGGTCTTAGGGTCAATATTATACATTTCCCCCAGTATCCGGACTTGTTCCTCCCACTCTGGTACAGGGTAGTTTCGTCCGCCAAATTTCCTGACCTGATTCACAATAGACACCGGCGTGGCTTTCTGACTGTACACGTGGCCTGGGTGGGAATCCTGTTGGTCACAGATCCTGCCGACTACGCCAGATGAAGTGACCGCGGGCAAGGCCGCGCATTGGTATCTATGATCTGGCCCAGCAAGATCCCCACACACAGACTCTATCTTGATAACCGTATCTTTACTCGTATACATTTTTAACACAGCAAAGAAAAAAACAATAAATGACAACCGTAAATATGCACAGTAATAACGTGTACTGATAAGCTGACCCTCACTGTCCCTACTCACACGTTACCAGTCCTTTACTCCAGAAGGATGTGTCCCTCGTCGCAGGCCTGTCTGTCTTTGCAGGAGGGCGTCCCAGCCGAAAAAAAAAACAGGAACAGCAGAATTCGCGGAAAGAAAGGAAGGGATACTTCGGCCTCTCGCCAGAGGTCCCGCTTACAGTCTCTCTGATCCGGATAGAAGCTCTGGTGGGTCCCCTTATGTAGTCCACACTCCAGTAGCAGGGAGTGTAACAGCTGAATCCTTCAGCAGTGCAGGAGCTGGGGAAGGCTCCGAGGATATGGTGTCAGATAGAAGAAATCACGTTGAGAGTCTCTCCTGCGCCACACACGAGGGCCTGCACACCGTCCTGGCTCTTTTCACAGACCACAGCAGACTCTTCGCGCGCTTTTTCCTGCTTGCCACTTTGGTCACGTGACTCTCTAGGGCGGGACACAGGAGGCTCAGTCTTTTTCTCTGTCATCACACCCTGCGCAGGTGCAACCTCTGGCCACTAGGTGGCAACATCATCCTGTGTAATCACTTCTGTAACAGGCTCTATATCAATTATCACAGAACAGCCAGAGCCGGCCAGCTCACTACACCAGCAAAGTCTATGAGAAACCAGAATTCTCTGTTCACACATCATGTTTTTTTTTTTGTTCAGATTTTGTGCTTCATGTTTTTTTTTTAAATAGAGCATGTCACTTCTTTCCGTGTTTTTTCAGTGTCTTTTCACCCATAGGAAGTAATGGGTGGTAAAAAAAACGCATCAAAAACGAATCAGAATTTGTATCAGCGTTTTTGATGCCAATGTAGAATTAAGTTTTTTTTTTAACAGAACTTTATGTACATGCATAAAAAGAGACAGAAAGATAGAGAAAAAAACGCTGACAAAACGCATAAAAAAAAAGAACCAAAACTGCAAGAAAAATCCTGAACAAAATGACCTTGAAGATCAGGTTTTGCTGCAGAAAATTGACGCCAAAAAATTATGATGTGTGAACATAGCCTTAGGATGAACTAGATTGGAGATTGTGAGCCCGACCTCTCCCCAACATCAGGGTCTGACCTCACAAATTCTCTTCTGGATGAAGGGGTGAAAATTCTCACAGACACTTCCAAAATCATGTAGAAAACCTTCCCAGAAGAGCTGGAGCCATTGTATCTGTGGAAGGACTAACTCTATATTAATGTCTATAGAGGTAGAAGGGGAGGTCAGGAAAGCTACTGTAGTGTAAGGTGGAGGGGGCACATACTTTTGTCCATATAGTACTTATATGATATGGGATTAATTGGCTACAAAAAGATGACAATATTCCATTGCATTTGAAAATTAGCGGAAGACTGTCCTTGAGAAAAATTACAGTAGGAGTTCTTGAAGTGCCCAATGAGATACAAGAGGCCAGTTGAGGGGCATAATAGGTAGTTCAGGGGCCCTGACTATTTGTACCTATGACAGATCTGCCCACAGAAAAGCAAGACATCACTGATTATGTAGTAAACTTAGTTTTCTAGTTTCAAAAAACTAATTTTCATTTACTCTATCACTGGAACACCCAGGAGGGGGGAATGATTTGTGATCAGCTTATTGTAAAAGAGTCTTTTCTAAAAAGTAGGGTTTGCACAAAGTTGATAACCCTTTGTCTTCATGATACTGTCATTAACTTAGATGATCCATTCTGATTGCTCATGCTGTATTTTTTCGGGAAAACTTTTTTTTTTCACTTGGGGAAACTAAAACTACAAAATGTTTTAAAAGTATTATAAAACTAGAAGAGTCTAGAAAAAGTGAGTAATTAAATTACATATCGGATTTTAATATTTGCTTATAATTTAGGATATGAATAATGGGAGTGTTTCACCACCTTTTGGGACTTCTTTTATCAGAGGCCCATAGAAGTTGTGAATCTTTCTGCTCCCAGTGAAGCGTGTTATGTGTCTTTCCAGGTGATCTCAGGAGAAGAGCATTAGAGCATGGTATCTTGGGACTTCATGTTGTGTCTGCCTGCATTGCAATTATTCTGTATACAATGAAGTCACAAGAGAGAGACTTGGCGCCTCTCAGACGCTTTTCTCCCCCTGGTTGTTTACTCTGCAAGAGGCAATTGCGTTCACTAAGCTCAGACTGCATGTGAGCGATACACATTGCCTTGACAGCAGTTAAAATCCCCTTAAAACATCTTTCAAAATCTGGCTTATTGGAAGAGGAGATAGCTCAAAAAAAGTCCCCAATCCATAGCACAAAAGTAACAGTTGCTACCATTACTATTGGAGCCATGAAGTCAATTTGATTCCCAAGCAAAATCTGTATCAGGTCCCCACATGCGCCATTTAGAATACTGGTATCTTATGTAGCTAAGGGGCTTTTTTTGGGCCACTCAGACTGCTTCCTCTGCTATCTATATAATGTATTCCATAGTTGCCAACTCCTCTGGAGCGTCCAAACTTCTAGAGTAATGGGACACCTCTTGGAAGGGCCAGTAAGAGTCGCAAACCTCTCTGAATTTGCCTTCAGTTTTCCAAAAGAAATCAACTTTTCAGGAAGGTTTCTCCAGTCGTTGAGTGAAAGGAAACGGGGTTTGTATAGCCAGGAAATGTTTAATTCCTGGGACTTTTGGTGCCTCTCGATCAAGGAGGGTTAATTATCTGTTTTTAGATTACTCCTTTCTGAGAGCCTTAGGTTTGCCTACTATTTAAACTCCTGGGTCTCTGACTTCCACTGCCAGTCTTGTGCGTTTGTAAAAAAGGAGAGAACAGGGCGCAATGGGTGACTCAGTAATGCAATTTGTAGAGGGGTGTGGGAATGGCTACTAACCTTATGGAGTTGTGCACCTCTGCACAACCCCAGTAAAAAGCTCCACAAGCTCTGCTCTGTTGGTGGCTGTCATCTGCTTGCAGCGGCATTCACAGATCCTGATCTCACAGTGGTGGGTCACGTGATCAGGTTAGTTGCGCATACGGCCGAGATGGACGCCCTCCTTTAACCAACACTGACGGCAGTGTACCATAGGAGCTAGGATGGACGCCCAGCTTTACCAACACTCACGGCAGTGTTCCAGAGGAGCTAGGGCAGTGCAGCTTGGAAACCAGGGTAGTAACTCTTAGTTAACTTCTTCCCACAGGTGGTTGAACAAATAAATAAAGGCAGCTCTACCGCACCCCAGCAGGGGGAGAAAGACAATCAGTGAATGTGAATAGCGGTATCAGAGCGCCAATATCAGGGCAAAAATTAATTAAAATGACTGATTTATTATTACACACAACGCGTTTCGGTGTACAAGGCCACCTTCATCAGGTGCTGCACATGTTGCACCATGGTATGTCCGCCCCTGACATACACACTTCAGGCACGCGATTTTCGCATATTCAAAGAAAAGTACAAAATATTTTGTAATGAAAAGTGCATGTCAATTCAATAGATCGACACTATATATCTTACTGAGATGGACTATAAAATGGGCTGTGAAACTGGAAGTTAGAGAGTGTGTGGCTGGGTCCATACGGTGTACCTAGGAAAGCTGTGTAGACTGGATTACAAACTGTAGGTCCCAGGGAGCTTGGTCCTGGGTGTGTCATAGAAGAGAGAGGATCTGCATGAAGAGAAGATCAGGAGAAGTGTGATTGAGCAGAGACAGGTCAGAGAGAGGTAAACAAAGGTAAGTGCATGGTCATTTGATGCCAATTCTAATATCAGGAAGGAAAAATGACTACCATTCTGACATGGATTTTCATAGTAAGTATACCACCATCATTAGGTCTAATATATCTATTCAATAATGTATGAAGCATGTATTGTGAAACCTGGTGATAGATCTGCTTTAAATGGGTTGTTTTCTGCTGGACAGCCCCACATTAATAGCCCCAGGATGCAGCATAAAGTAAAAAAAAACCTCTATTCTTATCTCCCAGAACCCAGAAGAGTTGTGTCTCCCACCAGTCACCTGATATAAATAATGTCACGGGTCCGCTAGAGTCAAACTGTGGCCCTTCAATGGGTACCCACTGGAAGTGTCGCTATAAAAGCAGTTGGCATCAGTTCTGTGGTGCCCGTAGAAATAACTAGAGGTTACCGATTACATGGTTTTCAGAATTAGAAAACATGACTTGTGATGTCTTCTAAGGGCAGAATCATTGGGATCATTGATGGAACCTGAGGGTGGACAGATAATACCCCATTAGATAGTGTTTGAGAAGCCTGAAATAATTTACATCCGGAAGGCAGGCTTCCATGTGCCCATGATGGTGCAAGGGTTCAGATGCCCCAAAAATTCCAAAACGTTATTGTTCATAAATGACTATGATTGGATGCAGGAGAAGGGTAAACACAACGATTAACAGTATGCAGTTCAGCAATTCATTTTTGATTAAATAACACAATCTGTCCTCAAGAAATAAAGATTAATGAAATCTTTAAGCGAGCTTGTAACTGCAGGTTAAAAAAGGACATAAAAAAATATTCTCCCTCCTTTGGAGCTCTCGGTTCTGCTGTTTACCTTCCTGAGGAACGTGAAATTAGATTTTATTTGTCTTTTCATTGTGTGATTATTTTAGTGGATTTGTTTTTGTTAAGCAAATATTCACACATATTTTCAGGTGCATAAAGTTTGTAATAGTATTTATCCTGTTTTATTGTTATCTGCACTTTGTGCATAAATTACCATTCATTTGCATAACATTGTTTGAGCTTTGCTTGTTTGTATGTAAAGGAATTCTCCTTTGGTTTGGAACAATAATATTCCATTGACATAAATGTTGTTTTTATTAAAGTGTCAAAAATGGAAATGTGGTTAAATTATGAAGCATTACGGCTCCAGTTAGCAAGTTCTGCTTAGGAAACCAATACTTTACGGGGTTTCTAAGACCTATATGTTTAAAACTAGTCTCTTTTGCTTTCTGTCAGAAATTTGGTATGTCCGGTCTTAGAGATCAGATTTATCCCTTACATACCTTCAGATGACCTGCTTTAATAGAAAACCCATTCCATTATTTTGTGATACTCTGGTGTGGGATGTTTATGCTGTATCCATATGTAGCCACCAAGTGGTTGTGATGTGAACTGCAGCCTGTCGAGAGTCTTAGTTGCACATTGTTATAAGATAAGATAAGATAAGATATACTTTATTTATCCCGGAGGAAATTGCGGTATCACAGCAGCAGAACACAGATCTCGAACATGACACATATGATAACATAACATTTGGAATGCTTTAGATATTGCT
Organism: Phyllobates terribilis; assembly: GCF_046119375.1. Taxonomy (NCBI): domain Eukaryota; kingdom Metazoa; phylum Chordata; class Amphibia; order Anura; family Dendrobatidae; genus Phyllobates; species Phyllobates terribilis. Next base: position 148,603,949 of record NW_027362768.1, read on the forward strand.
TTTCAGACATTTGTTAAACACCCCCATAGCTGTTGGAACAAACGATCTCCTGTATTTTTCCTTTTTACACCTTAGTTGTATTAGGCGATTGCTGAATGTGCTCTTCTGTTTCGCAAACAGTTCATAAAGCGGGTGTGTGTTGTTGCCCATTATAGCTCTGCACTTCTTCTTAATCCTATCCTCTACCACCTCTTCAAAAGTCCCAAGCTGTAGACCCACCGTCGCGCTAGCCTTCTTTATAAGTTTGTTGAGCTTGTTGGCGTCAGCAACACGCACACTGTTACCCCAGCAAATTATTGCCGCAAAGGTGGCACTAGCCACAATGGATTGGTAGAACACCTCAAGCATTTTGCCACACACATTAAAAGACCTTAACTTCCTTAGGAAGTACATCTACTCATCCCCTTCTTGTAGACCTTCTCCATGTGGCACTTCCAGTCTAGCTTGCTATCCAGGTAAACCCCCAAATATTTGAAACTGTCCACCATCTCCACATCCTGACCGTCAATGGTAACAGGTAGGCATACCTTCTTGCACCTTCCATAGCTCATCACCAACTCCCTGGTTTTCTTAACATTTAGTTCTAGATGGTTAGCCTGGCACCATAATACAAAGTCCGCAACCACCCTTCTATATTCCTCTTCATCCTGGTCCTTCCCAATACCGCCAACTATCACAGAGTCATCAGAGTACTTCTGGAGGTGACAAAGGTCTGATTTATACTGAAAGTCAGCTGTGTACAATGTAAAGAGGAATGGCGACAGCACTGTTCCCTGCGGGGCTCCGACACTGCTCAGTACACTATCTGATGTAGCCGTCCCCCACCTAACAAACTGTGGCCTATCCGACAGGTAGTCAATTATCCAATTCACAAGTCCCTCATCCACCGCCATTTTAATCAACTTTCCACGCAGTAAGAGTGGCTGTAATGTGTTGAACGCATTAGAGAAATCAAAGAACAAAGCAGGCACTGTGGTTCCATCATTGTCCAAAAAGGAATGTACTGTTTGTAGCAGAGACGCTACAGCATCGTCCACCCCCAGTCCCTGCCGGTACGCAAACTGAAGAGCATCAATATGCGCCATCACCCTCGGACACAAGTGAGCAAGTACTATTCTCCCCAAGGACTTCATCGCATGCGATGTTAAGGCCACCGGTCTATAGTCCCCCGGGGAAGCTGGGAAGGTAGTCTTGGGAACCGGCACCAGGCAGGAAGTCTTCCATAGCACTGGTACTCTCTTTGATTGTAAGCTCTGGATAAAGAGATGCTGGAAGACAGTACACAACTCATTTGCACACACTCTGAGGACACGTGGACTGAGACCGTCAGGCCCTGCTGCTTTGCCAATGGCCAGCTTACTAAACTGGTCCCTCATGTCATTTTTGGAGACCGAGAAATGATCTATTTCACCCCCTGTTAATTTAGCTAGTTGTTCCCCGGCCTCCTCCCCCTTCCCTGCTGCTACCGCACCTTTATTGCTGAATCTATTGAAGAACTCATTCATTTCATTAGCCATTCTAAGTCCACCACCCCCCTGCTCCGACCTTGCCTTAAACCCAGTCACTAGCTTCATTCCAGCCCACACCTCTCTGGAGCTTTTTTGTGCAAATTGATTTTCTAATTTAACTCTGAATGCCTCACGGGCAATCTTAATTTTCCCCTTTAGGTCTCGCTGTATAATTTTCAATGCCTCCTTGTCCTTCCTTTTAAAAGCCAGTTTTTTCATGTTTAGTAAATGTTTCAACTCTTTTGTAATCCATGGCTTATTGTTTGCATAACACCGAATCTCTTGAACAGGTACTACAATGTCCATACAGAAGTTGATGTAATCAGTAACTCTGCCAGTAATCTCATTAACATCACAATTCTCTTTCATGGTACACAACACCTCCCAGTCTGTACAATCAAAGCAGTCTTGTAACGCCTCCTCTGCTGCTGGACACCACTTCCTTATCTTTTTAATTGTCACTGGTTGTTTGCGGACGTCTGGTTGGTAAGCAGGAGACAATAGTATGAGGTTGTGGTCAGATTTCCCCAGGGGGGGTAATGCAGCCGATGAATAAGCATTCTTAACATTAGCAAAGAGGAGATCCAGTGTGTTGTTGTCCCGTGTAGGACATTTGACATATTGATAGAACTTTGGTATTGCAGATGAGATCTTTACTCGATTGAAATCCCCAGAAATTACAGTTAGAGAGTTTGGGTGTTTAGTCTGAAGCCGGGCCATCACCCCTGACAACACATCCCCAGCAGCCTCTGGGTTCGCACATGGTGGTATATACATCACAACTACAATAACAAGAGTGAATTCTCTAGGCAGATAGTAAGGCCTGAGGCCCACTGCTAACAGTTCAATATTTGGACAGCAATGTTTCTCCTTAACAGTTACATGCCCCTGATTGCACCATCTGTTGTTAATGTAGAGTATCACTCCTCCACCTTTTTTCTTGCCGCATCTAACTCTCTCTCTATCAGCCCGAACCATTTGAAACCCTGGTACCGAGACACATGAATCTGGGACCTCCTCATGCAGCCAGGTTTCTGTAAAGCACATGAGACTGCATTTCCTAAACTCCTTCTGGGTCTTACTCAGAGCCAGCAGTTCATCCGACTTATTTCCCAGCGATCGTACGTTACCCATGATAATGGATGGGACCACTGGTTTAAACCTTCTCCTCCAGGACTTGATCTTCTTGCCTGCTCTGCAGCCTCTGAAAGGTCTCCTTATTTCCCGTGGAACATTAATTATGATATATTAATGTATATAATATCGTATCCATCATTTAAAGGAGCTGAGTTTAGAGATGAACGAACCAGAACTATAAAGTTCGGGGTACATACAGGATACCTAGTGTCCAGTGCTGAACTTCGAACACGAACTTTCCCTGGAAGTCTGTTGTACAGTTCGGGGAGAAGAGAGAGAGAACCAAAGTTTGGGTCACCATTCATTTTTATGGGGTTCAGGTTCAAGTTCGGGTAGAGTTCTGGTTCTCGTCTGGTTCTGGTCAAACCCGACGAACCCGAACATCCATGGATCTGCTCATCCCTAGTTGACCTTTTTTCGACAACCCCTTTCAGAATGTTGTCACCTCCATCGAACAGTGGATTTTGCCAGGGGAAGCAATGACCTCCTGCCAGACATATCAAAAAAGGGAGAATCTGGTTCATATGGATGGCTCTAAATCAGTGGCTCAATGTTTTGCCTCAAAGAGAGTCCATTTTCTGTTCTGCATGTCTACATTAGAATTTGCGGAACATGAGCCCCGCGAACCTCCTACTACTTGTTGTCATCCATGGCCCTTCATTTGATAAGCCGGCTTTGTGCAACGTCATGTATGCATCACAACACAACATTGAAGTCGTTCTTGGCCGGCTAATCAAAAGTGGATTCGGGAATGCTGGTGATTCACAGGTCTCTGTCCAAAGACCACAGATTACTGACCGGGCCGCTAGACCAGGGTCCTGCCAATCAATCAGCTCTAGTCTAGTGTATATTAATAATAAGGTTAATGGTTGTCTCCATGAGGCCGCTATGTATGGACACCATACAGTCTCTCAAATTCTCCTACTAGTGAATGCATCTTTTACAACAAATGAGTAAATAGAGCCACAATCCCCTTAAAGTAATTTTGTCTTGCAACATATACGATATATATAGAGAGTGTCACGGGTGTGTCAGGTGTGACAGATAGTCGCTCTGGATCTGGCTGTAGAAGGTCACTGTGCTTGGCATTGCAGACGCCTTCTTGATCCTCTCATCTCTGTAGTATAGCTATATTCTTCTTCCTTTAGGACTCAGCAGCGACCTCCACCTTTTGCTGCTGATTGACACACCCTTGCTTGCTGGCTAAATACTCTCAGTTTCTCCAGAGAGTCGCATATATCAATTCAATGGACCGACACATGGGAATAGTGTGATGGACTATAAAATGGACTGTGAAACTGGAAGTTAGGGAGTGTGTGGCTGAGTCCTCAAGCTGTATGTAAAAATTCTGTGTAGATGGGATTACAGACTGTAGGTCCCAGAGATTGGTCCTGGGTGTGTAACAGAAGAGAGAATCTCAGGAGAAGTGTTATTGAGCAGAGACAGGTCAGGGAGAGGTAAAGAAAAGTAAGTACAGTGCTATCTCATACCAATTGTAATATCAGGAAGGAAAAAAAAAGATTATATAGACAACATCTGCAAAGAGTTTGTATGTTCTCCCCGTGTTTCTCAAGTTTCTCCAAACACTCCAAAGACAAGGAATTTAGATTGTGAGCCCCGATGGGGACAGAGATGATAATGATATCTGTAAAGTGCGCTGAAATTAATGGCGCCATATAGGCTAGCAAAATAAATAAACTACTTAATGACTTAAAATGTAACATATAGAAGGTGCAGTAAATCCAAGCTCCCTATAAAGAAGTGTTGCCTCAGTAGGCAGTAATAGATTGCAGCCGCCAAGACGTTGCGAGATGACACTTATGTATGGGTAAATGTAAATGATGGCAGATACTTTACAAGGGTTGTCCACAATTATTATTTTTTTTTTTTAATATGGGCCCAGAATGACGGTCTAAAAAACAAAACAAAATTACTCACTTCTGATCACCCACTATTCCTCTGTTACAACTACATGGGTCCTCTGCCGCTTTAAGAGAATTGAAGCCCCATCTGCTCATCTGTGGCACATCAGGTACAGGGTGATTTTTGGACATTTAGAACCTTTGGGTTACAGCAGGTTTCATTAAGTATTTTTCAGTTCTGTGGATCACACTGCTAAAATGGAAATGAATGCAGAATTGATATGGAGTATGCAGTGAATAGGAGGGTGTCACCGTGTAAATTAGGGTAGAACATTCCATCTAATACTTTTCTCTGAACTCTTGAGAAAGAGCAAGAAAACTGTTACGACAGCAGACTACAATCATCTATGAAAGCGGAAACCCTCCTCCAGAGAATGCTTGATTGCAATCATCCGAACAAGAGTCTGCCGTCACTTGATAGCGGTGTTAAACTTTCAGGCTTGAAGTTTTACACCTGCGGCAGAAAACATGTCTATAGAAGTCTTCCCAAAATCCATATTTATATCCAGCTTTATAGGGGTAATTGTATGCAAACATGGCAAAACTTCACCGCTACGGCCCCCCTGAGCTCTTTGCTCGGAGGCCAAGTGCATACCGCAATATTTGTGCCCTGTGAGTTTAGCTTAAAAGAGTATTCCCGTTTATAATCAAAAGTCATCCATATAATGTATTTCTTAAGTTCTGGACCATCATTACAATTCACACAAAGGCTTGCACCCAACTTAGCCAGATAAAGAGATGAAACACTATGCCCACCCATAGATCTTAACAGCTAATTTACATATTAAGAAAAACTTGGATTTCTCTGGAATAAGCCATCAGATCGCAGATATCAAAGTATAATTTATTGCAACTTTCAATGACCTGCTTGCCTATATAGACAGGTTAGGAGGGTTGATCCTACTGCCAGATTCCCTTTAAAGGGGTTGTCCGACGTTAGGCTACAAGTCTGCAGTCTCTCTATGTGGCCACTGACTTGTGAATCCTCACATAGTACACACTGAAGATTCACCGATGCCAGCGGGTGACCACAAATATGTGATTTGCATACATGCGGTCACTTGCCAACTAGACGTTCAAGAGTATTGGGAGTGGCCGAATGCAGTCTAGTCGGAATGTGGCCGGAAATTTGCAAACTGCATACTTGCGGTCACATGACCGCCAGCTCCTGGCGCAAGCATCAGAGAATCCACAGAGCACACTGTCCATGATGTGAGGATTCACAAGTCTACAGTCACATAAAGTGTAGCTTAAGTCTGGACAACCCCTTTAAGGACGCCAATGCAACTGATACTAGGGGAGAAGGATCAGATTAACATCCTACCGCTACCTGGTTCTGTGGCTAGATATTCAGGGGATGGAGGAGTGCAGCCGTGCCGATTGCTTTTGAGGCACCACGAAGAGCTGCCAACTCTTTCGGGAATCATTGAGGTTTTTCTTTTCTTCACTAGAGCTTTCTTTCAACAAAGTTGGTGACTACGACATAAAGATTATAAAATAATTAAAAGAATGCATAATTTAACCCAAAAAATTTGGATTCTGCCACTGGGCACTACATAGTCTCCGACTTCTTCTGTATGGCTCAGTAGACCATTGCTGGCATGATAACTATAGTCCTACAGTCACGGGCTCGCAACGCTTCACTGGTCATAATGAGAACATTCACAATATATGATTGTGATTCAAAGTGGGGCTTGGAGATAACGTCAAAATATCACCCCTACATGCGAGCTAGCCCCCGAATACATGCATCACATTATACAAGAATCCTGACTGTAGTTTCTATGGAAACTTTCCGTGCATTTTGCAAGGCGGCTTGTTGATACTTGTATGATATTGCTGTTAAATTATTCTTTAATATAATATAGCCAGACTTTTTTTTTCTTTCGAATCCCTTGAGTATTACTGAATAAAACAGAAAATTGTCAAAAGTTTATGATTGTATTATATCCACAGAGTAAATGATATTTTCCCTTTGACAACCCCCCCACATTGTGGAAATTGATAGTGTGTGACAACGACTTTATAGCCACCGTGGCAATCATTCATATGGTCAGTGTAAAAACGGCTAAATGTTATCTTTTTAATATAATTAAAAATGACCTTACTCGGTTATCCGTGGCCTTGAAATATGGATAAGACTGCATTTTTTTTTTGGCAATTTCTGCAGGAAATGTAATATTCATTTAAGCTTTATTGGGCAAATATATGAACATCATAAAAGGAGCAGAAGGCAATTAATATTAATACTGTTACTATCTGACTGATTTTATCTCTGATGAATGAACGTTTAGAAGAAGTTCTGTTTTATCGTCACGGTTCCCATTGGTTGAAACAAAGCCCTGCTTGATGTAAAAAGTTCATGAAGTTGGGCTTGTCAAAAAGTTTTTCGAAAATTTCATACTAAAATACCCGTCATTTTAGTTTTATACAGAAGGAATAATGATTAAGAAAAATGGAAGATGCTCCAAATTCTTAATGATTTTTAAGCCTCATTCAGACGTCATACAGTAGTTTTCTTAAATTAAAGCAAAAAAATTGAGCTAGAGCATAAGTTGGTATATGGAATGCATTAGGTGCGCATTCACACTGTGGCCATTTAAAAATTCAAACTTCTACCCATTAAACAGCAAAAAATGGGCAGCAATCATATGACACATGGGCAGCATCCGCATGCTGTCCATTTTTTTTCTTGGACCCCTTAATTTGAATGGTCAAGTTTTATCTATGGCTCAATCAGAGATGGGAATGACTTGTTGTTTCTATTTTGGAGGGGTGGGTTATGGGGGGGGGATACTCACAAAAATAAACAACCTCAAAGACTTTAACGGGAATTAGTTTTATCAGTAAAAAAACACGGATTGAGCATGTACGTGAAAATTAGATGACTGAATGGAGCCTTATAACGTTTTTGATGAATTTTTCCACTTTGGTTCATCACATTTTTTTTAGCCGGGTCCTCAAAATCTGATCACACAAGTTATCCCACTGCTAATTTAATTTTACCACCATTTTAACAATATTTTTAAGCTTCTTCTATAAGATCTTGAAGAGTTTTTGCTCTTTGGACCATAACTTTTTCTTAGACTCATCCTCTGAAGTTGATCACAGTGATCGGCTCCGGAGGATTCAACAGCAAGTGTTCAATTTCTCTGCAGTGCCACCACAGGAAAAATGAGGCATTACATAACAAAATAAATGGGCTGTCTATGTAGTACACAATAACTGAGTCCTCCAGATCAGATATTTTTACTTCTGGCTAATAGGTACAAATTCTCAACGTGGGACACCGTCATTAACTCAAGCTATAGTTATCTAAGGCCAGCCATTATGGAAAAAGTGATTGGTTATTGAAGGTAATTGGGAGTGAAGAGAGCATCAAATGACCATCTAAGTTTTCACTAACGTCTATATTATGGTGGGTCTTCTGTGACATGGTAGGATAGGTGCAGGCTAAACAGTAAAGTCTACATTTTACTTTGATGTGCCATTGCAATGAAACTGAGCCTAAAGGAGCCTAAAGGAAGACCTGTAGACACTTCTAGAGCAGGGAATGACCTTGGGCATATACAGTGAGAAAGTTCATAATATAGCTAATTAGGACCTCTAATTTCTGTTCTATCTGACTTTGGTTCTCCTTATCGTACCTGTAGGCTCTGGAAATGCTCAGAAAACTCTTCAATCTCCAAATAAACATCTAGTGGTAAAAAGAAAATAGACGGCAGGGAGGAGGGGGATGCAGCTGCAGTATTTCTCCTGAACTGCACATGATGGGGAAAGCATCATTACATTGTACCAGGAAGAGTCCCGCCACCGGGAAAGCATAGAGAGAGAAAATATGCATTTCTAAAATCCAACAGAGGAAGAGAAAGAGATCCACAATGTGCAAGTTAGTTCCAACATTTCTGGCTGTACTACATCTTATATTTGTCTAACCCTAACCCTAACTCTAGCCCTAACCCTGAGTTGTATGACACAATGAAATCATTGCATTTATGGACACTTACCTTTATAAAACATTTTTACTTTAGTCTCCATTTATGTTACCACTTACTTGATGTGTGCTATAATGGATCTGGTCCGGATGCAGCTGACAAAGGGTTTTTGCATCTTTCTTTGGTCCTGAAGGAGTTTCTGGCTGCGATCCAGTTGCTGGTGTTATTTATATCAAGCTCCCAAAATCATGTGAAATCATCTCTTGACCTCTATTCCTTTATATATATAACAATAGTGCATGTCACGCTGACAATCTGGCAGATGCTCTCAGATGCTGACAGAATCCTAATATTGATAAAAAGTAAATTCTTATTCTCCACAATCTACGGTGTATATATATATAGCTATACAGTAATATATATATATATATATATATATATATATATATATATATATATATATATATATATATGCAATCTTTACCTAATGGGAACCCATCACTAGTTAAACTAAATATACCTCAGCACAGATCACAGGGAATAAAGAAGACACTAGTACCCCAATAATATCACAGACAAGAACCTGAATAGTTAAAGTGAAAGATTTTATTATATACAAAGTGAACAATCCAATATAAAAACATTTAAAAAGGCAAAAGCTTCCTAGGTCTCCACAATAAATCTACGTGGAGACCCAACCTTCATCCTTACAGATGAATGTAAAGCACACAGTTGTCCTAATATAGGGGTAGAAAAGTAAATAACCCAGAAAAATAAGAGTAGAAACTCTAAGTATTGGCTATAAAGAACCAAAAGATCACATAAAGAAGAAGAATCAAGGTAAGTATATAAGACATTTATACCCAAATAAGGTATGAGCCCCACGCGTTATGCCACCAAGTGTGGCTTCATCAGGAGTGCCACCCATCCCTTCTTTACCAATCCCTTCTCGGGGTAGCACCATTTGATCACACCTTTTATGATCTGGTACTGGTATCATTATCTTATATACTTTTCTTTATTATCTTTCTTTATGTGCTCTTTTAGTTCTTTATAGCAATTATTTAGGGTTTCTACTCTTATTTTTCTTCTTTGGTAATTTCTATATGTTTATGGGTCTACATTTTTTCCTTTTAGCACAGATCATAGCAAAATGATATACAGGTGCATCTCACAAAATTAGAATATCATAAAAAAAGTTAATTTATTTCAGTTCTTCAATGCAAAAAGTGAAACTCATATATTATATAGAGTCATTACAGACAGAGTGATCTATTTCAAGTGTTTATTTCTGTTTATGTTAATGATTATGGCTTACAGCCACTGAAAACACAAAAGTCATTATCTCAGTAAATTTGAATAATTAACAAAAAACACCTGCAAAGGCTTCCGAAGCGTTTAAAAAGGTCCATTAGTCTGTTTCAGTAGGCTCCACAATCATGGGGAAGACTGCTGACTTGACAGATGTCCAGAAGGCAGTCATTGACACTAAGTAAATGCAAAGTAAATTTTGCATTTCATTTGGAAATCAAGGTCCCAGAGTCTGGAGGAAGAGTGGAGAGGCCACAATCCAAGCTGCTTGAGGTCTAGTGTGAAGTCTCCACAATCAGTGATGGTTTGGGGAGCCATGTCATCTGCTGGTGTAGGTCCACTGTGTTTTATCAAGACCAAAGTCAGCGCAGCCGTCTACCAGGAAATTTTAGAGCACTTCATGCTTCCCTCTGCCTACAAGCTTTTTGGAGATGGAAATGTCATTCTCCAGCAGGACTTGGCACCTGTCCACACTGCCAAAAGTACCAATACCTGGTTTACAGACAACAGTATCACTGTCCTTGATTGGCAGCAAACTCTCCTGACCTTAACCCCATAGAGAATCTATTATAGAGAATCTATGGAGTATTGTCAAGAGGAAGATGAGACACCAGACCCAACAATGCAGACGAGCTGAAGGCTGCTATCAAAGCAACCTGGGCTTCCATAACACCTCAGCAGTGCCACAGGCTGATCGCCTCTATGCCACGCCGCATTGATGCAGTAATTGATGCAAAAAGAGCCCAACCAGGTATTGAGGGCATTTACTGAACATACATTTCAGTAGGCCAACATTTTGGATTTTAAAAACATTTTTCAAGCTGTTGTAAAGTATTCTAATTTACTGATATAATGACTTTTGTGTTTTCATTGGCTGTAAGCCATAATCATCAACATTAATAGAAATAAACACTTGAAATAGATCACTCTGTTTGTAATGACTCTATATAATATATGAGTTTCACCTTTTGTATTGAAGAACTGAAATAAATTAACTTTTTGATGATACTCTAATTTAGTGAGATGCATGGGTATATGAGACCTGTCTTGTAGTAATCCAATGTGCCAGCGCTGAGAAATAGAGCTTTAGAACCACATGCAAATTAGCCCACCAGTGCATTGGGGGCGTGTTAATGCACCTGGAGTTAGTGCATCAACACAACCCCAATGCATTTTCAGCACTGACGAACACACTCAGGAGAGGGCCCTTGTGCAAAAACAGTATCTGAGCCCTTTGCAGTCCAATAACTCATCATAACGCACAATGCCACTTGATTTGCAGGTGGATTTGGCCCCCTTACCTCTTGGGCCCCTGTGCGGCTGCTCAGGTTGCACCAATGTTATGCTCAATTTCTCAGCGCTGTCACACCAGATTACTACACGACAAGCATCATTTTTATTGATTATCAATAGATTCATTAGTAAAATCGTCCTGACGGTTTCCTATTAAACATTTTTGCTTACACTCTGCCATACAATGCTATATGATACTGCCAACTCTGCAATTTACTTCTTTAGCAAAAAAAAAGGTTACAACAGGTCTAATTGTTCTAGCCAAGAATCACAGTGACGTTGTGATGGTTGCTGTTCTCACTCGGAGGTGCTGATGCTTAGTGGTTACTATCTCCACAGAGTTCAGCTTCTTGATGAAACTCCAACAGGAAATTATCCGGTTAAAATCTGGTCACTGTCATCTCCTCAGTGACCCCGGAACAGTGTTACTTCACACAGATCAATAGCTTCTAGCACAGTTAACTGCCCACTACACTTCCATGCTCAGCTATGATGCCTGAGGAAGTAGTAGACTCTACTCCGAAACGCGTTGCAATAAATTGGAAGTTTTTTTATATTTACTGTCTGGATTAAGCTTTGTCAGCGGTAGCATCTTGGATCCACTGCACTCCTCTCTCCTTTACCAGCTACAAGGAGGAGAATTATTAGTACTCCCAGCCTCTGAGAACCCTTTTTACTAAGTCACAGCCTCTCCCAAGCTCCATCCAAATACCAAGCCCTCTTTCTCTGGGCCGACATCCTTCAAAGGACCGATGAAACCTTCAGAAAAAAACTCCTTCATATGCCGCCAATACACCGGGCTATGCCACAGTGGTGACAGACCCACAAATCACCCACTATGCAGCTGAGTCTCCTATAACCCCCCTACCACCACCAACACTGGTCACAATTAGCTCACAATTCACTCTTGATCATGCCCTCTTGGTGAAGTGCCTCTGGTATTTCTCACCTAATGAAGCATGCAAGAAAATCTTCACAGTAGTTCAACCCGCAGGTCAAGTGTCTCTCTTACAAGCTTCCATTGTGCCAGTTCTTCCCTAGTAGACAGCCACTTGGCTTTGGAACATAAAGTGGGTGTCAGGATTCCTGTTGTCCTTCTACAGTTTGACCACTAGTGGCTAAGTTTTCATCTTAATAATTGTGCTGCAATTCCACTCCTTACCACTGGAGGCTGCTGCTGTGTTCTGCAATTGCCCTTTACTAAAATGGCAGATTCTGAACCTGTGGAATCCATCTTGTTTCCTGTTTGGGCCTACTTAAAGCCGCATGGATCTCTCACTCATTGCTTGAGTATTGTGTCTAGCTGTTTAGTCTAGTTCCAGTCTCCAGCTCCTGGACTTTCTTACCCAGACTGTTCTCACCTATCTACGGATTGTTTCCTACAACTCCTTTGCTAACTCCAAGAACTTCTACTATCACTTGCTGTTCCTACTTGTGCTCCTTCGGCTACTGGATCCAGCAGAACTATGCCAGTATCATAACAGTTGGTTGTTAGTATAATTGCACAAAGGCCTACACTTAGCTAATGTCGTCCAATGATTGCTATGCAAGCAATTCAGCGAGTGACATAAAATCGGTACTAAATCACATACATGACCCCTTCCTTTAACCCCTCACTTGCATGAAGGCCATTGCATTAGCTACATAATCAGACGAAGTGCTTATAATAACATAATGGAGCGTGACGGCCGCTAAATGCACAGAAGACCCATCCATGCTGCTCTGTTGAGGCATGCTACAGCACAAAGCACACTTGTAGGAAGTTTCTAGAAATATTGCACTGCAGTCATTATGCTAATGGCATAAGGAACATCAATTGTCCTTAAGAAAGAGCAGGATGGGTTGTGCAGTAAATGCCAGTGGATGAATGATGAGCTTATTGCAGGGATGCTGGCTCCATCCTGCCTCCTCTCTACATTATCCTGATGAATTTTTATGGCCCTGCCTTTATTCCTTCTCTCAGTGGCTGCACGGAAAGGTTTATAGTTTGCAGGTTTTCTGGCTGATTGAATGCAACTGGCGTACTTGCAGTGTAGAACAAAACAGGTACTTGGCTCGAAGCCTTAACCATTCACACTCCTCGAATTAGACACTGTCTCATAGATTTTAGACTGGCTGAAAATGTTACTGAATTCAATATCATTCAGTGACCTTCACATCAGTAAGACGGTGCAAAGAGAAGGCACCCGTCAGTCAATGCACTGTAATTCTCCTATGACGACTGGCATCGCTCCCGTGCGTTAGCTAAACAGCTATAGGGCATCTGTGATCCTGTCCTTTATCGCCTATCTATACAGTCTTTTCAGATTTTTGTTCAGGCTACGTACCCACGGACGTAAATTTGGCTGAAAAAAAAATCTGCCAAGAATTTGCAGCAGAATCCACGAGTCGCACGCAGATTTGTTACAGGATATGCAGCCGAAATTGCTGTAAACCTTTTTTTTTTTCCACCGCTTGCGGTTCAGCTTTGGAAATATTTAATCCACTTTTCTACACTATATTTGTGCAATTATTATGTTTTAAATTGTTGATGTATAAAAAAGATGTCATACGGATGAGAAAATTGAAATTCGGATGCCATACGGCTTAAAAATTTCTCATGTTCAGGGCTCGTGCCGTAATAATCGGACGACTGTTATCCGTCATTTTTATGGATAGCACTCATCCCCATGTTATTGAATGAGGCAGTGCACTTGTTTTTTTCTCAGACCAATTCGGTCAAAAGAAATAATCGCAGCATGCTTGAGTTGCCTCCGATCAGATGGCATGTGCATGAGAAAAAATGATCCATTTTTTTATTACTGTGCTGATCCAATTTTCATCCATTTTTGATCTGTGTTTCCGCTTTTACCATCAATGTGTCATCCCTTTTTCCTATAAGAAAATAAAACAGCTTCTCCTACCTTTTATATAGTAAAAAAATGGATGTTATATGGATAGGCATCCATGTGCCTTAAGTGTTTTTCATGGACCTTTTCCCTTGAATGGGTGATTTTGATCCTCGGATTGGGTAAAAAAATGGACATGTTTCTGTTTTTATTCGCTATCAGTCCGCATAACTAAATGGATATGTGAACAGCCCAATAGATTACAATGCATACATGTTCTATTTGTGACAAACACAGATAGATCATATACGAGAAACACAGACGTCTGAAAAGGCTTGGACTGGCCCACAGCAGTACAGGAGAATCCTCTGGTGGGCCCCACCACCCTCTTATATGAGCAGTACTTGGTACAATATACTTGAATCACTATGTACAGACAGAGGCAACATCTTATTCATTTAACAATCTATCCAGTCCATTGTTATATAAATTTGTGATTGAAGATAATGTCACATTTGCATGTAGCTGGAAAGTGGGATCTGGGAGTTGGTTACTGGTGGATCCTTGGCACCCCAGTCCAACACTGCGTCTAAATAAGAAAGGAAACTATCAATCAGTGACAGAAAAGCAAAGGAGCTGCATCTAATAAAAAAGTTTTCTAAAACTGCTGCACTTTCACAAAACTTTTGACATATCATAGAGACAGGCCATAAGTTTTCAACGTTTGGGCTCAAGTTGCTGACACCACCACCAATCACTAAAAAAAAAAGGAAGGGGCAGAACTACTTCGCCAAAAGCTGTTCTACTAGAATAGAGACATAGAATTGTTATTGAATGTCTTCAGTCTCAGGAGGGCAGTTCTCAGCTGAGAGATCCTGCCCCCTTCGTTTAGGCGATTGGTGAGGATATCAGTCCTACTAATGGCAAAACACTCTGACATGTCAAAAGTTTTGCAAAAGTGCAGTTATATTTTAAGTGACATACTGCTGAAATCATCGTGTCTGTCACTACTACACACACGTTCCCTTTAAGGCCACTCTCACACGTTCAGTATCTGGTCAGTATTTGACATCAGTATTTGTAAGCCAAAATCAGGAGTGGAACAATCAGAGGAAAAGTATAATAGAAACACGTCTCCACTTCTGTATTTATCACCCACTCATGATTTTGTCTTACAAATACTGATGTAAAATATTGAGCAAATACTGAACGTGTGAATGTGGCCTAAAGAGTTGTTCAGGTCTACAAAGACATAGGTGGTTTCTTCCAAAAATGATTTAAAAAAACAAGTTGAGTTGGAAGTTCAGAAAGAGTTTAGATACAAGCCGCCTGAAGAATGAACGCCTTACTTCTTTTAACCACACTAGTGTTTAAAAATAAGTGTGTAAAAATAAGAATAAAATATAAAAAAAAACGAATAGTCCCCTGTCCTAAGTAACCCCCGCTGTAATCCATGCGCCCGATCATGGCGAGGAGCTGGGGAGAATGACTCGCTCCAGCAAGAGGGCCTCCGCCGCTCTCAGTGAGTGACAAGACACCGCTCGATGAGTGCAGCTCCGGGGCCCGCTCGCTGCAACAGTCATTCTCTCCAGCTCATCTGCTGAGCGGTCGCATGGATTACAGCAGGGGACACTTAGGAAAGGTGAGTATAAGTTTTTTTTATTTTATTCTTATTTTTACAGTTGGACACTGTGGGGGCAGACATTACTACTCTCATCATTGTCCCTGTTGGTGCTGATCACAGCGCCAGCAGGGAACAATGATGAGGGCAGCATTCAGCGCCCGGCGCTTGGGAATAGCACAAACTGTATGCTGATTCCCAAGCGCTGGTACGTGTCACACGGATGGCACGTGTTTACAATGACCCATTGACTTGAATGGGTCCGTGTGATGCGTGCGCCCGGCCAAAAATGGACACGTCTATGTGTGGGTCACATGGATACACGGTTTGTGGAAACACACTGACATGTGTGCAGACCCATTCATTTGAATGGGCCTGAGTGTGTCAGTGTCTCCGGTACGTGTGGAACCTGACACCAAACATACCGGACACACGGATGTGTGAAAGAGCCCTAAAGTAGATGGCAAAGCGCACTTTTTTCAGGATGGTAATTAGGTGAATTTCAGACTGGTGATCTAAAGTGGCCCTTTGTCTACAGCTCCCATGAAGACCTATGTTTCTCCATGGTTACAGGCTACCAATTTAATCTTGCAGTCTAATGCAGTTTCTTCCATCTCTTCCAATCTACAGGCAGAAGGACGAGCCAAAGTTGCCCACAGGGTTCTGTTTTGTCTCCCTTTGGATCAAAAAGCTACTGTAGGTCAAAGAGAAGCTGAGCTTGATGGACACGCTTTCAACCTGTGTAACGATAAAAGGTTGTTCTTCGAGGGTTAATATTTCCAATGAATCAATGCAGGACACTGTGTTCTGGCTTTCCCTTATCATAAAAGGGAAACTAAAGCATTTCATCCTAATTTATTATAGCTCACAGTAATTTTCTTCTTTCTTCCAAAGAAACAAAAACTTATCTCTTAGAAAGTGGCTGTAGAAGGCAGGGTAGGTCAGCGAGAGAATATCAACATCTTTTGCTGCTTTCAGCCGCCGCTGCCGTTCACCAGCGAGGGGAGATTGCTGATTTAAGGCTGCTGATAAGCTTTTTTTTCATTATTCTGTGCATTACATTACGCAGGTACAGAAGACCCACCGGTTAATAAGAAACCAATGTCAGTGATTGCAGAATGTGCAGAAACAAAACACGTTTTAAGCAAATTCATTTTCATGTCAGATACATTTGCTGTAATTTATTTTGCTACCAGTTTAATTTGCATTTAAGGAACCTATTACGCTCTTGGCTAAAATATGCCCTTCCCCCGAAACACATTATCCATTAAAATGATATTTGTAATATCAGAGCAAAAAGCTGCTGGCGCAGGCAACGGAGAAAAGGTTACTGGTCTCCATTCCATGAAAGAAACTGAAATATAGGAAAGTGTTTTATTATCTCGGGGATTTTTATGTTATTGTGACACGTTTAGATCATTAAGGCTTTATGTACACAGGGTTGTTTTTTTTTGCAACACTATTTTCTGACTCATAAAGAGTCGAATGCTCTTACTGCTTGCTTTTTTCATATTTTTTTTTAAATGTTTTCTGTTTTAATACACATATGCATTTTTGACTGCAAGTTTTCCTTATAGAGAAGCCTAAAAAATACATGAAGAAAATTCACCTAAACAACCAGGGGCATACATAGAAATCATAGGGCCCCATAGAAAAAGTCCTAATTTGGCACCCATCACCCACTCCCTCCCAAAAGAAAAAAAATTGGCGAAGTAGGTAGGATCATGGTGTCCCACAAACCCCAGACAGTATGATGGCCCCCACAGTCCCTAACACAGTATGATGGCCCATACAGTCCCCAACACAGTAGGATGACCCATACAGTCCCCACACAGTATGATGACCCATACAGTCCCCACACAGTATGATGACCCATACAGTCCCCAACACAGTATGATGACCCGTACAGTCCCCCACACCGTATGATGACTCCCTACAGTCCCCCACACAGTATAATGACCCCCACAGCCTCATATATAGTATTATAGCTCCCACACCACCCCCACACAGAATAATGGCTTCACTGTCTCCCCACATACACAGTATGATGTCCCCATAGTTTCCCCATACATTAAGTGACTCCCATACAGCATCATAACCCTATATCCCCCTCACACAGTATGATAGCCCCCCACAGCCCCCAATACAGTAAGATGAACCCACACCTTCCCTGCACAGTAGAATGAACCCCACAGTCCCCCACACAGTATGATGGCTACCCACAGCCTATCACACAGTATGATGTTCCCCATAGCTCCCCCATACATTATGAGACCCCCATACAGCATCATAGCTCTGAATCCCTCACAAATTATGATAGCCCCCACAGCCTTTAATACAGTAAGATGGCCCCACACACAGTACGATGAACCCCACAGTTCCATGCACAGAATGATGGCCCCCACAATATGATGTCCTTATAAAGTTGTCCCATACATTATGAGGTGCCCATAAAGTATCATGGCCCCACAGGCCCGATACACAGTATGTAGGCCCCCACACACATTATCACAGCCCCTACAGTTTCCTCACACAATTACTGACACCATAAAAAAAAATTAGCCTC
Organism: Phyllobates terribilis; assembly: GCF_046119375.1. Classification (NCBI taxonomy): domain Eukaryota; kingdom Metazoa; phylum Chordata; class Amphibia; order Anura; family Dendrobatidae; genus Phyllobates; species Phyllobates terribilis. Next base: position 148,622,070 of record NW_027362768.1, read on the forward strand.
ATTGCACTGTTATGTTCTCTGCGCAGTCTGAGGCTGCACGTACGATTTAGTGATGTCATTGCACTTGCTGCGTGGAGCCGCACACTCACAGGCTGAATGCTAAAACACAGAGCCGACGGCTCCCGATTCCACCATAATGTTCAACTGTATCTGCAACCGGAGGAAGCAGATACCATTGATATTGTGGATGTAGAGTCAGCTGCTATTAGTGGTATGCCTCTGTATGCAACATGAAAATGCCACCATAGAAACCAAAAAATGCACCAAGAGTGTGAAAAAGGTACAAAAAAAATAAATAAAACAAAACACAAAAAAAATGTATCTTCATATTTTTTTATTGACTCACAGCCAAAACCCAACATTGGTCATTCATGTTTTTGGCTACAAAGAAAGGTAAAATAAAAATTGCCACAAAAAGGTACTTAAAAAATGTTTAACTTTTTGCTAAAAATAAAACCTACAATGATACAATGGCAGAAGTACCAAAGAGGAGCCATGCGATTTTGTCTCCATTACGCTCTGTTTGGCTTTCTTTTTGAAGCTGCACAATCAGTCATCAATGGCTGACAATTGGGCTGCCTGGAAGAAGCTAATCATTGCCAATAGCAGATGGTGGATTTTTCATAGAGCTGCTTCAACATTTCCCTGGTGATCGGTCAGTCCCCCAGTGATCAATAAGTTATCCCCTATAAAACAATATTCAGTTGACTCGAGCTCTAGAAAAAAAAAAAATCCAAACGATTGTAATTTAGAACCTCGAAAGATTCTTGATAATTATTTATATGTTTTTTAGAAGTAAAAAAAACCCCTATTTATATTTCAATTTTAGAAACCAGTAGACTGAAGAATATACAGCCATAGTCAGCAGTCAAAGGAAAGTAATTCCGCCAGTACAATCCTATAATCACACGGGTCAGTATAGCCGGACACCTTTTTTTGTAGTGTGAATAGAAATCCCATTAGAGACACGTGACCAGGAATGAACAGAACACCTAAAGGTTAAATACAATGTAACATTATAAAAGCCTTTTCAGTTCTAACGGATGGTTGAACACAATGGGATTCTTCTATGCACTCATAATACATAAGGCATTAGCCAAGTCCGCCGGCTGAAATCACCAACTTTTTATTAGGAAGGTAAACCAAAATGCTTCGAGACTCGGAAAGATAAACTTGTACTGACTGGTCTGTCTCGCATGTACTCAACGAGAGGCTTTCATCAACAATTTAGACATGGACTAGCATTTGTTTTCTTCCATATCCTCTTTAGGATTTTGGAAAAAACTGCTCCAGTTCTACCTGTACGCATTGTTACGTTTTCAAGATATACAACTCTTATATATCCATTGCTAACTTGTGCGTACCAATTGGACATAAAATTAGAGCCACCTGCCTAGTATGGTGAATGTTCCCCCTTGTTCTGCCAAAACATCTCTGATCACTGAAGACAGGGACTCTACAAAACCGATGAAGGTGTCCAGTGGGATCCAGCACCAATCCATGGCCTTCATGAATCAGATTTATTTTCCTGCATAAGATGAAGGATTGGATTGAGATCTAAGGAATTTGGAGACAAGTCATCAACTTGAATCCTGGAACCTCAAACCATTCGTGAATAGTTTTTGCAGTGTAATAGGAGGCATTATCCATCTGAAAGAGGCCACTGTCATGAGAAAATACCACTGTCATGAGAAAATACCGCTGCCATGAAAGGGTGTACTGGGTCTGTACAGTGTTTAGATAGTCGGTATGTGTCACATTCACGTGAGTCCCAGGACCTATGGTTTCCCTGTCGAGCAGAAACTAGAGTATTACAAAGCCTGTGCCAGCTTGCCTTGTTTCCATAGTTTATCCTGGTTTTATTCCTCGTCAGATCAGTGATGACCACACAGCCAGCCATCCACATGATGTCCATTAGAGTAGCCATCTTCTTCCATTGATTTACAGTAGAAATGACCACTGCTACACTAGAGAAAAATGCAGCAAAATGGTGCGAGGCAGTAGTCGTGGGCGAGGTACTCGTCTTTCATGCGCCAACACGCTACATGAAAATGGGGATCCTGGCTAGGTGTATGGAATTCGTCTATGGGGGCGAAATGCTTTTGCAGGCCGCATGATGCCGGTGACTTCGGCTGCCCCGGACCAGGTGTTAGGAATTTCAGTGATGGAGACCACCGGCCAACAATAAACAGTTTTTTACTGAACAGTAACTTGATGGGAACTATGTACAATAGATAGCGGGCGCATGCCATCCTGAATGTTTCTTTTAGCACATGGAGCATCTTCACACACAGTCTTTCTACCTCTTCCAGGCTTACTTACTTCTACCCCCAACTTTCTCTGTCTTCACCACAACCCAACACAGTACTACAGTCCAGTAAGTGAGAGTCCTGACCTAAACCGGCATCATTTTTCCCCGTAGTGGAGCCAGTTTGCCACTATGGCTGAAACTTAGCTTCTCTGCTTACTGACGCCACGGAACTACCACCGTCCTGTCCCGTTACCTCTCTGAGTTGCTAACTTGGGCCGTACTACAAGGCGTTCTTTCCCAAGACCTGTCTCCACTGCATCACTCTGTCTTTCTGTCGCTTTGCCTCATCTCTGCTCCGGATCTCACAATCCACTGTCTCAGTCTCCACTCACGTCAGGGACACCCATGTCATGCGGCTCTGCTGACTTGTCAGACCTTAGGTCTGCTTCTACTGCAGGCTGGGCTCTATCTGACCTCCTGACAGGAAATTGTTTCTGTCCCTTCACTTATACCCCTCCCACTCTGGGCTAGTCCCAAACATTAACCCTAACTCTCTGTACTGTCAGTCAAACTACAAAGCTGTCATTTATAACACATGTCGTAATACACATTACACATTATAATCACAAGCAAGTCTTCAAGGGCTAACATGGGCAGTATGTCCATCTCCTTACAAAATCACAGCTGACTGGCTGCCATTTTACTGCTTAAAGAAGGAGTTAAAAAATATTGCTCTCACCTCTGCTGTCCAGCCCTTCCTGACGTCTTCAGATAGACTCTTCTGTCTCTTGTTATCTCAGTTCCAGGTCTCCAGCCACATCTTCCATTAACTAGGACTCATGTGGGACAGGACGCATGACAATGATGGGCCTAGTGAGTGGAAGACCTAGCCAGAATGGGCAGGAGGCCTAGAACAAAGATAGAAGAAAGAAGAACCAATCGGAGGACCAACGGCGTCAGGGCCGGCAGGACAGGAGATGTAAGAGTCGGAGAAGCAGCGGTGGTCGGACAGTTATGGGAAGGGCTGAGGAGAGGTGAATATAAGAAGTTTTCTCAACCCTTTCCCGGATGAATTTATTCAATGCAAAAGTAATTTACCTCCGTAGTGGAGCAAATCTACCCAAAATCAAATTTCAGTCCCAGCATTTCAGTAAAATTGGCAGTCCTTGAAGTGGATTTAAATATGCACTTTGTGCCCTAAAAACGCCTTTTATTTTTTATTTCTTTTTACATTTTTATTCACTTGAAATGAAGTCAATATTTAGATCATAGTAAAACAATATCCACACTATATCATGTATCGAGAATTCACTAGAGGGAGCAGCAGAGCATTATTTTATTGGAATACTGGTGCTCGGTGCTAAATGTTTCATGTGTATAAAGTATTAGTAATAGAGGACAGAGATACCACGAGACGTTAGCTGGCAGTTTTGATGTCACTTGCAAGAAAATAATTCTCTTTAGAGAACCATTGCAACCATGCAAAAAAAGAGTTAGGGTATGTTCGCACATAATGAAATTGCTGCATATTTTTTTGTGGAAAGATCTGCAACTGTCCCATGTATCTGAAACAACCCTATTTGGACTAATGTAACTTATTTTTATGCTAGGGTAGCATGAGCATATAGTATATTCTCTATGCCGAGAGAATCGGATCGATTATGGTAATGACACTCCAATCATCCCAGTTTGATCAGAGTGTCAGCATAGTGTGATATGATTTACTTGGATGAGAGAATCGCAACACAGGTGAGGAGAAGATGGAGAACAAAATTTTGCCATCTTCTCCACTCTGTGAGTCCGCGGAAATCAGACTGCACTCGAATGTCATCTGAGTGCAGTCCGATGATTTCCATGCACCTGTGGGCTTCAATAGGTGCGTGCCATCTGATTTGCATGGCAACTCAAAGCATACAGTGCCTTTTTTTGCAGATCTGCACTGCCCCATGGTATAACATTGCTCCAAGTGCTATCCGGATAGCACTTTGCTTTGTTATACGCTCGTGTGAGCGAGCCCTCAGTTGTAGAAATTTCTGCAAAAAAATCTGCAATGTAGACATTCACCCATAACTGCGATCTTGCAATTTTGCAAAACTGACTCCTATTTTTTTGATATAGTAAATGTTTTCATCATTTGTAACTTTTTAGTAACTTTTTGCAACTCGCTTAGTCTTATATTTACTCATCAAATGATTGGTTGTTTTGATAGATCTTCTTGGTTTCAAATTGATACCAAAATTCATTCATTTACAGCAGCTCAGTCATATTGTAGTCATGCCTTTTGTTAAAAAGAGGTTAATTGGGCCAAATTAAAATGTTACCGTTGGCTCAGTAAATTAAAAGAGAACAAATGAAGCTTGTGGTTTTAATTTACCAAGCCAACAGTAAAATTTTAATTTGGCCCGGACAACCCCTATAAGTATGTATACTTTTGCAATATTTTTTTCCTATTGCTACAACAGTAAGGACAATTTAGCAAATAGCCTTGATTAACAATATTCTACCGTTTTGCGTCTACAGCTCCTTTGCAGACTTTTGTGTCTCCATTGTTACAGACTACAAACAAACCTTGTGTGTAGTTGTTGTGATGCTCAGTCACTTCTCACGGACAAGCCTTGAGTCGGGATAGTCAAGGAGTACGAGGTCAAAAGCCAGGAGGGTACGTCATAAACAGAGGGAAGAGACAAAAGTGTAGTCAGGTAACGGTTCGAGGTCAAAATACCAGGAGGATAGCGGATCAGAGCAAAGGGGTTAAAAAGATGAATGGTAAGAACGAGGTTCAAGATCAGGCAGCCTTAGATTAACAAACAGAACACAAGGCACAGAGTAAACCAACCACACTTAGCTGAAGCTACGGCTGACAGCTACCTGGGACTGCCAGGTCAGTTAAATAGCTGAATAGTCAAGGGAATGGGGAACATCTGGCGAGAGCTCAGCACCTCCCAGTCTCAGATTGGATGGCCGAGCTGTCAATAAAAACACAGACAACACAGCATGCCCCTGCAGCAGACTGGACAACTGAGCTGTCAATCACTGCACAGACAGCTCAGCATGCCCCTGCACCAGACTGATCAATTGAGCTGTCAATCACTACACAGGCTGCTCAGCACACCCCTGCACCAGACTGGACAACTGAGGTGTCAATCACTGCACAGATAGCTCAGCGCACCCCTGCACCAGACTGGACAACTGAGGTGTCAATCACTGCACAGATAGCTCAGCATGCCCCTGCACCAGACTGGACAACTGAGGTGTCAATCACTGCACAGACAGCTCAGCACGCCCCTGCACCAGACTGGACAACTGAGCTGCCAATCACTGCACAGACAGCTCAGCATGCCCCTGCACAAGACTGGACAACTGAGCTGTCAATCACTGCACAGACAGCTCAGCACGCCCCTGCACCAGACTGCACAACTGAGATATCAATCACTGCACAGACAGCTCAGCATGCCCCTGCACCAGACTGGACAACTAAGCTGTCAATCACTGCACAGACAGCTCAGCATGCCCCTGCACCAGACTGGACAACTGAAGTGTCAATCACTGCACAGATAGCTCAGCGCACCCCTGCACCAGACTGGACAACTGAGGTGTCAATCACTGCACAGACAGCTCAGCACGCCCCTGCACCAGACTGGACAACTGAGCTGCCAATCACTGCACAGACAGCTCAGCATGCCCCTGCACCAGACTGGACAACTGAGCTGTCAATCACTGCACAGACAGCTCAGCACGCCCCTGCACCAGACTGCACAACTGAGATATCAATCACTGCACAGACAGCTCAGCATGCCCCTGCACCAGACTGGACAACTAAGCTGTCAATCACTGCACAGACAGCTCAGCATGCCCCTGCACCAGACTGGACAACTGAAGTGTCAATCACTGCACAGATAGCTCAGCGCACCCCTGCACCAGACTGGACAACTGAGGAGTCAATCACTGCACAGACAGCTCAGCATGCCCCTGCACGAGACTGGACAACTGAGCTGTCAATCACTGCACAGACAGCTCAGCATGCCCCTGCACCAGACTGATCAATTGAGCTGTCAATCACTACACAGACAGCTCAGCACGCCCCTGCACCAGACTGGACAACTGAGGTGTCAATCACTGCACAGATAGCTCAGCGCACCCCTGCACCAGACTGGACAACTGAGCTTCCAATCACTGCACAGACAGCTCAGCATGCCCCTGCACCAGACTGGACAACTGAGCTGTGAATCACTACACAGACAGCTCAGCACGCCCCTGCACCAGACTGGACAACTGAGGTGTCAATCACTGCACAGACAGCTCAGCATGCCCCTGCACCAGACTGGACAACTGAGCTGTCAATCACTGCACAGACATCTCAGCACGCCCCTGCACCAGACTGGACAACTGAGCTGTCAATCACTGCACAGACAGCTCAGCACGCCCCTGCACCAGACTGGACAACTGAGGTGTCAATCACTGCCCAGATAGCTCAGCGCACCCCTGCACCAGACTGGACAACTGAGCTGCCAATCACTGCACAGACAGCTCAGCATGCCCCTGCACCAGACTGGACAACTGAGCTGTGAATCACTACACAGACAGCTCAGCACGCCCCTGCACCAGACTGGACAACTGAGGTGTCAATCACTGCACAGACAGCTCAGCATGCCCCTGCACCAGACTGGACACCTGAGCTGTCAATCACTGCTCAGACAGCTCAGCACTGAGGTATGTAATCGTTATTGTTGGATTTTCAGTGTCCTTACCTTCCACCTGCTTACTCCTTTTTTTTGATAACATACTCTGCAGAAGCTGTGGGAGAGAAGACATAACTGCTGGATCAGACTACGTTCTGGATTTGTTTGTAGCCAGTAGCCAAGAAGGCACATACATCTGCATTGCAACTGTAAGTACAAACTAGTTAGATATTTTTTAATCATGCCTGTAATAATGATAAAATAATGACAACATAGAAAATGATGCAACTCTGTTCATAGACTTTTAAAGTGGATCTGTAATCAGGTTTCACAATACAAACTGTATACATCAGTAAATAGATCTTTTAGACCTGATAAGGAAGGTGTACTTACGTTGAAAATCCATGTCAGAATGACTGTATAATCTTGATACTAAAATGGACATGTTATAAACCCAGCTATAAAGTGATAGAACTCATGTTTTCATACTGCACAGACCAAGCCTGAAAGACAGCTGCAGCTTGCACTGAGCAGTATGACATTCAGCAGCAGCAGAGAGGAGGGACACTGAGGAGCTGTCAATCAGGCTAGGTGGGCAGAGATTAAGTTTAAACTTTCCTAAAAATATTATATAAACGTTCTGAACATGGATTTTCACAGTGAGTACACCATTTTTTATCAGGTCTAATATATCTATTTAGTGCTGTATGCAGTTTGTATTGTGAAATCTGGTGACAGATACACCTTTATTGTAAGCATTGCTTCTGAATTATAGTCTTGTTTCACAAAAGTCTGTCTTCAACTGAAGTCCAGGTTTGGAGCTGTTTTAACTGCTCTATTTGACTGTTACATTTGCAGCAATTCTCTAACATAATGGACGGGGAACATTGCCAATAGTAGCACAAAGCAATAGTGAGAAATCCATTGTCCCCCTGCAGGTGCATTTGGCAGCTTGTATTCTATGAATGGTGATGTGACCTGCGCATATTCCAATAGTAATGATACATCACAGGGATGGCTCACATTGCAATTCCCCTGAAAAGTGCCTATAGTTCTAGAACAAAAATTACAATTGCTCCTTAGGAAATCAGAAGTGTTGAGTCTAGTCTGCATATTTTGGGTATTGCCCTGTTGTTTTGATCTTTTTTTGTAAATGTACATTGGCTTCTATATGGCATGATGTAAATGCTGTGCTGTGAGCTCTGGGCCATTCTGAAGCCACGTTTGCTGCTCCCTATCTTCTCTTTGGGCTCATTCAGACATCAGTTGTTTTTTTTAAAGAAAAACAGACCAAGTATGATCAGTGATTTTCATCAGAGTTTGGTCATAGTTTCACTGATGAGAAAAAAAAAGTTTTTCCACCTTTTCCAATCTATCAATTAGCTCATGGATGACATCTGAGTGCTATTCGACTTTTTCCCGGACCCATAGACTTTCATCGTTGATTTTGGTAGAACAATCGGATCAATATCGGGCTTGTCTCTGCACGGACCACAAGGTCCAAGGAAAAAAATCAGACATATGACTGACCCCATGTCAAGTTAGCAACTACATGCTAAAAAGTGCTTAGCCCAAAAGAAAAGAAATAGTCCCAGATTATTCCTTTAAGTAAGTGACAGTTCCTCTTTAAGGTGTGCTTTTCTCCTCCACACTCCTTTGTCTCTGTCTTACTCAGGTGCAGGCAACACTGAGCACAAAAGTCAGCCATCCTGCACTTAAAGGGAATCTATCATCGGGTTTTTGCTATGTAATCTGAAGACATCATAAGGTAGGGCTTAAAACACAGATTTCAGGGATGCCTCTCTTATCAAGCTCTGTGGTTTTGTTTGCTTACAATGATTGTTTTAGCACCAGCAGCTTATCATACTTTTACTAGCTAGTCCTGTGAGCCTTGGTCCAACACGCCCCTTCCTGTGATAGGCAGCTCACTGTCTATAGACATTGTATATAAAGAGCCTGGTGTGGGCGGGGTTAGCTTTCTCAGCTCTGCTTCATTGCTAAATCTAAAAGCTCTGATTGTGTCAGAACGGTTGCACCCAGTAATCTAAATGATACATCGCTGGATTCAGCTTCTCTTTAGCTATATAACGCTGCTATCACATGAAGTAGCAAAAACCTGCTGACAAATTCCCTTTAATAAAATCTGAGAATTGGAGTTCACCCAAGGAATGAAATTCAGAGCCAAGGAGAAACTATCATCAATGGCCATTACCGTAAAATCACAAAAAAAAGCATTTATTAATGATTGTAAGTGGATTTAATTTTAAGATGACATCCCCGATACTTTGCCTAAAGATTCAGAATCACAAAACCTTCTTATCAAAGACTAAAAACGCCGCCTCCCTGCATTTGTACATTGGTTTACCATTGCCAGATTTCAGGATCTGCCTTTTCACGCTCACTTTACTTTGTCGGCTGCTCATCTCCATCCTGTGAAGCTGATATGTTGCTACTGAATTGATTTACTCCCCACAAGTATGAATGAGCAAATTATTGGCTAATTTAGAAGTCATCATCTAGGAGCCACCTGCCTGTTTGGGGCGCCAGGTGTGTTGGCAGAATTTCGAGCCGTGCTCCGATTCCTTGTACATGCCTCCATTCTCCTGTTGTATTGGCAGGTTCACAAATACTGGGTTTATTTCTCAGCATTTTGAGCTGTATGTGTACAAAATCAGATTTTTCATTTTTGCTTTGTGCTAGAGGATCCTCTTGTGTTGTGCAAAATTCCAAAATGGAGGGGATGGAAAACTGATACAACTAAAAAGTTTGTCCTCTACTATATTTTATCGTGGTCTTAGAATAAAAACTTACCTACTGTACCTCCATTGTTCCTACTCACACCTACCATGTTTCCATAGCTCTGTCGGACTGTCACTGTTTCAGACAGTCAATGATAATTGATGGGTTGCAGCAGTCATAGTGACCGTTGATTGGTTGCAGTGGTCATATCTCATCCATCACCAAAAAAGAAAGCATCAATCGCATTAGATAGATAATGTAATAAATAGACAATCTGCAAATCACTTTAGTATATAATTATTTTGTCTTAACGCCAAAAAATCCCTCCAAAGTTCCGGTCACCAGGTGTCTCCCTTCGGTCTAATCTGCCTGTTGTCAGGTATGATCCACCTTTAGCAGCAGAGACTCTGAGGTGGATTACAGGACATGGAAGATGAGTCTTTGTTTCCATTTCTGTATTCCTTGTAGTCACACTGCAAATAGACGGTGACAAACAGTGGGTGCTTTGTGGGTGGTCTCTGGGTGTTACTGGGATAGGGTAGGTACATTCCCAGGAGGAGAGGGGTGAGGTTGGGCATGGCCTTAAAATGAGTCTGTCACCCTTAAAATGCATTTTAAATATGATGTACCATGACCTAGTGCCTGACAAAATAACTATTAACTTGTATACAAATGAGGGGGCTTTGGTGCACCTTTGACGTGGACAAGAGCTTGGTGCACCATTATGCCTCCTCATTTTGCACGTTGGGGACAACACACCTCTTCTAATAGACAGCGCTGACTTCCAAGAGCGAGTGCTGTCTAAAGTCAGGCGATATTTGTGTGCACTAACACAGCCTGTGCTCAGCAGTTCTCGCACACAGTGGCTGGGCGCATTCTCCTCCTTGGCTCCACTCTGCTGACGCCACTTGCTATACTTACTGGTGAATCATTCGTCTGTGAGGAGACAGGGAGGAGAATGCACCCGGTCACTGTGTGTGTGCACGGCCACACACAGGCAGTGTCAGTACGTTGGCTGACTTTAGGTGGCGCTCTCTCTGGGAAGCGAGCATTGTCAATCAGAAGAAAGGGGAAGCCACCAACATGCAAAATGAGGGAGCGTAATGGTGTACCGAGCTCTTAGTCACCCCAAGTGTATAGTGAAACCCCCTCATTGGCATACAAATTAAAATATATTTTCTCAGGCACTGTATCAGTAACAGGTACAGTGCTAGTATGATTTTTATAGGGGCTAAGTCCTTAATATCACTGTATACCTTTTTTAAAATGCACTTTGGGGGGTGTCAGACTCCCTTCAACCATCCCTAGAAATGTTGCCGTCTTTGATTTTATCATGACTGGTACTATGTGAAGCCACATTGTGCTGACTAGGTCTAAAGGGCAAAATTAGGAAAGGTCACCTAATGCTTTTGCAGCCTAAGGAAGTGTACTGCCTGAAAAATACCTTTTATAATCCTCCCCGATTTGGTCCTATGGGCGCCTCTGGTCTTACTCGATGCTTCCTCTCTCCTCGCAATCGCTGTCCTCCTGCCCTTCTTCATGTGGATGACATGTCCCACAACACCTTACTTCCAGGTCATCGGCGCTCTTTGTCCTCTCCTGCGCATGCGCATTTCAGTACTGTGCGGCGCCCTCAGCAGGGCACAGCCGAGTACACCTGTGCAGGATAGGACAAAGAGCGCCGATGACGACGTAAAGACAGCGCATGTGCACTACAGTACTTTGCGCTGCCCTCAGCACTACGTAGTACGCTGGCTGTGCATGAGCTGTATCTATGATGTAGGGCTCGTCATCCACATGAAGCAGGATAGGAGAAAGACGATTGTGACGAGAGAGGAGACGCCGAGCAAGACCAGTGACACCCATCGGACCGGATCGTGTTGTATGGGGGATTATAAAAGGTATTTTTTGGCCAAGGCAAATGTGGTGGGGGACTTATATACATGTTGCTAAGACTACTGTCGAGGTGGTGGGAGTAGTTTATGTTGGGAAAACTTGGTGACAGTTTCCCTTTAATACAGAAGAGTTGTCTGAAGTTAATGATCCATTTAGGGTCTATTGGTACCCCAATAGTCATGATAATATAATGATCTCAATGAGGTCCTCTGCACCTCAAGCCTCAGAGATATTTCTGGTTCCTAGGGATCTAGTTGGACTAGCGCATTAGTCGGTCACCTTGCTTGTGTGTAGGTCACAGCAGGTATTATTTGAGATATGCATTGATATTATAATGGCGTCTTTCCTACGACTCCTGTTAGAGTTGACGTCTTTTGGGAGATTGTTAAATTGTTATTTTGTTCTTGATATAAGTCGGGGTCTTATTTCACCTGACGATTATGATGAGGAAACCTCTCAAGCACAGATGGATGGTAAACACAAAACACAACTCTTATCTTGCCAGGGAGAGGGTGAACTAATTGGGATGATGCTTCTTGCAAGACAAAGCCTTTAAGAGGATGTGTTGGGTCCCTCTGGAACCTCTCCAGCACTTCTCCGAACATTCTTCAGTACTTTGTAGGAGATTTTCTCCTTATTGAAGCATTCAGCCATGGAAGTAATTGGCAATAGATGCTCATCATTAATTCACATAAAATACTATTTGGTATGCCTCATGTAATGTTGCATTTAAAGTGACAGTACATACCGAATAGACAGCATCTGGATACATATCGTCTATGGAATTTCTGTATTGCACAATATATAAAGTGATTACTATATAACAGTATGTGGTCAAAGGATGAAAAAACTGCTCAGAAATCAATGTCTTTATGGGTTAATAGTGTGCAACATACAGTACAGACCAATAGTTTGGACAATTCATCTCATTTAAAGATTTTTCTGTATTTTCATGACTATGAAAATTGTACATTCACACTGAAGGCATCAAAACTATGAATTAACACATGTGGAATTATATACTTAACAAAAAAGTCTGAAGCAACTGAAAATATGTCTTATATTCTAGGTTCTTCAAAGTAGCCACCTTTTGCTTTGATGACTGCTTTGCACACTCTTGGCATTCTCTTGATGAGCTTAAAGAGGTAGTCACCGGAAATGGTTTTCACTTCACAGGTGTGCCCTGTCAGGTTTAATAAGTGGGATTTCTTGCCTTATAAATGGGGTTGGGACCATCAGTTGTGTTGTGCAGAAGTCAGGTGGATACACAGGTGATAGTCCTACTGAATAGACTGTTAGAATTTGTATTATGGCAAGAAAAAAGCAGCTAAGTAAAGAAAAACGAGTGGCCATCATTACTTTAAGAAATGAAGGTCAGTCCGTCCGAAAAATCGGGCAAACTTTGAAAGTGTCCTCAAGTGCAGTTCCAAAAACCATCAAGAGCTACAAAGAAACTGGCTCACATGAGGACCGCCCCAGGAAAGGAAGACCAAGAGTCACCTCTGCTTCTGAGGATAAGTTTATCCGAGTCACCAGCCTCAGAAAGCGCAGGTTAACAGCAGCTCAGATTAGAGACCAGGTCAATGCCACGCAGAGTTCTAGCAGCAGACACATCTCTACAACAACTGTTAAGAGGAGACTTTGTGCAGCAGGCCTTCATGGTAAAATAGCTGCTAGGAAACCACTGCTAAGGACAGGCAACAAGCAGAAGAGACTTGTTTGGGCTAAAGAACACAAGGAATGGACATTAGACCAGTGGAAATCTGTGCTTTGGTCTGATGAGTCCAAATTTGAGATCTTTGGTTCCAACCACTGTGTCTTTGTGCGACGCAGAAAAGGTGAACGGATGGACTCTACATGCCTGGTTCCCACCGTGAAGCATGGAGGAGGAGGTGTGATGGTGTGGGGGTGCTTTGCTGGTGACACTGTTGGGGATTTATTCAAAATTGAAGGCATACTGAACCAGCATGGCTACCACAGCATCTTGCAGCGGCATGCTATTCCATCCTGTTTGCGTTTAGTTGGACCATCATTTATTTTTCAACAGGACAATGACCCCAAACACACCTCCAGGCTGTGTAAGGGCTATTTTACCAAGAAGGAGAGTGATGGGGTGCTACGCCAGATGACCTGGCCTCCACAGTCACCAGACCTGAACCCAATCGAGATGGTTTGGGGTGAGCTGGACCGCAAAGTGAAGGCAAAAGGGCCAACAAGTGCTAAGCATCTCTGGTAACTCCGTCAAGATTGTTGGAAGACCATTTCCGTTGACTACCTCTTGAAGCTCATCAAGAGAATGCCAAGAGTGTGCAAAGCAGTCATCAAAGCAAAAGGTGGCTACTTTGAAGAACCTAGAATATAAGACATATTTTCAGTTGTTTCACACTTTTTTGTTACGTATATAATACCACATGTGTTAATTCATAGTTTTGATGCCTTCAGTGTGAATGTACAATTTTCATAGTCATGAAAATACAGAAAAATCTTTAGATGAGAAGGTGTGTCCAAACTTTTGGTCTGTACTGTATTTACTAGAGCCTGTATTGCACTAATGTTAGTTTGATGGGTGGGTGGGGGGAATAAAAATGGATTGCTGTGGATTTGCACAGGTAAATTCCACAGGAGGTTGCAGTAGCAAGTGCAGGAGATTTTACAAGTGTTTGTATGCTGAGGAATTTTTCTGCTGGAAACATGAGCATGCTGCGGGTTTTTAATTATGAGAAAAAAGGGGGGAGAAAATTGACCAATAAGTCAGGATACACATAGGTTATGCAAAAAATTGTATGCTTTATTAGAGCAATCAGGAGGTAACAAAGTGACATACAAAAGAGCAGTGGTGCTCACACAAAGATAAAAATTTATACATATAACAATAATGTGGAGGTTAGAATAACATGCCAAAATAAAACCAAATATATTAGTATTCACTATGTACAGACGGTTGTATAAGGTAAAGGCACATGATTGCAGTCATATTCTATGTACAGTGAGAGTGTAGTTAGATAATGTAAGCTGTACTTACTGTAAGGAAAGGATAGAGAGTCTCCCGATTGCGTGACGCCCACCCCGACGCACGTTTAGGCGTTGATCTTTGACAGGGGGTTTGCAGCATTTTTACCGGAGCCTGTATTGCACTAATGTTAGTTTGATGAGTGAGCAGGTGGGGAGCACAAAAATGAATTGCTGTGGATTTGCGCAGGTAAATTTCGCAGCAAGTTGCAGTAGCAAGTGCAGGAGATTTTACAAGTATTTGTGTGGCGCCCCTGAGGGTTCAGTCGCCACAGAGGTACTGCATCTCACCCAGAGGTGTGGTATCTGTTAGAACTCTCCTGTTAGGTTTTTTCTATCTTGCTGGTCACATGACCTTGTTTGCCTATTTAATCCTGCTCCGCCCTCCTGGCCTTGCTGGACTTCATTGTAATTTCTACTCTTAAGTTAGCCTGGTGCTTAGTTACCTTTCTCAGTCAGTTTAGCTTGGTCTTCTGACCTTTATGTTCTATGTTGTGTGTTTGTCTTTTACTGCTACAATTTCTGCTAGGAGGTGCCCAATTTTATCCCAGTCCCTAGTTCTTGTAGGGATCCCTCCCTTGCATCTATAGGTCTTCGTACAGACTAGCCGAGGACTTTAGCGGGTCTGATCGCAGGATCAGGTTCCCCGTTACATCGTAGGGATCTAGCTTAGTTCTTTTGTAGGGACAGATCTCCTTTCTTTCCTTAGTGCTTGTAGCAGATTATAACAGTAAGTCCAGCCCAAAAATATCTCTAAGGAAAGACTTCCAGTTTCCATCATGGTGTCGGTTCAGGATTTGGCTCAACGCCTGCAGGGACTCTCTCTGGAGGTGGCCGAGCTCCAACAACACGTGAGTAGCTGTTCTGGAGCACATTTTGTGGAGCCAAAGGTACGTTTGCCTGATTTATTCTTTGGTGATCAACAGGAATTTTTTTCCTTTAAAAATGCATGTTTATTGTATTTTCATTTGAGACCCAGATCCTCTGGTGATGAATCACAGCGCATAGGGTTCATAATGTCACTTTTGCGTAAAGAACCTCAGGGATGGGCCTTTTCTCTCCAACCTAGTGATCCATGCTTTAGATCAGTGGATAGTTTTTTTTCTGCTTTGGGTTTGCTGTATGATGATCCTGATCGTGTCTCATCAGCTGAGACTGAATTAAGACATTTGAGGCAGGGATCAGGTAATGTGGAAAAATATTGTTCTCACTTCCGTTGGTGGTCTGCCCAGGTGGGGTGGAACGATTCAGCTTTGAAAAGTTTGTTTCTTGTGGGGCTAGATGAAAGGGTTAAGGATTTGCTGATTGCTTATCCCACACCTGGGAACTTGCAGGAGGCTATGCAATTAGCTATACGGGTGGACAGGAGACTGTGTGCATGGGTTAATGAATGTAAATCCTCTGCCATGTCAGCTCCGAGTCTTGAGAGGGTCTGTACTGACATTGGAGAGCCGATGGAGATTGGGGCGATGGCACCCCGCTCTCAGGAAAAAGACCGCAGATCTTCTGAAGGTTTGTGCTTTTATTGCGGGAAATCTGACCATTTTATTAAGAACTGTGTGCTTCGTATGAACAAAGAAAAAAAAAAGGTCAGTTACGCCCGTATTGCCTGTTTAAATTCTAAGGGGGTATTTCTTTCTGCTACTACTGCTGCTCAGGAAGAATTAATTGAATTTCGGATATTTGTGGATTGTGGTTCTACTCTGAATGTGATTGATGGGGAATTCTTGGAAAAACTTAAATTAAAACCCAAACTTTTGTCATCCCCTATTGCTGTGGTTTCTGTCGATGGCTCCCCCTTGAAGAGTGTTACTCACAAGGTCTGTGAATTTCCCCTCACTATTAATGGTATTCACCAAGAAAATTTGGATTTTGTGGTATTAAATAATTTGCCTTCTCCAGTAATTTTGGGGTTACCCTGGTTAAAATTGCACAATCCTGTACTGGATTGGTCTACCAATGAAATTAAGTCCTGGAGTCCTAAGTGTTATGACAAGTGTTGTAACGGACGTATTGCTGCGGTGGAAAAAGGGGAATTACCTGTACCTATTCAGGATTTTTGGAGAGTTTTTTCTGAGGAGGAGTCACAAATATTGCCTCCCCATAGAGACTATGATTGTACCATTGAATTTGTCCCTGGAGCGACTCTTCCTAAAAGTCGTTTATTTAATCTTACTATTCCTGAGAGAAAGGCTTTGGAGGAATACATACAGACAAGCTTGGCCGCCGGTCACATTAGGCCTTCCAAGTCTCCTGTGGCTGTTGGATTTTTTTTTGTTAAAAAAAAGGACGGCGGTTTACGTCCTTGTCTGGATTTTCGTGAGATTAATAAAATTACTGTACGCAATCCTTACCCACTGCCATTGATTCCTGATTTGTTTAACCAGTTAGTGGGGGCCAAGTGGTTCTCTAAAATTGATCTCCGGGGGCATACAATTTGTTGCGCATGAAGGAGGGTGATGAATGGAAGACTGCTTTTAACACTCCTGTGGGTCATTTTGAGAACCTGGTTATGCCTTTTGGTCTTACCAATGCTCCAGCATTTTTTCAGAATCTTATTAATGACATCCTTAGACCTTTGATCGGCAAAAATGTGGTTGTGTATTTGGATGATATTTTGATTTATTCGCCTGATCTGGAGTCTCATTGGCGGAGCGTACGTGAGGTATTACAGTTATTAATTGACAATTCGCTTTTTGCTAAGCTGGAGAAATGTGAGTTTGCTGTACAGAGAATTAGTTTTTTAGGCTACATTATCTCCAGAGAGGGCTTTGAGATGGACCTTGTGAAGGTTCAGGGGGTTCAGGAATGGCCTAGGCCTATTGGTTTGAAATCGATACAGAGGTTTTTGGGTTTCGCCAATTATTACAGAAAATTCATTAAAAATTTTCTATTATTGTCAAACCACTGACCGATCTCACCAGGAAAGGTGCCAATGCGGTTCAGTGGACTACTGAGGCCATTGAAGCTTTTGTGTTTCTAAAGGAGAGGTTCAGCTCTGCTCCCAGCCTTATGCAGCCTGATGTGACTAAGCCGTTTTTGGTTGAGGTTGATGCTTCTTCTGTGGGGGTCGGTGCGGTGTTGTCTCAGGAAAGCAAGGATGGAGTACATCCCTGTGCTTTTTTTTCAAAAAAATTTTCTGAGACTGAACTTAATTACGATATTGGTAATCGGGAATTGCTGGCTATTAAACTCGCATTTGAACACTGGCGTCATTTCTTGGAAGGTGCTGAATTTCCCATTCAGGTTTTCACTGATCATAAAAATCTGATCTATCTTGATGCTGCCAAACGCTTGAATGCCCGTCAGGCTAGGTGGGCACTTTTTTTCTCGCGGTTTAATTTTTCCGTTACTTACATCCCGGGTACCAAGAATGTTAAAGCTGATGCTTTGTCTCGCAGCTTTTCTCCCATGGTCGGTGCTGAGGAGGAGGAGAGCATTTTACAAGAAGGTGTTGTGATTGCTGCATTGGACTCCGTTTTGGAAGATGAGATTCTTAAAGCACAGGAGAATGCCCCATCTAACACTCTCCATGGGTGGTTGTTTGTGCCTAGGACCTTTAGGAGAGATTTGTTTGTTGAGTGTCATGAGTCTCGGTTGGCAGGTCATCCAGGAATTTCTGAGACCAAGAGACTTGTGGGTCGCAGTTTTTGGTGACCTGGGTGGCAGAAGGAAGTCATTAAGTGGGTGCGTCAATGTACGATGTGTGCTAGATCTAAGTCTTCACATACTCCTGCTGCGGGGTTGCTTTGCCCTCTGGAGGTTCCTAGTGCACCTTGGACACATCTGGCTGTGGACTTTATTACTGACCTTCCCCCCTCTGAGGGTTTCACAGTCATCTGGGTGGTCGTGGACCGTTTTAGCAAGATGTGTCACTTGGTTCCTTTCATCAAACTGCCCTGCGCTAAGACACTAGCTAAGGCCTTTGTCAAGGAAATTGTCAGACTACATGGCGTTCCTACTGACATTGTTTCGGATAGGGGACCTCAGTTCGTGGCTCATTTTTGGCGTGCTTTTTGTGACAGGTTGGGAGTTCATTTGTCGTTTTCATCCGGATATCATCCTGAGTCTAATGGCCAGACAGAAAGGAAGAATCAGGATGTTGAGCAGTTCTTGCGTTGTTTTGTGGCAGACAATCAGGAGGGGTGGTCTGAGTTTCTGCCACTTGCTGAGTTTGCTCTTAACAACCATACATCCTCTTCTGCTGGTTGTTCGCCTTTTTTTGTTGTTCTGGGAGACATCCGTCTTTTGGGTCATTCTCCAAATTGGTATCGGCTGTGCCTGAGGAGGAGAGTTTTTCCGGTGACTTGGAGAGAGTTTGGACGGATGTGTGTGGTAATCTTCAGGAGGCTAACAAAAAATCTAAGAGGTATTTTGATAGGAAACGGCAAGAGGTTTTGTTTGCTATTGGTGACATGGTTTGGTTGTCCTCTAAGAATCTGCGGTTGAGGATTCCTTCTAAAAAATTGGGTCCCAAGTTTGTAGGGCCCTTTAAGGTGCTTCAGGTAGTTAACCAATCTGCTGTTAGGTTGGAGGTTCCTACCTCCTGGAAGATTAATCCGGTGTTTCATGTTTCTCTGTTGAAAAGAGCTTATGTGTCGGATGGAGACGTCTCTGCCACTGTTTCTCAGGTGGTGGAGGACGGGGAATACGAAATTTCCCGCATCCTAAATTCTAGACGGTATAGAGGGAGTTTGCAGTATCTCGTCGCTTGGAAAGGTTTCGGACCCGAGGATAACTCATGGGTGAGGGAGGATGATGTTTCTGCTTCCAGACTTGTACGAGCGTTTCACAAGAGGTTTCCTGATAAGCCAGGGCCTAGGGGATCCGGAGGATCCTCATAGAAGAGGGGGTACTGTTAGAACTCTCCTGTTAGGTTTTTTCTATCTTGCTGGTCACATGACCTTGTTTGCCTTTTTAATCCTGCTCCGCCCTCCTGGCCTTGCTGGACTTCATTGTAATTTCTACTCTTGTTAGCCTGGTGCTTAGTTACCTTTCTCAGTCAGTTTAGCTTGGTCTTCTGACCTTTATGTTCTATGTTGTGTGTTTGTCTTTTACTGCTACAATTTCTGCTAGGAGGTGCCCAACTTTATCCCAGTCCCTAGTTCTTGTAGGGATCCCTCCCTTGCATCTATAGGTCTTTGTACAGACTAGCCGAGGACTTTAGCGGGTCTGATCGCAGGATCAGGTTCCCCGTTACATCGTAGGGATCTAGCTTAGTTCTTTTGTAGGGACAGATCTCCTTTCTTTCCTTAGTGCTTGTAGCAGATCATAACAGTATCCCACTCTCGGGTAAGGATAGAGTGCTGCCCGCGACCCTAACACCTGCATCCAACACATCCACTTCAGTAGGGCAGGGCGAGATTGCTCCTAAGGGAGAGCACAGTCCATGGCTGGAGTGGAGGGGAGCCAACTGAGGGGGAACCATGTAGTGGGTGTGGGTGGAGGATGTAGATCAGGGGAGCACTGGTGAGGGAGTGATATAAAAGAGGGAACCATCTTGGGAAGTGAGTAGAGATGAGCGTTGTTCTACTCGAACTGTTCGCCAATCTCAAATTCGAGCTGTTTTGGGCGGTGTTCGAGCCGTTCGGCGAACACGAACAATTTGAGAAAAATTCGGCTGTTCGAGGTTATGTTCGATAACTGTTCGTGCACCAAAATCATAACTGGATTTTTTCTCAGTAATGATGAAAATTAATGTTAATACGCAGTTTGAGTGTACAGCGGGGTGGGGGGAGGGGCAGGGGATGGATCTCTGCAGGAACAATGAAGATCTCCATTTTTTTTTCTCTTTCCCGCATTTGCAGTGGGGAGGTGCAATCTGTCAGCCTATCAGCAGCGCACACACGGAGCGAAGTGCTTTTTTTCACACAAGCAAGGGCATGTGTGATTGGCAGTGTATGTCACATGTCCTTGCCCTATAAGACCAAGCCATTTTCCCCGTCGCCACCATTTTCTCACTGCTGCAGCTGCGTGTTAGACGGCACCGCTGTTGCTGTGTGCGCTATACCTTGTTAATTTCAAGCCAATTTTCGCACAAATATACAGATAGCTTGGGAGTAGGGAATAGTTGTGATTGCAGTCCTTTTAAGGACTAGGTTACAGCATTTCCTACGACTTTTATCAGGGAGGTCTGTGCTCTTAAATAGATAGGTTGTGGGAGTAAAGACTAATTGTAATTGGAGTCCTTTTCAGGACTAGGTTACATGAGTTCCTATCAGTTTTTGCCAGGCAGGTCTGTGCCAGTGCTGTGCAAGTTTTTTTCACAGCATTTGGCTGAATCTAGCAAAGCTAATCCTTTTTGGCCTATTGCAGAGTGTGTTAGTCAGTGGAGTAGCCTATCTGTGTTGCAAGATATAACACCTGTGTATAGAATACCAATTTTTTTACTGCACCTAGTGAAGTAAAATCTTTTGGGCATAGCATCATTCTATTAGTCCATCTATACTGACCTCCATCAGGTTGCAAACTGAATATAATTTTTTTGTGCATCTAGCTCTGAAAAAATATTTGGGCTTCTAGCAGTGTGTGGGACTTGTTCTATTAGTCCTTCTATACTGACCTCCAGCAGGTTGCAAATTGAATATAATTTTTTTCTGCATCTAGCTCTGAAAAAATAGTTGGGCTTCTAGCGGTGTGTGGGACTTGGTCTATTAGTCCATCTATACTGACCTCCATCAGGTTGCAAATTAAAAATAATTTTTTTCTGCATCTAGCTCTGAAAAAATATTTGGGCTTCTAGCAGTGTGTGGGACTTGGTCTATTAGTCCATCTATACTGACCTCCATCAGGTTGCAAATTAAAAATAATTTTTTTCTGCATCTAGCTCTGAAAAAATATTTGGGCTTCTAGCGGTGTGTGGGACTTGGTCTATTAGTCCATCTATACTGACCTCCATCAGGTTGCAAATTAAAAATAATTTTTTTCTGCATCTAGCTCTGAAAAAATATTTGGGCTTCTAGCAGTGTGTGGGACTTGGTCTATTAGTCCATCTATACTGACCTCCATCAGGTTGCAAATTAAAAATAATTTTTTTCTGCATCTAGCTCTGAAAAAATATTTGGGCTTCTAGCGGTGTGTGGGACTTGGTCTATTAGTCCATCTATACTGACCTCCATCAGGTTGCAAATTAAAAATAATTTTTTTCTGCATCTAGCTCTGAAAAAATATTTGGGCTTCTAGCAGTGTGTGGGACTTGTTCTATTAGTCCTTCTATACTGACCTCCAGCAGGTTGCAAATTGAATATAATTTTTTTCTGCATCTAGCTCTGAAAAAATAGTTGGGCTTCTAGCGGTGTGTGGGACTTGGTCTATTAGTCCATCTATACTGACCTCCATCAGGTTGCAAATTAAAAATAATTTTTTTCTGCATCTAGCTCTGAAAAAATATTTGGGCTTCTAGCAGTGTGTGGGACTTGGTCTATTAGTCCATCTATACTGACCTCCATCAGGTTGCAAATTAAAAATAATTTTTATCTGCATCTACAGTACCTCTGAAAAAATATTTGGGCTTCTAGCAGTGTGTGGGACTATTTGTATTAGTCCATCTATACTGACCTCCATCAGGTTGCAAATTCAAAATAATTTTTTTCTGCATCTAACCCAGCCAATAGTTTTGGCCTAATACCACAGTTTGGCCACTCAGCTCTGCTCGGTTACCATCCATTGTTTTTTTGTGCAAACAACTCCAGAGTTGTGAATTAGTTAACCACCAAAATGAGTGGAAAAAGGCCTGCTGCTGGTGGAAAGGGGAATAGGCGTGTTGGGAAGGGGAAAAAAGGTTGTGTCCGTGGGGTAGGTGTTAAAGCAACAGTAACATCTGCAGAAGAAAGACCATCTTCCAGCCAAACTAAAATGTCTACTTCTTTTAGCGGACAATGTGATAAGATCCCTTTCTTACGGCCACGCCAATCGCTACAAATTCCAGATGAGGCACAAAAACAGCAGGTGCTTCAACAGATATCAAGTGCTCCTTTAAGTGGGCTCTCCTCCACATCAACTTCAACATCACAAATACTCCAGTCCTCAAAGGTGTCACCCAAATCGCACTTGCTTCCTCACAGCTCCCAAATCTCCAGCTGCCCGTCTGAGTATGAGGTAGAACAGATGGTTGAGTCTGCAGAGCTGTTTACTCATACTATAGCCTGGGAATCAGAGGTCGACTCCAGCGCTTCTGTGAATCCAGACGAGGAAATGATCTGCACTGATGCCCAGAATCTTTATGAGTCGGATCCAGGACCAGACGCAGAAGGTTCTGACCATAATGTAGACCCTCATTCCCAAACTGTAACTCCTGTTGGTGGAGACAATGAGGAAGACGATGATAAGACTCAAATACCTGATTGGAGCGACAACTTTAGTTTTTTGTCAGGGCAGGAACAGGTTGGCTCTGAGGACGACGGGTGTGATAACGCACAGGGTGATGATGATGAGGTCGGAGATCCCACTTACTGTCAACCCACAGTCAGCCAAGAGATGAGGTCAGCAGAGGAGGTGGAGGAAGATGCTAGTGACGGCGAGGTCAGGTTGCGCCTTCCTGGACAGAGACGTAGTACTGGAAGCACGTCAACAACTGCATCCTCAAACACAACTCTGCCTCTCACCACAAGTCGTGGTGGCTCTTCAGGTCGCATGGGTGCTAAGCCTTGCATAGCCTGGGCATTTTTTCAGATCGATAAAGATGACCCAACTCGTGTTATCTGTAACATTTGTCAGCAAAAGCTAAGTAGAGGCCAAAAAATACATAGTTTGAGTACTTCATGCATGAACCGGCACATGGACATGAAGCATAAGTTGCAGTGGGAAGCTCAGTGTGCTACAATGCGGCCTAGCCGGCCGGGCCAATCACCGTCTGCCATATCTTGTGCATCCGCGGCCTCTTCATCCTCTGTGACTGGGGGGACAGCAGTCACACCTGTTTTGGGGCGCAGACCTGCCACCTCTTTACCCGCAACAGCCAGCGTGATTGGCAGGTCATCATTTTCTTTGGAGGTGGTAACACCAGCTGGTGTTGAGCGCTGTCCGACATTGATAGCACCACCTTTGGATCAAGGCAACCTAACATGTCCGCCTGCATCTTCCTCACAGACCGGCAGTTTGCCGGGGACACCCTTATCAACCCCGTCTAAGCACAATAGCCAGCCCTCGGTCCCTCAGATGTGGACAAGTAAAAGACCATTTCCTCCTAGCCATGAGAAAGCTAAGAGGTTGAATTTCACCATCTGCAAGCTCTTGGCTACAGAAATGCTGCCTTTCCGCCTGGTGGACACAGAGGATTTTCGAGACCTTATGTCCGTCGCAGTGCCCCAGTACCAGATGCCCAGTCGGCACTACTTCTCAAAGAAAGGTGTGCCTGCGCTCCACCAGCATGTCGCACACAACATCACCGCTTCTTTGAGAAACTCTGTGTGTGACAGGGTGCATTTCACCACAGACACTTGGACGAGTAGGCATGGACAGGGGCGTTACATGTCGCTGACTGGGCACTGGGTAACTATGGTGACAGCAGGACAAGGGGCTGCTGTCCAAGTCTTGCCGTCCCCACGAGTTGTGCGTCAATCCTCTTTATGTCAAAGTTCCTCCACTGCTTCTGCCTCCTCAACCTCCTCTCGGTCTTCCACCTGCACCCAAAGCCTGTCTGGTCATGCCACAAGCTTTCTAACTGCGCAGAAGGGATCCTGCACACCTCCTTACTATGCTGGCAGTAGGGCTCAACGTCATCAGGCGGTTTTTACATTGAAATGTCTGGGAAATGTGAGTCACACAGCTGAGGAGTTGTGGTCAGCTCTGGAGAACCAATTTCATGAATGGTTGTCTCCACTGGACCTGAAACCAGGGAAGGCCGTGTGCGACAATGCTGCAAACCTGGGTGCGGCCCTTCGCCGGGGCAATGTCACACACGTGCCTTGTATGGCTCACGTGTTGAACCTGGTTGTCCAGCAATTTTTAGCCCACTATCCCAGACTAGATGGCCTTCTGCAGAGGGCACGGTCGCTGTGTGCTCACTTCCGCCGTTCGCATCCCGCAGCTCAGCGACTTACATCTCTACAGAAGTCGTTGGGCCTGCCACTTCACCGGCTAAAATGCGATGTGCCTACCCGGTGGAATTCAACTCTGCACATGTTGCAGCGACTGTGGCAGCACCGACAAGCCCTGGTGCAATACGTTCTGACGTATAGCCTGGGCCAACGAGATTCAGAGGTGGGGCAAATCACGCTGGAGGAGTGGTCTCAGATCAGGGACCTATGCACCCTTCTGCACAGTTTTGAAATGGCGACGAAGATGTTTAGTGCTGACGATGCCATTATCAGCATGACTATTCCGGTGATTTACATGCTGGAGCACATGTTAAACAGAATTCGGAGTCAGGTGGTGGCACAAGAGGAGGTGGAGGAAGTAGAGGAGGAGGAGTTGTATGCGGAAGGGCTAACATCTGCAAGGTCCAGACGGTCGGCAGCACCAAGGCGGCAGGCATGTGAGGGTGGGGGAGATGGTTTTACCAGGGCGCATGGTAGCAGCCAAACTAGTGAGGAAGGTGCAGGAGCCCAGGAAGAAGTGGAGGACGAACTGATGGAAGACTCATCAGATGAGGGAGACCTTGATCACATTTCTGCTGTGCGAGGTTGGGGGGAGAGGACAGAGGAAGGAAGCATGATTGTTACCTCGCCACCAACACAACAGGGACTTGGTGCTCCTGGATGCGCAACACACATGAGTGCCTTCTTGCTGCACTACCTGCAACATGACCCTCGAATTGTGAGAATTAGAAATAATCCTGACTACTGGGTTGCCACACTGTTAGATCCCCGGTACAAAAGTAAATTTGCAGAAATTATTCCTGCCATAGAAAGGGATGCACGCATGCAGGAGTATCAGCAGAGACTGTTGCAGAATCTTATGACGCGCCCCTGGAACTGCTGTGTCGCGCAGCGTCTCGCACACGGGGGCTTACCCGGAACCGGATCAGATGAGGGTTGTAGTCTCCGAGTGGCGGGGACCCGGTCCGTGCCCAGGGAGTCAACTCAGTGTGTGGCAGTCTTGATAGATGTTATTTGAGTGTCGACTACGCCACCCGTTGATTTGCAGCTATGGAGCTGCCGCTGCAGGGCAGACCGCTGAGGCCGGTGTAGAATTGTGCAGCGTGATAGTATAACCCCCAACGGGAGGGGTATGGCCTCAGGGCAGCCGACGTGGAAGATGAGGGTAGCAGGAACCACTCAGAGACGGTGCGGTGTAATTCAGGGTCTTTACTGGTAACAACGATAGACCCTCCCGGAGTACTTGCTAGCGAACGGGGCCTGGTCAGTCCTTGAGCAGATGGGATCTCCCCTGGCCAGGCGGAGTTGTAGGCCTCCCAAACTGACTGTACTCTTCTGGCTACCTTGCTAGAAGCGGATATAAGTAGCCCACGTCCCTGAG
This sequence comes from Phyllobates terribilis, assembly GCF_046119375.1. Classification (NCBI taxonomy): domain Eukaryota; kingdom Metazoa; phylum Chordata; class Amphibia; order Anura; family Dendrobatidae; genus Phyllobates; species Phyllobates terribilis. The sequence goes on from NW_027362768.1 coordinate 148,648,062, forward strand.
TGTACCGTGTGGTGCTCACCCGTATGGCCGGTGACTCGGGGCCTTCTAATGGCTTCCGCTCCACGATGGCGGCGCTGGTCCCACGCGCGTGACCGTGCCTTCGGGTTTCTGGGCCTGAGGACCTGAAATCCCCTGCCGGTCGGCTTCTGCTGCTGGGTAAGAGTTAGTCCCCACAGCCTCGGACTCCGGGTCCGGTAAGAAAGCTTCTCAGTCAGGGCGAGCTCTGCAGCTGCCAGCCCCTGACTTGTAGTAGTATTGCTCCCACTGAGCTTCTGCTGTTTCTTCCTGTGACTGTTTCTTGTCTCTACTCTCCTTGACTGCCTAACCCTGCTTCAGCCCCGGGTTTATATAGGGGAAGGTCTTCCCCTCCCAAGACTGGGCAGGAGGTGTGGCATGCACAGGATCCCTGGCCAAGAGACCTCCCACCTGCTCTCAGACATAACATTGCTTGTTACTGTGGAAACCAGACCCCTGGGGTGCCACATTCCCCCCTAGTGAAATTTAGTACTCCGGGACTAAACATATTTTAGAAAAACATAACAAGATATAACAATAACAATACAATAAAGAAACACATAAAGGTGGTCACGGCATGTCCGTAACCGGGTGCAGTCTTTGAAGAAACAAAGGTGTCCATTTCACCAAAACAGGGAGACGTAACCAGGTAGGGGTCTGTCCTACCCCGAGTCCTTAACAGTCTCTAGTCCATCCTGGGTTACGCTCCAACTAATTGTACAAGGATTCCCGGTAGATCCACCAAGGATTCCTAAAAATAACTAGAAACACAAAATTATACACAAGCAAAAATACACAGGTAAACATAAATAAAACAATTTATACACTTTAAATCCTCCAGCGTGCGGGTAACTGGCCTCTAGTGGCCCTAGTGGACCTACGGAGCTGACTGTCTAGCCCTGAACTACAGGGTGTAGGAGCTGTCAAGGGTAAACTGGGCAGCTGTCTACCGGCTCTTTGGCTCACTAGGGATATGGCAGGCTCACTGCAAGCAGAGGGTTGATCCTCCTGGTCTGCGGGTGTGGGGTCTTCTGCCTCCTGGACCGGCTGTTCTTTCAGCTCTACCTGTTGCTCCGTAGGTGCTTGGGATGCTGGTTGGAGGAAGGTGAGTACGGGTACCACAACTGCACCATCGACTTGAGTCCAAGACCGAGGGAAGTCCCCGAGCACAGTACTAACCATATCTTCCCTTTCCTCTACGTGTCGATGGTCTTCTTGTTCCTCTTCAGGGTTCCTCAGTTGTTCGGGACACTTCTTCAGGTGGTCCCGGGATACAATGGCTGTAGTTTCCCCTCCGTCTTTACTGATGGTACAAACCTTCGGGTTCTCGTGGCTTGAGGGCAGTACGGTGTACGGGTCCTTCTCCCACTGGTCGTCCAACTTGTGGAGCCGTCTCTTCCTCTTCAAGACCTGCTCTCCGGGTACCAGGGGAACAGCGGGAGCATACTGGTTGTAAGTTTTCTCTTGTCTTTCCCTAGCCTGACAGAGACTTCGCTCCACGCTCTCCTGTACTCTCCGGTACTGCTGCTGCCTCTCTGTGTCCCAGTCTGTTTCTGGTGAAGTGTCCTCGGGTGTCAGGACTCCTATTTCCAGGTCAACAGGTAACTTACCAGGTCTTGCCCTCATTAGGTAAGCCGGGGTACAGTTGGTGGAACCTACCGGGATGTGGTTGTATAGGTCCACCAGATCGGGCAACTTCTCAGGCCACAGACTGCGTTCTTCCAGGGGCAACGTTTTTAGAAGATCCATTACCACCTGGTTCATTTTCTCACAAAGTCCATTAGTTTGCGGATGGTAGGGTGTCGTCCTTATCTTCCGGCAGCCATACAGATTGCAGAATTCCTGGAAGACCTCCGCTTCAAAGGCAGGTCCCTGGTCCGTCAGCACTTGGTCCGGGTACCCGTGTGGATGGCAAAAGTGCTGCTGGAAGGCTCTAGCTGCTGTTTGAGCCGTTAAGTCCTTGACGGGGACGACAACCAGAAACCGGGAGTAATGATCCACGATGGTTAACGCGTAGACGTAGCCACTTCTGCTTGGGGTCAGTTTTACATGATCCAAGGCTACCAGTTCCAACGGTTGCCGGGTGACGATGGACTGCAGGGGAGTCTTCTGGCTGGCACGATCCTTCCTTCTCAGGTTGCACGGGCCACAGTCTCTGCACCACTTCTCGATGGTTCCCCTCATGCCTACCCAGTGGAACCGCTCGCGCAGCAGGAACTCCAGCTTCTTCCACCCGAAGTGTCCAGCTCCGTCGTGGTATGCCTCCATCACCATGGCTGCGTCTCTTCGTGGCACCACTACTTGCCAGAGTAATTCATGCGTCCGGGAGTTAACCATTCTGCGGCACAACTTCCCTTTGTAAAGGAACAGTCGACTCTTCTCTGCCCATAGTTGTTTGGCTTCCTCCGGAGCGTCTGGTTCAAGGCGAGCCTCCGGCCGAGTCAGCATCTCCTTCACCAGTCGGACGGCAGGGTCGCTGTCTTGCGTTTCCGCCCAGTTGTAGTGGGGTAAGGGGTTCAACGTAGCAGCCTGCTTACTCCTTACCCGGTGGGAATACTGGATAGTCCCATGACGGTGGAACGCAGGGAGTTCAACTTCTTCCAGTCCCTCCGGATCTTCTCCTCCGTCCGGCAGGTTGGGCATCCTGGACAGGGCGTCCGCGTTGGTATTGGAGCGTCCTGCCCGGTATTTGATTGTGAACTCGTAGTTGGACAGACGGGCCATCCACCTCTGCTCCAGGGCACCGAGTCTTGCCGTGTCCAGGTGTGTCAACGGGTTGTTATCCGTGCACACGGTGAACCGGGAAGAAGCGAGGTAATGCTTAAAGCGCTCGGTGACTGCCCATACTACGGCCAGGAACTCTAGCTTAAATGAGCTGTAATTCTCGGGGTTCCTTTCGGTGGGTCGCAGTTTTCGGCTGGCGTAGGCGATTACTCGTTCCTTCCCCTGCTGGATCTGGGAAAGTACGGCTCCTAGCCCGATGTTACTGGCGTCGGTGTAGAGGATAAAGGGCTGGCTATAATCCGGGTACGCCAGGATTTCGTCCCCCGTGAGGGCCATCTTCAGCTGGCGGAAGGACTCTTCTTCCAGCTCCTCCCATTTGAAGGGCGGCTTCTGGTTCTTGGCCTTCCGGGACTGGCCTATCAGGAGGTCCTGCATAGGTGCTGCCTTTTTGGTGAAACCGGGAATAAACCTTCGGTAGTAGCCTACCAACCCGAGGAACTGCCGCACTTCTTTTACGCTGGAGGGGCTTGGCCATTCCTTAATTGCGGTGATCTTATCAGGGTCGGGAGCCACTCCGTCAGCGCTCACCACGTGTCCCAGGTACTGCACCTTTGGTTTCAGGAGGTGACACTTGGAGGGTTTCACCTTTAGGCCGTAACTTGCCAGAGCTTCGAACACTTCCGCCAGGTCTTTCAGGTGGTCCTCATACGTCTTGGAATATACGATGACATCGTCCAGGTACAATAGGACCGTCTCGAAGTTTCTGTGGCCCAGACAACACTCCATTAGTCGTTGGAAGTTTCCCGGTGGTTGCAGAGTCCGAACGGCATGCAGGTGAACTCGCTAAGTCCCATCGGGGTGGTGAATGCGGTCTTCTCCCGGTCCGCCTCTGCTACAGGAACCTGCCAGTACCCGCTAGTGAGATCCAAGGTAGAGAAGAAGTTAGCAGATCTTAAAGCAGCCAATGACTCCTCTATCCTTGGTAAGGGGTACGCATCCTTGTGTGTGATACGATTGATTTTCCGGTAATCTACACACATCCTCATGGTGTTGTCTTTCTTTCGGACTAAGACTAGTGGAGCTGCCCAGGGGCTACAGCTATCCCTGATCACCCCAGCCTCCTTCATGTCTCTAAGCATCCCCTTGGCGTGTTGGTAGTGGGCAGGGGGTACGGGTCGATACCTCTCTTTTATAGGAGGATGGTCTCCCGTGGGGATGTGGTGTTCTACCCCCTTGACTCGCCCGAAGTCTAACGGGTGTTTACTGAACACTCTCTCGTACTCCTGAACCACCCGATAGACTCCTTGTTTCTGGTGTGCGGGAGTGGAGTCAGTACCCAGATGTAGTTGCTGACACCAGTCCTCCATGTTTTTCTTAGAGCCGTTACCTTCCTCCGGGTGAGATGGAGGCAAGGGTTCCACAGATTGTATAGAATTTTGGTTAATGGTATATAATTTGGCTAGCGTGGCATACCGGGGCAGGTACACTTCCCTCTCCCCGATATTTATTATGCGAACGGGCACCCTCCCATGGCGTACATCAACCACCCCCCGTGCTGTCAAAATGGTGGGCCTACTGTCCGAGTAAACTGGTTCTACCATTGCCTGGTAATCTCTACCTCTCAGACCAATAGCTGCCCGGCACCAAATCATCATTTCACTTTTTGGGGGCATGGCAATAGGAAAAGGGTCACACATTCTTACGCTACCAATCTCACCGCCGGAGAGTTCCACCTGTTGCCGTCGCATCAGTGCCCGGATCTCTTTCTGGAGCACCCGCTGCTCGCCGGAGCTGGCGTTCTTGGCAACCTGCTGTAAAAGGAAAATCACCTCTGCAAGACAATTTTCAATTACATTAGTTCCTAGAGTTATTTTTGGGTGACTCTCATGTTTGTCAATATCTACAATGATCAGTCCCTGTGCTGCCAGTTCGACTCTACCGATTTTGATGGTCACCTCTTTAAATCCGATCTGTGGCACGGGCTGGCCATTGCTGGCGATGATACTCAAGTCGTCGTCAGGGTAGCGGGTAATATCCGAGTCATTCCAGTACTGCTTAAAGAGCACGTACGGGATGGTGGTGACCTGTGACCCGGTGTCCAGTAGGGCACTCATGGGAATGCCATCCAGTACCACAGGCAAGACTGGACGTCCTCCCACATATCTGTCGCGCCAGTTCGATGGGCCTGGTGATCTTTTTCCTGGGGGTTGGCCCTCTACACCAGGTTGTGCCCGTTTAAAGAACAGTACCTTGCCATATGTCCAGGTTGATTGCAGCGGCGGCAGATGGGTCGTCCGTCCTCGCTGTATCGGTCACTGGGTCTTCCTCTGGCCGGTGGGGTCCTCCTTGGTTGACGCCACGGGATGTCCTCCGGTCCGGATGCCAGCTGGATCTTCCCTGGGGTGGAAACCTGTAAAGACTGCACAGTTCGGGTTAGCGCAGCAACGCTCTTAGCTAGCTCTTGGACCTGATGGTGTAGGTCTGGAGCCGGGTCATTGTCCAAAGCCTGCGCATCAGCTCCCACAGGCCCTGCCGACAAGGGCGCCGCCTCCTCCTGGTGGTAAGTGATAGCTGGGCGCCTGTGGGTCACAACGCCACCCGGTGCCGGTTCTCGGAGCACCCGGATGGCTCTGTCCTTGAACTGTGCAAAGCCCAGATGGGGATCCTGTAAGGCCATCGCCCGCAACTGGGTTCGGTGGGCATTACAATATAGTCCCTCTATAAATTGTTCGGTCAACAGCCTGTCCTCGTTTCCCACTCCATCAGGGTCGGTCTGCTTAATGGCCCTCAGGGCCTCTTGTAGGTTTAGTGCATAGTCCCTTATACTCTCATGCGCTCGCTGCTTGCACCCGTAGAATCTAAGCTTAATCTCGGCTGAGGTGCGGGTATCAAAGGTATCCTTCAGCCGGGTTAGTATCCCTGCGACAGTCTTCCTCCCAGGTGGCCAGGATTTTACTTCCCTTTTGGCTGCCCCGGTTAGTTGGGCCACCAGGATGCTCACTTTTTGCTCTTCTGTGAGGGGGTACACCTGGAAGAGGCTATCCAGCTTTTCTCTAAAGTCATGCAGGGTATGTGACTCCCCTGAGTACTGGGGTAGCCAAGCTGCTCCCGGGATATAGGGCATGGTGAAGGGCATAACTGCAGCAGCGGTGGCGCTGGCGGGGGTTGAGGCAATGAAGCTCTCCTCCGCATCCGACATCTTCCTCCCCCCTAGTGGACCGTGGCCTACCTTGCGATGATCCTGTTCCGTAGGCCGCGGCTCCGCAGTAGATCGTCAGGGTTGAGGACCTTCCGTCGCGCTCCGGTGACGTCGGCGTCTGCTGGGCTCCTTCCAGGACCTTACGCAACGTCCGGACGTGAGGCGGGGCTTCAATTCTCGCGCGCTTTCGGAGTCCACGCCCCTCTTCTTCCCGCGCGGCGTCCTCAAGATGGCGTCCAACGGCGGGAAAACTCCACGGATGGCGGGAAGAAGGCTGAAGATGGCGCCGGATGGCGGGAATCTTCACAGATGGCGGGAAGAAGGCTGAAAATGGCGCCGGATGGCGGGAATCTTCACCGATGGCGGGAAAACTTCACGGATGGTAAGTTTTAAAAGTCTCTTTTTCAGGCGCGCAGTACCCGGTGATTGCGGGCACGAAATCCTGCCGACTACGCCAAAGTTGACGCGCCCCTGGGCCTGCTGTGTCGCGCAGCGTCTCGCGCACGGGGGCTTACCCGGAACTGGATCAGATGAGGGTTGTAGTCTCCGAGTGGCGGGGACCCGGTCCGTGCCCAGGGAGTCAACTCAGTGTGTGGCAGTCTTGATAGATGTTATTTGAGTGTCGACTACGCCACCCGTTGATTTGCAGCTATGGAGCTGCCGCTGCAGGGCAGACCGCTGAGGCCGGTGTAGAATTGTGCAGCGTGATAGTATAACCCCCAACGGGAGGGGTATGGCCTCAGGGCAGCCGACGTGGAAGATGAGGGTAGCAGGAACCACTCAGAGACGGTGCGGTGTAATTCAGGGTCTTTACTGGTAACAACGATAGACCCTCCCGGAGTACTTGCTAGCGAACGGGGCCTGGTCAGTCCTTGAGCAGATGGGATCTCCCCTGGCCAGGCGGAGTTGTAGGCCTCCCAAACTGACTGTACTCTTCTGGCTACCTTGCTAGAAGCGGATATAAGTAGCCCACGTCCCTGAGTGTACCGTGTGGTGCTCACCCGTATGGCCGGTGACTCGGGGCCTTCTAATGGCTTCCGCTCCACGATGGCGGCGCTGGTCCCACGCGCGTGACCGTGCCTTCGGGTTTCTGGGCCTGAGGACCTGAAATCCCCTGCCGGTCGGCTTCTGCTGCTGGGTAAGAGTTAGTCCCCACAGCCTCGGACTCCGGGTCCGGTAAGAAAGCTTCTCAGTCAGGGCGAGCTCTGCAGCTGCCAGCCCCTGACTTGTAGTAGTATTGCTCCCACTGAGCTTCTGCTGTTTCTTCCTGTGACTGTTTCTTGTCTCTACTCTCCTTGACTGCCTAACCCTGCTTCAGCTCCGGGTTTATATAGGGGAAGGTCTTCCCCTCCCAAGACTGGGCAGGAGGTGTGGCATGCACAGGATCCCTGGCCAAGAGACCTCCCACCTGCTCTCAGACATAACATTGCTTGTTACTGTGGAAACCAGACCCCTGGGGTGCCACACTTACATGTGCTTTTCCACAAAATACCAGTGGTGCACGTAGTGAATCTCACAGTTCCAACTTGCCAACCGTGGGACCGTCAAGTGTTCAGCACTCAAACCGTAACAGAACCACAGTATCTGCTGGTAACATCAATTTTGCGGAATCATTTCACCACTTTTTTAGCCCATCCTTTGCAAGGCCACAGGAGACAAGAAGTCTGACACATAGTCAACGCCTAGAGACGATGGTACAGGAGTATCTCCAAGTAAACATTGAAGCCACGACTGTGTCACTGGACCCTTGCTCTTTTTGGGCTTCCAATCTGGATAAATGGCCGGAGCTAGCCACTTACGCCTTGGAGATCTTGTCATGCCCCGCAGCCAGCGTTCTGTCTGAACGTGTGTTCAGCGCTGCTGGTGGTGTGCTGACAGATAAGCGCACGCGGCTCTCCACTGATAATGTAGACAGACTCACGTTCATAAAGATGAACAAATCATGGATCCGAAATGACTTTTCTACCCCTGTGTCATCCTGGGGAGAGTAAAAGCTTGATGATTAGTTAAAATCACCCTACCAACCGTTTTAAGCTTTCAAATTACTAATCATGTTTATCTGTATCTTGACTGGAAAATAATTTGGGCTTTGTAGCAGTGTGCAGCACTGATCCTATTAGGCCATCTATACTAAAGCTTCACCAGATTTAAAATTAAAAATAATTTTTAGCTGCATCTAGCCCGGAAAATAATTTTGGGGCTCCGAGATGCGCAAGGCACATAAGTGCCTTCTTGCTGCACTACCTGCAGCATGACCCTCATATTGTCAGAATTCGAAGTAATCATGACTACTGGGTTGCCACACTCTTAGATCCCCCAAACTTTTCGATCAACCTTTTCATTTTAATAAAGACCAAAAAAATGGTCATTTTTGAAATTATAAGCATTAGCAGGTTGTTAGAAACTGAAATCAAACAGTTTTCAACTCAAAACTTTATTCTAGGTGATGTTACATTTTCACATAGGACCCCTTGTTCGAAAGGAGCTTCTGAACTCTCTCGTCCATTGAATTTGTCAGGTTTTGGATGGTTTCTGCTTCAATTGTTTTGCATGAGGACAGAATACCCTCCCAGAGCTGTTGCTTAGATGTGAACTGCCTCCCGCCATCATAGACACTCCTTTTAATGATGCTCCAAAGGTTCTGAATGGGGTAGAGGTCAGGGGAGCATGGGGGTCACACCATAAGTTTGTCCCCTTTTATGCCCATATCAGCCAGAGATGCAGATGTTTTATGTGCAGCATGAGATGGTGCATTATCATGCAGAAAAATGATCTTGCTGTGAAATACACGGTTCTTCTTCTTGAACCATGGCAGGAAGTGCTGTTTGAGAAAATCCACATACATTATGGAGTTCATCTTTAGCGCCTTCAGGGATCCTAAAGGGGCCGACAATCTCTCTCCCCATGATTCCAGCCCAAAACATTACTCCACCTCCTCCTTGTTGGCGCTGTAGCCGTGTTTGCGTGGGGTGTCCATCAACCAGCCATCCTCCACTCCATCCATCTGGACCATCGAGCGCTGCACGGCACTCATCCGTGAACAAAACAGTTTTGAAATCAGTCTTCATGTAATGTTTGGCCCACTGGAGCCGTTTCTGCTTGTGTGAAGTGGATAGAGGAGGTCGACAGGATGGCGCATGCACAGCTGCAAACCTCTGAAGGACCCTGCATCTTGTTGTTCGGGGGACGTTGGAGGCACAAGCAGCTTCAAAAACTTGTCTGCTGCTATGACAAGGCTTTTTTGCCGCTGCTCTTTCAACCTGACGTAATTGCCTGTAGGAAAGAGTCCTCAATTTGCCCTTATCAGCACGCACACGTGTGTACTGTGAATCAGCTACATACTTCTTGATTGCCAAGACACTTCATCCTGATCATCGCACAATGTTGATTGTAGTCATGCCTTGACCTAAACACTCCACAATTTGTTGCTTCTCAGCAGCCGACACATCCTTTTTCTTTCCCATTTTGGCAGAAAATGTAGGCTGCTTAATAATGTGAGAGAGCCTTCTTAAGTAGTCTTGCCTTTCATTGGACACACCTGCCAAACTAATTAGCACAGGTGTCTGCAATTGCTTACAGTGATATAAAGAGCCCTGACACACATCACCATCAATGAGTTTAACTGACAAACAAACAAATTCTTCCCTTATCACTCCTAAACACTTTTTGTATAATAATTTGGAACGCAGTGTACATGTGCTTTTCCACAAAACACCAGTGGTTCACGTAGTGAATCTTACAGTTCTAACTTGCCAACCGTGGTCTTTATGGAGTTGTTCAATAAAGGGCCCAAAATTAAGATAACATAGATGGGAGAGGTCTCTATGAATAGGAATTCCTAAGTATTTGATACCCTGTGAGGGCCAGGCAAAGGGAAAGTTGGACTGGATGGAATCCTATATGGATTTGGGGAGGGAGACATCGAGGGCCTCAGACTTCGCTGCATTGATTTTAAAATTTTACCATGTAACAAAGTGATCTATTTCAGCCATAACAGCATGGATGGATATATGTGATTGAGTGATATATACTAGGACATCATCAGCAAATAGAGAGCACTTGTACTCGGTGCCTCCCACCTCAATCCACCTAATATTGGGGTTACGGCGAATTGATGAGAGCAGGTGCTCCGTCACTAGGATGTATAAGAGAGGGGACAGAGGACATCACTGCCTTGTCCCATTGGTGATTGTGAAAGGTGATGAAAATGTTCTGACGCACCCCCTGGGCCTTGGGACACCCGGAGCCGGACCCTTTTTGGTGGATGCTGGTGGTTGTAGTCTTCGTGGCGGCGACCAAGTTCCGTGGCTCAGGGCGGTCAAACCAGTGGCGGAACTATTTATGTGGTTTTCATGTTTAAATGTCCGACTACGCCACCCGTGGATTGCGGTCAGAGTGAACCGCCGCTACAGGGCAGACCACTGAGGCTGGTGTTGTGGGTGCAGCAGAGCGTAGCATAACTCCCCACGGGAGGAGTATAGCCTCAGGGCAGTGTATGCGGAGGATGGGGGTGATGGTGCAGGGCAGCAGCAGTAACGACACGGAGTCAGTGATGCAGTTCAGGGCCTTTACTCACAGTTCTTATTATCCAGACCACGTCTGCAGGTAACGGCTGCCCACGTCGTACTGTGCTCACCAGGTGAGGGGCTCAGACAACTCCCAGATAACTTTGGAGCACTTCACAGGACCCCCTTTGTGTGTCCTTTGTCTGGCCTTTCTTACCAACACTTCTGTCCGGCTGCCTCGGGCCTCCTCTTGGTAAACTTGGCGCCAGTTTCCCTGACCCTATGTGGTGCCTTCCTAGCGGGTGTAGCGAGGGGCTGCGCCACATAAAATGTCAGAGCCTCCGGTTTCTAGCTGAGGGTCGTTTCCTGCCTCCACTAGTTCGGGGACTGGTCTCCCCCTTTGGCCTGACCCCTCCACGCAGGTGGATTCGGGCGTGCGGTTGCGACTCGCCCGTCCGCACCCCTGGGATCCCTTCATTCCTCGTTCCTGGAGCCTTCTCCGCTCCTCTTCCTTCCTTCTCCCTCTTCCAGGCCTGGGCCTCTGTTACTAGGCCCGCCTCCGGAGCAGAGCTCATGCAGAGCCCCTGCTCCCTGCCACTTCTGCTCAGACTTCTCTGCACTGAACTAAGATGGTGCCCACCTTTTATACTCCCTTCTCAATGCACCCAGGAACTGCTTCCTCCCTGCTCCTGCACTACAGGGTTCCCCTTCCTCAGTGTTCCCTCCCCCCACTCCAGCCAGGGACATGGACTGTCGTGCCCATCTCAGGGGCATATTGGTCGCCCTGCCCCACGGCAATGTGGTGTAATGCATGCAGGTGTCGGGTCCTGATCCACACTCCATCCTTACCTGAGAGTGAGATATCACACCTCTGGGTGAGGTGCAATACGTCTGTAGCAACCGAGCCCTCAGGGTGCTACAGTTCCATTTATCTTCAGCCTAGGTGACGTATTGCGATACAGGGCCGTGATTTTGGCTATAAAAGGGTCCCCTAGACCCCTACCCCAAGCTTTTTAAGAGAATCATATATGGCGTGCCAGGAGACTCTATGGAATGCTTTCTCAGCATCCAACGAGAGTATCTAATTACAAATTTTTAACTGCATCTAGCCCAGGAAATACTTTGTGCCTAGTAGCAGTGTCTGCTAGTGAGCGGATTATCCCGGCTGTTAAGCAAGCTGCACCACCTGTAGTTTAGACACTTAATTTTTTCAAAGGAAATGCTTCGGGACCATGGGATACTTAGTGAAGAGCATCAGGAGGCACCCCAAGGCATAGGGGCTGGGACTGGCAGTAGGATGCCTTGCGGTGGACAGCCGAGCTCGATCCTTATAAAAGCTTTTTAACTGCAGCAGCTTTAGTGGACGCTACTGGAGCTGGAATTACCGCGGCTGCTGGCATGAGACTTGCCCTCCAATAGATCCTTGTAAATGGATTTAAAGTGTATTCATTCAAATTAGAGAGACAATTTAAATTAAAAAGCTTAGAGCTGCCTCCACCACAGGGGGGCTCGCTCGACCCACCAGCGGACAGGCACCAGTATTGGGAGAGGGGGGCTGGCCGTCAGGGTTCACCGCGGCTCTGGCACAAACCCGGCGACACGGAGGTGGCACGGGCAGGAGCGGACTGGCCGTGTCGGCTTCTCACTTTTTGGATTTTAGAAGGGCATGACATGCCTATATCTGTGTCTCCCCCTCCTTTTACTCCTCCACCTCTTTTATTTTCGCATGACTATATGTACTTGTCACTTTTCCATGTGTTAGTTATGTCTTCTGAGCAGTTTGTCAGCTTTTGGACACCTTTGAAGGTGTTTTCTATGTGTTTCTATGTGTTTTTGTTTGCCTGCCATTGGTTTTAACGGTGTTCGAAGGTGTTCGACGAACAGTTCGACGAACAGTTCGGCGAACACACGGGTGTTCGACGAACCGAACCGAACTCGAACACTACGGGGGTGGCTCAACACTAGAAGTGAGTTCAGTTAGTGTGTTCATTTGGAGGAGGAAAGTAAGGGGAGCAGAGGCTCTGCACGAGCTCTGCTCCAGAGCGGGCCTGAGGAGAGGCCCAGGACTGAGAGAGGAGAGGGAGCAGGAGAAAGGCTCCAGGAACAGAAGGGATCCCAGGGGTGCGGGAAGTGCTGGAGGCCACCCGTACGCCCGAATCTGCCAGGCGGTGGAGGGATCGAGCCGCAGAGGGGACCGGCCCCTAAACTAGTGGAGAACTACAAGGCTCAGCTAGAAACCGGAGGCTGCTGTACTTGCAAGGTGCAGTGGCCACAACCACAATTATATCGCTGAGAAGGTGGCCACAGAGGGTCCAGGGGACTGCAGGTCGCCCGACAAGACCCAAGGCTACCGGACTGGGACACTGATTGTGAGGCGCAGGGCAGGAGGGCGAGAGCCAGCGCAGGAAGACGACTGAGGAAGGCACATAGAAACGGGTCCTGTCAGGCACTCGTGAACTACCTGAGGGATTGCTGAACCCCTGCCTGGTGAACGCAGCACGACGTGGGAGGTTGTAGTCCGGAACCTGGAACCTGAGGAACTTAACAACTGTGAGTAAACTCGGAGGACTGCACCCCACTGTCTCTGTGATTATTATCAGCGCCATCACCCCTGCACTACAACGCCCAGTCTCACCTATAACATCTACACTGCCCTGGAGCTAAGCTCTGCCTGTGCAGAGCCACACCAGCTTTGCTGCACTAACATCAGCTCCAGAGGACCTGCTCCGCAGCGGCGGCTCCCTTTAGCCACATACCACAGGTGGCGTCACGAACTTTGTACATAAAAACTATAAAATCCCCTTTTTACTGACCGCCCTGGGTCACGGACCGGGTCACCACCACTGTGACATCTTCCCTAGCAATGACCGGCACGGAGTACCCCACGGCCTAGGGGGCGTGTCATTTGCATGCTAGAGAATTTTTCTGCTGGAAACATGAGCATGCTGCGGGTTTTTAATTCTGTAACATGCCTATTTTGTCCAAAAATGTTGCATGAAAAAAAGTGTGAAATCCTCTACATCTGCTCCACATACAACATATTTCAGATTTCTTTTGTTGACCTGACCTTACATGTGAAATTAGAGGTCTGTGGAAAGGGGAAACAAAATGTCAGGGTAAGCAACACATAGTTATAAGTTCTGACTATAGTACATTGACCCTCAACACAATCCAACATATCCCCATCCCTCTTACATCAGACATATAAACACCTTAGGTAATAGGCTGCGCTCTCTAAAATTTGTAGATTTGGCTAGCCTTTATTTATAATGTATCTCTAATGTATATGACTACCCTTTAAAGGGGTTATTTGGGACCTTTTTTAACTATGTGCTTAAGAACTAACAGGCAGGTAGTTGATAACTGCCGGCATAGAGCAGTCACGGACCGCACCTGCCAGCGATTCATCAGCTTCCGCTGACATCACGTCGACAGAGTAGCGACTTCTCTTCTCTTCTGCTCTGCTGATGGAGTGTGACTGCCGATGTCATGCTGATTAACATCCGACTCCCTGCTGCCTAACTGCGGGGATCCAGCTGTCAAGCCCTGTCAACAGAGCAACCCGGAAGAAGAAGATCTGCTCTGTTGACGTGGAGCAGCTGAATCGCCAAAAGGACCGCTTTGAGCCAGGACCGTTACAACAGGTGGGTAGTTAGCAAGTACCTGCTGGTTAGTTTTTAGACACATAGTGAAAAGAAACTCCTGGACAACCTCTTTAAAGGGGTTATCCCAAAAAAAACCTTTGTCACCCACCCAGAGTAATAAAGGTATGATTACTGGGAACCTGTTAGTTGGGACCTCCACCGATCATGAGAATGGATAGATATTGCCCTTGTATACACTCATTCTCGTGATAGGTGCGGTCCTAGTGGATTATGCATTCATTATCTAATCTGTGGACAGGTGATAAATGATTTTAATGGACAACCCTTCATAGTTGGTGGATAAATCATTAATTTACTTTCTTCTGTTTTCTCCCTCCTTCCCTACCATTCTCTAGAGTTCGTATTTTTAACACAGACTCCACATTTCTCTCCATCCCCTCAATATATGTAGAAATCCATTGTACCGCCTTCCTATCTATCTATTTGTAGTAAGATCCAATAGCTCCTGCTCCTCTCAATCCCCTGTCCCCACCTCAATTTTTTACCTCTTTTACAGTTTATTATTGACATCCTCCTAAATGGCACCCTAGACTGTCACCTACTCTACCGACTTCTCTCAGTCCTGGATTAGGGACAGAAAAGACAAAGAATCATTTTATGTGATGCCAGTTTTTTTAATACCACCTTAAATGTTCTGGATACTTTTAAATAAAGAAATCTCATTTGAAAGATAATGTGATAAATAGACAATCTGCAAATCACATTATTTATAAATTATGTTGTCTTTCCCCCAAAAATGACTCCAAAGTGCTGACCACTCGATGTTTCCCTTTTGAGTAATTTACAGTCCACCGACTGTTGTCAAGTGTAATCCATCAGTAGCAGCAGGGACACAAGGCAGATTACAAGAAGCAAAGGCGGGTCTTTATTTCTCTACAGGAAGTTGTGGTGGATCTTTGTCTTGTGCTCCTGCTCTGTTGTCTGTTAAACTGCATACAGGCATAACAGAGAGGCAGACTGTCAATTCAGCGCAGGGAAGAATTTGGGCAATGGTGGGCAAAATGCGTGTTGGGAACTTAGAGAATGGAAGTTCATGTACCTATAGTGCTTGCAATATACTAATGATGACAAACTACCTGTTACGCCCACCAGGTGAGATGGACCCTCCAAGCCTAAAGTCCGGGTGGGCACACGGGCCATGGGCATCAGTACAGCAAATGGGTGAAGCATGCAGGACAAAGATAGCTGGGATATTGGAAACCGCAGGCAGACGGGAGATGTTCAGGAGATCACAGACAGGCAGTGGTGATGCTGGAAACCACAAGCAGGCAGGAGATGTCCAGGAGACCATGAACATACACCTTGGATGCTGGAAAACGCAGGCAGGCAGCAGACGTTCAAGAAACCTTGGACAGGCACCTGGAATGCTGTACACAGCAGGCAGGCAGGAGACGTCCTGTAGACTGCAGCCACCCAGCAGAGTAAGTCAAATTGTGCTGAGAAACTCAGAGTCTTAATAGCACTGAAGTCGTAATACCAAGAAACAGGTGTGTGTCTTGGTAGGCCTCATATAGGTCCGAGCAGATGCTCTCATGGGATCATGCCAGGCCATCTGCAAAGGCCGACGTGGAGCACAACAGTTTAGCGGACTGTGCAGAGAGATGCAAAGCACTGAGAGTTGCATAACACAACTTACTGAAAGAGTATAGATGGCAAGTTACAAAACAATGAGATTCAGGATAGTCCCAGAAAGTGGGGGCAGCATTCTCCACTTCTGCTTTCTTGTCTACACAATATTGTAACCTACATACAGACATGAGAGAGAGGTGGGCTTTCGGCTAAGGGCAGGCAACCATTAAAGCCTTTATGAGGAAGTTCCAGCTCCTATTGTACTGGCAGACTGCAGATAAAGATGAACCGCCCACTCAAAATGAGTGGCTGGCAAGTTGTAGAACTTGAGAATCTTGACAGTCCCTAGACATATTAGACTGGTATGTGCATCAAAAACAGTTTTAACTGTTTGTGGAGGATGAGTGCAGCAAGGTGATGCTATTCTGTGCAAAAGGACAAGTGTGGCACCCCAGGGGTCTGGTTTCCACAGTAACAAGCAATGTTATGTCTGAGAGCAGGTGGGAGGTCTCTTGGTCAGGGATCCTGTGCATGCCACACCTCCTGCCCAGTCCTGGGAGGGGAAGAACTTCCCCTATATAAACCTGGGGCTGAGGCAGGGTTAGAGAGTTCAGAGGGAGAGTTCAGCCAGGAGGGCTGACAGGGAGCTGTGGCTCCGGCTGGGCCCAGCTCCTGGGCCATGCCAGAAGTAGAGACAGAGAAGAGAAGCAGCTATGGGAAGAAACAACAGGAACTCTGTGGGAGCAGTGTTACAAGGAGTCAGGGGCTGGCAGCTGCAGAGCTCGCCCTGACTGAGAAGATTTCTTACCGGACCCGGAGTCCGAGGCTGTGGGGACTAACTCCTACCCAGCAGCAGAATCCGTCAGGCAGGGAATTTCAGGTCCTCTGGCCAAGAAACCCGAAGGCACGGTCACACGCATGGGACCAGCACCGCCGTCGTGGAGCGGAAGCTACTAGAAGGCCCCGAGTCACCGGCCATACGGGTGAGCACCACACGGTACACTCAGGGACGTGGGCTACTTATACTCGCCTCTAGCAAGGTAGCCAGAAGAGTACAGTCAGTTTGGGAGGCCTACAACTCCGCCTGGCCAGGGGAGATCCCATCTGCTCAAGGACTGACCAGGCCCCAATCGCTAGCCAGTACTCCGGGAGGGTCTATCTTTGTCACCAGTAAAGACCCTGAACTACACCGTACCGTCTCCGAGTGGTTCCTGCTACCCCCATCATCCACGTCGGCTGCCCTGAGGCCATACCCCTCCCGTTGGGGGTTATACTATCACGCTGCACAATCCTACCACCGGCCTCAGCGGTCTGCCCTGCAGCAGCAGCTCCTTAGCTATACTCAACGGGTGGCGTAGTCGTCCAACATCTACCGCTGATACAGCGCCACTTAGTCTGACTCCCTGGGCACGGACCGGATCACCGCCACGAGACTACAACCCTCAAGAGATCCGGCTCCGGGTAAGCTCCCGCGTGCGCAACGCAGCGCGACACAGGCCCAGGGGCGCGTCAACTTTTGGCGTAGTCGGCAGGATCTCGTGCCCGCAACCACCGGGTACTGCGTGTCTGAAAAAGACTGTTCAAACTTACCAGTGGTGAAGATTCCCGCCATCCGGCGCCATCTTCTGTCTTCTTCCCGCCATCCGCGAAGTTTTCCCGCCATCCGGCGCCATCTTCTGCCTTCTTCCCGCCATCCGTGGAGTTTTCCCGCCGTTGGACGCCATCTTGAAGACGCCGCGCGGGAAGAAGAGGGGCGTGGACTCCGAAAGCGCGCGAGAACTGAAGCCCCGCCTCACGTCCGGACGTTGCGTAAGGTCCCGGAAGGAGCCCAGCAGACGCCGACGTCACAGGAGCGCGACGGAAGGTCCTCAACCCTGACGATCTACTGCGGAGCCGCGGCCTACGGAAGAGGATCATCGCAAGGTAGGCCACGGTCCACTAGAGGGGAGGAAGATGTCGGATACGGAGGAGAGCTTCACTGCCTCAACCCCCGCCAGCGCCACCGCTGCTGCAGTCATGCCTTTCACCATGCCCTATATCCCGGGAGCGGCCTGGCTACCCCAGTACTCAGGGGAGTCACATACCCTGCATGACTTTATAGAAAAGCTGGATAGCCTCTTCCAGGTGTACCCCCTCACAGAGGAGCAAAAAGTGAGCATCCTGGTGGCCCAATTAACCGGGGCAGCCCAAAGGGAGGTAAAGTCCTGGCCACCTGGGGGGAGGACTGTCGCAGAGATACTAACCCAGCTAACCGAGGAGGAGCTGCAGTACTACCAATACGAGGAAAGCCAAGAGGACCCGGACGGGTCTGAGGACTACCCTCAGGAGGGAGCACAAAGAGGACATAGCTACTGAAGGGAAGTAGCGTGAATAAAGAGCTGTAAATAGTTACCCGTAAGGGTACAAGGACTGCTGCTAATTAAAATATGGTCCCCGTTGGGATTAGTGAATTGTTCCCCGTGTGTCCCTATCCCTTACCAGGCTGAGGACTGTGAGCAGCCATCCCCTATCCCTTACCAGGCTGAGGACTGTGAGCAGCCAATCCTTATCCCCACTGGCCGAGGACTGAGAGCGGCCATATCCTGTAAATAATTATGTGTTTCTAGTAATTTATAGGAGTCCTTGGTGGATTTACCGGGAATCCTTTGTACAGTTAGTGGAGCGTAACCCAGGATGGACTAAAAGACTGTTAAGGACTCGGGGCAGGACAGACCCCTACCTGGTTACGTCTCCCTGTTTTGGTGAAATGGACACCTTTGTTTTCTTCAAAGACTGCACCCGGTTGCGGACACGCCGTAACCATCTTTATGTGTTTTTCTTATTGTATTATTATTGTTTATACCTTGTTATGTTTTTCTAAAAATATGTTTAGTCCCGGAGTACTAAATTTCACTAGGGGGGAATGTGGCACCCCAGGGGTCTGGTTTCCACAGTAACAAGCAATGTTATGTCTGAGAGCAGGTGGGAGGTCTCTTGGTCAGGGATCCTGTGCATGCCACACCTCCTGCCCAGTCCTGGGAGGGGAAGAACTTCCCCTATATAAACCTGGGGCTGAGGAAGGTTAGAGAGTTCAGAGGGAGAGTTCAGCCAGGAGGGCTGACAGGGAGCTGTGGCTCCGGCTGGGCCCAGCTCCTGGGCCATGCCAGAAGTAGAGACAGAGAAGAGAAGCAGATATGGGAAGAAACAACAGGAGCTCTGTGGGAGCAGTGTTACAAGGAGTCAGGGGCTGGCAGCTGCAGAGCTCGCCCTGACTGAGAAGATTTCTTACCGGACCCGGAGTCCGAGGCTGTGGGGACTAACTCCTACCCAGTAGCAGAATCCGTCAGGCAGGGGATTTCAGGTCCTCTGGCCAAGAAACCCGAAGGCACGGTCACACGCATGGGACCAGCACCGCCGTCGTGGAGCGGAAGCTACTAGAAGGCCCCGAGTCACCGGCCATACGGGTGAGCACCACACGGTACACTCAGGGACGTGGGCTACTTATACCCGCCTCTAGCAAGGTAGCCAGAAGAGTACAGTCAGTTTGGGAGGCCTACAACTCCGCCTGGCCAGGGGAGATCCCATCTGCTCAAGGACTGACCAGGCCCCAATCGCTAGCCAGTACTCCGGGAGGGTCTATCTTTGTCACCAGTAAAGACCCTGAACTACACCGTACCGTCTCCGAGTGGTTCCTGCTACCCCCATCATCCACGTCGGCTGCCCTGAGGCCATACCCCTCCCGTTGGGGGTTATACTATCACGCTGCACAATCCTACCACCGGCCTCAGCGGTCTGCCCTGCAGCAGCAGCTCCTTAGCTGTACTCAACGGGTGGCGTAGTCGTCCAACATCTACCGCTGATACAGCGCCACTTAGTCTGACTCCCTGGGCACGGACCGGATCACCGCCACGAGACTACAACCCTCAAGAGATCCGGCTCCGGGTAAGCTCCCGCGTGCGCAACGCAGCGCGACACAGGCCCAGGGGCGCGTCACAAGTATGTTTCAAAAACATTCTAAATTAAAGGATTTCCACATCCCTTCATTATATTTTTTGTGCATGTATAAGAAAATGTGTTGTAATGCTGAGGAATCATGAATATATGGCTGGTAGAAAACTGACAGTATTTAAATGAACGTCATTAGGAGACTCACAAATTACCGGGATTCCTTAGTTCTTGTGGAACCACTGTTTCAATGTTAATTAAACAACTGGAGTGTCTTGTGCATATGAGGCTTGCTCTCCCTCATGTACATAGATGAGTATCATTATGGGTGGCTGCTTTGCTGTTTAATTATTTTTAAGCTGATTTTTTTTATTACTGCAGAGTTTTTCTGCTTGGCTTGCACTCCCTGTATTACAGGTCCCAAGGTATTTGCTAAGTAGGATTCACTCTTGGGTAGCGTACAGTAATCCCAAGTCTTTTCTCCTATTGAAAGTGTTCTTTTTACCGCACAGTGTTGCTTGTTGTGGAGGGTGCTGGCTGGATCTGAAAGTGACGCTCCAACTTGGGTTTACTTTATAGAGTATATAGGGAAGTTGATTTAATAGTCACTGTGTTTTTTTTTTAAAAAACTTTGCATAAATCGTACAAGTGAATATAACAAATTTTGTGATATATCTTATCGGAGAATTCTGCTTCTTTCTCCACTTTTTTTAGCCACTTCTTTTTTTCCTCCTGGCCTCCTAAACACATCATCCATGCTGAAATCTGCTAAAATTCCTTTTGGTCAAAATAAGATGGACTTCCCATTCACTGAGGGATCCGATTACAGCTGCCTATTGAAGTCTATGGAGAGGGTAGCAGAGAAGGAGGGAAGAACAGAGCGAAAAAGAGGCAGGAGAGCAGCAATCCCCTGAGTGTGCTGTGCATGGGCAACATCATAGTAGCTAGTCTTCACCCCACAAGCTCAGAATCAACTGAAATTTTTTTAACCTAATATTTATCAAATATAGGATCCAGCACTAATTCAATAGGTTGTCTGGGACTTTAACATTGGTGGTCTATCCTTAGGATAGAACATCAATGTCTGATCGGTTGGGGTGCGACACCCGGCACCCCCGCTGATTAGCTGTTCCCGCTCAGTTACGGAGCTGCACAGCACAGAATAGTGGCAGTGGCCGGGTACTGCACATCCGCCCTCTATTTATTTGAATAGGACGAGGATATGCAGTTACTGCCCATGACCACTATATATTCGACAGAGCTGTGCAACTCCACAACTGACCAATTGCAGCTGCCACCGACATCAGGAGTGCAGGGCGTCGCACCCCTACCAATCAGACATTGATGACCTATCCTAAAGCTAGACCATCAATGTTTACCCCTTTCTGGTGTGATAAGTAACAGTACTGGCCTAGGCCTATTGGACCAGGTACGTACTATTACACATCACGGGATTGCACCCGCACACAAGTGGTGCTGGGCGATCGGTGCCAGGTGTCAGCTGATTCTCACAAGTTTTTAGGGTCCATTTTCTCCTCTTACCCTTGTGAAAATAAAAAATTTGGGGCTAAAAGATAATTTTTGTGGAATAAGTTTATTTTTTTTATTTTCACGGCTCCATGTTATAAACTTCTGTGAAGCACCTGGGGGTTTAGGGTGCTTACCACACATATAGATAAGTTACCTGAGGGGTCTAGTTTCCAAAATGGTGTCACTTGTGGGGGTTTCCACTGTTTAGGCACATCAGGGGCTCCCCAAACGCAACATGACGTCCGCTAATTATTCAAGCAAATTTTATATTCCAAAAGTCAAATGGCGCTCCTTCCCTTCTAAACCCTGCCATGCGCCCAAACAGTGGTGTTCCACCACATATGGTGTATCGGCATGCTCAGGAGGAATTGCGCAACAAATTTTGGGGTCCATTTTTTCTTGATACCCGTGTGAAAATAAAAAAAATTGGGGTCTAAAGTAACATTTTTGTGAAAAAAGATAAATGTTAATTTTTTTCTTCCACATTCCAAAAATTCCTGTTAAGCACCTGAAGGGTTAATAAACTTCTTGAATGTGGTTTTGAGCACCTTGAGGGGTGCAGTTTTTAGAATGGTGTCATGTTTAGGTATTTTCTGTCATAAAGACCCCTCAAAGTCACTTCAAATGTGATGTGGTTTGTAAAAAAATGGTTTTGTAAATTTTGTTGGAAAAATGAGAAATCGCAGGCCAACTTTTAACCCTTATAACTTCCTAACAAAAAAAAATTTTGGTTCCAAAATTGTGCCGATGTAAGGTAAATATGTGGGAAATGTTATTTATTAACTATTTTGTGTGACATATCTCTCTGATTTAAGGGCATGGAAAATCAAATTTTAAAAATTTCTAAATTTTCAAAATTTTAGCCAAATTTCCGATTTTTTCACAAATAAACACAAGTCATATCGAAGACTTCAATTCAATGAAAGGCAGATGTGCAGTACCAAACGGCGGCCACTACAACTTCACGGCCAAGCACCGCAGGTAAGGACTTCCGGACGGCGGCTGCTGCACCAATAACAGCTGATCAGCGGGGGTGCTGCGTGCCAATCATACATTGATGCCCTATCCTAGGGATAGGGCATCAATGTCAAAGTAGTGGACAACCCCAATAAACATGTTGTCCAAGACTAGAAAAACATTTCTATCCTTTAAAGGGGAAGTCGATCTACACATATAATTGTATATAACCCATTCCTTTAAAGGAGTATGTGCATGATTAGAAATACATGGCTTAATGTCTCCCAAAACAGCGCCACACCTGTATACAGATTGCATTTGGTACTACAGCTCTGCCCAATTCACTTCTATAGAGTTCAGCTGCAATGCCAGACAAACTATAGACAGGTCTGTTTTTGGAGGCAAAAAGACATATTTTTCTAATCATCCTGGACAATCCCTTTAAAAGTAATATGTAATATACATACAGTTATATGAAAAAGTTTGGGCACCCCTATTAATCTTAAGCTTAATGTTTTATAAAAATTGGTGTTTTTGCAACAGCTATTTCAGTTTGATATATGTAATAACTGTTGGACACTAATGTTTCTGCCTTGAAATGAGGTTTATTGTACTAGCAGAAAATGTGCAATCTGCATTCAAACAAAATTTGACAGGTGCAGAAGTATGGGCACCTCACCAGAAAAGTGACATTAATATTTAGTAGATCCTCCTTTTGCAAAAATAACAGCCTCTAGTCGCTTCCTGTAGCTTTTAATGATTTCCTGGATCCTGGATGAAGGTATTTTTGACCATTCCTCTTTACAAAACAATTCCAATTCAGTTAAGTTTGATGGTCGCCGAGCATGGACAGCCCTCTTCAAATGATCCCACAGATGTTCAATGATATTCAGGTCTGGGGACTGGGATGGCCATTCCAGAACATTGTAATTGTTCCTCTGCATGAATGCCTGAGTAGATTTGGAGCGGTGTTTTGGATCATTGTCTTGCTGAAAGATCCATCCCCTGCGTAACTTCAACTTTATCACTGATTCTTGAACATTATTGTCAAGAATCTGCTGATACTGAGTGGAATCCATGCATCACTCAACTTTAACAAGATTCCCGGTGCCGGCATTGGCCACACAGCCCCAAAGCATGATGGAACCTCCACCAAATTTTACTGTGGGTAGCAAGTGTTTTTCTTGGAATGCTGTGTTTTTTTGCGGCCATGCATAACGCCTTTTTGTATGACCAAACAACTCAATCTTGGTTTCATCAGTCCACAGGACCTTCTTCCAAAAAGAAATTGGCTTCTCCAAATGTGCTTTTGCATACCTCAGCCGACTCTGTTTGTGGCGTGCTTGCAGAAACGGCTTCTTTCGCATCACTCTCCCATACAGCTTCTCATTGTGCAAAGTGCGTTGTATAGTTGACCGATGCTCAGTGACACCATCTGCAGCAAGTTGATGCTGCAGCTCTCTGGAGGTGGTCTGAGGATTGTCCTTGACTGATCTCACCATTCTTCTTCTCTGCCTTTCTGATGTTTTTCTTGGCCTGCCACTTCTGGCCTTAACAAGAACTGTCCCTGTGTTCTTCCATTTCCTTACTATGTTCCTCACAGTGGAAACTGACAGGTTAAATCTGTGAGACAGCTTTTTGTATCCTTCCCCTGAACAACTATGTTGAATAATCTTTGTTTTCAGATCATTTGACAGTTGTTTTGAGGAGCCCATGATGCCACTCTTCAGAGGAGATTCAAACAGGAGAACAATTTGCAAGTGGCCACTTTAAGTAGCTTTTCTCATGATTGCATACACCTGGCTATGAAGTTCAAAGCTCAATGAGGTTACAAAACCAAAAAAAGTGCTTTAGTAAGTCAGTAAAAAGTAGGTAGGAGTATTTAAAACAAGAAAATGATAAGGGTGCCCATACTTATGCACCTGTCAAATTTTGTTTGAATGCAGATTGCACATTTTCTGTTAGTACAATAAACCTCATTTCAAGGCAGAAACATTACTGTGTCCAACAGTTATTACATATATCAAACTGAAATAGCTGTTGCAAAAACACCAATTTTTATAAAACATTAAGCTTAAGATTAATAGGGGTGCCCAAACTTTTTCTTATAACTGTATATTATGTGTGGATAATATGTATATAGATTATATGTGTGGATATCGACTTCCCCTATAAAATTCAACACCCAGGTAATTATATATGTGTAGAAAAGTCAGTGGGAATCGGGTAAACTTTCAAAAAAATGTTAGAAAAGTGACAGAATATTGGCAAGGCTGGAATAATTTTTTTTGGCATGATTAAGGAATCTGTCATCCCTTTCCATGTCACATTAGCTTGTCTTTGATGCCATCATTATCATAACACAGTGAACAATAATGAAATGAAAAGAACTCCGCAGGACCCAGAGAAAATACAAACACAATCATTTTTCACAGAAAACACCTAATTACAAGTGCCATCCGCAAACGAGACCAATTTTTTTTTTTAAATAAAAGCCGACCGCGGAGATATTGTTTATTTAATCACTTGCTCTGCAGAACCCCGAATGCAGTCGGAGGGCTGCAACGAGATGACAAGGTTGCACAACAGAAGAAAAAAAAAGAACAAAATATATGATTCACTATTTGTAAACATATCCAGGTCCAGTAAACGGGGAAATCTGCCCAGGTCAGGTAGATGGGTGACGGCTGCCACTACATCCTTACATGCTCGGAATCCCAAATGCATTGGTCATTCCGCAAGACAGTGTCATATGAAGGTCATTAGACAGTAATAACTTCCTTGACTGTATGGGGCGACTATGATGGGTCACCAGCTCACAGTTCCCTTAATCCTAATCATTTGTCCATTTGTCAGCAGTGCTGAGCTGATCTTCAGGTAGAAACCTATCTAGGGAATGTAAAAATTCAATAAAATACGGGGGAGGGTTTCGCTTGACACTAAGATGGATTTATTTTTTGGAGGATCCGGTGACAGCTATAAATGACATCATAAATGAAATAAATCTATAGGTGTTTATTGATTGTGATGGTGTGTAGGTATCATTTCTTAAAGACCAAAGCCCAGAGCTGGGCACTTGTTAACCATTCAGGTACAGTTTTAATATTTCTACTGTGAAGATCTGAGGTTGTGGGTTGTAATAATCACCTAGGCAGGTTAACAATGTAACTATTTTTATTCCTTACGTCCACAGTCTTACAGAAATTATGGGTAGATGGTCACAATGCAATGTCCCCAGTCCAGAAGATAACATCCTGGGGCCTATAGTTCCACTGCCTCATACCAGGCGATACCCACTGTCTCCCAACTTTTGGTTGGCCCACAGTTTTTGTATCTCCTGCTGGCATAGTCTGTAGTCTCAGCACATGCTCCTCCAGACAATGGAACCCACGTCCATAGCACGTGTATCCACCTCCAGTCAGCAACAATCTCTAAATTTCCTCGTCAGTGTCCTAAATACCCCAGGCCGCCCCCCCCCCCAAAAAAAAATCAATTGAGCCCAGCCCTCGGGAAAAACTCCTCCCAAAGCTAACTGTGCATTGGTGGAGGTATTTTCCTCAGCCCGAGCCCCATCACCGGTGACTGCATGTGAAACCCTCTGTGGTGATGGCTCCACAGGGTCTGCTACCCCCATCCACACAATGGGACTAGTGACTGGGAGAACAATGGCTTGAGGCCCCTGAGACACTGATGAGAGTAATGGAATGATTTCTTTACTTGATTACCAATCTTGTGTCTGGCCTTATGTATACACGAGACCCAGCCCGCACATCTTCCTCTGCTTTTTGACACTGAATGGAAACATTGATTCTTGAGGCTGAACTGACCAGCAAGCAAATCTCTAATAAAACACAGAAATCAAATCTCTAATAAAACACAACAATAAGATCGACATACCCGGTGCTTGAAAAAATCTGCATCCTTTAGAGCCATGGATTCTGCTCTATGTCCATTGGTCCATTGGTCCAATAGTCTTTAGTCTGTGGCCAGCTCCTCACATCTACTATTGTAGTAAATTTCGAGGAAATGTCACTCAGCTAAAGATATTCATCCTATTAATCCCATGTCAGTGGCTACTTTGAAGAACTTGGAATATAAGACATATTTTCAGTTGTTTCACACTTTTTTGTTAAGTATATAATTCCACATGTGTTAATTCATAGTTTTAATGCCTTCAGTGTGAATGTACAATTTTCATAGTTATGAAAATACAGAAAAATCTTTAAATGAGAAGGTGTGTCCAAACTTTTGGTCCGTATTGTATATATATATATATATATATATATGTATATATATATATATACACTGTATATATGGTAAACGTAATTGTTGCTTGCTATTAATTTATTTTAACCCTTTCTCAATCACTGAACACCTTGCATGAATAATTACACAAGAGGTATACCAAGGTGTATATTGGGATCGTGAAGGTTAACACTTTTTATCTCCTGAACCTATAACTAGAGCAAGCTTTCCTGTGTCACGGCTTCAGCAAAAAGGGAAGTTCTTCTCCCATGACAGATTCTCTTTAAGAATATTCTTTCATACTACAAAATACCCATGTGCTACTGGCAAGTAACCTTTACACTAGAGCACCAGTGACCTGGAGACTTGGATCTGCGGATAAAAGTTATTAGCTGTTCTCTGCTACGAGTTACGTTTGCCGATTAACTCTGAGATAGGAGCAATAGAAATGTTTTCTCCTTAAGGGAATAAAAGACCTTTTGCGATGCCAAAGCATCATAGCTCCCCTCAATTGGATATCATGTGTGCGGTGACTGACAGTCGCTACAGCTAACAAATATGGATCCCATTACATAATGCTTATTGAAATATATTCTTATAGAAATCATTAGAAATCATTAGGTCATTGAGCCAAGGCTACACATAGCATCTCAGCTGACAATATTATAATGGTTAATGGCAGTCAAGAAATGGAGGAGAAAAAAAATGGAAGCAGTAAGATATTACTCAGTTATGGGAATAGCTTGTGTTTTAATGCTCCCATGACTCTTATAGACTGTGGTGGGACTTATTTCAGCACATGTCAAGCCGGCTCTCCATCTTCTCCTCTATTTCTTAGCATTAGTGATTTTTGATTTGATTGCCCCAATAGAGTTTACAAATCACCATTCTCCTAAAGTAGGACCTGCTCTTAACAGTAGAGATGCCACCAGGCTGGTGAACCACTGTTAGGGCATGTGCAGACAAGCGTATTTGCGGTCCAAGTGATATCCGACAAAACATCCGATCAGACTGTTGTGCTATGGGGCAGTGCACCTTTGTTACAATACTGGCGTAGTACTGCTGGAATCCAGTGGCCGAAGCAGCACGAGCAGGAACAGCAAGTGGTAGTAGATGTTCTTTGAGTTAGCAAAAGAGTTGTAGGAAACAATCCGTAGATAGGTGAGAACAGTCTGGGTAAGACAGTCCAGGAGCTGGAGACTGGGGCTAAAACTAAACAGCTAGACACAATACTCAAGCAATGTATGAAAGATCCATGTGGCTTTAAGTAGGCCCAAACAGGAAACAAGATGGATTCCACAGGTTCAGAATCCACCATCATAGTAAAGGGCAATTGCAGGACATAATAGCAACCTCCAATGGTAAGGAGTGAAATTGCAGCACAATTATTAAAGTGAATAATAACGGCCACTAGTGGTCAAACTGTAAAAGGGCAACAGAAGTCCTGACAGCATGTCAGATTTTTTTATCGAAAAGTGTCTATCCGAGGAAAAAAATTAACGCATGTCTGAATTTGATCTGATATTCGGATTTCATTCGGCCATGTAAGTCAATGAGTGCATGGAAAACATTACACTGAACTAGGATGACATCTGAGTGCAGTCCGATTTCTACGCACTGACACAATGAAGAAGATGATTTTTTTTACTCCATGTTCTCCTCACCTGAAAAGATCAAAGCACACTGTGATCACACTCTGATCAGTGTGATCAGAAAAATTGAACCATTTTCTCAGATGAGAGAATCTACAGCCGTCTGCACCTGCCCTTAAAGACAATATTACCACCACGAGACAGGTGCCATCAAAAATGTAGTATTTTATCCAAATTAGGAAATGTTGTTTTGCAGTGGTAAAAGCCTTAATGTCAAGGCCAGTACATCTTGCTTCACTTTGCATACCTCAGTGACCACTATAGCATACTTGGAAATGATACATAATAGCCTGTGGAAAGTCACACAATCGAGAAGGGATATGTTTGGAAACCGGTTAGCGTGACTCAGGATGAGCGGCAACACCTTCATGACTACTGGTAATCTGCATGCTTATTTATTATTTATTTTACTCACTTATATAGCGCCATTAATTCCGCAGCGCTTTACAGACATTATGGGCACTGTCCCCATTGGGGCTCACAATCTAGATTCCCTAGATCAGTATGTTTTTGGAGAAACAGGAGAACCTGAAGGAAATCCACGTAAACACGGGGAGAACATACAAACTCCTTGCAGATGTTGTCCTTATCTTCAAACATTTTTTTTAGATATTGCAGCTACTGTTGATGGACATTGGGGCACTTTTAGAAAATTAATTACAAACAAGCAGTATAAGACTAAGTTCACATGTTGATTTGCACTTTCCGTTTTAGCAAAAGACAAACGGAAATCATGCGCAAAAATTATCTGCAGAGGGGCCCCAGTGATTTATCAGGTCCGTATGGATTCTGTTTTTGAAAAAAGAAGAAATTGCAGAATTTTTATTGTTTTTTTCAATAAACCCAAGCAGACCTGAGAATAATCAATGGTGTCCCTCTGCTTCTCTTTGCATAACTACTGTAAGTCTCTCAGTTTTAAGAATGTGGAAATGGATATGTGTACAGAGCCTTAGAGTCTAGTGGTACTTAAAGGGCATTATTTGTATTGACAGTTTCATCTTTAATTACATTGCTAGCTGCCTCTCGCCACCATCAGAGGGCGCTTTGGAGATTAGTATATTTTGCATTGGAATTAATACATTATGCGGTAAGAGGACAATTAATTAAGATTGGCCTTTCTTGTGCCAACCTTAAAGAAAAGTATGATAAACTAACATTCTCCAAAATAAGAGGGGCAGGACTCTTAAAGAGAACCTGTCATCAGAATTTTGTATCCCAAATGAATGGCATGTACAGTACAAACCAAAAGTTTGAAAATTGTACATTCCCACTGAAGGCATCAAAACTATGAATTAACACATGTGGAATTATATACTTAACAAAAAAGTGTGAAACAACTGAAAATATGTCTTATATTCTAGGTTCTTCAAAGTAGCCACCTTTTGCTTTGATGACGGCTTTGCACACTCTTGGCATTCTCTTGATGAGCTTCAAGAGGTAGTCACCGGAAATGGTCTTCCAACAATCTTGAAGGAGTTCCCAGAGATGCTTAGCACTTGTTGGCCCTTTTGCCTTCACTCTGCCGTCCAGCTCACCCCAAACCATCTCGATTGGGTTCAGGTCTGGTGACTGTGGAGGCCAGGTCATCTGGCGTAGCACCCCATCACTCTCCCTCTTGGTCAAATAGCCCTTATACAGCCTGGAGGTGTGTTTGGGGTCATTGTCCTATTGAAAAATAAATGATGGTCCAACTAAATGCAAACCGGATTGAATAGCATGCCGCTGCAAGATGCTGTGGTAGCCATGCTGGTTCAGTATGCCTTCAATTTTGAATAAATCCCCAACAGTGTCACCAGCAAAGCACCCCCCCCCCCACCATCACACCTCCTCCTCCATGCTTCACGGTGGGAACCAGGCATGTAGAGTCCATCCGTTCACCTTTTCTGCATCACACAAAGACACGGTGGTTGGAACCAAAGATCTCAAATTTGAACTCATCAGACCAAAGCACAGATTTCCACTGGTCTAATGTCCATTCCTTATTTTCTTTAGCCCAAACAAGTCTCTTCTGCTTGTTGCCTGTCCTTAGCAGTGGTTTCCTAGCAGCTATTTTACCATGAAGGCCTGCTGCACAAAGTCTCCTCTTAACAGTTGTTGTAGAGATGTGTCTGCTGCTAGAACTCTGTGTGGCATTGACCTGGTCTCTAATCTGAGCTGCTGTTAACCTGCGATTTCTGCGGCTGGTGACTCAGATAAACTTATCCTCAGAAGCAGAGGTGACTCTTGGTCTTCCTTTCCTGGGGCGGTCCTGATGTGAGCCAGTTTCTTTGTAGCGCTTGATGGTTTTTGCAACTGCACTTGGGGACACTTTCAAAGTTTTCCCAATTTTTCGCACTGACTGACCTTCATTTCTTAAAGTAATGATGGCCACTCGTTTTTCTTTACTTAACTGCTTTTTTCTTGCCATAATGCAAATTCTATCAGTCTATTCAGTAAGACTATCAGCTGTGTATCCACCAGACTTCTGCACAACACAACTGATGGTCCCAACCCCATTTATAAGGCAAGAAATCCCACTTATTAAACCTGACTGGGCACACCTGTGAAGTGAAAACCATTTCCGGTGACTACCTCTTGAAGCTCATCAAGAGAATGCCAAGAGTGTGCAAAGCAGTCATCAAAGCAAAAGGTGGCTACTTTGAAGAACCTAGAATATAAGACATATTTTCAGTTGTTTCACACTTTTTTGTTAAGTATATAATTCCACACGTGTTAATTCATAGTTTTGATGCCTTCAGTGTGAATGTACAATTTTCATAGTCATGAAAATACAGAAAAATCTTTAAATGAGAAGGTGTGTCCAAACTTTTGGTCTGTACTGTATATATATATAATGTATATATAAAGTGCCATGGAATGAATGGCGCTATAATAATAAATAATAATAATAAATAATATATATCGATTTATATATCATATATATTAGGCTTATACTGTTGCAAAACAACAATAACATTCACAATTTTTGATTTACATATATTGTACATGCGGACATAGATCTCCCTGTGATTCTGCCTCCAGAGCTTATTATAAATGATAGAGAGCATTACATTTGTGAGATATGTAGATCAGGAGAACAGACTGTCAGTCATTACATGTCTCGCACTGGTAACTCCCCCTTTCATGTAAAATAAACTCTGGAGGCAGATTCTCAGGGAGATCTATGTCCTGCCCATAGATCTTAACAGCTCATTTACATTAAGAAAATGTGGATTTTTCTGGAATAAAACATCAGATTGCAGATATCAAGGTATCATTTTATTCAGCTTCCTGTGACATACATGGCCATATAGACGACTCAGGAGGGTTGATCCTACTGACAGATTCCCTTTGAAGGGATTGTCCGGTACTGTTATATTGATGATCTTTTCTTAGGTTAAACGATTATTATAAGATTGGTGAATGTCCAACACCGGTAACCACCATGATTAGCTGTTATCACCTCCGCCAGCGGATAGATGGCGACAGTGTACAGAGCCGGACCACCACAGCTCTGTACACTGTCTAGTGGCCACTGCCAGTAACTGCTGATCAGCTACTATTGAAAACAACAGAATTTACACTAGTATGTATTGTATTAAATAGCTTGCAATTTATTTTATATTTAATTTCTCTATTGATGGAGGGGGTGGGCTGATACTTTGTAAAAGGGCGTTGTCATCATAACAAAACTTCCTTAACCCCTTTCCGACGTGGTCAGTAATAGTACGCTCCACGTCAGAAAGGCCGGTTCAGCGGGGGCTCCAGCGCTGAGCCCGCAATGAATCTGGCACATGTCAGCTGATTCTTACAGCTGACATGTGCCCACAACAGCCGCGAGTGGAATCGCGATCCACCCACAGCTGTTAACCAGTTAAATTCCGCTGTCAATCTCTGACAGCGGCATTTAACAGCACCGCGCTGGAAGTGCGTCACTTACCAAGCCCATCAGTGACCCCGTCACGTGATCCTGGGTCACTGATGGGTGGGCATGGCAATCCGGGGTCTGCAGCAGACCCCTGTGGTTGTCATGTAAAGATTGCTATGAGCGCCATCTAGTGGTGGACGCTCATAGCACATGAGCATTTCTACTGCATACAGGCGATCTGCTTGTCGCCTGTATGCAGTAGAAGCAATCAGAAAACTGCAGCTTCTAGTCTCCCATGGAGACTATTGAAGCATGCAGAAAGTGTAAAAAAATGTTTTTAAAAATATTAAGCAAATTAAAAAAATATAAAAGTTTAAATCACCCCCCTTTTGCCCCATTCAAAATAAAATAATAAAAAAACCTCACATGCACATATTTGGTATCGCCGCATTCAGAATCGCCCGATATATCAATATAAAAAAAGAATTAATCCGATCGGTAAACGGCGTAATGATAAAAAAATTCCAAAAGCCAGAATTACATTTTCTTGGTCGCCGCAACATTGAAGTAAAATGCAATAACAGGCGATCAAAACATCAGATTTATCCAAAAATGGTATCAATAAAAACGTCAGCCGGGCGCAAAAAAAATAAGCCCTTACTCAGCCCCAGATCACGAAAAATGGAGAAGCTAAGGGTCTCGGAAAATGGCACCATTTTTTTTTTTCTTTAGCAAACTCTGGATTTTTTTTCACCACTTAAATAAAAAAGAACCTATACTTGTTTGGTGTCTACGAACTCGTAATGACCGGGAGAAGGTCAGTTTTAGCATTCAGTGAACGTCCTAAAAAAACAAAAATAAAAAACAACTGTGGAATTGCA
Source organism: Phyllobates terribilis (assembly GCF_046119375.1). Taxonomy (NCBI): domain Eukaryota; kingdom Metazoa; phylum Chordata; class Amphibia; order Anura; family Dendrobatidae; genus Phyllobates; species Phyllobates terribilis. The sequence continues at coordinate 148,680,775 of NW_027362768.1, forward strand.
TTTTTTTTGCAATTTCACCGCACTTGGAATTTTTTTTCCCGGTTTCCAGTACACGATATGGTAAAACCAGTGATGGCGTTTAAAAGTACAACTCGTCCAGCAAAAAATAAGCCCTCACATGGCCATATTGAGTGAAAAATAAAAAAGTTCTGGCTCTGGGAAGAAGGGGAGCAAAAAACGAAAATACAAAAACAGAAATTGCTGCGGTCATGAAGGGGGTTAAAAAAGACCTTCAATGTCTATATTAGTAAATGCTTATTATACAACACCCCATTGGGATCAATAACACCATAATTAGAGGTTCCTAAATGGGAACAATGCCCCTTTGTCCCCCAAAGCAACTCCATATACATGCAATAATTTATAACGGAGAAAAAAATGGAGCCTTAAATTGCTTAGAGCAATTATCAAATTTTTTATTACATATAAAAATTAAAATCAATTACAGAAACACCCACATAAGATTAATACATGAAGATGTGATAAACACAGACCACAGGCTGTAAGTAACCAGTGGCACCAATTACATTTATGTCTTGATAAATACAGATTGTGCCACAAGGGCATTCCTATACATAATATATATATTAATAATATCCAATGTGTCCATAGATCTTACCCTGAACAAAAGCGAGAGGTATAGTAGCCATTACCAATGTTGAAACCTATCCTAGTAACTATCAATAGGCTCAGGGGAAAGTATATCCTAAATAATATTATATTACAATATATATAATATTATATATTAATTATATTCCCCCATGATGTACCGGTCACTTATACAAGCGAAACGTGCGTACGGGACGTGGGGAATCCTTTCACCAGGCTGACAGTTCCATTGGTGTCCATCCTTAAACTCTGGGTACGTCTATGAGTCCGATTATTTAGGATATACTTTCCCCTGAGCCTATTGATAGTTACTAGGATAGGTTTCAACATTGGTAATAGGTACTATACCTCTCTCTTTTGTTTAGGGTAAGATCAATGGACTCATTGGATATTATTAATATATATTATGTATAGGAATGCCCTTGTGGCACACTCTGTATTTATCAAGACATATATGTATTTGGAGCCACTGGTTACTTACAGCCTGAGGTCTGCGTTTATCATATCTTCATGTATTAATGTTATGTGGGTATTTCTGTAATTGATTTTAATTTTTATATGTAATAAAAATTTTGATAATTGTTCTAAGCAATTTAAGGCTCCATTTTTTTCTCCGTAATAAATTAGTAAATACTTGTATTCCCCATAAAATAAAAAATTCTGGGTCATCTTTTTACTTTTTTAGAATAATGTGCCGATGTTGTTATTTCTCCTGGAAATCCAATAAGTCGTCATGATGAGAAAGCTAACTTAAAAAAAAAGACTTGAAATTTCTCCTGAAAAGTCTATATTAGTAAATACTTGCATTTCCCCAAAAAATTCCAATAGAAGTGAATGGAGTGGCCTATGGCCATGAGTGGTGCTGATTTTAGCAAGGATTTATCATGCATGCCATTATACATCCCTGCCATGATCACAATACTGCAGTAAGTGATTAATATTCCTACCAGCCGAACTCACCTTGGCATTTAGTATTATAAAACGATGTTACAACTATTGCACATTATCTACTTCAAACACTCAATAACAGAAACAATATGTTATTTTAATGCCTTCTGCTCTTGACTTTCCTCTGATTGTCAGCTACCATTATTGAATCCCTGCAGCTTTATCATCTCATAAAGTATCTCTGCAATATCTGATCTTATAATATGCATTTGTGATATAAACTTCCATCCGCAACTGAACTTTCATGTACAAATATGAAGAAAGGCTTCTATTCTATTGGGATTAAATGTTATTATTTTTTTTGTGACTGGGGAGATACCCCAACCCTGGACTCTCTTACAAGGTTAATGGGTTTTTTTTCCATTGAGTGAGGTCCTGTTTTTTTGCAGAACTAGTTTAAGCCTACATCCCAACAGTCCAGATTTTGGCAAGACTATCCTGGTAACAGAACCAGGAAAGGAGTAGGGTTTGCACAAAAGTAGGCATTTGGGGTCAATCTCAGGTTTCTCAGGTTGATAAATGGCAATATGATTGCAGGATCACATTTTGTTTTTTTATGACCCAAAAAGGGGAATCCCTATCAAATCCTACCCAATCACAATAAATAATAAAATACTAATCCATTAAATGTACAAACAATCGGGCGGTTGGAAGAGAAACCCAGAAGCAGAAAGGAGTTTTTAGAATGAATCTAATCTTATCATTACAAAAATTACAATTATAATATACAAAAGTGAAATAACATGGACTGAGAAGAGAAGTACGACTAAAAAGTCGGGAACGATGGAATAAAACCCTAAATCTAGAAGAGACAACAGTCCCTCATAAGGTGCTCCTGAAAAGTTGAAGGCCCCATTAAATTCTAGGGCATATCCTCATAATCAACTAGTATGTATATGATAATAGAATCTGCTGATTAAAGGTAAATACCGGAAATCGACTGTGCTTCCTGATGAAGCCGTGCAGGTGAAACGCGCGTCGAGGCTTCTTGCACACGCCCTCGTTTGCTCCTATGCTGTTTGACATCATGTCTCAAGGTAATTTTGCCTTATATTAATGGGCCATTATTGAGCTCTATATATAGTTTGTTGGTGCGATAACTTGATTTTATTGACTAGTTATGTGATTTTTCTGCACCAGCCTATAATCTATGATTCTCCTTATCACCCTCTATCTGTTGTTACACTAAATATGCATATTGGGTGCACTAGTTTACATCTGCATTGTATTTAGTGGTGAGTTATATACTCATGCTGTGCCCTATTGATCTGTAGATGTTGGAATCCTCAATGCTATAACTTTATGTGGCACTGTTGGACTCCATATATATTTCTATCTGCTACCACACTAAATGTGCATATTAGTTGCACCTGTCTACATTTGCACTATATTTAGTGGTGTGGTTTATACCCATACTGTGTTCTACTGATCTGTAAATATCAAAAGTTCTTCATGCACCTATTGTGCACATATTCACTGTATATTTTGTGTATTTACTTTTAATCAGCAGATTCTATTATTATATACATACAAGTTGATTATATGGATTTCCCCTAGAATTTAGTGGGCCTCCAACTTTTTATGAGCAACTTATGAGGGAAGGTTGTCTCTTCTAGATTCAGGGTTTTATTTCATCGTTCCAGACTTTTTAGTCGTACTTCTCTTCTCAGTCCATGTTAATTCACTTTTGTATATTATAATTGTAATTTTTGTAATAATACATTATCATTCATTCTATAAAAACTCCTTTCTGCTTCTGGGTTTCTCTACCACTGCCCAATTGTTTGTACATTTAATGGATTAGTATTTTACTATTTATTGCGATTGGGTTGGTTTTGATAGGGATCACCCTTTTGGATCATTTAATTGTTTTAGGGGTACGTCCCACTGGTATCTTTTTATAGGTTAATATGTCAGATTTGTTTATAGTCTGTTTCCTTGCAAACAGATCTGCAAAGGAGGTGGAGGTCTCAAATAGAAGAACTTGCCTCATTCTTAATTTTAGATGCTTTGGAACAATATAAAAAAAGTTGCAAAAGTGAACATACCTTTTAAGATTAAAGGGGTCGTCCGGGACACCCAGCACCCCCGCCAATCAGTTGCTCCTGGTTCTGGCGGGGGTGCAGCTCCGTCGATGGAGTAGTGGTCGTGGACGGGTTCTGCACATTTGCCCCATATTGCTTTGAATAGGGGGCGGATATGCAGTACCCGGCCGAGGCCACTATACAGTCAACAGAGCTGTGCAGCTCCGTAACTGAGCAGTTCTGTCCTCCACTGATACCGAGAACAGCTGATTGGCGGGTTGCCCGGTGTCGTACTCTCACCAATTAGACATTGATGACCTATCTTAAGGATAGGCCATCAATGTTAAAGTCCCGGACAATCCCTTTAAAAAAATAGGTTCTCCTGAAAATGTGTGCAAAACCACAGAAATATATCATGAATCATATCAATAAAATTTGTGCCAAATGACAAACTGTGCACTGCTACAACTGCATATACCTCTATAATAATAGGAAATGTTATATCTATGGGTTGTAAAGTGGTGTGATTGATTAATTTGATTCAAATCAAAATCATGACAAATTTTTGGAAATTTGCTGGACCTGGCGAATTTAAACAATTTACAATTTGATTCTTGCTAATTACCCTCATAAAATGCCCACCTCTATTTTACACAAAGCAGAAGATTGCATGAGCCAGTGAAAGCTTCAATGACCTCAGCTCCTACATCACATAGAAGGACTAATATAGCCTGTATAAAAGCAGAGGCAGGGAAAGCAGCAGCTGCTTTATAGTGAATCTGGATAGTGAGAGGACATCACAGTTCCCAATTTAGCCATAGAAATAAAGCGAAAGCTTAAAAAAACACTGAATAAACATTACTGGTAGTGTGTGACAGTACAGCAATGATAAACAGCTAGCATCTGGTTACTTTGACATTAATAAAGGCTGTGTTTGCATTAAAAAGCTTGAAAAGTGTTTAGTAAAGTCCTAGGAGACCTGTTAGATATGTTTTTTTTTTCAGGGCAATTGGAGGCTTTACAGTATTTGAAATTCGTGGCAAATCGTTTCGCTGCAAATTGAATTTTTTGGAAAAAAATTAGACAAAGCAGGGGAATTCGAATTTCAAATGATTTGCTAATGTCTAATATATACTATAAAAAATGTGTTTCCTATAGATCTTGTCTGGAACTTGGAACTGTCCAAGGTGCTGAAACAAGTTGGTCCTGGGCCAGGCTAAACATTCAGTAGCTCTGAAATATTTCAATTCATATCTATATTTCAATTCATGTATATATATGTTATAGTCTATGTTTTTCATGTATTTATCCCAAAAATCTAATTGATAAATCTCCCTCTATGTAGCTTTAACACTGAACCATAGATGAATGAGTGTTAGACCAACAGCTATGTCATGTAAATGAACAGCTTAAAGGGTTATTCTCAAATTGTCTCTTAATCAGCTTAAAGCTATACAGTCTTCTGACAGTCTCCTTCTGGCAGAGCGGGCTTTCCTCCTTGAGTGACAATTCTGGTGAGAAGCAGAACTGTAGTTTTAGTAGAACTATAAAGCTCCGCACGAGTTCTGCTGTAACACATTGCGCTATCAGCGACTTGTTCTGAGTCTACACTGTTATTACTATATTTATAAATAGAGATATCAGGGTATTTGAACAAGCACACAGCTCAGGAAAGTGAGAGCAGTGATTAAGAAATCTGCTCTGAAAGCTGTGGGGTTGGTGATTTTGCATGATTTATAACAGCAGCTCCCCAGAAGCTGAGAAGGAAAAGGAGGTAGTGCAACCTTGAAAGTGACCATTTAAGAGCGCAGACTGGTATGTTAGGAGTTATCTTCTCTCCTGAAATGTAACTACTGTGCACGCTCTGCCAGGGTCTGGTGGCCAAGCTCTATGGAAACCTGCTGTATCCTATCTAAGATAAAAGCTGATATTACAGGAGAATGACCGCAGATAGAAAAAGCAAGTCAATTGCAAACTTGCTTATTTTCATGCTGTCTACGGTAATTAAAGCAATTTAATAACTTCAGAATACCCCTTTAATCCAGCTTAAACCACCCTAGACCATCAGGAACAATACAGGAACACTATGACTAATACTTAAACTGTCCTATGTAAAAATGTGCAATCTAGTGCAATAAATAAGATCAGTGGAAATTTTCAGCTATCGCAATGAGCTTGGAAATCTACTTAAAGCCCTTATATTTACCCCCTGTACTGAACAATGAACAAGTTAAAAGAATCATATTGATTGCACATATAACATGGCAAAAATGCTACATATTCTAGTTTTTATATCATAAATGCTTTTATTATACAGCATTGTTTAGCAGGATAAACCCTGTAAGGCATCTACAATTCTTTACCCGTTCTCTGACTGTGACGGTGTGAACATAACTCTGCATTATTTGGGTAGCCAGATAATTAGAGAGTGTTTAAAGTAAATTTCTGAGTTGAGGGTAATGGAGACGATTTGTAGAGGAACAGATGGCTGGTCTTCATTTGCCTGTTGACAGGCAGCATGTCAGCACTTCAGGTTGTTATCATACAGAGAACAGCAGTTGAGAATCTTAATTAGGACCCAGAAGGGTTTGTTGTGTAGATTTTGGTGCATCTTTACAGGCACACAAAGCTGCATATAAAGAACAAAAAGAGCCGACTGGAGTTATCAGTATGATCGGACTGGGAAAGAAACACATGCTCATTGCAGGGCGATTTCTCTGCTTGGCTGCCTTTGATACCCAGCTATAAATGAGGACAATCCCAACTATCAAAGGCAAATCAGAAAAGCCATGTTTACCAAACAATCAGTTGTTCATGAGAGACATGCTGAGCCAGAGAAAAGGGTGATACAAAGTAGATTGATGGAAAGGAAGAGAAAAAGGGTTTTAGTTTGGCTGCCAAATAAGTAACAATGAATGAAGTTTGCTGCAGAGAACACAAAATAACAGCTGTTAGCCTTCAATAATGTATCACAATGACAGATAGAGACCAACTTAGAAGTGGGAATTTTTCTAAGAGAATTTAAAGGCCTTGTACTCGGCTATCTACTTCAGTCTCATAAACAATGAATGGAGTCAGGGGCGTAACGATCGTGGTTGCAGAGAGTGCGACTGTGATTGGGCCCGTGCGGGAGGAGGGCCCGCTGACACCAGCGCCTAATTCAGCTAGATGTGTGATCGAGGATGCATATTCAGCTGAAATGTATTGTGGCGCAGAGACTGGCTCCCTACACTGCAGTACACGCTATCAGCCAATCAGAGGTCAGCAGTTGACGTAGTTGTGCATGTCAAGAGTGGCGCATGGCAGTAACGTCATGTGCCATGCCGGGCAAGCCAAAGTCAGCTGCCGGCTTTTGCGCCGGCTACAGAAGAGGACTCGTGGGAGCAGAGGAAGGTAAGAAGAATCATTTTTTTTTAAATGTGTTGGAATGGAACAGGGAACATTATTATAGGAACGAGCAAGGATGGGGGACATTATTATAGGAAAGGGTCAGGATGGGGGACATTATTATAGAAAGGAGCAAGAATGGGGGGCATTAATAATAGGAAGGGGCCAGGATGGGGGACATTATTACAGGAAGGGGCCAAGATGGGGGACATTATACCGAGAATGGTCCCAGGATGGAGGACATCATACTGGATGACCATCTAATGTATTTTACAGACTGGTTTGAGAAAAAGACTGGAAAATTTGGTGACCTCTTACAATTAGCGGATGTTGGTGATCTGCAGCAGAAAAAACTGTGATTCTATCACAACTGCTACACCCAGTAAACTAAGGGTCTGTTTTGATGGACCAACCGGTGGCACAATACGACTGCCGATTGATAAACTTTTACCAATCGGAGGTCCTTTGAATGCCTGTTTACACAAGCAGACCAAAGCAAATGATGCGCACATTAGATTACTCAATGCACATAGGTTGTTATAGTTCTCAGCAGTGCGAGTCCTGTTTATACAGGGCAATGTGCTGCCGAGAATGATTTTTTATGCTGCATAAAAGATCATTTCACAAGATGAATGATTGCTTTGCTCATTCATCTGGTGATCATCAGCCTGTTTACACAGCAAGGTGATCGTAAAACGAACATTTTTAGCCAATCCTTGTTCACAATTATCTTGCAGTGTAAATGCCCCTTATGTGATACATTGCTGGAATAAGGGTCTCTATCCCTACATCATGCTCCTGTCAGATTACAAAAATCTGCTAAGAGATTCCCTTTAACTCTGCCTGGAGCTTGGCTGTGGCTAACCTCAACTTTATCTACAAACTTCACAACTTGCCATTGGCTTCATTCTGTTACTCTTTTGGGCAGTAAATTGATCATCCATGTTGAAAAGTCCACAGCACCTCATGGTGGTAACGATAAAGGATGAAATGTTATCTGAGACCCTACACCCTGGTTTAGATTGAGAAATTAAAGATTCACCTACGGATGTGTGAAACACGGAGAGCACCAGTGACTTCATGAGCCTGTGTTCTGCAAGGACGGAGCTGTATGTACTTTGCTTCTGTGCAAATGTAATACACATACAGTACAGTATTATATTTTGCAAAATCTGAAATTATCCAGACACAGTCATTTGAGGGCAATTAGAATTTCTTCTCTGTGGCTCAGGTTGATTAACGATCAGTATCTGCAGATGATGAGCAGGGTTGTTTGGGGTTATTGAGTGATGATCATTATATCAGCGTGTGAACTTCTGTACCCAAATTAGCTACAGGTCTGGTCGCTCGGGTTAAGCTATTCCAAACTTCACCATCCAACTATAGTTTAATTTATGACTTTATTTAGTTTTTGTCAGTATTGTGCGAATCAAATTTCTCAGGGAGGTTTTCCAACAATTCGGTGCAATATTAACTGGTAATCAACATTATCAGCATCACATGTGGATAGCAGAGCCTGCAGAATGATTTACTCCTCATTCACACATCAGTTTTTTTCACGCACCAGTAAAACGGACCAGGTTTCATCAGTGATTTTCATTTGAGTTTAATCAGTTGGATCCAAGTTTTATTAGTTTTCTTCATATGTGAGAAAACAAAGAAAGTTTCTCCACCTTCCTTTAACAGTCTGTGAAAATTGGACTGCACTCGGATGGCATCCAAGTGATGTCTGATTTTTTCACGGACCCACGGACTTGCAATGCCGATTGTGATCCGACATTTGCATCAAAACTGGACATGTCTCAGCGATTTTGAAAAATCATGGACATGTGAATGACTCCATTAATTATTATAGGTATGAGTGCTATCCAAGAAAAACATGGATAACCACGCATATGTGAAAAACTGACGTGTGAATAAGTCACCCAAATCATGTTAAAACGCCACTTAATGTTTACACCCAGATAACAATTATGTGATTACCTCCTTCTGTACTGATAAGCTCAAGTGATTTTATGTTCCTAATTTGTCTTATATTTCACTATTTTACTCCTTCAGATGAGCATATTAAATGCCCATGTGCTGTCCGCATGCAAAATGGCTAGCATACGGACAGCACATGGACTGATGCAAGTCAATATGGTAGTTCATATGACCGTTTTAATACACAGATCTATGGTCCGCATGTAAACAATCATAGCATGCGCTACTTTGATCCATTTTTCGAATCAAAATTGCCCATTATAAGTCGACGTGTGCTCAAAAGGTTGATCACATACGGAGTTGACATCTGCATTTCATGTGGTTTTCAAGGATCTGTGGCAGTTATTAACATAGGAAATGTCTTTGGCCTGAAATACTGATGGCATACGGATGACAATAAAGATGAAAAATCATCTTTTTTTCTGTGGATAAAAATCGTATGGTTTTACATATGCCTGTGTTAGTGATATATATTGTAGATTGTAGAGCAGAATTAGCCATTCTTGCAAACTGTAGATAATTTGTCAAACATATTTGGAAAAAAGTGGACATAGTGTTACAATTTTTCTTTACATGTATCAGTAATACATTCAGCAAACTAAGGACTCATTTAGAAGTTAGTGATTTTTCTGATATGCAAGACATGTCCAGTTCTCTATGGAACTACCGGAGAGGCGGCTGAGGAGGTGTTGCCTGGTACCTCGAAGACAGCTCAGAACTGCTCCAGGAACCTCCCTAAGTTGCGGGTCTCTGGACCACTACGCTCCCAAGTGGGATTTGCCCAAACCAGGGCTTGTCCAGACATCAGAGGGACCATAAACGCTATCTCAGTTTCGTCTGTTGGAAACAAGTGAGTGTAGAAAGTGAAGTGTATCTGGCACCGATTAATGAAACCGCGAATCTCCTTGGGATCTTCATCGTAGCGGGACAGGAACGGAAGCTGAAGCTTAGCTGTTACACCAGAAACTGGAGCCATTGGTGGTTCCCTCGGAGAGGTAGTCAGTCCAGTAGTAGGATTGTCAGACATGGTAAAGGCATGGGACAGGGAGGACATTACGGTGGTCAGATCCTGCAACTGAGTTGCCATCACATTAATGGCCTGCATCAGCTTGTCTTGACGCTCATGTTGAAAATGGACCTCCTCGTACAGAACTTGAAGGTTAGACTTGGGGTCTCTGGGTCCCGATTAGTCAGCGTGGTTCATGGCCTGAACTTACTGTAACGCTGGTGGGTGTGGACCCACTGCGCCACAGGCCGGGTTTACCCTGGAGGGGCGTGACTAAGTGATTACCGAGTATTCACTAGATACTCTGATGATGAGGATAGGCTGGGCTGCCGGTAGATATCAGGTACCTCTGCAGGGTAGTCCTGAGGTAGGCAGCAGCTGACCAGAGGGTCAGAGTCATGGATTCGAGGTACAGGTGGATGAAGGGAAAAGCCGTGGTCATACAATCTGAGGTTAGAGCTGGCAGCACAGGTTCAATATACGTAGCAGAGGTCAGGAGCAGAGAATTCAGGATAAATGGTAAACGAGCTGGGTCAATAGCAGAAGAGACACAATGAAAATGCGCAAACAGAAACTAAAGCCAAGCAACTAGGAACCTAAGTTCAGGTGAGGAGTGGAGGGTGGAGTTGCCTGATATATTACCTGCTGGCAGGTGATAGGCCAGGGAAGCAGATCTCTGCAGGACAGAATGGATACAAATTCCTGCAGAGTTTGGTTGCGCCTCCCTTTAACCGGGTGGAGACTCACAGCAACAGGCAGAAACAGAGCTGGAAGTGTTGCAGATGGCAGCTCAGAGAGATGGTCAGGTACTGGGTGGAGCAGAGCGGAACACGCGGTCAATAGGGCAGCACTTAGAAGGTGTACGAGTCGCCGGTGTAGCGCTAGTAATTATTTAACAGGGATGGATTGCCCATTTGAGTGCATGGTAGCCCATGGACAGTCACAATTTTAGATTCATGATAATGTCTGCAAAAAATGAATCAAAAGGTAAATTACATTTAGCGATCATCGTAAGCCCGTTCAAGTGCACATTACCAATGCTATTTGGTAAGGGGCCCATGGCCATTATTATTGCCCATAGTCCAAAATTACTCTTAGCCTCTTCTGAAAAATGTCCTATAGGTTGCCACATTGCATGTCCACATGCAAAACCATTATTTTCTCTGTTCGAATTTCCTCTTTCAATGAGATAAACTGTGACAAAAATAAAAAGATATTTGTCTTTTCAGCCATAATGTGTGAGTGGGATTTTTTAAAAATGTAGCATATGGTCATTGCGGTAATTTATCATAGTGACAAAAACACATTGAATTCCCTGTGTATAAAGAGAACTTGGCCCAAAGTGTTTGTGTGTCTGAGATAGTGAAATTATAATGTGAGACAGGGACTAATGTGAGTAATGAGAAACGTTGTACAGCGCCGCAGAATATGTTGGTGCTATATAAGCAATATTAAATAAATATTAAAATAATATGTAGCAGTTTCTATGGAAATGCACTGGAATATAAGATTCTTAATGCACAGCAAGTACATTTTGTATAGGATGGTGAGAAGAGAGAGGAGTCGTGGTATTCAACATTGCGTGGGGTAGGTGTAAAGATTCACCTAGATACAGTGCGAATGATAATCCAAAAGTGGAAGATAAAATGTTACCTTGCCAAACAAGGTACAATGAAAGATAAAGGTTAAAAATAGAAAAAAACAAAGCAGAAAAAGTTCACATTAGATTCATTAACCCCTTTACAACCCAAGGTGGTTTGCACGTTAATGACCAGGCCAATTTTTACAATTCTGACCACTGTCACTTTATGAGGTAATTACTCTGGAACGCTTCAACAGATCCCCCTGATTCTGAGATTGTTTTTTCGTGACATATTGTACTTCATGATTTTGGTAACATTTCTTCGATATCACTTGGGTTTATTTGTGAAAAAAAACGGAAATTTGGTGAAAATTTTGAAAATTTAGCAATTTTCAAAATTTGAATTTTTATGCCCTTAAATCAGAGAGATATGTCACACAAAATAGTTAATAAATAACATTTCCCACATGTTTACTTTACATCAGCACAATTTTGGAACCAAAATTTTTTTTGTTATGGAGCTATAAGGGTTAAAAGTTGACCAGCGATTTCTCATTTTTCCAACAAAATTTACAAAACCATTTTTCTAGGGACCACATCACATTTGAAGTCACTTGGAGAGGTCTTTATGACAGAAAATACCCAAAGTGACACCATTCTAAAAACTGCACCCCTCAAGGTGCTCAAAACCACATTCAAGAACTTTATTAACCCTTCAGGTGCTTCACAGGAATTTTTGGAATGTGGAAGAAAAAAATGAACATTTAACTTTTTTCATAAAAATGTTACTTTAGACCCAATTTTTTTATTTTTGCAGGGGTAACAGGAAAAAATGGACCCCAAAATTTGTTGCACAATTTCCCCTGGGCACGCAGATACCCCATATGTGGGGAAAAACCACTGTTTGGGCGCATGGCAGGGCTCGGAAGGGAAGGAGCGCCATTTGAATTTTCGATTGTAAAATTTGCTTGAATAATTAGCGGACGTCATGTTGCGTTTGGAGAGCCCCTGATGTGACTAAACAGTGGAAACCCCCCACAAGTGACCCCATTTTGGAAACTAGACCCCCCCTGGGAACTTATCTAGATGGGTGGTGAGCATTTTGAACCCCCAGGTGCTTCACAAATTAATCCGTAAAAATGAAAAAGTATTTTTTTTTCCAGTTTTTCATTTTTACGAATCAATTTGTGAAGCACCTGGGGGTTCCAAGTGCTCACTATGCATCTAGATAGGTGCCTTGGGTGGTCTAGTATCCAAAATGGGGTCACTTGTGTGGGAGCTCCAATGTTTAGGCACAGAGGGGCTCTCCAAACGTGATCTGGTGTCCGCTAACAAATTGAATGGAAAATCGGCTCAAATTGTTAGCGGACACCATGTTGCGTTTGGAGAGCCCCTGTGTGCCTAAACATTGGAGCTCCGCCACAAGTGACCCCATTTTAGAAACTAGACCCCCCAAGGCACCTATCTAGATGCATAGTGAGCACTTGGAACCCCCAGGTGCTTCACAAATTAATCCGTAAAAATAAAAAAGTGTTTTTTTCCCACTTTTTCATTTTTACGAATCAATTTGTGAAGCACCTAGGGGTTACAAGTGCTCACTATGCATCTAGATAGGTGCCTTGGGGGGTCTAGCTTCCAAAATGGGGTCACTTGTGGGGGAGCTCCAATGTTTAGGCACACAGGGGCTCTCCAAACGTGACATGGTGTCCGCCAAAAAATTGGAACCATGTCGCGTTTGGAGAGCCCCTGTGTGTCTAAACATTGGAGCTCCCCCATAAGTGACCCCATTTTGGAAACTAGACCCCCCCAAGGCACCTATCTAGATGCATAGTGAGCACGTGGAACCCCTAGGTGCTTCACAAATTGATTCGGAAAAATTAAAAAGTATTTTTTTTCCCACTTTTTCATTTTTACGAATTAATTTGTGAAGCACCTGGGGGTTCCAAGTGCTCACTATGCATCTAGATAGGTGCCTTGGGGGGTCTAGTTTCCAAAATGGGGTCACTTGTGGGGGAGCTCCAATGTTTAGGCACACAGGGGCTCTCCAAATGCAACATGGTGTCCGCTAACAATTTGAGCCGATTTTCCATTCAATTTGTTAGCGGACACCATGTCGCGTTTGGAGAGCCCCTGTGTGCCTAAACAGTGGAAATCCCCCACAAGTGACCCCATTTTGGAAACTAGACCCCTCTAGGATTTTATCAAGGGGTATAGTGAACATTTTGAACCCAGAGGTACGACACAGAATTTGATAACATTAAGTGCTCGCTACTTGAGTTTGCATCAGGTACTCAGGTATGCACCATGTACTGCGTGTGCTCGAGTGACATGCTCGAGTCCCTGCTCCGCATGTTTCACGGTTATTAGACACCCAAAAAAAATGATGCGGGGATCGCTCGTGCATGGCAGGCAATCCCCGCAAAGTTTTTTGGCCGCGAAGCATATGGGGCGGAGACTCGAGCATGTCACTCAAATACCCACGATACTCAATGCATACCAGAGCACCCGATGCAAACTCAAGTAGCGAGCACTTGCGCTCAACACTAGTCGCCATATCGTCATCTTTTTTTCTTACTTTTGAAAAAAATCCCAACCCCAACCCTAACCCCAACCCCAGCCCTAACCCTAGCACAACCCTAACCCTAGCACAACCCTAACCCGAGAGTTTATTTTTTACGCCGTTCCTAGTGCGGTATAAGTGATTAGACAACTTTATTCTTCGGGTCGGTGCGATTACAGTGATACCAGAATCATATGGGGTTTTTATGATTGACAGCTGTCACACACTAAAAGACGCATTTTTTGTAAAATCTAGTTTTTGCATCGCCATATTTTGAGAGCTATAATTTTTCCAGATCTTGGCAGACAGAGTCATGTGATGACTTGTTTTTTGCGGGATGAGTTGACGTTTTTATTGGTGCCATTTCCAGGCACGTGACATTTTTTGATCGCTTTCTATTCCGATTTTTGGGAGGCAGAATAAACAAAAACCAACAATTCAGGAATTATTATTTTTTTTTTTTTTTATTCTGTTCCGCGTGTGGTAAAATTGATAAAGTAGCTTTATTCTTTGGGTCAGTATGTTTACAGCGGTACCACATTTATATCGTTTTTCTATGTTTTGGCGCTTTTACACAATAAAAGCTATTTTATAGAAAAAATTATTTTTTTGCATCGCTTTATTCTGAGAGCTATAACTTTTTGATTTTTCGGAAGATGGAGCTGTATGGCAGTTTGTTTTTTGCGGGACAAGATGACGTTTTCAGCTGTACCATTTTTATTTATATTCGTCTTTTTGATCGCATGTTATTCCATTTTTTGTTTGGCGGTATGATGATAAAGCATTGTTTTTTGCTTTGTTTTTTTTTATTTTTTTTACCATGTTCACTGAAGGGGTTAACTAGTGGGACAGTTTTATAGGTCAGGTCGTTCCGGACGTGGCAATACCAAATATGTGTACTTTTATTGTTTGTTTGCTTTTTTTTCATAATAATATTTATTGATGGGTACATTATATTTTTATTTTTGGTGGATTATTTTTTTTATTTTTTTTAAATATTTTTACAATTTTTTTTTTTTTTTCACTTTCTGAGAATTTTTACACTTTTTTACTTTGTCCCACTCTGGGACTTTAACTTTTTTTATTCTGATCGCCTGCACAGCATAGGAATGGAGCACCATCCCTGTGCCATGCAGGCAGTCAGCGCTGCACAGTGAGAACATTGTTTGGTCGTGCACTGCGCATGACCAAACAATGTTCTTGCTGCCTGGTGACCCGGATGTTGTCATGACGACATCGGGTCATCATGGCAACACCCGGGAAGCCGCAGCAGACAGCGCTGGAGGCCGGAAGAGGAGGTGAGTATACCGATCACCTCCCCTTGCCACCGCAATGCTGCGATCGACTTCGATCGCAGCATTGCAGGGGGTTAATGTGCCGGGAGCGGTGTGGGACCGCTCCCTGCACATAGTACCGGGTGTCAGCTGTGACAATCAGCTGACACCCGGCGGCGATTGCACCCGCACAGCCTGTGTGCTCGCGCGATCGTGATGACGTACTAATACGGGTCAGGCTCTTAAAGCCCAGGGCACAGACGCGTATTAGTACGTCATGGGCTGTAAAGGGGTTAATACCTTCCTTGATCAATAAAAAGGACTTGGTAATGTCACAATGATCAACATGTATTACAGATATGAGACTCAAATAAAGCTCTGCAAAAATATTCACCCCCTTCTGATTAAAATTTAGTAGAAGCAGAAATGAATTTGGATCTGTCACATAAGATTACTTATTTTAAGGAGCCAGTGGCATAACTAGAGTCCTATGGGCCCCGATGCAAAATTTGGACTTTGGCTTCCACCTCAAAGTTCAACAGATGTAAGGGCCTTTGTAGCGTTCTAGATCCTATAAAGACATATGTGTAATAGTGTCCCCTTCGTGGCACCTTGCTGTAATAATTTCCCCTGTCCTGGCACCTTTCTGTAATAATGTCCCCCATCCTGTAATAATGTCTCTCATCCTAGGCCCCTTCCTGTTATAATATCCCCTGTTCTTGGCCTCTGCCAGTTATAATGGCCTGGCAATAAAGAGCACTGAGCACACACCTCACTGATCAAAGCTACAACTGACAATGGTCTGCTCATAACTAGTCAAAGTGTATTTTGGGGCCACCCAAATTTAGGGATTGTCTGTTTTAATCTGCTAAGGAATTTGGAGTTCAAAGAAGCAAATGAGTGTTCATGACCCTGATTTCATAGGCCCTGTTCATATCATGTTTAAGCCACACGTTTGTGACTACATAGGGAGTTGTGTTTGAAAATCCGAAAGAATAGATTTGTAGGTGACCCCAAAGAGCCCTTCACTACCATTGGGCAGACTCAGTCATTTTGCACTTTATCTGGCCTCCATTCCACTAGTATGTGCCCCTTTAGGCAGTCACAAAAGTGTAGTCAACTACGATATTGTGTCTGCCTAAGAAAGACGGACACTACCAGAACGGAACGAAAGTTTATAAACTGCATAAGCCAGTCATCCAGCCAGAATCTGTATGTGCACAGATATGAAATGCATTAGGGCTTAAATGGTTTGTTCACTACTTCGGCTACTTCTTCTCAATCCCTATGTTTCCCCCTTATAAAATAACAACACTTATATTCACCTCCAGTGCTGACACTGTTCCAGCGGTGTTGGCACTGTCTCTCCCTGGAAGCAATGTCTTGTAATCCCTGAGGCCAATCAGCGTTGGCTTCTCTCTTCTACATCACTACAAAGTCCCTGGCAGCCCAGCTCCACCTCCTCTTTAACTACTAACCCAGCTGCTCTGCTCCTCCCCCAGCCAGGGATTTTGCAGTGATGTAGAATTGTAGTTCTAATGCTGACTCATGCAGGGAAAAAGAGACTTCCTGTTTCTCCAAAGAGCTTATAAGGATTCATCTAGTCTGTTTATAATCACGTGATGTCATAGACCTAATGGAAAAGTGAAGAATTAAATGGGTAGAAAGGCAAAATGAGCAATTGTAAATACACAGTGCTATATAGTATGATGACTGCTATATATTAACAGGATAAAAAATTTGAAGGGGGTGCTTCTTTAAATATATAACCTAAAATTGTTTCCCAATGTTCTGTTTTTAAGCAGAATATTTATTTTATTTTTTGCATACCAATAATTCTTGAAAAAATGTGAGAATTGACCTTGAAATATTTTTCTTCGCAAGTAGATTTAGCCCAATGTGCCTGCGATTTAGTTATCTATGTCCACTCTAATACAATAAATCATTTAAATAATTTATACTTCATGGAAAAAAAGGAAAAAAAAAGGCTAATTTCCCCAGACATATGATTCATACTCAACTAAAAAACATTCATCTTTTGTTTGAATTTCCAAACAAATTAAAAAACCTTTTCTAAAAGTCAGGCTTCAATAACTTTGCTTATTAGTTTCTGAAAAGGGCAAATGTACTTAAATAGGGATATAAACAATTACTGAAATGAAGGAGTGTACATAGCGAGTTTTATAATTAGGTTATATATTTTCCGGGGGATGTCTGTGCTCAGTCTCACTTGTCTAGGTATGTTTAGATTAAGGTGGCGTAACCTTGCAATTAATTAATACAATCTTATTTCCTGCAATTTTTTTTCTACAAATCCTAAATGGGAAAACATGATAAAATTCAAATATGGATTTGTCTCGCATTATCCTTCTATATGTTTATACTACAGGCATATCCATGAACATTTATTAAAAGGGGTTGTCGGCTTGAGAATATCTATTTTTGTTTTAGAAAATCTAAGTATTAACACTTCTTGTTCAAGGCTATCGTCTATTAGCCAGTGTGAAGAATGACTAAAAAGCCATCTATCTCTCTGGAGGTCTTTGCATTGCAAGGACAGACAATTGTGGTCAATGGGCACTGTGCAATTCTTTATTTCTCCTGTGGTGGCGCTACAAGGGAAAATCAACACATTACTTATTTACCTTACCGATTAAATAGCCACTGTTGTTTCTACAAATTTTGCAATAGTACGTGTAAAAAACTATGTAATATATCTTATCAGATAATTATGCTTCTTTCTCCACTTATGAGCCGCTTTTTCTCCTCACCATGCCAATTCCATTATTCTAATAAAGTGTTTGATATGCCTTACTAATGTTGTCAATCACGACCAGGGAGGTGTGTATTTGTAGCTGGACTAACATTTCTGGTGAGGCACATGCCAATGATAAGATGCACCTACCGGTAATTCATTAAGCGTTGTGCCTCTCTTTATTGAATTTGGTCCATCTTACTCCACCACTCCTTCATTAAGATCGACGTGTACAACTCCAGCCTTAATGAGTGGGGCACCAAAGGTGCAACAGATGCAAGAGGTATACTTTCTAACTCCCCCATGAGTATTTTAATTAGGGAAAGGGGAATTAGCTACAGTATTTCCAGACTCCTCCGGCAGCAACTACAGGAGCAAAGGATTGGGCACGTGGAAATTTAACATGCCCAATCCTTCTTTCACAGGGCATCGGCCCTCAGACCTGCACCGATTGCTCAAAGCGCTCCCCCCTGAGAAGTGCACAGCTCAGGAAACACACAGTTCATGCTTGAGGGTGCACACATAGTGGAGTACAGATAAAGCCTGTCCTTTCTACTGTATCTTTACTCTGCTCTGTGTGCCCCCTCAGGCAGGAGCTGTGTGTCTCTGACTGAAGGTAAAAAGAAGGAAACTAGTGTTGAGAGAGGTTAAGGCTTTGGTAGTACTCCCTATAATCTGTAAAGCCACGAGAGAAAAAACAGAAATAGTAGGCCGAGGACTGTAATAACTTATTGTGGTGTATTTTATTTTAGGTGGGGATCTAATGCGTAACGTTTCTCCTTGTGGAGAGTGGCAAGTCAGGCCTGGTATGCCAGAGTGAGGAGACTTATGTACGCCATTCATGCTCCTTTTGGAAATTAAATATGTCAATTGCCTCTTCAGTGAGAAAGAGGACTAGAACTCTAGCACCACCAATAGGTGGCATTAGAGTTCTAGTCCTCTTCCTCTCTGAAGAGGCAATTTGCTTATTTTAAAAATAAAAAATATAATACATTCACTTAGTGATACCTGCCGTTCCTCTTTTAGTGGTGCCCTGGTCCTTTTCCGGTCTCCTTGCTTTCTCTTCCAGTGGTGACAGCATATGAACACTGCAGCCATTGATTAATCGCAATGCTCACATGTCTATACAGCCAGAATAGGATTCCCCGCCAATCCTCTTGTGCCCTGGAATGATATGTGACTACTGTCACTTATGCGCACAACTGATATAAAATCCTTTTCAGGCATGTGACTGCTGCAGCCAATCACTAACGGCAGCAGTCACATGTTGTCTCCTGCCTGAAGAGGAAGTAAAGAAACTGTTAGGGGACCTTGGCTAGGCTCGGAGAGAAGTGTTGGGAAGCATGGCTGCTATTTTAACTTCAAAAGGGCGCAGAAAACCCTTCAATGGTATCGGGCAATGTGATATTTTTCCATTCATGAATAGTTTAACAAATGATAATTCTGTCTTTATCCACTAAAATTATGTATTAGGTCTTTTCACATGTTCGATTCGTTCATAAATATTCTGTGTTTTTCATGGGTAGAACACATACCAATGTGTTCACGTGTCTATCTTTTTGCCGCCCCCCCCCAAAAAAAAATGGAGACATCAACAATTTTGATCCGATTTATGGATGTAAGTCAACCATACAAAGGGGTCAAGTGAAAAATTTGGACGGTACACGGAGACCTCATTCCATCCTAGTACTGTCCATTTTTCATCTTTGTTTGAAGAAGCTTGGGGAACCTCCATCACTTCTTTTTTTGCCAACGAAAAAGGCTGAAGACACATAGATGTTAAAAACGAACACACTGACCAAAGACCGATAAAAATCTGAAAGAAAATTGGACAAATGAAACCGGCTTTAGTGCGTAAGTGATTTGAAGTGTATGGCTCTATAAATCAGACCAGTATGGGTCAGTACGTGACCATAGGTTTTGGGAAAGTCTAGGTAGAAACTCAGCTGGGGTAAAAACCGTGAAATGGCCTAATTGACTGCCCCAGTTTTGAGAAGTGAAGAATATCCAGTAATGTCTTCTCCTGTCATACAGCTACTAGATTATTTTTAGCTATTTGTTCCTTTTCTTTAAAAAAAAAAAAAAGCACGTTCTCCAGGCATATCTGCTTAATTTAATATTTCAGTGTGGATTCAAAGCTTTGTTTAACTTACACAGCTACAGGAATGCAAGCAAAGTATTTCAACAAAGGATATTAGTCATTACAGAAACTGAGACGTTCTATTTCTGTTTGAAGGTGCCACTATTATTCCGGGAGTGGAGCCGACTCTATAGTCCTTAAAAAAAGATCTTTCTAATGAACCGGATTCATAGTTTGATGATCTGTGGTGCGGGGGATCACACGACTTTCTTACAGGGATGCAAACAATGAGGGTTCTTCTTTTTTATTTTGTATAACAAACACATGAAGGAAGGTGATCTGGAGCCGATCACAGACAAGCAAGATCATGCTGCAACTGTAGATGAAAGACCTGGATCTCTTTTATCTAAAGGAGTAGCGGAGGTGGAGGCAGTTTACAAGGAGACATCATAAAGGGCTAGTTTGGAAAGCTCTCAATTTTGCATCTTATCAATAATAATTTTCACCGCAGAAGAAAAGGACTGGAATCAAGACTTTTTTTTTCTCTCTGGAGGACCTAGCATGTGTATGCATTTCATGGACAATCTAATAATTTCACTGGGCATCAAAATACGTTTTATTTTTCCTGTGATGGTGCTGCTAGAAGATTATAGGGGTTCTCCAGGATTTTGATGATGATCTATTCACATGTCCATCAAGATGGAACAGTAAGTATAGAGACCGGCAAGAGATTGGACCTCTTTGGCCAGTGATTGACTGCAGTTGTCAGATCTGTCTAGGCCAGTGCTGGAGAACCTATGGCACGCAGAGCCCTCCCTAAGGGCACGCACGCCATTGCTGCAGCACTAGCGCTCCTGGACCGGGCCCGGCGGATGAGCACTGTGAGCCCGCTGATTGCCGACACCAGCCCCTACTTCAGCTAGATGTTCCTTTTCTGACACACATCTAGCTGAAGTGTATTGGAGCGCATGGACTTGCCAGGCCCGTGTGCTGCTGACGTGCCCCCTGGGCCATGGGGCACTCGGTGCCGGGCCGGTCGTTGCTAGGGGAGTTGTCACAGTGGCGGTGACCCGGTCCATGACCCAGGGCGGTCAGTAAAAAGGGGATTTTATAGTTTTTATGTACAAATTTCGTGACACCATCTGTGGTATGTGGCTAAAGGGAGCCGCCTCTGCGGGGCAGGTCCTCTGGAGCTGATGTTAGTGCAGCAAAGCTGGTGTGGCTCTCCACAGGTAGAGCTTAGCTCCAGGGCAGTGTAGATGTTATAAGTGATGTTGGGCGTTGTAGTGCAGGGGGTGATGGCGCAGCAATAATAAGTCCACAACTTAATGGCGGTTTCCTCTTATCTTTACTGGCGGTGATTAGGCAAACCAGGACTAGGGTACTGGCTAGAAGTGGAAGTCCGGGCAGCCTGGAAGCAAGTAAGGAATCCACCTCACCAGGTGAAGTTGGAGGCCTTCCCTTTCCACTAATCTCTTTGGCCCTGCTGCTTGTAGCTGTGCGGTGGCCCTTGTCCCTGAGTGCAACATCTTTGTGCTCACCCGTATGGCAGGCAGCTTGGGCCTTGCTGATGCGTCGCTCCCACGTGGCGGTGCTGGGCCCTGCGGTGCTGCTGAGCCTCCGGGCGTCTGCTGGGGCCAGGAGACCTGCAGTCTCCTGCCCTCCGCTTTCTGCTGCTGGGCCTTCAGTGCCCCACAGCCTCGGACTCCCGTGTCTAGTTCCTCTGTGTTGGTTCCTTCTGGGATGAGCTGCCGCGCAGCTCCAGTCCCCAGCTCCTCTCTCGTCGACATCCTCACTTCAACTCCTTACACTAAGACTAACTAACCCCGCCCCCAGATCCCAGTTGCCAAGGGGAGGGACTCCCCTTGCTGGTCTGAAGCCAGGACAGTGTTGCATGCTTAGCAAAACCTAATTTGGGGACCCCTGCTTGCTTCTAGGCATGGCATCACCTGTTATGAGGGAGGCAATGCCACTGTGGCAACCGGACCCCTGGGGTGCCACATTCCCCCCTAGTTAACTTCAGTACTCCCGGACTGAGGATACCTTTTAAAATTAACAAATAACAATTCACATTACAAACAGGTTACAAAGTCAAAAATTACAAAAACCCAACAAAAATTGAAAGCAGTCACTGCGGCGCTTAGTCTTTACGCCACAATCCGGGGATTGTCTTTTTCCGGATAACTGAAATTTGGCTGGTGGGAACTGCATCAACCCACTTTGTGCATCCTCCCTGGGCGTGGCTTCAGGGCACTCTGTCATTGGGCCTGCTCTTCAGCCACGCCTGCGGTTTATTTTCTAGGCTGATTAGTAACTATTTTCAATATTATCCTGACCACACCTAGTCCTGTGGCCCAATTGTCCATAAATTCAACAAATATACATATCCAAAATTATTTAACGGGTACAACTATATACAACATACGCTTTAATTCTCTTATACTTTAGTTCCTCCAGCAGGCAGGAAGCTGACCTTTTGTACTCCGGGTCGACTTACATAGTACATTTGTTGTCACTGTCCTACCCTGGTCCCTATTGTCTACCCCTGGTGTGGTGGGTTCACTATCCTCTACATTTCTCTTGGACCTACTCCGTACTGGTATACCGGACTGCCTTCTCCGGACTCCTAAACCCACCATGGGACTGACAGGTTCACTGTTAGCAGAGGGTAGATTCTCCTGATCTGCTGCTGATGAAACATCTGTCTCTGGGGTCGGCTGGTCTTCCAGATGTTCTGGAGCCTCTGCAGCTTCCGGTGAGGCCGCTTGGAGAAAGGTCAGGACCGGTACCACAATCGCTTTGTTCACCTGCGTCCAAGACCGGGGAAATTCTCCGAGGACTGTCTGAACTGTTTCCTCCACTTTTTCTGTGGGCCGAGGGCTGTCTTGATCTTCTTCTGTGTGCTTCAACTGTTCAGGACATATCTTCAAGTGGTCTCTTGAGACTGCCGCTGAAGTTTCCCATCCATCTTTGCTGATGAGGCACACTTTGGTGTTGTCGTAATTCGAGGGTAGGACGGTGTATGGCTCAACCTCCCACTGGTCATCTAACTTGTGGACTCGTCTTTTCCTCTTAAGTACCTGTTCTCCAGGTGATAAGGGAACAGCAGGTGCGTGCTGATTATAAGTTTTCTCTTGCTTCTGTCTCGCCTGGGACAAACTTCTCTCAACACATTCTTGCACCTCGCGGTATTGTTGCTGTCGCTCGGTATCCCAATCCGCATCTGGTAATGTCATCTCTGGTGTTAAAACTCCCATGTCTAAGTCGATGGGTAGCTTACCAGGTCTTGCTCTCATCAGGTAAGCGAGTGTACAGTTGGTGGAGTTCACCGGAATGTGGTTATATAGGTCCACCAAATCTGGTAACTTCTCTGGCTACAGGCTACGTTCTTCAAGGGGCAACGTCTTCAACAGGTCTATTACCATCTGGTTCATCTTCTCACACAACTCATTGGTCTGGGGATGACACGGCGTCGTCCTTATTTATTTTAGCCGTACAAGTTACAGAATTCCTGGAACACCTCTGCTTCAAAGGCTGGACCTTGGACAGTAAGCACCCGTTCAGGGTAACTGTGTGCTACGCTCGCGCCCGGACTGACTGGCGTGAGCTTGATTAGTGATCCCACTGTACCATGAACCGAGGAGTGCCTGGAGGGGCGTAACTAAGTATCAACTAGGTCCGACCAAGGTTGCACGGCAGCTCAGTCGATTCCGTGAACCAGGGAGGAACCGAGCAGAGGGACCATGGGCTACTCCAGGTCAGACCCCGGTCACAGCTGTTGACCCACACCGGGAAATGCAGGAACAGGCAGGTTAGACTGGCATATTGACAGGTGGGCACTGGTAGGCACGGCTGGAATGCAGACAGATGGATATTAACAGGCACAGCTGGTATGCAGGCAGGTGGGCACTGGCAGGCATGGCTGGCATGCAGACAGGTGGGCACAGGCAGGCACAGCTGACATGCAGACAGGCAGGTACTGGCAGGTAGGAATGCAGGCAGGATAAAGACCAGTACAGACTGGGACACAGGAACGGAGCCGCAGGTGCGGTGGACAGCAGAGCAGAGCGAAACCGCAGGTGCGGTTAACAAGCAGAGCAGAACCGCCTGAGCAAACAGAGCAGGGCGAAAGCACAGATGCGGTGAACAAGCAGAGCGGAGCAAAACCGCAGGTGCGGTGGGCAAGCAGAGCGTAGCAAAACCGCAGGTGCGGTGAACAAGCAGAGCGGAGCAAAACCGCAGGTGCGGTGAGCAAGCAGGGCGGAGCAAAACCGCAGGTGCGGTGAACAAGCAGAGCGGAGCAAAACCGCAGGTGCGGTGAACAAGCAGAGCGGAGCAAAACTGCAGGTGCGGCGAACAAGCAGAGCGGAGCAAAACCGCAGGTGCGGTGAACAGGCAGAGCGGAGCAAAACCGCCGGAGCGGTGAACAAGCAGAGCGGAGCGGAACCGCAGGCGCGGTGAACAAGCAGAGCAGAGCAAAACCACCGTAGCGGTGAATAAGCAGAGTGGAGCGGAACCGCAGGTGCGGAGAATGAGCAGAGAGGAACCGCGGGTGCGGTGAACAAGCAAAGCAGAACAGAGCAGAAAGTGCCCGCAGACAGGACAGGGCTCTGTTCACATGGTACAGACTGGAAAATACAGGAAGATGCTTAGAACACAGGAGGTAGATACGGAGGAAGGGAAAGGGGACAAGATCCAGATACACACAAGGTACTTACAATGAAGTAACGAGTGGACACAAAACTCACAAGCAGAAGTACAGAGACAACGAGTTGGAGTTAGGTGCAGGTTCAGACACTGCAGGAAAAGGGAAGATTCGGACATAGATACAAACAGACACTGTTCAGACAGGAACTGAACTGGGAACAGGAATGAGCCTGGGAAACAGACTAGAAGTCAGACATACAGGTAGCGGCCCTGGGTACTCGGCCCCCAGGGTGGCGGAAACAGACTAGAAGTAACAGGTACAGGTAGAGGCCCTGGGTACTCAGCCCCCAGGGTGGCGGACAGACTAGAGTCAGGACAGGACCTGGCAACTAACAGTTGCACAGAACACAGACTGTAAGAAAGTGTTGCTCAGGCACCTCCCACTGGGTGGATGGGGTTTAAGTATCCAGTGACTCACAGCAATAGGCTGGGGACGCATTAGGACTGCAAAAACTGTAGCTTTAAGAATCAGAAAGCAACAGCGCTAACGCCCTAAGCCAGCTGACAAGAGACATACAAACAGCAGGTGCTGGAGCAAAAGTGTGCAGCCTGGCCTGAAAGGTAAGATTGCGGTCTTGCATGGTGGGAGATGGTAAGCCATGCAAGCACTCCGCCAGGGATGTTACACCGTGCGGGCGACAAAAGTGCCGTTGGAACGCTTTGGCTGCCGTCTGAGCTGTCTGGTCTTTCACTGGCACTACTACCAAGAACCGGGAGTAGTGGTCTACTATGGTGAGAGCGTAGACATAGCCTGACCGGCTTGGCGTTAGCTTCACGTGGTCCAAGGCTACCAGTTCAAGTGGTTGTTTGGTGATTATGGGCTGCAGGGAAGCCCTCTGGCTGTCACGGTCTTTCCGTCTCAGGTTGCATGGACCACATTCTCGACACCATCTCTCGATTGCTTTCCTCATGTCAACCCAGTAGAATCGCTCACGTAGCAGGACTTCCAACTTCTTCCACCCGAAGTGTCCTGCTCCATTGTGGTACGCTTCTAAGACCATTGGCGCATCCCGCCTCGGGACTACCACCTGCCAGACCAGTTTGTGTGTCCGGGAGTTGATACTTCTTCGACACAGCTTTCCCTCGTAGATGAACAGCTTGCCCTTCTCCTTCCACAACTGTTGGGTCTCCTGTGGAGCATCTGAATCAGGGTGCGAGTCCGCCTGTGTCAGCAACTCCTTTACCAGGCGGATAGCCTGGTCGCTATCTTGCATTTCTGCCCATCCATGGTGGAGCAATGGGTTGAACGTGGCCTCTCTGTTGGCGGAGCGCTTGTCCCTTACACAGTGGGAGCACTGGCTCACCCCATGACGATGGAAAGCGGGTAGCTCTATCTCCTCCAGCTCTTCCGGGTCTACTCCCCCATCTGGCAAGTTGGGCATCATGGACAGCGCATCAGCATTTGCATTTTTATGCCCCGCCCAATACTTGATGGTAAACTCATAGTTAGACAGTCGGGCCATCCATCGTTGTTCTAGGGCACCAAGCTTCGCAGTCTCCAGGTGCGTCAGCGGGTTGTTATCTGTGAAGACTGTAAATCTGGAGGAGGCGAGATAGTGTTTGAAGCGCTCTTTTACAGCCCAGACTATGGCGAGAAACTCCAACTTGAAGGAACTGTAGTTGTCGGGGTTCCTTTCCGTAGGACGGAGCTTCCTGCTGGCGTAGGCAATCGCTCTGTCTCTGCCTTGCTGTACCTGGGACAGCACTGCTCCCAATTCCACGTTGCTGGCATCTGTATGAAGTATAAAGGGTTGGCCATAGTCGGGGTAGGCCAGGACTTCGTCTCCGGTGAGGGCCATTTTCAGTTGGGTGAAGGATTCGTCTTCTGGTTTACCCCATTTGAACGGAGGTTTCTGGTTCTTGGCCTTCTTGGACTGGCCCACTAGGAGGTCCTGCATTGGTGCCGTTATCTTGGTGAAACCCTTGATAATGGGGAATGGATCACTCATCCTGACACTGCCAATTTCCCCTCCAGACAGCTCTACCTGTTGTCTTTTCAACAGGGCTCTGATCTCTTTCTGCAGAACTCGCTGCTGACTGGAACTGGCAGTCTCTGCGACCTGTTGCAACAAAGCAGTAATTTCTCCAAGACAATTTTCTATCACATTAGTGCCTAAGGTTATCATGGGATGACTTTCTCGGCGATCAATATAAACAATAATCATTCCTTGTGATGGCAATTCTACTTTGCCAACTGTTATGGTCACCTCTTTATACCCCACCTGAGGCAAGGGCTGACCATTGCTGGCATAGATACTAAGATGTTCATCTGGACAGCGGGTAATGTCTGAATCAGTCCAGTATTGTTTATAAAGGATATATGGCATCGTGGTCACCTGGGACCCAATGTCCAGCAGTGCGTTCATCGGGATGCAATCAAGCACGACAGGTAGGACCGGTTGTCCTCCCACGTACTTGTCTCGCCAGCTTTGTGGGCCTGGTCGCCTTACTCCTGGGTGTTGGCCCACTGCCCCAGGGGTTGCTCGTTTAAATTACAGAATCTTGTGTAGTGCCCCGCCTTTTGACAGCGGCGGCTGATGGGTTGTCCGTCCAGGTCGTAGCGATCGCTGTTTCTCCCTCTGGTCGGTGGAATTCTTCTCTGTCGTCGCCACGGGATGTCATCTGGACTGGAAGCCAGCTGAATCTTTTCCTTGGGAAACACTTGCATGGCCTGCACGGTTTTGGTTAGTGTAGCCACACTTTTGGCCAGCTCCTGGACCTGAAGGCGTAGGTCTGCAGAGTGGTCATTATCTAGGGTCTGCGCGTCAGCCTTCACAGGTGCTGTGGGAAAGGACGCCACCTCCTGGTCGTATGTGATAGCTGGACGCCGGAGGGATGCAGTGCCACTTGGGATTGATTCTCGCAGCACCCGGATGGTTCTGTCTTTAAATTGTGCAAAGTCCAGATCAGGGTTTTGCAGAGCCATAATGCGCAGCTGTGTCCTGTGAGCGACAGGAGCAGGGTCGGTCTGGGCTGGCGGGATACCGGGAATTTTCCCGGTGGGCCCTGCCCCCTGCTGCAGAGGAGAGGCGGGAGAAGAGAGCAAAAAAATAAATCCTGCGGTTTTAAGGGGCACAGGCCCTTTAAAAGAGCAGGCACAGTGTATGCAGGGACGCGCGCACGCGGCGTTCATTACCTGAACCACCGCGGCGCACGTCCCTGTGAAGCTGCTGAAGCTGCGCGTCTCCCTTCGCCGGCCGGTGTATGACGTCATCGTCATGCGCCTGCTGTGAAGGAGGCGCGCAACTCAGGAGAAGGAGGACACCTCACGGGAGCGCAGGAAGGTAAGAGGTGTGTGTGTGTGTGTGAGTGTGTAATGGTCTGGGCCCCTGGCTGGACACACAAGGGGGGGCCCAGCTGGACACACAAGGGGAAGCCTAGCTGGACACACAAGAGAGGGCCCAGCTGGACAGACACACAAGGGGGTAGCCTGGCTGGACACAAAAGGGGGGAACCCTGGCTGGACACACAAGGGGGGAACCCTGGCTTGACACACAAGGGGGGGCCCAGCTGGACACACAAGGGGGGAGCCGACTGGACACACAAGGGGGGGCCCTTGCTGTACACACAAGGGGGAACCCTGGCTGGACACACAAGGGGGAACCCTGGCTGGACACACAAGGGGGGGCCCAGCTGGACACACAAGAGGGATCCGACTGGACACACAAGGGGGGGCCCTGGCTGGACACACAAGGGGGAACCCTGGCTGGACACACAAGGAGGGAGCCGACTGGACACACAAGGAGGGGCCCTTGCTGTACACACAATGGGGAACCCTGGCTGGACACACAAGGGGGAACCCTGGCTGGACAAACAAGGGGGGGCCCAGCTGGACACACAAGGGGGGAGCCAACTGGACATACAAGGGGGGGCCCTGGCTGGAGACACAAGGGGGAACCCTGACTGGACACATAAGGGGGGGGCCCAGCTGGACACATGAGGGGGAACCCCAGCTGGACACACGAGGGGGAACCCCGGCTGGACACACGAGAGGGGGCCAAGCTGGACACACGAGGGGGGAGCCCTGGCTGGATACACGAGGCGGGAGCCCTGGCTGGACACACAAGGGGGGAACCCTGGCTGGACACACAAGGGGGGGCCCAGCTGGACACACAAGGGGGGAGCCGACTGGACACACAAAGAGGGCCCTTGCTGTACACAGAAGGGGACCCTGCCTGGACACACAAGGGGGAACCCTGACTGGACACACAAGGGGGGCCCAGCTGGACACACAAGGGTGGAGCCGGCTGGACACACAAAGGGGGGCCCTGGCTGGACACAAGGGGGAACCCTGGCTGGACACACAAGGGGGAACCCTGGCTGGACACATAAGGGGGGGCCCAGCTGGACACACGAGGGGGAACCCTGGCTGGACACACGAGGGGGAACCCTGGCTGGACACACGAGGGGGGCCAAGCTGGACACACGAGGGGGGGCCAAGCTGGACACACGAGGGGGGCCAAGCTGGACACACGAGGCGGGAGCCCTGGCTGGATACATGAGGCGGGAGCCCTAGCTGGATACACAAGGGGGGCCCTGGCTGGACAGGCAAGGCGGAACCCTGGATGGACACACAAAGGGGGGCTCGGCTCGACACACAAGGGGGGCCCTTGGCTGGACACACAAGGGGGGCCCTGGATGGACACACAAGGGGGGGGGCCCTGGCTGGACACACAAGGGGGGACCCTGGCTGGACCCAGGCAAAGGGGGGTGGGCAGGATGGGTATATGGGGGGCAGGCTGGACACATGGAGGCCAGGATGGATATATGGGGGGCAGGCTGGACACATGGAGGTCAGGATGGATATATGGGGGGGCATGCTGGACACATGGAGGCCAGGACGGATATATGGGAGGGCAGGATGGACACATGGAGGCCAGGATGGATATATGGGGGCAGGCTGGACTCATGGAGGCCAGGATGGATATATGGGAGGGGGCAGGATGGACATATGGAGGCCAGGATGAATCTATGGGGGGGCAGGCTGAACACATGGAGGCCAGGATGGATATATGGGGGGGGAAGGTTGAAAACATGGAGGCCAGGATGGATATATGGGGGGGGACAGGCTGGACACATGGGGAGCTAGGATGGATATGTGTAGGGGCAGGCTCGATAC
Organism: Phyllobates terribilis; assembly: GCF_046119375.1. NCBI lineage: Eukaryota > Metazoa > Chordata > Amphibia > Anura > Dendrobatidae > Phyllobates > Phyllobates terribilis. The sequence goes on from NW_027362768.1 coordinate 148,710,809, forward strand.
ACGTGGGCTAACATAAATATATGGAGGGGCAAGCTGGATAAATGGGGGGTGTCAGGATGGATATATGCAGGGGGTAAGGGCAGGATGGATATATGAGGAGGCAGGCTGGACACATGGAGGCCAGGATGGATATGTAGGGGGGGCAGGCTGGACACATGGAGGCCAGGAAGAGTATATATGGGGGGGCAGGCTGGACACATGGAGGCCAGGATGGATGTGTAGGGGGAGCAGGCTGGACACATGGAGGCCAGGATGGATATATGGGTGGGGCAGGCTGGACACATGGAGTCCAGGATGGATATATGGGGGGGCAGGCTGGCCGCATGGGGGGCTAGGATGGGTATATGGGAGGGGGCAGGCTCGATACACGTGTGCTAGGATAAATATATGGAGGGGTCACACTGGACAAATGGGGGCCATAAGGGATATATGCAGGGGGGTGTCAGGATGGATACATGGCGTCCAGGGTGGATATATGGGGGGGTAGGCTGGAAACATGGAGGCAAGACTGGATATGTGGGGGGGGGCAGGCTGGCCACATGGGGGGCTAGGATGGATATATGGGGGGGGCAGGCTCGATACATGTGGGCTAGGATAAATATATGGAGAGGCCACCCTGGACATATGGGGGCCAGAAGGGACATATGGAGGTGCCTGGCTGGACAAGGGACTTAATTACTGTTTGGGGGCCAGATTGAGGAACATACTTTATTAGTTTATGGTGGCCAGTGGGGAACATTATTACTTTAGATTCCAATTATTATTATTACATTATTACTTCTGTAATATAATTTACTTTTTAGGAAACTGTTTTCCATGGGATGGGACAAAAGAGGAGTCCTGTTACTGTGCAGGATGGCACTATGTTGCTTTTTTTATTCAACTGGTATAGTGTAGAAGTCAGGGGGGAAAAGTGGGAATATTCTCTAGAAGAGATCAGTTATTGGTAACTGTGTGTTATTTTCTGCAGAGACGATTCCTGGCTGGAAGAAGTGATGGCTGTCTGTGCCTGATGAAGAAGAAAAGCGAAGATGAAGGACTTCACCTAGAGACGTCACTGGTGAGTCAATGTATTACATGTACACTTACACTACACACGTGGTCAAAATTGTTGGTACCCCTCGTTTCATGAAAGAAAAACCCACAATGGTCACACAAATAACTTGAATCTGATAAATTACAAATTTTTGAAAATGAACAAATGAAAGTCAGACATTGCTTTTCTGCTTCCACAGAATTTAAAAAAAAATTAACCTCATGAAATAGGCCTGGACAGAAATGATGGTTCTTCTTAACTTAATATTTTGTTGAACAACCTTTTGAGGCAATCACTGCAATCAAACGATTCTTGTAACTGTCAATGAGACTTCTGCACCTCTCAACAGGTATTTTGGCCGACTCCTCATGAGCAAACTGCTCCAGTTGTCTCGTGTTTGAAGGTTGCCTTTTCCAGACGGCATGTTTCAGCTCTTTCCAAAGATGCTCAATAGGATTTAGGTCAGGGCTCATAGAAGGCCACTTCAGAATAGTCCAATGTTTTCCTCTTAGCCATTCTTGGGTCATTATCCTGTTGCAAGACCCATGACCTGCGACTGAGACCAAGCTTTTTGACACTGGGCAGCACATTTCTCACTAGAATCCCTTGATAGTCTTGAGATTTCATTGTACCCTGCACAGATTCAAGACTCCATGTGCCAGATGCAGCAGAGCAGCCCCAGAACATAACAGCCTCCCCCATGTTTCACAGTAGGGACAGTGTTCTTTTCTTTATATGCTTCATTTTTCCGTCTGTGAACATAGAGCTGATGTGCCTTGCCAAAAACTTCCATTTTTGTCTCATCTGTCCATAGTACATTCTCCCAGAAGCTTTGTGGCTTGTCAACATGTAGTTTGGCAAATTCCAGTCTGGCTTTTTTATTATTTTTTTTTTCAACAATGGTGTTCTCCTTGGTCGTCTCCCATGAAGTCCACTTTGGATCAAATAACGATGGATAGTACGATCTGACACTGATGTTCCTTGAGCTTGAAGTTCACCTTTAATCTCTTTAGAAGTTTTCCTGAACTCTTCTGTTACCATTCATATTATCCGTCTCTTTGATTTGTCATCAATTTTCCTCCTGTGGCCACATCCAGGGAGGTTGGCTACAGTCCCATGGATCTTAAGTTTCTGAATAATATGTGACACTGTAGTCAAAGGAACATAAAGCTGCTTGGAGATGGTCTTATAACCTTTACCTTTAACATGCTTTTCTATAATTTTCTTTCTAATCTCCTGAGACAACTCTTTCCTTTGCTTCCTCTGGTCCATGTTGAGTGTGGTACACACCATGTCACCAAACCTCACAGTGAGTATCTGTAGCCCTATATACAGGCCACTGACTGATTACAAGATTGTAGACACCTGTGATGCTAATTAGTGGACACAACTTGATTTAACATGTCCCTTTTGTCACATTATTTTCAGGGGTACCATAATTTCTTTCCAGGCCTATTTCATGAGTTTAATTTTTTTAAAAATTCTGTGGAAGCAGAAAAGCAATGTCAGACTTTCATTTCTTCATTTTCATAGATTTTTAATTTATTATTACTTTTGTCAGATTCAAGTTATTTCTGTGACCATTGTGGGTTTTTCTTTCATTAAACGAGGGGTACCAACAATTCTGACCACGTGTGTATATAGTATATACAGAGCTCCTGTGTATGTCACTGGTGATCACTGTATTACGTATACACTATATACAGAGCTTCTGTGTATAATGTCACTGGTGACCACTGTATTACCTGTACACTATATACAGAGCTGCTGTTTATAATGTCACTGGTGATCACTGTGTTACCTGTACACTGACACAATATACAGAGCTCCTGTGTATAATATCACTGGTGATCACTGTATTACCTGTACAATGACACTACATACAGAGCTCATGTGTATAATGTCACTGGTGATCACTGTGTTACCTGTACACTGACACTATATACAGAGCTCCTGTGTATAATGTCGCTGGTGGTAATAACAGGGTTGTTAGTATTGTGATTTGTATTCATGATCAGTATTGTAGTATTTGGTCACTTTGGGGTGGTAATATGTGGTATGGTCATGGTGTGGCCATATTTGTTCCTTGTATGTGGTATTATTTGGTCACTATGTGGTGGTAATATGTGATCTAGTCATGGTGTGGTGATATTTGTCCCTTTTGTATGTGGTATTATTGGTGTTGATATAGTGAACTGTGTTGTGTATGGCGGTCATTTTGTTCTTGCTGATATTAACTAGGAAAAGATTTTTTTCCATTAGGCCACAGCCCCACCATTAGTATTTGTTAGTATTGTTTCTCAGGAGTCGCTGCCAAATGAAGTAGTGGGTGATAAATGCAGAATTGGTGACTTGTTTCTATTCTACCTTTTCTCTGATTGTTCCTCACCTGGTTTTGGCTCCCACTCCTGAAAAAAAAATACTGACCGGATACTGACCAAATACTGATAGTGGGGCCGTGGCTTTAGAGATTAAATACTTGGACCAGAGCAGCAGAGATGCACTTACAGGGGTTCTCCGGTGAAAACAAGTAATCACCTCTCCACAGGATCAGTGATAATATTGATTGGTGGGGGTCTGACTGCTGGGACACAATTGGCAGAATGTGGAGCTTTTCTCCCCATTAGACTGGAGGGGCATGTGAGATGCGACTACTGATCCATTCATTCCCTCAGGGGCTGTGAGCGCTGCTCTTTTTTGGAAGCCCCCAAGAGAATGAATGGAGCTGCGGTCATTCGTCCCAGCTGTCGCTGCATTTTAAAATGGGGATAAGTGTCCTGTCAGGGATAAAACTTCCCCATTCTTCCGATAGGTGCGTTTTCCAATGTTCGGACCCAAATGATCAATAAGTTATCACCTATCCTGTAGAGCCCATGGATCGGTGATAACTTATTTTAACCAAAGAAGCCCTTTAATGCAAACTACCGCAATTGTACATCCCAGTTAGTGTCGCACAGTAGATGTGCCGGAGCCGCCAGTCAATGCTCCACTATAACAGGGATAGCGGATAACAGATATTTGCATATGGCTGTAGGTGGGCCCCTAGAGTCAGTTCTCCCTGTGGGCCCCAGACAGTCCGACCCTGGACAGCAGCCCCTCAATAAACTGCTCAGTCAGCAATCTGTCCTCATCTCGTACACTGTCGGGGTCTACCTGTTTGATGGCCCGCAGCGCCTCCTGCAGGTTTAGAGCATAGTCCCGTACACTGTCCTGCACCCTTTGTTTGCACCCGTAGAACTTCATCTTAATTTCTGCTGCGGTGCGGGCGTCAAAGGTATCCTTCAATCGGGCCAGTATTTCTTTTACAGTGCCTTTGTCTCTGCCCGGCCAGGACTTCACCTCTCTCTGGGCTGCACCGATTAGCTGGCCTATGACGATGCTGACTTTTTGTTCCTCAGACAGGGGGTACACTTTAAACAAACTGCGCAGTCTCTCCTCAAAGTCGTTCAGGGTGTGCGACTCCCCTGAGTACTGGGGCAACCACGCCGCCCCTGGTATATATGGCATTGATAACGGCATTACAGTGGCGGCGGCCGCGGCTGAATCCTCTCCTCGGTTGGGCATCCTCCTCCCCCCTAGTGAACCTCAGCCAGTTCCTGGGCGTCTGCTGACGTACCAGTATGCTGCTCTGCAGGCGGAGGGATCTCTTACCCGGCGGTTCTGGATCGGGCCTCTTGCTTTTCCTCAGCGGGCGGCAAACCACGTGATAACACCGTTTAGTAAAGTCTATGGCACACAGGACCCGGTTATACCGGGTTTCGTGAATCCTGTTCGTGAGGCCAAGTTGACGCGCCCCCTGGGTCGTGGGGTACTCGGTGCCGGGCCGGTCGTTGCTAGGGGAGTTGTCACAGTGGCGGTGACCCGGTCCGTGACCCAGGGCGGTCAGTAAAAAGGGGATTTTATAGTTTTTATGTACAAAGTTCGTGATGCCACCTGTAGTATGCGGCTAAAGGGAGCCGCCGCTGCGGGGCAGGTCCTCTGGAGCTGATGTTAGTGCAGCAAAGCTGGTGTGGCTCTCCACATGTAAAGCTTAGCTTCAGGGCAGTGTAGATGTTATAGGTGATGCTGGGCGTTGTAGTGCAGGGGTGATGGCGCAGCAATAATCAGTCCACAACTTAATGGCAGTTTCCTCTTATCTTTACTGGCGATGATTAGGCAAACCAGGACTAGGGTACTGGCTAGAAGTGGAAGTCTGGGCAGCCTGGAAGCAAGTAAGGAATCCACCTCACCAGGTGAAGTTGGAGGCCTTCCCTTTCCACTAATCTCTTTGGCCCTGCTGCTTGTAGCTGTGCGGTGGCCCTCGTTCCTGAGTGCAACGTCTTTGTGCTCACCCGTATGGCAGGCAGCTCGGGCCTTGCTGATGTGTCGCTCCCACGTGGCGGTGCTGGGCCCTCTGTGCTGCTGAGCCTCCGGGCGTCTGCTGGGGCTAGGAGACCTGCAGTCTCCTGCCCTCCGCTTTCTGCTGCTGGGCCTTCAGTGCCCCACAGCCTTGGACTCCCGTGTCCAGTTCCTCTGTGTTGGTTCCTTCTGGGGTGAACTGCCGCGCAGCACCAGTCCCTAGCTCCTCTCTTGTCGACGTCCTCACTTCAACTCCTCACACTAAGTCTAACTAACCCCGCCCCCAGATCTCAGTTGCCAAGGGGAGGGACTCCCCTTGCTGGTCTGAAGCCAGGACAGTGTTGCATGCTTAGCAAAACCTAATTAGGGGACCCCTGCTTGCTTCCAGGCATGGCATCACCTCTTGTGAGGGAGGCAATGCCACTGTGGCAACCGGACTCCTGGGGTGCCACACTGCAATAAACACTGCCAGCAGCTGACATCAGCCTACAAGCGACTGAGCGCATGGCCTTGACGTCATGCGGCCCCGTCGCTAGGAAGCTGGAGTCAGCTGCCGGCTACAGGAGAGGACGTGGCGCGGGAGAAGAAGGAAGGTGAGTAGGAGTGTTGGCGCCAGCAGGATGAAGGGGGGGGGAGGCAGCATATATACATGGATTTGGGGGGGGGGCAGCAATATACATGGATTGTGGGAGGAGGCAGCATATATATGTAGCACCCCGAGGACTCGGCTGCTACAGGGGTATTGCACCTCAAACCAGAGGTGTGGTATTCCACTCCCGGGTAAGGATGGAGTGTGGGACTGAGCTCAGATAGCTGCATGCACTACACTCACCCCATTTCCGGGGGACTGAACAACGGTACTCCCACCAAATGGTTGTGCAGGTACGACAGCGTCTGTCCCTGGCTGGAGTGGGGAGGGGGGGAGGAACATCCCAGTAGTGTAGGGGCAGATAGGGGAGGGGCTCTGGGCATAGAGGTAGGAGCCCATTGGGTGCTAGTCACCTGGGCTCACACATAGAGGGAGTATATATGGTGGGCACCATCTAGAGACAGGGTCAGTGAGTTCTGAGGGAGAGTTCAGCCAGGAGGGCTGACAGGGAGCTGTGGCTCCGGCTGGGCCCAGCTCCAGGGCCAGGCCTGTAGTGGAGAGAAGGAGGAAGAGAGGCCCAGAGACACAGGACAAGAGGGAACCCTGAGATCCCAGAAGTAAATCAAAAGGGTGAAGGGTTGGCAGAAAAGGGTACCGGATCCCAAGCTGGTAGAGGCTAATCATCCTTAGCCAGGAACCGGAGGTCGTGGTCAAGCTTTGGCACGACCCTCACCACATCCACCAGGAAGGCATACCACGAATAGGGTCAGGAAAGCCAGGAAAGGTTTTGCCACCAAGAGGCCCGAGGGAGCCGGACAAAGGTGGGTCCCTGGTGGGGACGGCCAGTAGGAAGAAAGAGAGAGGGGAGCTCAGGACCACGCTCTGGAACTGCCCGGGAGTTGACCGAGTCCCGCACCTGGTGGACGCAGCACGGCTTGGGTGGTCACTCTTGGCCGAAGTGACCGGAGCAACACCTGTGAGTAAAAACCCTGAAACTGCATCACACGTCTCTGAGCTTCCTTGCCGCACCATCACTACCACCATCATTCACGTCTGCTGCCCTGAGGCCATACCCCTCCCGTTGGGGGTTATACCATCTACGCTGCACAACCATATCACCGGCCTCAGCGGACTGTCCTGCAGCGGCAGCTCCATAGCTGCATTCAACGGGTGGCGTAGTCGTCCAACATCTACCGTTCAAAACACTGCCGTCCAGCTTGACTCCCTGGGCACGGACCGGGTCACCGCCACGAGACTACTACTCCCATCGGATCCGGCTCCGGGTAAGCCCCCGTGCGCGCGATGCCGCGCGACGAAGGCCCAGGGGCGCGTCATATACATGGATTGGGGGGGAGGCAGCATACATACATGGATTGGTGGGGGAGGCAGCATATATACATGGATTGAGGGGGGGAAGGCAGCATACATACATGGATTGGTGGGGGAGGCAGCATATATACATGGATTGAGGGGGGGGAGGCAGCATATATACATGGATTGGTGGGGGGGAGACAGCATATATACTTGGATTGAGGGGGGGAAGGCAGCATATATACATGGATTGGTGGAGGAGGCAGCATATATATATGGATTGGTGGGGGGGCGACAGCTTACGTATATACATGGATTGAGGGGGGAAAGGCAGCATATATACATGGACTGGGGGGGCGGAAGGCAGCATATACACATGGATTGGGGGGAGTGGAAGGCAGCATATATACATGGATTGGGGATGTGGAGGCAGCATATATACCTGGATTGAGAGGGGGAAGGCAGCATATACACATGGATTGGAGGGGACGGAAGGCAGCATATACACATGGATTGGGGGGGACGGAAGGAAGCATATACACATGAATTGGGGCGGACGGAAGGCAGCATATACTCAGGGATTGGGGGAGCGTAAGGCTGCATATATACATGGATTGAGGGGGACAGAGGGACAGAAGGCGGCATATACACATGGATAGGGGGGTGGAAGGCAGCATATATACATGGATTGAGGCAAGGAAGGCGGCATATATACATGGATTGGGGGGTGGAAGGCAGCATCTATACATGGATTGAGGGAAGGAAGGCGGCATATATACATGGATTGGGGCATATAACAAGATGGGGGTGAGCACATTATTTATTTCTGCAGTCTCATACCCCTGCTCCTTCCTATGGCTGCTCTATGCTGCCCTCGCCTGCTCCCTGTATGAGTTGTTTTTTCTAAACTAAAACCTCAGTATTTGGGTTAATTTGTCGTGTTGGCACTTGGCGATAAATAAGTGGGTTTTGGGTTGCAGTTTGGGCACTCGGTCTATAAAAGGTTCGCCATCACTGGTCTAGGCAAAGTACAATGGATGGGACACAAAAAGCCAGATTGTTCTTGTTGAAGCAAAACTCTGACTCCTGGCACCTCCACCAATCAACTCTTGCTGGCTGTAATAGGGGAACTGTTAATGGTCACCTGGCATGTCCAAAATGGCCACCATGAACAAACTTGGCACTAGCTACTCCATTTTCCAGGAAGAGGCATTTCATTGGCCTTCACCCTTTAACCCCTGCACAGGGATAATAATAATAATAATATAATAATAATAATAGTTTATTTTTATAGCGCCAACATATTCCGCAGCACTTTACAAATTTTAGGGGGGACTTATACAGACAATACAGAATAAGCATATCTCATATCGAACGGAGTGAGGGCCCTGCTCGCGAGCTTACAGTCTATGAGGAAGTGGGGGAGACACAAAAGGTAAAAAGTACATATATTGTATAATGCAGCCTTGATATACTGAATAGGATAAATAATAATACATGGACTGGTCGCCAGCCAGTATGTGTGCAGTCCTGACAGAGGCTTTTATGTGCATGGTTGGTTTGAACCCGAAGTTGAAGAAGATTTTAATATGGGGGAAAGCTGGGATGGACAGAGTGTGTTTAGGTGATACGCCAGTCTAAAGAAATGTGTTTTTAGGGTTCGCTTGAAACTGTGGGTATTGGGAATTAATCGAACTGTCCTGGGTAGTGCATTCCAGAGAATTGGCGCAGCACGCGAGAAATCTTGGAGACGGGAGTGGGAAGTTCGGATTATGGAGGATTTTAGTTTCAAGTCATTTGCAGAACGGAGGGCACGTGTAGGGTGGTAGACTGAGACAAGGGAGGAGATGTAGGGGGGTACTGAAGCATGGAGCGCTTTGTGGGTAAGCGTGATAAGTTTAAAACGAACTCTATATTGGATGGGCAACCAATGCAATGACTGGCACAGGGAAGAGGCATCTGAGTAGCGGTTGGCGAGGAATATGATCCTGGCTGCTGCGTTCAGGACGGATTGGAGAGGGGAGAGTTTAGTAAGAGGGAGACCGATTAGTAGAGCGTTGCAATAGTCAAGACGAGAATGAATAAGAGCGACAGTAAGAGTTTTTGCCGAGTCAAAGGTGAGAAAAGTCCTGATTCTTGAGATGTTTTTGAGGTGTAGATGACATGAACGAGCGAGTGATTTGATGTGAGGAGTGAAAGAAAGATCTGAATCAAAAATGACCCCAAGACAGCGGGCTTGTAGCTGGGGAGTAATGGTTGAGCCACAAACGGAGATGGCAATATCGGGCACAGGTAGGTTAGTGGAGGGAGGAAAGACGAGTAGTTCAGTTTTTGACAGATTCAGTTTTAGGTAGAGGGAGGACATAATGTTAGACACAGCAGAAAGACAATCACTGGTCTTTTGTAGTAATGCAGGGGTGATGTCCGGAGCAGAGGTGTATAATTGGGTGTCATCAGCATAGAGATGGTACTGAAAACCGAATCTACTGATTGTTTGTCCAATAGGAGCGGTGTATAAGGAGAAAAGAAGGGGGCCTAGGACTGATCCTTGAGGAACCCCGACAGTAAGAGGAAGTAGGGAGGAGGAGGAGCCGGCAAAAGACACAGAGAAGGAGCGGTCAGAGAGATAAGAGGAGAACCAGGAGAGAACCGTGTCCTTGAGGCCAATAGTGCGGAGCATAGTGAGGAGGAGCTGGTGATCCACAGTGTCAAATGCTGCAGAGAGATCCAGGAGAATCAGCAGGGAGTAGTGACCATTAGATTTAGCTGTTAGTAGATCATTAGAGACTTTAGTGAGGGCAGTTTCAGTAGAATGTAAAGAGCGGAAACCAGATTGTAAAGGGTCAAGAAGAGAGTTGTCTGAGAGATAGCGGATTAGACGGGAGTGGACCAGGCGTTCCAGGAGTTTAGAGATAAAGGGAAGATTGGAAACAGGTCTGTAGTTGGCCGTGCAGTTCTGGTCGAGGGATGGTTTTTTAAGTAATGGTTGTATGCTGGCGTGTTTAAAAGAAGAGGGAAAGATACCAGATGAGAGGGAAAGGTTGAAAATTTTAGTTAGGTGAGAGGTGACAGCTGGAGCAAGGGACTGAAGGAGATGTGAGGGAATAGGGTCGCTGGTGCAGGTGGTAGGGCGAGAAGATGCAAGGAGCCTGATCACTTCATCTTCCGTGACTGGTTCGAAGTCAGAAAATGAGCAAGATACAATGTGGCGGGGGGGAGCATGCATAACATTTGGGGATTGGGAGAAAATTTCCTGTCGGATATGGTCAATTTTTTCTTTGAAATAGTTAGCCAGATCGTCAGCGCTGAGGTCGGTGGTCGGGGCCTGTGCTGTTTGATTGAGGAGAGAATGAAACGTGTCAAAGAGTCGTTTAGGATTATTGGAAAGTGAGATGATGAGGTTGTTAAAGTAGGTTTGTTTGGAGAGGTGAAGGGCAGAGTTATATGTTTTCAGCATAAATTTATAGTGGAGGAAATCTTCGGGCAGATTTGATTTTCTCCACAGCCGTTCAGCGCACCTGGAGTACCTCTGGAGAAGACGTGTTTGAGGCGTGTGCCAGGGTTGTCGCCGTCTATGCCGAATTGTTCTTTGTGTGGGAGGTGCGGCTTCATCCAGGGCGCATAGCATTATTTTGTTATAATGATTCAATGCAGATTCGGGACATGAGAGGGAGGAGATTGGGGCCAATGATGATTGCAACCTTTTTATAAATTTCTGGGTGTTAATGGCGCGTAAATTTCTATAAGTGTGGACGGTGGGAGTGTCTTGAGTAAAGTCACAGTTCTTGACAGAGAATGAAAGAAGATTATGGTCAGAGAGTGGAAGGGGAGAGTTAGTAAAGTCATGTACTGAGCAAAGCCGGGAGAAGATCAGGTCCAATGTGTTCCCGTCCTCATGTGTAGGAGAATTAGCAAGCTGTGAAAGGCCGAAGGAGGAGGTTAGTGATAAAAGATGCGTGGCAGATGGGGAAAGAGGATCGCCAATTGGGATGTTAAAGTCTCCCATGATTATCGTGGGGATGTCGCAGGATAGAAAATTTGTAAGCCAGGCAGCAAAGTGATCCAGGAATTGACGGGGGGGACCTGGGGGGCGATAGACAACCGCCACTCGCAGGGAGAAGGGCCGGTAGAGTCTGACTGTGTGGGCCTCAAAGGACGGGAAGATAAGGGAGGGTACAGGGGGGATAACCTGAAAAGTACATTTTGTTGAAAGAAGCAGACCAACACCTCCACCTGATCTGTTGTCAGGTCGCGGGGTATGAGAGAAATGTAGGCCACCATAGGAGAGAGCTGCAGCGGCGGTGGTGTCCGACTGCTGGATCCAGGTTTCAGTGAGAGCCAGAAGGTTGAGGGAATTAGAGAGGAAAAAGTCATGGATGTAAGAGAGTTTATTACAAGCTGAGCGTGCATTCCAAAGGGCACAGTTGAATGAGACAGAAGATATGCAGGGAATATTAATGAGATTAGCAGGGTTTCTGAATGTAACAGGGAAAGAGTTAGTGTTATTATTACTGGAGGGTCCTGGGTTGGGAGAAATATCACCTGCGACTAATAGAAGGAAGATACAGAGAGTGAGCAGATGATTGAGTGATTTGTGAGAGCGTTTCCTGCGTTGTATGGTGGGAATGAATGGATCTGCGTGGTATAACATTGTGAAGAGAGCATGACAACTGTACATAGGAGAAGAGAGGAGTGAGGGATTAATATGGATGAAGTGTGCCGCATTTGTGGGTGAACGGTGAATGTGGATGATTGTAGCAACCAGAGTATAAATGGCACAGATACAAATGGTGAATACTGTTTGCCAAAAAGATGACCTGGAAGCAAGTTTGTTTAATTGTCTTGCATGTCTTACCTGTCTCCTGCCCTGTCCAACTGCCATTTTCTAACTGCCAGGGCACTTTGCTAAATTATGGCACTTCGATAAAGTATGCATAAATGCTATATGCATAAATGCCCCCGCATAAATGCCTCCCCTTAACTAAGTCTCAATATATAGGGACGTATCTGCTTAGATCTGCACAGATTTAACTCATTAACAATCAATCACTAGCTTAAAAGACAACAGGAGACCATAAAGTGCAGGGAAAAAAAAAAAAAAAAAACAGGCTAGTAAACTCGGCATGGATCATAAACTCTTAAAGTAAGTGTGATGACCTTTAAGTATCATGGAATAAAAAAGCTAGAGGAGTGAAAAAATATATACCAGAAATTGATAGGCTGCAGAGCATTGCATGGAGATATAATGCAGTTTTCAGGACAGATCACACAAGCAGTGAAAAATATATACCAGAAATTGATAGGCTGCAGAGCATTGCATGGAGATATAATGCAGTTTTCAGGACAGATCACACAAGCAGTGAAAAATATATACCAGAAATTGATAGGCTGCAGAGCATTGCATGGAGATATAATGCAGTTTTCAGGACAGATCACACAAGCAGTGAAAAATATATACCAGAAATTGATAGGCTGCAGAGCATTGCATGGAGATATAATGCAGTTTTCAGGACAGATCACACAAGCAGTGAAAAATATATACCTGTAAGAAGAGAAGAAAGATGAATATTAGCAATGCCATTTTCTAACTGCCAGGGCACTTTGCTAAATTATGGCACTTCGATAAAGTATGCATAAATGCTATATGCATAAATGCCCCCGCATAAATCTGGACTTACACAGGGGTCCCTGAGCTAGGGCCATGGAGTCGCAACTACAGCCACAAAATTTTGCACAGTCACATGTCTGGACCCCGAGAAAGTCATAGGCTATGTTGTGAGGCGAAATTTTAACCCCGCTCGTTCCAATTCACCAAACAATTTTGCCCGTATCTACATAATGGGGAAAAAGTGAAAGGAAAAGTGTTGGAGGCAAATTGACAGCTGCCAGATGTGAACAAGGGGGACTTAAAGAATGAGAGTGATGGCGCCAAAGAGTATATACCGTACAGTTGCTAAGGTGGGGCCCTGACATGGGATACTCATACTTACCACACACGGGGATATGAACACACACACAAAATGCGCTACACACTACCACGTGCTTGAACACATATACCACCCTCAGCACACACAAAACTCATCTCACAAGGATTTATCAGGCTGCCAATAGCAACCAATCACAGCTCAGCTTCTATTTTGCTACAGTTAATTAATCTGAGCTGTGATTGGTTAATATAGGAAACAAAGGACATTCTCAGTATAACAAAGCTTGTGTAAGGTAATAAGATGTCAGTTAGGGTGTGTTGGTGGAAAGGCTGATGTCAGTCACATTACTTCTATGTGAGAGGATATAGAAACTGCAAGTTACAGACTATTTTTACCACAATAATGCCTCATAAGAAAAGGAATTTCATGGCATGAATGTCAGCTGATGCGAAAAGAAAAGCTGCATTACGGGCCAATGAAAAATGTGAAGACCGAGAAACAAGGCTGACACACATGAGAACAGCAGCTGCTTCCTCAAGAGCCAATGAACTTTCTGAGCAGAGGGAAGCGAGGCTTGCAGACAAGAAAACGAGCTGCTTCCTCAAGGGCCAATGAACTTTCTAAGGAGAGGGAAACAAGGCTTGCAGACATGAAAACAAGAGCTGCTTCCTCAAGAGCCAATGAACTTTCTCAGGACAGGGAAGCGAGGCTTTTTGACATGAGAACTAGAGCTGCTTCCTCAAAAGCCAATGAACTTTCTGAGGAGAGGGAAGCGAGGCTTGCAGACATGAAAACAAGAGCTGCTTCCTCAAGGGCCAATGAACTTTGTGAGGAGAGGGAAGCGAGGCTTGCAGACAAGAGAACAAGAACTGCTTCCTCAAGAGCCAACAAACTTTCTGAGGAGAGGGAAGAGAGGCTTGCAGATAAGAGAAGAGCTGCTTCCTCAAGGGCCAATGAGTCATCTCAGCAGATAGAAGGCCGACTTGCCGCTAAGAGAATTGCTATTTCTTCCACCAGGGCACAGGAAATGGTTGGAGATTTGAAACATGCTGCCTTTTGTTACCAGTCAGACAAAAACTATCAGGATAATCCTAAAGTTCAGATAGGAAAAATGGATGTGGTCTGCATGTACTGCAGTGCCCTGAAATGGAAAGATGAACCGCCAGGTTTATGCTGTGCAAATGGCAAGATAAAACTTCCACCTCTCCTGTCACCACTAGATCCCCTAAAGTCTCTGATGACAGGTACCAGTACAACATTTCTTGGACAACATCAGGAAGTAAAACTCCTGCTTCTGTGGTGCCCCTGAGGGTTCAGTCGCCACAGAGATACTGCACCTCGAGGTGTGGTGTCTCCCTTCTCTCAGGTAAGGAGGGAGTGCCGCACGGAACCCCAACCACCTACATCCAACACAACACTGCTCCAGGCCAGCAGGAGGGGCAAGACGCAATGTAGTTTTCTGCTGAGCCCTGACCCTGGCTGGAGTAGGGGGTAACTCAAAGGTAGGGGGAACCAATAGTGGGTGTGGGTGGAGGAAACAGGTACACGGAGCACATATACAGTAAGTATATAATAGGAAGCCATATTAGGTCTAAAAAATGTTCTAGTGAGGGCTGGTCAGTGGAACAGTCCAGGAGCAGAGGCTCAGTCAGAGCTCTGCTCCACAAGTTAGGGCCCAGGATAGAGGCCCCGGAGGGGAGCAGGGAGCAGGCTCCATTCTACTTAAAGAATCCCAGGGGGTACGGCTCGTGCAGGACGGCACCCGTACGCCCCGCTCCTGCCAGGTGATCATGAGGGATCGGTTGCTACACTCGAAACCCTAGGGGGTCAGGTTGGTCCCGAATCCGACGTACAGGAAGGACTTCAGCATACCCGAGCGGGAATGAGAGTGAGCAGCGTAAGGCAGCGGTGAGAAGGACCGAGTGTGAAAAAGGTCAAGATAGGAACATATGAAAGTGGGGTTCCACCAGGCATTCCTAAAATCCCTGAGAAAGGATTGAACCCCTGTCCGGTGAACGCAGCACGCCGAGGGAGGCCTCCACCTGCAAAATGCATTTGTGATTTGCCTAAGAACTGTAAGTAAAACCTTGGACGACTGCATCGAACAGCCTCTGTCTGTTTCTTCATCGGCATCACTGCTCCTCACTGCACTACAACGCCCAGCACACCATTCCACCATCTATCTATTTACACTGCCCTGAGGCCCGCTCCACCTGTGGGGAGCTGTACCATCTTTAGCTGCCTTGTCACCTGCCTCAGAGGACTGCTGCAGCGCTGGTGACCTTCACCAGACACCACAGGTGGCGTCACGAATTTCTCCGAACTTTATCAATAACCCCAAGTTCCTCGACGTGGAGTTCCTCGAGAGTGAGGTTCTCGAGCTGGGCCAGCAGGTCGAGCAGGCCCAGCAGGCAGCAATCGCCAAATGGAAAGGCGAGCTGCTGAATAAATTAAAGGCACGCCGGAAGACAGCATCTTAAGTCGGCAGTGGCGTTCCAGCCCCGGCGGAGAACCAGGAGGCCGTGAAGAATCCGGGAGCAGGTAGGAGAGAATCCCCAGTCCCGGGCGCTGCCAGCACCGACCTGCTCCTGGGCCTCATTTCCCCACCCTCGCCATATGCCGCCGTGCCCTGGTGGGAACAAATATGCAGCCTGGAACCCTCACCCCCAGGCGCGGAACCAAAAGACCACCCACATTGAGCCGTCCCGGAACTGCGGCTCCCAGGCGCTGCACCGGAAGACGACATATATAGTGCCTATCCGGAACAGTTATTCCCGGGCGCTGAAACCGCGAGTCCGCTACTGCTAGAAGCCCTCCCGCCACCTCCGGCACCCCAGTGGGTGTGCGGAGCGCCGGCCTTCGACTGGTCCGGAGGACCCACAGCCATACCTGCTGCTCCCGACACGAGGGCCCCCGGTCGCCTATACCAGCGGGGTGGAGTTACGCTGGGACAACCGGGGGGGGGCCTGATGGGGTTCCCACGGGAGACCGAGGCCGAAGCACTACAAAGGCAGGAGTTCTGCAAGCGGGAACTCCGGCAGCTTGAGAGAAAGCGACGCGCGCGGGCGGCGCACAGTGAACGCCTGGAGGCCCGAGACAAGGCCGCCAAGGTGCAGACCCGCCAGGCGGAGACAGTCAACCCCAGCCCCCGAGAGGAAGGCCTCATCGTGAAATTTAACCTCCAGGCTGGATGGGGCTTCATCCAAAGCCCCGAATTTAATCGGGACATTTTTGTGAGCCGGCGGGATGTGGAGCCCGAGCTGGAAGAGGGCCATCCCGACCGGAACCTCTACCCTGGGGATCACGTCACATTCACCCGGCATAATGGTGAATGTGGCTGGTATGCCCTGCAGGTGTACCGCGTCTCCAAGTATAATCCCCTGCAGGAAGTCCCTCGTGACCCGGCTGGGTCAGGGAAGCATCAAGAATACCCCAGGAGGGGTCCCCAGTACTAGACTTGGTACTGGGACTGCAAATAACTGTTTATAGTCACTCGTTCGGGTGCTGTGTTGCTTTTGCTGAGTTCGCCATGTTGACTTTATAATAATGTTTTCTATATCATGTGAAGTTTTCTATAAATACCCGTCAGGGTACACAGGCTGAGGACTGTGAGCTGCCGGACGTTGTCTTTGTCTATAGTTTAGCACTTCTTAAAGTGCACCCTCTTGGTTTTATACTTAAAACATAGTACCTCAGAACAAAAACCCGTTTGGCGTGGCAGAAGACGAGGTCCAGTATCTGGATCATCTATGCCCTGCAGCCACGCCCAGGGCCTACGTTGAGGGTTTGGAGCGGGTCCCTCATGCTGCTGCTGTTGCACCCTGGTGCAGGAACTTTCATGAAAAAGTGCTCTTATATTGTTTTATGAGAAAAGTATTTTTGCAATGCAACGTTTAAGTGAAGTACCTCCCATAAAGGGAAGAAATGTTTTGTAAAATTTTGCACGTCATTTATCCCTGTTTTGCTTTATTCCAGCCCGAGGACGTGCTGTTTTTTACCGGGGGAGGGGGAATGTGGCGCCCCTGAGGGTTCAGTCGCCACAGAGATACTGCACCTCACCCCGAGGTGTGGTGTCTCCCTTCTCTCAGGTAAGGAGGGAGTGTCGCGCCCAGGGGATGGGGAGGACTCGGCGCCCGGGCCTTGTTGTGGCCTGACCCTGGGGGATGTCGCGGTGGTCGGCTCCCGGGCCCGTACTCTGGGCCTCTCTTAAAAAGGGTGGATGATTATGTTTACAAGTTCGTGACGCCACCTGCGGTGTTTGGTGAGGATCACCAGCGCTGCGGCAGCCCACTGAGGCCAGTGTTAAGGCAGCTTGCGTGGTATAGCTCCCCACAGGTGGAGCTAGGCCTCAGGGCAGCGGGGAAGAAAGGATGCAGGACAGATGGGACCCTGCCGGGTCAGAGCAAGAACAGGGACAGACACGATAGTCACTTCAGTACCTTTTACTGATGGAAATTCAGGCACATCCCGGAGCACTGCAGGGTGAAGGGTGCATATCAGGATCCTCCCCAGTGAGCGGGTATAGGGCCTCCTGTTTCTTGCCTTTGTGTAGTAAGTTTCTGACCTCCCTGGAGCTAGGCCTAACTTGGTTTCTGTTCTGCACCGGATGACTTTGTGGTAGGGCCTTCTCTTGGAGTACGCGCTCCCAGCTTGCGGGGCCTCCGTGACTCCTGGCACTGGTACGTATCAGCTCTTGGGTGATCCTGGGACCTGAAGTCTTCCAGGGGTCTCCGGTTGTCTCTACAGGGGGATATACGACCCTGTAGACGCGGACCCGGTGTCCGGTATATGTTTTCTGGGGTGAACTTATACAGCTCCTCTGCCCCCGATGCTACTCACTCCTATAGCCTTCGGCCTACTCGGGGCCCTCACTAGGCTATACACACTGGCAGTTAGCTGGCTGCTTCTTCTGCCGCTCTCTGAGCGTCGGCAACGCTCCTAGCTCTCTAACTTGAGCTACCTGAGTCTAGCTTGCAGGAGCCTGGTGCTCCACTGGTGAACCTTTAGCTGTGTTCTGGCTAGACTGCAAACTGAAACTAGACTGAGCTCCACTGCAGACTGACCTGTTTCTGTGTCTCACTCTGCAGGAACTCTTCAGAGGAACTACTGCCTAGCTCCACCTTCCCTTTTTATATCCCTAATGGGCTCCCTCTGGTGGTCTGAGGTGGAAGGTGGAAGTGTGTGTATGCTGCGAGGGCCTCTTGTGGAGGAATCCGTTAATGCACCCCTCTAGGATCTGTGGCTCCAAGCGCAGTTGGGCGCCACATTCCCCCCTAGCAAAGCTCAGCACTCCCGGGCTGAAGTACATTTTGAATAAACATGAACAATAACAATCTCCCCTTTATGGGAGGCACTTTGACTTGAACGTTGCATATAACATTATAAATAACAAATGTATACATGTATACCATAAGCAACCTCAGAATTTAAGTCTCTTTTGGTGAGGTTCCCGGAAAGAATGGATATCTCACAGGGCAGAGTACTTGGTAGCTTGAGGGACCTGTCCCAAACCCTCAACGTAGGCCCTGGGGTGGCTGCAGGGCATGGAGATCCGAGTTGGACCTCCGGTAGAGCCACTCCAGACAGGTTTTGCTTCTGAGGTCACCTAGAGGAGCACTCCAGGGAGTGCAAATATTTACAAGAAATAGTTTTTGGGCTGCACATAGTCCTCAGCCACAGAGTTCTTTATGTGGATAACAAGGGAAGTGTCCATATCACCTGAATAGTCCATTATAAGGCAAAAATATAAGTTAAATGCATACACCAGAAAATACATAATATAATTCAATATAATACAATACAATGCTATATAATACCCCAGGGGCAACTATCTACACTTGTCAAAAGTTTAACTATTTTACTCAGTGTATCTGACAGGGGGTTGACCTTTAGTACTACGTATGGATCTGCGTGGTACTGGGATACGTGAGGCACTAGTATTTGCACTACCTCCCATTCTGTCAGTACTAGGTGTGGAGGGGCTGCTAGACTGCCTTGGTCTCTCTGTGGGACTGGCAAGTATACGATTAGCTGGGCCTTCTTGCTCTGCTACAGCCGGGGATCCTTCATCCGGGAATTCTTCTTGAGCAAGCTCTTCTGGGGCACCTACAGGCTCTTCTTGCTGTGGGTAGAAGGTGATTACAGGTATGATTACTGCTCCTCCTAGTTGAGGCCAATCTGCCGGGAAATCTCCTAAATCAGTGTGTATTACTGCTTCTTTAGGCTCCTCCGGTACGGTGAAAGGCACTTCTTCTTGGGGCTTTAGCAGACCTGGACACAACTTCAGATGGTCCCTGGATACTGTTGCAGTCGTTTTCCCCCCGTCTCTACTAATTAGGCAGATCTTCCTTTTATCAAATCTTGAGTTTAACACAGTGTAGGGTTCTCTCTCCCACTGGTCATAAAGTTTATGGTTTCTTCTCTTCCTTTTTAACACAAATTCACCAGGTGTGAAGGGTTCTGCTGGCGCACTTTTGTTGTAGTGGGCCTCCTGCTTGTCTCTCACCCAAGTGAGACTGTCTTCGACACAGGCTTGTATTCTTCTGTACTGCTCCTGTCTGGTCGTGTCCCAGTCCTCAGTGGTCACATCCGCTTCTGGTTCTACAACACCAAGCTCCAGGTCCATGGGCAGCTTTCCTGGTCTTGCTCGCATGAGGTATGCTGGAGTGCAATTGGTGGAACTTACTGGTATGTGATTGTACAGATCTACCAGATCAGGTAGTAGGTCTGGCCACTGGTTTCTCTCCTCAAGTGGTATGGTCTTCAGCAGGTCGATGATGATGTTATTCATCTTTTCACAGAGACCGTTGGTTTGGGGGTGGTACGGTGTAGTTCTTATCTTCTTACACCCGTACAAATGGCAGAACTCTTTGAACAACTCAGCTTCAAAGGCCGGGCCTTGATCCGTCAGCACCTGCTCAGGGTATCCATGCGGTCTGCAGAAATACGCTTGGAACGTCTTTGCTGCTGTCTCTGCTGTCAGGTCTTTGACGGGGGCGACCACCAGGAAACGTGAGTAGTGATCCACCATGGTCAGGGCATAGGAGTACCCTGACCTGCTGGGTGACACTTGACATGGTCCAGGGCCACGATCTCCAGGGGTTGAGTCGTCTTGATGGGTTGCAGGGGTGCCTTCTGGCTGCTGTAGTCTTTTCTTCGGAGGCTACAGGGTCCACAGTTTCGGCACCACCGCTCAATGGAGCTGCGCATTCCTACCCAGTAGAATCGACACTTCAGCAGGGTCTCTATCTTCTTCCAGCCAAAGTGCCCTGCCTGATCATGGTAGGCCTCCAACACCATTTGGATGTCTGTCTTGGGGACCACTATCTGCCATACCTTCTCATGGGTTTTTGGATTGACGTACCTCCGGCACAGCTTCTCACGGTAGATAAACAGCTGGCTTCTCTCGTTCCACAGCTGCTTTGCTTGGAGAGACGCTTCCTTCTCCAGGGAGGAACCTTCTTGGGTTATCAGCTCCTTGATACGGCTGACAACCGGGTCACTGACCTGGGTCTCTTTCCAGCTGTGGTGAGGAAAAGGATTTAACGTCTTCCCACGCTGCCTCTTGGAGGCTCGTTGTTCGTGGATCAATGCAGGTAGCTCAATCTCTTCCAGGTCATCCACTTCTTCTTCTGTGTTTGACTGGTGAGGCATCCTGGACAGGGCATCGGCGTTGGCGTTCTTGCGGCCCGCCCGGTATTTAATTGTAAATTGGTAGTTTGACAGCCGAACCATCCATCGTTGCTCCAAGGCTCCCAACTTGGCTGTTTTAAGATGAGTCAAGGGGTTGTTATCAGTGAAGGCAGTGAACTTACCGGAGGCTAGATAGTGCTTGAACCTTTCAGTGATGGCCCAGACCAAGGCCAGGAACTCTTACTTAAAGCTGCTATAGTTCTCTGGGTTCCTCTCGGTCGGGCAGAGCTTCCTGCTTGCGTATGCGATCACTTTCTCTTGGCCATTCTGCTTCTGATTTAGAACAGCTCCCAGTCCTTCATTGCTGGCATCAGTATACAGCAGGAACGGTTGGCTGTAGTCAGGGTAGGCTAGGATCTCATCGCCTGTCAGGATCTCCTTCATCTCCTGAAATGACTCTGCTTGCTCCTTACCCCAGTAGAATGGGGGATTTCTGCCTTTGGGGGACTGTCCTACCAGGAGGTCTTGCAGAGGGGCTGCTTTCTTAGTGTAGTCTTTTACAAACCTCCGGTAGTATCCTACTAGTCCCAAGAACTGACGCACCTCCTTGAGGTTCTTCGGCTCCAGACATTTCTGGATGGCAGTGATCTTCTCTGGGTCTGGTGCTACTCCTTCTGGACTGACAATATGCCCCAGGTACTGTACCTTTCTCTTGAGCAGGTGGCACTTTGAGGGCTTCAGCTTCATCCCGTATCGGGACAATGACTCAAATACCTCTGCCAGGTGCTTCAAGTGGTCCTCATACGACTTGGAGTACACTATCACGTCATCCAGGTATAGTAACACAGTCTCGAAGTTGCTGTGTCCCAGGCAGTACTCCATCAATCTCTGGAACATTCCGGGGGGCATTGCAAAGTCCAAACGGCATACTATTGAACTCACAGAGTCCCATCGGGGTGGTGAAGGCCGTCTTCTCCCGATCCTCCTCAGCCACAGCTACCTGCCAGTACCCACTACACTGTGTTCCAAATTATTATGCAAATAATATTTTCTCAGATTTTCCCAAATTACCTATATGAATTGCAGTCACTGTAATTTTCCAGTCAAATAACTATTAGAGTACAATTGGAAGGTTTTTGTACAAACTGCCTATGATAACAGTATATTTTTAAAAAAATAAAAAACTCAAACTGCACTCAAAATGCATGTTCCAAATTATTATGCACAGCAGAGTTTTCAACCTTTTCATTTTAATAAAGAACAAAAAAATGGTAATTTTTGAAATTATAAGCATTAGCAGGTTATTACAAACTGAAATCAAACAGTTTTCAACTCAAAACTTTATTCTAGGTGATGTTACATTTGCACATAGGACCGCTTGTTCGAAAGGCGCTTCTGAACTCTCTCGTCCATTGAATTTGTCAGGTTTTGGATGGTTTCTGCTTCAATTGTTTTGCATGAGGACAGAATACCCTCCCAGAGCTGTTGCTTAGATGTGAACTGCCTCCCGCCATCATAGACACTCCTTTTGATGATGCTCCAGAGGTTCTCAATGGCCTTGAGGTCAGGGGAGCATGGGTGCTACACCATAAGTTTGTCCCCTTTTATGCCCATAGCAGCCAGAGATGCAGATGTGTTATGTGCAGCATACAGAGACAGACACGATAGTCACTTCAGTACCTTTTACTGATGGAAATTCAGGCACATCCCGGAGCACTGCAGGGTGAAGGGTGCATATCAGGATCCTCCCCAGTGAGCGGCTATAGGGCCTCCTGTTTCTTGCCTTTGTGTAGTAAGTTTCTGACCTGCCTGGAGCTAGGCCAAACTTGGTTTCTGTTCTGCACTGGCTGACTTTGTGGTAGGGCCTTCTCTTGGAGTACGCGCTCCCAGCTTGCGGGGCCTCCGTGACTCCTGGCTCTGGTACGTATCAGCTCTTGGGTGATCCTGGGACCTGAAGTCTTCCAGGGGTCTCCGGTTGTCTCTACAGGGGGATATACGACCCTGTAGACGCGGACCCGGTGTCCGGTATATGTTTTCTGGGATGAGCTTATACAGCTCCTCTGCCCCCGATGCTACTCACTCCTATAGCCTTCGGCCTACTCGGGGCCCTCACAAGGCTATACACACTGGCAGTTAGCTGGCTGCTTCTTCTGCCGCTCTCTGAGCGTCGGCAACGCTCCCAGCTCTCTAACTTGAGCTACCTGAGTCTAGCTTGTAGGAGCCCGGTGCTCCACAGCTGAACCTTTAGCTGAGTTCTGGCTAGACTGCAAACTGAAACTAGATTGAGCTCCACTGCAGACTGACCTGTTTCTGTGTCTCACTCTGCAGGAACTCTTCAGAGGAACTACAGCCTAGCTCCACCTTCCCTTTTTATATCCCTAACGAGCTCCCTCTGGTGGTCTGAGGTGGAAGGTGGAGGTGTGTGTATGCTGTGAGGGCCTCTTGTGGAGGAATCCGTTAATGCACCCCTCTAGGATCTGTGGCTCCAAGCGCAGCTGGGCGCCACAGGAGTGCCGCACGGAACCCCAACCACCTACATCCAACACAACACTGCTCCAGGCCAGCAGGAGGGGCAAGACGCAATGTAGTTTTCTGCTGAGCCCTGATCCTGGCTGGAGTAGGGGGGAGCCCAAAGGTAGGGGGAACCAATAGTGGGTGTGGGTGGAGGAAACAGGTACACGGAGCACATATACAGTAAGTAAGTATATAATAGGAAGCCATATTAGGTCTAAAAAAAGTTCTAGTGAGTGCTGGTCAGTGGAACAGTCCGGGAGCAGAGGCTCAGTCAGAGCTCTGCTCCACAAGTTAGGGCCCAGGATAGAGGCCCCGGAGGAGAGCAGGGAGCAGGCTCCATTCTACTTAAAGGATCCCAGGGGGTACGGCTCGTGCAGGACGGCACCCGTATGCCCCGCTCCTGCCAGGTGATCAGGAGGGATCGGTTGCTACACTCGAAACCCCAGGGGGTCAGGTTGGTCCCGGATCCGACGTACAGGAAGGACTTCAGCATACCCGAGCGGGAATGAGAGTGAGCAGCGTAAGGCAGCGGTGAGAAGGACCGAGTGTGAAAAAGGTCAAGATAGGATCATATGAAAGTGGGGTTCCGCCAGGCATTTCTAAATTCCCTGAGAAAGGATTTAACCCCTGCCCGGTGAATGCAGCGCGCCGAGGGAGGCCTCCACCTGCAAAATGCATTTGTGATTTGCCTAAGAACTGTAAGTAAAACCTTGGACGACTGCATCGAACAGCCTCTGTCTGTTTCTTCATCGGCATCACTACTCCTCACCGCACTACAACGCCCAGCACACCATTCCACCATCTATCTATTTACACTGCCCTGAGGCCCGCTCCATCTGTGGGGAGCTGTACCATCTTTAGCTGCCTTGTCACCTGCCTCAGCGGACTGCTGCAGCGCTGGTGACCTTCACCGGACACCACAGGTGGGGTCACGAATTTCTCCGAACTTTATCAATAACCCCAAAAACCCCATATAAGAGTTTCCCCCCATTTTCACTGATCGCCCTGGGTCACGGACCGGGCCAGCCACCGTGATATCCCCTGCAAGCAGCCAGAGGCCCGGCTGCCGAGTACCCGACGGCCCTGGGGGCGAGTCACTTCCAAATGACATCATTTGGTGCAACAAAAGAAATGTTTCCAACAGGATTTATGCCGACATTTAAAGTTCAAGGACAGGTTTACCACTTAATTGGCTCACTGCTTCCATTACAAGGAGAAGAACCTCAATTTCTTCAACTCTTCTTTATGGGAAATGCAGAAGCAGAGGTTCAGCGGAGATGCTCTTTAATTCCTAACACTCGCCTTGATATTGTCACTGTTTTGCAGCAGTTCCTTCACTCCAACAATCTATATGTTCAACTTTTCAAGACTGCACTTGAATGCATGCCAAATGACGATTACAAGGTTGTCATTCGAGCTGACAAAACACCACAAGGTGAACATCAGCGACGTTTCAATGCTCCCACATTTGATGAGGTAGCCATCTTGATTGTAGGTAATGATTTTCAAAGCCGTGACATTGTGCTTCAGAAAAGGAACAATAGTTTGCAATGAGTAGCAGAAACTCACAGGTCCTATGATGCTCTGCAATATCCAATCATCATTGGGCAGGGACAGGATGGCTATCACTTTGGAATACCTCAGACAGATCCTACAACAGGCAACCCTTCAGGAAAAAAAGTGTCTGCCATGGACTTCTATGCATATAGGATCATGACAAGATTTGCAGAGGAAAATCACATCTTGAAATGCAAACACCTCTTCCACCAATTTATTGTTGACATGTATGCAAAGATTGAGAGTGAACATCTTTTATATATCCGACTAAATCAAAAGAAGCTCAGGGCAGAGGAATATAATCACCTTAGAGATGCTGTTGCAAATGATGCTGATCCAAAAGAGTTGGGGAAAATGGTTATTCTTCCATCAACTGTCACTGGAAGCCCACGACACAGGCATGAATACACACAGGATGCAATGACTTATGTGAGAAATTATGGCCGTCCAGATCTTTTCATCACCTTTACTTGCAATCCTGCTTGGGCGGAAATTGAAGGGCACCTGTTGCCGGGCCAAAAAACAGTGAATCGCCATGACCTTATTGCTCGGGTTTTCAAACAGAAACTTTCAAAAATGACTAATCTCATCACAAAATCACATATTTATGGTGAGACGCAGTGCTGGATGTATTCAATTGAATGGCAAAAAAGAGGCCTTCCTCACACCCACATCTTGATTTGGCTGAAGCAAAAAATACAGCCTACCAAAATTGACAATATCATCAGTGCCGAATTGCCAGACCCTCAGATTGACCCATTGCTGTTTGACACCATCACAAAAAACATGATCCATGGTCCGTGTGGGAGTCTGAACAAAAATTCTCCCTGTATGATTGATGGCAGGTGTTCAAAGCATTACCCACGATCCCTGGTCCAAGAAACCCAAACAGGACAAGATGGATATCCAGTCTACCGAAGAAGAAAGCCAGGGGATGGTGGTTTCATAGCAAAGCTCAAAATGCGTGTTGGATCATCACTCCAAGAGATAGAAATTGACAACAGGTGGGTAGTGCCTTACAACCCTTTGCTCTCAAAAATCTTCCAGGCCCACATAAATGTCGAATCTTGCCACTCTGTGAAATCAATCAAGTATATCTGCAAATATGCAGGAAGTGATCAAGCAGTTTTTGAACTCCAGAAAAATGGACCTATTATTGATGAAGTGGAGGCATTCCAGATGGGCAGGTACATAAGCAGCAATGAAGCTGTTTGGAGAATACTAGGATTCTCCATTCATGAGCGCTACCCACCAGTTGTGCATCTGAGTGTGCACTTGGAAAATGGACAGAGAATTTACTTTAACCCAGCAAACTTGCAGCAGCAGCTCCTAACACCACCTAAGACCACCCTCTTGGCATTTTTTGAGCTGTGTCAACCAGACCCTTTTGCAAAAACAATTCTCTACTGTGATTTACCAAAGTACTACACTTGGAATGCCTCCAGAAAAACACTGGAACGGAGGAAACGGGGGCTTGATATTGAAGGCTACCCAGGGGTGAAAGCAACTGATACTCTTGGTCGCGTCTACACTGTTCATCCGTCAAATGCAGAGTGCATTTACCTGCGCATGTTACTTCATGTTGTCAAAGGCCCTACATCATTTTCTGACATGAATACCGTAGGAGGCCATATGTGTGAAACATTCAGGGAAGATTGCCAAAGAAAAGGACTTTTGGAAAATGATGGACACTGGGACAAGACCCTCAGTGAAGCAGCAGCCACACAAACCCCAAAGCGACTAAGACACTTGTTTGCTATTATTCTAACAACCTGTACCATTTCAAATCCTCTTGAGATTTGGACAAAGTACAAAACTGATCTCAGTGAGGACATCCTCATGCAGATTAGAAGGGAAAATCCTCAGCAACTCATCAACTTCACTGAGGAAATGTACAATGAAACTTTAATGCTCCTTGAAGATCAGTGCATAGCAATGTCAGGAAAAGCCTTACAGTTGCTTGGTTTGCCTGATCCAATAAGAAATCCTGAAGGCATCCAAATGTGTAGGGAGATTTTCCTAGAAACAAACTACAATATTGATGAACTGACAGCATTTGTGTCTCAGAACGAGCCAATATTGGTACCAGATCAAAGGGACGCCTATAACTATGTGGCGCCCCTGAGGGTTTGGTCGCCACAGAGGTACTGCATTTCACCCAGAGGTGTGGTATCTCACTCTCAGGTAAGGAAGGAGTACAGCTCGGGACCCTAACACCTGCATCCAACACATATCAGCAGTGAGGGCAGGGCGAGATTGCTCCTAAGGGAGAGCACAGTCCCTGGTCCCAGCTGAGGGGAGGAGCTATGTAGTTGGTGTGGGTGGAGGAAGAGGATTAGGGGAGCACATGAAAGGAGGCGTATAAAAAGGGGAGCCATCTTGATAGAGGGAGTCCAGTCAGAGAGAACAGTCTACAGCGAGAGGAGTGGGAGCAGGGGCTCTGTAGGAGATCTGCTCAGGCAGAGGGCCTGAGGAGAGGCCCAGGACTGAAGGAGAAGGAGAGAGGAGCAGGAAGGGCTCCAGGAGCGAGGAAGGGACCCCAGGGGTACGGGCAGTGCTGGAGGCCAACCGTACGCCCGAATCTACCAGGAGGTGGAGGGGTCAGGCCACACAAAGGGGACCGGTCCCTCAACTAGCGGAAGACTGTATGTTTCAACTAGAAACCGGAGGCTGCAGTATTTCAAGTCCTGCAGCCAACAGTCCATATCAGTCTCACCAAGAAGGTAGCTATAGAAGACCCAGGGGACGGAACAGACGTCACCCGATAAGGCCCGCGGGTACCGGATTGGGACACTTGGTATGAGGTGCAGGGAGATGGCCAGAGAGAGAACACACAGAAGGGGGGTCCCGCTAAGTACTCCGGAGATAACTGAGGGTGGACTGAACCCCTTCCTGAGTAAGCACAGCACGACGAGGGAAGTTGCACTGGTACATGTAACTTGAACTGCAACAACCGTGAGTAAAGACCCTGAGGACTGCACCCCACTGTCTCTGTGATTATTATCTGCGCCATCACCCCTGCACTACAACGCCCAACATCATCTACTTCACTACAACATCTACACTGCCCTGGAGCTAAGCTCTACCTGTGGAGAGCTGAACCAACCCTGCTGCACTAACATCAGCTCCAGAGGTCCTGCACAGCAGCGGCGGCTCCATGTGGCCGCATACCACAGGTGGCGTCACAAACATTTTTATAAAAACTATAAATCCCCTGTAAATAATCCCCCTTTTTATTGACTGCCCTGGGTCACCGACCGGGTCTCCGCCACTGTGACATCCCCAGCCCCAATGACCGGCCCGACTACCGAGTACCCCTCGGGCCAGGGGGCGCGTCAACTACATTTTAAGTTTCAGTGAAACCAACAAAGGTGGGATTGTCTTTCTTGATGCTCCAGGTGGAACAGGAAAGACATTTGTAATCAACTTGCTCCTGGCAAAATTTTGACAACAAAAAAAGATTGCACTTGCAGTGGCATCTTCTGAAATTGCAGCTACGCTTTTAAAAGGTGGCAGGACAGCACATTCGACATTCAAACTACCACTTAACCTGTCTCATAGTGACAGCCCCGTGTGTAATATTGCCAAGGGATCAGGACTGGCCAAATTGCTTCAAAAATGCAGTGCCATCATTTGGGATGAATGCACCCTGTCACACAAAGGGGCTCTGGAAGCAGTGGACAGACTGCTGCAAGACCTACGTAGCAACAAATATATCATGGGAGGAGTAGTTGTTGTTTTGGCAGATGACTTCCACCAAACACTACCTGTTATTTCAAGATCAACCCCTGCAGACGAACTGAATGCTTGTCTCAAAGCATCGTACCTTTGGAGAAAAGTAAAGAAAATGTCACTAAACACAAACATGAGGGACTACATGACAGGCGATGTTTCTGCTGGACTGTTTTTGAGCCAGCTGTTGACTATTGGAGATGGCAAGGAACCAGTAAACTCAACCACTGGACAGATCACCTTCCCAAGCAACTTTTGTTGCATTGTGACTTCCATTGAGGAGTTGAAAGCAAAGGCTTTTCCAAACATTCAACTCCACTTCAAAAATTCTGGCTGGCTGTGTGAAAGGGCTATTCTATCTCCCAAAAATGACAGTGTCAACAAGATCAATCTTCAAATTTTAAATCTCCTTCCAGGTGTGTGCACAACCTACAAGTCAGTGGATACAGTAATAGACCCGGCTCAAGCATTATTTTATCCAACTGAGTTCCTCAATTCCTTGGAGCCACAAGGACTTCCTCCTCACAACCTCTTTCTAAAACCTGGAGCACCTATTCTGCTATTGAGAAATTTGGATCCACCAAAGCTGTGTAATGGAACAAGACTCTTGATTAAGAACCTGTTTCCACATGTAATTGAGGCATCCATTTTGACAGGATGTGCCACAGGAGAAGATGTTTTCATTCCAACAATTCCTCTCATTCCATCTGATTTGCCTTTTGATTTCAAATGCCTCCAGTTTCCTGTTCGACCGGCATTTGCTATGTCCATCAACAAGGCTCAGGGACAGTCCTTGAAAGTAGTTGGAATCGATTTACAATCTCCATGCTTTTCTCATGGTCAACTTTATGTGGCCTGTTCAAGAGTTGGAACAGCCAAAAATCTGTTCGTGTTTGCACCTGAAGGAAGAACTAAGAATGTCGTTTATCAAAAGGCTCTCGGATAAGGAGTAGAAGATTACTTCACATTACTTGGCCAATTTAGTTAAATCTGTGTGGAATATCTCAGGTGTTGAAATATATGTTGTGAAATTATTCTATTAGCTTACTTTTTGCCTTTTAATAATTACATTTCTATCTATTTGTTTTGTGGTTTTTGTGTGGAGAATAAATTTTTGTTAACACATTCTATTTTGCTAACAGCAGTTATTAACCCGGAAGTTATTAATCAGGAAGAAACATCAGAGGCACAGCACAAAGGTAAAGCCAAGTAGCACAAACATTGACTGACAGTGGGAACTGATTCTCAAGGATTTACAGTGACGAGCAAAAGGGTAAAGATTAGTGATGGGCGAGCACTAAAGTGCTCGGGTGCTCGATGCTCGGGTCGATCACATTGGAATACTCGGGGTGTTCGACCCGAGCAACAAGCCCAATGTAAGTCTATGGGAAACTCGAACATTTTTCAGGCGGCTTCCCCGGTGGTCTGCAGAGGGCCTAAAAATTGCCCAAATCGATGGGAACAGTGCGTAAATGTAATGGGAACAGCATGGGGAAGACCCCTGGAAGCATTTCTGACTCCCAGGTCACTGCTGTCAACAACATTGTCAAAGGTATTACGCCACTTTTACGGACTCACAATAAAACATACAAAAAAACGAGACCAAAATGGATTTTCCTGGGAAATATGTTACGGAACATCCTTTCCAGGGTAATGACTTGTATATAAGGCAAAATAAATAACCAAAAACAAAAATGCTCCTTCACACCTTGGGCTATGTTCACACGTAGCATTTTTGATTGTTTTTTGCACTTTTGCATTGCTTTCAACCAAGACAAATGCATTCACTGGGAAATGTCATTTTAACATTTTACAACCTTATCTGGCCATGTGGTGTGTGACACATCATCAGACACATGAAAACAGTGCTGAAAAGACATGGGAACAGCATGGGGAAGACCTCTGGAAACATTTCCGACTCCCAGGTCACTGCCTAAAAGTGTGCCCATCATAAGTGATCCTTGGCACATGCGAAGATGCCTCCCGCCATGCACATGTCATTGCAGACTTGCAACAATCACCGTCCACGTCCTTGTCCCACTGCAGCATTCAGTTGTCCCTACCCCATTCCTTGGGATGCAAGCGCAAGTATGCAGCCAGCCACCCACCCACCCACAGGCTGCAATACTATACTGCCAATTTTTTGACAGCTGCTTGCACTTGAAATGTGGCCTTTTAGGCTCATGGAGGCGGAAGCTTTTCACAACCTCATGCCAGCGGCGGCGGGTGTCCATACTCAGTCCCCAGTCGCCACTAGTTTTCCCGGTATCGTCTCCACCTTCCACAAGCATGGATCCCACAACATTACCCGTGCCCTCCCCAGTGAACTTACTGGGAAGGACCGCCTACCCACAAACACTTGGTCAAGTGAATGTGGCCAGGGACGGTACGGAGCCAGTCCACAGCTTTTCGTTGAGTTGTATTTCACCACAGCCATATAGCTTGGTTAAAGGACTTGTGAAACCGTATCTACTTCAGCTGTCATTTCTCCCAGGAAGTCCTCTAAAGCTGCTTGCACTTGAAATGTGGCCCTTTGGGCTCGTGGAGGCGGAAGCTTTTCACAACCTTATGCCAGCGGCAGCCGGGTGTCCATACTCAGTCCCCAGCCGCCACTATTTCTCCAGGTGTCATCTCCGCCTTACACAAGCGCGGATCCCACAACTTACTGGGAAGGACCGCCTAACCACAAACACGTGGACAGGTGAATGTGGCCAGGGATGGTACGGAGCCAGACCACATTAAAAATGCAAACATAAAGTGTCCGGGAACACTTTTCTTAGCCAGGGCTGCTTCTCAGAATCCTCTGGTGTGCCCTGGCTTTTACATCAGGAGAGTTCATGATAGCGCAAACTTTGCAGCTGCCATGGTGCGGGGGGGGGGGGGGGTGGAAAGGTGAGCCCTCAGAATCAAATCCTCTGGTGGGCCCAATGTTTTTCAGTCTGACACTGCTTCTCAGTGAGACTTGTATTTCACCACAGCCATATTCTTTAGCTCGGTGAAAGGACTGGCATAGAGGGAAACCGTATCTACTCTAGGTGTCATTTCTCCCAGGAAGTCCTCTAATGCAGCTTGTTGCAGAAGCAATGGCAGCCCGTCCAACATCAGCTCGCACTTGTCGGTGGTGCTTCGACACACAAACATCTTTCTTTGCGCCTTTAATCTCATGACTACAGAGTTGGGCAATGGCCTGATCTGCAATGCGGTTTGAGAAATAACATGCATAAGCACGTTCAATCCACATTAAAAAAGCAGCCATAGCGTGTCCGGGAACCTTCCCACACACTTTTCTTAGCCAGGGCAGCTTCTCGGCAGAGTTGGACGGGCCCACCAGAGAACCGGAGACTCCTCCTGTGGATCCTGGCTTCTCCTTCAGGAGAGATCATAGTGCCAAGGTGAGGCCATGATGATCGAGGCCACCATGTGCTTAGTTTTCTGTTACCTTCAATGCAAGTGCAAGTATGCAGCAAGCCAGCCATCCACCAACAGGCCGCAATACTAAACTGACAGATTTCTGGGCTGCTGCTTGCACTTGAAATGTGGCCTTTTAGGCTCGTGGAGGTGGAAGCTGTCCACAACATTACTGCTGGTACTTTTCTGTGGGAATCTGCTTGCCTCTTACCAGCCTGAAATATTTCCAGTAAACTATGGTACAACGCCATGGTATTAGCACTGCCCCCAGAACCAGTAGCGAAGCCATCCCCAATTTCCTTCTCAGGAATTTGGTAGACTGAGTGGTTGCCCAAATACATTAGTTTCTCACAAAGGAGCTGAAGATAGTTTGGCAGTAGGTGCAAGTTTCTCCAGCCTGTTAGATATCAGAGGGTGAACGGCAGCACATTGGATCAGTGGTTAGCACTGAAGCCTTGCAGCACTGGGATCCTGGGTTCAAATCCCAGCAAGGACAACATCTGCAAGGATTTTGTATGTTCTCCCCATGTTTGTCTGGGTTTCCACCTCAGTAAAAAAGCAGCCATAGAGTGTCCGGGAACCTTCCCACACACTTTTCTTAGCCAGGTTTTCAGTCTGAAACAGCTTCTCAGTGGGAGTTGTATTTCACCACAGCCATATTCTTTAGCTCGGTGAAAGGACTGGCATAGAGGGAAACCATATCTGCTCCGGATGTCATTTCTCCGTCACCAGGTTCCGCCCATTCTCACACACGACCATGCCTGGCTGTATGTTCAGCGGTGAGAGCCACAGATCAGGCTGCAGTGTTACAGCTTTCAACAACTCTGCAGCGCTGGGCGGTTTGTCAATTAAGCATTAAGCATATTATCTTCAGCACAGCCTGTTGCCGCTTGGCCAAGGCAGTGCTGCAGTGCTTTCAGCTTGTGACTGATGTGGTCATTTCGGAGATGGAGGAGGAGGTGCATGAGCTGAACAATGTGATTACATTGTTGTTAAATTGGTGACGCTGTTTTTTATACTAAAGAAAGATCCTATTGTTTTGTTGTATTTTTTTTTTTTTTTAAGGCAAATGCATTCACTGGGAAATGTCATTTTAACATTTTACAACCTTATCTGGCCATGTGGTGTGTGACACATCATCAGACACATCCTGTTTCATTTATGATGGAGGGACTCTGAAAGTCACAAAGCCTATTTTTATAGGGCCATCAGGCAGCCCTTACTATTCTTAAAGGGCCAACAGTCGGCCCTCGCTATTGTTAGAGAGCCATCAGCCGGCTATGCTTTGTTGTTCCCCTTATTAACGAGTGGGTCTCCTATACTGTTATTGCATATGCAGTGACTGCAAGGGCTGCCAAAAATTTGGACGCAAACCCTATACCCCTTTGAAGAGACATAGAGGAGGGTCTCAGTAAAAAAATGTTCCCATTATAAAGGAGCGGGTCTCCTATAGTGGTAATGCCCATGCTGTGACTGCAAGGGCCGCCAAAATTTGGGAAAAACCCCACTAACGATTTAAAGACACATAGAGAAGGGCCACAGTAATGACATGTTTCCATTACAAAGGAGTGGATGTGCTATACAGTTATAGGGTATGCAGTGAGTCCAATGGCTGACAAAATTTAGGAAAAACCCCACTAACAATTTAAAGACACATAGAGCAGGGCCACAGTAATGACAAATTCCCATTAGAAAGGAGAGAGTCTCCCATACTGTTTGCCTATGCAGTGAAGCAACTGGTGCCAAAAATTTGGAGGAGCTCCAATGCCCCTTGCAAGAGACATAGAGGTCGGAGAGCCTCCTATAAACAATGTTCCCATTATTAGGAAGTGGGTCTCCCATAGTGTTTGCCTATGCAGTGAATACATAAGCTGCCAAAAATTTGGAGGCACTCCAATTCCCCTTGGAAGAGACGTAGAGGTCGGAGAGCCTCCTAAAAACAATGTTCTCATTATTAGGAAGTGGGTCTCCCATAGTGTTGGCCTATGCAGTGAATGCAAGGGCTGCCAAAAATTGGGAGGCTCTCCAACGCCCCTTGGAAGAGATGTGGAGGAGGGCCTCAGAAATTTTTTTTTCCCATTAGAAAGGAGCGGGTCTCCTATACTTGTAATGCCCATGCATTAAGTGTATGGGCTGACAAACATTTACCCCTGGTGGGTGTACATGAAAATACTGTATATATTTTTTTCTTACGGGCATCATAAAGACCCTTTAAAAAAATTATGTGGGTGTTGCATCACGGACCACGGTCACCCTGGTGATATGGTGGTGGAGGATGAGGAGGAGGACAAGAGCAAATGGCCAAAATCAGGAAGCGTTTACCCATGTGTGGGTGTGAAAAGGTGCATGGGAATACACCTCCCAAAATAAGACACTGGATTTGAGTTTATGTTACGCTGTTATCATTCGGTGGTGTTGAGAAATCTGGGCCAATCCAGCCCTTGTTCATTTTTATAAAAGTCAGCCTATCAGCATTTTCAGTTGACAGGCGGATCCGCTTATTAGTTATAATTCCACCAGCGGCACTAAAAACCCGCTCTGATAAAACGCTGGCGGCAGGGCAGGCCAGGACCTCCAAGGCATAGAGAGCCAGTTCATTCCACGTGTCCAGCTTGGATACCCAATAATTATAAGGCACAGAGGAATCACGGAGGATGTTGGTACGGTTGGCAATGTACTACTTCAGCATCTTCCCAAACTTTGCACTCCTTGTGAGAGTACCCCGCGCCTCAGGGCCTGTGCGATGGGAGGGGCTGAGAAAATTCTCCCAGAACTTTGACAGTGTTCCCCTGCCTTTGCTGGATTGGAGTTGTGTCTCTCTCCCCTGTAGTCCTTGGCTGTCCAACGAACTATGACCTCTGCTGCCAGCTTTTTCAGATGGGAATTTTTTTAATAGTTCTGCAACAAGGGCCTTCTGGTACTGACCCATTTTTGTATACCTGTCCGCCTCAGGAATAAGAGATATAAAGTTCTCCTTGCAGCGTGGGTCTAGAAGTGTCACCAACCAGTAATGACTGTCACCCACAATTTTGAGAACGCGAGGGTCATGGGAAAGGCAGCGTAACATAAACTCAGCCATGCGTGCCAGACTGCTAACAGGCAAGACTTCCGTGTCCTCACCAAGAGGACGAGTGATCATGCTCTCCTCCTCCTCTCTGTCCTCAGGCCATCCACGCTGAACAGATGGTATGACAGTTGTGCAGGTAGTACTGTCTATAGCGCATGAAACTAGCTCCTGTTTTCCTCCTCCTCCTCCTCTTCCTCATTGTCACCCAATCCACGTTGGGATGAGATGAGGCTGGGCTGTGTGTAATCACCCTGCATGGTTCCTTGCTCCATCTCATCATGCTCCACCTGCAATGCATCCTCTTTGATTGTGAGCAGAGAGCATTTTAAGAAGACAGAGAAGCGGGATGGTGATGCTAATTATGGCGTCATCTCCGCTCACCATCTTGATGGAGTCCTCAAAGTTTTGGAGGATGGTACAGATGTCTGACATCCATGTCCACTCCTGAGGTCTTATGTGTGGAGTCTAAACTGAATACCGACGACCTTGTTGATGCTGGTACTCAATAAGTGCCCTCTTCTGCTTACAAATCCTTCCCAACATCTGCAGTGTAGAGTTCCAACGCGTGGGGACATCACACACCAGTCTGTGAGCCGGAAGCTGCAAACGCTGCTGAAACACGGCAAGGGCGGCGGAAATTGTAGGTGACTTTCTAAAATGGGCACACAGGCGGCGTACTTTAACAAGCAGATCCGGCAGCTCCGGGTAGGATTTGAGAAACCACTGAACCACGACGTTAACCACATGGGCCAGGCATGGTACGTCTGTGAGCTCGCCTCGCCTCAGAGCCGCCACCAGGTTCCGGCCATTGTCACGCACGACCGTGCCTGGCTGTAGGTTCAGTGGTGTGAGCCACAGATCTGCCTGCTCTTTCAGAGCTGTCCACAACTCTTCGCATTTGTCACCTAAGAATACTAGCTTCAGCACAGCCTGTTGCCGCTTGGCCGAGGCAGTGCTGCAGTACTTCCAGCTTGTGACTGATGTAGTCATTTCATAGGTGGAGGCTGAAGAGGAGCGGGAGGCTGAGGAGGATGAGGTGCAGGAGCTGTAGACTGTGACGGCAACCCTGATTGACCTAGGGCCTGCAATCCTTGGTGTCGGGAGGACGTGTTCCATCCCAAGGTCCGACTGGGTCCCGGCTTCCACTTTGTTAACCCAGTGTGCCGTCAGCGAGATGCATCATCCCTGCCTACAAGCACTTGTCCACGTGTCCGTGGTTAGGTGGAATTTCCTGGTAACTGCGTGGTTGAGGGCACGGCTAATGTTTTGGGACACATGCTTCTATAATGCGGGGACGGCATACCGGGAAAAATAGTGGCGACAGGGGACCGAAGGACGGCCGCCGCCATCAGGTTGCGGAATGCTTCCATCTCCATGAGCCTAAAAGGCAACATTTCGAGCGCAAGCAGTCGCGAAATGTGAGAATTTAGTAGTGTGGTCTGTGGAGCATTGGCTGCGTATTTGCGCTTGCGTTCCAAGGACTGGGGTATGGACAACTGAACGCTGCGCTGGGAGAAGGACGTGGACGTGCTTTCTGATGCTGCTACTTGAGAGTGTGCAATGACAGGTGCAGGGCAGGAGGCATCTTCGCATGCACCATAGACAGGGGATTGGCTTGCACGCACAACAGCGGAAGAAACAGTGGTGCCACCCACACTGGACCCTGGGGTTTGACTTACAAAGTCGGGTGCTTTGTTGCCATGTGCCAGATCATGCTGGTGGTGGTCAGGCTGGTAGTTTTGCCACCCCTGCTGATGCTGGCCTGGCACGTGGTACAATGGTTTTTTTAGGGTTATCGTCAGAGTCTTTAAAAAACAACCAAACTCTGGAAGACCTAACAATTGTACTGGCAACTTTCTTCGTGTTGGTCTTACGGGGAACAGTTGTCTGCCTTTTGTCTGCGGCCACCACACTGCTTCTTCCTGCCTGTTGGGGTGATCTGCCTCCCTCCCCCTGTGTGACGCTCTCTTGCTCTGCATGTCCTCCTGCCAGGTTGGGTCAGTTACTCTATCATCCACCACCTCGTCTTCCACTTCTGCACCCTGGTCCTCCTCCTGACTTTCTGGCAATTGTGTCTCATCATCGTCCACCTCTTGTGACACTTTCCCACCATCGCCTTCGTGTGACCGTGGCTGATCAAATATTTGGGCATCGCTACATGTGATCTCCTCTTGCCCCGCTTCAATTGGACCAGGCGAGAGGCTCGAATCTATAAATGGAAAAGTGAACAGCTCTTCGGAGAGTCCAAGTGTGGGATCAGTTGTCTCTGGGCACTCGGCATGGTGGCAGGAACGAGGTTCAGGGTGAGGAATATGCGGTCCAGACTCACGGCTACTAAGACTTGACCGTGTGGAAGACAGGGTGGTGGTGGCTAAGTAACTGGAAGCATTATCTGCTATCCAACCAATAACCTTTTCACACTGCTCTGTGTTCAGTAGTGGTGTTCTGCGGTCCCCAATGAATTGGGACAGTGTTATGCACACGCCCGGACTGACTGGCGTGTGCGGGTGTTGTGGTTCCACTGGACCATGGACCGGAGAGTGCCTGGAGGGGCGTGACTAAGTATCTGGCCGATCCAACCAAGGTGGCACGACGGCATACGACGCCAGTGCACCAGGGAGAAACCGGGCAGAGGGACCAGGTGCTACTCCAGGTCAAACTCCGGACACGGGGGTTGACCCACACTGGGATTACTGGAACAGGCAGGTTAGGCTGGCACAGACTGGTGGATGTAAGCAAACACGGCAGGTATGCAGATGGGTGGATACAGGCGAGTATGCAGGCAGGGAGGTACTGGCCGAAAGGACGGGCTGGAGCACAGAAAGGTTAAGACCCAGTACAGACTGGGTCACAGAACCGCAGATGCGGTAGACAACCACAGCAGAGAGGGAACGCCCGAAGCGGTGGGCAAGAACAGAGCAGGACGGGGCTGCCGGAGCAGCGAGCACAAGCAGGGCAGGACAGGACTGCCGGAGCAGCGGGCAGAAGCAGGGCAGGACAGGACTGCCGGAGCAGCGGGCAGAAGCAGGGCAGGACAGGACTGCCGGAGCAGCGGGCAGAAGCAGGGCAGGACAGGACTGCCGGAGCAGCGGGCAGAAGCAGGGCAGGACAGGACTGCCGGAGCAGCGGGCAGAAGCAGGGCAGGACAGGACTGCCGGAGCAGCGGGCAGAAGCAGGGCAGGACAGGACTGCCAGAGCAGTGAGCAAAAGGGTCAGAGCGGAGCAAGGCTGCCGGAGCAGTGAGCAAAAGGGTCAGAGCGGAGCAAGGCTGTGGAGCAGTGAGCAAAAGGGTCAGAGCAGGCTAGAACCGCCGGAGCGGTAAGCAAAGGAGTCAGAGCAGACTAGAACCGCCGGAGCGGTGAGCAAAGGAGTCAGAGCAGGCTAGAACCGCCGGAGCGGTGAGCAAAGGAGTCAGAGCAGGCTAGAACCACCGGAGCGGTGAGCAAAGGAGTCAGAGCAGGCTAGAACCACCGGAGCGGTGAGCAAAGGAGTCAGAGCAGACTAGAACCGCCGGAGCGGTGAGCAAAGGAGTCAGAGCAGGCTAGAACCGCCGGAGCGGTGAGCAAAGGAGTCAGAGCAGGCTAGAACCGCCGGAGCGGTGAGCAAAGGAGTCAGAGCAGGCTAGAACCGCCGGAGCGGTGAGCAAAGGAGTCAGAGCAGGCTAGAACCGCCGGAGCAGTGAGCAAAGGAGTCAGAGCAGGCAAGGCTGAGTAGGGGGGACAGGGCTCTGTTCACACGGAACAGACAGGAAGGGAAAGGCAGAGCCAGACACCCACAGGGTACTTGCAGAGAAGTAGCGAGTGGACCACAAACTCACAAACGGGAGTACAGAGACAACAAGCAGGAGTTAGGTACGAGTTCAGACTCTGCAGAAAAAGGAAGGGAACGGACATAGAGGCAAAACAGGTAAAGGATAGGAGAGAGTTCAGACTGGAACTGAGTGTACGGAGGAGACCGACACTGCAGCGGAATACAGGAGCGGATCTGGGAATACGGCCCCCAGAGAGGCAGGACGAACAGGCAAGGAGCGTGTTCAGACAGGACAGACAAGATACAGGAGCGGGTCTAGGTAATCGGCCCCTAGAAGGCGGGAGGAACAGGCTAGGAGCGTGTTCAGACAGGTCAGACAAGATACAGGAACGGGTCTAGGTAATCGGCCCCTAGAAGGCAGGAGGAACAGGCTAGGAGCGTGTTCAGACAGGCCTGGAAATACAGCCTCCAGGATAGGCAGACAAGAGAACACAGAACGGGACCTGGCACCTTCAGAGTGCAAGCACACACTGAATGAAACACAATGCTCAGGCAGGAATAGATGGGAGCAGCTGAGCTATATACCAGGTGACAGACAGCAATAGGCTGAGGACGCACAAGGGGTGTGACCCACAGCAGGTACAAAAAGCAGGAAGTGATCGGGCGCCGCCCTTAAGCAGCAGAAACAGACACAAACAGACAGCATGGAGGGAAGCCAGAGAGACATTCTGGACTGGAGATCAAGTGCGCGCTCTTGCACAGTGGGAGATGGACCACCATGCAAGGACGCCGCCAGGTATGTTACAGTACCCCCCCCCTTACGCCCCCTCTTCTTCAGGCCTGCCAGAATCTTCCGCAGGGAATTCGAGGACCAGTCGTTCACTTCAAGGAGATCACTTCCACTGTCCACAGGAAAAACTGATCTCATCTGGTTAGCTAGGATGCTACCTCCTATCCAGCCATCCTCAGCAACAGACGAAACGGGTGGAGTACCAGGAACAGCACACAAGGAAGTCTCTCTCCACATATTTTCAGGTGGCACCCCAGAGGGTACAGGAGACAACTGGAAGTCCTTCACCGGGTTGGAGGGGGACAGAGACTTGGGGGTAATCTCTGCTTCGAGGTACATCTTGTCAAGCTCACAGGAAGAAATAGACGGGTTATCAGGTACATAATGAGGAAAAGTCACTGTCTCTTTGTTATCTGGTGGTACCCCGGAGGATTCAGGAAACAACTGGAGGTCCTCCGCCGGGTCAGAAGAGTGCAGAGGCTCAGAGAAAACATCTGCTTCAGAGTACACTAGGTCGGACTCACTGGGCGAAGCAGGCGAGGTATCGGGTACCGAGTATAGGAAAGTCTCTGTCCATTCACCACCAGGTGGCACCCCGAAGGGTTCTGGAGACAACTGGCGGTCCTCCGCCTGGTCAGAAGGGTGTAGAGACTCACGGGTAACCTCTGCTTCAGAGTACACTAGGTTGGACTCACTGGACGAAGCGAGCGAGGTATCAGGTACAGAGTAAAGGAGAGTCTCTGTCCTTTCGCTACCAGGTAGCACCCCGAAGGGTTCTGGAGACAACTGGAGGTCCTCCGCCTGGTCGGAGGGGTGTAGAGACTCGGGAGTAACCTCTGCTTCGGAGTACACTAGGTTGGACTCACTGGACGAAGCGAGCGAGGTATCAGGTACAGAGTATAGGAGAGTCTCTGTCCTTTCGCTACCAGGTAGCACCCCGAAGGGTTCTGGAGACAACTGGAGGTCCTCCGCCTGGTCGGAGGGGTGTAGAGACTCGGGGGTAACCACCACTTTGGGGTACCGATTGTCAGGCTCACAGGACGAAGCGGACAAAGTATCGAGTACCGAGTGTAGAGAAGTCTCTCTCCATTTGTCATCGAGTGGTATCCCGGAGGATTCAGGAGGCAACAGGGGGTCCTCCGCCAGGTAGTAGAGGTGCACAGACTCAGAGGTAACCACAGCTTTGGAGCATCCTTGGACATGCACACCGGTTAAAGTGGGTGAAGCATCTGATGCCGGGTGCAGGAAGTTCTCCTGTGTGGAGTCTGGATGGGCAGAAGTCTCTTCGGGCAGGAGAACCGGAGCACTACCCACGCACATTACCCGTTGGGGCTTCTCCGGGATACAGGGAGATGAAGCTTCAGTAGGGACTTCAAGGTTGGGGTCAGGAGGTCTCAGGGAGGACAGACCCTGGCGTGACGGCTTGCCTCTACGTCTAGCACGTCTGGACTGCCTCTTGAGGTTGGGAGATGTATTCCGGAAAGCGTAGTCACCCTGTGAAGATTCTGGGTGGACAGTAGTCTCATTGGGCTGGAGGACTATTGCGCTACCCACACACATTATCCATCGGGGCTGCTCCGGGATATTGGGAGGTGAAGCTTCAGCAGGAGCCTCCGGGTTAGGATCATCGAAGACCATTAGAAAGGCCACCAGGAAGGCCATTAGGTCCAGGAGGATCGGATCCTGTGTTTCATATAGGGGGTTGATCCATTCCAAGGCATCACCCGCCAGGTAAGACATAATGAATGCCACCTTAACCCGATCGGTGGGAAAACATAGAGGGTAGAACTTGAAGTGTAGCATGCATTGCTCCACAAATGCACGACTTTGTCTTGGATCCCCATAGTAACGTGGCGGATCCGCAGGAACGAGAGCAGATAGATCCATCTGGACGGGTGCGTAATTCGCCTGGAACTCAGCTGAGAAAAAAAAATAAATTTTATTTATTTATTTTTAATGCATGTATTCGCTGGAAAACTTCTCAGAGAGCGAAGGCCGTGGGGCTCAACGGGAACCATGGCCTGAGCATGCTGTTATGCACACGCCCGGACTGACTGGCGTGTGCGGGTGTTGTGGTTCCACTGGACCATGGACCGGAGAGTGCCTGGAGGGGCGTGACTAAGTATCTGGCCGATCCGACCAAGGTGGCACGACGGCATACGACGCCAGTGCACCAGGGAGAAACCGGGCAGAGGGACCAGGTGCTACTCCAGGTCAAACTCCGGACACGGGGGTTGACCCACACTGGGATTACTGGAACAGGCAGGTTAGGCTGGCACAGACTGGTGGATGTAAGCAAACACGGCAGGTATGCAGATGGGTGGATACAGGCGAGTATGCAGGCAGGGAGGTACTGGCCGAAAGGACGGGCTGGAGCACAGAAAGGTTAAGACCCAGTACAGACTGGGTCACAGAACCGCAGATGCGGTAGACAACCACAGCAGAGAGGGAACGCCCGAAGCGGTGGGCAAGAACAGAGCAGGACGGGGCTGCCGGAGCAGCGAGCACAAGCAGGGCAGGACAGGACTGCCGGAGCAGCGGGCAGAAGCAGGGCAGGACAGGACTGCCGGAGCAGCGGGCAGAAGCAGGGCAGGACAGGACTGCCGGAGCAGCGGGCAGAAGCAGGGCAGGACAGGACTGCCGGAGCAGCGGGCAGAAGCAGGGCAGGACAGGACTGCCGGAGCAGCGGGCAGAAGCAGGGCAGGACAGGACTGCCGGAGCAGCGGGCAGAAGCAGGGCAGGACAGGACTGCCAGAGCAGTGAGCAAAAGGGTCAGAGCGGAGCAAGGCTGCCGGAGCAGTGAGCAAAAGGGTCAGAGCGGAGCAAGGCTGCGGAGCAGTGAGCAAAAGGGTCAGAGCAGGCTAGAACCGCCGGAGCGGTAAGCAAAGGAGTCAGAGCAGACTAGAACCGCCGGAGCGGTGAGCAAAGGAGTCAGAGCAGGCTAGAACCGCCGGAGCGGTGAGCAAAGGAGTCAGAGCAGGCTAGAACCGCCGGAGCGGTGAGCAAAGGAGTCAGAGCAGGCTAGAACCGCCGGAGCGGTGAGCAAAGGAGTCAGAGCAGACTAGAACTGCCGGAGCGGTGAGCAAAGGAGTCAGAGCAGGCTAGAACCGCCGGAGCGGTGAGCAAAGGAGTCAGCAGGCTAGAACCGCCGGAGCGGTGAGCAAAGGAGTCAGAGCAGGCTAGAACCGCCGGAGCGGTGAGCAAAGGAGTCAGAGCAGGCTAGAACCGCCGGAGCAGTGAGCAAAGGAGTCAGAGCAGGCAAGGCTGAGTAGGGGGGACAGGGCTCTGTTCACACGGAACAGACAGGAAGGGAAAGGCAGAGCCAGACACCCACAGGGTACTTGCAGAGAAGTAGCGAGTGGACCACAAACTCACAAACGGGAGTACAGAGACAACAAGCAGGAGTTAGGTACGAGTTCAGACTCTGCAGAAAAAGGAAGGGAACGGACATAGAGGCAAAACAGGTAAAGGATAGGAGAGAGTTCAGACTGGAACTGAGTGTACGGAGGAGACCGACACTGCAGCGGAATACAGGAGCGGATCTGGGAATACGGCCCCCAGAGAGGCAGGACGAACAGGCAAGGAGCGTGTTCAGACAGGACAGACAAGATACAGGAGCGGGTCTAGGTAATCGGCCCCTAGAAGGCGGGAGGAACAGGCTAGGAGCGTGTTCAGACAGGTCAGACAAGATACAGGAACGGGTCTAGGTAATCGGCCCCTAGAAGGCAGGAGGAACAGGCTAGGAGCGTGTTCAGACAGGCCTGGAAATACAGCCTCCAGGATAGGCAGACAAGAGAACACAGAACGGGACCTGGCACCTTCAGAGTGCAAGCACACACTGAATGAAACACTATGCTCAGGCAGGAATAGATGGGAGCAGCTGAGCTATATACCAGGTGACAGACAGCAATAGGCTGAGGACGCACAAGGGGTGTGACCCACAGCAGGTACAAAAAGCAGGAAGTGATCGGGCGCCGCCCTTAAGCAGCAGAAACAGACACAAACAGACAGCATGGAGGGAAGCCAGAGAGACATTCTGGACTGGAGATCAAGTGCGCGCTCTTGCACAGTGGGAGATGGACCACCATGCAAGGACGCCGCCAGGTATGTTACAGTACCCCCCCCCTTACGCCCCCTCTTCTTCAGGCCTGCCAGAATCTTCCGCAGGGAATTCGAGGACCAGTCGTTCACTTCAAGGAGATCACTTCCACTGTCCACAGGAAAAACTGATCTCATCTGGTTAGCTAGGATGCTACCTCCTATCCAGCCATCCTCAGCAACAGACGAAACGGGTGGAGTACCAGGAACAGCACACAAGGAAGTCTCTCTCCACATATTTTCAGGTGGCACCCCAGAGGGTACAGGAGACAACTGGAAGTCCTTCACCGGGTTGGAGGGGGACAGAGACTTGGGGGTAATCTCTGCTTCGAGGTACATCTTGTCAAGCTCACAGGAAGAAATAGACGGGTTATCAGGTACATAATGAGGAAAAGTCACTGTCTCTTTGTTATCTGGTGGTACCCCGGAGGATTCAGGAAACAACTGGAGGTCCTCCGCCGGGTCAGAAGAGTGCAGAGGCTCAGAGAAAACATCTGCTTCAGAGTACACTAGGTCGGACTCACTGGACGAAGCAGGCGAGGTATCGGGTACCGAGTATAGGAAAGTCTCTGTCCATTCACCACCAGGTGGCACCCCGAAGGGTTCTGGAGACAACTGGCGGTCCTCCGCCTGGTCAGAAGGGTGTAGAGACTCACGGGTAACCTCTGCTTCAGAGTACACTAGGTTGGACTCACTGGACGAAGCGAGCGAGGTATCAGGTACAGAGTAAAGGAGAGTCTCTGTCCTTTCGCTACCAGGTAGCACCCCGAAGGGTTCTGGAGACAACTGGAGGTCCTCCACCTGGTCGGAGGGGTGTAGAGACTCGGGAGTAACCTCTGCTTCGGAGTACACTAGGTTGGACTCACTGGACGAAGCGAGCGAGGTATCAGGTACAGAGTATAGGAGAGTCTCTGTCCTTTCGCTACCAGGTAGCACCCCGAAGGGTTCTGGAGACAACTGGAGGTCCTCCGCCTGGTCGGAGGGGTGTAGAGACTCGGGGGTAACCACCACTTTGGGGTACCGATTGTCAGGCTCACAGGATGAAGCGGACAAAGTATCGAGTACCGAGTGTAGAGAAGTCTCTCTCCATTTGTCATCGAGTGGTATCCCG
This sequence comes from Phyllobates terribilis, assembly GCF_046119375.1. Classification (NCBI taxonomy): domain Eukaryota; kingdom Metazoa; phylum Chordata; class Amphibia; order Anura; family Dendrobatidae; genus Phyllobates; species Phyllobates terribilis. The sequence goes on from NW_027362768.1 coordinate 148,755,669, forward strand.
GAGGATTCAGGAGGCAACAGGGGGTCCTCCGCCAGGTAGTAGAGGTGCACAGACTCAGAGGTAACCACAGCTTTGGAGCATCCTTGGACATGCACACCGGTTAAAGTGGGTGAAGCATCTGATGCCGGGTGCAGGAAGTTCTCCTGTGTGGAGTCTGGATGGGCAGAAGTCTCTTCGGGCAGGAGAACCGGAGCACTACCCACGCACATTACCCGTTGGGGCTTCTCCGGGATACAGGGAGATGAAGCTTCAGTAGGGACTTCAAGGTTGGGGTCAGGAGGTCTCAGGGAGGACAGACCCTGGCGTGACGGCTTGCCTCTACGTCTAGCACGTCTGGACTGCCTCTTGAGGTTGGGAGATGTATTCCGGAAAGCGTAGTCACCCTGTGAAGATTCTGGGTGGACAGTAGTCTCATTGGGCTGGAGGACTATTGCGCTACCCACACACATTATCCATCGGGGCTGCTCCGGGATATTGGGAGGTGAAGCTTCAGCAGGAGCCTCCGGGTTAGGATCATCGAAGACCATTAGAAAGGCCACCAGGAAGGCCATTAGGTCCAGGAGGATCGGATCCTGTGTTTCATATAGGGGGTTGATCCATTCCAAGGCATCACCCGCCAGGTAAGACATAATGAATGCCACCTTAACCCGATCGGTGGGAAAACATAGAGGGTAGAACTTGAAGTGTAGCATGCATTGCTCCACAAATGCACGACTTTGTCTTGGATCCCCATAGTAACGTGGCGGATCCGCAGGAACGAGAGCAGATAGATCCATCTGGACGGGTGCGTAATTCGCCTGGAACTCAGCTGAGAAAAAAAAATAAATTTTATTTATTTATTTTTAATGCATGTATTCGCTGGAAAACTTCTCAGAGAGCGAAGGCCGTGGGGCTCAACGGGAACCATGGCCTGAGCATGCTGTTATGCACACGCCCGGACTGACTGGCGTGTGCGGGTGTTGTGGTTCCACTGGACCATGGACCGGAGAGTGCCTGGAGGGGCGTGACTAAGTATCTGGCCGATCCGACCAAGGTGGCACGACGGCATACGACGCCAGTGCACCAGGGAGAAACCGGGCAGAGGGACCAGGTGCTACTCCAGGTCAAACTCCGGACACGGGGGTTGACCCACACTGGGATTACTGGAACAGGCAGGTTAGGCTGGCACAGACTGGTGGATGTAAGCAAACACGGCAGGTATGCAGATGGGTGGATACAGGCGAGTATGCAGGCAGGGAGGTACTGGCCGAAAGGACGGGCTGGAGCACAGAAAGGTTAAGACCCAGTACAGACTGGGTCACAGAACCGCAGATGCGGTAGACAACCACAGCAGAGAGGGAACGCCCGAAGCGGTGGGCAAGAACAGAGCAGGACGGGGCTGCCGGAGCAGCGAGCACAAGCAGGGCAGGACAGGACTGCCGGAGCAGCGGGCAGAAGCAGGGCAGGACAGGACTGCCGGAGCAGCGGGCAGAAGCAGGGCAGGACAGGACTGCCGGAGCAGCGGGCAGAAGCAGGGCAGGACAGGACTGCCGGAGCAGCGGGCAGAAGCAGGGCAGGACAGGACTGCCGGAGCAGCGGGCAGAAGCAGGGCAGGACAGGACTGCCGGAGCAGCGGGCAGAAGCAGGGCAGGACAGGACTGCCAGAGCAGTGAGCAAAAGGGTCAGAGCGGAGCAAGGCTGCCGGAGCAGTGAGCAAAAGGGTCAGAGCGGAGCAAGGCTGCGGAGCAGTGAGCAAAAGGGTCAGAGCAGGCTAGAACCGCCGGAGCGGTAAGCAAAGGAGTCAGAGCAGACTAGAACCGCCGGAGCGGTGAGCAAAGGAGTCAGAGCAGGCTAGAACCGCCGGAGCGGTGAGCAAAGGAGTCAGAGCAGGCTAGAACCGCCGGAGCGGTGAGCAAAGGAGTCAGAGCAGGCTAGAACCGCCGGAGCGGTGAGCAAAGGAGTCAGAGCAGACTAGAACCGCCGGAGCGGTGAGCAAAGGAGTCAGAGCAGGCTAGAACCGCCGGAGCGGTGAGCAAAGGAGTCAGCAGGCTAGAACCGCCGGAGCGGTGAGCAAAGGAGTCAGAGCAGGCTAGAACCGCCGGAGCGGTGAGCAAAGGAGTCAGAGCAGGCTAGAACCGCCGGAGCAGTGAGCAAAGGAGTCAGAGCAGGCAAGGCTGAGTAGGGGGGACAGGGCTCTGTTCACACGGAACAGACAGGAAGGGAAAGGCAGAGCCAGACACCCACAGGGTACTTGCAGAGAAGTAGCGAGTGGACCACAAACTCACAAACGGGAGTACAGAGACAACAAGCAGGAGTTAGGTACGAGTTCAGACTCTGCAGAAAAAGGAAGGGAACGGACATAGAGGCAAAACAGGTAAAGGATAGGAGAGAGTTCAGACTGGAACTGAGTGTACGGAGGAGACCGACACTGCAGCGGAATACAGGAGCGGATCTGGGAATACGACCCCCAGAGAGGCAGGACGAACAGGCAAGGAGCGTGTTCAGACAGGACAGACAAGATACAGGAGCGGGTCTAGGTAATCGGCCCCTAGAAGGCGGGAGGAACAGGCTAGGAGCGTGTTCAGACAGGTCAGACAAGATACAGGAACGGGTCTAGGTAATCGGCCCCTAGAAGGCAGGAGGAACAGGCTAGGAGCGTGTTCAGACAGGCCTGGAAATACAGCCTCCAGGATAGGCAGACAAGAGAACACAGAACGGGACCTGGCACCTTCAGAGTGCAAGCACACACTGAATGAAACACTATGCTCAGGCAGGAATAGATGGGAGCAGCTGAGCTATATACCAGGTGACAGACAGCAATAGGCTGAGGACGCACAAGGGGTGTGACCCACAGCAGGTACAAAAAGCAGGAAGTGATCGGGCGCCGCCCTTAAGCAGCAGAAACAGACACAAACAGACAGCATGGAGGGAAGCCAGAGAGACATTCTGGACTGGAGATCAAGTGCGCGCTCTTGCACAGTGGGAGATGGACCACCATGCAAGGACGCCGCCAGGTATGTTACAGACAGGAAGGTCAAGCGAGAAGATGTGGGTGTTTGTTGTGACACAATTTCAGCTTGCCCATTGCCTTGGCCTCTGCATGCATCATCACCATCACGTCCAATTCCCCGTCCCTTGCCACGTGCCTTGCCCATTTTACATGGAAGACAATATCTTCCACGCTCGCTACAAATGGCTGAATTTGGAGCGAACTTATATGTGATCCATGTGATGGAGAAACCACAGTTTTAAATAGCTGGCCTCTAGGTAGCTATTTTTAACAGCAAACTGGTGTTAATAGCTTCACTAACACACTGAAACAAATATTTAATGGAGGCCAGAAATGGCAGTATTTTCAGCTCAATTATATGTGATCCGTGTGACGGACAAACCACAGTTTTAAATAGCTGGATTTTTAGCGCTGTAATATGGAAAGGACCTGGCTGTATTCTGCAGTGCCGACAAGCAAATGGCGCAGAAAAACAGTGTTCTCTGGATTTCTTTTTAAATAAATAATGAGGATTAAGTTCCAAAAAATAATTATTCCTGGTCCCTGAAACTTGGGCCTATTTCTAGAAATATCTAACAGCAGCAGCAGACAAAACTGGAATGGAGCCTCTTGTGCTATATGCACTGCAGTCTGCTATATACACTGCCTGCCTGCCTGTATATACTGCCTGCCTGATATCTCTGCAGATGGATTAGTCCTCAAAAGGACTGTTTGTTGAGATGGATATCTGTCTCTATTATAGTTTGGTATACCTACACTAACTAGAAACAAGCAAATCTTTCCCTAGCTCAGCAGCACCTCTCCCTACACTGTCTGATTCCGGAGTGACTGTGACGAGCACAGTGACACCAGGTCTGATATAGACCTGATGACGCTGTGCAGCCAGCGAATTACTGTAACGCCACAACCAACATGGATGCTGCATTACAGTGAGTGGCAGACAATCCCTGCATGTTCATTGACTCTGTAAAGAGCGCCAAACATGCAGGGAGGGGAATCGAGCTCCTTCCAAGCAACCCCGGAAATACTCGGCGAGCGCAGAGCATCTCGAACAGTGAGATGCTCGGGCGAGCACCGAGCAGTAGCGAGCATGCTCGCTCATCACTAGTAAAAGTGTTTTGAAGTTTTAACTTTGAGGATCTGACTCGCCCCCTGGGCCGTGGGGCACCCGGAACCGGGCTTCAGTGCGATGATGGGGGTAGTAGTGGCAACCCAATCCCGTGGCTCTGGGTGGTCAGACCAAATGCTGTGGCAGTCTATTTGTAGAGTTATGAATGTCCGACTACGCCGCCCGTGGATTGCGGTCAGGGATGACCGCCGCTGCTAGGCAGACCGCTGAGGCTGATGTTGGTGTGCAGCACAGGGGTAGGATGACTCCCCACGGGAAGAGTGTAGCCTCAGGGCAGCATATGTGAATGCTGGGGGTGATAGTGCAGGCCACAGTAATAAAAGTTCCAAGTCCACTTCAAACAGTCCAGGGTCTTTATTGTAGGTATTACTACTGACCCAACAGGAGTACCGGATAAGAATGGGTCTTGGTGTCTGAGAGCCCCACTGGTCAGGGTGAGTGTGAAGGCCTACCGTTCTCTCTCTGCCCTTGCTGACTATCCCCCTTTTCGTGGTGTAATAGCCCACGTCCCTGAGCTGGCCATGTACTTCGCCTGTATGGCTTGCGACTCGGGCCTTAGGTACCTTTTGCTTCCTCGTGCTGTACTGGTCCCTCTGTGTGGCGGAGCCTCCAGGCTTCTTAGGCCAAGGGACCTGAAATCCCTCGCGGGATGGTTCTCTGCTGCTGGGCTTGCAACCCTCACAGCCTCGGACCCCAATGTCCGGTAGTGTAGTTCCCTCAGCCAGGACCGGCTCTCGTCGCCTCTGTCCCTGGCTCGCAGCTTCTCCTCTGCCTCACGGACTACTTGGCTACAGCTGAACTGTCCCTGCCTCTCTGGGACCAGTCTCAGTCCTGAGCTAGGTCGTCCAGTTCTCTCTAACCCTGCCCCCATTTCCAGCTTTTATAGGGGCAGCCAGCTCCCCCTACTGGCCTGGGGCAGGAGGTGCTGCATGCTAATTGTCCCTGACCAGGGAACCTCCCTCCTGCTCTCAGACACAGCCTTTAATATTTGGGGCATCCAGGCCTGGGGTGACACAGCTCCATATCTCACCATTCACTACTGCTTCGAACGTGAGACTACCATCATTTTATAGACAATCATTTTGGCTTATTCATACATAAATTTGCAACTATTTAGCATATGATTAGTTATGCAGATTCTTGTCATGTTCACTGCATTGTTACTGTTATGCTCCTAAAATTCAAAATTTTTTGAGCTAGTGAAAAAACATCCCTTTATCCAGAACCTAGAAGTGTAAAACATGTTGCGATATGCCGAGTTCTTGGTCTTATTGTACAGAGTAGCATTACATCACCATCTGTTTCTATCTTTAAGTAAGGAGTCTTATTGGTTTCATTCCTCTTTGTAGTTAATCTTAACCATGGTATTTTTGGTGCCTGGAAGACAAAGGAATCATCAAGCGCATCTTTCGGGTGTCAGTCAATGTCCTTAACCACCGAGTTTGTCCTCCTTCCTGTCAGTAATTACAATCTTCTTCCGAGAAATTAAGCATTCTATAAATCTAAGACTTCCCGTAGAAAAGCAAGAATGTCCGAAGAAAACCTAGGCTTTTCTATTGGTCTTCAACATTATTTTTTTAAGGTCCCGCTTTTGAAAAATATTTTTATGATGTGAGAACTCTTTCGTCGGAAACTTTTGAAGAAGATATCACCTACATTATTGAGCGCCCGGTAGATTTTCTATAATTTCTGACCTTCTTCTAATTGGTGCTAGCCTGAAAACAGTTTTAGTCAAAGTAATTTCCTTTTCCTACACATGGTGTGAAAATGTCAATGATAGTATTGAACCTCCATGAGTAGCGGACATTCCGAGTCAATCTACGTCTTCTTAGAACTTACATGTCTCCATGACAACAACATTATCCAATCACAATGTTCTCTTACTGAAAATTCCGTGGATAAAACTGCTGACCTGCAATTTCTCTGCAAAGCTATGCATGAAAAGAGCAATCAGATAGAGCCTGGCCATCATCACGGGCCAAATATAGCTACATTCAGCTTCCATTCTAGTACACATCCCCATAACAGTCATATAAGTACATGCAAGATCAGTTTGTTCTCTTGTTAGTCAGGGAACAGAGCAGAAAAAAGTTGAACGTCACAATTCAGTCGGGTTTATCTTCAGTCGATGTCATTTTATTTCAACGTCGACATAAAAAGTGATTGCTATCACATTCAACGGATCCAATCTGTGATCTCTGTATGATAAAGAGCTTCGGTGCAGAATTTCAATAACAGGAATAATACATTTTAAAGCTTCTTGCTATATTGTCCATCAGCGCTCATTATGGGCCATTTTTCATATGATCGTTCACCCTTCCTCCATAACGATTCCATTATTGTTGGAGTGACCACATATCACATGTTTCCGTGAGGACACAGACTATTGACAAATGGTCATTTTTATATCTGCATTTAACCCCTTAAGCCCCGCGGGTGGTTTGCACGTTAATGACCGGGCCAATTTTTACAATTCTGACCACTGTCACTTTATGAGGTAATTACTCTGGAACGCTTCAACGGATCCCCCTGATTCTGAGATTGTTTTTTCGTGACATATTGTACTTCATGATTGTGGAAAAATTTCTTCGATATCACTTGCGTTTATTTGTGAAAAAAATGGAAATTTGGCGAAAATTTTGAAAATTTTGCAATTTTCAAAATTAGAATTTTTAAGCCCTGAAATCAGAGCGATATGTCACACAAAAGAGTTAATAAATAACATTTCCCACATGTCTACTTTACATCAGCACAATTTTGGAACCAACATTTTTTTTTTGTTAGGGAGCTATAAGGGTTAAAAGTTGACCAGCGATTTCTCATTTTTCCAACAAAATTTACAAAACCATTTTTTTAGGGACCACATCACATTTGAAGTCACTTGGAGAGGTCTTTATGACAGAAAATACCCAAAAGTGACACCATTCTAAAAACTGCACCCCTCAAGGTGCTCAAAACCACATTCAAGAACTTTATTAACCCTTCAGGTGCTTCACAGGAATTTTTTGAATGTGGAAGAAAAAAATGAACATTTAACTTTTTTCACAAAAATGTTACTTTAGACCCAATTTATTTTATTTTCACAGGGGTAACAAGAAAAAATGGACCCCAAAATTTGTTGTGCAATTTCCCCTGGGCACGCAGATACCCAATATTTGGGGAAAAAACACTGTTTGGGCGCACGGCAGGGCTCGGAAGGGAAGGAGCGCCATTTGACTTTTCGTAAAATTTGCTTGAATAATTAGCGGACGCCATGTTGTGTTTGGAGAGCCCCTGTGTGCCCAAACTTTGGAGCTCCCCCACAAGTGACCCCATTTTGGAAACTAGACCCCCCAAGGCACCTTTATAGATGCATAGTGAGCACTTGGAACCCCCAGGTGCTTCACAAATTGATTCGTAAAAATGAAAAAGTGAAAAAAAAAACACTTTTTCATTTTTACGAATCAATTTGTGAAGCACCTAGGAGTTCCAAGTGCTCACTATGCATCTAGGTAGGTGCCTTGGGGGGTCTAGTTTCCAAAATGGGGTCACTTGTGGGGGAGCTCCAATGTTTGGGCACACAGGGACTCTCTAAATGCAACATGGTATCCGCTAACAAATTGAATGGAAAATCGGCTCAAATTGTTAGCGGACACCACATTGCGTTTGGAGAGCCCCTCTGTGCCCAAACTTTGGAGCTCCCCCACAAGTGACCCCATTTTGGAAACTAGACCCCCCAAGGCACCTTTATAGATGCATAGTGAGCACTTGGAACCCCCAGGTGCTTCCCAAATTGATTCATAAAAATGAAAAAGTGAAAAAAAAAACACTTTTTCATTTTTACGAATCAATTTGTGAAGCACCTAGGGGTTCCAAGTGCTCACTATGCATCTAGATAGGTGCCTTGGGGGGTCTAGTTTCCAAAATGGGGTCACTTGTGGGGGAGCTCCAATGTTTGGGCACACAGGGACTCTCCAAATGCAACATGATATCCGCTAACAAATTGAGCCGACAATTTGTTAGCGGATATCATGTTGCATTTGGAGAGTCCCTGTGTGCCTAAACATTGGAGCTCCCCCACAAGTGACCCCATTTTGGAAACTAGACCCCCCAAGGCACCTATCTAGATTCATAGTGAGCACTTGGAACCCCAGGTGCTTCCCAAATTGATTCATAAAAATGAAAAAGTGTTTTTTTTTTCACTTTTTCATTTTTACGAATCAATTTGTGAAGCACCTGGGGGTTCCAAGTGCTCACTATGCATCTAGAAAGGTGCCTTGGGGGATCTAGTTTCCAAAATGGGGTCACTTGTGGGGGAGCTCCAAAGTTTGGGCACAGAGGGGCTCTCCAAACGCAACGTGGTGTCCGCTAACAATTTGAGCCGATTTTCCATTCAATTTGTTAGCGGATATCATGTTGCATTTGGAGAGTCCCTGTGTGCCCAAACATTGGAGCTCCCCCCACAAGTGACTCAATTTTGGAAACTAGACCCCCCAAGGCACCTATCTAGATGCATAGTGAGCACTTGGAACCCCAAGTGCTTCACAAATTGATTCATAAAAATTAAAAAATGTTTTTTTTTTCACTTTTTCATTTTTACGAATCAATTTGTGAAGCACCTGGGGGTTCCAAGTGCTCACTATGCATCTAGAAAGGTGCCTTGGGGGGTCTAGTTTCCAAAATGGGGTCACTTGTGGGGGAGCTCCAAAGTTTGGGCACAGAGGGGCTCTCCAAACGCAACGTGGTGTCCGCTAACAATGTGAGCCGATTTTCCATTCAATTTGTTAGCGGATATCATGTTGCATTTGGAGAGTCCCTGTGTGCCCAAACATTGGAGCTCCCCCCACAAGTGACTCCATTTTGGAAACTAGACCCCCCAAGGCACCTATCTAGATGCATAGTGAGCACTTGGAACCCCAAGTGCTTCACAAATTGATTCATAAAAATTAAAAAATGTTTTTTTTTTCACTTTTTCATTTTTACGAATCAATTTGTGAAGCACCTGGGGGTTCCAAGTGCTCACTATGCATCTAGATAGGTGCCTTGGGGGGTCTAGTTTCCAAAATGGGGTCACTTGTGGGGGAGCTCCAATGTTTGGGCACACAGGGGCTCTCCAAACGCAACATGGCGTCCGCTAACAATTTGAGCCGATTTTCCATTCAATTTGTTAGCGGACACCATGTCGCATTTGGAGAGCCCGTGATGTGCCTAAACAGTGGAGCTCCCCCACAAGTGTCCCCATTTTGGAAACTATACCCCTCAAGGATTTTATTAAGGTGTAAAGTGAACATTTTGAACCCAGAGGTACGGCACAGAATTTGTTTACATTAGGTCATCATATTGAATAAGTTGTCATTATTCTTGAGCGCAAGTGCTCGCTACTTGAGTTTGCATCGGGTACTCAGGTATGCACCATGTACAGCGTGTGCTCGAGTGACATGCTCGAGTCCCTGCTCCGCATGTTTTACGGTTATTAGACACCCAAAAAAAAACATGCGGGGATCGCTCGTGCATGGCAGGCAATCCCCGTAAAGTTTTTTGGCCGCGAAGCATATGGGGCAGAGACTCGAGCATGTCACTCAAATACCCACAATACTCAATGCATACCAGAGCACCCGATGCAAACTCAAGTAGCGAGCACTTGCTCTCAACACTAGTCGCCATATCGTCATCTTTTTTTCTTACTTTTGAAAAAAATCTCAACCCCAGCCCTAACCCTAGCACAACCCTAGCCCTAGCACAACCCTAGCCCTAGCACAACCCTAGCCCCAGCACAACCCTAGCCCCAGCACAACCCTAGCCCCAGCACAACCCTAGCCCCAGCACAGCCCTAGCCCCAAACCCAGCCCTAACCCTAGCCCAATCCTAACCCAAGAGTTTATTTTTGACGCTGTTCCTTGAGCGGTATAAGTGATTAGACGACTTTATTCTTCGGGTCGGTGTGATTACAGCAATGCCAGAATCATATGGGGTTTTTATGACTGCCAGCTGTCACACACTAAAAGACGCATTTTTTGTAAAATCTAGTTTTTGCATCGCCATATTTTGAGAGCTATAATTTTTCCAGATTTTGGCAGACAGTCATGTGATGGCTCGTTTTTTGCGGGATGACTTGACGTTGTTATTGGTGCCATTTTCAGGCACGTGACATTTTTTGATCGCTTTCTATTCCGATTTTTGGGAGGCAGAATAAACAAAAACCAACAATTCAGGAATTGTTTTTTTTTTTTTTTTTTAATTCTGTTCCGCGTGTGGTAAAATTGATGAGGTATCTTTATTATTCGGGTCAGTACGTTTGCAGCGGTACCACATTTGTATAATTTTTCTATGTTTTGGCGCTTATACAAAATAAAAGCTATTTTATAGAAAAAAATATTTTTTAGCATCGCTTTATTCTGAGAGCTATAACTTTTTTATTTTTCGGCTGATGGAGCTGTATGGCGGCTTGTTTTTTGCGGGACGAGATGACGTTTTCAGCGGTATCATTTTTATTTATATGCATCTTTTTGATCGCGTGTTATTCCACTTTTTGTTTGGCGGTATGGTGATAAAGCATTGTTTTTTGCTTCGTTTTTTTTTTTTTACCGTGTTCACTGAAGGGGTTAACTAGTGGGACAGTTTTATAGGTCAGGTTGTTTCCGGATGCGGCGATACCAAATATGTGTACTTTTATTGTTTTTTTTTTTTTTTTTTATAATAATATTTATTGATGGGTACATTATATTTTTATTTTTGGTGGATTATTTTTTTTATTTTTTTTTTATATTTTTGCAATTTTTTTTTAATTTTTTTTTCCACTTTCACACAGTTTATACACTTTATTACTTTGTCCCACTCTGGGACTTTCACTTTTTTTTCTCTGACTGCCTGCATGGCACAGGAATGCAGCACCATCCCTATGCCATGCAAGCTGTCAGAAATGCACAGTGTGAAGATTGCTTGGAGATGCACTGCGCATGTCCAAGCAATCTTCCTGCTGTCTGGTGACCCGGATGTTGTCATGACGACATCGGGTCGTCATGGCAACACCCGGGAAGCCTTTGCAGACTGCGCTGGAAGCCGGAAGAGGAGGTGAGTTTCGGCGATCACCTCCCCTTGCCCCCGCAATGCCGCGATCGCAGCATCGCGGGGGTTAATGTGCTGGGAGCGGTGCAGGACCGCTCCCTGCACATAGTACCGGGTGTCAGCTGTGACAATCAGCTGACACCCGGCGGCGATCGCGCCCGCACAGCCTGTGTGCGCGCGCGATCGCCATGACGTACTAATACGGGTCTGGCTCTTAAGTCCCAGGGCACAGACGCGTATTAGTACGGCAAATGTTGTTAAGGGGTTAAAGAGGACCTTTCACCAAATTTTTCATGCTGAACTGGACACACGATGTCATAGTCACAGCAGAACCGAATAAAATTGTTTTTTTTTTTTTTTTTATTTCACTTCTCTCCGTTGTGGAGACAGTGTGATAGAGCATCTTAAATGCCTGTGTTAGAAATTGACAGCAGTATTTAAGGGGTTAAATAGCAGTGACTGGAGTTAACTCTGGTCGCTGCTGTTAGTGGCAGATGCCAGCTGTATAACAGCTCCTGAACCTGCTCCATACACCAGAACCCTACATGTGACCTACATGTGGGTCACATATTGGGAAGTGGTTGAAGACGCTTCAAGGGGCTGTCCCATCTTGTATATTTATAGCATATTCACTGGATATGAGTGGATATGCTCTATATATGTGTTCAGTGCAAGTGAAAATTCAGAGTAGAGATTCAGTATCGCAATTTTTTTTAAACCCCCACAAGTCTTCCTCACCAAAGGTTCTTGGACCTCTTACATTCGATGAACGAGAGAGTTATATCTACACCACTTGAATAAGAACATACACAGTTGGATGTCTCTAGTTAGCTAATCATAAGATTAACTAGAGGGGCTGACCATGTGTGCTGCATAGTAGGTGCCAGGGGGCGCTATCAGGCCACTTTGCCTTCGACAATCTAAATCTAAGTTATTTTCTAGAGTGAGTCATTGACTTACAGGATAGTTTTGTAAGGCTTTGTTCTCATAAAGTCATGGCTGCAAGTGTTGGCACACTTTAAATTGTTCCAGAAAATGAAGTATTTCTCCCAGAACATTATTGCAATTACACATGTTTTGTTATACACGGTTATTTCCTTTGTGTGTATTGGAAAACACAAAAAACTGAGAAAAAAGGCAGATAGGACATAATTTCAAACACAGCCCCAAAAAATGGGCCGGACAAAATTGTTGGCACCCTCAACTTAATATTTGGTTGCACGCCCTTTGGAATAAATAATTGCAATCAATCACTTCCTATAACCATCAACAAGCTTCTTACCCCTCTCAACTGGGATTTTGAATTACTCTTCTTTTGCAAACTGCTCCAGGTCTCTCATAGTTGAAGCCTCCTTCTCCCAACAGCAATTTTAAGATCTATTCACAGGTGTTCAATGGAACTTAGATCCAGACTCATTGCTGGCCACTTCAGAACTCTCCAGCCCTTTGTTTCCATTAATTTCTAGGTGCTTCTTGAAGTATGTTTGGGGTCATTGTCCTGCTGGAAGACCCATGACCTAGGACGCAAACCCAGCTCTCTGACACTGGGCAATACATGGCTACCCAAAATCCTTGGGTAATCTTCAGATTTCATGATGCCTTGCATACAGTTAAGGAACCCAGTGGCAGAGGTAGCAAAACAACCCCAAAACATCTTTGAACCTCTACCATATTTGACTGTAGGTTCTGTGTTCTTTTCTTTGTCTTTTCGACAAACAATAGAATGATGTGCTTTACCAAAAAACTCTATTTTGATCTATCCATAAAAGGCTTTCCCAAAAGGATTTTAGCTTACTCACATACATTTTGGCAAACTGCTCTCTAACTTTTTTATGTCTCTGTGTCAGCAGTGAGGTCCTCCTGGGTCTCCTGCCATAGTGTTTCATTTTATTCAAATGTTGATGGATAGTTTGCGCTGATACTGACGCACATTATCCTGCCGGTCAGCTTGAATTTCTTTGGAGCTTCATTGAGGCTGCTTATCTTCCATCTGGACTATCCTGCGTTGCAACCTTTCATCAATTTTTCTCTGCCGTCCACGTCCAGGGAGATTAGCTATAGTGCCATGAGTTGTAAACGTATTGATTACGTTGCGCACTGTGGACAAAGGAACATCAAGATCCCTGGGTATGGACTTGTAACTGGGAGATTATTGATATTTTTCAACAATTTTTGTTCTCAAGTCCTCTGACAGTTTTCTTCTCCTCTTTCTCTTCTCCATGCAAAGATTGAGTCAAGTTCTCCCCTTTTTATCTGGTTTCAGGTGTAATTTTCATATTGCCCACATCTGTTACATGCCACAGGAAATTTTGAACGAGCTTCACATGCTTGAAACAAAGTTGTTTACCCACAATTTTGTAAAGATGTCAACAATTTTGACTGGCCGAGTTTTGAGGTTTTGTGTGAAGTATGTCCAATTTCTTTTTTTTTTCTCTGTTTTGTTTTTGTTGTTCCAATACACAAAAAGAAAATAAACATGTGTATAACAAAACATAACAAAACATGTGTAAATGCAATCATTTTCTGAGAGAAATAATTAATTTTCTGAAGCAATTTCAAGGGTGCCAACACTTTCAGCCATGACTATATCTTTGGCCATCCTATTCATGTGACAAGGCTTTAACACATACGCTAATTAGCCTATGGTTTGACTAAATACAGTAAGTCATATGGCAGGTAGAGATGAGCAGATCAGGCAATATTCAAATTCGTCTGTTCATGCGTTTTTTCCTGGGGAAAAAACTGCTGGAATAAAAATATGTGACGAGAACCAGATGGGTGATGGTGAGAAGTGGGGTGAGAGTAAAAGGATTATTTTGTAACCTTTTGATGGCCATTCACGGTTCAGAAAAATGGTGGCCAGCGACCATCATTTTGCTGAATCCAGGCTGAAACGAATTATTAAAAATCCTCATTTTGGCAAATGCAAATTTTTGCTAAATTCAAGTAGAATTCAGTTCTTCTTGAATCTATTTGCTCGTCATCAGTGGCAAGATTTATTCAAAGGTAGACATTGACTTGAAGGGTGGATACCGCTAATAGGTGGCAGTAAAAGGCCAGTTTTCTTCCTCTTTGAGGAGAGTAAATCTGCATACTATTTGCCCAGGGAGCATTGCCTGGCCCATAAGTCTCTTTCCATTTGGTTGTAGGTCTCCAAAAGGAATAGCAATGCCCCAAGATCTTAATCCTGACCAATGTTATGCTATGAGTCAGTGGAAACCATTGGACTGCACTCGGATGACATCTCCACGGACTCACAGAATGGAGATGATAGAGAATTTTTTTTCTCCATCTTCTCCTCATCCGAGACAATCGGATCCCACTGTGATCACACTCTGATCAAACTCTCATCACACTTTGATCAGAGTGTGATTTGCAGAATTGACCCAATTTTCTTGGATTAGAGAATCTTTGGTCGTCTTCACCTGCCCTTAGAGCGAGAATTTTCATGTTCTATTTTGTGTTGTGTTGTTCCTGGTTGCACCACATAAAGTGCGTTGAGTTGTGAAAACATGAAAATCCTAATGATCTGTTAGCCTATGTTCTGTTAAGGTTTCAAAATAAAAGCAGCTATAGCTTCGGAGAAATGGATAAAAAGCAATAACATACCGTAAATATATAAATTTTAATATTTATAATTGACGCGCCCCTGGGCCTGCTGTGTCGCGCAGCGTCTCGCGCACGGGGCTTACCCGGAACCGGATCAGATGAGGGTTGTAGTCTCCGAGTGGCGGGGACCCGGTCCGTGCCCAGGGAGTCAAACTCAGTGTGTGGCAGTCTTGATAGATGTTATTTGAGTGTCGACTACGCCACCCGTTGATTTGCAGCTATGGAGCTGCCGCTGCAGGGCAGACCGCTGAGGCCGGTGTAGAATTGTGCAGCGTGATAGTATAACCCCCAACGGGAGGGGTATGGCCTCAGGGCAGCCGACGTGGAAGATGGGGGTAGCAGGAACCACTCAGAGACGGTGCGGTGTAATTCAGGGTCTTTACTGGTAACAACGATAGACCCTCCCGGAGTACTTGCTAGCGAACGGGGCCTGGTCAGTCCTTGAGCAGATGGGATCTCCCCTGGCCCGGCGGCGTTGTAGGCCTCCCAAACTGACTGTACTCTTCTGGCTACCTTGCTAGAAGCGGATATAAGTAGCCCACGTCCCTGAGTGTGCCGTGTGGTGCTCACCCGTATGGCCGGTGACTCGGGGCCTTCTAGTGGCGTCCGCTCCACGATGGCGGTGCTGGTCCCACGCGTGTGACCGTGCCTTCGGGTTTCTGGGCCTGAGGACCTGAAATCCCCTGCCGGTCGGCTTCTGCTGCTGGGTAAGAGTTAGTCCCCACAGCCTCGGACGCCGGGTCCGGTAAGAAAGCTTCTCAGTCAGGGCGAGCTCTGCAGCTGCCAGCCCCTGACTCGTAGTAGTATTGCTCCCACTGAGCTTCTGCTGTTTCTTCCTATGACTGTTTCTCGTCTCTACTTCTTCTCTACTCCTCACCCTGCCTCAGCCCCGGGTTTATATAGGGGAAGTTCTTCCCCTCCCAAGACTGGGCAGGAGGTGTGGCATGCACAGGATCCCTGACCAAAGGACCTCCCACCTGCTCTCAGACATAACATTACATTACTGTGGGAAACCAGACCCCTGGGGTGCCACATTCCCCCCTAGTGAAATTTAGTACTCCGGGACTAAACATATTTTAGAAAAACATAACAAGATATAACAACAATAACAGTACAATAAGAAGAAACACATAAAGGTGGTCACGGCATGTCCGTAACCGGGTGCAGTCTTTGAAGAAAAGCAAGGTGTCCATTTCACCAAAACAGGGAGACGTAACCAGGTAGGGGTTTGTCCTGCCCCGAGTCCTTAACAGTCTTTAGTCCATCCTGGGTTACGCTCCAACTATGTACAAGGGATTCCCGGTAAATCCACCAAGGACTCCTACAAATAACTAGAAACACAAAATTATACACAAGCAACAATACACAGGTAAACATAAATAAAACAATTTATACACTTCAAATCCTCCAACGTGCGGGTAACTGGCCTCTAGTGGCCCTAGTGGACCTACGGAGCTGACTGTCTAGCCCTGAACTACAGGGTGTAGGAGCTGTCAAGGGTAAACTGGGCAGCTGTCTACCGGCTCTTTGGCTCACTAGGGATATGGCAGGCTCACTGCAAGCAGAGGGTTGATCCTCCTGGTCTGCTGGTGTGGGGTCTTCTGCCTCCTGGACCGGCAGTTCTTCCAGCTCTCCCTGTTGCTCCGTAGGTGCTTGGGATGCTGGTTGGAGGAAGGTGAGTACGGGTACCACAACTGCACCATTGACTTGAGTCCAAGACCGAGGGAAGTCCCCGAGCACAGTACTAACCATATCTTCCCTTTCCTCTACGGGTCGATGGTCTTCTTGTTCCTCTTCAGGGTTCCTCAGTTGTTCGGGACACTTTTTCAGGTGGTCCCGGGATACAATGGCTGTGGTTTCCCCTCCGTCTTTACTGATGGTACAAACCTTCGGGTTCTCGTGGCTTGAGGGCAGTACGGTGTACGGGTCCTTCTCCCACTGGTCGTCCAACTTGTGGAGCCGTCTCTTCCTCTTCAAGACCTGCTCTCCGGGTACCAGGGGAACAGCGGGAGCATACTGGTTGTAAGTTTTCTCTTGTCTTTCCCTAGCCTGACAGAGACTTCGCTCCACGCTCTCCTGTACTCTCCGGTACTGCTGCTGCCTCTCTGTGTCCCAGTCTGCTTCTGGTGAAGTGTCCTCGGGTGTCAGGACTCCCATTTCCAGGTCAACAGGTAACTTACCAGGTCTTGCCCTCATTAGGTAAGCCGGGGTACAGTTGGTGGAACCTACCGGGATGTGGTTGTATAGGTCCACCAGATCGGGCAGCTTCTCAGGCCACAGACTGCGTTCTTCCAGGGGCAACGTTTTCAGAAGATCCATTACCACCTGGTTCATTTTCTCACAAAGTCCATTAGTTTGCAGATGATAGGGTGTCGTCCTTATCTTCCGGCAGCCATACAGAGTGCAGAATTCTTGGAAGACTTCCGCTTCAAAGGCAGGTCCCTGGTCTGTCAACACTCGGTCCGGGTACCCGTGTGGACGGCAGAAATGCTGCTGGAAGGCTCTCGCTGCTGTTTGAGCTGTTAAGTCCTTGACGGGGACGACAACCAAGAACCGGGAGTAGTGATCCACGATGGTTAGTGCGTAGACGTAGCCACTTCTGCTTGGGGTCAGTTTTACATGATCCAAGGCTACCAGTTCCAACGGCTGCCGGGTGACGATGGACTGCAGGGGAGTCTTCTGGCTGGCACGGTCCTTCCTTCTTAGGTTGCACGGGCCACAGTCTCTGCACCACTTCTCAATGGTTCCCCTCATGCCTACCCAGTGGAATCGCTCGCGCAGCAGGAACTCCAGCTTCTTCCACCCGAAGTGTCCAGCTCCGTCGTGGTATGCCTCCATCACCATGGCTGCGTCTCTTCGTGGCACCACTACTTGCCAGAGTACTTCATGCGTCCGGGAGTTAACCATTCTGCGGCACAACTTCCCCTTGTAAAGGAACAGTCGACTCCTCTCTGCCCATAGTTGTTTGGCTTCCTCCGGAGCGTCTGGTTCAAGGCAAGCCTCCGGGCGAGTCAGCATCTCCTTCACCAGTCGGACGGCAGGGTCGCTGTCTTGCGTTTCCGCCCAGTTGTAGTGAGGTAAGGGGTTCAACGTAGCAGCCTGCTTACTCCTTACCCGGTGGGAATACTGGATAGTCCCATGACGGTGGAACGCAGGGAGTTCAACTTCTTCCAGTTCCTCCGGATCTTCTCCTTCGTCCGGCAGGTTGGGCATCCTGGACAGGGCGTCCGCGTTGGTATTGGAGCGTCCGGCCTGGTATTTGATTGTGAACTCGTAGTTGGACAGACGGGCCATCCACCTCTGCTCCAGGGCACCGAGTCTTGCCGTGTCCAGGTGTGTCAACGGGTTGTTATCCGTGTACACGGTGAACCGGGAAGAAGCGAGGTAATGCTTAAAGCGCTCGGTGACTGCCCATACTACGGCCAGGAACTCTAGCTTAAATGAGCTGTAATTCTCGGGGTTCCTTTCGGTGGGTCGCAGCTTTCGGCTGGCGTAGGCGATTACTCGTTCCTTCCCCTGCTGGATCTGGGACAGTACGGCTCCTAGCCCGATGTTACTGGCGTCGGTGTAGAGGATAAAGGGCTGGCTATAATCCGGGTACGCCAGGATTTCGTCCCCCGTGAGGGCCATCTTCAGCTGGCGGAAGGACTCTTCTTCCAGCTCCTCCCATTTGAAGGGCGGCTTCTGGTTCTTGGCCTTCCGGGACTGGCCTATCAGGAGGTCCTGCATAGGTGCTGCCTTTTTGGTGAAACTGGGAATAAACCTTCGGTAGTAGCCTACCAACCCGAGGAACTGCCGCACTTCTTTTACGCTGGAGGGGCTTGGCCATTCCTTAATTGCGGTGATCTTATCAGGGTCGGGAGCCACTCCGTCAGTGCTCACCACGTGTCCCAGGTACTGCACCTTTGGTTTCAGGAAGTGACACTTGGAGGGTTTCACCTTTAGGCCGTAACTCGCCAGAGCTTCGAACACTTCCGACAGGTGTTTCAGGTGGTCCTCATACGTCTTGGAATATACGATGACATCGTCCAGGTACAACAGGACCGTCTCGAAGTTTCTGTGGCCCAGACAACACTCCATTAGTCGCTGGAAGGTTCCTGGTGCGTTGCAGAGTCCGAACGGCATGCAGGTGAACTCGCTAAGTCCCATCGGGGTGGTGAATGCGGTCTTCTCCCGGTCCGCCTCTGCTACAGGAACCTGCCAGTACCCGCTAGTGAGATCCAAGGTAGAGAAGAAGTTAGCAGATCTTAAAGCAGCCAATGACTCCTCTATCCTTGGTAAGGGGTACGCATCCTTGTGTGTGATACGGTTGATTTTCCGGTAATCTACACACATCCTCATGGTGTTGTCTTTTTTTCTGACTAAGACTAGTGGAGATGCCCAGGGGCTACAGCTATCCCTGATCACCCCAGCCTCCTTCATGTCTCTAAGCATCCCCTTGGCGTGTTGGTAGTGTGCAGGGGGTACGGGTCGATACCTCTCTTTTATGGGAGGATGGTCTCCCGTGGGGATGTGGTGTTCTACCCCCTTGACTCGCCCGAAGTCTAACGGGTGTTTACTAAACACTCTCTCGTACTCTTGAACCACCCGATAGACTCCCTGTTTCTGATGTGAGGGAGTGGAGTCAGTACCCAAATGTAGTTGCTGACACCAGTCCTCCATTGTTTTCTTAGAGCCGTTACCTTCCTCCGGGTGAGATGGAGGCAAGGGTTCCACAGATTGTATAGCATTTTGGTTAATGGTATATAATTTGGCTAGCGTGGCATACCGGGGCAGGTACACTTCCCTCTTCCCGATATTGATTATGCGAACGGGCACCCTCCCATGGCGTACATTAACCACCCCCCGTGCTGTCAAGATGGTGGGCCTACTGTCTGAGTAAACTGGTTCTACCATTGCCTGGTAATCTCTACCTCTCAGACCAATAGCTGCCCGGCACCAAATCATCATTTCACTTTTTGGGGGCATGGCAATAGGAAAAGGGTCACACATTCTTACGCTACCAATCTCACCGCCGGAGAGTTCCACCTGTTGCCGTCGCATCAGTGCCCGGATCTCTTTCTGGAGCACCCGCTGCTCGCCGGAGCTGGCGTTCTTGGCAACCTGCTGTAAAAGGAAAATCACCTCTGCAAGACAATTTTCAATTACATTAGTTCCTAGCGTTATCTTTGGGTGACTCTCGTGTTTGTCAATGTCTACAATAATCAGTCCCTGTGCTGCTAGTTCGACTCTACCAATTTTAATGGTCGCCTCTTTAAATCCGATCTGTGGCACGGGCTGACCATTGCTGGCGATGATACTCAAGTCGTCGTCAGGGTAGCGGGTTATATCCGAGTCATTCCAGTACTGCTTGAAGAGCACGTACGGGATGGTGGTGACCTGTGACCCGGTGTCCAGTAGGGCACTCATAGGGATGCCATCCAGTACCACAGGCAAGACTGGACGTCCTCCGACATATTTGTCGCGCCAGTTCGATGGGCCTGGTGATCTTTTTCCTGGGGGTTGGCCCTCTACCCCCAGGTTGTGCCAGTTTAAAGGACAGTACCTTGCCATATGTCCGGGTTGATTGCAGCGGCGGCAGATGGGTCGTCCGTCCTCGTTGTACCGGTCACTGGGTCTTCCTCTGGCCGGTGGGGTCCTCCTTGGTCGACGCCACGGGATGTTCTCCGGTCCGGATGCCAGCTGGATCTTCCCTGGAGTGGAAGCCTGTAAAGACTGCACAGTTCGGGTTAACGCAGCAACGCTTTTAGCTAGCTCTTGGACCTGATGGTGCAGGTCTGGAGCCGGGTCATTGTTCAAAGCCTGCGCATCAGCCCCTACAGGCCCTGCCGACAAGGGCGCCGCCTCCTGGTGGTAAGTGATAGCTGGGCGCCTGTGGGTCACAACGCCATCCGGTGCCGGTTCTCGGAGCACCCGGATGGCTCTGTCCTTGAACTGTGCAAATCCCAGATGAGGGTCCTGTAGGGCCATTGCCCGCAACTGGGTTCGGTGGGCATTGCAATATAAACCCTCTATAAATTGTTCAGTCAACAGCCTGTCCTCGTCTCCCACGCCGTCAGGGTCGGTCTGCTTAACGGCTCTCAGGGCCTCTTGTAGGTTCAGGGCATAGTCCCTTATACTCTCATGGGCCCGCTGTTTGCACCCGTAGAATCTAAGCTTGATCTCGGCTGAGGTGCGGGTATCAAAGGTGTCCTTCAGCCGGGTTAGTATCCCTGCGACAGTCCTCCCCCCAGGTGGCCAGGACTTTACCTCCCTTCGGGCTGCTCCGGTTAATTGGGCCACCAGGATGCTCACTTTTTGCTCCTCTGTGAGGGGGTACACCTGGAAGAGGCTATCCAGCCTTTCTCTAAAGTCCTGCAGGGTATGTGACTTCCCTGAGTACTGGGGTAGCCAGGCTGCTCCCGGGATATAGGGCATAGTGAAAGGCATGACCGCGACAGCGGTGGCGCTGGCGGGGGTTGAAGCGGTGAAGCTCTCCTCCGTATCCGACATCCTTCTCCCCCCTAGTGGACCGTGGCCTACCTTGCGATGATCCTCTTCCGTAGGCCGCGGCTCCGCAGTGGATCGTCAGGGTTGAGGACCTTCCGTCGCGCTCCGGTGACGTCGGCGTCTGCTGGGCTCCTTCCAGGACCTTACGCAACGTCCGGACGTGAGGCGGGGCTTCAGTTCTCGCGGGCTTTTCGGAGTCCACGCCCCTCTTCTTCCCGCGCGGCGTCATCAAGATGGCGTCCAACGGCGGGAAAACTCCACGGATGGCGGGAAGAAGGCTGAAGATGGTGCCGGATGGCGGGAATCTTCACAGATGGCGGGAAGAAGGCTGAAAATGGCGCCGGATGGCGGGAATCTTCACCGATGGCGGGAAAACTTCACGGATGGTAAGTTTTAAAAGTCTCTTTTTCAGGCACGCAGTACCCGGTGGTTGCGGGCACGAAATCCTGCCGACTACGCCAAAGTTGACGCGCCCCTGGGCCTGCTGTGTCGCGCAGCGTCTCGCGCACGGGGCTTACCCGGAACCGGATCAGATGAGGGTTGTAGTCTCCGAGTGGCGGGGACCCGGTCCGTGCCCAGGGAGTCAAACTCAGTGTGTGGCAGTCTTGATAGATGTTATTTGAGTGTCGACTACGCCACCCGTTGATTTGCAGCTATGGAGCTGCCGCTGCAGGGCAGACCGCTGAGGCCGGTGTAGAATTGTGCAGCGTGATAGTATAACCCCCAACGGGAGGGGTATGGCCTCAGGGCAGCCGACGTGGAAGATGGGGGTAGCAGGAACCACTCAGAGACGGTGCGGTGTAATTCAGGGTCTTTACTGGTAACAACGATAGACCCTCCCGGAGTACTTGCTAGCGAACGGGGCCTGGTCAGTCCTTGAGCAGATGGGATCTCCCCTGGCCAGGCGGAGTTGTAGGCCTCCCAAACTGACTGTACTCTTCTGGCTACCTTGCTAGAAGCGGATATAAGTAGCCCACGTCCCTGAGTGTGCCGTGTGGTGCTCACCCGTATGGCCGGTGACTCGGGGCCTTCTAGTGGTGTCCGCTCCACGATGGCGGTGCTGGTCCCACGCGTGTGACCGTGCCTTCGGGTTTCTGGGCCTGAGGACCTGAAATCCCCTGCCGGTCGGCTTCTGCTGCTGGGTAAGAGTTAGTCCCCACAGCCTCGGACGCCGGGTCCGGTAAGAAAGCTTCTCAGTCAGGGCGAGCTCTGCAGCTGCCAGCCCCTGACTCGTAGTAGTATTGCTCCCACTGAGCTTCTGCTGTTTCTTCCTATGACTGTTTCTCGTCTCTACTTCTTCTCTACTCCTCACCCTGCCTCAGCCCCGGGTTTATATAGGGGAAGTTCTTCCCCTCCCAAGACTGGGCAGGAGGTGTGGCATGCACAGGATCCCTGACCAAAGGACCTCCCACCTGCTCTCAGACATAACATTACATTACTGTGGGAAACCAGACCCCTGGGGTGCCACATAATTCCCCCCCAAAAAATTTGACTCAACTTTTGAATTTCATTAAAGCAAAAAGTTCTATTTAACTTCACGACTTCAATAAGAAATTAAATGAGAAATTTGTTAATTCACAGGTCCATTTGTCATTTGTCTCTAGCCCGGAGAATGCTGGACACTTCTAAGGAATGTTCTACTTGTTGAATGGGGTTTTGCTATTAAAATAAAAAAAAAAAATAGTGGCATCAACTTCTCTTCATGGTAGATTAGTACTCCTGTGGCCATATTTGCTTTTGACTAATGTCAGGACCCTATGGAGTCGGATCATCTGTTGCGTAGCAACTGCCTCCGCAGCACAGAGAGTATCCATGCATAAAAGATTTCACATGATGGCAGGGCAAAGTGTGAAGATTTTTAAGAATTAGATAATATCACCACAGGAGTCTGAACTCAGTGTCCGAACTGGAAGGATTTTTGTAAACCTCAAGGCTGTGCCTGATAAAGAACTTCTGCATTTCACAGTATTACACTAGAACATAAGTGCAATTATCCACCACCTAAGTTCTATCCGGAAGCTAATAGCAGCTTATATGGACAGGGGAATATTAAATTAGTTTTATAGCATTATAATTGCCTTATGTGAAATAATTAAACAAATAAGGAAGATACTAATATAATAAAAATATTTTAACTTTCGTGGATGAAAGAAAAGCAGCAGAATGTAATGAAAGATTGGAAATTTTAAGTGTATGCAAGTCAGTATTGTACATAACTGGCTTAAAAGATACTAAAGGCAAAAAATACAAACAAAAGAATCCCAGCAATTCCTCATTTAAAGCATGACACCGGTGTTTGTTTTTTTTTTGTCACTCTTGGAGTGGTATCACTGATGTAAGTTCCCTGCTCCTAGTAATATACTTACTAGCTGCCGTCTTCTGCTGTTCTTGGCGCCGCTCCAGTGGTCTTCTGCTAGTTGTGACCTGCTAGATTGCTCCTGTGTTTGCTGAGTGGTCCGGAGGTCACTTCTCAATGTAAATGTGAGAGCCAGAATGAGATTCTCATACTGTAGATCAAGTGACAGTTAGCTGTGACTTCCGGTCAGTAAGGAGCTGCTGGAGCGAGACCCTCCCAAGATGGCGGAGCAGGACCGGAGCAGCGTCGCGAATAGCAGAAGACGACGTCTGATATTTTACTATTTTACTAAGGGCAGGGAACAGACATTAGTCATGCCAGTCCGAGGGTGAAATAAAAACAGCCACTGGAGTGGTGCTTTAATAAACAGCAATACTTTCACGTATCCTACATGCTTATTTGTATTAATAACAGTATCTCCAATATTACTTTCTAATCTTCAGTACACAAAAGACACAAATAGAGTATCTGACGCGCCCCCAGGGCCGTGGGGTACTCGGCAGCGGGGCCTCTGGATGCCGGTTGGGGGATATCACGGTGGCTGGCCCGGTCCGCGGCCCAGGGCGGTCACTCAAAAGGGGGCTATTTTTATATGTTTTTTTTGGGATTGTTCGTGACGCCACTTGTGGATTGCGGCCAAAGGGAGCCGCCGCTGCGGAGCAGTCCTCTGGAGCTGGTGTTACGGCAGCAGGGATGGTGTGGCTCTCCACAGGTAGAGCTTGCTCCAGGGCAGTGTAGGTAGTGTAAGTTGCGCTGGGCGTTGTAGTGCAGGGGGAAAGCTGGCGCGGACGAAATAATGGACAGAGGCGGTGCGGTGCAGTCATCCGAGTCTTTACTCACAGTTCTTTAGTTCCTCAGGGTGCACTGTCAGCTTACAGCCTCCCGTGTCGCGCTGCGTTCACCAGGCAGGGGTTCAGTTCTTCCTCAGGCAGGTTAGGAGTAGCTGACAGAACCCCACTTTCTCGTGTTCCTAGCCAGACTGACTTCACGCTGGGTCCTTCTCCCTCCTGCCCTGCGCTGCCCACTCTCAATCCTGCTCGGGTGCTCTGAAGTCCCTCCTGTCCGTCGGAGTTCACAGACCTGCTTGACCCTCACGGGAATTAGAATGCGGCTTACGATCCCTCTGTCTTCTGACAGATTCAGGGCGTACGGGTGCCGTCCTGCACGTGCCGTACCCCCTAGGATCCCTTCTTAGAACGGAGCCTACTCCCTGCTACCCTCCGGGGCCTCCAGACCAGGCCCTACTTGTGGAGCAGAGCTCCTAATGAGACTCTGCTCCCGGACTGTTCTTCTGAACTGTCCTGAGCTGTTCTTCTGAACTGCTCTCCTCTCACTGACTAACCTGCCACCCTAAGATGGCTTCCCTATTTATATCTCCTACCAAAGTGCTTCCCCTAACTACTTCCTCCACCCACACCCACTACTGGTTCCCCCTACCTCTGGGTTCCCCCCACTCCAGCCAGGGACAGGGCTCAGCAGGAACATACATTGCGTCTTGCCCTTCCAGCCGGCCTGGAGCAGTGTAGTGTTGGATGCAGGTGTTGGGGTTCCGGACAGCACTCCCTCCTTACCTGAGAGAAGGGGATACCACACCTCTGGTGGAGGTGCAGTAGCTCTGTGGCGACTGAACCCTCAGGGGCGCCACATATCCACCTTTATTTTCATCAAAGTGCAATCAGTATAATTATGATAGAGATGTCTAGGTTTAAGTCTAAGCCATAATCTGCAGAGATTCTTCATGGATACTTCTCACCCTGCTGTCTATCACGTCTTTCTGGTCTAATACTGGAGATATCAGAGCTGTTAAGGAAAGAAGAGGCTGTTCACACAGCTGTTCACCCTGTCTATCTGACCTAATACTGGAGATACCAGGGGTGCTGAGGTAAGAAGAAGTTGCTCACACTGCTGTCCACACTGTCTATCTGATGTAATGCTGGAGATACCAGGGTTGCTGAGGTAAGAAGAGGCTGCTCACACTGCTGTTTACCCTGTCTCTCTGATCTAATACTGGAGATACCAGGGTTCCTGAGGTAAGAAGAGGCTGCTCACACAGCTGTCCACCCCGTCTATCTGATCTAATACTGGAGATACCAGGGGTGCTGAGGTAAGAAGAAGTTGCTCACACTGCTGTCCACACTGTCTATCTGATCTAATGCTGGAGATACCAGGGTTGCTGAGGTAAGAAGAGGCTGCTCACACTGCTGTTTACCCTGTCTCTCTGATCTAATACTGGAGATACCAGGGTTCCTGAGGTAAGAAGAGGCTGCTCACACAGCTGTCCACCCCGTCTATCTGATCTAATACTGGAGATACCAGGGGTGCTGAGGTAAGAAGAAGCTGGTCACACTACTGTCCACCGTGTCTATCTAATCTAATAATGGAGATATGGGAAGTACTGAGGTAAGAAGAGGCTGTTCACACTTCTGTCCACCCCGTCTATCTGATCTAATACTGGAGATACCATGGGTGCTGAGGTAAGAAGAGGCTGGTCACACTACTGTCCACCAGGTCTTTCTGATCTAATACTGAAAATACCAGCAGTGCTGAGGTAAGAAGAGGCTGCTCACACTGCTGTTTACCCTTTCTATCTGATCTAATGCTGGAAATACCAGGGGTGCTGAAGTAAAAAGAGGCTGCTCACACTGCTGTCCACACTGTTTATCTGATCTGATACTGGAGATACCAGAAGTACGGAAGTATGAAAAGGGTGCTCACACTGATGTCCACCCTGTGTACCTGATCTGATTCTGGAGTTATCAGAAGGGCTGAGGTGAGAAGAGCCTGCTCACACTGCTGTCCATCCTGTCCATCTGATCTAATACTGCAGATAAGGTAAGGTACTGAGGTAAAAAGAGACTGCTCACACTGCCATCCACCCTTTCTATCTGATCCAGTACTGGAGATACCAGGGTGTTGAGGTAAGAAGAGGCTGCTCACACTGTTGTCCACCCTGTATAGCTGAAAGCTGAGTGATTGACAATAGCTATAGACTATCTGCAGGTCACAGCAGTGAAGCGCCTGACTGCACAGACTCACATGCACCTGCTCTATTAGTATTATAGGACAGGTTTCTGTCTATGTAACAAGATAGCAGCTATTTTAATGTAATAACAAGCATTACAAAACAAGCATCATGTGCTAATTAGGCATTTAAGGACGATTTTTTATTTACTTTTATTTACCTTTTGCATGGTGAACTGGTGTTTTTAGAGATACCATTTGGTACATACAATATATTGACTGGTTTTTATTGCATTTTTTGGGAGAGGTGTAGCAGCTGAAAAAAGGCAATTTTGGATATTTTTTTTCCTCCTTACGGACAATACCATGTAGATTAATTATTTTAATATTTTCATAGATCATACTTTTAAAGATACAGCAGTTCCACATGTCATTTTTTACTGAGAAATAGAGAGTGATTTAAATTTTGATATTTTTTTATATATTTTTACAACTTTTTTTTAAACTGTTTATTTTTTAGACAATATATTGGACTTGAACCTGCAAAGCTCTTCTTGCTTGTTCCATGTGTTACAATTTTACAGCAGATAGTGCAAATAATGGACTCCTTCACAGAAGTACCAAGATGGCAGCCAGGGATCGGGACCTTTAAAATGTAATCCATTAGCACTCTGCAATCTTGTTGTGGGAGGCTTTTGGGAGCTGGTTTGCGTGTGCAGCGGCAATCAGTCCATTTAAATGCTGCTGACAGAAAATTACAGGGGAAGGTAAATTGTTAAAGAAACACTCCTCCTCCTCCCATCAAAGTTTTTATTCCTGTAATATATTGCAATCATCATATTATACAGCACTGTGTACTTACAATTGCTCATTTTGCCTTTTTACCCAGATAATTCTTCTCTTTTCTCTGCTCTATGTAGAAACAGGAAGTCTCTTGTTCCTACCTTTATCATCCTCCTCTTCACCTCCTGACTCAGCTGCTCCCTCCTCCCCCTGCCATGGACTTTTACAGTAACTCAAGAGTCATGCAGGTAAAATTGACCTCCTGTTTTTATATAGAGCTTAGAAGGATTCAGCTAGTCAGTTTTTAATCACGTGATGTCATAGACCTAATGGAAAAGAGAATTATTATCTGGGTAGAAAGGCAAAATAAGCAATTGTAAGTACACAGTGCTATATAATAGGATGCCTGCAATATATTAAGAGGATAAAACTTTGCTAGGAAGAGTGCTTTTTTTAAATACCAGCAGCAAGCTCGGCTCACTGCTGTTATAGTCAGATGTCTGCTGTGTAACACAGTCGACATTTAATGCTCGTGGAACGTTCATAGCTCCTGAGCCCCCTCCATTGACCCCATTGTGGAGGTACAAGCGTTTAAGGTATTTAGGAATTAATTCATAGTGACATTTCCTTTTAGTCATATTTTTTTATATTCCCAGACTTTAATATACTCTGGATGGAAATTGAAGCAAGCCTTTAATAACCACGAGTAACAACTTGTACCCATCTTCATCTATTTGCAGTACAATCTGATCCGTTTTGAATAAAAATTCATATAGTCACTTGCCTTAGGTCTCCCAAAATAAAACATGAACGCCTAGACAGAAGTTTTAATGCCATGTTCCTGGTGTCCTTATGGAGCAAACGTTCCCACAGTTACAATAAGGGAACATAGTGGGATTAGGCAATGATTCCGGTTACTTTATGGAACAGAACTGCTATTTTGTACTAAAGCGTTACGCGAAAGATGAGGTTAAAGGGGTTATCGGGTTTCAGCTATCTAGTTTTGTTAGTCGGGTCCCATGAGATAAACTGATTACTGGGTATACCACTGCAGGAACCAGTCCATCTGCCTCCTCCAATTGAAAAACAGCTTCCCAATGTACACTGTATTTTTAAGATACTATCATGGGTTTCTCCAGACTTAAGATATTGTTTGCCTATCCTTGGGAAAAAAACTCAATATCAGTTCGGTAGTGGTCCGACATCTGACAGCCCCCATTTATTAGCAGTTCAGCTACAGCAGGCTGCTGGATGTAAATGGTGAACGGAGTTGAACAGCTGAACAGCACAGCTCCATACCCTGTGTAATGGATGTACTCGATTATTCACATCAATAGGAGCTGAGCTGCAGTAACTGAGAACAGCCACTATGAAGTGAGCGGAGCTGTGCTGTTACGCTCTGTTCTTTGCTCTCCTGAGCATGACTTAAAAAAAAATCCAACATGGGGTTCCAGAGATATGGACCTTTTTTTTGGTGTTAGATTTTACAAGAGGGTGTGGCTCCCAGATCTTCAGGGGCGTGTCTTTAGGCTGCTCTGCATTATTCCCCTGTGAGCCACGCCCTCTTGTAAAGTTCATACAATTTAGCACTAAATAAAAATGCCCATATCTCAGGAACCCTGTGGTGGATTTACAATAAAACAAAAGACGGAATACTCAGGAGAGCAGCGGGAATAAGAAAAGAGCAAAAACTGGTTACTTTAGACCTAGTAATAGATCTTCTTTAACACTTTTATGTATGGAAGCAATTAGTTGGATAATGGTGCATGATGGAGCTCGGCAAATTCAAGTGTTTCCTAGCCAGGACTTGTCTATTACTCTGGGAAAAAAGAGTCAGGCTGTGTGCCCACTATGCGTCTTTCAAGCGTTTTTGCTGCAGAATTTCCGCAGCGAAAACGCTTCAAAAATGCTTGGTAATACGTGTGACGCGCCCCCTGGGCCGTGGGGTACCCGGAGCCGGGCCGGTAGATGCTGGGGGTTGTAGTCACAGTGGCGGTGACCCGGTCTGTGACCCAGGGCGGTCAATCCAAAGGTAGTACCTGTGTATAGGGGTTTTATAATGTTCGACTACGCCACCTGTGGAGTGCGGCTAAAGGTGGTCGCCGCTGCGGAACAGTCCTCTGAAGCTGGTGGTATTGCAGCAAGGGTATTATTATTCCCCACAGGAAGAGTGTAGCTTCAGGGCAGTGTGGGTGGATGATGGTGGTTGTAGTGCAGGGAGTCAGTAATGAACACAGAGTCCGTGTGATGCAGTCCCAAGATCTTTACTCACATTTGTTGCTGTTCTGGTTACAGGGACCCATGTAACGGCCCTCGTCGTTCTGTACTCACTCAGTGAGGGGTTCAGCTGACCCCCAGGTAACTCCGGAGTATTTAGCAGGACCCCCTTCTGTGTGTCCTTTCTCTGGCCTTCTCCCTGCACCTCACACCCAGTGACACTTCTATCCGGTACCCTCGGGCCTTGGAGGGCGATGTGTGTTCCGTCCCCTGGGTCCTATGTGGCTACCTTCTTAGTGAGACTGGTGTGGACTTTTGGCTTACGGTACATAAAGTGCTGCAGCCTCCGGTTTCTAGTTGAGCCTTGCTGTTTCTCTGCTAGTTGAGGGACCGGTTCCCCTTATCTGGCCTGACCCCTCTACCTCCTGGTAGCAGCGGGCGTACGGGTGGCCTTCTGCATGGCCCGTACCCCTAGGGTCCCTTCTCCTGGAGCCTTCTTGTTCCCACTCCTCTCTTCTCTCCTTCAGTCCTGGGCCTCACTGTCCAGGCCCGCCTCTGGAGCAGAGCTCATACAGAGCCTCTGCTCCTTCACTTCTCCTCCTCTGACTGGCTACTGATCTAAGATGGTGTCTCTATTTTATACCTCCTTCTGAAGTGCTCCCTTGATCTACGTCCTCCACCCCATCCACCACATGGTTCCCCTTCACTAGGTGGTTCCCCCCACTCCAGCCAGGGATCAGGGACTGTGCTCTCCCGTAGGAGCAATCTCGCCCTGTCCCCCGGAAATGTGGTGTAGTGAATGCAGGTGTTAGGGTCCCGAGCCATACTCCTTCCTTACCTGAGAGTGAGATACCACACCTCTGGGTGAGATGCAGTACCTCTGTGGCGACTGAACCCTCAGGGGCGCCACACGTGCCCCATGGTCCCAAATGATAATCTCTGCTGTGCACATGATGCGTAAATTTCTGCTGCGGATTATTATTGCAAAAAAATCCGCAGCATGTCCATTATTTTTGCAGAAACGTGGCGTAATTGCCGCCATTGCCTTGCATTGAATCGCATAATATCCGCATGACTAAATGTGCACCTGCTGATATTAAGCGATTCAATGTGCGGATGGTACCCGGGTCTGGAGAAAAGGAGACTCTCCTCCAGACCCGAGTACCATAGAACTGGTAAAAAAAAAAGAATTTAAAATAAAAAATAAACATTTTACTCACCTTCTGATGGCCCGCGGTCTTCTTTCCGGTGCGGAAGGACCTTCCATGACGTCATTTAGTCATGTGACAGGTCACGCGACCGACTAAATGACGTCATGGAAGGTCCTTTTACACCATCAAGAGCCACCGGGGATCCAGAACGCACCGGAGAGAAGACCGCGGGCCATCAGGAGGTGAGTATAATGTTTATTTTTTTTATTTTTTACCATTTTTATTCTTTTTTTAACTATTAACTTGATCACAATATATAAATCCATGCCAGTTGCATGGATTTATATAGTGTGACCAAGTTGTCAAGCACTTTCCAAGTGATGCTAAAATCGCTTGGAAGAGTGCTTGATAACTCGCATGCAGAAATGCATGTGACGCGCCCTCAGGGCAGTGGGGTACTCGGTGTCCGGGCCTATGGATGCTGGGGGGGAATATGTCACAGTGGCTGGCCCGGTCCGTGGCCCAGGGCGGTCAACAAAAAAAAGGGGATAGTTTATATGGGATTTGTAGTTTGATCGTGACGCCACCTGTGGTCTCTGGTAATTTGTACCAGCGCTGCTGCAGACCTCTGAGGTGGTTGATAGGCAGCTAGGATGGAACAGCTCCCCACAGGTGGAGTGGGCCTCAGGGCAATGTAGAGTTTGACGGTGGGTGGTGATGCTGGGGCTTGTAGTGCAGTCGGGATGGCGCAGCTAAAATAACTGACGGAGGCAGTGCGGTGCAGTTAACCGAGTTTTACTCACAGTTCTTGTTCAAGGTTCTCAGGTACACTGTACGGGTGTCTGCCTCTGTGTCACACTGCGTCTACCAGACCAGGGGTTCAGCACTTTCTCAGATATATCAGGAGTGCTTGACGGAACCCCGCTTTCTTTATGTTCCTTACTAGACCGACTTCTCGCGCTGGGTCTTCTCCCTCCTGCCCTGCACTTCCCACACTCAGTCCCGCTCGGGTGCTCTGAAGTCCCTCTGGGCAACCTGGAGTTCCCGGACCTGCTTGACCCTTACGGTGACTAGGATGAGACTGTGGCGACTGCACCATGGAAGTGCAGAAGCCTCCGGTTTTTCCAGCCGAGACCTGGAGTAACACAGCTGGTCCAGAGACCAGTCCCCTTCTTGCGGCCTGATCCCTCTGACACCTGGCAGATTCGGGGCGTACGGGTGCCGTCGTGCACTCACCGTACCCCCTGGGATCCCTTCTGTAAAACCGAGCCTTTCTCCTCTGCTCCCCTCCTGGGCCTCTATCACTAGGCCCCACACATGGAGCAGAGCTCCTGAAGAGACTCTGCTCCCCTGCTCCCCTCCTCTCCTTACTATTCACTGATTGACTACCCTGCAACCCTAAGATGGCTTCCCTTTATATACCTTCTATAATGGTGCTCCCCTACTCTAGATCCTCCACCCACACCCACTACTGGTTCCCCCTACCTTTGGTTCCCCCCCCTCCAGCCAGGGACAGGGCTCAGCAGGAGACACAGTGCATCTTGCCCTTCCAGCCGGCCTGGAGTAGTGTAGTGTTGAATGTGGGTGTTGGGGTTCTGGGCAGCACTCCCTCCTTACCTGAGAGAAGGAGATACCACACCTCTGGTTGAGGTGCAGTACCTCTGTGGCGACTGAACCCTCAGGGGCGCCACACTCCCCCCTGGTAAAACACAGCACGTCCGCGGGCTGGAACAGAGCAAAAACACGGTATTTTAGACATACAAAATTTTTAGATTGCATTCGCATATAAGATTATAAACAAAACATTTCTTCCCTTTATGGGAGGCACTTTTCTTTGAACATTACAGGTTACCATCATTACAAACAGTATAAAACTTTTCACTTGCACATATACATTTTCTCAAACAACTTGCAGTAAGATCCCAAACAGGGTGTCCATCTCACTGCTAATCAAGCAGCATGAGGGACCCGTCCGAAAACCCTCAACATAGGCCCTGGGCGTGACTGCAGGGCTTAAGGGATCCTGGTGCTGGACCACATCTTCGGCCACGCCAAACGGGTTTTTGTTCTGAGGTCTGCGGTTGCAATATAAAACCAATAGAGAGCACTTTTAGAAGTGCAAACTATATACGAAGTCAGTCCTTGGCTGCTCACAGTCCTCAGCCTGAAGTCTGTATACCCTGATGGGTAATTATACACACAAAAAGAAACAAATTTTCTGTTGGTACCCTTACGGGCAACTTATTTACACTGTTCAGTTCCATTTACTGGTACCTAGTAGTGTGGTCCCCGCCGGGGGTATTTCTGATTCTTGCTGGCTGACCCAGCCTGGTCATCAGCCATGAACTGCGGCGGCATGTCCTTTTCCTCCTCGACCATGCAGTATACCTGGAGGGCATACCACCCGCGTTCCCCGTGGTGTCTGGTATAGGTGACACGGTCACCGGGGTACAAATTCCGGTTGGCATGGCCCTGCTCCAGTTGGGGTTCAACATCCCGCCGGTTGACAAAGATGTCCCTGCTGAAGTGTGGGTCGCGGATGAAGTCCCACCCAGCCTTCAAGTCGAATTTCACGACCAGTCCCTCTTCATGAGGACTAGGATGGGCAGATTCCGCCTGCCGCACTTGGGCCTTCGCGGCTTTGTTCCATGCCACCAACCGCTCGCAGCGCGTCCGCCGGGTGCGCCGCTACTTCTCCAGTTGTAGGAGCTCCCGCCTACCGAACTCCTTTCTCTGCAGGGCTTGGGCTTGGGTCTCCTGCGGGAACTCCATCAGGTCCCCCCCTCCCGGTTGTCCCAACTAAACTATTCCCCTCCGGGGCAGGCAACCGGGTGCGCTGGTGTTGGAAGTAAAGGGTACTGCTGCTCATCCTCAAACCTGGCGGACCAGTCGAAGGAGGGCGCTCAGTATACCCACTCGGGTTCCGGAGGTGGCGGTTCCGGAAGGGAGCCGAGCAAGAGGTTCGCGGAGTCATCGCCCGGATGTGGAGGTTCCAGGACGGAGCCGAGCAGGAGGCCCTCGGAGTCAGCGCCCGGGGGTGGGGTTTCCGGGCTTAGCAGCTGCTCCAGGGTGTACATGGCTGGGTACGGGGGATGCTGCTGTAGGAGGCCCAGGAGCAGGTCGGCGCTTGCAGCGCCCGGGACAAGGGAACTCTTCCTACCTGCTCCTATGCTGCACACGGCCTCCTGGCGCTCATCATGCTCCTCCGGGGCTGGGGTGCCGCTGATGGTACCCAGGGCTGGCTGCCACCGAGCTGCTAACTTCTCCAGAAGCTCCTTCTTCCACCTGGCGACCGCTGCTTGCAGGGCCCATTCCACCTGCTGGCTCAGCTCCTGGATCTCGCTCTGGAGGAACTCAGCATCCTCCGGGGAAAGTTTGCTTGTCTCTCCCTCCAGGGTGAGGGGGGGCACTTGCTGCTGCAGGCCAGAGGCGGAGGCTTGATCCTGGCTTCCGTCCATGCTGGCTGCCGGGTGCGGTCTGTCTAGACTTGTTAAGACCACACCCTGTCTCCGTTCCTTCTCTCATTCTCCACTCCCTTTTCGGGGGCGGTTCCATAGCAGTCTGCTGTCGGTCACTCCCAGGGACGTCCTCCCCGCCTTGACGGACACATCTATCCGGACAGTCACAGTTGCAAGAGGCGGGTTGTGCTTTTGGCGCCATTCTGGGACCCGGCCCACGATGGGAGGTTCCATATTGTTGTCTTTGATCACGAACATAATGGCGCCCGTTCTTCTGGGGCGGGCACCACATTCAATGTGGAAAAACAGTTCTTTAGGCACATAATACCCGCTGATAACGGGCTGGTCACGTATCCTGTTCGTGACGCCAGAGATGACGTGCCCCCAGGGCAGTGGGGTACTTGGTGTCCGGGCCTATGGATGCTGGGGGGGAATATGTCACAGTGGCTGGCCCGGTCCATGGCCCAGAGCGGTCAACCAAAAAAAAGGGGATAGTTTATATGGGATTTGTAGTTTGATCGTGACGCCACCTGTGGTCTCTGGTAATTTGTACCAGTGTGGCACCCCAGGGGTCTGGTTTCCACAGTAATGCAATGTTATGTCTGAGAGCAGGTGGGAGGTCTCTTGGTCAGGAATCCTATGCATGCCACACCTCCTGCCCAGTCCTGGGAGGGGAAGAACTTCCCCTATATAAACCTGGGGCTGAGGCAGGGTTAGAGAGTTCAGAGGGAGAGTGCAGCCAGGAGGGCTGACAGGGAGCTGTGGCTCCGGCTGGGCCCAGCTCCTGGGCCATGCCAGAAGTAGAGACAGAGAAGAGAAGCAGCTATGGGAAGAAACAACAGGAGCTCTGTGGGAGCAGTGTTACAAGGAGTCAGGGGCTGGCAGCTGCAGAGCTCGCCCTGACTGAGAAGATTTCTTACCGGACCCGGAGTCCGAGGCTGTGGGGACTAACTCCTACCCAGCAGCAGAATCCGTCAGGCAGGGGATTTCAGGTCCTCTGGCCAAGAAACCCGAAGGCACGGTCACACGCATGGGACCAGCACCGCCGTCATGGAGCGGAAGCTACTAGAAGGCCCCGAGTCACCGGCCATACGGGTGAGCACCACACGGTACACTCAGGGACGTGGGCTACTTATACCCGCCTCTAGCAAGGTAGCCAGAAGAGTACAGTCAGTTTGGGAGGCCTACAACTCCGCCTGGCCAGGGGAGATCCCATCTGCTCAAGGACTGACCAGGCCCCGATCGCTAGCCAGTACTCCGGGAGGGTCTATCTTTGTCACCAGTAAAGACCCTGAATCACACCGCATCGTCTCTGAGTGATTCCTGCTACCCCCATCATCCACGTCGGCTGCCCTGAGGCCATACCCCTCCCGTTGGGGGTTATACCATCTACGCTGCACTAGCCTACCACCGGCCTCAGCGGTCTGCCCTGCAGCGGCAGCTCCATAGCTGCATTCAACGGGTGGCGTAGTCGTCCTACATCTACCGCTGATACAGCGCCACTTAGTCTGACTCCCTGGGCACGGACCGGGTCACCGCCACGAGACTACAACCCTCAACAGATCCGGCTCCGGGTAAGCTCCCGCCTGTGCAACGCAGCGCGACACAGGCCCAGGGGCGCGTCAACTTTTGGCGTAGTCGGCAGGATTTCGTGCCCGCAACCACCGGGTACTGCGTGCCTGAAAAAGACTGTTCAAACTTACCTGTGGTGAAGATTCCCGCCATCCGGCGCCATATTCCGCTTCCTTCCCGCCATCGGTGGAGTTTTCCCGCCATCCGGCGCCATCTTCAGCCTTCTTCCCGCCACACGTGGAGTTTTCCCGCCATTGGACGCCATCTTGAGGACGCCGCGCGGGAAGAAGAGGGGCGTGGACTCCGAAAGCGCGCGAGAACTGAAGCCCCGCCTCACGTCCGGACGTTGCGTAAGGTCCTGGAAGGAGCCCAGCAGACGCCGACGTCACAGGAGCGCGACGGAAGGTCCTCAACCCTGACGATCCACCGCGGAGCCGCGGCCTATGGAAGAGGATCATCGCAAGGTAGGCCACGGTCCACTAGGGGGGAGAAGGATGCCGGATACGGAGGAGAGCTTCACCGCTTCAACCCCCGCCAGCGCCACCGCTGTTGCGGTCATGCCTTTCACCATGCCCTATATCCCGGGGGCAGCCTGGCTACCCCAGTACTCAGGGGAGTCACATACCCTGCATGACTTTAGAGAAAAGCTGGATAGCCTCTTCCAGGTGTACCCCCTCACAGAGGAGCAAAAAGTGAGCATCCTGGTGGCCCAATTAACCGGGGCAGCCCAAAGGGAGGTAAAGTCCTGGCCACCTGGGAGGAGGACTGTCGCAGAGATACTAACCCAGCTAACCGAGGAGGAGCTGCAGTACTACCAATACGAGGAAAGCCAAGAGGACCCGGACGGGTCTGAGGACTACCCTCAGGAGGGAGCACAAAGAGGACATAGCTACTGAAGGGAAGTAGCGTGAATAAAGAGCTGTAAATAGTTACCCGTAAGGGTACAAGGACTGCTGCTAATTAAAATATGGTCCCCGTTGGGATTAGTGAATTGTTCCCCGTGTGTCCCTATCCCTTAAACCAGGCTGAGGACTGTGAGCAGCCATTCCTTATCCCCACTGACCGAGGACTGAGAGCGGTCGTTCTTTCCCTCTACCTGGCCGAGGACTGAGAGCGGCCATATCCTGTAAATAATTATGTGTTTCTAGTTATTTATAGGAGTCCTTGGTGGATTTACCGGGAATCCTTTGTGTATAGTTGGAGCGTAACCCAGGACGGACTAAAGACTGTTAAGGACTCGGGGCAGGACAGACCCCTACCTGGTTACGTCTCCCTGTTTTGGTGAAATGGACACCTTGCTTTTCTTCAAAAACTGCACCCGGTTGCGGACACGCCGTAACCATCTTTATGTGTTTTTCTTATTGTATTATTATTGTTTATACCTTGTTATGTTTTTCTAAAAATATGTTTAGTCCCGGAGTACTAAATTTCACTAGGGGGGAATGTGGCACCCCAAGGGTCTGGTTTCCACAGTAATGCAATGTTATGTCTGAGAGCAGGTGGGAGGTCTCTTGGTCAGGAATCCTATGCATGCCACACCTCCTGCCCAGTCCTGGGAGGGGAAGAACTTCCCCTATATAAACCTGGGGCTGAGGCAGGGTTAGAGAGTTCAGAGGGAGAGTGCAGCCAGGAGGGCTGACAGGGAGCTGTGGCTCCGGCTGGGCCCAGCTCCTGGGCCATGCCAGAAGTAGAGACAGAGAAGAGAAGCAGCTATGGGAAGAAACAACAGGAGCTCTGTGGGAGCAGTGTTACAAGGAGTCAGGGGCTGGCAGCTGCAGAGCTCGCCCTGACTGAGAAGATTTCTTACCGGACCCGGAGTCCGAGGCTGTGGGGACTAACTCCTACCCAGCAGCAGAATCCGTCAGGCAGGGGATTTCAGGTCCTCTGGCCAAGAAACCCGAAGGCACGGTCACACGCATGGGACCAGCACCGCCGTCATGGAGCGGAAGCTACTAGAAGGCCCCGAGTCACCGGCCATACGGGTGAGCACCACACGGTACACTCAGGGACGTGGGCTACTTATACCCGCCTCTAGCAAGGTAGCCAGAAGAGTACAGTCAGTTTGGGAGGCCTACAACTCCGCCTGGCCAGGGGAGATCCCATCTGCTCAAGGACTGACCAGGCCCCGATCGCTAGCCAGTACTCCGGGAGGGTCTATCTTTGTCACCAGTAAAGACCCTGAATCACACCGCATCGTCTCTGAGTGATTCCTGCTACCCCCATCATCCACGTCGGCTGCCCTGAGGCCATACCCCTCCCGTTGGGGGTTATACCATCTACGCTGCACTATCCTACCACCGGCCTCAGCGGTCTGCCCTGCAGCGGCAGCTCCATAGCTGCATTCAACGGGTGGCGTAGTCGTCCTACATCTACCGCTGATACAGCGCCACTTAGTCTGACTCCCTGGGCACGGACCGGGTCACCGCCACGAGACTACAACCCTCAACAGATCCGGCTCCGGGTAAGCTCCCGCCTGCGCAACGCAGCGCGACACAGGCCCAGGGGCGCGTCACCAGCGCTGCTGCAGACCTCTGCGGCAGTTGATAGGCAGCTAGGATGGAACAGCTCCCCACAGGTGGAGCGGGTCTGAGGGCAGTGTAGAGTTTGACGGTGGGTGGTGATGCTGGGGCTTGTAGTGCAGTCGGGATGGCGCAGCTGAAATAACTGACAGAGGCAGTGCAGTGCAGTCAACCGAGTTTTACTCACAGTTCTTGTTCAAGGTTCTCAGGTACACTGTACGGGTGTCCGCCTCTGCGTCGCACTGCATCTACCAGACCAGGGGTTCAGCACTTTCTCATATATATCAGGAGTGCTTGACGGAACCCCGCTTTCTTTATGTTCCTTACTAGACCGACTTCTCGCGCTGGGTTTTCTCCCTCCTGCCCTGCACTTCCCACACTCAGTCCCACTCGGGTGCTCTGAAGTCCCTCTGGGCAACCTGGAGTTCCCGGACCTGCTTGACCCTTACGGTGACTAGGATGAGACTGTGGCGACTGCACCATGGAAGTGCAGAAGCCTCTGGTTTTTCCAGCCGAGACCTGGAGTAACACAGCTGGTCCAGGGACCAGTCCCCTTCTTGCGGCCTGATCCCTCTGACACCTGGCAGATTCGGGGCGTACGGGTGCCGTCCTGCACTCACCGTACCTCCTGGGATCCCTTCTGGAAAACGGAGCCTTTCTCCTCTGCTCCCCTCCTGGGCCTCTATCACTAGGCCCCACTTGTGGAGCAGAGCTCCTGAAGAGACTCTGCTCCCCTCCTCTCCTTACTACTCACTGACTGACTACCCTGCCACCCTAAGATGACTTCCCTTTATATACCTCCTATAATGGTGCTCCCCTACTCTAGATCCTCCACCCACACCCACTACTGGTTCCCCCTACCTTTGGTTCCCCCCTGCTCCAGCCAGGGACAGGGCTCAGCAGGAGACACAGTGCATCTTGCCCTTCCAGCCGGCCTGGAGCAGTGTAGTGTTGAATGTGGGTGTTGGGGTTCTGGGCAGCACTCCCTCCTTACCTGAGAGAAGGAGATACCAGACCTCTGGGTGAGGTGCAGTACCTCTGTGGCGACTGAACCCTCAGGGGCGCCACACATGCAAAAACGTTTGACAAACGCTTCTACCTGGCAGGAAAAACGCATGTAAAATCCGCATGTGTTTTTCCTGCCAGGGAGAAGCGGAAAAAATCAGCAGCATTTCTGCATCGTGGGCACATAGCCTCAATCCCATCACAGAACAATTCTGAAGTTTTTATTTTCTCTTAACAGCATTAATTCATTTTAGATTTTAATACACCTGATTTTAAAGGATGTGAAGATAACAAATATGTTTATTTTTTAACTTCTTCATTTTTAATGGGGAGGAAAGGGAGTGATTCAATTTTTTATATTTTAAAAAATTTTTTTATATTATTAAAACCTTTTTTTTTTTTTTTACCTATTTTTTTAGTCCACTTAAGGGACCTGAACCTGCGATCATCTGATCGATTATACTATATTCTGCAATACCGCAGTATATTGTGAAATCTGTGGTTTCCTATGAAGCTCAGCAAGTGGCTGAGCTTAAAGGGGTATTCCCATCTTCAAGAGCCAATCCCAATAAGTAGTAGGTGTAATAATAATAATAATAATATTACCTAATACCTCCAACTAGAAATGCAGTATAGTTCTCCTGATTTACTATGTCGCTTATCCCATGCGGCATTGCAGTAGTTTAGATATCCATGGTTACAACCATTAACAACTAACTGTCACTATTTGAGTGGTCATAACCATAGATACCTAAGCTATTGCAATGCCCTGCACATGGGGTAAGCTACTTGGCAAATCAGAAGAACTATACTACATTTCTAATTGGAGATATTTGTTAATATTATTATTATTACATCTACTACACATTGGAATAGGATCTTGGAGATGGGAATACCCCTTTAACAGGAATACCAAGATAGCAGTGACATAGGCCTCCAGCAGGCCAACAGCTGCCATATTAATGCATTGATGCCCTGTGATCACTTTGAGATTGACAGTGGCATCTAAATGGTTAAAAGCAGACTTCGGAGTTCAACTCTGGCAGCGGATGTTAGAGACGGATTACGGATCTGTATCATAGCTGACATTTAACGACTGAGGAGAAAGCACAGCTCCTGAGTCCCCTGATGCACATGTAGGT
Source organism: Phyllobates terribilis (assembly GCF_046119375.1). NCBI lineage: Eukaryota > Metazoa > Chordata > Amphibia > Anura > Dendrobatidae > Phyllobates > Phyllobates terribilis. The sequence goes on from NW_027362768.1 coordinate 148,796,093, forward strand.
TATTTTTTTTCACTTACAGTGTTAAAGACTCGTGATAGTTGAGGGTCCTACTGGAGTTTTTTTTTTATTGTTTTGCACACAAGGTTCAAAGGGGTTGTCTAGTCTTAAAGTACAAGTCTATAGTCTTCGTCACTGCAGACTTGTGAATCCTAACACTGCGTGGTATGAGATTCCCCAGTGTCGGGAGTGGGCAGTCATATGATTGCAAGTATGCTATATGCATACTCCCGGGCACATTCCGACTAGACTGTTTCAATGCAAGTCTATTGAGCGAGGCCGGACACAGTCTAGTTGGAATGTTGCCGGGAGTATGCATATCGCATACTGGCGGTGATATGACCGCCCGCTCCTGGTGCCGGCACTGGAGAATCCTTACAGTGCGTGCGATGTGAGGATTCACAATTCTGCAGTCACTTAGAGTGACTGCAAACGTATTCCCTAAGGGCCGACAAACCCTTTAATTTAAGCCAGTGGTAACTGCTGTAACTACTACAAAATGGTGCTCACTTGCCATTTGAGAGCCATCTGGGCAAGTTTAGAGCTACATAGGGGAGGTTGTACTGTGGAGTAAAGAAAGCAGAATCCAAGTTACCCCTAGTGAAGATCGTGCATTCAGTATATTAAAATCAAGTGGGTTGCCTTTTTTGGTCTATAGTCCAATACACCGTGCCGGTAGGAGCTGGAATAACACGTCTGCATAAATATTTGGATAAATTTATATGCAGCTCTGCACATCTGCATAAATCTAAATAAACCTCCTGCACAGGTACAAGCTGGCAGCAAATAAAATGTATGTACTGAGCTGTCATCTAAATCACACTAATGAAGAAGCCCGAGCCCCCCTAGGGCTGAGCCGGCTGGGTCTCTGGGCGCTGGTAAAGCCAGGCAGACATTGATTCTGCAGCCTGAGTCTTCTGCTCGCTCCATTCCTGGACTCTTCACCTCCAGCAGAGATGAGTCAGACGACCGAGGGTGTGCACATCACTTGTCATTAGACGTTGTCTGACATTTCCATTCCAGGATCGCACGCACAGCTCTGGGACAGGAACAAGTCATGCCTTTCATTTTGATGATAGAACGTCGCTTCCTCCAATGTTTTTTTTCTTTCTCTTTTTTTTTTTTGTTCATTCTTTACACAAGCTTTCTGAATTGTAATCACCAGATAGATCACTCATCAGGGCCATGAATATATAATGAAATGATTTCATTAAACGTTTGACTCTCGTGTAAGATGAGCACAACCAACATGAAGGTCGTTTCTGATTCACTAATGGTATCGGCCATTGTGTGGCGCGTGTTTAAGAATCCATCACAATCCCATTGTTCAGTCCCATCTTCTTCGTCGTCTGCACTTCGTGAGTCAGAGTTATCTGACTTTTTAAAATCCTCTTTTATAACTTTAGATTTTTTTTTTTTTTTTACTATATTTATATTTTTTGGGGAGGTAAGAGTAAAATAAAAATGTTATCACTGGTTCTCTACGTACCATAATCCTTTTTATCTATCATTAGTATTGTTTAGATTTTATTCTCAAGATAAGGGCTCATTCACACATCAGGTTTTTTTTTACAAATGCAAGAAAAACTTTCTTCAATGATTTTCATCAGAGTTTGGTCTGAATTTCATCACTTTTTTACACTGATGAGGAAAAAAAAATTCCTCCATTATCTCCTATCTATCAGTCAGTGAAAAACGGACAGCACACAGATGACATCCGAGTGCTGCCTGATTTTTTCACGTTTCCATACACTTTCATTGCTGAGTTTGATCCGACACTTGGATCAATGTCAGACATGTTTCCATGATTTTGCATGGACCACTCAGTCCAAAAAAATCACTGACATGCAAACAGCCCCATAAACCTTAATAGGTACGAATGCTATCTGTGAAAAAAAAGGGAAAGCACTCCTATGTGAAAAACTGACGTGTGAATGAGCCCTTATATGTATTAATTTGGCTCCATTGCGATAGAGGCACTGGGCAGTGCACGTGCTACCCAGCCAACATAACCTACAGGTATTCTGGCCAGTTTCTGTATCCATTTGATCATTCAATTAGGTAGGGGTCAGCAGGGGTGGGTCCGCCAGCCAATCAGGCTGTCTAACTAATTTATAGGCAGAAACAAATGATCACCTATCCTGGCTCATTTGTGGGTGTCCTGCCTTGGGGACTCACACCTATCTGCAAAATGGGGAATTTTTATCCCCAACAGAGGTCCTTGTGGAGAGTGACATACCTGACATGCCAGGGTAAGGATGCTGATAGGTAAAGGCAATGCCCCTCTGAGGAATAAAATATGCAAATTCTCTTCAGAGAGGATGAGGACTTGATCTGTAATGCCACCTATTGGAATTACCAATCCTAAAAGTCAATAATGACCCTTTAACAAGCCTTGCCACATGACCGAGGATAAAAGCCAAACCAGAATCTCAATTTGCAGAGACATGTTTTGGGGCTTTGTCCCTCCTCAGTTCAAAGCATGAGCCAGATCAGAGCTCATACTTTGCACTAAGGAGGGGCAACACCCCGAAACACATGTCTGCAAATGGAGTGTCTGGTTTGACTTTTATCCCAAGTCATATGGCAAGGCTCCTGAAAGTGTCAATGTTGACTTTTAGGATTGCTACTTCCAATAGGTGGCGCTAGATTGCAAGTCTTCTTCCTCTCCGAAGAGACAATTAGCATATCCCTGGCAGCGAACTTTTATTCCTGGTACAAATCCTGTTACAAAATGGAACAACAGTTCGGACCCCCAACAGCCGCTCCATCTATTCTACATGGAAATTAATAGACTGGCGGTTTGGTATGCATACTGACGCTCTATTCTAACGGGGATAAAAGTTCTGATCGGTGCCGGTCCCATCAGTTGGACACCCACTGACCAACAAGTTGTAATCTAACCTGTGGATTGGAGATAACCTATTTTGTCCAGAACTATTGTATTCTATCACTACCTTGGTGCGCTGTTTGGATATCTATACTTGGTTATGACCACCTGGCTTTTCCATTGACCTTTCTACCGGACCGACTCTTGGTTTTGACTCAGGACCATGTGATTACACTTTTTCTGTTATTTGTGAAGACTCTGACATGGATATCGGGCTATGTTTTTGGATCCGATTCTATCATTGTTATTGCACATTCTGGTTCTGGCCCTAGTTAGCTTGGTTATTGTCCTCAGCTCCCTTCACCTGCAAGTGGCTACTCTACAGATGCTACTTCATAGCCCATGTGGTGAAAGCCAGATACCCGTATAGGGAGTCTAAGGGTGAAAACTGGAGAAAAGCTTAGACTTCACTCCCAAGCCTGACCATGAAAGCCTTTATGACCTGACAAATCTATTGCCTAGACCAAGTATCCATGTATTCATATGTTCAGCTACCAGGTAGTCAGAGGGGCATTCACTGGTCTGATCTGGGGTAGTTTATTGGTCATACATTTAGGTGATACTTTTAGCTTGTGTTCACAAGCAGGCTGTGGATGTTCCAGTCCACAAAAGAAATCTGAGGTTGAAACTTGACCTTCTGCTGCAGATTGTCCATTGGATTTGCCCCACTACAATATCATGGAGGTAATCTCTTGCTTTTCCATGTAGAATTTTCATTAAAATGGTTTGAGATCTTTTTTTAAGTTAATTGCATGTAATTGTGGATAAAAATCATTTTTGCAATTGGGTTTTGTGAAAAGTTTTGCACCGTTAAGGCCTCTATGTGTTGCAGTGTCTATTGCTGGCTGCAGAATCGGATAACTGAGAATCTGTCAATTGGCCCGTTTTAACATAGTCTGACGAAGAATTTGTAATTTTTGTATCTGTCTTTTTCTGAGCTCCTCTCAGCTGTTTTATGACCACAGATTACATCAAAATTGAATGTGCAAGGAAACAAAATGCTCATAAAAGCCAAATGGTGCTAAATTTTTAATGAAACAGTTGAGAAAATGATTTTTAGCCCCAAAGAAAAGCATTTAAGTAAAAAAAATAGTCCCCAAAGGAATTTTAAAATTTGCTCACAGTGACAACTACCTGCCTGTTTCACCCGACACCGACTCAGAGCGGTCACTGACTGCTCTTTACAGCGATTCAACTGCTCCACTTCAACAGAGCAGCTCTTCTTCTTCTGGTCTGCTCTGTCGATGGGGTGTGAATTGCAACGTCATGCTGATTGACATCTGGCTTCCTGCAGTTAGGCAGCTGTCAATTAACATGACGTCGGCAGTCACGTCCTGTTAACAGAGCAGAAAGGAAGAGAAGAAGCTGCTCTGCCGATGTTACATCAGGGGAAGCCACTGAATTGCCGGTATAACAGGCAGGTGGTTACCAACTACCTGCCAGTTAGTTCTTAGGCACATTGTAAAAAAAAATTGTCCTGTATACCTTTAGAAAATTTGTTGCATTTTATTAGTGGCATGCCCTTCCGTGTGACTGGAGTAGCATTTCTGGCATAAGAAATGCCGGCACTCTTGCTGAATTTGACGGGCAGGCATAGCCATGCCCCGTCCCATCCTGGTTCTTCCCCAGCTTCGCCCATTTTGTATCAACTGCTTCAAACTAGCATGAAAATGCCAACATTTTACGACTTTTCAAAGTGTTTCTGGAAGAAAGATTTTGAATGAATTAGCCCCCAGGAGTCCAAAGTTACCGTTCCAATTTCCTCAGTCCTTGTTTTTTTCAAGACCACAACCAAACTTCCGCTTGAAATATCTCCCCATTGTTGCCTGCATGCATCAGGAAGAACTTAAGTGTCATACTGAAATGTGAAATTGAGAGCAAACTGCTGACTCTTCTTCTTCTGCGCCGTACATTTCATCTGCACATCATTCTTTGCTGGTACATTCCACAGGGATGAGTTTAGGAGAACTTTCTTATCATTTAGCATCAATTACATAAATTACTGATTCATTTATATTTTAGACTTCGCTACCCAGAACTGCCCGGTCAATTGATTTCAGTCTTACTCTACATTTTTGGAGACATGTGCCAAAGTGGATTAAAAAGCATTCATGTTCTAACTTTCATCCTGCAAAGTAAGATATTTGTAGGCTTTCTGAAGGTTAATCATTGTCGCTGATGGACCAGTATTAATTAATTATTTGTTTCATTGATTTTAATTTAAAGGAACACTAAATTTAAAGCAAATAGTTAAGTAAAGGCTCATGTGGAAGGCAGGGCACCATGCACGGGGCTTGTATGGTAGAGGATGGAGTCTCTATGGATCGACAGTGCACAGCCCAGGGTCATAGCTGTAGGGTGTGTATAGGTAGCAGTTACACCTATGGTAAAACTGTGCAGCCTCTGTTAGACTGTGTGTGTCTATAGTATAATTGCCAACTCACCTGAAACATCCAGGTGAGATGTGTGAAATCAAGAATTCGGAGGTACGGGGAAGATCCTATGGATGTCTATAGCTACTCAATTATGGCTCTGTTCAAAATACAGCAAAGCCCATTAGAGTAGAGATGCAAAATACATCACACTTTATACATATGGATTTAAAGGTTTCTGAATGTTAACTTCTCAAAATTTGGGATATATTAAGCCCTGTATGTAATTATTCTGCAAAATTATATTACACTCAGTTTCCTTGAATTTTACCTGCTTGTCTGTTTTGCTTCTGATTTGATACCCTATAGTGGCATCAACGGAATCCTGTCTATCACCATTACCAAAGGAGATATTGGTAAGATCCACCTTCCAGGATAATGTCTTAAGCTTCTGGATATACCTTTTAACCTTGGTCAAGGGATTTAAAATGTTTTGAATGTTAATCCCAGTGGTCATCATTCCACTAAATTATTCTACACTCCCTGAGACTCACCTGCTTATCTGTTGTGCTTTTGATTTGATGCCTTGGTGGTGTCAATGGAATCTGTTCTATGAACGTTATCTATCTTTCTAGAGGAGATTCTAACATTACTAATTAAAAATACTCCATCATCCTTATTCACCATAAGTGAATTCATAACTCTCATTAAAAATCTCAGGCACATCCCCACGACAGCCTTCCTTGTCATGTGAGATGTCATAGTCTGAAGTCAATAGTCTATATACCTCGATCCAACATATGAAGAGACTACTGCAGGAAAGGAGATGTTGGTAAAATCCACCTTCGAGGATAGTGTCATAAACCTTTTATCCTTGGTCCTCAAAGACAATTCCTTTCTTTTTCAGGATGACTATTACCTACAAATAAAAGGGACTGCTATAGGGTCCAACGTAACAAACTGCTATATGTTTTATGTCTGTACAAAGAGAGAAAGTCCGCACCTGTGCAACTGGTGAACAAATGCCCTGGACCGCAATCCAAATGAGAGACAAAAAGAGTCCACAACTTCCAACAAGACCAGGTGCTTACCAATAGTAGAATGAATGTCCAAAGCAATGAAAAAAGAAAAAAAGGTAGCACTCACCGGTCTTCTTGTTAAAAAGCCATAAATTTATTATTCCATTAAAAATGGTACAGGGGGAGAATGGAAGGAAACCTCCGGACGACGGCCGTTTCGCGCCTTCTTGCGCTTCAACGAGTCCTAAGGTGATGTTTCCTTCCATTCTCCCTCTGTACCATTTTTAATGGAATAATAAATTTATGGCTTTTTAACAAGAAGACCGGTGAGTGCTACCTTTTTTTCTTTTTTCTTTTTTCATTGCTTTGTTATATGTTTTATTTTGAATAACATTTAATTTTTTAATCTGAACTATTTAAAGACAATGTCATTATATAGGACTGTTATATTGACAATATATTTTGTATATTCTGAGGCACACTGTACACCCTCATGAAATTTCATTCTCTTAATAGTTTCTAGCTCATTCATTCTGATGCACACAGAATTAAGTTTCTAGACACCACCATCATCAATGTAACCAAGGAAGAATTATTGATTTGAACACCAAAGAAACCAATAGGAATAATCTCCTGCTTTATTCCAGCTTCCATTCTAGAGCTATGAAACAAACTATTTCCACTTTAACAGAGTAACTTGCATTGTAACAGATACACAAGTATGCCAGAAATGTGTGCAGGGGACTGGTCAGAAATTTTAGGAGAGAGGCTGTCCCACGAAAGTATTAGAGTATTGCAAGAAACCTCACACCACCAACAGAGGCAGAAACCAAGGAAAGATGATTCCCTTTGTACATTCATACAACCCATTAATGTACAGAATCTATAATAGTATCCAGAAACATTGAACCATGCTAGGGAAAGGCTATTCATTGGTGAAGTAGTTCCATTCAATCTCACCTAGCTAGAGCTAGTTTGCAAAGAAGAATGGGCAAAAATGTCACCTCTAGATGTGCAGAGCTGGTAGAGACATACACCAAACAACTTGAAGAAGTAATGCAGTGAAAGGTGGTCCTAAAAGTATTGACTCAAGAGGGCTGAACACAAATGCAGGTGACAATTTTAAGATTCATATTTAATTTTTTTATTAGAAAACAGCGTATCATTTCCCTTACACTTTACAAATACTTGCTACTTTGTGTTGGTATATCTCAATAAAATACATTTAAGTTTGTGGGTGTAAACTGAAAAAATTTGGAAAAGGTCCCTATTTTATATAGCAGAGAAAAATCCTGATATACACCAGCCCGATAGAGGACACTCTTAACATGGCCCTTGGCTTTTTCAACCTTGTTCTTCCATACTGCATCTGTAGTTGTCTGATCCACGACTTCTGGACCATACTCAGTTTTCTATCACTTTCTGATACATTCGTTGTTGCCCATATCAATTATATCTTTAATTACTCTCATAATTGTCTGGTTCCCCACCTCCTAAATGGTATCCAATGAATTAAGGACTGCTCAGGAGGGGAACTGAGTATCTTATTCCCCATCTAAGTTATGGAAAAAGGAAGTTAACTAGTGCTATGAAATTGGGTCCATTCCCTGAGTAGGAGAATTGAAACATTACAAAAAACTTGTGCAGGATTAGAAAATAAGGTCTACATTAGGCTGTCTCTTCTAGCGCATCCTCATTCAAAAGTAATTAGAATAAGCTAAGATACCGGAAACAGCCAGTAGATGAGAGTGGCACTGATTATGGAGATGGATATACTGCCCACATTCTTCCCTTGAAGAGACAAGTGTTATTGTGATGTATAATGTGAATTGTGACTTGTGTTAGTAATGTTGATAAGGTGTACTGCTTGAGAATAGGGATAGCAAGAGTTAATGGTTGGGACTAGCCCAGAGAGGGAGATGATAGCCAGAAGGGAAAGTGACAGTTTCCTGATAGAATGTCAGATAGGGCTTGGAGTGCATAGAGAAAGGACCTAAGTCCAATGTGAGCAGTGCCACATTCTTGGGTGTCCCTAGAAGGGAGAGGAGACCGGGAGAGAGCTAGCCAGATCTGGAGCAGAAACAAGGAAGCGTGACCAAAAGACAGAGTGATAGATCAGAGACGTGTCCTGGGACGCCTAGCAGTACGGCCCAGAGTTCATAACTCCTAAAGGTAAAGGGCCAAGTCAGGACAATGTACTCTAGACAAAGGGAGTGCCCTAGACGGGAGCCCCCTGGGGGGTGGGGGGTGCAAAGTAGCTTCCTCAAGGGGAAAGAAGACACAGGAGACAGACTCAGAGAAAGCAACGCATTGTCCACGCGAAACGCGCGTTGGGTAGGTGTCCTTGCACCCTTTCATCCCCATTGGGGGGGGGGTTCTCAGCCCTTGGTTAAGAGTCCTGTTACTCCTGTTTACCTATGCTCCATTTTTCTGCATATTTCCCTATTACGTCTCCTACCAGTTGCCTCTTGTTTTCTTGGCGTTGATTCATTGTGGGGTACTATAGCAGCATTGTCTGCTTCCCTGCCCCTTAAGCCTTTATTTGGCCAGGTGTCTAATGTGCTGACCTTTGGTTGTGCCTTATTACAATCTATCTCGCACTGCTTACCGAGGGCTGGTTACTATGTTGGGGTGTCTGCTCTTTTTCTAACACATTGTTTATAAAATATTTTTATGGACTTTATATGAATTTTTATAGTGTATTAAAATATTTAATAAAATATTTTCCTTTTTGCATCAAAAAGCTCCTTTTGTCTTTCGTTGTTATATGTAACTTGGAGTTATGCTGCTGGCGCGACACGTGCGTACTCACAGGTACCCATAGGTATTGACGTGTCCCCAGCAATCATGTTTTTGGGTTTATTGTTTCTAATCTCCATGTAACATGCCGGGGTGCAAGAGACAAATACCTCGTCCACGGCTACCGCCTCGTGCCATGTTACACTGGGGAAAACAACAAGCAAATTTTATCACATTTTATGGTTCTTTCTCCTTTCTAGATATTTTAGTAACCCCACATGGCTGCATCACATTTATTAATCAGTGGAGATTCATTTCCTAAGATAGGAGAAAGCAGCGGACTTTCATTTGGTTGGTGTGTAACCACGGAAATTCAATTCGAAGATATCTCCAGGAACATAAATCCTGGCGTCCTGATCCTGACACTGTTTCCTTACTCAATAACAGGACAATTTATTTCTGCAAGAGAGATGTTCTACTTATTCTGAAAGTCCCTTTCCTGTTTGTCGGTTTCTGAGCCTCAAAGGCCTTTTCATTATGTCTGGACCAGACACAGCTTTATCCTTTCTTGTTTTAATTTCCTTTGGTGTCTCCTATTGTATCTTTTATCATAAATTCCAGATATTTTCTGCATGGCCAAAGACCACACAGAGAAAATTGGTTGAGATACAAGCTGGTTATTACATATAGCTTTGATATATCTTGTTGTGATGGTTGATTGCTAAAGCTTGATAAGGAGGGCCGATACATTCAACAAAATATGATGTATTATTGTACAACATATTATAAATATCCTAACATAATCATTATACATTGTAAATTAGCAAAATAATCTGACAAATAATGAAAAATGTAAAGGAATTATCCATTTTCAACAAAACTTTTTTTAAGGCTGTAATCTGCATGAGAAAGTGACAGCTAGAATTAAATGTTCCTGCAGCGCCATCTCAGGACAAATAAACCATTACATGTCACCTATGGACTTGTTGGGCTTGCTTGTTCCTTCAAAGTAAGAGGGTGCTTGGTCATCTTAATCCAATCAAGTCATATTTCTTTTAGTAAATTCCCTTCATTAAATAACCATTTTGGAGAACATTTTTATTAGAAATTTGCATTGCAAATTCCTCATAGAAATGCAGAGATCAAGTTAGGCATGCCTTCAAAGCAAAGATTTCGTTTTTTCACTAGTCCTGAATTTACAGACCTTGGCTAAAGTTAGAGCAGCTTGTTAGCACCTCTTGCCTTACAACACACTGACACGTGTCCCACCCCAAGCTGTAACCCAATGGAAACCCATGAATAAGTTGACAACTGGATGTTACCATTCCAGTTATCAATGGGACAGACTAAAATCTCAAAAATCAATTTAATTCATACTCATAGTCTGTTCATACCTTTGTGTCAGCCTGCTAAAATAAGTCTAAAATATAGAGGAGATGGCACAGCATGCGTTCTGCTATTAAAGGCTCGCAAAGCATCTTAGAATCTATCTCCTCAGATTGTGTTTTTATATATTCTGTTTGTATGGTCTACGGCGCTTGCACAAGTCATCCCTTACATAATTTCTGTTACTTAGTTTTTTTGCTTTTGTCACCATTATTTTTTAATCCTTTTGTGTTGCTGTATTGCATAGTCGTAATAAACAGTATATTTCAGTGTACTAAGTTATATGAACAGATGTTGAAGGGGATGACTGGTCAGTAGAGATGAGCGGATTTTTGGAAATTTGAATTCGCTGACTTCTCCAAATTCTCCCAAAATGTTTGATTAAAATCGAATAAATTTGCCTGAATCTCAATACTGAAAAGCTTGTAATTGCTCGAAAAATACACGTGGGGGAGAGGAGATGCAGAAACCCAATAGACCATAAGAGCTTACATTCTACAGGAGAGGGAGAATCCGTCTGACCATAAGAACTTATACTCTACGTGAGAGAGAGAGGACCCCACTGACCATAAGAGCTTAAACTATACAGGAGAGAGAGAACTCCGCTGACCATAAGAGCCTATACTCTACAGGAGAGGGAAAAACCCTCTGACCATAAGAACTTACACTCTACGTGAGAGAGAGAGGACCCTGCTAACCAAAAGAGCTTACACTATACAGGAGAGAGAACTCCGTTGATCATAAGAGCCTACACTTTACAGGAGAGAGAACCCCTCGGACCATGAGAGCTTACGTTCTACAGGAGAAAGAACACTTCTGACCACAAGAGCTTACAATCTACGGGAGAAATAGAGAGGACCCCATAAGAGCTTACACTCTACAGAAGAGAGAGAACCCCCTGGACCATAAGAGCTTACGCTCTACAGGAAAGAGAACCCTTCTGACCACAAGAGCTTACAATCTACGGGAGAAATAGAGAAGACCCCATAAGAGCTTACACTCTACAGGAAAGAGAGAGGGCCCCTCTGACCATAAGAGCTTACACACTACAGGACAGAGAGGACTCCACTGACCATAAGATTTTACACTCTACAGGAGAGAGTAGACCCTGCTGACCATAAGAGCTTACACTGTACAAAAGAGAGAGAGGTCCCTGCTGATCATAGGCGCTTATGACTCGTCCCCTGGGCCGTGGGGCACTCGGATCCGGGCAATAGGGGAACGATGGGGGTAGTAGTGGCAACCCGGTTCCGTGGCTCAGGGTGGTCAGGCCAGTGGTAGTCTGCTATGTGCTGTTGTTAACGTCCGACTACGCCACCCGTGGATTTGCGGTCATTAGGAACCGCCGCTGCAGGGCAGACCGCTGGGGCTGATGGTGTATGCAGATGAGGTGGTGTGACTCCCCATGGGAAGAGTGCAGCCCCAGGGCAGTGTAGTGGATGGTGGGAGTGATGGTGGTGAGAGTCCCAGTGCTGATAGTGCTGGAGGAGCAAGGAGCACACAGACAACAGGTTGCAGTCCAGGGTCTTTACTAAAACAGATGAACTGACCCACAAACAGTCCCGGCTAGGAGGGGACCTGGATGTCTGAGAGCAAATGGGAAGTTGGCCCTGGTCAGGGTGAGGGTGTAGGCCTACCGTGCTCTCTGCGCTCCTTCTGGCTATCTCCTCCTTATAGGGTAACAGCCCACGTTTCCGAGCTCTCCGTGTATTCTCGCCTGTATGGCCTGCGACGTGGGTTCCTTTCTGCTCCCGGCCTGGTACGGCTGTGCTGGTCCCTTCTGTTGTGGCAGAGTCTCCAGGCTTCTTAGGCCAAGGAATATACAGTCCCCTGCGGACTGGTTATCTGCTGTAGGATGTGGAATCCTCCCAGCCTCAGACACCAAAGTCTGGTAAATTAAGTCCTTTATCTGCCAAGACAGGCTCACTTCGCCTCTTGTCTCTGGCTTGTGGCTCTCCTCCTGCCACACTTCCTCTTAGGTGCAATACAACTTTCTGTCCCTGCTCTGCTCCGGGACACGTCTCAGTGTTGAGACAGGTCATCCAGTTCTCTCTAACCCTGCCCCCAGTACCAGCTTTTATAGGGGCAGCCTGCTCCCCCTACTGGCCTGAGACAGGAGGTACTGCATGCTAATGTTCCCCTGACTAGAGAACCTCCCCCTTGCTCTCAGACACAGCTTTATTACATTTTGTGGCATCCAGGCCAGGGTGACACACTTACACTGTACAGAAGAGAGAGAGGACCTGGCTAACCATAAGAGCTTACACTCTACAGGAGAGAGAGAGGAACCCGCTAACCATAAGAGCTTACATTCTACAGGAGAGAGAGGACCCTGCTGATCATAAGAACTTACATTCTACATGAGAGAGAGGACCCCTCTGACCATAAGAGCTTATGACGCGCCCCTGGGCCGTGGGGTACCCGGTGCCGGGCCAGTAGATGCTGGGGGATGTCACAGTGGTGGTGACCCGGTCCGTGACCCAGGGCGGTCATTCAATAGGGGAATATTTACAGGGGATTATAGTTTATAAAGTTCGTGACGCCACCTGTGGTATGCGACTATGTGGAGCCGCCGCTGCGGAGCAGGTCCCCTGGAGCTGATGTTACTGCAGCAGGGATGGTGTGGCTCTCCACAGGTAGAGCTTAGCTCCAGGGCAGTGTAGATGTTATAGGTTGTGCTGGGCGTTGTAGTGCAGGGGGTGATGTCGCAGATAATAATCACAGAGACAGTGGGGTGCAGTCTTCCAAGTTTACTCACAGTTGTTAAGTTCCTCAGGTTGCACTGTCCAGCTTACAGCCTCCCACGTCGCGCTGCGTTCACCAAGCAGGGGTTCAGCAATCCCCCAGATAATTCAGGAGCACTTAACGGGACCCCTTTCTGTGTGTCTTTCTCAGTCGTCTTCCTGCGCTGGCTCTCACCCTCCTGCCCTGCGCCTCGCAACCAGTGTCCCAATCCGGTAGCCTCGGGTCTTGTCGGGCGACCTGCAGTCCCCTGGACCCTCTGTGGCCACCTTCTCGGCGATATAGTTGCGGATGTGGCCACTGCACCTTGCAAGAACAGCAGCCTCTGGTTCCTAGCTGAGCCTTGTAGTTCTCCACTAGTTAAGGGGCCGGTCCCCTCTGCGGCTTGATCCCTCCACCTCCTGGCAGATTCGGGCGTACGGGTGGCCTCCAGCACTGCCCCTACCCCTGGGATCCCTTCTGTTCCTGGAGCCTTTCCCCTGCTCCCTCTCTCTCCCCCTTCAGACTTGGGCCTCACTGGCTAGGCCCGCCTCTGGAGCAGAGCTCCTGCAGAGCCTCTGCTCCCCTCACTTTCCTCCTCTGACTGGCTTGTCCTTCTAAGATGGCTCCCCTTTTTATACAGCTTCCTTTCATGTGCTCCCCTAATCTACGTCCTCCACCCACACCCACTACATGGTTCCCCCTCACTTGGTTCCCCCCACTCCAGCCAGGGAAGGGGCTCAGCAGGACCAGAGGCATCTTGCCCCCCCCCCTGCTGGCCTGGAGTGGTGTGGTGGATGCAGGTGTTAGGGTCCCGGGCAGTACTCCATCCTTACCTGAGAGTGGGATACCACACCTCTGAGTGAGATGCAGTACCTCTGTGGCGATTGAACCCGCAGGGGCACCACACTTACACTCTACAGGAGAAAGAGAGGGCCCCGCTAACCATAAGAGCTTACATTCTACAGGAGAGAGAGAAGTCCCTGCTGGCTATAAGAGATTACACTGTACAGAAGAGAGATAGTTACTCAGTGACTCTGGAGATGGAAGACCACAATTCCATACAAACTCACAAAGTGTGCTCCACTGGGAACCGCTGATCTGTGATGGCCCAGATTCCGACCACTAGAGATGAGTGAATCAATTTGCGGAGGATCAAGTTTGAGTCAAATATCCTGAAATTCGCAGTTTCACACAAATTTGAATATCTTGAGAATCGATACGCGGTTCGCAAAAAAAACCTGACCTGACATTATTTCCCATACTGATGAAGCATCAGAGAGTGGGCAAACGTCATATTATACCTTGTACAGAGGTGGTCAGTACCTGGACCATCATAGATCCACAGTTCCCAGTGGAGAACAGTTTGTACAGCAAAGTAATTTTTAATCTCCACAGTCACTGGGTAAATCACTCTTTCCTTAACTTTTGCAGAGTGTAAGCTCTTATGGTCAGCGGGGTCCTCTCTGTCCTGTAGAGTGTAAGCTCTTATGGTCAGCAGGGTCCTCTCTCTCTCCTGTAGAGTGTAAGCTCTTATGGTCAGCGGGGTCCTCTTTCTTCTGCAGAGTGTAGTAGAGTGTAAACTCTTATGGTCAGAGGGGTCCTCTCTCACCTATAAAATGTAAGTCACTATAGTTAGCGGCTTTCTCTCACTCTCCTCTGCCCCATGTGTATTTTGTAAGCAATTACAAGCTTTCCAGTATTGAAATCCATGTGAAATTACTCATAGAGAATCAAATTCTTTGGTACAATTTGGTAAAATTTGGCAAAGTTGGAGAATTCAAATTTTAAAAGATCTGCTCATCTCTACTGACCACCACTGTACAAAATATGATAATCCACTAGATGTCATAACTGCAGGGCATTATGGGGAAGTCCCCGCAGCCATGAAAAAATATATTATCCTGCTCTCTGATGCTTCAGCAGTGTGGGGAATGGTGCCTGCCAACTTTTTCATTTACTATTCAAACCACAAATTGAATCTCAAAGTGTTCGAATTCGTATGAAACCACGAAATTCAGGAAATTCCAATCAAACTCAATCCTCCTTGATTCCATCCGCTCATCTCTAGTGGTCAGAGAAGGATTCATACTCAGCGTAATAAACCTATGGTTGTAGCAGCTTTTATAGATGGTATTCCATTAATGTTGATTTTATTCTTAGACAAAATAAGATAATGATGATGTCACAATAAAGTAACTATTTTTTTACGAGTTTACAAGCCTGTGTATTCTTTCATTGGTTGTGTTTTTTTCAGGTGATGTGACAATAATGTTTGTATTCATCTCATAATGTGTTTTAATTGGATGTTGTCACAATACTTTGTGTTCTTATCTCCTGTATCTTCCATGGAGTTGATATCACGTTAGTCTCTATATTCATCATAGGTTGTATTGTACCGTGAAAATGTCACAATATAGTTTCACTGTAATGGCACCACAATAGTAATTGCCTTAATATCAAGTCTTTACACCACTGCATTGGTAGTGTTTGGTAGTATTTTATCTTGATGGTATCACAATAAACTGCATTTTACTTTATTGGATTTGCTATTTTTGATGATATTACAATAATGTTTGTATTTAATTTTTTTTATTTGATGTCACAAAAGTACATTTGTCTTCTTTCCCTAGCCATAATATCTCAATTAGAAGGCAGAGCGCCTCAATATTAGTTGTAATACTGTCACAATAATGTTTGCATTTTCCTGAATTGTGTTCTATTGTTATGATGTCTGACTACTGTTTGTTTCTATTTCTAGTCTGTATTTCATTGTGATGATGTCATACTACAGATTATGTTTATTCATTTACTTTTATTGTCATAATGTCACACTTCCGTTTTTCTTCGTTTCTAGGCATTGGCAACATTCTATTTCTGACCACAAACAATGTGTTTGTAGTTGTTTACTTGGTTTTTATTGTGATGTCATAGTAGTTTTTGTCTCTTTTTTCCAAGGCAAGGTTCTATTGTTATGATGTCACAGTAGAGTCACATGTCTTTATTTCTAGCCTTTGTATTTAGGTTATATCATATGGAGATGATGTCACAATAACCCGAGTAGTATCTTACTGGCTGTATTTATTTCTGATGATATCACTATAGTATTTAATAGTGATGGGCGAGCATGCTTGGCACTGCTTGATACTTGATCGAGTATTTTGGTGCTCCATCGAGTACCGAGCTCATTTGAATCTGAGCCGCGCGCTGCACCGAAGCCAGGAATTTCCTTGCTGGAAGCGCAGGGCCTCCTCTGTGAGCCGGACTCTTTGTGCACTCTCTCTCATCTATGTGGCGCCCTGCTGCGCACTGGTGCCACAGATCCCAGAGGGGTGCATGGATGGAATTTTCCCCAGTGGCCTCAATACATGCAGACACCTCCACCCAAGTCCACTAGATGGAGCCCTGTCAGGTATATAAATACTGGGGGGTGGAGTTCAGGAAGTCAGTCAGTGGGAAGCAGACAGTGTGACACCATGCTGCAGCTCCAGACAAGCTGAAGTCTGTGTGGCTGAAGGACAGGCTAGGTCCAAGCTGCGGGCTAGTCTGGCCAGTGAGAGCCTGGAGGGGGCTAGAAGGCAAGTGAGAGTTCCTGTCAGGCACAGACAGGAACAGAGTCTGCTCAGGGAGTCTGCATGAGAGAGTCTGCAGACTGAGGAGAAGAAGGAGAAATGCATAGGGGGCAGAGGAGCATAACAGGCTCACCCCGAACCATATACCGGACACCGGGTCCGCGCCTACAGGGATCTTTATGACCAGTAGGAACAACCGGAATCCCTTGAGAACTACAAGTCCCAGGTTAACCAACCGCTGACCACAGCGACAGGGTTAGGTACCACTAAGGCTCCAGCAACTAGGAATAGTGGGAACCAGGAGAAAACCCTACCGCCAGGTCAGTAGGTACAAGAAGGAAGCAGTAAGCAAGCCAGGCCTAACTCCAGGCAGGCCCAAAGCTTAGAGAGTAAAAGACACAGATCAGGAGGCCTCACTGGGGAGAGTCCAGAAATATACCCTTCGCCCTGAGTGCCCTGGACCATACCTGCATCACCACCAGTAAAGGTATTGAAGTTTACCCTTGTGTGCGTGCAGGTACTTCCTCTGGGACTGTCCTGCCGTCTCCCTCCTGCTTCCACCATCTTTCTACACCTCTACGCTGCCCTGAGGCCTGCTCCACCTGTGGGGAGCCATTCCATCACAAGCTGCCCTACCATCTGCCTCAGAGGACTGTTGCAGCGCTGGTGATCCTCACCAGACACCACAGGTAGCGTCACGAAAAATACCAAAAATACCCATATACAAGTACCCCTTTTCACTGACCGCCCTGGGTCACGGACCGGGCCAGCCACCGTGATATCCCCTGCAAGCAGACAGAGGCCCGGCTGCCGAGTACCCCACGGCCCAGGGGGCGAGTCATCTACATGAACCAATCATATGTGCACAGCCCCCTCCAGAGACCCAGCCACAGCAGCACAGAGTATGTCAGGAAAGCCAACCACAGCAGTACAGAGGATGTCAGGAGAGACAGCCACAGAAGCACAGATGATGCCAGGAGAGCCAGCCACAGCAGTACAGAGGGTGTCAGGAGAGACAGCCACAGCAGCACAGATGATGTCAGGAGAGACAGCCACAGCAGCACAGAGGATGTCAGGAGAGCCAGCCACAGCAGCACAGAGGATGTCAGGAGAGCCAGACACAGCAGCACAGAGGATGTCAGGAGAGCCCGCCACAGCAGCACAGAGGATGTCAGGAGAGCAAGCCACAGAAGCACAACTGACTCTCCTAACATCCCCTGTGCTGCTATGGCTGACTCTACTGACATACTCTGTGCCGCTGTGGCTGGCTCTCCTGACATCCTCCGTGCTGCAGTGGCTGGCTCTCCTGACATCCTCCGTGCTGGTGTGGCTGGCTCTTCTGACATCCTCTGTGCTGCTGTGGCTGGGTCTCTGGAGGGGGCTGTGTACATATGATTGGTTGATGTAGATGAGAGAGAGCTCACAAAGAGTCCATCTGACAGAAGAGTTCCTTCACTCCCAGCAGGGGAATTCCTGGCTTCAGTGCGGTGCACGGCTCAAATTCAAATAAGCTTATTACAGGGACCAGAGCATATCTCTCTCTCTCCTACCTGGCCGTCGAATGCAAAAATGCTCTTCCAGAAAAAATGTTCGACTCCTTCATTGACTTGTGTGGCACCCCAGGGGTCCGGTTGCCACAGTGGCATTGCCTCCCTCACAAGAGGTGATGCCATGCCTGGAAGCAAGCAGGGGTCCCCTAATTAGGTTTTTCTAAGCATGCAACACTGTCCTGGCTCCAGACCAGCAAGGGGAGTCCCTCCCCTTGGCAACTGGGATATGGGGGCGGGGTTAGTTAGACTTAGTGTGAGGAGTTGAATTGAGGACGTCGACGAGAGAGGAGCTGGGGAGTGGAGCTGCGCGGCAGTTCACCCCAGAAGGAACCAACACAGAGGAACCGGACACGGGAGTCCGAGGCTGTGGGGCACTGAAGGCCCAGCAGCAGAAACCTGAGGGCAGGAGACTGCAGGTCTCCTGGCCCCATCAGACGCCCGGAGGCTCAGCAGCACCGCAGGGCCCAGCACCGCCACGTGGGAGTGACGCATCAGCAAGGCCCGAGCTGCCTGCCATACGGGTGAGCACAAAGACGTTGCACTCAGGGACGAGGGCCATCGCACAGCTACAAGCAGCAGGGCCAAAGAGATTAGTGGAAAGGGAAGGCCTCCAACTTCACCTGGTGAGGTGGATTCCTTACTTGCTTCCATGCTGCCCGGACTTCCACTTCTAGCCAGTACCTTAGTCCCGGTTTGCCTAATCACTGCCAGTAAAGATAAGAGGAAACCACCATTAAGTTGTGGACTGATTATTGCTGCGCCATCAAACCCTGCACTACAACACCCTGCATCACCTATAACATCTACACTGCCCTGGAGCTAAGCTCTACCTGTGGAGAGCCACACCAGCTTTGCTGCACTAACATCAGCTCCAGTTGACCTGCTCCACAGCGGCGGCTCCCTTTAGCCACATACCACAGGTGGCGTCACGAACTTTGTACATAAAAACTATAAAATCCCTTTTTTACTGACCGCCCTGGGTCACGGACCGGGTCACCGCCACTGTGACATCTCCCCTAGCAATGACCGGCCCGGCACCGAGTACCCCACGGCCCAGGGGGTGCGTCACTTGCATTATGCTCGGTACTCGAGTTGAGCAGGTCCAAGCGTCCAACCTGCTCGATTCGAGTACCGATCACTCGAGTAGTTTACTGCTCGCTGATCACTAGTATTTATCATTATTCATTAGTTGTCTTATATTATGATGATTTAACCCTAGTAATTGTCTTTACTTTAAGTCTGTGTTCCATTGTGGTGATAGCAAAACAGTCTCTGTACTTTTTATAGCTTGTAATCTATTGTAGTTGTAATCACTTTATTCTTTTATGGTAACCAGTTCCGGATTATACGATGGACAAATGATATGCAACTGCCGATGGGGTATTTCTAGGCACAAGTAATATTTTGAAAATTCCAAAAGTTTTATGGGAGTTGTTATCTCTTTATTGGGTACTCCAATACCCAGTGTGCCTGCACTGATTCGTAGATGGATTCTGGTGGGCCAGTACTGATGTTTATCACTATATAGAAAGAAGTCTAAGCGTTTGCTAGACACCTCTGGTTTAAAGGCCCCGTCACACTTAGCGATGCTGCAGCGATCCCGACAACGATACGACCTGTCAGGGATCGTTGCTGCGTCGCTATGTGGTCGCTGGTGAGCTGTCAAACAGGCAGGTTCACCAACGATCAGGGGAGCAGCGACATCGTGGAAAGAATCTTTCCATGATGTCCTGCTCCTGGTTACCAGCCTGCTGAAGCAGGAGCAGGCTGGTAACCATGATAAACAGCTGGTTACTAGGGGCACACGCGCACCTAGTAACCCGCTGTTTATCATGGTTACCACTCTGCTACGGTGAGCGGGAGGTTACCGCTCACTTTAGCAGGCTCGTAATCATGATAAACAGCGGGTTACTAAGTGCGCGTGTGCCCCTAGTAACCCGCTGTTTATCATGGTTACCTGCCTGATCGGTGGTCCCGCTGGTCACACACAGCGATGTGTGCTGACCAGCGGGAGGGCAACGACCAAAAAAAGGTCCAGGACATTCTGCAGCGATCAGCGACCTCACAGCAGGGACCTGATCGCTGCAAAGTGTCACACATAGCGACATCGCTGGTGAGGTCGCTGTTGCGTCACAAAAAACCATGACACAGCAGCGATCTCGCTAGCGATCTCGCTATGTGAGACGGGGGCTTTATTTACCTCCCGGGAATAAGAGAATCATCCATGTTAAATTCCAACGTGACCAATCCTTTTTTCCAGTAGAAGGTATCAGATAAGTTAGGTGTGCCTCAATAAACATTACATTGTTGGCCAATCCTTTTGACATTAGTGGGTTTATTACAAGTACAACCTCTATATATGTGCAGAGACTTTCACCAACCTTGACACAACTCTTCTTTTGGAAGTCAACTGCTTCAATTACTGACACAATCATTGTTCCTACAAGAACAAACCCATAGCGCCATTAGTACCAGCCATGATGTCTCCATTTGAACACTCCCATTAAGGATACAATGCTAACAACATTTCCACTGCAGTGTCCCCCCAGGAGTACTAGACACTGTAACCTCATAAAAGTCTGTATATGTTTCTAGCTTTATCTACTTTTATTGAATGTTATTAAGGACTTCAATTTTTAACAAAATACTGTATTGCAATATCATAATTTACTAGCAAAACCCTTGACAGGCTGCAATGCTAATTGCAACGACTGGGTGGCTACATGTAAACACATGCAGTATAAAAAACTATTGACAAAGTATCACAAAATTATATATTTTTTTACAATAGGCTGGTAATGTAGAGCCTCACTGTCACGCCAGGTGAGGGAAAGACTAAGTGCAACATGAAGGGAAGAGGGGAAGGAAGCCCAAACACTAGGGAAAGGGGGAGTGGAGACCCCTAGACTGATCTAATATCACCCTGCCTACCCTATCGTCCTTATATAGGTTCCACACCTATCACCGAGCAGGAACCTAAGCCCTGAATGTCCCTAGAGCTTGGCCCTAGATAGGGAAGGTACAGGGTGAGCACTATTCAAGCCTCACTACAAACTAAAGACAACAAGGTAGACAAACAAAGGGGATACACTTAGCTTGAGCAGACACCAGAGAGATAACGCCAACTGTCCTCCAAGGGCACCAAAGAAGAAACTAGCCAACTACTAGTGCTCCAAGCCAACACAGAGGTACATAGAACTATCACCGATGCCTCTCTGGAGAAACTGAGAGTTTTTAACTGCCAAGCAAGGGCGTGTCAATCAGCAGCAGAAGGTGGAGGTAGCTGCTTGGTCCTAAAAGAAGAAGGATATAACAATACTAAAGAGATGAGAGGATCAAGAAGACATCTGCAATGCCAAGCGCAGTGACCTTCTGCAGCCGACTCCAGAGCGACACACCCGTGACACTCACTTCTTGGGATATATTGAAGCAAGTGAAAGAGCAAGGGGGACTATCTTTCCACCATTATGTTGCCATCTTATGCCTCAGTGTTTTCACTGTTCACTATAAACTCTGATGTCCACCAACTGTCTTTCCTTGCTTCCTCTGTAATTGACTTTGTACGGCAGAACTACCATGCATAGGTAGCACTTGTAGTTGGCAGAAAACAAAGTTTCCTGACTTCCTTATGGAAGAAGATGTCCAGAATCACCATAGTCCCAAGCAGAGCATGGCACTGATGCCATGTTGAAAGATGTGGCTCTCAGTGGAGGGTTGGGTCACTTTAAATGAGAGAAAAGAAAAGCTTAGACAAGTAGAGGAGACACAAGATTGCCATATAATATTTGGGCAAACAGAGAGAGAGAGGCTGCCCTTGAAGGAGGAGGTATTTAGAGATATTCCTGTTGCAGATTTCAGCTTTCAGCAGAATTATTAAGCACTTTGACATTGTGGGACTTACATACAAGGGACTTACAGAAACCATTATCTGTATCATCACAACATTTAGGATTACGGAAGACAAAACAAAAAGTCGCACACAACATTATTAACAAACTAAGAATTAACACTGTGCCATCTGCTGTCTGTTCAGCATAAGCCTGCAGCTGTTGTATACTCCCAACAAATCCTTCTTTATTCCTCAGTATTAGAGAGGATGGTGAGCCAACAATTAATTTTTTCCTGAACTTTTCTTGTTCATGGAAATATTCTTCACTACTGCAGTACTGCCTAGATGAAATAATGTTTTGGATGATTACTTTCCTTAAAAGTGTTACTACATTATACCGCCAGCCGTCGGCTTGATCACCACATGCTCTTTTCTTTACAGCTCCCATTGCTTTTTCTCTACCATATCTAACATTCACTGAGTTCATTCCTGATATTTACTTCATGAGCCCAGCTCCTATCTCCGTATATTCATTTTATGAGTGTCCTGTGAAGCAATGAATATACAATCAGCTCCATATTACAATGAAATGGAAATAATTCTAATTTTAGCTCGCCGGTGCGGTGTTTTATTCAGTAAAGAAGAAGATTTTTTTTTTTCTTCATATTTTTCTTGTGATCTTTCATTATAAGAACAAAACTACATAACCGAACATAAAATATTAATGTTGGAATCATACAAAACGTATTACCAAAAAAGCAAAAAAAAAAAAAACCTGCAATGAGTAAATGTCTCTCTTGGTGATCACAAAAGGAAACTTTCCAGATTAAATTTAATGGCGATACAAATAAGTCCGGAAAAATAACCTATAGGGAAAATTGGGTAATCAATATTTATATACATTTACATTGTAATATCCTGAAGATCAATGGTAGCGAGTCCCAAGGTTGGAATCCCTGTACAGTGAAATAGATCTGAACCGCAAATGTCACATTGTGTTGTCATATCTAGCGCTGGTTTATTAAGCAGAATATGTTGCATAAAGAAAATGAGGATAATAGTAGTTGTTATGAATGATATGCAAAATGCAGCAGGGACAAGTTACATGACTTTCTTGGTTATAGGATTTTTGGCTTAAAAAATGTGGTCTTTATAGTATTAAAGAGTAACTGCACTTTTATTTTTTTCACAAATCAATAATACAAGTGAAAATAGGAAATTTGTAATATTCTTTTTAGATGAAATGCCTCTTTTTTCACTTAGAAATCTCTTTTCTCATACACTGATCATTTACCCTCAAAAACTGTTCAAATCTGTCTACAAATCTGTCTGCAGTGAGGGTTTAAATTACTCTTGTTGCCTGTAGAAGTATGTGGAGAGATAATGAAGCTGGAGAGAGACAGAAAGAGACACAAAGAGAAACTGCTGAGGCTTCCAGTGTATAGAGTAGGGTTCTCAAACATGTGGGCCATGGGCCGCATGTGGCCCCAGAGGCTGCATGGTGCTGCTTACAGACACCGGGGTTCCCATGATGATCGCGGAGCAGTCCTGGGGGCCGCCGATACCAATGGTTCAGTTCAGTTGAATGTGCGTCCTTAAACCCTCTCTGCCCTGCAATACCAATACTAGCCACTGGCAAATCAGAGGCCGGTAGCTAGCGTTGGTGTGTCTGTCACTGCCATGGGCCGCCCCGGCTGTGGAAGAAAGGAGGACCGTGTTTGTTGAGGGAGCGAGGTCAGGTGAGAAGGATATATACAGTATATATTGTTTAATGTGTATGTGAAGAGCGGCACAGTGTGGGACATTACTACCAGATGTGGACCAGGATGGGGGACATTACTACCAGATGAGGACCAGGATGGGGGACATTACTACCAGATGAGGACCAGGACGGGGACATTACTACCAGATGAGGACCAGGACGGGGGACATTACTACCCGATGAGGACCAGGACGGGGGACATTACTACCAGATGAGGATCAGGATGGGGGACATTACTACCAGATGAGGATCAGGATGGGGGACATTACTACCTGATAAGGTCCAGGATGGATGGACTTTACTACCAGATTCGGACAAGGATGGGGGACATTACTACCCGATGAGGACATTACTGCAAAATGAGGACCATGATGTTGGACATTACTACAAGCTGAAGACCAGGATGGGTGACATTATTACAAGATGGGGACGATTATGGGGGACATTACTACAGGATAGGGACCAGGATGGGGGCCAAGATGCTGGCCAGAATTACTGTATGGTGCTAATTGTAAGACAATAAAATAAAATAAAAAACATGCCAAAAACGTTCAAAAAGGTGTATAGAAAAAAAATGGCATCACTAAAATTGTCATCTCGCCGTGCAAAGTATGCAACCCGTCAATTTTAAAATTTTTCTATGTTTGGCTCATATACCCAGCTGAGTTTGAGACCCCTAGTGTAGAGCATACAGTGGTCAACACTGGTAAATAATGTAGGATGCAATTCATGGCCATAAATAGTTTGAGTCCTTGTGTAGACACATGTGACAACTTATTTTGTAAAGTTACCTGAAAGTACAGTTACGCTTTAAGTGATGCAATGACAGAACCGGGGAGCTGTGAATAATTAAAGTGGTCAAACCCCAAGCAATCAGTATGTTATCCCCTATTCTATTGATAGTGTATATTTACCATCTTGGGAATAACCCTTTAATACATTTTGCATTTAAATGACCACTCCATTCAAATAGCATAAAGTGATTTAGTGCGTTATTTGGCCAACATACGTCACTATTATTTAGTCACCGCACTGTTTGGTGCTTAGTATTTGGCACTGTTTGGCTACTTACCTCCTGAATATTGTTCTTTTTAGAATACCTCTCGACCAAGCAAAGAAATAAACAGCTGATTTATCATACTATATGGTGAGTGCCAACCGACTTTTTTGATATGTTACTTTTGAACATCTCTCAGATGTTGTGCACCACACGTGTGAATACCGTTTTTATCCCAATGTATTTATCCTGTCTTTGGGATTAGTGCCGACCTTATTTTCTACTATATGGACTGGCCTGGTATCTTTTTTGGACACCAATTGTGCACCATGATGGGGCTCCAATATTAGATAATGCACAAGAAGGGGAAAATCTAGGATTTAAGACTAATGATGGCTGGGAAAACAGCAACGAGCAACATGCGCTGAACAGTAATCTAGGATTCGCAATTGTCCCCTACTACTCCCTAAATTCGACCCTGAATACAGAGCAGGATCCGACACAAGAAGTAAAGCCTTCTAGCTTTATGAATGCACAATGATTTACAAGTCTTTTTTGACTTCCGCTTTGGGGCTTTGGGATATCTGTGTAATCCCATGAGTCATCTTATCATATGGAAGAGCTGTCACTGCATCACAATGACATCATTCACACCTTGTACTACCGCGCTATTATTATTCTTTATTTTTATAGTTATAGCACAGCGCTTTACAACTTAAATTAGTAAAGACACAGACTTTGAATGGAAAGAGAGGATCCTGCCCAGAAGCTTGCAGCCCGACATCAGTTGTACAATCACATCATGTAACCCATGCTGTGGATTTATTAGGTGCAGCACCGTGTTTGATGAAAGCCTACAGGGTACATTTCTTTCATGACATTTATTTGAGTAGGGGCTGCTCGGCTTTTAAACATTGAGAGAAAACTGATAATACATAAGTCATTACATTGTGGATAACATTGATCATAACTAAAGATGTTTCTACCTTGGGGTAACAAGTTATTTAACAAGACTCTACCAGTAAGTGTTTTCTCTGGGTTTGTTTGACCTTCCAGAAAACTAGAGAAAATTCTAGTGGGTCCAAGCTCTTACAAAATAATGGATCCAAAGGTCCAGCAGAAGATTTTCTACTTCCAGTTCATATCATCAGTAAAATCAAATGGATTATTAGATTATTTGTGAAACATCCCATAACAAAAGGGCCATATTGTCAATCAAATGGTTACAAAAGTCATCTCCATATGTGGTTGCATTCTACTGGATTTTTAAGGCGTACTATTGTGTCAGTGTTTAGGTCCACCAAAGGATCATCTTGTATTCTAGTGGGCCAGTTTGGTACAACTTCAATGACCTGATTTGGTTTCCATCTTGGGTTGGTCCCATCTTTTCCGTTGAGCAGATCTACCTAGTCTCCGGTCTTGCTGGTTGATGGGTGGGCTGGTTCCCCTGATTGAGTGACAGGTCAGGCCAGCAGCTTTCCCTTCTGGGCTGGACTGTGTGAACTTTCAATGTTGTTATATATGTTGTTATATTAGGCAGCTTTGCCTCTATGACATCAGAACTTAAATGGAGTTGGAGAGAAGTGGCCAAGATTAGGAGCTAAGCACTCTCCAGTGGCCTCACTGCAGTGCTTATAAGCTCAGTAGGAAAGAGCATGTAAGCACAGGCATGTTTGTTCCTAGTCAGCAAAGGTGGACAATCATTTGCTGTAAATAATAAAATATTTAATTATTATCAGAATTAAAGGGGAAATTAATAATAGCAAGTAATTTCCACTGTCTAAAAATCAATCTAAGAAGATGGGAAAACTCTTTAAGGGTCTTATACACCTTAGATAGTGGTTGATCTCTTCTAGCTCCCCTAGATACATGAATGATTTTCTCAAGTGAGTATGGTTGTGCTTTCAATGACAAGACACCTTTGGTGGCTGCTTATCTCATAGGGAAATAAAATGATTGGGCATTGTAATTCAGTATGCCCAATCGTTATTTCTCCCAATGTTATCTATCAGATGAGAACTGTACGACTCCTTTACATACAGGTGCATCTCACTAAATTAGAATATCATCAAAAAGTTAATTTATTTCAGTTTTTCAATACAATAAGTGAAACTCATATATTATATAGAGTCATTACAAACAGAGTGATTTATGTCAAGTGTTTATTTCTGTTAATGTTGATGATTATGGCTTACAGCCAATGAACACACAAAAGTCATTAACTCAGTAAATTAGAATAATTAACAAAAAACACCTGCAAAGACTTCCAAAGCATTTAAAAGGTCCCTTAGTCTGTTTCAGTAGGTTCCACAATCATGGGGAAGACTGCTGACTTGACAGATGTCCAGAAGGCAGTCATTGACACACACCACAAGGTCCCAGAGTTCCAATTTTCATTTGGAAATGAAAGTCCCAGAGTCTGGAGGAATGGAGGAAAAGTGGAGAGGCCACAATCCAAGCTGCTTGAGGTCTAGTGTGAAGCTTCCACAATCAGTGATGGTTTTGGGAGCCATGTCATCTGCTGGTGTAGGTCCACTGTGTTTTATCAAGACCAAAGTCAGCGCAGCCGACTACCAGGACATTTTAGAGCACTTGATGCTTCCCTCTGCCCAGGGCCGGCTCCAGGTTTTTCTGGGCCCCGGGCGAAAGAGTCTCAGTGGGCCCCTTTAACACATACCACGATTCATAATGCAGAGATACGGCGGAGAAATATATATATATATATATATATATATATATATATATACAGTACAGACCAAAAGTTTGGACACACCTTCTCATTTAAAGATTTTTCTGTATTTTCATGACTATGAAAATTGCACATTCACACTGAAGGCATTAAAACTATGAATTAACACATGTGAAATTATATACTTAACAAAAAAGTGTGACACAACTGAAAATGTGTCTTATATTCTAGGTTCTTCAAAGTAGCCACCTTTTGCTTTGATGACTGCTTTGCACACTCTTGGCATTGTCTTGATGACCTTCAAAAGGTAGTCACCGGAAATGGTCTTCCAGCAATATTGAAGGAGTTCCCAGAGATGCATAGCACTTGTTGGCCCTTTTGCCTTCACTCTGCGGTCCAGCTCACCCCAAACCATCTCGTTTGGGTTCAGGTCTGGTGACTGTGGAGGCCAGGTCATTTGGCGTAGCACCCCATCACTCTCCTTCTTGGTCAAATAGCCCTTACACAGCCTGGAGGTGTGTTTGGGGTCATTGTCCTGTTGAAAAATAAATGATGGTCCAACTAAACGCAAACCGGATGGAATAGCATGTCGCTGGAAGATGCTGTGGTAGCCATGCTTGTTCAGTATGCCTTCAATTTTAAATAAATCCCCAACAGTGTCACCAGCAAAGCACCCCCACACCATCACACCTCCTCCTCCATGCATCACGGTGGGAACCAGGCATGTGGAGTCCATCCGTTCACCTTTTCTGCATCGCATAAAGACACGGTGGTTGGAACGAAAGATCTCAAATTTGGACTCATCAGACCAAAGCACAGATTTCCACTGGTCTAATGTCCATTCCTTGTGTTCTTTAGCAGAAACAAGTCTCTTCTGCTTGTTGCCTGTTCTTAGCAGTGGTTTCCTAGCAGCTATTTTACCATGAAGGCCTGCTGCACAAAGTCTCCTCTTAACAGTTGTTGCAGAGATGTGTCTGCTACTAGAACTCTGTGTGGCATTGACCTCGTCTCTAATCTGAGCTGCTGTTAACCTGCGATTTCTGAGGCTGGTGACTTGGATAAACTTATCCTCAGAAGCAGAGGTGACTCTTGGTCTTCCTTTCCTGGGGCAGTCCTCATGTGAGCCAGTTTCTTTGTAGCGCTTGATGTTTTTTGCAACTGCACTTGGGGACACTTTCAAAGTTTGCACAATTTTTCGGAGTGACTGACCTTCATTTCTTAAAGTAATAATGGCCACTCGTTTTTCTTTACTTAGCTGCTTTTTTCTTGCCATAATACAAATTCTAACAGTCTATTCAGTAGGACTATCAGCTGTGTATCCACCTGACTTCTGCACAACACAACTGATGGTCCCAACCCCGTTTATAAGGCAAGAAATTCCACTTATTAAACCTGATAGGGCACACCTGTGAAGTGAAAACCATTTCCGGTGACTACCTCTTGAAGCTCATCAAGAGAATGTCAAGAGTGTGCAAAGCAGTCATTAAAGCAAAAGGTGGCTACTTTGAAGAACCTAGAATATAAGACATATTTTCAGTTGTTTCACACTTTTTTGCTAAGTATATAATTCCACATGTGTTAATTCATAGTTTTGATGCCTTCAGTGTGAATTTAAAATTTTCATAGTCATGAAAATACAGAAAAATCTTTAAATGAGAAGGTGTGTCCAAACTTTTGGTCTGCACTGTATATATATATATATATAGTACAATGCAAAGATTTCACTTCTTACATTACATGAGTGATATCTATTGTAAATTCCACAATAGCTCAGAAACCGGTGAATCGCTCCACACAGAATACTGGCCCCCATATAAGGCTCCATACGGAATACTGGCCCCCATATAACGCTTCATACGGAATACTGGCCCCCATATAAGGCCCCATACGGAATACTGGCCCCCATATAAGGCCCCATACGGAATACTGGCCCCCATATAAGGCCCCATACGGAATACTGGCCCCCATATAAGGCTCCATGCGGAATACTGACCCCCATATAAGGCTCCATGCGGAATACTGGCCCCCATATAAGGCTCCATACAGAATACTGGCCCCCATATAAGGCTCCATACGGAATACTGGCCCCCATATAAGGCTCCATACGGAATACTGGCCCCCATATAAGGCTCCAAACGGAATACTGGCCCCCATATAAGGCTCCATACGGAATACTGGCCCCCATATAAGGCTCCATACGGAATACTGGCCCCCATATAAGGCCCCATACGGAATACTGGCCCCTATATAAGGCCCCATACGGAATACTGGCCCCCATATATGGCTCCATACGGAATACTGGCCTCCATATAAGGCTCCATACGGAATACTGGCCCCCATATAAGGCTCCATACGGAATACTGGCCCCCATATAAGGCCCCATACGGAATACTGGCCCCCATATAAGGCCCCATACAGAATACTGACCCCCATATAAGGCTCCATACGGAATACTGGCCCCCATATAAGGCTCCATACAGAATACTGGCCCCCATATAACGCTCCATACAGGATACTGGTCCCCTTATAAAGCTCCATACAGGATACTGGCCCCCATATAACGCTCCATACAGGATACTGGTCCCCTTATAAAACTCCATACAGGATACTGGCCCCCATATAACGCTCCATACAGGATACCGGTCCCCTTATAATGCTCCATACAGGATGCCGGTCCCCTTATAACGGTCCATACAGGATACTGGCCCCCATATAATGCTGCATGCAGGCTGTTACCCCCCACATAATGCCCCATACAGGCTGTCCCCCCCTTATAATGCTCCATGCAGGCTGTTACCCCCCACATAATGCCCCATACAGCCCCCCCCTTTTAATGCTCCATGCAGGCTGTTACCCCCCACATAATGCCCCATACAGGCTGCCCCCCCCTTATAATGCTCCATGCAGGCTGTTCCCCCCCACATAATGCACTATGCAGGCTGCCCCCCCCTTTATAATGCTCCATGCAGGCTGTTCCCCCCCACATAATGCACTATGCAGGCTGCCCCCCCCTTTATAATGCCCCATGCAGGCTGTTCCCCACCTTATAATGCCCCATGCAGGATGTCACCCCCCCTCTTTATAATGCCCCATGCAGGATGTCCCCCCCTCTTTATAATGCCCCATGCAGGATGCCCCCCCCTCTCTTTATAATGCCCCATGCCTGCATACATTAAAAAAAAAAATCAAATACTCACCTCCCTTCTCCTCACCTGCTACCTGCTGCCCGCTGCCCGCTGCCCGCTGCTCGGGTCCGAACTCCATCGTTGTCGGCGTCTTCCCGCTCAGCGCTCCCTGTGACGGCTCAGGGGAGGGCGCGGTGTAAAGACGTCACCGCGCCCTCTGACCTGAGACGTCACAGGGAGCGCAGAGCAGGAAGACAGCTGATCTGCGGAGGGACGGGGAGAGGTAAGTATCCGGCTGCCGGGGCCCTGAGTAAGCGGCGGAGAAGGGCGGGCGCTGACACCGCTATCCTCCGCCCATAGCCCAGAGGGGTGCGCGACCGCCAGTGGGCCCCTCTGCCTGCTCAGGGCCCCGGCATTTGCCCGGGTGCGCCGGGTACTGACGCCGGCCCTGCCTCTGCCGACAAGCTTTTTGGAGATGGAAATGTCATTCTCCAGCAGGACTTGGCCCCTGTCCACACTGCCAAAAGTACCAATACCTGATTTACACACAACAGTATTACTGTGCGTGATTGGCAGCAAACTCTCCTGACCTTAACCCCATAGAGAATCTATTATAGAGAATCTATGGGGTATTGTCAAGAGGAAGATGAGAGGAAGATGAGAGACACCAGACGAGCTGAAGGCTGCTATCAAAGCAACCTGGGCTTCCATAACACCTCAGCAGTGCCACAGGCTGATCGCCTCCATGCTACATTGCCCATTGATGCAGTAATTGATGCAAAAGGAGCCCCGACCAAGTATTGAGGGCATTTACTGAACAGACATTTCAGTAGGCCAACATTTCAAATTTTAAAATCATTTTTCAAGCTGTTGTTATACAGTATTCTAATTTACTGAGATAATGACTTTTGTGTTTTCATTGGCTGTAAGCCATAATCATCAACATTAACAGAAATAAACACTTGAAATAGATCACTCTGTTTGTAATGACTCTATATAATATAGGAGTTTCACTTTTTGTATTGAAGAACTGAAATAAATTAACTTTTTGACGATATTCTAATTTAGTGAGATGCACCTGTATCTGTTGATAGTCTAATCCCTCCAAATTGGGTTCAACTGGCCTTAATCTGATGTGTAAGAGGCTTTCAACTATTAGACAGTTCAGAATCAATTTCCCCTCCGTCTTTGAGTAGTGAAGGTTTCTTCATATTTTCCGTTATATATTGGTGGGGGGTGTCCATTAGCAAAGAAAATATATTTAAATATTTTTTTAATATGATTATATAGAACTTACTAGAACTACTAGAACCTAGAACTATTTCCAAAGGTACCCCAAATCTTCAGGTGTCCAATCTAGTCCCTGGGTTGGCAGTTCCAATAACCGGTTGTGCTCAACACAGAGGAGCGTTTCATGTGTTGGCACATCATCGGTGCTGTGTGTGAAGGAGGCTGGCTGACAATCTCATTCCAATAGACAGATGCACAGAGAAAGGGACTGGCTTAAATGTTAAAATGAGCAGTCAACCAGCCCCCTTCACACACGGGACTGATGATGTGACTACACAGTAAAAGTCTCCTGTATTGAACCAGAAGATGAAATGGCCAAGTAAGGACGAGGCTGATATCTTCAGATTGGGACACCTTTCGAAATAAATGTGTATTAGTAAATTCTATGTAATCCTATAAGGAACATAGCAAATAGTATTTTTTTTGTGGTGGACAATACCTTTAAATTAACATTTTTCAGGAAGTTTTGCTGATTCTTTCTACTAATGCAACTCTTCACTTCTTCTGGACGCTTCATTACTTGAGCACAATTACCTGTGCGCTCGCTTACAATTATACACAGACTTCTAGGTTCATGTTTCTTTCGAAGCTGCTCTAGGGAAAATCTTCAGCCTCCAAATATTCAGTACTAAATCAATTATTTTTACAGAATAAGTGGTTAGAGAAAAAGAAAAATAATGTAGATTGATTGTTCTATACTAGGTACGTAACCAAACGTTCTTTAGTTCTCAGTACACCCACTATAATTTAGGGGTTCCTGTACTCTTGAGTATCTTCACATATTCGTGGAGTTTCTTTTGGCTGTACTTAGTTTTAGGACTCCTGGTAAGGTGGACATGTAATATTAGGCAGCAGATGGTTATGTGTGGGAGTCTAACTGTGGATTTCAGACAGATTTCTAAGCTTAAAAAGTTAATTATGCACCTCGAGTGTTGACTTCAATATATAAATCAGTTTTTCTACGGAGGCGAAATCTTATACCTTGTCTGGAAGAGAAAAAAAGAATAAGAAACATTTTTTTTTCCATTTTTTAAATGTTTTTCTAATTAGTTTTGGAAGTTCCGGGAGACATTTTCAAGTTTACTATGATTAACCTGATCAGTGCTAAAGTGAATATTGTCATTAGTTATGCTTTGACACATGGTAAGGTTTTAATACTAGAGACAGGATAGGACCGTCCCAAAGGGTTCACCTTGTCGTGGTGGGATGGCTTTTATGTTTTTTTGATCAAAATAATGTTAACTAAGTACTCTATGTTATTTAGATGTACTATTACTATTTACTTATTTATTTACTTGCTGTTGGGTATATGCTCATTTTGTTTTTTTGCACATATACCAGCGCTTATAGTCCGGCTCATTTTTTTGGTTTTGCTATAAATGTTGCAAATAAGATGTGAATAGGGCATCTTCTATTTCTTCACATTGGTATATTCCTCAATTTAGCAAACACCCACCCAAAAACAAACAAATGAACACAACAAAAAAATACCAAAAATGCAACATTAATACTATTTCTACACTGTGTTCCAAATTATTATGCAAATAATATTTTCTCAGATTTTCCCAAATTACCTATATGAATTGCAGTCATTGTAATTTTCCAGTCAAATAACTATTAGAGTACAATTGAAAGGTTTTTGTACAGACTGCCTATGATAACAGTATATTTTTAAAAAATTAAATAACTCAAACTGCACTCAAAATGCATGTTCCAAATTATTATGCACAGCAGAGTTTTCAACCTTTTCATTTTAATAAAGAACAAAAAAATGGTCATTTTTGAAATTCTAAGCATTAGCAGGTTATTACAAACTGAAATCAAACAGTTTTCAGGTCAAAACTTTATTCTAGGTGATGTTACATTTGCACATAGGACCCCTTGTTCGAAAGGAGCTTCTGAACTCTCTCGTCCATTGAATTTGTCAGGTTTTGGATGGTTTCTGCTTCAATTGTTTTGCATGAGGACAGAATACCCTCCCAGAGCTGTTGCTTAGATGTGAACTGCCTCCCGCCATCATAGACACTCCTTTTGATGATGCTCCAGAGGTTCTCAATGGGGTTGAGGTCAGGGGAGCATGGGTGCCACACGATAAGTTTGTCCCCTTTTATGCCCATAGCAGCCAGAGATGCAGATGTGTTATGTGCAGCATGAGACGGGGCATTATCATGCATGAAAATGATCTTGCTGCGGAATGCACGGTTCTTCTTCTTGAACCATGGAAGGAAGTGCTGTTTGAGAAACTCAACATACATTATGGAGTTCATCTTTACCCCTTCAGGGATCCTAAAAGGGCCGACAATCTCTCTCCCCATGATTCCAGCCCAAAACATTACTCCACCTCCTCCTTGTTAGCGCCGTAGCCGTGTTTGCATGGGGTGTCCATCAACCAGCCATCCTCCACTCCATCCATCTGGACCATCGAGATCATTTCATGCATGATAATGCCCCGTCTCATGCTGCACATAACACATCTGCATCTCTGGCTGCTATGGGCATAAAAGGGGACAAACTTATGGTGTGGCACCCATGCTCCCCTGACCTCAACTCCATTGAGAACCTCTGGAGCATCATCAAAAGGAGTGTCTATGATGGCGGGAGGCAGTTCACATCTAAGCAACAGCTCTGGGAGGGTATTCTGTCCTCATGCAAATCAATTGGAAGCAGAAACCATCCAAAACCTGACAAATTCAATGGACGAGAGAGTTCAGAAGCTCCTTTCGAACAAGCGGTCCTATGTGCAAATGTAACATCACCTAGAATAAAGTTTTGAGTTGAAAACTGTTTGATTTCAGTTTGTAATAACCTGCTAATGCTTATAATTTCAAAAATGACCATTTTTTTGTTCTTTATTAAAATGAAAAGGTTGAAAACTCTGCTGTGCATAATAATTTGGAACATGCATTTTGAGTGCAGTTTGAGTTTTTTATTTTTTTAAAAATATACTGTTATCATAGCCAGTTTGTACATAAACCTTTCAATTGTACTCTAATAGTTATTTGACTGGAAAATTACAATGACTGCAATTCATATAGGTAATTTGGGAAAATCTGAGAAAATATTATTTGCATAATAATTTGGAACACAGTGTACTTCCCTGAAGAGCTCGCAATCTAATTTTCCTGTCACATACACATACACTAGGGCCAATTTCACAGAAAGCCAATTAACCTAAGTTTTTTTTTGTAGCACTAGAGGAAATCCACATGAACCTATAAACTCCAGACAGATGTTGCCCTGATTGAATTCGAGCCCACGAGCGCAGATCATGCCACCTGTTATTGTGTTTAGTTGTGCTTTTGGGCATGTTACAGCTTTACAATTAGAAGATTAAGTAATAACGTGTTCTTCTCTAGTTTCTCAAGTTTTCAAGCTTAAAGGGAACCTATCAGAAGGTTTTAGGCTAACAAACCACCACCAGGAATAGTATAGGTTGACAGTCACGTTATTCTACTCTAATTTAATTAAAAGTCAACATGTGCCTCCATATACATAAAAAAGGGACATGCCGGTATAGTATTGGTCAATGAGCCCGGCAATGTTTAGAAATGAGGACTATTTTCCAGAACATACCAGTGCCCCACCATAATTTAAAAAAGTTTTCCACTACTTCTGCATAGGGCATCAATATCTGATTGGCCGGGTTCTGGCACCACTGATCAGCTGTCATTGGTATCGGCGGCGGTCGCTGGCCGGAAGTACTTAGTTGCTGAGATTGTCCGTCTACTTCTAATGGCCGCTACAGGGTACTACACATCCGCCTCCCATTGAATTGAATGAGGGGCGGATGTGTAGTACCCTGCGGCGGCCACTACAAGTAGACGGCCAATCTCAGCAAGTAAGTATTTCCGATACTGATAACAGCTGATTGGCGGGGGTGCCAGGTGCCGGACCCTGGCTAAACAGATATTGATGCCCTATCCTACGGATAGGATAGGGCATCCATGTATAAGTAGTGGACAACCTCTTTAATAATAATAATTTTATTTATCTTGCACCAACATATTCCACAGCACTTTACAAATAAGCAGGGACATATACAACCAATAAAGACAATACAGATTAATACATAGTTCAATAGTCACAGGAGGAGTGAGGGCCCTGCTCACAAGCCTACAATCTATACTTTACACATGCCACTTTTGGTGTTGCTGGGGTCGTAACGATCACGGTCACAGAGGGTGCGACTGGGCCCGAGTGGGTGGGGGGTCCGCCGACTCCAGTACCTATTTCATTGTTGGGCAGGGACCCACCTGTGCCAGCACACTGAAGACAGCTTCATAGGAGGATGCTGCACGTCGTGAGAGCGGAGGAAGGTAAGAAGAATTATTTTTTTTTTTTTTTTTAATGTATTGGAAAAGAGCGTCAGAATATTATGCCCGGACATGGGATGTAGAGCATTATACAAGAAAGGGGCCCAGGAAGGGGGGCATTCTACCAGGAAAGGGGACATTATACCAGGAAGGGGCCCAGGATGGGGGACATTGTACTAGGAAGGGGCCTAGGATGAGAGACATTATTACTGGATAGAGGTTACGATGGGGGAGATTATTACAGGAAGCTGCCAGAATGGGGGATATTATTACGTGGTGGTGAACACGCATGTCATTATAGGATATAGAACGTTACAAGGGCCCATACATCTGGCCAACATGCAGATGGAGGCCCAGGTCCAAATTTTGTACTGGGGCCCATCAGACTCTAGTTATGCCATTAGGTGTTCCTAAAGAAATTATAGTATAGAGAAAAAAGAACAGCACATCTAAGAAATAAAATGGAAAAAAAGCCTTTGCAGTTGATAAGGATCACATGATTTTCTTGTTAGTCTATCATGGCTATCAAATAAACCTTATCCACTGCAAAAAAAAAATATCCATTTTTGTAATGCAATAAAAAACAGTGTGTCATTTTATTGCTTAGATGTGCTGTTATTTTTCTCTTTACATGTAAGGTGGACAGTCTGCTGGAGCATTGGTACCCATACATACTAAGCCAGGAAACATTACATGGACTATGGATGTGGTGAGCACTTATATCAAATCCTCTAGAGAAAATAGACTTAAAACAATTCTCCATAATATACTTAGAAAAGCTCATTTCTTCCAGTATATTTGTGAGCTTGTGTTTATATACAGCAGTCAATCACATATGGGAGATCTGCAGGTGGGCGGAGAGAGCAGCAGCATAGACCAATGATGAGCTGGGGATGTGTCTCAGACTACTTCTGACTCACTGTAGACACTGTAGCTAAATTGTAGTCACATAACAGACCTATCCTAATACATTTGAGCTTAAAAGCAGCCAAGGAGCAAGATCTTAGGAAAATTAATGGCAGTATATCCTCCACTATCACTACTACCTTCTTCTGATTTTTGAGATCTTGACTGGACGGTCTCATTAAATTTTAATATTTGTATTTTGCTTGGTGCTTTTTGTACTGACTCATGGAATATTTATTACAGCTATTCCTGATGTTTTGGCCCTTTTCATACATCTAGTTCACATGTCCATCATGCTCTTCTAGTATTTGACCCTTAACACTGTTTTGCCTCATTATATCTTTACCAGATCATTTATTAATATCCTTCACATTAGCATGGACGATTCTGTTCTTTTTCTTTTTCGCCTTTAACCTCTTTCATTCCCTTTCCATTATTTCTTCATATCATCCTCCTCCTTCACTCTGCAGGTGTTATCTATTTTACTCGTCTATAATTTCAACATTTCTATCATATCTTGTTTGCTTTCCTAGGGCGTCATTAGCAACTGAATCTCTCCAGTCGATTATGTAATTTATAAGTCATGCAATATTATTTTATACATATCAAAGTCATCCACATGGACAGCTTGCTCTTCTGTACACTGCCAAGTGAATCCGCTGCCAAAACACTATCTATCCATGTCTTACTGACACTATTATTCAAGGGCTTGTTACAAAATTGACATTGATCACCTATCCATAGGATAGGTTAGGATCTATAGGATAGGTGATTAGTGTATGTGGTTTCAGGAGTTTCAACCACTGGGACCTCCGCTGTTCACAAGAGCAATGGGCCACCGAGTCCCCTGTGTGGACAGAGCAGTGGTGCACATGTGCGACCACCAGTCAATGGGTCTAACTGAGATAGTTGAGCATTGGAGCTGTGGTTGCATATATGTAATACTGGGAATGGAGCAATGGTTGCTCATACGTACATCCATTATATCATGAAAACAATCTGTTTCTTTTAAGAAATTGGCACAGCAATCAGCTGATTTCTGTGGATCAACCTCTAGAGATCAGCAATGAGAAAGGCAGGGTTTTCCCACATATTTCTCTTCTCCATTCTGACACATCGAGGGGAAGATCTTCTGAAACGTCCATATGTTTAAGTCTGGCTGATGGAGCCAATTGTAACCAGCTATCTCATGGGGCTCTTGCCACACCAGCCTTTCCCACCAGCTGGTCTTACTACCCAACCGAAATCCTAATTCCTTACATTTTGAACCATACATTTTTGGCATATTTTTCTGATTTCCAATACAATCTCTTAATTTTATTGACACCTAATGGAGAATCTTTTAAAAGGGTTTTATCAGCAGCTCTCCATTCTGAATAATAGAGGATATCCTTGCCTATATCGTTAGTTTTAAAAGGCTAAATAACCTCTTTTAGGGTATATGCGCAAGATGCAGATTTGAAGCAGAAATTTCCTGAGCGTTTTTGCCTCTCCCTGGCAGAAAAAAAACATGCGGATATACATGCATTTTTAATGCGTTTTTGACATGTTTTTGATGCATTTTTATGTGCATTTTTTGAAGCGTTTTTGTACATCAATGAATGCTTTTTGGAGCTAAATAAAGTTATTTGGTGGGACATTGCTTAAACCCTTGGATTACCATAGAACTGGGGTGAGTATATTGGTTCATTTAAATAATTAAAGAGTGTGTCTTCTGTAATTCTAATAAAGTGTTTACATTGGATCTATGTGTTTATTTAACACTTTACTTTACTTTAATTAAGTTTGGTCATGAAAAGGTCTGATTGACACCTTGACATAACCAAACAAAAGAGCTAGGTATCAGCTAGTCCCATCACCCAATCTTCATTAGCATTTCTATTCATGGAATTTATGTGCCTGCTGTGAGATGTTAATTTTAGCCTGGGAAGGTGCCATTAGGCAAAATTTTTCCTGGCCATGGATTTACTTGCGTTCAATAGAATGCAACGTTTTGGACGCAGAAAAAATTTGCGTCCAAAGCGCTGCTATGTCCGGATCGTGAGCACAGAGCCTAAAATTTAAAAAAAATGGCGTGTGCTCCCGCGTTATTTTTATAACCAGCAGAGGGAAAGCTGACCGCTGAGGGCTGATATTAGTAGCCACGGAAGGGGCCATTAGTCAAAAATGTTCCCTGGCTATTAATATCAGCCTACAGCTGTTTGTTTAGCCTTTACTGGCTAGATTACAGGGGGACCCCAGAAAAAAAATTGACGTGGGGTCCCCCTATAAAATCTAACCAGCAAAGGCTAGACTAGACAGCTGATATTAATAGCCAGGGAAGAGGCCATGGATACTAGCCCCCTCCGCGGCTATATCACCCCTCAGCAGTCCCAGAAATGGCGCATCCATAAGATGCGCCAAATCTGGTGCTTAGCCTCGCTCTTCCCACTGCCCTGTAGCGGTGGCAGTGGGGTAATGGGGTTGGGGTTCACGCCAGGTTAGTAATGGAGGGCGCCGCATTACTAACCGCGTAGTAAAATAGTCGCCGCCTTTTCAATAAAAGACTTGGCCAGAATAAAGTATTTTAATGAAATAAAACGCACACGGTTCTACAATTTTTTTTATTACACGCCTCCGCGAAACTCTGGATCTCCTGAAAAAAACGTAAAAAAAGCAAACAACCATATTCCTCACCTGTCCGCCATCAATGACGCAGTCCATGTACCGCTGAGTGTCCCATGGCGATCTGGGTCACTTCTACAGCAGTGACATCAGCCATCACTGATGTCACTGCTGTAGAAGACAGCAATGTACACTGACAGGGATGTAAAATCACCCCCTGTCAGTATACATGCTGCTGCAGGAGATCACTGGGGTTGATCAGCTGAAGATCAGCTGATCAGCCCCAGTGAGCTAACCACCGTGGGAACATTCTTGCGAATGTTCTCAGGGTGAGCATCAACTGATGGTCATGTGACCATCAGCTGATAAGTGCCGGCAGCGATCAGCTGATAAGTGCCGGCAGCAATCAGTTGATGGTGCTGGCCACCGGACAGGTGAGCATAATGGTTTATTTTTTTATTTTTACTTTATTCTTTTTTTTACTACCGCGGGCACGTGGGCTTGGAAGAGCAGACTGCTGCTCCTCCCATCCACGCTGCTCTCACTGTTATCAGCCAGAGCAGCAGTCGGATGAGAGGAGTAGCAGCCTCCTCTCCCGACCCGGGTACCACCCGCAGCGCGATTCCGTGGCGATTTCGTGCCTATTGATTTACATTGAAACGCAGCAATTCCGCAGGTATAGATATTCTACTTGCGGATTTTCTGCGATTCAATGCAAGTCAATGGGCGCGAATTCGCCGTGGAATCGGGTTAGAAATGGTAATGCTGCGGATTTTACCACAATGGTAATCCGGAGCGGAAATTTCCGCATCATGTGCACAGCACATGCGGATTACCATTGCTATACTTGGCAGACCTATTGACATGCGGTTTTAATGCGTTTCCATGGAAACGCATAAAAACCGCATCGTGTGCACATACCCTTAAGGTGGCATATCTCGGGGAATGAGATTCTGTTGCAATAGCAGACAAAGCCAATTGACAAAAGTGGCACTATTAAAGCACCACTCTAGTGTTTTTTTTTTATTTTACTGCTAGAGTGGTGATTCTAATCTAAGGTCCCTGAACCTATTCTTATGCTCACCTGCCGGCATTTTCACCTTGTATCACCGCTGCTCCCGTCGGTCTCCGGCAGTTTGAGTCTTGCCTGATCACTTCATTGTTGGTTGGAGCAAGCGGGAGGTCACAACTCAATACAAGTCTATGAGGGCCTCATGACCTGTTACGGCCAATACGGTTTCTTAGCTGATACCTTTTTTCTCAATCCAATGTAACCAGATATCCCTCTGATCCCTTTCCTGAAATAAAACTCCACCACAAGTTATCTGTTGGAAATATTTTGGCCACAGCGGCCGTTTATTAACAAACAACAAATAACAATAACATAAATATATATATATGAATAAATGGAGGGAGGGTTCTTGGAGCTAATAGATCTGGCTTTAAATAACTCAAAATTAAAACCGCCATTTTACCCTCAGTCGTTCAGCACCAGCTCGAGGCCACCAAAACTTCCACATTCCGTGGAAGCCCAACCAACAAATTGCTCCCGAGGTAAAACCCCGTCCAGAGCCCATAATTCAATTCCTTCCTGTATTGAAAGGGCCCAAATATCCATACCTATATCATTGAGATGCACCCTGTCCTTCCTCCACAAATTTCCAACCCCTGCTTCCAACTCCAAATGCCTAATACTTATGCCCCCGCTCATTACCACGAAGCCAGACACTGCCCTATTCAATTTTATTCGTGCCCTGTTTATGCCTTTTTCCGATCGAACCGCCCGCCATTTTTTCCTGGGCACTATATCCGACCAGACCGTCAAAAACACCGGAAACGAGGTCCACAATCTCAATAGATCAAAACGAATATCCCTAATCAACTCCCCCACTGGACGTGCCCCCAAATCATTTCCTCCCAAATGCACCACTAAAATATCCGGTGTTCGATCTAACCTTGCCGCTTTATGAAATTCCGACAGAAAACGCCCCCATACCATGCCCCTAAAACCGAGCCACCTTATGACCGCCTGTGCTCTTGGAAAACCTAATTGCCTACCATCCCTCCTTACGTCAGCGCGCAGCGCCCCCCTATGCACATATGAGTGTTCAATGATCTAGACTAATGAGGGAACATCACCTAAAAGAATAATAAACAAGCAGGTTAGCAACTATTCCACATCTAGCAAAGTTTTTGCAGCAATTAACTGCGAACATATGACAAATAATGGTCCGAACTCCATCTTCCGATCCGTTTTATCGTCTCAGCCCCTAAACCGCGTCTATCAGCCTCCGACGCTGCACCGATCCTAAAGGAATGCGAACCGTAAATCTCGGGACTGAGACCCAACTCCTGCACCCCCTTTTTTAAGACCGCTGTAAACTGAAAATGGGAAAGAAATGACCCGTCGCAATGCCGTAATAGTGGGCCCGATCTATTTAACCACAATTGCCAGTAGGCCTCCAAGCACCTTCTAGGGCACATTAGAGCCCCTTCCACTCTACCTAACACGACACGCTTCCCTTTCCCAAACTGATCCGTTTTAGACCGTCTCATCCAAAAATCGATCCCCCAGGCCCAGCAGCTCACGTCTTCGGCTAATAGACCTCCCTCTCTATTCCTACTAGGGGCTACCAACTCACCCACTCTCATAGCCCCAAAAAAAGCTAGAGAAAATGCCAACTTAAACAATGCTGCCTCGAAATTAGAACAACAAATGGTTTCCAAAACCAGACCCAACTTTTCCAATATGCTAAACGTGACTGGCCTATGCTTATCCAAACTCTTGTTTCCTCTTTGAAAGCCCCTGAGAGCCTTTTAAAACCAAAAGCAAGCCCGGCTATAAATTTACTCACTTTGGATGCTGACCACCCTGAATTCGCTGCTTTACCAACAAAAAACAATATTGCCAACGTCCTATCCCTGTCACTCTCTAGTGCCCCCCACTGTGACACCCAAC
The DNA here is from genome assembly GCF_046119375.1 of Phyllobates terribilis. Taxonomy (NCBI): domain Eukaryota; kingdom Metazoa; phylum Chordata; class Amphibia; order Anura; family Dendrobatidae; genus Phyllobates; species Phyllobates terribilis. Next base: position 148,838,813 of record NW_027362768.1, read on the forward strand.
TTTGCCATATGTTCCAGGATGCCTCATAAGCAGCCCAGGTTGAACTCGCCACCGACTCTTGGATCAATCTTCCGGCTCGTCCAAAACCAGCTGCCATAACCGCGAAGGGCATTCCACTCCTGCGACTTCTGCCTCTGGTGCCAATGAACGGAAACGCTCCCACTGGAAATGAGACAAAGCATCCGCTATAGAGTTTTTGACACCTGGCACATGTACAGCCGAAATCCATGCATTAAGCTCCAAGCAGCGGAGCACCAATTCCCTGACCAACTTGATGACTGGAGGAGACGAGGTCAATAGGCTATTAATCACTTCCACCACGCCCATATTGTCACAATGGAACCTGACTCTCATTGGTATAAATCTCGCAATCAAAGCTGTTCAGGAAATCCTGCTGAATCAACGACCTGCCATTGTACGTGTCCAAAAATTGCTTCCACACCAACAAGTGCTCTCTATGCTCTCTATTCAAACGAATAAAGTGATGCAATGCCTGCACTCCCGCCTTTGCCCTTGACAACCTACGACAAAATATTCTACCCATAGGCATGATCCTACAGGCAAAGTTCAGTCTCCCCTGCAGTGATTGAAGCTCCTTCAAAGTCGTCTTACGCAATTTTACCATTCTCACAACCTCCTGTCTAAGTAACAGCAACTTTTCTTCGGGCAGTCGACACTCCATAAGTTCCGAATCAATCAAAATGCCTAAAAAAGTTAATACCGTACAAGGACCTTCAGTCTTTTCTTTTGCCAGAGGAACCCCGAAACGTTCCGCAACCCACACCATGGCTGCTAACAAATTATTACAAACCAACAAATCAGGTGGGCCTATGAACAAAAAATCGTCCAGGTAGTGGATAACAGACTGGACACCTGCAACATCCCTGACGGCCCATTCGAGAAAAGTACTGAACGTTTCGAATAATGAACAAGAAATAGAGCAGCCCATGGGCAAGCACCTATCCAAGTAGTAACCATTGTTCCAAAAACAACCCAACATTGAAATGCTGTCCGGGTGAACCGGAAGGAGCCGAAAAGCTGACTCAACATCCGTTTTTGCCAGCAGTGACCCATGCCCGTACCTGCGAACCCAAGCCACAGCACCATCAAATGAAGTATATTCCACAGAACATAATTCTGGGGCTATACCATCGTTGACTGAACAACCTTTTGGGTACGACAGATGCTGAATCAGACGAAATTTGTTCAGCTCCTTCTTAGGCACAACCCCCAACGGAGAAATGATCACGCCTTCCACTGGTAAACTATCAAAAGGCCCTGCCATGCGACCCAACTCAACTTCTTTTGCCAACTTAACACTAGCAACCTCTGGATGCAACAAAGCAGACCTAAGATTCTTAACCGAAAAGGGGACTCAGTATGCCGATCCTGAAACCTTCCAAAAACCCATCCCTAATAATTCTGGCCTTCGCTTGATCAGGGTATCTATTTAGAAAGGGGGCCAACCTTGGAAGATTCACCGGAGTCGCCCCCTTGACCAGAACCCACCGACGTTCGTCCCTTTCCTTTTTTAAAACATTTTGCCGCCCCGTGGGAGCTCCCGTTACAATGGGAGCAAACGTGCTTGAACTTACAGCCATTCCCAAATTTACACTGGCCGTCATTAAACTGCCAGCACGTTCCTGACTTATCTTTTCCTCCCTGTGCTCCCTGGCTGCCTCCGCCCGTTCCTGCTGAGTAACTCCTGCTCCCCCCGCTCTCGTGAAAGGACTGCCCGTATCTAGCGGGAGCCATTACTTTTAACCAAAGCCTTATGTCTTTCTGGTCCCACCTGATTTCCGGCCGTACCGCCTTCTTCTGTCTGAATTGCTCATCATACCTAAGCCATGTTTGTCCCCCGTAAGTACGATGCGCTTCCCCAATCGCTTCTAAATAGCAGAATAAACCTGAGCAATTCTCAGGAAACTTCTCCCCAATGACCCCGGCCAATATAGCAAAAGCTTGAAGCCAATTCGCAAAAGTCTGAGGAATCAAGCACCACCTCCGCTTCTCCTCCTCCTCCTTCTTGCTATCATCCTTCTTCCCCTTGTCTAAATTAAACTTCTCCAGGGGAAGAAGGGAGAAAATTTCCACGTATTCATCACGCCAAATTTTCTCCTTCACTTCTTTCTTTAAGTGTGCCCCCAGCGGCCCCTCGAAGCACACATACACCTCCCCTTTTGCCCTGTCATCAAGCTTCACGGTATCACCCTTATCCTTTTCCGTCTGTACCGAGACTGAAACCCCAGTCGCTACTCCCTCGGCGCCCGCCGCTGATCCTACCTCTACCCCAGTAGGTTGCGGCGACAACCCTTGCCCTGGTAACCAGGCATTCACGGGGGATCCTCTTGACCCGCCCGCTGCCGCGCTCTCCATTCTCATCAAAACCTGTGACATGCTATATAATATATCTCTAATTCCGGGTACCCCTGCCCCATCCTGACCAGCTAAACCCCTCCACCTCGATGCTACCTCCCGATCACTACCTTCATCACGCAAAACTGCCCCCGCGGGCCCCAAACACGCTGTACGATCATACTCACGCCGCTGTGCAGGTGCTGTGTCCCCGCCAGCCGGAAACCCTGAATCCAGATGCTCGCTCCTTCCATCATGGTCGCTACTGTAGTCGGCTCCATTGGTGTCCATTCGCTCCTCCAGGCCCGCGCCCCTGGCCTCCTCGTCACCAGGGGGTACCTGAACGGATACAGCTGGCCGTTGTCGTCTCGGCGACCGTATTCCACCATCCCGTCTTGGAATCCTGGATGTCGCTCCGATCCTCCTCCGACTCCCGGACCCAGACCCATGGGCCTGCTCCGTGCTTCCCGAACCGGCGCTGCCAGGCAGCTCGATGCTGCCCGCCGCTCCTTCCCTTCCACGTCGTCCACTTGAGCCACGCGGCAGTGGGTCCCATGACTGCTGCCTGCCTGTGGGTGCTTGCCTTCCCGTCTTCCTCGTGTTTGTCCCAGCAGGCACCCCGACAGGAGCATCGCCAGTGGTGCCTGCCGTCCTCCGCACTGTTCCCTCGATGGTTCTGGTTCTTCTCCAGTCCTGTTGGGCCCTGCCGCTGCCGGCAGGCGCGATGCGCGTCGCAGGTGCGCCGCGCGTCGTAGCCACGCGTCGCAGATGCGCCGCACATGCGCCCCCCAGCTACGGCCCGAACTCCCGTGTCTCGCGATGCTTGTTCCGTCGGCTGTGTATCTGGTGCGTCCTTCGCCTCTTGTGTAGGCCGCACTCCACGCTGAGCGGCGGCAACAGACCGGCTGAATGGATTCCTGCCGGGGCGAGAGCGTCGGGCAGGAACAACCCTATCTTGCTCTCCCCCCGCAGGGTCCCCGGAGGGGCTCCGAAGCCTGCGCCTGTTCCGCGTGGGTACATCGGGTGACAGTCTCTCCGGGGGCCGTGGCCTCCTCCTCCTGCTCCTTCTCACAGATACAGGCTGCGCTTCTGCGTCCGCGGCTGTTCCCAGCAAGGCAGATAGCTGGGTCTCCACCCATCCCTCTCTCCGTGATCGTGCTGCCACTTGAAGCTGGCCCACCAGGGATTGAATGGACGCTATTGCAGGTAACTCTCTCCGTTGTTCCTAAGGGATTGGCGGTTTTCCCGCACTTTTCCTTATAAATACCCCCCTTCTTCACTACCCACCCCCCTGCTTCCCATTACCCAATCCCCAACCTGCTCCATTCAAACTACCAGACCTGGGAGGGGAATGAAACCTCCAGGCCAACCCCGGTCATGGGTGGCTTCCCCCTAGCTCTGCTGTCTCCAGCCCCCTCCTTTCTGGCAATAAGAGTCAGAAGCTAGGGTCACAAGATGGCGCAGCGGGACCGGAAAGGTCCCGAAAAAAGGTGAAGATGCGGGAAGGTGAGTATAAGGCCGGGGGCAGGGACCTTATATTACAAGCATCACTCCAGCAGTGAAAAAGAAAACTGCTGGAGTGGTGCTTTAATGGCAAAAACAAAAACAGGACTTATAATTTCATGCAAGACTCTTTAAATGAGTAGTCCACTACTTGACAACCCCTTCTTATATGCTTACCTGCCCCATATTAAATAAAATAAAACATAAACTCACCTCTTGGCGCTCCCTTGATATTGCTATGTCATATGAGTGCTGCGACCTCTAAAGAGCCGCTGATAAACTGCACTTGTCACAGTTCCATCTAATAGAATTCTGCAGCCCTTCAGCGGCTGCTGATAGGCTGCAGTGGTCATGCGATATAACAATGACACGTGAGCACCGTGAATCACATCACTGTAAGAGTGTCAATCTGGGAGGTAAGTATATATTTTTATTTTTTATGATGCATTTATGAAGGGGTTGCTCAGTAGTGGACACCCCCTTTAAGTTTATAGATTCAGATTTACCATGGTATTCTTTGGCAGTAAATGCATCAAATTTTGGTCCTTTTTGCACAAATTGTCAAATCAAGGTTGTGTTTTAAACATAAGATGGCTTGACTTATAGAGAAAATTCTATGGCGTAAATGGGAATGGGGTGTGGCTTAGAGAAAAAGGAGGCATGGCTTAAAATTTTGCAGCATGCACCAAAGTGCATCCTAATTTATGACCGAGACAGTGGTGCAAAGTAAGCCAACCAGGAGGTGGTATAAAAGTAAAGTATCTACAGATGCATCAAATTTATCCAGCATGAGCCACTGTGATACATTTGTGCATTCTATTTAATTACTCCTTTCCAAATGCGAATGAGTTAAAAAATGCCTATATATCCAAAACGATAAAAATCACCGGACAAATGGAAGTACTTCTTTTCTTCCAGTAATACTGCCGGGTGACTGATGTATCTGTGTATTCACTGGTTGTCAGGAGGCAGTTTAAATATCATTAATCATCTCAGTACAGGTCGTACAGCCAGGGCTGGCACACTCCACTGCCTTAATGTGACCAATAAAGTGGTCAAGAAGGAAGATAAAATGTGTTTTATGTATTCTATCTCATGGAAAGGCAGCAAGAAACACACTCATTAACACTTTCATGCTTAGGAAGATTGTGACCTTATATCACAACAGTGGAATGGGTCAAGGACCAGACCCAAGTAGAAAGCACATTTGAGGTTTACATTAGTTGGTTGAACAATCCAGTATAATTTCCTAACCAAACATCACTGACATCCAGGCTGTTCTTCTCTCAAGGTCACTGCTGAATGTTGAGCTTTATAGCTGGGGTTTGCAATGAGGATGAAGACCTGAGAATCGCAGTAGATGTTTGTTACACTGTTGACAGGTTAATAATAAGGCTCAAGTTTACAACTAAGTACCAAGTTTGATACTAAACTGCAATGATGTCAACGTTTTAGCACTAAACTGAACGAAAAACTTAAGGTGGCCATACACAGTAGACGACAATGGATGAAAATAAACAAATTCAACCATAATGAACGTGTGTTGGAATGAATTTAATTTATTATGCTTTGCCATGAGATTCCGCAGCACTTTTACAGACATCATTGCTGTCCTCTTGGGGGCTCACAATCTAAATTCCCTATCAGTATGTCTTTGGAGTGTGGGAGGAAACTGGAGAACCTGGATGAAACCCACACAAACACGGGGAGAGCATACAACTTCCTTGCAGATGTTGTCTTTGGTGGAATTTCAACCCAGGGCCAGAGCGCTGCAAAGCAACAGTGCTAACCACTGAGCTCCACCCAGTTCCACACCATCATCATCTGGGATGACATTGACCAAGTTTGACTTTTTGAGACAGACGGAAGATCTCCTTGTCTGCAAATGATCTTTCTTTGAAAGACTTCCCAAAAAGAATGCTCATCCCTCACCCCTTGTCTTGGAACATGTATTGCTACTGATTGTATTAGCCAACATTATTTAAAAAAGTGAATCGATACATACGTGATAGTTTAGCAGATAAACATCAGTTCTATGGTGGTTCAACCATCAAACATTTTATCTGTTGGCCGAACACTCAGTTGGCCAACAACTATCCCGATTCACCAATACACATTTACTCTTGGCTCAGCCTTCATGTGTTCTGTGAGTAAAGTCTAATTGCCAGTCTAATCACCCTGAAAATTATAGGGTTTAGAATTTTAAATTCAAAATGTTTGATCCTTTTCTCTCTCATCATCATCTGTCAGGAGGCCACCATACAAATTACATGGTTTGCCAGTCCCCCTGAAATTGGTGGGTTTGGTCAAGTTTACCAACTTTATTTGTGTGGTTCTCTAGAATCTTACACAAAATTGATGATAGTTTTTGATAATTATAAGATAAATGCAAACTGTTAACATTGGGATGCATTAAAATATTTAAAATGTATCTTCACATAAAAACCGAAAATACAATTATATGTTTGTACCCCAAAATCTTAGCAGGGGCAAAATATATTTATGATTCGGGAATTATTATTTTCTACTTCTCCCGGACCATGGACCCACCAGGATCCACTCTCGCTCCTCTCCCCCACGTGTATTTTCCGAGAAATTATAAGTTTTTCAGCATTGAAATTTATGCAAATTCATTCTTCACAATTCAAATTTTTGGGGAAAATTTGGCGAAGTAGGTGAATTTAAATTTCAAAAGATCCACTCATCTCTACTCCTTGACTCCCAAAACAGTTGGCAAATCTCCTGCAGAACATTCCTAGAAAGTTGTACTACAAAGTTCTCTAGAGCGTTATTCAGACTCAGCCTTAGTGTCCAGATGTAGATTCTAGGGGCAGAAACTTGGCATGAAAATAGGAATAGCCTATAAAGTAGGACTTGTTTTATGCAAAATTCTTCTAGGGAAAAATTCCTAAAAGTTGGCATTTGTGATTAAGGCTATGGTTATCTTGTATTTTACCCTCACGACAGTGGCTTTGTTGGGGCTTCCATCTGAAGCTCTGGAAAATGGGATTTGTGCATATGCACTAATTGGGTCATTGACTGTAATGATGCAGAGTCACTATGTGCTTTGTTGGACATCATTTTTGTCCGTATATGTTTATTTGAGGAAGGCTCCAAGATGCAGTCAACCGCGTTTTGGCGTCTTTGTCAAATAATCATACAAGAACGAAAATGGTGTTCAACAGATCACATAGTGACTACATCTCCATCATTATAGTCAATGGCCCCATCAGTGCATATGTCCCATTTTCCAGGCCTTCAGATGTAAGCCCCGACTGAGCCACTGACGTGAGGGTAAAATGCAATATGAACATAGCCTTATTTTGAAGATCAAGCAGAGCAGGTTTTTAATCACTTTATGCTGATCATGTTCTAAAGAAATCAGGCAAGGACAATTCTCTTTACATCTCCAAATCATGGGATTTTTCTTTTGCAACTTTAGGAATAGGGGAGACATGACAGCACTAATGTCATATTAGTTTTTTCCCATCATAAATACAGTGAAAAAAAACCCTGCTGTCCCAGTGTTTTTTTTTAAATAATAATCTCTTAATCGAAGGAACTGAAAAATCAGGCGTTTCACCCTGTAGATATCCCAGCAGGGCCTAACAGGATGCCTGATACATTGTATTACATAAAAAACCTAGAAGTCTGAACTGAAACATAAATTGATGTGCATGCAAAATGTAAATGCATGTTCACACAAGGCCACTGGACAAAGAAAAACCAAAGACAAGCAAAATACCCAAGTAACTGGAAGTAAATGGGTAAATCGCACAGTGCAAAAATAATAAATAATGAAGGGTATTTAGTTAACATAATTTTGATCAAAATAATGTAAAAGCTATCCCGCCACTTCACGGCAACCCTTATGGGACAGTCCTAACTGTAATATTAAAACCTTACCATTTGTCAAGTGACGTACATATGGATAAAGGCAGAGAGCCTGACCCCCTAGTAGAAGCATAGACCTGAGGCAGAATGAACATTTCAGCTCATACAAAGGGCGGCCACACCCTTATATGTACTAAAGCACACTGAACTACGAAGAAAAAAACTAGAAGTTTGAACTGAAACATAAATTGATGTGCATGCAAAATGTAAATGCATGTTCACACAAGGCCACTAGACAAAGAAAAACCAAAGACAAGCAAAATACCCAAGTAACTGGAAGTAAATGGGTAAATCGCACAGTGCAAAAATAATAATAAATAATGAAGGGTATTTAGTTAACATAATTTTGATCAAAATAATGTAATTTATGTTTCAGTTCAGACTTCTAGGTTTTTTCTTTGTAGTTCAGCGTGCTTTAGTACATATAAGGGTGTGGCCGCCCTTTGTATGAGCTGAAATGTTCATTCTGCCTCAGGTCTATGCTTCTACTAGGGGGTCAGTCTCTCTGCCCTTATCCATATGTACGTCACTTGACAAATGGTAAGGTTTTAATATTAGAGTTAGGACTGTCCCATAAGGGTTGCCGTGACGTGGTGGCAAAGCTTTTACATTCCCCATGTGGAATTGATAGGCAGAGGATAGATATGAAATCTATATATCTTGATTTCCTTTAATTATTGACTGATATTTTTAATGAAAATTGTATATAATTCTAATAGTTGCCCAAAAGTCCAAAATCCCAGTTTTCTGTCATTGTAAGGGCTCGTGCAGACGGCTGTAGATTCTCTCATACGATTGTGCAAATGACACTCTGATCAGAGTGTGATCATAGTGTGATTCTGTTCTGTCAGATGAGGAGAAGATGGAGAAAAAAAGGTCTCCATCTTCTCCATTGTGTGAGTCAGTGGAAATCGGACTGCACTCATGTGACATCCAAGTGCAGTCCAATGTTTCCCAAGTACTCTTAGACTTGCATGACTGAGTGCAACCTGAATAGCAGATCAAACCCTGATGTGCATCAACTTTTTCCTCAGACAGTGTCTGCCTGGGGAAAAAGTTGGACGTGTGCACAGCCCTATAAAGTAACATTGGTCTGATCAATCAGATGATTTGTCAGATCACACTTGAACAGCAAATATGTTCGTCTGCATTTGCCCTAAAAGCAACAGAGGAATGGGATTGGGTCATCATTCTCATATCTATATTGGCAGTATGCAGAGAGCAGAAATATATTGAAGGCTATATTTCTGGCATATAGAAACTGATAGGTAATCCAGATAATCCTGTGTATTTGTTACGATACTGGTGTAGTACTGCTGGAAACCAGTGGCCGAAGGAGCATGAGCAGGAACAGCAAGCGGTAGTAGAAGTTCTTGTAGTTAGCAAAGGGAGTTGTAGGAAACAATCCGTAGATAGGTGAGAACAATCTAGGCAGTGGCGTACTGCCAATGGCGGCAGACCACGCTACTGCTATGGGGCCCGTGGCCGGAGGGGGCCCGTGAGGGCCCCAAGCAGCATGGGAACGAGGAGGATAGGTGAGTAGGAGGTTGCGGCAGCAGATGAGCGGGTTGCGCAGTGGACGAGCGGTGCACATGCAATAGCTGGCTGCTGCAGCCACCACGTGTCCCCGCTGCTAAAGGCACATGAATATTCCCTCTTCTCCACTCCCATGGGCGTGGAGAAGACGGAATATTCATTCTCTTTAGTAGCGGGCACGGAGGAGCACTGAGCCCCGGCTCCTGCTGTCAGTGCAGAGGAGTGAATGTGCCGGCAGCAGCAGCTCACCTCTGTGTCTGAGAGCGCGCGCAGCTCAGATGCCGACATGAGCTCCAGCAGACAGACGCAGCGCTGGAGCAGAGGTGAGGAAGGAAGGTGAGTATAAGTGTTTATTGTTTTGTGTGCAGTGATTGGGGGGTTGAGGAGGCCACACATACCAGGATACTTGGATTGAGGAGGCCACAGATACCAGGAATGGGGGATTGAGGAGGCCACACATACCAGGATTTGGGGATTGAGGAGGCCACACATACCAGGGATTAGGGGATTAAGGAGGCCACACATACCAGGAATGGGGGATTGAGGAGGCCACACATACCAGGAATGGGGGATTGAGGAGGCCACACATACCAGAATTGGGGGATTGAGCAGGCCACACATACCAGGATTGGGGGATTGAGGAGGCCACACATACCAGGATTGGGGGATTGAGGAGGCCACACATACCAGGATTGGGGGATTGAGGAGGCCACACATACCAGGATTGGGGGATTGAGGAGGCCACACATACCAGGATTGGGGGATTGAGGAGGCCACACATACCAGGATTGGGGGATTGAGGAGGCCACACATACCAGGAATGGGGGATTGAGGAGGCCACACATACCAGGAATGGGGGATTGAGGAGGCCACACATACCATAATTGGGGGATTGAGGAGGCCACACATACCAGGATTTGGGGATTGTGGGGGCCACACATACCAGGGATTGTGGGGGCCACACATACCAGGAATTGTGGGGGCCACACATACCAGGGATTGTGGGATTGAGGGGGCCACACATACGAGGATGGGGAAATTTACCAGTAGCTGCTGCATTTCCCACCCTAGGCTTATACTCAAGTCAATAGGTTTTCCCATTTTTATGTGGTAAAATTAGGGCCCTCGGCTTATATTCGGGTCGGCTTATTTAAAATATATGGTATTTTAAAATCAGTGAGTAGGTTGTGCCCATAATCCTGCAGGACTGTGGCTTGCATTATACTATATGGGGGCTGCATTTTAACCTATGGGGTGTGTAACATACTGTATGGAGGACTATGGGGAGTGCATTATATTCTATGGAGGACCATGGGAAGTTCATTATACTATATGGAGGATTATGGGGGGTTGATTATACTATATGGAGGTTTATGTGTGGAGCATTATACTACATGGAGGATTATGGGGGCGCATTATATTATATGGAAGATTATTGGTGGTGCATTATACTATATGGAAGGCTATGTGGGGCCATTATAATATTTTGAGGGCTATGTGGGGGGCCATTATGCTGTATGAAAGCAATTATACAGTGTGAATGTTTGTGTGGGGTCATTATACTGTTTGGAGGGCTGTGTGGGGGCCATTATACTGTTTGGAGGGCTGTGTGGGGCCATGAGAGTGTATGGAGGGCTCTGTGGGGTTCACAGTTGGGGGATTATACTGTGTTAGGGTCACCATACTTTGCCGTGGGAGTTGAAGTGGGGTACAATAGTGTCATTATACTGTGCATGTGGAGGAATGCACCATAGGGGTATCATACTGTTTGGGGGGAACTTTTGTTGGCATCATACTTTATGGGGGCAATGAAGGAGGAATCTACGACTTCAGAAGGAGGTAAATTACTATGTAAAGGCTGGAAAGTTATGAGATCTGCTCTTCTGTGACACTGACAAATATTTATTTTTTGTAGGGGGGGGGGCCCAATTAGAGCTTCTGCTATGGGGCCCCATGACTTCTATGTACGCCCCTGAATCTAGGTAAGAATTTTCAGGAGCTTGGAGACTGGAGACTAGGCTAACAGCTAGACACAATACTCAAGCTGTGAGTGAGAGATCCATGCGGCTTTAAGTAGGCCCAAACAGGAATGAAAATGTGTCCCATAGGTTCAGAATCTGCCATCTTAGTAAAGGGCAATTGCAGAACACAACAGCAGCCTTCAGTGGTAAGGAGTGAAATTGCAGCACAATTATTAAGGTGAACAATAGCAACCACTAGTGGTCAAACTATAGAAGGACAACTGGAATTCTGACAGTATTTTGGGATAAAGTTGTTACGCGTAGGAATAACTGCTCTGTAGTGACTCGCATCGGACCAGCAAAAGTGCACTTTGCGCAACTCTCCACTGTTAGGCAAGTCCTTAAGAGACGGGATATTCTTCACCCACTCCTGAAGAGGAGGGAGGCTTTGCAGATCCCTTCCCAGACTGCTGTTGCAGGATAGCTGCCTTCTGGTCGATGTAGAGTCAGGTACAAGAGTAAATCCAAGGCTAGCAGCATAAAACCCAAATGAAAACCAAATGGAAACCCCGAGACAGTATCTAATGAAGAAGAACCAATAACAACCATTAGCAACTACTGAGAAGCAACCAGAGCCAAACCAGGAAGCACTCACCAACCACTACGCAAGGGAACTGAATAAACCCCACTGAACTGGATTAGAAGCAAGCTTTAAATAGCCAGCCCAAATCTGATGCATTCCTCCCAGTCATATCCAGGGAACCACTCCCTGCTCACCTGTACAGCAGGGTGCACACCTTCCCATCCTTGACTAATACCAGGCAAGGCAGCGCACTGCGTTGTCTGGCAATGGGGAGACACAGTGTCCCATATCTCCTGGGCCACGAAACAAGTCCTGTGTTCCCACATCGCTCATCACTTTGACACATGAGGCACCACCGTGTGCAGTCGCACCAACGAAGCACATGATAGCTCCACCCCCAGAGCGGACAGACTGGCGGAGCAGTCTGGAAACCAGAGGAGGATGATTGTGTCCACGGCAGGTATTCCTAACAAAACTGAATTAGAAGTTGTCTATTTTTATATATAGCTCCTGTTACACCAGGCTGTCATTGCCAAAAACATGGTGGACTCAAGGTTGGCTACATAAGACCCTACTATTTGTTTTAATTTCCTTCAGTGCTGCATGCGTGGGTATTGCCAGGAGAAGTTCAATATTCTTTTTTCCTTTAGTAGAGGAGGTTGCTATTTTTTCAATAAATTAGTAAATGGACGTCACATATATATCTAAGCTGCTTTCAAGTCTAAACATTAAACATTTTACAATTTTTTGGTAGTTTATCTTAATCTGCCAATCAGCCATTGCATAGATTGCCAGTCTACTCTCTGTGGAGTATAGCGTTCTCTATATACAAGTCTCTCCTGGGAACAAGGATTATCTACAGTAATGCATAATAGAATTGGTACAAAAAATGTTAAATATATGTACTGTATGTATAAATATATATATATATATATATAATTTTATTTATCAAACACCATTGGGCATCAATTACGGCTTTTTTTTCCAATGGAAGGAATTTATCAAACACAAGTCTTGAACAAAAACCTGCTTGATGTGCCAAATATAAAGCATGTGCCCAGTAGTGTTGAGCCACCCCCGTAGTGTTCGAGTTCGGTTCGGTTCGTCGAACACCCGTGTGTCCGCCGAACTGTTCGTCGAACTGTTCGTCGAACACCTTCGAACACCGTTAAAACCAATGGCAGGCAAACAAAAACACATAGAAACACATAGAAAACACCTTCAAAGGTGTCCAAAAGCTGACAAACTGCTCAGAAGACACAACTAACACATGGAAAAGTGACAAGTACATATAGTCATGCGAAAAGAAAAGAGGTGGAGGAGTAAAAGGAGGGGGAGACACAGATATAGGCATGTCATGCCCTTCTAAAATCCAAAAAGTGAGAAGCCGACACGTTCAGTCCGCTCCTGCCCGTGCCACCTCCGTGTCGCCGGGTTTGTGCCAGAGCCGCGGTGAACCCTGACGGCCAGCCCCCCTCTCCCAATACTGGTGCCTGTCCGCTGGTGGGTCGAGCGAGCCCCCCTGTGGTGGAGGCAGCTCTAAGCTTTTTAATTTAAATTGTCTCTCTAATTTGAATAAATACACTTTAAATCCATTTACAAGGATCTATTGGAGGGCAAGTCTCATGCCAGCAGCCGCGTAATTCCAGCTCCAGTAGCGTCCACTAAAGCTGCTGCAGTTAAAAAGCTTTTATAAGGATCGAGCTCGGCTGTCCACCGCAAGGCATCCTACTGCCAGTCCGAGCCCCTATGCCTTGGGGTGCCTCCTGATGCTCTTCACTGAGTATCCCGTGGTCCCGAAGCATTTCCTTTGAAAAAATGAAGTGTCCAAACTACAGGTGGTGTAGCTTGCTTAACAGCCGGGATAATCCGCTGACTAGCAGACCCTGCTACTAGGCACAAAGTATTTCCTGGGCTAGATGCAGTTAAAAATTTGTAATTAGATACTCTCGTTGGATGCTGAGAAAGCATTCCATAGAGTCTCCTGGCACGCCATATATGATTCTCTTAAAAAGCTTGGGGTAGGGGTCTAGGGGACCCTTTTATAGCCAAAATCACGGCCCTGTATCGCAATACGTCACCTAGGCTGAAGATAAATGGAACTGTAGCACCCTGAGGGCTCGGTTGCTACAGAGGTATTGCACCTCACCCAGAGGTGTGATATCTCACTCTCAGGTAAGGATGTAGTGTGGATCAGGACCCGACACCTGCATGCATTACACCACATTGCCGTGGGGCAGGGCGACCAATATGCCCCTGAGATGGGCACGACAGTCCCTGTCCCTGGCTGGAGTGGGGGGAGGGAACACTGAGGAAGGGGAACCCTGTAGTGCAGGAGCAGGGAGGAAGCAGTTCCTGGGTGCATTGAGAAGGGAGTATAAAAGGTGGGCACCATCTTAGTTCAGTGCAGAGAAGTCTGAGCAGAAGTGGCAGGGAGCAGGGGCTCTGCATGAGCTCTGCTCCGGAGGCGGGCCTAGTAACAGAGGCCCAGGCCTGGAAGAGGGAGAAGGAAGGAAGAGGAGCGGAGAAGGCTCCAGGAACGAGGAACGAAGGGATCTCAGGGGTGCGGACGGGCGAGTCACACCGCACGCCCGAATCCACCTGCGTGGAGGGGTCAGGCCAAAGGGGGAGACCGGTCCCCGAAACTAGTGGAGGCAGGAAACGACCCTCAGCTAGAAACAGGAGGCTGTGACATTTTATGTGGCGCAGCCCCTCGCTATACCCGCTAGGAAGGCACCACATAGGGTCAGGGAAACTGGCGCCAAGTTTACCAAGAGGAGGCCCGAGGCAGCCGGACAGAAGGGTTGGTAAGAAAGGCCAGACAAAGGACACACAAAGGGGGTCCTGTGAAGCACTCCAAAGTTATCTGGGAGTTGTCTGAGCCCCTCACCTGGTGAGCACAGTACGACGTGGGCAGCCGTTACCTGCAGACGTGGTCTGGATAATAAGAACTGTGAGTAAAGGCCCTGGACTGCATCACTGACTCCGTGTCATTACTGCTGCTGCCCTGCACCATCACCCCCATCCTCTGCATACACTGCCCTGAGGCTATACTCCTCCCGTGGGGAGTTATGCTACGCTCTGCTGCACCCACAACACCAGCCTCAGCGGTCTGCCCTGGAGCGGCGGTTCACTCTGACCGCAATCCACGGGTGGCGTAGTCGGACATTTAAACATCAAAACCACATAAATAGTTCCGCCACTGGTTTGACCGCCCTGAGCCACGGAACCGGGTTGCCGCCACGGAGACTACAACCACCAGCATCCACCAAAAAGGGTCCGGCTCCGGGTGTCCCAAGGCCCAGGGGGCGCGTCAGAACATTTTCATCACCTTTCACAATCACCAATGGGACAAGGCAGGGATGTTCTCTGTCCCCTCTCTTATACATCCTAGTGACGGAGCACCTGCTCTCATCAATTCGCCATAACCCCAATATTAGGTGGATTGAGGTGGGAGGCACCGAGTACAAGTGCTCTCTATTTGCTGATGATGTCCTAGTATATATCACTCAATCACATATATCCATCCATGCTGTTATGGCTGAAATAGATCACTTTGTTACATGGTCAAATTTTAAAATCAATGCAGCGAAGTCTGAGGCCCTCGATGTCTCCCTCCCCAAATCCATATAGGATTCCATCCAGTCCAACTTTCCCTTTGCCTGGCCCTCACAGGGTATCAAATACTTAGGAATTCCTATTCATAGAGACCTCTCCCATCTATGTTATCTTAATTTTGGGCCCTTTATTGAACAACTCCATACAGACCACGGTTGGCAAGTTAGAACTGTAAGATTCACTACGTGAACTACTGGTGTTTTGTGGAAAAGCACATGTACACTGTGTTCCAAATTATTATGCAAAAAGTGTTTAGGAGTGATAAGGGAAGAATTTGTTTGTTTGTCAGTTAAACTCATTGATGGTGATGTGTGTCAGGGCTCTTTATATCACTGTAAGCAATTGCAGACACCTGTGCTAATTAGTTTGGCAGGTGTGTCCAATGAAAGGCAAGACTACTTAAGAAGGCTGTCTCACATTATTAAGCAGCCTACATTTTCTGCCAAAATGGGAAAGAAAAAGGATGTGTCGGCTGCTGAGAAGCAACAAATTGTGGAGTGTTTAGGTCAAGGCATGACTACAATCAACATTGTGCGATGATCAGGATGAAGTGTCTTGGCAATCAAGAAGTATGTAGCTGATTCACAGTACACACGTGTGCATGCTGATAAGGGCAAATTGAGGACTCTTTCCTACAGGCAATTACGTCAGGTTGAAAGAGCAGCGGCAAAAAAGCCTTGTCATAGCAGCAGACAAGTTTTTGAAGCTGCTGGTGCCTCCAACATCCCCCGAACAACAAGATGCAGGGTCCTTCAGAGGTTTGCAGCTGTGCATACGCCATCCTGTCGACCTCCTCTATCCACTTCACACAAGCAGAAACGGCTCCAGTGGGCCAAACATTACATGAAGACTGATTTCAAAACTGTTTTGTTCACGGATAAGTGCCGTGCAGCGCTCGATGGTCCAGATGGATGGAGTGGAGGATGGCTGGTTGATGGACACCCCACGCAAACACGGCTACAGCGCCAACAAGGAGGAGGTGGAGTAATGTTTTGGGCTGGAATCATGGGGAGAGAGATTGTCGGCCCCTTTAGGATCCCTGAAGGCGCTAAAGATGAACTCCATAATGTATGTGGATTTTCTCAAACAGCACTTCCTGCCATGGTTCAAGAAGAAGAACCGTGTATTTCACAGCAAGATCATTTTTCTGCATGATAATGCACCATCTCATGCTGCACATAAAACATCTGCATCTCTGGCTGATATGGGCATAAAAGGGGACAAACTTATGGTGTGACCCCCATGCTCCCCTGACCTCTACCCCATTCAGAACCTTTGGAGCATCATTAAAAGGAGTGTCTATGATGGCGGGAGGCAGTTCACATCTAAGCAACAGCTCTGGGAGGGTATTCTGTCCTCATGCAAAACAATTGAAGCAGAAACCATCCAAAACCTGACAATTTCAATGGACGAGAGAGTTCAGAAGCTCCTTTCGAACAAGGGGTCCTATGTGAAAATGTAACATCACCTAGAATAAAGTTTTGAGTTGAAAACTGTTTGATTTCAGTTTCTAACAACCTGCTAATGCTTATAATTCAAAAATGACCATTTTTTTGGTCTTTATTAAAATGAAAAGGTTGATCGAAAAGTTTGGGGGATCTAAGAGTGTGGCAACCCAGTAGTCATGATTACTTCGAATTCTGACAATATGAGGGTCATGCTGCAGGTAGTGCAGCAAGAAGGCACTTATGTGTCTTGCGCATCTCGGAGCCCCAAAATTATTTTCCGGGCTAGATGTGTAGCACCCCGAGGACTCGGCTGCTACAGGAGTATTGCACCTCAAACCAGAGGTGTGGTATTCCACTCCCGGGTAAGGATGGAGTGTGGGACAGAGCTCAGATAGCTGCATGCACTACACTCACCCCATTTCCGGGGGACAGAACAACGGTACTCCCACCAGATAGATGTGCAGGTACGACAGCGTCTGTCCCTGGCTGGAGTGGGGGGGGGGAGGAACATCCCAGTAGTGTAGGAGCAGATAGGGGAGGGACTCTGGGCATAGGTAGGAGCCCATTGGGTGCTAGTCACCTGGGCTCGGGTGTCAGAGGGAGTATATAAGGTGGGCACCATCTTTAGACAGGGTCTGTTCAGCCTGGAGGAGTGGAGAAAGGAGCTCAGCCAGAGAGGGCTGAGGGGGAGCTGTGGCTCCGTCTGGGCCCAGCTCCAGAGCCAGGCCTGAAGCATAGAGAGGGAAGGAAGAAGAGGAACACAAGGAAAGGCCCAGAGACGCAAGCAGAAGGAACCCTGAGATCCCACGAGTGAACTAAAACGGGTGAAGGGTTGGCAGAGAAGGGTACCGGATCCCAAACTGGTGGAGGTCAATCATCCTTAGCCAGGAACCGGAGGTCGTGGTCAAGCTTTGGCACGACCCCTCGCCACATCCACCAGGAAGGCACGCCACATAGGGTCAGGAAAGCCGGAGAGAGGTTTTGCCCCATAAGGCCCGAGGAAGCCGGACATAGGTGGGTCCCTGGTGAGGACGGCCAGTAGGAAGGAAGAGAGGGGAGCTCTGGACCACGCTCTGGAATCGCCTGGGAGTTGGCCGAGTCCCTGACCTGGTGGACGCAGCACGGCTCGGGTGGTCCTACTGTGCACAAGGATCTGATAAAGAACTGTGAGTAAAGCTTTTGAAACTGCACTTCCCGCCTCTGTGTTCCTGCCATCACACCTGCACCCTCAGCACTGGGACACCCGCACCATCACTCCCATCATCATCTCTAACAGATCTGCCCTGAGGCCATACTCCTCCCGTGGGGAGTCATCTCATTCTCAGCTGCACAAACAACACCGGCCTCAGCGGACTGCCGTGCAGCGGCGGTTCCGTGACCGCAATCCACGGGTGGCGTAGTCGAACATTCTAACATCTACTGCTAAATACTGCCGCTCAGTTTGACTCCCTGGGCACGGACCGGGTCACCGCCACAAGACTACTACCCCCATCTGATCCGGCTCCGGGTAAGCCCCCGTGCGCGCGATGCCGCGCGACACAGCAGGCCCAGGGGCGCGTCAACTTTGGCGTAGTCGGCAGGATTTCGTGCCCGCAACCGACGGGTACTGCGTGCCTGAAGAAAAGTTCACATTTACCGTAAAAAGGAGTCTCCCGCCAATTCCAGAGGGTTCCCGCCATCGGACGCCATCTCGGGTCGTTTCCCGCCGTTTGCCCGCCATCTGCAGCCTTTTCCCGCCATCCACGGAGTTTCCCGCCATAAGGAGACGATTCCCGCCATCTGAGACGATTTCCCGCCCTGGCAGAGCGGACTCCATTATGGGCATGCCAGAGGGTGGCAAGAGGCCACCTCCCATCGTGGGCCAGGTCCAAGAATGGCGCCAAAAGCGGAAACCGCCCCCACCAGCAGAGACTGCAATGATAGAGATGTCCATCAGCGTGAGGGGGCTGCCCCTGGAACTGACTGTCACCAAGTTGCCCCGGGACCACCCTCAAGGGGGGCGGATAGAGAACAAAACAGAGAAGATGGGTGCGGCCTGGAGGAGTCTGGACAGATCGCACCCGGAGATGGAGGAAGAGTCGAGCAGCACTGACCCTGTGGTCCGGAACCTGTTGCAGGCTGCCACCCCAGAAGGCCTGGTGGAGATCCTGGCACAGCTCCCCAGAGATCGGGAGCGTGCACAGACCGCGCTGGAAGCCCTGGCCCGGAAGATGGCCCAGGTACAGCATGAAGCACTGGCCGAGTGGAGAAGGGAGATGGTCCAGCAGGCTGGAACCCGCCAGCAGAGGACGCCACCCGCATCGTGGAGCATGTCTGCCCCTGAGGATGGTGCAGGAGGGACGAAGGCCGGAGACGACGCCGCGGAGGGAGCCGCAGGGATGGAAGCAGGTAATGGGGACGTCATCACCCCGAGCCCAGTAGCCGTAAGCCTGCCCCAGCTCCCCGTCGCAGAGCCCGAAGTTCCACTCACCGCACCCGTTGCCGCACCGCCGCTGCTACCAACTAGGCCTCAAGCGGCAGGAGCCGCGGTCGCGCCCTCTGTTACGCCACGCCCCTGGACCCTGAGCGCGGCAAAAGAGGAAGTGCCCCCGGCCTGGTCGCAAGGCCGAGCGCCCCCGGGCGCCGCGGTCCCCACAGCGCCCTCCTCCCGGAAGGCGCCATACCTGAATCCAGACAGGATGCCTACGGCCTGGACGCAAGGCCGAGCGCCCCCGGGCGCCGCTGCCCCTACAGCGCCCTCTACCTCCACCGTGCCACCCCTGGGTGAAGATCTGTTCGCACAGCATACTAGCCCGGACGGGCTGCCTTTCGTTTGGCCACCGGAGTACGTCAACCCCCGACTCCGGAAGGAATGGCCTCTGTGTGAGCCTCTGATCCCGGCTCCGGCACCCGCCAAAATTGTTCCGCTCCCGCTGGAGGAGGCCCAATTTGCATGGGACCCCACCGGTGAAAACCTCATGGGGTTCACCCAGGAGACCCGGGCGGACGCAGCCCGGCGTGAGGAATGCTGCCGTCAGCAGTTAGAGGTCTTCGGGAGAGAACGGCAAGAGAGGCGGATCCGCGAGGAACGGCTGCAGGTCCAAAGCGCGGAGCAGAAACGCCGGGCCCGACGAAACCCCCGTACGGCCCACGGTCCCCGCGCCACTGGGACTGTGATAAAGTTTCAGCTGGAGAATGGCTGGGGCTTTATCCGGGATCACCGAACCCCCGGCGACGTCTTTGTCACCCGCAGGGATGTCGAGTCTCACCTGCCGGAGGGACACCGAGGACGTGACCTTTACTCAGGTGATGAGGTCACCTTCACCCGGCACCAGTGTGCCAAAGGACCATACGCCCTTCACGTGCACCGGTTGACGGAGGAGGAGATACAGGATGAGGAAGATCAAGAGGACCCGGACGGGTCTGAAGACTACCCTCAGGAGGGGACAAGGGGAGGACATCGCTACTAAAGGGGAGTAGCATAAGCAAAGTACTGTAAATAAGTTACCCGTATGGGTATTCGATATGCTAAGTGAAGTGTGGTCCCCGTTGGGACTAGTGTGGAACTGTTTAAAGGAACTGTTTCCTGTGTGCCCCTATCCCCAATCAGGCTGAGGACTGTGAGCAGCCGTTCTCCTATTCCCACTGGCCGAGGACTGAGAGCGGCCATACCCTGTAAATAGTTGCGCTTCTTCAGGCGCCCCCTACTGGTTTTATAAGGAACTGTTTTTTTTTCTATTAGTGACTGTTGCACTTTACCCGGTCACAAGTTGCACCGTGGCCGGAAGAACAAGAACGTTTTATATGAAGGAGTTTTATATTGAAAGTTTATGCTGCTAAGATTATAATATAAGAAGTTACCTGTAATGTTATATTTTCTGATAATGTTTTTTATAATGTTTTATATGTTAGTGTGTATTTTAAAAAAAAAAAAAAAATTTTGTATGTTTTATAATGTTATGCTCTTTTCCAGCCCGAGGACGTGCTGTGGTTTACCAGGGGGGAATGTAGCACCCCGAGGACTCGGCTGCTACAGGAGTATTGCACCTCAAACCAGAGGTGTGGTATTCCACTCCCGGGTAAGGATGGAGTGTGGGACAGAGCTCAGATAGCTGCATGCACTACACTCACCCCATTTCCGGGGGACAGAACAACGGTACTCCCACCAGATAGATGTGCAGGTACGACAGCGTCTGTCCCTGGCTGGAGTGGGGGGGGGGGAGGAACATCCCAGTAGTGTAGGAGCAGATAGGGGAGGGACTCTGGGCATAGGTAGGAGCCCATTGGGTGCTAGTCACCTGGGCTTGGGTGTCAGAGGGAGTATATAAGGTGGGCACCATCTTTAGACAGGGTCTGTTCAGCCTGGAGGAGTGGAGAAAGGAGCTCAGCCAGAGAGGGCTGAGGGGGAGCTGTGGCTCCATCTGGGCCCAGCTCCAGAGCCAGGCCTGAAGCATAGAGAGGGAAGGAAGAAGAGGAACACAAGGAAAGGCCTAGAGACGCAAGCAGAAGGAACCCTGAGATCCCACGAGTGAACTAAAACGGGTGAAGGGTTGGCAGAGAAGGGTACCGGATCCCAAACTGGTGGAGGTCAATCATCCTTAGCCAGGAACCGGAGGTCGTGGTCAAGCTTTGGCACGACCCCTCGCCACATCCACCAGGAAGGCACGCCACATAGGGTCAGGAAAGCCGGAGAGAGGTTTTGCCCCATAAGGCCCGAGGAAGCCGGACATAGGTGGGTCCCTGGTGAGGACGGCCAGTAGGAAGGAAGAGAGGGGAGCTCTGGACCACGCTCTGGAATCGCCTGGGAGTTAGCCGAGTCCCTGACCTGGTGGACGCAGCACGGCTCGGGTGGTCCTACTGTGCACAAGGATCTGATAAAGAACTGTGAGTAAAGCTTTTGAAACTGCACTTCCCGCCTCTGTGTTCCTGCCGTCACACCTGCACCCTCAGCACTGGGACACCCGCACCATCACTCCCATCATCATCTCTAACAGATCTGCCCTGAGGCCATACTCCTCCCGTGGGGAGTCATCTCATTCTCAGCTGCACAAACAACACCGGCCTCAGCGGACTGCCGTGCAGCGGCGGTTCCGTGACCGCAATCCACGGGTGGCGTAGTCGAACATTCTAACATCTACTGCTAAATACTGCCGCTCAGTTTGACTCCCTGGGCACGGACCGGGTCACCGCCACAAGACTACTACCCCCATCTGATCCGGCTCCGGGTAAGCCCCCGTGCGCGCGATGCCGCGCGACACAGCAGGCCCAGGGGCGCGTCAGATGCAGCTAAAAATTATTATTAATTTTAAATCTGGTGAAGCTTTAGTATAGATGGCCTAATAGGATCAGTGCTGCACACTGCTACAAAGCCCAAATTATTTTCCAGTCAAGATACAGATAAACATGATTAGTAATTTTAAATCTGGTGGAGCTTATTATAGATGGCCTAATAGAATCAGTGCTGCACACTGCTACAAAGACCAAATTATTTTCCAGTCAAGATACAGATAAACATGATTAGTAATTTGAAAGCTTAAAACGGTTGGTAGGGTGTTTTTAACCAATGATCAAGCTTTTACTCTCCCCAGGATGACACAGGGGTAGAAAAGTCGTTTCGGATCCATGATTTGTTCATCTTTATGAACGTGAGTCTGTCTACATTATCAGTGGAGAGCCGCGTGCGCTTATCTGTCAGCACACCACCAGCAGCGCTGAACACACGTTCAGACAGAACGCTGGCTGCGGGGCATGACAAGATCTCCAAGGCGTAAGTGGCTAGCTCCGGCCATTTATCCAGATTGGAAGCCCAAAAAGAGCAAGGGTCCAGTGACACAGTCGTGGCTTCAATGTTTACTTGGAGATACTCCTGTACCATCGTCTCTAGGCGTTGACTATGTGTCAGACTTCTTGTCTCCTGTGGCCTTGCAAAGGATGGGCTAAAAAAGTGGTGAAATGATTCCGCAAAATTGATGTTACCAGCAGATACTGTGGTTCTGTTACGGTTTGAGTGCTGAACACTTGACGGTCCCACGGTTGGCAAGTTGGAACTGTGAGATTCACTACGTGCACCACTGGTATTTTGTGGAAAAGCACATGTAAGATTCTGCAACAGTCTCTGCTGATACTCCTGCATGCGTGCATCCCTTTCTATGGCAGGAATAATTTCTGCAAATTTACTTTTGTACCGGGGATCTAACAGTGTGGCAACCCAGTAGTCAGGATTATTTCTAATTCTCACAATTCGAGGGTCATGTTGCAGGTAGTGCAGCAAGAAGGCACTCATGTGTGTTGCGCATCCAGGAGCACCAAGTCCCTGTTGTGTTGGTGGCGAGGTAACAATCATGCTTCCTTCCTCTGTCCTCTCCCCCCAACCTCGCACAACAGAAATGTGATCAAGGTCTCCCTCATCTGATGAGTCTTCCATCAGTTCGTCCTCCACTTCTTCCTGGGCTCCTGCACCTTCCTCACTAGTTTGGCTGCTACCATGCGCCCTGGTAAAACCATCTCCCCCACCCTCACATGCCTGCCGCCTTGGTGCTGCCGACCGTCTGGACCTTGCAGATGTTAGCCCTTCCGCATACAACTCCTCCTCCTCTACTTCCTCCACCTCCTCTTGTGCCACCACCTGACTCCGAATTCTATTTAACATGTGCTCCAGCATGTAAATCACCGGAATAGTCATGCTGATAATGGCATCATCAGCACTAAACATCTTCGTCGCCATTTCAAAACTGTGCAGAAGGGTGCATAGGTCCCTGATCTGAGACCACTCCTCCAGCGTGATTTGCCCCACCTCTGGATCTCGTTGGCCCAGGCTATACGTCAGAACGTATTGCACCAGGGCTTGTCGGTGCTGCCACAGTCGCTGCAACATGTGCAGAGTTGAATTCCACCGGGTAGGCACATCGCATTTTAGCCGGTGAAGTGGCAGGCCCAACGACTTCTGTAGAGATGTAAGTCGCTGAGCTGCGGGATGCGAACGGCGAAAGTGAGCACACAGCGACCGTGCCCTCTGCAGAAGGCCATCTAGTCTGGGATAGTGGGCTAAAAATTGCTGGACAACCAGGTTCAACACGTGAGCCATACAAGGCACGTGTGTGACATTGCCCCGGCGAAGGGCCGCACCCAGGTTTGCAGCATTGTCGCACACGGCCTTCCCTGGTTTCAGGTCCAGTGGAGACAACCATTCATGAAATTGGTTCTCCAGAGCTGACCACAACTCCTCAGCTGTGTGACTCACATTTCCCAGACATTTCAATGTAAAAACCGCCTGATGACGTTGAGCCCTACTGCCAGCATAGTAAGGAGGTGTGCAGGATCCCTTCTGCGCAGTTAGAAAGCTTGTGGCATGACCAGACAGGCTTTGGGTGCAGGTGGAAGACCGAGAGGAGGTTGAGGAGGCAGAAGCAGTGGAGGAACTTTGACATAAAGAGGATTGACGCACAACTCGTGGGGACGGCAAGACTTGGACAGCAGCCCCTTGTCCTGCTGTCACCATAGTTACCCAGTGCCCAGTCAGCGACATGTAACGCCCCTGTCCATGCCTACTCGTCCAAGTGTCTGTGATGAAATGCACCCTGTCACACACAGAGTTTCTCAAAGAAGCGGTGATGTTGTGTGCGACATGCTGGTGGAGCGCAGGCACACCTTTCTTTGAGAAGTAGTGCCGACTGGGCATCTGGTACTGGGGCACTGCGACGGACATAAGGTCTCGAAAATCCTCTGTGTCCACCAGGCGGAAAGGCAGCATTTCTGTAGCCAAGAACTTGCAGATGGTGAAATTCAACCTCTTAGCTTTCTCATGGCTAGGAGGAAATGGTCTTTTACTTGTCCACATCTGAGGGACCGAGGGCTGGCTATTGTGCTTAGACAGGGTTGATAAGGGTGTCCCCGGCAAACTGCCGGTCTGTGAGGAAGATGCAGGCGGACATGTTAGGTTGCCTTGATCCAAAGGTGGTGCTATCGATGTCGGACAGCGCTCAACACCAGCTGGTGTTACCACCTCCAAAGAAAATGATGACCTGCCAATCACGCTGGCTGTTGCGGGTAAAGAGGTGGCAGGTCTGCGCCCCAAAACAGGTGTGACTGCTGTCCCCCCAGTCACAGAGGATGAAGAGGCCGCGGATGCACAAGATATGGCAGACGGTGGTTGGCCCGGCCGGCTAGGCCGCATTGTAGCACACTGAGCTTCCCACTGCAACTTATGCTTCATGTCCATGTGCCGGTTCATGCATGAAGTACTCAAACTATGTATTTTTTGGCCTCTACTTAGCTTTTGCTGACAAATGTTACAGATAACACGAGTTGGGTCATCTTTATCGATCTGAAAAAATGCCCAGGCTATGCAAGGCTTAGCACCCATGCGACCTGAAGAGCCACCACGACTTGTGGTGAGAGGCAGAGTTGTGTTTGAGGATGCAGTTGTTGACGTGCTTCCAGTACTACGTCTCTGTCCAGGAAGGCGCAACCTGACCTCGTCGTCACTAGCATCTTCCTCCACCTCCTCTGCTGACCTCATCTCTTGGCTGACTGTGGGTTGACAGTAAGTGGGATCTCCAACCTCATCATCATCACCCTGTGCGTTATCACACCCGTCGTCCTCAGAGCCAACCTGTTCCTGCCCTGACAAAAAACTAAAGTTGTCGCTCCAATCAGGTATTTGAGTCTTATCATCGTCTTCCTCATTGTCTCCACCAATAGGAGTTACAGTTTGGGAATGAGGGTCTACATTATGGTCAGAACCTTCTGCGTCTGGTCCTGGATCCGACTCATAAAGATTCTGGGCATCAGTGCAGATCATTTCCTCGTCTGGATTCACAGAAGCGCTGGAGTCGACCTCTGATTCCCAGGCTATAGTATGAGTAAACAGCTCTGCAGACTCAACCATCTGTTCTACCTCATACTCAGACGGGCAGCTGGAGATTTGGGAGCTGTGAGGAAGCAAGTGCGATTGGGGTGACACCTTTGAGGACTGGAGTATTTGTGATGTTGAAGTTGATGTGGAGGAGAGCCCACTTAAAGGAGCACTTGATATCCGTTGAAGCACCTGCTGCTTTTGTGCCTCATCTGGAATTTGTAGCGATTGGCGTGGCCGTAAGAAAGGGATCTTATCACATTGTCCGCTAAAAGAAGTAGACATTTTAGTTTGGCTGGAAGATGGTCTTTCTTCTGCAGATGTTACTGTTGCTTTAACACCTACCCCACGGACACAACCTTTTTTCCCCTTCCCAACACGCCTATTCCCCTTTCCACCAGCAGCAGGCCTTTTTCCACTCATTTTGGTGGTTAACTAATTAACAACTCTGGAGTTGTTTGCACAAAAAAACAATGGATGGGAACCGAGCAGAGCTGAGTGGCCAAACTGTGGTATTAGGCCAAAACTATTGGCTGGGTTAGATGCAGAAAAAAATTATATTCAATTTGCAACCTGATGGAGGTCAGTATAGATGGACTAATAGAGAAAGTCCCACACACTGCTAGAAGGCCAAATATTTTTTCAGAGCTAGATGCAGATAAACATTATTTTTAATTTGCAACCTGATGGAGGTCAGTATAGATGGACTAATAGAGAAAGTCCCACACACTGCTAGAAGGCCAAATATTTTTTCAGAGCTAGATGCAGATAAAAATAATTTTTAATTTGCAACCTGATGGAGGTCAGTATAGATGGACTAATAGAGAAAGTCCCACACACTGCTAGAAGGCCAAATATTTTTTCAGAGGTAGATGCAGAAAAAAATATATTCAGTTTGCAACCTGATGGAGGTCTGTATAGATGGATTAATAGAACAAGTCCCACACACAGCTAGAAGCCCAATATTTTTTCAGAGGTAGATGCAGAAAAAAATATATTCAGTTTGCAACCTGATGGAGGTCAGTATAGATGGACTAATACAACAAGTCCCACACACAGCTAGAAGCCCAATATTTTTTCAGAGGTAGATGCAGAAAAAAATATATTCAGTTTGCAACCTGATGGAGGTCTGTATAGATGGATTAATAGAACAAGTCCCACACACAGCTAGAAGCCCTATATTTTTTCAGAGGTAGATGCAGAAAAAAATATATTCAGTTTGCAACCTGATGGAGGTCAGTATAGATGGACTAATACAACAAGTCCCACACACAGCTAGAAGCCCAATATTTTTTCAGAGGTAGATGCAGAAA
This sequence comes from Phyllobates terribilis, assembly GCF_046119375.1. Taxonomy (NCBI): domain Eukaryota; kingdom Metazoa; phylum Chordata; class Amphibia; order Anura; family Dendrobatidae; genus Phyllobates; species Phyllobates terribilis. The sequence goes on from NW_027362768.1 coordinate 148,865,857, forward strand.
AAAATATATTCAGTTTGCAACCTGATGGAGGTCTGTATAGATGGATTAATAGAACAAGTCCCACACACAGCTAGAAGCCCAATATTTTTTCAGAGGTAGATGCAGAAAAAAATATATTCAGTTTGCAACCTGATGGAGGTCAGTATAGATGGACTAATACAACAAGTACCACACACAGCTAGAAGCCCAATATTTGTTCAGAGGTAGATGCAGAAAAAAATATATTCAGTTTGCAACCTGATGGAGGTCTGTATAGATGGATTAATAGAACAAGTCCCACACACAGCTAGAAGCCCAATATTTTTTCAGAGGTAGATGCATAAAAAAATATATTCAGTTTGCAACCTGATGGAGGTCAGTATAGATGGACTAATACAACAAGTCCCACACACAGCTAGAAGCCCAATATTTTTTCAGAGGTAGATGCAGAAAAAAATATATTCAGTTTGCAACCTGATGGAGGTCTGTATAGATGGATTAATAGAACAAGTCCCACACACAGCTAGAAGCCCAATATTTTTTCAGAGGTAGATGAAGAAAAAAATATATGCAGTTTGCAACCTGATGGAGGTCAGTATAGATGGACTAATACATCAAGTCCCACACACAGCTAGAAGCCCAATATTTTTTCAGAGCTAGATGCAGAAAAAAATTATATTCAATTTGCAACCTGATGGAGGTCAGTATAGATGGACTAATAGAACAAGTCCCACACACAGCTAGAAGCCCAATATTTTTTCAGAGGTAGATGCAGAAAAAAATATATTCAGTTTGCAACCTGATGGAGGTCAGTATAGATGGACTAATAGAACAAGTCCCACACACTGCTAGAAGCCCAAATATTTTTTCAGAGGTACTGTAGATGCAGATAAAACTTAGTTTTAATTTGCAACCTGATGGAGGTCAGTATAGATGGACTAATAGAATGATGCTATGCCCAAAAGATTTTACTTCACTAGGTGCAGTAAAAAAATTGGTATTCTATACACAGGTGGTATATCTTGCAACACAGATAGGCTACTCCACTGACTAACACACTCTGCAATAGGCCAAAAAGGATTAGCTTTGCTAGATTCAGCCAAATGCTGTGAAAAAAACTTGCACAGCACTGGCACAGACCTGCCTGGCAAAAACTGATAGGAACTCATGTAACCTAGTCCTGAAAAGGACTCCAATTACAATTAGTCTTTACTCCCACAACCGATCTATTTAAGAGCACAGACCTCCCTGATAAAAGTCGTAGGAAATGCTGTAACCTAGTCCTTAAAAGGACTGCAATCACAACTATTCCCTACTCCCAAGCTATCTGTATATTTGTGCGAAAATTGGCTTGAAATTAACAAGGTATAGCGCACACAGCAACAGCGGTGCCGTCTAACACGCAGCTGCAGCAGTGAGAAAATGGTGGCGACGGGGAAAATGGCTTGGTCTTATAGGGCAAGGACATGTGACATACACTGCCAATCACACATGCCCTTGCTTGTGTGAAAAAAAGCACTTCGCTCCGTGTGTGCGCTGCTGATAGGCTGACAGATTGCACCTCCCCACTGTAAATGCGGGAAAGAGAAAAAAAAATGGAGATCTTCATTGTTCCTGCAGAGATCCATCCCCTGCCCCTCCCCCCGCCCCGCTGTACACTCAAACTGCGTATTAACATTAATTTTCATCATTACTGAGAAAAAATCCAGTTATGATTTTGGTGCACGAACAGTTATCGAACATAACCTCGAACAGCCGAATTTTTCTCAAATTGTTCGTGTTCGCCGAACGGCTCGAACACCGCCCAAAACAGCTCGAATTTGAGATTGGCGAACAGTTCGAGTAGAACAACGCTCATCTCTAGTTCCCAGCTCTTAATAAATTTGGAGCATCTTTGGTTGTCTGTACTCCATCATCTGAAATATATGCCCTTTACATTTTTTTTGCAATAATTTACACTAATTTCTAAGGTAAATTATAGTGAATTTCTTGGACCACATCACTATGCTAAATATTTCACGCCCTTTTTTTTTATTAAAGAGTTTAGCTTAAAATGACAAAAAATCTTACAATTTTTGCACAAACATGGTACGTCAAAATAGCTTTTGTACATGTGTTTTGCCTTTTGTGACTTCTTTAATAGCCGTGAAGCAGCTGAAAGAAGTGACCGGTCCATTATTCTGGCTGCTTCCTCTAGGAAGCTGCAACTATGTTATATATGGAATAAAAAAAAAACACAGGTGGTAAAGTCACTGGAAAAGACGTCCAAAGAGTTGTCAGAAAAGACGCTTCAGGGTATTTCCCTTGAAAAATGATGCAGTTAATGCCATGTGCACCTACCCTTATACTGAAGCTTGTCTGTTGACAGTAAAGCAGGAATGTCAAACTCAAAGGGTATGTGCACACGATGCAGAAATGAAGCAGAAAATTTCTGCATCATTTCTGCATCTCCCTGGCAGAAAAAACGCATGCAGATTGTGCATGCGTTTTTCCTGCAGAATACATGCGGATCCACATGCAGATTCACATGCGTTTCCGCATGCAGATTGACAAGCGCTTTCCAGGCGATTTTAGCATCACCTGGAAAGTGCTTGACAACTAGGTCACACTGTATAAATCCATGCAAACAGCATGGATTTATATAGTGTGACCCGAGAGAGTGTATATACTTACCTCCGATGGCCCGCGCTGTCCTGCTTTACAAAGTTCCCGGCTGCCGGCAACTTTGAATTGAAAGACCTGCCGACGTCAGCGTCACGTGACCTGTCACATGACTCTGACGTCAGCGCAGGTCCTACAACTCACTGCAAGTGTCGGGAACCAAGCGGGAGCGGAGCGCGGGCCGACAGAAGGTAAGAATACATTTATTTTTTATTTTATTCTTTTTTTTACAGCTTTTTTAATGGTACCTGGGTGTGGAGGAGACTCTCCTCTCCTCCACACCCGGGTACCATCCGCATATTAGAACGCGCCAATAGCGCAAGTACAGATGCTGTCTTGCGGAATTGGCGCGTTCTAATGCAAGTCAATGGCGGCGAAATCGCCGCGTTTCCGCAAAATTAATTGACATGCTGCGGATTTTTGACCGCAGCGTTCACGCTGCGGAAAAATCCGCATCATGAGCACAACACATGCGGATTTCCATTGGGGAACATTGCTTCACTTCTACCATGCGTTTTTCATGCGTTTCCGCGGCGTTTTTGCAGTTGCATGAAATACGCATCGTGTGAACTCAGCCAAATACACAGAAGACCAAAATGAAAGGTTTGGAAAAAGTCGCGGGCCAACCTTGATATTTATTACAAAAATGTCTACAATTGAGGAAGTTTTTCCTTATCATCAAATATAAAGATGAACTTTTTCATATGGAAACAAATTTAAAGGGGTTGTCCCACAAACAACCCTCCACATGCACGGTATGATGACCCTACTGTACCCCTACTCAACCCACTCGGCAAAGTATGGTGACCCCAACAAAGTATGATTCCCCAACTGTAATCCCCATACAGTGCTCCAGACTGTATAATGGCCTCCACATAGTGCTCCATACGGTATAATGGTCCCCACATGGTGGTCCATACAGTATAATGGGCCCCACATAGTGCTCCGTACAGTATAATGGGCCCCACATAGTGCTCCATACATTATAATGGTCCCCACATAGTCCTCCATACAGCATAATGGCCCCACGTAGTGCTCCGTACAGTATAATGGGCCCCACATAGTGCTCCATACATTATAATGGTCCCCACATAGTCCTCCATACAGTATAATGGGCCCAACATAGTGCTCTATACAGTATAATGGCCCCACATAGTGCTCCATACAGTATAATGGCCTCACATAGTCCTCCATACAGAATAATGGGCCCCACATAGTGCTCCATACAGTATAATGGCCCCACATAGTGCTCCATACTGTATAATGGGCCCCACATAGTCCTCCGTATAGTATAATGCGCCCACATAGTCCTCCATACAGTATAATAGTCCCCACATAGTGCTCCATACTGTATAATGGGCCCCACATAGTCCTCCATACAGTATAATGCGCCCACATAGTCCTCCATACAGTATAATGCGCCCACATAGTCCTCCATACAGTATAATGGGCCCCACATAGTGCTCCATACAGAATAAAGGGCTCCACATAGTCCTCCATACAGAATAATGTGCCCACATAGTCCTCCATACAGTATAATAGTCCCCACATAGTTCTCCATACAGTATAATGGGCCCCACATAGTCCTCCATACAGTATAATGCGCCCACATAGTCCTCCATACAGTATAATAGGCCCCACATAGTCCTCCATACAGTATAATGCGCCCACATAGTCCTCCATACAGTATAATAATCCCCACATAGTGCTCCATACAGTATAATGCGCCCACATAGTCCTCCATACAGTATAATGCGCCCACATAGTCCTCCATACAGTATAATAATCCCCACATAGTGCTCCATACAGTATAGTGCGCCCACATAGTCCTCCATACAGTATAATGCGCCCACATAGTCCTCCATACAGTATAATAGTCCCCACATAGTTCTCCATACAGTATAATGGGCCCCACATAGTCCTCCATACAGTATAATGCGCCCACATAGTCCTCCATACAGTATAATAATCCGCACATAGTGCTCCATACAGTATAATGCACCCACATAGTGCTCCATACAGTATAATGAGCCCCACATTAAAAAAACACTCACCTCTTGTTGTTCCCCTGCTGCTCTGGTCTCTGCAGCGCATTTTCTGATCCTCTACACTGCTCAGCACAGCGGGCAAAACTGTAATGACATTATCGGGGCCGTTGCGCTGAGACGTCAGACGCAGAGGGAAAATGATGGTGGAGAGAGCGGGCCAAATATACTCACCCTGCAGGCCAGGTTTAGCCCTCGAGCAAGAGTTTGACATGTGTGCTCTGATGCAACGTCAAATTAAAAGTTCTGTTTAAAATATTTTTGTAACTTTTTGTCATTTTTAAGGTTAAAATGATTTTCTTTCGATTGTGCTTTATTTCTAAAAGTGCCACACTTTAAGTGGAAATGGCAATTGTTACTGTAATAATAAATCATTTCTTCAATTTTTTTTTAAACATTGTATCTGTTGTGTTTTAAGAAAATGAAATGAAAATGCAAAAATATTAAATGTTTAAAAAAAAGGAGAAAAAATTGCTAATCTACATCAATCTACCTCTCATAAAATCTACAGTCCTATAAATTTTAATTAAATTCTTCTAATACAAATTTGGGAAGATTTGGGCAAACCAAACTGACATTTTTGTGAGGACCCAACCTCCTTCTATACTGAACTTGTGCAATGTCTAATTTTAATGGCATCCTAATCCAGTGTTTCTCATACTGCGAGGCGGTCCTCACCAGTGTCCATAATAGGGATTCTTCAGTTCAGCATAATTGATTACCTATCCTTAAAATTTTGTGGGGATCTGACTTTTGGCTCCTTCTGATCTGAATGATGGAATCATTGAGAGCTACATCTTCTTCATTGTTTACACCAGGTAAACGGTGTAGTGGCTGCGCATGGCACTGCAGCTCAGTTCTGTCTTCTTACATGGGACTGAGCTGTTCTGAGCTGCAGGACCAGGACCAAAGACCACTAACAGTACAGAGTTGTGCTTGGTACAAAACTGTTTCTGAAACAGCACAACTCCTTCGCTCATCTGATTGACATGGGTGCAGAGAGTTGTTACCTGGCAATCTGATATTGACCGCTTTTCTACGGATATTCCATGAATTTTGTTGAGCTGGAGAATTCCATAAATAAATTCTAGCAGCTTTTTTTATGAATCAGTTTAATAAGGGCTAATTCAGATCTCCTACTTTTTGCATTCATAAAAAAATGGACCGATTTTCATCAGTGTGCTGGATTAGATTTTGGTCCGCGTCAGTTTTCACCATCAGTTTTTCATCTTTTCAATTTTGCTCAAATTTTAAAAAAAATTGCATTTACAAAATTTGGATTTTGCTAAATAGTGGTTAAAAATAAATAAAATACTTCTATTCACCTCACTGCTCGCCTCTCTGGCTCCTCAGCTTCTCACCGGTCCTAGTTGCATCTTCTTTCTGTTGCCGTGAGTTGTGAAATCTCGAGCCTCTTCACGCTAAGCAGGGACGTCTGGTCCTGATGAGGCCAGGGACAGTTCTGCGCATGGTCACAATGTCACAATGAATGCTGTGACATTACGTGTGCATTCTCAGAACCACCTGTTCCTTGTGAGTGCCAGAAGTCCCAGCCTAGAATGAAGAGGCTTTGGATTCCAGCGCTCATGGCAGTGATAAGAAGATGCAATGATGACTCAGTGGATGATGGTGAGGAGCAGAGGAACAGAAGAGGTGAGCGGTAAGATGAGCATAAGTGTTTTTTTATTTTTACATATTATGTTTATTATGATCAGGAGCCTGGAGACATCCCAGAGCATAATAAGGGACATTCAATTTGATGAGAATAACTTCACTACAAGTAAAATTTCCCAGGAAAATTGATGTGATCTTGCGAATTCGAATTTTTGCAGATCTGCTAATCTCTAAAATCATCTTTAAATGTGATTGTCCTCTGCTGGATTCCATCTCTGATCATTACCAATATTTCCACTCTATGAGTAGGTTCACATGAAAATCAGTCAGAGTTTCATCCAGAAAACTTGGTCGATTTTTTTCACACGTCATCCGTGTGCAATCCATTTTTTTTTACAGCAACAGCTATTAATCATTTACAAGACCATGTATTAAATACATTGTAATTTATTAAAATCGGATGTTATACTGTGGCTCCGTATGGCATATGATTTAATTTTTACGCACCTATAGACTTGAATGGGTGAGTCTCATCCAATTTAAAGGGAACCTGTCACCAGTTTTTTCATGTCTGAACTAAGACTAGCACCTTAATTAGCACCTGTGCTGCATTCCACAAAGGGTTATATAACCCCCTGACTGACCCCTGTATACCCCCAAAAACGTTTTGAAATTCTCCCGCGCTCTATGTAAATCCTGCCGGTCTGATAGGCGTCCTTGCTGAGATGTATGTCCCTCATCCCGTCTGCTGATGGCCATCCTCCTGCTCTGATTGACATGGATGACACCTCCTGCGCCCCTTCGCACCTGCACAGAGACATTGCCGGCTTGCGCCTGCGCACTTTGCTCTTCCCTACTGTGGGCAGAGAATAAAATGTATGGGTGCATGTGCACTTATGGCGCCAGATTTCACCCGCTACGCAGGTGGCGTCACCCACGTCAATCAGAGCAGGAGGATGGCGACCAGAAGCCGGGAAGAGGGACAGACGCCTCAGCAACGACAACTATCAGACCAGACTGTCAGGATTTATATAGAACGCTGGATACAACTTTATGGAATCCGTAAATGCGAGCCAAGAGAAACACATAGAAATATGAGATGTAAAAGATTGTAATAAATATGACACCTATATATCGCTAGAATGACGAATATGTCATAAAATAAGCTATGTGGGATAATAGTGGCAAGCTAGACAGTCGGTACAATGAATAAGCAACAAACAGGACGAAGGTCAATGCCAAAACGCGCGTCGGGGAGGGCGCCATGCTGCTCAGAGTCCAACTAACACTAAGTACTCATTGCACTACTCTTTTTTGCCCCTCTTCGTCCATTTGAGACATACAAATAGAGCGACATATATAAATTCTCTCCAAGCATATAACTACTACACTTTGTCAACTACACTATGTATTGGCAAGTATTATAACTCACTTGTTGCTATGCAGCATATACTTATACTTGCTACATTTATCCGGGCATCCCTAATTTTGGCATTGTCCTTTTGAATATTATTTGCATGTGCGCCCCTGCCTTGTTGTATGTTTTTGTTATCTTCCTGATCCTTAATAAATATATACATTTTTTTTAAACGTATACTTGGATTCTAGACTTTCTGGTCATTTTTTTTTTGTCCCGTTTGTAACTTTATGGAATGCAGCACAAGCGCTGATTAAGGTGGTAATCTTAGTTCAGACATGAAAAAAACTAGTGACAGGTTCCCTTTAAAAAGAAACTAGTGCATCCTGACCGCACATTCAGTCAGTGAAAAAAAATTGCTCGTCTGCACGGCCCCATTGAATAGCATCGGTTCCAGTGTAACCTGTTTTTTTCACGGAACCGAAAATACGACCGTGTGCACGAGCCCTTTAAGTTAACCATTCTAGCGGTGATCATTACCAATATTTCCATTCTGTCTACGATTGTGATTCTTCAAACGAGGTAAACAAATATTTATAAAACTCCCGTTTTGTTTAACAAAATACACAAAGTAAGCACGTTATATATAACCATAACAACGTTTTATTACCATTAAGACTAAACTTGTATTGAAAAGATTTGATATAACAAGACAAGAAAAAGCAATAGCAAATTTTAACTATCAACTAGATTATGCATAGCGAGTAACTTTTCCTAGTACTCAGGGAAGAGCAGAACATTTTTTATTATGTTTTATTTTTTAAAATATAGAACGGTACAGAGCACAAACATACTAAAATTATCAGTGCACTGGATGTGGGAGAGCCGATTCTTCCTTCGTCTTTAGCCCATAGCTCTGTTCTTGTATCCATCAGAAGAACATTAAAAATAAAGACCCAGTTTTTTTTTTTTTAATCTTTTTTTCGTTTGTTTGTTTCTACTGTGCATTAAGAAAAAATATTCACGACAAACATGACAACATATCAAACAATATTTTTACACAAGTTACCTTGATACGCTTTGTCAATCAAGTATCATAAGAAAAACATTTTAAGACATATACAAACAGAACTAGCAAAGGAGTACAACTTAATAATAAATTAACAGAAATTCAAAAAAAGAAAATAACTTTATATATATATATTTATATTATATATACACGTACACACACAAGAAATGACACAATAATATGCTTCTTCCCATAGTTTAAGTAAACAAATAAATAGACTAGCCAAACCTGCTATAATTGATATTGGCCAAATGCATTACATCAGCAATTAAATAAATACGTGTTGCAAGCAACATAAAAACAGTGTTTTAAAATGTGCCAACGCAGCCCCGTTATATTGGAATTGGGCCGTAAAGTGAACTCGAAAACTCTTCTTTTTTTTTTTTTAACAAATTTAAAGCAAATGGTTTCCTTTTATTATTCTAAACACATTACATTTAACTATGATACTAAGATATGTAAATGATTTTGTAGCACCTACAGCTCAAACTAAGGAAGTTTTTTTTGCCCCACCCAAAATAAAATAACAAAAACGAAAAATAAAAACAAAAACAAAAAAAGTTTTCTTTTGTTCTGCAGATATCCCATACTGATGACTTAAAGAAAAAAATTGTCTTGCAATGCACCTCTTGCTTGATTTGGGTTTTGACTGTGGTTTTTTTTGGGGGGGACCTGTGTAGTACACTCTCCCTCACTCAATAGTATAGTTTGCATTATGCTATGAAAAGATACGAAGACCAACTGTTTGTAACCCATCTTTCAAAAAACATTCTACGAATCCAATTTAAAACATATCTTGTTCTCTAAAAAGTTACCAGTGCAGTATGAATGACAAAGTTGTCAATTTTCCCCTAAATTAGCCAGTCAAAATATTATTTTATTTTTTTCTCAAATCCAGATTCTCTTGTAAAAATTCTTTATATTTTTATAAAAATAGATTTTTCTGGAAACCCATTTTCAGCAAAGAGACAAACTCTTTGGCAACATTGTTCATTTATTTAAATTGTTTTGCGTCATCAGGTATTCTGACCTTTAATGGTCACCCCTCAGAAATCTCCTTTCAACACCTACATCAAGAAACAATACAATTGAATGCAAAAGTCATTATTTTTTGTTCCCTTTTTGCACAAAATGACTATATTGTTTCTTTTTTGTTGTTTTTTTTTTTTAAATTACCCTTTGAGTGTCAGAACCTTTGCTATATTCCCACACTAAAAGGACATCAGGAAAGGAGTGTTGGGGGGGGGGGAACCGGTCACTAATCTGAAAGGATTTATTCAGTGAACAGAAAAGAAAGCTGAAAAAGAAAAGAAAAAACGCACTTTTTTCTTTTCTTTATAGTGTTACATTTGTAAAAATTCTTTTTTTTTCAAGTTTTTTTTTAATAATTTTTTTATTTTTATTTTTTTTTACTTCTTCAAATGAACTCATGGTCATCTTAAAAACAGCCACCTTCAAAGAAGGTGTAAAACTAGCCGGCTGGGTTAAAAAAGCCCTGCTCATTGTAATCTATGTATATTATATTCAACGACAACAGCTATGAAAGAACATTCAATGCATCAAAGTTTTTTTTTTCTTATTTTCTTTTTTCTAAGCATTATAAAATCCTTTCCGGTTTATCACAGGATATCCAATGGTAATACTTAGGCAACATTGGCTTATAAAGTCCATGGTTGGTTATAAGCCATCGAGAGTCTGTTTTTTGTTTTGTTTTTTTAAATTTTCCGTCTTCTTTTTGTTCGTGAACAGGTTGATGTAGATAGGCTAGAAATTCAAGACTTGTGGGTTTTGTTGGTTTTAAAGGAAACCTGCAGAACTCTGTCTCCCAGGCGGTATCCATTAAGGCTGGCAATAGCCATAGCTGCTTCATCATAATTGGTCATTGTGACAAAGCCAAATCCCTTGCATTTGTTGGTGTTGAAATCACGGATGACTTTGACGTTGTTGACTGCCCCAAATGGGCCAAAAAGCTGCCAAAGGACGCTCTCATCTGAGTCGGGAGAGAGGTTGTAAACAAAGATACACCAGCCGGTACCCGTGTGCCCAGGGATGTTCATTCCAACCAGGCTTGTCATTCCATCAATAGTGATTGGAGAAAACCTAGATGGAGAGAAAGTAGAGATCATCAATTATAAGATAATATAAAAGTCACGGTAAAAGGAAAAAAAAAGTTATACGCTCACGTCCCAATCTTAGCGTTCAAAAAGTCAAATAAGTAAAATAATGATGATAATAATAAGAATAAAGACAATTTTGTACACATTTCCAGTAAATAGTATTACTACTAAATAGTGTCAGATCAAACTAATCCTTAGGTCTAGTTCAGATATATCCAGAGGGGAACCGACTGTTCCTTTTTTTTGTCTTTTTTTATATATATCAGATGTCTTATAAAGCCATCAGTCGTGCCTACAGGTACATTGTGTGCCATATACCTTCAGGTGAAACGATAAATCTAATTTCTGAGTAGAAAGAAAAGCACCACATTTGGGTCCTTGTACTCTTCTAGCGGGCTTTTATTTTACAGGTAATTCCCTTTCCTTATATATTTGTGAGCAAGCCCTTAAAAAATATATATTTTAGCTGCTATAGTATTATTGTAGCCTCGCTACTGGGTTTTAGTAGAGTAGAGGAGGATGATATCACGTTGAATGGGCTGTAAATGAGAAGCGTTTTGTGTTTCTTTATTGTTCCAATGCGTTTTTTCGCTGGACCAGCGTCTTTCTCAAGGTAAAAAAAAACAAATGGGTTTGTCAAGTTTATGGTGGGAATTCATCAAGACTAGTGTTTTGTACACCAGTCTTGAGCCAGAGTTCACCGACAAAAGTTGGTGCCTTTTATTGAGTTTGGCACATCTCTTGGCTACTGATAACAGTATCAGAACAAGAGCACTGTTCGTAGACGGGAATATATTTCTGATAGAATTTACTTCACTTGTGTGGCATAAATTTTAGTGACTGTTGGCCCAGACTAGTCTATGCTGGAGTAAAAATACCAAAAGTCACATAATTTGACTGTGTAGCTCCAGAAAAGTGGCAGAAAAAGCTTAAGTACTGGGCCCTTATGTGTTTGTAAAATTTTTCTATAGGTTTGTTTCAACTTTTTCTTACCATATTCATGGGAAAATCACATTTCGATAAACCTGACCTATGTAGGTATGTGTGGTATTAAGACTTTAAAAGGGACTGTCCATTTTGAAAAAAAGTTGTTAACCTAAATTGAGAAAGTTGCATTATCTTAAGATATTAGCACCGACCTGGGTTTCGGCATCTCTCCCATGAGAGCACACGACCAATGATATATATGAAGGGAACTGGCTGACTGATTCATTTCAATAGCTAAGTCAGAACCCATTAGTCATGACAGAGAAAGAGGTGGGCTTAGTTATTGAAATTAACCATTCAGCCAGTCCCCTTCACACACATAAGTGGTCACAATGCTGAGAAAGGAATAAAAGGGATAAATAAAACATTGAAATGACTAGATATTTCTTAATTCAAGTACGAAAGTAAGTTTTAGCTTTTTTTGCCTTTACGAACAACTTTTTTTCAAACTGGAAAACCATTTTAATTTTTTTGTTTGCTTTTCAAATAGGGAACCTGTTAGATCCAATGACTGTCCCCAACAGCTTTCTTTAATCTGAATAGATATTTATGTGATTGCAGTGTATTTTATTTTTTAACATTTTTATAATTTTTTTGTAATTTTTTTAAAATGTTTTTCTTTTTTTAAGATTATGCTATCCTTTATACCTAGAATAATATAAAGTGAGTCCTGTATATTAGGGAATATATTGATTTTTTTTTTTTCATTTTTTTTTTTTTTAACTTGGACCAGTATCATGACTTGAGTTGTCGTTGTGACGGAAGAACAGAATATATACGTTGCTCTAAAAATTAATGGACGGTTTCATTAACTAGAAAATTCTGTCTTTTCTGTACATGCCTTAGTTGCCCTTGAATTGACCTTGGACCAAAAACACGCCACATTATTTGTCAGCCGGATTGCTGATAATGACATCAAGATTCAATATTGTGGACAATTAGAGATGACATTTTGCATTGTAACCAAACTAAAAAATGAATGTTGAATTTTCTGACTACAGGTTGTTTATAAAGTTCGTTTGTATCAATTAAAATTGCAAGCTTCATTGCATTTATAAGGCATGTTTGGAGAGGTGTACAGAATGTAAAAAAACAAAACAAATCAAATAATCTAAACATTTTATAATAATCATTACACCTGCAAATAAAAGAAAACTTTGTGACAGTTAAGGTGCCAACAGCTCCACGGATCAGTCATAATATTGGAGACGCTGCTGCCTATTAATACCGATACGTCAGTTGAAGCTCTTGGGCTCCAACCCAATCTCTGTACCGATCTTTCAGCACCACCACTGGTCAACTTATGTGCCAAAGGGCTTTGTGTGCCCTCAGATGCCAGGGTCTGAGTGCCCCTGTAACCTCTGCTCGCTCTTAGCACAGGGGCATAATTATAGAAATGCAATAAACTGGCTACTGTGATCCTACTCTTATGGGAATATTCCCATCATTTACGGTATGACTTATCCACAGGATATGCTATGAATCTCTGATATATTGATGGGACCTGCACTAACAGAACAGAACAGAGTCCATTTTTGTAAAAGAGAGGTGGCTGTCCACCTAGAGTCACTGATATGTGGATATGCTTCAAGTGTTTGAGATGGGAATACCTCTTTAACTACCCTTCATGAGTACGTCTAACAACCAGTGTAACTGTGGCACCTTAACTGTCAATGAAGCCCACCTGTGAAAAAAAAACAAAATAGTGAAAAAAATATGGAACACCACAATGTACTGGCATCTTCATAAATGAAAACCAACATAAGTCCCAACGTAAAAGAACAGAATGTCACATGCTGGTGGGGAAAAAAAGAGCAATTAAACAAACACAAATAAAGTTAGTGGATTGAAAAAAAACATAACAAAACAAACAGAAAAGAAATAAATTATAGCGCCAATCTGTGCCAACATGGACATCTGGCATTCTGTAAAATTCTAATTACCTCTTAACGCCATAGGCCATATTAAGCAAATTGTCCAGCCTGAAAGAGAAGGAGTGTCTTTGGGTTAATGTCTTACAGATGGTAAGAGAGCTCAATGGAGCTGTTATTAATGACGTCCCTTTTCAACAGAAAGACAAATCTTCTACCATTTGATTAGGCGGATAGCGCTTCAGCCTGTAGGAGTCAATCAAGTCGTATTTCATACTCCCCAACAAAAAAAAATATATCCAGAAATGTAACATGCCGTCTTTTTACACTTGCTCTGCACATTAGGCCTTGGCTAGAGGTTGACTTTGGCGAGTTGTTATTACTTCTGAACAGGCCACCACTGAAGACGGTTAGTTTGTGCTACTTAAAGGGGTTGTCCAGTGCGCGTCCCGCTGCTGAGACGCTTACTAATTGGCAGATTGGGAAATTTTAATTACAAAATGGAGCAGCAGGTCAGTTGACCATTAATTCTCTATGAGGCTGAAAAATCCAAATGCAATGCTTGGTAGTCCCATGGGTAACGAATGGAGCAGTGGATGAGCATGTGCACTGTCGATCCATTCTAACAGTGATAAATGTTCCCATTCTGCCGATCAGTGGGGAACCACATGGGTAGACAACCACCGATCAACAAGTTATCACCTATCTTCTGGATAGGTGGTAACCGCTTTTCACTGGACAACTCTTAAGACTGTTGTTAGGCTAGGGCTATATTGGTAATGCAACAGGAAGATCATAAAGTCACTTAAGCTTTATTGACAGGCTATATTAGGTCTAAAGCAAGGCTTAATAAATAGACTGATGCCTCTGGCTAGCCTGGGGCTTTGGTCAGGACTCCAGAGTTAGGCCTCACTCAGACATTAGTTTTTTGTATAGCGCTCGTACCTTTAGTAGTATATAGGGCCGTTCACATGTCCATGATTTTTCTTGGACTGGTCAGTCCATGAAAAGTTGCGAAGACAAATCAGATATTGATCCGAGTGTCGGATCAAAACTGGCAAAGCAAATCTATGGACAATGTAGTGTGGTCCAACTTTCATGGACTATTAGGAGAAAGTGGAGGAACTTTTCAGGTACGAAAAATTTGATGAAATTCAGACCAAAATCTGATATAACTCTGATGAAACTATGACTGAAATCACTGATGAAATTTGGTCAGTTTTTCTCGTACGAGGAAACTCATCAGAAGCGGCAATCACATTTCGGGATGCCTGTGTGCTAACAGAGGGAGTCCTTTGTCAAACCCCTTAGATGCTGCTGTTGCTATAGACTTTTAAGGGGTTAGATGGCTAGATTGGAGACCACACTAATCCCAGCAGTTTAATTGGGATGTGGGATGTATTTGCCACCCTGGCACTCATTACTGATGGAATGTGCGCAAGTCATCTATTGGACATAGTCTCATGTCCTATTGTGTTTCAAATATGTTTTGTAACTTAATTCCGACATATGATTCCAGAGATATGGATCTTTTTATTTAATGCTGTTTTTTATGGACTTTACCAAGGGGGCATGGCCCACGTGGTTATATGGGGAGGGTGTCTTTAGGCTGCTTTGCATTATTACCCTATGAGCACCACCCCCTTGATAAAGACTATAGAAATTAGCACTGAAAAAAAGGCCCATATCTCTAGGAACTAGATGACGGATTAAAAAAACAATAAAAAACATAATACTTAGGGGGGCAGCGAGAATAAAATAAGAGCAAAAAGTGAAACTTTTGACCTGGTGACAGGTATCTTTTAAATGAGGTATAAGACCCCTTACAAAAATTGTCCCTGCTCATTTAGTAAGAATGTGGTTTTCATTAATATTTCTTAATTACAAATACTTTATAGAGGAACACATGACATTGAGTTAATATGCAAAAATGTGCAAAATAGCTCCACAGTCTGCCGTCAATTTGCCTTTTTCATCTCAAAGTCAGAAAATGTTAATTATATGCAGGGGCGGAACTACCGCCCGTGCAGCCGGTTCATTGAACGGGGGCCCCGAGGGAGAGGGGGCCCCTTCAGCCTCCAGCAGGGCCGCCATCAGGGCATGACTGCCCTGACTCCAGTATGGGGCCCAGCCGGTAGGGGCCCCCTTGGGGGCCCCCCTCTTGTGCGTCTCTCTCCTCATGGGGCCCCCGGCCCCATGCTAAGCGCCGGGGCCGGAACATCTCAGCGCTGCGCTGCTGCGGCAGCGCTTTCATGATTCCCCTGACTTCCGGTCATGTGACGGCACCGTCACATGACCGGAAGTCAGGAGAACCTGGTGTCATCGATTTGGACGAGCGCCAGGATTCTGCAGGGATCGCATGGGGGCAAGTATAACAAGTTTTTTTTTTTTTTTTTAAATACAATTTACTAGGAGTGGGGGGAATGGGAGGTGCACATGTGGGGGAGGGGAATGAGAGAGGTGCACATGTGGGGGAGGGGGATGAGAGGTGCACATGTGGGGGAGGGGGATGAGAGGTGTGCACATGTGGGGGAGGGGAATGAGAGAGGTGCACATGTGGGGGAGGGGGATGAGAGATGTGCACATGTGGGGGAGGGGGATGAGAGATGTGCACATGGGGGGGGATGAGAGAGGGGCACATGTGGGGGAGGGGAATGAGAGGTGCACATGTGGGGGAGGGGGATGAGAGAGGTGCACATGTGGGGGAGGGGAATGAGAGAGGTGCACATGTGGGGGAGGGGGATGAGAGAGGTGCACATGTGGGGGAGGGGGATGAGAGAGGTGCACATGTGGGGGAGGGGGATGAGAGGTGCACATGTGGGGGAGGGGGATGAGAGGTGCACATGTGGGGGAGGGGGATGAGAGAGGTGCACATGTGGGGGAGGGGGATGAGAGAGGTGCACATGTGGGGGAGGGGGAATGAGAGAGGTGCACATGTGGGGGAGGGGGGATGAGAGGTGCACATGTGGGGGAGGGGGATGAGAGGTGCACATGTGGGGGAGGGGGATGAGAGAGGTGCACATGTGGGGGAGGGGGATGAGAGAGGTGCACATGTGGGGGAGGGGGATGAGAGAGGTGCACATGTGGGGGAGGGGGATGAGAGAGGGGCACATGTGGGGGAGGGGGATGAGAGAGGGGCACATGTGGGGGAGGGGGGTGAGAGATGTGCACATGGGGGGGTGAGAGCTGCACATGGGGGAATTGGGAGAAAATGAGCTGCACATGGGGGAATTGGGAGTAGGGGGATAATGAGCTGCACATAATGAATGTGGGGTGGGGGACAGTAAATGATAAATGATGATGGGGTGGGGAGAGCAGGACATGATATAATGAATTGGGGCAGGGGGTGCATGTAAATAATGAATGCGGGGAGCAGGAAGTATAGAGTAGGGGGCGTTGCGGATGCAGGAGTGTAACTGGTAACAAATTGGCGGAAAGAGTAGAGGTTCTAATTAAATTATATATTAAGTGCCTATTTACAGTTAATGGGGGCACCGTGGTGGATTACAATTTATATTTGGAATGGTAGGTTGTATAATAACTAACCATATATTGATGGTGGATACACGTCTGTATTCAGCTGCGTAATGTAGAAGTTGGGGAATGTGCTCTAGATAACTGTGTTATTTTATGCAGAGACGAGTCCTGGCTGGAAGACGTAATGGCGGTCTGTGCTGGATGAAGGAGAAAAGCGTAGCTGAAGGACTTCACCTAGAGACGTCACCAGTGAGTCAGTGCATTACATGTACACTTACACTATATACTATGTACCGGGCTCCTGTGTATAATGTCACTGGTGATCACTGTATTACCTGTACACTGACACTATATACAGAGCTCCTGTGTATAATGTCACTGGTGATCACTAGATTACCTGGACACTTACATTATACATACCATGTATAGAGCTCCCGTGCATAATGACACTTATGGTAATATTAGTAATGTGGTGGTAATATTAGTAATGTGGTGGTAATATGTGGTCTGGTCATGGTGTGGCAGTTTTTCCCCCTTCTGTGTGGTATTATTCGGTCACTATGTTGTGGTAATATGTGGTCTGGTCATGGTGTGGCAGTATTCCCTGTATGTGGTATTATTGGTCATTTTTAAAAAAAAATGTATATGACACATTCCCTTAAAGAAAACTAAATAAAAATATATCTAAAAAGAGTATTGGATATTTTAAGAAAATTTTAATAGGTTAGAGTAGGGCCCTGCCAGAAGAGTCTACCTTATCGTGGTGGCGGCTTTAAAAATCTTTTGGCCAAAACAAAAGCTGATGGCTATGCATGTGGCACCGTCTGGTGGCAGCGACGTGGACGAGCGCCAGGATTCTGCAGGGATCGCATGGGGGTAAGTATAACAAGTTTTATTTGTTTTAAATACAAGTAGTTAACTAGGAGTGGGGGGGATGAGAGATGCACATGGGGGGGGATGAGAGATGCACATGGGGGGGGTTGAGAGATGCACATGGGGGGGATGAGAGATGCACATGGGGGGGATGGGAGATGCACGGGGGGGATGAGAGCTGCACATGGGGGGGGGATGAGAGCTGCACATGGGGGGATGAGAGATGCACATGGGGGGGATGGGAGATGCACGGGGGGGATGGGAGATGCACATGGGGGGGCGAGAGATGCACATGGGGGGGGGGTTATGTTTAGATAACTTTGTTGCCTTATGAAGCGCAGGGGGGGGGGGGGCCAAAAAATTTCTTGCACAGGGGCCCACTACAGTCTGTGTCCGCCCCTGATTATATGTACTGCCTGAATTGTTCCCTGATCGACAGAGAATAATGGTTCATGCATTTTTGGTCCTCGGCTGTCAGAATTGAGATGATTTCGCCAGTTGCTCCATTTTTGGAACCGTTTCAGAATACAGTACAGGATGTTACATTTTTGGAGGGTTTGACGAAGAGGCAGGAAGGGGAGGAGGGGGTAGTGCTCACCAAAAATAGTTATACATTTTAGGAAGAAGGCAAGCAATAATTAATCTTTTTTTTTTTTCCAGGCTCTGCATGCACAGATATTAAAAAATGATGACCAGTAAAGGATTTCGGCTTCCCAGCTCTGCCTGCCAGCTCTCTGAAGCACCACAGGAGAATATCGGAGAGAGGTTGATCAATACCTTCTGAAACGTGGCAGAAGATTAGTTCTCAGCCTTGAATAAAATGGGCCTTTGAGCGGGTCTGAGTGAATAATCAATCTATCTTACACAGAGATAAGGAGACATCCTCACTTACACCGTATTACCCTCTTTCCACGGTAAAAAAAAATAAAACAAAAAATAAAATTGAATTAACCCTTTTAATGCTGCAGACGTGGGAATTAATAACACTAGAGCAAAAGGAAAATGGTCTCTTCTGGTTTTTCAGCAGCGCACATTTTTCATTGTATGAGTGCTGCATATCCAGACACTTTGGTCTTTATTTGCATATTTTCCAGCCAGTCGTACAGTAAGTAATCGCTTACTATACAGATGAGGAAACTAGCCAACAAATCAATGACAGAAGATACAGATATTAGCATAAACAACGTCTTGTGCTGTCGCTACATATGTCTTACCAGGCCTCGCTGCTCTTATTGGATTGAATTAAAATGAGTGATTTATTATAAGGTGATTAGTGAAACGATAGAATATTCAGTACATTAATGATTAAAGGCTACGAACAGAATTGTATATAAGTGACTGGATTGGGCTTCTAGTTACCTGAACCGCTGAGCCTGGTGGTGGAGAGGGCCCGGATAGCGCCTGTTGGGGGACTGGTAGAGCTGGGACAGTAGCGCTTGGCTGGTTTTCTGACTGGGGTTGTTGGCGAATTTCACAGTTATCGGTTCAGTTGCTCCACTTGGCTTCTGTCCATTCAAACCCTTTATGGCTTCCTCGGCCTCTATTCTCTTGTCAAAACGAATAAATCCGACTCCCCGAGACACACCTGAAAAGGAAAGATTGTGAGTCCTTTCCTTAAAACCTCAACAGCTTTTACCTTTAGTATTGGTCAATACATATCAGTCTAAATAATAAAGATAGCGTGACCCATCTTTGGGGTGTTGGTTGTTGCTGGTATTGTGTTTTTAAGAAAGAATAGGCTTTATTTTGTTTTCTCCTGCAACCCCTTTAACTCCTTACCGGCCCATTATGTACTATTACGTCCTAGAGCGGGTACAGATCCATGGAAAAAGCTCAGGACTTTAGACCGCTCCATAGAGGACAGGTGCCTGCCTTCTGTGTTATACAGCCAGCACTTGCCTCTTACAGCAGTGAAGGTTCCCATTGCAGCCATCTTGGCGCTTCTGGGGGCTTCAAAGCAGATCATGATTTTTACTATATACTGCAATACTGGATATGGAAGTAACCTGCGCTGATAGATAAATGACAAGCCACGCTGAAATGTTGGATGACGGTTTAACGTCAACGCGTTTCAGAGTCACTCCGACTCCTTCACAATTGTCATTTATCCATCATCGCAGGTTACTTCCATCACCCTTGGAAAAGTTGTATACGGTTTATTGGAAGCTGCAGCAGTTGGAATATACGCTATTCTAGTGGTTGTGTTTTACACAACACTTCAAGGTGAGCAAACTACTTATTTATCCTCCTTTATTACTTGGATAAGACTCTATTGCGTTCTTGCATTTTTTATCTAGCTAATACTGGGGTATAGTACAAGTGACCAAATTATTCCAGGTAAGCGACCAAAAAAATGGACCTAAAAGGGACCAAAAAATAAAATGAAAATACAAAAAAAAATTAAGAAAGTAATTAAAAAAAGCTAAATACACCTTTTTCCCCTTGCGAAAATAGAGAAAACAAAAATGGGCATTTTTTGGTACCAACTCATCTGTAAAAGTCCAATCTATCAAAATATAACATTAATTAAACTATAAGGTAAACTCAAGACCTTGCAATGCTTCGAATACAGTACTTCCTCCAAAAATGCTATAAACATAAACAAGACATTTTATGTATCTTAAAATGGTAAAAATGAAAACTACATCTTGCCAACAAAAAATCAAGCTCCATTGACAGAAAAATAAAAAAAAGGGCTGGGTCTCAGAAAAAGGGGGAACCAATCAAATTTTGTTTACTAAAAAATACAGAATTTTTCAACCACTAAAATATAAGAAATGATATACTGTAAAACTATATACATTTGGTATGAAGAATCATATGGCCAAGTCGGTCATTTTTACTGAACAAAACACCAAAAATAACAGCGAAATTGCATTTTTTTCACAGTTTCACCCCACTTAGAATTTTTTACTGTTTCCCAGCACATTATATGATAAAGTGAATAGTATAATTGAAAACTAAGACTTGTCCGACAAAAAAAACAAGCTGTTATACTTTTATGTTGACGGAACAAAAAAAAAAGACTCTTGGAAGAAATAGATGTTCAGATAGTGCTTTTACGACACATTTTTTACCATGACAATGTGGCTAAAATATTGTGATTTTTCCATGTTGGAAATACCAGCAAAAAATGCATCAGTAGAGCATCATATGAGCACAGCCTTTCACCAGTTTGAGCATGTTAAACTGGCCAAATCATGGACTAGTGGCTGCAGAGCTGATAAATTGTTAATTCATTTGGCCAGTTTAACATGGTCAAACTGGTGAAAAACCGTGGTAGAGCAGAGCTGTGTATCATTACAAACACTTCTTGCTTCTCTCATTTTACAGCAGTCGGTGTGGTGAGGGAGAGTAGAACAAAGCTGAAAGCGCTGTGAGGAGAGCTGCAGGAGGTGTTTGTAATGACACACAGCTCTGTTCTACTAACCTCCCATGCCTCACAGGAGAAAGCCTGTTCTATGCTTCTCTGGCGGCGTGTTCTTTTATTGCCCTGCATGACGCCTCATTCTTATAATTGGGCAACTTCATGCAGGATAAAAAAGTAACCCCTTAGTCTTAGCAAAAATTAGCAAATAAATTTTACAAACTAATAACTCCGCAATGGAATTTAAACCAATTAAAATTTTACTCAACTCTGCAGCCATTATTCCATGATGTGGCCAGTTTAACATGCTCAAACTGGTGAAAGGTCCTCTTTAAGAAGTTAAAAAAAAATTACTGGATGGAATTGCACCAGTTAAGGATAAGGCTATGTTTGCATGTTGCAGTAGTTTGCATAGGCTAAAAAGAGTCAGCAAAGTGCACAAATTTTACAGGGAATTTTGCGATGTTGTTTGTGGCCACAAGATTTTTACATCTGAAACACATTTTCTTTAACATATTTCACCTATAAAACCCGTGTGGTCAATAATGTTATCTCAAAAATGCAGCAATTCACAGTAAAGCATGTGTTGTTCTGTGGGTCGGATCTAGGTCATGCAGCAAAATATTACAAAGTGTAAATCCAGCCTTACTCCTAGATGCTAATATAATAATTACAAGTATGATTGCCATGTTTTCCTTTATCCTTCCACAGAATTCAAGAGTAAAACCTAAAAATAAGAAAAAAAACACTACACTTATGCTTTTCATGAACAGTGGGGGATCTTAGAAGTTGACCCTTACTATCCAGAAAGTGATGGAATAACCTGACATCACTATATAAACTGGGAGAACCACCTTAAATGTCCAACGTATTAGGTTTATTTTTTCCTAATTGTTTATATATATATATATAAAATAATTCCAGCTTCAGTAAGTTGTCATGTGTAGTTTTAACCATTTTTTATTAAACTATACGCACTATTGTTCGTTGAAGAATGGGTTCTTCTGGCATATATGCCTTTTGGACTCAAAAGTCAATTTTATTAGAACTAGGGGTACAACTTGACGTGGATAGGACAACAATAACTACGTCAACTTCTCGTCATGGCATCATGTTGTAGAGCAGGTGGAGTTCAGCAGATTGACATATCGGTTTGTAGGAACAGAGTCAGTATAACTTGTCACTTAGCCATTTAAATCCCTGTTCATTTTTGGCTTTTCAGTCCAGTAGGAGGCTCCATGTTTTTAAGGGATGTGTCATAAAAAATGACCTAGTATTTAGTTTAAGTTAAGCATTTAAAAAAAAAATGTTTAAATTGTCTCTTCAGAGAGGAAGAGAACTAGAACTCTGCTGCCACCTATAGGAAGTAGCAATCCTAAAAGGTCAATATCAAGGGGGTTACCCCAAGGGGTAACGTTTCTCCTTGTGGAGAGTGACATGTTAAGCATGTCAAGGTGAGGAGTCACAATGCTCCTCTGGGAAATATACAAATTGTCTCTTCAGAGAGGAAGAGAACTAGAACTCTAGTGCCACCTATAGGAAGTAGAAATCCTAAAAGTACTTCCTATAGGTGGCACTAGAGTTCTCCTCACCGTGACATGCTTAACATGTCACTCTACACAAGGAGAAAAGTTACCTCTTGGATAAAAAAAATGTTTGATATTTTTTTTTTATTAGTATCACCATATTAAAGAAAATAAAAAAAATTTGCAATTTTCAGACTGGTCATCAGGATTAATTAGACTACTATTTCCTGTTATTCTCCTGCACTTATAGCCTGACTTAGACACTTATCATTTGTATAGAAGCCTCCTGAGCTTGTAATCTGAGCATGCCCTCTGGACAAAAGTCATTGTTAAGACAGGAGGAGAAGGAGATGAGCTGTGACATCACCCATTGTGAATGGTGGAAAATGTGTTATCTACTGTATATAGAGGTGTTATCAGTCATTGAGAGTAGGGAGAGGAGGTGAGCTGTGACATCACCTATTGTGAATGGTGGATCCTGTGTTATTTACTGTATATAGAGGTGTTATAAGTAGAGATGGGAGAACCCTAAGGTAAACATTCAGGGTTTGTACCGGACAGTGTCCGGTGCTCAACGCCGCGCACAAACTTCTCCCGGAAGTCAGTTGAAATGTTTGAAGTACTGGGGGAAGTCTGTTGCAGAAAAAGAGAGAGTGAGAGAATTTTCCAACTCTAAAGTTCGGGTCCCCATTGTTTTCAATGAGGTTCGGGTTCTGGTTTAAGTCTGGGTATAGTTCTGGTAACCAAACCGAACTTTGGAATAAAGTTCGGGTCAGGTACCAGAACCCGATCTTCCATGGGTCCGCTCATCCCTAGTTATAAGTCATTGCACAGGAAGGGGGGGAGGTGAGTTGTGACATCACCAATTAAGAATGGTGGATCCTGTGTTATCTAATGTATATAGAGGTGTTATCAGTCATTGTATAGGAGAGGGAGGAGGTGAGCTGTCCATCTCCTATTGTGAATGGTGAATCCTGTGTTATCTACTGTATATAGAGGTGTTATCAGTCATTATGGAGGAGAGGGAGGAGATGTGATGTGCCATCTATTGTAAATGGTGGATCTTGTGGTATCTACTGTATATAGAGGTGTTATCAGTCATTGTGCAGGAAGAGGAGGAGGTGAGCTGTGACATCACCTATTGTGAATGGTGGATTCTGTGTTATCTACTGTATATAGAGGTGTTATCAGTCATTGTACAGAAGGAAGAGGAGGTGAGCTGTGACATCACATACTGTGAATGGTAGATCCTTTATTATATACTGTATATAGAGGTGTTGTCAGTCATTGTACAGGAGGAGGTGAGTTGTGACATCACCTATTGTGAATGGTGGATCCTGTGTTATCTACTGTATATAGAGGTGTTATCAGTCATTATACAGGAGGAGGAGGAGGAGGTGAGCTGTGACATCACCTATGGCGAATGGTGGATCCTGTGTTATCTAATGTATATAGAGGTGTTATTATTCATTGTAATGCTGCCTGGTATGATAATAAGGCCGCTGAAAAGTCATCTGTAAAGAACAGGAAGTATGATTAAAATATATGGCATAGTAGCCAGTATGATGAGAACAATATTTCCATTTTACTGATTTCTGCTATACAGATTTTTAGATTTCTGTTATACAGCTGATAATGTATAATGGTAGAAAACTGGAAAAAAAACAATTTTCAAAATTTTCAAAGAATACATTTAAACACAAAATCCTAATTTAAACACTAAATAATTTTCTGATGACACATTCTATTTCAGGATGTGGGCTATTTTGGTTTTCGGGATGCTGCAATCTTTTTTTGATTTTTATCCCTGTTTTTGGAGATTTATACCTTTTTTATTTCTTTGTTGTCGTAGTAGTACAACGGTTTGATTTTTTTTAGGATGATTTGTATTTTTTAAAGCACCATTTTGAAGGATATGAAATCTTTTAGATATTTTTTTTTGGTTGGGGTGGGAGGCAATAGACATTCTGCAATTTTTGGATTATTTTTAAAGCATTCACAATGCGATAAAAATGCCAAAGTTTACTTTTTTTTGCGTGCCATAGATATTAAAATAAGTACAAAGTACATTGGTTATATTGCTATACCAGAGATTTGTGAAATCAGGGAAAAGCTTTTGCGGCATATGGCCACTAAAAAAAAATCAAAATGGCTACTTCAACAAAACTGGTTGGTGCCTCTACGGTGAGACTTCATATTAAAAATTTAACAAAAGGATAATAAAATCCAATTTAAGGGATTGAAATTAAAACTTGACTTGAATTTTTCGTTAATAGACATGGTCGAAACTAATATTTAAAAACACTAATGTGGTATTGCATTGTATTGCTAGTTTTTATTAGGTTCCTATATTATGGGTAACACTACCCTATCTGCTATTATATCCTACCTAAATAAATGGCTGAAGTCCATTGGTTACTATATTTTTGTAAGGGTACGTATGGTGAGTATTATATACAAGACCACTGTAGATAATTAAGAATAACTCATAGCCTCCCCGACATGTTTCATCTAACCAGGCTTCATCAGGGGGCAGAGGCTAATGATTGGGTAAACTGTTAATATGAAATTCCATCCCTAAAGGGTTTGTTATACACCTAACCTTATTAATCACCAGTGAGACTTGCACCACAGCTTGATAAGCACATGTATGAACTGGATCACTCATATAGTAGACTGAAATATATTGCATCATTGGGGTGGGAGGACTAGGGAAGATGGGGTGATGGAGCGAGTTTCACCTCTCTTCCTAAAAGCTTAGATTCTGCTTAACCGCTTAGATGCTGCAGTTTCTATTGAATGGCAAGGATCGGCATTATTTTCAATCCAAAGCATTGAAGCAAGATCATGCTATACGTGTTCAGTGTCGGATTGGGTTGCCAAGGGCCCGCCAGTAACCCACTCAGATAGAGCCGCAAGAGGAGAAACCGCTCACATGTCGGAATACTTAGGTCTTTCCTTATAGTCCTCGGTCATCTCTTCAAACTCTTTTCTGAAAGGAGGCAGGATCTGATTCATGGTGCCCACCACGCAGTGTCAGACTGGGGTGCCAAGGGCCCACCAGTAACAAACTCCAGGACCCCACTTTTCAGCTACATGCAAATGTGACATGATCCTCAATCACAAATTTATATAACAATGAACTGGGTAGATTGTTAGATGAATAAGATGCTGCCGTTCAAGTATATTGTGCCGAGTACTGCTCATATAAGAGGGTGGTGACCCACCGGAGGATTCTCCGGTTTTCCTGTGGGCCAGTCCAAGCCTGTGTGTACACCAAATTGTGGCAGCCCCTTAGCAGCAGCAGCATATAATGGTTGACCGCTAGCTCTATATGCACAAGATTTATGAACAACCTGATTGATCCATAACCAACAAAACCAATTCAAAAATCACTTACCTGTAACTTGATCCACTAAGATTCTTGAGGTGATGATGCGGCCATACTGTGAAAATAATTGTTCCAGTTCCTTCTGCGTCATGGTTTTTGGAAGGCCGCTGACATACAAGTTAGCATCACGAATTGATGCGGAACTGGGCCGGGCATAGGAAACCTGACAAAAATGAGTAGTTTGTCATCAGATCACTGGCAAAGAATAGACAAATTATATGGTGTTAGGTACAAGATGGCTGGAGCAACATTCACTATAAAGGGGTATTCCAGTATCATCATATAACACATATTCATTGTGTAATAATATATCAGTTTCTAATATACTTTAGGTATCAACCAATTTCTGTTTTCAAAGCCTCTGCTTGTGTTAATTGAATGTACGGCTTCTGTCCTGGTCCCGTGATGGTCACACAGGTGCACGGCCACTGGCGTAACTTGGAGCTTGTGGGCCCAGATGCAAAAGGTCCAACAGGGCCCCCAATTATTGCAAGTCCTTAGCAGCAATGGGCTTTTCATATGGTCCAAAGAGACCTTTGGCGCCCCCTAAACTCAAGGGTCCGGGTGCGTTTGTAACCCCTGAACCTATTATAGTTACGTCCCTGTCCATAAAAAACTATACTGTAACTAGCCTGGCACCTGCGTGACCATCACTTGACCGAGGCAGCACATTATCATGTTCCCAATTATTTGCAGCAAGCAGAGAACTTAAAAACCTTGAGAAACTGATACAGAAAATATTTTAGAAAGATCATGATGATTTAGTTGCCAAAACTAAAAAGCCATAGACATTGAGTGGCATGGTAGTACACATGGGCTACCACCGCTCCATTTTAAGGAACCCCCTTCTAATGATTATGTGGGGTCCCACTGGGTCAGCAGCAATCATAAATTTCTACTTATGCGGTGGATAGGCAATATATGTTTTTTTTTTATCCCTTTGTGACAGCTACTTGGCATTGTGCATTAGAATATCATATGAGAATGTTGAGAAGAGTAAATCAACAATGACAGCCAATTGTTATCCAGATGCACCTTATTTGGGGACCAATGACACTGGAGACAAGGAATTAGTCACGGATAGAAAATATACATTTGGTTTGGAGAGACTTTATAATTGACGACGGCTATTTATGTGATCCCTTAATGCATTCAGGTGGCTTTGAGCTTAAGTTTCCACATCAGTATGAGTTTGCAGTCCATTGACAATATTCTAGTTTTCATGACTAAGGGTACGTTTCCATGGGGCACTTCCGCTGCTAACCTCCCACAATGGAAATGTGGATATGAGTGTAAAAATGATGCAATAAAGCCAAGGGTGAGATATTTACTAACATTCCCAGGATAAATTGACATGTTCCAATGCTGGTGAATTAACATTGCAGATATTTTTCGCATAAAGTGCATGAGATTTCTTAAAATTTAATCTGGAAATCTGCTGGATTTTCTCTACGTGTGAAGTGCCATAAGGGTTATATACAGTCATGGCTAAAAGTGTTGGTGCCCTTGAAATTGTTCCAGAAAATGAATTATTTCTCCCAGAAAATTATTGCAATTACACATGTTTTGTTTTTCTCATGTTTATTTCCTTTGTGTGTATTGGAACAACACAAAAAAACTGAAAAAAAGGCAAATTAGACATAATTTCACACAAAGCCTCAAAAAGGGGCTGGACAAAATTGTTGAACAATATCAACAATCTCAAGGTTACAAGTCCATCTCCAGAGATCTTGATGTTCCTTTGTCTACGGTGCACAACATAATCAATAAATTACAACTCATGGCACTGTAGCTATTCTCCCTGGACATGGATGACAGAGAAAAATTACTAAAAGGTTGCAACGCGGGATAGTCCGAATGGTGGTTAAGTAGCCTCAATCAAGTTCCAAGATATTCAAGCTGTCCTACTGGCTAAGGATGCATCAGTGTCAGCACGAACTATTCGTTGACATTTGAATGAAACAAAACACTATGGCAGGAGACCCAGGAGGACCCCACTGCTGACACAGACACATTATAAAATGCTAGACTGCAGTTTGCCAAAATGTACGTGAGTAAGCCAAAATCCTTATGGGAAAGCGTCTTGTGGACAGATGAGACCAAGATTGACCTTTTTGGTAAAGCACATCATTATACTGTTAACTGAAAACAGAATGAGGCCTACAAAGAAAAGAACACAGTACCTACAGTGAAATATGGTGGAGGTTTAAAGATATTTTGGAGTTGTTTTGCTGCCTCTGGCACTGGGTTCCTTGACTGTGTGCAAGGCATCATGAAATCTGAATATTATCAAATGATTTTGGGTCGCAATGTAGTACCCAGTGTCAGAAAGCTGGGTTTGCATCCTAGGTCATGGGTCTTCCAGCAGGACAATGACCCCAAACATACTTCAACAAGCACTCAGAAATGGATGGAAACAAAGCGCTGGAGAGTTCTGAAGTGACCAGCAATGAGTCCGGATCTAAATCCCATTGAACACCTGTTGTTGTTGGGAGAAAGCGCCTTCAAATATGAGAGACCTGGAGCAGTTTCCAAAAGAAGAGTGGTCCAAAATTCCAGCTGAGAGGTGTAAGAAGCTTGTTGATGTTATAGGAAGCGATTGATTGCAGTTATTATTCCAAAGAGTGTGCAAATAAATATTTAGTTGAGGGCACCAACAATTTTGTCCAGCCGATTTTTGGGGTTTTGTGTGAAATTCTGTCCAATTTGCTTTTTTTTCTGTTTTTTTGTGTTGTTCCTATACACACAAAAGAAATAAACATGTCTATAACAAAACATGTGTGATTGCAATAATTTTCTGGGAGAAATACTTCATTTTCTGGAACAATTTCAAAGGTGCCAACACTTTTGGCCATGACTGTAGCAGTAGTCCTCTGACTTGGACCCTCCCCTATTTGAAATATAGGACTACCCCCATTCCGTATACCTTATTAGAGACTTCGTTCCCACAATGAGTTTTTGAAATTTTTGAAAATTGGAATGTATCAAGGTCATAATCACTAGTTAAGTCATATTGAGACCTATAGAGGCCTCTACACAATGAGTTTTTGTAATTTTTTTGTGCTGTGTATTTTCAAAAAAATGCAAGTAACTTATTTTACTTAACGGGTGCAGAAAATCTGCAAAATAAAAAACTCACCAGAAGCTCATCATGGGAATGTAGCCTTAGGGTTTACGAACATCACAGAGGGGGATTTGCTAACTCCACACTATGATCCAGAATGGAGAGGCACCATACAAAGGGAGAATCTCCTTCCGGGACACTCAACATGACAATATATTACATGACTGTCTATAAATCTGAATGAACGCCATGAGTGGCTGCCCTTAATCGCTGGTCAACAGAGTTTAGAAAAGCCTGAAATTCAACATAGCAATATGTATTAGCAATACCAATCAGCTTTCGATCCTCTATGTCAGTGTTTCCCAAACTCTGTCCTCACGGACCCCAACGCATCGTGTTTTCAGGATCTCCTTAGTATTTCACAGGTGAGAGAACCTGTGGCAGTTTCTGATGCCTTAATAATAATTCTATCACCTGGGCAATACTAAGGAAATCCTGAAAACATGACGTGTGGGGGGCCGTGAGGACTGGAGTTTGGGAAACACTGCTCTATGTTGAAGAGATGTCCCAACAAGGCAACCACTTCCCTGGAGTTACTGGAATCACTTTCTCCAGTTATAGAAGGATGCATTCAGTTATTGTACTGAAAGTATACTGCCTCCACTACAGGCAGGACAGTCCTGACAGCAACCACATGCAATGTAAAACAGTCCTGCAAAATTTAAGGGGTTGTCTTCTCAGAGATAACCCGTTTAACAATGCAGTTCCTGGGGTGATCAGCATATTTACCAGCTGTAGCACCCTGCATTTAAGTGAGCAGTGGCTGTTCTTTCCTTCTGGGTCCCTGGTTAATTGCATATATTACACATATCGTATGTCTGACCTCGATCCCTAACAAACTTTTGACTTTGGAAGAGGAAGCTCTAACCATCCAAAATTACATGGTGAGCATTCAGATGAATGACGGTTCTTGTAATACAAGGTTGACTTGAGTCATCCAGAATGGAAGACATTCGTAATGAACGGCTCTCATACACTGAGGAACACAAGGGAACCCCCTCTGCGATTTCCTTATGCTCTAAAAGAGAATATTGACAGTGGTTGTTTTCCCGAAACAGCCCCTTTAAATTAGAACTAATGATCATCATTTATTTAAAGAATTGTAATTTGTGAAACTCCACAGAAACTATATCCGTATGGATAAGTGGCTCCAAGCCTCAGCCTTTGGAAATGCACAAAAGTCTTGACGCAGAGAAAAAAAAAAAAACAACAGGGATATAAACTTCTTTCCATTAGTCTTGATATCCAATAGATCCCCCTTAAGACCCATCAAGTCCAACCAACCCCCAAACACAAATGATCAGATTCTGTCTTTATCTGCTCCGTGGTATAAAAATAGCTGTTGACTCAACACAGAGAATGTGACTAATGTTAGATTCAGCAGAAGAGAAAGACAAACTTGCAGTTTTGCATGATTGGCTGAATGTGGGTTTTCTAGTTCAGCGCTCATAGTAACTGTAAATACCGCTTGTAACATTGGAAACATGCATCTCAAATGTCATTTGTAGGTCAAACATTGCTCTGTAATTTCAGCTTCCAGTCTGAAGGAATTGCAGCAATATCAGATAGTAAGAAAGCGAGCAAACAAGAAAGAGGTTAAATTAAAAAAAAAAATCATATTTCTGGTTTGGTTCCACAGATCAGTAGATCATTTTAATGTGTATTCTCCATAAGATACATATAAATAAGCCCGGGCCCCTGATGTTCTGCATTTAAGGGTTGAAGTGAAAGTCCAACCTTCAACATCACTGACTTTTATAGATCTAAACATTGTCAACATTTGGTGCGGATTCATTTCCTAGCTCAGTTTTCTAATAAAAAGCTAAATCCTCTGCATGAAGATAGTGTCATGCGTCTGGGTTCCAAGCCTTGAGTCTGTGCTTTGTGGTCAGCTTCTCTGTCAGCTGAGCCATAGCAGATACACCTTTTCTCCAGGTGTTTAGTTTCCCTTATCCTTGCTTCAGTTGTTTTAGGGTAACAGGTGTTTTCATTTGCCCATTTGTCTTCCCCCATCACCTTTCGGGTGCAGCTTTATATACTTTCTGGTATTTCCTGCTGGTGATAGTCTCATTTGGATGTCCGGCCATACTACTGTAGTATAAGCCAGTCAGTGAAAGACCAGCTAAAGTTTGTCTCTCTCCTGTTTATGTTCTTTACCCTGCACCTATCTTATCTTCTGTTTCTTTTTAGGAAGTAGGTGGCACATTCTCTAACAATACGTACTTAATCCTTTATTTTGTGGTGTTATACTCACTCTGGGATCTTTCTATTTGAGCACACTTTCCCTTCTGTAGGTAATTTACACTCTGCTCTTCCCTCCGGTTCTTTAGGAGGAACATGAAGCACTTGATGACCTGAGGTCTGAGTTGCCATCGCCTAGTCTGTGGTTAGCGCTATCTCAGCTCATGCAGGAACCAGTAGGGACTGCGGGGTCAGGATCTCTAGTCAGTATAGGAACCGGCAAGGTCAGATGCAGTTATTGGTGTCATACCTATTTTCCCAAGTGAGTTGCTACACAATCATAACAGATAGTTTGAAATGATGAAATGTAGACTGCCAAAAGCCACCACTAGGGGGAGTGTAGAAGCACACTGCATACTGTTATACATCGGCCTCAGCACTGGTGTCAGGCAGTCAGATTTTTATCCTTTAAAGGCATCGGTTACTTTATTGCTAACATATATTAATCATGATTATATGTTGCTAATATATATTTTTTTACAGTTTTCCTCTGCTGTCTTGCTCAGCCAAGCTTTCGACCCATTTGGACCTTCCTCCCATTCCAAGATGGCTGATAGAGGAGTATTGACTAGATGTCCTTCATCCTTTATCACTGTGCTGTGGTTTAGGCATTAGTATAGCGGAAGCTTAAAGAGAACTGGTCACGTTTTTACATATGGAAGTAGTGGTATAGTGGTATAGGTTTTTGCCCTCCCCCCCCAAAAAAAAAAATTAGATATGTTTTATAGAGATCCGATGTGCCAGTCTTGAAAAATATATTGTCAAAGTCATATACAGATCAGACAGGAAGTGCACTCAGGGCGTGTGAATGCATTTGGAAAAAGCAGATTAAATGCATTGCCACGCCTTCAGGGCACTTCCATCCTGATTTGCAGATGACTTTAGATTTCTCATGATTGACATGTCAGATCTCTTCCAAAAAGGTGGCATTTTGGTTGGGAGACAAAAAGCTACATCACAATGCCACTATTTCTTTATGTAAAATCATGCCAACAGGTTGTCTTAATTGACATGTTAGATCACATGTCCCTCTATCAGCAGATATCTCATGGATGGAAACTTCAGGAGGCCAACTGAGTATGGGAGCATGACTTCAAAGAGATATAAAAAAGCAAGACTGTTCCCTCATTAAAGGGGTTTTCTCATTTTGCACCTCACCTCCTAATTGACTTTACCTCTGCAACATTGGAGGAGCACAGGTGCAAAGAAGCTGACTGGCTCCAGTGATCAGCCAAGCTTCAGAGCAGCGCTTACAAGTTCTATAGCAAAGAGCTTGACAGCGTTGAACTCCTTGTCCAGGATACTGTCAACTGCTGATAGACTACAGAAGTGTCCAACAATCTACGCAATGATCAGTAAACAATACAATTAAAAATCCCGCAATTCTTGTCAACAGAAAAGAGGTTTAATAAGAAGTAGATTGCAAAGTTGCTTCTTTTTACAAACACGTTTCAATTTTAGCAATGAAAGAACTTGAGAGTAACCCTTTACACACATTGGTATACATTAATAATAAAGTGTCTGACTCCCTTAACCCTATACTGTAAAAAAAAAGTAAAGATCACTTTTCTAATGCCAATAGCACATTGTTCTAAAAATCAGTGGAGTTACAGAAGTTGCACCTCCAGTAAGAAAATGGGTGGGGGATTTTAGTGGGTATGCAGTTTACCTGTGTACCTAACCCTCCTTACATTTGGAAAAAGGGTTGACAGTTGAGAGGGGTAAAAACATTGATTTAAATAATACTTTTTTTTCTTACAGTA
Organism: Phyllobates terribilis; assembly: GCF_046119375.1. NCBI lineage: Eukaryota > Metazoa > Chordata > Amphibia > Anura > Dendrobatidae > Phyllobates > Phyllobates terribilis. The sequence goes on from NW_027362768.1 coordinate 148,899,319, forward strand.
AGGGGCAGCATATTACAAATGTGTCCAGCCGTATTATTACATAAATTCTTAAAGGGGTTGTCCAGTCATGTGGTGAAAGTCTGCAGTTACTCTATGTGACTGCAGACTCTGAGCTCTGCATGCTGTAAGGATTCCCTAGTGTCGCTGCCAAAACCAGGCGGTCACATGACCACAGGTATGTGATTTGCTTATTTTCGGCTACATTTCGACTAGACGTGCTTGGCCTCGAGCACGTCTAGATGGCATGTGACCGCATGTACGCAAGTCGCGTACCTGCAGTCACATGACTGTTTGGTCTCAGCAGCGACACTGGAAAATCCTGACATTGTGCAGTGTGCGCTTTGCAAGAATTCGTAAGACTTTAGAGTGATTGCTGACTTTCACAGGAAGACCGGTTAACCCCTTTAAGGCTCTAATTCCTCATGCTATAAATGGAATACATTATCATGAGGTGTTAGCAAAACCATCAACAGGGTACAATCCGCATCATAACCCCTGGATGACCACATAGACGCATTCAGCATAAACAACTCTTGACAGAGTGGGGCAATTTTTATAACTATTTATTTCGAAATGTTAGACCAAGAGTAAATGTAAGAAAGAATAGACTGTAGCATATAGTCCAGCACTGCCCTTTTCTGGTGTGTTGATGGGGGGAGAGTTTTATCAACTTTTGATCATGACATGGTCCCTAAAGGGCAAATGGCTAGAAAATCCTTGTTTTCAATGATCCTACAAACACTCATGTAATGTGACACACGAGAGGCTTCAAACAGAAGAAGACATATATGGAGAGCTATTTTCCAGTGAACTGGTTGAGGGCCCATTTCCACATGCAAAAAATGCTGCTTTTCCCCGCTGTTTTTTCTAATATATACAATAGAAATCTGCTCTAGCTATTGTGTTTTTTTTACTGTTTTTTTATGTGTTTTCCCCCTTTTTTATCCGTTTTTAGTGCATATTAGAAACAGCATATGGGATTCTACACTTCCAGGCTTTCCATAGAAGCTTTTAGTGAAAAAATGCATCATAAAATGCACAATTCAACAGTATTGTAAGGCGCACAGTAGGCAGGAGTTTTCATGAAATCATATCCACTTTGCTAGACCTGTTAAACACGGTGGATTTTCCGCACCAAAAAATGCAGCTGAAAAATATGCAGCTCTTACTCTAAGGTGGAACATGACACTTTGGGAGTCCGTGTACGGCAGGGATGTCAAACTCAAATACACAGAGGGCCAAAATGAAAAACTTGGACACAGTCGCGGGCCAACCAGTATACAGAATAATGAACCCCACATAGTCCTCCATACAGAATAATGGGCCCCACAGAGTTCTCTATACAGAATAATGGGCCCCACATAGTCCTCCATACAGAATAATGGGCCCCACATAGTCCTCCATACAGAATAATGGGCCCCACATAATCCTCCATACAGACTAATGGGCCCCACATAATCCTCCATACAGACTAATGGGCCCCACATAGTCCTCCATACAGAATAATGGGCCCCACATAGTCCTCCATACAGTGTAATGGGCCCCACATGGTCCTCCATACAGTGTAATGGGCCCACATAGTCCTCCATACAGAATAATGTGCCCCACATAGTCCTCCATACAGAATAATGGCCCCACATAGTCCTCCATACAGAATAATGTGCCCCACATAGTCCTCCGTGCAGAATAATGGGTCCCACATAGTCCTCAATGCAGAACAATGGGCCCCACATAGTCCTCCATGCAGAATAATGGGCCCCACATAATTCTCCATACAGTATAATGGCCTCATATAGTCCACCATACAGAATAATGGGCGCCACATAGTCCTCCATACAGAATAATGGGCCCCACATAGTCCTCCATACAGAATAATGGGCCCCACATAATCCTCCATACAGACTAATGAGCCCCACATAGTCCTCCATGCAGATTAATGGGCCCCACATAGTCCTCCATACAGTGTAATGGGCCCCACATGGTCCTCCATACAGTGTAATGGGCCCACATAGTCCTCCATACAGAATAATGGGCCCCACATAGTGCTCCATACAGTATAATAGACCCCACATAGTGCTCCATACAGAATAATGTGCCCCACATAGTCCTCCATACAGAATAATGGCCCCACATAGTCCTCCATACAGAATAATGGCCCCACATAGTCCTCCATACAGAATAATGGCCCCACATAGTCCTCCATACAGAATAATGGGCCCCACATAGTCCTCCATACAGTGTAATGGGCCCCACATAGTCCTCCATACAGAATAATGGGCCCCACATAGTCCTCCATACAGAATAATGAGCCCCACTTAGTCCTCCATACAGAATAATGGGCCCCACATAGTCCTCCATACAGAATAATGGGCCCCACATAGTCCTCCATACAGAATAATGGGCCCCACATAGTCCTCCATACAGAATAATGGGCCCCACATAGTCCTCCATACAGAATAATGGGCCCCACATAGTCCTCCATACAGAATAATGGGCCCCACATAGTCCTCCATACAGAATAATGGGCCCCACATAGTCCTCCATACAGAATAATGGGCCCCACATAGTCCTCCATACAGAATAATGGGCCCCACATAGTCCTCCATACAGAATAATGGGCCCCACATAGTCCTCCATACAGAATAATGGGCCCCACATAGTCCTCCATACAGTGTAATAGGCCCCACATGGTCCTCCATACAGTGTAATGGGCCCACATAGTCCTCCATACAGAATAATGTTCCCCACGTAGTCCTCCATACAGAATAATGGCCCCACATAGTCCTCCATACAGAATAATGTGCCCCACATAGTCCTCCGTGCAGAATAATGGGTCCCACATAGTCCTCAATGCAGAACAATGGGTCCCACATAGTCCTCCATGCAGAATAATGGGCCCCACATAATTCTCCATACAGTATAATGGCCTCATATAGTCCACCATACAGAATAATGGGCGCCACATAGTCCTCCATACAGAATAATGGGCCCCACATAGTCCTCCATACAGAATAATGGGCCCCACATAATCCTCCATACAGACTAATGAGCCCCACATAGTCCTCCATGCAGATTAATGGGCCCCACATAGTCCTCCATACAGTGTAATGGGCCCCACATGGTCCTCCATACAGTGTAATGGGCCCACATAGTCCTCCATACAGAAGAATGGGCCCCACATAGTGCTCCATACAGTATAAAAGACCTCACATAGTGCTCCATACAGAATAATGTGCCCCACATAGTCCTCCATACAGAATAATGGCCCCACATAGTCCTCCATACAGAATAATGGCCCCACATAGTCCTCCATACAGAATAATGGCCCCACATAGTCCTCCAAACAGAATAATGGGCCCCACATAATCCTCCATACAGAATAATAGGCCCCACATAATCCTCCATACAGACTAATGAGCCCCACTTAGTCCTCCATACAGAATAATGGGCCCCACATAGTCCTCCGTACAGAATAATGGGCCCCACATAGTCCTCCATACAGTGTAATGGGCCCCACATAGTCCTCCATACAGAATAATGGGCCCCACATAGTCCTCCATACAGAATAATGGGCCCCACATAATCCTCCATACAGACTAATGAGCCCCACTTAGTCCTCCATACAGAATAATGGGCCCCACATAGTCCTCCATACAGAATAATGGGCCCCACATAGTCCTCCATACAGAATAATGGGCCCCACATAGTCCTCCATACAGAATAATGGGCCCCACATAGTCCTCCATACAGAATAATGGGCCCCACATAGTCCTCCATACAGAATAATGGGCCCCACATAGTCCTCCATACAGAATAATGGGCCCCACATAGTCCTCCATACAGAATAATGGGCCCCACATAGTCCTCCATACAGAATAATGGGCCCCACATAGTCCTCCATACAGAATAATGGGCCCCACATAGTGTTCCATACAGCATAATGGGCCCCACATAGTGTTCCATACAGCATAATGGGCCCCACATAGTGTTCCATACAGCATAATGGGCCCCACATAGTTCTCCATACAGAATAATGGGCCCCACATAGTCCTCCGTGCAGAATAATGGGCCCCACATAGTCCTCAATGCAGAACAATGGGCCCCACATAGTCCTCCATGCAAAATAATGGGCCCCACATAATTCTCCATACAGTATAATGGCCTCATATAGTCCACCATACAGAATAATGGGCGCCACATAGTCCTCCATACAGAATAATGGGCCCCACATAGTCCTCCATACAGAATAATGGGCCCCACATAATCCTCCATACAGAATAATAGGCCCCACATAATCCTCCATACAGACTAATGAGCCCCACATAGTCCTCCATACAGATTAATGGGCCCCACATAGTCCTCCATACAGTGTAATGGGCCCCACATGGTACTCCATACAGTGTAATGGGCCCACATAGTCCTCGATACAGAATAATGGGCCCCACATAGTGCTCCATACAGTATAATAGACCCCACATAGTCCTCCATACAGAATAATGTGCCCCACATAGTCCTCCATACAGAATAATGGGCCCCACATAGTCCTCCATACAGAATAATGGGCCCCACATAGTCCTCCATACAGAATAATGGGCCCCACATAATCCTCCATACAGACTAATGGGCCCCACATAATCCTCCATACAGACTAATGGGCCCCACATAGTCCTCCATACAGAATAATGGGCCCCACATAGTCCTCCATACAGTGTAATGGGCCCCACATGGTCCTCCATACAGTGTAATGGGCCCACATAGTCCTCCATACAGAATAATGTGCCCCACATAGTCCTCCATACAGAATAATGGGCCCCACATAGTCCTCCATACAGAATAATGTGCCCCACATAGTCCTCCGTGCAGAATAATGGGTCCCACATAGTCCTCAATGCAGAACAATGGGCCCCACATAGTCCTCCATGCAGAATAATGGGCCCCACATAATTCTCCATACAGTATAATGGCCTCATATAGTCCACCATACAGAATAATGGGCGCCACATAGTCCTCCATACAGAATAATGGGCCCTACATAGTCCTCCATACAGAATAATGGGCCCCACATAATCCTCCATACAGACTAATGAGCCCCACATAGTCCTCCATGCAGATTAATGGGCCCCACATAGTCCTCCATACAGTGTAATGGGCCCCACATGGTCCTCCATACAGTGTAATGGGCCCACATAGTCCTCCATACAGAATAATGGGCCCCACATAGTGCTCCATACAGTATAATAGACCCCACATAGTGCTCCATACAGAATAATGTGCCCCACATAGTCCTCCATACAGAATAATGGCCCCACATAGTCCTCCATACAGAATAATGGCCCCACATAGTCCTCCATACAGAATAATGGCCCCACATAGTCCTCCATACAGAATAATGGGCCCCACATAGTCCTCCATACAGTGTAATGGGCCCCACATAGTCCTCCATACAGAATAATGGGCCCCACATAGTCCTCCATACAGAATAATGAGCCCCACTTAGTCCTCCATACAGAATAATGGGCCCCACATAGTCCTCCATACAGAATAATGGGCCCCACATAGTCCTCCATACAGAATAATGGGCCCCACATAGTCCTCCATACAGAATAATGGGCCCCACATAGTCCTCCATACAGAATAATGGGCCCCACATAGTCCTCCATACAGAATAATGGGCCCCACATAGTCCTCCATACAGAATAATGGGCCCCACATAGTCCTCCATACAGAATAATGGGCCCCACATAGTCCTCCATACAGAATAATGGGCCCCACATAGTCCTCCATACAGAATAATGGGCCCCACATAGTCCTCCATACAGAATAATGGGCCCCACATAGTCCTCCATACAGAATAATGGGCCCCACATAGTCCTCCATACAGAATAATGGGCCCCACATAGTCCTCCATACAGAATAATGGGCCCCACATAGTCCTCCATACAGAATAATGGGCCCCACATAGTCCTCCATACAGAATAATGGGCCCCACATAGTCCTCCATACAGAATAATGGGCTCCACATAGTCCTCCATACAGTGTAATGGGCCCACATAGTCCTCCATACAGAATAATGGGCCCCACATAGTGCTCCATACAGCATAATGGGCCCCACATAGTTCTCCATACAGAATAATGGGCCCCACATAGTCCTCCGTGCAGAATAATGGGCCCCACATAGTCCTCAATGCAGAACAATGGGCCCCACATAGTCCTCCATGCAAAATAATGGGCCCCACATAATTCTCCATACAGTATAATGGCCTCATATAGTCCACCATACAGAATAATGGGCGCCACATAGTCCTCCATACAGAATAATGGGCCCCACATAGTCCTCCATACAGAATAATGGGCCCCACATAATCCTCCATACAGAATAATAGGCCCCACATAATCCTCCATACAGACTAATGAGCCCCACATAGTCCTCCATACAGAATAATGGGCCCCACATAGTCCTCCATACAGTGTAATAGGCCCCACATGGTCCTCCATACAGTGTAATGGGCCCACATAGTCCTCCATACAGAATAATGTGCCCCACATAGTCCTCCGTGCAGAATAATGGGTCCCACATAGTCCTCAATGCAGAACAATGGGTCCCACATAGTCCTCCATGCAGAATAATGGGCCCCACATAATTCTCCATACAGTATAATGGCCTCATATAGTCCACCATACAGAATAATGGGCGCCACATAGTCCTCCATACAGAATAATGGGCCCCACATAGTCCTCCATACAGAATAATGGGCCCCACATAATCCTCCATACAGACTAATGAGCCCCACATAGTCCTCCATGCAGATTAATGGGCCCCACATAGTCCTCCATACAGTGTAATGGGCCCCACATGGTCCTCCATACAGTGTAATGGGCCCACATAGTCCTCCATACAGAATAATGGGCCCCACATAGTGCTCCATACAGTATAAAAGACCTCACATAGTGCTCCATACAGAATAATGTGCCCCACATAGTCCTCCATACAGAATAATGGCCCCACATAGTCCTCCATACAGAATAATGGCCCCACATAGTCCTCCATACAGAATAATGGCCCCACATAGTCCTCCAAACAGAATAATGGGCCCCACATAATCCTCCATACAGAATAATAGGCCCCACATAATCCTCCATACAGACTAATGAGCCCCACTTAGTCCTCCATACAGAATAATGGGCCCCACATAGTCCTCCATACAGAATAATGGGCCCCACATAGTCCTCCATACAGTGTAATGGGCCCCACATAGTCCTCCATACAGAATAATGGGCCCCACATAGTCCTCCATACAGAATAATGGGCCCCACATAATCCTCCATAGAGACTAATGAGCCCCACTTAGTCCTCCATACAGAATAATGGGCCCCACATAGTCCTCCATACAGAATAATGGGCCCCACATAGTCCTCCATACAGAATAATGGGCCCCACATAGTCCTCCATACAGAATAATGGGCCCCACATAGTCCTCCATACAGAATAATGGGCCCCACATAGTCCTCCATACAGAATAATGGGCCCCACATAGTCCTCCATACAGAATAATGGGCCCCACATAGTCCTCCATACAGAATAATGGGCCCCACATAGTCCTCCATACAGTGTAATGGGCCCACATAGTCCTCCATACAGAATAATGGGCCCCACATAGTGTTCCATACAGCATAATGGGCCCCACATAGTTCTCCATACAGAATAATGGGCCCCACATAGTCCTCCGTGCAGAATAATGGGCCCCACATAGTCTTCAATGCAGAACAATGGGCCCCACATAGTCCTCCATGCAAAATAATGGGCCCCACATAATTCTCCATACAGTATAATGGCCTCATATAGTCCACCATACAGAATAATGGGCGCCACATAGTCCTCCATACAGAATAATGGGCCCCACATAGTCCTCCATACAGAATAATGGGCCCCACATAATCCTCCATACAGAATAATAGGCCCCACATAATCCTCCATACAGACTAATGAGCCCCACATAGTCCTCCATACAGATTAATGGGCCCCACATAGTCCTCCATACAGTGTAATGGGCCCCACATGGTCCTCCATACAGTGTAATGGGCCCACATAGTCCTCCATACAGAATAATGGGCCCCACATAGTGCTCCATACAGTATAATAGACCCCACATAGTCCTCCATACAGAATAATGTGCCCCACATAGTCCTCCATACAGAATAATGGCCCCACATAGTCCTCCATACAGAATAATGGGACCCACATAATCCTCCATACAGAATAATGGGCCCCACATAATCCTCCATACAGAATAATGGGCCCCACATAGTCCTCCATACAGAATAATGGGCCCCACATAGTCCTCCATACAGTGTAATGGGCCCACATAGTCCTCCATACAGAATAATGGGCCCCACAGTGCTCCATACAGTATAATGGACCCCACATAGTTCTCCATACAGAATAATGGGCCCCACATAGTCCTCCATACAGAATAATGGGCCCCACATAGTCCTCCATACAGAATAATGGCCTCATATAGTCCACCATACAGAATAATGGGCCCCACATAGTCCTCCATGCAGAATAATGGTCCCACATAGGGGTGGTGGTTCTGATGTCGTGGGCCAAATAAAACCAACCTGTGGGCCAGATTTGGCCCACGGGCCAGAGTTTGACATGTATGGTGTAGAGGATGCAATTGCACCCTCTAAATTGATGGCAAAGGATTAACTAAAACAAGATTTCAGCAAAGCTGTCAGCACACCTTTATTTATTTTAAATGGCATAAAAATATCCTCACCTTGATGGTTTTGGTTTGTAGTCTGAGTCCATTTAAAGTGTTAATGGCTTTTTCTGCATCCTTTGGATCAATGTAATTAACAAATCCATATCCTAGGCTCTGCCCTAGATGAGAAAAGAAACAGCAAATTAGGGACCAATCGTCTTATCAGTCGGAACATGATTTACATAGAAATGATCTTCGCCAAGGTCAACTAAGCTATGAAGGTCAAAGGACTTTTTTTGGTATGACAGAACAGAAGCTGGAAAGCTACACACTGAATCTTTTTAGGAGGAAAATGTGAAATTATTTGAAAAGATAAACATTTCAACCTGTCATGTAAAATTAGCGAGGACTAAGGTCTTTAATGTATTTAGTAGAAGAAGGTTTTCTGGTTTTAATGACATTTATTGGTTTGTGGCAGGAAAGCTGGCCCGAGGCACTATGATCGCATAGTCAAAGCAATGAATTCTACCAAAGTCATACTCTTAAATAGTAAGGAAAATACTAAATAAAGATGAACTATAAATTAGTAAATTTGTGTAGAATTTTAGAAAATTCACTGGAAAGGGTACAATCGAACAACTTGTGATTTGAATCGTGTGAATCTCCCCAAAAATACCCACCACCATTTTCCACAAAGCAAAAGATTGCATGAGCGAGAGAAGGTTCACATGACTACAGATGCAGTTGTATGGGTTCCCCCAAAAGGCCTTGCAGCTATCATATCACATGTTATAGCACAACCAATCAGGAGGGACTATCATACCCTATATAAAAGCTGAGGTAAGGAATGAAGCCGCTATTTTCCAGTCAATCTGCATGAAGAAAGGACATCACAGCTACAAGCTTCATAATAGAGATAAGGAAAGAAACTTTAAAACACCAAATAAACCCTACAATTAGTGCGTGACAGGACAGCAGTGACAAAAGGCTAGCATCCATATACCCAAAGCCAGAAGGCAGTACACCGAAACACGCGTCGGGGCCGGGCACCACATCCTGCAGGAGGTAATGTCACTTATAACATGAGCATTTCTTTTTGCTATTAGTCATTTAGATATGCTCCTAATGTCTCTAGGGTATTTGAGCTATGTATGCTTTCTGATATTATATAATTTATTTCATTTATATATTACCATCATGGAGCATTGTTTGGTTTAAACCTGTATGTATATGAATTTTGATTTACCTCCTGCTACATACTTTTTTTTGTGGGGTTGTGGTGTCATTCTATGGTTTCACACTTTTTTTATCAGTTTTTAATGTATTCTTTTTTGTATTTCTATGATTAATAAATTTTCTATGGTTTTGCTATATGTGGTTCTCTGGTACAGTTTTTTGTAGGATTCCACAGCTATATATGTTGACACTTTGACATTACTAAGGCTGAGTTTAAAGAGCTTGAAAAGTGTTCAGTACAATCCTAGGAGACCTCAGATCATACAAGTGTTTTCTGGGCAATTGCAGATTTAACAGCACTTGCAATTTATAGTGAATTGATTGGCTATAAATCCTATTTTTGCCAAAATCTGTCAAATTCAAATTTCATAAGACTGCTCATCTCTAATGCAGAATTCATGGTCTAAAAGCACCAACTATACAATCCTCTACTTGTAGTTGGGCGGGTAACCAGAGTTGCCTATTGCATGCTTAATGGAAGGATGGGGGGAGTCTGGTAGGACATGAAACCTAGGTATAGGATGTGGTGATCAAACCTTCACATATACCATCAGCATTTAAGAGTTTCTGCAGCAGTTCTTCTGCCTTATCTGACATTAAGCATGGGGAGACGCAGGTGCCAGACCAGACAGTATTGCGTACAACAGGCATTGTCCATGTGTCCTACTTATTAGAATAGGCAATGTGCACAATGCCTGCTGGGTATTGGATGGATGCCTTGATAATTGTGCCAACCATATAATGTGTAGAAGTGTCCACACCCAAATCGGCAGAAGAGAGCAGCTGCAGAAACCATTTAGTAACGTTTGCTGATAGAGAGAGTGCAGAACTGTTTCTCTTATAAATTTAAAGGGAAACTGTCAGCAGGTTTTTGCTATGTAATCTGAAGACAGTATGAGGTAGGGGTTAAAACACAGATTTCAGGGATGCCTCTCTTTTGAAGCTCAGGTTTTGTTTGCTTATAATGTTTGTTTTGGCACCAGTAGCTTATCATTCCTATGACTAGCTAGTCCTGTAAGCCTTGGTCCAACACACCCCCTTCTGTGATAGGCATCTCACTGTCTATGGACACTGTATATACAGGGCCTGGTGGGGGCAGGGCTAGCTTTTCAGCTCTGCTTCATTACTAAATCTAAAAACTCTGATTGTGTCACAGTAATCTAAGTGATACATCCTTGGATTCAGCTTCTCTTTGCCTACATCAGGCTGCTCTCAGATGAGGTAGCAAAAACCTGCTGACATATTCTTTAAGACTAATAACTAAGATTTTGGGCTGCAAATCTATATATGCAGATCCATATGGATTTGCATGTAGGGATTTTTTGAGGACAGGCGCCAAACATGATTTTCCACCAGTTGGAGTAAAAGAGCTTTATCCTTTCTAAATCATATTGCACTTACTGGCACTAATCACATGGGGAACGTGCTATGCCATAGTTAGGTCTCTAGGTGTTTGTGCTTGTTTGAATTGGTCAGCTGACTCACCCAGTAATAAAGTGCTTTATCCTGTTTCATCTGTCTTGTAAATGATATAATGAGATCCTCTTTAAGGGCTCGTGCAGACGACCGTAGTTTCAGTTTGAGTGAGATCCGTCAAAACATCGGATCACACTTGGACCAAAGCTGTTGAATGAGGTGGCGCACATGTCCAATATTTTCCTTGGACCAAGTGTGGTCCGAGTGCAGTCCGATTTTTCATGGACAGACTGAAAGGAGAAGATGGAGAAACTTACTTTTTTTTAATTCTGCACATCTGAGAAAAACAGATCCCAGTCTGAACAAATTCTGATCAAACCCTGATCAGAGTCTGATTAGCATAATGGAGAACATAGGGTTGGTCGTCTGCACCTGCCCAAAGGATAATAAACTGGTAAAATGTAAGTGTCTACGGTTCACTAGATTTGCTGCATTTTCTTGGCTGGTTCTAGTAGGTACCACAAACAGTTGTCAGAATCTGAAAGAAGGTGCAGAGGTACCAAATATTCTGTTTTCAGCTGGACATTGAAAAATAACCTAATTTTTAACTTGGTCTGCGGAGAGGAATTTTAAAGCCTATGGAAGAATAACAACCCAGTCACTACCCACTTATAAGAATAACAGGTCTATAATTTATCTGTATTAAAATAAGTATTCACTGCCCAGTTCTCTTCACATTCAGCATCAACAGTTCCCACTACAGCCTACAGGTTTCAGCACCCTCCTCCGTAGCAACTAATGGCTGGCAACTTGTCTTTTCCTGTGCATACTCTTACATAGGATGTGATTAAAAATCCAGTTTAGTGAAATAAGTTACTGCCAACATATAAATGGCTGATTAAAATAATTGTGCAAATGAGAACTGTTACTCATATCCAATAACTTCTCATTGCAGATGTCATAGTTTCACGCAGTAGCTGTCGGCACCCCTAGTTTTGCAAACTAAAGGGCCCGGCTTTATAATAGAAAGGAGCAAATGTTTTGGACTTTTCCAAACATTCTATTCTAAGCAAATCTATTAGGCGTGAATCTCAAGCACTTCAATTGCCCTGAAAAGATGTGTGTAACACTCTGAGGTCTCCTAGGACTGTATCCAATCTTTTTCAAGCTCTTTAATGCAAGTACAGCCTTAGTGATACTCTAGTGTATATATACCATACACATATATATATTTTGGCTGTGAGTAAACGGATGGTAACCATGTGTGATTATGTGTGTGATTATGTGTGACTGCTGTGCTGTCACACATAATCTGTACTATTTGTTGAGTGTTTTATGTCTCTCTCTCTCTCTGTCGCCATAACTAAGCAATGAGCTGCGACGTCCGCTCACAATCCAGATTCATCACAAAATCTATGTTACAGCCTAAATGTTTGACCACTAAGTTGCTGGGATAGTATACCCTACAATATGCTAAAAAAAAGTAACAAGTGCCCTAAATGTCTACCGCTTGCGGAGCCATAATAAAAATAAACATGGATTCATGTTAAAAAAAATAATTGGAATATTTCAGTTTTATTGCTATAAAAGGACATTGATGTTTCGAAAAAGTTGAATAAATTATACTCTTTTTTGTGCTTTTGAAGACTAGAGAAGTTTATGCTTTTTGCTTTTGTGCAAGTAACAATTGCAGCTCGATATGTTCTTGTGTTCAGAAATAACCATAATCTCTTCCTGGTCTAAGAAATAGGAAATTGGGTCTCGGCAGTGAAGCATGATTTCTAAAACGAACTGCAGCTATTTCCGCTTAGTAAGGAAACAATAGTTTTATTTCTCTTGGGTAAAAAATGTGCAAAATGTGATATCCGCTGAATACAAAAGTCTATACTGTACAATATTATCATGGTACTATTTTATTATACTCTGTATACACAATGCTACGACTCCCAACATGCCCGGATCACTGGACGTAAATGCAATACAATTTTATTACATGCTATGCAGACCTAAAACTCCGAATCTCTCAATATGCCCAGACAACCGAACATAGCCATTAGGACAAGAGTTGGTGCAAATTTATTCCATTCCATCAGCTGTGACCGTGTTTTATTACCGGTGGACAGGAGACGTGAACCACCTCCTACCTTGAAGAGTCTGCTGCTCTGATAATTAGTCGGCCTGGCGTAATGTCACATGTGTACCGCGTGGTAACAATTACATCGAAAGAAGAGCCACAGACGCCGGACGGTAAGAGGCGGTAGTTCTTCACCTGTCCCGTGGTCAAAGACCACTGTTGTGGCCCATGGAATGGGACATGCGAATTTATTCGCACCAATTCTAATAGGACTCATTCAGATATCCGTTTCTTGTTTTTTGCATAAGAGGAAAAAATTGGTTCATTTTTCGTCAGTGTACTTGATCCAAAATTTATACGTTTTTGGCCCGTGTGTCAATTTCCACACTCATCAATGTGGCATTCGTTTTTTTCTGCAGGAAAAATAAAAATTCCAAGCTTCTCCTACCGAATAAAAAAAAAAAACGTATGTCTGTATGATGCCTTAGACAATATAAATTACTTATAGTTGATTTATAAAGTTTGGCCCACCAAAAGACTGCCCCCTATTTCATACCGATGAAGCTTATCAGGATTCATTCATAAGAAATGTATTAAAACTGTCTTTATTGCCCTTAGCAATGAATCAGAGCCCAGCTTCCATTTTATCAGAATGGTGTAAAAAATGAATGAGGCCCATCATTGTCATCCTGCCAGTCGGAAGGTTCTCTTCAAAGGGCAGTAGTGCTGCGTATATGTCAAACATGGCAAATTGTGATAGGGGAGGACTGTGTACACATAGACCCCGATTCATCATTTGCAGATTTTCTTTTAAAATCATTTCTTATTTTATCTTATGGTATTTGTTGTTGTTTTTTTTTTTGCGGTAAATTCTTCAAAATAGCGCACACTGTTCATGAATTTTGAGTGAAGTAAAAAATGCTCTTTTTCTTTCTTTAACCTTTGTTGTGCAAAAAGTCGTAAGTTTTGAAAAATTGCTCCAAAAATTGTGCCAAAATACCTGGAGTGTATAAAATAACTCCAGGAGAGGGACTAGATTACATTTACAACAAATTTTGTGACTTTTTGAAAACTCGCAAATGAGGAATCAAGTGAAAATATCTGGAAACTTTAGACTCAGCCAACTAACAACAAACAAAGGCGAGAACACATATAAAATAGACTTCAAAATTCAAAGGTGAATGTGGTACAAACAAAAAAAAAGCGCAAAACACCAAAACTCACCAAGGTATAAAAAGAACATAAATAGACAACCACATCATTGTTGCAGATGGTCGGGAGAGGGTTATGAAAAGATTGTGGAAATTGACACGAAAAATATGCCAACAGGAGTACATCAGCAAAACAATATGTCATTGTGTACCGAAATCACTTTACATGGAGTTACTGAGCTTCAGCAGTGTAGAGCAAGGGTTAGGGATAGGTAGGGGTTAAACAGAAGTGAAGTGCAAGGGTTAGGGATAGGTAGGGGTTAAACAGAAGTGTGGGGCGCATTGTAAGTGACTACTGGATATGATCATAGACGGACAGTTGGACTACCAGCATTTCTTGTAGTCAAGGGCAGCAGGGTTCTGTTTTCGAGGCCCACCATATAGGACACTACACCACCTAAAGTGACCAGACCACTATACATGACCAAAACACAATGCGACTACAATGTCCAACTACACCTCCCAACATGCTCTGACCACATTATATAACTGTTATGCAATTTTATTTTCCAGTCCACATAGAATCAATCAATGAAAATGAACATAATACAACTCTTTCATGCTCTACGCATGAAGTCTACGCTGTCCAACACAGTCCAACCATGATTAACTCCTACTACACCCACTGGCGGACACAGACAGAAGAGAGCCCCTGTACATGAACAATATATAGGCCAAATAGCTCATCATAACATACAATTCCACCCATTTTGGAGGTGGATGTGGCCCCTGACTCCTTGGCCCCTGTGCAGTTGCACAGGTTGCACCAGTGATATGTCCACCCCAGACTAAACCCTATACAGATAGACTTCAGCACCCAACATGACCGCTCTTATGAGCATGACTACAAAACATTTCCCCAGAGAATACTGTAGGCCCCATTTACCAAAACAGTCTTTGTTGTCCATAGCAACCAATCAGAGATGGGCTATCATTTTTAAAACAGCTCTGCTAAAATGAAAATTGCACTATGATTGGTCGCCTCGGGCAACAAGAACAGTTTTTCTTTTACACTATTTTGATAAATCCATTGTTGTTCATACCAACCAATCAGAGCTCGGCTTTCATTTCTAATACAGCTCTGCTAAAATGAAAGCCATACTGTGATTGGTCACCAAGGGCAACAAACACAGCTTTTCTCTGAGAATGCATTTATTAGGGATGTAACTGGGCCCTGGAGCCTAGATGGACCCAAAAGGTCCCATTGGCTTATGTGAGAAGACCAGTATTCTTAAAGACCCATGATAGTTGGGGGGAAATTTTTCAATCGGAGCCCATAAGCTTCACTAGTTTGATAAATTTATGGTGGCCTATAACAACCAATCGGAGCTCAACTTTCATTTCTTATACTGCTCTGGCAAAATGAAAGCTGCACCGTGATTGGTCGCCATGGGCAACAAAGTATTACTTATGATAAAACTGATAATACGGCCTATTCCCCAAAATAAAATTCTCTCTCATGTAATTTTAGTAAACACGGCCGATCATGCCAAATCTTAAACTGATCTATTGTTGAGCTTATTATTTGCAGCTTTACTGACATCTTCCACATAACATAAACATTAGTATCTTCTGCTATATACAATGTTCTACGTTTCCATCCTTCTTCCATGCACCTCAATCATACATTAACATTATGAAGCCAAATTATTCCGAAACTCGATTCTCCTTGTGCTCGGGTCTATTGAATTGAATTGTAGCTTGGTATCCAAGGGCAACACAAAGAAAACACGAAAGGCAAAATAGGCATTCATAGAGATAAAACCGTGCATCTGGTGAACGTTGCAGGATGTGCAGGATAAAAAATGATTACTCTATTGTTATTTGAAGGTGACTATGCTATTATAACACCGCCAATGCGCAAAGATCAGAAATACGTATTTATGCCCCTGTGATGCCACCTACGTTTTAACCTAAACCAAGAAATTAACAAAAGAAAAAACAACATGTAGTGGCATCCAACATAATAATAATAATAATAATAAGTTTATTTTTATAGCGCCAACATATTCCGCAGCACTTTACAAATTTTAGGGGGGACTTATACAGACAATACAGAATAAGCATATCTCATATCGAAAGGAGTGAGGGCCCTGCTCGCGAGCTTACAGTCTATGAGGAAGTGGGGGAGACACAAAAGGTAAAAAGTACATATATTGTATAATGCAGCCTTGATATACTGAATAGGATAAATTATAATACATGGACTGGTCGCCAGCCAGTATGTGTGCAGTCCTGACAGAGGCTTTTATGTGCATGGTTGGTTTGAACCCGAGGTTGAAGAAGATTTTAATATGGGGGAAAGCTGGGATGGACAGAGTGTGTTTAGGTGATACGCCAGTCTAAAGAAATGTGTTTTTAGGGTTCGCTTGAAACTGTGGGTATTGGGAATTAATCGAACTGTCCTGGGTAGTGCATTCCAGAGAATTGGCACAGCACGCGAGAAATCTTGGAGACGGGAGTGGGAAGTTCGGATTATGGAGGATTTTAGTTTCAAGTCATTTGCAGAACAGAGGGCACGTGTAGGGTGGTAGACTGAGACAAGGGAGGAGATGTAGGGGGGTACTGAAGCATGGAGCGCTTTGTGGGTAAGCGTGATAAGTTTAAAATGAACTCTATATTGGATGGGCAACCAATGCAATGACTGGCACAGGGAAGAGGCATCGGTGTAGCGGTTGGCGAGGAATATGATCCTGGCTGCTGCATTCAGGACGGATTAGAGAGGGGAGAGTTTAGTAAGAGGGAGACCGATTAGTAGAGCGTTGCAATAGTCAAGACGAGAATGAATAAGAGCTACAGTAAGAGTTTTTGCTGAGTCAAAGGTGAGAAAAGTCCTGATTCTTGAGATGTTTTTGAGGTGTAGATGACATGAACGAGCGAGTGATTTGATGTGAGGAGTGAAAGAAAGATCTGAATCAAAAATGACCCCAAGACAGCGGGCTTGTTGCTGGGGAGTTATGGTTGAGCCACAAATGGAAATGGCAATATCGGGCACAGGTAGGTTAGTGGAGGGAGGAAAGACGAGTAGTTCAGTTTTTGACAGATTCAGTTTTAGGTAGAGGGAGGACATAGTGTTAGACACAGCAGAAAGACAATCACTGGTCTTTTGTAGTAATGCAGGGGTGATGTCCGGAGCAGAGGTGTATAATTGGGTGTCATCAGCATAGAGATGGTACTGAAAACCGAATCTACTGATTGTTTGTCCAATAGGGGCAGTGTATAGAGAGAAGAGGAGGGGGCCTAGGACTGATCCTTGAGGAACCCCGACAGTAAGAGGAAGTAGGGAGGAGGAGGAGCCGGCAAAAGACACAGAGAAGGAGCGGTCAGAGAGGTAGGAGGAGAACCAGGAGAGAACAGTGTCCTTGAGGCCGATAGAGCGGAGCATAGTGAGGAGGAGCTGGTGATCCACAGTGTCGAATGCTGCAGAGAGATCCAGGAGAATCAGCAGGGAGTAGTGACCATTAGATTTAGCTGTTAATAGATCATTCGAGACTTTAGTGAGGGCAGTTTCAGTAGAATGTAAAGAGCGGAAACCAGATTGTAAAGGGTCAAGAAGAGAGTTGTCTGAGAGATAGCGGATTAGACGGGAATGGACCAGGCGTTCCAGGAGTTTAGAGATAAAGGGAAGATTGGAAACAGGTCTGTAGTTGGCCGTGTAGTTCTGGTCGAGGGATGGTTTTTTAAGTAATGGTTGTATGCTGGCGTGTTTAAAAGAAGAGGGAAAGATACCAGATGAGAGGGAAAGGTTGAAAATTTTAGTTAGGTGAGTGGTGACAGCTGGAGCAAGGGACTGAAGGAGATGTGAGGGAATAGGGTCACTGGTGCAGGTGGTAGGGCGAGAAGATGCAAGGAGCCTGATCACTTCATCTTCCGTGACTGGTTCGAAGTCAGAAAATGAGCAGGATACAATGTGGCTGGGGGGAGCATGCATAACATTTGGGGATTGGGAGAAAATTTCCTGTCGGATATGGTCAATTTTTTCTTTGAAATAATTGGCCAGATCGTCAGCGCTGAGGTCGGTGGTCGGGGCCTGTGTTGTTTGATTGAGGAGAGAATGAAACGTGTCAAATCCAACCAACCTTAAGATATATTGTTCTGGTTGGGCAATCATTACTCAAAAATGGGATGCTGTCAGCAGATAACCTTCTCAAGGACACTGGTACTGAGGTCTATAAACTGTCTATAAGGATGGCCGTACTGGGCCGTACTGGGCAAGACGTTTTTCTACACTAGAACCACCCTTCATCCCAATAGAGTCACAAGGGTCTATTTTGTCGTAGAAAATATGATCTAACAATTCTATATGAATTTAATCTGTGGCCAAAGATCCAGCCAGGTCAACATACAGATTATTATTATAGCGCCATTTATTCCATGGAACTTTACATAGGATGTCTCCTTTCTTATAGAGAATGTATCATCTGAGAATGACCTATTGTTTAAATCAGGATTTTGTGTTAAGACCCCCATACACATTAAGCTAATGTCAGCCACGTCTGCCAATATTGACGGGTTCAGAAGACACTCGAAGGGCTGGTGCAGACAACCGTATATCCTCTCATCTGAGAGAACTGGGTTGATTATGCTAATCACACTCAGATCAAAGTCTGGTCATAGTGGGATACAATTCTCTCAGATGAGGAGAAGATAGAGAAAAGAATAATGCCTTCATCTCCTCCATTCTGTCAGTTCGTGTAAATCGGACTGCACTCAGATGTCATCCGAGTGCAGTCCGATGTTTTCCATGGACTCATTTACTTGCATAGCCAAGTGGGATATGAATATCAGATCAAACTCTGTCATGTTGCAATTTTTTCCGTTGATTGACTTTGAGAAAAAAAGCGGACATGTGCACGGCCCCATAAACTAACACTGGTCCGAGTTGAATCTGATGTTTTCGCACTTGACAAAATACAGTCATCTGCACGAGTCTTAATGTGTATGGGGGAACCGGCCAACTCACCATCGGGGAGATGTCGATCATGTCCGAATTCAGACTAACGATTACTTTGTTCTTTGGGAGATAAGCCACTAGTAGAGATGTCTGTTGGCAGCATTCTCATACAGGAGCGCCTGAACGAGCGCTCCGTGCATGAGAGACATGGCATCATTTAACCGGCAGCCATTTCATGTGTATGGTGGCCATTACTTGTATTTAAAAAAAAATGGCAATGTTTTTTATTCTTCATATCACAATATTTTTTAACCGCTTGAAGACAATGTCATTTACTCTCATTCCTGACCAGGCACATTTTTTGTTTTCTTTTCGCACATGCAGTTTAAAGAGCTGTAAAAAAATGTTCTCATTTGGATATTCAAATCATTTTTGCATCTTTTTCCTGATAAGTAGTGCCTAATTTTTAAGTTATTTTCATACTGCCTTTTTTTGCCAATATCGAGCGATAGCAGTGGGAAAATCAATTATTTTATATGGCTGCAAAAGACCACTGAAATACATTTGAAAATTTGATTCCCTTTCCGGTTACAATTATTTTTATTTATTTGACACGTTTTTTTTTAGATGGGGACAGGGGGCTTTCTTAATTTTTTTTGTATCTACTTTTTTAAATTATGTATTTATTTATTTATTTCACACATTGTACCCCCTATAAAGTCATAAAAGACATTTGGGGGTTAATTTCACCATTTAAATAATTTTTTTTAATAGTATTTCCCCTGTAGAAGAGGCTACAAAACTCTGTTGGGTGATGTTTATGCTATATGTGTCTATATGTGACCAACCAGTGGTTGTAATAAGTCTTTGTTAAGGGTTTTGCTAGCATGTCACAATGATGTATGAATTTTGTATAATGAGTTCTCAACCAAATCCAAAGAAAGGTAAGGGTGGACACATATGTAGTTGAGGACACTAAGCTGTTAAACTCATGTCCTAAACAAAGGAGGCTGTTTTAGCTTTTTTTGCTAGCGCAGACATTGCATTTTCACAAGGTTCTTTTTATGGAGCAATTATTAAACTCATTTAAAGGAAATGTCAATTTTTTTAACATGGTAACATTTTTAGCTCCCACAATATGTAATAAATTTGCAAAAAAATGGCAAATTCATCCAAGATGTGTCCATAGGTTGGACGTCCTTTTTCTTGATAAAGACCTTCAAATTGCCTGTATAATAGAACTTGTCTCAAGATCTTACATGGTTACAATTGCAAAATGCTTGTAAAACAAGCAACTTTGCAATTTACCTCTGATTAAAAAATGGTGTCTTTTCGAGAATGGAGGAATTTTTTTATTGTATTGTGCACAGCTCATTGTCTAGGTTACCGGTCACCTCTGCAGGCCTAAGAGTGGCTGGGTGCCTAAGCAATGAGTGTGCGCTGGTTGCAGGCTCAGTGGTTCATGGCCTGCAAGTCCAGCTTTGAAACTGGCCAGATCGCCAGCCAAATTGAGTGTACCTGTGTTTCTCTCAGCTGCAGAGGCAAAGCTGCCTTTTCTAGCCGCCTGAGAGAGCGCTCAGTTTGGGCCAGCACCATGACAATGGTGCTGGTCAGAACTGTCAATCTTCAAGATCGCACCACCCCCAGCAATCAGGAACCTAAGCAGCAGGGGAGCAGTGCACCTTTGAAGAAAAGAAGATGACAACAGCCACTTAAGTGATATATTTCAAGCTGCCACTAGAGGGAGACTTTATGAATTCTGTTTTTACATTGAACCCAGTACACAATTAGCTCCAAGGCTCCCTCTAGTGGTTGTACTGTATGCAGAATTTTTTTTTATAATTTAACTGTCTATGCAGGGAATTTGGAGCTCTGTATCAGAAAAACAAAACTCAAACTTTCATAAGGAGTAAATTAATCAACACAAAATAAAATAAAAAAAATGGTCATATTACTTTTAAGACTCTTATGACGCAGAAGTTATATGGTACTGTTCATACAATGGATAATCTCTTGAGATTTGTTAGATTTGTAAGGTCATAGCTGTGTCTTTCGGGCATCCTTTCTCCAGTGATGCTATAGTCTGTTAGCCTTTTAACATGTGTCACCTATTGTCTGCATATGTTCAGTATATATTTCAGTACACGCCTATGTATAGTAAAACACAATATGAGTATGGCTGTACATGAGCAGTATGGCCTGTGTGCATTTCTATAGGCGCAGGACGTATATTGCACAGTGGCTATTACTGGATTCCTGCTGCACAAATGGAAGCCTCTCTCATGAATAATGCAAGCCCTATGCCGTGCAGAAGGCGGCGGCAGCAGATGTGCATAGAGAAGAGTCAGCAGTGTAATTCTAAGGTTAAAATAATGCAATCCACAGGGATCAAACGGTAAAAATAACCCTGCTCTAACGCAGAGACAGCAGACTCAGATTCATTCTGCCGCTCCCTTGTATTCTGCTGATAACACACAGTCCTTGTCCAATGTCACCGGCAGCAGACTGGTGGCTCTCAGCATTCGACTCATCACACGGATAAAAGCAAATGCTGGAAAACGTGACTTGCGCACACTTCACCCAATGTATCTGAGTAATATTAGGTCTTATATCAGTCCTGCTGACCGGGGACAAAGGGTGGGAGAAAAATGACCCGTTCTGTATTTTTACTGCTATGCTGTATCATCAAACGTGTTCTATATGACTTAACCTGATTTGGTCAACCTAGGTTTTTGCAATAGTCAGATGTATTGAGAGACACGTTGACAATGCACACTGCATACAATGTCAATATATATGCAGAGATGAGCAAATCTGTCAAAATTGAAATTCAGCCCCAGTAGTGATAAAAAAGGCCATTTATTACGCTCTGAGGTCTCCCAACCCTAAAGCATACTAGACGGAATGAGGATAAAAAAACAAAAAAAAGTCATGCTCGCCTAGTCCGTCACCTGTGCAGCTCATCGCCAGTCCTCTG
The DNA here is from genome assembly GCF_046119375.1 of Phyllobates terribilis. NCBI lineage: Eukaryota > Metazoa > Chordata > Amphibia > Anura > Dendrobatidae > Phyllobates > Phyllobates terribilis. The sequence goes on from NW_027362768.1 coordinate 148,921,832, forward strand.
CTGGAATCCTAGGCCCATGCTTCGCTACGGCGCCAGCCTCCTCTTCATTTTTCGTCCGCTATGTCTTGATGCATATTTTGACATCATAATGTCAGAATGTTTGTCACCCCATGCGGTCACACAGGGCAGGGCATGTCATGATGTTGTGACATCAGAACGTGCATCAAGGTCCAATGAAGAGTAGACTGGTGCAGGAGCGGAGTGGGGGCATAGGAAATGGAGGAGCCACCGGAAGCTCTGGCAGCAGGGACAGACGAGGGGTAGGTAAATTTGATTCCTTATTGCCTATTAAACCTTTCACAGGGTGAATGAAGACAGTAAAATGGTGGCCAATTGACTGGCATTTTGCTGCATTCTTGCAAATTGAATTTCCATATTTCCATAAATTTGGATTCACTAGAATTTGCGAATTTTGTGAAATGGATTTGATACACTCAAAACTGATTCATTCTTAATATATATTATGTACTGTAATTTTTATTGAAGAATGAAAACTGGGGGGGGGGGGGTGATATGTTAAGACTAGTGCCTCTCTTAATAAAGGGCTCTCTTGAGTATGATACACCAAACAGGCGCACACCACTAAATAAATTTGCTGCATCCGTGCACTTCGCCAAAAATTCTACTCAAGTCAAGGACTGGAGTAGCAATTCTGGAGTCCAAATCGCAGACACTTTTACAGAGTTTGACGAGGGAGCCAAGCCCCTTCCCATCCCGGCTCCTCTCCAGCTTCGTCTTTTTGACAGAGCTGCTTCAAACTGTTGTGAAAATGCCAAAAGTCACACAATTTTTGAGCAACAATTTTATGACATTTAAAAGCATTTTATGCCAGAAGGCGTTGAAGAAATCCCCTCTTTGTCTTTAGTACCATCTGAAAGTGTCCAATATTCAACCCATAATAGAACCACGACTGAGGCACCATCTGTAGACAGCCATTTCAGAGGTTTTTTTCCTCCTCATCAGTGCAGAGTGGGGTTTTGGATGGCTGGTTGAAACAGCTCTTAGAAGAAAGTTCTACTTGTCTTTGCCGAGTCCCAGGTGGCATTGAGAGTCTTACAGACACATAGACTGGTAAAAGGTCAAGAGCTATTTTGCATACTTTTCCCAGCGTGCCTAGCCTGTAGGACTCCTTACACCAGCTGATTCTCTGCGAGGAGAAATAGTACTTTCCAAACAGTTTTATATTTTAAAACCAACATCTAAAATAGTCTAAAATCTTAAAGCTGCAGATTTTTAATTAAAGTGCTGTACCAACAGGAGATATACAAATGTAACAAGTGTTAACTTGAAGCTCAGCATTCTACATAATATAAGGCCGTGAACCTGAACTTGACATTTATGACAGCACAAGCCATTGAAGCTAAGGTCTGCAGGATCATGGCGCTTAAAGTATCACATTCCAAGTTAATGTTTGCTACATCCGTAGTTGCGGTTGGTGTAGAAGGACCATTGGTAGAAGGACTAATCCAATTAATTGTAATAGGACAATGAAAAATTTAGAACGAATGGTTATTTATATAACCCCCCAAAACACAGTTGTTTTCAGAGGGTCCCATAAATGAACTTGGGTGAGGCCAACCTATCCAGTCAAGTATGGACAATGCGTTCATGAAGGTCATGAGGCTCTGCTTAAAGAGGACCCATCACCAGGTCAAGAGTGACCAGTTTTTGCTCTTATTTTATTCCTGATGCTCCCCGAGTATTCTATTTTTTTTTGTCTTTTTTTTTTTTAAATCCACCATCTAGAGATCAGGGCCTTTTTATGAAGTTCTATTTTTTATGTTTTTTTTTACCAAGGGGGTGTGTCTACAGATTAGCCTACAGACACACCCTCAGGGAACTCTGGTTGCCACGCTCCCTTGTAAAGACCATAAAATTTATCACTATATGAAAAGGTCTATATCACTGAAACCATGTGGTGGATTATAAGAAAAGTGTAGAATGCGGAATACACAGGGGAGCAGCAGGAACAAAATATGAGCAAAACCTTGCCACTTTTAACCTGTTGACCGGCCAGCTTTAAACTATCACTGTTAGGTTTCTAACACAGGGGCTTTTGATATTTTGATGGCAATTTTTGCAAGGTCTGTACAGCTATTATTGAGTCAAAAATAGCATAAATCTGACAGCCACCATTGTATCATTTGGGTCTGTGAGGATTTGTTGATTTTTATTGGGAAATGGATCTTTACACGAGTATGAACTAAGGCTAACATATATGAAACTAATGCTAGAGGTAAGAAAGAAAAGACAAACTAAATAAAGAAAAGGACAAAAAGCAAAGTAAAACATATTGATACTAAAGAATAATAAAATAAACAAAAGATCAAAAAGTAAAATAAAAACACATTGAAACAAAAGAATAATACAATAAATAAAAGGACAAAAAAAAATAAAAACAAAAACAAAAGGATAATAAACTAAATAAAAGGACAAAAAGCAAAATAAAAACATATTGAAACAAAAGGATAATAAACTAAATAAAAGGACAAAAAGCAAAATAAAAACATATTGAAACAAAAGAATAATACAATAAATAAAAGGACAAAAAAAAATAAAAACAAAAACAAAAAAGGATAATAAACTAAATAAAAGGACAAAAAGCAAAATAAAAACATATTGAAATAAAAGGATAGTAAATTATTATCCTTTTGTTTCAATATGTTAATATTTTGCTTTTTGTCCTTTTTTATTTTATTATTCTTTTGTTTCAGTGTTTTTATTTTGCTTTTTAGCCTTTTATTTAGTAAATAAAAGGCTAAAAAGCAAAATAAAAACATTGAAACAAAAGAATAGTAAAATAAATAAAAGGACAAAAAGCAAAATAAAAACATATTGCTCATGCATAACACACACATAAGACCTTAGGTCTCATTGAAGTCATTAGCTCATTCTAAATTTATGGGTTGCGTTATAAAAAAAAGACATATAATATATTTTTATTATGTTTTGGCACAGTGTAACAGTGTATGATACTGACTTCTAATAGAACTGCTCTGCTTAGGAAAAATAATTATTAATTATACTGATTAAAAGTAACAGCAACTTCCACATCGCATCAAATGTAGTTATGTAGAACATGCAGGAAGAGGACGGAGCAGAGATCAGTCCAGGCACATACTTAAGCCAATCAAGCAGATCTGTACAGGATAATGCCTAATCATCTATTCTATCCTTTCCTGTGCATGCTCATGAATTAAAGGAGAACGGCACTCCACGATAGGAGACATAGAGACAGCCCCATTAGACTATTCATGTATTCCCATTAACCAACAGCCAAATTTCGGCCACGCTCACACGTTCAGTATTTGGTCAGTATTTTACATCAGTATTTGTAAGCCAAAACCAGGAGTGGAACAATCAGAAGAAAAGTATAATAGAAACACGTCACCACTTCTGTATTTATCACCCACTCCTGGTTTTGGCCTTACAAATACTGATGTAAAATACTGACCAAGTACTGAACGTGTGAATGTGGCCTAAGGCCATGTTCCATGTAGCGCTAGGGGCTCGTGCAGAAGACTGTATTATCAGTCCGAGCGCGATCCGACAAAAGATAGGATCACACTCGGACCAATGTAATTCTATAGGGCAGTGCACATGTCAGATTTTTCACTCGGACAGAGCAAGTCCGGGGAAAAAAATTGCAGCATGCACAAGTTTGATATGATATTCGGATCGCACTCGGCCATTCAAGTCAATGAGTCAGTGGAAAACATCGGACTGCACTCGGATGACATTAAGTGCAGTCCGATTTCCACTGACTGACAGAATGGAGAAGATGGAAAAATATTTTTCTCCATCTACGAGAGAATCGGATCCTATTTTGATCACACTCTGATCAGAGAATGATTTGCATAATTGTCGGATGAGACAATATACGCTTGTGTGAGCATAGCCTTAGGCCACGGCCCTACTGTCAGTATTTTGCATCAGTATTTGTAAGCCAAAACCAGGACTGGGTGATAAATACAGAAGTGGTGACGTGTTTCTATTATTCTTTTCCTCTGATTGTTCCTCTCCTGGTTTTGGCTTACAAATACTGATGTAAAATACTGACCAAATACTGAGCGTGTGAACTTAGCCCAATGATGTGTTTTTTCCAATGTGTTTTTTTATGTGCTAATAATCTGTTGCAGTTCAAGCAAGATGTTGGGAATTTTATAAAAGCTCGTGCCCACTATGTGTTTAAGGCCACGGCCCCACTATCAGTATTCGGTCAGTATTTTTTCTCAGGAGTGGGAGCCAAAACAAGTGAAGAACAATCAGAGAAAATGTATAATAGAAACAAGTCACCAACTCTGGATTTATCACCCACTCCTGGTTTTGTCTCCCGCTCCGGAGAAAAAATACTGACCAAATACTGACCAAATACTGATAGTGGGGCCGTGGCCTAAAGCTGTTGCTTAACTATGTGTTTTTGGTGTGTTTTTTTCGCTATAGGTTTCTGTGGGGATCCTGAAAAAAAAAGGCATGTGCGTTTTTGAGTGCAGAGTCCCAATGTTTCTGTACCAATAAACGCATAAAAAAATGCTTCTTCAAATCTGCACCAAAAAGCATATAAAAATGTAGCAAAAAATGCATAATGGAAACAGATAGGTATTGAAAATTTTGGTGCGGACACCTGCAGGAAAAAATGCAGCAAAAAAAAATAAAAAAATACAGTGTTTACGCCACGTGGTAACATGGCCTAAGAGTATTTTTTACATTGTGCTTTTTTTGCAATAAAATTGCATTACTTGGTGCATTTTTTTCTGCGTGTTTGCTGGGTGTTTTTTCATTGCAGCAGATGTTGGCTATAAGAAAATAAGAAGATATAAAATGCAGTACAAACAGAACGTTTTTTCCCCCCAGATTTTTTCAAATTGTGCTTTATAAAAATGAGTGTTAAAAGCTTGTATTGTCAAGAAAAGCCATAAAAAAACAAGGAGCGAAGGAAGCTTTTGGGTGCCTAAGAACTGACAAAGCCAGTTTTCGGGTCTTTCTTTGCAAAGACATGCATTGATTTTTGGTTTAGGAGTAAAAAAAAATGCATGTTTTGGGCTCTGAAATGCCATATTCGAATAGAGCCTATGCTCCACTCTATTCATCACTTTTGGGACTAAGGGCTTGTGCAGACGGCTGAAGGTTCTCTCATCTGAGAAAATCGGGCCAATTATACAAATGACACTGATCAGAGTTTGCTCAGAGTGTCAGCATAGTGTGATCCGGTTCTCTTGGATGTGAGAATCGGAGTGCACTGTAAGAAGATGGAGAACAACATTTCTACATCTTCTCCGATCTGTCAGTGTGCGGAAATCGGACTGCACTCAGATGTTATCCGAGTGCAGTCTGATCATTTCCATGCACTCATATACTTGAATGGGTGCGTGCCATCTGATTTGCGCTGCAAATTGCAGCATGCTGTGACTTTTTGCTCATGCTGAATCAGCATGAAAAAAACCCCGCAAATCTGCCCTGCCGCCTAGAATAACAATGGTCCGAGTGCTGTTCGAGAAAACATCGGATAGCACTAGTCCTATTTATACACTCGTGTGAGCGAGCCCTAACAGTTGAATACAGAAATTGGGTATCTCAGTAAGTCCAATAGACAATTTCAGAATCCAGTTCTCGGGATCAGTAAGAAACCTAGAGGTCTGGCCCCCAAAGATTAGCAAGTTATCACCTACCATAGGATAAGTACAGAGGAACGTATATTCTCAGATCTGAGAGAATCAGGACGGTTATGCAAATTTCACTCTGATCAGAGTTTGATCAAAGTGTAATTGCAGTGTGCTCCGATTCTCTTGGATAAGAGAATCGGAGAACACTGTGAGGAGAAGATGAAGAAAATAATTTCTCTATCTTCTCCATTCTGCGAGGCGCCGGAAATTGGGCTGCAATCAAATGTCATCTGAGTGCAGTCCAATATTTTCTCATTGATTTGCATGCTTAAGTGCGATCCGAATATCAGATCAAACTCTAGCAATTTTTTTTTCCTTGGACAAAGTCTGTCAGAGGAAAAAAAATCAGACATGTGTTTGGCCCCATCATGCTTCTGAATTCAAACCCTTGATCCTGTGTTCTCTGGTCGGCGTCTCTTTCCGCTGAGCCACAACAGATACACCTTTTCTTTGGGTGTTTTAGTTCTGTTATCTTTGTTCTGTCGATTTTGAGTAACAGGTGTTTTTCATTTACTATGTTTGTCTGTCCTATCACCTTTTGGGTGCAGCTTTAAATACCTGTGTTCCTGGTGGTGATAGACTTTGTTGGATTCATTCACTTTGCTGTAGTTTGTGTTGGCTGCAGTTGTTTTGAGTGTGATTCCTTTATTCTTTAGGGAACTGCTATTCTAGCGATTCTAGGACCCTGATTCAGGGTAAGGCCCTGTAAAGTGGGGGCGCCTTTGCGTTATCTTAGGGTGCCAACCTCCGCAGTCAGTCAGGGACAGACCAGGGTCAGAGAAGGGCTTTATCTAGTCTGAACAGGGACCTGTCAGGTTCAGGTATTTGTCTTCCAGGTTTGTACGCTATCCGTGTGAATGTGCTTTGGCAGTCATAACAAGCCCCATAAGATAACATGGGGACGAGTGCTATCTGTCAAAAGGACGGATAGCACTTGTCCGATTATTACAGCCATCTGAACAAGCCCATTGGATAGGTGATAACTTGCTGAGTTGGGACTAAACATGTGAACATTTTAGTGTTTGATCAGTGTGCAAATTGTCTCTTCAGAGAGGAAGAGGACTTGAACTCTAGCGCCACCTATTGGAAGTAGCAATTCTACAAGTCACAATCAACCCTTTAACGTGCCCTGAAATTTGACTTAGGATAAAAGCCAAATCAGAATCTCAATTTGTAGACACGATGTTTTGGGGTATTGTCCCTCATCAGTACAAAGTATGAATTCTGATTTGGCTGGGTGAGAGGCTAAGACTGGGATATAAAGGGTAAAGTCTCTCCTTGTGGAGAGTGACATGCCAGGTCTAGCATGCCAGTATGAGGAGACTTAAATGCCTTGCATGCTCCCCTGGGAAATTAAATATGCAAATTGTCTCTTCAGAGAGGAAGAGGACTTGAAGTTTTGCACCACCTATTGGAAGTAGCAATCCTAAAAGTCATTATCGACCCTTTAACAAGCCTTGCCATAGGACTTAGGATAAAAGCCAAATCAGAATCTCCATTTGTAGACATGGTGTTTCGGGGTGCTGCCCCTCATCAGTACAAATCATGAGATCTGATTTGGCTGGGTGAGAGGCTGAGACTGGCATCTAAGGGGTAACGTTTCTCCTTGTGGAGAGTGACATGTGGAGTGCCAGACCTGGCATGTCACTCTCCACAAGGAGAAACCTTACCCCTTAGATCCCAGTATTTGACCAGAAAAATGGGTAGAAGATTAGTCAGATTACAGTATTTCATATAAATTCCTAACTAAATTAAAGAAAATGAGTAATTATTCATTCAGGGACCCCAATGTATTTGCACAATCTTGTGGAGATCCAGTGGCGTCATTCAGACTTTTTTGATGCCCCACTTTTTTGGCTTTCAGGGAATGAAAAAGGGACAAAATTTGGGTGGAGATATCTTTTGGCATTGAGCATCGCCAAGCTACGAGCAAGTAAACAAAATGTAAGTCATAGCCAATAGAAGTTCACTACGAATATAATGAAATGCTCGAATTTAGTATCACATTCACATAACGGCCCTGAGTGCAAGGAGCCTTCAATGTGTCGTACATTGTAGACCCCTCCGTCACCAAGCTAGATTGTATTAAAAAGCAGTAACAAACACTACTGACCTTTCCCAAAGATAGGGCCCTCTTCAGTAAGGGATTTCCATTTTGTGCCAGTAGCTAAATCCTTCAAGTGTTCCTCCAAATGTGGGCCTATGGCAAAAATCCTTAGTGAATAGGGCCCAATAACAGTTACAGCTTGGTATATTTAGTGTATATATTATTAATATATATTTCATGCATGCACAATATGAACACTTGGGAGCATAATCCTCCTCCAGAAATACAGGAGAATCTAAAATATAACAATAGCGTATATTACAGGAAAACCATCATATACATTCTCTCTTTAATTAATACTTATCATACTTAGCATTTCTAGACTTTACCTTCAGGTGTCAATGTAAGGTTGACCATGTGTAATAATAAGGTTAGCTTAGCCCTGCTTCTTATTGATGGTGGAAGACTCTTAATAAAATTACATCAAATTTAAAAGGACTCATCACTTGCCATAAATATATATTTTATTACCTAATGTAAATGTCTCTGTTTTCCTGAGTTTGGCATTGTTTTTCTTTTCTTCTTGCGCCACTCTATTCCAGAGCTATAGTCCTTTCTTCCTGTATGTACATCTAATCCTAATTTTTCCAAGGGGGTGTAGTCCTCAGGTCTTCTATGTGGGAGTGTCCTTGAACACCACACCCACTTGGCTAACAAGACTTGAGGACGCCATAACTCAGGAACGGAGAGGCGCAGGAACAAAAGAAAACAATGACAGATGCAGGAGAAGAGTGACATTTAAAGGGAACCTGAAAGTGGATACATGTTCCCCGAACCACGGGGAAGCATCAGGCACTGCCTTTATGCTTTAACCAGGTATGTTTGTCTCTGAAACATTGTGGAATATCAGAAAAAGATATGCTTTAAAAGCCAGCAGGGAGACTAGTTGAAAAGGCCGGCCCCCGGCGGCTTCTCCCAGCCCACTGCTAATGAAGTCAGGTCTCGCCATATATAGAGGCTAGTCCCTCAAGAGGAACAGGGGGAGAAGCCGCCAGGGACCGGCCTTTTCAACTAGTCTCCTTTGTGGCTTGGTCGGATACATTCTCAGGTTGAAGGAAGGAAGGCATCCAGCAACCGCAATGGAAAGAACTATAAAAACATTATTTATTAGTAAGTATTAAAATATCAAAAGGTAAAAAGTAAGAAGAAAGTAAGAATAAACACACTATGTCTACACGATTCAAGCAGTAAGGCTCTTGCCTTAGTGCTTGAAACACGTAGTCCTAGTGTGTTAATCATACTGTAGCTATGATTAAGAACCTTAATGTTCAAAACACGTAGGACTAGTGTGTCAATCATACCTATGATTAAGAGATTTGATGCTCGAAACGCGTAGGACTAGTGTGTTAATCATAGCTATGATTAAGATCCTTACTGCTCTAAACGCGTAGGACTAGTGTGTTAATCATAGCTATGATTAAGAGGCTTAGTGCTCGAAACACATAGGTCTAGTGGGTTAATCATAGCTATAATTAAGAGCCTTAGTGCTCGAAACGCATAGGACTAGTGTGTTAATCATAGCTATGATTAAGAGCCTTAATGCGCGAAACGCGTAGGAATTGTGTGTTAATCAAAGCTATGATTAAGAGACTTAGTGCTTGAAACGCGTAGGACTAGTGTGTTAATCATAGCTATGATTAAGAGCCTTAATGCTCGAAACGTGTAGGACTAGTGTTAATCATAGCTATGATTAAGAGCCTTAATGCTCGAAACGTGTAGGACTAGTGTGTTACTCATAGCTATGATTAAGATCCTTAGTGCTCGAAATGCAAAGGACTAGTGTGTTAATCATAGCTATGATTAAGAGGCTTAGTGCTCGAAACACATAGGTCTAGTGGGTTAATCATAGCTATAATTAAGAGCCTTAGTGCTCGAAACGCATAGGACTAGTGTGTTAATCATAGTTATGATTAAGAGCCTTAATGCGCGAAACACGTAGGAATCGTGTGTTAATCATAGCTATGATTAAGAGCCTTAATGCGCGAAACGCGTAGGACTAGTGTGGTAATCATAGCTACGATTAAGAGGCTTAGTGCTCGAAACGCGTAGGACTAGTGTGTTAACCATATCTATGATTAAGTGGATTAGTGCTCGAAATGCATATGTATAGTATTTACTAGTAAATAATGCTTTTATAGTCCTTTCCATGGATACCGGAGGTCTTCCTGCCTTCTACCTCATCATTTTCACCCGGGAGCCGGCCAGTAGCCTCTGTCCGTGCACCGCACTCATTAGATTGAACAATACCTGGACGAGGTGAGTTGATGTGATATTTTTTCTTTGCCTTTGTTCTCATACATGCTTCAAGTGCTTCAGGTAACATGTATCAGCTGTCAGGTTCCCTTTAGCACAGATAAACCAATTACAAATTAATGCAAAGTAGCAGGTCCTCTTTAAATGCGAAGCCAAGTAGAAAAGTGGGTATAAAATGATCCAATAATAATTAAGGGAAAACAATGGATCTAAAGACTAGAAACAAGTAATAAAGCAGGGAGAAATTATCCACCATTAATTAAACATTAACTCCCTATAGATGTGTCAGCCTTCACCTTTCCACAAATGTCTCACAATAGAAATTTGATACATTGTGTTCCAGACACATGTAGCAGAAACAGCTCCCGACAGTGATGCCAAACATTTTTTTTCATCATCTAGGGATATTTCACTTTTAGAGGAAAGAAAAGGAAAGACACATCGATTTATATGTTACATTATATTACTATATACAAGAATAGAAGGGTCAGACCTCTAGAGATGTATCGTCAACCATCGATGTCAAGGACATACTGTATCTCGGTGGGCTTAAAGGGGTTGGAATAGTATCACACTGACTGATGGCATTGTCGTTTCTTTGGCTGCTCGGGTTGGATCTAGGTTCCATAAGAATTAAAGGATGACCGGACACAACAATTTTTATGGTGGGTACAAATTTTATTGTATAGGCAATCCAAAAAGTAAAATCTTAAATTTTGGGAATGAAACTTCACATCTTTATTTTTGGGAATGCCTATACACTAAAACATTTAAAGGGACAATCCACCCTGGCCCTGAAAAGGGACTATATATTTATCATATGTAGTCACCCTCCCTGGTGCCTTCTTTTTGCCTCCCACTGCCTCTTCCGCTGAGACTGGCATTGAGGTCCTCCTGCATCCAATATGGCTGTCGCGTTGGCGTAGGGAGCAGTGGTAAGTTTGAACATCGCCTCCTAAAGGAAAAGGCAGGCGATGCATAGTTATAAGATAGATAACATTGATAAGTCAGACTTATCACTCTACTTTCCATACCATCTTGGATGGAGGATGGCAGAGGAGGCAAATGGAGGGCAATTATTATGCATGTCAAAATTATACTTTTAGTGCTAAGGTAGAGGGTTGTTTATACCACTATAGAAGTGTATAAAAAAGTAGATTTTTCTCAAAACAGCACCCATCTTGTCTACAGGCTATGCCTGGTATTGCAGCTCAGTCACATTGTAATAGCAGATACAGCCCACAATGGTGCTGTTTCTACAAAAAAAAAAAAAAAAACAGACCATTTTTATTTTAGTTTCTTAAACCCCTTTAAGACGAGATGATATATATATTTTTATTAGGAATAAAGAATGTTTTCAGGAATAAACATGTTTTGCAGATCTTATCGTAAGGGAGAAGAATCTAGACAGCTGCCATTTCCTTTACAAACCCCTCTGCGCTTTTGTAATGTCCCACACTTGGGAACAAAACACATTTGATTGTGATTGAGAAAAAAAAAAAAAAAAAGCCTGATTTTGAGATGCGGTGGGGGGAGGGGAGGGCGAGAGAAGGAAAGCGGAGACGAGCAGCCTGGCAATTATAGCTGCCAATGGAGGCTCCATCGGACTATCACAAACAATATACGGGGCCTTGCAGGATTTCATTCTCATCTCATGCATCAAGGAAACGATCACAAAGCTTAAACTCTTCTGCAAGATGCTCAGCGATCTTAGCATGAATTATATTCTAAGCATCTCTTGACCGGGATTTCCCTGCATGCATTGCATGGATTAGACAAATACAAGAATTTGCTGCATTTATACCTTCACTGCCGTCTAGGGATTTCTTGTCATTCCTTTCTGTGTGCCTGTTACATAGCTGAGGATATAGGCCGTGTACATATTGTATATTGCTAGCAGTAATTGCAATAATATTATGTCAGAAGATCTTTGAAGGGAATCTGTCAGCAGGTTTCTGCCACCTAATCTGACAGCAGCATATTGACCCTGATTCCAGCGATGTGTCACTTACTCGGCTCCTTGCTCTAGTTTTGATAAAATCACAGTTTTATCAGCAAAAGAGAGGACTAGTAAACCTGCTGCCATGTAGTCCTCCATATTCATGAGGTCTGTATAACCCCGCCCCAACTTCTCATTAGCAGCTTTCTGCCTATGCACAGTGTAAACAGAAAGCTGACAATCAGCGGTGTGGGAGGGGTTATACAGAGCTCAGCACTCAGAACTGCAGCATCTACAGCAGAGAAAACAGGGATTTTATCACAACTGCAGCAAGAAACTCAGCAAGGAATCAAGGTCTCTACATTAGATGGAACAGTAAAAACCTGGTGTATTCCCTTTAAAGGGGGTGTAAAGGTTTGGGATGATTGTGGACTTTGGAAGCCTCATAGCACGTGCACTGCATGCTGTCGGGACTTTTCTGTTCCGGCATTGAGAGCAGGCGGTCACATGACTGCAAGTATACAATTTGCATACATACGGTCCCATGCTGACTAAACATGCGCAGCTCAATTCACTTGGGCACGTCTAGTTGGAATGTGGCAGGAAGTATGCAAAACACATACCTGTGGTTATATCGGCATCGGAGAATCCTGACAGTGTGCAGAGTGTGTGCTGTGAGGATACAGAAGTCTGCAGTCACATAGAGTGACTACAAACCTGGACAACCCTTTTATTACTATTTATTTAGATTTATTGTATCTACCTTCTAAAAAGTCACAACATATGAGCTGATGAGGACACACAGCGGGGACCTTTAGGGTGCGTTCACACACTCAATTTTTACTGCAAAGTTTTTATGCAACGAGTGGAAGAGATTTAGGAAAATCATCGTCAAATAAAATCATCCACAATATTGGTATGCAGTGAATTTACAATATGCAAATCAATGGCGGGAAATCCGCTGCATATGATTAATAGGTGTATGTGCCCTAAAGGAATATCTACATGGGACAGAAAAAAATCCACATGAGCGTTCCATGCTGCAGATTTGTGGTGGAATTCGTAGCTTTAAAAATCCGCAACAGAAATTGACAGGTTGTAGAGTTTAAAATGTGGATTGATATTCTGCACAATTTCCATGCAACAAAATTCTGCAAATTGTGGATGAGCTTTGTTTAAAGAATATGAATACCTTTGTGAATATTTGTTTTAAAGGCATGAATTTCAGGATAAAATATATATATTTTATAATTGGGTTTAATTAAAAATGTTGCCTCATTTGGCTTTTGCAGGCTCTTTGTTTCACTGCACACTGCTGGATACAGAGTGAGTTATCTGAGAATCTGTCAGTGAGCTTGTTATGAGAAGAGTTTGTAAGGGCGCGCTCACACTGGCGTATATTCTCTCATGCTAGAGAATCGGACCAATTATGCTAATGACACTCGGATCAAACTCTGTTAGAGTTTGATCCAAGTGTCATCTGAGTATGATCTGATTCTGTGAGAATCGTATCACAGGTATGGAAAAGATGGAGAACTTAATTTCTCCATCTTCTCCATTGTCTGTGGCTGTGGATGTCGGACTGCACTCGGATGATATCCAAGTGCAGTCTGATGTTTCACACACACTTTTAGACTTGTATGGGTGCACGCAATCTGAATATCAGAGCCATTCACAGAGTGTTGTGATTGTTCTCTCATGCCGAAAATAATCAAAGATCTACACTGCCCCATAATATAACTTTGGGCCGAGTGCTATCCGATAAAACATAGTATAACACTCGGCTGTGTTATACGCCAGGGTGAGCAAGCCCTTACTCTTTCATATGTTTTTTTCTCTGAGCTCCTCTGTGTTGATTTATGACCACATCAAGGTTGAGATGAACTTTCATGTGGTCATAAACAAGCTGAAAGAAGAAAAAAAAAAGCATTATCAACTCTCCCACCAGAACAAGCTCACTGTCAGATTCTCATTTAACTCATTCTACAGGCAGCAATGCCTGGGAAATCCAAACAGTGCAACATTTGTAACAAAACCTAATTGCAAAAACATTTTTTTTGCCCATATCCTTTAAATTCCATCCACTTCACCAGGACTGTAAAATCTGTTTTGCAACTATTGTGGTGTGGAAAACATGTGCCAGTGCCACATTTATGTAATATTTGGGCATATGTTTCTGTGCTGTGGCTCTAAATGCCTCCAATTCCATGTCATAGTCACATCTAATAGAAATAAAATATATCCATTGTTGCATTGCGTGCATCATATCGGATTATGCAGGTATTTTCCACTCTGCTACAATTTTGAGCAGATCGTCCAGGATTAGATAGGATGGTAGGCTTTTATTTTTTGAGAAACAGCATGAATATTACCCCAATTCCCTTGAATGCTGCAATACACGACACAGCCCGTCGATAGATTTGCAGAGTTGCCAATATTTGGATTTGCGCTCACACAATTGATACATAGCAACAAAAAAAATTCACATCAAGATTTGCTGTAGATTTCTTTGCAGAAATTCTGCAGAGAGGCAGCAAATGTGTCCCAGTAAAATTTGCGGTGAAATCCAGAACAAAAATTGATATTCTGCCAATTTCAAATTTGCAGCTCCGATCAATTTGGTTGGCAGATTTCTCCATATTGTGTGGATGAGATGTCATTCATCTACTATGCTGCGGATGTTCTGACTGTAAAATCTGGATGGAAAATTCACTGCATATATGGGAATTTTTTTTTCACATACTCTTTCTAGAAAGAAAGCAGGGCCTTTATTATAATCCCAAAACCCTATAAAGGGATAATCTTACTGCACTCACTTATACATTGGTAGGTGAGTGGGGTCGGGGATTTCACATCTGCAGATATCTGCTAGCTCATGTGTGACAGTGCTAGGTATGGGGCACCCATCTTATTCTAATGATGCCCTGTTCTAATGCCCGAGTGCTAGGTATGGTGCAGCCATCTTATTCCAATGATGCCCTATTCTAATGCCTGAGTGCTAGGTATGGTGCAGCCATCTTATTCTAATGATGCTTTATTCTAAAGCCTTAGTGCTAGGTATGGTGCACCCGTCTTATTCTAATCATGCCCTATTCTAATGCCTGAGTGCTAGGTATGGGGCACCAGTCTTATTCTAATGATGCCCTATCCTAATGCCTGAGTGCTGGGTATGGTGCACAAGTTTTATTCCAATGATGCCCTATTCTAATGCCTCAGTGCTAGGTATGGGGCACCCGTCTTATTCTAATGATGCCCTATTCTAATGCCCGAGTGCTAGGTATGGTGAACAAGTCTTATTCTAATGATGCCCTATTCTAATGCTCGAACAGTAGGTATTTTGCACCCTCCCTATTCTAATGCTGCTCTATACTAATGCGCGAGCGATAAATACCATGCACCTGTCCTAATTTAATGATGCCCTATTCTAATGCCTGATTGCTAGGTATGGTGCACCTGTCTTATTGTAAAAATGCCCTATTTTAATACACAAGCGGTAGGCACCATGTACCTGTCCTATTCCAATGATACCTTATTCTAATGCACCAGCGGTATCGGTAGGTACCGTGCACCCATCCAATATTATAATACTTTATTCTAATGCACCAGCGGTAGGTACCGTGCACCTGTCCAATATTATAATACTTTATTCTAATGCACCAGCGGTAGGTACCGTGCACCTGTCCAATATTATAATACTTTATTCTAATGCACCAGCGGTAGGTACCGTGCACCTGTCCTATTCCAATGATACCTTATTCTAATGTACCAGCGGTAGGTACCGTGCACCTGTCCTATTCCAATGATACCTTATTTTAATGCACCAGCGGTAGGTACTGTGCACCTGTCCTATTCCAATGATACCTTATTCTAATGCACCAGCGGTAGGTACCGTGCACCTGTCCTATTCCAATGATACCTTATTCTAATGCACCAGCGGTAGGTACCGTGCACCTGTCCTATTCCAATGATACCTTATTCTAATGCACCAGCGGTAGGTACCGTGCACCTGTCCTATTCCAATGATACCTTATTCTAATGCACCAGCGGTAGGTACCGTGCACCTGTCCTATTCTAATGATGCCCGATTCTAATGCCCAAGTGGCAGAAATGGAGCATCTGTCCTACTCTAATGAGCCAGCAGGTATCTGTAGACAAGACATCACTGGCCCTGCTCACCTCCTGATGTGCGAGTGTGCTGAGCCGGATTAACCCTTTCAATTTCAGGCAATGTACATCTCTATTATAAATGCAATGAACATCCCTGAATACAAAATACGATACTAATTAAATTTACTTTTAGCAAACTTCCAAATTCACACCTGTCTTAGCTTGTTTTGATTTACACAAAGCTAGAAGAGTGCATGTCCACAGGCTCTCATTTGGAGGCAAACAAGCCCCCAATCAAAACTTGCAATAGTAAAATACACAGGGTCCACTTTGTGCCAAAGCGTAATGATAAAACCACATAATGCGGTATACGCACTGGACTATATCTATATTCCCACTAATGTCGTATTTTTGTGAGTGGGATCAGTCGACGTGATCTCAGTGAATGAGTGCGACTGCGCTGCCTTCTCTGATTCCAAGGCTCCTATCTCTACTGGGGGGGCTATGCAGAACATGACTATTTTTTCACGCCTCTGTAGAATTGGACCAGGGTACATTCCTATAGCTACATCTGCACTCTGGGGATGATAACACTTATTCCTTCTATTAAAGTATTGCTAATGGTTGCTACATTGTAATAATAATAAAAAAAGAAAAACGGTTACATCTTAAGGGAGTTGCACATTCCTATTTATAAAAAGTTCCATATGTAGGGCTATGGGCGGTAATGCACGGGCTGGGTTTTGCATAGCTTGTAATGCATTCATCTTGCATCGTGCAGCAGGTACAGCGCCTGCAGACTGCTTATTAACCCAGATCAGACATGACTTGCTTTCACTGTCTGTCACTTGAGCTGTTTAGCAATTTAAAGACTTTTCATCCCCTTTGCCACCCCCAGGCCCTGAAGCAGAGCTCTGTCATGAGTGTTTGTGGGTATTGGGGGGGGCGAGGGGTGTTTTTTTTTTTTTAAAACAGCTGCCTTCCCCACCCCCTCCTATGCAAATGATGCTGACTGGCACAGACGCTGCATATTGCTTTATCTTGGGCTCTCTGGAAATGTATAGATTCTAATTCTCTTTGAAAAAGAAGCTCATTAGAAATACATCACATGTCTCCAGGTCTCCCGTGAGATGCGGCTCTAAGTAATGCAGGATATTGCAGAGGACTTGTACAATAGTAATTCATTACAGGGTGTTTTCTTGCATGGATGTAATCAGCATTTATCTCTGAATACAGCATTAGAAAAGAAAAGCGTTCTCCCTAAATGGTAATTTTTATGCTTAAACAGGCACCATATACAACAGCTACACGCACAGCTGGAGTGGGCACAGGGGTTGCCATTGCGCCCTGAAGCAAATAAGGGTCCACTAGTTTTCTATGGTCCATATGAGAAGACTAATACTATTAAAGATCTATACTATTAGGAGGCCCCTTGGAGATGTTGCATTGGGGCCCACAAGCTTCATATTATGCTATTGTCAGGTCTATACTATGAAAAGGAATCAATTTTCCCATGGAAATCTATATACAACTTCTATGGACGTCTGAAATGGGGCCATGGGATTCGATTAAGATAACGTCTGCACACAAGTGATGTAAAGGGATAAAAAAAAATTTTTAATGCATGTGAAAATAATTTTTGTCATAGGGTTCCATTACAATTTTTGCACCATTTGGCTTTTCCTGGCTGTTAGTTTCTCAGCAGATTCAACTTTGATGTGGTCTGTGGTCATAAATAAGCTGAGAAGAGCTCAGAAAAAGAGAGATAAAAGAGTGACAAACTCCCGTCAGACTGTCAGTGGCTTCACTGATGAATTTTCAGGTAGCTTATTCTGGAGCCAGCAATAAATAATGCAACACAGAGGTTATAAATGGCAAAATGGGGCAAAAATTTTAATGAACACAATTGCAAAAATTTATTTTAGCCCCAAATACATGTATTTAAGTAAAAAAAAATGTCTCTAAGGTCACGGCCCCACGATCAGTTCTTGGTCAGTTGTTTTTTTCAGGAGTGGGAGCCAAAACCAGGTGAGGAACTATCAGAGAAAAGGTATAATAGAAACAAGTCACCAATTCTGCATTTATCACCCACTCCTGGTTTTGGCTCCCACTCCTGAGAAAAAATACTGACCGAATACTGATAGTGGGGTGGAGGTGAAGGTGGAAAACTTCTTTAGAAGGGTTTATATTGATAGGAGTCTAACTACTTTCACCCGCCACCAATCAGATAACTGGAGAAGTCCACGTTCATTGCCTGTGAGGCACAGCGCCATATATTTTGTGGTGGTTGTACTGGGTATTGCACCTACTGGAGCTGAGCCTCATTCAAGTGAAACTGCAAAACCAGGCACAGATGCGACCAAAAGTATTTTTCTATGCTTGGTAAACCATTAGGGCTCATGCAGATGAAAGTATAAATCGGACAAGTGCTATCTGTGCCTTTTAAAGTATAGCACTCATCCCCATGTTATTCTATGAGGCTGTGCACATCTCCGATTTTGTCTTCGGACCGATTGGTCTGAAGAAAAACATCACAGCATGCATTCTTTGCTCCCGAAAGGAACTGCAATCAGTCCTATTCATCAGTGCAAAATGACTGTCCCTACCAAGCACAGGCGCTCGGTGCACCTTTGGCGAGGTCGAGCCTTTCAGTGCATCTTCCCACCTAATTATTTTCCATTTATCTTGTAGACTGTGAGCCCTCGCGGGCAGGGTCCTCTCTCATCCTGTACCAGTCAGCGACTTCTATTGTCTAAGATTATTGTACTTGTTTTTATTATGTGAAGCGCCATGGAATAAATGGCGCTATAATAATAAATAATAATAATTTATCTCTTCTCCCCTCCCTCTCCTTTTCTTGATTGACAGCTCTGACTTTACAAGACTCAGAGGAGGGCAAAGATAGATGGAAAACAAGTGGGTAGGAAGGTGCACTGAACTACTCAGCTACTCCAAAGGTGCACAGAGTGGCTGTGCTTGGTTTGAACAGTCATTCTTTTTTCTATTTGAAACTAAATGATGTCTGATGTTTTAATATCTTGCCATCCCTGCCTGGTATTAGTAACTGCATGTAACTAGTTTTAATAAACTGAGAATACGTAGATTTAACAGAATAATGTATCAGTGTGGTTTTTCTTAGGGCTGCTGGTAAATCTAAGCATCTTACGGTATATGTACACTGCCAGATTGCAGCTGTCAAACGACTGCCTAACGCAGTGTTTCTCAACTCCAGTCCTCAGGACCCCACAACAGATCAGGTTTTCAGAATCTCCTTAGTATTGAACAGGTGAGAACCTGGGGCATTTTTCATGCCTTGATAATAATTCCATCACCTGTGCAATACTAAGGAAATCCTGAAAACATGGCCTGTTGGGGGGTCCTGAGGACTGGATTTGAGAAACACTGGCCTAATGGTTACATGTAGGCTGCTCGGCGGTGGTTTAAGACCCTGTTTAGACAAGCACTTCCAAGTGCACAGAACAATCGTATTATAATACTGTTGTTCTCGGCAACGCATCACCTGCTTTCACTCAACGAATGAGCGTTTCGCTCCTTTGTCAGGTGGTCGGCGGTCTGTTCAGCCAATAATCCGGAAATGAGCTTTCCTCACAATTTTTGGACAGTATAAGTGCACCCTTAGACTCTGCTCAAATATACTTTTTGGCTATATTGGATATATACAGCGAGAGTGTTTCCCAACATATACTTTAGACTGAAACCTCTAATGCATCCCTCTGCAGGCGCGGACAAAGAAGAGAACCCTTGCCCTGGGCAATCCAGTAAAGCATCATATTGCCCCCTTTATGGGTCTATGGCAAAAGCTGCATTTGAGGTAGATGTAGCCCTCTGACTTCTTGAGCCCCTATGCGGCTGCACAGTTTGCACCAGTGGTATGTCCGCCCGTGTCCCTTTGTATAAGCATACAGATCTTTTTTTCCATTCCTTTTTAAGTTCGAAAGTGGACCCAAAAGGGGTTAAAGAGAATCTGTCAGCAGGTTTTTGCTATGTAAACTGAGAGCAACATGATGTAGGGGCTGAGATCCCGATTCCAGCGATGTGTCACTTACTAGGTTGCATGTTGCTGTTTCAATAAAATCAATGCTTTATCAGAAGGAGATTATCACTAGAGGACTAGGTGTCTTGTGCTTCCTAGTCCGCCTGCTCTGTTTAACTCCGCCCCCATCACTGATTGGCAGCAGAAAGCCAGTCAGTTGTGTGGGCGGGGTTATACACAGCTGAACATTCAGAGCACTGCTAGATCTGCAGCAGATAAAGCTGTGATTGTATCAAAATGACAGTAAGCCACCCAGCAAGTAACATATCACTGGAATCAGGGTCTCAGTCCCTACATCATGCTGCTGTCAGATAACATAGCAAAAACCTTATGACAGATTCCCTTTAAATGGCTAATTTAGCTTTTATAACTCATCGTGAGTGGTTCTGGGTTATCACAATGAGACCGCTAAGTACATTCTCTAATCCCACCGTATGGGCCGCTTTACAATCCCATTAAGCAGGTTTATAAAGAGCCGGGACCCGGCGCCCATTCATTTCACTGTGGCCTCATTTAATCATCCGCTTTCTGCTGAACAGGTAAGAAAGTTTATCTCGTTCCATCCTGGCCTCTGTACAACGGCAAGGGTCCTGGAGGGACCAGTTTTATTGTTAATTTAAAAAGCCAGAATTAATTACATTGTGGAAATGAAAGTTATAATAAGCTTCACTTTATGGCTACATTGTGTCTTTCCAGCTTGTTCCATCTCAGCATCTTTACAAGACAATACCCAATATGAATCACCGCCGTTGTCTGCACACTTGGCGTATTTATGTATTTGTTTTCACTTATCCCTGTCCATTACGAGTACTCAAGTCTTTATATAGTCTTGGTTGTTGACGGGCTGAGATCACAGCCGGTGGGATTCAATATACGTCTTTTAAGTGACAAAATGGGAAATGCCAAGATATCCGCAAATTAACAATATCATTAAACGACTCATAATGAAATAATTATACAAAGCAGAGCCTCCACGGCAATCATGTTCTCATGTCTAGTCTCACGTCTGCCATTATCCACCAGAGAGAGAACCTGACGTCTTAATGGAACTCATTGCTTTTAAAGGGAATCATTTTTGACCCATAACTAATGGCTTTTTTTTTTTTACAATTTTTTACACCAGTTGTCTCCTTTGTCCAGTGGGGGCTTTGGCCATTCATTATAAAAGATGATTGGAGGGATCTGGATACATCAGTCGCCGTCAGGTCAGGCTGTTTCTTTATGGCTAGGGTCCCTCGTCTGTGTTTTCTCTCATCCGGGAGAATCGGGTCAGTTGTGCTAATCACACTCTGATCAAAGTTTCAGAGTTTGATCCAATTTTCTCCAAATATGGAGAAGATGGAAAAAAATGTCTCCATCTTCTCCATTGTGTCAGTCTGTGAAAATCAACTACATCAAGTGCAGTCAGTTTTTTTTTACTTGCTTGGCTGAGGGCCATCGGAGGCAAATCGTGCATACTGCAGCTTGGTCCGAGAACAAATCTGACATGTGCATGGCCACAAATAATAACATTGGTCCGAGTACGATCCGATGTTTTGTCAGGTCGCATTCGGACCAAAAATATGGTCGTCTGCATGAGCCCTATAGCTGAAGTAAACTGATTGCCCTACCGGACCCTCGGATTTCTGCTGAGGATTTGCTGTTTGTACTGTCTACAAAAGAAGTAGCCCCATTCAATGGTCTGATCCACGTCCCATTGCAAATTCTGAGTGGAATTTGAATAGAAGCTGCTTCAAAAAGTGGCATGACCTTATCAAAGTGGTTTCACAACCGGGGCAGAATAATCTGTGTCCTCAGGAGGCCTAAAGCTGATCTTCTGCTATTAAAATGGACGCAGTTTGCAAGCACTTTTCACTTCCATTTCGGCTGCTACACTCTGAAACCATGTGAAAAAAAGGAACATGCCCTAAATCTTATCACTTTTCTAATTATGGATCCAATAGCAAAGAAAAAAGCAAGGAAGATAGCTCTGCATGGCATTTTCTCTGTTGGTTCTGAGCCCAGTTAAAAAAAAAAGTTTGACTTAAAAGTATATGCACCAGCACTAATATACTGAACAATTGTATAAATGGTGACAACTAAATACCTGGAAAGTCATATCTCCTTCTTATAGCCTATGTTCACACATAGCGTTTTTGCTGCATTTTTCTTCTGCAGGCAAAACCTGCTCCCTTGGCAGAGAAAAAGCTGCTTACAAAAAGCCGGTTTTGCTGCGTTTTTATTGTCTCATGTGCACGCCGATAAAGTTTAGTTCCCCGAAAAAACATAATGCAACTGCCTTAGGTTTTTGCACCAAAAACGCAGCAAAACCTGATACCTGCGTTTTTTTCTGAGTTTTTGCACTTACTCATTGCTTTCTATGGGTGAAAAAACACTGCAAAAACGCAGAAAAAATGCTGAAAGAAGCGATATGCTTTGCAAAAATTTGCAAAAAATGCAGCAGTTTTCCAAATGAGTCAAGAAAAAAAACCTATGTGTGTGCATGAGATTTCTGAAATCTCATAGCTTTTGCAGGTACTGTAAAACGCAGCTTAAAATTTGTATAAAAAACGCAGCAAAAACGCACATGTATACATAGCCTTACTGCTATTAGTAGCTTTTTGGCTGCAGCTATGTTGATGGCACACAGGCTAGGACTGACCCACGGGCGAACAAGTAAATACCCCGATAGGTCCATGTGCAGAAATGAGCCCTCAGCACCCGTTCCACCTATGTGAGCAGTGCTTGGCATGGTGCATTGGATGCACTATATACAGACCGAGGAGATGTACAGCAACTTATCAATAATTTACCAAACTAACCAGTTTATAATTATATAGCTGTATAGGCTGAGATGACATAAAGGAGCAGCAGCCGACAGCTCAGTATCTTCCCTCCCATCTCAACATCACCGCAGGGGCCCCTTCAACACTAATCATCTCTCGGCTTCTTACTGGTGGCTTCAGCCTGTTGTTGTGTGGCCATGTATTCTTACCTCGCAGAGTTAAAAGGGCCTATAGTACGAGGCAAGGGCCAGGCATCAGGATACCGTGCTCGCAGAATTAATTTACGGGTGTGCCCTTGGCATCCCAGGCCTACACTGATGGTCTGGCATCAGCACTAGGAAACCATCTACTGGACTTTGGGGGGCCCATGAAAATCGGGACAAACATAAATGTCGCTTATAAAGTTAAAGGGGGGCAGCACTAAATGGCAGTTCAAATGAAACACCGAGGCTTGGTGCACCCTTGGTGTGGCCGCACAGTTCAGTCAACTTCCCTCCTACTTGTATTCCATCTATTTCTGGAGTGCTTTTACCTGATTGACAGCTTGAACTGTAGAGGATACAAAAGATGGCGGAGATAGATGGGAAAGCAAGTTGGTGCGAAGGCCACACCAAAGGTACACTGAGCGCCGGTGCTTGGTTTGAACAGTCGTTTTGTGTTGACAGACTCCCTTTCTGAATGGGGCAGAGAGATGGCTCACTGACTCGTTTGGTCAAAAGCAGCGCTTACACACTCTGAGACCTAACGTGGTCATGTCCAATACATTAGACTGCCATTAACTAGTGGTATCCTCCAATATGTATGAGGGGCGTAAGAATACCCGTGTGAAGTCTGCTGTTGGGGGATAAAGCATCTAAGGAGGATTTTTTTTGCCAATACTCCCTCTTACTTTTCTGTAGAAGTGAACATTCAATTTTAGCTCAGCCAAAAATAACAGTTAAGGTGGACATACACATTAAATGAATGTAGGTCAAACCTTCTGATTTCAAGATGACCTATAAACCGTCCAGTGTGTATGGGGGTGTGTAACGGTGTGGACTGTACTGTCGCGTTTCTGTCCCTGAAGACAAAAAATTGTGTCATGGGAATAGTGTCATGTGCTTTTATACATATAATGTGTCATGTGAAGTGTTAACTATGTCCTGCAGCTTTTAGTGTGTATTGTGATATATAGACTGTGATATGGTAATATGCATAGTGTAAAGGTAATACATAGTGCTGGTAGTGTACAGCATAGGAATGCATCAGCTAAGATATAGGTTAAGATTTAGGCCACAAGATACAATGTGATAAGCATTGTTAGTGTAATATGCTTAGTGCATACTGTTATAAGATGCATAGTTTTTGCAAGGGAGATCTGCCCAGCAACAGGCTGCAGGGACAGATACAGTACAGACCAAAAGTTTGGACACACCTTCTCATTTAAAGATTTTTCTGTATTTTCTTGACTATGAAAATTGTACATTCACACTGAAGGCATCAAAACTATGAATTAACACATGTGGAATTATATACTTAACAAAAAAGTGTGAAACAACTGAAAATATGTCTTATATTCTAGGTTCTTCAATGTAGCCACCTTTTGCTTTGATGACTGCTTTGCACACTCTTGGCATTCTCTTGATGAGCTTCAAGAGGCAGTCACCGGAAATGGTCTTCCAACAATCTTGAAGGAGTTCCCAGAGATGCTTAGCACTTGTTGGCCCTTTCGCCTTCACTCTGCGGTCCAGCTCACACCAAACCATCTCGATTGGGTTCAGGTCTGGTGACTGTGGAGGCCAGGTCATCTGGCGTAGCACCCCATCACTCTCCTTCTTGGTCAAATAGCCCTTACACAGCCTGGAGGTGTGTTTGGGGTCATTGTCCTGTTGAAAAATAAATGATGGTCCAACTAAACGCAAACCGGATGGAATAGCATGCCGCTGCAAGATGCTGTGGTAGCCATGCTGGTTCAGTATGCCTTCAATTTTGAATAAATCCCAAACAGTGTCACCAGTAAAGCACCACCACAACATCACACCTCCTCCTCCATGCTTCACGGTGGGAACCAGGCACGTAGAGTCCATCCGTTCACATTTTCTGCGTCGCACAAAGACACGGTGGTTGGAACCAAATATCTCAAATTTGGACTCATCAGACCAAAGCACAGATTTCCACTGGTCTAATGTCCATTCCTTGTGTTCTTTAGGCCAAACAAGTCTCTTCTGCTTGTTGCCTGTCCTTAGCAGTCGTTTCCTAGCAGCTATTTTACCATGAAGGCCTGCTGCACAAAGTCTCCTCTTAACAGTTGTTGAAGAGATGTGTCTGCTGCTAGAACTCTGTGTGGCATTGACCTGGTCTCTAATCTGAGCTGCTGTTAACCAGCGATTTCTGAGGCTGGTGACTCGGATAAACTTATCCTCAGAAGCAGAGGTGACTCTTGGTCTTCCTTTCCTGGGGCGGTCCTCATGTGAGCCAGTTTCTTTGTAGGGCTTGATGGTTTTTGCAACTGCACTTGAGGACACTTTCAAAGTTTGCCCAATTTTTCGGACTGACTGACCTTCATTTCTTAAAGTAATGATGGCCACTCATTTTTCTTTACTTAGCTGCTTTTTTCTTGCCATAATACAAATTCTAACAGTCTATTCAGTAGGACTATCAGCTGTGTATCCACCTGACTTCTGCACAACACAACTGATGGTCCCAACCCCATTTATAAGGCAAGAAATCTCACTTATTAAACCTGACAGGGCACACCTGTGAAGTGAAAACCATTTCCAGTGACTACCTCTTGAAGCTCATCAAGAGAATGCCAAGAGTGTGCGAAGCAGTCATCAAAGCAAAAGGTGGCTACTTTGAAGAACCTAGAATATAAGACATCTTTTCAGTTGTTTCACACTTTTTTGTTAAGTATATAATTCCACATGTGTTAATTCATAGTTTTGATGCCTTCAGTGTGAATGTACAATTTTCAAAGTCATAAAAATACAGAAAAATCTTTAAATGAGAAGGTGTGTCCAAACTTTTGGTCTGTACTGTATAGTTAAGTGTTGGAACTAGCCCAGATGGGGAGGGCTTAGTGATAGGGGCCGGACTTTGCTTCCTGGTTAGAGTTAGAGTTCATTTGCTAGAGAGACAAGGTCAATTTCAAGGTGCAGTGGGCTGATAGCAAAGGTGAGTATATATTGTTCTGGGCAGTATGAGGCCTTACATAATTCCCTGCGGACATTCCTGCAACGTTCGGAGCTCAAGACTCGATATAGGTGCTATAGAGAGTACCTAAACTTCTTCCGTACAGAAGAAGATGGACGTGGAACCGTGTGTGGGAAAGGTAACGGATCTTGGGTTTACTGTGAACTGGACAGTAAATCCCTGGGGCTAACAGGAACAGTGGATGTAGGCAGGGCCGGCTCCAGGTTTTTCTGGGCCCCGGGCGAAAGAGTCTCAGTGGGCCCCTTTAACACATACTACGATTCATGATGCAGAGATACAGCGGAGAAATATATATATAGTACAATGCAAAGATTTCACTTCTTACATTACATGAGTGATATCTATTGTAAATTCCACAATAGCTCAGAAACCGGTGAATCGCTCCACACAGAATACTGGCCCCCATATAAGGCTCCATACGGAATACTGGCCCTCATATAACGCTTCATACAGGATACTGGCCCCCATATAACGCTCCACACAGAATACTGGCCCCCATATAACGCTCCATACAGGATACTGGTCCCCTTATAAAGCTCCATACAGGATACTGGCCCCCATATAACGCTCCATACAGGATACTGGTCCCCTTATAAAACTCCATACAGGATACTGGCCCCCATATAACGCTCCATACAGGATACCGGTCCCCATATAACGCTCCATACAGGATACCGGTCCCCTTATAACGCTCCATACAGGATACCGGTCCCCTTATAACTCTCCATACAGGATACTGGCCCCCATATAATGCTGCATGCAGGCTGTTACCCCCCACATAATGCCCCATACAGGCTGTCCCCCCCTTATAATGCCCCATGCAGGCTGTTACCCCCCACATAATGCCCCATACAGGCCCCCCCCCTTTTAATGCTCCATGCAGGCTGTTACCCCCCACATAATGCCCCATACAGGCCCCCCCTTTTAATGCTCCATGCAGGCTGTTACCCCCCACATAATGCCCCATACAGGCTGCCCCCCCTTATAATGCTCCATGCATGCTGTTCCCCCCCACATAATGCACTATGCAGGCTGCCCCCCCTTTATAATGCCCCATGCAGGATGTCGTCGTCCCCTTTATAATGCCCCATGCAGGATGCCCCCCCCTTCTCTTTATAATGCCCCATGCAGGCTGTCCCCCCCCCTCCTCTATATAATGCCCCATGCAGGATGTCCCCCCCCTTTATAATGCCCCATGCAGGATGCCCCCCCCTTCTCTTTATAATGCCCCATGCAGGCTGTCCCCCCCCCCTCTATATAATGCCCCATGCAGGCTGCCCCCCCCCCTCTATATAATGCCCCATGCAGGCTGCCCCCCCCTCTATATAATGCCCCATGCAGGATGCCCCCCCCTCTATATAATGCCCCATGCAGGCTGTCCCCCCCCCTCTATATAATGCCCCATGCAGGCTGCCCCCCCCTCTATATAATGCCCCATGCAGGATGCCCCCCCTCTTTATAATGCCACATGCAGGATGCCCCCCCTTTCTCTTTATACTGCCCCATGCCTCCATACATTAAAAAAAAAAAATCAAATACTCACCTCCCTTCTCCTCACCTGCTGCCGCTGCTCAGCTCCGAACTCCAGCGTTGTCGGCGTCTTCCCGTTCAGCGCTCCCTGTGACGGCTCAGGGGAGGGCGCGGTGAAAAGACGTCACCGCGCCCTCTGACCTGAGATGTCACAGGGAGCGCAGAGCAGGAAGACAGCGGATCTGCGGAGGCACGGGGAGAGGTAAGTATCGGGCTGCCGGGGCCCTGAGCAAGCGGCGGAGAAGGGCGGGCGCTGACACCGCTCTCCTCCGCCCATAGCCCAGCGGGGTGCGCGACCGCCAGTGGGCCCCTCTGCCTGCTCAGGGCCCCGGCATTTGCCCGGGTGCGCCGGGTGCTGACGCCGGCCCTGGATGTAGGGATAGTTCAGGTAGAACGGAAAAAAAAGCTGAAAATGTACTGTATTGCAGAAGGAAGAAGCGGAGGGTGCCGTGCTCGATACTGCGTGTTACAATCTGATGTGCTTGAACTGTCCAGTAAACTTCTGTGTGATAAAACAAACCGGGTGTCCCCTGATCTACGTGCGGTGGCTCCTGAAGTTGAAGATTTTGAAACTGCAGAGGCCTTCGACGGCGACTACTACCCTCTAGCACCTTACAGGTGTGTCAACTTTCCTCCAATGGCAAATAGTAGGGTCAAAAATGGATGGGCATGTTACATTTTTAACATGCCCCATCCTTTTGTTCTCACCTGGAATAGACCACCTCCAGGAATTTCTGTATGTGGTTCCAATTTGAGAACATACAGTATGTCCGCTTGTCTAAAGCAGTCATAAATGCGAATGGAAAGACTGTCAGCCAAACTAGGGGGTGGAAACATAATGTGGAAGAGATTAATGGAGTCAATCAAGTTTTGCCTTCTGCTAGTTATGTATTGAGCTGTTATTATCCTACCATGGGTTCCCTATGTATCTATTGGTAGATTCTTTGAAATAAAAGTCCAATATAAAGACTTTAGAGGACTGAAGTCAAGAAACTATTGCACCATATTACAGTTGGTCCATCACATTAGCATGAGTGTAAATGGCAATGGTTTCCCCCTATACTGCTTATCATTATCTGTTCATCTGGTACTTACTGTCGATGTAACTTGTGCCTATAACACCTGTAAGAAATCAGAAAGTGAAGCGTACACGTACCTGTGATTTTGTCCCGCACCAGCTTGCAGGATTCTATCTCTCCAATGCTGCCAAACAGACTCCTGAACTCTTCTTGCGTCATGTTTTGCGGCAAATAGTTGACTATGAGGTTAGTTTTGCTGTCATCTGTAGCTGCCCCTGTCTGCATAGGAGAAGCACAATTTCGACTATTACTGGATGGTCCATTGCTCGTATTGGAAGTTGGGCCATTCGACACCTGAGGTTCCATGGTGCTAATTATCTGCAATGAAGGATTTGAAACAAATTAGTGACGACTTAAAGAAAAAGTATATATATTTTTTTTTCATCATTTTTTTTTTATTTTTAATATATATATTGATTGTAGCTGTTTTTTTATTCTATTTTCTCTACAAACTTACATAATTGCTTTACAGCAACCACATGGTCCATTCAAAGCAATAGTCTGGAGATGTCCATTAACTTCTATGGGAGAGTGTTATGGGCGTGCTCTATGATCTGTGCAGGCAGAGGGAGGAGGTGAGCCGTGACCAGGGTTGGACCTGCCCACCAAAGAACCGGAGAATCCTCAGGTGGGCCCTGGCTTCTCCTTTAGGAGAGTTCATTGTGCAAACCTTGTAGCTGCTATGAGGCTCTTGAGTGGGGGAGAAAGGTGGGCCCTCAGAATCATATCCTCTGGTGGGCCCAATGTTCTTCAGTCTGACACTGGCTGTGACTCTCATTTATCATAATGCCTATTAACCTATTATAAATATTGCTTCTTGCATAATCTATACAGGTTCCAATCCTGCCTGTGATGATGATGATCATGAGACTGCTGAAAACTGATCCTTCCAGAACAGGAAGTGTCAACTTGAGCTCAATGGGTTTTAGTTTTCTTTTTTTATATTTCAAGGCTGGTTAAATGACTTGTAGGATTGCTACTTCCAATAAGTGGCGCTAGAGTTCAAGTCCTCTTCCTCTTCGAAGAGACCATTTGCATATTTAATTTCCCAGAGGAGCATGCAAGGTGTTTAAGTATCCTCATAATGGCATGCCAGACCTGGCATGTCACTCTCCACAAGGAGAAACCTTACTCCTTAGATCTCAGTTTTATTTTTAAAATATTTCATTTAGATAGTGATTGTATAGAATATTTAAAAAAAAAAAAGAAAATTCTTATAAAATATTTGAAGGTAATAGAAAGTAGTAAATAAACTTGACAATGTGCGGCATGGACATGTACAGTTCAAATGACCTAACCCAATGATCTGTAAATCATATTATTTTTCCTTTTCTTATATGCAACCCACTGGGCTACTAATAGGTTATTCTCATGTAAATGATTGTAACTCCAGAGCCCTGGGTCTGAGGACGAGTATACAGCTAATCAGCACAATGCACTGTCTGCTAGATATAGCCACAGACCTGAAATGCAAATACAGCATTAATTCTACAAAAACCAATATGCATTTTTTGTGCTGTCCTTGACAGTCTGTGATAAAAATAAATGGCCTCTACTGAATATGCAGACTTTCCTGAGAATAACCACAAAGATATTCTTCTAGCTAAAATCCAGCCGCATAAACAATAATAAGGTGATATTATGTAAGTAGCAGCATGAGGTTGATTAAATATGGAAAGACAGAGAACATTAAATGACCTGTCTGATTATACTATTTGTGAGCAACATTTTGTGACATTGTTTTTTTTTTAAAGGGAACCTGTCAGTAAGTTCAAGACCCCCAATACACATATAAGTGCATGCATGTCTTTGAAATGTAAATCCATTACCACCTTTACATCTTTTATCTGTTGCTGCATTCCCAAGAAATCAGCATTTTTATTCATATGCAAATGAGGAATTAAGTGCTCCAGATGTGACATAGCACTTACTCTGCCTCCCCAGGTTGGTTCTCTGCCAAGCACCAGCTTCTTTAGCTTGATTTATAGCTAACTGTATGATTTCCTTGACTGATGATTGACATCATACAGACAATGAGCCATCAATGAAGCTAGCGAGGTTGGTGCTGTGTGGAGGAACAATCTCGGGAGGCAGAGGTTCATGCCCAGAGAACTTATTTCCTTATTTGCATTGGAATAATTGCAGCAACAGACAGAAGATATGAAGGGGTCAAAAGATTTACACTTCAAAAACTTGCAATGGGAAATAATGTGTTAATTATGTGGGAATGCAGCAAGAGATAGAATATATAAAGGGGTCAATCTGTTGCTGCATTCACAAGTAATTAACACATTATTCCCCATTGCAGGTGTTTAAAATATAAATCGATTGACCCCTTCATATCTTCTATTTACATTTTAAACACCTGTAATAGGAAATAACATGTTAATTACAAGGGAATGCAGCAACAGATAGAAGATATGAAATGGTCAATAGATTTACATTTCAAAGACTAGCAATGGGAATTAAAGTGTTAATTACTCGGGAATGCAGCAATAGATAGATATAAAGGTGTTGATAGATTTACATGTCAAAGACCTGCATGATCATATATGGGGTTTGGAGGTGTTTGATCTTACTGACAGATTCCCTTTAAGGCAATCAAGATCCCAACTCATCTCAAATGTTATACTGATGTGTGTGAAGAAAGGTTGGACCTTTAAAAGGGAACGGATCACCAAATAAATATAAATAAATATATATTTAAATAAATAAATAAATATTTTTTTTCTAAAAATGTTTTCATTACCCGATTGTAGATTTTTATTTTTCTATTTTCTGCTCATGATTAAGATAGTGGACATTTTCTCTGAGCTTCTGTTCACAACATTTAAAGATATGCTTTACAGCAGCCACATGGACCATATAGAACAATAGTTTAGAGATGTTCAATAATCTCTATGAGAAAGTGTTATGGACCTGCCCTGCAACCTGTGGAGAGGTCACTGTGCAGGGAGGAGTAGGAGGTGAGCTGTGACAATTTATGAATGATGTTATCTACTGTGTATAGAGGTGTTATCTGTCCTTGTAATCCTGTGATCATAACCATATGACTGTTGAATAGTGATCTCTGATCTCTAGAACAGAGGAAGTCTCAGCCTATTATTATGCTCAGTGACTTCGGTGAAAACTGCAATATTTCTAAATCACCTTTGAGATAGATAATGACACAGATAATACAAAAAAAAATTAAATTCTTAAAAAATATGTGTACTGTAAAAATTATTTTCTGATGACACATTACCCTTAAAGGGGTCCACATAGTAATTGGTAAAATTGCAAAGTACTTCTTTAAAAAAAAGCAACTTTGTAGTTTGTTAAAATCCTCTGTGTGCTAAAAAAAAATAGAGATTTTTAAATATATAGTTTATTGCTTGCTGTCTAGGCTACTGGCCACCTCTGCAGTCTATTAATGGTGGCCGGTCTTCAAGGCAAGGAGCAAGGAGCTTACAAGCTCTTTACTTGAAACCTTACAAGCTCTGTCCTGAAGTTGGTTGGATTCCTGGACAGACAGCCTCAGTGTCTGTGTCCTTCTCCAATGCTGCAGAATTAAAGCTGCCTCCTTGTAGCATTGGAGAGAACATATCTTGGGGAAGCAGCATGACAATGCTTCTGATTTGAACTGTGTCAATCCTTTCACCGGCAAACAGGAAGAAAAATCTTAAGACAAACCCTTTAAGTTACTTATAAAGAAAATGACTTCATGGTGAGTTTTTAAAGCAAAAGTCTTTTGCGGGGGCAGAGCTGGATTCTGCATGCCAGGTAATTCTCTTACAATGCACACTGACAGTGCGCTCTGTTGTCGACTCATTCGTTTTTATCAGAGTCGGAGAGAGAGCGCACTGTCATTGTGCACATTGCACAGTGAAAAGAATCTACTGAACATTTATCAGAATTGAAAATCGGCACATGCTCAGTAGAGCAGGGACTAGCCCAGCCACTGAAACAAAGGCCACTGATGTCGCTTTGTTCCAGGGATGGGGCAGCAGAGGCTGCAGCAGTGGGAATTCTCAAACGAAGCATCATCAAAATGGAAGTAGTAAAAAAAAATAAATAAAATAAAGCAGTTAGATAGTGTAGTTACAGAAGGATAGGGAATTTTTAATTCAAGTATATTAGAAAATAGATTAGATTATGGCATTAAATAGATTTAGGCCTTTACACCGCATTCCAAATTATTATGCAAATGCTATTTTTCTCTGATTTTCCTAAATGGTCGATGCAAATGAGTCAGTTTAATGTTCAAATCATCACTTGTTAGAGTGTAAATCCCATTTTATTGGGGAGACTCCAAATAACACGATTTTTATCAAAACTAAAAAAAAACTCAAAATTGACTGTTCCAAATTATTATGCCCAACAGAGTTTCCAATCATTTTATAGGTTGTAAAGAACTGAAAATGGTCATTTGTTGAATTTGTAACATTAAGAGGTCACATTTACTGAAATCAAAAGCTTTATCAATCAAAAACCTGTTTACAGGACAAGTTACATGTTAGCATAGGACTCTTCCGTAATATATCCTTCACAATTCTTACATCCAATGAACTTGTGAGTTTTTGGATAGTTTCTTCTTGAATTTCTTTGCAGGATGTCAGAATAGCCTCCCAGAGCTGCAGTTTTGATGTGATCGGCTACCCACCCTCATAGATCTTTTGCTTGAGGATACTCCAAAGGTTCTCAATAGGGTTGAGGTCAGGGGAGGATGGTGGTCAGCCCATGAGTTTCTCTCCTTTTATGCCCTGAGCAGCCAATGACTCAAAGGTATTCTTTACAGCATGAGATCGTGCATTGTCAGCATGGAGAAGATTTTGCTATGGATGGCACGGTTCTTCTTTTGTACCATGGAAGAAAGTAGTCAGTCAGTCATAAAATCTATATACTTTGCTGAGGTCAATTTCACACCCTCAGGGACCCTAAAGGGGCCTACCAGCTCTCTCCCCATGGTTCTTGCCCAACACATGACTCCGCCACCTCCTTGCTGACGTCGCAGCCATCCACCAACCATCCACTATTCCATCCATCTGCATTATCCAGGGTTGCAGGGCACTCATTAGTAAACAAGACTGTTTTCAAACCTTTCTTCATGTATGTCTGGGCCCACTGCAACAGTTTCTGCTTGTGAGCACTGTTTAGGGGTGGCCGAATAGTAGGTTTTTCACAACTGCAAGCCTCTGGAGGATCCTACACCTTGAGGTTAATGGGACTCCAGAAGCACCAGCTGCTTCAAATACCTGATTGCTGCTTTGTAATGGTATTTTAGCAGCTGCTCTCTTAATCCATTGAATTTGTTTGGCAGAAACCTTCCTCATTATGCCTTTATATGCACGAACCTGTCTGTGCTCTGTACCAGCAGCAAATCTCTTCATAGTACGATGATCATGCTTAAGTTTTCATGACATATCTAATGTTTTCATATCTTGAATACACGATTTGATGCTTCAAACCTTTGGCCTGCTTAATAATGTGGAACGTCCTTCTTAAGTAGTTCTCCTTTAATTGGGGTCACCTGTGAAACTAATTAGCACAGGGGTTTGAGATTTATTTCGGTGATCTAAAGAGTCCAGAGACACAAACCATCCATGAGTTTGTGAAAAACAAAAAATTACATCCTTATGACGCTGAAATCCAATTTGCATCATAATTTGGTACGCGGCGTTGAATAAAAATTAATTTGTGTTTCGGACCATCCTTTTAATCAAAAGGACTGATTCTAAAGCATTAGACTGGGCTTTGACGTCACATATATAAAGTATATATACAGTATATGTAATTATTTTTTTTAGATATTTAACATATACTTATTGCAATTGTATTCAATATATATAACTACCAAAAAGAAATTTGTAGATATATATGTGAATATGTTTGCATCTATGGATGAGTGTAGAAATACACAACCATATACTGTATATCAGAAATTGCAATCTAATAGAGTTAAAAGAGGAAACTACAAATGATTCTTGACTTTTCTTACTCTTCCCATTTTTCCATAAATCTCACCCCCAATCCATGAATTCTAATATTGCATCCACTGAATATTACTGCTTGTTATCTGCTCAGCATTTAACTTGTAGACAGCCTGAATAGGTAATTTACATGTCAGCCTAGTGAATGAATACATATATTATAAAATGTACACATATTCCATTTATTAAAGCAGGGAAGTCCATGAGACTATTTACCAGCTAAAATACCCTGTATTGAGAGGCTTAGATGGTAATAAATAGTATTTAATTGGAAATGCAGTTGTATTATATAGCATAAAAGCATTTCAGCTCTAAGAACTTTACACTTAGAATTTTCCAAAGCCACTACAAATCTATGGCATTGGAAACAATAATCCCCATTGACTATCACTATCACACAACCAAACAATACAGGAATAAACAATGTTGTTCTAGACCATGGATGTCTATGTTCTTTATAGGAACTGTTTGGAACATTATATCTCGTGTTTTAATAGTGCAGAGAAAGACTTTGAAGACCATCAAAGGCATAAAGATGGAGCTATGGGGTGAAGAGGTAGCAGTCACACCTCGGCCATGGTGCCTACGGGATCTCATGTGTCTCTCTATCATATAACAAGACAGCAGTATTATAAATATCACATGGTAGGTGGAGGGCCCCCCATACAGATTTTCAATGAGGGCCTTTAGCTTTAAGATATGTCTCTGTTCAGGGACGTAACTTGAAGCTCATGGAACCGAATGCAAAAGCTCCAATGGAATCCCCAATTATTGCAAGTCTTTAATAGTATTGGTCTTTTCATATAGGCCAAAGGGACTTTTTGGTCCCCTTAGGCTCGAGGGCTCAGGTGCGATTGCAACTCCAGCACCTGTTGTAGTCACACCCTTGTCTCTGTTCTAAGCAGTGGTGGACATAGACAGAAGAAGGCCTACTTATAGGTGATGTCTAAAACTGGGTATACACTTTAGATAGCTGTTAGTCAAATGAGCTGTTGGTCAACAGATATCTCTTCCAGTTCCCCATATACAGGGACATTTGGCTTTGGCGTTCCTGTGTTTTCTATGGGATAGCCTCTGCCAGACTCCTAGGTCAATGGCTTAGCTTCCGCCAATCATTAAGCTTGGCCATAGAAATTCTACGATCCATCTCTCCTTGACATTATTTGTCGGGGGGGGGGGGGGGGGGTCAGGAAGCCCCATACACATTCCTACGAAAATCAGCCAGTTCGGTCGCCTTTTATCTAATGGGTGTGAGGTTCTGCACAGTTGATTTGCAAGAGTCTCTCTCTTGTTTTCCTAACAAATCCTTCTCCTGTGAACCATGAGACAATTTGAAACATTGTGAGTGAAGTGAAAGATAAAATCTAGAAGGAAGCACAATTCTGGGCTACAGATGGGGGGTTGGTGACATATATGTCCTAGATGCCAAGAGGAGCACCAACAAGCCACTCAGCCTTGACCACAGTTTGTAGACTTCTTTTCCCCAGCTGGTGAAGGAAACCCAAGCTCATGGTTGCTGACAGTCCTGAATTTTCTAAAACAGTCCAGGCAAATTTTGTCATATCCCAACTTGGAAAGGGTTGGCGTTTATGTATAATTGCTGTTTCCATAAAGGTTGCAGTGTTTTAGGGATTGTTCTGGGAGCAGGACTTAAAGATTCCCAATATAGCCAATTTGGAAAACTTTGCCAGATTTTCCCAGGAAATTCAATCAATTTGACACAAATTGAAAGTACCACAAAACTTCCAGTTACCCAGCAAAAAGACAAGTATGATGATATTCTCTTTCCCTCACAAACTAATCTCCTTCACTGCTGTGCTGTCACACACACTCTCGGTACAGTTTCTTCAGTGTTTTATAGTTTTTACTCCCTCTCACTATTCAGATCCACCACATTCCCTACTTCTTTTCTTTTTACAGGCTATGATACTCAGTCGATGAATGGCCATGTGATTTGATCGCAGCAAGGCATTATTAGGGGATCCCGCCAGAGGTCATGTGATCCTTCTCTGGCCAATACAATATTCTGCAATGTGAGAAATGGACAATTTTGGTGATTTCATTTGAAGCAAATCGCATATTGTTCAAATTTAAAAATTCATCACAAATTCTATTCACATGAAATCGATTCACTCATATGTTTTTATATATTCTGTGGTGGTCGAGGACGACCTTGTCTTCTGGGCCTGTCCATACATAGCCCCTACGTTTCTCTGCTCCTATGGTAGGATGGCTCCTAGTTCTATATAAAAAGAGCAGAAATAAAAAATGAAGTCTACAAAACCTACATCCCCTGTTCTAGGCACTCACTGCCGTATAGGTGTTGCAGAAAGATATATATATAATAATATTCAGATACATTTTTTAAGCCGTGGTGTCATAATATATCAGAGGAATGATTTTGACTTCAGGCTTAAGGCCGTATTCTGTGAAGTAGAGTTCCCACAGTAACAGACTGCTCTCGTTTCCCAGAAATAGTAAATGTGCTCTCGTTTGCTGTCATGCATCATGCAGAAAAAGCCTCCCAGAAGCATCTGAAGTGACGGCGGCTCCGTCACATCTCCTCACTTCCCTGGCAGGTCTATTCCAGCCATTGTGATAACTAGGGCTCATCCAGAGCCACCCGCATCTAGGGCAGCCACCTTGTGACCCCCTCCCTGGCTCTCTCTTTACCAACCTCAGCATTTACTTGGCTGCCCACTGTCCCCGTTAATGGCACTTGTGAAGCCGCCTCCATTAGTGTGGAAAGAGAAATCTTTCAATGTGTGTATGACACTCAGTGCCACTTCGCACCTGCTCTGCAGATCTGCTAATTTCACGCTTGCCGCTTCATATCAGAAATCCTCTCAGACAGATTGAGGTCCCTTAACTACCCCCGGTGTATATGAGCGTGCCCTTATGAATGCTTAACATATTACTGGAAATATGGATTTATTTATTTTTTTTAGGTCCATTTATTAACCCCTTCACTGCATTAGTGGAGCCGTGTTGAGAGGCGGCATCCTGTGCTCGTGACAAAGCAGGATTTGTGAATGTAGAAATGGCCGTCGGTCTTCTCCCAGATTGTAAACCAACATCCAATGCAACCAAATCCCGAGGACTCCTCAATCAGTGAGCGTCTCAGCCATGTCATATTATACGTGTAATACCACGAGCGCAATGGACAGAACACGGACCGATATTAGCAGTGCACACAAGCAATAGTCTGCTTGGATCATGACTGGTCTGATCATGGGCCAGAATAGTGCATGACATTGGGGAAACCTCCTGCACCCAACACTGATGAGAAGGGGAGTATGGAGCCGCAAGTGGAGCCGTCATGTCCACAACTGAACTGATATTAACAATGGCGGAGTGGTCCTGGCCTAATTCAGATGAAATGAAATTACTGCTATTACATTGTTCCTCACCCCATGGCCTTCAGAAATAAAAAAAGGGCATAACTATCTATCTATCTCTAATATTTATCTATCTATTATCTATCTATCTATCTAATATCTATCTATCTAATATCTATCTATCTAGCAAATTCAAAGAAGCTTTATTGGCAGGAGTAATTATGCATTCGTTTTGCCAAAGCAAGTGTACAGTAGGGAATAGGGATAGGGACTGTGGGAACGATGGATGGGGGCTATGGAAATCCCTGGCATATCATAGTTCTCATGCTCGAAGTCTATGGCATGAGCTTACATATTGCGCTGCTAACTACCTATCGTATACAGTGGCATGTAAAAGTTTGGGCACCCCTGGTCAAAATTACTGTTATTGTGAAGCAAGTTGAAGATGAAATGATCTCTAAAAGGTCTAAAGATAAAGATAACACATTTCCTTTGTATTTTAGGCAAAAAAAAATTATATATATATATATATATATATATATATATATATATATATATATATATATACACACACACAGTTATATGAAAAATTTTGGGCACCCCTATTAATCTTAAGCTTAATGTTTTATAAAAATTGGTGTTTTTGCAACAGCTATTTCAGTTTGATATATGTAATAACTGTTGGACACAGTAATGTTTCTGCCTTGAAATGAGGTTTATTGTACTAACAGAAAATGCGCAATCTGCATTCAAACAAAATTTGACAGGTGCATAAGTATGGGCACCCTTATCATTTTCTTGTTTTAAATACTCCTACCTACTTTTTACTGACTTACTACGTAAAGCACTTTTTTTGGTTTTGTAACCTCATTGAGCTTTGAACTTCATAGCCAGATG
Organism: Phyllobates terribilis; assembly: GCF_046119375.1. NCBI lineage: Eukaryota > Metazoa > Chordata > Amphibia > Anura > Dendrobatidae > Phyllobates > Phyllobates terribilis. The sequence goes on from NW_027362768.1 coordinate 148,960,725, forward strand.
TATGCAATCATGAGAAAAGCTACTTAAAGTGGCCACTTGCAAGTTGTTCTCCTGTTTGAATCTCCTCTGAAGAGTGGCATCATGGGCTCCTCAAAACAACTGTCAAATGATCTGAAAACAAAGATTATTCAACATAGTTGTTCAGGGGAATGATACAAAAAGCTGTCTCAGAGATTTAACCTGTCAGTTTCCACTGTGAGGAACATAGTAAGGAAATGGAAGAACACAGGGACAGTTCTTGTTAAGGCCAGAAGTGGCAGGCCAAGAAAAACATCAGAAAGGCAGAGAAGAAGAATGGTGAGATCAGTCAAGGACAATCCTCAGACCACCTCCAGAGAGCTGCAGCATCAACTTGCTGCAGATGGTGTCACTGTGCATCGGTCAACTATACAACGCACTTTGCACAAGGAGAAGCTGTATGGGAGAGTGATGCGAAAGAAGCCGTTCCTGCAAGCACGCCACAAACCGAGTCGGCTGAGGTATGCAAAAGCACATTTGGAGAAGCCAATTTCTTTTTGGAAGAAGGTCCTGTGGACTGATGAAACCAAGATTGAGTTGTTTGGTCATACAAAAAGGCATTATGCATGGCGGCAAAAAAACACAGCATTCCAAGAAAAACACTTGCTACCCACAGTAAGATTTGGTGGAGGTTCCATCATGCTTTGGGGCTGTGTGGCCAATGCCGGCACCGGGAATCTTGTTAAAGTTGAGGGACGCATGGATTCCACTCAGTATCAGCAGATTCTTGACAATGTTCAAGAATCAGTGACAAAGTTGAAGTTACGCAGGGGATGGATCTTTCAGCAAGACAATGATCCAAAACACCGCTCCAAATCTACTCAGGCATTCATGCAGAGAAACAATTACAATGTTCTGGAATGGCCATCCCAGTCCCCAGACCTGAATATCATTGAACATCTGTGGGATCATTTGAAGAGGGCTGTCCATGCTCGGCGACCATCAAACTTAACTGAACTGGAGTTGTTTTGTAAAGAGGAATGGTCAAAAATACCTTCATTCAGGATCCAGGAACTCATTAAAAGCTACAGGAAGCGAATAGAGGCTGTTATTTTTGCAAAAGGAGGATCTACTAAATATTAATGTCACTTTTCTGGTGAGGTGCCCATACTTATGCACCTGTCAAATTTTGTTTGAATGCAGATTGCACATTTTCTGTTAGTACAATAAACCTCATTTCAAGGCAGAAACATTACTGTGTCCAACAGTTATTACATATATCAAACTGAAATAGCTGTTGCAAAAACACCAATTTTTATAAAACAATAAGCTTAAGATTAATAGGGGTGCCCAAACTTTTTCATATAACTGTATATACACACATACATATATATATATATATATATACAGATATATATACACACACACACATACATACATACATACATACATACATACATACATACATATATATATATATATATATATATATTGTAATCTTTTACATTTTAAAAATTACAAAAAGGAAAATTGGCAGCTGCAAAAGTTTAGGCACCCTGCATGGTTAGTAGCACCCCCTTTTGAAAGTATCACAGAGTCTGCTAAATCTTTCTGAAGGTCTTTTTCAGTCAAGCGGGGGTTCTGATTTGCCTCTCTAGCAATCCTACAAGCAGCTCTCACTGAAATTTTGCTTGGTCTTCCAGACCTTATCTCGACCTCCACTGTTCTTGGTAACTGCCATTTCTTAATTACATTAAGGCAGCTGCTTAGAAGAACCCATGGCTGCTGTTTTTTGGTACAAGGTTAGAGGAGGCCGGGTTTTTATAAAGCTGAGGAATTTGCGTCACCTGGCCTTTCCTAACGATGATAGTGAACAAGCCATAACCCTAGTAGGCTAATTAAGATCTGAAACCTTGGTCAAAGTTATCTGAGCACACAAATCTCCAAGGGTGCTCAAACTTTTGCATCGGCCCATTTTCTTTTTGTAATTGTTAAAATGAAAAAAAAAAGATAATTTTTTTTTGCCTAAAATACAAAGGAAATGTGTCATCTTTAACTTTAGCCCTTTTAGAGATCATTCATTTCATCTTCAACTGACTTAACTGTTCACATTAACAGTAATTTTGACCAGGGGTGCCCAAACTTTTCCATGCCACTGTATATGCATTTATTTGTGTTTTAGTCCTTTGAATAAAAAAACCTCTGCATAATCGACCTCTGCTGCATTCATAGGGGACTCTGTAAAGTCCTATTCCAGTGAAGGAGCCAGTGTATTATAAGAGATAACTTCTAAACTTGGTACAAAGCTTTTTTATATTATAAAAATAGAAATCTATGGTTACATATGAGGATTTACTTACCCTCCAATGTAAATAATTTCACCAAACAATGACTGGTTGGCGGCCATATTGGCCAGACTTAAAATGGTTTTCTAATGGATTATTCCAGTGGATATGAAGCACATTGCAATCATTTGCTGTTTCAGGCACACGGTTTTAAAATTCTTAAAGGAAAAGTTTGAAACTCTTAAAGGAGTTGTCTCTAACATGGAGCCCCCTCAATGAGCCAGAAAGGAGAGTTGCTCTACAGGGGGCTACTCCTGCTCTGGTGTATTTATTTAATTATGATATAGTAATGTGGCGCCCCTGCGGGTTCAGTCGCCACAGAGGTACTGCATCTCACCCAGAGGTGTGGTATCTCACTATCGGGTAAGGAGGGAGTACTGCCCGGGACCCTAACACCTGCATCCAACACTACACTACTCCAGACCAGCAGGAGGGGCAAGATGCGATGCTTTCCTGCTGAGCCCTGTCCCTGGCTGGAGTGGGGGGAACCAAAGTAGGGGGAACCATGTAGTGGGTGTGGGTGGAAGAAGGAGTTCAGGGGAGCTCAGTAAGAAGCGATATAAAAGAGAGGGTGGAACATTCTAGAGTGAGTAGAGTCAGTTCCAGTGAGAGGAAGAGTTAGGAGCAGGAGCTCTGCTCAGGGAAGCGCGGACCTGAGTGAGGAGGCCCAGGAAAAGGAGAGGAGGAAGGAACGGGAGCAGAGAGAAGGCTCCAGTAGTGAAGAAAGGATCCGAGGGGTACGGGCAGTGCTGGAGGCCACCCAAACGCCCGAGTCTACCGGAGGCTGCAGTATTTCAGGTACTGCAGCCACAAGCCACATCGGTCTCACCAAGAAGGTGGCCATAGAGGACCCAGGGGACAGAGAAGACGTCGCCCGGCAAGGTCCGAGGTCACTGGATTAGGACACTAGGTGTGAGGTGCAGGGAGACGGCCAGAAGGAACACACAGAAGGGGGTCCCGTTATGTACTCTGGAGGTACCTGAGGGTTGGCTGAGCCCCTGCCCGGTGAGCGCAGCACGACGTGGGAAGTTATGATCTGCAGTTGTAACCAGGAGCCAAGTAAGAACTGTGAGTAAATCCGGAAGACTGCACCCTACTGTCTCTCTGAATTATTACTGCTGCGCCATCACCCCCTGCACTACACTGCACCACGAGTGCTACTTCCATAACAGCAATATCTACACTGCCCTGGAGCTAAGCTCTACCTGTGGAGAGCTAAACCAACTCTGCTGCATTAACACCAGCTCCAGAGGACCTGCTCCGCAGCGGCGGCTCCATATAGCCGCAATCCACAGGTGGCGTCACGATTATATAAGAACTTTAATTCCCCTGTAAATATCCCCTTTTATTGACCGCCCTGGGTCACGGACCGGGTCACCGCCACTGTGACATCTCCCCTAGTAACGAACGGCCCGGCACAGAGTACCCCATGGCCCAGGGGGCGCGTCAGTAACATACTGACCATATCTACTCTAGAGCCTATAGAGCCTAAAACCTACCATGAAGTAGAGCTTTGGTATATCATATTATGTCCTGTTATCTTTTGCTTTGTTATGTTACATGTAAATATAAGGAATAAATAAAGACTTCAGCAACAACATCTAATGTATCAAACATAATCCACCCACAAAGGTCAGTTTATCCCCAAATTACGTTTTACCAAAAAATGATAGTGATCAGTTTTAGTATAGTGGTCTATAATCAATAGAACACTGTTGGACGAATGGTGGTTTGGCCAATCGATTGGTTGGCAGCGATCACCCCAGCCACCTCCATACACAGGAGTTCCTGAGTCCTCTATGAGAGGTGCTGCCAGACTCCTCTTGTAGTGACTTATCTCGCCGAGTATCCATAGTCCGAAATTGGAAATGCCGGCTATTTATTCCCCCCCCAACATCATCTGTCGGGCCTCCCCCATGCACATTATCGGCAGGTTTGGCTGATGTTCTGATGATAGTCTAATGTGTATGGGACTGTTACAAAGAACTGTAGGCGTAGATTATATCTAACCTGACGGCATAAAAAAATCTATTGGAGAGGAGGAAAAAGTTAATTTTCCCATAAGTTGTTCAACTCTTTTCCTTTCGCTGTGTTTGGTATTATTGTTGACATTCATTCAAAGGAGAGGAGATGAGCTGTAATACCAGACATAGACTATGGATAAGCGTGGCACTGTTTCTGGAAAAAAAAATGTTTTGCTTTTTTTTCTCAAGAGAGATAACTTATTTTAAGGGAAACTATCGCTTTATCTTTTATTTAATATGTCGTCCCTCCCTTACATGTGCAGTAGATCCCTGGGAATCCAGGACCCAAGACTGATCACTCCATAAAATGTTCTGTAGCCGGCTGCTTTCCAGGCACAAACATTGAGCTCCTCTATGAGCGAGTGCACATAGCAGTGTATGGGATACTACTCCCCTCCCATGCAGGAGCTCAGCATCTCTGCCTGCTTAACAGCATGCTGCAGATCTTTTTTTGCGTTATCACTGGGGGTCTCAGGATCTGGACCAACACCGATCTGCTGCATGTTAGCAAGGGAATAGAAAAATAGAAAAAATAAATGACGTAAATAACTGGTACCCTTTAAAAGGTATTCCAATCTCACCCCGCCTCTACATTTTGTCTGTATTCCAATCTCATCCCTCCTCTACATCTCTACATCCCTCCTATAGTCCAATCTCATCCCTCCTCTACATCCTGTCCGTATTCCAATCTCAACCCCCCTTTCCATCCCACCTATATTCTGATCTCATCCCGCCTCTACAACCCATATGTATTACAATGTCATCCTACCTCTACATCCTGTCTGTATTCCAATCTCATCCAGCCTCTGCATCCCATCTACAGTCCAATCTCATCCAGCCTCTACATCCCTCCTATAGTCCAATCTCATCCCTCCTCTACATACCGTATGTATTCCAATCTCATCCCGCTTCTACATCCCTCCTATAGTCCAATCTCCTACCCCGCCTCTACATCCCGTATGTATTCCAATCTCATCCCGCTTCTACATCCCGTCTGTATTCCAATCTCATCCCGCCTCTACATCCCTCCTATAGTCCAATCTCATCCCTCCTCTACATCCCGTATGTATTCCAATCTCATCCCGCTTCTACATCCCGTCTGTATTCCAATCTCATGCAGCCTCTGCATCCCTCCTATAGTCCAATCTCATCCCTCCTCTACATCTCTACATCCCTCCTATAGTCCAATCTCATCCCTCCTCTACATCCCGTCTGTATTCCAATCTCATCCCGCTTCTACATCCCGTCTGTATTCCAATGTCATCCAGCCTCTACATCCCATCTATATTCCAATCTCATCCAGCCTCTACATCCCATCTATATTCCAATCTCATCCAGCCTCTACATGCCATCTGTATTCTAATCTCGTCCCTCCTCTACATCTCTCCTATATTCTAATCTCATCCCGCCTCTACATCCCATCTATAGTCCAATCTCGTCCCGCTTCTACATCCCATCTGTATTTCAATCTCATCCCGCCTCTACATCCCGTCCATATTCCAATTTCGTCCCATCTCTACATCCCCTCTCATCTGGCCTCTACATCCCGTCTTTTTCCAATCTCATCCCGCCTCTATATCCAATCTATATTTCAATCTCATCCCGCCTCTATATCCCATCTGTATTCCAATGTCATCCAGCCGCTACATCCCATCTATATTCCAATCTCATCCAGCCTCTACATCCCATCTACATTCCAATCTCATCCAGCCTCTACATCCTATCTATATTCCAATCTCATCCAGCCTCTACATCCCATCTATATTCCAATCTCATCCAGCCTCTACATGCCATCTGTATTCTAATCTCGTCCCTCCTCTACATCTCTCCTATATTCTAATCTCATCCCGCCTCTACATCCCATCTATAGTCCAATCTCGTCCCGCTTCTACATCCCATCTGTATTTCAATCTCATCCCGCCTCTACATCCCATTCATATTCCAATTTCGTCCCATCTCTACATCCCCTCTCATCTGGCCTCTACATCCCGTCTTTTTCCAATCTCATCCCGCCTCTATATCCAATCTATATTTCAATCTCATCCCGCCTCTATATCCCATCTGTATTCCAATGTCATCCAGCCGCTACATCCCATCTATATTCCAATCTCATCCAGCCTCTACATCCCATCTACATTCCAATCTCATCCAGCCTCTACATCCTATCTATATTCCAATCTCATCCAGCCTCTACATCCCATCTATATTCCAATCTCATCCAGCCTCTACATGCCATCTGTATTCTAATCTCGTCCCTCCTCTACATCTCTCCTATATTCTAATCTCATCCCGCCTCTACATCCCATCTATAGTCCAATCTCGTCCCGCTTCTACATCCCATCTGTATTTCAATCTCATCCCGCCTCTACATCCCGTTCATATTCCAATTTCGTCCCATCTCTACATCCCCTCTCATCTGGCCTCTACATCCTGTCTTTTTCCAATCTCATCCCGCCTCTATATCCAATCTATATTTCAATCTCATCCCGCCTCTATATCCCATCTGTATTCCAATCTCATCCAGCCGCTACATCCCATCTATATTCCAATCTCATCCAGCCTCTACATCCCATCTATATTCCAATCTCATCCAGCCTCTACATCCCATCTATATTCCAATCTCATCCAGCCTCTACATCCCATCTATATTCCAATCTCATCCAGCCTCTACATCCTATCTATATTCCAATCTCATCCAGCCTCTACATCCCATCTATATTCCAATCTCATCCAGCCTCTACATGCCATCTGTATTCTAATCTCGTCCCTCCTCTACATCTCTCCTATATTCTAATCTCATCCCGCCTCTACATCCCATCTATAGTCCAATCTCGTCCCGCTTCTACATCCCATCTGTATTTCAATCTCATCCCGCCTCTACATCCCGTTCATATTCCAATTTTGTCCCATCTCTACATCCCCTCTCATCTGGCCTCTACATCCTGTCTTTTTCCAATCTCATCCCGCCTCTATATCCAATCTATATTTCAATCTCATCCCGCCTCTATATCCCATCTGTATTCCAATGTCATCCAGCCGCTACATCCCATCTATATTCCAATCTCATACAGCCTCTACATCCCATCTATATTCCAATCTCATCCAGCCTCTACATCCTATCTATATTCCAATCTCATCCAGCCTCTACATCCCATCTATATTCCAATCTCATCCAGCCTCTACATGCCATCTGTATTCTAATCTCGTCCCTCCTCTACATCTCTCCTATATTCTAATCTCATCCCGCCTCTACATCCCATCTATAGTCCAATCTCGTCCCGCTTCTACATCCCATCTGTATTTCAATCTCATCCCGCCTCTACATCCCGTCCATATTCCAATTTCGTCCCATCTCTACATCCCCTCTCATCTGGCCTCTACATCCTGTCTTTTTCCAAACTCATCCCGTCTCTACATCCCGTCTGGGGTCACACCTTATTGATCTCACTGATTTGGGGTAATTTTGCAAAATGAAGAATGAAAAAGAATATTCCATAATTGTGCTATAGTGAAATACCATGTTTTGTCCAAAATCAGCATGTGTCCATCTAAATGAGACGTCATATTGTCAGCAGCTACATTTACTTTTATCTTTAGAAACATTTATGTGTCTCTTGCCTTACAAATCAACAGCTCTGTCAATACATGCGTTTGATTCCAGGGTTTAAGACGAACCTGTCTCAACATTGATAAATTGTCATCCCGCTCCAGACAAAGCAGCCTCTTATGTGCAGTAATTCTACTTCTTGATCTCGTTACTATGATTCATTTGGAGAAGTCTTTCTATCGGTTAGTAACGTTCGAGCACGTAAGCCCGCGCGCCGCCTGCTATAATTTCTATTCCCTTCTTCCCACTTTCCGACAGAACACCGCTTTTTAGGCTGCAAGACAAATTATTCCGTGTCTGAATGCTTCTAAAAAAAAAGCAAATTAATTCTAGCAGCTAATGATTTAAGTTGTGGCATGACCCCTATCTCTAATTTACACTTGAATTATTTATGCAGGAAATGGTGCAGTCTGGAAATCTGAATCATACCTTTTTATTACTTAAAATGCCAGGCTGATTAATAAGGATAAATATATTGACATAATAAAAAAGTTACATTTATCTGGAATTAGATTTAGCTATTGCCCATTGCATTTCATACAAAATAAATAGATTTTTACTCCTACAGGTACTCTCTGCAATTTATATACAGGAAAACATGGCACTGCTCATTGTTTGCATTTCACAACGCTATGTTCCTATATGCCGACAAAGGTGGATGACAAGGATGTATATAAAAAACTACAGCAAAATTACAAGATGTGAAGACCCGTGGTCTTCCATGGGCGTAAGACCAGGAGACCCGAGGGTCCCAACCTGGCCTTTCCGAGAATTTCCATGGAGCCAGACGACCGGCTTGTCCCAATCTGGCTTCTCCGAATGTCTCCATGGGTTGCAGGTGACTGGTGGGTCCCTCCTGGCAACCCCAAACAACATATCCATGGGGCCAGGTGACTTCTTAGTTCCAACCTAGACTCCCCAAAATGTATTCATGTCTCTCTGATGGTCAATGGAGCAGATCTGAATCTTTCCAGTCGGGGCCGTACCCTTAGGCTATAATCATATAAAATTCAAATCTGTGTCTCTTTAGATGCCATGCTATTCATCTACTTTCCTGAAGGATGTCTCTCATTCTCCTTGTAAAGTCTTTCTCCAATCTCTGTTTCAAGTCTCTCTGCTACAGAAGCACATATCCTTTCTGCTTCTCTGAGCTTAAGTCTGACTCCTACAGAAGCATATCTCCTTTTTAAGTACACATCCACAGGTCAAGAGGTTTTTGGAGGGCAGCCTCACATGACTCAGCTATCATTGTTTGAGCTAGTCTATTTACATAGTTGGTATCACAGGGGCTATTGTAAATACATTTTCAATTGATTTAGCATAATATATAATTAGCATAGTAACAAACAACATTGTTCACCTAACCAAGATGAGACAGCAATCAGGGTTAGACAAATACTGGTCTGACCTTTAGAAATACACAAACATATACAGGTCAATTTAAATGCAATAGTGTATTTCTCTTGGATTAACAAATCTAATCGTCTGATTTATTAAGATTTTAGGCTGTATCGTCACACAAGACCAGGCCAAAAATGCAGACGATTTTGCTGCAAGAGGAAATCTATCCAGGGGTACTTGAGTTTGTTGTAGCAAGGTCATGCAAAAGTCCAGGGTCGTAACTGATAGAGCCAGGCCCCCATAACAAAAATTTGAATGGTGTCCCCCTCATTGCCAGCAAGCTCTTGCACAGTGCTGTCCACTCTGACACCCCACATTTGCATCGTCGGCTGATCCACCTGGTGGTGATGAGCGGGGGAGGGATGTTAGATTGAGTGTGACTTCACGAAAGCCCAGTAGTGATGAGTGAATATTTGTTCTTCTTGCATATTTATTATGCCAGTCTCTTCTGTAGGGTTGTGGACCTCCAAGCAGCCGCTATGACTATAGTTGTGTTCTTGGCTACATGCTGTAATGAAAATGATGATGCCCATCCTCCATTCTACTTTTCTTGAGTATCCTCCTTTCACCATGGGCCCCCATAGCAGCAGTTATGGCTTCTATAGTATTAGTCCCACCCCTGTAAATTACCTTATTTGAGATCAAAGTAGTATGGATCTGTAACTTAAGACCATTATGTACCTTTACGTACTTCCAATTTCATATTAAAGATTTCCCTTCTACTGGATTTGTGATAATATAAATTGTGGCATTTAATTCCATATTATGGGGGTAATGTCCCACAGAAACACCACTTGCTGCCCATTAATGTGCCTACATGTTCATGTTATGGAACCATTGTATCGCTTTTGTGGGGTAGAAGTCTGACCCATTACTGTACCATAAAAGATTCCAGCAAATTTTGGAAAATTGGAAAAATGTTCCTAACACTATTTAATATGAATAAAATAGCATTCTAGTACTTTATAGACAAACAACAATAACTATCTTTACTTGTGGTTTTCCATGTTGCAATTATCCCCATTAGCTCAACGGAACATAATAAAATTCCAACCAGGAGGTCATAAATAAAAAACTGCAGTATGCTCAAAACCAATACACTTTGTGAATGGCATTTCATAAAATTCAATTCACTACACTCCCTTGAGTCTTCCCTTTGAAGTTGACAAAAATGGGAAGGATATGATATGCTGAAAAAAAGCAGGCAGCGTGCCTTCTATATAGCATTTGGCTTCAATGCATGGATGGGTTTTGATAAGATTTATTTTGATATTGCCACAAAAATTTGATTCAATTATATATAATAATCTGGTTCTCCTCACTCATAATCTGCTTCACAAACTTAACAAGGAAGAGAACTGTCTACAGTGCCATCACATATGCTATTGAAGTAGTGTAACAGAAAATAGACATATGAACCTCACTATGAAAATATATAGACAGAATAAGATTGTGGATAATGGAATATGGCCGTCTATAAGAGTATCCAACTCACTACAATTCTACATAAACTGGTATCTCTATGTGGAATACAGTACTTGTTAGTCAATTACTAATGAGTTTTCAGAATTCCAAAATAAGACGCATGGAAATAAGACTAACAACATAATTGAGCCAAGAGTAATAATTGTGGGTAGTAAGGAAATAGTGGGTGACCTGCGCTGCTGGTGTACATCCGATCAAGGAGTCAGAATCAAGCGAAAGTATTGACAGTACAGTTTATTCTCAACACGTTTTGAAGTATTACAACTTCTTCTTCAGGAGAACAACAGAGATTGTTCCCTAGCCAAGAGCAATGATTGATCATCCATATGGTTATTTGTGGCGAACCAGTGACTCATGCGGCTGCCATGTTTCCCAAGTACCATTGACCTTAAGGAAGAGATCATCTATTGACCATCAAAAAAGGTAGTAAAGTGGTTTACTGTTGACAACATGGCTATGGAGGCATTGCCACGTGGTCACTCGTGTGCACTTCTGCTACTAGCACTGGTTTCTGTTAGAGCGTTGTGTGTCACCCAGGGGGATATAGGGGACTCGGTACCCGGGCCTTTTACCTTGTTTAGGATGTCACGGCAGTGTAGTATAGATGATGGTGATGCTGGGGCTTGTGGTGCAGGAGAGATGGCGCAACGGAAATAACTGACGGAGGCAGTGGAGTGCAGTCATCAGAGTTTACTCACAGTTCTGTTCAAGTTCCTCAGGTACACTGTACGGGTGTCAGCCTCCCGCGTCGCACTGCGTCTACCAGATAAGGGGTCCAGCACTTTCTCAAGTATATCAGGAGCGCTTGACGGAACCCCGCTTTCTTTATGTTCCTTACTAGACCGACTTCTCGCGCTGGGTCTTCTCCCTCCTGCCCTGCGCTTCCCACACACAGTCCCGATCGGGAAGTCCCTCTGGGCAACCTGGAGTTCCCGGACCTACTTCATGCCCTTTATGGAGACTAGGGTGAGACTGTGGCGACTGCACCATGGAAGTGCAGAAGCCTCTCGTTTTTCCAGCCGAGACCTGGAGTAACACGGCTGGTCCAGGGACCGGTTCCCTTCTTGCGGCCTGATCCCTCTGACACTTGGCAGACTCGGGCGTACGGGTGCTGTCCTGCACTCACTGTACCCCCTGGGATCCCTTCTGTCGACGGAGCCTTCCTCCTCTGCTCCCCTCCTGGGCCTCTATTACTAGGCCCCACACATGGAGCAGAGCTCCTAAAGAGACTCTGCTCCCCTCCTCTCCTTGCTACTCACTCTCTGTCCTCTGCACTACTCCCCTGCCACCCTAAGATGGCTTCCCTTTATATACCTCCTATTATGGTGCTCCCCTACTCTACATCCTCCACCCACACCCACTACTGGTTCCCCCCACTCCAGCCAGGGACAGGGCTCAGCAGAAACACAGTGCATCTTGCCCTTCCAGCTGGCCTGGAGTAGTGTAGTGTTGAATGCGGGTGTTGGGGTTCCGGGCAGCACTCCCCCCTTACCTGAGAGAAGGAGACACCACACCTCTGGGTGAGGTGCAGTACCACTGTGGCGACTGAACCCTCAGGGGCGTCACAGTTGCACTGGCAATGTGATGCCGTGACTGTTAATATTGGGGCATGGCAGATGATACCGTTATGGCGTCACTATTTTTGTTACCATTTTTGGAGTACGATATGAGGACATTGTGGCTATATGAATGTCTTTACGTTGAAATACTATGGCTTTTATTGTTGTGAAATAACTTTTTACGGGTATTGAGCTACTTTACTAGCGGAAACCCAACAACTTGGTTCATACATTGATGAACACCCATGTCCCCAAGGAAGAGGGTTCTTCAGACACCCAGCCACCATCGTTCCATGAAGTAAAGCACACTAGCTGTTGGATAGACGATTACTAAATTAATTAATCCCATCTCTCCAAACATTTATGTTCAATTTCTGAAGCTATTAATTGTCACCTTCCCTCCTCATGATGGCCGGCATCTATGCCTACCCCTCGTCCTAGCCCTGCAATAAATGATGCCACAATATACAAATGCTCTTGAGACGACCGGCCAAAATTTCATTGAAAGGTGGTCTTCTAGATTGTCGTCTTCTCATAGAAGATGTCTGTATCCTCACTACATAGTAGAACTAAAAATCTGAAATGGAAAATGTAGTCTGGATAAGCGGGTGGGTTACTCGAAGAGGTTTCATTGTAGCAAATAGTCTACACTAGCCTAATAAAGTGCACTTCTCTCCATCTCTGTCTCGCTTCACATCTGAAATAAAGTACTATAAAATAGAGCTTGGTTTACACTAATACATCATTAAATCCATTGTGCCTCAAATACAAAAGACGAAAAGAAAATAAAGTGACCATCTAAAGAGTTGGGGAGTCGGGAGTTCATTTTCAGCCGGAGTAAACACAATTACCGCTTATGACAGTATATAAACATATGAAATGCACGTTCAAAAATGGAAAATACAATTGTTGTAATTTGCTAGTAATAATATATTCCAAACTCTGTGGCTAATGCACCCAGCGCAACAAGGTCCATTTATTAGCTGTCTAACTCTGTGACAGCACTATATTCATAAAGCCATTTTATATTTCTGCATTTTCTTTTTTCCAAATGTGCTAAATTGTTCCAGTGCCAAGCAACTAGAGACCCAAATATACAGGATCACATGATTCTTCAAACAGTGATCAAAAGACTCAACCAACTCAATGCTACTAAGGAACCCCTGCGGCTATAAGTAATATCCATTCGCACCACATATCTCCATTCCCTCACCTTTCACTGCATGAATCTCAAAATAAGACCACATATTCGATATAATCTAAAAAAAGCTAAAAAAAAAAAGGGAAAAGATGCTCTACAGCATTAACGTACAATGCTACATTTTATATCCTTGTCAAAGAAACATTTAACTATTGATCACGATTTTTATTTTAGGGCGCCCCTAGGAATTGTATGTCACCAGCAGGCTCTGCTGCCAACCGCATCCCAAATTAGCTCACACATAGATCTCTGGGGTAAGCGTCTATAAAGAAAGGCTGCATTGTCTTATCATTACAAGTTATATCATAGATCTTTAATTAAAAGGTTCAAGAATTAGGGAAAACAAAGTCTGCTTTTTCTTCCAGAAATATTGGCAATCTTTTCCATCTGCCATTCTAGCTCACTCCTACTATAGTGAACTGCAATACCAGACACAGTCCGTTGACAAAAGTGGCGCTGTTTCTGGAAAAAAAAAAAAAGCACCCTTTAATCTAATCTTTGATTAAACATACCATTATAGATACATGCATGCACTGGCGGACAGAGGGCACCTGTGCAAAAAACAGTAAATGGGCCCTTTGCAGTCCAACAACTCAAGGTAATATGAAAATGGGTCCCCTTACCTCTTAGGCCCCTGTGCTGCTACACAGGTTGCACCACTAATATGTCCACCCCTGCATATGTGTATATCTTAAAGGGAATCTGCCAGCAGGTTTTTCCTACCCCATCTGAGAGGAGCAGGATGTAGGGCAAGAGACCCTGAATCCAATGATGTATCACTTAGTTTACTGGGTGCAGTGATTCTGGCACAATCAGAGTTTATAGATTTAGCAATGCAGCAGAGCTGAGAAAGCTAACTCCACCCATACCAGACTCTGTATGTACATTGTCTATAGACAGTGAGCTGCTTAACACAGGAGCGGGCGGAGTCAGACTAGCATGAACTCGCTGCTGTAGTCCAGACCACCAGGTGATAAAACCTTCACTGTAAGTAAACAACAGCACACAGCAGGACATGTGACACATCGTTGAAATCAGTGTTTTAATCCCTACCTCATGCTGTCCTCAGATTATACAACAAAAACCTGCTGACAGATTCCCCTTAATCTGGCCATACTCATTAGATAATTATTGGCCAAACAATCATTTATTTGAAAAATTATCTCTACCAAATTTCCCATACACAGGAACTGTTATCTCGGCCCAGCGTTCCTGGGTTTTCTTTGACAGAGTCTGGAAGCAACTTTTTTTCCGCATCGAACAAAGGGATCAACCACTGAAATTCAACAGACCGGATCGTTTTCTTCCCTGACATTATATGATGGGGAGAATCGGAAGGCCCCAACACATGTTATGTTGTCAGCCGATCCTGTCGAAATCAGAGGGTTCTGATGACTTTTGTCTAATGTGTATAGGGGCCTTAAAATTTTACCGGCTGGAGTTTTCATGTGTGACTTAAAGGAGTCACATCCAGATTAGACTAAGGTCAGTTGAACTTGCAGGACTGGATGGACATTTAATGTGTTCAAGGTGTTCATCTGACAATTGTTCAGCAGAAGACAGAAAAAAATGGATCGGGCATATTCAATTTCAACATGCCCAATCCCTTGTTTTCAAGGGAGATAGGCGGCTAACAGAGGTTTTTAGTAGCAACTTATTCTCCTCTTTCCCACTGATAGCACATGTATACTTGGCAGTCCAAAGGATACATATGCATGTGGGGGTCAGAAGGGATAGTCAGTCAAGCAAGCACTTGGCTGCCAAGTAGGGAAGGTGTAGGGGCAGGTAAAAATGTATAGATATATCCAAAATGATGATACTGGAGATCCAAGGATTCTGATGTGGATTTATATGTTGTCTCTATAAGCCTAAGATTTCATACAGAGACGTTTTGCTCAATAATTGATATGCAATCAATATGGCAACAATCACAACATACTCCAACATGGGGCTCATGCTTTGGTACATGACTAGTACCACAAAAGTACTGTTACCTGTGCACCAAAGAGAGTCATTGAGGCTGAGGCATGATTACTTTTGCACCATTTTTTCTGGAATAAAAATGGTTTTAATAATGACTTTGTATTTGCTCCTTTTAACTCCAAAAATGCTCAAAAGAGCCAACAAATAAACATCTTACGATTTGCACCAATCCATCAGATATTTTGCTTTCGTTTTGAAGAATTTGGAGCAAAATTCATCAGCACAAAAAAAGAATGAGACAAAAAAAAAATTACAAAAAATACCCGCAAATGATGAATTAGGGGCTTTGGGTTTCATTACTATATGGGACACAATGTATCTAAATTAGAGATGGTGCAATTGATTCTCAAGACCATAATGAAGTTGGACAAGACTAAAGTAGGAGTCAAGGATGATGTCAGGTCAGTGACTGTTCTCAAAAATCCCGTCCAGTGGCCTCTGAGTATTGCTGTTGCCCCGATGGATTGGGTCTTGCCAAGCGATTTGCACCAACTGTAATCTAAATTTGATTATTGTCGCAAGAAACAGCTCCAAAGGACCCCATCTGTAATCATAAGATGGCACCATCTTCCATAGATTTTTTTATGTAAATGCTCACACAACTCGAGTGGAATACATTTCTACGATACCAAATTTGACGATGATTCGGAAACACTTTTGTGTTTTAAAATGGAAGAAAACTAAATAAGAATTATGCCAGACAGCGAATGTACAATGTGTTCTGGAAGCGTGCGAATCGGTTTGATCTGTGACAGATCGTAGATAGCGCTCTCATCTCTACCCAAGTCTTAGCTTAAGCACAGAGTATTGTACTCGTGCGTAACATCAGACTCATACTTATGTAAATATGCCATGAATGCTGCCCGCTGATAAGGATGAGTTTCCTATAAAGTGCAACCTTGATGAGAAATAGAGACAATGTGATGGGACCGAATGATAAATTCCCCCATACACTTCAAATTTTACATTACTTCATGTCTTATGATGGATGGGAAGGATGATGTTGGCTGGACATGGGCCATGGGAGCTGAGTGCCCATTGGCATAACTTGAAGCTTGTGGGCTCCAACGCAAAACTTTCAATAGGGCCTCATAACTATCACTGGTCTTTAATACTACTAGCCCTCTCTAGTGGGCTAAAGGGACTTTTTGGACCACTGTATGCTCCAGGGCCTGTGTGCAACTGCAATCTCTGCCCCCATTATAGTCATACTGCTGGGTGTGTCAATAAAACACTCGGCTGAGATCAGAATGCAGTGCACACACTGGCTGGCGGCTCTCCCGGCCCGAGACAGCTGCATAGAAATACATGAGGCTATCACGCTTGGCTCAGGAGAGCCGCCAGCCAGTCCGTGTATTGTGCTCTGATCTCGGTCTGATTTATACAGATGTCTGACTGCGCTCTTAGCCAGGTTATTCAGATCTAGAGTGAAAGGGGTTTTCTACTTATTTTTAAGTGGCTAGAAATAAAGTAGATTTATGGACTCTGCTGGAATCAGAATTGATGATGTCCCGTCAATTCTGTAAACTGCTAAAGACGCTGATTGGCTGCAGGGTCAGCTAAGTGATGAATGGGAAATTACTTCTGGTGGGATGCCATCCTGTCCATCAGTCACCTGAACTGGACCTCCCGACAATCATCAGCCTTAGTAATTAGGGAACTGAATGGGTATCATGAGTGGCAGTTCTTGCGGAGTCCATCGGAGCAGCAACGCTGAAGAGGTCAAGGTTCAGACAGGTAAGTAAGCCTTTTGTTTCTTCCCTCTATCCACTTATCAAAATACGTTGGAAAACTCTTCGAGGTAAAAAAATTCAATATTTTTCCCTTGGGTGAAGAAAAGCCTAGCTATTATGGATGGATGAGAAGTTTGGGTTCTGGTACTCGGACTGAACTTTATCTCAAAGTTCGGTTCGGGTACCAGAACTGTACCCGAACTTGAACCAGAATCTGAACCCCATTGAAAACAATGGGGACCCTAACATTTGAGCTGTAAAATTTCTTTCTTGACGTCCCCCGGAACACCAAACATCTCAATGGACTTCGGGGAGAAGCCAATGTTCGGTGTTTAGCACCGGGCACTAACTGTCCAGTACGAATCCCGAACTTTTAAGTTCGAGTTTGCTCATCTCTATGTCAACAATACTGTCGACAAACAACAGGACTTATAAAAGGCTCCAAATTCAACATCTCTTGGTTTGGACTAGTCAAATTGGTAAAAGAAAATTAAAGGGATTGTCTAAGATTGAAATACGGTTGACTTTTTTCCTCCACAAAAAAAAATTCCCCTTCTTTTCCATGGACTGTATCTCTTGCATTTGAGACATGAATTGGGCACTAAACAGACCAATAACTATGTACATCTTAAGCCATATGGATTAAACACTTGATTTTAAAAGGATTTTTCGACTCTTCGCCATTCAACTTTCTGCTCCATATAGACAAATATGACTGAGACACCCATTATACAAATACTAGGGGTGAATGAAAAAATCCCAAAGCTTCTTTGGAAATTCTAAAATGGTCCATCACCCAACCAGTGCCGTAACCTGAAGCTTATGGGCCGCAATGTAACATCTCAAACAGGGTCCCCAACTATAACTGGTCTTTAATAGTTATAGTTTTTTCTTATGGGGCAGAGGGACGTTTTGGGCCCCCTAGTCTCCAGGGCCCAGGTGAGATAGCATCTCCTGCACCTATTATAGTTACGTCTCTGCACCCAACCCAATATTGTCATGCCCAATATTTATTACGTTTGAGGTATAGATCAGAGATCTTTTAGTCTCTGTAGGGTGAATTGGGGCCTACGGCTACATTTCCAAAGCATACGCTGAACGTTGCCTATTCTGTTTGCAAGAAATCAGGTCTGGCCTGTATGTCTGATATGTTAGCCTTACTAATTATCCTGAAATGGTATATGCTAATGTAAAAAGCTAGACTATTATTAAAAAAAAGAGGGACAATACATTAAATTAGTTCATAGTTGTCAATGTAACAGTGCCCCTAGTGGCCAAATTAGCATGCATGACAAAAAGATCACCGTGCCAAGACACAAGAGCTGGGTACATGTCTGATAGGTCATATAGACAACTGGACGTCTATAGTATAGTAAATCGTGATGCGTGCATCTGACAAGGATACGTCTATTTAGAAGTGTCCAAGTCTAGTTTGGAAAATATCACCCGAACAGAACTCCAAGGAAGTTAAATATTAGGGGAAAGACAGAAAACATGCTGTTACCATCCGATTCAGAGAACAGATTGCTATTCCTAACAGCATGGAGAAGTCCAAAATATTATCTCTGCATAAGAAACTGTTCCCTGCACCTTTGTGCCAGGAAAAGAGATTGTGGTAAATTGCGCTCATGAACTATTCATAAGCTCTGATTTCATATTATTTCTGCTCTTCATTAGTGAAAACATGTCTTACATCCAGCCAGAAGAAAGGCATTTAAATACAGGTGCTTCTCACAAAATTAGAATATCATCAAAAAGTTCATTTATTTCAGTTCCTCAATACAAAAAGTGAAACTCATATTATATAGAGTCATTACAGACAGAGTGATCTATTTCAAGTATTTATTTCTGTTAATGTTGATGATTATGGCTTACAGCCAATGAAAAACACAAGTCATTATCTCAGTAAATTAGAACAGGGTTCCCCAACTCCAGTCCTCAAGGCCCACCAACAGGTCATGTTT
Source organism: Phyllobates terribilis (assembly GCF_046119375.1). Taxonomy (NCBI): domain Eukaryota; kingdom Metazoa; phylum Chordata; class Amphibia; order Anura; family Dendrobatidae; genus Phyllobates; species Phyllobates terribilis. Next base: position 148,979,985 of record NW_027362768.1, read on the forward strand.
TCAGGATTTCCTTAGTATTGCACAGGTGATGTAACTATTGCCTGTGCTGATGATGGAATTATCACCTGTGCAATACTAAGGAAATCCTGAAAACATGACCTGTTGGTGGGCCTTGAGGACTGGAGTTGGGGAACCCTGAATTAGAATACTTTATAACAACAGCTTGAAAAATGATTTTAAAATCCGAAATGTTGTCCTACTGAAATGTATGTTCAGTAAATGCCCTCAATACTTGGCCGGGGCTCCTTTTGCATCAATTACTGCATCAATGCGGCGTGGCATGGAGGCGATCAGCCTTTGGCACTGCTGAGGTGTTATGGAAGCCCAGGTTGCTTTGACAGCAGCCTTCAGCTCGTCTGCATTGTTGGGTCTGGTGTCTCATCTTCCTCTTGACAATACTCCATAGATTCTCTATAATAGATTCTCTATGGGGTTAAGGTCAGGCGAGTTTGCTGCCAATCAAGCACAGTGATACTGTTGTGTGTAAACCAGGTATTGGTACTTTTGGCAGTGTGGACAGGTGCCAAGTCCCGCTGGAGAATGACATTTCCATCTCCAAAAAGCTTGTCGGCAGAGGGAAGCATGAAGTGCTCTAAAATGTCCTGGTAGACGGCTGCGCTGACTTTGGTCTTGATAAAACACAGTGGACCTACACCAGCAGATGACATGGCTCCCCAAACCATCACTGATTGTGGAAACTTCACACTAGACCTCAAGTAGCTTGGATTGTGGCCTCTCCACTCTTCCTCCAGACTCTGGGACCTTGATTTCCAAATTAAATGTAAAATTTACTTTCATCTGAAAACAACATCTTGGACCACTGATCAACAGTCCAGGTCTTTTTCTCCTAGGCCCAGGTAAGACACTTCTTACATTGTCTATTGGTCATGAGTGGCTTGACACAAGGAATGCGACACTTGTAGCCCATGTCCTGGATACGTTTGTGTGTGGCGGCTCTTGAAGCAATGACTCCAGCAGCAGTCCACTCCTTGTGAATCTCCCCCAAATTTTTGAATGGCCTTTTCTTAACAATCCTTTCAAGGCTGCGGTTATCCCGGTTGCTTGTGCACCTTTTCCTACCACACTTTTTCCTTCCACTCAACTTTCCATTAATATGCTCGGATACAGCACTCTGTGAACAGACAGCTTCTTTAGCAATGACCTTTTGTGGCTTACCCTCCTTGAGGAGTGTGTCAATGGCTGCCTTCTGGACATCTGTCTAGTCAGCAGTCTTCCCTATAATTGTGGAGTCTACTGAAACAGACTAAGGGACCTTTTTAAATGCTTCGGAAGCCTTTGCAGTTGTTTTTTGTTAATTATTCTAATTTACAGAGATAATGACTTTTGTGTTTCCATTGGCTGTAAGCCATAATTATCAACATTAACAGAAATAAACACTTGAAATAGATCATTCTGTTTGTAAAGACTATGTAACGGGTCTGGGAGGCGGAACCTCTGAGCTACTATACAAGGGGGCGGTCCTTGTAAGGGAGCGGGTGGCGACCAGGCAGGCAGTCACAGCAGGTGACCGGGACAGTCTCTAGAAGAACGGGCAGGAGGTCACGGCAAGTGACCGGGGCAGTCTCTGGATGAACGGGCAGATGGTCACGGCAAGTGACCGGGGCAGTCTCTGGGTGAACGGGCAGATGGTCACGGCAAGTGACCGGGGCAGTCTCTGGGTAAAGGGTTGGTACGACCTGTGGCGGCTGATGGTAGACGTGAGCTCCCAGGTGAGCGGGCAGAAGTCTCTGGACAGGCGGGTGGTCACAGCATGTGACGGCGGAGCCTCCAGGTAGGCTAGCAGACAGGCAGCAGATGAGCGCTCCCAGGTGAGCGGGCAGGAGTCACTGGACAGGCAGGTGGTCACAGCACGTGACGGCGGAGCCTCCAGGTAGGCTAGCAGGCAGGTAGCAGATGTGCGCTCCCAGGTGAGCGGGCAAGCTGGTCCATAGACAGACTGACAAGAGTTGGAAGGCAGGCCGTCGGACCTCAGGCAAGCAGGCAGGTAGTTGATGTGCGCTCCCAGGTGAGCGGGCAAGCTGGTCCTTAGACAGACTGACAGGAGTAGTAAGGCAGACCGTCGGACCTCAGGCTAGCAGGCAGGTAGCAGGATATCAGGCAGGAATTAGACAGCAGACTGGCAGGAATCTGGCAGGTAACTGGCAACGGGACCTGAGGGCTGAAGCAGAGTAGTGAACAGTGCTACAACATTGCTCGGGCACCTCCATTTTGGAGGAGGTGCCTTTTATATGGGAGGTCCTCCGGCAATTGGCCGGGGACTCCTTAGGACGGCGCGCGCGGTCCCTTTAAGAGAGGGGGAGCGCGCGCGCGCCCTAAGCACACTGCCGGGGAAGGAGCGCGTGCCGGAAGCAGCGGGGAGAGCAGCGCTGGAGGACGCCGCGCCAGGAGCGGGGAGGTGAGAGGGACGGCGTCTCTGCCTAGAACGGGGCAGAGACGCCGATGCTACAGACTATAATATCTATATGAGTTTCATTTTTTGTATTGAAGAACTGAAATAAATTAACTTTTTGATGATATTCTAATTTAGTGAGAAGTAACTGTATATAATATCAGGGCAAAGCTAAAGCCAGGTCTAAACTTACAGTCTCTTCTTCACCAAACATCAGCATCATCTCGCCTCATGGGCATTCAGAGCAGTGATGGAATCCTATGTGTAATATGCTTTAAGATCATTCTATATAGACATAGTACAGAGAGATGGTGTACGCTTAATATGACAAGGATGCTCCAAATTTTAGAAGAATTTCAAGCCCAGCTTTAACTTTTTCTAATATTTTCCAATTTTCAGATATTCCAACAATCTTAATCAATTTTGTATATTATAAATCAAATGCAATGATAAAGCAGTATTAGAGATGAGCGAACTCGAATGTAAAAGTTTGGGGTTCGTAGGTGCAAAACTCTGAACACGGGCTTCTCCCGGAAGTCCGTTTGTTTGAAGTTCCTGGGGGAGTCCGGTCAAGCGCGCGTGAGAGAGATTTTCGAGAACCAAAGTTCGGGTCTCCATTGTTTTCAATGGGGTTTAGGTTTTGGTTCAAGTTCAGGTAACCGAATCGAACTTTGGACTAAAGTTTGGGTACCAGAACCCGAACTTTCATGGGTCCACTCATCCCTAATCAGTATGTAGCTCCCAAGGTCTCTTACTACTTCTGCTGACTGGTGGATGACTACACAAGTCGTAAGAAGATTTGCTCTATTTATTTATGTGCCAATCGGTAGACATTAAAATATTTTGGTGTTGCCTTACAAGCACTTTGCAAATTTCTCCTAAGAGAATGAAATAATAAATAACTATAATTCACTTGAGATATCACCTGCCACATCAGTGCCGCTCCGTGGGTTTCTGACGGTCTTTGTATATGTTGCTGCAGTGGTGACATGTTGTACATCCACATAATTGCTGCCATCAACCACTGGCCTCAACAGCCTCTTGCCATTGATGCAAATATCCCCATTTAGTCCAGTGGTTGACTGCTTCACTATTGAGGCTAGTGATTGGCTGCAGTGGCCAAATAGATGCAGATGTCCCACAACTACAGCCAAATAAACAAAGGCCGAAGGAAACCATTTGGACTGGAGCGATAGGGATAGGACAGGTGGGTTATTGTTACTCTTTTTTGCAAATGTCTTTCTTCTTTATTTTGCAATTTCTTTTGGATTTCCTGGATACCCCCTTTAAAGTTCAAATAGCACATGAAGCTTTTGACATCATTTTTTTGAACCTAAGCCATAAGTGAATTCATAAGCAGTAGGAAGTATGAAAGGACTTCTGCTTCTTCTTACAGGATCCATTTCTGGCTTTTGCTAAAAAAAAAATTGCACTGTGAGTTATTGCCTCATATAGCCAATCCCTTTCCATGAGGCTGGTCTGACAGCCAGTGGTGGAGCATGAAGGGAGGAGAACAGTGGTGGTGACCCTGGGCCCAAAATTCATAGGGGTACAAGTACTAGATTCTCTCTTTTTCCTGAAATTTGCATCCCTAGAAAGTGGGATTTCTGGCGTTGAAGATCCATGTTTGTGAACCTGCCCTGGACTTTTGGCTTCTTTGGGCAAGTGCCACTTTGTTGGATGCAGGCTGCTTTAGACGCATGCCCTACAAGACATCACCGTCTTGGAGCAGGAGGTGCAAAGGAATCACCACACTGCACTGCCTGTGCCGGTCCACTCTGTGTGCACGACGGTAGAAGAAGACAGTCTACTTTGATTAGATGACCATGCACTTTTTCTTTTTTTTGCAGGTAGTGGCACAAAGGTGGCATTATTACTTCTGGAGCGGGGGCACTCAATGGGCGTCATTACATTTTAAGTTAGCACTAAGGGATCATGAATACCTTCTAAAGATGGCAGTGGCATTATTACTGGGGATGAGCAGACTCGTGGAAGTTCAGGTGCTGGTACCAGACCCGAACTTTATTCCAAAGTTTAGTTCAGGTACCAGAACTGTACCCGAACTTGAACCAGAACAACAATGGGGACCGAACTCAAGCTGGAAAAAAAAATTCTCTTTCTGCAACGGATTTCCCCCCGGAACTCCGAACATTGCAACGGATTTCTGGCAAAAGTCTGTGTTTGGCTTTTAGCACCAGACAGTAACTGTCCGATACGAACGCCGAACTTCGGGTTCGCTCAATTCTAATTATTAATAGATTTGGGGTTTGTGCACACATTAAGTATTTGGTGCAGACATTTCAGCACCATTTCTGCATCTCTTGGCAGGAAAAACCCTGCGTAAATTGGTGCGTTTTTGCTGCGTTTTTTTATGTATTTTTGCGCCAATTTTTCCCGACTCATTATTATGGGTGACATCTGGAGCAAAAAACACTGAAAGTATTGACATGCTGCAGATTTAAATCTGAAGGTCAAAAAAAGCAACGCGTCATGAGACTTCAGGATTCTCATTCACTTTGCTGGCATCAGGAAACCCTTCCAGTTTAGTGACAAATCTGCACAGAAAAAAAGCGACAATTCTGCAACGTGTGCACAGGCCCTAAAGGGTGCAATACCTACATTGCCAAGGCGCTGGTAACTCCATTGCAACCAGCAAGAAGCTGAATGAACGTAGCTTAACGGCTCATTGCAGGGGGCCTCTGCTCTATAAGACCACTTTATTGTATTTCGGTCAGTGTTTAGTATCAATATTTCAAAATAAAAACCTAAACACAGAATATGTGCAAATCTTCCTTTATATTTTCTTTCGGTATTTACTGTTCCTGGTTCAATTACAGAAGAGGTCATAAGGCTCCATAATTTGGTCATATGCAAGAACAATCCCTTTAAGACAATTAACCAGGTCATTTAATGCCTAGATCTGTAACCGTTTATTTGCTAATTTCATGTTTTACACAATACACACATAAATGACGACAATGGGAAATATCTCCTTTGTTTACTCTTTTCATCACATTAGGAGGACACTAAATTTTCTCATTTAAGATCTATATCACAGAGCTGTAGGAAGCTTTGTCTTAGGTAGAATCAGCGATTGTTATGATATGTAGACTGATAATGTATGCATCCGATGCGATTCCTTCGCTGGAAACCCACGTGCATTCAAAATGTCACATGAATAATTTTGCCGGGAATCTATTGTGCTTCTCAAGTGCATATGGACAGAGGCAAAGACAAAACGAGAAGAAAAGACTGCAAAATTAACTGGATGACAAAGAAATTATTTTTAGCGCTTTAGTATAAGCCAGGGACACTCATTTGCTAATACACTGCATCTAACCTTGTACGTAGAGCGTGTACTATGGAGACCAGATAGAATACAAAAAGTGCAAATTTATATAACTGTCTGAAAATCCATCCGTTAGCGTAAGTATGATTCCATCAGTAAGAGCAAAAGAAAACATTTTTTTCTAAAGGTAAAGACAGGCAGGGACTGTAAACCCCCAAACCGCCAACAGATTGCAATAACCGTCCAGTTTTACAGGTGAAACATCTGTTTTCTTGCAAAATAATGCATTCATTTAATAATCAATCCCAATAAACCAGTGATTGAACTCCACACCCTTTTGGCGCAGTCAGACGGACGTATAAATCTGACCGAGATCGGAATGCAGTGCACGGACTGGCCAGCGGCTCTCCCGATCAGAGCATGTATTTCTATGCAGCTGACACGCTCGGGTCAGTAGAGTCGCCGGTCAGTCCCAGGATTGTGTTCTGATCGCGGTTAGATTAATACGGCCGTCTGACTTTGTCCTTTTTCAGATGCATCAAGGACATGACACTCCTGGCACATGTCGCCTTACCAGTAGAAATGAGCGAACCCGAAATTCAAAGTTTGGCGTTCGTACCGGACAGTCAGTGTCCTGCAAAACGCCGAACACAGATTTCATCCGGAAGTCCATTATAATGTTCGGAGTTCCGGGGGAAGAGAGAGAGAGAATTTTCAAAAGTTCGGGTCCTCATTTTTTTCATAGGGTTCGGGTTCTGGTTAAAGTTCGGATACTGTTGTGGTACCCAAACAAATCTTTAAAATAAACTTCGGGTCAGATCCCAGAACCCGAACTTCCAAGGATCCGCTCATCCCTACTTACCAGTACAATAGCAAAAAGCATAACAATTCAGCTCTTTTTCACATTTCTTTAGGTGTGTTACACACACTTGTTTGCAGTCTTTTTAAAAAGCATGTCATCACAAAATGACTGTTCAAACCAAGCACAGGCGCTCAATGCATCCATAATAATGCCAATGGGTTCTGTGCACCTCCCAACCTACATGTTTTCAATCTTTCTCCATCCTCTTCAGGCTCCTCTAAAGCTAGAGCTGTCAATCACAGAAAAAGAGGACGGAGATAGATGGAGAATAAGTAAGGGGGAAGAGGTATTAAACTGGGAAGCCAAGCCTGGTGTGTACGGAGTACTGTGCTTGGTTTTGTGCTGACAGACTCCCACTATTTATTTATTTTTTAACAAACGTTTGTTGCTGTTTTTATTGTGTTCATGTGTTTTTAACATGCATGTTTTCAGGAGTTATTTTACCTAAAGAGAAGCCGAAAAGAAAGGCTACACCAAGAGCAGGCTGTATTTTGAAAAAAAAAATGTCATGGACTCAAAAAGGGCACAAGTTCTCAGTGAAAAAGAGCACCAAAAAAACGCAAAAAATTTGTCATTTTTGCCAAAACTGCTGTTTGTGAAGGCACCACTAGAATGATGGTATAAGAGGTTGCCAAAGATACAGGGACCCATTGGATGTATTAAGTTAGATTTGAAACTTATTTCCTGTAGTGAGTTAAATGGGTTCAACAGAGATTGGCTCAGCATTGTTCATATCCAGCCGCTGCTGGAACAGGTATGAGCTGATCGGTATGGGTGCCGACCCCCATTGATCTCATATTGATGACCTATCCTTCAGATAAGTCATTAAAGGGGTTGTCCACTACTAGGACAACCCCCTTCTTAAACTAAATGTTCGGCCCTGATAAAATAAACAAACCTATACTCCCCTCCTGTGCTGGCTCCATTCCAGGGATTTCGACACTCGCGGTCCCGGGACTCTCGTGCAGTTGTATGACATGTGATGCCCGACGCCCAATCACGCTGGCGTCACTGTCCCCTCCTCCTGTCAAAATGAACATGAAGAGGAAGTCAGAGATCAGCTGATCCCAGACTTCCTCTTCATGTTCAGTTTGCTTGAAGCCGGAGACAGTGATGCCAGCGCTGATTGGGCGCCGGGCATCACATGTCATACAACTGCACGAGAGTCCCGGGACCACGAGTGCCGACAACGCTGGAACACAGCTGGTACGGGTGGTGAATATATATTTGTTTATTTTATCGACGCCGAACATTTGGTTTAAGAAGGGGTTGTCCTAGTAGTGGACAACCCCTTTAATGTGTCAGTCCCAGACAGCCCCTTTGAATAATATAAGCAGTTAAGTAGAAACCCCAGCAAAACTAAAGTTCCATGTATTAATTATTATAAGGGTTTCTGCAAGGTAAGAAGAAGAGTGGACAGAGACAGTGGTGGAGTATTACATGACTGCACGGTTTGTTTGTAACCATGGAGACACATAGGTTTATATAAGGGCCGTATACAGAAAACAATAAGAAATTGGTAATGAAAAATTATTGGTAAAGTTGCCTCAGTTTATACTTTTGGTGTATTATAAAAATAGAAATGGTAACAAAAAAATATACATATGAATGAAGAGACGAAGAGACTATGTCGTGAAGTGCAATTTGCATTTTTATCAACATAATCTATTAAGCCACGAGTGTAAAAGGCATCTGTGCCAATGTGCATTTTACTGACAGATACATCCTTTTAGACCTAATTAGCAGCCTTTCTGATTACACAATATATATATATATATATATATATATATATATATATATATATATATATACACAGTACAGACCAAAAGTTTGGACACACCTTCTCATTTAAAGATTTTTCTGTATTTTCTTGACTATGAAAATTGTACATTCACACTGAAGGCATCAAAACTATGAATTAACACATGTGGAATTATATACTTAACAAAAAAGTGTGAAACAACTGAAAATATGTCTTATATTCTTCAAAGTAGCCACCTTTTGCTTTGATGACTGCTTTGCACACTCTTGGCATTCTCTTGATGAGCTTCAAGAGGTAGTCACTGGAAATGGTCTTCCAACAATCTTGAAGGAGTTCCCAGAGATGCTTAGCACTTGTTGGCCCTTTCGCCTTCACTCTGCGGTCCAGCTCACACCAAACCATCTCGATTGGGTTCAGGTCTGGTGACTGTGGAGGCCAGGTCATCTGGCGTAGCACCCCATCACTCTCCCTCTTGGTCAAATAGCCCTTACACAGTCTGGAGGTGTGTTTGGAGTCATTGTCCTGTTGAAAAATAAATGGTCCAATTAAACGCAAACCGGATGGAATAGCATGCCGCTGCAAGATGCCGTGGTAGCCATGCTGGTTGAGTATGCCTTAAATTTTGAATAAATCCCAAACAGTGTCACCAGCAAAGCACCCCCACACCATCACACCTCCTCCTCCATGCTTCACGGTGGGAACCAGGCATGTAGAGTCCATCCGTTCACCTTTTCTGCGTCGCACAAAGACACGGTGGTTGGAACCAAAGATCTCAAATTTGGACTCATCAGACCAAAGCACAGATTTCCACTGGTCTAATGTCCATTCATTGTGTTCTTTAGCCCAAACAAGTCTCTTCTGCTTGTTGCCTGTCCTTAGCAGTGGTTTCCTAGCAGCTATTTTCCCATGAAGGCCCGCTGCACAAAGTCTCCTCTTAGCAGTTGTTGTAGAGGTGTGTCAGCTGCTAGAACTCTGTGTGGCATTGACCTGGTCTCTAATCTGAGCTGCTGTTAACCTGCGATTTCTGAGGCTGGTGACTCGGATAAACTTATCCTCAGAAGCAGAGATGACTCTTGGTCTTCCTTTCCTGGGACGGTCCTCATGTGAGCCAGTTTCTTTGTAGCGCTTGATGGTTTTTGCAACTGCACTTGGGGACACTTTCTAAGTTTGCCCAATTTTTTGGACTGACTGACCTTAATTTCTTAAAGTAATGATGGCCACTCGTTTTTCTTTACTTAGCTGTTTTTTTCTTGCCATAATACAAATTCTAGCAGTCTATTCAGTAGGACTATCAGCTGTGTATTCACAAGACTTCCGCACAACACAACTGATGGTCCCAACCCCATTTATAAGGCAAGAAATCCCACTTATTAAACCTGACAGGGCACACCTGTGAAGTGAAAAGCATTTCCGGTGACTACCTCTTGAAGCTCATCAAGAGAATGCCAAGAGTGTGCAAAGCAGTCATCAAAGCAAAAGGTGGCTACTTTGAAGAACCTAGAATATAAGACATATTTTCAGTTGTTTCACACTTTTTTTGTTAAGTATATAATTCCACATGTGTTAATTCATAGTTTTGATGCCTTCAGTGTGAATGTACAATTTTCATAGTCAAGAAAATACAGAAAAATCTTTAAATGAGAAGGTGTGTCCAAACTTTTGGTCTGTACTGTATACTGTATATATGTATACTTATATATACCTACAGTGGTGGCCAAAAGTATTGGCACCCCTGCAATTCTGTCAGATAATCATTTTCAGGAAGAAACTGAGTATTGCAATCACAAATTCTTTGGTATTATTATTTTCATTTAATTGGTCTTCAATGAAGAAACAGAAAAAGAATTGTCCTAAAGCCAAATTGGATATAATTCCACACGAAACCTAAAAAAGGGGGTGGACAAAAGTATTGGCACTGTTTGAAAAATCATGTGATGCTTCTCTAATTCGTGTAATTAACAGCACCTGTAACTTACCTGTGGCACCTAATAGGTATTGGCAATAACTAAATCACACTTGCAGCCAGTTAACATGGATTAAAGTTGACTCAACCTCTGTCCTGTGTCCTTGTGTGTACCACATTGAGCATGGAGAAAAGAAAGAAGACCAAAGAACTGTCTGAGGACTTGAGAAACCAAATTGGGAGGAAGCATGAGCAATCTCAAGGCTACAAGTCCATCTCCAAAGACCTGAATGTTCCTGTGTCTTCCGTGCGCAGTGTCATCAAGAAGTTTAAAGCCCATGGCACTGTGGCTAACCTCCCTAGATGTGGACGGAAAAGAAAAATTGACGAGAGATTTCAGCGCAAGATTGTGCGGATAAAGAACCTCGACTAACATCCAAACAAGTTCAAGCTGCCCTGCAGTCCGAGGGTACAACAGTGTCAACCCGTACTATCCGTCGGCGTCTGAATGAAAAGGGACTGTATGGTAGGATACCCAGGAAGACCCCACTTCTTACCCCGAGACATAAAAAAGCCAGGCTGGAGTTTGCCAAAACTTACCTGAGAAAGCCTAAAACGTTTTGGAAGAATGTTCTCTGGTCAGATGAGACAAAAGTAGAGCTTTTTGGGAAAAAGCATCAACAGAGTGTACAGGAAAAAAAAAGAGGCTTTCAAAGAAAAGAACACGGTCCCTACAGTCAAACATGGCGGAGGTTCCCTGATGTTTTGGGGTTGCTTTGCTGCCTCTGGCACTGGACTGCTTGACCGTGTGCATGGCATTATGAAGTCTGAAGACTACCAACAAATTTTGCAGCATAATGTAGGGCCCAGTGTGAGAAAGCTGGGTCTCCCTCAGAGGTCATGGGTCTTCCAGCAGGATAATGACCCAAAACACACTTCCAAAAGCACTATAAAATGGTTTGAGAGAAAGCACTGGAGACTTCTAAGGTGGCCAGCAATGAGTCCAGACCTGAATTCCATAGAACACCTGTGGAGAGATCTCAAAATGGCAGTTTGGAGAAGGCACCCTTCAAATATCAGGGACCTGGAGCAGTTTGCCAAAGAAGAATGGTCTACAATTCCAGCAGAGCATTGTAAGAAACTCATTGATGGTTACCGGAAGTGGTTGTTCGCAGTTATTTTGGCTAAAGGTTGTGCAACCAAGTATTAGGCTGAGGGTGCCAATACTTTTGTCTGGCCCATTTTTGGAGTTTTGTGTGAAATGATCAATTATTTGATTTTTGCTTCATTCTCTTTTGTGATTTTTCCTTGCAAGCAAATTAAATGAAGATAATAATACCAAAGAATTTGTGATTGCAATCATTTTCAAGAAGAAATGAGTATTATCTGACAGAATTGCAGGGGTGCCAATACTTTTGGCCACCACTGTATATACAGTAGGCTCATTCAGACATCAGTCTTTCCCTATAAGTTATATCTGTGGTTCTCAAGGTTAGAGTTTGCATCCATTACAGTTTATGCGGCCATTTACAAGTCCATATATTTTAGTGGATGGAGTGGTCCACATAAAATCAAGGAGACATGTCCAATTTTGATCTCGCCAATATAAGTCTGTAGGTTTACCAAAAAATGACTGACTTCTAAATGAGGCTGCTCAGAAGATGATGCTTGAAGCTGACTCGCCCCCTGGGCCGTGGGGCACCCGGAACCGGGCAATAGGGAGACGATGGGGGTAGTGGTGGCGACCCGGTCCCGTGGCTCAGGGTGGTCAGACCAGTGGCAGTCTTTTAGATGTTTTAAGTGATGTCCGACTACGCCACCCGTGGATTGCGGTTATTAGGAACCGCCGCTGCAGGGCAGACCGCTGGGGCCGATGATGTATGCAACTGGGATGGTGTGACTCCCCACGGGAAGAGTGCAGCCCCAGGGCAGTGTAGTGGATGGTGGGAGTGATTGTGGTGAGAGTCCCAGTACCGGTAGTGCTGGAGGAGCGAAAGAGCACACAGACAACGTACTGCAGTCCAACGTCTTTTACTCACAGTTCAGGTACTCCAGGTCACTTCTGTACAGGTAGTGACCGCCCGAGCCATGCTGCGTCCACCAGGTGAGGGGCTCGGTCAACTCCCAGGCAGTTCAGGAGTATGGCACAGGACCCCCTTCTTTTCCTTCTCTGGCCTGCCTCACCAGTGACCCACTTTTGTCCGGTCGCCGCGGACCTGCGCAGGTAAACGTGGGCCCCATTCCCCGCTGTCCTTTATGGTGCCTTCCTAGCAGGTTTGATGAGGTGCTGCACCAATAAATGGTCACAGCCTCCGGTCTTTGGCTGAGGGTAGTGTGACACCCCAGGGGTCTGGTTGCCACAGTGATAGAGATATTACGTCTGAGAGCAGGTGGGAGGTCTCTTGGTCAGGGATCCTATGCATGCCACACCTCCTGCCCAGTCCTGGGAGGGGAAGAACTTCCCCTGTATAAACCTGGGGCTGAGGCAGGGTTAGAGGGTTGAGAGGGAGAGTTCAGCCAGGAGGGCTGACAGGGAGCTGTGGCTCCGGCTGGGCCCAGCTCCTGGGCCATGCCAGAAGTAGAGAAGAGAAGCAGCATAGGAAGAAACAACAGGAGCTCTGTGGGAGCAGTGTTACAAAGAGTCAGGGGCTGGCAGCTGCAGAGCTCGCCCTGACTGAGAAGATTTCTTACCGGACCCGGAGTCCGAGGCTGTGGGGACTAACTCCTACCCAGCAGCAGAATCCGTCAGGCAGGGGATTTCAGGTCCTCTGGCCAAGAAACCCGAAGGCACGGTCACACGCATGGGACCAGCACCGCCGTCGTGGAGCGGAAGCTACTAGAAGGCCCCGAGTCACCGGCCATACGGGTGAGCACCACACGGTACACTCAGGGACGTGGGCTACTTATACTCGCTTCTAGCAAGGTAGCCAGAAGAGTATCGTTAGTTTGGGAGGCCTACAACTCCGCCTGGCCAGGGGAGATCCCATCTGCTCAAGGACTGACCAGGCCCCAACCGCTAGCCAGTACTCCGGGAGGGTCTATCTTTGTCACCAGTAAAGACACTGAACTACACCGCATCGTCTCTGAGTGGTTCCTGCTACCCCCATCATCCACGTCGGCTGCCCTGAGGCCATACCCCTCCCGTTGGGGGTTATACCATCCACGCTGCACCATCCTTCCACCGGCCTCAGCGGTCTGCCCTGCAGCGGCAGCTCCATAGCTGCATTCAACGGGTGGCGTAGTCGTCCATCATCTACCGCTGATACAGCGCCACTTAGTCTGACTCCCTGGGCACGGACCGGATCACCGCCACGAGACTACAACCCTCAAGAGATCCGGCTCCGGGTAAGCTCCCGCGTGCGCAACGCAGCGCGACACAGGCCCAGGGGCGCGTCAGTAGTTTCTCCTCCACCAACTTGGGATCCGGTACCCTTAATCTGCCTGACCCTTCACCCTGGATTCTCGTGGGTTCTTAGGGTCCCTTCCACCTTCTTGTTCCTGAGCCCTTCTGTTTCTCTCTCTTCTCCTTCTTTCCTGTTCTGTCTTCTCCTCCTTCCCTTGGCCTCTTCTCCAGGCCCACTTCTCCTTCTCCTCTCAGGCTCTGGCCTTTTCTCTAGGCCTGCCTCTGAGCAGAGCTCCTACAGAGCCTCTGCTCCCTGTCTTCTCCTCTCTCTGCACAGACTGAACTGAACACTGTTCTAAGATGGTGCCCACCTTTTATACCTCCCTCTGACCATGAGCCCAGGTGACCAGCAACCAATGGGCTCCTACCTACGCTCAGGAACCAACCCCTATCTGCCCCTAAAGCACTGGGTGTTCCACCCCCCTCCCCACTCCAGACAGGGACATAGTCGGTCGTGCCTGCACTTCCGTCTAGTGGGAGCACCGTTGAGCTGTCCCTCGGAAATGGGGTGTGTGTGCTGTATGCAGCTAACTGAGCCCTGGCCCACACTCCATCCTCACCCGGGAGTGGAATATCACAGCTCTGGCAGAAGTGCAATACCCCTGTAGCGGCCAAACCCTCGGGGCGCTACAGATACAAGCAAATAAAGTTGGAAGACACTGAATCATATACATGTAGGGTAATGTTATGTTCAGACACACAATATACTATTATAAATTTTATATATAAATATACAGTACAGACCAAAAGTTTGGACACACGTTCTCATTTAAAGATTTTTCTGTATTTTAATGACTATGAAAATTGTACATTCACACTGAAGGCATCAAAACTATGAATTAACACATGGGAATTATATACTTAACAAAAAAGTGTGAAACAACTGAAAATATGTCTTATATTCTAGGTTCTTCAAAGTAGCCACCTTTTGCTTTGATGACTGCTTTGCACACTCTTGGCATTCTCTTGATGAGCTTCAAGAGGTAGTCACCAGAAATGGTTTTCACTTCACAGGTGTGCCCTGTCAGGTTTCATAAGTGTGATTTCTTGCCTTATAAATGGGGTTGGGACCATCAGTTGTGTTGTGCAGAAGTCAGGTGGATACACAGCTGATAGTCCTACTGAATAGACTGTTAGAATTTGTATTATGGCAAGAAAAAAACAGCGAAATAATGAAAAACGAGTGGCCATCATTACTTTAAGAAATGAAGGTCAGTTAGTCTGAAAAATTGGGAAAACTTTGAAAGTGTCCCCAAGTGCAGTTGCAAAATCAAGCGCTACAAAGAAACTGGCTCACATGAGGACCGCCCCAGGAAAGGAAGACCAAGAGTCACCTCTGCTTCTGAGGTCAAGTTTATCCGAGTCACCATCCTCAGAAATCGCAGGTTAACAGCAGCTCAGATTAGAGACCAGGTCAATGCCACACAGAGTTCTAGCAGCAGACACATCTCAACAACAACTGTTAAGAGGAGACTTTGTGCAGCAGGTCTTCATGGTAAAATAGCTGCTAGGAAACCACTGCTAAGGACAGGCAACAAGCAGAAGAGACTTGTTTGAGCTAAAGAACACAAGGAATGGACATTAGACCAGTGGAAATCTGTGCTTTGGTCTGATGAGTCCAAATTTGAGATCTTTGGTTCTAACCACCGTGTCTTTGTGCGATGCAGAAAAGATGAACGGATGGACTCTACATGCCTGGTTCCCACCGTAAAGCATGGAGGAGGAGGTGTAATGGTGCTTTTCTGGTGACACTGTTGGGGATTTATTCAAAATTGAAAGCATACTGAACCAGCATGGCTACCACAGCATCTTGCAGCGGCATGCTATTCCATCCGGTTTGCGTTTAGTTGGACCATCATTTATTTTTCAAAAGGACAATGACCCCAAACACACCTCCAGGCTGTGTAAGGGCTATTTGACCAAGAAGGAGAGTGATGGGGTGCTACACCAGATGACCTGGACTCCACAATCACCAGACCTGAACCCAATCGAGATGGTTTGGTGTGAGCTGGACCGCAGAGTGAAGGCAAAAGGGCCAACAAGTGCTAAGCATCTCTGGGAACTCCTTCAAGATTGTTGGAAGACCATTTCCGGTGACTACCTCTTGAAGCTCATCAAGAGAATGCCAAGAGTGTGCAAAGCAGTCATCAAAGCAAAAGGTGGCTACTTTGAAGAACCTAGAATATAAGACATATTTTCAGTTGTTTCACACTTTTTTGTTAAGTATATAATTCCACATGTGTTAATTCATAGTTTTGATGCCTTCAGTGTGAATGTACAGTTTTCATAGTCATGAAAATACAGAAAAATCTTTAAATGAGGTGTGTCCAAACTTTTGGTCTGTACTGTATAGTCCTCCACATTGTAGAGGACTATTTGTGAGGCCATCATACTTAGTATGATGGCCCCATATATAGCCCTTCACATAGTATAATGGCCCCACAAATACCCTCCACATAGTATGATGACCCCATAAATAGCCCTCCACGTAGTATGATGTCCCCATAAATAGCCCTGCTCATAGTATGATGGCCTCACAAGTAGCCCTCCACATATTATGATGGCCCCATAAATAGTCCTCCACATAGTATGATGGCCTCACAAATAGCATGATGGCCCCATATATAGCCCTTCACATAGTATGATGGCCACATAAATAATCCTGCAGATAGTATGACTTGGATGCAGTCCGATTTCCGCCCACTGACACAATGGAGAAGATGGAGACATTTTGTTCTCCATCTTCTCATGGTGGGCTCCGATTCTTCCATTTGAAAGAATTGGATCATAGTATGCTGAGACTGGAATCAAACTCAGATTAGAGCGTCATTTACATAATCGGTCCGATTCTCTTGGATTAGAGAACCTATGGCCATCTGCACCTGCTGTTAAGGAATGAACCACCGCACCACAATGTTCTCCAATGACTTAGAAGAGACATCGAGCTTTTGTAACTCTAGCATGTGCCTTCTTGGCTATGAAAAGCTGTATAAGTTATTAAACACATTGAATTCAAATGTATGTGAAGTAAAATTTTGTTGGATCTCTACCATTAATAGGTATTATAGTTAAACACCACCTTTCCTATTGGAAAGTTGCTCTTCACCTGTAAATTGTTGGGGTCCTCTTTAGGTAAACAAGAACGATGCAGGAGAAGCTGACCGGGGGCTGCACCAGACTAGTTCTCTTTTTAAACCATGTTTTCTCTGAAACTCCAGAACATTTCAAAGAAAAACGTTTGGGTGCCATGAATCAGTGACAGGTTCCCTTTAAATAAAAAGCTCACATTCTATGTAATAAACCACAGAGGGTCAGTAAAAAAGCCTTCAGGACATGCAGTTATGCCATTGTCCTCCCTCAATGGTTAATGTTTTAGGGAAGAAAACTGGATGTTCACATTGGAAAATAAATTTCTAATCATTCCTCTCTCAACTATCCAAAACTGTGTTTTGCTTTGCTCCAGGCTGTTCTACAACACACCGGGAGCTTCTAGAATGCTCGGAGATAGGACTCAGCAAAACTGACAATTTCCGTGTGAATGTGATAACTACTTCACTATTCCTGGATCTGGCACATCAGACTAAAACAAGTAGAGAAAATCAACTTCCTAGGAAGGGGTCTTAGAACTAAAAAATAGTCAATATATAACAAAACTTCTATAGTTTGATTTTGTATGAAATTTGGCAAGTCGGACATACATACAAATCTTATTGTATAAATTACGTTTCGCACCTCAAGAAATAAAAATAGATAAAAAGAACCATTAAAAAGTTATTTTCACCCTACTCATAAAGTTGTGTCCATCCTCACTGTTCCTTAATTTTTGTAAGGACTCACAATTCATATTTGATACAAACTTAGTCCTGTCGCAACACTTAGTCCTGTCGCAACACTCATCTCTGGATATCTTGAGCCAAAGGAACGATAAGGAAGGTCCCATCTTGTGGAATATAAAGATCTTTTTCCATGTAGTCATTGATTCCTTTATCTCGGGGTGTTGTGGTTAACCTCAGGGTTGACCAAAGTACCAAGAGATCCTAGGCCAGGCATGATAATGAGCCCCTAATACAATAAGGCTTTAAAAGTCCAGCAGAAGACAAACCCATTTGACAATAACTTTATAGACAATTTCTTCCAACAAGGCTTATTCTCTTATAGTTGACCCACAAATGATCTATTTGCACTGATTCCTTATGGTTTTTTTGGTATGTAATAATAACAATACAACTATGATGTAATTAGTTGTGTATATGGACTCATTCTGTAAAGATAGAGGGTAGTGTTCCAGAACCATTTCCACTTGTTGGTCTATTGAATCTCAAAGAGGTCCTATAACTTGCCGTAAGTACGTAATTTTTCTTCCTGGTGCAAATGCCACTGATCTCCTGAATACGGCGTTGTTTTCCTTTTATTCGTGGTCCTCTCCATTCCTGAGATATGGCCCACTCTTCCTTGTATATAAATCTGGTCTTTTTAGCCAACTGGATGTGGTCCTCAAGAAGACACCCACGCAGAAGAGTTGAGGATCAAACCCACTTGGCTAAAAGGACTAGATTTGCATATTGGGAAGAGGAGGCCATATCTCAGGAATAGAAAGGTGCAGGGACAAAAGAAAAACATTGCTGGATTCAGGAGAACAGCGGCATTTACAGCAAGGAAAAAAAAATAAAATATTTAGGGCAAGTGACAGGTCATTTTTAGGCAGACCATCTATTTTAGATAGCAGGCTCTTGGCTGGCAGCCTATCGTGTGCTTTGAATAATTAGAAAGAAATATGGGTTTCGGCAATGTTTTGTTAGTTAAAATAGCACCGCAAACAGTTTATTCTTTTTTATGAAATGTGACGGGGGCTCCTAACGGAACTTCAGAGTCAGCTTAGTGATATAATGTATACACTTCTGAGTTTGATGTATGCCTCCCATTATTTAGATTTGGTTTCTTCTTGTCATTTACCCTGACATGTAGATTCTGAGTGTCAACTACACTGCCTAAACTATCGCTCCACCCCTTGATTTACAGAGCTGATGTATCAATAAAGGAGCCAAACAGTAAAAAATGATCGTCAGATCCCATCCAAGAATAAAGTAAGGACCTTCATTGGAAATCTTGGATTTCTTGTACAACTTCTGATTACATTCTGTAACAGAGGTCCCCAACCTGTGGCTCTGGCGACCCATGTGGCTTGCGGGACCATGATGTGCGGCTCACGGCTGTCTGTCAACTTGGTGCATTAGCACCAGATCTAGCAAACGGCTAAGAAGAGCAAGTCTCCAGATGGTGACTTTTATGAGTAGCCTCAACATAGACGAGCAGATGTGGATGCACATATACTGGCCTAGGGGTAGAGAGATACATTAAATGAATGCTAAGCTGGACATAGGATTGTAATGATAGAGGGGGTGCTTGGATTTGGATGCAATAGTGTGGTGGGAATTCTTGATGCAAGAATAAGGAATGAGGGTAGTATGGGAACCCCTAGATGTACTTAAACTGAATTGGCAGTGGCAAACACAGACAGAAGAGGGCCCCTGTGCAAAAACAGCATATGGAACCTTTGCAGTTCAATAGCTCATCGTAATGTACAATTCCACCTGCTTTGGAGGTAGAAATGGACCCCATGACTCTTGTGTCCCTGTATGTCTGCACAGGCTGCCACAAGTTGTCTACCCCTGTGCCTTGGCACATTTCTGTGGGGAAGCCATGGCTGTCATACAGATAATGGGGCTTTGGGTGTCACTACTATGGGAAAGGCAGGAGCTTGATGTCACTATTCAAGGGAAAGGGGTGAACTTTGGATATGGCTCACCACCCTCTCTCGGAGATGAATGTCACTCTTCGATGGGAGCTCTGGATGTGGCTCACCACCCTCTCTCGGAGCTGAATATCACTCTTCAGTGGGAGGTCTGGATGTGGCTCACCACCCTCTCTCAGAGCTGAATGTCACTCTTCGATGGGAGCTCTGGATGTGGCTCACCACCCTCTCTCGGAGCTGAATATCACTCTTCGGTGAGAGGTCTGGATGTGGCTCACCACCCTCTCTAGGAGCTGAATGTCACTCTTCGGTGGGAGCTCTGGATGTGGCTCACCACCCTCTCTAGGAGCTGAATGTGGCTCTCGAGGTAAGAAAGGTTTGGGATTACTTCTCTATAACAAAGTCAACAGCACTATCCAAAGCCTAATAAAATCAGGACCCAATACCAAATCTGTAACTGGTCCCTTTCCACTATCACACATCATTTATAATCTTCACATGTGTGGCAGAGAAAGTTTGGACTGGCCAGGCCAGGGTGCGGTCACTAAACATATCTTTGGTCTTTCAAGCCATTTATCCATTTTTTCCATTTTTTAATGGCCAATTCAGCTGATGTTTAAGCATGGTTCACAATTTATTAGAAATACATGAAGAAATATACATTTATTGCTATAAATTCACAACAATCCAACAGTTCTGTTATCCTAATATGACTAATACATTCTCTAAAGAAGACCGCACCATGTCAACCCATCAAAAAACCCGGACCTGACCGTTATTTAGTGCAGATTATTTCCCTAAAACTGCATTCAAACACATAGGGCAACTGCCTCCTCCACCAGTAATTAACTTCCACACCATTATGCAATTAAAACTAATTTATGCGGAGCAAACAATACTTTCAAATTTCAATCACAGAAGGACAAATTCAATATGAAATTAAAAACAGTCCAATACATAATCTCATTTTTTTTTTTAAATAATACCAAATGATATTCTGGGGAAGAAAAAAAAATGCTAATTTGAAATGAATAAACTAGCAGGAAAGGAGTCTTTGAAAATTAAATAAAGCATAGAAATATTAAGAACACAGTGTTAATTAAACTCTCAGGGGGTGATGATTTAACGCAGTGCAAATGCCTTATAATTGTATACCTGGAGGATATCAAGTTGACAAATAGATTCCTGTTTGGAAAAAAAAATATCTATAACAACTAATGTTATAGTGAATACCAGACTGGAGAGTGCTCATAGCTGATCTGCTACTTGACCCTCACGCTATACAAATATAGCAGAGCTGAGCTTTTATTGCAGCAAGCTACAACTTTTCATCACATCTGTAAGTACCACACAAAGCTGCTGGTAGCCAACGCATACCCAAAAAGGGTTTCCCTGAGATCCTTTACTTACTAATTAGATTGTCACATCTCCGAAGACATCCTTATCTACCTATATGACCGCTGCAGTCAATCATTTATCAGGAAGGCTAGCAAAAGACTGCCGAAGCCAGTGAATAGCTGCTGAGTCGGCCAGCTCCAGCTTTATGCAAGCTCTTGCGCAACACAGTCTTAGTGGGACCCTCTTCGCTTTTGATTTTCCTCCTCGCCTTCCAAGAGTAACTGTATAATTTTTTTTTTTTTATCATGAAATTAGGATAATCCAGCTCAACGAACCGTTAATAGGCTTTTATTCACACAACATGCATAACAAAGGACAAGATCACCAGTACAGCAAAAAGAAGTGCGACATCAACGAGTTTCGGGTGACATTATTATTAGTCATTATTTTGGGGTTCTTACAGCTTTCTGATCTCTATTTATTCCATCTTTTTGGGGAGGTGAAATGATCATTTTGATTTCTTGTTTTCCATGTTGGCGTAAATATTTTGATATCATTAATAGCTTGCACAGTTACGCGCTCTGCGATGCTAAGTATATTAACTTTTTTTTCTTTTTAGGTTTCACTTACAAAAAGAGGAAGGATGGTGATATGAACTTTTAGAAATGTTACTTGTTTTAAAAAAAATATATTTTTCATTTTCTTTGTTACATTTTTTATTAGTAACCCGAGGAGACTTGAAGCTGCAATTATTCGATTGCTTTGTCTGTTCTTATACTGTAATATTGCATTGTACTGTAAAATTACCAGTTTCCTATGAATCCAGGTTCAAGAGTACACGCATAGCCGACATGGGGGCATGACAATGCCATTCATATTGCCGGGGAAAGGATTGGCGACGGACATTAGAGGAGACCCCTTCCCCCATCTTCTACCTCTTAAATGCTGCAGTCAGGATTGATGCGGCATATAAACCCTTGTAATTAGAGCCAGCTCAGATCTTAGCGGTTAGACTCGGTTGTCGGTTATGCAACACATCATGTATGGAACAAGCTCAGCTCCGAAATCCACTCCATACGCGCAGTCTCATCCAACACGTATGGTAGATGTCACAAATTGATTCCTGGGCAGAGTTGGTCCCCTGAAACAATGGGACCCGGTAGTTGATTGGGTTCGCTCAGTACTGGCTGCAGCAGGTAGAAGAAGATGGAAGTCTTGGATGCAGTCAACTCAACAAAGACAAATAGGACCCACTGGAATGGCAGCAGAGTTACGGAGTGAGAATAATCCCTCCTTTTGCCCTATTTTTTTAGGGTCTCAAAAGGAAACATTACAAGTTTTTGTTCTTATCCATGGCCATGTTATGGCTCCATACAAGCTACAATAGAAGCAATCAGGGCTATAGCATGCCATTTTTAGGCTACTTTTAGGGAAGAATGACCTCACTCAAGGTGTCCTACACCATACGGCCGTATACGAGATGCCTCAATAGTATGAAGGCAATCTACGTTCCTCCATGCTCTAGGCTTCTGTGCTGTATGTATGAGCTTTGCTCGGCCACTTAGCATGATGCACAACAATTAATTGACAAATCGGGTCCTATTACATCAATATTTCCACAAATTGCATACAAATGGTTTGCATTCACTTGGAAACTAATCATTTACTCTGCTCAGCCTTCAATAAAGTTGAGGCGATAGGACAGAAATACTATATCGCTAGACAATATAGACCTGAAGAAAGCCTCCATCAGCCAGTGTCTCCCCTATAGCGTCTGATTATATTTCCTTCAGTTCAATACGGTTCTGTTGTTTTTAATGACTACGTTGAGGGCAAGCTGGTGGTGGGTGAAGCCAGAAACATACTGAGAGTAAGCTAAAAAGCGGAGGACTCCAGTTCTCTCCCACTCCTGCTCCATCTTTGTTGTGAATGTAGAGATAATAATTAGCTGATAACTAAGCCTCACATACTGCGAGGAGAAAAAGCACGATGTCATATACCGGTATTCGAATATATGTGTGTGCATTGGTATTTGTACAGACAGTGATAAATGGAGCCTGAACGGCAGAAAGAACATTAAGAGTTCCAATCTGGAAAAACAAAAACATATCATCCAGATAGATTATAGCTAAGATTACAAAGGACCAAGATGGAAAGAATAGAATGTGGTTCAGAAAAATGGATTATTAGATATGACATATCTAGGAGAGTATTGTATTCCATACGATATGGGCCATGGAATAGATCAGTACGATACATATTAAAAGGGTTTTCAATTTGCTGACTGTAGGTGGTATGGCAGAATGGCAGAGGCTCAGCTCTGGACATTGGTGGCCGTGACTGGTACTGAAATCTCTCTTCCATGCAAGCAAATGGAAGAGATCCGGCGCCTTCGATCAACTAATTGGTGGAGGTGACAGTATTGGGACCCCCAGTAGTCTGATATTGATGGTGGAGGTGATCCGAATTGATCTGATACTGATACTTATCCTTAGTGCTCGTGCTCATGGCCATATTTTTGATCCAAGTGCAATCCGAGAAAACCTCAGATCGAACTCAGACCACTGTTAGTCTATGGGGCCGTGCAAATGTCCGATATTTTTCTTGGACTGAGCTGGTCTGAGGAAAAACATTGCAGCATGCCCGAGTTTGATCCTATATTCGGATGCAAGTCAATGAGTCCATGGAAACCATAAGACTGCACTGGGATAACATCTGAGTGCGGCCTAATTTCAACGGATGAACACAATGGAGAAAAAGGAGAATTTATTTTTCCATCTTCTCCGCATTCGAGAAAATTGGATCAAACTATGATCCTACTTTGATCAGAGTTTGATCAGTGTGGGATTTGTATTATCGGCCCATTTCTCTCAGATGAGAGAATATACTGCTGTGTGACCCCTGCCAAAAAATGAGTCATCAATAGAGTTGGTGTGAATCAATTCGCACATCTCAGTCTATCGGCCATGATAGGGGTGGGTGGCCACTGGATGAGAACTGGAGAACTACCTCTTACCTGGCGGTATCCGCAGCCCTCCTTTTGATAAGTCGGCCGGGCGCGACGTCACATGTGTGTTGCTTGACAATGATGACCTTGCATCAGGCTGGCTTTTTCAAAAGAAGAGCCATGGGTGCCATCAGTTAAGAGGAGGTTCTCCTGCTCACCTCCAGTGACCACAGATTACTGTAGAAGTCAATGGACTGGGATGGGCGAATCGGGTTGCACCAACTTTAATTATCAATATTAAAGTCCCATAAAAAACCCTAAAAGGAACTAGAGCACTTTCCTCAATGCAAATAAGAAGTTTTTTTTAATTCATGAATGCTGAATGTATTCTTCAATGAATAGACCAGCAAGAAGTACCACAAGATTATTTTCCCGCCCAGGTCTCCTTGGCTTTGCTCATGATCATATTCACACTGCATTTTTGCCTTACGTTTAGCTTTTACACTGTGTAAACTGTTGATGTAAACACTAATTTGTCCATAGGGCTCTTTTGCCAGAAGGAGACCAAAAAATGTTGTTTTGGCTTCTGTCTGGCCGGTATAAAAAAAGGTACGGAATAGCAAAGTAGACTATACTTTCCCATCCAGCAGGACCCAGTAAGAAAACATTTGTTAAAAGGATACTTTTTTAGAATGAAAGTCTACTGGTGATGGATTAAGAGCTTTTCCTGGTGTATACATTAGATAGAGGTCTTAAAACATGGTGTGAACATAGCCTCAACTTATCTATGGATAACATCAGCATGGTAAAGTGCTGGACTGTCTGTAGATCTAGGATCGTGTCACCTTCCATCACCTGTTAGATGATCTTTCTCCACTAGAAGTTTTGTTTCTTGTGGTCCTTAAGATTGTCTAAGACGTAAATATGGCAATCTGGTCTATGGACATTGAAAGCTGCATATACAGACCCTGCAGAGTGTCCTTCAGAGTCTCTATTATTGCGCTGTAGGTATCAGCCTTTTTATCCAATCCTTGTACAGTAGGATACGTCTGTAATGTGGCAAGTCATATTTTGTGCCAATTTGGTAAAAAAAAAACTAGAGGTACAGTGTAGGACCATAGCAAGCCACGGGCACAGGGCTTGGACTGGCCCACAGGAGAACAGGAGAAACCTCCGGTGGGCCCCACCACCCTCTTATATGAGCAGTACATGGCACAATACACTTGAATCAATATATACAGACAAAGGCAGCATCTTATTCATCTAACAATGTACCCAGTTCATTGTTAAACAGAATAAATTGGTGATTGACGATAATGTCATATTTGCATGCAGCTGAAAAGTGGGGCCCTGGAGTTGGTTAATGGGGGGCCCTTGACACCCCAGTCCGACACCATATTATATCTTTATATACCATAGGTTTAGGATACCACTGTGTGCATGAGGCTTTATATCAAAGCAACGGAGTTTTAGTGGATAAATGAGGACGGACCATTAGCAGAACATACAGAATAACATGCTTCGTCAATTAGGTTGGGATTGATGGATTTGTGTTTTTCTCAACCTTATTAGCAATAAAACTTTATAATTACAGAAAATGTTCACACCAGGCCAAGAAATGCGATCAAGACGCTCAGATGTCTAGAAAAAAGTTATAAAAGGAGCTCCGAATACCGACTCCATCACCAAAACATCAAAGGCTGTGGCAAAACCTGAAGCTGATGGTTACCCATGCAAAATCTCCAACTATCTTGAATCTTTAATAGTATTGCCAGGGGCGGACATATGATTGGTGCAAACTATGTTTCCACACAGGGGTCCAAGAGGTAAAGGGGGCCACATCCACCTCCACAGCAGGTGGCATTGCGCATTATGATGAACTATTGGACTGCAAAGGGCCCATATACTGTTTTTGAACAGGGGCCTCTTCTGTATGCGAGTATTGCTCTGTCAAAGGCTCTGTACCACCCAAGGCACCAAAATGTATCCATCTACAAAGTAACTGAGAACTGCAGAATTCATACATGTAATGCTATAGGATATGCACTAATACAGGCATCTTATTATTCTCACTTATTGGAGAAGTGCTGCCAGTTTTTGGATATTATCTATTATGGATCTCGTTGAGGTCAGACTTGGATTTGCACCTTTAGGCCTCCTTCACACATCAGTGTTTAAACACGTACGTGAAAAAACATCTCTGGTGCCATCAGTGTTTTGGGTCAGTTTGTCATCAGCGTTTCATCCGTGTGTTATATGTGTGTCCGTTTTTACCATCAGTGTGTCATCAGTGTTTTTCTGGCATGCACAAAGAAAGAAAGAAATTACAAAGCTTCTCCTATACTTTGCAATGTTAAACACGGACGGAACACAGACGGCACATGAATGGAAGCCGGATGGAACACAGGTGGCAAATGGATGGAACACAGACGGCACATGGATAGAACCCGGATGGAACACAGGCGGCACATGGATGGAACCCGGATGGAACACAGACGGCACATGGATGGAACCTGGATGGAGCACAGACGGCACATGGATGGAACCTAGATGGAAGCCGGATGGAACACAGACGGCACATGGATGGAACCCGGATGCAACACAGGCGGCACATGGATGGAACCCGGATGGAACACAGACGGCACATGGATGGAACCCGGATGGAACACAGACGGCACATGGATGGATCCCGAATGGAACACAGACGGCACATGGATGGAACCCGGATGGAGCACAGACGGCACATGGATGGAACCCGGATGGAAACAGACAGTACATGGATGGAACCCAGATGGAACAAAGGTGGCACATGGATGGAACCCGGATGGAACACAGGCGGCACATGGATGGAACCCGGATGGAACACAGGCTGCACATGGATGGAACCCGGATGTCATCCGCGTGCTATACCTGTTTTTCACTGACCCATAGACTTGTATTGCTCCTTGTCTTCTGTGCTGCCGGAGGAAAAAAGGGACATGTCTCCGTGTGGTTTGCATGGGCACACGATCCATATAAAAAAACGGACATGTGCACAGCGGCTATAATGGGCATGTTTTGGTATCCGTGAAAAAAACGGAAGCAAAATGTACAGTACAGACCAAAAGTTTGGACACACCTCATTTAAAGATTTTTCTGTATTTTCATGACTATGAAAATTGTACATTCACACTGAAGGCATCAAAACTATGAATTAACACATGTGGAATTATATACTTAGCAAAAAAGTGTGAAACAACTGAAAATATGTCGTATATTCTAGGTTCTTCAAAGTAGCCACCTTTTGCTTTGATGACTGCTTTGCACACTCTTGGCATTCTCTTGAGGAGCTTCAAGAGGTAGTCACCGGAAATGGTTTTCACTTCACAGGTGTGCCCTGTCAGGTTTAATAAGTGGGATTTCTTGCCTTATAAATGGGGTTGGGACCATCAGTTGTGTTGTGCAGAAGTCTGGTGGATACAAAGCTGATCGTCCTACTGAATAGACTGTTAGATTTTGTATTATGGCAAGAAAAAAGCAGCTAAGTAAAGAAAAATGAGTGGCCATCATTACTTTAAGAAATGAAGGTCAGTCAGTGCGAAAAATTGGGCAAACTTTGAATGTGTCCCCAAGTGCAGTTGCAAAAATCATCAAGCGCTATAAAGAAATTGGCTCACATGAGGACCGCCCCAGGAAAGGAAGACCAAGAGTCACCTCTGCTTCTGAGGATAAGTTTATCCGAGTCACCAGCCTCAGAAATCGCAGGTTAACAGCAGCTCAGATTAGAAACCAGGTCAATGCCACACAGAGTTCTAGCAGCAGACACATCTCTACAACTGTTAAGAGGAGACTTTGTCCAGCAGGCCTTCATGGTAAAATAGCTGCTAGGAAACCACTGCTAAGGACAGGCAACAAGCAGAAGAGACTTGTTTGGGCTAAAGAACACAAGGAATGGACATTAGACCAGTGGAAATCTGTGCTTTGGTCTGATGAGTCCAAATTTGAGATCTTTGGTTCCAACCACCGTGTCTTTGTGCGACGCAGAAAAGGTGAACGGATGGACTCTACATGCCTGGCTCCCACCGTGAAGCATGGAGGAGGAGGTGTGATGGTGTGGGGGTGCTTTACTGGAGACACTGTTTGGGATTTATTCAAAATTGAAGGCATACTGAACCAGCATGGCTACCACAGCATCTTGCAGCG
This sequence comes from Phyllobates terribilis, assembly GCF_046119375.1. Taxonomy (NCBI): domain Eukaryota; kingdom Metazoa; phylum Chordata; class Amphibia; order Anura; family Dendrobatidae; genus Phyllobates; species Phyllobates terribilis. The sequence goes on from NW_027362768.1 coordinate 149,007,833, forward strand.
GCATGCTATTCCATCCGGTTTGCGTTTAGTTGGACCATCATTTATTTTTCAACCTGACAATGACCCCAAACACACCTCCAGGCTGTGTAAGGGCTATTTGACCAAGAAGGAGAGTGATGGGGTGCTAGGCCAGATGACCTGGCCTCCACAGTCACCAGACCTGAACCCAATCGAGATGGTTTGGGGTGAGCTGGACCGCAGAGTGAAGGCAAAAGGGCCAACAAGCTCATCAAGAGAATGCCAAGAGTGTGCAAAGCAGTCATCAAAGCAAAAGGTGGCTACTTTGAAGAACCTAGAATATAAGACATATTTTCAGTTGTTTCACACTTTTTTGTTAAGTATATAATTCCACATGTGTTAATTCATAGTTTTGATGCCTTCAGTGTGAATGTACAATTTTCATAGTTATGAAAATACAGAAAAATCTTTAAATGAGAAGGTGTGTCCAAACTTTTGGTCTGTACTGTACGTGCAACATGAACATCTGAATGAGGCCTTAGACTGTATCGGTGCAGTTTATATTTTTGGATTTATATACTGTGTATATACAGTCTGTCTATCTATCTATCTATCTATTTGTATGCTTTGTCTTGCACCTATATTAATAGGCACACAGTATCTTCCTGCACCATGTTCCCTTCTTAACCAGCACCACTCACTACCCAGGTGGCAACTAGTCCCCTGGAGACTGAGCCTTGCCATGCCTCCGTAAACAGAATATTTCTTACCCTAGATAATTCATGTAACATCTGTTTAATGTATCTGCAGGAATTGTAGGCCATTTGTGAACTAAAAATCTGAATATTTTGCAAAAAAACAGAATTTTCTCTGCATATCAGAGATACAGGAGAGCTGAAAAGGATTCTTCGTGTTGCAATATCGCGCTATGTAAATCATAAAACTGCAGGTAAATGTATAAGAGGAATCACAATGCACAGACGACACAGCCTGATGTGTTTTCCGGCTCTGCTACATCTGTAATGAGACTTTACTGCTGTAAGGAAGTGTCTTATCTAAATAAAGTGATGGAGTGAAAGTGCATCTAGGGAAAAAAACAAAGCCACATAGATCAGATGGAAAGGGTTAACCTCTCATGCGGTGGAGGGAGTGCGGGGCAGCATTTGCTTAGCTGGCTCTGCATTTTGTACCGTGCTGCAGTCACATCTTTGCAAATGTGCGTGCACATCCATTTCTCCGACCCTATTACCCCCACCCCTTGCAGTGCGCACATTCACCCTTGCCATGTCTCCATCCGATTTAATTAAAGATTCTGTGTGCTTCTAAACATTTCCGTAGCCTTTCAAGATCACCTGATCCTCTGGGGATACAGAATAATGAAGGATGGTGGAGCAGGGCAGGAGGAAACTCCGAGCTTCCAGTTCTTCTTTGAAATAAGTCTGGGTAAAAATTCTGCAAGGCCGAGTAAATGAAAGGCCATTTAAGCATCTCATTGCCCCTTCATGTGAGAGGAGGGAATTTTTTTTTTTTTTTAAGGAATGGTTATATAATGTACCAGCACATCTATCTAGCAGATGTTTAGTAATAACAATGTATTAAAATGTAAGAATATATATTTTCCAAACATAAAAATGATGGCATTAAAACTGGTTATAATGAAAGTGGCTCAATTATACATGGCATTGCATTAGGTCAATTTTTTTGGCCAGCGCCTTTGGCGGCAAATGCTCCCAAATAAACATCTACTGTGACCATAGACTACCATTAGCTGGACATACCTCAAAAGAGTGCCCCTTTTTCATGTTAGAGGATGGAAGTTCTTCATGAATGTTTATATAATCTATCAGCACATCTATATGTCAGATGTTTGGTAATAGCAATGTAATAAAACCTAATAATATATATTTTCCCCACATAGAAATTATGAAATTAAGCCTGGTTATAATGAAAGTGGCTCAATTATATATGTGGCATAGCATTGGGTCAATTTTTTGGGCCAGCGCCTTTGGTGGCAAATGCTTCCAAATAAATATCTTCTGTGCTCATAGACTACCATTAGCTGGACACACCTCTATTAGCTGGACATACCTCAAGAGAGTGCCCCTTTTCATGTGAGAGGAGGGAATTTTTTTTAAGAATGGTTATATAATGCACCAGCACATCTATCTGGCAGACGTTTGGTAATTACGTAATAAAACCTAATAATATAGATTTTGCCTACACATAAATTATGGCATTAAATGTAGTTATAAAGAAGATGGCTCAATTATACATTGCATTGCATAGGGTCAATTTCTTTGGCCAGCGCCTTTGGCGGCAAATGCTCCCAAATAGACATCTATTGTGCCGATAGACTACCATTAGCTGGAGAGACCTCCATTAGCTGGACAGAGCTCAAAAGAGTGCCCCTTTTTCATGTGAGAGGATGGAAATCCTTCTGGAATGGTTATATAATGTACCAGCACATCTATCTGGCAGACGTTTGGTAATAAAAATGTAATAAAACTTAATAATACATATTTTCCCCACATAGAAATTGTGACATTAAGCCTGGTTATAATGAAGGTGGCTCAATTATATATAGCATAGTATTGCGTCAATTTTTCGGCAAGCGCCTTTGGCGGCAAATGCTCCCAAATAAACATCTACTGCGTCCATAGACTACCATTAGCTGGACAGATCTCCATTAGCTGGACATACCTCAAAAGAGCGCCCCTTTTACATGTGAGAGGATGGAAATTTTTTTAGGAATGGTTATAAAATGTACCAGCACATCTATCTGTCAGACGTTTGGTAATAACAATGTGTTTAAACCTAATAATGTTTATTTTCCCCACATAGAAATCATGGCATCATTAAACCTGTTTATAATGAAGGTGGCTCAATTATACATGGCATTGCATTGAGTCAATTTTTCAAGACGACTTAGGCTCGCACTGCGTTTGGCCAGCGCCTGTGGCGGCAAATGCTACAAAATAAACACCTCGTGTGCCCATAGACTACCATTAGTTGGACATATCTCAAAAGAGTGCCCCTTTTTTGAGACATATGGCCAGTCAGTATATATTGGCCTGGGTGCACATGACTGGTCTTCTCCAAACGAGTATATACAAAAATTAGCATTTTCCTTTTCATGTTAGTCATTGGTGGTTGTGACTTAATATATACAATAAAGTTGCATATGTCTGGGTCACACATTTCAAGGCATGATGCAAATCTAGCCTTAGTGGGTATGACAAACATGGATCTAGGTAGTAGGTGACCAACGTCATTACACTACACTATATTATGCAATGACATCTCTTATTCAATGACCAAGCAGAAAAAGTTATTATCATTTTACAATTAATATATTATTAACATTACATTTATTATTACCTCATTACTTTACTACTATTATATCATTATAAATGATTATTTCATTTTATATTGTCACTGTAATAATAATAATAATAATAATAAATATTAATATTATTATTTATTTAATTATTATTATTATTATTATTGTTAAAGTAATTATTATAGTGACAATAATTGCAGGTAAATTTATAATAATGTACAATAAAGGTAAATAATAATAATAATATTGTAATAGTAAAAATATAAAAATAATTTCATAATTATATAATAAAGTAATGAAGCAATAATTAATGTAATATATTAATTGTAAAATAATATGAATATTTCTTACATGAAGACTATTATTTTTGCTACTGTCTCATCTGTACAGAAGAAAATTCCAAATTTCCTTGATGTTGCCAATTTCATTTCCCTACCAGTCGTCCTGCTTGTACCACTGACCGCCCGGCACAGACGTCCACATTACTAACTAGTACGATATTAATATTTTATTACTTAGGAACAGATTCATTTTACAAGTGTCCCTGTAGATTCTATTCATATGTTGCAAACTGTGAATAATATAGGACGGGGATATATAACCAGCCAATAGCTAATGAATTCCTATATACCATGGAGGATTACCATAGTAATGGTCAAAACTTCCTGCAGAACATAACGACCCCACATAGTCGGCACTGTAAGACTGGACAATGAAGGGTCCTTTTTTTAAATAAAACTTTCACAGAATGCTTTAAAAAAATAAAATAAACAGTATCCAAACGTATATTGAGCAAAAGAATGCCAAATATTCACATCTTTTTTTTTTCCTCATTGGCTTCTATTGTAAAAAGTTTGCAAAATACTTGAGTTTATACTAAAAGTTTATGTTTATACCTTAAGACCTTGCTCTAATTTCAGGTTAGGTATTTGTGTCTCTTATTGGTCACTTTATATATCTTTACTCTTATTTTTGTGTCACCCTTTCTCTCTATGCCAGGGTACCCCAAATATGACGATAATTGCTCACAATCTAGAATAATGTTTAACGAGTCAATGGCCGTAGATACTGAGTGTGATATATTGTCAAGACCACCATTGGCTCAATGCATTCACATTTTTTTTTTTTATATCATATCCCTTATTTTAGGTGCCATTCTAGGCTCCTATATATATAATTAATTATAGTAATTAAAATCAAAACTTAAAGGGGTTCTCCAGTGTTTGTTAAAAGGGCTCCTCAAAAAATAAGGTGACAGAACATTCTGCTGCTGTGATCCTCAATTGTAATATATGGGTTAGGGTTTGTGTTGCACTGTCTATTGCTGGCTGCAGAATGGGTTAACTGAGAATCTGTCAGTGAGCTGGTTCTGATGGCCCAATGGGAGAGTTTCTAACTCTTTTATCTGTCTTTTTCTGAGTGCCTCTCAGCTGAGTTATGACCACAGATAACATCAAAGGCCTGTAAAAGCGAAAAACATGTAAAAGCATAAAACAGTGCAACATTTTTAAGTTAGTTAATTCCCCTGCAGCACCCCCACAGGTGAAGTAAGGTGTTACATGACTCCCAATAAAATCAATAGACTGACTGGAGAAATGCATGGGCTTGCCAGATCCTCTAGAACCAGAGACACATTCAAGGCCATTCTCCACTTTTGGTCTGTTATCTCATAATATTCAAATATGGATATTAAACAAAAAATAAAAGGCAACAATTTTCTTTTTCACCTAAATGCTTGTATTTGGGGCTAACACTTATTTTTGCAATTGGATTTCATTAAAAATGTTCCACAATTTGCCTCCTGTAGCCTCTGTATTTCACAGTCTATTACTGGCTGCAGAATGAGTTAACTGGGGATCCACCAGTAAGCTCATTCGGGGGAGTTTCTAACTTTTTAATCTGTCTTTTTCTGGGTTCCTCTTAGCTGATTTATGACCACAGACCACTTCAAAGTTGAATATGTAAGGAAACAAAGCCTGTAAAAGCAAAATGGTGCAACATTTTTAAGGAAACTCCTAATGCAAAAATGATTTTTAGCCCCATATACATGCATTTAAGTTAAAAAAAAAGTCCCCAAAGTTACACAACTTTTTTGAATCAAGTAGAAAACTACTGTAAGGTTTATTATACATGTCAGTAATTATGGGATCAGGGGACAATCTTTGCTGTCACATGATCATATGGGGGTCTTATAAATAAGGTAATAGTAGTTTTGATAACTAGTTACTTCTTACCGTAGGCCTATTATACAGTAGGTGGTAGTGATTTTTGCTTTTCTTCTATTGATTCTTGTATTTATGGGTCAGAATACAGCTTACATTACTGGAAACGTCTATTTGACTTGACAAAAGTCTTTCCTCTCTTTTACGAGCTGTCATAGAGCTGCAAATATTTGCATCTTAATCCTTCCCTTTATGCATCAGCTCTTTCTTGTTTTCCGGATGGCTGCATCCGAACAGTTATGTTTATAGCTTTATAAGACTGTCCTTTATGGTGCCGTAAATGTGACAGAGCCAGGGGTCAGGGGTCATTACGAGAGCGCACATTTAGAAGTCCCTTGGAATCAACGTAATGAGAAACAATTGACTACGCAATACATAAACTCTGTCCCCAATGGAAGACGGAGCCCGGAGCTAGAAGGACTAGAAGGATGTCTAATTTATTCAATAAAGTGTTTATTTTAACCTGCCGGCCCTTATAGGGGATTTGGGGCACACGTTTCAGACGTCTGCAGCGCTTCTCCTCCGTTACTGTTTTTTTTTTTTTTTATTATGTTGCATCATTGGGGGGAAACATTGGAACCAGAATAACCAGATTGGATTCCATTAATTTAGTGCAACTTTAAGTCAATGGATTCCATAAATGTCAGATTTTTCTTAGATGCAGATTTGACGTTGCGAAATAACCATGTATAAAGTATAATATTCTAGCACTTTTTGCCTAAAAAAAAAAAAAAAAATCTACAATATATATTTTTTGTTCTTACACATAATTCATTCTCAAGATTAATTGGTTGTGCAGCTGTGTATAATATATATATATATCCGTGGTTCTATGGAAAATTAAAGGTGCCACTATTAATACTACTGTACTGTATATCGGCGCTTCGTAACAAATTAGACTCTGGTCTAATTCACTTTTTATTACTTTGCTACAAAGTTAATTAATATGCGTTATATAACAATGAACCAATGATTAAGTCATCAGTTTATTTGGGGGGTACATTTGTATTATAACCTGACTTTTTTAGGAAATATTAAACTAGTAGGTGAAAATCTCACAGTTTAACCTTCACAGGCTGTCATCTTTGTAGATAATTGGTCACAAAAATAGAAGGAGGAGAAATTTGTGGATTTGTCGCCCCCCCCTCCACCACCTCACCCGATTTGACAGGCAGCTTGAAATTAGCCATGCTTTTTAACGACGTCCCCCAAAATACAATCCTCTTCGTCTAACCCTAAACACCCTAATGACATTGAAGGGAAAAAAATACTGCATTGCAGCACTTATTCAATACGTCTGTACATTCAACTGTCCCATAGACAAATTACTGTGTGAAAGGTATGTGGCTCAAAGAGCGAGCCAGGCATGGTATCATTATATCCCCCCCCCCCTATATTTCTCATATATATTTCTTTTATTTCTCAGGCACATTCCTATTAGTTATAAGCCAAGAGGCTAAACACACAGTGGGGAAAGGACACTACTCCACTCAACGGTCCACAGTGGAGAAGTAGTGGTGGTGTTCAGTGCAGGACATGTAAAGATTGCAATTGTCGATGCTCTGTGCATTTGGCAAACAAAGAGGTAAAGAATAAAAAAGGGAGGAGGGGGGGATTCATGGAAATCTGTGGCGGCTGAGAGACACTGATCATTTCAGAACAAAGGGAATGAGAGAAATTGGATTTTAAAGTCACGAAAGAAGACAGATCCAATGACAGCAAACACAACGTAGCGAAGACTCGAAAAGAATACTTAGGCCCTTAGGCTGCTAACCAAGGTGCTGAACTGTGAACATCAAGAGAAGCCAAAATAATCTATAGGAAAAAAACAATGTAGGGATCTTATCTTCTCACTTACATGGAGGGCATCAATAGACGGTTAACGGTTTGGGATAATTTGCCAAGGTGTCCATTGCAAACTGTGAGTTTCTAACAATATATCAACCTTTGCAGCAACCAAGGAATTCAGGAGGGATTTTAACTATTCTACGTCCTGGATTTCTGCAAGTCACAGCTGTAAATCTACAGGGGTAATTATTCTTATCAGCACAAACCTCAGTATACCAAATTGTCTTATGTCTTGCAACTACCCCCTGCAAAGTATATGATTATTGCTTCAGCTTCGGTGTGTATCACCCATGCTCATACAGAAAATGCACAAAAACTACACGTAAAACTACAACCAGCACATGCAGAAAATGCACTAAAACGCCACGTAAAACTACAACCAGCACGTACATGAAATGCACTAAAATTACAACCAGCACATACATAAAATGCACTGAAAATACAGCCAGCACATACATAAAATGCACTAAAATTACAACCAGCAAATACATAAAATGCACTGAAACAACAACCAGCACATACATAAAATGCACTAAAACTACATGTAAAACTACAACCAGCACATACATAAAATGCACTAAAACTACAACCAGCACATCCCGAAAATGCACTAAAACTGGAGAAGACTTTTACTACATTGTTTTCCATCTACTCTCTAGTTCTTTAATAGTAAATCCACTGATCAGACCTCCTATGGAGTATGTGATTGAGTGTTCTTGTGCAGCACACTGAAGGACACCCCAGCAACGTTGAAACCTAAGCCACTTTCACACCCAGGTCCAATCTCAATAAATAATAACAGTTTTTTTTTCTATTCGTAGAAGTTTCCATTGCTCCATGTTTCTTTCCCTTTTCCCCTAGGAAGCTCTGGGCAATGTAATGGACAATAGTAACGTAGTAACTTAATCAAAGCAACATTGAGTTTGTTACCTTAGACCTGTAACACAAGTTATCATATATCCTCCTAAAATACACCTGAAATAGTAATATTGCAATAAACAAAATGACCGGTCTTCAAAATAATCCATATCCAAGGCCCAAAGTAAGTGCAATAATGCATCAACGCCCCAAACACATGATAACTCGAATGCACAAATCATGCACAACTAATAGTGAAAAGGTACAAAAAGGCAACATAGGATGCGATGCACCGCGCAGAGGAATACTATGTAACAATTCCCTTCCATTATCAGCTGTCTCTCCTTTGACTATAGACTTTCTTTCCATACCATTATTCATTTAGTCAAGATGGAAATTGAGGTGTTTTGTGCACTGGAGTGAAACATATTTTGATTGCAGGGTTTCTACGTCCCCTTGTACTCGTGTATGAATGTATTTCCTTACTCAACAAAGGCTTAGACAACGAAGACTCAAAATTTCATTATTTTCGTAACTTTCAAAAACACAATCTAGCATCATCCCATTGTCCCCTATAAAACCCAATGGTGTGGAGTTGCAAACATATTGGAATATGTTAATTCTTACAGTACTTTCTGACTATACGTTGCATGTCCAAGGCGTAGACCCCGAATGTCTTTTTTTTCCTATTTTTTTGGACTGCCTCTTACCTCCCATTCCTACCTAACGTTAAAGTGAGTGAAAGTCAAGGTGGTAAAATATAGGTTCCTTGAAGAAGGACGAATGCTACAAGGCTCATCAAACATTCTGTTATCTGCTTAAAACCAACTGGGGGGGGGGGGGGTTGGTGGGGGACACCGCTTCATCTCAACCCCCTGCTGGTGCTGTAAAGCGCATTTTGAAATATCTAAAATAACTATTTCGCTGTAGAACATCCATCTATAGTCGGCAATGCCCTTTAAAAGTAGATGTACGTATATGTAACCACTTAATATAGATACGTTTATAAATATGTAAATAAATATATGTGCTTGCTCCATTGTTGGTCAAGGTTTTCGCTCTTCTTGCTCAGTATGCGTAACACATAAGAAGAAACGCGGTTCTACAGAGAGACAGATGCTTAAAAATAGTGTTTAGCAATTCACCGTTCATCTGTGCGGAGATGTAATTAGCACCTATATGTACAGAATAATTAAAGCTGTGACTGCTATAAAGCAGTGCAGATAATAGCGGTAACCCCAGTCCTATTTTTTTTTTTTTCACGCCGCTTGCTATATTCCCAAATGATTGCCACCTGCTCCCCTATCTCCGCTCTTTCCCTAGTCGTTTCCTGGGCAACCTTTCTCTGGCTTCCCCTCGGAGCGATAGCTTTCGCTTAGAATGCTCCATCTAATCTTGTTTGTTTTACACCCATCAAAACAAGCAGACAAAGACAATTCCTTAAAGAATGGAACAAAAAAAAAGAGGCGTTCGGAGGAGATAAAGGATCCTCAAATTAGAAGGAAAGGGAAAGTAATGTTTTTTTTTTTTGCATTAAAGGTCCGAATGTTCCAAAGGGATTTTGGAGGAAACTGTAGGTTACATTGTTGCCCTGTGTCCCTGCAGCGTTCAATGAAATGCCATGCAGGTCACGACTGCAAAGATTCAAGTGTGGCACTTTACACCCATTGTGAGAAATGCACACAAAAGGAGCGTCAAGTAGCTACATGCTCAGTGTTTTGGGGACAGGAAAGAAAAGCCAGCTGCACTTATTAAACATACGGGCATTCTGCGGCAAATGATTTTTTTTTTTTTTGCTTTAAGGCAGAACTGCTTTTCAGCAGCGTAAAGGGAGAGAGAAAAAAAAAAATCCTGACACGGCCAAAGACTCATGTAATTCAAATGAAGATTACACAGCACCAAGTAATTCCGTGATAGACGTGCACTGACATTATAGTTGTCAAGGTCCTATCCTAGATTGGATGCAACACAGCGAGTCACGCGTTCGACATGAATTACCCATGTTAAAAAAAAAAAAGCGAAAGCCGGAAGAAATTGCAGACGTCGTTTAAAATAATCGCTAAAAAAAAAAGAAAGAAAATAAGGAAAAGAATAGCAATGGAATAGAATGCACTTACCATCTTTAAGCCATTCCACTCCATCTGTGACTATTGAGATGGAGCCTTCAAGCTTGTCACAGTGTCAAAACCAAAAAGAGCGTTATGTAAAAACTGACATTCCTCCTTACAGTACTGCTGGCAAGAGATGCTAGGAAGGACACACGCGCACACACACTCACACACATACATACACAGAGTGCGCGCTCAGCCACACGCCAGCCTCCTCCTCTTTTATGAGGTCACGGCAGGAAACTCTGAAATACAATATGCAGCATTTACCAAGCCTCTATATATTACTCTCGTGAAAGATTACCATAAGGAAAGGAGAGGACCAACCGAAATTAGCAGCATGGGCGAGAATTTTTTTTTTTTTTTTTTAAAGGGATTTTTCCTTCCAAAGAGTCTTTGTGCAGGAACACAATGGCAGAAAAGAAGCCTCACATACACAATTTCACAGGTTAAATGGATACGGGTAATCGCGATGCTATACTCACTACGTAGGGTCTTAAGATGAGCGTGCAAAACCGGAACGACCTTGAGAATATGCATTCTAATACAGCCTGTTAGCACATGACAGATCACTCGAAGAATAAAAAAAAATAGATAAAAAAATAATAACAAAAAATAACTAAATCAACCCACTGATACTATCACTCTAGAAGCCAAAAAAATAAATAAAAAAAAATACAAATAAATCAGCCCAATCACTAAAGCAGCAGCAACATCATCAAGCCCATAGAACAAGAGACGCAGACACAACATATCGACACAGCAAAACGGGACTCGAACAGAAAGAAATTGCCATACCTACCATCACCATTCTTAACTGTTAATATTTTCTCGCGCCGCGCGACCTCCGACTTTTCTCCTCGCAACAGTTAATTTTTCGAGAATGTTTTATTGTATTTTTTTTTGGGGAAAGAAAAAAAAAAAAAAAAAAAGTTTGAGTATTTTTTATGTCTTTTTTTTGCAATTTTGTTTGTTCTGTTGTTTTTTTTTACCCCCAAATCCACGAAAAAGCGAAAAATAAAAAAGCCAACAAAATATCCAGTTAAATAATAATAAAAAAAAGTAAAGCAATAGATGAATGAATAAATAGTAAACTATATCTGGTGTTTTTTGTGAGAATTGAAATAAAGGTGGGGAAAAAAAAAAAAAGCAAATGAAAAATCAAAATTAAAAAATAAGAAAAAAAAAAAAGGAAAAGAAAAAAACACAGAGAGAGAGAGAAAGAGACTGTGTCGATGCCTCTCGAAAGTAGGGTGTAGATATGAAAATTGGATAGAGCCTTGCTAGAAAATTGGCTGGCTGCTTGCATGCATTTATGGGACTATCTGTCAGATAACGGCTGCATCTGATTGGCTGAGGGAGCTGGGGAAGGCGGGGTTATGCAAGGTGCTATTGAAATTGTCTTCTAACAGCTAGGGAGCTTAACTCTTTGTCTGCTGCAGAAGGCTTTGCTGTGTGTCCTCTTGAATATGTTGCTGCCAGAGCCCTGGGGGTTAATGGCTCAGTGATGGTCACTGAAATATGCTTTGTATTTTGCCATTAATGACCAGCTGGACGCATTTGGCTCCACAGTATCAGTTCACGGGTCTTTTCCAGCATGCAAAGTGTACTAATCCAAATGTATTGATTTTAACACTACAGTGTGAGATAAATTAAAGAAAAAAAAAATCATCAGCACAATGACAGTGGGGGAGGAGGGAAAGAAGAGATTATTTCATAGAATTTTTTTTAGAAACTTGCAGAAAAAAAAAAAAAATGGATCTAGGTTAAAGAAAGTCACCTGCCCCAAAACTGAGAATTACAATTTTTTATTATTATTCCTTTATTATTTATTATTTTATTATTATTTATTCTCATTATTATTACTACTATATTGATTATTATTATTTTATTATTATTTATTATCATTAGTATTGTTATTATTGTATTATTATTTATCATCATTACTATATTGATTATTATTATTATTTTATTATTATTTATTATCATTAGTATTATTATTACTACTATTATTATTTGTTATTATTATTTTATTATTATTTATTTGTTATCATTACTATATTGATTATTATTATTAATATTATTATTTAGTATTTTATTCATATTTAATAATAACAATAATAATACATTATTATTATTATTATTATTTGGGTTTTTTATAATAATTTTCAAGTCAAAGGCCACGTTCACACATTCAGTATTTGGTCAGTATTTTACATCAGTATTTGTAAGCCAAAACCAGGAGAGGAACAATCAGAGGAAAAGTATAATAGAAACACGTCACCACTTCTGTATTTATCACCCACTCCTGGTTTTGGCTTACAAATACTGATGTAAAATACTGACCAAATACTGAACGTGTGAATGTGGCCTAAGGTGTAGCAAGCTGTTGCAGTCATGTGACCGGCTGACTTTTTAAATATGAAGGTCAGCTTTGCATGCCAAGATGTTCTGCATCAGCCACCTTAGAGTGCAATGGTGCTTACTTTAAAAACGTAATGGACGTAACAGAAGTCATTCCTCTGGCCTTCAGCAAAGGTTTTACTTATTTCTATTAAATAGTAAATTCCCGAAGTCCTGGCTGGTGCGAGTTGTCCACCATGGTTTCATTTTGGTATCAATACTTGGGCTTGTTATATGGAAGCATCTAAAGGTAATTTTTTGGGTAAAGTGGAAATAGAGAGCGCTACCAGTATTAAACAACAGCCACATCTGTGCAGAACAAGAGGGGGATTGACCCCCTAGAAGAGAGCAAAAAACACATTGGAAGGTGGATGAAATAAGCTGATGATGAATAGAGCAACGTGATTCCTTCATGGGGCCGATGCAAGGAATATGGGGCAATCGACCATAATGGGAATTACTTCGACACAGATCCATCTTTCTGCCACTTTTTTGCTCTGAGCATTGAATACACATATACTGAATACAAAACGAAAAAAAAACAACAATATTTGGGCATAATTGAAATAGTAAGAACCGGTAACATATATGTAGACACACCACCTCTAACATTCACAGAAAACCCATATACGAAGGTGACTGTCTGACTTAAACTCCATTGAGGGTGTGGGATCGAGGGGACGGACAATGCCTAGTTCATCCATGATGATGATGAGGGTAAGTGATATTAGAGGTAAGAGCTGGTCTACATAGAAATACCCTAAATACCAAGTACAAAAGCCTTATTTGTACCTCATTCATGCAGAATATGCAACAAAGTGGAATTAAGGGGGCTAAATCAAATAATAACCCCAATATAATTATACCCCATCATCCTACATCCCCTTCATCATCCATAATATCAACATTATGCTAAATGGAACTATTAGTCTTTAATAGGAATTAAACTTTGCCGCCCTAGGCAGGTGCCTAGTTTGCCTACATTGTAAACACATCCATAGAGGGGCGTGACTTAATTTAAAAAAAACATGGATTTTAAGCCATTATGGACCAGTCTAATATGCATATTTGTTACCGTTCTCATTCTATAAAGTAGACTGATGAGAGTTATCATACGATTTATGGGTGACGTTCCCCCCAAAGCTATATACCGTATCCAATAGAGTTGCATTATCATTGCATTGTTCAGGCGTGCATTATGTAAAGAGGTTTAAATGAACTGTGACCCCGAGCGCAGAGCCGCTCTTTATGAGAAAACCTCCACTTCTGAGTCCATTAGTTACTTCACGTTTACAGGAAGGATCTCGGGACAATTCTTGTATATTACTGATCTGAGGATCAATAGCAAATTGCTTAGAAGAAAGCGAGTTATTGTAACATTACACCATCGCTTCTACTTTTTTAGCTTCCTGATACATTTGTATTCTCTCCCTTGAGGCACAAATATAAGACGCGCCATAATGTGCAGGAAGCATTTTAAGGGATTTTTTGTCCTTATTGATTAATGTAAACAGAGAGAAAAGTCATTACGGTGCAGAAATGCTGAGAGCACAGAACGTTTCCACTAAATTAGTGAGTCAGATGTGATTGAAAGATACATTTAGTACATTGCGATGACTGGAGGATACACTTATGAATTATATTCCAGCACTGGATGGTGAGATACATGTATATTACTCAGCGGATGTGGACTCCGCTAATGGAGGAGATTATACTAAACGTTGTCCTATCAGGTAATTAAAAGTCACATCAGGATTGGTATTGGGACTTGAAGGCAACAAAACAGTCACAACTTTTTTCAATTCTTTGATTATTGCAATGAATTAAATTAGATTTAAACATTATATTACTCAAAAATAGAATTCATATAACTCTATAACATCTGCCAACGCAAAGCCACATGGCTGTCTATGATGACAAGGTATACAGCGCGTATACTGAGCATATGAGATCACAGACACCGACACTACTAGAAGTAACCTAGGCCACATATAGTCCGTCATCAATGGCTACACGAGCTCTATCTATCATCTTTATATATATCTATCTATTATCTCTATCTATCTATTGTCCATCTTTATAAGTATCACATTACATTTCTAATTATCTATCTATATCTATCCACCGAATTATCTATTATCTCTATCTATCTATCTATCTATCTACAGTATCTATCTATCATCTACATATATCTGTCATCTATATATATCTATTATCGCTATCTATCTGATATCTATCTTTCATCTCTATGTATTGTCTATCTATTTTTATAAGTATCACACTACATTTCTAATTATCTATCTATATCTATCTATTCACCCAATTATCTGTCTATTATCTCTCTATCTATCTATTTATCTATCATCTATCTATCCATCTATCTATCCATCTATCTGGTATCTATCTATCTATCTCTCTATCTCTCTATCTGTTCACCCAATTATCTATCATCTATCTATCTCTTGTATCAATCATCTATCTATCTCTTCTATCTCTCTATCTATCTATCTATCTATCATTTATCTATCTCTTCTATCTATCTATTATGTATCTATCTAATATTTATCTATCCACCCAATTATCTATCTATCTATCTATATCTATTTATCTATCTACAGTATCTATCTATCTACATTATCTATCTATCTATCTATCTATCTATCTATCTATCTATCTATACATCCCTCTATACATCCCTCTATCTATCTATCTATCTATATTATCTATCATCTATCTATCTATCTATTATCTATCTATTCACCTATCTATCTATTCAACCAATTATCTATCTATCTATCTATCTATGTATCTATTATCTATCTATCTATCTATCTATCAATCAGTCTATCTATCTATCTATTATCTATCTATCTATCAATCAGTCTATCTATCTATCTATCTATCTATCTATCTATCTATCTATCTATCTATCTATCCATCTGATAATCTAAGACCTGAACAGTACATCTTGCATTACAATTCCAAGAACCAATCATATTCTTCCTTCCATCATCTACACTGTTGTTCAATATAAAAACCTAAAGTCTGATTGGTTACAGCGCACATTTTGCAGCTTCCCAAAATATTGGCAAGTGATTCCACAGTCAAGGTGGCGCAGTTCACATTTGTAGGTAGACATGACAGGAAAGTAAAATACAACCCCTGAAGCATAGCCATTCTATGACGACAGTATGGCGTTCTTCGACTATTGGAAGATGGCGGTACGTGCTCCGGTGATCGGTGTTGGTAATGCACAGGTGTTAACACTCATATCACTCCTCTGGGCTATGTAGACAAGATTTGGTGATGATGATGACTTAAAACCCGATCTTACACAATGTAAATATTATATAATCGCCATAACTGGTCATGCAATGTATATGCTATAGGTACACAGTAAATCAGTCTGGGCAATATAGTACTTTCTCTGAATATATTATGATACCTTCATACGACAGATGGAATATTTTAATCATGGGCTGCACTTTGCTTCCCATCATCCCCACCCCCGAGTGACACCATTGCTTAAAGCAAGAATTAAAGTGCCTTATACTGCCTGAGGGGGCGCTATCTGTCCAGTCTAAAAGTTATCAGTTAACCCTAAATGTTTAGCGAGGCAGTGAAAAAAGGCAACACATACTAAAACTAACACGATAGGTGCCCTTGGTCGTAGCAAGAAGAAATAGTCACCGTTCATTACACATAGCAATACAACAAGAACGCCGATAGACACGCAATGCAACGAGCATATGAAATGCATTATCATAAGAATATCAAGAACAGCATTACAAAGATACTTTGTGTATATTCAGCTTGCAAGTATGTATTGAGACAATGTAACAAAATTCAAGACCCTTGATCTGACCTTATGGTATTTTTGTCTCTAAAAATTGTCAAAAAATTATATATTTTACTAATAGTCTATTAAATACAGCAGCATTAGGGGTACATTACATATTCTAATTGATCTTGAAGCTTAAGCCAAAGTTAAATGTACAACTTTCCCCCCTTGATGCATAATGAATGACATCAAATATATCTTAAAAAGATCATCGTTAAGTGGCGTCAATTGTAGCAAAGCAATTGAAACCCATCACATCAAGTATCATTTATCATAATATTTTGAGATATCCCATAACTTGCAAGCCTCTATATACAAAAAATTCTGCATTGACATTGAGAAATAGTATCGTAGGTATAAAGTTGGTAACATAGAGCAAAATATAAGGAGCTGTTAGGAATCTACACTTGCTAAGATCAGCTCTGCTGAAGAAAACACTGCAAGGCACAAACAGAAGAAAAAAAAAAATATATATATATAGAGAGACAGAGAGAGACGAGGAACTCGTGCACAGACGATTCCTCCGAAATCAAATCAAAAGGTGATTAGATTGCCTTACCCTAAATGAGCAGCCTTGTAAGTCATTAGCGGCAGCAGATGCATGTAAAAGGGACGGATTCATAGCGTATCTCTCAGCCTGTCTCCAGCAAACATCCTTTCCAAACGGTATGGACATCTTAACATCACAAGAAATCTGCAGCGTCTCTTATAGTCCAGATGGGCTACACCACAAGCCAATTCAGCATTAATAAACACCTACTCTGGGCAGCTTGCAAGTCATACTTCGTACTACCATAGGCAACAGCAGGCGACTGACGCACTCATTAACCTCTATGCTGTCAAAAGGACCAGGAACGCAATACACTGGAAGCCCCCTTGGCTGCAAAGAGGTTTCAAGATCACAGGAGGAAAGAGGGAGAAAAAAAAAAAATATCTTGATTTTTTTTCGCAAAAAAAGAAAAAAAAACACAAAACAACAAACCCTCCTTTTTTTTTTTTTTTTTAAATGTCAAAATCAGGTTAATTTTGTCTTCATTTGGGAGAAAAATTGGGAATAATTCTTCATTACAGCAGTTTAAAAAAAATGTTAAGACTCGGATAAGAAAGTGTCAAATTGTTACCTCATTATTTAATAAAGCAGCATTAAGGGTCCTGGTGATTTCAAACATCTTGCCAGAGAGAGAGAGAGGGTAAGAAAAAGGAGCCTTTGCTATGCTCCGTCTGCAAAGGGTCTGTCCGAATTGTTCTTTCCAGAGAGAGTCAATAGGAAGATTCCCTAGAGTTCGCACATCAGAGCTTCTATTCGGCTTGCTGGATTTTCCCCCTGATCAAGCACACGGAGTACAGATGGATAAAGCAGCATGGACTGCTCTCTTGCAAGGTTACACTGCTACAAACATGGCTGGTGTTAAAAGTATTCTTTCAAAGTAACAATTCAAAGCATATCCACTAGGTGGTTTGCGAGCAAACATGCAAATAACCTTGGGTAGAAAAAGGGACCTGGAGCTTGGTTGGATGTGCGAAAACAGGTATATTAACAGTATGCACCCATGCCTGCTGTCCCGCCAATCACCCCTTGTATAATAAATGACTCGTCACTGCCCACTGCAATCCCCCCCTTTCCTTCGCTGAAGAAGAAACTGCTTGCAGTCTCGGTAGATTCTGGAGGTTAATTCCATTGATTGAGCAAATGCATGCCTTCGAAATGGTTGCATTGCAACTGCGATCCGCCGAGCTTCGCAATTAAACGAGACGGCACAAAATAGGACATAAAATGATAGAAATGCAATTTGAATAGATTGGTCTTTGGCCCTGCTTCATAACATAACGTGCTGGATACATTACTGCTCAAAATAAAAAAGAAATGAAAATCCGTCCCCGTATATATAGTGTCAGTATTGTGGATGTGCTTGGAATGAAGGCGGCAATGCTAGTTACAGCCATATTCAGGAGGCCGGAGCAAGATACTGAGCTGGTATTGTGAAAAGTATAAGGGTGCTTTCACATTGCGTTCCGTGGCTCCGTCGGGGGCGAACCACCACCACAACACAGGTTTCTGACGTATGGACTATAATGGTGACGGCAGAGCGATCGTGCGCTCTACCGTGCATCATTTTTGGCCATGTGCATCTGCTGGAAACGGACACCCAGATGCAGTCTACTACGTCTGAATGTCCGCCTCCAGTAGGCGTATACGCCCCAAAATGATAAACGGCGGAGCCCACATTCACTCTGCCAGCACTATTATAGTCTATGGCTCCATCAGCATATACGTCCTAAGCCTGTGTTGCGTGGGGGTTAGGACCTAAGCCCCGACGGAGCCATGGAACCCCGTATGTTCAGACATATGCCATTGACCGTGTAACTAAAGGCAACGTGAAAGCAACCTAAGAGAGCAAGGATTTTACTCTTTATTTTTTATGGGATTTTACATTAAAAATAAATTGTGTTAAAACTGATAAAAATTGGAAATATGTAGGTGAATCAAAAAAAAAACCCCTTTACTGACTCTGTTCCATTCACTTTGAAAGGAAAACTTAGTTTTAACATTCAACTTCTATGATGTGTACAATCACGTTTATAGTCGTACCACTCATCAAGAGCATACATATCATAGCGAACATATGGCTTGATTGGTTACATCCTCATTGCCTGTGCAGCAGTCTCCTCCCCAGAGGAGTCACAATGTTAGCGACAGGGTGGTGCTGAATGTTAATGATCACGGTTGTATCTTCAAACATTTCATAAACCTATAGTACAAGCGAATATAACAAACTTTGTAATCTATCTTATCAAAGAAATATGCTTCTTTCTCCACTTATGAGCCACTTCTCCTCCCTTACTTTCTCCTCCTGTACTTATCCTTTACTCTGAAAGAAACAGCTAAAATCTGCCTTGCTCCAAACAAGGTGAGTTGGCAGCAGACTAAGGGATCAGGGAGGAGCAGAGAGAAAAACAAAGTCAAATGGTGCTGCAACTTTGTAGTAAATGTTTTCTCACCTCATTGCTGAATTCACATCTACAATGCTCAGTGCTGCTCCAAAATGTCTCCAATACTGCTGCTGCCTCTATCTAGGTGCAACATATAGACAGGAGAACAAGCATTTCTCTGTATGTGTGTGCAATTTATAGAAGACTTCATAGAAGTTAATCTGCACCTTCTAGCTCAAAGACAACTAAAAAGTAGAGACAGAGCATGCAGAGTGGACAACTGGTTAAAAACTATAGGATATAAGACAAATACGTGTTGCTCCTCATGTAAACACATGACAGCTTATTCTGAAAAGACACTCTAAATGACTTGGAAAGTGTTTTTTACTGTATCATGTAATAAAAATGTAACTTTTTTTCTGCAGCTTGCACTTATTACAATACTTTGCAAGCTGCTTGATTGCGTACAATGTTAATTGTGACATCAGGCTGCCTTTTCGGCAGTCTCTAGTCCAACTCTCTATTTTCTAAATTTAAATCTGATTTGTCTTCAGTCAATTTTATTTAATTTTAGTAGATTTCAGCTTAGATTCACATTTAGGAAAAGAGGTAGAAGGGCAAAGTGAATGGAATGGAGCAGCTTGCAATGTATTGTAAAACTGTACATGCAAGCTGTAGAAACAAAATGGCTCAAAAGTTTTATTCAAAACCATTTACAGAAATTATTTATGTCACATGAAATATTCAATGCAGAAAAAATATGTAAAGGCAAGGCATCTATAGTCTTGTTTAAAATTCTGCAACATCAATAGGCCTCCTCACCCACTGGGTCATTGTGTATCTGAATTAATGTTTATGTCAATGTAGACAAGATGGGAGGGGAGCCGTAAAAAGACAATGTAATAATATGAAAACTGATGCCTATGATACTGTCGAAATGATACAGCTTGGGCAACAGTTATTCAAGCTCTTCTATAAGGGTTTTACTAAAAGACTTGATTGGCAATATATCGATCTGGTAAAGCAGGGGATGCAAATGGTGCACGCGATTAACATACAATGTATGCATAATTTTGTATTATGGGATTACGGCTCATTATATACTGAATCTTATATTATAAAAAATGTGATTTTCCCTTAGTATTACTTCGTTGAGCACAGTATACGTGTTTCATAGTGAGGAAAGGAACACAAGCCTCTGCCAGATAATTTTAGCTTTGGCTTATTGGCATGTTAAAATTCAATATGCACGGTGGCTCAGTGGTTAACACTGTAGATTTGCAGCACTGGGTTCAAATCCCACCAAGGACAACATCTGCAAGGAGTTTGTATGTTCTCCCCGTGTTTGTGTGGGTTTCCTCTGGGTTCTCCGGTTTCCTCCCACACTCCAAAGACATACTGATGGGGAATGTAGATTGTGAGCCCCAATGGGGACAGCAATGATAATGTATGTGAAGCGCTGCGGAATATGTTGGCGCTACATAAAAATAAAGATTATTATTATTATGCCTGATCCTTCCTTCTAACAGCATAAGCACCTGGGAGAGTTGAAAGACAAAACTACACATTAGATCAGAGGTGATCAACCTTCTCATTTAAAGAATTTTCTGTATTTTCATGACTATGAAAATTGTACATTCACACTGAAGGCATCAAAACTATGAATTAACACATGTGGAATTATATACTTAACAAAAAAGTGTGAAACAACTGAAAATATGTATTATATTCTAGGTTCTTCAAAGTAGCCACCTTTTGCTTTGATGACTGCTTTGCACACTCTTGGCATTCTCTTGATGAGCTTCAAGAGGTAGTCACCGGAAATGGTCTTCCAACAATCTTGAAGGAGTTCCCAGAGATGCTTAGCACTTGTTGGCCCTTTTGCCTTCACTCTGCGGTCCAGCTCACCCCAAACCATCTCGATTGGGTTCAGGCCTGGTGACTGTGGAGGCCAGGTCATCTGGCGTAGCACCCCATCACTCTCCTTCTTGGTCAAATAGCCCTTACACAGCCTGGAGGTGTGTTTGGGGTCATTGTCCTGTTGAAAAATAAATGATGGACCAACTAAACGCAAACCGGATGGAATAGCATGCCGCTGCAAGATGCTGTGGTAGCCATGCTGGTTCAGTATGCCTTCAATTTTGAATAAATCCCCAACAGTGTCACCAGCAAAGCACCCCCACACCATCAAACCTCCTCCTCCATGCTTCACGGTGGGAACCAGGCATGTAGAGTCCATTCGTTCACCTTTTCTGCGTCACACAAAGACACGGTGGTTGGAACCAAAGATCTCAAATTTGGACTCATCAGACCAAAGCACAGATTTCCACTGGTCTAATGTCCATTCCTTGTGTTCTTTAGCCCAAACAAGTCTCTTCTGCTTGTTGCCTGTCCTTAGGAGTGGTTTCCTAGCAGCTATTTTACCATGAAGGCCTGCTGCACAAAGTCTCCTCTTAACAGTTGTTGTAGAGATGTGTCTGCTGCTAGAATTCTGTGTGGCATTGACCTGGTCTCTAATCTGAGCTGCTGTTAACCTGCGATTTCTGAGTCTGGTGACTCGGATAAACTTATCCTCAGAAGCAGAGGTGACTCTTGGTGTTCTCTTCCTGGGGCGGACCTCATGTGAGCCAGTTTCTTTGTAGCGCTTGATGGTTTTTGCAACTGCATTTGGGGACACTTTCAAAGTTTGCCCAATTTTTCACACTGACTGACCTTCATTTCTTAAAGTAATGATGGCCACTCGTTTTTCTTTACTTAGCTGCTTTTTTCTTGCCATAATACAAATTCTAACAGTCTATTCACTAGGACTATCAGCTGTGTATCCACCTGACTTCTGCACAACACAACTGATGGTCCCAACTCCATTTATAAGGCAAGAAATCCCACTTATTAAACCTGACAGGGCACACCTGTGAAGTGAAAACCATTTCCGGTGACTACCTCTTGAAGCTCATCAAGAGAATGTCAAGAATGTGCAAAGCAGTCATCAAAGCAAAAGGTGGCTACTTTGAAGAACCTAGAATATAAGACATCTTTTCAGTTGTTTCACACTTTTTTGTTAAGTATATAATTCCACATGTGTTAATTCATAGTTTTGATGCCTTCAGTGTGAATGTACAATTTTCAAAGTCATGAAAATACAGAAAAATCTTTAAATGAGAAGGTGTGTCCAAACTTTTGGTCTGTACTGTATATGCACCATTATTATTATTATTTATTTATATAGCGCCATTGATTCCATAGTGCTGTACATGAGAAGGGGTTACATACAAAATAAAGATATCACTTACAGTAAAAAATAAACAATGATAGACTGGTACAGAGGGAAGAGGACCCTGCCTTTGAGGGCAACATTCTACAGGATGATGGTGAAGGAGACAATAGGTTGGGGGTTGCAGCAGCTCCGGTGTTGGTGAGGCACAGGTCTGGTGTTGGTAAAGCAGCAGCTCTGGTGGTCATTGCAAGTTGTAAGCTTTCTTGAAGAGATGGGTTTTCATGTTCCGTCTGAAGGATCTGAGTGTGGAGGCTAATCGGACTTGTTGAGGCACAGAATTCCAGAGGACGGGGGATATTCAGGAAAAGTCGTGGAGGCGATTGGGTGAGGAACGAATAAGTGTGGAGGAGAGAAGGAGGTCTTGGGAGGACCGGAGATTATGTGAGGGAATATATCGGGAGATTAGTTCAGAGATGTACGGAGGAAAAAGGTTATGGATGGCTTTGTAGGTCATTGTTAGTAGTTTGAACTGGATATGCTGGGTAATTGAGAGCCAGTAAAGGGATTTGCAAAGTGGGGTAGCAGAGGAGTAGCGAGGCGAGAGATGAACTAGTCGCGCAGCAGAGTTAAGGATGGACTGGAGGGGTGCGAGAGTGTTAGCAGGTAGGCCACAGAGGAGGGTGTTGCAGTAGTCGAAGCGGTAGGTGATGAGGGCATGCACAAGCAGTTTAGTAGATTGAGGGTTGAGGAAAGGATGGATTCTGGAAATATTTTTGAGCTTGAGGCGACAGGAGGTGGTGAGAGCTTGGATGTGGGGTTTGAAGGACAGGGCAGAGTCAAGGGTTACTCCGAGGCAGCGGATTGCCGGTACAGGGGAAAGTGTGATGTAATTTATTGTGATAGAAAGATCAGGTGGGGAAGATATGCGAGGTGGAGGAAAGATGATGAGTTCAGTTTTGTCCACATTGAGCTTGAGGAAGCGAGAGGAGAAGAAGGAGGATATGGCTGATAGACACTCTGGGACTCTGGACAGCAGAGAGGTGACGTCTGGGCCAGAGAGGCAGATCTGAATGTCATCAGCGTATAGGTGGTACTGGAAGCCATGGGAATTTATGAGTTGTCCCAGGCCAAGTGTATAGATGGAGAAGAGTAGGGGTCCTGGGACAGAGCCTTGAGGGACTCCAACAGAGAGGGGGCAGGATGAGGAGGTAGTGTGGGAGTGGGAGACGCTAAATGTGCAGTTGGAAAGGTATGAGGAGATCCAGGATAGGGCAAGGTCTTTGACGCCAAAGGAAGAGAGGATCTGTAGTAGGAGGCAGTGGTCAACTGTGTCAAAGGCAGAGGACAGGTCTAGAAGGAGGAGTATAGAAAATTGTCTGCTAGCTGTGGCTGTAAGTAGGTCATTAGTAATTTTGGTCAGGGCAGTTTCAGTGGAATGATGGGGACAGAAGCAAATTGTAGGTTGTCGAAGAAAGAGTTATATGAGAGATGGGAGGAAAGTTTAGCATGAACATGTTGCTCAAGGAGTTTGGAAGCATATGGGAGCAGCGATATGGGGTGATAGCTTGACATAGCGGTCGGGTCGAGGGATAGCTTTTTCAGGATAGGCGTGATTGTGGCATGTTTGAAAGCAGAAAGGAAGGTACCAGAAGTTAGTGATAGGTTGAAGAGGTGGGTTAGGGTCGGGATATGTGTGGTAGCGAGGTTGGGGAGGAGGTGGGATGGGATGGGGTCAAGTGCATAAGTGGTGAGGTGTGATTTGGAGAGGAGGCAAGTAAGCTCTCCTTCAGTGATGTTGGAGAGGGAGGTTATAGGGGAAGGGCATTGGTCTGATATACAAAGGGGTTGTGGTGGTTGAACAATAAAGACTTGCCTTGTTTGGTAGATCTTATTTTTCAAGTGTGTGGCAAAGTCCTCAGCAGAGATGAAGAGGGTCAGAGGGGGCAGTGGAGGGCGGAGGAGGGAGTTAAAAGTGTTGAATAACTGTTTGGGATTGTAGGTTAAGGAAGATACAAGAGTTGTGAAATAGGCTTGTTTAGCAGAGATGAGGGCTCATTTGAAAGTGAGTGTTGCTTGTTTGAATGCAGTGAAGTAATCTTGTGAATGTGTTTTCTTCCAATGCCGCTCCGCAACCCTGGACACTTGCCAAAGCTTTTTAGTGAGGTTATTGTGGCAGGGTGGTCTATTGGTTTGTCGCACTCTGCTATGCACAAGAGGGGCGACTGCATCAATAGCTGAAGCGAGAGTAGCATTGTAGAATGCAGTGGCACTGTCTGTGTCATGTAGTGAAGATATGGATGTCTGTGGTAGAATAGAGTCAGAGAGTATGTGAGTGTCTAGATGTGAGAAGTTTCTGTGGGGCTGTGCTGGTTGCTGGACATGGGTGACAGGAGAGGAGGACAGGGATGAGAAAGTGAGTAGATGGTGGTCAGATAGGGGGAGAGGGGAAGTTGTGAAGTTAGATAGGGAGCAGAGAAGGGTGAAGATAAGGTCCAATGTATGTCCGTCTGTGCGGGTGGCTGACGAGGACCACTGAGTAAGTTCAAAAGATGAAGTAAGTGACAGGAGTTTGGAGGCTGCTGACTGGTGGGTGTCAATGGGGATGATGAAGTCGCCCATGATGATGGTGGGAATGTCAGCAGATAGAATGTGAAGAAGCCAGGTGGAGAATTGGTCAATAAATGCAGTGACCGAGCCCAGTGGTCGGTATGTGACAGCCACTTGGAGGTTGGGGGGAGAGTAGATGCGGACAGACACCATAACAGCATAACATGAGGAAGCTATGTGGTACCTTTTATAGGATTGGATTGCTTAATACTTTGAAATAAGTCTTAATTTTCCTTCAGAAGGGTGACCAAAAGTAAGGTTGAAGACAAAAAGTCCAGCATTAGAGGAGACTCAAACTTTTTATGGGGAAGTATAAGTTGGTGGCTTTCTGCTATCTAGCACTACGCTTTTCCATACCATAATAATTGGCTATGTATGCCTTTTTTTTACATTTCCTTTAATTTGGTGGTGGGGGTCCATCACATTTTCCTTTGGGGCCCCATGAATTCTAGTTACCTCTATGTCTAGAAGGATTTATTATTTATTTAACAGCTTTCGGCTCGATCTCAAGCCATGGCGACTTGATAGATGAAAGCTCTGCAGGAAGATCGATCTTGTGCAAGCCCATATAGGCCAATCAGGGTTTTCTCCATCATTATCTTGATTGTATGAAGCTATCAGATTGCTTTTTTTCCTCTTCGGCTTGTTCCTTCTATTCTCCCGACCATGATGTCCTTCTTTCTCCAGTGATTGCTGTCTTGGTATGATGTGTCCAAAGTAGGCAAGTCGTAGCTTGGTGATCCTTGCTTCGAGTGACATGTCTGGCTTTTTTCTAAAATGTATTTATTTGTTCTTCTTGCCATCCATGGTATTAATAACATCCTTCTCCAGCACCATATTTTGAAGGCCGTCGATTCTTCTTCTGTCTTGTTGCTTTATCATCCAGGTTTCACATCTATATGTTACCACTGAAAAGACCAAACTATGTACGGGCCGTGTCTTCGTCACCAGTGATATGTTCCTTGATTTGAAAACCTTATCCAGTGACTTCATTGTTGATTTGCCCATAGCTATTCTCCTATTGACTTCCGGTGTTGTCATTGCATCTTGAGTTATGATTGATTAAAGTAGGTTGAAGTCGTTTATAACTTCAAATTCATCACTGTCCATCTCAAATGTGTCCCAGTCTTGAAGGATAGGATCCATGAATACTATAAAATAATTATATTTGTCTAACTCTGGAACACCATCCAAAACTAAAGAACTAAAGTCCAATCGTGTATGTACCATAGAGGTAAACCAAGTGGCTGCTATTTGGAGGACCACCTTGGACCATCCACTTTCCAGTTAGTTGGCGGGCATCTATGTAGAATACCCATTTTCTGCGGAACTGCTTTGTTAGTATATTGGGTGTAACCCAAAGATCATGAAATGGGGAAACCAAAACCATTGCCTTGGGATGCAAAGTTAGACACCAAAATGGGTCCACCCTTTTTTCTATTTATATCACTGAACAAGTTTAAAAATGTGTTGGACAGGAAATAATGTAACCACGTTAATGTATTGGATATGTTATATTATAAGAACAGATGAGGAAATAAGGATAGAACTTCTGTACCCATCCCAGTGTTATATAAGTAATGCTCCATTAATGCACATTTTTATCACATAGCCAACGTGGTGCGAATTTCTATGTTCTTTAGAACTATACAAAGATCTCCTTCTACTGTACAGTAAGTACTTCTTCCTGGCGATGACACTATACCTGACAAAGGGCTTATCACACTGCTAAGTGCATTTTAAGGACTATGTGTTGTGTCTGATAATGGTCTAAACTAAGTTAATAGCTTTATTACTAGTACAAAGCTTTACATAAGTTTAACCCTGGTGAAGTGCTCACAAAGTGGTCTTTTCCAGCTTAGGGCATATTCACATCAGATTCTCTTTGGGGTTCTCACTAAAAATGCATAATGCTGAGATATAAAAACGTGAGTAATGCTGCTTTGTTAAATTCATTATATAGAATATGCAATACACAAAGAGGGAGATACACTCCGACTATGCATGCAGTCGTTACTTATTGCTACTGTACAAGGATGTAAGTGGATATACTGACCTAATATCCTTGTCCTATCAATATACTTCTATTAGCATGACTTATGGAGGTCACATCCTAAATGAAAAGCTCAACACTAATCCCCATCAGTGATCATATAGTTGCATCTGCCATAATGTGGCTCAACCTCTTACGAACCTTCCTATTTTGGGACTTCACAGCACTAGGATTTTGAAAAGTTTCGGCATAATATTTTTTTACTTTTATCTACAAAGTTTTTTTTTTTGCAGGATGAGTTGTTGTTTTTTACCATTTCAGGAGAACTTATTGATTAACTTTTAACATATTTTTTTGCTGAGGAAAAACCTGCAATTCTGCTGTTATTTCTTGCATTTTATTGCACCATATGACGAGGTCATAAATAATATTAACCTTATTCTATTTGTAGTCATGGTAAACAAATATGGTCTGCATTTTCATTATTTATTGAGGATATACTTTTTTATCTCACTAAATTCCATGGAACTTAAAGGGATTTTCTGGGCAACAAATCCCCCCCCAAAACAATCTGGCTGTCCCTTATAATAAGTCCTCAACTACTGATATCTTTATTTTTTAGCTTTTCTTAAGCCCCTTGCAGCTATCCTTGTTGTCTGTTATTACTTACCGCACATCCTTAACTTTTTGCCAGCTTTCTTTTTGTGCCACTAGACTACATATCCCAGAAAGCAACACCCTCTGGCTTCTCTGCCAAAACTGTATCTGTCCCACGCCTCAACTACTTCCACACTCAGTGCCTGCCCAGTCTATCTACAAAGCACCATCATGAGACTCCTATAAAGTCTCAAGATGCAAAAGTTTTCTCCTTTCTATCCCCATTCTTATACATTATCTTGAGACTCTCCTGCACATAATTATGTTAAAGGTGCACACTAGCACTACATTGGCTTAATGTACTATAGATGAGCAATAAGACATATGATAAATTAATTTATTCTAAAGTAATCTAACATTCTGGCATGCCAAGCACGGTTCCCTGTGGCCAAAGTCACCAGTTCATTAGATTTCTTACTTTTTGTGGAGCCTGCATGACATGTCCATCACCACACATGAAGACTCAGGAACAGTGCAAAATTTTAACTGCAAGTCAATTCTGAAGTTTCTTTATTTCTTCATCTGTGTGCTTGGAACATGCTTTTAAAGGGAATCGACCACGGTCAGGGCAGCATGAATGAGAGTCTGCATGATTGAAGCCAAGTATATTACGCTCGGAAATGCTCTGGCGTTTCAGAGAACATAAAGTTTGAAGATCCAGAAGGGGAACATAGCCAGAGACAAGACTAGCCTGGCACCTTCCCCCCCAGCTGGCCTTTCCCAGTGTCTCTCCAGGTGATTGACAGGTCTCTCCTGATGTACACACATGGAAGAGACCTGTCAGTCACCTAGAGCAATGTGGGGAGAAGCCACCGGGAAAGTCTCATCTCTGCCTATGGTCCCCAGCCAGATCTCATCTTCTGCCTTTAACTTTTACAGCCAGTGTTTGTGTGGAATAGAGAAGCTCTACATGGAGCTAATATAGCTAAATCCTGGAATAAGATGATAATAGATTTGCTGCAAAATGGACTAAGAAAGTGGTGAGCTGCTAAGTTATAGACATTTGCATTAGTATAGGTGTGGATCCACATTTACTAAGAATGGGATATTCTATGACAGTCTAAGTAAAAGAGATAGTTACCATGATTTATACCAAATTTATTCAAAGGTCCTCACTGGAACTGTTTAAGCAGGCTCAGATTTGTGCCAACATTTTGCACCATCCTCTTAGAGGGGTTGTCCACTTTGAATAAATTATGTCTAGCTATGTTGCTATTTGAAATATATATTGTGGTCCAAAAGTAGGTGGACAGAAAGTGTAATAAGGTTATGAAGGGGGAGATTTATCAAACATGGTGTAAAGTGAAACTGGCTCAGTTGCCCTTAGCAACCAATCAGATTCTACTTTTCATTCCTCACAGACTCTTTGGAAATTGAAAGGTGGAATCTGATTGGTTGCTAAGGGCAACTGAGCCAGTTTCACAGATCTAGTTTTCACAGATAGATCTCCTCCAAATCTGTTTTGTTTTCAGATAATTCAGATAACACATAATGGCAAATAATTTAAATACAGATCAAAGAAAATGGATTTTAACAGAGTATTGGAAATCTCAAAATGCTGAAACCGTTAGAGCAAATTGGGTTGAAACATTTGGTACTCAAGCCCCAAAGAGACAAACCATTTACCGCATTCGTGACAAATTCAATGCCACTGGCTCAACCCTTAATGCTCCAAAAACTGGTCGACCCAAAACAGTCTGTACAGAAGATAATAAACAACTTGTTGCTGAAACATTTGTTCAGAATCCAAAAAAGTCCACCAGAAGAGCCTCTTTGGAATTGGGAATGTCACAAGCTTCTATCATGCGAATCCTGAAATCTATTGGGTGGAAAGCTTATCGTCCACGTCTAATTCATGGTTTATTGGAGGATGATCCAGACAGGCGGCTGCAATTTAGTGTTTGATAAATCTCCCCCTTCATAACCTTATTACACTTTCTGTCTACCTACTTTTGGACCACCCTGTATATAAAATACTAATTTACTTGTATTTCCAAGTATCCATCGATCTCCTGATAAAAGGCTCTTTCCTGGGTTCAGGCATCTCTGCTTCTGGGCTGTACTTGGCGGAGGATAGAGTTTCTTATGTCAGCACTTCATCAGAGCTGTGTGTAAAGGGGCCTGGCTACTTGGCATGTGGGGGAATGTTCCAAGGAGAAATAGGGGCGGCTGAGGACCGTTTATGGACACCCGGCTGCCCCCAGGCGGCTGGGGACCGTGTGTGGACACCTGGCCGCGGGGCGGCTGGGGACTGAGTATGGACACCCGGCCGCCCCCTGGCGGCTGGGGACCGAGTGTGGACACCCGGCTGCCGGGCGGCTGGGGACTGAGTATGGATTCCAGGCTGCCAACACAGCCATGATGTGGTGGCCAGATTCTGCCTCCACATGCCTAAAAGGCCCAATTTCAAGTGCAAGCAATCAAGCAGTATGGTATTGCAGCCTGGGGGTGGGTGGGTGGCAGACTGCATACTTACGCTTGCATTGCAAGGAATGGGAGAGGTACAATTGAACACTGCCCTGGGACAAGGACTTGAACGGGGATAGTTGCAAGTCTGCAACGACAGGTGCAGGGTGGGAGGCATCTTCGCATGTACGATGAACAGGGGTTTGGCATGCACACACTCATTTCCATAGCTAATCCAACCCCCTTCTCTATCACAAACAAGGCATAGACAAAGAAGATGCTGGCAGAGTTAAAGGAGTTTTCTGAAAATTCTTATCCCCTGGTGCAGTTTGCCTAGAAAATAAACTATAATTCACTCATCCTCCCCAGGTCCACTGCTCCCGGAGTTTGTTATTGTCTCCTGCGCTGACATCACATCGACAGCACTTCAGACAATCAATGAGGGCAGTAGCTCTGCCTGAGTTGATGACATGAGCTGCTCAGAGCTGCTGAGCTCACTGATTGGCTGCATCACTGTCGACTTGATGCCAGCACTGCAGACCTTAACAGCTACTGGGAACAGTGTCGGAATCTCAGCGATTTTTTGTTTGTTTTTTTTCCCCCAAATTAATTAAATTATCAGTTACCCAACCCCCATCACACAGGTCAGGAAACACGATCTAAGTTAAGCACAGTGGAGATGTTGGAGCCGTGGATGATATAAATAAAAATATATAAAGGGATCAGTGGACCTTTGGAAATAAAAGTTTAGTAGTAAATTGTATATATTTATAGTAGCAAAACCACTAAACATAATTTTTTTAAATTAATAACCCTGTAAAAACTACCACCCCAAAGCTATTTTGCCAGAATTCTGCCGTAAATCGTCTAATTTATGAATTGCTGTGGCGTTCCTTACAACAGAAATCTTATTCCAGTCTCCAACTGGAGTAAGATTTGTGGAGAGGTGCATGGAGGTCCACTCCACTTGTCAGATGCTCCTGATTCATTAAGAAGTGTGCATCTCTTAAAGCAGCACTCCTCCTCCCATAAAAGTTTTTATCCTCTTAATACTGTGGGAAAAAAGTATTTAGTCAGCCACCAATTTCTCCACTTAAAAAGATGAGAGAGGCCTGTAATTGACATCACAGGTAAACCTCAACTATGAGAGACAAAATGAGAAAACAAATCCTGAAAATCACATTGTCTGATTTGGAAAGAAATTTTTTTCAAATTTTGGTGGAAAATAAGTATTTGGTCAATTACAAACAAGCAAGATTTCTGGCTCCCACAGACCTGTAACTTCTTCTTTAAGAGGCTCCTCTGTCCTCCACTCATTACCTGTAGCACTGGTACCTGTTTGAGCTTGTTATCAGTATAAAAGATACCTGTCTGCAACCTCAGTCACACTCCAAACTCCACTATGGAGAAGGCTCAAGAGCTGTCGAAGGACACCAGAAATAAAATTGTAGCCCTTCATCAGGCTGGAAAGACTGAATCTGCAATAGGCAAGCAGCTTGGTGTGAAGAAATCAACTGTGGGAGCAATAATTAGAAAATGGAAGACATACAAGACCACTGATAATCTCCCTCGATCTGGGGCTCCACACAAGATCTTACCCTGTGAGGTCAAAATGATCTCAAGAACGGTGAGCAAAAATCCCAGAACCACACGGGGGAGACCTAGTGAATGACCTGCAGAGAGCTGGGACAAACATTACACATGCTACCATCAGTAACACACTACGCCGCCAGGGACTCAGATCCTGCAGTGCCAGACGTGTCTTCCTGCTTAAGCCATTACATGTCCGGGCCCGTCTGAAGTTTGCAGAGCATTTGGATGATCCAGAAGAGTATTGGGAGAATGTCATATGGTCAGATGAAACCAAAGTAGAACTGTTTGGTAGAAATACAACTTGTCGTGTTTGGAGGAGAAAGAATGCTGAGTTGCATCCAAAGAACACCATACCTACTGTGAAGCATGGGGGTGGCAACATCATGCTTTGGGGCTGTTTCTCTGCCAAGGGACCAGGACGACTGATACGTGTACATGAAAGGTGAATGGGGCCATGTATCGTGAGATTTTGAGTGCAAACCTCCTTCCATCAGCAAGGGCATTGAAGATGAAACGTGGCTGGGTCTTTGAGCATGACAATGATCCCAAGCACACCGCCAAGGCAATGAAGGAGTGGCTTCGTAAGAAGCATTTCAAGGTCCTGGAGTGGCCTAGCCAGTCTCCAGATCTAAACCCTATAGAAAACCTTTGGATGGAGTTGAAGGTCCGTGTTACCCAGCGACAGCCCCAAAATATCACTGCTCTAGAGGAGATCTTCATGGAGGAATGGGCCAACATACCAGCAACAGTGTGAGCCAACCTTGTGAAGACTTAACAGAAAACGTTTGACCTCTGTCATTGCCAACAAAGGATATATAACAAACTATTTCCGAAGGACCCTAGGTAATTCTGTTATGTAACACTGTCCCTAATGGATAAAGTAGTTTGCAACGTTTTGCCCACATTGTTGGGTTTTTCTATCTTTAGTGTAACCACGTATCATTGCATCCTTTGATGATTATGTCTGTTCTTGCACCATAATACCCAATAAAATCTCCCCCTCCTTTGTAATGCCCAAAGAGAATGATATCTGTGGGATCTGTGTGAAAGTCATGACTAGTGTTGAGCATTCCGATACTGAAATATCGGGTATCGGCCGATATTCACTGTATCGGAATTCCGATACTTAATTCCGATACTTTTATAATATCGAATACCGGAATCGGAAGTTCCCATAATGCCTGCGCTCTGCAGTGTCTCTGAAGGATGACAAGCTGGATGGCAGCGCTCAGCTGCGATCCAGCTTGTCATCAGAATGCCATCCCAGCGTGGGAGAATTCTCCTGATTGTTTAAAAGCCGGCGCGGTAAAAAGCCGCCGGCTTTTAAACAATCACGCAGCCCCATACTGCTTCCCCGCAGCCTCCCACCCCGATCCTCCGCTCCCCTCGCCACCTCCCATCCCGATCGTAAATTAGGACCGGGCGGGGAGCGCAGCACCAAGGAGCGAAGGACCCGGGCGGGGAAGCCGGCAGTGAAAAGACTTCACCGCCGGCTTTCCCGTTCTGTGCTGCGCTTTCCCGCCGGTTATTTCAAATGAACAGCTGAGGTATCAGGTGATGCCGATCAGCTGTTCATTTGAAGTAGCCGCGGTGCCCTCAGAGGGTTCATGTGAGTTCATGCTTGACTGCATGAACTCACATCAACTTTCCCACGGCCGCACAGGTCAGCCTCACCTCCCGGACCCGTCATGATTAGTGTGTGCGGGGTGTGTGTGTGTGCGGGGTGTGTGTGCGGGTGTGTGTGCGGGGTGTGTGTGTGCGGGTGTGTGTGCGGGCAGACATAGGCCGATGTGACACTACTACTCCCATCGGCCTATGTCTGTCCCCCGTCCACTCCTGCCAGCAGGATCAGCTCGATGGGAGCAGTAGTTCCCATCAGCCTGATCCTGCTATATAAATTGCCCTACTGTGTCCCCAATAAATTTTAAATACATGTCATTGGTGGCCAGTGGTTACCTAAAAGAAATTAGTTCATACATTACCTGTCCCCGCCGATCGCCACCTAAAATAAAGTAAAAAATAAAAAACTACACCTATACTCACCAAGACACCTAATTCCCCGAAGCCATCGATCTCCTGTAATAAAATATAAAATAATAAACCACAACCTTATCCTTACCCCTCTGTAGTAGTCCACGAGTGTCCCACGAAGATCTCCAGTTCAGAGCAGCCACATAGAATGTGACCGCTCTGAACCGCTGCCGCCGCTAGAATGACGGGGCCGTAAGGGTTCACCGGAGTTCAGGCAGCGCTGCTCCAGTTAGCTCCTTTACGGCACTGCTGTATCGTGAGAAATTCCCACGGTACAGCACTGCCGTAAAGGAGGTCTCCGGAGCTGCGCTGCCTGAATGCACTCCGGTGACCTCAGTCAGTGGCTCCCGCTGCCGGGAGCGGACGTGTTCCCGGCAGCGTGAGCTTACAGCAGCCATGCACAGCTGTCACCATCTCCAGATGTGACAGCTGTGCATGGGAGATCAGCGCAGGAACGTGGACAGGTAACTATTTTTTTTTTAGTAAACTAAGAATTAAATAAAATGGTGTTTTATTTCAAATAAATTATTTTTTTCTGGGTGTAGTGTGTTTTTTCTTTTTAACACTTTGTAGGTTAGTAATGGGGGTGTCATATAGACGGCCATCATTACTAACCTGGGCTTCATGGCAGCTGGCGCTGACATGAACCCCACCACTATTACCCCCTGCCACCGCACCAGGGCAGCGTGGAAGAGCGAGGCTAAGTGCCAGAATTGGCGCATCCTATGGATGCGCCATTTCTGGGGCGGCTGACGGCTGGTGTTTCTAGCCTGGGAGGGGGCCAATATTCATGGCACCCTTCCTGAGCTATTAATATCAGCCCCCAGCTGTCTGCCTAGCCTTTGCTAGCTATTAAAATAGAGGGGACCCCACGTCATTTTTTTGGGGGGGGTCCCCCATTTTAATAGCTAGTAAAGGCTAGGTATTCAGCTGGGGGCTGATATTAGTAGCCTGGGAAGCTCCGTGGGTTTTACCCACTTCCCAGGCTTCAAACATCTGCCCCAGCCGTCTGCTTAACCTCCGCTAGAGACTAAAATTATGGGGGATCCCACGCCATTTTTTTTTTAAATAAATCCTTTATTTTAACACTAAATGACATTTGAGGACTTAATAAAGATGCAGTCCCTAAATTGTTATTTATTTTTTAATAAATTTTTCCCAAAACTTTTGACGTGGGCTTCGCCATATTTTTGTATGCCAGCCAGGTACAGCATCCAGCTTCTATGAACGCGCCATTTTCCGGGGCGGCCGCGGACTGCAATTTTCAGCGGGGGGGGGAGGGCAGAAAGCTTGGGCCTCCCTGCGCTGCAGATTCCATCCCCCAGCTGCCTAGTTGTACCTGGCTGGACACAAAAATAGGGAGAAGCTCCACGTTTTTTTTTTTTAATTATTTCATGAAATTCATGGAATAATTAAGAAAAAAAGGGCTTCCCTATATTGTTGTGTTCGGCTAGGTACAAATAGGCAGCTGGTGGTTGGGGGCAGCCCGTTCCTGCCTGCTGTACCTGACTGGACACAAATATAGTGTGAAGCCCCACGTCAATTTTTTTTTAATTATTTCAGGAAATTCATGAAATAATTAAAAAAAAATTATGTGGGGCTTCGCCCTATAATTGTGTCCAGCCAGGTACAGCAGGCAGGAACGGGCTGCCCCCAACCACCAGCTGCCTATTTGTACCTAGCCGGACACAACAATATAGGGAAGCCCTTTTTTTCTTAATTATTCCATGAATTTCATGAAATAATTAAAAAAAAAAATGTGTGGCGCTTCGCCCTATTTTTGTGTCCAGCCAGGTACAACTAGGCAGCTGGGGGCTGGAATCTGCAGCGCAGGGAGACCCAAGCTTTCTGGGCCCCACCCGCTGCAAATTGCAGTCCGCAGCCGCCCCGGAAAATGGCGCGTTCATAGAAGCGCCATCTTCTGGCGCTGTACCCAACTCATCCAGGGCCCTGGTGCGGTGGCTCACTGGGTAATAAAGGGGTTAAGGCCAGCTTGGCATTATCAGCTGGCCCTAAGCCCGAAATTCATGGGATCACGCCAATATTAGACATGACCGCCATGAATTTCTAGTAAAGTATTTAAAAAAAACACAAACACCCAGAAAAAAGTCCTTTAATTGAAATAAAGACACAATTCTTTATTGTTCTAAATTAAACCATACTTACCGCCACGCCCATTCCAGCTGAAGCCAACGATCTCCTGCAATAAAAGTAAAATAATAAAGCAACCTCATCCTTACCTTTCCATGGTTCCCAGGACAGCTTCAGCTCTGCTACATCGAGATGACAGGCTGGACCGCAGCAGAACGCTGCCATCCAGCCTGTCATCCCGCGGACACTGAGAAGCGCAGGCATGCTTGCGCTCCTCAGTGTCTCTCTGTGACGTCATCCAGATGAGCCGAGGTCATGTCCAATGAACTCAGCTCACCTCATGCACGTCACTGACAGCGTGGGAAAATTCTCCTGCACTCAGCGCTTCAGCGTGAGAATTCTCCCACGCTGTCAGTGACGTGCATGAGGTGCGCCGAGTTCATTGGACATGACCTCACCTCATGCACGTCACTGACAGCGTGGGAAAATTCTCACGCTGAAGCGCTGAGTGCAGGAGAATTCTCCAACGCTGTCAGTGACGTACATGAGGTGAGCCGAGTTCATTGTCGGCTCATCTGGATGCCGTCACAGCCAGACACTGAGGAGTGGAAGTATGCCTGCGCTTCTCAGTCTCTGCGGGATGACAGGCTGGATGGCAGCGTTCTGCTGCGGTCCAGCCTGTCATCTCGATGTAGCAGAGCTGGAGCCGTCGTGGGAGCCATGGAAAGGTAAGGATGAGGTTGCTTTATTATTTTTCTTTTATTGCAGGAGATCGTTGGCTTCAGCTGGAATGGGCGTGATGGTAAGTATGGTTTAATTTAGAACAATAAAGAATTGTGTGTTTATTTCAATTAAAGGACTTTTTTCAGGGTGTTTGTGTTTTTTTTAAATACTTTACTAGAAATTCATGGTGGTCATGTCTAATATTGGCGTGACCCCATGAATTTCGGGCTTAGGGCCAGCTGATAATGCCAAGCTGGCCTTAACCCCTTTATTACCCAGTGAGCCACCGCATCAGGGCCCTGGATGAGTTGGGTACAGCGCCAGAAGATGGCGCTTCTATGAACGCGCCATTTTCCGGGGCGGCTGCGGACTGCAATTTGCAGCGGGGGTGGCCCAGAAAGCTTGGGCCTCCCTGCGCTGCAGATTCCAGCCCCCAGCTGCCTAGTTGTACCTGGCTGGACACAAAAATAGGGCGAAGCTCCACGTTTTTTTTTTTTAAATTCATGAAATTCATGGAATAATTAAGAAAAAAAGGGCTTCCCTATATTGTTGTGTCCGGCTAGGTACAAATAGGCAGCTGGTGGTTGGGGGCAGCCCGTTCCTGCCTGCTGTACCTGACTGGACACAAATATAGGGCGAAGCCCCACATCAATTTTTTTAAATTATTTCATGAATTTCCTGAAATGATTTAAAAAAAATTGACGTGGGGCTTCGCACTATATTTGTGTCCAGCCAGGTACAGCAGGCAGGAACGGGCTGCCCCCAACCACCAGCTGCCTATTTGTACCTGGTTGGACACAACAATATAGGGAAGCCCTTTTTTTCTTAATTATTTCATGAATTTCATGAAATAATTAAAAAAAAAAAATACGTGAAGCTTCTCCCTATTTTTGTGTCCAGCCAGGTACAACTAGGCAGCTGGGGGCTGGAATCTGCAGCGCAGGGAGGCCCAAGCTTTCTGCCCCCCTCTCTCCCCCCGCTGAAAATTGCAGTCCGCAGCCACCCCGGAAAATGGCGCGTTCATAGAAGCTGGATGCTGTACCTGGCTGGCATACAAAAATATGGCGAAGCCCACGTCAAAAGTTTTGGGAAAAATTAATTAAAAAATAAATAATAATTTAGGGACTGCATCTTTATTAACTCCTCAAATGTCATTTAGTGTTAAAATAAAGGACTTATTTTAAAAAAAATTGACGTTGGGCTTCGCCCTATATTTGTGTCCAGCCAGGTACAGCAGGCAGGAACAGGCTGCCCCCAACCACCAGCTGCCTATTTGTACCTGGCCGGACACAACAATATAGGGAAGCCCTTTTTTAAAAAAATTATTTCATGAAATAATTAAAAAAAAATTGACGTGGGGCTTCGCACTATATTTGTGTCCAGCCAGGTACAGCAGGCAGGAATGGGCTGCCCCCAACCACCAGCTGCCTATTTGTACCTGGTTGGACACAACAATATAGGGAAGCCCTTTTTTTCTTAATTATTCCATGAATTTCATGAAATAATTTAAAAAAAAAATGCGTGGGGCTTCGCCCTATTTTTGTGCCCAGCCAGATACAACTAGGCAGCTGGGGGCTGGAATCCGCAGCGCAGGGAGACCCAAGCTTTCTGGGCCACCCCCGCTGCAAATTGCAGTCCGCAGCCGCCCCAGAAAATGGCGCGTTCATAGAAGCGCCATCTTCTGGCGCTGTACCCAACTCATCCAGGGCCCTGGTGCGGTGGCTCACTGGGTAATAAAGGGGTTAAGGCCAGCTTGGCATTATCAGCTGGCCCTAAGCCCAAAATTCATGGGGTCACGCCAATATTAGACATGACCACCATGAATTTCTAGTAAAGTATTTAAAAAAACACAAACACCAAGAAAAAAGTCCTTTAATTGAAATAAACACACAATTCTTTATTGTTCTAAATTAAACCATACTTACCACCCCGCCCATTCCAGCTGAAGCCAACGATCTCCTGCAATAAAAGTAAAATAATAAAGCAACCTCATCCTTACCTTTCCATGGCTCCCACGACAGCTTCAGCTCTGCTACATCGAGATGACAGGCTGGACCGCAGCAGAACGCTGCCATCCATCCTGTCATCCCGCAGACACTGAGAAGCGCAGGCATACTTCCACTCCTCAGTGTCTGGCTGTGACGGCATCCAGATGAGCCGAGGTCATGTCCAATGAACTCCGCTCACTTCATGTACGTCACTGACAGCGTGGGAAAATTCTCCTGCACTCAGCACTTCAGCGTGAGAATTTTCCCACGCTGTCAGTGACGTGCATGAGGTGAGCTGAGTTCATTGGACATGACCTCACCTCATGTATGTCACTGACAGCGTGGGAGAATTCTCACGCTGAAGCGCTGAGTGCAGGAGAATTTTCCCACGCTGTCAGTGACGTGCATGAGGTGAGCTGAGTTCATTGGACATGAACTCGGCTCATCTGGATGACGTCACAGAGAGACACTGAGGACCGCAAGCAAGCCTGCGCTTCTCAGTGTCTGCGGGATGACAGGCTGGATGGCAGCTTTCTGCTGCGGTCCAGCCTGTCATCTCGATGTAGCAGAGCTGGAGCTGTCCTGGGAACCATCGAAAGGTAAGGATGAGGTTGCTTTATTATTTTTCTTTTATTGCAGGAGATCGTTGACTTCAGCTGGAATGGGCGTGATGGTAAGTATGGTTTAATTTAGAACAATAAAGAATTGTGTCTTTATTTCAATTAAAGGACTTTACTCTGGGTGTTTGTGTTTTCTTTTAACTTTGACTATGGGGTTAGTAATGGGGGTGTCTTATAGACGCCTCTCCATTACTAACCTGGGCTTGATGTCAGCTGGCATTATAAGCTGACATCAACCCCAACCCTATTACCCCCTGCCACCGCACCAGGGCAGCGTGGAAGAGCGAGGCTAAGTGCCAGAATTGGCGCATCCTATGGATGCGCCATTTCTGGGGCGGCTGACGGCTGGTGTTTCTAGCCTGGGAGGGGGCCAATATTCATGGCACCCTTCCTGGGCTATTAATATCAGCCCCCAGCTGTCTGCCTAGCCTGTGCTAGCTATTAAATTAGGGGGGACCCCACGTCATTTTTTTTGGGGGGTCCCCCATTTTAATAGCTAGTAAAGGCTAGGTATTCAGCTGGGGGCTGATATTAGTAGCCTGGGAAGCTCCGTGGGTATTACCCCCTTCCCAGGCTTCAAACATTTGCCCCAGCTGTCTGCTTAACCTCCGCTAGAGCCTAAAATTAAGGGGAACCCCACGCCAATTTTTTTTTAAATAAATCCTTTATTTTAACACTAAATGACAAGTACAGTAATCAACACTGTCACTGTACTTCATATATATGTGACTGACATGTTTCTATCTATCTAATCTATGTGTGATTCTCTATTCCTTCTATTCTAAATTGTCGGGTACCGCTGCTGAATTGCCGGCCGGCTTTCTTAAAGAGACGGTGCATGAAAACACTATTATTTTTTTAAATAAATCCTTTACACTAAATGACAAGTTCTGTAAGCAACACTGTCACTGTACTTCTTATATATGTGACTGACATGTTTCTATCTATCTAATCTATGTGTAAAGCTCTATTCTGTCTGTTATAAATTGTCGGGTACAGATGCTGAATTGCCGGCCGGCTTTTTTAAAGAGACGGTGCACGAAAACACTAATATTTTTTTTAATAAATCCTTTACACTAAATGACAAGTACAGTAAGCAACACTGTCACTGTACTTCATATATATGTGACTGACATGTTTCTATCTATCTAATCTATGTGTGAAGCTCTATTCTTTCTGTTGTAAATTGTCGGGTACCGGTGAATGCCGCTGATGAATTGCCGGCTTTTCATGTCATTCTACATTATTCTTAGTTGTTTTACTTCATGTAGAATTAACCTACAAGGAAAGAAAGGGTTTATTTTCATTCCGATATTTGTGTCCCATTGACTTGCATTGGTTTCCGGTATCGGAATCGGCGATATCCGATACTTTTTGGGTATCGGCCCGATCCAATCCGATACGATATTTCCTGATATCGGAAGGTATCGCTCAACACTAGTCATGACGCATTCTACCTAAAAACCACACCTTAGTTTACTATCCCTAGAGCGCTATCAGTTGAGCGCCTGATTACTTCCGGTCACGTGCCTTTGACAAGATTTTGTCAGCGCCGGCATTCGGAAAGCACACGGTGGAACGCACTTCTTCCGGTGGATGAGACGCACCACTTCCTGTGAGGTGGAGCGCATGTGAACTTCCGGTAATTGAGACGCACGCTGGTGAGCACACATTCCTTGTGCTATGGAACGCATAATAGCTTGCTGGACCGTGTCATCGGTCTCTAACTGATGTAATATCCGGTCAATCAGGCACGCTGTGCGCATTTTGAATGATTTACAGATCAATGAGAAGGGGACTTATAAAAGAGGGGCTTTTTGAACAGGAAGGACTCTCCAATACTAGCACATTTATCATATTGGGAACTCTCCCCGGACCCCTAAAATGCTCTACAGAGAGATGATGGAGAGTCTGTGATTTAACATATGGAGGACTCAGATAAGTAAAACCTTGTCATGATACATTATATCCATGAGAGATTTGCCTAAATAAGATACTCCTGATGAACCTTGTTGAAAGGGAAACGCGTTGAGTTGTATAGGCATTGAATCATATATGCACTGGTTTGGCAATATATATATTCTTATCCATGACATGTAATTTATAACCAGCAATCATGAGCTATATATGAACTGATCGGGGATGTATGGGCATTGGATTATGGATACACTGACTGGGCAAGATATATATTCATTTTTCTAAGTGAATCCCTTGTCCATGACAATTTATAAACAGTGATCATGAGCTTTATATAAACTAATCTGGCAGTGTTTATTGTTTTGAATGGATCTATAGTCCATGTCATGAAAGTTAAACAGTGCATTCTAAGATTTATTCTTCCATGTAGCATGAGATCCAGTAACAGAAAATGTAAAGATTGATCCATGTATGCGTATTGATTGTATCTATGCACCTTTTTGTATCTGTGGCCAAATTGTGCTGATCAGGGCTATAGATATATAAAAACTTTTTTGTATATACAGTACAGACCAAAAGTTTGGGCACACCTCATTTAATGATTTTTCTGTATTTTCATGACTATGAAAATTGTACATTCACACTGAAGGCATCAAAACTATGAATTAACACATGTGGAATTATATACTTAACAAAAAAGTGTGAAACAACTGAAAAGATGTATTATATTCTAGGTTCTTCAAAGTAGCCACCTTTTGCTTTGATGACTGCTTTGCACACTCTTGGCATTCTCTTGATGAGCTTCAAGAGGTAGTCACCGGAAATGGTCTTCCAACAATCTTGAAGGAGTTCCCAGAGATGCTTAGCACTTGTTGGCCCTTTTACCTTCACTCTGCGGTCCAGCTCACCCCAAACCATCTCGATTGGGTTCAGGTCTGGTGACTGTGGAGGCCAGGTCATCTGGCGTAGCACCCCATCACTCTCCATCTTGGTCAAATAGCCCTTACACAGCCTGGAGGTGTGTTTGGGGTCATTGTCCTGTTGAAAAATAAATGATGGTCCAACTAAACGCAAACCGGATGGAATAGCATGCCGCTGCAAGATGCTGTGGTAGCCATGCTGGTTTAGTATGCCTTCAATTTTGAATAAATCCCCCACAGTGTCACCAGCAAAGCACCCCCACACCATCACACCTCCTCCTCCATGCTTCACTGTGGGAACCAGGCATGTAGAGTCCATCCGTTCACCTTTTCTGTGTCGCACAAAGACACGGTGGTTGGAACCAAAGATCTCAAATTTGGACTCATCAGACCAAAGCACAGATTTCCACTGGTCTAATGTCCATTCCTTGTGTCCTTTAGCCCAAACAAGTCTCTTCTGCTAGTTGCCTGTCCTTAGCAGTGGTTTCCTAGCAGCTATTTTACCATGAAGGCCTGCTGCACAAAGTCTCCTCTTAACAGTAGTTGAAGAGATGTGCCTTCTGCTAGAACTCTGGGTGGCATTGACCTGGTCTCTAATCTGAGCTGCTGTTAACCTGCGATTTCTGAGGCTGGTGACTCGGATAAACTTATCCTCAGAAGCAGAGGTGACTCTTGGTCTTCCTTTCCTGGGGTGGTCCTCATGTGAGCCAGTTTCTTTGTAGCGCTTGATGGTTTTTGCAACTTCACTTGGGGACACTTTCTAAGTTTGCCCAATTTTTCGGACTGACTGACCTTCATTTCTTAAAGTAATGATGGCCACTCGTTTTTCTTTACTTAGCTGTTTTTTTCTTGCCATAATACAAATTCTAAAAGTCTATTCAGTAGGACTATCAGCTGTGTATTCACAAGACTTCCGCACAACACAACTGATGGTCCCAACCCCATTTATAAGGCAAGAAATCCCACTTATTAAACCTGACAGGGCACATCTGTGAAGTGAAAACCATTTCCGGTGACTACCTCTTGAAGCTCATCAAGAGAATGCCAAGAGTGTGCAAAGCAGTCATCAAAGCAAAAGGTGGCTACTTTGAAGAACCTAGAATATAAGACATATTTTCAGTTGTTTCACACTTTTTTGTTAAGTATATAATTCCACA
Organism: Phyllobates terribilis; assembly: GCF_046119375.1. Lineage (NCBI taxonomy): Eukaryota > Metazoa > Chordata > Amphibia > Anura > Dendrobatidae > Phyllobates > Phyllobates terribilis. The sequence continues at coordinate 149,051,259 of NW_027362768.1, forward strand.
TGTGTTAATTCATAGTTTTGATGCCTTCAGTGTGAATGTACAATTTTCCTAGTCATGAAAATGCTGAAAAATCTTTAAATGAGAAGGTGTGTCCAAACTTTTGGTCTGTACTGTATATTTTTTCTATTTGTCACAAGAAATTGTTTGTTCTCCACTAAGAATCCCGGTACCCCGTTGTCCGACATTATAGGGTGTCATAGGGACCACAGGGACAGTGTTCGCTGAGCGGGGGCGCCATTGCGCAGGAAAATAGGGTGCCAACCTCTGAGGCAAGGTAGGGTGAGATAGGGCCTTAATAGGGTGAGGCACTATCCCCTCCTTTAATTGTGCACTGATGTTGTGGTTTGCTATTTTATGGCTGTCAATATTTTAATATATATATTAAAGGTTATATTTTAGAATTTGTCTTGAAAGGGTACGATTTCTATGAGCTGATATATAACAAAGTATTGAGATGAACTTTTGTAATTGACCAAATACTTATTTTCCACCAAAACTTGAAAAAAAATTCTTTCCAAATCAGACAATGTGATTTTCAGGATTTGTTTTCTCATTTTGTCTCTTATAGTTGAGGTTTACCTATGATGTCAATTACAGGCTTCTCTCATCTTTTTAAGTGGAGAACTTGCACAATCGGTGGCTGACTAAATACTTTTTTTCCCCACTGTATATTGCAGTCATCATATTATACAGCACTGTGTACTAGTTACAATTGCTCATTTTGCCTTTCTACCCAGTTAATTCTTCTCATTTCTATGGTCTATGTAGAAACAGGAAGTCTCTTTTCCCTGCATGAGTCATCCCCCTCTTCAACTCCTGACCCAGTTGCTCTGCTCCTCTGCCTGCCAGGGTCTTTTGCAGTGACTTATGACTCATACTGGGAAAATTGATCTCCTGTTTCTACATAGAGCTTAGAAGTATTCAGCTAGTCTGTGTTTAATCATGTTATGTCATAAACCTAATGGAAAAGAGAATAATTAGCTGGGTAGAAAAGCAAAATGAGCAATTGTAAGTACACAGTGCTATATAATATGACGACTGCAATATATTAAGAGGATAAAAATTTTGATGGGAGGAGGAGGGTTTCTTTAATGAATCACCAGAGCCTGACTCCAACATGTCCACTCACCAAGACATGAAAAACGCTAGTTTTGATGAATTGGGGCCTAGGTCTCTTGAAGTTGACGGACACTTTTTTTTGTCACTTTTAGAACAGCCAGTTATAAGTTAGACTTATAATCTTTAGTTCAAATTTGTCACAGGACATCATTTACAGCTTTTTTTTTTTTTTTGGAACATTGTAAGACCCAAAATTATAAATGTAGCCCTTAGGATATTATACAACTGGGGTGCACCCCAAAAAAATGTGGTGAGACTTTATTCATAGCTTTGCATGTTATTGCTAAACTATATTAATTGCAATGCATTTAAAGCGCACCTGTCAGCAGGATTGTGCTCAGTAAACCACATACACTGTCAGGTGGGTGCAGTTACACTGATTAATATGATATCTTTGTTGATGAAATCCGTCCAGTTTTTCTTTTATAATCTTTATTTTTATTTCTGCCATAATGATATGCTCGTGCTTTGGGGAGGTCTTTGGGGAGGGGCTGTAACTGGTGCTCTCATTATGTATACCTATTTCTGGCCTCTGACAGGTCACTGTGCTTACAATCACCTGCCTACTATTTTAAATACTGCTTGTGTAATTTCTGTGGCAAACATAAAATTTACATACAACAAAATGTCCCATGGTTGCCAAGAGATGCTACTGCGCACGAGTGGGCGCCATTTTGCTTTTGGAAAAAGAATTTGGGTGCAGCAATATGGCGCCGCGCATGCGCAGCCCAGTAGCATCTCTCGGCAATCAAGAAATGCTACTGCGCAGACGGCGGAGGCCATATTGCTTCAGGCAAATTTCTCTTTCCCCTAACAAAGTGGCGCCCGCTCGTGCGCAATAGCATCTATCGCTTACCGATGCTACTGCGCACATGCGGGAGCCATTTTGCTAGAGAAAGGAGAAATTTGCCTGCAGCAATATGGCCCCCGCCACCCGCGCTTGTGCAGTAGCATTTCTCGGTTGCTGAGAGATGCTACTGCGCATGCGCGGCACCATTGCTGCGGCCAAATTCTTTTTCCAAAAGCAAAATGGTGACCGCACGTGCGCGGTAGCATCTCTGGGCAATCAAGAAATGCTACTGCGCAAGCACAGGAGGCGGAGGCGCCCGCTCGTGCGCAGTAGCATCGGCAACCGAAAGATGCTACTGTGCATGCGCGCGCGGCGGGGACCATTTTGTTGTCTGTAAATTTTATGTTTGCCACAGAAATTACACAAACAGTATTTAAAATAGTAGGCAGGTGACTGAAAGCACAGTGACCTGTCAGAGGCCAGAGATAGGCATACATAATGGAGCACCAGCTACAGCCCCTCCCCAAAGGCCGCTCCGAAGCGCGAGCATCTCATTACGGCAAAACTGACAATAAAGATTATAAAAGAACCACCGCACGGATTTCATCAACAAAGGTATTATATTAATCAGTGTAACGGCGCCCACCTGACAGTGTATGTGGTTTACTGAGCACAATCCTGCTGACAAGTGCACTTTTAGTAAAAACACTTGTTTTCATTTATTATTTTTGCTGCGCTTTATTGTGACATTTTCTCCTTGTTATTATAAAGGGAAATGTAAGATGTAAAAGTAAAAAAGTAAAAACATTGTATTTTTTTCCATTTTAACTAACTTTTGTCATGTTTTTGGGGGTTAACTGCATTTTTTTAAAATTTCTAATAAGGCTAATTGATCCCACGTCACGCTCTTAGATACCAAACTTTGTATTTGGAGAAAGCTATCCGAAGAAGGCATTACAGCTCAACAAAACAGATAAAGGAGGATATGATGAGAGATTACTTAAAACACTTCCCGAGCGTTAGTGTTGCATCTAATATCTTAAGTTCCCGCGTGATTATTTATTTTGACAGTGCCGTGGCATTGTCCCTCCCAAGGAGCAAGGGGTTAATTCATCAGTATGATGAAAGAAAGACACGTGCATAAAAAAAGAGCCTCCAAAAATGAATGTCTTCCTCTCCTCCGCACCCCCAGGATGCTTTATCTGATCAATAATAACCATTCCCCATTGACATTACACCATCTGCCTCGCTGTAGTGCTAAGTGCAACTCAACTGTTATAAAGAGACTTATATCAGCCTCTTAAAGTCATAGCCCCACTTAGCAAATTGTACATAAGATTCAGCAGACTGAAAGAATGGATCCCATGACATCAGGGTCACGGACTTGTCGTACTGTTAAAAAAAAGAGTGGCACCCTGTCCTTTGTGATTGTCTTTCAAGTTTAATGGAAAATTCACTTGACTCGTAATGGGCTTCAGGCAGACGGCTAGTTGAAGAGAGCGTCGCATCTGGTCTACTAATGTGAGAGTAGAAGAAGGAGTTGTTGAGATTTCCAAAGGTCTCACTTTTTAGTGCAAACATGATCCGAACTAATTGACTTGCTAGTAAGGCTCCATCCACACCGCTCCTCTGCAGTGGCATAACTAGAGTACGATGAGCCTCGGTGTAAGATTTGGAACCCCCCCCATCTCATCCTGGTATATATATATGTCCTCCATCCTGGAATATATGTTCCCCTTCCTGGCCCCATCCTGGTATATATATCCCCCATCCTGGTATATATGTATTTTATCCTGGGCCCCATCCTGGTATATATATCCCCCATCCTGGTATATATATCCCTCATTCTGGTATGTATATCCCCCATCCTGGTATATATATCCCCCATCCTAGTATATATATCCCCCATTCTGGTATATATGTCCCCCATCCTGGTATATATATCCCCCATTCTGGTATGTATGTTCCCCATCCTGGTATATATATCCCCCATCCTGGTATATATATCCCCCATCCTGATATATATATCCCTCATTCTGGTATGTATGTTCCCCATCCTGGTATATATATCCCCCATCCTGGTATATATATCCCCCATTCTGGTATGTATGTTCCCCATCCTGGTATATATATCCCCCCTCCTGGTATATATGTCCCTTATCCTGGGCCCCATCCTGGTATATATATTCCCTTTCTTGATATATATATATATTTTATCCTGGGTGCCATCCTGGTATATATATCTCCCATCCTGGTATGTATGTTCCCCATCTTGGTATATATGTCCCCCATCCTGGAATATACATCCCCCATCCTGGTATATATATATATATATATATATCCCCCGTCCTGGTATATGTCCCCCGTTCTACCGTTGTTCTTTAATGCACAGAGAAAAATAAACCATTATACTCCCCTTCCCCCCGCTGCCCCGCCGTGCAGCCTCATCTCCTGAAGCGAACAGCTGACTTCAACATGCAAGCGATGGGAGCGCATGATGTCACTGCCATGCGCCCCCAGTCATGTGCACGCCAACGTCAGCTGCTGGCTTCTGATTGGCTGGCAGCGTATATTGCCACTCACGGAACCGACGGTCTATGCGCTGCAACACACTTCAGCTGAATGTGCGTCCGAGGACAGACATCCAGTTGAAGTTTGCGCTGGTGGGCCCCCACCCACATGGGCTCTGTCGCGGTCGTTACTCTCTTGCTCCTCTGTGTAAATAGCCATATTCTCCTGTATAGCATTCGTTTTCGGGAAGGTATATCCATAGTATACACTGTGTGCAGAATTATTAGACATTATTAGTGATTTTGAACATATCATGATTTTTATGCAGATTTTCCACCACCACGCTGTATAACCTTGAATGTTGATTGGATGAAGCAGATCAGGTGATGTGTATTTGTGTAATGAGGGGGGTGAGTCCTAAGGACACAACGCCCCTTATCAGGGGATGCAGAATTATTAGCCAGCTTGATTTTTTCAGGCAAAATGGGCCAAAAAAGACATGACTCTGAAAAGTCACAAATTGCTACACGTCTTACACAGGCTGCATCTCCTAAAATTTCTAAGATATTGGGGCAATCGCAGAACCATCAAAAGATTTTTTTCAAATGGTCACCAGGGTGCCAAGAAACGTGTTGAAAAAAAAATATCCACACATTAACTGCCAGAGATGTGAGAAGGATCAAATGTGAAGAGACTAGGAAGCCATTATCCTCCAGTGCTGCCATATTCCAGACCTATAACCTCCATGGAGGCCAGAAGTACAAGGTGTTCAGTGCTCAGAGACACGGCCGAGGTGAAGAGGCTGAGCCCGACCACGACTGAGCAAGACACAGAAGGGGAAACATCAAGAGTGGTCCAAGAAATATCTGAAGACAGATTGTTCAAAGTTTTCATGGACTAATGAGATGAAAGTGACCAGATGGATGGGCCGTGGCTGGATCAGTAACGGGCACAGACCTCCACTGGTGGGCACTGCTACTCAAAATCAGCTCCCAAAGCTACTGCCAGTTTTTAGAAGACACTTCCTTCCAGCAATGGTACAAGAAAAAGTCTGCTTCTTTAAGAAAACCACGATTTTTTCTGCAGGACAAGGCTCCATCACAGGAGTCCCCACTGCTCAGCAGTCACTAAAGGCCTTAAAGATAAAAGAATAATGACCTGGCCCCTTCCTCACTGAACCAAACCATATTGAGAACTTGTGAGCCCTTTCTAAATAGGAGATTTACGATGAAGGAAAACGGTCACCTCTGATCAGTGTCTGGGCTGTGCTTGGTTCTGCCCAAAAAGTGGATTGACAACAGATGAAGAACCTGACAGACTCCATGGCTGGAGGTTATGACTGGTAATGAGAAGAAGAGCGGCTATATTACTATATTGGTCACTGGTAATTTTTTTTAAATGTCAGAAATGTATATTTGCGCATTTTGAGTTGTTTGGTTATTATTCTCTGTAACAGATGAATATAAACTATTGAGATGGGAAATTTTTCATTTTTCATATAGTTGCATAATAATTCTGCGCACACATATATTCTCCTAAGAAAGACAAAACTGTACTTTTACTTTCTTAAATATTCAGGTTTATTAATCTTTTGGATTGACTGACAGTTCTCTAATGTTGCGGGAGAGTGCTGGTGCGCTGTCCAATCAAGGGACGTACTCCCTCCGGTGCGGAGTCAAAAAAAGGTTTGTGCTTTTAAGATTTTGAATAAAGATATCTTATAATACTTGCTGTGTTTTCACCTTCCTTCCTCACACCACCAGTTACTAACCACCCGAGCAACACCATAACCTCTTCTTAAATAACTTTTTGAGGCCTGATGAAGGTTTAGACCAAAAATATTGCTTCTTGTCACCTTGTGTCAATCAACTTGTCATAAATGTATGGGAAAATAGGACCAATCTCTAAAATCAGCTCTTGAGAGGGGATGTGTCACCTTTATATTGAGGATTGAAACATGGCTTCATCATAACTTGTAAAGGGAACAAGAGCGAGCACTCTAACATTCCATCTAACCCCTGTTCAGCTATGACCCCCTGCTGTGAACAGGTAATTGAAGTGGGTTATTCGATGGAGAGCAGACATAAAGTCTTTTTAAGAGGTTGTGAGATGAGATTTTTCCCTCCTGTATGGATAACTCTTCCTGTCTTCAAAGCAACATATGGCCAATTATAGTAGACTTATTGGCACCATATTCCAGTTATGAATATTGTTTTTTTTTGTGACAGGCGTAAGTCCTATAGTTATGGGAGATATATATTTTCAGCGTCATGAGGAAGTGGTAAACATAATGCATTTACTTACATCACTGTGCTGTCTGTGCATCAGCCCCAAATTAATATCCGCTAGATGGACAAAGTTGGATATGCCATGTCTCCTATCTATATAAAGCGAATATCATGATGGGAAATATCATGGCATCAATATCTCCTGCCTGGGACCTCTAGGGGGGCAGAGATCCTTAAAATCAGGAATCCCATATTTTTTGGTACCTGAGCCGCATCACATTTATCTGCCTCCAGCTGAGGTCACCAAGGGACAGTAGGTAGGTGTGGCTTGTACCTGCTAAAAGCCAGATGTGACGTACAATCATTGTTCAGTGCCAGGAGATACAGCTTGATGTAGGACTGCACCATTTTCAAATGGAGAGCTCCCATCCACATAGATCAGCGCCATTCCTCTACCCACAGGTCTAGTACTTTTCTTTTATTTAGCCACTTTATTTTATGAAATTGTATATACAGTATTGTTTTGTCCCCTTTTGTAATATCTTTTGTATATTATTATAAATACTTCTTACTTTTCAGGTTAAATATATAAAATTGAATAGCTTTGTGCCTCTTGCTCTATAAACCACATCCCTGAAGCCTCGTGAGTAGAGATGAGTGAATCTGAACTGTAAAGTTTGGGGTTCGTACCGGACACCTAGTGACCGGTGCTGAACACCAGACACAGACTTCTCCCGGAAGTCCGTTTTAACGTTCGGTGTTCCAAGAGAAGAGAGAGCCCTTACTTCGACCATTTTACAGCACCAAAGTTCGGGTCCCCATTGACCTCTATGGGGTTCAAGTTCAGGTAAAGTTCTGGTTCCCGGAGCGAACTTTCGAGAAAAGTTTGGTCGAACCCGAAGACTCAGAACATCCACAAGTCCACTCATCTCTACCCATGAGACCTATATAAACTATAGTTTTTTTTTTGGTTATTGTGGAGCTTGGCGGTGACCATACCGATGTACATATATACTGTATATACCCGTGTTTTGGAATCAGATGTGTATATACTATACGTTCAATGGATAGCGCACAATAAACAGCCTAGTAGCGAAAGCAACCATTGCCTTGTCCATCAATTGTCAGTCAATTGTGTGATTGTCCTGATGATTGGGGGCAGCAGAGTGCTTCTTTGTGACAAAATGGTGACAGCAGTGGGATCTGTACGTGATCCCCTGGCTGTTCCCTGACAAATGGCAGCGGTGGGATAACTGTGTGATCCCCTGGCTGTTGTTTGACACAACTACAGTATATTGTGAAATTTTCGTATGATAAAGAATCAGTAAACATATTGAAGGAGATCTGGATGTCTGCTCCCGGGGAATGAGCACCCTTTTAGACATTCTCAGCAAATTAGGATAGTGCCACCCACACTGTTTCATGGGCAGGTTTATAAGTCACCATGACAGCCCCTTCTGAAAATTACGCCATGAATCTAACTGCTTAAAATCCGCACTGACCTGTTATCAAGGAGGGGCATTGCAGCTAGCAGCAGAAGATCTGTAATAATGCATTGTAGTCATTCCAAAAATTGGCCATTCATGCAATACATGAACAGATCAGATCTGCCACAAGGTGAAGAGGGGGATCCTGACTTGAGAGCCCCTCGATGATGTTCATACAATATGATCTAACAGGGGTGACTCTTTAATAGGTGAGTCCAGGATATTTCCCCATTATTGGACCACAGGGATGGAGTTGCAATGACTCTTGTTGTGGTTGTGCACTTTACCTTACACGGTAGCTTTTTTTTAACAATATCTAAACCCATTTTCCTGAGTCTAAACCCCAATATGTTCATCAATTCTTTTCTTCATTTATATGATCATAGTCTCAAGGAAGGGAAATCTTTTACCCAACCTCTCCCAGACAGATCAGACTTACATTTCTGTAACATATGCCATCGTTTAAGCTTTCATTCCCCATTGTCCACCCATGGATGGATTTCCAGTAAAGACACAACCGGGCTCTCTGGCTATAAAACTGTAAATGAGGCTTTTTGCATTAATTTCATTGCCATCTGTGACCCTTGCAGCCTATTCCTGTAGATTAGTCATGCCTACAGGGTCAGTACTCACTGATAAAGACTTACATAGACCAGTAGTAAAAAAGAAATATTCCAGGCAAATTTATCCTTCACACCGTGTAATCTGCACCCGGATCTCATCCAGATTGTGTTTTGCTACATTACAGAAATTGGTAAAATTTATTGAAACAAAGGACTCCAAATATTTGAAGAGATTGAAAAAGACATGACTTCTTCTTTGCAAAAAAAGGATAAACAGCGCCATACCTGTCTACAGATTATCTCTGTTGAACTATATGGAGCTGTACGGCAATACCGCAAACAACCAGTGGGCAGGTGTGGGGCTGTTTTAGGAAATAAGCCGCCATGTTGTTCTAATACTTTCCAGGAGCAGTCATAGGGTACATGGATATAGAGGAGAGGAGCCCATCTCTCAGGTCCATCCTATAATCCTGTGTTATCTACTGTATATAGAGGTGTTATCAGTCATTGTACTGGAGGGGGAGAAGGTGAGCTGTGACATCATATATTAGGAATGGTGGATCCTGTGTTATCTACTGTATATAGAGGTGTTATCAGTCATTGTACAGGAGGGGAACAAGTGAGCTGTGAAATCACCTATTGTGAATGGTGGATCTTGTGTTATCTACTGTATATAGAGGTGTTATCAGTCATTGTACAGGAGGAGGAGGAGGTGAGCTGTGATATCACTTATTGGGAATGGTGGATCTAGTGTTATCTACTGTATATAGAGGTGTTATCAGTCATTGTACAGGAGGAGGAGGTGAGCTGTGACATCACCTATTGTGAATGGTGGATCCTGTGTTATCTACTGTATATAGAGGTGTTATCAGTCATTGTACACGAGGAGGTGAGCTGTGATATCACTTATTGGGAATGGTGGATCTAGTGTTATCTACTGTATATAAAGGTGATATCAGTCATTGTACAGGAGGAGGAGAAGGTGAGCTGTGACATCACCTATTGTGAATGTAAATCCTGTGTTATCTACCGTATATAGAGGTGTTATCAGTCATTGTACAGGAGGAGGAGAAGGTGAGCTGTGACATCACCTATTGTGAATGTAAATCCTGTTTTATCTACTATATATAGAGGTGTTATCTGTTATTGTACAGGAGGAGGAGGTGAGCTGTGACAGCACCTATTGTATATAGAGGTGTTATCAGTCATTGTACAGGAGGAGGAGGTGAGCTGCAACATCAGCTATTGTAAATGGTGGATCCTGTGTTATCTACTGTAGTCTGAGTTGTTATTTTTATTAGAATGATAATGACTGATGAAAAATGTAACTGTACAGAAAAGGAAGAAAGGAAGTATGAATCCAGTATTAGGTTTAATGTGAAACTTTTAAGATTTGTTTTTCTGAGCAAAGACAGTAACTTGGAAAACTGGAAAAAAAACATTAACAATTATAAAAATATATATAAAAACTTGAATTACACAATAGGTCATTTATGGATGACAAATTCCCTTTAATTTCCCAACACGTCTAAAACATTCATTTATATTCCTGGTCACTCCCTGACAAAGTCATGGCCGAAACGTGCATCAGGGTGAGTAAATCACTTAGGAGGCCCTGCTGCTATATTATCACTGGTTTAATATTGCTGGTTGTGGGGTGGTGTCTATATGCATGAATAATTATATACTTGCTTTAATATAAATTACTATACATTTACCTCTATTAATTTGACTATCTTTATCTCACTTGCACAGGTGGCTATAATTGTAGTATATATTTGTATTACCTCAGCCTGATACATTTACATCAGTGCCGTCATAAGGTCATTACTGCCCTTACTGGTATATGGGGCCCGGTGTGAAGTAACAAAGATGGGGGGGCCTAGACCAAGTCCGGGCCCCACTCTTTTGCTTCTGCTCACCAGGCCCAAGAGTATAATAATGTACTGCGCGCTGCTGATGGCAGCGCATATATCAGCACAGCGAGTTTCCCGGAGCTCCGCGGCCGTCAAAACATTTGTTGCATTTGGTATGGTCAATATTCTTGTGATGCTTCATAAGGATTTTATCATGTTTTTCCTTAAAGAATCCAAATTAATCCGCAGTTGTTGATTCTTGCAGTTTTTCTCCAATATACAACATTGCTTTTGGACTTAATCTATTTCAGTCTGCAAGAAATCCAAATTTAAGAGGATGATATCCATAGAGTATTTATTGGATATCTTCTTAAACCTTTTAGAATAGACAGATCTCCTCTGTGTAATGTCACTGGTGATCCCTGTATTACCTGTTCACTGACACTCTATACAGAGCTCTTGTGTATAATGTCACTGGTGATCACTGTATTACCTGTACACTATATACAGAGCTCCGGTGTATAATGTCACTGTTGATCACTGTATTACCTGTACACTATATACAGAGCTCCTGTGTATAATGTCACTGGTGATCACTATATTACCTTACACTGACATAACATACAGAGCTCCTGTGTATATTTTCACTGGTGATCCCTGTATTACCTGTACACTGACACTATATACAGAACTCTTGTGTATAATGTCACTGGTGATCACTGTATTACCTGTACACTATATACAGAGCTCCTGTGTATAATGTCACTGGTGATCCCTGTATTACCTGTACCCTGACACTACATACAGAGCTCCTGTGTATATTTTCACTGGTGATCTCTGTAGTATCTGTATAATGGCACTGTATACAAAGCTCCTGTGTATATTGTCCCTGGTGATCACTGTATTACCTGTACACTGACACTATATACAGAGCTCCTGTGTATAATGCCACTAGTGATCCCTGTATACTATACACTATATACAGAGCCCTTGTGTATAATGTCACCGGTGGTCACTGTATTACATGTACACTCACACTATACACTGTATACTACACACAGAGTTCCTGTGTATAATGACACTGGTGATCATTGTATTACCTATACACTGACACTATATACAGATCTCCTGTGTATAATGTCACTGGTGATCCCTGTATTACCTGTTCACTGACACTATATACAGAGCTCCTGTGTATAATGTCACTGGTGATCCCTGTATTACCTGTACAGTGACACTATATACAGAGCTTCTGACTCATTATACAGGTAATATGGGGATCACCAGTGACTTTATACACAGGAACGCTGTATATAGTATGCAATGTACAGGTAATAAAGGGATCACCAGTGACATTATACACAGGAGCTCTGTATATAGTGTCAGTGAACAGGTAATACAGTGATCACTGGTGACATTATACTTAGGAGCTCTGTATATAGTGTCATTATGAATGACACTATATACAGAGCTCCTAAGTATAATGTCACCAGTGATCACTGTATTACCTGTTCACTGACACTATATACAGAGCTTCTGTGTATAATGTCACTGGTGATCCCTTTATTACCTGTACATTGTATACTATATGCAGAGCTCCTGTGTATAATGTCACTGTTAATTCCTCTATTACCTGTACACTGACACTATATACAGAGTTCCTGTGTATAATGTCACTGGTAATCCCTGAATTACATGTACACTGACATTATATATAGAGCTCCTGTGTATAATGTCACCAGTGATCACTGTATTACCTGTACACTGACACTATACATTATATACTATATGCAGAGCTAATGTGTATAATGTCACTGGTGAGTCACTGTATTACCCGTACACTGACACTATACACTGTATACTATGCACAGAGCTCCTGGGTATGATGTCTCTTATAGTAATATTAATATTGTGCTTTTTTATTCATGATCAGTATTATAGTTTTCAGTCACTATGTGGTGTTAATATGTGGCCTAGTCATGGTGTGGCAGTATTTGTCCCTTGTATATGGCATTATTTGGACACTATGTGGTGGTAATATGTGATCTGGTCATGGTGTGGTGGTGTTTGTCACTTGTATGTGGTATTATTCTGTCACTATGTGGTGGTAATATGTGGTCGGGTCACCGCGTGACGGTATTTGTCCCATGTATGTGGTATTATTCGGTCAATATGTGGTGGTAATATGTGATCTGGTCATGGTGTGATGGTATTTGTTCCTTGTATGTGGTATTATTCGGTCACTATGTGGTGGTGATATATGGTCTGGTCATGGTGTGATGGTATTTGTTCCTTGTATGTTGTATTATTCGGTCACTATGTGGTGGTAATATGTGGTGTGGTCATGGTGTAGTGGTATTTGTTCCTTGTATGTGGTATTATTCAATCACTATGTGGTAGTAATATATGGTCTGGTCATGGTGTGATGGTATTTGTTCCTTGTATGTGGTATTATTCAGTCACTATGTGGTGGTAATATAATGTCACGCACAGTGTAGGAAAGACAAAGTGCAACACGAAGGGATGAGGGGAAGGGAGCCCAGACACTAAGGACAGAGGGGGTGGAGACCTCCTAGGCTTATCTGATATCACCCTGTCCTTCCCTATCATCCCTATATTGGATGCCCACCAATTTCCGAGCAGGAACCTAAAAGCCTATCTCTCCCTAGAGCTAGTGTGTGGCTAGGGAATGGGGGATGAGCGCTAGTCAATCCCCACTAACACTAAAGACAGCAAGGGGAGACAAACACGGGGGAAGTAGCTTAGCTTGAGTCAACTTCAGACTTCAGAGAGATGTCACACACGTCCCATTAGCTCCAGAAAGGAAGAAGTACTGCACTTGCTCCAAGCCTTCACAAGGGGTCATGTGAATATCACCGGCACCTCCCTATTGCAAAGTGAAGGTATTTATACACACAGGCCAGGGTGATAATTAGTAAAAGGAAGGTAGCCGCTGGGTCCTAGAGTGAGACAGATCTAAGAAGGTGTCTGTAATGCCAAACGAAGAGATCTCCTGCAACCAACTGCAGGGCGACTGTCTGTCACGTCTGACACACCTGTGACATACTGTATATCTCTATGTTTTGTGCTTATTGATTCTGTTGGTTCCTTGCAACCTCATTCCTGGTCTTAGGAGAGCACATGCACATTTGCATTATACTTCTCCCTCTGGAATTTCCATGTCATTTCAAAGCTCAGTCCTGTAGTAGATCATAAGTACAGTAAATGACCGGCATGTACCACTAGTGAGAAGACACCAGAAATACGGTAACGCCACATGAAAAGCTTCACATTATGAATTATTAACCTTTTACCCTTTACCCCAATTAATATTCTTGGAATCACCAATTGGTTGTGATACTAACGTCTGGATCAGTGAAGAATACATGACAAATAGTTAACCTTGGTGTTGGAATCACCAATTGGTTGTGATACTAACGTCTGGATCAGTGAAGAATACATGACAAATAGTTAACCTTGGTGTTCACCCATGCTAATGGCCTCTCCGGGTTGTAACCACCAAGTCAATAGTCGATTTCTAATAAATTAGGATAAATAGCAGCGTGCTTCCCGTCTGATTGCAAATACGCACATGGGACAAGTTTTTTTCCTATACAGAATGAATTTCAGCTGTGAGGAAACAAAGAAAGTAATGTGTCATCCCTAATGTTCACTGTCCGAGATTGTCTACGGAAGGAAGTCTGAAGATTGGCATTGTGATGGCGTATGGGCAGGACTCATGTCATTTTATGTACTGTACACAATGGACTTCATTTACAAAAGAGAAAGATCTGTTTTCTACCTTTAAGGGCTCAAGCACATGGCCGGATTGCAGATCAGTAGCCTTTTGTTGTACCTCTGTATGTTTCTGATTTTGCAGAAATCTTTAAGTAAAGAAATTGTGCCATGCACCATCACATACCGTATTGTGTTCTTCCTTTAATTTTCTCTTGACTTGATATATCTTCAGATGTGATACGAAATGACCAGCTTTGAAAAAATATATAATTTTGTGATATTCTGTTGGGAGATGTTGAAGCTTCATGTGTCTATATATGGCCATCCAGTGGTTGTAATTAGTGATGAGCGAGTATGCTCGTTACTCGAGATTTACAATCATGCTCGCGTGTTTTCCAAGTATATTCAGCGTGCTCGGGTGTTATGTTTGAGTCACTCGGTGTGCATGATTTGCGACTGTTTGACAGCTTTAATACATGTGAGGAATGCCTGTTTCTCGCTGAAAGGGTTAACAGAACATGCTCGCTCATCACTAGTTGTAATGTACATTACTGTTTGTCCAAGGTTTTGCTTGCATTTTGTAATATTGCATTCAATTGTCCATTCCTAGCTATGTTTAAAAAATGGGCCAGAATTGTTTAAAAAAAAAAAAATATATATATATATATATGAATATATATATATATACAGTACAGACCAAAAGTTTGGACACACCTTCTCATTTAAATATTTTTCTGTATTTTCATGACTATGAAAATTGTACATTCACACTGAAGGCATCAAAACTATGAATTACCACATGTGGAATTATATACTTAACAAAAAAGTGTGAAACAACTGAAAATATGTCTTATATTCTAGGTTCTTCAAAGTAGCCACCTTTTCCTTTGATGACTGCTCTGCACACTCTTGGCATTCTCTTGATGAGCTTCAAGAGGTAGTCACCGGAAATGGTCTTCCAACAATCTTGAAGGAGTTCCCAGGGATGCTTAGCACTTGTTGGCCCTTTTGCCTTCACTCTGCGGTCCAGCTCACCCCAAACCATCTCGATTGGGTTCAGGTCTGGTGACTGTGGAGGCCAGGTCATGGGCGTAGCACCCCATCACTCTCCTTCTTGGTCAAATAGCCCTTACACAGCCTGGAGGTGTGTTTGGGTTCATTGTCCTGTTGAAAAATTAATGATGGTCCAACTAAACGCAAACCGGATGGAATAGCATGCCGCTGCAAGATGCTGTAGTAGCCATGCTGGTTCAGTATGCCTTCAATTTTGAATAAATCCCCAACAGTGTCACCAGCAAAGCACCCCCACACCATCACACCTCCTCCTCCATGCTTCATGGTGGGAACCAGGCATGTAGAGTCCATTCGTTCACCTTTTCTGCGTCGCACAAAGACACTGTGGTTGGAACCAAAGATCTCAAATTTGGACTCATCAGACCAAAGCACAGATTTCCACTGGTCTAATGTCCATTCCTTGTGTTCTTTAGCCCAAACAAGTCTCTTCTGCTTGTTGCCTGTCCTTAGCAGTGGTTTCCTAGCAGCTATTTTACCATGAAGGCCTGCTGCACAAAGTCTCCTCTTAACAGTTGTTGTAGAGATGTGTCTGCTGCTAGAACTCTGTGTGGAATTGACCTGGTCTCTAATCTGAGCTGCTGTTAACCTGCGATTTCTGAGGCTGGTGACTCGGATAAACTTATCCTCAGAAGCAGAGGTGACTCTTGGTCTTCCTTTCCTGGGGTGGTCCTCATGTGAGCCAGTTTCTTTGTAGCGCTTGATGGTTTTTGCAACTGCACTTGGGGACACTTTCAAAGTTTTCCCAATTTTTCGCACTGACTGACCTTCATTTCTTAAAGTAATGATGCCCACTCGTTTTTCTTTACTTAGCTGCTTTTTTCTTGCCATAATACATATTCTAACAGTCTATTCAGTAGGACTATCAGCTGTGTATCCACCAGACTTCTGCACAACACAACTGATGGTCCCAATCCCATTTATAAGGCAAGAAATCCCACTTATTAAACCTGACAGGGCACACCTGTGAAGTGAAAACCATTTCTGGTAACTACCTCTGCAAGCTCATCAAGAGAATGCCAAGAGTGTGCAAAGCCGTCATCAAAGCAAAAGGTGGCTACTTTGAAGAACCTAGAATATAAGACATATTTTCAGTTGTTTCACACTTTTTTGTTAAGTATATAATTCCACATGTGGTAATTCATAGTTTTGATGCCTTCAGTGTGAATGTACAATTTTCATAGTCATGAAAATACAGAAAAACCTTTAAATGAGAAGGTGTGTCCAAACTTTTGGTCTGTACTGTATATATATATATATATATATATATATATATATGAATATATATATATATATATATTGTGAGAAGGTCACTGGTAAAATACTGGAGGGGAGACATGTGTCATTGAGGATGTTAAGCGGCCATATTAAGAGCTGGGTTTTTGTGAACAGCTGAAAGAGTGGGTGGGAGGCTGTTCACCATATCTCCACCCCCATGGTGTAGTCCAGAAAGTTAAATTGGAGCCTCTGGACTTATTCAGTGTTCAGTGTGTCTGGAGATGAGAGCTCCGGAGCTGTGCTCATGTGAAAGAAAACTAAACATTGTTTTGTTCCCCTGAGTGGGTGGATCCCCACAGTCACACAGACTGTACAGTATGCTTTTTTATTTATTTATGCCACAAGGGGCGTGTTTGTTTTTCCTAATGTTGGACTGGTTTATGAAGTGTTTTTTTTAATAAACCATTTGAAAGCTTAAACCGAAAGTTTTCCTTTGACTACCTCTTTAAGAAGCCAAGTGAGTCGATCTACCACAATATACTAATTTACTGATCCCCCTCTGCTGTTTTTCTACAGTAGTCTGGGTCCCCCATTAGTCTTCCTTATTCTTTCTCTTCCTCCATGTAATGGAACGCCAATGCGGCCAGTGATTGCCTGAACCAGTCAAATGTCTATAAGACCAGAGAAGGATGTATATAACTGGTCCATGTGGATATTTGACTACTGCAGCTAATCACTGGTCAAAGAGGTGAAGTCCAGATGTGTCCTTACCTCTCCAGGTGTTTCTTGTTTACCCATTTTGGTCTGTCAATCACATTTCGAGTGGGGTTTTATATTTTCACCTTTCACTGCACTTCCTTGTTGGCTATACCTCTTGGTGGATGTGTGTTCCAGCCCTTCAGCTAAGGGGTTTACCTTGTTTGGTAAACTCCAGTTATATACTAGCAGTGACTCTGTTTGCTTACCTTCCCAGAACCTTTTCCTTTTACCACTGTTTAGGCTTCTGGGAGGTTACTTGTTCCTTTCATTTTGGTTCTCCTTAGTTTTCCCTCTTTACCCTATATGTTTTTGTTTTCCACCCTGGGTTTTTGTATCTTTCTTCACAATTTCCTTTACCCTTTGTTAGAAATGTGTTGCGGACTCCCCTCTGGTTCCTCAGGAGGTACGAGAAACCACTTGACACCCTTTTAGGGAGTTAGGTCCGTGGTGGTGTTTTTAGTTGTGCGGTTAGGGTCAGTTGGGTGTAGGTGCAGCGTCCACCGGTGGTTGAGCTTCCCGATGTCCGTTACCCATGGGTGAGTGTGTACACGTTCATAACAGTTGCCTCAATCTATTTAAAGTGGTTATCTCAAGTTTAGAAGTTATCCCGTACCCCAGTGATAGGGGATAACTTCCGATCGCTGGAACCCCCAGTAATAATGAGAACCAGCCCGTTTGAATGGGGTGGTGGGCGATCATGTGCACTACCCCTCAATGTATTCCTATCAGAGAGCTGAAGACCAGTCTTTCTTGTATATCGACAATGGTCTAATTAAGAATGAATGGAGCGAAAGTGCGAATGATTAACCACTGCTACATTCGCGTGTTCTCAGGATCGGTGGGTGTCTCACGCGGTCGGACATTATGCCCTATAATATGAATAGGGGATAACTTTCAAGCTTGAGAATACCCCTTTAATGTGTAAAAGTTTAAAGTGCTTGTAATTAAAAATCCTCCCGGTTTTCGAGAACAGATCTATTTTTACTTTTATTGTTTGCCATTTGTTGCTAAGGTTACTGGCCACTGCTGCCATCTATCAGCACCTGCAGAATTTATGCAGTGCTTACCTATAGAATTTGGAATAACTGCTCTGAAGCTGGCCGGATCGCTGGAGCGCAGTCTTATCTCCTGAGCTGCCAAGCTTCAGCACAACAGCACATCTCTGATGCTATATAGGCAAAGCTGCCTCTGCTGACAGAATCAGAGAGCGCACAGATTCAGCTGGCGGCACAATGATGACGCTTGTTGCTCAAGCAGGAGGCAGAGAGTTTTGGGAGCGAGTGCTCCTTCCAAAGAGAATTAAACAACCCCTTTTACCTTTCCTATTGGCTCAAGGAATCCCTAGATGAATGACACGAAATGACCAGCTTTGTGTAAAACACATCACATTAATCTATTGGGCCTTATTTATGCTATGTGTGTCTATGCAACAAAGTATCACATTTGTACGATGAGAAATTGGAGAACGCTAAAGGCAGACATCTGTATAATATACATTTATCTGGCATTTTGTCAATCGAGATTAGAGCAGTTTGGAGACTAATATATGCAGTCAGCTGCTAATTTCAAGCATCTTCATTGGCTTTATCCTCTTGCATGTAGGCTCAGAATGAATCTTATTAGCGTGCTCTAATCATCTATTATTGCATTACATTAGCAGACAGTACGGTGATATGATTAGGGCTGCACATACAGCCTGTGTGGTAATGCTAGCATGCCATGCAGGGTTTTGTCACTGTTTATGCTCCATTGCTGGATGTAAGAACCATCATTTAATGGAGTAATCACACAGATATACATAGATAACAATGTACACATGTACACTCATGGCCGAAAGTGTTGGCACCCTTGAAATTGTTCCAGAAAATGAAGTATTTCTGCCATAAATGATTGCAATTACACATGTTTTGCTATACACGTTTATTTCATTTGTGTGTATTGGAGCAACTCAAAAAACTGAGAAAAAAAAGGCAAATTGGACATAATTTCACACAAAACCTCAAAAATGGGCAGGTCAAAATTGTTCGCACCTTTCCAAATTTTTGGGTAAACAATTTAGTTTCAAGCATGATGCTCGTTCAAACTCACCTGTGAAGTATTTCTCCCATAAATTATTGCAATTACACATGTTTTGCTATACACATGTTTATTTCCTTTGTGTGTATTGGAGAAACACATGGTCGAAAGTGTTGGCAAACTTGAATTTGTTCCAGAAAATGAAGTATTTCTCTCATAAATTAATGCAATTACACATCTTTTGTTATACACATGTTCCTTTGTCCACAATGCACAACATAATCTAGAAGTTTACAACCCATGTCACTGTAGCTAATCTCCCTGGACAGCAGAGAAAAATTTATGAAAGGTTGAAACGCAGGATAGTCCGGATGGTGGATAAGTTGCCCCAATCAAGTTCAAAAGAAATCCATGCTGTCTTGCAGGCTCAGGGTACATCATTGTCAGTGCAAACTAGCCGTCAACATGTGAATGAAATGAAATTATATGGTAGGAGGCCCAGGAGAAGCCCACTGCTGACACAGACATAAAATAGCTAGACTGCTGTTTGCCAAAATGTACATGAGTAAGCCAAAATTATTTTCGGAAAGCATCTTGTGGACAGATGAGACCTAGAGCTTTTTGGGAAAACACATCATTCTACTGTTTACTGAAAATGGAATGAGACCTACAAAGAAAATAACACATTACCTACAGTCAAATATGGTGGAGGTTCAAAAATGTTTTGGGGTTGTTTTGCTGACTCTGGCACTCGGTGCCTTGACTGTGTACAAGGCATCATGAAATCTGAAGATTACAAAAGGATTTTGGGTTGCAATGTACTGTCCAGTGTCAGAAAGCTGGGTTTGCGTCCTAGGTCATGGGTCTTCCAGCAGGACAATAACACCAAACATACTTCAAGAATCCCCCAGAAATGGATGAAAACAAAGCGCTGGAGAGTTCTGAAGTGGCCAGCAATGAGTCCGGATCTAAATCCCATTGAACACCTGTGGAGAGATCTTAAAATTGCTGTTGGGAGAAGGCACCCTTCAAATAGGAGAGACCTAGAGCAGTTTGCAAAAGAAGAGTGGTCCAAAATTCCAGTTGAGAGGGGTAAAAAGCTTGTTGATGGTTATTGGAAGCAATTAATTGCTGTTATTTATTCCAAAGGGTGTGCAACCAAATATTAAGTTGAGAGTGGCAATAATTTTGTCCAGCCCATTTTTGGGGTTTTGTGTGAAATTATGTCCAATTTGCCTTTTTTTTCTCTGTTTTTTTTGTGTTATTCCAATACACACAAAGGAAAAAAACATGTGTATAACAATACGTATAGTGGGTATGGAAAGTATTCAGACCCCTTTACATTTTTCACTCTTTGTTTCATTGCAGCCATTTAATAAATTCTAAAAAGTAAATTTTTTTTCTCATTAAAGTACACTCTGCACCCTATCTTGACTGAAAAAAACAGAAATGTAGAAATTTTTGCAAATGTATTAAAAAAGAAAGAACTGAAATATCACATGGTCATAAGTATTCAGACCCTTTGCTCAGTATTGAGTAGAAGCACCCTTTTGAGCTAGTACAGCCATGAGTCTTCTTGGGAATGATGCAACAAATTTTTGCACACCTGGATTTGGGGATCCTCTGCCATTCTTCCTTGCAGATCCTCTCCAGTTCCGTCAGGTTGGATGGTGAACGTTGGTGGACAGCCATATTCAGGTCTCTCCAGAGATGCTCAATTGGGTTTAGGTCAGGGCTCTGGCTGGGCCAGTCAAGAATAGTCACAGAGTTGTTCTGAAGCCACTCCTTTGTTATTTTAGCTGTGTGCTTAGGGTCATTGTCTTGTTGGAAGGTGAACCTTCAGCCAAGTATGAGGTCCAGAGCACTTTGGAAGAGGTTTTCATCCAGGATATCTCTGTACTTGCCCGCATTCATGTTTCCTTCAATTGCAACCAGTCGTCCTGTCCCTGCAGCTGAAAACACCCCCATAGCATGATGCTGCCACCGCCATGTTTCACTGTTGGGATTGTATTGGGCAGGTGATGAGCAGTGCCTGGATTTCTCCACACATACTGCTTAGAATTATCACCAAAAAGTTCTATCTTCGTCTCATCAGACCAGAGAATCTTATTTCTCATAGTCTGGGAGTCCTTCCTGTGTTTTTGAGCTAACTCTATGCGGACTTTCATATGTCTTGCACTGAGGAGAGTCTTCCGTCGGGCCACTCTGCCATACAGGCCCGCCTGGTGGGGGGCGGCAGTGATAGTTGACTTTGTGGAACTTTCTCCCATCTCTCTACTGCATCTCTGGAGCTCAGCCACAGTGATCTTGGGGTTCTTCTTTATTTCTCTCACCAAGGCTCTTCTTCTACGATTGCTCAGTTTGGCTGGACGGCCAGGTCTAGGAAGACTTCTGGTGGTCCCAAACTTCTTCCATTTAAGGATTATGGAGGCTACTGTGCTCTTAGGAACCGTGAGTACTGCAGAAATTCTTTTGTAACCTTGGCCAGATCTGTGCCTTGCCACAATTCTCTGAGCTCCTTGTGCAGTTCCTTTGAGCTCATGATTCTCATTTGGTCTGACATGCACTGTGAGCTGTGAGGTCTTATATAGACAGGTGTGTGCCTTTCCAAATCAATCCTATCAGTTTAATTAAACACAACTGGACTCCAATGAAGGAGTAGAACCATCTCAAGGAGGATCACAAGGAAATGGACAGCATGTGACTTAAATATGAGTGTCTGAGCAAAGGGTCTGAATACTTATGACCATGTGATATTTCAGTTTTTCTTTTTTAATAAATTTGCAAAAAATTCTACATTTCTGTTTTTTTTCAGTCAAAATGGGGTGCACAGTGTACTTTAATGAGAAAAAAATGAACTTTTTAGAATTTACCAAATGGCTGCAATGAAACGAGTGAAAAATGTAAAGGGGTCTGAAAACTTTACGTACCCACTGTATGTAATAATTGCAATAACCATGACTGTATATCTGTTTCATTTTATTAACACATTGAAGAAAATAGCAATCAATAATTATTTCGCCCAAATGTACCATAATTCTAGGGGATTAACTTGCTCTTGGGTCTTAATGCAAAATCTGTAACATGGCTTCTACGTACTATGTGCAATTAATATTTTACTGATGTTTTCTTAGGTGGCAAAAAAATATTCGGGTTTCCCCGGCACCATAGTTTGCATGAATCTGCTACATTTGTACCTCCTTATAACCATGTCTCTGCATCATCCATATTGTAATGTGATTCTTAGCTTTAGGCCCTTTTTATTTGAGTCTCAACCCTAGAAATATTGGCATTGAAATGATTGATATTTTACATACAAGAGGGGATATGGGAAGAATCAGGCAGAGCACTTCCTTAATGAATACACCGGACTTATAAAAAAAAGTGCCTCGTGTATTCCTTCAGTGCTTCTAGTAGTCAAACGGAAAAAACACTTTTATGCCATTTTAAGGAACTGTCGTTATAAGGCTGCGTGCACACGATGCGTTTTTCATGCGTTTATGCTGCGGAATTTCTGCAGCGGAAACGCATCAAGAACGCATGGTAACCCGCACCCCATGGTCCCCAATGGCATTCCGCAATGTCAATGCCCATGCTGCGGATTTTTCCGCAGCGTTTCTGCAGCGCTCATAAATCCGCAGCATGTTCATTAATTTTGCGGAAGCGCCGCCATTGACTTGCATTGAGACGCATATACTGCGCGTCTGTACATTTGTACAAGCGGATAATATGCGTTTCAATGTGCGGATGGTACCCAGTTCTGGAGGAGAGGAGACTCTCATCCAGACCTGGGTACCATTGTACCAGTAAAAAAAAGAATAAAATAATAAATAAAGTTTATACTCACCTGTCCAACGGCTTCTCTCGGCATGCCGGCAGCGCTGAAGGACCTTCAGTGACGTCACAGTCATGTGACCGCAGGCCCTTCACCGCTGTGTCTCGTGATATGCCGGCAGCCAGGAACCAGACAGTAACGAGCGCTGCAGCACACGCCGGGACATCGGGGGTGAGTATAGCTTTATTTTAAGCATTGTTTTACGGTCACACTATATAAATCCATGCTGTTTGCATGGATTTATATAGTGTGACCTAGTTGTGAAGCACTTTCTAAGTGATGCTAATCGCCTGGAAAGCGCTTGTCAATCTGCATGCGGAAACGCATGTGAATCCGCATGTATTCTGCAGGAAAAACGCAAGCACAATCTGCATGCATTTTTTCTGCCAGGGAGATGCAGAAATGCTGCAGAAATTTTCTGCTTCATTTCTGCATCGTGGGCACATAGCCTAATACAGTCTGCTGAGCTGTGCATCTATCATGTGTGACAAAGTATTATATACATGGCTCAATGGACTGTATCACACATGATGTGATTAGATACATGGCTCTGCTCAGTCAATGTAAAGCCTCATTACAGACGTCTGAATGGGGCTTTACAATGACACAGCTGAGTCAGTGCTCTGAGCACAGAAAAGTGATGATTAGACTACTGTGCTCTGCGGTGACAGTGGCGGTGAGTACAGATCGGGCAGCCTGACATTGCACTACTAATCCCAGGCTCCCAAGCTGTTCTCACCGCTGGAAGAAGTCACCTCCACAGCACTGTTCTCACCCTTCAGAGCAGGACTGCAGAGGTAACTTCTTCCAGCGGTGAGAACAGCTCAGTAGCCCGGCATTATACAATACCAGCCTGTGCCACCTATGCTCACCACTGCTGCCCTAGTGGTCATCTCACCACCTACTGTCACCACTCGCCGTAGTCCATAGTATGAGCGATGACAGGAGGCAACTGTAGCTCAGAGCACAGCTCTGGACTACAATAAATTGGTGCCTGGCACCCCCCACGGCTGTGTACTGGATTGCCTAGGGGACCATGCCTTGTTCATAGCCGAGACAGCCACAGTACTGGAGATGCGGTCGTACACCAACCCGACTCTCCTATGGCTGCCATATTTGCTGTTATGTATACTTACACACCAGCTAATAAAAATGGCAGCCTCTAGTGACTGCAGGAAAAAAAATCACCAACAATTATATTTTAAAACACAACATTTAATTTTATAATAAAAATAATTAATTATATTATAGATAATTTATTAATACAAATATAAAAATCGCAACACATTCCCTGGAAAGGGAATCTGCAATCTGACTCATGTTGCTGGAACCGCAGGCAGCATAAATCAGACACTGTCTGCGTTATTGCAGCTCTGTATTTTCACTCTGCAAAACTGAAGCATTTCAGAGAAAAATATTTTGAGAAGCTGATCGGGATTTATGTGTCTTGGATTATTAGATTGAGGCAGGTCCCCTGTGGCTTCTCCCTGCTCTGCTACCATAGACTAACACTCTACACATACCTAGGAAGAGACCTGTCAGTCTTGGGGAGCGGGGCAGGGAGAAAAAGCTGGGAACCTTCCTTTTGGACTAGTTATTTGCAATGCATTGTTCCTGGTCCCCTTCTCAAAGAACATTTCCTGGATATCCTCATCCCCCTCCACTTATTGGCAGCTTTCTGCCTATGCACACTGTAGGGAAAAAGTTGTTAATCAATGGGGTGGGGTGGGTTAGAAAGAGCTCATTATTGAAAAGACTAGCAGATCTGCAGCAGATAGAACAGTGTTTTTTCAAAATTACAGTAAAAAGCCAGTAAGAAACACATCACTGGAAGGAGGGTCTCTGCCCCTACATAATGCAGCTTTCAGATGGAGCAACACACACCTGGTGACAGATTCTCTTTAACAATACTACTTTCATCTTAAAGGGACCCAGTGTCAGGTTTTTGCATCCTCATCTGAGAGCAGCATGAAGTAGGCAAAGAGAACCTGACTCCAACTATGTATTACTTAGTTTACTGGGTGCAGCCATTCTCACACAATCAGAGCTTTTAGAGTTAGAATGAAGTAGGGCTGAGAAAGCTAACCCCGCCCACACCCAGCTCTCAGTGTACAAAGTCCATAGACAGTGAGGTGCTGTCACAGGTGTGTCAGAGGTGACAGACAATCGCCCTGCAGTTGGTTGCAGGAGATCTCTACGTTTGGCATTACAGACATCTTCTTAGAGGCTGGCTGTCTCTAGGACCCAGCAGCTACCTCCCTCTGGCTAATTAGCTCTCTGGCCTGGGTGTATAAATACTTTGTGTGTCTGAGAGGGAGGTGCCGACGATATTCTTTACTACTTGTGAGGCTTTAGCAAGAGCAGTACTTCATCCTCTGTGGAGCTTGAGGCCGTGTGTGCATTTGTTTGGAGTCATCTAAAGCTAAGCAACTCCCCCCTGTTTGTCTACCCTTGTTGTCTATAGAGTTTAGTGGAGAGCGACTAGTGCTCATCTCCTTCCTTCCCTAGCCATAGCCACACGCCATGGAAAGTCAGGGCAAGGCACGCATGCGGCAATTGGTGAAGAGCCAGTATAGGGACGGTAGTTGAGACAGGGTGACACTAGACCAGACTAGGAGGTCTCCACTACCCCCTTTCCCTAGTGTCTGGGCTCCATTTCCCTCTCCCCTCTGTGTTGCACTAAGTCTTTCCCACATGTCGCGCCCAGGGGATGGGGACGACTCGGCGCCCGGGCCTTGTTGTTGCCTGACCTTGGGGGATGTCACGGTGGTCCGCTCCTGGGCCCGTACCCTGGGGTCACTCTTAAAAAGAAGGGGGAAAGTTATATGGGATAGGAAATGTTCGTGACACCACCTGTGGTGTC
This sequence comes from Phyllobates terribilis, assembly GCF_046119375.1. NCBI lineage: Eukaryota > Metazoa > Chordata > Amphibia > Anura > Dendrobatidae > Phyllobates > Phyllobates terribilis. Next base: position 149,077,313 of record NW_027362768.1, read on the forward strand.
TGGTGAGGATCACCAGCGCTGCGACAGTCCTCTGAGGCCGGTGTTCAGGCAGCTTAGTTGGTGCAGCTCCCCACAGGTGGAGCGGGGCCTCAGGGCAGCGTAGGAGAAGGGATGCAGGACAGAGGGGACCCAGCCGGGTCAGAGGAAGGATAGAAGAATAGGCACGCACACCGAAGTTTACTTCAGTATCTTTACTGTTGGTGTTTCAGGCACGATCCAGGGCACTGTAGGGTGAAGGGTGCATATCAGGACTCTCCCCAGTGAGCGGGTGTGGGGCCTCCTGTTCCTTGCCTTTCCTTGATAAGTTTCTGACCTGCCTGGAGCTAGGCCTAACTTGGTCTCTGTCTTGCACCGGCTGACCTGGTGGTAGGGCCTTCTGTTGGAGATCACACTCCCCAGTCTCTTGGGCCTCCGTGACTCCTGACCCTGGTATAACAGTCAGCTTTTGGTGTTCCTGGGACATATAGTTCGCCAGGGGTTCCGGTTATTTCTGCTGGGCCTAAGGAATCCCTGCAGACGTGGACCCAGTGTCTGGTAAATGATCTTGGGGTGAGCTGGCTAAGCTCTTCTGCCCCCTATGTAGCTTGCTTACTCCACTTGCCTTCGGCCATGCTCGGGGGCCCTCGCTAGGCTTCACACTGGCAGTAGGCCTCGCTACTCTTCACCGCTCTTTTGGCGTCGGCACGCCCTAGGCTCACTAACTGAGCTCTCCGAGTCTGGACTGACCTGACAACCTCTCTGGCTGCAGCAGACTGACTGACTGCCTAGCTCCACCTTCCCTATTTATATCCCTAACGGGCTCCCTCTGCTGGTCTGAGGTGGAAGGTGGAGGTGTGTGAATGCTATGAGGGCCTCTTGTGGAGGAATCCGTCCATGCACCCCTCTGGGATCTGTGGCACCAATGCGCAGCAGGGCGCCACTCACACCTGGAGTGACAGGTGCTTAGTTGTCGGACTAGTCCATCCATGTTAATCTCTTAGTGATAAATCCTTCACAGTTAGTAAACAACAGTACACACTTTGACAAGTGACACATCCCTGAATTCTGTGCTTCAGTCTTTATTTCCTGCTGTCTTCAGATTACATGGCAAAAACCTGCTGACATATTCCCTTTAAGTGGCGGAGCTGCCATTGGGTCCATTAAGACTACGTGGCCTTGCTGTAACTTCATCCTCTTGTCACATCTCATTCTTACATCTTACATTGACCCTACACACAATGCTTCTCTCTAGCTGTTTACTTCAGTAACATAAGCAAACTCATTTCAAGTGTGTAGGAAATATTTGTCCTTAGATAGTATAAAGGATACTATAAATATGAGACAATATGTGAATGGCTCTTTTTAATGCAGCAGCATAGAAACATGCTTTTTTCCATTGTACAATGGGGACCTGGCATACCTGCTGAACACTATGTTATTGCATTCATCTGAGACGTGGCAATGTGCTCGGGTCAGACTGAGATACTGCATAAGCAGGTGAAGAAGCTCAGGTATGCAAGTCCTGCTGTGAAAGTGGATATTTTCCTCTTCAATATGACTATTTACCACCAACAACACAATTTCATAACCTGCTAAGTGTGCAGAAATGTGCACCCTGGTTAAAAAGGCCCAATATATATATATATATATATATATATATATATATATATATATATATATATATATATATATATATATATATATATATATATATACACAGTGGGTACGGAAAGTATTCAGACCCCTTTAAATTTTTCACTCTTTGTTTCATTGCAGTCATTTGGTAAATTCTAAAAAGTTCATTCAAAAAACAGAAGTTTAGAAATGTTTGCAAATTTATTAAAAAAAGAAAAACTGAAATATCACATGGTCATAAGTATTCAGACCCTTTGCTCAGACACTTATATTTAAGTCATATGGTGTCCATTTCCTTGTGATCCTTCTTGAGATGGATCTACTCCTTCATTGGAGTCCAGCTGTGTTTAATTAAACTGATAGGACTTGATTTGGAAAGGCACACACCTGTCTATGTAACATACCTGGCGGCGTCCTTGCATGGTGGTCCATCTCCCACTGTGCAGGAGCGCGCACTTGATCTCCAGTCCAGAATGTCTCTTTGGCTTCCCTCCGTGCTGTCTGTTTGCCTCTGTGTCTGCTGCTTAAGGGCGGCGCCCGATCACTTCCTGCTTTTTGTACCTGCTGCAGGCACACCCCTTGTGCGTCCTCAGCCTATTGCTGTCTGTCACCTGGTATTTAAACCAGCTGCTCCAATTAACCCATGCCTGAGCATCTTGCCCTGTCAGTTGGCTTTTGTCTCTGAGATGCCAGGTCCTGTCTATGTTACCTGTCTTGCAGTATCTGTTCCCATGTCTGTGCTGTGTCCTATCTGTGTACCTTAACCTGCAGTCTGTACTCGTTCCTTGCCTGTTCGTTCCGCCTTCCTGGAGGCTGTATTTCCAGGCCAGTCTGAACACGCTCCTTGCCTGTTCGTCCCGCCTCTCTGGGGGCCGTATTCCCAGACCCGCTTCTGTATCCCGCTGCAGTGTCGGTCTCTCCGTACACTCAGTTCCAGTCTGAACTCTCTCCTATCTTTTATCTGTTTTTTCTCTTTGTCCGTTCCTTTCCTTTTTCTGCAGAGTCTGAACTCGTACCTAACTCCTGCTCGTTGTCACTGTACTTCCGTTTGTGAGTTTGTGGTCCACTCGCTACTTCTCTGCAAGTACCCTGTGGGTATCTGGTTCTGCCTTTCCCTTCTAGTCTGTTCCGTGTGAACAGAGCCCTGTCCGCCGCGTCTGCGGTTTTCGCTTTGCTCAGCTCTGTCCACCGCGTCTGCGGTTTTCGCTTTGCTCAGCTCTGTCCACCGCGTCTGCGGTTTTCGCTTTGCTCAGCTCTGTCCACCGCGTCTGCGGTTTTCGCTTTGCTCAGCTCTGTCCGCCGCGTCTGCGGTTTTCGCTTTGCTCAGCTCTGTCCGCCGCGTCTGCGGTTTTCGCTTTGCTCAGCTCTGTCCGCCGCATCTGCGGTTTTTCGCTTTGCTCAGCTCTGTCCGCCGCGTCTGCGGTTTTCGCTTTGCTCAGCTCTGTCCGCCGCATCTGCGGTTTTTCGCTTTGCTCAGCTCTGCCCGCCGCGTCTGCGGTTTTCGCTTTGCTCAGCTCTGCCCGCCGCGTCTGCGGTTTTCGCTTTGCTCAGCTCTGTCCGCCGCGTCTGCGGTTTTCGCTTTGCTCAGCTCTGTCCGCCGCGTCTGCGGTTTTCGCTTTGCTCAGCTCTGTCCGCCGCGTCTGCGGTTTTTCGCTTTGCTCAGCTCTGTCCGCCGCGTCTGCGGTTTTCGCTTTGCTCAGCTCTGTCCGCCGCGTCTGCGGTTTTCGCTTTGCTCAGCTCTGTCCGCCGCGTCTGCGGTTTTCGCTTTGCTCAGCTCTGTCCGCTGCGTCTGCGGTTTTCGCTTTGCTCAGCTCTGTCCGCCGCGTCTGCGGTTTTCGCTTTGCTCAGCTCTGTCCACCGCGTCTGCGGTTTCGCTTTGCTCGGCCCTGTCCACCGCGTCTGCGGTTTCTAATTTGTCTTCCAGTCTGTACTGGACCCTACCCAGCCTGCGCTCTAGTCTGCCTGTTCCTGTATTCCCCGGTGTGGGTCAACAGCCGTGTCCGGAGCCTGACCTGGAGTAGACCCTGGTTCCTCTGCTCGGTTCCTCCCTGGTGCACTGGCGTCGTATGCCGTCGTGCGACCTTGGTCGGATCGGGCAGATACTTAGTTACGCCCCTCCAGGCACTCTCCGGTTCATGGCACAGTGGAATCACTACATAAACACGCACACGCCAGTCAGTTCGGGCGTGTGCACAACAGCATGCTCAGGCCATGGTTCCCGTTGAGCCCCACGGCCTTCGCTCTCTGAGACTTTTTCCAGCGAATACGTGCATTAAAAATAAATATTTTTTTTTTTTTTTTTTCTCTAGCTGAGTTCCAGGCGAATTACGCACCCGTCCAGGTGGATCTGTCAGCTCTCGTTCCTGCGGATCCGCCACGTTACTATGGGGATCCAAGACAGAGTCGTGCATTTGTGGAGCAATGCATGCTACACTTCAAGTTCTACCCTCTTTGTTTTCCCACCGATCGGGTTAAGGTGGGATTCATTATGTCTAACCTAGCGGGTGATGCCTTGGAATGGATCAACCCCCTATGGGAAACACAGGATCCTATCGTCCTGGACATAATGGCCTTCCTGGTGGCCTTTCTAATGGTCTTCGATGATCCTAACCCGGAGGCTCCTGCTGAAGCTTCACTTCCCAGTATCCCGGAGCAGCCCCGATGGGTAATGTGTGTGGGTAGCGCAATAGTCCTCCAGCCCAATGAGACTACTGCCCACCCAGAATCCTCACAGGGTGACTACACTCTCCGGAATACTTCTCCCAACCTCAAGAGGCAGTCCAGACGTGCTAGACGTAGAGGCAAGCTGTCACGCCAGGGTCTGTCCTCCCTGAGACCTCCTGACCCCAACCTTGAAGTCCCTACTGAAGCTTCATCTCCCTGTATCCCGGAGAAGCCCCAACGGGTAATGTGCGTGGGTAGTGCACCAGTTCTCCTGCCCGAAGAGACTGCTGCCCACCCAGAATTTACACCGGAGGACCCCCTGTTGCCTCCTGAATCCCCCGGGATACCACTTGAGGACAATTGGAGAGAGACTTCCCTATACCCTGCACCTGATACCTCGCCCGCTTCGTCCAGTGAGTCCGACCTAGTGTTCTCCGAAGCAGAGGTTACCCCTGAGTCTCTACACCCCTCCGATCAGGCGGAGGATCTCCAGTTGTCTCCTGAACCCTTCGGGGTGCTACCTGGTAGCGAATGGACAGAGACTTTCCTATACTCGGTACCTGATACCTCGGCTGCTTCATCCAGTGAGTCCAACCTAGTGTACTCTGAAGCAGAGGTTACCCATGAGTCTCTTCACCCCTCCGACCTGGCGGAGGACCTCCAGTTGTCTCCTGAACCCTTCGGGGTGTTACCTGGTAGCGAAAGGACAGAGACTCTCCTATACTCTGTACCTGATACCTTGCTTGCTTCGTCCAGTGAGTCCCACCTAGTGTACTCCAAAGCAGAGGTTACTCCCGAGTCTCTACACCCCTCCGACCAGGCGGAGGACCTCCAGTTGTCTCTAGAACCCTTCGGGGTGCCACTTGGTGGTGAATGGACAGAGACTTTCCTATATCCTGGATCTGATACCTCGCTTGCTTCGTCCAGTGAGTCCGACCTAGTGTACTCTGAAGCAGAGGTTACCCATGAGTCTCTACACCCCTCTGACCAGGCGGAGGACCTCCAGTTGTCTCCAGAACCCTTCGGGGTGCCACCTGGTGGTGAATGGACAGAGACTTTCCAATACTCGGTACCCGATACCTCGCCTGCTTCGTCCAGTGAGTCCGACCTAGTGTACTCTGAAGCAGATGTTTTCCCCGAGCCTCTGCACTCTTCTGACCCGGCAGAGGACCTCCAGTTGTTTCCTGACTCCTCCGGGGTACCACCAGATAACAAAGAGACAGTGACTTTTTCTCACCCTGTACCTGATAACCCGTCTATTTCTTCCTGTGAATTTGACAAGATGTACCTCGAAGCAGAGGTTATCCCCAAGTCTCTACACCCCTCCGACCAGGCGGAGGACCTCCAGTTGTCTCCTGAACCCTTCGGGGTGTTACCTGATAGCGAATGGACTGAGACTTTCCTATACTCGGTACCTGTTACCTCGGCCGCTTCTTCCAGTGAGTCCGACTTAGTGTACTCCGAAGTGGAGGTGATCCCTGAGTCTCTACACCCCTCCAACCAGGCGGAGGAGCTCCAGTTGTCTCCTGAACCCTTCGGGGTGCTACCTGATAACGAATGGACAGGTACTTTCCTATACTCGGTACCTGATACCTCGCCCGCTTCATCTAGCGAGTCCGACCTAGTGTACTCCGAAGCAGAGGTTACCCCCGAGTCTCTGCACTATTGTGATCCGGCGGAGGACCCCCAGTTGTTTCCTGAATCCTCCTGGGTACCACCAGATAACAAGGTAACAGGGACTTTTCTACACCTTGTACCTGATACCTCGCCCATTTCATCCTGTGAGCTTGACAAGATGTACCCCGAAGCAAAGGTTACCCCCGAGTCTCTGCACCCCTCCAACTCGGCGGAGGACTTCCAGTTGTCTCCTGAACCCTCTGGGGTGCTACCTGATAATAAGTGGAGAGAGACTTCTCTGTGTGCTGTTCCTGGTACTCCATCCGTTTCGTCTGTTGCTGAGGATGGCTGGATAGGAGGTAGCATCCTAGCTAACCAGATGAGACCAGTTTCTCCAGTGGACAGTGGAAGTGATCTCCTTGAAGTGAAGGATTGGCCCTCGAATTCCCTGCGGAACATTCTGGCAGGCCTGAAGAAGAGGGGGCGTAAAGGGGGGGTACTGTAACATATCTGGCGGCGTCCTTGCATGGTGGTCCATCTCCCACTGTGCAGAAGCGCGCACTTGATCTCCAGTCCAGAATGTCTCTTTGGCTTCCCTCCGTGCTGTTTGTTTGCCTCTGTGTCTGCTGCTTAAGGGCGGCGCCCGATCACTTCCTGCTTTTTGTACCTGCTGCAGGCACACCCCTTGTGCGTCCTCAGCCTATTGCTGTCTGTCACCTGGTATTTAAACCAGCTGCTCCAATTAACCCATGCCTGAGCATCTTGCCCTGTCAGTTGGCTTTTGTCTCTGACATGCCAGGTCCTGTCTATGTTACCTGTCTTGCAGTATCTGTTCCCATGTCTGTGCTGTGTCCTATCTGTGTACCTTAACCTGCAGTCTGTACTCGTTCCTTGCCTGTTCGTTCCGCCTTCCTGGAGGCTGTATTTCCAGGCCAGTCTGAACATGCTCCTTGCCTGTTCGTCCCGCCTCTCTGGGGGCCGTATTCCCAGACCCGCTTCTGTATCCCGCTGCAGTGTCGGTCTCTCCGTACACTCAGTTCCAGTCTGAACTCTCTCCTATCTTTTATCTGTTTTTTCTCTTTGTCCGTTCCTTTCCTTTTTCTGCAGAGTCTGAACTCGTACCTAACTCCTGCTCGTTGTCGCTGTACTTCCGTTTGTGAGTTTGTGGTCCACTCGCTACTTCTCTGCAAGTACCCTGTGGGTATCTGGTTCTGCCTTTCCCTTCTAGTCTGTTCCGTGTGAACAGAGCCCTGTCCGCCGCGTCTGCGGTTTTCGCTTTGCTCAGCTCTGTCCACCGCGTCTGCGGTTTTCGCTTTGCTCAGCTCTGTCCACCGCGTCTGCGGTTTTCGCTTTGCTCAGCTCTGTCCGCCGCGTCTGCGGTTTTCGCTTTGCTCAGCTCTGTCCGCCGCGTCTGCGGTTTTCGCTTTGCTCAGCTCTGTCCGCCGCATCTGCGGTTTTCGCTTTGCTCAGCTCTGTCCGCCGCATCTGCGGTTTTTTGCTTTGCTCAGCTCTGTCCGCCGCGTCTGCGGTTTTCGCTTTGCTCAGCTCTGTCCGCCGCATCTGCGGTTTTTCGCTTTGCTCAGCTCTGTCCGCCGCGTCTGCGGTTTTCGCTTTGCTCAGCTCTGCCCGCCGCGTCTGCGGTTTTCGCTTTGCTCAGCTCTGTCCGCCGCGTCTGCGGTTTTCGCTTTGCTCAGCTCTGTCCGCCGCGTCTGCGGTTTTCGCTTTGCTCAGCTCTGTCCGCCGCGTCTGCGGTTTTTCGCTTTGCTCAGCTCTGTCCGCCGCGTCTGCGGTTTTCGCTTTGCTCAGCTCTGTCCGCCGCATCTGCGGTTTTCGCTTTGCTCAGCTCTGTCCGTCGCATCTGCGGTTTTCGCTTTGCTCAGCTCTGTCCGCCGCGTCTGCGGTTTTCGCTTTGCTCAGCTCTGTCCACCGCGTCTGCGGTTTCGCTTTGCTCGGCCCTGTCCACCGCGTCTGCGGTTTCGAATTTGTCTCCCAGTCTGTACTGGACCCTACCCAGCCTGCGCTCTAGTCTGCCTGTTCCTGTATTCCCCGGTGTGGGTCAACAGCCGTGTCCGGAGTCTGACCTGGAGTAGACCCTGGTTCCTCTGCTCGGTTCCTCCCTGGTGCACTGGCGTCGTATGCCGTCGTGCGACCTTGGTCGGATCGGGCAGATACTTAGTTACGCCCCTCCAGGCACTCTCCGGTTCATGGCACAGTGGAATCACTACATAAACACGCACACGCCAGTCAGTTCGGGCGTGTGCACAACAGTCTATATAAGATCTCACTGCTCACAGTGAATGTCAGACCAAATGAGAATCATGAGCTCAAAGGAACTGCCCAAGGAGCTCAGAGACAGAATTGTGGCAAGGCACAGATCTGGCCAAGGTTACAAAAGAATTTCTGCATTACTCAAGGTTCCTGAGAGCACAGTGGCCTCCATAATCCTTAAATGGAAGAAGTTTGGGACCACCAGAAGTCTTCCTAGACCTGGCCTTCCAGCCAAACTGAGCAATCGTGGGAGAAGAGCCTTGGTGAGAGAGTTAAAGAAGAACCCCAAGATCACTGTGTCTGAGCTCCAGAGATGCAGTAGGGAGATGGAAGAAGGTTTCACAAAGTCAACTATCACTGCAGCCCCCCACTATTCGGGCCATTTATGGCAAAGTGGCTCGACTGAAGCCTCTCCTCAGTTCAAGACATGTGAAAGCCCACACAGAGTTTGGTCAAAAACACGTGAAGGACTCCCAGACTATGAGAAATAAGATTCTCTGGTCTGATGAGACAAAGATAGAATTTTTTGGTGATAATTCTAAGCAGTATGTGTGGAGAAAACCAGTCACTGCTCATCACCTGCCCAATACAATCCCAACAGTGAAACATGGTGGTGGCAGCATCATGCTATGGGGGTGTTTTTCAGCTGCAGGGACAGGACGACTGGTTTCAATTGAAGGAAACATGAATGCGGCCAAGTACAGAGATATCCTGGATGAAAGCCTTTTCCAGAGTGCTCTGGACCTTAGTCTTGGCCAAAGGTTCACCTTCCAACAAGACAATGACCCTAAGCACACAGCAAAAATAACAAAGGAGTGGCTTCAGAACAACTCTGTGACCCTTCTTGACTGTCCCAGCCAGAGCCCTGACCTAAACCCAATTGAGCATCTCTGGAGGGTCCTGAAAATGGCTGTCCACCAACGTTCACCATCCAACCTGACGGAACTGGAGAGGATCTGCAAGGAAGAATGGCAAAGAATCCCCAAATCCAGGTGTTATAAACAAGAAGACAAGAAGACTCATGGCTGTACTAGCTCAAAAGGGTGCTTCTACACAATACTGAGCAAAGGGTCTGAATACTTATGACCTTGTGATATTTCAGTTCTTTCTTTTTAATAAATTTGCAAAAATTTCTACATTTCTGTTTTTTTCAGTCAGGATGGGGTGCAGAGTGTACTTTAATGAGAAAAAAAATTAACTTTTTAGAATTTACCAAATGGCTGCAATGAAACAAAGAGTGAAAAATGTAAAGGGGTCTGAATACTTTCTGTACCCACTGTGTATATATGTATATATATATATATATATATATATATATATACACATACATTTTTTTCAAGATTCCTGCAGCTCTTGGTCACTTTGCTTGACATATGATATGTTACCGTACTTCTTACCTTTCATCATAATTCAATATATCAGAGATAAATGACCAGGATGACAAGCTCATTAAAAAAAAACAAAAACATAATTTTGTGATACTTTGTCCAGAGATGTTTATTCTATATATATCTCTATGTGGCCACACAGTGTTTGTGATATGAGTTGCATGCTGTCGAGGGTTTTACTATCATTTCATAAGAATATATATAATTTCTATCATGAGACATTGGAGTCCTTAACGAAATTAATGCAAAACCAAGAATGTCTGTATATACCATTCACTGTTCCATTTGGGTGCCAACAAAATGTGTCCTCAGAACTACACAAAAAGTGTAACATGTCTAAGTTTCTTCATCGGAATGGATCATAAGGTGGGTAACATCATATCTTGTCATGTGTGACCTAATGAAGGAGCAGGAAGAATGGTGCTAACATTTTTGGCAGGCTACAATGTTTGTGCAGGACCATACTGCTCAATGAAGACTCATGTACATAGGGTCTATACAGTTAAAAAAAGAAATACAGAGCCATAGGCACTCTCCGTGCCTTAAGGGGTATGATAATCTCCCTTAGAAGCATTGATATAATATGCGAAGAAATCAGGCCAAAATTTTAGACTAATGGATTCCTATTGAGAACCGCTTTGTAATGAGTCCAGCAGGGAATGTCAACCCACTGGGTCGCTAATAAAACTAGTTTGGGATAAACCCGGGTCTTCAGGAAACACTATTATGCATTCAACACTTTGAATTCCTTAAAGAGGTATGGCCTTTCCCACTAGGAATCCGCAGGTTATTACCCCAAAAATGTCATTATTATCAATGGCTGATGCATAGCAGGACTCTTGTATCTTCATCAATCAGGAGCGGCTTATGAGTAGCATGCGCCTCCATGTGCCATGCCAGAAGTCTGACTGCAGTCAGGAACTGGAGTAAGATTTCTGGAGTAAGGAATGCCACAGCTTGTCATGAATTAGACGAGCAGTGGCGCCACGCCACTGCTGTACCCCCAGTCTCGTCCCAACTCCACTCATTTTGGCAAAACTATTGTCAAAATGCCAAAAGTCACTACATTTTTGTGCAACGCCGCACTGTCCAACAATCTGGTGAAATTGCTTTGATGAATCAGCCCCAATATATGAGAAGACTTTGGAATAAAATTGATGACTTCAGCTGTCGCTCTACCTGTAGATTGAGTCCACAAGCTGTGTATGACTGTATGATCATTCCAGATTCTATACCGCTGGATTAAAAGGAATCTGTCAGTAGGATCAACCCTCCTAAGCCGTCTATATGGACATATAGGTGATAGGAAGATGAATAAAATGATACCTTGAAATATGCAATCTGATGTCTTATTCTAGAGAAATCCATGTTTTCATGTAAATGAGCTGTTCCAGGCTATGGGCTGGACATAGATGTGCATGAGAATCTGCCTCCAGAGTTTGTTTTTAATAAAAGGGTGAATTACCAGTATGATGTATAATGGCCGCTCTCTGCTCCCCTGATCTCACTGCAGAGCTGTGTGTGATTATACCTGACACATCTGCAGGTTTCTCTCAGCTTCAGCTTCCATCTCACTGGCATACAGGGTTGAAATAGTGTTGTAATACAGCAGAGCTGTGAGAGCTGCAGCAAATGTGTTTGTAAGAAGATAAAGTTCAGTTCTACTGTTCTGTATTAGAGACATGTCTGACCCTGGTAACTCCCTCTTTTACTAAAAATAAGCCCTGCAGGCAGCGTCTCATGCAGATCAGTCTCCTTCTCATAGCCTGGAACAGATCATTTAAATAAAAGAAAAACATGGATTTCTCTGGAATAAGACATCAGATCGCAAATATCAAAGTATCATTTTATTCCGCTTCCTATGACCTATATGCCCATATATACAGCTTAGGAGGGTTGATCTTACTGACAGACTCCCGTTAAGGCCGGGGTCACATGGCTGAATATTTTCTCTGCGAGAAAATCGGATTGATTATATTAATTACACTCTGCTCAATCTTTGCTCCGAGTTTGATCCGAGTGTCAGCTTAGTGTGATCTGGTTCTCTTGCATGAGAAAATCGGACCACAACTGTGGAGAAGATGGAGAGTTTTATTTCTCCATCTTCTCCATTGTGTGAGTCTGCAGAAATCGGACTGCACTCGGATGACAGTCCGATGTTTTATGGCTGCGTGTCACTCGATTTGCGGATACACTCAAAGCATGCTGCAATTTTTTTTTCATGCTGAATCGGCATGAGAAAAAAAAATGTAGATGTACACTGCCCCATATTATAACATTGATCCAAGTGCTATCTGATAAAACATCGATTTATATGCTCGTGTGAGCACTAAGCCGGGAATCCATGAAGTAGCTTAAATCATAATTTTAATAATAAATATTATATGTTATGACTTATGACTAGTGTTGAGCATTCCGATACTGAAATATCGGGTATCGACCGATATTCGAGGAATCGGAGTTCCGATACTGAGTTCCGATACTTTTAGAATATTGAATACCGGAATCGGAAGTTCCCATAATGCCTGCGCTCTGCAGTGTCTCTGAAGGATGACAAGCTGGATGGCAGCGCTCAGCTGCGATCCAGTCTGTCATCAGAATGCCATCCCAGCGTGAGAGAATTCTCCGGCGCTCACGGCAAGCGCAGGAGAATTTTCCCACGCTGTCAGTGACGTGCATGAGGTGAGCCGAGTTCATTGGACTTGACTAGTATTGAGCCACCCCCGTAGTGTTCGGGTTCGGTTCGGTTCCTCGAACACCGGGATGTTCGTGGAACTGTTCGTCGAACACCTTAGAACACTGTCGAACACCGTTAAAACCAATGGCAGGCAAATAAAAACACATAGAAAACACCTTCAAAGGTGTCCAAAAGCTGACAAACTGCTCAGAAGACACTCTCTTTAAAAAAGCCGGCCGGCAATTCAGCATCGGTATCCGACAATTTAGAACAGAAAGAATAGAGCATCACACATAGATTAGATAGATAGAAACATGTCAGTCACATACACTGTGTACCGAATTATTAGGCAAGTTGTATTTTAGAGGATTATTTTTATTATTGATCAACAACTATGTTCTCAATCAACCCAAAAGACTCATAAATATCCAAGCTTAATATTTTTGGAAGTTGGAGTGAGGTTTTTTCTTTTAGCTTTGGCTATCTTAGGAGGATTTCTGTTTGTGCAGGTAACTATTACTGTGCAGAATTATTAGGCAACTTAATAAAAACCAAATATAATCCCACCTCACTTGTTTATTTTCACCAGGTAAACCAATATCAGTGCACAAAATTTAGAAATAAACATTTCTGACATGCAAAAACAAAAAACAAAAAAATTAGTGATCAGTATAGCCACCTTTCTTTATGATGACACTCAACAGCCTTCCATCCATAGATCCTGTCAGTTGCTTGATCTGTTTTCGATCAACATTGCGTGCAGCAGCCACCACAGCCTCCCAGACATTGTTCCGAGAGGTGTACTGTTTTCCCTCCCTGTAGATCTCACATTTTATGATGGACCACAGGTTCTCTATGGGGTTCAGATCAGGTGAACAAGGGGGCCATGTCATTATTTTTTCTTCTTTTAGACCTTTACTGGCCAGCCACGCTGTGGAGTAGTTGGATGCATGTGATGGAGCTTTGTCCTGCATGAAAATCATGTTTTTCTTGAACAATAACGACTTCTTCCTGTACCACTGCTTGAAGAAGTTGTCTTCCAGAAACTGGCAGTAGGTCTGGGAGTTGAGCTTCACTTCATCCTCAACCCGAAAAGGTCCCACAAGATCATCTTTGATGATACCAGCCTATACCAGTACCCCACCTCCACCTTGCTGGTGTCTGAGTCTGAGTGGAGCTCTCTGCCCTTTACTGATGCAGCCTCTGGCCCATCCATCTGGCCCATCAAGAGTCACTCTCATTTCATCAGTCCATAAAACCTTTGAAAAATCAGTCTTAAGATATTTCTTGGCCCATTCTTGACATTTTATCTTATGTTTCTTGTTCAAAGGTGGTCGTTTTTCAGCCTTCTTTACCTTGGCCATGTCCCTTAGTATCGCACACCATGTGCTTTTTTATACTCCAGTAAAGTTGCTGCTCTGAAATATGGCAAAACTGGTGGCAAATGGCATCTTGGCTGCTTCACGCTTGATTTTCATCAATTCATGGGCAGTTATTTTGCACCTTTTTTGGCCAACACGCTTCTTGCGACCCTGTTGGCTATTTGCCATGAAACGCTTGATTGTTCGGTGATCACGCTTCAAAAGTTTGGAAATTTAAAGACAACTGCATCCCTCTGCAAGACATCTAACAATTTTGGACTTTTCAGAGCCCGTCAAATCTCTCTTCTGACCCATTTTGCCAAAGGAAAGGAAGTTGCCTAAAAATTAAGCACACCTTATATAGGGTGTTGATGTCATTAGTAAACACCCCTCCTCATTACAGAGATGCACATCACCAGATTTACTTAATTGGTAGTTGGCTTTCAAGCCTATGCAGCTTGGAGTAGGACAACATGTATAAAAAGTATCATGTGATCAAAATACTCATTTGCCTAATAATTCAGCACACAGTGTATATAAGAAGTACAGTGACAGTGTTGCTTACTGTACTTGTCATTTAGTGTTAAAGGATTTATTAAAAAAAATAACAGTGTTTTCTTGCACCGTCTCTTTAAAAAAGCCGGCTGGCAATTCAGCATCAGTACCCGACAATTTAGAACAGAAAGAATAGAGCATCCCACATAGATTAGATAGATAGAAACATGTCAGTCACATATATAATAAGTACAGTGATCGTGTTGATTACTGTACTTGTCATTTAGTGTTAAAATAAAGGATTCATTGAAAAAAAAAAATTGGCGTGGGGTTCCCCGTAATTTTAGTCTCTAGCGGAGGTTAAGCAGACGGCTAGGGCAGATGTTTGAAGCCTGGGAAGGGGGTAATACCCACGGAGCTTCCCAGGCTACTAATATCAGCCCCCAGCTGAATACCTAGCCTTTACTAGCTATTAAAATGGGGGATCCCCCCAAAAAATGATGTGGGGTCCCCCCTATTTTAATAGCTAGCAAAGGCTAGGCAGACAGCTGGGGCTGATATTAATAGCCCAGGAAGGGTGCCATGAATATTGGCCCCCTCCCAGGCTAGAAACACCAGTCGCCAGCCGCCCCAGAAATGGCGCATCCATAGGATGCGCCAATTCTGGCACTTAGCCTCGCTCTTCCCACTGCCCTGTAGCGGTGGCAGTGGGGTAATAGGGCTGGGGTTGATGTCAGCTTATAATGCCAGCTGACATCAAGCCCAGGTTAGTAATGGAGATGCGTCTATAAGACACCACCATTACTAACCCCATAGTCAAAGTTAAAAAAAAAAACACAACACCCAGAATAAAGTCCTTTAATTGAAATAAACACACAATTCTTTACTGTTCTAAATTAAACCATACTTACCATCACGCCCATTCCAGCTGAAGCCAACGATCTCCTGCAATAAAAATAAAATAATAAACCAACATCATCCTTACCTTTCCATGGTTCCCAGGATGGCTCTATCTCTTCTACATTGACATGACAGGCTGGATCGCAGCGGAAAGCTGCCATCCAGCTTGCTATGCCGCAGACACTGAGAAGCGCAGGCATGCTTGCGCTCCTCAGTGTCTGGCTGTGACGGCATCCAGATAAGCCGAGATCATGTCCAATGAACTCAGCTCACCTCATGCACGTCACTGACAGCGTGGGAGAATTCTCCTGCACATGCGGTGAGCGTGAGAGAATTCTCCTGCGCTCACGGCAAGCGCAAGCGCAGGACAATTTTCCCACGCTGTCAGTGACGTGCATGAGGTGAGCTGAGTTCATTGGACATGATCTCGGCTCATCTGGATGCAGTCACAGCCAGACACTGAGGAGCGCAAGTATGCCTGCGCTTCTCAGTGTCTGCGGCATGGCAAGCTGGATGGCAGCTTTCGGCTGCGATCCAGCCTGTCATGTGAATGTAGCAGAGCTGGAGCCATCCTGGGAACCATGGAAAGGTAAGGATGAGGTTGCTTTATTATTTTACTTTTATTGCAGAAGACATTGGTTTCAGCTGGAATGGGCGTGATGGTAAGTATGGTTTAATTTAGAACAATAAAGAATTGTGTGTTTATTTCAATTAAAGGACTTTATTCTGGGTGTTGTGTTTTTTTTTTTTAACTTTGACTATGGGGTTAGTAATGGGGGTGTCTTATAGACGACTCTCCATTACTAACCTGGGCTTGATGTCAGCTGGCATTATAAGCTGACATCAACCCCAGCCCTATTACCCCACTGCCACCGCTACAGGGCAGTGGGAAGAGCGAGGCTAAGTGCCAGAATTGGCGCATCCTATGGATGCGCCATTTCTGGGGCGGCTGGCGGCTGGTGTTTCTAGCCTGGGAGGGGGTCAATATTCATGGCACCCTTGCTGGGCTATTAATATCAGCCCCCGCTGTCTGCCTAGCCTTTGTTAGCTATTAAAATAGGGGGGACCCCACGTCATTTTTTTTGGGGATCCCCCATTTTAATAGCTAGTAAAGGCTAGGTATTCAGCTGAGGGCTGATATTAGTAGCCTGGGAAGCTCCGTGGGTATTACCCCCTTCCCAGGCTTCAAACATCTGCCCCAGTTGTCTGCTTAACCTCCGCTAGAGACTAAAATTACGGGGAGCCCCACGCCAATTTTGTTTTTAATAAATCCTTTATTTTAACACTAAATGACAAGTACAGTAATCAACACTATCACTGTACTTCTTATATATGTGACTGACATGTTTCTATGTATCTAATCTATGTGTGATGCTCTATTCTTTCTGTTATAAATTGTCGGGTACCGATGCTGAAATGCCGGCCGGCTTTTTTAAAGAGACGGTGCATGAAAACAGTATTATTTTTTTTAATAAATCCTTTAGCACTAAATGACAAGTACAGTAAGCAACACTGTCACTGTACTTCTTATATATGTGACTGACATGTTTCTATCTATCTATTCTATGTGTGAAGCTCTATTTTTTCTGTTGTAAATTGTCGGGTACCGGTGTATGCCGCTGATGAATTGCCGGCTTTTCATGTAACACATTCTACATTATTCTTAGCTGTTTTCCTTCATGTAGAATTAACCTACAAGGAAAGAAAGGGTTTATTTTCATTCTGAGATTTGTTTCCCTTTGACTTGCATTGGGTTCCGGTATCGGAATCGGCGATATCCGATATTTTTTGGGTATCGGTCCGATCCAATCCGATCCGATATTTCCCGGTATCGGAAGGTATCGCTCAACACTACTTATGACATATGATCAGGGCATTCATCGGGGATACCCAATAGACGACATTCTCAAAAGTAAAAAGGACTTTGATAAGTATAGAATGTAACATTGAAATCTTATTCTGCAATGCTTCATTGATACCTAATCATATTCCTGATGAAAATATTTTCTTCAGTGGGTTTACTCCATGGTTGAAAGGGATAAATTTGATTTCTAAAAATGCAATTTTCTTACCTTTCGATTTACTACAACAAAGTATCCTTTGTACATAAACAATATACTCCCCCGGGTTGGAAACAAAACCACATTTCTACACAAGAGCACTAATTACTAACAAGATCAGCCTGTATTAAAGCTGATCGGTGGAAATGTTTTGAAGACAGAGAGGAATCCACCCACCAACAAGTGAGAATTGCTATTCAATTAAAAAATACGGGAGGTGAACAGTTTACAAAACATGCATCGCAGACACAAATACATTTTAATTATACAATTATTGCTCAAAAGTAAATTATGGGCCTTTTATGCCTGTAGACACATTATAAATCATAGGCGCATGACACACATTCCTGCTTTTCGGTCCCTTTATTAGCAAACTGTCAAAACGAGAAAAAAAAAGGTATCATTGGGGTTTTTTTTATTATTGTTTTTTTGCTAATTACCTTCATTATAATCCTGGTTAATGTATTTCTCGGGTTATCTGAAATAATAAAACTGATGCAAATACTAGTCAACTGAGAAAATGTTCCTAATTGTCTCGATTTTTAATGAGATTCATGAACATTTTAGATGGCATTTTCAGCTTGCATGTTAATTTTGTTTTCTTGGATTCGGTATACAATATTTTTTGCACACTGTCCAAGTGAATCACATCACCAAAGCTGTATATAATTCATTCAGCCATTTCCATTCACCATTCCAAGTTCTTAACCGACTATAAAATATTTTTAACAGTTTTGGGCTAAACATCTCCTTGATGCAGCGGCAACCGCAGCACAGCCTGTTTCCTACTGCCAGATACCTCAGTTCCTCTGCACATCAGGTTGCTGTGGTTGTGAGGTCACTCTACTGAATGATAGCCTGGCGTAGCATCGCCTGAGTATTCAGGTATTTAATGCCCTTGCCATAACTGTGGGCTTCTTGCTGTATTGTATAGCCTACACTTATACATTACACTTTATTGCAAACTCAGCTCTGCAATACTTGTCAATTGTTATCTTTGCTATATGGCTGTGCCAGCTCCGCTATTAAACTCGATTGCAAGCCCAGCTCTGATACACCTGTTTCTGATTGCTGTGTTAACTCTGTTATATGGCAGTGCCAGCTCTGCTATTGAACTCCATTGCATACCCAGCTCTGCTACACTTGTCCCTTGTTATCTCTGCTATATAGCTGTGCCAACTCTACTACTGAACTCTATTGCAAGCCCAGCTCTGATACACCTGTTTCTGATTGCTGAGTGAACTCTGATACATGGCACTGCCAGCTCTGCTATTGAACTCCATTGCAAACCCAGCTCTGCTACACTTGTCCCAAGTTATCTCTGCTATATGGGTTGTGCCAGCTCTGCTATTGAACTCCATTGCAAACCCAGCTCTGCTACACTTTTGTTCTCTGCTATATGACTGTGGCAGCTTTGCTATTGAACTTGATTGCAAGTCCAGCTCTGATATACCAGTTTGTGATTGCTAGGTTAGCTCTGTTATATTAAAATTAAAAACAAATACACAAAAAGAGGAATTAAAATTCCCCCCAAAAATCAAGAATTAACACAGCAAAATAGAGCAACAGTATTTACCTGCCCAGGTCACAGAACTAATGCAGCAAACCTACTTAATAAAAATGGAGGCAACACAGGTGCAAAATACTGATGAAACAAACACAACTTTCCAGTTCATGGAGGGTGTGATTGCTTAGTATTAAAACCCTTGATTCGGGTTGTGAACTTTCATATTTTGGCCACTATATCGACCAATACCTGATATATATTATATATATTTTTTGCATGTTTTGTTTGTATTCATGGTGCAGCTAAGCCCATTAATGTTGGTCTTGTAAACTAAGGTGTCTGTCCCCATGGGGTGCACTTATATAGTGCTGGGCAGCCCCCCTAACCTAATAGTATGGGCATCACTAATAGGCTGTAAGCCAGACACTGTACACTACCTTTGTGTGACCAGCACCCTATACAAGGCTATTTTGTGTGCAATTTTAATACTAAGCAATCACCCCCTCCATGAATTGGTAGGTTGTGATTGGTTGTCTCATCAGTATTTTGCACCTGTGCTGCCTCCACCTTTTTTGAGTAGGTTTGCTGCATCCTGATAATGCTTTAGTTGTGTGACCTGGACAGGTAAATACTGTTGCCAGTTTTTGCTGTGTTAATTCGGTTATATTGCCATGTCAGCTCTGCTGTTGAACTTCATTGCAAACCCAGCTTTGCAACACTTTTCCCTTGTTATCTCAGCTATATAGCTGTGCCAGCTCTGCTATTAAACTCGATTGGAAGCCAAGCTCTGATACACCCGTTTCTAATTGCTTGGTTAACTCTGTTATACGGCCATGCCAGCTCTACTATTGAACTCCATTACAAAGCCAACTCTGCTACACTTGTCCCTTATTATCTCTCCAAAATAGCTGTGCCTGTTCTGCTATTGAACTCCATTGCAAATCCAACTCTGCTACACTTGTCCCTTGTTATCTCTGCTAAATAGCTGTGCCAGCTCTGCTATTGACCTCCATTGCAAACCCAGCTTTGAAATATTTGTCCCTTGTTATTTCTGGTATAAGGCTATGCCAACAGTTCTATTGAAGTCGATTGTAAGCCCAGCACTGATACACCTGTTTCTCATTGCTTGGTTAATTCTGTTACACGGCTGTGCCAACTCTGCTATTAAACTCCATTGCAACCCCAACTTTGCTACATCTGTTGCCCATCACTGGGTAACTAATCTGCATTGATAAACCAACTCTGCCTTAGAACCTCCATTGCAAATACAACTCAGCTACAAGAGGTCTGTATCGCTGTGTCTTCTTTGCTTCCTCATGGATTCCAACAGTGTAGATAGGGGATAACATCATTTTAGAAAAAACATTTTACCCAAATAAAGTGTATCATGAATGAAGGTTTTTTTTTATGGGGCCATTACTTTTAAATACTGTAACTATATCACTTTGGGATAAGAGACAGGATACCTAAACAATTATAATTTATTCAATACAAATAATACAGTGCACAGGCTACGGCTATGTTATCAGGTAAGACTAAATTCACGACAGCATTTCGGAATTCAATTTTTCTGTTCCACTATAGAAACAAAAGCCGTAATTCTTGCAGGATATGGATCTGTCCCAGGATATACACAAAACACAATGTTAATGTTTTCATAATGACGCTCCCTTTTAAAACAAATACATTTAGGGAAAAAATAATGGATGGAAGGATGGACTGACCATGTCATTTCCAGAAAAGATAGTAAAATGCCACAATGTGTTGGTTCTCAATGTATTTTACAGAATAAAGACAGCATCGCAATGAAAATAATCTTATATTTATCCATAGATCTTGGATTGTCTGTTTTTCAAATGAAACCTCTGATCTATGCAAGAAATCTCCCTGGGCACATTGTATCTTCATCTTAATAGGCAGTTTGCAACAGACAAAACCAATAATTGCTTTTATGGCTTTTGCCATTTAAGGTCTGAATGTCAGATTTTATCAGTTTGAAAAAGAAACAAGGAAGAAGTGTCGTTTTTTTTCTTCTTCTTGGAGCGAGGCTTTGTAGGGCCACTTGTCTTCCTAACACAAATAGAATGTAAAGATGTCACCCGGTCTTTGTATCATTTGACTTGACATCCAAGGCAACAAATTACGACAAAGTAATAAAACCAATTCAGATACCTGTTAACTAATGCATCACTTTAAAGGCTACCAAATCCGAAAATAAAAAAAGTGGGTTTTTATTTGATTTTTTTTTTTTGTACTTTCTTTTCTAATAAGAAAAAAAAAATAGAAATAAAGTTTATAGAGTTTGTGTTTGAAGAACTTGCAGGGAATGAAAAATTTAGTATCTGGCAGGGTGATGTCTGTAATGATTAACCTATAATGGTGCAGTGTTGAATAAAGGGGCAGTACCATTATGGGGGTGCTATAAAAAAATTGGAATATGTTAACTTCTGGTTTACAGCTGCCTGATTTTACTAATAAAAATAATGAAAAAAATGTTACTAATAATAATGAATCATGGAAATAATGCTTTATGTTACAGTTGCAAACTAAGGAAGATCTGGATGGAACAAATGCGTAGAGATAGGGCAGCACCATAAGGAGCAAGATGGGGGTTAGGGTGATGGTAGCACTCACCTGTAAGGGTTGTGTAAGGACACAACACCTTTAGATGAGCCGTAAGTGCCGCACCGTGGCTGGAGGAGAGTATCGTCCAGATAACCGTTTGGCAAAGTGGAAATTATCACGAGGTGCGGGCTGCGCTCATGGAAAGGATGAGATCTGGAGAGTATAAGCAAGGGTTTTTTATTCACACTAATGCGTTTCGGCACTGGACTGGTGCCTTTCTCAAGGTAAAAAAAAAACAACTTGAGAAAGGTGCGGTTTGGCACCGAAACGCGTTGGTGTAAATTAAAAAAACCTGCTTATATTCTCCGGATCTCATCCTTTCCGTGAGCGCAGTCCGCACCTCGTGCTAATCTCCACTTTGCCAAACTGCTAAAAACTAGTCTCACGGGAAGTGGTATCTTTACATTTTATTCACATTTGCCTTTTATACTTCTTTATTTTTGAAGACGAGAAAAGTGGAACTCCAACAGAAGCTTGGGAAGCCACACTGTAAGTCACTGAGATTCATCGGGATCCATCACAGCTCCAGTTTAATCAGAATAAGCAAAGCCATTGTACATATATTTAAAGAAAACAGCAAATATTATACAAGCAATCTGATCTGCCAGGACCATGTTATAGAGCAGGAGGAGCTCAGTAGGTTGATACATGGTTTTGAGGTAAAAGATTCTGTATAACTTACACGACTTTTTGATTAAAATCCTTGCACATTTTGAACTTAGAAATCCAGTGGGCGGTTTCACTCAACTATTCACAGTCTTGGCTATGTGAGCATTAGTACAGATATGGCTGTCAATCACTTATTAAGACCGCCCACTGGACTCCTAAGCATAAGTTATGCTGACTCTATTCCCACAAAACTGTCAATGAATCTAATCAGCTTTTCCTTCTCTATAACATTATTTTGGCGGATCAGATACCATGTTCCATATGGCGGATTCCCTTCTCTTTTAAGAAATGGAATATGTAAAGCTATTGTTATTAAACAACAAGACTAGTGGAGATTTTTCCACTATAAAGATAACCGGACACTTGACTCATTTGATAACTGCCATATACTCCAATGGCGAGGGAACAGGCCAGGACAAATCTTTATTGAATTCAATGGAGGAGCAATCACTAGACTCAGAATCAGGCTCGGACTGGCCCACAGATGAGGAGGAGAATCCTCTGGTAGGCCGGCCTTGTGAAGTAGTGCTAATGAATAGTGCTATTATACTTGATTCACAATTGGCAAAAAAAGGTATAATCTAATCATTCATCAAACAAGCTAGCCAAATGAATATTACATAGAAGCAAAAGTTCATTTGTGTACTAGGGTCAGGTTATTTTTGCATATAGCTGAATAGTGGCCCCAAGAATCAATGTTACTGGCGGGCCTTTGCCATCCCCTGGTCCAACATTTCTTACAACGATAGATAACCCTCTTATACAGTAGATAACAGGATCTACCATTCACAATAGGTGATGTCACAGCTCACCTCCTCCTCCTGTACAATGACTGATAACACCTCTATATATAGTAGATAACAGGATCCACCACTCACAATAGGTGATGACACAGCTCACCTCCTCCTCCTGTACAATGACTGATAACACCTCTATATACAATAGATAATGCCTGGTCCACCATTCACAATAGGTGATATCACAGCATTCCTCTCCCCATCCCTTAAAAATTACCACTGGCAAGATCAGAGCATGCTCATGAATGCTCTCCTGTAAAACTCAGTGAGTTAGGGTCGTCTATTGCATGTCCATGTGGCTTCCTGTACAGAACAGGAAGTGTGAGTCTAGTATTAGGCTTAGTATTCAGTATGAAAACTGCAAGATCTCTATTTTTTTTAAAGTAATAACCGAGGAAGTTGGGATTGTTTGTGGGTTCATTTAGCATTGCACGGCATGGTTAGCCATGTAATTCATGGCCAAGTTGAGTTTATCAGGGTGGAAATTGCTCTGTCTCAGTCGCTTGTTACTCTGGTTAATATACAAGGTCCTAATTGGGTATATAGATAGGAGTTTTATCGTCACTTAGATATTAATAAGCAATTTTGCTTACATTTTTTTTATCTAAAATATCACACTGTTTTGTATAGTACAATGTAATTGATCATCCATACACTTGGTATAACAAAGCAGACATAACTACACAAAATGGTATGGAACACTATCAATGACTAAAAAAAAAGACTTTTTTTTTTCCCTTAAAAATTCTAGTCCCAAACTTAAAGGGGTTGTCCAGCCTTGGGGTACAAGTCTGCAGTCACTCTATGCAGACTTGTGAATCCTCACACCGCACACACTTCACACTGTGAGGATTCTCCAGTGTCGGGGAGTGGTCATGTGACTACAACTATGCAATTTGCATACTTCCAGCCACCTTCTGACTAGACGTGTCCAGGCTCGCTCAATACACTTCTATTGAGCAAAGCCACACATGTCTAGATGGTATGTGACCACATGTATGCTAATTGCATACTTGTGGTCACCCAACTGCCATTTCTGACGCTGGAGAATTCTCATAGCGTGCAGTGTGTGCGCTGTGAGGATTCACAAGTCTGCAGTCAGATAGAGTAACTACAGACTTGTACCCCAAGGCTGGCCAAATGCGTTGACAAGAGAAATACAACCCAGTTCACCTAAATGAGACTGCATTGTATTTCCAAACACAATGCCCGGTCCGCAGAGGCACTGTTAGAGAAAAAGGCAACTAAGTTAGGGGTGCATAGATCTACATCCTGGGCTCATTATATAGCAATTTAATAAATGACTATAGAAACATAGTTGCACCTGAACTCATCATCTTTTGCTCCATTCGTTTGTTTGAGTTGAACTGCAATACAATTCATAACTACTGATGAGCGCAAGTGCTCGTTACTCGAGTTTGCCGAGGGTGCTCGGGTATGCACAGAGGATCGCGGTTGGTCAAATCACATGTTCAAGTCCTCGCGGCCTCATGTTTCGCGACTAGTAGACAGCCACAAAACATGCGGGGATTTCTTGACAAACACGGGAAATCCCTGCATGTTTGTAGCTGTCTAACAGCCGCGAAACATGTCTACTCCCTTAAAACAGCATAGGTCACAGCAAGACGAATGGGTTCACGAGCCTTGTATCTAAGGAGGGTAGGTTACAGGGGAGACATCCTAAATCTAAACACTCGACACAGGGGAAACTAAGTATTATGCAATGTCCAATGCAAGCAACGGTTCAGTCTTGAGAGAGTGACTCCTATTAACTTATCACCTTTGCAACAATGTTCCCTATCTCTAATGAACCTGAAATGAACAATGAAGCAAGTTTGCAAATGGTTGTAACATCTACCATTGTGTGTCTACATGTCTTCAGGGTTGTAGACTGCAAAAAAATCCTGCGTGGTCTCATCTTTAGTTTTACTCCATTCCTTATGTTCCTAAATGTATCACTGAAGGGAATATTTAAAGGGAAAGAAACAAGGCAATTCCAACCCCCCCTCAAACTCCAGCGCTGGTTACCTGACTACTGAGGTCACTGATTAACTGCAAGGTCAGTTGACTGGTAGTCAGGACGTCATGATGACTTCTTCTGATCCAGCGGAGCAATTGCACCAAAGCACTGAGAGAATTGTAATTGTAAGGTTTGACTGCCCCTAAATAAAGCCATAAATAAAAATTCCCATTGAATATTCCAGGTAGGCTATAAAAGACAATTTGTGTCGGCTTCACTACATGCATATAGTTTACACGCCATTTATATATAAATATCAGTAAGCTTTGCTTGCAAATTACAGACCTGAAGTAATAACCACAGTGACAAAGTAACAATTGGAAAATATGGGGATGGGATAGAATGGGATTATCCATTAAATAGGTTTGATTCCACATATACAAATGATCTTATGTGACTAATGTATTTCTTTGTGAAGAGCATATTATCTGTTTGTTTTGTTTAATGATCCCAGGAGAGGATAGAAAGCTTTGGAGGATGCACTTTTCAAGTGGATTAAAGTTTGCATTAGAGAGAGTTACAGAGATTATTCCCCATCCAGTTAATTTTACACTGTAATCCACAGATAGCTCATCAGGTTTCCAGGGGAAGCGGAGGCTCAGGAAGAATAGCAGGCAGTATGGAATCATTCGTCGCTGAGACCGAAGCATTGGCTATAAAAAGCGCTAACTTTTCGCTAGAAAAAATGTTTATCTGCACTTTATACTCCAAACAGCCAATCTCCATTATAAGGTATAAAAATCTGAAATCCTTATAACTAATGCAGTTACGTTAAACAATAAACTACTAACATATTCAGGAAATAAAACAAATACATTTTCCTAAGACTTTTCCTTAAAGAGGTGGTCCGAAGGCCAAAGTAATTTTCATTCTAAATCCCTTTCTATTTAGTGCTTTAATCTAAACTATTTTTAATATACTTGCATTAAAATTCCCTACTGTTCCCTAACTACACTATGTAATTACTTTTCTGGTTTTTTTTCCTACTTCCTTTTTGATGACTCTTTGTTTGAGAATCACAGTGCATGCTGGGATACTCAAACAAAGCGTCATCAGGAGGCAGAGACTGGTCACTGCAACAGCCTCTGCCCCTTCCCTGAAACAAAGCCTCATTTCAAGGGCTGGGCTAGTCCCTGTGTGATGTGCACAATGACAGCGCACCTTCTCTCACCAGTTCAGATCAGCAGTAATGAGCCGGAAACAGAGCATGCAGAGACCAGTGACGTCACTTGTAGAGGGGGTACTAGTCTCTGCACACTGGGTATTCTGGCAACTTCTAGCTCGTTACCTTTGCCGACAACAGAGAGCTAACTGTCATTGTGCACATCGCACAGGGACTAGCCAAGGCCATGAAATGAACATGACTGATAACACTTCATTTCAGGGAAGCGGGCAGAGGCTACAACAATGACCCCTGATAACGCTTCATTTGAGTATCTCAGCATGCACTATTAGGGAAGGATAAGGATTTTTTAAATGCAAGTATATTAGAAAATAGTTTAGATTATGGCAAAAAATAGATAAAGGTTTAGAATGAATATTACTTTGCCTTCGGACCACCCCTTTAACATAGGCCATCAATATTTTATTGGTGAGGTTCTGCAATACCAGGCACAGCTATAACTGTACGTACAGTGCTGGGTGTCTTCATTTACGCGATCAGCGAAGGTGCAGAGGGTATAATATTATAATGATAGATGGAAGGGGTGCTTGGATCTGGATGCAATAGTGTGGTGGGAATGCTTGATGCAAGAATAAGGAATGAAGGTAATATGGGAACCCATGGATGTACGTAAACTGACTTGGCACTGGGGGACAAAGACAGCAGGAGACCCCTGTGCAAAAACAGCATATGGGACCTTTGCAATCCAATAGCTCATCATGATGCACAATTCCACCTGCTTTGGAGGTGTATGTGGCCCCCTTAACTCTTGTGTCCCTGTGTGGCTGCACAGGTTGTCGCAATTTATCCACCCCTGTGCCTTGGCGTGATTTCCGTGGGGAACCAATGGCTGTCATTATACAGATAATGGGGGCTTTGGGTGTCACTACTGTGGGGGAGGCAGAAGCTTGATGTCACTATTTGGGGAGAGGGGGTGAACTTAGGATGTGGCTCATCACCCTCTCTCAGAGCTGAATGTGACTCTCAAAGTAAGAAAGGTTGGGAATCACTGTCCTACAGTTTCACAAGTAATTACTTTGTATTGCTCTGATGTATCAACAATAAAAAGAAAACAACTTTGCAAACTTTTTACACCTCCTATGTGTCTCCATAGTTCTAGGCTACATACAAACTCTGTGTAGTCTGACTCTGCAGCGACATTCTCTCCCATAAGACTCTTACTTCTTGCGCATTTATTTTCTATAGGTTAGAAAGAAGCAATACACAGAAAAAAAGGTACACAGTGGCAGGATCAGGCTGCAGAGTTTTTATGTAGTTTGTAACTATGGTGACACATAAGTTTGCATAGGACCAGTCTACATAAAATAGTAGGGCAATTTTAATCAACACTCTTATGCATTTCTGTCATGTCAGTCTTGATTAAAAGTTCACATTTTAGAATGCAAATTGCCTCTTCAGAGAAAAAGAGGACTTGAACTCTGTAGCGCCACCTATTGGAAGTAGCAATCCTACAAGTCACAATCAACCCTTTAACGAGTCGTGCAATATGACTTAGGATAAAAGCCAAATCAGAATCTCAATTTGCAGACACGGTGTTTCGGGCTGTTGGCCCTCGTCAGTGTAAAGTATGAGAACTGATTTGGCTAGATGAGAGGCTCCGGACTGAGGTCTAAGAGGTAGCGTTTCTCCTTGTGGGGAGTGACATACCAGTTTTGGCATGCCAAGGTAATGAGGCTTATTCGCCGTGCAATGCTCCTCTGGGAAATTTAATATGCAAATTGCCTCTTCAGAGAAAAAGAGAACTTGACCTCTATAGCGCCACCTATTGGAAGCATTTTATAATAATGTTGGAACGCATCCTATTCCGAGATCCTCTCACAATCAGCATCCAAAGCTAGTGATAGGGGTTTTTAACCCTATTCACATTCACTGAGGATATCCATACAATTTTTGGGAAAAAAAATCATCTGCCAGAAGAAGGAACATGTTCATTTTTCATGCTGGGAAATCTAGGGACAACCCCGGTCACAGATTAACCTAATTGAATGGGCCTAATCCTCATTTAGATTCGCAGGCGCATTCAATGCACACTTAGACAGTACCTGTCACTTGCTCAAAAAAATTGAGCTAAATGCTTTCTAAAAAAAAAAACAAAAAAAAAAACATGCGCTCCCCTGATTCTGACACAGTTTTTTTGCTTTGTGGTGCGTCGCTCCATTGCAGAGATATTCCCATTTGTTGCTTTTGGAGTGCAGTATGTGAAATCTCTGCTTGCAGACCAACTGGGTGCTTCTTCAGATTTTTCTCTGTGGGTGTGCACTTCCAGCCCTCCCTCCCAAATGCTGCCAATCAAAGCTCAGCAGCTGATCTAGGAGCGTAACAATATCAGACAATTTGTAGCAATGGTTGTCAGTGTCTGGGAGCAAGGGGGAAAAGTGCACGCTCCCAGAGACGACTCTGAAGAAGCACCCAGATGGACTGCAAGTAGAGATTTCTCATATTGTGCTTCAAAAGCAACAAATGTGATTATCTCTGCAATGAAGCGACGCAGCACAAAATGGAAAATAGCAGAATAATTAGGGGAGCGCAGGTATTTTTACAAGGCATTTAACACAATTTTTTTTTTGAGCAAGTGACTTGTACTCTTTAAGAGCTAGCCAAGGAGTTCACTAGCGGATTCTCTTGCAAATGTAAGGAGATGGACGCGCTGCCCACGTTCCCCATTGAAGACACGTGTACTGTTGTAATGTGTATGGTGACATACGTTATTAGTGACAATGTTGTATTTTGCATGACAACAGGGAGAGTTAGCGTTAATGTTTGGGAATAGCCCAGAGTGGGAGGGGTAAAAGTGAAGGGACAGAGATAGCTTCCTGTTAGAACATTAGATAGGTAGAAGCAGACCTACAGTCTGATCAGTGAGAAGAGTTACATTATGTGGGTGTCCCTGATGTGAGAGGAGACCGAGGCAGAGGATAGTGAGATCTTGAACAGAAAAAGGAAAAGCGATATAAGGATAGAGTGATGCACTGGAGACGAATCCTGGGACAGCATGGCTAGCAATATGGCCCTGAGATCACAAGATAGAGAGATAATGGGCCAAGATGGAACAGGGAATGTGAGACGAAGATAGTGACCCAAGCAGTAGTTCCAAGGAGTTAGCAAGCCGAGAAGCTAAGTAACGTACATAGTTGCAAAAGTCATCTAAGGGTAAAAGGACGTGGAACCGTGTGTTGAAGTATAGGATTCTCACTTATTGCACTGCAGTGCCGTTATTGGGGACCAGGGAAGCTTCCGAAGTACTGTGCTGGGTTGTGGTGAAGGCAGAGGAACTAGCTAAGGCAGAAACCAATGAGCCTAGAGAAGGGAAGAGAAAATGTACGTGAAGATGCTCCATTTTTTAAGGGAAACAATTGTGGAGTTACTGTATGAACCTGCTATCTATTGTACATAATCCCCACCAGGTTGATGTTTAGTAAAAGACTGTTTATGTTTGATTGGTGGTCTCCCTCATTGAACCTTTCAACATTTGGTCCTGGCCAACAAAATCATCAGAATCATGCAACCTGCAAGGGTGTAGCGCCCCCATAGACTAAGTCTACACACCCAGCAAGGACCCCCATCTTCATGTAGCACGCCAGGATGTGGAAGATGAGCACCTCGCCCACAGCTACCACTTTGCGCCACGTTACACAAAAAATACGCATAGCTTTTTCCTTCCATAAGGTAAGACCATATCTGTCACAGGTTTATCGCAAAAGAGAGGAGCCAGAAGACCGCAGCATCTTATTACACGTACTCCAGCACTGATTTGAAGCACTTCTCCCTCATAACTGCAGGTTTCTGTCTGCAGTGCAGGGGTTAATCCGTTCAGCTTGGAGTCTCTGAAGCTTCCTGCTTGGATGATCTCAGCTGTGCAGTATTGACCACTCCCCTCTCCTATATATTCTCCGTCTGGCAATCTGGATTGCCAGTGTTAAGTCTTGTACTGCCTGGTGAGGAGTGAAGGTATTGGTTTTAGTAAAGGCGTTTTGGATACTATTCCGTGACTGTTGCTTGGTGTTTCGGCTGTGTGCTTAGTCCCCATCCTCTCCTATTTAGTTTACCTACCTAATCTGTCCGGTGTTTCCCTCTGTTGTCTGTAAGTACATATTTTGTATGATTCGTATTTGATTTTTCCCTATATATCCTTCCTTGTTTGTCTGGTTTGTGTATTTAAATACACTATTCCTCTCCATTTCCCTGGAGTAGGGGGAGAGGACAGAATAGGGATGATTCAGGAGCTCAACAAGGTACGTGGCCCCAGCATCTTCACTGTCAGAAGTAACCTGGGGAGCAGGCATAGCTAGGGCTTCCCTTTAGTTAGGAACAGGGAATGAGCCCCTGGCCCCAGGTTATCAGACAACAGAATCGTGACAATATCCTTAATGTTGGAGTCTATGTATCTATAAAGATTGATGCAGAAAACAGGGGTAATTGTTTTAATATGGATATATGATATATAGAAAGACAACAATGAACTCATGTGAAAGTTCTGGAGGAGTGACATATGCAAAAAAAAAAGCCCATGCGTAAATTCATTGTCATTCTAAGCTGTTTATCTCCAGTATTGGTGACATTTAAATTGATGGATATATGAGTGAAAGTTAGTTTTGTGATATTTTAATAATCACTTTCAGCCATCTTTCTATTTAGCAAGACTACATGGCTGAGACTTAAATCTGCCTTAGCGCACTTAACTTCTTCATGGGGCTAAAGAGCATAAATCCTCTTATGATCAAAACACCTGATTTGTCGACATTAATCTTAAAGGCAGAAACTGTGTTAATGGAAGTTATTTTTTTTCTGCACTTTAATTCAAGGTGCCCCTGACAAATATCTTGATAATAGGATTTAAGAAAATGAAAACTGAATGTTGGGGGGCTAATTTATTGTAACCTTTTGTGACTAACATTACTTGTCAACTGATTAGATGTTTTTTGTGAATTTTTATCGTTACCACAAACTATTTTCACAAATATGCTTGATGAACTGGATGTCCGCCTGCAACACCATTTTTTTTTCTTTTAGTTTCAGCATTTTGCGCTTATTACAGAAGTGATTAGAATGCTGTTGTTTTTTCTGATGAAAAGCTCCAAATCCCCTCAATAACATGAAAATAAATTATAAAATTCTAATTACCTGCTGCCACCACTAGAGGAAGCATAGGATCTTACTACTACTACTCCCTCTAGTGTTGGATGCAGGCAGACAGAATTTTATCATTTAAAGACTAAATGGTTACTATACTTTCAGGCAATTTGATCTCATTTGATAGATGATGTGATAAATATACAATCTGCAAATCACTTTATTTTATAATTATGTTGTCTTAACTGCTAAAAAGTGCCTTCCACCACTAAGTGTCTCCATATCTGTCCAGCTTGTTGTCTACTGCCTGTTGTCAAGTCTAATCTGTCTCTAGTAGTGATGAGCAGATTGATCCATGGGGTATCGAGTTCAAGTCGAATTTCCAGAAATATGCGGTTTCACATAAATTTGAACACTTTGAGATTTGATTCACTATTCACAAAAATAAATAAAAACTTGCCCAGCATCATTTCCCATACTGCTGAAGCATTAAACAGTAGGCTAATTTATTTTTGTGTGGCCGCATGTGCTTCCCCATAATAACTTGGAGCTATCACATTATATTGTGTAACGCAGCCAATCAGACTATAAGGCTATGTGCCCACGATGCAGAAATGAAGCAGAAAATTTCTGCAGCATTTCTGCATCTCCCTTGCCAGAAAAAACGCATGCAGATTGTGCATGCGTTTTTCCAGCAGAATACATGCGGATTCACATGCGTATTCACATGCGTTAACGCATGCATTTCCGCATGTGGACTGACAAGCACTTTCCAGGCGATAGCATCACTTGGAAAGTGCTTGACAACTAGGTCACACTATATAAATCCATGCAACTGCCATGGATTTATATAGTGTGACCGTAAAAATAAAAAAATAAAGCTATACTTACCTCCGATGCCCCGCCGCGTGTGCTGTCGCGCTTGTCCTGGCTTCTTCCTGGTTGTCGGGCTCTCGCGAGACAGCCTGCGGTCACATGACCGCGACGTCATCTCAGGTCCTGGAAGGAGAAGCGCTGCAGGGGCCGCCGGACAGGTGAATATAAACTTTATTTATTATTTTATTCTTTTTTTTTACAGGTACAATGGTACCCAGGTCTGGATGAGAGTCTTCTCTCCTCCAGACTTGGGTACCATCCGCACATTGAAACGCATATAATCTGCGTGTACAAATGTACTGACACGGATATTATGCATCTCAATGCAAGTCAATGGTGGCAATTCCGCTGCGCTTCCGCAAAATTAATGAACATGCTGCGGATTTATGAGCGCTGCAGAAACGCTGCGGAAAAATCCGCAGCATGTGCATTAACATTGCGGAATGCCATTGGGGACCATGGGGTGCGGATTACCAAGCATTTTTGATGAATTTCCGCAGCGGAAATGCATGAAAAACGCATCGTGGGCACGCAGCCTAAGAGCCTGTAAAAAGCCGAAACAGGGAAGGAAGCTGCCATTTTAGGATGAATTAGAATAGTGAGAGGATACCAGAGCTCAGCAATAGGATATAGTAAGAGAAAGCCCTAAAACATTGGACAAATACTCCAAACAGTAATGTGTTCTACAACTGCAGCAGTGAAGAAGATAAGTGCAGTAGTCTGCTAGTAATACAGAGGTTCAATTGAAAGAGGGATCTAGAGATAGGAGAGGTGCCAGTAGCAGCGGTGCCAGACTCACTGTGATTGATCAGTGATATCTTGTAGCAGGTATCTGTCCTGCTACATTTGGATTACAATTACACATTTTATTTCTACATTTTTAATGCATTAGAAAGCTGCAGCAATCCAACACCATATTTTTTGCAGAAAAAAAAATTGTGAAAGAAGTGTCAGTCAGAAATGATGTGCTTGCTTGTCACAAGTGACTATACTGACCTTTTACATTTCCTTTTTTTTTCTTGCTCATCTGCTTTGCTAGTCAAATTTTACATCCTTACATGCCACACCAGTATAGTACACTGTTACAGATGCTGGCTTTATGGTCTTGTACCTATGCAGCATTTCTAATTATGTAATTTTTAGGAAGGCAGTTGAATTTGATTAAAAAATGAAAAAAAAGTAAAACAATATAGACATTTAACTGTTCATGTCTGTTTTTGAACACCAGTTTTACTAGTCCAACTTGACCAATCACACATGCTGCACCTAACCAGCAGCTGGCTGCCACATTTTGACTTCTGTATGTGTACGTACCTACCTAGTATTTCTTGTTACATCCCTTTTGACAAGGGTTGTATAATAGGGTTGAAAAGATTAATTATGTAATGTATGATAAAAGAAAAAGTTGCAATGTCAACTGATGGGGTAGTGTAAAAGAAAAAACCATAGCACAGCTAAGAATGTGGGAGCTGCTAGTAGCAGCAGAAGCACCACCACCACCACTGTCAACAGCCGTTCGTATAAAATGTTTTTATACAAATGCACAAAGCATGGGCAACAAACAAGGAGAATTGGAACTACTAATGCAGGAAAAGAAATATGATGTCATTGGAATCACTGAAACTTGGTGGGACGATACACATGATTGGAATAAAAGGCTAAAAGGATACAACTTATTTGCAAGAAACAGAATTGATAAACGAGGAGGAGGTGTCGCATTGTATGTTAGAAAAGCGTATATCTGCACAGAGATTGAAGCTTCAGAGACTGGGAGTTCTGTGGAAACTGTTTGGGTAAGAATACAAGGAGAGAACAACGGAAAGGACACCATTGTAGGCATTTACTACAGGCCACCTGGGCAAGCTGAAGATATGGATGAACTCTTTATGTATCAAATGACCAAGTTCTCCAAAAAATATGACGTAGTGGTCATGGGAGATTTCAACTATCCAGACATTTGTTGGGAATCTCTCTCAAGTAAAACTAACAGGTCAAGCAAATTCTTATCCTCTCTTGCTGACAACTTTATCTTCCAAAAGGTAGGGGAGAAAACAAGGGGATCTGCTACTTTGGATCTAATCCTTATAAACAGGGAGGAAATGGTTGAGGAGGTAAAGGTGGCTGGGACCCTAGGAGGCAGCGATCATGCTATTATAGAATTTTGGATAACTAGAGGAGGAAGACATGTGAAGACTCAAACTTCAAGGTTAGATTTTAGAAAGGCAGATTTTAAGAGACTCAGAAAGAGAATAGGAGGGATCCAATGGCTGGATGTCCTTAAGGACAAAAATGTCCAGGAAGGATGGGAAATTTTTAAAAATGAGATTCTCAAAGCACAATCGTTAACAATCCCGAAAAGTAGGAAGAATGGGAAGCATTTAAGGAAACCAGGATGGATGAACACAGAACTTAAACACATGCTAAAAAGAAAGAAAGAAATGTTTATTAAATGGAAAGAGGGAGGCATATCTAAAGAAGATTATAATGCAGTCTGCAGATCCTGCAGGGCACGTATCAGGTTAGCTAAAGCTGACAATGAATTAAGGCTTGCAAGAGATGTCAAAAGCAATAAAAAAGGATTTTGGGGGTATGTCAAAAGTAAAAGAAAAGTCAAAGATGCTATAGGATTTTTACAGGATGAAAATGGAGAAATGGTAAGAGAGGATGTTGAGAAGGCCGAACTTTTTAATTCCTATTTTGCATCTGTTTTCTCTCAGAAAGAAAATGTAACATCAACTGATTTTCACTGTCCTTTTAAAGGAATAGAAGAATCCAAGTTATCTGTAAACAGAAAGATTGTGAGGGAATATTTAGCTAACATAAATGAGTTCAAGTCTCCAGGTCCAGATGAATTACACCCCAGAGTACTGAAGGAGATCGTAGAAGAAATTTTAGAACCACTCTCCATAATCTTTGAAAATTCTTGGAGAACAGGAGAAGTCCCAGAAGACTGGAGAAGAGCAAATGTTGTTCCTATCTTCAAAAAGGGGAAGAAGGTGGACCCAGGGAACTATAGGCCGGTGAGTCTGACTTCTATACCAGGAAAGATCTTTGAACAAATTATTAAACATCATGTATGTAAGTACCTGGATAAGAATGAAGTGATTAACCAGAGTCAGCATGGGTTTGTAACTAACAAGTCATGTCAGACTAACTTAATTTCCTTCTATGACAGAATCACTGACTGGGTGGATCAGGGAAATGCTGTAGATATAGTATATCTTGACTTCAGCAAAGCATTTGACAAAGTATCTCACACCATCCTTATTGAAAAAATGACCAAGTATGCAATGGACCAGGCAACTGTTAGGTGGATTCATAACTGGCTTAGTGATCGGACTCAAAGGGTGGTTGTAAATGGCTTCACATCCAGCTGGATGAATGTCTCAAGTGGGATACCACAGGGCTCTGTCCTGGGACCTGTATTGTTCAACATCTTCATCAATGATTTAGATGAAGGAATTGAGGGTAAACTGATTAAATTTGCTGATGACACAAAGCTAGGAGGGATAGCTAATACTAGAGAAGAGAGAGAGAGGATTCAAAAAGACCTAAATAAACTGGAGCAGTGGGCAGCAACCAACAGAATGGTTTTTAACAGGGAAAAATGCAAAGTACTACATCTGGGCAATAAAAATGAAAAAAGCATATACAGAATGGGAGGAATAGAGCTAAGCAACAGTACATGTGAAAAAGACTTAGGTATACTAATAGATCATAGACTGAACATGAGTCAACAGTGTGATGCAGCAGCAAAAAAGGCAAATACAATTCTGGGATGTATTAACAGAAGCATACAGTCTAGATCACGTGAAGTCATTATCGGTCTTTACTCCTCTTTGGTCAGACCTCATCTGGAATACTGTGTACAGTTTTGGGCACCACATTTTAAAAAAGACATAGACAAACTGGAACAAGTTCAGAGAAGAGCGACCAGAATGGTGACTGGTCTGCAAACCATGCCCTATGAGGAACGGTTGCAGGATTTGGGAATGTTTAGCTTGCAAAAAAGAAGACTGAGAGGAGACTTAATAGCTGTCTACAAATATGTCAAGGGCTGTCACATTGTAGAAGGATCATCTTTATTCTCATTTGCACAGGGAAAGACTAGAAGCAACGGGATGAAACTAAATGGGAGGAGACACAGATTAGATATTAGAAAAAACTTTTTGACAGTTAGGGTGATTAATGAGTGGAACAGGCTGCCACGAGAGGTGGTGAGTTCCCCTTCAATGGACGTCTTCAAACAGAGGCTGGACAGACATCTGTCTGAGATGATTTAGTGAATCCTGCTTTGAGCAGGGGGTTGGACCAGATGACCCAGGAGGTCCCTTCCAACTCTACCATTCTATGATTCTATGATTCTATGAGTATTACTATCAAATGCAGGCCACAATTGGTCTCCTTTGCTTCCAGCAAGTAAATTATTGGGAGGGAGTAATGGACTATATCACTTGTCTCAGTGACAACAGAATGATGTTACCTCTGACAGCGACATCATCAGTTTCAGTCAGTGTTCTGTACAGAATGATCTGCCTAGTCACCAATGACAAAAAGGATAATTTTTGGATGTTTTTTAATTAAAAAAATAAGTGAAAAGTCTGTCAGTAAACTGTTGTTAAATGGGTGGTTGGCTGCTAACGGGTTACCATTCGTTTCTATGGTAAGGTCTTTTGACATTCCTAGGCCTCTGTATGTGATAAAAAAACTTGAAAGGAGTTGGATACAGTTCTAGGAGACCTTCAGAGTGTTATATGCATCTTTTTAGGGCAATTGGTGTACTTGCGATTTGCTGTGAATCAATTTTTTTTAAAACATTTCTCAAACCGGGAGAATTCGAATTTAAAAAGTCTAGATCATCCCTAATTGTGAGGTGAGCGCAGATGAGATCCAAGTCAAAATGCTGAGCACATCATGAAGATTTCTCTGAAATCTGCAGGTTTGTAGTAAACATTTGGAGCAAATAAAAATGTAACATGTATTGTACAATGCTTTGCTTTTCAGTTCGTAGCAAAATAATAACATAAGAGAGAAATGAAAATCAAATAAAAGTCATTTTCATTTGGCAGAATCAGAATGTCGCACATAATTCTGGCTTATTTTGTGTAATTTAATTAGTAGGAGATTGGGATGCCAACTCGCCACATCTCTGATAAGTTCAGATATCCCATTAATAGTATGTAACGAAGGCTTGTACTGGTGGGTAAGTTCTCAAACCCACCAGAGCATATGGCACTGGAGACTGAGTGCAGTGCCACATACAAAAAAAAGTGCAATTTTGTAACACTATTCCTTTGTTCTATTTTTCTATATATTTCAGACTTGAAAATGTTCACAAACGTACTTGCATATTCATAAATGACAGCAACAGATTCCCATAAGGCTAATCTCTTTGCAAGAAAGGCCTGTTATGACAATTCTACTGCAGCTGCCAACAGCAACACTAAGGGATTATGGGGATTTATATATTTATACTCCCAGATCTGAACAGACTATTAGCAGCGGGGAGGGGAGGACACCCCCTAACACCAAAAGAAACAAAATAACTAATAAGTGATACCCCAGTGTAATCACACACCACAGTCTATATTCCATCTTGGAAATCATGGCTTATAAAGTGTCACACGATTTTGGCAGCAGAATACAGAGAGGATTAAAGCGTAAAGAAGACATTTAAAGTCACCAGCTGGAATCTCTTGCATCTATCAGTCTATTTATCTATCTATTTTTCTATCTACAGTGGCATGTAAAAGTTTCCGCACCCCTGGTCAAAATTACTGTTATTGTGAACAGTTCAGCAAGTTGAACATGAAATGATCTCTTAAAGGCCTAAAGTTAAAGACGACACATTTCCTTTGTATTTTAGCCCAAAAAAAATAATTGGCATCTTTTACATTTTAAAAATTACAAAATGTAATATGGGCCAATGCAAAGTTTGGGCACCCTGCATGGTTAGTACCTAGTAGCTCCCCCTTTTGAACGTATCACACCTTGTAAATGCTTTTTGTAGCCAGACAAGAGTCTTTCAATTCTTGTTTGAGGGATTTTCATCCATTCTTCCTTGGAGAATTCTTACAGTTCTGTGAGATTCCTGGGTCGTCTTGCATGCACTGCTATTTTGCCACAGATTTTCAATGGTGTTCACATCAGGGGACTGTGAGGGCCATTGTAAAACCTTCAGCTTGCGCCTTTTGAGGAAGTCTATTGTGGATTTTGACGTGTGTTTAGGATTATTATCCATTTGTTGAAGCTTTTCCTCTTTTCATCTTCAGCTTTTTTATAGATGGTGTTATGTTTGCATCAAGAAATTTCATTGAATTCCTTCTTCCCTCTACCGGTGAAATGTTCCCCGTGACATTGGCTGCAAGACAACCCCATAGCATGATTGATCCACCCCCATGCTTAATGGTTGATGAGATGTTCTTTTCCTGAAATTCTGTGCCCTCTTTTCTTCACACATACCTTTGATCATTGTGGACAAAGAGTTCTATTTTTACCTCAGCGGTCCACAGCAGTTGTTTCCAAAATGCATCAGGCTTGTTTAGATGTTCTTCTGCATACTTCTAATGCTGAATTTTATGGTGAGGACGCAGGAGAGGTTTTCTTCTGATGACTCTTGCATGAAGGCCATATTTGTGCTGGTGTCTCTGAACAGTAGAACAATGTATCACAATTCCAGAGTTGGCTAATCTTTCTGAAAGTCTTTTGCAGTCAAGTTGGGGTTCTGATTTGCCTCTCTAGCAATCCTACGAGCAGTTCTTACTGAAATTGTGCTTGGTCTTCCAGACCTTATCTTGACCTCCACTATTTCTGTTAACTTCCATTTCTTAATTACATTTCAAACTCAGGAAAGGGCAACTTGAAAACACTTTGCTATCTTCTAATAGCCTTCTCCTGCTTTGTGGACCTCCACCATTTTCATTTTCAGAGTGCTAGGCAGCTGCTTAGAAGCTGCTGTTTTTTGGCACAAGGTTAGAGGAGGCTGAGTTTTTATAAAGCTGGGAAATTTACATCAGCTGGCCTTTCCTAACGATGATAGTGAACAAGCCATAACCCTAACAGGCTAATTAAGGTCTGAAGCCTTGGTCAAAGTTATCTGAGCACACAAATGTCCAAGGGTGCCCAAACTTTGCGGTGCATTATTCCTCTTTTTAATTTTCTTTTATCTGCTGCGGCATTACTTCATCACCCTTTTATTTTAAAATCATTACTTTTTTTTTAACTGTGACATCAATGTGCGCATGGTTACTAGATTATACGTTAATTGAGCTAATTAACCCTTTACAGTGACAGTTTCACATGTACAAACTCGGCACTGAAACATTACTAAATGCATTTTCCCTGTACTGTGACATCACTGTGTGTATTACCGCTATGCTCCGACATATCTGTGTGACTGGATGAGCTAAGCTATGACACCAAGGCATACAGATGGGTCCAGTCAGGGACATAACGCCCTCGGTCGCAGAGGGTGCAACTACGTCCGGGACTGTGTGGGAGGGGGAGCTGCTTACGTCATTTTCACCTGGATGTCCATCCTCGGTGCATACCATGCAATACATGCCGCAGGCCAATCGAGGCCGACAGCTCATGTCAGCTTGCCATTGATGCTTGGCGCATGACAGTGATGTCATGTGTTGCCCTTACCAGTATGCCGAAGTCAGCTGCCGGCTCCTGCACTAGCTCCAGAAGAGGACACAGCCTGCAAGGTTGCCAACTTGACTTTTTATTTTTTCTGGACAGCTGCACGCCGCCTACGCCGTCCTAAAAAGTCCCCGGCCAATTACCGGAGGACTTTCCCTATAAGAGACACCTCCTCCGGTGGTGCCCGTGCTAGGTTGTTGCTTTGTGATTCTTACTTTGCTTCAGCCCCCAGGTCCCCTGCAAGTCAGTCCTGTTCACCAGTCTGATCTTCTGCTCAGTCCGCTAGCCTGACTTCTCTTCTGCCCAACAGTCTGTCTACAGTCCATTCCGCCAGTCTGTCTATGGGCTCTGTCCGCCTGCTTACCTGGAAGCACCTGCCTGTTACCTGCCGTGCCTGCCAGCCCGCTTACCTGGAAGCACCCGCCTGTTACCTGCCGTGCTTGCCAGCCCGCTTACCTGGAAGCACCTGCCTGTTACCTGCTGAGCCTGCCAGCCCGCTTACCTGGAAGCACCTGCCTCTTACCTGCCGTGCCTGCCTGCCCGCTTACCTGGAAGCACCAGCCAGCTACCTGTTGTGCCGCCAGCTTGCCTACCCAGAACACTCACCTGACTATCTGCCTAATCAGCCTGCTTGTCTACCCGGACCACCCGTCAGCCTGCCAGCCGAAGCTCATCCGCTGTACCGGTCAGTTCCTGCCTTCTGACCTGTGGGAGTCACCTGCTCTCATACAAGGTCGGTCCCAGAGTGGCACCTGGTCCCTCTGCTCGGTTCCTCCCTGGTTCACGGAGTCGACTGAGCCGCCGTGCGACCT
The DNA here is from genome assembly GCF_046119375.1 of Phyllobates terribilis. NCBI lineage: Eukaryota > Metazoa > Chordata > Amphibia > Anura > Dendrobatidae > Phyllobates > Phyllobates terribilis. The sequence goes on from NW_027362768.1 coordinate 149,117,560, forward strand.
TGGTCGGACCGAGTTGATACTTAGTCACGCCCCTCTGGCCCCTCCTTGCACCGCAGCACAGAGGTTCCACCACCCGGATCCGTAACAGTTGGCAACCCTGCCGTGAGCCGTGGGAGCACAGAAGGTGATATTAATCATTTGTTTCTTTTTAAAATGTGCTGTTGAGCAACAGGTACATTATACCAGGATGGGGGACATTATACCAGGATGGGGAAGTTACACTAGGATGGGGGACATTATACCAGGATGGGGAGCATTATACCAGGATGGGGGAAGTTATACCAGGATAGAGGGAAGTTCAACCAGGATGAGGGAAGTTATACCAGGATGGTGGACATTATAACAGGATGAGGGACATTATACCAGGATGGTGGACATTATACCAGGATGGGAGATATTATACCAGGATGGAAGGCATTATACCAGGATGAGGATGTAACACCAGGATGGGGGACATTATACCAGCATAGGGACATTATACCAGGATGGTGACAATAAACCAGGATGGGGACATTATACCAGAATGATTACATTACACCAGAATGGGGACAATATACCAGAATGTATACATATTACCATGATAGGTACATAATACCAAGATGGGGGTCATTATAACAGAATGGGTAAATTATACCAGGATGGGGGACATTATACCAGGAAGGGGCCCAAAATGGGGGAAAATACTATAGCATGTGGCCCAGGATGGGTCATTATTACTGAAAGGGGCCCAGGATCTTGGAGATTATTGCAAGAAGGTGCCAGGACACAGGACATTATTGCATGGGTGTGGGTAAACACATATCTCTTTATAGTATCTAGAATTCTACAAGTGCGCATATATCTGACCAACATGCAGGTGAGGAACCCAGGTCCAAATTTTTCACTGGGGCACATCGGACTCTAGTTACACCACTGTGTCGAGTCTTACCTTCCAGCAATGCTTGTTATGAACTCTCGCAATCCAAAGTCAACATATTATCACAATATGCTAACAAACCCCTCCATAGGTGTTAATTCATGGGGTGGCCTCATAGAAACACATATAGCAAGAACTTTTCCCGGCAGAGTATTGTAAAATCATATTTTATGTTAAAGCTGGTTATCTCAATCCACTTATCTTAGGATACGTCAAGCTAAGAGGAAAGGTATGGAAGGATACATCTTTATAAAAAGGAAAGAGGTCAGAAGACACCTGTTTTTTGACAGGCTGTGATCCTACTTAACAGATATGAGCCATACATATAAATGGTTAAAAGACTTCTCTAACATTTCATAAAAAAACTTGGCCATAACATATTCCGACAGTAACTTTATCTTAAACAGCTGCACCATTTTCCAGTCTACCTTTACCTAATAACTTTCTTTTTTTAAATCAGTAATTTAGAAGAATTACGTCTCATCTCCCCACCTGAGGTCTGACGACCGTCTGCCGAGTAAGGGACTGTTTTTAATATCTCTACCCATTCTGGCGTTATCTCTTGGGACTAAATTTGTCTTAAGGGAAAGGGATTGTGGTAGATCGGGTATCTAAAATTACATAGCATGTGCAAGCTTCTAAACATCGGAAAGTCGATATGATAATTGCCTTCATACAATTATTTTCTTTTATTTATGTTCACTTTCCTCTGGGATGATTGATAATGAGACTAAACAGAACAACACAAAAGATTTGTACGTTGGTCAAAGAAATTTAAATGTAAAATTAAAATGGAGATTTACAATAAAGATCTGTTCAGACTTGTGTTAGCTCCTTTCCATGCTTCATCATAGAAGCAAAACAATGAAAATGATGGCAGACCCTGAAGAACCCACCAGAGCCTCCAATGTACATGTAAACAGAGCTTTACAGGTCTTGTCTCCCAATATATACATTTTTTTCAGAAGGACTGCAGAAATGAAGGATAAAACCTTAAAAGGGTATTCCCATCTCCAAGATCCTATCCCAATATGTAGTAAGTGTTATAATAATAATATTAGCAAATACCTCCAATAAGAAATATATTATAGTTCTCATGATTAGCTATGTCTTTTACACCATGTGCAGGGTATTACAGTAGCTTAGGTATACATGGTTATGACCACTGGCAACTAACTGTCACTATATGAGTGGTTGTAACCACGGATACCTAAGCTACTGCAATGCCCTGTACATGGGGTAAGCAACATAGCGAATCAAAAGAACTATACTACATTAATAATTGGAGGTATTTGCTATTATTATTACACCTACTACACACTGGGATAGGATCTTAGAGATGGGAATAGCCCTTTAAAGTCTGGTTCAGGCAGGGAGCCATTAGTAGGCACTTTGTAAGTAGACATTGAAAAGAAAGAAAGAAAGAAAGAAAGAAAGAAAGAAAGAAAGAAAGAAAGAAAGAAAGAAAGAAAGAAAGAAAGAAAGAAAGAAAGAAAAGGAAGGAGTGAAGGAAGGAAGAAATAAAATAGAAAGGAATGAAGGAAGGAAAGAAGGAAGAAGGAAAGAAGAAGGAAAAAAGAAGGAAAAAAGAAAGAAAAGAAATAGAAAAAGAAAGAATTATAAAAGAAAGTAAAGAAAGAAAATAAGAAAGGAATGAAGAAAGAAAGAAAGAAAATAAAGCAAAGAAGAAAGAAATATCAAAATAAAGGAAGGAAGGAAAGAAAGAACAAAAGAAAGAAAGAAAAGAAGGAAGGATGGATGACTGAAGAAAGAAAAATGGAAAGAAAGGAAGGAAGGAAAGATAGAGAGAAAGAAAAAAGAAAGATAAACGAAGGAAAAATAGAAAGGGAAACAGAAATAAAGCAAAGAAAGAAAAATAGGAAAAAGAAAAAGAAAGAAAGAAATAAAGAAAAAAAAGAAAAAGAAAAAAACGAGGATTATATCATCACAGGTATTAGTGCAAAGTCTCCAAAGGCCACTTGCTAAGGGTTCTATCTAATAAATCCCAAAAATAAAAATTGGGGCAGCACTTCCAAGCTTAGTGAAAAAAAAGAAAATTGATCTTTATTCTCAAACTTGAGAGAGGCTGCACTGGGCAGTTTTCTGCATCATGATATCTTGCTCCATTGTGGTACTGTCTGTGTGTCAAGTTCCAAACAGCTACATCTGTACAGATGATATGATAGACAGACAGACAGATAGATAGTAGTGAAGAGCGAACGTACTCAGATAAGGGGTTAACCGCCCACGCTCGGATGCTAACCAAGTATCTTCGGTGTGTATTATGTTCGAGGCCCTACGCCTGCATGATTTATGACTGTTAGTCAGCCTCAACACATGTGAGGATTCCCTAACCAACAGGCAATCCCTGCATGTGTTGAGGCTGACTAACAGCCAGAAATCATGCAGGCGTAAGGCCTCGAACACAATATACGAGCACGCCGAAGATACTCGGATAATACCTGAGCATGCTTGGATAATGTCTTATCCGGACACGTTTGCTCATCACTAATAGATAGATAGATAGATAGATAGTACTTTCTGTGCTGGTGCAGACTACAGGTTGGTGCCAATAAGTAACGAGTTTGTTATTTTTCAGAAATCCAGTCCCCAGGGTAATCTTTTATTTCGCCCAGGACAACCCCTTTAAAAGCATTGTCACATGCTCTAAAACTTCCAATGCTCTAAAGAATAAATCATTTTGCATCTAAAAAATTCTGATACCAATGATAGATGTTGTCTTACTAAATTAATTTTGTTGTCTGTAACTTAACATTAATAGAAAATATTTATAAAAGTATGTAACAATAAATCCTAGTTTTTCCGTAATTCTACCAAGCACCGACAATAGGGAACTTGCTTTTTAAATATATTTCCTCTTAAATCGATCCTACCATGAGATGGCATGCAGTACAGTACTCGGGTACACCTCATCAATGGCTGAGATACAGTTGTGATGCCCTTTTTCAGCTGACAATAACTTCTGCCTTTGTTGCAAAACTACAACTTCTGTTCGGCATCTGTGCGGGTTTGTCATGAGTTGGAGGCAGCAGGCTTACAGAGAAGGGTCTATGGCCTTGTAGCCAACTCAACATGTGAAATGTATGTCTTTGTGTAGGTGTCTAAGTGCTGAGTTTTCCTCCCACAACCTAATCTAATAGGTTAATTGTCTTGTGACTAAAACATTGGCCTTGTGTGTTTGTGCTTCAAATGTGTAGGATTTAGGTTTTATATGTAATAAAATCTGGATAACACAAGTGACATGGGCTTGTATAACTCTAATGCTGATGAGATACATATATTACCTTCCATGCTTTACTAATGTGATACTCATATAGAATAGAGATAGTCTGTGGCTGTTACAGCATGTTGAGAGTAGTAGTTCTGCACTAGCTGGAAAGTCACAACAAGCTGAACACCACTGATATACATGATCCGTGAAATGCACAAGGCAGATATATCACGTGGCCTACAATACATTGCCGATAAGAGCAGCATTACATACTTAAAGGGGTAGTCCAACTTACCAAATCATTTTCATCCTAAATCCCTATCTATTTAATGCCATAATCTAAACTAATTTCTAATATGCTTGAATTAAAAATTCCCTACCGTTCCTTATCTACAATAACTGCTTTTCTTTTTTTTTCCTGCTACTTCCTCTTTGATGACGCTTCGTTTGAGAATCCCAGTGCATGCTGGGATACTCATCAGGGGGCAGAGGCTACGGTCCCTGCTGCAACCAGTGCCCCCTCCCTGAATCGAAGTGTCATCAGTGCCATTTGTTTCAAAGGCTTGGCTAGTCCCCGAGCGATGTGCACTGTGCGATGGGCACAATGACAGTGCATTCTCTCACTGGTTCAGATCAGCAGTAACGAGCTGGCAACTGAGCGCACAACAGAATACCCAGCTTGCAGAGACCAGCACCTCCACCACAAGTGACGTCACTTGCGGGGGCGGTGCTGGTCTCTACACGCTTGGTAGTTTTAGAACATACACTAACAGTGCACTCATTATTTATGATGTGATCTGGTGAAAGAGAGAGCGCACTGTCACTGTGCACATTACACAGTGCACATTGCACAGAGACTAGCCAAGCCCCTGAAACGAGCGTCACTGATGACACTTCCAGAGAAAGGGAAGGGGCTGCAGCATTGACTAAAGCCACTGATGACGCTTTTGTTTGAGCTTCCCAGCATGCACTGAGATTCTCAAATGAAGAGTCATGAAAAAAGGAACTAGAAAAAAAAGAAAAGCAGTTAGATAGTGTACTTAGGGAAAGATTGGGAATTTTTTACTCAATATATTAGAAATTAGTTTAGATTATGGCATTAAATAGATAGGGATGTAGGATAAAAATAACTTTGTGAGTTGGACCATCCCTTTAAGGGAAAATTTATTAAGACTGACATGCGCTTGAGTAAAACAAGCCACATTTTGGATGCAGGCATCTTGGATTGTACTAAAGAAAGAATATTTAATCTATGCCTGCTAAAAATAGGCTGGCTTTGCATTAAAATTAACATTATTTTCTGTTTTAGGGATGAAAGTTGTGTAAATCCACACTGCTCACTTTTCAAAAGTGTAAAGTAGTACATTATTGCACAAATATATCATGCATCATGATTTTAACATTTTCAAGCTACAAAACTTCCAAAAATCACTGAATTCTGCCTTTAGAAGCCGCTCCCGTCATACTATTTGGGGATCGCTACAAGACTATTTGCGGCTGGATTCCTTTGGAATTCTGAACTTTTGCAAGAGTTACAATAGACATGATGTTATGTGTTATATCTCATTAGTCACTAGAAGGATTTTCTGGTTCTTCTTTGAGAGGAGTGTCTCGGCACAAAATAACCTCATGCCAACCTCAGGCTCTCTGTGCACCGTTGGCGTAGCCAAGTGCACCTTCCGACCTACTTGTTTTCCATCCATTTCTGCCTTCCTCTGACTCCTGTAAATCCAGACACTCTCTTTAAAAGTCACTAGTGGGAAAGGATGCTTATAAAAGAAAAATAAGGAGTATTTACTATGAAACTGGACCTTAGCTCCATCACTGCCATTCCAACCGTATCTGGCAGACTGGTTGAGATGATGTCCGAACCACCAGTCTTTTGACCCGGAAGTCAATCAATGGCCAATGGCCTCAGAACAAGTAATTTTTTATCACATCATATCTTTCATCGCTATTTCATTTTTTTTCTCTGCTAGATTTCTAAAACTTAACATGGATAAAACAGAATTCATCATCTTTCCCCCATCTCTTTCACCCACCCCCTCAACAAACCTATCCATTAAAGTCAATGGCTGCTCACTCTCCCCAGTCCCGCAAGCTTGCTGCCTTTGGGCAACCCTGGAATCTGATCTCTTCTTCAAACCACAAATCCAATCCCTTTCCAAGACTTCCTGCTGACTCCAACTCAAAAATATCTTCAGGATCCGCACATTCCTCAATCAAGTATCTGCAAAAACACTAGTGCATGCCCTTATCATCTCCCGCCTTGACTACTGCAACCTCCTGCTCTGTGGCCTCCCTTCTAACACTCTCGCACTCCCCAATCTATCGTAAACTCTGCTGCTCGACTTATCCACCTGTCCCCCTGCTATTCCCCGGCCTCTCCTCTCTGTCAATCCCTTCACTGGCTCCCCATTACCCAAACACTCCAGTTCAAAACCCTAACCTTGGCATACAAAGCCATCCACAACCTGTCTCCTCCATACATCTGTGACCTAGTCTCCCGGTACTTACCTGCACGCAGCCTCCGATCCTCACAAGATCTCCTTCTCTACCCCCATCTTCTCTCCTCTTCCCACAATCACATACAAGATTTCTCCTGTGCATCCCCCCTACTCTGGAACTCTCTACCCCAACATAACAGACTCCCGCCTACAGTGGAAACCTTCAAAAGGAGCCTGAAGACCCACCTCTTCCGACAAGCTACTGTATCCTCACCCATCCCTTGTAGATTGTGAGCCCTCGAGGGCAGGGTCCTCCCTCCTCCTCTACCAGCCGCTGACTCGTTTTTGTTCAAAATTATTGTACTTGTTTTTATTATGTGTATCCCTTTTCACATGTAAAGAGCCATGGAATAAATGGCGCTATAATAATAAATTATAATAATCTTTTGGTCCTGTTGAGGCCGTTGGAAGAGAAGTGATGTCGCGAAGGGTCTGTATGCTTGCATCCCTTTTTATTGCTAACTTTTAAAGAGAGCAGGGAACCACCCTTTAAGAAACTAGATCCACGTGCTGTGTTTTGCAGGGATAACGTTCTTATATTGCAGATTTCAAGTGATAAAAGGAATCACCACTCCAATTGTTGTCAAATAACTCCCAGTATTCCCTTACAGTCTCAGGCAACAAGGTGGCTGTTGGGAGTTGTAGCTTTCACAACAGTTGGCGTTCCTAAGGTTGATGATGTGTGCGCTAAAACTGATCCTGAAGAGGGAGGTGTCATTGACTTTACTTCACTGCCAGAACCGAAAAATAAATGATAATAAGCTCATGGAAATCAGCAGTGTACACCACATTTATTCATTTCAGTGGAAATTTAGTGGCTCTGTATAAGTAAAACCCCTTTATTAGAAAGTAACAAATGGCGTATGAAGCCAAATGTAATGGGGCTGTCTGTAGCAGACAATACTTTTAAAACAATGATCCAACTTTTCCTTCTTAATATTCGGCTATCGCTTGAGTATCTCACATCTTACATAGAATTATATACTTGCACTATTAGCAATGTCTGACGGGCAAAGTCAAATCACAGTGTTATCACATGAACTATGGAGAACTCCGCAGCTCAGTCTTCTGACCATAACATGAATATCAATATATAAATGCACTATGTATGAATAAAAATTACAAAAGTCCACGTATGTAAGAAGACCAGTGCACCATCCAGGACAGATTTTCTATGATATAATATCCGTTCCGCCACATGTTATGCACAATGGCCATTATCTCTGAGCGGATCTCCCCCTCCACACACATGAAGATCACCTTATAGTGCAATTTTGGGTGATTGTGTTATAGAGGTGTCAATTGATAAAAATATTAATGAAGATAGATAGATTTTAGATAGTTAGATATGAGACAGAATACATAGATATGGGATAGATAGATAGATAGACAGATAATAGATAGATGATAGCTATGTAGGTAAATAGATATGTAGATAGATACAGTAGATAGATAGATAGATAATTGATAGATAGATAGATAGATATAATTGATAGATAGATGAGATAGATATGTAGATAGATACAGTAGATAGATAATAGATAGATGATTGATAGATAGATATGTAGATAGATATAATAGATAGATAGATAGATAGATAGATAGATAGATAGATAGATAGATAGATAGATAGATAGATAGAGGTGCAGCACTAGCAAAATTATTGCAAAAAAATTGGGTGCAAAAATGCGTTAGGCAGGTAAAGCCAAACCTCACAATATCCAAAAGAAGACAAAAAGTTGGCTTGAAAAAGTTCCACATTTGGAACAAAACGTTGGCCTGACATGATGGGTCAATAAACCACTAATCACTGGACTATGGAGTGCTACCTTTGTCTTCTTTAGATAGATAGATAGATAGATAGATAGATAGATAGATAGATAGATAGATAGATAGATAGATTTATTGAAGTGCTGCCTACTCTTTCTAATAGATAGATATGAATTATACAGATAGATAATAAACAGATGTGAAGAAGATATATAGACGTATATTGAGTATATATATGTATGCGGGTTGGTATATAGCACTTCTATGACACATAGTTACATGCACCCAGAATAAAGCCTTGAAATACAACCTTAGATATACAGACAAAACTGTGCACAAATCCCTCTGAATTCATAAAGGAAAGGAGAAAAAAAAAACTGCATGCAGCATTATCATTTCCCACATGGAAAGTGTTAGTCATAATGATAAGCAATAACCATGTGTTCTCTGAGCTTTTCATGAAAACAACCGATGGGATAATCATTCTGTCAACAAATACAACAAGTCCAAAATGAACGTATGTCATCTACGCCGGGAGCACTACTGTAAAGAAAATGAATGGAGGAACTTACATGGGTGCAGCAGGAATACTCTGGTTCAGAGCTACTGAAAAGATGGGGTCTAATCAGGGACACCTGCATTCAATGCCTCACACAAGTACACCTGCTTCTTTGTCTAGGATGGGCCCGCCTGTAACACTACAAGTTAGACACGCTCCTCCCAGTGCTTGATTTATATTTCACCAGGTGAGGATTTGGGATTTTTAGGGATGAGCATTAGAAATCCAAGGAAAGTTGTAGATACTTTTACATTGAGAATCAGAGACGGTTTTCTTGTACATAGAAGACAGCGCTTGCTGACCTTAAAAGTAACGAGCGTCAATAATAAATATACAGATAATAAATAAATATAATTTAATTTAACAAAATAATACATAATACAGGTACTATAAAATGTTATAAATTCTCATATTTCCTCTTGGAGCTTCTAGGAAGGTCTAAAGCCGATCTTCCCTAATTGTTGCAATAAATGACCTTCCGTGTAATGCCCCACTACGTTCTGATTCATGGAGCGGTGTCCTATAGTGATGAGCGAGCATACTCGATACTCGAGATTTATGAGCATGTTTTCCGAGTATCTTCAGCGTGCTTGGGTGTTATGTTTGAGTCACATCGTGCGCATGATTTGGAACTGTTTGACAGCTTTAATACATGTGAGGAATGCCTGTTGACTCATGCACATAACGCCCGAGCACGCTGAACATACTCGGCGAGCACCCGAGCATGCTCGCCGAAAGGGTTGACAGAACATATTCGGTCATCACTAGTCTCCTGAGAGGAATGACTAAGAGGGAGTATGTCTGCTAAAAATCTAAAACTGCCAGAATAAACTAAGCACATAGCCTTGTAGGTGACATACCGCCTATATAATTCACACCTTTAGGCTACGGCCCCACTATCAATATTTGGTCAGTATTTTTTATCAGGAGTGGGAGCCAAAACCAGGAGTGGGTGATAAATGCAGAATTGGTGACTTGCTCTCTATTATACCGTTTCTCTGATTGTTCCTCACCTGGTTTTGGCTCCCATTCCGGAGAACAAATACTGACCGAATACTGACCAAATACTGATAGTGGGGCCGTGGCCTTAGTGTTCTTATAGCTGCCTCCATCCAACAAAAACTGAAGATTAATGAAATATTAGGGCACTCAGTGTACCCTGGGTGTGACCAAGAAGCTCAGCGCACCTTTCTGCCCACAGATTTTTCATGCTCCTCCTCCTGCAATGGTGATTGACAGTGGGTGCTCAGTGTACCGAGTTCAACCAAAAAGCTCAGTGCACCATTCTTCCCAGAGATTTTGCATGCCCGGCCTCTATCACTGGTGATCGACAGCGCTTGCGGATGCTTAGTGTACGCTGGGTGTGACCAAGAAGCTCAGTGCACCATTCTGCCCACAGATTTTGCATTCCACGCCTCCCTCACTGGTGATTGACAGCACTTGCGGATGCTTAGTGTACCCTGGGTGTGATCAAGATGCTCAGTGCACCATTCTGCCCACAGATTTTGTATGCCACACCTCCCTCACTGGTGATTGACAGTGCTAGCGGGCAAAGAGCTTTTTCTGCATACAGTGACTGCAGAGATAGAATGTCTACAGACTTGTACCCCAAGGCCAGACACCCCCTTTAGGCTACATTAAGTTCAGGCTGGTGGCATAAGTTTATAAGGAGCCTTTGATGTACACTGTTCCATGTAGTGTTCTAGATGAAGCTAAGAAAAGTTACTATTATATTTCTTCTGCAACATTTTTCTCAGTAGTTGACCTTAGTCATGGAAAGAAAAATTCAATTTTTGTAGCTTTCATTGATCACATTGTCATTGGTAAGCATACTCTATACTTAACAATGATTTTTCTCTCATACATTTTGGGGAAACCATAGAAACACTTGGAGAATATTTTAAAGCATGTTCTTAAAGCGATCCTGTCACATTTATCATACTGCGCAATCTCCAAAAAGCATAGTGTAGAGTAGCAAGAAATGAGTGAATAATATATAAATTCAGTATACCTGTATAACTTGTAATATACTGATTTGATTCCTGCTCCCTCCTGGAATAAATGGTATCTGTACTTTCAGAAAACTTTGTATACTTCAAAAGTAGAAGTGAATTTCAGAAACTTTGTAACATACAGTGGCTTGCAAAAGTATTCACCCCCCTTGGCATTTTACCTATTTTGCTACATTACAACCTGTGTTTAAATATTTTTGTAATCTGATTTCTGTGTGATCAATCAACATTAAATAGTCTAAGTTGGGGAAGTGAAGTGAGAAAAATAAAGGCATAAATTGAATTTATGGGATCAAATAACTAAATACTGGCATGTGCATATGCATTCACCCCTTTTGCGATGAAGCCCCTAAAATTTTCTGGTGCAAGCAATTACCCTCTGTGCAATCTAAGTGTCACATGTCTATCAGTATATACACTTTACCTTTTCTGAAAGGCCGCAGAGGCTGCAACACCATTAAGCAAGAGAACCACTAACCAAACACCATGAAGACCAAGGAGATCTCCAAACAAGTCAGGAACAGAGTTGTTGAGAAGTACAAGTCATGGTTGGGTTATAAAAAAAATATCCCAATCTCTGATGATCCCCTGGAGCACCATCAAATCCATGATCATCAAATGGAAAGAACATGGTACCTGCCAAGAGAGGGTGCCCACCAAAACTCTCTGCCTGGGCAAGGAGGGCATTAATCAGAGAGGCAGCACAGAGACCAAGGGTAACCTTGAAGGAGCTGCAAAGTTCCCAAACAAAGACTGGAGTATTTGTCAATATGACCACAATAAGCCGTACACACCATAGAGGTAGCTTTTATGGAAGAGTGGAACCACCCATTGGACTCCTAAATCCATAGTGAGCAGAATTTTAAATCAATACAATTTACACTTTATGGATCATTTTGCTCACTTGGAATTTTCACTTGTGCAAAACTAAGGAAATCCTGAAAACACGATCTGCTGGTGGCTCTTGAGGACTGCGCGGGGGAACACTGTTCTTGACTATTAATATGATCAGTTCTGGAGAAGGTTTGATCTAGTAACCCTTTATTGAAAAAAAAGCTCTAGTTTGTGGCAGGACATTAGGGCCAATTATATGCATGGACTTTGTAGGGAAAGACTGATCTTCTGGAAAGTCCTCCGGTGAAGCCACCTTCTTACATAACAGTTGGCCCTCACGGTCCAGCAGAAAAAAAAACAATTTGGAGGCAACTTTGTATCCAATCAGTTGTCACTAGGGTCCATTGTATTCCTTATGGTTTGTTTCAACAAGATAGCAAATTTTTACCTATGGATGATATAGCAAGGTCAATGGATGATCGTGTTATGTATGGATTGAGGAGGTTTAACAGTATTTTTTCCTCTAACGGGCTCAATATATTTAATTCTGATCCTGGATATAGGAAATCCAGCTCTGTGTATAAAAACAAGATGTGAAATGCGATTCAGATGTGAAACAACTGGGTCAAACCATCTTAACTAAAAGGATGAGAAGATCCAGCAAGTAGATGTATAGCATAATGTTGTGAAAAGTGTGACAATACATAACCTACTCCTGGACTTGTGCTCATCCAGTGCTGTTATGCATCATGTCAGAAGACAAAAGTCAAAGAAAATAGAATTTACGAAACCCAATAGGGAATAACTGAGAATGTGAAAATGGACCATACTGAGAAATGTTGCATGGATGTCATATGGATTTTCTAGGGACGCTTTTCGCACCTTGACACATGTGATCCCTGCTCTCTGGATCCTGCATTACATCAATAGAGTCCTATTCCTTCTTTGTTCCATGATGCGTAATCTGTGGGTATTTCAGTCCTGAGCTCAATAACCATAAAGGGAATGACAGCGATACATTACATAGAACATCATGAGTACACAACAAATATTTTAGGAGGGGAGTCTCTCACGGAAAAAACTTTACCCACTAAATAATTGGAAAGTATCAACAGCAAGAACTGCCAGCCAGTGACTCTTTAGAATACTCTCTTTGTGGATTTAAAGTTTTTTTTCTCTGGATCTTTGACACTGATGACCTATCCTTAAAGGGGTTGTGACTACTTGGACAACCCCTTCTTAACAGGGTATTCTTAAGTTGTCTCTTGTGCAGCTCAGACCTATGCAGGCTCCTTACTTTCTAGTTTCTAGCAGGTTGGGCTCTCCTCCTTTGGTGGCAGTGACGCGCCCCTGGGCCTGTGTCGCGCTGCGTTGCGCACGCGGGAGCTTACCCGGAGCCGGATCTGTTTAGGGTTGTAGTCTCGTGGCGGTGACCCGGTCCGTGCCCAGGGAGTCAAACTGGACGGCAGTCTGTTAGCGGTAGAAAATGGTTGATGACTACGCCACCCGTTGAATGCAGCCAGGGGGGCTGCTGCTGCAGGGCAGACCGCTGAGGCCGGTGGAAGGATGGTGCAGCGTGATAGTATAACCCCCAACGGGAGGGGTATGGCCTCAGGGCAGCCGACGTGGATGATGGGGGTAGCAGGAACCACTCAGAGACGGTATGGTAGCGTTCAGGGTCTTTACTGGTAACAACGATAGACCCTCCCGGAGTACTTGCTAGCGAACGGGGCCTGGTCAGTCCTTGAGCAGATGGGATCTCCCCTGGCCAGGCGTAGTTGTAGGCCTCCCAAGCTGACTGTACTCTTCTGGCTACCTTGCTAGAAGCTGATGTAAGTAGCCCACGTCCCTGAGTGTACCGTGTGGTGCTCACCCGTATGGCCGGTGACTCGGGGCCTTCTAATGGCTTCCGCTCCACGATGGCGGTGCTGGTCCCACGCGTGTGACCGGGCCTTCGGGCTTCTGGGCCAGGGGACCTGAAATCCCCTGCCTGACGGATTCTGCTGCTGGGTAGAAGTTAGTCCCCACAGCCTCGGACTCCGGGTCCGGTAAAGAATCTTCTTAGTCAGGGCGAGCTCTTTAGCTGCCAGCCCCTGACTCCTTGTGACTCTGCTGCTTCCTATGCTGCTCTTGTCTCTACTCTTCCTGGACTCACTAACCCTGCCTCAGCCCCGGGTTTATACAGGGGAAGTTCTTCCCCTCCCAAGGCTGGGCAGGAGGTGTGGCATGCACAGGATCCCTGACCAAAGGACCTCCCACCTGCTCTCAGACGTAATATCTCTATCACTGTGACAACCAGACCCCTGGGGTGTCACACTCCCCCCTAGTGAAATTTAGTACTCCGGGACTAAACACTTTTTAGAAAAATATAACAAGGTATATCAAAGAACAATAAAATACAATAAGGAAACACAATAAGATGGTCACGGATGTCCGCAACCGGGTGCAGTCTTTGAAGAAAAGCAAAGGTGTCCATTTCACCAACACAGGGAGACGTAACCAGGTAGGGGTCTGTCCTACCCCAAGTCCTTAACAGTCTCTAGTCCATCCTGGGTTACGCTCCAACTATATACAAAGGATTCCCGGTAAATCCACCGAAGACTCCTAAAAACAACTAGAAACACAAAATTACACACAAGCAACAATAAACAGGTAAACATTGTAAAACAACTTAAACATTTAGATCCTCCAACGTGCGGGTAACTGGCCTCTAGTGGCCCTAGTGGACCTACGGAGCTGACTGTCTGGCCCTGAACTACAGGGTGTAGGAGCTGTCAAGGGTAAACTGGGCAGCTGTCTACCGGCTCTTTGTCTCACTAGGGGTACGGCAGGCTCACTATAAGCAGAGGGTGGATTCTCCTGTTCCGCTTGGGTGGAGTCTTCTGCCTCCTGGACCGGCTGCTCTTCCAGCTCTACCCGTTGCTCCGTAGGTTCTTGGGATGATGGTTGGAGGAAGGTGAGTACGGGTACCACAACTGCACCATTGACTTGAGTCCAAGACCGAGGGAAGTCCCCGAGCACGGTACTAACCATATCTTCCCTTTCTTCCACGGGTCGATGGTCTTCCTGTTCCTCCTCAGGGTTCCTCAGTTGTTCGGGGCACTTCTTCAGGTGGTCCCGGGATACAATGGCTGTGGTTTCCCCTCCGTCTTTACTGATGGTACAGACCTTCGGGTTCTCGTGGCTTGAGGGCAGTACGGTGTACGGGTCCTTCTCCCACTGGTCGTCCAACTTGTGGAGCCGTCTCTTCCTCTTCAAGACCTGCTCTCCGGGTACCAGGGGAACAGCGGGAGCATACTGGTTGTAAGTCTTCTCTTGTCTTTCCCTAGCCTGACAGAGACTTCGCTCCACGCTCTCCTGTACTTTCCGGTACTGCTGCTGCCTCTCTGTGTCCCAGTCTGTTTCTGGTGAAGTGTCCTCGGGCGTCAGGACTCCCATTTCCAGGTCAACAGGTAACTTACCAGGTCTTGCCCTCATTAGGTAAGCCGGGGTACAGTTGGTGGAACCTACCGGGATGTGGTTGTATAGGTCCACCAGATCGGGCAACTTCTCAGGCCACAGACTGCGTTCTTCCAGGGGCAACGTTTTTAGAAGATCCATTACCACCTGGTTCATTTTCTCACAAAGTCCATTAGTTTGCGGATGGTAGGGTGTCGTCCTTATCTTCCGGCAGCCATACAGATTGCAGAATTCCTGGAAGACCTCCGCTTCAAAGGCAGGTCCCTGGTCCGTCAGCACTTGGTCCGGGTACCCGTGTGGACGGCAAAAGTGCTGCTGGAAGGCTCTAGCTGCTGTTCGAGCCGTTAAGTCCTTGACGGGGACGACAACCAGAAACCGGGAGTAATGATCCACGATGGTTAACGCGTAGACGTAGCCACTTCTGCTGGGGGTCAGTTTTACATGATCCAAGGCTACCAGTTCCAACGGTTGCCGGGTGACGATGGACTGCAGGGGAGTCTTCTGGCTGGCCCGGTCCTTCCTTCTCAGATTGCACGGGCCACAGTCTCTGCACCACTTCTCGATGGTTCCCCTCATGCCTACCCAGTGGAACCGCTCGCGCAGCAGGAACTCCAGCTTTTTCCACCCGAAGTGTCCAGCTCCGTCGTGGTATGCCTCCATCACCATGGCTGCGTCTCTTCGTGGCACCACTACTTGCCAGAGTAGTTCATGCGTCCTGGAGTTAACCATTCTGCGGCACAACTTCCCCTTGTAAAGGAACAGTCGACTCTTCTCTGCCCATAGTTGTTTGGCTTCCTCTGGAGCGTCTGATTCCAGGCTAGCCTCCGGGCGAGTCAGCATCTCCTTCACCAGTCGGACGGCAGGGTCGCTGTCTTGCGTTTCCGCCCAGTTGTAGTGAGGTAAGGGGTTCAACGTAGCAGCCTGCTTACTCTTTACCCGGTGGGAATACTGGATAGTCCCATGACGGTGGAACGCAGGGAGTTCAACTTCTTCCAGTCCCTCCGGATCTTCTCCTCCGTCCGGCAGGTTGGGCATCCTGGACAGGGCGTCCGCGTTGGTATTGGAGCGCCCTGCCCGGTATTTAATTGTGAACTCGTAGTTGGACAGACGGGCCATCCACCTCTGCTCCAGGGCACCGAGTCTTGCCGTGTCCAGGTGTGTCAACGGGTTGTTATCCGTGTATACGGTGAACCGGGAAGAAGCGAGGTAATGCCTAAAGCGCTCGGTGACTGCCCATACCACGGCCAGGAACTCTAGCTTAAATGAGCTGTAATTTTCGGGGTTCCTTTCGGTGGGTCGCAGTTTTCGGCTGGCATAGGAGATTACTCGTTCTCTCCCCTGCTGAATCTGGGACAGTACGGCTCCTAGCCCGATGTTACTGGCGTCGGTGTAGAGGATGAAGGGCTGGCTATAGTCCGGGTACGCCAAGATTTCATCCCCCGTGAGGGCCATCTTCAGCTGGCGGAAGGACTCTTCTTCTAGCTTTTCCCATTTGAAGGGCGGCTTCTGGTTCTTGGCCTTCCGGGACTGGCCTATCAGGAGGTCCTGCATAGGTGCTGCCTTTTTGGTGAAACCGGGAATAAACCTTCGGTAGTAGCCTACCAACCCTAGGAACTGCCGCACTTCTTTTACGCTGGAGGGGCTTGGCCATCCCTTAATTGCGGTGATCTTATCGGGGTCAGGAGCCACTCCGTCAGCGCTCACCACGTGTCCCAGGTATTGCACCTTTGGTTTCAGGAGGTGACACTTGGAGGGTTTCACCTTTAGGCCGTAACTCGCCAGAGCTTCGAACACCTCCGCCAGGTGTTTCAGGTGGTCCTCATAAGTTTTGGAGTATACGATGACATCGTCCAGGTACAACAGGACCGTCTCGAAGTTTCTGTGGCCCAGACAGCACTCCATTAATCGTTGGAAGGTTCCTGGGGCGTTGCAGAGTCCGAACGGCATGCAGGTGAACTCGCTAAGTCCCATCGGGGTGGTGAATGCGGTCTTCTCCCGGTCCGCCTCTGCTACAGGAACCTGCCAGTACCCGCTAGTGAGATCCAAGGTAGAGAAGAAGTTAGCAGATCTTAAAGCAGCCAATGACTCCTCTATCCTTGGTAAGGGGTACGCATCCTTGTGTGTGATACGGTTGATTTTCCGGTAATCTACACACATCCTCATGGTGTTGTCTTTCTTTTTGACTAAAACTAGTGGGGCTGCCCAGGGGCTACAGCTATCCCGGATTACCCCAGCCTCCTTCATGTCTCTAAGCATCCCCTTGGCGTGTTGGTAATGTGCAGGGGGTACGGGTCGATACCTCTCTTTTATGGGAGGATGATCTCCCGTGGGGATGCGGTGTTCTACCCCCTTGACTCGCCCGAAGTCTAACGGGTGTTTACTAAACACTCTCTCATACTCTTGAACCACCCGATAGACTCCTTGTTTCTGGTGTGAGGGAGTGGAGTCAGTACCCAGATGTAGTTGCTGACACCAGTCCTCCATGTCTTTCTTAGAGCCGTTACCTTCCTCCGGGTGAGATGGAGGCAAGGGTTCCACAGATTGTATAGAATTTTGATTAGTGGTATATAATTTGGCTAGCGTGGCATACCGGGGCAGGTACACTTCCCTCTCCCCGATATTTATTATGCGAACGGGCACCCTCCCATGGCGTACATTGACCACCCCCCGTGCTGTCAAAATGGTGGGCCTACTGTCTGAGTAAACTGGTTCTACCATTGCCTGGTAATCTCTACCTCTCAGACCAATAGCTGCCCGGCACCAAATCATCATTTCACTTTTTGGGGGCATGGCAATAGGAAAAGGGTCACACATTCTTACGCTACCAATCTCACCGCCGGAGAGTTCCACTTGTTGCCGTTGCATCAGTGCCCGGATCTCTTTCTGGAGCACCCGCTGCTCGCCGGAGCTGGCATTCTTGGCAACCTGCTGTAAAAGGAAAATCACCTCTGCAAGACAATTTTCAATTACATTAGTTCCTAGAGTTATTTTTGGGTGACTCTCATGTTTGTCAATATCTACAATGATCAGTCCCTGTGCGGCCAGTTCGACTCTACCAATTTTGATGGTCACCTCTTTAAATCCGATCTGTGGCACGGGCTGACCATTGCTGGCGATGATACTCAAGTCGTCGTCAGGGTAGCGGGTAATATCCGAGTCATTCCAGTACTGCTTGAAGAGCACGTACGGGATGGTGGTGACCTGTGACCCGGTGTCCAGTAGGGCACTCATGGGAATGCCATCCAGTACCACAGGCAAGACTGGACGTCCTCCCACATATCTGTCGCGCCAGTTCGATGGGCCTGGTGATCTTTTTCCTGGGGGTTGGCCCTCTACCCCAGGTTGTGCCCGTTTAAAGAACAGTACCTTTCCATATGTCCGGGTTGATTGCAGCGGCGGCAGATGGGTCGTCCG
Source organism: Phyllobates terribilis (assembly GCF_046119375.1). Taxonomy (NCBI): domain Eukaryota; kingdom Metazoa; phylum Chordata; class Amphibia; order Anura; family Dendrobatidae; genus Phyllobates; species Phyllobates terribilis. Next base: position 149,136,263 of record NW_027362768.1, read on the forward strand.
TCCTCGCTGTATCGGTCACTGGGTCTTCCTCTGGCCGGTGGGGTCCTCCTTGGTCGACGCCACGGGATGTCCTCCGGTCCGGATGCCAGCTGGATCTTCCCTGGAGTGGAAACCTGTAAAGACTGCACAGTTCGGGTTAGCGCAGCAACGCTTTTAGCTAGCTCTTGGACCTGATGGTGTAGGTCTGGAGCCGGGTCATTGTCCAAAGCCTGCGCATCAGCTCCCACAGGCCCTGCTGACAAGGGCGCCGCCTCCTGGTAGTAAGTGGTAGTGGGGCGTCTGTGGGTCACAACGCCACCTGGTGCCGGTTCTCGGAGCACCCGGATGGCTCTGTCCTTGAACTGTGCAAATTCTAGATGAGGGTCCTGTAAGGCCATTGCCCGCAACTGGGTGCGGTGGGCATTGCAATATAAACCCTCTATAAATTGTTCGGTCAACAGCCTGTCCTCGTTTCCCACTCCATTAGGGTCGGTCTGCTTAATGGCCCTCAGGGCCTCTTGTAGGTTGAGTGCATAGTCCCTTATACTCTCATGCGCTCGCTGCTTGCACCCGTAGAATCTAAGTTTAATCTCGGCTGAGGTGCGGGTATCAAAGGTGTCCTTCAGCCGGGTTAGTATCCCTGCGACAGTCTTCCTCCCAGGTGGCCAGGATTTTACTTCCCTTTTGGCTGCCCCAGTTAGTTGGGCCACCAGGATGCTCACTTTTTGCTCTTCTGTGAGGGGGTACACCTGGAAGAGGCTATCCAGCTTTTCTCTAAAGTCATGCAGGGTATGTGACTCCCCTGAGTACTGGGGTAGCCAAGCTGCTCCCGGGATATAGGGCATGGTGAAGGGCATAACTGCAACAGCGGTAGCGCTGGCGGGGGTTGAGGCAGTGGAGCTCTCCTCCGTATCCGACATCTTCCTCCCCCCTAGTGGACCGTGGCCTACCTTGCGATGATCCTGTTCCGTAGGCCGCAGCTCCGCAGTGGATCGTCAGGGTTGAGGACCTTCCGTCGCGCTCCTGTGACGTCGGCGTCTGCTGGGCTCCTTCCAGGACCTTACGCAACGTCCGGACGTGAGGCGGGGCTTCAGTTCTCGCGCGCTTTCGGAGTCCACGCCCCTCTTCTTCCCGCGCGGCGTCCTCAAGATGGCGTCCAATGGCGGGAAAACTCCACGGATGGCGGGAAGAAGGCTGAAGATGGCGCCGGATGGCGGGAAACTTCACCGATGGCGGGAAGAAGGCTGAAGATGGCGCCGGATGGCGGGAATCTTCACCGATGGCGGGAATCTTCACCACTGGTAAGTTTGAACAGTCTTTGCTTTTCAGGCACGCAGTACCCGGTGGTTGCGGGCACGTGATCCTGCCGACTACGCCAAAGTTGACGCGCCCCTGGGCCTGTGTCGCGCTGCGTTGCGCACGCGGGAGCTTACCCGGAGCCGGATCTGTTTAGGGTTGTAGTCTCGTGGCGGTGACCCGGTCCGTGCCCAGGGAGTCAAACTGGACGGCAGTCTGTTAGCGGTAGAAAATGGTTGATGACTACGCCACCCGTTGAATGCAGCCAGGGGGGCTGCTGCTGCAGGGCAGACCGCTGAGGCCGGTGGAAGGATGGTGCAGCGTGATAGTATAACCCCCAACGGGAGGGGTATGGCCTCAGGGCAGCCGACGTGGATGATGGGGGTAGCAGGAACCACTCAGAGACGGTATGGTAGCGTTCAGGGTCTTTACTGGTAACAACGATAGACCCTCCCGGAGTACTTGCTAGCGAACGGGGCCTGGTCAGTCCTTGAGCAGATGGGATCTCCCCTGGCCAGGCGTAGTTGTAGGCCTCCCAAGCTGACTGTACTCTTCTGGCTACCTTGCTAGAAGCTGATGTAAGTAGCCCACGTCCCTGAGTGTACCGTGTGGTGCTCACCCGTATGGCCGGTGACTCGGGGCCTTCTAATGGCTTCCGCTCCACGATGGCGGTGCTGGTCCCACGCGTGTGACCGGGCCTTCGGGCTTCTGGGCCAGGGGACCTGAAATCCCCTGCCTGACGGATTCTGCTGCTGGGTAGAAGTTAGTCCCCACAGCCTCGGACTCCGGGTCCGGTAAAGAATCTTCTTAGTCAGGGCGAGCTCTTTAGCTGCCAGCCCCTGACTCCTTGTGACTCTGCTGCTTCCTATGCTGCTCTTGTCTCTACTCTTCCTGGACTCACTAACCCTGCCTCAGCCCCGGGTTTATACAGGGGAAGTTCTTCCCCTCCCAAGGCTGGGCAGGAGGTGTGGCATGCACAGGATCCCTGACCAAAGGACCTCCCACCTGCTCTCAGACGTAATATCTCTATCACTGTGACAACCAGACCCCTGGGGTGTCACAGCAGCGCTGGTGAATAGTATTAGTAAAACTATAAAGCTCAGCACAAGTTCTGCTATAACACATTCAGCTACCAATGTTTTTTTTTTCCTGAGTCTACACTGTTAATACTGTATTGTAAATGAAAGGGGGCGCAACCAGTGTGAGACATGTAAGGACTGACAGTCAACTCTCCTGATCTACATGTTTCATAATTTCATTTAAAGATCTGGAGGCAGATTCTTGGGGAGATCTATGTCCGGCCCATATATCTTAACAGCTCATTTACATATTAAGAAACACGTGGATTTCTCTGGAATAAGATATCGGATCGTAAATATCAAGGTATCATTTTTATTCAACTTTCTATGATGTACACGCCCATATAGACGGCTTAGGAGGCTTGATCCTACTGACAGAACCCCTTTAACATGCATGGGCTTGGCTCTCCATGCTTGTGACACCAATATATACTGTACAGTGCTGTGCTTGGTAGACAATGTAGGGGGAAGCACTTTCTGAAGAACTAAGAACCCCTCAATCAGTTGGCGATGCCAGGAGCCAGATCCAAACCGCTCTGATATTAATACATAGTCTCTATCAGGTGACATTTTAATTCCTTAGCTGACAAATCAGCTTTACTAGCCAGGGCTGCCACTAGGAATTTCAGGGCCCCACACTGGCAAAATTTTTGAGCCCCCTTGAGACTCTGCCCCAGGCTCCACCCCAGCTCTGCCTCCACCCCTTGAACCTTCCACAGTCCCATCGCCCACTCTTGGAAACTTTCCAATTCTGCACTACGTCCTCACCAATAACACATTAACAGTTTCCATCGAACACTAAATCACATACAAAGCCATCAGATTTTGTTTTGGTCAAAAGACTTTTTAAGCCTCCACCACGATAAGGTAGACTCTTCTGGCCGGGCCCTACTCTACTCTAACCTATTAAACATTTCTTAAAATACCCAATACTCTTTTTAGGTATATTACCACCACATAGTGACTGAATAATACCACATACAGGGAACAAATACCACCACACCATGACCAGACCACATATTGCCACCACATAGTGACCGAATAATACCACATACAGGAACAAATGCCGAAACACCTTGACCAGACCCCATATTACCACCACATAGTGACCGAATAATACCACATACAAGGGACAACTAATTCCACACCAAGACCAGATCCCATATTACACCACATATTGACCGAATAATGCCACATACAAGGAACAAATACCGCCACACCATGACCAGACCACATATTACCACCACAGAGTGACCGAATAATACCACATACAAGGAACAAATACCGCCACACCATGACCGGACCACATATTACCACTACAGAGTGACCGACTACTACAATACTGATCATTAATAAATAACTACAATACTAATATTACCATAAGTGCCATTATACACAGGAGCTCCGTACATAGTATACATTGTATAGTGCAAGTTTAGAGGTAATAAAGTGATTACCAGTGGCATTATACACAGGAGCTTTGTATATAGTGTCAGTTGACATGTAATACAGTGATCACCAGCAATATTATACACAGGATCTCTGTATATAGTGTCAGCATATACGTAATACAGGGATCACCAGTGACATTATACACAGGAGCTCTGTACATAGTATACAGTGTATAGTGTCAGTGTACAGATAACACACTGACTCACCGGTGATGTCTCTAGTTGAAGTCCTTCATCTTCGCTTTTCTCCTTAATCCAGCTCAGACCACCATCAAGTCTTCCAGCCAGGACTCGTCTCTGCATAAAATAACGCAGTTATCTAGAGCACCGCTTGCAGAGCACATTCCCCAACTTCTACACTACGCAGCTGAATACAGACGTGAACCCACCATTAATATATAATTAGTTTGCAACCCACCATTCCAAATATAAATAGTAATACACCACTGTGAACCCACTAACTGTAAATAGCCACTTTTCCCACCCAATACATATATAAATTAATTAGCACCTGTACTCTTTCCCCCAATTCATTATCAGCCACACTCCATCATCCTCAATGCCCCCCACTCTGTACCTCGTGCTCCCCCAATTCATTATATTTACATGCTCCTCTCCTCCCCAATTCATTGTCATGTCCTCTCTCTCTCCAATGCCCATCCTCAATTCATGAATTGCTCTCCCCACCCCCCATTCATCATTTCCATTCCCCTGTCCTCCACCCTCAATTCATCATTTGCTCTCCTTTGTCCCCTACCCTCAATTCATTACTTGCTCTCCCCCCACTCCCAATTCATCTTTTGCTCCCCCCACTCCCAATTTATCATTTGCTCTCCTCACACTCCCAATTCATCATTTGCTCTCCCCCTCACTCCAAATTCATCATTTGCTTTCCTCTGTCCCCCAACCTCAATTCAGAATTTGCTCTCCCCCACCCGCAATTCATTATTTGCTCCCCCCACTCCCAATTTGTCATTTACTCTCCCCACCCCCACTTCATCATTTGCTTCCCCGACTCTCAATTCGTTATTTGCTCCTCCACTCCCAATTCATCATTTGCTCTCCTCCGTCCCCCACCCTCAATTCATCATTTGCTCTCCCCCACCTGCAATTCATTATTTGCTCTTCCCTCCACTCCCAATTCATCATTTGCTCCCCCCACTACCAATTCATCATTTGCTTCACCCCCCTTCCAATTTGTCATTTGCTCTCTCTCCCACTCCAAATTTGTCATTTTCTCTCTCCCCACTCCCAATTCGTCATTTGCTCTCCCCTCCACTCTTAATTCATCACATCATTTGCTCTCCCCTCCACTCCCAATTTGTCATTTGCACCCCCACTCCCAATTCATTTGCTCCCCCCACTCCCAATTCATCATTTGCTCCCCCCACTCCCAATTCGTCATCCCCCCCCACTCCCAATTCATCATTTACTCTCCCCTCACTCCCAATTCATCATTTGCTCCCCCCCATTCCCAATTCATACTTTTCTCTCCCCCCACTTCCAATTCATCATTTGCTCTCCTTCCCACTCGCAATTCGTCATTTGCGGCCCCCCACTCCCTATTCGTTATTTACTCCCCCCACTCCCAATTCACCATTTGCTCTCTCCCCACTCCCAATTCATAATTTGCTCCCCCCACTCCCAATTCATCATTTGCTGCTCCCCCACTCCCAATTCATCATGTGCTGTCCTCCCCACTCCCAATTCATAATTTGCCCCCCTACTCCCAATTCGTCATTTGCTCTCCCCCCACTCCCAATTCATAATTTGCGGACCCCCCACTCCCAATTCATCATTTGCTATCCCCCCACTCCCAATCCACCATTCCCCCCCTCCCAATTCATAATTTGCTCCCCCCACTCGCAATTCATCATTTGCTCTCCCCCTCACTCCCAATTCATCATTTGCTCTTCCCCCACTCCCAATTCATTTGCCCCCCCACTCCAAATTCGTCATTTGCTCCCCCCTGATACTCGTAATTCATCATTTGCTCCCCCTTACTCCAAATTTGTCATTTACTCTCCTCACCCCCACTCGCAATTCATCATTTGCTGTCCCCAAGACCATGTAATTAATTCTAGTTAAAAAAAAAGTTTTAATAATTACCTCTCATACAATCCCCTGCAGCTCCACTTCTGGACTTGCATTCAGGCGCTCAATGCAGGCGCGTACGTGATGATGGCGCATACAGACATCATCGCGTACGCGCCTTCACTAGCGCGTCAAAGAAGAGGCGGAGGGACTCCCTTGGAGCTGCATGACAGTTCTGTTTTGACGGCTGTGAGAGCTCCAAGGCTCCCTGGCGGTGCAGATGTACACCACCGGCAGTGGCGCTCCGGCACAAAATACCCTGTGGCCCCGGCACAAGATACCCTGTGCTCCGACACAAGATTCCCCAGCACAAGGTACCACAGGGTCCCCGGCATAAGATACACCCTGGCCTGGTGAGCAGTAGCACAAGAGGTGGGGGCCCGCACTGGGTCCGGGCCCCTCCTCTTTATTCCTGTTCACCAGGCCCAATACAGCAGTAAGGGCAGTAATGCCCTGATGGAGGTCCTGTTACTAGCATATAAAAATAAAGTCCCAAGTTTGCTTGAGCCTTTCCTGGTGGCCAGTTCCTGTTTGTTAAATTATTTACAAATAAATACAAAACTATGTAACATTTTATATTTGAATTGTTTTCTATTAGCAAAATAACACTCAAAAACTATCCATAACAACTATGTAGCAGAGCTTGTGTGGGTGGGTTTAGAACATTGTTTGCCTTTGTATTCAGAAGACCCTAGCTCATACTGAGTACTCCTGTATTCCAGCTGAGGGTTATGAGCATGTGAAGATTTTTTTTCTATAACCCGAGTTCACATCAGTATGTCAGCGATTAATGGCTCATTAATCGCAAGCATTTCACACCTTAGATCATTAGTGCAATGAAAGTTGGATCGATAGCAGGCTGCATGACGGTTTATCAAGACTTGCTGCATATTGCTGCTTTCACTACACAGTTCAATTAAGTACTAATAGCCAATCAAGTAATGTTTGTGGTGTATTATCATTTTTCACCTTTAGAGGTGGAGTTTCCCCCACCCTGAAACGCAGGCATTAATTAGATCTGTCTAAGTCTTCATGTGTTAGTAAATGTTTATGTTCTCCCACGTTCTTGTTGAACAGATGTCATTACCTTCCTTCACTTAACTTTCTATTGCCATTTAGCTTAAAGTGAAACTCTGCATTTGGCCAGTGGATCTCTAGATCTTCTCAAAATTTAAGGGCATACTTAAACCTTGGTTTGGTTCTATGTCTCAGTAAACTCTTGGTAGATACATGACATTTATCCATTGGTTGAATAACATGGCACTGCTACTCAATACAAAGAAGACAAAGATATTGACTACTGCCAAGTACGACCGGGACACCTTTGTGATGCACGGCGATGAACTGAACATTGTAAAGGACTTCAAAATACTCAGATCAATGATCACTCAAGATGCAGCGACAAAACCAGAAGTCAATAGGAGAATAGCTATGGGCAAATCAGCAATGAAGTCACTGGACAAGGTCTTCAAATCAAGGAACATTTCACTGGCAACGAAGACACGGCTCATACATAGTCTGGTCTTTTTTATAGCAATATATGGATGCGAAGTCTGGACGATAAAGAAACAAGACAGAAGAAGAATCAACGCCTTCGAAATGTGGTGCTGGAGAAGGATGTTATCAATCCCATGGATGGCAAGAAGAACAAACAATTCATTTTTGGAACAAACCAAGCCAGACTTGTCACTCGAAGCAAGGATCACCAAGCTACAACTTGCCTAGTTTGGACACATCATACAGAGCAAAGAGAGCAATCACTGGAGAGGAGCATCATGGTCAAAAGAATAGAAGGAACAAGGCGAAGAGGAAGACAAGCAACCTGATGGCTTGATACTATCAAAATAATGGCGGAGAAGACCCTGATGGACCTATCTAGGCTTGCACAAGATTGATCTTTCCACAGATTGTTCATCCATCAAGTTGCCATGGCTCAAGACAGAGCTGAAGGCCGTTAAATAATAAACAACAATTTTAATTCCCAAAAATTGACTATTTGACATACCCCAGGCCACTATGCATCAGTGTACTTTTTTTGGTTTGGTTGTATGGACTATGTTATTCCATTATGCTATAAAGAAAAGAAAGCATACTTGCCAAGACTCCTAGAATATCTGGGAGCCTCCCAAGATTTGGCAAATCGATTGGGCAGTGCAAAAGCCTCATGGAACCTTTTGTATTGATCTGATGCCATATCCTGGCATCCAGAGGAACATTCAGGTGGTGGAAGGGAGTGAATTTTGCCAGAAAAGGGGCTTAACTACAAAAAGAAAACATTTTAATGGCGTACCACAATTCTTCATTGAGAGGAACACAGTTCCAGTCACCTCCAAGACTTCTCCCGAGTATCCCCCATGCTCCGGAATTCCAGTCACCAACACGTCCAATATCCACCACATTCAGAACTTCTTTCAGCCGGAAATTGAAAACCCATCTCTTCAAGAAAGCTTTCAGCCTGCAATGACCCTACAGTCACCTCACCACCACCAGAGCTGCCACCTCAACACCACTGGAACTTCCACAACCCCCAACCTACTGTCTCTTTTCCCATTACCCTGTAGACTGTAAGGCGGCAAGGGCAGGGCCCTCTCCCCTCTGTACCAGCCTGTCATTGCTAGTTTTTTCTATATTTGTGTTTGTATATAACTCCTTCTTATGTACAGCACCATGGAATCAATGGTGCTCTAAAAATAAATAATAATAATGTAGATATCCAAGGGATTATATATTCCTGTTTCTTAAAGGGCGGCAAAATATCCTGCAATATGGTATAAGGGTAACAATCATTCACACCAGTCTCCATCCTGAACTGCAACTCTAAGACAGACACACACTATGACCTATTTCACAGGAAGCCTATATTAGATCAGTATGTTTTTCTCATGGGTGCACTGTGGGTGGAAGCCTGGCAGCTGTTAAAAGAGTTTCCACGGACAGGTTTAGCGCAAGCTACTTCGTTTACCAGATCCCAGGGGTTCTGTAATGAGTGTGTCAGATGTGACAGAAAGTCTCGCTGCAGTTGGTTATAGAAGATCTCTTCATTTGGCATTACAGACACCTTCTTAGATCTGTGTCACTCTAGGACCCAGCGGCTACCTCCCTCCTGCTAATTGACACCCAGGCCTGGGTGTTTAAATACTTTCTGTTTGCTACAGGGAGGCACCGGTGATATTCACATATTTCCTTGTGAAGGCTTGGAGCTACTGCAGTCTGTTTACTTCCTCTCTGGTGCTAGGAGGACGTGTTGTGCAATCTCTCTGAAGTCGGCTCAAGCTAAGTTACTTTCCAGCGTGTTTGTGTAGCACCCCGAGGGCTCGGCTGCTACAGGGGTATTGCACCTCGATCCAGAGGTGTGGTATTCCACTCCCGGGTAAGGATGGAGGGTGGGACTGAGCTCAGCTAGTTGCATGCACTACACTCATCCCATTTCCGGGGGACAGAACAACGGTACTCCCACCAGATAGATGTGCAGGTACGACAGCGTCTGTCCCTGGCTGGAGTGGGAGGGGGGGAGGAACATCCCAGTAGTGTAGGAGCAGTCAGGGGAGGGACTCTGGGCATAGGAGGAGCCCATGGTTGCATTGTGACCTGGGCTCGGGTGTCAGAGGGAGTATATAAGGTGGGCACCATCTTAAGACAGGGTCTGTTCAGCCTGGAGGAGTGGAGAGAGGAGCTCAGCCAGAGAGGGCTGAGGGGGAGCTGTGGCTCCGTCTGGGCCCAGCTCCAGAGCCAGGCCTGAAGCAAAGAGAGGGAAGGGAGAAGAGGAACACTAGGAAAGGCCCAGAGACGCAAGCAGAAGGAACCCTGAGATCCCACGAGTGAACTAAAACGGGTGAAGGGTTGGCAGAGAAGGGTACCGGATCCCAAGCTGGTGGAGGCAAATCATCCTTAGCCAGGAACCGGAGGTCGTGGTCAAGCTTTGGCACGACCCCTCGCCACATCCACCAGGAAGGCACGCCACATAGGGTCAGGAAAACCGGAGAGAGGTTTTGCCCCATAAGGCCCGAGGAAGCCGGACATAGGTGGGTCCCTGGTGAGGACGGCCAGTAGGAGGAAGAGAGGGGAGCTCAGGACCACGCTCTGGAACTGCCTGGGAGTTGGCCGAGTCCCGCACCTGGTGGACGCAGCACGGCTCGGGTGGTCACTCTTGGCCGAAGTGACTGGAGCAACACCTGTGAGTAAAAGCCTTGAAACTGCACCACACGTCTCTGAGCTTCCTTGCTGCACCATCACTACCACTATCATCCACATCTGCTGCCCTGAGGCCATACCCCTCCCGTTGGGGGTTATACCATCCACGCTGCACATCCGTACCACCGGCCTCAGTGGACTGTCCTGCAGCGGCGGCTTCATAGCCGCATTCAACGGGTGGCGTAGTCGAACACCGTACCATCTTCTGCTAAACTCTGCCGCTCAGTTTGACTCCCTGGGCACGGACCGGGTCACCGCCACGAGACTACTACCCCCATCTGATCCGGCTCCGGGTAAGCCCCCGTGCGCGCGATGCCGCACGACACAGCAGGCCCAGGGGCGCGTCATTTGTCTCCCTTGTTGTCTTTAGTTGTTAGTGGGGACTGACTAGTGCTGACCCCCCCTTCCCTATCCAGGGCCAAGCTCTAGGGAAATAGAGGGTTTAGGTTCCTGTGCGGCGATAGGTGGGGAACCAATATAGGGACGTTAGGGGAGACAGGGTGATATCAGATCAGCCTAGAGGGTCTCCACTTCCCATTTCCCTAGTGTCTGGGCTCCCATACGTTCTTCCTTTCGTGTTGCACTTAGTCTTTCCACACCTTGGATGACAGGTGTCCTTGCCTTCACACCTTAACCACAGTACAGGGACCTGGACTTACACTGGGACCCCTGGGCAAGGGCCAAGGAGTCAGCTGCTGACCAGTGGAGCAAGCTGGCAAGAGAGGTTGTCGTGCAGAGTCAATACCAAGGGGTCTTGTCAGGGACAAAATCAGAAAACAAGTGAGTGGTCAAAATACAAGCCGAGGTCAGAAAACAGAATAAGTCAGGAGACACAAGAGAAGCAAGAACTAGGACTACAGAAAATGTAAGCTGAAGTTATTGACTAACAGTGGAAGTCAAAGGTTCAGGGGTTTAAAAAGCAGACAGCCTGGCCCAGGGCTCTATGGAAGGAGTACTCAAAATTAGAGTGGTACGAAAAGTCTCAAGAATAAGCCAGACTGCCGATGTCACTCATCGCCTGCAACAAAGATGTGATTCCCCCCAGCAGCCTGAAGGGGTAACAGAGGGGACAGCATGCTACAGCTTTTAGAGTATGGGAGCAAACAAGCAAACTCCATAGAGATTTTGTCCTTGCTCAGTTACAATCTGAAAATCCCAGGGTGGCAAGGTAACAGAGCTAACCTCTGAGAAAACATATTGACCAGAAGTGGAGTTTTTAACTTTTTTTTTTGTCGGGTATTTTAATTTAATATACCTTAAGGGCCAGAAATTGCATTTAAAGGAAACAGTCCTTGTAATTTTTTATCTTAAATGAGAAAAATGGAAATCTAATGAAGAGTGTCTCAGTAGCAAATAAAATGTGACGAACCACTCAGTCTAAAACTTGATGATTGACTGAAAATGTATTTATTTATTTATTTTACTCACTTATATAGCGCCATTAAAGGGGTTGTCCTGTACTTTTAAAAAAATGCCAGTGTGTTTTAATGATAAATACAACCTTCTTTCTAATTATCTTGCACTGCTGATACTGCCTGTGAGCGGCACTATCGTTGGCCGCTCACAGGCAGCACGTGACCCCCGGCCGCAGCAGGCTCTGAAATCCGCTGACGTCATGACAAGTTGTGGCTGCAGCCGGGGGTCCCTCTTCCGAGTTCCACTGGTGGCTGCTGCGTTGTGGGTGGGGTTACCCCGCGCGTCACACCCGACATCCACCGCGCGCTCTCCCTCTCCCCATTCACTGGGAAAGCGTGCGGTGGATGCCGGGTGTGACGAAGGGGAATAACCCTGCCCATAACCCAACAGCCACCGCGGGGACCCCAGTGCTGAGTCGCGCCTCACTTGTCGTGACGTCAGCAGGGGGTCACGTGATGCCTGGGAGCGGCCACCGATAGCGCCACTCACAGGCAGTATCACCAGCGCAAGGTAATTAGAAAGAAGGCTGTATTTATCATTAAAACACACTGGCATAAAAAAAGGAACTGTTGTGCTCCCTGCGGCCTCACTTAGACCAGCTTACTCAGTCATATAGAGACTTTAAATTACACAACACTCCCTCCTCCAGAGAGGCTTACCTTACAGCTAAACAAAACCTAAACACCCTATTACATGAACAAGCACATAACTAATTAGCTCATCAACATAATCGATATTTCCGATGGGGTAATAAACCAGGCCGTCTCCTGGCATCTCCAACGAAGCCATTCAAAACGGCTACCAGAGTTCCTAATATTGCCTTACCTGATGGCTCCATCACTCGTGACCCAACTCAAATTTGTGCTTTTTTAGAGACTTTTATGCAGATCTCTATGGCCCATCCCTAGACTCTCAGGAGGATGGATATGCATTTTTGCATAAGGCTTGTCCACCAAGGCTTTCCGCTTCTCAGCGGGAAATTTTAAATCAGCCGATTTCTCCTGAAGAGGTTGGATCAGTCATTAAATCTTCAAAGCTGCTTAAAGCTCCTGGCCCACATGGGTTCTCAGTAGAATTCTACGGATTGTTACAACCTTTAATCACCCCTCACCTCACTTCTCTTTTTAACTACATTATAGACTCGGGTTCTTTGCCTAACCGATTTAATGAGGCTTGTCTGACTTTATTACTAAAGCCAGGCAAGGACCCGCTTCTTCCTGCCTCGTACCGCCCGATTTCCCTTTTAAATGTTGATTTTAAATTGCTCACCAAAATCATGGCTAATAGACTGCAATCTATACTTCCTGATATTCTCACTTCATCTCAAACGGGTTTTGTCCATGGTCGGTCTATCACTTACAATATTAGGACGGCATTGGCGGCCATTATACGTAGTTATCAAGCTAAGGTCAAGCAGAATATACTGGTCAGCCCTGATGCTGATAAAGCTTTTGACAGAGTGTCCTGGTCTCACCTTATTAGAACTCTTAAATATAGACTGTTTGGCTTTACCTTTTTTAACTTTATAAGGACAATTTACACCAACCCCCAATCTTCAATTTGGCTTAATGGTGTCCAATCAACCCCTTTCTCCATCTTCAGGGGGACGAGGCAGGGTTGTCCGTTATCACCTTTGTTATACAATATTGCCTTTGACCCCTTGTTAAGATACCTGGAGATGATCCCCCTCCTTTAGGGGTATTGGGATCGGTCACTATACACTTAAAACATTGGCATTTGCTGATGATATCCTACTTATGGTAACCAACCCTAAGGAATCCATTCCTTCTATAATGGATTATTTTAATGAATTTGGAGCAGTCTCGGGATTTCGAATAAACTTTGACAAATCTCATGCTTTAGCTATTTTTAAAACTGCTCAGAAACGGTGGCCATTCCCATTCCCCGTTCACTGGAGGAGAGACTCTTTACGTTATCTGGGTGTTAACCTACCCTCAAACCCTCATGATATCTATAAACTGAATGTCCAGCCTCTCATTTCTGCAGCTATACAGGAAATGCACTCCTGGAAATCCCTTAATCTATCCTTTGTGGGTAAAGCCCATCTGATTAAAATGATCTCTTTCCCTAAATTACTCTTTCCCTTACAGATGCTACCGGTTCTGTTATCTAAAGCTGATGATCGGCTATTAGCACAAGCCTTTCGTAAATTTATTTGGGGCTCAGAGGGGGGCTCTAGGATTAGTATTTTTAAATTGCAGCAAACTAAATCTTTAGGTGACATTAATCTCCCAAATTTACGCCTTTACAGTATAGCGGCTGCCTTCCAACATTCCCTTGACTGGATCTATGCCTCCATTTGCTTTACTAATACTCCAATAGACGAGGCCATGTGTGGACCCTTTAGCCTCCCAGCTCTGCTTCATTTATGACAAGCTGAGGTCCCAGTGGAGATTAGAGATAACCCCCTACTATAGTCAGTAGTTTTGGGTTGGCGTCACGCCAGACTAATTAGTGGACTTGACCCTCACATCTCGGTATTTCTCCCCTTTCAAGGCAACTCCTCTTTTCTACAGGGTAGGCCACCCTCCGTCTATCAGGTGCTTGGGAATAATGGATGGTTCGTGATATGTTAACAGATAATCAATATCCTCTTACCTTGGAAGATATGGTCTTCAAATACCCAATCCTAGCAGGAGACAACTTCACTATTACCCAAATTAGACACTATGTAGGCTCGATAATGCGAAACATACCGGAAGATGTTAGAGCCCACCCTCTAAATTTAATTTCTATCAAAGCCCAAATGGGGACTTTTCCCCGAGTCTTATATATAAGTCACTGAAACCTTCCATACAGTGGTCGGACTCTTCACCGATTGAAGGGTAAAAGACCTTTTGAAAGCCACATTACGGGTTAACTCTATGCTACCGTATGACAGTTATACAACTATGTCTCTTATGATATTTCATAGAGCATATATTTCCCGGAGGTTAAGTCTAAAATGTCCCCCTCAGGTGTCTTTCCCTGTCCTAAATGCTTACACTCCCCAGCTGACATTTTTCACTGCCTATGTGATTGATCAAAAATAAGGGAGGTGTGGGATACACTTTTACATCATCTCACTAATACTTTTGGAATATCTATTCCTTTATCCCCGGAGTGGGCCATATTTAATATTCTCACACAGGAGCAGCAGTTGGTCAGGCTCTCGATCAGCAGCGCCAAATTTTATTCATTTGGGCAGCAGCCACCCGCAAAAGTATCCTCCATTTATGGGCGAAGTAGTCCCTTCGTTGAGCTTAATTATCACAAAGGTAGCTTATCTTTTTAAAATGGAATGGATAGATGCCATACTCAACAAGGATATATATACTGAACGGTTTTTCCTCACATGGTCTTCCATTAATACCCATATATTATCTATGCGTCAGGCGATACATGGCTGTTTCCAATTTACTAATTGGTATATGAGAGAGCAAATAGCTGGTAAAATTCCTGCTAGGCTTGATTAATACTGGGATATAAAGTTGTGGATAAGTGCCCGGGAAGGGGCAGGGGGGGAAAGGTTATAGTTATAACACGCCGTCTTATATTCTAAGTTTTACATATTTGTTTTTGAGATTTCCTCAATTGTCGCTTGACAATGTTTGTATACTTTGAATTTTTGTTCAATAAAGACGGTTTATAAAAAAAAACAAAAAAAAACACACTGGCATTTTTTTAAAAGTACCGGACAACCCCTTTAATTCCACAGCGCTTTATGTCTTCAGTCCATTATTAAATATTACACTGCATTGCTTTTTTGAATTAAAGTAGGGATGAAAGGATCCTGGATGTTTAGTGGGTACTTACTGATACCTTTAACTTATTTTGTACTAATTTTTAATTTTACTGTATGATGTTTCAATTCCACAATTGCGGGCAGCCCGGTGGCTCAGTGGTTAGCACTGTATGGTGGCTCAGTGATTAGCACTGTTGCTTTGCAGCGCTGGGGTCCTGAGTTGAAATCCCACCAATGAAGACATCTGCAAGGAGTTTGTATGCTCTCCCCATGTTTGTGTGGGTTTCCTCCGTGTTTTCTCCGGTTTCCTCCCACACTCCAGAGACATAGTGATAGGGAATGTAGATTGTGAGCTCCAATGGGGACAGTGATGATAACGTCAGTAAAGCACTGCGGAATATGATTATGCTATATATGCAAAGCATAATAATAAAAAAATACCACTTTAATTACCCAGTTGTATTTATATAAAAAACTATGATCTATACCAGGGGTCTCAAACTCGCGTTCCGAGGGCCGAATGCGGCCCCTGAGACTACTTAATGCGGCCCACAGGCATAGGACCCCCCTATAATGATTGCGGCCTGGTCCTGAGGGCTGCCGAAGTCAGTGATTTTTTTCAGTTGAATGTTCTACAAGTTAGGGACCAACATGGGCCATTAGTACAAGATGGGGACCACCAGGATGGGCACATTACTACAAGATGGGGACCACCAGGATGGGCACATTACTACAAGATGGGGACCACCAGGATGGGCACATTACTACAAGATGAGGACCAAGATGGAGGACATTACTACAAGATGCGGACAAGGTTGGGGATATTACCACGAGATGGGGAAACTACTACAAGAAGTTGGTCAGAATTACTATATGGTGTAAATTGTAAGAAAAAAAAATCACTGTATGTGGCCAATTACGGGACACTAAAAGGAAATAAAAATTGTAACAACTCTAAAACTGTAAACTTGTAAAAACTATAAAACTGTACCATATAATACCTACAAACACCAATCGGAGTCATGCACTTTATAAAATCATCGACTTTATTAAATAGACATAAATACCAATACCACAAAATGATTAAAAATAATTAGAGGTGTAGTCAGAAGGACTCAGATTCTAGTCCCTGTAGGGTGAGCAGTAGCACATATTATGCAGCAGGTTACTAAAAAATGTATTCATAGATTTCAGCATATGCACATATAATTAGTAAAAATCCATGTACAATATTGTTCCCATTAATATCTATATAAATGCAAAAAATGCTGTTTGTGTAGCCACACATAAAGTTAGTCCCTGCATTCAGCATAGGAAAAAAGAATCATGTGGTCATTATGTACATAAAGTTCCATTATAGCGACTTACCCATCGCGATAGTGGTACTCACACCCGGGAGACACCCTTGAACGCGCATTTCGCGTTAGCTTTATCAACAAGTAAGTACTAACCCCATTGTACTGTGCCGCTTTTTATAGTGAAGCTGTCACGAACTAGTCTCATTTGCGCATGCGCATCACCCTGTAACCACGGAAGAGGAAATCCACTTCCGGCATTCACGTAGCGCGCACGTCATAGGGAAATCCCTTATTGACGTCACTGACATGCGCACTAAGTATACTGAAGCCGTCAGTGGATTCCCCCCGTGAGATCGTGAGGGTCATGCGCTGACTAATCTCCAATACCCAATACAGTTTACGCTATGGGGGAAGAGACGAGAGGGGAGGATAGAAGAATAGTATCGCCACGCCGCATGTCCATCTATTGGTACAATCTTGATGAGATATTATACCCTATACAAGCACTAATATATTGATGATAGTATTATTTAAACGAATATAACCGGACTATAGTGCTTATTAGTTAATCAGGGTCATATCACATATCCATTTGAAAACTAATGGAGAAAGGATATCTTTTTTGGATATATATATATTTTTAAAGTGATGGTGATGATAGAATATTCCGGACATTTGTCTGAAAACACAAACTCCCCATAAAGATAACTTCATATAGCATGAATATGAATATTAATAATTAAAAAGTGAATGAAAATAATAAAAATGATAATAAAAAGTGACCAATTTAAGCCTTCATGAAAAATAAATATATGAAGGGAAAATAAAGTGACAAAAAAAATAAATAACTAATTATTACCGTGTGTGATGTGTATACCTCCCCAATTAACAGGCCCAAAACCCAATGTTTATGGCTTTAGGCCATATTCAAAAATAAGGTATAAACCTAAAAAAAGTGTATATTTTATATGTGTTTATATATATATATATATATATATATATATATATATATATATATATCGCACATATCAATTTATCCTCTTTATAACGCTTCCCCCTCACATCCCCATCGTGGATATAAAAGCAAAACTTGCACACATGAAACAGGTACTGGTAGATAAAGTCTAGGTAGAGGTGAAAGAATTATTTTTCACAGAAGAATGAATATTAGAAGAAGAAAAGGAGGACAAAAAATAGTAGTACATTATGGGGTGAACAGAGTCCTTTTTCAAATACATTAATTCATCTTGATTCCTGATGGGACCATGTATTCCCCAGTCTGTATATGTCCGTCATCATAACGTATCTTCCATTATTTTCAGAAAGAAATATTCTCCATCACCTCAGTTCTCATCATGTAGCCCAAAGGACACGCTCCACAAAAAAGAAGCTTTATAAGCACAGCTAAAAATCAAAACAGACAAAGACATACTTAATACATAGCTTTAAAAAAACAATAAATGCAACCACTTCTCACAAAAAAGGAGCAAAACTACGTTTCTCGTTTAATCCTTTCGGGGACATGGTTTCTAGAATAGCAATCCACCTGCACTCCTTTTGTGCCAAAATGCGTCTCAAATTCCCACCCCTGATGCCACAGTGTAGGCGGTCAATGCCTCTAACCTTCAATAATTGTGGATTACCGCCATGATGGATAAGGAAATGTTTGGGCAGAGTTTTCAACATTGATGTGTCCTCAATTTTTTGTGCGTTGAGGATATGACGGACATGCTCACGAGCACGAACACGAAGCTGCCTACTTGTAAGCCCCACATAAATTTTCCGACAAGGACAGGTAGCATAATATATGACATATGTACGAGTACATATACTAGTACTAGTACATGAAATGTAATGGACAATGTCAAAGGTCTTGCTACCGTCAGCAGATTCAAATTTGTTACTCCTAATAATGTTCTTTTCTTTACATGCCACACAATCGTCACATGGAAAACAACCCCATTTCTGTTTGATATTATTAAGATTTAGGGGATTCTTCACTTTTGCTACATAATGGCTGGCCACTAGTATGTCTTTAAGATTTTTCCCTTTCCTTGACGCAAATAGTGGTGTCTCTGATAGACTGTACCATAGCCCATAAAATGAATGCCATGTAAAAGAATAAAATAAAAAAGCCAAAAATGTTCAAAAAATTATCCAAAAGGTGTATAGAAAAAACAATATGGTATCATTAAAAATTTCATATCATCCTGCAAAGAATGCGGCCCTTCAAATTCACATTTTTTCTATGTGTGGCCCATATACTTAGCCGAGTTTGAGACACCTGATCTATACTGTATAGCAAGGGAGAAAGATGGGTTCCTATGGACCTATTTACAGTCAGTGTGACAACATCCAGCAAATGCCCCAGTAATGTACCATGTCCAATGAGCACAGAGGGTGACGTTACTATGGATGTCAGATGCTTTTCCTACAAATCAGAAGAGGTGGCAGGGATGTTGGCAGGTAGGATCCAAATCCAGCGGCCATGGAATGCTGACATAGTCACTGGACCCGGGTCCTATGAATTTATTCACTCACATCCACAATACTGTGCAAATATATTAAGTATCTATGGAAAAAAATGCTGAACAGTAAGAAGCTTTCTAAAATAGAAGTGTTAATAGTTTATGTTATCAATTAACAACTTGTACGGTCAGGAATTTTGGAGGATTATAGTCAGGGGTATGAGTAACCAAGCAGGTGATAATGATCATTTTCATGATAACCATACAATACAAGCACTTTTTACCATTTACCTTTCGTGTCTCGCCTATTTCCTAATATCGAGCAGGGACCTCACTCTTCTTGACATCTATTGAATTATGTGTTTACTCTCTACTGTCTTTATTGGCTGTAATGTAAAGTGCTGCGGAATATGTTGGCGCTATAGAAATAAAAATTAATCTTATTATTTTCATAAGTAGATTAAACCACAGTCATTAACTGAAACAGAAACAGCTGTGTAGGAGGAGGCTTAAAAGTTGGTGAGGATCAGCCAAACTCTGCTACAAAGGTGAGGTTATGGAAGACCATCTCATGTCACACCACAGTCAAGACTGAGCACAGCAACAAGAGACAAGGTAGTTATACTGCATCAGCAAGGTCTCTCCCAGACAAAGATTTGACAGCAGACTGGAGATCTGAGATGCGCTCTATAGGCTCTTTTGAAGAAGCACCAAGAAATGGGCAATGTTGAGGACAGTAGACGAAGTGGCCAAGGAAACTTAGTGCAGCAGATGGAAAACACATTGTGCTTGCTTTCCTTCAAAATTAGAAGATTGTCAGCAGCGCCATAAGCTCAGAACTGATAGACACAAGCCCCTGTAGAGTCAGTGCCGACACCACTGGACCGGCGCTGACACCGGAGGTGAGTATAAGTGTTATTATTTTACTGGGGGCAAACCTATGGCTTGAGTAGGGGGCTCTCCGAGTAGTGCACAGCCCCTTTAACACTTTTATGAATGAAAACATTCTTACATCACAGCAGTCTTTCTGCATCTGCCTAAAACTTTTGCACAGCACTGTATATACCAACATAATTCTGGGGTGATCAACACTCAGTGACAGGAAAGTGAACATCCCCTTTAAGGACAAAAATGGCTTTAGTATTAAGGGGTTAAATGCCACAGAAATAGGAGCGTTTAGAGTTGAAATCACCTCTGAATTTACAGGTTACAAAATAAAAGCATTGCAGCATCTTTGCTGAGACTTGTAGTTCCCCACCAGGAGGCTGCACAGTCTCTGCCCCTTCAGCACTTCGGCCAGTGACTCTACCGCCCCCGCACTGACGTCACAGCTCAGTCACGTGACGCTGCCCACCCGCGCAGCTTCTCCAGGACCTCGGACAGCGCTTCTGGCCACGCCCCTTCAGTGACGTAGGGCGTCCGTCACCAATGAAGCGCAGGAAAACGTCAGCAGTTGCCATAGCGACGGTAGAACGGCGTCTCCAGCTTGTGACAGCGGATGACAACAAACATGGCGGAGAGCAGCGGCTGTGCGGAGACGGGTCTGTTGTTTGTTATTGTTTCTATGACGCGCTAATTGTGTGGACGGGGAGGGGCGGGAAACCCCGGTGTACAGCTATGGATGGATAGGTTAACCCTTTACAGGGACTGGACAGAAGATATTACAGGACCATAGGTGCAGCCAGCTGTGTGTTGTCAAATTATTGGGCCCCAATGCTGACTAGGCCGTGGGCCCCTCCACAGAGCATGTGCTGTAATCATAGCAGTGGCTTCTAATAGCACTGAGGCCTGTGACCCCTCACTCTCAGGGGCCCAGTGCTTCCTCAGCCCTATCACTCCGCTGGGTGCAGCAATGCTATAAGGGAACCTCTTACATTTTGCACTTATGATCTGTTCTGGGGGTCGGGTTGTGGTGTTTGCTTGTGGATTGTCCTCACTACTCACCTCTTCTTCCCTCCGATGATTTAGTGCTGATGCACCTGCGATCCCCCTATCCAGACCCGTACCCATCAGGTATGTTGCCCTCCCCCGCTCCACTACTCCTCCGGTCAGATCCTCATTCTCGTCAGTGTGTCAGGTAACCATAGTAATCCAGCTTACATGCACTGCCAGGCTTAGTAGGCCAGCTCAGGCGGCAGCACACCCCCAGAGTATTCAGGTAATGGGCGTCCACGCCACTGCTTTACACCTCTGCTACTCTGCAGTTATGCATTTATACATATATTCTAACTCAGCCTTACCTATACTGACTAAGATCTGTTATACTGGCAATCAGACATATCTAACTCTGCTACATTACTGGGCTCTGCTACATCACTGGGTTGTGTTACATCACTACAGAAAGTCTCCTGACCTACTGAAGTCTGCTACATTGCTGGGCTCTGCTACAAAACTATAGAGAGTCTCCTGACCTACTGAAGACTGCTACATGGCTGGGTTCTGACACATGGCTTCAGAGAGTTTCCTGACCTACTGAACTTTACTACATTGCTGGGCTCTGCTACAAAGCTATAGAGAGTCTCCCGACCTACTGAAGACTGCTACATGTCTAAGTTCTGATACATGGCTTCAGAGAGTCTCCTGACCTACTTAAGACTGCTACATTGCTGGGTTCTGCTACAAAACTATAGAGAGTCTCCTGATTCACTGAACACTGCTACATTGCTGGGTTCTTCTAAAAAGCTATCGTCTTCAGACCTACTAAAGACTGCTACATTTCTGGGCTCTGCTACAAAGCTTTAGAGAGTCTCCTGACCTACTGAACACTGCTGCATTGCTAACTTCTGCTACATGACTACAGAGAGTCTCCTGATATACTGAACTCTGCTACATTGCTGGGTTCTGCTAAAGAGAGTTTTCTGACCTACCAAACTCTGCTACATTGCTAGCTTCAGCTGCAAGGCTACAGATAGTTTCCTGACTTACTGAACCCTGCTTCATTGCTGGGTTCTGCTACACCACTAGAGAGAGTCTCCTGACTTACTGTACATTGCTGGGTTCTGCTACATCGCTGAAGAGTCTCCTGACTTACCGAACTTTGCTACATTGCTGGGTTCTGCTACACCATTACAGAGAGTCTCCTGACCCACTCAATTCTGCTAGATTGACGGGTTCTGCTACTTCTCTACAATGAGTTTCCTGACCTCCTTCACTCTGTCGCGTGTATGGGTCTTCTCTGCTGTGCCGTTATCCAACTCTGTTTTATCAGTCTCCCTTCGCTGAGACTCCGGCTTTCTTGAGGTTTACCCATAATGCCCCATTGCCGTTCAGCCATGACAGTTTCTATTGATCCAACCTTTCCACCTCTCTGCACCAACTTCCTCAGTCTGTGCTGTTCAACAACCACCCATTTGAGCCAAAAGCTTTGAGAATCCATCTCACTAGTTGTGAGATAACATTGTGCTGCCCTACTGGCACCACCACTCCTGCAATGGAGACCATGATGCCAGGAATATGGCACATGACACTACAGGCGCTTGGAATCCGGTAGGACCGCAGGAGCACCAGTTCTTGATTAATAAATGAAAGAAGAGGTGAATATAGAGTTTATTTTATTACATTTGCAGTTGTATTTTAAAAATTGGACACATTATTGTGGATACTGGAGTCAGGAGTTCTGTCCATGTCTTCATAAAGCAAGTCCTGGCTTTTATGTTATGAAGGAAAATCTTTAAAGGGGTTGTCCACTACTAGAACAAACCCTTCTTGATCTAAATGTTTGGCCCCAATAAAATAAAAAAGCTTATACTCACCTCCTGTACCGGCGCCGTTCCAGTGGTGTCGGCACTCGTGGTCCTGGGACTCCCGTGTGGTTGTTGTGACACGTGACCTTGGCGCCCAATCAGCTCTGGTGTCACTGTCCCCGCCTTCTGACGAATTGAACATGGAGAGGAAGTCTGGGCTACAGCTGATCTCTGACTTCCTCTTCATGGCGGGGACAGTGACGCCGTGCTTATTGGGCCGCCAGGCTCACGTGTCACAACAGCCACACGGGAGTCCCGGGACCGCGAGTGCCGACACTACATGAACGGCACCGGAACGGGAGGTGAGTATAGGCTTTTTTATTTTATAGGGGCCAAACATTTAGATCAAAAAGGGGTTATCCTAGTAGTGGACAACTTCTTTAAAGTCGTAGCGAGTTGTTTGGAATGTGAAGAAATTAAAGTATTCTCTGGCCATATAACTTTGATAACCTATCTGTAGGAAAATTCATCAACATCTGATCAGTGAGAGCCCAACACTTGGCAGCGTCATAGATCAGCTGTTATAAGCTCCGGTCACACCTGGATGCAAACGCTGAATGGAGCAGGACTGCACAACTCTGTGCAATGTTTAGCGGCTGCAGATGAGGACTGCACATCAGCTACTATTTAAGAGAATAGGAGTTAACCTGTGGATCTTGGCAGCTGCCACTGCACATCGTGTAGAGCTGCGCAGTCCGGCTCCATTCAGTGTTTACTTCCTCGTGTCACCGGCGTTTATAGCAGCAGCTGATTGGTGGAGAGTCAAGTGTCAGACATCCACTGTGATGACAATCGGTCACATGCCATCTAGACGTACGCGGCCATCTAGTCGGAATATGGCCGGAAGTATGCAAAGCACATCTCTTTTAACCCCTTCACCCCCGGGCAATTTTCTATTTTTTGGTTTTTATTTTTTCCTCCCCTTCGTCCAAGAGCCATAACTTTTTTAGTTTTCCAGCCATATAGCTTGTTTTTTGCGGGACAAGTTGTAGTTTTGAACGACACCATTCATTCTACCACATGGTGCACTGGAAAACGGAAAAGAAATTCCAAGTGCGGTGAAATTGCAAAAAAAGTGCAATTTCACAATGTTTTTTTGAGTCTTTTATTTACCATGTTCACTTTATGGTAAAACTGACCGGGCGATAAGATTCTCCAGGTCAGAACGAGTACGCCGATATCATATATGTATAGTTTTTTCAGGTGACGGGTTCCCTTTAAATATTCAGGTTTCAGATTTATTAAGCTTTTGGATTGACTGACGGCTCTGTAGTTGTTCAATAATAAAATGATTCATCAGAAATACAAATTGCCTAATAATTGTGCACACAGTGTAGGCTGATGAATGGTGGCATCTGGGCGCTGCTTATCTCCTCATGCAGTTGGTTGTAGTTTGCTTCTCCAGGAAGATTCCTCTCTGTTGATTGAAAGGTTGATTAAGAAAGAGGTTCTTCAGCAGTTGCAATGTCTGTTATATAGCTTTTTGAAAAGGTCTGGAAAAGGTAGCTTTGTGTAGGCTCTTTTCAGACTATGTTTTGCAATGTCCATCCGAAGTATATACCATGACCTGCAGTGTCTCTGGACTTGTCTCCCATTGAGCACATCTTGGACGTCATTGGTCAGCAATTGCACAGGGAGCTGCCAGCAGCGGATCTTGATGATTTTCGTGCCCAAGTGCATTCAAAGCAGCAGAACATTCCTCAGACGACCATTAATAACCTCACTGATCACAGCCAGTATGGCTGGAGCACGCTATGACCTCCTAACGCCACCCAGCTATCTTTGCAATGCTTAAAAGCAGGACAGCGGTGGTGGTCGGTCTCCTAGGCAACGAGCTGTAAAGAAAAGTGTTGATATCTGAAGAACAGCTGCAAATTTGAATAACTGAGTAAATTGCAAACGTCCTTGTTTTAACAAGCCCTCTCTGACTATATCAATCTATGAAGATGGGAATAACCTTTTAAGGTGTTTTACAACGCTTCTTACTTCTACATCAGAAGGTGAAAGGTCCTGCTGATGTGCAGATATTGTACCTCAATAGAGGTTTTCAAGACTTAGTTGTTATTATTCTATAGATGTGCCCATGTTAAAAATGATGAAATCAGCTTTTACTCACCCTCTCCAGGTCTAATGTTGCATTTCCGGCTTTTGGAGATAGGCTGCAGCCGCATCCAGTGACTGGCTGCAGTGGTCACCTGTGCTGTAGTCGTGATGTTACCTCTGCCAACAAGGTTAGAGGCAGCAGTGGAGACGCAGTGCTGGAGCTGGAAAGGGTGAGTCAAAGCTGATTTTATTATTTTTAACACAGTCGAGCTGATAGGGGAAAACAATTTTGTCTGGAAAACCCCTTTAATTAGAGTAGACTGCGTGCACTTACCTGTTGAAACCCGGCACGTGTCCGACGGATGACACATCAGCAGCACCTCATACCTCCGAATGCAGACGTGAGAATGCTGGATAGTCCCTTGCCGAAGTACCGTACTTTTTGGACTATAAGACGCATTCCCCCTCAAATTTGGGTGGAAAATGGGGGTGCGTCTTATAGTCCGAATGTAGCTCACCTAGCTCGCTCTGGCGGGGATGCGGTGGTCGAGCGGGGTCATAGGAGGCAGGGTCAAGGTCGCCACTGTTTCGATCTCCAGCAAAATGGTTCCGGAGGTGGCGCATGCGCAGATCGAGATCTCAGCTCGTCATTGAGCCAAGATCCCAATCTGCGCATGCGCAGCCACCGGCACCATTTTGCTGAAGAACGCCGGAGGTTAATCTGAGCATGCGCCACCCCCGGCACCATTTTGCTGGAGGATGTCAGGACATGAATGTGCTCAACCGCCGCTCACGGCAAAGGCAGCGCTGGCGCGAAATTTAAAAAAGGAGGCTCATACAAATCGTGATAACAGGTTCTGTCAACACAATTTGTTTCAGCCTCCTTTTTTTAAATTCAACTTCAGGGCCACCTGTCAATGTGGCCCTGCAGCTTTTGCAAAACTACAACTTCCATCATGCTTGGACAGGGAGCAGTCATTTGGCAACAAGAGTGTTGCACAACCTGAGGCCCTCCAGCAGCAGATCTTCCCCATAACAGAGTCAGCAGAGATGTTGATAAATATTTTACCACATTTTTTCCTCCAGATTTTTTTTTCCTATTTTCCTTCTCTAAAACCTAAGTGCATCCTATGGTCCGAAAAATATAGTATATAGCTACGACACCATCCTTTAATTTTCTGCATTAGCAGATGGTTGTCGTCATGATCTATGTGATTACTGCTTTAATAATGTTTCCACTGACTATGATTCCGTTAATCAGACTAATCACATGATGATTATAACATTGTGTACATCTTTATTTTAGGTCAGATCCGACCTATGACGTATTGCCGTCGGTGTCGGCAGCATTAAATATCATTATGTATCGTCGCCGTGGTTCTCCGTGCCCCTCACATCCCCCTATTAAATATCTTTTACTTGCGATTGCAGTTTTTATTTTTCATGCAACGACTAATTGCTGGTAATAATTATTGCAGGAAGAGACATTGCAGTGTCAGAAACCTGCCACACAATACTAATTATTACTAATGGATTATTGTTGTGATAATTAACCACTTACAGAGATGGAAAGACCAGGAAATCGTTTACGTTACTAATCATATACTATTATTCCCTAATTATCCCCCTTCCACTACAAATGGCTACTGTGACCTGCCATGCATTGTTCTAGGTGGGTATATATACCACATGAAGCTATGGAGCATTTTGGGGGAGTTCGGGACAAAGTTTGTACAGAGTTGATATAATTATAGAAGATGTATTTTAGGTGAATAGTAATTGTATTAATTAATGATAATCATAATGTGCAGCAGCAGGAGATGGTAGGGTATTTTACAGCACACTGGCGTTTAATGGATCTGTGCAAGCTGCTTGTTGTATAGAGCTGTAATTCTGCACCTAAAGCAGAGAATGGACCAATCTGTCTCGCGAATGGACCAATCTGTCCCGCGAATGGATTAATCTGTCCCGCAAATGGATCAATCTGTCCCGCAAATGCATCAATCTGTCCCGAAAATGCATCAATCTGTCCCGAAAATGCATCAATCTGTCCCGCAAATGCATCAATCTGTCCCGCGAATGCATCAATCTGTCCCGCGAATGCATCAATCTGTCCCGCGAATGCATCAATCTGTCCCGCGAATGCATCAATCTGTCCCGCAAATGCATCAATCTGTCCCCCAAATGCAGAGAATGGACCAATCTGTCTCGCGAATGGACCAATCTGTCCCGCGAATGGATCAATCTGTCCCGCGAATGGATCAATCTGTCCCGCGAATGCATCAATCTGTCCCGAAAATGCATCAATCTGTCTCGAAAATGCATCAATCTGTCCCGCAAATGCATCAATCTGTCCCGCAAATGCATCAATCTGTCCCGAAAATGCATCAATCTGTCCCGCAAATGCATCAATCTGTCCCGCAAAAATGCATCAATCTGTCCCGCAAATGCATCAATCTGTCCCGCGAATGCATCAATCTGTCCCGCGAATGCATCAATCTGTCCCGCGAATGCA
This sequence comes from Phyllobates terribilis, assembly GCF_046119375.1. Taxonomy (NCBI): domain Eukaryota; kingdom Metazoa; phylum Chordata; class Amphibia; order Anura; family Dendrobatidae; genus Phyllobates; species Phyllobates terribilis. Next base: position 149,163,581 of record NW_027362768.1, read on the forward strand.
TCAATCTGTCCCGCAAATGCATCAATCTGTCCCGCAAATACATCAATCTTTCCCGCAAATGCATCAATCTGTCCCGCAAATGCATCAATCTGTCCTGCGAATGCATCAATCTGTCCCCCAAATGCATCAATCTGTCCCGCAAATGCATCAATCTGTCCTGCGAATGGATCAATCTGTCCTGCGAATGGATCAATATGTCCCGTTAGATGCCTTCAGTTTCATCAAGGAATATGGAATCTAGAAGATTAAAGGGAATCTTGTCAGCAGGTTTTTGCTTCCTCATCTGAGAGCAGCATAATGTAGGAAAAGAGCCCCTGATTCCAGCGATGTATCAGTTAGTTTACTGGGTTCAACAGTTGTGACACAATCAGAGTTTTTAGATTTAGCAATGCAGCAGAGCTCAGAGAGCTGCCCCCGCCCACACCACAGCTTAATGTGTACATTGTCTATTGACAGTGAGCTGCTTATCACAAGAGGGAGCGGAGTCGGACCAGGGCTCATATTTGCTGTAGTCCAGACAGTGATAATCTCCTGGTGATAAAACATTCATTGTATTGAAACAACAACACCGAGCCTAATAAGTGACACATCTCTGAAATCAGTGTCTCAGCCCCTACCTCACACTGACTTCGTATTACATAGCAAAAAACTACTGACAGATTCCCTTTAAAGGGGTTGTCTTGATGTTGATGACCTATCTATAGTATAGGTCATCAGTATCAGATTGGTGACACCCATCAGCTATTCTCAGCTCTTGCGGCTGGATATAAATAGTGGATGGAACGTGTAGAGCACAGTGCCATCAACTGATTACTGGCCACTACACGATACTGCAGATGAGCTCCGCAATGAACGGAGTTGTGTTTGTTCAGATCTGCAACCATTGACAGAACAGAGGGCCCATGTCCCCCCAGCTGGAAGACAGTGACTAGGTGTATTTTGGAGAAAAGGCAGGCTGAGCATATGCTGTGCTTTGCTGCTGTCATCAGTAACTTACACTGTTAATGGAGTGCAGTTTTCCAATATATGATACATTAAAGTGAATCTGTTAGCAGAGTTTTGCTATGTAATCTGATGTAGGGACAGAGACCCTGATTCCAGCAATGGCTCACTTACTGGGCTGTGTTTTGTTTCAATAAAATCAGTGTTTTATCAGCAAGATCACTATAGGACTAGGTGTCTTGTGCCTCCTAGTCCAGCAACGCCCCCAGCACTGATTGGCAGCCTTCTGTCAATATACAGTGTACACAGAAAGCAGGTAATCCGTGGTGTGGGCGGGGTTATACAGAGCTCAGCATTCCAAGCTCTGCTAGATCTGCAGCAGAGAAAACTGTGATTCCACAAATGCTGCACCCATTAAACTAAGTGATACATTGCTGGAATCAGGCTCTCTGCCCCTACATCATGCTGCTGTCAGATTACATAGCAAAAACCTGTTGATAAATTCCCTTTAAATGGTTCCATTAAAATTGCAAATCGACAAGAGAAAAAAAAATTATATGGCCACTTGTATATAAAAGCATATATATGTATATATACTGTATATAAAATGGAAACTGAGAGTAGCGGGAGGGGGTTTGTAAATGGAAAAAAGAACATTGGCATGTACGTGGTCTATACTGCAAGGGTTTTTTTGAGAATTCTTGTTTTTCTAAGTACTTTCTATACATTAAGTGCAGAGGCAATCAAGCAGTTTCAGGTCCTCTTAGGGGACGAATTAGAAATGTTATAACAATTAAAAAATCCACCCCCCCCCCAAAAAAAAATATAAAAGTTGAAATTACCCCCAATTTTTTCCTCAAACGTAAATGCGAAAATCTAAAAAAATATAATAAAAAAAAAACGTATTTGGTATCCCTGCTTGTGTAATTGTCCAAACTAATAAAATAAAATATTTATCCAAAACAATGAACAACCAAAAAAGAAAGTTGAAATATAATTCAATCAGCCTTATACTTCTCTTCCTCCTGATGTAGTATTACATACCAGCATTATTGAAAACCCCCATGCTTTTTTTTTTTTTAAAAAAAAGCCACTAACATGTACCAAAGCTGTAGAAAAAGACCGAGACCACACATCCAAAAATTATACATTGATCTATTGCGGCTAAGCAAAAATTTCCAAAACTGAACAAGAGGTTCTTAGTTTAAGGGGGCAGACAGACGGCCGTATTTCTCGTGCAAGGATTGCATTGCAATCCTCGGACTGACTGTCGGCTCTCCTGACCTGAGCGTGACAGCTGCATAGAAATACATCACGCTGTCACGCTCAGGTCAGGAGAGGTGCTGGACCAGTCCGTGCATTGTTATGCGATCCTCGCACAAGAAATTCGTCCGTCTGTCATTCTTATCAGACTGTACCCTGGTTAAAAAAACAAACCAAAATAATTAGTTCTTTACTCATCATCCCCGAGTCCAGCACTAAGTCTCCGCTGCTTCTGATGTCTTATTATCTGCAGAGCTGACATCACAACGACAACGGTGCAGCCAATCATTGAGCACAGTGGCTCATGCCGTCAACTTGGGCAGAGCCACCGATCTCATTGATTTGTTGTATCTCCGTCAATATGACAATACCAGACACCGAGAGCAGCAGTCAATGCTGGACCGGGGAGGGTGGGAAAAGCACAGTTTGATATTTTTAAACAAACTGCAGCCCCAGGAAACATGGATTTTCCAAAAGGAGGAACATGGATTGACCACTGAGCATGAGAGTCACTCGATATTTGCAACTCTACTCCGGCTCTGTGACAACCATATGCCTTAATTGTGCATGTCTTGATAACATAACCCCTTTCAGGATATGAACATGACATAAACACTCTATCTAAAAGCAGTGTGACATTCACAGCCTTATAATCGCTCAGTACTTTCTTCATTTTGATGGGTCGTGCATCCCTCTTTTGACCTCCCGAGTATGATTGAAGCATAGGGAATAGCGCAGCGTTGGTTCTGCACGCCGCTCATCCTCAGCTCAGCGATCCTCTCCCTGCCCCTGTGTGGGTGCTGCTGACACGTTATGAGGTTGGTATACTGGGAGTTAATCTATGTACCTAACTTCATATGCCGGGTACATTTTCAGACAAAGGTCCTTACATGGTTCTGCAGCTATAATCAGCTCCGTGTAGGAGTTGTGTCAGGAAGAGCTGTGATTTTCCTCTTACACTTTGCTCATTCTTATGAAATGTTTTTCTTTTAACGAGGACATATTTTTTATAAGAAACACAGAAAAAAAGTATGGATTAGCCGTACTTTACACTGTTTGAGTGCGATCCGACAAAACATCAGATCGCACTGGACTTATGTCTTGATATGGGGCTGTGCTCATGTCCGATTTTGTTGCTTGGACCAAGTCGGTCCAAGGTACAAAATCGCTGCATGCCTGACTTTGATTCAATATTCGGATTGCACTCGGCCACGCAAGTCAATGAGTGCATGGAAACCATTGGAGCGCACTCGGATTACATCTGAGTGCAGTCCAATTTCCATGGGCTGACACAATGGAGAAGAAGGAGACATTTTTTTCTCCATCTTCTCCTCATCTGAGAAAATCGGATCACGCTATGATCACACTCTGATCCAGGGATGTCAAACTCAAACCCACAGAGGGCCAAAATGAAAAACTTGGACAAAGTCGCAGGACAAACCAGTATACAGTATAATGGGTCCCACAATGTCCTCCGTACAGAATAATGGGCCCCACATAGTCCTCCATACAGTATAATGGCCTCACATAGTCCTCCATACAGAATAATGGGCCCCACATAGTTCTCCGTACAGTATAATGGCCTCACATAGTCCTCCATACAGTATAATGGCCCCACATAGTCCTCCATACAGAATAATGGGCACCACATAGTCCTCCATACAGAATAATGGGCACCACATAGTCCTCCATACAGTATAATGGGTCCCACAATGTCCTCCGTACAGAATAACGGGCCCCACATAGTCCTCCATACAGTATAATGGCCTCACATAGTCGTCCATACAGAATAATGGGCCCCACATATTCCTCCATACAGAATAATGGGCCCCACATAGTTCTCCGTACAGTATAATGGCCTCACATAATCCTCCATACAGTATAATGGCCCCACATAGTCCTCCATACTGTATAATGGGTCCCACAATGTCCTCTGTACAGAATAACGGGCCCCACATAGTCCTCCATACAGTATAATGGCCTCACATAGTCCTCCATACAGAATAATGGGCCCCACATAGTTCTCCGTACAGTATAATGGCCTCACATAGTCCTCCATACAGTATAATGGGTCCCACATAATTCTCCATACAGTATAATGGCCTCACATAATCCTCCATACAGAATAATGGGCCCCACATAATTCTCCATACAGTATAATGGCCTCACATAGTCTTCCATACAGTATAATGGCCCCACATAGTCCTCCATACAGAATAATGGGCACCACATAGTCCTCCATACAGTATAATGGGCCCCACATAGTCCTCTATACAGTATAATGGGCCCCACAGTCCTCCATACAGTATAATGGCTCCACATAGTCCTCCATACAGTATAATGGGCCCCACATAGTCCTCCATACCGAATAACGGGCCCCACATAGTCCTCCATAAAGTATAATGGCCTCACATAGTCCTCCATACAGTATAATGGGCCCCACATAGTCCTCCATACAGTATAATGGGCCCCACATAGTCCTCCATACAGAATAATGGGCCCACATAGTCCTCCATACAGTATAATGGCCTCACATACAGTTGTATGAAAAAGTTTGGGCACCCCTATTAATCTTAAGCTTAATGTTTTATAAAAATTGGTGTTTTTGCAACAGCTATTTCAGTTTGATATATGTAATAACTGTTGGACACAGTAATGTTTCTGCCTTGCAATGAGGTTTATTGTACTAACAGAAAATGTGCAATCTGCATTCAAACAAAATTTGACAGGTGCATAAGTATGGGCACCCTTATCATTTTCTTGTTTTAAATACTCCTACCTACTTTTTACTGACTTACTAAAGCACTTTTTTTGGTTTTGTAACCTCATTGAGCTTTGAACTTCATAGCCAGGTGTATGCAATCATGAGAAAAGCTACTTAAAGTGGCCACTTGCAAGTTGTTCTCCTGTTTGAATCTCCTCTGAAGAGTGGCATCATGGGCTCCTCAAAACAACTGTCAAATGATCTGAAAACAAAGATTATTTAACATAGTTGTTCAGGGGAAGGATACAAAAAGCTGTCTCAGCGATTTAACCTGTCAGTTTCCACTGTGAGTAACATAGTAAGGAAATGGAAGAACACAGGGACAGTTCTTGTTAAGGCCAGAAGTGGCAGGCCAAGAAAAACATCAGAAAGGCAGAGAAGAAGAATGGTGAGATCAGTCAAGGACAATCCTCAGACCACCTCCAGAGAGCTGCAGCATCAACTTGCTGCAGATGGTGTCACTGTGCATCGGTCAACTATACAACGCACTTTGCACAAGGAGAAGCTGTATGGGAGAGTGATGCGAAAGAAGCCGTTTCTGCAAGCACGCCAAAAACAGAATCGGCTGAGGTATGCAAAAGCACATTTGGAGAAGCCAATTTCTTTTTGGAAGAAGGTCCTGTGGACTGATGAAACCAAGATTGAGTTGTTTGGTTATACAAAAAGGCGTTATGCATGGCGGCAAAAAAACACAGCATTCCAAGAAAAACACTTGCTACCCACAGTAAAATTTGGTGGAGGTTCCATCATGCTTTGGGGCTGTGTGGCCAATGCCGGCACCAGAAATCTTGTTAAAGTTGAGGGACGCATGGATTCCACTCAGTATCAGCAGATTCTTGACAATAATGTTCAAGAATCAGTGACAAAGTTGTAGTTACGCAGGGGATGGATCTTTCAGCAAGACAATGATCCAAAACACCGCTCCAAATCTACTCAGGCATTCATGCAGAGGAACAATTACAATGTTCTGGAATGGCCATCCCAGTCCCCAGACCTGAATATCTTTGAACATTTGTGGGATCATTTGAAGAGGGCTGTCCATGCTCAGGGACCATCAAACTTAACTGAACTGGAATTGTTTTGTAAAGAGGAATGGTCAAAAATACCTTAATCCAGGATCCAGGAACTCATTAAAGCTACAGGAAGCGACTAGAGGCTGTTATTTTTGCAAAAGGAGGATCAACTAAATATTAATGTCACTTTTCTGGTGAGGTGCCCATACTTATGCACCTGTCAAATTTTGTTTGAATGCAGATTGCACATTTTCTGTTAGTACAATAAACCTCATTTCAAGGCAGAAACATTACTGTGTCCAACAGTTATTACATATATCAAACTGAAATAGCTGTTGCAAAAACACCAATTTTTATAAAACATTAAGCTTAAGATTAATAGGGGTGCCCAAACTTTTTCATATAACTGTAGTCCTCTATACAGTATAATGGGCCCCACATAGTCCTCCATACAGAATTACGGGCCCCACATAGTCCTCCATACAGTATAATGGCCTCACATAGTCCTCCATACCAAATAATGGGCCCCACATAGTCCTCCATACAGAATAATGGCCTCACATAGTCCTCCATACAGAATAATGGGCCCCACATATTCCTCCATACAGAATAATGGGCCCCACATAGTTCTCCGTACAGTATAATGGCCTCACATAATCCTCCATACAGTATAATGGCCCCACATAGTCCTCCATACTGTATAATGGGTCCCACAATGTCCTCTGTACAGAATAACGGGCCCCACATAGTCCTCCATACAGTATAATGGCCTCACATAGTCCTCCATACAGAATAATGGGCCCCACATAGTTCTCCGTACAGTATAATGGCCTCACATAGTCCTCCATACAGTATAATGGGTCCCACATAATTCTCCATACAGTATAATGGCCTCACATAATCCTCCATACAGAATAATGGGCCCCACATAATTCTCCATACAGTATAATGGTCTCACATAGTCTTCCATACAGTATAATGGCCCCACATAGTCCTCCATACAGAATAATGGGCACCACATAGTCCTCCATACAGTATAATGGGCCCCACATAGTCCTCTATACAGTATAATGGGCCCCACAGTCCTCCATACAGTATAATGGCTCCACATAGTCCTCCATACAGTATAATGGGCCCCACATAGTCCTCCATACCGAATAACGGGCCCCACATAGTCCTCCATAAAGTATAATGGCCTCACATAGTCCTCCATACAGTATAATGGGCCCCACATAGTCCTCCATACAGTATAATGGGCCCCACATAGTCCTCCATACAGAATAATGGGCCCACATAGTCCTCCATACAGTATAATGGCCTCACATAGTCCTCTATACAGTATAATGGGCCCCACATAGTCCTCCATACAGAATTACGGGCCCCACATAGTCCTCCATACAGTATAATGGCCTCACATAGTCCTCCATACCAAATAATGGGCCCCACATAGTCCTCCATACAGAATAATGGGCCACATAGTTTTCCATACAATATAATGGGCCCACATAGTGGTGGTGGTTCTGGTGTCGCAGGCCAAATAAAACCACCCTGCGGGCCAGATTTGGCCCATGGGCTAGAGTTTGACATGTATGCTCTGATCGGAGTGTTATGTGCATTATTGACCCAATTCTCTCAGATGAGAGTATGACCTTAGCCTTAGATCAGGGGTGCACAACCTATTTTGGTGCAATGGCCACATTATCATACTAAACCAGTCCATGAACCACACTAAAAATTAAAAGGGTATTACCTACTGCAACATTTGTGGCATATTGAAAGTATATACCATAAATGTCTCTTACCTCCAAAAATCGGCACTCCAATCGTTCACACTCATTTTTTGATGAGGATTTAGAAATAGATGCTGCTCCTAAATCCACATAAAAAATACTCTTTGAAAAATTTTCCTGCTGATTTTAGTGGAAAAAGCTCCTATAGGGCACACTGTGTTGTTTTGTTCATGTTATTTTTGAACATTTCCCCGTAAAACGAACTGGAATCTTTTTCAAAGAGTATTTGAATATCGGACTCAGCAGTCCCGTAGACAATGACTATAGTTAAAGTACGCTTGCTCGAACTCCACCGTATCCAGACGGGCCTCTGCAGATCTCCTTTCTTGGGATTGTTGGGGGTCTCAGTGGTCGGAACTAGGGATGAGCGAACCTGTGGAAGTTCGGGTTCGGCATGTTTGCCCGAACTTTAGTCCAAAGTTTGGTTCGGGTACCAGAACTTTACTTGAACTTTAACCAGAATCCAAACCCCATAGAAGTCAATGGGGACCCGAACTTTGGTGATGAAAACTTTTCTCTCCCTCTCTCTCTCCGAACACTAAAATGGACTTCCGGCAGAAATCCGTGTTTGGAGTTCAGCACCAGACACTAGGTATCCGGTACGAACCCCAAAGTTTACAGCTTGGCTTCGCTCATCTCTAGTCAGAACTCCAACGAGCAGTAAATTGTCCCCTATTCTATGTATAATGGAGAACATGCAACCTTGTGAAAAACACTTTACAAGGAATCTGTCAGCAGGTTTTAGCGATGTAAACTGACAGCAGCATGATGTAGGTACAGAGACTCTGATTCCAGCATTGTATCACTTAGTTTACTGGGTGCCGCAGTTGTCACAGAATCACAATTTTCTGTGCTGCAGATCTAGCAGAGCTCGGAATGCTGAGCCCTGTATAACCCCACCCACACCTCTGATTGGCTGTGTATAACCCGCCCACACCACTGATTGGCTGCATACAACCCTGCCCATACCACTGATTGGCTGCTTTCTCTCTTACACTGTATATTGACAGAAATCTGCTAATCAGTGGTGGGGATGCGGTTGGACCACACGAGACACCTAGTCCTGTAGTTATAATCTTCTGCTAATAAAACTGAAACAGCAAAACACAGCCCAGTAAGTGACACATCACTGGAATCAGTGTTTCTGCCCTTACATCATGCTGCTCTCTCGATTTCATAGCAAAAACCTGCTAACAGATTCTCTTTATAGATCATCCATCAACTTTGAAAGGCTGAATACCTTTTTAATGTGCAGTTTAGAATTTTCTATGCCTTTGACCATGTAATAAAAATGGAAAATAAAGTTAGAATTTATTACAAAGCTAATTATATACATTTAAGTTAATATATTGTGCAATGAGAGATGCCTCGTATATCTGAGTATATTATAGTGGAGGAAGCCGCGCCATTGAATTCAGAAGCACACACAGTATTCTATCATCAAGCGTACAATATAATTTTTTATGCCATAGGGCAATGAATTGGCTCATTTACCAAGTAGCGGTGGTGCTATTTATAAAGGAGCATTTCTCCCCCCCCAGTTGCATAGAAACAACATAATTGTGGAGTAAAATGAAGCATTCTGCGCAAATACTATATAAAATGACTGGAAGTGCAAAATAATTGTGTCCGCACAAGCACAAAACACAATATAAAAATGGTTTATGTGCAGCCATAAAGTGGTTGTATTTTTAGAACAATTCCTCCGTGTTATAATTATCATTTCTTACATAAGACACTTATAATGCCGCCGCGCACTGCTGATTGCACTCTTATTAGGCTGCCGATTATGGGAGATGGAGCAAGATATGCAAGGTATCCAGACAAATTGCAGAATCGTTTCTAATTAATGTTTTTCTTTTAATTAAAATATATTGGATATGTCCATTTAATTATTATTTTTTATTTATTTTTTTTATCTGGCAATAAGATCTGTTGACCCGTATGATAGGTGTTATGACAGATATGAGAAAAATTTGTTGTGAAATTTATCCTGATGGATCTCAGTGACTTATAATGGATCCATCAAGTCTCTATTTTAGTCCTGACCTTCAAAGGGCAACATACACTGGACAGAACGTATTCTAAGGCTGGTGTGAACATGACCTAAAAGTCAGAAATAAATAATTTGGAGTACTCTTAAGAAGTATTCTCTGTTAGCTGAGCAATCTGAAAAGAGCTAAAACAGCCTAATAATGAGGTTAACGAGAACAGTTACAGATATACAGTTATGGCCGAAAGCGTTGGCACCCTTGAAATTGTTTCAGAAAATTAAGTATTTCTCCCAGAAAGTTATTGTAATTACACATGTTTTGTTATACACATGTGTATTTCCTTTGTTTGTATTGGAACAACACAAAAAAAAAGGGAAGAAAAGGCAAATTGGACAAAATTTCACAGAAAACCCCGAAAATGGGCCTGACAAAATTGTCGACACCTTTCAAAGATTGTGCGTAAACAACTTTGTTTCAAGCATGTGATCCTCGTTCAAACTCACCTGTGGCAAGTAACAAGTGTGGGCAATATGAAAATCACAGCTGATATCAGATAAAAAAGGGAGAAGTTGACTCTTTGCCGAGAAGAAGAGAACTGTCTGAGGACTTTAGAACCAAAATTGTTGAACAATATCAACAATCTCAAGGTTACAAGTCCATCTCCAGAGATCTTGATGTTCCTTTATCCACGGTGCACAACATAATCAAGAATTTTACAACCCATGGCACTGTAGCTAATCTCCCTGGACGTGGACGGCAGAGAAAAATTCATGAAAGGTTGCAACACAGGATAATCCAGATGGTGGATAAGCAGCCCAAATAAAGTTCCTAAGGAATTCAAGCTGTCCAGCAGGCTCAGGGTGCATCAGTATCAGCGCGAACTATCCGTCGACATTTGAATGAAACACTATGGCAGGAGACCCAACCACAGATCCGTAAACATCCTTTACAGATCTGTGGTTGTTTAATAGCCTGTTTACACAGACAGGAACTGTAAGCGATGTGCACTGAGCGATCTGTACTAGATTACTCAGTGTTCATAGGCTGACATTGTTCTTGGCAGCGCAAGTCCTGTTTACACAGGACGATGCATCGTCGAGAGCGGTGATCTTTTGTGCTATGCTAAAAAATCATTCCATTGATGAACATTTTGCTCATTCATCTGGTGATCGGCAGCCTGTTTACACAGAAAGATAAGAAAGCTCATTCATGATTATCTTTAGTTTCAGTGTGCAATTTTCATACCTTCTTTCATTTTCAAACCACCTGATATGGAGTTTGCTACCTGATCTAAGTTTAAGATTTTTCTCTTTTGGGAGTTTCTCCCAGCAATATAGGCTGAATCTGAACTTTGTGTATATCCAGGGTGCGGCTGTCTTCACTAGCTCATGTATAGCACAGCTTTTATTTTGTACTTGTTTGCCTCCATATGCTTTCTTCCTTGTCTGTAACCTGTTTTCTATGCTCTCTATAAAACTTTAGATCCTTTTTTCCTCTCCCTCTTGCTATCTCTAATACTGAAAGAAGGGAAATGGAGAACAGAGAGAGCCATCAGAACCAAGAGCAGGAAAAGGAGCTATGATGGATTTTGTAACTTTTTTTTTTTACAAAAGCAGCTGGATAAGGACACTTTCACATGTTAGTAAAAAATTCTGCTGCAGATTTTTTCACAAATCCACTTCTGGAATCTGCATTTGATACTTGCGGATTTCACTTTGGATTTTACCCTACTTCATCACTAAGCATTGAATAGGGTGAAATCCGCAAAGAAAATCAGCACAAGAATGAGTATGTTGCAGATTAGAAATCCGTACCATGCTTTACTTTTCAATTGGATTTTTTTGCCACAATGTGTGAAAGGGATTTTTAAAAACTGCTTTACTTGTACTCTAAATTGCTTTGGTTTTGCGACATGGAAAGCGCACTGTAAATCCTTTACAAATCCGTGATGTATGAACTTGGCATTAAAGAAGCCCTCCTCCTCCTCCCATCAAAGTTTTTATCCTCTTAATATATTGCAATCATCATATTATATAGCACTGTGTACGTACAATTGCTCATTTTGCCTTTCTATCCAACTAATTTTTCTCTTTTCTCTGCTCTGTGTAGAAACAGGAAGTCTCTTGTCCCTGAATTTATCATTCCCATCTTCACCTCCTGACCCAGCTGCTTCCTCCTCCCCCTGCCATGGACTTTTGCAGTGACTGATGAGTCATACAGAGAAAATTGACCTCCTGTTTCTACATAGAGCTTAGAAGGATTCAGCTAGTCAGTTTTTAATCACGTGATGTCAAAGACCTAATGGAAAAGAGGAGAATTAGCTGGGTAGAAAGGCAAAATAAGCAATTGTAAGTACACAGTGGTATATAATAGGATGACTGCAATATATTAAGAGGTAAAAACTTTGATGGGAGGAGTGCTTCTTTAATGGGAATCTGTCACCCCCTGGAACGTATATAACCTATTAATATGGGCATACAGGTAATAGAAATGTTAATCTAGTCCTACCTGTATGCTTCATATTAATGGTCTTGTTCTTGTGAAATTTTATTTTATATATTTATGTTAATGATTCCTCCAGGCCCCGGGCCCCGAGGAAATTCCAGTCTCCTGTCTTCATGCATGTTTTTCTCAATATCTGACATGAAATCAGAATAAACCTTTCCCGTTTTAGGTCAGTTAGGATTGCCATCATTTTTAGTATTTGCTAAATGCCAGAATAAGGAGAGAGAGAATGTTTTAAGCATTTTATTACTTATTAAAAAGTCAAAAGTTTGTATACACTAAGATTACTATAGCTTTAAACAATTCTGGACTGCCCATATGATGATGTCATGTGTTTGACAACATCTGAGTTAATTAGAGACACACCTGTGGATGTATTTTAATGCACACCTGAAACACACTGCTTATTTGTGTAGCATCATGGAAAAGTCTAAAGAAATCAGCCAAGATATCAGGAAGAGAATTGTGGACTTGCACAAGTCTGGCTCATCCTTGGGTACAATTTCAAGATACCCTGAAGGTGCCTCATTCATCTGTACAAACAATTGTACGCAAGTACAAACAAGATGGGAATGTCCAGCCATCATATTGCTCAGGAAGGAGACGGGTTCTGTGTCCCAGAGATGAATGTGCTTTGGTTTGACATGTGCATATCAACCCAAGGACAAAAGCAAAAGACCTTGTGAAGATAATGGCGGAAGCTGGTAAGATTGTGTCAATAACCACAGTGAAACGAGTACTGTATCAACATGGGCTGAAAGGCCACTCTGCCAGGAAGAAGCCATTACTCCAAAAGAAACATAAAAAAGTCAGATTAATATTTGCAAATGCACACTGGAACAAAGACCTTAATTTTTGGAGACATGTCCTGTGGTCCGATGAAACTAAAATTGAACTTTTTGGGCATAATGACCATCGTTACTTTTGGAGGAAAAAGGGAGAAGATTGGAAGCCTAGGAACACCATCCCAACTGTGAAACATGGGGGTGGCAGCATCATGTTGTGGGGTTGTTTTGCTGCAGGAGGGACTGGTGCACTTCACAAAATAGATGGCATCATGAGAAAAGAAGATTATGTGACAATACTGAAGCCACATCTCAAGACATCAGCCTGGAAGTTAAAGCTTGCGCAGAAATGGGTCTTCCAAATGGACAATGACCCGAAGCATACTGCCAAAATGGTAACAAAGTGGCTTTAGGATAACAAAGTCAATGTTTTGGAGTGGCCATCACAAAGCCCTGATCTCAATCCTATTGAAAATTTATGGGTAAACCTGAAAAGGCAGGTGCGAGCAAGACGACCTACAAACCTGGATCAGTTACACCAGTTTTGTCAGGAGGAATGGACCCAAATTCCGACCAACTATTGTGAGAAGCTTGTGGAAGGATATCCCAAACGTTTCACCCAAGTCATTCAGTTTAAGGGCAATGGTGCCAAATACTAATAGAATGTATGGAAACTTTTGACTTTGCAGTAAGTAATAAAAATGCCTTAAAACATTCTCTCTCTCTGTCATTATTCTGCCATTTGGCAAATATTAAAAATTATGGTAATCCTAATTGACCTAAAACGGGAAAGGTTTATTCTGATTTCATAAAAAACATGCAGATGTGTCTTTTTATATAATGAATGTAAACTTCTGGTTTCAACTGTATGTATATACAGTACATACCCAGTATATACCGGTGTGTGTGTATATGTATATATATATAGATACACATATATATATATATGCACACATACACATACATATATATAAATATTCAGCTGCTTTTGTAACCTCAGCACATGTCATGTAATAATATTAGACTATTTGCTTCCTGCCGCTACAGATAATTATTGTAAAGGTTCAGAATATGCAAATGCACTTTCCGGCGTTTCGCATTTTCGAGAAAGTACATCGAAGGCTAATTTTTCCTCGTCTTTATCTGACAAGTACAATGCAGCACGCCTGATCCTAGTCCCATCCTTCAAACAGTTAAATGTATTGTCATTTTAAATGACATTTCCATTAGTCTATCTTGTACAACTGGTTGCCAGTTTTCTGTAAATTATAAATAGATTCTGTCTGCTGCTCAACTAGCTCATTTTTGTAGCACATAACAAATAACAGTATTTACAGTCAGTTATTTAGTGTTTCACAAATCCGAAGGTAAAATGTTCTGCCTCAGCGTAAAAATTGTGAATTAGCTGGCTGTAAAATGTAGTAATTGAAAAATATTTTGCAGAAAAGTAACATTCTCACTAAACATCTTTGTTCGGCGCTAGACTGCATGCAAATTAAAATCATCCTGCCATTCACATGATTGAAATAAAAAAAGATAGAGACGCTTTAAAAAAAATATACAGCTGAATATCTTCGAAAAAAATAGGTTTCTCGGAAATATGCTCATAAGGATACAGAGTGTTCACATCTTTGTGCTAAAAGGGATGCCCAGCTGTCAGCCGAGGTCAGACGAGCGTATGAAAAATTGTTTGTTTTTCATCCAGAAAACTCGGACGATTTTTTTCCGTTTTGCCATCTGTGTCTGTTTTTCACATCCGTTTTTATATATCAACACTTTAAACCGTACATGATCATATACAGCATTCTAGGATAATAATTGGAAATTTATCGGTAAAAGTCAGATGCAATACGGATGTTCTGTATTTTTGCTCACCCTAAGGCCACGGTCACACGTTCAGTATTTGGTCAGTATTTTACATCAGTATTTGTAAGCCAAAACCAGGAGTGGGTGATAAATACAGAAGTGGTGACTTGTTTCTATTATACTTTTCCTTTGATTGTTCCGTTCCTGGTTTTGTCTTACAAATACTGATGTAAAATACTGACCAAATACTGAACGTGTGAACGTGGCCTTATTTCAACTCACATGGGCAAATCTGATACAATACTTGGAATAGAATAGTACATACTGCAATTTTTTTTTATAAAGACCCTTGGACCATGTGGAAAAAAAACTATTGAAGTGTGCTGTCCAATTTTTACTCATGCAGCACATGTCCGTGTAATATGCTCGTCTGAACGAGCCCTTGGACACTTTTTTGTTAAACTAGTTCTCTAGTGATAAGCAGATCCTGGGGTATCATGCGACAATCATCTGTTATCAGATCGGGACCTAGAAGCAAGTATTCCATTTCCCTATAGCACCCCCATAGGAGAAATTAAGCATTGCACAACATCCATGTACATGAATGGACTGCACAATAGGTCCAGTCCTCCAGAATAATGGTACATTCACACTCTATGCAGTGTACATTGGAGGTGGATGCCAAGAGAGGATTATCCAGCATAAGCCTCCAAAGTAGGTACGGTACTCTATAGGCCTACAGGGACACATGCGGCAAATAGGCTCCCATATTAAAAAAAATAAAGTAGTCGATGTTGCTGCTTAATTCAACAAAAAGGCTATACCAATATATACCAGCCTGAAAATATGTTTAACCCCTTTACCCCCGAGGGTGGTTTGCACGTTAATGACCAGGCCAATTTTTACAATTCTGACCACTGTCACTTTATGAAGTAATAACTCTGAAACGCTTCAACGGATCCCCCTGATTCTGAGATTGTTTTTTGTGAAATATTGTACTTCATAATAGTGGTAAAATTTTTTCGATATGACTTGCATTTATTTGCGAAAAAAACGGAAATATGACGAAAATTTCAAGATTTTTATAAACTTTGAATTTTCATGCTCTTAATTCAGAGAGATACTGTATGTCACACAAAATAGTTAATAAATAACATTTCCCACATGTCTACTACATCAGCACAATTTTGGAACCAAATTTTTTTTTGTTAGGAAGTTATAAGGGTTAAAAGTTGACCAGCGATTTCTAATTTTTCCAACAAAATTTACAAAACCATTTTTTTAGGGACCACATCACATTTGAAGTCACTTTGAGAGGTCTTTATGACAGAAAATACCCAAAAGTGACACCATTCTAAAAAATGCATGCCTCAAGGTGCTCAAAACCACATTCAAGAAGTTTATTAACCCTTCAGGTGCTTCATAGAAATTTTTGAAATGTGGAAGAAAAAAATGAACATTTAACTTTTTTCACAAAAATGTTACTTTAGACCCCAATTTTTTATTTTTGCAAGGGTAACAGGAAAAAATGGACCCCAAAATTTGTTGTGCCATTTCTCCTGAGCACGTCAATACCCCATATTTGGGGACAAACCACTGTTTGGGCGCACGGCAGGGCTCGGGAGGGAAGGAGTGCCATTTGACTTTTTGAATGTAAAATTTGCTTGAATAATTAGCTTATGCCATGTTGCATTTGGGGAGCCCCTGATGTGCCTACACAGTGGAAACTGTAACGGGTCTGGGAGGCGGAACCTCTGAGCAACTTATACAAGGGGGCGGTCCTTGTAAGGAAGCAGGTGGCGACCAGGGAAGACAGGCAGGTAGTCACAGCAGGTGACCGGGACAGTCTCTGGGTAAACGGGCAGGAGGTCACAGCAAGTGACCGGGGCAGTCTCTGGGTGAACGGGCAGGAGGTCACGGCAAGTGACCGGGACAGTCTCTGGGTGAACGGGCAGGAGGTCACGGCAAGTGACCGGGACAGTCTCAGGGTAAAGGGTAGGTACGACCTGTGACGGCTGAGCCTCCAGGTAGGCTAGCAGGCAGATGGCAGATGTGTGCTCCCAGGTGAGCAGGCGAGAGTCACTGGATAAGCAGGTGGTCACAGCACGTGACGGCGGAGCCTCCAGGTAGGCTAACAGGCAGGTAGCAGATGAGCGCTCCCAGGTGAGCGGGCAAGAGTCTCTGGACTGGCAGGTGGTCACAGCACGTGACGGCGGAGCCTCCAGGTAGGCTAGCAGGCGGGTAGCAGGTGGGCGCTCCCAGGTGAGCGGGCAAGAGTCTCTGGACTGGCAGGTGGTCACAGCAGGTGACGGCGGAACCTCCAGGTAGGCTAGCAGGCGGGTAGCAGGTGGGCGCTCCCAGGTGAGCGGGCAAGCTGGTCCATAGACAGACTGACAGGTGTCGGAAGGCAGACCGTCGGACCTCAGGCTAGCAAGCAGGTAAGCGGATAACAGGCAGGAATCAGACAGCAATCTGGCAGGAAACTGGCAGGTAACTGGAAACGGGACCTGAGGGCTGAAGCAGAGTAGTGAACAGTGCAATAACATTGCTCGGGCACCTCCATTTTGGAGGAGGTGCCTTATATATGGTGAAGTCCTCCGGCCATTGGCCGGGGACTCCTTAGGACGGCGTGCGCGGCCCCTTTAAGAGGGGGGGAGCTCGCGCGCGCGCGCCCTAAGCACCGTGGCCGGGAAGGAGCGCGCGCTGCCAGCAGAGTGGGAGGAGGCCGCCGGGCTCGGAGCGGAGAGGTGAGGGGAACAGCGTCCCTGCCTGGCAGAGGGCAGGGACGCCGACGCTACAGAAACCCGCCACATGTGACACCATTTTAGAAACTAGACCCTCACGGAACTTATCTAGATGTGTGGTCAGCTCCTTGAACCCCCAGGTACTTCACAGAAGTTTATAACATTGAGCCGTAAAAATAAAATTTTCACATTTTTCCCACAAAAATGTTTTTTAGCCCCCAATTTTGCATTTTCGGAAGGGTAACAGGAGAAATTGCACCATACCATTTGTTGTGCAATTTCTCCTGAGTAAGCTGATACCCCATATGTGGGAGAAAACCACTGTTTGGGCGCATGGCAGGGTTTGGAAAGGAAGGAGTGCCATTTGACTTGTTGCTTTTGGAGAGCCCCTGATGTGCCTAAGCAATGGAAACCCTCCACAAGTAACACCATTTTGGATCTAGACCCCTCAGGGAACTTATCTAGATGTGTGGTGAGCGCCCTGAACCCCCAGGTGCTTCACAGAAGTTTATAACATGAAAATAAAAAAATCAAACTTTTTCCACAAAAATGACATTTTAGCCACAATTTTTTTATTTTCACAACGGTAAGAGGAGAAAATGGACCCCAAAACCTTTTGTGCAATTTCTCCTGAGTACGCCGATACCCCATATATGGGGAAAATACACTGTTTGGGCGCACAGCAGGGTTCAGAAGGGAAGGAGCACTGTGTGACTTTTTGAACGCAAAATTGGCTGGAATCGAGAGTGGACGCCATGTCGCATTTGAAGAGCCCCTGATGTGCCTAAACAGTGGAAACCCCCCCCCACAAGTGACCCCATTTTGGAAACCGACCCCTCAAGGATTTTATCAAGGAGTATAGTGAACATTTTGAACCCAGAGGTACGACACAGAAATTGATAACATTAGGTCATCATATTGAATAAGTTGTTATTAGTCTTGAGCGCAAGTGCTCGCTGCTTGAGTTTGCATCGGGTACTCAGGTTTGCACCATATATCTCGGGTGCTTGATTGACATGCTCGAATCCCCGTCCCGCATGTTTCACGGTTGTTAGACACCCAAAAAAAAACATGCAGGGATCGCTCGTGCATGGCAGGCAATATCCTCATCATTTTTTTTCTTTACTTTTGAAAAAATCCCAACCACAACCCTAACCCTAACCCTAGCACAACCCTACCCCTAGCACAACCCTAACCCTAGCACAATCCTAACTCTAACCCTAGCACAACCCTAACCCTAGCACAACCCTAACACAACCCTAACCCTAGCACAACCCTAACCCTAGCACAACGCTAACCCTAGCACAACCCTAACCCTAGCACAACACTAACACAACCCTAACCCTAGCACAACCCTAACCCTAGCACAACCCTAACCCTAGCACAACACTAACACAACCCTAACCCTAGCACAACCCTAACCCTAGCACAACACTAACACAACCCTAACCCTAGCACAACCCTAACCCTAGCGCAACCCTAACCCTTGCACAACCCTAAACCTAACCCTAGCACAACCCAAACCCTAACTCTAGCACAACCCTAACCCTAGCACAACTCTAACCCTAGAGTTTATTTTTTAATCCGTTTCTCGTGCGGTATAAGTGATTAGATGACTTTATTCTTCGGGTCGGTGCGATTACAGCGATGCCAGATTCATATCGGGTTTTTATGATTGACAGATGTCACACACTAAAAGACGCTTTTTTTGCAAACGCTAGTTTTTGCATCGCCATATTTTGAGAGCTATAATTTTTCCATATTTCGGCCGACAGAGTCATGTGATGGCTTGTTTTTTGCGGGACAAGCTGACATTTTTATTGGTACCATTTTCAGGCACATGACATTTTTTGATCGCTTTCTATTCCGATTTTGGGAGGCACAATAAACAAAAACCAACAATTCAGGAATTTTTTTTTTTTTTTTTTTTTTTTATACTGTTCCACATGTGGTAAAATTGATAAGGCAGCTTTATTCTTCAAGTCAGTACGTTTACATCGGTATCACATTTATATAGTTTTTTATGTTTTTCATGCTTTTACACAATAAAAACTATTTTATAGAGAAAATATTTTTTTTGCATCGCTTTATTCTGAGAGCTATAACTTTTTTATTTTTCGGCTGATGGAGCTGTATGGTGGCTTGTTTTTTTGCGGGACAAGATGACTTTTTCAGCGGTACCATTTCTATTTACATTCGTCTTTTTGATCGCGTTTTATTCCATTTTTTGTTTGGCGGTATGATAAAGTATAGTTTTTTGCTTTGTTTTTTTTTTTTAACGTGTTCACTAAAGGGATAATTTTATAGGTCAGGTCATTCCGGAGGCGGCAATACCAAATATGTGTACTTTTATTGTTTTTTTTTTTTTTCAGAATAATATTTATTCATGGGTAGAATATATTTTTATTTTTTTCATTTTTTTTTATATTTTTACAATTTGTTTTTATTTTTTTCACTTTCTGACACTTTCACTTTTTGCAGTCTGATCATCTGTATAGCATAGGGATGCAGCAGCATCCCTGTACTATGCAGCCTGTCAGCGCTGCGCATGATCAAAGTAACTTCTTTCTGTCTGGTGATCCGAATGTCATCATGACGACATCCGGGTCATCATGACAACCATCAGGACCCGGCAGAGATGTCATGGGACGCCAGAGAGGAGGTAATTATCGGCGCTTACCTCCCCTTGCTCCCGGAATGCTGCGATCGACTTCGATCGCAGCATTTAAGGGGTTAATATGCTGGGAGCAGTGCGGGGCCGCTCCTAGCACATAGCACCGAGTGTCAGCTGTGACAATCAGCTGACACTCGATAGTGATCGCACCCGCACAGCCTCTGTGCGGGCTCGATCGCCAGGGCGTATTAATACGTATCTGGTCCAATAGGCCCAGGGCACAGATACGTATTAGTACGCCCCATGTCAGAAAGGGGTTAATGTATGCCCTTGTAAAAAAATAAAATAAAATTCAAGGCATTTTTTTACGAGCTCACAAAAATTCTGCACAAATACTGTGTGTGAAGTAAGCCACAGGAACACTCCGTTTTTTTATATGATCGCAAATATTAATTTAAAACAAGTCGCTTTGATCAATATAATATATGCTTGCCACCCTCATCCCCCATAAAATTTTAAAAATGCCTTAAGTGCACTTACCAGTCTAATATGTCCTGAAACTATCACAATTCTCATGCTCTGTAACTTGCTATTTCTTAACTTGCAGTTTCTCTTCATCATCATTCTGCCAGCACTATAGGTCCTTTTTTTTCCTTTTCTCTCACTTACCACATCCCAGCTTTGTTATGCCTTTATGCAATTTGACAGGAGAGCAGAACTGAGAGACAGATCTTGAATTCTGTCTTGTGTCTCTGTTGCTAGAAACGGATTACACCTGAGAACAGACAGTGGACTTTAAGTTAAACAGAAGGGAGACACCTAGTGGCGGCACTTTGGAGTGATATTTCAGGGCTAAGCCAATATAATCTTTAAACAAAGTGATTGCAGAATGTCTATTAATGAGATCAATTAGTCTGAAATACAGCGACCATTTAAAGCAATATAGAGCAGTTTTTAAATTTTACAGAGATTCACTTTAAAGATTGTAGGGTTTCTACTCACTTGGGTGCATCGAGAGGCAAACAGGAAGCGATTTCATTTAAATGTCCGTGTCGGTTTATTACATCATAAACCGTGCATAAGCAAAAGGAAAACAAACAGCCTTTAGTGCAGGCAAAACAAAGTAAACAGTCCTTTAGGCAATTTAGGCAAAGTCTCTGGTTAGCCAGTCCTGTGGGCATACAGGCTGGGTAGCATCCAGTACACTGGCTTAATCTAGAGACAACCACACACAGTATGCCTTCTCCCTCCATACACAGACCATGTGTCATACAAAGGACTCCATTTTAACCTCTTAAGCACACCTAGAGATGAGGTATGTGGGCAGTCAGACCCGACCGTCTCTCATGGCTGCCCGTAACCTGGTCCCGGATGCACCAAACAATCCTCTTAGTGCTATGTGCACTAGAACAACACTCCAGGATTACATCTCAGGTGACAACCATCTCTGTGACACATACCTCCCATCAACTATATGTCCTGTATCTGCCTTACATATCCCCCCCTCTGCCTAAAGCCGTGGGGCTTGGCACCTTTTACTACTAGACAGGGGATTCTTGAGAGGGCATCAGCATTCCCATGTAGCTTCCCAGCTCTATGTTCCACATAGAAGCTGAAATCCTGTAGGACAAAAAACCAGTGGGTGACTCTATCATTTTTCCCCTTTTTCTCCCTCATCCACCTGAGTGGGGCATGGTCTGATACCAATTTAAACTTTTGTCTCAACAGATAGTACCGTAACATGTCCACCGCCCGGCCAAGAATTCCTTTTCTATGACAGCATAATTCTTCTCACAGGAGGATAGCTTCCTACTCAGGTAGAGAACAGGGTGCTCCTCCCCATGTATATCCTGGTAAAGAACTGCTCCTAAACTGACATCTGAGGCATCTTTTTGGAGTATAAATTCCCTCTTCATGTCGGGGGCAACCAGAACCGGCTGCTTACACAGAGCCCCTTTCATTTCTTGAAAGGCCGTCTCCGCCTTTGTAGTCCATTTGGCCATTGCTGATTTCGCCCCCTTAAGGGGATCAGCCAGGGGTGCGGCCATCATGGTGAAGTTTGGGATGAACCTCCTGTTGTATCCCACAATTCCCAGAAAGTCTCTAACTTTCTTCTTCGACAGCGGTGCCGACCAGGTTTGGATTGCCTCCACTTTACTAATTTGGGGTTTGATCTCGCCTCTACCCACTACGTATCCCAGGTATTTGGCTTCTTCTTTCCCCATGGCACATTTTTTTTTTAATTATTGAAAACCCTGCCTTCCTTAGAGCATCAAACACTGCCTAGACCTTTTCCAGATGACTTCCCCAGTCTGGACTGAAAATTACAATATCGTCCAGGTATGCCAAGGTGTATTTGTTATGGGGTGCAAGGATTCAGTCCATGGCCCTCTGGAAGATGCCCGGGGCCTCCTGCAGTCCAAACAGTATCCAGACATATTGGAAGCATCCGTCTGGCCTAGAAAATGCAGTCTTCTCCTTGGCTTCCTATGACATGGGGATCTGCCAATATCCAAGGTGGTTATGTACCTTGCTGGCCCAAGTCTCTCGATCAGCTCATCGACACGCGGCATCGGATATGCATTAAACTTGGAGACCTGATTCAACTTCTGATAGTCTTTGCAGAATCTCCATTCGCCATCGGGTTTTGGGACCAGGACAATTGGGCTCGACCAACCACTCTTGGATTCCTCAATGACCCCGAGTTTCAACATGCGACCCACTTCCTTGGAGATCAATTCTCGTCGGGCCTCAGGAATTCGATATTGCTTCAAGTTCACCCACACATGTGGCTCCGTCAGAACCTTGTGTTCTATGACCTTTGTGCACCCCGGCAATTCCGAGACCAGATCCTTGTTCTTCTGCAGCAATTCCCGACACTGCTCTTTTTGGGCCTTTGTCAGCGTCTCCGCTATTGCAACTTCACCAACCTCACTTTCTGGTTTGACCAGCAAGCACGGAGCTTCAACAGGCTCTCTTTATTGCCATGGCTTGATGAGATTTAGTGGTATATCTGGTATGACTTACGTCTTCCTCGTTGATGAACCTTTTAATTCACTTCACCAAGCTTTTCAACCCCCTCATACGGCCCTTGCCACTTGGCCAAGAATTTACTTTCCATCAGGAGTCAGCATGAGGACTCTGTCTCCAGGATTGAACTGCCTCACTCTGGCTGTAGACCCTGGCCTGAGCCTCTTGTGCCTGGAGAAGATGTCCTTTTACAATGGGCATCACCTTCGCAATCCTCTCCTGCATCAGTGCAACGTGCTCGATGACGGTGCTGTGAGGCGTGACTCCAGCTTCCCAGGTTTCCTTTGCTATATCAAGGAGACCCCGTGGATGTCGGCCATACAGGAGTTCAAATGGCGAGAACCCAGTAGAGGCCTGTGGAACCTCTCGGATAGAGAACAACAGATATGGTAGGAGACAGTCCCAGTCTCTACCGTCCTTTTCAGTGGCCTTCCTCAGCATACTCTTCATAGTTTTATTGAACCTTTCTATGAGTCCATCTGTCTGAGGATGGCATAATGATGTCCTCATTTGGGAGATTTGCAGGGCCTTACATAATTCCCTCATCACCTTACTCATAAAGGGTGTTCCCTGGTCGGTCAGGATCTCCCTTGGTAATCCTGTCCGGGAAAAAACGTTTAGCAAATTGCAAGCTACATTCTTTGCTGAGTAGTTTCTCGGGGATTGCTTCAGGATAGCGTGTGGCATAATAAAGGATGACCAATATATTTGATGCCCACAAGCAGATTTAACCGGGGACCGACCAAGTCCATCGCCATTCTCTCGAACGGCACTTCAGTGATGGGCATTGTCACGAGGGGACTTCGAAAGTGAGAGATGGGGGTGGTTAACTGGCATGTAGAACAGGACCTGCAGTACTTTAAAATTTCCCGGTGACATATGGGCCAATAGAACGTCTGCATGATCCGTTCCTTAGTTTTTTCTACTCCCAGATGGCCACCGAAGACATATGAATGGGCCATGTCCAACATCCTCCGTCTATAGGGCCCGGCACCAATAACTGTTCCACAAGCTCCTCCCTGACTTTCGGAACCTGGTACAACTCCCCACTCCACATAAAGTAGGGAAATCTTGTGTCAGCCTCCAGCTCCTGTGCAATTCAATTTATGACTGTGACCATAGGCGGATTATAATGAGGGCAATCCGGACTACTGCCTGGGGCCCCGAGCCTGCAGGGGGCCCGTGGCTCCGGGCGGGGTGTCTAATGCTGGATTGCCCTCATTATATGTGCGGGCCGCCGCGGCACATACCGGTAGCAGTGGCGGGAGAGGGGGGCCCCGGACCGCTCCCCCAGCAGCGGCACACGGCCGCTACTTCTTCATCGGCCGGGCCAGCACTGCAGCAGTTAACTTCCCTGTGCTGGCCCGGCCGCGTCACTGCTAGGAGACACGGCCCTGTGCGCGGCCGTGTCTCCTAGCTGTGACGTCACGCAGTGCACGCCCGGCCTGCACTGCTGCAACGGAGAAGTCAGAGCAGGCAGGAGGAATGGAGCCGGGGGATGGTGAGTCTGTGTGTGTATGTGTATGTGTGTGTATGTGTATGTGTGTGTGTCTGTGTGTGTGTGTGCAGGCAGATATCATTGTGTGATGTCTGTTTATATGTATTTTTGTGTTTCAAATGTGTTTATGCGTGTATGTATATGTCTGTATATGTTTGTGTGTGTGTGTGACTGCATGCGTGACTGCGTGCGGCCTCCTGCTGAGTATAGTTGGCGCTGTGCGGCCTTCTGCTGTCTCTGGGGGGGCGCCGTGCGGCCTCCCACTATGTATAGATGGCGCCGTGCGGCCTCCCGCTGTGTATAGATGGCGCTGTGCGGCCCCCTGCTGTGTATATATGGCGCCGTGCGGCCCTCTGCTGTGTATAGATGGCGCCGTGCGGCCTCCTGCTGTGTATAGATGGCGCCGTGCGGCCTCCTGCTGTGTATAGATGGCGCTGTGCGGCCCCCTGCTGTGTATATATGGCGCCGTGCGGCCCTCTGCTGTGTATAGATGGCGCCGTGCGGCCTCCTGCTGTGTATAGATGGCGCCGTGCAGCCTCCTGCTGTGTATAGATGGTGCCGTGCGGCCCCCTGCTGTGTATAGATGGCGCCGTGCGGCCCCCTGCCGTGTATAGATGGCGCCGTGCGGCCTCCTGCTGTGTATAGATGGCGCCGTGCGGCCTCCTGATGTGTATAGATGCTGCCGTGCGGCCCCCTGCTGTGTATAGATGGCGCCGTGCGGCCTCCTGCTGTGTATAGATGGTGCCGTGCTGCCTCCTGCTGTGTATCGATGGCACCGTGCGGACTCTTGCTGTGTATAGATGGCGCCGTGCGGCCTCCTGCTGTGTATAGATGGTGCCGTGCGGCCTCCTGCTGTGTATAGATGGCTACGTGCGGCCTCCCGCTGTGTATAGATGGCTACTTGCGGCCTCCTGCTGTGTATAGATGGCGCCGTGCTGCCTCCCGCTGTGTATAGATGGCGCCGTGCGGCCTCCCGCTGTGTATAGATGGCTACTTGCGGCCTCCCGCTGTGTATAGATGGCTACGTGCGGCCTCCCGCTGTGTATAGATGGCACCATGCAGCCTCCCGCTGTGTATAGATGGCTACGTGTGCTCAATATTGAGTCATACAATTAATGTAAGGCTATGTGCCCACGATACAGAAATGTTCCGGATTTTTTTTGAGCGTTTCTGCATCTCCCTGGCAGAAAAAACGCATGCGGATTTTACATGCGGATTGTACATGCGGATTTTACATGCGGATTGTACATGCGTTTTCCTGCCAGGGACATGCGGATGTGAAGCGTTCTTCACTTGCATTTCCGCATGCGGGTTGACAAGCGCTTTCCAAGCGATTTTAGCATCACTTGGAAAGTGCTTGACAACTTGGTTACACTATATAAATCCATGCAACCAGCATGGATTTTCAGTTATATGAAAAAGTTTGGGCACCCCTATTAATCTTAAGCTTAATGTTTTATAAAAATTGGTGTTTTTGCAACAGCTATTTCAGTTTGATATATGTAATAACTGTTGGACACAGTAATGTTTCTGCCTTGAAATGAGGTTTATTGTACTAACAGAAAATGTGCAATCTGCATTCAAACAAAATTTGACAGGTGCATAAGTATGGGCACCCTTATCATTTTCTTGTTTTAAATACTCCTACCTACTTTTTACTGACTTACTAAAGCACTTTTTTTGGTTTTGTAACCTCATTGAGCTTTGAACTTCATAGCCAGGTGTATGCAATCATGAGAAAAGCTACTTAAAGTGGCCACTTGCAAGTTGTTCTCCTGTTTGAATCTCCTCTGAAGAGTGGCATCATGGGCACCAATTTTTATAAAACATTAAGCTTAAGATTAATAGGGGTGCCCAAACTTTTTCATACAACTGTATATAGTGTGACCGTAAAAGAATGGTAAAAAATAAAAAATATATACTTACCTTCTGATGGCCTGCCGACGTCAGCGGTCTCGTGACCCGTCACATGACTAAATGACGTCACGGCAGGTCCTTTTCAGACCATTGCGAGCTGCCGGCAAGCCAGGACGCATCGGATAAAGACACCGGGGGCCATCAGAAGGTAAGTATAATATTTATTTTTTATTTTATTCTTTTTTTACAGGTTCTATGGTACCCGGGTCCGGAGGAGAGTCTCCTGTCCTCCACACCCGGGTACCATCCGCACATTGAAACGCATGGATTACGAATCTACAGATGCAGGGATGCGGATTCCATGCGTTTTAATGCAAGTCAATGGCGGCGAAAACGCAGCGCTTCCGCTAAATAATTGGTAATGCTGCCGATTTTTCCGCAATGATAATCCGCAGCGGAAATTTCCGCAGCATGTACACAGCACATGCGGATTATCATTGGGGAACATGGCAGACTTTCTACCAAGCGTTTTTTAAGCGTTTCTATAATAATATGGGTGCAACAAGTCCTATACAACTCCGACCTCGTGGGACTCAGTACCGTGGGCCGTTTCAGTGTTCACTCTGGCCACCGGATAGTCTTTAGCATCACCATGAATGCAGCGGACACCAACTTTCCTCCCTGGGATCAGTTGGAGGGGAAGTGTGGCCCTCACAAGGGTTACAAGACTCCCGGAGTCTAGCAGTCCAGTTACCTGCCAACCATTTATCTTCATGGGACAAGCTTGTGGCCCCTCGCTGGGTGGACAGTTCACAATGCAGGCCGGATACGCATAGTATGAACAGCGACGTCCCAGGCTGCAGTCCATTTGCTCGGGGATCAAGGGACAACGGGTGGCTATGTGGCCTGGGCTGTGGCATTTCCAGCATATGATATCACTGGTAGGGACCTTTGGCATTACCTTCCCCGCTCCTTTGGACCTTGGACGCCCCACCCCCTTTTGGTCCTCTGCCCCTTATTGGGAACCCTAGTATGGAGTGGGCTTCCTTCTCTAGAAACCCTCAATCCCTTGATACCTTTCGACCAGTCCGATAAGTTCATCAGCATTCCGGGGATCACCCTGGGCAACCCAAGTCTGTATTGGCTTTGAAAGGGAATGCACAAACCGGTCCATCACCACTCTCTCTGCCATCTGCGCAGAGTAGAAGACTCTGGCTGCAGCCATTTTTGGACCAGGTGCAGAAGGTCAAATATTTGGGAGCGAGAGGGTTTGTCACAGTAATACGCCCAACGGTAGACCCACTGAGAACTGACAGTCATAGTCACCCCCAAGCGCGTCAGAATTTTCATTTTCAGCTTGCCATACTCCTTGGTGTCCTACAAGGCCAAATCATAATAAGCCTTCTGGGGCTCCCCATCAAGTATGGCGCCAGCACCTCTGCCCACTGCTCTGGCGGAAGTTTCTCCCTCTCGGCGACCCTTTCAAACACTGTCAAAAGAAGACCTCTATTTCATACCCCGGGGTTATTTCCTGCAGAGCTCTTCTTACCGCCTTCCGGATGGAAAAGTTGTCCACTGACCTTGTCGGAGCTGTCGCCGTGCCACGAATCGCCTCCATAAGCAAATCAATTTGCTGCTGCTGTTGACGGTGCTGGTCCTGTTGGAACTGCTGCTGAAGCTGGAGCTGCTGCATAAGCAGCTTACTTGTCTCCTGTTGCACTATTTGTTGCTGCTGCTGCTCCCTGTGCTGCTGTAACAATTGCTGGTGCTGTGCCTGCACCAGATGTTTAAGCAGGTCCTCCATTTTGAATGGCGTCGCTTGCTGGCTTATGGCAGACTTCAACCAGGACATGCAGTATGTATTGTATCAGTCACACGTGTCTGCTGGGAATGCTGCCCGCACTTCTAACACCAATTGTAGCGTTTCTACTCACTTGGGTGCGTCGGGAGGCAAACAGGAAGTGTTTTCATATAAATATCCGTGTCGGTTTATTACCTCATAAACCGTGTATAAGCAAAAGGAAAATAAACAGCCTTTAGTGCAGGCAAAACAAAGTTAACAGTCCTTTAGGCAAAGTCTCTGGTTAGCCAGTCCTGTGGGCACACAGGCTGGGTAGCATCCAGTACACTGACTTATTCTAGAGACAACCACACACAGGATGCCTTCTCCCTCCATACACAGAACATGTGTCAAACAAAGGACTCCATTTTAACCTCTTAACCACACCCAGAGATGAGTTATGTGAGCAGCCAGACCCATCTCTCAAAGCTGCCCGTAACCTGGTCCCGGATTCACCAAACAATCCTCTTAGTGCTATGTACACTAGAGCAACACTCCAGGATTACATCACAGATGACAACCATCTATGTGGCACATACCTACCATCAACTGTCCGGTCGCTGCCTTAGAAGAGGTTATCTACTACTTTTACATTGATGACCTATCCTTAGGATAGGTCATCAAGGTCTGATTGGCTGGGGTCCGCCACCCGCCACCACCGCCAATCAGCTCCTATCGATGTCGGTGGCTGGAAATACTCACTTGCAAAGCTGCTCCATCTACTTGTAGTGGCCGGGGCTTGGTACTACACATCTGCCTCCTATTGCTTTGAATAGGAGGCGAATGTGCAGTACCAAGCCCTGGCCGCTACCAGAAGACGTAACATCTCTGCAAGTGCATACTTCTGGCAGCCGGCACCATTGACAGCTGATGGGCGGGAGTGCTGGGTCTCAGACCCCAGCCTATCAGGATAGGTCATCAATGAAAAAGTAGTGGACAACCTCCTTAACACCAGTGAAGTGTAGTTTCCAGCACCCGTCACTTCAGTGATGTACATTATTCTTTCCTTGTTGTATAAGTTTCATCAGTGAAATCCATGGCTGACATCTTCTCTATAATTCGCAATAACATCAGTATTTATTTTTTGCTTTATGTTTTGTTCTCTTTACAAATAGTTCCCTGTAAATTATATAGAACTAGAAGTGACTAGTCGTATAGTCATCCCACAAAAGTATGTATTTCACTTTTATAGAAAATCTATGCGTGTTTACTGATGTAACTCCAAAAGCTAGGAAGAAGACGTCATGAATATAATACAATCAAAGTTGATCCTTTGTCTTCAGTTTTACTCTACTCTGTGATTTACCTAAGCTGCCGAGAATGGGAGAATGGGAGTGTATATATATATATATATATATATATATATATATATATATATATATATATATATATATACAGTGCAGACCAAAAGTTTGGACACACCTTCTCATTCAGTCAGTCCTAAAAATTGGGCAAACTTTGAAAGTGTCCCCAAGTGCAGTTGCAAAAACCATCAAGCGCTACAAAGAAACTGGCTCACATTAGAACCGCCCCAGGAAAGGAAGACCAAGAGTCACCTCTGCTTCTGAGGATAAGTTTATCCAAGTCACCAGCCTCAGAAATTGCAGGTTAACAGCAGCTCAGATTAGAGACCAGGTCAATGCGACACACAGTTCTAGCAGCAGACACATCTCTACAACAACTGTTAAAAGGAGACTTTGTGCAGCCGGCCTTCATGGTAAAATAGCTGCTAGGAAACCACTGCTAAGGGCAGGCAACAAGCATAAGAGACTTGTTTGGGCTAAAGAACACAGGGAATGGACATTAGACCAGTGGAAATCTGTGCTTTGGTCTGATGAGTCCAAATTTGAGATCTTTGGTTCCAACCACCGTGTCTTTGTGCGACGCAGAAAGGGTGAACGGATGGACTCTACATGCCTGGTTCCCACCGTGAAGCACGGATAAGGAGGTGTGATGGTGTGGGGGTGCTTTGCTGGTGACACTGTTGGGGATTTATTCAAAATTGAAGGCATACTGGACCAGCATGGCTACCACAGCATCTTGCAGCGGCATGCTATTCCATCCGGTTTGCGTTTAGTTCGACCATCATTTATTTTTCAACAGGACAATGACCCCAAACAGACCTCCAGGCTGTGTAAGGGCTATTTGACCAAGAAGGAGAGTGATGGGGAGCTACGCCAGATGACCTGGCCTCCACAGTCACCAGACCTGAACCCAATCGAGATGGTTTGGGGTGAGCTGGACCGCAGAGTGAAGGCAAAAGGGCCAACAAGTGCTAAGCATCTCTGGGAACTCCTTCAAGATTGTTGGAAGACCATTTCTGGTGACTACCTCTTGAAGCTCATCAAGAGAATGCCAAGAGTGTGCAAAGCAGTCATCAAATCAAAAGGTGGCTACTTTGAAGAACCTAGAATATAAGACATATTTTCAGTTGTTTCACACTTTTTTGTTAAGTATATAATTCCACATGTGTTAATTCATAGTTTTGATGCCTTCAGTGTGAATGTACAATTTTCATAGTCATGAAAATACAGAAAAATCTTTAAATGAGAAGGTGTGTCCAAACTTTTGGTCTGTACTGTATATATACACATACATATATATGTACAGTACAAAATATTTTTGCATGTGTGATAAAAATGCTGCAGAGTATGAATTCTTTAAAAAATAGAAGAGTTAATAGATTATTTTTTATCAATTAACAAAATGCAAAGTGAATGAACAAAAAAGTAATATAAATCATATCAATATTTGGTGACCGCCCTTTTCTTTCAAAACAACATCAAAGTATCAGTACTTCTAGGTACTTATACTTGCATGCAGTTTTTAAAAGACCTCAGCAGGTAGGTTGTTCCAAACAACTTGAAGAGATAACCACAGATCTTCTGTGTCTGACACTTGTGTAAATCCTTCTGTCTTTTCATGCCATCCCAGACAGACTGGATGATGTGAGATCAGGGCTCTGTGGGGGCCGGATCATCACTTCCAGGATTCCTTGGCACAGTTGAGGATTATAGATACAGTGATCGGCAAAGGAAACTTAGTGCAGCAGATGAACGACACATCAGATTTACTTCCCATTGAAATGGGATGATGCCAAGCAGTGGCATCAGCTCAGAACTGGCAGCAACCAGTGGGACTCAGCTACTCCCATCTACTGTTCAGAGACATCTGGCCCAAAGTGGTCTTCATCTAAGAAATGGATCCAAACCTATAACTTTGACATGGAAACAAGGCCAAGTGACTAAACTATGCACAAACACTTAGCAACTGGGGTGCAGAAAAATCCCAGCAAATGGCACGAGCCGCAATTTCCTGTGCAGGCCCGAGATTTCGTCAGCAATGTGGATGATGCAGGAGGCGTCACCCACGTCAATCAAAGCAGGAGGGCAGCAAGTTGCAGCCGGGAGGAGGGATACAGAGCACAGAAAGGACTCCTATCGGATTGGACCAACAGCATTAACATACAGCGCGGGAGAACTTCAAAAGATTTTGGTGGGAGTACAGGGAGAGTCGGGCGATTTTATAACCATTTATGGTTATACAGATGCTGAATAAGGTGATAGTTTTAGTTGATATATGACAAAACTGAAGACAGGTTCCCTTTAAAGCATTATAGTATTCTCCCTAATGTTAGATAAGAGCTGGAAACCAATGTGGCAAATGTCACACTTTAATGTAGAATTTTGTGTAAATTGTGACCTTTTATACATGTTACAAATTATTGCAATTTATATCTAATTGTTCCACTCCTTTTATTAAGACCGCAACGACCGGCCTAGAATATGCAACTTTTTTTGCATCTTTAATGTTGAAATGCAATCATAAATATGTCATACTTAACACCAAAAGATTAATAACGTCCCCTCTTCTTGTCAATTTTATTATTTGGTACCGGTACTCAAACTTGATGTATTAAATGGAGTAAAACTTAGACATTTACAGCAATGAAATGTCACAATTTATGACATTTTTTTTTGGCACAGACCATTATGTGCCATTATTTCAACCCCTGAATGATCTACCCACCTGCCGTTTACTGGAAAATCTTGGTGAATGGGTTTCTGATCTGCACCATTGGTCAGAAAAGATGTGAGATGGACTGGGAAAAAATTGCCATAAGAGATATAATGGTAAAGTTGGATGACAACTCTATAGAAAATATAATGAAAATTACATTTATTAGAATTTTTAACTATTTCCACTAAGTAGTTTTGATTATTGGATATTGTATCGTCCTCACAGTATTCCTGGAGGTATGTATCTAAGTATTACATATGTTGACTTTAACTTGACATTTTTTGAGTGCTTTGTCTTCTTGAAGTTTCTATCAGGCAGTGCATAAGGGCAAGGTGCTCCTGCTAAGTGTGATGTCTACTTTCACAGTCTTTCCCCTCAGTTTAAAAGTGCACAAGTCCCGCTGAGGTGCTAAAATAAGCAATTGTAGTCCTGCAGAAGAACCCCCATAGCTGCTATAAGGCATTCACTCATGATAGCAAGGTCTCAGCCACCTAGGGCCATGGAAAGTCATTGGTTTTATGGTGTTGCCTCTGTAGCTAATGCACCTTAATCTGTTTTGGATGCAGTTGGTAACATTTTGCAATGTCTTAAAGTTTCTGGCTCTGTAAATTATAAGTTTCTCTTTTGCCAGGATATTTCTATATTTTTTTTTTACATTTATGAACATCTTTTTATATAATTTTAAATGGCATATGCCATGAATATATTATGTATTACTTATATTGCATTATTGGATGTAATATTGCTGAATGATTTTTCCCAAGTAAATGGATTTTTCCAAGTAGGTTAAACATCAACCTCATTAAAAGAAAACTTGTCACCAAGTGAAAACTGACCAGTCTTTGCTATTATTTCATTCCTGCTTCTCCCCTAAGCGTTCCTTTTTATAAATCTGCTATGCGGTTCTAGATATATGGGCCTTTTTTATTTAGTGAGAAGTTTTTGGTCTTTACTAAAAGGGCGGTGCTCTTGGAATCCCTGGGGGGCATGTGGCATGTGTTTAGACTGCTGTAAGCTAGCCCCCCTTGGTAAAAACCATAAAAATTAGCATTAAATAAAAAGGTTTACCTTTACAATTAAAATCCACCTGAATATTTATGTCACAATTCCTTCCCTCAGTGTGTCTTGGACGCAGTGACTGACAGCTAAGTCGTCCAATCTAGTGCAGGGGCGTGCTGAGCTGTTAGTATTTTGATATACAGCTCAGTTGTCCAATCTAGAGCAGGTGTGTGCTGAGCATTCAGTATTTTGATAAAACCGCTTTGCGGTCCAATCTGAGACTGGGAGATGCTGAGCTTCCTCCAGGTGCTCCCTGTTCTAAATGATTACCAGCTAGTGTTGAGCGATACCTTCCGATATCAGGAAATATCGTATCGGATTGGATCGGACCGATACCCAAAAAGTATTGGATATCACCGATTCCGATACCGGAAACCAATGCAAGTCAATGGGACAGAAATATCGGAATGAAAATAAACCCTTTCTTTCCTTGTAGGTTAATTCTACATGAAGTAAAACAACTAAGA
The DNA here is from genome assembly GCF_046119375.1 of Phyllobates terribilis. Taxonomy (NCBI): domain Eukaryota; kingdom Metazoa; phylum Chordata; class Amphibia; order Anura; family Dendrobatidae; genus Phyllobates; species Phyllobates terribilis. The sequence continues at coordinate 149,197,572 of NW_027362768.1, forward strand.
ATAATGTAGAATGTATTACGCGAAAAGCCGGCAATTCATCAGCGGCATACACCGGTACCCGACAATTTACAACAGAAAGAATAGAGCTTCACACATAGATTAGATAGATAGAAACATGTCAGTCACATATATATGAAGTACAGTGACAGTGTTGCTTACTGTACTTGTCATTTAGTGTAAAGGATTTATTTAAAAATATAATAGTGTTTTCATGCACCGTCTCTTTAAAAAAGCCGGCCGGCAATTCAGCATCTGTACCCCACAATTTAGAATAGAAGGAATAGAGAATCATACATAGATTAGATAGATAGAAACATGTCAGTCACATATATAATAAGTACAGTGACAGTGTTGATTACTGTACTTGTCATTTAGTGTTAAAATAAAGGATTTATTTAAAAAAAAAATTGGCGTGGGGTTCCCCTTAATTTTAGTCTCTAGCGGAGGTTAAGCAGACGGCTGGGGCTGATGTTTGAAGCCTGGGAAGGGGGAAATACCCACGGAGCTTCCCAGGCTACTAATATGAGCCCCCAGCTGAATACCTAGCCTTTACTAGCTATTAAAATGGGGGACCCCCTCAAAAAAATGACGTGGGGTCCCCCCTAATTTAATAGCTAGCAAAGGCTAGGCAGACAGCTGGGGGCTGATATTAATAGCCCAGGAAGGGCGCCATGAATATTGGCCCCCTCCCAGGCTAGAAACACCAGCCGTCAGCTGTCCCAGAAATGGCGCATCCATAGGATGCGCCAATTCTGGCACTTAGCCTCGCTCTTCCCACTGCCCTGTAGCGGTGGCAGTGGCGTAATAGGGTTGGGGTTGATGTCAGCTTATAATGCCAGCTGACATCAAGCCCAGGTTAGTAATGGAGAGGCGTCTATAAGACACCCCCATTACTAACCCCATAGTCAAAGTTAAAAAAAAAACACAAACACCCAGAATAAAGTCCTTTAATTGAAATAAACACACAATTCTTTATTGTTCTAAATTAAACTCTACTTACCATCACGCCCATTCCAGCTGAAGCCAACGATCTCCTGCAATAAAAGAAAAATAATAAAGCAACCTCATCCTTACCTCTCCATGGTTCCCAGGACAGCTTCAGCTCTGCTACATTGAGATGACAGGCTGGACCGCAGCAGAACGCTGCCATCCAGCCTGTCATCCCGCAGACACTGAGAAGCGCAGGCATGCTTGCGCTCCTCAGTGTCTCTCTGTGACGGCATCCAGATGAGCCGAGTTCATGTCCAATGAACTCAGCTCACCTCATGCACGTCACTGACAGCGTGGGAGAATTCTCCTGCACTCAGCGCTTCAGCGTGAGAATTTTCCCACGCTGTCAGTGACGTTCATGAGGTGAGCTGAGTTCATTGGATATGAGCTCACCTCATGCACGTCACTGACAGCGTGGGAAAATTCTCACGCTGAAGCGCTGAGTGCAGGATAATTTTCCCACGCTGTCAGTGACGTGCATGAGGTGAGCCGAGTTCATTGGACATGACCTCGGCTCATCTTTATGCCGTCACAGAGAGACGCTGAGGAGCGCAAGCATGCCTGCGCTTCTCAGTGTCTGCGGGATGACAGGCTGGATGGCAGCGTTCTGCTGCGGTCCAGCCTGTCATCTCGATGTAGCAGAGCTGAAGCTGTCGTGGGAACCATGGAAAGGTAAGGATGATGTTGCTTTATTATTTTACTTTTATTGCAGGAGATCGTTGGCTTCAGCTGGAATGGGCGTGACGGTAAGTAGAGTTTAATTTAGAACAATAAAGAATTGTGTGTTTATTTCAATTAAAGGACTTTTTTTCTGGGTGTTGTGTTTTTTTTAAATACTTTACTAGAAATTCATGGTGGTCATGTCTAATATTGGCGTGACCCCATGAATTTCTGGCTTAGGGCCAGCTGATAATGCCAAGCTGGCCTTAACCCCTTTATTACCCAGTGAGCCACCGCACCAGGGCCCTGGATGAGTTGGGTACAGCGCCAGGAGATGGCGCTTCTATAAACGCGCCATTTTCCGGGGTGGCTGTGGACTGCAATATGCAGCGGGTGGGGCCCAGAAAGCTTGGGCCTCCCTGCGCTGCAGATTCCAGCCCCCAGCTGCCTAGTTGTACCTGGTTGGACACAAAAATAGGGCGAAGCCCCACGTATTTTTTTTTTAAATTATTTCATGAAATTCATGAAATAATTAAGAAAAAAAGGACTTCCCTATATTGTTGTGTCCAACCAGGTACAAATAGGCAGCTGGTGGTTGGGGGCAGCCCGTTCCTGCCTGCTGTACCTGGCTGGACACAAATATAGTGCGAAGCCCCACGTCAATTTTTTTTAAAAATTGGTGCGGTGGTGCGGTGGCAGGGGGTAATAGGGTTGGGGTTCATGTCAGCGCCAGCTGCCATGAAGCCCAGGTTAGTAATGATGGGCGTCTATAAGACACCCCCATTACTAACCTACAAAGTGTTAAAAAGAAAAAACACACTACACCCAGAAAAAAATAATTTATTTGAAATAAAACACACAATTTTATTTAATTCTTAGTTTACTAAAAAAAAATAGTTACCTGTCCACGTTCCTGCGCTGATCTCCCATGTACAGCTGTCACATCTGGAGATGGTGACAGCTGTGCATGGCTGCTGTAAGCTCACACTGCCGGGAACACGTCCGCTCCCAGCAGCGGGATCCACTGACTGAGGTCACTGGAGTGCATTCAGGCAACGCAGCTCCGGAGACCTCCTTTACGGCACTGCTGTACCGTGGGAATTTCTCACGATACATCAGGGCCGTAAAGGAGCTAACCGGAGCAGCGCTGCCTGAACTCCGGCGAAACCGCTTATGCAATGACGGGGACGCTTTATGGCCCCATCATTCTAGCGGCGGCAGCGGTTCAGAGCGGTCACATTCTATGTGGCTGCTCTGAACTGGAGATCATCGTGGGACACTCGTGGACTACTACGGAGGGGTAAGGATAAGGTTGTGGTTTATTATTTTATATTTTATTACAGGAGATTGATGGCTTCGGGGAATTAGGTGTCTAGGTGAGTATAGGTGTAGTTTTTTATTATTTACTTTATTTTAGGTGGCGATCGGCGGGGACAGGTAATGTATAAACTAATTTATTGTAGGCAACCACTGGCCACCAATGACATGTATTTAAAATTTATTGGGGACACAGTAGGGCAATTTAAATAGCAGGAACAGGCTGATGGGAACTACTGCTCCCATCGAGCTGATCCTGCTGGCACGAGTGGACGGGGGACAGACATAGGCCGATGGGAGTAGTAGTGTCACATCGGCCTGCACGCACACACCCGCAGACATCGCACAGACACCGCACACACTCGCAGACATCGCACAGACACCGCACACACCCGCAGACATCGCACAGACACCGCACACACTCGCAGACATCGCACAGACACCGCACACACTCGCAGACATCGCACAGACACCGTGCACACCCGCACACACCCGCACACATCGCGCAGACATCGCACAGACACCGCGCACACCCGCACACACCCGCAGACATCGCACACACCTGCAGACATCGCACAGACACCCCGCACACACTCGCAGACACACGCACAGACACCCCGCACACACTCGCAGACACACGCACAGACACCCACACACACCAATCATGACGGGCTGATCGTCTGGGAGGTGAGGCTGACCTGTGCGGCCGTGGGAAAGTTCATGTGAGTTCATGCAATGCAGTCAAGCATGAACTCACGTGAACCCTCTGAGGGCACCGCGGCTACTTCAAATGAACAGCTGATCAGCATCACCTGATACCTCAGCTGTTCATTTGAAATAACCGGTGGGAAAGCGCAGCACAGAACGGGAAAGCCGGCGGTGAAGTCTTTTCACTGCCGGCTTCCCCGTCCGGGTCCTTCGCTCCCCGCCCGGTCCTAACTTACGATCGGGATGGGAGGTGGCGAGGGGAGCGGAGGATCGGGGTGGGAGGCTGCGGGGAAGCAGTATGGGGCTGTGTGATTGTTTAAAAGCCAGCGGCTTTTTACCGCCCGCCGGCTTTTAAACGATCAGGAGAAATCTCCCACGCTGGGATGGCATTCTTATGACAGGCTGGATCGCAGCTGAACGCTGCCATCCAGCTTGTCATCCTTCAGAGACACTGCAGAGCGCAGGCATTATGGGAACTTCTGATTCCGGTATTCGATATTCTAAAGGTATCTTAATTAAGTATCGGAATTCCGATACCGCTAATATCGGCCGATACCCGATATTTCAGTATCGGAATGCTCAACACTATTACCAGCTACTTAGCTAAGCTGTCAGTCCCAGATCTCTGCCAATCGTAGCATTTGCTTGGTGGTGCTTTGCTTTGTATTCTTGTGCTCTGTTTGTTGATCTATTGCTGCCTGACCTTGGATCTCATACTGACCATCCGTTTGCCTAGCCCCTTTGCTCTGATCTGCTATCTTCCTGCTATTCTGACCTCGGACTGTTACCTGACTATGCTTTTATCTTTTCCCTTTTGTTTACTAACTACTTTCTTGGTATCTGACCCCAGAAAATTTGGCTACCCTGCCTCACGGGTTGTCCGTGAGTAGTGACAATTTACCGGAGCAGCCGGAATAAATGCAAAAGCTGGCCACTTTTGACTTGGTAATAGGATCTCATTATGTATCAATATTCATATATAAAATGCCTGTAAAATGTAAAAGTAAATAGTCATGGTGTTAGGTGACAATTACAGTACCTGCTGTGGTCATGTAACTTGCCATGGATGTCCACTCATGAAATAGAGGAAGGATGAGCGAAGTGGAAACTGCTCAAAATCGATAACTTATATACCGTATTTTTTCGGACAATAAGACGTACCGGTCCATAAGACGCACCTAGGTTTTAGAGGAGGAAAATAGAAAAAAAAAAGTTAAGCAAAAAATGTGGTCAGCATGCTCTGCTAAGGGGTAGGGGGTCTGCTGCTGACACTGTTATAGGTTAATGTCCCCCAATTCTGTTAGTATCCCCCATCCTGGTATACACTGTGTTCCAAATTATTATGCAAATAATATTTTCTCAGATTTTCCCAAATTACCTATATGAATTGCAGTCATTGTAATTTTCCAGTCAAATAACTATTAGAGTACAATTGAAAGGTTTTTGTACAAACTGCCTATGATAACAGTATATTTAAAAAAAAAAAAAAAAACACTCAAACTGCACTCAAAATGCATGTTCCAAATTATTATGCACAGCAGAGTTTTCAACCTTTTTATTTTAATAAAGAACAAAAAAATGGTCATTTTTTAAATTATAAGCATTAGCAGGTTATTACAAACTGAAATCAGTTTTCAACTCAAAACTTTATTCTAGGTGATGTAACATTTGCACATAGGACCCCTTGTTCGAAAGGAGCTTCTGAACTCTCTCGTCCATTGAATTTGTCAAGTTTTGGATGGTTTCTGCTTCAATTGTTTTGCATGAGGACAGAATACCCTCCCAGAGCTGTTGCTTAGATGTGAACTGCCTTCCGCCATCATAGACACTCCTTTTGATGATGCTCCAGAGGTTCTCAATGGGGTTGAGGTCAGGGGAGCATGGGGGCCACACCATAAGTTTGTCCCCTTTTATGCCTATAGCAGCCAGAGATGCAGATGTGTTATGTGCAGCATGAGACGGTGTATTATCATGCATGAAAATGATCTTGCTGCGGAATGCACTGTTCTTCTTCTTGAACCATGGCAGGAAGTGCTGTTTGAGAAACTCAACATACATTATGGAGTTCATCTTTACCCCTTCAGGGATCCTTAAGGGGCCTACAATCTCTCTCCCTATGATTCCAGCCCAAAACATTACTCCACCTCCTCCTTGTTGGCGCCGTAGCCATGTTTGCATGGGGTGTCCATCAACCAACCATCCTCCACTCCATCCATCTGGACCATCGAGCGTTGCACGGCACTCATTGGTGAACAAAACAGTTTTGAAGTCAGTCTTCATGTATTGTTTGGCCCACTGGAGCCGTTTCTGCTTGTGTGCAGTGGATAGAGGAGGTCGACAGGATGGCTTACGCACAGCTGCAAACATCCGAAGGACCCTGCATCTTGTTGTTCGGGGGACGTTGGAGGCACCATCAGCTTCAAAAACTTGTCTGCTGCTATGACAAGGCTTTTTTGCCGCTGCTCTTTTAACCAGACGTAATTGCCTGTAGGAAAGAGTCCTCAATTTTCCCTTATCAGCACGCACACGTGTGTACTGTGAATCAGCTACATACTTCTTGATTGTGCGATGATCACGATGAAGTGTCTTGGCAATGTTGATTGTAGTCATGCCTTGACCTAAACACTCCACAATTTGTTGCTTCTCAGCAGCTGACACATCCTTTTTCTTTCCCATTTTGCCAGAAAATGTAGGCTGCTTAATAATGTGGGACAGCCTTCTTAAGTAGTCTTGCCTTTCATTGGACACACCTGCCAAACTAATTAGCACAGGTGTCTGCAATTGCTTACAGTGATATAAAGAGCCCTGACACACATCACCATCAATGAGTTTAACTGACAGACAAAAAAATTCTTACCTTATCACTCCTAAACACTTTTTGCATAATAATTTGGAACACAGTGTATATGGCCCCTCCTTCCTATTATACGTGGCCCCCATCCTGGTATACATGACACCCCTCCTCCTCATCCTGGTGTGCATGGCACCCCTCATCACCATCCTGGTACGCATGGCACCCCTCCATCCTGGTATGCATGGCACCCCTCATCCTGGTATGCATGGCACCCCTCATCCTGGTATACATGGCACCCCTCCATCCTGCTATGCATGGCACCCCTCATCTTGGTATGCATGGCACCCCTCCATCCTGGTATGCATGGCACCCCTGACCTCCATCCTGGTATGCAAGGTACCCCTCATCCTGGTATACATGGCACCTCTCATCCCTATCCTGGTATGCATTGCACCCCTCATCATTATCCTGGTATGCATGGCACCCCTCATTCCTATCCTGGTATGCATGGCGTCCCTGATCCCTATCCTGGTATGCATGGCATCCCCTCTTCCCTCATGCTGGTATGCATGGCACCCCTCATCCCTATCCTAGTATGCATGGCACCCCTCATCCCTATCCTGGTATGCATTGCACCCCTCATCCCTCTTCCTGGTATGCATGGCACCCCTCATCCCGCCATGGGCGTGGGGAGCAGTGAAAATTCATTTTCTTTAGCATCGGGCACAGTGTAGGCTGCAGCAGGCAGCTGCTGCCTCCTGTGCCCCGCTCCTCCGCCGCTGCCGCTCCCCCACATCCCCCACCAGCCATAGTATATATATATATATATATATATATATATATATATATATATATATATATATATACATACATATATATACATATATACACCACATTCGGACTATAAGATGCACACCACACTTTCCTCCAAAATTTTGGAGGGAAAACGTGCGTCTTATAGTCCGAAACATACGGTATTACTTTTTTTCTTTTACTGGGTTTTTAAATGCGTTTTTTAGTTGATGAAAATTATACTTAACTACTTAAAAAGTTAAATAAAAAAACAAAAAAGGAAAAAAGATAGAGCAGCCACTTCCAGTCTAAATTGCTGTTTTTGGCCTCTCCTCCAACAAAAAAATCCCTTTGTGTCCGATATTTAAAAATATTTGTTATGGAAAGTGAAACATAATTTAAAATTTATTTTAGTGGTCTTTCATGGTGGTATCTGATATCTAATATAACGTCGCAAACAGCTTTAGGAGTTCTTTGTACGATGGGTTGTCTGGGCATCTAATATTGAGGATTTATTTAGGATAAATCATCAGATCAGTGCAGGTCTGACACCCAGCATTCCCACCCATCTAGGGAAAAGGAGCTGATATGTCCATGATCACACATGCTCAGTGGCTTAAAGGGGTTGTCCAGGACGCCAGTTTTGAAGACCTACATTTATAATAGCTCATCAACATCAAATTGGTGAGGGTCTGACACCCAGTAATCCCACCGATCAAGAGAATAGTAGCTGAATTGCAATTCCCGGCATTGAATGGAGCAGTCCTGTATATATTTACATCAGGCCCTAAACTAAAAACAACTGGTCCAACACTCAACATCCCTACTGATCTTATATTGAGGACATATCCTAAAGAAATCTCATTTGTATTAAGCTGCATTTGCCGTTCGTAAAAACTCTCATTTCAAGATTATCTTGCAGTGTAAACAGGCTGTCAATCATCTGATGAATGAGCAAAACATTTGTTCATCGGGTTAAATGATTCTTTTGTGCAGTGAAGAAGATCTTTGTGCTGGGTAGTGCATTGTCCTCGCCTCGCTGAAGATCATGGCAGCCAATGGGTATTATGCATCTATCACAGATTTCTCAGTGCGCATCGTTTACTTTGGTCTGCCTGTGTAAACAGCCAATTAAAAGACCGTCGATCGGTAAAGGTTTACTGATCAGTGGCAGTATCTTGCCTCCAGTCGACCCTTACATACACGTGGTTTCTTGTAATCACTGTCGCTCCATTTATTGAAGGAGATAGTCAAGTACACCACCTAGCTCTTTTTATCAGTAATAGACAGAAAATTGAGCTATAGTGTGCAAGTCAAACTGCTGCTCGTTTCAGTCAGACGGCATCGAACTCTTAAAGGGGTTGTCCACTACTATGACAACCCCTTTGTTTGGCCCCCATAAAATAATAAAGCCTATACTCCCCTCCCATGCTGGCACCGTTCCAGCGGTGTCAGCACTCGCTCTCCATGCTGTTGTTGTGACACGTGATGCCGGCGCCCAATCAGGTGGTGAGTATAAGCTTTATTATTTTATGGCCCAGGGGATAACAAGGAGTTGTCCAAGTAGTGGTTGAATACACATTAGACTTAAGTGGGTTGATCCGGCCGATATCGATGGGTTTGGCTGACGGTCTGACGTGTATGGGGGCACCCACCGACTGATGGTCAAAAGATATGTCGATCTAGTATGTCCGATGGCGGACTGCTGATAGCATTGTGCTCCCAGAGATAAGCTGCCAGCAGACGAATCAGTCGGCGGCTTTCTCATGGAGAACAGCCGATTGAGCACTCCCGTGTATGGGAGAGATGGCTGATGGCCGAACGATGGGCCGAAACATTGCCCGGCCGACAACAAACTAGTGTGTATGGCCTGCTTTATTCTGGAGAGTGGTAGGAGCCCTATCGCTATCAGACTCTTATCACCCATCCAAGTTGTAATTGTGGGACAACCCCTTTGATTATAAATATGCTATTAATTTTGTGTCTATGCAGATCTATGTGTCTCCATAACTATAGACCAACCATATTCAAAATTATAACAATATAAAATAATAAACTATCTTAAATAACTCATTATAAAGACATCAGCGTAAAGAAACCAGAATATAGCGGCATCATTTCTCAGTACTTCTCTTTCCACCCTGATACTGCAGTAAGACACTAGGCTGCACTGACACAGAATACAGATATAGAAATTTAATTTGTTTCTTAATACCTTTTTAGTAGAACGACTGAGCGAAATAATTGTTTTGCCAACATGAGATATCTTTTACCTACTTTTTTTTCCCCTTTTCTTCGTCCTGAATGTCTTATTAACTTAAGTTATTTAAATAGAATTAAATTTTTCTTCTTCTCGCCGTGAACTCTGTGTAACTTGCAGAAATTATCTTGATCGGAAAAAAAACATCGCAATTGACAGTGTGCTTGGAATGATTGTGACTTTACAAAGGGAAGAAAGAATTAGATCAGATCAAGGAAGCTTTCACAGCCATTTCACTGTTAGAAGTGGTTATACAGACTTACTTATTCCTCCATTGTTACCGGAGTAAAATTCCAAAATGCAGAGGCACATGAAACACTATGAATTCGGAGAAGAAGCACAGAGCAATTAATGGAACATTTTTGCCTGCAGGCAAGGAACCAAATTCAGTTCCCAAACTTATACTGCCGAGTACCTTAAAATAAAGCTTAGCCTCCTGAGCGTCTTTAAAAGATGTTCACATTTTTGAAACCAGTTTGTTAGTCCAATGCGTTGAAAATTAAAAATGATGCAAGTTTTCCAAATAGTCTTGATTGAGAAACTGCTGTGTCTCTATGGTAACAGACTACAGGCAAACCCTCTGTAGTCAGGTTTTGCAGTCTTGTGTTACTTTACATTTTCTACTCCCCATTTTTAACTTACCGATAGATAACCGAAAAGTAGCAGTTGGAGTAAAGTACCCTAAGACTGCCGAGATTCTTTATAAAAGAGGTTTTTCCAGTTTTATAACTTTCTTTTAGACTTTTGTGGAAAATTATGAAGCCAGATGTGTCAGAATTCTCACCCAGTTTTTGTAAAGAAACCCCCTTTCATGACTTGGACTTATTTTTAAGTGTCTTAGAAATTTTCGGTGCCTTGCCCGACAAAGGAACAGGGCATCACTGAAAAAGCAGGCAGTTTAGGGGAAAGGTCCTGATACCTTGCACCAAAATTATGGTGCAAATTTTGAGTTTAAAGTTAGCTTATAGGTAGCATTACCTTAGACTAGTCAATCTAAAAAGTACACCAAATTTTTTAAACAGCATGGACCACATTGATAAATCTGGCCCATTTTAAGGCTGTCTAGCCTAAGTTTGCTGTAAGAATCAACATTTTTGATAAATCTGTCCCTTTGTGTTTTAATTCTTCACCATTTTCAAGATATTAGTCAGTGAATGAGAACACTCTTGATTAAACAACTAAACAATGGAGCTAAAATAGGGATGACAGAGCCCCATTTTTCTAACACATCACTTAATGGGGTAATAACTTTGGAATACTTCTAACAATCCCAGGGTTTCTCAGATTGTTATTTTTGAGTGCACCCTTGTACATTATTTTAGTAGTAAATTTAGGTCAATAACATTTGCGTTTATGTATCTAAATATCAGAAATTGACCATAAATTGTGAGAAATTGATGATTTTCAAGTTTGAATTTTTATGCCTATAAAACAGATAGTCATACCGCACAGAATAGTTAACACATAACATTTATCATATGTCTACTTTAGTTTAGCAACGTTTTTCATACAGCGGGTGAAATAAATATTGAACATGTCACCAATTTTCTAAGTAAATATATTTCTAGAGGTGCTATTGACATGAAATTCTCATCAGATGTTGGTTACTACCCATTTAACCCCTTATTAGCTTATGACGTATTAGTACGCTATAGGCTATCACCCCCATTTCAGTGCGGGCTCCGGCGCTGAGCCCGCACTGAACCGGACACATGTCAGCTGATTCTTACAGCTGACATGTGCCCGCAACAGCCGCGGGTGGAATTGTGATCCACCCGCAGCTGTTAACCAGTTAAATGCCGCTGTCAATCTCTGGCAGCGGCATTTAACTCGCGCTTCCAGGAAGCGCGTCCTAGGCCCCGCCCATCGATGACCCCATCACTTGATCGCGGGTCACCAATGGGTTGGCATGACAAAACGGGGTCTGCAGCAGACCCCTGTGGTTGTCATGTCTCGCTTGCTGTGAGCGCAACCCAGTGGTCGGCGCTCATAGCAAGTGAGCATTTCTACTGCATACAGGCGATCTGCTCATCGCTTATATGCAGTAGAAGCTATCAGAAAACTGCTGCTTCTAGTCTCCTATTGATACTATTGAAGCAAGCAAAAAAATGTTTTTAAAAATATAAAAATATATATATATATAAGTTTAAATCACCCCCCTTTCGTACCATTCAAAATAAAATAATAATAATGAAAAAAACCCACATACACATATTTGGTATCGCCGCGTTCAGAATCGCCCGATCTATCAAAATAAAAAAAGAATCCGATCGGCAAACGGCGTAACGACAAAAAAATTCTAAACGCCAGAATTACGTTTTTTTGGTTGTCGCAACATTGCAATAAAATGCAATAACAGGCGATCAAACCATAAAACATCACATCTGCCCCAAAATGGTATCAGGAAAAACGTCAGCTTGACGCGCAAAAAATGAGCCCTTACCTGGCCTCAGATCCCGAAAAATGGAGATGCTACAGGTCTCAGAAAATGGCACCATTTTTTTTTTTTTTTTTAGCAAACTTTGGATTTTTTTTTTTCACCACTTAAATAAAAAAGAACCTATACATGTTTGGTGTCTACGAACTCGAACTCGGAATGACCTGGAGAATAATAATGGCAGGTCAGTTTTAGCATTCAGTGAACGTGGTAAAAAAAAAAAAAAAACAACCGTGGAATTGCATTTTTTTGCAATTTCACCGCACTTGGACTTTTTTTCCCCGTTTTTCAGTACACAATATGGTAAAACCAGTGATGTTGTTTAAAAGTACAACTTGTCCCGCAAAAAATAAGCCCTCACATGGCCATATTGACCGAAAAATAAAAAGGCTATGGCTCTGGGAAGAAGGGGAGCAAAAAATGAAAACGCAAAAACTGAAAAACCCAAGGTTGTTAAAGGGTTAATCCACACAGACTAAGAAATCAAACCACAGATGTCCATAAATTAAGTTATGTGTAATAATGAGAAATTACACAGGGAAAAAGTATTGAATACATGAAGAAATAGAGGTGCAAAAAGCCGTGGAAAGTCATGACTCCAGCTGAAATCTATCAGTAATTAGCATTCCTGTCACTTAGTGAAAAATATTATCAGCTGGTTCAACTGGTGGCCTATAAAAATGTGTCTCATCACCAAGGTGCCACACAAGAAACATCTCATAATGGGTAAAACCAGTGAACTGTCTCAAGACCTTCACAACCTTATTGTTGCAAAACATACTAATGGCATTGGTTAAAGAAGAATTTCTAAACAACTGAAGGTTCTAGTGAGCACTGGAGGTGGATAGAACATCATTTCACCCTAAACCAGCCCCACAAGATTTCAGACAGAGGAATGAAAAGAATTATCAGAAGAGTTGTCCAATGGCTAAGGACCACCTGTGGAGAGCTACAGAAGTACCTGGAAACAGCAGATACAACTGTTTCTTAAGAAAACTACAAGTAATCCACTCAACCTCCATGGCCTGTTTTCATGCTCAACGCGCAAGATACATTGTTGAACAAAAAGCATGTTCAAGCGCGTTTAAAGTTTACTCAACAACATTTACAAGCCCGTGAAATACTGGGATAATCTAGCCTGGTCAGATGAGACCAAAATAATTGAACTCTTTGGATGTGATAATACACAACACCGAAACATACCAACAGTGAAGTTTGGAGGTGGGAACATCATGGCGTGGGGCTGTTTTTCAGCATACGGCACTGGCAAACTTCATAATTGAAGGAGTTATGAATGGACAAATGAAGCTACCATCACCAATAAAAGCTTGGTGCAAAGTGTTAAATACATTTCAGTAAGCGTGTTCAATACTTTTTCTCTGTGTTATTTCACATTATTACACATAGCTAGTGTTGAGCGAACATGCTCGACACTGCTCGGTACTCGCCCGAGCATCACGCTACTCGGGATGTTCGGCGAGCACCGAGCATTTCCGGGTTACTCGAGCGGGAGCTCGGGTCTCCGCCCTGCATGTTTGGCGCTCTTTACAGAGCCAATGAACATGCAGGGATTGCCAGCCAGTCACTGTAATGCCGCAGCCATGTTGTTTGTGGGCATTACAGTGATTGGCTGGCCGCACAGCGTCACCTCGAGTATTTAAAACCGGGCGCCGCCATCTTGGACACAGTCGCTCCGGATCAGACAGTGTAGGGACAGAGCTGCTGATTTAGGGAGAGATATATCCTGCAAAATAGTTAGTGTAGGGTCTGTAAAGGCTGCCAGATCAAACAAACAGTCCTTCTCAGGACTAATATCCATCCCAGGTGTATCAGGCAGGCAGGCAGGCTGTATAGGAGACGCAGTGGTTATACCAGCAAACGCTGCATTACAGTCCTGTGTGCTGCTCCTGTTGCTGAAATTGCTGGACTTAGCTCCAGGTCCCGGGGGCCAGGAAAAATCCTTTTTTTTATCTAAATCCTCTTTTTTTTTTCCTCCTTCACAATGTACAAATACCCATCTTATTAACCTTTTGGTGCCCCCCCCCCAAAAAAAAAGTGTGCCTCTGATTTTTCAGACACAAATATATCTGTTGAAAATAGTCTGGTGTAGGCCAGAGAAATAGAAGTGTGGTTTTGCAGTTCTATGGGCCATTTGTATCTAAAAAAAACTGTTTGAGTGTGTCGCTCACTGTTCAGCCGCAAATATATATATATTTTAAAAAGCCTGGTATACACCAGTAAATTATTACTGTGGTTTTGATGTTCCACGGTAAAACATCTCTATTATCCTGTTTTTGGCATTTTTTGCTGTATAAAAATAATAAGTGTCTCCCTGATTTTTCAGACACAAATATATCTGTTGAAAATAGTCTGGTGTAGGCCAGAGAGACAGAAGTGTGCTTTTGCTGTTCCACGGTAAAAAATCTCTATTATCCTGCTTTTTGCATTTTTTGCTGTAAAAAAAAAAAAAATAGTGTCTCCCTGATTTTTCAGACACAAATATATCTGTTGAAAATAGTCTGGTGTAGGCCCGAGAAATACAAGTGTGGTTTTGCAGTTCCACGGTACAAACCTCTGTATTATCCACTTTTGGGCCATTTGTATCTAAAAAAACCAGTTTGAGTGTGTCGCTCACTGTTCAGCCGCAAATATATATATATTTTAAAAAGCCTGGTATACACCAGTAAATTATTACTGTGGTTTTGATGTTCCCCGGTAAAACATCTCTATTATCCTGTTTTTGGCATTTTTTGCTGTATAAAAATAATAATAGTGTCTCCCTGATTTTTCAGACACAAATATATCTGTTGAAAATAGTCTGGTGTAGGCCAGAGAGACAGAAGTGTGCTTTTGCTGTTCCACAGTAAAAAATCTCTATTATCCTGCTTTTTGCATTTTTTGCTGTAAAAAAAAAAAAATAGTGTCTCCCTGATTTTTCAGACACAAATATATCTGTTGAAAATAGTCTGGTGTAGGCCCGAGAAATACAAGTGTGGTTTTGCAGTTCCACGGTACAAACCTCTGTATTATCCACTTTTGGGCCATTTGTATCTAAAAAAAACAGTTTGAGTGTGTCGCTCACTGTTCAGCGGCAAATATATATATATTTTAAAAAGCCTGGTATACACCAGTAAATTATAACTGTGGTTTTGCTGTTCCCCGGTAAAAAATCTCTTTTATTCAGGTTTTGGTAGTTTTTTCCGTAAAGAAAAACAGTAGTGTCTCCTGACTGTTGTGACACAAAAATATATCTGTTGAAAATAGTCTTGTGTAGGCCCGACATCCCAGTGTGGTTTCGCAGTTCCACGGGTCAAATCGCTGTACTATCCAGTTTTGGGCCTTTGGTATCTAAAAAAAAAGCAGTTTGAGTGTGTCGCTCACTGTTCAGCCGCAAATATCTCTATTTAAAAAAGTGTGGTATACCCCAGTAAACAATAACTGTGGTTTTCCTCTTCCACGGTTCTAATCTACTCTTTATTACCCTTTTTCCATTGATAGTGCAAGTGTAAGCTATTTTACTTCATTTACAATGGGCAAGGCGCGTGGCAAGGGACGTGGAAGTGGACGTTCTGGTGATGGTTCGTGCAGAGGACGGGGCCGTGGCCAAGGTGAAAATGTGCCACAACCAACAGCCACATCTTCTCGCTCCCACTTCTTGACCGAATTACTAGGGAAGCACAGAACAACACCAGTATTGAGAACTGATCAGTGTGAACAGGTTATTAATTGGATAGCAGACAATACTTCCAGTTACCTGGGCACCACCACCTCCGGTCTGTCTTCCACACGGTCAACTCTTAGTAGCCGTGAGTCTCGACCGCATACTCCTCCTCACCCTGATGCTCCTTCCTCCCACCATGCCGAGTGTCGTCAGACAGCAAGTGATCCCACACTTGGACACTCTGAAGAGCTGTTCACTGGTCCATTTCCATATTTGGGCCCCTCGCCTGATACGCTTGAAGTGGTGGAAGAGGAGATCCCATGTTGCGATGCCCAAATATTTGAACAGCCACGGCCACAGGAAGTCGACGTTGGCAATCTGTCACAAGAGGTGGACGATGACGAGACACAATTGCCAGGAAGTGAGGAGGAGGATCGTGGTGCGCAAGTGGAAGAGGAGGAGGTGGTGGATGATGTAGTAACTGACCCAACGTGGAAGGAGGACATGCAGAGTGAGGCCAGCAGCACACAGGGGGAGGGAGGCAGAGTACCCCAACAGGAAGGAAGAAGCAGTGTGGTGGCCGCAGACAGAAGGCAGGCAACCGTTCCCCGTAACACCAACACGAGGGACGTTGCCAGTACAAGTGGTAGGTCTTCCAGAGTCTGGAATTTTTTTAAAGACTCTGCTGTTAACCCCAAAAAGGCCATATGTTCCACCTGCCATGCCAGCATCAGCAGGGGTGACAAAACTACCAGCCTGACCACCACCAGCATGATCAGGCACATGGCAGCAAAGCACCCGACTTTGTGGGGCGAAACCCAGGGTCCACGACCAGTGTCAGCGGGTGTCACCACTGCTTCTTCCACTGTTGTGCGTGCAATAGAACCCCCTGTTGTGTGTGCAAGGCAATCCCCTGTCCATACTGCATGTAAAGATGCCCCCTCCTCTCAGTCTTCACTTGTTATGGCAGTTTCTCAAGAAACAGCATCAACGTCCACGTCAACGTCCCACCGCAGCATTCAATTGTCCATATCCCAGACCTTTGAACGAAAGCGGAAATTCGCAGCTAACGCCCCACAGGCCACAGTCCTAAATTCGCACATTTCACGACTGCTTGCATTGGAAATGCTGCCTTTTAGGCTGGTGGAGACGGAATCCTTCCGCAATCTTATGGCGGTGGCTGTCCCTCGGTACTCGGTCCCCAGCCTACACTATTTTGCCCGGTGTGCCATCCCCTCACTTCACAAGCACGTGTCCCAAAGCATCTGCCGTGCCCTCAACAACGCAGTTACTGGGAGAGTCCACCTGACAACGGACACGTGGACAAGTGCTTGTGGCCAGGGACGGTACATCTCTCTGACGGCACACTGGGTAAACATAGTGGAAGCCGGGACCCAGTCGGACCTTGGGACGGAACACATCCTCCCCACACCGAGGATTGCGGGCCCTATGTCAGTCAGAGTTGCCCCCACAGTGTACAGCTCCTGCGCATCCTCCTCCTCCTCCTCATGTTCAGCCTCCATCTCAGATATCACCACATCAGTTACAAGCTGGAAGCATTGCAGTACTGCCTCCGCCAAGCAGCAACAGGCTGTGCTGAAACTCATAAGCTTAGGTGATAAACCTCACACTGCTTGTGAGTTGTGGACAACTGTGAAAGAGCAGGCAGATCTGTGGCTGAGACCGCTGAACCTACATCCCGGCATGGTCGTGTGTGACAATGGCCGTAACCTGGTGGCAGCTCTGAGGCGAGGTGAGATCACACACGTACCATGCCTGGCTCATGTGCTTAACCTCGTGGTTCAGCGGTTTCTTAAATCGTACCCCGAGTTGCCAGATCTGCTCGTGAAAGTACGCCGCCTGTCAGCTCATTTTCGCAAGTCGGCTACAGCTTCCGCCGCCCTTGCTGTGTTGCAGCAGCGTTTGCAGCTTCCAGCACACCGACTGGTGTGTGATGTCCCCACACGTTGGAACTCTACCCTCCACATGTTGCAAAGGATTTGTGAGCAGAAGAGAGCAGTTGTGGAGTACCAGCTGCAACAAGGCCGTCCATATTCAGGTCAGACTCCACACATAAGACTTCAGGAGTGGACCTGGATGTCTGACATATGTACCATCCTGACAAACTTTGAGGAGGCCACCAAGATGGTGAGTGGCGATGACGCCATCATTAGTGTCAGCATCCCACTTGTCTGTCTTTTGCAACGCTCTCTGCAGAGAATTAAAGAGGAGGCATTGCAGCCAGAGTATGATGAGATGGATCAAGAAGCCGTAGCGGGCGATTACACAGAGCCCAGCCTCATCTCATCCCAACGTGCATTGGGGGACAATGAGGAAGAGGAGGAGGATGAGGAGGAGGAAGAACAGGAGCTGCTATCATGCGTTGTAGACGGTAGTACCTGTACAAGTGTCATACCGTCGGTTCAGCGTGGGTGGCCTGAGGACAGGGGGGAGGAGGAAGAGGAGGAGGAGAGCATGGTCAGTCGTCATCTTGGTGAGGACACGGAAATCTTGCCCGTTACCAGTCTGGCACGCATGGCTGACTTTATGTTACGCTGCCTTAACCGTGACCCTCGCGTTGTCAAAATGTTGGGTGACAGTCATTACTGGTTGGTGACACTTGTAGACCCCCGCTACAAGGAGAACTTTCACTCTCTTATTCCTGAGGTGGAGAGGTCTACAAAAATGGGCAATACCAGAAGGCCCTTGCTGCAGAACTCTTAAAAAAATTCCCATCTGAACACGCGAGCGGCAGAGGTCACAGTTCGTTGCCCAACCAAGGCGTACAGGCGAGAGAGATGCAACTCCAATCCAGCAGAGGCAGGGGAACACTGTCAACGTTCTGGGACAGTTTTCTGACACCCGCCCGGCTTACAGGCCCTGAGGCGCGGGGTACTCTCACAAGGAGTGGAAAGTTTCAAAAGATGGTGAGGGAGTACCTTGCCGATCGTACCAGCGTCCTCCGTGATTCCTCTGTGCCTTTTAATTATTGGGTATCCAAGCTGGACACTTGGAATGAACTCGCTCTGTACGCCTTGGAGGTCCTGGCCTGCCCTGCCGCTAGCGTGTTATCGGAGCGTGTTTTTAGTGCCGCTGGGGGAATTATAACTCATAAGCGCACTCGCCTGTCAACTGACAATGCTGACAAGCTGACCCTTATCAAAATGAACAAGGGCTGGATTGGGCCAGACTTCTCATCACCATCAAATGACAGCAGAGTAACATAAAGTCAAATCCACTGTGTTATTTCGGGAGGTGTATTCACATGCACCGCTTCACACCCACACATGGGTATACGCTTCCTCGTTTCGGCTGTTTAATCTTCTTCTCCTTATCCTCAGCCTCCACCACCACTATACCACCAGGGTGCCAGCATTGCAAGTTCCTCCGTCCTAATTTTTGGCAGCTTTTGCTGGGAAAGCATAAGCAAATACCATGGGACACCCACTCCCCAATAATGGGACTTATGTTTGTAATATGCTGTACTGCATGGCTCTTGTAAGGGGCATTGCAAGTTGCTCCGTCCTAATTTTTGGCAGCTTTTGCTGGGAAAGCATAAGCAAATACTATGGGAGACCCACTCCCCAATAATGGGACTTATGTTTGTAATATGCTGTACTGCATGGCTCTTGTAAGGGGCATTGCAAGTTGCTCCGTCCTAATTTTTGGCAGCTTTTGCTGGGAAAGCATAAGCAAATACTATGGGAGACCCACTCCCCAATAATGGGACTTATGTTTGTAATATGCTGTACTGCATGGCTCTTGTAAGGGGCATTGCAAGTTGCTCCGTCCTAATTTTTGGCAGCTTTTGCTGGGAAAGCATAAGCAAATACTATGGGAGACCCACTCCCCAATAATGGGACTTATGTTTGTAATATGCTGTACTGCATGGCTCTTGTAAGGGGCATTGCAAGTTGCTCCGTCCTAATTTTTGGCAGCTTTTGCTTGCAAGGCATAAGCAAATACTATGGGACACCCACTCCCCAATAATGGGACTTATGTTTGTAATATGCTGTACTGCATGTGACGCGCCCCCTGGGCCGTGTGTACACGTGTGTGGGATACCCGGTGCCGGGTCTCTGGGGTCTGTAGTCTCCGTGGCGGTGACCCGGTCCCGTGGCTCAGGCCGGTCAAACCAGTGGCAATCTTTCTTAGGTTTTGAGGTTAATTGTCCGACTGCGCCACCCGTGGATTGCGGTCAGGGAGTACCACCGCTGCGAGGCAGACCGCTGAGGCTGGTGTTGTGTGCGCAGCATAAAATGGGATAACTCCCCTCGGGAGGAGTATAGCCTCAGGGCAGTGAGTGTGGATGATGGGGGTGATGGTGCACGAGCGCAGCAGGAATGACTCAGAGTCTTTGCAGTGCAGTTCAGGGTCTTTACTGATGATTATAAAGTAGACCCTCCCGGGAGTACTGGCTAGCATAAGAGGCCTGGTCAGTCTGTGAGCAAGCAGGAGTTCCCCTGGCCAGGTGGAGTTGTAGGCCTCCCCGTCTGTCTGCACTCTTCCTGGCTACCTTGCTGTAAGCGGGTAGAAGTAGCCCACGTCCCTGAGTGTACCGTGTAGTGCTCACCCGTATGGCTGGTGACTTGGGGCCTTCTGTTAGCCTCCGCTCCACGACGGCGGTGCTGGTCCCTTGCTTGTGACTGAGCCTCCGGGCTTCTATGGCCAGAGGACCTGAAATCCCCTGCCGGCTGGTTTCTGCTGCTGGATATATAAGTCCTCACAGCTTCGGACTCCTGTGTCCGGTTCCTATTGTCTTCTGCCAGGGCGAGCTCTGCTCAGCTTCCAGCCCCTGGTCTTTAGCTTCCAGCTCCTACAGAGCTCCTTGCTGTTACTTTCCCTTGCTCTCACTCTGACTCTGACTGTTCTCTGACTCACTCAACCCCGCCCCAGATCCAGTTTATAAGGGCAGAATTCTCCCCTCCCAGGATTGGGGCAGGAGGATGTTGCATGTTTAAGGGATCCTGACCAGGAAACCTCCTACTTGCTCTCCGACGTAATATCTCTATTACTGTGGTGACCAGACCCCTAGGGTGCCACACATGGCTCTTGTAATGGGCATTGCAGTTCCTCATAATTTTTGGAAAGCCTTCCATTCACTGCTTAGGCCAACAGTGCACGGGAGACCCAGTTGCTATAAATGGAAAAAAAGGTTTAGTTAACGCCCTCTGACCTCCATGTCATTTCCAAGGGGCATTGGAGTGGCTCGAAATTTTTGGTAGGCATTGCACTCACTGTATGCCCTATAACTGTGTAGCCGAACCGCTCCTTTTGTTACAGAAACATATCCTACAAGACATATCTGGTTGACTGGCCTGATATTGATGTGAATGGTCCCTGTTCCTCCTGCTCTTTCTCCTTTGCCACTACCTCATCCATCATTTATCACCTGAAGCTTTGTTTTAACTGGAGTCATAGAACTTGGATAGTAGCATGAAAACATCCAGCAATCCTCGGAGGTGGTAGGATATGCGCCAAAACGCTGACCACCTCAGGCCTAGCCGCTACTACATACATGCGCTTGCATTACAACAAAACAAAGCAGATGCTAACTTCTATCATCCTCATCATACTCCTCACCTTGGCACTCTCAACTCCCCTGATGGAGAAGCCAGGGCCCACCGGAGGAGTCTGATAGTCCGGTGGGCTCGGCCAATGCTGCCCTAAAGCAGGCCAGGCTAAGAAAAGTGTGGGAAAGGTTACCGGGACAAATAGGGGTGGCTGGGGACCGAGTATGGACACCCGGCCACCCCCTGGAGGCTGGGGAGCAAGCGGGGACACCCGGCCACCAGGAGGCTGGGGACTGAGTATGGATACCAGGCCGCCGACACAGCCATGGCGTGGTGGCCAGATTCCGCCTCCACATGCCTAAAAGGCCCAATTTAAAGTGCAAGCAAGCAGTATCGTATTGCAGCCTGGGGGTGGGTGGGTGGCAGGCAGCATACTTGAGCTTGTATTGCAAGGAATGGGGGAGGTACAATTGAACACTGCCCTGGGACTAGAACTTGCATGGGGATAGTTGCAAGTCTGCATCTTCTGATGCGGTAAGGATCACTTATGATGGGCACACTTTTAGACAGTGACCTGGGAGTCAGAGATGCTTCCAGGGGTCTTCCCCATGCTGTTCCCTTGTCTTTTCAGCACTTTATGCATGTGTCACACAGCACATGGCCAGATAAGGTTGTAAAATGTTAAAATGACATTTCACGGTGAATGCATTTGTCATAGTTGAAAGCAATACAAAAGTGCAAAAACGCATAAAAAATGCTACTTGTGAACATAGCCGAAGGTGTGGAGGAGTATTTTTGTTTTTGGTCATTTATTTTAACTTATACACAAGTCTTTTCCCTGGAAAGGATGTTTCTTAAGTAGTGTTGAGCATTCCGATACTGAAATATCGGGTATCGACCGATATTCGCGGTATCGGAATTCCGATACTTAATTCCGATACTTTTACAATATCGAATACCGGAATCGGAAGTTCCCATAATGCCTGCACTCTGCAGTGTCTCTGAAGTATGACAAGCTGGATGGCAGCGCTCAGCTGAGATCCAGCCTGTCATCAGAATGCCATCCCAGCGTGGGAGAATTCTCCTGATCGTTTAAAAGCCGGCGGGCGGTAAAAAGCCGCCGGCTTTTAAACAATCACACAGCCCCATACTGCTTCCCCGCAGCCTCCCACCCCGATCCTCCGCTCCCCTCGCCACCTCCCATCCCGATCGTAAGTTAGGACCGGGCGGGGAGCGCAGCACCAGGGAGCGGGGAGCGAAGGACCCGGGCGGGGAAGCCGGCAGTGAAAAGACTTCACCGCCGGCTTTCCCGTTCTGTGCTGCGCTTTCCCGCCGGTTATTTCAAATGAACAGCTGAGGTATCAGGTGATGCTGATCAGCTGTTCATTTGAAGTAGCCGCGGTGCCCTCAGAGGGTTCACGTGAGTTCATGCTTGACTGCATTGCATGAACTCACATAAACTTTCCCACGGCCGCACAGGTCAGCCTCACCTCCCAGACGATCAGCCCGTCATGATTGGTGTGTGTGGGTGTCTGTGCGTGTGTCTGCGAGTGTGTGCGGGGTGTCTGTGCGTGTGTCTGCGAGTGTGTGCGGGGTGTCTGTGCGATGTCTGCGGGTGTGTGCGATGTCTGCGGGTGTGTGCGGTGTCTGTGCGATGTGTGCGGGTGTGCGCAGTGTCTGTGCGATGTCTGCGGTGTCTGTGCGATGTCTGCGAGTGTGTGCGGTGTCTGTGCGATGTCTGTGAGTGTGTGCGGTGTCTGTGCGATGTCTGCGGGTGTGTGCAGTGTCTGTGCGATGTCTGTGAGTGTGTGCGGTGTCTGTGCGATGTCTGCGGGTGTGTGCGTGCAGGCAGACATAGGCCGATGGGAGTAGTAGTTGCACATCGGCCTGATGCAGATTCCATCCCCCAGCTGCCTAGTTGTACCTGGCTGGACACACAAATAGGGAGAAGCCCCACTTATTTTTTTTTTAAATTATTTCATGAAATTCATGAAATAATAAAGAAAAAAAGGGCTTCCCTATATTGTTGTGTCCGGCCAGGTACAAATAGGCAGCTGGTGGTTGGGCGCAGCCCGTTCCTGCCTGCTGTACCTGGCTGGACACAAATATAGTGCGAAGCCCCACGTAAATTTTTTTTAATTATTTCATGGATGCGCCATTTCTGGGGCGGCTGACGGCTGGTGTTTCTAGCCTGGGAGGGGGCCAATATTCATGGCACCCTTCCTGGGCTATTAATATCAGCCCCCAGCTGTCTGCCTAGCCTTTGCTAGCTATTAAATAAGGGGGGACCCCACGTCATTTTTTTGAGGGGGTCCCCCATTTTAATAGCTAGTAAAGGCTAGGTATTCAGCTGGGGGCTCATATTAGTAGCCTGGGAAGCTCCGTGGGTATTACCCCCTTCCCAGGCTTCAAACATCTGCCCCAGCCGTCTGCTTAACCTCCGCTAGAGACTAAAATTAAGGGGAACCCCACGCCAATTTTTTTTAAATAAATCCTTTATTTTAACACTAAATGACAAGTACAGTAAGCAACACTGTCACTGTACTTCTTATATATGTGACTGACATGTTTCTATCTATCTAATCTGTGTGTGATGCTCTATTCTTTCTGTTGTAAATTGTCGGGTACCGGTGTATGCCGCTGATGAATTGCCGGCTTTTCGCGTAATACATTCTACATTATTCTTAGTTGTTTTACTTCATGTAGAATTAACCTACAAGGAAAGAAAGGGTTTATTTTCATTCCGATATTTGTGTCCCATTGACTTGCATTGGTTTCCGGTATCGGAATAGGCGATATCCGATACTTTTTGGGTATCGGTCCGATCCAATCCGATACGATATTTCCTGATATCGGAAGGTATCGCTCAACACTATCCTTAACATATTTCACAGGAAAAAAGTTTCACTTTCGTTTTTGAACGTTTTATTGTGAGCCTGTAAAAGTGGCTTAATACCTCTGACCACGTTGTTGACAGCAGTGACCTGGGGGTCAGAAATGCTTCCAGGGGCGATCCCCATGCTGTCCCCATGTCATTTGAGCACCGTCACTATCGTTTTGGGCATGTGTTAGGCTTTTAAAAGACTGCCGGGGGTGCCACCGCAAAAATTCTCGAGTCTCCCATAGACTAACATTGGGCTCGTTGCTCGGGTCGAGCACCCGAGTATCACGGCGAGCTCGGCCCGAGCTTCGAGCACCCGAGCATTTTAGTGCTCGCTCAACACTGCACATAACTTAATTTATGGACATTTATGGATGATTTCTTTGCATGTGTAGATTGGATGAGTTGTTATCGACATCTGGTGAGAATTTCATGTCAATAGCACCTTTACAAATATATTTACTTAGAAAATTGTTGACATGTTCAATACTTATTTCACCCGCTATATATACAGTATATATATACATATATATGTATCTATAGATATAGATATATATATATGAATAAACTATGAAAATTAAAGGTGCTATGTAATAATGTCTCATATAATGCACGTAATCCTATGAATAGCTCCTAACATTTTAAAAATAAATAATGCAAAACCGCCTGCATATCTGAATAAGAAATATGAAGCAAGTATAATTCCAACATCTACATAGTAGAGTGCTATGTTGTGTGTTATGGAAGGTGAATATCTTACCTACATACATATGGTGTGAATGACCAATGTGGCAACGAGCTAAAGTGAAAAAATATGTGCTGTGTAAAATAGTTATGTGCAATTAGTCTAATAACAACATAGACTAATTAGACTAATCCCTTTCATGGGAGATAATGCTCAGTACTCAGAGCTGTATGCTGGAGCATTTTTCATCTGATTGATGGGGTACCAGATGTTAGACCCCATCAATCTCATATTGATGATCTATCCTACAGATGGGTCACCGATCGTTAAGACCTGAACAACCCCTTTAAGTGGGTTCTCCCTTACACCAATGTCACATTTCCATATATACACTGCTCAAAAAAATAAAGGGAACACTCAAATAACACATCCTAGATCTGAATGAATGAAATACTCTCATTGAATACTTTGTTCTGTACAAAGTTGAATGTGCTGACAACAAAATCACACAAAAATCATCAATGGAAATCACATTTATTAACCAATGGAGTCCTGAATTTGGAGTCACCCCCAAAATTAAAGTGGAAAAACACACTACAGGCTGATCCAACTTTGATTTAATGTCCTTAAAACAAGTCAAAATGAGGCTCAGTATTGTTTGTTGCCTCCACGTGCCTGTATGACCTCCCTACAACGCCCGGGCATGCTCCTGATGAGGTTGCGGATGGTCTCCTGTGGGATCTCCTCCCAGACCTGGACTAAAGCATCCACCAACTCCTGGACAGTCTGTGGTGCAATGTGACGTTGATGGATGGAGCGAGACATGATGTCCCAGATGTGCTCAATCGGATTCAGGTCTGGGGAACGGGCGGGCCAGTCCATAGCTTCAATGCCTTCATCTTGCAGAAACTGCTGACACACTCCAGCCACATGAGGTCTGGCATTGTCCTGCATTAGGAGGAACCCAGGGCCAACCGCACCAGCATATGGTCTCACAAGGGGTCTAAGGATCTCATCTCGGTACCTAATGGCAGTCAGGCTACCTCTGGCGAGCACATGGAGGGCTGTGCGGCCCTACAAAGAAATGCCACCCCACACCATTACTGACCCACTGCCAAACCGGTCATGCTGAAGGATGTTGCAGGCAGCAGATCACTCTCCACGGCGTCTCCAGACTCTGTCACGTCTGTCACATGTGCTCAGTGTAACCTGCTTTCATCTGTGAAGAGCACAGGGCGCCAGTGCAGACTTTGCCAATCCTGGTGTTCTGTGGCAAATGCCAAGCGTCCTGCACGGTGTTGGGCTGTGAGCACAACCCCCATCTGTGGACGTCGGACCCTCATACCACCCTCATGGAGTCGGTTTCTAACCGTTTGTGTCGACACATGCACATTTGTGGGCTGTTGGAGGTCATTTTGCAGGGCTTTGGCAGTGCTCCTCCTGTTCGTCCTTACACAAAGGCGGAGGTAGCGGTCCGGCTGCTGTGTTGTTGCGCTCCTATGGCCCCCTCCACATCTCCTGGTATCTGCTCCATACTCTGGACACTCTGCTGACAGACACAGCTACCCCTCTTGCCACAGCTCGCACTGATGTGCCATCCTGGATGAACTGCACTACCTGAGCAACTTCTGTGGGTTGTACTGTAGACACCGCCTCATGCTACTGTACCTCTAGGGGTGAGAGCAATGGCAAAATGAAAAAGTGACCAAAACAACAGCCAAAAAGGATGAGAACAGAGAAATGGTCTGTGGTCACCACCTGAGAACCACTCCTTTATAAGGGGTATTTTGCTAATTGCCGATCATTTCTACCAGTTGTCTGTTCCATTTGCACAACAGCAGGAGAAATTGATTCACAATCAGTGTTGCTTCATAACTAGTGTTGAGCGATACCTTCTGATATCAGGAAATATCGGATTGGATTGGATCGGGCCGATACCCAAAAAGTATCGGATATCGCCGATTCCGATACCGGAAACCAATGCAAGTCAATGGGACACAAATATCGGAATGAAAATAAACCCTTTCTTTCCTTGTAGGTTAATTCTACATGAAGGAAAACAACTAACAATAATGTAGAATGTATTGGGGGAGGTGGTTGCCCAAATCGATGGGAACAGTGCTCACAGTGAAACATGAAAAGCCGGCAATTCAGCAGTGGCATACACCCGTACCTGACATTTTAGAAAAGAAAGAATAGAGCTTCACACATAGATTAGATACATAGAAACTTGTCAGTCACATATATAAGAAGTACAGTGACAGTGTTGCTTACTGTACTTGTCATTTAGTGTAAAGGATTTATTTAAAAAAATATTAGTGTTTTCATGCACCGTCTCTTTAAAAAAGCCGGCCGGCAATTCAGCATCGGTACCCGACAATTTACAACAGAAAGAATAGAGCATCACACATAGATTAGATAGATAGAAACATGTCAGTCACATATATAATAAGTACAGTGACAGTGTTGGTTACTGTACTTGTCATTTAGTGTTAAAATAAAGGATTTCTTAAAAAAAAAATTGGCGTGGGGTTCCCCGTAATTTTAGTCTCTAGCAGAGGTTAAGTAGACGGCTGGGGCTGATGTTTGAAGCCTGGGAAGAGGGTAATACCCACGGAGCTTCCCAGGCTACTAATATCAGCCCCCAGCTGAATACCTAGCCTTTACTAGCTATTAAAATGGGGGACCCCCCCCAAAAAATGAAGTGGGGTCCCCCCTATTTTAATAGCTAGCAAAGGCTAGGCAGACAGCTGGGGGCTGATATTAATAGCCCAGGAAGGGTGCCATGAATATTGGCCCCCTCCCAGGCTAGAAACACCAGCCGTCAGCCGCCCCAGAAATGGCGCATCCTATGGATGCACCAATTCTGGCACTTAGCCTCGCTCTTCCCACTGCCCTGTAGCGGTGGCAGTGGGGTAATAAGGCTGGGGTTGATGTCAGCTTATAATGCCAGCTGACATCAAGCCCAGGTTAGTAATGGAGAGGCGTCTATAAGACACCCCCATTACTAACCCCATAGTGAAAGTTAAAAAAACACAAACACCCAGAATAAAGTCCTTTAATTGAAATAAAGACACAATTCTTTATTGTTCTAAATTAAACCATACCTGCCATCATGCCCATTCCACCTGAAGCCAACGATCTCCTGCAATAAAAGAATAATAAACCAACATCATCCTTACCTTTCGATGGTTCCCAGGACGGCTTCAGCTCTGCTACATCGAGATGACAGGCTGGATCGCAGCAGAAAGCTGCCATCCAGCCTGTCATCCCGCAGACACTGAGAAGCGCAGGCATGCTTGCGCTCCTCAGTGTCTGGCTGTGACGGCATCCAGATGAGCCGACAATGAACTCAGCTCACCTCATGCACGTCACTGACAGCGTGGGAGAATTCTCCTGCGCATGCGGTGAGCGTGAGAAACTCGGCTCATCTGGATGCGGTCACAGCCTGACACTGAGGAGCGCAAGCATGCCTGAGCTTCTCAGTGTCTGCGGGATGACAGGCTGGATGGCAGCTTTCTGCTGCTATCCAGCCTGTCATCTCGATGTAGCAGAGCTGAAGCTGTCCTGGGGACCATCGAAAGGTAAGGATGATGTTGGTTTATTATTTTTCTTTTATTGCAGGAGATCGTTGGCTTCAGCTGGAATGGGCGTGATGGTATGTATGGTTTAATTTATAACAATAAAGAATTGTGTGTTTATTTCAATTAAAGGACTTTATTCTGGGTGTTGTGTTTTTTTTTAAATACTTTACTAGAAATTCATGGCGGTCATGTCTAATATTGGCGTGACCCCATGAATTTCGGGCTTAGGGCCAGCTGATAATGCCAAGTTGGCCCTAACCCCTTTATTACCCAGTGAGCCACTGCACCAGGGCCCTGGATGAGTTGGGTACAGTGCCAGAAGATGGCTCTTCTATGAACGCGCCATTTTCCGGGGTGGCTGCGGACTGCAATTTGCAGCGGGTGGGGCCCAGAAAGCTTGGGCCTCCCTGCGCTGCGGATTCCAGCCCCCAGCTGCCTGCTGTACCTGGCTGGACACAAATATAGTGCGAAGCCCCACGTCAATTTTTTTTTCATTATTTCATTAAATAATTTAAAAAAAAAAGGGCTTCCCTATATTGTTGTGTCCGGCCAGGTACAAATAGGCAGCTGGGAGTTGGGGGCATCCCGTTCCTGGGTGCTGTACCTGGCTGGCATACAAAAATATAGCAAAGCCCACGTCAAAATTTTTTGGAAAAATTAATTAAAAAATAAATAATAATTTAGGGACTGCATCTTTATTGACCCCTCAAGTGTCATTTAGTGTTAAAATAAAGGATTTATTTAAAAAAAAAATTGGCGTGGGATCCCCCATAATTTTAGTCTCTAGCGGAGGTTAAGCAGATGGCTGGGGCAGATGTTTGAAGCCTGGGAAGGGGGTAATATCCACGGAGCTTCCCAGGCTACTAATATCAGCCCCCAGCTGAATACCTAGCCTTTACTAGCTATTAAAATGGGAGACCCCCCCAAAAAAATGACGTGGGCTCCCCCCTATTTTAATAGCTAGCAAAGGCTAGGCAGACAGCTGGGGGCTGATATTAATAGCCCAGGAAGGGTGCCATGAATATTGGCCCCCTCCCAGGCTAGAAACACCAGCCGTCAGCCACCCCAGAAATGGCGCATCCATAGGATGCGCCAATTCTGGCACTTAGCCTCGCTCTCCCACGCTGCCCTGGTGCGGTGGCAGGGGGTAATGGGGCTGGGGTTCATGTCAGCGCCAGCTGCCATGAAGCCCAGGTTAGTTATGATGGGCGTCTATAAGACACCCCCATTACTAACCTACAAAGTGTTAAAAAGAAAAAACACACACTACACCCAGAAAAAAATAATTTATTTGAAATAAAACACACCATTTTATTTAATTCTTAGTTTACTAAAAAAAATAGTTACCTGTCCACGTTCCTGCGCTGATCTCCCATGCACAGCTATCACATCTGGAGATGGTGACAGCTGTGCATGGCTGCTGTAAGCTCACACTGCCGGGAACACGTCCGCTCCCGGCAGCGGGAGCCACTGACTGAGGTCACCGGAGTGCATTCAGGCAGCGCAGCTCCGGAGACCTCCTTTACGGCACTGCTGTACCGTGGGAATTTCTCACGGTACAGCAGGGCCGTAAAGGAGCTAACCGGAGCTGCGCTGCCTGAACTCCGGCAAACCCACTTATGCAATGACGGGACTGTTTTACGGCCCTGTCATTCTAGCGGCGGCAGCGGTTCAGAGCGGTCACATTCTATGTGGCTGCTTTAAACTGGAGATCTTCGTGGGACACTCGTGGACTACTACGGAGGGGTAAGGATAAGGTTGTGGTTTATTATTTTATATTTTATTGCAGGAGATCGATGGCTTCGGGGAATTAGGTGTCTAGGTGAGTATAGGTGTAGTTTTTTATTATTTACTTTATTTTAGGTGGCGATCGGCGGGGACAGGTAATGTATGAACTAATTTATTTTAGGTAACCACTGGCCACCAATGACATGTATTTAAAATTTATTGGGGACCAAAAACAAAAAAAAAATATATATGGGGGCCTAAAAGAATAAAACACGTATAGGGGTAAAAATAACATATGGGGCAGTTTAAATAGCATTATCAGGCTGATGGGAACTACTGCTCCCATCGAGCTGATCCTGCTGGCACGAGTGGATGGGGGACAGACATAGGCCGATGGGAGTAGTAGTGTCACATTTGCCTATGTCTGCCTGCACGCACACACTAATCATGACGGGTCTGATGGTCTGGGAGGTGAGGCTGACCTGTGCGGCCGTGGGAAAGTTCATGTGAGTTCATGCAATGCAGTCAAGCATGAACTCACATGAACCCTCTGAGGGCACCGCGGCTACTTCAGCTGTTCATTTGAAATAACCGGCGGTAGAGCGCAGCACAGAACGGGAAAGCCGGCGGTGAAGTCTTTTCACTGCCGGCTTCCCCGCCCGGGTCCTTCGCTCCCCGCTCCCTGGTGCTGCGCTCCCCGCCCGGTCCTAACTTACGATCGGGATGGGAGGTGGCGAGGGGAGCGGAGGATCAGGGTGGGAGGCTGCGGGGAAGCAGTATGGGGCTGTGTGATTGTTTAAAAGCCGGCGGCTTTTTACCGCCCGCCGGCTTTTAAACAATCAGGAGAATTCTTTCAAGCTGGGATGGCATTCTGATGACAGGCTGGATCGCAGCTGAGCGCTGCCATCCCGCTTGTCATCCTTCAGAGACACTGCAGAGCGCAGGTATTATGGGAACTTCCGATTCCGGTATTCGATATTGTAAAAGTATCGGAACTCAGTATCGGAACTCCGATACCGCGAATATCGGCCGATACCCGATATTACAGTATCGGAATGCTCAACACTATTCATAACTGGACAGGTAGATTTCACAGAAGTGTTATTGACTTGTAGTTACATTGTGTTGTTTAAGTGTTCCCTTTATTTTTTTGAGCAGTGTACATTATCTGCATTTTGAGCACACTGTAGGCTCAGAAGGAAGGGGGGCTTTTGGCTTTAGAGCACAGATTTTGCTGTATTGTTTTTTGAGAGCCCTGTTGCTTTTCCAGAGTTTTTGATTTACCAGTATTGTCCAAACCCCTATTTTTTCTACTGATCACAGATCTAGGTGGGGACTTGTTTTTTACAGGATAAATAGTAATTTTTATTGGGACCATTTTGGGCTACATAACATTTTTTGAT
Source organism: Phyllobates terribilis (assembly GCF_046119375.1). NCBI lineage: Eukaryota > Metazoa > Chordata > Amphibia > Anura > Dendrobatidae > Phyllobates > Phyllobates terribilis. The sequence continues at coordinate 149,228,985 of NW_027362768.1, forward strand.
CCCTTTTTAGGCTGCGTTCACACATTGCGTATTTTCGCGCGCTTTTTTGCACGCGCTTTTTCAACATACGCAATGTGCCTTGTGTCTGCCAGCAAAGTGAATGGGAAATTCACTTTGCCGTTCAGACACTGTGTGATTTTACATGTCAATTCTTTACGCAGCTGCGTCCAGCGCTTTCTCCCTATTGTGCCCATTATAAGCGATGGAATTACGCAGCGGTGTACACACACTGCGTAATTCCAGCGCTTTTTTATGGAGGCGCAGGAGAAACTATGGATACTCACCTATCCGATGGATGGGAGAGGCGTCCGCTCCGGTCCCGCCGCTTCCAGCATCTGCCGGAGAACCGATCAGCTGACTGTCAGCTGACCGGCTTGTAAATCAGCTGATCGGCCGGTCAGCTGATTTACAAGCCGGTCAGCTGACAGTCAGCTGATCGCTTCACGGCAGATGCTGGAAGCCGCGGGACCGGACCGGACGCCTCTCCCATCCATCGGATAGGTGAGTATCCATAGGTTTTTTCTGTTAACTTAAGCAGTGTATGTACTGCAGCCAGAAGCTGTCTGTACATACACTGCTAGGGGGACACTCACACTCACACACACGACACATAGACACAGACAGTACAGACACGACACACAGACACATACATTACATTACATACAGGTGTCCATGCTCGTTACACTTCATTTCTCCTGCACCTCCGTAAAAAAAACGCAGGAAAAAACGCAGTGTGTGAATGGAGGTGCTTTTTTTACCTGCTTTAAAAAAACGCAGGTAAAAAAAGCAGGAAAATACGCGCGCGTAAAAAAACGCATGAAAATACGCAATGTGTGAACGCAGCCTTATTCAGATTTTTTTCTTTTCTTGGGACATGTTCACAGATTATGTTTTTGACGCATTTTTGCCTCGTTTTTCCACGTGTTTTACCATAGAACAAAGATGCAGCGTTTTACAGTACTAGCAATGTGAATGTGATTTCTGAAATCTCGTGCACATGCTGCTTATTTTCTCCTTTCAGATTAGAACCTTCCAAGCGATTTTTCAAATCTACAGTGCGTCAATTCTTTGAGCTTTTTTCACCCATTCAAATGAATGAGAAAAAAACGCAAGTATAAGCGTTTCAAAAGCACACACAAAAAGCACAGCAAAGACGCACGTATTTTACACAGCATTTTTACTTCCAACACTCTGGTTTTTGCTGCCGAAAAATCTGCAAATATGTAACGTGTACGTGCCCTTACTCTATGGAAGGTTAGGAATGAATCTATGGTCAACCTGTCATGAAAAAACACAAACTTACTTATTGCACGCCCGCCAGTCCTCAAAACTGCTGCTGGTCACTTGGCTTCCACATGGTGGGGAATGTCTGGTGATAGCTGCAGCCTACCAATGGCCATTGATTGGCTGAAGGGATCACATTTCATCCCAGTCGGAAGAAAGAGCTGTTCGACTGTTTCTTCTGGCTAAGATGGACTGTGACCGCTGCAGTCACTTCAAGAATGAATTCTGGGAAGCAGCAAAGAGGCCACTGTGAAACATCAGGGGCAGCTCAAGGTAAATAATGTTCAGTTTGTTATTTTGCTGAATGAGCAGCGTGAATGATCCTTGACAGCCTGTTAAATCTTTATTTCTATAAAATGTAAAAAAACATTTATGTGACACTAGTCACTACTGACAGACAGGCCGTGAGGCAGGGTTAGTCAAACGTTCCGAAGTCAGATATCAAGAGAGCAGTTAGTAAACAAAAGGGAAAAGATAAAGGTGTAGTCAGGTAACGGTCCGAGATCAGAATACCAGGAAGATGGTGGATGAGAGCAAAGGGGCTAGGCAAACAGATGGTCAGAATGAGGTCCAAGGTCGGGCAGCAATAGATCAACAAATAGAGCCCAGGAATACAAAGCAAAGCACCACCGAGCAAATGCTACAATTGGCAGAGATCTGGAGCTGACAGCTTAGCTAAGTAGCTGGGTAATCATTTAGAACCATGAACATCTGAAGGTAGCTCAGCACCTCCAAGTCTCAGATTGGACGGCTGAGCTGTCTCTCAAAATACCGATCACTCAGAACGCCCCTGCACCAGAATGGACGAATGAGCTATCTATAAAAATACTAAGAGTTCAGCATGCCCCTGCACTAGATTGGACAACTGAGCTGTCTATCAAAATGCCAACAGCTCAGCACGCCCCTGCACTAGATTGGACAACTGAGCTGTCTATCAAAATACCAATAGCTCAGCACGTACCTGCACTAGATTGGACAACTGAGCTGTCTATCAAAATACCAATAGCTCAGCACGTACCTGCACTAGATTGGATGACTAAGCTGTCTATCAAAATACCAAAAGCTCAGCACGCCCCTGCACTAGATTGGATGACTGAGCTGTCTGTCAAAATACCAACAGCTCAGCACATCCCTGCACTTGCACTAGATTGGGATGACTGAGCTGTCTATCAAAATACCAACAGCTCAGCATGCCCCTGCACTAGATTGGATGACTGAGCTGTCTATCAAAATACCAACAGCTCAGCTTGCCCCTGCACTAGATTGGATGATTGAGCTGTCTATCAAAATACCAACATCTCAGCCCGTCCCTGCACTAGATTGGATGACTGAGCTGTCTATCAAAATACCAACAGCTCAGCACGCCCCTGCACTAGATTGGATGATTGAGCTGTCTATCAAAATACCAACAGCTCAGCATGCCCCTGCACTAGATTGGATGGCTGAGCTGTCACTCACTGCGTCCAAGACACACTGAGCGGAGGAATTGTGACAATTTAGCTGCAAGAAATTTAGAATATGAACAGGGAAATAACTATACATAAATTTAAAGAGTAACTAAACTTTCTTCCTGATTTTTCATATTTTGATGGCACTTGAATTGCCTGTGGATCTTTGGAGGTCCAGGTTCGGAGACTCACGCCGATCAAGCAGTAGAGCCCTGAGAAGGGCACAGCTCAGCAGACAGGAGCGCACAGCTTGTGTCTGAGTGCACACACAGACAGGAGGATGGAAAGCGTAGGCTTTGTGGCCTGTGCTTTCGATTGAATCCATACCCTTCTCTGTGTGCACATTCAGATGGGAGCTGTGAGCTCCTGTCTGCTGAGCTGTGCCCTTCTCAGGGCTCTACTGTATTGCACGATTGGTGAGGGCCTCAGGACCCCCAAAGATCTTAAGGCAATTCAAGTGCCCTCAAAATATGAAAAAATCAGGAAGAAAGTTTAGTTATTCTAAGTGAAAACTTCATTTTCTCACCTGTAGTCTGATGGTTAATGAAACTGCTGTCATTTGTAGGTTTATGAGTAGAAAATATCAATCAGAATGTGCCTGGATTATTGCACAGAAGCAATCAGGTAAAGCACTGGACGACAAACACAAATCTTCTAATGTAGTTTTATAGCCTACGTCAAAGGTATACATCATGACTTATAACTTCAATTGAAGGCTGCAACGCGCACAGGCTTACCGGACCAATTACTTTCTTTTGGCTTTTATTGGGTAAAATGAGCCAAATAAATATGTTTGACATTTGGGAACTTTTCCCAGTGTTTCAAGATTGGGACCAGGAAACATAAACCAGCAGGGACTGGGTAGGCACCAGAGCGGGACCTACTGGGGATCAGTACTAGGAAGTAGCAAGTATATTTTATTTTATTATTTCTTTCTAGTCACAGTTCTTTTAAGAATAACTTTCGTAAAAAAATTGAAATATAGGTATGTTGTCGATTTTCAGTTCCCGTTTCCATGATCCTTGCTCTTACCCACGCCATTCCTGGTAATCAATGGACATCCATGACACTTTACATGACCACGCAGCTACAGTAATTGTTTCCCAACAACATAACTATCTATTTGCATCTACATAGAAAGACTTATAGATGAATATGAATCCAAAAATTTGGCTGGGTTATGGCTGTTTGAAACTGTCCTAATTCTGCATTTACATCTAAATACTTTTTGACTGAAAATCTTGAAAAAAAAACGTCCTTCAGCAAAATTACAGCCATTAATGCAGTAAATGTAATGCATAATATATTCATGGTATATGACATTTAAAATGATCAGAATGACTTTAAGAATATAAAGTATTCCAAAACTAAGAAGAAAAAATATCCTCTGTGTCTAGAATGAGACAGTGCTAATAAATTCCCGAGACAGAAACTTTAAGACATTGCAAAATGCTACTAACTGCATCCAAAACAGTTTAAGTTGTATTAAAACATAAAGTACAGCAGCCACAACAAGAAACCAATGACATTTTGATGTCCAGTGTTGACTTTCATTGGAAGGCTACTTGGCTTATAGGCTTCTTGGGCCAATGGATTTTTTTTTTGGCTTTCATTGAGTAAATGAAGTACTTTAGATACATTTGACATTTGGGAACTTTTCTCAGTGTACAACATGATATGAACATAGCCTTAGTTTTTAATCAGACTGTCAGTGCAGTGTTGCAGGATATCCCAGGCCTCCTATATCAACGCTTATCTGCCCCCTCCCCCACCCAGGGAGGTGGGAAGCCGAAGTGTATAGGAATACACTAACAAGACAAACAAGGGAAGACGGACAGGGATAAATGAAAATACTAATCATACGAAATGCACTCACCAAACAGAGTGGAACACAGTGGAGTTAATGGAAGGAGAAACCAACTAGGAGATGATGAGGATGTGCACACAAAAACTCCAATCAACGGTCTTCTGAACAGATCTCCAAACGCCAACTCCAACCATGAACTACACCTTCAACTCCAGAACCAGTCAGTAAGAACTAACACTGGCAATCCCTAAGTGCCAGAGGCGAGTATATATAGCAGAGGGAAGTGGCCAACACTGAACAGCTGAGACCACCTAAGGAAGAAAGCTCCAGGAGCTCTCAACTGAAAAGATTAACCTTTGCACTGCTAGCGAGAAAAAAACCTGCACTGTTTAATATGATGGTGAAGTGCTTCTAACCAGTTCAGGAGTACGGGAAACCAGACACTGGCCTCTCTCTGTCGCGGTATACCTGTGACAGACATTTTTCACTCATGTGTTTTATCACTGTGTTTCATGGATCGCACACGTATCCATGATAATCTATGGAGCTTTTCACATGTCCATCTTTTTTGGAGGACCGTCTAACAACAGAAAAATCAAGGAAACATGTCCGTTTTTAATCCAAATCATGGATCAATATTACCCAAAGGCCACGTTCACACATTCAGTATTTGGTCAGTATTTTACATCAGCATTTTTAAGCCAAAGTCAGAAGTGGAGCAATAAGTGGAAAAGTATAATAGAAACACGTCACCACTTCTGTATTTTTCACCCACTCCTGGTTTTGGCTTACAAATACTGATGTAAAATACTGACCAAATACTGAACATGGCCTTGCAAGTGTATGTGTCTGCGAATATCACGGACAGCACGTGGATGGCATTAGTGTGAAATTTGTGTGCACTCTGTGATTATCATTGTAGTTAGTAGGAGAAACTTTGAATATTTTTTTTCCATCAGTAAAAAATCACTGATGAAACACTGATGGTAAAAAAAACACAGACGACCAAACAATTATGAAACTCGGACCCAAAACACTGATGTATGTACGAGGGAAATAACTGATGTCTGAATGATGCCTAAGTCTTGTGTGTTCTATTTTTATCGCTGAATCTCCAAAACCTTCACTCTTGCCCGCGACAACAATGCGTATAAAACGCAGCAAATAGCTAAATTTTTGCTGCATTTTTTGGTGCGGTTTGTCTGTGTTTTTGCTGCCTTTTTTCAGGTAGATTACATGCGTTATTACATGTATAGAGTACCTGTTGATAAAGTTAGTTTTAGTCATCAAAAATACTGCAAAAATGCAGCACAAATATTATGCTTCATTTTTTTCAAATTTTTGCACTTTCTCATTGCTTTTTATAGGTGAAAAGATACTGCAAAAACCTTGAAAGAATTGACATGCTACACATTTTCAAACTGCAGCTCTCAAATTCAGTCATGAAAAAAAGAAGCGTGTGCATGAGATTTCTGAAATCTAATAGCTTTTGCTGGAATTTATTCGTAATTATGCCAGACATATATTAGGTAGGCCCAGGGACATGAGCTATTGTTCATATGAGTCTGAACGTTAACTCTTATTGTAGATTGAATTAATGTTTGTGAATTGTTGAATGGCTGCTGTTTACCCATTATATGAGCTCCTACAGTTTATTATGCTGCTATCCTTGGAAGACAGGGACTCAGGGTCATTGAACAATTGATGTTTGCTAAAATGTTGATTACTCGTTGTGTCAGTCCATGCTGCTTGTTGACCTGCAAACATTAATGGACAAACTAAGCAGATTGAATACTCAAACAATGAGAGTTGAACTCATCCCAACTTCCTCCTCACCTGTGGATGATGGCCTGAAGGACAGATGTGGGTATAAAAAGGGGCCTCTATCCTTCGGCAAAAAGACTCTACAGAACAGCAGCCAGGGAACCATGGCTCCAACATATAGATTTGACAATCTACAGGACGCCAGTTTGAGGGACCACAGCCCCAGCTGGAGGGATACAGATCTGCTTCATTGACCATTACTGAACCCATAGAGATGCTCGGAGAAGCCAGGTTGGGACCATCTGGCCACCTGGTCCCATGGAGATGTTTGAAGAAGCCAGGTTGGGACTATCTGGTCATCTGGCACCATGGAGATGTTCGGAGAAGTCATTTTGGAACAATCTGGTCACCTGGCCATGTACCTCAATGGACTGTCAGCTTCCTAAGGTTGTCGTTACCTTCTCTCTGTGGGTGCCTGCCAAAAGCAGGGTGCCACTGGTGGGAGTAATCGGCTCTGGAAGTACGAGAGTCACAGTTCCTCTAATCCCGGTGAGTCAGCGGAAGGGTGAGACTCTGTAATTTGCACCATCTTGTGTATTTTCTGGGACTGTTCTATATGTTATTGTCTGTTGGTGGTTCAATAAAGTATTGCCACACTGTTTTACCCTCATCCTGTGTTGTCTGAATAGTTTTCTGCCCACGGGAAAGGAGTGCGGGCGTTCAGTGGGATGAGCCCTGTTCCATGCGGTCTTTCTAAAGACAACCTGGCCAGCGGACGAGAGCACCCACTGGCCCGCGTGTCTCTATACCTTGTAAAAATGTCCGGCTTTGTCCCTTCATTGGTTCGGTTCTATTCACATGTCTATTGTGGTTTCCATTTACAACAGAAGCCACAACGCTCTGCCACATGCATTGGATGACAGATACCAACGTGTTATGATGGTCCCACTTATTTGGGATCTTTTGGAATCCACCAAGTTGTAGATATGAAAAATACCTGCGAATGAATAAAGGAAAGAATCCTCAACAGAGCCTCGGATGCAAATGTGAACAGATCTTAAAACTAATGTCAAGTGCACAAGTTGGGTAGCATGATTGGGCCATTGTGTTAAGGGCACCCCATAGCTGAAGCAAAGGCTGTCTGAGCAACATGTAGTCTTTTGCCTAATACTTTTTTGTAACCTTGTAATGTAGAATATTTCAATATTAAAGATTTATCAGTATGATTTTGTTTTGTGCTTATGCATTTGTTGACCTTTCGCATCTGTTGAGAATCCATTGACTTCTCTTTCAGAGTGGTTTCCGCCTTTCAGATAAAAGATAATATTTTATACGTTCTAATGCCGGTTATTGACTGTGTGTTATAGAGAAATATTGATAATGCCATTTCACTCTCTCTGGGATTTTTTTTTTACATTTAGTTACAGTATATGCTATTTTCCATCTTTTTAGTTTATATGGTTTGTGCCTGGAATGAAAATTGTACACTTTACAAACATAATGACAAGGCTTCTGTAGACTTCAGGATCTCTATCGCAGATAAAATCAAACAGTCTTAAGTTTAATGGAAAAATCACACAACTACAAAATAGATTATTTCCTTCATATATTATATACTGTAAGCCTTTAATAAAAATATATATATGGTAGGTAAGGCAAAGTGCATAAGTAATATCCATACAGTATGCCATAAATGAGTGATTGTTAAGGTCCACTTTCCAGGACCCCCCATGATTGTGAAATGAGGTTCTATGTCTACCATTGGTCGTTAAGAGCTAGACGGTCTGGAAATGGGCAGAATTTATCTCACCGGCCATGCATTCCCCCCTTTTTTGCAGTTGTTTCCAGTTTGTAAATCTAATGATACAGTCACAAAAATGTTTCTCTTGCCCTGAAAATTTGTTACTAGAATTGAGCAAAAAGATTTTCGCTGCCCTCTTGTGGTTTCCTTTCTGGTCTTCCATGGCAGCTAGATCAGGGCAGTATTTATTTCGGAGCCTGTCGTCCACGGCTCAGCATCCTGGACCTGGTGACTATAGGAGCCTAGTAACTTGGTCTTTCTGCCTTCATTCCCCACAACAGAGGTTATAAATGCTTTTTGTGCAGATACCAGACTAATATACAAAAGAACTCTACCTATTCTAATAATCTGTAGCTTGCCATCTACTCTTTTTGAGTGTGAAGTTTTGCTCCACAGCATTCTGCCAACACTGGCAGAACTAGAACTCTCACTTCCAAGCATGCATCGCTCCAGCCATTTTCCAGTGGCTGGCATAGCTTGAGCTGGAAGCCGATCTCTCTGTTATGTCTGTATGCCATGTGACAGACAGGAAAGCGGGTGTAGAGAGATAAATTCCTGTAGAGACATAGACCCACCCTTTCTGTAGAGAGACATAGACCCACCCCTACTTCCTTCAGAGACATTGACCAACCCCCCACTTCCTATAGAGAGACGAACACTCACTTCTTATAGAGAGACATAAACCCAGCTCTACTTCCTGTAGAGAGGCATAGATTCATCCCCACTTTATGTAGAGACATAGACCCAACCCCACTTTCTGTAGAGAGACATAGACCCACCCTCACTTCCTGTAGCAACATATACCTACTCCTGCTTTCTGTAGAGATACATAGACCCACCCTTACTTCCTTCAAAGACATTGCCCAACCCCCCACTTCCTATAGAGAGACAAACACTCACTTCTTATGGAGAGACATACACCCACCTCATTTCCTGTAGAGAGACCTAGACTTACCCTCACTTCCTGTAGCGAGACATACACCCATCCCCATTTTATGAAGAGAGACAAAGACCCACCCTCACTTCCTGTAGCGACATATACCTACTCCTACTTCCTGTAGAGATACATAGAGCCACCTCACTTCCTGTAGAGAGACCTACCCCACTCCCACTTTCTGTAAAAAGACATAGCCCTACCCCACTTCCTGTAGAGAGCCATAGACCCGCCCCAACTTTCTGTAGAGAGATATAGACCCACCCTCACTGAATTTAGGTCAAAGTGCAATAAATAAAATTCTATTACCTATATGCGTATGGATATGAATATGGATTTGACAATATACAGTACAGACCAAAAGTTTGGACACACCTTCTCATTTAAAGTTTTTCTGTATTTTCATGACTATGAAAATTGTACATTCACACTGAAGGCATCAAAACTATTAATTAACACATGTGGAATTATATACTTAACAAAAAAGTGTGAAACAACTGAAAATATGTCTTATATTCTAGGTTCTTCAAAGTAGCTCTTGGTCTTCCTTTCCTGGGGCGGACCTCATGTGAGCCAGATTCTTTATAGCGCTTGATGGTTTTTGCAACTGCACTTGGGGACACTTTCAAAGTTTTCCCAATTTTTCGACGCGCGCGGCCCCTTTAAGAGAGAGGGAGCGCGCGCGCCCTAAGCACAGTGCCCGGTAAGCTGCGCGCGCCGGCAGCAGCATGAAGAGGAGTGCAGGAGGACGCCACGCGGGGAGCGGGGAGGTGAGAGGGACGGCGTCTCTGCCTGGCAGGGGGGAGAGACGCCGATGCTACAGTACCCCCCCTTTACGCCCCCTCTTTTGTAGGCCAGAAAAAAAAACTTCAAGGAGAAGCATGGATGTTCTCCCTGGGTTCCCAAGTTCTCTCCTCTGGGCCCAACCCCTTCCAATCCACCAGAAAAAAGTTTTTTCCTCTTACCCTTTTGGTAGCCAGAATATTCTCTACCTCTAAAACGTCCTCAGCAGAAACCGGAGCAGGGGAAGAACCTGGACTGTTGGAAAAAGAATTAAAGACAACTGGTTTGAGGAGAGATACGTGGAAGGAGTTGGGAATCCGTAAGGTGGCTGGGAGTTTTAACTTGTAGGCCACTGGATTGATTTGTTTAAGGACTTCGAATGGACTGATGAACCGAGGGCCTAACTTGTAGGAGGGTATTTTGAGCCAAACATGTTTGGAGGAGAGCCAAACCTTGTCTCCCAGACGGAATTGAGGCGGATCCAGACGTTTCTTGTCAGCATGTCTCTTCATCCGCTCGGAGGACTGAAGAAGTGCGGACCTAGTATTCTCCCAAATGGTGGAAAATTCGCTGACCAGAGACTCCGCGGCAGGGTTGTCTACAGAAGCTTAGACGGGAAACGGAATCCGGGGATGTTGACCATAGACTATAAAGAGCGGAGACTTGGAAGATGATTCGCTCTCATGGTTGTTGTAGGAAAATTCGGCCCATGGCAGGAGATCCACCCAATCAGTATGGTGAGCGTTAACAAAGCGCCGGAGGTAGCTGGTAAAGATCTGGTTGATCCGCTCCATTTGACCATTGGACTGTGGATGATAAGCGGAGGAGAAATCCAGGGTGACATCCAGCAGCTTACATGTAGCTCGCCAGAAACATGAGGTGAACTGAACCCCTCGATCCGACACGATATGGAGGGGCAGGCCATGGAGACGGAAGATGTGAAGGAAGAAGTCCTTAGCTAGCACTGATGCAGACGGGAGGCTAGGCAGAGGGATGAAGTGAGCCATTTTAGAAAAGCGGTCGGCGACCACCCAAATGACTGTACAACCGGCAGAGACAGGGAGATCTGTAATAAAGTCCATAGCAATGTGTTGCCACGGGGCATCAGGTACGGGAAGAGGCAGGAGATAACCGGCTGGTAGATGTCTGGGAACTTTGTTGCGGGCACAGGACGAACAGGCTGAGACGAATTCTACCACATCCTTGCGCAGGGTAGGCCACCAGTAATGCCGGGTGATGAGTAGGAAGGTCTTCCTTTGGCCAGCCTGGCCGGCTAGTTTAGATGAATGACCCCAGCGAAGAACCTTCTCACGATCCGGTACTGGTACAAACGTCTTACCGGGTGGAAGACGAGTCAGATCCGAGTGGGCCTCCTTCATCACCTTGGAGGGGTCGATGATGTGCATAGGCTCCTCGTCTTGATCGGAGGACAGGAAGGATCGGGACAAGGCGTCGGCTTTGACATTCTTGTCCGCCGGGCAGAAATGTAGGACGAATTCGAAGCAAGCGAAGAGCAAAGACCACCGGGCCTGACGCAGATTGAGTCTTTGGGCATTTTGGAGATATGCCAGATTTTTGTGATCCGTATAGATGATCACCGGGTATAGAGCCCCCTCAAGCAGGTAGCGCCACTCCTCCAGCGCCAGTTTAACGGCTAACAATTCTCGGTCTCCAATGGAGTAATTGCGCTCAGACGTGGAGAAGAGTTTGGAGAAGAAGCTGCAGGTTACCATTCTCCCGGATGAAGACTTTTGGGTGAGCACCGCTCCAGAGGAGGAAGCATCAACCTCCAGTTAGAATTGTTTGTTGCAGTCCAGATGGTGCAGTACCGGGGCTGAGGAGAAGGCTTGCTTTAAGGAGAGGAAGGCCTCCTCCGCTTCGGGCGACCATACCTTAGGATTTGCTCCCTTACGGGTGAGCGCAGATATGGGAGCAGTCCGGGAAGAGAAGTGCGGGATGAAGAGACGATAGTAGTTGGCGAAGCCCAGGAACCGCTGAATCGCCTTCAACCCCTCCGGGCGGGGCCACTTTAGGACAGCAGAGAGTTTCTCGGAATCCATTCGTAAGCCTGTCTGGGAGATAACGTAGCCCAGGAATGGAAGAGAGGTCGGCTCGAAGAGGCACTTCTCGTATTTTGCATAGAGTTGGTTCTGCCTGAGCCTAAGCAGGACCTGACGAACATCCCTCCGGTGTGTGGGAAGATCCGGAGAGAAGACCAAGATATCGTCCAGGTATACCACCACGCAGGAGTAAAGAAGATCATGGAAGATGTCATTGACCATTTCTTGGAAGACAGCGGGAGCATTGCAGAGACCGAAGGGCATCACACGGTATTCATAGTGACCTTCCCGGGTATTGAATGCCGTCTTCCACTCATCTCCTTGACGGATTCGGACCAGGTTATACACTCCACGTAGATAGGGCTTGGAGAAGATCCTGGCCCCTTAAGGCAATCAAGCAACTCGGAGATGAGCGGCAGGGGATATTTGTTCTTTACCGTGATCTGATTGAGTTATCTATAATCAATACAGGGGTGTAACGAACCATCCTTCTTCTTGACAAAGAAGAATCCGGCTCCAGCCGGGGAGGTAGATTTCCGGATGAATCCCCTAGCCAGATTCTCCTCAATGTACTCAGACATGGCCCGGGTTTCGGCCGCCGACAACGGGTAAATACGCCCACGGGGTGGAGTGGCGCCAGGTACCAGGTCGATCGGGCAATCATGTGGCCTATGAGGTGGCAGTGTCTCTGCTTCCTTTTTACCGAAGACATCCGCGTAGCACCAGTAAGGAGCCGGTAGACTGGGTAAATTAGCTGGGGTAGGTGGTGGACGAGTCGGGCGAACCGGAATCAGGCAAGTCCTATGGCCGTCCTGCCCCCACCGGAGTACTTCACCGGATTGCTAGTTCAGCACGGGTTCATGTGTCTGGAGCCAGGGTAGACCTAGCAATAGGGAGTGAGAGAGTCCGGACAGCACATGGAAGGAGATTTTCTCCGAGTGCAGCATTTCCACCTGCAGGGTTAGGGGCTCAGTGACGAGCAGGATGGTCACTGGAAGGAGTCCTCCACCCACGGAGGCGACGGACAATGGTTCAGCCAGAGGTTTGGTGGGAATTCAGTATCTCTCTACCAGGGACTGGGAAATGAGGTTTCCAGCAGCTCCAGAATCCAGATGAGCAATTTCAAAGAGACGGTTCTCTCCCCAGGAGACAGAGACAGACAGAGTCAGGGATGGAGAGGGCTTACTTTTGCCTAGGACAACCTCTCCGAGCGGTCCTAGACACTGAAGTTTCCTGGCCTCTCCGGGCAGGAACGGATCATGTGCTCTTTACTGCCACAATAGAAACAGTTCCCCTCGGCTCGACGTGACTCTTAGCGAGATTTGACCATCTTGGTCTGGTCGATCTGCATGGGTTCGGGCGAGTGCGCCCGGGGAGTGACTGGTTGAGAGGCAGGTCTCTGGAAAGTAGGAGCAAGGCGGGGGAACTTTCTCTCCCGAGTAGTGTTGAGCCACCCCCGTAGTGTTCGAGTTCGGTTCGGCGAACACCCGTGTGTTCGCCGAACTGTTCGTCGAACTGTTCGTCGAACACCTTCGAACACCGTTAAAACCAATGGCAGGCAAACAAAAACACATAGAAACACATAGAAAACACCTTCAAAGGTGTCCAAAAGCTGACAAACTGCTCAGAAGACACAACTAACACATGGAAAAGTGACAAGTACATATAGTCATGCGAAAAGAAAAGAGGTGGAGGAGTAAAAGGAGGGGGAGACACAAATATAGGCATGTCATGCCCTTCTAAAATCCAAAAAGTGAGAAGCCGACACGTTCAGTCCGCTCCTGCCCGTGCCACCTCCGTGTCGCCGGGTTTGTGCCAGAGCCGCGGTGAACCCTGACGGCCAGCCCCCCTCTCCCAATACTGGTGCCTGTCCGCTGGTGGGTCGAGCGAGCCCCCCTGTGGTGGAGGCAGCTATAAGCTTTTTAATTTAAATTGTGTCTCTAATTTGAATGAATACACTTTAAATCCATTTACAAGGATCTATTGGAGGGCAAGTCTCATGCCAGCAGCCGCGTAATTCCAGCTCCAGTAGCGTCCACTAAAGCTGCTGCAGTTAAAAAGCTTTTATAAGGATCGAGCTCGGCTGTCCACCGCAAGGCATCCTACTGCCAGTCCCAGCCCCTATGCCTTGGGGTGCCTCCTGATGCACGGAGCACCTGCTCTCATCAATTCGCCATAACCCCAATATTAGGTGGATTGAGGTGGGAGGCACCGAGTACAAGTGCTCTCTATTTGCTGATGATGTCCTAGTATATATCACTCATTCACATATATCCATCCATGCTGTTATGGCTGAAATAGATCACTTTGTTACATGGTCAAATTTTAAAATCAATGCAGCGAAGTCTGAGGCCCTCGATGTCTCCCTCCCCAAATCCATATAGGATTCCATCCAGTCCAACTTTCCCTTTGCCTGGCCCTCACAGGGTATCAAATACTTAGGAATTCCTATTCATAGAGACCTCTGCCATCTATGTTATCTTAATTTTGGGCCCTTTATTGAACAACTCCATACAGACCACGGTTGGCAAGTTAGAACTGTAAGATTCACTACGTGAACCACTGGTGTTTTGTGGAAAAGCACATGTACACTGTGTTCCAAATTATTATGCAAAAAGTGTTTAGGAGTGATAAGGGAAGAATTTGTTTGTTTGTCAGTTAAACTCATTGATGGTGATGTGTGTCAGGGCTCTTTATATCACTGTAAGCAATTGCAGACACCTGTGCTAATTAGTTTGGCAGGTGTGTCCAATGAAAGGCAAGACTACTTAAGAAGGCTGTCTCACATTATTAAGCAGCCTACATTTTCTGCCAAAATGGGAAAGAAAAAGGATGTGTCGGCTGCTGAGAAGCAACAAATTGTGGAGTGTTTAGGTCAAGGCATGACTACAATCAACATTGTGCGATGATCAGGATGAAGTGTCTTGGCAATCAAGAAGTATGTAGCTGATTCACAGTACACACGTGTGCGTGCTGATAAGGGCAAATTGAGGACTCTTTCCTACAGGCAATTACGTCAGGTTAAAAGAGCAGCGGCAAAAAAGCCTTGTCATAGCAGCAGACAAGTTTTTGAAGCTGCTGGTGCCTCCAACGTCCCCCGAACAACAAGATGCAGGGTCCTTCAGAGGTTTGCAGCTGTGCATACGCCATCCTGTCGACCTCCTCTATCCACTTCATACAAGCAGAAACGGCTCCAGTGGGCTAAACATTACATGAAGACTGATTTCAAAACTGTTTTGTTCACGGATGAGTGCCGTGCAGCGCTCGATGGTCCAGATGGATGGAGTGGAGGATGGCTGGTTGATGGACACCCCACACAAACACGGCTACAGCGCCAACAAGGAGGAGGTGGAGTAATGTTTTGGGCTGGAATCATGGGGAGAGAGATTGTCGGCCCCTTTAGGATCCCTGAAGGCGCTAAAGATGAACTCCATAATGTATGTGGATTTTCTCAAACAGCACTTCCTGCCATGGTTCAAGAAGAAGAACCGTGTATTTCACAGCAAGATCATTTTTTTGCATGATAATGCACCACCTCATGCTGCACATAAAACATCTGCATCTCTGGCTGATTTGGGCATAAAAGGGGACAAACTTATGGTGTGACCCCCATGCTCCCCTGACCTCTACCCCATTCAGAACCTCTGGAGCATCATCAAAAGGAGTGTCTATGATGGCGGGAGGCAGTTCACATCTAAGCAACACCTCTGGGAGGGTATTCTGTCCTCATGCAAAACAATTGAAGCAGAAACCATCCAAAACCTGACAAATTCAATGGACGAGAGAGTTCAGAAGCTCCTTTCGAACAAGGGGTCCTATGTGAAAATGTAACATCACCTAGAATAAAGTTTTGAGTTGAAAACTGTTTGATTTCAGTTTCTAATAACCTGCTAATGCTTATAATTTCAAAAATGACCATTTTTTTGGTCTTTATTAAAATGAAAAGGTTGATCGAAAAGTTTGGGGGATCTAAGAGTGTGGCAACCCAGTAGTCATGATTACTTCGAATTCTGACAATATGAGGGTCATGTTGCAGGTAGTGCAGCAAGAAGGCACTTATGTGTCTTGCGCATCTCGGAGCCCCAAAATATTTTCCGGGCTAGATGCAGCTAAAAATTATTATTAATTTTAAATCTGGTGGAGCTTAGTATAGATGGCCTAATAGGATCAGTGCTGCACACTGCTACAAAGCCCAAATTATTTTCCAGCCAAGATACAGATAAACATGATTAGTAATTTTAAATCTGGTGGAGCTTATTATAGATGGCCTAATAGAATCAGTGCTGCACACTGCTACAAAGCCCAAATTATTTTCCAGCCAAGATACAGATAAACATGATTAGTAATTTGAAAGCTTAAAACGGTTGGTAGGGTGATTTTAACCAATCATCAAGCTTTTACTCTCCCCAGGATGACACAGGGGTAGAAAAGTCGTTTCGGATCCATGATTTGTTCATCTTTATGAACGTGAGTCTGTCTACATTATCAGTGGAGAGACGCGTGCGCTTATCTGTCAGCACACCACCAGCAGCGCTGAACACACGTTCAGACAGAACGCTGGCTGCGGGGCATGACAAGATCTCCAAGGCGTAAGTGGCTAGCTCCGGCCATTTATCCAGATTGGAAGCCCAAAAAGAGCAAGGGTCCAGTGACACAGTCATGGCTTCAATGTTTACTTGGAGATACTCCTGTACCATCGTCTCTAGGCGTTGACTATGTGTCAGACTTCTTGTCTCCTGTGGCCTTGCAAAGGATGGGCTAAAAAAGTGGTGAAATGATTCCGCAAAATTGATGTTACCAGCAGATACTGTGGTTCTGTTACGGTTTGAGTGCTGAACACTTGACGGTCCCACGGTTGGCAAGTTGGAACTGTGAGATTCACTACGTGCACCACTGGTGTTTTGTGGAAAAGCACATGTAAGATTCTGCAACAGTCTCTGCTCATACTCCTGCATGCGTGCATCCCTTTCTATGGCAGGAATAATTTCTGCAAATTTACTTTTGTACCGGGGATCTAACAGTGTGGCAACCCAGTAGTCAGGATTATTTCTAATTCTCACAATTCGAGGGTCATGTTGCAGGTAGTGCAGCAAGAAGGCACTCATGTGTGTTGCGCATCCAGGAGCACCAAGTCCCTGTTGTGTTGGTGGCGAGGTAACAATCATGCTTCCTTCCTCTGTCCTCTCCCCCCAACCTCGCACAACAGAAATGTGATCAAGGTCTCCCTCATCTGATGAGTCTTCCATCAGTTCGTCCTCCACTTCTTCCTGGGCTCCTGCACCTTCCTCACTAGTTTGGCTGCTACCATGCGCCCTGGTAAAACCATCTCCCCCACCCTCACATGCCTGCCGCCTTGGTGCTGCCGACCGTCTGGACCTTGCAGATGTTAGCCCTTCCGCATACAACTCTTCCTCCTCTACTTCCTCCACCTCCTCTTGTGCCACCACCTGACTCCGAATTCTGTTTAACATGTGCTCCAGCATGTAAATCACCGGAATAGTCATGCTGATAATGGCATCGTCAGCACTAAACATCTTCGTCGCCATTTCAAAACTGTGTAGAAGGGTGCATAGGTCCCTGATCTGAGACCACTCCTCCAGCGTGATTTGCCCCACCTCTGGATCTCGTTGGCCCAGGCTATACGTCAGAACGTATTGCACCAGGGCTTGTCGGTGCTGCCACAGTCGCTGCAACATGTGCAGAGTTGAATTCCACCGGGTAGGCACATCGCATTTTAGCCGGTGAAGTGGCAGGCCCAACGACTTCTGTAGAGATGTAAGTCGCTGAGCTGCGGGATGCGAACGGCGGAAGTGAGCACACAGCGACCGTGCCCTCTGCAGAAGGCCATCTAGTCTGGGATAGTGGGCTAAAAATTGCTGAACAACCAGGTTCAACACGTGAGCCATACAAGGCACGTGTGTGACATTGCCCCGGCGAAGGGCCGCACCCAGGTTTGCAGCATTGTCGCACACGGCCTTCCCTGGTTTCAGGTCCAGTGGAGACAACCATTCATGAAATTGGTTCTCCAGAGCTGACCACAACTCCTCAGCTGTGTGACTCACATTTCCCAGACATTTCAAAGTAAAAACCGCCTGATGACGTTGAGCCCTACTGCCAGCATAGTAAGGAGGTGTGCAGGATCCCTTCTGCGCAGTTAGAAAGCTTGTGGCATGACCAGACAGGCTTTGGGTGCAGGTGGAAGACCGAGAGGAGGTTGAGGAGGCAGAAGCAGTGGAGGAACTTTGACATAAAGAGGATTGACGCACAACTCGTGGGGACGGCAAGACTTAGACAGCAGCCCCTTGTCCTGCTGTCACCATAGTTACCCAGTGCCCAGTCAGCGACATGTAACGCCCCTGTCCATGCCTACTCGTCCAAGTGTCTGTGGTGAAATGCACCCTGTCACACACAGAGTTTCTCAAAGAAGCGGTGATGTTGTGTGCGACATGCTGGTGGAGCACAGGCACACCTTTCTTTGAGAAGTAGTGCCGACTGGGCATCTGGTAC
This sequence comes from Phyllobates terribilis, assembly GCF_046119375.1. Lineage (NCBI taxonomy): Eukaryota > Metazoa > Chordata > Amphibia > Anura > Dendrobatidae > Phyllobates > Phyllobates terribilis. The sequence continues at coordinate 149,247,373 of NW_027362768.1, forward strand.
TGGGGCACTGCGACGGACATAAGGTCTCGAAAATCCTCTGTGTCCACCAGGCGGAAAGGCAGCATTTCTGTAGCCAAGAGCTTGCAGATGGTGAAATTCAACCTCTTAGCTTTCTCATGGCTAGGAGGAAATGGTCTTTTACTTGTCCACATCTGAGGGACCGAGGGCTGGCTATTGTGCTTAGACGGGGTTGATAAGGGTGTCCCCAGCAAACTGCCGGTCTGTGAGGAAGATGCAGGCGGACATGTTAGGTTGCCTTGATCCAAAGGTGGTGCTATCGATGTCGGACAGCGCTCAACACCAGCTGGTGTTACCACCTCCAAAGAAAATGATGACCTGCCAATCACGCTGGCTGTTGCGGGTAAAGAGGTGGCAGGTCTGCGCCCCAAAACAGGTGTGACTGCTGTCCCCCCAGTCACAGAGGATGAAGAGGCCGCGGATGCACAAGATATGGCAGACGGTGGTTGGCCCGGCCGGCTAGGCCGCATTGTAGCACACTGAGCTTCCCACTGCAACTTATGCTTCATGTCCATGTGCCGGTTCATGCATGAAGTACTCAAACTATGTATTTTTTGGCCTCTACTTAGCTTTTGCTGACAAATGTTACAGATAACACGAGTTGGGTCGTCTTTATCGATATGAAAAAATGCCCAGGCTATGCAAGGCTTAGCACCCATGCGACCTGAAGAGCCACCACGACTTGTGGTGAGAGGCAGAGTTGTGTTTGAGGATGCAGTTGTTGACGTGCTTCCAGTACTACGTCTCTGTCCAGGAAGGCGCAACCTGACCTCGTCGTCACTAGCATCTTCCTCCACCTCCTCTGCTGACCTCATCTCTTGGCTGACTGTGGGTTGACAGTAAGTGGGATCTCCAACCTCATCATCATCACCCTGTGCGTTATCACACCCGTCGTCCTCAGAGCCAACCTGTTCCTGCCCTGACAAAAAACTAAAGTTGTCGCTCCAATCAGGTATTTGAGTCTCATCATCGTCTTCCTCATTGTCTCCACCAACAGGAGTTACAGTTTGGGAATGAGGGTCTACATTATGGTCAGAACCTTCTGCGTCTGGTCCTGGATCCGACTCATAAAGATTCTGGGCATCAGTGCAGATCATTTCCTCGTCTGGATTCACAGAAGCGCTGGAGTCGACCTCTGATTCCCAGGCTATAGTATGAGTAAACAGCTCTGCAGACTCAACCATCTGTTCTACCTCATACTCAGACGGGCAGCTGGAAATTTGGGAGCTGTGAGGAAGCAAGTGCGATTGGGGTGACACCTTTGAGGACTGGAGTATTTGTGATGTTGAAGTTGATGTGGAGGAGAGCCCACTTAAAGGAGCACTTGATATCCGTTGAAGCACCTGCTGTTTTTGTGCCTCATCTGGAATTTGTAGCGATTGGCGTGGCCGTAAGAAAGGGATCTTATTACATTGTCCGCTAAAAGAAGTAGACATTTTAGTTTGGCTGGAAGATGGTCTTTCTTCTGCAGATGTTACTGTTGCTTTAACACCTACCCCACGGACACAACCTTTTTTCCCCTTCCCAACACACCTATTCCCCTTTCCACCAGCAGCAGGCCTTTTTCCACTCATTTTGGTGGTTAACTAATTCACAACTCTGGAGTTGTTTGCACAAAAAAACAATGGATGGGAACCGAGCAGAGCTGAGTGGCCAAACTGTGGTATTAGGCCAAAACTATTGGCTGGGTTAGATGGAGAAAAAAATTATATTCGATTTGCAACCTGATGGAGGTCAGTATAGATGGACTAATAGAACAAGTCCCACACACAGCTAGAAGCCCAAATATTTTTTCAGAGGTAGATGCAGAAAAAAAATATATTCAGTTTGCAACCTGATGGAGGTCAGTATAGATGGACTAATAGAGAAAGTCCCACACACTGCTAGAAGGCCAAATATATTTTCAGAGCTAGATGCAGACAAAAAATGATTTTGAATTTGCAACCTGATGGAGGTCAGTATAGGTGGACTAATAGAACAAGTCCCACACACTGCTAGAAGGCCAAATATTTTTTCAGAGCTAGATGCAGAAAAAAATTATATTCAGTTTGCAACCTGATGGAGGTCAGTATAGATGGACTAATAGAACAAGTCCCACACACAGCTAGAAGCCCAAATATTTTTTCAGAGGTAGATGCAGAAAAAAATTATATTCAGTTTGCAACCTGATGGAGGTCTGTATAGATGGATTAATAGAACAAGTCCCACACACAGCTAGAAGCCCAATATTTTTTTCAGAGGTAGATGCAGAAAAAAAATTATTTTTAATTTGCAACCTGATGGAGGTCAGTATAAATGGACTAATAGAGAAAGTCCCACACACTGCTAGAAGGCCAAATATTTTTTCAGAGCTAGATGCAGAAAAAAATTATATTCAGTTTGCAACCTGATGGAGGTCAGTATAGATGGACTAATAGAACAAGTCCCACACACAGCTAGAAGCCCAAATATTTTTTCAGAGGTAGATGCAGATAAAAATTATTTTTAATTTGCAACCTGATGGAGGTCAGTATAGATGGACTAATAGAGAAAGTCCCACACACTGCTAGAAGGCCAAATATTTTTTCAGAGCTAGATGCAGATAAAAAAATTTTTTAATTTGCAACCTGATGGAGGTCAGTATAGATGGACTAATAGAGAAAGTCCCACACACTGCTAGAAGGCCAAATATTTTTTCAGAGCTAGATGCAGATAAAAATTATTTTTAATTTGCAACCTGATGGAGGTCAGTATAGATGGACTAATAGAGAAAGTCCCACACACTGCTAGAAGGCCAAATATTTTTTCAGAGCTAGATGCAGATAAAAATTATTTTTAATTTGCAACCTGATGGAGGTCAGTATAGATGGACTAATAGAGAAAGTCCCACACACTGCTAGAAGGCCAACTATTTTTTCAGAGCTAGATGCAGAAAAAAATTATATTCAGTTTGCAACCTGATGGAGGTCTGTATAGATGGATTAATAGAACAAGTCCCACACACAGCTAGAAGCCCAATATTTTTTCAGAGGTAGATGCAGAAAAAAAATATATTCAGTTTGCAACCTGATGGAGGTCTGTATAGATGGATTAATAGAACAAGTCCCACACACAGCTAGAAGCCCAATATTTTTTCAGAGGTAGATGCAGAAAAAAAAATATTTTTAATTTGCAACCTGATGGAGGTCAGTATAGATGGACTAATAGAGAAAGTCCCACACACTGCTAGAAGGCCAAATATTTTTTCAGAGCTAGATGCAGAAAAAAATTATATTCAGTTTGCAACCTGATGGAGGTCAGTATAGATGGACTAATAGAACAAGTCCCACACACAGCTAGAAGCCCAAATATTTTTTCAGAGGTAGATGCAGATAAAAATTATTTTTAATTTGCAACCTGATGGAGGTCAGTATAGATGGACTAATAGAGAAAGTCCCACACACTGCTAGAAGGCCAAATATTTTTTCAGAGCTAGATGCAGATAAAAATTATTTTTAATTTGCAACCTGATGGAGGTCAGTATAGATGGACTAATAGAGAAAGTCCCACACACTGCTAGAAGGCCAAATATTTTTTCAGAGCTAGATGCAGATAAAAATTATTTTTAATTTGCAACCTGATGGAGGTCAGTATAGATGGACTAATAGAGAAAGTCCCACACACTGCTAGAAGGCCAAATATTTTTTCAGAGCTAGATGCAGTAAAAAATTATATTCAGTTTGCAACCTGATGGAGGTCAGTATAGATGGACTAATAGAACAAGTCCCACACACAGCTAGAAGCCCAAATATTTTTTCAGAGGTAGATGCAGATAAAAATTATTTTTAATTTGCAACCTGATGGAGGTCAGTATAGATGGACTAATAGAGAAAGTCCCACACACTGCTAGAAGGCCAAATATTTTTTCAGATCTAGATGCAGATAAAAATTATTTTTAATTTGCAACCTGATGGAGGTCAGTATAGATGGACTAATAGAGAAAGTCCCACACACTGCTAGAAGGCCAACTATTTTTTCAGAGCTAGATGCAGAAAAAAATTATATTCAGTTTGCAACCTGATGGAGGTCTGTATAGATGGATTAATAGAACAAGTCCCACACACAGCTAGAAGCCCAATATTTTTTCAGAGGTAGATGCAGAAAAAAAATATATTCAGTTTGCAACCTGATGGAGGTCTGTATAGATGGATTAATAGAACAAGTCCCACACACAGCTAGAAGCCCAATATTTTTTCAGAGGTAGATGCAGAAAAAAAATATATTCAGTTTGCAACCTGATGGAGGTCAGTATAGATGGACTAATAGAGAAAGTCCCACACACTGCTATAAGGCCAAATATTTTTTCAGAGGTAGATGCAGATAAAAATTATTTTTAATTTGCAACCTGATGGAGGTCAGTATAGATGGACTAATAGAGAAAGTCCCACACACTGCTAGAAGGCCAAATATTTAAATATTTTTTCAGAGCCAGATGCAGAAAAAAATTATATTCAGTTTGCAACCTGATGGAGGTCAGTATAGATGGACTAATAGAACAAGTCCCACACACTGCTAGAAGCCCAAATATTTTTTCAGAGCTAGATACAGAAAAAAATTATATTCAATTTGCAACCTGATGGAGGTCAGTATAGATGGACTAATAGAATGATGCTATGCCCAAAAGATTTTACTTCACTAGGTGCAGTAAAAAAATTGGTATTCTATACACAGGTGGTATATCTTGCAACACAGATAGGCTACTCCACTGACTAACATACTCTGCAATAGGCCAAAAAGGATTAGCTTTGCTAGATTCAGCTAAATGCTGTGAAAAAAACTTGCACAGCACTGGCACAGACCTGCCTGGCAAAAACCGATAGGAACTGATGTAACCTAGTCCTGAAAAGGACTGCAATTACAATTAGTCTTTACTCCCACAATCTATCTATTTAAGAGCACAGACCTGCCTGATAAAAGTCGTAGGAAATGCTGTAACCTAGTCCTTAAAAGGACTGCAATCACAACTATTCCCTACTCCCAAGCTATCTGTAGATTTGTGCGAAAATTGGCTTGAAATTAACAAGGTATAGCGCACACAGCAACAGCGGTGCCGTCTAACACGCAGCTGCAGCAGTGAGAAAATGGTGGCGACGGGGTAAATGGCTTGGTCTTATAGGGCAAGGACATGTGACATACACTGCCAATGACACATGCCCTTGCTTGTGTGAAAAACAGCAGTTCGCTCCGTGTGTGCGCTGATGATAGGCTGACAGACTGCACCTCCCCACTGCAAATGCGGGAAAGAGAAAAAAAAATGGAGATCTTCATTATTCCTGCAGAGATCCATCCCCTGCCCCTCCCCCCACCCCGCTGTACACTCAAACTGCGTATTAACATTAATTTTCATCATTACTGAGAAAAAATCCAGTTATGATTTTGGTGCACGAACAGTTATCGAACATAACCTCGAACAGCGAATTTTTCTCAAATCGTTCGTGTTCGCCGAACGGCTCGAACACTGCCCAAAACAGCTCGAATTTGAGATTGGCGAACAGTTCGAGTAGAACAACGCTCATCTCTACTCCCGAGTGGTCTCCTTGGTGCATTCTTGGAACCGGATGTGAATCCGGGTGGCGAGTGACACCAGGTCATCCAGGGTGGTAGGAATTTCCCGACCGGCTAGCTCATCCTTAATCCGACCAGAAAGACCCTCCTAGAAGACAGACACCAGAGCCTCGTTATCCCAGGCAAGCTCAGAAGCGAGGGTACGGAACTGTATGGCATATTGGCCCACGGTGAGACTCCCTTGGCGGAGACATAGCAGAGAGGAGGCTGAAGAGGTTTTTCGCCCTGGTTCATCGAAGACTTTCCGGAAAGCAGCGAGGAAAGATGACAGGTTGGACACCAGGTGATCCCCTCTCTCCCACAGGGGATTTAGCCATGCCAGTGCCTTCCCTGTGAGATGGGACATGATGAATGTCACTTTGGCCCGGTCGGAGATGAACTGATGTGCCAAAAGTTCAAAGTGCAGGGTGCACTGGTTTATGAAACCTCGAGCTAAGGCGGGGTCGCCACCAAAACGAGGAGGTGCAGAAAGCCGGGGACCGGGGCTGGATGCCATGGTATTGGTGGGCAGCGGTGCTGCCGGAGCGGGAGTCGTATGACTCAAGGTGGACGCAGGAGGGACAGGCAGTGTGTCCAGGCGGGAATTGACACTCCGCAGGAAGTTCAGGATGGTTTCCTGTTGGGATCTCTGACGGGACACCTCCTGGTATAGGTCAGAGAGCGAGGGAGCTTGGGTGCCACCGGGTTCCATGGCCCTAGCAAACTGTTACGGATCCGGGTAGTGGAACCTCTGTGCCGCGGTGCAAGGAGGGACCCAGAGGGGCGTAACTAAGTATCAACTCAGACCGACCCTGGTCGTACGGCGGCTAACGACTCTGTGACCAGGGAGGGACTGAGCAGAGGGACCAGGTGCTACTCTGGGGATGACCTTGTAAGAGAGCAGGTGGCTCCCACTGGTCAGCGGACTGGGACTGACCGGTATAGCGGATGGACACAGCAAGCAGACAGAAGTCTCTGGATAGTTGACAGGTGGTCACGGCACGTGACGGCAGAGCAGGTTGAAGTCTCTAGGTTAACAGACAGGTAGTCACGGCGAGTGACAGCAGGAGCCTCCTGGTAGACTACGGCAAGTGACGGCCAAGCAGGCTGAAGTCTCTAGGTTAGCAGGAGGGTGGTCACGGCAAGTGACGGCAGAGCCTCCAGGTAGGCTAGCAGGTAACAGGCAGGAAACAGGCGAGTGCTCCCAGGTGAGCGGGCTAGCAGGCACGGCAGATAGCAGGCAGGTAACTGGCAGGTGCTTCCTGGTAAGCAGGCGGACTTGCCCATAGACAGACTGGTGAGTTGAACGGAAGGCAGACTGTCGGACTGGAGAGTAGTCAGACTGGCGGACTGGAACAGTAGTCAGGCTGGCAACTGGACCTGAGGGCTGAAGCAGAGGTAAGTACGCTGTGCATCAACTTTGCTCGGGCACCTCCATTTTGGAGGAGGTGCCTTATATATGGGAGGACCCTCGGCTATTGACTGGGGACTCCTTAGGACGACGCACGGCCCCTTTAAGAGAGAGGGAGCGCGCGCGCCCTAAGCACAGTGCCCGGGAAGCTGCGCGCACCGGCAGCAGCAGGAAGAGGAGCGCAGGAGGATGCCGTGCAGGGAGCGGGGAGGTGAGAGGGACGGCGTCTGCCTGGCAGGGGGCAGAGACACCGATGCTACAGATAGACATAGACCTACCCTCAGTTCCTGTAGAGAGACAGACCCACCCCCACTTCCTTTAGAGAGACATAGAGCCACCTCCACTTCTTGTAGAGAGACCGACTCATCCTCACTTCCTGTAGAGTGACATAGACCTGTCCTCTGTTTCTGCAGAAACATATACACCCTCCACTTCTTGTAGAGATACATAGACCCTCCTCACTTCCTGTAGAGAGACATAGATCCACCCCCACTTCCTGTAGAGAGATATAGACTCATCCTCAATACCTGTTGAGAGACACAGACCCACCCCCACTTCATGTAGAGATACATAGCCCTACCCTAATTCCTGCAGAGGGACATAGACCCATCCTCACTTATTATAGAGAGACATAGACCAATCCTCACTTATTATAGAGAGACATAGACCCATCCTCACTTATTATAGAGAGACATAGACCAATCCTCACTTCCTGTAGAAACATACACACCCCAACTTCCTGTAGAGATACATAGACCCACCTTACTTTCTGTCGAGAGACATAGACCCGCCCTCTGTTCCTGTAGAAACATAGACACCCCCACTTCTTGTAGAGATACATAGACCCATCCTCACTTCTTATAGAGAGACATAGACCCATCCCCACTTCTTATAGAGAGACATATACGCAACCCCACTTCCTGTAGAGAGACATAGCTCGACTCCCACTTCTTGTTATCTACCTCAGAGTCTCCATTGCTGGAGATGGATTACACTTGGCAATAGGAAGTGGCCAAAAAGTCAGACAAACATGAGGCACCTAGTAGCTGGCAATTTAATGTGATGTTTTAGGGGTAAGATAACAGCATTTGTATATACAGTCATTTCAGTTTGTGTGTTTATCACATTATCTATCAAATGAGATTAAGTTCCTGAAAGTACAGGGTTATTTAATGTTTCATCATTTATATTAAATAGTGATTGACATTTACTTACATACCTCCAATAAAACTTTTCTTAGCAATTGTCATTTGTGCAATTACCCAACATACAGGTATAGGGTCATGAAAGGTGAACGATCCCATTAACTCCATTTACAAAAGTATTCCACGCAGTTCCCGATGTTATCATAGATCTAGGGTAGCAATGTAATGCTGTATTAATTACCTATTGTACAGAAGCTTTTCCTTGAATACCCGACATAAGAAGCCATTATTCTGCTCGTCTTCCACTGAGCCGAGGTTTGAGCAGACACAAATCAGAAACCGCACGGCATTGATTTGCTGAAGAACTCTTGTGCTACTATTGCTAATATGGTAAAGTGCAGGTGCTATTCATTCTGTAAAGCCGGCTCGGTGCCTTACGAGGAGGATTTGTTCATATTGCTTGTACCGTACATAGATCATTTCTCCAGCAGCAGGGAGCTGTTTTTCCCAGAGGAATAAGTGACTTAAGCATGTATCCGTCTGTAGATTTTTGGGATAGCAGATGGCAGACATGCTCCGCAGGATACCAAGGAGACAGAGTAAAATGTACTGTATGCTGGTAACGTGGTGACTATATAAAGGTTCACAAATGAGAGAAATAATATTACTATGTTTTTTGTTCATTTGTGCACAGTAGCTTGTGTTGTTCTGCTGGCTCCCGGATTTATGACCTTTACGTGTAGATTTGATTAGGATAGCGCTGTGGTTGGCAAATAAGGAAAAAAAAAGCAGATTTTATTTGTTTTCTGTTTGCTAAATATTTAGACAGGAGGTTGACAAAGCATCCATCGCTCCTGCATCGGTAGGAGAATAAGGGCAATATCTGCTGATCATTTACATAGAGCCGTAAATAGATTATTCATCTCCGAGGCAATGAAGGGAAATCTAGTCAGTGTTGACTATTTTATTCACACTTATAGGAAATCAGTGACATTTTCTCACCCTGATGAGATCTGTTTGTGCTTACCTTCTGGTAATTGTTGCATGTGGTAGTGATGGAAATAATTGCACAATTGGATTTCTTTGAAAGCAGGATGGGGGTTAAGGCAACAAGGCAGCTCTATTAAAGGGAATATGTCAGCAGGTTTTTGCTACCTCATCTGAGAGCAGCCTGATGTAGTCAAAGAGAAGCTGAATCCAACGATGTATCACTTAGATTTCTGGGTGCAACCGTTCCGAGTCAATCAGAGTTTTTAGATTTAGCAATACAGCAGAGCTGAGGAAGCTAACCCCGCCCACACAAGACTCTGTATATACAATGTCCATAGACAGTGAAGTGCCTATCACAGGAGGGGCGTGTCAGACTAGCAAGCATGTGCTGCTGTGTCCCAGCAATGATAAGCTCCTGGTGCTAAAACAATCATTGCAAGCAAACAAAACCACTGAGCTTGATAAGAGAGGCATTGTTGAAATCTGTGTTTTAACCTCTACCTCATGCTGTCTTCAGATTACATAGCAAAAACCTGCTGACAAATTCCCTTTAAGTGGGCATTGTCTTGATTAACTCTGTGACCACTGCAGCCAATCACTGGCAAAAAACTGTCCCTGTTGGAAGGGGAAGCAAGGAGATCGGCAGAGGACCTAGGGACCCACACTACAGAGCAGTGAAGGATCAGTAGGTGAGTATATTTTTTATTTTAAGACCTCACTAGCCTTAATTTAAAAAAAAATCGGATGGGTGTAGACAGTCTTTTTAAGGTAGCCATGCACTTTAAAAGAATGTTGGATGGCCATGCCATTTTTTGTCCGGGCATCCAGTTTCTTACCCAGTGGCAAATAGCAGTGGAAAGAAGGATCGGGCATTTTGGAATTGAACTAACCTGTTATTTTTGTTCTCATTCCTAATCAGCCTCTACCATGGGTGTCGTAGTATTGGGTTACTCGTGTCTGTGCATCAAGAACATATGCATGCTTAACTGATGTGTATGAGGGGGTTGGAAGAACTGTCGACCAAAATGTGTTCAACTGACAGCTGTGTAATGTATATGGCCAGCTCTAGGTGATAAGTTTTGAATTGGCAAAAAGTTGATTTTTATTTCATTAAGGGAAACTCTTGTAATTTTTTAATGGAATTACACATTAATGAGGTTGTCTATTTTTAAAGCAAAAAATGTGAATACCATACTATGGATTTCTCAGTTAATTGGAGGGATCTCCATAAGGGACTCTCGCTGTTGACTGTCTTTCCTTCCACTTGACCCATATTATCTACGAATTCTGTGTACAGTACATTTGTTTGAATGGGAACAGTGTAATACTTCATTTACCCTGTAGAGGCACTGCGTTGAATACTGAGTTCAATCGCGGACCTGTGGAAGTTCGGCTTCATCGAGTTTGACTGAACTTTAACCCAAAGTCCGTTTTGGATACCAGAACAGTACTCGAACCTGAACCCGAACCCCATAAAAATCAATGGGGACCTGAACTTTGCAGCAGGAAAATCTATCTCCTCCCCGGACTCCTAAGCTATAAGACTAACTTCCAGTAGACAACAGTGTTCAGAGTTCAGCACCGAACACTAGGTGTCCTGTACGGACCCCGAACTTTACAGTTCGGGTTCGCTCATCTCTAGTGGTAACCAACATAAAAATATTCATACCAGTTTCTTTACTCTTTAGTATATATAATGGCTAGATAAAAACAACGCCAGTACTGGAAAAAAATATATAAAGTAGAATAAAAGGATTTAAAAAAATATATATATAAAAAGTAGTAAAAAAAAGTGAAAATATATTTAAAAAGTAAAAAAAAAGAAGTTTAAAGCCAAAAATAAAGAGTTTAAAAAATAAATATATTTGATGTATCCATAATAGTACTGGGCTATCATAATCTAAGAATTTTTAACACCATAGAGAAAATAAAATCAAAATGCCAGCATTGTCACACCTCCTGCAAAAAAAATTATTAAAATCAACCAAAACCTTGTATGCATGCCAAAATGATACCAATAAATTGCAGCTCACCACGCAAAAAGAAATAAAAATGTTTGAGTCTCATAAAATGGCAACACAAATCAGTTTTTTTTACAATGTATTACATTTTTTAAAACCAGTAAAATATGAAGAAAAAAAAAACAATACAAGTTTAATAGCTTCATAACCATACTGTTCCGCAGAATCACGTTGGCAAGTAATTTTTAACCGCACATTAAACCAGGTAAAAACAATTTTGGAATTTTGTGGTTTTCACCTTTTCACACCACTTTCCTGCTATTCAGTACACTATACAAAAAAGTGAATTTTTTCATTTAAATATACAACACATTATGTAAAAAACAAGTTCTCAGATGTCTATGTTGACAGAATAATATAACAATTTGACGGGAAGCAATCTGTTGGCCAGATGCAAATTTGGCAATACACATTACGTTTATGTCATCGATAGGCCTCATTCACATGTTTTTCCAAGTACGAGAAATATGGACCTAATATTTTGATCAGAGTTTGAGTGTGGTTTGAGTGTCATCAGATTTTTCTTGTACATTTAGAATTTTTTTAAAAAAAAGTTTCTCCACCTTCTCCATTCTGAAAATCCATGAATATCGGATCGCACTTGGATATCATCTGAGTGTGGTTTGATTTTTTTTCACAGAACCATAGACTTTCATTGCCAATTCTGATCCGACCCTTGGATCAAAACAGGGCTGTGGAGTCGGATTCATGGAGTCGGAATCGGTGTCCATTTTGGTGGAGTCGGTATAAAATGGACTGACTCCAACTCCTAAAATATATAATAAATTGGGTACAATAGTTCAATGCCGTTTGTGGGGAATATTTTTTTCATAAAAATTTGGGAAAGTTATGAAATGTCCTATAAATGTCTGTCCTATTCCTGATCTAAGGGTCTAGACTTTTATCTGAGATGAATCTGTACTACAGTAAATTTATCACTTAAACTTAAGCCATGTATGAGGGAGTTGGAGTCGTGGAGTCGGAGTCGGTGTCATGGAAATTGAGGAGTCGGAGGTTTGGCTTACCGACTTCACAGCCCTGGATCAAAATCGGGCATGTCTCCATGATTTTCCATGGACCTCTCAGTCCGCAAAAAATCATGGACATGTGAATGGCCCCATAGACTATCACAGGTATTTATGCCATCTGTGAAGATCATGGATAGCACTGGTATGCAAAAACTGGACTTGTGAATGAGGTCGAACTCGATTTCTAATGTGCGTGAGGAATTTTTGACATTCCCCTGAGAGATGATGTTGGAGGAGGGAAGAATTGGACATGTTAATGGGCAGCTCGGAAAGATATCAGTTGATCAAACAGGTGTGCAGCCAACAGGTATCTCATGTGTATGATCAGCCTAAAGGTGCATTTACACCGCATGACTTTCGTGAACGAGCATTCCTAGGAGCACTTGATAATCATGCAGTCTATACAGGCTTCCAATCACCTGATGAATGTTATGTCTGCACAAGCACATGTACATGGGTAGCGTAAAAACCAGGGGGACAAATACATGAACCTGACAGATCCATGTTCAGACAGGTAAAAACCCTACTCTGATACTGCTCTGTCCCTACCTGACCACAGAGGTTGACGGCTTGTCCTAATTGCTCCTAACAGCTCCTAGTATTGCTATTGCTACAACTGACCCTGCCTGTTCCTTTACATACTAGATATCCTGACTCCACAGTACCTAGTGGTAATTGTGGGTGCAGAGATAGACCTAACCACAGACTAGGAGATGACAACTCTGTCCTAAACTGCCTGAAAGGCTGACGAGTTGCTTCACATTCCTTCTAAAGAACTGGAAGACAGGATTTACCTACAAGAAGAGAAGAGTGCTGAACAAAGGAAAGATTCCAATGTGAGTAAAGTAAATAACGAAATACCAAACAAAGAATAAAGCAAGTACTGTTAACAAACATACTGCCTTCTTCCTAATGATAAACAGAAGATAGGTGCAAAGAAACTCCAAAGCTTTAGCTGGAATCTCACAGTCTGGCTCCAAACATCAATAGATGTACATCCAAATGAATCTATCACCAGCAGAAAAACGCCAGTTGGGAGTCAGAATATAAAGCTGCATCCAAAAGGTGATAGGCACACAAGTGAAAACACCTGTGTTACGCTAGACAGACTGCAGCCAGAAAACAGAACCCCAAAAGACAGAGAAAAGGTGTGTCTCCTGTGGCTCGGCAGAACGAGAAGCTGACCACAGAACACAAACTCAAGGGATCGAATCCAAGAGCATGACAATGATCAAGCAAAATGCTCACTTGTCAGATAAAATGATCTTTTGGTGCGCATAAAAGATCATCATTCTCGGCAGCTCATCGTCCTGTGTATAGAGGACCTGTGCAGCCAACAACAGTGTGCTCTTAATGATCTATTACTGATTGTTCATTGTGTAATTGGAGCAGCTTTGGCCTCTGTAAAAAGGCTGTTAAATGAGCACCAACCTGCAAGCATGTTGCATTGCACAGTGTAAATAGATCTCTAGTCTTTGCTGTGTTACTAATGCTTCATTCACCTTGGTGTATCTGCAGTAGAATATCTAATTGTATTGAAGTTCATCTCATTACATTATAATAGTTATGGACTGGCAATCTGGACACTTGACTTGCCCTATCTAGAAATTTTGCACACACAGGCACTTTAATTTGTCAGATTATCTATGTTCTGCAGGAGAAGCTCACTGACCTAGAAATAGACACGTCCAGTCTCGGAGAGATGACTAGAGGTTGGAACATGACAGCAGGGTACATGATCGTATGTGAAAATCTTACCTCTCCTCCTCATTATGTTGTCATTTGACCCCAAGGCTCTAATCCATTAACTGATCCCATATGGTAAGATTTTTAACTATTAAAAGGCCCGGTCCTGGCACCGCTATAGTTGTGCTTATACATTATTCATTCAGATGTATCCATAGCTAGAGAGCAAGAGCAAGAGCCAGATTGATCGTTCACCATGGTGCTCCTAAATTATGCATCTTGTATATGTATTTGGTGGCATAGTTCCAGCCCTAAGTTAAGTGGTCACGTAGATTTGGGAAACATCCAGCGATTCCCGGAGTCTTTTATGCTGTTTATTGTATTGTGTTTATTTTAGTCAAGAAAAAAAATGTGATTGGAGAGAAGGCAGGAAAAAGAACAAATATTAGCCTTTATATTAGCCTTACAAAAGTGTGGCACTGCTGCTCTATCTTACAGTAATGTGAATCATTATTGAAATCCTGTTATACATTTGTCAGCCTTTATGGGTCTGTACTTTTAGATTTGATTTTTTTTTGACAATTATTTCCTAGAATGTCATTAGAGAACTGCAGGTTTAGATATCACATATGAATAAAAGTCTGTCTGCACAATATGACCGTTCAAACAAAGCACAGGCGCTCCGTGCACCCTTGGTGTGGCCGAGCCGTTCACTGCACCTTTCCACCTACATGCTTTCCATCGGTCTACCTACAGCTCTTTCTTGATTGACAGCTTTGGCTTCGCAGGAGCCAGAGAAGGATGGAGACAGATACCAAATAGGTGCGGAAGTGCAATGAACTGCTTGGCCATGCCAAGGATGCATCGGGCGCCTGTACTTGATTTGAACAGTCATTTTGTACTAACAGTCTCCCTTTAAATTTGGCCACTTATGATGTTTTTGACTATCCACAAAAGCCCACCCATAACCAAGGGATGTGGGTCTAACATCAATTTAACTAGTCCTTTACCTTTACCCTTTATCGAAGAAGAAAATGACCTGAAGCTGGTAAATAGGACTTGGGTCAGTCTCATATGAGAGTCTCTTTTTTTTCCAAAAATAGCACAACTTAAAAGGGTTGTCTGGTACTTTAATATTGATGGCCTGTTATTCTTAGGATAGGTCATGCAGATCGGGGATTTGACAGCCGACACCCCCCGACGATCAGTTGTTCACAGGTGGCCAGATGTCAGTTGCGTAGTGGAACACCACAGCTCGATCAACTGCATAGTGGCCCCATCATAGTACTGCAGATCCACCCCTACTCTTTTGCATAGGGGCAGATGTGCAGTACTTGTCCGCAGCCACTATGTAGTTGATGGAGCTGTGCTGTGCAACTCCACAACTAAGCTGATATTATATCCCCAATGATCTGGTATTGGTGACCTATTTTAAGGTCCTGGATAGCCCCTTTAATTCTGTAAGATCTGACCAGCATTGCCACCCAACTGCAATTATGTGAATCTGGTGTACGCTGCGCAGTGAGTTGCTGATACACAGGTATGTCATTGTACATTTAGATACATTGGTTATTATTGATTCCATTCTTTTTTCTTACACTCATTGGATTGTTGATCCGGCATGGATGCAATTGGAGATAAGGGTTATGCACACATCTATTAGGCATACATGCAATGGTATATAGCTTATCCTTTATTCAGAGGTCATTGAAATCTTATTGGCCTGTGGTGCATTTACCTGGCCCCCCTTTTCTCTGTGGCTGGTGACACTAATCCGGATTCATACCAAGCTCATATTACCCTTTTTAGTGTGGTATAACTTAGATCACTATATATCAATTACCTGTCCTGTGATATCATAATGTTGAATATGCATTATTAATTATTAATGTAGCACATGTCATGTGCTGCGCACGTACTCTTCTTTTGTATGGTGTACCATTGTTTCTACATATTTAATAAAGGTTTTTTTATTTACCCATAGCCATTATTCAGTTGTTTTCTATTGATTTAGGGACCGTATGTTCGGTTGTTCTATTCTCTTTTCCTATTTATGTGAATAGGACTAAGATGCAGGCCCAGCTACAGCCCATGGACAGAATGACCCTGTTTCTAAAAAAAAAAAACTCCAAACCACACCTTCATCTTTGATTTGTATTCCTATATAACTATTTTGAAAGAGTGTTCTCATCTTATAAAGTGATGTCCTTTTATTGGATATGATCTGTGGGGGACCAACCTGTAGGACCCCCTTCAACCCTGAAAGTGAATGCATCCGCACTCTAGTTGTGTGCTAAGCCCTCTTTGCTATAACATGTGAATGCCCTTTTAATGGTATATACTTCTGCCAATTGACTTTTGGACAGGCTGAAATTGACTAAGTTTAGAATTGCCTGTCTTTGGTGCCTGACACAGTGCCATCCATTTCTGTGTGACCGTGCATCATACTGCAGCTCAGCCTCAATGTAAATAAGGTTCACCTCTAGGGATGAGCGAACCCGAACTTTAAAAATCGGCATTCGTACCGGACAGTCACTGTCCGGTGCTAAACGCCAAACATGGACTTTCCCCGCAAGACCGTTGCAATGTCCGGAATTCCGGGGGAAGTCCGTTGCAGAGAGAAAGAGAAAATTTTCCTGTTCAAAAATTCGGGTCCCATTGTTTTCAGTGGGGTTCGGGTTCTGGTTCAAGTTTGGGTACAGCTGTGGTACCCAAACTGAACTTTGGAATAAAGTAGGTGAGGGTAGAGCTGGTCATTCAGCAGTATGGTGGAGCGAGGGTTACTGCAGGTTGTACACTTGTCGGAAGAGGTGGGTCTTCAGGTTCCTTTTGAAGGTTTCCACGGTGGGCGAGAGTCTGATATGTTGGGGTAGAGAGTTCCAGAATAGGCTGGATGAACGGGAGAAATCTTGTATGTGATTGTGGGAAGAGGAGATGAGAGGGGAATAGAGAAGGAGATCTTGTGAGGATCGGAGGTTGCGTGCAGGTAAGTACCGGGAGACTAGGTCACATACAGTACAGACCAAAAGTTTGGACACATCTTCTCATTTAAAGATTTTTCTGTATTTTCATGACTATGAAAATTGTACATTCACACTGAAGGCATCAAAACTATGAATTAACACATGTGGAATTATATACTTAACAAAAAAGTGTGAAACAACTGAAAATATGTCTTATAGTCTAGGTTCTTCAAAGTAACCACCTTTTGCTTTGATGACTGCTTTGCACACTCTTGGCATTCTCTTGATGAGCTTCAAGAGGTAGTCACCGGAAATGGTTTTCACTTCACAGGTGTTCCCTGTCAGGTTTAATAAGTGGGATTTCTTGCCTTATAAATGGGGTTGGGACCATCAATTGTGTTGTGCAGTAGTCAGGTGGATACACAGCTGATAGTCCTACTGAATAGACTGTTAGAATTTGTATTATGGCAAGAAAAAAGCAGCTAAGTAAAGAAAAACGAGTGGCCATCATTACTTTAAGAAATGAAGGTCAGTCAGTCTGAAAAATTGGGCAAACTTTGAATGTGTCCCCAAGTGCAGTTGCAAAAACCATCAAGCGCTACAAAGAAACTGGCTCACATGAGGACCGCCCCTGAAAGGAAGACCAAGAGTCACCTCTGCTTCTGAGGATAAGTTTATCCGAGTCACCAGCCTCAGAAATCGCAGGTTAACAGCAGCTCAGATTAGAGACCAGGTCAATGCCACACAGAGTTCTAGCAGCAGGCACATCTCTACAACAACTGTTAAGAGGAGACTTTGTGCAGCAGGCCTTCATGGTAAAATAGCTGCTAGGAAACCACTGCTAAGGACAGGCAACAAGCAGAAAAGACTTGTTTGTGCTAAAGAACACAAGGAATGGACATTAGACCAGTGGAAATCTGTGCTTTGGTCTAATGAGTCCAAATTTGAGATGCAGAAAAGGTGAATGGATGGACTCTACATGCCTGGTTCTCACCGTGAAGCATGGAGGAGGAGGTGTGATGGTGTGGGCGTGCTTTGCTGGTGACACTGTTGGGGATTTATTAAAAATTGAAGGCATACGGAACCAGCATAGCTACCACAGCATCTTGCAGCGGCATGCTATTCCATCCAGTTTGCGTTTAGTTGGACCATCATTTATTTTTCAACAGGACAATGACCCCAAACACACCTCCAGGCTGTGTAAGGGCTATTTGACCAAGAGGAAGAGTGATGGGGTGCCACGCCAGATGACCTGGCCTCCACAGTCACCAGACCTGAACCCAATCAAGATGGTTTGGGGTGAGCTGGACCGCAGAGTGAAGGCAAAAGGGCCAACAAGTGCTAAGCATCTCTGGAAACTCCTTCAAGATTACATAGTAACATAGTTTTTAAGGTTGAAGGAAGACTAAGTCCATCTAGTTCAACCCACAGGCCAACATGTTGATCCAGAGGAAGGCAAAAAAAAAAACATGTGGCAAACACTAAGCTCCACATTGGGGAAAAAAATTCCTTCCCGACTCCATACGACAATCAGACTAGTTCCCTGGATCAACGCCCTATCAAGGAATCTAGTATATATAACCTGTAATATTATACTTTTCAAGAAAGGCATCCATGCCCTTCTTAAATTTTAATAGTGAATCACTCATTACAACATCATGCGGCAGAGAGTTCCATAGTCTCACTGCTCTTACAGTAAAGAATCCCCGTCTGTGATTATGATTAAACCTTCTTTCCTCCAGTCGTAGAAGATGCCCCCTTGTCCCCGTCTCTGGTGGCTACTTTGAAGAACCTAGAATATAAGACATATTTTCAGTTGTTTCACACTTTTTTGTTAAGTATATAATTCCACATGTGTTAATTCATAGTTTTGATGCCTTCAGTGTGAATGTACAATTTTCAAAGTCATGAAAATACAGAAAAATCTTTAAATGAGAAGGTGTGTCCAAACTTTTGGTCTGTACTGTATGTATGGAGGAGACAGGTTGTGGATGACTTCGAATGCCAAGATAGGGGTTTTGCACTGGAGTCTCTGAGCAATGGGGAGCCAGTGAAGGGATTGACAGAGAGGAGAGGCCAGGGAATAGCGGGGTGACAGGTGGATTAATCGGGTTGCGGAGTTTAGGATAGATTGGAGGGGTGCGAGAGTTTTAGATTGGAGGCCACAGAGCAGGAGGTTGCAGTAGTCGAGGAGAGAGATGATAAGGGTGTGCACTAGTGTTTTTGCAGATACTTGGTTAAGGAATCTACGGATCTGGGAAATATTTTTGAGTTGGAGTCGACAGGAGGTGGAAAGGGCTTGGATATGTGGTTTGAAGGAATGAGTAGAGTCAAGGGTTACCCCAAGGCAACTTGAACGACTGCACACAATATGTGCAATATAAGACTGCTTGTGTGTCTTGGTCTTCCTGTATTATGGATATATTTATTTTGAATCCATCTTTTAAATTATTCCACAAAGAGGGATCTTTAGAAACACATGGAACGCAATGCAAATTCCTATATGAGGCGTAATGCAGGCAAAATTAGTTGTCATTTCGATATAATAAACACTTTATTTGCAATTATCTTGGTACAATGAATATAATCTCATTTTGCCACTTTTATGTAACGATTCCATTAGTCACAACACTACTCAGTCAAACGTTTAATGCATTATGCTTTTGTATAAAAGCATTTTACCCCGCTTTTTGTAGACTTGTCAGTAAACTACAATTCATATGAAGTAGATTTGGGGATACGGTGTGCTTTTTTTTCTTCTCTGCTCCGTGTTCTTTAAGCTTAAAGTGTTTCTCTGTCTTTGATGAAGTGGCTTTCTAATGTTATTTACATCAGTAGTTATTATTTGACATGCTGCTGGAAGGCAGAGGGAGTAGCTTATATTCCACAAGTAATGATCTGACAGTCATGTTATTAAAGTGAACTTGTCGCCTACACACAATGGAAATATATATATTTTGCAGGCTAAACCTGTATTCATTCTGTAACGGGTCTGGGAGGCGGAACCTCTGAGCTACTATACAAGGGGGCGGTCCTTGTAAGGGAGCGGGTGGCGACCAGGCAGGCAGTCACAGCAGGTGACCGGGACAGTCTCTAGAAGAACGGGCAGGAGGTCACGGCAAGTGACCGGGGCAGTCTTTGGATGAACGGGCAGATGGTCACGGCAAGTGACCGGGGCAGTCTCTGGGTGAACGGGCAGATGGTCACGGCAAGTGACCGGGGCAGTCTCTGGGTGAACGGGCAGATGGTCACGGCAAGTGACCGGGGCAGTCTCTGGGTAAAGGGTAAAGGGTTGGTACGACCTGTGGCGGCTGATGGTAGACGTGAGCTCCCAGGTGAGCAGGCGAGAGTCTCTGGATAAACGGGTGGTCACAGCATGTGACGGCGGAGCCTCCAGGAAGACCAACAGACAGGCGGCAGATGAGCGCTCCCAGGTGAGCGGGCAGAAGTCTCTGGACAGGCGGGTGGTCACAGCACGTGACGGCAGAGCCTCCAGGTAGGCTAGCAGAATATCAGGCTGGCAGGAATCTGGCAGGAATCTGGCAGGTATCTGGCAGGTATCTGGCAACGGGACCTGAGGGCTGAAGCAGAGTAGTGAACAGTGCAACAACATTGCTCGGGCACCTCCATTTTGGAGGAGGTGCCTTATATATGGTGAAGTCCTCCGGCCATTGGCCGGGGACTCCTTAGGACGGCGCGCGCGGCCCCTTTAAGAGGGAGGGAGCGCGCGCGCCCTAAGCACAGTGGCCGGGAAGGAGCGCGCGCTGCCAGCAGAGCGGGAGGAGGACGCCGGGCTCGGAGCAGAGAGGTGAGGGGAACAGCGTCCCTGCCTAGCAGAGGGCAGGGACGCCGACGCTACAGTACCCCCCCCTTTAGGCCCCCCCTTTTTTAGGCCAGACAGAAATTTAGCAAGGATGAGAGGGGCATGGATGTTCTCCCGGGGCTCCCACGTTCTCTCTTCAGGACCAAACCCCTTCCAATCTACTAGAAAAAAGGTCTTCCCTCTTACCCTTTTGGTGGCCAGAATGTTCTCTACCTCAAATTCGTTTTCAGCGGAAACCGGAGCAGGAGGCTTACCTGTAGACTTGGAAAAAGAGTTAAGTACCACGGGTTTGAGGAGAGATACATGGAAGGAGTTAGGGATCCGCAAGTTGGCCGGGAGTTTCAATTTATAGGCCACCGGGTTGATCTGACTGATGACCTCCAGAGGACCGATGAACCGAGGCCCTAACTTATAGGAAGGAATCATGAGCCGGACATACTTGGACGAGAGCCAGACCTTATCCCCTGGACGGAATTGAGGAGGATCCAGACGTTTTTTGTCAGCATGTCTTTTCATACGCTCGGAAGACAGAAGGAGTGCGGACCGGGTACTCTCCCAAATGGAGGCAAATTTGTTAACAAGAGATTCCGCAGCCGGATTGTCCACCGAGGTGGAGACGGGAAACGGGATCCGAGGATGCTGACCGAAGACTACAAAAAACGGGGATTTGGAGGAAGATTCGCTCTCGTGATTGTTGTACGAGAATTCGGCCCATGGCAGGAGATCCACCCAGTCAGAATGGTGGGCATTAACGAAGTGCCGGAGGTAACTGGTCAGGATCTGATTGATCCGCTCCACTTGACCATTAGACTGTGGGTGGTAAGCGGAGGAGAAGTCCAGGGTGACGTCTAGCAATTTACAAGTGGCTCTCCAGAAACGAGAAGTGAACTGTACCCCACGATCCGACACTATGTGACGGGGCAGGCCATGAAGACGGAAGATGTGGCGGATAAAGTCTTTAGCCAGCTCGGGTGCAGACGGGAGGCCTGGCAGGGGAACGAAGTGAGCCATCTTGGAAAAGCGGTCAGCGACCACCCAAATGACCGTACAACCGGCAGAGACGGGAAGATCAGTTATGAAGTCCATCGCTCTATGCTGCCAGGGGGCAGCAGGTACTGGCAGAGGAAGAAGGCGACCGGCTGGCAGGTGTCTCGGAACTTTGTTGCGGGCACAGGACACACAAGCAGAAACCAAGTCTATTACATCCTTGCGCAGGTTAGGCCACCAGTAGTGCCGGGAAATAAGCTGGAGGGTCTTTTTCTGACCGGCGTGGCCAGCTAGTTTAGACGAATGACCCCAGTGTAGGATCTTCTCCCGATCAGGTACCGATAAGAACGTCTTACCGGGAGGGAGACGATTTAGACTCACGGGAGCCACCTGCATTACTCTGGCGGGATCGATGATATGTTTTGGTTCCTCCTCGAGATCAGATACCAGAAAGGATCGGGACAAGGCGTCTGCTTTGATGTTCTTGTCAGCCGGGCGAAAATGTAGAACAAAATCAAAGCGAGCAAAAAACAAGGACCACCGGGATTGGCGCGGATTAAGTCTCTGGGCATGCTGGAGATAGGCCAAGTTCTTGTGGTCAGTGTAAATTATTACCGGATGAAGAGCCCCCTCGAGTAGGTAACGCCACTCCTCCAATGCCAGCTTGATGGCCAATAACTCTCGGTCTCCTATGGAATAATTGCGCTCAGAAGAGGAGAAAAGTTTGGAGAAGAAGCCGCAAGTTACCATCCTCCCGGAAGAAGATTTTTGAGTAAGTACAGCTCCGGCTCCAGAGGAGGAGGCGTCAACCTCCAGAAAGAACTGCTTGTTGCCGTCTGGACGATGCAGCACCGGGGCGGAAGAGAAGGCCTGTTTTAAGGAAAGAAAGGCCTCCTCTGCTTCGGGCGGCCACTCTTTGGGATTAGTACCCTTACGGGTGAGCGCGGAAATTGGGGCAGTCCGGGAAGAGAAGTGCGGTATGAAGAGGCGGTAGTAGTTGGCGAAGCCCAGGAACCGCTGAATGGCCTTCAACCCCTCCGGTCGGGGCCATTTCTCGATGGCAGACAGTTTCTCTGGATCCATTCGTAGGCCGGTCTGAGAAATAATGTAGCCCAAAAACGGAAGCGAGGTCTGCTCAAAGAGGCACTTCTCATATTTAGCGAAGAGGTGGTTCTGCCTGAGCCTGAGCAGGACCTGACGAACGTCCCTCCGGTGAGTCTGGAGATCCGGAGAGAAGACCAAGATGTCGTCCAGGTACACCACAACGCAGGAGTAGAGAAGGTCCCGGAAGATGTCATTGACCAACTCTTGAAAGACGGCAGGAGCGTTACAGAGACCAAAGGGCATTACCAGATATTCATAGTGGCCGTCCCGGGTGTTGAATGCAGTCTTCCATTCATCCCCCTGACGGATACGGACCAGGTTGTACGCCCCACGGAGGTCCAGTTTGGTGAAGACTCTAGCCCCCCTCAGGCGATCAAATAATTCTGGAATGAGCGGAAGGGGGTACTTATTCTTCACCGTGATCTGGTTAAGGCCTCTATAGTCTATACAGGGACGGAGAGAGCCGTCCTTCTTTTTTACGAAGAAGAAGCCTGCTCCCGCCGGGTAGGTAGATTTCCGGATGAATCCCCTGGCCAAATTCTCCTCAATATATTCGGACATCGACCGGGTCTCAGCAGCGGACAATGGGTAAATACGCCCACGGGGAGGAGTAGTACCGGGTAACAGGTCGATAGGACAGTCGTATGGTCTATGAGGGGGTAATGTCTCTGCCTCCTTTTTATTAAAGACATCAGCAAATGACCAATAGGGAATCGGAAGTCCAGGTAGATTAGTTGGGGTAGGAAAAGGACGGACGGGATGAACAGGAACCAAACAAGTCTTATGACAGTCCTGTCCCCAGCGAAGGACTTCTCCGGTCTGCCAGTCAAGCACGGGTGCATGTCTCTGGAGCCAAGGTAGACCTAGTAAGAGGGCGTGAGAGAGTCCAGGCAGAACATGAAAAGAGATGCTCTCAGAATGCAGCATTCCCACCTGCAGAGTTACGGATTCGGTGATGAGTTGGATGGGACGTGGTAAGAGGCCCCCATCCACAGCAGCGACAGATAATGGTACAGCCAGAGGTTTGGTGGGAATGCGGTATTTTTCTACTAGGGACTGTGAGATAAGATTCCCGGCCGCTCCAGAGTCAAGTTGGGCTAGTTCGAAATAACGATTCTCCCCGCAGATAATAGAGACTGACAGTAGCAGAGATGGAGAGGATTTATTCTTGTCTAGGTTGACCTCTCTGAGCGAACCTAGACACAGGCGTTTCCCGACCTCTCCGGGCAGGTACGGATCCGGTGCTCCTTACTGCCACAGTAGAAGCAGCTCCCTTCGGCACGGCGTAAGTCCTGACGGGTTTTGACCATCTTGGTCTGGTCGACCTGCATAGGCTCAGGAGAGTGTACCTGGGGAGAGACGGACTTCTGAAAAGTAGGAGCTAGACGTGGAAACCTCCTCTCACGGGTGACCTCTTTGGCACGCTCCTGGAACCGTAGATCAATCCGGGTGGCAAGAGTTATTAGGTCATCGAGAGTGGTAGGAATGTCCCGACCGGCAAGTTCATCTTTAATACGGCCGGACAGACCCTCCCAGAAGACGGATACCAGAGCGTCGTTATCCCAGGCCAGCTCCGAGGCAAGGGTACGGAACCGTATGGCATATTGGCCCACGGTGAGACTTCCCTGACGGAGGCGTAGCAGAGATGATGCGGATGAGGTCTTCCGTCCGGGTTCGTCGAAGACTTTCCGGAAAGCCATGAGAAAGGCAGGCAAGTCGGACACCAGGGGGTCTCCTCTCTCCCATAGAGGATTTAGCCAGGCCAGGGCCTCCCCGGTGAGATGGGACATGATGAAGGCAATTTTGGCCCGGTCGGAGTTAAACTGGTGGGACAGGAGTTCAAAGTGCAGGGTGCACTGATTTATGAAGCCCCGAGCCTGAGCGGAGTCGCCTCCGAAGCGAGAAGGTGCAGAAAGCCGGGGTCCGGGGTAGGATACCATGGTATTGGTGGTGGTTGCTGGTGGAGCAGTCAGAGTGTCCAGGCGAGAATTGACATTCCGCAGGTGACCCAGGATGGACTCCTGTTGGGACCTCTGACGGGACAGTTCATGACAGAGGTCCGAGAGTGAGGGAGCTTGGGTGCCACCGGGTTCCATGGCCCGAGCAAACTGTAACGGGTCTGGGAGGCGGAACCTCTGAGCTACTATACAAGGGGGCGGTCCTTGTAAGGGAGCGGGTGGCGACCAGGCAGGCAGTCACAGCAGGTGACCGGGACAGTCTCTAGAAGAACGGGCAGGAGGTCACGGCAAGTGACCGGGGCAGTCTCTGGATGAACGGGCAGATGGTCACGGCAAGTGACCGGGGCAGTCTCTGGGTGAACGGGCAGATGGTCACGGCAAGTGACCGGGGCAGTCTCTGGGTGAACGGGCAGATGGTCACGGCAAGTGACCGGGGCAGTCTCTGGGTAAAGGGTAAAGGGTTGGTACGACCTGTGGCGGCTGATGGTAGACGTGAGCTCCCAGGTGAGCAGGCGAGAGTCTCTGGATAAACGGGTGGTCACAGCATGTGACGGCGGAGCCTCCAGGAAGACCAACAGACAGGCGGCAGATGAGCGCTCCCAGGTGAGCGGGCAGAAGTCTCTGGACAGGCGGGTGGTCACAGCATGTGACGGCAGAGCCTCCAGGTAGGCTAGCAGACAGGCAGCAGATGAGCGCTCCCAGGTGAGCGGGCAGGAGTCACTGGACAGGCAGGTGGTCACAGCACGTGACGGCAGAGCCTCCAGGTAGGCTAGCAGGCAGGTAGCAGATGTGCGCTCCCAGGTGAGCGGGCAAGCTGGTCCATAGACAGCCTGACAAGAGTTGGAAGGCAGACCGTCGGACCTCAGGCAAGCAGGCAGGTAGTTGATGTGCGCTCCCAGGTGAGCGGGCGAGAGTCTCTGGATAAACGGGTGGTCACAGCATGTGACGGCGGAGCCTCCAGGAAGACCAACAGACAGGCGGCAGATGAGCGCTCCCAGGTGAGCGGGCAGAAGTCTCTGGACAGGCGGGTGGTCACAGCACGTGACGGCAGAGCCTCCAGGTAGGCTAGCAGAATATCAGGCTGGCAGGAATCTGGCAGGAATCTGACAGGTATCTGGCAGGTATCTGGCAGGTATCTGGCAACGGGACATGAGGGCTGAAGCAGAGTAGTGAACAGTGCAACAACATTGCTCGGGCACCTCCATTTTGGAGGAGGTGCCTTATATATGGTGAAGTCCTCCGGCCATTGGCCGGGGACTCCTTAGGACGGCGCGCGCGGCCCCTTTAAGAGGGAGGGAGCGCGCGCGCGCCCTAAGCACAGTGGCCGGGAAGGAGCGCGCGCTGCCAGCAGAGCGGGAGGAGGACGCCGGGCTCGGAGCAGAGAGGTGAGGGGAACAGCGTCCCTGCCTAGCAGAGGGCAGGGACGCCGACGCTACACATTCTATGTTACTACAAGTATGCAATGTCTAGTGTAAAATGAACATTCCAGGTAAAACCAATACAATGTATTATGCCTAGTGCTGGGTTTTAAGGGGCAGACCATGGCACAGCATTGTTCTTTTATTTTTTGTGTCATGCTCCACCCCTTCAGACCCAGCACAAAAAAAATGTTTCCATTAAGAATTCCTTTTAATGAATGAATTGTTAAAGAGGTTTTCCACTATATTAGCATTGATGGCCTATCCTTAGGATAGGTCATCAATGTCTGATCGGTCAGGGTCCGACGCCCTGCACCCCCGCCGATCAGCTGTTATCGGTGTTGGTGGCGGCCGAAAGTACTCACTTGTGCAGCTGGCCGTCTTCTGGCTGCCGCAGGGTACTACACATGCGCCTTCAAATTAGTAAGAGGCGGGTGTGTATAGTATCTGTTTATCCACTTAATCAGATTTATTAAAATACATTTGAAGCAACCATCTAAAATTTAGATGGTTGCTTCAAATGTATTTTAATTAATTTAGATTAAAATGTATTTTTATTTAGATTGTAAATCTTGCTATATTCCCCAGAAGAGCACTGCATGGCCTATAAGTCTCCTTACACTGGCATGTCATTCTCCATAAGGAGAGACATTATCACTTAGATTCCAGTCAAAAGATTCTCATAAAGCCAAATCATATCGCTTGCTTTGCACTGAGAACGGGCAAATACCCCGAGATAGAGTTTCTGGTTTGGTTTTTATCCTAAATCGTATGGCAAGGCTCTTTAGGGGGTCGATCTTGGGATTGCTACTTCCTATAGGTGGCACTAGAGTTCAAGTCCTCTCTGAGATGCAGATTGCATTGTTATATTTCAGTACCGGAGTTGTACATATCAACAAAGGAATGAAAGTTCTTGTCTTGAGCACATTAATTCCCTTGGGGTAGAGCAGGCTTCTCTACTGATATCGAAACAGTACACAGCTACAGCTTTATATACTTGGTTCTCAGGCAGTGCTTTTCTACCAAATAGCCTTCAATGTACCATCGTAAACATACACAGGAGATTTTGAAAATACAAACAAAACCTAAAAATAATGCCGCTAGCGACCCAACTATTTAATGTCATGCTCCTGTGTTTTGTGGTCGACTTCTCTGTCCGCCAAGCCACAGCAGACACCAGGGTCGGACTGGGGTGCCTAGGGCCCACCAGGGGAACTGACTCTAGAGGCCCACACTATAGCCCACAATAAAGGGTTTTATTACTTGTTATGCTTTTCTATAATGTACTATAATTACATGATTGGCCGCGCTGTGGAGCACCAAGCGGCAGGACTTTGTTCGAACAGTCATTCCGTAGTGCCAGAGTCCCTTTAATGGTAACTTGTCACCTTGAAAAATGCTGTTTATCTGCAGATATAGGGGTAATCTGCAAGTAAATAGGGTTTAAAGCTTGGTTAGATGGCTTAATGGAAAAGCGTTGGCTACACGGAGAAAATTACATTTTATTCTCCCTGCCGCCACTCACTTCCTGTTATTGGGTCGATGCAAGGAGGGAGACATTACAGTCACCGCAAACTACAAAGTGAGGGTGCTGCAATAACGTCCGGCACCTTGATTGTGACACTTCCATGGAGCCCAACCTCAGGCTGAGCTTCATTGAATGACTAACATGGCAGCAGCACCTGGCAACTAGTGCTGAGCGAGCGTGGTCGGATAAGGTGTGATCCCAGCATGCTCGGGTGTTATCTGAGTATCTTGTAGTGCTCTGCTAATATGCTCGAGTCCCCGGGGTAGCATGTTTTGCGGCGGTAGACAAACGCAGCACATGCAGGAATTGCCTGTTTATTAGGTAATCCCTGCATGTGTTGCTTCTGTCTACTGCCGCAAAACATGTTACCGCAGGGATTCGAGCATACTAGCAGAGCACTACAAGATACTCGGATAACACCCGAGCATGCTGGGATCACACCTTATCCGACCACGCTCGCTCAGCACTAGTTGCCAGGTGCTGCTGCCATGTTAGTCATTCAATGAAGCTCAGCCTGACGTTGGGCTCCATGGAAGTGTCACAATCAAGGTGCCAGACGTTATTGCAGCACGCTCACTTTGTAGTTTGCGATGACTGTAATGTCTCTTATCCGACCACGCTCACTCAGCACTACTTGCAACCCATCAGCAACCTGCAACTTGCTCACAGGAGGACTAAAGGGAACAGGTGACTGCATGCACCGGCCTTGTGCTATCTAAATGCCGCTGTCAGTGATTGACAAAGGCACTTAAATACTCAAAACAGCAGCAATCAAGGCGAGCTCTGATCACTGCTGTTACAGGCAGACGCCGGCTATGTAACACAGCCGACATCTGCCCGATATGGAGCAGGCTCAGCTCCTGAACCCGCTCCATACTAGCACATCCCTATGGTGACAGTTATGACAAGGTTAGCAAATTTCACTTGTCTGTTCCTATATGTGGAAAGACAAATGGAATTCCCTAACACATGTGAAAGAGACCTAATAGATTTAGTAAAGGTGCCCCAAGCATATGAATGTTATTACACACCACAATGCACAGTTACATACACACATCTTACAAAAATACATATTATTCCAGATATGCAGACGCGCACAAACACGCAGACGCACACAAACACGCAGACGCGCACAAACACGCAGACGCGCACAAACACATCAATACATGAATACATCATCTGAACCACCATCAATTGTAATGTCAGGTCAGCCCCATATATCTTTGTATCGCATAAACCTACAACTCCCAGTATGTAATTAACAATAGAGATACTGGGAGTTGTTATCAGTCATCATCAGACTGCGGACCATACAGGAACCACAGTACTGATGAGACACAGGCAGGATCACAAATGAACATTTACATCCAGGTATTTTACCTGAGACGTCTTCTCTGATTAGAGTCGTTCTCTTTCTTTTCTTCCTCTTGTCCAGACGCCATTATGATGAGTTTTCTCATCCACAGCTCGTCTCTGCAGACTTCCATCTTCTCCGGTCTTCTGCAGCACATCCCGACACGATGCCCTTAAAGATAGCAGTGTTTTTATAATGCTCCTGAATAAAAAATATCTACACTGAGCCCCTGAATAAACCTAACTCTTACAATGCTCCCTGCATAAAAAAACATGACATACACTCTACCCCTCTTATGGTACCTGCTCTCCACATTGTCCTCTCCTTACCATACTGGGCCCCCTCTTCACACTGTCCTCTCCTTACCATACTGGGCCCCCTCTTCACACTGTCCTCTCCTTACCATACTGGGCCCCCTCTTCACACTGTCCTCTCACACTGTGTCCCCCCTATACTGCCCAGTCTCTATACTGTGCCCCTTCATCACACTCCCCCTCCTCAGCATACTGTTCCCTCCTTTCTGTGTGCTCACACTGTTTCCCCCATACTGCCCCCTCTCTATACCTTCCCCCACACTTCCTAGTCTCTGTGCTGTGTCACTTCACACTTTTCTCCCTCCATACTGTCTCCTCACACTATTCCCCCACTCTCCTTATTGTTTCCTCATACATCCCCCTTCCCCATTCTGTTCCTGCACTCATTCCCACCCCTCCTCTAGTTCACCATACTGTTTCTTCACACATCTTCCCATTCTGTCTCCTAAAATTTCTCTCCCATCTCTCCCCAAATATAATAAATCTTCGGAAGACCACACAGACATGCAGAAGCACGCTTACACACACAAAAGCGCACACAGACACATACTAAGGGCTCTTTCACACGTCAGTACGTGCGGTGACAGTTTCCACACGTACCAGAGACATTGGTACACGTAGACCCATTCAAATGAATGTGCACATGTCAGTGTGTTTCCACTTTCCACAGACCATGTGGTGTCCGTGGGCAAAACACGCTGACATGTCTGTTTTTTACCTGCTGCACCTCCCGCAAAACGTCCCGCACACTGATGACAGTTAGCTCTCTTCCCAAGCACCAGGTGCTGAACGCTGCTCTCATCATAGATCCCTGCCGGTGCTGCGATCAGCAGCAGCAGGGTCAATGATGAGAGTAGTAGTCTACTCCCGCCGTGTCCAACTGTAAAAATAGGAATAAAATAAAAAAAAAAATAAAAAGCTGTTTTTAGCTTTGCCTATTATCCCGAGTGAGTAGCTACACTAACATAACATTTTGGGCCCTAAAGAATATTTTTTTTTTGTTGGTTTGTTTTCTAATTTTTTTTCAAACTTTTTAATTTTTCTGTCAATATAGCTATGTGAGGTTCTTCTCTTTTGCAGGTCCACTTTTCTTAAAAAAATGAAAAAATAAAGAATGAAAAAATTAGAAAATATATCTTGCAGTATATATGTCTGTCAGTGAAAAATTAACTGGCTTCCTATTAGGTCCTACCCCTGACAGGAGCATAGAGATAGCAGACCTGGGAGTGTTCATTAGTCTCCAGCTGCCATGATGACCCATCATCACCTCACTTGCATTGCAGGGGTGCTGATGGGGTGATGGTGGCTCCTTCTCACCCTGTTTAACTATTCGTACACCATAAATGTACAATGCATGATATTGAATGAAAATGTTTTACCAATATAATCCTGAACATAAATATGTAAGAATATGCTGTGCATTTCTCTATCTTCTCCCGCAGTTATCGATATCTTGTATTTTATGATAACACTCTAGCTAAAGAAAAAGCTTCTAGAAATATATACACTAAATATACCCTGGAAATAGGGATAACAAAAGATATTTAATGAATGAATGAAGTAAAGCTTGAAACGTGGAAGATAAATGGATGTCAGAAAGCCAGATATAGAGCTGAAAAGTAATTATTAGTATAATTATAAGCATCTTATGTGAATGTCAATGTTGGGTGCGGATAATGGGATTTATCCATGGAGAGACACTGTGAAATGGAGAGTCACTGACAAAAATCCTGCAGTCATGATTCTTCTTTAAGACATCCACATTTTTGTAATACCAGCCCGGACAATTGCTTGGCAGGATACTTTAGTGTTATTTATTCCTTTTATTTTCCATACATTATTCTCCTAGTCTATGCTATGTAATGGTCGGGAGACATCTTCATCGTTTACTTATATTGTGTGACTATGTAAGACTCACTAAACATAGAAAACACATAAAAAATGGCAAAAATGACCCACTTGTTAATCTTCACTTCTTTTCCATTCTGCCTCACAACTGTGAAAAATATATAAAGAGTTCAATATATGTCCAAGAAGATCAGATCAGATCCCTCACCCCTTTCTTCCCTTATGCCCAAGGGTACATTCCGACTAATGTCGTTTTGGTCCATGTGAAAAACAGCACACTGACCCAATGTTAGCCTATGCGCTGGTTCACATGCGCTGTTTTTCATACGGACCTCGAGTCCATGTGAAAAAAATTGCGGCATACTCTAGCCTGAGCTATAAATCACTTGTAAAGCCGCACCTTGAATATACAATTCAGTTTTTGGCTCCATATTTTAGGATATTGAAAAGCTAGAGTCAGATCATAGGCAGCAAGTATATTATAACAAGGGATGGAGGCCTCTCATATGAGGAGGGGTTGGAAAAGTTGGGCTTGTTTAGCTTAGAAAAAATACTTCTCCGAGGAGATCTCATTTACATGTATAAATACATGTGTGGTCAATACAAAGGACTAACACATAACTTATTCCTTCCAAAGACCATACTAAAGACCAAGGGGCACTCATTACGGGTGGAAGAAAGGCAATTCCGGCAGCTAAATAGGAAAGGGTTCTTTACAGTCAGAGCAGTCAGACTGTGGAATGCCCGACTGCAAGAGGTAATAAGGACTGGAAGCTTTTTTCACAACAAACGACATTGTGGGTTGAGAAAGGTTCAACTTGATAAACCTATGTCTTTTTTTCACCTATGTAACATGTATTTGGCAGGCAGCTCCTTTGCTCATCTGTTTTGTAGATGGGTACATGGAATCTGTCACATGTGTAATTTTCGAATTTGACTGTCCCGAGTTTTACAACAGTTATCGCAACATAGCCTTAACTGTAAGGTAATTGGCTGACATTAGTAACAAATTATCAAGGCATTCTAAATATGTCACGTAATTTTTGCACTTCATTTTTGGGGTGCTGCCTCAATTTCTTTCAGTTTATCGAGGAAGATTGGTAATTGCCTAGGAGGCTTGACACCAAAAGGTGGAGTGGACTTTTTAATCTATCTATCTATCTATCTATCTATCTATCTATCTATCTATCTATCTATCTATCTATCTATCCATCTATCTATCACGTCTATCTATTATCTATCTATCTATCTATCTATCTATAGACAGATAGATAAAAGGTTTGTGAGCCCTTCAGAATTTTCCATGCTTCTTCATAAATTTGAGCTAAAACCTCATCAGATGTAGGTTTATCTGTAGATCACACAAGTCCTAAAAGTAGATAAAGAGAAACAAATCAAACAAATGAGTCAAAAAGATTAGACTTTGTCATCTTTTGAGGAAAGTGATCCATAATCAAAAATCTGTTAATGGAAAAATGATGTGAATCTTTGGTTTCAGTATCTGGTGTGACCACCTTGTAGAGCAATAACTGTACATTTCCGATAATTGTTGATTAGTCCTGCACATCGACTTGGAGGAATTTTAGCCCATTATTCCCTACAAAACAATTTCAGCTCTGTTATGTTGGTGGGTTTTCTCCCATGAACTGCTCGCTTTAGGTCCTTCCACAACATTTCTATAGGATTAAGGTCAGGACTTTGACTTGGCCATTCCAAAACTTTCACTTTATTCTTCTTTAATCATTTTTTCGTAAGAACTACTTGTGTCCTTTGGGTCATTGTCTTGTCATTGACCCTCATTCTCTTTAGATTCAGTTCATGGAAAGATGTCCTCACATTTTCCTTTGATAGAATTTAGAATAGAATTTGCTAAAAAAAATTCAGAAATCATGGTTTCATCAATGTTGGCAAACTGTCCTAGCCCGGATGGAGAAAAACAGGCCTGAACCATGATACTACCACCACCGTGTTTCATGAACGGTATGAAGTTTTTATGTTGTAATGCAGTGTTTTTCTTTTTCCAAATATGATGCTTCGGATTTAAACTTTTTAAACATTTAACCAAAAAGCTCTATTTTGGTCTCTTCCATCCACAAAATAATTGTTCCAATAGCCTTCTGACTTATCCAGGTGATCCTTAGCAAACTTCAGATGAGCAGCAATATTTCTTTTTGGATTCCAGTGTCTTTGTTCTTACAATCCTGCTATGCAAACCATTGCTGTTCCGTGTACTCTTAATGGTGGATTCAAGAACACTAACATTAGCTAATGTGAGAGAGGACTTTAGTTGTGTAGAGGTTGATTTTGGTTCTTTTGTGACCTCGTGCACTATTATTTGTCTTGCTCCTGGTGGTCAACCTCTCCTGGGGAGGGTAGTAATTGTCTGTCTGACTGTGGATTGGTGGAGTCCAGACTCTTTAGAAATAATTTTCTAACCTTTTCCAACCTGATGTACATCAACAATTCTTCTTCCTCAGAAATGTCCTTTTTGCCATGATCCACTTCCACAAACATGGTGTGAAGATCACACTTTGATAGATCCCTATTCTTTCAATAAAACAGGGCACCCACTTACGCATGATTGTCATCCCATTGATTTAAAACACCAGACCCTAATTTCACCTTCAAATTATCTGCTAATCCTAAGGGTTTACATAATTTTGCCTCTCACAGATGTAATATTGGATCATTTTCCACATTAAAAAAAGATAAATATTTTCGACCTGTGTTTGATTTGGTTTTTATCTACTTTCAGGACTTGTGAGAAAAATTTTGAAAGGTTCACAGCACCACTATCTATTTATCTATCTATCGATCTATCTATCAACAGTCATGGCCAAAAGTGTTGGCATCCTTGAAATTGTTCCAGAAAATGAAGTATTTCTCCCAGAAAATTATTGCAAGTACACATGTTTTGTTATACACATGTTTATTTCCTTTTTGTGTATTGTAACTACACAAAAATCACACCTGAAACCAGATAAAAAGGCTAGAAGTTGACTCAATCTTTGCATTGTCTGTGTTATGTTCTGCTACCAGAGCTAAGGAAAGAGAGGAGATCTGTCCCTACGATAGAACTCAGCTGAATCCCTACGATGTAACAGGGGACCTGATCCTGCGATCAGACCTGCTAAAGTCCTAAGCTAGTCTGTACGGAGACCTATAGATGTGGGGAAGGAATCCCTACAAGTACTAAGGACTGGGAGGAAAATGGGACAGCTCCTAACAGAAATAGTAGCAGACAGACGAACAAACAAAATATATAGAACATAGAGGTCCGTAGACCAAGCAAACTAACAGAGTTAGATACAGAGCACAGGCTAGCTAGAAAGTAGTTATACAATGAAGTCCAGCAAAGCCAGAAGGGCGGAGCAGGATTAAATAGGCCAACAAGGTCATGTGACCAGCAAAGGAAAAAACCTAAGAGCAAGGTTCTAACAGTACCCCCCCTTCTAAGAGGATCCTCCGGATCCCCTAGGACCAGGCTTATCAGGAAATTTCCTGTGAAACGCTCTGATAAGTCTGGACGCGGAAACATCATCTGACCTCACCCAAGAGTTATCCTCGGGTCCGAAACCTTTCCAGGCCACAAGATACTGCAAGCTACCTCTATACCGTCTAGAGTTAAGGATGCGAGAAATTTCATATTCCCCGTCCTCCACCACCGGAGGAACAGAGGCAGAGGCGTCACCATCCGACACAACAGCTTTTTTTAACAGAGAGACATGAAATACCGGATTAATTCTCCAGGAGGTAGGAACCTCCAACCTAACAGCAGATTGGTTGACAACCTGAAGCACCTTAAAGGGCCCTACAAACTTGGGACCCAATTTCTTAGAAGGAATCCTCAACCGCAGATTCCTAGAGGACAACCAGACCATGTCACCAACAGCGAACAAAACCTCCTGTCGTTTCCTATCAAAGTAGTCTTTAGATTTTCTGTTGGCCTCCTGAAGATTACCACGCACAGCCGTCCAAACTCTCTCCAAATCACCGGAAAAATTCTCCTCCTCAGGCACGGCAGATCCCAACTTGGAGAATGACCCAAACGACGGATGTCTCCCAGAACAACAAAAAAAAGGCGAACAACCAGCAGAAGAAGATGTATGATTGTTCAGAGCAAATTCAGCAAATGGCAGAAACTCAGACCACCCCTCTTGATTGTCTGCCACAAAACAACACAAGAACTGCTCAACATCCTGGTTTTTCCTTTCTGTCTGGCCATTAGATTCAGGATGATATCCGGACGAGAACGACAAATGAACTCCCAACCTGTCACAAAAGGCACGCCAAAAACGAGCCACGAACTGAGGACCCCTATCAGAAACAATGTCAGTAGGAACGCCATGAAGTCTGACAATTTCCTTGACAAAGGCCTTAGCGAGAGTTTTAGCGCAGGGCAGTTTGACGAAGGGAACCAAGTGACACATCTTGCTAAAACGGTCCACGACCACCCAGATGACAGTAAAACCCTCAGAGGGGGGAAGGTCAGTTATAAAGTCCATAGCCAAATGTGTCCAAGGAGCACTGGGAACCTCCAAAGGACAAAGCAACCCCGCAGTAGGAGTATGTGAGGACTTAGATCTAGCACATATAGTACATTGACGCACCCACTTAATGACTTCCTTCTGCCATCCAGGCCACCAAAAACTGCGACCCACCAGTCTCTTGGTCTCAGAGATTCCGGGATGACCTGCCAACCGAGATTCGTGACACTCAACAAACAAATCTCTCCTAAAGGTCCCAGGCACAAACAACCTCCCATGAAGAGTGTTAGATGGGGCATTCTCCTGTGCTTTAAGAATCTCATCTTCCAAAACGGAGTCCAAAGCAGCTATCACAACACCTTCTTGTAAAATGTTCTCCTCTTTCTCAGCACTGACTATGGGAGAAAAACTGCGAGACAAGGCATCCGCCTTAACATTCTTAGTACCAGGGATGTAAGTAACGGAGAAATTAAACCGCGAGAAAAACAGTTCCCACCTAGCCTGACGGGCATTCAGGCGCTTGGCAGCATCAAGATATATCAGATTTTTATGATCCGTAAGAACCTGAACGGGAAATTCCGCACCTTCCAAGAAGTGGCGCCAGTGTTCAAATGCGAGTTTAATAGCCAATAATTCCCGATTACCAATATCGTAATTCAGTTCAGTCTCCGAAATTTTTTTTGAAAAAAAGGCACAGGGATGTAATCCATCCCCGTTATCCTGAGACAATACTGCGCCAACCCCCACAGAGGAAGCATCAACCTCAACCAAAAACGGCTTAGTCACATCAGGCTGCATAAGGATGGGAGCAGAGGTGAACCTCTCCTTGAGATACACAAAAGCTTCAATGGCCTCAGAAGACCACTGAACCGCATCAGCACCTTTCCTGGTGAGATCGGTCAGAGGTTTGACAATACTAGAAAATTTTTTTATGAATTTTCTGTAATAATTGGCGAAACCCAAAAACCTCTGTATCGATTTCAAACCAATAGGCCTAGGCCATTCCTGTACAGCTTGAACTTTAACCGGGTCCATCTCAAAACCTTCGCTGGAGATAATGTAACCCAAAAAACTAATTCTCTGTACAGCGAACTCACATTTCTTCAGCTTAGCAAAAAGCGAATTGTCCATTAATAACTGTAATACCTCACGTACGCTCCGCCAATGAGACTCCAGATCCGGCGAATAAATCAAAATGTCATCCAAATACACAACCACATTTTTGCCGATCAAAGGTCTAAGGATGTCATTAATAAGATTCTGAAAAAATGCAGGAGCATTAGTAAGACCAAAAGGCATAACCAGGTTCTCAAAATGACCCACAGGAGTGTTAAAAGCAGTCTTCCATTCGTCACCCTCCTTCATGCGCAACAGATTGTATGCCCCCTTAAGGTCAATTTTAGAGAACCACTTGGCCCCTATTAACTGGTTAAACAGATCAGGAATCAATGGCAGTGGGTAAGGATTGCGTACAGTAATTTTGTTAATCTCACGAAAATCCAGACAAGGACGTAAACCGCCGTCCTTTTTTTTTACAAAAAAAAATCCAACCGCCACAGGAGACTTAGAGGGCCTAATGTGACCGGCGGCCAAACTTGTCTGTATGTATTCATCCAAAGCCTTCCTCTCAGGAATAGTAAGGTTAAATAAACGACTTTTAGGAAGAGTCGCTCCAGGGACAAATTCAATAGAACAATCATAGTCTCTATGGGGAGGCAAAACCTGCGATTCCTTCTCAGAAAAAACTCTCCAAAAATCCTGAATAGGAACAGGCAATTCTCCCCTATCCAAAGCTGCAATACGCCCGTTACAACACTTGTCATAACATTTATGGCTCCAGGATTTAATTTCACTGGTAGACCAATCCAGCACAGGATTGTGAAATTTTAACCAGGGCAATCCCAATATTACTGGAGAAGGCAAGTTATTCAAAACTACCAAATCCAATTTCTCATGGTGAACACCATTAATAGTGAGAGGAAATTCACAGACCTTGAGAGTAATATTCTTCAAAGGGGAACCATCCACAGAAACCACAGCAATGGGGGATGATAAAGGTTCGGGTTTTAAATTGAGTCTTTCCAAGAATCCCCCATCAATTACATTCAGAGTAGACCCACAATCAACAAACACCCGAAATTCCATTAATTTTTCCTGAGCAATCGTGGAAGCAGCTAAAAATACACCCTTGGAATTTTAAACAGGCAATACGGGCATGACTGACCATTTTTTTTTCTTTCTTCATACGAAGCTCACAGCCTTTAATCAAATGACCAGATTTTCCGCAATAGAAACACAAGCCTTCAGAAAATCGACGGTCTTTTTCTTGAGAGCGAGGTGCCACCGATCCAATCTCCATCGGTTCACCACTGTTAGTACACACATTCTCATAACCAGAAACTGACATAGCAGAGGATTTGCTCTCATTAACCCTTGCACGCAGTCTCCTATCCACCCGTATAGCTAATTGCATAGCCTGTTGCAAATCTTCAGGTGTAGGATAAGCAATTAGCAGGTCTTTAACCCTTTCATTGAGCCCAGCAAGAAATAGACTTTTCAGAGCAGAATCGTTCCACCCTGTTTGAGTAGACCATCGACGGAAATGAGTACAATATTTTTCCACATTACCTGATCCCTGTTTCAAACGTCTCAACTCAGTCTCAGGCTGGACTTACTGTTATGTTCTGCTACCAGAGCTAAGGAAAGAGAGGAGATCTGTCCCTACGATAGAACTCAGCTGAATCCCTACGATGTAACAGGGGACCTGATCCTGCGATCAGACCTGCTAAAGTCCTAAGCTAGTCTGTACGGAGACCTATAGATGTGGGGAAGGAATCCCTACAAGTACTAAGGACTGGGAGGAAAATGGGACACCTCCTAACAGAAATAGTAGCAGACAGACGAACAAACAAAATATATAGAACATAGAGGTCCGTAGACCAAGCAAACTAACAGAGTTAGATACAGAGCACAGGCTAGCTAGAAAGTAGTTATACAATGAAGTCCAGCAAAGAAGGGCGGAGCAGGATTAAATAGGCCAACAAGGTCATGTGACCAGCAAAGGAAAAAACCTAAGAGCAAGGTTCTAACAGTCTGTCTGTGTTTGCCACACTAAGCTCGGAGAACAGAAAAAGGAGAAGAGAACTGTCTGAGGACTTGGCAACCAAAGTTGCTGAACAATCAACAATCTCAAGGTTACAAGTCCATCTCCAGAGATATTGATGTTCCTTTGTCCACAGTGCACAACATAATCAAGAAGTTTACTGTAGCTAATCTCCTTGTTTGTGGACGGCAGAGAAAATTTGATGAAAGGTTGCAATGGAGGATAGTCCGGATGGTGGATAAGCAGCCCCAATCAAGTTCCAAAGAAATTCAAGCTGTCCTGCAGGCTCAGGGTGCATCAGTGTCAGTGCGAACTCTCTGTCGACATTTGAATGAAATGAAACGCCATGGCAGTAGACCCAGGAGGACCCCACTGCTGCACAAGAGACATAAAAAAGCTAGACTGCAGTTTCCCAAAATGTACTTGAGTAAGCCAAAATCCTTGTGGGAAAATGTCTTGTGGACAGATGAGACCAAGATAGAGCTTTTTGGTAAAGCACATCATTTTACTGTTTACCGAAAACGGATTGAGGCCTACAAAGAAAAGAACACAGTACCTATAGTCAAATATGGTGGAGGTTCAAGGATGTTTTGCAGTTGTTTTGCTGCCTCTGGCACTGGGTGCCTTGACTGTGTGCAAGGCATCATGAAATCTGAAGATTACCAAAGGATTTTGTGTCACAATGTAGTGCCCAGTGTATATATACTAATGTAAAGGTAATGCCGTGATGAGCAGCATGGTAATATCCAGAGAAACTAACGTACAAGGTGGGAAGTGAAGATGGAGATGGGTAATGGTAGTTCTTGTTCTTCATGTTATTTAAGGTTCTGCATATCATACGTAGGGAACAACTTGTACTAGAGCGACTGACCACGTATAAGACCAAGGGTGTAGCTCTAGAGGTGCAGAGATAGTAGTACCACTTGATTCCTGAGGGGCAGGACACATACCATTATGCCTTTTCACATCACGCTATGTCTAGGCCCCTCTAACATATTCCAATCAATACTCATTTGGATCATACAAAAGACTAGTGTTTGATACTGCAGCTGTGTAAACTATTAAAATTAATGTGAATACAGATTGCAGCACTGGATATTAGTACCATCGGTGAAAGGTTTATATGTGCCTACACTTTTTGTATTTTCTTCATCTACGGAGAAGCCTTTCAAAAGGCCAACTACAGACCCAACACAACATGACTTGGCAACAGCACAGGAATGAGTTATCGATCAGCCCTTTGTAAACTTACAGAAATTTACAATGTCGGCCATATTTAATGGGATTAGAAGGGATTAAATCTTGCAGAACTATTATTGTGCGGAAACATTTCTCCAAGCTAAGAATCCTTCCAGGCATGTAAACACGTCTCTCTCTGTCTAGAAAGGAGAATTAGAGATCATTCAATAGGATCACTCGGAACAAAACAAATGAGGCATAACCTTTACAAAGTCAGGCGCTACAGCACTTTTTTGCCTTTAGTTACCGCCGCTGACCGTCATAATGGTTTATTTGTTTAGGAAGTGTTGTCTATATTGTCAACACCCATGCAATCACTATACTGTAGCTTCTGTGCGGTTTCTAAATCTTAAGCTTTTTAATCATCATCATCAGTGAATGCGGAAGTCTACATGAATTAAAGAAGTGACAAGAAAATCAAAAACTAATATATACAGGTGCATCTCACTAAATTAGAATATCATCAAAAAGTTCATTTATTTCAGCTCTTCAATACAAAAAGTGAAATTCATATATTATATAGAGTCATTACAGAGTGATCTATTTCACGTGTTTATTTCTCTTAATGTCGATGATTATGGCTTACAGCCAATGAAAACATAAAAGTCATTATCTCAGCAAATTAAAATAATTAGCAAAAAGCAACTTCAAAGGCTTCCTAAGCTTTTAAAATGTCCTTTAGTCTGTTTCAGTAGGCTCCACAATCATGGGGAAGACTGCTGACTTGACAGATGTCCAGAAGGCAGTCACTGACACTCCACAAGGTCCCAGAGTTCCAATTTTAATTTGGAAGTCAAGGTCCCAGAGTCTGGAGGAAGAGTGGAGAGGCCACAATCCAAGCTGCTTGAGGTCTAGTGTGAAGCTTCCACAATCAGTGATGGTTTGGGCAGCCATGTCATCTGCTGGTGTAGGTCCACTGTGTTTTATCAAGACCAAAGTCAGCGCAGCCGTCTACCAGGAAATTTTAGAGCACTTCATGCTTCCCTCTGCCGACAAGCTTTTTGAAGATGGAAATTTCATTCTCCAGCAGGTCTTGGCCCCTGTCCACACTGCCAAAAGTACCAATACCTGGTTTACACACAACAGTATCACTGTGCTTGATTGGCCAGCAAACTCTCCTGACCTTAACCCCATAGAGAATCTATTATAGAGAATCTATGGGATATTGTCAAGAGGAAGATGAGAGACACCAGACCCAACAACGCAGACGAGCTGAAGGCTGCTATCAAAGCAACCTGGGCTTCCATAACACCTCAGCAGTGCCACAGGCTGATCGCCTCCATGCCACGCGGCATTGATGCAGTAATTGATGCAAAAGGAGCCCCGGCCAAGTATTGAGTGCATTTACCGAACATACATTTCAGTAGGACAACATTTCGGATTTTAAAATACATTTTCAAGCTGTTGTTCTAAAGTATTCTAATTTACTGAGATAATGACTTTTGTGTTTTCATTGGCTATAAGCCATAATCATCAACATTAACAGAAATAAACACGTGAAATAGATCACTCTGTGTATAATGACTCTATATAATATGAGTTTCACATTTTGTATTGAAGAACTGAAATAAATTAACTTTTGATGATATTCTAATTTAGTGAGATGCACCTGTATATATTAGTTTTTGATTTTTTTACATTTCTTTAATTCATGTAGACTTCCGCATCCACTGATGATGATGATTAAAAAGCTTAAGATTTAGAAACCGCACAGAAGCTACAGTATAGTGATTGCATGGGTGTTGACAATATAGACAACACTTGCTAAACAAATAAACCATTATGACTGTCAGCGGTGGTAACTAAAGGCGAAAAAGTGCTTAAGCGCCTGACTTTGTAAAGGTTATGCCTTATTTGTTTTGTTCAGAGTTTTGGTGCATGTAAATTTCAGGTTTGGAACACAATTAAACAGTCAGTATTTTAATCCTGCTGATAGGTGCGCTTTAATCATGAAGAATGACTTTAAGCCCGAAAGCCTGTAGTAAGGTTTCTTCTCTCTGATCAAAATTACATTTGCCTGTGGGCAGTACGATCCGGGGACAGTACGATCCGGGGACAGTACGATCCGGGGACAGTACGATCCGGGGAAAGTACGATCCGGGGACAGTACGATCCGGGGACAGTACGATCCGGGGACAATACACAGCTTTACATTCCTCACTTTCTTAGGAGGAGTGCACCTTCAAAAACGTTCCTTCTTACCCTTCGTTCTGGTTACTTTTTCAGACACTGTTTATGCCTTATGTGTCTGTGTGACAATGTACCGGAAAGAACTGGAAGAGCGCAATAGGGTCTTATTCAGGTTAAAAGTTTGATGAATAAAGGTAAAACCTCTCACCTTGTAAGGTTGTGTGAGACACAACACTTAAAGAGCCTAAAGACCAGATGCAGCTGCTTCCATAGAATATCAAAAAAGGTAACGGGTTTTGAAGTGTTACTGCATTCTCTGGAATTACGGCACGAGTAATAGTAGATGAAATTGCAGGTTTATTGTCGACACGTTTCAGAGTTCACCGACTCTTTCCTCAGGACAACCATACAAAAATAGGCCACTTTGCGGACTTCACCCCCAACATTGACAGAAGCGCCCATCAGCCAGACATGGAAGAAAGGGTATTTGAAATAATTTGAGTAAACTAAAGTAGGGAGAAAAACTACAGTCAGCTGGGGCTGGAGGTTAATTTACAGTGGCTCTTACTGAATACCGCTATTAAGAGGCAAAAGAAAGCCCCCTCCACCAGATTATCACATTATAGAAGTTTTTAGGGGTCCTAAAACAATAATTTTTATCAATATATCACACATGACGATACCCTCGTCGAGCAGTATATATTGTGTAGCCAGTCTAGATTCTTATATAGAATTCATACAAGGGCACTCCAAGGTGTAAATTGACTTTCTGTTCTGTGGATACACCACCATTATACAGTATTATATAGGCTTCTGGTTTGTACCTGAGGGAAATTATAGGGTTTGAAAATAGCCATTGGCTACTATATACCATTTACTGTGCTAGTAACACCATTAACCATCCTTTGTGCTCTCCTTACTATTATTATAATGACCATTTCCCAGAGACTTCTTTTCTTTCCAATATTTCATTGAATAAACTACACTATTAAAGGTTTTGCCGCTCTGAAACAATCTCAATTTGTTAGAGTGGTTCCTTGCCAATAAGCTATTCACAAAGTGTCCCCACCTCCTGGGACCCCCAGCTGCATATCTGTTGGAAAACCTGGCAGTAAGCGTTACATTTCCCTTTAGCACCACTACAGGGGCAATTAAAGGGGTTTTCCTGTTCAAATCGATAAGTCTGCAGTCTCTCTGTGTGACTGCAGACTTATGAATCCCCCCAGCGCACACACTGCACTGCGAGGATTCAAAGGTTACTCACCCAAGACCGGAGGGTATGTATGAGTTATACATACCCCCGGCCAGTGGTCCTGGCCTCGCTTCATACACTTGTATGGAGCAAGGCCGTGCCCTCTAGTCGACCACGCCCACTGGTCGACCGCATCACTAGACAGGGTGCGACCTCGATCTATACAAGTGTATGGAAGCGAGGCTGCGCTCACTGGCCGTGAGTATGTATATCTCATACATATCCTACGGTCTCGGGTCAGAAACAGGCGAATCCCCACAGCGTACAGTGCGTGCACTTGGGGATTCATAAGTCTGCAGTCACACAGAGTGATTGTAGACTTATGGATTTGGACCTGACAACCCCTTGAAGTATTACACAGTACACTTTCAAATCACTGGGTTGTGTCACGGGTGTGTCAGGGTTGACAGACAGTCGTACAGTGTCTGGCTGTAGAAGGTTGCTGCGTTTGGCCTTACAAACATCTCCCTGATCCTTTTATGATTCCTCTCTTTAGGACCCAGCGATGATCCTCACTTTGCTTGGGGATTATACCTTTCCCTTTAGGACCCTGAGGTATCCTCACCTTTCTGCTGTTAATCAGCACTTCCTTGCTGTGTCCTTAAATACACTCAGATTGCTCAGAGAGTTGCTGGTGATAGAGTGTTATACCTATTCAGGCTTGGGATTCTAGTAGTCGGCTAGAATTACCTTGTAGTTTCTTTGTGGATTGTTGCTATTCTTTCTCCGGTGTCATCTTGGAGCTAAGTGTATTCTTCTGTTTGTTTCCCCTGTGTGTACTTTAGTTTGCCTTGGGGCTGACTAGTGCTCTCCCCTCCCGCTCCCTACGTAGGACCTAGCCTTAGGGACAGCTAGGGCCAGGTTTCCTGCTTGGCGATAGGTGCAGAACCTATTTAGGGTCTATAGGGGAGTCAGTGTTTGTTGTTTAGATCTGTTATGGAGTCTCCACTCTCCCTTCCCCTAGTGGTAGGGCTCCCTCCCCTTTTCCTGTCGTTATGATACTGATGTCAATCTCTGATAGGAGCAGTTAAATGGAGTGTGTGCACTGGCTCCCATTAACCCCCACGAGGCGATCATGGGCACTGATAGGTTACCATGGCAGACAGGGACCTACTGAAAGCTCCCGTCACTGACAATTTGGTACTCCTGTGAAGCACCGCCATGGACAGAGCTTCATAGCA
Organism: Phyllobates terribilis; assembly: GCF_046119375.1. Taxonomy (NCBI): domain Eukaryota; kingdom Metazoa; phylum Chordata; class Amphibia; order Anura; family Dendrobatidae; genus Phyllobates; species Phyllobates terribilis. Next base: position 149,291,923 of record NW_027362768.1, read on the forward strand.
GACCACAATTTTCACTTTATACTGCAAAAGCGTGGAATTGCAGTATATAGTATGAGCGATCAGATAATTGCTGGTTCAAATCCCTTAAAAGGATTAAAAAATAAAGTAAATAATTAAAAGTAAAAGTATTTAAATATAATAAAATGTAAAAATATAAAACTTCAAATCACCCCAACCACCCTACATTAGAAAAGTAAAAGTCCAGACTATTAAAATATAAAATTAATCTATACAACAAACGCCATAAAGACAAAAAAATCAAAATGACAGAATTGGGGTCTATTGGTCACTACACCTTAAAAAAAATACACTAAAACTGATCAAAACATCTTATGCAGTCAAAATTGGTCAAATCAAACCAACAGCTGTGCTTGGAAAAAGCAAGTCTTCACGAAGCTTCATTGACCGAAAAATAAAGATGTTACAGGTCTCGGAAAATGGTCTAATTTTTTTTCACCCCATAAATTAAAAAAAAATGTTTGTGTTTGGTATTGACGTAATTGTACTAACCTGAAGAATCTTGTATTCAGGTCATTTTTACCATATAATGAATGGCGTAAAAACTAAACACAAAATACACTGCTCAAAAAAATAAAGGGAACACTCAAATAACACATCCTAGATCTGAATGAATGAAATATTCTCATTGAATACTTTGTTCTGTACAAAGTTAAATGTGCTGACAACAAAATCACACAAAAATCATCAATGGAAATCAAATTTATTAACCAATGGAGGCCTGGATTTGGAGTCACCCCCAAAATTAAAGTGGAAAAACACACTACAGGCTGATGCAACTTTGATGTAATGTCCTTAAAACAAGTCAAAATGAGGCTCAGTATTGTGCGTGCCTGTATGACCTCCTTACAATGCCTGGGCATGCTCCTGATGAGGTTGCGGATGGTCACCTGTGGGATCTCCTCCCAGACCTGGACTAAAGCATCCGCCAACTCCTGGACAGTCTGTGGTGCAACGTGACGTTGGTGGATGGAGCGAGACATGATGTCCCAGATGTGCTCAATCGGATTCATGTCTGGGGAACGGGTGGGCCAGTCCATAGCTTCAATGCCTTCATCTTGCAGGAATGCTGACACACTCCAGCCACATGAGGTCTGGCATTGTCCTGCATTAGGAGGAACCCAGGGCCAACCGCACCAGCATATGGTCTCACAAGTGGTCTGAGGATCTCGTCTCGGTACCTAATGGCAGTCAGGCTACCTCTGACGAGCACATGGAGGGCTGTGCGGCCCTCCAAAGAAATGCCATCCCACACCATTACTGACCCACTGCCTAACCAGTCATGCTGAAGGATGTTCAGGCAGCAGATCGCTCTCCATGGCGTCTCCAGACTCTGTTATGTCTGTCACATGTGCTCAATGTGAACCTGCTTTCATCTGTGAAGAGCACAGGGCGCCAGTGGCGACTTTGCCAATCCTGGTGCTCTATGGCAAATGCCAAGCATCCTGCACGGTCTTGGGCTGTGAGCACAACCCATATCTGTGGATGTCGGGCTCTCATACCACCCTCATGGAGTCGGTTTCTAACCGTTTGTGCAGACACATGCACATTTGTGTTCTGCTGGAAGTAATTTCGCAGGGCTCCGGCAGTGCTCCTCCTGTTCCTCCTTGCACAAAGGAGGAGGTAATGGTCCTGCTGCTAGGTTGTTGTGCTCCTATTGCTCCCTCCACATCTGGTATCTGCTCCATGCTCTGGACACTGTGCTGACAGACACAGCTACCCTTCTTGCCACAACTCGCACTGATGTGCCATCCTGGATGAACTCTACCACCTGAGCAACTTCTGTGGGTTGTACTGTTGACACCACCTCATGCTACTGTACCTCTAGGGGTGAGAGCAATGGCAAAATGAAAAAGTGACCAAAACAACAGCCAAAAAGGATGAGAACAGAGAAATGGTCTGTGGTCACCACCCGAGAACCACTCCTTTATAGGGGGTATCTTGCTGATTGCCGATCATTTCTACCAGTTGTCTGTTCCATTTGCACAACAGCAGGAGAAATTGATTCACAATCAGTGTTGCTTCATAACTGGACAGGTAGATTTCACAGAAGTGTTATTGACTTGGAGTTACATTGTGTTGTTTAAATGTTCTCTTTATTTTTTTGAGCAGTGTACTATGGAGGAATGGCATTTTCTTCATTTTAACCTACTTGGATTCTTTTCCCATTTTTCAATACATTATATGGTAAATTGGATAGTGTAATTCAAAATTACTACTCATCTCTCAAACAACAAGCCCTCATATGACTATGTTGATGGAAAAATGATGGGAAGGAAATAACACAAACATAAAAAAGAATATTGGCTGTAGAAACAAGGGGTTAAAGGTGCAGCAAAAGATAATCCTGTATGTGTAACGGTTATATTTGCCAACGCTTTCTGGGATGTATCTTAGGGCTCGTGCACTCGACCGATTTTCTCAGATGAGTGCTATCCGTGTTTTTTTATGGAAAGCTCTCGTACTGATAATATTCTACGGGGTTATGGAAATGCCCAATATTTTCTTCCAACTGTGTGGTCCACAGAAAAAATCGTAAACATGTCCGATTTTGATCCGAGTGTCAGATCAAAATAGACAATTTAAGTATATGGGTCCTGGAAAAAAATCAAACCACACTCCGAGTGGAGAAGATGGAGAAACTTTTTGTTTTTTTTCACTCTCCAAGTACGAGAAAAGTACAAAAACTACAATGAGAATAATCAGTCCATTTTTCACGGATGTGGAGAAAACAGTCCTGTTACCCTAGTGTTGGTGTCGAATTTTACGCCCTAACCATGCCCTTTTTACAGGCCTTGCAGCTCCACGTCCTTCACGACTATTTGCCACTTCTTTGGTATGGGCTTGGACACCAGTGATCCAGGTGATGAGGGAATATCCCAGCAGGATGCCCAAGAAACCTTCCAGAAAAGTGCTGCTTTCAGAAGGCTTTGTTGTGTGCTGGTTTAAGATTTGCCAACTTTTCCAGGAGTGTGGCAGGTGTCCCCTTTTACTGGGAACCTGCCAATTTTTTTTTAGAGCGTTGCATGACTTAAAACAGAGTTACATAGTTACTTTAGTTGAAAAAAGACCTAGGTCCATGAAGTTCAACCTTTCTCCACCAATTATACAATATCACTAAATTATCTATAACCCACAATGTTATGTATACTGAGGAAATCATCCAGCTCTTTTTAAAAGCTGTTATAGTGTCGGCCATTACTACCTCTTGTCGTCGGCATTCCACAGTCTGACTGCTCTGACTGTAAAGAACCCTTACCTATTTAGCTGCCGGGATCGCCTTTCTTCCACCCGTAATGAGTGCCCCCTGGTCCTTACTATGGTCTTTGGAAGGAATAAGTCATGCACCAGTCCTTTGTATTGACCACACATATATTTATACATGTAAATGAGATCTCTGAAGGCGTCTGTTTTCTAAGCTAAACAAGCCCAACTTTTCCACCCTCTCATTATAGGAGAGGCCTTCCATCCATAGGCGGATTATAATGAGGTCAATCTGGTCTACCGCCCGGGGCCCAGGGTTCCCAAGGGACCCATGGCCAGATTGCCCTCATAATGTGTGACAGGAGGGCCCAGGAGTCGGAAGATGGAATCTGCTCTGTAAAACTGGTGCGTCCGGCGGCGCTGCAGAGGATGACTCACCAGCTGCTGACTGTGTAAGTGCAGGAGAGGAGGCTCCGCCCACCTTCTCCGAGATCCAGCAGAGCACAGAGACAGCTTACAGCATGGCCACTGCTCTCCCTGCCCCCTCTCCTGCTCTGAATGTTACTGGTCCGCTCTCCCCCTCCTGCCCTGCAATTACACCGAGAGCTCTGCAGTCGGGCCCCAAGAGGAGGGGAGGCTCCCCCACAGAGAAGATGGAAGAACCTGCATCATGTACAGAAAGAGTAAGTCCATGTGCAATGTGTGGGTGTGTATGTGTGCGTATATATATATATCTATATATATATATATCTATATATATATATATATATATATATATATATACACACACATATATGTGTATGTATGTATATGTGTGTGTGTATGTATCTATGTCTATGTATTTGTGGACCATCAGAGGGGCTCACTCGCTGTCATGGCCCGGGCCGCTTCCCCGGCATCTATTCAGGACCGACTGCACTTCACCTGACATGGCCGTGAGCTGTGCAGCTGTGTCTGGTATTAATGACACGGCAGGGGCAACACTGGGCCTATAATTGTGCTTGTGTATTGCCCCTGCCGCGTCATTACTACCAGACACAACCACACAGCGCAAGGGCATGTCAGGTGATGTGCCGGCAATCAAGCAGCGCCAGAGGACCTACACAGATGCCGTAGAAGCAGCCCAGGCCCCAACGGCGAGTGGGCCCCTCTGATGGTCCAGGGCCATGTCTGTGACACGCCGGCAGCCCTGCACTGAGACATGCCTGATTTGCTGCTGGACAGGACAGTTTTATGTGTTTATAAGATATGCCTGTATGCATGTGTCTGTGTGCATATCTGTGTACCATGTGCATGTGCGTGCATGTCGGTGTAAGGGGGAAGATCAGGGTGTAAGTACTTTCAGAACAAGGGGTCCGGAACTGCCGGGGCCGTGCCTCTTGTTGCAGGGGGAAGACAGACTGCGAGACAGGAGTCAGGTGACCGGGAAGCTGGGGGTGTGTCCAGAGAGAGAGCTGAGGAGTCAGGTGACCGGGGAGCAGAGCTCATGTTTAGGAAGAGCGTGGAAAAGGAGTTTTTGCACGGGAAAAGCGTCAGTGGACAGTGGGAGTCAAGCCCGACTAGAGGGAGAAGAGACGCAGGATCCCTGGAGCCAAGCAAGCGAGGTGCACTGTTATGGACTATGGGCTCAGAGGGTCAAACCGGAGACTGCCCGCTGCCGCCAAAAGACGGAGCATTGTTTATGCGGGGAAGCCGGAAGAAAGCAACACCAGCACCAGCCGGCAACTGCCTTGTGAGGAGCAAGAGTCAGCTAAGTGTAAAAACTGTCGATTACAACCGTGTCGACTCTGCTACATCTAGCCCAACTATGGATTGTCAGTTATAGCATATTACCTGCTACTTCCCTTGTTGTCCCCATATTTCCCCTGTTACTCCCTGCATGGAGATTGACCTTGTTACAGTAAATCCCCCTTGTTTATTAACCCTGTACTGGCTGCTCTGTGTTTCTGTGTCACTGCATCTAAAGTACCTGTGTTACATTTGGTGTAGTTGGCAGGATGCCGTCTTTAGACACAGACACTGCAGATCAGTCCATCCTGGGAGCCCCTAGATCTAGCTTGCCGCTGGGAGCCATGCTCAGTAATCTCCCAAAGTTCACCGGGGACAATATGATGCTGTGGGACTGGGTTGAGAGAGTTAGGATTATGTTACTTATGCATCCGATGATCCCAGCTATGCTAGCCGAAATAGCCTTACTGGCCCTGGACGGCGAGGCCCGACAATCCGTGATGTACTGCCCTCCCCATGACCGGGATACTGTAGAAAAAGTGGTGCGGATATTGGAGGAGATGCATGGGGATCCCACCAATGTAGGAGAGCTGAGGATACGGCTATTTCACCAAGTGCAGCATTAGGGGGAGATTGTGACGCAATATGTTAATGCATTACAGAGGGTGTATGCCTATATCACTAGAAAAGACGATATGGGAAATTTGGGAATGGGCCCCCCTGATGTGATCTTAAGGGACCAATTTGTGGCAGGCCTTAGGTATGTGCTGCTGAAGCAGGCCTTGCGGGAGCGCCTGTGCGCTAACCCACGTATGACTTTTCTAGAAGTGGGGGCGGAGGCATGTGTGAGAGAGCAGGAGATGGATGTGACAGCCCTGGCAGGGATGGTCCTGAGTAACGAGGTACCCACCCCACCTGCAGCTGAACCGGAACGGGCTCTAGAGGTGCGAAAGGAGATACAGGAGATGCGGGGTGAATGGTCCAGGCTCAAGAAGACCCCTGCACCGACACCAGAGATACCCAGAACGATTGCCCCAGTTAGGGAAAGAATTGAATTCAGGCCCTGCCCCGCAGAAGAGTTCCGTAGAGAAGTGAGGCAGCCCTACACAGACAGAGACACGACTTGCTGGAATTGTGGAGGCGCAGGACATTACACCAGGGGCTGTGCTAGCCGAGGGCGGCCCCTGTCGCGGCAGCCGTTAAACTAACGAGCTCCGTGTTTGGGGGACACAGCCCAGAGCCTAAGGAAGGGGAAAGAAAAAGAGGACGTCCAAAGGACCTAGTTTCCACCAGCCCGACTGTCTGGGCCGAAATGAGCGGTCGGGCTGTTCACTGCCTGATTGACACGGGATCCTAGGTGACTACGATGACAGAAGCCTACTTTCAACAGCGATTTCCAGACATAGCGCGGCCTGAATGGGGACCAGTAATTAGACTCACGGCAGCTAATCAATTCAACAATTAATCCGAGCCGCCCAGGATCAGGAGACGTCGAGTGAAGGGAAGGTCCTGGGGAAAGTAATCGTACCAGCAGCTACGGCGCTCACCTTACTGCCAGGACAAACTGTACTCATGTTACCCGCATGGGCCTGCACACCTATTGAGGGTGTCGAAGTACAGATAGAACCAACATCGATGGACAAAGTACCCCCCGGACTCCTGGTGGCTCGGACACTGGCCTCCGTCCAGGGTGGCAATGTTATAGTGCGGTGCGTTAGACTGGGCGAAGGTGATCTCACACTCCCTCCCAGGGCGGAAATAGCCCAGATTATGGAAATGCCAGAGAAGTTAGTGCGACCTGATGCGGTACAGCTGTCCGCTGTACGAGGAGACACCTGGAGTCTGGCAGTCACCGTGTCGCCGGAATCCCACCGTGCTGATGCGAAGGGTGGATGAAGAATCCTAGAACGAATGCGGGCAGAATTGACGTTAATTTCACCTCAACAGGTGCAGCAGGTTGAGGAGGTACTGGAGCGGTACCAGGAAGTCTTTGCTCACCATGAGGATGATTTTGGTTGCACCGAAGCCATTACCCACGAGATTCCCACGGGGAGCGCTGCCCCAGTGCTGGAGAGATACCGGCAAATACCTCCCCAGATGTATAAAGAGGTTAAGGAGATTCTAGACCATATGTTACAAAATGGTGTGATACGGGAGAGTCAGAGTCCGTGGGCAGCCCCGATTGTCCTGGTCCGGAAAAAGATGGGACCCTGCGGTTCTGTGTGGACTATAGACGACTGAATGCCTGTACAGTACGAGACTCTTACCCACTACCTCGAATCAAAGAGTCTCTGTCGGCCTTAGGGAAGGCGAGATACTTCTCCTTGGATCTGGCCACAGTTACCCTAGAGAGGGTCCTGTCACAGTTACCCCAAGCCACGATGTGGATGAAGGAGAATTGTTGATTCTACCTCCGAGCCCCAGCACTCGATTACCTGCAGTTCCCAGTGCAGGCTGCGAGGGAAGATCATCGGTTGAAGCCACCGGGCAGGTGGAGATTGGGAATCCAAATGATCCTGCACCCCCCATCGGTGAAACTGGGTTACGTCGGTTAGAACGGACAACAGCAGGAGTGCCTCCTCACCGTTATGAACAAGATCAACTTATATGGCAACATATAGTCCAGGAAGTCCAAGAATGTGAACGTTTGGTGAAGGAACTCTCGCCTGTGGAATGGCGAGTTAAAGGAGAGCGGGTGTGTAAGGAGGAAGACCGGGGTTTAAGTACTTTCAGAACAAGGGATCCGGAACTGCCGGGGCCGTGCCTCTTGTTGCAGGGGGAAGACAGACTGCGAAACAGGAGTCAGGTGACCGGGAAGCTGGGGGTGTGTCCAGAGAGAGATCTGAGGAGTCAGGTGACCGAGGAGCAGAGCTCGTGTCTAGGAAGAGGGTGGAAAAGGAGTTTTTGTGAGGGAAAAGCAGCAGTGGACAGTGGGAGTCAAGCCCGACTAGAAGGAGAAGAGACGCAGGATCCCTGGAGCCGAGCAAGTGAGGTGCACTGTTAAGGACTAGGGGCTCAGCAGGTCAAACCGGAGACCACCCGCTGCCCCAGAAGACGGAGCATTGTTTAGGCGGGGAAGCCGGAAGAAAGCAACACCGGCACCAGCCGGCAACTGCCTTGTGAGGAGCAAGAGTCAGCTAAGTGTAAAAACTGCCGATTACCACCGTGTCGACTCTGCTACATCTAGCCCAACTGTGGATTGTCAGTTATAGCATATTACCTGCTACTTCCCTTGTTGTCCCCATATTTCCCCTGTTACTCCCTGCATGGAGATTGACCCTGTTACAGTAAATCCCCCTTGTTTATTAACCCTGTACTGGCTGCTCTGTGTTTCTGTGTCACTGCATCTAAAGTACCTGTGTTACATCTGCGTACCATGCGTGTGCGCATGTCTGCGTACCGTGCTTGCGCGCATGTCTGCATACCGGGCGTGCGTGTGCTGGCCCGGCCACGTCACAGCTAGAAGACACGGCCCTGTGCGCGGCAGGGTCTGCCAGCATGACGTCATGCAGTGTGCCCTGCACTGCTTCTTACCACCAGAGAGGAGCTGGATGACGGGAGCCGAGCAGGGGGATGGTGAGTGGTGTGTGTGTGTGTGTGTGTGGCACAGTGCGTGCAGATATCATTGTGTGATATGTCTGTTTATATGTATATTTGTGTTTCAAATGTGTTTATGCGTGAATGTATTTGTCTTTGTATATGTTTGTTCGTGTGTGTGCGTGACCGCGTGCGGCCTCCTGCTGTATCTGGGGGGGGGCAAAATGCAGCATCATTCTGTATCTGGGCGGGCGCTGTGCGGACACATGCTGTATCTGGACGGGCGCCGTACGGCCTCCGGCTGTATCTGGGGGGGCGCCGTGCGGCCTCATGCTGTATCTGGGAGGGGGCGCCGTGCGGCCTCATACTGTATCTGGGGGGGGCGCCGTGCAGCCTCCGGCTGTATCTGGGGGGGGCGCCGTGCGGCCTCATGCTGTATCTGGGGGTGGGGGTGCAGTGCGGCCTCATACTGTATCTTGGGGGGCGCTGTGCGGCCTCCAGCTGTATCTGGGGGGGGCCGTGCGGTCTCTGGCGGCTGTATCTGGGGTGGCGCCGTGCGGCCTCCGGCTTTATCTGGGGGGGCGCCGTGCAGCCTCCGGCTGTATCTGGGGAGGCGCCGTGCGGCCTCCGGCCGTGCGTGGGAGGGGCGCCGTGCGGCCTCCTGATGTGTATAGCAGGATTGTGTGGAAGCTCATATTATACAGTTTGAGACCCTACATACATAGGGGGATGTCAGCATACTTAATTGTGCTCAATATTAAGTCATACAATTAATATAAAAAAATTATTATAATAAATATATTAATATTGTTAAGAAACAATTTCACATGAACTAGACAAGTCACGTGATACATCTGACGCGCCCCCAGGGCAATGGGGTACTCGGCAGCCGGGCCTATGGATGCTGGTGGGGGAAAGGTCACAGTGGCTGGCCCGGCTCGTGGCCCAGGGCGGTCAACCAAAAAAGGGGGATTGTAACTTGGATAGGAAAAATAAAATAAAGTAAATAGTTTGTGACGCCACCTGTGGTACCTGGTAAGGTTTACCAGCGCTGCTGCAGACCTCCGGGGGTGATGGGATGGCAGCTGAGGTGTTTCTGCTCTCCACAGGTGGAGCGGGCCCCCGGGGCAGTGTGGAGTTTGATGGTGGTTGGTGATGCTGGGGCTTATAGTGCAGGTGGTAGTGATGGCGCAGCTGAAATAATGGACGGAGGCAGTGCGGTGCAGTCATCCGAGTCTTTACTCACAGTTCTCATGTGCGTTCCACTGATACACTGCGCGGGTGCCAGCCTCCCACGTCGCGTTGCGTTCACCAGACCGGGTTTCAGCTCTTCCTCAGGTAGGTTAGGAGCACTTGACGAAACCCTGCTTTCTTTTGTTCCTCTCTACACCGACTTCACGCTGGGTCTTCTCCCTCCTGCCCTGTTCTTCCCCACTCACAGTCCCGCTCGGGTGCTCTGAAGTCCCTCTGGGCAACTTCGAGTTCCCGGACCTGCTTGACCCTCACGGTGACTAGGATGAGGCTTTGGCAACTGCACTATAAAAGCCAGAAGCCTCCGGTTTTTCCAGCCGAGACCTGAAGTAACACAGCTAGTCCAGGGGCCGGTCCCCTTCTTGCGGCCTGATCCCTCTGTCTTCTGACGGATTCGGGGTGTACGGGTGCCGTCCTGTACTCGCCGTACCCCCTGGGATCCCTTTAATAGAATGGAGCCTTCCTTCTCTGCTCCCCTCTTGGGCCTCTAGCACTAGGCCCCACTTGTGGGGCAGAGCTCCTAAGGAGACTCTGCTCCCAGACTGTCTTCACTCTCTCCTCTCACTGACTGCTCTGCCACCCTAAGATGGCTTCCCTATATATATACCTCCTTCTATGGTGCTCCCCTACTCTACTTCCTCCACCCACACCCACTACTGGTTCCCCCTACCTTTGGGTTCCCCCCACTCCAGCCAGGGACAGGGCTCAGCAGGAAACACATTGCATCTTGCCCCTCCAGTCGGCCTGGAGCAGTGTAGTGTTGAATGTGGGTGTTGGGGTTCCGGGCAGCACTCCCTCCTTACCTGAGAGAAGGAGATACCACACCTCTGGGTGAGGTGCAGCACTTCTGTGGCGACCGAACCCTCAGGGGCGCCACACATCAGGTGTGTGTGTGTGTGTGGGGGGGGGGGGGGCACACCTTCTAAACTGCCCGGGGCCCTTGCTACTCTTAATCCACCCCTGCTTCCATCCCATGTAATAATCGAATTGCCCGCCTTTGAACTGACTCTAACTTCTGAATATCATTTTTAAAATGTGGAGCCCAAAACAGGATCTCATAGTCTAGATGTGGCCTCACCAGTGGTTTATAAAAGGGTAGCAGTACATTGGGATCTCGGGATTTTCTCTCTCTTTTTATACACCCTAAAATCTTGTTTGCTTTACAGCTGCTGCCTGACATTGAGTGCTGCTGCTCAGCTTACTTGTAACGTGTGATGTACTTAGAAGTGAATGGGCACATGTTCTGTATTGATAGCAGTGGGCCCTCAGAATCATTTCCTCTGGTGGACCCAAAGAAGCCCAGTCCGTCGCTGAAGCGTATACGGCAGCACTATGTGTGAATGCATCTTCTACCTTTGCAGTTTAAAGCAAACACTCTCTTAGATGCTGACATGGATATTGCAGATTTCATTTTGATACTTTTAATGGTATAATTTCCATTTCAAAGATCCGATATAGTAGAAAAAAGTAAAAAAAAAAAAAACAGAACACTTTGTTCTGGATAATTTACTATTTTTTCTGCAAGTTAGTCTGCAGTGCCTTTTTCTTTCCCTCCTTATGACTTGTCACCAGTCATTTAATCACCACAGGGGCGAATAATTTGAGAAAAGCAAGAGTCAGTTCTAAACAGCCAAGGGAAGGAACATTATCTTAGAGATGAATTTATTCCTGGAAAAAAAAAAAAAAAAGAATCAAAAAAGAAAAAAAAATAGAAAATGAAATATCTTAAAAGAAAAGTGCCTTATTTGTTGCGGTCTCGGGACAGTACAACTGATGCTCTAAGAATCTGTTCTCCCGTGATGAGCCTGTTTAATCTGCTACTCATTTCCAAAGCTTAGGTTGCCATAGAAACTGCTATATTACATTGTTACCTGCTCTATCTCAAATAAACAGAACACCTTCTGCAAGGCAAAGTACAGATAGCGCGTGTGTTTGTATGTGCGGTGAAACAGTCCTTGCACAATGAGCATTTTTCTTAGGCTTTTTGAATGTCGATACTAATAATTACATTTTGTCATTTTATGTTACTGGCTACATTTGGTTACATGACATTTTTATGGGTTTTTTAAAACCTTCCTGTGATGCATATTCTTCAAAAGTCAGGATTTTGATTCTGAATGAAACACGTTGATAGATGTTGTTTGATTTGGAAATTTTCAATAGGTCAATTCTGTAGGATTGAAAGTGAAAGGGGTGGTTGGATACTAAATAAAGAAAATGTAATCCCATATATTCCATCTGGTTTAAACAAGCATTTTCCTAATTTGCATTTATTAAAAAAAAATGTATTTTTCCATAGATATTGTTACAGGTCCCGTGAGATCCTGCTTTTAGATGCCATGTGCTTCTGATGACATTCTGGTTAATTCATGCATTCTTAGAGTTGACCGAAAAAGATTTGTGCTGTCCTGATCCAGTGTCCTGTTAGATCAATCTATCACCATACAGTATCATATTGTCAGCAGAATATCTGCAGTTTTCACCGGGTGATGGGCTGCTGAGAACAATGATTTTTGTTCCAACATAAACAATCCAATCACCCAATAAATAGGCAGCATTTTGCTCTTTTAGTATAATGCACCCCATTGTCCTCCACATAGTATAATGCACCCCATAGTCCTCCATATAGTATAATGTGTCCCATAGTCCTCCATATAGTATATTACACTCCCCGTAGGCCTCCATATGGTATAATGCATCCCATAGTTCTACATATTGTATAATGCACCCCCATAGTCATCCATACAGTATAACGCACTCCCCATAGTGCTCCATATAGTATAATACACTACCCATAGTCATCAATATAGTATAATGCATCCCATAGTCCTCCATATTGTATAATGCACCCCCCCATTGTCCTCCATGTGGTACAATACACTCACCATGGTATATTGCACCCCATAGTGCTTCATATAGTATAATGCATTTTCCATAGTCCTCCATGTATAATGCACTCCATAATCTTCGATACTTTATAATGCAGCCCCCATATAGTACACATAGTATAATGTGCCCCATAGTCCTCGATACAGTATAATGCAGCCCCCATATAGTACATAAAGTATAATACACAACCTATAGTCCTTGATAGAGTATAATGCCACCCCGCAGAGTATAATGCTTCCCCACAGAGTATAATGCCGCCCCACATAATATAATGCAGTGCCAATGAGTATAATGCAGCCCCCATATAGTATAATACAGCCCCATATAATATAATGCAGCCCCATATAGTATAATGTAGCCCCCATAGAGTATAATGCTGCCCCATATAATATAATCCAGCCATCATATAGTATATTACAGCCCAATATTATATAATGCAGCCCCCATAGAATATAATGCAGTCCCATATAATGTAATGTAGACCCCATAGAATATAATGTAGCCCCCATAGAGTATAATGCAATCCCATATAAGATAGCCCCCATAGGGTATAATATAGCCCCCATAGAGTACAATGCATCCCTCATATAGTATAATGCAGCCCCATATAGTATAACGCAGCCCCCATAGAGTATAATGCAGCCCCATATAATATAATGTAGCTCCCATACAATATAATGCAGCCCCCATAGAGTATAATGTAGCCCCCATATAGTATAATGCAGCCCCATAGTCCTCTAGTATTATGGCCACCAGGTACTCACTGATTTAGAAAATAAATAAATACAAAACTTACCTCTCCTCCTCGTTCCCCCACTGCTCCGGTCACTGCAGCGCATCTCAGGAGCTCCACTGCCCGGCACAGCGTGATGCTCAATGACGTCGTCGCGCCCACTGAGTCTGAGGCAGTGGGGGAATGATGGGAGGGGGAGCATCACATGATATGCTTTCCTCCATCATTGCTTTCAACTGTATTGGCACTTATGATGCTGATACAGTTGAATGCAAGGAAGGGGGGCCGGTGCTGGCATCGGGCCCCCCTGACTCACAGGCTCCATAGCGGCGGCATAGTGTGCCGCTATTAGTGGCACGCCACTGGCTGGGGGCCCCTGGGAGATTGGGGGCCCTAGGAAAATGTGTCGTCTGCCTGCCCCTAACGCCAGCCCTTGGTGGAGCACACCTAACATAGGACTAGGGAGTCTTAATCCCAAAACACAATGGGCTTTAAATAGGTCTAGGGAGATGATGTCATTGATCTACATCGGGCAACTTGCAAAACCAAACGTGGAGCCCAACAGTGGGCAGTAGACCTAGGGATACCCTTCTTTCCTAGGAAAGAAGCATGGAACGGGATACCCGGGACAAGTGCACTCGGCTTGGCATCCTGGGCACCTCTTATAATTACTAGACTCTGGCATACTTCATGACGTAAAAGGCCCTAGTAAGGATAAGAGGTGTCCAGTATTCTGAGCAGAGGGTGCCAGGCACAGAAGTGGAGACTGCTCTAGTCTTGCTGCCACAAAGAACCGAATGAAACCTAATATTTTTGCCTTGCATCTTCTCAAACTGAATATCAACACTAACACCACGTTTACTGGACAGTCTCAACTACAGATTTACTTAGAAAAGCTCTGATGCTTTGGACAAAATGATCGGCTCTTGCTCAGTACAGCTGTAACTCAGACCAGCCCCTAAATGCAATGTCAGTGATGACATTCTGCTCAAGTTATGATAGGTGATATAAAAAATCATTGTTGGAAGTAAATGACGTCTGAGAGCAGGACATCACGCGAATATCTACAGAAGGCTATATTTTTTTAAATTAACTACTTGCAGAATGCCCAATGTCTCAAAACATCAGTCCAGTCCGCAAGTGACTCTGCAAGGACGTTTTAGAATGTCACTGCCAAGTCAGAAGCGCACCAGGATCTTGCAACTGCATGAGCATAGACTGATAATGCCTCAATACACGTAGAGAAGGTATCTATGGTTTATTACCGTCTCTGCCTTCCCGATCGCTGTGTACTCAGCACTAACAGTTCTTCTTCCTCCTGTTCTAGCCATCATGTAATCATTGGGTGCGGTGAGCGAGCAGTAGCTGTTGGATCTTAGCACACCCAGATCAACTCAGCAGAGCAGGCTGGAGGCTGAATTTGCCCTGTAACTAGGGCTAATATATTAGCCCCAGTCACAGGTGAAATCAGCATGTAAATGAAATGTATTTATATATTGAAATGCCCATCAAAAGTCTTTTATTATCTTATGTGAGGCACCATTTGTGAAATAAATAAATTAAAAAAAACAAATGCATAAATAAAACAAAATGTAAAAAAGCCTCTGCCAGTCCAAACTGCTGTTTCTAGCCCATCTCTTAAGGAAAGTGTCTGATATACTGTATATAATTAGTTGTTGCATTGAGGGGAACCTAATTCATAATATATTTTTAGTGATCCTCTGCGGTTGTATAAAAAAATGAACACATATTTACTTTTTTTTTTCTTACATTTTATCCTGATATAGGCAAAAAAAATCAGAATATCAAAAGGTACATAAAAATTAGACCCATTTATAAAAATAGAAGCAAAAATTAATTGAATACTTGGTGTCTGTCTATGAATGGGGAGAAATGGCCGGTATTGAACTAATTATTGTAAATTATTCACTGTGTTGGTTTTTCCCATACCCTCATGTCGGAGATAATCAAAAATGGTTTTGTGTATCAACAGCTTATACCTGCCCTCTTGAAATCAGGTGTATCATTTTTATGCAAGTGTTGGGGCTGGTATCTCTTTTTTTTGGACAGTTTTAAGTTGTGAAGTATGCCAACCTTCCCAGTGGCCTGCTATATATTTTTTGCTTTGGCCAGTAAGTTGTGAAGTATGCCAACCTTCCCAGTAGCCAGCTATCTTTTTTTGCTTTATAAGTATTCCTTATTAAAGGGAACCTGACAGCTGATTCATGATGTCCAAATCACAAGCAACATGAATTGGAGTTCAACAACGTAATTTAAGCCCAGTATGTCTTTTTATGGAAAACATACATTTAAAAACCTGCTGGGCACCATGCATGGTGACTAGTTTAAGAGGCTGGTCCCTGGTGGCTTCTCCCTTCCCTGTTTCTCGTGAGTGACATAGAGAAGCCACAGGGACCTGCCTGTTGGACTAGTCACCTAAGCCAAATAGTCCACGGACAGATTTTTATTTTTGTAGCATTATTTGCAGCTCTTTTTAAAAAAAAACACAATCCATTTAATGGGAATCTGTCAGCAGATTTAAACGCGTTTGTAGCTCTTTAAATGACTAGTCCAGCAATACCTTTACATGGCCAGTCCATTCCTCCAGTACTGAGAAATCAGCATTTGAATTAATATTCAAATGAGGCTGAAGAACTATATGTTGATCTGAAACCTCTGTCACTCCAGCTCTATTCCCCACCCAGCGCACCCTCCTCCTGCTTGACTGATGGCTCATTTACCTGAAGTTACACAGCTTAGAGGCTGTCAGTCAAGCAGGGGGAGGCGGCGCTGGGCGGTGAATAGAGCTGGAGTGACAGAGGCTTCAGATCTACTATAGCTCTTCAGCCTCATTTGAATATCAATTCAAAGGTGATTTCTCAGCAATGGAGGAACGGACTGGCCATGTAAAGGTATTGCTAGACTTGTCGTTTAAAGAGCTACATGCTCATAAAGATAGTTTAGAGTGTGAAATTCTACTGACAGATTTCCTTTAATACCTGTAGGTCTTCCCACTTTAAATATATTTACACTTGCTTTAAACCCTTGTTCTACTGTAGAGTTTTTAAAGACCTAAATCCAATCCCCTTATGTTGCCAGTACTCATCAATATTACTGTAGTTTACACCATGCAATGGGGTCTCAGCATTAACTATAATTGTTTCCAGCTGTGTTCTGCCTTTGTAAATCTATCTATGTAACGAGCACGGAGATGAATGTGCATTTTTTTATGTGTTGAAAGGCTTCAATGAATAAAATACCCACTACATAATCTCATAAACAGTGTATCAAAAATACAAATGCAGTTTTTATATGCCTGTGTGTTTACCAAGGTACCTTATTTTATGAAAATCACATGAATAAAGTGGAATGCTCAGGAGGAGAAAATAGGAAGTCCAATACCTCGCAGCATCCAAACCCAACCCCTCAAAAAATGAAATCTAAGGCACAATGGAGGTAAAGAAGAGTCACATAGACTTATGTTGGCGCTTTATTACAACACTGTAAAACTTGGAGCCTAAACTAGGTCATAATACAGGGATGTGAATGAAACCTTAAAGGGAATGTATCACTAGAAAATGAGCTATTGTTGAGTAGCTTATGTATCCATGGTTACGACCACTAACAGCTAACTAAGTGTCACTAAATGGGTGGCCTGTGACACTAGTCACTACTCACGGACAGACTGTGAGGCAGAGAAGTCAGACTTTCCGGGGTCAGTATCAAGAGAGCTCTGTTATGCGCTTCCCAGAGTAACCCAGCAAGACTGGCACCAAACCAGCAAAGGCGCAGCCACAGACGCGCTTGGCACAAGCTGCCCAGCTAGGCGAACCCTTGAGGGCTGAGAATACTCTTCACCCAGCTCCCAGATAATAGAAGGGGGACTTTGGCAGAACCCTTCCCAGCCCCACTGTCGCCTGGCGTCTGGTGACATGGCTGGTGCATAATCGTGGGCCAGGTGAGTACCTCTGCAAGAACCCCAGGAAGTGTAACCAAAAGAGAAAAGGAGATAAATCTGCTGAGATAGCAAAACCTAATGCTAGCACCACTCACCACCAATCACATAAGGCACTGCAATAAACAGCAAAGGACTGAGCAGGGAGCAGGATTATATAGCCCTCCTAATGATCAGGTGTTGATTAACTCCCAATCATCCCCAGACAGCCACTACCTGCTAGCTTCAACAGCAGGCTGGACAAAATCCCACCATTGCTTATTGCCAAACAAACCAGTGTCCTGCATTGCTTGACAACCAGGGAAAACAGCGTCCCATCTTCCCCGGGCAGAGAAATCAGTGAGAGACACGGCATCCCGCGTCTTCATACATCCCACAACACCAGAACTCGACGCTCCACAAGATTGGGACAGTTTCCCTGAATGCGAGGTAACTCTGCCTCCTAGGTCAGGACAATGGCGGTGCTTGCGACCGGAGTAGCGTAGTACCGGACCTGCTCCATTACCAGGTGGGAACACAGAACCACAATTCGTAACAAGTCCATACTAAAAACAAGGGGAAAGACAAAGGCATAAGTCGGGTCACGGTTCGTGGTCAAAATATCAGGAGATAGCGGATCAAAGCAAACGGACAAGACAAAGGAATAGTCAGAACAAGGTCCAAAGGGTCAGGCAGAGGAAGATCAGAACTCAGCACAACAGAATCTGGCAAACACTCACCAGGAAGCACAAACTACGTCGGGCAGGGATCAGAGGCAGACAACTCAGTTAAGTAGCTGGGCAATCTCCAGAACAGAGAACACCTGGAGAAAACCCAGCACCTCCCAGTCACAGATTGGACGGCCGAGCTGTCAATCAAAGTACCGACAGCTCAGCACACCCATCACAAGATTGGACGACCGAGCTGTCAATCAAAACAGCGACAACTCAGCATGACCCAGATCCCATAGGGCTGTAAAACAGTCACTCACTGAGCGGAGGAATCGTGACATGGTCGTAAACATGGATACCTAAGCTATTGCAATGCCCTGCACATGGGGTAAGCAACAAGAACTATACTACATTTCTAATTGGAGGTATTTGCTAATAATATTATCATTACACCTACTACATATTAGGGTAGGATCTTGGAAATGGGAATACCTCCTTAAAACCAGCTTTTTGTTGAAGGACACCAATAATAAAATAGGACAGTGAATTCCAAAGGGTTGAACACTTATGGCACATTCATAGAATATGCCATAAAAGTTTCAAAGATGCGGGTCCCATTTCTATTTAGAGAATGGGGCCTTCTCTCCTGGAACTGTAAATGGAGAGGAGGCCTCAATGCATTTGTGGCCTCCACTCCTGACACTTCTCAAGATAGATGCAGGCATCAGAGGTGGGACTGGAATCTATTAGATATTATGACCATTAATGTCTGAATTGGGACCCCTCTTTTAAGCAGTAAATAGCTGAATGGAATTATCTAGATCTTCCAGCACAGAAGGGTGTCTTCGTTCTTCGTCCTCCGTTCCGTTCGTCGTCCATATGTAACATATTTTAGGAGATAACATTTAGCAAACAATAAACAGGATCTATTTATGGGACGCCAAGCAGATTTGTTGAAGCGTAGAATGATATTTTTGTACGCCTTTTTAATCAGGTATGCTTACGCACCTACACATGTACACAGTTTGCTTTTCGTTTTCTCAAAACATCAGAATTTTTTTGTTAGCATGGCATATGGTGTACACCTGCCACTTATTATAATATATATCAGAAATAGCAAAATCCCGGCTCTATTACTACGTTGCTGTATGGTTTGATGTCTTTAACCCCTGTGCGATATTGATGGATCCTGTAAGTACAGCCAGCTGGCCTCGCTCACCTCGCAGCTCGCTAAAACAGAATTTAACAGAAGATAAGAACTGTGTGCCCCACAGCGTCTGCCATTTCCTTTAAAAAATTTGAACCTTATTTGATCCACGGCCCGGGGCCGACTGGCAACTTCTTGGCTGTAGGGTGAGCAAAAAAATGTATCTCTCAGTTAAAATCAGCTGCAATTCTTAGATTTTTGCTGTGCATTTGTTTTATATATACAGAAATAATAAAAAAATGACTATGAAATTAGTTTCATTGCTGCCGAGATCTTGCTGTACCGAGTTCTCAATCATTCCACAATAGTATACCATCCTGGTATACATGTCTCCCATCCTAATATATACAGTATGTCTGGTATACATGTCTCCCATCCTGGTATACATGTCTCCCGCCCTGGTATATACAGTATGTCTGGTATACATATCTCCCATCCTTGTATACATGTCTCCCATCCTGGTATACATGTCTCCCGTCCTGGTATATATGTCTCCCATCCTGGTATACATGTCTCCCATCCTGGTATACATGTCTCCCATCCTGGTATATACGTTTCCTGTCCTGGTATACATGTCTCCCATCCTGGTATACATGTCTCCCATCCTGGTATACATGTCTCCCATCCTGGTATATACGTTTCCTGTCCTGGTATACATGTCTCCCATCCTGGTATACATATCTCCCATCCTGGTATACATGTCTCCCATCCTGGTATACATGTCTCCCATCCTGGTATACATGTCTCCCATCCTGGTATATATGTTTCCTGTCCTGGTATACATGTCTCCCATCCTGGTATACATGTCTCCCATCCTGGTATACATATCTCCCATCCTGGTATACATGTCTCCCATCCTGGTATACATGTCTCCCATCCTGGTATACATGTCTCCCATCCTGGTATATATGTTTCCTGTCCTGGTATACATGTCTCCCATCCTGGTATACATGTCTCCCATCCTGGTATACATATCTCCCATCCTGGTATACATGTCTCCCATCCTGGTATACATGTCTCCCATCCTGGTATACTTGTCTCCCATCCTGGTATATATGTTTCCTGTCCTGGTATACATGTCTCCCATCCTGGTATACATGTCTCCCATCCTGGTATACATATCTCCCATCCTTGTATACATGTCTCCCGTTCTGGTATACATGTCTCCCATCCTGATATACATGTCTCCCATCCTTGTATACATGTCTCCCATCCTGGTATATACAGTATGTCTGGTATACATGTCTCCCATCCTGGTATACATGTCTCCCATCCTGGTATATACAGTATGTCTGGTATACATGTCTCCCATCCTGGTATACATGTCTCCCATCCTGGTATACATGTCTTCCATCCTGGTATACATGTCTCCCGTCCTGGTATACATATCTCCCATCCTTGTATACATGTCACCCGTCCTGGTATACATGTCTCCCATCCTGATATACATGTCTCCCATCCTTGTATACATGTCTCCCATCCTGGTATATACAGTATGTCTGGTATACATGTCTCCCATCCTGGTATACATGTCTCCCATCCTGGTATATACAGTATGTCTGGTATACATGTCTCCCATCCTGGTATACATGTCTCCCATCCTGGTATACATGTCTCCCATCCCATCCTGGTATACATGTCTCCCATCCTGATATACATGTCTCCCATCCTGGTATACATGTCTCCCATCCCATCCTGGTATACATGTCTCCCATCCTGATATACATGTCTCCCATCCTTGTATACATGTCTCCTATCCTGGTATATACAGTATGTCTGGTATACATGTCTCCCATCCTGGTATACATGTCTCCCATCCTGGTATATACAGTATGTCTGGTATACATGTCTCCCATCCTGGTATACATGTCTCCCATCCTGGTATACATGTCTCCCATCCCATCCTGGTATACATGTCTCCCATCCTTGTATACATGTCTCCCATCCTGGTATACATGTCTCCCATCCTGGTATACATGTCCCCCGTCCTGGTATACATGTCTCCCATCCTGATATACATGTCTCCCATCCTTGTATATGTAGTGCCCCGAGGGCTCGGTTGCTACAGGGGTAAGGATGGAGTGTGGACCAGGGCTCAGTTAGCTGCATGCACACACACACACACACACCCCATTTCCGGGGGACAGCTCGACGGTGCTCCCAGCTGCGGGCACAACTGACCATGTCCCTGGCTGGAGTGGGGAGGGGGAAGAGAACCCAGTGGTGTAGGAGCAGAAAGGGGGCGGTTTCTGGAGCACAGGAAGGAGCTCATTGGGTGCAGATCACCTGAGCTCAGACACAGAGAAGCAGATAAAAGGTGGGAGCCATCTTAAGTCATAGAGTAGAGGAGAGTAGTTCAGTCAGAGCAGAAGGGAGAGGGAGCTGACAGGGAGCTGTGGCTCAGCCTGAGCTCAGCTCCACGAGGCAGGCCTAGAGAGAAGGCCGGGGCCAGAGAGGAGAAGAGGAGAAGGAGAAGGAAGGAAAGAGAAGAGACAGAGGAGTGGAAGGGCTCCAGAAACAAGAAGGCAGAAGGGACCCTAAGAGTGCAGAACGGTCAGCAACCGTTGCATACTCCATTATACTGGGTGGAAGGGTCAGGCTGTGGAAAGGTACCGGATCCCTAAGTTGGTGGAGGCGAATCTACCCTCAGCCAAGAACCGGAGGTTGTGACCATTTATTGGTGCGACCCCCCGCTAAACCTGCTAGGAAGGCACCATATAGGATAGCGGGAAGTGAAGGCCAACGCTTACCCGACACGGTCCGCGGTAGCCGGACAGAAGTCAGGACACTGGTGGGGCACGAGAGGCCAGAGAAAGGACAGAAGGGGGTCCTGTGCCACACTCCTGAATTGCCTGGGGGTTGACCGAGCTCCTCACCTGGTGGACGCAGCGCGGCTCGGGCAGTCCTTGCTGACAGAAGTGACTTGGATAAGAACTGTGAGTAAAAGACCCTGGACTGCACCATTGGACTCAGTGTGATTTCTGCTGCGCCGGCACCATCACCCCCAGCATCCACCTACACTGCCCTGAGGCTACACTCTTCCCGTGGGGAGCTATCCTACCCCTGTGCTGCACACCAACACCAGCCTCAGCGGTCTGCCTCGCAGCGATGGTTATCTCTGACCGCAATCCACGGGTGGCGTAGTCGGACATTCATAACTCTACAAATAGACTGCCACAGCATTTGGTCTGACCACCCTGAGCCACGGGATCGGGTTGCCACTACTACCCCCATCAGCACCATACACCAGAAGGCCCGGTTCCGGGTACCCCACGGCCCAGGGGGCGAGTCATATACATGTCTCCCATCCTGGTATACATGTCTCCCATCCTGATATACATGTCTCCCATCCTGGTGTACATGTCTCCCGTCCTGGTATACATATCGCCCATCCTTGTATACATGTCTCCCGTCCTGGTATACATGTATCCCATCCTGGTATATACAGTATGTCTGGTATACATGTCTCCCATCCTGGTATACATGTCTCCCATCCTTGTATACATGTCTCCCATCCTGGTATATACAGTATGTCTGGTATACATGTCTCCCATCCTGGTATACATGTCTCCCGTCCTGGTATACATGTCTCCTGTCCTGGTATACATGTCTCCCATCCTGGTATACATGTCTCCCATCCTTGTATACATGTCTCCCATCCTGGTATACATATCTCCCATCCTTGTATACATGTCTCCCGTCCTGGTATACATGTATCCCATCCTGATATACATGTCTCCCATCCTTGTATACATGTCTCCCATCCTGGTATACATGTCTCCTGTCCTTGTATACATGTCTCCTATCCTGGTATACATGTCTCCCATCCTGGTATACATGTCTCCCATCCTGGTATACATGTCTCCCATCCTGATATACATGTCTCCCATCCTGGTGTACATGTCTCCCATCCTGGTATACATGTCTCCCATCCTGATATACATGTCTCCCATCCTGGTGTACATGTCTCCCATCCTGTTGTACATGTCTCCCATCCTGGTGTACATGTCTCCCATCCTGGTATACATGTCTCCCATCCTGATATACATGTCTCCCGTCCTGGTATACATGTCTCCCATCCTGATATACATGTCTCCCATCCTGGTGTACATGTCTCCCATCCTGGTATACATGTCTCCTGTCCTGGTATACATGTCTCCCATCCTGGTATACATGTCTCCCATCCTTGTATACATGTCTCCCATCCTGGTATATACAGTATGTCTGGTATACATGTCTCCCATCCTGGTATACATGTCACCCGTCCTGGTATACATGTCTCCCGTCCTGGTATACATGTCTCCCATCCTTGTATACATGTCTCCCATCCTGGTATATACAGTATGTCTGGTATACATGTCTCCCATCCTGGTATACATGTCACCCGTCCTGGTATACATGTCTCCCGTCCTGGTATATACAGTATGTCTGGTATACATGTCTCCCGTCCTGGTATATATGTCTCCCATCCTGGTATACATGTCTCCCATCCTGGTATATATGTCTCCCGTCCTGGTATACATGTCTCCCGTCCTGGTATATACAGTATGTCTGGTATACATGTCTCCCGTCCTGGTATATATGTCTCCCATCCTGGTATACATGTCTCCCATCCTGGTATATATGTCTCCCGTCCTGGTATATACAGTATGTCTGGTATACATGTCTCCCATCCTGGTATACATGTCACCCGTCCTGGTATACATGTCTCCCATCCTGGTATATACAGTATGTCTGGTATACATGTCTCCCATCCTTGTATACATGTCTCCTGTCCTGGTATACATGTCTCCCATCCTGATATACATGTCTCCCATCCTGGTGTACATGTCTCCCATCTTGGTATACATGTCTCCTGTCCTGGTATACATGTCTCCCATCCTGGTATACATGTCTCCCATACTTGTATACATGTCTCCTGTCCTGGTATACATGTCTCCCATCCTGGTATACATGTCTCCCATCCTTGTATACATGTCTCCCATCCTGGTATATACAGTATGTCTGGTATACATGTCTCCCATCCTTGTATACATGTCTCCCATCCTGATATATACAGTATGTCTGGTATACATGTCTCCCATCCTGGTATACATGTCACCCGTCCTGGTATACATGTCTCCCGTCCTGGTATACATATCTCCCATCCTTGTATACATGTCTCCCATCCTGGTATACATATCTCCCGTCCTGGTATACATGTCTCCCATCCTGGTATACATGTCTCCCATCCTGGTATACATATCTCCCATCCTTGTATACATGTCTCCCATCCTGGTATACATATCTCCCGTCCTGGTATACATGTCTCCCATCCTGGTATACATGTCTCCCATCCTGGTATACATGTCTCCCATCCTGGTATATATGTTTCCTGTCCTGGTATACATGTCTCCCATCCTGGTATACATGTCTCCCGTCCTGGTATATATGTTTCCTGTCCTGGTATACATGTCTCCCGTCCTGGTATACATGCCTCCCGTCCTGGTATACATGTCTCCCGTCCTGGTATATATGTCTCCCATCCTGGTATACATGTCTCCTGTCCTGGTATACATGTCTCCATCCTGGTATATATGTTTCCTGTCCTGGTATACATGTCTCCCGTCCTGTTATATATGTCTCCCATCCTGGTATACATGTCTCCTGTCCTGGTATACATGTCTCCATCCTGGTATATATGTTTCCTGTCCTGGTATACATGTCTCCCGTCCTGGTATACATGTCTCCCATCCTGGTATACATATCTCCCATCCTTGTATACACATACCTTTTCCCCCTGCATAAAAAAACCCCAAAACATTCTTACCTTCCTTTGCTCCCACAACTTGTGGCATCCTCTTCTGTAGTTGTCGCAGGGGCTGGCAGCTGAAATCGGCGTGCCTGCTATGGCAACAAATGACGTCACTGCCATACAACGCCAATGCCTGGCATGCCAACATCAGCTGCCGGCCTCTTATTGGTCGGCGGTGTGTATTGCTGTACAGGAGCCGGAGGGTCCCTGCTCTGCGACAAACTTCAGCTGAGTGTTAATATTCAGCTGAAATCGGCACTGACATCGTCGGGTCCCCCTCCAGCATGGGCCTGGTTGCGGTTAAACCCTCGGCATCTGCTATCGTTGCACCCCTGTCGTCTGCGGTAAGAAAAAAAGATTTAAGTGAAGCCTATGAGAGTGATGCTAGACTGGGAGTAATGGAGGTGATTGGTGCACTAGCTGGAAATTGTCTGCCCTCGGTGCATTTGCAGATTTTTGTATCTAAAGATTCAAAGTTGATTTTGTCATCAAATCCATTTGTGATCAGGAAGGTATGTTTTACGACCTTATCCAGCAATGTGATTGTGACCCTAAAGCTTCTGTCAGGTTCCCTTTAAGCTGGCCATAGACATCAAATAATTGTCTTTCTAATGACAATTGAAGCTTAAAGTCTCTGTCAGCTTAAAGGGCCGTTCTCATTATGTTATGCAGGAGCGAACTACTCCCCAGCCTCGCTGCTTGCCAGTGGCAGTGCGCTCCTACCTGATTGACAGCTTGGACCAGCAGCATCGTCGTGCTGCAGGCCTGAATTGTGCCTCTTCAGCATTGGAAGAGTTACACTGAAGCCATAGCTCCCAGCTGTCCCGTTTTCGGTTGGACTGTCCTGCTTTGAGGGCTCAGTCCCGCATCCAGTCACGGCTCAGCTGTTCTCCCGGCTGTGGAGGGTAGTGGGGGGGTTGCGGCAGTGAAACAGAGGGCACAAGTAGTAGGCAGCAGCTGCAGCAGCTACCACTTATTCCCGCTGCTAAAGAAAATGAATATTCACTCTTATCCACGCCCATGGAGAAGAGTGAAGAGAAGGGAGAAGAGCGCGGGAGCAGAGGGGAGGAAGAAAGGTGAGTAGAAGTGTTTATTTGTTTCATGTGTGCAGTGATGGGGGGCCATGTATACCAGGATTGGGGATGAGGGGGCCATGCATACCAGGATTGGGGATGAGGGGACCATGCATACCAGGAATGGGGATGAGGGGGCCATGCATACCAGGAATGGGGATGAGGGGGCCATGCATACCAGGATTGGGGATGAGGGGGCCATGCATACCAGGAATGGGGATGAGGGGGCCATGCATACCAGGAATGGGGATGAGGGGGCCATGCATACCCGGATTGGGGATGAGGTGCCATGCATACCAGGAATGAGGATGAGGAGGCCATGCATACCAGGAATGGGACATGTGAACATGGCCTTACAGACACAAAAAAAGCAAAATGTTGTATAGTGAAGCTACATAAAGATGAGAAAGCTCTGGCGCCTTCGACTGTGAATGAAGGATTAAAAAATAATCCACAGATCTCAACTACAGATGAGCAGGATGCACAGATGACGTCACGCTGCCCTGGGTGATCAAAAGCCACCGGGGAAGCCGGAACATTAGAGATTCACGGCCTGCTGTCCAGCCGCCAGGTAACATTGACCTGGATGCTGGACCAGAGACCCGGGAATCCATCCGCTCATCTACAGTCCCAACTGTTGTGGATACAGCGGACAGTCCTGGATTTGGGTCTGCACCCTGCAGTCTTGGGCGTCTGCTGAATGTCCCTCATTACCAGCGCCCCTCTGACAACTCCTCCTGCCAGGGGAGAAAGAAATGGTAAATGGGCGTGGATTGGGGTTTGGCCAGGGGCATGGCCAAAATATGCCGTGGCGCGCTACGCATGACGAACGATCTGTCCCTCTTTCTCTTTTTCAAAAGTTGGGCAGTATGCTGAAGATGCTTGGATTTGGAGCTAATAGTGCGCTCCTCTGATCCAGCCAGCGGCTCTTACAAGCTCTTTTTGAAATGGCTTGTAAGCACTGAGCAAGTTCAGCCACCGCTGATAGCCTGCAGTGATGGTCGGTAATCTAGGCAACAAGCAATAAAGTATAAAATAAAATATCACTCCATTCTTATGAGAACAGAGAGAATTTTTAAGAACCAGTAAATTGCAAAGTTGCTTGTTTTTACTAGCAATTTGCAGTTTTAAGAACATGAGACTAATGTAAGGTCAGCATGTTACAGCCACGGGTCTGCACTCCTAATAGCCACAATAACTTAAAAAAAAGTGTGTGCGGAAAAACTCCAAGATCAACCCAGAGATGATAAAGGAGTAATTACCGTATTTTATTTCTATATCAGGTATAATAAAATAAAGCTAAATACAAAATAAACAGAATCTCAAGGTCGCAACCATCCATGGTGAGCTTTGCAGCTTTAGGATGTAGACCACCTTGGGTCACAAGTGTACTGTGAAATTTTTGCGCTATGAGGCACCATATTCTTCTTCTTTTCTTCTTGTAGGACATTGGCCTTTGTCATCTTAGCTATGTTGTCTCTGGCGCAATCATCAGAACATATAGATAATGCGTACATGATCCAGCATACTGTCCTGGCTTTTATTACCCCATCTTTTTATTGTTGTTTGTAATAACATAGTCTCTTGTCGATTACTTTTTAAATGGTTGGTCCTGTAGTCGTAGGAGTAGTCAGTGACACAATACATCTCATTCTTTCATTGCATCTATTTATGTAACGCATTTATTGCCAATTTAGAGGTTTACTGCACTCTCCTGTCACACTTGACACAGCACAGAATTAGCACGTATACTTTAACATTTATATGGCCTTTTCTTCAGCAAATGCATTACCTACAGGGATAGAATCACTGGGCTGTGAGAGCTATTATTGATTAATTATAGTTATAGATATTCAAGCGAGAAGAAAAAGTTACTGTTCTGTCCTAGGCTATTGGAATAGTTACAATGCTGTAATAGAAAATCACAGTACAGCGGCTTCACTTCTATTTGTGCATTTTCTAGCTACATGTAGGGACTTTTTATGTTATAGCGCTAAGGAACCTGCAGAGGCATAGCTTGAATTTCCCATACTGGAACTAAATTCAGAATCTGTAACTTGTCCATCAATCAGAATGTCGCACACCGAAGGAGATACCTTAGATACAAGGTGGTGTTTCGGGGAAAGTATTGGGGTTAGAACTGTTGAAGGTCAAATCTGAGTAGCAGGCACGCTCCTTCAGTGTATAGTTGGTGAGTATTACTGGAGAAGGAGCAGCAGAGATGATGGTGGTGATCACCAAAGCCTCCGGCAGCAGATAAAAGCCAATATGAAAGAATATAGAAATGATAAGGTAGAAATGTCCACACTGCTAAAAAATATGCTTAAAGGAGTTATCCAGGACTTTTTTTTTTTTTTTACTATGGGCCTAACAGCTAACAGGCAGGTAGGTGCTACAGAATTTACCTGCCTGTTGTGCTTGGTGCTGGTCTCTGCCAGCACAGAGCAGTCACAGATCGCTCCTGCCTGCGATTCAAGAGCATGTGCTGACGTCACTTTGACAGAGCAGCAGCTTCTCATCTGCTCTGCTCTGTTGATGGGGTGTGACTGCCGATGACATGCTGATTGACAGACAGCTCCCCACTGCCTAACTGCGGGGAGCAGGCAGTCAATCAGCATGATGTCAACAGAGGAGCCCGGAAGAAGAAGAGCTGCTCTGTTTACATGGAGCAGCTGAATCGGATGCAAGAGCGGTCAGTGGCTGCTTTGAGTTGGTGTCGGGTAGAACAGGCAGACAGTTGCCTCTATTAGCAACTACCTGCTGGTTAGTTTTTAGACCCATTGTAAAAAATAAATAGTTCTTCCCTTTAAGGAAGGGATCCATCACAGTATTGCAAGTGTGTTTTTCCCAGTCCGAAACCAACCAAAGGAAGATGGCCAAACCAGAAATGCTAAGTGATAGCAGAGAGGCACCTGGTGTGCCGATGACACGACTAACATGAAAGTCCAGCGGACTACATTGTCCCAGTTTAAAGCTGCAGATGATTTGAGTGTGCTGCTGCAGATTGTTACTTAAGCCTGATCCATACTTCCATACTATGAAGCTCCCAATATCTCGGTTCAAAGACTGTGACTATCTCTAGTTGCTATTGCTGTTAAATTGCGTTATCTAAAATACATTCATTGCGAATTTATAGTGTAAATCCACTCTTACAAGTTAAGTTGCTATCTGCATCCCAAAAGTCCAGAGTTTACATTACACCAATCCTAACATTACAATCACATGTTATATGGGGCCCTTAGGTCCAAAGGACCAAGGCCAATATGTGAATGTAACCTTTACCCCCCGACAAGAACCAAGAATATAAGACATATTTTCAGTTGTTTCACACTTTTTTGTTAATTCCACATGTGATAATTCATAGTTTTGATGCCTTCAGTGTGAATGTGCAATTTTCATAGTCATGAAAATACAGAAAAATCTTTAAATGAGAAGGTGTGTCCAAACTTTTGGTCTGTACTGTACATAAATGGCCCTTAGAAAAACTATGATCAAAAACTGTTTCATGTAAACCCCTCAAAAGACAAGCGGGCACTCCCTCAGTCTGGAGAAAAAAGGTTCACTCTCCATAGTTCACTCTCCTTCTTTAACAGGAGAACTATTAAGCTGTGGAACAGTCGACCTCCGGAACTTCCGGAATCGGCGATATTTTAAAAAAAGGCTTAGATGCTTTTTTAGAATAAAATAACATTGATACTTATGTGAATATGTACATTTTTTGTTCTGAATGGTGATCCAGTCAATTCGAAACTTAGGATCAGGAGGGAAAAAACTTGTTCTTTAGGGCAGACTGGATCATGCATTATGGATGTACCTCCATTCTCTTCATCCTTTCCCATTCCTAGGTTGAACTTCATGGACAGGTGTCTTTTTTCAACTGTTCTATGTAACTGCGGAATTTTAGAAAATCTTGTTTTATTAAGAGTCAACTAGCAGTAACCTGTGTCACGAGTTTACTGCGACAGAGAGGGGCCAGAATACCACATTTGATTTCACGTACTCCTGCACTGATTAGAAGCACTTCACCATCATATTAAACTGTGCCTATCTCTGCTAGCAGTGTAAGGTTAATCTGTTCAGTTGAGAACTTCTGGAGCTTCCCTGCTTTGATTATCTCAACTGTTCAGGGTTGGCCACTTCACTCTGCTATATAGACTTTACTCTGGCAATCAGGATTGCCAGTGTTAGTTTTATACTGCCTGGTGTGGAGTTGGAGGTGTTTGTTGAGGAGGCTTTTGGAGTGATTTGTATGTGATGGTGATTTGTATGTGTGCATATCCTTATCCTCTCCTATTTGGTTTTTCCTTCCCTTTAATTCCCGGTTTTCCACTCTATTGTTTGTGAGTGCATATTTGTATGATTTATATTTTTATTTATCCCTGTACGTCTTCCCTTGTTAGTCTGATTTGTGTATTCTTTTATACAGCTACTCCCCACTTCCCTGTGTGGGGGAGGGGATAGATAATGGCTGATTTAGGAGCTCAGCATAGCACATGGCCCTGGCATTTTCACCATCAGAAGTAATCCGGGGAGCAGGTATAGCTAGGACGCCCCTAGCATTAGGGACAGGGAAGGAGCCCCTAGCCCCAGGATATCAAACAACAGTCATGTGACAACCTAATCACAGAATATCCCACTAATATGGGTCTATTGCAGTTGGTGATGAAATATGGCAACATGTGTTCAATTGTAGTGCCACCAGAGGAGAAGTATGGAAGGTCTTCCAGGTTAAGAAAAGTTCACTCTAATGACCCTAGGCACCAAAATATATATGAACTCAGATTGATGCCTATTTCTTTTTTTTAATGCGCATATTCTGTTGATTTAATTTTTTGGTTATAGCTACCCGTGTATTTCTTCATTTTGTACGGTATTTCTGGAATTGAAAAATATTTAAAGCTGTGATCTTGGTGTAAATGGCATTGTGGAAATTAAGTATAAGGTGAATTAACATTTATTTTTTAACATGTTCAAATCATGTAGAAAAGTCGCTTTAAAATTGCAAGCCATTTTAGGGGATTTTGCACTCATAATGCAGCGATTAAATGAATAGTCCCCCTTTGTGAATAAAAGGTGAACCTTTACTACTGAACAATTTTTCGGCTTTATTAACAAAATGTGGTTCCGGCTTATTGCTGCAGGTCTGTGTGGAGCTCTAAATCTGTTCATTGTAGGCCTGCAATATTGATGACATCTGGCTTCCTGTGAATTTAAGTCTTTCTCATGTATACCTTAACTAAGCAAGTAAGGATAATACTCGTATAGTAGTCCTTAAGATAGCTGTTGGCCGGATGCTAGAAAAGGGAATTAAATTAGAGGTTCTGCTGGAAGTACAAACCTTTTAAAAGAGTTGTCCTCTAATGGACCTTCAGGGAGGTGAGAAAAATAAATAAAAGTTGATACACACCACCCGGTACAAAACTGTTCTTCCGTTGCCACTGCTGTGTGCCATGCTGGTTGTTACGCTCGCGCCCGGACTGACTGACGTGAGCGTGATTAGTGATCCCACTGTACCATGAACCGAGGAGTGCCTGGAGGGGCGTAACTAAGTATCAACCCGTCGACTCCGTGAACCAAGGAGGAGCCGAGCAAAAGGACCAGATGCTACTCCAGGTCAGACCCCGGTCACAGCTGTTGACCCACACCGGGGAATGCCGGAACAGGCCGGTTAGACTGGCATACTGACAGGTGGGTATTGGCAGGCACGGCTGGTATGCAGACTGGTGGGTGCTGGGAAGCACGGCTGGTATGCAGACAGGTGGGTACTGGCAAGCACGGCTGGTATGCAGACAGGTGAGTACTGACAAGCATGGCTGGTATGCAGACAGGTGGGTATGCAAACAGGTAGGTACTGGCAAGCACGGCTGGTATGCAGACTGGGTAGGGTCCAGTACAAACTGGGAGACAGGAACAGAGCCGCAGGTGCGGTAGACTAGCAGAGTAAAGCGAAACCGCCGTAGCGGAGGACTAGGCAGAGCAAAGCGGAACCGCAGGAGCGGTGGACAAGGCAGAGCAGAGCGAAACCGCAGGTGCGGTAAGCAAGCAGAGCAGAGCGAAACCACAGGTGCGGTGGACAAGGCATAGCAGAGAGGAACCGCCGGAGCGGTGGGCAAGACAGAGCAGAGAGAAACCGCAGGTGCGGTGAACAAGGCAGAGCAGAGAGGAACCGCAGGAGCGGTGGACAAGGCAGAGTAGAGCGAAACCGCAGGTGCGGTAAGCAAGCAGAGCGAAACCGCAGGTGCGGTGGACAAGGCAGAGCAGAGAGGAACCGCCAGAGCGGTGGGCAAGACAGAGCAGAGAGAAACCACTGACGCGGTGAGCAAGCAGAGCAGAGCGAAACCGCAGGTGCGGTGGACAAGGCAGAGCAGAGAGGAACCGCCGGAGCGGTGGGCAAGACAGAGCAGGCAGAGCGGAGCGAAACCGCAGGTGCGGTGGACAAGGCAGAGCAGAACAGGGCTGAAGGTGCAGGCAGAGAGGACAAGGCTCTGTTCACATGGAACAGACTGGAAAATGCAGGAAGATGTCTAGATCACAGGAGGTAGATACGGAGGAAGGGAAAAGGGACAAGCAGAACCAGATACACACAAGGTACTTACAATGAAGTAGCGAGTGGACACAAAACTCACAAACAGAAGTACAGAGACAACGAGTTGGAGTTAGGTGCAGGTTCAGACATTGCAGGAAAAGGGAAGGTACGGACATAGAGACAAACAGGTAACAGGCTAGGAGACAGTTCAGACAGGAACTGATACTGCAACGAGATACAGGAACGAGCCTGGGTATACAGCCCCCAGAGTGGCGGAAACAGACTAGAAGTCACAGGTAACAAGCCTGGGTATACAGCCCCCAGAGTGGCGGAAACAGACTAGAAGTCACAGGTAACAGGCCTGGGTATACAGCCCCCAGAGTGGTGGAAACAGACTAGAAGTCACATATACAGGTAACAGGCCTGGATATGCAGCCCCCGGGGTGGCAGAAACAGACAAGAAGCAGAAGAAGACCTGGCAACTCAGAGGCAAGGAGCACACTGATAGTGTTGCTCAGGCCCCTCCTTCTGGATGGAGGGGGTTTAAATATCCAGTGACTCACAGCAATATGCTGGGGACGCATTAGGAGTGCGCCCACAGCAGCTATAAGAATCAGGAAGTAACTGGGCCGCCGCCCTAAGCAATCAGACAAGAGACATGCACACAGCATGAACTGGAGCAAGGTTTGCAGGCTGGACTGATGGGTAAGATTGCGGTCTTGCATGGTGGGAGGTGGTGCACTATGCAAGCACGCCACCAGGGATGTTACAGTACCCCCCCCTTTACGCCCCATCTTCTTCAAGTCTGCAAGGGTCTTCTGCAGAGAATTTGGAGGCCAGTCATTCTCTTCAAGAGGATTACCACTTCTGTCCACTAGAGGAAACGAAACTGGTCTCATCATCTTGGTGACTAGGATGGTCCCTCCTATCAAGCCATCCTCAGCAACAGATGAAGTGGGTGAAGTACCAGGAACAGCACACAGGAAAGTCTCTCTCCATTTGTTATCAGGTAGTACCTTTGTGGTTTCAGGAGTCAACTGGAGGTCCTCCGTCTGGTTGGAGGGGTGCAGAGACTCGGGGGTAACCACCGCCTTGACGTACACTTTGCTAAGCTTACTGGATGAAGTGGGCGGCGTACCAGGTACCGGGTGTAGGAAAGTCTCTCTCCGTTTATCAGGTAGCACCCCGGGGAATTCAGGAGACAACTGGAGGTCCTCCGCCTGGTTGGAGGGGTGCAGAGACTCAGGGGTAATCACTGCTTCGAAGTACACTTTGCCAAGCTTACTGGATGAAGTGGGCGAAGTACCAGGTACAGGGTGTAGGAAAGTCTCTCTCCATTTCTTATCAGGTAGCACTCCGGAGGATTCAGAAGACAACTGGAGGTCCTCCGCCTGGATGGAGGGGTGCAGAGACTCGGGGGTAGTCACTGCTTCGAAGTACACTTTGCCAAGCTTACTGGATGAAGTGGGCGAAGTACCAGGTACAGGGTGTAGGAAAGTCTCTCTCCATTTGTTATCAGGTAGCACCCCGGAGGATTCAGGAGACAACTGGAGGTCCTCCGCCTGGTTGGCAGGGTGCAGAGACTCGGGGGTAAACACCGCCTTGATGGGCGTAAGACCAGATTTATTAGAGACGGAGGGTCCTTGCTTTGGGACCACCTTCAATCTGGTTTCAGAGATGACATGTCTGTAAGGCGGGACGGTACCTGAAGTCAGATCATTGGTACAATCGTCGAGACTGTGTGGGGACATCGCCTCCGCTTCTCTTCCTTCGGAGACTTCAGAGCACAGCGAGTCAGCGACTAGCAGATCTGGTGAAGAAGAAGAAGAAACTGCTGACTGTCCTGAAGATATGGGGACTGGACACCCCTTGTACCTTAGCAGTCCCCCAGGATACACCATGCAGGATCTCCAGACCTGAGCGGGCACTAGATCTCTCTGCTCAGGACAACCTGTGGGTAAGCCAGTCAGCACCTGGAATGTGAACTTCTTCATGTGTAATGCTCCAATCTGGAGCTTAATTTGTACAGACATACTTTGACTGTTTCTGAGTAGGGCTCGTCCTTCTGCTGACAATGCCCAAACCGGCTTCTGGAGTTGTCGGACGGGAATCAGACACCGACTCTTCAAGGCTTTAAGCCCGAAACTTCCGGTTACTCCGAGGCCTTCACTTGCCACGGAGACAGTCATGGTCATCTGTGGAGAGGAAACACTAACGCCAAGGGCAGCCTCTCCTACAGGCCTAATGTCTTGGGATTCTCCAACCTTCGCTGGACAAAGACCGTCAGGGGGTCCCAAACAACCGCAGCGGGACCGCAATCCGATTTTGTGACTGAGTTTTGGCCTCTGCTTTGCCTGACGAACATAGTCATCCTTCATGGATTCTGTGCGGAAAGCTGCCTCTACAGGCTGGGGAACAGGAGGTCTTTGGGAGGACAGAACCTGGCGTGACGGTTTACCTCTACGCCTTGCACGTCTGGACTGCCTCTTGAGGTTGGGAAGAGAAGTATTCTGTGAAGCATTGTCATTCTGCGTGGATTCTGTCTGGGCGGCAGCGGCAGTCTCTTCAGGCTGGAGAACTGGTAGGCTACCTACACACATTACCCATCGGGGCTGCTCCGGGATATTGGGAAGGGAAGCTTTAGCAGAGGCTTCAGGATTAGGGTCATCGAAGACCATTAGAAAGGCCACCAGGAAGGCCTGCAGGTCAAAGACGATAGGATCCCATGCATCCCATAGGGGGGTGATCCATTTCAAGGCGTCACCCGCTAGGTAGGACATCATAAATGCCACTTTAACCCGATCGGTAGGAAAATAGTGAGCATAGAACTTGAAATGCAGCATGCATTGCTCCACAAACGCACGGCTTCGTTTTGGATCCCCATAGTACCATGGCGGATCCGCAGGAACGAGTGCTGATAGCTCCATTTGGGCTGGTGCGTAAATCGCCGGGACCTCGGCTTGCGAAAAAAAATTTTCTTGGTGCACGTATTCGCCAGACAAGGATTCAAATGTCTCTGAGAGCGAAGGGCCGTGGGGCTCAACGGGAACCATGGCGTGAGCAAACTGTTATGCTCGCACCCGGACTGACTGGCGTGAGCGTGATTAGTGATCCCACTGTACCATGAACCGAGAAGTGTCTGGAGGGGAGTAACTAAGTATCAACCCGATCCGACCAAGGTCGCACGGTGGCTCAGTCGACTCCGTGAACCAAGGAGGAACCGAGGAGAGGGACCAGGTGCTACTCCAGGTCAGACCCCGGTCACAGCTGTTGACCCACACCTGGGAATGCAGGAACAGGCCGGTTAGACTGGCATACTGACAGGTGGGTATTGGCAGGCACGGCTGGTATGCAGACAGGTGGGTGCTGGGAAGCACGGCTGGTATGCAGACAGGTGGGTACTGACAAGCACGGCTGGTATGCAGACATGTGGGTACTGACAAGCACGGCTGGTATGCAGACTGGGTAGGGTCCAGTACAGACTGGGAGACAGGAACAGAGCCGCAAATGTGGTAGACAAGCAGAGTAAAGTGAAACCGCCGAAGCGGAGGACTAGGCAGAGCAGAGCGGAACCGCCGGAGCGGTAGACAAGGCAGAGCAGAGCGAAACTGCAGGTGCGGTAAGCAAGCAGAGCAGAGCGAAACTGCAGGTGCTGTGGACAAGGCAGAGCAGAGAGGAACCGCCGGAGCGGTGGGCAAGACAGAGCAGAGAGAAACTGCTGACGCAATGAGCAAGCAGAGCGGAGCGAAACCGCATGTGCAGTGGACAAGGCAGAGCGAAACCGCCGGAGCGGTGGACAAGGCAGAGCAGAGAGGAACTGCCGGAGTGGTGGACAAGGCAGAGCAGAGCGAAACCGCAGGTGTGGTGAACAAGGCAGAGCAGAGAGGAACCACAGGAGCGGTGGACAAGGCAGAGCAGAGCGAAACCGCAGGTGCGGTAAGCAAGCAGAGCAGATCGAAACCGCAGGTGCGGTGGACAAGGCAGAGCAGAGAGGAACCGCCGGAGCGGTGGGCAAGACAAAGCAGAGAGAAACCGCTGACGCGGTGAGCAAGCAGAGCAGAGCGAAACCGCAGGTGCGGTGGACAAGGCAGAGCAGAGCGAAACCGCAGGTGCGGTAAGCAAGCAGAGCAGAACGAAACCGCAGGTGCGGTGGACAAGGCGGAGTAGAAAGGAACCGCCGGAGCGGTGGGCAAGACAGAGCAGAGAGAAACCGCTGACGCGGTGAGCAAGCAGAGCAGAGCGAAACCGCAGGTGCGGTGGACAAGGCAGAGCAGAGAGGAACCGCCAGAGCGGTGTGCAAGACAGAGCAGGCAGAGCAGAGCGAAACCGCAGGTGCGGTGGACAAGGCAGAGCAGAACAGGGCTAAAGGTGCAGGCAGAGAGGACAGGGCTCTGTTCACATGGAACAGACTGGAAAATGCAGGAAGATGGCTAGAACACAGGAGGTAGTTACGGAGGAAGGGAAAAGGGACAAGCAGAACCAGATACACACAAGGTACTTACAATGAAGTAGCGAGTGGACACAAAACTCACAAACAGAAGTACAGAGACAATGAGTTGGAGTTAGGTGCAGGTTCAGACACTGCAGGAAAAGGGAAGGTACGGACATAGAGACAAACAGGTAACAGGCTAGGAGACAGTTCAGACAGGAACTGATACTGCAACGAGATACAGGAACGAGCCTGGGTATACAGCCCCCAGAGTGGCGGAAACAGACTAGAAGTCACAGGTAACAGGCCTGGGTATACAGCCCCCAGAGTGGCTTAAACAGACTAGAAGTCACAGATACAGGTAACAAGCCTGGGTATGCGGCCCCCAGGGTGGCAGAAACAGACAAGAAGCAGAACAAGACCTGGCAACTCAGAGGCAAGGAGCACACTGATAGTTAGTGTTGCTCAGGCCCCTCCTTCTGGGTGGAGGGGTTTAAATATCCAGTGACTCACAGCAATATGCTGGGGACGCATTAGGAGTGCGCCCACAGCAGCTATAAGAATCAGGAAGTAACTGGGCCGCCGCCCTAAGCAATCAGACAAGAGACATGCACACAGCATGAACTGGAGCAAGGTTTGCAGGCTGGACTGATGGGTAAGATTGCGGTCTTGCATGGTGGGAGGTGGTGCACTATGCAAGCACGCCGCCAGGGATGTTACACTGGTCCTCTGATGTCAATATCTTGAAGGGGCGTCACGTGAGTGTTGTAGACAGTCAGCAGCTGATGATCAGCTGTAGCGTTCATAGTTTGTTCAACCTGGAAGAAGCACTAAAATAAAATCTCTGTTTATCCAGAAACAGCACCATTCTGGGCTATGTTTGAAAGTAAAGTAAATAGAGGTAGACTAACTCCATTATTAAAGCTAGGTTTCGTCATAGACTTACATTGGGAACACAACTTTAGATCCACACGGAAATCCTTGTGTAAGTCTGATTCAAATCACATGGTCTACAATAGGACAGGACACCAGGAAAGACAATTAGTATTTTAATACCTTTACATTGCACTATGCACATAATTAGAAAGGATTAAGGACAATTTTTTGGGGAGAATGTCTTAACATTTGTAACCTGTTAGTAGGAGAAACTCATGTAAACAATAGTGATTTTTGTACAACTGGTCTTTTTTTGGTGCACCTAAAATGTAACAAGGTGGTTTTTAATGGACACAATGCAGTAGGCTAATAGAGCTGACTGAACTTTATGAAGCCTAGTCAGGTAGGAAAGTGTTACCTGTTTCGGTCTCCAGTGCCGGGCCTTGCTCTCTTCTATAGCCATCTCCCACAGCAGGTGAATTCCTCTTACACCATCACCCTAGGCCTTTTAGGGACGGCTCAAGCAGAGACCAAGTGCTTGGGTATTAAGTAACTCCGTCCACAGTTGCCTCAGGTTTGGCAGAAGTTTTCTACTTGCTCCATCCAGTTATCAATCATCTCCTCTTCTACTTCTCACTTCCATGCTACAACAAGTGTTATTTCCAAGCTCAGTCCTATTTACTAGGCATTGTCCCCATCTACCTCTCAGCAAGCATGTTACCAACTTCTCACAACTTTTTGCCGTGTTTTTCACACCTAGCTACTGAAATCAAGGTAGCACATTTCTTCAAGCAAGTCTCCAGTTTGCCTTTACTTAGCTGCTATCCCGCAGTTAACCATTTCTCTGCTACAAGTCTCAATTTGCATACATTGCTGGTATCAACCTTTTCCCTACTGAAAAATATGAGACTGCATTTATCTTTTTGTTATTCCCTTTTTTAAGTATCTCCCTCCAGAATGATGCTGGACTGCATTTACTTCTGTTATTACTGTGATTAATCATTGCTCAGTTGGAATATGCCAGATTCCTATACAGTTACTGCTTGCGTGTGCATGCACACATTTGGCTAAACTTCATCTGTGCTACCTGCTTCACTTGTTTGTCTGCTGCTGTCCTGCATACCCTGCTGTCTTGGTCCTCGATGGTTCACATGTCCATCAAGTCCTGATGCACTGCACCATCGTCTTTGATCCATGCTAATCACGCATACCTACGGCTTGGATAATAGCACATATAGCAGGAAATCTTGACTAATCTCTAGTTTGTCACTACACAGTGGCCTATCTGCGATATCCGTAAGAGTGTACAATGTCCTTATATTGTACGAGTATAAATAATCATAGCCTTAGGGGTACCGCTATCTAAGCTGTACAGGGACCTTAAGGAGAACCTGTCGAACCTACAACCAAATTAGGATAGTACAAAATGGACAACCCCTATAAAAAGAACTTTTCTGTAGCTCTGAAAACACTTGTTTTTGATGTAATTTTTTTGTGTATTCTTGTTGTATCCCTCGTGTCAGTTACTGTACTATATTATTTTCTCTGAAATATTATACTCTGACTGCTTACTCTCAGTTGGCTCATAAACTTCATCCTCAGTGGTATTAATTCCAATAATGAATCCTTCCTAGACTACAATTACAGTAAAAATCCGAGCGAGCGGTACGACTGACGAAGCAATATTGTAAACATATTGGCAGGAAATGTGGAGTAAACACAGATTTACAAGGAATATTAATATAATTTAATTCTACATTGCTTGAAGTTTTGATTTAAGCATGTCAAAACTTCTGTATTTATGTGACTAAAAGATGAATATAAAATGTGAATGTATTTGGCACCTTAATAATACGAATACTTATAAATGACAGCTTGTCATGTAAACTGACAGATTCTACCGGAGTATTCTATTAAAAATCCCTGAATATTACTATTTAATTTTTGAAGAGAGCATCCCCTCTTCACATCCGCTACATGCTTTCAACATTTGTCTCTGACTATCGGAGACCTGAGTGTAATATATGCAAACGAAAGTTGTTCTCTTGTGCAGTCTTTTATTAAAATTGATACATTTCAGAATTTTGGGAATTGAGAAGGATTCGATATATATCTGTATCCATGATATGTCTGCAATAAAGGAAATTCTAATCAAAGTCTATTCCGGTTTGGTAACCCTTTCAAGACATGGCGATTTTTCAGTTTTGGTGCTTTTGTTTTTTCTTTCCCCTTTTTCAAGAGCTGTAACTTTTTTTTTATTTTTCCATTGACATAACCCTATGTTTCCTTTTTTTTGTGCGGAACTAGTTGTAGTTTTTTTAATAGCACCATTAATTTAGCATAAAAATTCCAAGTGGAATGAAATGGTGAAACTGCCTCCTTCCCCCCTGCAATTCTTTATTTTTTTTGAGGTTTTTGCATCTATGGCATATATAGTATGGTAAAAATGACCTGGGAACGTGATTCTGTAGTTCAGTACAATTACAGGTATACCAAATATTTAAGTTTTTTTATATATATATATTTAATACATATTTTATATATGTACAGTTATATGAAAAAGTTTGGGCACCCCTATTAATCTTAAGCTTAATGTTTTATAAAAATTGGTGTTTTTGCAACAGCTATTTCAGTTTGATATATGTAATAACTGTTGGACACAGTAATGTTTCTGCCTTGAAATGAGGTTTATTGTACTAACAGAAAATGTGCAATCTGCATTCAAACAAAATTTGACAGGTGCATAAGTATGGGCACCTCACCAGAAAAGTGACATTAATATTTAGTAGATCCTCCTTTTGCAAAAATAACAGCCTCTAGTCGCTTCCTGTACCTTTTAATGATTTCCTGGATCCTGGATGAAGGTATTTTTGACCATTCCTCTTTGCAAAACAATTCCAGTTCAGTTAAGTTTGATGGTCGCCGAGCATGGACAGCCCTCTTCAAATGATCCCACAGATGGTCAATGATATTCAGGTCTGGGGACTGGGATGGCCATTCCAGAACATTGTAATTGTTCCTCTGCATGAATGCCTGAGTAGATTTGGAGCGGTGTTTTGGATCATTGTCTTGCTGAAAGATCCATCCCCTGCGTAACTTCAACTTTATCACTGATTCTTGAACATTATTGTCAAGAATCTGCTGATACTGAGTGGAATCCATGCGTCCCTCAACTTTAACAAGATTCCCGGTGCCGGCATTGGCCACACAGCCCCAAAGCATGATGGAACCTCCACCAAATTTTACTGTGGGTAGCAAGTGTTTTTCTTGGAATGCTTTGTTTTTTTTGCCGCCATGCATAACGCCTTTTTGTATGACCAAACAACTCAATCTTGGTTTCATCAGTCCACAAGACCTTCTTCCAAAAAGAAATTGGCTTCTCCAAATGTGCTTTAGCATACCTCAGCCGACTCTGTTTGTGGCGTGCTTGCAGAAACGGCTTCTTTCGCATCACTCTCCCATACAGCTTCTCCTTGTGCAAAGTGCGTTGTATAGTTGACCGATACACAGTGACACCATCTGCAGCAAGTTGATGCTGCAGCTCTCTGGAGGTGGTCTGAGGATTGACTGATCTCACCATTCTTCTTCTCTGCCTTTCTGATGTTTTTCTTGCCCTGCCACTTCTGGCCTTAACAAGAACTGTCCCTGTGTTCTTCCATTTCCTTACTATGTTCTTCACAGTGGAAACTGACAGGTTAAATCTCTGAGACAGCTTTTTGTATCCTTCCCCTGAACAACTATGTTGAATAATCTTTGTTTTCAGATCATTTGACAGTTGTTTTGAGGAGCCCATGATGCCACTCTTCAGAGGAGATTCAAACAGGAGAACAACTTGCAAGTGGCCACTTTAAGTAGCTTTTCTCATGATTGCATACACCTGGCTATGAAGTTCAAAGCTCAATGAGGTTACAAAACCAAAAAAAACTGCTTTAGTACGTCAGTAAAAAGTAGGTAGGAGTATTTAAAACAAGAAAATGATAAGGGTGCCCATACTTATGCACCTGTCAAATTTTGTTTGAATGCAGATTGCACATTTTCTGTTAGTACAATAAACCTCATTTCAAGGCAGAAACATTACTGTGTCCAACAGTTATTACATATATCAAACTGAAATAGCTGTTGCAAAAACACCAATTTTTATAAAACATTAAGCTTAAGATTAATAGGGGTGCCCAAACTTTTTCATATAACTGTATATATTTTTAATATTTTATATATATTTATATATATTTTATATTTTAATGGTTAAAAAAATTCAGATCTTTGTAATAAAAACTTTCTGTTTGTGTCATCAGCTTCTGAGAACTGTAACTTTGCGATGTCTATAATATGGTAAAAATGACCTGGCAACGGGATTCTGCAGTTCAATATGATTACAGCTATACCAAATATAAAAGTTTTTTTATATATATATTTTTATATTTTTTATATTTTATAAATATTTTTATATTTTTTATATATATATTTTTTATATATATTTCATATTTTAGTGGATAAAAAAAAATCTGCAGTTCAGTATGATTACAGCTATACAAAATATATACCTTTTTTAATATTTTATATATTTTATATATATTTTTAATATTTTTTTGGGTTATTTTTATGTATACTTTATTTTATATTTTAGTGGTTATAAAAAATATTCAGATCTTTAATAAAAACTTTCTGTTTGTGTCACCAGTTTCTGAGAACTGTAACTTTACGGTGTCTATAGTACAGTAAAAATTACCTGGCAACCAAATATATAATTGTTTTTATATTCTATATATTTTATATATTTTTTTATATTTTTAGTTATTTTTATATATATTTTATATTTTAGTGGTTATAAAAAAAAAAATCAGATCTTTATAATAAAAACTTTCTGTTTGTGTTGCCAGTTTCTGAGAAATGTTATTTTTTTTCTCATCCATGAACGTGAGGGAGAGCTAATTTTTTTATACTCTGAGCTGTATTTTTGATTGATACCGTTTTGGAGTAAATACGACATTTTGATTGTTTTTTATTGCACAATTTTTGGGGGTAGTGCTGCCATTGAACAATGACAATACTGGCATTTAAATATTTTCTCTTTTCTGACTTGAACTTGCAATTGTTCAAACTGCAAATGTATTGAAGTATATAGTGTAATTGACATTGAGCAAGCCCCCGACTGTCATTGAAACCCATCGGCTCCCTTATATCACATCCGGAGGGGGCCCCTCTTGATGTGATTGGTGCTGAGGGAAGACGATGCTCGGGAGCACTAGCAAGAAGGCCGTTTAAATGCCACTTTCAGGCAGGGATTAAAAGCAGTATTTAAATGGTTAAACAGCAGCTATCAGAGCTTGCTCCAATCGCTGCTCTTACTGGTAGATGCCCGCTGTTTAACATCTAAGTCTCATCTTAATAAACCCCGCATGCGACCTGTGGTGAAAATAATGTACATTACAGGTCGTTAAAGGGTTAAAGGGATCATGTTAGGAAATTCATGGGCTAGCAACGGGCAACACAAATCAGACACTGGTTGCGGCGTTTGAAAATTCTGGTCAGGGCCTATCGGCCCAATTCATCATTTGTAATTTATTGAAATTAAAGCTGTCTAAGGGGTGACATTTCTCCTTGTTGAGAGTGACAAGTTAAGCCTGGATGTCAGAGTGAGGATACATATAAGCCAAGCATGCTTTTCTGGGCAATTAAATATGCAAATTTTCTCTTCAGAGAGCAAGAGGACTAGAACTCTAGAGCCAAATATTGGAAGCAGCGATCCTTAAAGTCACTATCAACTCTTTAACAAGCCTTGCAATAAGCCAATTCAGAATCTCAATTTGCAGACCCAGTGTTTCAGGGTGTTGCCCCTCATCAATGCAAAGCATAGTGACCTAGCCAAATCAGATCTCATACTTTGCACTGATGAGGAGAAACACCCCCAAACACAGCGTCTGCAAATTAAGATTTTGGTTTGGCTTTTATCCTAAGTCATATTGCAAGGCTTGTTAAAAAATCGATATTGACCTTTAAAAATTTCCAAACATCCTTTTTTTTCTAAGAAACATACATTTCAATTATTAATTGAGGTCTTAAGTGAAATTTATGTAATTGAGGTAGCGTTTCTCCTTGTGGAGAGTGACAAGCCAAGCCTGGCATGTCACTGTGAGGAGACTTATAAACCATGCATGCTCCTCTGGGAAATTAAATATGCAAATTGTCTCTTCAGAGAGGAGCAGGACTAGAACTCTTGTGCCCCCTATTAGACGCATTGATCGATGCATGGCTTATAAGTTTCCTTATTCTGACATGCCAAGTTTGGCTTGTGACTCTCCACAAGGAGAAACGTTACCCCTTAGACCCAATTCCAGAGCCTTTCACTTACCCAAATCAGGTCTCATACTTTACACTGATGAGGTGCAACACCCCGAAACAATATGTCTGCAAATTAAGATTCTTGTTTGGCTTTTATCCTAAGTCATATTGCACGGCTTGGTAAAGAGTCGATATTGACTTTCAGGATCGCTGCTTCCAATAGGTGACAGAATGAAAGGTCAAATCCTTAATAGGGCAAGCTCCTCTACATAGAGATGCACTTAGTTCAAAATCTCATTTTGCTTGACAGACTGCCTTTAAAGTCCTTAGAATAGAGAAAATAATAACCAAAGTTGCATGTGATACCTTTACTGAGAGATGATGTTTTTATCCGATTTCCAGTCATAACTACAAAGAATCTGCTGTGAATATAGGATTTTTTTTAATCAATCCTGATAAATATCTTTCTTCCTTTTCATATATTAAAGTCGGACCAGTTTGACAAACACGCTGTTGTACTGTAGTAAAGCTAATATTATTTTTTTGCATTTTACAATGGATATACAGTGGTAAAAAGACCTAACTATTGATGTATTCATCTGACTGTGTTACTTGTTTATTACAGGTAATGGAATTTCTAATGAAGCCGCCATGTGTCGGAACGTGAGCAAACTTATTGTTTTACCTCCTGGCTTTAATGGGCAACC
This sequence comes from Phyllobates terribilis, assembly GCF_046119375.1. Taxonomy (NCBI): domain Eukaryota; kingdom Metazoa; phylum Chordata; class Amphibia; order Anura; family Dendrobatidae; genus Phyllobates; species Phyllobates terribilis. Next base: position 149,336,782 of record NW_027362768.1, read on the forward strand.
AAAAAGGGGACACTTAATATTCGATGCCTGCTTTGAAAGTGGTAAGTGTATTAACTTTATCAACTCAAGTTGACTCATTAAGAGATAATATAATTGGAAATCTGAGAAAGCTACATAGTATACTAAAATTCGTGTTCAGAAAATACCCCATTGTTAAAATCAAATTCTTAGGTTAAATGTATTTTTTTAAATTTTTGTTAATGCTTTCTTTATTACCATTTTTCTATTGATTAAAAAAAATCCTGAAATATTATACATTAGCCAGTGGACTTAATACTAGACTCATACTTCCTGTTCTGTACAGAAGACTTTTCATCAGTCTCATTATCATCACAGACAGGATTACAGTGATAGATAAAACTTCTATATACAGGAGATGTAAGGAGAATCTGGGCAGTAGAAGAGATGGAAACTGGGAAATGAAAGGAGCGCTACTTGAGCACAGTAAATAACATCACATATGGAATTTTAAAAAGTGACTATAGAGGCTCACCTATGTAGGTTGTGCAGATCCAGGCATAACTCTAATGTAGATTTGATAGAATTTACAGGGTCTCCACCAATGGTCTGCCACTCGTCCGAAAGCCGTGGTTGCTGAACTTGTCCTGGCCCGACAAGTTGCCTCCATGTGGGTTTGTAGCAAGAGAATACCGGAGGCTCTCCTGTAGAAGATAGAAGAGACTCCACTGTGAGTTCTGTGGGAATGTTCAAATGGGCTCACAGGTGACTTCCAACCTTTCAGGGAGGACAATAAAGTGTGAAAACCATAGATATTCACATAGGAACCCTGGTAGACCTTGTTTGGTCAAGGTGTGGTGTGTCTTGGTTTGTGTGTATTTTATACCACACCCTGACCAAACAAGGTCTACCAGGGTTCCTGGTAGAATATCTATGGTTTTCACACTTTATGGTCCTCTGCTGACACAGAGACATAAAACAGCTAGCCTGCAGTTTGCCAAAATGTACATGAGTAAGCCAAAATCCTTCTGGGAAAGCATCTGGTGAACAGAGACCAAGATAGAACTTTTTGGTAAAGTACATCATTCTACTGTTTACCAAAAATGGAATGAGAATAGAACACAGTACCTACAGTCAGATATGGTGAAAGTACACTGAAGTTTTGGGGTTGTTTCGCTGCCTCTGGCACTGGGTACCTTGAGTGTGTGCAAGACATCATGAAATCTGAAGATTATCAAAGGATTTGTAGTGCGCAGTGTCAGAATAACTCCAAACATTCTTCAAGAAGCCCCCAGAAATGGATGGAAACAAAGTGCTGGAGAGTTCTGAACTGGCCAGCAATAAGTCCTGTTCTATATCCCTTTGAACACCTGTGGAGAGATCTTAAAATTGCTTTTGGGAGAAGGCGCCTTCACATATGAGAGTTGTGGTGCAGTTTGCAAAAGAAGAGTCCAAAATTCCAGTTGAGAGGTGTAAGGAGCTTGTTGATGGTTATAGGAAGCAATTTTTTGCTGTTATTTATTCCAAAGGGCGTGCATGTTACGTTGAGGGTGCCAACAATTTTGTCTGGCCTATTTTTGGGGTTTTATGTGAAATTATGTCCAATTTGTCTTTTTTCCTGTTTTTTTTGTGTTGTTCCAATACACACAAAGGAAATAAACATGTGTACAACAAAACATGTAATTGCAATAATTTTCTGGGAGAAATACTTCATTTTTTGGAACAATTTCAAGGGTGTCAACGCTTTTGCCCATGACAGTATAACATCTGGCCCCATTGCTCCTGGTGTATAACATTTGGCCCATTGTCCCTTGGCTATAACATCCAGTCCCTCGCCCCCCCCCCTCCCTTTGTAAAACATCCAACCTCATTGCCCCCTTCCCCCGTGTATAACATCCGGCCCCTCGCCCCCGATGTATATCATCTGGCCCCTCACCTGCTGTCTGCCTTTACTACCATGTGACAGATTGGCCGGTGGTGCAGAGCTCACTGATACCAGCTCTGTCCTGGAATAGGAACCACCGGGGTAACAAGTCTGTTCATGTAATGTCTAGTAGTAAAGTAAAGCTGTATCCACTAAATTCTTGGAAAAGTGGAAATGTCTTCTGTAGAGTGACGGATCACGCTTTTCTATCTGGCGTCTGATGGACATTTTGGCAAATTGTAGCTAGGAATGACCTTTTCTGTTCCCCATGACTGTGCCCAGTGTGCAAGGTCCATTAAGACAAGGTTGAGGGAGTTTGGTGTAGAGAACATGACCGGCCGCACATAGCCCGGTCCTCAATCCCTTTCAACACCTTTGGGATGAACTAGAATGGAGATTGTGATCCCGGCCTCTCCCCAACATCAGGTTCTGACCTCACAAATGCTCTTCTGGATGAAGGGGCCAAAATTCCCACAGACATCTCCAAAATCTTCTAGAAACCCTTCCCAGAATAGCGGAAAAGACCAACTCCATATTAATATCTACAGATGTAGAATGGAAGGTCATAAAAGCTCCTGTAGGAGTAATGTGGAGGGGGCACCATACGTTTATCCATATAGTGTATGCACTTCTATAGTAATGTATTAGTTTTGCATGTTTGTCCTCCTTTGCTTCATGCTTCTTCTCGGGTGGCACTGCCGGTCTGTAATGACTTTATTGACATATCTGCTCTCTCCTCGTGCAGCATACAATATATTAGTCACTAGTAAATGATGAGACAGATTCTTTTTTCTTAGAAGGATTAGTGACTGGGTGTATTTCACTCTTCTTTAATACACTTCCTACATTACCATTCCGAGTCTCTGTCTACTTGTCAAACAGATGGATTGGTTCTGTTACAGCGTTTCGGAGTGAGGTGTCTGGCTCTTGTGTTCTTATTTAAACAGATTATCTGGTAATTAGATAGATAGGCTGTAAATTGCTGATTTTTTTGTGTGCTCGAATTGATTTAAACAGGCATTTGTAAAAGTATTATTAACGTGCTTACATCTGTGTGAATAAACTTCTCTGCTATTCGAAGATGTCAACCTCTGAATTTCCATCTTCATTGGCGTTAATGATGCAAACACAGGTGATGTCAGTATGGGAACATATATTGCATGTACATTCTTTCTTTTTTTTCTGCATAATCAATATAGGGGGGCAAAATATATGGGGGGGATTTATAAAAACTTTTGAACTTAGCAAATTGAAAAAAAATATTCAACTCTATTTATCGTTACAAATTAATGGACTGAACTTTTAAGGGGTGGGTTGCACCAACCATATAACCCCAAATTTTCTGTAATTCACAGATGAAATTGTCATGAATTGCAGAAGAAATTTATGCCAGGTCATAGCTGGTCACTAGTGTTGAGCGATACCTTCCGATATCAGGAAATATCGTATTGGATTGGATCGGACCGATACTCAAAAAGTATCGGATATCGCCGATTCCGATACCGGAAACCAATGCAAGTCAATGGGACACAAATATCGGAATGAAAATAAACCCTTTCTTTCCTTGTAGGTTAATTCTACATGAAGGAAAACAACTAAGAATAATGTAGAATGTATTACATGAAAAGCCGGCAATTCATCAGTGCATACACCGGTACCCGACAATTTACAACAGAAAGAATAGAGTTTCACACATAGATTAGATAGATAGAAACATGTCAGTCACATATATATGAAGTACAGTGACAGTGTTGATTACTGTACTTGTCATTTAGTGTAAAGGATTTATTTAAAAAAATTAAATAGTGTTTTCATGCACTGTCTCTTTAAAAAAGCCGGCCGGCAATTCAGCAGCGGTACCCGACAATTTATAACAGACAGAATAGAGCTTCACACATAGATTAGATAGATAGAAACATGTCAGTCACATATATATGAAGCACAGTGACAGTGTTGGTTACTGTACTTGTCATTTAGTGTAAAGGATTTATTTAAAAAAATAATAGTGTTTTCATGCACCGTCTCTTTAAAAAAGCCGGCCGGCAATTCAGCAGCGGTACCCGACAATTTATAACAGACAGAATAGAGCTTCACACATAGATTAGATAGATAGAAACATGTCAGTCACATATATATGAAGCACAGTGACAGTGTTGGTTACTGTACTTGTCATTTAGTGTAAAGGATTTATTTTAAAAAATAATAGTGTTTTCATGCACCGTCTCTTTAAAAAAGCTGGCCGGCAATTCAGCATCTGTACCCGACAATTTAGAATAGAAGGAATAGAGAATCATACATAGATTAGATACATAGAAACATGTCAGTCACATATATATGAAGTACAATGACAGTGTTGATTACTGCACTTGTCATTTAGTGTTAAAATAAAGGATTTATTTTAAAAAAAAATTGGCGTGGGATCCCCCATAATTTTAGGCTCTAGCGGAGGTTAAGCAGACGGCTGGGGCAGATGTTTGAAGCCTGGGAAGGGGGTAATACCCACGGAGCTTCCCAGGCTACTAATATCAGCCCCCAGCTGAATACCTAGCCTTTACTAGCTATTAAAATGGGGGACCCCCCAAAAAAAATGACGTGGGGTCCCCCCTATTTTAATAGCTAGCAAAGGCTAGGCAGACAGCTGGGGGCTGATATTAATAGCCCAGGAAGGGTGCCATGAATATTGGCCCCCTCCCAGGCTAGAAACACCAGCCGTCAGCCGCCCCAGAAATGGCGCATCCATAGGATGCGCCAATTCTGGCACTTAGCCTCGCTCTTCCACGCTGCCCTGGTGCGGTGGCAGGGGGTAATAGGGCTGGGGTTCATGTCAGCGCCAGCTGCCATGAAGCCCAGGTTAGTAATGATGGGCGTCTATAAGACACCCCCATTACTAACCTACAAAGTGTTAAAAAGAAAAAACACACTACACCCAGAAAAAAATAATTTATTTAAAATAAAACACACCATTTTATTTAATTCTTAGTTTACTAAAAAAAAATAGTTACCTGTCCACGTTCCTGCGCTGATCTCCCATGCACAGCTGTCACATCAGGAGATGTGACAGCTGTCATGGCTGGTGTAAGCTCACGCTGCCGGGAACACGTCCGCTCCCGGCAGCGGGAGCCACTGACTGAGGTCACCGGAGTGCATTCAGTCAGCGCAGCTCCGGAGACCTCCTTTACGGCACTGCTGTACCGTGGGAATTTCTGACGATACAGCAGGGCCGTAAAGGAGTTGACCGGAGCAGCGCTGCCTGAACTCCGGCGAACCCGCTTATGCAATGACGGGGCTGCTTTACGGCCCCATCATTCTAGCGGCGGCAGCGGTTCAGAGCGGTCACATTCTATGTGGCTGCTCTGAACTGGAGATCTTCGTGGGACACTCGTGGACTACTACGGAGGGGTAAGGATAAGGTTGTGGTTTATTATTTTATATTTTATTACAGGAGATCGATGGCTTCGGGGAATTAGGTGTCTAGGTGAGTATAGGTGTAGTTTTTTATTTTTTACTTTATTTTAGGTGGCGATCGGCGGGGACAGGTAATGTATGAACTAATTTATTGTAGGCAACCACTGGCCACCAATGACATGTATTTAAAATTTATTGGGGACACAGTAGGGCAATTTAAATAGCAGGATCAGGCTGATGGGAACTACTGCTCCCATCGAGCTGATCCTGCTGGCACGAGTGGACGGGGGACAGACATAGGCCGATGGGAGTAGTAGTGTCACATCGGCCTATGTCTGCCTGCACGCACACACCCGCACACACACCGCGCACACACACCCGCAGACATCGCACAGACACCGCGCACACCCGCACACATCGCACAGACACCGCGCACACCCGCACACATCGCACAGACACCGCACACACTCGCAGACACCGCACACACCCGCACACATCGCACAGACACCCAAACACACCAATCATGACGGGTCTGGGAGGTGAGGCTGACCTGTGCGACCGTGGGAAAGTTCATGTGAGTTCATGCAGTCAAGCATGAACTCACATGAACCCTCTGAGGGCACCGCGGCGACTTCAAATGAACAGCTGATCGGCATCACCTGATACCTCAGCTGTTGATTTGAAATAACCGGCGGGAAAGCACAGCATAGAACGGGAAAGCCGGCGGTGAAGTCTTTTCACTGCCGGCTTCCCCGCCCCGGTCCTTCGCTCCCCGCTCCTTGGTGCTGTGCTCCCCGCCCGGTCCTAACTTACGATTGGGATTGGAGGTGGCGGAGGGAGCGGAGGATCGGGGTGGGAGGCTGCGGGGAAGCAGTATGGGGCCGTGTGATTGTTTAAAAGCCGGCGGCTTTTTACCGCCCGCCGGCTTTTAAACAATCAGGAGAATACTCCCACGCTGGGATGGCATTCTGATGACAGGCTGGATCTCAGCTGAGCTCTGCCATCCAGCTTGTCATCCTTCAGAGACACTGCAGAGCGCAGGCATTATGGGAACTTCCGATTCCGGTATTCGATATTGTAAAAGTATCGGAATTAAGTATCGGAATTCCGATACCGCGAATATCGGCCGATACCCGATATTTCAGTATCGGAATGCTCAACACTACTGGTCACTAGTGATGAGTGAGCATGCTCGTTACTTGAGATTTACGAGTATACTCGGGTGCTTTCCGAGTATCTTCAGCGTACTCAGTGATATGTTTGAATCACGCCATGCACATGATTTGCGACTGTTTGACAGCTTTAATACATGTGAGGAATGCCTGTTTCACTTTCTTAGGCATTCCTCATATATATTAAAGCTGTCAAACAGTCGCAAATCATGTGCACGGCATGACTAAAACATAACACTCGAGCACGCTGAAGATACTCGGCGAGCACCCGAGCATGCTCGCCTAAAGGGCTAACAGAATGTACTCACTCATCAATACTGGTCACTGATCTCTTGGAAAGTTTACTTTTCCAGGATATTTTTTAATGCTGAATTCACTTGTCAGTTTTTCCCGTATGCATATAAATTGAACTATTTTCAGCATTGCGCTGAATCCGATTTTCATCTGTTTTTGGCGTTTGTCTGTTTTTAGCATCGTTTTTATTGTATGAGAAAAAAACTGATTGAGTTTCTCAAGCATCTTCTAGCACTCTGAGGTCTCCTATGACTGTGTGCATAGAATCATAGAATGTTAGAGTTGGAGGGGACCTCCAGGGTCATCGTGTCCAACCCCTGCTCAATGCAGGAGTCACTAAACCATCTCAGACAGATGTCTGTCCAGCCTCTGTTTGAAGACTTCTAGGATCAGTCAGTGAAAAACGGACAGCACTAGGATGTAACTTGGATGACATCCATGTGTCTTCCTGTGTTTTTATTTTTTGCAGACCAATTCAGTTCAGTAGGAAATTTGGACTTACCTCCGTCCATCTGTCCCCAATAGAGATGAGCGGATTCATCTGCGGGACTCCGTGCCTGCCAGCTAGACAGGAGGCACATAGATCTCTTATATTCTGGCATCCCTAGGGCGGCTTTTGATTAGCTATGGTTGGCGTGAAGTCATCTGTACGTCATGTCGCACAGATAACGTTGCACCAGCCCTGACAAACCAAATATTTTGCCGGGGATGCCGGAGGGTAAGAGATTTGTGCGCCTCTCCTATAGCTGGCAGGTAGGTATCACTGACCTTGATGCTGGACCAGAATCCCACCAATCAATCTGCTAATCCCTAGTCCCCAATAAAGTGAACATGTGAATAGGCCCATAGACTAAGATGGGTACGTGTTTTATTTCCGAAAGTTCAGATATGTGAAACTCGGACATGTTAATAGGGCATAAAACTGGTGTATGGACTGGTGTCCCTATAGGTATAGAGACATACAGATACAGTCAGGGTGCAATGGTTCATGTAAATATAACCGTAAGTATCAAGCCCAAGGCGGAGTCTTTATATGGCATGATATTACAGAAATTATTCTTTCCATGAACCATATATACTAGAATACCTCCAGGATATAGCATCTGATGGAGCAAAACACATTGAGGAAGTTGAAAATTGTCTCACAGAAAAAGTGACCTCGTTGGGCAAAGCAACCAATCAAAGCTCAGCTCTCATTTCTCAAATAATAAAAACTTTGCCGTAATTGTCATTCACATCAAAGACAGTTTTGCTGATAGAATTTTTTCAGGAATCTACATTTAGATTTTTTGTATTATGTTTCTTGCCCTTTGACTGTTTTTGGAAAAAACATGGACTACTCCTTGGAGTTGTATTTTGTTTGGCAGTCTAATGGCCATTCCCCATGCTTTTAGATAAAATGGCCTGTCCAGTGTGTTCTACATAAACCACACAAAGCATTGACGCCCCATGCTTTTCCTCAAGACATAGAAATGTATTTGAAGCATCCAATAGTTCTCTCTGTAGAACGTCATATGAAAGTCATCTCATGCAAGTGAGACCATCTCCTCTCGCGTTAGGATGTCTTCCCTCATCAGTGGCTGTAAAATATTTGGACTACCCCTTAACAAAAAACGGGATGGTCACAGGGGCAGATCTCCATTTGGACATACTGTATGTGATACCAGGTATGTTGTATATCAGATTTGACAGACAGTCATTTTGGATCCGGCTGTAGAAGATCGCTGCGCTTGGCTTTGCAGACATCTTCTTGATCTTTGCATAATTCTTCTCTCACTAGGACCCAGCAGTGATCTCCACCTTCTGCTGCTAATTAACACACCCTTGCTGATATTTAAAAACCCTCAGTGTCTCCAGATAGTTGGCATTGATAGAAGTATTTTCCTCTGTTCAGGCTTGGAGTTCTAGCAGTTGGCTAGTTTCTTCTTGGAGTTCCTTGGTGGATTGTTGTTGTGATCTCTCTGGTGTCTTCTCAAAGCTAAGTGTATCCCCTTGTCTGTTTTCCTTGTTTGTCTTTAGTTACAGTGGGGCTGACTAGTGCTCATCCCTTCCCCTCCCTACCTAGGGCCTAGCTCTAAGGTCAGTCAGGGATTAGGTATCCTGCTCGGCGATAGGTGCGGAACCTATTTAGGGTTGATAAGAGAGTCAGAGTGTTGTTAGATCGGCCTAGGGGGTCTCCACTCTCCCTTTCCCTAGTTGTTGGGCTTATACCCTTTTCCCATTGACAGTAGTGCAAATTTGGGGAAATCTTGAAGATGCGGGTTGATCAACAGTGCTTGGGTAGTGGAGGAAATTTTTGTTTCAGAGACTAGCTTTTCTATGCTAAGAATTGGTCATGGAAAAGTTAGGTTTGCAGTGATATAAAGTGTATTTTTCCATAAGTCTAAAGACAAGAAGAGAGCGGCTTTAATAGAGGTTGTCTTCGATGGTAAACATTTCTCTTTGACTCCTCTTTGCCAGAGGATGTATTGCTCAGCGTGGTGCTGGCACCACAGTAGGCAGAAGATTAAACAAATAATCCGATGTTGTGGACCCACAGCGGTGATTTCTACGGGTTTGAATATTTCCATTTCCGATATTCGTATAATGCAAACCTGTATGAGATCTGTATGAGTATGTGATGTAAAAGCTGGAAAACCATAGATGTAGTATAGTCACGCCAGCTCACTGCACTTGGCTGTTGAGAAAACACATTGAAGGGAATGAGATTTCATGACACGTAGAGAGTATATTTTATGGAGGTTATTGTGCTTTTTTTTCCCACATTTTTGTTGTTGTTCCCTCTTGATTTTGGTGGGATTGGTTTTACATGCCATGACACATTTTTTTTTTATAGAAATTGAAGTTTATTTTACACCCACTACACTTTCAAGTTCACTGACCCAACAAAAAAGTTTAACCGAAAGGTCCATTAGTATGGCGCTTAATCACCAAGTTTTTGTCTTCTCTTCTAGTCCCCGCCATCTTTCTTTTTACTTCTTTTGTCACTTTTTCATAGATTGGTTTTCTTCTGCCATATGGTTGAGTGTTTTTCCCTTTGTTCCTTTTGTATTATTATGTCACAGAGCAGGTGTGCGTGTGTATGGAGCAGACACAGGAGCTGTGTTACACAGCCAGCATCTGCCTCTAATAGTGGCTGGAGCGAGCTTCGATCGCTGTTGTTAACCCTTTAAATGCAACTATCAATCACTGACAGCTTCATTTATACAACACGATTCTACTTGGGCATCCGTTCTGGGAAAACCGAATATGGGGGTGCCAAGTGGCTGTCATGGCGGCTGGAGGACACATCTGCAATTTTACATTTCCCTGATAGGTTGAGATAACTCCTTTAAGTCCAGAGCAGGTTTACCTTTTAGTTTAAGCCATGCTATAAGCAGTAAAACTCCACCATATATGAGTATATGTGGTAATTAGAACTCCAAGCTGGGTATGAGCTATATTGAACCATAGTCTTGAATGGGGGCCACCACAGGAAAAGCATTTAGCCGTATTTTTATACAAAGAAAGAGGGTTCAGCATAGTTGAGTTGAAATATTTTTTTAAATGAGTTGTCTCATCAGCTGCCACAGTGACTTGTTGATCGCCACTGGTCTGACTAACAGCAAATTTTTCCTTCTACAGCTTGTGAACGCTGTAGGGCATACATGTCAAAATCTGGCCCATGGGCTAAATCTGGCCTCAGGGTGGTTTTATTTGACCTGCAACACCAGAACCACCACCCCTATATGAGGCCCATTATTCTGTATGGAGAACCACGTGTGGCCCATTATTATGTATGGAGGACTATGTGGGGCCCATTATTCTGTATGGAGGACTATGTGGGGCCCATTATTCTGTAAGGAGGACTATGTGGGGCCCATTATTCTGTATGGAGGACTATGTGGGGCCCATTATTCTGAATGGAAGACTATGTGGAGCCCATTATTCTGTATGGAGGACTATGTGGGGCCCATTATTCTGAATGGAGGACTATGTGGGGCCTATTATTCTGTATGGAGGACTTTGTGGGGCCCATTATTCAGTATGGAGGACTATGTGGGGCCCATTATACTGTATGGAGGACTTTGTGGGGCCCATTATTCTGTATTGAGGACTATGTGGGGCCCATTATTCTGAATGGAGGACTATGTGGGGCCTATTATTCTGTATGGAGGACTATGTGGGGCCTATTATTCTGTATGGAGGACTTTGTGGGGCCCATTATTCTGAATGGAGGACTATGTGGGGCCTATTATTCTGTATTGAGGACTATGTGGGGCCCATTATTCTGAATGGAGGACTATGTGGAGCCTATTATTCTGAATGGAGGACTATGTGGGGCCTATTATTCTGTATGGAGGACTTTGTGGGGCCCATTATTCAGTATGGAGGACTATGTGGGGCCCATTATACTGTATGGAGGACTTTGTGGGGCCCATTATTCAGTATGGAGGACTATGTGGGGCCCATTATTCTGTATGGAGGACTTTGTAGGGCCCATTATACTGTATGGAGGACTATGTGGGGCCATTATACTATATGGAGGACTATGTGGGACCATTATACTGTATGGAGGGCTATGTGGAGCCCATTATTCAATATGGAGGACTATGTGGGGCCCATTATTCTGTATGGAGGACTTTGTGGGGCCCATTATACTGTATGGAGGACTATGTGGGGCCATTATGCTATATAGAGGACTATGTGGGAGCCATTATACTATATGGAGGACTATGTGGGAGCCATTATACTGTATGGAGGACTATGTGAGGCCCCTTTATACTGTACGGATAGCTATGTGGGGTGATTATACTGTTTAGAGGACTGCGTGGGGCACATTATTCCGTTGGGGCTCACAATCTACATTCCCTATCAGGATGTCTTTGGAGGGTGGGGGGAAACCGGAGAACCCAAAGGAAACCCGCTCAAACACAGGGAGAACATACAAACTCATTCTACATTGTTCACAAGTTTTGTTTCTGCAGTTGTCTCTGAGCTAGTAGGTGATATCTCCCATACACCACATACACAGATTATATAGATTTCTGCTCTCTTGTCTTTATGTAGTACATGTTCCGAAGCAGCAGCAGCATATAGGACATTGAAAAGTAGTACTGAGCAGTATAGATGTGATTGCTGCTATGGGGTAAGGTAAAAACTTACTAGAAAGCAGTAAAATGGATTTTAGCCATATTTCTAAGTGATTGATGGATGCAGGAGAGAGGAGAAGAAGTGTCTCACAATAGAAGAAATATCTGCTAAGATATATTACAAACTTTCCTAGATTTTCTTGTACTATTGATCTATGCAACTTTTTTTTTGGAACAACATTAATCATTTAGGCCTTTATAATCTGCATTATAAATATAATAGAAATTTAAAATATCAAAACCAAAGTGTTTGACCCATTAGATCGAGCACATTATACAGGCTACCAAATAACGACGAAGAACAATAGTGGATAATAAAGATATAATGAATGTTAGCCTTGAATAAAATGTTTCGCTGCCGTGGGTATACACAATTCATCGGTAATAACACAACGCTGCAGAGAATATGGAATTAACAAGTGACTAATTACCACCTTTTGCTCTCGGTTTACATTCAGAATTATAGTTGAGCGGAAATGTAATTATAATTTTCCTATTGTTTTATTTTAAACGTGATCCGAAATCTTCCAACTGCAATTCTCTAAACACACACCATATATTATTCTGCCTCTATGGGAAGCTTACAGGCGGGTGTGAGATCTACTGATTGGAAAACGCAGCCATAGATAGGATTCTTCTGAAAAGATTCCCATGCCTTTTATTTTATCCGCTCTGTGAATATTTTCTAAATGCACCGAGATAATTCCACGTACATCTGCCGGGAGATGTCTTTTTCTTTTGACATAAAAGGCAGCAAGAATCATTTCTGTTTTCAGATGTCTTAAACGATACGGCCTAATTTTCATATTGTAAATGACATATCAGCGTGGTTTTTTTTTTTCAAATTTTTTTTTTATTTCATTCCGCCTACAAAAGAATTCCACTCATAAATGTGGTTATTACCTGACTTTCAACAGTAAGTACACGAAATTGCTATTTTGATAGTTTAAGTAGGTTGACTTTCTAAATGGCCGAGAGCCCAGAATTAGTTTGCAATAATTAGCTTAGGAGAAAAGTGATTAATTACAGAATATGGGTAGTGGAGACATATTTTCATTTTGTGGATTTGTATAGTGCATTCCCCAAATCAGTCTCTGGGACATTATAGATGAATTGGAAAATGTATGGTATAGTAAGTCTAAGATTACAAATTAAAAAAGTTTCTCTTTTTCCAAAAGAAAAATAAGGTTAAGTTGCAATACCAGACACAGCCTGAAGATAAAAGGGGGTGCTGTTTTTGAGAAAAAAAAATCAAAACCTGTGTTCTACTCTCATACAAGCACTTTTAAATCTTAGAATAATATAGCTCTATCTCTTTAATTAATTAGAACAGATTTGCTTTTATTGTAGGGGTGATCAACCTATTTACAAAATAAAAGGCTAAAAAAATTGTGTATTTCATGTCAGATCAGAGCTTTGCTATAGGGCAGTGTTCCTCAACTGCAGTCCTCAAGAACCACCAACAGATCATGCTTTCAGGATTTGCTTAGCATTGCACAAACCTTGTCTCCCAGTTTATGCTCCTTTTGAAGATGCTTTCAACTGCTGCTCAGAAAGCTCTATACACTATATTTAAGGAGGACCTGTCAATTGCTAAAAAATAGAGTTGAATACCTTGTAAAAATCCCTGAGCTTCCCTGATTCTACTGCTTTTTTTCGGTGTTCACTGTGTTGCTCTATTGGAAAGATATTTGCAAATCTCTGCTTATAGTTCAACTTGGTGTTTCTTCAGAGTCATCTCTGAGGGCGCATGCTTTCACCTCTATCTCCCAGATGCTTTCAGTCACATCTCGGCAGCATCTGACTGCTGGAATGCTAGATCAGCTACTGAACTGTGATTGGCAGTGTCGAGGAGGAAGCAGTGGAAGCAGACGCCCCCAGAGCAGACCATGAAGAAACGCTCAGTTGGTCTGAAAGCAGAGATTTCTCATACTGCACTCCAAAAGCAACAAATGTGAATATCTCTGCATTAGCCATTGAAACATCAATGCATCATAGTGTTTGGGAGAGAAGGAGGCAAAATAAGATAATGAGGTATAATACAAAAAATAATATCTTTGCAATGACTGTAGGATGATTAAATAAAATAAGTCAAGTTACTCTTGAAGCTTCTTTCGGAGCAGGTTTTTTTTCATGCTTTGGCTCTTAACTTGTTTTGTTATTTTTGATATGTCCTGATTGAGGACAGTCCTGTTGGTATCTTAGAGGGAATCTGTCACTAGATTTATGTTGCCTTATTTTAGGCCAATTTAAAGGGGTTGTTTAGGCTATTGATAAAAGTCTGAAGTCACTCTATGTGACTGCGGATAATGATGCACACACTGTCAGAGACTACAGACTTTTATTAGAAGATGTCTTTAAGTAGTGACACAGACCTTGATTTTAGCAGTTTACCTATCAAAATGGTGTATTTTTCATAAAATCACAGATGGCCGGATAGGCTTGAGCCAAGTGCTGTGAGCTCAGGAGTCTTTTCAGTGATGTACAGAAGCTCGCATGTCCCCCATATTTATGAGCTACTGAGTTCCTCTGCCAAGCCACTGCTGATTGACAGCAGTCTCCTTTTACACGATAATACAGAGAAAACTGTCACTTAGTAGCAAGATGACAGAGGTGGGCTGTGCCATGTCACAGCTCATGGCTTTTGCTGCATCTGGTAAACTGTAGGCTTATAAAAACGACACCTTATTAATGAGTAAATGACACACTTTTTTATCAATAAAAAGTATTAAAAACACAATGAGTTTCAACTTTGAACAGCCTTCATCAGGTGTATACTAGGTAGATACCTGATGAAGGCTGTTAATAGCCGAAACGCGTATACACTACATTGGTACACTACACTACAATTAGATAGAGCAGCTTGGCAAGTGAGTACATCTGGCCGATGGCCGACACCGATAGCAGCTGATCGGCGGGGGTGCCGGGTGTCGGACCCTGGCCAATCAAACATTGATGACCTATCCTAAGGATAGGCCATTAATGTAAAAGTAGTCGTCGACCTCTTTAACAGTAAAGACTTTACAGTAGGAGGATACAAAGTGTAGACTGTTTTCCAGCTCCTTTATGATAATTTGAGAAGCTGTTTAATGGGCTGAGTTGCAAATATCAAGTGCTCTAGGAATGTTTCCTTTCCCTTCTTCACAAACACGTACGGCATAATGCATGCACCTCTGGAAAAAAAATGTGCCATTTATTGCGATATAAACACCTGTGAGAAAGACCTATTTGCTACACAAAGCGATGCAAAAATAATGCAGATTGAACAAGAGCCTCATTTTTGTCACTTTGTGTCCCCTGATTAATGACCCCCTCCGGTTTATTTCAGCTGTTTGCCTTGCTGAATTGTCCTTGGTTGTGAAATTGCTTTCTTGTATCCCAACAGCAGAATGTTTTTACAGCACGGCAGGGGAATATGGAGATAAATCTTGACTGTCAACAAGATGTTGTTCCTTTGTACTGGATTTCAGAGAGTAGGTCTGTATTACCGTAGATCCATAGCAGGCTATTCATATCTGCAAAAGATGAGCACAGAGATTTTTTTATTTGATTTGCGCCCTTGTCTGTCTGGACTTTTTATCAGATTTTATTCTCATTTACAGCGTATGGGAATAATCTTCAAGCTGACAGAGTGTGCTTTTCTGAATGCTTTTACAGAAGAAACATAACTGTACTTTTCTATATATTTACAAGCTGAATGATAAACATAGAAAGAAGGAGTCTCTCTTGACTTGTCATCCAAAAACTAAAATTAAAGTAAGACTCCAGAATCGAGATAAAGTCTCTCCCACCACAATGTCTTTTTTTAAAAACTACATACCATGTTGTCTCCAGTTCTGGGGACTAGAGAGCTCCACACCATCCACATCAGCAGGCTGTATTAGCACCCGTTCTGTAGGCTGGTGGGGTGACTACACTGGTCTGCATACAGGGTAAAGTTAGGCCACTAGATCAGAGGATCCTCCAAGGAGCCGGACGCCCTTATAATATTGGGCTCAAAGGGTCAAGCAGACGACAGCACTGTTTGGAGCTAACTTTGAGATCTAGAGTCTACTTCTTATGGGTTAAGTCTCAACAAAAACCTTTTTCATCTTAACTCAGTTTAAAGAGGTTCTACAGGACTTAAAGGGACTCTTTCATTTGTGTTTACCCCTTTAAACTACTATCACGATTAATTAGGCGCTAGGAAACGTTTGCCAGCCATGCACATTAGATTGTTGTCGGCCGTAATAAGCTGGCCAACAGCCATTTCGGACATCTCTCTCATACACAGGAGCTCTTGCTCCACTGAGTGATCCTGGGGAATAAAGCAGTTGACAGTCCGAAATCGGAGATACCCGATCAACAGCTCTCCTGAAGATCAGTAATCTGACGCTCATGTGTCAACCGAATCCGTTGACATGTGAGTTGTCAACCGAATCCATGGCTATTGGAAGGTTTGGCTGACATTAGACTAATGTGTATAGGAGGTTTTAGAAAGTTAATTTTTTATTCCCTCTAGTGCCTCGTCCAGATGACTATTGAAGAGCGTTACGTGTGTTTCTTCTTTTGTAGGGTGTTCTATGTCAACTACAGCAACCCCCTCTGACTAAGAATAACCTCTATATCTGAGGACGTTGGGCGATACAGGTTGCCCCAGATCTCATTATTTTGGATTGAATGGGGTTACCTCCATTAACACAGGACACTTTACAAATGAGGGAACACTCAGGGGACAGTAAAGAGATCTTTGTAAAGATCATTTTACACGTAGGCCTACAACGCCGACAAGGTCGCTTCCTCTACTTCTAGAGGAAAGAAGGTTTAATCATAATTACAGATGCAGATTCTTTACTGTAAGAGCAGTGAGACTATGGATTTTCTACTGTAAGAGCAGTGAGACTATGTATTTTCTACTGTAAGAGCAGTGAGACTATGGAGGATTCTCTACTGTAAGAGTAGTGAGATTATGGAACTCTCTGCCACATGATGTTGTAATGGTTGATGCAGTTATGAAATTCCAAAAGGGCCTGGATGCCTTTCTTGAAAAATATATTACAGTTTAAGGGCACTAGATTCTGTAATGGGGCGTTAATCCTAGTCTGATTGCAATATGTAGAGCCGGGAAGGATTTTCCCCCTATAATGGAGCTATTAGTGTCTGCCCCATGGGGTTTCTCCCTTCCTCTGGATCAACATGTTAGGTTGTAGCTTAAACTCGATGGACTGCAGTCTACCTTCATCCTTAAAAACTATGAAACTTCAGGACTGGAGTCATGCATATGTCACAGATGTGGATAAAAGTTGTTTTTCTAAAGTTTGCTTCATTAGTGATGGCATCATGGATATGTTTCCACTTCATGTTCCATTCAGGTTTCATTCTTTTTCACATGCTTGTATGCATGATGCCATTGGTCACCTGAAACATAAATGTATTTGTTTAATTACCACTTAACTAATGTTTATATCTAGCATTTGGAATTTTGTGAAAATAGTCTGATAAATGTTGGATAATGTAAAAAAAAATGTTGTACAATGTTTATGGTTTTATCAGTCTTTTTGAGAGAACTTTCAATAGTTTAAACCCATGTCATAAACCACATAATTGAGAAAATACCTTGACAAAACAAGGTTGAGGGTCATAAGATAAGATACTACCTCTGGAATTATGACAAATCAGAGCAACTGTAGAATGCAGCCGAGAAATTGAGAATGTGCAAATTACATCTAGTAACTGTAAATCATTTCCAGAGTTACATTCAGTTCATGGACTCTTTAAGATTAATTCCTAAGAAAGGGAAAAGCTACGGTGAAATCATAATGCTCCATTCTTACTTAATAGCATTTTTTTTGTTTTATACCCAGGTACTCAATAGTTTGTAATCTTTACAAGCTGATATTTGGCCCGAGAAGGGCATTGTAGTTTAGGTTAAAGCCATTTTTAAATAAACTTTTAAGGAATTCTGAGTTAAAGGAGTAGTCCAACCCTATGAATTGCTTTACAAACAATTTATAAGAGTCTAAGACGTAAAGTGGTAATGCTTACCATACCAATGCCATTCCACCACTGAGCTAAAAAATCCTCAATCCCCACCAGACTTGCTTTAACCTGCTCCAGATTTGTGCACACAGCAATGACCTTAACCGTGGTTATATGTCACTACTGCACCACAGGATATGCCATAAATGCAGTATAGGTACGTTTCAAACCCTTATGAGAATGAGGGTCCTGCAAGGCTTGGCTCTTTTCATAAAGAGGAACTAAACCTTCAAGTAACCTTTCAAAATAAACTGTCATAGAATTGTAGAATGGTAGAGTTGGAAGGGACCCCCAGGGTCATCATGTCCATCCCCCTGCTCAGTGCAGAAGTCACTAAACCATCTCAGACAGATGTCTGTCCAGCCTCTGGTTGAAGACTTCCATTGATGGAGAACTCACCACCTCTCGTGGCCGCCTGTTCCACTCATTGATCACCCTCGCTGTCAAAATATTTTTTCTAATATCTAATCCGTATTTTCTCCCTTTTAAGTTCATTCCATTGCTTCTCGTGTTTCCATGTGCAAATGAGAATAAGAATGATCCCTCTACACTGTGACAGCCCTTCAGATATTTGTAGACCGCTATTAAGTCTCCTTTTAGCCTTCTTTTTTTCAAGCTAAACATTCCCTGATCCTTTAACCGTTCCTCGTAGGACATAGTTTGCAGTCCGCTCACCATCCTGGTAGCTCTTTTCTGAACTTGCTCCAGTTTCTCAATGTCTTTTTTAAAATGTGGTACCCAGAACTGGACAGAGTAGTCCGGTTGAGGTCGGACCAAGGAGGAGTAAAGTGGGATAATTACTTCACATGATCTAGACTCTATGCTTCCCTTAATAGATCCCAGAACTGTGTTTGTCTATTTTGCTGCTGCATCACACTGTTGACTCATGTACAGTCTGTGATCTGTTAGTATAACCAAGTCTTTTTCACACGTGCTGTTGCTTAGTTCTATTCCTCCCATTCTATAGATGTAATTTTTGTTTATCTTGCCCAGATGTAGAATCTTGCATTTCTCCCTATTAAATACCATTCTATTAGTCGCTGCCCATTGTTCATGCTTATCTAGATCTTTCTGAATCGTTTCTCTGTCTTGTCTAGTGTCAGCTATTCCTCCTAGTGTTGCATTGTCTGCCAATTTGATTAGTTTACCTTCCATTCCCTTATCTAGATCATTTATAAAAATGTTAAACAACACTGAGGCCAACACAGAGCTTTGTGGTACCCTACTTGAATCACTGTTCCAATTGGATGTGCAACCATTTATTACCACTCTTTACGATCACTGAGCCAGTTATGAATCCACCTAACTGTAGCCCTGTCAATCCCATACTTGGTCATTTTTTCAATAAGGTTAGTATGAGATACTTTTTGTCAAATGTGTGTACCCATCCTCTTATAGAAGATCTGAATGGTGCACTTTAAAGTATACCTGTAGTTTCAAGTGAATTTTCCAAAAAGCTATTGTGTGTGTTCATAAGGAATTAACACTTTTTATGGTCATTATATGACTTGTATCTTTAATTTTTTACAAGTTTCCCCTCTGCTGACTCTTTCTCTAATTTGCAATTGACTCTGAGCTAATGAATGAAAACTAGATGCTATGATATCTTCTATACCCTTAACACACAGAAAGATGAATTCATGCTTTTTTTTTCTCTTTGGTATCACACAGACAGAAGCTGCAGCAGCATGGAGGAAAATATAGAGCAGTATCGAGCAGTGTAAATGTGAATCCAGCACTGGGATAAAATAGCTAGAATCTGCGCAGTCTGTTTCTCTGCGTCTCACTCCTCTCTGCTCAGATTTCAGTATGCTGTGTACCCTGACACCTCACTGTGGTGGCAGTCTGCCTTGTCTTCAGCAAGATGGATTTGAGCTGTTTTTTTTTTTTTAAGAATGAATTATGGGATCAGGAGAAAGGAAGAGGAGAAATGGCTCATAAGTGGAGAAAGAAAAAGATTTCTCTTATAAGCGCTATTACAAAATTAATTAAAGTAACTTTTACCATTGATGTTTTTAAAAGATTGTTCCCATTTAATAGGCCACCTCATTGAACCGGCTTCATGAATTGGCAAATAGTTATAAATAATGAGAATTAATAACTCTGTAACCATACATTCATCACTATTGTTTGTGCCTTTAACAAAACTAAACTTAGATGAGCATAGTTTCTCATAAAAATCTGAGTTTAGAATAATTAAGTTATCGGAAGTCCTGCTATTGGGGTTGTACAACAGCCTTCTGAAATGGGCCTATATATAATATATCTCTACAGCTTTATAGAAAATACTGGCCCTGTATTAAAAGCCTTCAAATATCGTATTATCCTTCTTGTATGGTTCATGCGCACACTGACAGTTTACCTAATGACTCTGCAACAGAATATTTATGGTTTCATACCATGACAGCATATCAATGAAGCACAGAACGTGTATGTATTTGAATAGATCGGGGAAGTTTCTTAGCTACATAAACATTTTAAATGATTCTGCGCTTGCTATATTTTGCCCTCTAATTAACTGCTGCACTTGATAAACTGATTAATTAAATTTACTTAATGCAATATGCTTTAAAATGACAACTTGCTCGCTGTAAGGATTTGCTTACAAATAAACCGATGAAAATAAAAATTTCTTGAAAAAGACACTAATCAACCAAATAAATAATTAATGCCATATAAACAGTATTCTTAATTAAGCATTTAAATAAATAGTTTACAGTTTGGTTGACAAAAATTAAAGCAATGCACAATAACTAAAATGTGCAATTTATTGTGGATATTGATGGCAAAAGATATGTTTTTCTCAGGGGTGGTCTATCCTAAAACACACTCACACACACACACACACACACACACATATATACACACAAATAGGTCCAGAAATATTTGGACAGTGACACAAGTTTAGCCATTTCAGCTGTTTTATATATATTCAAAATACAGTTATAGTATCAATATTGGTTTAAAGTGCAGACTCTCAGCTTTAATTTGAGGGTATTCACACCTAATTGAAGTAAGGGTTTAGGAATTAGAGCACATTAATATGTACAGTAGCTGCCTCTTTTTCAAAGGACCAAAAGTAATTGGACAATTATCTCACAAGCTCTTTAATGGGTTGCATGGGCTAATCCCTCATTAATCCATCATCAATTAAGCTAATCCCTCATTAATCCATCATCAATTAAGCAGATAAAAGGTCTGGAGCTGATTCCAGGTGTGGCATTTGCATTTGGAAGCTGATGGTGTGAACCCACAACATGCGGTCAAAGTAACTTTCAATGGAAGAGAAACAGACCATCATTAGACTGAAAAAAAAAGAAGAAATCCATCAGATAGATAGCAGAAATGTTAGAAGCGGCCAAATCAACAGTTTTGTACTTTCTGTGAAAATAAAAAGCACTGGTGAGCTTGGGAACTCAAGGAGGCCTGGAAGTCCAGGGAAGACAACAGTGGTAGATAATTGCAGAATCCTTTCCATAAGGAAGAAAATCCTTCAAAACATCCACCCAAGTGAAAAACACTTTTCAGAAAGTATGTGTTTTAATATCTAAGTCTACAATAAAGAGTAGACTTCATGCAAGCAAATACAGAGCATTCACCGCAAGGTGCAAACAATTAATCAGTCTTAAATTATCCTAAGCACGCCACATCCTCTGTAAAACATGGTAGAGGAAGTGTGATGGCCAGACATGCATGGCTTCCAATGGTATTGGGTCACAAGTGTTTATTGATGATGTGACGGAAGACAGAAGCAGTTGGATGAATTCTGAAATGTACAGGGCGATACTTTCTGCTCAGATTCAACCAAATGCAGCAAGGTTGATTGGAAGGCGCTTGATACAGGTTGACAATGACCCAAAATATACTGCAAAAGTATATGTATATACAGTACAGACCAAAAGTTTGGACACACCTTCTCATTTAAAGATTTTTCTGTATTTTCATGACTATGAAAATTGTACATTCACACTGAAGGCATCAAAACTATGAATTAACACATGTGGAATTATATACTTAACAAAAAAGTGTGAAACAACTGAAAATATGTCTTATATTCTAGGTTCTACAAAGTAGCCACCTTTTGCTTTGATGACTGCTTTGCACACTCTTGGAATTCTCTTGATGACCTTCAAGAGGTAGTCACCGGAAACGGTTTTCACTTCACAGGTGTGCCCTGTCAGGTTTAATAAGTGGGATTTCTTGCCTTATAAAGGGGATTGGGACCATCAGTTGTGTTGTGCAGAAGTCTGCTGGATACACAGCTGATAGTCCTACTGAATCGACTGTTAGAATTTGTATTATGGCAAAAAAAGCAGCTAAGTAAAGAAAAAACGAGTGGCCATCATTACTTTAAGAAATGAAGGTCATCAGTGCGAAAAATTGGGCAAACTTTGAAAGTCTCCCCAAGTGCAGTTGCAAAAACCATCAAGCGCTACAAAGAAACTGGCTCACTTGAGGACCGCCCCAGGAAAGGAAGACCAAAAGTCACCTCTGCTTCTGAGGATAAGTTTATCCGAGTCACCAGCCTCAGAAATCGCAGGTTAACAGCAGCTCAGATTAGAGATCAGGTCAATGCCACACAGAGTTTTAGCAGCAGACACATCTCTTCAACAAATGTTAAAAGGAGACTTTGTGCAGCAGGCCTTCATGATAAAATAGCTGCTAGGAAACCACTGCTAAGGACAGGCAACAAGCAGAAGAGACTTGTTTGGGCTAAAGAACACAAGGAATAGACATTAGACCAGTGGAAATATGTGCTTTGGTCTGATGAGTCCAAATTTGAGATCTTTGGTTCCAACCACCGTGTCTTTGTGCGACGCAGAAAAGGTGAACCGATGGACTCTACATGCCTGGTTCCCACCGTGAAGCATGGAGGAGGAGGTGTGATGGTGTGGGGGTGCTTTGCTGGTGACACTGCTGGGGATTTATTCAAAATTGAAGGCATACTGAACCAGCATAGCTACCACAGCATCTTGCAGCGGCATGATATTCCATCCGGTTTGCGTTTAGTTGGACCATCATTTATTTTTCAACAGGACAATGACCCCAAACACACCTCCAGGCAAGGTAAGGGCTATTTGACCAAGAAGGAGAGTGATGGGGTGCTACGTCAGATGACCTGGCCTCCACAGTCACCAGATCTGAACCCAATCGAGATGGTTTGGGGTGAGCTGGACCGCACAGTGAAGGCAAAAGGGCCAACAAGTGCTAAGCATCTCTGGGAACTCCTTCAAGATTGTTGGAAGACCATTTCCTGTGACTACCTCTTGAAGCTCATCAAGAGAATGCCAAGAGTGTGCAAAGCAGTCATCAAAGCAAAAGGTGGCTACTTTGAAGAACCTAGAATATAAGACATATTTTCAGTTGTTTCACACTTTTTTGTTAAGTATATAATTCCACATGTGATAATTCATAGTTTTAATGCCTTCAGTGTGAATGTGCAATTTTCATAGTCATGAAAATACAGAAAAATCTTGAAATGAGAAGGTGTGTCCAAACTTTTGGTCTGTACTGTATATACACTGCTCAAAAAAATAAAGGGAACACAGAATATAACTCCAAGTAGATCAAACTTCTGTGAAATCAAACTGTACACTTAGGAAGCAACACTGATTGACAATCAATTTCACATTCGGTTGTGCAAATTGAATAGACAATAGATGGAAATTATTGGCGATTATCAAGACATACTCAATAAAGGAGTGGTTCTGCAGGAGGGGACCACAGACCACATCTCAGTACCAATGCTTTCTGGCTGATGTTTTGGTCACCTTTGAATGTTGGTTGTGCTTTCACACTCGTGGTAGCATGAGACGGACTCTACAACCCACAGAATTTGCTCAGGTAGTGCAGCTCATCCAGGATGGCACATCAATGCGAGCTGTGGCAAGAAGGATTGCTGTGCCTGCCAGCATAGTGTCCAGAGGCTTGAGGCGCTACCAAGAGACAGGCCAGTACACAGGCCAGTACACCAGGAGACGTGGAGGGGCTGTAGGAGGGCAACAACCCAGCAGCAGGACCACTACCTTCGCCTTTGTGCAAGGAGTAACAGGAGGAGCACTGCCAGAGCCCTGCAAAATGACCTCCTGCCGGCCACAAATGTACAGGTGTCTGCACAAAAGGTTAGAAACCGACTCCATGAGGGTGGTATGAGGGCCCGACGTCCACAGATGGAGGTTGAGCTCACAGCCCAACACCGTGCAGGACTCTTGGCATTTGCCACAGAACACCAGGATTGGCAAAGTCGACACTGGCGCCTTGTGCTTTTCACAGATGAAAGCAGGTTCACACTGAGCACATGTGACAGACGTGACAGAGTCTGGAGACACCGTGGAGAGCGATCTGCTGCCTGCAACATCCTTCAGCATGAGCGGTTTGTCAGTGGGTCAGTAATGGTGTGGGGTGGCATTTCTTTGGAGGGCCGCACAGCCCTCCATGTGCTCGCCATAGGTAGCCTGACTTCCATTAGGTACCGAGATGAGATCCTCAGACCCGTTGTGAGACCATACACTTGTGCGGTTGGCCCTGGGTTCCTCCTAATGCAGGACAATGCCAGACATCATGTGGCTGGAGTGTGTCAGCAGTTCCTGCAAGATGAAGGCATTGAAGCAATGGACAGGCCCGCCTGTTCCCCAGACCTGAATCCGATTGAGCACATCTGGTACATCATGTCTCGCTCCATCCACCAACGTCACGTTGCATCACAGACTGTCCATGGAATTGGCGGATGCTTTAGTCCAGGTCTGGGAGGAGATCCCACAGGAGACCATCCGCAACCTCATCAGGAGCATTCCCAGGCATTGTAGGGAGGTCATACAGTCACGTAGAGGCCACACGCAATACTGAGCCTCATTTTGTCTTGTTTTAAGGACATTACATCAAAGTTGGATCAGCCTGTAGTGTGTTTTTCCACTTTAATTTTGGGGGTGACTGCAAATCCAGGCCTCCATTGGTTAATAAATTTGATTTCCATTGATGATTTTTGTGTGATTTTGTTGTCAGCACATTCAACTTTGTACAGAACAAAGTATTCAATGAGAATATTTCATTCATTCGGATCTAGGATGTGTTATTTGAGTGTTGAGCAGTATATATATATATATATATATATATATATATATATATATATATATATACTAGCTATTGAACCCGTTCTACGCCCGGGTGGTGAGCATTTTTATTGGTATATGGTCTCCCCTGCTGGTATGTGCTGCCCCACTTCTGATATTTGTGCTCTCTCATCCTGTCCCCACCATCCTATCCTGCTGTGCGTGGCACCCCTCATCCCCAATCCTGGTATGTGTGGTACTCCTCATCCCTATCCTGGTATGCATGGTACCTCATCCCTCATTCCTATCCTGGTATGTATGGTATCCCTCATCCTGGTATGCATGGGCCCCTCACCCACATCCTTGTATGCATGGCACCCCTCACCCCCATCCTGTTATGAATGGCCCCTCATCCGAATCCTGGTATGCATGGCACCTTTCATCCCTATCCTGGTATGCATGGCCCCTCATCCGAATCCCGGTATTCATGGCACCCCTCATCCTCAATCCCGGTATGCATGGCACCTCTCATCCTCAATCCCGGTATGCATGGCACCCCTCATCCCCAATCCCGGTATGCATGGCACCCCTCATCCCCAATCCCAGTATGCATGACACCCCTCATGCCCAATCCTGGTATGCATGGCACCGCTCATCCCAATCCCGGTATGTATGGCACCCCTCATCCCCAATCCCTGTATGCATGGCACCCCTCATCCCCAATCCCGGTATGCATGGCACCCCTCATCCCCAGTCCTGGTATGCATGGCACCCCTCATCCCCAATCCCGGTATGCATGGCACCCCTCATCCCCAATCCTGGTATGCATGGCACCCCTTATCCCCAATCCCGGTATGCATGGCACCCCTCATCCCCAGTCCTGATATGCATGGCACCCCTCATCCCCAATCCCGGTATGCATGGCACCCCTCATCCCAAATCCCGGTATGCATGGCACCCCTCATCTCCAATTCTGGTATGCATGGCACCCCTCATCCCCAATCCTGGTATGCATGGCACCCCTCATCCCCAATCCTGGTATGCATGGCACCCCTCATCCCCAATCCTGGTATGCATGGCTCCCTCATCTCCAATCCTGGTATGCATGGCTCCCTCATCCCCAATCCTGGTATTCATGGCACCCCTCATCCCCAATCCTGGTATGCATGGCACCACTCATCCCCCATCCTGGCATGCATAGCTCCCTCATCCCCAATCCTGGTATGCATGGCTCCCTCATCCCCAGTCCTGGTATGCATGGCTCACTTTTCCCTAATCCTGGTATACATGATACCCCTCATCGACAGTCCTGGTATGCATGGCACCCCTCATCCCCAATCCTAGTATGCATGACTCCCTCATTCCCAATCCTGATATGCATGGCACCCCTCATCCCCAATCCTGGTATGCATGGCTCCCTCACCCCCATCCTGGTATGCATGGCACTCCTCATCCCTATCCTGGTATGCATAGGCCCCTCATCCCCAATCCTAGTATGCATGACTCCCTCATTCCCAATCCTGATATGCATGGCACCCCTCATCCCCAATCCTGGTATGCATGGCTCCCTCACCCCCATCCTGGTATGCATGGCACTCCTCATCCCTATCCTGGTATGCATAGGCCCCTCATCCCCAATCCTGGTATACATGGGACCCCTCATCCCTCTCCTTGTATACATGGTACCCCTCATCCCTATCCTGGTATGTATGGTACCCCTCATCCTGGTATGCATGGCACTCCTCATCCCTATTCTGGTATTTATGGTACCCCTCATCCTGGTATGCATGGCACCCCTCATCCCAATTCTGGTATGTATGGCCTCCTCATCCCAGAAACCTGGTTTGCATGGCACCCAATCCCTCATCCTAGTATGCATGGCACCCCTCATCCTTATCTTGGTATGCATGGTACCCCTCATCCCTATTCTGGTATGCATGATACCCCTCATCCTGGTATGCATGGCATCCCATCCCTTATCCTGGTATGCATGGTACCCCGCATTCCTATCCTGGTATGTATTGTACCCCTCATCCCTATTCTGTTATGCATGGCACCCCTCACCCCCCAATCCTGGTATGAATGGTCCCCTCACCCCCCAATCCTGGTATGCATGGTCCCCTCACCCCCAAATCCTGGTATGCATGGTCCCCTTATCCCCAAATAATGGTATGTGTGGTACCCCTCATCCTGGTATGCATGGTCCCCTCACCCCCCAATCCTGGTATGTGTGGTACCCCTCACCCCGCAATCCTGGTACGCATGGTCCCCTCACACCCCCAATCCTGGTATGCATGATCCCCTCACCCCACAATCCTGGTATGCATGGTCCCCTCACCCCACAATCCTGGTATGTGTGGCCCCCTCACCCCCCAATCCTGGTATGCGTGGTCTCCTCACCCCCCAATCCTGGTATGTGTGGCCCCCTCATGCCTTTCACGCTGTACACACATACAAAAAATAAACAGTGATACTCACCTTTCTTCTCTGTGCTCCAGCGCTGCTGCGCCCTGTTTTGCCAGAGGCCTGGGAAGGAGTGCGGCACCGGAGCACCGCGCTGTACGGCGCCATTTTGCTGAAGACACATTGCAAATGTGTATTCAGTAAAATACCGCCGGATAGCGCTATGCGCATTCGCCGATCCGACACCTCACTCCTGCCCCGGTCTCCGGCGATGAGAGGTGCCACGGCAATGCTCCTCCCGGTCAGGTAAGTATGTAAGTATGGCGCCGGAGATCGCGGTATGGTTCAGTGTCTAT
The DNA here is from genome assembly GCF_046119375.1 of Phyllobates terribilis. Taxonomy (NCBI): domain Eukaryota; kingdom Metazoa; phylum Chordata; class Amphibia; order Anura; family Dendrobatidae; genus Phyllobates; species Phyllobates terribilis. The sequence goes on from NW_027362768.1 coordinate 149,364,493, forward strand.
GCATACCGCGATCTCTGGCGCCATTCACACTCCTCTTACCTGTAACGGCTGGATGCGTGATTCTGTCTGGAGCCAGACTGCGTGTTGCGCATGCGCAGTCTATCGAGGCTTCAGACAGAGGCAAGCATCCCTGGTTATATTATACAGTGCCTACAAGTAGTATTCAACCCCCTGCAGACTTAGCTGGTTGACACATGCGGAATTAACTTGGCATTGTGACATTTGTACTGTAGATCAGCCTGGAAGTGGGAAATGCACTGCAGCAAATTTTTTTTTTTTTTTTTTTTAAAACGTTAAAAGTTAATTCAGAGTGTCATTTATTATTCAACCCCTCAAACCACAAGAATTCTGTTTGGTCCCCCTAAAGTATTAAGAAGTAGTTCAGGCACCAAGAATAATGAGCTTCACATGTGTGGATTAAAGATCTCTTTTGCCAGCCTTTTCTGACTATTTAAGACCCTCCCCAAACTTGTGAACAGCACTCAGACATGATCAACATGGGAAAGACAAAGGAGCATTCCAAGGCCATCAGAGACAAGATCGTGGAGGGTCACAAGGCTGGCAAGGGGTACAAAACCCTTTCCAAGGAGTTGGGCCTACCTGTCTCCACTGTTGGGAGCATCACCCGTAAGTGGAAGGCTTATGGAACTACTGTTAGCCTTCCACGGCCTGGACAGCCTTTGAAAGTGTCCTCCTGTGCCGAGGCCAGGCTTGTCCGAAGAGTCAAGGCTAACCCAAGGACAACAAGGAAGGAGCTCCGGGAAGATCTCATGGCAGTGGGGACATTGGTTTCAGTCAATACCATAAGTAACGTACTCCACCGCAATGGTCTCCGTTCCAGACGAGCCCGTAAGGTACCTTTACTATCAAAGCGTCATGTCAAGGCTCATCTACAGTTTGCTCATGATTACTTGGAGGACTCTGAGACAGACTGGTTCAAGGTTCTATGGTCTGATGAGACCAAGATCGAGATCTTTGGTGCCAACCACACACGTGACGTTTGGAGACTGGATGGCACTGCATACGACCCCAAAAATACCATCCCTACAGTCAAGCATGGTGGTGGCAGCATCATGCTGTGGGGCTGTTTCTCAGCCAAGGGGCCTGGCCATCTGGTCCGCATCCATGGGAAGATGGATAGCACGGCCTACCTGAAGATTTTGGCCAAGAACCTCCGCTCCTCCATCAAGGATCTTAAGATGGGTCGTAATTTCATCTTCCAACAAGACAACGACCCAAAGCACACAGCCAAGAAAACCAAGGGCTGGTTCAAGAGGGAAAAAGTCAAGGTGTTGGAGTGGCCTAGTCAGTCTCCTGACCTTAACCCAATTGAAAACTTGTGGAAGGAGCTCAAGAATAAAGTCCACATGAGACACCCAAAGAACCTAGATAACTTGGAGAAGATCTGCATGGAGGAGTGGGCCAAGATAACTCCACAGACCTGTGCCAGCCTGATCAGGTCTTATAAAAGACGATTATTAGCTGTAATTGCAAACAAGGGTTATTCCACAAAATATTAAACATAGGGGTTGAATAATAATTGACCCACACTTTTATGTTTAAAATGTAATAAAATTCAACTGAGCAACATAACTTTTTGGTTTGTAAGATTTATGCTTCTGTTCATAAAACCTACACTCGTTTGCAGTTTGAAGGCTCTAACTTATTTGCATCTTATCAAACCAGCTAAATCTGCAGGGGGTTGAATACTACTTGTAGGCATTGTATATATACATATATATACAGTACAGACCAAAAGTTTGGACACACCTTCTCATTTAAAGATTTTTCTGTATTTTCATGACTTTGAAATTTGTACATTCACACTGAAGGCATCAAAACTATGAATTAACACATGTGGAATTATATACTTAACAAAAAAGTGTGAAACAACTGAAAATATGTCTTATATTCTAGGTTCTTCAAAGTAGCCACCTTTTGCTTTGATGACTGCTTTGCACACTCTTGGCATTCTTTTGATGAGCTTCAAGAGGTAGTCACCGGAAATGGTCTTCCAACAATCTTGAAGGAGTTCCCAGAGATGCTTAGCACTTGTTGGCCTTTTTGCCTTCACTCTGCGGTCCAGCTCACCCCAAACATCTCGATTGGGTTCAGGTCTGGTGATTGTGGAGGCGAGGTCATCTGGCGTAGCACCCCATCACTCTCCTCCTTGATCAAATAGCCCTTACACAGCCTGGAGGTGTGTTTGGGGTCATTGTCCTGTTCAAAAATAAATGATGGTCCAACTAAACACAAACCGGATGGAATAGCATGCCGCTGCAAGATGCTATGGTAGCCATGCTGGTTCAGTATGCCTTCAATTTTGAATAAATCCTGAACAGTGTCACCAGCAAAGCACCCCCACACCATCACACTTCCTCCTCCATGCTTCACGGTGGGAACCAGGCATGTAAAGTCCATCCGTTCACCTTTTCTGCGTCGCACAAAGACACGGTGGTTGGAACTAAAGATCTCAAATTTGGACTCATCAGACCAAAGCACAGATTTCCACTGATCTAATGTCCATTCCTTGTGTTCTTTAGCCCAAACAAGTCTCTTCTGCTTGTTGCCTGTCCTTAGCAGTGGTTTCTTAGCAGCTATTTTACCATGAAGGCCTGCTGCACAAAGTCTCCTCCTAACAGTTGTTGAAGAGATGTGTCTGCTGCTAGAACTCTGTGTGGCATTGACCTGGTCTCTAATCTGAGCTGCTGTTAACCTGCGATTTCTGAGGCTGGTGACTCGGATAAACTTATCCTCAGAAGCTGAGGTGACTCTTGGTCTTCCTTTCCTGGGGAGTCCTCATGTGAGCCAGTTTCTTTGTCTCGCTTGATGGTTTTTGCAACTGCACTTGGGGACACTTTCAAAGTTTTCCCAATTTTTCGCACTGACTGAACTTCATTTCTTAAAGTAATGATGGCCACTCGTTTTTCTTTAGTTAGCTGCTTTTTTCTTGCCATAATACAAATTCTAACAGTCTATTCAGTAGGACTATCAGCTGTCTATCCACCAGACTTCTGCACAACACAACTGATGGTCCCAACCCCATTTATAAGGCAAGAAATCCCACTTATTAAACCTGACAGGGCACACCTGTGAGCTGAAAACCATTTCCGGTGACTACCTCTTGAAGCTCATCAAGAGAATGCCAAGAGTGTGCAAAGCAGTCATCAAAGCAAACGGTGGCTACTTTGAAGAACCTAGAATATAAGACATATTTTCCGTTGTTTCACACTTTTTTGTTAACTATATAATTCCACATGTGTTAATTCATAGTTTTGATGCCTTCAGTGTGAATGTACAATTTTCATAGTCATGAAAATACAGAAAAATCTTTAAATGAGAAGGTGTGTCCAAACTTTTGGTCTGTACTGTATATATATATATATATATATATATATATATATATATATATACACTGCTCAAAAAAATAAAGGGAATACTTAAACAATAGAATATACCTTCAAGTAGATCAAACTTCGGTGAAATCAAACTGTCCACTTAGGAAGCAACACTGATTGACAATCAATTTCACATGCTGTTGTGCAAATGGAATAAACAATAGATGGAAATTATTGGCTATTATCAAGACACCCTCAATAAAGGAGTGGTTCTGCAGGTGGGGACCACAGACCACATCTCAGTACCAATGCTTTCTGGCTGATGTTTTGATCACTCTTGAATGTTGGTTGTGCTTTCACACTCGTGGTAGCATGAGACGGACTCTACAACCCACAGAAGTTGCTCAGATAGAGCAGCTCATCCAGGATGGCACATCAATGCGAGCTGTGGCAAGAAGGTTTGCTGTGTCTGTCAGCATAGTGTCCAGAGGCTTGAGGCGCTACCAGGAGACAGGCCAGTACAGCTGGAGACGTGGAGGGGGCCGTAGGAGGGCAACAACTCAACAGCAGGACCGCTACCTCCGCCTTTGTGCAAGGAGGAACAGGAGGAGCACTGCCAGAGCCCTGCAAAATGACCTCCAGCAGGCCACAAATGTGCATGTGTCTGCACAAATGGTTAGAAACCGACTCAATGAGGGTGGAATGAGGGCCCGACGTCCACAGATGGGGGTTGTGTTCACAGCCCAACACCGTGCAGGATGTTTGGCATTTGCCACAGAACACCAGGATTGGCAAAGTCGCCACTGGCGCCCTTGCTCTTCACAGATGAAAGCAGGTTCACACTGAGCACATGTGACAGGCGTGAGAGAGTCTGGAGACGCCGTGGAGAGCGATCTGCCTGCAACATCCTTCAGCATGACTGGTTTGGCAGTGGGTCAGTAATGGTGTGGGGTGGCATTTCTTTGGAGGGCCGCACAACCCTCCATGTGCTCGCCAGAGATAACCTGACTGCCATTAGGTACCGAGATGAGATCCTCAGACCCCTTGTGAGACCATATGATGGTGCGGTTGGCCCTGGGTTCCTCCTAATGCAGGATAATGCAAGACCTCATGTGGCTGGAGTGTGTCAGCAGTTCCTGCAAGATGAAGGCATTGAAGGTATGGACTGGCCCACCCGTTCCCCAGACCTGAATCCGATTGAGCACATCTGGGACATGATGTCTTACTCCATCCACCAACGTCACGATGCACCACAGACTGTGCAGGAGTTGGCGGATGCTTTAGTCCAGGTCTGGGAGGAGATCGAAAAGGAGACCATCCTCAACCTCATCAGGAGCATGCCCAAGCATTGTAGGGAGGTCATATAGGCACGTGGATGCCACACACAATACCGAGCCTCATTTTGACTTGTTTTAAGGACATTACATCAAAGTTGGATCAGCCTGTAGTGTGTTTTTCCACTTTTATTTTGGGGGTGACTCCAAATCCAGGCCTCCATGGGTTAATAAAATTGATTTCCATTGATGATGTTTGTGTGATTTGTCAACACATTCAACTTTGTACAGAACAAAGTATTCAATGAGAATATTTCATTCATTCAGATCTAGGATGTGTTATTTGAGTGTTCCCTTTATTTTTTTGAGCAGTGTATATACAGTACAGACCAAAGTTTTTTCTGTATTTTCATGACTTTGAAAATTGTACATTCACACTGAAGGCATCAAAACTATGAATTAACACATGTGGAATTATATACTTAACAAAAAATGTGAAACAACTGAAAATATGTCTTATATTCTAGGTTCTTCAAAGTAGCCACCTTTTGCTTTGATGACTGCTTTGCACACTCTTGGCATTCTCTTGATGAGCTTCAAGAGGTAGTCACCGGAAATGGTCTTCACTTCACAGGTGTGCCCTGTCAGGTTTAATAAGTGGCATTTCTTGCCTTATAAATGGGGTTGGGACCATCAGTTGTGTTGTGCAGAAGTCAGGTGGATACACAGCTGATAGTCCTACTGAATAGACTGTTAGAATTTGTATTATGGCAAGAAAAAAGCAGCTAAGTAAAGAAAAACGAGTGGCCATCATTACTTTAAGAAATGAAGGTCAGTCAGTCCGAAAAATTGGGAAAACTTTGAAAGTGTTCCGAACTGCAGTTGCAAAAACCATCAAGCGCTACAAAGAAACTCGCTCACTTGAGGACCGCCCCAGGAAAGGAAGACCAAGAGTCACCTCTGCTTCTGAGAATAAGTTTATCCGAGTCACCAGCCTCAGAAATCGCAGGTTAACAGCAGCTCAGATTAGAGACCAGGTCAATGCCACACAGAGTTCTAGCAGCAGACACATCTCTTCAACAACTGTTAAGAGGAGACTTTGTGCAGCAGGCCTTCATGGTAAAATAGCTGCTAGGAAACCACTGCTAAGGACAGGCAACAAGTAGAAGAGACTTGTTTGGGCTAAAGAACACAAGGGATGGACATTAGATCAGTATATAATTCCACATGTGTTAATTCATAGTTTTGATGCCTTCAGTGTGAATGTACAGTTTTCATAGTCATGAAAATACAGAAAAATCTTTAAATGAGAAGATGTGTCCAAACTTTTGGTCTGTACTGTATATATATTTATTTATACAGGGTGGGCCATTTATATGGATACACCTAAATAAAATGGGAATGGTTGGTGATATCAACTTCCTGTTTGTGGCACATTAGTATATGGGAGGGGGAAAACTTTGCCAGATGGGTGGTGACCATGGTGGCCATTTTGAAGTCGGCCATTTTGGATCCAACTTTATTTTTTTCAATGGGAAGAGGGTCATGTGACACATCAAACTTATTGAGAATTTCATAAGAAAAACAATGGTGTGCTTGGTTTTAATGTAACTTTATTCTTTTATGAGTCATTTACAAGTTTATGACCACTTATAAAATGTGTTCAAAGTGCTGCCCATTGTGTTGGATTGTCTATGCAACCCTCTTCTCCCACTCTTGACACACTGATAGCAACACCACAGAAGAAATGCTAGCACAGGCTTCCAGTATCCGTTGTTTCAGATGCTGCACATCTCGTATCTTCACAGCATAGACAATTGCCTTCCGATGACCCCAAAGATGAAAGTCTAAGGAGGTCAGATTGGGAGACCTTGATGGCCATTCAACTGGCCCACGACCACCAATCCACGTTCTAGGAAACTGTTCATGTAGGTGTAGCACCCCGAGGACTCGGCTGCTACAGGGGTATTGCACCTCAGATCAGAGGTGTGGTATTCCACTCCCGGGTAAGGATGGAGTGTGGAACTGGGCTCAGATAGCTGCATGCACCACACTCACCCCATTTCCGGGGGACAGATCAACGGTACTCCCACCAGATAGATGTGCAGGTACGACAGCGTCTGTCCCCGGCTGGAGTGGGGGGGGGGGGACATCCCAGTGGTGTAGGAGCAGACAGGGGAGGGACTCTGGGCATAGGAAGGAGCCCATTGGGTGCTTGTCACCTGGGCTCGGGTGTCAGAGGGAGGTATATAAGGTGGGCACCATCTTAGATCAGGGTTCAGTTCAGGCAGGAGGAGAAGAGGAGAGGAGCTCAGCCAGAGAGGGCTGACAGGGAGCTGTGGCTCCGTCTGGGCCCAGCTCCAGAGCCAGGCCTGAAGCAGAGAGAGAGAGAGAGAGAAGGAAAAAGGAGGAAGAAGAGAGACGCAAGGAAAGGCCCAGAGACGAAAGCATAGAGGGAACCCTGAGATCCCACGAGAGAACGGAAACGGGTGAAGGGTTGGCAGAGCAGGGTACCGGATCCCAAACTGGTGGAGGTCAATTATCCTTAGCCAGGAACCGGAGGTCGTGGACAAGTTTTGGTGCGACCCCTCGCCATATCCACCAGGAAGGCATACCACGTATAGGGTCAGGGAAGCCGGGAAAGGTTTCACCACCAGAAGGCCCGAGGGAGCTGGACAAAGGTGGATCCCTGGTGGGGACGGCCAGTAGGAAGGAAGAGAGGGGAGCTCAGGACCACGCTCTGGAACTGCCTGGGAGTTGGCCGAGTCCCTGACCTGGTGGACGCAGCACGACTCGGGTGGTCCTACTGTGCACGGGCGACCTGGTAAAGAACTGTGAGTAAAGCTTTTGAAACTGCATTTCAAGCCTCCGTATTTCGTCGTCGCACCTGCACCATCAGTACTGGGACACCCGCACCATCACTCCCATTGTCATCTCTAGCATAGCTGCCCTGAGGCCATACCCCTCCCGTTGGGGGTTATACCATCCACGCTGCACATCCGTACCACCGGCCTCAGCGGACTGCCCTGCAGTGGCGGCTTCATAGCCGCATTCAACGGGTGGCGTAGTCGGACACTAATACCATCATATCAATAACGCCACTTAGTTTGACACCCTGGGCACGGACCGGGTCACCGCCACGAGGACTACTACCCCTATCTGATCCGGCTCCGGGTATTCCCCGCGTGCGCAACGCTACACAAACATAGCCCAGGGGGCGCGTCATAGGAATGCTCGGACCTGACACCCATAATGTGGTGGTGCACCATCTTGTTGGAAAAACTCAGGGAACTTGTTATCTTCAGTGCCTAAAGAGGGCAACACATCATCATGTAGCAATTTCAGATATCCAGTGGCATTGAGGTTTCCATTGATGAAGAATGGCCCCACTATCTTTGTACTCCATATGCCACACCATACCATCAATTTTTGTGTTGCAACAGTCTTGGAGGGATCTATCCACTGTGGGTTAGTGTCAGACCAATAGCGGTGGTTTTGTTGGTTAAGTTCACCATTCACAAAAAAGTTTGCCTCATCACTGAACATAATGTTCTGTGTAAACTGAGGGTCCTGTTCCAATTTTTGTTTTGCCCATTCTGCAAATTCAGATCTGGGTCATCGTCGTTGAGATGCTGCAGCAGCTGGATTTTGTAAGGGTGCCATTTGTGAGTAGCTAATATCCGCCGAAGGGATGTTTGACTGATGCCACTCTCCAGTGACATGCGGCGAGTGCTACGCTGTGGGCTCTTGCTGAATGAAGCTAGGACAGTCACTGATGTTTTTGTTCATTAGTGACAGTTTTCTTGCGTCCACATTTTGGCAAATCCAACACTGAGCCCGTTTCACGAAATTTGTCAAGCAGTTTGCTAACTGTAGCATGGGAGATGGATGGTCTCGTATGGTGTCTTGCATTGAAATCTGCTGCAATGACCCGAGTATTGCGTTCACCAGACATCAACACAATTTCTATCAGCTGCTCACGTGTTAACCTCTGCGACATGTCAATGGCTGTAAACAAAGAGAAACTTGTAAAAAAATCATGAAAGAATAAAGTTACGTTAAAACCAAGCACACCAATAAGTTTGATGTGTCACCCTCTTTCCATTGAAAAAAATAAAGTTGGATCCAAAATGGCCGACTTCAAAATGGCCGCCATTGTCACCACCCATCTGGAAAAGTTTTCCCCCTACCATATACTAATGTGCCACAAACAGGAAGTTGATATCACCAACCATTCACATTTTATTTAGGCGCATCCATATAAATAGCCCACCCAGTATATACACTGCTCAAAAAAATAAAGGGAACACTCAAACAACACATCCTAGATCTGAATGACTGAAATATTATCATTCAATACTTTGTTCTGTACAAAGTTGAATGTGCTGACAACAAAATCACACAAAAATCATCAATGGAAATCAAATTTATTAACCAATGGAGGCCAGTATTTGGAGTCACCCCCAAAATTAAAGTGGAGAAATACACTACAGGCTGATCCAACTTTGATGTATTGTCCTTAAAACAAGTCAAAATGAGGCTCAGTATTGTGTGGGGCCTCCGGGTGCCTGTATGACCTCCCTTCAATGCCTGGGCATGCTCCTGATGAGGTTGCGGATGGTCTCCTGTGGGATCTCCTCCCAGACCTGGACTAAAGCATCTGCCAACTCCTGGACAGTCTGTGGTGCAACGTGACGTTGGTGGATGGAGCGAGACATGATGTCCCAGATAGGCTCAATCGGATTCAGGTCTGGGGAACGTTCGGGCCAGTCCATAGCTTCAATGCCTTCATCTTGCAGGAACTGCTGATACACTCCAGCCTCATGAGGTCTGGCATTGTCCTGCATTAGGAGGAACCCAGGGCCAACCGCACCAGCATATGGTCTCACAAGGGGTCTGAGGATCTCGGTACCTAATGGCAGTCAGGCTACCTCTGGCGAGCACATGCTGGGCTGTGGGGCCATCCAAAGAAATGCCACTCCACACCATTACTGACCCACTGCCAAACCGATCATGCTGAAGGATGTTGCAGGCAGCAGATCACTCTCCACGGTGTCTCCAGACTCTGTCACGTCTGTCACGTGCTCAGTGTGAACCTGCTTTCATCTGTGAAGAGCACAGGGCGCCAGTGGCGACTTTGACAATTCTGGTGTTCTGTGACCAATGCCAAGCGTCCTGAACGGCGTTGGGCTGTGAGCACAACCCCCATCTGTGGACGTCGGGCCCTCATACCACCTTCATGGAGTCGGTTTCTAATCGTTTGTGCAGACACATGCCCATTTGTGGCCTGCTGGAGGTCATTTTGCAGGGCTCTGGCAGTGCTCCTCCTGTTCCTCCTTCCACAAAGGCGGAGGTAGCGGTGCTGCTGCTGGGTTGTTGCTCTCCTACGGCCCCCTCCACGCCTCCAGCCTCTGGACACTACGCTGACAGACACAGCAAACCTTCTTGCCACAGCTTGCATTGATGTGCCATCCTGGATGAGCTGCACTACTTGAGCAACTTCTGTGGGTTGTAGAGTCAGTCTCATGCTACCACGAGTGTGAAAGCACAACCAACATTCAAAAGTGACCAACACATCAGCCAGAAAGCATTGGTACTGAGATGTGGTCTGTGGTCCCCACCTGCAAAACCACTCCTTTATTGAGGGTGTCTTGATAATTGCCAATAATTTCCATCTATTGTCTATTCCATTTGCACAACAGCATGTGAAATTGATTGTCAATCAGTGTTGCTTCCTAAGTGGACAGTTTGATTTCACAGAAGTTTGAATTACTTGGAGTTACATTGTGTTGTTTAAGTGTTCCCTTTATTTTTTTGAGCAGTGTATATACTATATATATATATATATACAGTGCCTACAAGTAGTATTCAACCCCCTGCAGATTTAGCTGGTTGACACATGCGGAATTAACTTGGCATTGTGACATTTGTACTGTAGATCAGCCTGGAAGTGGGAAATGCACTGCATCAATTTTTTTTTTTTTTTTTTAAACGTTAAAAGTTAATTCAGAGTGTCATTTATTATTCAACCCCTCAAACCACAAGAATTCTGTTTGGTCCCCCAAAAGTATTAAGAAGTAGTTCAGGCACCAAGAATAATGAGCTTCACATGTGTGGATTAAAGATCTCTTTTGCCAGCCTTTTCTGACTATTTAAAACCCTCCCCAAACTTGTGAACAGCACTCAGACATGGTCAACATGGGAAAGACAAAGGAGCATTCCAAGGCCATCAGAGACAAGATCGTGGAGGGTCACAAGGCTGGCAAGGGGTACAAAACCCTTTCCAAGGAGTTGGGCCTACCTGTCTCCACTGTTGGGAGCATCATCCGTAAGAGGAAGGCTTATGGAACTACTGTTAGCCTTCCACGGCCAGGACAGCCTTTGAAAGTGTCCTCCCGTGCCAAGGCCAGGCTTGTCCGAAGAGTCAAGGCTAACCCAAGGACAACAAGGAAGGAGCTCCGGGAAGATCTCATGGCAGTGGGTACATTGGTTTCAGTCAATACCATAAGTAACGTACTCCACCGCAATGGTCTCCGTTCCAGACGAGCCCGTAAGGTACCTTTACTTTCAAAGCGTCATGTCAAGGCTCGTCTGCAGTTTGCTCATGATCACTTGGAGGACTCTGAGACAGACTGGTTCAAGGTTCTATGGTCTGATGAGACCAAGATCGAGATCTTTGGTGCCAACCACACACGTGACGTTTGGAGACTGGATGGCACTGCATACGACCCCAAGAATACCATCCCTACAGTCAAGCATGGTGGTGGCAGCATCATGCTGTGGGGCTGTTTCTCTGCCAAGGGGCCTGGCCATCTGGTCCGCATCCATGGGAAGATGGATAGCACGGCCTACCTGGAGATTTTGGCCAAGAACCTCCGCTCCTCCATCAAGGATCTTAAGATGGGTCGTAATTTCATCTTCCAACAAGACAACGACCCAAAGCACACAGCCAAGAAAACCAAGGCCTGGTTCAAGAGGGAAAAAGTCAAGGTGTTGGAGTGGCCTAGTCAGTCTCCTGACCTTAACCCAATTGAAAACTTGTGGAAGGAGCTCAAGAATAAAGTCCACATGAGACACCCAAAGAACCTAGATAACTTGGAGAAGATCTGCATGGAGGAGTGGGCCAAGATAACTCCACAGACCTGTGCCGGCCTGATCAGGTCTTATAAAAGACGATTATTAGCTGTAATTGCAAACAAGGGTTATTCCACAAAATATTAAACATAGGGGTTGTATAATAATTGACCCACACTTTTATGTTTAAAATTTAATAAAATTCAACTGAGCAACATAACTTTTTGGTTTGTAAGATTTATGCTTCTGTTCATAAAACCTACTCTCGTTTGCAGTTTGAAGGCTATAACTTATTTGCATCTTATCAAACCAGCTAAATCTGCAGGGGGTTGAATACTACTTGTAGGCACTGTATATATATATATATATATATATATATACATATATATATATATGTTACTGTAAAAGTTAGAAGGCCGGTAAAATCTAGGATTTACCGGTCAATCTGGACATTTACCGAGACCGTCGGTAAAAGCTCAAAATGAAATGTAAAATTGGACTTTTACCTGTGAAGTCTTGGTAAATGTTAACATTTACCGTCCAGCGTGGTAAAAGTCAGAAATATCAGGTGTGAAGATGGAATATCTGACTTTAACCAAGCGCAGTTGGTAAATGTGCACATTTACCACGGCTTCTTGGTAAATGTAGCTGAGAAGGGTGTAAGCGCAATTGGTAAATGTAAAGATTTACCAATTCGCCCAGGTAAAAGTCCAAAATCGTTCGTTTATATGAAATACATCTGACTTTTACCAACGCTGTTGAGAAATGTTAAGATTTACCAAGACTTCACCAGTAAAAGTCCAATTTTACTTTTCATTTTGAGCTTTTACCGGCGGCCTCGGTAAATGCCCAGATTGACCGGTAAATCCTAGGTTTTACCGGCCTTCTGACTTTTACAGTAACATACATATACATATATATATACAGTACAGACCAAAAGTTTGGACACACCATCTCATTTAAAGATTTTTCTGTATTTTCATGACTATGAAAATTGTACATTCACACTGAAGGCATCAAAACTATGAATTAACACATGTGGAATTATATACTTAGCAAAAAAGTGTGAAACAACTGAAAATATGTCTTATATTCTAGGTTCTACAAAGTAGCCACCTTTTGCTTTGATGACTGCTTTGCACACTCTTGGCGTTCTCTTGATGAGCTTCAAGAGGTAGTCACCGGAAATGGTCTTCCAACAATCTTGAAGGAGTTCCCAGAGATGTTAGCACTTGTTGGCCCTTTTGCCTTTACTCTGCGGTCCAGCTCACCCCAAACCATTTCGATTGGGTTCAGGTCTGGTGACTGTGGAGGCCAGGTCATCTGGCGTAGCACCCCATCACTCTCCCTCTTGGTCAAATAGCCCTTACACAGCCTGGAGGTGTGTTTGGGGTCATTGTCCTGTTGAAAAATAAATGATGGTCCAACTAAACGCAAACCGGATGGAATAGCATGCCGCTACAAGATGCTGTGGTAGCCATGCTGGTTCAGTATGCCTTCAATTTTGAATAAATCCCCAATAGTGTCACCAGCAAAGCACCCCCACACCATCACACCTCCTCCTCCATGCTTCACAGTGGGAACCAGGCATGTACAGTCCATCCGTTCACCTTTTCTGCGTTGCACAAAGACACGGTGGTTGGAACCAAAGATCTCAAATTTGGACTCATCAGACCAAAGCACTGATTTCCACTGGTCTAATGTCCATTCCTTGTGTTCTTTAGCCCAAACAAGTCTCTTCTGCTTGTTGCCTGTCCTTAGCAGTGGTTTCCTAGCAGCTATTTTACCATGAAGGCCTGCTGCACAAAGTCTCCTCTTAACAGTTGTTGTAGAGGTCTGTCTGCTGCTAGAATTCTGTGTGGCATTGACCTGGTCTCTAATCTGAGCTGCTGTTAACCTGCGATTTATGAGGCTGGTGGCTCGGATAAACTTATCCTCAGAAGCAGAGGTGACTCTTGGCCTTCCTTTCCTGGGGCGGTCCTGATGTGAGCCAGTTTCTTTGTAGCGCTTGATGGTTTTTGCAACTGCACTTGGGGACACTTTCAAAGTTTGCCCAATTTTTCGGACTGACAGACCTTCATTTCTTAAAGTAATGATGGCCACTCGTTTTTCTTTACTTAGCTGCTTTTTTCTTGCCATAATACAAATTCTAACAGTCTATTCAGTAGGACTATCAGCTGTGTATCCACCTGACTTCTGCACAACACAACTGATGGTCCCAACCCCATTTATAAGGCATAAAATCCCACTTATTAAACCTGACAGGGCACACCTGTGAAGTGAAAACCATTTCCGGTGACTAACTCTTGAAACTCATCAAGAGAATGCCAAGAGTGTGCAAAGCAGTCTTCAAAGAAAATGGTGGCTACTTTGAAGAACCAAGAATATAAGACATATTTTCAGTTGTTTCACACTTTTTTGTTAAGTATATAATTCCACATGTGATAATTCATAGTTTTGATGCCTTCAGTGTGAATGTACAATTTTCATAGTCATGAAAATACAGAAAAATCTTTAAATGTGAAGGTGTGTCCAAACTTTTTTTCTGTACTGTATATCAAATGGAGAACAATACAGTGTACAGTATAATTGTTTTCAGAAATCTTCCTTCTAATCTGCTTGCCAGGAAGATGGCAGTCATGGGAGGATGCAGTCATTGTCCTATGGATGAAGCAAGAGTGTATTATAGCACAAAGTAACAGTCAGAGTGCTTGTAGTTTCTGTTGGAAACAAACAGTAATTTTTGACACATTGCCAACTGAATTTTTTCTAATACATTGGGTAACTTTTTACCCCATATTACATTACTGTAAAGTTTATGTACAGATGATAAATGGTTCATTCTGTTTGTAAACCATTTCCCTGAATATTTTGACTCTATTTGTGAAGAACCAGCCAGTAGGGAGTTTTTAGGGCAAAATGTGGAAAATGTATACAAACCGTTTTAAGAGATGATAAATGATCCACTTTTATGAGAACGTAAAAACATATTTTGCAAATCTGGATTTTGACTGTGTCTTGCCCCTTTGGATTTGTCATCCAGTACTTGTAATTTAACCACCTAGGTACAACCCGTGCTCTGTCTTCTGGTTACATCTTCCTCTCCATATCTGGTTTGTCTCATCCCGACCTCTCTCTTGGTGATGCCTTCTCTTTGACCCAATTGGTGGCTACTCTAAGGACCATGATCTGGGAATCTGACTGGGAAACACCATACTCCCTCGTGGGGCTTCTAGGGTGTAGAACCAGGAGATTTCTTAGATGCCTCACCTTGAAAACAAATGTGGTTAAAGAATTACTTCAGAGGGAAGGACTGTTACAAGAAGCATTTTCTACACTGCTCAAAGATGTCACTCATGATCACTCTACAGTGCAGCTGATGTCGCTGGTCCACTGTCTGCTAATGGGCAGCGCACCACTCTAGTTTCTCCTGGCGCTGTCACACGCTCAGTGCCACTCACTTCCTGTTCAAATCTTTTGTGCTGCCATTAGGACATCTTCTGTCTCCTGGTCTCCTAAGGCGCCAACATTCACCCAGGTTCATCTTCTATAACCCATGTTCAATTGTCTATGATGCTTAAGAGCCATCCCCCATTACTCATTGCCTGATGAGTAAAGTTATGCAGATTCCTGTATGTGCTAAGGTGGGTTTTTAAGTTAACTATTCTGCTACCGATATACCTTTTATGCAGATCCCATTTATAGAGATGAGCGGATCTTTTGAAATTCAAATTAGCTCGACTCTCAATACGTAAAGCTTGTAATTGCTCGTAAAATACACATGGGGAGAAGAGAGAAAGAAAACCCCCCTGATCATAAGAGCTTACACAGCATACACTCTACAGCAGGGTTCCCCAACTCCAGTCCTCAAGGCCCCCCTAACAGGCTATGTTTTCAGGATTTCCTTAGTATTGCTCAGGTGATAATTACATCACCTGCACAGGCAATAATTCAATCACCTGTGCAATACTAAGGAAATCCTGAAAGCATGATCTGTTGGTGGGCCTTGAGGACTGGAGTTGAGGAACACTGCTCTAGAGTACCGAGAGAGAGAACCCTGGTGATCATAAGAGCTTACACTCTACAGTACAGAGAGAGAGAGATCCCTGCTGATCGTAAGAGCTTACACTCTACAGGAGAGAGACAGGACCCTGCTGACCATAAGAGCTTACACTCTACAGGAGAGAAAGGACCTCACTGACCATAAGAGCTTACACTCTATAGGAGAGAGAGGTCCTCACTGATCATAAGAGCTTACATTCTACAGGAGAGAGAGGACCCCACTGACCATAAGAGCTTACACTCTACAGGAGAGAGAGGACCCTGCTGACTATAAAAGCTTACACTCTACAGGAGAGAGAGGACCCCACTGACCTTAAGAGCTTACACTCTATAGGAGAGAGGGGACCCTGCTGACCAGGGCCGGTTCCAGATTTTCGTGGGCCCTGGGCAAAAGAGTCTCAGTGGGCCCCTTTAACACATGACATGATTCATGATGCCCAGATACGGCAGAGAAATATAGGTATAGTACAATGCAAAGACTTCACTTACTTCTTACATTACAGGAGTGATATCTATTGTAAATTCTACAATAGCTCAGAAACCGGCAAATCCTCACAGGGCATAGTGCATGACCTGAGGGGATTCAAAAGTTTTCATTTTAGACCGCACAGTGTAGTCCTTCATACAGGATTATGGGCCCCACATAGTCCGCCATACAGTATAATGGGCCCACGTAGACTGCCATTCAGTATAATGGACCCCATATATTGCTCCATACACAATAATGAGCCCCATATATTGCTCAATACAGTATAATGAACCCCATATAATGTGCCATACAGAAGAATGAACCCCATATAATGCTCCATACAGAATAATGGAACCCATTTAATACTCCATACAGAGAGAACCCTGGTGATCATAAGAGCTTACACTCTACAGTACAGAGAGAGAGAGATCCCTGCTGATCGTAAGAGCTTACACTCTACAGGAGAGAGACAGGACCCTGCTGACCATAAGAGCTTACACTCTACAGGAGAGAAAGGACCTCACTGACCATAAGAGCTTACACTCTATAGGAGAGAGAGGTCCTCACTGATCATAAGAGCTTACATTCTACAGGAGAGAGAGGACCCCACTGACCATAAGAGCTTACACTCTACAGGAGAGAGAGGACCCTGCTGACTATAAAAGCTTACACTCTACAGGAGAGAGAGGACCCCACTGACCATAAGAGCTTACACTCTATAGGAGAGAGGGGACCCTGCTGACCAGGGCCGGTTCCAGATTTTCGTGGGCCCTGGGCAAAAGAGTCTCAGTGGGCCCCTTTAACACATGACATGATTCATGACGCCCAGATACGGCAGAGAAATATAGGTATAGTACAATGCAAAGACTTCACTTACTTCTTACATTACAGGAGTGATATCTATTGTAAATTCTACAATAGCTCAGAAACCGGCAAATCCTCACAGGGCATAGTGCATGACCTGAGGGGATTCAAAAGTTTTCATTTTAGACCGCACAGTGTAGTCCTTCATACAGGATTATGGGCCCCACATAGTCCGCCATACAGTATAATGGGCCCACGTAGACTGCCATTCAGTATAATGGACCCCATATATTGCTCCATACACAATAATGAGCCCCATATATTGCTCAATACAGTATAATGAACCCCATATAATGTGCCATACAGAAGAATGAACCCCATATAATGCTCCATACAGAATAATGGAACCCATTTAATACTCCATACAGAATAATGGACCCCATATAATGCTCCATACAGAATAATGAGGCCATATAATGCTACATACAAGAATAATGGACGCCATATAATGCTCCATACAGAAAAAATGGACTTAATATATTGCTCCATACAGAATAATGAGACCCATATAATGCTCCATACAGAATAATGGACCCCATATAAGGCTCCATACATATTAATGGACATCATATATTGCTCCATTCTGAACAATGGACCCCATATATTGCTCCATACAGAATAATGAGCCCCATATAATGCTACATACAAGAATAATGAACCGCATATAATGCTCCATACAGAATAATGAGCCCCATATAATGCTCCATAGAGACTGGGCCCCATATTATGCTCCATAAAGAATGGGCCCCATACATTGCTCCATACATTTAAAAAAAAAATCAAATTCTCACCTCTCCTCGCTGGTAGCAGGTCAGGACTGATCAGTGTCTTCTGGCTCTCTGCACTGTCAGAGCAGAGGGTGTGCTGTACTGACGTCATCGCGCCCTCTGCCGCTGACACGTCACAGTGTCAGAAGACGTGGAAGATGCAGGAACTGCGGTGGAACAGGGAGAGGTAAGTATTGCAAGTGCCGGGGCCCTGAGCAAGTGGGGGGCCCACTCGCGGGCACTGGGCTCCCCCAAATCACCGGCCCCATAGCGTGCCGGGGCCCCCGACGGCGAGTGGGCCCTCCTGCTTGCTCAGGGCTCCGACACTTGCCCGGGTGCTGACACCGGCCCTGCTGCTGACCATAAGAGCTTACACTCTATGAGATAGAGAGGACCCCATTGATCATAAGAGCTTACACTCTACAGGAGAGAGAGAGAACCCCACTAACCATAAAAGCTTACACTCTACAGGAGAGAGAGAGGACCCCACTAACCATAAGAGCTTACATTGTACAGGAGAGAGAGGACCCCATTGATCATATGAGCTTACACTCTACAGGAGAGAGAGGGGACCCCATTGATTATAAGAGCTTACACTCTACAGGCGAGAGAAGACCCTGCTGACCATAAGAGCTTATACTCTACAGGAGAGAGAAAGAGAATCTCGCTGACCATAAGAGCTTACACTCTACAGGAGAGAGAGATTTACCCAGTGGCTCTGGAGATGGAAAACAACTCTGCTGTACAAACTGTGCTCCACTGGGAGCCGCTGATCTGTGATGCCCCAGGTACTGACCACCACTGTACAAAGTATGATAGTCTGACAGATGTCATAGCTGAAGGCCATAATGGAGAAGCCCGCGTGGTCACGCAAAGAGATGTTAGTCGACTCTCTGATGCTTCAGCAATGTGGGAAATGGTGCTGCGCAGGTTGCTTTGGTGAACCTCGAATTGAATCTCAAAGTGTTCAAACTCGCATGAAACTGCAAATTTTGGGACATTCAACTCAAACTGGATGCTCTGCGGATTGATCTGCTCATATACCCAGTTCCCATCTGCTGCCTGTCTACTGATATAAGTGAACTCCACCTGCCCTGACTTTGTGCCATCTGACTATGAATTAGGATCATTCTTCTTCTGTCATTACATATTGGAATCCATCATCCGTCAGCTGGTGCTAGTGAAGCCTACTCTGATGTAGATGAAGAAAGGTCCCGGCACTCATGTGTAGAATAAACTGTTTTTAATCCACCACACACATGGAAATTCAATTGGATTTCCATGCGTTTGCTGGATTGAAAATAGTTTAATCTACACGGTAGTACCGGGACCTTTCTTCATCTACTATACTGACTTCCATGAGCACCACCACATGCGGAGTGCAGGCCTACCCTCTCTCTACTCTGATGTTGTGACCTGGGTATTTCTTGCAGAAAACTTCAGATCAATGTATAGAGGTTTAAGGGTGAATCCCTTAGATTCCATTACTCAAGTCACATCCATTTCAACCCAACGTGTCCACAACTTTACAGACAAACCTTTTATTAAAAGCAAATAGGAATAAAAATAGAAAAGGCTGACTTTTCGAGGACTACTCGATTGATTTTTGCTAATATGCTCCTAGCCTTATAAAATGAGTAACAATGGCTACACTCTGGAGGTAATTTCTCATTTTCATGTGCTTCAATGGCATTTAATAACTCAAAATATGCAAGGAAAGTGCTCAGATAAGAACATGCTTGCTTTTGTACATGTTCCCTCACATCATTCCTGATAAGTGTGTGAAATGGGATTGGGGCTGACATGTATGTGTTGCTGTGCGCACTGATTATTTGTAAGGTCATGCCTTTGTGTCATAGTAGGCACATTAGCGATTCATTAAAAACTCTTGCTATTATATAGACATGATCAGCAGAATGGAGAGTTATGTCATGTAAAGGGACACGTTCAAATTTTAATATCTGCGGAATAAAACATGTCGTAACATACAGTATCTCTTGACTCTTTCTTACAGGGAATGAATCTGAATTCAGCGTGTAGTTTTCCTTTTAGATGGCACATTTCTCCTTATTCATTCAGGCATTGCTTCAGTATCTCATGAGAAATAGTGCACAATCAGGTAATAACGTTATTAATGGCACATAATAAAGTACATACCCCGCTAGAGAGAAGAAGAAGGCGGAGGATGGTAAAGTCATTGAAATAAGAATGTTAATAGTCACCTTTAGCAGCTGTAATCTTCGGGTTGGGGGTGATATACCATTATATGATTAGTCTGTGCTACCTGTACACATATAGAGGGATTTTAATATGAACAGATGTTCATACGAGATGAATCTTTATTATCCATTTAGTGTTTCCTTGCCAGGAGTAGTCCACCGTCTCTTGGGGTGCAACATTTAAATGGCAGTTCTTGGTGTCATTACTTTAAAGGGGTTTATGTCTTCATATATAAAATGTATAAATGAGTAGATAAAGGGAATATATGTAATTTACTAATATTCACTCCACCTTGTTTAATCGAATAAAGAAGCCATGCCACCTTGTTTGTCAAGTCTTACCTCCAGAAAGCACTGCCTCTCGCATCCTCCTAAAAGGCCAGTAATGTAGGGTGTCAGCACCCCATCCATCAACACCTATTAGGATGTGCATGTGCTAATTTTCTAGTTCGCAAGGGCAGATGAAAGTGCAAATGTGCCCATATATATATATATATATATATATATATATATATCAAAAACTCCATTGGGACTTCGATTCTTCGTCACACAAATTTAATACATCATCGTCACATGTTCGAAAACCCCTAAACAAGCTGCAATTCTCATCAAAATTGCTATATATGGCTATGAATAGACACATATATCATAAAGAACTCCCAACAGAGCACCTCAAAATCATATTTTTCTTTTTACGAATATAGATTTGGCCTCCTTTCCTGAGACGGAAATGAGAGTTTTCCTGAACCAGTACCAAAATGTTGCCCTCTGCATTAGAGCTTTACACACACCTTTCCTAAAAATGTTTGCGATAAAAAGTTTTACAAATACATTATTTTCTATACCACTAAGCACTAGGTAATCACCCTAGTAAATCCTATTAGGACTTGTGCTTTTGAGAGTAAAGAAGAAAATGTAACATCTCTGCCATATTTAGCATGATACAACATGTATCTACTTTTTAGTGACACTTTGTGTAAGTGTATGTGCACATGATCCGGACAGGCAATGCTTTGGACGCAGCATACTGTATGCTGCGCTCAAAGCGCTACGTTATATGAACGCAGGTGCATCCGCATGTGTTCATTGAACCCTGCGGATTCACCGTATTCAATACACTGTAGTGATCTAATTACTCTTGTGTAGACTAGATTTTCTAGAAATCCAATCCACTATGCTGTAACACCTGGCCGCTGCGGGTTTGACGCTGCATAACACGCAGCGTCAAACACGTTGCATCTCCAGATCGTGTTCACATACCCTAAGACATACAGTGCCATGTCAAAGTTTGGGCACCCCTGGTCAAAATTACTATTATTGTGAACAGTTAAGCAAGTTGAAGATTAAATGATCTCTAAAAGGCCTGAAGTCAAAGATGACACATTTCCTTTGTATTTTAGGCATGTTTTCATATGTTCATCTTTTACATTTTAAAAAGGAAAACTGAAAGAATTTATCAAGAAAGAATTGATGAAAATCCCCCAAACAAGAATTGAAAGACTTTTATCTGTCTACAAAAAGCGTTTACAAGCTGTGATACTTTCAAAAGGGGGCGCTACTAGGTAATAACCATGCAGGGTGCCCAAACTTTTGCATCAGCCCATTTTCCTTTTTGTAATTTTTAAAATGAACAAAAATGACAATGTATTTTGTTTTTGCCTAAAATACAAAGGAAATGTGTCATCTTTAACTTTAGGCCTTTTAGAGATCATTTCATCTTCAACTTGCTTAATTGTTCACAATAACAGTAATTTTGACCAGTGCTGCCAAAACTTTTACATGCCACTGTATCTATCTTCTTCTGTTGGCTGATCTGAATCAACTATTAAGGGTCAATTTACACCTTTGTTTGCCATGTACAGTGTCAAGACTTAAAATCAACTGAATAAAAAGTTAAAATTGCTTTAAAATGACAGGTCTGACAAATGGTACACAACATACTGTATATCAAGTTGATTCTTCTAGAACAAATACCCCTGACTAGTGTTGGTGCAAATTGATTCTCAAGATCCCATCCATCAACAATGTCAATAACCTGTGTCCACTGGAAAGGAGCCTTGAGAACTGTCTTCTACCTCCCGGCATCCGCAAGTCTAGCCTGCCTGGCACACTTTACCAATGACGCACATCTGCTTTCGCACAAGGCCGACTAATCGCACACCAACTCTTCCTCTGATGTATGATGCTGTATAGTCGTAGAGTTGCTCATGTTGCTTATAAGTTTTTACCTAGTATCTGTCACACAGGTGAGGGAAAGACTAAGAGCACAAAGACGGGAAGAGGGGGAGGAAGCCCAAACACTAGGGGAGGAGTGGAGACCGCTAGGCAGATCTGACAACACCCTGACTCACCTAATGTCACTAAATAGGTTCCGCACCTATCGCTGAGCAGGAAATTTAATCCTTGACTGCCCCTAGCAATAGGTCCTAGATAGGGAAAGGACAGAGTGAGCACTAGTCAGCCCCCACTGCAACTAAAGACAAACAGATAGACAGAGAGGGGAATACACTTAGCTTGAGAAGACACCAGAGAGATCACGCCAACTATCCTCCAAGGGAACTCCAAGAAGACACTAGCCGACTACTAGTACTTCAAGCCTGGACAGAGGAAAATAGAGCGATCACTGGCGACTCTCTGGAGAGACTGAAGGTATTTAAACATCCAGCAAGGGTGTGTCAATTAACAGCAGAAGGTGGCGGTCACTGCTAGGTCCTAGAGGGAGAAGGATATCACTACACAACAGAGATAAAAGGTGAAGAAGGTGCCTGTAGAGCCAAGTGCAATGACCTTCTACAGCTGGATCCAGAATGATTGTCTATCACACCTGACACACTCGTGACAGTATCCAAACTTTTGCTCCTTTCTACCGTACTTTTGTTTTGCTCTTACACTACTTGTCTTGCTTGCCAATTCGGTAACATTGTAATGTAGTGACCAAGTTATACAAAAAAAATAAACCAAGAAAGCACAAAATAGTTGTTTGACGCTTGCTACATCTGTTTTTTATGCTGGATGATTTTCATGGAATAATGCAGCTAACTAACCCAGCTGAAAAAAGGTGTATCGATGTACGTTGGCCTGAAGGAAGCCAACAGGACACTCTTTTGACCTCCACCAGGTAAATGGCCTGTGGATACATTTTACATACAGCATTGATACATTGCGAGCACAGTGTGAATGTAGACTAGATTTATCTTAGGCAACTTCAGAGGATATATTTCAATGTACTTTTTTTTTAATTAGCTTTAAAATTAATTAAATGAAAATATCCAATGTGAATAATTGGTATTCATACACATGACTTCTCGGGTCCTGGGTGGACCAACTGGCGCAATTAATGTCTCGCTTTCCCTACCAGAGACTCTTTAATCCCATAAATAAAAGATTACTTGAATATCTTGAAACACATTTCAACACAAGGTAGCCATCTGTGTTAGAAGAAGTTTCTGAGATGGTCAATTTAATTCCTGCAGAAGGCAACATGAAGGAATACAGAATGCATTTTACAAGGCACATGAGTATTTCTCATTAAATGTAGCAGCTTGATCAAGATTGTATTCCTTAAAGTTATTCACCTAAAGGATATCAGTACATATAAATGTGTTGCTTAGCAAGTTGTTTATGGAACGAAGCCTTTAATAAAAGGTCAGTAGTGACTGTAAAGTAATGGTGGATCCACTACTACGAAGGGTTTAAAATATTTATTGCATAAAATATTAATTCTGGTTTATCATCTTCAACTCAGCTGAAGTCCAAAGATGAGGCTGGTACATCAGTTGTTCTGGTGTCCGTGTCAATCAAAATGTCAACTCCATCGGGGTAAATGTTTATGTATTAAAAACGATCCGGATAAGATGTCTGAATGGGCAAACACTTGGAAAATGAGATTTAATGTTGATAAATGTAGAGTAATGCACCTAGGACAGAGTAATCCTATTGCTGCATATACAGTACTGACCAAAAGTTTGGACACACCTTCTCATTTAAAGATTTTTCTGTATTTTCATGACTATGAAAATTGTACATTCACACTGAAGGCATCAAAACTATGAATTAGCACATGTGGAATTATATACTTAACAAAAAAGTGTGAACAACTGAAAATATGTCTTATATTCTAGGTTCTTCAAAGTAGCCACCTTTTGCTTTGATGACTGCTTTGCACACTCTTGGCATTCTCTTGATGAGCTTCAAGAGGTAGTCACAGGAAATGGTCTTCCAACAATCTTGAAGGAGTTCCCAGAGATGCTTAGCACTTGTTGGCCCTTTTGCCTTCACTCTGCGGTCCAGCTCACCCAAACCATCTCGATTGGGTTCCGGTCTGGTGACTGTGGAGGCCAGGTCATCTGGCGTAGCAACACATCACTCTCTTTCTTGGTCAAATAGCCCTTACACAGCCTGGAGGTGTGTTTGGGGTCATTGTCCTGTTGAAAAATAAATGATGGTCCAACTAAACGCAAACCGGATGGAATAGCAAGCCGCTGCAAGAAGCTGTGGTAGCCATGCTGGTTCAGTATGCCTTCAATTTTGAATAAATCCCCAACAGTGTCACCAGCAAAGCACTCCCACACCATCACACCTCCTCCTCCATGCTTCACGGTGGGAACCAGGCATGTAGAGTCCATCCGTTCACCTTTTCTGCATCGCACAAAGACACGATGGTTGGAACCAAAGACCTCGAATTTGGACTCATCAGACCAAAGCACAGATTTCCACTGGTCTAATGTCCATTCCTTGTGTTCTTTAGCCCAAACAAGTCTCTTCTGCTTGTAGGCTGTCCTTAGCAGTGGTTTCCTAGCAGCTATTTTACCATGAATGCCTGCTACACAAAGTCTCCTCTTAATAGTTGTTGTAGAGATGTGTCTGCTGCTAGAACTCTGTTTGGCATTGACCTGGTCTCTAATCTGAGCTGCTCTTAACCTGCGATTTCTGAGGCTGGTGACTCGGATAAACTTATCCTCAGAAGCAGAGGTGACTCTTGGTCTTCCTTTCCTGGGGCGGTCCTCATGTGAGCCAGTTTCTTTGTAGCGCTTGATGGTTTTTGCAACTGCACTTGGGGACACATTCAAAGTTTGACCTTCATTTCTTAAAGTAATGATGGCCACTCGTTTTTCTTTAGTTAGCTGCTTTTTTCTTGCCATAATACAAATTCTAACAGTCTATTCAGTAGGACTATCAGCTGTGTATCTACCAGACTTCTGCACAACACAACTGATGGTCCCAACCCCATTTATAAGGCAAGAAATCTCACATATTAAACCTGACAGGGCACACCTGTGAAGTGAAAACCATTTCCAGTGACTACCTCTTGAAACTCATCAAGAGAATGCCAAGAGTGTGCAAAGCAGTCATCAAAGCAAAAGGTGGCTACTTTGAAGAACCTAGAATATAAGACATATTTTCAGTTGTTTCACACTTTTTTGTTAAGTATATAATTCCACATGTGTTAATTCATAGTTTTGATGCCTTCAGTGTGAATGTACAATTTTCAAAGTCATGAAAATACAGAAAAATCTTTAAATGTGAAGGTGTGTCCAAACTTTTGGTCTGTACTGTACATTCAATGGGAGTATACTCAGGACTACAGAACAGGAGAAGGTCTAGGGTATAATGGTTACAAGTAAGCTGAGCAACAGCACTCAATGTCAAGCAGCAGCTGCAGAAGCAAACAAGATTTTAGGATGTATAAAAAGAGAGCTAAAATCCCATGATCCCTTTATGAATCACTTATGAGGCCACATCTAGAATATGGGATCCAGTTTTGGGCTCCACAATTTAAAAAGGATATTCAGAATTAGAGTTAGTTCAAATTCGGCCTCTAGATTATTACAAGGGATGGAGGCCTCTCATATGATGAGAGGTTGGAAAAGTTGGGCTTGTTTAGCTTAGAAAAAAGACGTCTCAGAGGAGATCTCATTTACATGTATAAATATATGTGGGGTCAGTACAAAGGACTAACACATTACTTATTCCTTCCAAAGACCATACTAAAGACCAAGGGGCACTCATTACGGGTGGAAGAAAGGTGATTGCGGCAGCTAAATAGGAAAGGGTTCTTTACAGTCAGAGCAGTCAGACTGTGGAATGTCGACCACAAGAGGTAGTGATGGCCGACACTATAACAGCTTACAAAAAAGGGCTGGATGATTTCATCAGTACACATAACATTGTGGGTTATAGTCAAATTAGTGACAAAATGTACAATTGGTGGAGAAAGGTTGAACTTGATGGACCTAGGTCTTTTTTCAACCTACGTAACTATGTAAAATGCTGCAAGTGCATCGCTAATGTCCCAACGCTATCTTGTCCATAGTCTTGTATCAAAGATAAGGAAATGTATTGCAGGCCCTGTCATTGGGGTGTGAAGATTTCTTGTTAAAAGAACATATAATTATTTCTTATGGTCCATTGTTATTTTTATGATATATTTGTACCCTAATATAATTCTTTTGTTGGGTATTTGCTGGCACTATTACTTAGGCTGTGGACTTAACGGGAATCGGTCAGTTTTTGCTGCACCATCTGAAATAATGAAAGGGCTAAAACCCTGATCCCAGTGGTGTGTCACTTACTGGAGCTTTGATATTCTCACTATTTTATGTGCTGCAGCTCTGCTAGTCCTCTTAATCCTGAGCTCTGTTTAACCTCGCCCACATCATTGACTGACCTCTTTCTATCTACTCTGTGCATAGGCAGAAAGATGTGAGTCAGTTGTAGGGGGGAGGCAGGGATAGACAGAGCTAATGAATATGGAGGACTACATGGCAGCAGGTGTACTAGTCCGCTAGTAATCTCATACTCAGTTTTTGTCAAAGCAACACCAAGCAGGTTAACGAAACAAGTCCCTTAAAATCACTTTTTATTAGTATAATTAAAATTCACCTATAACGTGCAAAATCGCCAAAAATTACATACAAGACACATATAGTAAAATATATATACTCTTGATAAGACCCCTTCCTTTGAAATCAGATATAGAAGGATGTCAGCAGAGAGTGGTCTTTATAAATTCAGTTAATTATGTAATCCTCAAAGGTAGAGATGGGAAAAGAGAGTCACTATTCCCTATACTTCACTCCTACCCTATGCCGCAGAAGTTGGCACCCGAAAACGTTGAGAATGGCGGCCTCACTCCTCTTCGGCTTTCCCTGTTCCACCCTGGCCTAACAAAGTATAAACTGGTTATGGTGTCAGGGAAAGATGGAATAATGACTGACAAGCCTGCATAATACAAATACCTTTGTCCCAAGTTCACCGCACTCAATAGATCAAATTGATATGTCAGAGTTGGAGGTAGTGATGGAAAGAGGGACACTGTTCCCTATATTTAGCCCTTACCTATGCCGCGGAGGTATTATAAGAATTGAAAAAAAAAATAGCTAAAATTATTTATGGCATTTGTATTCTTTATGCAAATAACCCAAATCATTGCAAGACTCAGGGCCACCCTTCCCTAAGGAGAATCCTGCCATGCATCTGTCACCTTACCAAAAAGCCAGCTCCACAAGAACTCACTAGTTAGCACTAAAATTTGGCATTCTACGCTGCAAGGACAATAATCATTAAAGTAGCAGTGATTTTTTTTTTATTTATTTATCCTGTCACTAGTCCCCCAATGCATGTAATTTTGACAAAATTATTTTAGCTGTTGTTTTCTATCTAAAAATTTATAATATACTTCCCTTCATTTGTTTCATGTAATCTCATCGTGACCTCCTGTGAATTACATGCTTTCTGACTTCTGTGAAGGCAGTCGCCATCTCAGTTACCAGACATTCATCTATGATGAAATTTCATCGACTGCACTGCTGAAGTTATCCACAAGGGAGAAAGAAACTACTATCACAGTTACTGATGATCACTACACGGGACCTGTCATACAATTATAATAAAGGCCATAACAATTCAGCCTCCCTGCCTGTAACCTCTTTGGGTATTTATGAGAATATAGAGAGAAGGATAAGCACACTGTCCCCACAAGGGGATGGTACCGGCTCTAGCTTGTGATACAGTACTGATGTAGCAATGGATTTATAGCAGCGTATAGAGGAATAAAATGCAGAGTCAAGATGGAGACTGAATTAAAGGAAGCAGTGGCTTAACTGCATGGATGAAAGTATATTTTATATAATAGAGGAGCAGAGTGTGACAGACAATCAGTTGGGGTTGCAGAGATGGGCAAATAATTGACCTAATACATTTTAGAATGATAAGGTATATAGTTATGAACCCTCCAGGGTCACCATGTCCAACCCCCTGCTCAATGCAGGATTCACTAAACTATCTCAGACAGATATCTGTCCAGCCTCTGTTTGAAGACTTCCATTGAAGGAGAACTCACCACCTCTTGTGGCCGCCTGTTCCACTCATTGATCACCATCACTGTCAAAAAAGTTTTTTTAATATCTAATCTGTGTCTTCTACAAATTGATAGCATCCAACTTCTGGGCCTCTATTACCTTTGAGAATCAATGGATTTAGGTAGTTAGAAGCACAGCTGTACAGGGAACCCCAACATAACTCTTTGCTCTTTACACCTCCTGAAACGTGAGGCACAAGATTACCAGCTTTAAAAAAAAACATGATTTTGCTATACTCTGTCAGGAGAGGCTTATACTATATACGCCTAAGTTTGACCACTCAGTGGTTGTGATGTGAACTGCAACCTGTCAAGGGTTTTTATAGCATTTCATGATAATGTATTGAATTTGTTTTGTGACAAATTGTAGTCTTTAACCAAAATAAAAAAGGTAAAGAAGGACATCAATATTTACACAATATTTACCAATTTATCACAATGTGAACGATTCTCTATGAGTTATACTCTTTACATCCCCTTCCCAGCAAGTGTAAGGATTTAAAAAAAAAAAAAAAAAAGTGAACCAATAATGAAAATCTGAGCGTCAATATATTCTGCAGCACTTTACAATTCAGAAGATACATGTATAAACTGTCAGACGCACAATACAGAGTAAGGCTAGGGTCACACTGCTGCATTTTCTCTCATCCGAGAAAAGCAGTTTGATTTTACTAATCACACTCTGAGTTTGATGGTGATGAACCAACTTTCTCGGATGTGGAGAAGATGGAAAAAAATCTCCATCTTCTCCATTGTGTCAGTCCATGAAAATTGGACTGCACTCGGATGCAATCCAATTGTGGTCTGATTTTTTTGATAGACCCATTGACTTGCATTGTCACGTGCAATCTGATAATCGGATGCCACTTGGGCATGTTGCAGTTTTGTCCTCGGACTGGCTCGGTTCAAGTGTGATCCGATGAGCATGAGCCTTAACACAACTCAACAATTCAAATGGAGTAACAGCTGTGCTCGCAAGAGCTTACAATCTATGAAAAGATAACATTGACCCAAAAGGCAAAAAGTGCTAGTTTTGTATGGTCCAGACATCTTTAATACTAAATAAGTGCATGTAACGCTGCATGAGCCAGTTACCAGCATGTATTTCTATATACACAAGTATGGAGTGTTATTGAATGAATGGAGTCTGGCGGAAACTTAAAAGAATGGACCAGATTCTGAGTGGAAATGTAGAAAGAGATAAAAGGAGAACAATTTGTAAATTTCACCATCATTATAGACCTACCTAAACAGTGCATATTTAGGGAGTTTACAATGAACCCTAGGAATTATCCTGATGGGGTAGCACATTCCAAAGAACTGGCGCAGCTCGAGAAAAGTTTTGAAAACAGGAGTGGGAGGTTAAGATTATGTCATAATGTGATAAAATCTTAACTGCCAGTTTTAGGCTTTATTCACATGTCCAGTATTCCTATTTTGAAAAACGGATCCATTAATTGGTTAAAACTAAAGATGAGCAAACCCAAACTAAACACTGAACATGGATTTTTCCTGAAAGTCTGTTTTAATGTTCAGAGTTCATGGGAAAGTCTGGACAAGAGAGAGAATTTTCCAGCTCCAAAGTTTGGGTCCCCATTCTTTTCAACGGGGTTCGGGTTCTGGTTCAAGTTCGAGTACATTTCTGGTACCTGAACCAATATTTGGACTTAAGTTCGAGTCGGGTACCAGAATCCGATCTTCCAAGGGTCCGCAAATTCCTAGTTAAAACGGATATGTTGAAATTGAACCACAAACGGACAGCATTTTTAACGGATCCATTAGCATTTTAAAACAGATCCTTTTTAAAATTGATTCCCTTTTGCTGTCCATTTCTATCCGTATTTAACGGATCCGTTAGGTCGAACTGCACGACTGTGGTGTTCTGGACATGCACAGTAAAAGGATCAGTTAACTGATTGCATGACGGAGGCAATCTTCAAGGATCCCTTTTCCATTATACATTAAAGGATTCTTTAGACATTCGTGATTTTTGGCCAGACAAAACTTTTCATCTGGCAATTAATGCAGTTTGCTAACGGATTTGCACCACACTAATGACACTTTGGGACACTTTGGGTCAACATTTCATTGAGTGGATCCAATACTGGATCCTTTTATTTCAGCTTTTGCATTCCCTATACAGATACAAAAAAGGAAATAAATCTGTTATAGTAGATATTAGATATTGTGGCTATCTAGCAAAGATGTTTAAAATCCTAATAATCAGGTTCATTTCCATTCCACAGAAGACTTGGATTGGTGCTTGGTTACTATGCAGTTGTTTCTGCATTGTATAGTTCCCATTGTATCTGTGATCCATGAGAAGGTGGACACTAGAGACCAGAAACTCCTGATTCTGCAAAAGCCATCAATGGTCTTAAAAAAAAAAAGAAAGAAATGCCAATTTCTTCATTGGTAAGAAGAAACCTTTGTCTGTGGCTCTAACTTGATTTTTAATATTACTTAGCTAAGTCTATGTTTTGAGTGGGAATTTTTATGCAACTTGCAACAATACATCTGAAATGGTGAAATTTGCCTAGAAATTCTGTCCTTCAGTTTCTTCTCTGGAATGGAAATAATGTTGTTTAGCAGGATTACATATGTCAGTCATAAATAAGATAAAATACATGTATTTAATTAAAGAAATCATTTTGCACAGAAAGCTTATTTCGCTAAATATTTACATGAGTTAATATGCAATAATGATGCCAAAATGTTATTTCTGCCAAGAGAAAATTATGTATTATTATCCTTAGGCTTTAATGAAAGTTGTGCCATGTCCTTTCCCTTGTAGTGTCTATATTGGCACCTATACACATAATGTACTTCGCCTTTTTGAATTATGAACCTGTGCTGATGATGACCAAGAAAAGTAAAAAAAAAAAAATTGCATTTGAATATATGAACATACTATTCTATGATATTCCTTGTAGGGAAAATCGGGCCAAATTCATTTTCTGGCATGTCCTATAGACATATTAGCAAAGAGTTCTGACTTTTAAATATATAGTAGGGCTCCCCCTAGTGTTTAAACCATATAGCATTGTGTACGCCCTCCTGATGAGCTGAGTGCTGGTGGTCACACATGCTCAGTCGCTCTCCCCTCAGCCGAGTCTCTGCAGAGCAACCAATAAAATAGCTTTCTGCTGGCTTGTTATGGAAGGGTCAGAGCCTCTACAGGTAGAGTACCTGAAACTACTCTTTTCACCAGGGAAGTAGTAAGAGATGATTCATTATTGCCTTATTTTTTTGGCTAGTTTTGGTGTTTTAGGCATGTTTTGCATCTAATTTGGTCTTAATTCTTCTTGCGCCTCACTTTTTTACATATAGAAAAAGACTTGGCACTCAGAAGGATATTTGCAGTAAACAGAAGAGACGTTTATTCAGGCAATCATAAACGGTTAAACGTTTTCGGTCCTACATTAGGACCTTCATCAGAACTGATTGCCAGAGGGTTTGGGGTAAGCTGCCTTATAGTAGCGCTGTGGATGTGACACACGTCGCTGCAGAGTATGCGTCATCTATATTGACTACGGGTTGGAACCCTGCTTGAGCTCCGCATCTCACATGTGAAGTGCCGTAGATCTATTTATACTACAACTCACTTTTTTACATGTTTTTTTTTGTCTAATTTTAATTTTTAGTTTGCCATTCTGGGCGGGATTTTTGGTTTCCAGCTGATTCGTCATTTGCAACTTTTCGAAGAGTTGCAATTTTTTGGTGCTAATGTACTCCAATTGCCAGTTTTCTCTGGAGTGTATTTTTTGTATGGCATATGTGGCACCCCAGGGGTCCGGTTGCCACAGTGGCATTGCCTCCCTCACAAGGGGTGATGCCATGCCTGGAAGCAAGGAGGGGTCCCCTAATCAGGTTTACTAGCATACAACACTTTCCTGGCTCCAGACCAGCAAGGGGAGCTCCTCCCCTTAGCAACTGGAATCTGAAGTCTGGGTTAGCAAGAGTTAGTGAGAGGAGTTGAAGACAGGACAGCAACGAGGAAAGACCTGGGGAAGGGCGCTGTAAGCCAGCTCACCCCAGAGGAGAGAAGCGCATAAGAACCGGACACCGGAGTCCGAGGTTGTGGGGCACTGAAGGCCCAGCAGCAGAAACCGGAGGGCAGGAGACTGAAGGTCTCCTGGCCCCATCAGATGCCCGGAGGCTCAGCAGCACCATAGGGCCCAGCACCGCCACATGGGAGCGACACTCCAAGAAGGCCCGAGCTGCCTGCCATACGGGTGAGGAACAGACGTTTTACTCAAGGACGAGGGCCGCAGCATAGCTACAAGCAGCAGGGACAAAGAGCTTAGCGCAGAGGGAAGGCCTCCAACTTTACCTGGCGAGGTGGATCCCCAACTTGCTTCCAGGCTGCCCGAACCTCTACCACCAGCTAGTACCCATGCCCCGGTCTGCTTAACAACCGCAAGTAAAGATAAGAGGAAACCGCCATTAATCTGTCATTATCTGCACCATCACCTGCATTACACCGCACCAACCACATCCACCCAATAATATCACCACATCCTGACCTGGAGCTAAGCTCTGCCTGTGGAGAGCTGAACCAACTCTGCTGCGTCATCATCAGCTCTACAGGATCTGCACCGCAGCGGCGGCCCCATATAGCCGCATACCACAGGTAGTGTCACGAACATTATCTATAAAAACTTTATTCACTTTTCTTTATTCCCCTTTTATTGACCGCCCTGGGTGACGGACTGGGTCACCGCCACTGTGACACCCCCAGCACCGACCGGCCCGGCTACCGA
This sequence comes from Phyllobates terribilis, assembly GCF_046119375.1. NCBI lineage: Eukaryota > Metazoa > Chordata > Amphibia > Anura > Dendrobatidae > Phyllobates > Phyllobates terribilis. The sequence goes on from NW_027362768.1 coordinate 149,397,682, forward strand.
GTACCACACGGCCCAGGGAGCGCATCACATACATTTTTTGCGACATTTTGGAAATGTGCAACTTTCTGCACTAATACAATTTTTTTTACTCCATTTTGAAGAATTAAATGCAGAAAGCAAAAAAAAAAAGAAAAGCAACTTATAAAAAAAACATAAATGATGAATTGGGACTCTGAGGAATCCAATATAAACACAGAGCCTACGCAGTCCATGCTGATGTTGTCCTTGTTCAGATTTGAACCCAGGACCTTTGCATGGCAAGGCAACAGTTCTAACTACTGGGCTTGTCTTAGGGCTTGTTCCCACATTGTGTTTTTGCTGTGTTTCATCAGCACTTTATTTTACCGCAGAAAAAAACATAACGTTTTACAGTACCAGCAAAGTGAATGAGACTTTTTCAAATCAAATCTGCAGCATGACAATTCTTTCAGCATTTTTGCAGCGTTCTTTACCCATTCAAATGAATAGGAAAAACGCAGAAATAATTTGCTAAAAAAACGCATGTAATTTACAATACATTTTTTACTGCCAACACTCTATTTTTTGCTGCATAAAAATCTGCTGCAAATACGCAACATGTGCAGACACCCTTAGGCTACGTTCCCATAATGAGCTTAAAGAAGTTGTCCACTACTTGGACAACTCCTTGCATTATCCCACGCTTGGCCCCAATAAAATAAAAAAGCTTATACTCATTCCCGCAGTGTCGGCACTCGCTACTTGGACTACCCCTTTAAGGTGTTTTTGATTTTACAGATTTTCTGCAGCCATTAAGTAAAATGGGTTAGTTGCATTTTTTCGATATATGCAGCGTAAAAAAACTCACCAAAAACTCATCATGGAAATGTAGCCTTAGGCTATGTTCACACATCATCGTTTTTTCAGCATTTTTTTTCTGCAGCAAAACTGCAGAAAAACCTGATCTATTGCTAGGAGGTTGTTCAGGATTTTTTTTTTATGTTTTTGCTTATTTTTTGTTGCGTTTTTTCAGCGTTTTTTTTCCCTGTCCTTTTGTTTCTTATATGCATGTACATAAAGTTCAGTGAAAAAAAAATATCTCATTCTGGTTTTGGCACAAAAAACGCTGAAAAAAACGCTGAAAAATTTGACACCTGCGTTTTTGGTGCATTTTTTCAGCGTTTTTTTTCACCACCCATTACTTCCAATGGGTGAAAAAAACACTGAAAAAAAGTGACATGCTCTATTCTGCAAAACAAAAACATGCAAAGCACAAAATCCGGAACAAAAAAAAATCCCCATGATATGTGCATGAGATGTCTGGAATCTCATAGACTTTGCTGGTACCGCAAAACGCAGCTGAAAATTTGCATAAAAAAACGCATTAAAAAACACTGAAAAAACCATGATGTGTGAATGTAGCCTTAGGGTATATCCACACATTGTCTTTTTGATGTGTTTTTTTTCACCTGTAGCGGAAAAAAAAGCAGACTTTTACAGTACTGATTTCTGAAATCTCATGCACACGCTGCTTATTTTTTTTCTTGAAGCCGTTTTATATCTGCAGCACGTCAGTTCTTTTGGCATTTTTGCAGCGTGTTCTAAATGAATTAGCAAAATTATTCCTGCCAACACTCCAGGATTTGCAGCAGGTTTTTTTTCTGCTGCAAAAACTGAACATGTGCATGTACCCTTAGACAGCTGTGGTTTCTGTGCTCATTATACAGACTAGTCATTCACTCTGTGAGAGGCACAGGCGTCCTGGAAAGTTCACGGTGCAGGCAACAGCACATTGTTACAAATTAGACTTTCCTTTCCAATTTCTGGTAAGAGCATTACAAAGTAATCACGCCCTGCACTGAGTGCGCTTCCTCTGGGACCAATAAGTGTAAATAAAAAGGGCTGCGAGCCGGCTGATAAGTTGTTGTTTCACAGATAATGCTCTTTTTTAGCAAAGTGTTTGACCTTTCTCTTTATACAGCCTCAGGCTTGTCTGAGACCCTCCAGGTCTACGTTTCATTTTAAAATCCTCAGTGGGGAAGAAAAATGTGTGACTTTTGAGAGAATATTGAACATGTCTGTACTTCTTTTCTTCCGGATACTGTAATGACTGTTGTATCATACAGTTTTCAAAACAACTTTTTTTTTTCTAAGAAACATAGATTTCAATTTTTAATTTATGTCTTAAATGAAATTTATGTAATTGAGGTAACGTTTCTCCTTGTGCAGAGTGACAAGCTAAGCCTGGCATGTCAGAGTGAGGAGACTTATAAGCCATGCACGCTCCTCTGGGAAATTAAATTTGCAAAGTGTCTCTTCAGAGAGGAAGAGGACTAGAACTTAAGTGCAACCATTGGAAGTAGCGATCGATGCATGGCTTATAAGTCTCCTAATTCTGACATGCCAGGCATTGCTTGTCACTCTCCACAAGGAGAAACTTTACCCTTTAGACCTCAGTCCAGAGCCTCTCATCTAGCCAAATCAGGTCTCATACTTTGCACTGATAAGGGGCAATTCCCCGAAACACCATGTCTGCAAATTGAGATTCTGGTTTGGCTTTTAACTTAAGTCATAATTAGTGTTGAGCGAGTATGTTCTATTAACCCTTTCGCCGAGTATGCTCGGGCCGAGCTCCGAGTATTTATAGCTGCTCGGTGATATGGTTGAATCGCTCCCGTGTGCATGATTTGCAACTGTTTGACAGCTTTATTACATGTGAGGAATGTCTATTTTAATTCTTACACATTCCTCATGTAATAAAGCTGTCAAACAGTTGCAAATCATGCACACGGGAGCGATTCAACCATATCACCGAGCAGCTATAAATACTCGGAGCTCGGCCCGAGCATACTCGGACAGAACATACTCGCTCAACCCTAGTCATACTGCAAGGCTTGTTAAAGAGTCAATATTGACTTTTAGGGTTGCTGCTTCCAATAGGTGACTCTAGAGTACTATTTCTCTTCCTCTCTGAAGAGACAATTTGCATATGTCATTGGGGTAAAAATGCAGTTCTTGAATACCAGTTTTATTAATAACATTTTACACTAGACTTGGAAAAATCAGGACTGTAAACTCAGATTTGCACATATCACAAAATCCTAGACTCAGGAAGATCATAATGTGTTAATCTACAGAACATAATGGTAAAATTCTATAAAACAGGCGAGTGCAAGGAAGGATCTGTTTTCACGAGGCATATATCCCAGAGTTAAATTTAAGCACAACATTTCTTTTGTTGCCCTTTATAGCATACCTGTTATTTCAGGTAACGTTTCAGAATAAGCTGTTGTATGTCTACAAGAGCAATAACCATATTTTCAGCTATTATTATACTTGTATGCTGCATTTTTTCACCAGTGTTTTACTCCTCAGAGCCTATCTATAATTTTCAGTTGTCTCTGAGCTAGTGAGTGGTGACCAGCTGTTATTTTGTCTCTCATACACAACACTGACAGTCATGGGGAATTCCTGCTCTCCTGCCTCTCTGTAGCACATGTTAAGAGGCATGAAGGACAATAATGAGCAGTACACTTACTAAAAAACAGCAGTGTGCATCTACCTCTCTCTTTCACTCTACTCCACCTTCCCTCTCTATTATCTTCTATAGTCAGCTATAATTTGACACCTCATTGAACTGGAAGTCTGTCTGGTGTGGACCAAGGATTTTAGCTGTTTTTCAATGAAAATTATAAATTCCGGAGGCGGCTACAACAGCAGGGGTTGAGAAGAAGTGGCTCATAAGTGGAGAAAGCATATTTCTCTAATATATAGTTCAAGGTTTCTTATATCACTTGTACTATTGATTTATGCAATTTGTTGAAACATGCATAATTCCCCGATTCATCCAGATCGGCGATTTTCACGCCGAAAACCCCGGATTACTGACATGTCCATTAGACCGGTCATGTGAATCGATTTGCACTATCTCTACTGGAGGATATATTTATTTATTTATAGGTTGGCATATGATCATCATTGAACTTTATATGTATATTTGCGGTTTTTGTCATTTACTTTGTATGCATTTATACTATTTGTAGATTTTTTTTACTATTAATGAATAATTGTGAATTTTTGAAAAGGGTTTTGGCTATATATTAAACACAGCTGTCACTGGTATGGAGGATAACTGTGACTGGCACAGACTGTAATGGGGCAACTGTGACTGTGAGTTTGTTAAGAGATGGCTTCTAAGGCTATGGTCACAATATCAGTATTTGGTCAGTATTTTACATCAGTATTTATAAGACAAAACCAGGAGCGGAACAATCAGAGGAAAAGTATAATAGAAACAAGTCACCACTTCTGTATTTATCACCCACTCCTGGTTTTGGCTTACGAATACAGATGTAAAATACTGACCAAATACTGAACGTGTGACCGTGGCCTTAAGGTAGCCGGAAAAAAACTGACTACGCAGCATTTTTCAATGATTTTTTTTGTTCCTGCAGCCAAAACTAGATCTCTTGGCAGTAAAAATGCTGCATTCAAAAGGCAGATTTTGCAGATTTTTTTGGTGCGTTTTTGCGCTGTATTTTTAGCGGTGTTTTTTTTGGTGCGGAATACATGTGTAATTTGTTTTCAGTACATGTTTAATAAAGTTAGTTTTATTCATCAAAAAAAAAAAAGGAGCAAAAAATATTTAATGCACTTTGTTTAAAACCATACAATAGAAGTAAACGTAGATTTAATTTTTAGTATCAATACGTTTAACTTATCGCTTATCGTTAACCAGCTGTAGTATTGCAAATGTCATTCTCCACATGCACAGTGTCCCCAAATAAATCACATTTGTTTCTTTCTTGTATGGAGATGCTGAAGAAAGCCTTTGTTATCTTCCCCATGAAGCCAAAGACAATGTACCTGCAAAATGCAGATTCACAGGAGGAGATGAGATTTGAAGGGAAGATTGGCTAACCACCTGGCATCAATTATCCGCCCAAAACAGATCCATGGATTGATCCACATATCAGGCCGGCGCCGCTGTTCTAGAAGACTATGGAAATAAGCAACCTCTTTTACACGGTCCTTATCTTAAAATTTTCTCAGCAGAACATTAAGTATTGTGCTAAGATTCTCATAAAAGTTTTCACACAAGGAAATCATTGTGACCCTGAAAGAGAGTCCTGAATGGGGTTTTTCCATTAATGTTTATATCTTACTACAACTGGGATTTTTGAGACTTGAACGTACCATATATACATATATATACATACAGTCAAGACATAAAAAAACATCTGGTCTGTCACGGTCGTAGGTGGCACATGTGGTTCGTGGACCCACTGTGCCACAGAGCCGGGCTTACCTCTTACCTAGGAAGGGGCGTAGCTAAGTGGCTACCGGGTGTTCAGCTCCTGATGGTGGAGTCAGGCTTAAACTGTAGGTAGTCACCAGGTAACACTCCTAGGCAGTCCACTGTACTGCAGCTGCTGACCCCAAGGGTCAGGTATGATGACATGGACTGAACTCGGAGTAACTTTAGCGAGACAGGATATGGACTCTGTTCAAACTGCACAGGTTCTGGATCCTCAAACAGAACGTATACTGACACAGAGTCACAGACAGGACCGTATTCGGAAACTGGGATTAAAGTCTGGACAACACTGGGTGGGATAGTAACATAGTAACATAGTTTGTAAAGCCGAATAAAGACTTGCGTCCATCAAGTTCGACCTGTTAGTTCTGTAATTGCTAAAGTTGATCCAGAGGAGGGCAAAAACCCCAAATGATTTAGCCAATCTTCACCTGAGGAAAAATTCCCTCCCGACTCTGAAACCAGCAGTCAGAATAAATCCCTGTATCAACCTACTATTTTATTCTATTTTTAAGTATATGCAGAAATCTGCCTGGTATCTAGAAATGCATCCAGTCCCCGCTTGAACTGGTGTAGTGAATCCGACATTACCGTCTCCTCACTCAGTGAATTCCATATTCTCACTGCTCTTACCGTAAAGAACCCCTTCCTATGCTGGTGCTGAAACCTTTTCTCTTCCAGTCTTAGTGAGTGCCCTCTTGTTACCGTAATATCCCTCCTTTTGAACAAATCCCGGGCAAGATCTCTATACTGTCCCCTAACATATTTGTACACATTTATTATGTCCCCCCTCAACCTTCTCTTTTCCAAGCTGAATAGTCCTAGTTTTGCCAACCTCTCTGGGTATTGCAGTCCCTCCATTCCCTTTATTAATTTTGTTGCCCTCCTTTGTACCTTTTCAAGCTCATTTATATGCTTTCTATATATTGGGGCCCATAACTGAGCACAGTATTCCAAGTGTGGTCTGACCAGTGCTTTGTACAGTGGAAGAACAATGTTCTCATCCTTTGCAGCTATACCTCTTCTGATACATCCCATTACCCTGTTTGCCCTTACAGCAGCGGCCTGACTTTGGGCACTCCAATTTAGTTTGCTATCAATCAAGATGCCCAAGTCCTTCTCCATCTCTGAATTCCCCAATGATTTCCCATTCAGTGAGTACTGGTGACTTCCATTTTTCCTTCCCATATGTATGACCTTACATTTCTCCTCGTTAAACCTCATTTGCCATTTAATGCTCCACCTACCCAGCTTATCCAAATCCCTCTGTAGGTCTGCACTGTCCTCTTTTGTATTAATTGTTTTACATAACTTTGTGTCATCTGCAAATATTGATATTTTATTATTTATCCCGTTGACTATGTCGTTAATAAAGATATTAAATAACATTGGGCCTAGTACAGACCCCTGTGGTACCCCACTAGTGACACTTACCCAATCTGAGTATATTCCATTTATAACCACCCTCTGCCTTCTATCCTTTAGCCAGTTAGCTACCCACTTGCAGACATTTTCCCCCAGCCCCATCATTCTCATTTTGTATACCAACCTATTATGTGGCACGCTATCGAACGCTTTTGAGAAGTCGAGATACACGACATCCACTGGTTCCCCCTGATCTACTCGAGAGCTCACCTCCTCGTAGAAGTCAATCAGGTTTGTTTGGCAGGAGCGATTCCTCATGAATCCATGTTGGTTCGGGATTAAAAGATTATTAGCATCAAGATGCTCCATGATTGCCTCTTTAATGAAGCTTTCAAAAATTTTGCCCACAACGGACGTCAGACTCACCGGCCGATAGTTTCCGGCGTCACTTTTCGCTCCCTTTTTGAATATTGGCACTACATTCGCCTGTCGCCAATCAAGTGGTACTGACCCAGTCTCAACAGAGTCCTTAAATATAAGATATAACGGTCTGTCTATCACATTACTTAGTTCCCTTAGTACCCGTGGGTGTATGCCATCAGGTCCTGGTGATTTGTTTATTTTAATGTTACTGAGGCGTTTCTGTACCCCAGCTTGGGTTAGATTTGTCATACTTAGTGGAGGATTAAGCTTGTCACTTCTCATTTCGCCTGTTAGTTCTATTTCCTTTGTGAAAGTTGTCGAAAAAAAATTATTTAATAGATTAGCTTTATCCTCATCTTTCTCTATGATTTTGCCTTCATCACTTTTTATCGGTCCAATATTATCCGATTTAATCCTTTTACTATTTATATACGTAAAGAACAGTTTGGGATTTGATCTACTTTCCCTAGCAATACGTTTCTCTGTTTCCTCCTTCGCTATTTTTATTTGTTTTTTACAGGTTCTCGTTTTTTCCTTGTAACACATTAGTGCCTCCTTACTGTTTTCCTGTTTTAATCTCTTGAATGCCTCTTTTTTGCTATTTAACGCCCCTTTTACGTTCTTGTTCAACCATATTGGTTTCCTCTTATTTCTGGCCCTTTTATTCCCATACGGTATATACCTCTCGCACTGAGTATTCAGAATTCTTTTGAAGGTTTCCCATTTACTATTCGTATTCCTTTGATTAAGTACTTTGTCCCAGTCAATAAGTTGAAGGTTTTCTATCAGCTGATCAAACTTCGCCCTCCTAAAGTTTAATGTTTTTGTTGTTCCCTTATTGATAACCCTACTGAAGGGCATTTTGAGTCGATAATATTATGATCGGCCCCCCTATCTGTACCTCAGTTATTCTATCAGGCCTATTAGTCAATATTAAGTCCAACACGGCCTTCCCTCTCGTTGGTTCCTGCACTAGTTGGGAGAGATAATTATCCTTAATATTTGTCAAGAACCTTTTTCCTTTCTGAGATCTGCAGGTTTCTGTTTCCCAGTCAATATCCGGGTAGTTGAAATCACCCAATACAATCACTTCATTATGTTTTGCTACTTTGTCTATTTGTCCTAATAGCAGATTCTCATTCTCCTCTGTTATATTTGGTGGCTTATAGCAGACCCCCAGTAATATTTTATTATTATTTTTTGCCCCCTCTATCTCTACCCACATGGACTCGACCCCCTCTTCTCCCTCTCCTATATCTTCCCTTAGTCTGGGCTTTAGACATGACTTTACATATAAGCAGACTCCTCCGCCTTTCCCCTGTTTCCGGTCCCTTCTAAATAAACTATAATCTAATAAATTTACCGCCCATTCGTAGCTATCGTCTAGCCAAGTCTCTGTTATACCTACAATATCATACCTCTCCTCCGATATAAGCGCCCGCAGCTCATCCGCCTTATTGGTCAGGCTTCTTGCGTTGGTCAGCATACAAGATAAAACTTTGGGGTTATTTAGCATCCTATTCTTCTCTAACGATCTAACTGTACTATCCCCACCCCCCTCTCCACCCTGATTATATTCACTTCTCCCCTTCCCCCTTGCTTGCCTCACATCCCACCTATTTCCTTGGTTCCCCCCCCCCGTCTCTAGTTTAAAAACTCCTCCAACCTATTAGCCATCTTCTTCCCCAGCACCGCTGCACCCTCCCCATTGAGGTGCAGCCCGTCCCTACGGTAGAGCCTGTAGCCGACCGCGAAGTCGGCCCAGTTCTCCATGAACCCAAACCCTTCTGACTTGCACCAACTCTTTAGCCACTTATTCACCTCCCTAACTTCCCGTTGGCGCTCCTGTGTGGCTCGCGGGATTGGTAGTATTTCTGAGAAAACTACCTTGGAGGTCCTTGCCCTAAGCTTCCTACCTAGGTCCCTGAAATCATTTTTAAGGACCCTCCATCTACCACTCACTTTGTCATTGGTGCCGATGTGGACCATGACCGCTGGGTCTTCGCCAGCCCCACCCAGTAACCTGTCAACCCGATCCGCGATGTGCCGGACTCGAGCGCCAGGGAGGCAGCACACCGTTCGGCGATCCCGGTCTTTGTGACAGATTGCCCTGTCTGTCCCCCTAATAATAGAGTCACCCACTACCAGGACCTGTCTTGCCTGCCCTACACTTCCCCCCTCCCCCTCATTACTGGAGCATACACTCCCCCGGCGGTCAGAGGATCTGTCGTGCTCCAATAATGCCGGTTCTGAACCAGCCTTCCTATACTTCTTCCCTCTATCCCTCCTAACTGTTATCCAGCTCCCTGCCTGTTCAGCCTGCTCTTCCCCACTATGCTCCACCCCCAGTGTTGACCCATTGAGTGTCTGCTCGGTGAGCAGCAAACTCCGTTCCATGTTGTCGATGCTCCTCAGTATCGCTATCTGAGCACTTAGATCCAGAATTTGGGCTTCCAAGTGCACGATTTGCTCACATCTCTCGCAGCAGTATGGATCCTCGAGCGGTTGCTCACGGAATGCATACATTGCGCAAGATGTACACTGCACGGCTCCGGCCAACATGGACGTCATTCTAAATATGGGGATACAGTCAGTATATATATACAAGTACAAAACACAATTATTTATATATAGGTGTATGGACGGGGATCAATTAGGGATGTGCAAGTGTATCAATTAGATATCGGCGGGGGATCAGTTAAGTATGGACGGGGGATCAATTAAGTATCAAGTATGGACGGGGGAATCAGCTAAGTAGGTCAGGTGGATTAATTAAGTATGGACGGTGTGTCAATTAACTATGGACTGGGGATCAATAAATATGGACTGGGGAAATAATTGTGGACTGGGGAATCAATCAATTAATTATGGACAGGGGGTTAATTAAATATTGATGGGGATAAGGCAAATAAATAGGGACTGGGGATCAGTAAAAGTGGACAGTGGGAATCTATTAAATATGGGCAAGGGGGATCAATTGATTATGGGCTGAGGGGGGTCGATCAGTTAAATGTGGTCGGGGGGATCAATTTAATATGGACGGGGGTGGTTGGGGGATCAATTAAATGAGGACGGGGGTCAATTTAAATGTGGTCAGGGGGATCAGTTAAATATGGACGGGGGTGATCAGGGGATCAATTTAAATATGGACGGGGGGTGATCAATTAAATATGGACTGGGGGATCACTAAAGATGGCCGGGGGAGTTGTATTAAATATGGATAGGGGGGAGATCGACCAAGTATGGACAGGGGATTAATTTAAATAAGGCCGGGGGGGAGCACTTAAATATAATACAATTACAATACAAATACAATACAGTACAGTACAGTACACACTCGGGTTCAGTAGGGCCGCTTATCGCGGCCTCCTGCCCCTCACTCACCTCCTCTAGGGACGCTGCACGCTATCACAGCGCGCTCGCCCCTCTGGTCGCCTCTTACCGGTCCTCCTGGTCACCTCCTGGTCACCACCACCTGGCGCCCTCCGTACATGTTCAGACACATGGATCTCAGGAACTGGTTCAGGATCGGCTTAAGAGTTCAGGGTCTGCCAGCGCTGCTTCAGAGTTCAGGGTACTGGCTACAAAAGGACCAGGGATTTGGGTTCAGGATCTGGCCACGTAAGGACCAGGGATTCAGGTTCAGGACCTGGCCACACAAGAACCAGGGGTTCGGGTTCAGAACCTGGCCACACAAGGGCTACGGGTTTGGGTTCAGGGCCTGAAGTGCGGCATGCACAGACAGGAGAAAGCAGGCAGCATGTCAGGGACCACACCATGTGGCCAGGGTGATGAGTATGTCAGCATCCCTGTATGGAGGGAGGTGAAGAGCCATGCGGGGATGCCGGTATTAGCGCTTTGGCTTATTTAACAAAAAAAAATTTAAGCCAAAATGCAGAAAAAGAGTGTGAAAGAGTTACTACAACCCATGACTCAATAGCTTGTGGACCCACCATTAGCAACAATAACTTGACATAATCATTGTCTGTACCACTTTATCAATCTCTTCTGGAGGAATTTTGGCCCATTCTTCTTTACAATGTTGCTTACATTGTTTCAGGTATGTGCATAGCTCCCAACCATCTCAGATCCCGCAGGACAGACTCGATTTGGGTAGATGTCCTGCTGTCCCGGGAGGTGAGGGCTATGTCCCCACTTTTATTCTGTCTACGATGGCTCCTCTCCTTGCCTTTCAGGCTCACCACGTGTGTTACTGATTAATTCATTCAGTAGTTCCTCCTCTAACTCCAGGCATCTCTCTGCTCTTTACTTACATTTAATTTACTCATTCTTCACTTTTCTTGCAGCAGTTCAGGCTTGCTTTTTCTTACAGTGTCCAGCATTGTAAGTTTTCGCTTTAGCAACAGCTGCCCCAGTTGGTGCAATGTAAAAAAGTTGCCACAATTTGTCCTCTTAGTCCATACGTCAAATCTGAAATGACTCGCATACCCGGATTCTTTTCAGGTTTTTCTGCAGGCTTTTTTCCAGTGTATACCTGAGTGTTTAGTGCATATGAACTGCTGTTGTCACAAAGTGTCCATATCTTGATGCCGTACTTTGCTGGCTTACTCTGTATATATTATGTGAACGGACGCTTACCTCGGAAGGCCACAAGTTGTTCATCCATAGTGACATTTTCACCAGTATTGTGTCATTTTGGAAGAATCTGTATCCATTTATCCCAAAATTCTTCAATAGCGGCTAGTTATTAGAGAATTATTTGATGTTGGCAGAGGACAATTTTCCTGCCTGGGCAGAAGGGTGCAAGTTCCAAATTACATTTTTGTTTTCAGACTGAATTGCTTGCATCGGACTAGTTGTCTGGGTATCGTGCCTCATCAGGTTCAACTTCAGAATCAGAATTCTCGTAATCACTTTCCCCACCACTTATGTGGGTCTCATCTTCGGACACTTTCTCTTAGTTGGATATCGTCAGAATCTAAGACGTTTGTAAGCTTTTACAATTCAGCTACACTCAATGGACGTCTTCGCCATATTTTTATCCAACCATCCAAATAATCGACACACGACTTTCACGGGGTTAAATCAGCGTTGTGGAATAAAATAGCACTGTATGAATAAACAACAATAATAATAAAATCGCAACAAACACTAACCAGTGTATGAACAATAAGAGCTTATATACTACAGCAAAACAGACCTGCACAGACCTCTACTCATAGCCTATCCATCTGCAGTAACTTGCAAATGCATCGAGTGCACGGAGCAGCAGGAGCTGGAAAAATTGATAAATAATAGTATATGCAATAGATAATTCGCAATGATACTATAAATCATTTATGTAACTGAAAATATGGCAAGAGATCTGTATAAAACAGTATCGGGTCATATTGACCCGAACAGTACATATGTAAAAAATATTATGTCATGCAGAAAGAGTTAAAAAAAAAAAAAAAAAAAAAAACAACACTCATAATAACAACACCTATTCATATACAAACTTGCCTAACCACGATTTGCAGATCCTCATAATAAATAATCTGGAGCTCAACTAACTTTTTTTCAGGTCAAATAGACCTGAACAGTACATTAGGGTTAAACTATTAGTTTTATTCACTGGAATAACTCTTCTAAAGCATTTTCTCATCTTCTATCTTGAGGTGCGCTCCGCTCCCCTGCCTTCCAGCTTCCTGCTTGGGGGGCAGTGCACTTTGGCAGATTGACAGATCGAACCAGCAGCATAGTGCCACTACTGGTAAGAAATGTGCACTCTCCCATGCTGCAAGCAGAGTCAGTTTTCCCTCTGTAGCTTCGAAGGAGCACATGAACACTGAAATTGGATCCAGCAATCTAGCCAGCCGTAGAGCTGAGCTCGCAAACTCTAACGCAAAGAGCTTGCATGCGTAGGCTCTTTGCCTAGGAAACCGACCATCACTCATACACCACAGAGGTGGCCAGTAATCTAGGCAATAAGCAGTAAATTATAGACTTTGAAATCTCTCCATTATTGAGGATTTTTACTAATAGGAATATTGCAGACAAGAACTTTGCAATTTTACTCTTTTGAAAAGATGTCATCCCTTTAACCCCTTAGGGACCAAGTCACTTTGTAGGTTAATAACCAGGCCTCATTTTTTAAATTTGACCACTGTCACTTTATGAGGTAATAACTCTGGAACACTTCAACGGATCCCACTGATTCTGAGATTGTTTTTTCGTGACATATGGTACTTCATGATAGTGGTAAAAGTTTTTCGATAAGACTTGGGTTTATTTGTGAAAAAATTGGAAATTTGGCAAAATTTTTGAAAATTTCACAATTTTCAAAATTTTTGAATTTTTCCTTTTAAACTAGAGAGTTATGTCACACAAAATAGTTAATAAATAACATTTCCCACATGTCTACTTTACATCAGCACAATTTTTGAAGCATAATTTTTTTTTGTTAGAAAGTTATAAGGGTTAAAAGTTGCCCAGCAATTTCTAATTTTTCCAACAAAATTTTCAAAACCCATTTTTTTAGGGACTACATCACATTTGAAGTGCCTTTGAGGGGTCTATATGAAAGAAAATACCCAAAAGTGACACCGTTCTAAAAACTGCACCACTCAAGGTGCTCAAAACCACATTCAAGAAGTTTATTAACCCTTCAAGTGCTTCACAGGAACTGAAGCAATGTGGAAGGAAAAAATTAACATTTAACTTTTTTTCACAAAAATGTTACTTTAGACCCATTTTTTTTAATTTTCGCAAGGGTATCAGGAGAAAATGGACCCCCAAATTTGTTGTTCAATTTCTCCTGAGTACGCCGATTCACCATATGTGTGGGAATACCATTGTTTGGGCGCACGGCAGTGCTCGGAAGGGAAGGAGCACTGTTTGACTTTTTGAACGCAAAATTGGCTGGAATCGAGAGCGGACGCCATGTTGCGTTTGGAGAGCCCCTGATGTGTCTAAACAGTGCAAACATATCACAAGTGACCCCATTTTGGAAACTAGACTCCTCAAGGAACATATTTATATGTGTGGGGAACACCTTGAACCCCCAGGTGCTTCACAGAAGTTTATAACGTAGAGCTGTGAATTTAAAAAATAAATTTTTTTCCACAAAAATTATCTTTTAGTTCCAAATGTTTTATTTTCACAAGGGTAACCGGAGAAAATGGACCTCAAAAGTTTTTGTGCAATTTCTCATGAGTATGCCAATACACAATGTGTGGTCGAAAACTACTTTTGAGGCACAATGCAAAGCTCAGAAGGGAAGGAGCGCCATATTGGAGTTCAAATTTAGCTGGACTGGTTTGAGGGTGCCGTGTCACATTGGCAGAGCCCCTGAGGTGCCAAAACAGCAGAATCCCCCATAAGTGACCCCATTTTACAAACTACACCTCTCAATGAATTCATCTAAGGGTGCAGTGATCATTTTGACACCACAGACGTGTCACAGAATTTTATACCATTGGGCAGTGACGAAAAAATAATTACATTTTTACCACAAATATTTTATTTTAGCCCCAGATTTTACATTTTCACATGGGAAAATTGGTAAAAAAATGGCACCAAAATATGTCACACAATTTCTGCTGAACGTGGCAATACCTCACATGTGGTTGTATAGTACTGCTTAGCCACACGGTGAGACTCGGGAGGGACGGAGCGCTATTTGCCTGCTGGAGCACAGATTTTCCCAAAATAGTTTGCGGACTCCATATACAGAGCCCCTAAGTGCTAAAAGAGCAGAACCTCTCACTCAAGTGACCCCATTTTGGAAATCATACCCCTGCCAAACATGTGGATGCTAAATTTGGTTTAGACACATTGTGGAGCTCAGAAGGGAAGGGAGATTTGAATTTGGGAGCGCAGAATTTGCTGAATTTCTTTTGGTGGGGCGAGGAGCCATTTCGCTTTTCAAGAGCCTTTGTACTACCAGTAATGTAGAGGCCCCCTATATTTCCATTAACACATGACAGACCTGAGTGGGGACTTTATATGTGAAGCTTTTATTGGGAACATTTTACATAACATTTTGGATCACATTATCCAGTGCTTTACGCTGAGCACTTACTTTGGGGTTTCCATTTAAATCTCTGAATGACGTGATTTAGATGAAACTCCCAAAAGATCCACTGACTATAATGAGATGAGACTGCAGAGTTACTGTGGACTCCGTCTGTGCTCTGTACAGCGTTGTCCTTTTCAGAGGTTCACAAAACTGTGGCTGACCGCGCTTTTATCTACGCCTAAAAAGATGGACACCGGCCTATCATAGGTCAGACGACGTCCACAGTGCCTCCATCTGCTTCATTACAGGGAATCTTCCGCCGGGGGTTCCGCCTGAATCACTTATTTCAGAGATTTACACAGAAACCCCGGTGTATGCTCTCAGCGTAGAGTGCAAGATAAATGTGAACAGAGCCTTACTTCGATCTTATGGAGGCAGAATGAACAAATCAACAGCAGGTGAAAAATTGGTTTTATTTATCTTTTATGTTGTTCCTCGTGTGGTATAAGTGATTAGAAGACTTTATTCTTCGGGTCGGTGCGATTACAGCGATACCAGATTCATATCGTGTTTTTATGATTGACAGCTGTCACACACTAAAATACGCTTTTTTTTGCAAAAACTAGTTTTTGCATCACCATCTTTTGAGAGCTATGATTTTTCCATATTTCAGCCGACAGAGTCATGTAAGGGCTTGTTTTTTGCTGGACAAGTTGACGTTTTTATTGGTACCATTTTCGGGCACATGACACTTTGATCGCTTTCTATTCTGATTTATGGGAGGCAGAATAAACAAAAAACAGCAATTCAGGAATATTTTTTTTATGCCGTTCTGCATGTGGTAAAATTGATAAGGCAGCTTTATTCTTCGGGTCAGTAAGATTACAGCAATACCTCATTTATGTAATTTTTTTTACGTTTTTGCGCTTTTACATAATAAAAACTTTTATAGAAAACATAATAATCTTTGCATCGCTTTATTCTGAGAGCTATAACTTTTTTATTTTTCCACTGACGGAGCTGTATGGCGGCTTGTTTTTTGCGGGATAAGATGACGTTTTCAGCGGTACCATTTTTATTTACATTTATCTTTTTGATAGCGATTTACCATATTTTTCGGACTATAAAACGCACCGGACCATAAGACGCACCTGGGTTTTAGAGGAGGAAAATAGAAAAAAAATGTAAGCAAAAAATGTGGTCACAATGCACTGTTAAGGAGGAGGGGGGTCTGCTGCTGACACTGGTATAGGGGTAATGTCCCCAAATTCTGATAATATCCTCCATCCTGGTATATATGCCCCCCTTCCTATTATACATGGCACCCCTCCATCCTGATATGCATGGCACCCCTCATCCTTATCCTGGTATGCATGGCACCCCTCATCCCTATTCTGGTATGCATGGCACCCCTCATTCCTGTCCTGCTATGCATGGCACCCCTCATCCGTATCCTGGTATGCATGGCACCCCTCATCCCTATCCTGGTATGCATGGCTCAGTAATGCCCATCCTGGTATGCATGGCACCCCTCATCCCTATCCTGGTATGCATGGCACCCCTCATCCCTATCCTGGTATGCATGGCTCAATAATCCCCATCCTGGTATGCATGGCACTCCTCATCCCTATTCTGGTATGCATGGCCCCCCCTCATCCCTATCCTGGTATGCATGGCACAACTCATCCCTATCCTGGTATGCATGACATCCCTCATCCTTATCCTGGTATACATGCCCCCCTCATCCTTATCCTGGTATGTATGCCCCCCTCATCCTTATCCTGTTATGTATGGCCCCCTCATCCTAATCCTGGTATGTATGCCCCCCTCATCCTTATCCTGGTATACATGGCCCCCTCATCCTTATCCTGGTATATATGCCCCCCTCATCCTTATCCTGGTATGCATGGTTCCCCTAATCCCCATCACGCTGCACATAAAAAATAAACACTCCTACTCACCTTTCTTCTCTCTCCTCCAGTGCTTGTCCTGTCTGCACACACTGATCTCGCAATGTGAGCCGCGCATGGCGTCACTTCCATGCGCGGCTCACAAAGAGAGATCAGCTGCCAGAAGTCACTGCTCCCGATGCCGGGACTGTGTGCGCGGGGAGTATTGACTTCATGCTCCTTAATAGCCGGCACACAGCGTAGCCGCAGCGCGGCTCCTGCTGCTGCCAGGCGATCTCGCTCCCCCACATCTACCGCTCCCCCACCGCTACCGCTCCCCCACACCCCACATAGTATATACACTGCTCAAAAAAATAAAGGGAACACTCAAATAACACATCCTAGATCTGAATGAATGAAATATTCTCATTGAATACTTTGTTGTGTACAAAGTTGAATGTGCTGACAACAAAATCACACAAAAATCATCAATGGAAATCAAATTTATTAACCAATGGAGGCCTGGATTTTTAGTCACCCCCAAAATTAAAGTGGAAAAACCCACTACAGGCTGATCCAACTTTGATGTAATGTCCTTAAAACAAGTCAAAATGAGGCTCAGGATTGTGTGTGGCCTCGACATGCCTGTATGACCTCCCTACAACGCCTGGGCATGCTCCTGATGAGGTTGCGGATGGTCTCCTGTGGGATCTTCTCCCAGATCTGGACTAAAGCCTCCGCCAACTCCTGGACAGTCTGTGGTGCAGCGTGACGTTGGTGGATGGAGCGAGACATGATGTCCCAGATGTGCTCAATCGGATTCAGGTCTGGGGAACGGGCGGGCCAGTCCATAGTTTCAATGCCTTCATCTTGCAGTAACTGCTGACACACTCCAGCCACATAAGGTCTAGCATTGTGCTGCATTAGGAGGATCCCAGGGCAAACCACACCAGCATATGGTCTCACAAGGGGTCTGAGGATCTCATCTCGGTACCTAATGGAAGTCAGGCTACCTCTGGCGAGTACATGGAGGGCTGTGCGGCACTCCAAAGAAATGCCACCCCACACCATAACTGACCCACTGCCAAACCGGTCATGCTGAAGGATGTTGCAGGCAGCAGATCGCTCTCCACGGTGTCTCCAGACTCTGTCACGTCTGTCACATGTGCTCAGTGTGAACCTGATTTCATCTGTGAAGAGCACAGGGCGCCAGTGGCAACTTTGCCAATCCTGGTGTTCTGTGGCAAATGCCAAGCGTCCTGCACGGTGTTGGGATGTGAGCACAACCCCCATCTGTGGACGTCGGGCCCTCATACCACCCTCATTGAGTCGGTTTCTAACCGTTTGTGCAGACACATGCACATTTGTGGCTTGCTGGAGGTCATTTTGCAGGGCTCTGGCAGTGCTCCTCCTGTTCCTCCTCGCACAAAGGCAGAGGTAGCGGTCCTGCTGCTGGGTTGTTGCCCTCCTACGGCCCCCTCCACGTCTCCTGGTGTACTGACCTGTCTCCTGGTAGCGCCTCCAGCCTCTGGACACTACGCTGACAGACACAGCAAACCTTCTTGCCACAGCTCGCATTGATGTGCCATCAAGGATGAGCTGCACTACCTGAACAACTTCTGTGGGTTGTAGAGTCCATCTCATGCTACCATGAGTGTGAAAGCACAACCAACATTCAAAAGTGACCAAAACATCAGCCAGAAAGCATTGGTACTGAGATGTGGTCTGTGGTCCCAACCTGCAGAACCACTCCTTTATTGAGGGTGTCTTGATGATTGCCAATAATTTCCATCTATTGTCTATTCCATTTGCACAACAGCATGTGAAATTGATTGTCAATCCGTGTTGCTTCCTAAGTGCACAGTTTGATTTCACAGAAGTTTGATTTACTTGGAGTTATATTCTGTTGTTTAAGTGTTCCCTTTATTTTTTTGAGCAGTGTATATATATACCCCCACCAACATTCGGACTATAAGATGCACCCCCCATTTTCCTCTAAATTTTGGAGGAAAAAAGTGCTTCTTATAGTCCGAAAAATACGTTATTCTACTTTTTTGTAGCGGTATGTTGAAAAGGCATAGTTTCCCATGTTTTTTTTTTCTTTTTTTTTTCTGTTCACTGTAGGGGTTAACTAGTGTGACATATTTATAGATCGGGTTGTTCCGGACTCGGCGATACCAAATATGTTTATGTTTATTGTTTATTTTTATTTTTTTACATAAAAATATGTAATATATTTATTATTTTTTCATTTTTTTTAGATTGTTACAATTTTTTTTTAACTTTTTTAAACTTTTTTACTTAGTCCCTCTATGGGACTTTCACTTTTTTCCCTCTTTCCACAGGTATAATGTATTGCAATGCACTAGCGTTATATTATAATGAAAGCATGGTCTCAGAAGCTTTCTGTAGCTTGGTGACCTGACGACACCACGTCACCATGGCAACGGTCGGGCCCCCGCGATAACCTCCCATCCCTCTGCCTGCCTCCTGAACGCTGCGATCACGCTCGATTGCAGCATTCAGGGGGTTAACAGCTAGGCTGTTTCGTGCAGGAGCTCTGCCACTGATCAGATTGACTGACCGATCACAGCGATCTGGGTGCGGGGTCCCTGCACCTCTTCCCCTGCCGCTCAGCAGTCTGTGACAGCTGTCAGCAGTGAATTGTCTGCGTGTTTACACGTCCTGGTGCGCAAACTAGCATCCTGCCATGACAGGTTATCCCCGTCATTGGGCGTTAAGGAGTTAAGTAACCTTCTCTCTCTTTACCCCGTCAGGTAACTTAGTGGTTGCCGTCGTTATCATATGGTGAATCTTGCACAACGTTGTTTTTTTTTCCATTATTGTCAGAAGTCATAATGCAGATGTGAATAAAACCCAAACATATTTTACCTAGTTTATTGTAAACTTTTGAAATGTTACATTACTTGCAAAGTAATTTTATTGATTATTAACATTATTGATTTATAGTAAGAATATTATTATTTTTATTATTTGTTAGGATTTTTTAAAAATCTGTTTTCTTAAATTTCTTGGACATTATTAAGACCCAACACAACAGGCCTTTTTTCGCTTGATGGTACATTGTGGTCATGCACTATACAGCAGCATCAAGTTGTCATTCTAATTGTCGGTATTACACTGAAGGCCCTTGTCTATTTATGCTATAAAAGACAGCAGGAGGTGGATATGATGGCTCTAACTTGTAATTTGGAGATACAGGCTTATCGATTGCTCCAGGTCTTGTTTCCATGGTAAGAAAAAGAAAAAAAAGAATACAAAATTCTCCTTTTGTGTGTTAACCTGAAACATTACCAAATCTCTGTTTGTCATCTGTAATAAATCATTCTATTAATGCAAATATATATTTTATTTACGTCTCACATTTAATTATCCATGATAAGCTACCCGCTTGTTTAACAATATTGATTAATTAACAGTTTATTTATATGTAATTAAATTACATATTTTCTCTCTTAAAGTAATGCAGAAAAACGCTTGATTGATAATTAATAGTGTTGAGCGAGCATGCTCGACACTGTTCGGTACTCGCCCGAGCATGTCACTTCTCGGGATGTTCGGCGAGCACTGAGCATTTCCGGGTTACTCGGGCGGGAGCTCGGGTCTCCGCCCTGCATGTTTGGCGCTCTTTACAGAGCCAATGAACACGCAGGTATTGCCAGCCAGTCACTGTAATGCCGCAGCCATGTTGTTTGTGGGCATTACAGTGATTGGCTGGCCGCACAGCGTCACCTCGAGTATTTAAAACCGGGCACCGCCATCTTGGACACAGTCGCTCCAGATCAGACAGTGTAGGGAGAGTGCTGCTGACCTAGGGAGAGATTTATACTGCAAAATAGGTAGTGTAGGTTCTCTAAAGCCTGCCAAATTAAACAAACAGTCCTTCTCAGGACTAATATCCATCCCAAATAACAGGCAGGCAGGCAGGCTGTATAGGAAACAAAGTGGTTATACCAGCAAACACTGCATTACAGTCCTGTGTGCTCCTGCTGGTCAAATTGCTAGACTTATTCCCCGGTCTCAGGGGCCAGGAAAAATCCTTTTTTTTTTCATCTAAATCCTGTATTTTTTTTTCCCTTAGTCAGACTGTCCAAATACGCGTCTTATTAACCTTTTGGTATCCCCCCCTCCCCCCCCAAAAAAATTGAGTGTGTCTGTGACTGTTCAGACACCAATATATCTGTTTAAAAGAGTCTCGTGTAGGCCAGAAAAGTATAACTGTGGTTTTGCAGTTCCACGGGTCAAATCTCTGTATTATCCTGTTTTTGCCATTTTTTGCTGTAAAAAAAACAGTAATAGTGTCTCCCTGATTGTTCAGACACAAATATATCTGTTTGAAAGATTTTGGTGTAGGCCAGAAAAATATAACTGTGGTTTTCCTCTTCCACGGTTCTAATCTCCTTTTTATTACCCTTTTTCCATTGATAGTGCGAGTGTAAGCTATTTTACTTAATTTACAATGGGCAAGGCGCGTGGCAAGGGACGTGGAACTGGACGTTCTGGTGATGGTGCATGTAGAGGACTGGGCCTTGGCCAAGGTGAAAATGTGCCACAACCAACAGCCACATCTTCTCGCTCCCACTTCTTGATCAAATTACTAGGGAAGCACACAATAACAAGACCACTATTGCGAACTGATCAGTGTGAACAGGTTATTAATTGGATAGCAGATAATACTTCCAGTAACCAGGGCACCACCACCTCTGGTCTGTCTTCCACACGGTCAAGTTTTAGTAGCCGTGAGTCTTGACTGCATACTCCTCCTCACCCTGATGCTCCTTCCCCCCACCATGCCGAGTGTCGTCAGACAGCAACTGATCCCACACTTGGACACTCTGAAGAGCTGTTCACTGGTCCATTTCCATATTTGTGCCCCTCGCCTGCTCCGCTTGAAGTGGTGGAAGAGGAGATCCCATGTAGTGATGCCCAAATATTTGAACAGCCACGGCCAGAGGAAGTCGACGCTGGCAATTTGTCACAAGAGGTGGACGATGACGAGACACAATTGCCACGAAGTGAGGAGGAGGATCGTGGTGCACAAGTGGAAGAGGAGGAGGTAGTGAATGATCTAGTAACTGACCCAACGTGGCAGGAGGACACGCATAGCGAGGCCAGCAGCACACAGGGGGAGGGAGGCAGAGTACCCTAACAGTCAGGAAGAAGCAGTGTGGTGGCCGCAGACAGAAGGTGGGCAACCGTTCCCCATAACACCAACACGAGGGACGTTGCCAGTACAACCGGTAGGTCTTCCAGAGTCTGGAATTTTTTTAAAGACTCTGCTGATAACCCCAAAAAGGCCATTTGTACCACCTGCCATGCCAGCATCAGCAGGGGTGACAAAACTACCAGCCTGACCACTACCAGCATGATCAGGCACATGGCAGCAAAGCACCCGACTTTGTGGGATGAACCCCAGGGTCCACGACCAGTGTCAGCGGGTGTCACCCCTGCTTCTTCTGCTGTTGTGCGTGTAATAGAACCCCCTGTTGTGCGTGCAAGGCAATCCCCTGTCCATACTGCATGTAAAGATGCCCCCTCCTCTCAGTCTTCACTTGTTATGGCATTTTCTCAAGAAACAGCATCAACGTCCACGTCCCACCGCTGCGTTCAATTGTCCATATCCCAGACCTTTGAACGAAAGCGCAAATTCGCAGCCAATGCCCCACAGGCCACAGTTCTAAATTCACACATTTCACGACTGCATGCGTTGGAAATGCTGCCTTTTGGGCTGGTGGAGACGGAATCCTTCCGCAACCTTATGGCGGTGGCCGTCCCTCGGTACTCGGTCCTCAGCCGACACTATTTTGCCCGGTGTGCCATCCCTGCACTACACAAGCACGTGTCCCAAAACATCTGCCGTGCCCTCAACAACACAGTTACTGGGAGAGTCCACCTGACAACGGACACGTGGACAAGTGCTTGTGGTCAGGGACGGTACATCTCCCTGACGGCACACTGGGTAAACATAGTGGAAGCCGGGACCCAGTCGGACCTTGGGACGGAACACATCCTCCCCACACCGAGGATTGCGGGCCCTATGTCAGTCAGAGTTGCTCCCACAGTGTACAGCTCCTGCGCATCATCCTCCTCCTCATATTCAGCCTCCATCTCAGATATCACCACATCAGTTACAAGCTGGAAGCACTGCAGTACTGCCTCAGCCAAGCGGCAACAGGCTGTGCTGAAACTCATAAGCTTAGTTGATAAACCTCACACTGCTTGTGAGTTGTGGACAGCTGTGAAAGAGTAGGCAGATCTGTGGCTGAGACCGCTGAACCTACATCCAGGCATGGTCGTGTGTGACAATGGCCATAACCTGGTGGCGGCTCTGAGGCGAGGCGAGATCACACACGTACCATGCCTGGCTCATGTGCTTAACCTCGTGGTTCAGCGGTTTCTTAAATCGTACCCCGAGTTGCCAGATCTGCTTGTGAAAGTACCCTGCCTGTCAGCTCATTTTCGCAAGTCGGCTACAGCTTCCACCGCCCTTGCTGTGTTACAGCAGTGTTTGCAGCTTCCGTCACACCGACTGGTGTGTGATGTCCCCACACGTTGGAACTCTGCCCTCCACATGTTGCAAAGGATTTGTGAGCAGAAGAGAGCAGTTGTGGAGTACCAGCTGCAACAAGGCCATCGATATTCAGGTCAGACTCCACACATAAGACCTCAGGAGTGGACCCGGATGTCTGACATATGTATCATCCTGACAAACTTTGAGGAGTCCACCAAGATGGTGAGTGGTGATGACGCCATCATTAGCGTCAGCATCCAACTTGTCTGTCTTTTGCAACGCTCTCTGCAGAGAATTAAAGAGGAGGCATTGCAGCCAGAGTATGATGAGATGGATCAAGAAGCTGTAGCGGGCGATTACACACAGTCCAGCCTCATCTCATCCCAACGTGTATTGGGGGACAATGAGGAGGAGGAGGAGGAAGAACAGGAGCTGGTATCATGCGCTGTAGACGGTAGTACCTGTACAACTGTCATACAGTCGGTTCAGCGTGAGTGGCCTGAGGACAGGGGGGAGGAGGAGGAGGAGAAGAGCATGGTCAGTCGTCATCTTGGTGAGGAAACGGAAGTCTTGCCCGTTACCAGTCTGGCACGCATGGCTGACTTTGTTACGCTGCCTTAACCGTGACCCTCGCGTTGTCAAAATGTTGGGTGACAGTCATTACTGGTTGGTGACACTTTTAGACCCCCGCTACAAGGACAACTTTCACTCTCTTATTCCTGAGGTGGAGAGGTCTACAAAAATGTGGCAGTACCAGAAGGCCCTTGCTCCAGAACTGTTAAAAAAATTTCCCATCTGAACACGCTAGCGGCAGAGGTCACAGTTCGTTGACCAACCAAGGCGTACAGGCGAGAGAGACGCAACTCCAATCCAGCAGAAGCAGGAGAACACTGTCAACATTCTGGGACAGTTTTCTGAGACCCGCCCAGCTTACAGGCCCTGAGGCGCGGGGTACTCTCACAAGGAGTGGAAAGTTTCAAAAGTTGGTGAGGGAGTACCTTGCCGACCGTACCAGCATCCTCCGTGATTCCTCTGTGCCTTTTAATTATTGGGTATCCAAGCCGGACACTTGGAATGAACTCGCTCTGAACGCCTTGGAGGTCCTGGCCTGCCCTGCCGCTAGCGTGTTATCGGAGCGTGTTTTTAGTGCCGCTGGGGGAATTATAACTGATAAGCGCACTCGCCTGTCAACTGACAATGCTGACAAGCTGACCCTTATCAAAATCAACAAGGGCTGGATTGGGCCAGACTTCTCATCTAACCAAATGACAGCAGAGTAACATAAAGTCAAATCCAGTGTGTTATTTCGGGAGGTGTATTCCCATGCACCGCTTCACACCTACACATGGGTATACGCTTCCTCATTTCGGCTGTATTTTGCTCTTCTCTTTATCCTCAGCCTCCACCACCACTATACCACCAGGATGACCGTGGTACATGTTGCCAGCATTGCAAGTTCCTCCGTCCTAATTTTTGGCAGCTTTTGCTTGGAAGGCATAGGCAAAGACTTTGGGAGACCCACTCCCCAATATTGGGAATAATGTTTTTAATACGCTGTACTGCATGGCTCTTGTAAGGGGCATTAAAATCGTCTTGTTAAGCTACTGCTACCTCCACCATTCTTCCAAGGGGTATTAAAACCGTCTTGTTAAGCTACTGCAATCTCCACGTCTCTTCCAAGGGGCATTAAAACCATCTTGTTAAGCTACTGCGACCTCCACGTCTCTTCCAAGGGGCGATTGAACCGTCTTGTTAAGCTACTGCAACCTCCACGTCTCTTCCAAGGGGCATTTAAACCGTCTTGTTAAGCTACTGTGACCTCCACGTCTCTTCCAAGGGGCATTAAAACCGTCTTGTTAAGCTACTGCTACCTCCACGTCTCTTCCAAGGGGCATTTAAACCGTCTTGTTAAGCAACTGCGACCTCCAACACTTTTCCAAGGAGCATTAAAACCGTCTTGTTAAGCTACTGCGACCTCCACCACTTTTTCAAGGGGCATTGATATTGTCTTTTTATTCCACTGCAAACTCCACCATTCTTCCAACGGGCATTGCATTTCCTCCTAATTTTAGTCAGCTTTTGCTTTTCAATGCATAGGCGAACACTAAGAGAGACCCACTCCCCAATAATGAGTAGAAGGTTTTTAGTATGCTGTAATCCACATCTGTTTCAAGGGGCATTGCAGTTCCTCATAATTTTTGGAAAGCCTTCCATTCACTGCTTAGGCCAACAGTGCACAGGAGACCCAGTTGCTATAAATGGAAAAAACGGTTTAGTTAAGGCCCTCTGACCTCCATGTCACTTCCAAGGGGCATTGGAGTGCCTCGAAATTTTTGGTAGGCATTGCACTCACTGCATGCTCTATAAGTGTGTAGCCGAACCTCTCCTTTTGGTACAGAAACATATCCTACTAGACATGTGTGGTTGACTGGCCTGATATTGATGTGAATGGTCCCTGTTCCTCCTGCTCTTTCTCCTTTGCCACCACCTCATCCATCATTCATCACCTGAAGCTTTGTTTTAATGGGAGTCATAGAACTGGGATAGTAGCAGGAAAACTTCCAGCAATCTTCGGAGGAGGTAGGATATGCGCCAAAACGCTGACCACCTCAGGTCTAGCCGCTACTACATACATGCGCTTGCATTCCAAGAAAACAAAACAGATGCTAACTTCTATCATCATCATCATGCTCCTCACCTTGGCACTCTCAACTCCCCTGATGGAGAAGCCAGGGCCCACCGGAGGAGTCTGGTTCTCTGGTGGGCTCGTCCAATGCTGCCCTAAAGTAGGCCGGGCTAAGAAAAGTCTGTGGGGATGTTCCGCGGCAAAATCGGGGCGGCTGGGGACCGTTTATGGACACCCGGCCGCCCCTAGGCGGCTGGTGACCGTGTGTGGACACCCGGCCGCCGGACGGCTGAGGATTGAGTATGGATACCTCGCTGCCGAAGCAGCCATGAGGTAGTGGCCAGCTTCGGCCTCCTCCAAACTAAAAGGCCCCATTTCAAGTGCAAGCAAGCTAGCAGTATGGTATTGCAGCTTGGGGGTGGGTGGGTGGCAGGTTGCACACTTACGCTTGCATTGCAAGGAATGGGAGAGGTACAATTGAACACTGCCCTGGGACAAGGACTTGCACGGGGATAGTTGCAAGTCTGAATCTTCTGATGCAGAAAGGATCACTTCTGATGGGCACACTTTTAGGCAGTGACCTGGGTGTCAGAGATGCTTCCAGGGGTCTTCCCCATGCTGTTCCCATGTCTTTTCAGCACTGTATGCATGTGTCACACAGCACATGGCCAGATAAGATTGTAAAATGTTAAAATGACATTTCCTGGTGAATGCATTTGTCACGGTTGAAAGCAATACAAAACCCATAAAAAAATGCTACTTGTGAACATAGCCCAAGGTGTGGAGGAGTATTTTTGTTTTTGGTTATTTATTTTACCTTATACACAAGTCTTTACCCTGGAAAGGAAGTTCCTTAACATATTTCACAGGAAAGCAGTTTGTTTCGTTTTTGTATGTTTTATTGTGAGCCTGTTAAAGTGGCTTAATACCTCTGACCACGTTGTTGACAGCAGTGACCTGGGGGTCAGAAATGCTTCCTGGAGCGATGCCCATGCTGTCCCCATGTCATTTGAGCACTGTCACTATCGTTTTGGGCACTTTTTAGGCTTTCTACAGACTGCAGGGGGTGCCGCCGCAAAAATGCTCGGGTGTCCCATAGACTAACATTGGGCTCGTTGCTCGGGTCGAGCACCCGAGTATCACGGTGAGCTCAGCCCGAGCTTCAAGCACCCGAGCATTTTAGTGCTCGCTCAACACTAATAATTAACATAAAACAGCAAAATGTTCATTAATTGATTCATGGTGTTTGTATTGGTTGCGTATGATCAGAAAAAGTTTTTATTATTTTTTCCGAATTAACGCTATTCCTCTCCTGATATTATAACCCAGCGCATTTACTTGAATTGGGCAAACCTGCAATACCAGGCACAGACCACAGACTGGAGATGGCGCTATTTCTAGAAAGTAAAATTATTTTTATTTCTACTTGCATACAATCGCATAAACAATTATTGTTTCAATTGAGGTATGAGCTTAACCACTTCATGACTGGGTATTTTTTTCATTTTTGCTCTTTAGTTTTTTGCTCCCCCTGTTCTAAAAGCCATAACACTTTTTTTTTAGTTTTTACATTGACATACCCATATGATGACTTTTTTTTTTTCAGGTTTGATTGACACCATTTTTTTCACCATATACCTTATTGTTCAGATTATAAGACACACTTTTTTCCTCCAAAATATAAGAGGAAAATGGGGCTGTGTCTTAGGCTGCGTGCACACGATGCGTTTTTCATGCGTTTATGCTGCGGAATTTCCGCAGCGGAAACGCATCAAAAACGTATGGTAATCCGCACCCCATGGTCTCCAATGGCATTCCGCAATGTCAATGCACATGCTGCGGATTTTTCCGCAGCGTTTCTGCAGCGCAAATAAATCCGCAGCATGTTCATTAATTTTGCGGAAGCGCAGCGGAAGCGCCGCCATTGACTTGCATTGAGACGCATAGAATCCGTGTCTGTACATTTGTACAAGCGGATTATATGCGTCTCTATGTGCGGATGGTACCCAGTTCAGGAGGAGAGAAGACTCTCATCCAGACCTGGGTACCATTGTACCTGTAAAAAAAAGAATAAAATAATAAATAAAGTTTATATTCACCTGTCCGGCGGCCCCTGCAGCGCTTCTCCTTCCAGGACCTGAGATGACGTCGCGGTCATGTGACCGCAGGCTGTCTCGCGAGATGCCGGCAACCCAGAAGAAGCCAGGACAAGCGCGACAGCTCACGCGGTGGGGGATCGGGGGTAAGTATAGCTTTATTTTTTTATTTTTACGGTCACACTATATAAATCCATGCCTTTTGCATGGATTTATATAGTGTGACCTAGTTGTCAAGCACTTTCCAAGTGATGCTATCGCTTGGAAAGTGCTTGTCAGTTTGCATGCGGAAACACATGCGTTAACGCATGTGGGTACGCATGTGAATCCGCATGTATTCTGCAGGAAAAACGCATGCACAATCTGCATGCGTTTTTTCTGCCAGGGAGATGCAGAAATGATGCAGAAATTTTCTGCTTCATTTCTGCATCGTTGACACATAGCCTTATAATCCAAAAGAAGTTTAACCCCGGCGACTTCGGTGGAGCGGGGTCACAGGAGGCAGGGTTCAGTAGTGGGGCAACGCTACAGGCCCTGGACTCTCATAAGAAGTTAGCGCCGATGAGCGGAGTCCCTTTTCCCATTGATTTCCCTGTGGTGGGCTTCGGGAAAATGGCTGCCGGAGGTGGCGTATGTGCAGATTGAGATCTCGGGAGACAAGATCTTGCCTCCCGAGATCTCATCTCCGGAAATCTCAATCTGCACATGCGCCACCTCTGGCGGCCATTTTCCTGAAGCCCACCGCAGGGAAATCAATGGGAAAGGGGATTCCACTCACCGGCGCCGACACCTTATGAGAGCCAAGGACCCGCATCCTGGATTCCCCCTCCTCGCAGCCCAGGGCCCACAGCATCGCCCCACTACTGCTGCCGCCGGCCTCCTGAAGCAGCGAACCTGCCTCCTGTGACCCCGCTCCACTGCCGCAACCCCCCTGATAAGCTGCTGTTAAAACGGACTATAAGACGCACCATCATTTTACTTAAAAACTTTTTTTTCCTATTTTCCACTCAAAATTTGAGGTGCGTCTTATAGTCCGCAAAATACGGTAATTTAGTGGAAAAATTGGGAAAAAAATTGATAAGTGCAGCTAAATAGTGAAAAAAAGCCTACAATTCTGCCTTTGTTTTTATTTTGTTTTTAGAACATTCATTGTGCTGTAAAAATGACATGGAAATTTGAGACCTGGAAATAGGATTCTTTAGGTCAGTACTATTACGACGAAATTAAATCTGTATAATTTTTTTTATTTAAATGGTGAAAATAAAGATTCGAAATTTAAAAAAACAAAAAAAACAAATTTGGTTTGTGTCGCCATTTTTTAAGACCCAGAACGTTTTAATTTTTTTCGTCAATAGGGTTGTTTAAGGGCTTTTTTTTGTGTGTCGAGCTGAAGTTTTTTAACTGTACTATTTTGGGTACACTGACATCTTCATAAGTTTTTATTGCATTTTTTGAGAAGGTGTAGTGACTTAAAAGAGCGGAAATTTTAGTGTTTTGATTTTGGGTTAAATAATTTTATATACTGATAGATTGGACTTTTTCGGATGCGACAATATAAAATGTTTATTTTTAATTCATAAACTAGTAAAATTATTGTTTTCTTTTTTTAATGTTTTTAAAAACATTTTTCTTTTTACACCGGCATTAAACATAAGACATACCAGTGCATCCGATGTCAAGAAGAGGTACCACTTCTCTTTTACTAAGTAATAGCTGATACTAAAGCATGTTTTTTCTAATATGTTTTTATTTTTCGATTGTATTTTTTTCCTCTGTACATGATAATAGAGTCACTATGACTGTGATCTCCACAAAAGAGGTTGAGTCAGTCTATGTTGAGACTTGGTGGTCACTGTAGAAACTGCAAGATTTCAGGATTATTTTAAAATTTAAATAAGGACATCATAAGTATGAAAAAAAGCACTAGTATTTTCTAAAAAAAAAAAAAGATTTAACATAAAAACTTAATTTAAACAATTAATCATTTTGCTATGACACGTTCCCTTTAAATTCCCTGAGATATTAGTTGCTGATGGGAATAACTTTACGTAAAGTAGAAAATACTATAGGTTAGGATTTCACTCTTGTGTCAGCTCTTTTCTGTCACATTGCTTTTCAACAGTCAGAATTATATTAAGGTCTGTTTACACTGCCGTTCAGAGCCTCCTTCAAGGTTTGGGTAGGTCAGCATTTCTTTGCAGGTCAGCACTTACTACTTCAGAGGTTGGAATCTTGCTCTATCAGGATTTGGAAGTATGCATTCGGAGAAAGAAAAAGCATAGCCTAATTTATTAACAAAAGCCCTAATGGTAGTCAAATGGTCTTAAAAATGGGTCATAATGGATCACAGTGAATCATAATGCATTATGGCAGGTCAAAAATGATCCATGATATCTAGAGGTTGGGTTTTAGGTTGCAATCGATGGACTCGTGTCGTATTTGAATCCTAAAACTATGAAAGTATTGAACTACAGATGAGTGAATCAGTTATAAACTAATGAAATTTGTTACAAATGTCCCCCAAAATTCAGATTCTAACAAATCCACATTTTTAGGTCTCCAATTTGTACGATTCCAGCAAAATGGCGGCCAGTCGCCCACCATTCTGTGGATTCTAAGAAATAAGAATTTTTTTTCTTAAAAAAAACCCAATAAACTATTATGCTAACCTTTACTCGTCCATCTCCATATCTGTTCTCTTTCTTTTTCTGAGTGGCATTTCTTCCAGTCTTCCAATGGGCCATTGACTTGGTCCCATGTAGCCACGTGGAGTTCAACCTACATTAATGATGTTCGTTGCATCCCACGTGACCACCTTTTGCAGTGCACGTCATTGACATGGGCTCGCGGACACGCGTGAGGTTTTGTCAGCTACGGCGCCCATTGGAAGTCCGGAGAGGAAGAAGGAGGAGCCAATTGGAGGAAGGAAGCTGAGCCATTTGGAGGAAGGAAGAGGGGCCGATTGGAGGAAGGAAGAGGAGCAATTTGGTGGAAGAAAGGGGAGCCAATTGGAGGAAGGAAGCAGAGTCAATTGGAGAAAGAGGAGTAGTGGCAGCAGCAGGCCAGGTATGGGGAGGGCAGAGGAGAGGTGTATAAAAGAGATAATTACTTTTTTAACCCCTTCCTGGCAGAATCAAATCTCCCCCTTCAGAATTGAGTGAATCTGTCAGATATAATATTGGTGCGAGTAAGTAAATTGTAAGAGTTTGACAAAGATCCAAAAATTGTCTACACATTTGATTACCGTGAGTTTTACATTTACTATGCAAATTATTATATTATTTCTAAGAGTGGTCATTTGGAAAACATATTACTTGTTTTAACCCTAAAGGCAATTTTTTTGCTATATGATTTTTAGTAATATTTCTTTCAGGTAGAATGAAGGCATCTCTATATAACAATGATATATTGTAGTGCACTAAGTAGCCATTAGGACAAATAATGTCGTTGACTCTAAACCATTGATGGTCACCAAACTCCGTCGCTTATGAATTGTCGTGAAGTAGAATGTTATATAAGGTAGTCCACTGTTTAGGGCATTAACCTTGTGTGGTTCAGAAGTGGACATCGCACAGATGGTTTACAGTACTAAGTACATGACAAATGGAACATACATAGGACAATGATTTCCTAAAGCAGATGGTCAAGGCCACAGGACAAACGGCCAATAATCCAATAGCTAGTATAAGAACAGACAAAGGTTGTAGCGTGACATTTCTAGCAAGTAATATACCTCAAAGTCGACAGGCATACATTATACTGGATATATTCTGAAATATCTATTTACAATCTGTACTTGGCATCGGCAGGATTGATCCTGGTTACAATTGATACCAAAATGTTACTATGAGACCATCTTTTATTTTTTTTAAAATAAATGTTTATAGTGTTTTGTAATATACTTCAGTACCAGAATTATGATCGTTCTATAATGGCCACTCCTATCATATTCTACCAGTTCAGTTTTGGCGAGTAACTCTGCAGAATTTGCATTTAGCTCAATAGACGTCGAATACATCTACTTGCTATAGGAGAAAACCAAACTTTTGCGACCTCCTGCCCCCTTCCCATGTAATCCCCCAGCCTTTGTCAGGTCCTGCGTCTCCTTCTGGTCTTGAACCCACCGGCAATCCTCAGCAGGCAAATTGTTTTTGGAAGCAAGTCCACCAACTCCAGTTTAGTCTTAAATTTCTCACAAGCCTATAGGAACGCCAATAGGCAGTACACGTAGACCTTCATCCAATAGGCACTACATATGGACCGTCAACAGTCTCTCCGATTGGCACCAAACCTCCCATTTTATCTACCCCTGGCTGTGCCTCCCAGCAGAGTAAATGTTCAAATAAAATCAGACACATTAAGTAGGAAAGCAAATGACAACTCAAACACCAGTGATGGCCCTCCTCGTATGAGCTTACAACCTATAAGTAACTTAGGGTGACACAAGAAATACTTGTTTTGTAACATGCTCCAGATATATTTCATAAGATGGGGTAATTCACATAGAACTGTATGCACTAGTCAGTATCTGTATGAAGTGAACTAGGGTGCAAGGAGTTTAGGGGTTAATTTTGGATGAAGGGTTTGGTTCTGAGAGGTAACGCAGAAAGAAGGGAAAAGGAGTTGAGACTACGGATGACAATATAGTAGACCTACGTACAGTATCTTTAAGGCCACACTTAAAACTATAGTTGTTGGGAATTAATTTGGTAGTCCAGGGTAGTACATTCCAGAAAACTGGTTCAGCACTAGAAAAGTCTTGGAGGTAGGAGATTTTGTTCATAGAGGATTTTAGTCTAAAATCATTTAGTAGTACGAAGAGCATGGGTAGAGTGGTGGATATAGATGAA
The DNA here is from genome assembly GCF_046119375.1 of Phyllobates terribilis. Classification (NCBI taxonomy): domain Eukaryota; kingdom Metazoa; phylum Chordata; class Amphibia; order Anura; family Dendrobatidae; genus Phyllobates; species Phyllobates terribilis. The sequence goes on from NW_027362768.1 coordinate 149,430,701, forward strand.
GGATGAGCTAGAGGGGAAAGTTTGAAGATCAACTAGTAATTACAGTAATAGAAACAAGAATCAATCACAGGAAGTGTGTTTGCTCTTTTGCAAGACAATGGTGGATTCTGGAGTTATTCGTAAGGTGCAGATGGCATAAACTTTACAGATGAGAGACTCGATTCATAATGAATCAAATTAGTAACACATTTTGTGTGATTTGATTCAAATGAATCCTACAAAACAATAAAAGATTATCTTCTCCTATTCTAGTCCCAAAACCACTTCAGATCGGTCTTCACTCTGGATCTTACAGCACTGACTAGTGACTACGACTCGTGTGGTCTTGTCGGGTGTGATGAAATAGCCTACATCATGTCCCATTGGCCCATGCAATGCCTAGTCAGCAGCAAAATAGCCGCACAGAAGACTAGTCCAAAGAATGGTGAAGCTTGACCAGCTTGAAGCGAGCGGTGGACTGGGTGGGGAGTTGTGGCAGCAGGATTGGTGACCTTTTTCCGGCCCTAGTTTTTTTAACCTTCGGGATCTGAAGACATATAAGAACCTAATAAACTTGTTTTTGGAGCAGATTGGATCAGACCAAATGGAATCTGTTGGTTGATTTCAGTAAATCTACCTGAAATTAATTTCTGGGAATTTCCTTATCTTATGGGGTTACATGAAATGAATGTCCATCATCTCCGATATCTGCCAGTTAATCAGAACTTTGTAAATCTTACCTGCGATCCCAGTGTCTTAATATAAATAAGTGCTCCATAATAACACCTAGGAAAGACTAGACTGTAACAACCTTGCAAGTATCTTTAGTTAAGACGCCTTATGTTTCTCAAATAATTGAAATTAAGATCTTGGCGTGACAAGTACTAGTAGGAAGAGACGTAGTTCTCTATATTAAGGGAAACCAGCACCATGCCGTGTATTATTATAAGGCATTTAGAGGCATATTGTCCACAGCTTGCAGTGAAATGTATGGGCTTTCAGATTTCTCACTACATACATTATTTATCAAGCATAAGGATCCATTTTAACCCCATTACTTTGAAGCTTCCTGTTTTTTTTCTTCAACGAGGCTACTTTCCATTTAGGATAATGGATAGTGGCCTGTTGATAAGGGGGCTCTAATGGCTTAGTATGGCTGTGTATGATCTCATCAGACTCATTGGGGAATGAAGCTCACATCAGCAAAACCGCAGAAGGCAATTACAGGAGCCTAGCTATCAATATGCAAACAGCCTTTAATCGGTAGCTTATATAGCCTATGATCAAAGAGCAACAATAACTTTTTTTTTTTGCAGTGTTAAAGCTTTTATTTTGTATTTATTCCACGGTGGTTTACATCTAATTGCTTACAAATGCTGACATTAATGCAGGTATTATGCATATTGCATATTGTATAAAGTCTTCTTTTGCTGATGCTATAGGTAAAGGATTAGTTCCACACAAAGGCACCATTTACATATTTAACTATTTAATGCATTAAATCACAGTGAAAATGTCAAAAAAGCAAAAATGATTTACTGGCCTAATGTTCTATCACACAAGGGAAAAACATAAAAGTATCATTGACTTAAATGTTCACTGTATTTTTAACGCACTTTGCAAAGTCAATAGTTAGCAAATATAATGCTTATTTTTCCGCTTATCAGTAGGGATGAGCAGACCCGTGAAAGTTCGGGTTCTGGTACCCAACCCGAACTTTAGTCCAAAGTTGAGTTCTGGTAACAGAACTTTACCCAAACTTGAACCAGGACCCAAACCCCATTGAAAGCAATGGAGACCTGAACTTTGGATCTGGAAAAAATCTCTCTTTCTCTCTCTCTCGTCCCTGAACACTGAACATTAACAAAGACTTTTGGGAGAAGTCCATGTTCGGAGTTTAGCACTGGACACTAACTGTCTGGTATGAAACTCAAACTTTTAAGGTCGGGTTTGCTCATCTCTACTAATGAGCTCTTTATTCCACCCTCCCCAACCTCTTTAAACTTATCATTCACGGCTAAAATTAATCTTGCGCAAGATAAGATGGATTTCCGGCTCACCACTGAGAGATCAGATTACAGCTGCCTATCAAAGTCTATAGATGACTGCATACACAGTTCATAATATCAATAAACGATATTAATCACACTATCTGAGGGGAGGGTGAGGCGAGGGCGATGTGGGAAAGGCGAGGAGCGGAGTGAGAAAAAGAGGTAGAAAAATAATGCTACTGCTTTATAGTAAATGCTTTATTTTACCCCAGAGCTGCATTTACTGCTACTTTGCTTAGTACTGCTGTATAATATTCTCAATGCTGCAGCTTCTGAACATGTGCTTCAGAGAGAGAGGAGAGCAGGAATCTCTGATGTGTCTGTGTGCTGTGTATCGAAGACATCACAGCAACTGCGCCACTACGCCCCACTCACTAGCTCAGAGACAACTGAATATTACAGCTGGAGCAAAACTGGTGAAACACGTAGCATACAAAGCGTATGAAGTCAAATAATGGCTATAAATAGTGTTATCTCTCATGTACATACACTATAGATTTTTTCATGAAAAGTCTCCTAAAACAAAAGATACACTTTTAAGTGCATCTGTCAAGTCTTCTTTTTGAGGGCAGCATAGGATAGAGAAGGAGAGGCTGAGTGTCAGGGAAATATTGAGAAATATTGAATATATTCTTTCTTTTTTCCCCTGAAGCCCCCTCACCCCTCCCTCATCCCCCATTTGTCACAGGAGAGCTGACAATCCAGAATCTGTCTCTCTGCAAATTATCATCTACAGTAGAAGTAACTTGTAAAGCTACAACCTAATTAAAATGTGAGCATCTTTCTCCCTGGCAGACGCAGGGGGTGATTAGACGCAGGCTTGCAATAATTTACGTGTAACTGTTGAAGCTTGTGTCCCCAGCTTCAAAAGGAAATCTATGGTCTCGCCGGCACCGATATGAAATACGGAATAACTTAAGTTCCATAATTCCGATAATAATGGGACCTATATTTTTAGTGGCAGGGTCAAGCCAACGAGCGATATGCTCATTTTTTTTATAGCCGTAAACCCTTCCGTGGAGCTGTAGCGCAAAAGCACCAGAATTTCAGACCGCAACGGCGCGATGTGTGATCTCTAAATGAAGGTAAAATCATAATAGAAAATATTGTACCACTTTTGGGCTTCTGGGATCAACCAGTTATCCTAAAAAACAGATTTTTAATACAAACTTGAAGGATGGAGCCCCAGCCCCTGGGATGTCGGCACAAGGGGGTGTGGACAGGTCTCTCCCTTCAGCATAAAATAATTTGCTGAGGTTGGAGCAGTACTCACTGCAGGGAGCATACGTATCATAAGCAAAGGGTCACGTTCCCCTGAACGGTAATAAGGAGAGCTCCCCTCCGGCTTTATTGAATCGTTGCAGCGATCTTTATAGAGTAAGTTTCTTCTTTAATCCTTATTATTTTGTGTAACTATATATTCTGTATTGTAATGTCTCCTTTGTAAAATCTTGTATATTCTTCTTAAAAACTGTCTGCCTTTTGGATTAAATATAAAATTTAATAGTTCTGTTTCTTCTGTTCTGTAATCGCGCCCTCCCCTGAAACCATACGCTACCAGAACACAGGTGTCCGCCCAGGCCTGTATTATATTTCAAATCTGGATGGTGGTGGTAGAGAATATTAATAATTGGGCTATCGTGAAGCTGACAGTGACCGTACGGAGAGCTAAAGACTTATTCCATGCGTTGTAATCCAGAGCTGTGACACCATACGCTCACTGGTCGCTTGCTGATACCTGCATAGTGAGTAGTCTGGATTGTGTGCTTGCTATTCCGGACGAAATCTGTGCCGTGATCTCCCCGGTGTCGTCGCTGTGGAAAACCTGACACTGAGCTAAAGAATATTTTTTTTTTCTGATGTCATTTAATAGTATTATGTAAATTATGCTTATACCCTTGAGCAGGGGTGGGGAACCTCAGGCCTGTTGGTCATTTACGGCCCTCGATGACCTTTTTTTCGGCCCCGGGCAGATTCCCGAGAACTGCATTGTTTGGGCCATCAGCTGTATTTTGAAAACCGGCAGCCGATTCATTTCTTCTTACTCTGTGACCACACGCACACAGTGTACACTGCTGAACACTGAAGAGCGTGCAATAAGAAATTATGTCCTAACACCAGTGCCAGCATCAGGACGTACTTTCTGGGCAGAGTTAGCATGTGATTTGTACGCCCCCGAAGGATAGTATGAATATCCAAATGGCCCTTGGCAGAAGAAAAGTTCCCCTCCATTGGGGTCCACCATTTGACTCACGCAGTGCAACACATCTCCTTCACATAGAGTTGATCAGGTTTATTGTGGCCTGTGGAATATTGGTCAACTCCTCTTCAATGGCTTTGCGAAGTTGCTGGATGTGATGGTGTGATACAGTGTGCGGGGTATCATTCTGTCTATGTTCATATTTTTACTGATTTTAGGAGTGTTGGCTTGTTGCTCTGTATCATTTTGTGTATTCCCCTAATTGTCTAGTGTCTTAATTACCTTACAAAAGGTCAGATAATTTAATTAGCTCAGTTACCATCTGCAAACTAAATGTGTCCATGTCTCTTGAACCCCTGCTGACATTTCTTGACTGTCCATGACCCCTCTGCTTCTCAAATGCTGTAAATTACCCACTGTAGTGCCTTGATCTCTGAGGTACTGTTCCCAGGTCTGGTGGGCCTGAAAACCATCCAACCTGTCTGCCTAGTCCTGGATATAAGGAGGGGGACTGACGAGGACAGAGAAACGAGAAAGATAGATCCTTGGTGGGATGCTGATGCTAAGGCTAGCACCCCAGAGAAACTTGGAGATTGCTCTGGAAAATACTGCTGGAGGAGCCTATACGGAGAAGTATCTGGAGCCACACTGCCATATCGATCTCTAAGGGGAGGATTGTGACTCTCCCGAGGCATTTATCCCGCTACTGGACTGTATCCATGTTCCTGGACTATTTCATCCTCTGTGTGGTAGATTGTTTTATGAACCTTTCAGTATGAATATAATAAAGGTTCTTGTGACTTTTCACTCATCTTTCGCTCTGTTGATTATGTGATACCGGAGTAGGACCCCGTGACACTGGATACTGGCAGGAACCTGAACACTCTGTCGTATACGCCGATCCAGAGCATCCCAAACATGCTCAATTGGTAACATGTCCGGTGAGTATGCTGGCCATGCAAGAACTTCACACAGCCATTGAAGAGGAGTGGAGCAACATTCCACAGGCCACAATCAACAACCTGATCAACTTTATGCGAAGAAGATGTGTTTGAGGCAAATGGTAGTCACACCAGATACTGACTGTTTTTCTCACCCTACGGACTCTCCAATACTGTAAAACTGCTCATTCTAGAGCGGCCTTTTTTTGTGGCCGGCCTGAGGCACACATATGCGATAATCATGCTGTCTAATCAGCATATTGATATGCCACATCTGTGAGGTGGATGGATTATCCTGGCAGAGGAGACGAGCTCACTAACACAGATTTAGACAAATATGTGAACAGTATTTGCGAGAAAAGGGCCTTTTGTGTACATTGAAAAAGTCTTAGGTCTTTGAGTTTAGCTCATAAAAACTGGGAGCAAAAACAAAAGTGTTACATTTATATTTGTGTTCAGTGTATATAGGATAGTATAAAACATCATATAGGAAAAATATAGAAATCGAGCAAAGGGGTCCTTGAAATAACATCTTTATTGAAGATCCATTAAAAATCCAATGTGAAGTAGCAAGCGCGTTTCTAACACAATATCCTTAATCATTGCATACCTGAAAAAAAGACATAGGTTGATCAAGTTCAACCTTTCTCTACCAGTTATACATTGTCTAAGGGTAAAAAATAGAAAGGTTGTTTTAATGCTAAAATATATAAAACAACGCGTTTCAGTGAAGATCTTGCACCTTCCTCTGGTTTCCTGAAGAAATTTGCAGCTAGCTATGAGTTCCCAAATCAGACATAAAATATTTTAATATTTTTTCACTTTGTTGGGTGCTTTATATGGCTTATCGTTTGCAAATTCCCCTTTAAACTGCACAGGTTACATTCTTAAAGGTCATCTGTTACCAGGTTTTTGCTATCCAATGCGAGAACACCATGATGTAGAAACAGAAAAGCTGATTCCAGTGATGTGTCACTTACTAGGCTGCTTGCTGCTATTTTGATAAAAATCCCTGTTTTACCAAGTCTCTGAATGCTGAGCTCTGTATAACCCTGCCCTCACCACTGATTGGCAGCTTTCTCTGTACACTGTGCATAGGCAGAAAGCTGCCAATCAGTGGTGGGGGCGGGGTTATAAAGAGCTCATGAATATGGAGGACCACATAGCAGCAGGTTTACTGGTCCTCTAGTGATAATCTCCTGCCGATAAAACTGATTTTATCAAAACTACTGCAAGCAGCCCAGTAAGTGACACATCTCTAGAATCAGGGTCTCTGCTCCTACTTTATGCTGCTCTCAGATAAGGTGGTAAAACCTGGTGACAGATCCCCTTTAAGAATACAAGGATTTGTTTGGAATCTTTCCTTCAAAGTTCTGATTGCTGTTGATATTTTATGACTTTTATACACCTGTTATTTTTGTCTCCAGTTACTATATCTTTATATCTTTATTTTTATTGCTGGCATGGACACAGACAGTCACATACTGTACTCATGAGTTTGTTATTGTATATTACAAAAACTGCTGCAATTAGCTTGCATTTATCTGGTATGAAACAGATTTGATTCATATCATTTGGCAGAAATAAATTTGGCTTTCGAGCTCTTGAATTGAATCATAATTTTTCAAGTTCTAACCACTTGCTGCCTGAAATAGAGTTACATTTTGGAGGTTAGTCTAGCTGGTAGAGAGCTAAACTTGATTTTACTTTCGTTGTGATTTTGTGTGTGTGTTTTTTTTTTAAATTTCATCCTGTTTTAATAACGATGAATGTTGTACAGATTTTAGTTGGGATTACACGTAAAGCTAAAAAAAATAATAAAAAAAAATAAATAACATTGCAATTTAAATATATTTTTTTTATTGCAACTTATGTAGGAAAATATAACGGAAATATATTTTTATATTATTATAATATTAATATTAGCATTTATTATAGTATATATTATTAGATTCATATTTAAAGGAAATATATTATCAAACAATTTAAAACCTATTTAAATTACGTTTTTATTATTTATTTTTGTGTTTTTTTAAAAACATTTTTAACTTTTTAAAAGTTTTATTTGCGACTAAAACTAAAGTCGCATTCCGGCTGATTTTCATCAGCTTTATTATATTTGTGTCATTTATTTAATCCAATCTCAGTTGTATCCATGCATCTTCCACCTTTCTTGGGGTCAGCTTGGTCACATGATCTCCACTCTGATACTGGTCGAATGCATGCTTTCGTGTGTAGACAGGAAGTCAGTCTCTGACTTCCTGTTATCTCCAGCCTGACATCATAACCTAATAAATCACTACTGTCACCTCTCAGACAACTCTATTCCCCACCCAACTCTGACCTCCACCATGCAGCTAAAGATATAGGGGGAGATTTATGAAATGTTCTAAAAGACAATAGGTATTTGTTGCACTTAACAACTATAGGCAACAAAGACAGGTTTGATTTGAGACAGTTTCATGAATCTGCCATTGGATAGTAGCAAGTGAAATTCGATGAGACTCTTCCCCAGAGGCATCATACAGTCTTCATTAAGAAAACCAGATAAAAGAGAAGACAAAATAAAAATAAGAAACAACCCAGAAATGACACATCAACTAAAACAGGCATACACAATCCATAGACATGCACTGCTACATTATTATGTAATGTTAGTCTTTAAATAGTCCACTGCACTATAAATGCAAAAAACCCTATTTTTCTAGAATGCCGATTTAAATTTCCCTCAACTATTTTATTTTTTATACTTAATACACATATACAATGCCTTGAACTAATTTCAGCTTTACTGTGTAGACTCAGACACAATCAGCAGAATCCTCAAAAAATCATTAGAATGCAACAGGAAATGTTCTATCACAAGCCAAGTGATCGAGAAGCGAATTCAAAAGTTACAATCGACCACCATGGTCTACTACAGCACTATGCTGTCTCTGTCAGCCCTACTGACTTAGAATAGAGTTGTAGTGTTTATGCTAGGCCACCATTACATTCAGATGTCTACTCACTGCGACTGTGAGGTAAGAATTAATGGGAGGCTCAGGACTCTCGTTTTCAGTATTGGTAATACTAATGTAAAGCGCTTTACCAAGAAAAAGAAAATCGTAATTAATCTTTGAAGAGCGAAATATGTAGCTTGCTAATATATTTCTATTAGGCCAGGTTCTGCCATCTTTAGGTACCTGCTCCAACTTGGGTCCCGGATGCTTTGTTTTCTGTCCTGTACTTGACAAAGAACAACATTTCCTGTATTGGCACATGGCTAAAGGAGTCCGGTGACTGGTTATTTCAATAGCTAATCCAGCCCCCCCCATCTTTATCTCTGCATTGGCTACTGAGAAGGTGGGTTGGCTTAGCTATTAAATAAGCAGTCAACAAGCTGCCTACACACAATGCTTTATTCATGTGACACACAAATCCGTGTTGAACACCGGATCAAAAGTACAACTGTTAGAACCCTCCTGTTTGTGTTTTCCATCTTGTGTTTTGCGGTCATGTGACCATCTGCCTTTATATTCCAGCCCCGTCCTTTTGGCTGTGCTGGACTTCAGTGTTTGACTGTTTCTTTAGCCAGGTGCTTCGGTGCCTTTCTCTGTCAGTTCGCTTGGTCCTTCTGGGACCTCTAGTACCTTTTTGTCAGTTTGTCTTTTTGTGTTCTGCAACAACTTATCTGTTTAAAAGGTGTCCCATTTTTGTCCAAGTCCTTAGTTCTTTTAGGGACCCCTCCCCTTATGCTATAGGTCTTCGTTCAGATTAGCCGAGGACTAAGGCGGGTCTGTTCGCTAGGAACAGGCAGCCCGCTACATCGTAGGGATTCAGCTTAGTCTTACTGTAGGGACAGCTTTCCCCTATCTTTCCTTAGTACTTGTTGCAGATCATAACAACAACGACCAGGACCCAACCTAATAAAACTATATTAGTAATCGATATATTTTACTGTTCAAAGTTGATTTATTATCCTAGAAACGCCTTTTAAGAAATCTGAATGATTGTCTGCAGCTGAACTTCTCCTTTAAATGCAGGCATAGCTAGTTTAAGCTTGAGGTCTCACAGTGTTTTTCTCTTGTTGAGTTCTGCTTTAACTACGTTGAACCTAAAATTGCAGTGGAAAATCACAATAAATTTACTTTATCTCTCTCCAGGACCCCTTCGCAAATCAACATTACTGAATTCATTCAATGAAATGCACATAGCAAAAGCATTAACTTCAATCACATGTTTAATGAGGATGACCAAGTGATAATTATATTTTATAGAAGCGATTTGCTGAAAATGAAAGTCAAGAATATTGGTCTGGAATTAGCCAGTTTATCACACATAACGGTTTATTCCGAGGAAAGCAAAGATAGCTGTAAGATTGTTCAGCACTGTCTCAACCCGTCTCTGCTGGCCTATCAGAATAACATGGGTATTGATCTGCTCTTTATGTAGATTTGCTTGAAATCTATTATATATTATTATTTTATTGGCTACATTATAACTCATACACCGTTATATTAGACCCCTTACTGAACCACCAAAATATATTGTGCAGGGGCAACCATGAACAACATAGGACTTATCTGCAAAAACGCATGTAGGCCCCCTTGTTGTCAAGATTGAGGTGACATCAGATAGAGATCTTTTCTAGCAAGTCCTTAAGTTGTGTGCCAATTTCTATAGTGGATTTTAATTCACAGTCTAAAACAGCACTCCTCCTCTTCCCATCAAAGTTTGTATCCTCTTAATATATTGCAGCCATCATATTATATAACTCTGTGTACTTATGACGCGCCCCCTGGGCCATATTCGTTAGTGGGAATATCCGGAGCCGGATCAGATGGGGGTTGTAGTCTTCCGAGCGGCTGTGACCCGGTCCGTGCCCAGGGTGTCAAACTGAGTTGTATGTGGCAGTCCTACAGATGTTATAAGTTCTTTATTGTCGACTACGCCACCCGTTGTATTGCGGTCACTGTGGCCGCCGCTGCAGCAGGGTCCGCTGAGGCTGGTGGTGTAGGTGCAGCTCTGGTGATATAACCCCCAACGGGTGGGGTATAGCCTCAGGGGGATCAGGTGCAGAGGATGGGAGTTGTGGTGATGCAGTGTAGACGGCAATCAGAGACTGAGTCGGGTTATGCAGTTTAGGATGTTTTACTCACTGCTGATGTTCTGGTCACTCCAGCTTCGAGTGACCTCCCGAGCCGTGCTGCGTCCACCAGGTTCTGGATCCAGCCAACTCCCAAATAAGTCCGGAGCGTGACCCTGAGCTCTCCTTCAGTCCTTTCTCTGGCCGTCCCCACTATTGATCCACCCAGGTCCAGCTCCCTCGGGCCTTCTGTTGGGACACCCTTGGCCTTGGGTTCCCTGACCCTCCACGTGGTATGCCTTCGTGGTGGATGTGGTGGGTGACCGTGGCAAACGCTGCCCACGGTCTCCGGTCTCTGGCTGGGGAGTGTTTTTACCCCCACCAGCTTGGGTTCCGGTACCCTGTGCCGACTCTTCACCCGGGGATTTAGTTTGGGGTCTTAGAGTCCTTTTCTTCTGTGCCTCTGGGTCTCTCTCTCTCTCCTCTCTCACTCTGGGTCTCTCTTCTCCTCTGCTCCTGACTTTCTCTCTGCAACTGACCCTGTTCTTAGTTGGTGCCCACCTTATATACACCCTCTATGTGTGAGCTCAGGTGACCAGCACCCAATGAGCTCCTATCTTTACCCAGGCTGCTCCCCCTATCTGCCCCTACACTACTTGGGATGTACCACCCCCCTCCCACTCCAGCCAGGAACAGACTCGGTCGTACCTGCACATTTCTAAGTGGGAGTACCGTCGGTCTGCTCCTCGGAAATGGGATGTGTGTAGTGCATGCAGCCTACCGAGCTCAGATCCACACTCCATCCTTACCCGGGAGTGGAATATCACACCTCTGGGTTGAGGTGCAATACCCCTGTAGCAGCCGAATCCTCAGGGTGCTACACTTACAATTGCTCATTTTGCCTTTCTACCCAGCTAATTCTTCTCTTTTCTCTGCTCGGTTTAGAAACAGGAAGTCTCTTTTCCCTGCATTTATCATTCCCCTTTTCAGCTCCTGACCCAGCTGCTCCCCCCCCCCCACCCCCGCCAGGGACTTTGGAAGTGACTCATGACTCATACAGAGAAAATTGACCTCCTGTTTGTACATAGAGCTTAGAAGGATTCAGCTAGTCAGTTTTAATCATGTCATAGACCTAATGGAAGAAAGAAGAATTAACTGGGTAAAAGGGCAAAATGAGCAATTGTAAGTGCACATTGCTACATAATATGATGACTGCAATATATTATATTATTCAAGCATCCGTGTGTTGTCTGTATGCAAAACTGATTCACAAGGGCCAATGCAAATAAGTGTGGAAGATCACATGAATGTTTTTACACGTGGACTGATGTGTCTAAAAATCGCAGCATACAGTCATACAGTACTTTGATCCATATTCTGGATCAGACTTGCTCATTATTAGTAAATGGGTGCACAAAAAACAGATCACATGTGAGTTACCATCCATATGTCATGCATTTTTCATGATTGGATTACAATTATAAAGATAGGAAACTGTATTTGACCTTTAGCATTTAGTGAATTGTTTATGGAAAAAAAGGATGCCATACGGATATACAGATGTTAAAAAGAAAACAAATAAAATGATGGCAAATGGATGAAAAAGCGACATTTATTTTCTAGGCATAAAACAGATGACTTTCCATACATACTCCCATGTGAATCCTGCTTACTGGATCCTCTTGGGTGTGTCTTTAAGCTGCTCTGTATAACTGTCCTGTGAGCTACACCCTTTTGTAAAGACCATAAAAATCTACACTAAATAAGAAAGTCATATCTCTGGAATCATATGACAGATTTAAATAAAAAAACAACAACAACAGCAGAGTATTCTGTGGAGCAGCAGGAAAAAAATACAAGCAAAAACTGGCCACTTTTGACCTGATGACAGGTCCACTTTAAAGGGAATCTGTCACCCCCGGGGACTTATCTGACCTCGAGTATGGGCATAAAAGTGATAGAAATGTAAATCTATTCCTACCTGTGTGCCTCATATTAGAGGTCTTGTTGCTGTGAAATGTCTTTTTATTCCTACAAGTTTCTGTTGTGTTCCAGTCCCGGGGACTGGAAGAAATCCCCACCTCCTGTGTGAATTACTGTGCTTCCCCCTTCCCCTGCATGTCACAGTGCCTGGATTTGGCTGCTGCAACTGCACATCACAGGGCACTGTGACATGCAGCGCAGGGGAGAAACATGGTAATTCACACAGGAGGTGGGGATTTCTTCCAGGCCCCGGCTCCACAGCATCATAAACTTGACTGAATAAAAAGACATTTCACAGCAACAAGACCTCTAATATGAGGCATACGGGTAGGTATAGATTTACATTTCTATCAAGCGTTCCGGTTCATGGGGGAGTCGGGAAAGGTAGCTGTTGGCTGGGGGCTAGATATGTTACAACTTGGTAGCTATTAAAATTTAATCTGATAAGTTTGATAAAACTGATAATAAAAACACGGACAGACTGCACAAAATGAAATATTTGAGAATGATTGAGATGGAGTGGTATTATTATAGAACTATATTATTGTGTGTTACCTGCATATTTTGAGCTTTTTCCTCAAAATCACATAATTTTGGTAAATATTAATTTTCTCTCTATAACTGTGCTGAGAGGGGGCGGATTTCCAGTATGTATCTTTAAAGCTGTGCTGTGTAACTAATCAGCTGGTTCCCCTCTTCCAGTATGAGTCTCTTTGACTGCTGTATCACCTTCTGTTCCTCTTTCCTGTGATTTAAAAAGTAACCGTCATTTTAATTTTTATTTCGTAACTCAATAGAACATATGAAAATAAGAAACTTTGTAATTTATCTTTTAAGGCAAATGTGCTTCTTTCTCCTCCTGCATCTTTTAATCTCAAGTCAAGGGTAAAAGCTGTGAAATCTATATACAGTACGTTGAAGACAAATTTTTCCATTACCGAGATTGAAGATGACAGTTGTTTTCATAAGATTCTATGGAGAGTTGATGAAGGAGCTAAAGACAAACACAGACATCTTGCTGCACTTTTACCTAAAACGACAGTTTCACTTTAAATCTATGGTGAAAAAAAGTTTCAAAGTGTAACTGTCATTTCAGGAGAATGTTTGTGTCTGCCCCTAACTCCTCCCTCTTGCTCCTCCTCCCCTCTCCATAATATCTTATAAGTACCAACGGTTATTTCAGTAATGGATAAGTCTGTCTTAACTGAATACAGACATTATGGATTTCACCTATGAATTGAAAAAGAAAGATCAGTTCAAGAGGAGAAAGAAGCACATATCTTTGATAAGATGTATTATAAATAGTGTTGAGCGATACCTTCCGATATCAGGAAATATCGTATCGGATTGGATCGGGCCGATACCCAAAAAGTATCGGATATCGCCGATTCCGATACCGGAAACCAATGCAAGTCAATGGGACACAAATATCGGAATGAAAATAAACCCTTTCTTTCCTTGTAGGTTAATTCTACATGAAGTAAAACAACTAAGAATAATGTAGAATGACATGAAAAGCCGGCAATTCATCAGCGGCATTCACCGGTACCCGACAATTTACAACAGAAAGAATAGAGCTTCACACATAGATTAGATAGATAGAAACATGTCAGTCACATATATATGAAGTACAGTGACAGTGTTGCTTACTGTACTTGTCATTTAGTGTAAAGGATTTATTAAAAAAAATATTAGTGTTTTCGTGCACCGTCTCTTTAAAAAAGCCGGCCGGCAATTCAGCATCTGTACCCGACAATTTATAACAGACAGAATAGAGCTTCACACATAGATTAGATAGATAGAAACATGTCAGTCACATATATAAGAAGTACAGTGACAGTGTTGCTTACAGAACTTGTCATTTAGTGTAAAGGATTTATTTAAAAAAATAATAGTGTTTTCATGCACCGTCTCTTTAAGAAAGCCGGCCGGCAATTCAGCATCTGTACCCGACAATTTAGAATAGAAGGAATAGAGAATCACACATAGATTAGATAGATAGAAACATGTCAGTCACATATATATGAAGTACAGTGACAGTGTTGATTACTGTACTTGTCATTTAGTGTTAAAATAAAGGATTTATTTAAAAAAAAATTGGCGTGGGGTTCCCCTTAATTTTAGGCTCTAGCGGAGGTTAAGCAGACAGCTGGGGCAAATGTTTGAAGCCTGGGAAGGGGGTAATACCCACGGAGCTTCCCAGGCTACTAATATCAGCCCCCAGCTGAATACCTAGCCTTTACTAGCTATTAAAATGGGGGACCCCCCCAAAAAAATGACGTGGGGTCCCCCCTAATTTAATAGCTAGCACAGGCTAGGCAGACAGCTGGGGGCTGATATTAATAGCCCAGGAAGGGTGCCATGAATATTGGCCCCCTCCCAGGCTAGAAACACCAGCCGTCAGCCGCCCCAGAAATGGCGCATCCATAGGATGCGCCAATTCTGGCACTTAGCCTCGCTCTTCCACGCTGCCCTGGTGCGGTGGCAGGGGGTAATAGGGTTGGGGTTGATGTCAGCTTATAATGCCAGCTGACATCAAGCCCAGGTTAGTAATGGAGAGGCGTCTATAAGACACCCCCATTACTAACCCCATAGTCAAAGTTAAAAGAAAACACAAACACCCAGAGTAAAGTCCTTTAATTGAAATAAAGACACAATTCTTTATTGTTCTAAATTAAACCATACTTACCATCACGCCCATTCCAGCTGAAGCCAACGATCTCCTGCAATAAAAGAAAAATAATAAAGCAACCTCATCCTTACCTTTCGATGGTTCCCAGGACAGCTCCAGCTCTGCTACATCGAGATGACAGGCTGGACCGCAGCAGAAAGCTGCCATCCAGCCTGTCATCCCGCAGACACTGAGAAGCGCAGGCATGCTTGCGCTCCTCAGTGTCTCTCTGTGACGTCATCCAGATGAGCCGAGTTCATGTCCAATGAACTCAGCTCACCTCATGCACGTCACTGACAGCGTGGGAAAATTCTCCTGCACTCAGCGCTTCAGCGTGAGAATTCTCCCACGCTGTCAGTGACATACATGAGGTGAGGTCATGTCCAATGAACTCAGCTCACCTCATGCACGTCACTGACAGCGTGGGAAAATTCTCACGCTGAAGTGCTGAGTGCAGGAGAATTTTCCCACGCTGTCAGTGACGTACATGAAGTGAGCGGAGTTCATTGGACATGACCTCGGCTCATCTGGATGCCGTCACAGCCAGACACTGAGGAGTGGAAGTATGCCTGCGCTTCTCAGTGTCTGCGGGATGACAGGATGGATGGCAGCGTTCTGCTGCGGTCCAGCCTGTCATCTCGATGTAGCAGAGCTGAAGCTGTCGTGGGAGCCATGGAAAGGTAAGGATGAGGTTGCTTTATTATTTTACTTTTATTGCAGGAGATCGTTGGCTTCAGCTGGAATGGGCGTGGTGGTAAGTATGGTTTAATTTAGAACAATAAAGAATTGTGTGTTTATTTCAATTAAAGGACTTTTTTCTGGGTGTTGTGTTTTTTTAAATACTTTACTAGAAATTCATGGTGGTCATGTCTAATATTGGCGTGACCCCATGAATTTTGGGCTTAGGGCCAGCTGATAATGCCAAGCTGGCCTTAACCCCTTTATTACCCAGTGAGCCACCGCACCAGGGCCCTGGATGAGTTGGGTACAGCGCCAGAAGATGGCGCTTCTATGAACGCGCCATTTTCCGGGGCGGCTGCGGACTGCAATTTGCAGCGGGGGTGGCCCAGAAAGCTTGGGTCTCCCTGCGCTGCGGATTCCAGCCCCCAGCTGCCTAGTTGTATCTGGCTGGGCACAAAAATAGGGCGAAGCCCCACGCATTTTTTTTTTAAATTATTTCATGAAATTCATGGAATAATTAAGAAAAAAAGGGCTTCCCTATATTGTTGTGTCCAACCAGGTACAAATAGGCAGCTGGTGGTTGGGGGCAGCCCATTCCTGCCTGCTGTACCTGGCTGGACACAAATATAGTGCGAAGCCCCACGTCAATTTTTTTTTAATTATTTCATGAAATAATTTTTTTTAAAAAGGGCTTCCCTATATTGTTGTGTCCGGCCAGGTACAAATAGGCAGCTGGTGGTTGGGGGCAGCCTGTTCCTGCCTGCTGTACCTGGCTGGACACAAATATAGGGCGAAGCCCCACGTCAATTTTTTTTAAAATAAGTCCTTTATTTTAACACTAAATGACATTTGAGGAGTTAATAAAGATGCAGTCCCTAAATTATTATTTATTTTTTAATTAATTTTTCCCAAAACTTTTGACGTGGGCTTCGCCATATTTTTGTATGCCAGCCAGGTACAGCATCCAGCTTCTATGAACGCGCCATTTTCCGGGGTGGCTGCGCACTGCAATTTTCAGCGGGGGGGGGGGGGGGGGGCAGAAAGCTTGGGCCTCCCTGCGCTGCAGATTCCAGCCCCCAGCTGCCTAGTTGTACCTGGCTGGACACAAAAATAGGGAGAAGCTTCACGTATTTTTTTTTTTTAATTATTTCATGAAATTCATGAAATAATTAAGAAAAAAAGGGCTTCCCTATATTGTTGTGTCCAACCAGGTACAAATAGGCAGCTGGTGGTTGGGGGCAGCCCGTTCCTGCCTGCTGTACCTGGCTGGACACAAATATAGTGCGAAGCCCCACGTCAATTTTTTTTAAATCATTTCAGGAAATTCATGAAATAATTTAAAAAAATTGATGTGGGGCTTCGCCCTATATTTGTGTCCAGTCAGGTACAGCAGGCAGGAACGGGCTGCCCCCAACCACCAGCAGCCTATTTGTACCTAGCCGGACACAACAATATAGGGAAGCCCTTTTTTTCTGAATTATTCCATGAATTTCATGAATTTAAAAAAAAAAAAACGTGGAGCTTCGCCCTATTTTTGTGTCCAGCCAGGTACAACTAGGCAGCTGGGGGCTGGAATCTGCAGCGCAGGGAGGCCCAAGCTTTCTGGGCCCCACCCGCTGCAAATTGCAGTCCGCAGCCGCCCCGGAAAATGGCGCGTTCATAGAAGCGCCATCTTCTGGCGCTGTACCCAACTCATCCAGGGCCCTGATGCGGTGGCTCACTGGGTAATAAAGGGGTTAAGGCCAGCTTGGCATTATCAGCTGGCCCTAAGCCCGAAATTCATGGGGTCACGCCAATATTAGACATGACCACCATGAATTTCTAGTAAAGTATTTAAAAAAAACACAAACACCCAGAAAAAAGTCCTTTAATTGAAATAAACACACAATTCTTTATTGTTCTAAATTAAACCATACTTACCATCACGCCCATTCCAGCTGAAGCCAACGATCTCCTGCAATAAAAGAAAAATAATAAAGCAACCTCATCCTTACCTTTCCATGGCTCCCACGACGGCTCCAGCTCTGCTACATCGAGATGACAGGCTGGACCGCAGCAGAACGCTGCCATCCAGCCTGTCATCCCGCAGACACTGAGAAGCGCAGGCATACTTCCACTCCTCAGTGTCTGGCTGTGACGGCATCCAGATGAGCCGACAATGAACTCGGCTCACCTCATGTACGTCACTGACAGCGTGGGAGAATTCTCCTGCACTCAGCGCTTCAGCGTGAGAATTTTCCCACGCTGTCAGTGACGTGCATGAGGTGAGGTCATGTCCCATGAACTCGGCGCACCTCATGCACGTCACTGACAGCGTGGGAGAATTCTCACGCTGAAGCGCTGAGTGCAGGAGAATTTTCCCACGCTGTCAGTGACGTGCATGAGGTGAGCTGAGTTCATTGGACATGACCTCGGCTCATCTGGATGACGTCACAGAAAGACACTGAGGAGCGCAAGCATGCCTGCGCTTCTCAGTGTCCGCGGGATGACAGGCTGGATGGCAGCGTTCTGCTGCGGTCCAGCCTGTCATCTCGATGTAGCAGAGCTGGAGCTGTCCTGGGAACCATGGAAAGGTAAGGATGAGGTTGCTTTATTATTTTACTTTTATTGCAGGAGATCGTTGGCTTCAGCTGGAATGGGTGTGGCGGTAAGTATGGTTTAATTTAGAACAATAAAGAATTGTGTCTTTATTTCAATTAAAGGACTTTTTTCTGGGTGTTTGTGTTTTTTTTAAATACTTTACTAGAAATTCATGGCGGTCATGTCTAATATTGGCGTGACCCCATGAATTTCGGGCTTAGGGCCAGCTGATAATGCCAAGCTGGCCTTAACCCCTTTATTACCCAGTGAGCCACCGCACCAGGGCCCTGGATGAGTTGGGTACAGCGCCAGAAGATGGCGCTTCTATGAACGCGCCATTTTCCGGGGCGGCTGCGGACTGCAATTTGCAGCGGATGGGACCCAGAAAGCTTGGGTCTCCCTGCGCTGCAGATTCCAGCCCCCAGCTGCCTAGTTGTACCTGGCTGGACACAAAAATAGGGCGAAGCGCCACACATTTTTTTTTTTAATTATTTCATGAAATTCATGGAATAATTAAGAAAAAAAGGGCTTCCCTATATTGTTGTGTCCGGCTAGGTACAAATAGGCAGCTGGTGGTTGGGGGCAGCCCGTTCCTGCCTGCTGTACCTGGCTGGACACAATTATAGGGCGAAGCCCCACATAATTTTTTTTTAATTATTTCATGAATTTCCTGAAATAATTAAAAAAAAATTGACGTGGGGCTTCACACTATATTTGTGTCCAGCCAGGTACAGCAGGCAGGAACGGGCTGCCCCCAACCACCAGCTGCCTATTTGTACCTAGCCGGACACAACAATATAGGGAAGCCCTTTTTTTCTTAATTATTCCATGAATTTCATGAAATAATTAAAAAAAAAAAAACGTGGAGCTTCTCCCTATTTTTGTGTCCAGCCAGGTACAACTAGGCAGCTGGGGGATGGAATCTGCAGCGCAGGGAGGCCCAAGCTTTTTGCCCTCCCCCCCCCCGCTGAAAATTGCAGTCCGCGGCCGCCCCGGAAAATGGCGCGTTCATAGAAGCTGGATGCTGTACCTGGCTGGCATACAAAAATATGGCGAAGCCCACGTCAAAAGTTTTGGGAAAAATTTATTAAAAAATAAATAATAATTTAGGGACTGCATCTTTATTAAGTCCTCAAATGTCATTTAGTGTTAAAATAAAGGATTTATTTAAAAAAAAAATGGCGTGGGATCCCCCATAATTTTAGTCTCTAGCGGAGGTTAAGCAGACGGCTGGGGCAGATGTTTGAAGCCTGGGAAGGGGGTAAAACCCACGGAGCTTCCCAGGCTACTAATATCAGCCCCCAGCTGAATACCTAGCCTTTACTAGCTATTAAAATGGGGGACCCCCCAAAAAAAAATGACGTGGGGTCCCCTCTATTTTAATAGCTAGCAAAGGCTAGGCAGACAGCTGGGGGCTGATATTAATAGCTCAGGAAGGGTGCCATGAATATTGGCCCCCTCCCAGGCTAGAAACACCAGCCGTCAGCCGCCCCAGAAATGGCGCATCCATAGGATGCGCCAATTCTGGCACTTAGCCTCGCTCTTCCACGCTGCCCTGGTGCGGTGGCAGGGGGTAATAGTGGTGGGGTTCATGTCAGCGCCAGCTGCCATGAAGCCCAGGTTAGTAATGATGGCCGTCTATATGACACCCCCATTACTAACCTACAAAGTGTTAAAAAGAAAAAACACACTACACCCAGAAAAAAATAATTTATTTGAAATAAAACACCATTTTATTTAATTCTTAGTTTACTAAAAAAAAAATAGTTACCTGTCCACGTTCCTGCGCTGATCTCCCATGCACAGCTGTCACATCTGGAGATGGTGACAGCTGTGCATGGCTGCTGTAAGCTCACGCTGCCGGGAACACGTCCGCTCCCGGCAGCGGGAGCCACTGACTGAGGTCACCGGAGTGCATTCAGGCAGCGCAGCTCCGGAGACCTCCTTTACGGCAGTGCTGTACCGTGGGAATTTCTCACGATACAGCAGTGCCGTAAAGGAGCTAACCGGAGCAGCGCTGCCTGAACTCTGGTGAACCCTTACGGCCCCGTCATTCTAGCGGCGGCAGCGGTTCAGAGCGGTCACATTCTATGTGGCTGCTCTGAACTGGAGATCTTCGTGGGACACTCGTGGACTACTACGGAGGGGTAAGGATAAGGTTGTGGTTTATTATTTTATATTTTATTACAGGAGATCGATGGCTTCGGGGAATTAGGTGTCTTGGTGAGTATAGGTGTAGTTTTTTATTTTTTACTTTATTTTAGGTGGCGATCGGCGGGGACAGGTAATGTATGAACTAATTTCTTTTAGGTAACCACTGGCCACCAATGACATGTATTTAACATTTATTGGGGACACAGTAGGGCAATTTAAATAGCAGGATCAGGCTGATGGGAACTACTGCTCCCATCGAGCTGATCCTGCTGGCAGGAGTGGACGGGGGACAGACATAGGCCGATGGGAGTAGTAGTGTCACATCGGCCTATGTCTGCCCGCACACACACCCGCACACACACCCCGCACACACACACCCGCACACACACACCCCGCACACACACCCCGCACACACACACCCCGCACACACACCCGCACACACACACCCGCACACACACACCCGCACACACTAATCATGACCGGTCTGGGAGGTGAGGCTGACCTGTGCGGCCGTGGGAAAGTTGATGTGAGTTCATGCAGTCAAGCATGAACTCACATGAACCCTCTGAGGGCACCGCGGCTACTTCAAATGAACAGCTGATCGGCATCACCTGATACCTCAGCTGTTCATTTGAAATAACCGGCGGGAAAGCGCAGCACAGAACGGGAAAGCCGGCGGTGAAGTCTTTTCACTGCCGGCTTCCCCGCCCGGGTCCTTCGCTCCTTGGTGCTGCGCTCCCCGCCCGGTCCTAATTTACGATCGGGATGGGAGGTGGCGAGGGGAGCGGAGGATCGGGGTGGGAGGCTGCGGGGAAGCAGTATGGGGCTGCGTGATTGTTTAAAAGCCGGCGGCTTTTTACCGCGCGCCGGCTTTTAAACAATCAGGAGAATTCTCCCACGCTGGGATGGCATTCTGATGACAAGCTGGATCGCAGCTGAGCGCTGCCATCCAGCTTGTCATCCTTCAGAGACACTGCAGAGCGCAGGCATTATGGGAACTTCCGATTCCGGTATTCGATATTATAAAAGTATCGGAATTAAGTATCGGAATTCCGATACAGTGAATATCGGCCGATACCCGATATTTCAGTATCGGAATGCTCAACACTAATTATAAAGTTTCCTATTTTCATGTGCACTATTGATTTATAAAGTAAAAATTAAATTGTCCTTGTCTTATGATTTGATTTCCCAACTTCAGACTAGGGGATGTTTCATAGGAGGCTAGTTAACAAAGCATATATTTCTTGATATTTGGGAGAAAGAACTTAGGCAAAGAACCTGGAAGAAATACCTTGCTTTGATTTGGGTTTGAACCATGGACCCAAGTGCTGCAAGTTACAGCAACAATGCTTGATGTTATCATCCGAAATAGTTCAGGAAAAATGCATAAAAAGGGACAAATGTTGTACCCATTGTAGTGCCACTTTGTATAGTTTAGTATAACGGACCATATATATTTTTGGGTAAAATTTGCTTTCTCTGTTGGGCACAACTTCATTGTATGTTATTTTTATGTAACAGGTAATCTTGGAAGAGTGGATTATATCTCAGAATTTGAGTATGACCTCTTTATTAGACCTGATACATGTAACCCCCGTTTTCGCGTCTGGTTCAACTTTACTGTCGAGAATACTAAAGAATACCAGGTAAGCAAAAATGATAATATTGATTTCTTCTTGAATTTCTGCATTCGATGTCCATTATGTGTCTGAAGCTAGGATTACTGTACTATGAGCCCTCAGTATGTCCTTAGCTTTGTTTCATAATAGATTGGTTCATGCCGCTTGTCTTATATCATAATGAATTTGTTTACAGAAAGTTGTCCTGTCGATATTTGCTGAAATATCTGAAAACTTTGCTTATGCTCACATTTTTTATGCAGTTCGGATATACTTGCACTTTTTTGCTATTTAACTGGAATGGATAGCTGGGATCAATATTTGATATATATAACAAATAGAGAGCTTTGCTTGCAATTTTTTCTTGTTTGGTTGACATCTTGCTTTGTGGCAGTCTTTGCCCTAAAAATTGATCTATTTTGAAAGTTATTAAGCAGTAAAAAAATATAGCGGTAAGTGACCTTCAATGGACACAATGTGTAGGTTACTTTTAAGAAAGTTAGGATTACCCTGGTCAACATGATTTTTTTCACAAGAACATTTAATAGCGATTGTAGTAGGATTTTACCTCCCGAATTCAAATATTTTGTTATAATTTTTTCATCAGGCACAGTTTTTTTTACATGTATTTCTTATTTTTAATTTTTGCTTTTTTATGGTTAGCCTATTGGATGATTTAACTAAATTATTTAGAATTATAATCAGTGTGTGACAGAAGAGTAGGGTCTTCTGTTATGTTAAAAGACAAAATAACAAGATTATGCAGGTTCATTCATATTCAGACATGTTCAGACATGCTTAGATATTGCATCTTTTGTAAGTAGAGAGCCAGTAATGGAGTAGCAGTGAGTCTGTTAGTGTTTGTTCTTCTGTGGATCTAAAGTGTTTTCCTTGTTTCTCATATTTTGTTAGTTCTATTAGTTGCTATAAATTTTGCAATAATGCCAAGAAAGTGTTTACATCATCCAGACAATTTTAAGTTATGTGTGTGTGTGGTGAATTTGACGTTCAAGAGTCAAAGACGAAATTTTACACCGCTTGTAAAAAACTGTTATGAGCTTTATTTCAGGTGTAAAGTTGGTCAACTCGAAAGGTACTGGGCGCCACATGTACAGTCATGGCTGAAGGTGTTGGCATCCTTGAAATTGTTCCAGAAAATGAATTCTTTCTCCCAGAAAATGATTGCAATTACACATGTTTTATTATACACATGTTGATTTCCTTTGTGTGTATTGGAACAACACAAAAAAATAGAGGAAAGAAGGCAAATTGGACATTATTCCTCAAAAACTCCAAAAATGGGCAGAACAAAATTGTGTAATTGCGATAATTTTCTGGGAGAAATCTTTCATTTTTTGGAACAATTTCAAGGGTGCCAACACATTCAGCCTTGACCGTATGCTGCTTATCTGGTGTTAGGTGTCCTACTGGTTATAAAAATGGTTCACATCACATGCCATTTGTCATTCAGATGGTTTGAAGGGAACGAAAGGACCATTTAACAGATTTCTATTTCTGCTTAATGAACAATAAAGGAATCACATCTAAAACAAAGTATACAGTTAATTACCTCAATTTCCCATCTGCAATGTGGCCTGTCTTACATAGCGAAGAGCTTACTGTACCCAATTGTCCAGATTTTATGTCCATAAGTGACAGCTCTGACTCTGACCTTACACTGAAGAGGAAGCATACAGCAATGTGAGATGTGATCCTACTTTCGAAGAAAGTTGTTCATCAGAACCTCTCTTCTTATCTCAAGAAGATCTGA
Organism: Phyllobates terribilis; assembly: GCF_046119375.1. Classification (NCBI taxonomy): domain Eukaryota; kingdom Metazoa; phylum Chordata; class Amphibia; order Anura; family Dendrobatidae; genus Phyllobates; species Phyllobates terribilis. The sequence goes on from NW_027362768.1 coordinate 149,454,402, forward strand.
TCGACCTTATCTGTGATTTAGACTGGTCTAAGCAGCAATAAGAGCTTCAGTTCCAGGCTCAAAAGATGGAATCGACTCCACGAAGAGGTGAGAATATGTAGGTATCGTAGCTGAGAGAGTGATTTCAAAAAACTATTTCTCTGAAGAAAAAGGTGTATTTTTTTGTAATAATGTTTGTTCTGTTATGGAGGCCCTTGGACCTCAACATCGGGCAGATAAGTGCCGATTGTTCATAGACTCATCAAAAGTTAATTTGAAGGCCGTTCTTTTGCATAATGGTAACAACCTCCCGTCGATACCTGTTGCGCATTCTGCTGATATGAAAGAGACATATGAAAATATGAAACTGCTGTTAGAAAAAATCCAGTATGAAAAATATAACTGGATTATCTGTCGAGATGTGAAGGCAATTGTTTGGTTGCTTGGATTGCAACTTGGGTACACTAAATTCTACTGTTTCTTACGTGAATGGGATAGCAGGGATAGGAAGTCTTACTATATTCGAAAACAATGGCCTAAACGTGAATCTTTTGTTCATGGACACAAAAAAATGTGCCAAATGTACCTTTAGTGAATCTTGAAAAAGTATATTTACCTCCACTGCATATTCAACTAGGATTGATGAAACAATTTGTAAAAGCACTTGATAAAAATTCTTCTGCATTTATACATTTGAAATCTAAATTTCCCAAAGTTAGTGATGTGAAATTGAAAGAAGACATTTTTATAGGGCCACAAATAAGATCGGTGATGGACGATGAACAATTTCAGGAACTGTTAAATCCATTGAAATAAAGCAGCCTAGCTATCCTTCAAAAACGTCTCCTCTTCTTTTCTCGGAAATCATAAAGCAGAAAACTATGGTGATATAGTGAGTGATCTTGTGAAATCATACCAAGCTATGGGATGCAACATGTCCTTGAAATTTCATTTCTTGGACTCCCACCTGGACTTTTTCCCAGAAAATCTTAGTGCTGTCAGCATTTTCATCAGCAGATTTCTATGATGGAGCAGAGGTACCAAGGCAAGTGGAGCCCTAGTTTGTTGGCTGACTTTTGCTTTACTATGAAGAGAGACATTTCGGAAGCAAAATATTCCTATAAATCATCATCAAAAATGTTCTAGGTAAGCTGAATTTCATATAATGTTGACTACATAAGTATTATTTTTTAATATTTCCATAAAACTAAAAATGTGTGTCACAAAAAAAAACCCCTGCTTGATGGAAAAAATCTGAAAGGATATTCGAATTCAGCATGAAAAATATAAGTTAATTTTCATTTTGTGAAAGCAAATATTTTTTTTTGTTGACCAGTGTTATTTTAAGACTATGGTCATTGAAAAATTATGTTTGAAAGGAAATGTCTCCTGCTGACCGTAAAGTTACAAATCTTACTGATACTGTGGTATACATCTGGAAAATATGGTAAGCCTTGAATCCCTAGGGTCCAAAACAATGTTTCCTTATGGGAAAAAAAAGTTCTAAGAAATCTTGTGACCATCTCAAAATATTTGATTTTGGAATATTTTTGTGATGATCACATAGTCATTTGAGATTTTTATTTGCAGGTTACCATTGTAGTAATTCTTTTACTGCAACCTAATAGTGTTTTTTATGTCAACTGCCTGGGGTTGCTTCATTGCCAAAGAGTTTTATTTTTTTGGAAAGTTGGAGACTTGATGAATTCATTTGACATGAAGGATGGCAGTATAAATTTACAGGTTTATTTACCGACACAATTGAAAAATCAGGACCACCTCAGGGGTGGGTCACTTCAAAACTTGCAAGACAGAAAAAATATGTGCTTTATGCTTTATATACAGCATACACTGTAACAGTATTGAATTATGGTGCTAAAATATTTTTGCTGATGCACAGGTAGCATGAATCAGAACCCGGTTGCATGATTATTCTAAATCACTGCAGCGTTTCAGAGAAAACGTAGCTTGAAGAGCCAACCAGGGACTGTAAGGAGAGACCTAACTAGTCAATGATGTCTCTGGTAGACTTCTCCCCACCCCGCTGTCACTATACTGTTCTCTGATAACCCGGGACCAGGGGCTCCTATGCTGTCCCTAACACTAGGGGCACCCTAGCTATCCCCACTTCCCAGGTTACTTCTGATGGTGAAGATGCTGGGGCAACGTACCTTGCTGTTCTCCTGAAACAGCCCTTATCTGTCCCCTCCACCATCCAGAGAAGTGGGGATGAATACTGTATGTAAATACACAAACCAGACAAACAAGGAAAGGACATACAGAGATAAATTAAAATACCAAGCATACTAAATATGCACTCACAGATAACAGAGGGAAAACACAGAATGAATTAGGAAGGTAAACAAAAATAGCAGAGGAAGGTACTATGCACACAGCCAAAACACCAAGCAACAGTCACAGAACAACCCTCCTTAAATACCTGTACCGAAAACCGAATCCTCCACTCCTCACCAGGCAGTACAAGACTTAACACTAGCAATCCAGATTGCCAGAGCAGAGACTATATAGAAGGAAACTATAGAGACTCAAAGTTGAGCAGTTTAACTCCTGTACTGCTGAAAAAACCCAGCACCATTTAATAACAGGGAGAAGTGCTTCTATTCATTGCAGGAGTACGTTGACTCAGACGCTGCAGCCTTCTGGCTCCTCTCTGTCGCAGTAAACCCATGACACCCACTCCTCTTGATTGACAGGTCTCTCCCATGTATGTACATAGGAAAACAACTGGAGTGGACTGGAGAGAAACCAGCCGGGAACATCATTGAACTAGTCAGGTCTCTCCTTATAGTCTTCGACTGGCTCTTTAAACTATGTTTTCTCTGAAATGCTGCAGCAATCGCACTGCCAAACTCTTATTGTTGCCCAAGAGAAAAAACAAAATGAGAATGGGAAGCTATATAGATAAAATGCCTAGCTTAAAAAAGGGGGCCATTCCACAGTTTGTAAAAAGTAGATGAAACTACAGTAAAACCATAGAAATGACCTGGAACATACTGACACTAGGTGAGGTTTTAGTACTAGAGATAGGACTGTCCCGATTGGGTACACGTTGTCGTGGTGGGATGGCTTTTATGCTTTTTTGATCAAAATAGTGTTAACTAAGCACCCTATGTTATTTATATGTACTACTACTATTTAGTTATTTACTTACTACAGGGTATATGCTGATTTTGTTTTGTTTTTTTCTTGGGGTTTGTCTGTAAAGTGGCCACAGTGTGAACATGCTCCTACACATTGCACGTACAGTGGGGAAAAAAGTATTTAGCCAGCCACCAATTGTGCAAGTTCTCCCACTTAAAAAGATGAGAGGGGCCTATAATTGACATCATAGGTAGACCTCAACTATGAGAGACAAAATGAGAAAACAAATCCTGAAAATCACATTGTCTGATTTGGAAAGAAATTTTTTTCAAATTTTGATGGAAAATAAGTATGTGGTCAATTACAAAAGTTCATCTCAATACTTTGTTATATATCCTTTGTTGGCAATGACAGAGGTCAAACGTTTTCTAAGTCTTCACAAGGTTGGCACACACTGTTGCTGGTATGTTGGCCCATTCCTCCTGCAGATCTCCTCTAGAGCAGTGATGTTTTGGGGCTGTCGCTGGACAACACAGACTTTCAACTCCCTCCAAAGATTTTCTATAGTGTTTAGATCTGGAGACTGGCTAGGCCACTCCAGGACCTTGAAATGCTTTTTACGAAGCCACTCCTTTGCTGCCCTGGCGGTGTGCTTGGGATCATTATCATGCTGAAAGACCCAGCCACATTTCATCTTCAATGCCCTTGCTGATGGAAGGAGGTTTGCACTCAAAATCTCACGATACATGGCCCCATTCATTCTTTCATGTACATGGATCAGTCGTCCTGGTCCCTTGGCAGAGAAACCGCCCCAAAGCATGATGTTGCCACCCCCATGCTTCACAGTAGGTATGGTATTCTTTGGATGCAACTCAGCATTATTTCTCCTCCAAACACGCCAAGTTGTGTTTCTACTTTGATTTCATCTGACCATATGACATTCTCCCAATACTCTTCTGGATCATCCAAATGCTCTCTAGCAAACTTCAGATGGGCCCGGACATGTAATGGCTTAAGCAGGGGGACACGTCTGGCACTGCAGGATCTGAGTCCCTGGCGGCGTAGTGTGTTACTGATGGTAGCCTGTGTCACGTTGGTCCCAGCTCTCTGCAGGTCATTCACTAGGTCCTCCCGTGTGGTTCTGGGATTTTTGCTCACTGTTCTTGAGATCATTTTGACCCCACAGGGTGAGATCTTGTGTGGCGCCCCAGATCGAGGGAGATTATCAGTGGTCTTGTATGTCTTCCATTTTCTAATTATTGCTCCCACAGTTGATTTCTTCACACCAAGCTGCTTACCTATTGCAGATAGGTGCCAGTAAAACAGGTAATGAGTGGAGAACCGAGGAACCTCTTAAAGAAGAAGTTGCAGGTCTGTGAGAGCCAGAAATCTTGTTTGTTTGTAATTGACCAAATACTTATTTTCCACCAAAATTTGAAAAAAAATTCTTTCCAAATCAGACAATGTGATTTTCAGGATTTGTTTTCTCATTTTGTGTCTCATAGTTGAGGTTTACCTATGATGTCAATTACAGGCCTCTCTCATCTTTTTAAGTGGGAGAACTTGGTGGCTGACTAAATATTTTTTTCCCCACTGTACAACAACTTATACTCTGACTTTTTCTTTAGTCAAACTCTTATTATTGCTGCCTGTGGTTCAGGCAGCATGAATCTACTGATTGACTACCTTTAATGTTATTGCACCTAAAGAAAGAAAACTTTTTAAAAAGTTACTAAAAATTATACTTGGATTATATTGTAAATCTTTAAGAAGGAAAAATGCGGAAACTATTCTATGATTTGACTGTTCCAAACCAACGATAGATCATGTTCGCTGTTTATTCTGTATTTTTAGTCTTTGTGTAAACCGAGTTTTTAGTCATTTTGCCCTCTGTCTTTTGAGTCTTCAGGTTGACAGCTATCATAGAGCCGTGACAAGGTCGTAGCTGGCATCAGAACTGTCAAACCTTCCACGTTCGGTTTTGCGTTGTCAAAAACTGTTATGGTAGTAAAGGTGAAAAATTCTATTATATTACGTAAGAAAAAAAAATGTAATGTACTGATCAATGACCTGTTTAAAATTCACTAAAACAGGGGAATTGCTCTATTCAGAATATGTACGTTTTTTAAGGGAGTCTGTTATGGCAAAATTATGTTCTTATTTAAGGACATCTACACCTAGGGCAGCTTGCTCTAAGAATAATAATACTTTTTGATGGCAAATCCATGGTCCATGGTGAATAGAAAAACATTTTTTACAGCTTTATAAAAATTATATGTTCTTGTTCCACAAGCGATGTTGTCAATCAATCAAGTTGTCCCTCACTTCTTTGATTGACATCACTGGCTTCACTTCACCAGTGCTGTCTCAGCTGAAACCCCACATGTGCGCACATTGCTACAGTATAGGCATGCGCAGAACAGCCTTTCTTCTTCCTTTTCTGAACACATGCTGATAAGATGGGCATGTACACATGCGTAAGATTTCAGCTGAAAAAAATCAAATATAACAATTTGTTAAGAGATTGTTCAATTTTAATATTTTTAGGCTCTGTCCATACCAGTGTTTGTGCGGGTTGTATTACTATTTTACCTTTCTTTCGTCTAGATTTTGGCTTGTGCACCGCTTTTTTGGTTGTTTACATCCCCCTTTTTCTGTGTAGTCAGTTTCCTATGCTTTTTCCTAACCAAACCCATGACGCGTTCCACTGTCTACGTTGCCATTGCTAGCCCCACACCGCCTATGTCCTGCAAGTGCCAGTGCGTCTACGCTTGGCTCGGCTCAGCTATAGACGACTTCATCTTTGATGTCCTGATGCCTGGAGGAACTGCTCTGTCGACACAGAAAGTAGGAATATCGTTGTGTCAACCCCCCCTGTGAGAAGCTGCCCATTTTCTAAAGACTATGATACTTTTCCAGCAACGGACCACCATTTTTGTTAATATTATTATTGTGTTTTATTAGTGATTTACCTTTTATGTTTTATATAGTTCTGCTGACTTGTCAGTATGTGCACTAGATTCACTTGTAAAATGTCCAGCATTCCACTAATCTGTATCTCAGGAGTATCTAACCATTGTTCCAATAGCCAATAATCTCGTTATGTGTGTGTAGATTGTAGACACAGTGGAGCCGTCCCCACAGGGGGTCTTACACGCAGTCTCAGATGAAGGCTTCTAGAATATTCTTCATTGTTTAGTGAACAGTGAATGTTTAAGGGGGAGGGTGTGATCACTTCTAACCTGGGAGGGGACTGAGCCCAGTGAAAGAAAGGACAGACATGTTTTAGGAGAGTTGGGTGGAAGGATTGAAGGAAGAGGATGGAGACAGTGAGTATGGCCTTATACAAAGCCAGTGGAACTACTGAACCCAGATTGGGAATTTGAGGACTGAGAGAACTGTCCCCTCCCCCCCAAGATAAAATTCCCAGCATGCCACTTGGCCATCTTCATATCTTAAAAATGTAAACATGACCAAGTTTGCTGTTCTGTGTTATAAAGATGTCAATGTCCAAGGCTAAATGTTAGAGCAATAGGAGTCCACCATTATGTCCAAAGTTAAAAATGGAGACCTCTTTTAATATGAGATGTTATGAAAAACCTATTCTTTTGTACTATAATTATTTCTTTTTCTCATTGACCAGTTTCTTGTTATTTGCCTTTATTTCTAAATGAACACCATGACCCTTACTGCTGATGGCTCCCAGTAACGACACTTATTGCTCTGCTCAATCTGCAGTTCATTTTGTATCACATTATTCCATGCACTCTATGTGCGACCATTCTAGGAACGTTCTAGGAAATGAGAGTGAGAATCAGAATCATTCAGAGAAAAATATTGATTCCGAGGTGATAGAAACACCAGTAAACAAATCCATGAAAATGGAGCTACACGTGTCTATCAGCGAATGACTCCTTCTCACATTCACGAATGAATATAGGGGATTTAACAGGAGTAATTGGTGATATCTTCTGTAAGCTCTTCTCTCTATTTAGGGCTAAAGAGATTAGACTTTTTTTTAAATCTTTATAAATAAAACAAAAAGTAAAAAACATTTTCCTAAGAGTCCTTTTACCCGTGCAGATTAGCTGCTGATATAAGCACCAATTGGCAACTGAAGCAAAGTAAGGGGGCTTTAAAGAGTTTTTCACATCTTTAACAAGCCATATTGTCTCATGGATGATGTTTTATCCCATAAATGTCTGAAAGATGTGGGTCCTACCTTTGGCTTGTTTGGCTGTTTATCCCCTTACCGACATAGGACGTTTTAGTATGTCTGTGTATGGAGTGCCATTCTTGTACCCATCATCCCCCGTATCATGTAGCGTGATCACATGGTTCCAGTCAGCTTCCATGGTAGCCATGGGTCTGTGGAAAGCCCCCATAGCTGCCATGACGGAACTTTTGTGAAGCCCAGCAACTGGCTGTGACTATGAAGACTATGATTTTAGTTATACACTGCAACATTGCGGTACTGCAGTATATAGAACAAGTGATGAGGCAATCGCGGGTTCAAGTCTCCCAATGGGACTAAAAAAATAAAGTTAAAACCCCACCTGGAAGTTATCCCCTTTGAATAGGGGTTAACCTCAAGGTCATTGAAAGTCCGACCGCCAGGGCCCCCACAATCTGGAGAACCGGAGCTGAGAGAGCCAGAGCATAATAAACATATGAAGAAAAAAAATTAAAAAAATTATACTCACCTGGACATGACTTGTCCGGTCAAGCAGCCCCGCTCCAATCCACTCGTCTTCTTCAGTCCGTTCACCAGTGTGGTCTTCACTGGACTATCTTCGGGGTCTTCCGGTGCCTGGCAACTTCAGCGTCTCTTGCCCTGAGTTGGCTGCAACATCATGTCATGTTGTCCCCGATTCATCATTTGTATGTTTTTTTAAAACCACTTTCCTTTTTTAGTATTTTTGTATTAGTTACCATTTTTGGTGACAAATTCATCAATGTCACAAAGAAAAAAATTGTCTTTTTTCCTGTCTTGAACTGTTTTTGCGACTTCTGGTGCCAAATTTTGTACCAACATCACAAAAATTGCTCAACAAAACTGGCATATTCAAAAATACACTAAATGAAGACTGGAGTAGAGTTACCCCAAATCTTGCAACTTTTTAAATAGTTGCATAGCTTTTTGCAATTGATGAATCAGACGAAAAAAATCTGGGATTGGTAAACTCCGCACACAAAGCGGAAAAAAATAAAAAAACAGGCGAGTTCATATAATATAAGCTTAAAAAAAGGTGCAAATAGAATAACAAATTGGGTGCAAACAAAAAGGGAGCAAAGCACACTAAACTAGGCAAAAAAAAGGCTCAAAAGCAATGATGAATCGGGGACATCGTGATGCTGCAGCCTAGTCAACGCAGGAAACCTGACAGTATCAGGGTGCCAGGAAATGCTAAAGATGCTGGGTTTTCTGATATCTGTGTAGTCGTGTCTAGTTTTCAGTGTCATCATCGGAGCAGAAAATAAAAAATGGCGCAGTGCCGAACGTGATTTATAATGGGTTCTCTTGAGTTTTGTAACATTTTGACAGGAAGAATAACGCTGCTTGCTGACCTGAATGACAGAATCTGCGACGGAGGTGTGAACGGAGCCTTAATTAATCTCTCTAGTACTTGTAGAGCGGCGAGTCTTCTCTATTACGCCCATATATTCCAAAAGGTCATATGGACAGGAGTTGTCCCCTTTAATGATGCATGATGATCCTATGAAGTTATCATATATTTATCTCTATATATATATATACATTCCCATTCTCTTTTTACTTGCAATGTTAAAAAAAAAATGCGTTTGCCGTTCACAGCTGCCATCATGAAATCCCTATAAGCTTTGTCTCCGCTCCATTCCTATATACTACAATCAGTAGAGAGCGTTGATATAGCTCCCACCGTCTATGGAACGTTGTAAAGCCGTCTGCGGTTTTCACTCTAATTTTCTTTTCACATTCCGTCTTTGAATGTATGTTCATCTCCGGCTATTGTCCTGTTGCTTGGCAACCTTTAAACCGTACCTTTGTGGGGTGACAAAGAGCTTAACATGACTCCTTGCTTTTTCTATCTGATCATGTTACAATGCACTAATCGAATTCACTAGGAAGCGTTATTAACAGAGAACTGTGAAAGAGTTATTATGAGCGGGGACCTTTGATTGTGAATGCTGTCACTAGCTGATAGCACATGCCACAGGACGGATGAATGCTGGGAGTTTGCAAAAATCTGAACTTTTTGGACAACTTTACAGTGAACAGCATATGTCTCAGTGGTACCAGATTTTAGAAGTTATTCCTAAATTAAAGGGTTTGTCCCAGGAGCGCACCGCTATCCAGACTCCTGACTCCAGGCTTCTTGATGATTGACAGTGCAGACCAGCAGGGTGGCACAGTGGCTCAGTGGTTAGCACTGCAGCCTTGCAGCTCTTGGGTGTTGGGTTCAAATCCAACCAAGGACAACATCTGCAAGGTCTTTATATGTTCTCCTTGGCTATTACCCTCCGGTACTCCAGACTGCAAAGACATACTGATAGGGATTGTCACTGGGGACAGTGATGAAGATGCAGAATATGTTGTCGCTATGTAAGCAGGCACATTAATACTGTATAACTGTGCTATCGGCAATGCTGCTATATTATATAATGAATGTATGTATGAGTATGTATGCCAGGTTACCCTGGAGACGCCGACTGCGTGCGTTCCACGGGCCGAAAACCGGAAGTCATGTTACATAGGAGGAGGAGCTGGGGTTTCATGCGCCAATAGATCCATCGGCAGCAGGATACACACGTGATTTCACTAGGTCTGTTTATTGGCTGCTCTCTCCTTTATAAGACACTAACATCCCTCTCAAAACCATGTCCCCTGAGGATGTTACACACAAAACGTGCGTTGGGGTGGAGGGGCATCTGATTTTGACTGCACCTGCTAATTGGCAGCCTCATTTAAGGTACTGTCCATCTGGATATTTCTATATACAAAATTACTCTCTGTATTTTATTGACATGGATGCTAAGGCACATTGCGCTTTATATAGTTAAGAGATATATGCATTGTAGATACCATTGGGCTTATGTGCCTTTTATGTGACTGCTAACTTCTGACATTTACTGTAATATGTTTATATGGTTGAACACTTGGAAACTTATCCCATTATATTTGTATCTTCTATGTAGGAGACATTGTATACACTGGATTTATGGATCTTTATCAGATCATGATGTCCCTCACAGTGTGAGGTGCTTTTTATCATTACTGTGTTTTTTTGTTATTTACATTTTCTTGTAATAAAGGATTCTGTTTCTATAGCTGATGTGGTTGTTTGGTTCAGAATCACATTTGTAGCTTCACAACAAAACCAATTGATTTCATATATTATGTAATGATGTAGCATTATCTCTGCAACATAGGAAGGGGGCTCTTTAACTGGTCAGATACAGAGCAGCGCTTGCTAGTGTGGCACCCCAGGGGTCTGGTTTCCACAGTAACAGCAGTGTTATGTCTGAGAGCAGGTGGGAGGTCTCTTGGTCAGGAATCCTATGCATGCCACACCTCCTGCCCAGTCCTGGGAGGGGAAGGACTTCCCCTATATAAACCTGGGGCTGAGGCAGGGTTAGAGAAGAAGAGTAGAGAGAAGAAGAGAAACAGTGATAGGAAAGAAAGATCAGGAGCTCTGTGGGAGTCGTGCTAAGAGGAGATCAGGGCTGGAAGCTGTAGAGCTCGCCCTGATTGAAGATTTCTTACCGGACCCGGAGTCCGAGGCTGTGGGGACTAACTCCTACCCAGCAGCAGAAACCGACCGGCAGGGGATTTCAGGTCCTCTGGCCCAGAAACCCGAAGGCTCGGTCACACGTGTGGGACCAGCACCGCCGTCGTGGAGCGGAAGCTACTAGAAGGCCCCGAGTCACCGGCCATACGGGTGAGCACCACACGGTACACTCAGGGACGTGGGCTACCTTTACCCGCCTCTAGCAAGGTAGCCAGAAGAGTACAATTAGTTGGGGAGGCCTACAACTCCGCCTGGCCAAGGGGGATCCCATCTGCTCAAGGACTGACCAGGCCCCGACCGCTAGCCAGTACTCCGGGAGGGTCTATCTTTGTCACCAGTAAAGACCCTGAACTACACCGTATCGTCTCTGAGTGATTCCTGCTACCCCCATCATCCACGTCGGCTGCCCTGAGGCCATACCCCTCCCGTTGGGGGTTATACCATCCACGCTGCACCATCCTCCCACCGGCCTCAGCGGTTTGCCCTGCAGCGGCAGCTCCATAGCTGCATTCAACGGGTGGCGTAGTCGTTCTACATCTACTGCTAATATACCGCCACTTAGTCTGACTCCCTGGGCACGGACCGGGTCACCGCCACGAGACTACTACCCCTATCAGATCCGGCTCCGGGTAGTCCCTGCGTGCGCAACGCTGCATCACATAGGCCCAGGGCGCGTCAACTTTTGGCGTAGTCGGCAGGATCTCGTGCCCGCAACCACCGGGTACTGCGTGCCTGAAAAAGACTGTTCAAACTTACCAGTGGTGAAGATTCCTGCCATCCGGCGCCATCTTCTACCTTCTTCCCGCCATCCGCGAAGTTTTCCCGCCATCCGGCGCCATCTTCTGCCTTCTTCCCGCCATCCGTGGAGTTTTCCCGCCGTTGGACGCCATCTTGAAGACGCCGCGCGGGAAGAAGAGGGGCGTGGACTCCGAAAGCGCGCGATAACTGAAGCCCCGCCTCACGTCCGGATGTTGCGTAAGGTCCTGGAAGGAGCCCAGCAGACGCCGACGTCACAGGAGCGCGACGGAAGGTCCTCAACCCTGACGATCCACTGTGGAGCCGCGGCCTACGGAAGAGGATCATCGCAAGGTAGGCCACGGTCCACTAGGGGGGAGGAAGATGTCGGATACAGAGGAGAGCTTCACTGCCTCAACCCCCGCCAGCGCCACCGCTGCTGCAGTCATGCCTTTCACCATGCCCTATATCCCGGGAGCGGCCTGGCTACCCCAGTACTCAGGGGAGTCACATACTCTGCATGACTTTAGAGAAAAGCTGGATAGCCTCTTCCAGGTGTACCCCCTCACAGAAGAGCAAAAAGTGAGCATCCTGGTGGCCCAATTAACTGGGGCAGCCCAAAGGGAGGTAAAGTCCTGGCCACCTGGGGGAAGGACTGTCGCAGGGATACTAACCCGGCTGAAGGATACCTTTGATACCCGCACCTCAGCCGAGATCAAGCTTAGATTCTACGGGTGCAAGCAGCGAGCACAAGAGAGTATAAGGGACTATGCACTAAACCTACAAGAGGCCCTGAGAGCCATTAAGCAGACCGACCCTGACGGCGTGGGAGACGAGGACCGGCTGTTGACTGAACAATTTATAGAGGGTTTATATTGCAATGCCCACCGAACCCAGTTGCGGGCAATGGCCTTACAGGACCCTCATCTGGGATTTGCACAGTTCAAGGACAGAGCCATCCGGGTGCTCCGAGAACCGGCACCAGGTGGCGTTGTGACCCACAGACGCCCCACTACCACTTACCACCAAGAGGCGGCGCCCTTGTCGGCAGGGCCTGTGGGAGCTGATGCGCAGGCTTTGAACAATGACCCGGCTCCCGACCTGCACCATCAGGTCCAAGAGCTAGCTAAAAGCGTTGCTGCGCTAACCCGAACTGTGCAGTCTTTACAGGTTTCTACTCCAGGGAAGATCCAGCTGGCATCCGGACCGGAGGACATCCCGTGGCGCCGACCAAGGAGGACCCCACCGGCCAGAGGAAGACCCAGCGACCGATACAACGAGGACGGACAACCTATCTGCCGCCGCTGCAATCAACCCGGACATATGGCAAGGTACTGTCCTTTAAACTGGCACAACCTAGGGTAGAGGGCCAACCCCTAGGAAAAAGATCATCAGGCCCATCAAACTGGCGTGACAAATATGTGGGAGGACGTCCAGTCTTGCCTGTGGTACTGGATGGCATTCCTATGAGTGCCCTACTGGACACTGGGTCACAGGTCACCACCATCCCGTACGTGCTCTTCAAGCAGTACTGGAATGACTCGGATATAACCCGCTACCCTGACGACGACTTGAGTATCATCGCCAGCAATGGTCAGCCCGTGCCACAGATCGGATTTAAAGAGGTGACCATTAAAATCGGTAGAGTCGAGCTGGCAGCCCAGGGACTGATCATTGTGGACATTGATAAGTGCGAAAGTCACCCTAAGATAACTCTAGGAACTAATGTAATTGAAAATTGTCTTGCAGAGGTGATTTTTATTTTACAGCAGGTTGCCAAGAACGCCAGCTCCGGCCAGCAGCGAGTGCTCCAAAAAGAGATCCGGGCACTGATGCGACGGCAACAGGTGGAACTCTCCAGCGGTGAGATTGGTAGCGTGAGAATGTGTGACCCTTTCCCTATTGCCATGCCCCCAAAAAGTGAAATGATGATTTGGTGCCGGGCGGCTATTGGTCTGAGAGGTAGAGATTACCAGGCAATGGTAGAACCAGTTTACTCAGACAGTAGGCCCACCATTTTGACAACACGGGGGGTGGTCAATGTACGCCATGGGAGGGTGCCCGTTCGCATAATAAATATCGGGAAGAGGGAAGTGTACCTGCCCCGGTATGCCACGCTAGCCAAATTGTATACCATCAATCAGAATTCTATACAGTCCGTAGAACCCTTGCCTCCATCTTCTCCGGAGGAAGGTAACGGCTCTAAACAACAAATGGAGGATTGGTGTCAGCAACTACATTTGGGTACTGACTCCACTCCCTCCCACCAGAAACAGGGAGTCTACCGGGTGGTTCAAGAGTACGAGAGAGTGTTTAGTAAACACCCGTTAGACTTCGGGCGAGTCAAGGGGGTAGAACATCACATCCCCACGGGAGACCATCCTCCCATAAAAGAGAGGTATCGACCCGTACCCCCTGCACACTACCAACACGCCAAGGGGATGCTTAGAGACATGAAGGAGGCTGGGGTAATCAGGGAAAGCTGTAGCCCCTGGGCAGCTCCACTAGTCTTGGTCAAAAAGAAAGACAACACCATGAGAATGTGTGTAGATTACCGGAAAATAAACCGTATCACACACAAAGATGCGTACCCCTTACCAAGAATAGAGGAGTCTTTGGCTGCTTTAAAATCTGCTAACTTCTTCTCCACCTTGGATCTCACTAGCGGGTACTGGCAGGTTCCTGTAGCAGAGGCGGATCGGGAAAAGACCGCATTCACCACCCCGATGGGACTTAGTGAGTTTACCTGCATGCTGTTTGGACTCTGCAACGCACCAGGAACCTTCCAGCGATTGATGGAGTGCTGTCTGGGACACCGGAACTTTGAGACGGTCCTGTTATACCTGGACAATGTCATCGTCTACTCCAAAACCTACGAGGACCACCTGAAGCACCTGGCGGAAGTGTTTGAAGCTCTGGCAAGTTACGGCCTAAAGGTGAAACCCTCCAAGTGTTACCTCCTGAAGCCAAAGGTGCAGTACCTGGGACACGTGGTGAGTGCTGACGGAGTGGCTCCCGACCCTGATAAGATCACCGCAATTAAGGAATGGCCAAGCCCCTCCAGTGTAAAGGAAGTGAGGCAGTTCCTTGGGTTGGTAGGCTACTACCGAAGGTTCATACCCGGTTTCACCAAAAAGGCAGCTCCTATGCAGGACCTCCTGATAGGCCAGTCCAGGAAGGCCAAGAACCAGAAGCCGCCCTTCAGATGGGAGAAGTTGGAAGAAGAGTCCTTCCGCCAGCTGAAGATGGCCCTCACGGGGGATGAAATCCTGGCGTACCCTGATTATAGCCAACCCTTTATCCTCTACACCGACGCCAGTAACATCGGGCTAGGAGCCGTACTATCCCAGATCCAGCAGGGGAAAGAACGGGTAATTGCTTACGCCAGCCGAAAACTGCGACCCACCGAAAGAAATCCTGAGAATTACAGCTCATTTAAGCTAGAGTTCCTGGCAGTGGTGTGGGCAGTCACCGAACGCTTTAAGCACTACCTCGCTTCTTCCCGGTTCACCGTGTACACGGATAACAACCCGTTGACACACCTGGACACTGCAAGACTCGGTGCCCTAGAGCAGAGATGGATGGCCCGCTTGTCCAACTATGAGTTTACAATCAAATACCGGGCAGGACGCTCCAATACCAACGCGGACGCCCTGTCCAGGATGCCAAACCTACCGGACGAGGGTGAGGATTCAGAAGATTTGGAAGAGGTCGAACTCCCTGCGTTCCACCGTCATGGGACTATCCAGTATTCCCACCGTGTAAGGGGTAAGCAAGCCGCTACGTTCAACCCCTTACCTCACTACAACTGGGCGGAAACGCAAGACAGTGACCCTGCCGTCTGGCTGGTGAAGGAGATGCTGACTCAGCCGGAAGCTCGCCTTGACCCAGACGCTCCGGAGGAGGCCAAGCAACTGTGGGCAGAGAAGAGTCGACTGTTCCTTTACAAGGGGAAGTTGTGCCGCAGAATGGTTAACTCCCGGACGCATGAACTGATCTGGCAAGTAGTGGTGCCAAGAAGGGACGCAGCTATGGTGATGGAGGCATACCACGACGGGGCTGGGCACTTCGGATGGAAGAAGCT
The DNA here is from genome assembly GCF_046119375.1 of Phyllobates terribilis. Taxonomy (NCBI): domain Eukaryota; kingdom Metazoa; phylum Chordata; class Amphibia; order Anura; family Dendrobatidae; genus Phyllobates; species Phyllobates terribilis. Next base: position 149,470,071 of record NW_027362768.1, read on the forward strand.
GGAGTTCCTGCTGCGCGGGCGGTTCCATTGGGTAGGCATGAGAGGAACCATCGAGAGGTGGTGCAGAGACTGTGGCCCATGCAACCTAAGAAGGAAGGACCGTGCCAGCCAGAAGACCCCCCTTCAGTCCATCGTCACCCGGCAGCCGTTGGAACTGGTAGCCTTGGATCATGTAAAACTGACCCCAAGGAGAAGTGGCTACGTCTACGCATTAACCATCGTGGATCACTACTCCCGGTTCTTGGTTGTCGTCCCCGTCAAGGACTTAACGGCTCAAACAGCAGCTAGAGCCTTCAAGCAGCACTTCTGCCGTCCACACGGCTACCCAGAGCAGGTGCTGACGGACCAGGGACCTGCCTTTGAAGCGGAGGTCTTCCAAGAGTTCTGTACTCTGTATGGCTGCCGGAAGATCAGGACGACACCCTATCATCCGCAAACTAATGGACTTTGTGAGAAAATGAACCAGGTGGTGATAGATCTTCTAAAAACATTGCCCCTGGAAGAACGCAGTCTGTGGCCTGAGAAGCTGCCCGACCTGGTGGACCTATACAACTACATCCCTGTAGGTTCCACCAACTGTACCCCGGCTTACCTAATGAGGGCAAGACCCGGTAAGCTACCTGTTGACCTGGAGATGGGATTCCTGACACCCGAGGACACTTCACCGGAAGCAGACTGGGACACAGAGAGGCAGCAGCAGTACCGGAAAGTACAGGAGAGCGTGGAGCGAAGTCTCTGTCTAGCTAGGGAAAGACAAGAGAAAACTTACAACCAGTATGCTCCCGCTGTTCCCTTGGTACCCGGAGAGCAGGTCTTGAAGAGGAAAAGACGACTCCACAAGTTGGACGACCAGTGGGAGAAGGACCCGTACATCGTACTGCCCTCAAGCCACGACAACCCGAAGGTCTGTACCATCAGTAAAGACGGAGGGGAAACCACAACAATTGTATCCCGGGATCACCTGAAGAAGTGTCCCGAACAGCTACGGAATCCTGAAGAGGAACAAGAAGACCCTCGACCCGTAGAGGAAAGGGAAGATGTGGTTAGTACTGTGCTCGGAGACTTCCCTCGGTCCTGGACTCAAGTCAATGGTGCAGTTGTGGTACCCGTCCTCACGTTCCTCCAACCAGCATCCCAAGTACTCACGGAGCAACCGGTAGAGCTGGAAAACAGCCGGTCCAGGAGGCAGAAGACTCCACACAAGCAGATCAGGAGGATCAACCCTCTGCTTATAGTGAGCCTGCCATACCCCTAGTGAGCCAAAGAGCCTGTAGACAGCTGCCCAGTTTACCCTTGACAGCTCCTACACCCTGTAGTTCAGGGCCAGACAGTCAGCTCCGTAGGTCCACTAGGGCCACTAAAGGCCAGTTACCCACACGTTGGAGAATTTGAAGTGTTTAAATTGTTTTATTTGTGGTCACCTGTCTGTTACTTGTAAATAATTATGTGTTTCTAGTTATTTTTAGGAGTCCTTGGTGGATTTACCGGGAATCCTTGTACAATTGGTTGGAGCGTAACTTAGGAATGGACTAAAGACTGTTAAGGACTCGGGGCAGGACAGACCCCTACCTGGTTACGTCTCCCTGTTTTGGTGAAATGGACACCTTGCTTTTCTTCAAAAACTGCACCCGGTTGCGGACACGCCGTGACCATTCTAATATGTTTTTTTTCTATTGTACCGTTTCTGTTTGTATTGGTTATGTTTTTCTAAAATATGTTTAGTCCCGGAGTACTAAATTTCACTAGGGGGGAATGTGGCACCCCAGGGGTCTGGTTTCCACAGTAACAGCAGTGTTATGTATGAGAGCAGGTGGGAGGTCTCTTGGTCAGGAATCCTATGCATGCCACACCTCCTGCCCAGTCCTGGGAGGGGAAGGACTTCCCCTATATAAACCTGGGGCTGAGGCAGGGTTAGAGAAGAAGAGTAGAGAGAAGAAGAGAAGCAGTGATAGGAAAGAAAGATCAGGAGCTCTGTGGGAGTCGTGCTAAGAGGAGATCAGGGCTGGAAGCTGTAGAGCTCGCCCTGATTGAAGATTTCTTACCGGACCCGGAGTCCGAGGCTGTGGGGACTAACTCCTACCCAGCAGCAGAAACCGACCGGCAGGGGATTTCAGGTCCTCTGGCCCAGAAACCCGAAGGCTCGGTCACACGTGTGGGACCAGCACCGCCGTCGTGGAGCGGAAGCTACTAGAAGGCCCCGAGTCACCGGCCATACGGGTGAGCACCACACGGTACACTCAGGGACGTGGGCTACCTTTACCCGCCTCTAGCAAGGAAGCCAGAAGAGTACAATTAGTTGGGGAGGCCTACAACTCCGCCTGGCCAAGGGGGATCCCATCTGCTCAAGGACTGACCAGGCCCCGACCGCTAGCCAGTACTCCGGGAGGGTCTATCTTTGTCACCAGTAAAGACCCTGAACTACACCGTATCGTCTCTGAGTGATTCCTGCTACCCCCATCATCCACGTCGGCTGCCCTGAGGCTATACCCCTCCCGTTGGGGGTTATACCATCCACGCTGCACCATCCTCCCACCGGCCTCAGCGGTTTGCCCTGCAGCGGCAGCTCCATAGCTGCATTCAACGGGTGGCGTAGTCGTTCTACATCTACTGCTAATATACCGCCACTTAGTCTGACTCCCTGGGCACGGACCGGGTCACCGCCACGAGACTACTACCCCTATCAGATCCGGCTCCGGGTAGTCCCTGCGTGCGCAACGCTGCATCACATAGGCCCAGGGCGCGTCACTAGTTCTGTTGTAAGGAGCTTGCAAGTGCAGCACTCCTTGCCTAGGAGACTAGGTGCCAAAAAAATGGCTGCAGCAGAGGCTGGTAACCTGGGAGAATTAGATTAAAAATTCCTCCATTCTTGAGAACAGAGAGGATTTTTTGATAAGTTGTAAAGTTGATCACATGATCACTCTCCCCATGTACTGACACAAACATGATCACTCTCCCCATGTACTGATACAAACATGATCACTCTCCTCATACACCAACACAGACATGATCACTCTCCTCATACACTGACACAGACATAACCACTCTCCTTATACACCGACACAGACATTATCACTCTCCCCATGTACTGACACAAACATGACCATGCTCCTCATACACCGACACAGACATGACCACTCTCCTCATACACCGACATAGACATGATCACTCTCCCCATGTACTGAAACAAACATGATCACTCTCCCTTGTACTGACACAAACATGACCATGCTCCTCATACACCGACACAGACTTGATCACTCTCCCCATGTACTGACACAAACATGATCACTCTCCCCATGTACTGACACAAACATTATCACTCTCCCCATGTACTGACACAAACATGATCACTCTCCTCATACACCGACACAGACATGATAACTCTCCTCATACACGACACAGACATGATAACTTTCGTCATACACCGACACAGACATGATCACTCTCCCCACGTACTGACACAGACATGATCACTCTCCTCATACACAGACATAACCACTCTCTCCATGTACTGACACAAATATGATCACTCTCCTCATACACTGACACAGACATGATCACTCTCCTCATACACCGACACAGACATGATCACTCTCCTCATACACCGACACAGACATGATGACTCTCTTCATACACCGACACAGACATGACCACTGTCCTAATACACCAACACAGACATGACCACTCTCCTCATACACAGACACAGGCATGATCACTCTCCTCATACATACACACAGACATGACCACTCTCCTCATACACTGACACAGACATTATCACTCCTCATGTACTGACACAGACATGATCATGTGGCACCCCAGGGGTCGGTCCGGTTGCCACAGTGGCATTGCCTCCCTAAAAAGAGGTAATGCCATGCCTGGAAGCAAGCAGGGATCCCCTAGTCAGGGATACTAAACATGGAACACTTTCCTGGCTCCAGACCAGCAAGGGGAAGTCCCCTCCCCTTGGCCACTGGGATCTGGGGGCGGGGTTAGTTGGTCTTAGTGTCAGTTGTTGAGTTTAGGACGTCGAGGAGACAAGAGTTAGGGACTGGAGCTGAGGTAGCTCGTCCTAGCTAGAGAAATACAGAGAATCGGACACCGGAGTCCGAGGCTGTGGGGCACTGAAGGCCCAGCAGCAGATACCGTAGGGCAGGAGGTTGAAGGTCTCCTGGCCCCATCAGACGCCCGGAGGCTCAGCAGCACAGAGGGACCAGCAACGCCACGAGGGAGCAACGCATGAGTAAGGCCCGAGCTGCAAGCCATACGGGTGAGCACAGAACGTTACACTCAGGGACGTGGGCTACAACGCAGCTACAAGCAGTAAAGCCAAAGAGTATAGTGAGAAGGGGAGGCCTACAACTGCACCTGGCAAGGAGGACTCTATGTTTGCTTCCAGGCTGACCAGACTCTTACCTCTAGCCAGTACTCCAATCCAGGCTTGCCTAATTGTCATCAGTAAAGACCCAGGGACTGCACTATACTGACTCTGTGGTCATTACATCACTACGACACCCAGCACAACCATCAACATGCACACTCTGCCCTGACGCTAACTCTTCCTGTGGGGAGTCGTACCATCCGTGCTGCAATACCACCAGCTTCAGAGGACTGTTCTGCAGCGGCGGCCCCCTTTAGCCACATTCCACAGGTGGCGTAGTCTGACTCTTTAATAAAACCTATACACATAAATACCCTTGGATTGACCGCCCTGGGTCACGGACCGGGTCACCGCCACTGTGACTACAACCCCCAGCATCTACCGGCCCGGCACCGGGTACCCCTCGGCCAGGGGGTGCGTCAATCACTCACCTCATTCACCAACACAGACATGATCACTCTCCTCATATACCAACACAGACATGATCACTGTCCTCATCTCTCATATACTGACACAGACATCATTACTCTCCTCACACACCGACACGGATATAACTCTCCTGACACACAGACACAGACATGGCCACTCTCCTTATACATCAACTCAGACATGATAGCTCTCCTCATACACCGAGACAGACATGATCACTCTCTGCATGTACTGACACAGACATGATAACTCTCCTCATGTACTGACACAGACATGATAACTCTCCTCATCCACCGACACAGGCATGACCACTCTCTGCATGTACTGACACAGAACTGACCACTCTCCTTATATTCTGACACAGACATGACCACTCTCCTCATACACTGACACAGACATGACCACTCTCCTCATACACTGACACAGACATAACCACTCTCCCCGTGTACTGACACAGACATGATAACTCTCCTCATGTGCTGACACAGACATGATAACTCTCCTCATACACTGACACAGACATAACCACTCTCCTCATACACTGACACAGACATGACCACTCTCCTCATACACTGACACAGACATGACTACTCTCCTCATATACTGACACAGACATGACCACTCTCCTCATAAACTGACACAGACATGATCACTCTCCTCATACACTAACACAGACATGAACACTCTCCTCATACACTGACACAGACATGATCACTCTACTCATACACTGACACAGACATGACCACTTTGCTCATACACTGACACAGACATGATCACTCTCCTCATACACTGATGCAGACATGGTCACTCTCCTCATACACAGACATGACCACTTTGCTCATACACTGACACAGACATGATCACTCTACTCATACACTGACACAGACATGATCACTCTCCTCATACACTGACACAGACATGACCACTCTCCTCATTCACTGACACAGACATGATCACTCTCCTCATACACAGACATGACCAATTTGCTCATACACTGACACAGCCATGATCACTCTCCTCATACACTGACACAGACATGACCACTCTCCTCATACATTGACACAGACATGATCACTCTCCTCATACAGTGATACAGACATGATCACTCTCCTCATACACAGATAAGACCACTCTCCTCATACGTTGACACGGACATGACCACTCTCCTCATACACTGACACAGACATGACCACTTTGCTCATACACTGACACAGACATGATCACTCTCCTCATACACTGACACAGACATGATCACTCTCCTCACACACTGACACAGACATGACCACTCTCCTCATACACTGACACAGACATGATCACTCTCCTCATACACAGACATGACCACTTGGCTCATACACTGACACAGACATGATCACTCTCCTCATACACTGACACAGACATGACCACTCTCCTCATACATTGACACAGACATGATCACTCTCCTCATACTCTGATACAGTCATGATCACTCTCTTCATACACAGACATGACCACTCTCCTCATAAATTGACACAGGCATGATCACTCTCCTCATACACTGACACAGACATGACCACTTTGCTCATACACTGACACAGACATGATCACTCTCCTCATACACTGATGCAGACATGATCACTCTCCTCATACACAGACATGACCACTTTGCTCATACACTGACACAGACATGATCACTCTCCTCATACACAGACATGACCACTTTGCCCATACACTGACACAGACATGATCACTCTCCTCATACACTGACACAGACATGAACACTCTCTTCATAAACTGATACAGACATGATCACTCTCCTCATACACAGACATGACCACTTTGCTCATATACTGACACAGACATGATCACTCTACTCATACACTGACACAGACATGATCACTCTCCTCATACACAGACATGACCACTTTGCCCATACACTGACACAGACATGATCACTCTCCTCATACACTGACACAGACATGAACACTCTCCTCAAACACTGACACAGACATGATCACTCGCCTCATACACTGACACAGACATGACCACTCTCCTCATACACTGACACAGACATGAACACTCTCTTCATACACTGATACAGACATGATCACTCTCCTCATACACAGACATGACCACTTTGCTCATACACTGACACAGACATGATCACTCTACTCATACACTGACACAGACATGATCACTCTCCTCATACACTGACACAGACATGACCACTCTCCTCATACACTGACACAGACATGATCACTCTCCTCATACACAGACATGACCACTTTGCTCATACACTGACACAGACATGATCACTCTCCTCATACACTGACACAGACATGACCACTCTCCTCATACATTGACACAGACATGATCACTCTCCTCATACACTGATACAGACATGATCACTCTCCTCATACACAGATAAGATCACTCTCCTCATACACAGATAAGACCACTCTCCTCATACACCGACACAGATAAGACCACTCTCCTCATACACCGACACAGACATGACCACTGTCCTAATACACAGACACAGGCATGATCACTCTCCTCATACATGCACACAGACATGACCACTCTCCTCATACACTGACACAGACATTATCACTCCTCATGTACTGACACAGTCATGATCATGTGGCACCCCAGGGGTCGGTCCGGTTGCCACAGTGGCATTGCCTCCCTAAAAAGAGGTAATGCCATGCCTGGAAGCAAGCAGGGATCCCCTAGTCAGGGATACTAAACATGGAACACTTTCCTGGCTCCAGACCAGCAAGGGGAAGTCCCCTCCCCTTGGCCACTGGGATCTGGGGGCGGGGTTAGTTGGTCTTAGTGTCAGTTGTTGAGTTTAGGACGTCGAGGAGACAAGAGTTAGGGACTGGAGCTGAGGTAGCTCGTCCTAGCTAGAGAAATACAGAGAACCGGACACCGGAGTCCGAGGCTGTGGGGCACTGAAGGCCCAGCAGCAGATACCGTAGGGCAGGAGGTTGAAGGTCTCCTGGCCCCATCAGACGCCCGGAGGCTCAGCAGCACAGAGGGACCAGCAACGCCACGAGGGAGCAACGCATGAGTAAGGCCCGAGCTGCCTGCCATACGGGTGAGCACAGAACGTTACACTCAGGGACGTGGGCTACAACGCAGCTACAAGCAGTAAAGCCAAAGAGTATAGTGAGAAGGGGAGGCCTACAACTGCACCTGGCAAGGAGGACTCTATGTTTGCTTCCAGGCTGACCATACTCTTACCTCTAGCCAGTACTCCAATCCAGGCTTGCCTAATTGTCATCAGTAAAGACCCAGGGACTGCACTATACTGACTCTGTGGTCATTACATCACTACGACACCCAGCACAACCACCAACATGCACACTCTGCCCTGACGCTAACTCTTCCTGTGGGGAGTCGTACCATCCGTGCTGCAATACCACCAGCTTCAGAGGACTGTTCTGCAGCGGCGGCCCCCTTTAGCCACATTCCACAGGTGGCGTAGTCTGACTCTTTAATAAAACCTATACACATAAATACCCTTGGATTGACCGCCCTGGGTCACGGACCGGGTCACCGCCACTGTGACTACAACCCCCAGCATCTACCGGCCCGGCACCGGGTACCCCTCGGCCAGGGGGTGCGTCAATCACTCACCTCATTCACCAACACAGACATGATCACTCTCCTCATATACCAACACAGACATGATCACTGTCCTCATCTCTCATATACTGACACAGACATCATTACTCTCCTCACACACCGACACGGATATAACTCTCCTGACACACAGACACAGACATGGCCACTCTCCTTATACATCAACTCAGACATGATAGCTCTCCTCATACACCGAGACAGACATGATCACTCTCTGCATGTACTGACACAGACATGATAACTCTCCTCATGTACTGACACAGACATGATAACTCTCCTCATCCACCGACACAGGCATGACCACTCTCTGCATGTACTGACACAGAACTGACCACTCTCCTTATATTCTGACACAGACATGACCACTCTCCTCATACACTGACACAGACATGACCACTCTCCTCATACACTGACACAGACATAACCACTCTCCCCGTGTACTGACACAGACATGATAACTCTCCTCATGTGCTGACACAGACATGATAACTCTCCTCATACACTGACACAGACATAACCACTCTCCTCATACACTGACACAGACATGACCACTCTCCTCATACACTGACACAGACATGACTACTCTCCTCATATACTGACACAGACATGACCACTCTCCTCATAAACTGACACAGACATGATCACTCTCCTCATACACTAACACAGACATGAACACTCTCCTCATACACTGACACAGACATGATCACTCTACTCATACACTGACACAGACATGACCACTTTGCTCATACACTGACACAGACATGATCACTCTCCTCATACACTGATGCAGACATGGTCACTCTCCTCATACACAGACATGACCACTTTGCTCATACACTGACACAGACATGATCACTCTACTCATACACTGACACAGACATGATCACTCTCCTCATACACTGACACAGACATGACCACTCTCCTCATTCACTGACACAGACATGATCACTCTCCTCATACACAGACATGACCAATTTGCTCATACACTGACACAGCCATGATCACTCTCCTCATACACTGACACAGACATGACCACTCTCCTCATACATTGACACAGACATGATCACTCTCCTCATACAGTGATACAGACATGATCACTCTCCTCATACACAGATAAGACCACTCTCCTCATACGTTGACACGGACATGACCACTCTCCTCATACACTGACACAGACATGACCACTTTGCTCATACACTGACACAGACATGATCACTCTCCTCATACACTGACACAGACATGATCACTCTCCTCACACACTGACACAGACATGACCACTCTCCTCATACACTGACACAGACATGATCACTCTCCTCATACACAGACATGACCACTTGGCTCATACACTGACACAGACATGATCACTCTCCTCATACACTGACACAGACATGACCACTCTCCTCATACATTGACACAGACATGATCACTCTCCTCATACTCTGATACAGTCATGATCACTCTCTTCATACACAGACATGACCACTCTCCTCATAAATTGACACAGGCATGACCACTCTCCTCATACACTGACACAGACATGATCACTCTCATACACTAACACAGACATGACCACTCTCCTCATACACTGACACAGACATGATCACTCTCCTCATACACTGACACAGACATGACCACTTTGCTCATACACTGACACAGACATGATCACTCTCCTCATACACTGATGCAGACATGATCACTCTCCTCATACACAGACATGACCACTTTGCTCATACACTGACACAGACATGATCACTCTCCTCATACACAGACATGACCACTTTGCCCATACACTGACACAGACATGATCACTCTCCTCATACACTGACACAGACATGAACACTCTCTTCATAAACTGATACAGACATGATCACTCTCCTCATACACAGACATGACCACTTTGCTCATACACTGACACAGACATGATCACTCTACTCATACACTGACACAGACATGATCACTCTCCTCATACACAGACATGACCACTTTGCCCATACACTGACACAGACATGATCACTCTCCTCATACACTGACACAGACATGAACACTCTCCTCAAACACTGACACAGACATGATCACTCGCCTCATACACTGACACAGACATGACCACTCTCCTCATACACTGACACAGACATGAACACTCTCTTCATACACTGATACAGACATGATCACTCTCCTCATACACAGACATGACCACTTTGCTCATACACTGACACAGACATGATCACTCTACTCATACACTGACACAGACATGATCACTCTCCTCATACACTGACACAGACATGACCACTCTCCTCATACACTGACACAGACATGATCACTCTCCTCATACACAGACATGACCACTTTGCTCATACACTGACACAGACATGATCACTCTCCTCATACACTGACACAGACATGACCACTCTCCTCATACATTGACACAGACATGATCACTCTCCTCATACACTGATACAGACATGATCACTCTCCTCATACACAGATAAGATCACTCTCCTCATACACAGATAAGACCACTCTCCTCATACACCGACACAGATAAGACCACTCTCCTCATACACCGACACAGACATGACCACTGTCCTAATACACAGACACAGGCATGATCACTCTCCTCATACATGCACACAGACATGACCACTCTCCTCATACACTGACACAGACATTATCACTCCTCATGTACTGACACAGTCATGATCATGTGGCACCCCAGGGGTCGGTCCGGTTGCCACAGTGGCATTGCCTCCCTAAAAAGAGGTAATGCCATGCCTGGAAGCAAGCAGGGATCCCCTAGTCAGGGATACTAAACATGGAACACTTTCCTGGCTCCAGACCAGCAAGGGGAAGTCCCCTCCCCTTGGCCACTGGGATCTGGGGGCGGGGTTAGTTGGTCTTAGTGTCAGTTGTTGAGTTTAGGACGTCGAGGAGACAAGAGTTAGGGACTGGAGCTGAGGTAGCTCGTCCTAGCTAGAGAAATACAGAGAACCGGACACCGGAGTCCGAGGCTGTGGGGCACTGAAGGCCCAGCAGCAGATACTGTAGGGCAGGAGGTTGAAGGTCTCCTGGCCCCATCAGACGCCCGGAGGCTCAGCAGCACAGAGGGACCAGCAACGCCACGAGGGAGCAACGCATGAGTAAGGCCCGAGCTGCCTGCCATACGGGTGAGCACAGAACGTTACACTCAGGGACGTGGGCTACAACGCAGCTACAAGCAGTAAAGCCAAAGAGTATAGTGAGAAGGGGAGGCCTACAACTGCACCTGGCAAGGAGGACTCTATGTTTGCTTCCAGGCTGACCATACTCTTACCTCTAGCCAGTACTCCAATCCAGGCTTGCCTAATTGTCATCAGTAAAGACCCAGGGACTGCACTATACTGACTCTGTGGTCATTACATCACTACGACACCCAGCACAACCACCAACATGCACACTCTGCCCTGACGCTAACTCTTCCTGTGGGGAGTCGTACCATCCGTGCTGCAATACCACCAGCTTCAGAGGACTGTTCTGCAGCGGCGGCCCCCTTTAGCCACATTCCACAGGTGGCGTAGTCTGACTCTTTAATAAAACCTATACACATAAATACCCTTGGATTGACCGCCCTGGGTCACGGACCGGGTCACCGCCACTGTGACTACAACCCCCAGCATCTACCGGCCCGGCACCGGGTACCCCTCGGCCAGGGGGTGCGTCAATCACTCACCTCATTCACCAACACAGACATGATCACTCTCCTCATATACCAACACAGACATGATCACTGTCCTCATCTCTCATATACTGACACAGACATCATTACTCTCCTCACACACCGACACGGATATAACTCTCCTGACACACAGACACAGACATGGCCACTCTCCTTATACATCAACTCAGACATGATAGCTCTCCTCATACACCGAGACAGACATGATCACTCTCTGCATGTACTGACACAGACATGATAACTCTCCTCATGTACTGACACAGACATGATAACTCTCCTCATCCACCGACACAGGCATGACCACTCTCTGCATGTACTGACACAGAACTGACCACTCTCCTTATATTCTGACACAGACATGACCACTCTCCTCATACACTGACACAGACATGACCACTCTCCTCATACACTGACACAGACATAACCACTCTCCCCGTGTACTGACACAGACATGATAACTCTCCTCATGTGCTGACACAGACATGATAACTCTCCTCATACACTGACACAGACATGACCACTCTCCTCATACACTGACACAGACATGACCACTCTCCTCATACACTGACACAGACATGACTACTCTCCTCATATACTGACACAGACATGACCACTCTCCTCATAAACTGACACAGACATGATCACTCTCCTCATGCACTAACACAGACATGAACACTCTCCTCATACACTGACACAGACATGATCACTCTACTCATACACTGACACAGACATGACCACTTTGCTCATACACTGACACAGACATGATCACTCTCCTCATACACTGATGCAAACATGGTCACTCTCCTCATACACAGACATGACCACTTTGCTCATACACTGACACAGACATGATCACTCTACTCATACACTGACACAGACATGATCACTCTCCTCATACACTGACACAGACATGACCACTCTCCTCATTCACTGACACAGACATGATCACTCTCCTCATACACAGACATGACCAATTTGCTCATACACTGACACAGACATGATCACTCTCCTCATACACTGACACAGACATGACCACTCTCCTCATACATTGACACAGACATGATCACTCTCCTCATACAGTGATACAGACATGATGACTCTCCTCATACACAGATAAGACCACTCTCCTCATACGTTGACACAGACATGACCACTCTCCTCATACACTGACACAGACATGACCACTTTGCTCATACACTGACACAGACATGATCACTCTCCTCATACACTGACACAGACATGATCACTCTCCTCACACACTGACACAGACATGACCACTCTCCTCATACACTGACACAGACATGATCACTCTCCTCATACACAGACATGACCACTTGGCTCATACACTGACACAGACATGATCACTCTCCTCATACACTGACACAGACATGACCACTCTCCTCATACATTGACACATACATGATCACTCTCCTCATACTCTGATACAGTCATGATCACTCTCTTCATACACAGACATGACCACTCTCCTCATAATTTGAACAGGCATGACCACTCTCCTCATACACTGACACAGACATGATCACTCTCATACACTAACACAGACATGACCACTCTCCTCATACACTGACACAGACATGATCACTCTCCTCATACACTGACACAGACATGACCACTTTGCTCATACACTGACACAGACATGATCACTCTCCTCATACACTGATGCAGACATGATCACTCTCCTCATACACAGACATGACCATTTTGCTCATACACTGACACAGACATGATCACTCTCCTCATACACAGACATGACCACTTTGCCCATACACTGACACAGACATGATCACTCTCCTCAAACACTGACACAGACATGAACACTCTCTTCATAAACTGATACAGACATGATCACTCTCCTCATACACAGACATGACCACTTTGCTCATACACTGACACAGACATGATCACTCTACTCATACACTGACACAGACATGATCACTCTCCTCATACACAGACATGACCACTTTGCCCATACACTGACACAGACATGATCACTCTCCTCATACACTGACACAGACATGATCACTCTCCTCAAACACTGACACAGACATGATCATTCGCCTCATACACTGACACAGACATGACCACTCTCCTCATACACTGACACAGACATGAACACTCTCTTCATACACTGATACAGACATGATCACTCTCCTCATACACAGACATGACCACTTTGCTCATACACTGACACAGACATGATCACTCTCCTCATACACTGACACAGACATGATCACTCTCCTCATACACTGACACAGACATGACCACTCTCCTCATACACTGACACAGACATGATCACTCTCCTCATACACAGACATGACCACTTTGCTCATACACTGACACAGACATGATCACTCTCCTCATACACTGACACAGACATGACCACTCTCCTCATACATTGACACAGACATGATCACTCTCCTCATACACTGATACAGACATGACCACTCTCCTCATACACAGATAAGATCACTCTCCTCATACACAGATAAGACCACTCTCCTCATACATTGACACAGACATGACCACTCTCCTCATACACTGACACAGACATGATCACTCTCCTCATACACTGACACAGACATGACCACTTTGCTCATACACTGACACAGACATGATCACTCTCCTCATACACTGACACAGACATGATCACTCTCCTCATACACTGACACAGACATGACCACTCTCCTCATACACTGACACAGACATGATCACTCTCATCATACACAGACATGACCACTTTGCTCATACACTGACACAGACATGATCACTCTCCTCATACACTGACACAGACATGACCACTCTCCTCATACATTGAAACAGACATGATCACTCTCCTCTTACACTGATACAGACATGATCACTCTCCTCATACACAGACATGACCACTCTCCTCATAAATTGACACAGACATGATCACTCTCCTCATACACTGACACAGACATGATGACTCTCCTCCTACACTGATACAGACGTGATTACTCTCCTCATACACAGACATGACCACTTTGCTCATACACAGACACAGACATGATCACTCTCCTCATACACTGACACAGACATGATCACTCTCCTCATACACTGACACAGACATGACCACTCTCCTCATACACAGACATGACACCTCTCATCATAAATTGACACAGACATGATCACTCTCCTCATACACTGACACAGACATGATCATTCTCCTCCTACACTGATACAGACGTGATTACTCTCCTCATACACAGACATGACCACTTTGCTCATACACAGACACAGACATGATCACTCTCCTCATACACTGACACAGACATGATCACTCTCCTCATACACTGACACAGACATGATCACTCTCCTCATACACAGACATGACCACTTTGCTCATACACTGACAGACATGACCACTCTCCTCACACACTGACACAGACATGATCACTCTCCTCATACACAGACATGACCACTTTGCTCATACACTGACACAGACATGATCACTCTCCTCATACACTGACAAAGACATGACCACTCTCCTCATACATTGACTCAGACATGATCACTCTCCTCATACACTGACACAGACATGACCACTCTCCTCATACACTGACACAGACATGATCACTCTCCTCATACACAGACATGACCACTTTGCCCATACACTGACACAGACATGATCACTCTCCTCATACACTGACACAGACATGAACACTCTCTTCATACACTGATACAGACATGATCACTCTCCTCATACACAGACATGACCACTTTGCTCATACACTGACACAGACATGATCACTCTACTCATACACTGACACAGACATGATCACTCTCCTCATACACAGACATGACCACTTTGCCCATACACTGACACAGACATGATCACTCTCCTCATACACTGACACAGACATGATCACTCTCCTCAAACACTGACACAGACATGAACACTCTCTTCATACACTGATACAGACATGATCACTCTCCTCATACACAGACATGACCACTTTGCTCATACACTGACACAGACATGATCACTCTACTCATACACTGACACAGACATGATCACTCTCCTCATACACTGACACAGACATGACCACTCTCCTCATACACTGACACAGACATGATCACTCTCCTCATACACAGACATGACCACTTTGCTCATACACTGACACAGACATGATCACTCTCCTCATACACTGACACAGACATGACCACTCTCCTCATACATTGACACAGACATGATCACTCTCCTCATACACTGATACAGACGTGATCACTCTCCTCATACACAGATAAGATCACTCTCCTCATACACAGATAAGACCACTCTCCTCATACATTGACACAGACATGACCACTCTCCTCATACACTGACACAGACATGATCACTCTCCTCATACACTGACACAGACATGACCACTTTGCTCATACACTGACACAGACATGATCACTCTCCTCATACACTGACACAGACATGATCACTCTCCTCATACACTGACACAGACATGACCACTCTCCTCATACACTGACACAGACATGATCACTCTCCTCATACACAGACATGACCACTTTGCTCATACACTGACACAGACATGATCACTCTCCTCAAACACTGACACAGACATGACCACTCTCCTCATACATTGAAACAGACATGATCACTCTCCTCATACACTGATACAGACATGATCACTCTCCTCATACACAGACATGACCACTCTCCTCATAAATTGACACAGACATGATCACTCTCCTCATACACTGACACAGACATGATCACTCTCCTCCTACACTGATACAGACGTGATTACTCTCCTCATACACAGACATGACCACTTTGCTCATACACAGACACAGACATGATCACTCTCCTCATACACTGACACAGACATGATCACTCTCCTCATACACTGACACAGACATAACCACTCTCCTCATACACTGACACAGACATGATCATTCTCCTCATACACAGACATGACCACTTTGCTCATACACTGACACAGACATGACCACTCTCCTCACACACTGACACAGACATGATCACTCTCCTCATACACAGACATGACCACTTTGCTCATACACTGACACAGACATGATCACTCTCCTCATACACTGACAAAGACATGACCACTCTCCTCATCCATTGACACAGACATGATCACTCTTCTCATACACTGACACAGACATGACCACTCTCCTCATACACTGACACAGACATGATCACTCTCCTCATTCTCTGATACAGACATGATCACTCTCCTCATACACAGACATGACCACTCTCCTCATACATTGACACAGACATGACCACTCTCCTCATACACTGACACAGACATGATCACTCTGCTCATACACTGACATGACCACTCTCCTCATACACTGACACAGACATGATCACTCTCCTCATACACTGATACAGACATGATCACTCTCCTCATACACAGACATGACCACTTTGCTCATACACTGACACAGACATGACCAATCTCCCCATACACTGATACAGACATGATCACTCTCCTCATACACAGACTTGACCACTTTGCTCATACACTGACACAGACATGACCACTCTCCTTATACATTGATACAGACATGATCACTCTCCTCATACACAGACATGATCACTTTGCTCATACACTAACACAGACATAACCACTCTCCTCATACACTGATACAGACATGATCACTCTCCTCATACACAGACTTGACCACTTTGCTCATACACTGACACAGACATGACCACTTTCCTCATACACTGATACAGACTTGATCACTCTCCTCATACACAGACATGACCACTCTCCTCATATACTGATACAGACATGATCACTCTCCTCTTACACAGACAGGACCACTTTGCTCATACACTGATGCAGACATGATCACTCTCCTCATACACTGATACAGACATGATCACTCTCCTCATACACAGACATGACCACTTTGCTCATACACTGACACAGACATGACCACTTTCCTCATACACTGATACAGACATGATCACTCTCCTCATACACAGACATGACCACTCTCCTCATACACTGATACAGACATGATCAGTCTCCTCATACACAGACATGACCACTTTGCTCATACACTGACACAGACATGACCACTTTCCTCATACACTGATACAGACATGATCACTCTCCTCATACACAGACATGACCACTCTCCTCATACACTGATACAGACATGATCAGTCTCCTCATACACAGACATGACCACTTTGCTCATACACTGACACAGACATGACCATTCTCCTCATCTCTCATATACCGACACAGACATAATCACTCTCCTCATATACCGACACAGACATGATCACTCTCCCCATGTACTGACACAGACATGATCACTCCCCTCATATACCGACACAGACATGATCACTCCCCTCATATACCGACACAGACATGATCACTCTCCCCATGTACTGACACAGACATGATCACTCCCCTCATATACCGACACAGACATGATCACTCCCCTCATATACCGACACAGACATGATCACTCCCCTCATATACCGACACAGACATGATCACTCTCCCCATGTACTGACACAGACATGATCACTCCCCTCATATACCGACACAGACATGATCACTCCCCTCATATACCGACACAGACATGATCACTCTCCCCATTTACTGACACAGACATGATCACTCCCCTCTTATACTGACACAGACATGATCACTCCCCTCATATACCGACACAGACATGATCACTCTCCCCATGTACTGACACAGACATGATCACTCCCCTCATATACCGACACAGACATGATCACTCCCCTCATATACCGACACAGACATGATCACTCTCCCCATGTACTGACACAGACATGATCACTCTCCCCATATACCGACACAGACATGATCACTCCCCTCATATACCGACACAGACATGATCACTCCCGTCATACACTGACACAGACATGATCACTCTCCTCATATACCGACACAGACATGATCACTCCCCTCATACACTGACACAAACATGATCACTCTCCCCATGTACTGACACAGACATGATCACTCTCCCCATGTACTGACACAGACATGATCACTCTCCACATACACCGACACAGACAGGATTCTACTGTGATGGTGGCGAGAGTGGACAGTCACGCAACCGCAAGTATGTGATTTGCTTGTACTGAGCGAGGCCGCACACATCTAATTGCAATATGGCCGGGAGTAATCAAATCTCCTACTGATGGTCACATGACCACATGCTCTCACCACCGACATCAGAGAATCCTGACAGCTTGTGGTGCATTCATAATCATGGTAGCCCAGGACTGGTGATAAGTACTCTTTAAGTCCTGTATGTTGTGAAGTTGGGACCGCCATCGATTGGACGTGAATCAGTGAAGCTCATCGGTGTATATTGGTGACAGAGTCATGGGCGCCCAATGCTCATTGATGTGCGTTGGAAGCAAAGGCTGACCAATAAGGTCCTGTTTCACAAAAAAAGGTAACGCGGCACAAATTGCTAAAAATCTTCATTTTGAATACCTTCAGAGGACCTGGAAGGTCAATCCCCCATTGGGCCTGAGCTGTGTTGATGACACAAGGGGTCCTATACAATGCAAGGTAGGTGGTTTAAATGCTTTGGCTGGAACATGTAGTCATAAAAAATGCTTATGCAATTCTAGTCACTTCATTCTTATCAATGTTCTTCCCTGCAGTTCTTTAGTTTTCTCCAATCAAATGATACAGTCTGGGATTAGATGAGAATGTATGTGAAGGGGGGAGAAGGAGATGTGGTGGGAGATATCATGTATCTGTAGAACGCAGGATATTTGCTTCCGCTATAGTCTACATAGTCTACATGAAAGGAGCGGTTTTACTATTTAGCCTGACTTGTGAGGTCTGTTTTTATTATATCGCCTCTTATAATCTTTTTTTTTCATCTCTTGCAATTTCCGTCAAGACGAGACCTGCTCGGATTTAATCTATGCTTAGACCTCATTTAGAGTTTAGTGGAACACACAGTAACTGTCTTAGTCGTCAGAGACTTGATTTAACTTCTTCGCCTCTGGAAAAAGCAATTCACCTGTGATCTCCAGGGTTTTTTTTCCCTCCTTTCTATGGCCTTTTTTTTTATTTTTTAAAGCAAAAACATACTTGATCAAAGATCTAACAGAGTAATAACCTTACACTGTACTTTTTAAAAATCTGTCTGGTTTAGAAAAGCCAGTATCAAATTTCCTATTAGGGGAATTCAGACTGGATAGAGAAAAGGGTCCCCCTTCAAGAGATCTCATTAATGTGTTGAATGGCCTCAAATAGTATCTCACATTCTGAAGGACTCAACATATCTGTGCATTAAATCAGATAATTGCTTTCAATAAAAAATATGTAATGCCTCATTTCCCCTGTGGTGGCGCTGCAAGAATATTAGATACTTACTATCATGTTCCCCAGTAAATTAAGGTTGATCACTGGGGATCTTAACACTGGGACACCTTGTGATTAGCTTTTTATCTGGACCCATAGGACTGTGCAAAACATTTTAGGCAGGAGTGGAAAAAATGCTGCAGAGTAAGAATGCTTTAAAAAATTGAAGTGTTAATAGATTATTTTTTATCAATAAACAAAATTCAAAGTGAATGAACAAAAGAGAAATCTAAATCACATCATTATTCAAGTGTTCTAGGTACTTGTACTTGCACACAGGTTTTGAAGGATGTAGGCCGGGAGGATGTTCCAAACATCTTGGAAAACTGACTTCAGATCTTCTGTGGATGAGGCTTGTGCAAATCCTTGTGTCTCTTCATGTAATCCCAGGCAAACTGGATGATGATGAGATCAGGGCTCTGTGAGACCGAATCATCACTTCCAGGACTCCTTGTTTTTCTTTATGCTGAAGATAGTTCTTAATGAGATTGTTCCAGATTTATCAAGACTGGCAATTTTCTTGCTGTTCTTGATGATCGGGCGTGTAGGAGTCAAACACTCCTGATTCATTAGGAGTCACAAGCCTCTTAATGAATCATGAGCATCTGACGAGTGTTGTGCGACTCCGTTTGCCACACCAGAAACTTTTCCCCAGTCCCTGACTGGTTTAAGATTTTTGACGCAAGGAACAACAGAACTCGTCACAAATTAGACAAGCTGTGGTTCCATGCCCCCGCCTCACTGGCGTGAAAACATCAAAAGTTGCAAAATTGTTGAGCAACTCCTCAAATTTTGCAATTTTTCTAAGCAATTTACTTTTACGCTAGAATTCTGGCAAAATTGCTCTGATGATTTGAGGCCATTGGTTGTATGTTTGGAGTCGTTGTTGTGCTATACAATAAATTTGGAGCCAATCAGACTCCTCTCTGATGGTATTGTATTATGGATAAATATATGCCTGTATTACTCTGAAATGTATTATTAATAATGAATTTTAGAGTAAAACCCAGCTGCAATAGTGCTGCCGGTATCCTGGCAGCATGAATCTAATGACAGGTTCCTTTTAAAGGGGATGTCCACTACTCGGACAACCTCTTCTGAATGTGTTTCCCCCCCATAAAATAATAACACTTAGGCCACGTTCACATGTTCAGTGTTTAATCAGTATTTCACATCAGTATTTGCAAGCCAAAACCAGGAGTGGGTGAAAATTGCAGAAGTGATGACGTGTTTCTATTATACTTTTCACTTTTCCTCTGATTGTTCCACTCCTGATTTTTGGTTACAAATACTGATGTGAAATACTGACCAGATACTGAATGTGTGAACGTAGCCTTGTACACACTTCCGGTGCTGGCACTGTTCCAATGCTATGGGTACTAGCTCTTCCTGGCCTCTCCTTGCATTGTTATGTCACGCGACCCCTGCAGCCAATCAGCGCTGGCTTTACTCTACGTTCCTTCAGAGAAATTAAGACATCCGGAGGAAGTGAGAGCTGCTTTTGCTCTCTCATTTCCTCCAGATGTCAATTACGTCCGTAGGAGAGGAGAGTGAAGCCAGCGTTGATTGGCCACCGGGATCGCATGACATTGTTATGTCAGGCAAGTCCCGGGAGAACAAGTATCGACACTGCTGGAGCAATGCCAGCACTGGAGGTGAGTATAAGTGTTAATATTTTTCTGGGGGGGAAACAGGGATTCAGAAGAGGTTGTCCAAGTAGTTAAGACTAGGTAAAAAAAAAATCCTTTAAAGCTCTTACAACAAATTGCTAAGTGCCAATCAGCTGTGTTTTACATCTTCTAGACTATAAAACGTCAGGACTATATAGTAGATATGGATTCATATCACAGCATTGAGCCAAGTATTTCTTATAGTGGGAGAATTTGTTGGATTTGATTACCATGCTTTTACTATGGATAAAACGCAGAATAGATACAAAGAAGCATTGGTATCAGTATAACTTTAGAGGACGTCACCTTGTAGAGTCAAACTACACAATTGAAGGTTCAGACAGTGGGAACTATAAAAAAAGACTCTTGGGTTTTATCTTGCTTTTTCTGCATTCTGCTTATGTATTTCCTCTCTTGATTTGTAATAGAACTATTGATATTTTTAGCACTTTGCTATTCTTTTTTTATATCGTAGTCAATAAACAGTTGTGGTCATGGCCAAAGCTGTAAGGATGAATATAAATATAAATGCATTTTTGATGGTATACATTAAAGTAAAGCAAATCCATTTATTGCACTTATTTTTATTGCACAGTGAAGAATTCTTTGCCATAAATTCAAGAGAAAAATGTGTGTTTTTCACAGAATTGAATTTTTCCTAGAAATTAGGAAAACTCCAAGGATTGAGTACAAAATGTAACCAGAGATAAACTTGCTCTGTATATTGAATAAGACCAGTGCTTTAGTTTGGGGTTAGGAGCTGACACTCTTTGTAAAAGGGGTTGTTCTGTCCTGGACAATGGTGGTATAGCCATAGGATATGCCATAAATGTCTGATAGATGCTGACATCTCGAAAACAGGGTTCTGTCATGCGATGTCTAGAATAGAGAAGTGGCCTCGCATGTGCGGCTCTCTCCATTCATTTGTATGGGAGTTTAGAAAGTAGCCAGTAATAGGAGATATCTTCGCATGCACAGTCACCTCTGTATTCCTGTGTAATGGGGTCCTCTTCATGCTCTAGATCAGGGATGTCAGACTCAAACACACAGAGGGCCAAAATGAAAAACTTGGACAAAGTCGGGGGCCAACCAGTATACAGTATAATGGGCCTCACATAGTCCTCCATACAGAATAATTGGCCCCACATAGTCCTCCATATAGAATAATGGATCCCACATAGTCCTCCATGCAGAATAATGGCCCCACATAGTCCTCCATACAGAATAATGGCCCCACATAGTCCTCCATACAGAATTATGGGCCCCACATAGTCCTCCATAAAGAATAATGGGCCCCACATAGTCCTCCATACAGTATAATGGGCCCCACATAGTCCTCCATACAGAATAATGGGCCCCACATAGTCCTCCATACAGAATAATGGGCCCCAGATAGTCCTCCATACAGTATAATGGGCCCCACATAGTCCTCCATACAGAATAATGGCACCACATAATCCTCCATACAGAATAATGGGCCCCACATAGTCCTCCATACAGAATAATGGCACCACATAGTCCTCCATACTGTATAATGGCTCCCACATAGTCCTCCATACAGAATAATGGCACCACATAGTCCTCCATACTGTATAATGGCTCCCACATAGTCCTCCATACAGAATAATGTGCCCCACATAGTCCTCCATACAGAATAATGGGCCCCACATAGTCCTGCATACAGAATAATGGGCCCCACATAGTCCATCATACAGAATAATGGGCCCCACATAGTCCTTCATACAGAATAATGGGCCCCACATAGTCCTTCATACAGAATAATGGACTCCACATAGAGGTGGCAGTTTTGGTGAGCGGGCCAAATATAATCTGTGGGCCAGATTTGGTCCACGGGCCAGAGTTGGATATGTATGCTCTAGATGCAAGTCTACTGGGACCCACATATATCAACCACTTATGGCATATCTTTTGGATGCCATTAATGTCTCATATGGGAATATCCCTTTTCGGGTGGGTATTTTATATTCATATTAGTTTGCTATATTACATAAGATATATTATTGATCATTGATCCTTTGCCTTTTCTTTTCTTCTCTCTTTTCTCCATTCTTTTCTTTTTTTCTTCTTATATGGGCTTTTCAGATATAATATAGAATTTTCTCTTATAGGCGGTTACCTTACAAATATTATATTGTTCAATATACTACCATTTGAATTATTTGAAAAAAGTGTCACCATTTGAACTTTGGACATTTTTCTATAATTCTATTTTGTTATATTTTCTTCAAAATTGAATACAATATATTTTTCTTGATTTGCAAAATGTAAAATGATTAATAATTAATGCTTAATTGATGTTTAATAAAACAGATTGAATATAAGAATTGTAGTTTCAGCAGATAAGACTAGGACCACCCATTCCAGTACAGGTCCTCTGTCAGTTGAGACAGTTCTTGAGAGCTGTGTTTTTTTTCAGACTGCAGACCTCTTGGGCACATGACTAGGACAGGTTGCCATTTGAATTACATGGGCCAGTTTATTACATTCTCGATGAACCCCTTTATGGAGAAACTTTACCTCTTAGACACAAATAGCTTAACATGTTGTGATGTAGTACTCGAAAAAAGTAGAGAGCATGGTTTTAACAGTAAAAGATTGCTCCGTCTGTATACAGTTAACTCATGGAGGCAGCTGACTGCAATAAACATGTCCTTTACCTCTATATATACAGGAGATTCAGACCAGATATACTAAAAAAAAAGTCAACGCAGAATTGCAAATGATTTTGTTTTTTTTTAAATATGTTCTTCTTTTCGTCTATAAAATATATCATGTAGAGTTTTTACTAATTCACTGGTTTTTTTCACCACTTTTTACCTCTTTAGTAAATAATGAATACATTTTACATTGCTGATACATTTCCTCCTGTGTGTTACCATTTCTCTGATTATATCGCTTCAATGTGACTTTGTGATAAGCTTCACTATTTACTAGGTAGCTATACAATGGAAAGAAAGTGAGTCCTGTTTCATTAAGGAAAATCACTGCCGGCTCATTACTGGCAGCAAATACATGATAAATTTTTCCTATTCTTGTTAATTAAATTGTTTATTGTTAGACCACATTCTCCTTCCCCCTATTATATGATCTGAAGAGAAATAAATTAGCCTAACTGCTAATGGTTGGGCTTATTCATTCCCATTTGCCTTAATTTTAAATCAATCAGAAGCAATGGTTTTTCCCAATCTATGTGTCATAATTATTACTTCTATCTCTCAGAGACAGAAAATGATCCTCTTGTCTTTATAATAAAACGAAGGGATCATCAGTAAGTGATTTGCAGTAAATGATCTGAAAACATGAACATTTCAAAAGTTCGGAAATCTTACTGAACCAAAGCAGGGTGGCTGAGCGGCCAGGAATGTCTCTCTATATCTATCTGTGAGCCTGTTCTTTTTCTAATACCTTACTAGGATATTTGCCTTTTTTAATTAAAGGAGTATACTGGTGATTGACTGAACTGAGTATGGTTCCTGTCTGCCCAAAAGACCTCATCCTAGTCACAGTTTTCTGGTGATTTGTTAATGTCCTAGCAGTGGGACCTGCACTAATTTAACAGTTATCACCTATTTACTAGATAGTTGATCATTCATGTAGACTGGAATACCCCTTAACAAATAGTTAAAAGGAAACTCACACCATGCATTAAAACATACAGGCCCACATAAAAATTAGATTAAATTAGTTGTTCGAGATTGTGAACAAAATGACTACTGTCACATATTTCAAGATGCAACCTCTCCTAGGCACACAGATTGTAAGGCTGAGGAGCATCATTATGAACAAACAAAACTGATCTGCTCACTTGCTCACTCAGCCACAGAACTGGGCTAAATTAAGTGAGGAAAAATAAAGTCTCAATGACTGAGCATTTTTTCCTTCTTCAATCTTGTTCCCTGCTCACTTGTAAATCCATTTGATCAGTCTTTCTAAGAGCTTTACAGTGGGAAACAGAGCAGGCTTGAAGCAGGAGAAAAAAAATAGTCCAATCTGCTCAGTCAGCCTAGAAGTTTTTTTTTCCTCTGCTGATTCAACCCTATTCCATGGCTGAGTAAGCAGATCATTTATGCTTTTCCATGATACTGCTCCTCACCTTTACATTTAGGACAGATGTCTTGAGCAGTATTTCTCCAAGCTGTATTCTGTCCTGATGTGTGCCTAGAACAGGTTGCAGCTTGTAATATGTGAAGGTGGCCATTTTGATCACATTGTCAAAAAATCCCTTTAATGATGACTGAGCCAACTGATTTTTATGGAACCAGCAAACCAGGGCCAGCGTCAGCACCTGGCGCCCCCGGGCAAGTGCCGGGGCCCTGAGCAGGCGGGGGGGCCCACCCACCTTCGGGCACCCCGCACGCTATGGGACCCGTGAACGGTGCCAGCGCCCGCTCCCCCCGCTTGCTCAGGGCCCCGGCACCCGGCGCAATACTTACCTCTCCCTGTGCCTCCGCAGCAGCTCGGATCTCTTCCGCGGCTGCTGCACAGTGACGTCTCAGGTCAGAGGGTGCGATGACGTCTTTACACCGCGCTCTCTCCTGAGCCGTCACAGCGCAGAGCGGGAAGATGCCGGCGACGCTGGAGCCCAGAGCAGCGGCAGCAGGTGAGAAGTGAGGTGAGTATTTGATTTTTTTATTGTATGGAGACATGGGGCATTATATGGGGGGTGAGGTGACATCCTGCATGGGACATTATATGTGGGGGTGAGGTGACATCCTGCATGGGGCATTATATGGGGGATAGAGGTGACATTATATGGGGGGGTGAGGTGGGGGTGTTTGACATCCTGCATGGGGCATTATAAGGGAGGGGGTGTGTGTGACATCCTGCATGGGGCATTATAAGGGAGGGGGTGTGTGTGACATCCTGCATGGGGCATTATAAGGGAGGGGGAGGGTGACATACTGCATGGGGCATTATAAGGGAGGGTGTGTGTGTGACATCCTGCATGGGGCATTATAAGGGAGGGGGAGGGTGACATCCTGCATGGGGCATTATAACGGAGGGTGAGGGTGACATCCTGCATGGGGCATTATAAGGGAGGGGGGGTGACATCCTGCATGGGGCATTATAAGGGAGGGGGGGTGACATCCTGCATGGGGCATTATAAGGGAGGGGGGGTGTGACATCCTGCATGGGGCATTATAAGGGGGGGGTGACATCCTGCATGGGGCTTTATAAGGGAGGGGGGAGTGTGACATTCTGCATGGGGCATTATAAGGGAGGGGGGGTGACATCCTGCATGGGGCATTATAAGTGAGGGGGGGTGACATCCTGCATGGAGCATTATAAGGGAGGGGGGTGTGACATCCTGCATGGGGCATTATAAGGGAGGGGGGGTGACATCCTGCATGGGGCATTATAATGGAGGGGGGGTGACATCCTGCATGGGGCATTATAAGGGAGGAAGGTGTGTGACATCCTGCATGGGGCATTATAAGGGAGGGGGGTGTGACATCCTGCATGGGGCATTATAAGGGGGGGTGACATCCTGCATGGGGCATTATAAGGGAGGGGGGGTGACATCCTGCATGGGGCATTATAAGGGAGGGGGGGTGACATCCTGCATGGGGCATTATAAGGGAGGGTGTGTGTGACATCCTGCATGGCGCATTAAAAGGGAGGGGGGTATGTGACATCCTGCATGGGGCATTATAAGTGAGGGGTGTGTGACATCCTGCATGGGGCATTATAAGGGAGGGGGGGTGTGACATCCTGCATGGGGAATTATAAGGAGGGGGTGACATCCTGCATGGGGCATTATAAGAGAGGGGTGTGTGTGACATCCTGCATGGGGCATTATAAGGGAGGGAGGTGTGTGACATCCTGCATGGGGCATTATAAGGGAGGGGTGTGTGTGACATCCTACATGGGGCATTATAAGGGGGGGTGACATCCTGCATGGGGCATTATAACGGGGGGGTGACATCCTGCATGGGGCATTATAAGGGGGGTGACATCCTACATGGGGCATTATATGGGGGGGAACAGCCTGCGTAGGGCATTATGTGGGGGGAACAGCCTGCTTGAGGCATTATGTGGGGGGAACAGCCTGCATGAGGCATTATGTGGGGGGAACAGCCTGCATGGAGCGTTATATGGGGGCCAGTATTCTGTATGGAGCGTTATATGGGGGCCAATATCCTGCATGGAGCGTTATATGGGGGCCAGTATTCTGTATGGAGCGTTATATGGGGGCCAGTATCCTGTATGGAGTGTTATATGGGGGCCAGTATTCCGTATGGAGCATTATAAGGGGGCCAGTGTTCTGTATGGAGCATTTTATGGGGGCCAGTATTCTGTATGGAGCAATTCGCCGGTTTCTGAGCTATTGTAGAATTTACAATAGATATCACTCATGTAATGTAAGAAGTGAAATCTTTGGCCTTGTACTATATACCGTTTATATTTCTCTGCGGTATCCGTGCATCTTGAATCGTGGTATGTGTTAAAGGGGCCCACTGAGACTCTTTCGCCCGGGGCCCACAAAAACCTGGAGCCGGCCCTGCAGCAATCCATCTAATGTGTGTGGGCCTCACAACTCTCCCAATGTATAATTTCATGGAGAGAAGGATCGAGATTGTTGAACTATAATGGTTCTCTAGGAAATAAACCACTGCCAGAAGGGTCTGCTCCACCCCTTGAAAGCGCCTGCACACTTAGGAGCCAGAAAATACCACCGATCTCTATCTAAGCTTATCTCTATCTAAGGTCTATATTGTATATAATAGACATACCGAATATACTCGAGTATAAGACGAGTTTTTCAGCACATTTTTTGTGCTGAAAAAGCCCCCCTCGGCTTATACTCGGGTATATACTCAAGTATATAGAAATTCCGATGGTGGATAATGGTGGGGGAGGGGGTTTGCGGCAGTGGAGGAGCGGGGCACACGCAGTAACCGGCTGCTGCAGCTACCACATGTTCTCGCTGCTAAAGAGAAATTAATATTCACTCTTCTCCACTCCCAGGGGTGTGAAGAATGAATATTCATTCTCTTTAGTAGCGGGCACAGAGGAGCGCTGAGTCGCAGCTCCTGCTGACAGTGCCCGCTACTAAAGAGAATGCATATTCGCTCCTCTCCACGCCCATATTCCCGGCTTGGAGAGGAGTGAATATGCCTGCTGCTCACATCAGCGTCTGAGAGGGCATGGCTGTGACGCCATGCGCTGCTCAGATGCTGACATGAGCTGCTTCTGCAGAACAGGACGCAGCGCTGGAGCAGAGATGAGGAAGAAAGGTGAGTATAAGTGTTTATTTTTTTATGTGTGCAGTGATGGGGCCATACATACCAGGATTGAAGGATGAGGGGGCCTTACATACCAGGATTGGGGGATGGGGAGGCCATGCATACCAGGATTGGGGGATGAGGGGGCCATACATACCAGGATTGGGGGATGAGGAGGCCATGCATACCAGGATTGGGGATGAGGAGGACATGCATACCAGGATTGGGGATGACTACATCATGCATACCAGGATTGGGGATGAGGAGGCCATGCACACCGGGATTGGGGATGAGGGGGCCATGCATACCAGGATTGGAGATGAGGGGACCATACATACCAGGAATGGAGATGAGGGTGCCATACATACCAGGATTGGAGATGAGGGTGCCATACATACCAGGATTGGGGGCTGATGGGCGCCATACATACTAGGATTGGGGGATGAGGGGTGCCATACATACAAGGATTGGGGGATGAGGAGGCCATGCATACCAGGATTGGGGATAAGGAGGCCATGCATACCAGGATTGGGGATAGGGAGGCCATGCATACCAGGATTGGGGATGAGGAGGACATGCATACCAGGATTGGGGATGACTACGTCATGCATACCAGGATTGGGGATGAGGAGGCCATGTATACCGGGATTGGGGATGAGGGGGCCATACATACCAGGATTGGAGATGAGGGTGCCATACATACTAGGATTGGAGATGAGGATGCCATACATACCAGGATTGGGGATGTGGGGGCCATGCATTCCAGGATTTGGATGAAGGGTCCATACATACCAGGATTGGGGATGAATGGGCCATGCATACCAGGATTGGGATGAGGGAGCAATGAGTACCAGAATGGGGAAATTTACCAGTAGCTGCTGCATTTCCCACCCTAGGCTTATACTCGAGTCAATAAGTTTTCCCAGTTTTTTGTAGTAAAATTGGGTACCTCGGGTTATACTCAGGTCGGCTTATACTCGAGTATATACGGTAATCTTATTTGGAGTGAAGATTGGTGCTGTTTTTAGTAAAACGACCACACCCTATTCTTCAATTCCCAGATGACCCTTTCTAATATTCTTTTTTTACAGACTGCTTTAATGGCAGGAATGTTGTGATTTTTTTATATATATTTAGATTGTATTAGGACTTCAATTCGCAGAGGACATCCCTTAAATGATGTTAAATAAGACTCTCTGGTTCCATTTGTGCCATTTCTACCGCTCTGCATAATCCATAATCTTGTTTTGTATTACAATTTCATAAGCAAATGTGAGAGCTGTTTTTATATAATGCAATAATGTGATCAAGCGCCGCCATCACCTGCTTTATCACCGCACCTTTTACTTTTTATTCCTTGCATAAAACTCTAGAGTTTTTTATAGAGATAACTGTAAAAGCTCTATCATTTTTTCCTAGTACACACTACAATTCTTCAAGCCCAGATTTCTTCTCTGGAGGTTTGTTATACAATGATGACTGTCAACAATAATGTAAAATAATCCATTACAGAAGCCTAATATAGTTGTAACAATAATGTCACCATAGTGTCAGTTCCTGTCTGTCTGTCCATTAGTTTTTATACAGAAAGGTAACTATTTTAGGAGAACATGTACTTTCTGCTCACCGATGGTCCATAGATGTGCAGCCTACCTTGACAATTCATGATCCAACTCATGAAGCATATTTTACACTTTTATTTAGATGGTCTAATACGCCATAAAGGCTCGAGAAGGTCTTCCCATAATGTTTCAAAAATAAGTTAGAGAGGTTGTGGACAAGTAAGTACCATCCTCTGCAACCTCTAGGAATGTCCTCTTGCATCTACATTTTGGCTATCCTTGCAGTCCCCCCTTATAGCCCTATTTCAGCAGTCTCAATAGGTAATAAATGAAGCAGAGGTGGAACATCTACACTACTGCTCAATTTGCAGATTGGTGGGAGTCCTAGAGGTCGAATACCCTAGCAGTCAACAAGTTATCTATCCTGTGGATAGGTGATAACTAGTTTTCATTGCACAAGCCATTTAACTGTGGGAATGTAACGAAAAGGCGGTGCAAAAAGAGGAGTGTTTCCCTACAGTAGACTTTTTTATTGTGACATTCACCGAGGACTTGGGATTTGCTGTCTCTGGATAGTTGTCAGTTTGGGAAGGAAGGTCGCCAACTATTAGTGTCTGTCGTTCTCTGTCCTCATTTCTGCATGGTGTTGGCTGCTCCCTCCAAGCCGATGGTCATTGATGAAGAATAATTTTTCTACAAGTGTAATGTCAGCATAAAACACAATAAATGCTGAATCTCTGCTAACCTTTGCCATTCACACATTTTTTTTGGATGGCAAAACTGTTGATGGGCGCTTTGCCCATTCTGACAAGTTGAATAATTTTACACTCAAAATTCAATTAAATAATAATAAAAAAAAAATCATTAAATTAAATATAACATTGATGCAAGCAAAAAAAAAGATGTCTCAACTACGCCAGCCATTTTAATGTGCTTGGTGTCACCTTCAGCAACTGATAGCAAAGAAAAAACAAACACCTTGTTAAAGAGTATATCCACCTTTAAATGTGACTTTAGTTTACAGATACAATGAATATCAGTGAGTCATTTTCTAGATACATTACATTACTTAAATGGGATTGTACTTTGTGAGACAATTATGGAAAAACCACCTGGAAGGACTTGTCCGGTGTGACTCCCTTCCACATCTGGAGTTGAGCGCTGATAATGACTATGGATGAGTGGGCCCATGGAAGTTCGGGTTCTGGAACCCAACTCATACTTAATTAAAAGTTTGGTTGAGGTACAAGAACTTTACCCGAACTTGAACCAGAACTCAAACCCCATTAAAAACAAAGGGGGACCCAAACTTTTGGTCTGGAAAATATTTCGGCAATTAGCACCGGACACTAACTGACCGGTACAAACCCCAAACTTTTAAGTTCGGGTTCGCTCATCTCTAGTAATGACATCACACCTGCCAGGTTGTATTCACCATTGGCAGGTATCACGCTCATGTAATTTTCATTAGAGTAAGACATGTGCATGATCCCTGATTATCATGTACATGACGGAGGGTAAGTGTAGAAGTGACATCATTGGTAGCACTCACCTCCCGATGCGGAAATGAACGGCCCCCTCCTTAACTTGTACTTTAGATCCTGTGTTTTAGCCAATATTTAATATTCAGTTCTGCTGATTGTTATTGGAAACAGTCAACAAGCTTGTCTTTAGACACACTCCTAACAGCTTAGCGATAGTAGGATAGTTTTACTTATGTCATATTGCTGCGTGCTTAGTCAAGGGAATGCAGAAGTAATGAGTGCGTCACTCATTCAAAGTGAATGAGAATGTTTCGCCATATTATTGTTAGAACCTTGCTGTTAGGTTTTTTTTCCTTTGCTGGTCACATGACCTTGTTGGCCTATTTAATCCTGCTCCGCCCTTCTGGCTTTGCTGGACTTCATTGTATATCTACTTTCTAGCTAGCCTGTGCTCTGTATCTAACTCTGTTAGTTTGCTTGGTCTACGGACCTCTATGTTCTATCTATTTTGTTTGTTCGTCTGTCTGCTACTATTTCTGTTAGGAGGTGTCCCATATTCCTCCCAGTCCTTAGTACTTGTAGGGATTCCCTCCCCACATCTATAGGTCTCCGTACAGACTAGATTAGGACTTTAGCAGGTCTGATCGCAGGATCAGGTTCCCTGTTACATCGTAGGGATTCAGCTGAGTCCTATAGTAGGGACAGATCTCCTCTCTTTCCTTAGCTTTGGTAGCAGAACATAACAGTAAGTCCAGCCTGCAAATTCTCTAAGGAAAGATTTTTTTTTTTGTTCCATCATGGTGTCGGTTCAGGATTTGGCTAAACACCTGCAGGGACTCTCTCTGGAAGTGGCCGAGCTCCGTCAGCACGTGAGTAACTGTCCTGGAGCATATTTCTTGAAGCCTAAGGTATGTTTGCCGGATTTATTTTTTGGTGAACATCGAGAATTTTTTTCATTTAAAAATGCTTGCTTATTGTATTTTCGTTTGAGACCCAAGTCCTCTGGGGATGAATCCCAGCGCGTAGGGTTCATAATGTCACTTTTGCGCAAAGAGCCTCAGGAGTGGGCCTTTTCTTTGCAACCTAGTGATACATGCTTCAGATCAGTGGATAGTTTTTTTTTCTGCTTTAGGATTATTATATGATGATCCTGACCGTGTGGCATCAGCTGAGACTGAGTTGAGACGTTTAAAACAAGGACCAGGTAATGTCGAAAAATATTGTACTCATTTTCGTCGTTGGTCCACTCAAACAGGGTGGAACGATTCTGCTCTGAAAAGTCTATTTCTTGCTGGGCTCAGTGAAAGGGTTAAAGACCTGCTAATTGCTTATCCTACACCTGAGGATTTGCAACAGGCTATGCAATTAGCTATACGGGTGGATAGAAGACTGCGTGCTAGGGTTAATGAGAGCAAATCCTCTGCTATGTCAGTTTCTGGTTATGATAATGTGTGTACTAACAGTGGTGAACCGATGGAGATTGGATCGGTGGCACCTCGCTCTCAAGAAAAAGACCGTCGTTTTTCGCAAGGCTTGTGTTTCTATTGCGGAAAATCTGGTCATTTGATTAAAGGCTGTGAGCTTCGTATGAAGAAAGAAAAAAAAATGGTCAGTCACGCCCGTATTGCCTGTTTAAATTCCAAGGGTGTATTTTTAGCTGCTTCCACGATTGCTCAGGAAAAATTAATGGAATTTCGGGTGTTTGTTGATTGCGGGTCTACACTGAATGTAATTGATGGGGGATTCGTGGAAAAACTCAATTTAAAACCTGAACCTTTATCATCCCCCATTGCTGTTGTTTCTGTGGATGGCTCCTCTTTGAAGAATATTACTCTCAAGGTCAGTGAATTTCCTCTCACTATTAATGGTGTTCACCATGAGAAATTGGATTTGGTAGTGTTGAATAACTTGCCTTCTCCAGTAATATTGGGTTTGCCCTGGTTAAAATTTCACAATCCTGTACTGGATTGGTCTACCAGTGAAATTAAATCCTGGAGCCATAAATGTTATGACAAGTGTTGTAACGGGCGTATTGCAGCTTTGGATAGGGGAGAATTGCCTGTTCCTATTCAGGATTTTTGGAGAGTTTTTTCTGAGAAGGAATCGCAGGTTTTGCCTCCCCATAGAGACTATGATTGTTATATTGAATTTGTCCCTGGAGCGACTCTTCCTAAAAGTCGTTTATTTAACCTTACTATTCCTGAGAGGAAGGCTTTGGAGGAATACATACAGACAAGTTTGGCCGCCGGTCACATTAGGCCCTCTAAGTCTCCTGTGGCGGTTGGATTTTTTTTTGTAAAAAAAAAGGACGGCGGTTTACGTCCTTGTCTGGATTTTCGTGAGATTAACAAAATTACGGTACGCAATCCTTACCCACTGCCATTGATTCCTGATCTGTTTAACCAGTTATTGGGGGCCAAGTGGTTCTCTAAAATTGACCTTAAGGGGGCATACAATCTGTTGCGCATGAAGGAGGGTGATGAATGGAAGACTGCTTTTAACACTCCTGTGGGTCATTTTGAGAATCTGGTTATGCCTTTTGGTCTTACTAATGCTCCTGCATTTTTTCAGAATCTGATTAATGACATCCTTAGACCTTTGATCGGTAAAAATGTGGTTGTGTATTTGGATGACATTTTGATTTATTCGCCAGATCTGGAGTCTCATTGGCGGAGCGTGCGTGAGGTATTACAGTTATTAATGGACAATTCGCTTTTTGCTAAGCTGGAGAAATGTGAGTTCGCTGTACAGAGAATTAGTTTTTTGGGCTACATTATCTCCAGCAAAGGTTTTGAGATGGATCCGGTTAAGGTTCAGGCTGTGCAGGAATGGCCTAGGCCTATTGGTTTGAAATCGATACAGAGGTTTTTGGGTTTCGCCAATTACTACAGAAAATTCATAAAAAATTTTTCTAGTATTGTCAAACCTCTGACTGATCTCACCAGGAAAGGTGCTGATGCGGTTCAGTGGTCTTCTGAGGCCATTGAAGCTTTTGTGTATCTCAAGGAGAGGTTCACCTCTGCTCCCATCCTTATGCAGCCTGATGTTACTAGGCCGTTTTTGGTTGAGGTTGATGCTTCCTCTGTGGGGGTTGGCGCAGTATTGTCTCAGGATAACGGGGATGGATTACATCCCTGTGCCTTTTTTTCAAAAAAATTTTCGGAGACTGAACTGAATTACGATATTGGTAATCGGGAATTATTGGCTATTAAACTCGCATTTGAACACTGGCGCCACTTCTTGGAAGGTGCGGAATTTCCCGTTCAGGTTCTTACGGATCATAAAAATCTGATATATCTTGATGCTGCCAAGCGCCTGAATGCCCGTCAGGCTAGGTGGGCACTGTTTTTCTCGCGGTTTAATTTCTCCGTTACTTACATCCCTGGTACTAAGAATGTTAAGGTGGATGCCTTGTCTCGCAGTTTTTCTCCCATAGTCGGTGCTGAGAAAGAGGAAAACATTTTACAAGAAGGTGTTGTGATAGCTGCTTTAGACTCCGTTTTGGAAGATGAGATTCTTAAAGCTCAGGAGAATGCCCCATCTAACACTCCTCATGGGAGGTTGTTTGTGCCTGGGACCTTTAGGAGAGATTTGTTTGTTGAGTGTCACGAATCTCGGTTGGCAGGTCATCCCGGAATCTCTGAGACCAAGAGACTGGTGGGTCGCAGTTTTTGGTGGCCTGGATGGCAGAAGGAAGTCATTAAGTGGGTGCGCCAATGTACTATATGTGCTAGATCTAAGTCCTCACATACTCCTGCTGCGGGGTTGCTTTGTCCTTTGGAGGTCCCCAGTGCTCCTTGGACACATTTGGCTATGGACTTTATAACTGACCTTCCCCCCTCTGAGGGTTTTACTGTCATCTGGGTGGTCGTGGACCGTTTTAGCAAGATGTGTCACTTGGTTCCCTTCGTCAAACTGCCCTGCGCTAAAACTCTCGCTAAGGCCTTTGTCAAGGAAATTGTCAGACTTCATGGCGTTCCTACTGACATTGTTTCTGATAGGGGTCCTCAGTTCGTGGCTCGTTTTTGGCGTGCCTTTTGTGACAGGTTGGGAATTCATTTGTCGTTTTCGTCCGGATATCATCCTGAATCTAATGGCCAGACAGAAAGGAAAAACCAGGATGTTGAGCAGTTCTTGCGTTGTTTTGTGGCAGACAATCAAGAGGGGTGGTCTGAGTTTCTGCCACTTGCCGAATTTGCTCTGAACAATCATACATCTTCTTCTGCTGGTTGTTCGCCTTTTTTTTGTTGTTCTGGGAGACATCCGTCGTTTGGGTCGTTCTCCAAGTTGGGATCTGCCGTGCCTGAGGAGGAGAATTTTTCCGGTGATTTGGAAAGAGTTTGGACGGATGTGCGTGGTAATCTTCAGGAGGCCAACAGAAAATCTAAAGACTACTTTGATAGGAAACGACAGGAGGTTTTGTTCGCTGTTGGTGACATGGTTTGGTTGTCCTCTAGGAATCTGCGGTTGAGGATTCCTTCTAAGAAATTGGGTCCCAAGTTTGTAGGGCCCTTTAAGGTGCTTCAGGTTGTCAACCAATCTGCTGTTAGGTTGGAGGTTCCTACCTCCTGGAGAATTAATCCGGTCTTTCATGTCTCTCTGTTAAAAAAAGCTGTTGTGTCGGATGGTGACGCCTCTGCCTCTGTTCCTCCGGTGGTGGAGGACGGGGAATATGAAATTTCTCGCATCCTTGACTCTAGACGGTATAGAGGTAGTTTGCAGTATCTTGTGGCCTGGAAAGGTTTCGGACCCGAGGATAACTCTTGGGTGAGGTCAGATGATGTTTCCGCGTCCAGACTTATCAGAGCGTTTCACAGGAGATTTCCTGATAAGCCTGGTCCTAGGGGATCCGGAGGATCCTCTTAGAAGGGGGGGTACTGTTAGAACCTTGCTGTTAGTTTTTTTTTCCTTTGCTGGTCACATGACCTTGTTGGCCTATTTAATCCTGCTCCGCCCTTCTGGCTTTGCTGGACTTCATTGTATAACTACTTTCTAGCTAGCCTGTGCTCTGTATCTAACTCTGTTAGTTTGCTTGGTCTACGGACCTCTATGTTCTATCTATTTTGTTTGTTCGTCTGTCTGCTACTATTTCTGTTAGGAGGTGTCCCATATTCCTCCCAGTCCTTAGTACTTGTAGGGATTCCCTCCCCACATCTATAGGTCTCCGTACAGACTAGATTAGGACTTTAGCAGGTCTGATCGCAGGATCAGGTTCCCTGTTACATCGTAGGGATTCAGCTGAGTCCTATAGTAGGGACAGATCTCCTCTCTTTCCTTAGCTTTGGTAGCAGAACATAACAATTATGCTATTCATATAGCGTGACGGCCTTCGTGTTGTTGGCTGCTACATCTGTTTTTAGTGCGTGGACTTTCAACGTTACCAACCTATTCCCACCTTGTTAAAAGAGGTTGACCAGAAGTACAGCACTTGTCTGTAGGCTTAAAGAGAAGCTATCATCAGGATCAGGCATGATAAACTAAAGGTATGGGCATAAAGGCGTCTTCATCTCTGCCATGGCCCCTCAGCTGCCTCTGGTGTCTCTTCGTGCAGCGGGGTGGGACGGTGGGTAGGGTCTTCATCTCTGCCATGGCCCCTCAGCTGCCTCTGGTATCTCTTCGTGCATCGGGGCGGGATGGTGGGTAGGGTCTTCATCTCTGCCACTGCCCCTCAGCTGCCTTTGGAGTCTCTTCGTGCATCGGGGCGGGACGGTGGGTAGGGTCTTCATCTCTGCCACGGCCCCTCAGCTGCCTCTGGTATCTCTTCGTGCATTAGGGCGAGACGGTGAGTACGTTCTTCATCTCTGCCACGCCCCCTCAGCTGCCTTTGGTGTCTCTTTGTACATCGGGGCGGGACGGTGGGTAG
Source organism: Phyllobates terribilis (assembly GCF_046119375.1). NCBI lineage: Eukaryota > Metazoa > Chordata > Amphibia > Anura > Dendrobatidae > Phyllobates > Phyllobates terribilis. The sequence goes on from NW_027362768.1 coordinate 149,508,448, forward strand.
GGTCTTCATCTCTGCCACAGCTTCTCCGCTGCCTCTGGTGTCTCTTCGTGCATCGGGGCGGAACAGTGGGTAGGGTCTTCATCTCTGCCACGGCATCTCAGCTGCCTCTGGTGTAAATGTCTTCATACTGTTTAAAATTCCATGCCGGAGCCGTCCTAACCATGGGCACTTGCGCAGATCGACCTGGTTGCAGGCTTCAGTAAAATGATGGCGCATGCCCACATTAACCTCCCGGTGAGCTTCAAGAAAATGGCGCATGCACAGATTGAGATCTCGGCTCAATGACTTACACCAGAGGCAGCTAAGGAGCCATGGCAGAGAGGAAGACTTATTGAACTGAAACATATAATGGTGATTAAAGAATAACCAGGCTGCAGATTTCTACAGTGAAGGTAGCTATTAAATCAGCAGAACAGCGCCTTTATGCTCCTACCTTTAGTTTAATTAACCCTATCATTAAAAGAAATGGAAAAAATTCAAGATCGCCAAAATTATGTTTCTTTGGTCTCCCCTATTCTGCAAAAAATGCTGTAACAAGCGATCAGAAAGTCACATCTATCTCAAAAGGGTATTCGTAAAATAAATGTCTTGTATTGCAAAAAGTAAGCCATCACACAGCTCCATTGGCCAAAAAATGATAATATTACGGGTCTCTGAAAATGGCCACACAACCTCCAAAATTTTTTTTCGCAAACTCCACATTATTTTTTTCACCGCTAAAATAATTTAAACATGGACATGCTTGATATTGCCGTAATCGTATTGATGAGTAGAATGATATTGCGCTGTCATTTTTACCACAATATGTACACAGTGAAAATAATTCCCCCCCCAAAAATGGCAGAATTGCGTTTTTTTTCACATTTACACTGCAATTGGAATTTTTTTTTCACATTTTCCAGTACACTATATAGTAAAATTAATGGTGTCATTCAAAACTACAACTCATACTGCAAAAAAAACAAGCCCTCATATGTCTATGTGGACAGAAAAATAAAATAATTATGCTCTGGGAAGAAGGGGAGGAAAAAAACGGAAACGCAAAAATGGAAATTGGGCGTGGCGTGAAGGGGTTAATCTGATATTGATGACCTATTATACCATGCATTTGTCATTAAAATCATGTTATTGGAAAATCCCTGTAGGGCTGCTATACCAGATAGAGCCATGGTACATAACTGATGCTTTTTCTGGAAACTCCTTCTAATAACCTGCAGAATATCCTCTTAACTTGTCTAACTTTACAGCCAATGATAACAAATCTTGTAGGCTCGATACCTTATTAGATTATCTGCCATGCTCTAAGTGTTGCAATATATTACAGTATTCCCCTAATGTAACCATGCCTGGGCATTTGTTCCTAGAATTCTGCATTTTGACGTTCCTATGTTATACACAATAGGAATATATAGATAAATTGGTAACACGTGTAAACATTCACCTTTTCTGAGCTGTCATAGAATAGAACGTTGGCCACACATGCACACAGGGGTTACTGAGATCAAGGGGTCCCAGTTATCGGACCCCCATCAATCATAGATTTATCACTTTTACTATAGAGCGTAAATGTTAGTGGTAGGATAATTTATAAAGGGAATCTGTCACCAGTTTTTTCCACCTAATCCTGTCAAACTAATCTGATCAGTTTTTATGAGGAGGCAAGTTCTGGACTGGACCAAGGAAATGCAGTGGATGTTGTGTATATGGACTTTTCAAAAGCTTTTGATACGGTTCCACACAAAAGGTTGATACATAAAATGAGAACAATGGGGATAGGGGAAAATATATGTATGTGGGTTAAGAATTAGCTCAGTGATAGGAAACAAAAGGTGGTTATTAATGGAAAACACTCAGACTGGGTCTCAGTTAACAGTGGGGTACCACAGGGATCAGTATTGGGCCCCCTTCTTTTTAACATATTTATTAATGACCTTGTAGGGGGCATACAGAGTAATATTTCAATATTTGCAGATGACACTAAACTCTGTAGGGTAATCAATACAGAGGAGGACAATTTTATATTACAGGAGGATCTATGTAAACTAGAAGCTTGGGCTGATAAATGGCAAATGAGCTTTAATGGGGATAAATGTAAGATAATGCACTTGGGCAGAGGAAATAAAATGTATAATTATATGCTTAATTGTAAAACATTGGGCAAAACTGTAACTGAAAAAGACCTGGGTGTATTGGTGGATGACAAGCTCACGTTTAGTGGCCAGTGTCAGGCTGCTGTTGCAAAGGCAAATAAAATAATGGGATGCATTAAAAGAGGCAGATGCTCATGAGGAGAACATAATTTTACCTCTATACAAGTCATTAGTGCGACCACACTTAGAATACTGTGTACAGTTCTGGTCTCCGGTGTATAAGAAAGACATAGCTGAACTAGAGAGGGTGCAGAGAAGAGCGACCAAGGTTATTAGAGGACTGGGGGGTCTGCAATACCAAGACAGGTTATTACACTTGGGGTTATTTACTGTCGAAAAACAAAGGCTTAGTGGTGATCTTATTACTATGTACAAGTATATGAGGGGACAGTACAAAGACTTTTCTACTGATCTTTTTATTCTGAGGCCTGAGACAGGGACAACGGAGCATCTTCTACGTCTGGAGGAAAGAAGGTTTAATCATAATCACAGACGCATATTCTTTACTGTAAGAGCAGTGAGACTATGGAACTCTCTGCCGCATGATGTTGTAATGAGTGATTCACTGTTAAAATTTAAGAAGGGCCCGGATGCCTTTCTTGAAAAGTATAATATTACAGGTTATAAATACTAGATTCCTTGATAGGGCGTTGATCCAGGGAACTAGTCTGATTGTCCTCTGGAGTCGGGAAGGAATTTTTTTCCTCAATGTGGAGCTTAGTGTTTGCCACATGTTTTTTTTTGCCTTCCTCTGGATCAACATGTTAGGCTATGGGTTGAACTAGATGGACTTAGTCTTCCTTCAACCTTAAAAACTATGTTACTATGTTACTATGTAATCGAAGAGATGAATAACATAGAGACAGAGACCCTGATTTCAGTGATGTATCACTTACTGGGCTGCTTGCTGTAGTTTTGATAATTTCCTGCTGATAAAACACTGATTTTATCACTAGAGAACTAGAAAACGTGGTGCCAGGTAGTCCAACCACGCCCCCCACCACTGATTGGCAGTCTATGCACAGTGTACACAGAAAGCAGCCAATCAGGGGTGTGGGCGGGGTTATACAGAGCTCAGCATTCAACAAGTGGTAGATCTGGAAGAGATAAAACAAAGATTTTATCAAAACTGCACCATGCAGCCCAGTAAGTGATAAATTGCTGGAATCAGGATCACTGACCCTACATCATATGGGGTAGCAAACACTTGGAAACAGAATCCCTTTAACGAGTGCGTTGATTTAGTCAGTGTCAGCCCTCTGTAAACATTCTCATACATACCCATAATACTGGTAATCATTGTTATTACTAGTATTAGCATCACTAGTATTTATGTTGCTATTATTATGCTGCATCCCTGTTATATTTCAGGCCTCTCAATACACATAAAGCTTCCTGTAAATCACATTTTAATTGCCTACCTCAATCCTGTATATAAATAGCCGAACCGAGAGACGCTAATAAAGGCTTTTCCTCACCGTATATTTATGTAAATGCGTTGCTGTGTGATCGCTTTTGACGTAATCTTGTTATGTTGATAGCTGCTGTAAATACATACTGTACAAACCTGTTATATATCAGATCACACGTATATTTTTTTTATTTCGTTGATCTTTTTTATTCAGGTTTTTATATTTTGTGAAAAACCCCGAAAAATATAACATGTTATGAGCAAATGATATGGGTGTTACCTATTCCTCAAGAGGAAAATAGACAATGTTCTTTACACCTATATAGATCATATACGTTAAAGGGGTCATTTAAAACTATACACCCCAAGAAAAAATATGGATGCCAGAAAGGGGACCCTGCTCTATGAGTAAAGACGAGCCACTCTGTACAAGCTGCTCCTGTTTTTGGTGACATAAGGTTTCTTCTTCTGGTTAACAGTTGTACATTTTTTCACTCCAAAAGAGCCGCTTGATCGTAGGGAGAGATGTTGATTGCTCAGATTTCAATCTGCCGATCTCATTGTTCTCCGAGATAAGCCAATGACTTTTATCACCTTTAGATGTAAACAGTCTACAGCGCGAAACACCACAGCGCCATACACTATTTGGTGGCCATTTATGGGTACTGCAGCTCAGCACATATTAAATGGAATAGGAGCTGGGCTGTAGTACTTGGAATGGCCACTAAACAGTGTGTGGCGCTGTGGTGTGTGTTCCATTCTGTACACTGGTTACGCCTGGACACTGGTCTCAGGGGATGCCACTTGTCAGACCCCCACCGATATGATGTTGATGACCAATCACATGGATGTCATCTTTATAAAAGTGATCTTTATAAGTGATTAAAATAAATAAATAAATAAAAGTAGTCCACATATACTTTCTGTATTGAATCCTTGTGGTTTTTTTTAAATCTCTGCTTGCTGCTATTCATAAAGAAACCTCCAGTGTTTCTTTCCAGCGGATTATAGTCAGTTGGGGTCATGTAATAGTCTCCCAGCCTCATGGCACGTTACAGTTACTTTTTCTAAATATTATATTACATTGTAGAAATATGTACACAAAACAATTTCCCAGAGATGAACTGTTTTATGTTTTTTTGCTAAAACATTTGAATTCAGTATTTTACAGACCAGTGGTTTGGACTTGATGATTTGGAATTGCAGCTTGGCTCACCGATTCCTCATCACTGAAAAAGTTATGGTTTTAGTTTTATAGCAGTTGCACAGTATCTAGTGTGGGCTGCAGTCTAGAGATATCTTAAATCAGCGGACTAGAATATAAAACAGCTGAAGACAAAATATCAAATTGTACTCGGAGTAGCGGGTGCAGAATGCTCACTGATTCACTTGTATGTATCCACAGAGGACAGAGCGCTTAGATGATTCCATTCTGAGCTAAATGCATTTTGTGTATCCATCTATTCTTATTCTGATATACTGCAATTGTAAAGGAGACATTCTGCTGAGGATTGTTAATAAAATATCAATATATTTAACAAATATTCATGATGCAAATTCTGTTTCATAGTGTACCATTTCTTGTTTATCAATCTATCTATTATCTATCTTATTTTATCTATCTATCTATCTACAGTATCTACTTATCTATCTACTCTATCACATCTATCTATCTACCTATCTATCTGTCTATCTATCTACAGTTGTGCTCAAAAGTTTACATACCCCGGCAGAATTTTTGCTTTCTTGGCCTTGTTTCAGAGAATATGAATGATAACAAAAAACCTTTTTCTCCACTCATGGTTATTGGTTGGGTGAAGCCATTTATTGTCAAACTACTGTGTTTTCTCTTTTTCAATCTTAATGACAACCAAAAACATTCAAATGACCCTGATCAAAAGTTAACATGTCCCAGTTCTTAATACCTTTAACATCAATGACAGCTTGAAGTCTTTTGTGATAGTTGTGGATGAGGTTCTTTACTTTCTCAGATGGTAAAGCTGCCCATTCTTCTTGGCAAAAAGCCTCCAGTTCCTTTAAATTCCTGGGCTGTCTAGCATGAACTGCGCGCTTGAGATCTCCCCAGAGTGGCTCAATGATATTGAGGTCAGGAGACTGAGATGGCCACTCCAGAACCTTCACTTTGTTCTGCTGTAGCCAATGACAGGTCGACTTGGCCTTGTGCTTTGGATCGTTGTCATGTTGGAACGTTCAAGTACGTCCCATGCGCAGCTTCCGGGCAGATGATTTGCCTCCAGTATTTGCTGATGACGTGCTGCATTCATCTTCAACTTTTACCAAGTTTCCTGTGCCTTTGTAGCTCACACATCCCCAAAACATCAGCGATCCACCTCCGTGCTTTACTGTAGGAATGGTGTTCCTTTCATCATAGACAAGAAATTAAAAAGGACCTCATTCACAACTACCACAAAAGAGTTCAAGCTGTCATTGATGTTAGAAGGGCAATACACTGTATTAAGAACTGGGACATGTAAACTTTTGATCAGGGTCATTTGGATGTTTTTGGTTGTCATTAAGATTTAAAAAAAGAAAACACAGTAGTTTGACATTAAATGGCTTCACCCAACCAATAACCATGAGTGGAGAAAAAGTTTTTTTGTTATCATTCATATTCTCTGACACAAGGCCATGAAAACAAAAATTCTGTGGGGTATGTAAACTTTTGAGCACAACTGTATGGATCAATCTATCTATTCAAATCAAATGGGCTTTATTGGCAGGACTAATTATATGTTAGCATTGCCAAAGCAAGTGGTAAAATAATGGGGGGATGGAGATAGGGATAGGGACACATCCAGGGTGGGCTAATGGGTCCATGACATACCAGGCTCCTCTTAGTCTGTGGCAGGCACTGACATATTGCGCTGCTATGGCCGCTGCACTTTCCTCTTCCCCCAGTAGTATTGGCCGTTTGTCTTCTTCCTCTATGGAGGTGAAGTCTAGGAGGAGATCAGACAGTCTCATGAAGTGAGTGTCCCTCACTGCGGAGTATTTGGGGCACCTCAGCAAGAAGTGGACCTCATCCTCTACGGCCTCCTGGGGGCACTACTGGCAGAGTCTGCGGTCTTGGGGCATGTAGTTCTGTCGTTGCCTCCCGGATTCGATGAGTAGGCCATGGGTGTTCAGTCTGTACCGGCTCAGGATCTGTCGCTCTTTGGGGTTTGATATGACGCGCCCCCTGGGCCAGTGTTGTTGGGGATACCCGGAGCCAGATCAGATGGGGGTTGTAGTCTCCGAGTGGCTGTGACCCGGTCCGTGCCCAGGGTGTCAAGCTCAGTGTGTGGCAGTCTTTATGATGTTACTAGATGTTCTTTTGTGTCGACTACGCCACCCGTTGATTTGCGGTCAATACGGCCGCCGCTGCAGCAGGGTCCACTGAGGCTGATGATGTGAGTGCAGCTTAGGTAGTATAACCCCCAACGGGAGGGGTATAGCCTCAGGGGGTCAGTTGCAGAGGATGGGGGTTGTGGTGGTGCAGCGAGGATGGAAATGAGACTCAAGAGTCGGGCTGTGCAGTTCAGGGTTTGTTTACTTACTGCAGTTGTTCTGGTCACTCCGGCCTTAAGTGACCACCCGAGCCGTGCTGCGTCCACCAGGTCCTGGACTCAGCCAACCCCCAGGTGATTCTGGAGCGTGGTCCTGAGCTCCCTTTCTGTCCTGTCCTCTTCTCTGGCCTTCCCCACCAGGGATCCACCTATGTCCGGCTCCCTCGGGCCTCTTGGTGGTAAACCCTTGTCTCTGGGTTCCCTGACCCTATTCCTGGTCTGCCTTCCGGGTGGATTTAGTGGGTGATCGTGGCAGATCGGTCCTGCCCACGACCTCCGGTTCCTGGCTAAGGTGTGCTGTAACCTCTGCCAGCTTGGGATCCGGTACCCTGTTGCCAACTCTTCACCCTCTGGTCTAATTTGGGCTCTTGGAGTTCCTTCTTTCTCCCCCTCTGGGTCTTTCTTTCTCCTCTCTCTCTCTCTTGGCCTTGGAGCTGCTCTTCTCCTCTGCTCTGCTTCTCTGACTCAACTCTGACAGACTGACCTCACTCTGCAAAAGACCCTGTCCTAAGATGGTGCCCACCTTATATACTCCCTCTATGTGTGAGCTCAGGTGACCAGCACCCAATGAGCTCCTAGCACTACCCAGACTGCTCCCCCTATCTGCCCCTACACTACTGGGATGTTCCACCCCCCTCCCACTCCAGCCAGGAACAGACACTGTCGTACCTGCACATTTCTCTAATGGGAGTACCATCGGTCTGTTCCCCGGAAATGGGATGTGTGTAGTGCATGCAGCTAACTGAGCTCAGTTCCACACTCCATCCTTACCCGGGAGTGGAATATCACACCTCTGGCTGAGGTGCAATACCCCTGTAGCAGCCGAATCCTCAGGGTGCTACATTCCCCCCTGGTAAATCACAGCACGTCCTCGGGCTGTAAGATATAAACATCCACAAACATACATTTTTTTTTCATAAAACATAAACATATAAAACATCATCAGCAGCAATAAACTTTTCATATAAACATTCTTGTTTCTGGTTCCTCCGGTCACGGTGCAACTTGTGACCGGGTAAAGTGCGACAGTCTCTCTTGGAATAAAACAGTTTCCTATAAAACCGGTAGGGGGCGCTTTAGGAAGCGCAACTATATACAAGGGGATATGGCCGCTCTCAGTCCTCGGTCAGTGGGAATAGGGACACACGGGGTTAACAGTTCACTCTTGGCTGGTCCCAACGGGGAACATATTTTAAATAAGTAACAGTTCTTGGTACCCCGACGGGCAACTTTATACAGTCTCTCTCTACCGTACTTCAACGACGGCGTCCTCCTGCTCTTTCTTGTTGGTTGGTTTCAGTTTCAGACCCGTCCGGGTCCTCTTGCTCCTCCTCACACCGCAGCTCCTCCTCCGTCAGGCGATGCACATGGAGGGCGTAGGGTCCTTTGGCACACTTGTGCCGGGTGAAGGTGACCTCGTCCCCTACATACAGGTCACGACCTCTGTGTCCCTCCGGCAGATGGCTTTCTACGTCTCTGCGGGTTACAAAGACGTCGCCGGGGGTCTGATGGTCTCTGATAAAGCCCCATCCGTGCTGCATGTTAAATTTTATCACAGTCCCGGTGGAAGGGGGACCATGTGCTGCACGGGGATTCCTCCTGGTCCGGCTCTTCTGCTCCGCGCTCCTTATCTGCGCTTGCTGTTCCCGGACCCGCCTCTCTCTCCGCTCCCTCTCGAAGACCTCGAGCTGCTGCCGGCAGCACTCTGCACGCTCTGCTGCGGCCGCCCGAGTCTCCTGAGTGAACCCCATGAGGTCTTCTCCGGTGGGGTCCCACTCGAACTGTGCCTCCTCCAGCGGGGGCGAGGTCCTCTTTACAGGCTTCGGAGCCGGAATCAGGGGCTCGTCTAGGGGTCTCTCTTTCCGGAGTCGGGGATGGTGAAACTCCGGTGGCCATATAAAGGGCTGCCCATCCGGGCACGTATGCTGGGCAAATAGATTTTCACCCAGGTGCGGCACTCTAGATGTTGAGGGCGCGTTGATGGTAGTGGCGCCCGGGTCGACCAGGCCTTGCGACCAGGCTTGGGGCACCCTAAAGGCAAAGGGCACCGTAAGAACGGCGGCGCCCGTGGTTACTCGGCCCTGCGGCCAGGCCGGTGGCTCCGCGGAGGTAGGGGGCGCTGTTGGTATTGCGGCGCCCGGAGGTACTAGGCCTTGCGACCAGGCCGGTGGTATTTCCTGCTTGGCCACGCTCGAGGTCGAGGCGTGTGACGTCACAGGGGTCGCGTCCGCGGTTTCCGGTTGAGGCCTAGTTGGCGGCGGTGACGATGCAGCGACGGGCACGGCAGGGGGAATTTCGGGCTCTGCGACGGGGAGCTGGGGCAGGCACGCGGTTTCCCGGCTCGGGGTAGAGACGTCCCCTTTACCTGCCTCCATTCGTTCAGCTCCCTTCTCGGCGCCGTCTCCTGCCTTCATTCCTCCTGCGCCATCCTCAGAGGCGGTCTGTCTCCTCGTCTCGGGTGGCGTGCTCCGCTGACGGGTTCCGGTCTGCTGGGCCATCTCTCGGCTCCACTCCGCCAACGTCTCTCGCTGCACCCGGGCCATCCTCCGTGCGAGGCCCTCCAGCGCAGTCTGTGCACACTCCCGGTCTCGGGGGAGCTGTGCCAGGATCTCCACTAAGCCTAGTGGGGTTGTTGCTTGCAGCAGGCTCCTGACCACTGGGTCGGTGCTGCCTGACTCTCCCTCCATCTCCGGGTAGGCTTTCTCTGGACTCTTCTCCAGACTTCTTGTCTCCGGGTGCGCTCTCTCCAGACTGCTCCAGGCGACACCCATCTTTGCTCTCTTGTTCTGTCTCCGCCCAGATTGAGGGTGGTCCCGGGGCAACTTCAGTTCCAGAGGCAGTTCTCTCACGCTGATGGACACTTCCAGCATCACAGTCTCTGTTGGTGGGCGCGGTTTCCGCTTTTGGCGCCATTCTTCGACCTGGCCCACGATGGGAGGTGACCTCTTGCCACCCTCTGGCACGCCCATAATGGCGTCCGCTCTTCCAAGGCGGGAAATCTTCGGAAATGGCGGGAATCGTCTCCCAGTGGCGGGAAACTCCATGGATGGCGGGAAAAAGCTGCAAATGGCGGACAACCGGCGGGAAACGACCTGTGATGGGGCCCGATGGCGGGGACCCTCCGGAACCGGCGGGAGACTTCTTTTTGAGGTAACGGTGAACTTTTCTTCAGGCACGCAGTACCCGGTTGTTGCGGGCACGTTATCCTGCCGACTACGCCAAAGTTGACGCGCCCCCTGGGCCAGTGTTGTTGGGGATACCCGGAGCCGGATCAGATGGGGGTTGTAGTCTCCGAGTGGCTGTGACCCGGTCCGTGCCCAAGGTGTCAAGCTCAGTGTGTGGCAGTCTTTATGATGTTACTAGATGTTCTTTTGTGTCGACTACGCCACCCGTTGATTTGCGGTCAATACGGCCGCCGCTGCAGCAGGGTCCACTGAGGCTGATGATGTGAGTGCAGCTTAGGTAGTATAACCCCCAACGGGAGGGGTATAGCCTCAGGGGGTCAGTTGCAGAGGATGGGGGTTGTGGTGGTGCAGCGAGGATGGAAATGAGACTCAGAGTCCGGCTGTGCAGTTCAGGGTTTGTTTACTTACTGCAGTTGTTCTGGTCACTCCGGCCTTAAGTGACCACCCGAGCCGTGCTGCGTCCACCAGGTCTTGGACTCAGCCAACCCCCAGGTGATTCTGGAGCGTGGTCCTGAGCTCCCTTTCTGTCCTGTCCTCTTCTCTGGCCTTCCCCACCAGGGATCCACCTATGTCCGGCTCCCTCGGGCCTCTTGGTGGTAAACCCTTGTCTCTGGGTTCCCTGACCCTATTCCTGGTCTGCCTTCCGGGTGGATTTAGTGGGTGATCGTGGCAGATCGGTCCTGCCCACGACCTCCGGTTCCTGGCTAAGGTGTGCTGTAGCCTCTGCCAGCTTGGGATCCGGTACTCTGTTGCCAACTCTTCACCCTCTGGTCTAATTTGGGCTCTTGGAGTTCCTTCTTTCTCCCCCTCTGGGTCTTTCTTTCTCCTCTCTCTCTCTCTTGGCCTTGGAGCTGCTCTTCTCCTCTGCTCTGCTTCTCTGACTCAACTCTGACAGACTGACCTCACTCTGCAAAAGACCCTGTCCTAAGATGGTGCCCACCTTATATACTCCCTCTATGTGTGAGCTCAGGTGACCAGCACCCAATGAGCTCCTAGCACTACCCAGACTGCTCCCCCTATCTGCCCCTACACTACTGGGATGTTCCACCCCCCTCCCACTCCAGCCAGGAACAGACACTGTCGTACCTGCACATTTCTCTAGTGGGAGTACCATCGGTCTGTTCCCCGGAAATGGGATGTGTGTAGTGCATGCAGCTAACTGAGCTCAGTTCCACACTCCATCCTTACCCGGGAGTGGAATATCACACCTCTGGCTGAGGTGCAATACCCCTGTAGCAGCCGAATCCTCAGGGTGCTACAGATACTTTCTCTAGATATGGGGCCAGTTTGTATCATTATATCACATCCATTTGTCTATCTATCTATCTATCTATCTATCTATTTATTATATATCCCATATCTATCTATTTATCTATCTATCCAACATCTATCTATTATCTATCTTATGTATCTAGCTATCTACAGTGGTGGCCAAAAGTATTGGCACCCCTGCAATTCTGTCAGATAATACTCAGTTTCTTCCTGAAAATGATTGCAATCACAAATTCTTTGGTATTATTATCTTCATTTAATTTGTCTTCAATGAAAAAACACAAAAAGAATTGTCCTAAAGCCAAATTGGATACAATTCCACACCAAACCTAAAAAAGGGGGTGGACAAAAGTATTGGCACTGTTTGAAAAATCATGTGATGCTTCTCTAATTCATGTAATTAACAGCACCTGTAACTTACCTGTGGCACCTAACAGGTGTTGGCAATAACTAAATCACACTTGCAGCCAGTTAACATGGATTAAAGTTGACTCAACCTCTGTCCTGTGTCCTTGTGTGTACCACATTGAGCATGGAGAAAAGAAAGAAGACCAAAGAACTGTCTGAGGACTTGAGAAACCAAATTGTGAGGAAGCATGAGCAATCTCAAGGCTACAAGTCCATCTCCAAAGACCTGAATGTTCCTGTGTCTTCCATGCGCAGTGTCATCAAGAAGTTTAAAGCGCATGGCACTGTGGCTAACCTCCCTAGATGTGGACGGAAAAGAAAAATTGACGAGAGATTTCAACGCAAGATTGTGCGGATGGTGGATAAAGAACCTCGACTAACATCCAAACAAGTTGAAGCTGCCCTGCAGTCCGAGGGTACAACAGTGTCAACCCGTACTATCCGTCGGCATCTGAATGAAAAGGGACTGTATGGTAGGATACCCAGGAAGATCCCACTTCTTACCCCGAGACATAAAAAAGCCAGGCTGGAGTTTGCCAAAACTTACCTGAGAAAGCCTAAAACGTTTTGGAAGAATGTTCTCTGGTCAGATGAGACAAAAGTAGAGCTTTTTGGGAAAAAGCATCAACATAGAGTGTACAGGAAAAAAAAGAGGTATTCAAAGAAAAGAACACGGTCCCTACAGTCAAACATGGCGGAGGTTCCCTGATGTTTTGGGGTTGCTTTGCTGCCTCTGGCACTGGACTGCTTGACCGTGTGCATGGCATTATGAAGTCTGAAGACTACCAACAAATTTTGCAGCATAATGTAGGGCCCAGTGTGAGAAAGCTGGGTCTCCCTCAGAGGTCATGGGTCTTCCAGCAGGACAATGACCCAAAACACACTTCCAAATGCACTATAAAATGGTTTTAGAGAAAGCACTGGAGACTTCTAAGGTGGCCAGCAATGAGTCCAGACCTGAATCCCATAGAACACCTGTGGAGAGATCTCAAAATGGCAGTTTGGAGAAGGCACCCTTCAAATATCAGGGACCTGGAGCAGTTTGCCAAGGAAGAATGGTCTAGAATTCCAGCAGAGCATTGTAAGAAACTCATTGATGGTTACCGGAAGCGGTTGTTCGCAATTATTTTGGCTAAAGGTTGTGCAACCAAGTATTAGGCTGAGGGTGCCAATACTTTTGTCTAGCCCATTTTTGGAGTTTTGCGTGAAATGATCAATGATTTGATTTTTGCTTCATTCTCTTTTGTGTTTTTTCCTTGCAAGCAAATTAAATGAAGATAATAAGACCAAAGAATTTGTGATAGCAATCATTTTCAGGAAGAAACTGAGTATTATCTGACAGAATTGCAGGGTGCCAATACTTTTGGCCACCACTGTATCTGCTGGCGGATACAGACAAAAAAGGTCCCATGTGCAAGAACAATATATAGGCCCTCTCGGTCCAATAACTCCTCCATAAGCACAATTCCACCTATTTTGGAGGTAGTATGGGCCCCCTTACCTCTTGGGCCACCTGTGTAGCTGCACAGGTTGCGCTAATGATATGTTCGCCCCTCTATCTATTATCTATCTATCTATCTATCTATCTATCTATCTATCTATCTATCTATCTATCTATCTATCTATCTATGTAATCTATAAGCTTACTATGTACTTTTCTGGGATTTCAATATTTTTATTCTTTGTTACAGCTGCCATTTTTGTAAGCACTAAAATGGGGTGCACTACCACAACCACTTTTATCATTTTCTTATGGCTATGCTTGGGTTTCTTTACCTCCCAATAATTTAATTTACACCTGTACCAAGAATAAAACTATTAGGAATTTACCATGTTCAAGCACAAATCCCTGCTGTAGACTCCATGAGGGTATGAACTGGACACACCATTTAACTGTGGTGAACAGCTACGTATATCTGTAAAGACCTATAACATTACATCCATATACAGTGGAGTGAAAAAGTGTTTGCCCCCTTCCTGATTTCTTATTCTTTTGCATGTTTGTCACACTTTAATGTTTCAGATCACAAAACAAATTTAAATATTAGACAAAGATAACACAAGTAACACAAAATGAAGTTTTTAAGTGAAGGTATTATTAAGGGAAAAAGAAATCCAAACCTACAGAACGCTGTGTGAAAAAGTGATTGCTCCCTAAACCTAATAACTGGTTAGGCCCCCCTTAGCAGCAGTAACTGCAATCAAGCGTTTATAATAACTAGCAATGAGTCTTTTACATTATTCTTGAGGAATTTTGGCCATTCACCTTTGCAAAATTGTTGTAATTCAGCCACGTTGGAGGGTTTTCAAGCATGAACTGCCTTTTTAAGGTAATGCCACAGCATCTCAATCAAATTAAGGTCAGGACTTTGACTAGGCCACTCCAAAGTCTTAATTTTGTTTTTCTAAATCCATTCAGAGGTGGACTTGCTGCTGTGTTTTGGATCATTGTCCTACTGCATAACCCAAGTGCGCTTCAGCTTGAGGTCACGAACAGCTGGCCGGACATTCTCCTTCAGCATTTTTTGGTAGGCAGCAGAATTCATGATAACATTTTCCACATCAAGTCTTCCAGGTCTGAAGCAGCGAAACAGCCCCAGACCATCACACTACCACCACCATATTTTACTGTTGGTATGTTGGTATAATGTTCCTTTTCTGAAATGCTGTTACTTCTATGCCAGATTTAATGGAACATACACCTTTCAAAAAGTTCAACTGTTGTCTCGTCAGACCACAGAGTGTTCTCCCAAAAGGCGATCGTCAAGATTTTTCTGACAAAACTGAGATGAGCCTTTGTGTTCTTTTTGCTCAGTAGTGCTTTTCGTCTTGGAACTCATGCCATTTTTGCCCTGTTTCTTTCTTATGGTGGAGTCATGAACACTGACCTTAACAGAGACAATTGAGGCCTGCAGTTGTTTGGATGTTGTTGTGGGGTCTTTTGTGACCTCTTGGATGAGTCATAGGGAAATTGTACTCCGCTTCCCAAAGATGTGATAAACCACAGTTGATTTATGTTTTCAGGGAGAGGGGCAATCACTTTTTCACACAGGGCCCTGTAGGTTTGGATTTCTTTTTCCCTTAAATATAAAGACCTTCATTTAAAAACTGCATTTTGTGTTTACTTGTGTTATCTTTGTCTAATATTTCAATTTGTTTTGTGGTCTGAAACATTTAAGTGCGACAAACATGCAAAAGAATAAGAAATCAGGAAGGGGGCAAACACTTTTTCACACCACTGTATACCATCATCAAAACTCAACACAAACCATTATCTAGCACTAGCTATCTACTGACCAATTTACTTTACCAGCGGTGGTCTATTACTTCAGATCAGTGATGACCTAGTATGCTATAACACATTTTGACCTAATATATAATACGATTATACCAGTAGTGATCTAATCTATGGAACAAGCAGTGACCTCAGATACTTTACCAGCAGTGGCTTCATATATTTTAGCTGCAGTGACCTCATATACTTTACCAGTAGAGGTTTATTGCTTAATATCGGTAATGATCTAATACCCTATCCTACAAATGACCTATCACACTATTACAACATTGTCCTAATTCTCTATACTGGCAATGATCTAGCCAGATATTATCTAATATGCTAAATGAGCAGTGACCTAACACACTATATCACATCATTGCTGAAAGAAGTCTAACTTGGAAAAATAGCAGAACATGGCTTTTATCCTGTAAAAAACTGTCAAAGTTTTGACATATAGGCACTGTCTTATCACAGTAGCCCTATTTTGAAATGAATCTGGTTTGTCTGAAACTCCTGCAACACAGCTGATATCCTTGGAAGAGCTGAAGGATATGGGGACATTTTTATTATTTAAAAGGGGATATTTTTGTCTAAAAATAACTTTTTCAATAAGTTTTCATAAAATATTTTTGACTGTTTGGCTTCTACTGCCTCTGTAGCTCAGGACACAAAAAACTGCTGAATGGGTTAACAGTCTTATTTGTTAATGAGTTCCCCTGACTACCCATTCTGTAGTCTTAATCCCTCCTGAAATGATCAAATAAGTTCATATTTGGTTATAAATCAGCTTAAAAGATGGTTCAAGAGAAGAAGGATAAGATAACAGATCATAGTCATCAGAAGAGATCACTGGTAAAGGGGTTGTCCGGGACTTTAACATTGATCGCCTATCCTTAGGATAGTTAATCAATGTTCTGATTGGTGCTGGTTAAATTGACAAAAAATAAATGGACGTTTTGGATTCTACAAGCACTATTTATCAAAGTACATAAGAGACTGCAGAAGGTGTTAAAGGGGTTGTCCGGGACTTCAACATTGATAGCCTATCCTCTCCAGAGGTCCTCATTGTCTGATCGGTGGGGGTACGACACCTGACACGTATCTGTCTCCGGAGTTGTCTGCGGCTGCACGTTACGAAGCTGCACAGCATAGCTCCACCAACTGTATAGTGGCCACAGCCTAGTGCAACCTATTCAAATCAATAGGGGATGGATGTGCAGTACCCGGCTGTTCTGTTGATGGAGCCAGGCTTGGACTGGTCTGCTGGGAAATCAGTGGATCCTCCGGTGGGCCCCTTACAGTCTCTCTCTTGCAGCTTACAGCACATATGCTGTATGTCTGCTTTTTTCTCTGACCCTCCCTATACATCAGAAGAGGGGAGAAAAACTGAGTGTACACCTATCTTCCTCAGCACAGGCATCCCCCCTGCACTGCACCCTGCCCACAGCAGTAATCGACACCCACCTACACGGACCTGCTGTGAAGTCTCAGGCCTAAGTGCAGCCAGGAGAGCTGTGCAATGAGTGCTGCAGAAATAGGAGAAGCTACTAATGAGACTGTGTCCCTCTCACCTGCACTGCTATGGCAGGCAAGTTGTGTAGTCAGCACTAGCAGGTGGGGGAAGCTCCAGAGGAACACAATGAAAACCTGAAGCTATCATGTGCCTTTAACCACGGCCGACTCCAGGTTTTTCTGGGCCCCGGGCGAAAGAGTCTCAGTGGCCCCTTTAACACATACCACGATTCATGATGCACAGATACCGCAGAGAAATATAGGTATAGTACAATGCCGAAGATTTCACTTCTTACATTACATGACAGATATCTATTGTAAATTCCACAATAGCTCAGAAACCAGCGAATCGCTCCATACAGTATACTGGCCCCCATAAAAAGCTCCATTCAGAATACTGGCCCCCATAAAATGTTCCATACAGAATACTGGCCCCCATAAAATGTTCCATACAGAATACTGGCCCCCATAAAATGCTCCATACAGAATACTGGCCCCCATATAACGCTCCATATGGAATACTGGTCCCCATATAACGCTCCATACAGAATACTGGCCCCCATAAAATGCTCCATACGGAATACTGGCCCCCATATAACGCTCCATACAGAATACTGGCCCCCATATAACGCTCCATACAGAATACTGGCCCCCATATAACGCTCCATACAGAATACTGGCCCCCATATAACGCTCCATACAGAATACTGGCCCCCATGTAACGCTCCATACAGAATACTGGCCCCTATAAAACACTCCATACAGGATACTGACCCCCATAAAACGCTCCATACAGGATACTGGTCCCCTTATAACGCTTCTTACAAGATACTGGCCCCCATATAATGCTCCATGCAGGCTGTTCCCCCCACATAATGCCCTATGCAGGCTGTTCCCCCCTTATAATGCCCCATGCAGGCTGTTCCCCTCCTTATAATGCCCCATGAAGGATGTCACCCCTCATATAATGCTCCATGCAGGATGTCACTCCCCCCCATATAATGCCCCATTCAGGATGTCAACTTCCATATAATGCCCCATGCAGGATGTCACTCCCCATATAATGCCCCATGCAGGATGTCCCTTTCCCCCCATATAATGCCCCATGCAGGATGTCCCTTTTCCCCCCATATAATGCCCCATGCAGGATGTCTCTTTCCCCTCCATATAATGCCCCATGCAGGATGTCCCTTTCCCCCACCATATAATGCCCCATGCAGGATATCACCCCCCCTCTCTTTAAAATGCCCCATGCAGGATGTCATCCCCCCTCTTTATAATGCCCCACGCAGGATGTCACCCCCCCATATAATGCCCCATGCAGGATGTCACACCCCATATAATGCCCCATGCAGGATGTCACCCCCCCATATAATGCCCCATGCAGGATGTCCCATTCCCCCCCCATATAATGTCCCATTCAGGATGTCCCTTTCCCCCCATATAATGCCCCATGCAGGATGTCACCCCCCCATATAATGCCCCATGCAGGATGTCACCTCCCCCCCATATAATTCCCCATGCAGGATGTCCCTCTCCCCACCATATAATGCCTCATGCAGGATATCACCCCCCTCTCTTTAAAATGCTCCATGCGGGATGTCACCCCCCTCTTTATAATGCCCCATGCAGGATGTCACCCCCCCGTATAATGTCCCATGCAGGATGTCACCTCCCCCCATATAATGCCCCATGCAGGATGTCCCTTTCCCCCACCATATAATGCTCCATGCAGGATATCACCCCCCTCTCTTTAAAATGTTCCATGCAGGATGTCACCCCACCATATAATGCCCCATGCAGGATGTCACCTCTTCCCCCATATAATGCCCCATGCAGGATGTCACCCTCCCATATAATGCCCCATGCAGGATGTCACCCCCCCATATAATGCCCCATGCAGGATGTCACCCCCCCCATATAATTCCCCATGCAGGATGTCACCCCCGCACCCCATATAATGCCCCAATGCCACTGATCAGGTCCGGACTCCAGTGTCGCCGGCGGCGTCCCGCTCTGCGCTGCCTGTGATGGCTCAGGGGAGGGCGCTGTGGAAAGACGTCACCGCACCCTCTGACCTGAGACGTCACAGGGAGCGCACAGCAGGAAGACAGCGGATCTGCGGAGGCACGGGGAGAGGTAAGTATCCGGCTGCCGGGGCCCTGAACAAGCAGGGGAGAAGGGCTGGCGCTGGCACCGCTCTCCTCCGCCCATAGCCCGGCGGGGTGCCCGACCGCGAGTGGGCCCCCTGCCTGATCAGGGCCCCGGCATTTGCCCAGGTGCACCGGGTGCTGACGCCGGCACTGCCTTCAACAGCCGATGATGGATGGGAGCTCCACCCGACGATGTTAGCCCATTAAATGCCGCTGTCAGTCTCTGACAGGGGCATTAAATACGCACTGGCAGGGGGCATGTTATTCCGCACATCCATCGGCACCTGTGATATGATCGTGGAGCGCCATGACAGCCGGGTGTCTGCTGATGACTCCCGTTTCTGTTATTGCAATACTCCTGTGAAAGCCAGCGTTTAGCTGACGTTCATAGGAGATCGTGATTTTTGCTATACACAGCTGTACTATTGCTGTATGTAGTAGAAGCAATCAGATAATCGTAGGTTCAAGTCCCCTAAAAGGATTAACAAGTACAGTAGAAAGTGAAAAAAATGTTTTTAAAAATATGTAAAAAAAAAAAAGAAAAATCTAAGTTCACATCACAACCTTTTTCCCTTCATTAAAAATAAAGAAATAAAAACTACACATATTTTGTATCACTGCGTCCATAAATGTCTGATCCATCAAAATATAAAATAAATTAATCCAACTGGTAACCAGCGTAATGAGAGAAATATCAAAGCGCCTGAATTACGTTTTTTTTTGGCCACCGCAACATTGCAATAAAGTAAAATTAGATGTGATCTAAACATAGTATCTAATCCAACATGGTATCAGTAAAAACGACATTTCAGGTTTCCAAAAAATAAGCCCTAACTTAGCCCCAAAGACCAAAAATTGAAAACATTTCAGATCTTGGAAAATGGCGACACAAGCTAATTTTTTGTTTTTTTTACAAATTTCCGAATTGTTTTTCACCACTTAAAAAAATATATATATACATGTTTGGTATCTACATAACCGTAGTGACCTGGAGAATCATATTACCAGGGCAGTTTTACTGTATAGTGAACATGGTAAATACACTGTGTTACAAATTATTATGCAAATAATATTTTCTCAGATTTTCCCAAATTACCTATATGAATTGCAGTCATTGTAATTTTCCAGTCAAATAACTATTAGAGTACAATTGAAAAGTTTTTGTACAAACTGCCTATGATAACAGTATATTTTTAAAAAAATAAAAAACTCAAACTGCACTCAAAATGCATGCTCCAAATTATTATGCACAGCAGAGTTTTCAACCTTTTCATTTTAATAAAGAACAAAAAAATGGTCATATTTGAAATTATAAGCATTAGCAGGTTATTACAAACTGAAATCAAACAGTTTTCAACTCAAAACTTTATTCTAGGTGATGTTACATTTTCACATAGGACCCCTTGTTCGAAAGGAGCTTCTGAACTCTCTCGTCCATTGAATTTGTCAGGTTTTGGATGGTTTCTGCTTCAATTGTTTTGCATGAGGACAGAATACCCTCCCAGAGCTGTTGCTTAGATGTGAACTGCCTCCAGCCATCATAGACACTCCTTTTGATGATGCTCCAGAGGTTCTCAATGGGGTTGAGGTCAGGGGAGCATGGGTGCCACACAATAAGTTTGTTCCCTTTTATGCCCATAGCAGCCAGAGATGCAGATGTGTTATGTGCAGCATGAGACGGGGCATTATCATGCATGAAAATTATCTTGCTGCGGATTGCACGGTCCTTCTTCTTGAACCATGGCAGGAAGTGCTGTTTGAGAAACTCAACATACATTATGGAGTTCATCTTTACCCCTTCAGGGATCCTAAAAGGGCCGACAATCTCTCTCCCCATGATTCCAGCCCAAAACATTACTCCACCTCCTCCTTGTTAGCGCTGTAGCCGTGTTTGCATGGGGTGTCCATCAACCAGCCATCCTCCACTCCATCCATCTGGACCATCGAGATCATTTCATGCATGATAATGCCCCGTCTCATGCTGCACATAACACATCTGCATCTCTGGCTGCTATGGGCATAAAAGGGGACAAACTTATGGTGTGGCCCCCATGCTCCCCTGACCTCAACCCCATTGAGAACCTCTGGAGCATCATCAAAAGGAGTGTCTATGATGGCGGGAGGCAGTTCACATCTAAGCAACCGCTCTGGGAGGGTATTCTGTCCTCATGCAAAACAATTAAAGCAGAAACCATCCAAAACCTGACAAATTCAATGGACGAGAGAGTTCAGAAGCTCCTTTCGAACAAGGGGTCCTATGTGCAAATGTAACATCACCTAGAATAAAGTTTTGAGTTGAAAATTGTTTGATTTCAGTCTGTAATAACCTGCTAATGCTTATAATTTCAAAAATGACCATTTTTTTGTTCTTTATTAAAATGAAAAGGTTGAAAACTCTGCTGTGCATAATAATTTGGAACATGCATTTTGAGTGCAGTTTGAGTTTTTTATTTTTTTAAAAATATACTGTTATCATAGGCAGTTTGTACAAAAACCTTTCAATTGTACTCTAGTAGTTATTTGACTGGAAAATTACAATGACTGCAATTCATATAGGTAATTTGGGAAAATCTGAGAAAATATTATTTGCATAATAATTTGTAACACAGTGTAAAGAACCCAAAAAACAATTGTGGAATTGCACCTTTTCTTTGCAATTCCAAGGCTCTTGGAATTTTTGTTCCCACTTTCCAGTGCATCAGGTGATAAAATTCATGATATCATTCGAAAGTACAAAAAGCAAGCCATCATATGGATATGTGGATGGAAAAATAAAAAAAAAAGTTATGACTTTTGGACGAGAGAGTGGAAAACATGAAAAAAAATCTATGGAAAATAGCCTGGGCCTGAAGGGGTTCAATGATATGCACCCTCAGGAAAAAAAATCAAGTCTTGATGTAAACTCAAAAATAAAAAAGATACGGCTCTAGGAAACTTAAAATACTGCATCTTGAAAGTCTAAAAATGAACAGATATAGCTAGGATCATATGATCACTTCGGCGTTCAGGGTTCTTTCTTTTTTTTTTTGTATTGTTATAGGAACAGAAAATTAAACTCCTTAAAGAAATGCATCTGTCACATGACAGAGACAAATGGTGATGTACAGAACCATTGGAAGATAATCAGGTCTTTTTGGGTTCCGTTAGGATGTCCGTCTTTTTAACAGAAAAAAAAAATGTGCAGCATGTTGCACCTTTTCTTCCAGTGAATATAATGGAACTTACGACTACAAGTGTGGACCTATCCTGAGCATTGAACTATAGAATGGGCCCTTCGAGTCAGTTCTACTGGTGGGCCCTAGACACCAAGTCCGACACTATAACTGAGCAGTTCAGACTGTCTCTGACCCCGGGAATGGCTGAGTGTCAGGTGTCGTACTCCACTGATCAGACATTGATGACCTATGCCAAGGACAGGCTATCAATATTATAGTCCCGGAAAATCCCTTTAACACCTTTTAAAGTCTTCAATGTACTTTGATACATAGTGGCAATAAAAGCCAAACTGTCCATTTTTTTTATATAAATTAAACTCTATTACAATAATACCTACTAGCAAAAGTAACATATGGTTACCTAAAAAGCCCCCAAGGGTGTCCGTAACCTTAATTCTGGCCATATATTTTTTTCTCTTATGCTGACTAAATGGCCACTTATGTAATACTTGATGGACGGTTTAGCCAGAGCAAGAGTCCCGGCTTTCCGCCATGGCTAATAGAGAGAGTGCCTAGCAGATGAACGAGCCCTTCCAGGGCTTGTCTTAGGGTATACACACACAAAGACTTTTTCAGGCGGGTATGCTCTGTAAGGCTATGTTCACACTTTGGGTTTTTCAGCGTTTTTTGCTGCAGATTTTTATGCAAATTTTCAGCTGCGTTTTGCAGTACCAGCAAAGTCTATGAGAAACCAGAATTCTCTGTTCACACATCTTGTTTTTTTTTGTTGCGTATTTTGTGCCTTGGTTGGGTTTTTGGAAGATAGAGCATGTCACTTCTTTCAGCGTTTTTTCAGCGTTTTTTCACCCATAGGAAGTAATGGGTGGTGAAAAAAACACTGAAAAGACGCATCAAAAACGCACCAAAATTTGCATCAGCGTTTTTGATGGCAAGATAGAATGGGGTTCTTTTTTTTCGCAGAACTTTATGTACGTGCATAAATAGAGACAAAAGGACAGTGAAAAAAAAGCATTAAAAAAATGCAGCAAAACCTGGGTTTTTGACGCAGCTGATTTCCTGCCAGAGATTAGGTTTTGCTGCAGATTTGTTACGCTCAAAAACCGAACATGTGTGAACATAGCCTAACCCGTCTGAGTAAAGCTCTAAAGAAGAGCTAAAAGGAATAAACATACAGTATGTACTTCAGTGCAGTGGAGGACACAGACAGTTGGAGGCCCCTGTGCAAGAGCAATATATGGGCCCTTTGCAGCCCAATAGCTCAGTATAGTGTACAATTCTACCTGCTTTGGATATGGTAGTGGCCCCCTTACCTCTTAGGGCCCTATGCGGCTCCGCAGGTTGCTCCAATGGTATGTCCGCCCCTGCTTCAATGTAAAAACACCTTGTTGTTCATATGGTCAGGCTTCTGAGTATCTTTTAACTGCTTCACATTTCCAAAGGCGCAAAGTGTTTAAAGAAGTGACCTGATCCTTCTCCAGGGAAGCCACTCACTATTTTATATCTACAGGTTTAAAAAAAAAGCTCTGGCGGGACAGACTCTGCAAAAAAAGGACCGCAAAGACTCCAAAAAAGACCCTTCAGAAAAAACACCACTGTTTTCCTGAATCGTCTTCCGGTTACAAAACTCAGCGGATAGAGCGGCATGTAAAGCACGTCATTGGCACATTCCCTACACGAGACAACTCTTTTACTCCAGTGTCCCATATCATTAGCCTATAGAAACATCAGATATTCTGATGTTCTTCAAGGATCACACTTAATTATCCCACAACCTGACTCATAAAATGCAGGGCTCTCCACTAATTCTTACCCACTGATCCACCCTTGAGATTTTTGTTGGCTGTTAATGGCTAAGTATGTATTTTTTTGTTCCTGATACACGGCAGTGATATTATTTTAATGTTCTGCGGAATAAAATCCGACTCTCTTCCACACTTTTGTCTTGAGAAAAGCCCCTAGAGCTTTTGCACATGATGCTACTGCTACTATGGTGCCATATTATTAAATCGCACCGCTATACAGTTAATGATTTAAATTCACGGCTTTATTTTTATCTCGCGCTGTATTTAAAACCCCTAATTGTTTTTGTGCCTGCCGTTAACATAACTTACTCTTACGTCAATAACCGTGAGTGGCTGCAGCAGATGAGTGGTGTGTACTTGATGTATCACTTTGCCACTTTTAAGTGTTTGTTGGGTCTAGTGATCTTGTTTTCTGCTGTGTTGTTATTGTGCTCTGCTGTAGATTTCTGCCCGTTATTATGGAAATACTATTATAATGATCATCTGCCGTCTCCGCTTCACTAATAAACAACCGGCGCTCTCTGTTTTCATCGCTGCTGCAGAGAGCGCGGTGTCCCTTACATAAAGCACATACTATTTTTCCATTTTCAAAATGCAGGTACGATTTATATAGCTCAAATGGCCTTTTTATACTCTGTTATGCCTATCTGATATTGTTTTTTACTAGTTTACATTGCTTTATTGTTACATTTAAAATAATAATTGATAACCCTGTAGGCACTTAGCTGTCATTGGGCAGCTGTGCCATAATGCAGGTCTGTGGATTTCTGGCCTGATGCCCTATATTCACAGGCACAACTGTTAAAAGGGTTATCCAGGGCTATAATAGTTTTTTTGGCTCATAGTAAAAAACTAACGGACAGTTAGTTGCTAACTACCTGCCTGTTCTATCTGGTCCTGCCAGCTCCTGCCAGCGATTCAGCTGCTCCACATCAACAGAGCAGCCCTTCTTCCAGAGCTGCCAACATCATGCCGATTTACAGCCGGCTCCCCGCAGTTAGAAAGCTGGGAGCCGGCTTTCAATCATCATGACATTGGAAGCCGCAGGAGTTATCTGGGATTACTTTATTTTTTATTTTTTTACTATGGGCCTATTGTGTCCGGCGCTGACCTCTTTCTGCACAGAGCAGTCACAGACCGCTTTGTGTCTTACACTGATGTCACATCAACAGAGCAATGGCTTCTCTTCTGCTCTGCTCTGTTAATGTGGCGTGACTGCCAACATCATGCTGATCGACAGCCGGCTCCCTGCTGCCTAAGTGCGGAGAGCCATCTGTCAATCAGCCGTTGCTCCTAATTGACAGAGCAGCCCGGAAGTAAAAGAGCTGCTCTGTTGACATGAAGCAGCAGAATCACCGTCAGGAGCTGTCTATAATCGCTCTTAACTACCTGCTACCTAGTTAACAACTACCTGCCTATTAGTTTTTAGGACCATTTTAAAAAAATTAAATAGTCCTGGATAACCTCTCTAAAGGTTTATTCTCTGAATAATATCCATAAAATAGGGGATAACTTACTGATCGCTGATGCTCTGACAGCTGGGACCCTCTGTGATCCTGGAAACCAGGATCTGCAGAGGCCTGTCTTGAGTGGAGCAAAGGTGCACATGTTTAACCTCTGCTCCATTCATTGTCTATGGGACTGTAGGGGAAAGCTGAGCACAGCACTTGTCAATTTTCGGCATTCCTATAGACAATGAATTGAGCAGAGGTCAAGCATGTGCATCTCCTCTATTCAAGGCAGGTACTACCCAATTCCTGGGTTCCAGAGGCCCGTTCTTGTCCCAGACGCCGGACCATCAGCGATCAGTAAGTTGTCCACAATCCCATGGAGAGGGATTAACTTAACAAATTTTAGAAAAAGCATTTAATGGAACTATTTCTGCATCTCGCACTTGGATTTGTAGAAACATCATACTGATAAATGGGAAAGTAGTAGAAAGTAAAATCTACCGCCTGTAAACACACCAGTGGTCCGGCTTATTGTATCATAGTAGAATTTGCTGCTATACTAAACTACTGGATCTTTTGGTCCCGAGATAATAACTACGCTGTCATATTCTAGCCATGATTTCCCATTTTTTCTGTAGCGGTTTCTCTCTTTTCTTTTATAAATTTGTCATTTTAAATGCTTCTTTACCAGATATTCTCCATAGTTAAAGGTAAAGCATTGCATTAAGTTAGTTATAGAAAAATACCAACATGTACTATATGAAGATGCAAACTATAGAGTGATTGATTATGCCAAAAAAATGTTTCTTTCATGACTTGCACCCACCACATCTATATTGGTTTTAAATATGTTATGTACATTGTCCAACATGAGGCGTGGCTTAACCGTGTGCCAAAAATGCACCAAAATTTGGATGCATATTTCTTGCACTAAGAAAACCATTTAATAGATGGTATAAACCTAGACTAGATGCACTACATTTATTACACAGCATGAACCACTTTTATAACTGTGTCATCTAATCTTGCATGGTCTAAAAATTAGACAATATTGAAAAACATGCCCCGACGTGTATGACAATGTTGTATTTGTGAAGTTAGAAAATGGCGGAGAGGTTGGTCTCTAAATGCCGAAAACCTCAAATCTCTAGCGTTACTTATTGTTACATTTCTAATATTGCCGAGCTGCTAAACAAAAGAGTGAGAATCAAATAAACTTACAATAAAATAAACTTAAATTAAGTTAACTTGTATAGTTTGAGATCCAGAATAATTTTTTTGTCTAGAGAACATTTCTCCAAATTTTTCATGTTGAGCTGGACACGGGATGTGATAGCGGCTGCAGAGCGGAATTTTTGTTTATTTTTTTGTTATTTTTACATTTTGCCTCTCCGTTTCGGATTAGTAATCAAAGTATTTGGCACCTATTGAGTTAACTTTTGTTAAGTCCAAGTGAGTGTTATCAGATAGCAACTCATACAGGGAGAAGAAGTACAGGCCCACCAGTGAAAACTATCTGATAACACCCACTTGGACTTAACTAAAGTTAACTCATTAGGTGCCAAATGCTTTGATTGCTAATATCTCTGCAACGGAGAGGCGAAATGAGAAAGCAAACAAGCAAAAAAATACAACTTTTATAATGTGTCCAGTTCAACATGAAAAATTTGGTGAAAGGTCCTCTTTAACTTGGTAGTTACAATACTGTAGACAGATGTAGAAGTATTTTTATTCCAATTTTTTCTGGAGGCAACCTCCTTAAGAGTGACCTAATCACTAATGGAGTGATGCTGCAACAGACATATTGATTGTTCGCTCACTTTGTAAATGAATATGCACCATTTAATACATGGTTCCACCATGGTCCTACACAACGAGAGCTTTAATCTCGGACTAATAGATGAGGATCTCAACCCAGGGGCTCCGCTTCACTTATTGACAGACACACAATCAGATAGCCATTACAATTAAACCTTATTTAATTCACCACTTAATAGTAAAATCCGTGAAGATATTCATTTATCCCATAGGCAAAATAGTCTGGAGGTATAAAGCATTAAGTATAGAAGGCCTTGAGAAAGCAAATTTTTCGCAAAACGGCCATAGGCAACCAGCTGACCGCTATTGCGGTATACCTCCCAGATGCAATATTGTCATACACATTGGGGCATGTTTTTCAATACTATCTAATTTTTAGACCGTGCAAGATTAGATGACACAGTTTCTTGGGCAAAAAGAGGAGGATCTCAACCCAGGGACTCCACTTATTGATGTCTATACAATCAGATGGAAAATAACATTAAGTCTTATTCCATTCACCACGTAATAGTAAAATCCATGAAGATATTTATTTATTGCATAGGTGAAATAGGAGGTATATTGCAGTAGTTGTCAGCTTGTTGCCTATAGCCGTTTCGCACACAATGCGCTTACTCAAGGCCTTCAATACTGAAAGCCTTTATGCCTGTATAAATTGCTGCTAGTAATTGTATCTACTTATCTGCTCCACAAACTTTAAATTAGGAGTTGGAAAATTGCACTTTCTGAAAACAATGGCAATGGAATATCAGGTATCAGTAGATCATCTCACAATTCTTTGTGTTTCTAAATAGAGACGTTAGCAAAATTAGCATTAAGCCCAGTAGCTTCCACATGGAGTGGTTTAGTTTCACATATCCCTTACAATGTATTCACATGCAGCATTTTAAAGGAATTTTTGCATTTAGTTAAAAGTAAAAAGTTTTCCTGCTTTTGTCCCCCAGGGAACTGTTCCTGCTTTTCATCCATGTGAGTCATAGAGATGCAGACATTGCAAGCAATAATGATACCACCATAGCGCACTACAGCGGTGTGCTTACTCAAATTATATAGTGCGGCCATATTTTTGAAGCTGCTGTATTTTGCCATTTGCTTCTGACAACTAGGTGACCTAAAGGAATGATTGGCTTTCAAAACTGCTACATTTGTAGGTCACTTTGTCATGGCAGTATCCATGTTATAAAAAGATAATGGTAAAAGTTTCTGATTTCACTTTTCCATCTTTCTTGTTCGCATTCATGAGCTCAACAATTATTTGTAATTTTAGTTCCCATAAAGGATTCTTTCCTGCCATATATTTTTACATGAGATTTATTAGTAATAATAATCTGTGACTACAGTTTAGCTACAGTGCCTACAAGGGAGTTTGTGGTAGTCTGAGACACACACCTCCTGTCTCATCATTGGCTCAAACTGCTGTGCTCCTCCTCTCACTGTGCTCCTCCTCTCACTGTGCTCCTCCTCTCACTGTGCTCCTCCTTTCACTGTGCTCCTCCTCTCACTGTGCTCCTCCTCTCACTGTGCTCCTCCTCTTCTGATTGGCTGCTGTATATAAACACACATCTATCTATGTCAGTGCATGTAGAAATTATTTCTTTTATGGGCAGAGACATAGTTATTATAAGTAGAGATTACTAAAGCACCAGTGAGAAAAAGTAATTGCCAGACATGTACCTTAGGGAATAAACCTGTAGGGTTGCTGAAAATGTTGAAAGCCATGTTACAGGACCACGTACCGTGGTCTCAAGGAAGGTTTTTTCTTACAGGCTGCTTCTTTAGTATTTCCAGGAGGCAGAGAACTGAGTCACTGTTTCTTCTCGTGAGCGATACAGAAAATCAGCATCTTTACATTCACATAACAGCCTTTAGCACAAAGAAGCTACAATTGAACACATAATCCTAGATTGAAAATGTCTGCTGTAACACTCAACGGCACTGACGGCTCTTATAATTTCCTTACAGATGGAGGAGCTACATGAAAGCTTCTAATTTTCATACTAGCACTAGCTCAGTGCCCCTGTAGCTCATTATTTTTATCTTGTGGCAGCTGCTGATACTATTAGAGGGGCTGACTTTTTTTTTTATTTTTTTATTTAAGAGAAACATTAGTCAGTTACTGCTAGATTCTTGACATGCTCCACAAAAGCTTTGTATTAG
Source organism: Phyllobates terribilis (assembly GCF_046119375.1). Taxonomy (NCBI): domain Eukaryota; kingdom Metazoa; phylum Chordata; class Amphibia; order Anura; family Dendrobatidae; genus Phyllobates; species Phyllobates terribilis. The sequence continues at coordinate 149,537,786 of NW_027362768.1, forward strand.
TAGCAACCAAAAGAGTTGGGGATTCAAAACCATTTGCTCCTAGAATGAGGTGTCATAAACCAGGGGGTGAAGTTCGGCTCATCCCAATCAGAATTGTTTTACGAGCATCCCATCTGTGCCGCTGTCAAGATCTCTCCTTCCAAGCAGGGGATGGAACTTATAAAAAAACGTCTTAGGAAGAACTACGGAAATCTCATTGTCTGATTTTCTTTACGATTTCTGCAGGAACATACAAGAACGCCTGATTTCCTATGCTATAGATATCATTTTAATTTTTTCAAAAGTGACCTTTACTAAATTGAAAATAACCCCTTTCTTGCCTGAAGGTGCTCATTCGCATTGTGCTGAGGTGAGATGGCTGACTCTCAGCAGGGCTTGTGATGCAAATCTTCCCTGCTGTGTCTTTTAGTCTGTCAACATCCTTATATAGATTAAGAGCCCTTAGGGGTAGGGGCTTCCTTTTATGAGTCGTCTTAGTTTGCTTGCAGCATTTTTTTTGGACGAATGCTTTAATATTTTAATACCGTGCTGAGTGTATTTGTAAAAAAATTGCATGGACTCATATTTTCCTTATGCCATATGAGCAGTTAATTACTATGTTATTTATGTTGTTCTGTAGTCAAGTCGCAGCAATATCCAGGTTCTTATTCCTCTCTTAGGAAAGCAGAATTACAGGAGATGGTTGTGATGTAGTAAATGTCACGATTCCACCACTCAGTGTGTCTTGCATGCAGTGAGTGACAGCTCAGTCGTCCATTCTTATGCTGGGATGTGCTGAGCTGTCAGTATTTTGATAGACAGCTTATTCATCCAATCTAGTGCAGGGATGTGATGAGCTGTTGGTATTCTGAGACTGCGAGATGCTGAGTTTCCTTTAGGTGTTCCCCGTTCTTAGTGATTACACAGCTATTTAACTAAACTGTCAGTCCCAGATAGGAGCCAGTCATAGTTTTCAGCTGAGTGTGATGTTTTCTTTGTGCCTTGTACTCTGAATTTAGACATTATGATCTTCTGTTGCTGGACCCTGGATTTGCCTGCTGACTACCTGTTTGTATTACCCCTTTTGCCTTGACGCCCCTGACCTTGAAATTCAGACTCTGGACTGTGACCTGTCTACACCTTTGTCTCTTTCCGACATTATGATCTTCTGTTGCTAGACCCTGGATTTGCCTACTGACTACCCGTTTGTATTACCTCTTTTGCCTTCACGACTCCTTGACTACCCAGACTCACAGTTGTCTGTGAGAAGTAACTCAGCATCACAGTAAATGTACTCAATGGTTTGTTGAATTACCTAAAACGGTAATAGCAGCTTTTCTGAGCAGTTGTCAATCCATTTCTCCACTACTTCTGGAAGACTTTGTAAAACACAATGCAAATTAAATGGGAACTGTACTTTCAACAAACTTTGCATAAATCAATAGTACAAGTGAATATAAGAAACTTTGTAATATCTCTTATTTTTCTCCACTTATGAGCCACTTCCCTCCCTTGTCTCCTGAACTGACCATTCACTTTGTTAGAAGAGCTCAACTCTGTTTTTCCCAAGACATGATGATCTTTCAGTGCAGTGAGATGTCAGGTTACACATCCTGTTATACACTATGGTGAGGAGAGGGATAGGGTGATTGAGGAGCAGAGTTAAAAATGGAAGAGAAAGACACTGAAAGCTGAGCAGGAGATGTTCATGCTATTCTTCTATATCGCTTTCATCCCTGTTTGTTACAGCCACTGCACATGCTCCATTTCATCTGTAATTAGCACATAGTATTGACCTCTTCACTGCATCAGGAACAGAGTAGAGAATCTAATGAGCATGTGCATGTCCACTGAAGGTGGAATAAGATTTCAGTCACAGGAGAAACAGCTTGTGCAGACAAAAATATCATGTATTTGCAAAACCACGCTACTTTTAGGAAATATACCGTATTTTTCGGACTATAAGACGCACCGGACCATAAGACACACCCCAAGTTTTAGGGTGGAAAATAGGAAAAAAATTATGTTTTATAAGTTGGGGGTCCGTCTTATAGTCTGAATTGGTATCTTACCTGGGGGGGCGCTGGAGCTGTGGTCACAGGAGGCAGGGTCCTTCAGGAAGCCGGCGGAAGTGGAGGCATGCTGGTACCTGGTGGCTGGGGGCCTGGCGCTGGGGGGCTTGGTGCCCTGGTACCTGGGGGCCTGGTGCGCTGGTACCTGGGGTGCTGGGGGCCTGGTGCTGGTGCCTGGCGCTGGGGTGCTGGGGGCCAGGGTGCTGGTGGCCTTGTACCTGGGGTGCTGGGGGCCTGGTGCTGGTGCCTGGCGGTGGGGTGCTGGGGGCCAGGGTGCTGGTGGCCTGGTACCTGGGGTGCTGGTGGACTGGTGCCTAGTACCTGGGGTGCTGGTGGCCTGGTACCTGGGGTGCTGGGGGCCTGGTACCTGGAGTTGAGGGGGCCTGGTACCCGGGGTGCTGGGGGCCTGGTACCTGGGGTGCTGGTGGCCTGGTACCTGGGGTGTTGGTGGCCTGGTGATGGTGCCTGGGGGCCGGGGTGCTGGTGACCTGGTACCTGGCGTGCTGGTGCCTGGGGTACTGGTGGCCTGGTGCTGGTGGCCTGGTACCTGGGGTGCTGGGGGCCAGGGTGCTGGGGGCCTGGTACCTGGGGTGCTGGTGCCTGGTACCTGGGGTGCTGGGGGCCGGTGGCCTGGTACCTGGGGTGCTGGTGGTCTGGTGCCTTGGTCCTGGTGGCCTCGTACCTGGGGTGCTGGGGGCCAGGGTGCTGGGGGCCTGGTGCCGGGGCCGGTGTATTGCTCTGGTGGTGGAGCGGGATCGCAGGGCGGCGGCAGAAGAAGAGGTGAGGCGGGCCGGTGTATTGCTGTGAGCGGAGTGGCAGAGCAAAGTGAGCGGCTTCCAGTGGCCGCGGCCATCTTTCTGAAGCTGTGCTCTACAGGAAAATGGCCGCAGACTAGGCTGAGCGCATGCACCATTTTCCTGTAGAGCATAGCTTCAGGAACATGGCCGCGGCCACCGGAAGCCGCTCACTCTGCTCTACCACTCTGCTCACAGCAATACACCGGCCCCAGTAGCCGGCCCCAGCCAGATACCGGCCCCCCTCACCTCTTCTTCCGCCGCTGCCCTGCGATCCCACTCCACCACCACCGGTAAGTTGTGTTCGGACCATAAGACGCACCCCCTATTTTCCTCCCAAATTTTGGGGAAAAAAAGTGCGTCTTATGGTCCGAAAAATACGGTATATTGCAAATACACCTAAATTTACATTTATACTTTAGACTTTTCATGGAATGCCCCTTTAACGAAATTTGTGAAATGTTAAGGATGAAGATATTCGCACAAATGCAGATTGATTTACCAGTAATGTTAGAAGTGGAAATTAAATTTTTTTATTGTACATAAAAATCTTCATCTTTGAAAAAGTGATCAACCTTTATACTTTTTAATCCTGATTCTCCTCATTGTGCTTGATTAGCAAATTGATTTTGAGAGAGATCTCTGATTACTGCCAATTCCTGGTTGAAAATGTCTCTACTGGTGACCAAAAATCTCATATAATGCAAAACTGAAGTCAAATTGAAGATGACCAGGATACAAAACAATGTTTTATAGTAAAACGTAAGAAATATAATTATTGTGATCTTGATTGTATAAATGTTGAGTGATATTGTTGGAATAGCTCTTGGATTTTGGATAACCTACCTACTTAAGTTACACGCACGCCGCTAGGTTCAGATAGGGGCGAGACAGGTTACATGAATTCTTTGGAATCCTGGGGGAACCGTTACTCAGGGCGACCATAGACCATGTGCTGCAGCTTCTCTAAGCACACAGGGGTATCGACCCTCAGGCACAGACACGTAGGTTGTTTCACTTGATGACCACACACAATAGACAAGAGTCCTCATAAATGGTAGAACAGTAGCATTTAATAAGAAGCCGCACAGCCAGTGCAAGTTAAGTCTTATGAGCAACATGCTCCAGTGACAACAGTACAGTTTCCTTAGCAGCACAGCAGTTCACAGTCTTCCCAGTAGTAGAGGACAGCACAGTTCTAATGCAAAGGCACATTAATGAACACAGCATTCTTTACAGCACAGTGAGATGGAGCAGAGGGAGGGTTTGCTGGGGGAGATAATCCCTGTGACACCATTTCTTCCAGTCCTTATCTTTCTGCCTGACAATACTCTGCACTGTTAGTTCAGGAACTCTACCTGACCTGTGCTTAGCTTCACTCCAGACTTGAATCCTTTTCACTTGCAGGGACGCTTCTGTCAGATGCAGAACACACACACCACCTTTATCTTCGGCTCCAGCCAGACAGTAAACAGCTTCCCCACAATCCCCCTGGGACTCTGCTAAAACACTCCACTGCTCCTATGACTGTGTTAACCATTCTAGTTGCTGGATGCTTCTGGAGCACAACACTTCCTGTCTCATGTGCTTGTGTTACTTCTAATAGTTGCTGAATGCTTTTAAAGCAACAGCACTACTTCTGCATGTCACACTCTGCAACATACTACTTCTGCATGTCACACTTAATTTAATATTTTACTGCAGTTGTGACCTGTTAAGAGAGTTTTGGACAGGCTGTATCTGCAGTTCACTAGATTTAAGTTTATTTCCTACTGGAAAGTGTTCTTAGTCACAATATAATAATTATATTTTCATTTTAAGACCAGATCTTTAGACAAATTCTGGGGACTGCTATGGGTACCCAATTCGCCCCACGTGTGAAAATTTGTTGAGGGTTTTCAGGAGCATGTAAATCACTTGCAGTCATAATCACAGCTCAAATATTGTTTATTTAGATGATATATTAATGACTTGTACCTACTATGCAAAGGAAATTAATTAGAAACTCTTACTTAAAAATTCAATAAACTGGAATTTGCAGTTTGTTATGAACCTACAAATACCTTAACTGATTTCCTAGCAGTATCCATTGTTTCTTCACCAAACACCTTTTAGGACAGTTGATACTAACAGTTACCGAAGATTTATGAGCGCTCACTGAAGTTGCATACCATAATTACACTATATCCACATGTCATTTTACCAGGGCCAGCTAACATTGAGCTGGGGTGCCACATCATTTATATGTCTTAAGGCTAGGAAGGGTTTTTTGTAGCCCTGAATAGGGGTAGTAACTGTTTTGACCACTATTAATTGCCTACTATTTTTCCACTTGCTTATCATGACTATCCTTGGCAGTTAATGAAAGAAATGATTAAAATTTGGCCTATTTCTTTATTTGCAAGTTTATTGTGTGCCCTTCTAGAGTAATCGACAAATATTGAACAACTTTCGTCGTCGCTCTGCCATAGTGATTTCTTATTGAATATTGATTTTTAATGCACATCTAATAAAGAGTATATTTTTGAATAGGGTGAGTTAGTTTGTTTAGTTTGTTTTATACTTACACTCCTGCCAGATTCAAAATAAACATAAAAGAGCACACTTACTTTAGATTTCTGCCAAGAATTTTCAAATTTTAGCATATTCCCTCTAGAGGCACTTTTGAATAAAATGAATAAAGGGAATCATATGAACCAATGCAAGAAAGATCTCAATTTCCAATTTTGAATACAAGTTTATTAGACTCAGAAAAAATCTAAGGGTAATATTTGAAGGATCCGTAATTAGAGGATATCATTCCATCTAATCCACAATAGATGGAAAAAAAACTAGTCTAACACAAATAAAAGCTTTCAAAGTAGGTGGTCCCATAAATAGAAAAACTGGCATTGTCGGCTATTGCAACCAATCAAAGATCAGCTTTTATTTTTAACATTGTTCCAAAAAGTGCACTGTGATTGGTTGTTAGGCTGCGTGCCCACAATGCGTTTTTCAAGCGTTTTTGCCACGGAATTTCCACAGCGAAAACACTTAAAAAACGCTTGGTAATACGTGCCCCATGGTCCCCAATGATAATCCGCATGTGCTATGCACATGCTGCTGAGATTTCCGCTGCGGATTATCATTGCGGAAAAATGCGCAGCATGTCCATTAATTTTGCGGACACGCAGCGTAAATGCCGCCATTGACTTACATTGAATCGCTTAATATCCGCATGACTACATGTGCACATGCGGATATTAAGCGATTCAATGTGTGGATGGTAACCGGGTCTGGAGAAGAGGAGACTCTCATCCAGACTCGGGTACATAGTACCTGTAAAAAAAAAGAATTGAAAATAAAAAATAAAGTTTATACTTACCTTCCGATGGCCCCCAGTCTCCTATACGATGCGTCTGGTCTCTTGTACAGCTCGTGGTGGTCTAAAAGGACCTTCCATAGCGTCATTTAGTCATGTGACAGGTCACGCGACCGCTGACGTTGGCGGTCGCGTGACCTGTCACATGACTAAATGACGTCATGAAAGGTCATTTCACACCACTGCGAGTCGTACAAGAGACCGGACGCAGCGGAGAAAAGACCGGGGGCCATCAGAAGGTAAGTATAATCTTTATTTTTTATTTTTTACCATTTTTATTCTTTTTTTTAACTATTACTTGGTCACACAACATAAATCCATGCCGGTTGAATGGATTTATATAGTGTGACCAAGCTGTCAAGCACTTTTCCAAGTGATGCTAAAATCGCTTGGAAAAGCAATTGATAACCCGCATGCAGAAATGCAAGTGAAGAACGCTTCACAAACGCTTCTACCTGGCAGGGAAAACGCATGTAAAATCCGCATGCGTTATTTCCTGCCAGGGAGATGCGGAAAAAATCTGCAGCATTTCTGCATCGTGGCCACTTAGCCTTATAGGCAGCAGAGCCAGTCCTTTCTCTAAGACTACATGCACATGGGTTCTTCTAGATGCCAGCGTACATAAATATTTTTAGATGCAGGTGGAATTTTTCCTTGAGCGTTTTCTTTGCCTTCTTTTTGTCTAGGTGTGCCGTCTTTGTAGCAGTTGTCTTTTTATTTTAATTATATATATAAAATAGTGGCGTCTTCCAAGTGGAAGAAGCTTAAAGAATGGTCAGCTCAAATATTTTAACCATTTCATGGCTTTCGAAGAGTAGAAGAAGTAACAAAAGAACGAACATATGTACAGGAAGTTGTTTTATTTCTTCTTTGTTTTTTTTTGTGGCGCTTTGCGTTAAGGCAGGTTCCGCCTGAAAAAACACAGTATGCACTTACCCTAAATCAGTTTGATAAATGAAGTCCAGTGGTCCAGAATTAAGTAAATTTTTGTAATTTTTTTTTTAAACATGGGAGCCATGTGGCATCGTTCACAGGCATCCATTACACATTTGTGTCAACAGCCTTACAGTAAGGTTTAATGACATATCTGTTATATGGATGCCATTATAGCCTATGGAAGATGAATGCCTGTGATGGATGTCTTAACAGTAGCATCCATCACCTATAGGCTACAGTAGCAATCTGTTTAACAGATTTGTCATGAAAAACTACTGAAAAGCTCATTATGTATCAATTAAACAGATCACAGCCTCTGTTTACTGTATATGTCGGGAGCTTTATCCAATGTTTCCCTTAAAGACTAAAAAATCAATGTGAACATAATCTGAGCAGTTTATATTACTACCCCTTCCTTTATACACACATTTTTTCCTTCCCCTTATGTATGCTGTACTTTTCAATATGATTTTACAATGTTGAACTTATATATTCATACCCACATTATACATTTTTATTTCCGTTGGATTGATTGCTCTTGCATATTTTGGAGATTCAATGAAGAATGGAAGTTTTAAAGATTTTACTTATTTTATCTTGAAAACGTAGACCTGTGTGTCCGCTGTCATGCCTAGTAAACTCCATTTCTGACTTTTACGAGCGGGTTCTGCCCCATTTAAAACACTGAGACGTTTGACGACAGAGGTATGGTTGATGTTGCAGCCTGTTCATTGAAAGCACTTTATTATTTTTTCCGTAAACGGCCCAATTTTTAGTCTGATCCTAGTAATACTGGATTTATTTGTTCATGGAGTATTTTTAATTGTAAAATGTGTATAAAATAGGCAGCACTGTGGCTCAGTGGTTAGCACTGTATGGTGGCTCAGTTGTTAGCACTGTTGCCTTGCAGCACTGGGGTCCTCTGTTTAAATCCTACCAAGGACAACATCTGCAAGGAGTTTGTATGTTCTCCCCGTGTTTGCGTGGGTTTCCTCCGAGTTCTCCGGTTTCCTCCTGCACTCCAAAGACATACTGATAGTGATAGGGAATTCAGATTGTAAGCAGAATATGATGGTGCAATATAAATAAGCATAAAAAATATAAGATAAAATGTTTTAAAAAAGAAAAAATTAGATAAAATAATCGTTTCCTTAATGAAACACCAAGTTTCCTCCAAGGAGCTAATCACAGTGTTGGGCTGCCAGGGAATCTGAAATGCAAAAGCCTGCCCTGTTGATGCTACGACTGAAGACTAGTACTCGTAATACAATTTACAAATCCCTTAGCATAGTTTACATTTACATACATGCATTTTTATGATGGCATTTCGATGCCAGCATGTTTAGACAGCCCTTTTTTTTGCTGAAATCAAAGTGTTGTGTGTTCCGTGTTCGGAATCTGTATTTTCATCTTGTTAAGTTACCACTCGGATGCTCAAGGTGTCTTTTAAGGGTGCCAAGTCCATGCCCCGGTATTTGTCATCATGTTTATTTTTTGGCGAATTTTAGTTCTATTCTTTACGTTGGCACAGAGCGGAATTAAGGTGGATATAAGGTGGTGACGTTCCTCATTTAGTATGGAACAACAGATGTTCTTTCGGCAGAGAGGAAGAGACAATTATCATAACAAAGAGACATGTTATAGCTTTGGATTGCACATTTTCGGCATTAGCAGCTCAGGGCCCCTAATGTTCTAACAAAGAAATACATAGACGGAACATTCCAGAAGAGGAGCTTTGTAAATCTGAATTCCAGGCAGAACAGCGCAGGTTTAAATCTTCTCTTCCTGAAAGCTAAAAGAATTAAACTATTTCCCTCCAGAGTTTAAATATGCCATTTATATTATTTTCAAATACACTGAATTATATTCTCTTTAGAACCCTTTCCTTAAAGAACCATTTAGTCTAATGCAATACTTTAACCCTGCATTGCCACATAGAGTAGGATCCTTTTTCTGAAAAATTGTAACTATCCAGTACAGTTAAAATTAAAATATTGCACCAGATTCTTTGACCTTGTAATACCATATGTTTTTTTGCTCGGAATTACCAAACCAAGACTATGAAAGTGATGCCAAATAACATATGCACCCTTATAAATAATAAAAAACATCAAGCGATCTCTGGAATACCCTTAACCCTTCCACTGCCAAGGACACCGCCAGGGACACATGACATTTGTAAAGACTTCAAACGCTTTCAACTCGGCTAGGGTATTAAAGCTTAGATCATATTAAAGCCTAGAATCATAGCTTTCAAGTCATACCAGGCTCAGTATTCAATTTTCTTGTACGAAATCGGGGAGGCAGGATGAAAAGTGTGTAATGGTGGAGAGGGAGGGCGTAAGCTGCAATTGACATCATGAAGAAACATCAAAGCCTTCTACTGTCATTTATCAACTTGTACAACATCAAGTGATTTAATGGGGGAATACTCTGTGTGCCGACTTATTAGGCAGTGAGTATTTTGACCAGATCATGATTTTTATGCAAATTTTCCAAGTTGTATAAACTTGAATGCTTATTGGATGAAGTAGATCAGGTGATGTGTATTTTTGTAATGAGGGGAGTGAGGCCTAAGTATACAACACTTTATCAAGGGGTGTAGAATTATTAGGCAACTTGTTTTGCTAAGGCAAAATATTCCAAGAGAAGAGATTTAACTGACTCTGAAAAGTCAAAAATTGTTACAAGTCTTATAGAGGGATGCAGCACTCTTGGAATTGCTAAGATATGGAGGCGATGAAAGAACCATCAAAGGTTTTGTTGCAAATAGTCAACAGAATTGGAAAAAAAAGCGTTGAGAAAAAAAGACACCCATCAACTGCCAAACATTTGTGAAGAATCAAACGTGAAGCGACCAGGAGCCCATTATCCTCCAGTGCTGTCATATTCCAGAACTGCAACTTCCCTGGAGGCCAGAAGTACAAGGTGCTCAGTGCTCAGAGACACGGCCGAGGTGAGACTGAGCCCGACCAACACTGAGCACAGACCTAGAAAGGAAAATTTCAAGACTGGGCCAAGAAATGAAGACATATTTGCAGAAAGGTTTATGGCCTGATGATATGAGTCACTCTTGATGGACCAGATGGATGGGCCCGTGTCTGGAGCAGTAACAGGCACAGACTTCCACTTCCACTCAGATGTCAGCGAGGTGAAGGAGACTTACTGCTATGGGGTTTTTTAGATTTGGTACCTCTCCCAAAAAACAAGATAAAAAAGAGATCAAAATCACTCAAAATGTCATATGTACCCTAAAAACATGCCAATGAAGACAGCAGCTCACCACACACACAAAAAAACAAGAGGTCACACAGCTCCAACAATGGTAAAATATCGACCGAAATATATAAAGGTTATGGCTCTAGGAAGAAGAGGAGGAAAAAACGAAAAATGGAGACGCAAAAGTTGGCTGTGGCAGGAGGCGCCTAAGTTTAGTGATTGAGTAAAAATTGAAAGTTTTTGTTTGTTGTTTTTTTTCATACAGTCTTTGCCTTCGTCATCATTGTAAATACACAGCGATAAAGCTCTGTGCATACAGTAATAGAAAGTGCTGACTGAGCTTCCTCCTCCATCCACAGTGGTCATGTGATTGCTGTGTATAGGGAGGGAGCAGGAGCTGCTGGGTTATAAGATACCAGGGAAGCTCGGCTATACAGCCAAGAGGTCCACTGTACCTGGGAATAATACACCTGTCCCAGTTACAAGGGAAATAAAAAAATTTTTTTCAATATTTAAATTCTACCCAAAGGTTGTTTATGACCTTACGGGGGCACAATATGTAACATAAATGAAAAATAAGTAAATAAATACATCTTAAAATATATGACTTTGACAATCCAAATCGCTGTTCCTAGCCCCGACACCTGTGAAAACTAAAACGTGTCCAATTTCTAAAAGTATTTTTTACACAATGGGGAACAAATTTTTAAATGTATATTAATAATTATTGGTGGTCATAACAAAAAAATTTGAAAAACAAACTTATTTTTCTCCAATATCGCCAGATATCAGCAAAAAAAAAGAGAATATGACAGTAATATAAAAATGAAGCCCAATGTATCATGAAAAAAGACACAAAAATTACATGAATATCCTAATGAGATTAAAATGTATAGCTCTTTAAACCACAAGTCTGAATAAAAAAAAGAGTGTGCCTGGTCAGTAACAGTGGTAAATGGCCTGGTCTTGGACTGGTTAAACAATAGGTCATTTTTAAGAACATTTTTGAGACCTGATTTTCCCTTTAATTTATTTTCATTGAAGAAAATAGCCCTATTGTACCTATATGGCTTATTCAGTACCTGATTATATATAAATAAATCTGCTCATTGGTCAAGAGAGAATGCATTTTTCCATGTTTTACCCCATCTGCTGTTAGTTTCAATTACTAAAACTCATTTCCTCCTAGACACTAATTTGGTCCCACTCTGGAGCTGGAGTGATTCAATTAAAAGGCATTTTTCTAGTTCCTGACCCTGAATTATATATACTTAGATCATTACAACTTGACAGCTGCGTGTTAAATAGCTGCCACAGATCCTTAGCTACCAAAACTATCACAAGTCGTAGGACTAAACATCTCCAGTAATGACCTTGTCAACCACAAAGACTTGTCAGCCATTCCGAGCTATTGTCCAAAAAAAAAAAAAAACGCTCTTACTTAGTCATGGGGCTTAAGAGCTCTTGTAATATGTCCATTCCATAAAGAATCCGTCTTACTTACTCTCTCTATAATGGATCACAGGAATATCAACCATGCTATTAAATAAGCCATTTGTAGAAAAGTGGCTGAATAGTCATCTTTTCCTCCTATAAATGTCATAATCACGGGAAAAAAAAACTTATCAGGGGTGAAAAGGTTAATTCTATCACTTCGCTGGTATATTTCTTGTAAGCGTGTGCGCGGAGTACTCCCAGATTTGCATTTTCATTAGATTTAGTATTCAGCACTTAATGCCATAAATTTGTTCCCGAAACTCTTTAACTCCCTAGAGTGTCTCAATATATTGAATGCTATTTGCGTTGTATTATGTTGGCAGCGAAATTTCCAGTAAAAATACTGTCAATATATATTCATAGCTAACATTGTTAACTAAAAGCAATATTGTTTTTCCCATTGTAAACTGTCATAAATGTTTGGCACCCTGTGGTGTCAGCCAAAAAGTCAAAGAAACATCAAGCCCAGAGAAATACATAATACGAATGCATTCATTGAGTGTCAGGCATTCAGCATTAAAATAAGCTGCATTATCATACAGTGGAAACAATCAACATTTTCATGATGGATATTTTTAAACCAACAGATAAAATGAAAATTGCATCGTCTTTCATATTATATTATTCGGAATGAACACACTGAGGAGCGGATGGGTGGACAATGACAAATGAAACCTAGCGAACACACTAATTACTTTGTGTTAGGTTTTGTTCCACACCCCTCCATTTAGGTTTGTGTCCAGTATTCACTTTTATGGAGAATTTCAGAATGTTGCTATTGTCAAAGAATAAACTAAAGGTTCAACGAGTCTACAGCTTTCAAAGGTAGCATCGGCACTGCATAAACTATTACTTGGTGCATTTGATTATGTTATAAACAGTATAATAAGATTTATTGTTAAAAGGGAAACTTTCAAGTAACTTTTCTGAATAAAGTGTCTTGTGTGTACATGAGGAATAACACCATATCTGGCATTCATGTGTCTTATATCGTGCATTCTCACCAGTTTTCCCCTCTGCATGCTCTATCTGTAATGTGCACAGGCAGTGCAGAAGCTAGTATAGTATAATAAGATGTACTGTTTACAGTGTAACTGTGCTTTCAAGTAACTTTTCCAAATAAAGTTCCTTGTGTGTGTACATGAGGAATAACACAATTTCTGGCCATTATGTGACTTAAATCCTGCGCTCTCACCAGTTTTCTCCTTTACAAGCTCTATCTGTAATTTGCAATCCACTTTGAGCTGGGGTGAGGAGACAAGCTGCAGTGTTTTCTCAGCACAGCACAGACAGGGAAATGCCTGCTCTTCTTTCACTCTTTAGCTCACAGTCAAAAGCTACAGCAACATGGAGGAGATTATACTGCAGAGCTGAGCTGTCTTGATCTGAATCCAAGCTCTGATGTGAGATAAACACTTATTACATAGCTCTGCATTCTGTCATTCTATTTGCCTCTGTTCTCTATTTTAATTAAAGAGAATATATTAAATTATTAATTGATTCATTACTTGATTTTTCTTTTACTTGGTGTAGCCATAATAGGAGACTACCCATTACAGATGCGTGCATCTTTTCAAATGTTGAAGTCCTAAAATACGTCTGTTTATTAATCAGTATATATAAGATGCTACAATATTAAAACACATTAAAACAAGCATAAGGTAGGTGGCCGATGTTCATCCATATGCATTTGATTTCAGAGTTGTATCCTGATCTTTGATTCTAGAAATCTATGGTATATTCTCTACCTGCTACTACTAATAGATTGACATCAGTGTTGACCCTTATCAATGCCAGATGATCGTCTGAACCTGTTAATGGGAATTTGTCAGGCAATTTGTGCTTCCCAAATCACGGGCAGCTTTAATCGCAGCCTGGCTGCCCGATTGAAGCAAGGTATATTTTAAAGATCTGGCCGGGGACCGTAGCCGGATAGTTTGGTGCCACCCCTGGCTGGTTCTGTCCAGTGCTGCTGCAGATGATTGAAAGGTCTATCCCTTTTGTGTACATAGGGAGAGACCAGACTACTCTGGTCTCCGGCTATTGTCTTCAAAGTATATTTTCTCTGAAATGCCAGAGCATTTCGCAGAGTAACAAACCTGGCTGTCATCGTGCTTGCCTTTCTGTTATTAATGCTGCCAGAGGTTTAGACAGCATTAGTCACCTGACAGTTTCCCTTTAAAGCTCAAGGATTCTTCCTTCTTCTAAGATATACAGTATGTATGATTAAAAGTAACTTACTTTTGCATTTCACATTTTCTTTAGTCATAAAACTAACTTTATCTGAAGCTTATTGAATGACTTTGAATATTAGGGAACCTGAAAAATGAAAATCAAAGTTTGTAAATCAAAGTTGAGCTAATGTCCCGAAATTCGATTTGGACAGATTCACTCAATTCCATGGGGAATTTGATTCACATCAAATAATTTTGATGTGAATTCAATATGTTGGGAATGGGTTAAGGAAATCGTTATTCTTAGCGCCCCTCAGGGCTCATGGTACTTGTCTGGCTACTGTCAGCCTTCCAACCGACACTCCTATCTTTTATCTTCCTTCTGGGTCTCCAGACAGTTATGTTGAGGTTCTCTGTTCACTAAGCCCTATAATCTCTCATTTTGAGGGGCGTGATAGATGTAAGTGACTTTAATGATGTGCCACATGCAGTTCTATGAGTTTCGACACCTGTTTAGTGTGCATTGCGCCCCACATGATGAAATGGAACCTAGTGAATGAAATACCCTGCTGGAAATGGCTGGAGGTGCAGGATCAAAGCTATAATAGAAAAGCTGATCAAAGGATCGATGGCAACCGGACATGTATGTGGATGGCCAAAGAGCGGTAAGTACAAGATTTCCTTTTAACCCCTTAATGGCCCTTTTGAAATCAGCAAACTGACATCTGACCAGCCGCAATTTTGTTGGATTCGTGGGAATCGAATCACAAAAAAATTATGGCGAATCTGAAATTTTTGGGAGGTGAAATTCAAGGCCAAATCCATTCACCTCAAATTGATTTACTCGTCTTTGATATACAGAGTATATATAGTAATGTTTAAAATTAGGATGTTCAGTAATGATTGTTTTACTAATAAATTAAAATGTCAGGATTTTATTGCTTTATTGCAGCATTAGTCAGGGCACTTGTCACTGCTTGACCTTCTTTACAGAGGTAGGGATGTCGGCAATCAGATGGGAGAGTCATGTCAGATTCCATCCTTGGGTGAGATGACCTTTTTGACCACATACTTCTGCTGTTGTCTAGTTCTTTACTGGATATTGACAAATGTTGTAATGCAGAAGGAATTCACCATTCTCAAGTTAGGAAATACACAGGTTTTAAGTTCTTAAGACGATGCGTTGGGTATTGTAGGTGTAGGGCGCATGATACAAGAAGATAAATCAAACTGATCATACTAAACTAATGTAGACCTCCTGGAAGACATAACACAACTGGCAAGTCTTTTGGCAGTGCTAGAATATTCTAGTGCGTTTGTGAGCTTTCCATGTTATTGATTTTTGAACATTGGTTTTAAAAATCTTCTTTTTAATGTCTGTGCATTACTAGGCAGATGATCTATCCGCCAAGCCGTTCCCTTTATTGTGCTGCGTTGCATGGTTTTTGTGGAGCAATCCCGCGTTCTGAAGTGATGCACTTTGTACTCGGTCTACAACTATATAAAACAGAATATTGATGATCTTCAATATCTATCATGTTATAGTCAGTTTACGCTCATGATTATTTAAACAGCTTCCATAAGTGCTTCACCCAAGGTTAAAAGGAGCAAGCAAAGATTAAACTGAGCCCGCCAGCTTCGCTATCGCCATTAACTCACTAATTGGATTACTATTCTTATTATTACTAATGCTATCAGCATACTGAAATGATACTTTAACCTTGTCATGGTTTTATGAATTGTTGATGTAGGTAATCTGTACAATCATTTTAAGTGTTGATCAATGGTTATTTATGGGTAACGTAAACTACAGATGTGTCCACTCTTACCTTGAGTCTACATTTACACATCCGTGTGCTACCATCTGAGAGAAATGAACTGATTTGTGTCTCAGTTGTCATCTTAGTTGCATCCATTTTTTTCTAAACTTCTTTTATCTATGGAATCTTAGCAATGGACCAATTAAAAGATGAAACTAGGATGGAAAATTGAAGAACAAAGTATGTCTTCTATTTTTCATCTGTTGTATACAGATCCCCATAGACTTTAATGGCCACGTTTGATCTGCAGAACAGATGAGAATAGGACATGTTCTAAGTTCTCACGGAACCATTTTTAAAACCGTTGCGTGTACGGAGCAATGAAACTCTGTGTACTGTTCGTGAAAAAGAAAAAGGACAACACATGAACGTGTCGCTTAGGCTGTATTCACATATCCGTGTGACACATCCCTGTTCTATTCCTTTTTTTTTCTTGGACAGCGCACTGACCCAAAAAGTTTTATTGATCCATACAATCATCAGTTGCAAAAATGGATTTTTGTCTAAGATCATGTTCTTTTCTCATCCATTTTGTAGATCAGACTTGACCATTAAAGTCTATAGGTATCCGAATAGCACAAACGACACACTGAAGGCTGACTTTGTACTTCATATTTCCATCTGAGTTTCATCTGTTTTTCACTGATACATTCAAGGGGTTTTCATTTCTCCTTGAGGAGAGTGACATGTTAAGCATGTCAAGGTGAGGAGACTTTTAAGCCGCAATAGTCCTCCGGGAAATATGCAAATTGTCTCTTCAGAGTGGAAGAGGACTAGAACTCTAGCACCACCTATAGGAAGTAGCAATCTTAAAAATCAATATAGACTCTCTAACGAACCTTGTCACATGACTTAGGATAAAAGCCAGAACCAGAATCTCAATTTGCAGACACTGTGTTTTGGGGTATTGCCTCTCATCAGTGCAAAGTGTAAGATATGGTTTGGCTGGGTGAGAGGCATCTGAGAAGGATCCAAGGGGTAACGTTTCTCCTTGCGGATAGTGACGTGTTAAACATGTCAAAGTACATTAAGAGTTAGGGTTCGTGCACATGACCTTATTTTCGGTACGAGAGACCAAAGTTATTCTATTGGACTGTGCGCATGTCCGATATTTTCCTGTGGTCTGAGGAAAAAAATCTCAGAATGCCCCAGTTGGATATGATTATTGGATCACACTCGGCCATGCAAGTCAATGAGTCTGTGAAAAAAATTGGACTCTACTTGGATGACATCTGAGTGTGATCCGATTTTCAAGGACTGACAGAGTGGATAATATGGAGAATTTTTCTTTTTCCATATTCTCCACATCCGAGAGAATCGGATCACACTATGATCACACTCTGATCAAACTCTGATCAGAGTGTGGTTAGTGTAATCAGCACAATTTTCTTGGATGAGAGAAAATACGCTGGTGCGATTCTAGCCTTAAGAGGGTGACAAAAAACTAATGGTTTCTCTAAGATGGTAACACTCACCTGGATGTTGGAATGACTATTTTACACCACTCATCTCTGGATATTTAGCAGGACTTAAAAAAGTATGCGGAGGCTTTCATAAGATTACAGGGAAACCAAATAAGTTATATTTCAGGAGTTGTTTGGAATTTCTAATAGAATGGACTAAGATAAGGAAATGTGTTAAAATAATAAAGTAATCAATACACACCTGTTATATCTCTCACAGATCCATGGTGCTTTGGTGGCTCCCAACATTCTAATTTTACTTCCCTGTAGCAATGGCCACTGAAGCTAATCGCTGTCCTTAGTGGTCTTGTGGCATAGTGTAGAGTGGGTACGGAAAGTATTCAGACCCGTTTAAATTTTTCACTCTTTGTTTCGTTGCAGCTATTTGGTAAATTCTAAAAAGTTCATTTTGTTTCTCATTAAAGTACACTCTGCACCCCAACTTGACTGAAAAAAAACAGAAATGTAGAAATTTTTGCAAATTTATTAAAAAAGAAAAACTGAAATATCACATGGTCATAAGTATTCAGACCCTTTGCTCAGTATTGGGTAGTAGCCCCCTTTTGAGCTAGTACAGCCAGGAGTCTTCTTGGGAATGATGCAACAAGTTTTTCACACCTGGATTTGGGGATCCTCTGCCATTCTTCCTTGCAGATCCTCTCCAGTTCCGTCAGGTTGGATGGTGAACGTTGGTGGACAGCCATTTTCAGGTCTCTCCAGAGATGCTCAATTGGGGTTTAGGTCAGGGCTCTGGCTGGGCCAGTCAAGAATGGTCACAGAGTTGTTCTGAAGCCACTCCTTTGTTATTTTAGCTGTATGATTAGGGTCATTGTCTTGATGGAAGGTGAACCTTCAGCCAAGTCTGAGGTCCAGAAGAGGTTTTCATTCAGGATATCTATATACTTGGCCGCATTTATGTTTCTTTCAATTGCAACCAGTCGTCCTGTCCCTGCAGCTGAAAAACACCCCTATAGCATGTTGTTGCCACCACCATCTTTCACTGTTGGGATTGTATTGGGCTGGTGATGAGCAGTGCCTGGTTTTCTCCACACATACCGCTTAGAATTATCACCAAAAAGTTCTATCTTCGTCTCATCAGACCAGAGAATCTTATTTCTCATAGTCTGGGAGTCCTTCATGTGTTTTTGAGCAAACTCTATGCGGGCTTTCATATGTCTTGCACTGAGGACAGGCTTCCGTCGGGGCACTCTGCCATAAAGGCCCGACTGGTGGAGGGCTGCAGTGATAGTTGACTTTGTGGAACTTTCTCCCATCTCCCTACTGCATCTCTGGAGCTCAGCCACAGTGATCTTGGGGTTCTTCTTTACCTCTCTCACCAAGGCTCTTCTCCCAAGATTGCTCATTTTGGCTGGACGGCCAGGTCGGGAAGACTTCTGTTGGTCCCAAATTTCTTCCATTTAAGGATTATGGAGGCCACTGTGCTCTTAGGAACCTTGAGTAATGCAGAAATTCTTTTGGAACCTTGGCACAGATCTGTGCCTTGCCACAATTCTGTCTCTGAGCTCCTTGGGCAGTTCCTTTGAGCTCATGATTCTCATTTGCTCTGACATTCACTGTGAGCTGTGAGGTCTTATATAGACAGGTGTCTGCCTTTCCAAATCAAGTCCTATCAGTTTAATTAAACACAGCTGGACTCCAATGAAGGAGTAGAACCATCTCAAGGCGGATCACAAGGAAATGGACAGCATGTGACTTAAATATGAGTGTCTGAGCAAAGGGTCTGATTACTTATGACCATGTGATCTTTCAGTTTTTCTTTTTTAATAAATTTTCAAAAATGTCTGCATTTCTGTTTTTTTCAGTCAAGATGGGGTGCAGAGTGTACTTTAATGAGAAAAGGAACTTTTTAGAATTTACCAAATGGCTGCAATGAAACAAAGAGTGAAAAATTTAAAGGGGTCTGAATACTTTCCATACCCACTGTATATGTAGGCACTAATGATCAGTGAATAAGTCATAATTAAGATTTGTGAGTCCTCAGTGGCTGATACCTTTTAATGGCTAATTGAAAACATAGTAACAAATTACAAGCTTTTGAGACTACTCAGGCCTCTTCACCAGGCATAGAATAACACAAAATCTGAAGTCACGTATTTATACACAACAGGGCACAAGAATAATGCAATAGATTAGACAAGTGACGTGAACCAGAACTATTATTATGGGAGGAGGAGAAAGAGTTGTGGCCGTACATATTGGAGCAGTTCATAGATAAGGAATGTGAACGTTTTATTGTCCTGAGCTTGAGATCTCATCCAGGCTTGTGAGGACTCTCAAATCGTAATATTTTTCCATATACTGGCTAACATGATACAAATATATATATTTTTCCTGTAAGCCATAATTGAAATTTCGTCAGGAAATTAGTTTGGTGTCAAATTTATTCCATGCAAATCAAGAAGCCCCACATTGTCCTACATTTAGCTTACTCGTGCCTCTTCTTTACTTCTTCAATGTATGCAACATCGTCTTCCTCCATCCTTATACCCAGGCCTTTAGCAAAGCATCTTGTCATATCTTGATGTCAAAGGCATACTTGACACTGAAAGCCTTGGCGCAGAGTGAAGATGGAGGAAGAGGATATTATGCAGTGGAGATCTCACAATTTGGTCACCTCTAGTAGGCACAAGACTCCAGCTAGTATTTGACTGCAGCAGTCACGCAGATCTATGGCATGCAATCACTACAGAGTGGCAGTGACCAATGGACAAATCAGTATTGGGTATTTTGTTATTTTGAACATGTTTCTTGTTCTTAGCCCATTTTTAAAAAATTCTGGACAACTCCCTTTAACGTAGTTATCGATGCTGATTCTATATCGGCCAAGCACTCCGATTTAATATGAATGCCTTTTAACACCATGTTTCTAGGTTGAACGTTTTGTGCTTTGTCAGGGTTCCACAGGGATGACACCGGGGAGATCACACAATATCTCACCGCTGCCGTCACTCTGTCAGGATTTTGTCAGGGATTCGCGAGCATACGATCCTGACTACTCACTACGTAGGTATCGGCAAGCGACCAGTGAGTGTATGGCGTCACACCTGCGGATATCAACGTATGGAATATGTGTATACACCCCCGTACGGTCACTGTCAGCTTCACAATAGCCCAATTATTATTATTCGCTGTCACTGGCTGAGTTTGAAATATAATACAGGCCTGGCCGGACGCCTGCGTTCTGGTAGCGTATGGCTTCGGGGGGAGGGAACGATTACAGAGCAAAAGAAGCAAGACTATTACATTTTATATTTAATCCAAAAGGGAGGCAGTGTTATGAAAAATATACAAGATTTTACAAAAGGGGAACATTACAATACAGAATATACAGTTACACAAAATAAACAGAATTAAAGGAGACTTACGTACTAGACAGATTGCAGAGACGATTCCGTTTAGCTGGAGGGGGGGTGTCCCACTTATTGATTTGACTGTTATCGAACAGAATCCATTGGTTATACTCTCTATACCCCCCTGGCAATGAATATGGATCAATCTTCAGTTGGATCTTTTATGCCGAAGAGGGGACATGCCCACACGCCCCTTGTGCTGACATCATGTGGGCTGAGCTCCACCCTTCATGTTTTTCTTAAAATCTCTAACTTCTTTGATAACTCCTCACTGGTTGATCACAGAAGCCCGAAGGTGATACCATATTTTCAGTTATGAATTTACCTTCATTTGGAGACCACACATGGCGTAGTTGCAGTCTGCTATTTTGTTACTTTTGCGCCACAGCCTCCCAGAGGGGCTTACAGCGACGGGAAAATATCGTATTGTTCCTTAGCTGACCTTGTCACTAAAAATATGTGTCCCATTATCAGAATTATGGAACTTGAGATATTCCATATTTCGTATCGGTGCCAGCCAGACATGGGGCTTCGATAAAATTCCCTTTGATGTCCTGGGAATCAAGCGTCATCAGCTAGATGTAAATTGTCGCAGGTCTGTGTCTAATTATCCCCTGCCTCTGCGAGGGGAAAATACACTCACATTTTAATTGGGATGGTAGCACCTCTCTTGTGCCAGCATTTTTTTAACCTACTTCTGCTGTGGGTGATAATTTGCAGAGAGTTCTTTTTTTAGATTGTCAGCTCTTCTCTTGTGATAAATAGTAGATAAGGGAGGGGTGAGAGGGGCTTCAGGGAGAGAGAAAAATCCTTAATATTTTTTATAATATCTCCATGCCATGCTTAGTTACAGCTCTTGTACTTTTTACTCCCATTGTAATGCAGAGAGCATCTATAGACATAAGATATTCGGGAATATACTGGAGGTGATGGGATGTGATGACAACGATAACGAAACTGGTTAAAAAGTTGCAGTTACAAATTCGGTTTTGTAACAATAATCCAGTCTTTACAACATTTCTATATCTGTTGCTCGGTAAATAACAATCTTACCTGGCACATTTTAATGGTTCGTAAACAGAACTAGTTCCCATGATATTTACAGTCTTATTATTTCATTATGTCCATTCTCATCTAAGACAATATCCTGCAAACTTCCAGCATACCTTTTGTATGGGGATACTTTGCAGGAAAGACATTGACTGTGGTCAAAGGTCAAGTAGGTGCATTTTCACATAATTAGTCCCTTAAGTAATTATGCATTCTGACTGCCAGTGTCTAAATTTTCTCCAATTTGTAAATTTTTTCTCAAAATTTAACTCTTTAAACCCAAAATGGAAAAATTATACTAAATGCGCAATGACTAATGTTGTCTGCTTTACATTACTACAGATTGCCACCCAGTAATGTAACAAGGAGAATGCCCAGTAGTGACCATAAAATATACAGTACAGACCAAAAGTTTGGACACACCTTCTCAATTAAAGATTTTTCTGTATTTTCATGACTATGAAAATTGTACATTCACACTGAAGGCATCAAAACTATGAATTAACACATGTGGAATTATATACTTAACAAAAAAGTGTGAAACAACTGAAAATATGTCTTATATTCTAGGTTCTTCAAAGTAGCCACCTTTTGCTTTGATGACTGCTTTGCACACTCTTGGCATTCTCTTGATGAGCTTCAAGAGGTAGTCACCGGAAATAGTATTCCAACAATCTTGAAGGAGTTCCCAGAGATGCCTAGCACTTGTTGGCCCTTTTGCCTTCACTCTGCGGTCCAGCTCACCCCAAACCATCTCGATTGGGTTCAGGTCTGGTGACTGTGGAGGCCAGGTCATCTGGCGTAGCACCCCATCACTCTCCTTCTTGGTCAAATAGACCTTACACAGCCTGGAGGTGTGTTTGGGGTCATTATCCTGTTGAAAAATAAATGATGGTCCAACTTAACGCAAACCGGATGGAATAGCATGCCGCTGCAAGATGCTGTGGTAGCCATGCTGGTTCAGTATGCCTTCAATTTTGAATAAATCCCCAACAGTGTCACCAGCAAAGCACCCCCACACCATCACACCTCCTCCTCCATGCTTCACGGTGTGGAACCAGGCATGTAGAGTCCATCTGTTCACCTTTTCTGCGGCGCACAAAGACACGGTGGTTGGAACCAAAGATCTCAAATTTGGACTCATCAGACCAAAGCACAGATTTCCAATGGACTAATGTCCATTCCTTGTGTTCTTTAGCCCAAACAAGTCTCTTCTGCTTGTTGCCTGTCCTTAGATGTGGTTTCCTAGCAGCTATTTTACCATGAATGCCCGCTGCACAAAGTCTCCTCTTAACAGTTGTTGTAGAGATGTGTCTGCTGCTAGAACTCTGTGTGGCATTGACCTGGTCTCTAATCTGAGCTGTTGTTAACCTGCGATTTCTGAGGCTGGTGACTCGGATAAACTTATCCTCAGAAGCAGATCCACCTCCGTGCTTTACTGTAGGAATGGTGTTCCTTTCATCATAGGCTTATGGTTGTAGCCAAAAAGTTTAATTTTGGTCTCATCATTCCAAATTACCTTGCTCCAGAAGTTTTGAGGCTTGTCTCTGTGCTGTTTAGCGTATTGTAGGCGAGATACTTTGTGGCATTTGCGCAGTAATAGCTTTCTTCTGGTGACTCGACCATGCAGCTCATTTTCCTTCAAGTGCCTCCTTATTGTGCATCTTGAAACAGCCACACCGCTAGTTTTCAGAGAGTCCTGAATTTCAGCTGATGTTATTTTTGGGTTTTTCTTTGCATCAGAACAATTTTCCTGTCAGTTGTGGCCGAAATCTTTGTTGGTCTACCTGACCGTGGTTTGGTTTTTATAGACCCCTGATTTTCCATTTGTTAATCACAGTTTGAACGCTGCTGGCTGTCATTATCAATTCCTTTTTTGTATCCCTTTCCTGTATTGTACAGTTCTTCTACCTTTTCACGTAGATCCGTTGACAATTCTTTTGCTTTCCCCATGACTCACAATCCAGAAACGTCAGTGGCTGGATAAAAGATGCAAGAGTCTGTCTGGATCCCAGAATTAACTCAGCTTTTATGCACACACACTGATTATAAGCAAACAGGTCACAGGTGAGGATGTTACCTTTAGTAGCCATTCAAACCCATTTGTGTCAAATTCTGTGCATGTTATCAGGCCAAAATCACCAGGGTATGTGAACTTTTGATCAGGGTCATTTGGATGTTTTTGGTTGTCATTAAGATTTAAAAAGAGAAAACACAGTAGTGTGAAAATAAATGGCTTCACCCAACCAATAACCATGAGTGGAGAAAAAGATTTTTTGTTATCATTCATATTCTCTGAAGCAAGGCCAAGAAAGGAAAAATTCTGCTGGGGTATGTAAACTTTTGAGCACAACTGTATATTTGTGGACCTCAGGTGCATGCCGATATATACTCGTGGACCTTAGATGTAGACCTATGTATACTTGTGGACCTCAGGTGTAGGCCTATATTTACTCATGAACTTTGGGTGCAGGCATATATATACTCATGGACCTCAGGTGTAGGCCTATATATACTTGTCTGAGTTCCCAAATCTTCTGCTCATGAATGATCTAAATGTTCTACCATGATCTATAGTCAGCAAGAACTCACGGCCACTTACTTCTCCTCTGCTCCCACTTCCCGTTCTGGCCAATCATGCAATTGCCACATCCAGTCACAAAGATGCCCCTCCTCTATGCTACGCTCGCACCCGGACTGACTGGCGTGAGCGTGATTAGTGATCCCACTGAACCATGAACTGAGGAGTGCTTGGAGGGGCGTAACTAAGTATCAACCCGATCCGACCAAGGTCGCACGGCGGCTCAGTCAACTCCGTGAACCAAAGAGAAACCGAGAAGAGGGACCAGGTGCTACTTCAGGTCAGACCCTGGTCACAGCTGTTGACCCACATCGGGGAATGCAGGAACAGGCAGGTTAGACTGGCATACAGGCAGGTGGGTATTGGCAAGCACGGCTGGTATGCAGACAGGTGGATACAGGTAAGCACGG
Source organism: Phyllobates terribilis (assembly GCF_046119375.1). Classification (NCBI taxonomy): domain Eukaryota; kingdom Metazoa; phylum Chordata; class Amphibia; order Anura; family Dendrobatidae; genus Phyllobates; species Phyllobates terribilis. The sequence continues at coordinate 149,562,513 of NW_027362768.1, forward strand.
CTGGTATGCAGACAGGTGGGTACTGGCAAGCAAGGCTGGTATGCAGACAGGTGGGTACTGGCAAGCACGGCTGGTATGCAGACAGGTGGGCACTGGCAAGCACGGCTGGTATGCAGACAGGTGGGTACTGGCAAGCACGGCTGGAGTGCAGACAGGGAGATACTGGCAAGCACGGCTGGAGTGCAGACAGGGAGGTACTAGCAGGTTGGAGCACAGGCTGGATAGGGTCCAGTACAGACTGGGAGACAGGAACAGAGCTGCAGATGCGGTAGACAAGCAGAGCAAAGCGAAACCACTGGAGCGGAGGACAAGGCAGAGCAGAAAGGAACCGCCAGTGTGGTGGACAAGGCAGAGCAGATCAAAACCGCTAGAGTGGTGGACAAGGCAGAGCAGAGAGGAACCGCTGGAGCGGTGAGCAAGCAGAGCAGAGCGAAACCGCACGTGCGGTGGACAAGGCAGAGCAGAGCGAAACCGCCGATGCGGTAAGCAAGCAGAACAGAGTGAAACCGCAGGTGCGGTGGACAAGGCAGAGCAGAGATGAACCGCCGGAGCGGTGGGCAAGGCAGAGCAGAGAGGAACCGCCGGAGCAGTGGGCAAGACAGAGCAGAGAGAAACCGCTGACGCGATGAGCAAGCATAGCGGAGCGAAACCGCAGGTGCGGTGGACAAGGCAGAGCAGAACAGGGCTGAAGGTGGAGGCAGAGAGGACAGGGCTCTGTTCACATGGAACAGACTGGAAAATGCAGGAAGATGGCTAGAACACAGGAGGTAGATACGGAGCAAGGGAAAAGGGACAAGCAGAACCAGATACACACAAGGTACTTACTATGAAGTAGCGAGTGGACACAAAACTCACAAACAGAAGTACAGAGACAATGAGTTGGAGTTAGGTGCAGGTTCAGATACTGCAGGAAAAGGGAAGGTACTGACATAGAGACAAACAGGTAACAGGCTAAGATACAGTTCAGACAGGAACTGCTACTGCAACGAGATACAAGAACGAGCCTGGGTATACAGCCCCCAGAGTGGCGGAAACAGACTAGAAGTCACAGATAACAGGCCTGGGTATACAGCCCCCAGAGTGGCAGAAACAGACTAGAAGTCAGAGATAACAGGTCTGGGTATGCAGCCCCCAGAGTGGTGGAAACAGACTAGAAGTCAGAGATAACAGGCCTGGGTATGCAGCCCCCAGGGTGGCTGAAACAGATAAGATACAGGACAGGACCTGGCAATTCAGTTGCAATGACAAACTGAGTGAAGGTGTTGCTCAGGCACCTCCTTCTGGGTGGAGGGGGTTTAAATATCCAGTGACTCACAGAAATAGGCTGGGGACGCATTAGGAGTGCGCCCACAGCAGCTATAAGAATCAGGAAGTAACTGGGCCGCCGCCCTAAGCAATCAGACAAGAGACATGCACACAGCATGAACTGGAGCAAGGTTTGCAGGCTGTACTGACTTTTAAGATTGCGGTCTTGCATAGTGGGAGGTGGTGCACTATGCAAGCACGCCGCCAGGAATGTTACACTCAACTACTCGTGAATTCTCGGATATAACCAACAAAAGCCAAAACATAATTTCATTGCCGCTAACAGCGCTCCATTATTGCAGCCAAAATGGATGTCGTGGGAACGCAATGGATTACGTCGGAGCTGCGGGCATTATTTTTTAATAATAAATTGGTGAATGAGGGAGTGTTTCTTGTTTTTAGTTCTTTATCTCTCTCTTTTTATATCTTTCAGGTTCCCATTTGTAGACTACTTCGGATTCGGTGGACTAAGTCTGAATCCCTGGACAGGATGGCTTTTCTTTAATTATCAATTTATTTAAAAAAAAAAACAGGTCTAGAGTCGGGGGGTGTTTTTTAAAATAAAATATTTGTGTGTGCGTGTTTTTTTTTACTTACTGGGTTAGTAATGAGGATGTCTGATAGATGCCTCTCCATCACTAACATCAGGGCTTGATGCCAGCTGACATTACACAGCTGACATCAAGCCCATAAACCATTAATCTGCTTGCCAATGCACCAGGGCAATCTGGAAGAGCTGGACCAAGCGCCAGAATTGTTGCATCTCATGTTATGTGCCAATTCTGGAGTGGCTGCATGCTTGTATTTTTAGGCTGGGAAGGGCCCAATAGCCAGGGACCTTCCCAGCCTGATAATATACAGCTGTCTGCTTTACCTTGGCTGATTATCAAAAATAGGAGGGACCCCCGCGTCATTGTTTATTTATTTAATAGGTTAATAAGCCTAAAAAACACCCTTTAGTGCCACATGAATGGCACTAAAAGGTACTTGTTTATTATATGTAGGGGGCTTGTGACATTAAATATCTACAGGACATCTATCTATTCTATCCTATTCTGATGGTTCGGGCTGTGAATTTACTATGCTTGGCTACTGACATATCGGGTCTCCTTTGAGATGTGTGCTTAAAAATCGGGCGTCACACGCATGGTACGTGGGCCATCCCTTTTTTTTCTCGCACCCTTTGACTTGCATTGGCGAGTGCGATCTGATTCTCGCATCCAATCACAGCATGCTGCGATTTTTCCTCCGTCCGATCAGAGCTGAGGAAAAAATCGCAGACGAGCACCGACTCATTTAATAACATTGGTCAGAGTTCAAAGCGATGTTTTCTCGCATTGCACTCCTCCGTATTATACGACAGTATGAGAGAGCCTTTTTACGGGTACATCACATGTACAAATTTTTGGATTTTTCCAGTCTCACACAAATCCTTTTTTTTTGTGTGTCTATTCCTATATTACCTTACAGTATTCTTCAAATTTTCAAACTTTTTTTTTCTACCATTTTAGAAACGAGCCGTAAATTATCAGGTTCTCCATTGTGCAGAATACACGTGTGGTATCTACAATTACAAGTACGCGAATCAAACATTCAGTGTACGGCTGCAGCAGGATCTGAATAGAAGATTACTAAAACTGTCAGTGCGATTTGATGTATTCCGCCCAGTGAAAGTGCTACTCGCTATTACTATTATTGTGTGTCTGCTCGTACATAATTTGCATTTTCTCTTCTGTGTCCATCGCTTTATATTTTATTTGCCATTTAGATAAAAGAACAGCATAGGACTTTAAAACGGCCTTAGATATTTTTTTTTTTTTAAACTGAGTTCGATTAGGGTCATAACTTTTTTCTTTATATCGATCTGAAAGAGTTTCACAGCCCAAAATAATGCTAAATGACTCTGAAACAAATAACCATGTATTACTTTTTTTGTAAAACTTTTTTTTTTTGGTTGGTGACACCAATTAAATATAAAAACAAGAGCAAAACTATTCATTAGAGATGAGCAAATTTATTTGCCTGGAATGGAATTTTGCAAAAAAATTTATTCTCCAGAATTTTTCAGATCTTTTTGCAATTCGATTTGCGCAAATTCAGCAAGAAAAGCCGCCATTTTGCTGAATTTTGTCTCACCATATTCTGAGACCCGTAACTATTTTATCCTTTAGTCCACGGACATATGTGAGGACTTGTTCTTTTATTGTCGAGCTGTAGGTTTTATTAATACTGTTAACGCTTTTTATTGCTTTTTTTTAATGAAAACCTGAAACGAAAAAAAATGGAAATTTTGGTGTTTGGATTTTTTTTTTTCATTTTGGCATTTAAAATGCCAATATTTTTACACTTTTTATTAGTTTGGGCAATTACAGATGTGACATTCTCAAATATGTGAATTTTTATGTATATTTTAACTTTTGGTATTTATATTTGGGGAAAAGGGGGTGATTTAAATTTTTATGTTTTTGTTTTTTTAAATAATAAAATAAAACCTTTTTTTAATATTTTTAATATCTTTAATTAGTCCCCTTAGGGGACTAGAACCTGTGATCCCTTAATCACCTATACAATGCACTGCAATACAGTAGTATTGCACTGTATTGTGAAATTGATGATCTCCTATGAAGTGTAATAACAGGAATTCTAGCTTGGCAGACATACTTATAGGGAATTTAGATTGTGAGCCCCATTGGGGACAGCAATGATAATGTCGGTAAAGTGCTGCGGAATATGATGGCACTATATACACAATGCATAATAACATGGGGGGCCTTCAGCACAGCTGCTATTGTAACTCATTGGCAACCAGTGATCATGTAGCACTAGGGGTCAACGGTCATGTGACGTGACCAGCTGCCATTTTCTAGCCTTAAGGCCACGTTCAGTATCTGGTCAGTATTTTACATCAGTATTTGTAAGCCAAAATCAGGAGTGGGTCAATAATTCAGAGTTTCTATTATACTTTTCCTCTGATTGTTCCACTCCTGGTTTTGGCTTAAAAATACTGATGTAAAATACTGACCAAATACTGAACGTGTGAACGTGGCCTAAAAATTACCATTGTGTTAATTTAATTTTTCTTCAATAAATCAACAGTACACATAAAAATAAGCAATTTTGTTACCTATCTTATCAGAGAAATCTACTTTTTTCTCCTCCTGGACTCATCTTTCACTCTCAATTCATGGGTTAAATCTGTCTTCAGTGAAAACAGATTTTCCCATTTGTGAGATAACCGTTGGTGCTTTTAAAATTCTATGTATCGGGGAGGAGCTAGAGGCAGACACAGACATTTTACTGCAAGTTCCATAGAACTTTATAAGCACCAACTGTCACCTGCCATTTCAGTGATGGAAAATCTGTATTCAAGGACACATTGAGAATTTTGAGAATGAAAAATCAGTCTGGTGGGAGAAAAAAATGGATTTTTCTAATATGATATATTACATTTCTTATGTTCACATGTACTATTACTTTATGGAAAAAAAAAAAAATGAAATTTAAAACGACGGATACTTTTTAAGTGGGTAAACTATTGCGATCAGACCTAGTTATGTAAGACTGCCGGCAGAAAGGAGCTGGCTCAGAAACGTCCTTTACCAGTAACACCAAAAATTTGACCAAAGTAATAGAAGAAAATTGCAATGTCATTTGCAACTATGTAGAATCAAAGTTTCTTTTTATTATCCCTCCCCGGGAAGCATTGGCTCTGTATACATATAACCCCAAAGACCCAGGAGCCTTATCCAAAATCTAATACAAGAACCAGTCAGAAATACCTTATTGAAAAATGAGTAAAAAAGTAAGTAAGAAAGACTATAAATATAGATCAAAGTGTCCACATTTGCTGTCAAAATAAGATAGGAACAGTATTAAGGTGCAGAGATGAAACAAACCAGCACTTATCCACAGTGAAATCTATAAAGTGTCTTCGATTGCTCAAGGGATCTTTAGATATTGCATTATTTTCTCTATCTTATAGATAACTTGACCACCTCCGCTATGAATTTTTCATGATTTTCCTGACCTACCAGCTTTTTGCCTGCGGAGAGAGTAATATAGTATTGATTTGGGTGTTAGGTTGCTGCCTTCCGTACCACAACAGGATTTTTGTAGCCTAGAAACTTCAATCCCTGATTACTCATTAGAGACTGAGAAAGTTTTCTTAGATGTGGAATGTCGGCGCTGGAAATGTTTGGTTGCCAGAGTCGCAGCCGCCTTTCTAGTAGATATTTAGTGTTTCATGGTAATGAAGCTTGATTGTCTAAAAGTTGTCTAACAAGACCCGCTTATTGGTTTCCACTCCTGTTAAAGAAAAAGACTTTAGTTAAGGAACTGGAACTTTTTTTCTCTTATGGATACGTGCGCACATTTAGAATTTGCAGCAGATGTGTTTAGCAATGTTCACACGCAGCGTTTTTGCAGCGTGTTTTTTCTTCAAAATGCAGTTTTTGCTGCGTTTTTTGCAGCTTTTAGCTATGTTTTTGTTTAGTGCAGATTACATGTGTGATTTAGCTACAGTAAATGTTTGATAAAGTTAGTTTTATTCACTTAAAGCACCACTCCAGCATGTTTTTGCCAGCACTGGAGTGGCGCTTTAAATGTGATCCCGCTGCCCCCTTTCTTATATTCACCTTCCAGCTCCTTCACTTGTTACCGATCTTGCGGAGTCACCTTGTGCCCGTAACTTCTAACTGGCCAGAAGTCAGAAGTTACGTAGCAAGAGCTCAATGCAAGTCTATGAGACCAGAACGAATCTCTCATAGACTTGTATTGAAAATTGACATCCGCACCGTTCCATGAAACACTGGAGCTGCCGTTACTTTGTGCCAGAAGCCGACAGGAGTGATGCTGGGAAAGGATGAAGGCGGCAACAGGTGAGTATGAGACGGGGCAGAGGACTTACATTTAAGGCACCTGCCCACATTTAAGGCCCCTCCACTCCAGCAGTGCAATAAAAAACCCACTGGAGTGGTGCTTTAAAACGCTGCAAAAACTATTCATGCACTTTCTCATCGATTTCTATGGGTTTAAAAATGCTGAAAGAAGGGACAAGCTGCAGATTTCAAAGACGCTGCATTTGTCAAATTCAGTCAGGTAAAAAAAAGCGTTCATATTACGTTTCTGAAATCTCACAGCTTTTGCAAATACCGTAAAAAGCAACTTATTTGCATAAAAACACAGCAAAAAGCACTGCATAAATTCTGCATGTGAACATAGACTTAGCTGAAAAAGGTGCGTAAAATATACGTTTTTGACTCTGTTTTGTGTGCGTTTTTTATACATTTTTTTTTCTCCTTTCATTTGAATGGGTGAAAAACTCTGAAAAAAATGACTTGCTGTAGATTTGAAACTTTGAAAAAATAGCCAGCGTGTGCAGAAGATTTCAGAAATCTCATTCACTTTGCTGGGACTCTCAAACACCACGTTTTGTTTTTTTTCCGCGGCAAAAACGAGCAGGAAAAAATTGCGGCAAAAATGCAATGTGCGAACAATGTACAGAAAAACATCCAAGAAACTTTTTCTTTTGGCTGCTCAAAATGGAAGTGAAAAGCTTAGCTGGAATAAATGAGTAATTGATGGGTGGTTAAATATGCAGGTGCCCACTGGCTAATTGTAACTCTGCCAGTTAAAACATTTCCTTTTCCAAGGGGAACACTTAAAGCATACTGAATGTCCAAGTAACACACATCATTCTGAAAAAGAGATGTAGCCGAATGTAAGCGGCCGCAGTCGCAGCATTGTTTTATCAGGATAGAGATAAAAACTGATATTAATATCTGTATAAATCATAAATCAACTAATTTGATACGATATTGTTTATTATAGATATTGTAATATTGAAAATTTTAAAGCAAATGCTTCTTTTGCATTTCATAAAACCATATACAATCCATAGAGCAAAGCCAAATATTAAACAATCAATCACTTTAGTAGGTCATAAAAATTATTAAAAAAAAATCGGCATGAAAAAGGATGTAACTCACAGGGCTTGTGCAGACGATTGTATTTTCGGTCCGAGTGTGATTTGACAAATTATCGGATCGCAATGCATATGTCCTATTTTTTTCCTCGGGCAGAGATCCAAGCAAAAAATCACAGAATGCACGATTTGCATCTGATATTTGGATCGCACTCGGCCATGCAAGACAATTAGTCTGTGGAAAAAATTGGACTGCACTTGGATGACATCCGAGTGCACTCCAATTTGCATGGACTGACGAAATGGAGAAGATGGAGACATTTTTTATTTCATCTTCTCCTTATCCGAGAAAATCAGATCACACTGTGATCAAACTCTGATCAGAATCTGACCAGACTAAGATTAACATATCAGTCTGACTCTCTTGAATGAGAGAAAATATGGTCGTGTGACCCTAGCCTAAGGGATCAGTACAACGACTTGGAGGGGATACAGTACCTGAAAATACCCTAAGTAATTATAGTTACCTGGAAGAGCTGTTGAATATGCTCAGCATAAGTAAAATATGTATATAAAAGTAAGCATGTCGAAAAGGATGTCTAAGAGAATACATAGAGAGATGGTGTTAGTATTGATGAAGTGGAAAGTCTGGCATGGAGGGGATCGCTAAACACCAAATACAACACCCACATCAAACAATACACAAAAATGCAAGATCTAAGTCACATAAGTGGTAATAAGTTCCAAGTATATACCACATATGAGAAGGTCCATAAGAGAGAGAGGTAGACCCGTAGAGGGACAGGGACACGTGTTTTGCTAGAAATGCTTTTTCCTAAAACCAGCCATAGCCTTGTATATTATGATCCAGACTCCCAATTTTATTTTTTTTCTTGTCTAAAAGCTTTAGAGCTGAAATCTCCCAGCATTCCCTGCTTGCTCAATGTCTATACAGATCTAAGAAGTGTTGTCATTTCACCAGACACTGTACAATAAGATGATAAAAATAATGGCCCACCAAAGTTCGTTGACTCTTTCCAATAACGACCAATAGAATACCATTCTGCCATTATACTGGCTGTAACAAAAAATCAAAATTAAGTCTTTCGCCAAATCAGCCAGACCTTTCCTCTACCTCGGAAAATGACGTTTCATTGGTTAAGGAAGGTCCTTTTCTTGTCATGAACTGTCCAGGAATCTTTAATCTTTGCTCTGTAGCACAGGATGAAGCAGAAGACATATGGGTTGTCTGATTTTGACAATTCCTATTTAATAGAAGAGTCCTACAAGAATAGGCTGATCACAAAATGTTTTATTATTGGGATGGACATTGATCAGTTATCAGTGTTCAATTAGCCTATAGTGCCCCCAGAGGTAAAGTGAAGTATTAAACCATGCTCATTGAGATCAATTTACTGCAAAGGATCATCATTAGATGCTCTTTGTGCCTATTCTGTAATCCGTCTAATTGATGAACACCAAGAATCAAGACCAAAACATGACTTGTATGTGAAAACATTTCATTATTCAGCCCCTCGCTCAGGATTAGAAGTGAGACCGATGGCGCTCCAAGATGAATTTTCATACCCGTACATTATAACTTTCTGTTGTTCTTTTCAAATTGGCGACAACCAAAGATGAGCGTATAAGTTTGAATTTGCCTACAATTTTACATAAAATGCTGATTTATTGAAAGCTAGGAAAGGGGGGAAAATATAATACTCACCAACCTGCTCACTTGTCCCACCGAAGCAGCCATCTGTCCAGTCCTTCACACAGCTCTCTTTGGCCTCTTCGTTACTGCTTCACCACCCATGACCTCTTCTTCCTTCATCTTTTCTCTGTACTGGAGCTTCCGATGCCAAAAAGGTCATTGACGTTGGCCCTCCTCCACAGTGTCCGAAGGGAGCTACCTGGAGGACCGGACTGGGGGCTACGGTGGCAAGACATATGGTCAGCAAAGTGAGTATTTTATTCTCACCCTACATTTATTATGCTCTAAAGTTCTCGAGAGACCCCAAAGCATGATAAGACACATTCGACTCGCATCAAATAAATTTGATGTGAAATGAATTTCCTGGCCAAAATCGAGTGAAATGAAGAATTTGAATTTCTGCACATTCGCTCATCACTAGTGACATCAGATTTTAATCATCACAAGTTAGAGATGTACAAGCAAAGTGGTAATTTTATCAGATGATATCTTTCTGTTCATGACTTCGAAGTAAATACTTCAAGTAAAGTGATACTTATTCCACCACGTCAATGACTTAGCCCTGCAAAACAAATTGATTGTAAAGGCTATTATGGGCAGCTTATCAATGAGCATCACTTGTGCTTCTCACTGATTGCCGCCCATTACATTATTAATTTCACTCTCCGAACACTTGAGACATCACACGTGTTACCAGCAGCACCATCGGGTACTTACAAGGCTCAGGGCGGAGGTAGATGGAGGTTTCCATCTACATATTCTTGTATCTAGTGATTGTAAAGTGACATTAGCATCGCTGAATAATGTTCTGTCTGCTTCTCGCCAATATACATTATCCATTTTAACGGATTGATTTTGTAATTAACATAAGCTATACACTCTCACAAATACGGAAGCTGAGAACAAAGCATAAAATTGATGGAATACCTCCCACAAGATCTCAAGATTTTTCGTGGTAGGTGTTTAAGACTAATGCTTTAAGCATTCATCTTAAAGGAGATATCTGGGATTTTAAAAAAAAAATGGCTAAAAGCAGAAAATGGTATAAAAAGTAACCAACACTAACTTGTTAAATCCATCCACCTATACAGAACATGTTCACTTTTAAAGGGGTTATCCACTATTATATTATTTTTTTTACCATGCGCCTAAGAACAAACAGGCAGGTACCAGTAGTTACTAACTAGCTGCCTGTTCTGCCTAGTGCAGTCTCTGCCGGCACAGAGCCATCAGAGACAGCTTCTGACTGCGATTCTGCGTCTTCCGTTGACATCACATCAACAGAGCAGTGGCTTCTCTTCCGCTGTGCTCTGTTGATGGGGTGTGACTGCCGATATCATGATGATTGACATCTGGTTCCTCGCTGCCTAACTACAAGAAGCCGGGTGTCAATCAGCATGACTTTGGCAGTCATGCCCTGTCGACAGAGCAGCCCAGAAGAAGAACTGCTTTGTTGACATGGAGCAGCTGAATCACCATTAGGGGCAATCAGTGACTGCCCTGAGCTGACACCAGATACACCAGACACCAGAATTTTTTTTACTATAAGCCACAAAAACTAATATAGTCCTGGACAACCCCTTTAATTTGATTATGAATTCTGTTGATACCATTGTACACATGGGGCAAGTCAGTAAAGTTTAATAGGTCATTTGTGAATCATCCCGTAAAAGAAAGTGCCAAGTGATTGGCTCCAAAATCAGCTCCAATTGAAGTTGTCTTCTTCTGGGTCTTTGGTGCCGAGTTGAATTAGGGATCCAATATTGTGTCAGAGTCTTGGTCCACCAAAGAGTTATCTGGTACTAAGATGGCTTATACACTGAAAATCCTAATCAGATGTAGGACAGGCTCAAAAAGCACTGCATTGATATACAGTCTGAAAAGCTAGTCTCATGGAAGGTCTTTAACTCAAACCATCTATTAGCGCAAAAGTAGCATTTATGAATATTTTCCTTAAAACATAGGAAATACACAAATAATAAAAAACACGTTTTTCCTCAAACTAACTCAGTATTGCAACTTACATTGAGAAACATATAAAGAAATCTTCTCTGCATCTCCGAAGTTCAGCCATGTCCCCTCTACTTTGATTTTATCTTAGGTTCTATCATTGTTCTCGGCAGTACTTTTTCTGTTTACATTTCATAGTGTGCTGCTGTCACACTAGGTATGGGGAGAACCCAGCGTATAACGACGGGAACAGGGGAGGGAGCCCTACAACCAGGGAAAGGGAGAGTGGACACCCCTAAGGTGATCTAACGACACCCTGACTCCCCTATCGACCCTAAATAGGTTCCGCACCTTTCGCCGAATAGGATACCTTACCCCTAGCTGACCCTAGAGCTAGGCCCTAGGTAGGGAGGGGAAGGGTTGAGCACTAGTCAGCCCCACTGCAAACTAAAGTACAAATCAGGGAAACAAGGGAATACACTTAGCTTTGAGATGACACCGAAGAGCACGGCTACAATCCACAAAGGAACTCCAAGGAAATTCTAGATGACTACTAGAATTCCAGGCCTGAATAGAAGAGGAAACTCTATCACCAGCAACTCACTGGAGAAACTGAGTGTATTTTAGGATCCAGCAAGGGTGTGGTAATTAGAAGGAGAAGGTGAGGATCACCCCTGGGTCCAAAAGGTATAATCCCCAAGCAGGGTGAAGATTACCGCTAGTTCCTAGAAAGAGAGGGATAATGAAAGGATCAGGAAGATGTTTGCAAGGCCAAACACAGTGACCTTCTACAGCTGAATCCCTTATGACTGTCTGTCAAACCAGACACACCCGTGACAGCTGCTAACAACTGTGATATTTAAGTAAGTTTAAAAGTCACTTCACCCAACGAATTACACCTGTCAATTTCGGGAGATAAAATTTTGTAGGAATGCTTCTTCCCTATAACCGGTCAATGTAAATGTAACCAAAAATGGAGCAGACCATTAATCCCATCTTCTCTGCAAGATTTCCACAAGACTGTTTGTTTCAGGAACATGCAGACAATGCTGCTGTCTTAAAGATTAACAAAAAAACTTAAAGGGAATCTGTCACATTGTACTTGCAATCCGATGTACTTATAGCATGTTATAGGAGAAGCCGAGCAGAACAATATATGGGTTTATTGGAAAAGATTCTGTATAACTATTTTATTCATTGAAATCCCTTCTGTTTGTATGTATAACAGTCCAGTGGGCGGTCCTACTCAGTGATTGACAGCTATCTCTGCATGCAAAATCACACAGGGAAGACTGTCCATCATTGAATAGCACCGCCAAATGGACTGATGCATTAACACACCAGGGATTTCAGTGAATATAATACAAGCTTAACTGAGACTTTTCCCTCTAAATGTTTCTCGGCTCCTCCTTTTCTAGAACATCCTGGGGGAAGATCAGATACCATTTTCAACATGACAGATTCCCTTTAATAACTTTTTTGTCTCACGTCCACTATTCTAGCTAAATGGACACTGTTGGGTTCTTATTCACACAGTATAGTATTATCATGTTCTGCACTGTTCAGGACTGTAGAAGCAAAACACAAATATCAGGAACATAGTCAATGCAAGTATACACTCAATTTTTGGAACGACCACTAGCACGTGATTTCGTAACCTAAAGACAAGGTTCCATATGCATAATCCAAATATATCCTGCAAAAATATTAAAGGGGTTGTCCACTACTAGGACAACCCCTTCTTGATCTAAATGTTTGGCTCCGATAAAATAAAAAAGCTTATACTCATCTCTGGTGCCGGCGACGTTCCAGCAGTGTCGGCACTCGCGGTCCCGGGGCTCTCATGCGGTTGTTGTGACAAGTGGTTCCCAGCGCCCTATCAGCTCTGGCATCACTGTTTTTGCCTTCGTATGAAATTGAACATGAAGAGGAAGTTAGGGCTGCAGCTGATCTCTCACTTCCTCTTCATGTTAAAAACTTCCGAAGGCGGGGACCAGCGTTGATTGGGTGTCGGGCACTGCGTGTCATACAACTGCACGAGAGCCCCGGGACCGCGAGTTCCGACACCGTTGGAATGGTGTCGGCACGGGAGGTGAGTATAAGCTTTTTTATTTTATCGGGCCAAATAATTTAGATCAAGAAGGGGTTGTCCTGGTGGTGGGCAACCCCTTTAATGTAATATACCCAGAGACCCTGATAACCAATCCATTAAAAAAAGCAACATATTTTTGTAGGATCCAGCCAACATTGTAATGTCCTAATAGCTGCTCAATACTCTGACTCTTCTAGCAGAACTACTACTTAACCAGTAGACTTTGCCAATGCATAGCAGCATCCCAAGAGTTGATGCCTCACATGTGACCACTACACATAGTTTAGGTAGTGTCGATCACTCATCATCGATATATATGGACATAATATTTGGATTCAGGAAAAAAATCAGATCCGGCAGCAGAATAACTAAGTGAGTTTAATTCGATACAGTTGAGTTTTGGATTTCTCCTTCAATAGTTTAATGTAGGACAAAATGCAGTTACATCATCTCGTTCTGCATTACCATCCTAGTAAAAGTTACATGAGATCATGAGCATATCCCCAAGGGTTACTCATAGATGGGAAAATGGAAGCATTGCCTGCAGGCAAAAATGAAAAATGCACTATTTGTGGGAGATGACTCATTTAGTTTATTTTCCGAAGCTTATCATTTGCTTGTGTCATCTTAATCAATCAAGCACTTTCTCTGGAACTATAGGGCCTTGAGAGACAAAGAATAATAGTGCCAGTGATTTATGAGCGGTGACATAAATATTAGTGCATCATTAAAATATGAGCAACTCATGGAATGACTCAAACTGCTAAATGGACTTCGATAGTAGGACCGTGAGCATGGCAGGTGCAGCAGAACCAACGCTCTGTGCTATTCATCCACCCGCAGAAAAAATACACCATAGAGATGACAACAATGATGACAATTCTTTCTCCATAATTATAATTTATTAGACTTTATCATTTTTATCATTTATCATTTCCCTTACACAGTTGCAAATTATGGTACAAAGATTTGGTACAAAAATTTGTCATTTTTAGGGTACTTTTTTCACCTGCTCGCCGCACTTTTCTAAAAAAAAAGATCACGAGTAAAGATGAGCAAATTAATTTGTAAAACTGCTAATTAGGAATCTTGCACTCCACCTCCTACCTTTTGGCATCCCTGGCTCCTCTATTGGTTAGCCAGCTTGGCGTGACATTGTGTGTACACCACGCTGCAATGACATGTCCTCTTCAAACACATATTGATATTTTCATTGACTTACTATAAATATTCCGGTTCCTCTTGGAATTACAAGGCAAAAATTGGGCAGCACGGTGGTTCAGTGGTTAGCACTATGGCCTAGAAGTGATGGGATCCTGGATCCAGCATCTGCAAGATGTTTGCGGGAGTTTACTCCGTGTTCTCCGGTTTCCTTCCACACTCTAAAGATATACTGCTAGGGAATTTAGGTTGTAAGGACAGTGATGATGTTTGTAAAATTAATGGTGCTATATAAGCGAGTAAAATAAATAAATGTGCTTTAATGATCCATTCTTACAATTTACATGTATCACCTTTCTACCACTAGGACCTCCACAATCTCTAGATAAGGGATTCTTATCCACCAAGTCTACAGTATATTGACGACGCACCAGGCCTGCAAATCAAAAGAGTAGTCATGGAGGCAGGCAGTTAGGAGGTGGATTGTAGGGCACTTGTTCAGCAGTCACAGCATAAGGACCTGGATTATGGTTCTCCAAATTTATTCACTTATCTCACATATTCAGGCTTAACAAAAGGGACATGTCAACCTGCAACCAAACTAAATGACTACAGTCCTTGATGTTTGTGAGCTCATCTGCCCACCAACCGTCAATTGACAGCTATCTCCCTATGCACATAGGGAGAAAGTCATCAGTCGGCATGAGATGGTTTAGGGGAGCATCAGTTTATGAATATCAAGGGTAAAAAAGTAAATAATACTTCACTAGACTTGGGGTCTTTATCTTTGCTTTTTGTCACGTGTTCTTACTGGTGATCCCTTTTTTGGCAATACATGGCAACTGTTATAGGATTTGAACACAATTGACATTTATCACCTTACTATTACTGGGATCAAGAGATCCTGAGCCCCCCCCATTCCTTATCATTGCACAACTGCAGTCAAGCATATGCCTTGCCATTGTTCAATAGACTATAAATGGAATAGCCCCACTCATGCTCGACTACATTTAAAAGTGTTGTCCAGACTTGGGATGTCACTATATGTGATGTGCACACTGTCAAGATTCTCCAGTATCACTGGTGCGGGTGGGTGGTCAAGTGTGTGATTTACATACTTGTGGTCATGTGACAACTAGACCTGCTCATCTCGATAGATTTGCATTGAGAAAGGATGATCACGTCTAGTCGGAATGTGAGCGAAAGTATGCAAATCACATACAAGCGGTCATTTAACTGCACACTCACTTCAGCAATACCGGACAGTGGACGCACAACTTGCAGCCAGAATTCAGAAGTCTGCAGTTACACACATTGTATGCGGCTTCTCTTAAAGATCCCCATTGATTTACAGGTTTTTTTTTTATCTGCCATAACTTCCAGCAATCCTGCATTTAAAAAGTGGTTGTCACAATGATTAAACAGTGCTTTTAAATGTTTTTTTCAGCACTTCAGACAGATTCAGATTAACTTCGATCCATCTGTCCATAGGGGTCAAGTTGGAATCTCCATTCTCACTATAGATAATTGCTGTGGGAGAGAACCCGTAAACACCATGGCAGAAAATGTTCCCCAAGCTGTCCTGCTCAGTTGTCATTGTCCTTTTGTCCTCTTTTTAGTGTATCTTATCATGGCAAATGCATTGAGTAATCAGAGCTCAGACAAAGGTTAGGTGCGGTCGGTCATTTTCCGTGGCAAAACGTTGTAACTTTGGATTGGAGGGCACAATTTTATTGAAAAAAAAATATATATATATATATATATATATATATATATATATATATATATATATATATATATATAAATAAATAATATAAATAAATATTTTTAAAATAATTATTAATTTAATTTAATTGGACTGTTTGCAAAAGAGCCGCCTTCCCATACCATACGACTACTTTTCCGATGGTCTCAGCCCCGAGCTTTGTAGCCCGCCTTGATTGCATATGCCGACACTTTACAACTATTTGGCTATATATAAGATAAATTACTATTGTGTTCCTCTATTCATGTATTGTAGGTGATTCTCTCAGGATATTGAAACAATCTTTTTGGTCTTCTTCTAAACTTCCCCTGATCCTATTAAATGATATGACTGAGTTACTCATGAATGTTATTTTTAAGTTTCTTTAAAAAGAATGATTTAAGCAGAAATATCAAAAAATGTCAAATATGCCTGGTGGAAAATATTAGTTATCTTTAGCTACTCTTTATCTGATATTTCTTCTTCTAGATGTTCCCAAATGTCATAGTGATGATTATTAGAATGAAAATGATATAATTTCATGGCTACGAGTTTGAAGCTCACATGCCGAGCAGTTATTTCCTATTTGAAAACTTGGAACAAAGTAAGCAATAAAATATTGAAATCACCCGGAAAAAAAGAGATTGAAAAGTACAGGTTACCTGTCACTACGAGAAAGAAAATCATAATCATTCTTTAGGCTACTGTAAAAGTAGTGCAGATCTGTAAGAAAATAGAATGTCTCAACTTCAGCTCCCTCTCCCCTCTCACAGCATGCACAAAGAAAGAGAAAAGCTGCAGCTACATCCCCCTCCTCCCCTTCTAATATTTACAGGATTGCTGCAGATGGATTTTTTTTGAGGATTCTAAACATTTACAGAAAGTCTGCAGTCAGGGAAAAAGGAAACTACAGGTTGTCTTAAGATGAGATAATAAGTAGAGACTAGCGAATAAATTCTCAGGACCGTGGTCCAGCAGTCAGGTCAATATTCTATGGCTACAAGATGGGATCCCTACAAACCGCCACCTACCTTTCAGCATCCCCAGCACCTCTTTTAATGAGCTGATATGGCACAACTTCATCGTTGCAGCATGATTCAGAAACGACATTGTGTTAGCCAGGTTAATCAAAGGAGGATTAGAGGATGCCTTCAAATAGGAGGTGGCTTAAAGGGCTTCCTTCCTGCGACCATGGAATATTGATGTGGCTGTTGGACCAGGGTCTTGCTTATCTCATCTCATGAACAACGACATTAAAAGAAAAGTAATTTGTATATGTAAAAGTGGTGACATGTCAGTGTCTGTTGTACCATCAATGTGCAAAGGTAAATAAGTGAACCTCCCAACAGTTCAATCATTGCACTATTAGTCCAACTGAACATTGAGCCCATCCTCTTTATCTCTCTAAAATATTACAGAAAGATAAACTGGTAACATGAGCTTGAACATGGCAACTGAATTTTAATGTAGATGAATATAAAATAATGCTGAAACGTAATAATAGTGCTCCATATACATGAAATAAAATTAAATTGGTCATAGCTGAACAAGAAAAAAACGAAGGGGCCGATTCATCAAGACTAGCATAGCGCACTATTACGTATGCCCGTTTTGCTAGAGTAAAAGAATTCATTAGGAGGTGGATGCCACTTAATGAATTTGGCGCCTGTTCTGAGTGACGTGTGCCTCCGTGTGCTGCACCAGAAATGCTACTCCAGTTAAGGACTGGAGTAGCATTTCTAGCATACAAAATGCCGTTACTTTTGAATTTGATGGGCAGGCAGGACCATGCCCCAGTCCTACTTTGGCTCCTTCCAGCTCCGCCCATGTCATTAGAGCTGCTTTAAACTGGAGCGAAACCGCCAACAATGTCAAGATTTTTGTGCAATTCACCTCCTCCCTATATATACATGCATGTGTGGCACCCCAGGGGTCTGGTTTTCCACAGTAATGTAATGTTATGTCTGAGAGCAGGTGGGAGGTCCTTTGGTCAGGGATCCTGTGCATGCCACACCTCCTGCCCAGTCTTGGGAGGGGAAGGACTTCCCCTGTATAAACCCTGGGCTGAGGCAGGGTTAGTCAGTCAAGGAGAGTAGAGACAAGAAATAGTCACAGGAAGAAACAGCAGAAGCTCAGTGGGAGCATTACTACTACAAGTCAGGGGCTGGCAGCTGCAGAGCTCGCCCTGACTGAGAAGCTTTCTTACCGGACCCGGCGTCCGAGGCTGTGGGGACTAACTCTTACCCAGCAGCAGAAGCCGACCGGCAGGGGATTTCAGGTCCTCAGGCCCAGAAACCCGAAGGCACGGTCACACGCGTGGGACCAGCACCGCCATCGTGGAGCGGAAGCCATTAGAAGGCCCCGAGTCACCGGCCATACGGGTGAGCACCACACGGTACACTCAGGGACGTGGGCTACTTATATCCGCTTCTAGCAAGGTAGCCAGAAGAGTACAGTCAGTTGGGGAGGCCTACAACTCCGCCTGGCCAGGGGAGATCCCATCTGCTCAAGGACTGACCAGGCCCCGTTCACTAGCAAGTACTCCGGGAGGGTCTATCGTTGTTACCAGTAAAGACCCTGAATTACACCGCACCGTCTGAGTGGTTCCTGCTACCCCCATCATCCACATCTGCTGCCCTGAGGCCATACCCCTCCCGTTGGGGGTTATACCATCTACGCTGCACCATCCATCCACCGGCCTCAGCGGACTGTCTTGCAGCGGCAGCTCCATAGCTGCATTCAAGGGGTGGCGTAGTCGTCCTACATCTACCGCTGTTACATCGCCGCTCAGTTTGACTCCCTGGGCACGGACCGGGTCACCGCCACGAGACTACAACCCTCAAGAGATCCGGCTCCGGGTAAGCTCCCGCGTGCGCAACGCAGCGCGACACAGGCCCAGGGGCGCGTCAACTTTGGCGTAGTCGGCAGGATTTCGTGCCCGCAACCACCGGGTACTGCGTGCCTGAAAAAGAGACTTTTCAAACTTACCTGTGGTGAAGATTCCCGCCATCCGGCGCCATCTTCAGCCTTCTTCCCGCCATCGGTGAAGTTTCCCGCCATCCGGCGCCATCTTCTGCCTTCTTCCCGCCATCCGTGGAGTTTTCCCGCCATTGTACGCCATCTTGAGGACGCCGCGCGGGAAGAAGAGGGGCGTGGACTCCGAAAGCGCGCGAGAACTGAAGCCCCGCCTCACGTCCGGACGTTGCGTAAGGTCCTGGAAGGAGCCCAGCAGACGCCGACGTCACAGGAGCGCGACGGAAGGTCCTCAACCCTGACGATCCACTGCGGAGCCGCGGCCTACGGAACAGGATCATCGCAAGGTAGGCCACGGTCCACTAGGGGGGAGGAAGATGTCGGATGCGGAGGAGAGCTTCATTGCCTCAACCCCCGCCAGGGGTACCGCTGCTGCAGTTATGCCCTTCACCATGCCCTATATCCCGGGAGCAGCTTGACTACCCCAGTACTCAGGGGAGTCACATACCCTGCATGACTTTAGAGAAAAGCTGGATAGCCTCTTCCAGGTGTACCCCCTCACAGAAGAGCAAAAAGTGAGCATCCTGGTGGCCCAACTAACCGGGGCAGCCAAAAGGGAAGTAAAATCCTGGCCACCTGGGAGGAAGACTGTCGCAGGGATACTAACCCGGCTGAAGGACACCTTTGATACCCGCACCTCAGCCGAGATTAAGCTTAGATTCTACGGGTGCAAGCAGCGAGCGCATGAGAGTATAAGGGACTATGCACTAAACCTACAAGAGGCCCTGAGGGCCATTAAGCAGACCGACCCTGATGGAGTGGGAAACGAGGACAGGCTGTTGACCGAACAGTTTATAGAGGGACTGTATTGTAATACCCACCGAACCCAGTTGCGGGCAATGGCCTTACAGGATCCCCATCTGGGCTTTGCACAGTTCAAGGACAGAGCCATCCGGGTGCTCCGAGAACCGGCACCGGGTGGCGTTGTGACCCACAAGCGCCCTGCTATCACGTACCACCAGGAGGCGGCGCCCTTGTCGGCAGGGCCTGTGGGAGCTGATGCGCAGGCTTTGGACAATGACCCGGCTCCAGACCTACACCATCAGGTCCAAGAGCTAGTTAAGAGCGTTGCTGCGCTAACCCGAACTGTGCAGTCTTTACAGGCTTCCACCCCAGGGAAGATCCAGCTGGCATCCGGACCGGAGGACATCCCGTGGCGTCGACCAAGGAGGACCCCACCGGCCAGAGGAAGACCCAGTGACCGATACAGCGAGGACGGACGACCCATCTGCCGCCGCTGCAATCAACCTGGACATATGGCAAGGTACTGTTCTTTAAACGGGCACAACCTGGGGTAGAGGGCCAACCCCCAGGAAAAAGATCACCAGGCCCATCGAACTGGCGCGACAGATATGTGGGAGGACGTCCAGTCTTGCCTGTGGTACTGGATGGCATTCCCATGAGTGCCCTACTGGACACCGGGTCACAGGTCACCACCATCCCGTACGTGCTCTTTAAGCAGTACTGGAATGACTCGGATATTACCCGCTACCCTGACGACGACTTGAGTATCATCGCCAGCAATGGCCAGCCCGTGCCACAGATCGGATTTAAAGAGGTGACCATCAAAATCGGTAGAGTCGAACTGGCAGCACAGGGACTGATCATTGTAGATATTGAGAAACATGAGAGTCACCCAAAAATAACTCTAGGAACTAATGTAATTGAAAATTGTCTTGCAGAGGTGATTTTCCTTTTACAGCAGGTTGCCAAGAACGCCAGCTCCGGCGAGCAGCGGGTGCTCCAGAAAGAGATCCGGGCACTGATGCGACGGCAACAGGTGGAACTCTCCGGCGGTGAGATTGGTAGCGTAAGAATGTGTGACCCTTTTCCTATTGCCATGCCCCCAAAAAGTGAAATGATGATTTGGTGCCGGGCAGCTATTGGTCTGAGAGGTAGAGATTACCAGGCAATGGTAGAACCAGTTTACTCGGACAGTAGGCCCACCATTTTGACAGCACGGGGGGTGGTTGATGTACGCCATGGGAGGGTGCCCGTTCGCATAATAAATATCGGGGAGAGGGAAGTGTACCTGCCCCGGTATGCCACGCTAGCCAAATTATATACCATTAACCAAAATTCTATACAATCTGTGGAACCCTTGCCTCCATCTCACCCGGAGGAAGGTAACGGCTCTAAGAAAAACATGGAGGACTGGTGTCAGCAACTACATCTGGGTACTGACTCCACTCCCGCACACCAGAAACAAGGAGTCTATCGGGTGGTTCAGGAGTACGAGAGAGTGTTCAGTAAACACCCGTTAGACTTCGGGCGAGTCAAGGGGGTAGAACACCACATTCCCACGGGAGACCATCCTCCTATAAAAGAGAGGTATCGACCCGTACCCCCTGCCCACTACCAACACGCCAAGGGGATGCTTAGAGACATGAAGGAGGCTGGGGTGATCAGGGATAGCTGTAGCCCCTGGGCAGCTCCACTAGTCTTAGTCCGAAAGAAAGACAACACCATGAGGATGTGTGTATATTACCGGAAAATCAATCGTATCACACACAAGGATGCGTACCCCTTACCAAGGATAGAGGAGTCATTGGCTGCTTTAAGATCTGCTAACTTCTTCTCTACCTTGGATCTCACTAGCGGGTACTGGCAGGTTCCTGTAGCAGAGGCGGACCGGGAGAAGACCGCATTCACCACCCCGATGGGACTTAGCGAGTTCACCTGCATGCCGTTCGGACTCTGCAACGCACCGGGAACCTTCCAACGACTAATGGAGTGTTGTCTGGGCCACAGAAACTTCGAGACGGTCCTGTTGTACCTGGACGATGTCATCGTATATTCCAAGACGTATGAGGACCACCTGAAACACCTGGCGGAAGTGTTCGAAGCTCTGGCAAGTTACGGCCTAAAGGTGAAACCCTCCAAGTGTCACCTCCTGAAACCAAAGGTGCAGTACCTGGGACACGTGGTGAGCGCTGACGGAGTGGCTCCCGACCCTGATAAGATCACCGCAATTAAGGAATGGCCAAGCCCCTCCAGCGTAAAAGAAGTGCGGCAGTTCCTCGGGTTGGTAGGCTACTACCGAAGGTTTATTCCCGGTTTCACCAAAAAGGCAGCACCTATGCAGGACCTCCTGATAGGCCAGTCCCGGAAGGCCAAGAACCAGAAGCCGCCCTTCAAATGGGAGGAGCTGGAAGAAGAGTCCTTCCGCCAGCTGAAGATGGCCCTCACGGGGGACGAAATCCTGGCGTACCCGGATTATAGCCAGCCCTTTATCCTCTACACCGACGCCAGTAACATCGGGCTAGGAGCCGTACTGTCCCAGATCCAGCAGGGGAAGGAACGAGTAATCGCCTACGCCAGCCGAAAACTGCGACCCACCGAAAGGAACCCCGAGAATTACAGCTCATTTAAGTTAGAGTTCCTGGCCGTAGTATGGGCAGTCACCGAGCGCTTTAAGCATTACCTCGCTTCTTCCCGGTTCACCGTGTACACGGATAACAACCCGTTGACACACCTGGACACGGCAAGACTCGGTGCCCTGGAGCAGAGGTGGATGGCCCGTCTGTCCAACTACGAGTTCACAATCAAATACCGGGCAGGACGCTCCAATACCAACGCGGACGCCCTGTCCAGGATGCCCAACCTGCCGGACGGAGGAGAAGATCCGGAGGGACTGGAAGAAGTTGAACTCCCTGCATTCCACCGTCATGGGACTATCCAGTATTCCCACCGGGTAAGGAGTAAGCAGGCTGCTACGTTGAACCCCTTACCCCACTACAACTGGGCGGAAACGCAAGACAGCGACCCTGCCGTCCGACTGGTGAAGGAGATGCTGACTCGGCCGGAGGCTCGCCTTGAACCAGACGCTCCGGAGGAAGCCAAACAACTATGGGCAGAGAAGAGTCGACTGTTCCTTTACAAAGGGAAGTTGTGCCGCAGAATGGTTAACTCCCGGACGCATGAATTACTCTGGCAAGTAGTGGTGCCACGAAGAGACGCAGCCATGGTGATGGAGGCATACCACGACGGAGCTGGACACTTCGGGTGGAAGAAGCTGGAGTTCCTGCTGCGCGAGCGGTTCCACTGGGTAGGCATGAGGGGAACCATCGAGAAGTGGTGCAGAGACTGTGGCCCGTGCAACCTGAGAAGGAAGGACCGTGCCAGCCAGAAGACTCCCCTGCAATCCATCGTCACCCGGCAACCGTTGGAACTGGTAGCCTTGGATCATGTAAAACTGACCCCAAGCAGAAGTGGCTACGTCTACGCGTTAACCATCGTGGATCATTACTCCCGGTTTCTGGTTGTCGTCCCCGTCAAGGACTTAACGGCTCAAACAGCAGCTAGAGCCTTCCAGCAGCACTTTTGCCGTCCACACGGGTACCCGGACCAAGTGCTGACGGACCAGGGACCTGCCTTTGAAGCGGAGGTCTTCCAGGAATTCTGCAATCTGTATGGCTGCCGGAAGATAAGGACGACACCCTACCATCCACAAACTAATGGACTTTGTGAGAAAATGAACCAGGTGGTAATGGATCTTCTAAAAACGTTGCCCCTGGAAGAACGCAGTCTGTGGCCTGAGAAGTTGCCCGATCTGGTGGACCTATACAACCACATCCCGGTAGGTTCCACCAACTGTACCCCGGCTTACCTAATGAGGGCAAGACCTGGTAAGTTACCTGTTGACCTGGAAATGGGAGTCCTGACACCCGAGGACACTTCACCAGAAACAGACTGGGACACAGAGAGGCAGCAGCAGTACCGGAGAGTACAGGAGAGCGTGGAGCGAAGTCTCTGTCAGGCTAGGGAAAGACAAGAGAAAACTTACAACCAGTATGCTCCCGCTGTTCCCCTGGTACCCGGAGAGCAGGTCTTGAAGAGGAAGAGACGGCTCCACAAGTTGGATGACCAGTGGGAGAAGGACCCGTACACCGTACTGCCCTCAAGCCACGAGAACCCGAAGGTTTGTACCATCAGTAAAGACGGAGGGGAAACCACAGCCATTGTATCCCGGGACCACCTGAAGAAGTGTCCCGAACAACTGAGGAACCCTGAAGAGGAACAAGAAGACCATCGACCCGTAGAGGAAAGGGAAGATATGGTTAGTACTGTGCTCGGGGACTTCCCTCGGTCTTGGACTCAAGTCAATGGTGCAGTTGTGGTACCCGTACTCACCTTCCTCCAACCAGCATCCCAAGCACCTACGGAGCAACAGGTAGAGCTGGAAGAACAGCCGGTCCAGGAGGCAGAAGACTCCACACAAGCAGAACAGGAGGATCAACCCTCTGCTTATAGTGAGCCTGCCGTACCCCTAGTGAGACAAAGAGCCGGTAGACAGCTGCCCAGTTTACCCTTGACAGCTCCTACACCCTGTAGTTCAGGGCCAGACAGTCAGCTCCGTAGGTCCACTAGGGCCACTAGAGGCCAGTTACCCGCACGCTGGAGGATTTGAAGTGTATAAATTGTTTTATTTATGTTTATCTGTGTATTGTTGCTTGTGTATAATTTTGTGTTTCCAGTTATTTTTAGGAATCCTTGGTGGATTTACCGGGAATCCTTGTACATAGTTGGAGCGTAACCCAGGATGGACTAGAGACTGTTAAGGACTCGGGGTAGGACAGACCCCTACCTGGTTACGTCTCCCTGTTTTGGTGAAATGGACACCTTGCTTTCTTCAAAGACTACACCCGGTTACGGACATGCCGTGACCACCTTTATGTGTTTCTTCTTATTGTACTATTATTGTTGTTATATCTTGTTATGTTTTTTCTAAAATATGTTTAGTCCCGGAGTACTAAATTTCACTAGGGGGGAATGTGGCACCCCAGGGGTCTGGTTTTCCACAGTAATGTAATGTTATGTCTGAGAGCAGGTGGGAGGTCCTTTGGTCAGGGATCCTGTGCATGCCACACCTCCTGCCCAGTCTTGGGAGGGGAAGGACTTCCCCTGTATAAACCCTGGGCTGAGGCAGGGTTAGTCAGTCAAGGAGAGTAGAGACAAGAAATAGTCACAGGAAGAAACAGCAGAAGCTCAGTGGGAGCATTACTACTACAAGTCAGGGGCTGGCAGCTGCAGAGCTCGCCCTGACTGAGAAGCTTTCTTACTGGACCCGGCGTCCGAGGCTGTGGGGACTAACTCTTACCCAGCAGCAGAAGCCGACCGGCAGGGGATTTCAGGTCCTCGGGCCCAGAAACCCGAAGGCACGGTCACACGCGTGGGACCAGCACCGCCATCGTGGAGCGGAAGCCATTAGAAGGCCCCGAGTCACCGGCCATACGGGTGAGCACCACACGGTACACTCAGGGACGTGGGCTACTTATATCTGCTTTTAGCAAGGTAGCCAGAAGAGTACAGTCAGTTGGGGAGGCCTACAACTCCGCCTGGCCAGGGGAGATCCCATCTGCTCAAGGACTGACCAGGCCCCGTTCACTAGCAAGTACTCCGGGAGGGTCTATCGTTGTTACCAGTAAAGACCCTGAATTACACCGCACCGTCTCTGAGTGGTTCCTGCTACCCCCATCATCCACATCTGCTGCCCTGAGGCCATACCCCTCCCGTTGGGGGTTATACCATCTACGCTGCACCATCCATCCACCGGCCTCAGCGGACTGTCTTGCAGCGGCAGCTCCATAGCTGCATTCAACGGGTGGCGTAGTCGTCCTACATCTACCGCTGTTACATCGCCGCTCAGTTTGACTCCCTGGGCACGGACCGGGTCACCGCCACGAGACTACAACCCTCAAGAGATCCGGCTCCGGGTAAGCTCCCGCGTGCGCAACGCAGCGCGACACAGGCCCAGGGGCGCGTCACATGCTCCTTCAGTCTCCAGATGTGGCACTAACTCTCCAACTGTTGTGCACCCCAGCCTTAATGAATGGCTCACTGGAGTACAGTTTGCCAAATTAATTAAAAGACACACTCCACTTAATGAATTTGGCACATCTTATCAGTGGTGTGCACCTCACCAGAAATGTTATTCCACTCGAAGACTGGAGTAGCATTTCTAGTGTGAAAAATGTTGCCACACCTAACTCCACCCCATTTCCTTCCCAACTCTGCACATTTTGGCTGAGCTCCTTCAAACAGGCATACTGTAAAAATGCCAAAAAGTTGCACATTTTGGAGTAAAAATTTTGCAACTTTTCAAAGCGATTTATACCAGATTTCAGGTGCAAAAACTTTGATAAAGCCAAATTCCGGAACTTGTAGTGCCAAAAATATTGAAAAGCAAAAATTGTAACCAGTAAGTGGCTAGTAGAAAGAATTAATTGATACATTGATCGGTACATTTGGGCACAAATGCATTAATACGGTATTATGCGTAATACAAGAACAGCAGCAAACATTGGAATCACTTGAGATCACTAAAAGCTTCTGAGAGAAGAGTCTACGAGACCAAAACCATTAAATGTTAGAGAAAAAAAAAATCAAAAAAGAGAAGAACGTTTTCCGTGATGGAAAAGAATCAGTGAAAGGACACACAGATCAAATTGTGGGAATGTACCTCGAGAGACCGGTATGGAAATGACAGCGAGTACTAAAATGCCTTTCCTGTAAACAGCAATAAAAGTTTGCTGTGACCTTTTCTAAACACAGTAGAGCATATCATTAAAAGCATTTGCATTTCTTAATTGAAAAAACGTTGCAACTCAAAAATGATTGTTGAGCCATGACATGGCAATCTTTCCTTGCACCTTCCCTCTAAACTGCAAGGTAATTATCCACGTTATACAATGGTACAGAGAATACTTATTTTCTCTTAAGAGCAACTGTTTGAAGATCACCAAGACTGAGCAACTCACGGATGTAAAACTGGCCTGAAATTGCCCTGTAAATGTCTGATTTGTATTCTTCAACTAAAATTGAGCTTTTTCGCTTGGTAGATTGGATATAAATGTCTTGGGAATTCGTCATAAATAGTCGAAAACAAAGACAGAACTTTTTAGCTAATTTGTGCACAGTGCACATTGCTAATGACATATCAATAAGACATGCAAGATTAACTTAATGAAAATGTAAGATATTAAGAATCAAATTAATGCCAAAACATTTATGGTACAATACGGTTAAAAAGGCAAAAGTCAAATTATTTTAATTAGCGTCAAAAATATAATTTGGTAAAAAGCAATGTCCAGCATTGAAAACTGATTTAACTGGTTGTGCAGGTCTAAATAAAAATTATTTTAGGGGCCACTTTTTGCACTTGTATAGACAGAGACTATAAGACGATTGACTGCGGACTCAATTTTCTATATAGGTGCAAATTTCAATGGTGGGATTCACATCCATCAGATGTTTATGACTTATGCTCTAGATATGCTACAAACAGTGGCCTTGAGACAATGGACATTCTCAAGATAAACGCAGGTCCCTGTGGTTATGTTCACATGTCCAGTAATGCTCTGTTACAAATCCATTAGGAGAAAAGTTGTGCTGACACAACTTTTTAGTCCGTTATTCACTAACTGATCTCTGACGGATTCAATGGGCAACAGATCCGTTAATGCTTCATCCGTTGTCGTCTATTTCTAATGGATCCAGCAAGAAAAATCCTTGGACTCACGGCTCAGTGAATTTTTCATGCATTGGCCCCCTGGATAGATGAGTTGACATTAATTCCAGGTAACTGTCTGCAGTATAGTCTTGCTGTCGTCATTCTTCACCATTTGTTAAAACTGCTGTATATGCACATATCTAATATGTGCAAGAACTGCTCCAATTCTCATGTTCTGTAACTTGTCATCTACACTATCTCTTTGGATGGTACCTCTTCATCAGTATTCTTCCAGCACTATAGGTGTAGCAACTTTCTTTTCCACACTTCCCAACATTCATTTCTACTGCCTTTGGCTAATGACTTGCCTGCCCTGAAATGAAATCTCTCTGTTATGCAGTTTTATAGACAAATCGGGAACAGAGAGACAATGACCCAGGACCCATCCCCACTTCCTGTAATCTGTGTCATCATCTCTGCTGCTTGAAGCAGATTATACTTAACAACAGGCAGTGGACAACAAGTTAAACTGAAGATAGACACCGTCAGGCCAAATAATCAAATCTTTTATGCCAGTATTCTGGTGTCAAAAACTTTGAAAAGTTGCATAACTTTGGCACAACTCAAGGCTGCACTACAATTTTTCAACTTTTGACATTCTCGCTCCATTTTTGGCCAGCACAAATAAATGCCGGAAATCTTACTCCAGCAGGTGTATGCTACTTGCTCAACACTCCTGATTCATGAAGAGGCATACACCTCTTACTCCAGCAGGTGTAATCCTCTTCATGAATTAGGAGCTTCTGACTCCAGCCCATCTCCTCATCAAGAACGGCGTGAACAACGCCAGCCTTGATGAATCGGACCCCTAGTGTCCAGCTCTTTGGAGTGATTTTTTGGAAGTAAACTAAAACAATTTTGATATTAAGTGATTAGGAGATTGCCTATTTATTTCATCATCTATCAAATTAGATTACGTTGCATGGAAGTACAGAGACCATTCAAATTATAGGCCTAGCCTTATTGAGATTTTCCCCATAACTTGAAATTCTACCAGTTGCTCATCTCTTACTCCTCAGCAATAAATTATAAAGAGCAGCGGCATTTTCAACATGATAGGTTAACAATTGAAAATATAGACCGGTAAATAAATGTGGTAATGGGCACAAGGATATAGAAGACAGTGGCATATAGGACAATACAGATTTGTTTATGACTATCCAACGTATGCCATGTACATACAAGCCAATTCAGTCTCTCGAAATCCTTCATATTGTCATCCACCATTTATGGAATCTAGCTCTCTTTCCTTGTCATCAAGCTCCAGTTATCTTAGTCTTCCATTCTCAGTTTTCTTGCTCTTTATTACGTCTTGTTGATACAGAAACATTTGCAGTCTACACTCCATATTCACCAAAGCGAGGTTAATGATATTATGGACATAGCCATTGTTCTGCTGTTGATCCCAGACATATGACAAGAGACTCAAGGCTGCATATCTATTTCTCAACATCTGGCTTCTCCTGGGTTTACTTTGATTTCTTAGCTAAGATTTGCTCTGAATAACGCAAGTCTCTGGCAGCATCTTTTATCTTCATTACATTGATGCCAGTGGAACATCCCCAAAGTATCAGATGACATCCTTATTCTTTCTTTTCACTTTAACTTGATACTATTCCTGTTTGCTGATTACAATCTATAGAATCTTCTGTGACACCTTCAAATTGATGAAGACAAGTATGAGGGGGGTATGTTTAATGCAGGAATGCATTAAACTTCAAGCATATAGTATCAGAATGCATAGTTCTTAGACTTCGTGAATAACAACCCAATGGCTTCTAAAATCAGAGAGATGAAAGTTCAGAAAAATTCTGTCCACGCTAGTGTAAGGGAAATAACTTTTGTGATAGATCTGTTTACTGATGGATCAGGTTTTCCAGGACATTAACATAAATAACCTTTCCAAAAACAGATCATTGAGGAATCGACTCTCATAATCTTCACTGGTTATTGCCATCAAAAATAAAAGAAAGTAGACAAACATCTTAACAGTAACAGAAAAGTTAGATAAAGTGTCCATTTTTGCATTTAGGGTTGTGTATGTTCAAATTTGTCAGCAGTACTGTATTCCCATATATAGAGTAAATATCTCCTGACAGAGTATCTAAAAATCAGTTTATTTTTCCAAACCAATCGTCATTCGCCGCTCATCTCAGGGTATGTCAAGTCAAGAGGAAAGGGAAGGAAGAATACACCTGTAGCATGCATAGCATTTATGGACATGGATGGAGGTATTGAGAATTGTTTGGCTATATGACCTATATGAATCTCTCTCGATTCCTAGTTTTAATTCTGCATTTTATTCCTCTATGTTCGGCTATAATTACCATGATGTATCAGCAGGGCATTATATGATCAGCTACAAGCAGCCTCATCTATGTCTGCTGTTTTTTCCGTCTCTCTATATTCTCCAAAATAATCTAAAAAGATTGTTGAACAGTCATCTTGTATATTATAGCGATGTGACAGAAACTGTGCAATCATCATCAACAACTGTGATAGGAGATTCTGTTCCTCCTGTGGGGAACTACTGTGGTACATTCATCTCAGTTATGCTTTGGTGATCCTCTTCAGAGAACATAAAAACGTAATTCTCAGGGGGTCACCATGAGATCTCAAGATCCAACTGAGGAGAGCGAATCTATGAATTTTCAGATAGAAAGGAACAATGTAAATAAGGTAATACTATACATAATAAATAAAAAATCAGTAGATTGCTACTTTAAGATTTCCAATTTATGATTAAAATACTGAAGGGCATTTTAACTGTTGCTGTGCCATATTTGCCAACAGACCTTAATTTGCGGGGAATATCCCAATTTTCCAAAAATTTCAGGAGTTTCCGGAAAGGGGGAGGTGTTTAAGTAAATTCCAACTAAAGTTGGTGACCTTTTCTGGTTTTGGGCATTCATTGAGCAGTTTTAGAGCAAGTCTTAAAGGTGTTGTCCATTCTTGAGGTTAAAGTCTGCTGTCACTCTATGTTACTGCTGACTTTTGAATCCTCACAGCGCGTGTACTGCACACTGTCAGGATTCTCAGGTGCTGACGACAAGATCGGGCAGTCATGTGACCGCAAGTATGCGATTTGCATACTTCCAGCCACATTCTGGATAGACATGCCCGGTCTTGCTCAATTTACTTGCACAGTGACCACATGTATGTATATTGCTTACTTTACTCAAGCCTGAACAACCCCTTTAACATTCCTGTTTTAATAACAGGTTAATAATTGTCATGCAAACTTTATTCTTTACTCTAGCCATTAACATTAGATTTGACTGGCAATTGCTATATCAGTTATTTTTGTAAAAGATCTCAACCACCTAAAATTCTGTGGGTTAGAAGCACATTTCCGTTAGAAGAGACATAAAAATTGTGACGTAAACAAGTAGACATGATCTCAGTTTTTTTGGGCCAACAAAACAATGACTTTCTTCCCCTATTTACAGCATTTAAGCAATTGATCTGTCATGTTACTGCCTACTAGAGGTGGATCAATTTGGGTTTTTGAAAGATTTATGGAGGGCAATTAATGTCAATCTCAAGGAAATATGGAATAGTGTTGTATAAATATAAACTGGATAATGCTTAAATAGGACAGGCTCCATCCTCGAATTTCTGTCATCTTCAAAGAGTCTTGACAGTCACTTATCCACAAGATTGTAGTATAAAGTAATATATATTCCATTACAGAGAATAGTTCTATGTAATGAATAAGATTTATCGGCGAAGATCACACTACATTCCTATGAAAAAAAATCTATTTGTATAGAGGAATAATATAGACTTTCTCGATTTTGATTCTTCGAGCTTCTCCCAGACTGTCCATTTTCTCCATATGAAGTACGGCATCTGTATTCAAATGCTGTTTGATTCTGTCTTGGCGTTTAAACAATGTACATTTCACCTTATGTCACAGTGGTTTAGCATCAAATTGATTGCATGGTTTGGATATACTGTATAGAATGAGTTCTTGTTTGTATCTATTCCTTAGCAATTTTTCAGGCTCGGGATCTGAAGATGAGATGCCGGGTTTGAAATAATATGTTTGATAGTTCAGGAGGAGGTTTATGAAACTGTAACAAATTCTGCAATTTGAATGGGGTGGATGTTCTAGTTTTATTTCTTAGTAAAACGTAACATTCGACTATTTTGAAAGTAACCTTCATTGTCGTGATGAAAGGAACTTTTGGCAAAGAGCAAGGATTGGGAAGTCCATTGGGTTTGGGCTCAAGTCAACAAAATGAAAATATTTGATCATCAGTTCTTCATTAATTCTTGATCATCAACACTAATGCCACGTTAATACGTTCAGTATTTGGTCAGTATTTTATATCAGTATTTTTAGGTCAAAATCTGAGGTGTTACAATCAGAGGAAAAGTATAATAGAAACACGTCACCACTTCTGTATTTATCACCCACTCCTGGTATTCACTTACAAATGCTGATGTAAAATACTGACCAAATACTGAATGTGTGACTGTGGTCCAACTGTTGGAAAAACAAAGTATGACGTTTTGTTGCTTATTGCAAAATCAGACTTTCTTAAAGGGGTTTTCCGGTTCCGGGACATTTTTTTTTGCATATGGGGCTAAGAATTAATTCTGCCCGATGCAGATCTCTGCCAGCTCAGAGAGGTTATGGACCACTCCTGCCGGCGATTCTGTGACTTTTGATGACGTCATGTCGACAGAGCTGCACCTCCTCTTTCGCTCTGCTCACAGGGCATCCCTGCCGATGTCATGCTGATTAACTCAGCTCCCCACTGCCTAACTGCGGGGAGACGGCTGCAGTGATGCCCTGTTGCATCCCATAGTACAATACAAAATATATCCAGCAGTCAGATCCTCTTTTAAAATTACTTTTTATTCAAAAATTTTAAAATACACAGTTAAAGAGTGAAAACGGGTTTCAGACTAAGTCTTCAATCTTGCAATAACTAAGGACTTAGTCTGAAACGCGTTTGCTCTTTTGGCAACTGTGCATTTTTATATTTTTCAATAAAAAAATGATTTTAAAAGAGGATCCGGCTGCTGGATACATTTTGCTTTCTACTATTTAAGACCATTTTTTATTACAGGTTTAAAAGGACAAAAACACTTTAATATTGAGTTCCTACTTCAAGGTGACAGTCCCTCTTCCTATATATTCTTCATTTTATATCTAATTGTTTATTAGTACAATATAGGCAATGACATTGGCAGAGTAATGGTCACCCTCACCTACTGGCATGGTATGGAGCTACTATGTGTATGGTTAGGTCCCCATTACCCTTGGATGGCATAAATATTAATTGTCTAAGTAAACTCCCACCCAAGACGTTTATGAAGCATTAGTTAATTGGTTAACAGGAGCAAATTCCAACTGTAACAACATTTCAGAGCTAAAGTTCAGTCTGAACTGAAGCACAATGGTCCAGGAGCTCCATGGGCCCCGGTATCTCCAGTTCAAGGTGAAAAGAACGTACTACAAACATCGCTACATTTATAATATGGTCCTGTGAAACCACACAAGTTACTGTATATTACAGTAAAGTCTATGTTGCAGTTTTATTCACATATTTGAAGCAATGTCATTGGTAAAATATGCATTTTTTTTTTAAAACTATGGGCCCGATTTATCTTTTGCATTTTTTTTTTAATTCCTTTTTTTCAATTGTTGTTTTCGCTGTTTTTTTTTTGCGTCAAATTCATCAAAATGGTGCACATAATTCATAAATTTGTACAAAGCCCAAAATTTTCTTTTTTCTGCCTCTTTTTTTGTGACTTTTTAAACTCAAAAAATTGCAGATTTTGCAAGTTATATAATAACACACATAATCCCTTAAGGCCAAAAACAGGAATTAACTGGAGACACGACACAATTGAAAGTAAAAAGGCATATTTTTATTATTAAATTCATTAAAATTATTTTGTACTCACACACATATATATTAAAAATTAAGCAGGAAAATATTATTATCAGCAAAGCAGGGACAGATATGTGGGTCTCAAACCAAAGGCTAACTATATAAGCTAGGCAGACTAGAGACATATATTCAAAGATATTGTAAGATATTATTCTACAGCCCAAATGATGGACCAGTATGTATAAAGTGCTAGTACTCAGTATATATGTGGATCTCAAGTCAAAGGCTAATTATATAAAACAGGCAGACTAAAAATATATATTCAGAGATATTGTAAGATATTATTCTACAGCCCAAAGTAATGGACCAGTATACATAAAGTGCTAGTGCTCAGTATTATTCATCAAAACTTACAGTATTGCACATAAAGTTACCACATATGCCTGCTGACCAGTCAATATGAATAGAACTACCTATTGGTATAGTCCACCCTCTTTGTAAATATACTGCCAACATTAAGGTCCTAATTGATAGAAAGCCCACAATCATGTGGATTCAAAAACGGCAAAACACCGGGACCACAGTAAGGCATAGAAAGCAAGGGGACATTACCTATCGCCAAGTGGAGAGAGAAAATGTAGCCCACAGTTCCTGCTGCTGCACCCCGACGACGCCGTTTCGCCACGCTTCTTCCAGGGGGCGTTTGCAAGTTGTCACAACAAATGCAACTTTTTAACTAGCGTACAAAACATCACTTCAGGAAGGACACTGGAGTAGAGTTAAGACAAATTTTGGAACTTTTTAAAAAAGTAGTATTTCATGAATTTCTCTAAATCCCCTGAAAAAGCCTCAATGACATGAAAATCAATAAACTAACTAAACCACAAAAGACAACTTGAGAAAAGGCGCAAACCGTTTGATGAATTTGTTGCAAATCAAAAAGTCGCTTATTGACTGGTATTCGAGACAAAAAACTAGCTGAAATGCAATGAAGTTTGTCACATCATTAATTGTTGGGAATCCATTTAAGACTAGGTGCAGACAACCGTATTTTCTCTCATCCAAGAGAATCGGGTCGATTATGGAAACAACTCTCTGATCAAACTCTGATCAGAGTGTGATCATAGTGGGATCGATTCTCTTGGATGAAGAAAAGGTGGAGAAAAAAAATTCTCTCTCTTCTCCATTCTGTCAGTCAGAGGGCACTCCTATGTCATACCAGTGCAGTTCAAAGTTTTCCACTGACTCATTAACTTGCATGGCCGAGTGCGTTACGAAACATGTGCACGGCCCCATAGGATTACATTGGTCCGAGTGCAATGTAAAATTTTGTCAGATCGCACTTGGACCGAAAATATGTTTATATGCACTCAGACAATCTATTTTTTAGATAAAAAATGAAAGGTAGAAATGCCAACACTGCTAAGACACCCTCAAGGAATGCATTTAGGCAAACATTAATTATGGATTACCAGATATAGTGGTGCTCATCTTGAGATATAGCAGTACAAAATAGTGAGCAAAAAAGCAGCACTCACCACTGCTGTTTTATGTAAACTACCGTTTCGGCTAAAGAAGAAGCATATTTTTTTAGATAGAAGTCAGCTGTAATTGTCAGGGAAGACGCATCTGACTATGTGGGTAGAATTTTGCATTTCATGTCGGCTATGCATAGGAATGACCATCCATTGAGTGGATAGACTGACCGGACTCTTCAGAGCAGGCATCGCTTAAAGAGAACAACAGTTAGTTGTGGCTCATATAGTGGGGTCCAAAGTGAGCGACCCTCACTAATATGTCCGCATGCCTCAAAAGAAAAAATTACCAACTCTTCCCGAAGACCTGGAAGGTGGAAGATGGGGAGATCACCAGACTCCTGGATGAGTTGACAAATCTCTGAGGCACAGAATAAGCCTCCTGGAAAGCAGTACTTGTCAAGATTTTTATTGCCATGACACTAAACCCTGACGTCCAAAGAGATGTTCACAAGGCAGGATGGGATGTGTATGATTCTTGACTTGCCATAAAGAAATGTGGTTATGCTAATAAAAATTTGCCTGTATAGTTAACGCATTGCAATCCCCCATCTCTTAGAAAAAAGGTTTGAAAAGTTGGCAAGTAGTCTAAAAGGACATATGGACTGGGGTTGTTTTTTATGTGACAACTAGTGTTGAGCGAATTTGTTCGGCATTTCAAATTCGTGTTTGTGTTCAGGGTTCCGACTTGTTCGCGCCAAAAAATCGGCTCCACCCATGAACATCCCTGATTTGCCACGCTGTCGCGCAGATGACATCTGCGTGACAGCGTGGCAAATCAGAGATGTTCATGGGCGGAGCCGATTTTTTGGCGCGAACAAGTCGGAACTACAAACACGAATTTGAAATGCCGAACAAATTCGCTCAACACTAGTAATAACCTCTGTAAGGTTAGGTGCACATGACCATTTTCTCTCTATCCAAAAAAACTGTTTGATTATGCTGATCAGACTCTGATCAGAGTTTGATCAGTGTTTGATCAGAGTGGGATCAGTTTTTCTGTGAGGTGGAGAGAAAAAAATAAAAAAGTTTGTCCACCTTTTCCATTATGTTCGTCCATGAAAATTGGACTGCACTTTGCTGTCATCCAAGTACGGTCCGACATTTTCCATGGACCTAAAGACTTGCATTGCCAAGTTTGATCCGAAACTCAAGATCAAAATTGGACATGCCACCAATTTCTTTTCGGTCAAAATTGGTTGTGTATAATTGGTTGTGTGCATGAGCCCTAATAGTGTGAATTCTCAAGAATTTTAGTTCCATTTAGTTTGTAGATGATGAGTCCACCATACACATAACTTTTGGAACCGTCAATAACAATTTGTCCTGCCTCAAACTGTTTAATCCAAGAAGTCCATTTTTCTTCCTAACAACATCTACTAATGCTCTTATATGAAGCTAAGAAATCATTTACATTCCGTTAAAGTCCAGAAACAGGAACTCTTAATTGTTTTAAAGACCAATTTTCCGAGATGCATAAATGAAAGTGGCCGATTATTTCTATAGCGCAGGATTGGTGCTCAGTGGTTTGATTTATCGTGCATAATGGAACCTTAACAAGCGTGATGTTGATATTCCGTAAATGGCACATTGGTATATCAACAAAAGATACATTCCCATTGTTCTCTCTGGCTCAGAATCCAATTCCATACTGTTCTGCTTTTTAATTTTACAAAGTTATGCTAATGCTTGTTAATGTATTCCAAATACTGATATGGAAAATGACATGTTTAGACCGAAAAAAAACCCTGTTATCATTACTTAAGGCCCCAAAAATCCATTTTGACAATACATTTACATATCTCTTATGGCACTTAAATTGACAAAGCCTCTTTGATGGGGAAGTGGGCTGTGACTGCCACAGCTAAACACGCACATATCCAGAGCTCTCTCTTTTCAGCTGTTTTTTTTTTTTTTCATTTATACCATGTGCTTTGCTTGGAATATTAAACGGCTAAACTTTCAGTAGTACTGAAGATCAGAAATATCAGATCTATGGGACCAATGACACAGAAAAATGTCTGCAATGCAGCAATCTTGAAAGCAAATAATGGCTATTGTAACCTTCTAGCACATATAAGTCAAACTCTGGCCCATGGGCCAAATCTGGCCTGCAGGGTGGTTATATTTAACCCGCGACAACATATTCTGTATGGAGGACTATGTGGGGCACATTATTCTGTATGGAGGACTATGTGGGGCCCATTATTCTGTATGGAGGACTATGTGAGGCCATTATACTGTATGGAGCACTATGTGGGGCCCATTATTCTGCATGGAGGACTATGTGGGACCCATTATACTGTATGGAGGACTATGTGGGGCCCATTATACTGTATGGAGGACTATGTGGGGCCCATTATTCTGTATGGAGGACTATGTGGGGCCCATTATTCTGTATGGAGGACTATGTGGGCCCATTATACTGTATGGAGGACTATGTGGGGCCCATTATACTGTATGGAGGACTTTGTGGGGCCCATTATACTGTATGGAGGACTGTGTGGGGCACATTATTTTCTATAGAGGACTATGTGGGGCCATTATTCTGTATGGAGGACTATGTGGGGCCCATTATACTGTGTGGAGGACTATGTGGGACCCATTATACTATATGCAGGACTATGTGGGACCCATTATACTGTATGGAGGACTATGTGGGGCCCATTATACTGTATGGAGGACTATGTGGGGCCTATTATACTATATGCAGAACTATGTGGGGCCCATTATACTGTATGGAGGACTATGTGGGGCCCTTTATACTGTATGCAGTACTATGTGGGGCACATTATTCTGTATGGAGGACTACGTGGGGCCCATTATTCTGTATGTATGACTATGTAGGGCACATTATTCTGTATGGAGGACTATGTGGTGCCCATTATTCTGTATGGAAAACTATGCGGGGCCCATTATACTGTATACTGGTTGGCCCGCGACTTTGTCCAAGTTTTTCATTTTGGCCCTCTGTGTGTTTTGAGTTTGACATCCCTGTTCTAGGAATATCATTTTTTGTGTGACGCATAGTGATAGCTACCGACAGGTAGACGAGTCAAAGCAAGGCAATCATTTATCGGGGGAAAAGATACTAGCTTTTGCTACTCTAGCCTTGTAGCTATTCCAAATTATTACACAAATGCTATTTTTCTTTGATTTTCCTCGATGGTTGAGTCAGTAAAAAGTTCAAATCATCAACTGTTACAGTATAAATCACATTTTATTGGGAAACCTTCCAATGATAACAAAATTTTTTCAAATCTAAAAAAAGCTCAAAATGCGCTGTCCCAAAATTGAGTTTCCAAACATTTTATCGGTTGTAAAGAACTGAAAATGGTCATTTGTTGAATTAGCAGCATTAAGAGGTCACATTTACTGAAATCAACAGCTTTTTCAATCAAAAAAGCGTTACAGGCCAAGTTACATGTTAACAAAGGACCCCCATCTTTGATATCACCTTCTCGCATTCATTGAACTTTTGAGTTTTTGGTTAGTTTGAATTTCTTTGCAGGGTGTCAGAATAGCTTCCCAGTGCACAGCAGAATCCACCTGAAAAAGATATTGTGTGCACATACCCAAAGACTTATCACAGCACACAAAGGAACTCTCTGCAGACTTCTTATCTTCTCACTGTCTTGTAGCGGTTTCCAAAGAACACTACAAACAGGATTC
The DNA here is from genome assembly GCF_046119375.1 of Phyllobates terribilis. Classification (NCBI taxonomy): domain Eukaryota; kingdom Metazoa; phylum Chordata; class Amphibia; order Anura; family Dendrobatidae; genus Phyllobates; species Phyllobates terribilis. The sequence continues at coordinate 149,601,003 of NW_027362768.1, forward strand.
AGGTACGGCACAGCAGACTAGAAGGCTGAAACAAAACTCTGGCTTTATTACAGTGGTGGCCAAAGGTATTGGCACCACTGCAATTCTGTCAGATAATACTCAGTTTCTTCCTGAAAATGATTGCAATCACAAATTCTTTGGATACAATTCCACACCAAACCTAAAAAAGGGGGTGGACAAAAGTATTGGCACTGTTTGAAAAATCATGTGATGCTTCTCTAATTCGTGTAATTAACAGCACCTGTAACTTACCTGTGGCACCTAACAGGTGTTGGCAATAACTAAATCACACTTGCAGCCAGTTAACATGGATTAAAGTTGACTCAACCTCTGTCCTGTGTCCTTGTGTGTACCACATTGAGCATGGAGAAAAGAAAGAAGACCAAAGAACTGTCTGAGGACTTGAGAAACCAAATTGTGAGGAAGCATGAGCAATCTCAAGGCTACAAGTCCATCTCCAAAGACCTGAATGTTCCTGTGTCTTCCGTGCACAGTGTCATCAAGAAGTTTAAAGCGCATGGCACTGTGGCTAACCTCCCTAGATGTGGACGGAAAAGAAAAATTGACGAGAGATTTCAACGCAAGATTGTGCGGATGGTGGATAAAGAACCTCGACTAACATCCTACCAAGTTCAAGCTGTCCTGCAGTCCGAGGGTACAACAGTGTCAACCCGTACTATCCGTCGGCGTCTGAATGAAAATGGACTGTATGGTAGGATACCCAGGAAGACCCCACTTCTTACCCCGAGACATAAAAAAGCCAGGCTGGAGTTTGCCAAAACTTACCTGTGAAAGCCTAAAACGTTTTGGTAGAATGTTCTCTGGTCAGATGAGACAAAAGTAGAGCTTTTTGGGAAAAAGCATCAACATAGAGTGTACAGGAAAAAAAAGAGGCATTCAAAGAAAAGAACATGGTCCCTACAGTCAAACATGGCAGAGATTCCCTGATGTTTTGGGGTTGCTTTGCTGCCTCTGGCACTGGACTGCTTGACCGTGTGCATGGCATTATGAAGTCTGAAGACTACCAACAAATTTTGCAGCATAATGTAGGGCCCAGTGTGAGAAAGCTGGGTCTCCCTCAGAGGTCATGGGTCTTCCAGCAGGACAATGACCCAAAATACACTTCCAAAAGCACTATAAAATGGTTTGAGAGAAAGCACTGGAGACTTCTAAGGTGGCCAGCAATGAGTCCAGACCTGAATCCCATAGAACACCTGTGGAGAGATCTCAAAATGGCAGTTTGGAGAAGGCACCCTTCAAATATCAGGGACCTGGAGCAGTTTGCCAAAGAAGAATGGTCTACAATTCCAGCAGAGCATTGTAAGAAACTCATTGATGGTTAGCGGAAGCGGTTTTTCGCAGTTATTTTGGCTAAAGGTTGTGCAACCAAGTATTAGGCTGAGGGTGCCAATACTTTTGTCTGGCCCATTTTTGGAGTTTTGTGTGAAATGATCAATGATTTGATTTTTGCTTCATTCTCTTTTGTGTTTTTTCCTTGCAAGCAAATTAAATGAAGATAATAATACCAAAGAATTTGTGATTGCAATGATTTTCAGGAAGAAACTGAGTATTATCTGACAGAATTGCAGGGGTGCCAATACTTTTGGCCACCACTGTATGTATAAAGGGATTATATTGCGGGAAGTGAGTATAACAGTATTTACAATGACAATATTAATAACATGAATACTGGAAGAAAGATGTCCCCTATCCATCTTTCCGATTGCTCTTGTCCAACTGTTAGGACTCCCACCTATCCTGAAAATGGGGCTTTGCTAAGTTCCATCTAAATGAAATGGAGGTTGAGCATGTGTATCACTTTAAGACTGATGGGGATAGCCAAGAACAAAGAATGAAAAGAGCCAATGAGCGTATCTGACCTCTGCTTAATTCAGATGGTACTCTGCAAAACACCATTCAAAAGATCAGAAGGAGTCCCATTTTTTGGCATCAAATCAATCATGAAGTTGTCCCTAATTCTACAGATAGGGAAAAAGGTCAATAATAAAATATCTGCTAATTTGTAATTCCACACAGATTGGATTATAAAGTACCTTGGACAATTAGTTGTAGCTGTAGAGGCTGTCCTCCTTCTGCTTTATGATATTTGAGCCAATATTCGGTATACCCTAATATAGGATAGAAATGTCCTGTTTACCATTAGTTAGAACTCGTCTGATAACAGAAGAGCTTGATTAGCCCCATATTAATTCATCAGAGGTTTATGTGTCATTGAACACTGGGGATATTCTGTGACAAACAACACATGCTTTGAAAATTACATTTTTGATGTGAGACAAATTTTCGATTTAAATGAGACGCTTTGTATATTTTGCTGGAAGCCTTATACTCTTATAGTAGTCCTTTATGAACGTGTATTGTGCAATGTTAATGAACATAGTCCTAGATTATGCAGTAAAAAATAAATGACAAAAAGATGTTTGTTAAAGTCAAACTCCATTTGCAAACCCCTTTAATCTAATTATGATAGCGTGCAACCTTCTGCTGAGTTTTTCCATTGACATTCGACTGTTTGCAACGGTGACCACCTAGAGGGCATATGACGCGCCCCCTGGGCCGTGTGTGGGGGAATACCCGGAGCCGGGTCTCTGTGTAATGTCAGGGGTTGTAGTCTCCGTGGCGGCGACCCGGTCCCGTGGCTCAGGGTGGTCAAACCAGTGGCGGATCTGTTTACTTGGTTTTTAATGTTGAAATGTCCGACTACGCCACCCGTGGATTGCGGTCACTGAGAACTGCCGCTGCGGGGCAGACCGCTGAGGCTGATGTTGGGTGCGCAGCAGAGGGTAGTATAACTCCCCACGGGAGGAGTATAGCCTCAGGGCAGCGTGCGTAGATGGTGAGGATTGTGGTGCATGGGCGCAGCAGAAATGACTCAGAGTCCGTGCAGTGCAGTTCAGGGTCTTTACTGTTGGTAATGAAGAAGGCCCTTCCGGGTGTACTGGCTAACATTAGAGGCCTGGTCAGTCTGTGAGCGAACAAGAGTCCCCCTGGCCAGGTGGAGGTGTAGGCCTTCCCGTCTGACTGCACTCTTCCTGGCTACCCTGCTGTAGTCGTTTAGTAGCCCACATCCCTGAGTGTACCGTGTGGTGCTCACCCATATGGTTGGTGACTTGGGGCCTTTGGTACCTTCCGCTCCTCGATGGCAGTGCCGGTCCCTTGCGTGTGACTGAGCCTCCGGGCTTTCTATGGCCAGAGGACCTGAAATCCCCTGCCAGGTGGTTTCTGCTGCTGGATGTGGATATCCTCACAGCCTCGGACTCCGGTGTCCGGTTCTCTGCATTTTCGGCCAGGACGAGCTCTGCTAGCTCCAGTCCCTGGCCTTCAGCTCCTGTCTCCTACAGAGCTCCTTGCTGCTCCTCTGCTCTACTCTACTCTACTCTACTCTGCTAACCCCGACCCAGATCCAGTTTATAAAGGGCAGGTTCCTCCCCTCCCTGGACTGGGGCAGGAGGCGTTGCATGCAATAGTGCTCCTGACCAGGAAAACCCATGCTCGCTCTCAGACATGGTATTTCTACCACTGTGGCAACCAGACCCCCTGGGGTGCCACACATATGTAATTATATAGTAGATATTATAATACTAATTGTGTCTGCTGGTTACATCTATAAACTCAGTGGAAAACCGATTGTAATTGCAAGATGGCGCATGATCTTTATATACAGTAAGTTGGTAAAGCAGGTGCCATAAACAGGAAAAAGAATGAAAAGGTGGACTATCTAAATGAAAGGACTGCCATGACGTGATTGACTATAATTCCTTTTACCTTGATTCATGGACCGTTTGGTAGACCTTAGTGATTAGCGAATTTACTGAAATTTTAATTTAGCAGTTCACACAAATTTGTCCCGGAAATTCAATTCACATCCAAGTTATTCAGTGTGAATTGAATGTTCCTTATTACACTCTAAGATCTCTCAAAATCCCAGAATATAAAAACAACATAGTGTGAAAAAATAGCCGGAATACTCACCTGTCCCATCACAACTGCCCCCAAACTGGTCTTCCCTTAGCTCCCTTTGGCCTCTTATTTACTTGTCCACAGCGACTGACTTTCTCTTTCTCCAAAGCTGCTAAATTGGCCTCTAATGTCTTGAGGCAAGTCATGATGACTAGCGTCTACCAAAGAATAGTCAGTGTATTGGGCACATCATGATGTCGTGATGCCACAACATGTGTTATGACTTCAGAGGCATACTCAATTCCGGAGTCCCCAGTTAAGAAGTAAGATGGAGGAAGAGGATGTCTCGTTTGGAGGAGCGTAAAGGACAGAACAGAGGGATTTGAGCTTGGGACTGATATTTAGGGCTGCACTATTAGGATATCTGTGCAACAAGGTGGGTAGTATTATTTTTTTGCTTCACCCTTTATCCTGCTCTGTAAAAATCAACAAATTCAGTATTTCTCTATTTTGCTGAATTTGCACAAAATTTCATTCAGGAGATTCCAATTTTTTTGGAAAAATTTAGTGATGAATCACCTTGAACCTTTTTCCACTCTCCGAAATCTAGAGACAATCTAGTAGTCTATTGACGTCTTCTATAAATTTCAACGACATTTTGTTTCAAACTAGAAAAAAAGGGACATTATAGCTGAATGACACTCGCCTTTCTTTTTGCTGACAAGACCATCATCCTCAGAAATCATAGCACTTATACAATTAATGGCTTTATGGAAAAACTTCTGTGCAAAAAATGCCTTTTCTTTATAACAGTGGTCAAAAATCCTTGATGCCCCCCCCCATCCTTGTGTGCATTCTTTTTGTATTTGATCATTGACATCCTCAACAAAGAGAGAACAGACATTCTAGATAAACTGATATACATTCTAGATAAACTGATATAAAATGTTTCAGAGTGCTGCACATTGAAAAAGATTCCTAGTGTATCACTCTATTGCTTATTTCCTAGTGTTACATATCAGGATTACTGTTGCACCACACGAGCAACTAAATATCAAGTTGAACATTCTGAATCCGATTCATTGGCACTGGTGTTTCTTATTCCAGGCTTAAAATTAAGGTTGTTGGAGTGAAACGCGTGCTATTTTTTAAGAGAAGCTATCATTAGAAAATTATCTATTGTTAAATAAGGTAATATGTAATCTTCTAATTTTCTTGTAATAGTAGAGCAGCTGAATGCAATTGCGCGGCTGCGGGTGTGGGGACCCGGCTGTTAGGCATAGCCAGACTCCCCAAAGAGAAGTCACAGATGTTTTATTATTGTCTCTGCCATCTCTACAACACTAAACAAGTGCTGTGTATACAGTAATAGAAACCGCTTCCTCCACCGGACCCAGAGGTCATTTGGTCATTTTGTGTAAGGGATAGGAGACCCAATCTGCTCTGCTATGCAGCAATGCGGCGGTATTTCCACTGTAACTGGGGCTAATATACCAGCTCCAGTTATACCAGCTCCAGTTACAGGGGAAATCAGGTAAAAAAAAAAGTATTTATATATTATTTAAATATTGAAATGTCCTCCAAGGGTTTTTTATGACCTTATGTGGCACACAATATATGAAATAAATGAAAAATAAATAAACAGTAGTTAATTATGAAATTAAAAGCAGTCACTGCCAATCCAAATTGCTGTTACTAGCGCTGTAGCCGTCAAAAAACCCTGTATCTTATATATAAAAATAATTGTTACAGAAAGCAGAACACATTTAAAAATCTATTTTAGTGGTCCTCTATGGTCATAATTAAAAAAAAATGTGAAAAACGGACACTTATTTCCTTTATTTTCCCACCAAAATTCCCTGATATCAACAAAAAAATATGTATGAATATAATATAAACATCTTAGAATCATAGAATCATAGAATGTTAGAGTTGGAGGGGACCTCCGGGGTCATCGTGTCCAACCCCCTACTCAAAGTAGGAGTCACTAAACTTATCACAGACAGATATCTGTCCAGCCTCTGGTTGAAGACTCCATTGAAGGAGAACTCACCACCTCTCGTGGCCGCCTGTTCCACTCATTGATCACCCTCACTGTCAAAAAGTTTTTTCTTTTTTCTAATATCTAATCTGTATCTTCTCCCTATCAGTTTCATTCCATTGCTTCTCGTGTTTCATGTGCAAATGAGAATAATGATGATCCCTTTACAGTGTGACAGCCCTTCAGATATTTGTAGACAGCTATTAAGTCTCCTTTTAGCCTTCTTTTTTGCAAGCTAAACATTCACAGATCACTTAACCATTCCTCGTAGGACATAGTTTGTAGTCCGCTCGCCATCGTGGTAGCTCTTCTCTGAACTTGCTCCAGTTTTTCAATGTCTTTTTATTTTTTTCGATGTGTTTTTTTCCGATGTGCCCTCAATGCCTTGGGGAAGTAGGGCATTGAGGGGACAGAAAATGAGCATGGGGTGGGTAGTGAACAGGTTTAGAGGAGGTTTGGCCTGTAAAAGGGGCATGGCCAGAGCTGAACATTTTCAACAACGCTTGGCTGTTGCCACAAATCTTATATACTCTTCGAAGACTTATACATTCTTTTCCTTTTTTTACACGACTATGATTTGCCCTGATCTCTCTGATATAAGAGGATAAGATCTGCTGCTCAATTTCGATGCGGCACATGCTGCTTAGCTTGCTTTTCCTATTGAGTGTTTGCATACACCTGCCATTATTCTATCCGTTTTAGCTGTCTATCCTCAGCTTTGTTTAGGTGTTTTCATACGTTCGTGAAAGAACTCCCCCCTTCAGTGCTTTCTCACAACTCCCTTTTCTACATACTCCTTAGATTATTGGCTCTTTCACCTCGGCTTTAATTGTGCTTTGGTCTATGCACTGTGCCGTTTAATGCTTCCATTGTCCTTGATTTAGCTTACTGCTGCTCCAAGCTCCAAATTGTCCTTCATGCAGAGTTGAGCTTGTAATAGGTACCTTAGTTGCTGAGTAAATGCTTTTGCTGGCATTCCCAGGCTTACTTACTCAGTCAGCCCAAGTCACCTTCAAAACATCAAGATTATATGTACATACCCTGCGATAAATAACCACCCGAGTCGTTCTGATGAAAATTGAATTTGTTGAAATATAGCTCAGTATATTACAATCTACACGGTTATTATAATTTTTATGATACAAAACCTGTTTAAGCCACGGAGCACTAAAAAAGAAATTAGATCAGCAAAACGTTGCGACGGTGCGTCATGGAACACGATGATAATGCGCATCGCTGAAGGGTCCGGATCATTTTCTGAATTTCTATGATAGCTGGAATGCAAGGTTGTTGCTCTTATTGTGGGCTTCTTTTATTACAATGCAGACACTATTGCTTTCAGTGGCATAGACAGGCATTTCTGAAGCCTCGTTTGTTTTGTGTCGGTGTTGCTCTTGGTGTCAGGTTCATTCAGCGCTTAATGCAGTACGTGTGAAGAAGAGGAGACACTGGTTACCCAGTTACTGGTATGATGATGTGATTTATTGCAGTCTACACGCTGAAGTGTAGAGCCGGCAATTGGAAGTTTACAGTCATTCTCTGTTCTCGTGTATTCCAAGTCCATAGGCCATGCCAGTTATCAAACCATCTGAGACCTACATTTCCACCGTTATGCAGAGAACTATTATAGCTCTATTGTTCCTAGACATAGTTATGTTTAAACATTCTTGTCCCATTTTAAAGGTTATTTCAGGACAACACTATAGACTGTGGTTACAGGCTGAGTATTTAGATTTAAAGGGAACCTGTCCAGCTAAAATTGCAATAAAATCTTCTGACACCATAGTATTGTCGCTTAGGCACTGGGAGTGGAAGCTTAGTGTAGCGTCGGCGTTCCTGCCTCCTGCCAGACAGGGACGCCGTTCCCTTCACCTCTCCGCTCCGTGCCCGGCGGCTTCCTCCCGCTCTGCTGGCAGCGCGCGCTGCTTTCCGGCCTCTGTGCTTAGGGCGCGCGCGCTCCCCCTCTCTTAAAGGGGCCGCGCGCGCCGTCCTAAGGAGACCCCGGCCAATGGCCGGAGGACCTCACCATATATAAGGCACCTCCTCCAAAATGGAGGTGCCCGAGCAATGTTGTTGCAAAGCCTTTCAACTCTGCTTCAGCCCTCAGGTCCCGTTACCAGTTACCTGCCAGTCACCTGCCAGATTCCTGCTTGATACCTGCCTGATACCTGCCTGATATCTGCTTACCTGCTTGCTATCCTGTGGTCCGACAGTCTGCCTACCAGCACCTGCCAGTCTGTCTATGGATCAGTCCGCCTGCGGACCAGGAAGTACCTGCCAGATACCTGCCTGATACCTGCCACCTGTCCAGAGACTCTTGCCCGCTCACCTGGGAGCACTCACCTGCTACCTGCCTGCTAGCCTACCTGGAGGCCCTGCCGTCACTTGCCGTGACCACCTGCCTGTCCAGAGACTCTTGCCCGCTCACCTGGGAGCGCTCACCTGCTACCTGCCTGCTAGCCTATCTAGAGACTCTTCCCTGCTGTCACTTGCCGTGACCACCTGCCCCTCTAGAGACTCTTTCCCTGCTGTCACTTGCCGTGACCACCTGCCCGTCTAGAGACTCTTACCCTGCTGTCACTTGCCGTGACCATCCGCCTGCCTAGAGACTGTCCCCGTCACTTGCCGTGACTTCCTGCCCCTTCTACCCAGAGACTGTCCCTGTCACTGCCGTGACTACCTGCCCGCTTTCCCTGGGAGCCAACCGCTTCCTTACAAGGACTGCCCCTTTGTATAGTTGCTCAGAGGTTCCACCTCCCTGACCCGTTACACTTAGTGGGCTGGAAAAGGATGGTCATGAAGCTGAATCAAAACCAGGAGGTTCGGAACTGGAGCAGAAATGTCAGGCAAAAGTATGGTTAAAATACGGGCCCAGGTCAAAGTCTCAGAATCTACAGTCATGGCCAAAAGTATTGAGAATGAGACAAATAGTAATTTTTCCAAAGTTTACTGCTTCATTTTTTGTAATGGCATTTTGCATATACTCCTGAATGTCAAAGAGTGATCAGCTTAACAACAATTACTGTACTTGCAAAGTCAATATTTGCCCAGAAAATGAACTTTAACCCCCAAAACACATTTCAACATCATTGCAGTCCTGCCTTAAAAGGAGCAGCTAACATCGTTTTAGTGATTGATCGCCAGCCCTGTCCTCATCAACACCCACACCTGTGTTAATGGATCAATCAGTCATGATTAAGTAAGAATGACATCACTGGACACTTTAAAAGGAGGCTGGTACCTTGGTATCATTGTTTCTCTTCAGTTAACCATGGTTATCTCTAAAGAAACACGTGCAGCCATCATTGCACTGCACAAAAATGGCCTAACAGGGAAGAGTATCGCAGCTACAAAGATTGCACCTCAGTCAACAATCTATCGCATCATCAAGAACTTCAAGGAGAGAGCTTCCATTGTTGTCAAAAAGGCTCCAGGGTGCCCAAGAAAGACCAGCAAGCGCCAGGACCGTATCTTAAAACTGTTTCAGCTGTGGGATCGGACTACCAGCAGTGCCGAGCTTGCTCAGGAATGGCAGCAGGCTGGTGTGAGTGCTTCTGCACGCACTGTGAGGCGGAGACTCTTTGAGCAAGCGCTGGTTTCAAGGAGGGCAGCAAAGAAGCCACTTCTCTCCAGAAAAAACATCAGGGACCGACTGATATTCTGCAAAAGGTACAGGGAGTGGACTGCTGAGGACTGGGGCAAAGTCATTTTCTCTGATGAATCCCCTTTTCGATTGTTTGGGACATCTGGAAAACAGCTTATTCGGAGAAGAAAAGGTGAGCGCTACCACCAGTCTTGTCTCATGCCAACTGTAAAGCATCCTGAAACCATTCATGTGTGGGGTTGCTTCTCAGCCAAGGGAATCGGCTCACTCACAGTCTTGCCTAAAAACACAGCCATGAATAAAGAATGGTACCAGAATGTCCTCCAAGAGCAACTTCTCCCAACCGTCCAAGAGCAGTTTGGCGCCCAACAATGCCTTTTCCAGCATGATGAAGCACCTTGCCATAAAGCAAAGGTGATAACTAAATGGCTCATGGAACAAAACATAGAGATTTTGGGTCCATGGCCTGGAAACTCCCCAGATCTTAATCCCATTGAGAACTTGTGGTCAATCATCAAGAAACGGGTGGACAAACAAAAACCAACAAATTCTGGCAAAATGCAAGCATTGATTATGCAAGAATGGACTGCGAATAGTCAGGATTTGGTCCAAAAGTTGATTGAGAGCATGCCAGGGAGAATTACAGAGGTCTTGAAGAAGAAGAGGCAACACTGCAAATATTGACTTGCTGCATTAACTCATTCTAACTGTCAATATAACCTATTGGTACTCATAATATGATTGCAATTATATTTCTGTATGTGATATAAACATCAGACAAACACTAATAAAAACCAGAGGCCAGCAGATCATGTGAAAATATAATTTTGGTGTCATTCTCAAAACTTTTGGCCATGACTGTACTTAGCAGGCCAGAGGCAGAATAATTTACAAACAGGTCAAGCAAAGCTTATAATTGGCAGTGGGGAACAGGAATTCAGGAGCTTAAATAGCCAGTAGCCCCTCCTAGAGCAACACCAACCAAAGGTTGACGACAACGCTCTCAGCCTGGACGGCACTATAATTCCCAGAAACTTTCAGAGGACCACCAGGTTGTTGCCCCACTGTAATGCGCTGTGCAGAGGGACCCAGCAAGACTAACACCAAACAGCAAAGGCGCAGCCAAAGATGCATTTGGGACAAGCTGCCCAGCTAGGTGAGCCCTTGAGGGCCGGGAATATTCTTCCCCCAGCTCCTAGTAAATGGCAGGCGTACTCAGGCAGAGCCCTTCTCAGGCCCACTGTCACCGGACAGCTGGAATCTGATGACACAGATGGTGCCTAGTCGAGGACCAGGTAAGTACCTCTGCAAGTACCCCAGGAAGTGTAACCAGAAGAGAAAAAGAGAAAACCCCTGAAAAGATAGCAATACTAATGCTAGCACCACTCACCACCAAGCACATAGGTAACTGCAATAAACAGCAAAGGACTGAGCAGGGAGCAGGATTAAATAGCCTGCCTAATGATCAGGTGTTGTTTACCTCCCAATCATCCCCAGACAGCCACTCCCTGCTAGCTTCTACAGCAGCCTGGACAAAATCCCACCACTGCATAGTGCCAGACAAAGCAGTGTCCTGCATTCTTACACTTCCCACAACACCAGAATGCGACTCTACACAAAAATGAGAGTTTCCCTGCACATGTAGTAACTCCACCTCCAGAGTCAGGACAATGGAGGTGCTTGCGACTGAAGTAGCACAGCACCGGAGCTGCTTCATTCCCAGGTGGGAACACAGAACAACGAATCATAACACGGACATTATCTGCAGTAAACACGCAACATCTTTCAGAGACAGAAGCAGAAACAGAGGTGGCAAGTACCGATATGGATGTCAAAGTTACAGACCAGGAAGAGCTGAGTAGGTTGAGATGTCGTTTTGTGACAAAAGGTTCAGTATAAATTGTATTCTGTTCAGTTAAACCTTTGCTCATTTTGGGCTTAGATGTCCAGTGGGCGGTTTTAATCAATAACTGACAGCTTTCCCTTTGTGCCCTATGTGAGTATGCACTGAACATACTATACATAAATTAATATACTTGATACAAAAACTGTATTACATAAATTACCTATATGCATCTCTACATGTCATATGGCATATGCATTGGACTAGATCTATTCGGAACATATATATAACCCAACAGACGCAAAACCGAACAAAGAAGATCAAAGGTAAACAAATTGTTTAAAAAAACCTTTAATGAATCATGGTTTGGCCATAGATGGCACTGCATAGAGAGACACTCACACAACACTGATACATGTATTTAAAAAGGTATCATATCCAAACATGATATGAGTATAATGATGTATATGCAATATATAAATCAGTACAGTAGTTGACAATATAATCCATAATTATCCAAACATCACAAAGATTATTTTGTATTTTTTGTATTGTTGGTACTACGGATAGCACCAAAATATCTTCTTCGTTGGAATTTGTACAGATTATGCATACACGTGGTGCTTAATATAATCACTGGATTGTCCTTTAAAGGTGTAAGTAACACCACAATTAATAAGTATTATCCATAGACAAAAAAGTGCTTTGTGCAATTACTGTTGGACTGAGCCAAAGCAAGGAAAGAATTAATAGACCATAGATTATATATATATAGTTTGATATACCATCCTGTACTGAATAGACATATCACCAGCACAGAAGAGAAAGGGTGCTAAATTGATCAAATACAAATAAGTGCAAATCATATCATATCCTCAATCTCTTAGTAGCCAAGTACTGTTCACATCTCTAATTAGCAGATGAGTCCAACATAAAAGTATTCTATGTATTGCAAGGTCTAAGGCATACTCATACCTGTATATTATACCAGAGTCGAGTGGCGCCTACCCCGACGCGCGTTTCGGTATCGCACCTTCGTCAGTGCTTCACCATTTCATACCACTTGCCATTTTTTTTGTCCTGTTTTAGTACATTTTATGGTAAAATGAATGATGTCATTCAGAACTACAACTTGTGCCACAAAAAAACATGCCCCCATACAGCTACAGTATGTTGTTATATAAAAATGTAGCTCTTGGAGAAAAACGAAAAAAACAAAAGAGCTAAAATGAAAATTGACTGCTTCATTAACGGGTTTCAAAATACTGATTAATTTTCATTATAAATCCCTATCTATTTAATGGCATAATCTAATCTATCTATCTAATCCGGTAGGAAAGTGAATTGTCAGTGTGCTTTGTAAGAAAAATACCCGGCGTGCAGAGACCATCGCCACCTCCATAAGTGATGCCACTTACTGGGGTGGCGTTGGTTCTTTCACGCCGGGTATTCTTTAAAACACGCAGTGACAGTGCGCTCTCCTGCCGGGTCATTACTTCCAGTCAGAGCCGGCGAGAGGGCGCACTGTTGCACATTGACAAGAATCTTCTAAGCATCCATTGGAATTGACAATGATACATGCACAGTAGAGCAGGGACTAGCACAACCCCTGAAATGGAGGTCACTGATGATGCTTAGTTTCAGGGAAGGGCCAGAGGCTGTGGCAGTGACGCCTCTGCTCCCTGATGACTCTTCGTTTGAGTATCATAGCATCCACTGGGATGGCAGTTAGTGTAGTGAGGGAATGTTAGGGAATTTCTAATGCAAGTATATAATAAAACAGATTATGGCATTAAATAGATAGGCATTTAGGGTTAAAATTAATGTTTCAGATCACCCCTTTAATAATGCTGATAGTGTAAATGTAGTCTAGGCAGCTGGAAGATCTGCAAAATTATACACAATGGTGCATGCAATGTCATAGATTGGTGCATCCTATTAGAAGTTAAATACCTAAAAATTGTTGCTCACCGATAATATATCAGGTGCATATCTGGGTTCGTCTCCTCTCCCTGGTCTAGTTAGCCATGAACATCTGTTTTTGGAGCAAATCAATAATAAATGTGTCTTAAATATTCTGACATAAATATGATAGATAATAGTGTCATAGGCGGATTATAATGAGGGCAATCTGGGCTACCGCCTGGGGCCCCGGCGCTCCGCGGGGCCCTTGGCTCCGAGGGGCCCATGGCCAGATTGCCATCATTATAATATGTGTGGCGCCGTGGCACATACCGGCAGTCAGAGGCAGGGCCGCTGCTCCTTCTTCGACCGGGCCAGCACTGCAGCTGTTAACTTCCCTGTGTACTGGCCCGGCCGCGTCACAGCTAGGAGACACGGCCCTGTGCGCGACCGTGTCTGCTAGTGTGACGTCACGCAGTGCGCACCCTGCACTGCTACTTACCACCGGAGAGGAGCTGGACGTCTGGAGCCGAGCCAGGGGATTGAGTGAGTGTGTGTGAGTGTGTGTGTGAGTGAGTGTGTGTGTGAGTGAGAGTGTGTGTGCAAGCAGATATCATTGTGTGATGTCTGTTTATATGTATTTTTGTGTTTCAAATGTGTTTATGCGTGTATGTATATGTCTGTATATGTTTATGTGTGTGCCTGACTGCGTACGGCCTCCCGCTGTCTCTGGGCGGCGCCGTGCGGCCTCCCGCTGTCTCTGGGGGGGCGCCATGCGGCGTCCCGCTGTATCTGGGGGGCGCCGTGCGGCCTCCCGCTGTGTATAGATGGCTATATGCGGCCTCCTGCTGTGTATAGATGGCGCCGTGCGCCTCCCGCTGTGTATAGATGGCTACGTGCGGCCTCCCGCTGTGTATAGATGGCTATGTGCGGCCTCCCGCTGTGTATAGATGGCTATGTGCGGCCTCCCGCTGTGTATATGTGGCTATGTGCGGCCTCCCGCTGTGTATAGATGGCGCCGTGCGGCCTCCCGCTGTGTATAGGTGGCGCCGTGCGGCCTCCCGCTGTGTATAGATGACTATGTGCGGCCTCCCGCTGTGTATAGATGGCTACGTGCGGCCTCCTGCTGTGTATAGATGGCTACGTGCGGCCTCCCGCTGTGTATAGATGACTATGTGCAGCCTCCCGCTGTGTATAGATGGCTATGTGCGGCCTCCCGCTGTGTATAGATGGCTACGTGCAGCCTTCCGCTGTGTATAGATGGCGCAGTGCGGCCTCCTGCTGTGTATAGGAGGATTGTGGCAGCTCATATTGTGTGTAAGGTCTCATACTGTATATAGGGGATGTCAGCATACTTAATTGTGCTCAATATTAAGTCATACAATTAATGTAAAAAAATATATTATAATTAATATATTAATATTGTGCCAAATTAATTTCACATGCTCTATCACAGGGGATCATGTGACATGTCATGTGATACATCAGGTGTGTGTTTTGTGGGGGGGGGGGGGCGCCTTCTAAACTGCCTGGGGCCCTTGCTACTCTTAATCCACCCCTGAATAGTGTAGATTGTTTTTATTACCTTATATAACACAGCTTAGTTCATGAATACGCAACGCTATATTAAACATACGGGATCCATGCATTTGTAAAGTGACCTCATTTCTGGAGAGTTCATCATTACTAAAGTTATTTCTTGAGTTGGAAAAGGCTAGAACTGTTCAAAGTGTTTTTCTGCATATCTTAATTAACAATGAGTTAACCTCTAACCCAACCGACTGACAGAATGAAATCAATACATTAGCAATAAACAACAGAATAATGCTTCTTTATGTAGAATGGTTTATTCATGGGGTATAAATACAACTCTTTTTTTCAGATGCAAATGACAGCTTTTCTGCTGTGTGATTCACCACTTATATCTATTAGCACATGAATCATCATAGGACATGTTAAAGGTGATTGATACCTCACTCTCTTAAATGTGCCACGAATTATTTCATTTATGTCGGCTGTCATCATAACGTTATTCTGGCAGACCAAAGATACTGTCATGTCTGTTAAAGGCCACAGGATCAAAAAGGCTACCTCAGACAGACTTGATACAGGCCACTCCATCTGGCGGATTCCATAGTATCCCCGGCCTTCACCCTTTAACTCCTGTACAGAAGTCTGGTCTTACAATAGGGTTCCCTGGATTGCTTCCATTGAAGGGCTGCCATCCGGAGGAGTGAACCAAAGGCAAGAAGGGTCACCAAGTAGGGTCAAAACAAAGAGGCCACGCCAGGAATAGAATCATAAAATTAGAGGAAGGTCAAAAACCACAGACGTCAGAAAACAGGAGGAATCAGGAACACAACACAAAGAAGGACCAGAGCACAAGCCGAGTATTAAAACTAAATTAACTGGCAGTGGAAGTCAGAGACCCAGGGATTTAAATAGCAGGCAGAAGGGAGTAATCAAAAATTAGACATTTAACCCCATAGCTCCGTTATCTAGCAGTATCAAAAGTCCCAGGAATAAAACAGGACTGATTCTGTCATGCACCACCCGCAACAAAGGCTTCCTAGCTGCCGAAGCAAAAACAAAAGTGACAGGAACTGGCACAGATGTTACATATATAGTCAGATACTTAAAACTCCCATATAAAGGGGTTGTCAAGGATTGTGGTATTAATGAACTATCCCTAGGAATCTAGGATAAGTCATCAGTGATGGGTGAGCGTGGTGAGCACTGCTCGCTACTCAATCAAGCATTGGGGTGCTTGATTGAGTAGCGTGTGGTGCTCGAGTAAGTGAATCCTCTCTTATGACATCATTCCATTATCACTGCATTTAAACATCATTATATATGTGTTTTTCTCCCTGTGCTGATATATCACAGTGCAGTGTAGACAATGAGGGTTTTGAGAACATTCCTGTGCTATGACATTATAATTGTAACAATGCTCAGTCCAAGGAAAGCTGGCAGCTCTAAGTAGGGCTTCCACAGGCTGCTCTTGCACAAGCTACTCCATCTAGTAGGTCCTACAAAAACCAAGGCCTTCGCCCTTTAATCCCTACACAAGGATTTGGTCTTATAATAATAATTTTTATTTTTATAGTGCCAACATATTCCGCAGCACTTTACAATTAAGTAGGGACATGTATAGACAATAAAAACAATACAATGTATCACATTTCAACAGTTACAGGAGGAGTGAGGGTCCGGCTGCTCGCAAGCTTAGACTCTGTATGGAAATAGGGGGACACAATAGGTAGAACATGGTCATCAGCCAGTATCTGTCTTAGTGCAGTTACTATGTGCTATTTGGTGCATGGAGGATGTGGAGACAGATGAATAGGCAGGAGCAGATTAAGATTAACATTTAGTAGGGAACAGGGGACAGTTGGGTTAGTGAGTTGACATGATAGGCTTGTGTAAACAGATGTGTTTTTAAAGAACGCTTAAAAACATGACGGCTAGATATTAGTCGGATTGTTTGGGGTAGTGCATTCCAGAAAACTGGGGCAGCATAAGAGAAGACTTGGAAACGAAGGTGAGAGGTTTGGATTATGGAAGATGCTAGTCTTAGATCAGTTTCAGAACGGAGGGCACTGGAAGGGTTATGGACAGAAATGAGGAATGAGATATAGGGCGGTGCAAAACTGCGGAGAGCTTTGTGGCTGAGAGAGATGAGTTTGTATTGTATTCTGTAGCGAATGGGTAACCAGTGAAATGACTGGCACTCGGTAAAGGCGACTTACTCAGGACTAGAGATGAGCGTTGTTCTACTCGAACTGTTCGCCAATCTCAAATTCGAGCTGTTTTGGGCGGTGTTCGAGCCGTTCGGCGAACACGAACGATTTGAGAAAAATTCGGCTGTTCGAGGTTATGTTCGATAACTGTTCGTGCACCAAAATCATAACTGGATTTTTTCTCAGTAATGATGAAAATTAATGTTAATACGCAGTTTGAGTGTACAGCGGGGTGGGGGGAGGGGCAGGGGATGGATCTCTGCAGGAATAATGAAGAACTCCATTTTTTTTTCTCTTTCCGGCATTTACAGTGGGGAGGTGCAATCTGTCAGCCTATCAGCAGCGCACACACGGAGCGAAGTGCTTTTTTTCACACAAGCAAGGGCATGTGTCTTTGACAGTGTATGTCACATGTCCTTGCCCTATAAGACCCAGCCATTTTCCCCGTCGCCACCATTTTCTCACTGCTGCAGCTGCGTGTTAGACGGCACCGCTGTTGCTGTGTGCGCTATACCTTGTTAATTTCAAGCCAATTTTCGCACAAATCTACAGATAGCTTGGGAGTAGGGAATAGTTGTGATTGCAGTCCTTTTAAGGACTAGGTTACAGCATTTCCTACGACTTTTATCAGGCAGGTCTGTGCTCTTAAATAGATAGATTGTGGGAGTAAAGACTAATTGTAATTGGAGTCCTTTTCAGGACTAGGTTACATCAGTTCCTATCAGTTTTTGCCAGGCAGGTCTGTGCCAGTGCTGTGCAAGTTTTTTTCACAGCATTTGGCTGAATCTAGCAAAGCTAATCCTTTTTGGCCTATTGCAGAGTGTGTTAGTCAGTGGAGTAGCCTATCTGTGTTGCAAGATATACCACCTGTGTATAGAATACCAATTTTTTTACTGCACCTAGTGAAGTAAAATCTTTTGGACATAGCATCATTCTATTAGTCCATCTATACTGACCTCCATCAGGTTGCAAATTGAATATAATTTTTTTCTGCATCTAGCTCTGAAAAAATATTTGGGCTTCTAGCAGTGTGTGGGACTTGTTCTATTAGTCCATCTATACTGACCTCCATCAGGTTGCAAACTGAATATAATTTTTTTCTGCATCTAGCTCTGAAAAAATATTTGGCCTTCTAGCAGTGTGTGGGACTTGTTCTATTAGTCCATCTATACTGACCTCCATCACGTTGCAAATTCAAAATAATTTTTTGTCTGCATCTAGCTCTGAAAAAATATTTGGCCTTCTAGCAGTGTGTGGGACTTTCTCTATTAGTCCATCTATACTGACCTCCATCAGGCTGCAAATTAAAAATAATTTTTATCTGCATCTACCTCTGAAAAAATATTTGGCCTTCTAGCTGTGTGTGGGACTTGTTCTATTAGTCCATCTATACTGACCTCCATCAGGTTGCAAACTGAATATAATTTTTTTCTGCATCTAGCTCTGAAAAAATATTTGGCCTTCTAGCAGTGTATGGGACTTTCTCTATTAGTCCATCTATACTGACCTCCATCAGGTTGCAAATTAAAAATAATTTATATCTGCATCTAGCTCTGAAAAAATATTTGGCCTTCTAGCAGTGTGTGGGACTTTCTCTATTAGTCCATCTATACTGACCTCCATCAGGTTGCAAATTAAAAATAATTTTTTGTCTGCATCTAGCTCTGAAAAAATATTTGGCCTTCTAGCAGTGTGTGGGACTTTCTCTATTAGTCCATCTATACTGACCTCCATCAGGCTGCAAATTAAAAATAATTTTTATCTGCATCTACCTCTGAAAAAATATTTGGCCTTCTAGCAGTGTGTGGGACTTGTTCTATTAGTCCATCTATACTGACCTCCATCAGGTTGCAAATTGAATATCATTTTTTTCTGCATCTACTTCTGAAAAAATATTTGGCCTTCTAGCAGTGTGTGGGACTTGTTCTATTAATCCATCTATACTGATCTCCATCAGGTTGCAAATTAAAAATAATTTTTATCTGCATCTAGCTCTGAAAAAATATTTGGGCTTCTAGCTGTGTGTGGGACTTGTTCTATTAGTCCATCTATACTGACCTCCATCAGGTTGCAAACTGAATATCATTTTTTTCTGCATCTACCTCAGAAAAAAAATTTGGGCTTCTAGCTGTGTGTGGGACTTGTTCTATTAGTCCATCTATACTGACCTCCATCAGGTTGCAAATTGAATATAATTTTTTTCTGCATCTACTTCTGAAAAAATATTTGGGCTTCTAGCAGTGTGTGGGACTTGGTCTATTAGTCCATCTACACTGACCTCCATCAGGTTGCAAATTAAAAATAATTTTTATCTGCATCTAGCTCTGAAAAAATATTTGGGCTTCTAGCAGTGTGTGGGACTTGGTCTATTAGTCCATCTACACTGACCTCCATCAGGTTGCAAATTAAAAATAATTTTTATCTGCATCTAGCTCTGAAAAAATATTTGGGCTTCTAGCAGTGTGTGGGACTTGGTCTATTAGTCCATCTATACTGACCTCCATCAGGTTGCAAATTGAATATAATTTTTTTCTGCATCTAGCTCTGAAAAAATATTTGGGCTTCTAGCTGTGTGTGGGACTTGTTCTATTAGTCCATCTATACTGACCTCCATCAGGTTGCAAACTGAATATCATTTTTTTCTGCATCTACCTCAGAAAAAATATTTGGGCTTCTAGCAGTGTGTGGGACTTGTTCTATTAGTCCATCTATACTGACCTCCATCAGGTTGCAAATTGAATATAATTTTTTTCTGCATCTACTTCTGAAAAAATATTTGGGCTTCTAGCAGTGTGTGGGACTTGGTCTATTAGTCCATCTACACTGACCTCCATCAGGTTGCAAATTAAAAATAATTTTTATCTGCATCTAGCTCTGAAAAAAATATTTGGGCTTCTAGCAGTGTGTGGGACTTGGTCTATTAGTCCATCTATACTGATCTCCATCAGGTTGCAAATTAAAAATAATTTTTATCTGCATCTAGCTCTGAAAAAGTATTTGGGCTTCTAGCAGTGTGTGGGACTTGGTCTATTAGTCCATCTATACTGACCTCCATCAGGTTGCAAATTGAATATAATTTTTTTCTGCATCTAGCTCTGAAAAAATATTTGAGCTTCTAGCAGTGAGTGGGACTTGTTCTATTAGTCCATCTATACTGACCTCCATCAGGCTGCAAATTGAATATAATTTTTTTCTGCATCTAGCTCTGAAAAAATATTTGGGCTTCTAGCAGTGTGTGGGACTGGGTCTATTAGTTCATCTATACTGACCTCCATCAGGTTGCAAATTAAAAATAATTTTTATCTGCATCTAGCTCTGAAAAAGTATTTGGGCTTCTAGCAGTGTGTGGGACTTGGTCTATTAGTCCATCTATACTGACCTCCATCAGGTTGCAAATTGAATATAATTTTTTTCTGCATCTAGCTCTGAAAAAATATTTGGGCTTCTAGCAGTGAGTGGGACTTGTTCTATTAGTCCATCTATACTGACCTCCATCAGGCTGCAAATTGAATATAATTTTTTTCTGCATCTAGCTCTGAAAAAATATTTGGGCTTCTAGCAGTGTGTGGGACTGGGTCTATTAGTTCATCTATACTGACCTCCATCAGGTTGCAAATTAAAAATAATTTTTATCTTCATCTAGCTCTGAAAAAATATTTGGGCTTCTAGCAGTGTGTGGGACTCATTGTATTAGGCCATCTATGCCAAGCTCCACCAGCTTTGAAATTAATAATAATTTTTAGCTGCATCTAGCCCTGAAAATAATTTTTCCCAATAGTGGTAGCTATAGAAATATGGGGCGCGCGCCTGGCTAACAAAAATATACGCTTCATAACACAAAACACCAGCCTAGCATTAATAAGATGGCATCATCGTCTCTCCCAGTGCTAGGCCTACTACGCAGGCTAGCATTCCTGTGCCTAAAACACAATGTATGGGTCCGCGCTAGCCACTATGCTGAGGGGTATAAAGCTGCTGCTAACGTTTTATAACAATTCAATTGGCAGATTTTCACAGAGCTCTTCCACAACGCCCACCCATCGGGCAACAGTTGCCCACCCTCCCTATGGGATCTAGTGGCGAATAGTTGATGCCATTAATCAGAGCATCAGTTGCCCCGTCAACGTGGCAAGCATACGGTAAGGCATGGGAAGAGTGGACACGACTAGTAGCAGGCAGACGGGTTGACCAATGTGAACAAGCCAGATCACAAGTCACCATAGAATTTCTCCACCAGCTAATGATGAGGGACATATCAGGAGCGTCAGCGCAGCGGTGTCTGACCGGAGTAGCATTTCACTTCCAACTACTGAATTGGGGAGATGTGACAAAGATTCATCATCAGACAATCCATAAAAGGGTGGAAAAGGGGTCAGCCAAGTCAGGAATGTAGACGTCCCGTCCCGTGTCACTAAAACTGATTTCTCACATCATATCCCTAACACCATTAACATGACACTCACAATTTGAAGCAACACTACTGTCTACTGCATTTGTGATCGCCTTCTTCGGGGCGCTATGTATAAGCGAATTAGTCCCTCAATCCAAAATTACCACCAGTGGAGGCTTATTACACCAGGACGTAGTCATAGCCAATAATGCAATACGTCTACGCATACACCAATCGAAAACGGTTCCAGCGGGCAGGGGTACTTGGGTACTTCTACAACCCACAAACGGTACACTGAGTCGGGTAACAATAGTAAAAACATATCTAACCATCAGATCACAAAGTAATTTCTTCCTATCACACATTGATGGAACGCCATTATCAAGATACCTGTTCCAAGCTATATTTAATAAATGCATAACATCGGCAGGGAACCACCCCAAAGATTACGGGACACACTCATTCTGCATAGGTGCGGCCACGGAAGCAGCAAGAGCAGGACTGTCAGAAACGGAAGTTCAGAGGATAGGGAGATGGCGATCCACGTGTTTGGCGAGATACATAAGACCGGACTTGTTATCCTAACGTGGTTTGTTTCTTTTACAGGTGACGCTAAGCCAACAGTGTGAGAGATAGGCCACTCGTATATATATTGGGCACAAAAAAGGGCAAAAGTCCGCCCAGGCGGGAGGAAATTAGAGTTTCATAACACATATTTCAACTGGAGAGGTATTAGAGGCCTGCTATGGCCACAGGTACTAATGGAGGTAATCAAGGTAGGGAGAGAGGCAAGAGGTCCGGTCATCTTAGTTATACAGGCCGGGGGAAACAACCTAGGTCATCACAAGAGCGCATAACTAATGGCAATAATGAAACTAGACACTGAGCGCTTCAGAAAATTTTTCACAAAATTAGCTATAGTATGGTCAGAGATTGTACCGATAGCGGTATGGCAAGGTGCGCGAGACATCACGGCCATCGAATGGACAAGGCGGGTAATAAATATTCGGATGGCAAAATTTAGAAGAGACAGAGGCGGTGTAGTGATACGACACCGACAACTGGAAGGAGATAAAGCAGGCCTCATACGGCCCGACGGTGTTCACTTAATAGATATTGGACTGGACATATTCCTGTCAGGACTCCAGGACGGAGTGGAACAAGCGTTAAGAGTGATGGGTGGGGGTCAGAGTCCTGCATACGAGTACGCTGGATCCTCCGTGGCCTGGAAATAGAAAGGACATGTTGGAGAGTTACACTTGTTGGCCAACTTGCCGGAGTGGGGACCCAGGGCATGCTGCAACAAGCTGAATTATTTTAGAAATAAAATGCCTTTCTAATGGAATGAGTATAAAGAGTTAATAAAGCTGTGACCGATCCTCACCCATCCAGTTGTAAGAGTTACATTATTGTATTGTCCATGAAAGGGGGGCGATAGGGGGGCTGAGCGTCTGGGTTTGGTTGGGGGTCCCCACAGTCTGCCTAGGCTAGATTCATTTAAAAATTCTTATTAGATACACAGGCGGTGCAGCTTGCTTCGCAGCTGGGCTACTACGCCCAAAGTATTGCCTAGGCTAGATGCAGTTAAAAATTCTACGCTGACTAGCAAACACTGAAGATTTGGAGCAGACCTCTGAGTAAACAGCTCTTCAGACTCAACCATCTGTGTTACCCCAAGCCATAGTGTATGTAGTTTCTTACAGTTAAAAGGGGGGGGTGCGACCCAACCCACCTGGAATTGACGATGCCAACGTCACGTAAGACACGGCAAGGGGACTCCCAAAATTGTGGCACAGACACCACTTAACCCTAGAACGCATACCTGTGGCCTTGCAGGCCCGCCCAGTTAATTGTTTTCTATTTTCTGCAAGATTACTTTAGTTAGAATTTTGAAACTCTAGGTATTCTTCATGTATATAGTTGTTTGTCATTTGAGTTTGAGTTATTCCATGTTATTTGCACATGGGCCTAAAGGGCCCCAGGTATGTGAAAGTGTAGATTTTTATGGTCATGCGTTCTAGGGTTAAGTGGCATCAATTGCCCCACTGTTGCTTAAAACGGTTGGTGAGGTGATTTTACCAAATCCCCAAGCTTTTAGTCTCCCAAGGATGACACAGGGGTAGAAATGTCCTTGCGAATCCATTATTTGTTCATCTTTATGAACGTGAGTCTGTCTACATTCTCAGTGGACAGCCGCGTGCGCTTATGACGCGCCCCCTGGGCCATGTTCAAGGGACGCCCGGAGCCGGATCTGGATAGGGGTAGTAGTCCTTGTGGCGGTGACCCGGTCCGTGCCCAGGGTGGTCAGACTACGTGTGTGGCAGTCTTTGTAGATGTTGTTTAAGTGTCGACTACGCCACCCGTTGATTGCGGCTAGGAGGCCGCCGCTGCAGAGCAGACCGCTGAGGCCGGTGGTAGGATTGTGCAGCAAGGATGGTATAACCCCCAACGGGAGGGGTATGGCCTCAGGGCAGCAGATGTGGAAGATGGTGGTTGTGATGGTGCAGCAAGGAAGCTCAGAGACATGCGATGCAGTTTCAGGGTTTTTACTCACAGGTGTTGCTCTGGTCACTCCGGCCTTGAGTGACCACCCGAGCCGTGCTGCGTCCACCAGGTGTGGGACTCAGCCAACTCCCAGGCAGTCCAGAGCGTGGTCCTGAGCTCCCCTCTCTTCCTTCCTACTGGCCGTTCCCACCAGGGTTCCACCTTTGTCCGGCTCCCTCGGGCCTCTTGGTGGTAAAACCTTCTCTGGCTTTCCTGACCCTATTCGTGGTGTGCCTTCCTGGTGGATGTGGTGAGGGTCGTGCCAAAATTTGACCACGACCTCCGGTTCCTGGCTGAGGATCATTAGCCTCCACCAGTTTGGGATCCGGTACCCTGATCTGCCAACCCTTCACCCGTTAACTTGTGGGATCTCAGGGTTCCCTCTTGTCCTGCGTCTCTGGGCGACCACGACCTCCGGTTCCTGGCTGAGGATCATTAGCCTCCACCAGTTTGGGATCCGGTACCCTGATCTGCCAACCCTTCACCCGTTAACTTGTGGGATCTCAGGGTTCCCTCTTGTCCTGCGTCTCTGGGCCTTTCTTCCTCCTCCTCTCCACTACAGGCCTGGCCCTGGAGCTGGGCCCAGCCGGAGCCACAGCTCCCCGTCAGCCCTCCTGGCTGAACTCTCTCTCAGAACTCACTCCTGGACTCAACACTGTCTCTAGATGGTGCCCACCATATATACTCCCTCTATGTGTGAGCCCAGGTGACTAGCACCCAATGGGCTCCTACCTCTATGCCCAGAGTCCCTCCCCTATCTGCCCCTACACTACTGGGATGTTCCTCCCCCCCTCCCACTCCAGCCAGGGACAGACGCTGTCGTACCTGCACATCTATCTGGTGGGAGTACCGTTGTTCTGTCCCCCGGAAATGGGATGAGTGTAGTGCATGCAGCTAGCTGAGCTCAGTCCCACACTCCATCCTTACCCGGGAGTGGAATACCACACCTCTGGTTCGAGGTGCAATACCCCTGTAGCAGCCGAGTCCTCAGGGTGCTACATTCCCCCCTGGTAAATCACAGCACGTCCTCGGGCTGTAAAAGAGCAAAACATACCAAAACATACAAACTTTTTTAAAACATACACTAACAGGTAAAACATCATAAACATTATCAGCAACTATAACATGACAGGTAACTTCTTATATATTATTCTAGCAGTATAAACTTTTGAT
The DNA here is from genome assembly GCF_046119375.1 of Phyllobates terribilis. NCBI lineage: Eukaryota > Metazoa > Chordata > Amphibia > Anura > Dendrobatidae > Phyllobates > Phyllobates terribilis. The sequence goes on from NW_027362768.1 coordinate 149,626,161, forward strand.
ATAAAACTTTTTCATATAAAATGTTCTTAATCTTCTGGCCACGGTGCCACTTGTGACCAGGTAAAGTGCCACAGTCACTGGAAGAAAAACAGCAGTTCTCCTATAAAACCGGTAGGGGGCGCCTTAGGAAGCGCAACTATTTACAGGGTATGGCCGCTCTCAGTCCTCGGCCAGTGGGGATAAGGGATGGCTGCTCACAGTCCTCAGCCTGTGGGGAATAGGAATGGCTGCTCACAGTCCTCAGCCTGGTCAGGGATAGGGGCACACAGGTAACAGTTCACACTAGTCCCAACGGGGACCACTCTTAAATTGACAACAGTTCTTGTACCCCGACGGGTAACTTTATACAGTTCTCTTTACCGTTCAGTGATAACGATGCCCTCCTGCTCCTTCCTGAAGGTAATCTTCAAACCCGTCCGGGTCCTCTTGATCTCCCTCATACCGCAGCTCTTCTTCCGTCAATCGGTGCACGTGAAGGGCGTACGGTCCTTTGGCACACTGATGCCGGGTGAAGGTGACCTCGTCACCCAGGTAAAGGTCACGTCCACGGTGTCCCTCCGGCAGATGGGACTCGACATCCCTGCGGGTAACAAAGACTTCGCCGGGGGTTCTGTGATCCCTGATAAAGCCCCAACCGTGCTCCAGTTGGAACTTGATTACAGTCCCGGTGGCGCGGGGACCGTGGGCTGCACGGGGGTTTCTCCGGGTCCGGCTTTTCTGCTCCGCGCTCTGGACCTGCAGCCGCTCCTCGCGGATCCGCCTCTCTCGCCGTTCTTTGTTGAAGACCTCCAGTTGTTGTCGGCAGCACTCCGCACGCTGGGCTGCGGCCGCCCGGGTCTCTTGGGTGAACCCCATGAGTTTTTCACCGGTGGGGTCCCATGCGAACTGCGCCTCCTCCAACGGGAGTGGGGTGATCTTGGCGGGTGCCGGAGCCGGGATCAGGGGCTCACACAGGGGCCATTCCTTCCGGAATCGGGGATTGAGGTATTCCGGTGGCCACTCAAAGGGCTGCCCATCCGGGCAAGTATGTTGCGCAAATAGGTCTTCGCCTAGGGGCAGCACTGTGGAGGTCGAGGGCGCGGTGGTGGTAGAGGCGCCCGGATTCACCAGGCCTTGCGACCAGGCCGGTGGCACTTTAAAGGTGAAGGGCACTGTGGAGACGGCGGCGCCCGGGGGCACTCGGCCTTGCGACCAGGCCGGTGGCGTTTCCTGCTTGGCCGCGCTCAGGGTTAAGGCGCGTGACGTCACAGGGGGCGTGGCCGCGGCTCCTGCCGCTTGAGGCCTAGTTCGGAGCGGTGGCGGTGCAGCAATGGGCACGGTCGGTGGGATTTCAGGCTCTGCGACGGGGAGCTGGGGCAGGCTTACGGCTACTAGGCTTGGGGTGGTGACGTCCCCTTTACCTGCTTCCATCTCTTCAGCTCCTTCCACGGCGTCGTCTCCGGCCTTCGTCCCTCCTGCACCATCCTCAGAGGCAGACAGACTCCTCGTCCCGGGTGGCGTCCTTTGCTGGCGGGTTCCAGCCTGCAGGGCCATTTCTCTGCTCCACTCTGTCAGCACTTCTTGCTGCACTCGGGCCATCTTCCGGGCCAAGCCCTCCAGCGCGGTCTGTGCATGCTCCCGATCTTTGGGGAGCTGTGCCAGGATCTCCACCAGGCCTTCTGGGGTGGCGGCCTGCAACAGGCTCCTGACCAGAGGGTCGGTGCTGCCTGACTCTCCCTCCATCTCCGGGTGCGATCTCTCCAGACTCCTCCAGGCTGCACCCATCCTCTCTCTTTTGTTCTTGATCCGCCCATCCTGAGGGTGGTCCCGGGGCCACTTGGTGATTGTCAGTTCCAGGGGCAGACCCCTCGCTCTGATGGACATCTCTATCATTGCAGTCTCTGCTGGTGGGGGCGGTCTCCGCTTTTGGCGCTCTTCTGGGACCAGGCCCACGATGGGAGGTGGTCTCTTGCCACCCTCTGGCACGCCCATAATGGCGTCCGCTCTGCCAGGGCGGGAAATCGTCTCAGATGGCGGGAATCGTCTCCTAATGGCGGGAAACTCCGTGGATGGCGGGAAAAGGCTGCAGATGGCGGGCAAACGGCGGGAAATGACCCGAGATGGCATCCGATGGCGGGGACCCTCCGGAACCGGCAGGAGACTTCTTCTTACGGTAAATATGAACTTTTCTTCAGGCACGCAGTACCCGGTGGTTGCGGGCACGTAATCCTGCCGACTACGCCAAAGTTGACGCGCCCCCTGGGCCATGTTCAAGGGACACCCGGAGCCGGATCTGGATAGGGGTAGTAGTCCTTGTGGCGGTGACCCGGTCCGTGCCCAGGGTGGTCAAACTACGTGTGTGGCAGTCTTTGTAGATGTTGTTTAAGTGTCGACTACGTCACCCGTTGATTGCGGCTAGGAGGCCGCCGCTGCAGAGCAGACCGCTGAGGCCGGTGGTAGGATTGTGCAGCAAGGATGGTATAACCCCCAACGGGAGGGGTATGGCCTCAGGGCAGCAGATGTGGAAGATGGTGGTTGTGATGGTGCAGCAAGGAAGCTCAGAGACATGCGATGCAGTTTCAGGGTTTTTACTCACAGGTGTTGCTCTGGTCACTCCGGCCTTGAGTGACCACCCGAGCCGTGCTGCGTCCACCAGGTGTGGGACTCGGCCAACTCCCAGGCAGTCCAGAGCGGGGTCCTGAGCTCCCCTCTCTTCCTTCCTACTGGCCGTTCCCACCAGGGATCCACCTTTGTCCGGCTCCCTCGGGCCTCTTGGTGGTAAAACCTTCTCAGGCTTTCCTGACCCTATTCGTGGTGTGCCTTCCTGGTGCATGTGGTGAGGGTCGTGCCAAAACTTGACCACGACCTCCGGTTCCTGGCTGAGGATCATTAGCCTCCACCAGTTTGGGATCCGGTACCCTGATCTGCCAACCCTTCACCCGTTAACTTGTGGGATCTCAGGGTTCCCTCTTGTCCTGCGTCTCTGGGCCTTTCTTCCTCCTCCTCTCCACTACAGGCCTGGCCCTGGAGCTGGGCCCAGCCGGAGCCACAGCTCCCCGTCAGCCCTCCTGGCTGAACTCTCTCTCAGAACTCACTCCTGGACTCAACACTGTCTCTAGATGGTGCCCACCATATATACTCCCTCTATGTGTGAGCCCAGGTGACTAGCACCCAATGGGCTCCTACCTCTATGCCCAGAGTCCCTCCCCTATCTGCCCCTACACTACTTGGATGTTCCTCCCCCCCTCCCACTCCAGCCAGGGACAGACGCTGTCGTACCTGCACATCTATCTGGTGGGAGTATCGTTGTTCTGTCCCCCGGAAATGGGATGAGTGTAGTGCATGCAGCTAGCTGAGCTCAGTCCCACACTCCATCCTTACCCGGGAGTGGAATACCACACCTCTGGTTCGAGGTGCAATACCCCTGTAGCAACCGAGTCCTCAGGGTGCTACACTTATCTGTCAGCACACCACCAGCAGCGCTGAACACACGTTCAGAGAGAATGCTGGCTGCATGGCATGACAAGATCTCCAAGGCGTGAGTGGCGAGCTCCGGCGATTATTCCAGATTGGAATACCAAAATGAGCAAGGGTCCAGTGACACAGTCATGACTTCGATGTTCACTTGGTGATTCTCCTGTACCATCCTCTCTAGGCATTGACTATGTGTCAGACTTCTTGTCTCCTGTGGCCTTGCAAAGGATGGTCTAAAAAAGTGGTGAAACGATTCCACAAAATTGCTGTTACCAGCAGATACTGTGTTACTGTTACTGTTTGAGTGATGAAGACTCGACAGTCCCACCGTTGGCAAGTTAGAACTGTGAGATTCACTACGTGCACCACTGGTGTTTTGTGGAAAAGCACATGTAAGATTCTGCAACAGCGTCTGCAGATACTCCTGCATTCGTCAATACCTTTTTATGGCAGGAATTATTTCGGCAAATATACTTTTGTACCGGGGATCTAAGAGTGTGGCAACCCAGTAGTCGGGATTACTTCGAATTCTGACAATCCGGGGGTCATGTTGCAGGTAGTGCAGCAAGAAGGCACTCATGTGTCTTGCGCATCCAGAAGTACCAAGTCCTTGTTGTGTTGGTAGCGAGGTAAGAATCATGCTTCCTTCCTCTGCCCTCTCCCTCCAACCTCGCACAACAGAAATGTGATCAAGGTCTCCCTCATCTGATGAGTCTTCCATGCCCATCGCCAGTTCGTCCTCCACTTCTTCCTCGGCTCCTGCACCTTCCTCAACAGTTTGGCTGCTACCATGCGCCCTGGTTAATCCCTCTCCCCCACCCTCCCATGCCTGCCGCCTTGGTGCTGCCAACCGTCTGGACCTTGGAGATGTTATCCCTTCCGCATACGACTCCTCCTCTACTTCCTCCACCTCCTCTTGTCCCACCACCTGACTCTGAATTCTGTTTAATGTGTGCTCCAGCATGTAAATCACCGGAATAGTCATGCTGATAATGGCATCGTCGTCAGCACTAAACATCTTCGTCGCCATTTCAAAACTGTGCAGAAGGGTGTGTGGCGCCCCTGAGGGTTCAGTCGCCACAGAGTTACTGCATCTCACCCAGAGGTGTGGTATCTCACCCTCAGGTAAGGAAGGCGCATGGCTCGGGACCCTGACTCCTGCATCCAACACATACCCGCAGTGGGGGTAGGGCGAGATTGCTCCTAAGGGAGAGCACAGTCCCAGGTCCCTAGCTGGTTTGAGGGTCCTATGTAGTGGGTGCTTAGGGGAGCAGCTTAGGGGAGCACATGACAAGGAGAGTATAAATAGGAAGCCATCTTAGAAAGAGCAAGCCAGACAGAGGAGGAAAAGTGACAGGAGCAGAGACTAGGCATGAGCTCTGCTCCGGAGGCGGGCCTAGCCTGGGAGGCCCAGGACTGAAGGAGAGAAGAGAGGAGTGGGAGCTGGAAGGCTCCAGGAACCGAAGGGACCCTACGGCTACGGGCCGTGCAGAAGGCCACCCGTACTCCCGCTGCTACCAGGAGGTAGAGGGGTCAGGCCAGATAAGGGAAACCGGTCCCTCAACTAGCGGAGAAACAGCAAGGCTCAACTAGAAACCGGAGGCTGCTGCATTTCATGTACTGCAGGCCAAAGTCCACACCAGTCTCACTAAGAAGGTAGCCACATAGGACCCAGGGGACGGAACACACGTCACCCGCCAAGGCCCGAGGATACCGGATAGAAGTGTCACTGGGTGTGAGGTGCAGGGAGAAGGCCAGAGAAAGGACACACAGAAGGGGGTCCTGCTAAGTACTCCGGAGCTATCTGGGGGTGGACTGAGCCCCTCACTGAGTATGCACAGCACGACGGGGGAGATTGCTCTGGTACCTGTAATCTGGACTACAACAACTGTGAGTAATATCTTGAGATGGCATCACACGGACTCTGTGTTCATTACTGACTCCCTGCACTACAACCACCATCATCCACCCACACTGCCCTGAAGCTACACTCTTCCTGTGGTGAGTAATAATACCGTTGCTGCAAAACCACCAGCTTCAGAGGACTGTTCCGCAGCGACGGCCCCTTTGGCCGCACTCCACAGGTGGCGTAGTCAGACATTATAAAATCCATATATACAAATTACCCTTGGATTGACCGCCCTGGGTCACGGACTGGGTCACCGCCACAGTGACTACAACCCCCAGCGTCTACCGGCCCGGCTCAGGGTACCCCATGGCCCAGGGGGCGCGTCAACTTCATAGGTCCCTGATCTGAGACCACTCCTGCAGCGTGATTTGCCCCACCTCTGGATCTCGTTGGCCCAGGCTATACGTCAGAACGTATTGCACCAGGGCTTGTCGGTGCTGCCACAGTCGCTGCAACATGTGCAGAGTTGAATTCCACCGTGTCGGCACATCGCATTTCAGCCGGTGAACTGGCAGGCCCAACGACTTCTGTAGAGATGTACGTCGTTGAACTGCGGGATGCGAACGGCGGAAGTGAGCACACAGCGACCGTGCCCTCTGCAGAAGGCCATCTAGTCCGGGATAGTGGGCTAAAAATTGCTGGACAACCAGGTTCAACACGTGAGCCATACAAGGCACGTGTGTGACATTGCCCCGGCGAAGTGCCGCACCCAGGTTTGCAGCATTGTCGCACATGGCCTTTCCTGGTTGCAGGTCCAGTGGAGACAACCTTTCATGAAACTGGGTCTCCAGAGCTGACCACAACTCCTCAGCTGTGTGACTCACATTTCCCAGACATTTCAAAGTAAACACTGATGCCGTTGAGCCCTGCTGCCAGCATAGTAAGGAGGTGTGCAGGATTCCTTCTGCACAGTTAGAAAGCAGGTGGCATTACCATACAGGCTTTGGGTGCAGGTGGAGGACCGAGAGGAGGTTGAGGAGGCAGAAGCAGTGGAGGAACTTCGAGATAAAGAGGATTGACGCACAACTCGTGGGGACGGTAAGACTTGGACAGCAGCCCCTTGTCCTGCTGTCACCATAGTTACCCAGTGCCCAGTCAGCGACATGTAACGCCCCTGTCCATGCCTTCTCGTCCAAGTGTCTGTGGTGAAGTGCACCCTGTCACACACAGAGTTTCTCAAAGAAGCGGTGATGTTGTGTGCGACATGCTAGTGGAGCGCAGGCACACCTTTCTTTGAGAAGTAGTGCCGACTGGGCATCTGGTACTGGGGCACTGTGACGGACATAAGGTCTTGAAAATCCTCTGTGTCCTCCAGGTGGAAAGGCAGCATTTCTGTAGCCAACAGCTTGCAGATGGTGAAATTCAACCTCTTAGCTTTCTCATGGCTAGGAGGAAATGGTCTTTTACTTTTCCACATCTGAGGGACCGAGGGCTGGCTGTTGTGCTTAGACGGTGTTGAGTAGGGTGTCCCCGGCAAACTGCCGGTCTGTGAGGAAGATGCAGGCGGACATGTTAGGTTGCCTTGATCCAAAGGTGGTGCTCTCGATGTCGGAGAGCGCTCAACACTAGCAGGTGTTTCCACTTCCCAATGAACTGACGACCTGCCAATCACACTGGCTGTTGCGGGTAAAGAGGTGGCAGGTCTGCGTCCAAAAACATGTGTGACTGCTGTCCCCCCAGTCACAGAGAATGAAGAGGCTGCGGATGCACAAGATGGGGCAGACGGTGGTTGGCCCAGCCGGCTAGGCCGCATTGTAGCATAGTGAGCTTCCCACTGCAACTTATGCTTCATATCCATGTGACGGTACATGCATGAAGTACTCAAACTATGGATTTTTTGGCCTCTACTTAGCTTTTGCCTTACAAATATTACAGATAACACGAGTTGGGTCATCCTTATCGATCTGAATAAATGCCCAGGCTATGCAAGGCTTAGAGCCCATGTGACCTGAAGAGCCACTACGACTTGTGGTCAGAGGCAGAGTTGTGGTTGAGGATGCAGTTGTTGACGTGCTTCCAGTACTCCGTCTCTGTTCAGGAAGGCGCAACCTAACCTCGTCGTCAATAGCATCTGTTATGCCCCGCTGCGCTTGGTATCACAGATCCTAGAAGAGTGCATCTCCACCTTCCACCTCAGACCAGCAGAGGGAGCCCGTTAGGGATATAAATAGGGAAGGTGGAGCTAGGCAGTTCAGTTCCTCTGAAGAGTTCCTGCAGTAGAGAAGCCTAAGAGAGGTCAGTCTGCAGTGGAGCTCAGTCTAGTCTAGAGAACGCAGTTAATAGTTCAGCAGTGGAGCACGAGGCTCCTGCTTGCTAGATTCAGGGAGCCCAGATAGAGCTTAAGGTGTGCCGGTGCCATAAGATCAGTGAAGCGCGGCAAGCTGCCGTTAGTGTGTATAGCCTAGTGAGGGCCCGAGTAGGCCGAAGGCGAGTGGCGAGTTAGTACATAAGGGGCAGAGGAGCTTAACCAGCTCACCCCGAAGCATTTACCGGACACAGGATCCGAGCTTACCGGTATCTCTATGACCCAGTAAGGCATAACCGGAATCCCTGGAGAACTACAAGTCCCAGGATCGCTAAGGTGCTGATATGTAACAGAGCCAGGAGACGCTTAGGCCCCGCATACTGGGAGCGTGAACTCCAAGAGAAGGCCCTACCACAAGGTCAGCCAGCGCAGGACAGAGACAAAGTTAGGCCTAGCTCCAGGCAGGTCAGAAACTTACTACGCAGAGGCAAGAAACAGGAGGCCCTACACCCGCTCATTGGGGAGGATCCTGATATGCACCCTTCACCCTACAGTGCTCCGGGATGTGCCTGAATTTCCACCAGTAAAAGGTACTGAAGTGACTACCGTGTCCGTTCCCGTTCTTGCTCTGACCCAGCTGGGTCTCGCCTGTCCTGCATTCCCCCTGCATACGCTGCCCTGAGACCTAGGTCCACCTGTGGGGAGCTATACCATCGAGCTGCCTTATCACCGGCCTCAGTGGACTGCTGCAGCGCTGGTGCTTGTCACCAGATACCACAGGTGGCGTCATGAACTCTTATAAAATTAACAATTATCCACCCTTTTAAAGAGAGACCCCAGGGTACGGGCCAGGGAGCCGACCACCGCGACATCACCAAGGCCAGGCAAATGCCCAGGTACCGAGTCATCCCCATCCCCAGGGCTAGTCACATCCTCCTCCACCTCCTCTGCTGACCTCATCGACTGGCTGACTGTGGGTTGACAGTAAGTGGGATCTCCAACCTCGTCATCATCACCCTGTGTGTTATCACACCCGTCGTCCTCAGAGCCAACCTCTTCCTGCCCTGACCGAAAAGTCAAGTTGTCGCTCCAATCAGGTATTTGAGTCTCATCATCGTCTTCATCATTGTCTCCACCAACAGGAGTTACAGTTTGGGAACAAGGGTCTACATTATGCTCAGAACCTTCTTCATCTGGTCCTGGATCCGACTTATAAAGATTCTGGGCATCAGATCAGATCATTTCCTCATCTGGATTAACAGAAGCTCTGGAGCAGACCTCCGTTTCCCAGGCTATAGTATGAGTAAACAGCTGTGCAGACTCAACCATCTGTGCTACCCCATACTCAGACGGGCAGCTGGAGACCTGGGAGCTGTGAGGAAGCAAGTGCGATTGGGGTGACACCTCTGAGGACTGAAGTATTTGTGATGTTGAAATTGAGGTGATGGAGAGCCCACTTGAAGGAGCACTTGATATCCGTTGAAGCACCTGCTGTTTTTGTGCCTCATTTAGAATTTGTAGCGATGGGCGTGTCCGTAAGAATGGGATCGTATCACATTGTCCACGAAAAGAAGTCGACATCTTAGTTTGGCTGGAAGATGGTCTTTCTTCTGCAGATGTTACTCCCCCCCCACCGTGGGGGGCCTCGACCCACCGGCGGACAGGCACCAGTATTGGGAGAGGGGGGCTGGCCGTCAGGGTCCACCGCGGCTCTGGCACAAACCCGGCGACACAGAGGTGGCACGGGCAGGAACGGACTGGCCGTGTCGGCTTCTCACTTTTTGGATTTTAGAAGGGCATGACATGCCTATATCTGTGTCTCCCCCTCCTTTTACTCCTCCACCTCTTTTCTTTTCGCATGACTATATGTACTTGTCACTTTTCCATGTGTTAGTTCTGTCTTCTGAGCAGTTTGTCAGCTTTTGGACACCTTTGAAGGTGTTTTCTATGTGTTTCTATGTGTTTTTGTTTGCCTGCCATTGGTTTTAACGGTGTTCGAAGGTGTTCGACGAACAGTTCGACGAACAGTTCGGCGAACACACGGGTGTTCGACGAACCGAACCGAACTCGAACACTACGGGGGTGGCTCAACACTACTCAGGACCCCTGGGTTATGTCCAGAGAGTGACTGCTGGTTGGTAGAGCAAGCTGGCAGAGAGAAGGGTCTTCAAGCCAAGTCATATTCAGGAAATTAAAGTGAGGGACAAAATGATGAAGTTGATTAATCAAATACAAGCCAAGGTCAGGGACGAGAATCAATCATGCAGAATCAGGCCAAGGTCAGGGACAGGAATAATAAAGCTGAGTTGCAGTAGTATGAACCAGGTAAGTATGACTTATAACTGGCGTCTAGAAGTAGTTGCTAGGGGTTTATATAGGAAGTGACTCTCCATAAGGTTTACAGCAGAAACTTGATTACTACAGATTAATCAGCATCCTGTAGCAAGACATAGACACTTTGTCTAAGCCGGACCACAAGTCTGAGCCTGAATAAAGCAAAACAGCAACATGCCTTCATCCTCCAACACTGTCAGCAGTGCAAGTGCAGCACCACCTAGAGGCAGAAGCCATAAGAGAGGGTTCAGACATGACCTTATCAATAGTATTACATCAGTAATTTGACATCACTTTATAATTCCTGTGCTGCAACATTTCTATATTGATTATCCCTATACTGTGACATCAGCATTATGTCTGTAGTGTGCTGGCTCTGTGTCACTTATGTCTACAAAGTAACAGCACTTAGAAATTATACCTGCACTGAAACTTTGATGTGTGGATCATCCCACTACTGTGACATTACGGTGTGCATTATTCCTGTTCTGTGACATCACAAAAGTTAAAATAGTTAATTGCTGTGACATTATTCTTTTTCCATGACAACATTGTGCATTTTCTCAATACTGTGACATTACAGTGTGCATTATTCTGTCCTGACATCATTGGATGCATTATTCTCTGTTCTGTGACATCACTGCCTGCATAAGTCCCTTACTGTGACATTATTCCTTTCCTGTGACAAGATCACATGATTATCTCACTACAGTGACATCACTGTGTCAATTATCTCTGTTTTTTGACATCTGTGTTGATTATCTCTATGTTATGACATTACTTGGAACATTGTAACATTGCTATAACTTCACTGTGTACATTATGCCACAATTTTGACATCACTGTGTACATTTTTCCAGTTCTACGAACTCATTGTATGCTTTAATCCTATTCAGTGACATCACAGTTTATATTATTTCTTTACTGTGAGCATTATTTCTGTACTACAGTTATATGAAAAAGTTTGGGCACCCCTATTAATCTTAAGCTTAATGTTTTATAAAAATTGGTGCTTTTGCAACAGCTATTTCAGTTTGATATATGTAATAACTGTTGGACACAGTAATGTTTCTCCCTTGAAATGAGGTTTATTGTACTAACAGAAAATGTGCAATCTGCATTCAAACAAAATTTGACAGGTGCATAAGTATGGGCACCTCACCAGAAAAGTGACATTAATATTTAGTAGATCCTCCTTTTGCAAAAATAACAGCCTCTAGTTGCTTCCTGTAGCTTTTAATGAGTTCCTGGATCCTGGATGAAGGTATTTTTGACCATTCTTCTTTACAAAACAATTCCAGTTCAGTTAAGTTTGATGGTGGCCGAGCATGGACAGCCCTCTTCAAATGATCCCACAGATGTTCAATGATATTCAGGTCTGGGGACTGGGATGGCCATTCCAGAACATTGTACTTGTTCCTCTGCATGAATGCCTGAGTAGATTTGGAGCGGTGTTTTGGATCATTGTCTTGCTGAAAGATCCATCCCCTGCGTAACTTCAACTTTGTCACTGATTCTTGAACATTATTGTCAAGAATCTACTGATACTGAGTGGAATCCATGCGTCCCTCAACTTTAACAAGATTCCCGATGCCGGCATTGGCCACACAGCCCCAAAGCATGATGAAGCCTCCACCAAATTTTACTGTGGGTAGCAAGTGTTTTTCTTGGAATGCTGTGTTTTTTTGCCGCCATGCATAACGCCTTTTTGTATGACCAAACAACTCAATCTTGGTTTCATCAGTCCACAGGACCTTCTTCCAAAAAGAAATTGGCTTCTCCAAATGTGCTTTTGCATACCTCAGCCGACTCTGTTTGTGGCATGTTTGCAGAAACGGCTTCTTTCGCATCACTCTCACATACAGCTTCTCCTTGTGCAAAGTGTGTTGTATAGTTGACCGATGCACAGTGACACCATCTGCAGCAAGTTGATGTGCAGCTCTCTGGAGGTGGTCTGAGGATTGTCCTTGACTGATCTCACCATTCTTCTTCTCTGCCTTTCTGATGTTTTTCTTGGCTTGCCACTTCTGGCCTTAACAAGAACTGTACCTGAGTTCTTCCATTTCCTTACTATGTTCTTCACAGTGGAAACTGACAGGTTAAATCTCTGAGACAGCTTTTTGCATCCTTCCCCTGAACAACTATGTTGAATAATCTTTGTTTTCAGATCATTTGACAGTTGTTTTGAGGAGCCCATGATGCCACTCTTCAGAGGAAATTCAAACAGGAGAACAACTTGCAAGTGGCCACTTTAAGTAGCTTTTCTCATGATTGCATACACCTGGCTATGAAGTTCAAAGCTCAATGAGGTTACAAAACCAAAAAAAAGTGCTTTAGTAAGTCAGTAAAAAGTAGGTAGGAGTATTTAAAACAAGAAAATGATAAGGGTGCCCATACTTATGCACCTGTCAAATTTTGTTTGAATGCAGATTACACATTTTCTGTTAGTACAATAAACCTCATTTCAAGGCAGAAACATTACTGTGTCCAACAGTTATTACATATATCAAACTGAAATAGCTGTTGCAAAAACACCAATTTTTATAAAACATTAAGCTAAAGATTAATAGGGGTGCCCAAACTTTTTCATATAACTGTATGACATCACTGTGTGAATAGTCTCTGTATTGTGACATCTGTGTCTATTATTTCTATAGTATGACTTCACTGTCCAGATTCTACTCATTTTCTTAACTTTACTGTGTGCATTCCACCGGTTCTGTGATATCCCTGTGTGTACTATTCCAGTACTGTGACATTATGCCTCTAATGCCTCTACTGTGACATCACTGTGTGCATTGTCCTATTACTGTGACACTATTTCTACACTGTGACATCACTGTGTGCAATATCCTAGTACTATGACATTATTTCTACACTGTGACATCACTATGTGCATTGTCCTAGTAATGTGACATTACTCCTTCACTAATACGACACTGTGTGCATTATGCTACTACTGTGACATTATTTCAACACTATGGCATCACTGTGTGCGTTATCTTACTGTGTCACATTATTTCTATACTGTGACATCACTGTGTGTGTTATCCTACTACTGTGACATTATACCTACTCTGTGACATCACTGTTTGCATTATCCTAGTACTGTGACATTACTCCTTCACTAATACGACACTGTGTGCATTATGCTACTACTGTGACATTATTTCTATACTGTGACATCACTGTGTGTGTTATCCTACTACTGTGACATTATACCTACTCTGTGTCATCACTATGTGCATTATCCTAGTACTGTGACATTATACCTACTCTGTGACATCACTATGTGCATTATCCTAGTACTGTGACATTACTCCTTCACTAATACGACACTGTGTGCATTATGCTACTACTGTGACATTATTTCCACACTATGGCATCACTGTGTGCATTATCTTACTACTGTGACATTATTTCTACACTGTGACATCACTGTGTGCGTTATCCTACTGTGATATTATACCTACTCTGTGACATCACTGTTTGCATTATCCTACTACTGTGACATTTTTCCTACACTGTAATATCACTGTGTGCATTATCCTACTGCTGTGACATTATTCCTACTCTGTGACATGACTGTGTGCATTATCCCTGTTGGGAGACCAATTTATTCTCAACCTTCTCTTGTTCTAATTTTTTTTGCTGAATTTTGTCATACTAACGAGGGGAACCAATTTTTTTCTATGGGACCCCATGGCTAATTTTTACTCTTCTGATCCCACTAAAGCCATGCTGGCATAATCATGGAGTGGCTTCTATGATGGCATAAAATATTGGCTATTATTTCTGGAGCAGAGATTAGTGGAACAATGTTCCTGCTTCATCATTTCACTGGTCCATTTAGTACAATAGAGAATTTAACATTTAATTTTATTTATGTATAATTTGCCAATTGTAAATCTCAAAACTGGTGCATCGCTAATGCATCTTGGTGGTTAGTGAATGCCATCAATTGGATAAAAAGTTTTTTTGGGTGAAAAACTGTGGTTGCTTATCAAAAATAAATAATACAAAAAAATCTGCGGAGATAGGTGATGAAAATTGGCACAGTACCACTGGGAAGATAAAGTATAACAATGCACCTTATTTAAGAAAGGAGCCAGCATAGACTTTCCGACATAATGCATAGCTGGAGGAAGTTTTAGTCTTTTTATACAAAGGTTTGAATAAAATCTAAGAATGCAAATGTAGTATGTCTGCTCAAACTGAACAGTGGATTTTAATTATTGGTAGAAATAAAATCCAAGTTCAGGGTAAGGGTCATTATGATGAAGATTAACTCTCATTCTTGTTGGTCTTTGTCTGTAGCGTGTGTACAAATGATGATGAAGTCCCCAGTGAGCTCATTAGCAGGAGAGCAGGTAGAATATAATATGACTGGATTAATGCATCTACTGAACCCAACAGGTTTCCAAAGGCAAGGGAATAAATAGAATGTACTCGTCATATATAACACTGAAACATAATGTTTGTACAAAAACCCTGCATTAAAATACAAACTACCCATAAATAGGTCTCGTCAGAGTCAGATTTTTGTTGAAAGTGATATGCTGTCTCCGGATCAGAGAACCAGAGGTCTCTGAAAAAGTAACACCATGTTTTCTTAATAAGGATCATCGACTACCTCTACCTGGAAAAATATGCTATACCTTTAATTTATAAAATGGATCTGTCACCCGATATCACAACTTAAACTGCATATATTATAAATAAATCTCTTAGCCCTGATGAAGCTGATGTACTTACCGTACTTAAAAAAAAATCCACTTCACAATGGCCGTGTAATGCTTTTAGAAGTTTTAAATTCAATCTCCATCCACCTAGCCTGATTGATAAGCTTCTCAGTGTCCCTCCTCCATGCTGCAGAATCTCTACCCAATGAGTCTTATTGATAAGCTCCACAATGTTCCTCCTCCCTGCTGCAGATTCTCTACCCACCTAGCCTAATTGATAAGCTTCTCAGTGTCTCTCTTCCATACTGCAGAATCACCACCCACCTAGCCTGATTGATAAGCTCTTCAGTGTCCCTAATCCATGCTAAAGAATCTCCACCCACAAAACCTGATTGATAAGCTCCACAGCATCCCTCCTCCATGCTAAAGAATCTCCACTCACAAAACCTGATTGATAAGCTCCACAGCATCCCTCCTCCATGCTAAAGAATCTCCACCCACAAAACCTGATTGATAAGCTCCACAGCATCCCTCCTCCATGCTAAAGAATCTCCACCCACAAAACCTGATTGATAAGCTCCACAGCATCCCTCCTCCATGCTAAAGAATCTCCACTCACAAAACCTGATTGATAAGCTCCACAGCATCCCTCCTCCATGCGGTAGAATCTCCACCCACCAAGCCTTATTCATAAGCTCCTCAGCATCCCTCCTCCATGCGGTAGAATCTCCACCCACCAAGCCTTATTCATAAGCTCCTCAGCATCCCTCCTCCATGCGGTAGAATCTCCACCCACCAAGCCTTATTGATAAGCTCCTCAGCATCCCTCCGCCATGAGGCAGAATGTCCACCCACCTAGCCTGATTTATAAGCTCCTCAGCATCCCACCTCCATGTTGTAGAATCTTTGCCCACCTAGCTTGGTTGACAGCTCCTCAATGCCCTCTCCTCCCTGCTGCAGAATCTCCACCCACCTAGCCTGATTGATTAGCTCCTCAACATCTCACCTCCATGCTGAAGAATCTCCACCCACCAAGCCTAATTGATAAGCTCCTCAGCATCCCTTCTCCGTGTAGCAGAATCTCCACCCACCTAGCCTGATTTATAAGCTCCTCAGCGTCCCACCACCATGTTGTAGAATCTTTGCCCACCTAGCTTGGTTGACAGCTCCTCAATGCCCTCTCCTCCCTGCTGCTGAATCTTCTTCCACCCAGCCTCATTGACATTCTCTTCAGTGTCCCTCTTCCCTGATGCTGTTGAATCTACAGTACATCTACCCAACCTAGTTCCTCAGTGTTTCTTCTAATGCTAATGCTCTCACAGTGCTCAGTACAAGCTGCAGTTGTATTCAGGCTGGGTGGGCAGATATTGAATACACTTGGACTAATGAGCTTACATTGATTAGCTTATTTTGATATCAGAATTATACAGTCATTATGAAATAGATTTTGAAAGTGTTTTGGAGATTTTTATAAAACATGCTAAAAATATGTAAATAGTAAGCCAAAGGGTCCCTGCACACAAGGAAATTTTGTTACAAAATTGAGTCAGACATCACCCTGTGCATTACTGGGGTAAAATCTACAGTGCATCCTTCAAAAAGCATTGACATTCTGCAAATTAAAAAATCTGCATCACACGTTTTTTACATGCAGAATATGTCCGCAGCGTATAGAATGCTTAATGTCATCTTGCTGTTATATTACACTGCAGATTTAGTACTGGAAAACGTGCATTAACATTTAGGTCTCTTCCTCCACCAGCCGCCAAGGTGAGAACAGGAGAACTGTGCAGTCTGTTAGAAAGCCTGAACAAACAAGCCCGGAATAAAACCTTAAGGCTATGTGCCCACGATGCAGAAATGCTCCTGATTTTTCTTGAGCGTTTCTGCATCTCCCTGGCAGAAAAAACGCATGCGGATTGTACATGCGGATTGTACATGCGGATTGTACATGCGGATTGTACATGCATTTTTCCTGCCAGGGACAAGCGTAAGTGAAGCGTTTTTAGCTTGCGATTTCGCATGCGGGTTGTCAAGCGCTTTCCAAGAGATTTTAGCATCACTTGGAAAGTGCTTGACAACCTGGTCACACTATATAAATGCATGCAACCGGCATGGATTTTATATAGTGTGACCAAGTTAGTTAAAAAAAAGAATAAAAATGGTAAAAAAAAAAAAAAAAACCATATACTCACCTTCCGATGGCCCCCGGTCTCCTTATCCAATGCGTCCGGTCTTCCCGGTGTCTCGCGGTTGTGTAATAGCACCTTCCATGACGTCATTTAGTCATGTGACAGGTCACGCGACGGCCGACGTCAGCGGTCGCGTGACCCGTCACATGACTAAATAACGTCATGGCAGGTCCTTTTAGAAAATCGCGAGCCACCGGGGAGCCAGGACGCATCGCTATGGAGACTGGGGGCCATCAGAAGGTGAGTATAATGTATATTTTTTATTTTAATTCTTTTTTTTACAGGTACTATGGTACCCGGGTCCGGAGGAGAGTCTCCTCTTCTCCAGACCCGGGTACCATCCGCACATTGAATCGCTTAATATCCGCATGTGCACATGTAGTCATGCATATATAAAGCGATTCAATGCAAGTCAATGGTGGCGAAAACGCCGCGATTACGCAAAATAATTGGTAGTGCTGTGGGTTTTTCCGCAATGATAATCCGCAGCGGAAATTTCCACAGCTTGTGCACAGCACATGCGGATTATCATTGGGGAACATTGCAGACCGTCTACCAAGCGTTTTCTAAGCGTTTCTACAGAGGAATTGCCGCTGCGGAAACGCTTAAATAACTCATAGTGGGCACAGAGCCTAAGACTTACATATTAGTAACTGTCACAAACTCATGTCCCCAACACCTCTGTTAATATAAAGATAAACTGGACAACCCCTTCAAGGATACTATCATTGTAGTGAACTCATTTCATCCTAGAATTTAGGACTCATCCAGACGTCTGAGTTGCACATGTGTGTTCTTTTTGTGTAGTTCATAGATAAAACACGTACCCAGTATAGTCTATGGAGCTGTGCACATGTCCGTCTTTTTCCGGTATCACGGATGAAAGTCTATCATGGACACCAGATGGATGGCATCAGTGTACAATCCATGTGCCATCTGTGTGCTGACCATGTTTAACATCGCAAAGTATAGGAGAAACTTTTATTTATCCATCTGTGAAAAAAACTGATGAAAACCCGATGGCAAAAACGGACACACGGACCAAATGCCAATGAAACTCGGATCTAAAATACTGATGATCATGGGACCATTTTTTCACATGTGTTTATATATGGACATATAAATGAGGCCTTAGGGCTTATTCACACGTCGGTATTTGGTCAGTATTCTGCATCAGTGTTTGTCTGCCAAAACCAGGAATGGATCAGGTAGAATAACTAGAGAGACAAAAAGCTCAAAATAGGATCTTATCCGGTAGCCAAGTGGTATAAAAGATTAAAGATGCGCTCACCTGGTAGGATTGTGACAGTCACAACTCCTAATAGAAGCATGTAAAGGCTGCTGCGGGACCACCAATGAGATACAATGCAATAGATGAGGAATACGGTGCTTCAGGATCCGTGCTGCCGAACATCCAAAAGTATGATCACATACAAGGATGAAGCATGAACGCGGTTTATTTTCTCAACGCGTTTCAAAGTTTTCAGACCTCTACATTAGGACAAAACCACAATGACTCCTTATTTGTCTCCTCCACACCACCACTGACTTACCCCGAACACTGCACTGTACTTCAGGAGAAAGTCCATGTTCTGCGTTCACGCCCGAACAGTGCCTGCCTGGTGAGAACAGTTCTGTTTGGGTTCGCCAATCTCTAGTCCTGATGAAGAGGTTTGAAAACCTTGAAACGCGTTGATGAAATTATCCGGATTCATGCTTCATCCTTTTGTGTGATCATACTTTTGGACCTTCGTCAGTGTGGATTCTGAACCAACGTATTCCTAAAACCAGGAGTGGAACTTTGTAGAGAAAAACTATAATTGAAAGATTGACACCTGTTCTGTGTTTTGGAGACAATCCTGGTTTTGGAATACAAATACTGATCAAAAATAGTGATGTGTGAATGAGGCCCTAGAGTGTATTTTTCACTGCTACTTGTATTCCAACCTTAGAACTGATTCCTTTAGACAGCCAACCATTTACATCCCTAATGAGCGAATGATATTTACCGTGTATTGTCTTAGTCTTATGGATAGAGACTGGAAAGCTAATGTGACGCTCATTAAAGAGCATTCTGCTGCTTCAGATTAAAGACGTCTCCACAGGTGAATTCAAATCACACCTTCCAGTTCATTATTATCCTCATCCAAACTTATTTCTTGCTCATTTAAGAAAGGCTTGCTTTTAGGAGTCGGAAAAAATTATGATTTCTTCTGTAATTGTAAAGCGTTTAAGTTAGCCGAACAAAACATAAAAGTAAATCTAAAAACATACAGTATGCCTCGGCAGTCATTAGCCCGCCAGATAGCAAACTGTAATGCAGGAATTACTGCATTAACCGCCTGAAAAACATTTAAACGCACATTAACTGCTGAGACAATAAAACAGCTCCATCCATTTCTAGTGGATTCCCATTGACTTCCATGCTGTTTTCATCAGTGACTCCAGGAGATGCTTACTGTGAAAGCCTAAAAGGAGCGATCAGGAGTCAGTGTACAGTATTAGGACACTGCTCAATTAGTGGCAAGCTCCTTATTTCACTAAACTTAAGAACTTCCTGTTTGGTTCATAGTTGCAAAATAATATCTCCATGGAAAGTAGTTTGTCAGACGAGCTTTCCAATCCAGAATCTCAAGACGCCGCGCCGCGCACTTATCATTTCAGGAGATAATAGTGAAATGAGGCAGCTGAATAATAAAGAAAGCAGAACATCTGCAGTCCTATGATGTACCAATAATATATACTAACTATACCGCTTTTTAATAACTTTCATGCTGCGTTGTTGAAAGGTATCACAATTTGCAATAGATCCTATGGAGCGAATTAAGCACCTGTCAGAAGAAGCTTCAATGTTTTTTTTTTTCTGTTTTTAAGTTGAATTAATATTTTTTATGTGAAGGTAGAATAAATTGTGTGACTCTTCTTGAGACTAAGTCTATCAGCACAAAATGACTGTTCAAACCAAGCACAGACACACTGTGAACCATTGGTGCGGCCGAACTGTTCAGTGCACGTTCCTATCTACTTGTTTTCCAACAATCTCCACCCACTTCTGGCTAAAGTTAAGCCGGTGCTGTCAATCAAGAAAGAAGAGGGCGGAGGTAGATGAAAAACATGTTAGTGGGAAAGTGCATTGAACTGCTTGACTACTGCAAGGGTGCACCGAGTGCCTGTGCTTGGTTTGAACAGTCATTTTGTGCTGATATAAGTATTCTGGGATTAAAACATAAAAATATTCTATATGTTAGTATCAAAGGGGTCTGATCCCCAAGACTAAAGACCTCTCTGCTCAGTGGCTTATCTCAAGGAGAACAAAGTGATTGGCCGCCCAAAATTGGACATGCCCGATCGACGACTCCACCAACAATCAGTTGGTCGATGCCAACATATGGTGGACTATACTTTTTTTGTGTTTCAAGTTTTTTCAAAGTGGTCAGACACTGACTGGGATTTCTTCCTTCTGGTGGAGTGCTATTTTGCCTATTTTTTTCCCCAGGAAACATTATATGTAAGTCTATCTATACTATGTGGCTCTCCACAAGAATAATCAATACCTTCCAAGAGGTACTTTTGGGAACAGAATATGGAAATTATTATTATTATTATATATTTCTTTTATTAAACCGCCATTTAGTCTATGGTGCTTTACATGTGAAAAGGCGTATACATAACGAACAACAAGTATAATAATCTTGAGCAAAAACAAGTCACCGACTGGTACAGGAGGAGAGAAGACCCTGCCCGCGAGGGCTCACAATCTGGGTGAGGATTCAGTAGGTGAGGGTAGAGCTGGTTGTGCAGCAGTATGGTGGAACGAGGGTTACTGCAGAAATATATAATATCATAAAGTTGTTGCGCATTTAATGATTAAAGGGGTTGTTTGAGACTTTAGCATTGATGATCTTTCCTTAGGATAGGTTATCAATGTCTGATTGGTGGGGGTGTAACACCCGGCGGGGGTGCGACCCCTTTCCTGTGTCAGCATTGGCCATAACTGCTTAGTTACAGAGCTGGACAGCACAGCTCTGTCAAAGGAAATATTGGTGTTGTAAATATTGATTTGAATATGGGCCAGATATACAGTACCCAGCTGTGGCCACTTTACAGTCGACAGAGCTGTTGACATGCTAGGTATGGGAAGGACCCAGCATACGACGATGGGAAAAGGGGGTAAGCTCAACAACTAGGGAAAGGGAGAGTGGAGACCCCATCTCCTCTATCGTCCCTAAATAGGTTCTGCACCTATCGCTGAGCAGGATATCTTAGCCCTGGCTGACCCTAGAGCTAGGCTCTAGGTAGGAGGGGAACGGGTGAGTCAGCTCCACTGCAACTAAAGACAAACAAGGGAAACAGACAAGGGGATACACTTAGCTTTGAGAAGACATCAGAGAGCTCATGACTACAATCGACAAAGGAACTCTAGCCGACTGCCAGAACTCCAGACCTGAACAGAGGAATTTACTCTATCACCGGTGATTCTCTGGAGCAACTGAGTGTATTTAAAGACCCAGCAAGGGTGTGTTAATTATCAGCAGAAAGTGGAGATTACCGCTGGGTCCTAGAGAGGGAGGAATGATGAAAGGATCTGCAAGGACAAGCGCAGCAACCTTCTACTGCCGGATCCAGAATGACTGTCTGTCAAACCTGACACACCTGTGACAATTGTGCTATCCAACTCCGTAACTGAGCCTTTCCGGCCACCACAGACACCAGGAACAGCTGAACGATGGGGATGCTGAATTTCGCGCCCCCATCGATCAGACATTGATGACCTGTCCTAAGGATAGGCCATCAATGTTAAAGTCCTGGACAAACCCTCTAATTATGAGTTCTGTATGTAGAAACCCCTTTAAGCCTAATGTAGCCATGACTGGAGAGAGAACCCTTTTCTCATAACATTTAGAACTAAAACTTCACATCCGTTTTCTAGACATGATGGAGGCCCTCTATCCTCAGAAATGTTATTTAGTTCAAGATAACTGTTGTATTGAAAGGGATCTGTGCCGAAATGAACTTTGTGTTTCTGTAATTGTTCAGAGAAACAATTGATGTTGTGTATTCCACTTAGAAAAGATTATTTCTTTGAAGGGAAATTGCACTCACAGTCTTTGAACAGAGCCTTCTGGTCAGATTCTATAATTTCTAAAAAATATTTTTTGAGTTTTCATGATTGCTATTTCTTTCGTATAAATTCCACTTAGTGCCAAGCAAAAGGTATCACACTACCACGTCTCTAGCGAACCATCAGTGCATTGTGCTTGACCTGGTTTCTGCATGCTCAGTCTATACATAGTAATGCATTAAATTGACTTCTTAATAGGAAACAATTTAGAAGAGAATTGTATTCGGGTCTTTGTTTCATCATAAACATTTATTGCCAATATGGACTTTTGTACTGATTTTAATTATTGAGAATTAAGATTAATTTGGGAGCTGTGTCCTGGGATTATAAATCACAACTGGTAAAATGTAAAAATCGGCAAATCACTTTATTCAAAAATGATATTATATTACCACTAGTGTTGAGCATTCCGATACTTTTAGAATATCGAATACCGGAATCGGAAGTTCCCATAATGCCTGCGCTCTGCAGTGTCTCTGAAGGATGACAAGCTGGATGGCGGCGCTCAGCTGCGATCCAGCCTGTCTTCAGAATGCCATCCCAGCATGAGAGAATTCTCCTGCGCTTGCCGTGAGCACATAGATTAGATAGATAGAAACATGTCAGTTACATATATAAGAAGTACAGTGACAGTGTTGCTTACTGTACTTGTCATTTAGTGTTAAAGGATTTATTAAAAAAAATAATAGTGTTTTCATGCACCGTCTCTTTAAAAAAGCCGGCCGGCAATTCAGCATCGGTACCCGACAATTTAGAACAGAAAGAAAAGAGCATCACACATAGATTAGATACATAGAAACATGTCAGTCACATATATAATAAGTACAGTGACAGTGTTGCTTACTGTACTTGTCATTTAGTGTTAAAATAAAGGATTTATTAAAAAAAAATTTGGCGTGGGGTTCCCCTTAATTTTAGTCTCTAGCGGAGGTTAAGCAGACGACTGGGGCAGATGTTTGAAGCCTGGGAAGGGGGTAATACCCATGGAGCTTCCCAGGCTACTAATATCAGTCCCCAGCTGAATACCTAGCCCTTACTAGCTATTATAATGGGGGACCCCCAAAAAAATGACATGGGGTCCCCCCTATTTTAATAGCTAGCAAAGGCTAGGCAGACAGCTGGGGGCTGATATTAATAGCCCAGGAAGGGTGCCATGAATATTGGCCCCCTCCCAGGCTAGAAACACCAGCCGTCAGCCGCCCCAGAAATGGCGCATTCATAGGATGCACCAATTCTGGCACTTAGCCTCGCTCTTCCCACTGCCCTGTAGCGGTGGCAGTGGGGTAATAGGGCTGGGGTTGATGTCAGCTTATAATGCCAGCTGACATCAAGCCCAGGTTAGTAATTGAGAGGCGTCTATAAGACACCCCCATTACTAACCCCATAGTCAAAGTTAAAAAAAACACAAACACCCAGAATAAAGTCCTTTAATTGAAATAAACACACAATTCTTTATTGTTCTAAATTTAACAATGAACTCGCTCACCTCATGCACGTCACTGACAGTGTGGGAAAATTCTCCTGCGCATGCAGTGAGCGTGAGAGAATTCTCCCACTCTGTCAGTGACGTGCATTAGGTGAGCTGAGTTCATTGGACATGAACTCGGCTCATCTGGATGCCGTCACAGCCAGACACTGAGGAGCGCAAGCATGCCTGCGCTTCTCAGTGTCTGCGGGATGACAGGCTGGATGGCAGCTTTCGGCTGCGATCCAGTCTGTCATGTGAATGTAGCAGAGCTGAAGCTGTCGTGGGAACCATGGAAACTTAAGGATGATGTTGGTTTATTATTTTACTTTTATTGCAGGAGATCGTTGGCTTCAGCTGGAATGGGCGTGATGGTAAGTATGGTTTAATTTAGAAAATAAAGAATTGTGTGTTTATTTCAATTAAAGGACTTTATTCTGAGTGTTTGTGTTTTTTTTAACTTTGACTATGGGGTTAGTAATGGGGGTGTCTTATAGACGCCTCTCCATTACTAATCTGGGCTTGATGTCAGCTGCCATTATAAGCTGACATCAACCCCAGCCCTATTACCCCACTGCCACCGCTACAGGGCAGTGGGAAGAGCGAGGCTAAGTGCCAGAATTGGTGCATCCTATGGATGCGCCATTTCTGGGGCGGCTGACGGCTGGTGTTTCTAGCCTGGGAGGGGGCCAATATTCATGGCACCCTTCCTGGGCTATTAATATCAGTCCCCAGCTGTCTGCCTAGCCTTTGCTAGCTATTAAAATAGGGGGGACTCCACGTCATTTTTTTGGGGGTGTCCCATTTTAATAGCTAGTAAAGGCTAGGTTTTCAGCTGGGGGCTGATATTAGTAGCCTGGGAAGCTCCATGGGTATTACCCCCTTCTCAGGCTTCAAACATCTGCCCCAGCCGTCTGCTTAACCTCCGCTAGAGACTAAAATTACGGGGAATCCCACGCCAATTTTTTTTTTAATAAATTATTTATTTTAACACTAAATGACAAGTACAGTAATCAACACTATCACTGTACTTATTATACAGTTATATGAAAAAGTTTGGGCACCCCTATTAATCTTAAGCTTAATGTTTTTTAAAAATTGGTGTTTTTGCAACAGCTATTTCAGTTTGATATATGTAATAACTGTTGGACACAGTAATGTTTCTGCCTTGAAATGAGGTTTATTGTACTAACAGAAAATGTGCAATCTGCATTCAAACAAAATTTGACAGGTGCATAAGTATGGGCACCTCACCAGAAAAGTGACATTAATATTTAGTAGATCCTCCTTTTGCAAAAATAACAGCCTCTAGTCGCTTCCTGTAGCTTTTAATGAGTTCCTGGATCCTGGATGAAGGTATTTTTGACCATTCCTCTTTACAAAACAATTCCAGTTCAGTTAAGTTTGATGGTCGCTGAGCATGGACAGCCCTCTTCAAATTATCCGACAGATGTTCAATGATATTCAGGTCTGGGGACTGGGATGGCCATTCCAGAACATTGTAATTGTTCCTCTTCATGAATGCCTGAGTAGATTTGGAGCGGTGTTTTGGATCATTGTCTTGCTGAAAGATCCATCCCCTGCGTAACTTCAACTTTATCACTGATTCTTGAACATTATCGTCAAGAATCTGCTGATACTGAGTGGAATCCATGCGTCCCTCAACTTTAACAAGATTCCCCGTGCCGGCATTGGCCACACAGCCCCAAAGCATGATGGAACCTCCACCAAATTTTACTGTGGGTAGCAAGTGTTTTTCTTGGAATGCTGTGGTTTTTTGCCGTCATGCATAACGCCTTTTTGTATGACCAAACAACTCAATCTTGGTTTCATCAGTCAACAGGACCTTCTTCCAAAAAGAAATTGGCTTCTCCAAATGTGCTTTTGCATACCTCAGCCGACTCTGTTTGTGGCGTGCTTTCAGAAACGGCTTCTTTCGCATCACTCTCCCATACAGCTTCTCCTTGTGCAAAGTGCGTTTATAGTTGACCGATGCACAGTGACACCATCTGCAGCAAGTTGATGCTGCAGCTCTCTGGAGGTGGCCTGAGGATTGTCCTTGACTGATCTCACCATTCTTCTCCTCTGCCTTTCTGATGTTTTTCTTGGCCTGCCACTTCTGGCCTTAACAAGAACTGTCCCTGTGTTCTTCCATTTCCTTACTATGTTCCTCACAGTGGAAACTGACAGGTTAAATCTCTGAGACAGCTTTTTGTATCCTTCCCCTGAACAACTATGTTGAATAATCTTTGTTTTCAGATCATTTGACAGTCGTTTTGAGGAGCCCATGATGCCACTCTTCAGAGGAGATTCAAACAGGAGAACAACTTGCAAGTGGCCACTTTAAGTAGCTTTTCTCATGATTGCATACACCTGGCTATGAAGTTCAAAGCTCAATGAGGTTACAAAACCAAAAAAAGTGCTTTAGTACGTCAGTAAAAAGTAGGTAGGAGTATTTAAAACAAGAAAATGATAAGGGTGCCCATACTTATGCACCTGTCAAATTTTGTTTGAATGCAGATTGCACATTTTCTGTTAGCACAATAAACCTCATTTCAAGGCAGAAACATTACTGTGTCCAACAGTTATTACATATATCAAACTGAAATAGCTGTTGCAAAAACACCAATTTTTAAAAAAACATTAAGCTTAAGATTAATAGGGTGCCCAAACTTTTTCATATAACTGTATATGTGACTGACATGTTTCTATCTATCTAATCTATGTGTGATGCTCTATTCTTTCTGTTCTAAATTGTCGGGTACAGATGCTGAATTGCCGGCCGGCTTTTTTAAAGAGACGGTGCATGAAAACACTATTATTTTTTTTGATAAATCCTTTAACATTAAATGACAAGTACAGTAAGCAACACTGTCACTGTACTTCTTATATATGTGACTGACATGTTTCTATCTATCTAATCTATGTGTGATGCTTTATTCTTTCTGTTCTAAATTGTCGGGTACCGGTGTATGCCGCTGCTGAATTGCCGGCTTTTCATGTAATACATTCTACATTATTCTTAGTTGTTTTCCTTAATGTAAAATTAACCTACAAGGAAAGAAAGGGTTTATTTTCATTCCGATATTTGTGTCCCATTGACTTACATTGGTTTCCGGTATCGGAATCGGCGATATCCGATATTTTTTGGGTATCGGTCCAATCCAATCCGATCCGATATTTCCCGATATCGGAAGGTATCGCTCAACACTAATTACCACCCCAAAATAAGCACTATAAAGTTTTGAGCGCTTATTGTCCAATTCATCATTTAATTTTTTTTTATTTAGGTCAATTTTCTTTTTTTGTCTTGTGGTATTCGTTGACATTTTTTACCCCAAGTTCTTCAAAATGCTGCACGTGGTTCATGAGCTTTACATGCTCCTTATTTTTTTTTTGTGACGCAAAAAGTCACATGTTGCACTAAAATGCTAAATAATTTCAAACATACCTAAAAAGGTTGGGAATGGTCTACAGTTGCTCAAAAAAATTAGCAGCTTTTTAAAAATGTATTGATGAATTAGTTGACAAAATCTGGAAACCCAAAATCTTACCCACAAGATGATGAACTTAAAAAAAGACTTTAAAAAAGGTGCAAATGAAAAGAAAGTTAGGCATACATGTAAAACAGGTAAAAAAAACAGCAAAAATTAGCCAAAAAGAGGCTGATTCAGACTCAAAGGGACCATTCATTAAGACTTCTCTGTGACATGCAGTGCGCCTCGTCAGAAATGCTATTTCAGTCTCCAGTAAGAAAGACCGGCACTTTTAATGCATATGAAAAATATTCATAGCCATTCCTCGTCCTGCCTCGGCTCCTCTCCAGCTCTGCCCATTTTGGTGGAGCTGCTTCTGGCTAGTGTGAAAACGCTAAAAGTCGGAAACATTTTTCGTAAACTCCATATTGCACAAAAATCTTGCAAACTTACTAAGCATTTTATGCCAGTTTTCTGGCGTAAAAGCTTGGATGAATCAGCCCCTAGATGTCCAAACTTCTGGCTAATTTGTTGTCCATTGCCTAATATCAAATGTAACCCAACTCAATCAGCAGAGACTCTAAGACAGATTTCAAGTGGCTGTGATTCGTTGTCGCTCTATTAAGACCTACTCTCAATCTTTGATTTCTGTTTTGTCAAACTCTTATGCATTACGTCATAAGAGAGAGGTGGACTTTTGGTTCAGGAAAGGCAAGTCATTGAACAGTGGCAAATGCACTGCATTCTGAAAAGCGAGAGAACGGAAATTATGTTTACCAATGCCAGTAAGTGGTGGCACAAGTAGCGTCTCTGCCAATTATAGTTGATAGGGTTTTTTTAAAGAGTTAGAAAAACATGGCTGCTTTCTTCCCAAAATAGTTTCACATAGGTTTTGTGTGACATTACATGGAGCTGAGCTGCAAAACATCACAACTAGAGTTGAGTAAAGCGATTCACTGATCCAGCGACCATATCGGTTTTGTATGGAAGCCAAACATGAGCATAATGATCTTTTTGGAATCCTGGACATCTCTTCTGAATAGCCGGCCTGCCACAACATGATGTTACAGCTCGAAGCACGTCATGATGTAGTCATGATGCCATGGGGGTCTACTAATCAGAAGAAGGGCCCAGGATGCTGTCAGATAGTAGGAAATTGACTGTAATCTGGTCCAGCTGCCACAGCGCACCGATGAACCAGGGTGCTGAAAATTGGTTTGCTTAAGTTGCAAGCCATGAACATATGTGGCTCTATTTTTGGAAAAAGTAATGTTTTTCTAATCCTGTTTACCTCTTTACTCTACATTTTATTATGTCATATCTAGAAACACAATGAATGGGTGATATATCTTCTACAACCACTGAGCTTATAGGTCATTATGCAATCATGTGTGTTCTTCTCCAGATCTTATCTTTATGCTTTACTTACCATCTCACGTCTGGTTTGAAGCAGCGCAATTTATCTCAGCATCACAGAGCTTTAATTATTTAAATACCCCCTTGTTCAACCCATCAAAAAATGGTGTCTACAACGAAAGACAATACAAAGACGTACAGTCAAGATAAGTGTCTGCAACATTTGGCGTGAGCTTTGAGCTGTCCACATGAGTTTACATTGACTGGAAGTCTTAAATATGAAACAATGTTACAGTGAAAAGTCAGTTTCTATATTCTAACAAACCAAGGACAAGAGGTAATAATAATTTAGCTCAAGAGAACTCAACCCTCAAATTAGACCCAATAGTCACATCAGGTTTTAGGAATGAAATTTGCTTTGCTCACAGGCAAAAATGTATCTAATCTACATATAAATCGAACATTGAGTGGTTGTATTAGAAACTGAGACTATTTTAGGGACGAGAGCCGAGAGGTGCGAGTGTTGTCATAAACAATATTGCTATATAGTTGACAAAAGTATAATGGAAGCGAGGAGCCAAAAAGAAAGGTAGAGTCATTCAACCACGAAAGGAAAGTTAACTGTCTGAGCACTTCATTAATGTTGTCCATTGTAGTTTCAGATCTTGTATCTCTCACCTCACTGTACAGAAGTGTCTCCACTCTTAGTTTTTGTGAATTTCGTTGAGAATTCCAATTTCTCACGGCATAATGGCGTCATGCTATAAAAACCCTCAACAGGCTGCAGTTCACCTCGCAAACTTTGTGACCAGATATAGACATGTGGCACCCCAGGGGTCTGGTTACCGCAGTAATTGAAATATTATGTCTGAGAGCAAGTGGGAGGTTTCTCTGGTCAGGAGCCCTAAGCATGCAACACTGCCCGCCTAGACCTGGGAGGGGAGGAATCTGCCCTTATAAACTGGGTCTGGGGCGGGATTAGGTGAGTCAGAGTCTGGGAGTCAGAGCCTGGAGACAGTTCTAGACCCAGGGAAAGTGTCAGCAAGGAGCTCTGTAGGAGTAGGAGCGAGTGCCAGGGGCTGGAAGCTAGATAGCTCGGCTTGGCTGAAGACATTAAGACCGGACACGGAGTCTGAGGCTGTGGGGACATCCAGGTCCAGCAGCAGAATCCAACCGGCAGGGGATTCCATGTCCTCTGGCCAGAGAAGCCCGGAGGCACGGTCACAAGCAAGGGACCAGCCCCGCCATCGTGAAGCGGAGGCTAACAGAAGGCCCCAAGTCACCGGCTGTACGGGTGAGCACCACACGGTATACTCAGGGACGTGGGCTACTTCTACCCACACACAGCAAGGTAGCCAGGAAAGAGTACAGATAGACGGGGAGGCCTACAACTCCACCTGGCCAGGGGAGATCCTGCTAGCTCTCAGATTGACCTGGCCTCTACTGCTAGCCAGTACTCCCGGGAGGGTCTGCTTTATAACATCAGTAAAGACCCTGAACTGCACTGCACGGACTCTGAGTTATTCCTGCTGCGCTCGTGCACCATCACTCCCATCATCCACACTAACTGCCCTGAGGCTATACTCCTTCCCGTGGGGAGTCATCACGTTCTTAGCTGCACACACAACACCGGCCTCAGCGGTCTGCCTTGCAGCGCCGGTCCCCACTGACCGCAATCCACGGGTGGCGTAGTCGGACTATTATCTCACTAATAAGACTGCCACTGAATTGACCACCCTGGGCACGGACCGGGTCAGCACCACGGAGACTACAACCCCCAGCGATCCGGCTCCGGGTATTCCCTGCACAACACAGGCCCAGGGGGCGCGTCAACTTTGGTGTAGTCGGCAGGATTCAAACCGACCCGCCCCAACGGGTATTGCGTGCCTGAAAAAAGACTTTTGCACTTACCTGAGAGAAGTTTCCCGCCGTCCGGAGTCGTTTCCCGCCATCGGACGCCATCTTGGGTCGTTTCCCGCCATCTTCTGCCGTCTTCCCGCCATCCGCAGCCGCTTCCCGCCATCGGACGCCATCTTCGGGACGCCGCGCTGGAAGAAGAGGGGCGTGGACGCCGAAAGCGCGTGAGATCCGAAGCTCCGCCCCACGCGCTGACGCTGCGCAAGGTCCTGGAAGGGAGAGGGAGCGACGCTGACGTCACAGGAGCGCGACGCAAGGTCCTCAACCCCGACGATCGACTGCGGAGCCGCGGCCTACGGAAGAGGATCATCGCAAGGTAGGCCACGGCCCACTAGGGGGGAAGGAGGATGTCGGATATAGAGAGAAGCTCCACCGCCACAGCTGCCGCCAGCGCAACCGCTGCTGCGGTCATGCCATTCTCCATGCCTTATATCCCGGGGGCAACCTGGCTACCCCAGTACTCAGGGGAGTCACATACCCTAAGTGACTTTAGGGAAAGACTGGATAGCCTCTTCCAGGTATACCCCCTCACGGAAGAGCAAAAAGTGAGCATACTGGTGGCCCAGTTAATCGGGGCAGCCCAAAGGGAGGTAAAGTCCTGGCCACCTAGGAAGAAGAGGACTGTCAGAGAAATACTGGCCCGGCTGAAAGACACATTTGATACCCGAACCTCAGCCGAAATAAAGCTCAGATTTTACGGGTGCAAACAACGGGCACATGAAAGTATAAGAGACTATGCTCTAAACCTACAAGAGGCCCTGAGAGCCATTAAGCAGGCAGACCCTGACAGCGTGGGGAATGAAGACAAGCTGTTGACCGAACAATTTATTGAGGGTCTACTGTGCAATGCCCACCGAACCCAGTTGCGGGCAATGGCCTTACAGGACCCTGACCTGGACTTTGCACAGTTCAAGGACAGAGCCATCCGGGTGCTCCGAGAACTGTGACCCACAGGCGCCCTGCTATCACTTATCACCAGGACGCGGCGCCCTTGTCTGCAGGGCCTGTGGGAGCTGATGCGCAGGCTTTGAACAATAACCCAGCTACAGACCTGCACCATCAGGTCCAAGAGCTGACTAAGAGCGTTGCCGCGCTAACCAGAACTGTGCAGTCTTTACAGGTCTCTTCTCCAGGAAAGATCCAGCTGGCATCCGGACCGGAGGACATCCCGTGGCGCCGACTGAGGAGGACCCCACCGGCCAGAGGAAGACCCAGTGACCTATACAACGAGGACGGACAACCCACCTGCCGCCGCTGCAATCAACCCGGACATATGGCAAGGTACTGTCATTTAAACGGGCACAACCTGGGGTAGAGGGCCAACCCCCAGGCATAAGATCATCAGGCCCATCGAGCTGGCGTGACAAATACGTAGGGGGACGTCCGGTCTTGCCTGTGGTACTGGATGGCATTCCTATGAGTGCCCTACTAGACACTGGGTCACAGGTGACTACCATCCCGTACGTGCTCTTCAAGCGGTACTGGAATGACTCAGACATAACCCGCTACCCAGATGACGACCTGAGCATTATCACCAGCAATGGTCAGCCCGTGCCACAGATAGGATTTAAGGAGGTGACCATCAAGGTCGGTAAGGTTGAACTGCCGGCACAAGGACTGATCATTGTGGACATTGACCGTCACGAGAGTCACCCAAAAATAACCCTAGGTACTAAGATAATCGAAAACTGTCTTGCAGAGGTGATTCTTATTTTGCAACAGGTTGCCAAGAACGCCAGTTCCAGCCAGCAGCGTGTCCTCCAAAAAGAGATCCGGGCACTAATGAAACGGCAACAGGTGGAACTATCTGGTGGTGAGATTGGTAGCGTGAGAATGTGTGACCCGTTCCCTATTGCCATGCCCCCGAAAAGTGAGATGATGATTTGGTGCCGGGCAGCTATTGGTCTAAGAGGTAGAGACTACCAAGCAATGGTAGAACCCGTCTACTCAGACAGTAGGCCCACCATTTTGACAGCACGGGGGGTGGTCGATGTACGCCATGGGAGGGTGCCCGTCCGCATCATAAATATCGGGGAGAGAGAAGTATACCTGCCCCGGTATGCCACGCTAGCCAAATTGTTCACCATCAACCAGAACTCTGTACAGGCCGTGGAACCTTTGCCTCCATCTCAACCAGAGGAAGGTAACGGCTCTAAGAAACCAATGGAGGACTGGTGTCAGCAACTGCATTTGGGTACTGACTCCACTCTCTCACACCAAAAACAGGGAGTCTGTCGGGTGGTTCAAGAGTACGAGAGAGTGTTTAGTAAACACCCGCTGGACTTCGGGCGAGTAAAGGGGGTAGAACATCACATCCCCTTGGGAGACCATCCTCCCATAAAGGAGAGATACCGACCCGTACCCCCTGCACACTATCAACACGCCAAGGGGATGCTAAAAGACATGAAGGAGGCTGGGGTAATTAGGGACAGCTGTAGCCCCAGGGCAGCTCCACTAGTCCTAGTGAAAAAGAAAGACAACACCATGAGAATGTGTGTAGACTACAGGAAGGTCAACCGTATCACACACAAAGATGCGTACCCGTTACCAAGGATAGAAGAGTCCTTAGCTGCATTAAAATCTGCTAACTTCTTCTCTACTTTGGATCTCACTAGCGGGTACTGGCAGGTTCCTGTAGCAGAGGCGGACCGGGAGAAGACCGCATTCACCACCCCGATGGGACTCAGCGAATTTAACTGTATGCCGTTCGGGCTCTGCAACGCACCAGGAACCTTCCAACGGTTGATGGAATGCTGTCTGGGACACCGGAACTTCGAGACGGTCCTATTATACCTGGATGATGTGATCGTCTATTCCAAGACCTATGAGGACCATCTGGAACACCTGGTAGAAGTGTTTGAAGCCCTGGCAAACTATGGCCTAAAGGTAAAACCCTCAAAGTGTCATCTACTGAAGCCAAAGGTACAGTACCTGGGACACGTGGTGAGTGCTGACGGAGTAGCCCCCGACCCTGACAAGATCACCGTGATTAAGGACTGGCCAAGACCATCCAGCATAAAGGAAGTGCGGCAGTTCCTCGGGTTGGTAGGCTACTACCGAAGATTCATTCCCGGTTTTACCAAGAAGGCAGCTCCTATGCAGGACCTCCTGATAGGCCAGTCCAGGAAGGCCAAAAACCAGAAGCCACCCTTCAGATGGGAAAAGCTGGATGAGGAGTCATTCCGCCAGCTGAAGATGGCCCTCACGGGGGATGAAATCCTGGCGTACCCTGATTACAGCCAGCCCTTTATCCTCCACATGGACGCAAGCAACATCGGGCTAGGAGCCGTACTGTCCCAGATCCAGCAGGGGAGAGAACGGGTAATTGCTTACGCCAGCCGAAAACTGCGACCCACGGAAAGAAACCTTGAGAATTACAGCTCGTTCAAGCTAGAGTTCCTGGCAGTGGTGTGGGCGGTAACCGAACGTTTTAAGCATTACCTTGCCTCTTCCAGGTTCACCGTGTACACGGACAACAACCCGTTGACACACCTGGACACTGCAAGACTGGGTGCCCTGGAGCAGATGGCCCGCCTGTCCAATTATGAGTTCACGATCAAATACCGGGCAGGACGCTCCAATACCAACGCGGACGCCCTGTCCAGGATGCCAAACCTACCGGACGGAGGGGAAGATCCAGAAGAACTGGAAGAGGTCTAACTCCCTGCGTTCCACCGTCATGGGATTACCCAGTATTCCCACCGTGTGAGGGGCCAGCGATCCGCTACGTTCAACCCCTTACCCCACTACAACTGGGCGGAGACGCAAGACAGTGACCCCGCAGTCCGTCTGGTGAAGGAGATGCTGACCCAGGCTGACGCCCGCCTGGACCCAGATGCTCCGGAAGAGACCAAGCAACTGTGGACAGAAAAAAGCAGACTGTTTCTCTACAAGGAGAAGTTGTGCCGCAGAATGGTCAATTCCCGGACACATGAACTGATCTGGCAGGTTGTGATACCGAGACGGGACGCAGCTATGGTGATGGAGGCCTACCACAATGGGGCAGGGCACTTCGGATGGAAGAAGCTGGAGTTCCTGCTGCATGAATGGTTCTACTGGATAGGCATGAGAGGAGCCATTGAGAGATGGTGTAGAGACTGTGGCCCGTGCAATCTAAGAAGGAGGGACCGTGCCAGCCAGAGGACTCCCCTGCTGCCCATCCTCACCAGGCAGCCGCTCGAACTGGTCGCTCTGGACCATGTTAAACTGGCTCCAAGCAGAAGCGGGTATGTCTACGCCCTAACCATCGTGGATCACTACTCCCAGTTCCTGGTGGTGGTCCCTGTCAAAGACTTGATGGCTCAGACAGCAGCCAGAGCCTTCCAGCTGCACTTCTGCCGCCCACATGGGTACCCTGACCAAGTGCTGACGGACCAAGGACCAGCCTTCGAAGCGGAGATCTTCCAGGAGTTCTGCAACCTGTATGGCTGCAAGAAGAAAAGAACAACGCCCTATCACCCCCAAACCAATGGACTCTGCGAGAAGATGAACCAGGTGGTGATAGATCTGCTAAAAACATTGCCCCTGGAAGAACGCAGTCTGTGGCCTGAGAAACTGCCCGATCTGGTGGACCTGTATAACCACATCCCGGTAGGTTCCACCAACTGTACCCCGGCTTACCTAATGCGAGCAAGACCTGATAAGCTGCCTGTTGACCTGGATATGGGAGTCCTGACACCCGAGGACACCTCGCCAGAGGCAGACTGGGATACAGAACTGCAGCAGCAGTACCGGAAAGTACAGGAGAGCGTCGAGCAAAGTCTCTGTCAATCAAGAGAAAGGCAGGAGAGGACTTATAACCAACATGCTCCCGCTGTTCCCCTGGTACCTGGAGAGCAGGTCTTGAAAAGAAAAAGGCGGCTCCATAAGTTGGACGACCAGTGGGAAAAGGACCCGTACACCGTACTGCCCTCAAGCCACAATAATCCAAAGGTGTACGTCATCAGCAAGGATGGAGGAGAGACCACAGCCACTGTCTCCAGAGACCACCTGAAAAAGTCCCCCGAGAAGTTGCAAAGCACGGATGAAGATCAGGAAGACCCTCAACCCGTAGAGGAAAAGGAGGAAATGATCAGCACCGTACTCGGAGACTTTCCCCGGTCCTGGACACAAGTAAACAACGCTATCGTGGTGCCCGTCCTCACCTTTCTCCAGCCAGCCCCTCAAGTGCCTACAGAAGACCATGTAGAGCTGGAAGAGCAGCCGGCCCAGGAGGCAGAAGAGTCCACACCAGCAGCGCAGGAGGATCAACCCTCTGCTAGTAGTGAGCCTGCCGTGCCCCTAGTGAGCCAAAGAGTACGCAGACAGCTGCCCTGCTTACCCATAACACCTCCTACACCCTGTAGTGCAGGACCAGTTAGTGAGCTCCGTAGGTCCACTAGAGTCACTAGAGGTCAGATGCCCGCTTGCTGGAGAATATAAAGTAATGCACTGTACATTTACCTGTTTCTTGAAAATGTTGATGGTTTTTGTTGTTGCCTGTTATTAATTATGTTTCTCAGTTACCCTGCAGGGTTCTTTGGACTAACAGGTTATGGACGCTGGATAACCGGAACAATTTTGTAGATAGTTGCACATTGTGCTTCTTGCGAAGACGGCCGCGGAAGAGAAAACCTGTCTGGCGTGGCCTCCTTGCGGCCCAAAGTAGCTAGCTTCAGCCTTGCAGCCACGCCCAAGGCCAACGCAAGGGGTTTTCTTTGGACAGGTCCCCTACCTCGCTTAAAACTTCACCTTGGGTGATATGGACACCCGGTTACGGAAACGCCGTGACCACAAAATGTACTTTTTCATGTTGTCTTGTTATTGTTATACCCTGCATTTATGTTTCTTTAAAAATATGTTTAGTCCCAGAGTACTAAATTTTACTAGGGGGGAATGTGGCACCCCAGGGTTCTGGTTACCACAGTAATAGAAATATTATGTCTGAGAGCAAGTGGGAGGTTTCTTTGGTCAGGAGCCCTAAGCATGCAACACTGCCCGCCCAGACCTGGGAGGGGAGGAATCTGCCCTTATAAACTGGGTCTGGGGCGGGATTAGGTGAGTCAGAGTCTGGGAGTCAGAGCCTGGAGACAGTTCCAGACACAGGGAAAGTGTCAGCAAGGAGCTCTGTAGGAGCAGGAGCGAGTGCCCGGGGCTGGAAGCTAGATAGCTCGCCCTGGCTGAAGACATTAAGACCGGACACGGAGTCTGAGGCTGTGGGGACATCCAGGTCCAGCAGCAAAATCCAACCGGCAGGGGATTCCATGTCCTCTGGCCAGAGAAGCCCAGAGGCACGGTCACAAGCAAGGGACCAGCACCGCCATTGTGAAGCGGAGGCTAACAGAAGGCCCCAAGTCACCGGCCGTACGGGTGAGCACCACACGGTATACTCAGGGACGTGGGCTACTTCTACCCGGACACAGCAAGGTAGCCAGGAAAGAGTACAGATAGACGGGGAGGCCTACAACTCCACCTGGCCAGGGGAGATCCTGCTAGCTCTCAGACTGACCAGGCCTCTACTGCTAGCCAGTACTCCCGGGAGGGTCTGCTTTATAACATCAGTAAAGACCCTGAACTGCACTGCACGGACTCTGAGTTATTCCTGCTGCGCTCGTGCACCATCACTCCCATCATCCACACTAACTGGCCTGAGGCTATACTCCTCCCGTGGGGAGTCATCCCATTCTTAGCTGCACACACAACACCGGCCTCAGCGGTCTGCCTTGCAGCGCCGGTCCCCACTGACCGCAATCCACGGGTGGCGTAGTCGGACTATTATCTCACTAATAAGACTGCCACTGAATTGACCACCCTGGGCACGGACCGGGTCAGCACCACGCAGACTACAACCCCCAGCGATCCGGCTCCGGGTATTCCCTGCACAACACAGGCCCAGGGGGCGCGTCAGACACATATAGCATAAACATTGCCTGAAAAATTATAGCGAAATCATAGTTTTTTTCAAAGCTGGTCATCTAGCTTCTCTGATCTCTGGAGTTGTGGAGCCTAATGGAAAAATAAGGCAGGTTCTGCATACTGTATATCAGTATTGGATTCTATGCATGTTTCTTTAACTTCTTACTTTTTTAATTTGTCTAATGGAGTGGTATTTTGGCAGTTTTTTTCTTTTCTGGTTCAAAGACAGGTAAGAGCTAATATTGTCAATTTTTGTTCCTGCCATCTCTAAAGAAGGACATATTCTAAGGGTGCCTGAATATGCCTCTGATATTATATAGGGCAGAGGTGCACAACCATGTGGCCCATGATGCCCTTTTGTGCTGCCCTCAACCGTCTGCTTACAGACATGATAGTGTCTGGTCATATGTATTTTCCATGACATGGAGACCAGTGGTGCGTAGAATCATAAGGACAGGTATTTGTAACAATGGGGAGAGTTAAATGCATGGTCCCTTTCTTTCTTGAGTGCAAACCTATGAGATGGGTACCTCTACCTTCTTGTTAGGTTGGAGCCCTAAAAATGGAGCCTGCACCTATTAGATATTTATGGCACATCATTTCAATATACAATAAATGTCACAAAAGGTAATACTATAGTAAAATTGCAGCCCTTGTGGTTGAATCAATATAACAATGTGACCCTTGGATCAAAATATGTTGTGTACTTCTGATTTATGGGCATATACATCATTGGGCTCAGCAGTCTAGTCTCATCTACTGTGGCATGACTGCTGACTGCAGTGATTGACTGCAGCAGTCGCTTCCTGTAGCCTGGATGTCATCTATTGCATTCACGTTCTCCAAGATTGGAGGGGGACAGTGGAGAATTGTCAAAGGAGCAACAGTATGTAGAATCTGCGTCTCTGCCTCCTGCCGGGTAGAGACTCCGTTCCCCTCACCGCCGCGGTCCTGGTCCGGCGTCTTCCTGCTCCCCTGCTGCTGTGGTGCGCACCGCACGCAGCTTCCCGGGCACTGTGCTTACGGCGCGCCAATGGCCAGAGGACTTCTCCTATATGAGGCACCTCCTCCAAAATGGAGGTGCCTGTGCAAGGTTGTTGTTCCGTCTGCTAACACTTGCTTCAGCCCTCAGGTCCCGCTGCCAGTCAATCCTGCCCGCCAGTCTGTCTACACTCCAGCCGGCCAGTCTGTCAAATAGTTTTGCCCGCCAGCCTGCCAGTTACCTGCCGTGCCCGCCAGCCTGCCTACCTGGAGCACCTGCCAATAACCTGCCGTGCCCGCCAGCCTGCCCACCTGGAGCACCTGCCAGTTACCTGCCGTGTCCGCCAGCCTGCCTACCTGGAGCACCTGTCAGTAACCTACCATGCCCACCTGCTTGCCTACCCGGAGCACCTGTCTGACTATCTGCCGTACCTGCCTGTGGATCTACCCGGACCACCCGTCAGCCTTCCTGCCATGCTCATCCGCTGTACCGGTCAGCTCCTGTCATCTGACCCATGGGAGTCACCTGCTCTCACACAAGGTCGGTCCCAGAGTGGCACCTGGTTCACCTGCCCGGTCCCTCCCTGGTTCACGGAGTCGACTAAGCCGCCGTGTGACCTGGGTCAGGCCGAGTAGGCACTTAGTCACGCCCATCTGGTCCTTCCTTGCACCGAAGCACAGAGGTTCCACCACACGGACCCGTAACAGTTTGCACAGGCCATGGAACCCGGTGGCCCCCAAGCTCCTTCGCTTTCAGATCTGTATCAAGAGGTCTCTCGCCAGAGATCCCAACAAGATACTCTCCTGTCCTATCTGCGGACAGTCAACTCCCGTCTGGACGCGCTGTCCACCCCGACTGTTTCCGTCTCTAACCAAGCGGCACCCGCTCCGGCGGCAGCTCAACCCAGTGGCGCTGTGGCACCCGTCTTTGGACCCCAGTTCTCTGCGCCTCCACGTTTTGGTGGTGACCCCGGGCTTCATAAATCAGTGCACGCTGCACTTTGAACTCTTGGCACATCAGTTCACCTCCGACCAGGCCAAGGTGGCATTCACCATGTCTCACCTCACCGGAGAGGCATTGGCTTGGCTAAACCCTCTGTGGGAAAGAGGGGATCCCCTAGTGTCCAATCTTCTGGCTTTCTTCGCTGCCTTCCGGAAAGTCTTCGATGAGCCCGGATGAAAATCTTCTACTGCCTCCTCACTTCTCCTTCTCCACCAAGGGAGTCTCACTGTGGGCCAGTATGCCATACGTTTCCGGACCCTCGCATCTGAACTTGCCTGGAACAATGAGGCCCTGGTGTCCACCTTTTGGGAGGGTCTTTCCGGACGGATCAAGGATGAGCTAGCCGGTTGTGACATCCCTTCCGCCCTGGATGACCTGGTGTCATTAGCTACCCGGATTGACATCCGTTTTCTGGCACATGCTAAGGAGACTACCCGGGAGAGAAGATTTCCGCGTCTTGCTCCAATATTCCAGAGGCCAGCCTCGCAACCAGCAATTCCCCGGGCAAGTTCGCCTGTCAAATCTCGCCTGGAGTCTCGCTGAGCCAAGGGGAGTTGCTTCTACTGTGGCAGTATAGAGCATCTGATCCATTCCTGCCCGGTGAGGCCGGAAAACTCCAGTGTCTAGGACCGCTCGGATAGGTCGTCCTAGGCAAGAGTAAACCTCTCCGTTTTTGACTCTGTCTGTTTCCATTTCCAGTGGTGAGACCCGCTTCTTCGAGGCAGCCCACCTGGATTCCGGAGCTGCTGGGAATCTCATTCAACAGGCCGTCGTGGAGCGTTACCAGATTCCTACCATCCGTCTGGCTGAACTGTTGCCTCTGTGGATGGGAAGTTTGTCCCGGAGACCATCTTGCTTGTCACTGAGCCTGTAACCCTTCAGGTGGGAATGCTGCACTCGGAGAAGATCTCCTTTCATGTGCTGTCCGGTGTCTCTCACTCCCTCTTGCTTGGTCTACCCTGGTTACAAAGACATGAGTCCGTCCTGAATTGGAGATCTGGTGAAGTGCTTCGTTGGGGTCAGGAATGCCGTGGGTCCTGTCTGGTTCCGGTCCGTCCGGCTCGACCCCGTCTACTCCGGCTAATCTACCTGGTCTGCCTCACCCTACTGGTCCTATGAGGACGTCTTTGACAAAAAGGAAGCGGAGACACTACCACCTCATAGACTGTATGATTGCCCCATCGACCTGGTACCTGGTGCTTCTCCTCCCCGTGGGCGAATCTACCCCTTGTCGTTGGCTGAGAACCGGGCCATGTCTGAGTACATAGAGGAGAATCTTGCTAGAGGATTTATCCAGAAATCCACCTCTCCGGCTGGAGCAGGATTCTTCTTCGTCAAGAAGAAAAATGGTTCTCTATGTCCCTGTATCGATTCCAGGGGCCTAAACCAGATTACCATCAAAAATAAGTACCCCCACCTCTCATGTTGGAGCTGTTTGTCCGCCTTAAAGGCGCGAAGATCTTCACCAAGCTCGATCTTCGTGGGGCGTACAATTTGGTCCAGATCCGCCAGAGAGACAAGTGGAAGACGCATTCAACACCCAGGACGGTCACTACGAATATCGTGTGATGCCCTTTGTTCTCTGTAATGCTCCGGCTGTCTTCCAGGAGCTGGTTAACGACATCTTCCGTGATCTCCTGTATTCTTGCGTGGTGGTGTACCTGGACGATATGCTGTTTTTTTCTCCGGATCTGCCCTCACACCGAAGGGATGTTCGTCAGGTTCTGCTGAGGCTCCAGAAGAATCGCCTATACGCTAAATACGAGAAATGCCTCTTTGAGCAGACCTCTCTGCCGTTCCTGAGCTATATTATCTCTGAGACTGGTCTGTGGATGGATCCCAAGAAGGTGTCTGCCATCTTAAAGTGGCCCCGACTGGAGGGGTTGAAGGCGATTCAGCGATTCCTGGGCTTCGCAAACTATTACCGCCTCTTCATTCCTCATTTCTCCTCCCGGACTGCTCCCATCTCTGCGCTCACCCGTAAAGGAGCAAATCCTAGGGAATGGACTTCCGAAATGAAGAAGGCCTTTGTCTCCCTCAAACAAGCCTTCTCCTCCACTCCTGTGCTACACCGTCCGGATTGCAACAAGCAGTTCTTCCTGGAGGTTGATGCATCCTCTTCCGGAGCCCGAGCAGTGCTCACCCAGAAGTCCTCGTCCGGGAGAATGGTAAGCTGCGGTTTCTTCTCCAAGCTCTTCTCCTCGTCTGAGCGCAGCTACTCCATAGGAGATCGTGAGCTGCTAGCCATCAAATTAGCGCTGGAGGA
The DNA here is from genome assembly GCF_046119375.1 of Phyllobates terribilis. Classification (NCBI taxonomy): domain Eukaryota; kingdom Metazoa; phylum Chordata; class Amphibia; order Anura; family Dendrobatidae; genus Phyllobates; species Phyllobates terribilis. The sequence continues at coordinate 149,667,456 of NW_027362768.1, forward strand.
GTGGCGCTACTTGCTGGAGGGGGCTCTGCACCCAGTGGTCATCTACACTGACCACAAAAACCTTGCTTATTTGCAGAACGCCCAAAGATTAAATCCGCTTCAGGCCAGGTGGTCTCTATTCTTTGCCCGATTCTGCTTCACTCTGCATTACCACCCCCGGCGGACAAGAACATTAAAGCTGACACTCTATCCCTCTCATTCCTGTCTTCCGACCAAGAGGAGGAGCCTCTACATATCATTGACCCCCTCCAAAGTAATGACTGTTGCTCCGTTTGACCTGTCTCATCTTCCACCCGGTAAGACCTTTGCAGCGGTTCCGAATCAAAAGAAGGTTCTACTCTGGGGCCATTCATCCAAACTAGCCGGTCATGCTGGCCAGAGGAAGACCTTTCTGCTCGCCGCCCGACATTACTGGTGGCCTTCCCTGCGCAAGGATGTTGTGGACTTTGTCGCGGCTTGTTCCTCTTGTGCCCGTAACAAGGTTCCCAGGCACCTTCCATCCGGCCGTCTCCTTCCTCTTCCCGTGCCTTCCGCTCCAAGGCAACACATTGCAATGGACTTCATCACGGATCTCTCTGTTTCTGCCGGTTGTACTGTCATTTGAGTGGACGCTGACCACTTTTCTAAAATGACCCACTTCATCCCTCTGCCTGGTCTTCCGTCTGCATCTGTGCTGGCTAAGAACTTCATCCATAACATCTTCCTTCTTCACGGCATACCTCTCCACATTGTGTCTGATCGTGGAGTTCAGTTCACTTCGCGCTTCTGGAGTGCTACGTGCAAGCTGCTGGATGTCTCTTTGGATTTCTCTTCTGCTTATCATCCTCAGTCCAATGGTCAAGTGTAACGTATCAACCAGATCCTTACCAACTTTCTTCGGCACTTTGTCAACGCTCACCATAACGATTGGGTTGAGCTTCTGCCCTGGGCCGAGTTCTCCTATAACTACCATGAGAGTGAGTTTTCTACTAAATCCCCGTTTTTTTGTGGTCTACGGTCGACACCCCCAGATTCCATTTGCCGTCTCCTCTTCAGTGGACAATCCTGCCGCGGAGTCTCTTGTCAGCGAATTTTCGGCTATTAGGGAAGACACTAGATATGCACTTCTTCAGTCCTCCTAGCGGATGAGGAAACATGCTGATAAGAGATGTCTGGATCCGCCTCAATTCCATCCGGGAGACAAGGTCTGGCTTTCCTCCAAATATGTCCGTCTCAAGATACCTTCTTATAAGTTGGGTCTGCGGTTCATCCATCCGTTCGAGGTTCTGAACTAAATCAATCCCGTGGCTTACAAGCTGAAACTCCCGGTCACCTTACGGATTCCCAACTCCTTTCATGTATCCCTCCGCAAACCAGTTGTCCTTAATTCCTTCTCTGACAATCCAGGTACCACTCCAGCTCCAGTCTCCACTGAGGACGTCTTTGAGGTAGAAAACATTTTGGCTACCAAGAGGGTAAGAGGAAAGACTTTCTTTCTTGTAGATTGGAAGGGGTTTGGCCCGGAGGAGAGGTCTTGGGAACCCAGGGAGAACATTCATGCCCCTCATCTTCTTAAAAAATTTCTTGCGGGCATAAAGAAGAGGGGGCGTAAAGGGGGGGTACTGTAGCATCAGCGTCTCTGCCTCCTGCCGGACAGAGATGCCGTTCCCCTCACCGCCGCGGTCCTGTTCCGGCGTCTTCCTGCTCCCATGCTGCTGTGGCGCACACCGCGCACAGCTTCCCGGGCACTGTGCTTAGGGCGCGCGCTCCCTCCCTCTTAAAGGGGCTGCATGCGCCGTCCTAAAGAGTCCCCGGCCAATGGCCGGAGGACTTCTCCTATATAAGGCACCTCCTCCAAAATGGAGGTGCCTGTGCAAGGTTGTTGTTCCGTCTGCTAACACTTGCTTCAGCCCTCAGGTCCAGCTGCCAGTCAGTCCTGCCCTCCAGTCTGTCTAACAGTCCAGCCCACCAGTCTGTCTACAGTCCAGCCCACCAGTCTGTCTAATAGTTTTGCCCACCAGCCTGCCAGTTACCTGCCGTGCCCTCCAGCCTGCCCACCTGGAGCACCTGCCAGTTATCTGCCGTGCCCGCCAGCCTGCCTACCTGGAGTAACAGCCAGTAACCTGCGGTGCCCGCCAGCCTGCCTACCCAGAGCACCTGTCTGGCTATCTGCCGTACCCGCCTGCTTGCCTACCCAGAGCTCCTGTCTGACTATCTGCCGTACCTGCCTGTGGATCTACCCGGACCACCCGTCAGCCTTCCTGCCATGCTCATCCGCTGTACCGTTCAGCTCCTGTCATCTGACCCATGGGAGTCACCTGCTCTCACACAAGGTCGGTCCCAGAGTGGCACCTGGTTCACCTGCCCGGTCCCTCCCTTGTTCACGGAGTCAACTAAGCCGCCGTGTGACCTTGGTCAGGCCGAGTAGGCACTTAGTCACATCCCTCTGGTCCCTCTTTGCACCGAAGCACAGAGGTTCCACCACCCGGACCCGTAACACAGTAGATAAGTAAGGCTGCTATTATCAAGACTTTGGGAATCTGGACAGAATATATATATACCAGAGAAACCTGACCAGCACCTCCTAGTATGAACTGATGCCAGCTGCCGTAACTATAAAATATATCAAAAGAATGCAGCAACACTCCATATGGCCAAGATACGTCTTAACAATGAAAATATTAGATCTAAACTGTTTTGCTCAGCAACAAGTACTTACAAAAAACGAAGGTTTTTAGCGCATAAATTGGCCAAATCATGTGTGCCCATCAACCATGGCAAGGTAACCTCCCCCTGATGGGTAACTACTCTGCCTTCCATGCCACTTTGAATTGGCCAATTTATGCGCTAAAAACCTTCGTTTTTTGTAAGTACTTGTTGCTGAGCAAAACAGTTTAGATCTAATATTTTCATTGTTAAGATATATCTTGGCCATATGGAGTGCTGCTGCATTCTTTTGATATACAGTACAGACCAAAAGTTTGGATACACCTTCTCATTTAAAGATTTTTCTGCATTTTCATGACTATGAAAATTGTACAATCACACTGAAGGCATCAAAACTATGAATTAACACATGTGGAATTATATACTTAACAAAAAAATGCGAAACAACTGAAAATATGTCTTATATTCTAGGTTCTTCAAAGTAGCCACCTTTTGCTTTGATGACTGCTTTGCACACTCTTGGCATTCTCTTGATGAGCTTCAAGAGGTAGTCACCGGAAATGGTCTTCCAACAATCTTGAAGGAGTTCACAGAGATGCTTAGCACTTGTTGGCCCTTTTGCCTTCACTCTGCGGTCCAGCTCACCCCAAACCATCTCGATTGGGTTCAGGTCTGGTGACTGTGGAGGTCAGGTCATCTGGCGTAGCACCCCATCACTCTCCTTATTGGTCAACAAGCCCTTACACAGCCTGGAGGTGTGTTTGGGCTCATTGTCCTGTTGAAAAATAAATGATGGTCCAACTAAACGCAAACCGGATGGAATAGCATACCGCTGCAAGATGCTGTGGTAGCCATGCTGGTTCAGTATGCCTTCAATTTTGAATAAATCCCCAACAGTGTCACCAGCAAAGCACCCCCACACCATCACACCTCCTCCTCCATGCTTCACGATGGGAACCAGGCATGTAGAGTCCATCCGTTCACCTTTTCTGCGTTGCACAAAGACATGGTGGTTGGAACCAAAGATCTCAAATTTGGACTCATCAGACCAAAGCACAGATTTCCACTGATCTAATATCCATTCCTTGTGTTCTTTAGCCCAAAAAAGTCTCTTCTGCTTGTTGCCTGTCCTTAGCAGTGGTTTCCTAACAGCTATTTTACCATGAAGACCTGCTGCACAAAGTCTGTAGAGATGTGTCTGCTGCTAGAACTCTGTGTGGCATTGACCTGGTCTCTAATCTGAGCTGCTGTTAACCTGCGATTTCTCAGGCTGGTGACTCGGATAAACTTATCCTCAGAAGCAGAGGTGACTCTTGGTCTTCCTTTCCGGGGCGGTCCTCATGCGAGCCAGTTTCTTTGTAGCGCTTGATGGTTTTTGCAACTGCACTTGGGGACACTTTCAGAGTTTTCCCAATTTTTCGCACTGACTGACCTTCATTTCTTAAAGTAATGATGGCCACTCATTTTTCTTTACTTAGCTGCTTTTTTCAAGCCATAATACAAATTCTAACAGCCTATTCAGTAGGACTATCAGCTGTGTATCCACCTGACTTCTGCACAACACAACTGATGGTCCCAACCTCATTTATAAGGCAAGAAATCCCACTTGTTAAACCTGACAGGGCACACCTGTGAAGTGAAAACCATTTCCGGTGACTACCTGTTGAAGCTCATCAAGAGAATGCCAAGAGTGTGCAAAGCAGTCATCAAAGCAAAAGGTGGCTACTTTGAAGAACCTAGAATATAAGACATATTTTCAGTTGTTTCGCACTTTTTTGTTAAGTATATAATTCCACATGTGTTAATTCATAGTTTTGATGCCTTCAGTGTGAATGTACAATTTTCATAGTCATGAAAATGCAGAAAAATCTTTAAATGAGAAGGTGTGTCCAAACTTTTGGTCTGTACTGTATATATATATATATATATATATATATATATATATATATATATATATATATATAAATCTATATATTTATATATACATATACAGTACAGACCAAAAGTTTGGACACACCTTCTCATTTAAAGATTTTTTTGTATTTTCATGACTATGAAAATTGTACATTCACACTGAAGGCATCAAAACTATGAATTCACACATGTGGAATTATATACTTAACAAAAAAGTGTGAAACAACTGAAAATATGTCTCATATTCTAGGTTCTTCAAAGTAGCCAACTTTTGCTTTGATGACTGCTTTGCACACTCTTGGCATTCTCTTGATGAGCTTCAACAGGTAGTCACCGGAAATGGTCTTCAAACAATCTTGAAGGAGTTCCCAGGGATGCTTAGCACTTGTTGGCCCTTTTGCCTTCACTCTGCGGTCCAGCTCACCCCAAACCATATCGATTGGGTTCAGGTCTTGTGACTGTGGAGGCCAGGTCATCTGGCGTAGCACCCCATCACTCTCTTTCTTGGTCAAATAGCCCTTAAACAGCCTGGAGGTGTGTTTGGGGCCATTGTCCTGTTGAAAAATAAATGATGGTCCAACTAAATGCAAACCGGATGGAATAGCATGTCGCTGCAAGATGCTGTGGTAGCCATGCTGGTTCAGTATGCCTTCAATTTTGAATAAATCCCCAACAGTGTCACCAGCAAAGCACCCCCATACCATCACACCTCTTCCTCCATGCTTCACGGTGGGAACCAGGCATGTAGAGTCCATCCGTTCACCTTTTCTGTGTCGCACAAAGACACGGTGGTTGGAACCAAAGATCTCAAATTTGGACTCATCAGACCAAAGCACAGATTTCCACTGGTCTAATGTCCATTCCTTGTGTTCTTTAGCCCAAACAAGTCTCTTCTGCTTGTTGCCTGTCCTTAGCAGTGGTTTCCTAGCAGCTATTTTACCATGAAGGCCTGCTGCACAAAGTCTCCTCTTAACAGTTGTTATAGAGATGTGTCTGCTGCTACAACTCAGTGTGGCATTGACCTGGTCTCTAATCTGAGCTGCTGTTAACCTGCGATTTCGGAGGCTGGTGACTCGGATAAACTTATCCTCAGAAGCAGAGGTGACTCTTGGTCTTCCTTTACTGGGGCGGTCCTCATGTGAGCCAGTTTCTTCGTAGCGCTTTATGGTTTTTGCAACTGCACTTGGGGACACTTTCAAAGTTTTCCCAATTTTTCGCACTGACTGACTTTCATTTCTTAAAGTAATGATGGCCACTCGTTTTTCTTTACTTAGCTGCTTTTTTCTTGCCATAATACAAATTCTAACAGTCTATTCAGTAGGACTATGAGCTGTGTATCCACCAGACTTCTGCACAACACAACTGATGGTCCCAACCCCATTTATAAGGCAAGAAATCCCACTTATTAAACCTGACTGGGCACACCTGTGAAGTGAAAACCATTTCCGTTGACTACCTCTTGAAGCTCATCAAGAGAATGCCAAGAGTGTGCAAAGCAGTCATCAAAGCAAAAGGTGGCTACTTTGAAGAACCTAGAATATAAGACTTATTTTCAGTTTTTTCACACTTTTATGTTAAGTATATAATTCCACATGTGTTAATTCATAGTTTTGATGCCTTCAGTGTGAATGTACAATTTTCATAGTCATGAAAATACAGAAAAATCTTTAAATGAGAAGGTGTGTCCAAACTTTTGGTCTGTACTGTATATATTTATTGTAGGGGTTTATTCTCTCTTGTAGCCTCTTGGATAGTCACAGGCACGAGGTGTTAGCATCAAAACAGAGTAAAGTTTATTGTCCTTCATAAACTTTACAGCTCCAAAATGAAAGTAACTTTTCTTCAGCACAAATAACAGTCCTTTCTTCAGCATCAATAAATAACAAAACAGTCCTCTCTCTGGGTAAGGCAAAGTAAATCAAATGATCTCACCAACTTGGTATTACAGGAGCCTCTCAGGCTGCAGTACAGATTATCCACCTGCTCTATCTTTCTCCAGCCTCAGCAAACTACTCCCACCTGAACTAGACCAGGTGCATTTTATTAGGCCAGTAAGACCCAGACTGGAGTATGGGAACAACCTTTCCCACCCAGGCTCTTTTGGTTACTCCTAAATCTCACAACCAACATCCAGTCAAAATAAAACCTTCTCAGTAACACATATCTGCCATCCAGGAACTTTTTTACTACACACACAAATATATATATATATATATATATATATATATATATATATATATATATATACAGTACAGACCAAAAGTTTGGACACACCTTCTCATCTAAAGATTTTTCTGTATTTTCATGACTATGAAAATTGTACATTCACACTGAAGGCATCAAAATTAATAATTAACACATGTGGAATTATATAGTTAACAAAAAAGTGTGAAACAACTGAAAATATGTCTTATATTCTAGGTTCTTCAAAGTAGCCACCTTTTGCTTTGATGATTGCTTTGCACACTCTTGGCATTCTCTTGATGAGCGTCAAGAGGTAGTCACCGGAAATGGTTTTCACTTCACAGGTGTGCCCTGTCAGGTTTAATAAGTGGGATTTCTTGCCTTATAAATGGGGTTGGGACCATCAGTTGTGTTGTGCAGAAGTCTTGTGGATACACAGCTGATAGTCCTACTGAATAGACTATTAGAATTTGTATTATGGCAAGAAAAAAGCAGCTAAGTAAAGAAAAACGTGTGGCCATCATTACTTTAAGAAATGAAGGTCAGTCAGTGCAAAAAATTTGGCAAACTTTGAAAGTGTCCCCAAGTGCAGTTGCAAAAACCATCAAGCGCTACAAAGAAACTGGCTCACATGAGGACCGCCCCAGGAAAGGAAGACCAAGAGTCACCTCTGCTTCTGAGGATAAGTTTATCCAAGTCACCAGCCTCAGAATTCGCAGGTTAACAGCAGCTCAGATTAGAGACCAGGTCAATGCCACACAGAGTTCGAGCAGCAGACACATCTCTTCAAAAACTGTTAAGAGGAGACTTTATGCAGCAGTCCTTCATGGTAAAATAGCTGCTAGGAAACCACTGCTAAGGACAGGCAACAAGCAGAAGAGACTTGTTTGGGCTAAAGAACACAAAGAATGGACATTAGACCAGTGGAAATCTGTGCTTTGGTCTGATGAGTCCAAATTTGAGATCTTTGGTTCCAACCACCGTGTCTTTGTGCGACGCAGAAAAGGTGAACGGATGGACTCTACATGCCTGGTTCCCACCATGAAGCATGGAGGAGGAGGTGTGATGGTGTGGGGGTGCTTTGCTGGTGACACTGTTGGGGATTTATTCAAAATTGAAGGCATATTGAACCAGCATGGCTACCACAGTATCTTGCAGCAGCATGCTATTCCATCCGGTTTGCGTTTAGTTGGACCATCATTTATTTTTCAACAGGACAATGACGCCAAACACACCTCCAGGCTGTGTAAGGGCTATTTGACCAAGAAGGAGAGTGATGGGGTGCTACGCCAACTGACCTGGCTTCTACAGTCACCAGACCTGAACCCAATCGAGATAGTTTGGGGTGAGCTGGAACGCAGAGTGAAGGCAAAAGGTCCAACAAGTGCTAAGCATCTCTGGGAACTCCTTCAAGATTGTTGGAAGACCATTTCCGGTGACTACCTCTTGAAGCTCATCAAGAGAATGCCAAGAGCGTGCAAAGCAGTCATCAAAGCAAAAGGTGGCTACTTTGAAGAACCTAGAATATAAGACATATTTTCAGTTGTTTCACACTTTTTTGTTAAGTATTTAATTCCACATGTGTTAATTCATAGTTTTGATGCCTTCAGTGTGAATGTACAATTTTCATAGTCACGAAAATACAGAAAAATCTTTAAATGAGAAGTTGTGTCCAAACTTTTGGTCTGTACTGTATATATATATATATATATATATAATATATAACAGTAGGAATATAGTACTAAACTGAATCAGAAGATTAATGAATAGTACACGAAAATCTTCAATGACTATTGTAGGGCATTCAGAATTTCCTAGCAACCTCCTTTGGCCTAATTAAACTCCATTTTTCATTGACCTCTTTTATTTTTATCTAAAACTTTGAATAGCGTAAGAAGAAGGTAATAAACGTTATGCTATGGATTAAGGTAAACCTAAAGAGTGCGATGTCTGATAAGCTTTATAAGAAAGCTTATTTCCAAGCCTTGCACAGGCCTGCAAGCTGAAGGTTACAACTGGAAGTCTTTTTTAACTAGCTCATTTCAGCAGGCCTACATTGGCTTCTTTCTTTCATTACTTCTATGTGGTGATTGCAGAGACGTTCCACTCTCCACTCCGTGAAGCTCATATCATGGTCAATCTAATGCAGACAAAGGTGAACTGCGCTCGCTACTCATGCTCTGATTACATTAGAGCGGAGAAAATAAAGAAGGAATATAGCACACCCTTATTTGCAGACTGCAACAAAACAGCAACACACATCCCAAGCCTCGGTGCTGAATTAAATACAACAGTTCATTATCTTCTCTGACCTTTTACTCTTCTTTCTCAATTTTTCTAACTTTTTAACACAAATTGGAATCTTAGCTGAGAAACTTCAACAGTTTTTTCTCTCGATCTGTGTACATGTATGCAACAAAGCACCCAAGTGTAAAACAGTATCGGGCAGTAATGAATAAAACCTCTAATGGTTATTTAGATATGATTTCAACTCAATGGGAAACCAACGCGTTTTGCACCACCGAAATCCATGTGAATCTGCATGTATTCCATTTTCTATTGATTTGTTGATGAGGTCATATGACAAAGATTTTTTTCCTCTGCATAAAAAAGACAGTGCTCAGCATAAATGAGTACACCCCCTTTGAAACGTAAGATTTGAATCAATATCTCACTAAACACAAGAACAATTTCCAAAAGTTTGACAAGATTGAGTTTCATAAAACATTTATTAACCCTTATCATGAAAAAAAGGTTAATAATATAATTATCATTACAAAATCTTCAGTTTTCCTCAAATTAGTTGATGCAAATATGAATACGACCCACCTCAAAAACTACTACATCTAGTATTTTGTATGACCTCCATTATTTTGTAGGACAGCACCAAGTCTTCTAGTCATGGTATGAACAAGTTGGCGACATATTGAAATATCTATCTTATTCCATTTTTCACCAACAACCTCTTTTAGAGCCTGGATTCTGGATGGAGAGTGATGACATCTTGTCTCTACAGAATTCCTCATGGGTGTTACGATTGGTTTCAAATCAGGAGACACTTGGCCACTGAATCACTTTCACCCTGTTCTTCTTCGAAAAGTATCAGGTGTGTGTTTTAGATCATTGTCATGTTGGAAAAGTGCACGTCTACCAAGGGCACGGAGTGATTATTCAATATAGAGCTGTACATCTGGGAATTCATGAGACTATCCATAAAATGTAGCTCCCCGACACTAGGAGCACTCAAGCAGCCTCACATAAGGACTCTGCCACCACCAAGTTTCACTGTAGGCACCATGCATTTTTCCAAATTAATATTCACCCTGATTTGTCAGCTTGAAAAATCTACTGTGTGGAATATTATTGAAATTTGGGACTATTGTGCTTTAAGGTCCATTTTTATATTGTAGCTTCATTCGCCTTCCATCAGTGAAGTTACACAGATGGACCTCAAGAGCTCCATGCCACCAACGGGGCATTTAACAAGAGAGAGTTGTGGCTGTCTTTGGGGGCATTATGCTTGTCATTTAAAGCATTGTGACTAACAGAAGGGGCATTATGGTTGTCATGGGGCATTGTGGCTGTCATGGTGGAAGAATCCATGGCTCTCCTGAGGGTTAGATGATGTAAGACAGAGGAGTCAAGTACGATTGGACAGCAAACATTGCAGGGGTGCATCATTTTTAGAAAAAGCTTTTACGTTAGTATAAGCTAGATGGAATAAACAGGGTAAGTGACCAACCACTGTCAGATCAGATGTCAGCTTGAAGTTAATAGATTTAGTTGTTTTTTAACCTCCATTTGTTCAGTATTTTCTTGACCTGTTCAATTGGTCATATTATGATGGTTTTATTTATTTTTAAGTGTTATCATGGAGGAAGGCACTGTATTTGAAGAGGTGCTAAGATAAGTGGCCTATGGTAATTAGGGGAAACATGGTGGCTCAGTGGTTAGCACTGTAGCCTTGCAGCGCTGGGGTCCCGACTTCAAATCCCATCAAGGACAACATCTGCAAGGAGTCTGTATGTTCTCCCCATGTTTGTGTGTTTCCTCCCACACTCCAAACACATACTGATAGGGAATTTAGATTATTAGCCCCAATGGGGACTGTGATAATGATTTCTGGAAAGTGTTATGTAAGTGAGTAAAATAAAAAAACAGTAACAAAAAAAATTGCGTACATCCTAAATTTTGGATCTAAAGTGTTGTGATTTTCGAAATACTCTTTAAATTTCCGTATACTGTTTTTTTCTGGCACGGTTGATTTTTTGATGGATGATTCATTGGACCCATTATGTCCCAAACCATTATTATTATTATTTTTTTTTAAACTCTTTTTATTGAAAAATTCCACAGGATAATAGCTACAAACAGATACTGTCATAACATAAGGTCAGGGTAATCTAAACATTAACCATTCTCAGTTTAATACAATTTCCATCACGTTCTCAATAATCAGAGTTAACAGTTAGAAGAAAGAAAAAGAAAAAAAAACAACAAATAGTTTGAAACATAAGTTTCATTGTGGAGCACTGCACTTTTTACTAAACCGGCCCATTCCTTATCAGAATTCAGTATATATATCAATTATAGTTGCAATAGAGGTCCACTCTTACAGCCCATATATATCATATATCATTTCCCATGCACTCAAAAGGGCATATATCAGGACTCCTAACGTGGGATTAACGAAGTCATGGCACCAGGGGACAAGTGTGTTAAAGGCGAGTTACACAGTGCCGTAACTATAAACTTTGGGGCCCCGGGGCAAAACTTCATAGTGGGACCCCTCAACATTTCAATCACTAGAGGTTGCGCGGAACGTGGTGAAGCCTGCTACGCAATGTTGTATACAACACACAGGCTTCACCACGTTTCTCAAGACCTTTAATAGATTTTGTTGTTTATGATGCAAGTTTTAGAAGTTAAATATTCAGTGAATATCTTTGGAAATTTTTTTACCATCAGTTTGGGGCCCCTTGGGTGGTTGGGGCCCCGGGGCAGTGCCCCGGTTGCCCCGGTTGTAGTTACGGCCCTAGAGTTACACCATCTTTCCCATATCCTTCAGAATTTCTGGGGACATCCCCTATTCCTATATACTATATTTTGATACGTTATTGTATCATTCACTAGTTTTTTCCATTGGTTGATAGTAGGAGGCTCCCCTCCCATCCATCTTAATGCTATCGCTTTCCTAGCCATAAATGTAGCCTCCCGAAGGAATATCCGATCATAGTGTGTCCACATTTCCTCGTGCACAACACCTAAGACACATAACTCTGGGCTACATTCAATTGGCATCCCAACTATCCGTTCTAGTGTAAACCATTATATTTTTATTTTATAATATGTGACAATTTACATGTTGGTACAAGCCAATTTTTATTTTTACAAATATCTTTAATAGAAGCAAATCTGAATCTCATTATTAATCCTGCCGGAGGCTTGTGTTTTAAGGACAATAACAAGTTTATTTTAAGCCGCCGATAGTTTCATCTTATACATCCAGCTGCTTATATTAACGTCGCATATTGTGTGTGATTTACTTGTTTCCATTCAAAAGCAACACCACACAAGGCTTTCTGCTTTATTAGTTTATTACTTTCTATGTGCTAGAGAAATCTGCCAGACAAAGGTGGTAGGTTAATCTCGCCCAGATGCATCATTTTATTAAACAGAAAAATATGTAAAAATGTGGATGGCAATGTATGCTGTCATCACATCAAATATTCTGCACAGTCTGTGTCCAAAATTACTGTCTCGTATACGAGGAACGATTTTCTTATTTTTGTTACATGCCAAAAATAGTAAAATCTGGTAAATCTCAAAGAGAGAAAAAAAAAAATGGAGAAATGACTCACTGATCCAACACTGAAAGCTCGATCTTGGATGGTGGTTTTTCAAGATGTATTCAACATCATCAGATACTTCTTTTCTTTTTCTATCTAGAGATGATCGTCTTCGGGAGGAGAGAGAGAGAGATATTTGGGTCCTCATTGATTTCAAGTTCGGGTACAGTTCTGGTATCAGAACCGAACTTTGGATTAAAGTTTGGTCGGGTACCAGAACCCGAACTTCCACGGGTCTGCTCATCCCTACTTGTAACTATTGGTAACTAACTTCTGGAAGGAGTTCTAGTAATGCGCTCTGTATCTGATATATCTTTTTGTATAGTGGTTTAATGACATTTTAAGAGGCTGTACCAGGATTGTAAATTATCCCCTCTATATAGAATAGAAGATAATTTACTGATTGCTCGTTATCTGGCTGTTGTGACCCTCACCAATCCCAAGAACGGGGTCTGTAGATCTCGGTCTGAATGGTGTTGAGATAGCTCTACTCATTCTTTAGGACGCTGTTGGAGAAAGCAATTTGCACAAGTTAAGTGCTCGGCAATCTCCGGCAGTCTCATAGACATGGGATTCTGCAGTGCCCATGTCTATGAAACTGCCGGAATTAGCGAACCGACCCAAAATGACATAAAGTTGATATTATCTACCAAGTTCAAATTCTAATTAAACTTGTTTATTCCAATAATTATTTGGGTACTGGTTCTCACTGATTGGGGTGCAGACACACAATTTTATCTTTTGCAGCTGACATTATTTTGGTGCATAGTTATGGTTATACTCTATTTTACTTTTCATATTAATTATTTGCATTTTTGTAGGTTATAGCCCACGCAAAAATTCTTGAAATATGACTTGAAACGAGGTTGATCTTCCAAAGGACATAGGGTGAAGGAGTAAAAATGGGAGACATATTTGGCTGTTTTCATTTTTCAAATAGTTCATAATTTGCTGATTTATTGGGCTCTTTATCAGTGTTGAGATTTGGTTTTATTGAATAAAGGGTTGATAGCTATCTCTCCCAATGTGCCCATACACAAGAGTGCTCCTCTCCACAGAGCCCTCCTGGATTCTCTTTGAGAGAGCCGCTGCCAAACTCCCTTGGCAGCAGCTTATGTACAGGACGCTTAAAAGGGTCAACAGTTGAAATTCAACAGGCCAGATTTTTCTGTCCTACAACATCATCTGTCAGAGAAGAGTCAGGAGGCTACCATATACACTAGACTGTTTGCCTATCCCACCAATATCGGCAAATTAGGACTTTAGTCTAATGTGTATGGGGCCTTAATGGGTAAATCAATTCTAATACTATATTTTCAGATCACCAAATTGTGAGCCATTTTAGAATTGGGCAAAACATGATTTGGGGCAACTTTTCTTATCTCTGGACAATGAATGAAAGGTGACAGCGGCTCAGGCTGAAGCCTTTGAACTGACCTCAGGCCAATGTGACAATAGGTTTTGCACTGATCGGTGATAATATTTTTCATTTATCAAATTCTGATTCCATTGTTTCATTTCTACTATTACCCCACTTAGCTCTGGTGGTCTCTTATGTGCCTGTGGAGAGTATTTGCCCCTCCAGCATGGCCATGATGAAGGGTAGGCAGAGCAGGCAACTATTTAGGGCCTTTAAGTTTGGATTGAAGATATTGATGTATGTATTTAAAATATGCATTTTGCTTTTCAATTTCTTATTACAATCCATCAACACCACGCCACAGCAACTCCCAACTAGTGTTGAGCCACCCCCGTAGTGTTCGGGTTCGGTTCGGTTCGTCGAACACCGGGATGTTCGAGGAACTGTTCGTCGAACTGTTCGTCGAACACCTTAGAACACCGTCGAACACCGTTAAAACCAATGGCAGGCAAACAAAAACACATAGGAACACATAGAAAACACCTTCAAAGGTGTCCAAAAGCTGACAAACTGCTCAGAAGACGCTTTCTTTAAAAAAGCCGGCCGGCAATTCAGCAGCGGCATACACCGGTACCCGACAATTTAGACATGAAGGAATAGAGCATCACACATAGATTAGATAGATAGAAACATGTCAGTCACATATATATGAAGTACAGTGACAGTGTTGCTTACTGTACTTGTCATTTAGTGTAAAGGATTTATTAAAAAATATAATAGTGTTTTCGTGCACCGTCTCTTTAAAAAAGCCGGCCGGCAATTCAGCAGCGGTACCCGACAATTTATAACAGACAGAATAGAGCTTCACACATAGATTAGATAGATAGAAACATGTCAGTCACATATATATGAAGTACTGTGACAGTGTTGGTTACTGTACTTGTCATTTACTGCAAAGAATTTATTTAAAAAAATAATAGTGTTTTCATGCACAGTCTCTTTAAAAAAGCCGGCCGGCAATTCAGCATCTGTACCCGACAATTTAGAATAGAAGGAATAGAGAATCACACATAGATTAGATAGATAGAAACATGTCAGCCACATATATACGAAGTACAGTGACAGTGTTGCTTACTGTACTTGTCATTTAGTGTAAAGGATTTATTAAAAAATATAATAGTGTTTTCGTGCACTGTCTCTTTAAAAAAGCCGGCCGGCAATTCAGCAGCGGTACCCGACAATTTATAACAGACAGAATAGAGCTTCACACATAGATTAGATAGATAGAAATATGTCAGTCACATATATATGAAGTACTGTGACAGTGTTGCTTACTGTACTTGTCATTTACTGCAAAGGATTTATTAAAAAAAATAATAGTGTTTTCATGCACCGTCTCTTTAAAAAAGCCGGCCGGCAATTCAGCATCTGTACCCGACAATTTATAACAGACAGAATAGAGCTTCACACATAGATTAGATAGATAGAAACATGTCAGTCACATATATAATAAGTACAGTGACAGTGTTGGTTACTGTACTTGTCATTTAGTATTAAAATAAAGAATTTATTATTAAAAAAAATTGGCGTGGGGTTCCCCGTAATTTTAGTCTCTAGCGGAGGTTAAGCAGACAGCTGGGGCAGATGTTTGAAGCCTGGGAAGGGGGTAATACCCACGGAGCTTCCCAGGCTACTAATATCAGCCCCCAGCTGAATACCTAGCCTTTACTAGCTATTAAAATGGAGGACCCCCCAAAAAAAATGACGTGGGGTCCCCCCTAATTTAATAGCTAGCAAAGGCTAGGCAGACAGCTGGGGGCTGATATTAATAGCCCAGGAAGGGAGCCATGAATATTGGCCCCCTCCCAGGCTAGAAACACCAGCCCTCAGCCGCCCCAGAAATGGCGCATCCATAGGATGCGCCAATTCTGGCACTTAGCCTCGCTCTTCCACGCTGCCCTGGTGCGGTGGCAGGGGGTAATAGGGTTGGGGTTGATGTCAGCTTATAATGCCAGCTGACATCAAGCCCAGGTTAGTATTGGAGAGGCGTCTATAAGACACCCCCATTACTAACCCCATAGTCAAAGTTAAAAAAAACCCACAAACACCCAGAATAAAGTCCTTTAATTGAAATAAAGACACAATTCTTTATTGTTCTAAATTAAACCATACTTACCATCACGCCCATTCCAGCTGAAGCCAACGATCTCCTGCAATAAAAGAAAAATAATAAAGCAACCTCATCCTTACCTTTCCATGGTTCCCAGGACAGCTCCAGCTCTGCTACATCGAGATGACAGGCTGGACCGCAGCAGAACGCTGCCATCCAGCTTGCCATGCCGCACACACTGAGAAGCGCAGGCATGCTTGCGCTCCTCAGTGTCTGACTGTGACGGCATCCAGATGAGCCGACAATGAACTCGGCTCACCTCATGTACGTCACTGACAGCGTGGGAAAATTCTCCTGCACTCAGCGCTTCAGCGTGAGAATTTTCCCACGCTGTCAGTGACGTGCATGAGGTGAGCCGAGTTCATTGGACATGACCTCGGCTCATCTGGATGCCGTCACAGCCAGACACTGAGTAGCGCAAGCATGCCTGCGCTTCTCAGTGTCTGCGGGATGACAGGCTGGATGGCAGCGTTCTGCTGCGGTCCAGCCTGTCATCTCGATGTAGCAGAGCTGAAGCTGTCGTGGGAGCCATGGAAAGGTAAGGATGATGTTGCTTTATTATTTTACTTTTATTGCAGGAGATCATTGGCTTCAGCTGGAATGGGCGTGGCGGTAAGTATGGTTTAATTTAGAACAATAAAGAATTGTGTGTTTATTTCAATTAAAGGACTTTTTTCTGGGTGTTTGTGTTTTTTTTAAATACTTTACTAGAAATTCATGGTGGTCATGTCTAATATTGGCGTGACCCCATGAATTTCGGGCTTAGGGCCAGCTGATAATGCCAAGCTGGCCTTAACCCCTTTATTACCCAGTGAGCCACCGCACCAGGGCCCTGGATGAGTTGGGTACAGCGCCAGAAGATGGCGCTTCTATGAACGCGCCATTTTCCGGGGCGGCTGCGGACTGCAATTTGCAGCGGGTGGGGCCCAGAAAGCTTGGGCCTCCCTGCGCTGCAGATTCCAGCCCCCAGCTGCCTAGTTGTACCTGGCTGGACACAAAAATAGGGCGAAGCTCCACGTATTTTTTTTTTAAATTCATGAAATTCATGGAATAATTAAGAAAAAAAGGACTTCCCTATATTGTTGTGTCCGGCTAGGTACAAATAGGCAGCTGGTGGTTGGGAGCAGCCCGTTCCTGCCTGCTGTACCTGACTGGACACAAATATAGGGCGAAGCCCCACATCAATTTTTTTTTCATTATTTCATGAATTTCCTGAAATAATTTAAAAAAAATTGACGTGGGGCTTCGCCCTATATTTGTGTCCAGTCAGGTACAGCAGGCAGGAACGGGCTGCCCCCAACCACCAGCTGCCTATTTGTACCTGGCCAGACACAACAATATAGGGAAGCCCTTTTTTAAAAAAATTATTTCATGAAATAATTAAAAAAAAATTGAAGTGGGGCTTCGCACTATATTTGTGTCCAGCCAGGTACAGCAGGCAGGAACGGGCTGCCCCCAACCACCAGCTGCCTATTTGTACCTGGCCAGACACAACAATATAGGGAAGCCCTTTTTTTCTTAATTATTCCATGAATTTCATGAAATAATTAAAAAAAAAAATGCGTGGGGCTTTGCCCTATTTTTGTGCCCAGCCAGGTACAACTAGGCAGCTGGGAGCTGGAATCCGCAGCGCAGGGAGGCCCAAGCTTTCTGGGCCCCACCCGCTGCAAATTGCAGTCCGCAGCCGCCCCAGAAAATGGCGCGTTCATTGAAGCGCCATCTTCTGGCGCTGTACCCAACTCATCCAGGGCCCTGGTGCGGTGGCTCACTGGGTAATAAAGGGGTTAAGGCCAGCTTGGCATTATCAGCTGGCCCTAAGCCCGAAATTCATGAGGTCACGCCAATATTAGACATGACCACCATGAATTTCTAGTAAAGTATTTAAAAAAACACAACACCCAGAATAAAGTCCTTTATTTGAAATAAACACACAATTCTTTATTGTTCTAAATTAAACCATACTTACCGTCACGCCCATTCCAGCTGAAGCCAATGTCTTCTGCAATAAAAGTAAAATAATAAAGCAACCTCATCCTTACCTTTCCATGGTTCCCACGACAGCTTCAGCTCTGCTACATCGAGATGACAGGCTGGACCGCAGCAGAACGCTGCCATCCAGCCTGTCATCCCGCGGACACTCAGAAGCGCAGGCATGCTTGCGCTCCTCAGTGTCTCGCTGTGACGGCATAAAGATGAGACAAGCTCATGTCCAATGAACTCGGCGCACCTCATGCACGTCACTGACAGCGTGGGAGAATTCTCCTGCACTCAGCACTTCAGCGTGAGAATTCTCCCACGCTGTCAGTGACGTGCATGAGGTCAGCTGAGTTCATTGGACATGAATGAGCTCACCTCATGCACGTCACTGACAGCGTGGGAGAATTCTCACGCTGTAGCGCTGAGTGCAGGAGAATTTTCCCACGCTGTCAGTGACGTGCATGAGGTGAGCTCATTCATGTCCAATGAACTCAGCTGACCTCATGCACGTCACTGACAGCGTGGGAGAATTCTCACGCTG
The DNA here is from genome assembly GCF_046119375.1 of Phyllobates terribilis. Lineage (NCBI taxonomy): Eukaryota > Metazoa > Chordata > Amphibia > Anura > Dendrobatidae > Phyllobates > Phyllobates terribilis. Next base: position 149,686,097 of record NW_027362768.1, read on the forward strand.
AAGTGCTGAGTGCAGGAGAATTCTCCCACGCTGTCAGTGACGTGCATGAGGTGCGCCGAGTTCATTGGACATGAACTCGTCTCATCTTTATGCCGTCACAGCCAGACACTGCAGAGCGCAAGCATGCCTGCGCTTCTCAGTGTCTGCGGGATGACAGGCTGGATGGCAGCGTTCTGCTGCGGTCCAGCCTGTTATCTCGATGTAGCAGAGCTGAAGCTGTCGTGGGAACCATGGAAAGGTAAGGATGAGGTTGCTTTATTATTTTTCTTTTATTGCAGGAGATCGTTGGCTTCAGCTGGAATGGGCGTGACGGTAAGTATGGTTTAATTTAGAACAATAAAGGAATGTGTCTTTATTTCAATTAAAGGACTTTATTCTGGGTGTTTGTGTTTTCTTTTAACTTTGACTATGGGGTTAGTAATGGGGGTGTCTTATAGACGCCTCTCCATTACTAACCTGGGCTTGATGTCAGCTGGCATTATAAGCTGACATCAACCCCAACCCTATTACCCCCTGCCACCGCACCAGGGCAGCGTGGAAGAGCGAGGCTAAGTGCCAGAATTGGCGCATCCTATGGATGCGCCATTTCTGGGGCGGCTGACGGCTAGTGTTTCTAGCCTGGGAGGGGGCCAATATTCATGGTTCCCTTCCTGGGCTATTAATATCAGCCCCCAGCTGTCTGCCTAGCCTTTGCTAGCTATTAAATTAGGGGGGACCCCACGTCATTTTTTTGAGGGGTCCCCCATTTTAATAGCTAGTAAAGGCTAGGTATTCAGCTGGGGGCTGATATTAGTAGTCTGGGAAGCTCCGTGGGTATTACCCCCTTCCCAGGCTTCAAACATCTGCCCCAGCTGTCTGCTTAACCTCCGCTAGAGACTAAAATTACGGGGAACCCCACGCCAATTTTTTTTAATAATAAATCCTTTATTTTAATACTAAATGACAAGTACAGTAACCAACACTGTCACTGTACTTATTATATATGTGACTGACATGTTTCTATCTATCTAATCTATGTGTGAAGCTCTATTCTGTCTGTTATAAATTGTCGGGTACAGATGCTGAATTGCCGGCCGGCTTTTTTAAAGAGACGGTGCATGAAAACACTATTATTTTTTTTAATAAATCCTTTGCAGTAAATGACAAGTACAGTAAGCAACACTGTCACAGTACTTCATATATATGTGACTGACATGTTTCTATCTATCTAATCTATGTGTGAAGCTCTATTCTGTCTGTTATAAATTGTCGGGTACCGCTGCTGAATTGCCGGCCGGCTTTTTAAAGAGACGGTGCACGAAAACACTATTATATTTTTTAATAAATCCTTTACACTAAATGACAAGTACAGTAAGCAACACTGTCACTGTACTTCGTATATATGTGGCTGACATGTTTCTATCTATCTAATCTATGTGTGATTCTCTATTCCTTCTATTCTAAATTGTCGGGTACAGATGCTGAATTGCCGGCCGGCTTTTTTAAAGAGACGGTGCATGAAAACACTATTATTTTTTTTGATAAATCCTTTACACTAAATGACAAGTACAGTAAGCAACACTGTCACTGTGCTTCTTATATATGTGACTGACATGTTTCTATCTAATCTGTGTGTGATTCTCTATTCTTTCTGTTCTAAATTGTCGGGTACCGGTGTATGCCGCTGCTGAATTGCCGGCTTTTCATGTTTCACTGTGAGCACTGTTCCCATCGATTTGGGCAATCACTGTAATGCCACAACCACCATGGCTGTGGCATTACAGTGAGTGGCAGACAATCCCTGCATGATTGGTGCTCTAAATAGCGCCAGACATGCAGGACACGCTTTTGGTGCACGAACAGTTATCGAACATAACCTCGAACAGCCGAATTTTTTGCAAATCGTTCGGGTTCGTCGAACAACTCGAACACCGCCCAAAACAGCTCGAATTTGAGATTGGCGAACAGTTCTAGTCGAACACCGCTCATCTCTACTCCCAACCTTGTTAAATCATTACAGAAGTCATAAATAGGTCCGTGGCTGGGTGCAGGCTATTGGAACAGTATAAAACCTCTGCCTTGTCTCACTCATAAAGGGGTTCACTTGGATTTTGACTTTGATTGCCTATCCTGAGGATAGGTCATTAATATCACATCAACGAGGGTTTTACACCTGTCACCCCACACACACCAGCTGTTTGCATTTTCCATGGCCCCTAGAAGAATAAAGTATACGGAGCGAGCTCATCATGTACTCTGTATGAGCCATGCTTGGGTATTATAGCTTATCCGATATTCACATCAACTCTATATGCATCCATGCTTAGCAGGAGCTGCAAATAGCTTATTCATCCACTGCTCTGATATTGTTGATCTATCCCAAAGTCCTTGACAATGCGTTAAAGAGGTCCTGTCACTAAGTCAAAATTGACCAGTTTCAACAGTGATTTTATTCTCTTTGCTTCCCTGAGAGTTTTTATTTTTTTTATTTTTATAAACCTGCTTTACAGTTCCAGAAATATGGGACTTTTTATTTAGTGCTCATTTTTTTGGTCTTTACCAAGGAGGCGGTGCTCACAGAATAATTATGCCAAGTAGCCTAAATACACGCCCAAGAGGATTGGGTAAGCCATGCCCCCTTAGTAAAGACCATAAAAATTAGCACTGAAAAGGCCCCTATCTCTGGAACCGGATTGCGGATTTATGAAAAAAAAACTAACTATTTAGGGAAGCAGCGGGAATAAAATAAGGGCTAAAACTGGTCCCTATAACCTGATGAAAGGACCTCTTTAATATTAGGGTGATAAACTAAGTTAGTATTTTTCCACCTGCAATTTATCAAATGATGTGAATTGGCTCGCTATACGTAACTGCAGTTTTTTGGACTGATCTCCATAAACATCTTCTTATGGGTTCGGGGTGTTCAATAATGTATTGAATATTTTTTCTCTTCTCAGTTCTGTTATTCACTACGAATTATGTTTGTAATAAATCCTGCACCCTATAAATACTCTGAGTGCTGTGTATAAAATCTATAATGATCATTAAAAACCTATTCCGATGAACGCCTATTGTAAATTTGTATGTAGAAGGTACAAACCTGCAATAAATCTCATAATGAATGATACAAATAAAAAGTCACACAACTGCAATAAACAAATAAACACCATCAATGTGATTTACATTCGAGGTGAACGTGTCAAAATCAAACACATATTTACATCCACATTACATTATAATCTCTACTCGTGGGTCACTTATTGTCTGATATTTATAGTGATAGAAGATTGTAAATGTTGTCTGGAAATATTGTAGATATATTGTCTTCGGTATATCAGTATATCCTCTAGAACGGTCCAGTTTTCCATAGGGTTCTTCATCCCTTTAGAGTTGGAAACAGAAATAACAAAGACCGGTTGTCCACTACCTGAAAAAAACCTTTTTAAATTAATTAGCCTCCCTTGTAAAGTAAAAAGAACATATACTCACCTGCTTAGACCACCGCCATTCCAGCCATGTCTTTGCCAGTCTCCTGGGGCTTGTGTGACATTGTTAGGTCACTTTAGCTCTGCAGCCAATCAGTGGCTGCTATTGGGCTGCTGCGCTCTCGCTTCCCTTGGACGAACCTCAGACAAGCAGAAGAAGTGAGAGAGTGCAGCAGCCCAATATCAAACACTGATTGGCTTCTGGGCTCATATCTCATCACAATGTCACACAAGCCCCGGGAGATCCACTAGAACAACACTGGTGTGGGAGGTGTTATTTTAAATTTACCAGGTAGACTACTTAATTTAAAAAGGGGTTATCCAGGTAGTGGACAACCCCTTTAACTAAGAAACTGTGATGACAAGTCATAATCACAATGGTCTTTATTGTCATGGCTTCCCTGCATCCTCCCTATTACCTTGAAATTGACAGTGTTGCTAAATTACAAAGTTATCAAAACACATGTGGTTCATGCTACCCTCTAAAAGGCAAAAGTCATAATTGTCATAATTGTGATTCAGCACAAAATCATCACAAAGTCATAATTGTGATTCAGTGCAAATTCATCACATTAGTATCTGGGCTTCCTACAGACATATGGTCGATGACTCCTTGGCTCCCTTCTTTATTCCTCTTTTACCATCTTGCACACGATTGAGTACCTTATCGAACATAATGACTCTTCTCCTTCTAACGCACAGTGGCCCATGTAATCTCTGGGGCCCCCAACCACATATTTGGTGGGTCACTAGGGAAAAGGGCAAGGCTAGACCTTGTTCATGTTACCCCATTATTGCCTATTAAAACATTTTTGTTTGATTAATATAAGCTAAACTGTGCTGGCTTCATGGGATGACTGATGTCAGCCTATAGATGGAGGTTGACTTAGAAAAAGGTTGGCCTTTTTAGGATGGTTGCGTTACATACCAGGCTGTTGATCTATACACACCAATGGGTTACTCCAACTTTTTAGCATATCTGAAAACCTGCGATTGTGATTTTGGTCATGATGACTGTAAAGGCCCCAATACACATTAGACTAATGTCTGCCAAATCTTCCAATATCGATGGGTCTGGCTGACACTATAATGTGTACGGGGAAGTGGGCCAACTGATAATTTGGAGAGATGTTGATTGGACGTGTCAGATGTTGGACTGCCGATCACATTGTCTTCCCTGAGATAAGCCGCCGATCGACGTGTCAGTCGGCGACTTTCTCATAGCGAACACAAGAGTGCTTGGCCAAGCAAGCACTCCTGTGTATGGGAGAGTCGGCTGAAATGGCTATTGGATGAACAATTGGCCGAAGTATCGTTTGGCCGACAACCATCTAATGTGTATGAGGGACTTAAAGTGGTTGTTCAGTCTTAAGCTACAAGTCTATGTGACTGCAGACTTGTGAATCCTCATATCGGGGGCTCTGCACGCTGTGGGGATTCTATGGTGCTGACACCCGGAACGGTGGGCGTGTGACTGCAAGTATTTAATTTGCATACCTGTAGTCACGTACCGACTGCAAATGTATTGAGTGAGGCCAGATACAGTCTAGTCAGCATGTGGAAGTATGCAAATCACAAACTTGTGGTCACACGACCACCCACTCCTGGAGCGAGCATCGGAGAATCCTCACAGTGTGCAGTGTGCACAATAGGAGGATTCACAAGTCTGCAGTTACATAGAGTGACTGCAGACTTGCAGCTAAAGACTGGACAACCCCTTTAAGTGACGATCACAATTAGTGAAGTCAAATTCATTATCTAAAGTAGGCAAAGGGACCTGGCCTGTTATATATGTCAGGGGTTGTACTCAGATCATCTTTGTCTTAGTCCCCAACAACAGAAAAGTGAATGTGACCTTGAAGGACTGTGACTTTTCGTTGTGTGTTGTTTGTCGATTAGTTATAAAAGATACGATAAGTTTCCAAGTGAAACTTTCAAACAAAGCCTATTTGGCTTTCCAGCCTCGTGTCCATGATGTGCGAGGAGCTGAAATGTTGCCGCAAGTCCTTTTAATTTCCTTGGTAATTAATGCCCTTCATCCTGCGCCACTCATGCTGATGCAGCAGTTGTTTCTCCTGCTATGGATAGTTCTTCAATATAACCTTGTTAAGATAAATGCAATTATTTACTGACAAATTCAACGAGATAGCTCCGAGACACCGCCAAAAGATAAGTGATGATAAAAAGCCAGTGATTAAAATTACATTGGGTTTCACTAACTGCTTTCAGCTGGCAAAGTGGAAAAGTTAAATGTGTGAAGTCTCACCTAGTAACATATGTTTCAATTCAGGAAATCATGGTAGCACCTTTCAACTTTGAAACCTTCATTAACATTGAATTTTCTCAGTATCAGATGATATTTTATAAAAATGAAAGAATAGATGGTTAGAGTTTATTGAGCCATTTTAATTTTTTTTTAATCAAGATTAACATATCTGATATCCACCAGATGGGGTAAATAAAATGTATTCAGATTTCTATACATGTACACGTAATTGTTGAACTTCAAAATTCGTTAAAGGCAAACTAAATGCAAAAAAACCTTTTTCTCCCTTAGTTTTCTTCTCTCCTTCAATCCTATTTTGTGTGCTATTACAATTAATACTGAAGAATATATAAAGATATCTTCTCTTTCTGTTCCAGAAGCTCAGCCATGTCCCAGTCTTCTCTTGCTCACTGCCTTGTGTCTGGCTGTAAGGCAACTTGCTGCAGCAGGAGCCTCTCCCCTTCTGCTCTCTCAGCAGTGGGATATAAAGATTCTTAAAGAGGTCGTCCACTATTTTTACATTGATGACCTATCCTTAGGATTGGTCATCAATGTCTGATCTGCCGGGGTCCGACACTCGGCACCCCCACCGATCAGCTGTTATTGGTATCGGTGGCCACTGGCCAGAAGTACTCACTTGCGGAGCTGGCCGTCTTCTGATAGTGGTGCCGCAGGATGCTACACATTCACGTCCTATTGATTTGAGTAGGAGGCAGATGTGCAGTACCAAGCCTCAGCCACTACCAGAAGACGGTACAGATCGTCAAGTGAGTACTTCCGGCCAGTGGCCACCGACACAGATAACAGCTGAAAGGTGGTGATGCCGGGTGTTGAACCCAGCCGATCAGACATTGATGACCTATCCTAAGAATAGATCATCAATGTAAAAGTAGTGGATAACCTCTTTAAGCTCCATCCCCTTTGCTAAGTTCTATTAATACCAAAGTATCTTCCACAGTTTGACTGAAAGAACATATTGGTGGTACTTGACAACATTTATCAGAAGAAAGCTGCTTACTGAATTGTCCTTCGGAAGGACCAGCCCCACATCCTTATTAGATGGACTGTGGAAGAAGCATTCATCTGTTGTTAAATTATTTTATCCTTCTGTGAGTTTCTACAAATATAGATGAACAAATCTGATTTGAATTCACCAAATCTGCTGGATTTTAGGAGAAAATTCAATTTGCATTTGATTAATTCTCCACAAATTGAATGTCCCTTATTATCCTCTGGGGTCTGAAGAGATCCCTCACATAATAAACATAAGATGTAGAAAAAAAAATCAATATATCACCGATCACCTCCACTGCTCCCTGTCTCCCGTACTGTCCTCAGTGCCCCCCCTTATCCTGAAAAACATATTCACGCTGAGCATGGTCAAGAACGTCTAGGTATAGTCATGGCAAAAGTCCAGGCTTAGAGTGCCTGTCGTTAGGGTCGATGCACGCAGGGCAGTGGAGTCAGAGTCGTGGAGTCGGTGTCCATTTTGGTGGAGTTGGAGTTAGAGCCGATATGAAATGGATTGACTCTGACTCCTAAAATATATAATAAATTGGGTTCAGTAGTTCAGTGCAGAATGTGCTGTAAAGTTTTTCATAAGAATTTGGGAAAGTTATGAAATGTCCTATAAATGTCTGTTCTGTTCCTGATCTAAGGATCTTGGCTTCTAGTTGAGATGAATCTGTGCTGCACTTTATGTACACGCTCAGTAGTGAGGCAGGGCTGTGGAGTCGGAGTCGGAATCAGGAAAATTGAGGAGTGGGAGGTTTGACTTACCGACTCCACAGCCCTGGTGCACGTTTTGATGTCCATCAGAAATCCCAGTCCTAGTGTGAAGAGACCTGGAGTTTTTGTATGTGTTGACTGTAAAAAGATATGGCGATGACCATGTGGGAGAGCCAGGATTTGAGCGGTGAGGTGTAGTGAGCTGAGTCTTCTTGCTGAATCTGAACAGAGTTTTTTTTTTTACAAAAAATCCTCATACTGGAGAACATGGATTTTGGTAAAATTCCAGTAGAATTCAATTCCACTCAAATAAATTTGATCATCTACATCTATGGTATTTTTTATTATTTAGTGCCTGGTTTAAATAATACATCCCCAGGAATACGAGTCCTCAAGTTATGCTTTCTTTTAGCTTTATGCAAGAGCAATTACCCACATGAATTATTCCTGTTAAAGGGAATCTGTCAGCAGGTTTTGTTATGTAAGAGCAGCATGATGTAGGGGCAGAAAGTCTGATTCCAGCGACGTGTCACTTACTTGACTCCTTGGTGTAGTTTTGATAGCATCCCTGTTTTCTCTGCTGTAAATAACCGTGCCCACACCCCTGATTGGCAGCTTCCTGTGTTCACTGTACATTGTCAGCAAGCTGTCAATCAGTAGTGGGAGCGGGGTTACACGAATTAGCTGTACTGCCTGCATGTGAGACCTAGTCCTGTAGTGATAATCTCCTGCTGATAAAACACGGATTGTATTGAAATTACAGCACACAGCCTAATAAATGACACATGCCTGGAATCAGGCTCTCTTGCCCTATATTATGCTGCTCTCAGATTAACTCCTTTCCAACCCTTGCCGTATTAGTACGCACATTTGCGTACCCCCGGTTCAGTGAGGGCTGCTGCGCTGAGCCCTCACTGAACCGAGCACATGTCAGCTGATTATTACAGCTGACATGTGCCCGCAACAGCCGCGGGTGGAATCGCGATCCACCCGCGGCTGTTAACATGTTAAATGCCGCTGTCAATCTCCGACAGCGGCATTTAACGCGCTCTTCCGGGTTGCGCGTCATAAGCCCCGCCCATCGGCGACCCTGTCATGTGATCGCGGGTCGCCGATGGGTGGGCATGACAACCCAGGGTCTGCAGCAGACGCCTGTGGTTGTCATGATCTGGTCGCTATGAGCGCCACCTAGTGGTCGGCGCTCATAGCACAGGACCATTTCTGCTGCATGCAGGGGATCTGCTCGTCCCCTGTATGTAGCAGAGACGATCAGACAACTGCTGCTTCTATTCTCCTATGGAGACTATTGAAGCATGCCGTAAGTGAAAAAAAATTTTTTTAAAAATATAAAAAAAATGTAAAAAAATATAAAAGTTTAAATCACCCCCCTTTTGCACCCATTCAAAATAAAATATATATATAAAAAAAAAAAAAAACACATACACATATTTGGTGTCGCCGCATTCAGAATCACCCAATCTATCAATATAAAAAAAGAATTAATCCAATCGGTAAACGGCGTAACGAGAAAAAAAATTCTAAACGCCAGAATTACGTTTTTTGGTCGCTGCAAAATTGCAATAAAATGCAATAACGGGCGATCAAAACATCGGATCTACCCCAAAATGTTATCAATAAAAATGTCAGCCCGGCGCGCAAAAAATAAGCCCTCACCCAGCCTCAGATCACGAAAAATGGAGACGCTACATGTCTCGGAAAATGGCGCTATTTTTTTTTAGTTTTTTTTACCAAATTTTTGGAATTTTTTTTCACCACTTAAATATAAAAGAACCTATACATGTTTGGTGTCTACGAACTCGTAATGACCTGGAGAATAAGAATGGCAGGTCAGTTTTAGCATTCAGTGAACGTGGTAAAAAAAATAAATAAAAAACAACTGTGGTATTGCACTTTTTTTGCAATTTTACCGCACTTTGAATTTTTTTCCCGTTTTCCCGTACACGATATGGTAAAACTAGTAATGGCGTTGAAAAGTACAACTTGTCCCGCAAAAAATAAGCCCTCACATGGCCATATTGTCCAAAAAATAAAAACGCTATGGCTCTGGGAACAAGGGGAGCAAAAAACGAAAAAGCAAAAACGACAAAACCCAAGGTTGCGAAGGGGTTAAACAGCAAAAGCCTGCTGACAGATTCCTTTTAAAGGATTAGAAAAACATGTCTGCTTTCCTTAAAAACTAGTGGCACACCTGTTTATGGGTTGTGTTTGGTATTGAAGTCCATGAGAGTGATGCCAAAATGCAATACCACATGCAACATCTAGACATATGTTGTTCTTTTTTTGGATAAAAAAAGAAATCAACTTTATCTAATCCTCTATAAATTCCTTAATTTTTTTTTTTATAATACTTTCCCTTAAATGGCCTGTAGATTGGTGGGGGTCTGAGTCCTGAAAGTTCCACTAATCACTCAAACCACCGGAAAGAAAAACTCAACATAAGTGAGCACACCTTTATGTACAGGCTCCATAATAAATCTATGGCTCATGCTGGAGCTGAGTTCTTTTGCCTGGTGAGATGAGCGATTCCATCCGATGGTTTGAGCCATCATTGGGGGTCTCAGGATCAGAACCACCATGATCTACAGAGCATTTAAAGGGATAAAAAAAAGTTTTAGTTACATGTTAATAATTATCTACTTCTGCCTTTGACAAAAACTGCATTAGACACCCAATGTTTTTTAGGAGGTTTTGGAGCAGAAACCTCAAGTTTTAGATGAGCTTTGAATTTTTGAGCAGAAGTTTCTACTCCAAAAAAATTCTGTGTGCACATAGCCACTGAGAGGAAACTCTTCATATGCTTCTCAAAGTGTCAAAACTCCTCAAAAAGTTTGAGTTTCCGCTCACGGGCTATGTGCACACAGAGAAATTTTGTTGAGTTCTTTTAGAGGAAACTGAGCAGAACCTCCACGTTTTCGAGGAGTTTTGCATTTTTCAGGCAGATTTGAAGAGTTTTCTTTTAGTTTCTGCTGCATTGAAAAACTCTGTGTGCAGATAAACAGTTTCTTCTCCGAAAACTCAGCAAAAAGACTCATAGCTTTAGGCTGTGTGCCCACTATGCTTTTTTTAAGCGTTTCCTCAGCAGCAATTCCGCTGCAGAAACGCTTAAAAAACGCATGGTAGAAGGTCCGCCATGTTCCCCAAAGATAATCCTCATGTGCACATGCTGTGGAAATTTCCGCTGCGGAATATCATTGCGGAAAAATCCGCAGCACTACCAATTATTTTGCGTAATCGCAGCGTTTTCGCCGCCATTGACTTGCATTGAATCACTTAATATCCTCAAGACTACATGTGCACATGTGGCTATCGTGCGGTTCAATGTGCGGATGGTACCCGGGTCTGGAGAAGAGGAGACTCTCCTCCAGACTCGGGTACCATAAGTACCTGTAAAAAAAAAGAATTAAAATAAAAATATACATTATACTCACCTTGTGATGGCCCCCGGTCTTCATAGCGATGCGTCCTGGCTCCCCGGCAGCTCGTGATGGTCTAAAAGGACCTGCCTTGACGTCGTTTAGTCATGTGACGGGCCACATGACTAAATGACGTCATGGAAGGTCCTTTTACACAACCGCAAGACACCGGGAAGACCGGACGCAGCGGATAAGGAGACCGGGGGCCATCGGAAGGTGAGTATATGTTTTTTTTTTTATTTTTACCATTTTTATTCTTTTTTTTAACTAACTTGGTCACACTATATAAAATCCATGCCGGTTGCATGGATTTATATAGTGTGACCAGGTTGTCAAGCACTTTCCAAGAGATGCTAAAATCGATTGGAAAGCGCTTGTCAATCCGCATGCCGAAATGTAAGTGAAGAACGCTTCACATCCGCATGTCCCAGGCAGGAAAAACGCATGTACAATCCGCATGTACAATCCACATGTACAATCCGCATGCGTTTTTTCTGCCAGGGAGATGCGGAAACGCTCAGGAAAAATCCGGAGCATTTCTGCATTGTGGGCACATAGCCTTAATGTACAAGACTCTCTCAAATAAGAGTAGAGTAATGAGGGCAAGTGCTCGTTTCTGGAGTTTGCCGAGGGTGCTCGGGTATACACTGAGTATCGTGGGGGCTTGAGCGAGATGTTCAAGTCCCCGCGGCCCCATATTTCATGGCTGTTAGACAGCCTCAAAACATGCGGGGATTGCCCTTGTATGTCATCCATTTCACCACCTTCTGTGTCCTATAGCAATGCTCAATTCCATCTGTCTAGCAAATGCAATCAGATCCAGTGGGAAGCTCGTCTGTGCGGCCCCATCGTGTGCTGTGAGGAACGGAGCGGTGATCACAGATGCTCATCTCTCAACATTTCTTTGTATGGGAGTTCTGAAAATTGCCGAACATGGGTGGAACCAACATCTATAGTACATTTGTGGTATTTCCCGAGAAATGGATACAAAAAACATTTCAGGCTACATTCAAACATCCACATCCATTTTTATATCCATGTAAAACAGAGTTTTTGCCGCCGGTTGGATGTGCTTTTATAAACTGAAGCAAATAAACTATCTAAACATCTTATTTATCCATTGACTCTTCACAATGGATCCATGAAAAACAGATGGAACAAGGATGGAACATTCAAGTCCACAGTATGTCTTCCATGTTTCATCCGCTTTATACGGATCCCCGTAGACTAAAATGGTCGAGTCTTATCCACAAAACACATGAGAATAGGACATGATCTCAAATTCATGGACTGGATACATGAATCCAAGCAAAAAACAGAGATGAATGTGTCATTTGGATGTGTGAATGAAGCCTAAAGAGTTTGTATGTTCTCCCCGTGTTTGTGTGGGTTTCCTCCGGGTTCTCCAGTTTCCTCCCACACTCCAAAGACATACTGATAGGGAATTAGATTGTGAGCCCCAATGGGGACAGCGATGATATTGTCTGTAAAGCGCTGCGGAATTAACAGTGCTATATACTGTAAGTGAGATAAATAAATTCACACATCAGGTTGTTTCACGTACGAGAAAAATGGACCAAGTTTCATCAGTAATTTTTATCCGAGTTTCATCAGAGTTTGGTCTGAGTGTCATCAGTTTTTCTTGTACTAAAAAAAAAAAGTTTCTCCGCCTTCTCAATTCTGAAGGCTCATTCAGACATCAGTTTATTTTACGTATGAGAAAAACGGACCGGGTTTCATCAGTGATTTTCATCAGAGTTTGTTCAGAATGTCATGAGTTTTTTCTCAATTTTGGAACAAAAAAGTTTCTCCACCTCCTCCTATTAGTAATTGAAAAATGCCATCCGAGTTCTGTCTGATTTTTTCACCGACCTATAGACTTGCATTGCCCATTTTGATCCAAAACTCAGATCAATATCGGACTTCGTGATTTTTCACGGACCACTCGGTCTGGGGAAAAAAAAATGCCTGAACAGCCCCATAGACTGGCATAGGTACGAGTGCTATCCATAAAAAAAAGAAAAGCACTTGTACGAGAAAAACTGACGTGTGAATGAGCCCTAACAGTCTATGAAAATCGGACTGCACTCGAATGACATCCGAGCGCTGTCTGATTTTTTCATTATACCATTAGACTTGCATTGCCAATTCTGATCCGACACTCGGACCAAATTCAGACATGTCTCTGCGATATTGCACAGGCCGCTCGGTCCGAGGAAAACATCGGACATGTACACAGACCCATAGACTATCATAGGTGTGAGTGCTATCCATGAAAAACATGGATAATGCTTTACGAGAAAAACTCATGCATGCACGAGGCCTTAGGCTGAGGTTGGAGGTTGCACAGTGACTTCAGCCGGGAAACCATTCACTTGCATTATGCTTAAGCGACATAGCCAGGGTTGGACTGGCCCACCAGAGAACTGGAGAATCCTCCGGTGGGCCCTGACTTCTCCTTCAGGAGAGTTCATAGTGCAAACCTTGCAGCTGCTATAAGGCTCTTGAGTGGGGGGAGAATCAAATCCTCTGGTGGGCCCAATGTTCTTCAGTCTGACAAAGCATACGCCGATCTGGCAATAATGTAATAATGATATGTTGGTACATTTTTGTCAATGTCCCCCAGTAACACTGAGGGCATCTTCTTCCACTTCTCCATATATTGTCTATTGCATTGAGCGGCTCCACGACCTTCACAAATGAGCTACAAAGTCAACTCCTCTACTGGTGTAAATATATAGCACATCGGGGAGAAGACTGTAATCCGGAGCCTCTAATTGTTGGAGGAGAGTCGCGCTCGGTCCCTTGAAGTCGCGCCTGTCTTTGTTTCCATACCGTCTCGTGCTTTTTTTCCCATTTTCCTCCAGCACTCCGCATCCTTTTGTGCTACGTCCTAATCTTTGTATCCGAGCATCTCGGGGAGATTTATTTGTGGCGGTCACAGAAGCGTGCACACTAACACCCACACACGCAGGTAAATCAGCGCTGGTGATATATTTTAATTACAGATTTAGTCAGATGTAATTAAGGCTCCGTGTCACGGGGACAGAGCAGAGTTTTATAGAAACACATGCAAATTTATCTTTTGTGTTTGCACAGTTTGTGACACGGAGGTTTGCAGAATGAGAACCCCTCTGTGCCGTTAAGATTAATTAATAGAAGGAGAGCAAACTTAATGGGGCCAGAAAAGTGCAAAAAATGGTGCTTTTTCCACTGAATATCACACAGATGGAATGGCTGTCTTGGGATTGCAGTGGGGGACAGTAATTGCATTTTAATTACAATGCTGATGGTTTCTGCTTCCTACCAGATGGAAGGGCCTTTTAAAACCGAGGCACTAACACAAGTCTCTGCTTATTTTCCCTTCTCATGTCGGCTAACGCAATCTGACACAAGACAAAAGCCATTATGTTATTGTTTGATCATAAGGATCCTATTCAGCATTCGAAATCACTACTACCAGGGAAACGTAAGCTGTAAACTCTAGACTCGGAGTATTCTCCCAGCGTTTTACTGGTTAATTCTTTTGACTTAGATCCTTCTTTGTCAATTTTCATTTTTTAATTCGGTTATTGCTCCGTCCTATTCGTCAAGTCGGTCTCGTAAAAAAAAAAAAAAAAAAAAAAAAGCACAAATGCCTTTCGGCAATTTAGCATTTAGCAACTGTTGTATCTTTTCGCTGTGTCAGTCGTAGTCACGTCTATTCATTTGGCCACATGGTGGCGCTGTTCTGCAGATGTCCCTGGATAATTATTTATCCGTGCAGTCAGGGTGGCAGCTCTCTTTACTCCAGACGCACAATGCAAAGTCAACCAAACCAAGCTGAGTGCACTCTCCCGAGTGTTTAACAAAGTGTTACCAGAAAATGACAATCATTCAAGAAAAAGAAAAGCAGCACTCACCATTTCCTAAAAGTCAGTCCTTTATTGCGGTATGTGGGACATTCAGGCGGCATGCAGGGGGTGCGGGGAAGTCAGTGGATGATGGCCGTTTCGCGTTTGGTCTCCAAGTCCAGCGTCATGCTGTAGAAGTGTCGTGCCAGACACGAAACGGCCATCGTCCATTAATTTCCCGCACCCCATCCATGCACGTGCCTGCATGTCCCACATACCGCAATAAAGGACTGATTTTTAGGAAATGCTGCTTTTCTTTTTCTTGCATGATTTTCGTATTACTTTTGTGCTAAGCACCACCGCATTCCTGATTTTTACACCGCATTGATTCATAGAAGGGTGAATATTCATACGCAATGATATGGTGCCGAAGACTAACTTTCCTTGATTGAACTTTACCAGAAAATGACGATAGCATGACAGATTCTTAGTCATTTTATTACATTTGCATCCATTTTTTAACAACGTTTAAAACATTGGTGTCCAACCTGTAGCTCTCCGGCTGAGGAGAAACTACATCTCCCATTCTGCTTTCACAGCTTCTAATATTAGAATTTTCACTATAATAAGGCTCATGGAAGAGTAAGACGGCCGTATAACTCAGACGAGGAGGGCAACGCAATGCTCGGACTGGCCGGCGGCTCTCCTGACCCGAGCGTTACATCATGTATTTCTATGCAGCTGTCACACTCGGGTCACGAGAGCCGCCGGCCAGTCCGAGCATTGTGTTGCTCTCCTCGTCTGAGTTATATGGCTATCTGACTCTTCCCTTGTGCTGATAACAATTGTCCAAAACTCATATCTTTATTTTTTTTCTTCTGATAAGTAATCATTACTAGTGTTGAGCGAACATGCTCGACACTGCTCGGTACTCGCCCGAGCATCACGCTACTCGGGATGTTCGGCGAGCACCGAGCATTTCCGGGTTACTCGGGCGGGAGCTCGGGTCTCCGCCCTGCATGTTTGGCGCTCTTTACAGAGCCAATGAACATGCAGGGATTGCCAGCCAGTCACTGTAATGCCGCAGCCATGTTGTTTGTGGGCATTACAGAGATTGGCTGGCCGCACAGCGTCACCTCGAGTATTTAAAACCGGGCGCCGCCATCTTGGACACAGTCGCTCCGGATCAGACAGTGTAGGGACAGCGCTGCTGATTTAGGGAGAGATATATCCTGCAAAATAGTTAGTGTAGGGTCTGTAAAGGCTGCCAGATCAAACAAACAGTCCTTCTCAGGACTAATATCCATCCCAGGTATATCAGGCAGGCAGGCAGGCTGTATAGGAGACGCAGTGGTTATACCAGCAAATGCTGCATTACAGTCCTGTGTGCTGCTCCTGTTGCTGAAATTGCTGGACTTAGCTCCAGGTCCCGGGGGCCAGGAAAAATCCTTTTTTTTATCAAAATCCTCTTTTTTTTTCCTCCTTCACAATGTACAAATACCCATCTTATTAACCTTTTGGTGCCCCCCCCCCCCCCCAAAAAAAAAGTGTGCCTCTGATTTTTCAGACACAAATATATCTGTTGAAAATAGTCTGGTGTAGGCCAGAGAAAGAGAAGTGTGGTTTTGCAGTTCTATGGGCCATTTGTATCTAAAAAAAACAGTTTGAGTGTGTCGCTCACTGTTAAGCCGCAAATATATATATTTAAAAAAGTCTGGTATACACCAGTAAATTATTACTGTGGTTTTGCTGTTCCACGGTAAAACATCTCTATTATCCTGTTTTTGGCATTTTTTGCTGTATAAAAATAATAATAGTGTCTCCCTGATTTTTCAGACACAAATATATCTGTTGAAAATAGTCTGGTGTAGGCCAGAGAGACAGAAGTGTGCTTTTGCTGTTCCACAGTAAAAAATCTCTATTATCCTGCTTTTTGCATTTTTTGCTGTAAAAAAAATAATAATAGTGTCTCCCTGATTTTTCAGACACAAATATATCTGTTGAAAATAGTCTGGTGTAGGCCCGAGAAATACAAGTGTGGTTTTGCAGTTCCACGGTACAAACCTCTGTATTATCCACTTTTGGGCCATTTGTATCTAAAAAAAACTGTTTGAGTGTGTCGCTCACTGTTCAGCCGCAAATATATATATATATTAAAAAGCCTGGTAAACACCAGTAAATTATAACTGTGGTTTTGCTGTTCCACAGTAAAAAATCTCTATTATCCTGCTTTTGCCATTTTTTGCCGTAAAAAATAAATAGTGTCTCCCTGATTGTTCAGACACAAATATATCTGTTGAAAATAGTCTGGTGTAGGCCCGAGAAATACAAGTGTGGTTTTGCAGTTCCACGGTTCAAACCTCTGTATTATCCACTTTTGGGCCATTTGTATCTAAAAAAAACAGTTTGAGTGTATCGCTCACTGTTCAGCCGCAAATATATATATATTCAAAAAAGTCTGGTATACACCAGTAAATTATAACTGTGGTTTTGCTGTTCTACGGTAAAACATCTCTATTATCCTGCTTTTGGCATTTTTTGCCGTAAAAAATAAATAGTGTCTCCTGTTTGTTCAGACACAAATATATCTGTTGAAAATAGTCTGGTGTAGGCCCGAGAAATACAAGTGTGGCTTTGCAGTTTCACGGTTCAAACCTCTGTATTATCCACTTTTGGGCCATTTGTATCTAAAAAAAACAGTTTGAGTGTGTCGCTCACTGTTCAGCCGCAAATATCTCTATTTAAAAAAGTATGGTATACCCCAGTAAACAATAACTGTGGTTTTGCCATCCCACGGTAAAAAATCTCTATTATTCAGGTTTTGGTAGTTTTTTCCGTAAAGAAAAACAGTAGTGTCTCCTGACTAGTGTTGAGCGATACCTTCCGATATCAGGAAATATCGTATCGGATTGGATCGGGCCGATACCCAAAAAGTATCGGATATCGCCGATTCCGATACCGGAAACCAATGCAAGTCAATGGGACACAAATATCGGAATGAAAATAAACCCTTTCTTTCCTTGTAGGTTAATTCTACATGAAGTAAAACAACTAAGAATAATGTAGAATGACATGAAAAGCCGGCAATTCATCAGCGGCATTCACCGGTACCCGACAATTTACAACAGAAAGAATAGAGCTTCACACATAGATTAGATAGATAGAAACATGTCAGTCACATATATATGAAGTACAGTGACAGTGTTGCTTACTGTACTTGTCATTTAGTGTAAAGGATTTATTAAAAAAAATATTAGTGTTTTCGTGCACCGTCTCTTTAAAAAAGCCGGCCGGCAATTCAGCATCTGTACCCGACAA
Source organism: Phyllobates terribilis (assembly GCF_046119375.1). Taxonomy (NCBI): domain Eukaryota; kingdom Metazoa; phylum Chordata; class Amphibia; order Anura; family Dendrobatidae; genus Phyllobates; species Phyllobates terribilis. The sequence continues at coordinate 149,704,140 of NW_027362768.1, forward strand.
TTTATAACAGACAGAATAGAGCTTCACACATAGATTAGATAGATAGAAACATGTCAGTCACATATATAAGAAGTACAGTGACAGTGTTGCTTACAGAACTTGTCATTTAGTGTAAAGGATTTATTTAAAAAAATAATAGTGTTTTCATGCACTGTCTCTTTAAGAAAGCCGGCCGGCAATTCAGCATCTGTACCCGACAATTTAGAATAGAAGGAATAGAGAATCACACATAGATTAGATAGATAGAAACATGTCAGTCACATATATATGAAGTACAGTGACAGTGTTGATTACTGTACTTGTCATTTAGTGTTAAAATAAAGGATTTATTTAAAAAAAAATTGGCGTGGGGTTCCCCTTAATTTTAGGCTCTAGCGGAGGTTAAGCAGACAGCTGGGGCAAATGTTTGAAGCCTGGGAAGGGGGTAATACCCACGGAGCTTCCCAGGCTACTAATATCAGCCCCCAGCTGAATACCTAGCCTTTACTAGCTATTAAAATGGGGGACCCCCCCAAAAAAATGACGTGGGGTCCCCCCTAATTTAATAGCTAGCACAGGCTAGGCAGACAGCTGGGGGCTGATATTAATAGCCCAGGAAGGGTGCCATGAATATTGGCCCCCTCCCAGGCTAGAAACACCAGCCGTCAGCCGCCCCAGAAATGGCGCATCCATAGGATGCGCCAATTCTGGCACTTAGCCTCGCTCTTCCACGCTGCCCTGGTGCGGTGGCAGGGGGTAATAGGGTTGGGGTTGATGTCAGCTTATAATGCCAGCTGACATCAAGCCCAGGTTAGTAATGGAGAGGCGTCTATAAGACACCCCCATTACTAACCCCATAGTCAAAGTTAAAAGAAAACACAAACACCCAGAGTAAAGTCCTTTAATTGAAATAAAGACACAATTCTTTATTGTTCTAAATTAAACCATACTTACCATCACGCCCATTCCAGCTGAAGCCAACGATCTCCTGCAATAAAAGAAAAATAATAAAGCAACCTCATCCTTACCTTTCGATGGTTCCCAGGACAGCTCCAGCTCTGCTACATCGAGATGACAGGCTGGACCGCAGCAGAAAGCTGCCATCCAGCCTGTCATCCCGCAGACACTGAGAAGCGCAGGCATGCTTGCGCTCCTCAGTGTCTCTCTGTGACGTCATCCAGATGAGCCGAGTTCATGTCCAATGAACTCAGCTCACCTCATGCACGTCACTGACAGCGTGGGAAAATTCTCCTGCACTCAGCGCTTCAGCGTGAGAATTCTCCCACGCTGTCAGTGACATACATGAGGTGAGGTCATGTCCAATGAACTCAGCTCACCTCATGCACGTCACTGACAGCGTGGGAAAATTCTCACGCTGAAGTGCTGAGTGCAGGAGAATTTTCCCACGCTGTCAGTGACGTACATGAAGTGAGCGGAGTTCATTGGACATGACCTCGGCTCATCTGGATGCCGTCACAGCCAGACACTGAGGAGTGGAAGTATGCCTGCGCTTCTCAGTGTCTGCGGGATGACAGGATGGATGGCAGCGTTCTGCTGCGGTCCAGCCTGTCATCTCGATGTAGCAGAGCTGAAGCTGTCGTGGGAGCCATGGAAAGGTAAGGATGAGGTTGCTTTATTATTTTACTTTTATTGCAGGAGATCGTTGGCTTCAGTTGGAATGGGCGTGATGGTAAGTATGGTTTAATTTAGAACAATAAAGAATTGTGTGTTTATTTCAATTAAAGGACTTTTTTCTTGGTGTTTGTGTTTTTTTAAATACTTTACTAGAAATTCATGGTGGTCATGTCTAATATTGGCGTGACCCCATGAATTTTGGGCTTAGGGCCAGCTGATAATGCCAAGCTGGCCTTAACCCCTTTATTACCCAGTGAGCCACCGCACCAGGGCCCTGGATGAGTTGGGTACAGCGCCAGAAGATGGCGCTTCTATGAACGCGCCATTTTCTGGGGCGGCTGCGGACTGCAATTTGCAGCGGGGGTGGCCCAGAAAGCTTGGGTCTCCCTGCGCTGCGGATTCCAGCCCCCAGCTGCCTAGTTGTATCTGGCTGGGCACAAAAATAGGGCGAAGCCCCACGCATTTTTTTTTTAAATTATTTCATGAAATTCATGGAATAATTAAGAAAAAAAGGGCTTCCCTATATTGTTGTGTCCAACCAGGTACAAATAGGCAGCTGGTGGTTGGGGGCAGCCCATTCCTGCCTGCTGTACCTGGCTGGACACAAATATAGTGCGAAGCCCCACGTCAATTTTTTTTTAATTATTTCATGAAATAATTTTTTTAAAAAAGGGCTTCCCTATATTGTTGTGTCCGGCCAGGTACAAATAGGCAGCTGGTGGTTGGGGGCAGCCTGTTCCTGCCTGCTGTACCTGGCTGGACACAAATATAGGGCGAAGCCCCACGTCAATTTTTTTTAAAATAAGTCCTTTATTTTAACACTAAATGACATTTGAGGAGTTAATAAAGATGCAGTCCCTAAATTATTATTTATTTTTTAATTAATTTTTCCCAAAACTTTTGACGTGGGCTTCGCCATATTTTTGTATGCCAGCCAGGTACAGCATCCAGCTTCTATGAACGCGCCATTTTCCGGGGTGGCTGCGCACTGCAATTTTCAGCGGGGGGAGGGGGGGGGGGCAGAAAGCTTGGGCCTCCCTGCGCTGCAGATTCCATCCCCCAGCTGCCTAGTTGTACCTGGCTGGACACAAAAATAGGGAGAAGCTTCACGTATTTTTTTTTTTTAATTATTTCATGAAATTCATGAAATAATTAAGAAAAAAAGGGCTTCCCTATATTGTTGTGTCCAACCAGGTACAAATAGGCAGCTGGTGGTTGGGGGCAGCCCGTTCCTGCCTGCTGTACCTGGCTGGACACAAATATAGTGCGAAGCCCCACGTCAATTTTTTTTAAATCATTTCAGGAAATTCATGAAATAATTTAAAAAAATTGATGTGGGGCTTCGCCCTATATTTGTGTCCAGTCAGGTACAGCAGGCAGGAACGGGCTGCCCCCAACCACCAGCAGCCTATTTGTACCTAGCCGGACACAACAATATAGGGAAGCCCTTTTTTTCTGAATTATTCCATGAATTTCATGAATTTAAAAAAAAAAAAACGTGGAGCTTCGCCCTATTTTTGTGTCCAGCCAGGTACAACTAGGCAGCTGGGGGCTGGAATCTGCAGCGCAGGGAGGCCCAAGCTTTCTGGGCCCCACCCGCTGCAAATTGCAGTCCGCAGCCGCCCCGGAAAATGGCGCGTTCATAGAAGCGCCATCTTCTGGCGCTGTACCCAACTCATCCAGGGCCCTGATGCGGTGGCTCACTGGGTAATAAAGGGGTTAAGGCCAGCTTGGCATTATCAGCTGGCCCTAAGCCCGAAATTCATGGGGTCACGCCAATATTAGACATGACCACCATGAATTTCTAGTAAAGTATTTAAAAAAAACACAAACACCCAGAAAAAAGTCCTTTAATTGAAATAAACACACAATTCTTTATTGTTCTAAATTAAACCATACTTACCATCACGCCCATTCCAGCTGAAGCCAACGATCTCCTGCAATAAAAGAAAAATAATAAAGCAACCTCATCCTTACCTTTCCATGGCTCCCACGACGGCTCCAGCTCTGCTACATCGAGATGACAGGCTGGACCGCAGCAGAACGCTGCCATCCAGCCTGTCATCCCGCAGACACTGAGAAGCGCAGGCATACTTCCACTCCTCAGTGTCTGGCTGTGACGGCATCCAGATGAGCCGACAATGAACTCGGCTCACCTCATGTACGTCACTGACAGCGTGGGAGAATTCTCCTGCACTCAGCGCTTCAGCGTGAGAATTTTCCCACGCTGTCAGTGACGTGCATGAGGTGAGGTCATGTCCCATGAACTCGGCGCACCTCATGCACGTCACTGACAGCGTGGGAGAATTCTCACGCTGAAGCGCTGAGTGCAGGAGAATTTTCCCACGCTGTCAGTGACGTGCATGAGGTGAGCTGAGTTCATTGGACATGACCTCGGCTCATCTGGATGACGTCACAGAAAGACACTGAGGAGCGCAAGCATGCCTGCGCTTCTCAGTGTCCGCGGGATGACAGGCTGGATGGCAGCGTTCTGCTGCGGTCCAGCCTGTCATCTCGATGTAGCAGAGCTGAAGCTGTCCTGGGAACCATGGAAAGGTAAGGATGAGGTTGCTTTATTATTTTACTTTTATTGCAGGAGATCGTTGGCTTCAGCTGGAATGGGTGTGGCGGTAAGTATGGTTTAATTTAGAACAATAAAGAATTGTGTCTTTATTTCAATTAAAGGACTTTTTTCTGGGTGTTTGTGTTTTTTTAAAATACTTTACTAGAAATTCATGGCGGTCATGTCTAATATTGGCGTGACCCCATGAATTTCGGGCTTAGGGCCAGCTGATAATGCCAAGCTGGCCTTAACCCCTTTATTACCCAGTGAGCCACCGCACCAGGGCCCTGGATGAGTTGGGTACAGCGCCAGAAGATGGCGCTTCTATGAACGCGCCATTTTCCGGGGCGGCTGCGGACTGCAATTTGCAGCGGGTGGGACCCAGAAAGCTTGGGTCTCCCTGCGCTGCAGATTCCAGCCCCCAGCTGCCTAGTTGTACCTGGCTGGACACAAAAATAGGGCGAAGCGCCACACATTTTTTTTTTTAATTATTTCATGAAATTCATGGAATAATTAAGAAAAAAAGGGCTTCCCTATATTGTTGTGTCCGGCTAGGTACAAATAGGCAGCTGGTGGTTGGGGGCAGCCCGTTCCTGCCTGCTGTACCTGGCTGGACACAATTATAGGGCGAAGCCCCACATAATTTTTTTTTAATTATTTCATGAATTTCCTGAAATAATTAAAAAAAAATTGACGTGGGGCTTCACACTATATTTGTGTCCAGCCAGGTACAGCAGGCAGGAACGGGCTGCCCCCAACCACCAGCTGCCTATTTGTACCTAGCCGGACACAACAATATAGGGAAGCCCTTTTTTTCTTAATTATTCCATGAATTTCATGAAATAATTAAAAAAAAAAAAACGTGGAGCTTCTCCCTATTTTTGTGTCCAGCCAGGTACAACTAGGCAGCTGGGGGATGGAATCTGCAGCGCAGGGAGGCCCAAGCTTTTTGCCCTCCCCCCCCCCGCTGAAAATTGCAGTCCGCGGCCGCCCCGGAAAATGGCGCGTTCATAGAAGCTGGATGCTGTACCTGGCTGGCATACAAAAATATGGCGAAGCCCACGTCAAAAGTTTTGGGAAAAATTTATTAAAAAATAAATAATAATTTAGGGACTGCATCTTTATTAAGTCCTCAAATGTCATTTAGTGTTAAAATAAAGGATTTATTTAAAAAAAAAATGGCGTGGGATCCCCCATAATTTTAGTCTCTAGCGGAGGTTAAGCAGACGGCTGGGGCAGATGTTTGAAGCCTGGGAAGGGGGTAAAACCCACGGAGCTTCCCAGGCTACTAATATCAGCCCCCAGCTGAATACCTAGCCTTTACTAGCTATTAAAATGGGGGACCCCCCAAAAAAAAATGACGTGGGGTCCCCTCTATTTTAATAGCTAGCAAAGGCTAGGCAGACAGCTGGGGGCTGATATTAATAGCTCAGGAAGGGTGCCATGAATATTGGCCCCCTCCCAGGCTAGAAACACCAGCCGTCAGCCGCCCCAGAAATGGCGCATCCATAGGATGCGCCAATTCTGGCACTTAGCCTCGCTCTTCCACGCTGCCCTGGTGCGGTGGCAGGGGGTAATAGTGGTGGGGTTCATGTCAGCGCCAGCTGCCATGAAGCCCAGGTTAGTAATGATGGCCGTCTATATGACACCCCCATTACTAACCTACAAAGTGTTAAAAAGAAAAAACACACTACACCCAGAAAAAAATAATTTATTTGAAATAAAACACCATTTTATTTAATTCTTAGTTTACTAAAAAAAAAATAGTTACCTGTCCACGTTCCTGCGCTGATCTCCCATGCACAGCTGTCACATCTGGAGATGGTGACAGCTGTGCATGGCTGCTGTAAGCTCACGCTGCCGGGAACACGTCCGCTCCCGGCAGCGGGAGCCACTGACTGAGGTCACCGGAGTGCATTCAGGCAGCGCAGCTCCGGAGACCTCCTTTACGGCAGTGCTGTACCGTGGGAATTTCTCACGATACAGCAGTGCCGTAAAGGAGCTAACCGGAGCAGCGCTGCCTGAACTCCGGTGAACCCTTACGGCCCCGTCATTCTAGCGGCGGCAGCGGTTCAGAGCGGTCACATTCTATGTGGCTGCTCTGAACTGGAGATCTTCGTGGGACACTCGTGGACTGCTACGGAGGGGTAAGGATAAGGTTGTGGTTTATTATTTTATATTTTATTACAGGAGATCGATGGCTTCGGGGAATTAGGTGTCTTGGTGAGTATAGGTGTAGTTTTTTATTTTTTACTTTATTTTAGGTGGCGATCGGCGGGGACAGGTAATGTATGAACTAATTTCTTTTAGGCAACCACTGGCCACCAATGACATGTATTTAACATTTATTGGGGACACAGTAGGGCAATTTAAATAGCAGGATCAGGCTGATGGGAACTACTGCTCCCATCGAGCTGATCCTGCTGGCAGGAGTGGACGGGGGACAGACATAGGCCGATGGGAGTAGTAGTGTCACATCGGCCTATGTCTGCCCGCACACACCCGCACACACACCGCACACACCCGCACACACACACCCCGCACACACACCCCGCACACACACACACCACGCACACACACCCCGCACACACTAATCATGACGGGTCCGGGAGGTGAGGCTGACCTGTGCGGCCGTGGGAAAGTTGATGTGAGTTCATGCATGAACTCACATGAACCCTCTGAGGGCACCGCGGCGACTTCAAATGAACAGCTGATCGGCATCAGCTGATACCTCAGCTGTTCATTTGAAATAACCGGCGGGAAAGCGCAGCACAGAACGGGAAAGCCGGCGGTGAAGTCTTTTCACTGCCGGCTTCCCCGCCCGGGTCCTTCGCTCCTTGGTGCTGCGCTCCCCGCCCGGTCCTAATTTACGATCGGGATGGGAGGTGGCGAGGGGAGCGGAGGATCGGGGTGGGAGGCTGCGGGGAAGCAGTATGGGGCTGCGTGATTGTTTAAAAGCCGGCGGCTTTTTACCGCGCGCCGGCTTTTAAACAATCAGGAGAATTCTCCCACGCTGGGATGGCATTCTGATGACAAGCTGGATCGCAGCTGAGCGCTGCCACCCAGCTTGTCATCCTTCAGAGACACTGCAGAGCGCAGGCATTATGGGAACTTCCGATTCCGGTATTCGATATTATAAAAGTATCGGAATTAAGTATCGGAATTCCGATACAGTGAATATCGGCCGATACCCGATATTTCAGTATCGGAATGCTCAACACTACTCCTGACTGTTATGACACAAAAATATATCTGTTGAAAATAGTCTTGTGTAGGCCCGACATCCCAGTGTGGTTTCGCAGTTCCACGGGTCAAATCGCTGTACTATCCAGTTTTGGGCCTTTGGTATCTAAAAAAAAAGCAGTTTGAGTGTGTCGCTCACTGTTCAGCCGCAAATATCTCTATTTAAAAAAGTATGGTATACCCCAGTAAACAATAACTGTGGTTTTCCTCTTCCACGGTTCTAATCTACTCTTTATTACCCTTTTTCCATTGATAGTGCAAGTGTAAGCTATTTTACTTCATTTACAATGGGCAAGGCGCGTGGCAATGGACGTGGAAGTGGACGTTCTGGTGATGGTTCGTGCAGAGGACGGGGCCGTGGCCAAGGTGAAAATGTGCCACAACCAACAGCCACATCTTCTTGCTCCCACTTCTTGACCGAATTACTAGGGAAGCACAGAACAACACCAGTATTGAGAACTGATCAGTGTGAACAGGTTATTAATTGGATAGCAGACAATACTTCCAGTTACCTGGGCACCACCACCTCCTGTCTGTCTTCCACACGGTCAACTCTTAGTAGCCGTGAGTCTCGACCGCATACTCCTCCTCACCCTGATGCTCCTTCCTCCCACCATGCCGAGTGTCGTCAGACAGCAAGTGATCCCACACTTGGACACTCTGAAGAGCTGTTCACTAGTCCATTTCCATATTTGGGCCCCTCGCCTGATACGCTTGAAGTGGTGGAAGAGGAGATCCCATGTTGCGATGCCCAAATATTTGAACAGCCACGGCCACAGGAAGTCGACGTTGGCAATCTGTCACAAGAGGTGGACGATGACGAGACACAATTGCCAGGAAGTGAGGAGGAGGATCGTGGTGCGCAAGTGGAAGAGGAGGAGGTGGTGGATGATCTAGTAACTGACCCAACGTGGAAGGAGGACGTGCAGAGTGAGGCCAGCAGCACACAGGGGGAGGGAGGCAGAGTACCCCAACAGGCAGGAAGAAGCAGTGTGGTGGCCGCAGACAGAAGGCAGGCAACCGTTCCCCGTAACACCAACACGAGGGACGTTGCCAGTACAAGCGGTAGGTCTTCCAGAGTCTGGAATTTTTTTAAAGACTCTGCTGATAACCCCAAAAAGGCCATATGTTCCACCTGCCATGCCAGCATCAGCAGGGGTGACAAAACTACCAGCCTGACCACCACCAGCATGATCAGGCACATGGCAGCAAAGCACCCGACTTTGTGGGGCGAAACCCAGGGTCCACGACCAGTGTCAGCGGGTGTCACCACTGCTTCTTCCACTGTTGTGCGTGCAATAGAACCCCCTGTTATGTGTGCAAGGCAATACCCTGTCCATACTGCATGTAAAGATGCCCCCTCCTCTCAGTCTTCACTTGTTATGGCAGTTTCTCAAGAAACAGCATCAACGTCCACGTCCCACCGCAGCGTTCAATTGTCCATATCCCAGACCTTTGAACGAAAGCGGAAATTTGCAGCTAACGCCCCACAGGCCACAGTCCTAAATTCGCACATTTCACGACTGCTTGCATTGGAAATGCTGCCTTTTAGGCTGGTGGAGACGGAATCCTTCCGCAATCTTATGGCGGTGGCCGTCCCTCGGTACTCGGTCCCCAGCCGACACTATTTTGCCCGGTGTGCCATCCCCGCACTACACAAGCACGTGTCCCAAAGCATCTGCCGTGCCCTCAACAACGCAGTTACTGGGAGAGTCCACCTGACAACGGACACGTGGACAAGTGCTTGTGGCCAGGGACGGTACATCTCTCTGACGGCACACTGGGTAAACATAGTGGAAGCCGGGACCCAGTCGGACCTTGGGACGGAACACATCCTCCCCACACCGAGGATTGTGGGCCCTATGTCAGTCAGAGTTGCCCCCACAGTGTACAGCTCCTGCGCATCCTCCTCCTCCTCCTCCTCCTGATGTTCAGCCTCCATCTCAGATATCACCACATCAGTTACAAGCTGGAAGCATTGCAGTACTGCCTCCGCCAAGCGGCAACAGGCTGTGCTGAAACTCATAAGCTTAGGTGATAAACCTCACACTGCTTGTGAGTTGTGGACAGCTGTGAAAGAGCAGGCAGATCTGTGGCTGAGACCGCTGAACCTACATCCCGGCATGGTCGTGTGTGACAATGGACGTAACCTGGTGGCGGCTCTGAGGCGAGTTGAGATTACACACGTACTATGCCTGGCTCATGTGCTTAACCTCGTGGTTCAGCGGTTTCTTAAATCGTACCCCGAGTTGCCAGATCTGCTCGTGAAAGTACGCCGCCTGTCAGCTCACTTTCGCAAGTCGGCTACAGCTTCCGCCGCCCTTGCTGTGTTGCAGCAGCGTTTGCAGCTTCCGGCACACCGACTGGTGTGTGATGTCCCCACACGTTGGAACTCTACCCTCCACATGTTGCAAAGGATTTGTGAGCAGAAGAGAGCAGTTGTGGAGTACCAGCTGCAACAAGGCCGTCGATATTCAGGTCAGACTCCACACATAAGACCTCAGGAGTGGACCTGGATGTCTGACATATGTACCATCCTGACAAACTTTGAGGAGGCCACCAAGATGGTGAGTGGCGATGACGCCATCATTAGTGTCAGCATCCCACTTGTCTGTCTTTTGCAACGCTCTCTGCAGAGAATTAAAGAGGAGGCATTGCAGCCAGAGTATGATGAGATGGATCAAGAAGCCGTAGCGGGCGATTACACACAGCCCAGCCTCATCTCACCCCAACATGCATTGGGGGACAATGGGGGAGAGGAGGAGGAGGAGGAAGAACAGGGGCTGCTATCATGCGTTGTAGACGGTAGTACCTGTACAACTGTCATACCGTCGGTTCAGCGTGGGTGGCCTGAGGACAGGGGGGAGGAGGAAGAGGAGGAGGAGGAGGAGAGCATGGTCAGTCGTCATCTTGGTGAGGACACGGAAATCTTGCCCGTTACCAGTCTGGCACGCATGGCTGACTTTATGTAACGCTGCCTTAACCGTGACCCTCGCGTTGTCAAAATGTTGGGTGACAGTCATTACTGGTTGGTGACACTTGCAGACCCCCGCTACAAGGAGAACTTTCACTTTCTTATTCCTGAGGTGGAGAGGTCTACAAAAATGGGGCAATACCAGAAGGCCCTTGCTGCAGAACTCTTAAAAAAATTCCCATCTGAACACGCTAGCGGCAGAGGTCACAGTTCGTTGCCCAACCAAGGCGTACAGGCGAGAGAGATGCAACTCCAATTCAGCAGAGGCAGGGGAACACTGTCAACGTTCTGGGACAGTTTTCTGACACCCGCCCAGCTTACAGGCCCTGAGGCGCGGGGTACTCTCACAAGGAGTGGAAAGTTTCAAAAGATGGTGAGGGAGTACCAGCGTCCTCCGTGATTCCTCTGTGCCTTTTAATTATTGGGTATCCAAGCTGGACACTTGGAATGAACTCACTCTGTATGCCTTGGAGGTCCTGGCCTGCCCTGCCGCTAGCGTGTTATCGGAGCGTGTTTTTAGTGCCGCTGGGGGAATTATAACTGATAAGCGCACTCGCCTGTCAACTGACAATGCTGACAAGCTGACCCTTATCCAAATGAACAAGGGCTGGATTGGGCCAGACTTCTCATCACCACCAAATGACAGCAGAGTAAAATAAAGTCAAATCCACTGTGTTATTTCGGGAGGTGTATTCCCATGCATCGCTTCACACCCACACATGGGTATAAGCTTCCTCATTTCGGCTGTTTTTTGCTCTTCTCCTTATCCTCAGCCTCCACGACCACTATACCACCAGGGTGACCATGGTCCATGTTGCCAGCATTGCAAGTTCCTCTGTCCTAATTTTTGGCAGCTTTTGCTTGGAAGGCATAGGCAAAGACTATGGGAGACCCACTCCCCAATAATGGGAATAATGTTTTTAATATGCTGTACTGCATGGCTCTTGTAAGGGACATTGCAAGTTCCCCCTTCCTAATTTTTGGCAGCTTTTGCTTGGAAGGCATAGGCAAAGACTATGGGAGACCCACTCCCCAATAATGGGAATAATGTTTTTAATATGCTGTACTGCATGGCTCTTGTAAGTGGCATTAAAATCGTCTTGTTAAGCTACTGTGACCTCCACGTCTCTTCCAAGGGTCGTTAATATTGTCTTTTTATTCCACTGCGACCTCCACCACTCTTCCAAGTGGCATTAAAAGCGTCTTGTTAAGCTACTGTGACCTCCACGTCTCTTCCACAGGGCGTTGATATTGTCTTTTTATTCCACTGTAAACTCCACCACTCTTCCAAGGGGCATTGATATTGTCTTTTTATTCCACTGCGACCTCCACCACTCTTCCAAGGGGCATTAAAACCGTCTTGTTAAGCTACTGTGACCTCCACGTCTCTTCCACGGGGCATTGATATTGTCTTTTTATTCCACTGTAACCTCCACCACTCTTTCAAGGGGCATTAAAACCGTCTTGTTAAGCTACTGTGACCTCCACGTCTCTTCCACGGGGCATTGATATTGTCTTTTTATTCCACTGTAACCTCCACCACTCTTCCAAGGGGCATTAAACCCATCTTGTTAAGCTACTGTGACCTCCACATCTCTTCCAAGGGGCATTAAAACTGTCTTGTTAAACCACTCTGAACTCCACGTCTCTTCTAAGGGGCATTAAAACCGTCTTGTTAAACCACTCTGAACTCCACAGCTCTTCCAAGGGGCATTGAATTGTTGTTTTTAATTACCTCTAACCTCCACGACTCTTGCAACGGGCATTGCATTTCCTCCTAATTTTTGTCAGCTTTTGCTTTTCAATGCATAGGCGAACACTAAGGGAGACCCACTCCCCAATAATGGGTAGAAGGTTTTTAATACGCTGTAATCCACGTCTGTTTCAAGGGGCATTGCAGTGCCTAATAATTTTTGGAAAGCCTTCCATTCCCTGCTTAGGCCAACAGTGTACAGGAGACCCAGTTGCTATAAATGGAAAAAACGGTTTAGTTAAGGCCCTCTGACCTCCATGTCACTTCCAAGGGGCATTGGAGTGCCTCAAAATTTTTGGTAGGCATTGCATTCACTGTATGCCTTATAACTGTGTAGCTGAACTGCTCCTTTTGGTACAGAAACATATCCTACAAGACATGTGTGGTTGGCTGGCCTGATATTGGTGTGAATGGTCCCTGTTCCTCCTGCTCTTTCTCCTTTGCCACCACCTCATCCATCATTCATCACCTGAAGCTTTGTTTTAACGGGAGTCATAGAACTGGGATAGTAGCAGGAAAACATCCAGCAATCCTCGAAGGAGGTAGAATATGCGCCAAAACGCTGACCACCTCAGGCCTAGCTGCTACTACATAGATGCGATTGCATTCCAAGGAACAGAAAGCTAAGGAGGTGGATGGTCTCATGATCATGAATAATTTACTCGTTGTGTAGGAGGCCGACCACTGCTGCTGTCTACCTTCTGAACTTTGTGTTGAAGCCTGATTGACCCAGGACCCGCAATCCTCTATGTCTGGAGGACGTGTTGCATCCCAGTGTCCAACTGTGTCCCGGCTTCCACAATATTAACCCAGTGTGAAGGCGTCAGTGAGATGGACCATTCCTGGCCACATTCACTTGTCCACGTGTTTGTGGTTAGGCTGTCCTTCCCACTAAATGCACTGGGGAGGGCACAGGTAATGTTTTGGTATGCGCGCTTGTGTATAAGGCGTACCGGGACAAATAGGGGCGGCTGGAGACCGTTTATGGACACCCGGCCACCCCCACGCGGCTGGGGACCGTGTGTGGGCACCCGGCCGCGGGGCGGCTGGGGACTAAGTATGGACACCCGGCCGCCCCCTGGCGGCTGGGGACCAAGCGTGGACACCCGGCCGCCGGGCGGCTGGGGACTGAGTATGAATACCAGACTACCGACGCAGCCATGACGTGGTGGCAAGATTCCACCTCCACATGCCTAAAAGGCCCAATTTCAAGTGCAAGCAAGCTAGCAGTATGGTATTGCAGCCTGGGGGTGGGTGGGTGGCAGGCTGCATACTTGCGCTTATATTGCAAGTTATGGGGGAGGTACAATTGAACACTCCCCTGGGACAAGGACTTGCACGGGGATAGTTGCAAGTCTGCATCTTCTGATGCGGCAAGGATCACTTCTGATGGGCACACTTTTAGGCAGTGACCTGGGTGTCAGAGATGCTTCCAGGGGTCTTCCCCATGCTGTTCCCATGTCTTTTTAGCACTGTATGCATGTGTCACACAGCACATGGCCAGATAAGGTTATAAAATGTTAAAATGACATTTCCCGGTGAAGGCATTTGTCACGGTTGAAAGCAATACAAACGTGCAAAAACGCATAAAAAATGCTACTTGTGAACATAGCCCAAGGTGTGGAGGAGTATTTTTGTTTTTGGTTATTTATTTTACCTTATACACAAGTCTTTACCCTGGAAAGGATGTTCCTTAACCCCTTTCCAACCTGGTCAGTAATAGTACGCACCAGGTCGGGAAGGCCGGTTCAGCGGGGGCTCCGGCGGTGAGCCCGCACTGAAGCGAGCACATGTCAGCTGATTATTGGAATCGCAATCCACCCGCGGCTGTTAACATGTTAAATCTCTGACAGTGGCATTTAACTCTCGCTTCCGGGAGTCCTAAGCCCCGCCCATCAGTGACCCCGTCACGTGATCGCGGGTCACCAATGGGTGGGCATGACAACTCAGGATCTGCAGCAGACGCCTGTGGTTGTCATGTCTCAATTGCTATGAGCGCCACCTAGTGGTCAGCGCTCATAGCAAGTGAGCATTTCTCCTGCATACAAGCGATCTGCTCATCGCTTGTATGCAGTAGAAGCAATCAGACAACTGCTGCTTCTAGTCTCCTCTGGAGACTATAGAAGCAAGCAGAAAGTGTAAAAAAAAAGTTTTTAAAAAAATAAAAAAATAAAAAATATATAAAAGTTTAAGTCACCCCCCTTTCGCCCCATTCAAAATAATATATATATATATATAAAAAAAAAACCACATACACATATTTGGTATCGCCGCGTTCAGAATCGCCCGATCTATCAATATAAAAGAAGAATTAATACAATCAGTAAACGGCGTAACGAGAAAAAAATTTTAAACGCCAGAATTAAGTTTTTTTGGTCGCTACAACTTTGCAATAAAATGCCATAACGGGCGATCAAAACATCGGATCTACCCCAAAATGGTATCAATAAAAACGTCAGCCCGGCACGCAAAAAATAAGCCCTCACCTGGCCCCAGATCCCGAAAAATGGAGAAGCTAAGGGTCTCGGAAAATGGCATCATTTTTTTTGTTTTTTTTAGCAAGCTTTGGATTTTTTTTCACCACTTAAATAAAAAAGAACCTATACATGTTTGGTGTCTATGAACTTGTAACGACCTGGAAAATAATGATGGCAGGTCAGTTTTAGCAATCTGTGAACGTGGTAAAAAAAGGACCCAAAAAACAACTGTGGAATTGCATTTTTTTGCAGTTTCACTGCACTTGGAATTTTTTTCCCATTTTCCAGCACACGATATGGTAAAACCAGTGATGGTGTTTAAAAGTACAACTCGTCCCGCAAAAAATAAGCCCTCACATGGCCATATTGAACGAAAATTAAAAAAGTTCTGGCTCTGGGAAGAAGGGGAGCAAAAAAGGAAAACACAAAAACAGAAAGACCCATGGTCGTTAAGGGGTTAACATATTTCACAGGAAAGCACTTTCACTTTCGTTTTTGAATGTTTTATTGTGAGCCTGTAAAAGTGGCTTAATACCTCTGACCACGTTGTTGACAGCAGTGACCTGGGGGTCAGAAATGCTTCCTGGGGCGATCCCCATGCTGTCCCCATGTCATTTGAGCACTGTCACTATCGTTTTGGGCACTTTTTAGGCTTTCTACAGACTGCCGGGGGAGCCGCCGCAAAAATGCTCGGGTCTCCCATAGACTAACATTGGGCTCGTTGCTCGGGTCGAGCACCCGAGTATCACAGTGAGCTCGGGCCGAGCTTCGAGCACCCGAGCATTTTAGTGCTCGCTCAACACTAATCATTACTTAAATTAGGTTTGTCAGGAATCCTATCTTAGATCTCCATATGATAGAGGAGGAGATGCTGATCTCCAGGATATATAGTTTATTATTTAATTAAACTTTTATTTTTTAATCATTTTGACCAGCATGGAAAGTAATAAACATGTGCAAATCACTTTATTAGGGGATTTGTTTTCATTCCTATAAATTAAATTACATTTAATTGGCTTCCAAACCATAACTTTTCCCCTAGTCTATCTACTTGCGTTTAGGTGCATTGGTATAAGAATATACTCATCTAGAGTACAGATGATGGCAGTGATGGATCAGCACTAGGGATGAGTGAACACCTGGAAGTTCAGGTACCCTACCCGAACTTTATTCCAAAGTCCGGTTCTAGTACCCGAGCTTGAACCGGAACCCAAACCCAGTGAAAACAATGAGGACTCGAATTTTTTAGCCAAAATTTTTTCTCTCTCTTCCCCCGAAACTCTGAACATTGCAACGGACATCGAGGGAGTGTCTGGTTCAGCATTTAGCGCCGGACAGCAACTGTCCGGTACAAACTCCGAACTTTCAAATTCGAGTCCGCTCATCCCTAGTCAGCACCTGTCTCCTCCTCTGAGTGTTGTGCTTATCAAAGCAATCTCCTGCAGCAGCTTATTCCCAGAGTTAGTGAGATACAGGTGCTGACCCATCACTGCCATCATCTGTACTCCAAATGAGTACATTCTGATATTAATGCAGCTGATCTGATAAGCACAACACTCAGCATTCAGTGGAGGAGACAGATGCTGACTCATCACTGCAATCATGTGTACTCCAAATAAGCAGGTTCTGATGCAGCTGAAGGCAGGTAGATAGACTGGGGAAAATAAGGGGTTTGAAAGCCACTTCCATGCTTACAAATTCCTTAATCAAGTGATTTGCAAAGTTTCAGAACTTTCCATGGTGGAAAAGAATGCTTAAAAAAAGTTGACATACTTTTTAAATGCTGCTAGGAATCATAGAAAAAAAATGTGAGCCCAGCTTGTCCTGTCTACACATTAAGAAAACGTGTAAGTCTTATTTCCCCTGCTAACTCACAGAGAAAGTTTAAAATCCTCTTCTCCCTGCCAACTCATTGAGAAAACCTGTGAGTTCCTCTTTCCCTGCCAACTCATTGAGAAAGCCTGTGAGTCCTGTTTGCTCCTCCCACACATGGAGAAAATCTGCTAATCCTGCTTTACCCACCCCCAAATAAAGAAAATGTTAGTGTAGCACCCCGAGGACTCGGCTGCTACAGGGGTATTGCACCTCAAACCAGAGGTGTGGTATTCCACTCCCGGGTAAGGATGGAGTGTGGGACTGAGCTCAGATAGCTGCATGCACTACACTCACCCCATTTCCGGGGGACAGAACAACGGTACTCCCACCAAATAGTTGTGCAGGTACGACAGCGTCTGTCCCTGGCTGGAGTGGGGAGGGGGGAGGAACATCCCAGTAGTGTAGGGGCAGATAGGGGAGGGGCTCTGGGCATAGAGGTAGGAGCCCATTGGGTGCTAGTCACCTGGGCTCACACATAGAGGGAGTATATATGGTGGGCACCATCTAGAGACAGGGTGAGTTCTGAGAAAGAGTTCAGCCAGGAGGGCTGACAGGGAGCTGTGGCTCCGGCTGGGCCCAGCTCCAGGGCCAGGCCTGTAGTGGAGAGAAGGAGGAAGAGAGGCCCAGAGACACAAGACAAGAGGGAACCCTGAGATCCCAGAAGTAAACCAGAAGGGTGAAGGGTTGGCAGAAAAGGGTACCGGATCCCAAGCTGGTAGAGGCTAATGATCCTTAGCCAGGAACCGGAGGTCGTGGACAAGTTTTGGCGCGACCCCTCGCCATATCCACCAGGAAGGCAGACCACGAATAGGGTCAGGGAAGCCGGGACAGGTTTCGCCACCAAAAGGCCCGAGGGAGCCGGACATAGGTGGGTCCCTGGTGAGGACGGCCAGTAGGAAGGAAGAGAGGGGAGCTCAGGACCACGTTCTGGAACTGCCCGGGAGTTGGCCGAGTCCCGCACCTGGTGGACGCAGCACGGCTTGGGTGGTCACTCTTGGCCGAAGTGACCGGAGCAACACCTGTGAGTAAAAGCCTTGAAACTACACCGCACGTCTCTGAGCTTCCATGCTTCACCATCACCACCACTGTCATCTACATCTGCTGCCCTGCGGCCATACCCCTCCCGTTGGGGGTTATACCATCTACGCTGCACAATCCTATCACCGGCCTCAGCGGTCTGCCCTGCAGCGGCGGCCTCATAGCCGCAATCAACGGGTGGCGTAGTCGAACATTTTAACATCTACTGCAAAACGGTGCCGCTCAGTTTGACTCCCTGGGCACGGACCGGGTCACCGCCACGAGACTACTACTCCCATCGGATCCGGCTCCGGGTAAGCCCTCCCCCGTGCGCGCGATGCCGCGCAATGAAGGCCCAGGGGCGCGTCATTAGTCTCCTACCTACTCATAGAGAACGTCTATGAGTCTTCTTTCCTCGGCAGACACACAATAATTAGCAGTTTTCCTAATATAAAAATTCATAAGGGAAATTAGTCTAGGAATTGCAGGGGTTGGCAGGACTCACAGGCTTTCTCAATGAGTCCTGACTGTAGGTAAACAGAATTCTACATTAAAATACTGAATAAAATAATATAAAACAATATACCCCTAAGCTCATCATGTTCCCCTTTATCCAACTCTGCCCTCAAATGGGAGACCTGACTGATTCGCTTTAAAGGGGAGTGTTCAAAACATTTTTATGATGGTCCTGAAAAAACACAGCACTGGGTCCTTAAAGATGTATCAGTCAAAAGTTCTGTAGTAGTCCTCATGAGATCAGCTGAGTATGGACGCTTACTGGTAAATGTTCCATGAAAGAAAAGTATGTAAATGTCAGACTGACTAGGTGAGATGAATCCTGAAAGCACAAGGTCCTGGTAGGCACACTGACCTTGGGTGTCGGTGCAGCAGGCAGATGAAACACATGAGAAACATGTAGCAGAGGTACTGGAAGCCGGAGGCAGACCGGAGACGTCCGGGAGACCGTAGACGGGCAGCAGAGGTACTGGAAACTGCTAACAGGTTGAGGAGGTACTAGAAGCCAAAGGCAGACTGGAGATGTCCGGTAGACCACAGACAGGTAGCAGAGGTCTTAGTAGACCATGTACAGGTAGCAAAGGTACTGGAAGTCACAGGCATATCGGAGATGTCCGGGAGACTTCAGACAGGTAGCAGAGGTACTGGAAGCCACAGGCAGACCAAAGACATCCGGGAGACCACAGACAAGTAGGAAAGGGCCTGGAAGACCCAGAACAGGATGTGGTGCGCCGACAAACTAAAAGACTTAATACCAAGACACAGGTGTGTGTCTTGGTAGGCTTATATTGACCTAGGTAAATGGTCACATGGGAGCACGCTGGACTACTTGCAAAGCCCGATGTGGAGCACAAGAAAGTTTAGCGGACCAGGGTGAAGGGAGCAGATCCCAGACTCAGGACAGGTGTGTAACAGTAAATTAGTGCTCTCACTAATTTGCTAACAGGTACTGTATATTACAATTTCTGATTTGCAAAGTTAAAGAAACTATCTCATAAGTACCACCAAGAGGTAGCAAATGTATAAGTCAGTGACTGAGCTTTTAGAGGTCAAAGCTCATTAAAAGGTTGGACATTAACTTGTAGCTACTTCTTGTAGGTGGTACTTGAAAGATAGTTTCTCTACTTTCTCTAGTCAGAAGTTGTAATATACCTGTTTTTTTTGAGCAGATATATAATGTAATGAATATAAGATAACTCAAGATGGTTTACCTGCAGTCCTACAGAAAACCAGAGTGGGGCATATTTATCATGCTAAACGAGTGATAATGTTGGCATAATCTGCACCAAAAAACATTCTTCTATGACTTGCGTCATATTGATGGAGATTTCTCGTCTTCCAAGATCTCAATCTGCTCATGTGCTGCCCTCAGCGGCCATTTTTACAAAGCCCACCACAAGGAAATCATTGGGAAAGGGAACTCCGCTCACTGGCGCCGGCATCTTATGTGAGCCCAGGCACCGCAGCATTGCCCCGCTCTTGTCGCCCCTGCCTCCTGTGATTCAGCTCCACCGCATCCGCCCCCCATGTAAGCTACCATTAAAAATGTACTATAAGACGCACTACCATTTTATTAAAAAAAAATATTTTCCACCCCAATGCGTCTTATGGTCCTGTGTGTCTTATAATCTGTAAAATACGGTAACTTACACTTACCTCTCCGGAGGTCCCACCAGTTTTTATGAAGTGTCTTGCAGTGATGACTCCCTGACCCCTCATGTGTCATCGCTGCAACCAATCACTGGATTCAACATTCACCTGCCAAGGCTTTATTCACACATCAGTATTTTTGATCAGTATTTCTATGCCAAGAACAAGAGTTTCTCTAAAACACAATTCAGGTGTCAATCATTTAATTATATTTTTTCTCTGTAAGTTCCCCTCCTTGTGTTGCTATACAAACACTGATGCAAAATACAGACCAAATATTGATGTATGAATAAGCCCTAACTGTAATAATTTCCCTGCTTAGGTCATTGATTGGTTGCAGCGGTCTCATGCACATGATCAGAACTGCAGGACAGTTCGCAAAGCAGTGGCGGTGGAGAGCTGATCATGGAACAATATCGTAATATATTTTTAATGAGGACTTAAAAGTGGCCAGTTTTTACTTTTATTTTATTTCCGCTGCTCCTCTGAGTATTCTGTTTTGTTTTTGTTTTTTTAATCCACCGCCATATGGTTCCAGATTTATAGGATTTTTTATTTAGTGATAATTTCTATGGTCTTACAAGGGGACGTGACTCTCAGAGGATCCTCAGGGGCGTGTCTTTAGGCTTCTCCGCACAATTACTCTGTAAGCACCACCCTCAAAGATCAAAAAAAAATTGCTCTAAGTAAAAAGGCCAATATCTTTGGATTAGTAGGGTGGATTTTCAAAAAACAAAAAAGGAAATACTGAGGGGAGCTCCAGGAAAAAATGTAGAGCACAAACTGGTCACTTTTGACCTGCAAACTAATCCTCTTTTAATTAGCTGTTGTAGAGAAATATGATATTGGAGGTCAATTAAATGAATGCCCGTCCTTGCAATACATGGACACTGTCGAGTCACCACTCTGCATCATAAACAAGAATCCTAAGCAAAAGACACCTGATGGAGCAACTTTTTTTACATGACTGTTAACCAAAGGTAAAAAAAAAATCTCCTTTAGATAAAAACTCTGTAACGGTGTCTTCTGGAGCAATCTAATATTTTACACACCGCAATGACAAGTTGGTATTGTATTCTCACTGCACTTACAGCGAGCGAATCAGTAACATCCCGTTTTATTGTTTTACTTATAATAACTGCAAGGTTAATCTAGAAATATATTACAATATCCTATTTATAATGAAGCTCTTTCAAAGCCAAAGCTATTAGTCCTTATAAATGACAACACGACGATAGCTTCTAATATTCAGCTCAGAGGTTTCTCTAAACCCGGCAGCAGAGCCAGTCTATAAAAAACACATTGCAGGAATTAGAGCAAATATTTATCAAGTATCCACATGCCGTTTAGCATTTTAATTACACAGCGGTTCAATTCTTTCTCTTCAATTTTTACTTTTTTTTTTTTCACTTTTTTTTTTTTTTTTTAGTTTAAAATAAAACCCGCAAACAATATTTAAAATGCAGAATTAAAAAGCGTTGTGACATTATGTTAACTGGTATTTTGTGGAAATAGGCAGAGTTATTACAGACTGTTCAACTCATTTATACTCGCTAAATGCTACAATGTTCAAGTTGTTGACTAGCGCATCGCCGACGCGCCGCTCATTCTTCAGATGACAAAAGGTAAATATGGAAATGTTCTCGTTTTTTTTTTTCCTGATTAGAATTACCTGTTTTAATGGCCACTTCTGGCAAATGCAAATCACAGGACATCTGCGTTGTTAAATTTTATGGACGAAAGAACGCTTTCCAAAAATTGTAAATAGATTTGTTTTACTAGGTAGACATTAGGGGGTTTTTTTGTGACTCTCGGGACTATTACTCCATTTATATATTTATTCTAAAGCCATGAAGAGCTGCTGTTTTTTTTTGTATAGATGTTTTTAGTTTTTTACTTGCAATCAACATTCTAGGTTATTTTAATTGTTACTTTCGACCAATAAAGTTGCTAAACGTGTGTTTACACAGGGCGTTTTTGGTGCTTTTTTTTCTGCAGCAAAACCTGCTTTCTAGGCAGAAAAGAAGGAGCATCAAAAACGCAGTTTTTGGTGCTTTTTCAGGATCCCAAAGTTCAGCTTTGCTTCCACCACAGAAGCTTGAACAGAGGTCACCAATGCAAGACATGTGAAACCATATTAACCAGAATTACAAATGTAACAGTGGGGGCAGGTGAATTGTTCAGGAATAGTTTACCTAAAACTTTGGTAGAGCATGAGTTTGTAAGACACTGTTTACTTTCACACTTTGTTCTGCCAATGAGTTGCTCAGGTATTGTTCAATTTCATACCTTGGTCGGCCAGTGTTTACTTTTTTATGCATCACTAATTTAATTAAACTGTACTAATCCTAACTGCCATCTCAGGTGACCAAGACAAGATGGTAAACTTGGGAAAATTACAAGAATAAACTTGTTTCACATACTGCCGTACTTGCTTTTTTTCACTAAAAACGCAATTAATCTGATACCTGCGTTTTTGCAGCGTTTTTTACACTATCCATAGGTGAAAAATGTTGAAAGAAGTGGCATGCTCTATTGTGCAAAAAAAACCATGCAAAGCACAAAATACTGAGGACAAAAAAAACCAAGCTGTGTGCATGAGATTTCTGAAATCTTAAGACTTAGCTGGTACTGTAAAATTCAGCTGAAAATGTGCATAAAAACGCATCAAAAATGTTGAAAAAATGACTAGTGTGAACATAGCCTTAGAGGGAACCTATCACTTGATTCATGCTGCCCAAAACATGGGCTCCACCCTGCTCCAGGTGACTGACAAGTCTCTCCTGGTGTGTACATAGAGACACATTTCAATCATCTGGAGCTGGGTGGAGAGAGACTACATCAGACTTATTCGTCGATCCCGGCCACCTCTTTAAACTATTTTTTTTCTGAAATTCCAGAGCATTACAGATAAAACATACCTGTCTGCAATAAGTCAGCTAGACTCTGATTCATGTTGCCCGTGGTTTTGTCAGCATGAATCAAGTGACAAGTTTCCTTTGAAGAATCGCAATCTTCAGGTGACCTAAGTGACGAATGCTAGGTCCTATTTCTAGTACTGGTGCCCACACTGACTCATTATCCAGTTCTCTAGATTGAAGTGAATCATGGGAATTTATTATGATTTCATTCATAGGTCCAAAGTTCTGTGTTGATTTGTTTTATACTGCATTAAACTTTTAGAAACGATAGAGTCTTATACTACTGATACAGACATCTGAAACCACTATACAGTGGTAATCATCACTCACAGGCTTTATACATTATCCAAACCTCACACTCCCATTTTCAAGATTTTTCTTGTGCTACACCAGCTCTCTGGAATGCTCTACCCCAGACAATCAAATTAACTTCCACTGTCCACAGTTTTAAGCATGCCCTGAAAATAACATCTTCTCTAATTTTCTCCTTTTTACACTTATTTTCACATCCTGGTTCCACCTTTCAACACTGTCCACCACATTCCATACACTCATTGTATTTGCTCATAGTTGTATCCTCACTCTTCTTGTACACTGTGTGGACAATTATTTGAAAACTTTTATTTTTGTGCTGTTGGTCAATCCAAAAGTATAATGAAGCTGTAACCTGAATATTTAAGAAAGTGAAAGTGAGGCTTTGTCTTTCTTTGGAGAATATCTTTATGTGCAAAATTATTGGTCCAGCTGTTAGTTTCTTAATCAGTTGACAATCAACTTTTTGGGCAGCACCAACCATAGCTTCACAGACACAGATCAGAGAGGTGACTGTTCTCTTTCACCATAAATCTCCCATTAAAGAAGGGCCCACAAGTTCTTATCAGGGTTTAGATCAGGTGAGGAAAGGGCTGTGTCATTTTTTCTTTCATCTTTAAGGCCTTTTCTGGCACTCGAGCAGTGGAGTCTTCGATGCTGCAATGGAGTCTTGTCCAGCAAAAAAACATGGTTTTCTTGAAAGATGCAGACTTTTCCCCCTGTACCGCTTATAAAAGAATATGTCTTGTACAAACTGGCAGTAGGTTTGGGAGCTGATTTTGAGTCCACCTTCAACCCAAAAGGTACAAC
This sequence comes from Phyllobates terribilis, assembly GCF_046119375.1. NCBI lineage: Eukaryota > Metazoa > Chordata > Amphibia > Anura > Dendrobatidae > Phyllobates > Phyllobates terribilis. The sequence continues at coordinate 149,727,865 of NW_027362768.1, forward strand.
TCCCTCATCTCCAATAATACCAGCCCATAGGAGTACCCCACTTCCACCTTGCTGCCATCTGAGTGGAAGTGGAGGTCAGTGCTCGCTACTGATACAGCCATGGACTCATCCATCTGGTCCGTCAAGAGTCACTCTCATATCATCAGTCCATAAAACCTTTGAAAAGTTGTCTTCAGATATCTCTTGGGTCAGTCTTGACGTTTCCTCTTCTGTGCCTTACTCAGTGTTCTCAGGTTTCAGCCTCCTCACCTTGGCCATGTCTCTGACTACTGAACACCTTGTACTTCTGTGTCTTGCTCAGTGATAGTCGGGTTTCACCCTTCCTTACCTTGGCCGTGTCTCTGAGCGCTGAACACCTTGCACTTTGGGACCCTCCAGGGAGGATGCAGTCCTGGAATAAGAGAGCCCTGGTGGATAATGGCTTCCTGGTCGCTTCACATTTGATTCTTCTCAAATCTTTGGCGTTTTTTTTTTCTCAACACCTTTTTGCGACTTGGTTGACTATTTTCAACAAAACTTTAAATTGTTCTGCCCCAATATCTTAGAAATTCAGGGAGTGCTGCTCCCTCTATAAGACTTGTAACAATTTTTGACTTTTCGGAGCCAGTTAAATCTCTTTTCATGGCCCATTTTACCTGAGAAAAACCAGCTGCCTAATAATTCTGCATACCCTGATAAAGGGCGCTGTGTCCTTAGGCTGCACTCTCCCTCGTTGTCAAATACACATCACCTGATCTGCTTCATCCAATAAGCATCCAGGTTTATACAGCGCGGAGTTGGAAAATCTTCATAAAAATGATGATATAGTCAAAATACTCACTTGCCTAATAATTCTGCACACAGTGTACATATATCTTCTGTTATGTACAGTACAGACCAAAAGTTTGGACACACCTTCTCATTTAAAGATTTTTCTGTATTTTCATGACTATGAAAATTGTACATTCACACTGAAGGCATCAAAACTATGAATTAACACATGTGGAATTATATACTTAACAAAAAAGTGTGAAACAACTGAAAATATGTCTTATATTCTAGGTTCTTCAAAGTAGCCACCTTTTGCTTTTATGACTGCTTTGCACACTCTTGGCATTATCTTGATGAGCTTCAAGAGGTAGTCACCGGAAATGGTCTTCCAACAATCTTGAAGGAGTTCCCAGAGATGCTTAGCACTTGTTGGCCCTTTTGCCTTCACTCTGCGGTCCAGCTCACCCCAAACCATCTCGATTGGGTTCAGGTCTGGTGACTGTGGAGGCCAGGTCATCTGGCGTAGCACCCCATCACTCTCCTTCTTGGTCAAATAGCCCTTACACAGCCTGGAGGTGTGTTTGGGGTCATTGTCCTGTTGAAAAATAAATGATGGTCCAACTAAACGCAAACCGGATGGAATCGCATGTCGCTTCAAGATGCCGTGGTAGCCATGCTGGTTCAGTATGCCTTCAATTTTGAATAAATCCCCAACAGTGTCACCAGCAAAGCACCCCCACACCATCACACCTCCTCCTCCATGCTTCACGGTGGGAACCAGGCATGTAGAGTCCATCCGTTCACCTTTTCTGCGTCGCACAAAGACACGGTGGTTGGAACCAAATATCTCAAATTTGGACTCATCAGACCAAAGCACAGATTTCCACTGGTCTAATGTCCATTACTTGTGCTCTTTAGCCCAAATAAGTCTCTTCTGCTTGTTGCCTGTCCTTAGCAGTGGTTTCCTAGCAGCTATTTTACCATGAAGGCCTGCTGCACAAAGTCTCCTCTTAACAGTTGTTGAAGAGATGTGTCTGCTGCTAGAACTCTGTGTGGCATTGACCTGGTCTATAATCTGAGCTGCTGTTAACCTGCAATTTCAGAGGTTGGTGACTCGGATAAAGTTATCCTCAGAAGCAGAGGTGACTCTTGGTCTTCCTTTCCTGGGGCGGTCCTCATGTGAGCCAGTTTATTTGTAGCGCTTGATGGTTTTTGCAACTGCACTTGGGGACACTTTCAGAGTTTTCCCAAGTTTTCAGACTGACTGACCTTCATTTCTTAAAGTAATGATGGCCACTCGTTTTTCTTTAGTTAGCTGCTTTTTTCTTGCCATAATACAAATTCTAACAGTCTATTCAGTAGGACTATCAGCTGTGTATCCACCAGACTTCTGCACAACACAACTGATGGTCCCAACCCCATTTATAAGGCAAGAAATCCCACTTATTAAACCTGACAGGGCACACCTGTGAAGTGAAAACCATTTCGGGTGACTACCTCTTGAAGCTCATCAAGAGAATGCCAAGAGTGTGCAAAGCCGTCATCAAAGCAAAAGGTGGCTACTTTGAAGAACCTAGAATATAAGACATATTTTGAGTTGTTTCACACTTTTTTGTTAAGTATATAATTCCACATGTGATAATTCATAGTTTTGATGCCTTCAGTGTGAATGTACAATTTTCATAGTCATGAAAATACAGAAAAATCTTTAAATGAGGTGTGTCCAAACTTTTGGTCTGTACTGTATATTTTGAGAAATATATTGGCAACTATATAACAATATGAAAATAATAACAATAATAATAATAACAACAATAATAATTACTATTAATTATATTATTATTATTATTATTAGTAGTAGTAGTAGTAGTAGTAGTATTAGATTTCCATGAAAAAAGTGTAGATTTAATGTATACTCTTTTTACAAGAGGTACTGTATAGCTTAAAATAGTCTACTACACTATTTTATACTTTTTTTTTCAATATACAGACATATACCATCCAGACGGAGGCCAAAGACACACTCTTTTGTCCTCCGCCTGACAATTGAAGCTTTTAGATACCATGTGGCTTAGATTTTTGTTGTTATCCTGCCTAGGTAGGATAACCTAGCTAGGCCACGAGCACTGCCATAGAGCTATAAATAATTTGCTGGACTTCTAATGCTAATGGAGTGTTTATTTGTTGTGATACTTTATGTATTGCTGTGATTTTACAATACATTTACTTCAAGAATTTTATGACTAAAATGTTTTTGTTTGCTCTAACAAGTGAGCTGAAGAAAACCGAAAAGCCTATGTTGTGTGGCCCAGAGTGCCACATACATCCCTTCTACATCTTATTAAATTTTTTTTAGAATTAAAATTGTTCGATTAAATGTGATATAATTTTACAGTTAATCGGTATCAACTTCTAGGTTTATTGACCTTCTAAATCAGACTATTTTAATAAAGTTGTTAATAAACATTCCTTAAAGGGGTTTTCTCACGAAAAAAAGTATTTTTTAATCAATAGCTCTTGGAATAATCATAAGTTCCACAATTGGATGTGTTTAAAAAAAATTGTTCCTGTGCCGAGATAATCTTATAAATGTTCCCCAGCTATGTGCTGTGTAATGGCTGCGTCTGACTGTGCAGGAACATGGTCTGATCATACCACAGCTCCTGGGGAGTGGAGGGAGAAAAAGAGAGGATACAGACATTACGGCACGGGATCACAAATTATTATTTTTGTGAGGCAAAACATTTTGCTGCCTGTTTTTAAGCAATGTTTTACCTAAAAGAAAGAATCATTTGTGATCCCATGCTGTCCTGTCTGTATCCTCTTATTTGTTTGATCCCCTGCTCAGGAGCTGTGGTATGATCAGACCATGTACCTGCATGGTCAGACACAGCCATTACACAGTACACAGCAGGGGCACATTTCTAAGATTATCTCAGCACAGGAACATTTTTTGCAAATACATCCAATAGTGGAATTTAATATTATTCAAAGATCTATTGATTAAAATGTTGATAGAAATTAACTTTTTTCATGGGAAAACCCCTTTAATATTTTTCAGTGATTTTTGATGTTTCTTAAGTTTTTGCAAATCAAAATTCTAAACAGCAAACATCAAATTGTTGGAAGAACAAAAACTTATTGTTTGGGATTCATCCCCATTATTCTCCCATACCTATTTAAATCATCTGTCATTGTGAAAGGCTACTGAAAAGAAGGAAACAAATTAAAACTGATACTGTACTGTGCAAAAATGCAGATTAACATTTTCCTAATTAAGCATACTATATTAAACACACGCCACGCCTGACATGACCTCTAAGAATAATAAGAAACTGCACAAAGAATAATGATGAAACATCCTCCCTCTATATCGCCTTTCACAAAGTAAAAATGTATTCTGCTTAATGACTTCTAGTAAATGCTGTCTCATTGAGAAAACGTGTGCAAAAAATATTATTCTGATGACCTCCCCCCAAGAAAATTACAGTTACATTAACAAAATAAGTCATCATCTGAATAACTATTGTGGTAGATCGTTTACTTAGCTGCACATAGAGGTAGACACAAGTACGCCTCTTTAAATCTTTTGGTTGGTTTATTATAACGTGGCATAAACCAACATTTAGTCCATGAAAATAAACACAGCCTGCTGGGCAAAACAGGAAAACAAAATAAAATGGTAACACCAAAAAGCACAGTTTTTGTGGTAGCAGGGATCCGCCTGCTGAGAGTTCTGCCACTCCACGTGGTTCAGGAACAAACAAATACATGCTTCCTTCTGGAGCTAGTTTTTCCAGACACTGACCCCTGAATGCCTCAGCTGGCTGAGTATTTAAATCCCCCCAGTCCACACCCTGTGTTGGAGATATGGGTAATGGCCTCCCACCCTTCACAATGGCCATTCACAAAAAACACTCCCTTTTACTATGGAGGTTTATGCCTCTCAGCAAAATAACATGCTGGAGCACACTTCATGGTTTCAATTCACGGAAGCTAATACTCTCCGTGAAACATATCTTCCCTCTATCACCTTACCAGTGACTTTGTCACATATTCCCCCCTGTGCCCAAAGGCGGGGGTTTTGGCACCTTCACTCACTAAGCAGGGAAGTCTGGACAGGGCATCTGCATTACTATGTAGTTTCCCTGGCCTATGCTCCACATGAAAATTAAAGTCCTGAAGCGCTAGAAACCACCTAGTCACCCAGACATTCTTCCTCTTCCTTTCCCTCATCCATCTCAGGGGCGCATGATCGGACACTAGCCTGAACTTTCGGCCTAACAGGTAGTATCTTAGGGTCTCAATGGCCCATTTGATGGCCAGGCAATCCTTCTCTACGATGGCATAGTTTTTTTCACAGGAGGAGAGTTTCCTACTCAGGAATAGGACTGGATGCTCGTCCCCATCTATTTCCTGGGACAACACAGCTCCCAAACCGACCTCAGAGGCATCAGTCTGAACCATGAACTCCTTAGTGAAGTCAGGTGCTACTAAGACTGGCTGTTTACATACGGCGAGCTTCAACTCCTGGAATGCCATTTCAGCTTTAGGGGACCACTTAGCCATCGAAGTCTTCGTGCCCTTAAGAAGATCACTCAGGGGGGCGGCTATCCTGGCGAAATTCAGGATAAATTGCCGATAATACCCCACGATTCCTAGAAATGCCCGAACTTGCTTCTAGGAGTTCAGTTGCGGACAGTTTTGGATAGCCTCCACCTTATTTACTTGTGGCTTTATTTCGCTCCTTCTGACGATGTAGCCCAAGTATTTTGCCTCTTCTTTCCCCATAGCGCACTTCTTTGGGTTTATCGCAAACCCTGCCTTCCTTAGCACATCCAGTACCGCCTGGACCTTCTGTAAATGACTTTCCCAATCCGAGCTGAATATTACGATGTCATCCAGGTAAGCTGCGGTGTACTTCTTTTGAGAGACTAGGATCCAGTCCATGGCCCTCTGTAAGGTAGCTGGGGCTTCCTGCAGACCGAATGGCATCCTGGTGTACTGAAAGCACCCATCAAGAGTAGAGAAGGCCGTCTTCTCCTTGGCACTTGGAGACAAGAGAATCTGCCAGTACCCTTTCGTTATGTCCAGGGTGGTGATATATCTGGCTGTCCCTAGCCTTTCAATAAGCTCATCGACGCGGGGCATCGGATACGCGTCAAACTTTGACACCTCATTCAGCTTCCTGTAGTCATTTCAGGACCGTCATTCTCCATCCGGCTTCGGCACCAGGACAATAAGGTTGGACCAACTGCTCTTTGACTCCTCGATGACGCCCAAGCTCAACATTTTCCTCACCTCTTTGGAGAACACCTCGCTGCGGGCTTCAGGAATCCGATATGGCCTTGAATTCACCTTTACATACGGCTCTGTCAAGATTTCATGTTCGACCACCTGCATACAACCTGGCAGCTCTGAAAACAGGTCCCGGTACTGCTGAAGCAGCTCTCAGCACTGTTGCTTTGTTGCTTCTGGGCCGGTGATAGTGTCTCTGCCACTCTGACATCCTTGACTCAGGCTTCAGGATGGGCCCCCAGGCACGTAGCTTCCACTGGCTCCCTGTCTCGCCAAGGTTTGAGCAGGTTAACGTGGTATACCTGATACGGCTTTCTTCTTCCTGGTTGGTGGACCTTGTAGTTGATGTCACTCAACTTTTTGACCACCTCATATGGCCCTTGCCACTTGGCCAGGAATTTACTTTCCACTGTTGGGATCAACACCAACACCTGGTCTCCAGGGCTGAACTGTTTCAGTCTCGTTGATCGATTGTAGACCCTTGCCTTGGCCTCTTGTGCTTGTAGGAGGCTTTCCCTTACAATTTGCATCACTCTCGCGATCCGGTCTTGCATTTGGGCGAAATGCTTGATGACGCTCCAGTGGGGTATTACCTCAACTTCCCAGGTCTCTTTTGCAATGTTCAAAAGTCCCCGAGGGTGCCGTCCATATAGTAACTTGAAGGGGGAGAACCCCGTAGAGGCCTGTGGGACTTCTCTAATGGAGAATAGCAGGTAGGGGAGTAGGTAATCCCAGTCTCGGCCATCCTTCTCACAACCTTTTTAAGCATGGACTTACGGGTTTTATTGATCCTCTCCACCAGGTCATCCGTCTGTGGATGGTACACTGACTGTAATCTGGAGAGCCTTACACAACTCCCTCATCCCTTTCGACATGAACGGAGTTTCCTAGTCTGTCAGGATCTCCTTTGGCAGGCCCGTCCGGGAGAAGATATGGACTAGTTCTCGTGCTATACTCCGGGCAGGGGAGTTTCTTAGTGGTACCGCCTCCGGGTACCGTGTTTCGTAGTCCAGCACCACCAGGATGTATTGGTGTCCCCTGGCGGACTTAACTAAGGGCCCTACAAGGTCCATAGCAATTCGGTCAAACGGGACCTCTATAATGGGTAGAGGGACCAGGGGACTACAGAAGTGGGACACGGGAGCAGTTAACTAACACGTAAGACAGGACCGACAATAGTTGATCACCTCCTGGTGACACCCAGGCCAGTAAAATCTTTGAAGGACCCATTCCTGGGTTTTGTTTACACCCAGATGCCCATCCAAGACATGAGAATGGGCTAGATCTAGTACCGTACGCCTATAGGGACCTGGTACCAACAGCTGTTCTACCATCTGGGCTGGGGTGGAGGACTCTGGCAGCAACCACTTCTGTACAAGATGGAGGAGATCGAACATTTGGGAGCTAGGGGGTTTATCACTGCAATATGCCCAGTGGGGGACCCTTTGTGCTCTCACTGACATAGTCGCTCCAGCACGTGCCAGTATCTCAAGTTTTAAGTTTAATATACTCCTGGGCATCTTGCAAGGCCAGGTCATAATAAGCCTTGTGGGGCTCAACAGTCAGATAAGGGGCCAGCACCTGAGACCACTGCTTCGGTGGTAGCTTCTCTCACTCTGCCACCCGCTCAAACACAGTCAAAAATGCTTCCACATCATCCCCGGGGTCATTTTTTGCATGGCTCGTCTTACCGCTTTCCAGACATATGAGTCATCACGTGGAGTTGGGGGAGGGGCTTCTCGCCTCACATGAACTGCCTCTGTGAGCAATTCCGTCTGCTGCTGCTGTTGTCAGTGCTCATCTTGTTGGTTCTGCTGCTGATGGTGGATCTGTTGTAAAAGCAGCTTGCTTGTCTCCTTCTGAGCTTTCACCAACTGCTTGATCAAGTCCTCCATGTTGTCTGTCATCGTTTCCTGGGGATGTTGCCCTGTGGTAGATCGCTCAAAAAAATATTATTCTGATGACCTCCCCCCGAAAAAATTATAGTTACATTAAGAAAATAAGTAATCTGCATAACTATTGTGGTAGATCGTTCACTCAGCTGTACACGGAGGTAGACACAGGTACGCTGTCCCTTTAAACCTTTTGGTTGGTTTATTATAATGTGGCATAAACCAACATTTAGTCCATAAAAATAAACACAGCCTGCTGGGCAAAACAGGATAACAAAACAAAATGGTAACACCAAAAAGAACAGTCTTTGTGGTTCCAGGGATCTGCTTGCTGAGAGTTCAGCCACTCCACATGGTTCAGGAACAAACAAATACAAGCTCCCTTCTAGAGCTAGCTTTTCCAGACACTGACCCCTGAATGCCTTAGCTGGCCGAGTATTTAAATCCCCCCAGACCACACCCTGTGGTGGAGATATGGTGAATGGCCTCCCTCCCTTCACAATGGCCATTCACAAAAAACACTCCCTTTTACTATGGAGGTTTAACCCTCTCAGCAAAATAACATGCTGGAGCACACTTCATGGTTTCAATTCACGGAAGCTAATAGCCTCCGTGAAACATATCTTCCCTCTATCACCTTACCAGTGACTTTATCACACTATGTATAGGAGGAAAAAAAAAGAGTAAAAAAACTTTTTAAAAAATGTAACTATTGATCAGTCTTTGCAAAGTTCTGAATCTTTATAATATTCTCAGTCACATTATCTTGTTTATTTTCTCTCAAACTCCATTGCCTGTGTGCACACGATGCGTTTTTAATGCGTTTCCGCGGCGTTTTTGCAGCTGCGGAAACGCCGCGGAAACGCATTAAAAACTATTAATGAACAAAACAGTTAAAACAGTACCTTCAGCATGGAGTTTAAGAGAAAATGAGGCAATATAAAGTAATGCAGTATACTACAAATATTCATAACTTTGCAAAGACTGATAATTAAAAAAAAGTTTAGTTATTCTTTAAAGGGAGCATTTAACGTTAAAATTGCCTTTTGTATCTGTAGATATCATGTTATAGAGCAAGAAGAGCAGAACAGATATATAGATTCTGTTATATGATAGTAGCGCATAATTTAGATTGAACAATATAATACTCCTGTACTTGGCATAGTACACAGTTATAGCCCTAATGGTTAAACAATCTACGTTTCTGACCAGTAGGCCCTTTGTGTGCTGCTCTATTGTGCCTTGTAAAATGCTTCGATATTTGGGTAATACAGAGTCTATTTGAGAACCTCTTTTTGTCCATTTTAATCCATCTCTTCAATAAGTGGCTTATTGAAGGGATGCAGCAACATGTTGCATGTAGCTCTTTCAAAGACAAGTCCAGCAATACCTTTACATGACCAGTCCGCTACCCCGTTACTGAGAAATCAGCGTTTGAATTGATATGCAAATTAGGCTGAAGAGCTTTTCCTGCTTGACTTACTGCCTCCTTAAATTAGCCAGAATCAGAATTTTTAGGATTTGATTCTCACAAATCCAGCAAAATGGCTGTGAGCTGACCACCATTTTTGGAGGGCTGGGAAGAGGTTAAAGAACAAAAAGAGATTATACTCACTTGCTCCCACAGTGGTAACTCGTCCCCAGTGCCCCTCTACTCACTGTGCGGTGTCTCCCAACGTCAGGCCATTCGCTAATCTACCTCATGCAGCACTGATGCATCTGCTTGCTGCATTCATTTAGCCTTGGGGGGGCATGGCCGGTCTCTGCAGGAATTTAACCCTGCTAGGTCCTGCAGAGACTAGGTTCCCCGGCCTATACCGTGTGAGCAGGGACTTTATTAGGCAGCTCCACCTTCCACTCCCCACTCGAACTCCCCTACCCTGTTAGTCCACGTTTATGTTTGCATGTATATTCCGCTACCCAGTACCGACCTGGTTAGTTTCCCATACTGCTCCTGATCTCCGCTATGCTTATTGACCCTGTACTGCCTGCCCCAACCTCAGGCCGACTGACCACGTCTTGTCTTAGCCCTCCTGTGCCACGTACGCATGACTCTGACTCCCTGATCAGCTGTTGCAGTCCCGGGAACTGACCTGGAATGGTACCTGGCGACTACCTGCGGCCAAGTCTAACCTTACCATCAGAAGCTCTAGCAAAAATCAGGTTGTCGCTTAGTGGGTCCACATCCACCAGCGTTACACCTGCCCTGGGCTTGCTCCTCACCTGTCCTGCCACTGTAACTCTCCAATAGACTGCTAGCCCAGATTTTCTGTCGCTGACTTGGAATCACGCAGTCACATAGGGCTCGACTCATGTCTTTGACGCCAATGACGGCATCACTCCCCAAGTTGCCTTGTAAATCCTAGTTAGTAGTGGAATATCTGGGCCAAAGACTGATCTGAAGACCAATCCATAGACCCATCTGAAGTGAGTGGGTGGGGAGCTGCAGCTCCAGGACAGGTGAGTGTAATCTTTTATTTATTTTTTAACTACTCCATTTATATTTCTTTTGCTTTTGGAGTCTGGAGATACTTTAGACAGTCTTTTCAAAGAAGATTCGATTCGGATCAAATATTATTCCAACCGAATCAAATCTGCCTGCCGATTCTGCCTGAAATGAATTCCAGGAGATTTGCTCCTCTCTAGCGCAGAGCCACGTGACCAGCTCCGTTACTGCTGAGAGTCGCAGTCTCCATTGTTGGCACGGTAGATGCAAATCATGATATGATTTGCCACAAGCTTTCTTCAGGTTGTCTGCCTGTAATATCAGCCAGGCAACACATCTTGCATTCTCCCGGAGGCTATAATAAATGTGTTAGCTGTGGGCTAGAACTGGATGTGATGTTGTGATGTGACAATGTCGCGTTGATGCAATTAAAATAGTTTTGTAGCACTTAAACAGTAACAACATAGAACAGAAATCAAAACAGGTAGCAAACTGATTCTCAATTATGTGAGAGAGGATTCAATAAAAAATGTATCACATGTGTACAAGAGTCTTAAACAATAAATATACTGTTCCGTGGGTAGTGGAAGTGCAGGCATTGTTTGCTTATTCTACCTATGTGCATAGTTCTGTATACTTTATCCTTTTGGGGTATATGATTTTGTGAGTGATGTCAGTTTAATGTCCACATGGCTGGCTTCTTGTGACTTCGGAGTAATGAGCTGTGATGTTATAATCCCCCCAGTTGTGTGGTTAGAAAACCATGAATCCCCTCTATGAATAGTAATACCAGTGAGCTACAATGCATGTATTATACTATATATATATAAACTGTTATAAAAGGTTATGCAGAGAATAGTGTTAGGCTGATGTTATGGGGGCTCTAGAACGTGCTCCAAACTAGTTCAGGTGTATATCCAGACTGCTGTTATAGGGGGGCTCCAGACTACACATCCAGACTGCTGTTATAGGGGGGCTCCAGACTACACATCCAGACTGCTGTTATAGGGGGCTTCAGACTACACATCCAGACTGCTGTTATAGGGGGGCTCCAGACTACACATCCAGACTGCTGTTATAGGGGGGCTCCAGACTACACATCCAGACTGCTGTTATAGGGGGGCTCCAGACTACACATCCAGACTGCTGTTATAGGGGAGCTCCAGACTACACATTCAGACTGCTGTTATAGGGGGGCTCCAGACTACACATTCAGACTGCTGTTATAGGGGGCTCCAGACTACACATCCAGACTGCTGTTATAGGGGGTTCCAGACTACACACCCAGACTACTGTCATAAGGGGGGCTCCAGACTACACATTCAGACTGTTGTTAGAGGGGGGCTCCAGACTACACATCCAGACTGCTGTTATAGGGGAGCTCCAGACTACACATTCAGACTGCTGTTATAGGGGGCTCCAGACTACACATCCAGACTGCTGTTATAGGGGGTTCCAGACTACACACCCAGACTACTGTCATAAGGGGGGCTCCAGACTACACATTCAGACTGTTGTTATAGGGGCTCCAGACTACACATCCAGACTGCTGTTATAGGGGGTTCCAGACTACACACCCAGACTACTGTCATAAGGGGGGCTCCAGACTACACATTCAGACTGTTGTTATAGGGGGCTCCAGACTACACATTCAGACTGCTGTTATAGGGGGTTCCAGACTACACACCCAGACTACTGTCATAAGGGGGGCTCCAGACTACACATTCAGACTGTTGTTATAGGGGGGCTCCAGACTACACATTCAGACTGCTGTTATAGGGGGCTCCAGATTACACATCCAGACTGCTGTTATAGGGGCTCCAGACTCCACATCCAGACTGCTGTTATAGGGGGCTCCAGACTACACATCCAAACTGCTGTTATAGGGGGCTCCAGACTACACATCCAGACTGCTGTTATAGGGGGCTTCAGACTACACATCCAGACTGCTGTTATAGGGGGGTTCCAGACTATACATCCAGACTGCTGTTATAGGGGGCTCCAGACTACACATCCAGACTTCTGTTATAGGAGGGCTCCAGACTACACATCCAGAATGCTGTTATAGGGGGCTCCAGACTACACATCCAGACTGTTGTTATAGGCGGCTCCAGATTACACATCCAGACTGTTGTTATAGGGGGCTCCAGACTACACATCCAGACTGCTGTTATAGGGGGCTCCAGACTACACATCCAGACTGCTGTTATAGGAGGGCTCCAGACTACACATCCAGACTGCTGTTATAGGGGGCTCCAGACTACACATCCAGACTGCTGTTATAGGGGGGCTCCAGACTACACATCCAGACTGTTGTTATAGGGGGCTCCAGACTACACATCCAGACTGCTGTTATAGGGGGGCTCCAGACTACACATCCAGACTGTTGTTATAGGGGGCTCCAGACTACACATCCAGACTGCTGTTATAGGAGGGCTCCAGACTACACATCCAGACTGCTGTTATAGGGGGGCTCCAGACTACACATCCAGACTGTTGTTATAGGGGGCTCCAGACTACACATCCAGACTGCTGTTATAGGGGGCTCCAGACTACACATCCAGACTGCTGTTATAGGGGGCTCCAGACTACACATCCAGACTGCTGTTATAGGGGGCTCCAGACTACACATCCAGACTCCTGTTATAGAGGGGCTCCAGACTACACATCCAGACTGCTGTTATAGAGGGGCTCCAGACTACACATCCAGACTGCTGTTATATGGGGGCTTCAGACTACACATCCAGACTGCTGTTATAGAGGGGCTCCAGACTACACATCCAGACTGCTGTTATAGGGGGGCTCCAGACTACACATCCAGACTGCTGTTATAGGGGGGCTCCAGACTACACATTCAGACTGCTGTTATAGGGGGCTCCAGACTACACATCCAGACTGCTGTTATAGGGGGCTCCAGACTCCACATCCAGACTGCTGTTATAGGGGGCTCCAGACTACACATCCAAACTGCTGTTATAGGGGGCTCCAGACTACACATCCAGACTGCTGTTATAGGGGGCTTCAGACTACACATCCAGACTGCTGTTATAGGGGGGTTCCAGACTATACATCCAGACTGCTGTTATAGGGGGCTCCAGACTACACATCCAGACTTCTGTTTTAGGAGGGCTCCAGACTACACATCCAGACTGCTGTTATAGGGGAGCTCCAGACTACACATCCAGAATGCTGTTATAGGGGGCTCCAGACTACACATCCAGACTGTTGTTATAGGCGGCTCCAGATTACACATCCAGACTGTTGTTATAGGGGGCTCCAGACTACACATCCAGACTGCTGTTATAGGGGGCTCCAGACTACACATCCAGACTGCTGTTATAGGAGGGCTCCAGACTACACATCCAGACTGCTGTTATAGGGGGCTCCAGACTACACATCCAGACTGCTGTTATAGGGGGCTCCAGACTACACATCCAGACTGCTGTTATAGGGGGGCTCCAGACTACACATCCAGACTGTTGTTATAGGGGGCTCCAGACTACACATCCAGACTGCTGTTATAGGGGGCTCCAGACTACACATCCAGACTGCTGTTATAGGGGGCTCCAGACTACACATCCAGACTGCTGTTATAGGGGGCTCCAGACTACACATCCAGACTCCTGTTATAGAGGGGCTCCAGATTACACATCCAGACTGCTGTTATAGAGGGGCTCCAGACTACACATCCAGACTGCTGTTATATGGGGGCTTCAGACTACACATCCAGACTGCTGTTATAGAGGGGCTCCAGACTACACATCCAGACTGCTGTTATAGGGGGGCTCCAGACTACACATCCAGACTGCTGTTATAGGGGGGCTCCAGACTACACATCCAGACTGCTGTTATAGGAGGCTCAAGACTATATACATCCAGACTGCTGTTATAGGGGGGATTCAGATGACTACACATCCAGACTGCTGTTATAGGGGCTCCAGACTACACATCCAGACTGCTGTTATAGGGGAGCTCCAGACTACACATCCAGACTGCTGTTATAGGGGGCTCCTGACTGCACATCCAGACTGCTGTTATAGGGGGAGCTCCAGACTCCACATCCTGACTGCTGTTTTAGGGGGCTCCAGACTGCACATCCAGACTGCTGTTATAGGGGGCTCCAGACTATACATCCAGATTGCTGTTTTATGGGGGCTCCAGATTGCACATCCAGACTGCTGTTATAGGGGGCTCCAGACTACACATCCAGACTGCTGTTATAAGGGGCTCCACACTACACATCCAGACTGCTGTTATAGGGGGCTCCAGACTACACATCCAGACTGCTGTTATAGGGGGCTCCAGACTGCACATCCAGAGCTATTATAGGGGTTTCCAGTCTGCACATCCAGATTGCTGTTATAGGGGGGCTCCAGACTACACATCCAGACTGCTGATATAAGGGGCTCCAGGCTACACATCCAGACGGCTGTTATAAGGGGCTCCAGACTACACATCCATACTGCTGTTATAGGGGGCTCAAGACTATATACATCCAGACTGCTGTTATAGGGGGGATTCAGATGACTACACATCCAGACTGCTGTTACAGGGGGCTCCAGACTACACATCCAGACTGCTGTTAAAAGGGGCTCCAGTTTGCACATCCAGACTGCTGTTATAGGCGGGATCCAGACTATACATCCAGACTGCTGTTATAGGGGGGATTCAGATGACTACACATCCAGACTGCTGTTATAGGGGGCTCCAGACTACACATCCAGACTGCTGTTAAAAGGGGCTCCAGATTGCACATCCAGACTGCTGTTATAGGGGGGCTCCAGACTACACATCCAGACTGCTGTTATAGGGGGCTCCAGACTGCACATCCAGACTGCTGTTATAGGGGGCTCCAGACTACACATCCAGACTGCTGTTATAGGGGGCTCCAGACTACACATCCAGACTGCTGTTATAGGGGGCTCCAGACTGCACATCCAGAGTAATTATAGGGGTTTCCAGTTTGCACATCCAGACTGCTGTTATAGGGGGCTCCAGACTGCACATCCAGACTACTGCTATAAGGGGCTCCAGACTACACATCCATACTGCTGTTATAGGGGGCTCAAGACTATATACATCCAGACTGCTGTTATAGGGGGAATTCAGATGACTACACATCCAGACTGCTGTTATAGGGGGCTCCAGACTACACATCCAGACTGCTGTTATAGGGGGCTCCAGACTACACATCCAGACTGCTGTTATAGGGGGCTCCAGACTACACATCCAGACTGCTGTTATAAGAGGTCCAGATTGCACATCCAGACTGCTGTTATAAGAGGTCCAGATTGCACATCCAGACTGCTGTTATAGGGGGCTCCAGACTACACATCCAGACTGCTGTTATAGGGGGCTCCAGACTCCACATCCAGACTGCTGTTATAAGAGGAGGCTATTGTTGTAGTCAGCTGCTGTACATGTACTTCAAACTGACTAATAGACTATGTCCATATTCTATAAAAGTCATATGGAAAGGATTTGTGCTGATGGGAAAAATCACTTTGACACAAAGTATATAATAATAGTAAGAAAAATATCAACAAAAAACAAGAACATTAATAAAATAATCATACTGTGACATCACAATCGTTTTGAATGGTTTGAATAGTATTTCTCTAAATGTCCTCTCTTCTGTTCAAGCCTTTAGGTTTCCCAGCGATCTGTTCCTATTGTTTTCTGTTTTCATTCCTCCCACAGGACATATCATCAGTAAGATCTAATAGGTTATTTGAGAATCATCCCATAAGAAATAGAGAAAGAAATAGTCCCCAGTGCCAAGTGATTAGTACCGGAGTCACTTCCAATTGGGGATGTCAAAGGCTGAACTTTTGTGGCTTAGTTCTCGTAGGGAGTCATTATGGTGTTAGGACCTCGGCTCACTGGAGTATGTCCAGGTTTCCTGATTGGCCATACAATTTTATTTAAAGAGCTTTATTAACCCATTTTTATCTTTCTGTATGCAATGGCCATCTCTGTTCTACTAGATACGATGGAAATCTAAATATGCTGGTGGCGACACAACTCTTGGTACGATTCAAGTCAATCTTGGTGGTTTATTTGCCATGATGACACCTTTTCCAAAAAAAAAAGCAGCAGCCATGCTAAGTTTTTGTTAACAGTTTTAGCTACTTAATTATATTCATTGTATAGTGTGCTCAATGTGCAAAAATGGGTTGATCATAACAGGACATTCGAAAGGACTGGCATTCAGCCTGGAAATGAAAGTCTTAGGCAGAACAATACGCATGCTTTTTGCATTATTGACTTGTATAAGACAAGGTAAATTTGCTTGACGTTCAGCGCCATTAAATTATATGAACCGCTTTAATTGCAGGAACAAAACCTTTCATGTTTCAGCTCTATTGATTTGTGTGGAAGGAAGGCCAGTGAAATACTTTTGTGGTGCATCTATAATTTTCTCCAATCAATTTTGCCGGATGAATTTGAAGACGGATTGTAGCCAAAAAATCTATTTTTTTTCTCTAGTTTTGGCAAGCTGTTCATCCCAATAAGCTATTAAGAATTATTTGATATCAAAATGAAACAATTTAACCTTTCAAAACAAGCTTGTTGGTTATTTTATTATTCTGCGCTCAAAACTTTGAAGCTGTGCTTAATATTTTGTGTTTAACAAACTTTAGTGGGCGGCACGGTGGCTCAGTGGTTAGCACTGCAGCCTTGCAGCGCTGGGGTCCAGGGTTCAAATCCCACCAAGGATAACATCTGCAAGGATTTTGTATGTTCTCCCCATGTTTGCATGTGTTTCCTCTGGGTTCTCCAGTTTCCTCCCACACTCCAAAGACATACTGATAGGGAATCTAGATTGTGAGCCCCGATGGGGACAGCAACAATAATGTATGTAAAGCGCTGCAGAATATGTTAGCGCTATATAAAAAAATAAAGATTATTATTATAGATGTGTGCTGCCACTTGAGGTGACAACTGTTTCTCATATTCCTGTGCTTCTAGGTGGCCATGATAGAAGCACAGGGATAGAAGGATGCGAAACAGAGGCTCCTTGATGGCCACAGAAGAAGTGTTCCCACTCGTGCTCTGTCATAATCACTACCGGTCAGTTTTATTTTTTTGTGTAGGTCACCCCTACCTTAAAAACAGTAAAAGCCTATTTAAGCTTTTAAAGGAGTTGTCCAAGCTTGGGATGAAAATCCACAGTCACTCTAAGACTTTTGAATCTTCAAAGCTGCAGTGTGCGTGCTGTCAGAATTCTCTGGTGCCGGCGCCGGGACCAGGCGGTTGTGTGACCACAAGTATGGAATTTGCATACATGCAGTCACCAAACGACTAGACATGCACTGCCTCACTCAATAAAAGTGAGCTGAGAAAGGTCAAAGACGTCTAGTTGGAATTTGTTCGGAAGCATGCAAATTGCATATTTGCGGTCACATGTCCGCCTGCTCCCAACATCGGCATCGGAGAATCCTGACCGTGCACACTGTGAGTATTCACAAGTCTGCAGTCACATAGAGCGACCGCTGACTTTATTCACAAGCCTGGATAACCCCTTTAAGTTAAACTACTCGGTTATATTTAGTCAACTCTTTTGGGTAAGCCTACGGATGATATCACTCAGTTTCTTGCTGAATTTTTTGCTACTTTTTCATAGGCATTTTTCATAACATTTTTTATGTAAAAAAACTAATGTGGTCACATTTTACTTTCCAGGTGTTTTTCACGTTTATAGCCTAGCACTCCATTGACTTGATCAGTTTAAGATGATTAACATTAGATTAATTTGCTAACCGCTGCTCCAGTGCTGCTTCCCCGATCTTTGTTGAAAGGGTTCCAGTGGTAATGTGGAGTCAACCACTCGGTACAACTTTCTCCTGCTATTTTGGTATCACTGCTTAGTCTAGTGATTAACTGCAGCATTCACGTCTTTAATTGTGCCAGTGACTCGCCCCCAGGGCTGTGGGGTGCTCAGCGTCTGGGCCTCTGGATGCTGATGGGGGATATCACGGTGGCTGGCCCGGTCCGTGGCCCAGGGCGGTCAACTAAAAGGTGAATTATTTATAGGGGATTTGTAAAGTGTTCGTGACGCCACCTGTGGTATGCGGCTAAAGGGAGCCGCCGCTGCGGATCAGTCCTCTGAGGCAAATGTTAGGGCAGCTTATGATGGAACGGCTCCCCACAGGTGGAGCGGGCCTCAGGGCACTGTGGAAGGATGCAGGAGAGAGGGGACCCAGCCAAGTCAGAGGAAGAACAGACACACACACCTGGGCTAATTTCAGTACCTTTACTGCAGATAGTAGTCAGGTACGGTCCGGGGCACTTGTAGGTGGTGTGCACTTCTGGTCTTGCTCCCCAGTGAGCGGGTGTAAGGCCTCTTTTCTGTATCTTCCTGTCTCTCTCCCTGGAGCTTCTGACCTGCCTGAAACAGGGTCTAGCTCCCTTGATGTTTCTCTCACCCGTCTTGCTTGGCGGCGAGGGCTTTCCCACTGGTTACCACGATCCCTGGACGCTGGGGCCTTCATGGTACCTAGTCCTCTAAATGTGCGGATGTCACGGGTGGACTGAGGGATATGAAATCCTCCTCAGTATGCCGGATTCCCTACTGGGCATAGAGATCCCAATAGGCTCGGGCCCGGTGCCCAGCTTGCATCAGGGGACGAACCCTCTGTGGTTCCTCTGTCTCTCGTGGCTCTTCTCCTCTCCTTGCCTTCTAGCCCACTCTAGGCTCTCACTGGCCAGACTAGCCCGCAGCTTGGGCCTAGCCTGGCTTTCAGCCACACAGACTTCAGCTTGTCTAGTGCTGCAGCATCGTGTCACACTCACTGCTTCCCACTGACTGACTTCCTGAACTCCACCCCCCAGTATATATATACCTGACAGGGCTCCATCTAGTGGACTTGGGTGGAGGTATCTGCATGTATTGAGGCCACTGGGGAGAATCCCATCTGTGCAACACCCAGGAGTTCTGTGACAGCCTGCAGCTGCAGGGCGTCACAGCATCACCACTGCAACTGTGACAACTAAGATCGGGGAGGTAGTGAAGAGGCAGCCTTGGAGCAGTGGTCGGTTATAAAGGCTGTATTATGGCATGGAAAGAAGTACTATCACCATTTGAGAGCTTCAACCTTTCTGCCTGTACCACAGCCAACTTTTTCCTTGGTGGCTTTGCTTCATAATTTTACTTCTATACCATTATATATTGTTTCTAATTTTCATTATATAACAAGCTGCGGTGTTATTTATAGGCAGCTCTGGAGTATTATTTGATTATTTTACAAGAATATCATATGTTCATATTTTGCATACTTATGTGTTCATCATATGGCACTGTATGGTACAATGTTTGGCACTAGATGGTAGAACTGAGCAAAATGACTGCCAGGATCCTGGTCCAGTAGCCATGACAGTAGACTGTGATCGCCAGACCAGAACCCTGCGAACCTCCTGCTACTTACCAGTATCCCCGATGCTTCTTCTGATTAGTAAATTCGATGCGGCGTCATTGCGGTGGCATGACCGAGACATGACATCGCGCTGGGCCACCTAATCAAAATAGGAGCTTGGGATGCCAGCAGGTAGGAGGAGGTTTGCAGCGCTCTGGTCTGGTGGCCACTGGACTAGGATCCGGTTAATAATTTAGCTCAACTTTATTATATGGTGATTTTACCAATGCACCATTTTCCTTCTTCCAAAGCAAATTTTAGGAATGGTGGGCCACATATTTTGCTCCAGAGTATCAACAGATTGTGATGCCACCATGACTGTAGCATCTCAGGAATATAGGGTTATTACTGGATCTATGAATAAACCCCAAAAAATCATATCTAATTGTGCGAAGAAATGATGACATTTGACGTAACAAAGCAAATAATTGTGCAAATTCACAATTTATTCTTTGTGTTTCTTAAAATTTCTCATTGCTCGAGAAATATAAGTACTCTTTATTCATGACGCAAACTTCAACCTTGGAGAAGTCAGGTATGGAGATTAGTGTTGAGCCACCCCCGTAGTGTTCGAGTTCGGTTCGGTTCGTCGAACACCCGTGTGTTCGCCGAACTGTTCGTCGAACTGTTCGTCGAACACCTTCGAACACCGTTAAAACCAATGGCAGGCAAACAAAAACAAATAGAAACACATAGAAAACACCTTCAAAGGTGTCCAAAAGCTGACAAACTGCTCAGAAGACACAACTAACACATGGAAAAGTGACAAGTACATATAGTCATGCGAAAAGAAAAGAGGTGGAGTAAAAGGAGGGGGAGACACAGATATAGGCATGTCATGCCCTTCTAAAATCCAAAAAGTGAGAAGCCGAGACGGCCAGTCCGCTCCTGCCCGTGCCACCTCCGTGTCGCCGGGTTTGTGCCAGAGCCGCGGTGAACCCTGACGGCCAGCCCCCCTCTCCCAATACTGGTGCCTGTCCGCTGGTGGGTCGAGAGAGCCCCCCTGTGGTGGAGGCAGCTCTAAGCTTTTTAATTTAAATTGTCCCTCTAATTTGAATGAATACACTTTAAATCCATTTACAAGGATCTATTGGAGGGCAAGTCTCATGCCAGCAGCCGCGTAATTCCAGCTCCAGTAGCGTCCACTAAAGCTGCTGCAGTTAAAAAGCTTTTATAAGGATCGAGCTCGGCTGTCCACCGCAAGGCATCCTACTGCCAGTCCCAGCCCCTATGCCTTGGGGTGCCTCCTGATGCTCTTCACTGAGTATCCCGTGGTCCCGAAGCATTTCCTTTGAAAAAATTAAGTGTCCAAACTACAGGTGGTGTAGCTTGCTTAACAGCCGGGATAATCCGCTGACTAGCAGACACTGCTACTAGGCACAAAGTATTTCCTGGGCTAGATGCAGTTAAAAATTTGTAAGTAGATACTCTCGTTGGATGCTGAGAAAGCATTCCATAAGGTCTCCTGGCACGCCATATATGATTCTCTTAAAAAGCTTGGGGTAGGGGTCTAGGGGACCCTTTTATAGCCAAAATCACGGCCCTGTATCACAATACGTCACCTAGGCTGAAGATAAATGGAACTGTAGCACCGAGGGCTCGGTTGCTACAGACGTATTGCACCTCACCCAGAGGTGTGATATCTCACTCTCAGATAAGGATGGAGTGTGGATCAGGACCCGACACCTGCATGCATTACACCACATTGCTGTGGGGCAGGGCGACCAATATGCCCCTGAGATGGGCACGACAGTCCCTGTCCCTGGCTGGAGTGGGGGGAGGGAACACTGAGGAAGGGGAACCCTGCAGTGCAGGAGCAGGGAGGAAGCAGTTCCTGGGTGCATTGAGAAGGGAGTATAAAAGGTGGGCACCATCTTAGTTCAGTGCAGAGAAGTCTGAGCAGAAGTGGCAGGGAGCAGGGGCTCTGCATGAGCTCTGCTCCGGAGGCGGGCCTAGTAACAGAGGCCCAGGCCTGCAAGAGGGAGAAGGAAGGAAGAGGAGCGGAGAAGGCTCCAGGAACGAGGAATGAAGGGAACCCAGGGGTGCGGACGGGCGAGTCGCCACCGCACGCCCGAATCCACCTGCGTGGAGGGGTCAGGCCAAAGGGGGAGACCGGTCCCCGAACTAGTGGAGGCAGGAAACGACCCTCAGCTAGAAACCGGAGGCTCTGACATTTTATGTGGCGCAGCCCCTTGCTCCACCCACTAGGAAGGCACCACATAGGGTCAGGGAAACTGGCGCCAAGTTTACCAAGAGGAGGCCCGAGGCAGCCGGACAGAAGTGTTGGTAAGAAAGGCCAGACAAAGGACACACAAAGGGGGTCCTGTGAAGCGCTCCAAAGTTATCTGGGAGTTGTCTGAGCCCCTCACCTGGTGAGCACAGTACGACGTGGGCAGCCGTTACCTGCAGACGTGGTCTGGATAATAAGAACTGTGAGTAAAGGCCCTGAACTGCATCACTGACTCCGTGTCGTTACTGCTGCTGCCCTGCACCATCACCCCCATCCTCCGCATACACTGCCCTGAGGCTATACTCCTCCCGTGGGGAGTTATGCTACGCTCTGCTGCACCCACAACACCAGCCTTAGCGGTCTGCCCTGTAGCGGCGGTTCACTCTGACCGCAATCCACGGGTGGCGTAGTCGGACATTTAAACATCAAAACCACATAAATAGTTCCGCCACTGGTTTGACCGCCCTGAGCCACGGAACCGGATCGCCGCCACGAAGACTACAACCACCAGCATCCACCAAAAAGGGTCCGGCTCCGGGTGTCCCAAGGCCCAGGGGGTGCGTCAGAACATTTTCATCACCTTTCACAATCACCAATGGGACAAGGCAGGGATGTCCTCTGTCCCCTCTCTTATACATCCTAGTGACGGAGCACCTGCTCTCATCAATTCGCCATAACCCCAATATTAGGTGGATTGAGGTGGGAGGCACCGAGTACAAGTGCTCTCTATTTGCTGATGATGTCCTAGTATATATCACTCAATCACATATATCCATCCCTGCTGTTATGGCTGAAATAGATCACTTTGTTACATGGTAAAATTTTAAAATCAATGCAGCGAAGTCTGAGGCCCTCGATGTCTCCCTCCCCAAATCCATATAGGATTCCATCCAGTCCAACTTTCCCTTTGCCTGGCCCTCACAGGGTATCAAATACTTAGGAATTCCTATTCATAGAGACCTCTCCCATCTATGTTATCTTAATTTTGGGCCCCTTATTGAACAATTCCATACAGACCACGGTTGGCAAGTTGGAACTGTGAGATTCACTACGTGCACCACTGGTATTTTGTGGAAAAGCACATGTAAGATTCTGCAACAGTCTCTGCTGATACTCCTGCATGCGTGCATCCCTTTCTATGGCAGGAATAATTTCTGCAAATTTACTTTTGTACCGGGGATCTAACAGTGTGGCAACCCAGTAGTCAGGATTATTTCTAATTCTCACAATTCGAGGGTCATGTTGCAGGTAGTGCAGCAAGAAGGCACTCATGTGTGTTGCGCATCCAGGAGCACCAAGTCCCTGTTGTGTTGGTGGCGAGGTAACAATCATGCTTCCTTCCTCTGTCCTCTCCCCCCAACCTCGCACAACAGAAATGTGATCAAGGTCTCCCTCATCTGATGAGTCTTCCATCAGTTCGTCCTCCACTTCTTCCTGGGCTCCTGCACCTTCCTCACTAGTTTGGCTGCTACCATGCGCCCTGGTAAAATCATCTCCCCCACCCTCACATGCCTGCCGCCCTGGTGCTGCCGACCGTCTGGACCTTGCAGATGTTAGCCCTTCCGCATACAACTCCTCCTCCTCTACTTCCTCCACCTCCTCTTGTGCCACCACCTGACTCCGAATTCTGTTTAACATGTGCTCCAGCATGTAAATCACCGGAATAGTCATGCTGATAATGGCATCGTCAGCACTAAACATCTTCGTCGCCATTTCAAAACTGTGCAGAAGGGTGCATAGGTCCCTGATCTGAGACCACTCCTCCAGCGTGATTTGCCCCACCTCTGAATCTCGTTGGCCCAGGCTATACGTCAGAACGTATTGCACCAGGGCTTGTCGGTGCTGCCACAGTCGCTGCAACATGTGCAGAGTTGAATTCCACCGGGTAGGCACATCGCATTTTAGCCAGTGAAGTGGCAGGCCCAACGACTTCTGTAGAGATGTAAGTCGCTGAGCTGCGGGATGCGAACGGCGGAAGTGAGCACACAGCGACCGTGCCCTCTGCAGAAGGCCATCTAGTCTGGGATAGTGGGCTAAAAATTGCTGGACAACCAGGTTCAACACGTGAGCCATACAAGGCACGTGTGTGACATTGCCCCGGCGAAGGGCCGCACCCAGGTTTGCAGCATTGTCGCACACGGCCTTCCCTGGTTTCAGGTCCAGTGGAGACAACCATTCATGAAATTGGTTCTCCAGAGCTGACCACAACTCCTCAGCTGTGTGACTCACATTTCCCAGACATTTCAATGTAAAAACCGCCTGATGACGTTGAGCCCTACTGCCAGCATAGTAAGGAGGTGTGCAGGATCCCTTCTGCGCAGTTAGAAAGCTTGTGGCATGACCAGACAGGCTTTGGGTGCAGGTGGAAGACCGAGAGGAGGTTGAGGAGGCAGAAGCAGTGGAGGAAAAATGACATACAGAGGATTGACGCACAACTCGTGGGGACGGCAAGACTTGGACAGCAGCCCCTTGTCCTGCTGTCACCATAGTTACCCAGTGCCCAGTCAGCGACATGTAACGCCCCTGTCCATGCCTACTCGTCCAAGTGTCTGTGGTGAAATGCACCCTGTCACACACAGAGTTTCTCAAAGAAGCGGTGATGTTGTGTGCGACATGCTGGTGGAGCACAGGCACACCTTTCTTTGAGAAGTAGTGCCGACTGGGCATCTGGTACTGGGGCACTGCGACGGACATAAGGTCTCGAAAATCCTCTGTGTCCACCAGGCGGAAAGGCAGCATTTCTGTAGCCAAGAGCTTGCAGATGGTGAAATTCAACCTCTTAGCTTTCTCATGGCTAGGAGGAAATGGTCTTTTACTTGTCCACATCTGAGGGACCGAGGGCTGGCTATTGTGCTTAGACGGGGTTGATAAGGGTGTCCCCGGCAAACTGCCGGTCTGTGAGGAAGATGCAGGCGGACATGTTAGGTTGCCTTGATCCAAAGGTGGTGCTATCGATGTCGGACAGCGCTCAAGACCAGCTGGTGTTACCACCTCCAAAGAAAATGATGACCTGCCAATCACGCTGGCTGTTGCGGGTAAAGAGGTGGCAGGTCTGCGCCCCAAAACAGGTGTGACTGCTGTCCCCCCAGTCACAGAGGATGAAGAGGCCGCGGATGCACAAGATATGGCAGACGGTGGTTGGCCCGGCCGGCTAGACCGCATTGTAGCACACTGAGCTTCCCACTGCAACTTATGCTTCATGTCCATGTGCCGATTCATGCATGAAGTACTCAAACTATGTATTTTTTGGCCTCTACTTAGCTTTTTCTGACAAATGTTACAGATAACACGAGTTGGGTCATCTTTATCGATCTGAAAAAATGCCCAGGCTATGCAAGGCTTAGCACCCATGCGACCTGAAGAGCCACCACGACTTGTGGTGAGAGGCAGAGTTGTGTTTGAGGATGCAGTTGTTGACGTGCTTCCAGTACTACGTCTCTGTCCAGGAAGGCGCAACCTGACCTCGTCGTCACTAGCATCTTCCTCCACCTCCTCTGCTGACCTCATCTCTTGGCTGACTGTGGGTTGACAGTAAGTGGGATCTCTGACCTCATCATCATCACCCTGTGCGTTATCACACCCGTCGTCCTCAGAGCCAACCTGTTCCTGCCCTGACAAAAAACTAAAGTTGTCGCTCCAATCAGGTATTTGAGTCTTATCATCGTCTTCCTCATTGTCTCCACCAACAGGAGTTACAGTTTGGGAATGAGGGTCTACATTATGGTCAGAACCTTCTGCGTCTGGTCCTGGATCCGACTCATAAAGATTCTGGGCATCAGTGCAGATCATTTCCTCGTCTGGATTCACAGAAGCGCTGGAGTCGACCTCTGATTCCCAGGCTATAGTATGAGTAAACAGCTCTGCAGACTCAACCATCTGTTCTACCTCATACTCAGACGGGCAGCTGGAGATTTGGGAGCTGTGAGGAAGCAAGTGCGATTTGGGTGACACCTTTGAGGACTGGAGTATTTGTGATGTTGAAGTTGATGTGGAGGAGAGCCCACTTAAAGGAGCACTTGATATCCGTTGAAGCACCTGCTGTTTTTGTGCCTCATCTGGAATTTGTAGCGATTGGCGTGGCCGTAAGAAAGGGATCTTATCACATTGTCCGCTAAAAGAAGTAGACATTTTAGTTTGGCTGGAAGATGGTCTTTCTTCTGCACCTACCCCACGGACACAACCTTTTTTCCCCTTCCCAACACGCCTATTCCCCTTTCCACCAGCAGCAGGCCTTTTTCCACTCATTTTGGTGGTTAACTAATTCACAACTCTGGAGTTGTTTGCACAAAAAAACAATGGATGGTAACCGAGCAGAGCTGAGTGGCCAAACTGTGGTATTAGGCCAAAACTATTGGCTTTGTTAGATGCAGAAAAAAATTATTTTTAATTTGCAACCTGATGGAGGTCAGTATAGATGGACTAATAGACCAAGTCCCACACACCGCTAGAAGCCCAAATATTTTTTCAGAGCTAGATGCAGAAATTTTTTTTATTCAATTTGCAACCTGATGGAGGTCAGTATAGATGGACTAATAGACCAAGTCCCACACACTGCTAGAAGCCCAAATATTTTTTCAGAGCTAGATGCAGAAAAAAATTATTTTTAATTTGCAACCTGATGGAGGTCAGTATAGATGGACTAATAGACCAAGTCCCACACACCGCTAGAAGCCCAAATATTTTTTCAGAGCTAGATGCAGAAAAAAAATATTTTTAATTTGCAACCTGATGGAGGTCAGTATAGATGGACTAATAGACCAAGTCCCACACACTGCTAGAAGCCCAAATATTTTTTCAGAGCTAGATGCAGAAAAAAATTATATTCAATTTGCAACCTGCTGGAGGTCAGTATAGAAGGACTAATAGAACAAGTCCCACACACTGCTAGAAGCCCAAATATTTTTTCAGAGCTAAATGAAGAAAAAAATTATTTTTAATTTGCAACCTGATGGAGGTCAGTATAGATGGACTAATAGACCAAGTCCCACACACTGCTAGAAGCCCAAATATTTTTTCAGAGCTAGATGCAGAAAAAAATTATTTTTAATTTGCAACCTGATGGAGGTCAGTATAGATGGACTAATAGACCAAGTCCCACACACCGCTAGAAGCCCAAATATTTTTTCAGAGCTAGATGCAGAAAATTTTTTTATTCAATTTGCAACCTGATGGAGGTCAGTATAGATGGACTAATAGACCAAGTCCCACACACTGCTAGAAGCCCAAATATTTTTTCAGAGCTAGATGCAGAAAAAAATTATTTTTAATTTGCAACCTGATGGAGGTCAGTATAGATGGACTAATAGACCAAGTCCCACACACCGCTAGAAGCCCAAATATTTTTTCAGAGCTAGATGCAGAAAAAAATTATATTCAATTTGCAACCTGCTGGAGGTCAGTATAGAAGGACTAATAGAACAAGTCCCACACACTGCTAGAAGCCCAAATATTTTTTCAGAGCTAAATGAAGAAAAAAATTATTTTTAATTTGCAACCTGATGGAGGTCAGTATAGATGGACTAATAGACCAAGTCCCACACACTGCTAGAAGCCCAAATATTTTTTCAGAGCTAGATGCAGAAAAAAATTATATTCAGTTTGCAACCTGATGGAGGTCAGTATAGATGGACTAATAGAATGATGCTATGCCCAAAAGATTTTACTTCACTAGGTGCAGTAAAAAAATTGGTATTCTATACACAGGTGGTATATCTTGCAACACAGATAGGCTACTCCACTGACTAACACACTCTGCAATAGGCCAAAAAGGATTAGCTTTGCTAGATTCAGCCAAATGCTGTGAAAAAAAACTTGCACAGCACTGGCACAGACCTGCCTGGCAAAAACTCATAGGAACTGATGTAACCTAGTCCTGAAAAGGACTCCAATTACAATTAGTCTTTACTCCCACAATCTATCTATTTAAGAGCACAGACCTGCCTGATAAAAGTCGTAGGAAATGCTGTAACCTAGTCCTTAAAAGGACTGCAATCACAACTCTTCCCTACTCCCAAGCTATCTGTAGATTTGTGTGAAATTTGGCTTGAAATTAACAAGGTATAGCACACACAGCAACAGCAGTGCCGTCTAACACGCAGCTGCAGCAGTGAGAAAATGGTGGCGACGGGGAAAATGGCTTGGTCTTATAGGTCAAGGACATGTGACATACACTGCCAATCACACATGCCCTTGCTTGTGTGAAAAAAAGCACTTCGCTCCGTGTGTGCGCTGCTGATAGGCTGACAGATTGCACCTCCCCACTGCAAATGCGGGAAAGAGAAAAAAAAATGGAGATCTTCATTGTTCCTGCAGAGATCCATCCCCTGCCCCTCCCCCCACCCCGCTGTACACTCAAACTGCGTATTAACATTAATTTTCATCATTACTGAGAAAAAATCCAGTTATGATTTTGGTGCACGAACAGTTATCGAACATAACCTCGAACAGCCGAATTTTTCTCAAATTGTTCGTGTTCGCCGACCGGCTCGAACACCGCCCAAAACAGCTCGAATTTGAGATTGGCGAACAGTTCGAGTAGAACAACGCTCATCTCTAATGGAGATGATACTTCCCATGCTCCCGGTCTGCTTTCCAACTTTATGAGCGATTTTGGAAGCCATTTGATGTGATTTGAATTTCAGCTGTGCATCGTGGTGTGACAAGCGGTGAATGAACCTCCCCGCTTTCTCCAAGTCTTGTGTTCTTTAACGTCTTACTGTGCAGCCATCTGCAACGGAACTTTTACCTGTCCCTAAGATGACATTTATGATATCCTTCAACACTTCATGAATAATGACATGAAGTGCGATATTTCCCCTCCTCTTCTGCAAAAATGTAAAGCGGAATTTAACTGGTTGCTGACCATACACTTGGATCCAAAGTAAGGATGATGTATGAATTTTTTTTTGGAATTTCAGGCAACTAAATGGTTATTATTCCCCAGGAACCCAATCAAGTTGTCATCTCGGGTGTCTCCTGTCAGATTCTACAGCTGTAGTGGAGGAAGAGGAATCACATTTGAATAAATGAGACTCGTGTTTCTGACATCTTGACCCAATTCACATGTTTATTTGACGCACAGTTTTAAGTAAGGACTCAACGAGTTTCTTAAGACTGAATGGATCGACTGTTCACATTCTCTCATTATCCATAACTATATAGACAGATCAAAAAATATATACAGTACAGACCAAAAGTTTGTGACGCGCCCCCTGGGCCTGTGTGTGCGGGGAATACCCGGAGCCGGATCGCTGGGGATTGTAGTCTCCGTGGCGCTGACCCGGTCCGTGCCCAGGGTGGTCAATTCAGTGGCAGTCTTATTAGTGAGATAATTGTCCGACTACGCCACCCGTGGATTGCGGTCAGTGGGGACCGCCGCTGCAGGGCAGACCGCTGAGGCTGGTATTATGTGTGCAGCTTAGAATGGGATGACTCCCCACTGGAGGAGTATAGCCTTAGGGCAGTTAGTGTGGATGATGGGAGTGATGGTGCACGAGCGTCCCAGCACTGGTAGTGCTGGCGTGGCGAAGGAGCACAGAGACGTGTGGTTGCAGTTTCCAATGCTTTACTCACAGTTCTTTACTGGTCCTAGTCACCTCGGTACCGGCGGTGACTGCCCAAGCCGTGCTGCGTCCACCAGGCAAGGGGCTCGACCAACTCCCAGGCAATTCCAGAGCGTGGCACAGGGCTCCCTTCTCTTCCCTTCTCTGGCCGTGCCCCACCAGTGACTCTACATTTGTCCGGCAGCCTCGGGCCTTCTCGGGGCACGCTGATCTCTGCGTCCCTGACCCTATATGGTGTGCCTTCCTGGTAGGTGTAGTGAGGGGTCGCACCGAGATATAGTCACGACCGCCGGTCTTTGGCTGAGGATTAGTCGCCTCCACCAATTTGGGATCCGGTACCCTGTTCTGCCAACCCGTCACCCGCAATCTCCTGGGCCTATGGGGTTCCTTCTTCTCTCGTGTCTCTGGGCCTTTCTTAATGTTCTGTTCCTTGTTTCCTTTCTCTTCAGTTCCTGTTCTCTCTGCTGTTTCTGGCCTCCACTCCAGGCCTGCCTCATGGAGCTGGGCCCAGACTGACCAACAGCTCCCTGTCAGCCCTCTCTGGCTGAACTCCTCTCTGAACAGACTCCCCGGACTGAACTGACTACTGTCCTAAGATGGTGCCCACCTTATACACCTCCCTCTATGTGTGAGCCCAGGTGACTAGCAACCAATGGGCTCCTACCTATGCCCAGAGACCCACCCCTATCTGCTCCTACACCACTGGGTTTTCCTACCCCCTCCCCACTCCAGCCAGGGACAGATGCTGTCGTGCCTGCACTTCTGTCTCGTGGGAGCACCGTTGAGCTGTCCCTCGGAAATGGGGTGTGTGTTGTGCATGTGTAGCACCCTGAGGACTCGGCTGCTACAGGGGTATTGCATCTCAAGCCAGAGGTGTGGTATTCCACTCCCGGGTAAGGATGGAGTGTGGAACTGAGCTCAGTTAGCTGCATGCACTACACACATCCCATTTCCGGGGAACAGACCGATGGTACTCCCACTAGAGAAATGTGCAGGTACGACAGTGTCTGTTCCTGGCTGGAGTGGGAGGGGGGTGGAACATCCCAGTAGTGTAGGGGCAGATAGGGGGAGCAGCCTGGGTAAAGCTAGGAGCTCATTGGGTGCTGGTCACCTGAGCTCACACATAGAGGGAGTATATAAGGTGGGCACCATCTTAGGACAGGGTCTTTGCAGAGTTGAGTCAGAGGAGCAG
Source organism: Phyllobates terribilis (assembly GCF_046119375.1). Taxonomy (NCBI): domain Eukaryota; kingdom Metazoa; phylum Chordata; class Amphibia; order Anura; family Dendrobatidae; genus Phyllobates; species Phyllobates terribilis. The sequence goes on from NW_027362768.1 coordinate 149,758,651, forward strand.
AGCAGAGAAGCTCAGCCAGAAGGGCTGACAGGGAGTTGTGGTTCCGGCTGGGCCCAGCTCCAAGGCCAAGAGAGAGAGAGGAGTCTGAAGGACCCAGAGAAAACAAGGGGGAACTCCAAGAACCCAAAATTAGATCAGAGGGTGAAGAGTTGGCACCTAGGGTACCGGATCCCAAGCTGGCAGAGAGAAAAGCACACCTTAGCCAGAGACCGGAGGTCGTGGGCAGGATCTGCCACGACCCTCACCACATCCACCAGGAAGGCAGACCAAGTATAGGGTCAGGGAACCCAGAGGAGGTGTACCCACCAAGAGACCCGAGGGAGCCGGACATAGGTGGATCCCTGGTGAGAACGGCCAGAAGAGAGGGAAAGTCAGACAGGAGCTCAGGACCACGCTCCAGAACTGCCTGGGGGTTAGCCGAGTCCAGGACCTGGTGGACGCAGCACGGCTCGGGTGGTCGCTTCAGGCCAGAGTGACCATAAGAACACCCGTAAGTAAAAACCCCTGAACTGCACAGCCCGACTCTGAGTCTTCTTGCTGATTCATCCTGCACCTTCACAACCACCATCCTCTACATCTGACCCCCTGAGGCTATACCCCTCCCGTTGGGGGTTATACTACCAAAGCTGCACACATACCAACAGCCTCAGCGGACCCTGCTGCAGCGGCGGCCTTTTGACCGCAAATCAACGGGTGGCGTAGTCGACACAAAGAACTCTAATAACATCTGTAGGACTGCCACACACTGAGCTTGACACCCTGGGCACGGACCGGGTCACCGCCACTCGGAGACTACAACCCCCATCTGATCCGGCTCCGGGTATCCCCTAAACAACACTGGCCCAGGGGGCGCGTCAACTTTGGCGTAGTCGGCAGGATAACGTGCCCGCAACAACCGGGTACTGCGTGCCTGAAGAAAAGTTCACCGTTACCTCAAAAAGAAGTCTCCCGCCGGTTCCGGAGGGTCCCCGCCAACGGACCCCATCACAGGTCGTTTCCCGCCGGTTGTCCGCCATTTGCAGCTTTTTCCCGCCATCCATGGAGTTTCCCGCCACTGGGAGACGATTCCCGCCATTTCCAAAGATTTCCCGCCTTGGAAGAGCGGACGCCATTATGGGCGTGCCAGAGGGTGGCAAGAGGCCACCTCCCATCGTGGGCCAGGTCGAAGAATGGCGCCAAAAGCGGAAACCGCGCCCACCAACAGAGACTGTGATGCTGGAAGTGTCCATCAGCGTAAGAGAACTGCCCCTGGAACTGACAATCACAAAGTTGCCCCGGGACCACCCTAAATGTGGGCGGAGACAGAACAAGAGAACAAAGATGGGTGTCGCCTGGAGCAGTCTGGAGAGAGCGCACCCGGAGACAAGACGTCTGGAAGAGAGTCCAGAGAGAGCCTACCCGGAGATGGAGGGAGAGTCAGGCAGCACCGACCCAGTGGTCAGGAGCCTGTTGCAGGTCGCCACTCCAGAAGGCCTGCTGGAGATCCTAGCACAGCTCCCCCGAGACCGGGAGTGTGCACAGACCGCGCTGGAGGGCCTCGCACGGAGGATGGCCCGGGTGCAGCGAGAGACGTTGGCGGAGTGGAGCCGAGAGATGGCCCAGCGGACCGAAACCCGTCAGCGGAGCACGCCACCCGAGACGAGGAGACAGACCGCCTCTGAGGATGGTGCAGGAGAACTGAAGGCCGGAGACGGCGCCGAGAAGGGAGCTGAACGGACGGAGGCAGGTAAAGGGGACGTCTCTACCCCGAGCCGAGAAACCGCGTACCTGTCCCAGCTCCCCGTCGCAGAGCCCGAAATTCCCCCTGCCGTGCCCGTCGCTGCATCGTCACCGCCGCAGACTAGGCCTCAACCGGAAACCGCGGCCGCGACCCCTGTGACGTCACGCGCTTCGACCCTGAGCGCGGCAAAGCAGGAAATACCACCGGCCTGGTCGCAAGGCCTAGTACCCCCGGGCGCCGCCATTCCAACAGCGCCCCCTACCTCCGCGGAGCCACCAGCCTGGTCGCAGGGCCGAGTAACCACGGGCGCCGCCGTTCTTACGGTGCCCTTTTCCTTTAGCGTGCCCCAAGCCTGGTCGCAAGGCCTGGTCAACCCGGGCGCCGCTACCACCACAGCGCCCATAACACCCAAAGTACCGCACCTGGGTGAAAATCTATTTGCCCAGCATACGTGCCCGGATGGGCAGCCCTTCATATGGCCCCAGGAGTACATTCAGCTGGAACTCCAGAGAGCAAGGCCCATGTGCGAGCCCCTGATTCCGGCTCCGAAGCCCGTAAAGAGGACCTCGCCCCCGCTGGAGGAGGCACAGTTCGAGTGGGACCCCACTGGAGAAGACCTCATGGGGTTCACTCAGGAGACTTGGGCGGCCGCAGCGGAGCGTGCAGAGTGCTGCCGCCAGCAGCTCGAGGTCTTCGAGAGGGAGCGGAGAGAGAGGCGGGTCCGGGAACAGCAAATGCAGATAAGGAGCGCGGAGCAGAAGAGCCGGACCAGGAGGAAACCCCGTGCAGCTCATGGTCCCCGTGCCACTGGGACTGTGATAAAATTCAATATGCAGCATGGGTGGGGCTTCATTAGAAACCATCATACCCCCGGCGACGTCTTTGTGACCCGCAGAGACGTAGAAAGCCATCTGCCGGAGGGACACAGAGGTCGTGACCTGTATGTAGGGGACGAGGTCACCTTCACCCGGCACAAGTGTGCCAAAGGACCCTACGCCCTCCATGTGCATCGCCTGACGGAGGAGGAGCTGCGGTGTGAGGAGGAGCAAGAGGACCCGGACGGGTCTGAAGAATCTAAAGAAGGAGCAGGAGGACGCCGTCGTTGAAGTACGGTAGAGAGAGACTGTATAAAGTTGCCCGTCGGGGTACCAAGAACTGTTACTTATTTAAAATATAGTCCCCGTTGGGACCAGCAGATTGAACTGAAACCCGTGTGTCCCTATTCCCACTGACCGAGGACTGAGAGCGGTCAATCCTCCCTAATACCTGGCCGAGGACTGAGAGCGGCCATATTTCCCTTGTATATAGTTGCGCTTCCTAAAGCGCCCCCTACCGGTTTTATAGGAAACTGTTTTCTTCCAAAAGAGACTGTCGCACTTTACCCGGTCACAAGTTGCACCGTGGCCGGAGGAACAAGAATGTTTCCAATGAAAAGTTTTATATGAAAAGTTTATAGCTGATGATATCTATATGATGTTTTATATGTTGATGTTTATGAAAAAAATTGTATGTTTGGATGTTTTTTATATCTTACAGCCCGAGGACGTGCTGTGATTTACCAGGGGGGAATGTAGCACCCTGAGGACTCGGCTGCTACAGGGGTATTGCACCTCAAGCCAGAGGTGTGGTATTCCACTCCCGGGTAAGGATGGAGTGTGGAACTGAGCTCAGTTAGCTGCATGCACTACACACATCCCATTTCCGGGGAACAGACCGATGGTACTCCCACTAGAGAAATGTGCAGGTACGACAGTGTCTGTTCCTGGCTGGAGTGGGAGGGGGGTGGAACATCCCAGTAGTGTAGGGGCAGATAGGGGGAGCAGCCTGGGTAAAGCTAGGAGCTCATTGGGTGCTGGTCACCTGAGCTCACACATAGAGGGAGTATATAAGGTGGGCACCATCTTAGGACAGGGTCTTTGCAGAGTTGAGTCAGAGGAGCAGAGCAGAGAAGCTCAGCCAGAAGGGCTGACAGGGAGTTGTGGTTCCGGCTGGGCCCAGCTCCAAGGCCAAGAGAGAGAGAGGAGTCTGAAGGACCCAGAGAAAACAAGAGGGAACTCCAAGAACCCAAAATTAGATCAGAGGGTGAAGAGTTGGCACCTAGGGTACCGGATCCCAAGCTGGCAGAGAGAAAAGCACACCTTAGCCAGAGACCGGAGGTCGTGGGCAGGATCTGCCACAACCCTCACCACATCCACCAGGAAGGCAGACCAAGTATAGGGTCAGGGAACCCAGAGGAGGTGTACCCACCAAGAGACCCGAGGGAGCCGGACATAGGTGGATCCCTGGTGAGAACGGCCAGAAGAGAGGGAAAGTCAGACAGGAGCTCAGGACCACGCTCCAGAACTGCCTGGGGGTTAGCCGAGTCCAGGACCTGGTGGACGCAGCACGGCTCGGGTGGTCGCTTCAGGCCAGAGTGACCATAAGAACACCCGTAAGTAAAAACCCCTGAACTGCACAGCCCGACTCTGAGTCTTCTTGCTGATTCATCCTGCACCTTCACAACCACCATCCTCTACATCTGACCCCCTGAGGCTATACCCCTCCCGTTGGGGGTTATACTACCAAAGCTGCACACATACCAACAGCCTCAGCGGACCCTGCTGCAGCGGCGGCCTTTTGACCGTCAATCAACGGGTGGCGTAGTTGACACAAAGAACTCTAATAACATCTGTAGGACTGCCACACACTGAGCTTGACACCCTGGCACGGACCGGGTCACCGCCACTCGGAGACTACAACCCCCATCTGATCCGGCTCCGGGTATCCCCTAAACAACACTGGCCCAGGGGGCGCGTCACATGCAGCCTACCGAGTCCTGGTCCACACTCCATCCTTACCCGGGAGTGGAATATCACACCTCTGGTTTGAGGTGCAATACCCCTGTAGCAGCCGAGCCCTCGGGGTGCTACATTCCCCCCTGGTAAATCGCAGCACGTCCTCGGGCTGGAAAAGAATAAAAACAATTTAAAAAACATACAAATTTTTAAAGTGCACTCGCATATAAGACATTAACTATCAACTCATCCCTTTATGGGAAGTACTCTTCTCTTTTTAACGTTACTGGTATAAAACATTATAAAACATCTTGCTAATACCACCGGAACTCTTTTATAAAACACTATGTAAAACTTTCGCATTACTATTTTAGCAGCATATTAAACTTCTTCACATAAGATATTTTCAAGTAAAACACACGTCACCAGGGTACAGGTCACATCCGTGATGTCCCTCTGGCAGGTGGCTCTCGACGTCCCTTCTTGTGACGAAGAAGTCGGTTGCGGCCTCCGGGTCTCTAACGAAACCCCAGCCGTGCTCTAGCTGGAATTTTACTACGGTCCCGGTGGCTCGGGGACCGTGGTTGGCGTGGGAGTCCTGACGGGCCCTCCGCTTTTGTTCCGCGCCCCGGGCCTGGAGTCGCTCCTCCCTGATGCGTCTCTGCCGCCGCTCCCTTTCAAAGGTGGCCAGCTGCTGACGGCAGCAATCTAGGTGACGAGCTGCGTCCGCCTGTGTTTCTTGGGGGAACCCCATTAGATCTTCGCCGGTGGGGTCCCATTCGCGCTGGGCTTCCTGTAATGCGGGCTGGGCGACTTCTGCGGGCTCCGGAGCCGGTATCAGAGGCTCACGCGGGGGTGGAACTCTCCTTGGGGGGCCGCTGGCCAGCTCGCCGGCCACACCAGGGGCATTCCATCTGGGCCCGTATGCTGGCTGAAGAGATCCGCGCCCAGGGGTGGTATGGCACGGGACCCCCATCGGGGAGCAGCGCCCGGGGGCACTCGGCCTTGCGACCAGGCCGGTGGTCGTCTGTTGGTCGCGCCCGGGGGTGGCACCGCCAAGGCAGGGGGCGCTGGTGAGGCAGCGGCGCCCGGGTGTACTAGGCCTTGCGTCCCGGCCTGTGACGTCTCCTGCTTTACGGCGCCCAGGTTCAGAGGGCACAGCGCGGGGCGTGTCAGCGACGCCTGAGGCCTAGCTGGCTGCGGTGGAGGTGTGGTATCAGGTACGGTCCCCGGGGCATCGAGTCCCGCAACGGAGGGTGGGGGCAGGCTGGTGGTCTCAGGGCTTGGGGTGATGACGTCCCCATTACCTGCCTCGGCCTCCGTGGCCTCCTCTGCGGCATCGTCCGCAGCCGCTGGTCCATCTTCTCCGCCCTCAGAGGCAGGCGCGCTGCTCGGTCCTTGCGGTGTCTCCTGCTGGCCGGTTACGTGTTGCCGGGCCAACTCCTCCTTCCACCCGGCAAACACATCTCGCTGCGCCCGGACCATCCTCTGATTCAGATCCTCCAGCGCAGCTCGCACGCAGTCCGGGTCTCTGGGCAGCTGTGCCAGCAATTCCGTTAAGCTGCAAGGTGGTTCAGCTTGCAGCAGGCTGCGGGTCAGGGTGCTGGTGGGGTTCGCTGCTCCCTCCATCTCCGGGTGCAGTAGGTCCAGACTGATCCAGGCCGCACCCGGCCCCACAGTTTACTTTCCTATCCGCCCCCATGGGGGGTGGTCTTGGGGGCATCTGCTGACAATCACCTTTAGGGGCAGCCCCCCACGTTGATGGACATCTCCACTGCTGCGTTCATGGTTGCTGGTGGTGGGCTCTTTCTTTGGCGCCATTCTGGGACCTGGCCCACGATGGGAGGTGGCTTCCTGTTATCTTTTGGCGCACACATTATGGCGCTTGTTCTTCTGGGACGGGCGCCATCTTTAACACAATAAAACAGTCTCTTTTCAGGCACGCAATACCCGTTGGGGCGGGTTGGTTTGAATCCTGCCGACTACGCCAAAGTTGACGCGCCCCCTGGGCCTGTGTGTGCGGGGAATACCCGGAGCCGGATCGCTGGGGGTTGTAGTCTCCGTGGCGCTGACCCGATCCGTGCCCAGGGTGGTCAATTCAGTGGCAGTCTTATTAGTGATATAATTGTCCGACTACGCCACCCGTGGATTGCGGTCAGTGGGGACCGCCGCTGCAGGGCAGACCGCTGAGGCTGGTTTTATGTGCGCAGCTTAGAATGGGATGACTCCCCACGGGAGGAGTATAGCCTTAGGGCAGTTAGTGTGGATGATGGGAGTGATGGTGCACGAGCGTCCCAGCACTGGTAGTGCTGGAGTGGCGAAGAAGCACAGAGACGTGTGGTTGCAGTTTCCAATGCTTTACTCACAGTTCTTTACTGGTCCTAGTCACCTCGGTACCGGCGGTGACTGCCCAAGCCGTGCTGCGTCCACACCGAAGGCATCAAAACTATGAATTAACACATGTGGAATTATATACTTAACAAAAAAGTGTGAAACAACTGAAAATATGTCTTATATTCTAGGTTCTTCAAAGTAGCCACCTTTTGCTTTGATGACTGCTTTGCACACTCTTGGCATTCTCTTGATGAGCTTCAAGAGGTAGTCACCGGAAATGGTCTTCCAACAATCTTGAAGGAGTTCCCAGAGATGCTTAGCACTTGTTGGCCCTTTTGCCTTCACTCTGCGGTCCAGCTCACCCCAAGCCATCTCGATTGGGTTCAGGTCTGGTGACTGTGGAGGCCAAGTCATCTGGCGTAGCACCCTATCACTCACCCTCTTGATCAAATAGCCCTTACACAGCCTGGAGGTGTGTTTGGGGTCATTGTCTATAAATGATGGTCCAACTAAACGCAAACCAGATAGAATAGCATGCCGCTGCAAGATGCTGTGGTAGCCATGCTGGTTCAGTATGCCTTCAATTTTGAATAAATCCCCAACAGTGTCACCAGCAAAGCACCCCCACACCATCACACCTCCTCCTCCATGCTTCACAGTGGGAACCAGGCATGTAGAGTCCATCCATTCACCTTTTCTGCGTCGCACAAAGACACGGTGTTAATTCATAGTTTTGATGCCTTCAGTGTGAATGTACAATTTTCAAAGTCATGAAAATACAGAAAAATCTTTAAACGAGAAGGTGTGTCCAAACTTTTGGTCTGTACTGTATTTTTTTAGATGAACAGATTTATGGCCAAAAAAAATATCTTTTATTTTTCTACTAAGATATTATTTAATTTTTAAATTTTCATATAGACATTAGAGCTCCATAAATATCCGTGTTGTATGGAGCCCAAATATGGCACCTTTGAGGCTCTACTGTACCTCCCTGTGCTTCTACTTCCATATAGATAGCTTTTTTTTCTGGAAAAATCTTTAACTGGCCACAACATACATCACAATCAGTGATTGGCCACTTCCAGAAACTTCTCCCAACAGAGTATCACAAAATCATGTTTTTATCTTTTAAACCAGGTCATCTCGTGCCACTGATTTCAGGATATGCTTGTAACGGGTCTGGGAGGCGGAACCTCTGGGCTACAATACAAGGGGGCGGTCCTTGTAAAGGAGCGGGTGGCGACCAGGCAGGTAGTCACAGGAGGTGACCAGGACAGTCTTTGGGTGTACGGGCAGGAGGACACGGCAAGTGATCGGGGCAGTCTCTGGATAAAGGGTAGGTACGACCTGTGATGGCTGAACCTCCAGGTAGGCTAGCAAGGCAGATGAAGAATGTGTGCTCCCAGGTGAGCAAGCGAGAGTCTCTGGAATAGCAGGTGGTCACAGCACGTGACGGCGGAGCCTCCAGGTAGGCAAGCAGGCAGGTAACGGAGAAGCGCTCCCAGGTGAGCGGGCAAGAGTCTCAGGAATAGCTGGTGGTCACAGCACGTGACAGCGGAGCCTTCGGGCAGGCAAGCAGGCAGGTAGCGGAGAAGCGCTCCCAGGTGAGCGGGCAAGAGTCTGGAGTAGCTGGTGGTCACAGCACGTGACAGCGGAGCCTCCGGGCAGGCAAGCAGGCAGGTAGCGGAGAAGCGCTCCCAGGTGAGCGGGCAAGAGTCTGGAGTAGCTGGAGGTCACAGCACGTGACAGCGGAGCCTCCGGGCAGGCAAGCAGGCAGGTAACGGAGAAGCGCTCCCAGGTGAGCGGGCAAGCTGGTCCATAGACAGACTGACCGGAGTTGTAAGGCAGACCGTCGGACCTCAGGCAAGCAGGCAGGTAGCTGAGGTGCGCTCCCAGGTGAGCGGGCAGGCTGGTCCTTAGACAGACTGACAGGAGTAGTAAGGCAGACCGTCGGACCTCAGGCTAGCAGACAGGTAGCAAGTAATCAGGCAGGAATCTGACAGGTAACTGGCAGGTAACTGGCAACGGGACCTGAGGGCTGAAGCACAGGTGAGACACAGGTGCAAACAACATTGCTCGGGCACCTCCATTTTGGAGGAGGTGCCTTATATATGATGAAGTCCTCCGGCCATTGGCCGGGGACTCCTTAGGACGGCGCGCGCGGCCCCTTTAAGAGGAGGGGAGCGCGCGCGCGCCCTAAGCACCGGGGCCGGGAAGGAGCGCGCGCTGAGAGCAGAGCGGGAGGAGGACGCCGGGAAGGAGCGCGCGCTGACAGCAGAGCGGGAGAGGGACGCCGGGCACGGGGCAGAGCGGTGAGGGGAGCAGCGTCCCTGCCTAACAGAGGGCAGGGACGCCGGCACTACAATGCTGAGTTTAGTAAGAAAGAACACATTTGTTTACCTACTGTTGGATATTTTGGGTCCTTTTGTGTTGTTAGGTGCCCATTACTGTATCAGGGCCTGCGCCCACGGCGGCCACGTGACCTCTTTGTAACATGGTTTTTAAGAATAATACAATAGTTGTAGAAAACATCTTCAAGTCATTTGTTTGAAGCAGCCATGTAACAAGTTCATGTGTTTGGCATTCCGGGTCATTGTACGGACTGAACCGTGGCAGAGATGTATACATGTGGCCAAGGCTAGTAAGCTGAAGCAGAAGGCAAATATTTTGTAATACAAAAATTATAAAGTGATTTTAACTCCCATTACATGGCCAAAAATTACACAGTGAGAGCACTCAGTCCCTGTGACTTCAGGGGAACTGGAGTTATTTGTTGCTTAATTCCTGTAGAGACTGTAAAAGTAAAGGTCAATGCTGTAAAGAAAAAAGTGATTTTTGTTTGGTTGCTTCTTTGATGCTTTTTAATAAACCACAGGACAATTGTGGTAGTTTTTTGTTCCTTTTAAATTTATACCAAAAAGCTTTTGTCTTTTTTTGTCAGACACAACTTGGTCTAACAGGAAGAACATGCCGATAATTACCATCAAAATTGTGTTAGTGCAAAATCTGATCTGGGCACACTGCTGTCCTCCTTTTGTGATGGCCGCCTTGTTTCTTGGTATTCTATTCCTGGGTTTGCTAGTAAATGTTATTTGCTTCCTGTAAGAATATAAAATCTAATTTCCAGTAATTTAATATCAATACTTGATTGAACACATGACATTCAACCTTGTTCGGAGACGCGGAGCGAGCTGCTTCTTCTATTTTTGTTATCAGTGATCTCTCCTCGCATGGTACATTATAGGCAACATAACCCTCATTCATAATTCATTTGTTTTCAGGTGTATTTGGTTCCAGCTGTAAATCACACGGATAAAATGTATTTTTCAAAATATCTGATATATTAAAATGTGTTCTTATTTTTCTAATGCCGAAATGAAGTAAAATAGGACCCCTTACCAACAATGGATCTGCTCTAAATAACTTTTCGACCACTGATACATTTTGTTATTTTATCCTGTATTAAGAAACGTTGTGCAGAATCCATTTCCTCTCTAAAGAAATATGAACATGATAAGGTTGGGTCCATATCTCAGGACCCCCTCAATGTGCTAGAGTGGACCACCACTTCAGAGAAAAACTCATAACCAAGTGGACTCATCCAACTTTTCCGACCCATTTGGCACACATGGTAATGCTTAGCTTTCTCTGGTGATGCCAGTTGACTGTCAGGAGTTAAAAAACTGGGCCTATGATGATCATATATCAGTCAATTGGATTCAAAGTTGAGTTTGGGTTTATATGTAATTTTATATAAAGCTAACTCATCCTACTGCACTCTTATTAGTCCCTATTCCAAGTGCATCTCCTAGTAATATCCTAGGTCACATTCATAGGAAGAAAAATTATGTTAGTGTTATGACTGAGCCCTAACACTCACGCGGGGATGATCAAACCAGGGAAAATGTTAAACCTGCACAGCACAGGTTCCTATACAGACTAGGCAAATCCCTAACCTGACCCTGATTTGTTCCTGCCTGACCGTGGAGGTTAGCACCCTAAAAGTATGTAATGGCACCCCCACTCAATGATTACTGACCCTGAGTGTCCTTAACTGCACACTCAGCTATACACAGACTGTAACCCAAAAAAACAACAACAGAAAGTAGTGCACATAGACAGGCGGTGAGACGCAAGGCTAAAGATGTGTTCACACAGTCATATAAGGAAGACGTAAGTAAAAAAATGAACTCAAAAAGATCTTCGGTATACATGAAAACCACGAGACCCTAAATGTTGCAAAATGGGAAGAGTGCTGAGAAGGGGAAAACGCAAACAAACCAAAAGAGAAGCAATAAAGAAAACCTCAGCAAAATAATCCTTGACTGGGGAACTGGGACTCCAAACATCCATCTAACTTGGAATATAGCCAGCAAAAACTGTATGTGCCAGGAGAGTATAAATAGCCACTCCCAAGATGCCATAGGACAAACCAAACGAGCAAGTGAAAACACCTACACAGAAGCAAAACAAAAGAAAGACAAGAGCATTATTAGCAGTTGGACAGAGACAACACAGGCTGTGGTCCAACAAAGAGGGAACCGACCCACAGACAGAGATCACTGGATCGAGTCTCGGAGTCGAGCCATGACACTTAGTATGTATATGGGGTATGAGAGAAAACTGGAGTAGCCAAAAAAAGTAATTCAAGTATGGAAATATCTGAAAAAGTCTGTTAATATGTTGCCCTGATCAAAATTGAAGGATTTGTCCATGAAACAAGTGATCACCTATTCACAGGTAATAACTTACTAATCGGTATTGATCCGAGGGCTGGATGAATTTTTTTTATTCCCAACAGGATACTTTTATTTCTGTTACAAAAATGGAGCGACAGGAGGGATGCTCGACTTTCGCTCCATTCATTGTCTATAGGACTGCTGGAAAGAGGTGAGTGCAGTGCTTGGCAGCCCTGTTGGGAATGAATGAAACAGTGGATGGGCATGTGCACTGCTGCTGCAGGGATAAAAGCAGTCAGACCCTCACAAACTAAAATATTATCACCTATCCTGAGGAACTAAATTCAACAGTTAGTCTAACAAGGCCGTAGTACTAAAAACAAAACCACCCTGCAGTCTGGAATAAATGTCATATTTTGTGAATTAATTATAAATATATCAAAATATAATGGATATGAATAAATATATATGAATAGATGTCATATATTGTAAATAAGTTGATTGACACTTGTTTATTGGCCCTATACTGGGACCGAGAAAGACTTAAAGGAGTTGTCCACTACTTTCACATTGATGCCCTACCCGTAGGATAGGGCATCAATGTATGATCGGCCGGGGTCCCGCACCCGGCACCCCCACCGATCAGCTGTTATCGGTGCCGGCGGCAGAAGTACTTACCTGCAGTGCTTGGCTGTCAAGTTGTACTGGCCGGCGCTTGTTACTGCACATCCGCCTCTCATTCAATTCAATGGGGGGCAGTTGTGCAGTACCCCGCGGCGGCCACTACAGATGGATGGCCAAGCACCACAGGTAAGGACTTCCGGCCGGCCCCCGCCGCTGCCGGCACCTAGAACAACTGCTCAGCGAGGTTGCCGGGTGCTGGACCCCAGCCGATCGTACATTGATGCCCTATCCCTGGGATAGGGCATCAATGTGAAAGTAGTGGATAACTTCTTTAATCTCATCTTTCAGTGCCCATACAACATCATGTTGTCAGCAGCACATCTTATATTAAAATTGCTGATGTGCTGCAGATAACAATGATTTTTATGCTGGCATAACCGATCTGTTCATCTGACGAATGAGCTTTTTGCCAATCTGATAATCGTAAATGAGTGTTCTTACATACACTTGGCCCATATAAAAGGCCCTTTACTGCCACCAGTCCATCATAATGACACATGCGCATCATGTCATCATGTACACTCTGTAAACCAAGAGTGCTGGGAAGCGGCATTAATAAGGTAAGTGTAATACAAATATTATTGGCCAATGATATTGGGTCTGGCCAATGTTATTCCTTTACCTTACTCTTGCACCTCGTCTTTGCCCCTGGATCCCTTGTTCCCATAATACTATAACACGCAACATCATGTGTGTGTCTTGTCACATCAATGATGTGACATAATGCCTACTAATAAGAAGAGGCACTGGGGATCCAACTAGGTAGAAGGAGCCTCGTAGGGCTTCTATCTGTTGGCCAAGACCTACCAATGTGGCCTCTGAACCAGGGTCCTGCCAATCGATTCACTCATCTCTAAAAGCATGGGTCTACTGAATTGCTCTTCTACTAACCAATGTGATGTGTTGAGCATCAAGATATTTTACTACATAGTGATATGTCAGTCAAGTTAAAAAATGCTCCATCCGTATCTACTTGGCATAACCACGGCAGAGTAGATTCTTTGCCACATCCCCAACCACGGGCAGCACCTCGCCAGCCACAGATTGAAATAATACTTGTCTAATCTCTATTTTCTTGAGAAGGACACATCGGGGGGCAGTTGGGTTGTCCCCACAGGCATGAGATTGTCAAAAGATCCCATTTAAGTAGGCAGGATCTGATGACAAAGCCCCACGTCTATGGCTATATATGTTTTATTTAAATTTTTAGGTTCTGTAAGTGACTAATCGGCGTTTTGACTGTAGATAAATGTTTTCATTAGTAACTTGTGGCTTCTTTTCTGGTGAAATTGCTCTTTAAATCATGAGACTTGAGGTTGACTTGATCATTTTTATATGCAGTAATATAAGAAAAAAGTCAACCATTCTGTTATCGGGATATGTTTACTGATTCACACTGGTGAATCCAAATTGCCCATTGAATCTGCTGTGCAGCTTATCAGTTTGTCACTTGGAGCATTACGAAGGCAGAGAAAAGCCATTTATTCCTATGAGAAAGAAAGAAAAAGGTGAAATAAACTAAACAGTGTCGTGTATAAGTTTGGTAATTGACACTGTACTGCATAGCATAAAGCGAGAGCAGGTGGATCTACAGTCTATTCTTTCTATTCCTGAAGGCTCAATTGTGATTTCCCTCCTCCGGTTGCTTAATGCTCTGTGACATAGGAATATAAGTCATTTCCAGCCAATGCACCTGATCTAGAGAAGCCATAAGCAGCTTGCTTTTTGTTCAAAGAATCAACAGAGGCTGGTGAGTTGGCTTAGATATGGGAGAATATGCAGAGTAAGCCAGCTCCTGCCATCAGCACATATTGAGATGGGTCCAGACTCCCTTACAGACATTCTCATTCTTCTATCAAAAAGACTGCGGACAGAGCAGCATCAAGAATTGCAAATTAATAATTCCCGGTGTATGGAGCTGGCATGTGTGATGGTCAAACACACTGTAAGCATGCCACGATGCATACCGTGCAGGTGGACTTTTCTCAAAAAGAAGCAAAGTAAGGATTTAAAGAGGGTATTCTAAAATAGAAAGGTGACTATTTACTGAAAAAGTAGTAACTAGTATAAGAGTAAGAATTAGTGAGTAGTAGTTACTGAGAGAGTAGTAGTTACTGATAGGGTGCTTGTTACTGAGAGGGTAGTAGTTACTGAGAGTGTAATATTCCCTGATAAGGTATTAGTTATTAATAGGGTAGGAGTTACAGATAAGGTAGTAGTTACTGAAAGGGTCCTAGTTACTGAGAAGGTACTATTTACTGATAGAGTAATAGTTACTGATAAGGTAGTGGTCATTAATAGGGTAGTAATGACTAATAGGGTAGGAGTTACTGATAGGGTAGGAGTTACAGATGGGGTAGTAGTAACTGAGAGGGTAGTAGTTACTGAGATAGTAGCTACTGAGGGCGTAATAGTTACTAAGCAGATATTAGATACTGAGAGGGTACTAGTTATTGAGGTTATAGTTTCGTATAGGGTGCTAGTTACTAGGAGAGTACTAGTTACTGAGAGGGTACTAGTTACCGAAAGGGTATTAGTTATGGACAGGGTGCTAGTTACTGGTAGGGTAGCAGTCATTGATAGGGTAATAGTTATTTAGAAAGCAGTAGTTACTGAGAAGGTAGTAGTTACTAATAGGGTTGTACTTACTGAAAGGGTACTAGTTACTATTAGGGTAGGCGTTACAGATAGGGTAGTAGTTACTGAGTGTGTACTAATTACTGAGAAGGTACTAATAACTGGAAGAGTAGTAGTAGTAAAACAAGGTACTAGTTACTGAGAGAGTAGTAGTTGCTGACATAGTAGTAGTTACTAAGAGGGTAATAGTTACTGATAGGGTGCTAGTTACTAAGCAGGTATTAGATACTGAGAGGGTACTAGTTACTGAGAAGGTTATAATTATGGATGGGATGCTAGTTACTGAGAGGGTAGTATCTACTGAGAGGGTAATAGTTACTGATAGGGTAGTAGTTACTAATAGAGTTGTACAGTCATGGCCAAAAGTATTGAGAATGAGACAAATAGTAATTTTTCCAAAGTTTACTGCTTCATTTTTTGTAATGGCAATTTGCATATACTCCTGAATGTCAAAGAGTGATCAGCTTAACAGCAATTACTGTACTTGCAAAGTCAATATTTGCCCAGAAAATGAACTTTAACCCCCAAAACACATTTCAACATCATTGCAGTCCTGCCTTAAAAGGAGCAGCCAACATCGTTTTAGTGATTGATCCATTAACACAGGTGTGGGTGTTGATGAGGACAGGGCTGGCGATCAATCAGTCATGATTAAGTAAGAATGACATCACTGGACTCTTTAAAAGGAGGCTGGTTCTTGGTATCATTGTTTCTCTTCAGTTAACCATGGTTATCTCTAAAGAAACATGTGCAGCCATCATTGCACTGCACAAAAATGGCCTAACAGGGAAGAGTATCGCAGCTACAAAGATTGCACCTCAGTCAACAATCTATCGCATCATCAAGAACTTCAAGGAGAGAGCTTCCATTGTTGTCAAAAAGGCTCCAGGGCGCCCAAGAAAGACCAGCAAGCGCCAGGACCGTATCTTAAAACTGTTTCAGCTGCGGGATCGGACTACCAGCAGTGCCGAGCTTGCTCAGGAATGGCAGCAGGCTGGTGTGAGTGCTTCTGCATGCACTGTGAGGCGGAGACTCTTTGAGCAAGGGCTGGTTTCAAGGAGGGCAGCAAAGAAGCCACTTCTCTCCAGAAAAAACATCAGGGACCGACTGATATTCTGCAAAAGGTACAGGGAGTGGACTGCTGAGGACTGGGGCAAAGTCATTTTCTCTGATGAATCCCCTTTTCGATTGTTTGGGACATCTGGAAAACAGCTTATTCGGAGAAGAAGAGGTGAGCGCTACCACCAGTCTTGTCTCATGCCAACTGTAAAGCATCCTGAAACCATTCATGTGTGGGGTTGCTTCTCAGCCAAGGGAATCGGCTCACTTACAGTCTTGCCGAAAAACACAGCCATGAATAAAGAATGGTACCAGAATGTCCTCCAAGAGCAACTTCTCCCAACCGTCCAAGAGCAGTTTGGCGCCCAACAATGCCTTTTCCAGCATGATGGAGCACCTTGCCATAAAGCAAAGGTGATAACTAAATGGCTCAAGGAACAAAACATAGAGATTTTGGGTCCATGGCCTGGAAACTCCCCAGATCTTAATCCCATTGAGAACTTGTGGTCAATCATCAAGAGACGGGTGGACAAACAAAAACCAACAAATTCTGGCAAAATGCAAGCATTGATTATGCAAGAATGGACTGCTATCAGTCAGGATTTGGTCCAAAAGTTGATTGAGAGCATGCCAGGGAGAATTACAGAGGTCTTGAAGAAGAAGGGGCAACACTGCAAATATTGACTTTGTAATGCACACGCCCGGACTGACTGGCGTGTGCGTGTTTATGTAGTGATTCCACTGTGCAATGAACCGGAGAGTGCCTGGAGGGGCGTAACTAAGTATCTGCCCGATCCGACCAAGGTCGCACGACGGCATACGACGCCAGGAACCGAGCAGAGGAACCAGGGTCTACTCCAGGTCAGACACCAGACACGGCTGTTGACCCACACCGGGGAATACAGGAACAGGCAGACTAGAGCGCAGGCTGGGTAGGGTCCAGTACAGACTGGGAGACAAATTCGAAACCGCAGGCGCGGCGGACAGAGCTGAGCAAAGCGAAAACCGCAGGCGCGGCGGACAGAGCTGAGCAAAGCGAAAACCGCAGGCGCGGCGGACAGAGCTGAGCAAAGCGAAAACCGCAGGCGCGGCGGACAGAGCTGAGCAAAGCGAAAACCGCAGGCGCGGCGGACAGAGCTGAGCAAAGCGAAAACCGCAGGCGCGGCGGACAGAGCTGAGCAAAGCGAAAACCGAAGGCGCGGCGGACAGAGCTGAGCAAAGCGAAAACCGCAGGCGCGGCGGACAGAGCTGAGCAAAGCGAAAACCGCAGGCGCGGCGGACAGAGCTGAGCAAAGCGAAAACCGCAGGCGCGGCGGACAGAGCTGAGCAAAGCGAAAACCGCAGGCGCGGCGGACAGAGCTGAGCAAAGCGAAAACCGCAGGCGCGGCGGACAGAGCTGAGCAAAGCGAAAACCGCAGGCGCGGCGGACAGAGCTGAGCAAAGCGAAAACCGCAGATGCGGTGGGGACAGGGCTCTGTACACACGGAACAGACTAGAAGGGAAAGGCAGAACCAGATACCCACAGAGTACTTGCAGAGAAGTAGCGAGTGGACCACAAACTCACAAACGGAAGTACAGTGACAACGAGCAGGAGTTAGGTACGAGTTCAGACTCTGCAGAAAAAGGGAAAGTACGGACATAGAGAAAAACAAAACAGGCTAGGAGAGTATTCAGACAAGTACAGACAGCAGCAAGATACAGGAGCGGGTTCACACAGGCCTGGAAATACAGCCTCCAGGATAGGCAGAAGACAACAGGCTAGAAGATAATACAGACTGGACACAGTTCAGACCCGGGAACTGATACCGAAGGCAGGAAACATAAACGGGACCTGGCATATCAGTGACCAAAGGCCAACTGACAGAACACAATGCTCAGGCAGGGATTCATTGGAGCAGCTGGGTTAAATACCAGATGGCAGACAGCAATAGGCTGAGGACGCACAAGGGGTGTGTCTGCAGCAGGTACAAAAAGCAGGAAGTGATCGGGCGCCGCCCATAAGCAGCAGACACAGAGGCAAACAGACAGCATGGAGGAAAGCCAGGCTAGCAAACTGGACTGGAGATCAAGTGCGCGCTCTTGCACAGTGGGAGATGGACCACTATGCAAGGACGCCGCCAGGTATGTTACAGACTTGCTGCATTAACTCATTCTAACTGTCAATATAACCTATTGGTACTCATAATATGATTGCAATTATATTTCTGTATGTGATATAAACATCAGACAAACACTAATAAAAACCAGAGGACAGCAGAAAATATAATTTTGGTGTCATTCTCAAAACTTTTGGCCATGACTGTACTTACTGAAAGGGTACTAGTTACTGATAGGAGTTACAGATGGGTTGGTAGTTACTGAAAGGGTACTAGTTACTAATAGGGTAGGAGTTACAGATAGGGTAGTAGTTACTGAGTGGGTACTAGTTACTGAGAAGGTACTAATAACTGGAAGAATAGAAGTAGTAAAACAGAAGGTCCTAGTTACTGAGTAGTAGTTGCTGACATAGTAGTTACTAAGAGGTTAATAGTTACTGATAGGGTGCTAGTTACTAAGGAGGTATTAGATACTGAGAGGGTACTAGTTACTGAGAAGGTTATAGTTATGGATGGAATGCTAGTTACAGAGAGTGCTAGTTACTGAGAGGGTAATAGTTACTGATAGGGTAGTAGATATTTAGAGAGTAGTAGTTACTGAGAAGGTAGTTACTAATAGAGTTGTACTTACTGAAAGGGTACTAGTTACTGATAGGAGTTACAGAGAGAGTACTAGTTACTGAGAGGGTATTAATTATGAATAGGGTGCTAGTTTCTGAGAGAGTATTAGTTACTGAGAGTGTATTAGTCACTGAGAGGGTACTATCTACTGATAGGGTAATAGTTACTGAGAGGGTACTAGTTACTAATAGGGTTGTACTTACTGAAAAGGTACTAGTTACTGATAGGAGTTACAGATGGGGTGGTAGTTACTGAGAGGGTACTAATTACTGAGATGGTACTAATTACTGATAGAGTAGTAGTAAAACAGAGGGTAATAGTTCCTGAGAGGGTAATATTTACTAAACAGGTATCAAATACTGAGAGGGTACTATCTACTGATAGGGTAATAGTTACTGAGAGGATAGTAGTTACTAAACATTTATTAGATACTGAGTTAGATACTGAGAGAGTACTAGTTACTGAGAGAGTATTAGTTACTGAGAGGGTACTATCTATTGATAGGGTAATAGTTACTGAGAGGGTACTAGTTACTAATAGGGTTGTACTTACTGAAAAGGTACTAGTTACTGATAGGAGTTACAGATGGGGTGGTAGTTACTGAGAGGGTACTAATTACTGAGATGGTACTAATTACTGATAGAGTAGTAGTAAAACGGAGGGTCCTAGTTACTGAGAGTAGTAGTTTTTGAGATAGTAGTAGTTACTGAGAGGGTATTAGTTACTGATCTGGTACTATCTACCAATAGGGTAGTAGTTCTGATAGGGCAGTAGTTACTGAGAAAGTAGTTATATATTGGGTTGTAGTTACTTAAAGTATACTAGCTACTGATACGGTACTAGTTACTAGATGGTACTACTTACTGATAGAGTATTAGTTATTGATAGGGTAGTAGGGTACTAGTTAAGGATGGTGTAATAGTAACTGAGAGAGTAGTAGTTACTGAGAGGGTAATGTTTACTTGGAGAGTAATAGTTACTCAGAGTGTTGTAGTTACTAATGGTGACTGGGAAAGTAGTAGTTATGGAGAGGGTAGTAATTACTAATATTTACTGAAAGAGTAGTAGTTACTGAGTGGGTAATAGTAACAAAGAGCAGTAGTTATCATGAAAATAGTTAAACGATAATGATAGTTTTTAGTAATGCAGTTATAAGTAAAACTTATTCCTAAAAGTAATACATAGGGAGTAGCAGAAGTAGGCAGTAGTTACTGAAAAAGTAATAGCTATTGAGAAATTAGTAGTTACCAATTTGTTAACAACGTAGTAATAGTAAAATGGTAGTAGTTCCCAAGAGAGTAATAGAGAGTCATAGTTACTGAGAAAGTAACAGTTACTGAGAGGTTAGTAGTAACAGAGTAATTTGTGCTAACAAAGTAATAGTCACAGAGAGAGTAGAAGCTTGAGAAAATAACATTTACTGAGCAAATAGTTTCTTTGTGTATTATTTACAGTAGGAGACGTCATTTAAAGCATAGCAGTTACTGAGAAAGTAAAAGTTACCAAGAAGGTAGTAATCTGTGAGAAATAATTTGCACCTTATAGTAATCTTCCTCCTGTTTTGATGAAGAAAGCACCACTGATAATCTTCTCAGAGATGGACAGGTAGCACAAAGGTGATTCAAAATTCTCGAAAATAAAAAAAATGGTTCATTTGTCACAATTCTAACATCCCAGAGTTCCCTTTGATCAGCTAAGAGTGATTTAATCTTGTAGTTAATATAAGCACCTACATAATACACATTTTCAATACTTATTCAATAATCCATCCTGCCATGTTTTAATTATATATCTAGCTACAACTAAAGTGGCTTTCCCAGATCCTTTTTTTTTTAAATCAACCAAATACGGATTAAAATAGTAAATACATTTTACTGGCTTTTTAAATCTTCCATTGCTTTGGGCATATGCTTCTTTTTTTTCCTGTTCATGTGCCCAATCTCTCTTCATACATGTCGAGATAATTTTAGTAATAAAAGCTCTAGACATTTTATAGCAGCGGTGCCTGGTATTACTGCTTCAAGTTAATGGTACTGAGCTGCAATACTAAGCGAATTCTCCGCTAAAAGCAAGGAGCCGTGCTTTACAGAGCAGTGTAAACAATAAATGGGACGTAGCATTCACTGGGGCATTACAACCCCTTCAAACAACTGGATTACTGATTGTCTGACCATCTGATCTAGTATTGAAGATATTCTATCGGTTTTAAACCTCCCAAAAACCCTGTAAACACTGCCAACTCACCAGTGAGGCCCGCCTCCGAGGAGCACAATTCGTAGTGTTCCTCTAAATAAAACAGTAAAAAAACATAGAACATGTCTGTTTTCTCTTATTTTTCTTCTTACTATCTCAGATCAGTTGCCTAAGTCATATATTACTTTTACACAATCCAGAAACTCTATAGGAAGCTCTTGGCTGTGCCTTCCTCTAAAGTTGGCCAGGTCATTGGATCTGGGTTTTTGACCGCTGATACTGTGTCACTTTGCAGCTGTAATCACAATGGATGGAAGTATATACATTTTTCCATCTGTGGAAAAAAAAAATGACAAGTGCACAGTCCTGCTGCAGTCGCACCATCCCGGCCAGGCTGTTTGGTAAACCAAATATGTTTCTGCTTGAAGTATTTTGGACAGAGGATTCGCTGTTTAAAAAACATGCCAGCTCTGATAGATGTGCTCTTTAATTGGGGAATTCTTGGCTGTGCTGTTTTACTTCTCATTTCTGTGTGATCGAACACATTTCATTATTGACTCACAACATTCCAAGCCATTTGGACTGTGGTTTTTTTTTTTTATGAGATCTAAGAAAGGAAGACATTTTAATTTTTGGCAGCTTTTGTATCTCATTTTTCTCCGCACGATTTCATTTATTGGCTTGTGAATATTAGGTGCTGCTTTTCAAATTAATTTTGCAATCACCTGATAACAACGTGATCATTAAATTCTGCAGGAAATATTAATCTGTTGACAATGACATCTAAAAGGAGCTGAAATTAAAATGTTTTTTTTTTCCTAAGTATCAGAACAATTTCCTTCAGATTGGAGCTGGTCCAGTCCTAGTAGACAACAGATTTTGTCAGGGTAAGCTACTGCCAGTTAGACATTATCTCTGCAGCGACCTCTGCAGGGAAAATGTAATATTACATTGCTTCTATTCAGTTACTAATGGATGGTTTGAGTCTACAAGAGTGGGGGCTGCTCTTAAAGGGAACCTGAGAGGAGATTGAGAATGAGACACTGGCTATATAATTGAAGTCATGTATGCTTTACTCTGAAGCGTTGTGACTTTTTAAAGAAAACATACATTCAAAAGCCAATATAAAAAAAATGAGAAAGCGGCACTCCCCAATGCAGTAAAAAATATTAAAAGTCCTTTATTCCATACTTTGGGACGTGGACTGGATATGCAGAGAAACATAGGAATTCAGGGAGAGAGAGGAACAAGACGACGGACGTTTCGCGCTAATCCAGTGCTTCCACTGGTCCAGGTGCCAACATTCAAAAGCCGCCAAGAGAACAAGAATAATTAGTCAAAGAGGCCAGCTCTTAAAAGAGTTTCCACGGACAGACTTTGGGAAAGCCACTCCATCCAGTAGATTCCAGAGGAACCCTGGCCTTCACCCTTTAACCACTATACAGGGATCTGGACTAACGCAGGGACCCCTGGATTACGTCGTCAGAGTGGCTGCTGGCCAGTGGAGTAGGCTGGCAGAGGATAGTCAGAATTCTGGCTCGCTACCAAGAAGTTTTGATCTAGTATAAAATCCTAAGGCAATAAAAAAATGAAAACACAGGCGGAAGTCAAGGAAGGGTATAAATAAGATGAGTAAAAGCTGGAAAGCAGGAGTGAACCAAAGAAGTGTAAACTATAACTGGCAACTGCCAGCAGTTTGTTGGGCATTTTATAAGGTGTGGTGCTATCCCACTGGCCACAGCAGGGAACGGATTACTTCTGCGTGACAGCACACAGACCCATACTGCCAGACTGGGTGGCACTGAAGGTCCCAGCAATACTAGCATCTCTGGACAGAACTTGCGCGATCCAGAGCTTTTGATCCCAATGCCTTCTCCATAATAAGCGCCACCCACAGAACGAAGACGGAGGAGCCTGGTGAAAAAAACAATGTTGCAGTAGCAGTCCTATTTGGAGATGTGACACAGGTCTTCATCTTCACAATTGTGGTCTTGTTCTCGGCACCTCTGTCGATGACTGGGCCTCAGATCTTCTCTTAACAGGTTTTCAGTCTCACTAGATCAGGAAACATCATGACATCCATTGTCCTATGGAGTCATGATGTTTCCTGGCCTAGTGAGACTGAAGACTTGTGAAGAGAAGAACAGACCAGAACTGTGAGGGATACACAGGAGCTGTGAATAGTAGGTGAGAGCAAGAAAGAGGTCTGGAAACATCATGACATTCATCGCCCCATGACATCATGTTGTTTCCTGACCAAGTGAGACTGAAGACTTGTGAAAAGTAAAAGAACCAGAACTGTGAGGGTTAGATAGGAGCTGCAAGTAGGTGAAGGACCAGGAAGAGGTGAATATAATATATATTTTTAAAAATTCTTCCTGTCCCTTGTAAATAAAACTAAATGGTGACCCACCACTCAGATACCATTTTGTTGGATTCGTGTGAAGCGATTCGCAAAAAGAAAAAAAATCAGATTCTGCCATATTGGAATTTTTGGTGAAATTCGAGGTCAAGCCAATTCAACTTGAATCACTTCGCTCCTCTCTAGTTATATGCACGAGGTATTTCACACAGTTTAGATGCTTTGGGACGAAAAAGATTTTCCGCTCAGTATAACAACGCTTAGAACCAAACTGTAACCGGGTGATTGAAAGTGTCCATTGCCCAGACAGAAACAACATATAAGTGCCATTCCAACCGCTGGTCCATATAATGTCTAATGCGCTTGAACAATAAGTGTGTCCTTCTTTACCATCTCTTCTGCACAGACAAAGAAAGACGACGCTCGCCACAATGACCACGGCAGATAAAGAAGCGTGCCATCGTGAAGGCTTTGGATCAGTTTTTTTTTCTTTTTTTCTTGTACCTCTTCTTTGTATAAATAAAACATTATTTCAGATGTTCAATTAAGATAAGTGCCCTTAATTTACAGCCTCACTCCGTTGTGCTCTCTCATTATTCAGAGCACTGTCTGTGATTCACACAGACAATTACTCTCCCCCGCTTCCCCAGTTAAATTACTGGTAATTTCTGGTTTCCCATTTATTTAGAAGGACAAAGCAAGCCACTGCATTACAGCCTTGCACTGGGACTAATGCTTTTACTTAATAATTTTCAACTCCCGGTGTGTGTCTTCGAGAGTCAGGTGGAAGGGAAAAAAGAAAAAAAAAAACTTCAATGTTGTATTTGCGAAATCCGTGTTCTGTCCTGAAACAGCGGAAAACAATTGCTCTTGTGATGCCATCTGCTCTATTACTAGAAGGGAAGGTTATCCATAAGCAAGCATTAAAGGATGAATGCGGATAAATTCAGAAAGCAAGTGGACAGAAGACTCGGAATTTTTATTACTAAATACAGTTGAATTGAGCTTTTAACTGCCCAGAAGTATTCCAGAGGAGAAATACAGCCTAAGAGGACTTCAATGAAAGAATTCGATGACAGTAACCCGTAGCTGCTGAAAGTTATAGAAGATATGGTACTGCCACAAAGAAATGCATTAGGAGCATAATGGTCAATCTACTAGAGGAAGGAAGGACTTCCAAGATATCTGTCTATTATCTGGAAGAAGGTTTAGATTATAGTGTAGAAACTTCTGACCACTAGAGAGCGGAGACTTTTTCTTAATAGTTACTCAGGCAGGAAGGTCAATTTACAAGGAACAGAAATATTTATTGCTTAGAAGAAGACAGTTGGTCCTCCAGGAATAAGAATGTCCATCTACTGGGAGTAAGACAATTATTACGCGGGAAGTCATTTCTTGAATATCATTCTGTTCTGTCCTCCAAAAACAAAGAGACAACAGGATAGTCAAGGTTGGATCTAGATATATGTGGGACCCACTTTTAACTTGAGGAAAGGAGGTTGCTTAGTATACGTGACTCGCCCCCTTGGGCCGTGGGGCACTCGGAACCGGGCAATAGGGAGATGATGGGGATAGTAGTGGCGACCCGGTCCCATGGCTCAGGGTGGTCAGACCAGTGGCAGTCTTTTAGATGTTTTAGATAATGTCCGACTACGCCACCCGTGGATTGCGGTTATTAGGAACCGCCGCTGCAGGGCAGACCGCTGGGGCCGATGATGTATGCAGCTGGGATGGTGTGACTCCCCAAGGGAAAAGTGCGGCCCCAGGGCAGTGTAGTGGATGGTGGGAGTGATGGTGGTGAGAGTCCCAGTACCGGTAGTGCCGGAGGAGCGAAAAAGCACACAGACAACGTACTGCAGTCCAGGGTCTTTACTCACGGTTAATATCCAAGTCACTTCAGCTGGCAATGACTGCCCGAGCCGTGCTGCGTCCACCAGGTGAGGGGCTCGGTCAACTCCCAGGCAGCTCAGGAGTATGGCACAGGACCCCCTTCTTTCCTTTCTCTGGCCTGCCTCACCAGTGACCCACTTTTGTCCAGCTGCCGCGGACTTGTGCGGGTAAACGTGGGCCCCGTTCCCCCCTGTCCTATATGGTGCCTTCCTAGCAGGTTTGATGAGGTGTCGCACCAATAAATGATCACGACGTCCGGTCTTTGGCTGAGGGTAGTTTCTCCTCCACCAACTTGGGATCTGGCACCCTTAATCTGCCTGACCCTGCACCCTGGATTCTCGTGGGTTCTTAGGGTCCCTTCCACCTTCTTGTTCCTGAGCCCTTCTGTTTCTCTGTCTCTCCTCCTTCTTTCCTGTTCCTTCTTCTTCTCCTTTCTCGTGGAGCTGGGCTGAGGTGACACCACAGCTCCCCTTCACCTCCTCCTCGGCCTCTCACTAGGCCCTCCTGGAGTAGAGCTCCTACAGAGCCTCTACTCCCTGTCTTCTCCTCTCTGGACAGAACCTCGATCTAAGATGGTGCCCACCTTTTATACCTCCCTCTGAACATGAGCCCAGATGACCAGCAACCAATGGGCTCCTTCCTACGCCCAGGAACCAACCCCTATCTGCCCCTACAGCACTGGGTGTTCCACCCCCCTCCCCACTCCAGACAGGGACATAGTCGGTCGTGCTTGCACTTCTGCCTAGTGGGAGCACCGTTGAGCTGTCCCCCGGAAAAGGGGTGTGTGTGCTGTATGCAGCTAACTGAGCCCTGGTCCATACTCCATCCTTACCCGGGAGTGGAATACCACACCTCTGGCAGAGGTGCAATACCCCTGTAGCGTCCGAACCCTCGGGGCGCTACATACGCCTCTCTTTCCAGTCCTGGTGGAGCGCTATTGAGCCTCAGTCTCAATAGAGATGTTGGTCCAAACAATTCGACCCACTTCTGGCATATTTTGGGGTATGACAAAACTGTCCAAAATGGGAATAATTTTAAGGGGTTGTCCAGACTTGAGGCACAAGTCTGCAGATTTGTAAATCCTCACAGTGCGCACTGTTAGGATTCTCCTATGCGATTTGCATACATGCAGTCGCATGCCGTCTAGACATGCCAAGTGCAAGTGTATTGAAGGAGGCTGGACACGTCTTGTCGGAATTCAGCCAGAAGAATGTAAATCACATACTTGCAGTCACATGACAGCCTGCTCCTGGCGCCCGCACTGGGGAATCCTGACAGCAGTCACTGTGCACACTGTGAGGATTTACAAGTCTGCAGTCACATAAAGTGACTGCAGACTTGAGACCCAAGCCTGGACAAACCCTTTAATACTACTGCCATATAATTCACAAATAATATTTAGTATTTTTTAAAAATAAAAGTTCCACATAATGCTGTAATTTATAGAGTATAAACATATTCAGGGGCATTTTTTTTAACTTAAATGAATGTTCTTTGGCTAAAAATCTTTTTACAATAGGGCTTCATTAAAGGGAACCACGGGCAGCATGAATTAGACACTGGCTTGCAGTCAGATATGTGTTATTCTGAAATGCGGCAGCATTTCAGAGAAAATATAGTTTCAAAAGTGAGTCGGGGACCATAGGTAGAGATGTGACTAGTCCGGAGAAGCCTCTAACCAGCTTTTCCCTGCCCAGTTCCAGGTGATTGACAGACCTCTTCCATGTGTGTACGTAGTTAGAGACCTGTCGATCAACTGGACCTGCACAAGGAGAAGCTGGCCATAGGCTCCATTGGGCTAATCACATCTCTTCCTATGGTCCCTCCCCAGCTTTCCCTGCCCAGTTTCAGGTGATTGACAGGCCTCTCTCGTGTGTACGTAGGGAGAGACCTGTCTATCACCTGGACCTGCATGGGAAGAAGCCAGCCAGAGGCTCCGCTGGGCTAATCACATCTCTCCCTATGGTCCCCTGCCAGCTTTTCAAATTAGGATTTTTCTAAAATGCCGCACAGAGTAAAATATACATGGCTACAATCGCTCAGCCGTTCTTTGATTCATGCTGCCCACGGTTTGAAACTAGTGACAAGTTCCCTTTAACAATTTTGAACCATTTGTCTTCTATATCCTCTGTGTTGTACTGCCTATTGCTAGTGGCAAAATGAGAATTCATCAGTGAGCTCATTCTTATACGAGTCTTCTTTTCTTCTGAGCTCCTCTGATTTATGAACACACAGTTCAGCTTAACTTTT
Organism: Phyllobates terribilis; assembly: GCF_046119375.1. Lineage (NCBI taxonomy): Eukaryota > Metazoa > Chordata > Amphibia > Anura > Dendrobatidae > Phyllobates > Phyllobates terribilis. The sequence continues at coordinate 149,785,950 of NW_027362768.1, forward strand.
TATGTGCTCATAAATCAGCAAAGAGCACAGAAAAAGGAAGATAAGAGTTAGAAAACTCTCCCAAAGCAAGCTCACTGACGGAGTGTCAGTTAACTCATTCTGCAGCCAGCAATAAAAAATTCAGCAGAGAAGCAATAGAGAGCAAACAGTGCTAAATTTGTAATGAAATTCAATTGAAAACATGATTTTTAGTCTCAACATATAAAAGTAAAAAAGGTGTCTTTTAATTTCCAAACCAAGACCATACGCTAAATAATACAATTGTGGTCATTTATTTGTTTTTTCTAATGTGGCTCAGAATGTTCAATTTAAAAAGAAATAATTTTGACATAATAATTTCCAGGCTGTATTTCTGTTTTTTTTGGACCAGAATTCTTTAAAAAAAAATCTTTAAATTCATTAACACGAGTGTGAATTTTGGTTCTCAATGTAGTGTCTAATATGAAACTGTTATATACACTTCGGATTGTATTGTGGTGAGATCTTATGAACCACATTTCCTTTTAGAGGTACTAAAAATATGTGAATCAGACCAAACTCCCTTAGAAATGACTGATTAATAATACAGCATCATTCGTAAATGGCTGTTGATCATTTTGGATACATAGGAAAAGTGGTGTAAAAGTTTTGAAAAGTTATAAAATTTTTGTGCAATGTGGAGTTGCACAAAAATTCTGTGACTTTTGGTGTTTGCACCACAGTTTGAATCATCTCTTACGAAATGGGTGGAACTGGGGAGAAACCGGGACAGGGCTTGGCTATGCTTACCCGTCCAATTTAGCAAAAGTACCTGTGTTTTGTAGGGCAGAAATGCTACTCCAGTCCTTGACTGGAGTAGCATTTCTGGCGCAGTGCATGGAGGCACATGGCACTCAGAAGATGCGCCAAATTCATTAAGGGGCGTGCGCCTGTTAATGAGTTAGGTGCCTTGTACTCCAGCAGGACTGACGATGCGTGCGCACTTGCTCGCTACTCAAGTCTTAAGGAATTAACCCGAAAGTGACTTTTTTGTTTACTATTTGCTTGTGATGTGATTGGAAATTATACTCGCTATACATTCTTTATTGTTCTTTGATCACATAGATATTATATCATATGAGACCATTTCTTAAGGCATCAGTAGTTTTAGTAGCCTCAAGCAATCATAGGTAGAAAAAAAAAAACCTCAAATAAATAAAAAGTCAACTGATGTTTTAAGAGGGGCTTTCAAAGTCTATACAAAGAGAACAAAAAGGATATGATCAAACAGTGAGCTGCTTACAAAGGCAAGTGGAGCAAGTGATCAAAAGTTACAATATTTATGAAGCCTATTATATCCTTTGAGGTTGAGGTTCTTCTATCTTGTACAAGTAACTTTGGAATACGCACACTATATAGAGAGTATTTTTGTTTCAATTCAATAATCCCCCTTATATCATTTTCATTTTCTAGTTTGATATGATTCTTTTTAGAAAACATCAATTCTGAATACCTTCCAGTAGCTGAATGTTTATGATGGCTTTTTTAATAGAGGTCTTTCCAAGGGAGCCCTTTTTGGTATAATACAGATGTTTTCCTTCTTACCTTTTCTTTTGGATCAATATATCCCTTAGATGTGTAGCATTAGATTGCCAGATTTAAAAAAATGGAGAAAGAAACATGATTTTGTGATACTTTGTGGGGAGATATTAGTGGAATATGTGTCTATCAAAGCCTACCTTTGGTTGTGATGTGAATAGCAGCATGTCAATGGTTTTAATTGGATATCGCAGGAGAGTATCAAGTTAGTTTCATGAGAAATTTGTGTCCTTATCCAAATTCAAAAAATACTAAAGTCGGCCATACGCATTAGATGGCTGTCAGCCGAACCATGCTTAGGTCGAGAGTTTGGCCAACAGCTATCTCAGCCAACTCTCTCATACACAGGAGAGCTCGCTTGGCCGACAGCAATTTCATCTGACTCTATCATATACAGGAGTGCTTGCCCGGCCGACAGCCATCTCAGCCAACTCTCCCATACACAGGAGGGCTCGCTTGGCAGACTGCAATTTCATCCGACTTTCTCATATACAGAAGAGCTCGATCTACTGACCGCCATCTAAGCCTACTCTCCCATACACAGGAGGGCTCGCTTGGCAGACAGCAATTTCATCCGACTTTCTCATATACAGAAGTGCTCGATCTACCGACCGCCATCTAAGCCAACTCTCCCATACACAAAAGGGCTCGCTTGGCCGAGAGCAATTTCATCCGACTCTATCATGTACAACAGAGCTCGATCTACTGACCGCCATCTAAGCCAACTCTCCCATACACAGGAGGGCTCCCTTGCCTGACAGCAATTTCATCCGACTCTCTCATACACAGGAGTGCTCGCCCGGCCGACAGCCATCTCAGCCAACTATCCCATATACAGGATTGCTCGCTCAGCCGACAGGCGTCTCAGCCGTCTCTCCCATACACAGGAACGCTTGCCTGGCTGAGCACTCCTGTGTTCTTTATCAGAAAGCTGCCAACTGACGTGTTGACCAGCAGCTTATCTCAGGGAGAACAATGTGGTTGGCATTCCCAAAATAAAAGATGCGCAATTGATATCTCTCCCAACCATTAGTTGTTTTGTGCCCCCATACACATTTTGAGCGTTATCAGCGGGTTCAGTTGACATTAGTCTAATGTGTATGGGGGCCTTCAGTGTGGACACATCTGTTAGTTGAGTTCGGCTTGAGAACATCACGCCTGCCTAAACCATTTTCTCTGCCGTTTTCCATTGTTCAACCTTATGGATAGTACAAGTTCACCAGAATAAAAGGCTTCTCCTTTTCAATGTTTCTCCATTCTGGTTCAAGAAGAGGGGTCCCCATTTTACGATGTACTCTATGCCCTAAAAGAAAGATTGGGAAAAAAAGGCTTGTCAAGGAAAATAAAACACGTTCATGAAGTAGATAATGGCTTAAAATACTATAAGGACATATTCTCATTTACCAAATTTCCAGCCATTTTAGTGCCATCACTCCAGTGATCAATGCCAATCTCTGTTTACTTCCCTGCAGCGATGCTGTGCCAACCACTTGCACTTGACTGCTGCAGTCAATTAATTGCTTCACTTGAGATGGTGGCACTCTTGGTACATGACTAATGAAGCCAGTAACTGGCTAGAGGAGTCATGAGCAAGTGGTCAGCACATGTGTGGTCAGCACCATAGCAGTGGCACTGGATTGGCTCTGGAGTGGCAGTTGAGTAAAGATAATTATTTTATGAAATTTCCCACTTTATGGCCATTTTTTTAAAAGTCTTTGGACTATTCATATAAAAGCCACCCATATGAAGTATATTCCTATGTATTTGCAATGCTTTGATGAAGTTTCCTATATAAGCCAGAAAGGAGAGCCAATAACCAACACCGGACTCCTACCATACATGACTACTTCGCTTTTGGCAAGATCAGTTGATTGTCGTGGATCTTGGGATCCAGACTGGCAGCTCTCATCTAACGTCGTCTGTGATGAGACCACCATATAAAGAAAACATTGGTAAAATGGCTGATTTAAAGGGTTTTTTAAAATGGAAATTAGATTTCAGGAGATTCATTTTTAATGATCCCCAATCTTAAAACAAGGGGGAAGACTTGAAAATTCATGACACAAATCACAATCCTACATGAAACATCTCTGAGTGGCCTTGAATCATTTTTGCCATCTCTACTCCCAAGTGACAAGAATTAGTACTGCCTTTGAGGAAACCTCTTACCAAGTTCCAAGAAATTGCTGTGTGGTTTATTCTTGAATTTTAAGCATTTCTAATAAAAGTACAGTACTGACCAAAACTTTGGACACACCTTCTCATTTAAAGATTTTTCTGTATTTTCATGACTATGAAAATTGTACATTCACACTGAAGGCATCAAAACTATGAATTAACACATGTGGAATTATATACTTAACAAAAAAGTGTGAAACAACTGAAAATATGTCTTATATTCTAGGTTCTTCAAAGTAGCCACCTTTTGCTTTGATGACTGCTTTGCACACTCTTGGCATTCTCTTGATGAGCTTCAAGAGGTAGTCACCGGAAATGGTCTTCCAACAATCTTGAAGGAGTGCCCAGAGATACTTAGCACTTGTTGGACCTTTTGCCTTCACTCTGTGGTCCAGCTCACCCCAAACCATCTCGATTGGGTTCAGATCTGGTGACTGTGGAGGCCAGGTCTTCTGTCGTAGCACCCCATCACTCTCCCTCTTGGTCAAATATCCCTTACACAGCCTGGAGGTGTGTTTGGGGTCATTGTCCTGTTGAAAAATAAATGATGGTCCAACTAAAGGCAAACCGGATGGAATAGCAAGCCGCTACAAGATGCTGTGGTAGCCATGCTGGTTGAGTATGCCTTCAATTTTGAATAAATCCCCAACAGTGTCACCAGCAAAGCACCCCCACACCATCACACCTCCTCCTCCATGCTTCACGGTGGGAACCAGGCATGTAGAGTCCATCCGTTCACCTTTTCTGCGTCGCACAAAGACACGGTGGTTGGAACCAAAGATCTCAAATTTGGACTCATCAGACCAAAGCACAAATTTCCACTGGTCTAATGTCCATTCCTTGTGTTCTTTAGCCCAAACAAGTCTCTTCTGCTTGTTGCCTGTGACGCGCCCCTGGGCCTGAGTCGCGCAGCGTTGCGCACGCGGGAGCCTACCCGGAGCCGGATCAGATGGGGGTAGTAGTCTCGTGGCGGTGACCCGGTCCGTGCCCAGGGAGTCAGACTAAGTGGCAGTCTATTAGCAGTAGATGGTGGATGACTACGCCACCCGTTGAATGCAGCTATGGAGCTGCCGCTGCAGGGCAGACCGCTGAGGCCGGTGGAAGGATGGTGCAGCGTGGATGGTATAACCCCCAATGGGAGGGGTATGGCCTCAGGGCAGCCGACGTGGATGATGGGGGTAGCAGGAACCACTCAGAGACGATGCGGTGTAGTTCAGGGTCTTTACTGGTGACAAAGATAGACCCTCCCGGAGTACTTGCTAGCAATCGGGGCCTGGTCAGTCCTTGAGCAGATGGGATCTCCCCTGGCCAGGCGGAGTTGTAGGCCTTCCCAACTAACTGTACTCTTCTGGCTACCTTGCTAGAGGCGGGTATAAGTAGCCCACGTCCCTGAGTGTACCGTGTGGTGCTCACCCGTATGGCCGGTGACTCGGGGCCTTCTAATGGCTTCCGCTCCACGATGGCGGTGCTGGTCCCACGCGTGTGACCGTGCCTTCGGGTTTCTGGGCCAGAGGACCTGCAATCCCCTGCCGGTCGGTTTCTGCTGCTGGGTAGGAGTTAGTCCCCACAGCCTCGGACTCCGAGTCCGGTAAGAAATCTTCTCAGTCAGGGCGAGCTCTGCAGCTGCCAGCCCCTGACTCCTTGTAACACTGCTCCCACAGAGCTCCTGATGTTCTGTTCCTATATTTGCTTCTTTTCTCTGTCTCTACTTCTTCTCTACTCACTAACCCTGCCTCAGCCCTAGGTTTATATAGGGGAAGTTCTTCCCCTCCCAGGACTGGGCAGGAGGTGTGGCATGCATAGGATCCCTGACCAAGAGACCTCCCACCTGCTCTCAGACGTAATATCTCTATCACTGTGGCAACCAGACCCCTGGGGTGTCACACCTGTCCTTAGCAGTGGTTTCCTAGCAGCTATTTTACCATGAAGGCCTGCTGCACAAAGTCTCCTCTTAACAGTTGTTGTAGAGATGTGTCTGCTGCTAGAACTCTGTGTGGCATTGACCTGGTCTCTAATCTGAGCTGCTGTTAACCTGCGATTTCTGAGGCTGGTGACTCGGATAAACTTATCCTCAGAAGCAGTGGTGACTCTTGGTCTTCCTTTCCTGGGGCGGTCCTCATGTGAGCCAGTTTCTTTGTAGCACTTGATGGTTTTTGCAACTGCACTTGGGGACACTTTCAAAGTTTTCCCAATTTTTCGCACTGACTGACCTTCATTTCTTAAAGTAATGATGGCCACTCGTTTTTCTTTACTTAGCTGCTTTTTTCTTGCCATAATACAAATTCTAACAGTCTATTCAGTAGGACTATCAGCTGTGTATCCACCTGACTTCTGCACAACACAACTGATGGTCCCAACCCCATTTATAAGGCAAGAAATCTCACTTATTAAACCTGACAGGGCACACTTGTGAAGTGAAAACCATTTCCGGTGACTACCTCTTGAAGCTCATCAAGAGAATGCCAAGAGTGTGCAAAGCTGTCATCAAAGCAAAAGGTGGATACTTTGAAGAACCTAGAATATAAGACATATTTTCAGTTGTTTCACACTTTTTTGTTAAGTATATAATTCCACATGTGTTAATTCATAGTTTTGATGCCTTCAGTGTGAATGTACAATTTTCATAGTCATGAAAATACAGAAAAATCTTTCAATGAAAAGGTGTGTCCAAACTTTTGGTCTGTACTGTACATTTTTAGAGGATTTTTTTGTTAGCCCATTTAATTGTTCCTCTACTAGCAACAGGAATGTCAATCAGTTCAAGTTCCAAGAAAGGACCTTCTTCTCAACTTCCAGCTTCTAAAAATTCTTCCTTCCCTTCAGTGGCAATATGTTATTATGTAGTTTACTCCTAGGTTACTTCCCTGTGTTTCTATTGTCCAATTATTTTATTTATCGGTGTATATCGCACACTGTAGGACTCCGCTGGTGTTTAGAAGAATTGACAAGTACATGACTCCTGTCTTCATTCTCGGAGTTTGAGGCACAAGACAGTAAAATTAATTTGATGTTTGTGTCTAAATAGTATTTCCCCTATAGACACGGCTCTCGTACTTGTTATGTATCACTGCACTCAAGCAGCTGTAATGAGGGGTCTGTCAGACATCCAGCACATTGTGAGACCACAGTCAATAATGTCTTGATCGGCCATCTGCTGCTGAGTGCGCTTATGTCCTGCAAGCTTCCCATTATGGGTTGAGACTTCCAGACACTGCAGATTGTGAAACTTGGCAGATTCAAAGCTTCTAAATAACATGATGTCAGGGAGATAGATAGATAGATAGATAGATAGATAGATAGATAGATAGATAGATAGATAGATAGATAGATAGATAGTTAGATAGATAGATAGATAGATAGATAGATAGATAAAATAAAAATAAGTATTTGATACACTGCTGATTTTGCAAGTTTTCCACCTACAAAGAATGGAGAGGTCTGTAATTTTTATCATAGGTACACTTCACCTGTGAGATACAGAATCTTTAAAAAAAATCCAGAAAATCATATTGTATGATTTTTAGATAATTAATTTACATTTTATTGCATGAAATAAGTATTTGATACAATAAAAAAACAGAACTTAATATTTGGTCCAGAAACCTTTGTTTGCAATTACGGAGGTCAGACGTTTCCTGTAGTTCTTGAACAAGTTTGCACACATTGCAGCAGGGATTTTATTATTTACTATCTGAGACAGAGATGTTCTAGATTAGCATTCACTATCGAAAATGGAACTGTTCAGGATTAGTATTAGCTATAATAAAAGGGAAGTGTTCTAGATTTTAGTATTTATTATTCAAGACAGAAATGTTCCAGAATAGTATTTACTTTCACAAACAGAACTGTTCTATGTTAGCATTTGCTATCACAAACAGCTGTTCTAGATTACTATTTCCTATCACAAATCGGACTGTTCTAGATTACTATTTCCAATCACATATGGAACTGTCCTAGATTACTAATTACTATGATAAAAGGAAACTGTTGTAGATTTTAGTATTTACTATCATGAAATGGAACTGTTCTAGATTATAAACCAACCCCAATACTATATATGACTAAAGGGTCCAATTATATTCACCACCGATTAAAAAAAACCCATAAAACTTACCCTAGCTTATATTATAAATTGCTTTAAAGGTGTACTCATACAATCTAAAAATGAAAAAAATTAATTAAAAATACAGGGATAATGTACAGAATATGATACCACACGGGGTCAAAAAACCAGGGAGGGTGGTTGTGGACTGATTCGCCCTACCTCAATTCCCTTCATGGCCATGGAGGTTAGCACCCTAGTATACTGTGATGTGACGCCCCTGCTCAACGGCGGCTATCCCCATATGTCCCTACTGCTATTGTGTCCCTTCCAGCCTTAGACATATATTCAGAATATCATATAGTACTGTTGAAAAAAATTTCCACAAGTCACCCAAGTAGGTGCAATATCAAAGTCTATCCAATATACCCAATATGGACATCAGCAACAGTACATAAGACAGACCCCTTATAGAGTATGACTACAAAGATATTCTGTCATTATAACCTTCTACCCCATAGATATAACTTGCAGGTTATATCTATGGGGTAGAAGGTTATAATGATAGAATATTGTGGAAATACAGAACAAGCAAAACAGTTCTAGATTAGTATTTACAATCACAAAGGGAACTGTTCTAGATTATTATTTACTGTTCTAGATTTTAGTATTTACTATTGGAGACAGAAATGTTCTAGATCAGTATTTACTATCACAAAATGAGCTGTTCTGGATTACTATACCCTATCACAAATGGAACTGTTCTAGATTACTATTTACTATGATACAATGGAGCTGTTCTAGATTTTAGTATTTACTATCACAAACGGAGCTGTTCTAAATTACTATTCCCTATCACAAATGGAGCTGTTCTAAATTACTATTCCCTTTCACAAACGGAGCTGTTCTAGATTACTATTTACTATGATAACAGAGCTGTTCTAGATTTTAGTATTCACTATCACAAACGGAGCTGTTCTAGATTACTATTCCCTATCGCAAACAGAGCTGTTCTAGATTACTATCCCCTATCACAAATGAAGCTGTTCTAGATTACTATCTCTATCACAAACGGAGCTGTTCTAGATTACTATCCCCTATCACAAACGGAGCTGTTCTAGATTACTATCCCCTTTCACAAACGGAGCTGTTCTAGATTACTATCCCCTATCACAAACGGAGCTGTTCCAGATTACTATTCCCTTTCACAAACGGAGCTGTTCCAGATTACTATTCCCTTTCACAAACGGAGCTGTTCTAGATTACTATTCCCTTTCACAAACGGAGCTGTTCTAGATTACTATTCCCTTTCACAAACGGAGCTGTTCTAGATTACTATTCCCTTTCACAAACGGAGCTGTTCTAGATTACTATTCCCTTTCACAAACGGAGCTGTTCTAGATTACTATTCCCTTTCACAAACGGAGCTGTTCTAGATTACTATTTTCTATAACACACAAATAATAGACCCTCATTTCGATAGATATAATTATCCTGATTTATTAATGAAAGTGTCTCTCTATGATTTCGTTATTACACGAGAATAACAGCCGTGCGGAAAACATTGCCGAATGCATATTAAGTAACGAAAAGCAGTCATTACATTGAATATTTCCTGTTTCATTTTAATATAAACCTTTCTTTTTTTTTTCAGGAGATATTTTTAGAGCCACGGTAAAGTAACAAAACCTTCTTAACAATCTCCTGAGGATAATTTGTTAGACTTTTTAATCGGTTTCTTGTAGCAGAACTCATTTTCTCAGCATGACGTATACAATCTGTAGGAGCTTTCCATAAGGAATTCACCTCATGATTACAACGACAGTTATTCAAATGAAAACATTTTGAAGTGTCACCATTGTCTGGGCAGCTACTACTCTGATGATGATGGAGTGAAGGATGGTGGTTGTGCTGTAGGCTAATTACACTGCTAATGTCTTTGCTTTGCATAATAATGCACGGATCTATAGATGGGCAACCATTGCAGATCTGTTACCAACCCAATTCAAAGCTTCAAATTAGACAGTATTTGCTAACAAACAGAATTAACTCCTTTAGTGCAAGAAGTGTCTGCCAGGTGCAGCTTGGCAGGTTCCGGACTTAAAGGGGGATTGTTTATGACTTGTCTCGATGTGATCTGTAGATCTCAGGAAAGGAAAGCTTCTACTTGATCTGCGCAGGACAATCGGAGAAGTGTAGTGACGCTAAGCCATCTCATCTGCTAAAATACCTCTTAAGTAAAAGAGCTGCTTAATATCAATTACATCCCAAAGCCTCCGCTTTTCTAAAATGACAATACATAAAAAAGCTTCTTTCAAATCTAGTTTTTAAACCGAAACATAAATCCATAATGATGGCGTAAGAAGCTCAAACTCATCCCCCCCATTATCTTTAATTGCCCAGGTGTGTTTAGAGAAATACCACATCCCACGCCAAGAGGAGTAGAAAACACAGCTTCTCTCTTTTAAAAACAGTGCCACACCTGTCTACAGGATATATGTGGTATTGCAGCTCAACTCCTTTCTCTTTAATGGAGCAGAGCTACAATTCCAAGACAGGTGTGGTGATTAGAGATGAGCGTTGTTCTACTCAAACTGTTCGCCAATCTCAAATTCGAGCTGTTTTGGGCGGTGTTCGAGACGTTCGGCGAACACGAACAATTTGAGAAAAATTCGGCTGTTCGAGGTTATGTTCGATAACTGTTCGTGCACCAAAATCATAACTGGATTTTTTCTCAGTAATGATGAAAATTAATGTTAATACGCAGTTTGAGTGTACAGCGGGGCGGGGGGAGGGGCAGGGGATGGATCTCTGCAGGAACAATGAAGATCTCCATTTTTTTTTCTCTTTCCCGCATTTGCAGTGGGGAGGTGCAATCTGTCAGCCTATCAGCAGCGCACACACGGAGCGAAGTGCTTTTTTTCACACAAGCAAGGGCATGTGTCATTGGCAGTGTATGTCACATGTCCTTGCCCTATAAGACCAAGCCATTTTCCCCGTCGCCACCATTTTCTCACTGCTGCAGCTGCGTGTTAGACGGCACCGCTGTTGCTGTGTGCGCTATACCTTGTTAATTTCAAGCCAATTTTCGCACAAATCTACAGATAGCTTGGGAGTAGGGAATAGTTGTGATTGCAGTCCTTTTAAGGACTAGGTTACAGCATTTCCTACGACTTTTATCAGGGAGGTCTGTGCTCTTAAATAGATAGATTGTGGGAGTAAAGACTAATTGTAATTGCAGTCCTTTTCAGGACTAGGTTACATGAGTTCCTATCAGTTTTTGCCAGGCAGGTCTGTGCCAGTGCTGTGCAAGTTTTTTCACAGCATTTGGCTGAATCTAGCAAAGCTAATCCTTTTTGGCCTATTGAGAGTGTGTTAGTCAGTGGAGTAGCCTATCTGTGTTGCAAGATATACCACCTGTGTATAGAATACCAATTTTTTTACTGCACCTAGTGAAGTAAAATCTTTTGGGCATAGCATCATTCTATTAGTCCATCTATACTGACCTCCATCAGGTTGCAAATTAAAACTAATTTTTATCTGCATCTACAGTACCTCTGAAAAAATATTTGGGCTTCTAGCAGTGTGTGGGACTTGTTCTATTAGTCCATCTATACTGACCTCCATCAGGTTGCAAACTGAATATATTTTTTTCTGCATCTACCTCTGAAAAAATATTGGGCTTCTAGCTGTGTGTGGGTCTTGTTCTATTAATCCATCTATACTGACCTCCATCAGGTTGCAAACTGAATATAATTTTTTTCTGCATCTAGCTCTGAAAAAATATTTGGCCTTCTAGTAGTGTGTCGGACTTTCTCTATTAGTCCATCTATACTGACCTCCATCAGGTTGCAAATTAAAACTAATTTTTATCTGCATCTACAGTACCTCTGAAAAAATATTTGGGCTTCTAGCAGTGTGTGGGACTTGTTCTATTAGTCCATCTATACTGACCTCCATCAGGTTGCAAACTGAATATATTTTTTTCTGCATCTACCTCTGAAAAAATATTGGGCTTCTAGCTGTGTGTGGGTCTTGTTCTATTAATCCATCTATACTGACCTACATCAGGTTGCAAACTGAAAATATTTTTTTCTGCATCTACCTCTGAAAAAATATTTGGCCTTCTAGTAGTGTGTCGGACTTTCTCTATTAGTCCATCTATACTGACCTCCATCAGGTTGCAAATTAAAACTAATTTTTATCTGCATCTACAGTACCTCTGAAAAAATATTTGGGCTTCTAGCAGTGTGTGGGACTTGTTCTATTAGTCCATCTATACTGACCTCCATCAGGTTGCAAACTGAATATAGTTTTTTCTGCATCTACCTCTGAAAAAATATTGGGCTTCTAGCTGTGTGTGGGTCTTGTTCTATTAATCCATCTATACTGACCTCCGTCAGGTTGCAAACTGAATATATTTTTTTCTGCATCTACCTCTGAAAAAATATTTGGCCTTCTAGTAGTGTGTCGGACTTTCTCTATTAGTCCATCTATACTGACCTCCATCAGGTTGCAAACTGAATATAATTTTTTTCTGCATCTAGCTCTGAAAAAATATTTGGCCTTCTAGTAGTGTGTCGGACTTTCTCTATTAGTCCATCTATACTGACCTCCATCAGGTTGCAAATTAAAACTGATTTTTATCTGCATCTACAGTACCTCTGAAAAAATATTTGGGCTTCTAGCAGTGTGTGGGACTTGTTCTATTAGTCCATCTATACTGACCTCCATCAGGTTGCAAACTGAATATATTTTTTTCTGCATCTACCTCTGAAAAAATATTGGGCTTCTAGCTGTGTGTGGGTCTTGTTCTATTAATCCATCTATACTGACCTCCATCAGGTTGCAAACTGAATATAATTTTTTTCTGCATCTAGCTCTGAAAAAATATTTGGCCTTCTAGTAGTGTGTCGGACTTTCTCTATTAGTCCATCTATACTGACCTCCATCAGGTTGCAAATTAAAACTAATTTTTATCTGCATCTACAGTACCTCTGAAAAAATATTTGGGCTTCTAGCAGTGTGTGGGACTTGTTCTATTAGTCCATCTATACTGACCTCCATCAGGTTGCAAACTGAATATATTTTTTTCTGCATCTACCTCTGAAAAAATATTGGGCTTCTAGCTGTGTGTGGGTCTTGTTCTATTAATCCATCTATACTGACCTACATCAGGTTGCAAACTGAATATATTTTTTTCTGCATCTACCTCTGAAAAAATATTTGGCCTTCTAGTAGTGTGTCGGACTTTCTCTATTAGTCCATCTATACTGACCTCCATCAGGTTGCAAATTAAAACTAATTTTTATCTGCATCTACAGTACCTCTGAAAAAATATTTGGGCTTCTAGCAGTGTGTGGGACTTGTTCTATTAGTCCATCTATACTGACCTCCATCAGGTTGCAAACTGAATATAGTTTTTTCTGCATCTACCTCTGAAAAAATATTGGGCTTCTAGCTGTGTGTGGGTCTTGTTCTATTAATCCATCTATACTGACCTCCATCAGGTTGCAAACTGAATATATTTTTTTCTGCATCTACCTCTGAAAAAATATTTGGCCTTCTAGTAGTGTGTCGGACTTTCTCTATTAGTCCATCTATACTGACCTCCATCAGGTTGCAAATTAAAACTAATTTTTATCTGCATCTACAGTACCTCTGAAAAAATATTTGGGCTTCTAGCAGTGTGTGGGACTTGTTCTATTAGTCCATCTATACTGACCTCCATCAGGTTGCAAACTGAATATATTTTTTTCTGCATCTACCTCTGAAAAAATATTGGGCTTCTAGCTGTGTGTGGGTCTTGTTCTATTAATCCATCTATACTGACCTCCATCAGGTTGCAAACTGAATATATTTTTTTCTGCATCTACCTCTGAAAACATATTTGGCCTTCTAGTAGTGTGTCGGACTTTCTCTATTAGTCCATCTATACTGACCTCCATCAGGTTGCAAATTAAAACTAATTTTTATCTGCATCTACAGTACCTCTGAAAAAATATTTGGGCTTCTAGCAGTGTGTGGGACTTGTTCTATTAGTCCATCTATACTGACCTCCATCAGGTTGCAAACTGAATATAGTTTTTTCTGCATCTACCTCTGAAAAAATATTGGGCTTCTAGCTGTGTGTGGGTCTTGTTCTATTAATCCATCTATACTGACCTCCATCAGGTTGCAAACTGAATATATTTTTTTCTGCATCTACCTCTGAAAAAATATTTGGCCTTCTAGTAGTGTGTCGGACTTTCTCTATTAGTCCATCTATACTGACCTCCATCAGGTTGCAAATTAAAACTAATTTTTATCTGCATCTACAGTACCTCTGAAAAAATATTTGGGCTTCTAGCAGTGTGTGGGACGTGTTCTATTAGTCCATCTATACTGACCTCCATCAGGTTGCAAACTGAATATAGTTTTTTCTGCATCTACCTCTGAAAAAATATTGGGCTTCTAGCTGTGTGTGGGTCTTGTTCTATTAATCCATCTATACTGACCTCCATCAGGTTGCAAACTGAATATATTTTTTTCTGCATCTACCTCTGAAAAAATATTTGGCCTTCTAGTAGTGTGTCGGACTTTCTCTATTAGTCCATCTATACTGACCTCCATCAGGTTGCAAACTGAATATAATTTTTTTCTGCATCTAGCTCTGAAAAAATATTTGGCCTTCTAGTAGTGTGTCGGACTTTCTCTATTAGTCCATCTATACTGACCTCCATCAGGTTGCAAATTCAAAATAATTTTTTTCTGCATCTACAGTACCTCTGAAAAAATATTTGGGCTTCTAGCAGTGTGTGGGACTTGTTCTATTAGTCCATCTATACTGACCTCCATCAGGTTGCAAACTGAATATAGTTTTTTCTGCATCTACCTCTGAAAAAATATTGGGCTTCTAGCTGTGTGTGGGTCTTGTTCTATTAATCCATCTATACTGACCTCCGTCAGGTTGCAAACTGAATATATTTTTTTCTGCATCTACCTCTGAAAAAATATTTGGCCTTCTAGTAGTGTGTCGGACTTTCTCTATTAGTCCATCTATACTGACCTCCATCAGGTTGCAAACTGAATATAATTTTTTTCTGCATCTAGCTCTGAAAAAATATTTGGCCTTCTAGTAGTGTGTCGGACTTTCTCTATTAGTCCATCTATACTGACCTCCATCAGGTTGCAAATTAAAACTGATTTTTATCTGCATCTACAGTACCTCTGAAAAAATATTTGGGCTTCTAGCAGTGTGTGGGACTTGTTCTATTAGTCCATCTATACTGACCTCCATCAGGTTGCAAACTGGATATATTTTTTTCTGCATCTACCTCTGAAAAACTATTGGGCTTCTAGCTGTGTGTGGGTCTTGTTCTATTAATCCATCTATACTGACCTCCATCAGGTTGCAAACTGAATATAATTTTTTTCTGCATCTAGCTCTGAAAAAATATTTGGCCTTCTAGTAGTGTGTCGGACTTTCTCTATTAGTCCATCTATACTGACCTCCATCAGGTTGCAAATTAAAACAAATTTTTATCTGCATCTACAGTACCTCTGAAAAAATATTTGGGCTTCTAGCTGTGTGTGGGACTTGTTCTATTAGTCCATCTATACTGACCTCCATCAGGTTGCAAACTGAATATATTTTTTTCTGCATCTACCTCTGAAAAAATATTTGGCCTTCTAGTAGTGTGTCGGACTTTCTCTATTAGTCCATCTATACTGACCTCCATCAGGTTGCAAATTAAAACTAATTTTTATCTGCATCTACAGTACCTCTGAAAAAATATTTGGGCTTCTAGCAGTGTGTGGGACTTGTTCTATTAGTCCATCTATACTGACCTCCATCAGGTTGCAAACTGAATATATTTTTTTCTGCATCTACCTCTGAAAAAATATTGGGCTTCTAGCTGTGTGTGGGTCTTGTTCTATTAATCCATCTATACTGACCTACATCAGGTTGCAAACTGAATATATTTTTTTCTGCATCTACCTCTGAAAAAATATTTGGCCTTCTAGTAGTGTGTCGGACTTTCTCTATTAGTCCATCTATACTGACCTCCATCAGGTTGCAAATTAAAACTAATTTTTATCTGCATCTACAGTACCTCTGAAAAAATATTTGGGCTTCTAGCAGTGTGTGGGACTTGTTCTATTAGTCCATCTATACTGACCTCCATCAGGTTGCAAACTGAATATAGTTTTTTCTGCATCTACCTCTGAAAAAATATTGGGCTTCTAGCTGTGTGTGGGTCTTGTTCTATTAATCCATCTATACTGACCTCCATCAGGTTGCAAACTGAATATATTTTTTTCTGCATCTACCTCTGAAAAAATATTTGGCCTTCTAGTAGTGTGTCGGACTTTCTCTATTAGTCCATCTATACTGACCTCCATCAGGTTGCAAATTAAAACTAATTTTTATCTGCATCTACAGTACCTCTGAAAAAATATTTGGGCTTTTAGCTGTGTGTGGGACTTGTTGTATTAGTCCATCTATACTGACCTCCATCAGGTTGCAAACTGAATATATTTTTTTCTGCATCTACCTCTGAAAAAATATTTGGCCTTCTAGTAGTGTGTCGGACTTTCTCTATTAGTCCATCTATACTGACCTCCATCAGGTTGTAAATTAAAACTAATTTTTATCTGCATCTACAGTACCTCTGAAAAAATATTTGGGCTTCTAGCAGTGTGTGGGACTTGTTCTATTAGTCCATCTATACTGACCTCCATCAGGTTGCAAACTGAATATATTTTTTTCTGCATCTACCTCTGAAAAAATATTGGGCTTCTAGCTGTGTGTGGGTCTTGTTCTATTAATCCATCTATACTGACCTCCATCAGGTTGCAAACTGAATATAATTTTTTTCTGCATCTAGCTCTGAAAAAATATTTGGCCTTCTAGTAGTGTGTCGGACTTTCTCTATTAGTCCATCTATACTGACCTCCATCAGGTTGCAAATTAAAACTAATTTTTATCTGCATCTACAGTACCTCTGAAAAAATATTTGGGCTTCTAGCAGTGTGTGGGACTTGTTCTATTAGTCCATCTATACTGACCTCCATCAGGTTGCAAACTGAATATATTTTTTTCTGCATCTACCTCTGAAAAAATATTGGGCTTCTAGCTGTGTGTGGGTCTTGTTCTATTAATCCATCTATACTGACCTACATCAGGTTGCAAACTGAAAATATTTTTTTCTGCATCTACCTCTGAAAAAATATTTGGCCTTCTAGTAGTGTGTCGGACTTTCTCTATTAGTCCATCTATACTGACCTCCATCAGGTTGCAAATTAAAACTAATTTTTATCTGCATCTACAGTACCTCTGAAAAAATATTTGGGCTTCTAGCAGTGTGTGGGACTTGTTCTATTAGTCCATCTATACTGACCTCCATCAGGTTGCAAACTGAATATAGTTTTTTCTGCATCTACCTCTGAAAAATATTGGGCTTCTAGCTGTGTGTGGGTCTTGTTCTATTAATCCATCTATACTGACCTCCGTCAGGTTGCAAACTGAATATATTTTTTTCTGCATCTACCTCTGAAAAAATATTTGGCCTTCTAGTAGTGTGTCGGACTTTCTCTATTAGTCCATCTATACTGACCTCCATCAGGTTGCAAACTGAATATAATTTTTTTCTGCATCTAGCTCTGAAAAAATATTTGGCCTTCTAGTAGTGTGTCGGACTTTCTCTATTAGTCCATCTATACTGACCTCCATCAGGTTGCAAATTAAAACTAATTTTTATCTGCATCTACAGTACCTCTGAAAAAATATTTGGGCTTCTAGCAGTGTGTGGGACTTGTTCTATTAGTCCATCTATACTGACCTCCATCAGGTTGCAAACTGAATATAGTTTTTTCTGCATCTACCTCTGAAAAAATATTGGGCTTCTAGCTGTGTGTGGGTCTTGTTCTATTAATCCATCTATACTGACCTCCATCAGGTTGCAAACTGAATATATTTTTTTCTGCATCTACCTCTGAAAAAATATTTGGCCTTCTAGTAGTGTGTCGGACTTTCTCTATTAGTCCATCTATACTGACCTCCATCAGGTTGCAAATTAAAACTAATTTTTATCTGCATCTACAGTACCTCTGAAAAAATATTTGGGCTTCTAGCTGTGTGTGGGACTTGTTGTATTAGTCCATCTATACTGACCTCCATCAGGTTGCAAACTGAATATATTTTTTTCTGCATCTACCTCTGAAAAAATATTTGGCCTTCTAGTAGTGTGTCGGACTTTCTCTATTAGTCCATCTATACTGACCTCCATCAGGTTGCAAATTAAAACTAATTTTTATCTGCATCTACAGTACCTCTGAAAAAATATTTGGGCTTCTAGCAGTGTGTGGGACTTGTTCTATTAGTCCATCTATACTGACCTCCATCAGGTTGCAAACTGAATATAGTTTTTTCTGCATCTACCTCTGAAAAAATATTGGGCTTCTAGCTGTGTGTGGGTCTTGTTCTATTAATCCATCTATACTGACCTCCATCAGGTTGCAAACTGAATATATTTTTTTCTGCATCTACCTCTGAAAAAATATTTGGCCTTCTAGTAGTGTGTCGGACTTTCTCTATTAGTCCATCTATACTGACCTCCATCAGGTTGCAAATTAAAACTAATTTTTATCTGCATCTACAGTACCTCTGAAAAAATATTTGGGCTTCTAGCAGTGTGTGGGACTTGTTCTATTAGTCCATCTATACTGACCTCCATCAGGTTGCAAACTGAATATATTTTTTTCTGCATCTACCTCTGAAAAAATATTGGGCTTCTAGCTGTGTGTGGGTCTTGTTCTATTAATCCATCTATACTGACCTACATCAGGTTGCAAACTGAATATATTTTTTTCTGCATCTACCTCTGAAAAAATATTTGGCCTTCTAGTAGTGTGTCGGACTTTCTCTATTAGTCCATCTATACTGACCTCCATCAGGTTGCAAATTAAAACTAATTTTTATCTTCATCTACAGTACCTCTGAAAAAATATTTGGGCTTCTAGCAGTGTGTGGGACTTGTTCTATTAGTCCATCTATACTGACCTCCATCAGGTTGCAAACTGAATATAGTTTTTTCTGCATCTACCTCTGAAAAAATATTGGGCTTCTAGCTGTGTGTGGGTCTTGTTCTATTAATCCATCTATACTGACCTCCATCAGGTTGCAAACTGAATATACTTTTTTCTGCATCTACCTCTGAAAAAATATTTGGCCTTCTAGTAGTGTGTCGGACTTTCTCTATTAGTCCATCTATACTGACCTCCATCAGGTTGCAAATTAAAACTAATTTTTATCTGCATCTACAGTACCTCTGAAAAAATATTTGGGCTTCTAGCTGTGTGTGGGACTTGTTGTATTAGTCCATCTATACTGACCTCCATCAGGTTGCAAACTGAATATATTTTTTTCTGCATCTACCTCTGAAAACATATTTGGCCTTCTAGTAGTGTGTCGGACTTTCTCTATTAGTCCATCTATACTGACCTCCATCAGGTTGCAAATTAAAACTAATTTTTATCTGCATCTACAGTACCTCTGAAAAAATATTTGGGCTTCTAGCAGTGTGTGGGACTTGTTCTATTAGTCCATCTATACTGACCTCCATCAGGTTGCAAACTGAATATAGTTTTTTCTGCATCTACCTCTGAAAAAATATTGGGCTTCTAGCTGTGTGTGGGTCTTGTTCTATTAATCCATCTATACTGACCTCCATCAGGTTGCAAACTGAATATATTTTTTTCTGCATCTACCTCTGAAAAAATATTTGGCCTTCTAGTAGTGTGTCGGACTTTCTCTATTAGTCCATCTATACTGACCTCCATCAGGTTGCAAATTAAAACTAATTTTTATCTGCATCTACAGTACCTCTGAAAAAATATTTGGGCTTCTAGCAGTGTGTGGGACGTGTTCTATTAGTCCATCTATACTGACCTCCATCAGGTTGCAAACTGAATATAGTTTTTTCTGCATCTACCTCTGAAAAAATATTGGGCTTCTAGCTGTGTGTGGGTCTTGTTCTATTAATCCATCTATACTGACCTCCATCAGGTTGCAAACTGAATATATTTTTTTCTGCATCTACCTCTGAAAAAATATTTGGCCTTCTAGTAGTGTGTCGGACTTTCTCTATTAGTCCATCTATACTGACCTCCATCAGGTTGCAAACTGAATATAATTTTTTTCTGCATCTAGCTCTGAAAAAATATTTGGCCTTCTAGTAGTGTGTCGGACTTTCTCTATTAGTCCATCTATACTGACCTCCATCAGGTTGCAAATTCAAAATAATTTTTTTCTGCATCTACAGTACCTCTGAAAAAATATTTGGGCTTCTAGCAGTGTGTGGGACTTGTTCTATTAGTCCATCTATACTGACCTCCATCAGGTTGCAAACTGAATATAGTTTTTTCTGCATCTACCTCTGAAAAAATATTGGGCTTCTAGCTGTGTGTGGGTCTTGTTCTATTAATCCATCTATACTGACCTCCGTCAGGTTGCAAACTGAATATATTTTTTTCTGCATCTACCTCTGAAAAAATATTTGGCCTTCTAGTAGTGTGTCGGACTTTCTCTATTAGTCCATCTATACTGACCTCCATCAGGTTGCAAACTGAATATAATTTTTTTCTGCATCTAGCTCTGAAAAAATATTTGGCCTTCTAGTAGTGTGTCGGACTTTCTCTATTAGTCCATCTATACTGACCTCCATCAGGTTGCAAATTAAAACTGATTTTTATCTGCATCTACAGTACCTCTGAAAAAATATTTGGGCTTCTAGCAGTGTGTGGGACTTGTTCTATTAGTCCATCTATACTGACCTCCATCAGGTTGCAAACTGGATATATTTTTTTCTGCATCTACCTCTGAAAAACTATTGGGCTTCTAGCTGTGTGTGGGTCTTGTTCTATTAATCCATCTATACTGACCTCCATCAGGTTGCAAACTGAATATAATTTTTTTCTGCATCTAGCTCTGAAAAAATATTTGGCCTTCTAGTAGTGTGTCGGACTTTCTCTATTAGTCCATCTATACTGACCTCCATCAGGTTGCAAATTAAAACAAATTTTTATCTGCATCTACAGTACCTCTGAAAAAATATTTGGGCTTCTAGCTGTGTGTGGGACTTGTTCTATTAGTCCATCTATACTGACCTCCATCAGGTTGCAAACTGAATATATTTTTTTCTGCATCTACCTCTGAAAAAATATTTGGCCTTCTAGTAGTGTGTCGGACTTTCTCTATTAGTCCATCTATACTGACCTCCATCAGGTTGCAAATTAAAACTAATTTTTATCTGCATCTACAGTACCTCTGAAAAAATATTTGGGCTTCTAGCAGTGTGTGGGACTTGTTCTATTAGTCCATCTATACTGACCTCCATCAGGTTGCAAACTGAATATATTTTTTTCTGCATCTACCTCTGAAAAAATATTGGGCTTCTAGCTGTGTGTGGGTCTTGTTCTATTAATCCATCTATACTGACCTACATCAGGTTGCAAACTGAATATATTTTTTTCTGCATCTACCTCTGAAAAAATATTTGGCCTTCTAGTAGTGTGTCGGACTTTCTCTATTAGTCCATCTATACTGACCTCCATCAGGTTGCAAATTAAAACTAATTTTTATCTGCATCTACAGTACCTCTGAAAAAATATTTGGGCTTCTAGCAGTGTGTGGGACTTGTTCTATTAGTCCATCTATACTGACCTCCATCAGGTTGCAAACTGAATATAGTTTTTTCTGCATCTACCTCTGAAAAAATATTGGGCTTCTAGCTGTGTGTGGGTCTTGTTCTATTAATCCATCTATACTGACCTCCATCAGGTTGCAAACTGAATATATTTTTTTCTGCATCTACCTCTGAAAAAATATTTGGCCTTCTAGTAGTGTGTCGGACTTTCTCTATTAGTCCATCTATACTGACCTCCATCAGGTTGCAAATTAAAACTAATTTTTATCTGCATCTACAGTACCTCTGAAAAAATATTTGGGCTTCTAGCTGTGTGTGGGACTTGTTGTATTAGTCCATCTATACTGACCTCCATCAGGTTGCAAACTGAATATATTTTTTTCTGCATCTACCTCTGAAAAAATATTTGGCCTTCTAGTAGTGTGTCGGACTTTCTCTATTAGTCCATCTATACTGACCTCCATCAGGTTGTAAATTAAAACTAATTTTTATCTGCATCTACAGTACCTCTGAAAAAATATTTGGGCTTCTAGCAGTGTGTGGGACTTGTTCTATTAGTCCATCTATACTGACCTCCATCAGGTTGCAAACTGAATATATTTTTTTCTGCATCTACCTCTGAAAAAATATTGGGCTTCTAGCTGTGTGTGGGTCTTGTTCTATTAATCCATCTATACTGACCTCCATCAGGTTGCAAACTGAATATAATTTTTTTCTGCATCTAGCTCTGAAAAAATATTTGGCCTTCTAGTAGTGTGTCGGACTTTCTCTATTAGTCCATCTATACTGACCTCCATCAGGTTGCAAATTAAAACTAATTTTTATCTGCATCTACAGTACCTCTGAAAAAATATTTGGGCTTCTAACAGTGTGTGGGACTTGTTCTATTAGTCCATCTATACTGACCTCCATCAGGTTGCAAACTGAATATATTTTTTTCTGCATCTACCTCTGAAAAAATATTGGGCTTCTAGCTGTGTGTGGGTCTTGTTCTATTAATCCATCTATACTGACCTACATCAGGTTGCAAACTGAAAATATTTTTTTCTGCATCTACCTCTGAAAAAATATTTGGCCTTCTAGTAGTGTGTCGGACTTTCTCTATTAGTCCATCTATACTGACCTCCATCAGGTTGCAAATTAAAACTAATTTTTATCTGCATCTACAGTACCTCTGAAAAAATATTTGGGCTTCTAGCAGTGTGTGGGACTTGTTCTATTAGTCCATCTATACTGACCTCCATCAGGTTGCAAACTGAATATAGTTTTTTCTGCATCTACCTCTGAAAAATATTGGGCTTCTAGCTGTGTGTGGGTCTTGTTCTATTAATCCATCTATACTGACCTCCGTCAGGTTGCAAACTGAATATATTTTTTTCTGCATCTACCTCTGAAAAAATATTTGGCCTTCTAGTAGTGTGTCGGACTTTCTCTATTAGTCCATCTATACTGACCTCCATCAGGTTGCAAACTGAATATAATTTTTTTCTGCATCTAGCTCTGAAAAAATATTTGGCCTTCTAGTAGTGTGTCGGACTTTCTCTATTAGTCCATCTATACTGACCTCCATCAGGTTGCAAATTAAAACTGATTTTTATCTGCATCTACAGTACCTCTGAAAAAATATTTGGGCTTCTAGCAGTGTGTGGGACTTGTTCTATTAGTCCATCTATACTGACCTCCATCAGGTTGCAAACTGAATATATTTTTTTCTGCATCTACCTCTGAAAAAATATTGGGCTTCTAGCTGTGTGTGGGTCTTGTTCTATTAATCCATCTATACTGACCTCCATCAGGTTGCAAACTGAATATAATTTTTTTCTGCATCTAGCTCTGAAAAAATATTTGGCCTTCTAGTAGTGTGTCGGACTTTCTCTATTAGTCCATCTATACTGACCTCCATCAGGTTGCAAATTAAAACTAATTTTTATCTGCATCTACAGTACCTCTGAAAAAATATTTGGGCTTTTAGCAGTGTGTGGGACTTGTTCTATTAGTCCATCTATACTGACCTCCATCAGGTTGCAAACTGAATATATTTTTTTCTGCATCTATCTCTGAAAAAATATTGGGCTTCTAGCTGTGTGTGGGTCTTGTTCTATTAATCCATCTATACTGACCTACATCAGGTTGCAAACTGAATATATTTTTTTCTGCATCTACCTCTGAAAAAATATTTGGCCTTCTAGTAGTGTGTCGGACTTTCTCTATTAGTCCATCTATACTGACCTCCATCAGGTTGCAAATTAAAACTAATTTTTATCTGCATCTACAGTACCTCTGAAAAAATATTTGGGCTTCTAGCAGTGTGTGGGACTTGTTCTATTAGTCCATCTATACTGACCTCCATCAGGTTGCAAACTGAATATAGTTTTTTCTGCATCTACCTCTGAAAAAATATTGGGCTTCTAGCTGTGTGTGGGTCTTGTTCTATTAATCCATCTATACTGACCTCCATCAGGTTGCAAACTGAATATATTTTTTTCTGCATCTACCTCTGAAAAAATATTTGGCCTTCTAGTAGTGTGTCGGACTTTCTCTATTAGTCCATCTATACTGACCTCCATCAGGTTGCAAATTAAAACTAATTTTTATCTGCATCTACAGTACCTCTGAAAAAATATTTGGGCTTCTAGCTGTGTGTGGGACTTGTTGTATTAGTCCATCTATACTGACCTCCATCAGGTTGCAAACTGAATATATTTTTTTCTGCATCTACCTCTGAAAAAATATTTGGCCTTCTAGTAGTGTGTCGGACTTTCTCTATTAGTCCATCTATACTGACCTCCATCAGGTTGCAAATTAAAACTAATTTTTATCTGCATCTACAGTACCTCTGAAAAAATATTTGGGCTTCTAGCAGTGTGTGGGACTTGTTCTATTAGTCCATCTATACTGACCTCCATCAGGTTGCAAACTGAATATAGTTTTTTCTGCATCTACCTCTGAAAAAATATTGGGCTTCTAGCTGTGTGTGGGTCTTGTTCTATTAATCCATCTATACTGACCTCCATCAGGTTGCAAACTGAATATATTTTTTTCTGCATCTACCTCTGAAAAAATATTTGGCCTTCTAGTAGTGTGTCGGACTTTCTCTATTAGTCCATCTATACTGACCTCCATCAGGTTGCAAATTAAAACTAATTTTTATCTGCATCTACAGTACCTCTGAAAAAATATTTGGGCTTCTAGCAGTGTGTGGGACTTGTTCTATTAGTCCATCTATACTGACCTCCATCAGGTTGCAAACTGAATATATTTTTTTCTGCATCTACCTCTGAAAAAATATTGGGCTTCTAGCTGTGTGTGGGTCTTGTTCTATTAATCCATCTATACTGACCTACATCAGGTTGCAAACTGAATATATTTTTTTCTGCATCTACCTCTGAAAAAATATTTGGCCTTCTAGTAGTGTGTCGGACTTTCTCTATTAGTCCATCTATACTGACCTCCATCAGGTTGCAAATTAAAACTAATTTTTATCTGCATCTACAGTACCTCTGAAAAAATATTTGGGCTTCTAGCAGTGTGTGGGACTTGTTCTATTAGTCCATCTATACTGACCTCCATCAGGTTGCAAACTGAATATAGTTTTTTCTGCATCTACCTCTGAAAAAATATTGGGCTTCTAGCTGTGTGTGGGTCTTGTTCTATTAATCCATCTATACTGACCTCCATCAGGTTGCAAACTGAATATATTTTTTTCTGCATCTACCTCTGAAAAAATATTTGGCCTTCTAGTAGTGTGTCGGACTTTCTCTATTAGTCCATCTATACTGACCTCCATCAGGTTGCAAATTAAAACTAATTTTTATCTGCATCTACAGTACCTCTGAAAAAATATTTGGGCTTCTAGCTGTGTGTGGGACTTGTTGTATTAGTCCATCTATACTGACCTCCATCAGGTTGCAAACTGAATATATTTTTTTCTGCATCTACCTCTGAAAAAATATTTGGCCTTCTAGTAGTGTGTCGGACTTTCTCTATTAGTCCATCTATACTGACCTCCATCAGGTTGCAAATTAAAACTAATTTTTATCTGCATCTACAGTACCTCTGAAAAAATATTTGGGCTTCTAGCAGTGTGTGGGACTTGTTCTATTAGTCCATCTATACTGACCTCCATCAGGTTGCAAACTGAATATAGTTTTTTCTGCATCTACCTCTGAAAAAATATTGGGCTTCTAGCTGTGTGTGGGTCTTGTTCTATTAATCCATCTATACTGACCTCCATCAGGTTGCAAACTGAATATATTTTTTTCTGCATCTACCTCTGAAAAAATATTTGGCCTTCTAGTAGTGTGTCGGACTTTCTCTATTAGTCCATCTATACTGACCTCCATCAGGTTGCAAATTAAAACTAATTTTTATCTGCATCTACAGTACCTCTGAAAAAATATTTGGGCTTCTAGCAGTGTGTGGGACGTGTTCTATTAGTCCATCTATACTGACCTCCATCAGGTTGCAAACTGAATATAGTTTTTTCTGCATCTACCTCTGAAAAAATATTGGGCTTCTAGCTGTGTGTGGGTCTTGTTCTATTAATCCATCTATACTGACCTCCATCAGGTTGCAAACTGAATATATTTTTTTCTGCATCTACCTCTGAAAAAATATTTGGCCTTCTAGTAGTGTGTCGGACTTTCTCTATTAGTCCATCTATACTGACCTCCATCAGGTTGCAAACTGAATATAATTTTTTTCTGCATCTAGCTCTGAAAAAATATTTGGCCTTCTAGTAGTGTGTCGGACTTTCTCTATTAGTCCATCTATACTGACCTCCATCAGGTTGCAAATTCAAAATAATTTTTTTCTGCATCTACAGTACCTCTGAAAAAATATTTGGGCTTCTAGCAGTGTGTGGGACTTGTTCTATTAGTCCATCTATACTGACCTCCATCAGGTTGCAAACTGAATATAGTTTTTTCTGCATCTACCTCTGAAAAAATATTGGGCTTCTAGCTGTGTGTGGGTCTTGTTCTATTAATCCATCTATACTGACCTCCGTCAGGTTGCAAACTGAATATATTTTTTTCTGCATCTACCTCTGAAAAAATATTTGGCCTTCTAGTAGTGTGTCGGACTTTCTCTATTAGTCCATCTATACTGACCTCCATCAGGTTGCAAACTGAATATAATTTTTTTCTGCATCTAGCTCTGAAAAAATATTTGGCCTTCTAGTAGTGTGTCGGACTTTCTCTATTAGTCCATCTATACTGACCTCCATCAGGTTGCAAATTAAAACTGATTTTTATCTGCATCTACAGTACCTCTGAAAAAATATTTGGGCTTCTAGCAGTGTGTGGGACTTGTTCTATTAGTCCATCTATACTGACCTCCATCAGGTTGCAAACTGAATATATTTTTTTCTGCATCTACCTCTGAAAAACTATTGGGCTTCTAGCTGTGTGTGGGTCTTGTTCTATTAATCCATCTATACTGACCTCCATCAGGTTGCAAACTGAATATAATTTTTTTCTGCATCTAGCTCTGAAAAAATATTTGGCCTTCTAGTAGTGTGTCGGACTTTCTCTATTAGTCCATCTATACTGACCTCCATCAGGTTGCAAATTAAAACAAATTTTTATCTGCATCTACAGTACCTCTGAAAAAATATTTGGGCTTCTAGCTGTGTGTGGGACTTGTTCTATTAGTCCATCTATACTGACCTCCATCAGGTTGCAAACTGAATATATTTTTTTCTGCATCTACCTCTGAAAAAATATTTGGCCTTCTAGTAGTGTGTCGGACTTTCTCTATTAGTCCATCTATACTGACCTCCATCAGGTTGCAAATTAAAACTAATTTTTATCTGCATCTACAGTACCTCTGAAAAAATATTTGGGCTTCTAGCAGTGTGTGGGACTTGTTCTATTAGTCCATCTATACTGACCTCCATCAGGTTGCAAACTGAATATATTTTTTTCTGCATCTACCTCTGAAAAAATATTGGGCTTCTAGCTGTGTGTGGGTCTTGTTCTATTAATCCATCTATACTGACCTACATCAGGTTGCAAACTGAATATATTTTTTTCTGCATCTACCTCTGAAAAAATATTTGGCCTTCTAGTAGTGTGTCGGACTTTCTCTATTAGTCCATCTATACTGACCTCCATCAGGTTGCAAATTAAAACTAATTTTTATCTGCATCTACAGTACCTCTGAAAAAATATTTGGGCTTCTAGCAGTGTGTGGGACTTGTTCTATTAGTCCATCTATACTGACCTCCATCAGGTTGCAAACTGAATATATTTTTTTCTGCATCTACCTCTGAAAAAATATTGGGCTTCTAGCTGTGTGTGGGTCTTGTTCTATTAATCCATCTATACTGACCTACATCAGGTTGCAAACTGAATATATTTTTTTCTGCATCTACCTCTGAAAAAATATTTGGCCTTCTAGTAGTGTGTCGGACTTTCTCTATTAGTCCATCTATACTGACCTCCATCAGGTTGCAAATTAAAACTAATTTTTATCTGCATCTACAGTACCTCTGAAAAAATATTTGGGCTTCTAGCAGTGTGTGGGACTTGTTCTATTAATCCATCTATACTGACCTCCATCAGGTTGCAAACTGAATATAGTTTTTTCTGCATCTACCTCTGAAAAAATATTGGGCTTCTAGCTGTGTGTGGGTCTTGTTCTATTAATCCATCTATACTGACCTCCATCAGGTTGCAAACTGAATATATTTTTTTCTGCATCTACCTCTGAAAAAATATTTGGCCTTCTAGTAGTGTGTCGGACTTTCTCTATTAGTCCATCTATACTGACCTCCATCAGGTTGCAAATTAAAACTAATTTTTATCTGCATCTACAGTACCTCTGAAAAAATATTTGGGCTTCTAGCTGTGTGTGGGACTTGTTGTATTAGTCCATCTATACTGACCTCCATCAGGTTGCAAACTGAATATATTTTTTTCTGCATCTACCTCTGAAAAAATATTTGGCCTTCTAGTAGTGTGTCGGACTTTCTCTATTAGTCCATCTATACTGACCTCCATCAGGTTGCAAATTAAAACTAATTTTTATCTGCATCTACAGTACCTCTGAAAAAATATTTGGGCTTCTAGCAGTGTGTGGGACTTGTTCTATTAGTCCATCTATACTGACCTCCATCAGGTTGCAAACTGAATATAGTTTTTTCTGCATCTACCTCTGAAAAAATATTGGGCTTCTAGCTGTGTGTGGGTCTTGTTCTATTAATCCATCTATACTGACCTCCATCAGGTTGCAAACTGAATATATTTTTTTCTGCATCTACCTCTGAAAAAATATTTGGCCTTCTAGTAGTGTGTCGGACTTTCTCTATTAGTCCATCTATACTGACCTCCATCAGGTTGCAAACTGAATATAATTTTTTTCTGCATCTAGCTCTGAAAAAATATTTGGCCTTCTAGTAGTGTGTCGGACTTTCTCTATTAGTCCATCTATACTGACCTCCATCAGGTTGCAAATTCAAAATAATTTTTTTCTGCATCTAACCCAGCCAATAGTTTTGGCCTAATACCACAGTTTGGCCACTCAGCTCTGCTCGGTTACCATCCATTGTTTTTTTGTGCAAACAACTCCAGAGTTGTGAATTAGTTAACCACCAAAATGAGTGGAAAAAGGCCTGCTGCTGGTGGAAAGGGGAATAGGCGTGTTGGGAAGGGGAAAAAAGGTTGTGTCCGTGGGGTAGGTGTTAAAGCAACAGTAACATCTGCAGAAGAAAGACCATCTTCCAGCCAAACTAAAATGTCTACTTCTTTTAGCGGACAATGTGATAAGATCCCTTTCTTACGGCCAGGCCAATCGCTACAAATTCCAGATGAGGCACAAAAACAGCAGGTGCTTCAACGGATATCAAGTGCTCCTTTAAGTGGGCTCTCCTCCACATCAACTTCAACATCACAAATACTCCAGTCCTCAAAGGTGTCACCCAAATCGCACTTGCTTCCTCACAGCTCCCAAATCTCCAGCTGCCCGTCTGAGTATGAGGTAGAACAGATGGTTGAGTCTGCAGAGCTGTTTACTCATACTATAGCCTGGGAATCAGAGGTCGACTCCAGCGCTTCTGTGAATCCAGACGAGGAAATGATCTGCACTGATGCCCAGAATCTTTATGAGTCGGATCCAGGACCAGACGCAGAAGGTTCTGACCATAATGTAGACCCTCATTCCCAAACTGTAACTCCTGTTGGTGGAGACAATGAGGAAGACGATGATAAGACTCAAATACCTGATTGGAGCGACAACTTTAGTTTTTTGTCAGGGCAGGAACAGGTTGGCTCTGAGGACGACAGGTGTGATAACGCACAGGGTGATGATGATGAGGTCGGAGATCCCACTTACTGTCAACCCACAGTCAGCCAAGAGATGAGGTCAGCAGAGGAGGTGGAGGAAGATGCTAGTGACGACGAGGTCAGGTTGCGCCTTCCTGGACAGAGACGTAGTACTGGAAGCACGTCAACAACTGCATCCTCAAACACAACTCTGCCTCTCACCACAAGTCGTGGTGGCTCTTCAGGTCGCATGGGTGCTAAGCCTTGCATAGCCTGGGCATTTTTTCAGATCGATAAAGAGGACCCAACTCGTGTTATCTGTAACATTTGTCAGCAAAAGCTAAGTAGAGGCCAAAAAATACATAGTTTGAGTACTTCATGCATGAACCGGCACATGGACATGAAGCATAAGTTGCAGTGGGAAGCTCAGTGTGCTACAATGCGGCCTAGCCGGCCGGGCCAACCACCATCTGCCATATCTTGTGCATCCGCGGCCTCTTCATCCTCTGTGACTGGGGGGACAGCAGTCACACCTGTTTTGGGGCGCAGACCTGCCACCTCTTTACCCGCAACAGCCAGCGTGATTGGCAGGTCATCATTTTCTTTGGAGGTGGTAACACCAGCTGGTGTTGAGCGCTGTCCGACATCGATAGCACCACCTTTGGATGAAGGCAACCTAACATGTCCGCCTGCATCTTCCTCACAGACCGGCAGTTTGCCGGGGACACCCTTATCAACCCCGTCTAAGCACAATAGCCAGCCCTCGGTCCCTCAGATGTGGACAAGTAAAAGACCATTTCCTCCTAGCCATGAGAAAGCTAAGAGGTTGAATTTCACCATCTGCAAGCTCTTGGCTACAGAAATGCTGCCTTTCCGCCTGGTGGACACAGAGGATTTTCGAGACCTTATGTCCGTCGCAGTGCCCCAGTACCAGATGCCCAGTCGGCACTACTTCTCAAAGAAAGGTGTGCCTGCGCTCCACCAGCATGTCGCACACAACATCACCGCTTCTTTGAGAAACTCTGTGTGTGACAGGGTGCATTTCACCACAGACACTTGGACGAGTAGGCATGGACAGGGGCGTTACATGTCGCTGACTGGGCACTGGGTAACTATGGTGACAGCAGGACAAGGGGCTGCTGTCCAAGTCTTGCCGTCCCCACGAGTTGTGCGTCAATCCTCTTTATGTCAAAGTTCCTCCACTGCTTCTGCCTCCTCAACCTCCTCTCGGTCTTCCACCTGCACCCAAAGCCTGTCTGGTCATGCCACAAGCTTTCTAACTGCGCAGAAGGGATCCTGCACACCTCCTTACTATGCTGGCAGTAGGGCTCAACGTCATCAGGCGGTTTTTACATTGAAATGTCTGGGAAATGTGAGTCACACAGCTGAGGAGTTGTGGTCAGCTCTGGAGAACCAATTTCATGAATGGTTGTCTCCACTGGACCTGAAACCAGGGAAGGCCGTGTGCGACAATGCTGCAAACCTGGGTGCGGCCCTTCGCCGGGGCAATGTCACACACGTGCCTTGTATGGCTCACGTGTTGAACCTGGTTGTCCAGCAATTTTTAGCCCACTATCCCAGACTAGATGGCCTTCTGCAGAGGGCACGGTCGCTGTGTGCTTACTTCCGCCGTTCGCATCCCGCAGCTCAGCGACTTACATCTCTACAGAAGTCGTTGGGCCTGCCACTTCACCGGCTAAAATGCGATGTGCCTACCCGGTGGAATTCAACTCTGCACATGTTGCAGCGACTGTGGCAGCACCGACAAGCCCTGGTGCAATACGTTCTGACGTATAGCCTGGGCCAACGAGATTCAGAGGTGGGGCAAATCACGCTGGAGGAGTGGTCTCAGATCAGGAACCTATGCACCCTTCTGCACAGTTTTGAAATGGCGACGAAGATGTTTAGTGCTGACGATGCCATTATCAGCATGACTATTCCGGTGATTTACATGCTGGAGCACATGTTAAACAGAATTCGGAGTCAGGTGGTGGCACAAGAGGAGGTGGAGGAAGTAGAGGAGGAGGAGTTGTATGCGGAAGGGCTAACATCTGCAAGGTCCAGAAGGTCGGCAGCACCAAGGCGGCAGGCATGTGAGGGTGGGGGAGATGGTTTTACCAGGGCGCATGGTAGCAGCCAAACTAGTGAGGAAGGTGCAGGAGCCCAGGAAGAAGTGGAGGACGAACTGATGGAAGACTCATCAGATGAGGGAGACCTTGATCACATTTCTGTTGTGCGAGGTTGGGGGGAGAGGACAGAGGAAGGAAGCATGATTGTTACCTCGCCACCAACACAACAGGGACTTGGTGCTCCTGGATGCGCAACACACATGAGTGCCTTCTTGCTGCACTACCTGCAACATGACCCTCGAATTGTGAGAATTAGAAATAATCCTGACTACTGGGTTGCCACACTGTTAGATCCCCGGTACAAAAGTAAATTTGCAGAAATTATTCCTGCCATAGAAAGGGATGCACGCATGCAGGAGTATCAGCAGAGACTGTTGCAGAATCTTACATGTGCTTTTCCACAAAATACCAGTGGTGCACGTAGTGAATCTCACAGTTCCAACTTGCCAACCGTGGGACCGTCAAGTGTTCAGCACTCAAACCGTAACAGAACCACAGTATCTGCTGGTAACATCAATTTTGCGGAATCATTTCACCACTTTTTTAGCCCATCCTTTGCAAGGCCACAGGAGACAAGAAGTCTGACACATAGTCAACACCTAGAGACGATGGTACAGGAGTATCTCCAAGTAAACATTGAAGCCACGACTGTGTCACTGGACCCTTGCTCTTTTTGGGCTTCCAATCTGGATAAATGGCCGGAGCTAGCCACTTACGCCTTGGAGATCTTGTCATGCCCCGCAGCCAGCGTTCTGTCTGAACGTGTGTTCAGCGCTGCTGGTGGTGTGCTGACAGATAAGCGCACGCGGCTCTCCACTGATAATGTAGACAGACTCACGTTCATAAAGATGAACAAATCATGGATTCGAAACGACTTTTCTACCCCTGTGTCATCCTGGGGAGAGTAAAAGCTTGATGATTGGTTAAAATCACCCTACCAAATGTTTTAAGCTTTCAAATTACTAATCATGTTTATCTGTATCTTGACTGGAAAATAATTTGGGCTTTGTAGCAGTGTGCAGCACTGATCCTATTAGGCCATCTATAATAAGCTCCACCAGATTTAAAATTAAAAATAATTTTTAGCTGCATCTAGCCCGGAAAATAATTTTGGGGCTCCGAGATGCGCAAGACACATAAGTGCCTTCTTGCTGCACTACCTGCAGCATGACCCTCATATTGTCAGAATTCGAAGTAATCATGACTACTGGGTTGCCACACTCTTAGATCCCCCAAACTTTTCGATCAACCTTTTCATTTTAATAAAGACCAAAAAAATGGTCATTTTTGAAATTATAAGCATTAGCAGGTTGTTAGAAACTGAAATCAAACAGTTTTCAACTCAAAACTTTATTCTAGGTGATGTTACATTTTCACATAGGACCCCTTGTTCGAAAGGAGCTTCTGAACTCTCTCGTCCATTGAATTTGTCAGGTTTTGGATGGTTTCTGCTTCAATTGTTTTGCATGAGGACAGAATACCCTCCCAGAGCTGTTGCTTAGATGTGAACTGCCTCCCGCCATCATAGACACTCCTTTTTAATGATGCTCCAAAGGTTCTGAATGGGGTAGAGGTCAGGGGAGCATGGGGGTCACACCATAAGTTTGTCCCCTTTTATGCCCATATCAGCCAGAGATGCAGATGTTTTATGTGCAGCATGAGATGGTGCATTATCATGCAGAAAAATGATCTTGCTGTGAAATACACGGTTCTTCTTCTTGAACCATGGCAGGAAGTGCTGTTTGAGAAAATCCACATACATTATGGAGTTCATCTTTAGCGCCTTCAGGGATCCTAAAGGGGCCGACAATCTCTCTCCCCATGATTCCAGCCCAAAACATTACTCCACCTCCTCCTTGTTGGCGCTGTAGCCGTGTTTGCGTGGGGTGTCCATCAACCAGCCATCCTCCACTCCATCCATCTGAACCATCGAGCGCTGCACGGCACTCATCCGTGAACAAAACAGTTTTGAAATCAGTCTTCATGTAATGTTTGGCCCACTGGAGCCATTTCTGCTTGTGTGAAGTGGATAGAGGAGGTCGACAGGATGGCGTATGCACAGCTGCAAACCTCTGAAGGACCCCGCATCTTGTTGTTCGGGGGATGTTGGAGGCACAAGCGGCTTCAAAAACTTGTCTGCTGCTATGACAAGGCTTTTTTGCCGCTGCTCTTTCAACCTGACGTAATTGCCTGTAGGAAAGAGTCCTCAATTTGCCCTTATCAGCACGCACACGTGTGTACTGTGAATCAGCTACATACTTCTTGATTGCCAAGACACTTCATCCTGATCATCGCACAATGTTGATTGTAGTCATGCCTTGACCTAAACACTCCACAATTTGTTGCTTCTCAGCAGCCGACACATCCTTTTTCTTTCCCATTTTGGCAGAAAATGTAGGCTGCTTAATAATGTGAGAGAGCCTTCTTAAGTAGTCTTGCCTTTCATTGGACACACCTGCCAAACTAATTAGCACAGGTGTCTGCAATTGCTTACAGTGATATAAAGAGCCCTGACACACATCACCATCAATGAGTTTAACTGACAAACAAACAAATTCTTCCCTTATCACTCCTAAACACTTTTTGCATAATAATTTGGAATGCAGTGTACATGTGCTTTTCCACAAAACACCAGCGGTTCACGTAGTGAATCTTACAGTTCTAACTTGCCAACCGTGGTCTGTATGGAATTGTTCAATAAAGGGCCCAAAATTAAGATAACATAGATGGGAGAGGTCTCTATGAATAGGAATTCCTAAGTATTTTATACCCTGTGAGGGCCAGGCAAAGGGAAAGTTGGACTGGATGGAATCCTATATGGATTTGGGGAGGGAGACATCGAGGGCCTCAGACTTCGCTGCATTGATTTTAAAATTTTACCATGTAACAAAGTGATCTATTTCAGCCATAACAGCATGGATGGATATATGTGATTGAGTGATATATACTAGGACATCATCAGCAAATAGAGAGCACTTGTACTCGGTGCCTCCCACCTCAATCCACCTAATATTGGGGTTATGGCGAATTGATGAGAGCAGGTGCTCCGTCACTAGGATGTATAAGAGAGGGGACAGAGGACATCCCTGCCTTGTCCCATTGGTGATTGTGAAAGGTGATGAAAATGTTCTGACGCACCCCCTGGGCCTTGGGACTCCCGGAGCCGGACCCTTTTTGGTGGATGCTGGTGGTTGTAGTCTTCGTGGCGGCGACCCGCTTCCGTGGCTCAGGGCGGTCAAACCAGTGGCGGAACTATTTATGTGGTTTTGATGTTTAAATGTCCGACTACGCCACCCGTGGATTGCGGTCAGAGTGAACCGCCGCTACAGGGCAGACCGCTGAGGCTGGTGTTGTGGGTGCAGCAGAGCGTAGCATAACTCCCCACGGGAGGAGTATAGCCTCAGGGCAGTGTATGCGGAGGATGGGGGTGATGGTGCAGGGCAGCAGCAGTAACGACACGGAGTCAGTGATGCAGTCCAGGGCCTTTACTCACAGTTCTTATTATCCAGACCACGTCTGCAGGTAACGGCTGCCCACGTCATACTGTGCTCACCAGGTGAGGGGCTCAGACAACTCCCAGATAACTTTGGAGCACTTCACAGGACCCCCTTTGTGTGTCCTTTGTCTGGCCTTTCTTACCAACACTTCTGTCCGGCTGCCTCGGGCCTCCTCTTGGTAAACTTGGCGCCAGTTTCCCTGACCCTATGTGGTGCCTTCCTAGCGGGTGTAGCGAGGGGCTGCGCCACATAAAATGTCAGAGCCTCCGATTTCTAGCTGAGGGTCGTTTCCTGCCTCCACTAGTTCGGGGACCGGTCTCCCCCTTTGGCCTGACCCCTCCACGCAGGTGGATTCGGGCGTGCGGTGGCGACTCGCCCGTCCGCACCCCTGGGATCCCTTCATTCCTCGTTCCTGGAGCCTTCTCCGCTCCTCTTCCTTCCTTCTCCCTCTTCCAGGCCTGGGCCTCTGTTACTAGGCCCGCCTCCGGAGCAGAGCTCATGCAGAGCCCCTGCTCCCTGCCACTTCTGCTCAGACTTCTCTGCACTGAACTAAGATGGTGCCCACCTTTTATACTCCCTTCTCAATGCACCCAGGAACTGCTTCCTCCCTGCTCCTGCACTACAGGGTTCCCCTTCCTCAGTGTTCCCTCCCCCCACTCCAGCCAGGGACAGGGACTGTCGTGCCCATCTCAGGGGCATATTGGTCGCCCTGCCCCACGGCAATGTGGTGTAATGCATGCAGGTGTCGGGTCCTGATCCACACTCCATCCTTACCTGAGAGTGAGATATCACACCTCTGGGTGAGGTGCAATACGTCTGTAGCAACTGAGCCCTCAGGGTGCTACAGTTCCATTTATCTTCAGCCTAGGTGACGTATTGCGATACAGGGCCGTGATTTTGGCTATAAAAGGGTCCCCTAGACCCCTACCCCAAGCTTTTTAAGAGAATCATATATGGCGTGCCAGGAGACTCTATGGAATGCTTTCTCAGCATCCAACGAGAGTATCTAATTACAAATTTTTAACTGCATCTAGCCCAGGAAATACTTTGTGCCTAGTAGCAGTGTCTGCTAGTCAGCGGATTATCCCGGCTGTTAAGCAAGCTACACCACCTGTAGTTTAGACACTTAATTTTTTCAAAGGAAATGCTTCGGGACCATGGGATACTCAGTGAAGAGCATCAGGAGGCACCCCAAGGCATAGGGGCTGGGACTGGCAGTAGGATGCCTTGCGGTGGACAGCCGAGCTCGATCCTTATAAAAGCTTTTTAACTGCAGCAGCTTTAGTGGACGCTACTGGAGCTGGAATTACCGCGGCTGCTGGCATGAGACTTGCCCTCCAATAGATCCTTGTAAATGGATTTAAAGTGTATTCATTCAAATTAGAGAGACAATTTAAATTAAAAAGCTTAGAGCTGCCTCCACCACAGGGGGGCTCGCTCGACCCACCAGCGGACAGGCACCAGTATTGGGAGAGGGGGGCTGGCCATCAGGGTTCACCGCGGCTCTGGCACAAACCCGGCGACACGGAGGTGGCACGGGCAGGAGCGGACTGGCCGTGTCGGCTTCTCACTTTTTGGATTTTAGAAGGGCATGACATGCCTATATCTGTGTCTCCCCCTCCTTTTACTCCTCCACCTCTTTTCTTTTCGCATGACTATATGTACTTGTCACTTTTCCATGTGTTAGTTGTGTCTTCTGAGCAGTTTGTCAGCTTTTGGACACCTTTGAAGGTGTTTTCTATGTGTTTCTATGTGTTTTTGTTTGCCTGCCATTGGTTTTAACGGTGTTCGAAGGTGTTCGACGAACAGTTCGACGAACAGTTCGGCGAACACACTGGTGTTCGACGAACCGAACCGAACTCGAACACTACGGGGGTGGCTCAACACTAGTGGTGATGTCTCTGGAAGAAAGCTACCATGTTTTTTTTTAATCCTGGGCAGTTTCTTTGAAGAAAGGGTATCAATAGAAAATTATCTATTGCTTAAGTCACGTTTGTGTGTTAAAAGTAATTTTTAAAACTTTTTAGGCAATTTTTCTGTGCAATCTTTATTAAAAATGAAAAAAATTGATTTCTTGCAAATTTCACACCAGCCACTGGAGATTTTTTAGACTTTAACTTCCTGTTGTTTCAGGAAATAACTCTGAACATTAACCACAATGACACTATTTTTTCTATTGAGGCATCTAAAGAGTGTGTGCAAAGGTCATTGTGAAGGTGTAAGGAGATGGACATACTGCCCTCATTCCCCCTTGAAGAATAAGTGTAATGTTATATTGTGTAATGTGAATTGTGACCTGCGTTAATATTGTGTATTGTGTGTTGCCCGATGGTAGGGAGAGTTAGAGTTAACAATTGGGACTAGCCCAGAGTGGGAGGGGCTAAGCTGAAAGAACAGAGACAGTTTCCTATCAGGATTCAGATAGGGCCCAGTGTGCATAGAAAGCAAACCTAAGGTCTGGTCAGTGAGCAGTGGCGTATGATTTGGGTGTCTTTGACGTGAGAGGAGACCGTGACAGAGGATAGTGAGATACTAGCGGAAAAAAGGAGAGAAGTGCCTGAAAGGCATAGTGATCCACAGGAGACGTGTCCTCGGGAAGGACACCTAGTAGTACCGCCCAGGGGTTATAACTCAGAGAAGTAACGGGCCAAGACTGGACAGAGAACGTGAAACAAAGAGAGTGCCGCGGGCGGGTGTTCCAGAGTGTCAGGGACAGAGAAGATAAGTACCAGCCAAACTGGCAATATAGTTCCAAAAAAGGGAAAGAAGACACAGACTCTTGTTAACTGAACTGTAGTACTAACCTGGGTTGTGGTGAAGCTGAGAGGAATGGTGAAGATAGAGAACGAGCGAATAAAGAGGAAAGAACTGGAACTGTGTGAGGAAAATGCTTTGTGTTGTGAAGGAATCGTTCATAAAGATGTGTATCCGTTATGTACTGTATATAATCCCCAGCAAGTTATCGTTTAGTACAAAGTTTATTTTTGACTGGTGGTCTTCTTCATTGAAGTCCTCAACATCTGGTCCTGGCTAGAGATGAGCGAACCTTTTGATATTTGGGTTCGTTGACTAAACCTGAACATCAGAAAAAGGTTTGAGTTCGATCCGAACCCGAACGGGGCCTCGAACATCCCTGGTTTCCCATGCTGTCATCTGCGTGACAGCGCGGGAAACAGGGGCTGTGATCGGCAGTAACATCATTACCGCGGATCACAGCACTGTAGGTTCACACTGTCAGGTGTCAGTGTGATCCCACAGCTGTGACAGTGACCCGCAGTAAAAAGCTTACTGCGGGTCATAGGCGCCGGCTGATGGAACTACTACCTCCATCAGCCAGTGCCTGCTGACTCTATTAACAAGGAGAGCAAGTGCTGCTGATGGGAGGAGTAATCTCTCATCAGCCAGCGCTTGCACAGTGAAAGTGAAAAAAAGTTAAGATGAATTATTATTTAAATAAAAATAATAAACACATTATACTCACCAACACCTAATCGCCGATGTTCTCGACCCCTGGAAAAAAAAAAAAATAAAGAAACACCACATACTCACCTTACCGCCTAATCCCCGATGCCCATGTCACCTGTAATAAAGAAGAAATAATAAACCCTCATAATCCTCACCTATCCACCGTAGTCCAGGTAATATCGAGTGTCCCACGACAATCTCACTGATAGCACAGCCACATCCGGAGATGTAAATGTGCTATCCAGCACCCGGTGATACAATGAAAGGAGCGCGACCGCTCCCACAGTGTATCGCGATGAGCTGCGTGAGAGAGGTGACACGAGTTCATCAGCTGATGAGCTCATGTGCCCTCACTTACTGCACTGCCGCGTGAGAAAAATTGTCACGCAGCAATGGTGCTGTAAGTGAGGTCACCAGAACTCTCAGCTGATTGAACTCCAGTGACCTCTCTCACTGAAGCTCAGTGCTATACACTGACACAGGAGTGATTACACTCCTGTGTCAGTATATAGCCAGCTGTCTGGTAAAGCAGTCACATCAGTGAGTGCTGACATGACTGTCCTACAAATGACCGCCGTGGGACACTCGGGATTATGTTATCACAGCGAACAGGTGAGGGATATGGTTGTTTTTCATTTTTGTTTTTTTTACAGGTGACAATGGCTTCAGCAGATTACGCGTTTGGTGAGTATACTATGACCGCCTATGACCTGCGGTAAAAAGCTGTCACAGCTGCGGGATCACACTGACACCTGACAGTGTGTTTCCGCAGCGCTGTGTCCCGCGGTAACAATGTTACCACCGATCACAGTCCCTGTTTCCCACGCTGTCACGCAGATGACAGCATGGGAAACCAGGGATGTTCGTGTTCGGGCTGACTTTTGATGATTTTTGCGCAAAAGGCTTGGGAATCTGATCACGAATCCAAATGAGCAACATTCGTGCTGAATTTGAAAAAAAAAAACGAACATTTTCCGAACATGTTCGCTCATCTCTAGACCTGGCCAGCCGAATTGACCAGCATGATGCGGCCTGCAAGGGTGTAACATCCCCACAGCACAAGTCCACACACCCAGCCAGGACTCCCACCTTCGTGTAACATTGCGCAGCATAACAGATGAGCCCCTCACCCACGGCTACCGCCCCGCTCCACGTTACAAAGGGAAAGGGATCTGGGAGAGCTGTGACATTGCCCATTGTGATTGCGGGATACTGTGTTATCAGCTGTGTATAGAGGTATCATCTGTCACTGTAATCCTGCCTCTGATGATAAGATGCCTTGCTGAAAACTCTTCCTGAAAGCTCAGGAAATAAAAGCGCCCCAGTGGAGAGAGTGAAAGTTGCAAGATTACTAATTTTATTTTTATAATGTATAGTAAATCATGATATGAAAAATAAAAATTTGCAACATTTTTAAAACAATACATGTAACCAAAAATCTGATTTAAATGGTTCTTTTCTGATAATAGCTTCCATGTAGTCATCGTATGATTTTTAGAACGGCATACCGTAATTAACAATTCACTAATATATTCTTATTAAAGGAAATGCAACCATTAGATGCCAGACTGTACAAAAAAACAAAAACAAAAAACATTTAGGAAATGATTGGCAGGATTTTAGAAACTCCCAAAACTCCCAATGATCAGGTCTGTTACGTGATTCGTGCTACCCAAATCATAGGTATCATGAATCAGATCCTGGCTGCACAATTGCCGCCAGATATACTTTTCTCTGAAATGTTCCGGCATTTAAGGAAAAATATAGTTAGGTTATGTGCACACAGCGTCTTCTTCAGGTGGATTCCTCCTGAAATCTCCCTGAAAAAGTGCCCCATAAAATGAACATAATGCACATTAATGTCAAAAAGACTTTTCTGTTCACATGTTACATCTTATGTAGAAAAAACTGGGGAACAAAGTAGCGCAATAGGGTCTTACCTAATATCCAGAGACATTATTGGGAGAAGACCTACTTATTCCTACTTGGCACTTTACCAATGTTCCATCTTATGTCACTTCTTTTAACCACTTAAGAGTACGGAAACCCCAAGGTGGTTAAAAGAAGGGACAAGTTCATTCTTCAAGCAGCTTCAACTATGACATTATAGAGTAAAAGATACTAGCAGCAGAGCTACCAAAAGAATGATGGCAAAGCCAAGTTTAGAAAATGATAGCTAGCGTTTTATGGAAGCGGTTTAGCCTGGGAAAACTCGGACTGCACTAGGCTGCACCGGCGCCTAAAAAACGCCGTGTGCACATAGCCTTAGAAGATATGGACCGTAGCTAGAGGCGAGACTAATTCAGTGCCACTCCTGGTCGGCTTCTCACAGTTCAGGCGATTGACAGGTCTCTCGCTATAGGAGATCTTCCAACTCTATTATAAAACTATACCTGCCTGCAAACTCTAATTCATGCGGTTTGGGCAGCAGGATTCGTGTGACAGATTACCTTTAACATTAGGGAAAGTCTTATCTGGTCATACATTCTGGGAGAGAGAACAATTACATTTTTTTTACTATGGGCATAAATACTAACAGGCTAGTATTTGTTACCTGCCTGCTTGCTGTGCCCAGCGCCGATCTCCGCTGGCACACAGCCCCTGCTGTCAATTCTGTGGCTTCTGCTGACGTCACATCAACAGAGCATAGGCTTCTTTTCTGCTCTGCTCTGTTGACTGCCAAAGTCATGCTGCTTTACAACCGGCTCCCCTCTGTCTAACTGTGGGGACCTGGCTGTCAATCAGCATGGCATTGGCAGTCACGCCCCGGGAACACAGCAATGCGTAAGAGGACTCTATGCTATACACAATAGGGGAATCCCCTCTATTACACCTTTACCGATTCACAATATTTGTTAAGCCTTCTAATTTCTCACCATACAGATGTAAAATATTATTACAGCATGCTAGCAAATCCAGCAACAGTCTGCGATGCACATCAAAATGTCTGGATAGGCACACAGACATACAGTACAGACCAAAAGTTTGGACACACCTTCTCATTTAAAGATTTTTATGTATTTTCATGACTATAAAATTGTACATTCACACTGAAGGCATCAAAACTATGAATTAACAGGTGGATACACAGCTGATAGTCCTACTTACTGAATAGACTGTTAGAATTTGTATTATGGCAAGAAAAAAGCAGCTAAGTAGAGAAAAACGAGAGGCCATCATTACTTTAAGAAATGAAGGTCAGTCAGTCCGAAAAATTGGGCAAACTTTGAAAGTGTCCCCAAGTGCAGTTGCAAAAACCATCAAGCGCTACAAAGAAACTGGCTCACATGAGGACCGCCCCAGGAAAGGAAGACCAAGAGTCACCTCTGCTTCTGAGGATAAGTTTATCCGAGTCACCAGCCTCATAAATCGCAGGTTAACAGCAGCTCAGATTAGAGACCAGGTCAATGCCACACAGAGTTCTAGCAGCAGACACATCTCTACAACAACTGTTAAGAGGAGACTCTGTGCAGCAGGCCTTCATGGTAAAATAGCTGCTAGGAAACCACTGCTAAGGACAGGCAACAAGCATCAGAGACTTGTTTGGGCTAAAGAACACAAGAAATGGACATTAGACCAGTGGAAATCTGTGCTTTGGTCTGATGAGTCCAAATTTGAGATCTTTGGTTCCAACCACCGTGTCTTTGTGCGAAGCAGAAAAGGTGAACGGATGGACTCTACATGCCTGGTTCCCACCGTGAAGCATGGAGGAGGAGGTGTGATGGTGTGGGGGTGCTTTGTGGTGACACTGTTGGGGATTTATTCAAAATTGAAGGCATACTGAACCAGCATGGCTACCACAGCATCTTGCAGCGGCATGCTATTCCATCCGGTTTGCGTTTAGTTGGACCATCATTTATTTTTCAACAGGACAATGACCCCAAACACACCTCCA
Organism: Phyllobates terribilis; assembly: GCF_046119375.1. NCBI lineage: Eukaryota > Metazoa > Chordata > Amphibia > Anura > Dendrobatidae > Phyllobates > Phyllobates terribilis. The sequence continues at coordinate 149,828,665 of NW_027362768.1, forward strand.
GGCTGTGTAAGGGCTATTTGACCGAGAAGGAGAGTGATGGGGTGCTACGCCAGATGACCTGGCCTCCAGAGTCACCAGACCTGAACTCAATCGAGATGGTTTGGGGTGAGCTGGACCACAGAGTGAAGGCAAAAGGACCAACAAGTGCTAAGCATCTCTGGGAACTCCTTCAAGATTGTTGGAAGACCATTTCCGGTGACTACCTCTTAAAGCTCATCAAGAGAATGCCAAGAGTGTGCAAAGCAGTCATCAGAGCAAAAGGTGGCTACTTTGAAGAACCTAGAATATAAGACATATTTTCAGTTGTTTCACACTTTTTTGTTAAGTATATAATTCCACATGTGTTAATTCATAGTTTTGATGCCTTCAGTGTGAATGTACAATTTTCATAGTCAAGAAAATACAGAAAAATCTTTAAATGAGAAGGTGTGTCCAAACTTTTGGTCTGTACTTTATGTCATAAACATCTCCCAGTAGAGTATTACAAGACCATGCCTTTTTTCAAAGCTGGTAAATCTAGCGCCATCCATTTCAGGATATGTTGAGCGAAGAGGAAAGATATGAAAGGACACATCTATATATCCTACATGGAAATGAGCTGTGTACAATTGAAAATACACTGCAGAAGTGAGGGGCCAAAGAGGTCTGAGCAGAAAACGTGGTATTCATTGGGAGAAGTCATTATAATGGTCTGGACCAGACATGAATAGGAAAGAGACATCACCTGTGAGTCACTTGATATTATTTTTCAACTGGGTGTTTCTTCATAGTTTTCTCATTAGCTGATCTTGCAGTCTCAGACGCTGACGAGCTGTGATTTTTCAATATCTGGAAGGGAGGGGTGAAAGCACACGCCTTCAGAGAAAACTCTGAAGAAACGCCAAGTTGCACTACTAGCAGAGATTTCCCATACTGCTCTCCAAAAGCAACAAATATGAATATATCGGCAATAAAGCGACACATCCCAAAACAGAAAAGAGCGGCAGAATCAGGGGAGCTCAGGAATTTTTACAAAGTATTTAAATCAATTTTTTTGAGCACGTGACCTGCCCTCTTTAAGGGAGTAACAAAGGGGGACATCAAACAAAACACAATTTTCCATTTTTAAAAGATAATATTTGAGTTTATTTCATGTTTTATGACATGCCTATAGCAGCGCTTCTTGAGTTTTCATCAAACCACTTTCTCTTTAGAACCGATTCTCGGAGGGCTCCATCATGGTGCCATGATCTCATTGAATAATCACAGACTTTGCTTTTGCCATTGTGGACTTACCGTGGCACATCATGTGAGAGAAAAAAAAAGATGCAAGTGGTTTAAAATTAGCATTTTGCCTGTTTTTTTCTCCCTTTTCTTTAAATGGCAGTTAGTAAATTAGCTGGCAAACGAAAAGTCGTCAGTCTGAGCGTAGAGGAATAATTCTGTTTATCAGATTCCCCAGTCTGGATTGATGGGCTTCGGTCCACGCATTTCACAATACTACAGATGGATTAATAAAGGAAGCGGTGAGTCTTTTTGCCAGCTAGCTTCTGGTACCTATCCACAGGAGCCTGAGAGAGATCATTATTTTGCATTTTTCAAGCTGTTTGAGTTTGAATCCAGAGCGATAAAGCATCATTTGAATAAATATCGAAATAGTCCATGCTTCCACCATCTTATAAGGCCATTTGTAGATTCAGAGCATCATGACTAGAGATCCTCCGGAGCAGGGGTCAGGAATAGTGTAAGACTAAGATCACACAGGTCGGATTTGCTGCAGGTAAATCCACAGCAATTTTGACCCAGAAATCTCTAGGGAAATTCATAAAATGGATTCCAGGAGCTAATTTTTTTTTTTTTATTTTTAAAAATCAATATTCTCACCTTCTGCTGCTCTCTTGTTATGCCTTTCCTGGTCTCATGGATGGTCTTTGTACTTCTGATTTCTGCCATAATACATCAACACGTGATTTCTGAAGCCTTTGATTGCTGCACATATCAACAGAACATGTCACTGGAAGGGGTCAGGGAAGCCGAGACTGGCCAGACAACCAAGGAAGCCTTGGGAGTAGGCGAAGACTGGAAAAGTGGTAATAGGATTATGTGAGCACAGAGTTTTTTTTCAGGAGTTTTTGGAGCAGCAACCGAGCAGAAACTCTCCAAATCCTCTTCCAAATCTTAAAACTCCTCGAAAACTGTGAGTTTCTGGCTTTGTGCACATTACGTCTTTTTAAGCTTGAAAAAGCACCGAAAAAATGCTGCATAAAATGGACATGATGCACAGCGATGTCAAAACATCATTGCTGTGCACATGTTCAGTATCTTGTTTCTTCTTTTAACTGTTTCAGAGTTCAGAAACCCTGGCGTGGTTAAAACAAGTACCCTATTTTTCAGACTATAAGACGCACCAGACCATAAGACGCACCCCAAATTTTGGGGTGGAAAGTAGGAAAAAAATATTTTTTATAAGATGGGGGTCCATCTTATAGTTCGAATAGGTATCATACCTGGGGGGTGGTGTAGTGGGGGTCACAGGAGGCACAGTCCCCCAGGAAGCCGATGGCAGTATAAGGAGCAATGCTGCTGACCCTGGGTGGGAGAAGGGGGTACCCCAGCAGCGGGGGATTGCGGTGGTAGTTGAGCGGGATGGCAAGAAGCAGGGTCCCTCCCTCAGAAACCAGGCGGCAGAAGCAGTGAAATGCTGTGAGGCGTGTGTCGGCGGTCAGGCAGAGCGGAGTGCATTGCTTTTCTGGTGGCCACGGCCATCTTCCTGAAACCTTGGGCCTCAGGGAAATGGCGGACGAGATCCCAGTCTGCACATGCGCCAGCCTGAGTGGCAATTTTCCTGTAGATCACAGCTTCAGGAAGATGGCTGTCAGAAAAGCAAAGCACACTGATCTGCCTGATCGCTGACACAGGCCCCGCAGTATCTCACCGCTTCTGCTGCCACCGGGTTCCTGAGTTATCCTGCTCCACCACCACTGCAACTTCCAGGTAAGCTATGTTCGGATCATAAGACACCCCCCCATTTTCCTCCCAAATTTTCCGGGAAAAAGTGCGTCTTATTGTCCAAAAAATACGTTAACATGTTCACTATTTGGGCGGCTTCATTTGGAAGCCACCTGCTCTGTACAATAAAAGATAGTGGCAATAAATGAGCACAGGCTTTTACCTATATCAGCTTGGTTAAGTAAACTCTGGAAAATTAAAGACACTGTGTGTACATAGCCACTTTCTGCTCCAAAAACTCAAAAAAAAACCCTCAATGTGCGCTAAGGATGAGCGGTCCCGTGGAAGTTCGGGTTCTGGTACCCGACCCGAACTTTAGTCCAAAGTTTGGTTCGGGTACCTAAACTGTACCCAAAGTTGAACCCGAACCAATGGGGATCCGAACTTTGGAACTGGAAAATCTCTCTCTCTCTTTCCCTCTCCACCCGCACTTCCCCAGACATTAAAATGGACTTCAGGGAGAAGTCCATGTTCGGAGTTTAGCACCGGACACTTTTAAGTTCGGATTCGCTCATCTCTAGTAAGCACATACCCTTTGGCTATGTGCACAATACTTCTTGCCTAGAATCCATCTGAAAAAGCACCGGCAAAAGCACCCCATAAAAGGAACATGGTGCACAGCAATGTAAAAACAACATTGCTGTGCACATGTTTCGTTTTATGTCACTTCTTTTAACTGCTTTAGGGTTTGGAAACCCAGTAGCAGTTTTAAGAAGTAACATGTTCATTCTTGATACTGATAGTATAGAGTGAAAGATGACGGCAGCGGAAGCCCCCGCAAGAACGACGACTGCCAACATTTTCCAAAAGCGATCTCGTCCGGGAAAACTCGGTGGCTGCGCCGTCATCTAAAGGGCGCCATTTGCCCATATCCTTATGATGTTTTTTAGACTTTCTTATGAACTTTTAGATTTTATAGGAAATCTGCAAATAATCCACAGCAAGGATTTGATCGCAGATTAACACTTCCCCTTAGAAATCACTGAAGAATATTTGCAACAAATCATTTCTCTTTCCGCAGCAGATATAAATAAATTTCAATGTAGTAAACTTCCACAGTGAATGGAGGAGATTTTTTAAAATTGTGTGCACTTTGCTGCTGAATTGCACAGCGAATTTTCCAAATGAAAATCCTAATGGAAAATGCATACTGACATTAAGAAGCTCAACATTTCACTTACAAGATACGAACGATCTTGACACCAGTCACTTTTGTCTTTATAATAACACTAAATTATACAGATACTTGCTATGTAATTTAAGTCTCACAATCCAGGTTTTGCAAGAGGAAACATAAAAAGTCAAACTAGTGATATTAATTTATATTGGAAACATCACAACAGGAACTTGTGAGAAAAGCAATAGATGAAAAACTCATCCAAGAGTTGTATCTGAAATTTGCTTCATTAACTGCTGCAAAACAAGATACGACCCATGGATAAGTGTGTTTCTGTCTCCAGAATGAAAAAAAGTAACCCTTTCTAACCTCTTGTAACTCGTTTCAGTCTATATTCACACATGCAGTTTTTTGAAAAAGAGCTGAAAAGGATTCAAAAGGAATGGTAAATATAAATGAAAGCCTTTTCCTTCCTCTTCATCTTAGATCCACTTCTGACTTTTGTTCTAAAAAACCTTAATCAATATCCATGTCTGATTAAAGCTTAAGGTCAGGTGCAGACGACTGTAACTTTAATTATTCGAGAGAATTGGGTCGATTATGCAAATTAAACTCTGATCGGATTGTCAGCATAGTGTAATCTGATTCTCTCTCGGAAAAAAAATTCTCCATCTTCTCCAATCTGTCAGTCCATGGAAATCGGACTGCTCTCAGATGTCATCCGAATGCAGTCTGAAAGATTCCACAGACTCATTGACTTGCACGGCCGGATCAAACTTGGGCATGCAGCGATTTTTTCTTTTGAGAGACTCTGTCCAAGGAAAAAAATCAGAAATATCCACAGCCACTGCCTTGGCTACTAAGAACATATATCATCTTGAAAACATAAGAGGTTCATAGATCATGGCTAGAGCAAAGTGGGTGTCCCATCTGGGGCATTTATGGATGTGAATCTTCTAAAACTTACATACAAGTGAATAGAGAAGGGTCAGCATGTGCGGCCACTAGTGTTGAGCGAGCACTAAAATGCTTGGGTGCTCGAAGCTCGGGCCGAGCTCGCCGTGATACTCGGGTGCTCGACCCGAGCAACGAGCCCAATGTTAGTCTATGGGAGACCCGAGCATTTTTACGGCGGCACCTCCGGCAGACTTTTAAAAGCCTAACAAGTGCCCACAACTATAGTGACAGTGCTCAAATGACATGGGGACAGCAAGGGGATCGCCCCAGGAAGCATTTCTGACCCCCAGGTCACTGCTGTCAACAACGTGGTCAGAGGTATTAAGCCACTTTTACGGGCTCACAATAAAACGTTCAAAAACTAAACTGAAACTGCTTTCCTGTGAAATATGTTAAGGAACATCCTTTCCAGGGTAAAGACTTGTGTATAAGGTAAAATAAATAACCAAAAACAAAAATACTCCTCCACATCTTGGGCTATGTTCACAAGTAGCATTTTTTATGCGTTTTTGCACTTTTGTATTGCTTTCAACCGTGACAAATGCATTCACCGGGAAATGTCATTTTAACATTTTACAACCTTATCTGGCCATGTGCTGTGTGACACATGCATACAGTGCTGAAAAGACATGGGAACAGCATGGGGAAGACCCCTGGAAGCATCTCTGACACCCAGGTCACTGCCTAAAAGTGTGCCCATCAGAAGTGATCCTTTCCGCATCAGAAGATGCAGACTTGCAACTATCCCCGTGCAAGTCCTTGTCCCAGGGCAGTGTTCAATTGTACCTCCCCCATTCCTTGCAATGCAAGTGCTAGTATGCAGCCTGACACCAACCCACCCCCAGGCTGCAATACCATACTGCTAGCTTGCTTGCGCTTGAAATTGGGCCTTTTAGGCATGTGGAGGCGGAATCTGGCCATCACGTCATGGCTGCGTCGCCGGCCTGGTATCCATACTCAGTCCCGAGATGCCCCGGCGGCAGGGTGCCCACACACGGTCCCCAGCCGCCTGGGGGCGTCTGGGTGTCCATAAACGGTCCCCAGCTGCCCCTATTTGTCCCAGAGCGCCTTATACACAAGCGTGCATACCAAAACATTACCTGTGCCCTCCCCAGTGCATTTAGTGGGAAGGACAGCCTAACCACAAACACGTGGACAAGTGAATGTGGCCAGGGATGGTCCATCTCACTGACGCCTTCTCACTGGGTTAATATTGTGGAAGCCGGGACACAGTTGGACACTGGGATGCAACACGTCCTCCAGACATAGAGGATTGTGGGTCCTGGGTCAATCAGGCTTCAACACAAAGTTCAGAAGGTAGACAGCAGCAGTGGTCGGCCTCCTACACAATGAGTAAATTATTCATGATCATGAGGCCATCCATCTCCTTAGCTTTCTGTTCCTTGGAATGCAAGCGCATGTATGTAGTAGCAGCTAGGCCTGAGGTGGTCAGCGTTTTGGCGCATATCCTACCTCCTCCGAGGATTGCTTTATGTTTTCCTGCTACTATCCCAGTTCTATGACTCTCGTTAAAACAAAGCTTCAGGTGATGAATGATGGATGAGGTGGTGGCAAAGGAGAAAGAGCAGGAGGAACAGGGACCATTCACATCAATATCAGGCCAGTCAACCACACATGTCTTGTAGGATATGTTTCTGTACCAAAAGGAGCCGTTCGGCTACACAGTTATAGGGCATACAGTGAGTGCAATGCCTACCAAAAATTTTGAGGCACGCCAATGCCCCTTGGAAGTGACATGGAGGTCAGAGGGCCTTAATTAAACCTTTTTTTCCATATATAGCAACTGGGTCTCCTGTACACTGTTGGCCTAAGCAGTGAATGGAAGGCTTTCCAAAAATTATGAGGAACTGCAATGCCCCTTGAAACAGACGTGGATTACAGCATACTAAAAACCTTCTACCCATTATTGGGGAGTGGGTCTCCCTTAGTGTTCGCCTATGCATTGAAAAGCAAAAGCTGACTAAAATTAGGAGGAAATGCAATGCCCGTTGGAAGAGTCGTGGAGGTTAGAGTTAATTAAAAACAACATTTCAATGCCCCTTGGAAGAGCTGTGGAGTTCAGAGTAGTTTAACAAGACGGTTTTAATGCCCCTTGGAAGAGACGTGGAGGTCAGAGTGGTTTAACAAGACGCTTTTAATGTCCCTTGGAAGAGACGTGGAGGTCACAGTAGCTTAACAAGACGGTTTTAATGCCCCTTGGAAGAGACGTGGAGGTCAGAGTGGTTTAACAAGACGGTTTTAATTTCCCTAGGAAGAGACGTGGAGGTCACAGTAGCTTAACAAGATGGTTTTAATGCCCCTTGGAAGAGACGTGGAGTTCAGAGTGGTTTAACAAGATGGTTTTAATTCCCCTAGGAAGAGACGTGGAGGTCACAGTAGTTTAACAAGACGGTTTTAATGCCCCTAGGAAGAGACGTGGAGGTCACAGTAGTTTAACAAGACGGTTTTAATGCCCCTTGGAAAAGACGTGGAGTTCAGAGTAGTTTAACAAGATGGTTTTAATGCCCCTTGGAAGAGACGTGGAGGTCACAGTAGCTTAACAAGACGGTTTTAATGCCCCTTGGAAGAGACGTGGAGGCCACAGTAGCTTAACAAGACGGTTTTAATGCCCCTTGGAAGAGACGTGGAGGTTACAGTATCTTAACAAGACGGTTTTAATGCCCCTTGGAAGAGATGTGGAGTTCAGAGTGATTTAGCAAGATGGTTTTAATGCCCCTTGGAAGAGACGTGGAGGTTACAGTAGCTTAACAAGACGGTTTTAATGCCCCTTACAAGAGCCATGCAGTACAGCATATTAAAAACATTATTCCCATTATTGGGGAGTGGGTCTCCCATAGTCTTTGCCTATGCCTTCCAAGCAAAAGCTGCCAAAAATTAGGATGGAGGAACTTGCAATGCCCCTTACAACAGCCATGCAGTACAGCATATTAAAAACATTATTCCCATTATTGGGGAGTGGGTCTCCCATAGTCTTTGCCTATGCCTTCCAAGCAAAAGCTGCCAAAAATTAGGACGGAGGAACTTGCAATGCCCCTTACAACAGCCATGCAGTACAGCATATTAAAAACATTATTCCCATTATTGGGGAGTGGGTCTCCCATAGTCTTTGCCTATGCCTTCCAAGCAAAAGCTGCCAAAAATTAGGACGGAGGAAATTGCAATGCTGGCAACACGGACCACGGTCACCCTGGTGGTATAGTGGTGGTGGAGACTGAGGATAAGGAGAAGAGCAAAAAACAGCCGAAATGAGGAAGCGTATACCCATGTGTGGGTGTGAAGCGGTGTATGGGAATACACCTCCCGAAATAACACAGTGGATTTGACTTTGGGATGAGATGAGGCTGGGCTGTGTGTAATCGCCCGTTACGGCTTCTTGATCCATCTCATCATACTCTGGCTGCAATGCCTCCTCTTTAATTCTATGGAGAGAGCGTTGCAAAAGACAGACAAGTGGGATGCTGACGCTAATGATGGCGTCATCGCCACTCACCATCTTGGTGGACTCCTCAAAGTTTGTCAGGATGGTACATATGTCAGACATCCAGGCCCACTCCTGAGGTCTTATGTGTGGAGTCTAACCTGAATATCGATGGCCTTATTGCAGCTGATACTCCACAACTGCTCTCTTCTGCCCACAAATCCTTTGCAACATGTGGAGGGTAGAGTTCCAACGTGTGGGAACATCACACACCAGTCGGTATGCCGGAAGCTGCAAATGCTGCTGCAACACAGCAAGGGCGGCGGAAGCTGTAGCCAACTTCCGAAAATGAGCTGACAGGCGGCGTACGTTCACGAGCAGATCTGGCAACTCGGGGTACGATTTAAGAAACCACTGAACCACGAGGTTAAGCACATGAGCCAGGCTTGGTACGTGTGTGATCTCGCCTCGCCTCAGAGCCGCCACCAGGTTACGGCTATTGTCACACACGACCATGCCTGGATGTAGGTTCAGCGGTCTGAGCCACAGATCTGCCTGCTCTTTCACAGCGGTCCACAACTCACAAGCAGTGTGAGGTTTATCACCTAAGCTTATGAGTTTCAGAACAGCCTGTTGCCGCTTGGCTGAGGCAGTACTGCAGTGCTTCCAGCTTGTAACTGATGCAGTGATATCTGAGATGGAGGCTGAACATGAGGAGGAGGAGGAGGATGATGCGCAGGAGCTGTAAACTGTGGGGGCAACTCTGACTGACATAGGGCCCGCAATCCTCGGTGTGGGGAGGATGTGTTCCGTCCCAAGGTCCGACTGGGTCCCGGCTTCCACTATGTTTACCCAGTGTGCCGTCAGGGAGATGTACCATCCCTGGCCACAAGCACGTGTCTGTTGTCAGGTGGACTCTCCCAGTAACTGCATTGTTGAGGGCACGGCAGATGTTTTGGGACACGTGCTTGGGTAGTGCGGGGATGGCACACCGGGCGTGTCGGCTGGGGACCGAGTACCGAGGGACGGCCACCGCCATAAGGTTGCGGAAGGATTCTGCCTCCACCAGCCTAAAAGGCAGCATTTCCAACGCAAGCAGTCGTGAAATGTGCGAATTTAGGACTGTGGCCTGTGGGGCATTGGCTGCGAATTTGCGCTTCCGTTCAAAGGCCTGGGATATGGACAATTGAACGCTGCGGTGGGATGTGGACGTGGACGTTGATGCTGTTTCTTGAGAAACTGCCATAAAAAGTGAAGACTGAGAGGAGGGGGCATCTTTGCATGCAGTATGGACAGGGGATTGCCTTGCACGCACAACAGGGGGTTCTCTTACATGCACAACAGCGGAAGAAGCAGTGGTGACACCCACTGACACTGGTCGTGGAACCTGGGGTTCGCCCCACAAAGTCGGGTGCTTTGCTGACATGTGCCTGATCAAGCTGGTGGTGGTCAGGCTGGTAGTTTTGTCACCCCTGCTGATGCTGGCCTAGCAGGTGGTACAAATGGCCTTTTTGGGGTTATCAGCAGAGTCTTTAAAATAATTCCAGACTCTGGAAGACTTACCGGTTGTACTGGCAACGTCCCTCGTGTTGGTGTTACGGGGAACGGCTGCCCGCCTTCTGTCTGCGGCCACCATACTGCTTCTTCCTGCCTGTTGGGGTACTCTGCCTTCCTCCCCCTGTGTGCTGCTGGCCTCGCTCTGCGTTTCCTCCTGCCATGTTGGGTCAGTTACTAGATCATCCACCACCTCCTTCTCTTCCACTTCCGCACCACGGTCCTCCTCCTTACTTCGTGGCAATTGTGTCTCGTCATCGTCCACCTCTTGTGACTAATTGCCAGCGTCGTCTTCCTGTGGCCGTGGCTGTTCAAATATTTGGCCATCGCTACATGGGATCTCCTCTTCCACCACTTCAAGCGGAGCAAGAGAGGGGCCCAAATATGGAAATGGTGCAGTGAACAGCTCTTTAGAGTGTCCAACTGTGGGATCAGTTGCTGTCTGACGACACTCGGCATGGTGGGAGGAAGGAGCATCAGGGTGAGGAGGAGTATGCAGTCGAGACTCACGGCTACTAACACTTGACCGCGTGGAAGACAGACCGGAGGTGGTGGTGCCCAGGTGACTGGAAGTATTATCTGCTTTCCAATTAATAACCTGTTCACACTGATCAGTTCGCAATAGTGGTGCTGTTGTGTGCTTCTGACGCGCCCCTGGGCTTGTGTTGCGCTGCGCTGCGCATGCGGGAGCTTACCCGGAGCCGGATCTGTGGAGGGTTGTAGTCTCGTGGCGGTGACCCGGTCCGTGCCCAGGGAGTCAAACTAGACGGCAGTCCATTAGTAGTAAATGGTTGATGACTACGCCACCCGTTGAGTGCAGCCAGGGGGCTGCTGCTGCAGGGCAGACCGCTGAGGCCGATGGTGGGATTGTGCAGCGTGATAGTATAACCCCCAACGGGAGGGGTATGGCCTCAGGGCAGCCGACGTGGATGATGGGGGTAGCAGGAACCACTCAGAGACGGTACGGTGTAGTTCAGGGTCTTTACTGGTAACAACAAAAGACCCTCCCGGAGTACTTGCTAGCGGATGGGGCCTGGTCAGTCCTTGAGCAGATGGGATCTCCCCTGGCCAGGCGTAGTTGTAGGCCTCCCAAACTGACTGTACTCTTCTGGCTACCTTGCTAGGAGCTGATGTAAGTAGCCCACGTCCCTGAGTGTACCGTGTGGTGCTCACCCGTATGGCCGGTGACTCGGGGCCTTCTAATGGCTTCCGCTCCACGATGGCGGTGCTGGTCCCACGCGTGTGACCGTGCCTTCGGGCTTCTGGGCCAGAGGACCTGAAATCCCCTGCCTGACGGATTCTGCTGCTGGGTAGGACTTAGTCCCCACAGCCTCGGACTCCGGGTCCGGTAAAAGCCTTCTTAGTCAGGGCGAACTCTGCAGCTGCCAGCCCCTGACTCCTTGTAACTGCTGTTTCTTCCTATGCTGTCTCTACTTCTTCTCTTCTTCTACTCACTCACCCTGCCTCAGCCCCAGGTTTTTATAGGGGAAGTTCTTCCCCTCCCAAGACTGGGCAGGAGGTGTGGCATGCACAGGATCCCTGACTAAAGGACCTCCCACCTGCTCTCAGACATAACATTACGTTACTGTGGCAACCAGACCCCTGGGGTGTCACATTCCCCCCTAGTAAAATTTAGTACTCCGGGACTAAACACATTATAGAAAAACATAACAAGGTAAAAACAACAACACTAAAATACAATAAGGAAACACAATAAGATGGTCACGGCGTATCCGCAACCGGGTGCAGTCTTTGAAGAAAAGCAAAGGTGTCCATTTCACCGAAACAGGGAGACGTAACCAGGTAGGGGTCTGTTCTACCCCGAGTCCTTGACAGTCTTTAGTCCATCCTGGGTTACGCTCCAACTATGTACAAGGATTCCCGGTAAATCCACCAAGGATTCCTAAAAACAACTAGAAACACAAAATTACACACAAGCAACTATAGACAGGTAAACATACAAAATAGCTTAAACATTTAGATCCTCCAACGTGCGGGTAACTGGCCTCTAGTGGCCCTAGTGGACCTACGGAGCTGACTGTCTGGCCCTGAACTACAGGGTGTAGGAGCTGTCAAGGGTAAACTGGGCAGCTGTCTACCGGCTCTTTGTCTCACTAGGGGTACGGCAGGCTCACTATAAGCAGAGGGTTGATTCTCCTGTTCTGCTTGTGTGGAGTCTTCTGCCTCCTGGACCGGCTGTTCTTCCAGCTCTACCCGTTGCTCCGTAGGTTCTTGGGATGATGGTTGGAGGAAGGTGAGTACGGGTACCACAACTGCACCATTGACTTGAGTCCAAGACCGAGGGAAGTCCCCGAGCACGGTACTAACCATATCTTCCCTTTCCTCTACGGGTCGATGGTCTTCTTGTTCCTCTTCAGGGTTCCTCAGTTGTTCGGGACACTTCTTCAGGTGGTCCCGGGATACAATGGCTGTGGTTTCCCCTCCGTCTTTACTGATGGTACAGACCTTCGGGTTTTCGTGGCTTGAGGGCAGTACGGTGTACGGGTCCTTCTCCCACTGGTCGTCCAACTTGTGGAGCCGTCTCTTCCTCTTCAAGACCTGCTCTCCGGGTACCAGGGGAACAGCGGGAGCATACTGGTTGTATGTCTTCTCTTGTCTTTCCCTAGCCTGACAGAGACTTCGCTCCACGCTCTCTTGTACTCTCCGGTACTGCTGCTGCCTCTCTGTGTCCCAGTCTGTTTCTGGTGAAGTGTCCTCGGGTGTCAGGACTCCCATTTCCAGGTCAACAGGTAACTTACCAGGTCTTGCCCTCATTAGGTAAGCCGGGGTACAGTTGGTGGAACCTACCGGGATGTGGTTGTATAGGTCCACCAGATCGGGCAACTTCTCAGGCCACAGACTGCGTTCTTCCAGGGGCAATGTTTTTAGAAGATCCATTACCACCTGGTTCATTTTTTCACAAAGTCCATTAGTTTGCGGATGGTAGGGTGTCGTCCTTATCTTCCGGCAGCCATACAGATTGCAGAATTCCTGGAAGACCTCCGCTTCAAAGGCAGGTCCCTGGTCCGTCAGCACTTGGTCCGGGTACCCGTGTGGACGGCAGAAGTGCTGCTGGAAGGCTCTAGCTGCTGTTTGAGCCGTTAAGTCCTTGACGGGGACGACAACCAAGAACCGGGAGTAATGATCCACGATGGTTAACGCGTAGACGTAGCCACTTCTGCTTGGGGTCAGTTTTACATGATCCAAGGCTACCAGTTCCAACGGTTGCCGGGTGACGATGGACTGCAGGGGAGTCTTCTGGCTGGCCCGGTCCTTCCTTCTCAGATTGCACGGGCCACAGTCTCTGCACCACTTCTCGATGGTTCCCCTCATGCCTACCCAGTGGAACCGCTCGCGCAGCAGGAACTCCAGCTTTTTCCACCCGAAGTGTCCAGCTCCGTCGTGGTATGCCTCCATCACCATGGCTGCGTCTCTTCGGGGCACCACTACTTGCCAGAGTAGTTCATGCGTCCGGGAGTTGACCATTCTGCGGCACAACTTCCCCTTGTAAAGGAATAGTCGACTCTTCTCCGCCCATAGTTGTTTGGCTTCCTCCGGAGCGTCTGGTTCAAGGCGAGCCTCCGGCCGAGTCAGCATCTCCTTCACCAGTCGGACGGCAGGGTCGCTGTCTTGCGTTTCCGCCCAGTTGTAGTGGGGTAAGGGGTTCAACGTAGCAGCCTGCTTACCCCTTACCCGGTGGGAATACTGAATAGTCCCATGACGGTGGAACGCAGGGAGTTCAACTTCTTCCAGTCCCTCCGGATCTTCTCCTTCGTCCGGCAGGTTGGTCATCCTGGACAGGGCGTCCGCGTTAGTATTGGAGCGTCCTGCCCGGTATTTGATTGTGAACTCGTAGTTGGACAGACGGGCCATCCACCTCTGCTCCAGGGCACCGAGTCTTGCCGTGTCCAGGTGTGTCAACGGGTTGTTATCCGTGTATACGGTGAACCGGGAAGAAGCGAGGTAATGCCTAAAGCGCTCGGTGACTGCCCATACCACGGCCAGGAACTCTAGCTTAAATGAGCTGTAATTCTCGGGGTTCCTTTCGGTGGGTCGCAGTTTTCGGCTGGCATAGGAGATTACTCGTTCTCTCCCCTGCTGGATCTGGGACAGTATGGCTCCTAGCCCGATGTTACTGGCGTCGGTGTAGAGGATGAAGGGCTGGCTATAGTCCGGGTACGCCAAGATTTCATCCCCCGTGAGGGCCATCTTCAGCTGGCGGAAGGACTCTTCTTCTAGCTCTTCCCATTTGAAGGGCGGCTTCTGGTTCTTGGCCTTCCGGGACTGGCCTATCAGGAGGTCCTGCATAGGCGCTGCCTTTTTGGTGAAACCGGGAATAAACCTTCGGTAGTAGCCTACCAACCCTAGGAACTGCCGCACTTCTTTTACGCTGGAGGGGCTTGGCCATCCCTTAATTGCGGTGATCTTATCGGGGTCGGGAGCCACTCCGTCAGCGCTCACCACGTGTCCCAGGTATTGCACCTTTGGTTTCAGGAGGTGACACTTGGAGGGTTTCACCTTTAGGCCGTAACTCGCCAGAGCTTCGAACACCTCCGCCAGGTGTTTCAGGTGGTCCTCATAAGTTTTGGAGTATACGATGACATCGTCCAGGTACAACAGGACCGTCTCGAAGTTTCTGTGGCCCAGACAGCACTCCATTAATCGTTGGAAGGTTCCTGGGGCGTTGCAGAGTCCGAACGGCATGCAGGTGAACTCGCTAAGTCCCATCGGGGTGGTGAATGCGGTCTTCTCCCGGTCCGCCTCTGCTACAGGAACCTGCCAGTACCCGCTAGTGAGATCCAAGGTAGAGAAGAAGTTAGCAGATCTTAAAGCAGCCAATGACTCCTCTATCCTTGGTAAGGGGTACGCATCCTTGTGTGTGATACGGTTGATTTTCCGGTAATCTACACACATCCTCATGGTGTTGTCTTTCTTTTTGACTAAAACTAGTGGGGCTGCCCAGGGGCTACAGCTATCCCGGATTACCCCAGCCTCCTTCATGTCTCTAAGCATCCCCTTGGCGTGTTGGTAATGTGCAGGGGGTACGGGTCGATACCTCTCTTTTATGGGAGGATGATCTCCCGTGGGGATGCGGTGTTCTACCCCCTTGACTCGCCCGAAGTCTAACGGGTGTTTACTAAACACTCTCTCATACTCTTGAACCACCCGATAGACTCCTTGTTTCTGATGTGAGGGAGTGGAGTCAGTACCCAGATGTAGTTGCTGACACCAGTCCTCCATGTCTTTCTTAGAGCCGTTACCTTCCTCCGGGTGAGATGGAGGCAAGGGTTCCACAGATTGTATAGAATTTTGATTAGTGGTATATAATTTGGCTAGCGTGGCATACCGGGGCAGGTACACTTCCCTCTCCCCGATATTTATTATGCGAACGGGCACCCTCCCATGGCGTACATTGACCACCCCCCGTGCTGTCAAAATGGTGGGCCTACTGTCTGAGTAAACTGGTTCTACCATTGCCTGGTAATCTCTACCTCTCAGACCAATAGCTGCCCGGCACCAAATCATCATTTCACTTTTTGGGGGCATGGCAATAGGAAAAGGGTCACACATTCTTACGCTACCAATCTCACCGCCGGAGAGTTCCACTTGTTGCCGTTGCATCAGTGCCCGGATCTCTTTCTGGAGCACCCGCTGCTCGCCGGAGCTGGCGTTCTTGGCAACCTGCTGTAAAAGGAAAATCACCTCTGCAAGACAATTTTCAATTACGTTAGTTCCTAGAGTTATTTTTGGGTGACTCTCATGTTTATCAATATCTACAATGATCAGTCCCTGTGCGGCCAGTTCGACTCTACCGATTTTGAGGGTCACCTCTTTAAATCCGATCTGTGGCACGGGCTGGCCATTGCTGGCGATGATACTCAAGTCGTCGTCAGGGTAGCGGGTAATATCCGAGTCATTCCAGTACTGCTTGAAGAGCACGTACGGGATGGTGGTGACCTGTGACCCGGTATCCAGTAGGGCACTCATGGGAATGCCATCCAGTACCACAGGCAAGACTGGACGTCCTCCCACATATCTGTCGCGCCAGTTCGATGGGCCTGGTGATCTTTTTCCTGGGGGTTGGCCCTCTACCCCAGGTTGTGCCCGTTTAAAGAACAGTACCTTTCCATATGTCCGGGTTGATTGCAGCGGCGGCAGATGGGTCGTCCGTCCTCGCTGTATCGGTCACTGGGTCTTCCTCTGGCCGGTGGGGTCCTCCTTGGTCGACGCCACGGGATGTCCTCCGGTCCGGATGCCAGCTGGATCTTCCCTGGGGTGGAAACCTGTAAAGACTGCACAGTTCGGGTTAGCGCAGCAACGCTCTTAACTAGCTCTTGGACCTGATGGTGTAGGTCTGGAGCCGGGTCATTGTCCAAAGCCTGCGCATCAGCTCCCACAGGCCCTGCCGACAAGGGCGCCGCCTCCTGGTGGTAAGTGATAGCTGGGCGCCTGTGGGTCACAACGCCACCCGGTGCTGGTTCTCGGAGCACCCGGATAGCTCTATCCTTGAACTGTGCAAAGTCCAGATGGGGATCCTGTAAGGCCATTGCCCGCAACTGGGTTCGGTGGGCATTGCAATATAAACCCTCTATAAATTGTTCAGTCAACAGCCTGTCCTCGTTTCCCACCCCATCAGGGTCGGTCTGCTTTATGGCCCTCAGGGCCTCTTGTAGGTTTAGTGCATAGTCCCTTATACTCTCATGCGCTCGCTGCTTGCACCCGTAGAATCTAAGCTTGATCTCGGCTGAGGTGCGGGTATCGAAGGTGTCCCTCAGCCGGGTTAGTATCTCTGCGACAGTCCTCCTCCCAGGTGGCCAAGATTTTACTTCTCTTTTGGCTGCCCCGGTTAGTTGGGCCACCAGGATGCTCACTTTTTGCTCTTCTGTGAGGGGGTACACCTGGAAGAGGCTATCCAGCTTTTCTCTAAAGTCATGCAGGGTATGTGACTCCCCTGAGTACTGGGGTAGCCAAGCTGCTCCCGGGATATATGGCATGGTGAAGGGCATAACTGCAGCAGCGGTGGCGCTGGCGGGGGTCGAGGTAGTGAAGCTCTCCTCCGTATCCGACATCTTCCTCCCCCCTAGTGGACCGTGGCCTACCTTGCGATGATCCTCTTCCGTAGGCCGCGGCTCCGCAGTGGATCGTCAGGGTTGAGGACCTTCCGTCGCGCTCCTGTGACGTCGGCGTCTGCTGGGCTCCTTCCAGGACCTTACGCAACGTCCGGACGTGAGGCGGGGCTTCAGTTCTCGCGCGCTTTCGGAGTCCACGCCCCTCTTCTTCCCGCGCGGCGTCCTCAAGATGGCGTCCAATGGCGGGAAAACTCCACGGATGGCGGGAAGAAGGTCGAAGATGGCGCCGGATGGCGGGAAAACTTCACCACTGGTAAGTTTGAACAGTCTTTGCTTTTCAGGCACGCAGTACCCGGTGGTTGCGGGCACGAAATCCTGCCGACTACGCCAAAGTTGACGCGCCCCTGGGCTTGTGTCGCGCTGCGCTGCGCATGCGGGAGCTTACCCGGAGCCGGATCTGTGGAGGGTTGTAGTCTCGTGGCGGTGACCCGGTCCGTGCCCAGGGAGTCAAACTAGACGGCAGTCCATTAGTAGTAAATGGTTGATGACTACGCCACCCGTTGAGTGCAGCCAGGGGGCTGCTGCTGCAGGGCAGACCGCTGAGGCCGATGGTGGGATTGTGCAGCGTGATAGTATAACCCCCAACGGGAGGGGTATGGCCTCAGGGCAGCCGACGTGGATGATGGGGGTAGCAGGAACCACTCAGAGACGGTACGGTGTAGTTCAGGGTCTTTACTGGTAACAACAAAAGACCCTCCCGGAGTACTTGCTAGCGGATGGGGCCTGGTCAGTCCTTGAGCAGATGGGATCTCCCCTGGCCAGGCGTAGTTGTAGGCCTCCCAAACTGACTGTACTCTTCTGGCTACCTTGCTAGGAGCTGATGTAAGTAGCCCACGTCCCTGAGTGTACCGTGTGGTGCTCACCCGTATGGCCGGTGACTCGGGGCCTTCTAATGGCTTCCGCTCCACGATGGCGGTGCTGGTCCCACGCGTGTGACCGTGCCTTCGGGCTTCTGGGCCAGAGGACCTGAAATCCCCTGCCTGACGGATTCTGCTGCTGGGTAGGACTTAGTCCCCACAGCCTCGGACTCCGGGTCCGGTAAAAGCCTTCTTAGTCAGGGCGAACTCTGCAGCTGCCAGCCCCTGACTCCTTGTAACTGCTGTTTCTTCCTATGCTGTCTCTACTTCTTCTCTTCTTCTACTCACTCACCCTGCCTCAGCCCCAGGTTTTTATAGGGGAAGTTCTTCCCCTCCCAAGACTGGGCAGGAGGTGTGGCATGCACAGGATCCCTGACTAAAGGACCTCCCACCTGCTCTCAGACATAACATTACGTTACTGTGGCAACCAGACCCCTGGGGTGTCACACTTCCCTAGTAATTCGGTCAAGAAGTAGGAGCGAGAAGATGTGGCTGTTGGTTGTGGCACATTTTCACCTTGGCCCGTCCTCTGCACACACCATCACCAGAACGTCATGTTCCACGTCCCTTGCCACGCGCCTTGCCCATTGTAAATGAAGTAAAATAGCTTACACTCGCACTATCAATGGCAAAAGGGTAATAGAAAGGAGATTTGAACCGTGGAAGAGGAAAACCACAGTTCTAGCTCTCTGGCCTACACCAGAATCTTTTAAACAGATATATTTGTGTCTGAACAGTCACTGAGACAGTGAAACTGTTTTTTTTTTATGCAAAAAGGTGGATTACACCCAGACTTGAACCGTGAAAGAGGAAAACCACAGTTCTAGTTATCTGGCCTACACCAGAATCTTTTAAACAGATATATTTGTGTTTGAACAGTCAGCAAGACATTCAAAATGTTTTTTAATTGAAAAAAGGCAAAAAAGTGGACAATACAGAGATTTGAACCGTGGAAGAGGAAAACCACAGTTCTAGTTATCTGGCCGAAACCAGACTCTTTTAAACAGGTATATTTGTGTCTGAACAGTCAACGAGACATTCAAAATGTTTTTTTTAATTGAAAATAGGCAAAAAAGTGGACAATACAGAGATTTGAACCGTGGAAGAGGAAAACCACAGTTCTAGTTATCTGGCCTACACCAGACTCTTTTAAACAGGTATATTTGTGTCTGAACAGTCAGCGAGACACTCAAAATGTTTTTTTTATGCTAAAAGGTGGATTACACCCACATTTGAACCATGGAAGAGGAAAACCACAGTTCTAGTTATCTGGCCTACACCAGAATCTTTTAAACAGATATATTTGTGTTTGAACAGTCAGCGAGACACTCAAAATGTTTTTTTATTGAAAAAAGGCAAACAAGTGGATAATACAGAGATTTGAACCGTGGAACTGCAAAACCACAGTTCTAGTTATCTGGCCTACATCAGACTCTTTTAAACAGATATATTTGTGTCTGAACAGTCAGCGAGACATTCAAAATGGTTTTTTTTTATTCAAAAAGGTGGATTACACCCAGATTTGAACCGTGGAAGAGGAAAACCACAGTTCTAGTTATCTGGCTTACACCAGAATCTTTTAAACAGATATATTTGTGTCTGAACAGTCAGCGAGACACTCAAAATGTTTTTTTTTATTGAAAAAAGGCAAAAAAGTGGATAATACAGAGATTTGAATCGTGGAAGAGGAAAACCACAGTTGTAGTTATCTGGCCTACACCAGAATCTTTTAAACAGATATATTTGTGTCTGAACAGTCAGCGAGACACTCACAATGTTTTTTTTTATGCAAAAAGGTGGATTACACCTAGATTTGAACCGTGGAAGAGGAAAACCACAGTTCTAGTTATCTGGCCTACACCAGAATCTTTTAAACAGATATATTTGTGTCTGAACAGTCAGCGAGACACTCAAAATATTTTTTTTTATGCAAAAAGGTGGATTACACCTAGATTTGAACCGTGGAAGAGGAAAACCACAGTTCTAGTTATCTGGCCTACACCAGAATCTTTTAAACAGATATATTTGTGTTTGAACAGTCAGCGAGACACTCAAAATGTTTTTTTTTATTGAAAAAAGGCAAAAAAGTGGATAATACAGAGATTTGAACCATGGAACTACAAAACCACAGCTGTAGTTATCTGGCCTACACCAGACTCTTTTAAACAGATATATTTGTGTCTGAACAGTCAGCAAGACACTCCAAATTTTTTTTATGCAAAAAGGTGGATTACACTCAGATTTGAACCGTGGAAGAGGAAAACCACAGTTCTAGTTATCTGGCCTACACCAGAATCTTTTAAATGGATATATTTGTGTCTGAACAGTCAGCGAGACACTCAAAATGTTTTTTTTTATTGAAAAAAGGCAAAAAAGTGGATAATACAGAGATTGAACCGTGGAACTGCAAAAACACAGTTCTAGTTATCTGGCCTACACCAGACTCTTTTACACAGATATATTTGTGTCTGAACACTCACAGACACACTCAATTGTATTTTTTGGGGGGAAAAATACCAAAAGGTTAATAAGACGGGTATTTGTACAGTCTGACTGAGGGGAAAAAAAAAGAGGATTTAGATGAAAAAAAGGATTTTTCCTGGCACCTGAGACCTGGGGCTAAGTCTAGCAATTTGAAAAGCAGCACACAGGACTGTAATGCAGTGTTTGTTGGTATAACCACTGCGTCTCCTATACAGCCTGCCTGATATCTGGGATGGATATTAGTCCTGAGAAGGACTGTTTGTTTGATTGTGCAGGCTTTAGAGACCCTACACTGCCTATTTCGCAGTATAAATCTCTCCCTAACTCAGCAGCACTCTCCCTGCACCGTCTGATCCGGAGCGACTGTGTCCAAGATGGCGGCGCCCGGTTTTAAATACTCGAGGTGACGCTGTGCGGCCAGCCAATCACTGTAATGCCCACAACCAACATGGCTGCGGCATTACAGTGACTGGCTGGCAATCCCTGCATGTTCATTGGCTCTGTAAAGAGCGCCAAACATGCCGGGCGGAGACCCGAGCTCCTGCCCGAGTAACCCGGAAATGCTCAGTGCTCGCCGAACATCCCGAGTAGTGAGATGCTCGGGCGAGTACCGTGCAGTGTCGAGCATGCTCGCTCAACACTAGCGAACACCTCTCCATCCCTAGTGGCTTGCAACCATGGTCCATTCTTGAGACAGACCAGCATCTATTGGACATTTATGCCATGCGATATGAATCTACTATATAATCGGCTTATCCCGTCTCTCTGTCCATCCAGGAAATCCCGCGTCGCTGATTGGTCCGGCCACGGCCAATCAGCGACGCGGGATTTCAGAACAAGTCGGGAGATAGCAGGGCTGACTCCGCCCATGTGGTCATGTGACTCACCAACTGCCCATGACGTACTGAACATGTTTTGTCAGTCACAGTGTGTGATGTACTTCTGTCACGTTTAATGAATACGTTCTGTCAGTCACAGTGCGACATAGTTCTGTCACGTTTACTAAACACGGTCAGTCAGAGTGTGATGTACTTCTGTCACGTTCAGTGAACACGTTCTGTCAGTCACAGTGTGACGTACTTCTGTCACGTTTCATTCACCGTGGTAGGCGGAACAGGAGACCCTTGGCTGCAGCCGCAAATAGTCGTGATGTAAGCGGAAGCAAGAGCCGGCTGCAGCCGGGGGAATTACGTGCTGGCTGTGCATGGTCAGCGATGTTGTCACAAGCAGTATTGACAACATGACGTAATTACAAAATTCATTAGGGGCACCGGGGGGATACATTGGGGGGTTAATTTAGTGCACAACCCATTTAAACACTGCTTCGCTGATTAGTCGCGCCCGGTCGTCCGCCTACATATTCTAGAATACCCGATGCGTTAGAATCGGGCCACCATCTAGTATGCTAAAAATGTCCCAGATCAGACTTTTTTTTAACGGCCTGCAGATTGATCTCGAGCCATGGCGACTTGATGGATGAATGCTCTGTAGAAAGATCGATCTTGTGCAAGTCTAGATAGCTCCACCAGTGTTCTCTCCGCAGTTGTCTTGATAGTATCAAGCCATTGGGTTGCTGTTCTTCCTCTTCGCTTTTTCCCTCTTATTTTTCCAACCATGATGTCCTTCTCCAGTGATTGCACTCTTTCTATGATGTGTCCAAATTAGGCAAGTCGTAGCTTGGTGATCGTTGCTTCAAGTGACATGTCTGACTTGATTTGTTCTATAATAGATTTATTAATTCTTCTTGCCATCCATGGTATTGATAACATCCTTCTCCAGCACCACATATCAACAGGTGTTGATTCTTCTCCTGTCTTGTTCTTGTTTCTTTATCGTCCAGGTTTCGCATCCGTTTGTTACCACAGAGAAGGCCACAACTATGTACGAGCTGTGTCTTCATCGACAATGAAATGTTCTTCAACTTGAAGACCTTGTCCAGTGACTTCATTGTTGAATTCCCCTTAGCTATCCTAGATCAGACTAACCCTTTAAATATTCCAAGCCTAAACTCCCTTTATCAGTGATCAATATGATTGGATTTTATGGGTGTAGTCTCAATAAAATTTGTCCTGTAGCCCTAGAATTGAAGCTCAGTTCTTGCTCCTTATCAGGGACAGGCAGATCTTCTTTATTATCTTTCGGACAGGTAAGAGAGAAGGAGATTGGGAGACATAACCTGTGCAGCCGTTACAATACTTTGTTTTAGTGTCTCTTTTTATGGGTACAATGTGCTTTCCCAGAACTCATCTGCTCATTATATGGCTTCATAAAATTTTCAAACTAGAGCAAGCATGGATTGTGCCACAGATGGTAAAAGAAGGATAATCATGTAGCTGCAGTATTGATTTCTTATTGAATTACCTCTCTGCAGCACTTAGTACTACTATGTAATCTACTCAAACTGCTTTTACAATATAAAATTTCCATTTTCCGAGGTCAACGTAATGCAATCAAGTGCTTCACTTTATATGAGCCGATCACGTGCTTTCTTGTCCTTATCCCGCGTTTCAGGAAGGAGGGGGTTAAAGATTGTCATTTGCGAAGATGACAAAAGATATATCTAGGGAGATATGTAAACCGCGGAGGATACTTAAATCGGATAATCATGGGTATCAGTTTCTATGTCATTATTTTTCTCTGTATTATGGTGGAGTGTAAGTAAAATAGAATTGCTGGGATAGAGTTACCATCGTGATGATGTTCTCAGGAAATGTATTGTGCTTGGCAGAAAGTTTCTTCAAGGGCATTTGGAAGAAAGAAGAGGAAAACAAGTTAAGTTATTGCCGTGCATATACAAGGGCAACTGTAATGGCTAAAATACTTCCAAAATCATTAGAAGAGTCTTCCCTTCTCATATTATTAGGATATCAGCACTTTACGAGCAATGGGTTTCGACCACCCAACTTCATCATTCACAACTGGGCAGCTCAACGCACTGCTGTGTAGGGAATGACAGTGAAGAGGGCACAGCACAACACCTCCTTTATTTTCAGTATCGCTTTGGGTCGCAGAGGTCATACCCCACCAAATATAAAGCGGTGCTGCTACTTCATGAGATGGAAAGACCACTGAATGTTTTCAAGGAATGTAACTAGAAATTACCAAATCGATCCGCTGAGGATTGTTTGAATCAAATTTCCTGAAATTCATGATTTCACGTGAAATCGAACACTTTGAGACTTGATTCGCGATATGCAAAACAAAAAACTTGCCCAGCATCATTTCCCACATAGGTGAAACACCAATGAGCAGGCTAATGCCATTTTGTGCTGCCGAGAGGACTTCCCTGCAACTATGACATCATATCCTAGTTTATCAAGCGGGTCATCATACCTGTGACAGTCATTGTCAGTATAGCATTGGGCAGTGACTAGTGTTGAGCCACCCCCGTAGTGTTCGAGTTCGGTTCGGTTCGTCGAACACCCGTGTGTTCGTCGAACTGTTCGTCGAACACCTTCGAACACCGTTAAAACCAATGGCAGGCAAACAAAAACACATAGAAACACATAGAAAACACCTTCAAAGGTGTCCAAAAGCTGACAAACTGCTCAGAAGACATAACTAACACATGGAAAAGTGACAAGTACATATAGTCATGCGAAAATAAAAGAGGTGGAGGAGTAAAAGGAGGGAGAGACACAGATATAGGCATGTCATGCCCTTCTAAAATCCAAAAAGTGAGAAGCCGACACGGCCAGTCCGCTCCTGCCCGTGCCACCTCCGTGTCGCCGGGTTTGTGCCAGAGCCGCGGTGAACCCTGACGGCCAGCCCCCCTCTCCCAATATTGGTGCCTGTCCGCTGGTGGGTCGAGCGAGCCCCCCTGTGGTGGAGGCAGCTCTAAGCTTTTTAATTTAAATTGTCTCTCTAATTTGAATGAATACACTTTAAATCCATTTACAAGGATCTATTGGAGGGCAAGTCTCATGCCAGCAGCCGCGGTAATTCCAGCTCCAGTAGCGTCCACTAAAGCTGCTGCAGTTAAAAAGCTTTTATAAGGATCGAGCTCGGCTGTCCACCGCAAGGCATCCTACTGCCAGTCCCAGCCCCTATGCCTTGGGGTGCCTCCTGATGCTCTTCACTAAGTATCCCATGGTCCCGAAGCATTTCCTTTGAAAAAATTAAGTGTCTAAACTACAGGTGGTGCAGCTTGCTTAACAGCCGGGATAATCCGCTTACTAGCAGACACTGCTACTAGGCACAAAGTATTTCCTGGGCTAGATGCAGTTAAAAATTTGTAATTAGATACTCTCGTTGGATGCTGAGAAAGCATTCCATAGAGTCTCCTGGCACGCCATATATGATTCTCTTAAAAAGCTTGGGGTAGGGGTCTAGGGGACCCTTTTATAGCCAAAATCACGGCCCTGTATCGCAATACGTCACCTAGGCTGAAGATAAATGGAACTGTAGCACCTTGAGGGCTCGGTTGCTAAAGACGTATTGCACCTCACCCAGAGGTGTGATATCTCACTCTCAGGTAAGGATGGAGTGTGGATCAGGACCCGACACCTGCATGCATTACACCACATTGCCGTGGGGCAGGGCGACCAATATGCCCCTGAGATGGGCACGACAGTCCCTGTCCCTGGCTGGAGTGGGGGGAGGGAACACTGAGGAAGGGGAACCCTGTAGTGCAGGAGCAGGGAGGAAGCAGTTCCTGGGTGCATTGAGAAGGGAGTATAAAAGGTGGGCACCATCTTAGTTCAGTGCAGAGAAGTCTGAGCAGAAGTGGCAGGGAGCAGGGGCTCTGCATGAGCTCTGCTCCGGAGGCGGGCCTAGTAACAGAGGCCCAGGCCTGGAAGAGGGAGAAGGAAGGAAGAGGAGCGGAGAAGGCTCCAGGAACGAGGAATGAAGGGATCCCAGGGGTGCGGACGGGCGAGTCGCCACCGCACGCCCGAATCCACCTGCGTGGAGGGGTCAGGCCAAAGGGGGAGACCGTTCCCCGAACTAGTGGAGGCAGGAAACGACCCTCAGCTAGAAACCGGAGGCTCTGACATTTTATGTGGCGCAGCCCCTCGCTACACCCGCTAGGAAGGCACCACATAGGGTCAGGGAAACTGGCGCCAAGTTTACCAAGAGGAGGCCCGAGGCAGCCGGACAGAAGTGTTGGTAAGAAAGGCCAGACAAAGGACACACAAAGGGGGTCCTGTGAAGTGCTCCAAAGTTATCTGGGAGTTGTCTGAGCCCCTCACCTGGTGAGCACAGTACGACGTGGGCAGCCGTTACCTGCAGACGTGGTCTGGATAATAAGAACTGTGAGTAAAGGCCCTGAACTGCATCACTGACTCCGTGTCGTTACTGCTGCTGCCCTGCACCATCACCCCCATCCTCCGCATACACTGCCCTGAGGCTATACTCCTCCCGTGGGGAGTTATGCTACGCTCTGCTGCACCCACAACACCAGCCTCAGTGGTCTGCCCTGTAGCGGCGGTTCACTCTGACCGCAATCCACGGGTGGCGTAGTCGGACATTTAAACATGAAAACCACATAAATAGTTCCGCCACTGGTTTGACCGCCCTGAGCCACGGAACTGGGTCGCCTCCACGAAGACTACAACCACCAGCATCCACCAAAAAGGGTCCGGCTCCGGGTGTCCCAAGGCCCAGGGGGTGCGTCAGAACATTTTCATCACCTTTCACAATCACCAATGGGACAAGGCAGTGATGTCCTCTGTCCCCTCTCTTATACATCCTAGTGACGGAGCACCTGCTCTCATCAATTCGCCATAACCCCAATATTAGGTGGATTGAGGTGGGAGGCACCGAGTACAAGTGCTCTCTATTTGCTGATGATGTCCTAGTATATATCACTCAATCACATATATCCATCCATGCTGTTATGGCTGAAATAGATCACTTTGTTACATGGTAAAATTTTAAAATCAATGCAGCGAAGTCTGAGGCCCTCGATGTCTCCCTCCCCAAATCCATATAGGATTCCATCCAGTCCAACTTTCCCTTTGCCTGGCCCTCACAGGGTATCAAATACTTAGGAATTCCTATTCATAGAGACCTCTCCCATCTATGTTATCTTAATTTTGGGCCCTTTATTGAACAACTCCATACAGACCACGGTTGGCAAGTTAGAACTGTAAGATTCACTACGTGAACCACTGGTGTTTTGTGGAAAAGCACATGTACACTGCGTTCCAAATTATTATACAAAAAGTGTTTAGGAGTGATAAGGGAAGAATTTGTTTGTTTGTCAGTTAAACTCATTGATGGTGATGTGTGTCAGGGCTCTTTATATCACTGTAAGCAATTGCAGACACCTGTGCTAATTAGTTTGGCAGGTGTGTCCAATGAAAGGCAAGACTACTTAAGAAGGCTCTCTCACATTATTAAGCAGCCTACATTTTCTGCCAAAATGGGAAAGAAAAAGGATGTGTCGGCTGCTGAGAAGCAACAAATTGTGGAGTGTTTAGGTCAAGGCATGACTACAATCAACATTGTGCGATGATCAGGATGAAGTGTCCTGGCAATCAAGAAGTATGTAGCTGATTCACAGTACACACGTGTGCGTGCTGATAAGGGCAAATTGAGGACTCTTTCCTACAGGCAATTACGTCAGGTTGAAAGAGCAGCGGCAAAAAAGCCTTGTCATAGCAGCAGACAAGTTTTTGAAGCTGGTTGTGCCTCCAACGTCCCCCGAACAACAAGATGCAGGGTCCTTCAGAGGTTTGCAGCTGTGCATGCGCCATCCTGTCGACCTCCTCTATCCACTTCACACAAGCAGAAACGGCTCCAGTGGGCCAAACATTACATGAAGACTGATTTCAAAACTGTTTTGTTCACGGATGAGTGCCGTGCAGCGCTCGATGGTCCAGATGGATGGAGTGGAGGATGGCTGGTTGATGGACACCCCACGCAAACACGGCTACAGCGCCAACAAGGAGGAGGTGGAGTAATGTTTTGGGCTGGAATCATGGGGAGAGAGATTGTCGGCTCCTTTAGGATCCCTGAAGGCGCTAAAGATGAACTCCATAATGTATGTGGATTTTCTCAAACAGCACTTCCTGCCATGGTTCAAGAAGAAGAACCGTGTATTTCACAGCAAGATCATTTTTCTGCATGATAATGCACCATCTCATGCTGCACATAAAACATCTGCATCTCTGGCTGATATGGGCATAAAAGGGGACAAACTTATGGTGTGACCCCCATGCTCCCCTGACCTCTACCCCATTCAGAACCTTTGGAGCATCATTAAAAGGAGTGTCTATGATGGCGGGAGGCAGTTCACATCTAAGCAACAGCTCTGGGAGGGTATTCTGTCCTCATGCAAAACAATTGAAGCAGAAACCATCCAAAACCTGACAAATTCAATGGACGAGAGAGTTCAGAAGCTCCTTTCGAACAAGGGGTCCTATGTGAAAATGTAACATCACCTAGAATAAAGTTTTGAGTTGAAAACTGTTTGATTTCAGTTTCTAACAACCTGCTAATGCTTATAATTTCAAAAATGACCATTTTTTTGGTCTTTATTAAAATGAAAAGGTTGATCGAAAAGTTTGGGGGATCTAAGAGTGTGGCAACCCAGTAGTCATGATTACTTCGAATTCTGACAATATGAGGGTCATGCTGCAGGTAGTGCAGCAAGAAGGCACTTATGTGCCTTGCGCATCTCGGAGCCCCAAAATTATTTTCCGGGCTAGATGCAGCTAAAAATTATTTTTAATTTTAAATCTGGCGAAGCTTTAGTATAGATGGCCTAATAGGATCAGTGCTGCACACTGCTACAAAGCCCAAATTATTTTCCAGTCAAGATACAGATAAACATGATTAGTAATTTGAAAGCTTAAAACGGTTGGTAGGGTGATTTTAACCAATCATCAAGCTTTTACTCTCCCCAGGATGACACAGGGGTAGAAAAGTCGTTTCGGATCCATGATTTGTTCATCTTTATGAACGTGAGTCTGTCTACATTATCAGTGGAGAGCCGCGTGCGCTTATCTGTCAGCACACCACCAGCAGCGCTGAACACACGTTCAGACAGAACGCTGGCTGCGGGCCATGACAAGATCTCCAAGGCGTAAGTGGCTAGCTCCGGCCATTTATCCAGATTGGAAGCCCAAAAAGAGCAAGGGTCCAGTGACACAGTCGTGGCTTCAATGTTTACTTGGAGATACTCCTGTACCATCGTCTCTAGGCGTTGACTATGTGTCAGACTTCTTGTCTCCTGTGGCCTTGCAAAGGATGGGCTAAAAAAGTGGTGAAATGATTCCGCAAAATTGATGTTACCAGCAGATACTGTGGTTCTGTTACGGTTTGAGTGCTGAACACTTGACGGTCCCACGGTTGGCAAGTTGGAACTGTGAGATTCACTACGTGCACCACTGGTATTTTGTGGAAAAGCACATGTAAGATTCTGCAACAGTCTCTGCTGATACTCCTGCATGCGTGCATCCCTTTCTATGGCAGGAATAATTTCTGCAAATTTACTTTTGTACCGGGGATCTAACAGTGTGGCAACCCAGTAGTCAGGATTATTTCTAATTCTCACAATTCGAGGGTCATGTTGCAGGTAGTGCAGCAAGAAGGCACTCATGTGTGTTGCGCATCCAGGAGCACCAAGTCCCTGTTGTGTTGGTGGCGAGGTAACAATCATGCTTCCTTCCTCTGTCCTCTCCCCCCAACCTCGCACAACAGAAATGTGATCAAGGTCTCCCTCATCTGATGAGTCTTCCATCAGTTCGTCCTCCACTTCTTCCTGGGCTCCTGCACCTTCCTCACTAGTTTGGCTGCTACCATGCGCCCTGGTAAAACCATCTCCCCCACCCTCACATGCCTGCCGCCTTGGTGCTGCCGACCGTCTGGACCTTGCAGATGTTAGCCCTTCCGCATACAACTCCTCCTCCTCTACTTCCTCCACCTCCTCTTGTGCCACCACCTGACTCCGAATTCTGTTTAACATGTGCTCCAGCATGTAAATCACTGGAATAGTCATGCTGATAATGGCATCGTCAGCACTAAACATCTTCGTCGCCATTTCAAAACTGTGCAGAAGGGTGCATAGGTCCCTGATCTGAGACCACTCCTCCAGCGTGATTTGCCCCACCTCTGAATCTCGTTGGCCCAGGCTATACGTCAGAACGTATTGCACCAGGGCTTGTCGGTGCTGCCACAGTCGCTGCAACATGTGCAGAGTTGAATTCCACCGGGTAGGCACATCGCATTTTAGCCGGTGAAGTGGCAGGCCCAACGACTTCTGTAGAGATGTAAGTCGCTGAGCTGCGGGATGCGAACGGCGGAAGTGAGCACACAGCGACCGTGCCCTCTGCAGAAGGCCATCTAGTCTGGGATAGTGGGCTAAAAATTGCTGGACAACCAGGTTCAACATGTGAGCCATACAAGGCACGTGTGTGACATTGCCCCGGCGAAGGGCCGCACCCAGGTTTGCAGCATTGTCGCACACGGCCTTCCCTGGTTTCAGGTCCAGTGGAGACAACCATTCATGAAATTGGTTCTCCAGAGCTGACCACAACTCCTCAGCTGTGTGACTCACATTTCCCAGACATTTCAATGTAAAAACCGCCTGATGACGTTGAGCCCTACTGCCAGCATAGTAAGGAGGTGTGCAGGATCCCTTCTGCGCAGTTAGAAAGCTTGTGGCATGACCAGACAGGCTTTGGGTGCAGGTGGAAGACCGAGAGGAGGTTGAGGAGGCAGAAGCAGTGGAGGAACTTTGACATAAAGAGGATTGACGCACAACTCGTGGGGACGGCAAGACTTGGACAGCAGCCCCTTGTCCTGCTGTCACCATAGTTACCCAGTGCCCAGTCAGTGACATGTAACGCCCCTGTCCATGCCTACTCGTCCAAGTGTCTGTGGTGAAATGCACCCTGTCACACACAGAGTTTCTCAAAGAAGCGGTGATGTTGTGTGCGACATGCTGGTGGAGCGCAGGCACACCTTTCTTTGAGAAGTAGTGCCGACTGGGCATCTGGTACTGGGGCACTGCGACGGACATAAGGTCTCGAAAATCCTCTGTGTCCACCAGGCGGAAAGGCAGCATTTCTGTAGCCAAGAGCTTGCAGATGGTGAAATTCAACCTCTTAGCTTTCTCATGGCTAGGAGGAAATGGTCTTTTACTTGTCCACATCTGAGGGACCGAGGGCTGGCTATTGTGCTTAGACGGGGTTGATAAGGGTGTCCCCGGCAAACTGCCGGTCTGTGAGGAAGATGCAGGCGGACATGTTAGGTTGCCTTGATCCAAAGGTGGTGCTATCGATGTCGGACAGCGCTCAACACCAGCTGGTGTTACCACCTCCAAAGAAAATGATGACCTGCCAATCACGCTGGCTGTTGCGGGTAAAGAGGTGGCAGGTCTGCGCCCCAAAACAGGTGTGACTGCTGTCCCCCCAGTCACAGAGGATGAAGAGGCCGCGGATGCACAAGATATGGCAGACGGTGATTGGCCCGGCCGGCTAGGCCGCATTGTAGCACACTGAGCTTCCCACTGCAACTTATGCTTCATGTCCATGTGCCGGTTCATGCATGAAGTACTCAAACTATGTATTTTTTGGCCTCTACTTAGCTTTTGCTGACAAATGTTACAGATAACACGAGTTGGGTCATCTTTATCGATCTGAAAAAATGCCCAGGCTATGCAAGGCTTAGCACCCATGCGACCTGAAGAGCCACCACGACTTGTGGTGAGAGGCAGAGTTGTGTTTGAGGATGCAGTTGTTGACGTGCTTCCAGTACTACGTCTCTGTCCAGGAAGGCGCAACCTGACCTCGTCGTCACTAGCATCTTCCTCCACCTCCTCTGCTGACCTCATCTCTTGGCTGACTGTGGGTTGACAGTAAGTGGGATCTCCGACCTCATCATCATCACCCTGTGCGTTATCACACCCGTCGTCCTCAGAGCCAACCTGTTCCTGCCCTGACAAAAAACTAAAGTTGTCGCTCCAATCAGGTATTTGAGTCTTATCATCGTCTTCCTCATTGTCTCCACCAACAGGAGTTACAGTTTGGGAATGAGAGTCTACATTATGGTCAGAACCTTCTGCGTCTGGTCCTGGATCCGACTCATAAAGATTCTGGGCATCAGTGCAGATCATTTCCTCGTCTGGATTCACAGAAGCGCTGGAGTCGACCTCTGATTCCCAGGCTATAGTATGAGTAAACAGCTCTGCAGACTCAACCATCTGTTCTACCTCACACTCAGACGGGCAGCTGGAGATTTGGGAGCTGTGAGGAAGCAAGTGCGATTTGGGTGACACCTTTGAGGACTGGAGTATTTGTGATGTTGAAGTTGATGTGGAGGAGAGCCCACTTAAAGGAGCACTTGATATCCGTTGAAGCACCTGCTGTTTTTGTGCCTCATCTGGAATTTGTAGCGATTGGCGTGGCCGTAAGAAAGGGATCTTATCACATTGTCCGCTAAAAGAAGTAGACATTTTAGTTTGGCTGGAAGATGGTCTTTCTTCTGCACCTACCCCACGGACACAACCTTTTTTCCCCTTCCCAACACGCCTATTCCCCTTTCCACCAGCAGCAGGCCTTTTTCCACTCATTTTGGTGGTTAACTAATTCACAACTCTGGAGTTGTTTGCACAAAAAAACAATGGATGGTAACCGAGCAGAGCTGAGTGGCCAAACTGTGGTATTAGGCCAAAACTATTGGCTGGGTTAGATGCAGAAAAAAAATATTTTTAATTTGCAACCTGATGGAGGTCAGTATAGATGGACTAATAGACCAAGTCCCACACACCGCTAGAAGCCCAAATATTTTTTCAGAGCTAGATGCAGAAAATTTTTTTATTCAATTTGCAACCTGATGGAGGTCAGTATAGATGGACTAATAGACCAAGTCCCACACACTGCTAGAAGCCCAAATATTTTTTCAGAGCTAGATGCAGAAAAAAATTATTTTTAATTTGCAACCTGATGGAGGTCAGTATAGATGGACTAATAGACCAAGTCCCACACACTGCTAGAAGCCCAAATATTTTTTCAGAGCTAGATGCAGAAAAAAATTATTTTTAATTTGCAACCTGATGGAGGTCAGTATAGATGGACTAATAGACCAAGTCCCACACACCGCTAGAAGCCCAAATATTTTTTCAGAGCTAGATGCAGAAATTTTTTTTATTCAATTTGCAACCTGATGGAGGTCAGTATAGATGGACTAATAGACCAAGTCCCACACACTGCTAGAAGCCCAAATATTTTTTCAGAGCTAGATGCAGAAAAAAATTATTTTTAATTTGCAACCTGATGGAGGTCAGTATAGATGGACTAATAGACCAAGTCCCACACACCGCTAGAAGCCCAAATATTTTTTCAGAGCTAGATGCAGAAAATTTTTTTATTCAATTTTCAACCTGATGGAGGTCAGTATAGATGGACTAATAGACCAAGTCCCACACACTGCTAGAAGCCCAAATATTTTTTCAGAGCTAGATGCAGAAAAAAAATATTTTTAATTTGCAACCTGATGGAGGTCAGTATAGATGGACTAATAGACCAAGTCCCACACACCGCTAGAAGCCCAAATATTTTTTCAGAGCTAGATGCAGAAAAAAATTATTTTTAATTTGCAACCTGATGTAGGTCAGTATAGATGGACTAATAGACCAAGTCCCACACACTGCTAGAAGCCCAAATATTTTTTCAGAGCTAGATGCAGAAAAAAATTATTTTTAATTTGCAACCTGATGGAGGTCAGTATAAATGGACTAATAGACCAAGTCCCACACACTGCTAGAAGCCCAAATATTTTTTCAGAGCTAGATGCAGAAAAAAATTATTTTTAATTTGCAACCTGATGGAGGTCAGTATAGATGGACTAATAGACCAAGTCCCACACACTGCTAGAAGCCCAAATATTTTTTCAGAGCTAGATGCAGAAAAAAATTATTTTTAATTTGCAACCTGATGGAGGTCAGTATAGATGGACTAATAGCCCAAGTCCCACACACTGCTAGAAGCCCAAATATTTTTTCAGAGCTAGATGCAGAAAAAATTATTTTTAATTTGCAACCTGATGGAGGTCAGTATAGATGGACTAATAGACCAAGTCCCACACACCGCTAGAAGCCCAAATATTTTTTCAGAGCTAGATGCAGAAAAAAAATATTTTTAATTTGCAACCTGATGGAGGTCAGTATAGATGGACTAATAGACCAAGTCCCACACACTGCTAGAAGCCCAAATATTTTTTCAGAGCTAGATGCAGAAAAAAATTATTTTTAATTTGCAACCTTATGGAGGTCAGTATAGATGGACTAATAGACCAAGTCCCACACACTGCTAGAAGCCCAAATATTTTTTCAGAGCTAGATGCAGAAAAAAATTATTTTTAATTTGCAACCTGATGGAGGTCAGTATAGATGGACTAATAGACCAAGTCCCACACACCGCTAGAAGCCCAAATATTTTTTCAGAGCTAGATGCAGAAAAAAATTATTTTTAATTTGCAACCTGATGGAGGTCAGTATAGATGGACTAATAGACCAAGTCCCACACACCGCTAGAAGCCCAAATATTTTTTCAGAGCTAGATGCAGAAAAAAATTATTTTTAATTTGCAACCTGATGTAGGTCAGTATAGATGGACTAATAGACCAAGTCCCACACACTGCTAGAAGCCCAAATATTTTTTCAGAGGTAGATGCAGAAAAAAATTATTTTTAATTTGCAACCTGATGGAGGTCAGTATAGATGGACTAATAGACCAAGTCCCACACACCGCTAGAAGCCCAAATATTTTTTCAGAGCTAGATGCAGAAAAAAATTATATTCAGTTTGCAACCTGATGGAGGTCAGTATAGATGGACTAATAGAATGATGCTATGCCCAAAAGATTTTACTTCACTAGGTGCAGTAAAAAAATTGGTATTCTATACACAGGTGTTATATCTTGCAACACAGATAGGCTACTCCACTGACTAACACACTCTGCAATAGGCCAAAAAGGATTAGCTTTGCTAGATTCAGCCAAATGCTGTGAAAAAAACTTGCACAGCACTGGCACAGACCTGCCTGGCAAAAACTGATAGGAACTCATGTAACCTAGTCCTGAAAAGGACTCCAATTACAATTAGTC
This sequence comes from Phyllobates terribilis, assembly GCF_046119375.1. Classification (NCBI taxonomy): domain Eukaryota; kingdom Metazoa; phylum Chordata; class Amphibia; order Anura; family Dendrobatidae; genus Phyllobates; species Phyllobates terribilis. The sequence continues at coordinate 149,863,242 of NW_027362768.1, forward strand.
TTTACTCCCACAACCTATCTATTTAAGAGCACAGACCTCCCTGATAAAAGTCGTAGGAAATGCTGTAACCTAGTCCTTAAAAGGACTGCAATCACAACTATTCCCTACTCCCAAGCTATCTGTATATTTGTGCGAAAATTGGCTTGAAATTAACAAGGTATAGCGCACACAGCAACAGCGGTGCCGTCTAACACGCAGCTGCAGCAGTGAGAAAATGGTGGCGACGGGGAAAATGGCTTGGTCTTATAGGGCAAGGACATGTGACATACACTGCCAATCACACATGCCCTTGCTTGTGTGAAAAAAAGCACTTCGCTCCGTGTGTGCGCTGCTGATAGGCTGACAGATTGCACCTCCCCACTGCAAATGCGGGAAAGAGAAAAAAAAATGGAGATCTTCATTGTTCCTGCAGAGATCCATCCCCTGCCCCTCCCCCCGCCCCGCTGTACACTCAAACTGCGTATTAACATTAATTTTCATCATTACTGAGAAAAAATCCAGTTATGATTTTGGTGCACGAACAGTTATCGAACATAACCTCGAACAGCCGAATTTTTCTCAAATTGTTCGTGTTCGCCGACCGGCTCGAACACCGCCCAAAACAGCTCGAATTTGAGATTGGCGAACAGTTCGAGTAGAACAACGCTCATCTCTAGCAGTGACGTAACTTGAAGCTCATGGGCCCCAATGCAAAAGAACCAATAGGGCCCCCAATTATTGCAAGTCTTTAATAGTATTTGTCTTTTCATATAGGCCAAAGAGTCTTTTGGGGCCCCTTAGGGTTCAGGGCCCGGGAGAGATTGCAGCCCCTGCACCTATTGTAGTTACGCCCCTGCTACTGGGTCATCAGAGATTAGCGGTTCCCAGTGGATCACAATCGGGTGCAAGACTGGTGATATGTACGACAGAGCTTAATTCCATCTTCAGATTCACTGAGTATGCGGATTAAGCAGGTCATATCGAAACAAAATATATTATTCTTGTGGTCTCTCTCCCCTGCCTCCCTTTCCAGTATTGAGATCCACATAGATCTGTTCATCGCAAATCTAATTTGCGGGGAAAATTTGGCAAACGATCTGTTCATCTCCAATTACAACACTTTTTATTACCAGTCTATCTCTGATTACTCAGGTCTTCACCACTGAACTGAGAGCAAAGCTGGGAAAAGGAGGACACACCAGAAAGAACTTATGCCTTTCTTTGCCTCTTACCGGCACACATTGTTGTTAACCGTAGACGAATATGCTCATATGGTTACTAAAGTCAATGTGATTGTACTACTACCGGCAAAATTCAAAATGGGATATTTTACATGGAGTATCACAAACAGGAGCACTGCAGACTTAGCATTTCTTCAACCTGTGGAGACACATGGGGGTCCAAAAGGTAAGGTGGTCGGTCCACTCCCACCTGCAAATCAGCATGCATCTCCTGTTACAGATATACACTACAAGGGGGGCCGTCATCTGTCTGAGTCTGACCCGGACCACAACCACGAATTTCCAGAAAATTTCAAGCTTTACATCCAATCAAGTGCCCAATCAATACGATCTTTAATGCCAACTTATCTCAAGAGAAGCGCTCCTTTACTATTCAAAAGTGTGTTTCACAATTTGACATTTTTATAACTTAAACATCATAGTTTTTGATCCTCGTCAGCAAGTTAAAACTGCTTTTAAGGTAAATACTACTCTAATATGTCCAGGAACTGTCCTTTTTCTATACTATGTAATTTGCCATCCACTCATTTGGAATGGATAGTGCCTTTTCATCAGTATTCCTCCAGCCCTATAGGAGCTGGAACTTCTTTTTCCTTAATTTTTAAGCTGGCATTTCTCCTGCTATTGTCCCATTGCTTGCCTGCCCTGAACTGAAAGCCCACCTCTTTGTTATGCCTGTTAGAATTTTAGGAGATCAGGAGCAAAAGAAACAAAGTCCACACTGCCTGTTTTCTGTCTCGTCATCTCTGCTGCTAGAGACGGATTGCACTTGACAACAGGCTCCACACCACCACACACTGGTATAACACTGATGACCTATCCTAAGAAGAGGTAATCTCTGTTTATGTCTTGGAGAAGCCCTTTAACACCTTTTGAGTTCTCATTGAGGTCTCGCAGTGCTTTAACCTACAGAAATATATTTACAAACATTTAATAAATTCAAAAACTGAAAGGCGTGAAATATTAATATTTGTGTTTATTCTTGGACAGATCGCCGGAACACGTCGAACACATATTTATTATGTTTTTCGGGTGTGTGCACATTTTACTTATAATCATTTTGCAGAACACATAATATGGGCTCTAAAGCTGTCAACACTGTACAGAGGAATTATTTTACCATCATATAAATGTGACTGAAATATATATAGACTCAATTTATTTCTGTTACTTTTCATACATCTCTTTCAACGGCGTGTTAGTAAAGCCGTAGGATTTCTTCTGTCCACTGTACTGCAGTACGAATTCCCAAAGGAAAATCTCCATTAGTAAAAAGCTGGATAGCAGACCAAGTGTAAATTATGTGTGTTAACCCTGAACTAAAATATCCAAAAAATAGAATCTGACCAGACTAGAAAATAAAAATTTTATTCTGAGTTGGAAAGTAGATCAAACATCTAAGCATTCTTTGTAGGAATTGACACAGAGAAAATCATTTTTAGATGGGAAACCTACAAATGTTTTATAAAAGTAATAACTATATATATCTATACATGTGCATATAATATAATTGTATGTACAGTACAAAACAAATTTTTGGACACACCTTCTCATTTAAAGATTTTTCGGTATTTTCATGACTATGAAAATTGTACATTCACACTGAAGGCATCAAAACTATGAATTAACACATGTGGAATTATATACTTAACAAAAAAGTGTGAAACAACTGAAAATATGTCTTATATTCTAGGTTCTTCAAAGTAACCACCTTTTGCTTTGATGACTGCTTTGCACACGCTTGGCATTCTCTTGATGAGCTTCAAGAGGTAGTCACCGGAAATGGTTTTCACTTCACAGGTGTGCCCTGTCAGGCTTAGTAAGTGGGATTTTTTGCCTTATAAATGGGGTTGGGACCATCAGTTGTGTTGTGCAGAAGTCTGGTGGATACACAGCTGATAGTCCTACTGAATAGACTGTTAGAATTTGTATTATGGCAAGAAAAAAGCAGCTAAGTAAAGAAAAACGAGTGGCCATCATTACTTTAAGAAATGAAGGTCAGTCAGTCTGAAAAATTGGGCAAACTTTGAAAGTGTCCCCAAGTGCAGTTGCAAAAACCATCAAGCGCTACAAAGAAACTGGCTCACATGAGGACCGCCCCAGGAAAGGAAGACCAAGAGTCACCTCTGCTTCTGAGGATAAGTTTATCCGAGTCACCAGTCTGAGGAATCGCAGGTTAACAGCTGCTCAGATTAGAGACCAGGTCAATGCCACACAGAGTTCTAGCAGCAGACACATCTCTTCAACAACTGTTAAGAGGAGACTTTGTGCAGCAGGCCTTCATGGTAAAATAGCTGCTAGGAAACCACTGCTAAGGACTGGCAACAAGCAGAAGAGACTTGTTTGGGCTAAAGAACACAAAGAATGGACATTAGACCAGTGTAAATCTGTGCTTTGGTCTGATGAGTCCAAATTTGAGATCTTTGGTTCCAACCACCATGTCTTTGTGCGACGCAGAAAAGGTGAACGGATGGACTCTACATTCCTGGTTCCCACCATGAAGCATGGAGGAGGAGGTGTGATGGTGTGGGGGTGGCTTTCCTGGTGACACTGTTGGGGATTTATTCAAAATTGAAGGCATGCTGAACCAGCATGGCTACCACAGCATCTTGCAGCGGCATGCGATTCCTTCCGGTTTTCGTTTAGTTGGACCATCATTCATTTTTCAACAGGACAATGACACCAAACACACCTCCAGGCTGTGTAAGGGCTATTTGACCAAGAAGGAGAGTGATGGGGTGCTACGCCAGATGACCTGGCCTCCACAGTCACCAGACCTGAACCCAATCGAGATGGTTTGGGGTGAGCTGGACCGCAGAGTGAAGGCAAAAGGGCCAACAAGTGCTAAGCATCTCTGGGAACTCCTTCAAGATTGTTGGAAGACCATTTCCGGTGACTACCTCTTGATGCTCATCAAGAGAATGCCAAGAGTGTGCAAAGCAGTCATCAAAGCAAAAGGTGGCTACTTTGAAGAACCTAGAATATAATACATATTTTCAGTTGTTTCACACTTTTTTGTTAAGTATATAATTCCACATGTGTTAATTCATAGTTTTGATGCCTTCAGTGTGAATGTACAATTTTCAAAGACATGAAAATACAGAAAAATCTTTAAATGAGAAGGTGTGTCCAAACTTTTGGTCTGTACTGTATATATATATATATATATATATATATATATATATAGATATATGCCTTAGCGTATCCTGTGTCAGCTTGTACCAAAACACTGTCACCTTGTGGTTGGGTGACTACATAACATGCTGAGGTGAGCAGATCACATCATGATACCCCGGTCCACAATTCAGGTCTCTACTCTTTGGCCGTGGACAAGACAGGCGTGAATTTCCTTACCCTTCAGTATCCCAGGCCCGGCTTATTATTAGCTGGGCTGGTGAGCTGTCACCTATGAGCTGCACAGATGACATCACACAAGGCCGGTGAATCAAACGCTTTGTCGAGACACACATAAGCTCAAGAAATTTGCGCAACTTCTGTCTATGGCCAGAAAGCACCAACTTAGACTGAAGGCCATTAGAGTGGGACTTGATATCTAATTGTTTAGATTGTAGAGGACACTGTGTACCTCACTCACTAGGGGTGGGAGTCAAGGGAGAATGTTCCGCTCACCAGTGTGGCGGAGAGCAGCTACTGCTACGCTCTCAGTCAGTGACCATATCGAAGCACTGGACTGGATTGCCATCTTGTAAGGGTAGTGGACTTCTGAGGTCGCGTTCCTACCTCTGAAGACACCAATCACGTTAGTGCAATGTAAAGTGTAATGGGAATTGCATTATTTTGTGATGTTGCCTGTGTAATGTATAGTATATAACAGTGTTATAAGATAAGTAATGTAATGGATAGTGTATGGTATAGTGTTATAAGATTATGTTTTGTAAGGAAGTTCTGCCCAGCAACAGACAGCAGAAACAGTAGGAGTTAATGTTCGGGGCTAGCCCACAGTGAGAGAGGCTAGTGTTAGGAAAAGTGACTCCTTCTGGAAAGGAAGGCAGAAAAGGTCTGGAGTGCAAGACGAGCAGTGCTGTATGGAAGGGTGACCCTAGATTAGCTGAGGCCAGAGAGAAAGCATAGTGAGTAGTGATGAGCGAGCTTTCTCGTTACTCGAGATTTACGAGCATGCTCGGGTGTTTTCCGAGTATTTTCAGCGTGCTCGGGTGTTATGTTTGAGTCACTCTGTGCGCATTATTTGAGACTGTTTGACAGTTTTAATACATGTGACTTATGCCTGTTTCTTAGGCATTCCTCACATTTATTAAATCTGTCAAACAGTCGCAAATCATGCACACGGAGTGATTCAAACATAACACCCAAGCATGCTGAAGATGTTCGACGAGCACCCGAGCTTGCTCGCCAAAAGGGTTAACAGAACATACTTGCTCATCACTAATAGTGAGATCTTGAAACTGACTAAGAGAGACAGAGTGGCCTTCCAGCAACGAGTCCTAGCAGTGGATGCCTAGCCATGAGACCTTAGGCTTTTTACACTGAGAGGCAGGGCCGGCTCCAGGTTTTTCTGGGCCCCGGGCGAAAGAGTCTCAGTGAGCCCCTTTAACACATACCAGGATTCATGATGCAGAGATACGGCGGAGAAATATATTATATATATATATATATATATATATATATATATATATATATATATATATATATAGTACAATGCAAAGATTTCACTTCTTACATTACTTGAGTGATATCTATTGTAAATTCCACAATAGCTCAGAAACCGGTGAATCGCTCCACACAGAATACTGGCCCCCATATAAGGCTCCATACGGAATACTGGCCCCCATATAACGCTTCATACGGAATACTGGCCCCCATATAAGGCCCCATACGGAATACTGGCCCCCATATAAGGCCCCATAAGGAATACTGGCCCCCATATAAGGCCCCATACGGAATACTGGCCCCCATATAAGGCTCCATGCGGAATACTGACCCCCATATAAGGCTCCATGCGGAATACTGGCCCCCATATAAGGCTCCATACAGAATACTGGCCCCCATATAACGCTCCATACAGGATACTAGTCCACTTATAAAACTCCATACAGGATACTGGCCCCCATATAACGCTCCATACAGGATACCGGTCCCCTTATAACGCTCCATACAGGATACTGGCCCCCATATAACGCTCCATACAGGATACTGGTCCCCTTATAAAACTCCATACAGGATACTGGCCCCCATATAACGCTCCATACAGGATACTGGTCCCCTTATAAAACTCCATACAGGATACTGGCCCCCATATAACGCTCCACACAGGATACCGGTCCCCTTATAACGCTCCATACAGGATACCGGTTCCCTTATAACGCTCCATACAGGATACTGGCCCCCATATAATGCTACATGCAGGCTGTTACCCCCCACATAATGCCCCATACAGGCTGTCCCCCCCTTATAATGCTCCATGCAGGCTGTTACCCCCCACATAATGCCCCATACAGGCCCCACCCCTTTTAATGCTCCATGCAGGCTGTTACCCCCCACATAATGCCCCATACAGGCTGCCCCCCCCCTTATAATGCCCCATGCAGGCTGTTCCCCACCTTATAATGCCCCATGCAGGATGTCACCCCCCCCTCTTTATAATACCCCATGCAGGATGCCCCCCCCCTCTTTATAATTCCCCATGCAGGATATCCCCCCTCTCTTTATAATGCCCCATGCAGGATGTCCCCCCCTCTCTTTATAATGCCCCATGCAGGATGTCCCCCCCTCTCTTTATAATGCCCCATGCAGGATGCCCCCCCCTTCTCTTTATACTGCCCCATGCCTCCATACATTAAAAAAAAAAAATCAAATACTCACCTCCCTTCTGCTACCTGCTGCCCGCTGCTCGGGTCCGAACTCCAGCGTTGTCGGCGTCTTCCCGCTCAGCGCTCCCTGTGACGGCTCAGGGGAGGGCGCGGTGTAAAGACGTCACCGCGCCCTCTGACCTGAGACGTCACAGGGAGCGCAGAGCAGGAAGACAGCTGATCTGCGGAGGCACGGGGAGAGGTAAGTATCCAGCTGCCGGGGCCCTGAGTAAGCGGCGGAGAAGGGCGGGCGCTGACACCGCTCTCCTCCGCCCATAGCCCAGCGGGGTGCGCGACCGCCAGTGGGCCCCTCTGCCTGCTCAGGGCCCCGGCATTTGCCCGGGTGCGCCGGGTGCTGACGCCGGCCCTGCTGAGAGGTAACGGGCCTAGACGGGACTGAATACAGGGGACTAGTGAAGATTCCCTAGTGGACGTTCCAGGGCACCAATAGTGGAAGAAACAGGATGCAGAATCTTGAACAAGTGAAGGAGACTTGTTGATCAGGACTGTAGTATTATAGCTGGGTTGTGGTGAAGTAAGGAGAAACAGCGGACATAGAGATGCCTGGAGTAAACTACAGAGGAAGGATACTGTGTGGAAAATTCTTTGCACCGTAAAAGAAACGTCCATAAGACTTTGTATATGACGCGCCCCTGGGCCTTCGTCGTGCAGCATCGCACGCACGGGGGAGGGCTTACCCGGAGCCGGATCCGATGGGAGTAGTAGTCTCGTGGCGGTGACCCGGTCCGTGCCCAGGGTGTCAAACTGAGCGGCGGTGTATTAGCAGTAGATGTTAGAAATGTTCGACTACGCCACCCGTTGAATGCGGTCATGAGACCGCCGCTGCAGGGCAGACCGCTGAGGCCGGTGATATGGTTGTGCAGCGTAGATGGTATAACCCCCAACGGGAGGGGTATGGCCCCAGGGCAGCAGATGTGGATGATAGTGGTAGTGATGGTGCAGCAAGGAAGCTCAGAGACGTGTGGTGCAGTTTCAAGGCTTTTACTCACAGGTGTTGCTCCGGTCACTTCGGCCAAGAGTGACCACCCGAGCCGTGCTGCGTCCACCAGGTGCGGGACTCGGCCAACTCCCGGGCAGTTCCAGAGCGTGGTCCTGAGCTCCCCTCTCTTCCTTCCTACTGGCCGTCCTCACCAGGGACCCACCTATGTCCGGCTCCCTCGGGCCTTTTGGTGGCGAAACCTTTCCCGGCTTCCCTGACCCTATTCGTGGTCTGCCTTCCTGGTGGATATGGTGAGGGTCGTGCCAAAGCTTGACCACGACCTCCGGTTCCTGGCTGAGGATCATTAGCCTCCACCAGTTTGGGTTCCGGTACCCGTTTCCGCCAACCCTTCACCCGTTAACTTGTTCTCTTGTGGGATCTCAGGGTTCCCTCTATTCTTGCGTCTCTGGGCCTTTCTTGGTGTTCCTTTTCTCTTCCTCTCTCTCTGTGCTTCAGGCCTGGCCCTGGAGCTGGGCCCAGACGGAGCCACAGCTCCCCCCTCAGCCCTCTCTGGCTGAGCTCCTCTCTCCACTCCTCCAGGCTGAACAGACCCTGTCTTAAGATGGTGCGCACCTTATATACTGCCTCTATGTGTGAGCCCAGGTGACTAGCACCCAATGGGCTCCTACCTCTATGCCCAGAGTCCCTCCCCTATCTGCCCCTACACTACTGGGATGTTCCTCCCCCCCTCCCACTCCAGCCAGGGACAGACGCTGTCGTACCTGCACATCTAACTGGTGGGAGTACCGTAGTTCTGTCCCCCGGAAATGGGATGAGTGTAGTGCATGCAGCAATCTGAGCTCAGTCCCACACTCCATCCTTACCCGGGAGTGGAATACCACACCTCTGGTTCGAGGTGCAATACCCCTGTAGCAGCCGAGTCCTCGGGGTGCTACATATACGCTATCCCTTTTATATAACCCTTACCAAGTTGCCATTTAGTTAGGCTATGTGCCCACGATGCAGAAATGCTGCATATTTTTTCCGCTTCTCCCTGGCAGGAGAAACGCATGCGGATTTTACATGCGTTTTTCCCGCCAGGTAGAAGCGTTTGTCAAGCATCTTTGCATGCATTTCTGCATGCGGGTTATCAAGCGCTTTTCCAAGCGATTTTAGCATCACTTGGAAAAGTGCTTGACAACTTGGTCACACTATATAAATCCATGCAACCAGCATGGATTTATATAATGTGACCAAGTAATAGTTAAAAAAAAAGAATAAGAATGGTAAAAAATAAAAAATAAAGATTATACTTACCTTCCGACGGCCCCCGGTATTTTCTCCGCTCCGTCTGGTCTGTTGTTTGGGTCGCGGTGGTGTGAAGGACCTGCGGTGACGTCATTGAGTCATGTGACAGGTCACGCGACTGCCGACGTCAGCAGTCGTGTGACCTGTCACATGACTAAATGATGTCACCGCAGGTCCTTCACACCACTACGACCCAAACAACAGACCAGGCGGAGCGGAGAAAATACCGTGGGCCATCGCAAGGTAAGTATAATCTTTATTTTTTATTTTAAATTCTTTTTGTAACAGGTTCTATGGTACCCGAGTCTGGAGTACCATCCGCACATTGAATTGCATAATATCCGTGTGTGCAAATGTACTGACATGGATATTATGCCTTTCAATGCAAGTCAATGGTGGCGATTACGCTGCGTGTCCGCAAAATTAATGGACATGCTGCGTATTTTTCCGCAATGATAATCCGCAGCGGAAATTTCCGCAGCATATGCACAGCACATGCGGATTATCATTGGGGACCATGGGGCACGTATTACCAAGCATTTTTTGTGCGTTTTTGCTGTGGAAATTCCGCGGCAAAAACGCTTGAAAAAAGCATAGTGGGGACGCAGCCTAAAGAGAATTTTTTTGAAAGGTGGTCTCCGTCATTGAACTGTGAAACATCTAGTCCTGTCTAACCAGCAACATCGGTTACATGCGGCCTGCATGGGTGTAAGGCCCTCACAGCACAAGTCCACGCACCCAGCCAGGACCTCCACTTTCAATTTACGTGCCAGAGCGCCTCAGGGGAGTGTCTTTCCCACGACTACCACCCCGCACCACATTACAGTATCAGTCAAACAACTGTCACTGTGCCTATACCAAATTGGCAGGCAGCTCCTGTTACATTCACCACCCACATCAAAGCACTGTACAGGGAAATACAACGTGATGTAGGTGGTACCAAACCGGTGGGTGATGCTCACCAGTTTATTTGCACGTTTCTATTGCATTCAGCATCCACATCAAAGTTCTCTGCAGAAATGTATAGTGTTATTTGGGCATTAGCAAGCTCAAGGAGGTCCATGCTTACCGGCTCCTGTGCCAAGGAGTTCCAGCTGCCAAACACGGAAGGGGGAAACCTCACCTCTGCAACGTGGAGGCAGGGATGGCAATTGCATTGTTTGCACACAACAAATCAGCATTTAACTGTATAGTATAAGAGCTTGGGACTCTTTTATAATGAGGTTTGTCTTGGGTATTTTGTACTTTCAAAATAGCTGTTGCTTTTGCATTACAACTATTCCTAACTCCATTAAGTAATTAATATAATATAATAATATGGATAATTATATATGGTACAGACCAAAAGTTTAGACACACCTTCTCATTTAAAGATTTTTCTGCATTTTCATGACTATGAAAATTGTACATTCACACTGAAGTCATCAAAACTATAATTAACATATGTGGAATTATATACTTAACAAAAAAGTGTGAAACAACTGAAAATATGTCTTATATTCTACGTTCTTCAAGGTAGCCACCTTTTGCTTTGATGACTGCTTTGCGCACTCTTGGCATTCTCTTGATGAGCTTCAAGAGGTAGTCAACGGAAATGGTCTTCCAACAATCTTGAAGGAGTTCCCAGAGATGTTTAGCACTTGTTGGCCCTTTTGCCTTCACTCTGCAGTCCAGCTCACCCCAAACCATCTCGATTGGGTTCAGGTCTGGTGACTGTGGAGGCCAGGTCATCTGGCGTAGCACCCCATCACTCTCCATCTTGGTCAAATAGCCCTTACACAGCCTGGAGGTGTGTTTGGGGTCATTGTCCTGTTGAAAAATAAATGATGGTCCAACTAAACGCAAACCGGATGGAATAGCATGTCGCTGCAAGATGCTGTGGTAGCCATGCTGGTTCAGTATGCCTTCAATTTTGAATAAATCCCCAACAGTGTCACCAGCAAAGCACCCCCACACCATCACACCTCCTCCTCCATGCTTCACGGTGGGAACCAGGCATGTAGAGTCCATCCGTTCACCTTTTCTGCGTCGCACAAAGACATGGTGGTTGGAACCAAAGATCTCAAATTTGGACTCATGAGACCAAAGCGCAGATTTCCACTGGTCTAATGTCCATTCCTTGTGTTCTTTAGCCCAAAAAAGTCTTTTCTGCTTGTTGCCTGTCCTTAGCAGTGGTTTCCTAGCAGCTATTTTACCATGAAGGCCTGCTGCACAAAGTCTCCTCTTAACAGTTGTTGAAGAGATGTGTCTGTTGCTAGAACTCTGTGTGGCATTGACCTGGTCTCTAATCTGAGCTGCTGTTAACCTGCGATTTCTGAGGCTGGTGACTCCGATAAACTTATCCTCAGAAGCAGAGGTGACTCTGGGTCTTCCTTTCCTGGGGCGGTCCTGATGTGAGCCTGTTTCTTTGTAGCGCTTGATGGTTTTTGCAACTGCACTTGGGGACACATTCAAAGTTTGCCCAATTTTTCGAACTGACTGACCTTCATTTCTTAAAGTAATGATGGCCACTCGTTTTTCTTTACTTAGTTGCTTTTTTCTTGCCATAATAAAAATTCTAAGTCTGTTCAGTAGGACTATCAGCTGCGTATCCACCAAACTTCTGCACAACACAACTGATGGTCCCAACCCCATTTATAAGGCAAGAAATCCCACTTATTAAACCTGACAGGGCACACCTGTGAAGTGAAAACCATTTCCGGTGACTACCTCTTGAAGCTCATCAAGAGAATGCCAAGAGTGTGCAAAGCAGTCATCAAAGCAAAAGGTGGCTACTTTGAAGAACCTAGAATATAAGACATATTTTCAGTTGTTTCACACTTTTTTGTTAAGTATATAATTCCACATGTGTTAATTCATAGTTTTGATGCCTTCAGTGTGAATGTACAATTTTCAAAGTCATGAAAATACAGAAAAATCTTTAAATGAGAAGGTGTGTCCAAACTTTTGTTCTGTACTGTATATGGATTACAGTCGTCCTCAGACAAAAACTCTGGATGCATTTCCTATATACAGGGTGGGCCATTTATATGGATACACCTAAATTAAATGGGAATGGTTGGTGATATCAACTTCCTGTTTGTGGCACATTAGTATATGGGAGGGGGAAAACTTTTCCAGATGGGTGGTGACCATGGCGGCCATTTTGAAGTTGGCCATTTTGGGTCCAACTTTATTTTTTTCAATGGGAAGAGGGTCATGTGACACATCAAACTTATTGAGAATTTCATAAGAAAAACAATGGTGTGCTTGGTTTTAACGTAACTTTATTCTTTCATGAGTTTTTTACAAGTTTATGACCAATTATAAAATGTGTTCAAAGTGCTGCTTATTGTGTTGGATTGTCAATGCAACCCTCTTCTCCCACTCTTGACACACTGATAGCAACACCGCAGAAGAAATGCTAGCACAGGCTTCCAGATGCTGCCCATGTTGTATCTTCACAGCATAGACAATTGCCTTCAAATGACAAAGATAAAAGTCTAAGGGGGTCAGATCGGGAGACCTTGGTGGCCAATCAACTGGCCAACGACGACCAATCCACTTTCCAGGAAACTATTCATGTAGGAATGCTCGGACCTGACACCCATAATGTGGTGGTGCATCATCTTGTGGGAAAAACTCAGGGAACGTGCCATCTTCAGTGCTTAAAGAGGGCAACACATCATCATGTAGCACTTTCAGATATCCAGTGGCATTGAGGTTTCCATTGATTGAAGAATGGCGCCACTATCTTTGTACCCCATATACGACATGTGCAGCATCTGAAACAACGGATACTGGAAGCCTGTGCTAGCATTTCTTCTGCGGTGTTGCTATCAGTGTGTCAAGAGTGGGAGAAGAGGGTTGCATTGACAATCCAACACAATAAGCAGCACTTTGAACACATTTTATAAGTGGTCATAAACTTGTAAAAAACTCATGAAAGAATAAAGTTACGTTAAAACCAAGCACACCATTGTTTTTCTTATGAAATTCTCAATAAGTTTAATGTGTCAGATGACCCTCTTCCCATTGAAAAAAATAAAGTTGGATGCAAAATGGCTGACTTCAAAATGGCCACCTTCAAAATGGCCGCCATGGTCACGAACCATCTGGAAAAGTTTTCCTCCTCCCATATACTAATGTGCCACAAATAGGAAGTTGATATCACCAACCATTCCCATTTAATTTAGGTGTATCCATGTAAATGGCCTACCCTGTACATTATGTGTACATATATATATATATAGTATGGTAGCACCATTTAGGCTGTCCATTGACTCTTGCAATAGGAAAGGTTTGCAGGGACTCTCATTTTAGCCATATGGGTGCTGACCACAAAGGTGAGACCCACTTCTAGACATTTATTAGATGTCCTTGTATATGGCCCTAATTGTCAAAAATTGAATTACTCTTATACCCTTTTAATTCGACAGTACTTTTAGCTTTAAAGTGTTTAGCAGAGTGACTCTAAGTATATTCGATAAGAAAAAGAAAACCCAAAACATTAAAATATTAGAGTAAAATCTGGATTTCGTCAGGTTTCCTTTTCACTTAGGTCTAATTAGCAGTGCATTACACAGCTCTGGCACTTGAGGGGTTAATGCATTTTGTCAATCAGGTGAGCACAATGAGCGCTCATCATGCGAAAGCAGATGCACGGCTTTCTGTACAGAACTCAGAATAAAGAATAAAGGGCATCTTCTTCATAATTACAACCAGCTCCGCGCGCTCCGAGCGCACAGACTCATCCCCGGGTTCTACAAAAGGAAAAGCTTCTTCGCAGAACTATTTATAAACGTTAAGAATATGGAAAAGGAAATAATGCAGAATGATCATTATATCTGTACATTCGCTTCTGCTGTTGTTCCACAAACTTTGTGCTCCTGTTATGTGAAGCCAACAGCCCATGTTTACTAAGCAGTTTATGGCAAACTGCTGCAAATAGTAACAAAAATGCTCATTGCTCCTGTCTTTAACCTTTTTTTTACATTTTTAGAGCAAAAGGTCTCATGCTCTATAAGGCTGTGTGCCCACGTAGCGTTTTACAAGCGTTTTTGATGCGGAATTTCCGCAGCGGAAACGCTTGTAAAATGCTTGGTAACCCGCACCCCATGATCCCCAATGGGTTTCCGCAACTTCTATGCACATGCTGCGGTTTTTTCCGCAGCGTTTATGCCGCGTTCAAAAATCCGCAGCATGTCATTTAATTTTGCGTTTCCGCATGCAGAATTGCCTTTGTCCAATGCATAAAAAACGCAAGGCAATTCCGCATGTGGAAAACGTGTGAAAAACGCGCGAAAAAAGCGCGATAAACGCGTGCGGAATTCCGCATGCGTTTTTCCGGGAGAGGACTTGCATTTATGCAGCAGAAATTTTCTGCTTCATAAATGCAACGTGGGCACATAGCCTAAGGCTATGTTCACACGTTGCATTTTTGCTGCATTTTTTTTCTTCAGGCAAAATCTGCTCTTTTGGCAGTATTATTATTATTTATCATTATATTATTATTATTTATTATTATAGCGCCATTTATTCCATGGCGCTTTATATGTGAAAAAGAGTAAAGAGGCTGTTTACAAAAAGTAGGTTTTGATGCGATTTTTTGCTGCTTATTTTGTGCGGATTATATGTACCATTTGTCTACAGTACATGTCTAATAAAGTTAATTTTGTTCACCAAAAATGCAGCAAAAGCGCATGGTTGCATTTTGTGCTGCATTTTTGTACTCATTGCTTTGTATGGTGAAAAAACACTGCAAAAACACTGCTTAATGTTGAAAGGATTGACAATCATGTGCATGAGATTTCTGAAATGTCATAGCTTTTGCTGGTACTGTAAAAAGCAGCTTTTAATTTGCATAAAAAAAGCAGCAAAAAAAAAAAGTTGAAAAAACGCAACGTGTGAACATAGTCTTAAACTGTTCACACACCGTTATAACATTTGCACAAAAAAACTGTAAAAACTAGACAAAAAACATGCTCAGTGTCAAATAAGGAATCAGGCCCTGTGATTTTTTTCAACACTTGACAAACTTTGAAAGTGATGAAAAAGTGGTTATGGTGTTACGAGGAGAGGTAGCATTAGTAGAAAGATGAAAATGGTGCAAAGGTTTGATTTTTTGACTGTTAGTCCCAAACATGCCAATTTATTAAGAGGCGTGCACCCTTATTCCAGACATCATTCCAACTATTTTCTTTACTGGGAGTGGTTTAAAGGGGTATTCCCATCTCCAAGATCCTATCACAATATGTATTAGGTGTAGTAATAATATTAGCAAATATCTCCAATTAGAAATATAGTATAGTTTTTCTAATTCTCTATGTTTCTTTCCTCATGTACAGGGCATTGCAGGACCTTAGGTATCTATGGCTACAACCACTGATATAGTGACAGTTAGCTAGTTACTAGAGGTTGTAACCATGGATACCTAAGGTCCTGCAATGCCTGCACATGAGGAAAGAGACATAGCGAATCGGAAAAACTATACTGCATTTCTAATTGGATGTATTTGCTAATATTATTATTACTACACCTACTACATATTGGGATAGGATATTGGAGATGGGAATACCCCTTTAAAGGGCTATTGCCATATCAGCTGCTTAAGTTCCTCTTCATCAGCATTCTGTCAGCACAAAAGGTGCTGTAACTTCCTTTCCCTCACTTCCCAGTATGCATTGCTCCTGTCATTGTTTCACCACTCACATTCCCCAAACTGAAAGCTCCCTCTCTGTTATGTATACGTCTAGTATCATAGACAGGAGAGCAGGAGCAGAGAGACAAAGATCCGCTTCCACTTTCTCTAGAAAGACAAAGACGCGCCTCCACTTCCTGTAGAGAGACAAAGACCTACCTCCACTTCCTGTAGAGACAAAGACCCGCCTCCACTTCCTGTAGAGAGACAAATACCCGCCTCTATTTCCTGTAGAGAGACAAATACCCGCCTCTACCTCCTGTAATCCTTCTGTGTCTCTGCTGCTAGAGATGGATTAGACTTTGCAACAGGGAGTGGACAGCAAGTTAGACAGAATGGACACAACTAGTGGTCGGTACTTTTGTAGCAATTTTTTCTTGGGTAGGACAACATGATTTATAAATAAAGTGGTTTTCAGATTGTCTATTACTATATCCAATGAGATTGAGTTGTCTGTGTGTTTAGTCAAACGCATGTGCCATATTTCCTGAGCAGTCAGCTCTTTCATTTTGCCGGCAGTATTGGTGTATTTGCGATTCTTGATCCACTTCTATTCACCGTGACTGTATGAACAAGACTTGAGAAGCCAAAACATCTTCTTTCTTTTTTTTAAAAAAAAAAGTCACATTGCTCCTATATATGAATTAATTTTGTGTGGATTTTTTTCAAACTAATTGAATTTTCAATGAATAAAAAATGTCTCGGATTTATTTGAGAGTGCCGTCTATTGGACTATTTTAGGATTTTTTCTTACAAGCACCTCCTCAAAGAACCGACAGCTGACCTTCTATTCTCAAGGTAGTTTATGTGTGGCACTTGCATTTCATTCCTACTGAATTCCTTCTTCATTTGTTAACAAGGTACAGATACAATTTGGAGGAGCGTGTTTTCATTGTAAAAACTTATTGGAAAACTGAGTCCTGAAAGAGTTGCCAAAGTGAGTTTCTAAAGAAGTTTGGAGGTCGAAATCCGCTGTCCAAACCATGTATTAAAGGCTTCTTTGATGACAGAATAATCGTCAAGGGACTGTGGCCACAAAGATCCCCTGATTTAACACCGCCGGATTTTTTCCTTTGGGACCATTTGAAGCATCGAGTGTACAGTAACAAGCCACCAACATTACAGGCACTCCAAGAGAACATACAATGAGAAATTCAGGCTATGACCCAAGACATCCTGCGGAATAAATTCAACAATATGTAACAGCGCGCGCAGACGTGCTTGGATGGGCTCAGTGGACATTTTCATACCTGCTTTAAAACATCATTTTCTCATGAACCAAGTTATGTACAGTCCAAATTTCAGTACATTAGATCGTCTCTTTTAGAAGTTACAGCAATTTTTCCGTGTAAAGTAGAGAGTGAATCACTCTGTAGTTAAAACTTGGACTTTAATCATACAGGATAAAAAAATTGGGAAAGTATCCACATATTAAAAAAGAAAACCCATAATACATACACGTTTCAGGTAGAAAAACCCTTAATTATAGTTATGATCAGAGGCGGATTAAGAGTAGCCAGGGCCCTGGGCAGTTTAGAAGGCATGGCCCCCCCATCTACCAATGTATCATGTGACATCACATGACCCCCTTTGATAGATCATGTGATAAGTCACGTGATTAACACACAGGTGCTCGCCCGCACATAGCCCCCTATATACAGTTTGAGCCCTCACATAGCCTCCTATATACAGTATGAGTCCCTACATAGCCATTCTGTATACAGTGCAAGTCCTTACATATCCTCCTATATTCAGTATGAGCCCCCACATAGCCCCCTATATACAGTTTAAGCCCTCACATAGCCTCCTAAATACAGTATGAGTCCCCACATAGCCATTCTATATACAGTGCAAGTCCTTACATATCCTCCTATATTCAGTATGAGCCCCCACATAGCCCCCTATATAAAGTTTGAGCCCTCACATAGCCTCCTATATACAGTATGAGTCCCCACATAGCCATTCTATATACAGTGCAAGTCCTTACATATCCTCCTATATTCAGTATGACCCCCACATAGTCCCCTATATACATGCAGATATCCCATGCACATATTTAAAAAAAAAGACAAGAAAAAAACCCCACATACTCTCCTTGCTTGTGGCCGTCGCGTACATGCTGGTGACAACGTCTTTGCGCCGGCTAAGAAGAGGCGACAGGAGCTCGCCTGGAGCTGTCATTCTATATTGCTTGCAGCAGAGCTCCAGGAAAGCTTCCTGCCTGGGGATGTGTGCCACTGGTGGTGGCACCAAAAACTTTATAATAAAGGCAACATTGCCAAGCCCACTCCCCCCCCCCCGAACCTTGAGCCCTAGGGTGGTATCCCAGATTGTCCTCATTATTATTTGCCTATGGTTGTAATTAAGGGTTTTTCTACCCGAAACGCGTAAGAGTTATACGTTTTCTTTTTTATGAGTTTTCTCCCAATGTTTTTATCCTTTATGAGTAAAGGCTAAGTTTTAGCTATTTTCCTTTAGGTGCTGCAAAAATCAGACTTCGAGAATATGATCTTAGTCTCTTGATCGTTGAGTGGTTTTAAATGCTAATTATCCGATTCTGGTTTTGCATGTCTGAAATATAAGAACTTAGAAGACTATAAATATAAGACTGAAGCTGTTCCAAATCTTTATGTTGTTCTGTTATGGTTAGTTATTATGTACATATACTATATAGTCCAGATTACATTACAGATATGTAAGATTTACCATCCCAATGTTACATTATGACCACGTCTAGACAAACCGTTTTTGTCTTCAGGGGATTATTAAGCAGCCATAGATATGAAGTCATGTTCTTCTGAATGTGATATATTGTGTTTTAATGGCAATGTATTGTTTATCAATGATGCTTCTGACAAAGGTCCTGCTCCGAAAATCATTTCACCTCCCCGAAGCCTTCTCTTGATTGACATCCGCCAGATCCCTTACCTCCCAAGTCTCTGTCTCCCTTCATCAAATGTTAATTTTGTCTTTTCAGTTGTTGTGTTGCTCTAATTCCACAGTCCTCGGGGGATGCTGAACTTTATAATAACCATCTGTTTACTTCCAATTGACCACAATTTTCCATGTAGCTTAGACTACATGAAGAAAGCTCCAGACTGGTTATTAGGGACTATAACCGCCATATGACCACAATGAGCTCTGCTGAAATCACACACTGCATGACCTCAGGAGACAAGGAACCAAGGTCACTTAGAAAACTTTCAAAAATAAAGACTGAAAAATGATCGTAAAGATAACATTCTGCCTGCTACTATTAATACATGGTGTGATATTAGCATACTGTAAAATGAGCATCTGTTGCAAGTCACAAGGTTTTGGTTTTCTTTTATACTATTATTGCAGCGTTTTCTTTTTTTTTTCCTTGTACAAGGTGCCATGAATTTCATGCATTTTTTTTGTAGAATTTTTTGGTGCATCTGTTTTTTGATTTTTCATGAAAGCCTTTGAGAGGAAAAAAAACAATGCTAGTGTTACACTTTGGTTTGTATTTTTTTGGTTACTGATGTTTCTCCAAAACACAACATGACTAAATTGAGATTCTGATTTGGCTTTTATCTTAAGTCATATTGCAAGGCTCGATAAAGGGTCGATAGTAACTTGTAGGATCACTGTTTCCAACAAGTGGCGCTATAGAGTCCTAGTCCTCTTCCTCTCTGAAGAGGCAATTTGCATATTTAATTTCCCAGAGGAGCATTGCAAGGTGAATAAGCCTCCTTATATTGGCATGCCAGGCCTGACTTGTCACTCTCCACAAGGAGAAACGTTACCCCTTAGACCGCAGTCCAAATCCTCTCATCTAGCCAAATCAGATCTCATATTTGCACTGAGGAGGGGCAATACACCGAAACACTGTGTCTGCAAATTGAGATTCTGATTTGGGTTTTATCCTAAGTCATACTGCAAGGCTCTTTAAAGGGTCAATAGTGACTTGCAGGATCACTGCTTCCAACAGGTGGCGCTATGCGGTTCTAGTCCTCTTCCTCTCTGAAGTGAATTTGCATACATTGCTAAATGTGGCATTTTTATTTTTCACAAGTTTTCTTATGGGATGCTAAACAGTATTGAAAACACGTATGTATAAAAAAGACACAAAAAATGTTTGTTAAAGTTTGTAAAAAGTATCCTAGCACTAAGACCTGAACCAGTCATAAAGTGACGGCATATCCTAGCGACCTCTTTAAAGGGGTTTTCCAGGCTTATGATATTGATGACCTATGTGTAGATCATCAATATAAGTTCTGTACATTGTGTAGGGGCCTTTCTCAGGTACTGCAGCTCAGCCCTTATTCATGTGAATAGGGGCTGAGCTGTAGTACTCCAGTATGGCCACTGCATGGTATACAGATCTGTGCTCTGGCTCTGTACACTGCTTATATCCAGCCATCTTGAGAGCAGCAAACATCTGATCGGAGGGGATGCAGAGTGTCAGATCCCCACCAATGTGATTGATTGATTGAAGATCTTTGATAAAGATAGGTCAGGAATATTGTAAGTTTTGAAAAACCCTTTTAAACCATTGTGGACTCCCCTACAGCTAATGATTGGCACAGAATAACAAAGTAAGTATACTGAACTGTATTTACTTTCCAGTTTCAGCACCGGAAAAAAAAAATTAAAGATTTTTGAAAAGATTTGCAGGACCATGTCAGTAGCCCGTGTCTGCCAGACCAGAGCCCTGCAACCTCCTCCTAGCTGACTGCATCACAGCGCTTCTTTTGATGAATAAACTTCGTGAGAGGTCAAGTGTGTTTTGCGTCCCAACGATGGAATTGGGTTGGGTCTAGTAATCAGAAGAGGTGCCAGGCATTTCAACAGATAGGAGGAGATTCACAGGACTCTGATCCAGCGGTCATGGACTACTTACGTGGCTGCTGGACCCTTGCAAATCTTTTTTCTTATCCCTATATATTTATACATCCAGAAAAGCAGCACTATAAATTAAAAAAAAGCAAAACATTTTTTGATCTTTTTTTTTATAAAACCCCTTAATTTTCTTTATATCTTTAATAATTTAAATGACACATGTTGTATTTGTGAGATCTGCATGGCTTCCTCTGGGCATATTGGTTTCTTGCTACCCTTGCTATACACACTGGCAGGTTAATTAGCTTCCAGTAAAGTTGGCCCTGGAATCCCTGTGTGTATGTGTGCTTGTGGCAGGAAATATAGGATTTATTGCGGTATGAAGAAAGACGGCATATTATCATGAATATTGTTCTCACCTAATGATATTATGTTGTCATATTCAATGGGAAAATCCGAGCATAATGATACATATGTGAAGGTGACATTGGTGAAGTCAGAGATATTGTACTGTCACAGATGAGCCTTAGGCAACGGATACACATGAAATGTGAAATGGACGAGATTATTTATGTGTGGACGTTCCCCTTGATTTAAGTAAAATGGGATTTTTCAACTTCTCGTTGCCACTTTGCGGAACAAAATCTATGCAGATTCATGCGTGTAGTGTAGAGATATCACACAGGGTTTATCATTATTCAAGGGTTGTTCCCCATTTTTTTATAGATAAAATTGCAAAGTGCTCGTAAAAACAAGCAACTTTGCAATTTACTTGTTATTAAAAAATCCTCCAACGCTGCAGTCTAGAAGAAGGGGTCGAACATGCACAGTGTTTACAAGCTCATTCCAATAGAGATTGTAAGTGCTGCTCTGATGCTGAAACCAACTATTATCTCTTCATCATGGTTACCTTCATTGCCACTCTGCTCCGATGCTGCAGACGCCAAAGCGGCCTTCAAAAACAGCATCAAACACTGCACTGTTTGGGCTCACGGCAAGTCAATGCCACTGGTCCAAACTGCCAATCAAGCAGGAGCGCACCCAGGGCCGTATTTGCCACTAGACACCAGAGGGCAGGTGCCTAAGGCGGCAGGTTGAAGGGGGTGGCGCCATCATGATGAAGTAGAAATTAGTGATGAGCGAGCATGCTCGTTACTCGAGATTTACGAGCATGCTCGGATGTTTTCCGAGTATCTTCAGCGTGCTCGGGTGTTATGTTTGAGTCGCTCCTGTGTGTATGATTTGCGATTGTTCGACAGCTTTAATACATGTGAGGATTGTCTGTTTCTTAGGCATTCCTCATATGTATTAAAGCTGTCAAACAGTCGCAAATCATGTGCACGGTGTGACTCAAACATAACACTCGAGCACGCTAAAGATATTCGGAAAACACCCGAGCATGCTCGTAAATCTCGAGTAACGAGCAGGCTGTATGTGGGGGTACATGGTGTACAGGTTGAATGTGGGGGGAGAACGTTGTATATAGAGGTGCAGGTTATATATGTGGGTACATTTGGTGCATGCTGTATATGGGGCTACATGGGGTGCAGGCTGCATATGGAGGGGGGTACAGGCTGTATATGGGCGTACATGGCGTGCAGGCTGAATGTGGGGGTTTAGGTTGTATATAGGGGTGCAGGTTATATATATGGGATGTACATGGAGTGCAGGCTGTATGTGTGGAGGTGAAGGTTGTATATAGGGGTGCAGGCTTTATATGGGGGTACATGGGGTGCAGGCTGAATGTGGGGGGTTCAGGTTGTATATGGGGGTGCAGGTTGCATATGGGGTGCAGTCTTTATATGGGAGTGCAGTGTGTATATGGGGATGTGAAGTCTGCATATGGGTGTGCAGGCTTTATATTTGGGTGTGCAATCTGTCTATAGTTGTGCAGGCTGTCTATGCGTGTGCAGGCTGTATATGGGAATGTGCAGTCTGTATATGGGGGCACATGGTGTGCAGGCTGTATATGGGTGGTAAATGGGATGCAGGCTGCATATGGAGGGGGATGCAGGCTGTATATGGAGGGGGATGCAGGCTGTATATGGGGGGTACATGTGGTGCAGGCTGTATATGAGTGGTACATGGCATGCAGGCTGTATGTGTGGGGGGAGCAGACTGTATATGGCTTGGGGGTTACATGGGAGGGACAGTGTAAAGGCCACAGCTTTTAGGAGGGGATGGTTTGACAGTTATTGTTAATAATAAAAAAAAGTATGGTGGCCATAGTTTATGGGGGAGGGATGGTGGTTATATTATATAGGAGGTGATGTGGGGGAGGCAATATTTTATAGGAGAGGAGGCCATGTATCATAAGAGGGACAGTGTAGGTGTCATTTTTTCTGCAGGGAGCACAGCGAGGTGCAATTATTTATTCAGGGGCACAGCGTAGGGCTTATTTACGGCACAGTAGGGGCAGCTATTTTTATTCAGGAGGCATTATAATGACACTTTTATTTTTAAGGGCACATAGCCTTAGACTGAGCCGAACACGTTTATATCGGCAAGTGTGGCCGATGTTAGTCTAGTGTGTATAGGGGACCTTAAATGAGTTCCAGGACTATATAATTTTTATTTTACTATGGGCCTAAGAACTAAAAGGCAAGAGGTCACAAACCTTCATGCCTTCGATTCTGCAGCTGTCACTTCGACAGAGCAGCAGCTACTTTTCAGCTGTGCTCTGTTAACGGGGTGTGACCTGCCAATGTCATGGTGACTGCCAGCCGGCTCCCTGCTGACTAACTGTGGGAAGCTGACTGTCAATCAGCATGATGTCAGCAGTCACGCCTCGTCGACAGAGCAGCCCAGAGGAGGAAGAGCTGCTCTGTTGATGTGGAGCAGCTGAATTGCCAGCAGGAGCGGTCAATAACCGCTCTGAGCCGGCGTTGGATAGAACAGGCAGGTAGTTAGCAACTACCTGCCTGTTAGCTTTTTGGCTCATAGTAAAAAAAATATAGTCCTGGATAACCCCTTTAACTACCATCTAACGGGTTTGTGCACTTTTAGTCTGAATGCCTAGGGTAGCCTGAATGCCAAATACAGGCCTGAGTGCACCACTCCTCAGCAGGTGGTAAGCAAGGAGGCAGGGGAGTGGTGTGTTACTGAAAAGACCTGATGAGACAACCTCTTAAGGGGATCCACACAGCATGTATGCACCTGGTGTCCAGCACTTCCTTCCTAAAACTTCCCGGGTCTCCTGCAGATCTCTGCCTTTTCTATTCCATCTTGACATATTGTACATGTAAACTGCTGCTGCCAATCACTGCTTGTAGCAATGACATGTTGCTCACTATTGTGGCTAGTGATTGACTACAGTAGTCACCTGTCCAGCTAGGCTGAGCAGAGAATACAGAGACAAGTATCAGAACTGAAAAGGGGCCATTTCTTTTTTAATTAAGTGACCAGCCAACCCCTTCAAATTTTGAGAAGTTGAGATTGGTATCTTCAATGCTTAAAAGGGTTGTCCACTAGTTGGACAACCCTTCTCAATCCTCATGTTTCCACCTTGTAAAATAATAACACTTATACTCACCTCCATTGTTTGGTCATGCGATCCCTGTGGGCCAATGCGCACTGGTTTCACTTTTACCCACCTCCGGACAAATCACACACATCCCGAGGAAGTGAGTGCTGGTCTCATTTGAGTGAAGCCAGCCCTGATTGGCCACATTGTTATGTCACATGATCCCGGGAGAGCCAGTGCCGATAATGCTGGAATGGCACCAGCACCAGAGGTGAGTATAAGTGATATTGTTTTACAATGTGGAAACATGAGGATTGAGAAGGGGTTGTCTGAGTAGTGGACAACCCCTTTAAGCTTTGAAGATACCAATCCCAACTTCTCAAAGTTTGAAAGAGTTGTCTGGCCACTTAGAGAGGTTGACCACTACTGTTACAACACCCGGTACCCCCGCCGATCAGCTGTTATCGGTGTCGGCAGTTGCCGGCAGAAAGTACTCACTTGCGAATCTGCTCCATTTCCTTGTAGTGGTCGGGGCTTGATACCGCACATCCTCCTCCTATTCAAATAAATAGAAGGCTGATGTGTAGTACCCTGCGGCAGCCACTACAAGTAGATGGAGCAGCTCGGCACTGATAACAGTTGCTGATCGACCGGGATTGCCGGGTGTGAGACCCCGACCGATCAGACATTGATGACCTATCCTAAGGATAGGCCATCACTGTAAAAGTAGTGGACAACCTCTTTACTTAAAAAATAAATGACCCCTTTCCAGTTCTGATGCTTCTCTTTGTCCTTTTTGATCAGGGTAGCTGGACAGGTGGACAGGTGACTACTGTAGTCAATCACTAGTCCACCAGTACACAATCCTGCACCAAGACCTAGTTGTCATTCATTTTTGAGCTGCAGAAAATAATTACTTTTGGAGACAATAATATTTTTCCTGGGATAATCCACAAAAACTATTATATCTTTTTAATAATATGTTCTGTGTGTGAGCAATGATGACAAAGTTTATGATGCAATTAAGTGTTAACTTAGAGATGTTCTGTATAGATCAAGGATGGACCCGCACAGTCATTTCTGCAAATCACTCATGGCAACCCTGTCCAAAACCGAAGAGACCAAAAGGGTATCTAGCTCCAGGATCTGATGAAACAGGAAAATTTTAAAATAGCAACCTTATTAGAAAAAAATCATAAAAATGACTCAAAAAACTGAATAAATAAAACTGAGGTACAGGTGCAATTGAATAGCTGTTATTAGGACATTTTCAGCAACGCGTTTCAATCGCTCAGAGGTGATCTTTTTCAAAGCTGGTCAAAACTGGTTTCCTCCAGGTACCTTTATTTTCTACATCATGGGAAACCTTTATTTCCCATATCAGAACAAAATTGATAATGCAAATAAGTTTCAACTTAGAAATGTTCTGTATAGATCGAGAACGGACCTGCAGAGTCATTTCCTCAAATCATTTATAGCAACCCTGTCTGACACTGATTTTCTCCAGGTAACTTTATTTCCTACACCCTGGAAAACCCTTAGAATAAATTTGATAATGCAATTAAGTGTCAACTTAGAGATGTTCTGTATAGATTGAGGATGGATCACCTGCGGAGTCATCTTCTCAAATCACTTATGGTAATCCTGTTGGACACTGATTTCATCCGATTTATCAAGCTTCCTACATCTTAGGAAACCCTTGTTTCCCATATCAGAATAAAATTTATAATGCAAGTAAGTGTCAACTAGAGATGTTCTGTATAGATTGAGGATGGGCCACCCGCAGAGTCATTTCTTCGAATAACTTAAGGCAACCCTTTCCGGCACTGATTTCCTCCAAGTCCTCTTGTTTTCTGCATCCTGGGAAATCCTTGTTTCTCATATCAGAATAAATTTGATAATACAATTAAGTGTAGAATTAAAGATGTTCTGTATGGATAGCAGATGGACCAACTGCAGAGTCATTTCCCCAAATCATTTATGGCAACTTTTTCCGACACTGATTTTCTCCAAGTACTCTTGCTTCCTACATCCTGAGAAATCCTTGTTTCCCTTATCAGAATAAAATTTATAATGCAATTAAGTGTCAATTTAGAGATGTTCTGTATAGAGTGAGGATTGACTCACAGAGTCATTTCCTCAAATGCGCTCATGGCAACCCTGTCCCACACTGGTTTCTTCCAGGTATTCTTCCCTCTGACTTCGCTGTATATTATAAATCTGCTTTATTGGTTCCCTGTGATGCTGTCCTTTGAGTAAATGTGCTTGATGTAGGAAAAACAGTTTATGAACATATATCTACAGAGAACAAGTAAATGAAGGTGATCTTGTGCTCCAAATTGATGATACAGTCTTATAATGGGCAATAAGCAAAGCAAGGTCATTATGTGATACGCACTTTTCTGTTTAGTGTCATAATAGCAAATCCAATTTAATGCAGAAAAATAACGGACATGAAATAAACCAGCGGCTCAGATGCCAAATACAATCAAAATATTTTCCCTAATAAATGTTAGCGAGTGTTTATCAGGAGCGACTTCCCTGTCTTCTTGGCAGTTGTGGAGTGATGGCTGCACCACCGACGAGGAGTGTTACCCTGGAGATGACCTTTATCTAATGATGCCATGATAATGATCTCTGGCACACCTTATTCATGACAGAAGAGGCTTTTTTTTGCCACATCTAATAAAGGAAAGGTTTTATGTATCTGTAAAATGCATCATGAAACTTCAGCGTGCTCCGAGTATTGACATAAAGCATTGCAACAGACATAGTTACTGATACCATGGATCCCGGAATGATGTGATATCTTATTTTCTTGTGCATTTATCTTTTATTGGATTTGTTAATGCTTGCATCCAATTCTAAAATGTAGATTTGCATCTGTATTCTTTTTTAATTGCATCACAAAGGGAAACCAATCCGATAGGTCGTTAGTCTACCGGGTATTAAAGCATAAACTGACTATAAACAGTTTATTGTATGTGAGGAGTAGTAACCAGTAGAGCTGAGCAAAACAATTCTCAAGACCCTGGTCCAACGTCTACCGCTGTCAATAAATGCCACTGCGTGAGGGGAGCAATGTAACTGACGTCCCGGCGTGTGCTAGGAGAGCAGGGAGGCGAAAAAGAAGCTTTCCCTCTTCTCCTTCTCACTGCTTTCCCCCTATACAGTCCTTTAAGTCTGCTAAAAGGGGAATTAAAACCCCTCATGTGAAATTAGAAATACTTTATATATTTTTCAAAACTAGAAAGTTGAATATTTTATACTTTACGAATTTTGCCATTTTTTATATTATGGTTATAATATTACAATGTTGGATTCTATTATCATAGAACCAAACACTCTTATCTTTTTTTATCAGCAATTGGACTCTTCTCTACTTGTCCATCTGTTCTTGTACAATTCCTCTATTATATCTGAATTAGTTAAAACATTAATTGATCATTTTAGTTCCATGCAATTATGCATGTTTTTTTTAATATACTTATGTGTCACTCTTATCACTAATTTTCTTAAAGGTTGTCTGGGACTTTATCATTGATAGCCTATCCTTAGGACAGATCACCAATGTTTGATCCCCACCTATTCTAATCAATAGGGGGTGGATACGGGGTTCTCGGCCCCAACCATTATTCCATCGGCGGAGCTGTGCAGCTCCGTAACTGAGCAGTTCCTACCGCCGCCGACACCGAGAACAGCTGATCGACGGGGGTGCCAGGTGTTGCACTCCCACCGATCAGACGCTGATGACCTATCCTAAGGATGGCCCATCAATGTTAAAGTCCCAGACAACGCCTTTAAAGACTCCAAATTCTTGCAGTACGAATTCAATATATTTTCAAAAAAACTAAATTTTTGACAAACTGCAGTTCACATCACAACCACCAGCTGACTTAACATACACACATATAGCAGAAACATCTCCCGACAGAGTATTGCAAAATTATGCTTTTCAAAAAAAAAAAATTATCTTGCGCTTCATGTGTTGTGAAGAAGACGTCTGTAACTCAGACTTAAAGGATTATTGTTAAGTCCTTTAATGGGTAAAATTGCAAAGTTGCTTGTTAAAACAAGCAACTTTGCAATTTAATTTTTATTTAAAATCCTTTCCGTTCTCAAGAATGAAGGGAATTTTAATTCAATTGTGTACTTCTCATCGCCTGGGTTATCATTCCAGGATTGTACTAATTATTTTCCAATCATCGTAGATGAAACATCTGTTAGATCAGAGGGTTTCTAACATTCAGTTGAATATTCCATGGTCACAACTTTTCTCAAAAGTTTAATATTAAGTTTATAGTTTATTACTAAAGTGGTTATCCAGTCGGAAGAGACTGATGACCTGTCATCGGGATGAGTCATCAATATCAGGTCAGTCGGGATCCAACACATGTCACCTCCACTGATAAGCTGTTATAACCTCTAGTGGCGGCCGATCCCCATCGATTTGATATTGAGGACCTACCCTAAGGATGAGCCATCAATATCTTCTGACAGGACCCTATAATTCCACTGAAATATTTTCACTTTGAAGAGTTTATTTTTATCGATATTGGTCATAATTACATCTGTACAATTAAAAATGAAATGTAATATGTCATATCACATACCATCATGTAGACGCACCCATTTGCTTGGGCTCATAATTGGTACAAAGTGTTGGATAATGAGCATCTGTAACCATAATTGTCCAGTGCTGATAAAATGAAAGATTATTTCCGACAGAAGGTAATGATGGTCATCAGTTATATGTTTTGTTGCTGGAGACATGTAATGCTTCTGTAGGAATATTCCCCATTTCCATCATATAGTAATATCTGAAAGCAGCGCTACAACTAGTGAACTATCAATTAATTATAGAGTTTACCATATCTGGACCAAGCCTGACATCAGAAATATCTGGGCCCATCATGGGCACATCGTAATGTATCCATTAACCTCCACTGGCAGTATATATATTGTGAGCACCCGAAATGCGTTGTGTTCTTTAGTGCAATGCTTTCCAACTATAAAACTTATGCTACTCAAATATTATTCAGGGAATGCAATATGATGTGTAGAATAAAAAAAGTATAGCCAACTACTGATCCCCCACCGCTCCTCTGTAGTGTTGCCTGGTCTCTGAGCTTCTTTTTCTAGCAGAGATAGCCATCATCGAACAGCAGACACATACCTGTCCCCGCCGGAAAGGGAAGCTTAGAGATGGAACAGGGGTCCAGTTAAGTCAATATAGAGTGCCAGATGTTCGTTTTTTTCTTATGTCATCCCTACTTCTTCTCGGAGTGGCCATCTATGCAGATACACTGTATGTATAATAAAGGGCACCATATTGGGAACCAGGTTTGCCCATCATTGCCTATTATTGTAACTCCCCTGCCCATAGTGCCCAGTGGGTAGCAAGTGGATAGTACTAGTAGCCAACAGGCGAGTATGGTTCACCTTTTTCCTTGGGTCCCTTACAGAAAGAACACCTGTCCTGCTGTAATGCCGCCCTGTTTGAGACTTTTATCTTGTGAAATTGGGCCTTAACTTACTATAAAAGAATATGTTTATAATTAGTTTTTTCTAGTTTACAGATCTCCCATTTTTGTACCCACTCAGTTGCCTGCAGTCATAGAAGCCAAGAACATGGCGTGTCCTCTCCTGACACGGAGCACTATTGTTCTGTATTCGTTTGCTTAATAATAGGGAAACACTTCATGATGATCCATTGCACATGTAACAAGCTAGAAGAATTATAGAGAACTGGGATGGATTCAATGATCATATTATTTTTCCGTTGGATATTGTTCCAACTATATAAATACCTTTTTTTATTTCATTATGAATGGGTAATATAGCCAATGTTCTCTTGTCGTGTCACTTAAGAAGAAAACACCTATCGTTAGCACATCCATTATAAATGGCATTATGCAATGGTTTAGATGAAATTAAAATTTAAAGTTCTTACACTCTAATGTAGAATCTGTAACAGAGGCTCTATGAACCATATACAGTACGATTTATAGTCCTGGAGTACTATGTGGTGGCAGAATATATGGACCCCAATGGTGCTGCAGCAAGCTTTACACCTCCTATAATTAAGCCCCTGCTTTTGTCCTATTTTCATAAGTAGTTTTCACAATATAATATCGACCATTACTGGCACCAAAGAAGTGGATCATAAAAAATATCATGAATATAAGACATATGTCATACAAGAAAGATTTATCAAAACTAGTAAAGTAGAAAATTGTCAGATTCCAGCTCTTATTTTATACAGGAAAATGGATGTAGGAAACAGTTTGCTTACTATGGACAACTCTTTAAAAAATGTCCCTGTAAGTTCTTGTTTGTGTGTCATACATTACTCCCAGAGTTCTTCCAATTCATTGGGAAAAATCCATATCTCAGATGTTTTTCCATTATCTCACAGGTTATAGCTTGAATTTTCCTCTGGGTATACAAACCAACTATCCCAAACCATGGGAAATTTGTAGGCTACCCAGAAACACTCCCGTCCTAAAAATTAACCAGGATCTCCTCTTTCAATATAAATTAGTATGAACCCTGGTTTCCCTAAAATTGGAACAGTTAACCAGTCGATATAAAGGTATAGATCTTCTGCTAAGATAGGCATTGGAGAGGGGACACTTCCACCTGCCTTGATGTTACGTCTATTTCTGAACCCTCTCCTACGACCTCTACAGCTAGGTGGTGCCGCACTTGCACTGCTAACTGCTTTAAGGGATGCAGCCCTGTTTTATATTAGTCTGGCTGGGACTTGTGGACCTTCCCAGATAGGGAGTCTATGTATTACTTCAGGGTGCTGATTGTCTGTTGTAATCAGCTCTCTACTTCTAGCTGCCAGTTATAGTTTATTACAACCATGGTTTGTTGCTTTGTCTTGCCCTTGTATCCTGAAACTCCTCTTGTTTTTTTAATCAAATAATTTTTATTGACAAACTCCAAATACAAATTTTCCATCTTTCAAATAACATAAATAACATAATAATTCCATAGTATAAAACATAAACAAAGTATCTCAACTTCAATTCCCTAACGCACCCCAAACCCAAATCCCAACATTCCAAAGAGGACCATTTTCATTTTCAGAGTAGTTCTAGAATAATGGAGAATAAAATTCGTAGAAGGGGGAGAAGATAAAAAAAAAGGATTACTAACAAGGGATTGCATTCTATCTCTAAAAAGTAAATGATTTTTTTTCTATTTCTAAGTCATCCTCTTTTATTTGCCAGGTGTAACGTAACTGTGTGCATAGTAGCCTAGCAGCTCTTAATAGGGTCCCAGGAGAAGATTTGTGGGCAGCCCTGGAGTATCCAACTAAGGACTCCATATCTTTTCGAATTTGCGAATAGAGTTACGTTTATGATAGACTTCTCTTTCCAGCCAGATTATATTATTTATCTTTCATTGTAGTTCTCCCATAGATGGAGGTTGTGTGTCTAACCAATGAAGTGCTTGAAATATGATACAAGAGATACCTATGAATAGGGGCAAGTTGGGATCCATTCCATCTTCAAATAATCCCAATATACGTATACGGGGATCTGTTAACAATTTCTCTCCATACGCCCTTTCTATCAAGGAGATGACCTCATTCCAGAATGGGCCTATCTGTCTACATTTTCACATCATATTCATCTAATGTGCCTCATCAATCCCAAACCTAGGACCTTTTGCATCATGGCGATATCCTATCTTGTGTAAAAAGCTTGAAGTTTTGTGTACTCTGTGAATTAAATATAGTTGAGAAAACCTTGTAGTCGAATAACTACATAAATTAGAAGCATTAGACACCCTCTTTTTATATAATATTTTTAATTGGCATTACCAATAGACAATCCACTTATTGTGCCGATGCATTCATAGCTGTTTGCAGCATCGGAACAAGGATGTAATCTTAAATATGCAATTTATCCAACTTTCGCCTACAGTATAATTAAATCCTAATGGAAGAGAGGTGCAATTACCTATAAATACTATGCTAATGTGTGAGAAATATGTGCAGCTACTGTATTTTATTTAGCGTCTCCAAGCCCCAGCATTTTGTGCAATGCTTGTAATTTGCCGGAATAGGTCAATGGATTGAACTGCTGTCGTTTTCTGTAATAAGCAAACAGATTTTAGACCATAAAGAACCAGACATTGTTTGGCTACGTCATTATGGGGAAAGAAAAGGGCATCTGTTCTTTGCTGAGCCTGAAACATGCTACTGATTTAATGACCTAAAGCAAAATACATTATTTCCAAGAGCAGTCTACAGTAATGTAACCTTTGATGTACCTAGATTGGTGTGTGTTTATTTACAGTTCTCGTTGACTTATGTCGGTATGTAGGGATTTGTCCATCGGCATGATGATAAGAGAGCTGTAATTATGATTCTTGGAAATACTGGAAAAAAAAAAAACATTTTCCATGTGGATGACAATTAAAAATGTATATGGTTGCAGTTGTCAATGCCGAGGACTGTACGCATTCGAAATGAGACTAGTCTACATCATAAGTGGTTTATTACCAAGTCCAGTTTAAGAAAATGGGGCACCAAGCTGCAAACAAAGTGGGCCCCCTACATGCCATTTTGAGAAGTTTTATTTTCTCATAATTTCAGCCCACATATCACTACCACATCGTGCCCAATGAATAAGTTGGGCTTAAAGGGTTTGTCCAGACAAAATAAAAGCTTGCCCAGGTGACTAAATAACAAACTCATTAATACTCACCTACCGGGACACAAATGAATCTAACGCATGACCCTCCATGATCTTTGGCGGCACAAGAAGAGGAGAAGTCACTGTTCAACCACCAGTAGGACCACTGTGGCCTGGATTGGTTAGATAACTTTAAGCGTCATCAGAAAAAAGTCCTATGACGCCTTCCTTAGGTCACTTGATGTCTGCAGACAATCACAGGCTGCAGCCCCGTTTCCACTTCAAATAATCAGGAGTACTTGGCAATATCTCTGTTTGCCACTCCCGAGAACCATTCATGACCATCACTCCTCCAATATAATCATGTCTGTTCGTAGAGCGGAATATATCAATACCAATATTGTTTTTTTTAAGCAGGATGAAAAATGGAGGATTGTTTCAGTAAAAATATCATATTAGGGAGTATAAATGGTAGCATTTCTTCCATAGGGGCCCAGGAAGGAAGCCCAAACACCATATCTTGGTTTCTCTAAAGATGGTAAAATCCACAATTCAATGATGAATATTTTCCCTTTTGTTGTCCCTTCGGAGAACATGTGATGATTCATAGCCTGGGAGGACCCTGTTGACCATAAGAACTTACACTTTACAGAAGAGAAAGAGAACCCCGCTGACAATAAGAGTTTACAGACTACAAAAGTGAGTGATGACACCACTGACCATAAGAGCTTACACTCTACAGGAGAGAGAGGACTCCGCTGACCATAAGAGCTTACACTGTACAGGAGAGAGATGACTCCGCTGACCATAAGAGCTTACACTCTACTGGGGAAAGAGAGAGGACCCCACTGACAATAAGAGCTTACACTCTACAGGAGAGAGAGGACCCCACTGACCATAAGAAATTACACTCTACAGGAGAGAGAGGACCCCACTGACCATAAGAGCTTACACTCTACAGGAGAGAGAGGACCCCACTGACCATAAGAGATTACACTCTACAGGAGAGAGAGGACCCCACTGACCATAAGAAATTACACTCTACAGGAGAGAGAGGACCCCACTGACCATAAGAGATTACACTCTACAGGAGAGAGAGGACCCCGCTGACCATAAGAGCTTACACTCTACATGAGACAGAGAGAGGACCCCGCTGACCAAAAAAGCTTACATTCTACAGGAGAGAAAGAACTCTGCTGACCAAAGAGCTTACACTCTACAGGTGAGAGAGGACCCAGCTGACCATAAAAGCTTACACGCTACAGAAGAGAGAGAGAGGACCCTGCTGACAATAAGAGCTTACACTCTACAGGAGAGAAAGGACTCTGCTGACCATAAGAGCTTACACTCTACAGGTGTGAGAGAGAGGACCCCACTGACCATAAGAGCTTACACTCTACAGGAGAGAGATAGGACCCCGCTGACCATAAGTGCTTACATTCTACAGGAGAGAGAGAGGACCCCGCTGACCATAAGTGCTTACACTCTACAGGAGAGAGAGAGGACCCCGCTGACCATGAGAGCTTACACTCCACAGGAGAGAGAGACTTCCCAGTGGCTCTGGAGATGGAATTTGACTCTGCCGTACAAACTGTGCTCCACTGGGAACCGCTGATCTGTGATGGCTTCAGTACTGACCCCCCATACAAGTTATGGTAATCTGCTAGATGTCATAGCTGCATGGCATTATGGGGGGGGGGGCAGTGCGACAGTGCAATATGAGGCTATCCTGCTCTTGGATGCTTCAGCAGTGTGGGAAATGGAGCTAGGCAAGTTACCAATCACATCTCAAAATGCTCGAATTTGTGTAAACTGCTAATTTCAGGAAATTTGACTTGAACTCGATCCTCCAGTGGAATCACCCACTCGCCTCTAGTAATGGGTTACAGACTTACTGCTTCAAAGTTCCATCTTGATTACAGTGTTTTTCACCATTGAAAGCTATAGTGGCGATCACCTGATACTCTGGCAAACAGCTGACTCTATTTTGGCTAATTCCTGTTGGGGGGCTTTGTCTACGACTAGTAGGGCATATGGGCATGAGTTATTTGGATAAGTCAACCTATTTGTTTGGGTTTAGCTGTAATCACGATTTACCATAATGGTCACAGACTTTTGGGTTGGTTCTGTAGACCAGGGTTCCCCAACTCCAGTCCTCAAGGCCCACCAACAGGTCATGTTTTCAGGATTTCCTTAGTATTGCACAGGTGATGTAACTATTGCCTGTGCTGATGATGGAATTATCACCTGTGCAATACTAAGGAAATCCTGAAAACATGACCTGTTGGTGGGCCTTGAGGACTGGAGTTGGGGAACCCTGCTGTAGACGTGCTTGAATTAAAACAAGTTAATTGCATTCCGGTTCTTAGTCAATTCAGTTGAGCATTTACATATCTCTAAGCTCTATAAGAAGCTATGGAATTAGCAGCGGCATTTCAATAGTGTATTAGATTTCCCATTAGACGCTGCTGTACAAATGTTTACCATAAATCAGGGTGAAATATCTATCGGAAAAAACAAGTGCATATAGAGCGGGAAAATATCATTAATTGTTTTCACCACCAGCCACTAACTTTGACCTCTACGACTCGATATTTAATCTACAAAAATAAGCCATCGCCGGCTGCTTCATTTCATATATCCCTTGCACGCGCTCATAAGATATATCAGCAGGCTTTTAATTATCCTGCAAATGATTCTATTAAGCATTCTCCTTGCATATTAAGCGGAGGAGACATTGTTTGCAGTTTCCCTCGTAGACTGCTAGTGAAATGTGGGCAGACATAGAAAAATCAAATTATTCTCCTAAATAAAAACAACAACCTGTACGGAAGCAGCCATTTGGAATAATGACAGCCGGGCTGACAGACTGACCCGTTACTTCGTATCCCACCATTATTCGGAAACTTGAAATGTGACAAAAATGTGTCATGTACAAACAAGCCGAGACATTATTACAGTAAATATAAGAAACCGGGAGATATTTTTATAAGGAACAAGAAGTGTGCTTTTATAATGGTTATCACAGCCGGAGTAATTCTGTTAAAGCTCATACTCTCCCGGAGTAGCCGACATTATAACGAAGTCTGTTGGAATGGAGTGACTGGCTGTCTGGCCGAGAAAACAGCTTATTAAAACCCTACTCAGCCGGCGGGCCAGTAATAAATTAG
This sequence comes from Phyllobates terribilis, assembly GCF_046119375.1. NCBI lineage: Eukaryota > Metazoa > Chordata > Amphibia > Anura > Dendrobatidae > Phyllobates > Phyllobates terribilis. The sequence continues at coordinate 149,899,310 of NW_027362768.1, forward strand.
AGGGCTTTGTCGCGGGAAACGCTGGTGATGAGCCAAGTACCGTTCAAATGAAAGAGGCGCAAAATAAAATTAAGAATGATCCGATTTCTGTTTAAGTAGCGACACACTGTTTTCTTCTACATTATAATTGATTGAATATATATTCTTATTTTGGTTAATAGGGGCCGAGCTTAAAGGGATTTTCTCATGAACACACTCCCTTTTAAATTAAGGTCATACCAACAATCAGCTGTTATAACCCTTAGATCAGATATTTTCCCAGCAGCTTCCAACTCTATCAATGGCAGAGACGAAAGGCTCCCATACATGTTAGATTAAAGTTGGCAAAATTGTCCAACAGTCTTATGTGTATAGGGGTCTCCCGACTCTTCCCTGACAGATAATGTCAGGGCATAGAAAAATCTGGCCTGTTAAATTTTAGCTGCCTATCTTATTGTTTGGCACCGAGAGGTATCTGACAGTGACTCTCTGATAGAGAACACATAAACGCTCCAGTGTATTGGGGGAATGAGGAGATATAGCCACCAGATAAATGATTGTTCACCTGACTGTTATCCAATGTGTATAGGGACCTAATCATTTTAGAAGGCAACTCTTCGTTCTGGCTCATTGAGTAATGAACTCCTCTCTCTGACCTCCATATTCTTCAATAAAAGCTTTAAAACGGTATTATCAAGTTGTCTCTTGAGCAACTCAGAGCTGTGCAATTCCCTTACTTCCTGTTTGCTTGGGGGTGTAGGTGTTCTTCAGTGAAAGTTCTGATGAGCAGCTTCATTCTGCTACTAGACATTGTCTGTCAGTGTTTGTTCTGAGTCCACACTGTTATCACTATACACAGATAACAGAGACTTTGAACAAGCGCATGGCTCAGGAAAGTGAGAGCTGTGATTAGGAGAACTCCTCTGGAAATTGCCAATGGGGGGCAGGGGACTGGAGTTCTACAGGTCTGATAAGAGCACTGTCAGGAGCTGAGAGAAAGGAGGAGGGAGGTGTGATGATAACTGCTACATAAGAATCAACAGGCTGGGGAGAGCTGACTAGGATGTTAGGAGTTAACTCATCTCTAGGAATGTAACTACTTGGCAGGCTCTTGTAGCCTAGCTCCATGGAAACCAGCTGTACACTATGAATGATAAAAGATCTCACAGCAGGAGAATGAAAGCAGATAGAAAAAAGCAAGTCAGTTGCAAACTTGCTTATTTTCATGTAGTCTAATTAACTAAAGCAATTTAATGACATGACAATATTGCTCTACGAGACAGCCCCTTTAAAAAAAATTCTGTGTTAGTTTTAGTTCTATCCCTGAGGAGGCAGTGCATGGAGTTCATGTACCACTAAACAGGCCCTACACTAGGCCTAACAGAGCTTTAGCTTTATTGATAAGTGTTCCTTTAAAGATAACTCCTTACATTGTACATGCAGTCCATCCTGTGTAAAGAATGGTCCAGAGCTGGATTTGCTGAGCAGATTAATAAATAGGATTGTGGGAAAAGATTATGCAGAACCTGTAATTCGTGCATTTTACTTCCTTATTATTATGGGGCTTTGAAGTCCAGGGGTCTTACGACTGAGTGACAGCAGAAAGGTGCATAGAAAGACAGCTATTACTGAGTAGGACCACCCACTGGACTACTAACCTCTGCATGAAATTACTACTGAAAAAATTAAAGTTAGGCCGGGGTCACATTAGCATATAGCATCCGTTGCGATATGCTAATAACACTCGGCTCAGGTGCGAAAGAGACGGAGAAAGTAATTGCAGTAATAACAGTGCAGTTCATGTTAGACAGCCAAGGAATTTACAGGAACTGGAGGCTTTTTGTCAAGAAGAATGGGCAGCTTTACCATCTGAGAAATTGAAGCACCTCATCCACAACTACCACAAAAGACTTCAAGCTGTCATTGATGTTAGAGGGGGCAATACACAGATTTAAGAACTGGGGTATATGAACTTTTGATCAGGGTCATTTGGATGTTTTTGGTTGTCATTAAGGTTTAAAAAGAGAAAACACAGTAGTTTGACAATAAATGGCTTCACCCAACCAATAACCATGAGTGGAGAAAAAGTTTTTTTGTTATCATTCATATTCCCTGAAACAAGGTCAAGAAACCAAAAATTCTGCCGTGGTATATAAACTTTTGAGCACAACAGTCTTCTCCAATCCTCCTACTCTATAAAAAGTCAGACCTCACTTTTAACAAGAGAACAAAACCCAAACAAATAGCAAAGAAAATGTTTTTTTGGGGAAGAAAACTGTCTTTTTAGTGCCCCCTACTGGTGGTAGCCAACCTATAAGTCAATGTTAACTCTTTAACGAGTCTTTCCACATGACTTAGGATCGTCTGCCAAAGAGTCTCCTCCAGTAGAAAAGGATCAGCTATTTTGTAATTTTTGCTCCTGTTAGTACAGAGTAGAATAGAATGGCTACCTCCAGTGACTGACAGAGTGCAAACGTTCTTCCTCTTGCAAAAAGCTGATTTACATATTAGTTTTTCTAGAAACAAATATACATTGATTTGTAATTTTTCTTTAGATGTTTCACATTATAACAGAAATTTGCTACTGTACAGCATTCAGGAAGATTAAAGGGGTTGTCCACTTGATCTTTATTATAACAGATGTGTCGAGGACATGATTTTGTGGCACTTACTAACATATAACTAATACATATTGTAAGGTAGCGCTATTCATCACACTGGGGCACTCACTTCACCGGATCAGTCAAAGCACACATGCAACGTTTTCCAGTAATATGTAGTCCAGCTGTTTATTACACCTCATAAACCGCACATAACATAGTCCATCTCAGTGGCTCGCCGACATGTTACACATAGTATGCCAGAGCCTTTCTAGTGACAGATATGCCCACTTGGCTCCAGATACAGCCTTCAGCAAGGTAACAATATCAATGTCCACATCAAGCAGCGTTTTTACCTTTGCCGGGTCGTAGCTGCTTCAGTCAGCTCGGTTCTGCCACCGCTGTGGCTTTAAGGCTTCCCCGATGGGGCCTCCGGGCCACGTACCTTCCAAGGCTACTGGTATCTCAAACACAGGGAGGGATCCAGCCTCTGCCTTCCAGGCTAGTGGAGTCCCACTCAGGGACCAGGCCTCTCACCCTCCAAGGCTACTGGTATCTCACACACCGGGGATCCAGCCTCTGCCTTCCAGGCTTCACCAGTCCTCTCTCTCTAGGCCTCAACAGGCCACTCTTTCTCTACCTGTTTCAAAACTACCAGGGTTTATATATCCTTTTGTGAACACAGGACCTGTGATGATGTCACAGTCACGTGATCAGTCACCTGAGGGGGAGGTAAATGGTCAGCTAGAGCACACCCCCTGGACATTCTAGCAATGCAGCAAGCCACTGCATTACAATATATAATTAATATTTCAGGTTGTCCTCCTATACTTGTTACTGTAGCCTTCCTCACAGACTGCACGACTCTCTTGTCCACAAAATGACCACTGATGGAAGAGCATGTGACCAGACCTGCCCAGTAGCCTCCTCCAATAGGAAACCAGCTTTCCATGTGCAGTGATTGGAGGAGGCTGATGGGCAGATCTTGTTACATGCTCCTCCATCAGTGGTCACTTTGTGGACAGGAAAGTCGTGTAGTCTGTGAGAAAGGCGGCTCCAACAGGTACTACCCCGACTCCGTTTCACCTCGCTTCATCCGGGGGCGTTTTCCCAGAAGAAGCAAGGCAAAACGGCGTCGGGGAAATGGGACATTGTGCCTGGGATCTCATAGGCAGCGCATTTATTGCAGGTAATGTAAATGTTACCTCTTTACATTTATTTATGATTACTTTGAGGTGTTGTAAAACCTGGAGATCTCACTTGATTAATCTCTATGGATAACAATAATTATACCCTTTACTACAGCTAAGCACTTGCTCTTTATAGCTCAATACCCTTGGCTACCATTCCTTATGGACCCTTTCATAATATTATTGATTCTCCAGGCATTTTCTATATCCTTTTTGAGTCTTTCCCTGTCATTTTATATATGGTTTTAGTATTTTTTTTTTCAATAAAAATATATTTTTTAAATTATTGTTGCTTGAATCACTTCTTATCCTGGAATATTATCATATCTCGCCCAGGTTTTGGGGTCTCTAAATGTTTGGTGAAGTGTCTTGCATTACATTATAACTTTTAGGACTACTATGACAGATCTATTTTATTCTATGATGGCGCAGAACAACAGAAATAACCAGCGCAGTTGTGAGCAGAACCTAAAAAATAGTCAATATATACCAAGATTATTTGTTATAACTGCAACAGATGAAAGTTCCCCTTAAAGTTAACCCTCGTAGCGCTGGAATTGACCACATTTTCCTATTTACGTGCTGAGTTTCTAATCGGTGCTCACTCTGACATGTCCATGTTATGTTTTCCTGCTGATGGACCATACTCCCATCACTAAGAAATGATTGCTTTGTTACCATAGACACACAGATTATAGGTGTGAGTGCTCGCTCTTGTCCCAGGGGTTCTTCTCTGTAGGTTTGCAGACCTTCAGCTTCAGAGATGTAAATCAGGCACTAGTGACCAGGGTTTTTTGTTAGACTGGTTAAAGCATCTGATGGTTTAAAGGGGTATTCTTATCTCCCATTTTCATTACCGGTCCAAATACCCCAGCATAGAATTTTCCTCACCTCATGTCTCTCTGTTACTCGATACTTTGTAATATCGGAGATTGCAACATTGGGAATATCACACATTGTTACTAATAATGGCTTCCAAACTCCGCCAAAATCAGCTGTAAATTCACTGGGAACTTGGAGTTGAATGTAATGAAAATCTCCAAAAATAATAAGGAATAGAAACATGAATATTTACATATAATTAGAAATTTTCTCTACTGTATGTCTGAGGAAGTAAAGAAGGAAAGGAGAGAGGGAGAAAGGGAAGGCAGTGGAGGGGGTGAGGGAAGAAAGGATGAAAGGAAAAAAGAAACAGAAAGGAAAGAAAGAAGGAGAGAAAAGAAGGAAATAAAAAATAAAAGAAAGAGAAAGAAAGACAGAAAAGAAGGAAACGAGGGAGTACGGGGGGTGAGAGAAAGAAGGAAAGAAAGGAAGGAAATAAGAAAGAAAGGAAGGAAAAAAAGGAAGGAAAAAAGAAAGAAAAACGAAAGAAAGGAAGGAAATAAAAAAGAAAGAAAAGAAGGAAGGGAGAGAGGAGTGGGGGGAGTGAGAAATAAAGAAGGAAAGAAAGGAAGGGAATAAGAAAGAAAGGTAAGAAAGAAAGAAAAAAGGGAAAGAAAGAAGGGAAGGAAAAAAAGAAAGAAAGAAAGAAAGAAAGAATGGAAGGAAATAAGAAAGAAAGAAAATAAGGAAGCGGGGGAGTAGGGGGAGTGAGGGAAAGGAAAGGAAGGGAAGGAAGAAATAAAGAAAAGAAGGAAAGGTGGAGGGAAGGAAGGAAGGAAAGAAGGAAGGAAGGAAAGAGGAGCAAAAGAGGTTTTTCTAGGAGCATGCATACTGGACCTGTTTGTAAAGTATAAAAGGGCCTGGCAACCACATTATACAACTTCTTCACTGGAATATGCCCCAGATCTTGGTGGATTTTGACGGACAAATATACGTAGCTATACAACTTTTTAAAGACTCTTCTCTATCTATCAGTACTTGAGCTATTAGACCTTTTGGTTTCTGCAGTGTGTGAAGGTGTGTTATCCCTGGCTTGCATTTTTGACCCTGTCTAGTTCCTTGCTGCTCGTCCTGACCTCTTGACTATGTACCGTTTGCAATAATACTTTATATCGATGCATTCTGCGTCTAATTAAGATTCCTACCCGTCAATTTGGTATAGTAATTTTTTATTTTATGACCATCTACGCACCAGCCTTTGCTAATTAATACTACCCTGGGGCTAGCAACCTTGGGATTCCCCGTAAAAAAAAATTCCAAACTCCCAGTGGCTATCCACCTTTCAGTACTTATTTTATTAACGAAATTCATATATTTGGAAATAAAATTTATTTTTTGCAATTGGGTTTCTTTAAAAATGTTTCCCCGTTTGGTTTTTGCAGGCTCTTTGTTTCCCTGTACATTATATTTTGATGTGGTCTGTGGTCATAAATCAGCTTTAAGACAGATATAAGAATAACAAACTCTCAGTCAGACCATCAAGTGATTGCCAGATAACTCATTCTGCAGCCAGCAATAGACAGTGCAATACAGAGACTATAGAAGGCAAATGGTGTTACATGTTTGATGAATCCCAATTGCGAAAATTATTTTTTGTCCCAATTACTTACATTTAACTAAATAAAGAAAATTTTCCCCAATGGTGTGTAAGCAGGTCACCGGATGCAACATGCAGACAAGGACAAGGCGAAAGTAATCAACTTACCATAATTATTTATTCTCCGGGTGCCAATACAGGAAGGGGGTGGTTGGAACAAAGAGTAATTCATGAGTAACAGGGTATTTACAGAGTACAATATTCAATATACAATAATGACAGGTGTGAGGCAGTGACCGGGATCGTATACAAGGGACTCTGTATCTCCCCCTTGAATTTGTACAGAGACCTATTAAACCTGTTGGAGTACATTGCAGTCACAGACATAGCTGCAGCTGCAATGCAGGAATGAAGGTGAGCATTGACCTGGTCAGGCTATCTGGCTAAGGCAGATTAAGTAAAACCCGGCAGGGCCTTCATTTCTTGGAGGAGGTCACAGGAGGCAGTGGAGCAGCCTCCTCCCTCCAACCCGGGTTTTCCAGTGGCTCTTGCCACAAGTCCTTTAAAAACCCTGCATTAAGGATTAGTGTTGTTCAGTGTTGGGACCTGCTAGGAGCATAGCAGGAAAGCTCAGCGGGCCTGTGTGTAGCTGAACCCACGCCTGGGAAGGCTCTGCACCCGTCAGGCTCTGAGCGGCCCGGCGCAGACTTATGTTAACCTGGCTGCGAACCGGAGGACTTTCTGTTTTACCTGTGAGTTGCTGAATAAAAGCTACTTATGTTGGCCTTGCTTGGGTCACTGCCTCAGTTACTGCACGGTGTGAACGCCGCCGCCTTACACAGGTTTGTTATGAACGTACTGTAACTCTTGCAGCGCGATTTCGCTACGTTATATATATCTGGCTTGTAACGCGAACAATGTTCACAGTAACAAGGGTGTCGCTGTAACGATCCCATTTATCTTCTGGACCCTAGCGGGGGTATCCGGTTCTTCCCGCTAGGCCACAAGTCCTTTTGACAAAGTCAGTCAATGCTCTCTGAGCTTCCTGCACTCTGGTAGGTCCTCAACCCATGTGTTGCACCACCCCTGACAGTTTCCTGTACAGTATGTCAATGTCAGAAGAAACGGCCTGGTTCACTCACACCTCCTGGTCACTGCCGCAGACGTTCACTTGCAGATTAGGGCCCTCACTGGAACTTCTGGGTTTGACCTGCGATGGAAGTCTCTAGGGTCCAGACGGACGAGGGCTGGGCTTTGCCTGGTGTAATCTGGTCTGTAGATCTTGACTGACGCAGGGCTGGCCCTCAGGTCTTTACCGGCGTGGTCAGGTCCACATATCTTGCCTGGCACAGTTTGTATCTCACTCACGGGTACGTAGCAGCCCGCTAGTCTAGTCTCTCTAGTGCGTCCCGGTATATCGGCCACAATGTCTCCATGTCGAGTGCACATCCTGCTGCTCTCTCTCGTTGGCACTAAGTCCCTTCCTGCCTTGTCTCTCCGGCCTTTTATATTGGGGAACTGAATGTCATCTGACCTGTTGCTCTATCAAGACTCATCCTTCTTGAAACACTCCACCCCTCTTATTGGTTCCACAGGGTCCTTTTTGGACAGTAGGTGGCAGTCTGCTTCACAGTTCTTTCAGGTGGACAACCCATTTGATGAAGAACCCTGTCTTTTAGGCTCTCTAGTTTAGCTCAAAGCATAAACATCTCCAGGAGTCATCGGTACACAGTACCTGTGTATGAAAAGCAATGCTACTTATTTTTACAGTTACCCAACTCTATATAGATTATATCCAAATATAAAAACTGTAAAATAAGGTGAGGCATGTAAAACTCATACACTAAATGCAATCACAAAGTGCATCCTAACAATTATTGTCCACCGCGCTGGACCTCCTGGTGAGGGGTATTACACATTGATAGGGAGATAATAGATTAAAATAAAATTAGTTTATTGCAGACATTTTTTAAAAAGCATTATTTAAAAAGACTTGTGGCGCCCAGCTGCGCTTGGTACCACAGATCCTAGAAGGGTGCATTAATGGAATCCTCCACCAGAGGCCCCCATAAACATGCACACATCTCCATCTTCCACCTCAGACCAGCAGAGGGAGCCCGTTAGGGATATAAATAGGGAAGGTGGAGCTAGGCAGTTAGTTAGTCTGGAGTGCACAGAGAGAGCTGTTTGTGCGGAGAAGCACGTGGGTTGCTGTGTAGGCAAGCTAGGCCTCCAGCGGTCCTGAAGCCCAGTCTAGACTCAGGAGCTCAAGTAAGTGAGCCCAAGGTATGCCGACGCCTGTAAGAGCGGTGAAGAGTGGCAAGCTGCCGTTAGTGTGAGTAGCCTAGTGAGGGCCCGAGCGTGGCCGAAGGCGAGTGGAAAGTGAGTAGCAGTGGGGGTAGAGGAGCTTACCCAGCTCACCCCGAAACATATACTGGACACCGGGTCCGAGCTTACCGGGATCTCTACGACCCAGAAAGGCATAACCGGAATCCATGGAGAACTACAGATCCCAGATTCACCAGAGAGCTGATACGTAACAGAGCCAGGAGACACATAGGCCCCGTAAACTGGGAGCGTGCACTCCAAGAGAAGGCCCTACCACAACGTCAGCTGGTGCAGGACAGAGATAAAGTTAGGCCTAGCTTCAGGCAGGTCAGAAACTTACTATGCAGAGGCAAGAGACACGAGGCCCTACACCCGCTCATTGGGGAGGATCCTGATATGCACCCTTCACCCTACAGTGCTCCGGGATGTGCCTGAACTACCATCAGTAAAAGGTACTGAAGCGACTACTGTGTCCGTCCCCGTTCTTGCTCTGACCCGGCTGGGTCTAGCCTGTCCTGCATCCCCCTCTCCGTACGCTGCCCTGAGGCCTAGCTCCACCTGTGGGGAGCTATACCATCGAGCTGCCTTATCACCGGCCTCAGTGGACTGAGTGAACCTGGGACCTGTAGTTCTTCATGGATTTCGGTTATGCCTTACTGGGTCGTAGAGATCTCGGTAAGCTCGGACCCGGTGTCCGGTATATGTTTCGGGGTGAGCTGGGTAAGCTTCTCTGCCCCCACTGCTACTCACTTTCCACTCGCCTTCGGCCACGCTCGGGCCCTCACTAGGCTACTCACACTAACGGCAGCTTGCCGCTCTTCACCGATCTTATGGCGCCGGCACACCTAAAGTTCACTATTCTGAGCTATGACTGAGTCTGCACTATGCTCCACTGCAGGCTGACCTCACTCAGGCTTCTCTACTGCAGGAACTCTCTCAACAGACTAAACTGCCTAGCTCCACCTTCCCTATTTATATCCCTAACGGGCTCCCTCTGCTAGTCTGAGGTGGAAGGTGGAGATGCGTGAATGTTTATGGGGGCCTCTTGTCGAGGATTCCATCAATACACCCTTCTAGGATCTGTGGTACCAAGCGCAGCTGGGCGCCACACCTGCAAGAGCTAAAGTGTTTAAAATATGCACTTATATTATGCACGAATTTACGGATCTGTATTACTGACCAATATGTTACTGCTTACATCAATATGTATGTGCTTCAGGTTTGTTGGTTTTCATCATTGCGTTCAGCCTGTTGCTAGGGACAAGCTGATGCCTGTCCTGGTTGGTATGGACTAGGATAGTCCAGTGACTCCCTGAATCAATAGTAGAGATGAGCAGTGTTCGACTAGAGCTGTTCGCCAATCTCAAATTCGAGCTGTTTTGGGCGGTGTTCGAGTTGTTCGACGAACCCGAACGATTTGCAAAAAATTCGGCTGTTCGAGGTTATGTTCGATAACTGTTCGTGCACCAAAAGCGTGTCCTGCATGTCTGGCGCTATTTAGAGCACCAATCATGCAGGGATTGTCTGCCACTCACTGTAATGCCACAGCCATGGTGGTTGTGGCATTACAGTGATTGCCCAAATCGATGGGAACAGTGCTCACAGTGAAACATGAAAAGCCGGCAATTCAGCAGCGGCATACACCGGTACCCGACAATTTAGAACCGAAAGAATAGAGCTTCACACATAGATTAGATAGATAGAAACATGTCAGCCACATATATATGAAGTACAGTGACAGTGTTGCTTACTGTACTTGTCATTTAGTGTAAAGGATTTATCAAAAAAAATAATAGTGTTTTCATGCACCGTCTCTTTAAAAAAGCCGGCCGGCAATTCAGCAGCGGTACCCGACAATTTGGAATAGAAAGAATAGAGAATCACACATAGATTAGATAGATAGAAACATGTCAGTCACATATATATGAAGTACAGTGACAGTGTTGCTTACTGTACTTGTCATTTAGTGTAAAGGATTTATTAAAAAAAATAATATTGTTTTCATGCACTGTCTCTTTAAAAAAGCCGGCCGGCATTTCAGCATCTGTACCCGACAATTTAGAATAGAAGGAATAGAGCATCACACATAGATTAGATAGATAGAAACATGTCAGTCACATATATAAGAAGTACAGTGATAGTGTTGATTACTGTACTTGTCATTTAGTGTTAAAATAAAGGATTTATTTAAAAAAAAATTGGCGTGGGGTTCCCCTTAATTTTAGGCTCTAGCGGAGGTTAAGCAGACGGCTGGGGCAGATGTTTGAAGCCTGGGAAGGGGGTAATACCCACGGAGCTTCCCAGGCTACTAATATCAGCCCCCAGCGGAATACCTAGCCTTTACTAGCTATTAAAATGGGGGACCCCCCAAAAAAATGACGTGGGGTCCCCCCTATTTTAATAGCTAGCAAAGGCTAGGCAGACAGCTGGGGGCTGATATTAATAGCCTAGGAAGGGTACCATGAATATTGGCCCCCTCTCAGGCTAGAAACACCAGCCGTCAGCCGCCCCAGAAATGGCGCATTCATAGGATGCGCCAATTCTGGCACTTAGCCTCGCTCTTCCCACTGCCCTGTAGCGGTGGCAGTGGGGTAATAGGGTTGGGGTTGATGTCAGCTTATAATGCCAGCTGACATCAAGCCCAGGTTAGTAATGGAGAGTCGTCTATAAGACACCACCATTACTAACCCCATAGTCAAAGTTAAAAGAAAACACAAACACCCAGAATAAAGTCCTTTAATTGAAATAAAGACACAATCCTTTATTGTTCTAAAATAAACCATACTTACCACCACGCCCATTCCAGCTGAAGCCAACGATCTCCTGCAATAAAAGTAAAATAATAAAGCAACCTCATCCTTACCTTTCCATGGTTCCCACGATGGCTTCAGCTCTGCTACATCGAGATGACAGGCTGGACCGCAGCAGAACGCTGCCATCCAGCCTGTCATCCCGCGGACACTGAAAAGCGCAGGCATGCTTGCGCTCCTCAGTGTCTCGCTGTGACGGCATCCAGATGAGCCGACAATGAACTCGGCTCACCTCATGCACGTCACTGACAGCGTGGGAGAATTCTCCTGCACTCAGCGCTTCAGCGTGAGAATTTTCCCACGCTGTCAGTGACGTGCATGAGGTGAGCCGAGTTCATTGGACATGAATGAGCTCACCTCATGCACGTCACTGACAGCGTGGGAAAATTCTCACGCTGAAGCGCTGAGTGCAGGAGAATTTTCCCACGCTGTCAGTGACGTGCATGAGGTGAGCTCATTCATGTCCATTGAACTCAGCTGACCTCATGTACGTCACTGACAGCGTGGGAGAATTCTCACGCTGAAGCGCTGAGGGCAGGAGAATTCTTCCACGCTGTCAGTGACGTACATGAGGTGAGCTGAGTTCATTGGACATGACCTCGGCTCATCTGGATGTCGTCACAGCCAGACACTGAGGAGCGCAAGCAAGCCTGCGCTTCTCAGTGTCTGCGGCATGACAGGCTGGATGGCAGCGTTCTGCTGCGGTCCAGCCTGTCATCTCGATGTAGCAGAGCTGGAGCCATCGTGGGAACCATGGAAAGGTAACGATGAGGTTGCTTTATTATTTTACTTTTATTGCAGGAGATCGTTGGCTTCAGCTGGAATGGGCGTGACGGTAAGTATGGTTTAATTTAGAACAATAAAGAATTGTGTGTTTATTTCAATTAAAGGACTTTTTTCTGGGTGTTGTGTTTTTTTTAAATACTTTACTAGAAATTCATAGTGGTCATGTCTAATATTGGCGTGACCCCATGAATTTCGGGCTTAGGGCCAGCTGATAATGCCAAGCTGGCCCTAACCCCTTTATTACCCAGTGAGCCACCGCACCAGGGCCCTGGATGAGTTGGGTACAGCGCCAGAAGATGGCGCTTCTATGAACGCGCCATTTTCCGGGGTGGCTGCGGACTGCAATTTGCAGCTGGGGGGGACCCAGAAAGCTTGGGCCTCCCTGCGCTGCAGATTCCAGCCCCCAGCTGCCTAGTTGTACCTGGCTGGACACAAAAATAGGGCGAAGCCCCACGTATTTATTTTTTTTTAATTATTTCATGAAATTCATGAAATAATTAAGAAAAAAAGGGCTTCCCTACATTGTTGTGTCCGGCCAGGTACAAATAGGCAGCTGGTGGTTGGGGGCAGTCCGTTCCTGCCTGCTGTACCTGGCTGGACACAAATATAGTGCGAAGCCCCACGTCAATTTTTTTTTAAATTATTTCATGAAACTAGATGGTGGCCCAATTCTAACGCATCGGGTATTCTAGAATATGTATGCGGCAGACCCGGCGCAATCAGCAGAGCGGTGTTTAAATTTGGCGCCAAAATCGCTGACTGGTCGCGGCCAGCAACCGCGACCAATCAGCAAAGCGGTGTTGAAATTTGGCGACTATATTACTGATTGGTCACGGCCGGCGGTCGCGAATAATCAGCAGAGCGGGGTTTAAATTTTGCGCCAATAATGCTGATAGGTTGTGGTCGCGACCAATCAGCAAAGCGGTGTTTAAATTTGGCGCCAATAATGGTGATTGGTTACGACCTCGACCATTCAGCAGAGCGGTGTTTAAATTTGGCGGCAACAATGTTGATTAGTCGCGGCCGGCGGTCGCGACCAATCAGCAGAGCGGGGTTTAAATTTGGCGCCAATAATGCTGATTGGTCGCAATCGCCGGCCGCGACCAATCAGCAGAGCGGTGTTTAAATTTGGCGTCAAAATCGCTGATTGGTCGCGGAAGGCAACTGTGACCAATCAGCAGAGCGGGGTTTAAATTTGGCGCCAATACTGCTGATTGGTCGCGGCCGGCAACCGTGACCAATCAGCCGAGCAGGGTTTAAATTTGGCACCAATACTACTGATTGGTCGCGGACGGCGACCGCGATCAATCAGCAGAGCGGTGTTTAAATTTGGCGCCAATAATGCTGATTAGTCGCGGCCGGCATCCGCGACCAATTAGCAGAGCGGGGTTTAAATTTGGCGCCAAGCTCGCTGATTGGTCGCGGCCGCTATTTAAATGTGGCGCCCAAATCGGTGATTGGTCGCGGGCAGCGTCCGCGACCAATCAGCAGAGCGGTGTTTAACTTTAGCGCCAAGATCACTGATTGGTCGCGTGCGGAGAGCGCGACCAATCAGCTAATCGTATTGGTGAGGACCGGGGAGCGCCGCTGCCTGGTCGGATACTTCCGTTGCGAGAAGCCGGGAGATGAGCGACTGCTCGCAGCAGAAGTATCCCGACCCGCAGCGCCGCTCCCCGGTCCTCCCTTCACACCCTAGCCGCTGATGTCCCCACAGTATCCGCATGGTGTTACAAAGATCCGGACATTTGTGTTAAAAATCGCTGATTGGTCGCTGGCGCTGCCCGCGACCAATCACCGATTTGGGCGCCAAATTTAAATATCGGCCGCAACCAATCACCGATCTTGGCTCCACATTTAAACACCGCTGTGCTGATTGGTCGCCGACGCTGGGCGCGACCAATCACCGATTTTGGCGCCACATTTAAATAGCGTCCGTGACCAATCAGTACAGCGGTGTTTAAATGTGGAGCCAAGATGGGTGATTGGTCGCGGAGGATATTTAAATTTAACGCCCAAATAGGTGATTGGTCGCGGGCAGCGCCAGCGACCAATCAGCGATTTTTAACACAAATGTCCGGACCTTTGTAACACCATGCGGATACTGTGGGGACATCAGCGGCTAGGGTGTGAAGGGAGGACCGGGGAGCGACGCTGACATCCAATTGGTCGCGGCCGCTATTTAAATGTGCCGCACAAATCGGTGATTGGTCGCGGTCTTGGCGCGCGACCAATCACTGATCTTGCCGCCAAAGTTAAACACTACCGTGCTGATTGGTCGCGGACGCTGCCCGCGACCAATCACCGATTTGTGCGCCAAATTTAAATATCAGCCTCATGCACGTCACTGACAGCGTGGGAAAATTCTCCTGCACTCAGCGCTTCAGCGTGAGAATTCTCCCACGCTGTCAGTGACGTACATTAGGTGAGCTGAGTTCATTGGACATGACCTCACCTCATGCACGTCACTGACAGCGTGGGAAAATTCTCCTGCACTCAGCGCTTCAGCGTGAGAATTTTCCCACGCTGTCAGTGACGTGCATGAGGTGAGCTCATTCATGTCCAATGAACTCGGCTCACCTCATGCACGTCACTGACAGCGTGGGAAAATTCTCACGCTGAAGCGCTGAGTGCAGGAGAATTCTCCCACGCTGTCAGTGACGTGCATGAGGTGAGCCGAGTTCATTGTCGGCTCATCTGGATGCCGTCACAGAGAGACACTGAGGAGCGCAAGCATGCCTGCGCTTCTCAGTGTCTGCGGGATGACAGGCTGGATGGCAGCGTTCTGCTGCGATCCAGCCTGTCATCTCGATGTAGCAGAGCTGAAGCTGTCCTGGGAACCATGGAAAGGTAAGGATGAGGTTGCTTTATTATTTTTCTTTTATTGCAGGAGATCATTGGCTTCAGCTGGAATGGGCGTGATGGTAAGTATGGTTTAATTTAGAACAATAAAGAATTGTGTGCTTATTTCAATTAAAGGACTTTATTCTGGGTGTTTGTGTTTTTTTTTTAACTTTGACTATGGGGTTAGTAATGGGGGTGTCTTATAGACGCCTCTCCATTACTAACCTGGGCTTGATGTCAGCTGGCATTATAAGCTGACATCAACCCCAACCCTATTACCCCACTGCCACCGCTACAGGGCAGTGGGAAGAGCGAGGCTAAGTGCCAGAATTGGCGCATCCTATGGATGCGCCATTTCTGGGGCGGCTGACGGCTGGTGTTTCTAGCCTGGGAGGGGGCCAATATTCATGGCACCCTTCCTGGGCTATTAATATCAGCCCCTAGCTGTCTGCCTAGCCTTTGCTAGCTATTAAAATAGGGGGGACCCCACGTCATTTTTTTTGGGGGGGTCCCCATTTTAATAGCTAGTAAAGGCTAGGTATTCAGCTGGGGGCTGATATTAGTAGCCTGGGAAGCTCCGTGGGTATTACCCCCTTCCCAGGCTTCAAACATCTGCCCCAGCCGTCTGCTTAACCTCCGCTAGAGACTAAAATTAAGGGGAACCCGACGCCAATTTTTTTTTTAATAAATCCTTTATTTTAACACTAAATGACAAGTACAGTAATCAACACTGTCACTGTACTTCATATATATGTGACTGACATGTTTCTATCTATCTAATCTATGTGTGATGCTCTATCTTTCTGTTCTAAATTGTCGGGTACAGATGCTGAATTGCCGGCCGGCTTTTTTAAAGAGACGGTGCATGAAAACACTAATATTTTTTTAAATAAATCCTTTACACTAAATGACAAGTACAGTAACCAACACTGTCACTGTACTTATTATATATGTGATTGACATGTTTATATCTATCTATGTGTGAAGCTCTATTCTTTCTGTTATAAATTGTCGGGTACCGCTGCTGAATTGCCGGCCGGCTTTTTTAAAGAGACGGTGCATGAAAACACTATTATTTTTTTAAATAAATCCTTTACACTAAATGACAAGTACAGTAAGCAACACTGTCACTGTGCTTCTTATATGTGTGACTGACATGTTTCTATCTATCTAATCTATGTGTGATTCTCTATTCCTTCTTGTCTAAATTGTCGGGTACCGGTGTATGCCGCTGCTGAATTGCCGGCCGGCTTTTTTAAAGAGAGCGTCTTCTGAGCAGTTTGTCAGCTTTTGGACACCTTTGAAGGTGTTTTCTATGTGTTTCTATGTGTTTTTGTTTGCCTGCCATTGGCTTTAACGGTGTTCGACGGTGTTCTAAGGTGTTCGACGAACAGTTCGACGAACAGTTCCTCGAACATCCCGGTGTTCGACGAACCGAACCGAACCCGAACACTACGGGGGTGGCTCAACACTAATCAATAGTCCGGGAGGTAGTAAATAGATGTACCTGCAATGTAACTAAGAATAAATTAGATTATACAAAAAAGGAGAAACCCAGGGGATATACTGTTGAAATAAATGGTTAGTGCTTACATATTTCCCCCCTTGTTTTCAAGAAGCTTTCAGCCTGTAAGAGTACTAGTCCCGTTTCTGGTGTTTAGGAAAAATTGAAAACTGGCCAGAGTTGCGTAGACCCAGATGGCTCAGTCTGTCCTTGGTGAGGAACTTGGGAGACTACCAAGAACAAAGGCAGGTTCTATAATCAATTGGTGTGGAGCTCAGATGAGCGTTTATAGGGTTCATCTCCACATGTTATTGTTATATAATGCTTAAAATAAAAAGTACCTCAAGTACAACCACAGCATGGCACTACTGTGAGGTTAGCCAGAAATGTCCTTTCTTTTCAATAGTCATAACCACATTGGTTTTGATCGGAAGGGTGGACATTGGTTTTGATCGGGAGGGTGGACAGTGGTTTTGATCGGGAGAGTGGACAGTGGTTTTGATCGGGAGGGTGGACAGTGGTATTGATCTGGAGGATGGACATTGGTTTTGATTGGGAGGGTGGACAGTGGTTTTGATCGGGAGGGTGGACAGTGGTTTTGATCGGGAGGGTGGACAGTGGTTTTGATCGGGAGAGTGGACAGTGGTTTTGATCGGGAGGGTGAACAGTGGTATTGATCTGGAGGATGGACATTGGTTTTGATTGGGAGGGTGGACAGTGGTTTTGATCGGGAGGGTGAACAGTGGTTTTGATCGGGAGGGTGGACAGTGGTTTTGATCGGGAGGGTGGACAGTGGTTTTGATTGGGAGGATGGACATTGGTTTTGATCGGAGGATGGAGTGATTTATTCTGTTCACATTGTGTTTGTTTATTGTAAAAGATTAGAAAATGTCATGAGGATAGAACTCGCTCATAAGCTGCAAACAAACAGGAGATGTTAAAAACCCCAGAGGCCTCAGTGGACGAAGCAACATTTTCTAAGTATAGATTGTAGCAATTTACTTTCAAACAACTCATTTTCACTATTTGACATGTTCATTAACCCAAGGTAGAAAAATTATTTGGCTGCATGGATTTTCCACCAATCAATATATTACTCATTCGGCCACGTATCATTACTGATGGCCGCACAGGTCTATCTCTCTTCGACTGGTTATATGGTAGAATGTCAAGTACGGTCTGCCAAGTTGTCCAGGTCGCCAACCTTTGCAGACTTGTCCTTTTTGCTTTTTAATGAGTTTGCTCTTAGTGACATGCCTAAATTATGTGTTATAGACAGGAGATCGTGTTTTAAAGATGCGACCCAGCACTGCAATTAAGACATGGCAATATACTCATTAAATGTTTTGCTGTAATATCTACTAATTTTGCTTTTGTAAAAGGTTGAAGCTGTACTTTTGGAGTCACTTAAATGAATGAGATAAGGCTATGTTGATATGGTGTGGTTGCCATGGCAAGTCAACGTTCTCCTAGGATTTTGTCCTGTTCAACTTTGAAGGCCAGCACCACTTGAATATTTGGGTAGTGGGCATTTATGCTGCTTCCCAAGTGACAAACTGAACTCTGCTAACTCCGAGTCAACTCAGTGATACCTTGTAAGCTTTGCATAGGACTCTGTGACAAACTAAGCTTTGCTATCACTGAGTCAACTCTGCTATGCCTTTGCCAGTTTTGCATAGGACTCTGTGATAAATTGACCTCTGCTAACACTAAGTCAGCTCTGTGATACCTTTGTCAGCTTAGCATAGGGCTCTGTGACAAACTAAGCTTTGCTATCACTGAGTCAACTCTTCTATGCCTTTGCCAGCTTTGCATAGGACTCTGTGACAAACTGACCTCTGCTATCGCTGAATCAACTCTGTGATACCTTTTGTCAGCTATGCATAGGACTCTGCAACAAACAAAGCTTTGTTATCACTGAGTCAACTCTCCTATGCCTTTGCCAGCTGTGCATAGCACTCTGTGACAAACTCATCTCTGCTATATTTCTGAGTCATAACAGTGCTGCTCCACTTGTTTGTCATTGCTGAGTTTCGCCTGCTCCCCTGTAGGTTGTGGTTCTGTTGCACCTGCTGCTGTGGTATTAACCTTTCACTATTGGATCTCTGACTTCTTGTTACTGTTCTGCCATTGCAACTTCCATTGTTTCATCTTGATCTCCCTGATGCATCGGCAGTAGTGATGGGCGAGCGTGCTCGGTGAAACCTTTCACCAAGCACGCTCGCCATTTGACTTTTGGAATGCAAAATTGTCTGGAATAGATGGCAGACGCCATGTTGCATTTGGAGAGCCCCTGAGGTGCCTAAACAGTGGAAACCCCCAACAAGTGACCCCATTTTGGAAACTAGACCCCTCAAGGAACTTATCTAGATGTGTGGTGAACACCTTGAGCCCCCAGGTGCTTCACAGAATTTATAATGTTGAGTTGTGAAAATAAAAAACACATTTTTACAACAAAACTGCTATTTTAGCCTCAAATTTTTAATTTTCACAAGGGCAGTAAGAAAAAATGGACCCCAAAATGTGTTGTGCAATTTCTCCTGAGCACGCTGATACCCCATATGTGGTTGGAAACTGCATTTTAGCCACAGTGCAAATCTCAGAAGAGAAGGAGCGCCATGTTGGAGAGCAGATTTTGCTGGAATGGTTTTTGGGTGACATGTCACATTGCCAGAGCCCCTGATGTGCCAGAACAGCAGACCTCCCAAAAGTGACCGCATTTTACAATCTACTCCTCTGTATGAATTCATTTAGAGGTGGGAAAATAGGTAGATAGGTAAATGGTCACTACACCCATAGATGAATTCCCAGAGGGGTGTCATTTCCAAAATGGGATCACTTCAGGGGAGATTCTGCTATTCTGGCAATTTTCAGAGCCGCTAAGTGCCGGAACTGCAGAATCCCCCCTGAAGTGACCCCATTTTGGAAATGACACCCCTCTGGGAATTTATCTATGGGTTTAGTGACCATTTTAACTCCATGGATGATTTCCAGAAACAAGCATGCAGTGGAAGGTTTAGATTCTGGAGAACCTTCCCCCCTGGAAATTTTTAAGTGAGCTCTACTCAAATGTGTCATTCACTAAATAAACCAAATGCTTCAATGACAAAATGGGATACATTTTTACAGTTTAAAAACGTGGTTCTGTGTGGAAAATTTTCAAACACTTTCAAAAACAAGATTTTCAATTACCTTTTCTTGATAATCAAGAAAAGTATCTGAATTTCCTGCTTTTTTGTATAACACAAAAGAATTGTATGTGGCCACCTGAAACAAATAAATAACAAACTTTTTATACCAGGTATAGGACTTTCTTGATACCTGGTATGGCTGTAGAACCTGGTCTGCAAGGTCCACACCCCCCATGTGTTTGTTGTAGTCAATGACTGACACAGGTTTTTGCTTTGGAGTAGTGAATCCTAGTTCTACAGTGGCCCTTGTGGCATCTCTGTGGATCGAGCTGAGGACAAAAATATCCTTAGTATCCCTATCTTATCCCTATACTTGAGGGCAAGCAACTCTCCATTTTGTTCAGCCCCTGACTGCCCCTTTTGGAACTTTTGGTTGACCAATGGTTGTGGAAACCCCTGACTGTTTTTACGAATGGTCCCACAAGCTCCAATGTTACTCCAACCAGACTTTTAAATAGGGGTATGCTGGTGTAGTAATTGTCCACATACAGATTGTAGTCTTTTTGTAAAAATGGACTTATCATCTCCCAAACTATTTTTCCAGATGTCCCCAGACAAGTAGGTCATCCTGGTGGGTTTAGTTTGCTATATGCGAAAAGCAGATGTGTATCCTGTTGAACTTTCGCACATTTTATAGAGCTTTATTCGAAACCTTGCCCTCTTAGATGGGATAAATTGCTTGAGGTCCAGTCTTCCTTTGAATTTTACAAGGGACTCCTCTATAGAAATATTTTGTGTTGGGGTGTAGAGCCTTAAGAATTTTTCTGACAAATCTTCAATGATGGGTCTGATTTTATATAATCTGTCATGTTCTGGGGCTTTTCTGGGCAGGCATTGACTATTGTCATTAAAATGCCAAAACCTCATGAGCATTTCATAACAGGTCCTAGGAAGAATGACGGAAAACATAGGGGTGGCTTGAAAAGGGCGGTTGGACCAGTAGGATCGAATGCTCGGTTTTTTAACCAGCCCCATGGCAAATGTAAGTCCTAAAAAATTTTTAGTTGGTGTCCATAAATTTTCCCTAGCATAATAGGATCAGGGATTCTGGCTGATGAATTGGGATGCGTATAAATTTGTTTGCATGACAATATGCTCTAGCAAGCTGTCTGTAAAAAACAAATTAAAAAAATTAATTGGTCCAAAATCTTCCACCTCCACATTTATACCAGGAATGGCGTTGAAATCTGGGCTGAATGGAGTAGCCGAATCCGAAGCCTCCCATTTGGGAAATGCTATGTCATGTGGCAAAGCCCCTTATACACTGGCATGCCCCGATTCACTAGTAGCAGGGACAGCACTTGTACTGGGCAGTGTTCCCTGATTTGGAGACGTTTCTCCAGTAGCGCTATTTGCACCTATTGCTGTACTGGTCCTTGGGTTTGAGGATGGACCAGAATCACTGCTCATTTCTGAGCTCTCACTGTTGCCTCTACTAAAGCCCTCAAAATCCACATCTCCATCTGACATTGCATTGTCGTCAGTGTCAGAACATAGCAGGGCATACACCTCCTCTGCGGTATAAGTCTGACGGGCCATTTTATTTGTTTTTAGATTTTTTGATGCGACTAACTGACGAGACTAACTGATGAAACTAACTGACGAAACTAACTGATGAGACTAACTGATGAGACTGACGAGACTGACTGACGAGACTGACTGATGGTATAAGTCTTACTGCCCATTTTATTTGTTTTTATATTTTTTGACGAGACTAACTGACGGCTAACCCTAACTCTAACCCTAGGCTAACCCTAAGGCTAACCCTAAGGCTAACCCTAACCCTGGGCTAACCCTAACCCTATGCTAACCCTAAGCCCCTTGTTCACTGGCATGCGCCAATTCACTAGTAGCAGGGACAGCGCTTGTACTGGGCAGTGTTCCCTAATTTGGAGACGTTTCTCCAGTAGCGCTATTTGCCCCTACTGTTGTACTGGTCCTTGGGCTTGAGGATGGACCAGAATCACTGCTCATTTCTGAGCGCTCACTGTCGCCGCTACTAAAGCCCTCAAAATCCACATCTCCATCTGACATTGCACTGTCGTCACTGTCAGAACATAACAGGGCATACACCTCCTCTGCGGTATAAGTCTGACGGGACATTTTATTTGTTTTTATATTTTTTGACGAGACTAACTGACGAGACTAACTGACGAGACTGACTGACGAGACTGACTGACGAGACTAACTGACGGCTAACCCTAGGCTAACCCTAAGGCTAACCCTAAGGCTAACCCTAACCCTAGGCTAACCCTAACCCTAGGCTAACTCTAGGCTAACCCTAACCCTAGGCTAACCCTAACTATAGGCTAACCCTAACCCTAGGCTATCCCTAACCCTAGGCTAACCATAACCCTAACCATAGGCTAACCCAGCCCTAACCCTAGGCTAACCATAACCCTAAGCTAACCCTAAGCCTAGGGGCTAACCCTAACCTTAACTCTGGGCTAACCCTAACCCTGGGCTAATCCTAACCCTGAGCTAACCCTAACCCTAACTTTAGCCTAACGCTAATTAGCCTAACTCTAACTTTCTTTTTTTTTTTCTTTTACAGTGGCAAGATCGCTGACTGACACAGCTTTTGTCAGCAGCGCTTGTCACACTGTTTCTCCTCAGATCTCTCACTGACAGGAGATCTGAGCAGAAACACTGTATTTATCAGGCAGATCGCTCGGGAAAGTTTGTTGCTACAACAAACTTCCCCAGTGATCTCTCTGATTGGCTGGCATGACGCTGACATCATCGAGACCTGACCCAATCAGGTCTCGATGTGGTCAGGGGTCACAGCCAGCGTTCTGCACCGGGATCCCCGCATTGTTCAGGTACGTGGGGATCCCAATCACCGCAGCACCTGCTGTCACTATCTTTTAAATGCTGCGATCGCTATGGATCTCGGCATCTAGAAGATAGGAACGGGTTAACATCATGGGGACCTGATCCAATCAGGTCCCCATGATGCCACATGTCAGAGCTGTCGCTCTGCACCGGAACCGTAGCACTTGCAGGACCCTGGGGGTCCTGTGCGCTGAGGGACCACCGACCGTTTATAAACGTCGGCGCTTCACAGAGCCCAGGCAGCACTAACGTTTATGTACAGTGGGCGTTCGGGAACCGGTTAAAGAGTAGACAGTAAAAAAAAGACCATTTCTGACAAAATGTCAACCTAACCACAAGATAAAAAAAAAAAGTGATGCAAATGATGTATCAGACCCTAAGAACGTTATCATCTTTAGAACACATATATCCTATGGATAAATGAATCCTGACCCATATTTCTGGAGACATTGGACCCCTATGTGACACCCCAATCATTTACAACAGACAGACTAGCATGCTCCTCCCGTGGCTATGAAGCAGCAGAGGAGCAGTTAATTTCGTAAAGACCGCAACAAATTCCACCCCTCCTCTGTCCACTTCCTATGCTCTATCAGAGAGAAGTGATAACTCACCTGCTTCCTGCGACCGTCTACTATTTAAGCACTTTTCTTCTTGATGGAAATCGCTTTAGTATGAGAAAATGCACCACTCTGACCATGATGAAGGCCACAGTTCAGGTGGTAACGCCGGATGCTGACAGGCCTATTTCCAGCCTGTCAGAATGAAATAATAATAGTGGGTCCTATCACTTGTGACATTGCCTTCTCCTGCTCTGCATTTCAAGGTTACTGTGAGCCATGCAGGCGCCTCCTATGCAGATGGCAATGGTCACAGGGCTTTGCATCAGCATATGAATGGTGCTCGGTTTTATTAAATGCGGCTCCGATCTTTCAGTAGAGGTTATGATCCAAAATATAAGTTATCATTAATGATCTTTAGTCGACGTACATGTTCTTCTGCTTCTGAACTAATTGCACGTGTGCTTTACTTTACCCCTTTATTTATTAGGAAAGTCACCACAATATGACTATGGGGAATGGCAGTATCGCTTAATTACAAACCTTAATTAAGGTAGCTTGTTATTTGTGAAACATGGCCACCGAGTCCCTGACTCTGACTACATAGTAAAATAATGTCTTCCTCCATCATTCCATATTTAATTGTTTGGATTTCACTTAAAGAGAACCTGGTCACTTACTATAAAGTTGCAATTTTTTTAACCTGGTGTAAATGCTGCTGTTCTCCTGAATCCGGTGTTGTTTTTCTTTTGTTCCTGCGCCTCTCCGTTCCTGAGATATGGCCTCCTCTTACCTGCATATAATTCAAGTAATTTTTAGCCAAGTGGGTGTGTTCCTCAAGAAGACACCCACTGAGAAGAAGTGAAAACCATGTGACACAGAGCCACCGAGTCCCTGACTCTGACTACAAAGGAAAATATTTTCTTCCTCCACTATTCCATATTTAATAGTTTACAAAAATGTACATACAGTTGGATTTCACTTAAAGAGGACCTGGTCACTTGCTATAAAGATGTAATTTTTTTACCTGGTGTAAATACTGCTGTTTTCCTGAACCGAACATTGTTTTTCTTTTGTTCCTGCGCCTCTCTGTTCCTGAGATATGGCCGCCCTCTCTTCTCTATATATAAATCAAGTAATTTTTAGTCAAGTGGGTGTGTTCCTCAAGAAGACATCCACAGAGAAGGAGTAAGAGTCATGCCCACTTGGCTAAAAAAAAACCCTGCAGATTTACATATAGGAAAGGAACTGAGAGGAGCAGGAACAAATGAAAAACATCTCCAGATTCAGGAAGACAGAGACATTTACAGCAGGGAAAAAATATACTGTATATATAATGGAAGTGATAAATTCTCTTTAACCGGGGCAAAAATTCAGTTTGCCATTCTAGCCCTGTATCTAAATGCCTTTTTCATGACAGTGTAACTTGTTAGTGACCACCTGGTTTGCAGCACCAAGAGCACCTACCCTGCTAAACGTCCCGTCATACACACCCACTACACCCTTGGCAGTATGATTGGTCTCTATCATTGTATCAATGCATATTTGTTATAGAAAAGTCTTTAAAGCCATCATGACTTAATAAATCTAGCAAGCCAACCACTATGTTCCGATGCTCTGGTGCTCCCTGACAGTCTTTGTTTCCTTCCTTGGAGCCATGATGTCACACCACTAGTCTTAGTGGTCATTTGTCACTCATAGTAACATCACTACTGAGGCCATTGATGGTCTTTAGCAGTCACATGGATGTATGTGGCGCCCCTGAGGGTCCAGTCGCCACAGGGGTACTGCACCTCAGTAGAGGTGTGGTATCTTCTCTTCCAGGTAGGAATGGAGGATCTCTCGGGACACCACTTCACCATTCAACACTACACTATTCCTGTCCTGAAGGGGGCCTAAATGCACCAGGGTGCTGCCCCGGGCCGGGATATAGGAGATGGGGGGAACCAAAGATAGGGGGAACCATGTAGTGGATGAGGGTGGAGGACACATTTTTAGGTTACACTTATTCATTTATATTTAATCTTCAGCCATCTTAAGTTCAAGGTCTTTGATTGTGATCTTCATCGCTGATTGTGGCCTTCTGCTAGAACCTGCATCCTATTGAAGATACACGGTCCTCGTTCTCTGGCCTTGAGGCGAGGAGCGGGTCAGAGTGAACCACTGCCTCTACCCGGTCAAGGTCCCTACCTAAGAAGGCCTGGAGGGGAGTAGAGGAGACAAGCTCCACAGGCAAAAGGATCCCAGGGGGATGCGAACGGAGCGGCACACGCTACCTATATTTCTTACTCTGGCCTAGCCAGAGGGACTCCTGCTGCAAGAGGGGTGACCGGCCCCCGATATCTGACTTTGTTACTTCATGTCTCAGTCAGAAAAGCCCGGAGGCTTAGTGGATCCCAGGAGGGATACGGACTGAGCGGCATACGCCACCTGTACCTGTGTCACCCCAGGCCTGGATGCCACAAACTTGTACGGCTGTGTCTGAGAGCAGGAGGGAGGTTCTCTGGTCATGGACCATTTACATGCAGCACCTCCTGTCCCAGGCCAGTAGGGGGAGCAGGCTGCCCCTATAAAAGCTGGAACTGAGGGCAGGGTTAGAGAGACCAGGACCCACTTCTGAAGCATCCAGAAGGGTTCCCAGAAGAGAGGGACAAGTCAGTCGCAGCTGAGGCGTCCAGGAGGCATAGGAGGAACAGAAAGCCAGGGACAGAGGCGACGAGAGCCGGTCCTGGCAGAAAGAGAACTGCATACCGGACACTGGGGTCCGAGGCTGTCAGGATTGCAAGTCCTGCAGCAGATCATCTACCTGCGAGGGATTTTAGGTCCCTTGGCCTAAGAAGCCTGGAGGATCCGCCACACAGAGGGACCGGTACAGCACAGAGAAGCTACGGGTACCTAAGGCCCGAGTCGCAAGCCATACAGGCGTAGTACATGCCAAGCTCAGGGACATGGGCTATCATACCACTAAAGGGGGAGATAGTCAGCAAGGGCAGAGAGAGAACGGTAGGCCTACCCACTCACCCTGACCAATGGAGCTCGCCCGAGTGCCCTCAGACACCCAGGTCTATTCCTACCCTGTACTCCTGGTGGGTCTGTGATAAGATCTGCAGTAAAAGACCCTGGCCTGCATTATTGGACTCTGTGTGGTTACTGCTGTGCCTGCACCATCACCCCCAGCATCCTATTACACTGCCCTGAGGCTACACTCCTTGTACTATTCCCTGCTGCATCCCCAACACCAGCCTCAGCGGTCTGCCTTGCAGCGGCGGTCCTCCCTGACCGCAATCCACGGGTGGCGTAGTCGGACTTTCAAAACCTACAAATACACTGCCACAGCATTTGGTCTGACCACCTTGAGCCATGGGACCAGGCCGCCACTACTACTCCCAGCATTGCCCTGAAGCCCGGTCTCAGGTGCCCCACGGCCCAGGGGGCGAGTCATACCTCTCTACCTGCGTTTAACCAGTGGGACCCGGCCTTACACCTAGTTCTAACCACACATACAGTCAAGTGAAGACTTAGTGGGAGAACTCACCAAGGAGAGGAACACACACACCAAAGGGGTCTCGACAGGTGCTCCTGATCTATCTGGAAAGTGCTAGACCCCCCTTCATGGTGGCCGCAGCACGCCGTGAGGAGCAGAGGGAAGCTTTGCGGCTGAAACTTCATCAAGTGAGTAAAATACCCTGGATGACTTCACACCCCGCTTCAGCCTGTTATTTCCTGCGCGGCACTGCACCCACCATCCTTTCTCACACTGCCCTGAGGTTCGCTCCGCCTGTGGAGAGCCGTCCCATCTTAGCTGCCTGTAACACCGGCCTCAGTGGACTGAAGAAGCGCTGGTGTCCATCACCGGGAACCGTAGGTGGCATAGTCGGAAAATTACCACTCAACCCTGAAAGCCCATTAAATCTTTTATGTGACCACCCTGGGCACTGACCGGTTACAGGCTATGACTTCAACCCCCGAGACATCTACACTGACCCGGCTCCGAGTAACCCCATTTCCCAGGGAGGGCTGAGAGCGTCACATGTACAGCATGTCATCACTGCAGAAAAAGTAAATGAAGACCGGCAGGGAGCACTGCAACATCAGCAATGGATTTTGCCAGTGAGCCATGGTAGCTGATTATAACATTTCTTGATGGTACTTTCATTTATTAAATTAGTCTCTGCAAAGTTTGCTTTCAATCACTCCTAATATTCTATACAGCAGATGTAATAGTGACATAACTATAGTAAGGTGAAAACTAAAATAATATTTCCAAAGCCAAACATACTGTGACAAAGTCACTGGCAGAATACTGGAGGGGAGATATGTTTCACTGAGGCTGTTAGCCTCAGTGATGTAAAACATGGAAGTTTCTCCTGCATGGTAGATGCAGAGAGGGTTAAGCAGCCATAAATAAAAGGACATGCTTTACAAGTGGATGGCTAAAGTGCGGGAGGGAGGCCATGAACCATATCTCCACCCCAGGGTGTGGTTTGGGGCTATAAAGAGCCAGTCTTTTGACCCAGGTGGTGTTCAGTATCTGGAGAGACTTGCTCCAGAGAGGAGCTTGCATGTATTGTGCTGAACAGTGTGTGATTAACCCTGAGTGGCCAGACCCCGGCGGATATATGGACTGTGCTGCAACTTTGTATTTTTGTTTTGCCATTTTGCCGAATGGGCTGTGTTTTCTTTATTGACTCCAGGTTAGTTTAAACTTATTAATTTAAAGAAACATCGTTCTGTGTCTACCTCCGTGTACAGCCAAGCAAGCTGTTTTGCCACAATACTTAATTACGCCCAATCTCACCCAGCACACAAACACCAAAAAAACCTCTACAGATTGACACCCACACCCAGTGCAGATGGACCAAACAATTATCCCTGTTAATCCATAGTGTACATGACCTCATCATCAGCTCCTCAGGCCTCTGACATCAGACCTCATAAATAATTCAGACCCCATACTCCAAAATTAATTTAGACACCAGTCTTTAAACTAGTCCCCTTTAACTAACTAATATTCATAACTCCACCACTTCTGTACCCAACGGGTACAGCCAACATTTCAATCCAGCAAAAGTGGCAGCACATGTACTAAGTCTACTGAAAATGGCTGGTGTTGCAGGAGTGTGCATGCACGATAGCTCGTTCCTGACTATCTATCTGGCGTGCTATAGACGTCTATTGGACTGCTTTGGGGAAGGCACAGTGGCCATGGAGCTGTTCTATAGCACTGCTGACTGTCAGGATTCCACCACTTAGTGTGTCTGGGATTCAGTTACTGATGGCTCAGCCGTCCAATCTGGTACAGGGGCGTGCTGAAGCTGTAGTACTTTGATTGACAGCTCAGTTGTCCAGTCTGGTGCAGGGGCATGCTGAGCTGTCAGTGTTTTAATTGACAGCTTGGCCTACCAATCTGAGACTGTTAGGTGCTGGCTGGCTCCATGTGTTCATTTTCCCAGTTGATTGCCTGACTATTTAACTGGGCTGTTAGTCCCAGACCTCTGCCAGACGTAATCTGATGCTGAGTCACTTCTCACGGACAAGACACGGGATAGTCAAGCAGTCCGAGGTCAAAAGCCAGGAGGGTACATCATAAACAGAAGGAAGAGACAAAGGCGTAGTCAGGTAACGTTCTGAGGTCAAAATACCAGGAAAATGGCGATTAGAACATAGGGGTTAAACAGAGGGATGACCAGAACGAGTTCCAAGGTCAGGCAACAAAAGATCAACAAACAAAACACAAGTTACAAAGAGAAAAACCACACAGAAGCTGAATGTACATCTGGCAGAGGTCTGGGACTGACAGCCCAGTTAAGTAGCCGGGCAATCACCTGAGGCAAAGAACACCTGGAGACAGCCCGTACCTCCCAATCAAAACCAAGCTGTCAATCAAAACACTGTCAGCTCAGCATGCCCCTGCACCAGACAGGACACTGAGCTGTCAATCAAAGTACTGACAGTTTCAGCACGCCCCTGTACCAGATGGGATGCCTGAACCGTCAGTAGCTGCATCCCAGACACACTGAGGGGTGGAATCGTGACACTGACCACATCTACTAATCATGAAAATCTCCTGTGCTGCCGCTGCTGCTGTGTCTGGTTTCTATAGCAGCTCTGGATTTGCGCATGTTTTGTGCATGCACTGTCAATCAAGGAGATCTGCAAGGTTGCAATTATAGTGCTGGGGTTGCAGTCACAACTGCACGCTAACATCTATGGTGGTCCAAAATGTCCCTTTTGTTCATATGAGAAGAACAATATTATTAAAAACCTGTGATAGTTGGTGGCCCCATTGTTAATCATGATCGTCAAGTTATGCCATTGGAGATGTGCGCCATTCATGGTTTGCGTAGAGGCAGACGGGCTAACCATGCAAGTTGGACCAACCCTATGTTCTAGAAAAACCCTCGACAGTCCGCAATCTATTTCATAACCACTGGCTGGTCACATACAGAAACATACAGCATAAAGAACTCCCGACAGTGGATCAGGAAATGTTTTTTTTTTCTAAAGCTAGTCATCTAGCCAAATCAAAAGGTGAAAAAGGACATATCTGCATCCCAACACTGAGATAAAGTTTCCATAGTTGCCAACATTTTGGCTGGGTTGTCCTGATTTTTCGGTCACAATCCAGGCAAGTTTACGGCATAAAAAAAAAATGCAGTATTTATGCAAACCCTGAACACCAAAAACTAAAAGTGGGTGCCTCTGCTTCATATGAGATATTCCCAGGCCAGACTGATTGATGACGTTCTCGGGTGTCACTGGGGCTGGACTCAAACATCCCTACCGACACTAATGTCATAATGTAAGTGTGCACATCAGAAATGGAATCACATTGAGGTTTTCTATGCGTCTGTTGGTGGTCGTTCACCTTTAAGAGCAGCGATGAGACATGATGGAATCCTCGCTGACAATGTGTCTCGAGAAGATGTTAAATGCCGAATGCCACAAAAAGAATAGGCGATACTTTGAAAGGGTTTCATTTCCCACGAGCACAGCGTGAGAAGATGCCTCAATTCCCTGCGTCTATTTTCTCCGAATGTTTTCTCTTTAATCATATTTTTTCATTATTACCAGTCGGACATCATACACTACATTGCTTTCATATAATGCAAAATGGAATAAACCTATTGTACTCGTGAAATCTGCAGAAGTGTCACAGTGGGATATCAATGTCCTGTCTTTATCTAGAATCGCAGGTGCAGGCTGGAGATGTAACAAGCTTCCCGCTGCACCTCAGATCCACAGTGACCTCATCTATGACATGAAAGAGCTGCCGGTTCTGGACAGAAAGTCATTTTTTTATTTTTAGTTTTTTTGCTCACCCGCAAACTTAACTACCTTGTACATTCAGGTTACCATTAGCTTTTTTCGGGTCAAAGGGCCCATGAAGCTGCAAGAAGGGTAATTATGAAATCTTTGTTGCTCAGCCGGCCTCTGACACCTGAACACACACTATAGATTGGACAAGCATGACCCAATAAAGCGGAAGACGCAGCATGGCAGGCAAAAGCGCTGACATGTTGCTTTGGCGTGCATCGTTAATGGTTCAGTGGTCTTGTTTAGGCTGATAATGATATTGCTGAAAATCTCCTGAGCCTTTCTCTCTCTTGGAGACGTCTGATAGCAGATCCTGTCCTGACAATACTTCTCTGGGTTGGAACTTGAAAATTTGCTGTGATTGGCAATGTCACAACTTATCAGTAATAATAAGCTTGATATGCAAACATTTAAAGGGTTGACGCTAAGCATGCCCATTATCCAGATGGCGCATAATCCATGCATTTGCTGTAGATTTCCCTTTAAGTCATAAAAGGTTAAATTAGCATAAATTGACATGCTGCAAAGTTAAAGCATACATGTCATTAGATTTCACAATGCAAACTGTATACATTATTAAATTGATATTTTAGACCTGAAGAGGCTGGTGAACTTACTTTGAAAATCCCATGTTAAAATGGCATTTTAGTAGTCAAGCTAGAGAATGAAATATATTAAATGTCTATGTGCATTCAGTCTATGACCACCCAGCTTTACGAACAGCTGCAGCGTGTACTAAGTTGTGAGAGATCTCAGTAGCAGCAGGGAGGGGGGTTAGTGAGGAACTGTCAATTAAGTAAGGTGGGTAGAGATTCAGCAGCAGCAGGGAGAAGTTACATTGAGGAGCTACCAATCATGGTGGGTGGGTGGATGCTCCACATCAGCAGGGAGACACTGAGATATTGAAAGTCAAGCTAAGCAGGAGGAAATTCAGCAGCTTGAAAGAGAGACATTGAGGAGCTGACAATCAAGCTTGGTGGGAAAAGACTCAGCATTAGCAGGGAAGAGGGACATTGAGGAATTGCCAATCAGGCTAAGTGGGTGGAGATTCAGCAGTAGGTAAAAGGGACATTGAGGAACTGCCAATCAGGCTAGGTGGGTGGAGATTCAGCAGTAGGCAAGAGGGACATTGAGGAACTTCCTGTCAGGCTAGGTGGGTGGAGATTCAGAAGTAGGTAAGACGGACATTGAGGAACTGCCAATCAGGCTAGTGGGGGGAGATTCAGCAGTAGGCAAGAAGGACATTGAGGGACTGCCAATCAGGCTAGGTGGGTGGAGATTCAGCAGTAAACAAAAGGGACATCGAGGAACTGCCAATCAGGCTAGGTGGGTGGAGATTCAGCAGTAGGTAAGGGGGACATTGAGGAACTGCCAATCAGGCTAGGTGGGTGGAGATTCAGCAGTAGGCAAGAGGGACATTGAAGGACTGCCAATCAGGCTAGGTGGGTGGAGATTCAGCAGTAGGCAAGAGGGACATTGAAGGACTGCCAATCAGGCTAGGTGGGTGGAGATTCAGCAGTAGGTAAGAGGGACATTGAGGAACTGCCAATCAGGACATTGAGGAGTTACCAATCATGCTAGGTCTGCGGATGCTCCAAATCAGCAGGGAAGAGGACACCAAGGAGCTGTCAGTCAGACTAGGTGGGCAAAGACTCAGTATGAGCAGAGAAGAGGGACACTAAGGAGCTGTCAGTCAGGCTAGGCAGGAGGAGATTCAGCAGGTAAGAGAGACACTGAGGGAGCCACCAAACAGGCTAGATGGGCTGAGATTCTGCATATACAGAAGAGGGACAGTGAGGAGCTTTCAGTCAAGCTAGGCAGGAGGAGATTCAGCAGTAGGCAAGAGGGATTTAGAGGAACTGCCAATCAGGCTAAGTGGGTGGAGATTCAGCAGCAGCAGGGAGGAGTGACATTGAGGAGTTACCAATCATGCTAGGTCGGCAGATGCTAGACATCAGCAGGGAAGTGGACACTGAGGAGCTGTCAGTCAGGCTAGTTGGGCAGAGTTTGGAGTTAGAAGCCATACAAGCAGGCGGGAAGGTGCACGTCACTGTTTGGCCTCACCAAGGGTGCACTGAGCAACTATGTTTTGTTTGAACATTTATTTTGTGCTCCCTTTAAGTGAGTTTAAGGTGTCACATTTAGTTATTTCAATACTTTAAATTGTTTGATTTTTACCTTCTTTGTATAACTATTTTAAAAATCAAAATAAAATGGAAAAAGTCACAAGAGCCAAGAATAGACTGTGTGGGAGACTCAGGGCTGAACACTAGGAGCTGACTTCTGATTTAAAATAGGTGTGCTATAGAAACACGTGAGATAAAATGATCTGCGCGGGCAGGAACGACAGCCTCAAACACTTGCAAGAAGCGTGCTAATTGAGAGGATGAAAATAAAACTGAAAACATCTTATTCTGTGTGTCTGAAGACTAAAGATTGATAGCAATATGAATAGTAAATCTTCTGTTCTGGACGTATCTCCCATCATATCACCCAGATCTCAATTGTTTTACAGCCTGGTCTCCCGTTCTCATTGTTGCACTTTTTAAAGGATATGATCTACTATGATCAGGGGTATTGAAGTGACCATTTATTTCTATTTGTTACTAAATTTAAAAAAAAAATGATGCAACTATGCAAATAGTCTCCAAAATCTTCTACCATTTTATGTTTACAGCTCTTATGCTGACCTATTAGTCTCCATGGTTACAGACTGCAAATACATCCGTGTGTAGTCTGATCCTGCAGTCATGTTTTCCTCCCTTCCATCTGTTCTCTCACTTGTTAGCAGGTGGAAACAGATGGAATCGAGTAGGTGACGACTCCAACATGACAATATACAACATTTCTTTGAATTCTGACTCCAGTCTGCATTGGAGCTGTGTACACAAAACAGCTAGATCATTTTAAGCAACACAAATTTTAGAGTTGCATCATTTTTTCATTACATTTCACTAGCATAATGTTTCTATATAGTAGTAATATTCCGAGGACCAGCATTTTTTTTTAATAGGTAGGAGAATCCTCAAACATAACACAATCCTTTCGCTAGTATATCATGGCATGGTGCCAGTTGGGTTTCATTAAAAATTTGGCACCATTTGGATTTTACAGGCTCTTTGTTTCCTTGCACATTGCTGACTGAGTCAACTAAGAATCTGTCAGTGAGCTTTCTCAGACTGAACGTTTGTAAATCTTTTATCTGTCTATTTTTAAAATCCTTTGTGTTTATTTATAACCACAGATCACTTGAAAGTTGAGTTGAACTTTAATGTGATCATAAATCAGCTGGGAGGAGATAGTGCCAAAACACAATTGTAAAAATCATTTTTGCCTAAAATACATGTAATTACAAAAAATCCTCAAAGGTGACTATATACTTTTTTATAATGTTGTCTGTTGTATAAAAGTTATATTTCAAACCTATCCTTACCAATCACACAGCTCCCGTTCCAATGCCTACTCAGTCGTTGTTGGTCTCTCTGATCTGGAAATGGTGGAAAAAGACTATTCTGAGCTTGGCCTTTAGAAAATAATTTGTATCACTTGGAAAACCCCCTTGAATTGTCCACTACTTTTGCTTAGTTTAAAACTGGTCCTAACATAAAAATAAGTCTACCAGACCCTTGTCGCATCTCCCTACTGCAGCTTGTGTCCCGCACCATCTTTCTGGCCTTTGCTCACCAGCGGAGTGTGTCAGGTGGCAGCATCCTGAAGGGCTTCAGCAGTCACATTCTGAATGAGCCAAAAGAAAGATTTTGGAGACACTTGGGACAGTTTGGATCAGTGGTAGGTGTGCAGTTCTTTTGTTATGCTAGGACCACCATGAGTACATTTTTAATTTCATTATTTATTTAACGACCTTCGGCTCGATTTTGAGCAATGGTGACTTGATGGATGAACGATCTCTATGAAGATTGATCTTGTGTTAGCCTAAATAGGTCCACCAGGGTCTTCTCCGCCATTATCTTGATAGTATCAAGCCATCGGGTTTCTGGTCTTCTTCGCCTTGTTCCTTCTATTCTTCCGACCATGATGTCCTTCTCAAGTGAGCCCCCTCTTCGTATGATGTGTCCAAAGTAGGCAAATCATAGCTTGGTGATCCTTGCTTCCAGTGACATGTCCGGCTTGATTTGTTCCAAAATTTATTTGTTTGTTCTTCTTGTCATCCATGGTATTGATAATATACTTCTCCAGCACCACATTTTGAAGGCTTCGATTCTTCTTCTGTCTTGTTTCTTTTTTGTCCAGGTTTCGCATCCTTATGTTATGGCAGAAAAGAGCACGAGTACATTTTTAAACTAAGTAAAAACAGTGAACAACCCCTTTAACCCAAGTCAGAAGACACATTTTGCTCTTGCTATGAACTCCCCTTTCTTCTATGTTCATCATTTTCAATATATAGTGGTGTAACATGGGTTGCCAGCACCCAGGAGTTGGATACCCCCTTAAAATAAACATCCCTTTCAACAGTATTAATCCTCTCCCTAGTACCCTCTTAAAAATGAATAATACCTCTCCAAAAAATAAAGATTATTCTCACCATTAGCTCCATGCTCTACCACAGGACCCAAGTGTATTGGCGTCAAGTTGGCACCAAAACAGTTGAGAGTGGTGCTTGCCTGGAGATCCGATGCATTGCCCCAGAT
Organism: Phyllobates terribilis; assembly: GCF_046119375.1. Taxonomy (NCBI): domain Eukaryota; kingdom Metazoa; phylum Chordata; class Amphibia; order Anura; family Dendrobatidae; genus Phyllobates; species Phyllobates terribilis. The sequence continues at coordinate 149,934,319 of NW_027362768.1, forward strand.
CTTTGGCACTAGCAATTCCCCTTCTTAGGGGGTGCAAATATTCAAAAGAGTAAAAAAGTAGTACTTTATTCTTTTAAAAAATTAATTAAAAAAAATAAAAATTTCGCCCAGGGCGACTGCCCCAATGTTAGTCTGCGGAGTGGGTGGCCATGTCAACTGTACCACCAGCGCTGATCCCCCAATCAGTAAAGGTATCAGCCAAGTGCAAGTCTTGTACTTTCCTTTTTCGTCGCTCTTAATTGGCCTTGTTTTCTTATTTTTCTGTATTGTTTTAAAAACTGATAAGGTCTAAAAAAGGCCGACTGCAAGAAAACAAAACCATTAATAAAAACATTTCAGTAAATTCCAGGTCATGTATTATTCTCCAGAACCTTTTAAAAGGTTAAAGAATGATGCTAGTTGTGCGGAATTGAAGCCGGTGTAGGTTAGGTTTCTAATACAATAAGAGAGTTTTATATTACCAGGGTGAAGGCGCTGGTCTTGATTTACAGCGCCTCGGGCTGTTTGTTTATGCTTTTTAATGGGTTTAGAGCAATTTAAAGTCTACTGAAGCTGTCAGACACCCTCACATTTTAAGAAACTGTCTAACTGTAAGGACATGAAGCGGAGCCAAAGACTTTCAGCACGCAGTAATCTCGACAAAAGTTTTCTGTTTAAATTGATTTTCTGCTGAGATTACTTGGTTTTTTTGCTTTGAGTCTGTGCTGATCCTCATTTTTAAGATACCAACAAAGCGTTCATAGTTTGCTCTACTTAACCAACAGATTGTGTGCCCTAAATACACTTTCTGTTGACAAGTTATCATTGTTATGTGGAAAACTTTTAGCGTAAAGCTTAAAGGATGGCTAACCCCCCTCCTCAAAAAATAAAATATATATATTTTTTTAAACGCTATCCACACCAGTAAAATAAACTGGGACAAATGTTGTTTGTGTGACATATACAGAGGCTTTACTTGATTATCCGTAGACGGTCAACCCAATGGAAAATCTGTAATCGAGTCTATCACCTACCATCGGTCATATGCATTAAGGAGGCCATTCGGCACAAATGTCCAGGCGTGACTTCTACCTCTGCACCCCAAAAAGATACATCTCTGGATTTGTGCCTCTCCTGTACATATGGGTGTTAATTTTTAGACAGTTTAGACGGTCTTAAAATGTCCAAATTTGTTATCACAGTGGCTCATACCGGATGATAAATTTGGTTAATCATTAGACTGTCTAGTCCAAGTTTTCACCATTAGTTGGCTTACTTTTTGCCAGAATATTTTGGTACATGTCAAATTAAGCCAAACCTGTTTTGATGATTCCACGCCATTTGTGCAAAGTCAGACTCCCTTGTCGGATAAACCTGAAAAAGGGTCTAAAACATATAATAAATGTGATACAAAGCATGTAGGAAAGGTTGTTTATTTAAGAATTCTACCACATTTTGCATGGTAAATGTCTTCTTTTTTTGTGCTCCAATTACCATATTTCTAAGATGTTCCTCAATGTAAATATCTTTTTCTAGAACATAATACCTTGGCTTCAAATGAAAAATACCACAATTTTTTATCATATCATATTCCATACAGAATTTGACAGCAAATACCTCTGTATACGAAATCATGAATAAAGTACTGCTTCGTTCAACCTATTTGATCAGGCATCATGGTGGGAGAAGACACTTTTTTGCCCAGCTGCAGCCATTTTTGAGAAGACATATCATGACATGCCAGCCATTAAAATGTCTTGAGGTTCCCATACATACTAGATGTAAGTAGGGTGAACCATCCATCTGATGTGTATGGAGGTACCCAGACTCTCCCCTGACAGAAGATATTGGAGGATGGGAAGAAGATTGGGATGTTGGAATTTCAACATGCAATCCTTTTGTTTTTAGGGGAGATAAGGCACCATTAGAGCAGTCTGACGTCAGCTTTCTTCTCACTCCCTATTAAAACCCTTGGCTTATTGATTATTTAATAATAGTCATGTTCTCATTTTTATAAGGGAGTTCAGCAGATTCTTATCTCAAATGCATGTGGCCAACTTTACTGATTATTAAATGTATGGACTGCTGGGTTCTTTAAAACGGCTCTCAATTTTGCCTTGAGTAGTGGACCATCAACTATGATGCCAGTTCGGCAATGTGCACCTGGAGAGTTTTTTGCAGCTGCCCACTCTAAAAAACGCCGCTTGAAAGACTTTCCCTATTCATTTGTATTGTAAAACCATTTTGCAGTTCGTATGTTCAGTGTTTTGAATGTTTTTTTACTCTTCGGGTTTTGAAAAATGTCCGGTGGAATAAAACAAAATGTATGACACTCCTTTGAAGCTGCTTCTGATGAAATCTGCTCCAACCTAGGCACTATCCAATCAAAAGGCTTTGAAAAAATAATTCAGGCAAAAAAAAAACAACTCTTCCAAAATGTTTCAAGGAAATTCTTTAGGAAAAGAAAAACTGCTCCAAAACCTCCCCAAAAGGAGAATATGGTGAAGCAGTCTCCTCTTGCAAAAAGTATCATTTTTGACCAACTCAAAAAACTAGATGTGAACAAAGCTCTTCAGGTGAGATGAAACATTACATGCCAACTAGAGATGGGTGCATTGATTTGTGCAACCCAGGTCCATGTCCCAGGTCAATGCTCCCTGGCTTTGAACATGAGCTATGTGAATTTCCTTACCTTCCAGGATCCCAGAGTTGGCTTATGGTTTGCCGAGCTGGTGGGACGTCCTCACAGAAGACATCACACCATGCCAGAGATTCAAACGATGCACAAGGGAACCCAGAACCTCAGGAAATGGTGGGCGGACTGCAAACTATGTCCTACGAGGAACGGTTAATCTGGGAATGTTTAGCTTCCAAAAAAGAAGGCTAAGAGGAGACTTAATAGCTGTCTACAAATATCTGAAGGGCTATCACAGTGTAGAGGGATCATCCTTATTCTCATTTACACATGAAACATGAGAAGCAATGGGATGAAACTGAAAGGGAGAAGATACAGATTAGATATTAGGAAAAACTTTTTGACAATGAGGGTGATCAATGAATGGAACAAGCGGCCACGAGAGGTGGTGAGTTCTCCTTTAATGGAAGTCTTCAAACAGAGGCTGGACAGACATCTGTCTGAGGTGGTTTAGTGAATCTTGCATTGAGCAGGGGGTTGGACACGATGACCCCGGGGGTCCCTTCCAACTCTAACATTCTATGAAATTTGCGCAGATCATGTCCACAGCCAAGGAGCAATGACCGGGTCCAGGGACCAGCCTTGTGCCACGCGATCCGCTCATCTCTAATGCCAACCATTCAAATAAATTGCCAGTCCCTAGTAGAATCTCTCGATTTTCCTTCATGGATGTAGACTCCCTTCTATGATGTCTTTTTGCCCGAATAAAGCATATTAAATTGTGTTTTCTTTATGATGCAACCATTTTGAGTAAACATAACATTTATTTGGAAGGATTCTTCTCTCTTCTGTTTTTTTTTTCCATCTCGGATCCCGAAAACAAGGTTCGAATGTTTGTGACATTGAGAAATGATTGTTAAAATCAGACGGCCGATGTGAAGGGGAGATGTCTTGATTTGAAATTCTCTTAGAGCAGGTGACAGATCACATCAAGGAGTTATCTTCCCAACAGAATGCCCGTTTAATCAAGCTAAAACCTCTTAGCTCACTTACTCCGCTGCCTGCACTGAACAGCAGAAAAGGCAATCAAGAAATCTCTCCAGAACTGTTCCAGCGTGCTAATTGAACCTCAAATGGCCATTATCACATCCATATTCAGCGATCATATGTAGCCTGTGCTAAGATTGCCGACTGCAGTACATGAGAGCGAGATTGTAAAGCTTCATAAAACCTGGCCCATTTTATTACATTTCGCTTTTTTTTATTAATATTGTATTCTGGGAATTTTACATAAAAAGATTAGATACTGTGAGATGGTTATAATGTATCTGTACGGGTCCTCCTGGAATATACCACTTACTGCAGTGCTATGTCTTCCTGGCTTTGCTGAGTTGGAATGAAGAAGGTGTAGTAATATATTTAACAAACATTTCATGAGGGAACTTGCAGGCTGAAGTCAATATCAAAGTCAGACATTGTTAAAAAAATATTTTACTGTCTTGTTTTCTGCGGTTTTTATATTTCAAGTATAGTACTTTGTAAAGATGTAGTTGTAAGGGGGAAGACCGGGGTGTAAGTACTTTCAGAGCAAGGGATCCGGAACTGCTGGGGCCGTGCCTCTGGTTGCAGGGGGAAGACAGACTGCGAGCACAGGAGTCAGGTGACTGGGAAGCTGGGGGCGTGTCGAGAGTGAGAGCTGGGAGGTCAGGTGACCGACAGACTGGTGACGTGGGGAGAGCGAGGAAGAGACGAGGACGTTTTGCGCGGGAAAGTGGAGCTGGGTCCTGCTCAGCAGAGCAGTGTGAGAGGGTCCAGGCTTCTGTCTCCAGGACTGGGAGCAAGAGCCGAGTGCAGTGGACTGGAGGAGTCAAGCCGACTAGAGAAGAGACGTAGGGTCGGTGGAGCCGGTCACGTGAGGTGCTGTGTTATGGACTATGGGCTCAGCGGGTAAAACCGGAGACCGCCCGCTGCCGCCAGAAGACGGAGCATTGTTTGGGCAGGGAAGCCTGAAGAAATCAACACTGGCCCCAACTGGCAACTGCCTTGTGGAGGAAAAGAGTCAGCTAAGTGTAAAAACTGTTGATTACAACCGTTTCGACTCTTCTACATCTAGTTAAACTGTGAACTGTCAGTTAAAGACTTTTACCTGCTACTTTCCTTGTTTTTCCCCATATTTTCCCCTGTTACTCCCTGCGTGGAGATTTACCCTGTTATTATAAACTTCCCCCTGTTTATTAACCCTGTATTGGCTGCTCTGTGTTTCTGTGTCGCTGCATCTAAAGTGCCCGTGTTACATAGTCATAGCTGCGGCCAGGTGTTGGATGGTTGCACAGATAGAGACATGTCCGTCCCATATGATGCAACCTAACAGTGGGAGACCCCAGGGGTGAAGCAAGACTCTCTGTGACATAGGTGTCTAGCCAATGTCTGTGTGAACAGGGCTTTACTTATTTACTACTGAGTTTATTGTAGATTGTTGCATTCATAACTGCTTCCACAATTATGCCAATTGTCCTTGGAAGAAGTCCAAGATTTATCTATACTCTGGACATTAAAAATCAGCACAATTCTGAATTTCAGTGTGACTAATAAAACCGTGGATACAGAATACACTATTTGTATTATTAACAGAATCAAGTATAGACTATAGCAGGGTCATAAATCATTCTTCTCAGAGAGCACCATTTTTGCGCATATTTCCATTCATTACCATAAGTGGGGGCTGAATGACTGGTTACTTGGCTTGGGTAGCAAAATGAGAAATTGTTAATAAATTATTCATCAACTATTTCTAAATTTCATATGACCAATGTGCCTACATATTCTATATAATGTAATCTCAAGACTCGGCTTTAGGTATTTATTTAATTTCTTTTTATTAATTTTAATGGTAGTATAATATTGCTTAACCTGCAGATAGAGGAAAACAATATGGTAAACTAAGTCAAAGTGAGACAAAATTGTAATTTCCAAACAAAGGCCACAGTGGGTGGATACAGAGGGTATGTATGACGCTATTGATAGACGTGGAGCTTCTAGACCAGAATCCGATTGACGAAGGCTAATCTGTGGTACAGAGCCTAAGGGATTCCCTGGTATTTCTCCTAAACTGGAATTTGGACTTCGTTGCTGGAAATCTCCAGTTTGGTGTCTCGGGAGAATCATTGGATGGTAGAGCAACGTTATAGAAAAACGTAGCCGGGAGCTAGCCAGGAGTCATCAGGGGTAGTCTTCAAGATAACACTAGATAGAAAGAAAACAAAGTCTGAAACAAAGCCGAGGTCAATAACAAGAACCAAGTGTAGCCCCAAGGACACAAAAGTTGAAAAACCGAGAAGGCATCTAGTAATTGTACATGAGCTAGAGAAGCAAAACTGGGAGATATATTCTATTGCCTATAGAATATGTTCTGGTTCTACTGTCCTCCTCATCTTATTACACTACTTCCTTCAGCATTTATGTCATTCATTATTGTATAGTGTTTTCTGGGCATGTTGTAATGTGACTAGTGCGCTGTTCTGTTATTTAAAATGTACCTGTAATTTGGATAAAAATGTAGTATAAATGCTCAATTTTATATAGCACATGATATCGGTGCTCTGCTTCCACTGTCCACTTCTTCCCAGGTGTCCTTGTGCTTTTCCAGTTGGCTGACAAAATGGAAATGCATCCTCAAAGGGGTTGTCCGGCCTTAGGGTTCAAGTCTACATTCACTCTATGTGACTGCAGACTTGTGAATCCTTACAGTGCGTGCTGTGTGGATTCTCTACCACCAGCATCGGGAGATGGGGGAGTGCGACTGCTAATAGATGATTTGCAACATGCAGTTAAGTGCCGACTGGACGTACATGGCCTTGATCAATACAAGTGAATTGAGCGAGGCTGGATATGTCTAGTCAGAATGTGGCTGGAAGCATGCAAATTGCATACTTGAGGTCACATGACCGCCCGCTCCCAGCACCAGAGAATCCTGACAGCGCACTGTTCGCGCTGTGAGCATTCACAAGTCTGCAGTCACATAGAATGACTGCAGACTTGAGTCCCAAACCTGGACAAACCCTTTAAAGAAACCCTCCCATGAACTTTTGTATTTTCTAAGTTTATCTATATATGCATATCTATATATGCATGTAGAGTGGTGTGTGTGGTAACACACTGATCTATCTTGTCTTCTCTGGGATCCTGCACCGTTCCACTCCTCTTCTGAATGATGTCTTCTACAGACTCTACATTTGACGCTGTTGCTTTTATAATCACAAAGTCTATGGAGCTTCAGAACGATGCTCCATAGACTTACATTGTAAAAGAGACTTCCAGATCACACATAGAGTATAGAGAGAGCCGGAGAGTGTGAAGAGTTGTGACATCACTCAGAAGTGGTGTGGAACAGCCCTGGGTACCTGAGATGATGGCGGTAGGTGAGTATATTACACACTGACAATATACTACATACACATAAATGCAGGTTTAGAGAAAAAAAGTTAATGGGAGACTTCTTTAATGTCTCTGAAAAACAGCGGATGTGAACTGTGCTGTTTGAGGTGCCAGTAGCATGCAGTCTGGAGTTCCTTTACACCAACAATGACTTTCTCGATCATCTCAATCTCTCTGCTATTGCATATGTTCATATGTGTGTATTTCTTTATAGAGTATATAAATTTATATACAAACACATATATATGAACCTGTGCAATAGCAGATATACATATATATATATATATATATATATATATATATATATATATATATATATATACTGTGTAAAGTACATGATAAGTAGAATGCAAATCTGTGGGAAAGCTGGGTTCCAGTGGCTGATTTAGAAACAGAAGACATTGGGAACAAGCCTCAGGGAAGGAGAGAAAAGGTTACAATTGCATACCTGATCTGATAAAAAAAAGAAAAGAAACATTAGGTAATTGAACATCACAAGTAAATTACTGATAGGGGAGGTAATGTACAGCAGGAGGTACTAAAACACTTGGAAGGTGACTTGTAAGGACTTTCTCTAGTCCTTCCTACTTGCCTGTAACTCCGGTTGGATGAATCTTAACAACAGGCAGTAGATATCAAATATCAATGAGGGACGACACATAGTGGCACTATCTTAAAAAACAACCTTTCTAATAATTAAAGTATATTACAGTATTGATAGTGTCTACAGAATCTAATAATAATAATGTTTGGTAGAACAACAGTGACCCATTAAACTGTTTCATTTACTTAGATTCTTGCAACGGTGCGCACGTTCCTTATTGATTCACTTTACGTCCTCTTCTGCTCTCTTTGTCGTCCTCTCTATTTTCTGACACTGTTTTAACCCTGTTTGTTATTCTCTAAATAAAAGGTATTTTTCACATTAGTGATACATTTCTGGCTAAAAGTCTTTTTTCATGGATACGAATCACACATACTTATATATGGTTTGCATATCTGAATGTATCTAATAATCTTCACTAAATAGGTGCCAAAATATGAAATACTGTAGCTTAGAAATGTATTTTACACCCACATAATTTATTATTATGGAAAATAATCACAGAGTCGCACAAGATTAATTTGGCAGAGAGAAACTGAAAATCGCAACACATCTCCGCTTAACACCCCAGTGGGTCCAATAATATTAATATTTGCTACACCTGTAGGAAGTGTATAACAGAGGCACAGCACATGGAATATCATTTAAAAAAAAAAAGCTATTAATAAAATCAGAATGATTCCCACAAGATTAAATGTATCAGTGATAATAATATATTTAATGTTACGGATTCTGTACATTATTGAAGTATACGCTTGTTAACAGCTTGATACAAATGGTAATTAAGTTATAGAGCTCTATTTTGGAATTTACTGTCAAGTGGTATAGTTTTTTTCTAATGAACCCCTTAAGGACCAGGAGATTTTTCATTTTTTCCTCCCTGTGACGACACAGCGTATATTCTTAATTATGCCAGACGTATTGTTTAAGGGACATGAGCCATTGTTCATATGAGCCTGTAAGTTGACTCTAGTTGTATGTATATCTGTGGAATGCCTGCTGATTATGTATTGTATCAGCCCCTGCGGTTTACAAGTCTACACAACTTAGAAGACAAATATGCAGGTTAATTGAACAATAGAACAATAAGGGATTACCTCTCCCAGCATTTCCCCAATCCTATAGGAGAATGCCCTGAATGACGGCTGTGGGTATAAAAAGGGCCTGTCTCCCTCTCCAGAGAGACTTTACAGGACATCAGCCGAGGAAATGTGGCACCCCAGGAGTCAGGTTGCCACAGTGGCATTGCCTCCCTCACAAGGGGTGATGCCATGCCTGGAAGCAAGCAGGGGTCCCCTAGTCAGGTATACTAGCATGCAACACTTTCCTGGCTCCAGACCCGCAAGGGGATCTCCCCCCCTTAGCAACTGGAATCTGGAGGCGTGGTTAGTTAGAGTTAGTGAGAGGAGTTGAAGTCAGGACAGCGACGAGGAATGACCTGGGGAGTGGAGCTGCAGCTCACCTAAGAGAGGAGCGTAGAAGAACCGGACACCGGAGTCCGAGGTTGTGGGGCACTGAAGGCCCAGCAGCAGAAACTGGAGGGCAGGAGACTGCAGGTCTCCTGGCCCAATCAGACGCCCGGAGGCTCAGCAGCACATAGGGCCCAGCACCGCCACGTGGGAGCGACACTCCAGGAAGGCCCGAGCTGCCTGCCATACGGGTGAGCACAAAGACGTTTTACTCAGGGACAGGGCCACAGCACAGCTATAAGCAACAGGGCCAAAGAGATTAGCGTAAAGGGAAGGCCTCCAACTTCACCTGGCGAGGTGGATTCCCAACTTGCTTCCAGGCCGCCCGGACCTCTACTTCCAACTAGTACCCAAGCCCGGTCTGCCTAACCATCGCAAGTAAAGATAAGAGGAAATCGCCATTAAGTTGTGGACTGGTAATTATCTGCGCCATCCCCTGCACTACACTGCACAGCAACATCTATAACATCACCACTTCCTGCCCTGGAACTAAGCTCTGCCTGTGGAGAGCTGAACCAACTCTGCGGCGTCATCATCAGCTCCAGAGGATCTGCACCGCAGTGGCGGCTCCATATAGCTGCATACCACAGGTGGTGTCACGAATATTATATATATAAAAACTTTATTTCCTTTTCACTTAACCCCTATTATTGACCGCCCTGGGTCACGGACTGGGTCACCGCCACTGTGACATCCCCCAGCATCGACTGGCCCTGCTACCGAGTACTCCACGGCCCAGGGGACGCGTTTCAGAACTGATTTACTGGCCATCACTGAACCCACAAAGATGGTTGGAGAACCCAGATTGGGACAATTAGGTCACCTGGTCACGTACCTTCCTGTACTCGGTCAGCTTCCTAAACTTGCCGCTACTTCCTCCCTGTGGAAGCTCACAAAAAGCAGGATGCTACTGGTTGGGGTAGTTGGCCCTGGATGCCCCGAAGTCACAGATGTTCTAATCCCTGGTGTGACTCTGTCATTTGTACCATCTTGTGTATTTGCTGGGGCTGAACTATATGTTATTGACTATCGGTGATCTAATAAAGTATTACCGCAGTGTGTCACCCTCACCCTGTGTTGTCTGAGTAGTGTTCTGCCCACGGCAAAGGACTACGGGTGTTCAGTGGGCTGAGCCCTGGCCCGTGTGGTCGTTCTAAGGACAACTGGGCCAGCGAATGAGAGCAACCACTGAGCCTTGTGTCTCCACACTCTCCTTATTTCAAAAGCCATAAATTTTTTATTTTTCTTTCTACATAACCGCATGAGGGCTTGTTCCTTGCGGGACGAGGTGTATTTTTGAATGACACCATTCATAACATGTGGTGTACTGGAGAACAGGAAAAAATTCCAAGTGTGCCGAAATAGCAAAAAAAGCGCAAGTTTTTTTATTTACACCATTCATTTTATGGGAAAAATTATCTGCCAATATGATTCTGGTCAGTACGATTATGGACATACAAAATATACATAGTTTTTGTTTTAATTAAGTGCTGAGTGGTGACTTTTTTTTAGAAATTTGTAAAAAAAAAAAAATTGCTTGTGAAGCCATTTTCCGAGCACTGTAACAATTTACATTTTTGGAATATGGAGATGTGTGAGGCTTGTTTTTTGTGCACAGAGCTGATATTTTTATTGATATCATTTTGGAGTAGATGTGATGTTTTTATCGCTTCTTATTACATTTCAATTCCGGCATTTTGCTTTTTTCATTATGTTGTTTACCGATCAAATTAATTTATTTTATATTTTGATAGAACAGACTTTTACAAATGCACGGATACCAATTATGTGTTTTTTTTAATTATTTCTTAATTCTTAATGGGGGAATAGGAGAGTGATTTGAACTTTTATATACAGTGCAGACCAAAAGTTTGGACACACCTCATTTAAAGATTTTTCTGTATTTTCATTACTATGAAAATTGTACATTCCCACTGAAGGCGTCAAAACTATGAATTAACATATGTGGAATTATATACTTAACAAAAAAGTGTGAAACAGCTGAAAATATGTCTTATATTCTAGTTTCTTCAAAGTAGCCACCTTTTGCTTTGATGACTGCTTTGCACACTCTTGGCATTCTCTTGATGAGCTTCAAGAGGTAGTCGCGGAAATGGTCTTCCAACAATCTTGAAGGATTTCTCAGAGATGCTTAGCACTTGATGGCCCTTTTGCCTTCACTCTGCGGTCCAGCTCACCCCAAACTATCTCGATTGGGTTCAGGTCTGGTGACTGTGGAGGCCAGGTCATCTGGCGTAGCACCCCATCACTCTCCTTCTTGGTCAAATAGCCCTTACACAGCCTGGAGGTGTGTTTGGGGTCATTGTCCTGTTGAAAAATAAATGATGGTCCAACTAAACGCAAACCGGATGGAATAGCATGCCGCAGCGAGATGCTGTGGTAGCCATGCTGGTTCAGTATGCCTTCAATTTTGAATAAATCCCCAACAGTGTCACCAGCAAAGCACCCCCACACCATCACACCTCCTCCTCCATGCTTCACGGTGGGAACCAGGCATGTAGAGTCCATCCGTTCACTTTTTCTGCGTCGCACAAAGACACGGTGGTTGGAACCAAAGATCTCAAATTTGGACTCATCAGACACCTAGCACAGATTTCCACTGGTCTAATGTCCATTCCTTGTGTTCTTTAGCCCATACAAGTTTCTTCTGCTTGTTGCCTGTCCTTAGCAGTGGTTTCCTAGCAGCTATTTTACCATGAAGGCCTGCTGCACAAAGTCTCCTCTTAACAGTTGTTGTAGAGATGTGTCTGCTGCTAGAACTCTGTGTGGCATTGACCTGGTCTCTAATCTGAGCTGCTGTTAACCTGTGATTTCTGAGGCTGGTGACTCGGATAAACTTATCCTCAGAAGCAGAGGTGACTCTTGGTCTTCCTTTCCTGGGGCGGTTCTCATATGAGCCAGTTTCTTTGTAGCGCTTGATGGTTTTTGCAACTGCACTTGGGGACACTTTCAAAGTTTGCCCAATTTTTCGCACTGACTGACCTTCATTTCTTAAAGTAATGATGGCCACTCATTTTTCTTTACTTAGCTGCCTTTTTCTCGCCATAATACAAATTCTAACAGTCTATTCAGTAGGACTATCAGCTCTGTATCCACCAGACTTCTGCACAACACAACTGATGGTCCCAACCCCATTTATAAGGCAAGAAATCCCACTTATTAAACCTGACAGGGCACACCTGTGAAGTGAAAACCATTTCCAGTGACTACCTCTTGAAACTCATCAAGAGAATGCCAAGAGTATGCAAAGCAGTTATCAAAGCAAAAGGTGGCTACTTTGAAGAACCTAGTATATAAGATATATTTTCAGTTATTTCACACTTTTTTGTTAAGTATATAATTCCACATGTGTTAATTCATAGTTTTGATGCCTTCAATGTGAATGTACAATTTTCATAGTCATGAAAATACAGAAAAATCTTTAAATGAGAAGGTGTGTCCAAACTTTTGGTCTGAACTGTATATATATATATATATATATATATATATATATATATATATATATATATATATTCATATTTTTAAAACATTTTTTACTGTATTTAATAGTCCCCATAGGGGAATTGAAGCTGCAATCATCTGATCGCTTGGGCTATATACAGTACAGACCAAAAGTTTGGACACACCTTCTCATTTAAAGATTTTTCGGTATTTTCATGACTATGAAAATTGTACATTCACACTGAAGGCATCAAAATTATGAATTAACACATGTGGAATTATATACTTAACAAAAAAGTGTGAAACAACTGAAAATATGTCTTATATTCTAGGTTCTTCAAAGTAGCCACCTTTTGCTTTGATGACTGCTTTGCACACTCTTGGCATTCTCTTGATGAGCTTCAAGAGGTAGTCACCGGAAATGTTCTTTCAACAATCTTGAAGGAGTTCCCAGAGATGCTTAGCACTTGTTGGCCCTTTTGCCTTTACTCTGCGGTCCAGCTCACCCCAAACCATCTCGATTGGGTTCAGGTCTGGTGACTGTGGAGGCCAGGTCATCTGGCGTAGCACCCCATCACTCTCCTTCTTGGTCAAATAGTGCTTACACAGCCTGGAGGTGTGTTTGGGGTCATTGTCCTGTTGAAAAATAAATGATGGTCCAACTAAACGCAAACCGGATAGAATAGCATGCCGCAGCGAGATGCTGTGGTAGCCATGCTGGTTCAGTATGCCTTCAATTTTGAATAAATCCCCAACAGTGTCACCAGCAAAGCACCCCCACACCATCACACCTCCTCCTCCATGCTTCACGGTGGGAACCAGGCATGTAGAGTCCATCCGTTCACCTTTTCTGCGTCGTACAAATACACGGTGGTTGGAACCAAAGATCTCAAATTTGGACTCATCAGACCAAAGCACAGATTTCCACTGGTCTAATGTCCATTCCTTGTGTTCTTTAGCCCAAACAAGTCTCTTCTGCTTGTTGCCTGTCCTTAGCAGTGGTTTCCTAGCAGCTATTTTACCATGAAGGCCTGCTGCACAAAGTCTCCTCTTAACAGTTGTTGAAGAGATGTGTCTGCTGCTAGAACTCTGTGTGGCATTGACCTGTTCTCTAATCTGAGCTGCTGTTAACCTGTGATTTCTGAGGCTGGTGACTCGGATAAACTTATCCTCAGAAGCAGAGGTGACTCTTGGTCTTCCTTTCCTGGGGCGGTCCTCATGTGAGCCAGTTTCTTTGTAGCGCTTGATGGTTTTTGCAACTGCACTTGGGGACACTTTCAAAGTTTTCCCAATTTTTCGCACTGACTGACCTTCATTTCTTAAAGTAATGATAACCACTCGTTTTTCTTTACTTAGCTGCTTTTTTCTTGCCATAATACAAATTCTAACAGTCTATTCAGTAGGACTATCAGCTGTGTATCCACTTGACTTCTGCACGACACAACTGATGGTCCCAACCCCATTTATAAGGCAAGAAATCCCACTTATTAAACCTGACAGGGCACACCTGTGAAGTGAAAACCATTTACGGTGACTACCTCTTGAAGCTCATCAAGAGAATGCCAAGAGTGTGCAAAGCCGTCATCAAAGCAAAAGGTGGCTACTTTGAAGAACCTAGAATATAAGACATATTTTCAGTTGTGCTAGGCGTCGGGCGTTTGCAATGGGTTCAGAGCCAACAGGGGATTCTGTGGTCTCCCATTCTGGTCCAGCCAGGGCATTTTCGTCAGTCCCAACGCCTAGCTGGTGCACGAGATGGACGAGCTGTTTCCTGGGTCTTTATCCCTAGCAACATGAAGCGTAGGTTGCGGAGGGAAACAGGGCTGCTACAGCCTAAGTCCAGGATTCTCTGCACTGAGCATGCCCGTGACATGGCGGACCGTGATTGGTGGTTTGGGAGTCAGCTGATCCGGTGACCTGGCACCGCCTGATTGGTCACGGGTGACATCACCAATGGTGCGACGGCGGGCAGGGCTTAATCTTTAAAAAGTCCGCCCACAAACATGGCGGCGTGCTCTGATCATTGAGCAGTGATGGTGTTGTGTGGATGCTTGGTCGTTTGAGCTCCACAGGTGCTTTAGTGGAAATAGGCAGGTTTTAGTGGAAATAGGCAGGTAGCTTTGTTTGACAGTCTGGCTCCGACTAAGGGGTCGCCATGCACCCCGAGCAGTCTGCAGACGCCGTATTCCCGGTACCGCCTGTAAGCCACGTGGAGTGATTCTCCTCAGTCCGGTAGCACGCCAGCTGAGAGCACTTATACGCCGGCGTGAGTCACACACGCATCCTAGCGCCAACTGTGTAGTCCCTGTGCTGCAACAGGACTACAGATACTTTATTTATCACACATCTCTCGTGCAGTTAACGGAGATAGTGCGAATTCCTATTCCCGCTCCGGTGTGCTCTAACACGGAGGGGATTGCTATTTAAATTGGTTGTTTTACCTTCTCACCTGGAAGGTGTTCGGCCGCAGTCCACCAGGCTGCATCGCGGACTCCGGGGTCGGTTGCATTCTATTATAATAAAGTTGTTTGCAACCGTCCCCTTAACAGTATTAGAGCGCCAGGGTCTTGCTGAACATGGCTGACAACCAGCAATTGCAGCGCTATATACAGCAGCTTGAGGCCAGACTTAGGACTCTGGAACAAGCTGACCCGGTAGATGATATCACTGCAGTAGCTACCTGGTCCACCAGGCTGCATCGCGGACCCCGGGGTCGGTTGCATTCCATTATAATAAAGTTGTTTGCAACCGTCCCCTTAACAGTATTAGAGCGCCAGGGTCTTGCCGAACATGGCTGACAACCAGCAATTGCAGCGCTATATACAGCAGCTTGAGGCCAGACTTAGGACTCTGGAACAAGCTGACCCGGTAGATGATATCACTGCAGTAGCTACCTGGTCCACCAGGCTGCATCGCGGACCCCGGGGTCGGTTGCATTCCATTATAATAAAGTTGTTTGCAACCGTCCCCTTAACAGTTGTTGCACACTTTATTGTTAAGTATATAATTCCACATGTGTTAATTCATAGTTTTGATGCCTTCAGTGTAAATGTACAATTTTCATAGTCATGAAAATACAGAAAAATCTTTAAATGAGAAGGTGTGTCCAAACTTTTGGTCTGTACTGTACATCAATGCCACAGTACTGCTGAACATAGTAATAATTATGGTCGCCTATGAACTCCAGTCATGGGCTGGCTTTCACAGGAGTACCATCATGACAGGCACAGGCATGTTCAGCAGACCCTTGGTCATCATGGCAACCCTTTGGCGCCCCGTGATCACATCACAGGCGTGCCAAGGGGCTAATAGGACAGTGTGCCCCCTGCTGGCACACTGTAAATGCCGCTGTTAGAAATTGACAGCGGCATTTCACAGGTTAACAGCCGTGATTTGAGCTCTGCTCTATAAGTGGCTGTTACAGGCAGGTGATGGCTGAATAACACAGCCATCATCTGCCGGGAAAAATGCGGGCTCAGCTTGTGAGCCCGATTCAAAAGCTGGAAGATGGTATATGATGTACCGGTGCGTCATATGTCAGAAAGGGGTTGATAAATTATTATTTTTACTATTGCCTGACTAACAACATTTTTTTTGTTTTAGAAAAGGCATGGAATGTTATAAAATTATAATAAAAAATGTATACTCACTGACTGTATCCTCTGATGCTCCTAGACAGGCTGGTATCACTCTCAGAATGAAATGACAAGCTTCTATTCTTCAATCATCTGACCACTGAGACCTGTGATTGGCTGCAGTGGTCAGGTAAGTGGAATGAGACATCATTAGCTGTGCATTGGATGTTGTACTGCTGCAGCCAATCACAGGTGACTGAAAGCGGGACACAATTGCTTTTTGTAACAGCAAAAAACACCAAAACTGTCTGTGCTGGATGGAGTTTAGAGAAGGTGAATATACCTTTTTTTATTATTTTAGAACATTTCCTGCACTTTCTAAAAGAAAAATATTATCAAGTCGGGCAACTCATTGAAGATAAGGAACACACACCGCAATATCATTTATTTTATTCATAGTGCCAACATATTGCACATTATAAATTGTCCTCATTCACATCAATACCTTGTCCTAATTGGGGCTTGGAGTCTAAATTTCTGTATCCCTAGCAACCAAGCTTAACTATGGTATCTCTCAGCAGGGGGTAAGTAAAGGGCTGCTGTATTTCAAATTGCCTCTTACACTACCCAATATTCAAATGAATGGGGTGTGTAGCCTGCAAGTGAATATCACTAATACACATGACAGTACAGAACAATCCATTTTAAATTTGAGATTACAAACATAAATTTACACACTGACCTGCATATCCTAAAAAGATTATAAGTAGATCAGTGGAGGTGCACTTTAAGGCCACGGCCCCTCTATCAGTCTTCGGTCAGTATTCTGTCAGTATTTTTTCTCAGGAATGGGAGCCAAAACCAGGAGTGGAACAATCAGAGAAAAGGTCTAATAGAAACAAGTCACCAATTCTGCATTTATCACCCACTCCTGGTTTTGGCTCCCACTCCTGAGAAAAAATACTGACCAAATACTGACCAAATACTGATAGTGAGGCCATGGCTAACTCTCAGACTCTATCAGATGCACTTTCATTTACAATGCAGTCGGTGCTATAAACTTGGGTTAGATCCTGATTATGGAGTTCTAAATCCTAAAGGTGTCTTCTAACATGAAAGTTGAAAGGGAACCGGCCTTGTTGAAAATGCAGTAAAATCTCAATCTTCAGTTGTGTGGTTTAAAGCAAAATGAGAGGAGCAAATTTATAAATATTTCAATAATCCTTATAAGTAATCTTCTGCACATTCTTGGCTTAAGAGTCCAGTGGGCAGTCTTACCCAGTGACTGACTGCTATCTCTGTATGCACAATGATACAGGAAAGGCTGTCAATCACTGAGTAGGACCGCCCACAACTCCTAGTGTGACTGGCTCATCTGATGAGGTAGATTCTTTAAGTCATAAGTCAGAGTGAGCAACAAAGACTGGAGGAGCAGGCCTTGATGGTCATCAGCAAGAACTAGGACAGCAGAACTAGGACAGCAGGATTTGCAGATGGGCAGACAGACCAGTGGAGGAGGAAATACCAGGAAAAATAGCTGTAAAAAAATCCGGGACTTCTAGCAGGCAAATGGTTAATAGCAGATTTGTATGCAATCAGGAACTAGCCGCAGAATGATAGCTAATGGCAGAGAGATATGCTAATAAGAACTTGTAGCAGACAGTTGGTTAATGGCAGAGACATATCTAATCAGGAAGTTGCAGCAGTCAGATGGGTAACTGCAGGATGGCAGTGCTAGATAAGCGAACTGGTTAAATGCTTGCAATGATGTGGTTACTCACACAGGAATAGTATTGATGAATGATAATGAGATACCTTGCTTGCAAAGACATGCGTTTTAACAGCACCATTATTAGCTGAGTCCGGTCACAGGTACTTGTCGCAGCAGAGTTGAGAATGAAATGGCACTAGGATTCATAGGACTTAGCTAGGAAGTAGTTGCAGATTGTTGGATAGAAGGCAGGACTTTGCTGGAAAGATGATTAGTCAGCTGAGTGAAGTGGTTGATGAAGACAAACTCCTGTAATACACGTGGTAGGTGAAAGCTATGCTTCTTGAATACTCAGACAGCACAGGCTGCCTGAGCTGGCCTTAAAATGCCTTGCGTGACAATGTCAGAGGTGTTTGCTGGGTTTCCACAGTAGCCTGACATGGTCTACCACAAAGAAAGCTGGCCATAGGGGAAGGAAACAAGGTCCAGCGCCTGAGCCGGGACATTGTTTTCTACGGTGGCTTTACATAGTCTTAATAATGGCTCAAGTCCCCAAAAAGTGGTTGGTGCATCTTAGGGGGTACACGCTATGCATCTAGGATATCACACTTTGTTATATTTTAAATAGATGTGCAGTTCATAGTTTTTAAGTCTTTTATTGTGGTGAGGGGGATGATGGTTTAGGAAATGGTTTAAGAGACTGACACCATCTCCATCTTTGGAAGAGATGAGGATTTGGGAGGATGGTCCTTATATTGAATAAGCTAATTAGAAAATCTCTATCATGCTTAGCGACCTAACAGCTAATTCCTGTCCATTATTTTTCTGGCTATGTCAGCTGTTTTCAGATCATTTTTCTCTAGCCAGCTCTTGAAACTATGCAGATACATTACACTTTGTTGGATTAGGTCAAACAAAATGACTTGCTCCAGAGGTATAGTAAATTGGTGTTTTATGTCCCTATATTTCCACCCAAATTATTTTCTAAAAGCTCCGAGCAGTTTTGGCCTAATTATGGAAGATAAATGATTTCTTTATACTGAGTTTAAGGAGGACTCAACAGAGAGAGCGGAGAAAACCTGGCCATTATTTGCTGCATGGCACGGCTGATAGAGGTTTTTACACGCAGCTAAGGATTGCTTGGTCCAAGTCCGCATCCCTCCAGGTCATTGAATCCTGTTCAAACTTATCACAATACATTGGTGAAATGTCTTCTTGTACCGAAATTTTCCTTGAAAAAGAAAAGTCGTCTGCTGAATGTTGGGGTTTCTCATACATCGGTTATTAAGTCACTCTGTAAAGTTTTTGTATTATAATTTAAAGGGGTTTTCTAGGCAAATCATATACTAGTGGTCATGTGATAAGTGCTTGAATTGGCAAGCAGAGTGCCAAGTCCTGACTGTGTGTTTGTTACACATTGTTAGGATTCAGCATGCTACAGTGCTTGCCGAAAATTTGCCATGGAACAGAAAAACCCTGTAACAGTTTTATTTACTCTGCCCATTACAGTACTTAAAAACATAAGGCTAACTCATCCATTTTTTGGCATAAAGGAAAACAACAAACCATAAATTGTGTCACTCATCGTTCCTTGTGCAAAAATATGAGACTTTTTGCAATTATTGTGTAGGCTACTTTTACCACTTTTAGGCTAATTGCTGTAAACCTGGATTAAATATGAACAGCGCCATTTAAAAAAAATCCCAAATATCGCAATTTTCACTTAAATACGGGGTGGGGTAAAAAGTGAGAAATTAGTTGTATCAGAAATGTTACATCTAACGATGCTCCAAAATGATCAAACATTGTGAGACACTTTGGCACAAACAACGGCAACGCAGCATAAAGTAAAACTGACTCCCCAAATTTTCCTGATGAACATGATGAATCATCTCTAGTTTCCTAAACAGGAAATTTTTTGCCTGGTAGTTTAGACATCATCAGAGGTGCAACGTGAAGCTTTTCGGCTTTGATGCAAAATCGGCATCAAGCTCCTCAGCTATCCCCCATATTTTATAGTGATTGTGGACATTGATGTCTGCAAATGTAACAAAGGGCCGCCTTTAGGACCACAAGGGAACAAGACCAAGATGGGGAAACAGCTCTAGATGCTAATATATATAATCGTCTTATCCCGTCTGTCTGTCTGTCCTTTGTGTCCAGGAAATCCCGCGTCGCTGATTTGTCCGGCCGCGGCCAATCAACGACGCGGGATTTCAGAACAAGATGGCGGCCATTAGCGGCTCATCTGCGGCACGAAGGTCAGCGGCTATGCAGCCGGGAGATGACTGGCGCTAGCTCGCAGCAGAAGTACCCCGACCGGCGGCCTAGGCGGCGCAGCTCCCCGGGGCCTCCCTTCTCACTTGCTGTCGGGAGATCAGCGGCCGTAGCCGCTGATCTCCCGACGGTAGCCGCATGGAAGTCAGCGACGATGCCGCCGGCCGCGACCAATCAGCGATATTGGCGCCAAATTTACACTCTTGCCCTCACACTCACCCGCTCACACGCACACCCACAGACGCTCACACTCTCACCCTCACACTCTCACCCTCACACCCTCACCCACTCACGCTCACACCGTCACCCTCACACGCTCATCCTCACACGCTCACCCTCACGCGCTCACCCTCACGCACTCACCCTCACACGCTCACCCCCACACACTCACGCTCACCCTCAGACGCTCACCCTCAGACGCTCATCCTCAGACGCTCACCCTCACACACTCCCACGCTCACCCTCACACACTCCCACGCTCACCCTCACACACTCCAACGCTCACCCTCACACCCGCACATGCACACCCTCACACGTTCACCCTCAGACGCTTACCCTCACACTTGCTCACCCTCAGACGCTCACCCTCAGACGCTCAGCCTCAGACGCTTACCCTCAGACGCTCACCCTCAGACGCTCACCCTCAGACGCTCACCCTCAGACGCTCACCCTCACACACTCCCACGCTCACCCTCACACACTCCCACGCTCACCCTCACACACTCCCACGCTCACCCTCACACGCACACCCTCACACGCTCACCCTCAGACGCTTACCCTCACACCCGCTCACCCTCAGACGCTCACCCTCACACACTCCCACGCTCACCCTCACACACTCCCACGATCACCCTCAAACACTCCCACACTAACCCTCACACACTCCCACGCTCACCCTCACACCCTCACACGCACACCCTCACACGCTCACCCTCAGACGCTTACCCTCACACGCGCTCACCCTCAAACGCTCACCCTCAGACGCTCATCCTCAGATGCTCACCCTCACACACTCCCACGCTCACCCTCACACCCTCACATGCACACCCTCACACGCTCACCCTCAGACGCTTACCCTCACACCTGCTCACCCTCAGACGCTCACCCTCAGACGCTCACCCTCAGACGCTCATCCTCAGACGCTCATCCTCAGACGCTCAGCCTCAGACGCTCACCCTCAGACGCTTACCCTCACACCCGCTCGCCATCAGACGCTCACCCTCAGACGCTCACCCTCACACACTCCCACGCTCACCCACATACACTCCCACGCTCACCCTCACACACTCCGACGCTCACCCTCACACCCTCACACGCTCACCCTCAGACGCTCACCCTCAGACGCTCACCCTCACACACTCCCGCGCTCACCCTCACACACTCCCACGCTCACCCTCACACACTCCCACGCTCACCCTCACACCCTCACATGCACACCCTCACACACTCCCACGCTCACCCTCACAAGCACACCCTCACACGCTCACCCTCAGACGCTTACCCTCACACCCGCTCACCCTCAGACGCTCACCTTCAGACGCTCACCCTCAGACGCTCACCCTAACACACTCCCACGCTCACCCTCACACACTCCCACGCACACCCTCACACGCACACCCTCACACGCTCACCCTCAGACGCTTACCCTCACACCCGCTCACCCTCAGACGCTTACCCTCAGATGCTCATCCTCAGACGCTCACCCTCAGACACTCACCCTCAGACACTCACCCTCAGACGCTCACCCTCAGATGCTCACCCTCACACACGCCCACGCTAACCCTCACACACTCCCACGCTCACCCTCACACACTCCCACGCTCACACTCACATCCTCACATGCACACCCTCACACGCTCACTCTCAGACGCTTACCCTCACACCCGCTCACCCTCAGATGCTCACCCTCAGACGCTTACCCTCAGATGCTCACCCTCATACGCTCCCACGCTCACCCTCACACACTCCCACGCTCACCCTCACACACTCCCACGCTCACCCTCACACCCTCACACGCACACCCTCACACGCTTACCCTCAGAGGCTTACCCTCACTCCCACTCACCCTCAGACGCTCACCCTCACACACTCCCACGCTCACCCTCACACCCTCACATGCACACCCTCACACGCTCACCCTCAGACGCTTACCCTCACACCCGCTCACCCTCAGACGCTCACCCTCAGACGCTCACCCTCAGATGCTCACCCTCAGACGCTCACCCTCAGACGCTCATCCTCAGACGCTCATCCTCAGACGCTCACCCTCAGACGCTCACCCTCAGATGCTTACCCTCACACCCACACACCCTTAGACGCTCACCCTCAGATGCTCACCCTCAGACTCCTACCCTCAGACGCTCACCCTCACAAACTCCCACGCTCACCCTCATACACTCCCACGCTCACCCTCACACACTCCCACGCTCACCCTCACACACTCCAACGCTCACGCTCACACCCTCACACGCACACCCTCACACGGACAGCCTCACACGCTCACCCTCAGACGCTTACCCTCACAACCGCTCACCCTCAGACGCCCACCCTCAGATGCTCATCCTCAGACGCTCACCCTCAGACACTAACCCTCAGACGCTCACCCTCAGATGCTCACCCTCACACACTCCCACGCTCACCCTTACACCCTCACATGCACACCCTCACACGCTCACCCTCAGACGCTTACCCTCACACCCGCTCACCCTCAGACGCTCACCCTCAGACGCTCACCCTCAGACGCTCACCCTCAGACGCTCATCCTCAGACGCTCATCCTCAGACGCTCATCCTCAGACGCTCACCCTCAGACGCTCACCCTCAGACGCTTACCCTCACACCCGCTCGCCCTCAGACGCTCACCCTCAGACGCTCACCCTCAGACGCTTACCCTCAGACGCTCACCCTCACACACTCCCACGCTCACCCACATACACTCCGACGCTCACCCTCACACCCTCACACGCTCACCCTCAGACGCTCACCCTCAGACGCTCACCCTCAGATGCTCACCCTCAGACGCTCACCCTCACACACTCCCACGCTCACCCTCACACACTCCCACGCTCACCCTCACACACTCCCACGCTCACCCTCACACGCACACCCTCACACGGACACCCTCACACGCTCACCCTCAGACGCTTACCCTCACAAACGCTCACCCTCAGACGCCCACCCTCAGATGCTCATCCTCAGACGCTCACCCTCAGACGCTCACCCTCACACACTCCCACGCTCACCCTCACACACTCCCACGCTCACCCTCACACGCACACCCTCACACGGACACCCTCACACGCTCACCCTCAGACGCTTACCCTCACAAACGCTCACCCTCAGACGCCCACCCTCAGATGCTCATCCTCAGACGCTCACCCTCAGACACTCACCCTCACACGCTCACCCTCAGACGCTTACCCTCACACCCGCTCACCCTCAGACGCTCATCCTCAGACGCTCATCCTCAGACGCTCATCCTCAGACGCTCACCCTCAGACGCTCACCCTCAGACGCTTACCCTCACACCCGCTCGCCCTCAGACGCTCACCCTCAGACGCTCACCCTCAGACGCTTACCCTCAGACGCTCACCCTCACACACTCCCACGCTCACCCACATACACTCCCACGCTCACCCTCACACACTCCGACGCTCACCCTCACACCCTCAGACGCTCACCCTCAGAAGCTCACCCTCAGACGCTCACCCTCAGACGCTCACCCTCACACACTCCCGCGCTCACCCTCACACACTCCCACGCTCACCCTCGCACACTCCCACGCTCACCCTCACACCCTCACATGCACACCCTCACACACTCCCACGCTCACCCTCACAAGCACACCCTCACACGCTCACCCTCAGACGCTTACCCTCACACCCGCTCACCCTCAGACGCTCACCTTCAGATGCTCACCCTCAGACGCTCACCCTCACACACTCCCACGCTCACCCTCACACACTCCCACGCTCACCCTCACACCCTCACACGCACACCCTCACACGCTCACCCTCAGACGCTTACCCTCACACCCGCTCACCCTCAGACGCTCACCCTCAGATGCTCATCCTCAGACGCTCAACCTCAGACACTCACCCTCAGACACTCACCTTCAGACGCTCACCCTCAGATGCTCACCCTCACACATGCCCACGCTCACCCTCACACACTCCCACGCTCACCCTCACACACTCCCACGCTCACCCTCACACCCTCACATGCACACCCTCACACGCTCACTCTCAGACGCTTACCCTCACACCCGCTCACCCTCAGATGCTCACCCTCAGACGCTTACCCTGAGATGCTCACCCACATATGCTCCAACGCTCACCCTCACACACTCCCACGCTCACCCTCACACACTCCCACGCTCACCCTCACACCCTCACACGCACACCCTCACACGCTTACCCTCAGACCCTTACCCTCACTCCCACTCACCCTCAGACGCTCACCCTCACACACTCCCACGCTCACCCTCACACACTCCCACGCTCACCCTCACACCCTTACATGCACACCCTCACACGCTCACCCTCAGACGCTTACCCTCACACTCGCTCACCCTCAGACGCTCACCCTCAGACACTCACCCTCAGACGCTCACCCTCAGACGCTCATCCTCAGACGCTCATCCTCAGACGCTCACCCTCAGACGCTCACCCTCAGATGCTTACCCTCACACCCGCACACCCTTAGACGCTCACCCTCAGACGCTCACCCTCAGACTCTTACCCTCAGACGCTCACCCTCACACATGCCCACGCTCACCCTCACACACTCCGACGCTCACCCTCACACACTCCCACGCTCACCCTCACACCCTCACATGCACACCCTCACACGCTCACTCTCAGACGCTTACCCTCACACCCGCTCACCCTCAGATGCTCACCCTCAGACGCTTACCCTGAGATGCTCACCCACATACGCTCCAACGCTCACCCTCACACACTCCCACGATCACCCTCACACACTCCCACGCTCACCCTCACACCCTCACACGCACACCCTCACACACTTACCCTCAGACGCTTACCCTCACTCCCACTCACCCTCAGACGCTCACCCTCACACACTCCCACGCTCACCCTCACACACTCCCACGCTCACCCTCACACCCTTACATGCACACCCTCACACGCTCACCCTCAGACGCTTACCCTCACACTCGCTCACCCTCAGACGCTCACCCTCAGACACTCACCCTCAGACGCTCACCCTCAGACGCTCATCCTCAGACGCTCATCCTCAGACGCTCACCCTCAGACGCTCACCCTCAGATGCTTACCCTCACACCCGCACACCCTTAGACGCTCACCCTCAGACGCTCACCCTCAGACTCTTACCCTCAGACGCTCACCCTCACACACTCCCACGCTCACCCTCACACATTCCCACGCTCACCCTCACACACTCCCACGCTCACCCTCACATGCACACCCTCACACGCTCACCCTCAGACGCTTACCCTCACACCCGCTCACCCTCAGACGCTCACCCTCAGACGCTCACCCTCAGTCGCTTACTCTCAGACGCTCAACCTCACACACTCCCACGCTCACCCTCACACACTCCCACGATCACCCTCACACACTCCCACACTCACCCTCACACACTCCCACGCTCACCCTCACACCCTCACACGCACACCCTCACCCTCAGACGCTCACCCTCACACCCGCTCACCCTCAGACGCTCACCCTCAGACGCTCACCCTCAGACGCTCACCCTCACACACTCCCACGCTCGCCCTCACACACTCCCACGCTCACCCTCACACACTCCCACGCTCACCCTCACACGCACACCCTCACACGCTCACCCTCAGACGCTTCCCCTCACACCCGCTCACCCTCAGACGCTCACCCTCAGATGCTGATCCTCAGACGCTCACCCTCAGACACTCACCCTCAGACGCTCACCCTCAGATGCTCACCCTCACACACTCCCACGCTCATCCTCACACACTCCCACGCTCACCCTCACACCCTCACACGCACTCCCTCACACGCTCACTCTCAGATGCTTACCCTCACACCCGCTCACCCTCAGATGCTCACCCTCAGGCGCTCACCCTCAGACTCTTACCCTCAGACGATCACCCTCACACGCTCCCACGCTCACCCTCACACACTACCATGCTCACCCTCACACACTCCCACGCTCACCCTCACACACTCCAACGCTCACCCTCACACCCTCACACGCACACCTTCACACGTTCACCCTCAGATGCTTACCCTCACACCCGCTCACCCTCAGACGCTCACCCTCAGACGTTCACCCTCAGACGCTCACCCTCACACACTCCCACGCTCACCCTCACACACTCCCACGCTCACCCTCACACACTCCCACACTCACCCTCACACCCTCACATGCACACCCTCACACGCTCACCCTCAGACGCTTACCCTCACACCCGCTCACACTCAGACGCTCACCCTCAGATGCTGATCCTCAGACGCTCACCCTCAGACACTCACCCTCAGAAGCTCACCCTCTGATGCTCACCCTCACACACTCCCACGCTAACCCTCACACACTCCCACGCTCACCCTCACATCCTCACACGCACTCCCTCACACGCTCACTCTCAGACGCTTACCCTCACACCCGCTCACCCTCAGATGCTCACCCTCAGGCGCTCACCCTCAGACTCTTACCCTCAGACGCTCACCCTTAAACACTCCCACGCTCACCCTCACACACTCCCACGCTCACCCTCACACACTCCCACGCTCACCCTCACACGCACACCCTCACACGCTCACCCTCAGACGCTTCCCCTCACACCCGCTCACCCTCAGACGCTCACCCTCAGATGCTGATCCTCAGACGCTCACCCTCAGACACTCACCCTCAGACACTCACCCTCAGATGCTCACCCTCACACACTCCCACGCTCATCCTCACACACTCCCACGCTCACCCTCACACCCTCACACGCACTCCCTCACACGCTCACTCTCAGATGCTTACCCTCACACCCGCTCACCCTCAGATGCTCACCCTCAGGCGCTCACCCTCAGACTCTTACCCTCAGACGCTCACCCTCACACGCTCCCACGGTCACCCTCACACACTCCCATGTTCACCCTCACACACTCCCACGCTCACCCTCACACCCTCACACGCACACCCTCACACGCTCACCCTCAGACGCTTACCCTCACACCCGCTCACCCTCAGACGCTCACCCTCAGACGTTCACCCTCAGACGCTCACCCTCACACACTCCCACGCTCACCCTCACACACTCCCACGCTCACCCTCACACACTCCCACGCTCACCCTCACACCCTCACACGCTCACCCTCAGACGCTTACCCTCACACCCGCTCACACTCAGACGCTCACCCTCAGATGCTGATCCTCAGACGCTCACCCTCAGACACTCACCCTCAGATGCTCACCCTCAGATGCTCACCCTCACACACTCCCACGCTCACCTTCACACACTCCCACGCTCACCCTCACATCCTCACACGCACTCCCTCACACACTCACTCTCAGACGATTACCCTCACACCCGCTCACCCTCAGATGCTCACCCTCAGGCGCTCACCCTCAGACTCTTACCCTCAGACGTTCACCCTCAAACACTCCCACGCTCACCCTCACACACTCCCACGCTCACCCTCACACACTACAACGCTCACCCTCACACCCTCACACGCACACCCTCACGCGCTCACCCTCAGACGCTTACCCTCACACCCGCTCACCCTCAGACGCTCACCCTCAGACGCTCACCCTCAGATGCTAACCCTCACACACTCCCACGCTCACCCTCACACGCCCACACGCACACCCTCACACGCTCACCCTCAGACGCTTACCCTCACACCCACTCACCCACAGACACTCACCCTCAAACGCTCACCCTCAGACGCTCACCCTCAGACGCTCATCCTTAGATGCTCACCCTCAGACGCTTACCCTCAGACGCTTACCCTCACACCCGCTCACCCTCAGACGCTCACCCTCAGGCGCTTACCCTCAGACGCTTACCCTCAGACGCTCACCCTCAGACGCTCACCCTCAGACGCTCCCCCTCAGACGCTCACCCTCAGACTCTCACCCTCACACTCTCACGCTCACCCTCACACACTCCCACGCTCACCCTTACACACCCCCACGCTCACCCTCACACACTCCCACGCTCACCCTCACACACTCCCACGCTCACCCTCACACCCTCACACGCACACCCTCACACGCTCACCCTCAGATACTTACCCTCATACCCGCTCACCCTCAGACGCTCACCCTCAGGCGCTCACCCTCAGACGCTCACCCTCAGACGCTCACCCTCAGACGCTGATCCTCAGACGCTGATCCTCAGACGCCCACCCTCAGACGCTCACCCTCAGTCGCTTACCCTCAGACGCTCACCCTCGCATACTCCCACGCTCACCCTCACACACTCCCACGCTCACCCTCACACACTCCCACGCTCACCCTCTCACCCACTCACCCTCAGACGCTCACCCTCAGACGCTCACCCTCAGACGCTTACCCTCCCACGCTCACCCTCACACACTCCCACGCTCACCCTCACACACTCCCACGCTCACCCTCACACCCTCACATGCACTCCATCACACGCTCACCCTCAGACGCTTACCCTCACACCCGCTCACCCTCAGACGCTCACCCTCAGATGCTCACCCTCAGACGCTCACCCTCAGTCGCTTACCCTCAGATGCTCACCCTCACACACTCCCACGCTCACCCTCACACACTCCCACGATCACCCTCACACACTCCCACACTCACCCTCACACACTCCCACGCTCACCCTCACACCCTCACACGCACACCTCACCCTCAGACGCTTACCCTCACACCCGCTCACCCTCAGACGCTCACCCTCAGACGCTCACCCACACACACTCCCACGCTCACGCTCACACACTCCCACGCTCACCCTCACACACTCCCACGCTCACCCTCACACGCATACCCTCACACGCTCACCCTCAGACACTTACCCTCATACCCGCTCACCCTCAGACGCTCACCCTCAGATGCTCATCCTCAGACGCTCACCCTCAGACACTCACCCTCTGACGCTCACCCTCAGATGCTCACCCTCACACACTCCCACACTCACCCTCACACACTCCCACGCTCACCCTCACACACTTTCACGCTCACCCTCACACCCTCACACGCACACCCTCACACGCTCACTCTCAGACGCTTACCCTCACACCCGCTCACCCTCAGACGCTCACCCTCAGACGCTCACCCTCAGACGCTCACCCTCAGACGCTTACCCTCAGAAGCTCACCCTCACACACTCCCACGCTCACCCTCACACACTCCCACGCTCACCCTCACACCCTCACACGCACACCCTCACACGCTCACCCTCAGACGCTTACCCTCACACCCGCTCACCCTCAGACGCTCACCCTCAGACACTCACCCTCAGACGCTCACCCTCACACACTCCCACGCTCACCCTCACACACTCCCATGCTCACCCTCACACGCTCACCCTCAGACGCTTACCCTCACACCCGCTCACCCTCAGATGCACACCCTCAGACGCTCACCCTCAGACGCTGACCCTCAGACGCTTACCCTCTCACCCACTCACTCTCAGACGCTCACCCTCAGACGCTCACCCTCAGACGCTTACCCTCAGACGCTAACCCTCAGACGCTTACCCTCACACACTCCCGTGCTCACCCTCACACACTCCCACGCTCACCCTCACACACTCCCACGCTCACCCTCACACGCACACCCTCACACGCTCACTCTCAGACGCTTACCCTCACACCCGCTCTCCTTCAGACGCTCACCCTCAGACGCTCACCCTCACACTCCCACGCTCACCCTCACACACTCCCACGCTCACCCTCACACACTCCCACGCTCACCCTCACACGTACACCCTTACACACTTACCCTCAGACGCTTACCCTCACACCCGCTCACCCTCAGACGCTCACCCTCAGACGCTCACCCTCAGACGCTCACCCTCAGACACTCACCCTCAGACGCTCACACCCTCAGACGCTCCCACGCTCACCCTCACACACTCCCACGCTCACCCTCACACCCTCACACGCATACCCTCACACGCTCACCCTCACACGCATACCCTCACACGCTCACCCTCAGATGCTTACCCTTACACCCGCTCACCCTCAGACGCTCACCCTCAGATGCTCACCCTTAGACGCTCACCCTCAGACGCTCACCCTCACATACTCCCACGCTCACCCTCACACACTCCCACGCTCACCCTCACACGCACACCCTCACACGCTCTCCCTCAGATGCTTACCCTCACACCCGTTCACCCTCAGACGCTCACCCTCAGACGCTCACCCTCAGACGCTCAACCTCAGACGCTCACCCTCAGGCGCTCATTCTCACATGCTCACCCTCACACCCTCACACGCTCACCCTCAGACGCTCATTCTCACATGCTCACCCTCACACGCTCACACCCTCACACGCTCACACCCTCACACGCACACCCTCACACGCACACCCTCATCCTCAGATGCTCACCCTTAGACGCTCACCCTCAAACTCTCAGACGCTCATCCTCAGACGCTCACCCTCAGACGCTCACCCTCAGACGCTCACCCTCAGACGCTCACCCTCAGATGCTCACCCTCAGACGCTTACCCTCAGACGCTCTCACCCTTACACGCTCACACGCTTACCATCACACGCACACCCACAAATGCTCACACTCTCACATGCTCACCCTCACACCCTCACCCTTACCCGCTCACCCTCACAAGCACACCCACAGACTCTCACACTCTCACACGCTCACCCTCACACCCTCACCCTTACCCGCTCACCCTCACACTCTCACCCTCACACGCTCACCCTCACACGCTCACCCTCACACGCTCACCCTCACATGCTCACCCTCACACGCTCACCCTCTCACGCTCACCAGCTCACCTTCACCCGCTCACACGCACACCCTCAGACGCTCACACCTTCACACGCTCACCCTCACACGCTCACCCTCACCCCCTCACACGCACACCCTCAAACGCTCTCACCCTCACACGCTCACCCTCACATGCTCACCCTCACACGCTCACTCTCACACGCTCACCCTCACTCGCTCACCCTGAGACGCTCACCCTTACACGCTCACCCTCACACACTCACCCTCACCCGCTCACCCTCACACACACACGCTCACCCACAAATCCTCAGACACTCACCCTCACACGCTCACCCTCAGACGCTCTCACCCTCACACGCTCACCCTCACCCGCTCACACGCACACCCACAGACGCTCACACTCTCAGACGCTCATCCTCACCCGCACACCCTCACACGCTCACACCATCACCCTCACACTCTCATCCTCACATGCTCACCCTCACGCGCTCACCCTCACACGCTCACGACCACACGCTCACCCTCACACGCTCACCCCCACACACTCATCCTCTCACGCTCATCCTCACACGCTCACCCTCACAATCTCACCTCACACGCTCATTTTCACCCTCACACGCTCTCCCTCACACGCTCAACCTCACACTCTCACCCTCACACGCTCACCCTCACACGCTCACCCTCACACGCTCACCCTCACATGCTCATGACCACACACTAACCCTCGCCTGCTCACCCTCACATGCTCACCCTCACACACTCACACTCTCACCCGCTCCCACACTCACCCTCACATGCTCCCACGCTCACCTCACACGCACACCCGCACACGCTCACTCACACCCTCACACGCTCACCCTCAAACGCTCACCCTCACACGCACACCCTCACTTGCACACCCTCACACGCACACCCTCACACCCGCACACGCTCACCCTCACATGGTCACCCTCACATGCTCACACGCTCACCCTCACACGCTCACACGTACACCTCCACACGCTCACCCTCACACGCACACCCTCACACGCTCACCCTCACACACTCATTCTCACTTTCTCACCCTCACACGCTCACCCGCTCACCCTGTGCTAGCCGGTCATCTCCCTCACACGCTCACCCGCCCACCCTGTGCTAGGCTGTCATCTCCCGGCTGCTCGCAGCAAAAGTACCCCGACTGGCGGCCTCGCTCCCCGGTCCTCTAAAATTCATTAGGGGCCCCGGGGGGATAAATTGGGGGTTAATTTAAAGTAGTGCACAACCCATTTAAACACTGCTTCGCTGATTAGTCGCGCCCGGTCACCTGCATACATATTCTAGAATACCCAATGCGTTAGAATCAGGCCACCATCTAGTATTTAAAGAAGTCCTGTCACCAGGTGAAAAGTGGCCAGTAGAGATGAGCGAACCCGAACTTAAAAGTTTGGGGCAAGTACCCCTGAACACGGACTTCTCCCGGAAGTCCGTTGCAATTTTCGGAGTTACGGGGGAAGTCAGGAGAGAGAGAGAATTTTCTAGATCAAAAGTTCAGGTCTCCATTGTTTTCAGGTTCTGGTTCAAGTTCAAGTACAGTTCTGGTACCCGAACCGAACTTTGGAATAAAGTTTGGGTCGGGTACCAGAACCCAAACTTCCACGGGCCTGCTCATCGTTAGTGGCCAGTTTTTGCTCTTATTTTATCCCTGCTGTTCCTCTGAGTATGCAGCTTTTTTTTAATCTGTCATAAGGTTCTAGAAATATGGTCCTTTTTATTTAGTGCTATTTTTATGGTCTTTACTAAGGGGGCATGGATCACAGGATCCTCAGGGGCATGTCTTTAGACTGCTGTGCATAATTGCCTTGTGAGCAATGCGCCCTTAGTAAAGATCATAAAATTAGCACTAAATAAAAAAAAAACACCCATATCTCTGGAACCATATAGTGGGTTTTAATAAAACAAAAAATTGAATACTCAGGGGTGCAGCGGGAATAAAATATGAGAAAAAAAATGGCAACTTTGCTTCTGATGAAAGATCCACTTTAAAGATGTCCCAAATTTATCAGAAGTGCAAAACTGGTTTAAACAATTCTCATAATGAGAAATTCCACTCCCCCATTATGCCAAGGGGTATAGCTGTACAGGGTGAAAACGTTGCATTTACACCAGAAACTTAGAGCGTGGGAAAGCCCCATGGCTTCTCAGCCACATAAGGAAAATGTCAGTGCTATCCTTTGTACTTTGACATCACTGTGTGCATTTTACTTTGATGCTATGCCATTTGCTGTCACATAAGGATACTTATTATCTTATTTATTGGTGTTGCTGTGCACATTATTTCCATACTTTACTATGACTTTACTTTTTTTCACTTTTTATTGTCCCATATATGCGGTTACTACAACCCCTGGCAAAAATTATGGAATCACCCTGCTCGGAGGATGTTCATTCAGTTTTTTAATGTTGTTGAAAATAAGGAGATCACAGACATGGCACAAAACTAAAATCATTTCAAATGGCAACTAGGGCTTTAAGAAACACTAAAAGAAATCAAGATTAAAAATGTGGTACTCAGTAAGGGTAATTTTTTTCAGACCAAGCAGAGAGAAAAAATTATGGAATCACTCAATTCTGAGGAAAAATTTATGGAATCACCCTGTAAATTATCATTTTCAAAACTAACACCTGCATCAAATTAGATCTGCTCGTTAGTCTGCATCTAAAAAAGGAGTGATCACACATTGGAGAGCTGTTGCACCAAGTGGACTGACATGAATCATGGCTCCAAAATGAGAGTTGTCAATTGAAACAAAGGAGAGGATTATCAAACTCTTAAAAGAAGGTAAATCATCACGCAATGTTGCAAAAGATGTTGGTTGTTCACAGTCAGCTGTGTCTAAAATCTGGACCAAATACAATCAACATGGGAAGGTGGTTAAAGGCAAACATACTGGTAGACCAAGGAAGACATCTAAGCGTCAAGACCGGAAACCTAAAGCAATATGTCTCCAAAACAGGAAATGCACAACAAAACAAATGAGGAACGAATGGGAGGAAACTGGAGTCAATGTCTGTGACCGAACTGTAAGAAACCGCCTAAAGGAAATGGAATTTACATACAGAAAAGCTAAACATAAGCCATCATTAACACCTAAACAGAAAAAAAACAAGGTTACAATGGGCTAAGGAAAAGCAATCATGGATTGTGGATGACTGGATGAAAGTCATATTCAGTGATGAATCGCAAATCTGCATTGGGCAAGGTGATGATGCTGGAACTTTTGTTTGGTTCCGTTCCAGTGAGATTTATAATGATGACTGCATGAAGAGAACATGCAAATTTCCACAGTCATTGATGATATGGGGCTGCATGTCAGGTAAAGGCACTGGGGAGATGGCTGTCATTACATCTTTAATAAATGCCCAAGTTTACATTGATATTTTGGACAGTTTTCTTATCCCATCAATTGAAAGGATATTTGGGGATGATGACATCATTTTTCAACATGATAATGCATCCTGCCATAGAGCAAAAATGGTGAAAACATTCCTTGAAAGAAGACACATAAGGTCAATGTCATGGCCTGCAAATAGTCCGGATCTCAATCCAATTAAAATCTTTGGTGGAAGTTGAAGAAAATGGTCCATGACTAGGCTCCAACCTGCAAAGCTGATCTGGCAACAGCAATCAGAGAAAGTTGGAGCCAGATTGATGAAGAGTACTGTTTGTCACTCATTAAGTCCATGCCTCTGAGACTGCAAGCTGTCTTTACCCCTTTGCCCCTGAGGGTGGTTTGCACGTTAATGACCAGGCCAATTTTTACAATTCTGACCACTGTCACTTTATGAGGTAATTACTCTGAAACACTTCAATGGATCCCGCTGATTATGAGATTATTTTTTCTGGACATATTGTACTTCATGATAGTGGTAAAATTTCTTCAATATCACTCGCGTTTATTTGTGAAAAAATTGGAAATTTGGCAAAAATTTTGAAAATTTCACAAGTTTCAAAATTTGAATTTTTATTCCGTTAAATCAGAGAGGTATGTTACACAAAATAGTTAATAAATAACATTTCCCACATGTCTACTTTACATCAGCACAATTTTGGAACCCCAATTTTTTTTTTTATTAGTGCGCTATAAGGGTTAAAAGTTGATCAGTGACTTCTCATTTTTCCAACAAAATTTACAAAACCATTTTTTTAGGGATCACATCACATTTGAAGTGACTTTGAGGGGCCTTTATGACAGAAAATACCCAAAGGTGACACCATTCTAAAAACTGCACCCCTCAAGGTGCTCAAAACCACATTCAAGAAGTTTATTAACCCCTCACGTGCTTCACAGGAATTTGTGGAATGGGGTAGAAAAAAATGAACATTTAACTTTTTTCACAAAAATGTTACTTTAGACCCCAATTTTTTTATTTTTGCAAGGGTAACAGGAAAAATGGACCCCAAAATTTGTTGTGCAATTTCCCCTGAGTACGCAGATACCCCATAAGTGGGGAAAAACACTGTTTGGGCGCACAGCAGGGCTCAGAAGGGAAGGAGCGCCATTTGACTTTTTGAATGTAAAATTTGCTTGAATAATTAGCGGACGCCATGTTGCGTTTGGAGAGCCCTGATGTGCCTAAACACTGGAAACCCCCCACAAGTGACACCATTTTGTAAACTAGACCCCTCAGGGAACTTATCTAGATGTGTGGTGAGCATCTTGAACCCCCAGGTGCTTCACAGAAGTTTATAACATGGAGCCGTGAAAATAAAATTTTCACATTTTTCCCACAAAAATGTTTTCAGCCCCCAGTTTTGCATTTTCATAAGTGTAACAGGAGAAAATGCACCATGCAACTTGTTGTGCAATCTCTCCTGAGTAAGCCAATACCCCATATGTGGGGGAAAACTACTGTTTGGGTGCATGGCAGGGTTCGGAAGGGAAGGAACGCCATTTGACTTTTTGAATGTAAAATTTGCTTGAATAATTAGCGGATGTTCCCATGATGTGCCTAAACAGTGGAAAACCCCCACAACTGACACCATTTTGGAAACTAGACCCCTGAGGGAACTTATCTAGGTGTGTGGTGAGCACCCTTAACCCCTAGGTGCTTCACAGAAGTTTAGAACATGAAGCCGTGAAAAAAAAAAAATCTAACTTTTTCCACAAAAATGATCTTTTTGCCCCAATTTTTTTAGTTTCGCAAGGGTAAGAGGAGAAAATGGAACCTAAAAACTGTTGTGCAATTTCTCCTGAGTACGCCAATACCCCATATGTGAGGAAAATACACTGTTTGGGCGCACGTCAGGGTTCAGAATGGAAGGCACACTGTGTGACTTTTTGAACGCAAAATTGCCTGGAATCAAGAGCGGACGCCATGTCACATTTCGGGAGCCCCTGATGTGCCGAAATAGTGGAAACCCCCCACAAGTGACCCCATTTTGGAAACTAGACCCCTCAAGAATTTTATCAAGAGGTATAGTGTGCATTTTGAACCAAAAGGTACGACAGAATTTGATAACATTAGGTCATTATATTGAATAAGTTGTCATTAGTCTTGAGCACAAGTGCTCGCTACTTGAGTTTGCATCGGGTACTCGGGTATGCACCATGTATCACGGGTGCTCGAATGACATGCTTGAGTCCCCGCCCTGCATGTTTCACGGTCTTTAGACACCCAAAAAAAAAAAGCGGGGATCGCTCGTGCATGGCAGGCGATCCCAGCAACGTTTTTTTTGGCCGCAAAGCATATGGGGCAGAGACTTTAGCATGTGACTCGAGCACCCGCGATACTCAGTGCATACCCAAGTACCCGATGCAAACTCAAGTAGCGAGCACTTGTGCTCAACACTGGTCGCCATATTGTCATCATTTTTTTTTATAACCCTAGCCAAACCCTATCCCTAGCACAACCGTAACCCTAGAGTTTATTTTTTTATGCCGTTCCTCGTGCGGTATAAGTGATTAGACTACTTTATTCTTCGGGTCGGTGCGACTACAGAGATACCAGATTCATATGGGGTTTTTATGATTGACAGCTGTCACACACTAAAAGACGCTTTCTTTTGCAAAGACTAGTGTTTGCATCACCATATTTTGAGAGCTATAATTTTTCCATATTTTGGCCGACAGAGTCATGTGATGGCTTGTTTTTTGCGGGACTAGTTGACGTTTTTATTGGTACCATTTTTGGGCACGTGACATTTTTTGATCGCTTTCTATTCTGATTTTTGGGAGGCAGAGTAAACAAAAACCAACAATTCAGGAATTTTTTTTTGCGTTTTTTTTATGCCATTCCACGTGTGGTAAAATTGATAATGCAGCGTTATTCTTCAGGTCAGTGCATTTACAGCGGTACCGCATTTATATAGTTTTTTTTAATGTTTTGCCACTTTTACACAATAAAAACGATTTTCTAGAAAAAATAATTTTTTTGTATTGCTTTATTCTGAGAACTATAACTTTTTTTTTTCGGACAATGGAGCTTTTTTTATTTACATTCGTCTTTTTGATCGCGTGTTATTCCATTTTTTGTTTGGCGGTATGATGATAAAGCATTGTTTTTTGCTTCGTTTTTAATTTATTTTTTTTACCGTGTTCACTAAAGGGGTTAACTAGTGGGACAGTTTTATAGGTCAGGTTGTTCCGGATGCGGCGATACCAAATATGTGTACTTTTATTGGTTTATTATTTTTTTCATAATAAATAAATATTATGAGTTTAATATATTTTTATTTTTTGGGGATTATTTTTTTCTTTTTTTTTAAATATTTTTACACTTTTTTTAAATTTTTTTTTTCACTTTTCTACTTTTTTTTTTACTTTTACACATTGTCCCACTATGGGACTTTCACTTTTTGCAGCCTGATCGTCTGCATGGCATAGAGAGCAGCAGGTCCCTTTGTCATGCAGCCTGTCAGCGCTGCACACAGGGGAGACATTACTTTGGTCGCGCACTGCGCATGACCAACTAACGTCCTGCCTCCTGGTGACCCGGATGTTGTCATGACGACATCGGGTCGTCATGGCAACATCCGGAAGCCGCAGCAGACATCGCTGGACGCCGGCAGGAGAGGTGAGTATACAGATCACCTCCCCCCTTGCCACCGCAATGCTGCAATCGACTTCGATTGCAGCAGGTGCGGGACCGCTCCCTGCACATAGCACCGGGTGTCAGCTGTGACAATCAACTGACACCTGGCGGCGATCGCCCCGCACCGCTTGTGTGCGGGCGCGATCGCTGCACGCGTAATAGTACGTAGCTGGTCCATAAGTCCCAGAGCACAGCTACGTACTATTACTGACATGGTCGGAAAGGGGTTAAAGCCAGAGGTGGTGCAACAAAATACTAGTGATGTATTGGAGTGTTCTTTTGTGTGTTTGTTTTTCATGATTCCATATTTTTTTCCTCAGAATTGAGTGATTCCATAATTTTTTCCCTCTGCTTGGTCTGAAAAAAATTACCCTTACTGAGTACCACATTTTTAATCTTGTTTTCTTTTAGTGTTTCTTAAAGCCCTAAAGTTGCCATTTGAAATGACTTTAGTTTTGTGCCATGTCTGTGATCTGCTTTTTTTCAACAACATTAAACAACTGAATGAACATCCTCTGATCCCAGAGATTCCATAATTTTTGCCAGGAGTTGTATGATCACTGTGTGCATTATCCTTACAATATGCAAATTGCCTCTTTAGAGAGGAGGAGGACTTGAACTCTAGCGCCACCTATAGGAAGTAGCAATCCTAAAAGTCATTATTGACTCTTTAACGAGCCTTGTCACATGACTTACGATAGGATCCAAACCAGAATCTCAATATCCCTACAATGTTACATCACTGTGGCCAGGCTCAGACTGACCCACAGGAGAACAGGAGAATCTCAGTGGGCCTCTTTAACACATACCACGATTCATGATGCAGAGATACGGCGGAGAAATATATATATAGTACAATGCAAAGATTTCACTTCTTACATTACATGAGTGATATCTATTGTAAATTCCACAATAGCTCAGAAACCGGTGAATAGCGCCACACAGAATACTGGCCCCCATATAAGGCTCTATACGGAATACTGGCCCCCATATAACGCTTCATACGGAATACTGGCCCCCATATAAGGCCCCATACGGAATACTGGCCCCCATATAAGGCCCCATATGGAATACTGGCCCCCATATAAAGCTCCATGCGGAATACTGGCCCCCATATAAGGCTCCATACGGAATACTGGCCCCCATATAAGGCTCCATACGGAATACTGGCCCCCATATAACGCTTCATACGGAATACTGGCCTCCATATAAGGCCCCATACGGAATACTGGCCCCCATATAAGGCCCCATACGGAATACTGGCCCCCATATAAGGCCCCATACGGAATACTGGCCCCCATATAAAGCTCCATGCGGAATACTGGCCCCCATATAAGGCTCCATACGGAATACTGGGCCCCATATAAGGCCCCATACGGAATACTGGCCCCCATATAAGGCTCCATACGGAATACTGGCCCCCATATAAGGCTCCATACGGAATACTGGCCCCCATAGAAGGCTCCATACGGAATACTGGCCCCCATATAAGGCTCCATACAGAATACTGGCCCCCGTATAAGGCTCCATACGGAATACTGGCCCCCATATAAGGCTCCATACGGAATACTGGCCCCCATATAAGGCTCCATACGGAATACTGGCCCCCATATAAGGCTCCATACGGAATACTGGCCCCCATATAAGGCTCCATACGGAATACTGGCCCCCATATAAGGCTCCATACGGAATACTGGCCCCCGTATAAGGCTCCATACGGAATACTGGCCCCCATATAAGGCTCCATACGGAATACTGGCCCCCATATAAGGCTCCATACGGAATACTGGCCCCCATATAAGGCTCCATACGGAATACTGGCCCCCATATAAGGCTCCATACGGAATACTGGCCCCCATATAAGGCCCCATATGGAATACTGGCCCACATATAAGGCTCCATACGGAATACTGGCCTCCATATAAGGCTCCATACGGAATACTGGCCCCCATATAAGGCTCCATACAGAATACTGGCCCCCATATAACGCTCCATACAGGATACTGGTCCCCTTATAAAGCTCCATACAGGATACTGGCCCCCATATAACGCTCCATACAGGATACTGGTCCCCTTATAAAACTCCATACAGGATACTGGCCCCCATATAACGCTCCATACAGGATACAGATCTCCTTATAACGCTCCATACAGGATACCGGTCCCCTTATAACGCTCGATACAGGATACTGGCCCCCATATAATGCTGCATGCAGGCTGTTGCCCCCCACATAATGCCCCATACAGGCTGTCCCTCCCTTATAATGCTCCATGCAGGCTGTTACCCCCCACATAATGCCCCATACAGGCCCCCCCCTTTTAATGCTCCATGCAGGCTGTTACCCCCCACATAATGCCCCATACAGGCTGCCCCCCCCCCCTTATAATGCTCCATGCAGGCTGTTCCCCCCCACATAATGCACTATGCAGGCTGCCCCCCCCCCTTTATAATGCCCCATGCAGGATGTCACCCCTCCTCTTTATAATGCCCCATACAGGATGTCCCCCCCTCTCTTTATAATGCCCCATGCAGGATGTCACTCCCTCTCTTTATAATGCCCCATGCAGGATGCCCCCCCCTCTCTTTATAATGCCCCATGCAGGATGCTCCCCCCCTCTCTTTATAATGCCCCATGCAGGATGCCCCCCCTCTCTTTATAATGCCCCATGCAGGATGCCCCCCCTCTCTTTATAATGCCCCATCTAGGATGTCACCCCCCCTCTCTTTATAATGCCCCATGCAGGATGCCGCCCCCCTCTCTTTATAATGCCCCATACAGGATGTCTCCCCCTCTCTTTATAATGCCCCATGCAGGATGTCACTCCCTCTCTTTATAATGCCCCATGCAGGATGCCCCCCCCTCTCTTTATAATGCCCCATGCAGGATGCCCCCCCTCTCTTTATAATGCCCCATGCAGGATGCCCCCCCTCTCTCTTTATAATGCCCCATGCAGGATGCCCCCCCTCTCTTTATAATGCCCCATGCAGGATGCCCGCCCCTCTCTTTATAATGCCCCATGCAGGATGCCCCCCCCTCTCTTTATAATGCCCCATGCAGGATGCCCCCCCTCTCTTTATAATGCCCCATGCAGGATGCCCCCCCTCTCTCTATAATGCCCCATGCAGGATGCCCCCCCTCTCTTTATAATGCCCCATGCAGGATGCCCCCCCTCTCTCTATAATGCCCCATGCAGGATGCCCCCCCTCTCTTTATAATGCCCCATGCAGGATGCCCCCCCCTCTCTTTATAATGCTCCATGCAGGATGTCCGCCCCTCTCTTTATAATGCCCCATGCAGGATGTCCCCCCCTCTCTTTATAATGCCCCATGCAGGATGTCCCCCCCTCTCTTTATAATGCCCCATGCAGGATGCCCCCCCTCTCTTTATAATGCCCCATGCAGGATGCCCCCCCTTCTCTTTATAATGCCCCATGCCTCCATACATTAAAAAAAAAAATCAAATACTCACCTCCCTTCTGCTACCTGCTGCCTGCTGCCCGCTGCTCGGGTCCGAGCTCCAGCGTTGTCGGCGTCTTCCTGCTCAGCGCTCCCTGCGACGGCTCAGGGGAGGGCGTGGTGGAAAGACGTCACCAGGAGCGCACAGCAGGAAGACAGCTGATCTGCGGAGGCACGGGGAGAGGTAAGTATCCCGCTGCCGGGGCCCTGAGCAAGCGGCGGAGAAGGGCGGGCGCTGACACCGCTCTCCTCCGCCCATAGCCTAGCGGGGTGCGCGACCGCCAGTGGGCCCCTCTGCCTGCTCAGGGCCCCGGCATTTGCCCGGGTGCGCCGGGTGCTGACGCCGGCCCTGCACCACCCTCTTATATGAGCAGTACTTGGCACAATATACTTGATTTACTTTGTACAGACAAGGGCTGTAGGTCTACAGCACACTCAACACAAAAGTTTATTTTCTCTAATCCTATTGTATGAACTGTATGCTGTGTACAAAAAAGGTCTTCTCCATTGTCCCATGTCACTAAACATTGGATCTGTTAAAGGAGTTTTCTACCTTTGAGGACACTTTTTTTTCACTTAAATACATGCATTTAAAGCTAAAACTCATTGTTACAAATAGGCTTCATTAAAAAAAAAATTGTGCTCCTCAGCTGATTTAAGACCACATCAAAGTTGAATGTACAGGAAAAGAAAGACTGTAAGAGACAACTGGTGTAAAAATTGTAATGAAATCCAATTGCAAATTTAAGTTCTAGCCCCCAAATACATTCATTTAAGTAAAAAAAGAAAATGTTTCCAAAGGTGGAGAACCCATTGAAATGGATCAGAAATGGATGCTTTTGAGTGATCCATTTTGTTTTCCTTTATCGACTTCTAATGCCATTTTTAATCCAGAAATCGAAATTCGATCCATGCTACGATTTTTACAAATCGAATTCTCGACTGTTTTTCAATCTTTCATTTGAATGGGGACATTGACTATATAACTCGGTCAGTGTGCAGTCTGATTTGCCGATGTTACTAGAAAAATTGACTGTGTGAAGTAGACCTAAGGGATGAGCAAAGTTCAAGACCTAGTAAAAAGTAACTGAAATAAAGAAAAAAATAAAGAAAAGCAAAACTACAAGCAGCAAGGATTAACCAGTCTAGATGACTTAACAGACCACCACTTGCCGTGGCCAAGAGTGGACACCAGGCAGAAGAACGTTGCATCAATTTTTGCATCAATTTTCTATATACAGTGGTGGCCAAAAGTATTGGCACCCCTGCAATTCTGTCAGATACTACTCAGTTTCTTCTTGAAAATGATTGCAATCACAAATTCATTGGTATTATTATCTTCATTTAATTTGTCTTCAATGAAAAAACACAAAAAGAATTGTCCTAAAGCCAAATTGGATATAATTCCACACCAAACCTAAAAAAGGGGGTGGACAAAAGTATTGGCACTGTTTGAAAAATCATGTGATGCTTCTCTAATTCGTGTAATTAACAGCACCTGTAACTTACCTGTGGCACCTAACAGGTGTTGGCAATAACTAAATCACACCTGCAGTCAGTTAACATGGATTAAAGTTGACTCAACCTCTGTCCTGTGTCCTTGTGTGTACCACATTGAGCATGGAGAAAAGAAAGAAGACCAAAGAACTGTCTGAGGACTTGAGAAACCAAATTGTGAGGAAGCATGAGCAATCTCAAGGCTACAAGTCCATCTCCAAAGACCTGAATGTTCCTGTGTCTTCCGTGCACAGTGTCATCAAGAAGTTTAAAGCCCATGGCACTGTGGCTAACCTCCCTAGATGTGGACGGAAAAGAAAAATTGACGAGAGATTTCAACTCAAGATTGTGCGGATGGTGGATAAAGAACCTCGACTAACATCCAAACAAGTTCAAGCTGCCCTGCAGTCCGAGGGTGCAACAGTGTCAACCCGTACTATCCGTCGACGTCTGAATGAAAAGGGACTGTATGGTAGGATACCCAGGAAGACCCCACTTCTTACCCCGAGACATAAAAAAGCCAGGCTGGAGTTTGCCTAAAACATTTTGGAAGAATGTTCTCTGGTCAGATGAGACAAAAGTAGAGCTTTTTGGGAAAAAGCATCAACATAGAGTGTACATGAAAAAAAAAGAGACATTCAAAGAAAAGAACACGGTCCCTACAGTCAAACATGGCAGAGGTTCCCTGATGTTTTGGGGTTGCTTTGCTGCCTCTGGCACTGGACTGCTTGACCGTGTGCATGGCATTATGAAGTCTGAAGATTACCAACAAATTTTGCAGCATAATGTAGGGCCCAGTGTGAGAAAGCTGGGTCTCCTTCAGAGGTCATGGGTCTTCCAGCGGGAGAATGACCCAAAACACACTTCCAAAAGCACTATAAAATGGTTTTAGAGAAAGCACTGGAGACTTCTAAGGTGGCCAGCAATGAGTCCAGACCTGAATCCCATAGAACACCTGTGGAGAGATCTCAAAATGGCAGTTTGGAGAAGGCACCCTTCAAATATCAGGGACCTGGAGCAGTTTGCCAAAGAAGAATGGTCTACAATTCCAGCAGAGCATTGTAAGAAACTCATTGATGGTTACCGGAAGCGGTTGTTCGCAGTTATTTTGGCTAAAGGTTGTGCAACCAAGTATTAGGCTGAGGGTGCCAATACTTTTGTCTGGCCCATTTTTGGAGTTTTGTGTGAAATGATCAATGATTTGATTTTTGCTTCATTCTCTTTTGTGTTTTTTCATTGCAAGCAAATTAAATGAAGATAATAAGACCAAAGAATTTGTGATTGCAATCATTTTCAGGAAGAAACTGAGTATTATCTGACAGAACTGCAGGGGTGCCAATACTTTTGGCCACCACTGTAGATGGCTGGTTGCAATTGTTCTTACCCTGGAAGAACAATGAAAATATTGACTATAGTATCTCAGGAGTATCCGGAGACTATCCGGAGACAGATGACTGATGGTTGCCTTTACAGGATTTGAAGACTAGACCACTTGAAAAATAAAGTCTAGAAACGAGAGAAGTTAATGAGTTTTATTATGGGAAGTGTAGCGATTGCAGCGATGATTTTAATCAATACACTTTAATAATGATGCTGCTTAATGAACTAGTCAATGAATAGGCAGATATTCCTCATAGCAATGTTTTTATTGAAAT
This sequence comes from Phyllobates terribilis, assembly GCF_046119375.1. Classification (NCBI taxonomy): domain Eukaryota; kingdom Metazoa; phylum Chordata; class Amphibia; order Anura; family Dendrobatidae; genus Phyllobates; species Phyllobates terribilis. Next base: position 149,979,050 of record NW_027362768.1, read on the forward strand.
ATGCTTTATCCTATTACAGAAAATGAAGAAAACAGTACTGAATAATGGCATTAGTGAAATAGCAAAGCATTCTGGGTTATCGGTTATAAAGTATATAAAGTGTACCCATAAAAGTAGAGAATCTACAGGAGATAAATTATGAGCATGATATACAGTTATGGCCGAAAGTGTTGGCACCCTTGAAATTGTTCCAGAAAATGAAGTATTTCTCCTAGAAAATTATGGCAATTACACATGTTTTGTTATACACATGTTTATTACCTTTGTGTGTATTGGAGCAGCACAAAAAAACAGAGAAAGAAAAGAAAATTGGACATCATTTCACAGAAAACCCCCATAATGGGTTGGACAATATTGTTGGAATCTTTCAAAAAATGTGGTTAAATAACTTTGTTTCAAGCATGTGATGCTCGTTCAAACTCACATGTGGCAAGTAACAGGTGTGGGCAATATTAAAATCTCACCTGAAACCAGATTAAAAAGTGTAGAAGTTGACTCAATCTTTTCATTGTGTGTCTGTGTGCCACACTAAGCATGGAGGACAGATAGAGAAGAAGAGAACTGTCTGAGGACTTGTGAACCAAAACTGTTGAAAATTATCAACAATCTCAAGGTTACAAGTCCATCTCCAGAGACTGTATGATGCTATCACATTTTTTGGGCAAATCTATATGTTCAGAGCCAATATGACAAACGATGGAATCCTTACAAATTATGGAGAAATCTGCACCCTGTGTGCCTCCATATGGTGCCTGTGTATGACACCAAAATACATAAGAAATTAGAGAATCTTTTAAAATTGAAATTTGCCAGCTTTGAAATTTTTTTTCCCACAAAATTTGAGTTGCAGTGAATCGATTCACTACTCCGATTATTCTGAAAAGATGTGTGTAACATTCTGAGGTCTCCTAGGACTGTATCCAACCCTTTTCATGCTCTTTAATGCACCTGAGTGTGACTGCTGCGATCGGTGCCAGCTCTGATCGCAACAGGTTAATAAATTCAATGCCGTTGACAACATGATTAGAGCATTTATAAGGCTTCAATATTGCAGCCGTCACTTCTGACAGCCACAACCCAATGCTTGACGCGATAGTGGCGTGCCGATGGGCTGCCATGGTAGCCAGAGGCCTGCTGAAGGCTACTTAATCTTTCATGTTAGAACTGCTACGAAGACCAGACACATAGGAGATCTTCAATTTCATGATACATTATAGTACTAAAAAGTTTAAATCAGCCGCCTTATTCCCATATGTAAATGTAAAGAATAAAAAATGTAAAAAATGTAGTATTGCCTACTTGTCCCAACTAATGAAATATTGTAATATTTATCCCATATGGTGAACCCCCAAAATTGGTATTTTTTCAGTCACCGCACTAACCACCAAAAAGTGCAACAAAAAGTGATTATGTTGTACGTAGCCTAAAATGGTATCAATAAACACTACACCTCAAAAAAATAAGCCATAACTCAGGTCCATCAATGAAAGAATAATAAAAGTATGGGTCTCGAAAAATATGACACTCCACTTAACACAGGTCCATCAATGGAAGAATAAAAAATGGATCTTGGAAAATGGTGACGCAAACAATTTTTTTCTTACAAAGTTTTGAATTTTATTTAGCCACTAAGCCTAGTTAGGTTTCGCCATAATTATACTGACCGAGGGAATCATGTTACCAAGCTATTTTTAACACACAACGTAAAAAAAAACAACCTGAAAACAATGCCTACATGGGAAAATCTGAAAAAAATTGCGGGATATTCCGGGCGCTGGCAGTATTTGAAGGATGTCCAAAGTCAGGTAGATGAAGAGTTTTTATTGTATTCGCGTTTCGAAGTTGATCCAATTTCTTCCTCAGCAGCAAGGAGTTGAATCAACTCCGAAACGCATAATGCAATAAAAATTCTTCATCTATCTGACTTTGGACACCCTTCATCTACTGCCAGCGCCCGGAATATCCCTCAAGGTTTTTCTGATTTTCCTATGTAGTCTCTCAAGTTCCGACAGTACGAGCCTAGGAACCAGCGGTCAGAGCTGCAGCAGTCTATAGCTGCTGCTGAAACTTTATCCACAGATTTACACTAGGAGATTTTCCCTCCATTTTTTTGTATTACAAAAAACAATGACGGAATTGTTTTTTTTTTTTCACCACTTCACAACACTTGAATTTTTTTCCCCCAATTTTCTGTACAAAATGTGTTAAAATTAATTGTGACATGTAAAAGTTCAACTCATCCCGCAAAAAACACACCTTCATATGGCAATGTTGGCGGAAAATTTTAAAAAAAGTCATGGCTCTAGGAAAAAAACAAAAACTCAAAAACAAAAACTAAAGAATGGTTAAATAAAAAAAAAAGAAATACGGAACTAAAAGACCAGATTCTTCCAATCTATATAGAATCTGATTAACCTAAGGATGGATAGTAGTAACCTATAATGCAGCACACAGGTGCAAGCCTGCCTTTTACCTACAGTACAGACCAAAAGTTTGGACACACCTTCTCATTTAAAGATTTTTCTGTATTTTCATGACTATGAAAATTGTACATTCACACTGAAGGCATCAAAACTATGAATTAGCACATGTGGAATTATATACTTAACAAAAAAGTGTGAAACAACTGAAAATATGTCTTATATTCTCGGTTCTTCACAGTAGCCACCTTTTGCTTTGATGACTGCTTTGCACACTCTTGGCATTCTCTTGATGAGCTTCAAGAGGTAGTCACCGGAAATGGTCTTCACTTCACAGGTGTGCCCTGTCAGGTTTAATAAGTGGGATTTCTTGCCTTATAAATGGGTTTGGGACCATCAGTTGTGTTGTGCAGAAGTCTGGTGGATACACAGCTGATAGTCCTACTGAATAGACTGTTAGAATTTGTATTATGGCAAGTAAAAAGCAGCTAAGAAAAACGAGTGGCCATCATTACTTTAAGAAATGAAGGTCAGTCAGTCCGAAAAATTGGGAAACTTCGAAAGTGTCCCCAAGTGCAGTTGCAAAAACCATCAAGCGCTACAAAGAAACTGGCTCACATGAGGACCGCCCCAGGAAAGGAAGACCAAGAGTCACCTCTGCTTCTGAGGATAAGTTTATCTGAGTCACCAGCCTCAGAAATCGCAGGTTAACAGCAGCTCAGATTAGAGACCAGGTCAATGCCACACAGAGTTCTAGCAGCAGACACATCTCTACAACAACTGTTAAGAGGAGACTTTGTGCAGCAGGCCTTCATGGTAAAATAGCTGCTAGGAAACCACTGCTAAGGACAGGCAACAAGCAGAAGAGACTTGTTTGGGCTAAAGAACACAAGGAATGGACATTAGACCAGTGGAAATCTGTGCTTTGGTCTGATGAGTCCAAATTTGAGATCTTTGGTTCCAACCACCGTGTCTTTGTGCGACGCAGAAAAGGTGAACGGATGGACTCTACATGCCTGGTTCCCACCGTGAAGCATGGAGGAGGAGGTGTGATGGTGTGGGGGTGCTTTGCTGGTGACTCTGTTAGGGATTTATTCAAAATTGAAGGCATACTGAACCAGCATGGCTACCACAGCATCTTGCAGCGGCATGCTATTCCATCCGGTTTGCGTTTAGTTTGACCATCATTTATTTTTCAACAGGACAATGACCCCAGACATACCTCCAGGCTGAGTAAGGGCTATTTGACCAAGAAGGAGAGTGATGGGGGGCTACGCCAGATGACCTGGCCTCCACAGTCACCAGACCTGAACCATATCGAGATGATTTGGGGTGAGCTGGACCGCAGAGTGAAGGCAAAAGGGCCAACAAGTGCTAAGCATCTCTGGGAACTCCTTCAAGATTGTTGGAAGACCATTTCCGGTGACGACCTCTTGAAGCTCATCAAGAGAATGCCAAGAGTGTGCAAAGCAGTCATCAAAGCAAAAGGTGGCTACTTTGAAGAACCTAGAATATAAGACATATTTTCAGTTGTTTCACACTTTTTTGTTAAGTATATAATTCCACATGTGGTAATTCATAGTTTTGATGCCTTCAGTGTGAATGCACAATTTTCATAGTCATGAAAACACAGAAAAATCTTTAAATGAGAAGGTGTGTCCAAACTTTTGGTCTGTACTGTACAAGTTTGTGATTTATTATATGTGCTTATGGGATCTTTTTAAAAAAGATTCCTCTATAATATGGAGGAAACAGACTGCATCGTGCCAGAGCGGACAGCTGCCGTGCTCCATAAGGATCTGTATAAGGGGAACATCTTTTATAAATACCCCACTGATATCTGTGTGAATATCACACTGGTCCAGCAGTAAATGATTATGATTGACTGCATTATCGGAGGCTGCACCTGTTCTGCTCAGAGTTGACAAGTTGACAAGTTCATTTCCCAACCACGATGGACATCTGTGTTGAAAGTCATTTTGCTTGGGTAGAAAGAAACATACTCCCATCCGCCATAATATTATAACCACTGACGGGTGAGGTGTATAGTATTTAATATCTCATCCCAATGGCACCTGTCAGGTAGTAGGATCTATTAGGCAGAAAGTGAACAGTCAATGCTTGAAGTTTATGCGTTGGAAGCAGGGAAAATGAGCGTAAGGATCTGGGCGTGTTTTTAGAAAAGTCAAATTGTGATGGCTAGATGATTGGGTGAGAGCATGGGGTGGAGTGTGATTACTACCAACCAAAAGTGGTCCAAGGATGGACAACTGGTCAAGGTACCGAATGCTCATTGATGCTTCCGTGGAGAGAAGCCTAGTCCATCTGGAACGATCCCACAGAAGAGTTACTGTGGCACAAAGTGCAGAAAAGGTTAAGGATGGCTATGATACACAGAGCAGATCATCACAGGTTGTGGTGCATGAGGCTGTGTGATCAAAGACCAGTGAAAGTGCCCATGTTGAGCCTTGTCCACTACCAAAAGTGCCTACAAAGAGCATGTGAGCATCAGAACTGGACCATGGATCAGAAGAAGAAGGTGGTCTGTTCTGATGAATCACATTTTTTTTGCATCATGTGGACAATCAAATATGTGTCCATCACTTACCTGGAGAAGAGATGGCACCAAGATGCATTAAGGGAAGAAGTCAGCAGAAGCAGTGTGAATTAATATCTCAGAAATCACAGTTTGAAAAGGGGTTTTCTCTTACGCGTATTTCAATTGGTTATCTAAACTCAGTGTCCTGCTTCTGGGAAGGAGGGAAGGTAGGAAGGAAGAAAAAAAAAGACAGAAGGAAGGACTGAAGGAAATAGGAAGGGAGGGAGGAGGGAACAAAGTGAGGGAGGGAGAGAAGAAAGGAAAGAAGGAAGGGCGAAAGGAAGGGAAGGAGAAAAAGAGTGAATGAAGGATGGTTGGAAAAAAGAAGGAAGGATGGAAGGAACAAAAGAAAGAAAGAGAAAGAAAGAAAGACTGAAGGAATAAAGAAAGGATGGAAGAGGGGAAGAAGCGAGGGAGGAAGAGAAGGAAGGAAGAAAAAAGCAAAGAAAGAAGGACTGAAGGAAGGTGGAAGGGAGAGTGGAGGGGAAGACTGGAGGGGGAAAGAGAAGGAAACAAAGAAGGTAAGAAGGAAAGAAAGAAGGGACGGAGGTAGATAGGAAGTGAGGAGAGGAAGAAGGGAGAGAAGGAAGGAAGAATGGAAGGAAAGGAAGGAAGGATGAGTGAGAGGTTGAGGAGGAAGGGGGATAGAATGAAGGAAGGAGGAAGGGAAGGAGGGAGAGAAGGATGGCAGGATGGAAGGAAGGACAGCTACTGAATGATAAATATTGTGCTATCCAAAAGGTCCCACTGATTGTGCATTTGTAGTGAATTAAGCTGTGTATATCATTAGGAAATCATGGTAGAATCACTCTTCTCACTTCAATGGGGCTGAGCTGCAATACCATGCACAGGCACAGAGGGCACTGTTTGTAGAAAAAGCAGCCATGTTTTCTCATCTCATAAAATCCCTATAAACGGTTTGTGTGACCTCTTTAATATATTTTAGAAAACATTCAGAGTTGTGCAAAATGATTGGTGCTTCCCAAGTTCCCCACTGATCTCTGTACTTCCTTCTGTCTTCAGGTAGACATGTGACTGCTGGAGCCAAACACTGGCTGCTGCCAAGATCAATAAGTCACAGTTACACCTAGTAATTGGCTGCAGCGGTCACGTATCTGTCCAAATGGAGCAGGAGGTAGATAAACCAATTGGGGGCCTTGGAAACATCAGAATGGAACCTGCAGGGGCTTTTTAAAGGGTTATTCTCAACATCACTATTCATGAAAATACTGCTCCTCAGCCTCCCATCTTTTGGCTTCCTGGATGGTGGCATGGTGTCAGTGTTGTGCACTTTCGTATACTGCAAGCTAAGGGTATTTTGCTTTAGCCCCATGGTCGCGCATCAGTGGGGCATTCTGTCAACACAAGCAGAGCTTGATGATTGAAAGCAGAACTGTGGTTCTGACCACCGGGAGACTTAGCAGCAGCGGGGACTCAGTGGTGGACCCAAAGACTGTCAGTAAAGCATCATTTGGTTATTTTTCTAACCAAACGCACCCAAGGACCAGAGTTTTCTAAAAGGGGACAACCCCTTCAAAGAGTCAGCCATCTATATTAACCAGTCGACTGAACTGCATTTTTTTTTTCTGAATTCTTAAGATTAGTTTTTTTCTTTGTATTGAATACACTCGTTATTTTTATTTTGTTCGAAAAAAAAAATGCAAAAGTAATGCCATAATATCTAAAATTACATTCTGAACTCCTTCCTCTAGAGAGGTCAAACGAAAAATAAATACACCTTTAAGTAAAAATATGACGTGTCCTTTAAAACTCACTCAACTGCTCTTCTCCTAAATCCACACGGAAGCCGAGATGAAGGGCGTTTTAAAAAGACGGCATCAACCGAAATGTATGCAGCTTAAAGCGAATCATTACATTGGTGTGTATGTGATGCAGCAGCGCGCGTTGGTTAGCTTGTCTCATGCGTTCCCCAGCTACTTGAGTTAATGAATAAGGAGAACAGAACTGGGAGGGTAAGAACTGCAGAGAAAAAGTCAACACATTTTAATGGAAATGAGGATCTGCGGTAATGCAATAGGCGGTTTGTATCCCCTCTCACTCTCTGATCTGTGTACATACTTTCAAGTGAGAAAAATATCAAAACAAAGCAAATCAAATCCACTCCAAGTCTATAATGCTGGGGTACTCACGCTTTCCTTCGGTGGCACACTGATAATTAAGAAAAGACGTTTGAAACACCCACTTCAAACAACCTACCATCGTTAATAAGGGGTAGGATAGCGCACAACTTGCTGAAGATGTCAGCTCAGCCTTAAGTCATAATTACTGTCTCATACATGCCTATGAAGAGGTTTCTTTACTGAAAAATACAAAAAAAAAAAAAAAAAATCTTGTTCTCCATGAGATTCTTTAGTAACACAACCATGTATAACATGGAAATGACAAGCTGGCAATAAATGACAAGCCTGTCAGTCATGTATTGTCATCAGTGATTGATAGTTTATTTCAGTGTTGTACCTTGTTTACTTGTCTGTTCCCGAAAGTACTCTAGAAATGTAAGGTTAAAAGCTCCTTTTCTTCACCTTTTATGCACTGGATATACGAGTCCCCACACTTGCATTTAGCCATAGATTGGGGAGACAAAGTAATGCATACATGTCCTTTTACACAAAAGCTGGAAAAACAATGATCTTGCTGCTCCTATCCCATACAACACGTTAAAACTGCTTTTGGTGGGCATACCAGTCTAATATGTCCTGGATTTGTATTGATTCTCATGCTCAGTAATTAGCCACCTACTCTTTGTAAGTGGGTGGTTTCTCTTAATCAGCATTCTGCCAGTACTATAGGTGCTGGGATTTCCTTTCCATTAATTATGGCTGTACTATAGTTGCTGGAACGTACTCTCCATTACTTCCCAACATTCATTGTTCCTTCCATTATCCCATGGTTTTCCTGCCCTGAAATGAAAACCTACCTTCTTGTTATTTCTTCACTTGTTGCCATTTTGTGACCACAACTTCTGACTGACCGGACATCAGACATTACAGTCACAAACTCTTAATGCAAGACAATGAGAGACTCGTTCTGCTCTCATTCTGGTTTTCATAGACTCACATTGAGTTGTGACTTTGCCCAGCAAACACTAGAGTGATCCAGCAGGTTACAACCTGCAGAAGATCAACCGGGGTGGCGCCAAGAACAGAAGAAGACAGTGGGTAATAAGTATAAGACTAGGGACAGGGAACTTATAATAGTAGCACCACTCCAGCACTCTAATAAAAAAAAACCTGGAGTGGTGCCTTAATGACTTATACTATACCCATACTTAGCCCCTGTCAGAGCTGATAAATGCTGATTGGTGGGAGTGTTGTATTCCCATCTAATGACTCATCTTGTGTGGTAGAGTCTCTAAGATGTAAGTCTGGATGTGCAGCATGGACAGAGGTGCTGGTGCAGCAACGAGCAGCAGAACCTGATATGCTGGATGATACCTAGATGTCACGCTGGGTATGGGGAGAACCCAGTGTATAATGACAGGAAAAGGGAAGGGAGCCCTACAAGTGGGGAAAGGGGTAGTGAAGACCCCTAAACAGCTTAAACGACAAAACCTGATCCCCTATGGACCCTATATAGGTTCTACACCTATCGCCGAGCAGGATACCTTAGCACTAACTGACCCTAAAGCTAGGCCCTAGGTAGGGAGTGGGAGGGGTGAACACTAGTCAGCCCCACTGCAGACTAAAGGACACACAAGAGAAACAAACAAGGGGATACACTTAGCTTAAAGGTGAAACCGGGGAAAACAGGGCAACACTCCATGAAGGAACTCTAAGAAAATACTAGCCGGCTACTAGAATTCCAAGCCTGAATAGATACGAACACTCTATCACCATCAACTCTCTGTAGAACCTGAGCGTATTTAAGGATACAGCAAGGGTGTGGTAATTAACAGCAGAAGGTGAGGATCCCCTCTGGGTCCTAAAGGTATAATCCTCAAGCAAGGTGAGGAACACCACTTGGTCCTAGAGAAAGAGGGATGATGAAAGGATCAGGAAGATGTTTGCAAGGCCAAACGCAGCGACCTTCTACAAGCGGACCCTGTTTGACTGTCTGTCAAACCTGACACACCCTTTACACTAGAGCAGCATTGAAGAGCAGAGCTGGATATGTAGGATATCACATAAAACAGCCGGACTGGATATGCTAGATGGTATGTGGATCAACATGGAACAGTAGAGCTAGATACATACTACTGCATGTAAAATAACATGGCTGGATATGTCAAAAGATAAACTTGGAAGTTATGAAGCTGAACCCAATAGTATGGAAGAGCTAGGTTTGTTTAGAAGACACACTGTGAACTAGAATCAGCAAAGTTCTAACGTTATGGGTTTGTTAGGCGACGCACTAGAAGAGGAAAGCAGAGCTAAGTGAAGTAGTGGACACCAAGCTCCCTGACTACTTTGACAGCACGCCGAACTAAAAAAGGTGTAGGACTGTGACATCAGAGTTGACCCGAATCGCACTGAAGCAGAGGGAGCCAGCACCAGAGTTGAGGTTGGAGAATCTGGTGCTGTAACCAGGACAAGTGAATAACACCTATCCAAAGGGTCATCAATATCATAGTACCAGAAAAAACTCTATAAATAATTAATTATTTTACATTTATAGGTAAGCTATCAGAGATTGGTTAAGTATAGAAGGCTAGCCGACGTTACGCACCTCTTACTCGACCTAACTGGGACTGCTTATTGTAACATACCTGGCGGCGTCCTTGCATGGTGGTCCATCTCCCACTGTGCAAGAGAGCGCACTTGATCTCCTGTCCAGAATGTCTCTCTGGCTTCCCTCCATGCTGTCTGTTTGTGTCTGTTTCTGCTGCTTAAGGGCGGCGCCCGATCACTTCCTGCTTTTTGTACCTGCTGTGGGTCACGCCCCTTGTGCGTCCTCAGCCTATTGCTGTCTGTCACTTGGTATATAGCTCAGCAGCTCCCTTCTATCCCTGCCTGAGCATTGTGTTTCCTTCAGTGTGTGCTTGCACTCTGAAGGTGCCAGGTCCCGTCTTTGTTTCCTTGTCTGCCTATCCTGGAGGCTGTATTTCCAGGCCTGTCTGAACACGCTCCTAGCCTGTTCCTCCTGCCTTCTAGGGGCTGATTACCTAGACCTGTTCCTGTATCTTGTCTGACCTGTCTGAACACGCTCCTAGCCTGTTCCTCTCGCCTTCTAGGGGCTGATTTCCTAGACCCGCTTCTGTATCTTGTCTGTCCTGTCTGAACACGCTCCTTGCCTGTTCGTCCTGCCTCTCTGGGGGCCGTACTCCCAGACCCGCTCCTGTATCCCGCTGCAGTGTCGGTCTCCTCCGTACACTCAGTTCCAGTCTGAACTCTCTCCTATCCTTTACCTGTTTTGCCTCTATGTCCGTTCCCTTCCTTTTTCTGCAGAGTCTGAACTCGTACCTAACTCCTGCTTGTTGTCTCTGTACTCCCGTTTGTGAGTTTGTGGTCCACTCGCTACTTCACTGCAAGTACCCTGTGGGTGTCTGGCTCTGCCTTTCCCTTCCTGTCTGTTCTGTGTGAACAGAGCCCTGTCCCCCCTACTCAGTCTAGTCTGCTCTTAATCCTTTGCTTACCGCTCCGGCGGTTCTAGCCTGCTCTGACTCCTTGCTCACTGCTCCGGCAGTCCTGTTCTGCCCTGCTTCTGCCCGCTGCTCCGGCAGTCCTGTCCTGCCCTGCTTCTGCCCGCTGCTCCGGCAGTCCTGTCCTGCCCTGCTTCTGCCCGCTGCTCCGGCAGTCCTGTCCTGCCCTGCTTCTGCCTGCTGCTCTGGCAGTCCTGTCCTGCCCTGCTTCTGCCTGCTGCTCTGGCAGTCCTGTCCTGCCCTGCTTCTGCCCGCTGCTCCGGCAGTCCTGTCCTGCCCTGCTTCTGCCCGCTGCTCCGGCAGTCCTGTCCTGCCCTGCCTCTGCCCGCTGCTCCGGCAGTCCTGTCCTGCCCTGCTTCTGCCCGCTGCTCCGGCAGTCCTGTCCTGCCCTGCTTGTGCTCGCTGCTCCTGCAGCCCTGTCCTGCTCTGTTCTTGCCCACCGCTTCGGGCGTTCCCTCTCTGCTGTGGTTGTCTACCGCATCTGCGGTTCTGTGACCCAGTCTGTACTGGGTCTTAACCTTTCTGTGCTCCAGCCCGTCCTTTCGGCCAGTACCTCCCTGCCTGCATACTCGCCTGTATCCACCCATCTGCATACCTGCTGTGTTTGCTTATATCCACCAGTCTGTGCCAGCCTAACCTGCCTGTTCCTGAGTCCCAGTGTGTACTGGGTCCTATCCCGCCTGTGTTCCTACCTGCTAGTGCCTCCCTGTCTGCACTCTAGCTGTGCTTGCCTGTACCCCTCTACCTGTATTGTTCCTGAGTCCCAGTGTGTACTGGGTCCTATCCCGCCTGTGTTCCTACCTGCTAGTGCCTCCCTGTCTGCACTCTAGCTGCGCTTGCCTTTACCCGCCTGCCTGCATACCAGTCGTGCCTGCCTATACCCTCCAGTCTGTGCGCCAGCCTAACCAGCCTGATCCAGTAATCCCTGTGTGGGTCAACCCCCGTGTCCGGAGTTTGACCTGGAGTAGCACCTGGTCCCTCTGCCCGGTTTCTCCCTGGTGCACTGGCGTCGTATGCCGTCGTGCCATCTTGGTCGGATCGGCCAGATACTTAGTCACGCCCCTCCAGGCACTCTCCGGTTCATGGTCCAGTGGAATCACTACAATCACACGCACACGCCGCTCAGCCCGGGCGTGTGCATAACAGCATGCTCAGGCCATGGTTCCCGTTGAGCCCCACGGCCTTCGCTCTTTGAGAAGTTTTTCCAGCGAATACATGCATTAAAATAAAATAAATAAATTTTTTTTCCCCCCTTTAGCTGAGTTCCAGGCGAAATTACGCACCGTCCAGATGGATCTATCAGCTCTCGTTCCTGCGGATCCGCCACGTTACTATGGGGATCCAAGACAGTGTCGTGCATTTGTGGAGCAATGCATGCTACACTTTAAGGCCTACCCTCTCTATTTTCCTTCCGATTGGGCTAAAGTGGCCTTTATTATGTCTTACCTGGCGGGTGATGCCTTGGAATGGATCAACCCCCTATATGAAACACAGGATCCGATCCTCCGGGACCTAATGGCCTTCCTGGTGGCCTTTCTAATGGTCTTCGATGATCCTAACCCGGAGGCTCCTGCTGAAGCTTCACCTCCCAATATCCCGGAGCAGCCCCGATGGGTAATGTGTGTGGGTAGCGCAATAGTCCTCCAGCCCAATGAGACTACTGCCCACCCAGAATCCTCACAGGGTGACTACGCTTTCCGGAATACTTCTCTCAACCTCAAGAGGCAGTCCAGACGTGCTAGACTTAGAGGCAAGCCGTCACGCCAGGGTCTGTCCTCCCTGAGACCTCCTGACCCCAACCTTGAAGTCCCTACTGAAGCTTCATCTCCCTGTATCCCGGAGAAACCCCAATGGGTAATGTGCGTGGGTAGTGCACCAGTTCTCCTGCCCGAAGAGACTTCTGCCCATCCAGACTCCACACAGGAGAACTTCCTGCACCCGGCATCAGTTGCTTCTCTCTCTTTAACCGGTGTGCATGTCCAAGGATGCTCCAAAGCTGTGGTTACCTCAGAGTCTGTGCACCTCTACTACCTGGCGGAGGATCCCCTGTTGCCTCCAGAATCCTCCGGGATACCACTCGATGACAAATGGAGAGAGACTTCTCTACACCCGGTACTCAATACTTTGTCCGCTTCGTCCTGTGAGCCTGACAATGGGTACCCCAAAGTGGTAGTTACCTCCGAGTCTCTACACCCCTCCGACCAGGCGGAGGATCTCCAGTTGTCTCCTGAACCCTTCGGGGTGCTACCTGGTAGCGAAAGGACAGAGACTCTCCTATACTCTGTACCTGATACCTCGCTCGCTTCGTCCAGTGAGTCCAACCTAGTGTACTCCGAAGCAGAGGTTACTCCCGAGTCTCTACACCCCTCCGACCAGGCGGAGGACCTCCAGTTGTGTTCAAAATCCTTCGGGGTGCCACCTGGTGGTGAATGGACAGAGACTTTCCTATATCCTGGATCTGATACCTCGCTTGCTTCGTCCAGTGAGTCCGACCTAGTGTACTCTGAAGCAGAGGTTACCCGTGAGTCTCTACACCCCTCTGACCAGGCGGAGGACCGCCAGCTGTCTCCAGAACCCTTCGGGGTGCCACCTGGTGGTGAATGGACAGAGACTTTCCTATACTCGGTACCCGATACCTCGCCTGCTTCCTCCAGTGAGTCCGACCTAGTGTACTCTGAAGCAGTTGTTTTCTCTGAGCCTCTGCACTCTTCTGACCCGGCGGAGGACCTCCAGTTGTTTCCTGAATCCTCCGGGATACCACCAGATAACAAGGAGACAGTGACTTTTCCTCATTATGTACCTGATAACCCGTCTATTTCTTTCTGTGAGCTTGACAAGATGTACCTCGAAGCAGAGATTACTCTCAAGTCTCTGTCCCCCTCCAACCCAGTGAACGACTGTGTAACATACCTGGCGGCGTCCTTGCATAGTGGTCCATCTCCCACTGTGCAGGAGCGCGCACTTGATCTCCTGTCCAGAATGTCTCTCTGGCTTTCCTCCATGCTGTCTGTTTGTGTCTGTCTCTGCTGCTTAAGGGCGGCGCCCGATCACTTCCTGCTTTTTGTACCTGCTGTGGGTCACACCCCTTGTGCGTCCTCAGCCTATTGCTGTCTGACACTTGGTATATAGCTCAGCAGCTCCCTTCTATCCCTGCCTGAGCATAAGTGTTTCCTTCAGTGTGTGCTTGCACTCTGAAGGTGCCAGGTCCCGTCTTTGTTTCCTTGTCTGCCTTTCCTGGAGGCTGTATTTCCAGGCCTGTCTGAACTTAGTCCTGTATGTCTCCTGCTTTGCGGTATCAGCTCCCGTGTCTGAACTGTGTCCTGTATGTCTCCTGCTTTGCGGTATCAGCTCCCGTGTCTGAACTGTGTCCTATATGTCTCCTGCTTTGCGGTATCAGCTCCCGTGTCTGAACTGAGTCCTGTATGTCTCCTGCTTTGCGGTATTAGTTCCCGTGTCTGAACTGAGTCCTTTCTGTGTATCTTGTCTGTCCTGTCTGAACACGCTCCTAGCCTGTTCCTCCCGCCTTCTAGGGGCCGATTACCTAGACCCGCTCCTGTATCTTGTCTGTCCTGTCTGAACACGCTCCTTGCCTGTTCGTCCCGCCTCTCTGGGGGCAGTATTCCCAGACCCGCTCCTGTATCCCGCTGCAGTGTCGGTCTCCTCCGTACACTCAGTTCCAGTCTGAACTCTCTCCTATCCTTTACCTGTTTTGCCTCTATGTCCGTTCCCTTCCTTTTTCTGCAGAGTCTGAACTCGTACCTAACTCCTGCCTGTTGTCTCTGTACTCCCGTTTGTGAGTTTGTGGTCCACTCGCTACTTCACTGCAAGTACCCTGTGGGTGTCTGGCTCTGTCTTTCCCTTCCTGTCTGTTCCGTGTGAACAGAGTCCTGTCCTGCCCTGCTTCTGCCCGCTGCTCCGGCAGTCCTGTCCTGCCCTGCTTCTGCCCGCTGCTCCGGCAGTCCTGTCCTGCCCTGCTTCTGCCCGCTGCTCCGGCAGTCCTGTCCTGCCCTGCCTGTACCCCTCTGCCTGTAATGTTCCTGAGTCCCAGTGTGTACTGGGCCCTATCCTGCCTGTATTGTTCCTGAGTCCCAGTGTGTACTGGGCCCTATCCTGCCTGTATTGTTCCTTAGTCCCGGTGTGTACTGGGTTCTATCCCGCCTGTGTTCCTACCTGCTAGTGCCTCCCTGTCTGCACTCTAGCTGTGCTTGCCTTTACCCCCCTGCCTGCATACCCGCCTGCCTGCATACCAGTCGTGCCTGCCTATACCCTCCAGTCTGTGTGCCAGCCTACCAGCCTGTTCCTGTATTCCCCTGTGTGGGTCAACAGCCGTGTCCGGGGTCTGTCCTGGAGTAGCACCTGGTCCCTCTGCTCGGTTCCTCCTTGGTGCACTGGCGTCGTATGCCGTCGTGCGACCCTGGTCGGATCGGGTGAATACTTAGTCACGCCCCTCCAGGCATACACTCTCCGGCACGGTCCAGTGGAATCACTACCAATCACACGCACACGCCGCTTAGCCCGGGCGTGTGCATAACAGCATGCTCAGGCCATGGTTCCCGTTGAGCCCCACGGCCTTCGCTCTTTGAGAAGTTTTTCCAGCGAATACATGCATTAAAATAAAATAAATAAATTTTTTTCCCCCTTTAGCTGAGTTCCAGGCGAATTACGCACCCGTCCAGATGGATCTATCAGCCCTCGTTCCTGCGGATCCACCACGTTACTATGGGGATCCAAGACAGTGTCGTGCATTTGTGGAGCAATGCATGCTACACTTTAAGGCCTACCCTCTCTATTTTCCTTCCGATTGGGCTAAAGTGGCCTTTATGATTGACTACCTAGCGGGTGATGCCTTGAAATGGGTCACCCCCCTATGGGAAGCATGGGATCCTGTCATCCTTGACCTGCGGGCCTTCCTGGTGGCCTTTCGTATGGTCTTCGAGGACCCTAACTCTGAAGCCCCTGCTGAAGCTTCACTTCCCAATATCCCGGAGCAGCCCCGACGGGTAATGTGTGTGGGTAGCGCAATAGTCCTCCAGCCCAATGAGACTACTGCCCACCCAGAATCCTCACAGGGTGTCTACGCTTTCCGGAATACTTCTCTCAACCTCAAGAGGCAGTCCAGACGTGCTAGACTTAGAGGCAAGCCGTCACGCCAGGGTCTGTCCTCCCTGAGACCTCCTGACCCCAACCTTGAAGTCCCTACTAAAGCTTCATCTCCCTGTATCCCGGAGAAACCCCAATGGGTAATGTGCGTGGGTAGTGCACCAGTTCTCCTGGCCGAAGAGACTTCTGCCCATCCAGACTCCACACAGGAGAACTTCCTGCACCCGGCATCAGATGCTTCTTTCTCTTTAACCGGTGTGCATGTCCAAGGATGCTCCAAAGCTGTGGTTACCTCAGAGTCTGTGCACCTCTACTACCTGGCGGAGGATCCCCTGTTGCCTCCTGAACCCTCCGGGATACCACTCGATGACAAATGGAGAGAGACTTCTCTACACCCGGTACTCAATACTTTGTCCGCTTCGTCCTGTGAGCCTGACAATGGGTACCCCAAAGTGGTAGTTACCTCCGAGTCTCTACACCCCTCCGACCAGGCGGAGGATCTCCAGTTGTCTCCTGAACCCTTCGGGGTGCTACCTGGTAGCGAAAGGACAGAGACTCTCCTATACTCTGTACCTGATACCTCGCTCGCTTCGTCCAGTGAGTCCAACTTAGTGTACTCCGAAGCAGAGGTTACTGCTGAGTCTCTACACCCCTCCGACCAGGCGGAGGACCTCCAGTTGTGTTCAGAATCCTTCGGGGTGCCACCTGGTGGTGAATGGACAGAGACTTTCCTATATCCTGGATCTGATACCTCGCTTGCTTCGTCCAGTGAGTCCGACCTAGTGTACTCTGAAGCAGAGGTTACCCGTGAGTCTCTACACCCCTCTGACCAGGCGGAGGACCGCCAGCTGTCTCCAGAACCCTTCGGGGTGCCACCTGGTGGTGAATGGACAGAGACTTTCCTATACTCGGTACCCGATACCTCGCCTGATTCCTCCAGTGAGTCCGACCTAGTGTACTCTGAAGCAGAGGTTACCCGTGAGTCTCTACACCCCTCTGACCAGGCGGAGGACCGCCAGCTGTCTCCAGAACCCTTTGGGGTGCCACCTGGTGGTGAATGGACAGAGACTTTCCTATACTCGGTACCCGATACCTCGCCTGCTTCCTCCAGTGAGTCCAACCTAGTGTACTCCGAAGCAGAGGTTACTCCCGAGTCTCTACACCCCTCCGACCAGGCGGAGGACCTCCAGTTGTGTTCAGAACCCTTCGGGGTGCCACCTGGTGGTGAATGGACAGAGACTTTCCTATACTCGGTACCCGATACCTCGCCTGCTTCCTCCAGTGAGTCCGACCTAGTGTACTCTGAAGCAGTTGTTTTCTCTGAGCCTCTGCACTCTTCTGACCCGGCGGAGGACCTCCAGTTGTTTCCTGAATCCTCCGGGGTACCACCAGATAACAAAGAGACAGTGACTTTTCCTCCTTATGTACCTGATAACTCGTCTATTTTTTCCTGTGAGCTTGACAAGATGTACCTCGAAGCAGAGATTACCCTCAAGTCTCTGTCCCCCTCCAACCCAGTGAACGACTGGTCCTCGAATTCCCTGCGGAAGATTCTGGCAGGCCTGAAGAAGAGGGGGCGTAAGGGGGGAGGTACTGTAACATACCTGGCGGCGTCCTTGCATAGTGGTCCATCTCCCACTGTGCAGGAGCGCGCACTTGATCTCCTGTCCAGAATGTCTCTCTGGCTTTCCTCCATGCTGTCTGTTTGTGTCTGTCTCTGCTGCTTAAGGGCGGCGCCCGATCACTTCCTGCTTTTTGTACCTGCTGTGGGTCACACCCCTTGTGCGTCCTCAGCCTATTGCTGTCTGACACTTGGTATATAGCTCAGCAGCTCCCTTCTATCCCTGCCTGAGCATAAGTGTTTCCTTCAGTGTGTGCTTGCACTCTGAAGGTGCCAGGTCCCGTCTTTGTTTCCTTGTCTGCCTTTCCTGGAGGCTGTATTTCCAGGCCTGTCTGAACTTAGTCCTGTATGTCTCCTGCTTTGCGGTATCAGCTCCCGTGTCTGAACTGTGTCCTGTATGTCTCCTGCTTTGCGGTATCAGCTCCCGTGTCTGAACTGTGTCCTATATGTCTCCTGCTTTGCGGTATCAGCTCCCGTGTCTGAACTGAGTCCTGTATGTCTCCTGCTTTGCGGTATTAGTTCCCGTGTCTGAACTGAGTCCTTTCTGTGTATCTTGTCTGTCCTGTCTGAACACGCTCCTAGCCTGTTCCTCCCGCCTTCTAGGGGCCGATTACCTAGACCCGCTCCTGTATCTTGTCTGTCCTGTCTGAACACGCTCCTTGCCTGTTCGTCCCGCCTCTCTGGGGGCAGTATTCCCAGACCCGCTCCTGTATCCCGCTGCAGTGTCGGTCTCCTCCGTACACTCAGTTCCAGTCTGAACTCTCTCCTATCCTTTACCTGTTTTGCCTCTATGTCCGTTCCCTTCCTTTTTCTGCAGAGTCTGAACTCGTACCTAACTCCTGCCTGTTGTCTCTGTACTCCCGTTTGTGAGTTTGTGGTCCACTCGCTACTTCACTGCAAGTACCCTGTGGGTGTCTGGCTCTGTCTTTCCCTTCCTGTCTGTTCCGTGTGAACAGAGTCCTGTCCTGCCCTGCTTCTGCCCGCTGCTCCGGCAGTCCTGTCCTGCCCTGCTTCTGCCCGCTGCTCCGGCAGTCCTGTCCTGCCCTGCTTCTGCCCGCTGCTCCGGCAGTCCTGTCCTGCCCTGCCTGTACCCCTCTGCCTGTAATGTTCCTGAGTCCCAGTGTGTACTGGGCCCTATCCTGCCTGTATTGTTCCTGAGTCCCAGTGTGTACTGGGCCCTATCCTGCCTGTATTGTTCCTTAGTCCCGGTGTGTACTGGGTTCTATCCCGCCTGTGTTCCTACCTGCTAGTGCCTCCCTGTCTGCACTCTAGCTGTGCTTGCCTTTACCCCCCTGCCTGCATACCGGCCTGCCTGCATACCAGTCGTGCCTGCCTATACCCTCCAGTCTGTGTGCCAGCCTACCAGCCTGTTCCTGTATTCCCCTGTGTGGGTCAACAGCCGTGTCCGGGGTCTGTCCTGGAGTAGCACCTGGTCCCTCTGCTCGGTTCCTCCTTGGTGCACTGGCGTCGTATGCCGTCGTGCGACCCTGGTCGGATCGGGTGAATACTTAGTCACGCCCCTCCAGGCATACACTCTCCGGCACGGTCCAGTGGAATCACTACCAATCACACGCACACGCCGCTTAGCCCGGGCGTGTGCATAACAGACTGGTCCTCGAATTCCCTGCGGTAGATTCTGGCAGGCCTGAAGAAGAGGGGGCGTAAGGGGGGAGGTACTGTAACATACCTGGCGGCGTCCTTGCATGGTGGTCCATCTCCCACTGTGCAAGAGAGCGCACTTGATCTCCTGTCCAGAATGTCTCTCTGGTTCCCTCCATGCTGTCTGTTTGTGTCTGTTTCTGCTGCTTAAGGGCGGCGCCCGATCACTTCCTGCTTTTTGTACCTGCTGTGGGTCACGCCCCTTGTGCGTCCTCAGCCTATTGCTGTCTGTCACTTGGTATATAGCTCAGCAGCTCCCTTCTATCCCTGCCTGAGCATTGTGTTTCCTTCAGTGTGTGCTTGCACTCTGAAGGTGCCAGGTCCCGTCTTTGTTTCCTTGTCTGCCTATCCTGGAGGCTGTATTTCCAGGCCTGTCTGAACACGCTCCTAGCCTGTTCCTCCTGCCTTCTAGGGGCCGATTACCTAGACCTGTTCCTGTATCTTGTCTGACCTGTCTGAACACGCTCCTAGCCTGTTCCTCTCGCCTTCTAGGGGCTGATTTCCTAGACCCGCTTCTGTATCTTGTCTGTCCTGTCTGAACACGCTCCTTGCCTGTTCGTCCTGCCTCTCTGGGGGCCGTACTCCCAGACCCGCTCCTGTATCCCGCTGCAGTGTCGGTCTCCTCCGTACACTCAGTTCCAGTCTGAACTCTCTCCTATCCTTTACCTGTTTTGCCTCTATGTCCGTTCCCTTCCTTTTTCTGCAGAGTCTGAACTCGTACCTAACTCCTGCTTGTTGTCTCTGTACTCCCGTTTGTGAGTTTGTGGTCCACTCGCTACTTCACTGCAAGTACCCTGTGGGTGTCTGGCTCTGCCTTTCCCTTCCTGTCTGTTCTGTGTGAACAGAGCCCTGTCCCCCCTACTCAGTCTAGTCTGCTCTGACTCCTTTGCTTACCGCTCCGGCGGTTCTAGCCTGCTCTGACTCCTTGCTCACTGCTCCGGCAGTCCTGTCCTGCCCTGCTTCTGCCCGCTGCTCCGGCAGTCCTGTCCTGCCCTGCTTCTGCCCGCTGCTCCGGCAGTCCTGTCCTGCCCTGCTTCTGCCCGCTGCTCCGGCAGTCCTGTCCTGCCCTGCTTCTGCCCGCTGCTCCGGCAGTCCTGTCCTGCCCTGCTTCTGCCCGCTGCTCCGGCAGTCCTGTCCTGCCCTGCTTCTGCCTGCTGCTCTGGCAGTCCTGTCCTGCCCTGCTTCTGCCTGCTGCTCTGGCAGTCCTGTCCTGCCCTGCTTCTGCCCGCTGCTCCGGCAGTCCTGTCCTGCCCTGCTTCTGCCCGCTGCTCCGGCAGTCCTGTCCTGCCCTGCCTCTGCCCGCTGCTCCGGCAGTCCTGTCCTGCCCTGCTTCTGCCCGCTGCTCCGGCAGTCCTGTCCTGCCCTGCTTGTGCTCGCTGCTCCTGCAGCCCTGTCCTGCTCTGTTCTTGCCCACCGCTTCGGGCGTTCCCTCTCTGCTGTGGTTGTCTACCGCATCTGCGGTTCTGTGACCCAGTCTGTACTGGGTCTTAACCTTTCTGTGCTCCAGCCCGTCCTTTCGGCCAGTACCTCCCTGCCTGCATACTCGCCTGTATCCACCCATCTGCATACCTGCTGTGTTTGCTTATATCCACCAGTCTGTGCCAGCCTAACCTGCCTGTTCCTGAGTCCCAGTGTGTACTGGGTCCTATCCCGCCTGTGTTCCTACCTGCTAGTGCCTCCCTGTCTGCACTCTAGCTGTGCTTGCCTGTACCCCTCTACCTGTATTGTTCCTGAGTCCCAGTGTGTACTGGGTCCTATCCCGCCTGTGTTCCTACCTGCTAGTGCCTCCCTGTCTGCACTCTAGCTGCGCTTGCCTTTACCCGCCTGCCTGCATACCAGTCGTGCCTGCCTATACCCTCCAGTCTGTGCGCCAGCCTAACCAGCCTGATCCAGTAATCCCTGTGTGGGTCAACCCCCGTGTCCGGAGTTTGACCTGGAGTAGCACCTGGTCCCTCTGCCCGGTTTCTCCCTGGTGCACTGGCGTCGTATGCCGTCGTGCCATCTTGGTCGGATCAGCCAGATACTTAGTCACGCCCCTCCAGGCACTCTCCGGTTCATGGTCCAGTGGAATCACTACAATCACACGCACACGCCGCTCAGCCCGGGCGTGTGCATAACACTTATTTAGATCTCCAATATGAAAGGTCCGATAAAGCTTGATCAAGTTAATATCATGGTCAGGTTCTTTGATGAAGGCGATATCTATGTATTTGCTGTTTTAGATTTTTCTTTTTTTATATAGCCAAAAACAGAAAATGTAGATGTGCAGCTTGTGATCTCACACCTGACAGTAGAAGGCTGATGGCTGTAGGCCATTTATAAATGACCATGCCAAACAGGATGGATGAAAACCAAAGACCAGTAGAGGAGGTCAAGAGGTTGTGTTGTTTTCAGATCTTTTTGTACAACCATCGTTCCCAGAATTTTTTTTTTTTTTTGGATCTGTTGTTTTCCAAAATTTGTAAAATGTCTTCCTTATTTTGTAGAAAAAAGAAAGAGTAATACGCTTTGTAAATTTTGGAAAATGACCAATAGATCGAAATCCTGAGCACCACTTCCTAAATAAAAACGACCCGACGGTTAGCACAAAAGAAAAAAAAAAAAAATTTCTGGGAACGATGGTTGATTTTTTTTTTTTTTTTTTACAATAAAAGCGTGAAAATGAGCAACTAGGAAATCCTGATTGAAGTGAATCTGTGTTGCCATGACTACTAAACATGTCACTTCCAAATCTCAACATACATTTTATGAGGGAGCTGACTGCAAATGCCCCAGAGTATCAAAACTGAAAAGAGTCAATACAATAAAACAACGGGCTATAGAGCCGACATCTCGCAGCTAATTACCAAGTCTGGAGATGCCAAGCTACGAGATTCTCTTTTATAGGAGGCAATTCAGAAAACATACGTGGTCCAATATTTCTCAAGTAATAACGTTTTCCCTCCAGAAAGACAAGCATGAAATGTATAGAAACGATCAGCTTCACTACGCCGCGTCAGGCGGCTAACAACTGTTTCTTTTTAATTTTCTTCAAATGTGGAAGAATATAAAGTAAGCTAGTGTATCTTTCATTAATTTAAAAGAAAATCAAATAAATAAATGGGAGGGTCACCTTCATCCAGTCTGATATACCATCTGCTACATCAATTTTCAGATCCTTTGGAGCTTTGACGCAAGCAAAGTATTTAACTGGAATGTATGACCTTTTTTTAAAATAAGAAAATACATACAAAATGACACTTTTCTGCTAATCTGTTGAATGAGAATCATGTGAGATCGTAAGAAACTGGTAAGAACTGTAGAGACCGCAAGTATACAGTGGGGAAAATAAGTATTTGATACGCTGCTGATTTTGCAAGTTTTCCCACCTAGAAAGAATGGAGAGGTCAGTCACTTTTATTGTAGGTACACTTCACCTGTGAGAGACAGAATCTTAAAAAAAAAAATCCAGAAAATCACATTGTATGATTTTGAAATAATTAAATGCCATTTTATTGGATGAAATAAGTATTTGATCACCTACCAACCAACAAGAATTCTGGCTCTCACAGACCTGTTAGTTTTTCTTTACAAATCCCTCCTACTCTGCACTCATTACCTGTATTAATTGCACCTGTTTGAACTCGTTACCTGTATAAAAGATACCTGTACACATACTCCATCAATCACACTCCAACCTCTCCACCATGGCCAAGACCAAAGAGCTGTCTAAGGACACCAGGCACAAAATTGTAGACTTGCACAAGGCTGGGATGGGCTACAGGACAATAGGCAAGCAGCTTGTTGAGAAGGCAACAACTGTTGGTGCAATTATTAGAAAATGGAAGAAACACAAGATGACTGTCAATCTTCCTCGGTCTGGGGCTCCATGCAAGATCTCGCCTCGAGGGGTAAGGATGATTCTGAGAAAGGTCAGGAATCAGCCCAGAACTACACGGGAGGACCTGGTCAATGACCTGAAGAGAGCTGGGACCACAGTCTCAAACATTACCATTAGTAACATAATATGCCGTCATGGGTTAAAATCCTGCAAGGCACGCAAGGTCCCCCTGCTCATGTCAGAAAATGTCCAGGCCTATTAGAAGTTTGCCAATGACCATCTGGATATTCCAGAGGAGGCATAGGAAAAGGTTGTGTGGTCAGATAAGACCAAAATAGAACTTGTTGGTATCAACTCCACTCGCTGTATTTGGAGGAAGAATAAGGACGAGTACAACCCCAAGAACACCGTTCCAACCGTGAAGCATGGTGGGGAAACATCATACTTTTGGGGTGCTTTTCTGCAAAGGGGACAGGACGACTGCACCATATTGAAGGGAGGATGGATGGGGTCATGTATCACGAGATTTTGGCTAACAACCTCCTTCCCTCAGTAAGAGCATTGAAGATGGGTCATGGCTGGGTCTTCAGTATGACAATGACCTGAAACACACAGCTTGGGCAACTAAGGAGTGGCTTTGTAAGAAGCATTTCAAAGTCCTGGAGTGGCCTAGCTAGTCTCCAGACCTGAACCCAATAGAAAATCTTTGGAGGGAGCTGAAACTCAATGTTGCCCAGTGACAGCCCCGAAACCAGAAAGATCGGGAGAAGATCTGTATGGTGAAGTGGGCCAAAATCCCTGCTGCAATGTGTGCAAATTTGTTCAAGAACTACAGGAAGCGTCTGACCTCTGTAATTGCAAAAAAAGGTTTCTGTACCAAATACAATTTTGTCCCCGATGTCTTTGTTCTTGGCCATGGTGGAGAGGTTGGAGTGTGATTAATTGAGTGTGTGGACAGGTGTCTTTTATACAGGTAACGAGTTCAAACAGCTCTCTCACAGTTGAAGTGTACCTATGATAAAAATTACAGACCTCTCCATTCTTTGTAGGTGGGAAAAATTGCAAAATCCCACTGTATCTGTCTGCAAGGTCTATCTATTGCAAAGGGGTTAAGATTTTGTAGAAGTTCTCTAAAATTGAGGGTCAACTTCCATTTTTTTAAAGATCACGTAAACCAACTCCCAACATGTGTAAGCGCCAATCTCAGTCTTGTCTTCTTTGCGGCTGATTACTGTCTAATATCTAATATCTTCAGCCACATACATCAAAACCTCAATGTCTGCCTGCTTTTATCTTGATAATCAAATCATAAGAGCAAGTAACCAGAGGCAAACTCCTATTGTAACTTTAAAATACTTTTAATGTAATTTGTTCGGTAAACTGCAGTACATTAAATATCTATAATAAGTAAATTATAAAGACCCGAGCACTTTGCAAAATTAAAAAAGTGCAGTGCTAAGATATCTGTTATTCCTCTGGGAAACTATCCAGAGTGTGTCTTGTGCTATTAGATGACTTCTACAGACAAATGAAACGCTCTGGAAAAAGATATGAAAAGCTCAGTTATGGCTACTGAAGGCGATATTTGCTGCACGCGGGAATTGTTCAGATAAATATTACTATGATGAAAAGTGAGAAGAAAAGGAAATTATGATATCGTCTTATTCTTAAAATATTTGTTCTATCATAGTAAATGTCTTATCAGAAAATGGAAAATTTATTTATTTTTTACAAATTTGGAGTAATTTTTTGTTTACATATTTTGATAAGTATTATTATTTTTTTAATCTGGAAATTGTCTCACTAGCCATTGAGGTCATCCTAGACTCAGACTTCCTGTTCTTTCAGTAAATGCACATGTACATTAACCACAACAAACAGACTGTGACCCTAGCTTTTTTATTGAAGCATCTAATCAGCGTGTGCAAAAGTCATTGTGAAGGGAGTGGAGCAAGCGGAGCAGTGACATCTCTTATTGTGATTGATCCTGTGTTGTCAGCTGTGAATAGAAGTGTTATCAGTAGAGCTGAACAGATCGCTTCATTCAACCCCGGTCCACAATCTAGTCAGTGCTCTCTGGCTGTGGACAGGAGTTGCATGTGTGTCACCCTGGCCTGGATGCCACAAATGTATAATAAAGCTGTGTCTGAGAGCAAGGGGGAGGTTCTCTGGTCAAGGACCATTAGCATGCAGCACCTCTTGTCCCAGGCCAGTAGGGGGAGCAGGCTGCCCCTATAAAAGCTGGAGCTGGGGGCAGGGTTAGGGAGTTCTGGACGACCTGTCTCTGGATTGAGAGGTGTCCCAGAGCAGGGACAGACAGTTGTGTTGCAGCCTAAGAGGCCGTGTGGCAGTAGGAGAGCCACAAGCCAGGGACAAGAGGCGAAGCAAGCCTGTCCTGGCAGATAGAGAAACTAATCTACCAGACTTTGGTGTCTGAGGCTGTTTGGATTCCAAGTCCTACAGCAAATAACCAGTCCGCAGGGGACTGTATGTCCTTTGGCCTAAGAAGCCCGGAGGTTCCGCCACAGCAGAAGGGACCGGTGAAGCCGCACCAGGCCAAGAGTAAAAAGGGACCCAAGTCGCCAGCCATACGGGCGAGAAGACACGGTGAGCTCAGGAACGTGGGCTATTACACCACGAGGAGGGAAATAGCCAGAGAGAGCGCAGAGAGCACGGTAGGCCTACACCCTCACCCTGACCAGGGTCAGCTTCCCACTTGTTCTCAGACATCCAGGCCCCCTCCTAGCCGGACCTGTTTTTGGGTTGTTTTGTAGCACCCCGAGGGCTCGGCTGCTACAGGGGTATTGCACCTCCAACCAGAGGTGTGATATTCCACTCCCGGGTAAGGATGGAGTGTGGACCAGGACTCGTTTAGCTGCATGCACCACACACACCCCATTTCCGAGGGACAGGTCAACGGTGCTCCCACGAGACAGCAGGAGTGCAGGCACGACAGCATCTGTCCCTGTCTGGAGTGGGGAGGGGAAAGTACACCCAGTGGTGTAGGAGCAGATAGGGGTGGGTCTCTCGGCATAGGTAGGAGCCCATTGGTTGCTAGTCACCTGGGCTCACACATAAGGGAGGTATATAAGGTGGGCACCATCTTAGGACAGGGTCCAGTTCAGTGCAGTCTGTGAGGAGAGCAGACAGGGAGCAGCAGCTCTGGCTGGGTGCTGCTCCAGAGGCAGGCCTAGAGAAGAGGCCGGAGCCTGAGAGGAGAAGGAGAAGTAGGAACTGGAACCGGAACAGAAAGGAGATAAGGGAACAGGAACACAGAGAAAGGCCCAGAGACACGAGGACAGAAGGAACCCCATAGGCCCAGGAGATTGCGGGTGAAGGGTTGGCAGAGCAGGGTACCGGAACCCAAATTGGTGGAGGCAACAGATTTCTCAGCCAAGGACCGGAGGTTGTGACCACATCTTGGTGCGACCCCTCACTACATCCACCAGGAAAGCATACCACATAGGGACAGGGAAACTGGAGATAGGTTTCGCCAAGAGAAGGCCCGAGGGAGCTGGACAAAGGTGGGTCACTGGTGAGGACGGCCAGAGAAGGGAAGAGAAGGGAGCCCTGTGCCACGCTCTGAAATTGCCTGGGAGTTGGTCGAGCCCCTTGCCTGGTGGACGCAGCACGGCTTGGGCAGTCATCGCCTGCAGGATTGACACGAATAACAACTGTGAGTAAAGCATTGGAAACTGCAGCCCCACATCTCTGTGTTTCATCGTCGCACCAGCACCATCAGTACTGGGATGCTCACACCATCACTCCCATTATCTCCACACTAACTGCCCTGAGGCTATACTCCTCCCGTGGGGAGTCATCCCATTCTAAGCTGCACACATAATACCAGCCTCAGCGGTCTGCCCTGCAGCGGCGGTCCCCATTGACCGCAATCCACGGGTGGCGTAGTCGGACATTTGTCACATTACTAATACTGCCACTGGTTTGACCGCCCTGGGCACGGACCGGGTCACAGCCACGGAGGACTACAACCCCCAGCGATCCGGCTCCGGGTATCCCCTGCACAGCACAGGCCCAGGGGGCGCGTCAACTTCACCTGTTCTAATAAAGACCCTGAACTGTTTAAGAGACCTCCGTTTCCTGGCTATCGCGGTCGGAATCATCCCCTCCATCATCCATTATATACTGCCCTGGGGCCATACTCCTCCCGTGGGGAGTTGTACTATTCAGTGCTGCACATTTATATCAGCCCCAGCGGTCTGCCTCGCAGCGGCAGTTAGCCCTGACCGCAATCCACGGGTGGTGTAGTCGGACATTGCAAAACATATAGAGGACTGCCATTGGTCTGACCACCCTGAGCCACGGACCGGGTTGCCACTACTACCCCCATTATTGCCCTATTGCCCGGATCCGAGTGCCCCACGGCCCAGGGGGCGAGTCACATGAATTTCCTGAGCTTCCAGGTTCTCTGGCTTGGGAATTGATTCTCCAGCCTGACGTGACATCATTTGTACGGCATGTAGCACACAGTTGGTGTCTCACCAGCCCAGCTAATCATAAACTTAGGGTCTGATTCATCATCTGCGACTGCAAATTCAAAAATACTCTTTAAATTAGTTTGGCCTGTTTTGTGACTTTCTAAAACAAAAAGTCATGGTTTTACAAAATGCCACAAAATAACTGGCATAAATAAAATCACACCAGTGTGTGTGTGTGTGTGTGTGTGTGTGGGGGGGGGGGGGGGTGGAATAAATTTGCACCAAAGTTTGCAACTTTTTAAAAAATTCATAAATCAGCCAAAAACCCCCAACCCTGCCTAATAAAGTGATCATGAAAAAAAACAAACATATGAACACACAGAATGGGCTTTAAAAAAATTCACAAGTTAAAACAAAAATTAGGCGCACATGAAAAACAGGAAAAAATCTCCAATAACTAGACAAAAAAAAAGTGGTGCAAATGCAATGAAGATTGGGCCCTTAAACTTTAGTAAGGTTGCTCTTGTTTTTTTGGTGATAGTTGAAGTTGTCCCGCTACAGTGAATCTCGATCAGTGGCCCCGATGTCACATGTGGCTACCGACTCCCATCTGTGTGGCTCGCCATAGCAGTACTGGTCACAATACGTCTATATTGAAAATATTGCAGACACATTCTATACCCCGATAAGTGATAGAATTCCAGTGTATCAAATTTCAAATAAAATATTAATTTGCAATTTTTTTAATCAAATGTAGCTCAAATTATGCAAAAGTGTGTGCGCCTCTGCTCTATTATATAAGTGTCAAAATGTAATAAGAGTAGACTTTACTAAATCCGCAAAGTACAAACATATTCTATAGTGAACATATACAGTTCTCCTTGCCGAGTTCTGTTTAATCTTTACACCATGTTGACCAGTCATCAATAATTTTTGCGATGTCACATTTTTTAAAAATAAAGATTTGACCTGTGACATCATCTCCTGCCAGCTCAGCGCGTTCATACGTAAGATACCCTCATTATTCTGGTTCTTGACCCTTCTTTATTCAGTTGTATGCAATGTGTCAACACATCCCTGATGCCGAACAAGAAGAAATTAAATCTAGTGGACCATTTCTAAACATCAGCAGAAATAAGCGGAATGTGGCCAAATGGGGGCTAGGAGTACCCTGAGTCAACACAATCCTTAGTTTCCGAGAAATTGAAGTGGTCACGGACCTAGTCAACCAAGCTAATCAGTCTTAAGATCCATCTGGTTCTCCAGTTGTTGAGGACTACAGAGCTCTGCAGGCTTCTCCAGCCAGTTATTTACCTCTACAGCTGGACAGCCACAGGTCACCTCGCGAGCCCACAGACGTGAACACATGCTTACTTCTTTAATTCTTAGGTAGTGCTGAAATGTTCATTTAATTTCCGCTAATAATCTCATTTGATAAAATCATGCAAAGTTTATGAAGCACATCAATATAATTTAGAATTTCATAGCGAGTCTTAAACTGATTATGTGTGTCCAATGTGTGTGCTCTGTTATGGAAAACAAATTTAATAGACACAGGTATCAGTGGAGAATGGGTAGACGGTGAGCCGAGAGTATGTTTGCCTAATGAAATAGACTATCTTCTAATGACCTCAGCGCTTTCATTTCACATAGGAAAAGATAACAGAGAAACAGCCTCAATGTTGAACGATAACACGATATACGCAATATAAGTTTCAGAATAGAATGGAGACCATTTGTGTCACGCCCGCAGGTGAACCCACTGTGCCACAGGGCCGGGCCTCCCTAGGAAGGGCTGTAGCTAAACAGCTACCAGGTGTTCACTGGAGCTCCTGATGGCGGAGTCAGGTTCGGCTGCAGGTAGCCCCCAGGTACCACTCCTAGGCAGTCCCCAGTACTGCAGCTGCTGACCCCAGGGGTCAGATTCGCTAACAGTAATAAGGATTAGAGCTCCATTCAGACTACTGAGCTCTGGTTCGTCCACAAAATGGTTACTGACACTGATTCGGGATATGTTCAGACTGTACGGATTTGGAGACTGGTTTTGGCACTGGCCACACACAGACCGGGGGACAAGTTTTGCGAGGTTCAGGCACTGGCTGCAGATGGACCAGGGAACTAAGTTCAGGCATGGCCACAGGAAAAGGGACTTCGAGTTTAGGACTGGTTGCACACAGACCGGGTTACGAGGTTCAGGAATGGGCCACACTAGGACCAGGGACTATGAGATCAGGACTGGCCATACTGAGACCAGGGATCTGGGTTCAGGGCAATGGCCACACCAGGGCCATTGATTCTGGTTCAGGACACTGGCCACTCCGGGACCAGGTGATCGGGTTTGGGACACTGGCCACACTGGGACCAGGGATTCAGGTTCAGGACACTGGCCACCTTGGGACCAGGGGACCTCACAACTGCACTGGTAGAACACCACACTATCTAATGACTCAATGTGTTGCTTGGTGACTCCCTAAGGGCGAGGGAGCTTTTTATACAAGATGCCTTTCAGCTTGTAGGTGTACAATTATACTAAATGCCTCTCAGCTACAGGCTGAGGGAAATGTACTATATGTGCACACTGCCCCTTTAACAGCAGGGGAGCACGCACAGACACAGCCAGGAAGCAGGGAACACTCTGGGGACCACGTTGCAGGGCCTGGGCTGTGCTGGCGTCTCTGCATGGAGAGGTAAAGGGAGCCATGCAGGGGCGCCGGCAATAGCGTTACAATTTGTATGGTACTGCAGCATTATTCCATAGATTTGGAAGGGATAGCGCTTGCACTACCATTCCAAGCCACTACACAATATATGGTGCTGTGCCACACCTTATGCACCATAGGGCACTTTCAAGCAGCTGATCAGTTGGGATGCCAAGAGTTGGACCTGCATCAAAAAGATATTGAGCAAATATTGTTAGGATAAGTCATCAATATTAAGGTCCCAGAAATCCCATTTAAGTCTGTAACTCATCCAAAATGGCACATAATTTTAGAGAAGCTGCTCTCCTTCCTTTGAATCTATCTATTTAGTTTGAAATTCATTATCCATGTCTTCTATTGCTTCCCTAGACTCCTCCAATCTCTATGTACTTTAATTGAAAAACTTTGGTGGCAGTATTTTTAAGGATAAAGCTGTTAATGTTTAACCATTTGACATTCAGAGTAGACAGATATACTGAACCCTATTGGAACAAGTCAATTTTGGTCAGAAGGGAAATAGGATTTTTTTTTTGTTTCGCCTCACAGCATTCTGTCAGTTATAACTTTTTTATATTTTTTTGCCCAGCTACTAGGAATGAGCGGATCTTTTGAAACTTGAATTTGCCAAATTTTCCCCAAAACTTGGATTTGTGGTGAATACATTTGCGAGAATTTCAAAACTGGAAAGATTGTAATTGCTTGGAAAATTAATGTAGAGGAGAAGAGAGAGGGAGGATGCTGATAGCCATAAAAGCTTACACTCTACAGGAGGGAGAGAGGAACTTGCTAACCGTAAGAGCTTACACTCTACAGGAGAGAGGGGACCCTGCTGACCATAAGAGCTTACACTCTGCAGGAGAGAGAGGGCCCTGCTGTCCATAAGAACTTATACTCTACAGGAGAGAGAAAGGACCCCGCTCACCATAAGAGCTTACACTCTACAGGAGAGAGAGAGGACCCCGCTGACCATAGGAGCTTACACTCTACAGGAAAGAGAGGACCCCGCTGACCATAAGAGCTAACACTCTACAGGAGAGAGAGGACGCGGCTGACCATAAAAGCTTATGTAGCGCCCCGAGGGTTCGGCCGCTACAGGGGTATTGCACCTCAACCAGAGGTGTGGTATTCTACTCCCGGGTAAGGATGCAGTATGGACCAGGGCTCAGTTAGCTGCATGCATCACACTCACCCCATTTCCGGGGGACAGCTCAACGGTGCTCCCATTTATATAGTAATGCAGGCACGACAGACCATGTCCCTGGCTGGAGTGGGGAGGGGGGAGGAAAACCCAGTGATGTAGGAGCAGAAGGGGACAGTTTCTGAGCATAGGTAGGAGCTCATTGGTTGCTGGTCACCTGAGCTCACACTCTAGGGGAAGGTATAAAAGGTGGGCACCATCTTAGGACAGAGTTCAGTCGAGTCTAGTCAGTGAGAGAAGAAGACAGGGAGCTGCGGCTCAGCCTGAGCTCAGCTCCACTTGGCAGGCCTAGGGTGAAGGCCGGTGCCAGAGAGGAGAGGAGAACAGGAAGAGAAAGGAACAGAAAGGAACAGAAAAGGAAGAGAAGTACCCAAAGTGTAGAAGGGCTCAGGAACAAGAAGGCAGAAGGGACCCTAAGGACCCAGGAAATTACGGGTGACGGGTCAGGCAAGAAAAGGGTACCGGATCCCAAGTTGGTGGAGGCAAATAATCCTCAGCCAAGAACCGGAGGTCGTGATCATTACTTGGTGCGACCCCCCTGCTAAACCTTGCTAGGAAGGCACCATATAGGATAGCTGGAAACGGGGCCCACGTTTGCCCGCATAGCTGTAATGACCTCGGTATTGACCACAACTGTATAAGGTATGATATCTGATAGATGTCAAAGCTGCAGGGCATTTTGGGAAGGCCACGCAGGAACACAAAATGGCATTAGCCCGCTCTCTGATGCTTCAACAGAGTGGGAAATGGTGTCGGGCAAGTTTCTCAAAATGTTCGAATTTGCATAAAAACGGCGAATTTCAGGATTTTTGACATGAACTCAATCCTTCGCCAATCGATCCTTTCATATCTAGTAGCAAACTTGTTTTTTACAAGACAACATTTTTTAGAATTTTTGTAGGCACATATAAGGAAGGTAATGTTTTATTTGTATTTTTTCCTGTAGTAGTGGAATAAATAAAATTACAATTCAGCCATAGTTTTATTGATTTCATTAGATGACCTATTATGTGATCGGTTTGGTCATATAGATGTCATGCCAAACCCAGCA
Organism: Phyllobates terribilis; assembly: GCF_046119375.1. Classification (NCBI taxonomy): domain Eukaryota; kingdom Metazoa; phylum Chordata; class Amphibia; order Anura; family Dendrobatidae; genus Phyllobates; species Phyllobates terribilis. Next base: position 150,011,255 of record NW_027362768.1, read on the forward strand.
CTGCTGTTTTGAGACTGTCAACATTGCTTCTCTGACAAACGCAGCACTGTAACATTCGAAAGTATACCTTCAATTTTTATGAAATGCACTGACAGTAGAAGATGTAACACCATCAATAATATAAATATGGCCTGGGCTTCTATATGTGGTGACATCATAATCCTGTAAAAGGTATACTAAATAGGATATCGACTAGCATAGCGTCAGTGAAAGTTCTTCAGCAGTAACAAGTCACAAAAATCTCATTTCATTGAGTGATTTTGTCAGTGTGGTTCTGCCAGTCACAGGTTTACTGCTGGAGAAGATCTGCTAATCTTAGCTGCATTTTTACAAGTGATAAGGATATTGAGCTGGTGGGTGCATTTTCGAGGTTTTCAGCGACGCATTCTGTAATGTGAAATGCCGCGGTCTGCAGTGTTTTTCCAGGTTATTGCATGGTATAATTAGGGAATTAATTACCGCAATTGTAGCTCATTTAAAAAAAATGTGTTTTCTAACTTTGATTTTAAAGTCTTTAGCCTTTTCTATTTGATTATCAGACGATCAGGGTGAACTGTCCATTTGGTCATTAAAGGAGGACTGAAGATGCATTAAAGGGTTATTCCCATCTCAGACACATTCCCAAGATATGACATAAGTGTCTGATAGATGTATGTTTCTTCCTCTGAAACTTAGACCTTTCTTGAAAATGAGCCCCCGCAGTGCTATGAATGGAGAAATGGCCACCAATACTTGATCTCTTCATTAACTTCTATGAGAAGTCCAAACCGAGTTGAGCGTTCTTGCACAGCTATTTTTGGACTTGCCATAGAAGTGAATGGAATGAGACAAATATTTGCAGACATTCCTCCATCCACACCGGCGTGAGACGGGACTCTGAAGATACGAAGAAGGGGGATAGAGACCCTTGGAGCTCATTTAAGAGGTTTGGACTAAGAAAAACATTTATCTTGTCTCCATAGGAGAAGTGATAAATGTAAGAACCCTAGTGATCCACCATTGGGACCTCCAGCGATCCACCATTGGGACCCCCAGCGATCCACCATTGGGACCTCCAGTGATCCACCATTGGGATCTTCAGTGATCCACCATTGGGACCTCCAGTGTCTCCTGCCTAAATAGAGCCCTGATCACATATGCACACCACCGCTTCATTCTCTATCTATGGGGCTGTAGCAGAGTACAGCATTTATATAGCTTTAGCTTCCTCGGCTAGTTGTTATCGTCATTGTTTGAGCCATTTTCTCAATTTCAACATAAAAATGATTCCTTTACATTGAAAATAAATCATTTTTTTTAATAAAAAAAAATACTGATAGCAGAAAAATGACCGTCCCTGACATGTTAAGTGCAGTTACAAAGCATCTGCCCTTCTGTTGGTCATTCATGCGGCATTTCTAATGTTTCATTCTGCTCATCCTTCAGTTATTATATGTGAAGTACACGGCTAACAATGCACTAGATGTTCGGATACAAAGACGGCACAACGTCTATTTCAGCAACACGCGCGCATGCTGCAGCAGGGTGAAGTGGCCATTGCTGGTTTGATCGTCTGCTGTTCTTTTAGATCATCTGTCTTTTATTCTTCATAGAAGATTCATGTTTAGAAAATGTTATGACAACTGGAAGACCAATAATGGTAGGGTCACCCAACCGTTTTCTCTTCATCCGAGAACATCAGAGTGGCATCCATTTTTCTTTGAGGTGGATAGAATTTTTTTTTTCTAAACCCTCCCCATTCTGTCAATTCCTGAAAATTGGACCGCACTTGGATGTCATCTGAGTGCAGTCTAATTTTTTCACAGACCCATTGTCAGACTGAAGAACGTTGGGTTCACCAGAGGATTTGATTCTGAGGGCCCAGCTTTCTCCCCCACTCAAGAGCCCCATAGCAGCTGTAAGGTTTACACTATGAACTCTCCTTAAGGAGAAGCCAAGGCCCACCGGAGGATTCTCCGGTTCTCTGGTGGGCCAGTCCAACCCTGCACAGACCCATAGACTTACATTGCCAATTTTGCTCTGACACTCAGATCAAAATCAGTCATGTCGCTGATATTTTCCGTGGACCACTCGGTCTGAGAAAAAAAATTGGACATGTGCACAGCCCCATAGAATATCATTGGTACGACTGCTATCCATGAAAACCCCAGATAGCCCTCATCCGATATAATCGGTTGTGTGCACAAGCCCGAAGAGTCATTATTTGGCTCTGTGATATAGGAACCATCAAAACTCTCCATTTTTCAGTGCTGATTCTGTGAGATGTGTGTCGGTTCACCAGAGTGATATAAGTGTGTAAATCTGTATCCACACCAGAATAACACTGTACTTGTTGTCTAACTATTGTTGAAAGACTGTGTATATATTTTGATGTAAGGTTTTATGATTATTAACGCTGTGAATGATTTAAATGTATTTTATTGACATTGACATGTTCTAGTATGGCATTGTATTACATGATTAGAGAGGGACAGTGTAAGAATAAGAAGTTAACATATTGGTTATAGGGAGTTCAGTGGATGCTGAACGGCCAACAACCGAAGGAGAGTGTGGGAGGGGCGTAGTTGTTATGAGAGACAGAGTTGACAGTTGGAGGTTTGTGACAGGAAGAAGTAGAACGGCCATCTTGGGGGCAGTCGGGAGATGTCCGGGACAGAAGAGAATGTGCTGGAAGGGAACCCAGCGGTATTTACTTGTGAGAAAACCCCATTGATGCCAGAGAAGTGGCAGATTGGAGCTGAGCTTGCTCGTGACCGGAACCTGTCCAGATTTGAAAAGATTTCTGTCAGAAATGCTGTTAAGAGACGATAAAGGCCGGAACCTACAGTGAAAGGGTGTCACTGAGGAATTAAGGCACAAGCATCAATGGTTCCGCTCGCTTATTGTAGGGTCCCCACCGTGAGTAGCTGTTTACGCATCATATACAATTTTGGAGCCAAAATATTTAAGGCTGAGAAATAGCCTGTAGTTAGTTAGGCATTTTGGTTGCTTCACACAACGTTTGTTGCTAACAATCAGCGTCCAGAACTTTCAGATTCGCTGCCACAGTTTCTGTTTGTTTAATAAGTAAAAATCCCAATCCACTTTGAGGTGCCGACACGACACACAACAGACTCCGGATCAAACTTGAACTTCATTTTGTTATAGGAGAAAGTTTCTGAGGAACATTTTAGTAGTGGACAGTTATTCAACTGCGTTAGACTTTATTTACGGCTTGTGAAGGTTTCACCAATTTAAGATACACCAGGTAACTGCTCTCCTCCAAATTAAAGATGTCTGAGTGCATGCAGAGAAGCTAATTAACCAAATTTGCTAATCTGGTTGAAAAACTTCACTCAGAAACTGAACCACACAAAATGGCATACTTTATTACGTAGACATGGGGTTAAATAGCATTCTCCTTCTAGGTGGGATTAGTAAAATTTATTGCTCTTTTCTGATAACTCGGCATGCTGTAATTTGTCCATCTATGTATCTCTTGGTTTGAGTAACGTCTTAGGAATTCCGATGGAGGGGGTGAGTTCGCCACTCAGCGCCATCTTTGCCAACTTGACATGAATCTCTCTGTTATCAGCCGTGCACATGCATACGTCATTTCCAGGAAATCATTTAGTTGTTCGTGTCTACAATTTAAAACAGAAGCTGTTAGTTATATATTCATTAACTATTAACATAATCCATGTGCATATACAGTACAGACCAAAAGTTTGGATACACCTTCTCATTTAAAGATTTTTCTGTATTTTCATGACTATGAAAATTGTACATTCACACTGAAGGCTTCAAAACTATGAATTAACACATGTGGAATTATATACTTAAGAAAAAAGTGTGAAACAACTGAAAATATGTCTTATATTCTAGGTTCTTCAAAGTAGCCACCTTTTGCTTTGATGACCACTTTGCGCACTCTTGGCATTCTCTTCATGAGCTTCAAGAAGTAGTCACCGGAAATGGTCTTCCAACAATCTTGAAGGAGTTCCCAGAGATGCTTAGCACTTGTTGACCGTTTTGCCTTCACTCTGTGGTCCAGCTCACCCCAAACCATCTCGATTGGGTTCAGGTCTGGTGACTGTGGAGGCCAGGTCATCTGGCGTAGCACCCCATCACTCTCCTTCTTGGTCAAATAGCCCTTACACAGCCTGGAGGTGTGTTTGGGGTCATTGTCCTGTTGAAAAATAAATGATGGTCCAACTAAATGCAAACCGGTAGGAATAGCATGCCGCTGCAAGATGCTGTGGTAGCCATGCTGGTTCAGTATGCCTTCAATTTTGAATAAATCCCCAACAGTGTCAGCAGCAAAGCACCTCCACACCATCACACCTCCTCCTCCATGCTTCACGGTGGGAACCAGGCATGTAGAGTCCATCCGTTCACCTTTTCTGCGTCGCACAAAGACACGGTGGTTGGAACCAAAGATCTCAAATTTAGACTCATTAGACCAAAGCACAGATTTCCACTTGTCTAATGTACATTCCTTGTGTTCTTTAGCCCAAACAAGTCTCTTCTGCTTGTTGCCTGTTCTTAGCAGTGGTTTCCTAGCAGCTATTTTACCATGAAGGCCTGCTGCACAAAGTCTCCTCTTAACAGTTGTTGAAGAGATGTGTCTGCTGCTAGAACTCTGTGTGGCATTGACCTGGTCTCTAATCTGAGTTGCTATTAACCTGCGATTTCTGAGGCTGGTGACTCGGATAAACTTATCCTCAGAAGCAAAGGTTACTCTTGGTCTTCCTTTCCTGGGGCGGTCCTCATGTGAGCCAGTTTCTTTGTAGCGCTTGATGGTTTTTGCAACTACACTTGGGGACACTTTCAAAGTTTGCCCAATTTTTCAGACTGACTGACCTTCATTTCTTAAAGTAATGATGGCCACTCGTTTTTCTTTACTTAGCTGCTTTTTTTCTTGCCATAATACGAAATCTAACAGTCTATTCAGTAGGACGATCAGCTGTGTATCCACCAGACTTCTGCACAACACAACTAATGGTCCCAACCCCATTTATAAGGCAAGAAATCCCACTTATTAAACCTGACAGGGCACACCTGTGAAGTGAAAACCATTTCCGGTGACTACCTCTTGAAGCTCATCAACAGAATGCCAAGAGTGTGCAAAGCAGTCATCAAAACAAAAGGTGGCTACTTTGAAGAACCTAGAATATAAGACATATTTTCAGTTGTTTCACACTTTTTTGTTAAGTATATAATTCCACATGTGTTAATTCATAGTTTTGATGCCTTCAGTGTGAATGTACAATTTTCATAGTCATGAAAATACAGAAAAATCTTTAAATGAGAAGGTGTGTCCAAACTTTTGGTCTGTACTGTACACATTTGCATACATACACATAGATTATTCCATCATCGCTATATTGATTCACACTGATTAGGTAATCTCTTAAAAGACACTAATTGATTTTCTATAATATATATTTTACCTTGACAGGCTAAACAGCCGCCACCGTAGTTTTTGGGGTATCTTCGATACAGTTGAGGACGGACTATTCTTCTGAGTCTACTGCATACACCATGGAAAGGGAGAGGGAAATTTGGTTGGGAAAATAGGGGAAATGTTTGTAAGATTGTAAACTTCAGTGCTGTACCGCAGGCTAGCCTTTACGTTACACTCATACAATTAATCCAATTTTCAGGGTGTAAAACGGTAATAGGCAGCTGGTTTACAGAGGCAAACCAGCAGGCAAATCTATAGAAAAATAGTAAATACAGATTGGTTGGGTGCCATGCTGTATAGGTTCCAGCCGTTGGCTAATGTCTGCAAAATCTTTAAATCTTTTCCAGTGTCCAGGTAAAAATATTCGCTTAAATAAGTAAAATAGTTATTTTGGGAACAAACTGTGTAAGAGTTGGTTTTCTCGCCTGTGACTCCGCCGTGTCCTGAAGAACACTCCCGGTAAACAACTTACAATTCCAGCATGGTATTTAGAAGAAAGTGGTTAATCTTTGCCTCTGGCCATCGACCACATCCATGAGTAGTACTAATCCTAGAAGGTGAATAGAACTGAGAATACCCACCAACAACTAATGGGAGTCAAATTATTGATGTTTAGTGATACAATTTTTAACACCTGTAATTAAGAAAGGGCGACCATACACATTAGATCAACGTCGGTTGATCATACCAATTTTGGTGGACAGGCCTACAATCTTTTGGGCATTGGAGCGTCCTAACTTTTTCTGGATGGTAGATGTCGATGGAGAGGAGTATTGGCTTATTGAATACTAAATGGCTTAATCCTTTGGTTCTCAGGGTAGATAAGCCACCACCAGAGTGTTTATCCTCCTCTCATCATTCAAAACACTTGTTTGGCTGAACCAAGTGTGCATGTGTATAGGGTGATCGAGAGGAATAACTATCAGCCAAAACAACTTTTCGCCAACAGCAGTCTAAAACGCATGGCCATCTTGCTTTGGGTTTGTCCCAGCTGACCATGATATTAAATATTGTTGCCTGTTGTTTTTTAACATAGATTTATAGGAAAACTTATTTTGTTATCATTGTGTACTAACAAACTGTCAAATGTCAACTTATTTTGTTTTGTACCGCATTTGTATGAATAATGCTCTTTCCATATAGCCAGCTTATAAATTTTAGTTCTAGACTGCACAGTGGGTCTGTTGTTAGCAGTGTAACCTTGTAGTGCTGGGGTCCTGGGTTTGAATCCCACCAAGGACAACATCATCAAGTAGTTTGTATGTTCTCCCTGTGTTTGAGTGTATTTCCTCTAGTTTCCTCCCACACTCCAAGACATACTAATAGGAAATTTAGATTGTGAACCCAATGGGGACAGGGATGATGGTGTCAGTAAAACGCTGTGTAATATGATGGAGCTATAAAAGTGAATAAAATAACAAAAAATGCTTCATAATCCAATACTATTTAAAAAGATATTGAGTTTGAGTCACGTAGACCTATATTTATCAAACCATAAGAGAATCGACTGGGCAATTTTTCCTTTGAATGAGTCACGTAATTGTCAAATTGTCATGAAATCACTAGAAATCAGCATTAAGGGTTGCATTTGCTTGACAAATAGCCTTCATACCGTAGCACACAGTTTGAGTGCTTGACCTTTTTCACTTTGGTAGATCTGGTGGTTCAACAATCACAGCAGTGGTCAATTACATTTCTTAATTTCCTTTCAATTCTTCTTATCCAATCTTGCTACATTCATGTCGGACCACTCTTCTGCCGTATAAAAGTATGTCCTGTTACAATACAAGGACAGGATTACTAGTACTAACAAGTCACTGGAAAGCTTCAGGAAGATTTGAAATTATGGGATAAAAAACTGACATTTTTTGTTTCTCTAAAAGCAAAATCTTTGGATTTTCAACCAAGTGTTTACATATGAAATTAGGGAAGCATGGTAGCTCAGTGGTTAGCACTGTATGGTGGCTCAGTGGTTAGCACTATAGCCTTGCAGCGCTGGGGTCCTGGATTCAAATCCCACCGAGTACAACATCTGCAAGGAGTTTGTATGTTCTTCCCGTGTTTGCGTGGGTTTCCTTCAGGTTCTCCGGTTTCTTCCCACACTTCAAAGACATCCTGATTAGAGATGAGCGTTGTTCTACTCGAACTGTTCGCCAATCTCAAATTCGAGCTGTTTTGGGCGGTGTTCGAGCCGTTCGGCGAACACGAACAATTTGAGAAAAATTCGGCTGTTCGAGGTTATGTTCGATAACTGTTCGTGCACCAAAATCATAACTGGATTTTTTCTCAGTAATGATGAAAATTAATGTTAATACGCAGTTTGAGTGTACAGCGGGGCGGGGGGAGGGGCAGGGGATGGATCTCTGCAGGAACAATGAAGATCTCCATTTTTTTTTCTCTTTCCCGCATTTACAGTGGGGAGGTGCAATCTGTCAGCCTATCAGCAGCGCATACACGGAGCGAAGTGCTTTTTTTCACACAAGCAAGGGCATGTGTCATTGGCAGTGTATGTCACATGTCCTTGCCCTATAAGACCAAGCCATTTTCCCCGTCGCCACCATTTTCTCACTGCTGCAGCTGCGTGTTAGACGGCACCGCTGTTGCTGTGTGCGCTATACCTTGTTAATTTCAAGCCAATTTTCGCACAAATATACAAATAGCTTGGGAGTAGGGAATAGTTGTGATTGCAGTCCTTTTAAGGACTAGGTTACAGCATTTCCTACGACTTTTATCAGGCAGGTCTGTGCTCTTAAATAGATAGGTTGTGGGAGTAAAGACTAATTGTAATTGGAGTCCTTTTCAGGACTAGGTTACATCAGTTCCTATCAGTTTTTGCCAGGCAGGTCTGTGCCAGTGCTGTGCAAGTTTTTTTCACAGCATTTGGCTGAATCTAGCAAAGCTAATCCTTTTTGGCCTATTGCAGAGTGTGTTAGTCAGTGGAGTAGCCTATCTGTGTTGCAAGATATACCACCTGTGTATAGAATACCAATTTTTTTACTGCACCTAGTGAAGTAAAATCTTTTGGGCATAGCATCATTCTATTAGTCCATCTATACTGACCTCCATCAGGTTGCAAACTGAATCTAATTTTTTTCTGCATCTACCTCTGAAAAAATATTGGGCTTCTAGCTGTGTGTGGGTCTTGTTCTATTAATCCATCTATACTGACCTCCATGAGGTTGCAAACTGAATATAATTTTTTTCTGCATCTAGCTCTGAAAAAATATTTGGCCTTCTAGCAGTGTGTGGGACTTGTTCTATTAGTCCACCTATACTGACCTCCATCAGGTTGCAAACTGAATATATTTTTTTCTGCATCTACCTCTGAAAAAATATTGGGCTTCTAGCTGTGTGTGGGACTTGTTGTATTAGTCCATATATACTGACCTCCATCAGGTTGCAAACTGAATATATTTTTTTCTGCATCTACCTCTGAAAAAATATTGGGCTTCTAGCTGTGTGTGGGTCTTGTTCTATTAATCCATCTATACAGACCTCCATCAGGTTGCAAACTGAATATAATTTTTTTCTGCATCTAGCGCTGAAAAAATATTTGGCCTTCTAGTAGTGTGTGGGACTTTCTCTGTTAGTCCATCTATACTGACCTCCATCAGGTTGCAAACTGAATATATTTTTTTTCTGCATCTACCTCTGGAAAAATATTGGGCTTCTAGCTGTGTGTGGGTCTTGTTCTATTAATCCATCTATACTGACCTCCATCAGGTTGCAAACTGAATATAATTTTTTTCTGCATCTAGCTCTGAAAAAATATTTGGCCTTCTAGTAGTGTGTCGGACTTTCTCTATTAGTCCATCTATACTGACCTCCATCAGGTTGCAAATTAAAACTAATTTTTATCTGCATCTACAGTACCTCTGAAAAAATATTTGGGCTTCTAGCTGTGTGTGGGACTTGTTGTATTAGTCCATCTATACTGACCTCCATCAGGTTGCAAACTGAATATAATTTTTTTCTGCATCTACCTCTGAAAAAATATTGGGCTTCTAGTTGTGTGTGGGACTTGTTGTATTAGTCCATCTATACTGACCTCCATCAGGTTGCAAACTGAATATATTTTTTTCTGCATCTACCTCTGAAAAAATATTGGGCTTCTAGCTGTTTGTGGGTCTTGTTCTATTAATCCATCTATACAGACCTCCATCAGGTTGCAAACTGAATATAATTTTTTTCTGCATCTAGCTCTGAAAAAATATTTGGCCTTCTAGTAGTGTGTGGGACTTTCTCTGTTAGTCCATCTATACTGACCTACATCAGGTTGCAAACTGAATATATTTTTTTCTGCATCTACCTCTGAAAAAATATTGGGCTTCTAGCTGTGTGTGGGTCTTGTTCTATTAATCCATCTATACTGACCTCCATCAGGTTGCAAACTGAATATAATTTTTTTCTGCATCTAGCTCTGAAAAAATGTTTGGCCTTCTAGTAGTGTGTGGGACTTTCTCTGTTAGTCCATCTATACTGACCTCCATCAGGTTGCAAACTGAATATATTTTTTTCTGCATCTAGCTCTGAAAAAATATTGGGCTTCTAGCTGTGTGTGGGTCTTGTTCTATTAATCCATCTATACTGACCTCCATCAGGTTGCAAACTGAATATAATTTTTTTCTGCATCTAGCTCTGAAAAAATATTTGGCCTTCTAGTAGTGTGTCGGACTTTCTCTATTAGTCCATCTATACTGACCTCCATCAGGTTGCAAATTAAAAATAATTTTATCTGCATCTACAGTACCTCTGAAAAAATATTTGGGCTTCTAGCTGTGTGTGGGACTTGTTGTATTAGTCCATCTATACTGACCTCCATCAGGTTGCAAACTGAATATATTTTTTTCTGCATCTACCTCTGAAAAAATATTTGGCCTTCTAGTAGTGTGTCGGACTTTCTCTATTAGTCCATCTATACTGACCTCCATCAGGTTGCAAATTAAAAATAATTTTTATCTGCATCTACAGTACCTCTGAAAAAATATTTGGGCTTCTAGCTGTGTGTGGGACTTGTTGTATTAGTCCATCTATACTGACCTCCATCAGGTTGCAAACTGAATATATTTTTTTCTGCATCTACCTCTGAAAAAATATTGGGCTTCTAGCTGTGTGTGGGTCTTGTTCTATTAATCCATCTATACAGACCTCCATCAGGTTGCAAACTGAATATAATTTTTTTCTGCATCTAGCTCTGAAAAAATATTTGGCCTTCTAGTAGTGTGTGGGACTTTCTCTGTTAGTCCATCTATACTGACCTCCATCAGGTTGCAAACTGAATATATTTTTTTCTGCATCTACCTCTGAAAAAATATTGGGCTTCTAGCTGTGTGTGGGACTTGTTGTATTAGTCCATCTATACTGACCGCCATCAGGTTGCAAATTGAATATAATTTTTTTCTGCATCTAACCCAGCCAATAGTTTTGGCCTAATACCACAGTTTGGCCACTCAGCTCTGCTCGGTTACCATCCATTGTTTTTTTGTGCAAACAACTCCAGAGTTGTGAATTAGTTAACCACCAAAATGAGTGGAAAAAGGCCTGCTGCTGGTGGAAAGGGGAATAGGCGTGTTGGGAAGGGGAAAAAAGGTTGTGTCCGTGGGGTAGGTGTTAAAGCAACAGTAACATCTGCAGAAGAAAGACCATCTTCCAGCCAAACTAAAATGTCTACTTCTTTTAGCGGACAATGTGTTAAGATCCCTTTCTTACGGCCACGCCAATCGCTACAAATTCCAGATGAGGCACAAAAACAGCAGGTGCTTCAACGGATATCAAGTGCTCCTTTAAGTGGGCTCTCCTCCACATTAACTTCAACATCACAAATACTCCAGTCCTCAAAGGTGTCACCCAAATCGCACTTGCTTCCTCACAGCTCCCAAATCTCCAGCTGCCCGTCTGAGTATGAGGTAGAACAGATGGTTGAGTCTGCAGAGCTGTTTACTCATACTATAGCCTGGGAATCAGAGGTCGACTCCAGTGCTTCTGTGAATCCAGACGAGGAAATGATCTGCACTGATGCCCAGAATCTTTATGAGTCGGATCCAGGACCAGACGCAGAAGGTTCTGACCATAATGTAGACCCTCATTCCCAAACTGTAACTCCTGTTGGTGGAGACAATGAGGAAGACGATGATAAGACTCAAATACCTGATTGAAGCGACAACTTTAGTTTTTTGTCAGGGCAGGAACAGGTTGGCTCTGAGGACGACGGGTGTGATAACACACAGGGTGATGATGATGAGGTTGGAGATCCCACTTACTGTCAACCCACAGTCAGCCAAGAGATGAGGTCAGCAGAGGAGGTGGAGGAAGATGCTAGTGACGACGAGGTCAGGTTGCGCCTTCCTGGACAGAGACGTAGTACTGGAAGCACGTCAACAACTGCATCCTCAAACACAACTCTGCCTCTCACCACAAGTCGTGGTGGCTCTTCAGGTCGCATGGGTGCTAAGCCTTAGAATCATAGAATCATAGAATCATAGAATGGTAGAGTTGGAAGGGACCTCCTGGGTCATCTGGTCCAACCCCATGCTCAAAGCAGGATTCACTAAATCATCTCAGACAGATGTCTGTCCAGCCTCTGTTTGAAAACGTCCATTGAAGGGGAACTCACCACCTCTCGTGGCAGCCTGTTCCACTCATTAATCACCCTAACTGTCAAAAAGTTTTTTCTAATATCTAATCTGTGTCTCCTCCCATTTAGTTTCATCCCGTTGCTTCTAGTCTTTCCCTGTGCAAATGAGAATAAAGATGATCCTTCTACAATGTGACAGCCCTTGACATATTTGTAGACAGCTATTAAGTCTCCTCTCAGTCTTCTTTTTTGCAAGCTAAACATTCCCAAATCCTGCAACCGTTCCTCATAGGACATAGTTTGCAGACCAGTCACCATTCTGGTCGCTCTTCTCTGAACTTGCTCCAGTTTGTCTATGTCTTTTTTAGAATGTGGTGCCCAAAACTGTACACAGTATTCCAAATGAGGTCTGACCAAAGAGGAGTAAAGACCGATAATGACTTCACGTGATCTAGACTGTATGCTTCTGTTAATACATCCCAGAATTGTATTTGCCTTTTTTGCTGCTGCATCACACTGTTGACTCATGTTCAGTCTATGATCTATTAGTATACCTAAGTCTTTTTCACATGTACTGTTGCTTAGCTCTATTCCTCCCATTCTGTATATGCTTTTTTCATTTTTATTGCCCAGATGTAGTACTTTGCATTTTTCCCTGTTAAAAACCATTCTGTTGGTTGCTGCCCACTGCTCCAGTTTATTTAGGTCTTTTTGAATCCTCTCTCTCTCTTCTCTAGTATTAGCTATCCCTCCTAGCTTTGTGTCATCAGCAAATTTAATCAGTTTACCCTCAATTCCTTCATCTAAATCATTGATGAAGATGTTGAACAATACAGGTCCCAGGACAGAGCCCTGTGGTATCCCACTTGAGACATTTATCCAGCTGGATGTGAAGCCATTTACAACCACCCTTTGAGTCCGATCACTAAGCCAGTTATGAATCCACCTAACAGTTGCCTGGTCCATTGCATACTTGGTCATTTTTTCAATAAGGATGGTGTGAGATACTTTGCCAGGTCCTTGCATAGCCTGGGCATTTTTTCAGATCGATAAAGATGACCCAGCTCGTGCTATCTGTAACATTTGTCAGCAAAAGCTAAGTAGAGGCCAAAAAATACATAGTTTGAGTACTTCATGCATGAACTGGCACATGGACATGAAGCATAAGTTGCAGTGGGAAGCTCAGTGTGCTACAATGCGGCCTAGCCGGCCGGGCCACCCACCGTCTGCCATATCTTGTGCATCCGCGGCCTCTTTATCCCCTGTGACTGGGGGGACAGCAGTCACACCTGTTTTGGGGCGCAGACCTGCCACCTCTTTACCCGCAACAGCCAGCGTGATTGGCAGGTCATCATTTTCTTTGGAGGTGGGAACACCAGCTGGTGTTGAGCGCTGTCCGACATCGATAGCACCACCTTTGGATCAAGGCAACCTAACATGTCCGCCTGCATCTTCCTCACAGACCGGCAGTTTGCCGGGGACACCCTTATCAACCCCGTCTAAGCACAATAGCCAGCCCTCGGTCCCTCAGATGTGGACAAGTAAAAGACCATTTCCTCCTAGCCATGAGAAAGCTAAGAGGTTGAATTTCACCATCTGCAAGCTCTTGGCTACAGAAATGCTGCCTTTCCGCTTGGTGGACACAGAGGATTTTCGAGACCTTATGTCCGTCGCAGTGCCCCAGTACCAGATGCCCAGTCGGCACTACTTCTCAAAGAAAGGTGTGCCTGCGCTCCACCAGCATGTCGCACACAACATCACCGCTTCTTTAAGAAACTCTGTGTGTGACAGGGTGCATTTCACCACAGACACTTGGACGAGTAGGCATGGACAGGGGCGTTACATGTCGCTGACTGGGCACTGGGTAACTATGGTGACAGCAGGACAAGGGGCTGCTGTCCAAGTCTTGCCGTCCCCACGAGTTGTGCGTCAATCCTCTTTATGTCAAAGTTCCTCCACTGCTTCTGCCTCCTCAACCTCCTCTCGGTCTTCCACCTGCACCCAAAGCCTGTCTGGTCATGCCACAAGCTTTCTAACTGCGCAGAAGGGATCCTGCACACCTCCTTACTATGCTGGCAGTAGGGCTCAACGTCATCAGACGGTTTTTACATTGAAATGTCTGGGAAATGTGAGTCACACAGCTGAGGAGTTGTGGTCAGCTCTGGAGAACCAATTTCATGAATGGTTGTCTCCACTGGACCTGAAACCAGGGAAGGCCGTGTGCGACAATGCTGCAAACCTGGGTGCGGCCCTTCGCCGGGGCAATGTCACACACGTGCCTTGTATGGCTCACGTGTTGAACCTGGTTGTCCAGCAATTTTTAGCCCACTATCCCAGACTAGATGGCCTTCTGCAGAGGGCACGGTCGCTGTGTGCTCACTTCCGCCGTTCGCATCCCGCAGCTCAGCGACTTACATCTCTACAGAAGTCGTTGGGCCTGCCACTTCACCGGCTAAAATGCGATGTGCCTACCCGGTGGAATTCAACTCTGCACATGTTGCAGCGACTGTGGCAGCACCGACAAGCCCTGGTGCAATACGTTCTGACGTATAGCCTGGGCCAACGAGATTCAGAGGTGGGGCAAATCACGCTGGAGGAGTGGTCTCAGATCAGGGACCTATGCACCCTTCTGCACAGTTTTGAAATGGCGACGAAGATGTTTAGTGCTGACGATGCCATTATCAGCATGACTATTCCGGTGATTTACATGCTGGAGCACATGTTAAACAGAATTCGGAGTCAGGTGGTGGCACAAGAGGAGGTGGAGGAAGTAGAGGAGGAGGAGTTGTATGCGGAAGGGCTAACATCTGCAAGGTCCAGACGGTCGGCAGCACCAAGGCGGCAGGCATGTGAGGGTGGGGGAGATGGTTTTACCAGGGCGCATGGTAGCAGCCAAACTAGTGAGGAAGGTGCAGGAGCCCAGGAAGAAGGAGGACGAACTGATGGAAGACTCATCAGATGAGGGAGACCTTGATCACATTTCTGTTGTGCGAGGTTGGGGGGAGAGGACAGAGGAAGGAAGCATGATTGTTACCTCGCCACCAACACAACAGGGACTTGGTGCTCCTGGATGCGCAACACACATGAGTGCCTTCTTGCTGCACTACCTGCAACATGACCCTCGAATTGTGAGAATTAGAAATAATCCTGACTACTGGATTGCCACACTGTTAGATCCCCGGTACAAAAGTAAATTTGCAGAAATTATTCCTGCCATAGAAAGGGATGCACGCATGCAGGAGTATCAGCAGAGACTGTTGCAGAATCTTACATGTGCTTTTCCACAAAATACCAGTGGTGCACGTAGTGGCTGGAGTGGGGGGAGGGAACACTGAGGAAGGGGAACCCGGTAGTGCAGGAGCAGGGAGGAAGCAGTTCCTGGGTGCATTGTGAAGGGAGTATAAAAGGTGGGCACCATCTTAGTTCAGTGCAGAGAAGTCTGAGCAGAAGTGGCAGGGAGCAGGGGCTCTGCATGAGCTCTGCTCCGGAGGCGGGCCTAGTAACAGAGGCCCAGGCCTGGAAGAGGGAGAAGGAAGGAAGAGGAGCGGAGAAGGCTCCAGGAACGAGGAATGAAGGGATCCCAGGGGTGCGGACTGGCGAGTCGCCACCGCACGCCCGAATCCACCTGCGTGGAGGGGTCAGGCCAAAGGGGGAGACTGGTCCCCGAACTAGTGGAGGTAGGAAACGACCCTCAGCTAGAAACCGGAGTCTCTGACATTTTATGTGGCGCAGCCCCTCGCTACACCCGCTAGGATGGCACCACATAGGGTCAGGGAAACTGGCGCCAAGTTTACCAAGAGGAGGCCCGAGGCAGCCGGACAGAAGTGTTGGTAAGAAAGGCCAGACAAAGGACACACAAAGGGGGTCCTGTGAAGTGCTCCAAAGTTATCTGGGAGTTGTCTGAGCCCCTCACCTGGTGAGCACAGTACGACGTGGGCAGCCGTTACCTGCAGACGTGGTCTGGATAATAAGAACTGTGAGTAAAGGCCCTGAACTGCATCACTGACTCCGTGTCGTTACTGCTGCTGCCCTGCACCATCACCCCCATCCTCCGCATACACTGCCCTGAGGCTATACTCCTCCCGTGGGGAGTTATGCTACGCTCTGCTGCACCCACAACACCAGCCTCAGCGGTCTGCCCTGTAGCGGCGGTTCACTCTGACCGCAATCCACGGGTGGCGTAGTCGTACATTTAAACATCAAAACCACATAAATAGTTCCGCCACTGGTTTGACCGCCCTGAGCCACGGAACCGGGTCACCGCCACGAAGACTACAACCACCAGCATCCACCAAAAAGGGTCCGGCTCCGGGTGTCCCAAGGCCCAGGGGGTGCGTCAGAACATTTTCATCACCTTTCACAATCACCAATGGGACAAGGCAGGGATGTCCTCTGTCCCCTCTCTTATACATCCTAGTGACGGAGCACCTGCTCTCATCAATTCGCCATAACCCCAATATTAGGTGGATTGAGGTGGGAGGCACCGAGTACAAGTGCTCTCTATTTGCTGATGATGTCCTAGTATATATCACTCAATCACATATATCCATCCATGTTGTTATGGCTGAAATAGATCACTTTGTTACATGGTCAAATTTTAAAATCAATGCAGCGAAGTCTGAGGCCCTCGATGTCTCCCTCCCCAAATCCATATAGGATTCCATCCAGTCCAACTTTCCCTTTGCCTGTCCCTCACAGGGTATCAAATACTTAGGAATTCCTATTCATAGAGACCTCTCCCATCTATGTTATCTTAATTTTGGGCCCTTTATTGAACAACTCCATACAGACCACGGTTGGCAAGTTAGAACTGTAAGATTCACTACGTGAACCGCTGGTGTTTTGTGGAAAAGCACATGTACACTGCGTTCCAAATTATTATGCAAAAAGTGTTTAGGAGTGATAAGGGAAGAATTTGTTTGTTTGTCAGTTAAACTCATTGATGGTGATGTGTGTCAGGGCTCTTTATATCACTGTAAGCAATTGCAGACACCTGTGCTAATTAGTTTGGCAGGTGTGTCCAATGAAAGGCAAGACTACTTAAGAAGGCTCTCTCACATTATTAAGCAGCCTACATTTTCTGCCAAAATGGGAAAGAAAAAGGATGTGTCGGCTGCTGAGAAGCAACAAATTGTGGAGTGTTTAGGTCAAGGCATGACTACAATCAACATTGTGCGATGATCAGGATGAAGTGTCTTGGCAATCAAGAAGTATGTAGCTGATTCACAGTACACACGTGTACGTGCTGATAAGGGCAAATTGAGGACTCTTTCCTACAGGCAATTACGTCAGGTTGAAAGAGCAGCGGCAAAAAAGCCTTGTCATAGCAGCAGACAAGTTTTTGAAGCTGCTTGTGCCTCCAACGTCCCCCGAACAACAAGATGCAGGGTCCTTCAGAGGTTTGCAGCTGTGCATACGCCATCCTGTCGACCTCCTCTATCCACTTCACACAAGCAGAAACGGCTCCAGTGGGCCAAACATTACATGAAGACTGATTTCAAAACAGTTTTGTTCACGGATGAGTGCCGTGCAGCGCTCGATGGTCCAGATGGATGGAGTGGAGGATGGCTGGTTGATGGACACCCCACGCAAACACGGCTACAGCGCCAACAAGGAAGAGGTGGAGTAATGTTTTGGGCTGGAATCATGGGGAGAGAGATTGTCGGCCCCTTTAGGATCCCTGAAGGCGCTAAAGATGAACTCCATAATGTATGTGGATTTTCTCAAACAGCACTTCCTGCCATGGTTCAAGAAGAAGAACCATGTATTTCACAGCAAGATCATTTTTCTGCATGATAATGCACCATCTCATGCTGCACATAAAACATCTGCATCTCTGGCTATGGGCATAAAAGGGGACAAACTTATGGTGTGACCCCCATGCTCCCCTGACCTCTACCCCATTCAGAACCTTTGGAGCATCATTAAAAGGAGTGTCTATGATGGCGGGAGGCAGTTCACATCTAAGCAACAGCTCTGGGAGGGTATTCTGTCCTCATGCAAAACAATTGAAGCAGAAACCATCCAAAACCTGACAAATTCAATGGACGAGAGAGTTCAGAAGCTCCTTTCGAACAAGGGGTCCTATGTGAAAATGTAACATCACCTAGAATAAAGTTTTGAGTTGAAAACTGTTTGATTTCAGTTTCTAACAACCTGCTAATGCTTATAATTTCAAAAATGACCATTTTTTTGGTCTTTATTAAAATGAAAAGGTTGATCGAAAAGTTTGGGGGATCTAAGAGTGTGGCAACCCAGTAGTCATGATTACTTCGAATTCTGACAATATGAGGGTCATGCTGCAGGTAGTGCAGCAAGAAGGCACTTATGTGTCTTGCGCATCTCGGAGCCCCAAAATTATTTTCCGGGCTAGATGCAGCTAAAAATTATTTTTAATTTTAAATCTGGTGGAGCTTATTATAGATGGCCTAATAGGATCAGTGCTGCACACTGCTACAAAGCCCAAATTATTTTCCAGTCAAGATACAGATAAACATGATTAGTAATTTGAAAGCTTAAAACGTTTGGTAGGGTGATTTTAACCAATCATCAAGCTTTTACTCTCCCCAGGATGACACAGGGGTAGAAAAGTCATTTCGGATCCATGATTTGTTCATCTTTATGAACGTGAGTCTGTCTACATTATCAGTGGAGAGCCGCGTGCGCTTATCTGTCAGCACACCACCAGCAGCGCTGAACACACGTTCAGACAGAACGCTGGCTGCGGAGCATGACAAGATCTCCAAGGCGTAAGTGGCTAGCTCCGGCCATTTATCCAGATTGGAAGCCCAAAAAGAGCAAGGGTCCAGTGACACAGTCGTGGCTTCAATGTTTACTTGGAGATACTCCTGTACCATCGTCTCTAGGCGTTGACTATGTGTCAGACTTCTTGTCTCCTGTGGCCTTGCAAAGGATGGGCTAAAAAAGTGGTGAAATGATTCCGCAAAATTGATGTTACCAGCAGATACTGTGGTTCTGTTATGGTTTGAGTGCTGAACACTTGACGGTCCCACGGTTGGCAAGTTGGAACTGTGAGATTCACTACGTGCACCACTGGTATTTTGTGGAAAAGCACATGTAAGATTCTGCAACAGTCTCTGCTGATACTCCTGCATGCGTGCATCCCTTTCTATGGCAGGAATAATTTCTGCAAATTTACTTTTGTACCGGGGATCTAACAGTGTGGCAACCCAGTAGTCAGGATTATTTCTAATTCTCACAATTCGAGGGTCATGTTGCAGGTAGTGCAGCAAGAAGGCACTCATGTGTGTTGCGCATCCAGGAGCACCAAGTCCCTGTTGTGTTGGTGGCGAGGTAACAATCATGCTTCCTTCCTCTGTCCTCTCCCCCCAACCTCGCACAACAGAAATGTGATCAAGGTCTCCCTCATCTGATGAGTCTTCCATCAGTTCGTCCTCCACTTCTTCCTGGGCTCCTGCACCTTCCTCACTAGTTTGGCTGCTACCATGCGCCCTGGTAAAACCATCTCCCCCACCCTCACATGCCTGCCGCCTTGGTGCTGCCGACCTTCTGGACCTTGCAGATGTTAGCCCTTCCGCATACAACTCCTCCTCCTCTACTTCCTCCACCTCCTCTTGTGCCACCACCTGACTCCGAATTCTGTTTAACATGTGCTCCAGCATGTAAATCACCGGAATAGTCATGCTGATAATGGCATCGTCAGCACTAAACATCTTCGTCGCCATTTCAAAACTGTGCAGAAGGGTGCATAGGTCCCTGATCTGAGACCACTCCTCCAGCGTGATTTGCCCCACCTCTGAATCTCGTTGGCCCAGGCTATACGTCAGAACGTATTGCACCAGGGCTTGTCGGTGCTGCCACAGTCGCTGCAACATGTGCAGAGTTGAATTCCACTGGGTAGGCACATCGCATTTTAGCCGGTGAAGTGGCAGGCCCAACGACTTCTGTAGAGATGTAAGTCGCTGAGCTGCGGGATGCGAACGGCGGAAGTGAGCACACAGCGACCGTGCCCTCTGCAGAAGGCCATCTAGTCTGGGATAGTGGGCTAAAAATTGCTGGACAACCAGGTTCAACACGTGAGCCATACAAGGCACGTGTGTGACATTGCCCCGGCGAAGGGCCGCACCCAGGTTTGCAGCATTGTCGCACACGGCCTTCCCTGGTTTCAGGTCCAGTGGAGACAACCATTCATGAAATTGGTTCTCCAGAGCTGACCACAACTCCTCAGCTGTGTGACTCACATTTCCCAGACATTTCAATGTAAAAACCGCCTGATGACTTTAAGCCCTACTGCCAGCATAGTAAGGAGGTGTGCAGGATCCCTTCTGCGCAGTTAGAAAGCTTGTGGCATGACCAGACAGGCTTTGGGTGCAGGTGGAAGACCGAGAGGAGGTTGAGGAGGCAGAAGCAGTGGAGGAACTTTGACATAAAGAGGATTGACGCACAACTCGTGGGGACGGCAAGACTTGGACAGCAGCCCCTTGTCCTGCTGTCACCATAGTTACCCAGTGCCCAGTCAGCGACATGTAACGCCCCTGTCCATGCCTACTCGTCCAAGTGTCTGTGGTGAAATGCACCCTGTCACACACAGAGTTTCTCAAAGAAGCGGTGATGTTGTGTGCGACATGCTGGTGGAGCGCAGGCACACCTTTCTTTGAGAAGTAGTGCCGACTGGGCATCTGGTACTGGGGCACTGCGACGGACATAAGGTCTCGAAAATCCTCTGTGTCCACCAGGCGGAAAGGCAGCATTTCTGTAGCCAAGAGCTTGCAGATGGTGAAATTCAACCTCTTAGCTTTCTCATGGCTAGGAGGAAATGGTCTTTTACTTGTCCACATCTGAGGGACCGAGGGCTGGCTATTGTGCTTAGACGGGGTTGATAAGGGTGTCCCCGGCAAACTGCCGGTCTGTGAGGAAGATGCAGGTGGACATGTTAGGTTGCCTTCATCCAAAGGTGGTGCTATCGATGTCGGACAGCGCTCAACACCAGCTGGTGTTACCACCTCCAAAGAAAATGATGACCTGCCAATCACGCTGGCTGTTGCGGGTAAAGAGGTGGCAGGTCTGCGCCCCAAAACAGGTGTGACTGCTGTCCCCCCAGTCACAGAGGATGAAGAGGCCGCGGATGCACAAGATATGGCAGACGGTGGTTGGCCCGGCCGGCTAGGCCGCATTGTAGCACACTGAGCTTCCCACTGCAACTTATGCTTCATGTCCATGTGCCGGTTCATGCATGAAGTACTCAAACTATGTATTTTTTGGCCGCTACTTAGCTTTTGCTGACAAATGTTACAGATAACACGAGTTGGGTCATCTTTATCGATCTGAAAAAATGCCCAGGCTATGCAAGGCTTAGCACCCATGCGACCTGAAGAGCCACCACGACTTGTGGTGAGAGGCAGAGTTGTGTTTGAGGATGCAGTTGTTGACGTGCTTCCAGTACTACGTCTCTGTCCAGGAAGGCGCAACCTGACCTCGTCGTCACTAGCATCTTCCTCCACCTCCTCTGCTGACCTCATCTCTTGGCTGACTGTGGGTTGACAGTAAGTGGGATCTCCGACCTCATCATCATCACCCTGTGCGTTATCACACCCGTCGTCCTCAGAGCCAACCTGTTCCTGCCCTGACAAAAAACTAAAGTTGTCGCTCCAATCAGGTATTTGAGTCTCATCATCGTCTTCCTCATTGTCTCCACCAACAGGAGTTACAGTTTGGGAATGAGGGTCTACATTATGGTCAGAACCTTCTGCGTCTGGTCCTGGATCCGACTCATAAAGATTCTGGGCATCAGTGCAGATCATTTCCTCGTCTGGATTCACAGAACCGCTGGAGTCGACCTCTGATTCCCAGGCTATAGTATGAGTAAACAGCTCTGCAGACTCAACCATCTGTTCTACCTCATACTCAGACGGGCAGCTGGAGATTTGGGAGCTGTGAGGAAGCAAGTGCAATTTGGGTGACACCTTTGAGGACTGGAGTATTTGTGATGTTGAAGTTAATGTGGAGGAGAGCCCACTTAAAGGAGCACTTGATATCCGTTGAAGCACCTGCTGTTTTTGTGCCTCATCTGGAATTTGTAGCGATTGGCGTGGCCGTAAGAAAGGGATCTTAACACATTGTCCGCTAAAAGAAGTAGACATTTTAGTTTGGCTGGAAGATGGTCTTTCTTCTGCAGATGTTACTGTTGCTTTAACACCTACCCCACGGACACAACCTTTTTTCCCCTTCCCAACACGCCTGTTCCCCTTTCCACCAGCAGCAGGCCTTTTTCCACTCATTTTGGTGGTTAACTAATTCACAACTCTGGAGTTGTTTGCACAAAAAAACAATGGATGGTAACCGAGCAGAGCTGAGTGGCCAAACTGTGGTATTAGGCCAAAACTATTGGCTGGGTTAGATGCAGAAAAAAATTATTTTGAATTTGCAACCTGATGGAGGTCAGCATAGATGGACTAATACAACAAGTCCCACACACAGCTAGAAGCCCAAATATTTTTTCAGAGGTACTGTAGATGCAGATAAAAATTAGTTTTAATTTGCAACCTGATGGAGGTCAGATGGACTAATAGAGAAAGTCCGACACACTACTAGAAGGCCAAATATTTTTTCAGAGGTAGATGCAGAAAAAAATATATTCAGTTTGCAACCTGATGGAGGTCAGTATAGATGGATTAATAGAACAAGACCCACACACAGCTAGAAGCCCAATATTTTTTCAGAGGTAGATGCAGAAAAAAATATATTCAGTTTGCAACCTGATGGAGGTCAGTATAGATGGATTAATAGAACAAGACCCACACACAGCTAGAAGCCCAATATTTTTTCAGAGGTAGATGCAGAAAAAACTATATTCAGTTTGCAACCTGATGGAGGTCAGTATAGATGGACTAATAGAACAAGTCCCACACATTGCTAGAAGCCCAAATATTTTTTCAGAGGTACTGTAGATGCAGATAAAAATTATTTTTAATTTGCAACCTGATGGAGGTCAGTATAGATGAACTAATAGAGAAAGTCCGACACACTACTTGAAGGCCAAATATTTTTTCAGAGGTAGATGCAGAAAAAAATATATTCAGTTTGCAACCTGATGGAGGTCAGTATAGATGGACTAATAGAACAAGTCCCACACACTGCTAGAAGCCCAAATATTTTTTCAGAGGTACTGTAGATGCAGATAAAAATTAGTTTTAATTTGCAGCCTGATGGAGGTCAGTATAGATGGACTAATAGAATGATGCTATGCCCAAAAGATTTTACTTCACTAGGTGCAGTAAAAAAATTGGTATTCTATACACAGGTGGTATATCTTGCAACACAGATAGGCTACTCCACTGACTAACACACTCTGCAATAGGCCAAAAAGGATTAGCTTTGCTAGATTCAGCCAAATGCTGTGAAAAAAACTTGCACAGCACTGGCACAGACCTGCCTGGCAAAAACTGATAGGAACTCATGTAACCTAGTCCTGAAAAGGACTCCAATTACAATTAGTCTTTACTCCCACAACCTATCTATTTAAGAGCACAGACCTCCCTGATAAAAGTCGTAGGAAATGCTGTAACCTAGTCCTTAAAAGGACTGCAATCACAACTATTCCCTACTCCCAAGCTATCTGTATATTTGTGCGAAAATTGGCTTGAAATTAACAAGGTATAGCGCACACAGCAACAGCGGTGCCGTCTAACACGCAGCTGCAGCAGTGAGAAAATGGTGGCGACGGGGAAAATGGCTTGGTCTTATAGGGCAAGGACATGTGACATACACTGCCAATGACACATGCCCTTGCTTGTGTGAAAAAAAGCACTTCGCTCCGTGTGTGCGCTGCTGATAGGCTGACAGATTGCACCTCCCCACTGTAAATGCGGGAAAGAGAAAAAAAAATGGAGATCTTCATTGTTCCTGCAGAGATCCATCCCCTGCCCCTCCCCCCACCCCGCTGTACACTCAAACTGCGTATTAACATTAATTTTCATCATTACTGAGAAAAAATCCAGTTATGATTTTGGTGCACGAACAGTTATCGAACATAACCTCGAACAGCCGAATTTTTCTCAAATTGTTCGTGTTCGCCGAACGGCTCGAACACCGCCCAAAACAGCTCGAATTTGAGATTGGCGAACAGTTCGAGTAGAACAACGCTCATCTCTACTCCCGATCTCTGGGGAGCTGCGCCAGGATCTCCACCAGGCCTTCTGCGGTTGTCGCTTGCAACAGGCTCCTGACCGCTGGGTCGGTGCTGCCTGCCTCCCCCTCCATCTCCGGGTACGACACCTCCAGACTCCCCCAAGCTGCTCCCATCTTCTCTCTTTTGTTCTCTCTCCGCCCCCATTGAGGGCGGTCCTCGGGCAACTTGGTGATTGTCAGTTCCAGGGGCAGACCCCCCACGCTGATGGACATCTCAATCATTGCAGTCTCTGCTGGTGGGGGCGGTCTTCGTTTTTGGCGCCATTCTTGGTCCGGGCCCACGATGGGAGGTGGCCTCTTGCCACCCTCTGGCACGCCCATAATGGCGTCCGCTCTGCCAAGGCGGGAAATCTTCTCAGATGGCGGGAACCGCTTCCCAGTGGCGGGAAACACTGCAGATGGCGGGAAAAGACTGCAGATGACGGGCAAATGGCGGGAACCGATCCGAGATGGCGTCCGATGGCGGGGACCCTCCGGAATTGGCGGGAGACTTCTTTTTACGGTAAATATGAACTTTTCTTCAGGCACGCAGTACCCGGTGATTGCGGGCACGTTATCCTGCCGACTACGCCAAAGTTGACGTGCCCCCTGGGCCATGTTCAGGGGGATACCCGGAGCCGGATCTGTATGGGGGTAGTAGTCCTTGTGGCGGTGACCCGGTCCGTGCCCAGGGTGTCAAACTAAGTGGCAGTCTATGGCAGTAGATGTTGTTAAGTGTCGACTACGCCACCCGTTGAGTGCGGCTTTGAAGCCGCCGCTGCAGAGCAGTCCACTGAGGCCGGTGGTATATGTGCAGCAGTGATGGTATAACCCCCAACGGGAGGGGTATGGCCTCAGGGCAGCAGGTGTGGATGATGGGGGTTGTGATGGTGCAGTAAGGAGAGGCAGAGTCAGGAGATGCAGTTTCAGGGTTTTTACTCACTGATGTTGCTTTTAGTCACTCTGGCCTTGAGTGACCACCCGAGCCGTGCTGCGTCCACCAGGTCCCGGACTCGGCCAACCCCCAGGCAACTCCGGAGCGTGGTCCTGAGCTCCTTTCTGACTCTCCCTTCCTCTGGCCGTTCCCACCAGGGATCCACTTTTGGCCGGCTCCCTCGGGTCTCTTGGTGGTCAAGCCTCCTCTGGGCTCCCTGACCCTATACTTGGTGTGCCTTTCTAGTGGATTTGGTGAGGGTCGCGGCAGATCCTGACCACGACCTCCGGTTCTTGGCTAAGGTTTACTTCTGCCTCTGCCAGCTTGGGTTCCGGTACCCGTGTCCGCCAACCCCTCACCCTTTCTGGTCTGTTTCTGGGTTCTTGGGGTTCCTTCTGTCTTTCTCTCTGGGTGCTTCTGACTCCTCTCTCTGCAGGCCTTGCTCTGGAGCTGGGCCCAGCCGGAGCCGCAGCTCCCTGTCAGCCCTCCTGGCTGAGCTCCTCTGCTCTGCTTCTCCTCAGGCTGAACTCACCCTGATCTAAGATGGTGCCCACCTTATATACTCCCTCTATGTGTGAGCCCAGGTGACCAGCACCCAATGGGCTCCTAGCTTTACCCAGAGTACTCCCCCTATCTGCCCCTACACTACTGGGATGTTCCACCCCCCTCCCACTCCAGCCAGGGACAGACGCTGTCGTACCTGCACATATACTGGTGGGAGTACCGTAGTTCTGTCCCCCGGAAATGGGATGTATGTAGTGCATGCAGCCTACTAGCTCAGTTCCACACTCCATCCTTACCCGGGAGTGGAATACCACACCTCTGGGTTGAGGTGCAATACCCCTGTAGCAGCCGAATCCTCAGGGTGCTACAATTACAGCAATGTAAAATAATAATAATATCCAGCAATTTAATCTCCTGTTAGATCCAAGCCACTTGGCTAATTGGAAATTGATTCCTATACCTTATATGCCAGTTGTGTTGTTTTTCAGAGTTGATGATGAGTTCAAGAGGCGGAGGATGGGGAAGAAGTGTCTCAAAAATGAAGGAAGAAGCCAAATTCTCTTATAAGATATATAACAAAGTTTCTTATACTTGCTTATACAATTGGTTTGTGCAAAGTTTGTTGAAACAACAACGACCATTTAACCCCTTTCTGACGTGTTGCGTAATAGTATGTCCCACGTCATAACCCCCTGTTTGGTGCGGGCTCCGGCGCTGAGCCCGTATCTTTCTGGGTACATGACAGCTGATCTATACAGCTGACATGTACCCGCCACAGCAATTGCGATCCACCCACGGCTGTTAACCAGTTAAATGCCACTGTCAATCTCGGGAAGCGAGTCATTGGCCCCGTCCATTGGCGACCATGTCACATGATCGCTGGTCGCCGATGGTTGACATGACAACCCTGGATCTGCAGGAGACCCCTGTGGTTGTCACTGCAAGATTACTATGAGCGCCGCCCAGTGGTCGGCGTTCATAGCAAGTGAGCAAATCTGCTACACACAGGCGATCTGATCATCGCCTGTATGTAACAGAGGCGATCAAATAAGTGCTGCTTCAAGTCACCCATGGAGACTATTGAAGCAAGCAAAAAGTGTAAAAAAAAGTAAAAAATGTATAAAAGTTTAAATCACCCCCCTTTCGCCCCATTGAAAATAAAACAATAAAAAAAAAAACCCACACATACAAATTTGGTATAGCCGCGTTCGAATCGCCCGATCTATCAATATAAAAAAATAATTAATCCGATCGTTAAACGGCGTAACGAGAAAAAAGACCTTAACGCCAGAATTACGTTTTTTTGGTCGCCGCAACATTGCAATAAAATGCAATAACGGGCG
The DNA here is from genome assembly GCF_046119375.1 of Phyllobates terribilis. NCBI lineage: Eukaryota > Metazoa > Chordata > Amphibia > Anura > Dendrobatidae > Phyllobates > Phyllobates terribilis. The sequence continues at coordinate 150,038,203 of NW_027362768.1, forward strand.
ATCAAAACATCATATCTACCCCAAAATGGTATCAATAAAAACGTCAGCCCGGCGCGCAAAAAATAAGCCCTGTCCCGTCCCCAGATCACGAAATATGAAGACACTACAGATCTCGGAAAATGGTGCCTTTTTTTTTTTTTTTTTAGCAAACTTTGGATTTTTTTTCACCACTTAAATAAAAAATAAACTATACATGTTTGGTATCTACAAACTCATAATGACCTGGAGAATAATAATAATGGCAGGTCAGTTTTAGCATACAGTGACCGTGGTAAAAAAAAACAACAAAACTGTGGAATTGCACTTTTTTTGCAATTTCACCACACTTGGAATTTTTTCCCGTTTTCCAGTACAGAATATGGTAAAACCAGTGATGTCGTTCAAAAGTACAACTTGTCCTGCAAAAAATAAGCCCTCACATGGCCATATTGACCAAAAAATAAAAAAATTATGGCTCTGGAAAGAAGGGGAACAAAAAACAAAAATGGAAAATTTGTAAATGCTCTGGTCATGAAGGGGTTAAAGGGTTTATTCTCACCTTTTATCATACTAGAAAACAGGAAAAGTTTTCAAATGTGGTGAAATTGTGAAAAATATGCAATTTCATGGGCACACAGCCTAATAAATGGGCAACCGGTGCATGCGCAGCACCCAGAGGCAAAGTGGAGGAGGAAAGCCAGGAATACCTACAGCAAAAGCCAATGGTTTATTACAATTTACAAATGACAACAATGTCATTCTCCACCAAAAGAACTAATTGGTGGTATGTACGTAACTGGGTTAATGAAAACATAAAGAGTAGAGATGAATCTGAATGGGAAAAAAACATATAATGAACAATATCTCAAAATAGAATCAATTTTATTGATGTAAATCATTAAAAACATACAAAATTCCAATGGCAACAGATATATTAGTGGTGGGCCAAGTAAGGCACCACAGATAGGCATCCACATGAGGAGGGAGCATACAAATAAAGGTACAGACAATCAAGAGGGGTATAACAAAGTATCCACTCATAGATTAGTATATACTTCCTATGTCTGGACCATAAGTAGGTGCTAAAGTGCACAGTGCATTGTACAATTTCATAAAAGAAACATCCCACACCTAAATACATATGCAAATATGCTACAACTACTCACATATGTAGGTCAGTCTATGGTGCCGCCGCCCCTACGCGCGTTTCGGCCCTGTGCCTTCTTCCCTTTCTGATGTGTCTTTTGATTGACGTTGAACAGTGTAATTTTGTCCTGATTTATAGAATTGTATATGTATACGATCCTGATGGTCAATCTCTTTGTAAGAGTAGAGATGAGCGAACCCCAACTGAAAAGTTTGGGGTTCGTATCCAATGCTACATTCCAAACAAGGATTTCTCCAGGAAGTCCGTTTTAGTGTTCGGAGAGAGATATTTTGTTGGGGTATTCTTCTTCCTTTGGCAGCCCCCCAGCCCTAACTACGACCATTTTATAGCACCAAAGTTTGGATCCTCATAGATATTTATGAGGTTTGGGTTGAAGTTCGGGTAGAGTTCTTGTACCTGAACCGAACTTTTGGAGTAAAGCTTGGTCAAACCTAAAGAATCCGAACATCCAGGGATCCGCTCATCCCTAATAAAGAGTACTCTAAGACAGATCACTCATTGTGTCAGGACATGTATGCTTATGGAAAGAGCCGCAAACGCGATGTATAGTCTGTCCCCCCAGCACTAGACAATCGGAGGTCATTGCTTGTCTTTATTGTGGTCATCACTAATCAGAGATAGTTGAAATTTAACAAGCCAGCAAGTGACCTTCTAGTGGCTACCATCAAGACGGGTCATGACGTTGAGACTTTTCTTATAATTTACGCACCGTGCCAGATGGCGATTTCAAGCAAGAAGTGGAACTACGCGTTAAATCACTGCATCCACAATCCTTCCCTATAATGCAATAACATCTGAAGAGGCTCGCAGGACATTCAGGGGATATTACTGACAATTTTCTTCTAAAATTATGTTGAGATTATGCTTGTAAGGAAAACAGCTGCATGTGTTACTGTCAAGTGCATTGCACTCCAGAGTGGCCAGCATCCCACAATGGCAGTTTAGGCCTCATCATAATCACCTCCACTGCTCGGCGTACAGTACACGGAAAGCGCAAATATTGTCTGGTATAGAAAAGAGAGAAGCAGCCCCAATTCTCCCAGGATAAAGCTGAGAGATAGCAGAAGGCTGAGGGCCATCCATCATTGCTGACAATTTCACAGCCTGGAATAACTTGACAGGGACACAGAACAAATTGTTGTTGAGAATTGAATGCTGCTAAGCTGAGTGAATTGACTCTCCGGTGTCTGAAAGAGACTCGCTTCAAGTGGATGGAGGGTTTTCTTCTTGCGATTCAAGGGCATAAGGGTTTTTAAAAAGAGTCACGTACAAAAGGGAGGCCAGGATCATCTCGGAGGAGTGGACATTTAGAGTCATTACTTATTGTCATTGCTTTTTCTTCTACATTTCAATCTCAATTATTTCTTGTACTTAACATAAAAGCTGGCGAATAATTCAAAAGGTTTTTCCATCTTGTTCATTTATGGCATATTTCTGAACCAAGGCTCTGCAAATCTTTTTGCTCAACTCTAGGGTCCCACCATCGGGACGTGCATCTGTCTCGAGAGCGGAGCCATGACGCGCTTCTGCCAGTGGAGAGGTGGTCAACTTCCCATTGATTTATACAGTCTACCCATTTGTATCACTCTTAGGCCTCATTCAGACATGAGTATTTTCCACATACGAGAAAATTGGAATGATTTTTCCATCAGAGTTTGATCAGAGCTTGGTCCGAGTGTCATCGGTTTTTCTTGCATGTGGAAACCAAAAAAATGTGTCAACCGTCTCCTTTCTGTCAGTCTGCGAAAATCGGACCAGACTCAAATGTCATCCACACCCCCGGAAGAAGGCACAGCGCCGAAACGCGCGTAGGGGCGACGGCACCAGGGACAGATATACATATGTGAGTAGTGATAGTTGGTTTACATGTAATTAGGTGTATGATGTCTTTTTGATACCATACTAATGCACTGTGCACTTTAAAGCACCTATGCATGGTTTAAGATTTATGAATTGCTTATTTACTCTTTGGTTAATTTTTAAAAACCACTCCTTACTGTCTGACTTCTTGTTGTAACTCCTGCTCATATAGATTTCTGCTTATGGTGCCTTTTTTTGGCTCATTACTAATACTTGCTGCCATTTCAATGGTATATGTTTCCTCCTCTTTTTTAACGATAATATTAATAAAATTTCTTGTATTTTTGGATATTTTTCGGTGTACGTCTTTTTTTCTTTTTGATTTGCTCTGAAATGTCATCCAAGTGCTGTCCTATTTTTTCACAAACTCATTGACTTGTATTTGCCAATTTTGATTCAATATTCGGATCAAAATCAGGCTGGGATTTTCTGCAGACCGCTACCGTGAAAAATCATGGACATCTGGGTGGCCCTATAGACTGTCACAGGTATGAGTACTATCTGTGAAAATCAAGGATAGCACTCATGTGAGAACAACGGACATGTGAAGGAGTCATTAGGCTGCATTCACACATTGCATTTTGTGGCCACAATTGCCGCAAAACAGCAGCATTTTTCTGCAATTTTCTGCAATTTTTGAAAAATGTTGCAAAATGGAGTATTTTTTTCATAGGAAAAAAACTAATCCTAACCACCTCATAGTCTGAATTGTCTTTCTCCTATAATATCTTGTTTCTCTAATATAATTATCAAAATAGGAGGCTCCCAGACTTAATCATCAACTTTTTCTCATTCTCGGGACTCATGCAGACGACCGTATAACTAAGACGAATGCTATTCGTCATTTTGACAGATACCACTCATCGCCATGTTATTCTATGGGGCTGTGCAAAAGTCCGATTTTTTTTCTTGGAGGCAAATCGCTGCATGTAAGATTGGCCTCTGAGATTTGGATGACACTCGCACATTCAACTCTATAGGTCCGTGGAAAAAATTGGACCGCATTCGATTTTCACAGAATGACATTATATAACATTATAGAGAAGATGGAGGAACTTATTTTCTTTTTTTTTCTCCACCTCTGAGAAAATCAATCAGGTAACACTCTGTAACTATGATTGGAGTGTGATTGGCGTGATCGGACCGATTTTCTCGGATGTGGAGAAAAAGGTCATCTGCACCTGCCCCCAGACTCTCTACAAGAGTATTTTTGTAGGATCCTCTAGACATGTTTACACAGAGTTGATGTTTACCCCCATCAAAACTGCTTCAAATACTCTGAATTTTCTTTGATATAGTTTTTAATGCAGACCTGCGTCAAAATCCACATAACAAAAAACTCAGTGTGAGCATCCCTCCCCAGGGGGATATGGGGGAGACTCGGTACCCAGGCCTTTACCTTCTGTGGGATGTCATGGCAGTCGGCTCCCGGGCCCGTGCCCTGGGGTCACTTTTTAAAAGGGGTTTTGTTAACAGTTTGTCTCGTGACGCCACCTGTGGTTCCCGGTAATGAGTACCGGCGCTGCTGCAGACCTCCGGGGGTGATGGGATGGCAGCTGGGATGTTTCTGCTCCCCACAGGTGGAGCGGGCCCCCGGGGCAGTGTAGGTGCAGATGGTGATGCTGGGCATTGTAGTGCAGGCGCGGTGGGGTGATGGAAATAACCGACAGAGACAGTGGAGTGCAGTCATCTGAGTTTACTCACAGTTCTTTTTAGGTTCCTCGGGTACACTGTCCAGGTGTCAGACTCCCGCGTCGCGCTGCGTTTGCCAGGCAGGGGTTCAGCACTCCTTCAGGTATATTAGAAGCACTTAACGGGACGCCCTGTCTTTATGTTCCTTCCTTGGCCGACTTCCCGCGCTGGGTCTTCTCCCTCCTGCCCTGCGCTCCCTACACACAGTCCCGATCGGGTGCTCTGAAGTCCCTCTGGGCAACCTGGAGTTCCCGGACCTACTTGATGCCCCTTCACGGCGGCTAGGATGAGGTTGTGGCAACTGCACCATGGAAGTGCAGAAGCCTCCGGTTTTCCAGCCGAGACCTGGAGTAACACGGCTGGTCCAGGGACCGGTTCCCTTCCTGCTGCCTGATCCCTCTGACGCCTGGCAGATTCGGGCGTACGGGTGCCGTCCTGCACTCACCGTACCCCCTGGGATCCCTTCTGTTCCCGGAGCATTCCTCCCTTGCTCCCACTCCTCTCCTGGGCCTTTCTCACTAGGCCCCGGTGTGGAGCAGAGCTCCTGAAGAGACTCTGCTCCCCTCCTCTCCTTTTGCTGCCACTTACTTACTGCACTGCCACCCTAAGATGGCTACCCTTTATATAGACCTATGTAGCACCCCGAGGACTCGGCTGCTACAGGGGTAGTGCACCTCGAGCCAGAGGTGTGGTATTCCACTCCCGGGTAAGGATGGAGTGTGGGACTGAGCTCAGCTAGCTGCATGCACTACACTCATCCCATTTCCGGGGGACAGATCAATGGTACTCCCACTAGGTGAATGTGCAGGTACGACAGTGTCTGTCCCTGGCTGGAGTGGGAGGGGGGGTGGAACATCCCAGTAGTGTAGGGGCAGATAGGGGAGGGGCTCTGGGCATAGAGATAGGAGCCCATTGGGTGCTAGTCACCTGGGCTCACACATAGAGGGAGTATATATGGTGGGCACCATCTTAGGACAGGGTGAGTGAGTCAGTGAGTCAGTCAGTCTGAGGAGGGCTGACGGGGAGCTGTGGCTCCGGCTGGGCCCAGCTCCAGGGCCAAGCCTGCAGTGGAGAGAGAGGAGGAAGAAAGGCCCAGAGACGCAGAGCCAGAGGGAACCCTGAGATCCCACAAGTTACCGGGTGAAGGGTTGGCGGAAACGGGTACCGGAACCCAAACTGGTGGAGGCTAATGATCCTCAGCCAGGAACCGGAGGTCGTGGTCAAGTTTTGCCACGACGCTCACCATATCCACCAGGAAGGCACACCACGAGTAGGGTCAGGAAAGCCAGAGAAGGTTTAACCACCAAGAGGCCCGAGGGAGCCGGACAAAGGTGGATCCCTGGTGGGGACGGCCAGCAGAAAGAGAGAGAGAGGGGAGCTCAGGACCACGCTCCGGAACTGCCTGGGGGTTAGCCGAGTCCCGCACCTGGTGAACGCAGTACGGCTCGGGTGGTCACTCCCGGCCGAAGTGACTGAAGTACCATCTGTGAGTAAAAACCCTGAAACTGCACCATACGTTTCTGACTCTCCTTGCTGCACCATCACAACCCCCATCATCTACACCTGCTGCCCTGAGGCCATACCCCTCCCGTTGGGGGTTATACCATCCCCGCTGCACCATCCTTCCACCGGCCTCAGCGGTCTGCCCTGCAGCGGCAGCTCCAAAGCTGCATTCAACGGGTGGCGTAGTCATCCAACATCTACTGCTAATAGACTCGCCACTTAGTTTGACTCCCTGGGCACGGACCGGGTCACCGCCACGAGACTACTACCCCCATCTGATCCGGCTCCGGGTAAGCCCCCGTGCGCGCGATGCCGCACGACACAGAAGGCCCAGGGGCCCGTCACCTACTCTCTAAGTGCTCCCCTGTTCTGTATCCTCCACCCACACCCACTACTGGTTCCCCCTCACTTTGGTTCCCCCCACTCCAGCCAGGGACAGGGCAGCAGAAGAAGTGCATAATGCCCTTCCTGCTGGCCTGGAGTAGTGTAGTGTTGAATGTGGGTGTTGGGGTCCCGGGCAGTACTCCATCCTTACCTGAGAGAAGGAGATGTCACACCTCTAAGTGAGGTGCAGTACCTCTGTGGCGACTGAACCCTCAGGGGCGCCACATACCCTTGGTCCAGCTTTTCATTTCCTAAATTATTAAAAGACATTTTCCAGTTGAGAAAACCAAATGTTAAATACGCTTTTGCATTTCTTCCTTCACCCATGTCTAAAACCCTCAACTATGTGGAAGATTGAGGAGCAACAGTTGGAAGATTCAGCATATCCATCAATTACATAAACGGTCTATTGATTTCAATGGGAAATGTGTTAGGAGTCATTCAGACGTCCGTTTTTAGAGTGCGAGTGATCTCTGTGCCTTCACGGATAGCACTCGTACCTTGTAAGGTCTATGGAACTGTCTACATGTCCATTTTTATTTGCGAACGAAGTGGTCCGCTCAAAATTGTGGAGACATGTCCGATATTGATCCGAGTGCGAGATCCAAATTGGTGATGTAAGTCTATTGAGTCAGTGAGAAATTCAGCACTCGGATGCCATTCGAGTATTGTAATTTTTTAACTGATTGCTAGAGAGGAGAAGGTGGAGAAAATTTTTTGTTTGTTTGCTTCCCTAACTAAGAAAAACTGATGAAACTTTGACCAAACAAGAATGGTAAAAACTGACACACTGACCAAACTCTGATGAACCTCATACTGTACATAAAAATCACTGATGTCGGAATGAGCCCTAAAGAGCATTTTTATTCATATGTATTGCTTTCTGCGCTTTTTTTGTACAGGCCTTTTTTATATTTTGTACATATTGAACTACATATTTAGCTAGGGGATTCTTACAGTATATAGGTTTGGAACAAGCACCATATAGAATTGGGATTTTTTTCATTCTGCCATCTTCTCCCCATTTTGTTGACTTTATCCTATTTTCATTAATTAATGTAGCCAATAAGTGCCCTGGTTAGTTCACTGTAATTGTAAGAACAATTGTGAATTTTGTTTAGACGTTTACCATGGCTTCATCTGTTCCTCCGTACTTTATAGTCTATGTATCATGTTTTTTTTTCATTTTGGTCTTTATTGTTACTCTTTGAATAAAGCAATTCATGGTGATTAATTTTGGTATTTCAATTATTTTTGCTTGTTTTTGGATACTCTTTGGAGGTATTTCTACTTTGACCTCACCTAATACTTATCTTTCAGTTCTGACTCCTGTCTATTCACTATTAGGGCTTGTGCACATGGTGATATTTTTGGTTCCAGTGCAATCTGACAAAACTTCGGCTCGCACTCGGACCAATGTTATTCTATGGGGCTTTGCACATGTCCAATTTTTTCCTCAGACAGAGACGGCCGAGAAAAAAATCCCTGCGTGCCCGAGTTTGATCTGATATTCAAATGGCACTCGGCCATGCAAGTCAATGAGTCAGTGGAAACCATCGAACTGCACTCGGATGATATCTGACTGCAGTCCAAATTCCATGGACGGACAGAATGGAGAAGATGGAGACATTTTTTTCTCCATCTTCTCATACGAGAGAATTGGATCACACTATGCTGACACTCTGATCAGAGTTTGATTTGCATATTTGACCCAATTTACTCAGATGAGAGAATGTACAATAGTCTGCACCTGCCCTAATGCTTCTTCTTTGGCCTCCATATAGGTCACCTAGAATTTATAATACAACGTTTACTGCTACTCCTGATTGTCCCAAACCTTCACTGGACTGGACCTGGTGGCCACTTTTCTTGGAAACATTATCTAAGGATTCCTATGAAGTCAAGTAAACCATTATAAAATGCAAGGATAGGCAACGTTCAATCCCTTCGATGTCCTCAACTAACAGTGAATTATTTTATCATTTTTATTAGAGCTTAACAATCCATGTACATATTTACTGTAGAACTACTGACTGTAGAAAATTCTATTTTTACTATTCCTACCCATTATTTCCGAAACAAAGTCGGTAAGTCGCCCATTTACTTTGTTTCTTGGGTAAATATTACATTCCACATTCTCACCGTCTTGTTTGTACATTTTAATCCTTTCAAAATTAGTTTTTCTTTGTGCTCCTTCGCTGACGCGTAAGAGGCAAAATGGTTATTACCAGTGTTTATGTAGAACTTTCCTGGATTAAAAAGCAAACATTGTATATAGATAGGGGGGGATAACGGCTTATGACATAATGTATTGATGCATAAATCCTACCTTGTAGAGTCAGATAGTTGTGTTATGTGAGGGCACAGAGGACATCGATAGCATTGAAAAGGAGTCGAAATGTGGTGTTCTCCTGCAGATGTCAAAAATGTCATCAGTAGATGTCCATCGACGAGCAGGAGTATGGTGAATTTACCAACTTGTGTATTAAACCATGGGTCAAATAGTTAGGCCAATTCTAATGGAATGGATTTAAAGTTTAGATGAAAAGTTTCGTTTTTTTATTGATGGACCAGGACTTTTACAATGATGGATAATCCTTAGAATAGATTGATGAGGGTGGACATCCGACTCTCCTATGGTTATTACAAACTGAAATCAAACAGTTTTCAACTCAAAACTTTATTCTAGGTGATGTTACATTTGCACATAGGACCGCTTGTTCGAAAGGAGCTTCTGAACTCTCTCGTCCATTGAATTTATCAGGTTTTGGATGGTTTCTGCTTCAATTGTTTTGCATGAGGACAGAATAACCTCCCAGAGCTGTTGCTTAGATGAGAACTGCCTCCCGCCATCATAGACACTCCTTTTGATGATGCTCCAGAGGTTCTCAATGGGGTTGAGGTCAGGGGAGCATGGGTGCCACACCGTAAGTTTGTCCCCTTTTATGCCCATAGCAGCCAGAGATGCAGATGTGTTATGTGCAGCATGAGACGGGGCATTATCATGCATGAAATGATCTCGATGGTCCAGATGGATGGAGTGGAGGATGGCTGGTTGATGGACACCCCATGCAAACACGGCTACGGCGCTAACAAGGAGGAGGTGGAGTAATGTTTTGGGCTGGAATCATGGGGAGAGAGATTGTCGGCCCTTTGGGATCCCTGAAGGGGTAAAGATGAACTCCATAATGTATGTTGAGTTTCTCAAACAGCACTTCCTTCCATGGTTCAAGAAGAAGAACTGTGCATTCCGCAGCAAGATCATTTTCATGCATGATAATGCCCCGTCTCATGCTGCACATAACACATCTGAATCTCTGGCTTCTATGGGCATAAAAGGGGACAAACTTATGGTGTGGCACCCATGCTCCCCTGACCTCAACCCCATTGAGAACCTCTGGAGCATCATCAAAAGGAGTGTCTATGATGGCGGGAGGCAGTTCACATCTAAGCAACAGCTCTGGGAGGGTATTCTGTCCTCATGCAAAACAATTGGAAGCAGAAACCATCCAAAACCTGACAAATTCAATGGACGAGAGAGTTCAGAAGCTCCTTTCGAACAAGGGGTCCTATGTGCAAATGTTACATCACCTAGAATAAAGTTTTGAGTTGAAAACTGTTTGATTTCAGTTTGTAATAACCTGCTAATGCTTAGAATTTCAAAAATGACCATTTTTTTGTTCTTTATTAAAATGAAAAGGTTGAAAACTCTGCTGTGCATAATAATTTGGAACATGCATTTTGAGTGCAGTTTGAGTTTTTTATTTTTTTAAAAAATATACTGTTATCATAGGCAGTTTGTGCAAAAACCTTTCAATTGTACTCTAATAGTTATTTGACTGGAAAATTACAATGACTGCAATTCATATAGGTAATTTGGGAAAATCTGAGAAAATAGTATTTGCACAATAATTTGGAACACAGTGTAATTAAGAGCAAAAATCCTTTTAATACTCTTTTTACACTTTCTGAAAATGGAATCTCAGAATAAAATCATAAAGATAGAAACACTCGAAAATAAAAGCTTAACTTATTGGCTATTTTTTTTATTTATTGTATATTTATTTGATATTATTTATTTATTTATTTTATTTTAGTTTTTAATTATTTATTGTATATTTATTTTATTTCATATTATTTCTTTTAGATTGAATTATTTTTTTTAATGTATATTTATTTTATTTCATATTATTTCTTTTAGATTTATTTATTTTCTTTTTTTTATTTATTGTATATTTATCTTGTTATTATTTATTTTGCTTATTTATTTTCTATTATTTTATCTTTTACTTATTTATTATATATTTATCTTATTTGTTATTATTTATTTTCTACTTATGTATTTTATTTTTATGTATTGTAGATTTATTTTATTTCACATTATTCATTTTCTATTTATGCATTTTATTTTTTATTTATGGTAGATTTATTTTATTTCATATAATTTTTTTGATATCTATTTAATTGTTTTATTTATTGTAGCTTTATTTTATTTCATGTTATTTATTTGATATTTATTTTATTTTTTTGTATATTTATTTTATTTCATATTATTTGTTTTAGAGTTATTATTTATGTTCTATTTATGCATTTTTTTTTATTTATTGTAGATTTTATGTATTTGAAATTATTTATTCAATATATTTTTTATTTATTGTATATTTTATTTTATATTATTTTTTTTAAATTTATTTATTTGATATTTATTTTATTTGATATTATTTATTTGATATTTATTTATTTTATGTTTTATTTATTTATTGTATATTTTTCGATAGTTGTATCAAAAACATACACTAGAAGGCAGCTTTCTGCACCATCTAAAATGAAGATCAATATTTTGCAATACAGACAGAAAAAAATAAAAATAAAATCCCAAGCCACCGAAGCAGGTCATGAACCGGAGCACAGTAGTCCCCAAGGCACAGAAAGTGCATGACAAACCAGCATGTCGTCTAGGACTATTGACTCCAGGATTGCAAGCGGTCCTGGAATGATGGGAGCTGTGTTCCGTCAGGCATCATACACTTCCTGTCAGTTCTACTTGTAAGTCAATTTCATGTGTACTCGCCACCACTCGTATGTGGTGACTTAAAAAAAGCAATAATAATAATAATCCCCCTTGTTGTATTGAGATCTATTGCCCTTTGGTGCTCAGAAAAGCATTACAGGGTCATTTACTAAGAGCTGCACAAGTGCACTTGTCATTACATAGGAGCCACATTGGCACAATGGTCATTTATTACGCACTTCCCAACTGTAATGACCATTTAATAAGCTTAATGTGAGACCACAGGTCTTCTTATATTATCCACATTACCTTCTGTGTAGGAAATGGGTCCATGGAGCAGCTTAGATGGATGTACGTGTCAACAAATTATTTTCCCCTCCTCGTAACATGTTGCAACTGTTGGCAACCTAAATGACCATCATTTAAAATCCTTATAAAATTTTTAGGTGCAGAATTAAGTACTGATTCATTTCTTCATATAAACCTTTAGCCCTTGAAATTCAGGCACAGAGCTCCAAATTCCCTGCACTGAAAAAATGTTAAAGAGAATCTGTCAGTAGTTTTTTGCTATGTAATCTGAGTGCAGCATAATGTAGGGGCAGAGACCATGTGTCACATGCTCAGCAGCTTCCTAAAGTTTCAATACAATCAGTGTTTTATCAGCAGGAAATTACCACTGTAGGACTAAGTGTCTCGTGCCAGACAGTCCAGCTAATCTGTGTAACCCCGCCCCCACCACTGATTGGCAGCTTGCTGACAATGTACACAGGAAGCAGCCAATCAGGTGTGTGGGTGGGGTTATACACAGCTCAGCGGTCATAATAACCCTGCTACAACTACAGCAGAGGAAACAGGGATTTTATGAAAAAGCAGTCCAGTAAGTGATACATCGCTGGAATCAGAGTCTCTACCTCTAAGCTCTTAGACTATGTGCACATGTTCAGGAATTGCAGCAGAAAATTCTGATGTGTTGGCAGGAAAAACGCTGCTTAAAATATGCCCCATTTTGCTGCATTTTTTACCTCCGGTTTTGTTGCTTATTTTTCCCCATTCATTAGTATGGATGAAATCTGCTGCAAAACCGCTGCAAGAATTGACGTGCTGCAGATCTGACCCTGCAAGGAAAAAATAAGCAACGTGTGCATAAGTCTTCAGGAATCTCCTTTATTTTGCTGGTATTGTAAAATGCTGCGTACTTTCCGCACCGAAAGTGCGTCGAAAAAATGCAACAAAAACACAATGTGTGGACATAGCCTTAGGGTGGGCATGTGCTAAAATTACATATCAGTGCTGACAGTGTGGCCACCAAGGAACTGCCAGAGCAGAGGTGACTACTGTTTTTTTTTGTTGGTCCCTATCCTGATTTGGACTTAAGGAACCTAGCAGCATGTTTCTCTTTTTTTTTTTTTTTTTTTAATATACAGAGTAATTTTTATTTCATAAATTGATAGTTCACATGAAAATAAAAAACATTGCAATATATCTTATCAGAGAAATCTGATTCTTTTGTCCTCCTGGATTAATCTTTCACTCTCATTTCATTGTTAATGTTTGTATTCCATGAAGACAGATTTTTCCCATTACTGAGATAAGAGATGGCAGTTGGTGTTCATAAAGTTCAATGGTGAAATGGGAGGAGCTAAACACAATTATTCTGGTGCAAGTTCTCCTGAAACGACATTTCTCCATAAAATGTTATGAACACCAACTGTCATCTCCAGTCTCAGTATTCACTTAAGACAGATTTGAATGTGAATTTAGAATTTTGAGACTGAAAGATCAGTTCAAGAGGAGAGAAGCCGATTTCTCTAATGAGATATATTATAATTACATTTTTATATTTGCTCAAGTATTATTCATTTATGTAAAAAAAAAAGATATTAAGCTGATGTTTACTCTTTAACTTTTCATTCACAACATATTCTTAAACTAATAATAGAAATGTACTCAAAAAATATTCAAAAATATCCCGTAAACCCGAAACGTAACTTCAATCTCTAAGCTGAAACGTTGGACTCACAATACAATATTCATTCGGAGAAACGTCTTCTATCTCTCCGGCTGCTCAAAGCTGTAACTTCAAGATGAATCTTTTATTCTTGAAGACCCCAGAATAATGCCTGAGGGCTGGCAGCCCTACTGGGACTGCAGGGGTTGTGTGGATTTCCTTGTCGGTAGAGATGTGAAGTAGTAAATGTGAGCGCTATCTATCACAGGGTGCAGTGCAGATTCTTACTGTTCTACAAAACCAGAACAGCACAAATGTATTAACCTGTCAGACAATGTGCTGTAGATCCACTGTCTGCTCAAAGCCACGGTCTCTTATTTTCAGACTTACCTCCAAGTTGATGGGCTTACATATAAAACATCACCTTCCTACCGGGACATGTCCTTAGTCACCCCAGATTGAGTGCATTCCATGAGTTTTAAAGGGAAAGAGTCAACAGAAAATGATCTATTAAATCAGTTTTTTTTGTGGGTTTTTTTTCAATTTGGCTTGATTTTTGTTCATATCACTTTCTGTACTAGAAAAAATCAGTCTTGCAGTTTTCACACTGACCACTGGGGATCTACTAGACTGATACTTCCTGTCCTTTCAGGAACAATTTTCAGCAGGCTCATTATCATCACAGACAGGATTATAATGACAGGTAACACCTCTATATACAGCAGATAACACAGGATCCACCATTCACATTAAGTGATGTCACAGCTCACCTCCTCCTACTGTACAATGACTGATAACACCTCTATATACAGTAGACAGCACAGGATCCACCATTCACAATAGGTGATGTCACAGCTCACCTCCTCCCCCTCCTATACAATGACTGATAACACCTCTATATACAGTAGATAACACAGGATCCACTATTTACAATAGGTGATGTCACAGCTCACCTTTTCCTCCTCCTGTACAATGACTGATAACACCTCTATATACAGTAGCTAGCACAGGATCCATCATTAACAATAGGTGATGTCACAGCTCACCTCCTCCCCCTCCTGTACAATGACTGATAACACCTCTATATACAGTAGATAACACAGGATCCACCATTCACAATAGGTGATGTCACAGCTCACCTCCTCCTCCTCCTGTACAATGACTGATAACACCTCTATATACAGTAGATAACACAGGATCCACCATTCACAATAGGTGATGTCACAGCTCACCTCCTCCTCCTCCTCCTCCTGTACAATGACTGATAACACCTCTATATACAGTAGATAACACAGGATCCACCATTAACAATAGGTGATGTCACAGCTCACCTCCCCCCACCTCTTTTCACAATGACCTTTGCACCCAGTCATTAGATGCTGTAGTACAAAATATAGGGTTGGGATCTGACCATTGTGGTTAATGTACATGTGGATTTCCAGGAAGTATGAGTCTATAATAGCCCCAGTGAATGGTGTGCAAATGGCAAGATTTCTAATTTTTATTTTTAATGCAGATTGTGATATGAAATGAAAAAAAAATCCTAAAAAGTGTTAAAAAAATAAGTTTAACACAAAAACTTGATTTAAACAAAAGGTATTTTTTGATTAGACATTTCTTTTAAGGAAGCTGTCTATTTATGTGACCAAGAGGCCCACCCAACTGATAAGAAAAAGGAAATCAGTTAAAGGGGTTCTGCAGCAGCTCTCACTTCAGAATTGGGAATTGAGAGACGCTGCTGTGTGACGGGTGGGACAGCGGTTAAGGCACCAATAAAAGCTATGCAGGTATCAATGTGCATGTCCTATTAATTAGAATAGGTACGAACTTGAAACCTGCTGAGCTTCTAATAGTTGTGTCAGTAATAGAGATGAGCGAACTCAGAAGTTCGGTGATTGTATTGGACACCTAGTGTCCAGTGCTGAACTCCAAACACGAACTTCTCCCTGAAGTCCTTTTTAGTTTTCGGAGTTCCGATGGAGAGAGAGAGAAGGGGAGGGTCAGGGGAAGGGGAGAGGGAGCGGAAAGGGGAGGGAGAAGGGAAGGATGAAGGCTAGAGGGAGAGGGTGAGGGAGAAGGACCTTTTACAGTGCCAAAGTTCGGGTCCCCGTTGACTTCTATGGGGTTCAAGTAGAGTTCTGGTACCCAAACTGAACTTTGAGCTAAAGTTTGTTCGGACCCGACGAACCTGAACATCCAGGGGTCCGCTCATCCCTAGTCATTAACTGTCCCACCCAACTTGCTGCAACATCTCCCAATCCCCGATACAGAAACAAGAGGAGCTGCACAATCCCTTTAAATATATGTAATTACCTTTATATGGTCTTAAAGTTTTTTGTTCCCACTAAATTAAGAGCTTATTTCTCAGTAGGACATGCTATGACTTTGCCAACAATGGGGGTATACATTACTGTTTAGATCTGTTACTCACGGCTGAGATGAAAGGGAAGGGCGCCCACTCTGACTGCAATTTTTTTCTTTTATTCCGACAATATGTGTATATATATATATATTTATATACTTAAAACGTCTTTTGGCTACGGCAATTAAAAAATATAAAGTTATGTTTTTCAGAATACTGATGCTAGTTTTCAGGTGCAAGTACAATGTATGAAAAGTATGATTTCTGGGCTGAACACCATATTAATGGTGTAATAGAATCTTGCCCAGTGCAAATAATTTGTCTAAATTTTCAAAAACTAGCAGGTGACATCAACTTTACATTACATTACATTGCTCCGAGGGTCCACCACACAATCATTCCTGAATAGCATAATTAATTGCCTAAACTTTGACATTTTCTGTGAGGAGCTGGCCTTGTTCTAAAGACTACTGGACCAATGCACGTAGAGCAGAGTCCATGGCTCTAAGGGATGCTGACTTTTCCAGCACGGAGCATCGGTTCCGTCGATCTTATTATTGTGTTTTAAAAGAGATTTGCTTGCTGTGTTTTATTAGTGATTTGCTTGCTCATCAGTTCAGCCTCAGGAATCAATACTTCCATTCAGTGACAGTAAGCAGAGGAAGACATGCAGGCTGGATCTTGCATACATAAAGCCAGACCCAAAGTTGGTAATCAAGGAAAGCCATCACTCCTTTAATCTCATTAGTATCTCAAGGGCACCAAGCCATTGTTCTAACAGCCACTAGTCCCATTGTGTGGATGGGGAAAGTAGATCTACCGGAGCCGTCACTACAGAGGGTCTCACATGCAGTCATCAGTGATGGGCTTCTGAAAGATTTTTCATTCTTGCAGCTAAAAAACAAATGTCTAAGGGGGAGGGTGTGAATACTTCTGCCCATCCAGGGGGCTCATACCAGGGAGGGAGGAAGAAGCCACATGTTTTAGTCAGCGAGTTGGTGGAATGACGTCAAAGGGATATGATCTAAGCTAAGGTCCTGGAGCCATATATGGTTGGATGGCCTATGGAATTTTGGAGATCAGTTACTGACTGGGCTGGATAAACGTTACAGTTGTGGGATCTGTCGTTTGGATTTAAACTTTCTTAAAGGACTGTTGCTACTGGATACCTGTGCTTCTATTGTTTTATCTGTCATCTGGAGGATCGTGGATTGTGAATATGGAGTATACTGGTTGGAGATACGAAATCTGTTGGCCAACAAAAAGTTTGGAGACAGTGAGTATCGATTGGTACAAAGGCAGTGGAACTACCGTCCCGGGGAGGGGATCTTGTGTACTGAGGCAATTGTATTTTGGCTATTTTCCTGGAGTTGTTGTAAAATCTTCATGTAAGGAATAAAATATTGTTGCATTGTTCACCTGCCTAGGTTATTATTTACAACCCACAACCTCAATTCTTCACGTTTTTCTCTCTGATAAACAGGCATAGACACAATTATTATGCTTTGCTTAAATAGTGCCATCATATTTTGCAGCACATTATAAACATCAGCATCACTGTCCCCATTGGGGCTCACAATCTGCATTCCCTATCAGTATGTCTTTGGAGTGTGGGAGGAAACTCATGCAAACATGGGGAGAACATACAAACTCCTTGCAGATGTTGCCCTTGGTGGGATTTGAACTCAGGACCCCAGCATTGTAAAGCAACAATGCTAACCACTGAGCCACCGTGCTGCTCACCCATGAAATCCATGAACAGTCCATAAAAATAAGACATATTTTTCCATTGCATGTAAAAAAAAATAGAGATGTCAGTAAATATGTTGAAGCAAGAGGAATTATTGAGAATGCAATTTTAATTATTTTACAGGTCACAGTAAATACTTGTTATCATTTTTTTATGAGTCATTCACTTTCTAATTAGTTTGCAAAATATGTCGGCTTTCCATGATTTTCAAAAAGTTGTCCAGCAAAAAAAATCAGGTTGGCAACCCTGGCTATATAGGCGTATATTTGTAGTAAGTAAACCATTAAATATTGTAATATTGGTATCCAAAGTTCAAATTCAACCAGGGGCAACATCCCTGTGGAGTCTCCATTTTTGTATAGGTTTTCAGGTTGTCCCCCATCACCAAAAACCTATTAATTAGTTTAATTATATTATAGATATTATAATAGAAAGTGGATACATAATTAAACAGACCTCTTAAACCTGATGAGGCTACTGTACTTACTTTGAAAATCCATGCCGTAATGGCCGTATAATCCTTTTTGAAAGTTTCCCCAAAGGCATACTGATAAGTTAAGTAAGCCAGATATCACAATACAAACTGCATACATAATTAAACAGATCTCTTAAGCTTGATGAGGCTGCTGTACATACTTTGAAAATCCATATAATCCTTTTTCGAAGCTTCCCTCCCTAATGGTTAGATGAGTATTGTATCAGTCTACCTATATGATTATTTTTTTTTTGTTATTTCAACCTGATGAAGCTAGTATATTTATTTTGAAAATCCGTTTTGGAAGGGCTGTATAATCCTGCTCTAACTGGATTCTTAAATGCTTAATTTTTTAATGACACGATTATACGGTCATTCTAAGTGGTAAGTACACCAGCCTCATTAGGTCCAAGAGTCTATTTAATAATATATGCAGCTTATGCTGTAAAATCTGTTGACAAATTAACTTTAATTTCCTATCAAATTGTGTTTGCATGAGAGTGAAATTGGATTACCAGCCCCATAGGGGACTGGGGCTGATGTGAATGATAATCTGTGCTCCGCACTGTATGTTGGTGCTCTATAAGCAGCGGGTAATAAATACACAACAATTTAGGAAGTGTCACGTGCATAACGACAATGTGCAGCGCCTCCTGGAATAAATGATTCCGGATATTCCAGCGGGATAAAGGGAGACACTTCCGTGACTATTACGATAATAGATTCCTTATAAATCATTGCTTAGTTTATTATTCCCTTACAAGCTCATAACTGATAAATGTCCCTTTTATTTCCCTACTTAGAGTAAAGTGAAGGAATTGACACTTCCTGACCCATCGCCATATTAATGAATGCTTAGTCTTTGCCAAACTCATTTGACTCGGCAAAGTCATATCCCCTTAGGTCACTGGGTAAAATTAAAGGAGCAAAGAACAGCAGGCTCGCAGTCTGAATCAAAACAAATGTATCACATGAGACTTGGGCACAACATCAAAGAGCAAAGCCATCAGGATTAAAACGTAGGGAACGTCTTACGCTTCAAATAGGTGGCTTGATCAGTGATGTTGTAGCAGTTGAAGTGAGCACCTTGATCACAGCGATGGATATTAATCTGCAGAAACACTCGGGTAGCTTGATCTCGAGCAGTAAAATACGGGAGCAATGTGGAGCTCTCAAGCGTGCAAGTCTTGAAGAAATGGAGGCTATTTTTTTGGTTCACAAACAGAAAGTCATAACGGCAACTTAGAGATCACAAAGGACACGGTGCTTTTCGCTTAGAAAAGTATCCTCAGGGAGCCATGGGAGAAAAAAAAATACAAATTAGCTCTCTACCAAAGGGAAGAATAGTATTCTTGCTAGTACCACTTGTTGGAAGTAGCCATCTTCCAACAGGTGTGTCAGATGTAGCAGACAGTCGCTTTGCATTTGGCTGCAGAAGGTCACTGCATTTGGCATTGCAGACGCCTTCTTAATCCTTCTGACTTTTGGACCCAGCAGCAACCTCCCTCCTGCTCTGATTGACACACATCCTGGTCTGGGTGTTTATAAACTCTTAGCTTCCTCTCTGGTGCCCTTGGAGGACTTTTGGTGTTATCTCTCTGGTGTCTGCTCAAGCTAAGTTTTCTCCCTTTCTTTGTCTCCCTTGTTGTCTTTAGTTTGTAGTGGGGACTGAACATTGCTCACCTTCCCCCTCTATCTAGGCCTTAGCTCTAGGGATATGCAGGGCTTAGGTTTCCTGCGTGGAACCAATATAAGGATGGGTGTGTGGGCAGGGTATTATTAGATCTGCCTAGGGGTCTGCACTCTCCCTTTCCCTAGTGTCTGGGTTTCCTTTGCCTCATCCCTTCGTGTTGCACTTAGTCTTTCCCACACTGTGCGTGACAATAGGTATAAATCAATGTCCAACAATTTAACAAGTGTTGCAACATATTTTATATCTTCTTTTTTTTCCCATGAAACATTGCCAATAGGACAACACTAATAATCTTCAAAATGAAAGCTAGTAAACTCCCCAAAGTTGTATCAAAGTCATCTAATTCAGCCAGCCAAATCCTGCTCTGTACAAATGGGAATTGGACGTCATCTATTGCTTCTTGACCAGCGTAGAGTCTGCTGGTGTAGGTGGTTTTGCATCTGGCCTGTTGATACAGAAGCAGATACACTAATGCACACTGGGTGGAATCTTCGAGGTGTTCTCTTGGGTGGCTTACATAGTCATCCAGTTAGCTGAACCAGAATCCCAGGATTGATGCCATGGGCTAAATAGTTTGAGAACCCAAGGTGCAGAAATGTCCCAGGAGTGGTGATGCTGAGTTTGTTTGAACCCACTCAGTGTGGGACATTTGCGTTCCTGTTTTTTCCGGGCATTTTTGTCTAGGATGGGAGATTTTTTAATTCCCCAAGGGGAGTGTCTGGTCAGTATTACACTGTAAAACCTCCACTATTTCTTTTGCTTGTTTTACTGTGTGTCACCCTCTTCACTTGTGTCCTGTCGCAAGGACTTTTCAAGGTGCAGCTCCCTTATGGATTCCACCCTAATCGGTTTAGGAGAGGAGTGAAGGCCTTCAGATTCCATTTTCTCCTGTAAACCTCTTGATGTTTGCTTTCGTGAGGAGAGCCGATCCTGGCTGAGCTACTAGTTCCACTGGGGTGGTAGCTCAGGTGGTTAAAGGAAGCTATCCCTTGGCTTCTTTCAAGGGAGACCATCGATCCCTGACTCTCATTGTGGCCTTGTGGTATGGACAGATTTATTAATTATTATCATTATGCTTTGATTATATAGCGTCATCATATTCCACAGCGCTTTAAAGACATCAGCATTACTGTCCCCATTGGGGCTCACAATCTAAATTCCCTATCAGTATGTCCTTCGAGTGTGGGAGGAAACTGGAGAACCCGGAGGAAACAACACAAGAAGAAATGGAATGAAACTGAAAAGGAGAAGATACAGATTAGATATTAGAAAAAACTTTTTGACAGTGAGGGTGATCAATGAGTAGAACAGACTTCCACGAGCAGTGGTGAGTTCTCCTTCAATGGAAGTCTTCAAACAGAGGCTGGACAGACATCTGCCTGAGATGGTTTAGTGAATTCTGCATTGAGCAGGGGGTTGGACACGATGACCCTGGAGGTCCCCTCCAACTCTAACATTCTCTGAAACCCAAGCTAACATGGAGAGGACATAGAAAATCCTTGCAGATGTTGTCCTTGGTGGGATTTGAACCCATGGCTGCAAAACAACAGTGCTAACTACTGAGCCACCGTGATGCTCAGAGATGAGAATGGTTTAGCGGGGGCACTTTTCTATTTCGAGTGGGCTGTCAAAGACCGAATATTTCTGCATTGTTCCCTTGTTTAAGCACACTCAGGTGGTGAGCACGATCTTGGACTCTTAGAAAACAAATATCTGTCTGCTAACGCGTTTCTGGCTTGGTTGAGATACATAGTTGTGTTGCAATGCTCATCAAAGAGTAGGACCTATAGGGAAGATAACTGCAATTGGTGGCACTGGCGAGAAATTTTTACTTTTGGGGAGAGCTAAGTAGCATTTTTGGATAAATAAATACAGTTCTGCAAGGAACAAAGGTATAGCAAACTATGAATGTTCGGAGAAAAAAAATCCAATCAAAAGTTCTTAAAGATGTTGTCTGGTACAGAAGACCTGATTTCAAATTCTTTATTAAGAAAATAATACTGGGGAACCCATTTATGGACTCTCATCTATTAGCTAGAAAAGAGAATGGCCAGAAAGAGCATCTCTTGCACAACCAAATGCATCTGTCCATTAATTCAGTTGCCAAATTGTAATGCTTTATTTGCCCTGCAGGGGTGCTGTAGGGATATTGAACACTTTCTTCCATTTTAGGCTCCAGCAGGGGTAGAGCAATGACTGCTTTGAAATTTTAGCTCGAGTTGTTTTTGGGGTGATTAGCATAATAAGAGGTTACTTTTATTCTTTGATACATGTGGCCGATTGATTTAATTTTCTTTTCTCAGCATAAAGAAACTTTCTGAACACAAAGAATCCATAATTATTCCACATTTCCCATTTTCGCTTTTTGCAATCAGTCATGTTGAGATCCTCAATAACTTATTATTTTTTATGAGTTTTCTAGATAAAAAAAACATGCATCTAGTTTTAATGAGTAAATTTAATTGACATACTTTTAGAGGAGGAATAATTAAGCTGGGGTTTTGATTTAGTGTGTTCTGCTGTAAAGTGTTTTTCCATATTCTGCCATAATCGCTCAATTTCTACAGTTCAATCCATTTTCTCACTTCATTGACTTCCCAAATAATGTCACCTCCTTTCATTGCTTTGCTCAGACGTTCGCTACAGCCCATTTCAAAACTTTTTGAACAAAAAAAAAACTTCAGCTAATTAGTTGACTTTGTTTCTAGTCCTGTCATAATAACCTACGGTCAATATTGCAATGGTGCCACCTAAAGCTGCACATGTGTACAGGCAAATGGATGTGTAGAGCAAAAAGTTAGATGTCTGCACAAATTGAATGGGAGATTTGATGAACTATGTTTCATACATACAGTCATCCCTGTGGGATTTATAGAGTATCTATAATTTATTTTTTTAGATGAAAGAAACTACTTATTTCCTGCAGATCAGTGGCGGTTCCGGTTCTGAGAACCCTACTGATCGCTTAAACAGCTGCTCTGAAACATGCAGCTAGTTAGAACTCAAGAAAAAGAAACATAGTGAATCAGAAAAACTATACTACATATCTTATTGGAGATATTTGCTAATATTATTATTATTACACCTACTACATATTCGGATAGGATCTTGGAGACGGAAATACCCATTTAAGGGATTATTGGTTTCAAAGATACCAATATAGTAGGGATTCTTTTAAACAAACAAAAAAAACAGAGAAACTAGCTGGGGAAATATGGCATTAAACACTCTATTTCTCTGCAGCACTCCCATAGGTGAAGTTAGGAATTACACAGTGCTCATTCAGAATAATTGATTGTCTGTGCAATACGGAATAGAAGAAATCTTCCAAAGCAAGAGACCCGCTGCTCCCACTCAAGACCAAGCGATGAACAAAGGGCCTCCATCTGAATAGGTTATATTAAAATAGCGTTTCTAAATCAGATAATTTCTTTAAACTTTGCTGATTTTCTTAAAAGTCCTTGATGGGAAATTAATTTACGTACACTAGCTGGTTTGGAATAACTGCCATGTGTACGGAGTAAAGTCAGCTCTGTAACTAGACCTCTATGAGAATTCATGATAATGTCGACCACATTGTAGGCCTTTTGCATTTGGAGTTTTAGTAGACATATGTCTGTGTACTATAATATCACATTTGCTACTAGTCCAAATAATTGACTTAAAATTACAATTGAAATAAGACATTTCTATTTCTGACATTATATTAGTGTCTATCTTTTGTAGGTTCTGGACATTAGTGTAGTATCGGCGTCCCTGCCCTTTGACAGGCAGAGACGCCGTCCCTCTTACCGCCGCGCTCCCCGCCCGGTGTCCTCCGGCGCTCCTGCTTCTGCTGCTGCCGGCGCGCGCAGCTTCCCGGGCACTGTGCTTAGGGCGCGCGCTCCCTCCCTCTTAAAGGGAGCCGCACGCCGTCCTAAGGAGTCCCCGGCCAATGGCCGGAGGACCTCTCATATAAAAGGCACCTCCTCCAAAATGGAGGTGCCCGTGCAAGGTTGTAGCTTTGTGTGTTAAACTCTGCTTCAGCCCCTAAGACTAGGAGTGCGCCTCCTAGTCTTACAGAGCTCCTCCTAGTCGTACAGTGCTCCTTCTAGTCCTACAGATCTTCTCCTAGTCCTACAGTGCTCCTCCTGTCCTACAATGCTCCTCCTAATCCTACAATGCTTCTCCTAATCCTACAATGCTCCTCCTTGTCCTATAGTAGGACAGGAGGTACCCTGTAGAACTAGGAGGAGCTCTGTAGGACTAGGAGAAGCTCTGTAAGACTAGTTGAAGTACTGTAGGACATGAGGTGCACTGTAGGACAGGAGAAGCTCTGTAGGACTAGGAGGAGCACTGTATGACTAGGAGAAGCTCCTCTAAGACTAGTAAGAGCACTGTGGGACAGGATGTGCACTGTAGGACAGGATGTGCACTGCAGGACTAGGAGGAGCATTGTAGGATTAGGAGAAGCACTGTAGGATAGGAGGAGCACTGTAGGACAGGAGAAGCTCTGTAGACTAGGAGGAGCACTGTACGACTAGGAGAAGCACTGTAGGACTAGTAGGGGCATTGGAATGCTGAAGTATTATTCAGCTGATTTCCAATTATGCCATCAAGTAGCTCTGGTCTCCATGGGAATATGATGTGACAGAAGGAAGTCATCTAGAAGGTGGACTCACCATTGGATCAAAGATAGGACAGTCATCATTAGGATAGTAGTATAAAAACTGATATGTGCAAAAAATCCATCTTACTGTTAAAAAAAACTATTTTTGTTCTAAATATGTATCAAGCCACACTATGTTATGGTATAAAGAGCCAGAGGATGTGTGTATGGCTCCCAAATTGACTTGAACTCACGATAAGCGGTTGCTGTAGCCGGCTCCTGCCTTCGTTTCCAGCTCTTTAATGAGCAGGATCAATATTACAGAGCATTTTATATTTCTTTCATTACTGTAAAACCTCTCATAAAAACAGAAGAAATTGCTGCTGTGCAGTTAACAAGACACAGGTGCTACCGATTAACTGATCAGCGGGCCGCCGCTTGTCCTGCAGGTAACATCACCTAGTGTACAGCGATTGTGCAGGAATAGTCAGCCACAAGACCCTGAAGCAGCAGGGGGCGCTGATATCTGTACACACATATTAAGTAGTAGCATTCTCACTTATCTGTACCTCGGCAGTCTATTTTATTGGAAATGTCTATTATTACTTCCATTGGTAATATAGTTATATTGTGAAACAGTGATTGCCTGGGACCTCACGGGTCATTCTGATTTATGTTCATAGAATCATAGAATGGTAGAGTTGGAAGGGACCTCCTGGGTCATCTGGTCCAACCCCCTGCTCAAAGCAGGATTCACTAGATCATCTCAGACAGATGTCTGTCCAGCCTCTGTTTGAAGACGTCCATTGAAGGGGAACTCACCACCTCTCGTGGCAGCCTGTTCCACTCATTAATCACCCTAACTGTCAAAAAGTTTTTTCTAATATCTAATCTGTGTCTCCTCCCATTTAGTTTCATCCCATTGCTTCTAGTCTTTCCTTGTGCAAATGAGAATAAAGATGATCCTTCTACAATGTGACAGCCCTTGACATATTTGTAGACAGCTATTAAGTCTCCTCTCAGTCTTCTTTTTTGCAAGCTAAACATTCCCAAATCCTGCAACCGTTCCTCATAGGACATGGTTTGCAGACCAGTCACCATTCTGGTCGCTCTTCTCTGAACTTGCTCCAGTTTGTCGATGTCTTTTTTAAAATGTGGTGCCCAAAACTGTACACAGTATTCCAGATGAGGTCTGACCAAAGAGGAGTAAAGACCGATAATGACTTCACGTGATCTAGACTGTATGCTTCTGTTAATACATCCCAGAATTGTATTTGCCTTTTTTGCTGCTGCATCACACTGTTGACTCATGTTCAGTCTATGATCTATTAGTATACCTAAGTCTTTTTCACATGTACTGTTGCTCAGCTCTATTCCTCCCATTCTGTATATGCTTTTTTCATTTTTATTGCCCAGATGTAGTACTTTGCATTTTTCCCTGTTAAAAAACATTCTGTTGGTTGCTGCCCACTGCTCCAGTTTATTTAGGTCTTTTTGAATCCTCTCTCTCTCTTCTCTAGTATTAGCTATCCCTCCTAGCTTTGTGTCATCAGCAAATTTAATCAGTTTACCCTCAATTCCTTCATCTAAATCATTGATAAAGATGTTGAACAATACAGGTCCCAGGACGGAGCCCTGTGGTACCCCACTTGAGACATTCATCCAGCTGGATGTGAAGCCATTTACAACCACCCTTTGAGTCCGATCACTAAGCCAGCTATGAATCCACCTAACAGTTGCCTGGTCCATTGCATACTTGGTCATTTTTTCAATAAGGATGATGTGAGATACTTTGTCAAATGCTTTGCTGAAGTCAAGATATACTATATCTACAGCATTTCCCTGATCCACCCAGTCAGTGATTCTGTCATAGAAGGAAATTAAGTTAGTCTGACATGACTTGTTAGTTACAAACCCATGCTGACTCTGGTTAATCACTTCATTCTTATCCATGTACTTACATACATGTTGTTTAATAATTTGTTCAAAGATCTTTCCTGGTATAGAAGTCAGACTCACCGGCCTATAGTTCCCTGGGTCCACCTTCTTCCCCTTTTTGAAGATAGGAACAACATTTGCTCTTCTCCAGTCTTCTGGGACTTCTCCTGTTCTCCAAGAATTTTCAAAGATTATGGAGAGTGGTTCTAAAATTTCTTCTACAATCTCCTTCAGTACTCTGGGGTGTAATTCATCTGGATTATGTTGATTATGTAGAAAGCCATTTGTATATTTTTTAACAATGCAGTGCAAATGTTTGTTATCTTGTGCAAGGAAAAAATTGTGACTCAGGGTTTAACAATACTAGCAGATGGTACTGGAGTCATCCTGGGTTTTAACTGGCATGTTGCAATGTCTGCATGGGGTTGACATGCTCTCCACACACATGCGTAACTGTAGTGGGTGCAGGGTTCGCAATCACAATCATGCCGTAGAGCGTAGTGGTGCCCAAATGGTCTCTGTGGTATATATGAAAAGACCAATACTATTGAAGACCTGTGATAGCTACAGGCCCACAGCCTCACGATATGTCAATGCATGGTAAAGTGATAAAACATAATGTTGAAAAGACGGAACTTTTACATTCCTATTTTCCTTCTGTGTTCTCAAAGAAACAAATGTAACATCAACTGATCTTCACTGTACTATTGAAGAAATAGAAGTTTCCACACTATCTATAAACAAAGAGACAGTGAGGGAACACTTACCTAACATAAATGAATTAAAGTCTCCAGGTCCAGATGAATTACCTTCTAGGGTTCTGAAGGAGATAGCGGAGGAAATTACTGAATCACTCTCCATAATCTTTGAAAATTCTTGGAGAACAGGAGAAGTTCCAGAAGACTGGAGAAGAGCAAATGTCTCTATTTTCAAAAAGGGGAAGAAGGTGGACCCAGGGAACTATAGGCATGTGAGCCTTACTTCTATACCAGGAAAGCTCTTTGAACAAATTATTAGACAGCATGTATGCAAGTACCTTTATGAGAATGAAATGATTAACCAGAGCCAGCATGGGTTTGCAACTAATAAGTTATGTCAGACTAACTTAATTTACTTCTATGACAGAATCACTGACTGCGTGGATCAGGGAAACGCAGTAGATATAGTTAGTGATGAGCGAGCATACTCGCAAATACTCGCCCGAGCATCTCAGTACTCGAGATGCTCGAGCGGATACTCCGGTCCCCTCCCTGCATGTTTGGCGCTCTTTATCATCAACATGCAGGGATTGCCTGCCACTCATTGTAATGCCGCAGCCATGGTAGTTGTGGCATTACAGTGATTGGATGGCCGCACAGCGTCATCAGGTCTATATCAGACCTGGCGCCGCTGTGCTCATCACAGTCACTCCGGAATCAGACAGTGTAGGGAGAGGTGCTGCTGAGCTAGGGAGAGATTTGCTTCTGTATTAGGTAATGTAGGGCGAAAAACCGTACATTACACGTATCCATCTTAACAAACAGTCATTTTGAGGACTAACTAATCCATCTGCAGAGATATCAGGCAGGCAGGGTATATAGGCAGGCAGTGTATATAGCAGACTGCAGTGCATATAGCACAAGAGGCTCCATTCCATTTCTGCCTTCTGCTGCTGTTAGATATTTCTATACAAAGGCCCAGGTCTCAGGGGCCAGGAATACTTTTTTTTGCATCTTAATCCTCATTATTTGCTTAAAAAGCAATCCAGAGAACACCGTTTTTCTGTGCCATTTGCTTGTTGGCACTGCAGAATACAGTCAGGTCCTTTCCATATTACAGCGCTAGAAATGCAGCTATTAAAAAATGGATCACATATACGTTTTCAGAAAATACTGCTATTCTTGGCCTCCATTCCAATTTTTTTTCACTATGTCAGTGAAGCAATTCACCGCAGTTTGCTGTTCAAACTACTTACCTACAGGCCAGGTATTTAAAACCGTGTTTTCTCCGTCACACGGCTCACATATACGTTGTCAGAAAATACTGCAATTTCTGGCCTCCATTAAAAATTTCTTTCAGTGTGTCAGTGAAGCAATTCACACCAGTTTGCTGTTCAAACTAGTTACCTACAGGCCAGGTATTTAAAACTCTGTTTTCTCCATCACACGGATCACATATAAGTTCGCTCTAAACTCAGTCATTTGTAGTGAACGTGGAAGATACTGTCCTCCATTTAAAATGGGCAAGGCACGTGGCAAGGGACGGGGAACTGGACGTGATGGTGATGATGGTGCATGCAGAGGCCGAGGACAAGGCCGTGGGCAAGCCGAAATTGTGCCACAACAAACACCCACATCTTCTCGCCTGACCTTCCTGTCCCAATTCCTAGGGGACCGCAGCACACCACTATTGAACCCAGAGCAGTGTCAAAAGGTTGTTGGTTGGATAGCGGATAATGATTCCAGTCACTTAGCCACCACCACCACCACCCTCACCCTGTCTTCAACATGGTCAAGTCTCAGTAGCCGTGAGTCTGGACCGCATATTCCTCACCCTGATCCTCCCACCATGCCGAGTGCTCGGAGACAACTGATACCACACTTGGACACTCTGAAGAGCTGTTCACTTTTCCATTTATAGATTTGTGCCTCTCGCCCGGTCCACTTGAAGCGGGGCAAGAGGAAATCGCATGTAGCGATGCCCAAATATTTGAGCAGCCACGGTCACACGAAGGCGACGGTGGGAAAGTGTCACAAGAGGTGGACGATGATGAGACACAATTGCCAGAAAGTCAGGAGGAGGACCAGGGTGCGGAAGTGGAAGACGAGGTGGCGGATGATATAGTAACTGACCCAACCTGGCAGGAGGACATGCAGAGCGAGGACAGCAGCACACAGGAGGAGGGAGACAGAGCACCCCAACAGGCAGGAAGAAGCAGTGTGGTGGCCGCAGACAGAAGGCAGGCAACCATTCCCCGTAACACCAACACGAAGGAAGTTGCCAGTACAACTGATAGGTCTTCCCAAGTCTGGTTGTTTTTAAAAGACTCTGCTGATAACCCCAAAAAGGCCATTTGCACCACCTGCCAGGTCAGCATCATCAGGGGTTGTAAAACGATCAGCTTGACCACCATCAGCATGATCAGGCACATGGCAGTAAAGCACCCGACTTTGTGGGCCGAACCCCAGGGTTCAGGAACAGTGTCTGCGGGTGGCACCATTGCTGCCTCCTGCCCTGCACCTGTCGTTGTACACTCTCAAGTAGCAGCATCAGGAAGCACATCCATGTCCTTGTCCCAGCGCAGCGTTCAGTTGTCCATACCCCAGTCCTTGGAACGCAAGCGCAAATATGCTGCCAACGCCCCAAAGGCCACACTACTAAATTCTCACATTTCATGGCTGCTTGCTCTCGAAATATTGCCTTTTAGGCTTGTGGAGACGGAAGCATTCCGCAACCTGATGGCGGCGGCCGTCCCTCGGTACTCGGTCCCCAGCTGCCACTATTTTTCCCGGTGTGCCGTCCCCGCATTACACAAGCACGTGTCCCAAAACATTAGCCGTGCCCTCAACAACGCAGTTACCAGGAAAGTCCACCTAACCACGGACATGTGGACAAGTGCTTGTGGGCTGGGACGGTACATCTCACTGACGGCACACTGGGTTAACATAGTGGAAGCCGGGACCCAGTCGGACCTTGGGAAGAAACGCGTCCTCCCGACGCCAAGGATTGTGAGCCCTAGGTCAATCAGGGTTGCCCCCACGGTCTACAGCTCCTGCACCTCATCCTCCTCCTCTTCAGCCTCCATCTCCGAAATGACCACATCAGTCACAAGCTGGAAGCACTGCGGCACTGCCTCGGCCAAGCGGCAAAAGGCTGTGCTGAAGCTAATATGCTTAGGTGACAAACCGCACAATGCTGAAGAGTTGTGGACAGCTCTGAAAGAGCAGGCAGATCTGTGGCTCACACTGCTGAACCTACAGCCAGGCATGGTCGTATGTGACAATGGCCTGAACCTGATGGCGCCTCTGAGGTGAGGCGAGCTCACGCACCTACCATGCCTGGCACATGTGCTTAACCTCATGGTTCAGCGGTTTCTCAAATCCTACCCGGAGCTGCCGGATCTGCTTTTTAAAGTACGCCGCCTGTGTGCCCATTTTTGAAAGCCACCTACAGCTTCCGCCGCCCTTGCCGTGTTTCAGCAGCGTTTGCAGCTTCGGGCTCACAGACTGGTGTGTGATGTCCCCACGCGTTGGAACTCTACACTGCCGATGCTGGGAAGGATTTGTGAGCAGAAGAGGGCAGTTGTTGAGTATCAGCATCAACAAGGCCGTCGGTATTCAGTTCAGACTCCACACATAAGACCTCAGGAGTGGACATGGATGTCAGACATATGTACCATCCTCCAAAACTTTGACGACTCCACCAAGATGGTGAGCGGCGATGACGCCATAATTAGCTTCACCATCCCGCTTCTCTGTCTTCTGAAACGCTCTCTGCTCACATTCAAAGAGGCTGCAGTGCAGGCAGGAGCACGATGAGATGGAGAAAGGAACCATACAGGGTGATTACACACAGCCCAGCCTCATCTCATCCCAACGTGGATTGGGTGACAATGAGGAAGAGGAGGAGGAGGAAGGACAGGAGCTAGTTTCATGCGCTATAGACGGTACTACCTGCACAGCTGTCATACCGTCTGTTCAGCGTGGATGGCTAGAAGACAGAGAGGAGGAGGAGAGCATGGTCAGTCATCCTCTTGGTGAGGACACGGAAGTCTTGCCTGTTAGTAGTCTGGCACGCATGCCTGAGTTTATGTTACACTGCCTTTCCCATGACCCTCGCATTCTCAAAATTTTGTGTGACAGTCATTACTGGTTGGTGACACTTCTAGACCCACGCTACAAGGAGAACTTTATATCTCTTATTCCTGAGGCGGACAGGTCTATAAAAATGGGGCTGTACCAGAAGGCCCTTGTTGCGGAACTATTAAAAAAATTCCCATCTGAAAATGCTGGCGGCAGAGGAAACACTTCGTTGGACAACCAAGGAGTACAGGTGAGAGAGACACAACTTCAATCCAGCAGAAGCAGGGGAACACTGTCAATGTTCTGAGAGTTTTCTCAGACCCTCCCATCGCACAGGCCCTGAGGCGCGGGGTACTCTCACAAGGAGTGCAAAGTTGGGGAAGATGCTGAGGGAGTACCTTGCCGACCGTACCAACGTCCTCCGTGATTCCTCTTTGCTTTATAATTATTGGCTATCCAAGCTGGATTCGTGGAATGAACTGGCTCTCTATGCCTTGGAGGTCCTGGCCTGCCCTGCCGCCAGCGTTTTATCAGAGCGGGTTTTTAGTGCCGCTGGTGGAATTATAACTGATAAGCGCATCCGCCTGTCAACTGAAAATGCTGACAGGCTGACTCTTATAAACATGAACAAGGGCTGGATTGGGCCAGACTTCTCAACACCACCGAATGATAGCAGCGTAACATAAACTCAAATCCAGTGTCTTTTCTTGGGAGGCGTACTCCCATGCAGCTTTTCACACCCAGACATGGGTATACGCTTCCTGATTTTGGCTATTTGCTCTTGTCCTCCTCCTTCTCCTCATCCTCCACCACCATATCACCAGGGTGACCGTGGTCCATGATGCAACACCCACAGAATTTTTTTAAAGGGTGTTTATGATGCCCGTAAAAAAAAAATTTTGTACAGTATGTTCATGTATACCCCCCAGGGGTAAATGTTTGTCAGCCCATACACTTAGTGCATGGGTATTACAAGTATAGGAGGCCCACTCCTTTCTAATGGGAACATTTTTGTATGAGGCCCTCCTTCACATCTCTTCCAAGGGGCATTGGAGTGCCTCCAAATTTTTGGCAACCCTTGCATTCACTGCATAGGCCAACACTATGGGAGACCCACTTCCTAATAATGGGAACATTGTTTTGAGGAGGCCCTCTGACCTCCATGTCTCTTCCAAGAGGCATTGAAGTGCCTCCAAATTTTTGGCAACCCTTGCATTCACTGCATAGGCCAACACTATGGGAGACCCACTTCCTAATAATGGGAACATTGTTTTGAGGGGCCCTCTTAATTCCATGTCTCTTCCAAGGGGCATTAGAGTGCCTCCAAATTTTTGGCAACCCTGCATTCACTGCATAGGCAAACACAATGGGAGACCTACTTCCTAATAATGGGAACATTGTTTTCAGGAGGCCCTCCTCTAAGTCTCTTCAAAGGGGTATTGGGGTGCATCCAAATTTTCAAAGTGGTATTGGGGTGCGTTCAAATTTTGGGCAGCCCTGACACTCACTGCATACGCAATAACCGTATCGGAGACCCACTCTTTAGTAATGGGAACAATAAAACATAGCCGGCTGCTGGTCCTTTAAGAATAGTAAGGCCGCCTGATGGCCCTATAAAAATAGGCTTTGTGACTTTCAGAGTCCCTCCTTCATAAATGAAACACGATGTGTCTGATGATATCTCACACAGCACATGGCCAGATAAGCTTGTAAAATGTTAAAATGACATTTCCTGGTGAATGCATTTGTCACCGTTGAAAGCAATGCAAAAGTGCAAAAACGCATCAAAAACGCTACGTGTGAACATAGGTGTGGAGGAGCATTTTTGTTTTTGGTTATTTATTTTGCTTTATATACAAGTCATTACCGTGGAAAGGATGTTCCTTAACATATTTCCCAGGAAAATCCATTTTGGTTTCGTTTTGGTATGTTTTATTGTGAGCCCGTAAAAGTGGCGTAATACCTCTGACAACATTGTTGCCAGAAGTGACCTGGGAGTCAGAGATGCTTCCAGGGGTCTTCCCCATGTCATTTGAGCACTGTTCCCAATGATTTGGGCAATTTTTAGGCCCTCTGCAGACCACCGGGGGGAGCCGCCTGAAAAATGCTCGAGTTTCCCATAGACTTACATTGGACTCGTTGCTCGGGACGAGCACCTGAGTTTTCCAATGTGCTCGAACCGAGCATCGCGCATCCAAGCATTTTAGTTCTCGCTCATCACTAGATATAGTATACCTTAACTTCAGCAAAGCATTTGACAATGTATCTCATACCATTCTTATTGAAAAAATGACCAACTATGGAATGGACAAGGCAACTGGCTTAGTGATCGTACCCAAAGAGTGGTCTTAAATGGTTGCACATACAGTTAGAAGAATTTCTCAAGTGGGGTACCACAAGGCTCTGTCCTGGGCCCTGTGTTTGTTCAACATGTTTATCAACAATTTAGATGAAGGAATTGAGGGTAAACTGATTAAATTTGCTGATGACACAAAGCTAGGAGGTATAGCTAATACCAAAGGTGAGAGAGAGGATTCAAAAAGATCTAAACAAACTGTGGAACTGTGGGCAGCAACTAACAGAGGACAAGGAGAAATGCAAAGTCCTATATCTGGGAAAGAAAAATAAAAAAAGCATATGCAGAATGGGATGAATAGGGCTTAGCAACAGCACATGTGAAAAAAAAATTGGGTATACTAATAGATCACAGACTGAACATAAGTCAACAGTGTAATGCAGCAGCAAAAAAGGCAGACACAATTCTGGGTTGCATTAACAGAAGCATACAGTCTAGATCACGTGAAGTAATTATCCCCATCTACTACTCTTTAGTCAAACCTCATCTGGAATACTGTGTCCAGTTCTGGGCACCACATTTTAAAAAAGACATGAAGAAACTGGAGCAAGTTCAGAGAAGAGTGCCCAAAATGGTGACCGGTCTGCAAACTATGTCCTGTGAGGAACTGTTAGAGGATTTGGAAATGTTCAGCTTGCAAAAGAGAAGACTGAGAGGAGACTTAATAACTGCCTACAAATATCTCAAGGGCTGTCACACTGTAGAGGGATCAGCTTTATTCTCATTTGCATAAAAAAAACCTAGAAGCAATGGGATGAAACTGAACGGGAGAAGATACAGATTAGCTATTAGAAAAGACTTTTTGACAGTGAGGGTGATCAATGAGTGGAACAGGCGGCCACGAGAGGTGGTGAGTTCTCCTTCAATGGAAGTCTTCAAACAGAGGCTGGACAGACATCTGTCTGAGGTGGAGGTCTCCTCCAACTCTAACATTCTATTATTCTATGATTCTATGAGTGATCATTAGAACTACAATTCTACATCACTGCAGAATCCCTGTCTGCCCAGCTCTACCCCCTCTTCAACTCCTTACCCAGCTGCTCCGCTCCTCCGTTCTGCCAGTAGGATTGTAGTTCTAATGATAACTCATGCAGGGAAAAGAGACTCCTTGTTTATACATAGAGCTTAGAAGAATTCAGGTAGTCAGTTTTTAATCACGTTATGTCATAGACTTAATGGAAAAGAGAAGAATTAACTAGGTACAAGGGCAAAATGAGCAATTGTAAGTACAAAGTTCCATATAATATAATGACTGCGATATATTAAAGAGATTGTCCACTACTTTTCGATTGATTACCTATCCTTAGGATACAACCCTACATGCAGGGTCCCACGCCGTAATCCATCTGTGCAACATTTCTTCATCAGCGTGTGTGATGGTGACCGCACACGCTGAGGCACAGGGGAGAGTAACTCAATGCAGCGAGCAGGCTCCTGAATTGTGCTGAGCTCACTGAGCAGTGTCCTGTCACTTAATGAGCTCATTGCAGAAAAGGGGCCCGCTCACTGCATCGAGTCATTCTCTTTTGCTGCTCGGTGTGTCCAGCGTGCCAGCTAGTCCAACCACGCCCCCACCACTGATTGGCTGCTTTCTGTCTATGCACAGTGTGGGCGGATTTATACCGAGCTCAGCATTCTGAGCACTGCTAGATCTGCAGCAGAGAAAACAGTGATTGTATCAAACCTGCACAAAGCATACCTGTAAGTGATACATCGCTGGAATCAGGCTCTCAGCTTCTACATCATGCTGCTCTCGAATTACATAACAAAAACCTGCTGTGGATTCCCTTTAAATTTGCATTTTCTTTTTCAAGAAGAAACACTTGTACAAGTGACAAGTTGCTTCTTTTTCTACAGGCCCTTTTTTCTACATGCTTATAGCATGTGCACTAAAGGTATTTTTCTCATTGAAATGAACAGGAAGCTTATTCCAAGAGTATCTTGAATGTGGGTTTTGAAGCAGAATCTGCGTGAATTTCTCCTAAATATGCCAATTGACTTCTTTGTTAGTATTTTTTATTTCAGTTAACTTTTACCATTCTTTTCTTAAGAATATCAACACTTTGACAAATTAGTGAAAATCTAATTATTTGGCAGAAATGAAGAAAGCGACATTTGTAATTTTATGATTTACCGTGATGAGTTCTGATATATGAGCCCAATTTCGGGTAATGTTTTCACAGCCTACCTTAAAAGTAATTAAGATGCAAAACACGAATTCCAAATTGCTGAAGTTTGTGTGATGTAATTAACTTTCCCCCGGACTCCCACACGTACTTAAAGGAAAGGGCACAGAAGTTTGAATTTCCTGTCCTGACTTTTGGACTCGATGATAAAAGGAATGTGCGGGATTCTTGTTTCTTCCGTGAACATTTTATGGCTGATCCAAAAAGCAATTACCGGACTAAATTTAGCCTGATGTGAAAACACAGCAGAGAAAGTCAGTTGTGAGCAAATTTGATGATGCATACACTCTTAATGCTTTTTCACAGCATGCTGAACACCTGCTCTGCAGATGTTCCCTATTAAACCAAAGTCCATTTAAAGGTGCATCCTTTCTGACTCTGAAAAGAAATGTGTTTTCACAAAAAAAAAACTCTAAACTTTTGCTCATCTTTCACTAAGGCCTCATGCACACACAGCACCACACTATTCCATGTGCTGCCATATACAATGGGGAAAATAAGTATTTGATACACTGCTGATTTTGCACGTTTTCGCACCTACAAAGAATGGAGACGTCTGTAATTTTTATCGTAGGTACACTTCACCTGTGAGAAACAGAATCTAAAAATAAAAAAACAGAAAATCACATTGTTTGATTT
The DNA here is from genome assembly GCF_046119375.1 of Phyllobates terribilis. Taxonomy (NCBI): domain Eukaryota; kingdom Metazoa; phylum Chordata; class Amphibia; order Anura; family Dendrobatidae; genus Phyllobates; species Phyllobates terribilis. The sequence continues at coordinate 150,074,516 of NW_027362768.1, forward strand.
TGAAATAATTACATTTCATTTTATTGCATGAAATAAGTATTTGATCACCTACCAACCAGCAAGAATTCTGGCTCTCACAGACCTGTTAGTTTTTCTTTAAGAGGCCTTCCTACTCTGCACTCATTACCTGTATTAATTGCACCTGTTTGAACTCATTACCTGTATAAAAGACAACTGTCCACACACTCAATCAATCACACTTCAACCTCACCACCATGGCCAAGACCAAAGAGCTGTCTAAGGACACCAGGGACAAAATTGTAGACCTGCACAAGGCTGGAATGGACAACAGGACAATAGGCAAGCAGCTTGTTGAGAAGGCAACATCTGATGGCCCAATTATTAGAAAATGGAAGAAACACAAGATGACTGTCAATCTTCCTCTGTCTGGGGCTTTTTTTTCCTTGTGTTCCATATTCCTCCTTATGAAATTAGAGGCATATAAAGGTACATTACGGCCCTATTGACTACGTTGGATGTTGCATTACAGCCCCATGCAAACTCCAAGGTTACAGCCCTGTGCCTTAAATTGGCCCATAACAGACAGCAGACAGTCACATACACTGTATGTCCTGTAAATAATAATACAAAATAAAATAATATTACAGCAATTAAAGGGTTTTAATGGACCCAGCTGTTGAAGACCTATTTTTAATTTTTTTTGAAAGTTCAAAATCATGCTCTCCACCCAAGTGCATAACAATGTAATGGTGCCACCAAATAAGTGAACAAGGATGTGGTCTTTCACAGCCCACTCGCAAATGAGAAGGGCCCCCCAATAAACCTTTCCCCATCCTCAGGACAAAAAGGCCATAGTGTCAGGGATTGGTGGCACACCATCACGGAAGCTTAGGGAGAGCCAGTCCTACTTTGAGCTTCCACCAGCGCTGCCGCCCCAGAGGAGCTAAGATCGCAGTCTAATAGTAGTCTGTATGTAATGGGAATGCAGTGAGGGATAGAACAATAGTGCAATACTAACCAGACTTTGAAAATTGTAAAAAAAAAAATGAAAAATGTAAAATTTCCTCCATCTTAGCCAGAAAGCACGTATTAAGGGTGTGTACTTAAAAAATGTGAAAGAAAAAGTGTGTGCAAATGTGCTATGAAACTAGGTTGGGGTCCAACACTGAGTGAGTACAGGCATCCCAGGATCACAACTGTTTGGGCATTTTGCACCTGAGGCTGTCAAACTTAGCAGACCTAAAGGCTTCATTCCTGGAGGTTGGGGTTACTTGACTGGATAGCAATATAAGCCACGCAGCGTACATCCTGAAGCTTCCACCCAGTGTACATTGTATCAATCTACTACAGCAACTCAGTGCTATCTACCAGTTCAAAAGATGCTACACTTGATCTTAGTCAAAAGTCAAAAAACCAAGAAGCGAATTTATATCAGATCTGTAGAGGTCAGACACCTGTCTCTGATCAGCTTATACAGTGGTGGCCAAAAGTATTGGCACCCCTGCAATTCTGTCAGATAATACTCCGTTTCTTCCTGAAAATGATTGCAATCACAAATTCTTTGGTATTATTATCTTCATTTAATTTGCTTGCAAGGAAAAAACACAAAAGAGAATGAAGCAAAAATCAAATCAGTGATCATTTCACACAAAACTCCAAAAATGGGCCAGACAAAAGTATTGGCACCCTCAGCCTAATACTTGGTTGCACAACCTTTAGCCAAAATAACTGCGAACAACCGCTTCCGGTAACCATCAATGAGTTTCTTGCAATGCTCTGCTGGAATTGTAGACCATTCTTCTTTGGCAAACTGCTCCAGGTCCCTGATATTTGAAGGGTGCCTTCTCCAAACTGCCATTTTGAGATCTCTCCACAGGTGTTCTATGGAATTCAGGTCTGGACTCATTGCTGGCCACCTTAGAAGTCTCCAGTGCTTTCTCTCAAACCATTTTATAGTGCTTTTGGAAGTGTATTTTGGGTCATTATCCTGCTGGAAGACCCATGACCTCTGAGGGAGACCCAGCTTTCTCACACTGGGCCCTACATTATGCTGCAAAATTTGTTGGTAGTCTTCAGACTTCATAATGCCATGCACACAGTCAAGCAGTCCAGTGCCAGAGGCAGCAAAGCAACCCCAAAACATCAGGGAACCTCCGCCATGTTTGACTGTAGGGACCGTGTTCTTTTCTTTGAATGCCTCTTTTTTTTTCCTGTACACTCTATGTTGATGTTTTTTCCCAAAAAGCTCTACTTTTGTCTCATCTGACCAGAGAACATTCTTCCAAAACGTTTTAGGCTTTCTCAGGTAAGTTTTGGCAAACTCCAGCCTGGCTTTTTTATGTCTCGGAGTAAGAAATGGGGTCTTCCTGGGTATCCTACCATACAGTCCCTTTTCATTCAGATGTCGACGGATAGTACAGGTTGACACTGTTGTACCCTCGGACTGCAGGGCAGCTTGAACTTGTTTGGATGTTAGTCGAGGTTCTTTATCCACCATCCGCACAATCTTGCGTTGAAATCTCTCGTCAATTTTTCTTTTCCGTCCACATCTAGGGAGGTTAGCCACAGTGCCATGGGCTTTAAACTTCTTGATGACACTGCGCACGGAAGACACAGGAACATTCAGGTCTTTGGAGATGGACTTGTAGCCTTGAGATTGCTCATGCTTCCTCACAATTTGGTTTCTCAAGTCCTCAGACAGTTCTTTGGTCATCTTTCTTTTCTCCATGCTTAATGTGGTACACACAAGGACACAGGACAGAGGTTGAGTCAACTTTAATCCATGTTAATTGGCTGCAAGTGTGATTTAGTTATTGCCAACACCTGTTAGGTGCCACAGGTAAGTTACAGGTGCTGTTAGTTACACGAATTACAGAAGCATCACATGATTTTTCAAACAGTGCCAATACTTTTGTCCACCCCCTTTTTTAGGTTTGGTGTGGAATTGTATCCAATTTGGCTTTAGGACAATTCTTTTTGTGTTTTTTCATTGAAGACAAATTAAATGAAGATAATAATACCAAAGAATTTGTGATTGCAATCATTTTCAGGAAGAAACTGAGTATTATCTGACAGAATTGCAGGGATGCCAATACTTTTGGCCACCACTGTATCTGGTGCCACAGCAACAAAAAGTATGGTGCATGCAGAGTCGGAACGCCACTGCTCTGTATTCTGTGCATCAACCGTTCTTGGGTATTGCAGCTCACATCGCATTCACTTCGATGGGAGCTCAGCTGCAGTACCCAAGAATTGCCACTATGCTTTGTACGGAGCTGTGGTGTTCCTGCTCTGTTCAATTTTATTGTGCGGTTTTGAGGTGTCAGACCCCACCCATCTGATATTGTTGTCCTAGCTGTATGATAAGACATTGAAGTGGTTGTCTACAGCTCGAACAACCACTTCTCAATCAGCATGTTTGTCCCCAATAAAATAACAACAATTATTCTCACCTTCGGTACCAGCACCATTCCAGTGGTGTCAGCACTTGCTCTCCCGGGGATCACGGCACATTGTTATGTCACGTGATCCCTGCACCCAATCAGCACTGGCTTCACGCTCTCTGCCTTCGGATGTATCAAGAGGAATCAAGCTGGAATGGCGCCAGCACCAGAGGTGAGTATAAGTGTTATTATTTTACTGAGCGGCAAACATAGAGATTGAGAAGGGGTTGTCCGAGTAGTGGACAACCCCTTTAGTATGTCAGTCCTGGACAACCTCTTTAAATAAAATGCAAAAAGGGGCAGAAGTAATGACTCAGGCAAAGTCAGAGGCTTGCCTGTAATCAGTTATGATTTTTGAAAAGTAATATGGCTGAAAAGGGGTAAAAAAGAGATGAAAATTAAAATTTTTATTTTAACTAAATAATTTTAAAAATACATGTACTGCATTGAACTATACTTTTGTGCGCTGCACAAATAATTCCCTAATGCCTGAAAAATTTCCTTTCATTGAAAAAAATATCTTGAACATAACATCTGACTACACATTGAGGCTATGAATACGACCTATGATGGTGAAACGGTGCAGCACAGTCTGCGTACGCTGATATATTCTGAACGGCTGCTGTTCAATAATCCATGATGACCACTACATGATCGGAGTCGATCACAGAGAATATTTTGGAATTTTCATGAAGACTTGTGTAAGAACTGAAGTGATGTTGCTGATATCAAACATAACAGATACTGTATTTACTGATTTTTTTGAGCTTTCCTGGAGTCAAAAAGTTGAGAACTCATCATTTTGTACTATTTTCTGACCTTAAATAAGTAAAATTATATTGGTATACTTTGCAGTTCTTACTATCTTACAATTCTTACCTAGTTGAAGAGACATTTAAAAGACATTTTAAAAGGTCACGGAAATATTGGTGTTACGTTTTTAAGGAAACCTGTCAAATTCGGCTTATTATGATCTGAATCTATTTTTTTGGGATACAAAAAAAAAAGATCTATTTAGTCTTTACAAAGGCTAAGAAATGGGAAATGTACAGTGTTCAGGATTCTCATCATTACCCAGATTGGAGATTGGCTATGAAGTCCCAGCATTTATATTCCTTTCAATGGGCAATGTGTAATGCTATGTTTCGCCTATGTTTCTCCTCTGGTGGAGCTGCAGAAATTAAACATATTTTGACAAGTGCCTGTATAGTTCATCGTTGGTGAACATCTCAATAATAAAAATGGTTTCTATGTTTCAATAGTTAATTTTTGATAAGAATTCATCTTTTATTTTGTCTTTTAAAGTGGTTTAAGGCTTGGCACAATCCCTTTTTTGTTAAATGGATCCCTTGATGTTACTAGGTATCCAACTACTGGACCCTCAACAATTAACAGTAAGAAAAACTAGTAGTGTTCAATTACCCTACAGCGCCTCCACAGGAGAAATTAAGCATTACACAATGCACCTATGCACACCTATGTTTCTCATTGGTTAGAGACTGAAAACAAACCATGTGTAGCCTAATTCTGCATTCATACTCACTTTCATGGATCCAATACTTCTTGTAACCTGCTGAATGTAGCAGGTACAAGACAGATAGAAGGATCCGACTACAGGTTTTTTTTTGTAGTCTGTTACCATGGAAACACATAGGTCTTCATTGGAGCTGTATACACAAAATGCATACACAAAAAATAATTGAAGCAAAGCTTAGATACATCAGAGCTATGAAGATAAGTTAGATTTGAAGGTGGAGAAAGCCATTATAGTTTTTTTTTAATTTACTGGCAATAACTTTAACATTTAACCATCTGGTCCATATTATGGAAATTTGGGAACAAAATCATAAAAAAAAGTTTTCATTTGTGGTGCAGATTTTATGGGATTACAGTTCGAAGAAAGTTTTGGGTGTACAAAAATGAATGTTTTGTTGTTTTTTTTCCCTTCCTTTTAGAGAGTGATTTTCAACATTGTGAACTTCAGCAAAACAAAAAGCCTTTACAGAGATGGCATGTCTCCGGTGGTCAAGTCAACAAGTCGTCCTAAATGGTAAGAAAAACATTTTTCTTTGAGCATGTGCAAGGTTTTATGCTGTATTTTTTAACAGTTTAGTATATTTGAATTGACCCAAAACAGTGATGACGCCACTGACCTCAACATCACATGCCAAGAAAAGCCGCAACACTGTTGTGGAAGAAGTCATGTTGGAGGAAAGGACAGTGGTCTTGTAATACTGTAGTGAAGACCTCAGCACCGAAGAAGACAAGAGTAGTAAATCTTACTACAAATAAATTTTATTTTGATCCGGAACCAAAGGAAAAACAATTACCGTCCAACATTTCAACCAACTGGTGTTTTTTTGTATCAAGGACATCTGTGTGGGATATTGCCCGGTAAGGAGAGTATTGGAAGTGTATGTAGACCACATATGGCTCCTTACCGACACTTAATACTCTCCATAATAGGCAATATCCCATGCAGATATCCTTGATAAAGACCAACTGTTGGTCGAAACGTTGGACGGTGGCTGTTTTTGTTAGTAACGTAGGTTGAATAAAGACCTAGGTCCATCAAGTTCAACCTTTCTCCCCCAATTGTACTCCCTACACTAACTTACTCGAACTAGGCCTTACAAATGTATTTTCATTTTTGTCATTACTGCACTATTACAATTACAAATTAACCAGTTTATAATTTTTTAATTAGTTTTATTTGAAAGCTGTTATAGTGACTGCCATTATTACTTCTTGTGGTGGGGAATTCCACAGCCCGACTGCTCTGACTGTAAAGAACCCTTTCCTGTTTAGGTGCCAGAATCACCTTTCTTCCACCCGTAATGAGTGCCCCCTGGTCCTTGATATAGTCTAGTCTTTGGAAGGAAAGTATAGTCTTTGTAAGGAAGTGCCAGATCAAAATAAAATATATTTGCAGTAAGATTTACTATTCTTGACCTCAACATCATGAGGGGTTTGCTAACCATATCACTCAAAATGCTACAATGTTAAATGCTTTTTTTTTCTATACATTCTACACAAAACTGGAAAATGGCAAATCTGATAGATTCTAGTAAATATACCTATATAACAATGGAGAGGAAACTCGGTTCATCACTGATCCGCATGTTTGTGCTGGTCATGGTGCTCCTTGTCTTTCATAGAAAAAGCACAACTCCAAAGATCTCTTTGCATTTCACTCATTTATAATGGCCACCTTTATATACTGTATGTAAGGTTTAATATTCACCAATGTATTTGCAGGTCCATATTGTATCTTGTATTCCATGCAATGCTTTTAGACTCTGGTATACCCGTATAGTTTTGAAGCAGAAAAGGCTTTAGGAAAACCCCGGTGGTGTTTTCCCTCAAGCGTCTCTTCTGATGTCTTCTTGGGCGTCTTTTGTGTCAGCTTTGCCGATGGCATTAAGCTCCATATATAATATAGCGGAAACAGCCAGAAGAATGGACTGGTCACTTCCTTTAGCCGCTTTACAGATTTCGAAACCTCAAGCTGTTAAAATAAGTTGTTATACAAAAGATGGAACATGTACACAGCAAGTCGTTTTGACATTGCTGTGCATATGTTCATTCTTATTGGCCTTTTTTAGCACTTTTTAGGTGGGTTGAAGGCGGAATCTTCCTGTAAAAGATGTTGGGTATACATACCCTCTGCACCATAAACAGAGACTAGTATCTTAAATGGTTTTGGTCCAATTACAACATTAGTAGTCAATGGTCACTGGACCAGAGCCCTGCAATCTTCCTCCTACCGACTGGCATACCCGTACTCATGATCTTGTGCCAGGCTTACTCTTACTAATGAAAAGAGGTATCAAGGATGCTGGCAGGTAGGCAGAGGTTCGCATGATCCTTGTTCAGCCGCCAAATGCTGCCGACATGGCAGTTTAGCCAAACTCCTGCGAATTTCTTTAAATGACACGTGATAGTTGAGGGGTCCTGTTACAGATTTTACATTGGAGTTCAGAAATGTCACTTCTTCAGGTTCTGTAGGACTTTCTGAACCCATGTTTTTGCCACTTAGGCAAGTTAAGCTATAATATAAAATGTTAATGAGTCTTGGAGACCTGGATTTCCTCTAAATATTTCCTGATTTTCTGCTTCTTTGACAACCAATGGTATGTACTGTATATATTATATTTTGCTCTTACAGAATGGAAGTTATTAAGAGGAAATAGAAAAGTTTAGTCACAGCCTTGCAGGAAACTGACAGCCTGTCTTTCTCTTGCAAAGTCGATTGAGCACAGATTTGCCGTACTGTCAGCTTTTGGAATAAAGTTTTTGATTGATTAAAGTGAGTTTAGTTGGGGCGGGGGGCGGATTACTCAATCCGATATGTCAGACCCAGCAACTAAGACAATCAGAAAGGCATAAGGCTAATTTTGCAAAACTGTTACCAAGCACAAAGCAAGTTGCTGTAGAAGCAGCTGACCTCTTAAATGATAAAGTTTGCAAATACTCCAGGTGGGGATGGCAAATACTATAACTCTTCACTATTAAGCAAACCCATTATTATGTTGGAGACATTAGTGCTATGGAACGAGATAATGTGTCATGAGTAACTGCTGACCACTCATTACCTGTGGTATTTTACTAGAGTCATATGAACAATCCTAATTAGTATTTGTAGAGTGGATCCTCCTTACAGGCCAGGATTAACAGCTGGAAATTAGTGATGAGCGAGCATGCTCATTACTCGAGATTTACGAGCATGCTCGGGTGTTTTCCGAGTATCTTCAGCATGCTCGGGTGTTATGTTTCAGTCTTTCCGTGCTCATGATTTGCGACTGTTTGACAGCTTTAATACATGTGAGGAATGCTTGTTCCTTAGGCATTCCTCAGATATATTAAAGCTGTCAGTCGCAAATCATGAGCACAGAGTGACTGAAACATAAGACCCGAGCATGCTGAAGATACTCGTCGAGTACCCGAGCATACTCGCCGAAAGGGTTAACAGAACATACTCGCTCATCACTACTGGAAATACTTGGTTGAAAACATTTAAAAAGTCTTTATCGGGGTGAATTGTTAAGCCTGTATAATGCAGAAAGGGGGAAAAGTGACCATTTCAATTCATCACTTCTTGTAAAGTCCACTTGACTTGAATATATTGAGCTCCACTGCTTAAACAAACTGTGATAATACTATATTTTGAGAGTACTGTATGGCACAATTAAGAAATATAAAGATGATATTGGGGACTCAGCTTTAGAATGAATAGATGCAACTTATGTAGAAGTCAGGACAGTGTCCATTGTGTGGATTTGCTATCTCTGAGTCTTACACTGTGAGCGAAATCCACTCTCTTCTATGCCTTTTGAACCCCAAATTAATAAGATTTATTTTATAAGCGACCAGGAAATCAATACTGCATAGCCTTGTATGGTGTATTCAGGATTTCAGCTTTATTAGCACAAGTAGGCAATTAAATAATGTCACAGACAAAGGAAAAGTTCCCTCTGAAATATGAGGCAATAGGAACTTTAGGGGCGTGAATAGAAATGTGAAACTTCTCCATCCAGCAGTGTTATTTCATCACATTGACACAGGAGCTATAAGACAAGAAGGAGGCCAGACACAAAATTAAACTTGTTCTCTCACATACGCACACTATTTTCCAGGTTTAGAAATAATAACCGTACAAAAGTCAAATTGTGCACCCCATCCCTGAGTAAGGTCTCCTCAAAAGACACTGAATCCTAGGACTCACTTCAAGAAAGATACGTAAGCCTTAAAGGGGGATTTTAGGGCATATAAATTATTGCTGAATATTTTTTTAAACTGCTTAAAAAAATTAGATTCATGATGATTACTGATCCCCTTCATGTTCTTTTCCTTTACTCACCCAGTCCATGCTCTGCTATATCGAAATACCAAAATTGTTGCTGACAGCTGCAAGAACAACACGTAGAGGGGCATTGTTGCATTGAAAAACCGCTCTTGGGACACTTAGGAGAAATTACTGTACCAGTGGTTCCTTGACCAAATCAATGGGTCAGAATACCGTACATTATGCTCTTTTTCAACACAACAACGCCAGGCCACATATTGCTTGGAATACTATGAGCAATCTGTGTGACTTAAACGTGCTACCATGGCCTGCAGCGTCTCCACACTTGTCTCCCATCGAGCACATCTGGGATGCCATTGGTCTGTGACTACTCAGGAGCTGCCAGCAGTGGATCTTGATGATTTGCCCTAGTGCATTCCTCAAACAACCATTAAAAACCTCAATGATAGCAGATGAGGCTATAAGTGCGGGGATTTCTGCACGTGGCGCTCATACTCCATTCTAAATAAATCGAGATGTTTTGAAAAGATTTATTTCCATTCTTTCATCATTTGCAGACCAATTTTTATAACTCCACAACTTTTCCTTTTTGGTTTTGCAATTTCAATGTTGAGGAATATATATACAGTACAGACCAAAAGTTTGGACACACCTTCTCATTTAAAGATTTTTCTATATTTTCATGACTATGAAAATTGTACATTCACACTGAAGGCATCAAAACTATGAATTAACACATGTGGAATTATATACTTAACAAAAAAGTGTGAAACAACTGAAAATATGTCTTATATTCTAGGTTCTTCAAAGTAGCCACCTTTTGCTTTGATGACTGCTTTGCACACTCTTGGCATTCTCTTGATGAGCTTCAAGAGGTAGTCACCGAAAATGGTCTTCCAACAATCTTGAAGGAGTTCCCAGAGATGCTTAGCACTTGTTGGCCCTTTTGTCTTCACTTTGCGATTGGGTTCAGGTCTAGTGACTATGGAGGCCAGGTCATCTGGCGTAGCACCCCATCACTCTCCTTCTTGGTCAAATAGCCCTTACACAGCCTGGAGGTGTGTTTGAGGTCATTGTCCTGTTGAAAAATAAATGATGGTCCAACTAAACGCAAAGCAGATGGAATAGCATGCCGCTGCAAGATGCTGTGGTAGCCATGCTGGTTCAGTATGCCTTCAGTTTTGAATAAATCCCAAACAGTGTCACCAGCAAAGCACCCCCACACCATCACACCTCCTCCTTCATGCTTCACGGTGGGAACCAGGCATGTAGAGTCCATCCGTTCACCTTTTCTGCGTCGCACAAAGACACGGTGGTTGGAACCAAAGATCTCAAATTTGGACTCATCAGACCAAAGCACAGATTTCCACTGGTCTAATGTCCATCCCTTGTGTTCTTTAGCCCAAACAAGTCTCTTCTGCTTGTTGCCTATCCTTAGCAGTGGTTTCCTAGCAGCTATTTTACCATGAAGGCCTGCTGCACAAAGTCTCCTCCTAACAGTTGTTGAAGAGATGTATTTGCTGCTAGAACTCTGTGTGGCATTGACCTGGTCTCTAATCTGAGCTGCTGTTAACCTTCGATTTCTGAGGCTGGTGACTCGGATAAACTTATCCTCAGAAGCAAAGGTTACTCTTGGTCTTCCTTTCCTGGGACGGTCCTCATGTGAGCCAGTTTCTTTGTAGCGCTTGATGGTTTTTGCAACTGCACTTGGGGACACTTTCAAAGTTTGCCCAATTTTTCAGACTGACTGACCTTCATTTCTTAAAGTAATGATGGCCACTCGTTTTTCTTTACTTAGCTGCTTTTTTTCTTGCCATAATACGAAATCTAACAGTCTATTGAGTACGACTATCAGCTGTGTATCCACAAGACTTCTGCACAACACAACTGATGGTCCCAACCCCATTTATAAGGCAAGAAATCCCACTTATTAAACCTGACAGGGCACACCTGTGAAGTGAAAACCATTTCCGGTGACTACCTCTAGAAACTCATCAAGAGAATGCCAAGAGTGTGCAAAGCAGTCATCAAAGCAAAAGGTGGCTACTTTAAAGAACCTAGAATATAAGACATAATTTCAGTTGTTTCACACTTTTTTGTTAAGTATATAATTCCACATGTGTTAATTCATAGTTTTGATGCCTTCAGTGTGAATGTACAATTTTCATAGTCATGAAAATACAGAAAAATCTTTAAATGAGAAGGTGTGTCCAAACTTTTGGTCTGTACTGTATATATATATATATATATATATATATACAGTTGTGTGCAAAAGTTTACATACCCCAGCAGAATTTTTCCTCTCTTGGCCCTGTTTCAGAGAATATGAATGATAACAAAAAAACTTTTTCTCCACTCATGGTTATTGGTTGGGTGAAGCCATTTATTGTCAAACTACTGTGTTTTCTCTTTTTAAATCTTAATGACAACCAAAAACATCCAAATAACCCCGATCAAAAGTTCACATACCCTGGTGATTTAGGCCTGATATCATGCCCATAATTTGACACAAATGGGTTTGAATGGCTACTAAAGGTAACATCCTCACCTGTGACCTGTTTGCTTGTAATCAGTGTGTGTGCATAAAAGCTGAGTGAGTTTCTGGGATCCAGACAGACTCTTGCATCTTTCATCCAGCCACTGACGTTTCTGGATTGTGAGTCATGGGGAAAGCAAAAGAATTGTCAACAAATCTATGGGAAAATATAGTTGAACTGTATAACACAGGAAAGGGATACAAAAAAAATATCCAAGGAATTGATAATGCCAGTCAGCAGCGGTCAAACTGTGATTAACAAATGGAAAATAAGGGGCTCTGTAAAAACCAAACCACGGTCAGGTAGACCAACAAAGATTTCGGCCACAACTGCCAGGAAAATTGTTCGGGATGCAAAGAAAAACCCACAAATAACATCAGCTGAAATTCAGGACTCTCTGAAAACTAGCGGTGTGGCTATTTCAAGATGCACAATAAGGAGGCACTTGAAGAAAAATGGGCTGAATGGTCGAGTTGCCAGAAGAAAGCCATTACTGTGCAAATGCCACAAAGTATCTTGCCTACAATACGCCAAACAGCACAGATACAAGCCTCAAAACTTCTGGTACAGGGTAATTTAGAGTGATGAGACCAAAATTGAACTTTTTGGCCACAACCATAAACGTTACATTTGAAGAGAGGTCAACATTCCTACAGTAAAGCACGGAGGTGGATCGCTGATGCTTTGGAGATGTGTGAGCTACAAAGGCACAGGAAACTTGGTAAAAGTTGAAGGAAAGATGAATGCAGCACGTTATCAGCAAATACTGGAGGCAAATTTGCACTCATCAGCCCGGAAGCTGCGCATGGGACGTACTTGGATGCTCCAACATGACAATGATCCAAAACACAAGGCCAAGTCGACCTGTCATTGGCTACAGCAGAACAAAGTGAAGATTCTGGAGTGGCCATCTCAGTCTCATGACATCAATATCATTGAGCCACTCTGGGGAGATCTCAAGCGCGCAGTTCATGCTAGACAGCCCAGGAATTTACAGGAACTGGAGGCTTTTTGCCAAGAAGAATGGGCAGCTTTACCATCTGAGAAAGTAAAGAACCTCATCCACAACTACCACAAAAGACTGTCAAGAGGGGGCAATACACGGTATTAAGAAATGGGGTATGTAAACTTTTGATCAGGGTCATTTGGATGTTTTTGGTTGTCATTAAGATTTAAAAAGAGAAGACACAGTAGTTTGACAATAAATGGCTTCACCCAACCAATAACCATGAGTGGAGAAATTTTTTTTTTGTTATTATTCATATTTTCTGACACAAAGCCAAGAACGGAAAAATTCTGCCGGGGTATGTAAACTTTTGAGCACAACTGTACACATATATATATATATATATATATATATATATATATATATATATGTATATATATATATATATATATATATATATATATATATATATATATATATATACACACTGCTCAAAAAAATAAAGGGAACACTCAAATAACACATCCTAGATCTGAATGAATGAAATATTCTCATTGAATACTTTGTTCTGTACAAAGTTGAATGTGCTGACAACAAAATCACACAAAAATCATCAATGGAAATCAAATTTATTAACCAATGGAGGCCTGAATTTGGAGTCACCCCCAAAATTAAAGTGGAAAAACACACTACAGGCTGATCCAACTTTGATGTAATGTCCTTAAAACAAGTCAAAATGAGGCTTAGTATTGTGTGTGGCCTCCACATGCCTGTATGGCCTCCCTACAATGCCTGGGCATGCTCCTGATGAGGTTGCGGATGGTCTCCTGTGGGATCTCCTCCCAGACCTGGACTAAAGCATCCGCCAACTCCAGGACAGTCTGTGGTGCAACGTGACGTTGGTGGATGGAGCAATACATGATGTCCTAGATGTGCTCAATCGGATTCAGGTCTGGGGAACGGGCGGGCCAGTCCATAGCTTCAATGCCTTCATCTTGCAGGAACTGCTGACACACTCCAGCCACATGAGGTCTGGCATTGTCCTGCATTAGGAGGAACCCAGGGCCAACTGCACCAGCATATGGTCTCACAAGAGGTCTGAGGATCTCATCTCGTTACCGAATGGCAGTTGGGTTACCTCTGGCGAGCGCATGGAGGGCTGTGCGGCCCTCCAAAGAAATGCCACCCCACACCATTACTGACCCACTGCCAAACTGGTCATGCTGAAGGATGTTGCAGGCAGCAGATCGCTCTCCACGGTGTCTCCAGACTCTGTCACGTCTGTCACATGTGCTCAGTGTGAACCTGCTTTCATCTGTGAAGAGCACAGGGCGCCAGTGGCGAGTTTGCCAATCCTGCTGTTATGTGGCAAATGCCAAGCATCCTGCACGGTGTTGGGCTTGAAGCACAACCCCCATCTGTGGACGTCGGGCCCTCATACCACCCTCACGGAGTCATTTTCTAACCGTTTGTGCAGACACATGCACATTTGTGGCCTGCTGGAGGTCATTTTGCAGGGCTCTGGCAGTGCTCCTCCTCTTCCTCCTTGCACAAAGGCGGAGGTAGCGGTCCTACAGCCCCCTCCACGTCTCCTGGTGTACTGGCCTGTCTCCTGGTAGCGCCTCCAGCCTCTGGACATTACGCTGACAGACACAGCAAACCTTCTTGCCACAGCTTGCACTGATGTGCCATCCTGGAGGAGATCCCACAGGAGACCATCCGCAACCGCATCAGGAGCATGCCCAGGTGTTGTAGGGAGGTCATACAGGCACGTGGAGGCCACACACAATATTGAGCCTCATTTTGACTTGTTTTAAGGACATTACATCAAAGTTGGATCAGCCTGTAGTGTGTTTTTCCACTTTAATTTTGGGGGTGACTCCAAATCCAGGCCTCCGTTGGTTAATAAATTTGATTTCCATTGATGATTTTTGTGTGATTTTGTTTTCAGCACATTCAACTTTGTACAGAACAAAGTATTCAATGAGAATATTTCATTCATTCAGATCTAGGATGTGTTATTTGAGTGTTCCCTTTATTTTTTTGAGCAGTATATATATATATATATATATATATATATATATATATATATATACAGTATATATATATATATATATATATATATACTGCCTATATATATGTATATAAATATATATATTTATATGTTTCTGCTAAGCAATGATGCTTTAAGTATACGTTTCTCAGTGTGCAATGATCCAAAGACTACAGTTATGAAAAACTAGGACATGAGACCTCGTAATGTTCAAATATTGAAGCAGAAGCCTGTTGGTTTGGTAAAATGGGAAAAATTAGATGGATTTAAAATTCCATTTATAATTTAGTACCAATTATTCATTGTTTGACATTATCTTAGAAACAGAGCGAAGGACTAAAACAAATATTTTCTCTAAGCTTCAGATGATCTGATATAATGTTCCGGCACAAAATGAGCACAGCATAAAAATACAGTTTCCTAGTGGAGAATTTAATGTAATTTGTTGTAGGAATACCAGGAGCAGGCACTAAAGGTCACTTGTGTGAGTACAAACCAATGGGGGACACTGCACTAGTCGCTGCATGCAGACGTTTCTATTTCCCTGAGTAGTAGATCCAGAAATTGAAGTTGGCTAAATAATGTGTAAACTTTTCTAAATGTTGCTCTTAAGCTTAAAGTCAATGTCCTTAAAAAAAACTCCAATATGTGCAAGTCAGAGCAAGTAGACATCTACAGGAACGTCTACAAATCGGGATTTACAGTACTTCATGGTGACCAAGTGAGATGCAATCAGTATCAGACGGGGGATTCTTGGATTCTTGGCACACACTGGACTTATCAGTGGGGTCTATTGGGTTCTTCATGGTTTAATCCCATAATATGTAGACTCCAGTGGCAGCTCCAAATTTACTTCAGTATTGGGGTATCTTCCTCTTGAACGTTGAGGATGATTGTCCACCTCAGCTCACTGGAGGATCTTCTGGTACTCGAGTGGACAAGTCTTCCCAAGGTCACACGAGCGTCTAAAAAATTAGTTTGATTTTCATCCAGAAAAGTGGGACGATTTTTTTCTCACTTCTCATCCGTGTGCAGTCCGATTTTTTAATCATCAGTTATTAATTATTTACAGGACCATTTACAGTTTCTGTTGTTACAGAGTCGCAATGTATCTGTAAAAATCGGATACCACTCTGATGGTTTATATGGCATCCAATTTTTTTTCTTGTATCCATCTATTTTCGTAGTGAAATCGCAGTATGCTGTGATTTTTTTCTCATGCCGAGTACAGCTGAGAAAAATAACACAGATTTGCACTGCCTCATTGAATAATTTTTTTTTATCGGATTGCATTTGTCCAAGTTATACACTTCCCCTGACGAAGGTATGCCGAAACGCGCGTCAGGGTGGACGCATACAGGAAACCCTGCTGTCTATAGGCCATAAGGTATATACATCTCTTGATATTTCTTAACATATTTTTGCTGGTTGGCACTTCTTGCCCGTATTCCCAATAATTGCCGTATAATTGACAAAATCTTTAGTGTACCCATACATATTCTTATATAGTCTGACATTTTATAACTGGGTTCTTTGCATTGCATTGCAATTTATATGAACTCTTATGATCAGAATGAGAAGTATAATTATACTGTAATAATGTGATATTATATATGGTACTAGTTTATAATTGATACATTTTATTCATTTTGAATGTTTGCATATATATATATGGTATGTAATTGCACAGTGGCACTTCACATTATATCTTTTCATATATGTGTACTTCATGCAGTAACACTTTTTAAAAAAATGTTAATTAAAAAAAAAATCTTTTTATATTATAACTTTATTTGATATGCTTACAGAGATATTATTACCATACTTACGGCAGGTCCTTCAATATATATTTTTTGTGATATATATTTTTTGAGAATTTTTTTTGTAATTATTTATCCCTTTATTCATATATATATTGTCACTGTTATTTACTATGTATGCATTCCCTTTTTTGCTAGTTGCAGTTTCATTGTGAGATATCTTGAATAAATTCCCTTCAATAAAATTATGTTCCTGCAATTTCTGATCGTTATCTCGGTCTTTTCCTGTTTTTTCTTTTGCTCATATTTACCGAGGACCATGCAATACCTATAGTCCGACACTTATACACACGTGGTACGTTCTTTTCAGTAGTACATAACCTATACACCCATAGGGATACATTGAAATATTTTATGAATTGTCCTTCAATATTTTATTATTCACATATGTGTATGACTGTCTTGCGTCTTTTTCTCTTTTCTCGTTTCTCTAGCCCAGAGGCTAAGTTCACAAGAGCATATAAAAAAATTGTCCGATGTTCTTCCAGACAAAACAGATGATTTGTCATCTATATGACATCAGTTTTTATACATCAGCTGCTTTTATTGATACCATTTTGGGGTATACACGATGTTTTGATCAGCTGTCATGTGCGGGGAAAGATGCGGGCTCAGCGTCGGAGCCCGCATCAAAGACGGGGACATAACATTGGACGTACCTATATATCCAAGGTCGTGAAGGGGTTAAAAAAGAACAACAAAGGGGATTTCTGCACCGAAGTTATAAATGTAATCAGTATTACAGCGCCATAACAGCCATGTCTTTTCATTACAAAATCGTTCTAACAGGTTCTCTTTACGACACCTTACTCCAGCTGGACCTTCACCATTATCACCCAAAAGCTACACGAAAAAAGTGTTAGTTCAATTTATTGTGGATTGTCGATGACTTTAGTTTTATTCTAAAAGTATTAGAATTAGAGAATATTTCCAGGTCAGTTCTACAGAGAAAGATGTTGTGTGTAGGAAAAAGTGAGAAAGGAACCAAACAGGGCGCATGTTCTTTATGCATAATTTAAACAGATTAAATGGAAACAATTTCATTTGCCACAAGGTAAAGATTATGCATTCATTCTGTCATTCTGACACCTCTAAACAAGAACAAGTGACCTTTCTTTTGTAGGTTGAGAAATGTTTGTAAAAAGGCTTCAAAGCTGTCCATGTATATGCCACTGAAATATGTCACCATTCAGATCACGCTCCTTTAACTTCGTTTTCTGTAACTCTGTCTGCATCAGGTCCATGAAAATCTTATGCAAATGCGGCCTCATTGGTCAGCTACAGGACTTAAAGCTTTTGCTTTAGGATTTTTAGTCACTTAATTCCAGTATGAATTTAAAGAAGCCCTCCCATCACCTCTTAATATATTAATAATAATGATCAGAATTATATAGCACTGTGTGCTTACAATTGCTCATTTTGCCTTTCTACCCAGCTAATTCTTCTCTTTTCTCTGCTCTATGTAAAAACAGGAAGTCTCTTTTCCCTGCATTTATCATTCCCCTCTTCACCTCCTGACCCAGCTGCTCCTCTCCTTCCCCTGCCAGGGACTTTTGAAGTTACTCATACTGGGAAAATTGGCCTCCTGTTTCTACATAGAGCTTAGAAGGATTCGGCTAGTCAGTTTTTAATCACGTGATGTCATAGACCTAAATAATGAAAAGGGAAGAATTAACTGGGTAGAAAGGAAAAATGAGCAATTGTAAGTACCCAGAGTTATATAAAATGATGATTGCAATATATTAAGAGGATAAACATTTTAATGGGAGTTCTTCTTTAAGGCCATGTGCAAAAACGCTACACAATGTGCTCTGATTGATGCAATGTTTCCTTTACCCTTTTTCCCCTTTTTGATGCATTTTTGTGCAGATTTGAATCAGCTTTATAATGCATTTTTTTGTGAAGAAACACTGGGCTTCTGCACTTAAAAACCCCACAAAATTGTTTTTTACACTCCTTTTTGGGGGACTCCCCATAGAAGCCTCACTCCAAAAAACTGGAAAAATTCCTTATGCACATAACTAACAACTTTTACTAACCTAGCAACTATAACATAGGAATTTTGATATTTTCTATATTCCTCCTCTTCATCTAAGTACATGTTACTAGGGAGTACCTGTCCTACTTCTCTCTCCCAAATATTTTGCAACCCAACTTAAGCCTTAGGCTATGTGCCCACGATGCAGAAATGCTCTGGATTTTTTCCTGAGCATTTCTGCATCTCCCTGGCAGAAAAAACGCATGCGGATTGTACATGCGGATTGTACATGCGGATTGTACATGCGTTTTTCCTGCCAGGGACATGAGGATGGGAAGCGTTCTTCACTTGCATTTCTGCATGCGGGTTGTCAAGCGCTTTCCAAGGGATTTTAGCATCACTTGGAAAGTGCTTGACAACTTGGTCACACTATATAAATCCATGTAACCGGCATGGATTTATATAGTGTGACCGTAAAAGAATGGTAAATTTTTTTTTAAAAAATATATACTTACCTTCTGATGGCCCCCGGTGTCCTTGTCTCTGCCTGCCGGCAGCTCGCGGTAGCCTAAAGGACCTGCCGACGTCAGCGGTCGCGTGACCCGTCACATGACTAAATGACATCACCGCAGGTCCTTGAGTCCACCGCAAGCTGCCGGCAAGCCAAGACAAGGACACCGGGGGCCATCAGAAGGTAAGTATAATATTTATTTTTTATTTTATTCTTTTTTTTACAGGTACTATGGTACCTGGGTCTGGAGGAGAGTCTCCTCTTCTCCAAACCCGGGTACCATCCGTACATTGAAACGCATGTAATCCGCATGTACAGATACAGTGATGCGGAACCCATGCGTTCCAATCCAAGTCAATGGCGGCGAAAACGCAGCGCTTCCGCAAAATAATTGGTAGTGCTGCGGATTTTTCCGCAATGATCATCCGCAGCGGAAATTTCCGCAGCATGTGCACAGCACATGCGGATTATCATTGTGGAACATGGCAGACCTTCCACCATGCGTTTTTTAAGCGATTCTGCAGCGGAATTGCCGCTGCAGAAACGCTTAAAGAACGCATAGTGGGCACACAGCCTTAAAGACTGTCTGTAAGGGCAGGTGCAGACGAGCGTATTATTCGGTCAGAATGAGATCCGATAAAACACTCACTCGGATCTATGTTAGTCTACGAGGCTGTGCACATGTCCGATTTGTTCCTCGGACAGAGACAGTTTGAGGAAAAAAAACACTGCTTGACCAAGTTTGATCCGCACTCGACCATGCAAGTCAATGAGTCCGTGGGAAACATCAGACTACACTCTGATGACATCTGAGTTTAGTCCGATTCTGGATGTGCCATTTCTGGTGAGGCTGAGGGCTGATGTTCTTAGTCTGGGAGGGGGCCAAGATCCATGGCCCCTTCCTAGTCTATTAATATCAGCATATCAGCCCGCAGCTGTCTGCCTAGCCTTTGCTGGTTGTTAAAAATAGGGAGGACCCCACGTAATTTTTTTTGTGGGGTCAACCATTATTAATAACCAGAAAAGGCTAAGTACACAGCTGTGAGCTGATATTAATAGCCTGGAAAGATCCATGCTTATTACCCCCTTCCCATACTATAAACATCAGCTCTCAGCTGTCTGCTTTCCCTCAGCTGGTTAAGAATAATATGGAGAACCCCTCGCCATTTTTTTCTTTTATTCTGTCTATATCTATTCTATTTTGACAG
The DNA here is from genome assembly GCF_046119375.1 of Phyllobates terribilis. Lineage (NCBI taxonomy): Eukaryota > Metazoa > Chordata > Amphibia > Anura > Dendrobatidae > Phyllobates > Phyllobates terribilis. The sequence goes on from NW_027362768.1 coordinate 150,094,779, forward strand.
TTCACTCTGGGATTTTACTGTACTCGGCAAATAAAATGTCTGGTTTCCTATGAGATGAGTGCGTAAAAATCACACGGCACACGCATGGTCCATGTGCCGTGCATTTTTTTTTTCTCGTACCCATTGACTTGCATTGGCATGTCATGTGCAATATGTGTGTTCCCTCGCAGCATGCTGCGATTTTATTATCAGTTCGATCTGAGCTGAGAAAAAATTTGCAGATGAACACAGATTCATTGACTAACATTAGTAAGAGTGCAATCCGATTTTTTATCGGATTGCACTTGTCTGTTTTAAACGCAGATGAGTATGAGCCCTAAGTCTAAGAGTTCAAGCTTAACATTTTTTGTTGTCCTAATGCATTCAGGGCAGAGGGAGAAGTTTTCTATTGCATACAATTGTCTTATGGCTAGACACAAAGCATTAAGGAGGAAGGAAGTCTGTAACATATCTACTGAGACACCCAGACACTATTTCTTTGTATAATTTAATTACAATATGAGACAGCTTGACATTCAAGGAAAGGATAAGGGGATTAAGTGTGGGGCTATTTAGGTTTGTACATTTTCTATCTTTAGTGTATTTTTCCTTTCCTAAGATTAATGACCAAACATTTGACTTACGTACTATAGATCTTGTGACTTGATGATTGCTGTCATTTTCCCGTGTAGAGTTCCCTTCTGCTCCAAATTGTGTCCTCCTCTCTGTATCTGTCAATCAAATGACATCACTTCATGTGTCGGTGACCAGAATCTAGTCCTTTCACAGACCTAACTGTGGGTGTAACCATCATTAATGTAGTATGGCCTGGGATGGTCCACTCGTTAACCCACAAGTAATTGTGAAAAATATCTCCCTCCCAGTCCTGGACAAAAGCGGAGAGTGTCACGATTCCACCCCTCAGTGTGTCTGGAATGCAGATACTGATGGCTCAGCCGTCCAATCTGGTACAGGGGCGTGCTGAAGCTGTCAGTACTTTGATTGACAGCTCCGTGTCCAATCTGGTGCAGGGGCGTGCTGTGCTATTGGTGTTTTGATTGATAATTCGGACATTCAATCCAAGACTGGGAGGTGCGGGCTGTCTCCCGGTGTTCATTGTCCCAGGTGATTGCCCGACTACTTAACTGGGCTGTTAGTCCCTGACCTCCGCCATACGTACATTCAGCTTTGTGTGGTTTGTCTCTCTGTGTCTTGTGTCCTGTTTGTTGATCTTTCGTTGCATGACCTTGAACCTCGTTCTTACCATCCATCTTTTTTCCCTCTTTGTTCTGATCTGCTATTTTCATGGTATTTTGACCTTGGACCATTACCTGACTATGCATTTGTCTCTTCCCTCTCTTTATGACATATCCTCCTGGCTTTTGACCTCGGACCCCTTGACTATCCCGACTCACGGCTGGTCCGCGAGAAGTGACTCAGCGTCACAGGGAGACTCGATCTAGGATATGGAAGAGATATGTAGAAAAAAAGCTTGTAATGTGCAGTTTTGGTGTTTGGAGGCTTGGCCAAGTGGAGTCTTGGGGTAGAATTAGGATTAAGACCCTAAAATGATGGTAAAATATCAGCCACCTGTTGTTACCTGAAACTTTTTTAACGATCTTTAGTTCCAAAAGGAAACAAGTTGATGCAAAATATATATATCAAAATCCCTTATATGTCTTTAGTTTAGTCCTCCTGATTATCTGATCCGATCTTGTGTAATTTCTGCTCATATTTTACCAGCTGTTCAAAAGACAAATTATCTTTTATCCACCTTGTGCTTGTAAGAAAATCATGATTATGCAATTTAAAACTAATGAGCATTTTAAGAGCTTAGTCTATATAGCTGTAGTGCTAAGAATGGCGCCGCTATTGAGGGTGCAGAGGTAGTATTCTCAGCAGGTGCCTGCCAACATTAGAATCGCCAAGTAAAATGATTGGTATCAATGATTCCTAGTAGGTGATGGACGCTGTTAGTCACTTTACATTGGTACCTGAGAGCTTTGAGTTCAGTCTTTGAAAATATATAACAAGACATTTAGTTTGAAACCGTTTCTCAAAGAGTAGCCGATATTTAAATTTTTTGATAATATTCTCATATTATTGCTGGCAAATTACTGTAATAAAGGTTCTTTTGTTGCAGCCTAAATATCCCCTTAGACATTAAAGTGTGCCTGTCAAAGACATTGCCATAAAAGAGCAGATTATTCACACTTTTAGACATATAATGGGCTACAACAGTTTCATTGCTTGAATGGTCACTGTCGTTTCAACAAACTTTGGATAAATCAATTGAACAAGCAAATCTAAGAAACTTTCTAAAAAATGTATAAAAAATTGTTGTTTTTTCTCCACTTATCAGTCAAATCTCCTCATTCTCCTCCTTCCTTCCTTCTGAACTCAAATTTAACTCTAAAAACTGTTAAAATTCATCTTGCTCAAGAAAAGGGAGTGAATGTCAGATCACTGAGGAAACAGGTTACAGCTGCCTACTGAAGTCTGTGGAGAGGGGGAAAGCAGAGTGAGAGAGAGAAAGATTTTGTTTGTGCTATGAAGTAAGTGTTTAATTTTCCCCCAGTACTGGATTCATAGCTACATTTCTCCGTACTGCTGTATAATGTCCTCCATGCTCTTGCTTTTAGAAATATGCTACATAAAGACAGATGAGGGTTGCCAACCATCCAGATCTTCCAGGATTGTCTGAAAAAAATTATGCTTTTAGGGTTGCGTTGCAGCAAATGGAATGGGGAACATTTCACGAGTTGGGGAAGAATGGATTCAATAAAATTTCAACAAATTCTTGATGCAAACATAACAGCATCTGTAAAAAAGCTGAAGTTGAAAAAAGGATGGCTTCTACAAATGGATAATAATCCTAAACATACTTCAAAATCCACAATAGACGACCTCAAAAGGCGCAAGTTACAATGGCCCTCACAGTCCCCTGATTACCATTGAAGATCTGTGGCTAGACCTTAAAATATCAGTGCATGCAAGAAGACCCCGGAATCTCACAGAACTGGAAGAATTTTCCAAGGAAGAATGAATGAAAATCCCTAAAACAAGAATTGAAAGACTTGTCTCGCTACAAAAAACGTTTACAAGCTGTGATACTTGCAAATGGAGGTCTTACTTGGTACTGACCATGCAGGGTGGCCAAACCTTTGCATCTGCCATTTTTCCATTTTTTAAAATTTTGAAATGTGAAAAATAAATTTTACATGTTACTTTATTATCATAATGATTTATTATGGTTTTCCAATGTGTCTGTAAAAAATATTGCCTGTTCTGAATTATTTTATAAGTAAGCTATCTAGAAAAAATCCTTGGAGACATCATAGCACCTGATCTTCACCCACGAGCTCAGAGACAACTGAAAACAAGAGATAGATCTTACAAAGGAGAAAACTGATGAGACGTGAAGGATACAAATCACATAATGGCTGGAAATAGTGTTATTCTTTATGTACACAGCCTATTCTGAGTCAGTCGAGAAAAACGAGTCAACTGCAAATCTGGAGATACAACCAGAACAACCATAAAACCATTAACATGACCCCTAAGTATATCAATAATACCAGATTCACATGCAATGCCTTTTACATGACCTGAAACTATTTTTTATGTCATTTTCTGATCCAGTTTTACCACATTTAATCAATAGTTTGCCTTCATCACACATAATCTGTGTGTAACTAGAGGACATTTCATGCAACATTTATGGAATGTAATCTAAAGGAAACTGATGGATTGTGGCAACATGACAAGGGACAGCTGTCTGGGTTTTTTTTCTTTTCATTTGTGAAATAGAGATATCTCATTAGTTTACATGACAGTTTCTGTAAACCTCAGGTGTAAGGTTTATATACAATCTGATTTCCTTATATAAAAATTTGTAAAACTTTTAAAATTTACCAGTTTTAATATATCATTTTAAAAATGAATTAAAGAAACAAACTGTCATTCTGTAGCAATCCTTCAGCTCAATACGACCTTCCACTGTCAGACTTGGACTATGCTTATCACTCTTTGACCCCTATACTGTGATACTGTCACTACATGAACTCCCTTTGTCTGGCCTTAGGATACAAGTCTGTAGTCAGTCTATGTCACTGCAGACTTGTGAATCCTCACATCATGTGCACTGTGCGCTGTGAGGATCCTCCGGTAACAGCACTGGGAGCAGACAGGCGCGTGACTGCAAGTATACGATTCACATAAAGGCAGTCACAGGCCAATCAAGTGTATTGAATGAGGCCAGACATGTCTAGTCAGAATGTGGCTGGAAATATGGAAATCATATACTTTTCGGTCACTTGACTGCCCGCTCCCACCCCCAGCACATAGAGTGACTGCAGACTTGTAGCTTAAGGTCGGACAACTAGTGATGAGCGAGTGTGTTCTGTATCCTTTCGGCATTCCTCACATGTATTAAAGCTGTCAAACAGTCGGAAATCTTGCACACAGCGCGACTAAAACATAACACCAGAGCACGGTGAAGATACTCGGGAAACACCCGAGCATGCTCGTAAATCTCGAGTAACGAGCATGGTTGCTCATCACTACGAACAACCCCTTTAAGACTAACTGATGAGTGATGGAGCAAACTGAGGGAAAATAAAACAAGCCAGAGTCAGAACCAAAGAATCAGATGAAAGAGATAGCCGAGTTTAGGAGAAGAGATCAGAGCTGAGAAAAAGTAGTCAGACAGTCCTTGCTCAAAATAGAATGGATATTTGGGTAATCCAAATTAATGGTCAATGGAAAAACCAGGTCAGGACAATAGTATATCAATCAAATGCAAGCACCGGGTTAATATAATGATACAATAGATGGCGCTGTATTATAAACTAGGGGAGGTTAAATAGGGAACCTTGATTGACCGCTGAATGTACCACACTATTGACTGGTTGCTTGATTGGCCAGTCAACAGGTTCTGTGATTGGCCAAGAGTGATGCCTTAATTCCCAGAAATGCGGCCAGGTGTTTAGCGCATGCGCCATCCTGAGTTTAGTTGGGTAAGTCAAGACACAATTAAAAAGACACAATAAAGTAAAGCATCAGCACTACTCACTTGGGTAGTTACAAAATCCACAATTATGCAGTCCAGTGTCTGGTCTTCCTTCATACATTTGAGGCTCACATGGGTCTGATGACTTTTCACTGACATAAAACCATTGGTTGTTGGGCTCTAAAACACATGTGATGCTTTTCTATCACAGATTAACCACACTGTGAAGATGAATAATTAAGGAATATATCCACATTGTGGAAAGGCTTCATAATGAACTCTGTTTAGTAAAGTTCATTTTCCCACTGATTCATAAATTACTATGATCGTGTTTTTCAGTAAAGTCAAACTATTAAACATATTCATGATAGAATATTTCCTTATATTGTTATAGGGACATTTAGGAGAAATTTGCTCTCGGGAAGAAGGGAAGTGACAACCCCTCAGAGCACAATTATCGTAATGTTGCTGCAGGGATAGAGAGAACATCTCTTTCAATAATGTTACACTGAGCTTGTGTTAAATACATTCCGAAAACTAATGTCAAACAATATAGCCAAAGGAAATGTAAAAAACAAACATAGTAAAAGCAATGTCAAATGGTAATTTTTGTTAATTTATCAAAATTATTTTTCGCCTTCACATAACCATGGAAATAAATAATCGCATATTGTCTGTCTGCGACCACTCCTAAATCTTAAATGAATCCGCACAAATTTGTGGACTTAAAATAAGAACACATTAGGCACACCTCAAAGGGGTTGTCCGCTACTAGGACAACCCCTTCTCATATCCCACGCCTGGCCCTGATAAAATAAAAAAGCTTATACTCAACTCCCGTGCCGGCGCCATTCCCGCAGTGTCGGCACTTTTCTCCCTGGGGCTATTGTGCAGTTATGGTGAAATGTGACCGCGACGCTCAATCAGCGCTGCGTCACTGTCCCCGTCTTCGTACGTTTTGAACATGAAGAGGAAGTCCGGGCTGCTACAGATCTCTGATTTCCTCTTCATTTTCAAATTGTATGAAGGCAGGGACAGTGACGTCATCGCTGACTAGGCGCTGGGACCATGTGTCACCACAACCCCACGAGAGCCCCAGGGAGAGTGAGTGCCAACACCATGGGAATGGCGCCGGCACAGGAGTTGAGTATAAGCTTTTTTATTTTATCTGGGCCAAGCGTGGGGTATGAGAAGGGGTTGTCCTAGTAGTGGACAACCCCCTTAAAGAAGCACTCCCATCTAAGTTTTTATCCTCCTAATATATAATACATAGCAGTCATATTATATAGCATTGTGCACTTACAATTTCTCATTTTGCCCTTCTACCCTGTTAATTCTTCTCTTTTCCATTAGGTCTATGACATCACGTGATTAAAAACAGGCTAGCTAAATCCTTCTATGCTTTAAGTAAACACAGGAAGTCTCTTTTCCCTGCATGAGTCAGCATTAGAAATACAATTCAAGGTCACTGAAAAGTTTCTGGCATAGGGGAGGAACAGAGCAGCGGTCAGGAGTTGAATATGAGGTGGAGTTGGGCTGCCAGGGACTTTACAGGGAAGTAGAATTGTAGATAATCAATTGTAAGTACACAGTGCTATATAATATGATGACTGCAATATATTAAGAGGATAAAATCTTTGATGGGAGTGTTTCTTTATCTAAATGTGACATCTTGGTCATTTACTTACCTTAACCTAAATCTTTGTAGACAAAAGTTTGGCACATCAGTCCCTTGAAGTTTGTGCACTGCTCAAAGCTGTGAGAATTCACAGGTAGCATGTCAAATTATAGAGACTGAAATCTGAATTATTTCTTTGAAATTGATCTTTTCTAAAACTAAATTGGCTTCCCCTAGTCTGCACTGACATGCATGTATTATACATGTCTACATACACCAACAAGCCATTGTGTTTAGGAAACAGTTGGACGCCTGAACCAACCACTTTCAAATTTCCATTTCAGTTTTCTGAGAACAAACTTGGTGTAAAGGGCGAGAAGAAGCTGCAATTAATTGGGTCCTTAGAGAAGGAGAGTTAAGCAGAAAGCAGACGTGGATTGTATTTTAAAAGTATCCAGACAAGTACCTAAAGTACGGCTTGCCTCCTTACAACACACACACAAGATGCAAAATTATTCCAAAGCTTTAATTATTGAGCACAGTTTGATAAAGATGAAGCCGCAGTTCATCCAAAACTTGTGTTAATATTAATGCTATTATACTGTGCAGTCCTTTCACCGTAGTACAAATCTGTTCTATTTCATTTCCCTTAAAGAGATTGCGCCATTTTGCTTTTAGATGTTTCACACGCTTTGTAAAATGATAAAATAATAAATAAAATAGAGAGAGAAAAGAAAAAAATTAGAATTTGGAATTCCATTCTATTAAATTTTAGTTGAATTGGAACAGACATAATTCACTGATAGGAGCCATCATTTTTGAGGGTAAGAGACATTTAGAAGTAATTAATCTGCTGATTTTCTATATGACTTTAAAGTGTAACTATCATTTAATTTTTTGCATAAATCAATAGTACACATGAAAATAAGACACTTTTTTTAATATATCTTATGAGAGAAATCTACTTCTTTCGCCCCCTGGACTGATCTTTCATTTCAAAAGTCTCCATTCCTGGGTAAAATCTGTCTTTAGTGAAGACAGAATTTTATTTTACGGATATAGGAGAGGACGCTTGGTGCTGATAGATTTTTAAATAACTGAGATAGAATCTCATCAGTTGCAGCTGTCATCTCCTATCTCAGTAATGTAAAAATCTGTATTCACTGAGGACAGATTTTCACCAGGAATGGAGACTTTTGAAAATGAAAGATCAGTCCAGGAGGAGAAAGAAGCAGATTTCTCTGATAATTCTCTGATAAGATATATTACAAAGTTGCTTATTTTCATGTGTTCTATCGATTTATGAAATAAAAATTAAACAATAGTTACACTTTAACCCCTTTACCCCCCAGGGTGGTTTGCACGTTAATGACCAGGCCAAATTTTACAATTCTGACCACTGTCAATTTATGAGGTAATTACTCTGGAACGCTTCAACGGATCCCCCTGATTCTGAGATTGTTTTTTCGTGACATATTGTACTTCATGATAGTGGTAAAATTTCTTCGATATCACTTGCATTTATTTGTGCAAAAAACGGAAATTTGGCGAAAATTTTGAAAATTTTGCAATTTTTAAACTTTCAATTTGCATGCCCTTAAATCAGAGAGATATGTCACACAAAATAGTTAATAAATAACATTTCCCACATGTCCACTTTACATCAGCACAATTTTGGAACCAACATTTTTTTTTGGGAGGAAGTTATAAGAGTTAAAATTGACCAGCGATTTCTCATTTTTCCAGCAAAATTTACAAAACCATCTTTTTAGGGACCACTTCACATTTGAAGCGACTTTGAGGGGCCTTTATGACAGAAAATACCCAAAAGTGACACTATTATATAAACTGCACCCCTCAAGGTGCTCAAAACCACATTCAAGAAGTTTATTAACCCTTCAGGTGCTTCACAGATATTTTTGGAACGTGGAAGAAAAAAATGAACATTTAAATTTTTTCACAAAAATGTTACTTTAGACCCCAATTTTTTTATTTTTGCAAGGGTAACTGAAAATTGAACCATGCAATTTGTTGTGCAATTTCTCCTGAGCTCACCGATACCCCATATGTGGGGGCAAACCACTGTTTGGGCGCACAGCAGGGTTCGGAAGGGAAGGAGCGCCATTTGACTTTTTGAATGTAAAATTTGCTTGAATAATTAGCATACGCCATGTTGCATTTGGCGAGCCTCTGATGTGCCTAACCAGTGGAAACCCCCCACAAGTGACACCATTTTGGAAACAGGGGAGGACAGGGGCTGCGATCAATTTCGAACGCAGCATTCTGGAGGTTAATGTGCCGGGAGCGGTGTGGGACCGAATTAACCCCTTTAGTATTTTCTAGTATTTAAAGCGTAACAGTCGTTTTAATTTTTATTTCAAATATTGATAGTACACGTGAAAATAAGCAACTTTTTAATATATTTTATCTGATCTTTCATTTTCCAATGTTTCAATTCACAGGTAAAATCTGTCTTCAGTGAATACAGATTTTTACATTACTGAGATAGGAGATAACAGTTGCAACTGATGAGATTCTATCTCAGTTATTTGAAAATCTATCAGCACCAACCGTCACCTCCTATATCCGTAACGTAAAAATCTGTATTCACTGAAGACAGATTTTACCTGTGAATTGAAACATTTGAAAATGAAAGATCAGTCTAGGAGGAGAAAGAAGCAGATTTTTCTGATAAAATATATTATAAAGTTGCTTATTTTCAAGTGTACTATCGATTTATGACATAAAAATTAAAACGATGGTTATACTTTAAATACTAGTCTCCTTCACTGCTATCATTTTATGATCAATGGGTGTCTGACTTCTAGGACCATCAACAATCCTGAAAATGAAAGCGCAAACTCGCAGTGAGTGGTTATGTACTGCTGTTGTCTGCAAAGTCAAGTGCTACTCACCTCTCCTGGTTCTAACGCTTTGCACCCTGTTCTCCTTCCACCTTGGTTGGGTCATTCTTCTCTTCTGCGCATCAGTTTGCTTCTGTTACATCATCCTACCGAGATTTCTAACCCAGCTATTCAGGTAGTTGACATCCTTCCACAACTTAGTGTTAGGGACTCAATCATACTAACACTGCTACATCTGCTACCGGTGGTACAACTCTGCTAATCCAGTCATCACTGTTCTAGCTCTGCTGCATCAGTCATCATTGTTCCACCTCTGCTACATCACTCATCGCTTTTCCTTTGCAGCACGTTACATCTTTGACACCACTTCAAACTGTCTCAGCCGTCTTGTTATATCAGTGCAACTTGTCCTTTTTGCTCAAGAACTGCTCATCCAAACTAGAGGCATCAAAGATCCACCTCATAAGGTGAGCCATAACATCACATGGCTGCGAGCTCAGCTGTGCAGGGAAAAACTGCACAGGATGCTTGAATATACCATTACTTTATGATTGGAAGATCCAATTGCATAAATCTCACTGATTGGGCTGCGCAGCAGTATCATGTATGTTTGTTTTTTCCCTTGAGAAAGATGTTGACCAGTTCGGTGTTAAAACGTGTTGTGAATCAAAAAAACTCATTTTCCATGCTGTGAAGATTCAGTTTGTCAAACAATGCAGCCCGATCAGTGTGATTTCTCCAGTTGGATCCTGCATCTCCTGGAGGACATCTTCCACCAGCCATGGGGCAGCAGCAGCTGTTTTTTATGCCTTCATATGAGTTGTCACATCTCCACCAGATGAGTGTAACCAACACCTACCCATTCTCCCTCCATAGGGTATCACTCTATTGTGTGCTGTCTTTTCTCACCTAGATTTCTTGATTACTTTTTGATTGGTGCATCTTTGACCTCTGGAATCCAAATGAGCATAAAGTGATATACCATCACTTAATAAGTTTGGAATACCTATGTAATAATAAACTATAATGTTTTATTCTGGGTAAAATTCAGAATTGGCTTAGGATAGTTATATTCTCGTCACTGTGGTTATCACACCTGTCTGGCCCAATAAATATTCTTTTCCCAATACATATTTTTGTGAGTGATAAGCTGCTCCCAGATATCCACCAGTAGTGCTCATCTTCTCAGGAACCAAGGGATCGGAAACGTTGTCATCTTATAAGCCAGATCCTCATTTGTACCATAATAATAATCTTTTTATTTATATAGCGCCAACATATTTCACAGCGCTTTACAATTCAGACAATATTGGCACTGTCCCCATTGGGGCTCACAATCTACATTGCCTATCAGTATGTCTTTGGAGTGTGGGAGGAAACCCACACAAACACGGGGAGAACATAGAAACTCCTTGCAGGTGTTGTCCTTGATGGGATTTGAACCCAGGACCCCAGCGCTGCAAAGCAACAGTGCTAACCACTGAGCCACTGTGCTGCCCATATGCTGTACCATACAGTAAATGTCAAATTAAGCGGGCATAGCAAGGTCATCCCATTTAATCAACCAGTCACATCACCAAGCAGGAGTCACAGGATTGACTTATTGGGCACTTAAAAAAAGGTTGGAATTTATTAACTGCCATCTTTTTTCAGCTATATCAGCTATGTAACTTTATGTGCAGTAATTATTATAGGGTAGAGGACAAGTTGCCTTAAATTGGTCATACATTACAATTTTTATATTTCATTTTCATTACACAATTAACCAGGACAGATGGTGACTAAAGGGAATATCTAATATATAATGTAAGTGTTACTCCAATTTAATAAAAAATCAGACAAATGCATATAGACAATAAATATTTTATTGAAATACACAACAACACAATAAAAATAAAATGTAAAAGTTGATAGTAAAAACAAGGAACAATAAAAGCAAGGGGAGGCCGATGAGAGATGGAAAATAATGAAAATAAGGTTAAAATTCCAATGGTAGCCACCAGATGATAGAATACTACTAAGGAGTAATGATAACAGGTATGTATAGGCACATATATATATATATATATATATATATATAGCCACAAAGTTAATTACAATACAACTTTACAAGTTAGGCATATAGAAATTTGGTGCAATGTAATGCACAAAAAATAAAATCAATAGTGAAAAAATAAATACATTATAATCAGACATACCCCCCCCAAAAAAATAGACTGTGTCACCATATCGGCCTCCACCTCAGACCCCGACACGTGTTTCCACCCTACTTCATCTGGGGATCCAGATATCTCTCTCTAAAGATATGGCTGTTGAGTGGATTCACTGACAATACTTGGAAAGTCTTTTGTGCCAAATGGTGTATGTGCAACCCATCAATGGAATCTAATTTAGGTCAAAATGACAATTCTAGGAAAAGATTGATTGACTATTTGTCATTTTAACATTGTCATCCAGATCATCAAACCTCACTACCAAGCAACAACAATTTATTTTACTCACTCATATAGCACCATTAATTCCACAGCACTTTCCATACATTACCAGCACTGTCCCTATTAGGTCTCACAAACTAAATTCCCTATCAGTATGTCTTTGGAGTAGGGGAGGAAATCAAGAACCCGCAGGAAACTCCTTGAAGAATCTTGTCTTTGGTGGGATTTGAACCCAGGACCCCAAGGCTGCAGTTCTAACCTCTGAGCCACCGTGCTGACAGTTCAGGAAATGTCCATCTAGGATCTCCAGCAAATATCCAGCTTACGTTATATTTCCTTCATAGTTTGCTATGATTTCTGTGCATTGTTTACGTTGCATTCCCATCTATTCCCAACTGGTGCTGGTCATTAAATTCAATACATTACGACCTTGATTTTCCAAATGTTCCATCTTAGTGTGGAAATCTGTTTTGCAACTGTTTCTTTTTGGGTTTCAGTGTCAAGTCTTATGGGTTTTCTTATGACAAAACCCAGTTGGAAAGTACAGTTTAGCAATGTAGGTTGGAATCTAATTAACTGAGACGGCATTGTGGCTTACTGAAGATAATTTCTGTGTAGAACTACAGTAGCATTTGGGAATCCCTGCGAATCAATCTCTTATTAGCTTTTAAATTGATGGAGAACATGTTAGTTAGTGACAGTGGGAGGAAACTATTTTGCCTATAGGGACAATTTCAGTTTTCTCTGCTCTCCCCTACAACAAAAGGTTAATTAGAACTTTGGGGGGAAATCAATTTTTCTTTTGGCTTTTACAAAACCTCAGCATTTTTTGTGCTTGTGCATTGCAGAATCTTGATTACTCCCTGTGCCTTAGACTTATTAGTGCGGAGTAACATTTGTAAAATACTAGAGTGTTCGCCAATACAGAACTTTTGGTTAACAAATTGATTGATTTGCAACATACTTTTTTTCTAGGTTTGTTGAGATATTATACACTTGCTTTATCCAAGGTTACATCAAGCGGAGAAGTCAAGTCTTAAAGGGCAAAGGAAACCAGAGGCAGATTTATTTATAAAACTGCAAAATGGGTTTTCAAATTTCTCTTATACAATGTCTGAATGATCATCACTCACTGTCGCTGTGTGATATCGCGGTGGGTGAAAGGTGTGAGGTCCTACTAGTGTTTACAGAAAGGCCACATTCACAGGTAGATGTCGTAACGGCAAGTTCTTTATTTTCTCACGAGGAGGTAAAGCTCTTGGTGGTTGCTGCTCATATGAGGTGGAAAGCTTGATGGTCCTCTTATAAAATGCAAAACTTAGGGATAACATAAGTCCACTTAACCACAGCACAATTGCGCTGCTCCCAGGCCGGTTCAAGTCTGTTAAGGAAAAATAGTTTCTCTCGTGATCTCTGCTGGACTTTTGTTTGTTTTGGTTCCAAGTGATTGCAGGAGGGTGTGCCTCCCTTATCTCCTTACAGATCCCGGGCAGATGATCGGACAAAGGAGAAACTACAATCTGGGTAAGCTGGCTACTATTGACTTTTTGCATATTAAGGAAAAATAGTTTCTCTCGTGATCTCCCAAACAATGGCTATTGGGGCTTGAGCAGCTAAAATGGTTGGCAACATATATGAAGAAACACAAATATATGCACACATATATATATATTTTTTGTGTGCATATATTTGTGTTTCTTCATATATCTTGTCATACCATGCCTGGGGAAGAGACCTAAGTTGTCTTGATAGCTTGCTTTGTAACATCATTTATTTTATTTTTGTTAGCCATTAAAAGGTATCATAACTACACGCTTATCTTGTTTTTCCCACCGAGAGCAATCCAATGTCCTTCTCTAGCATGTGTCGTCACTGCATTCTGGGTCTTCTATCCTTTGGATTACGATATCGGAGAGAATGAGACACAGGACAAGGATGTATGTGTCTAAACATGCTCTAAACTTTATTACAAAACACAGGGTTGATATACACCCTGAAGGCAGGAAACGGATTTACCATATATGGTTCGATTATACAGTTTAGCTGAACAAGCGAAAAAGCTAGTTTCTGTATGCTTTAAAATATTTAATTAGACGTATCTGGCTAGCAAGGCCACATTATCTTCTTGCAAGAACACATTTTTGCTACAAGAAGAAACATCTGGCCAGGGAGGACACGTTATCTTCTTAGCAAGGACACGCTATTGGTACAAGAAAGGAACATTTCAGCTTGCTGTTATTTTCACCTAAAATAACTGTCAGACTTATATAGCATAGATGGGGTCTTTAAACTTAAGGGACTCCATCTTCTGCTATAACATTCCATCCTTTTGTTCCTTCATTTATCAATACGAATCTCTATGTTTTCTTTTAGTACAACGCTGAATACACATTAGAAAAAGCTTAAAAACCAAATAAACCGCAAGGCACATTAGTAAAACCTGAAATATCGCTTGCACTATACCAGCCAACCACCCACCGATACCTTTAAACCAATTTGCGGGATTTAGAAAGGAAAATCTCTGTGTGGAATTATTGGCCAAAGTATCTGAACAGTTCACCCAAAAGTTTATCTCTTCCCATGAGACTGGGACAGCGAGAAAGGGTATGCTAGTGGACGTCACAGGGGCATGTGTACATATCCAACAGTTAGCAATGGTCTGGTTTTGCTCCTTTAGTCCATCGATTAGAGCAAGATGGTGTTTAATGAATCTATTGTCGTCTCCATCTGTGGTGCTCAACCTAGTCCATGCACCTGTGGTTGTAAGTATGCAGGTAAGTATAAACAATGTCATCATTCTTTGTCTGCTGGTTCTCCTAGTATCTTTTTGCAATGGGATGCGTGGATCCAGGTCTCTTTTCCCTCTAGCTTAACGGCTGTACTTGTGGTCAGCAGAACTTGAAAGGGTCCGTCAAACCGTGGATCTAGGCTTTTCCTCACGTGTCTTTTTAGAACCACCCAGTCTCCAGGTTGCAGCGTATGGCTGCTAGAGTCTTGATCTGGATCTGGAAGAGAACTGAAGACATTATCATGTACTTGCTTAATCTTTTTGTGTAAAGCCCTCACGTAGGAACTTAGCACATGGTTATTCATTTCTAATGCTTGCGGATAGAAACACCCTAGGCTGGGTACGTTGCCAAACAATATCTCATATGGGGAGAGTCCAGTCTTTTTATTAGGCGTGTATCTTACTGAAAACAGAGCAAGCGGTAAACAGTCCGGCCATGGTTTTCCTGTCTCAGCCATGGCTTTCTGAATTTTTTATGTCAATGTCCCATTCAGTCTTTCCACTTTACCACTACTTTGCGGGTGATATGGGGTGTGGAATGCTTGTTTAATTCCTAGAGCTGACATGAATTCATTCATTATTTCACCTGTGAAGTGTGTACCTCTGTCACTCTCAATTACCTCTGGTACCCCATACCTGCAGACCACCTCCGCAAGCAGTTTCTTTGCGGTTGCCGCAGCCGTGGCTTTGGCAATCTGGAAAGCCTCTGGCCATCCTGAGAACAAATCAATACAGACCAACACATATTCCCATGATCCTGACTTTGGCAGCTGAATATAATCAATTTGCAGTCTCTGGAATGGATAGAGGGGCCGGGGGGTGTGTTTGGGTGGTGTTTTAACTACTCTACCCTGATTATGTGTAGCACATATCATGCACCCTTGTATCAGGCTTTCAATACAGGTGGAGAATCCTAGTGCCACCCAATGTTTCTGCATCACACTCATCACACCCGTTTTAGATTGGTGTGTCGGCCCATGTAGTATCTGGGCAGCTGCTGGGTACAGTGCCCTTGGAAGGCATCGTCGTGTCCCTTTCCGCCATACCCCATTTGCTTCATTCAGGCATGCACCTTCCTTTAACCACTTATCAACCTCCTCCTTTTTAGCCAGAGCCTGCATTTGGGATAAAATGTCCTCCGACACAAAGGGGTTTTTAGGGGCACTTAGCTGACGTACTGTTGACCCTTGTTGCGGCTTACAGGCTGCTGTTTTTGCCGCTGCATCTGCCATCGCATTACCTCTACTCACCTTATCGGTGCGTCTGGTATGTGCTCTTACCTTTATGATAGCTACTTTTTTGGGTAGTTGTAGTGCATCAATTAACTGCTGGACCGCATCAGCATTCTTTATGGGGTGTCCTGCTGCCGTCAGGAAACCTCTTGACTTCCATATTGGACCAAAATGATGCGATATACCGAATGCGTACCTAGAATCTGTGTAAATGTTAACAATACTACCTTCTGCTAGTTTACAGGCCTCGGTTAGGGCCCTAAGTTCGGCCTCTTGAGCCGATTGGTGTGGGAGCATTGGTTCTGCCTTGATTACTGCATTGAGGGAGACAACTGCATATCCAGTATGGAAAGTACCTGAATCATCCTGGTGACGGGATCCATCTACAAAAAATTCAAAATCTGCATTTTCTAATTCATGTTCAAATACAGTAGGTAAACCTGCTGTGTCTTGTGCCATTATTTGTACACAGTCATGAGGAACTTCCTCTCTTGGATCTTCCTTAAATAGCACAGTACCTGACCCCTCCTTCAGATCCGAGAGAGGTAACAAAGTTGCTGGGTTCAAAGTAGTACACCTCTGTAAAGAAACATTCGGAGGCATTAACAGTGCACATTGTAACCTGAGATGACGTGCTGCTGAGAGGTGAGCGGGTTGCACTTGATTCAATATAGTGTAGACATCATGAGGTGTTAGCACGGTGAGCGGATGATCAAGAACAATGTGTGCGGATTTATGGAGTAATAGTCCAACAGCATGCAGAGCACGTACGCAGGATGGTGCACCTCTGGCTACCGCATCTAATCTGCCACTAAAGTAGGCTACAGGTCTCTGATTATCACCATGTAATTGAGTTAAAACTCCTGCTGCATGTCCAGCTTGTTCATGAAGGTACAGAGTAAATGGGAGCTCATAGTTAGGGGTACCCAAAGCTGGAGCAGCCAAAATACGGTTTTTGAGTGAATAAAAACAGTCTATTGCCTCTGGTGTTAGTACAAAAGGTGTTGGAGTAAGACAGTCATAGAGGGGCTGCATCAAAATAGAGACGGCATGAATCCACTGTCTGCAATAGGAAACAAGTCCAAGAAAAGTTCTGAGGGCTGCAACATTAATGGGGACGGTGAATGCCTGTACTGCTTGTTTGCGTGCATTTATTAAATGACGAGCTCCTGGTGTAATGCAATGTCCCAAAAAGGTGACTGAAGATTTACAAAACTGAAGCTTATCTTTCGATGCCTTGCAGCCAGCGTGATAGAGAAACAACATAAGCGATATAGTTGCACTATGACATTGTTTCCTGGAGGGGGCACAAATGAGCAGGTCATCGACATATTGCAAAACAACGATATGTGGTTCAGACCATCCCTCCAGTATTTCCTGCAGACTTGCAGTGTACATTGTGGGTGAATTCTGGGCACCCTGTGGCAACACTGTCCATGTATATTGACTACCCTGGAATGTGAAAGCAAACAAGTACTGGCAGTCAGGATGTAATGGTACACTGAAAAATGCATTTGCCAAATCGACCACTGAAAAACAAAGAGAGTTAGAAGGTATCTGTGACAGAAGAGTATGCGGGTTGGGCACAACTGGTGTTAGAAGTTCTGTGGCTTTGTTAACCAACCGGAGGTCATGGACCATTCTATATGCGGCTGGTTGTCCTGGCACGCTCTTTTTCTTTACTGGGAACAGGGGAGTGTTGCAAGGGGACTGGGTTTTGACTAGGACTCCTCTGTGTAGTAATTTTTGGACTTGCTGGGCTATGGCATTCTCCTGAGCCGAGCTAAGGGGATACTGCCTCTGTTGAGGTAAGACTGCTCCTGGTTTTAATTTTACCATTACTGGTTGAACTCTTAACCTACCAACATCTGTTTTGTCTGAGGCCCAAAAATCATGTGGCACAGCCTGCTCTAATATCGGGGGAAACTCATTTGTCTCTTCTATGCTGGCAATATCTAGTGACATAATTTTGCAAAGGGTACTTGGTTTTAAACCTGGGGTCATGGTGATAGTGCCATCGGGATGATATTCAATATGTGCTTGTAATTGAGAAAATACATCATTTCCCAAAATGTTACATTGGCCTCGGGGCGATACCATGAGCTGGCTATGTACAGTAGCTCCTTGAATTTGCAGGGGAATTCTCTTAGTGACAGGGAGCAGGATAGACAGGGAATTGAAGGGGGTGGCAATGACATGATGTGAAAAATCAGTGTCAGTATATGGCCATTCACCTTGCGTAATTACTGAATTGTCGGCCCCCTTATCTACTTGGAAATCAATTTCATGTCCCCCTTGTAGGTTCACCTGCACTATACAACTGGGAGTTGGGGGTAAGGAGATGAGGGGGTTCATGTGCAAGCTACCCTCATCCTATGGGGGCGTTGTTTGGTCAGCTGGAGGACCCGTACTCTGAGCATTTGGATACGGGTTGGTCCTACAGTCCTTTCTAAAATGTCCTGGCTTTTTACATCCGTAACACAGTTTCTGTCCCCCTCCTGCAGTCCGTCCTTTGTCTCTGTTGTTTCTAGGGGTAGTCTCTACTATGTGTACTCTGGTAGCTCTCTTTGCCTGCACTATGTCATGCTGTGCCCCCTGGGCTATTCTAGCCAAATCCTCTGCCTTCACTGATCTCCAGTCTGGTCTACTTGCTTTTACCTTCTCTGCAATC
The DNA here is from genome assembly GCF_046119375.1 of Phyllobates terribilis. Taxonomy (NCBI): domain Eukaryota; kingdom Metazoa; phylum Chordata; class Amphibia; order Anura; family Dendrobatidae; genus Phyllobates; species Phyllobates terribilis. Next base: position 150,113,377 of record NW_027362768.1, read on the forward strand.
TCCCTCTTTAGTCCATTCATGAAAGCACTTGCTAATACCCTCTCACTAGTCTTATTTTCAGGAATAAATGCCATTTCTGACCAAGTTCTCCTTATTGCCCAAAGTAATCTTTGGGGTCTTCTTCCTTACCTTGAACCCGGTCTTCTAGTGTAACCTGCCTCTCTGCCTGTCTGTCTTTACATGCCTTTTCCAACGCTTTTACGTACAGAACCCCGGCTGCTGCATCATTAGCCTCCGCTACATCAGGGCCCGTTCTACTGTCATATTGTTTATAAGTTTCGTCCGTCAGTCTGTCATACTGAGCTTCATCTGCCAATTTCCCCTTAATTACCCCTTGCAGATCTATTCTAGTGGCATGGTACGTATCCTGTATGGTGGTGATCATTCTGGCAAAACCCATAGGGGACTGGGACGGATCTGGCAGCTGGGAGATCAACGCCAACTGCTCTGAAGGACTCCATGGTCTATACATTAACATTGTGCGAGCTTCCTGACCTGGAACCACTGCATCCCCCCCTGCTGCTGCTCCTCCCGGTGCTCCTGGCACAACTACCGTCCTCATTGGGAATAGTCTAGCTGGGTGGGGTCTCGGTCCTCCACATGCCACACAGATGTCTACTGTCAAGGGATTCTGCTGTCCACATCTGGGGCAAACCCAACATTTAGGTTCCTGGGAATTCTGGTACTGGGGTGTGGGTGACGTCGGGAGCGGACAGGGAGGAAAATCTGTCATTCCAGTTTTTGCCAGTCTGTAACATCCGTCTCCTAGTTCTTCAATCTTTCCTTCAAAATAAGCGCATGCATTCATCCATACATCCACTGTCTTCAACAGACCCTTATCTTTCAGCCATCCATGATAGGAGTTAAAGAAGGATTTCCATTTCTCTCCGTTCATCTCTCCATTCTCATTCATTCCCGCTTTACACAATATTTTGTCAATTCCAATCAGTGCCTCTTTCCCTTCTCTGCGTACTACTAAGTCTTTGGCTATAATGCCTTCCTTGGCATTTTGGTTCCCCATTTTTTCGGTTCTCCTCACCTAGAAGAGACTCCTCAGTCACTTAGACAATGGTCACTTAGACAATGGGCCACAAAGGTTTCTGAACCATTCCACTACTAGCCTTCCAGGACTTATATGCCAGCCAGAAAAACAGACCAAAAACACCAATTCCGAGACACACCCACAACACAATCATTGGATCCATACTTTCATTCTTAAGTTTTCCAAAGGATAGAAGGCAGGACTGTCAATTTATCTAAGGGATTCTACTGGTTCAAAGGGACCTGAGCCAGACAACAATCTGTGAATTACCTGGGGAGCCGACCACTCGGGGGTGAGGGAGTCTCTTCTATGCAGTGATATAATTAGGTAGAATATAACAGTTATTCTTACCTCAGCGCTGTATATATCACCAACAGAGAGCTTCACTCGTCCCACGTCTCGGACCGGTCGAGCACCCCTGGGTAGATTAACTCAAGGTCCCTGTTCGAGGTGCCAGCTTTCGTCACTGCATTCTGGGTCTTCTATCCTTTGGATTATGATATCAGAGAGAATGAGACACGGGACAAGGATGTATGTGTCTAAACATGCTCTAAACTTTATTACAAAACACAGGGTTGATATACACCCTGAAGGCAGGAAATGGATTTACCATATATGGCTCGATTATACAGTTTAGCTGAAAAAGCGAAAAAGCTAGTTTCTGTATGCTTTAAAATATTTAATTAGACGTATCTGGCTAGCAAGGCCACATTATCTTCTTGTAAGAACACATTATTGCTACAAGAAGAAACATCTGGCCAGGGAGGACACGTTATCTTCTTAGCAAGGACACGCTATTGATACAAGAAAGGAACATTTCAGCTTGCTGTTATTTTCACCTAAAATAACTGTCAGACTTATATAGCATAGATGGGGTCTTTAAACTTAAGGGACTCCATCTTCTGCTATAACACATGCGTTGTCGAAGCAGCTTTTCTCGTTTTCTTTTCTGCGTTATAATTAAGACCCAACTCTAGTGAGGGGTGGCACATAAGTAAAGGGTGTACTGTACACCCAATTATGTCTTGGTAAGAACTATTTATTTTATTAAACGGCCTTCGGATCAATCTCGAGTCATGGCGACTTTATGGATGAACGATTTGTAGGAATATCGATCTTGTGCAAGACTAGATAGGTTCACCAGGTCTTCACCTCCATTATTTTGATTGTATCAAGCCATCGGATTGCTGGTCTTCCTCTTCGCCTTGTTCCTTCTATACTTCCTACCGTGATGTCCTTTTCTGTTCTTTGTCCCACCCATCAGAATACCAATGCAACGCACAATGTCCCAGCACCCTACGTGTTTTGCCAATCAAAAGGTTCTCAGTGGAGAAGACTTTGTGCATGATTTGCCTTTCACGGAATGGCACCTACTGGAAGCTCAGTGACTAGGTTAATGCTGAATCATCAGCCCTATAACAGGAGTGCTATCACTTGGCCATAAAAACATTGCAAAATAACATTGTACAGCTTGAAAACTGTTATATTTGCATTACAATAACATGGCCACTATGATGTTCCATATGATCAATAGAAATCCCTAGAGCTACTACATGGATTTTAGCTAGTGGATAAGTGTTTAGCTCTGGCTTTCCCTATTTCTATATCCCACAAATAGTATAGACCCATGTAGGACACTCTACTCTGCAATTATAACATGACAAGCAATTAGCTCCTACTCAGTGGACTTTCATAGGTCTAGATTATTGCATAACCAATTGGGCAGTTGACATGGGGCTTGCACCAATTCAAAGTCTCCACCGCATTGCACACGCAATGACCACCATGGTCAGAATTTATGTCATAGTGCCAACTGTGGTTATGCATTTGCAGCATTTCTTTTTTACCTCTATATAACTAAGTTATGACACTGTTGTGTGTTCACTGCATGACAGTATTATTTATGTTGTCTATGGCAGCATTATATTTATTTATTTATTTTACTCACTTATATAGCGCCATTAATTCTGCAGCGCAGCATTTTATATTCATTACCATCTCTGTCCCCAGTGGGGCTCACAATCTACATTCCCTTTCAGGATGTCTTTGGAGTGTGGGAGGAAACTGGAGAGCCCAGAGTAAATCCACGCAAACACGGGGAGAACATACCAACTCCTTGCAGATGTTGTTCTTGGTTGGATTTGAACCCAGGACCCCAGTGCTGCAAGGCTAACCACTAAGCTACCGTGCTGCCCATATGGGCACTGTTTCATGGTGCTACCAAGGTGGTAGGGGTAGTATTACTCTTCAGTTATCTCCATTAAAGAAAAATTATGTCTTTCCCCTCTTTACCAAAAATCTAATGAGGGGCCTTCACAGTCTATAATCTGGCGCTAGAGAATGTACTGTACCAACATAGACAAGCTCCAAGGAAGGGTGATCCATTTATGATTTCTTCTTCTCCCCTGGAACACAAGACTTCATAAATCTGAGACACTGAGAAACTTTATATCCCAGGGTCAATACAAGAGTAAATTAGAATACAAAGTGGTCCATTAGAGCAAAATATACCCCGCGACAATACGGAGATGATGGTTGATCTTGGCAATAGTGCCTTTTATAGAGATGGTTGTGAGAACTTGTAATAAAATTGCAAGATGTTTCTAGAGATTTTGTAGTTAAATTGTTCCTTTTTTTTGCTTTGCCAGAACTTTAATTTCTATTTTTAAACTCTCGTTACATTTGATATCTGCAGCGTATAGAAAGTATCTATGAGGTTATCCAAGCAATAAATGAAGTATTGATAAAACTATGGGCTATAGAAAGAGGACTATTTGCACACTCTTCCCCCTTATGAACTCACATTTTATATGAAATTTCATTAATATCGACCTCAGCCCATATTTAGAATTTATTTACTCTGATTTCCGACGCGCATCCAATTCCCTACTGTATGGAGAGTAATATGAATAAATATGGAGCAGCGCATTATTGTACGTGGGAAGACAATCTATACGCGCGTCGGTATAAATAGCTATGATTCAGCCTAAGCATTGTAAGTAAGTGTACCTGCATTGGACAGTTATGATGAGAAGACTGCAGAGAAAGCTCTAAGACAAAATTTGCAGTCATTTAAAGTCACCTTTGGGGGGAAGTTAGGCGTCGAGCAAGACGCCTTATCTATTTTTTTTTTCCCCGAGACTTTCACAGTCTACGATAGAAAACCAGTTTTATAACCAACAGCTACTGTACATCAAAATATTGAAATTCTGTTTTAAATGTCGTTTACCGGAGCAGCAGCTTTGCGCCAGTAATTGCCTTGTCAATCACTCAGCTTCCTACAGCTAGAGAAATAACAGGTTGGAATAAAATGTGGTATTTTTTTCTCCAGATAGTAATAAAAGTCAGTTATATAAATAGTATGGAACCTTGAATACTGTGCTTCAAGAACAAGAAACACTTACAAAGTACCTGCCAGACCCTACTCTATATCCTTTTCATCCTCAAAGGCTTAGCGCCACATAAATATATATAGTAGATGTATAATGAGAGATGCGTAGGATAAGGGATATATTTATATACATGTACAAATATGGCAGAGACTAAAATTGTCATGTAATATTTTTTTTTCGGTACGGTCTTCGGTAACTTACCCTGAGTTATGAAACATTCACACGATGGTGAGCGCAAAAAAATGGACTGGTGAATAATCGATAGCACGCGGGCGGCTTTATTAGTCGCACCGTTTTTTATTTCTCACTCTCATAGACTTGAATGGCTGGGTCTCTTCAGTAAAAAAACAGAACAGAATAAGACATGCATAAAGATTATGAGGTCTTCCAACCGCTCTCCAACCCCCCCCAAAAAAAATAGTCATTGCACATTGGCACATCGGGTTAGATGGAGAAAGGTGCCGTCACATAAGAAATGCTGAAGTCCAAGGAAGGAAAGAAGTTAGCCAAGGAGTGTGGCCTGTTCAGTGCCGGTTTTCCCCAACAGCTCAAGGTCAACACAGGAAGCTGTGTGGTCTTCCTCCATTACCTGTATATCACTGACAAAACATTTTTCTCAAATCTCGGGGTCTGTGGCAAAAAATTGATGCATTATTAGTCCTATTGACTTGACTTTGAGCTGGACCCACAGATGATAACATAGATTTGTGTGCATAAACAGTGGATGTACTTAAAGGAGTTTTCCCATGAACAAAAGTTCATTTTAATCAATTGATCTTGGGATAATAATAATTTCCACAATTGAATGTATTTAAATAAAATGTTCCTGTGCTGAGATAATCTTATAAATGTGCCCCTGCTGTGTACTGTGTAATAGCTGTGTCTGACAGTGCAGGAACATAGTCTGATCATACCACAGCTCCTGGGCAGGGGAGGATGGGAAAGAGTATATAGACAGGACATCATGGGATCGCAAATAATTCTTACTGTGAGGTAAAACATTTCCCTGCCTGTTTTTAAACAATGTTTTACTTCAAAGAAAGAATCAGCTGTGATCCCATGCTGTCCTGTCTGTATCCTCTTTTTTGTTTCCTCCCCTGTGTTTTAGGCACACGATAATAAGAGGATCTGTAATTAAAATATGCAGCTCTAATTAAAGGGAATCTGTCACCAGGGTTTTTTTGCCACCGAATCTGAGAGCAACAAAATATAGAGACAGAGACCCTGATTCCAGCGATGTAGCACTTACTGGGCTGCTTGTTATAGTTGTGATAAAATCACTATTTTATCAGCAGGAGATGATCACTAGGGGACTGGTCAACTTACTAACATGTAATCCTCCATATTTCACTTAGTGGCAGCTTTCTGCCTATGCACAGTGTACACAGGAATTTGCCAATCAGAGGTGTGGGTGGAGTTATACAGAGCTCAGCATGCAGAGATCTGCTAGATCTGCAGCAGAGATTTTTATCAAAATGACAGCATTCAGGCCAGTTGGAATCAGGGTCTTTGGCCCTACATCATGCTGCTCTCTGGAGACAAATTAATTTAAGGACAGTATATTATAATACATGGCATAGCTATATCCTTCCTTAATTTCCACTTGGCTCGACATATCCCAAGATGAGTAGCGTGAGATGACCACCAATGTACAGTGGATCATTGTAGGAATATATTGGACTGAACATATTGGATTTATACAGTGGATCCACATGTCTTTGCATACTGGAGATACAGATCTGTCCTTCATTTAGTCTTGGCTCAATGTATTCTGAAATAAATGGAGTAAGATGACCTAATCTACAAAAATTAAAAACATGTCTTGTCAATACTCGGGATTTGTTGATGCTGTATGTGTCCCTATGTGGCCACCCATTGGTTGTCATGTGAAATGCAGCCCCTCATGGGATTTGTTATCATGGTTTTAATCTTTGTAAATTGGAATTGGAATCGTTAAAGAAATTTCTAAGATTGGTGAGGGTGGACACAACTGTATGCTCCCCTACAAGCAGTACAATGGTGGTCAATACAAATGGGGCATTATTTAATTGAACACACAATGTTGTAACTATACTTTGATACATAAAAATATGCCCCTTGAGAAAGGCTAAGCGCCGAAATGCGCGTTGGGGAAGGCCATAGTGTGGTGGTCAGGTATTGAACGCTCTGGGAGGTATGTTATAAGCCTACAGTGTTGGCCAAAAGTATTGGCACCCCTGCAATTCTGTCAGATAATACTCAGTTTCTTCCTGAAAATGATTACAGTCACAAATTCTTTGGTATTATTCTCTTCATTTAATTTGTCTTCAATGAAAAAAACACAAAAAGAATTGTCCTAAAGCCAAATTGGATATAATTCCACACCAAACCTAAAAAAGGGGGTGGACAAAAGTATTGGCACCCTTTAAAAAATCATGTGATGCTTCTCTAATTCGTGTAATTAACAGCACCTGTAACTTACCTGTGGCACTTAACAGGTGTTGGCAATAACTAAATCACACTTGCAGCCAGTTAACATGGATTAAAGTTGACTCAACCGCTGTCCTGTGTCCTTGTGTGTACCACATTGAGCATGGAGAAAAGAAAGAAGACCAAAGAACTGTCTGAGGACTTGAGAAACCAAATTGTGAGGAAGCATGAGCAATCTCAAGGCTACGCGTCCATCTCCAAAGACCTGAATGTTCCTGTGTCTTCTGTGCGCAGTGTCATCAAGAAGTTTAAAGCCCATGGCACTGTGGCTAACCTCCCTAGATGTGGACGGAAAAGAAAAATTGACGAGAGATTTCAACGCAAGATTGTGCGGATGGTGGATGAAGACCCTCGACTAACATCCAAACAAGTTCAAGCTGCCCTGCAGTCCGAGGGTAGAGCAGTGTCAACCCGTACTATCCGTCGGCGTCTGAATGAAAAGGGACTGTATGGTAGGATACCCAGGAAGACCCCACTTCTTACCCCGAGACATAAAAAAGCCAGGCTGGAGTTTGCCAAAACTTACCTGAGAAAGCCTAAAACGTTTTGGAAGAATGTTCTCTGGTCAGATGAGCCAAAAGTAGAGGTTTTTGGGAAAAAGCATCAACATAGAGTGTACAGGAAAAAAAAAGAGGCATTCAAAGAAAAGAACACGGTCCCTACAGTCAAACATGGAGGAGGTTCCCTGATGTTTTGGGGTTGCTTTGCTGCCTCTGGCACTGGACTGCTTGACCGTGTGCATGGCATTATGAAGTCTGAAGACTACTAACAAATGTTGCAGCATAATGTAGTGCCCAGTGTGAGAAAGCTGGGTCTTCCTCAGAGGTCATGGGTCTTCCAGCAGGACAATGACCCAAAACACACTTCCAAAAGCACTATAAAATGGTTTGAGAGAAAGCACTGGAGACTTCTAAGGTGGCCAGCAATGAGTCCAGACCTGAATCCCATAGAACAGGGTTCCCCAACTCCAGTCCTCAAGGCCCACCAACAGGTCATGTTTTCAGGATTTCCTTAGTATTGCACAGGTGATGGAATTATTGTCTGTGCAGGTGATGCAATTATCACCTGTGTAATACTAAGGAAATCCTGAAAACATGACCTGTTGGTGGGCCCTGAGGACTGGAGTTGGGGAACCCTGCCATAGAACACCTGTGGAAAGATCTCAAAATGGCAGTTTGGAGAAGGCACCCTTCAAATATCAGGGACATGGAGCAGTTTGCCAAAGAAGAATGGTCTACAATTCCAGCAGAGCATTGTAAGAAACTCATTGATGGTTACCGGAAGCGGTTGTTCGCAGTTATTTTGGCTAAAGGTTGTGCAACCAAGTATTAGGCTGAGGGTGCCAATACTTTTGTCTGGCCCATTTTTGGAGTTTTGTGTGAAATGATCAATGATTTGATTTTTGCTTCATTCTCGTTTGTGTTTTTTCCTTGCAAGCAAATTAAATGAAGATAATAATACCAAAGAATTTGTGATTGCAATCATTTTCAGGAAGAAACTGAGTATTACCTGACAGAATTGCAGGGGTGCCAATACTTTTGGCCAGCACTGTAAGTTGATATATGGTGCTATATGTCTATACATGAGATATATTTTGATTTAATCCCTTTTTGGCATTCATCCCCTATATGTATGTAGTGCATAACAAATGAAATACTATGTACCACCACTCTTGATGGCCGCTATGGCTATGTGCCCACGTTGCATTTATGAAGCAGAAAATTTCTGCTGCATAAATGCAAGTCCTCTCCCGGAAAAACGCATGCGGAATTCCGCACGCGTTTATCGCGCATTTTTCGCGCGTTTATCACGCGTTTTCCACATGCGGAATTGCCTTGCGTTTTTTATGCATTGGACAAAGGCAATTCCGCTTGCGGAAACGCAAAATTAAATGACATGCTGCGGATTTTTGAACGCGGCATAAACGCTGCGGAAAAATCCGCAGCATGTGCATAGAACTTGCGGAATCCCATTGGGGAACATGGGGTGCGGATATACATGCGTTTTTCAAGCGTTTACGCTGCGGAAATTCCGCAGCATATACACTTGAAAAATGCTACGTGGGCACACAGCCTATGGCTGTGTGCCCACGTAGCGTTTTACAAGCGTTTTTGATGCGGAATTTCCGCAGCGGAAACGCTTGTAAAACGCTTGGTAACCCGCACCCCATGATCCCCAATGGGTTTCCGCAACTTCTATGCACATGCTGCGGATTTTTCCGCAGCGTTTATGCCGCGTTCAAAAATCCGCAGCATGTCATTTAATTTTGCGTTTCCGCAAGCGGAATTGCCTTTGTCCAATGCATAAAAAACGCAAGGCAATTCCGCATGTGGAAAACGCGTGATAAACGCGCGAAAAATGCGCGATAAACGCGTGCGGAATTTCGCATGCGTTTTTCCGGGAGAGGACTTGCATTTATGCAGCAGAAATTTTCTGCTTCATAAATGCAACGTGGGCACATAGCCTTAGAGTGTTTTTATAATATGTATCCCAATTTTTGTATTATGTCCTGTCTATATAATGCATGTGTAATAAATAGTGTTGAGCGAACATGCTCGACACTGCTCGGTACTCGCCCGAGCATCTCACTACTCGGGATGTTCGGCGAGCACCGAGCATTTCCGGGTTACTCGGGCGGGAGCTCGGGTCTCCGCCCTGCATGTTTGCCGCTCTTTACAGAGCCAATGAACATGCAGGGATTGCCAGCCAGTCACTGTAATGCCGCAGCCATGTTGTTTGTGGGCATTACAGTGATTGGCTGGCCGCACAGCGTCACCTCGAGTATTTAAAACTGGGCGCCGCCATCTTGGACACAGTCACTCCGGATCAGACAGCGTAGGGACAGCGCTGCTGATTTAGGGAGAGATATATCCTGCAAAATAGTTAGTATAGGGTCTGTAAAGGCTGCCAGATCAAACAAACAGTCCTTCTCAGGACTAATATCCATCCCAGGTATATCAGGCAGGCAGGCTGTATAGGAGACGCAGTGGTTATACCAGCAAACGCTGCATTACAGTCCTGTGTGCTGCTCCTGTTGCTGAAATTGCTGGACTTAGCTCCAGGTCCCGGGGGCCAGGAAAAATCCTTTTTTTTAATCTAAATCCTCTTTTTTTTTCCTCCTTCACAATGTACAAATACCCATCTTATTAACCTTTTGGTGTCCCCCGCCCCCCCCAAAAAAAAAGTGTGCCTCTGATTTTTCAGACACAAATATATCTGTTGAAAATAGTCTGGTGTAGGCCAGAGAAATAGAAGTGTGGTTTTGCAGTTCTATGGGCCATTTGTATCTACAGTTATATGAAAAAGTTTGGGCACCCCTATTAATCTTAAGCTTAATGTTTTATAAAAATTGGTGTTTTTGCAACAGCTATTTCAGTTTGATATATGTAATAACTGTTGGACACAGTAATGTTTCTGCCTTGAAATGAGGTTTATTGTACTAAGAGAAAATGTGCAATCTGCATTCAAACAAAATTTGACAGGTGCATAAGTATGGGCACCTCACCAGAAAAGTGACATTTATATTTAGTAGATCCTCCTTTTGCAAAAATAACAGCCTCTAGTAGCTTCCTGTAGCTTTTAATTGTTTTCCTCTTTACAAAACAATTCCAGTTCAGTTAAGTTTGATGGTCGCCGAGCATGGACAGCCCTCTTCAAATGATCCCACAGATGTTCAATGATATTCAGGTCTGGGGACTGGGATGGCCATTCCAGAACATTGTAATTATTCCTCTGCATGAATGCCTGAGTAAATTTGGAGTGGTGTTTTGGATCATTGTCTTGCTGAAAGATCCATCCCCTGCGTAACTTCAACTTTGTCACTTATTCTTGAACATTATTGTCAAGAATCTGCTGATACTGAGTGGAATCCATGCGTCCCTCAACTTTAACAAGATTCCCGGTGCCGGCATTGGCCACACAGCCCCAAAGCATGATGGAACCTCCACCAAATTTTACTGTGGGTAGCAAGTGTTTTTCTTGGAATGCTGTGTTTTTTTGCCGCCATGCATAACGCCTTTTTGTATGACCAAACAACTCAATCTTGGTTTCATCAGTCCACAGGACCTTCTTCCAAAAAGAAATTGGCTTCTCCAAATGTGCTTTTGCATACCTCAGCCGACTCGGTTTGTGGCGTGCTTGCAGAAATGGCTTCTTTCGCATCACTCTCCCATACAGCTTCTCCTTGTGCAAAGTGCGTTGTATAGTTGACCGATGCACAGTGACACCATCTGCAGCAAGTTGATGCTGCAGCTCTCTGGAGGTGGTCTGAGGATTGTCCTTGACTGATCTCACCATTCTTCTTCTCTGCCTTTCTGATGTTTCTCTTGGCCTGCCACTTCTGGCCTTAACAAGAACTGTCCCTGTGTTCTTCCATTTCCTTACTATGTTCCTCACAGTGGAAACTGACAGGTTAAATCGCTGAGACAGCTTTTTGTATCCCTCCCCTGAACAACTATGTTGAATAATCTTTGTTTTCAGATCATTTGACAGTTGTTTTGAGGAGCCCATGATGCCACTCTTCAGAGGAGATTCAAACAGGAGAACAACTTGCAAGTGGCCACTTTAAGTAGCTTTTCTCATGATTGCATACACCTGGCTATGAAGTTCAAAGCTCAATGAGGTTACAAAACCAAAAAAAGTGCTTTAGTAAGTCAGTAAAAAGTAGGTAGGAGTATTTAAAACAAGAAAATGATAAGGGTGCCCATACTTATGCACCTGTCAAATTTTGTTTGAATGCAGATTGCACATTTTCTGTTAGTACAATAAACCTCATTTCAAGGCAGAAACATTACTGTGTCCAACAGTTATTACATATATCAAACTGAAATAGCTGTTGCAAAAACACCAATTTTTATAAAACATTAAGCTTAAGATTAATAGGGGTGCCCAAACTTTTTCATATAACTGTAAATAAAACAGTTTGAGTGTGTCGCTCACTGTTCAGCCGCAAATATATATATTTAAAAAAGTCTGGTATACACCAGTAAATTATTACTGTGGTTTTGCTGTTCCACGGTAAAACATTTCTATTATCCTGTTTTTGGCATTTTTTGCTGTATAAAAATAATAATAGTGTCTCCCTGATTTTTCAGACACAAATATATCTGTTGAAAATAGTCTGGTGTAGGCCTGAGAGACAGAAGTGTGCTTTTGCTGTTCCACGGTAAAAAATCTCTATTATCCCGCTTTTGGCATTTTTTGCCGTAAAAAATAAATAGTGTCTCCTGATTGTTCAGACACAAATATATCTGTTGAAAATAGTCTGGTGTAGGCCCGAGAAATACAAGTGTGGTTTTGCAGTTCCACGGTTCAAACCTCTGTATTATCCACTTTTGGGCCATTTGTATCTAAAAAAAACAGTTTGAGTGTGTTGCTCACTGTTCAGCCGCAAATATATATATATTCAAAAAAGTCTTGTATACACCAGTAAATTATAACTGTGGTTTTGCTGTTCCACGGTTAAACATCTCTATTATCCTGCTTTTGGCATTTTTTGCCGTAAAAAATAAATAGTGTCTCCTGATTGTTCAGACACAAATATATCTGTTGAAAATAGTCTGGTGTAGGCCCGAGAAATACAAGTGTGGCTTTGCAGTTTCACGGTTCAAACCTCTGTATTATCCACTTTTGGACCATTTGTATCTAAAAAAAACTGTTTGAGTGTGTCGCTCACTGTTCAGCCGCAAATATATATATATTTTAAAAAGCCTGGTATACACCAGCAAATTATAACTGTGGTTTTGCTGTTCCACAGTAAAAAATCTCTATTATCCTGCTTTTGGCATTTTTTGCCGTAAAAAATAAATAGTGTCTCCTGATTGTTCAGACACAAATATATCTGTTGAAAATAGTCTGGTGTAGGCCCGAGAAATACAAGTGTGGTTTTGCAGTTCCACGGTTCAAACCTCTGTATTATCCACTTTTGGGCCATTTGCATCTAAAAAAAACAGTTTGAGTGTGTTGCTCACTGTTCAGCCGCAAATATATATATATTCAAAAAAGTCTGGTATACACCAGTAAATTATAACTGTGGTTTTGCTGTTCCACGGTAAAACATCTCTATTATCCTGCTTTTGGCATTTTTTGCCGTAAAAAATAAATAGTGTCTCCTGATTGTTCAGACACAATTATATCTGTTGAAAATAGTCTGATGTAGGCCCGAGAAATACAAGTGTGGCTTTGCAGTTTCACGGTTCAAACCTCAGTATTATCCACTTTTGGGCCATTTGTATCTAAAAAAAACAGTTTGAGTGTGTCGCTCACTGTTCAGCGTCAAATATCTCTATTTAAAAAAGTGTGGTATACCCCAGTAAACAATAACTGTGGTTTTGCCATCCCACGGTAAAAAATCTCTATTATTCAGGTTTTGGTATTTTTTTCCGTAAAGAAAAACAGTAGTGTCTCCTGACTGTTGTGACACAAAAATATATCTGTTGAAAATAGTCTTGTGTAGGCCCGACATCCCAGTGTGGTTTCGCAGTTCCACGGGTCAAATCGCTGTACTATCCAGTTTTGGGCCTTTGGTATCTAAAAAAAAAGCAGTTTGAGTGTGTCGCTCACTGTTCAGCCGCAAATATCTCTATTTAAAAAAGTGTGGTATACCCCAGTAAACAATAACTGTGGTTTTGCCATCCCACGGTAAAAAATCTCTATTATTCAGGTTTTGGCAGTTTTTTCCGTAAAGAAAAACAGTAGTGTTTCCTGACTGTTGTGACACAAAAATATATCTGTTGAAAATAGTCTTGTGTAGGCCCGACATCCCAGTGTGGTTTCGCAGTTCCACGGGTCAAATCGCTGTACTATCCAGTTTTGGGCCTTTGGTATCTAAAAAAAAAGCAGTTTGAGTGTGTCGCTCACTGTTCAGCCACAAATATCTCTATTTAAAAAAGTGTGGTATACCCCAGTAAACAATAACTGTGGTTTTCCTCTTCCATGGTTCTAATCTACTCTTTATTACCCTTTTTCCATTGATAGTGCAAGTGTAAGCTATTTTACTTCATTTACAATGGGTAAGGCGCGTGGCAAGGGACGTGGAAGTGGACGTTCTGGTGATGGTTCGTGCAGAGGATGGGGCCGTGGCCAAGGTGAAAATGTGCCACAACCAACAGCCACATCTTCTCGCTCCCACTTCTTGACCGAATTACTAGGGAAGCACAGAACAACACCAGTATTGAGAACTGATCAGTGTGAACAGCTTATTAATTGGATAGCAGACAATACTTCCAGTTACCTGGGCACCACCACCTCCGGTCTGTCTTCCACACGGTCAACTCTTAGTAGCCGTGAGTCTCGACCGCATACTCCTCCTCACCCTGATGCTCCTTCCTCCCACCATGCCGAGTGTCGTCAGACAGCAAGTGATCCCACACTTGGACACTCTGAAAAGCTGTTCACTGGTCCATTTCCATATTTGGGCCCCTCGCCTGATACGCTTCAAGTGGTGGAAGAGGAGATCCCATGTTGCGATGCCCAAATATTTGAACAGCCACGGCCACAGGAAGTCGACGTTGGCAATCTGTCACAAGAGGTGGACGATGATGAGACACAATTGCCAGGAAGTGAGGAGGAGGATCGTGGTGCGCAAGTGGAAGAGGAGGAGGTGGTGGATGATCTAGTAACTGACCCAACGTGGAAGGAGGACATGCAGAGTGAGGCCAGCAGCACCCAGGGGGAGGGAGGCAGAGTACCCCAACAGGCAGGAAGAAGCAGTGTGGTGGCCGCAGACAGAAGGCAGGCAACCGTTGCCCGTAACACCAACACGAGGGACGTTGCCAGTACAAGCGGTAGGTCTTCCAGAGTCTGGAATTTTTTTAAAGACTCTGCTGATAACCCCAAAAAGGCCATATGTTCCACCTGCCATGCCAGCATCAGCAGGGGTGACAAAACTACCAGCCTGACCACCACCAGCATGATCAGGCACATGGCAGCAAAGCACCCGACTTTGTGGGGCGAAACCCAGGGTCCACGACCAGTGTCAGCGGGTGTCACCACTGCTTCTTCCACTGTTGAGCGTGCAATAGAACCCCCTGTTGTGTGTGCAAGGCAATCCCCTGTCCATACTGCATGTAAAGATGCCCCCTCCTCTCAGTCTTCACTTGTTATGGCAGTTTCTCAGGAAACAGCATCAACGTCCACATCCACGTCCCACCGCAGCGTTCAATTGTCCATATCCCAGACCTTTGAACGAAAGCGGAAATTCGCAGCTAACGCCCCACAGGCCACAATCCTAAATTCGCACATTTCACGACTGCTTGCATTGGATATGCTGTCTTTTAGGCTGGTGGAGACGGAATCCTTCCGCAATCTTATGGCGGTGGCCGTCCCTCGGTCCCCAGCCGACACTATTTTGCCCGGTGTGCCATCCCCGCACTACACAAGCACGTGTCCCAAAGCATCTGCCGTGCCCTCAACAACCCTGTTACTGGGAGAGTCCACCTGACAACGGACACGTGGACAAGTGCTTGTGGCCAGCGACGGTACATCTCTCTGACGGCACACTGGGTAAACATAGTGGAAGCCGGGACCCAGTCGGACCTTGGGACAGAACACATCCTCCCCACACCGAGGATTGCGGGCCCTATGTCAGTCAGAGTTGCCCCCACAGTGTACAGCTCCTGCGCATCATCCTCCTCCTCCTCCTCATGTTCAGCCTCCATCTCAGATATCACCACATCAGTTACAAGCTGGAAGCATTGCAGTACTGCCTCCGCCAAGCGGCAACAGGCTGTGCTGAAACTCATAAGCTTAGGTGATAAACCTCACACTGCTTGTGAGTTGTGGACAGCTGTGAAAGAGCAGGCAGATCTGTGGCTGAGACCGCTGAACCTACATCCCAGCATGGTCGTGTGTGACAATGGCCGTAACCTGGTGGCGGCTCTGAGGCGAGGTGAGATCACACACGTACCATGCCTGGCTCATGTGCTTAACCTCGTGGTTCAGCGGTTTCTTAAATCGTACCCCGAGTTGCCAGATCTGCTCGTGAAAGTACGCCGCCTGTCAGCTCATTTTCGCAAGTCGGCTACAGCTTCCGCCACCCTTGCTGTGTTGCAGCAGCGTTTGCAGCTTCCGGCACACCAACTGGTGTGTGATGTCCCCACACGTTGGAACTCTACCCTCCACATGTTGCAAAGGATTTGTGAGCAGAAGAGAGCAGTTGTGGAGTACCAGCTGCAACAAGGCCGTCGATATTCAGGTCAGACTCCACACATAAGACCTCAGGAGTGGACCTGGATGTCTGACATATGTACCATCCTGACAAACTTTGAGGAGGCCACCAAGATGGTGAGTGGCGATGACGCCATCATTAGTGTCAGCATCCGACTTGTCTGTCTTTTGCAACGCTCTCTGCAGAGAATTAAAGAGGATGCATTGCAGCGAGAGTATGATGAGATGGATCAAGAAGCCGTAGCGGGCGATTACACACAGCCCAGCCTCATCTCATCCCAACGTGCATTGGGGGACAATGAGGGAAAGGAGGAGGAAGAGGAGGAAGAACAGGAGCTGCTATCATGCGTTGTAGACGGTAGTACCTGTACAAGTGTCATACCGTCGGTTCAGCGTGGGTGGCCCGAGGACAGGGGGGAGGAGGAAGAGGAGGAGGAGGAGGAGGAGAGCATGGTCAATCGTCATCTTGGTGAGGACACGGAAATCTTGCCCGTTACCAGTCTGGCACGCATGGCTGACTTTATGTTACACTGCCTTAACCGTGACCCTCGCGTTGTCAAAATGTTGGGTGACAGTCATTACTGGTTGGTGACACTTGTAGACCCCCGCTACAAGGAGAACTTTCACTCTCTTATTCCTGAGGTGGAGAGGTCTACAAAAATGGGGCAATACCAGAAGGCCCTTGCTGCAGAACTCTTAAAAAAATTCCCATCTGAACACGCTAGCGGCAGAGGTCACAGTTCGTTGCCCAACCAAGGCGTACAGGCGAGAGAGATGCAACTCCAATCCAGCAGAGGCAGGGGAACACTGTCAACGTTCAGGGACAGTTTTCTGACACCCGCCCAGCTTACAGGCCCTGAGGCACGGGGTACTCTCACAAGGAGTGGAAAGTTTCAAAAGATGGTGAGGGAGTACCTTGCCGATCGTACCAGCGTCCTCCGTGATTCCTCTGTGCCTTTTAATTATTGGGTATCCAAGCTGGACACTTGGAATGAACTCGCTCTGTATGCCTTGGAGGTTCTGGCCTGCCCTGCCGCTAGCGTGTTATCGGAGCGTGTTTTTAGTGCCGCTGGGGGAATTATAACTGATAAGCGCACTCGCCTGTCAACTGACAATGCTGACAAGCTGACCCTTATCAAAATGAACAAGGGCTGGATTGGGCCAGACTTCTCATCACCACCAAATGACAGCAGAGTAACATAAAGTCAAATCCACTGTGTTATTTCGGGAGGTGTATTCACATGCACCGCTTCACACCCACACATGGGTATACGCTTCCTCGTTTCGACTGTTTAATCTTCTTCTCCTTATCCTCAGCCTCCACCACCACTATACCACCAGGGTGCCAGCATTGCAAGTTCCTCCGTCCTAATTTTTGGCAGCTTTTGCTGGGAAAGCATAAGCAAATATCATGGGACACCCACTCCCCAATAATGGGACTTATGTTTGTAATATGCTGTACTGCATGGCTCTTGTAAGGGGCATTGCAAGTTGCTCCGTCCTAATTTTTGGCAGCTTTTGCTGGGAAAGCATAACCAAATACTATGGGAGACCCACTCCCCAATAATGGGACTTATGTTTGTAATATGCTGTACTGCATGGCTCTTGTAAGGGGCATTGCAAGTTGCTCTGTCCTAATTTTTGGCAGCTTTTGCTGGGAAAGCATAAGCATATACTATGGGAGACCCACTCTCCAATAATGGGACTTATGTTTGTAATATGCTGTACTGCATCGCTGTTGTAAGGGGCATTGCAAGTTGCTCCGTCCTAATTTTTGGCAGCTTTTGCTGGGAAAGCATAAGCAAATACTATGGGAGACCCACTCCGCAATAATGGGACTTATGTTTGTAATATGCTGTACTGCATGGCTCTTATAAGCTGCATTGCAAGTTGCTCCGTCCTAATTTTTGGCAGCTTTTGCTTGCAAGGCATAAGCAAATACTATGGGAGACCCACTCCCCAATAATGGGACTTATGTTTGTAATATGCTATACTGCATGGCTCTTGTAAGGGGCATTGCAAGTTGCTCCGTCCTAATTTTTGGCAGCTTTTGCTGGGAAAGCATAAGCAAATACTATGGGAGACCCACTCCCCAATAATGGGACTTATGTTTGTAATATGCTGTACTGCATGGCTCTTGTAAGGGGCATTGCAAGTTGCTCCGTCCTAATTTTTGGCAGCTTTTGCTTGCAAGGCATAAGCAAATACTATGAGAGACCCACTCCCCAATAATGGGACTTATGTTTGTAATATGCTGTACTGCATGGCTCTTGTAAGCGGCATTGCAAGTTGCTCCGTCCTAATTTTTGGCAGCTATTGCTTGCAAGGCATAAGCAAATACTATGGGACACCCACTCCCCAATAATGGGACTTATGTTTGTAATATGCTGTACTGCATGGCTCTTGTAAGGGGCATTGCAAGTTGCTCCGTCCTAATTTTTGGCAGCTTTTGCTGGGAAAGCATAAGCAAATACTATGGGAGACCCACTCCCCAATAATGGGACTTATGTTTGTAATATGCTGTACTGCATGGCTCTTGTAAGGGGCATTGCAAGTTGCTCCGTCCTAATTTTTGGCAGCTTTTGCTTGCAAGGCATAAGCAAATACTATGGGACACCCACTCCCCAATAATGGGACTTATGTTTGTAATATGCTGTACTGCATGGCTCTTGTAAGGGGCATTGCAAGTTGCTCCGTCCTAATTTTTGGCAGCTTTTGCTGGGAAAGCATAAGCAAATACTATGGGAGACCCACTCCCCAATAATGGGACTTATGTTTGTAATATGCTGTACTGCATGTGACGCGCCCCCTGGGCCGTGTGTACACGTGTGTGGGATACCCGGTGCCGGGTCTCTGGGGTCTGTAGTCTCCGTGGCGGTGACCCGGTCCCATGGCTCACGCTGGTCAAACCAGTGGCAGTCTTTCTTAGGTTTTGAGGTTAATTGTCCGACTGCGCCACCCGTGGATTGCGGTCAGGGAGTACCACCGCTGCGAGGTAGACCGCTGAGGCTGGTGTTGTGTGCGCAGCATAGAATGGGATAACTCCGCTTGGGAGGAGTAGAGCCTCAGGGCAGTGAGTGTGGATGATGGGGGTGATGGTGCACGAGCGCAGCAGGAACGACTCAGAGTCTTTGCAGTGCAGTTAAGGGTCTTTACTGATGATTATAAGGTAGACCCTCCCAGGAGTACTGGCTAGCATAAGAGGCCTGGTCAGTCTGTGAGCAAGCAGGAGTTCCCCTGGCCAGGTGGAGTTGTAGGCCTCCCCGTCTGTCTGCACTCTTCCTGGCTACCTTGCTGTAAGCGGGTAGAAGTAGCCCACGTCCCTGAGTGTACCGTGTAGTGCTCACCCGTATGGCTGGTGACTTGGGGCCTTCAGTTAGCCTCCGCTCCACGACAGCGGTGCTGGTCCCTTGCTTGTGACTGAGCCTCCGGGCTTCTATGGCCAGAGGACCTGAAATCCCCTGCCGGCTGGTTTCTGCTGCTGGATATATAAGTCCTCACAGCTTCGGACTCCTGTGTCCGGTTCCTATTGTCTTCTGCCAGGGCGAGCTCTGCTCAGCTTCCAGCCCCTGGTCTTTAGCTCCTAGCTCCTACAGAGCTCCTTGCTGTTACTTTCCCTTGCTCTCACTCTGACTCTGACTGTTCTCTGACTCACTCAACCCCGCCCCAGATCCAGTTTATAAGGCAGAATTCTCCCCTCCCAGGACTGGGGCAGGAGGATGTTGCATGTTTAAGGGATCCTGACCAGGAAACCTCCCACTTGCTCTCCGACGTAATATCTCTATTACTGTGGTGACCAGACCCCTGGGGTGCCACACATGGCTCTTGTAAGGGGCATTGCAGTTCCTCATAATTTTTGGAAAGCCTTCCATTCACTGCTTAGGCCAACAGTGCACGGGAGACCCAGTTGCTATAAATCGAAAAAAAGGTTTAGTTAACACCCTCTGACCTCCATGTCATTTCCAAGGGGCATTGGAGTGGCTCGAAATTTTTGATAGGCATTGCACTAACTGTATGCCCTATAACTGTGTAGCCGAACCGCTCCTTTTGTTACAGAAACATATCCTACAAGACATATCTGGTTGACTGGCCTGATATTGATGTGAATGGTCCCTGTTCCTCCTGCTCTTTCTCCTTTGCCATCACCTCATCCATCATTTATCACCTGAAGCTTTGTTTTAACGGGAGTCATAGAACTGGGATAGTAGCAGGAAAACATCCAGCAATCCTCGGAGGAGGTAGGATATGCGCCAAAACGCGGACCACCTCAGGCCTAGCAGCTACTACATACATGCGCTTGCATTCCAAGAAAACAAAGCAGATGCTAACTTCTATCATCATCATCATGCTCCTCACCTAGGCACTCTCAACTCCCCTGATGGAGAAGCCAGGGCCCACCGGAGGAGACTGGTTCTCCGGTGGGCTCGTCCAATGCTGCCCTAAAGCAAGCCAGGCTAAGAAAAGTGTGGGGGAAGGTGACAGGAGAAATCAGGGTGGCTGGGGACCGAGTATGGACACCTGGCCGCCACCTGGCGGCTGGGGACCGAGCGTAGACACCCGGCCGCCGGGCGGCTGGGGACAGAGTATGGATACCTCGCTGCCGAAGCGGCCATGAGGTAGTGGCCAGCTTCGGCCTCCTCCAAACTAAAAGGCCCCATTTCAAGTGAAAGCTAGCAGTATGGTATTGCAGCCTGTGGGTGGGTGGGTGGTTGGCTGCATATTTTCGCTTGCATTGCAAGGAATGGGGGAGGTACAATTGAACAGTGCCCTGGGACAAGGACTTGCACGGGGATAGTTGCAAGTCTGCATCTTCTGATGCGGCAAGGATCACTTCTGATGGGCACACTTTTAGACAGTGACCTGGGGGTCAGAGATGCTTCCAGGGGTCTTCCCCATGCTGATCCCTTGTCTTTTCAGCACTGTATGCATGTGTCACACAGCACATGGCCAGATAAGGTTGTAAAATGTTAAAATGACATTTCCCGGTGAACGCATTTGTCACGGTTGAAAGCAATACAAAAGTGCAAAAACGCATGAAAAATGCTACTTGTGAACATAGCCCAAGGTGTGGAGGAGTATTTTTGTTTTTGGTTATTTATTTTACCTTATACACAAGTTTTTACCCTGGAAAGGAAATTCCTTAACATATTTCACAGGAAAACCGTTTCAGTTTCGTTTTTGAACGTTTTATTGTGAGCCCGCAAAAGTGGCTTAATACCTCTGACCACGTTGTTGACAGCAGTGACCTGGGGATCAGAAGTGCTTCCAGGGGCGATCCCCATGCTGCCCCCATGTCTTTTGAGCACTGTCACTATCGTTTTGGGCACTTTTTAGGCTTTCTACAGACTGCCGGGGGTGCTGCCGCAAAAATGCTCGGGTCTCTCATAGACTAACATTGGGCTCGTTGCTCGGGTCGAGCACCCGAGTATCACGGTAAGCTCGGCTCGAGCTTCGAGCACCCGAGCATTTTAGTGATCGCTCAACACTATCAGTCGTCATCTTGGTGAGGACACGGAAGTCTTGCCCGTTACCAGTCTGGCACCCATGGCTGACTTTATGTTACGCTGCCTTAACCGTGACCCTCGCATTGTCAAAATGTTGGGTGACAGTCATTACTGGTTGATGACACTTTTAGACCCCCTCTACAAGGAGAACTTTCACTCTCTTATTCCTGAGTTGGAGAGGTCTACCAAAATGGGGCAGTACCAGAAGGCCCTTGTTGCAGAACTATTAAAAAAATTCCCATCTGAACACGGTAGCGGCAGAGGTCACAGTTCGCTGCCCAACTAAGGCATACAGACGAGAGTGACGCAACTCCAATCCAGCAGAGGCAGGGGAACACTGTCAATGTTCTAGGACAGTTTTCTGAGACCTGCCCAGCTTACAGGCCCTGAGGCGCAGGGTACTCTCACAAGGAGTGGAAAGTTTCAAAAGATGGTGAGGGAGTACCAGCGTCCTCCGTGATTCCTCTGTGCCTTTTAATTATTGGGTATCCAAGCTGGACACTTGGACTGAACTCACTCTGTATGCCTTGGAGGTCCTGGCCTGCCCTGCCGCTAGCGTGTTATCGGAGCGTGTTTTTAGTGCCGCTGGGGGAATTATAACTGATAAGCGCACTCGCCTGTCAACTGACAATGCTGACAAGCTGACCCTTATCAAAATGAACAAGGGCTGGATTGGGCCAGACTTCTCATCACCACCAAATGACAGCAGAGTAACATAAAGTCAAATCCACTGTGTTATTTCGGGAGGTGTATTCCCATGCATCGCTTCACACCCACACATGGATATACGCTTCCTCATTTCGGCTGTTTTTTGCTCTTCTCCTTATCCTCAGCCTCCACGACCACTATACCACCAGGGTGACCGTGGTCCATGTTGCCAGCATTGCAAGTTCCTCTGTCCTAATTTTTGGCAGCTTTTGCTTGGAAGGCATAGGCAAAGACTATGGGAGACCCACTCCCCAATAATGGGAATACTGTTTCTAATATGCTGTACTGCATGGCTCTTGTAAGGGACATTGCAAGTTCCCCCTTCCTAATTTTTGGCAGCTTTTGCTTGGAAGGCATAGGCAAAGACTATGGGAGACCCACTCCCCAATAATGGGAATGATGTTTTTAATATGCTGTACTGCATGGCTCTTGTAAGTGGCATTAAAATCGTCTTGTTAAGCTACTGTGACCTCCACGTCTCTTCCAAGGGTCGTTAATATTGTCTTTTTATTCCACTGCGACCTCCACCACTCTTTCAAGGGGCATTAAAAGCATCTTGTTAAGCTACTGTGACCTCCACGTCTCTTCCACAGGGCGTTGATATTGTCTTTTTATTCCACTGTAACCTCCACCACTCTTCCAAGGGGCATTGATATTTTTTTTTATTCCACTGCGACCTCCACCACTCTTCCAAGGGGCATTAAAACCGTCTTGTTAAGCTACTGTGACCTCCACGTCTCTTCCACAGGGCATTGATATTGTCTTTTTATTCCACTGTAACCTCCACCACTCTTCCAAGGGGCATTAAAACTGTCTTGTTAAACCACTCTGAACTCCACGTCTCTTCCAAGGGGCATTAAAACCATCTTGTTAAGCTACTGTGACCTTCACATCTCTTCCAAGGGGCATTAAAACTGTCTTGTTAAACCACTCTGAACTCCACGTCTCTTCTAAGGGGCATTAAAACCGTCTTGTTAAACCACTCTGAACTCCACAGCTCTTCCAAGGGGCATTGACATGTTGTTTTTAATTACCTCTAACCTCCACGACTCTTGCAACGGGCATTGCATTTCCTCCTAATTTTTGTCAGCTTTTGCTTTTCAATGCATAGGCGAACACTAAGGGAGACCCACTCCCCAATAAGGGGTAGAAGGTTTTTAATACGCTGTAATCCACGTCTGTTTCAAGGGGCATTGCAGTGCCTAATAATTTTTGGAAAGCCTTCCATTCCCTGCTTAGGCCAACAGTGTACAGGAGACCCAGTTGCTATAAATGGAAAAAACGGTTTAGTTAAGGCCCTCTGACCTCCATGTCACTTCCAAGGGGCATTGGAGTGCCTCGAAATTTTTGGTAGGCATTGCATTCACTGTATGCCTTATAAATGTGTAGCTGAACCGCTCCTTTTGGTACAGAAACATATCCTACAAGACATGTGTGGTTGGCTGGCCTGATATTGATGTGAATGGTCCCTGTTCCTCCTGCTCTTTCTCCTTTGCCACCACCTCATCCATCATTCATCACCTGAAGCTTTGTTTTAACGGGAGTCATAGAACTGGGATAGTAGCAGGAAAACATCCAGCAATCCTCGAAGGAGGTAGAATATGCGCCAAAACGCTGACCACCTCAGGCCTAGCTGCTACTACATACATGTGTAGCACCCTGAGGATTCGGCTGCTACAGGGGTATTACACCTCAAGCCAGAGGTGTGGTATTCCACTCCCGGGTAAGGATGGAGTGTGGAACTGAGCTAGTAGGCTGCATGCACTACATACATCCCATTTCCGGGGGACAGAACTACGGTACTCCCACCAGTATATGTGCAGGTACGACAGCGTCTGTCCCTGGCTGGAGTGGGAGGGGGGTGGAACATCCCAGTAGTGTAGGGGCAGATAGGGGGAGCAGTCTGGGTAAAGCTAGGAGCTCATTGGGTGCTGGTCACCTGGGCTCACACATAGAGGGAGTATAAAAGGTGGGCACCATCTTAGATCAGGGTGAGTTCAGCCTGAGGAGAAGCAGAGCAGAGGAGCTCAGCCAGGAGGGCTGACAGGGAGCTGTGGCTCCGGCTGGGCCCAGCTCCAGAGCAAAGCCTGCAGTGAAGCAGAGGAGAGAGGAAGAGAAGAAGATCCCAGAATAAGGACAGAAGGGTGAGGGGTTGGCGGACACGGGTACCGGAACCCAAGCTGGCAGAGGCAGAAGTAAACCTTAGCCAGGAACCGGAGGTCGTGGTCAGGATCTGCCGCGACCCTCACCAAATCCACTAGAAAGGCACACCAAGTATAGGGTCAGGGAGCCCAGAGGAGGCTTGACCACCAAGAGACCCGAGGGAGCCGGCCAAAAGTGGATCCCTGGTGGGAACGGCCAGAGGAAGGGAGAGTCAGAAAGGAGCTCAGGACCACGCTCCGGACTGCCTGGGGGTTGGCCGAGTCCAGGACCTGGTGGACGCAGCACGGCTCGGGTGGTCACTCAAGGCCAGAGTGACTAAAAGCAACATCAGTGAGTAAAAACCCTGAAACTGCATCTCCTGACTCTGCCTCTCCTTACTGCACCATCACAACCCCCATCATCCACACCTACTGCCCTGAGGCCATACCCCTCCCGTTGGGGGTTATACCATCACTGCTGCACATATACCACTGGCCTCAGCGGACTGCTCTGCAGCGGCGGCTTCAAAGCCGCACTCAACGGGTGGCGTAGTCGACACTTAACAACATCTACTGCCATAGACTGCCACTTAGTTTGACACCCTGGGCACGGACCGGGTCACCGCCACAAGGACTACTACCCCCATACAGATCCGGCTCCGGGTATCCCCTTGAACATGGCCCAGGGGGCGCGTCAACTTTTGGCGTAGTCGGCAGGATAACGTGCCCGCAACCACCGGGTACTGCGTGCCTGAAGAAAAGTTCGCATTTACCTCAAAAAGAAGTCTCCCGCCGGTTCCGGAGGGTCCCCGCCATCGGACGCCATCTCGGATCGGTTCCCGCCATTTGCCCGTCATCTGCAGTCTTTTCCCGCCATCTGCAGAGTTTCCCGCCATTGGGAAGCGGTTTCCGCCATCTGAGAAGATTTCCCGCCTTGGCAGAGCGGACGCCATTATGGGCGTGCCAGAGGGTGGCAAGAGGCCACCTCCCATCGTGGGCCGGGACCAAGAATGGCGCCAAAAACGAAGACCGCCCCCACCAGCAGAGACTGTGATGCTTGAGATGTCCATCAGCGTGAGGGGACTGCCCCTGGGACTGACAATCACCAAGTTGCCCCGGGACCACCCTCAGTGTGGGCGGACCAAGAACAAAAGAGAGAAGATGGGAGCAGCTTGGAGGAGTCTGGAGGAGTCGTACCCGGAGATGGAGGGGGAGGCAGACAGCACCGACCCAGCGGTCAGGAGCCTGTTGCAAGCGACAACCCCAGAAGGCCTGGTGGAGATCCTGACGCAGCTCCCCAGAGATCGGGAGCATGCACGGACCGCACTGGAGGGCTTGGCTCAGAGGATGGCCCGAGTGCAGCGAGACGTACTGGCCACATGGAGCAGAGAGATGGCCCTGCAGGCAGGAACCCGCCAACGGAGCACGCCACCCGAGACGAGGAGTCAGACCGCCTCTGAGGATGGCGCAGGAGGAATCAAGGCCGGAGACGACGCCGAGGAAGGAGCTAATGAAACGGAGGCAGGTAAAGGGGACGTCACTACCCCGAGCCGAGAAGCCGTGAGCCTGCCCCAGCTCCCCGTCGCAGAGCCCGAAATTTCCCCTGCCGTGCCCGTCGTTGCACCGTCACCGCTCCCGACTAGGCCTCAAACAGAAGCCGCGACCACGCCCCCTGTGACGTCACGCGCCTCAACCCTGAGCGCGGCCAAGCAGGAGACGCCACCGGCCTGGTCGCAAGGCCGAGTGCCCCCGGGCGCCGCAGTACCAACAGCGCCCTCTACCTCTGCCGAGCCACCGGCCTGGTCGCTGGGCCAAGTAACCCCGGGCGCCGCCGTCTTCACGGTGCCCTTCACCTTCAGGGTGCCCCAGGCCTGGTCGCAAGGCCTGGTGAACCCGGGCGCCGCTACCACCACCGCGCCCTCAGCGTCCACAGCGCCACACCTGGGTGAAGACCTATTTGCCCAGCACACTTGCCCGGATGGGCAGCCCCCTGTGTGGCCACCGGAGTACCACCATCCCCGACTCCGGAAAGAAAGACCCCTGGATGAGCCCCTGATCCCGGCTCCGGCGCCCGCCAAGATCACCCCACTCTCGTTGGAGGAGGCGCAGTTCGCGTGGGACCCCACTGGAGAAGACCTCATCGGGTTCACTCAGGAGACCCGGGCGGCCGCAGCTGAGCGTGCGGAGTGCTGTCGCCAGCAGCTAGAGGTCTTTGACAGAGAAAGGAGAGAGAGGCGGGTCCGTGAGCAGCGGCTGCAAATAAAAAGTGCAGAGCAGAAAAGCCGGACCCGAAGGAACCCCCGTGCAGCCCACGGTCCCCGTGCCACCGGGACTGTAATTAAATTCCAGTTGCAGCACGGTTGGGGCTTCATCAGAGATCATCACACCCCCGGCGACGTCTTCGTGACCAGAAGAGATGTCGAGTCCCACCTGCCGGAGGGACACAGAGGTCGTGACCTGTACCTGGGTGACGAGGTCACCTTTGCCCGGCACCAGTGTGCCAAAGGACCTTATGCACTTCATGTACATCGCCTGACGGAAGAGGAGTTGCGGTGTGAGGAAGGTCAAGAGGACCCGGACGGGTCTGAAGCCTACCCTCAGGAAGGAGCAGGAGGGCATCGTCACCATTAAGAGGTGAACTGAAACTGTAAAATAGTTACCCGTAAGGGTATATGCCATGCTGCTAATTTAAATATGTTCCCCGTTGGGACAAGTGTGAACTGTTCCAGTGTGTCCCATCTCCCCACAGGCTGAGGACTGTGAACAGCCATTCCTTTTCCCCACTGGCCGAGGACTGAGAGCGGCCACCTCCCCTTATATATAGTTGCGCTTTCTAAGGCGCCCCCTACTGGTTTTATAGGAAACTGTTGTTTTTTCTACAAGAGACTGTTGCACTTACCCGGTCACAAGTTGCACCGTGGCCGGAGGAACAAGAATGTTTACTATGAAAAGTTTTATGCTGATGATATATATAATGTTTTATATGTTTATGATGTTTTTGAAAAAATTTGTATGTTTGTGGATGTTTTTATTCTTTTACAGCCCGAGGACGTGCTGTGATTTACCAGGGGGGAATGTAGCACCCTGAGGATTCGGCTGCTACAGGGGTATTACACCTCAAGCCAGAGGTGTGGTATTCCACTCCCGGGTAAGGATGGAGTGTGGAACTGAGCTAGTAGGCTGCATGCACTACATACATCCCATTTCCGGGGGACAGAACTACGGTACTCCCACCAGTATATGTGCAGGTACGACAGCGTCTGTCCCTGGCTGGAGTGGGAGGGGGGTGGAACATCCCAGTAGTGTAGGGGCAGATAGGGGGAGCAGTCTGGGTAAAGCTAGGAGCTCATTGGGTGCTGGTCACCTGGGCTCACACATAGAGGGAGTATAAAAGGTGGGCACCATCTTAGATCAGGGTAAGTTCAGCCTGAGGAGAAGCAGAGCAGAGGAGCTCAGCCAGGAGGGCTGACAGGGAGCTGTGGCTCCGGCTGGGCCCAGCTCCAGAGCAAAGCCTGCAGTGAAGCAGAGGAGAGAGGAAGAGAAGAAGATCCCAGAATAAGGACAGAAGGGTGAGGGGTTGGCGGACACGGGTACCGGAACCCAAGCTGGCAGAGGCAGAAGTAAACCTTAGCCAGGAACCGGAGGTCGTGGTCAGGATCTGCCGCGACCCTCACCAAATCCACTAGAAAGGCACACCAATTATAGGGTCAGGGAGCCCAGAGGAGGCTTGACCACCAAGAGACCCGAGGGAGCCGGCCAAAAGTGGATCCCTGGTGGGAACGGCCAGAGGAAGGGAGAGTCAGAAAGGAGCTCAGGACCACGCTCCGGACTGCCTGGGGGTTGGCCGAGTCCAGGACCTGGTGGACGCAGCACGGCTCGGGTGGTCACTCAAGGCCAGAGTGACTAAAAGCAACATCAGTGAGTAAAAACCCTTAAACTGCATCTCCTGACTCTGCCTCTCCTTACTGCACCATCACAACCCCCATCATCCACACCTACTGCCCTGAGGCCATACCCCTCCCGTTGGGGGTTATACCATCACTGCTGCACATATACCACCGGCCTCAGTGGACTGCTGTGCAGCGGCGGCTTCAAAGCCGCACTCAACGGGTGGCGTAGTCGACACTTAACAACATCTACTGCCATAGACTGCCACTTAGTTTGACACCCTGGGCACGGACCGGGTCACCGCCACAAGGACTACTACCCCCATACAGATGCGGCTCCGGGTATCCCCTTGAACATGGCCCAGGGGGCGCGTCACATGCGCTTGCATTCCAAGGAACAGAAAGCTAAGGAGGTGGATGGCCTCATGATCATGAATAATTTACTCGTTGTGTAGGAGGCCGACCACTGCTGCTGTCTACCTTCTGAACTTTGTGTTGAAGCCTGATTGATCCAGGACCCGCAATCCTCTATGTCTGGAGGACGTGTTGCATCTCAGTGTCCAACTGTGTCCCGGCTTCCACAATATTAACCCAGTGTGAAGGCGTCAGTGAGATGGAACATTACTGGCCACATTCACTTGTCCACGTGTTTGTGGTTAGGCTGTCCTTCCCACTAAATGCACTGGGGAGGGCACAGGTAATGTTTTGGTATGCGCGCTTGTGTATAAGGTGCACCGGGACAAATAGGGGCGGCTGGGGACCGTTTATGGACACCTGGCCACCCCCACGCGGCTGGGGACTGTGTGTGGGCACCCGGCCGCGGGGCGGCTGGGGACTGAGTATGAATACCAGGCTACCGACTCAGCCATGACGTGGTGGCCAGATTCCACCTCCACATGCCTAAAAGGCCCAATTTCAAGTGCAAGCAAGCTAGCAGTATGGTATTGCAGCCTGGGGGTGGGTGGGTGGCAGGCTGCATACTTGCGCTTGTATTGCAAGTTATGAGGGAGGTACAATTGAACACTGCCCTGGGACAAGGACTTGCACGGGGATAGTTGCAAGTCTGCATCTTCTGATGCGGCAAGGATCACTTCTGATAGGCACACTTTTAGGCAGTGACCTGGGTGTCAGAGATGCTTCCAGGGGTCTTCCCCATGCTGTTCCCATGTCTTTTTAGCACTGTATGGATGTGTCACACAGCACATGGCCAGATAAGGTTGTAAAATGTTAAAATGACATTTCCCGGTGAATGCATTTGTCACGGTTGGAAGCAATACAAACGTGCAAAAACGCATAAAAAATGCTACTTGTGAACAAAGCCCAAGGTGTGGAGGAGTATTTTTGTTTTTGGTTATTTAGTTTACCTTATACACAAGTCTTTACCCTGGAAAGGATGTTCCTTAACCCCTTTCCGACCTGGTCAGTAATAGTACGCACCAGGTCGGGAAGGCCGGTTCAGCGGGGGCTCCGGCGGTGAGCCCGCACTGAAGCGAGCACATGTCAGCTGATTATTGGAATCGCAATCCACCCGGGGCTGTTAACATGTTAAATCTCTGACAGTGGCATTTAACTCGCGCTTCCGGGAGTCCTAAGCCCCGCCCATCAGTGACCCCGTCACGTGATCTCGGGTCACCAATGGGTGGGCATGACAACTCAGGGTCTGCAGCAGACGCCTGTGGTTGTCATATCTCAATTGCTATGAGCGCCACCTAGTGGTCAGCGCTCATAGCAAGTGAGCATTTCTCCTGCATACAAGCGATCTGCTCATCGCTTGTATGCAGTAGAAGCAATCAGACAACTGCTGCTTCTAGTCTCCTCTGGAGACTACAGAAGCAAGCAGAAAGTGTAAAAAAAAATTTTTAAAAAAATAAAAAAAATAAAAAATATATAAAAGTTTAAGTCACCCCCCTTTCGCCCCATTCAAAATAAAATAGATATATATAAAAAAAAAAAAACACATACACATATTTGGTATCGCCACGTTCAGAATCTATCAATATAAAAGAAGAATTAATACAATCAGTAAACGGTGTAACGAGAAAAAAAATTTAAACGACAGAATTAAGTTTTTTTGGTCGCTACAACTTTGCAATAAAATGCAATAACGGGCGATCAAAACATCGGATCTACCCTGAAATGGTATCAATAAAAACGTCAGCCCGGCACCCAAAAAATAAGCCCTCACCTGGCCCTAGATCCCGAAAAATGGAGAAGCTAAGGGTCTCGGAAAATGGCGTCATTTTTTTTTTTTTTTTAGCAAGCTTTGGATTTTTTTTTCACCACTTAAATAAAAAAGAACCTATACATGTTTGGTGTCTATGAACTCGTAACGACCTGGAAAATAATGATGGCAGGTCAGTTTTAGCAATCTGTGAACGTGGTAAAAAAAGGACCCAAAAAACAACTGTGGAATTGCATTTTTTTTGCAGTTTCACTGCACTTGGAATTTTTTTCCCATTTTCCAGCACACGATATGGTAAAACCAGTGATGGTGTTTAAAAGTACAACTCGTCCCACAAAAAATAAGCCCTCACATGGCCATATTGAACGAAAATTAAAAAAGTTCTGGCTCTGGGAAGAAGGGGAGCAAAAAAGGAAAACACAAAAACAGAAAGACCCATGGTCGTTAAGGGGTTAACATATTTCACAGGAAAGCACTTTCACTTTCGTTTTTGAACGTTTTATTGTGAGCCTGTAAAAGTGGCTTAATACCTCTGACCACGTTGTTGACAGCAGTGACCTGGGGGTCAGAAATGCTTCCAGGGGCGATCCCCATGCTGTCCCCATGTCATTTGAGCACTGTCACTATCGTTTTGGGCACTTTTTAGGCTTTCTACAGACTGCCGGGGGTGCCGCCGCAAAAATGTTCGGGTCTCCCATAGACTAATATTGGGCTCGTTGCTCGGGTCGAGCACCCGAGTATCACAGTGAGCTCGGCCCGAGCTTCGAGCACCCGAGCATTTTAGTGCTCGCTCAACACTAGTAATAAAGCATTTTTTAATGTGAAAATATCACCGTTTATGTTGTCCCTTTTGCCACTCCCCCCCTTATACATAAAAATATGTTGATTCAGGAGATGGTAACTGAGCCCATAACACAACACAAGTCATTAAATATGTCAATTAAGTTGACGAGTTGCAGTTTTCTGAATCAAGATAACCTGCTGCGTCAAGATAGGTGTGTCCACTTGCAAAATTTTGTGGATCTATACCGTGGCATCTGATGTGCGGATGTGTCCTTATTTGCCTTTACTTTTGACGTTACATACATTAAGATGAGTAGCGTTAGGTGAATATTTTAAAAAATCATTCAAGTAGAGAAGGTTAATGCTTAATCAAAAATATGCTTCCTCAAAGGGCACAATCAGACGGTGGTATAAATTGGAGCGGGATTGGAACGCAGTACATGGACTGGATAGTGTCTCTCCTGACCTGAGCATAGAAATATATGAAGCTGTCACGCTCGGGTCGGGAGAGCCTTTGGCCAGTCTGTTCACTGCATCCTGATCTTACTCTGATTTATACTGCAGTCTGACTGTGCCCATACACTAACATGGTGCTCCGCAAGGTGCATAAAAAAGATCAAAATCCAATATGAAGAAGAATGAATGTATATGGCACTCACCAATGTTAAAAACGTCAGCAGACTTTATTCTAAAGAAGTAAAATTACTGTGACCAGGAAGAAGCATCTGCTCAGTGCGAAACATCTGTTGTCCGTGCTATGTATTGTTCCACATACTACAATGCTGTAATTTTCCTTCTTTGGCATAAAGCCTGCTAAAGTTTTTTTTTACGTGGGTGAGTGCCTCATATTTATTCTACTTCTTCATATTTTTAAAAATAATCATTTTGTGATACTTTGTCAGGAGATGTCTATTCTATATGTCGACTCCTAGTCATTGTGATGTCTATTTCAGTTTATTGAGGGTTTTGCTAGCATGTTGTGATATTGTATTGAATTTGTTGAATTTAACCAAATTTGAGCAAAGGTAAAGGTGGATGCATGCGTGTGTTCACCTAGAATTAGTAGACGTAGAGATGTACAGACTTCTATGGGTGCATTATTATTGTACTATATAACTCCAAGGTTATACGAGTCCATGCACATAAAACATTACATTCCCCGCCAATTATTCCTATTACATAATGCGATATGAACTGTGAAATATGTTCCTATAGAATAAAAGTTACCCGCACAACAATTTTTTATCAGTTATCATAAAATAAGCCTCTTCCAGTCTCAGGATTGAATTATTGAAACAATAAAGAGGAAAGTTTGATGGAAGCTTCACCATCTATCTGTTCTTTGTCATTTCTACTCTAGCAGTGAAAGACTACTTTACTCTGGTGGTCACAGATCCCTGCGCTTCTGCATCTGACAATGAAAAAGCATGTGAGACAGTAAAAATAACCGGAGGACGGGGTCAAGTAGATGATACAATGAGCTTCTCAATTTCACAAGAATACAAGAATAGCTGCTAACGGGAAACCTTCTCCATTTTCTTACTCTTCTTCTTCTTTATCTGTGCACTAGATCATTTTTTATAGAAATGATTATGTCATCTAGATCAGTCTGAAACTGATAATACAAATAATATAAATATAATACACAGTATACACTTAACAGCTATAAAAATAAGGGCTTGTTCACATGCTGTATTTTTGTTGCGTTATTTTTCCCATATATTTTTTTTTTCATGCAAAATGAATGAGATTTCTGAAATCTCATTAATACAGTGCGGTTTTTTTTGACCTACGGGGTGTTTTTTTTTTTGTAAGTGCAGCATGTTCATTATTTCAAGAACTCTAGAGAGCGGCAAAAGCGCACACAATAGGGCAGTACCCTACCCTACTGAACATCACTGAGGGGGTGGTTGGTTGAAGGGACAACTAGGGATCAGCGGACGTACTTCAACCAGAACGCCAAACCCCATTGAAAATATAGTTTGCCCAAACTGTGAAAAGAAAAATATTCTTTCTCTCTCTCGTAACCCCCGTAGCTTCCGAACACTGCGACGGACTTCAGGAGAAAGTTTGTGTTCGGCGTTCTGCCCTGGACAGTGACTGTCCGGTATGAACGCAAAACATTTCTGTTCGGGTTCACCCTTCTCTAGGCACAACATGTATTTAAGTGTGAATATCCGCTGCTGCTGCTCCGTGGCTGAAGGAGATGTCTTCCAGATGTGTATCTATTAGAATGGATATAATCATGTTAGGCGGGCTGGGCTGTGGGAAATGAGGAGCCTTTGAGCTTCAGATAAGATTTGTAATAGAACCAATGTGTTTCGGTGTCAGACCAGCACCTTTTTCAAAGTAAAGAAAAACAAATGACAAATTGTCATTTGGGTTTTTGACCTATAGAAATGTGCTGGTCTAGTGTCGAAACGCGTTGGTACTAATGAAAACCTTCTCTGAAGTTCCAAGGCTCCTCATTTCCCGCAACAAAACCCACCTAACGTGATTCTCTCATTTCTGCTAAAATGTATTCTTGCATTTTTACTACAGTTTTTTTTCCCAATGAGATCACTATGGGATACCATTAGCAGCAAAAAAAAATAAAAAATAAAAAATACGTATACAAAAAGCACGTAACAAATATGCAGAATTTTTGTTGCAATTTTTGAGCCATAGTCTGACTTTTTCGTGCTGAAAAAAAGGCAACAAATAAGCTACACCTCAATATATTTGAATTGAACGAATAATATTGATTATCTTGTGATATTGCCATCCTTCAAGTGGTGGGAAATAGTAAAGGCATTCTGTTGGCAGGATTTTACACCCCATACTTTTTATATACTCATGTAGCTCTTTCAAAGACAAGTTTAGTAATACCTTTACATGGTCAGTCCGTTCCTTCGTCCCTGAGACATCAGCATTGGAATTGGTGTGTAAATGAGGCTGAAAGATTATGATATATATGAAGCCTCTGTCACTCCAGCTCTATTCCCAGCCCAGAGCCACCTCCTGCGTAACTGACAGATACTTTGCCTGAAGTCACATCATGGAGGCAGTCAGTAAAGCAGGAGGAGGTGGCGCTGGACAATGAATAGAGCTGGAGTGACAGAGGCTTCAGATCCATCATAGCCCTTCAGCCTCATTTGCAAAAGAACTCAAACTCTGATTTCTTAGTATCACAAGAACAAGTTGGCCATGTAAAAGTATTGCTGGACTTGTTTTTGAAACATGCAGATATAAATAATTTGGGGGGTGAAATCTTGCTGATGGATTCCCTTTAAAATGTTTTTCAATTAACCAGCGGCTAGATGGCGATATTCCAGGTATGCAGTAGTTAGCACCTAGTACAAGTGGTCAAAGGAAAGACATCCTGTGTAATGGAGACAAGGTCAATGTTGCCAAGAGTTTTTGCATAGAACCAGATAGATCATCTGGTCTGAATTTCCGCAGAAGAGTCACTGTAGCTTTATCAGATCATTCTAAACCCTGTCCACCACTGAAAGGACCAGCAATGGACACATGAGCATTAGAACTGGACCATGGAGCAATAGAAGAAGGTGCGT
Source organism: Phyllobates terribilis (assembly GCF_046119375.1). Lineage (NCBI taxonomy): Eukaryota > Metazoa > Chordata > Amphibia > Anura > Dendrobatidae > Phyllobates > Phyllobates terribilis. Next base: position 150,148,204 of record NW_027362768.1, read on the forward strand.
TGGTCTGATGAATCACATTTTACATGATTTGGCCACTCAGGTGCATGTCTGTCTCTTACCTGGGTAAAAGATGCCACCAACATCCACTACGGGAAGAAGTCAAGCCAGTGGATCCAGTGTGAAGCTTTGGGCAATGTTCTTCTCAGAAACCTTGGATCCTGGCATTCATGTAGATGTCACAAATAGGACATACCTATTCATTGAATAGACCAAGCACAATACCTTCCTGGAGAGGTATTTCCTAATGGAAGTGGCCCCTTTCAGCCAGATACTGCTCCTAATGCACTATAAAAACTGTGCTGGAAAAACAAGACTTATCCACGGAAGCTGAAACAAACAGCCTACAGGACTTATAGGGATCTCCTAGTAACATTTTGGCACCAGATACCAGAAGGCACCTTCAGAGATCTTCTTGACGAGTCAATGAATCTTTGGTTCAGAACTGTTTTAGTGGCATGAGGAGGACCTGTAGAATATTATACAGGTAGTTGTAATATTATGGTTGATCCATGTATAGATATACACACGTAGTGAAAATTGTTGGTACCCCTCGTTTAATGAAAGAAAAACCCACAATGGTCACAGAAATAACTTGAATCTGACAAAAGTAATAATAAATTATAAATCTATGAAAATGAACAAATGAAAGTCAGTCATTGCTTTTCAACCCTGCTTCCACAGAATTAAAAAAAAATTAAACTCATGAAATAGGCCTGGACAGAAATGATGGTTCTTCTTAACTTAATATTTTGTTGAACAACCTTTTGAGGCAATCACTGCAATCAAACGATTCCTGTAACTGTCAATGAGACTTCTGCACCTCTCGACAGGTATTTTGGCCCACTCCTCATGAGCAAACTTCTCCAGTTGTCTCGTGGTTGAAGGTTGCCTTCTCCAGACGGCATGTTTCAGCTCTTTCCAAAGATGCTCAATAGGATTTAGGTCAGGGCTCATAGAAGGCGACTTCAGAATAGTCCAATATTTTCCTCTTAGCCATTCTTGGGTGTTTTTAGCTGTGTGTTTTGGGTCATTATCCTGTTGCAAGACCCATGACCTGCGACTGAGACCAAGCTTTCTGACACTGGGCAGCACATTTCTCTCTAGAATCCCTTGATAGTCTTGAGATTTCATTATACCCTGCACAGATTCAATACACCCTGTGCCAGATGCAGCAAAGCAGCCCCAGAACATAACAGAGCCTCCTCCATGTTTCACAGTAGGGACAGTGTTCTTTTCTTGATATGCTTCATGTTTCCCATCTGTGAACATAGAGCTGATGTGCCTTGCCAAAAACTTCCATTTTTGTCTCATCTGTCCATAGGACATTCTCCCAGAAGGTTTGTGGCTTGTTAACCCCTTAACAACATTAGACGTACTAATACGCGTCTGTGCCCTGGGACTTAAGAGCCAGACCCGTATTAGTACGTCATGGCGATCGCGCGCGCACACAGGCTGTGCGGGCGCGATCGCCGCCGGGTGTCAGCTGATTGTCACAGCTGACACCCGGTACTATGTGCAGGGAGCGGTCCTGCACAGCTCCCAGCACATTAACCCCCGCGATGCTGCGATCGAAGTCGGTGGCAAGGGGAGGTGATCGCAGATACTCACCTCCTCTTCTGGCTTCCAGCGCTGACTGCCGTGGCTTCCAGGATGTTGCCATGACGACCCGATGTCGTCATGACAACATCCGGGTCACCAGACAGCAGGAAGATTTTTTGGACATGCGCAGTGCATCTCCAAACAATCTTCTCCCTGTCCAGCGCTGACAGCCTGCATGACACAGGGATGGTGCTGCATTCCTGTGCCATGCAGGCGATCAGAGAAAAAAAAGTGAAAGTCTCACAGTGGGACAAAGTAATAAAGTATTAAAACTATCAGAAAGTGAAAAAAAAAATAAAAAAAAATGTAAAAATATAAAAAAATAAAATAAAAAAATAATCCACCAAAAATAAAAATATAATGTACCCATCAATAAATATTATTATGAAAAAAAACAAAAAAACAATAAAAGCACACATATTTGGTATCGCCGCATCCGGAACAACCTGACCTATAAAACTGTCCCACTAGTTAACCTCTTCAGTGAACACGGTAAAAAAAAAAAAAAAAAAAACGAAGCAAAAAAACAATGCTTTATCACCATACCGCTAAACAAAAAATGGAATAACACGCGATCAAAAAGACAAATATAAATAAAAATGGTACAGCTGAAAAGGTCATCTCGTCCCGCAAAAAACAAGCCACCAGACAGCTCCATCAGCCGAAAAATAAAAAAGTTATAGCTCTCAGAATAAAGCTATGCTAAAAAATAATTTTTTCTATAAAATAGCTTTTATTATGTAAAAGTGCAAAACATAGAAATACGAGATAAATGTGGTACCGCTGTAAACGTACTGACCCGAAGAATAAAGCTTCAACTCATAGAATAAAAAAAACAATTCCTGAATTGTTGGTTTTTGTTTATTCTGCCTCCCAAAAATTGGAATAGAAAGCGATCAAAAAATGTCACGTGCCTGAAAATGGCACCAATAACAACGTCAACTCATCCCGCAAAAAACAATCCGTCAAATGACTGTCTGCCAAAATCTGGAAAAATTATAGCTCTCAAAATATGGCGATGCAAAAAACTAGATTTTACAAAAAATACGTCTTTTAGTGTGTGACAGCTGTCAGTCATAAAAACCCCATATGATTCTGGTATCGCTGTAGTCTCACCGACCCGAAGAATAAGGTCGTCTAATCACTTATACCGCATGAGGAACGGCGTAAAAAATAAACTCTCAGGTTAGGGTTGTGCTAGGGTTAGGGTTGTGCTACGGTTAGGGTTGTGCTAGGGTTAGGGCTGTGCTAGGGTTAGGGTTGTGCTAGGGTTAGGGTTGTGCTATGGTTAGGGCTGGGGCTGGGGTTGGGGTTGTGATGGGGTTGGGATTTTTTTCAAAAGTAAGAAAAAAAGATGACGATATGGCGACTAGTGTTGAGCGCAAGTGCTCGCTACTTGAGTTTGCATCGGGTGTTCTGGTATGCATTGAGTATCGTGGGTATTTGAGTGACATGCTCGAGTCTCCGCCCCATATGCTTCACGGCCCAAAAAACTTTGCGGGGATTGCCTGCCATGCACGAGCGATCCCCGCATGTTTTGTTTTGGGTGTCTAATAACCGTGAAACATCCGGGCGGGGACTCGAGCATGTCACTCGAGCACACGCAGTACATGGTGCATACCTGAGTACCCGATGCAAACTCAAGTAGCGAGCACTTGCGCTCAAGACTAATGACAACTTATTCAACATGATGACCTAATGTTATCAAATTCTGTGTCATACTTCTGGGTTCAAAATGTTCACTATACACCTTAATAAAATCCTTGAGGGGTATAGTTTCCAAAATGGGGTCACTTGTGGGGGAGCTCCACTGTTTAGGCACATCAGGGGCTCTCCAAACGCGACATGGTGTCCGCTAACAAATTGAATGGAAAATCGGCTCAAATTGTTAGCGGACGCCATGTTGCGTTTGGAGAGCCCCTGTGTGCCCAAACATTGGAGCTCCCCCACAAGTGACCCCATTTTGGAAACTAGACCCCCCCAAGGCACCTATCTAGATGCATAGTGAGCACTTGGAACCCTTAGGTGCTTCACAAATTGATTCCTAAAAATGAAAAAGTGTTTTTTTTTTCACTTTTTCATTTTTACGAATCAATTTGTGAAGCACCTGGGGGTTCCAAGTGCTCACTATGCATCTAGATATGTGCCTTGGGGGGTCTAGTTTCCAAAATGGGGTCACTTGTGGGGGCGCTCCAATGTTTGGGCACACAGGGGCTCTCCAAACGCAACATGGTGTCCGCTAATTGAGCCGATTTTCCATTCAATTTGTTAGCGGACACCATGTTGGATTTCGAGAGTCCCTGTGTGCCCAAACATTGGAGCTCCCCCACAAGTGACCCCATTTTGGAAACTAGACCCCCCAAGGCACCTATCTAGATGCATAGTGAGCACTTGGAACCCCCAGGTGCTTCACAAATTGATTCGTAAAAATGGAAAATATTTTTTTTTCCACTTTTTCATTTTTACGAATCAATTTGTGAAGCACCTGGGGGTTCCAACTGCTCACTATGCATCTAGATAGGTGCCTTGGGGGGTCTAGTTTCCAAAATGGGGTCACTTGTGGGGGAGCTCCAATGTTTGGGCACACAGGGACTCTCCAATTGCAAAATTTTCAAAATTTTCGCCAAATTTCAGTTTTTTTCACAAATAAACGCAAGTGATATCGAAGAAATTTTACCACAATCATGAAGTACAATATGTCATGAAAAAACAGTCTCAGAATCAGGGGGATCCGTTGAAGCGTTCCAGAGTAATTACCTCATAAAGTGACAGTGGTCGGAATTGTAAAAATTGGCCTGGTCATTAACGTGCAAACCACCCTCGGGGGTTAAGGGGTTAACATGTAGTTTGGCGAATTCCAATCTGGCTTTTTTATGATTTTTTTTCAATAATGGTGTTCTCCTTGGTCGTCTCCCATGAAGTCCACTTTGGATCAAACAACGATGGATGGTTCGATCTGACGCTGATGTTCCTTGAGCTTGAAGTTCACCTTTAATCTCTTTAGAAGTTATCTTGGGCTCTTTTGTTACCATTTGTATTATCCGTCCCTTTGATTTCTCATTAATTTTCCTCCTGCGGCCACGTCCAGGGAGGTTGGCTACCGTCCCACGGATCTTAAATTTCTGAATAATATGTGCAACTGTAGTCACAAGAACATCAAGCTGCTTGGAGATGGTGTTATAACATTTACCTTTAACATGCTTGTCTATAATTTTCTTTCTAATCTCCTGAGACTATTCTTTCCTTTGCTTCCTCTGGTCCATGTTGAGTGTGGTACACACCATGTCACCAAACAGCACAGTGAATATCTGTAGGCCTATATACTGGCCCACTGACTGATTACAAGATTGTAGACACCTGTGATGCTAATTAGTGGACACAACTTGATTTAACATGTCCCTTTTGTCACATTATTTTCAGGGGTACCATCATTTCTGTCCAGACCTATTTCATGAGTTTAATTTTTTTTTTAAATTCTGTGGATGCAGGGTTGAAAAGCAATGTCTGACTTTCATTTGTTCAGTTCCATAGATGCTTAATTTATTATTACCTTTGTCAGATTCAAGTTATTTCTGTGACCATTGTGGGTTTTTCTTTCATTAAACGAGGGGTACCAACAATTTTCACTACGTGTATATATAGTCTCATGAGCACTAAGAATCTAAATACGACTTCTGATTACTTAAGATGAGCCATAGAATATATTCAAATGCTAATGAAACACAGAAAAATGAATTATTGTTCTTTCAGATAAGCCATAGCATTGAACAGAACAAAAGTCTTGGAGCTTTACATATATATTTTTTGAAAAGTGGTGGCAAACACAGTTGGTTTTGGAAGCCCTATTTGCTTACAATTGGTCATGTCAGGCTCCAGGCATTTGTGGACTGATGGCCAAAAATCACGATTGGCCCTATGTTTACAGCATTTTTGGCTTGAGCGTAAGTGTAGAGCATGTTTAATGAGATCACTATGAGCTACCCAAGCCGATCGGACCTTTGCATTTTTTGATGTTCTTACTGGTACTGACATGGTCTTCTGTTAAATTTTTATGGTATGTATTTCCTACATATAAGGCAATACAGACGTCAATACAGAACCCTATGTTAGTCTCCATTAGCTCATTAATAGTTGAGATGTCTCGTCACATCTTCGCTTTCTCTATGAGTTTCATAAAGCTGTAACATAATCATTTAGATGTTAGACGAAAATGGTGAAAAAACGTATAATAAACTTGGGTAAAACTCTGCTATTCAATATTTCAAGTTGGATACTGTCAAAAATATATGCTTATTGTATGCAATGGAGAAATGCACAAGTGGATAAACAGTTCTACAGACATGTTTTATGTACACATATATTGTACCGCTATCAGCATGTAGACCCATGACTAGTAAACACACGGATAAAGACTTGTTAATTGGCATTTGGTTTATGGATCACATGAGCTGTAAAGAGATGCAGTTTATCGGTAAATAGTGCACACCATTAAATCCCCCTGTAAAGGCTGCTGGCTGTCTCAGGAGAGAGAAGAATTATATGGGTACGGTTACGTTGCATTAAGGTTAACTATGCCATACACTCTGGAGACAAGTTCTTGATGTTTGTGAGCTCTGTGAAGAGAGACACTTTGGAAATTTGTGCTAAAAGGCAGTAAATAGAGCGGCACCCGCCCAACATACACGAGAACTCGGAAAAGGACCGATATGTGAAATATTAATAATAAAGGATCAGTGGTCGCTAACGCAATATATAGACATCATCTATTAATGATATACTGTCTAAAAAAATATAACCTCACTCTTAGAGTGTGTGCAGCCAAAAACATGCATTTTTAAAGTGGGAGACACTTCAGGAATCGTTCCTTTCCTCTGGAGTTTTATAAAGCTGAAGCGCCTTTTTTTTCTTTTTTTTTTGTATTTTTTTCAGCATTTATTTGGCGTCTTTTTAGGGACTTTTTTATTCCATTAATCAATGAAGAAGATGGTAGCCTTTTTTATGAGCAAAAATTCTGAAAAAATACTCAAAAAGATGCATGGACGTCTTCTGAGTTTTCCTATTGACTTCTATTGTAAAGTATAGAGCGTCTTCCAATTAAAAAATGCCTGAAGAATGGTCACTTGTTTTAACCACTTACACTTTTTTTGAAACCTGAAGAGGTTAAAAGATGCTCAAAAGCAGAACCCATGAATAGTAAGTTGTTTTACAATAGAAATTAATATGTTCATTCTTTTGGGCATTTTCTGAGCGCTTTTTCCAATGGTTTTTGGAGAGGAACCACTTCAAATCCACCAGAAAAAAAATGTTGTTCTGAACATACCTTTAATTGCCTACCACAGTAGTTTTTTTTTCAGTGAAAGATCCACTTTTTGTCAGGCTTAAAAATGTTTTCCTTCCTTAGATGCCCCTGTGCCGCCATAAAGTAATTTACTTAGAGTAGTTGTTCCACAACCAAGCCTTTATCATACATGACCATTCTTCTTCTACTCCATACTGCCTATGGGCAAAAAATGTATATATAAGACCTTCTTAATAATGATAGACATGGTTAGTTATTGCGCTTGGTCAACAACCACCAAATAGATGGCCATGCTGCTTCTTCTCTATTCTTCCCACCATCTAAGAAGAAAGTACAATTTTTCCAGTTCACTTTCCAAGAATTAAAAATAGTTCAAGCCACATGATTGTCTCGTAGATGGTGCACGGCAGCGGATCCCACCTGGGCTATTGGATGCTCCAGTATAGTTAAATGGTTAGATGAAAGGAAGTCCAACATTCATCTTCAAAGATAAAACATCTGAATTCTTTATTTCATCACATTAAAATCCAATGTGATAAAAAATATTGAGTAGAAAAGAGTAGCCTTATGCTTCTACAGTACAAGTTTCAAAACGATATTGTTAAACGGTTCATAGTCATGGCTAAAGATCTTTAGGCATGACTAAGAACCATTTAACCATATTGGTTTGAAATGTGTGGGCTCAAAACACTACTCTTGAATTATTTTTTTTATCATATTGGATTTTAATCTCGTGAACCATGCTATCTAGACATCCTAGAAAGATGAGATATGGAAATGGATGGCGAAAGTCTCACAAAATATAAATGAGAAGCAAACTAGAGAAAAGCCTGTTGGCTTTATATCAAGATCTACTGGTATGATCTTCTAGTTAGCCACTACTTGTGTGGAGACCAATAAATAATATTTTATCCTAAGTTTTTCTAAGATTGGTTAATATTTGAAATAAGTGGATTTTTTTAAATTAGAGTTCGCTGACTTTGCCAAATTTTCCTAAAAAAATTGATTTGCGGCAAATAAATATATGCAAATCTCAATACTGTAACGTACGTAATTGCATGGACAATACAGAGAGAGAAACAGAACTCCGTTGAATATAAGAGCATCGACTTTACAAAAGTGAGAGAGAGGACCTTGCTGACTATAAAAGTTTACACTCTACAGGAGAGAGAGGACCCCACTGACTATAAAAGTTTACACTCTACAGGAGAGAGAGGACCCCACTGACTATAAAAGTTTACACTCTACAGGAAAGAGGGCCCTGCTGACCATAAGAGCTTACACTCTACAGAAGTGAGAGAGAGGATCCCACTGACCATAAGAGCTTATAATCTACAGACTTACTCAGTGACTCTGGAGATGGAAATCGACTCTGCCATACAAATTGTGCTCCATTGGGATCTGCTGATCTATGATGATCCAGGTCCTGACCACCACTGTACAAGGTATGATAATCCGCTAGATGTCATAGCTGCAGGGCATTATGGGGAGGCAATGCAAAATGATAATAAGCCAGCTCTCTAATGCTTCAACTGTATATGAAATGTTGCCGAATGAATCAAATCTCAAAATGTTCGAATTCCCGTGAAAGCACAATTTTCAGGAAATGCAACTTTAACTTGATCTTCTCATCTGTAGTTACCATGAAGCTGTAATACAATTCAATTTCTTTTGGGTGCAACACCCAAACCACCTTCAGTTCGACTGACCAGAAAAAACCCTACGGTTCTTAGTTTTTAGTTAGTGTATTCTTAGTTCATTAGGGCTACCAGAGCTAGATCAGTAGAACGTGGAGGGTGTCCTGTATGTGGTCCTATAAGAGATGTGCAGAGCTGATCTTCCGCCTAGAATATATGGTTCAAGTATAAATATAAATTTGTTCTTTCATTATCCTTATTTAACCACATTCAAAACTTTTTCTGGCCACAAATATTTTGTAGTCTTTTTTTCTGTGTTGACTTTTTAGATTATTCATGTTTGACCCTTTGTGGTTTCTGAGGTCTGCAGATTGTTTGCGAATGCAAATACTAATGGAATCCAGGAAAAAGAAGCTTAAGTGTTGACAGTTTGAGTGTGATCTCATGGGGTCTTTTCCTGATCTCCAGTAAATTATTTTGGCTGACATTTTGCCATATTCAGTAAACAGATGTGGTTATAATAGTTGTGAGATGCTAAATTATGTACAAATAAAATGTACTTTACTCTGTAAAGCCGAATTTGGCCTGAATTTGTGCTCACATTTTAATGACCTTTTGCTGTAATATTTTGTTCTGCTAAATAAATTAATTTGCAGGTATGCAGACAGTTTATTGGAAATATAGTCCCTTAAGCACAAGCAATTTTTTTTAAAGGGGAATAATTTCTATCCAGTGAGTCCCAAGTTAGAGAAATTGCCAAAATGTGGTGATTACATTTACTTTCTATGAGAAATATTGCAATTTTTGGCACAAAATCTCCATTAGGCTGTGTGCCCACTGTGCGTTTTTTAAGCATTTCCACAGCAGCAATTCCATCTCAGAAACGCTTAAAAAATTCTTGGTAGAAGGTCTGCCATGTTCCCCAATGATAATCCGCAGAAATTTCCGCTGCGGATTATCATTGCGGAAAAATCCGCAGCACTACCAATTTTTTTGCGTAAGTTTTTGCCGCCATTGACTTGCATTGAATCTCTTAATATCCGCATGACTACATGTGCACATGCGGATATTAAGCGATTCAATGTGCGGATGGTACCCGGGTCTAGAGAAGTGGAGACTCTCCTCCGGACCCGGGTACCATAGAACCTGTAAAAAAAAAGATTTTAAAATAAAAAATAAACATTATACTTACCATCTGATGGCCCCCAGTCTCCTTAGCGATGCGTCCTGGCTCCCCGGCAGCTCGCGATGGTCTAATTTTTTACCATTCTTTTTAACTATTAACTTGGTCACACTATATAAATCCATGCCGGTTGCATGGATTTATATAGTGTGACCAAGTTGACAAGCACTTTCCTAGTGATGCTAAAATCGCTTGGAAAAGCGCTTGACAACCCGCATGTGGAAATGCAAGTGAAAAACGCGGGACATACGGTTGTCCCTGGCAGGAAAAACGCATGTAAGAACCGCATGTACAATCCGCATGCGTTTTTTTCTGCCTGGGAGATGCAGAAACGCTCAGGAAAAATCTGGAGCATTTCTGCATCGTGGGCACATAGCCTTAATCTCACTCTTACTGGGGAGTCTCTGCACTGCAGAAAAAAGTGACGGCCACTAGAGTCCATTTAGAAATTGTGCAAAATATTTTTTATTTAACACATAAATGTAGATTTCATATACAGTACAGACCAAAAGTTTGGACACACCTTCTCATTTAAAGAATTTTCTGTATTTTCATGACTATGAAAATTGTACATTCACACTGAAGGCATCAAAACTATGAATTAACACAGGTGGAATTATATACTTAACAAAAAAGTGTGAAACAACTGAAAATATGTCTTATATTCTAGGTTCTTCAAAGTAGCCACCTTTTGCTTTCATGACTACTTTGCACACTCTTGGCATTCTCTTGATGAGCTTCAAGAGTTAGTCACCCAAAATGGTTTTCACTTCACAGGCATGCCCTGTCAGGTTTAATAAGTGGGATTTCTTGCCTTATAAATGAGGTTATGATCATCAGTTGTGTTGTGCAGAAGTGTGGTGGATACACAGCTGATAGTCCAACTGAATAGACTGTTAGAATTTGTATTATGGCAAGAAAAAAGCAGCTAAGTAAAGAAAAACGAGTGGCCATCATTACTTTAAGAAATGGAGGTCAGTCAGTCGGAAAAATTTGGAAAACTTTGAAAGTGTCCCCAAGTGCAGTTGCAAAAATCATCAAGTGCTACAAAGAAACTGGCTGACATGAGGACCGCCCCAGGAAAGGAAGACCAAGAGTCACCTCTGCTTCTGAGGATAAGTTTATCCGAGTCACCAGCCTCAGAAGTCGCAGCAGCAGCTCAGATTAGAGACCAGGTCAATGCCACAAAGAGTTCTAGCAGCAGACACATCTCTTCAACAACTGTTTAGAGGAGACTTTGTGCAGCAGGCCTTCAAGGTAAAATAGCTGTTAGGAAACCACTGCTAAGGACAGGTGTGGCACCCCAGGGGTCTGGTTTCCACAGTAACAAGCAATGTTATGTCTGAGAGCAGGTGGGAGGTCTCTTGGTCAGGGATCCTGTGCATGCCACACCTCCTGCCCAGTCCTGGGAGGGGAAGAACTTCCCCTATATAAACCTAGGGCTGAGGCAGGGTTAGTGAGTAGAGAAGAAGTAGAGACAGAGAAGCAGATATAGGAAAAGAACATCAGGAGCTCTGTGGGAGCAGTGCTATAAGGAGTCAGGGGCTGGCAGCTGCAGAGCTCGCCCTGACTGAGAAGTTATCACCGGACCCGGAGTCCGAGGCTGTGGGGACTAACTCCTATCCAGCAGCAGAAACCGACCGGCAGGGGATTGCAGGTCCTCTGGCCCAGAAACCCGAAGGCACGGTCACACGCGTGGGACCAGCACCGCCGTCGTGGAGCAAAAGTTACTAGAAGGCCCCGAGTCACCGGCCATACGGGTGAGCACCACACGGTACACTCAGGGACGTGGGCTACTTATACCCGCCTCTAGCAAGGTAGCCAGAAGAGTATCGTTAGTTTGGGAGGCCTACAACTCCGCCTGGCCAGGGGAGATCCCATCTGCTCAAGGACTGACCAGGCCCCAATCGCTAGCCAGTACTCCGGGAGGGTCTATCTTTGTCACCAGTAAAGACCCTGAACTACACCGTACCGTCTCCGAGTGGTTCCTGCTACCCCCATCATCCACGTCGGCTGCCCTGAGGCCATACCCCTCCCGTTGGGGGTTATACTATCACGCTGCACAATCCTACCACCGGCCTCAGCGGTCTGCCCTGCAGCAGCAGCTCCTTAGCTGTACTCAACGGGTGGCGTAGTCGTCCAACATCTACCGCTGATACAGCGCCACTTAGTCTGACTCCCTGGGCACGGACCGGATCACCGCCACGAGACTACAACCCTCAACAGATCCGGCTCCGGGTAAGCTCCCGCGTGCGCAACGCTGCGCGACACAGGCCCAGGGGCGCGTCACGGGCAAGAAGCAGAAGAGACTTGTTTGGTCTAAAGAACACAAGGAATGGACATTAGACCAGTGGAAATCTGTGCTTTGGTCTGATGAGTCCAAATTTGAGATCTTTGGTTCCAACCACCGTGTCTTTGTGCGATGCAGAAATGGTGAACGGATGGACTCTACATGCCTGGTTCCCACCGTGAAGCATGGAGGAGGAGGAGGAGGTGTAATGGTGTGGGGGTGCATACTGAACCAGCATGGCTACCTCAGCATCTTGCAGCGGCATGCTATTCCATCCTGTTTGAGTTTAGTTGGACCATCATTTATTTTTCAATAGGACAATGACCCCAAACACACCTCCAGGTGTGCTATTAGGTAAGGGCTATTTGACCAAGAAGGAGAGTGATGGGGTGCTACGCCAGATGACCTGGCCTTCACAGTCACCAGACCTGAACCCAATCGAGATGGTTTGGGGTGAGCTGGACCGCAGAGTGAAGGCAAAAGGGCCAACAAGTGCTAAGCATCTCTGAGAACTCATTCAAGATTGTTGGAAGACCATTTCCGGTGACTATCTCTTGAAGCTCATCAAGAGAATGCCAAGAGTGTGCAAAGCAGTCATCAAAGCAAAAGGTGGCTACTTTGAAGAACCTAGAATATAAGACATATTTTCAGTTGTTTCACACTTTTTTGTTAAGTATATAATTCCACATGTGATAATTCATAGTTTTGATGCCTTCAGTGTGAATGTACAATTTTCATAGTCATGAAAATACAGAAAAATCTTTACATAAGAAGGTGTGTCCAAACTTTTGGTCTGTTCTGTATATACAAGCAGTCCACAGTGAAGGAACATGATGCTGAGGACAATAATACAACTATAAAAACATGTGACGCTGCGGCAACACGTAGCTAGCCTATTCAGCAGTGTATAGAGAATTTATTTATGACTAAGAGAGACTCAGGGAGAATTATTATCAACATTCATGATCCATATATCGCATAGTGCATAGACATAGTATTCTCATGATACCATTAGCTCTCATACATAGAGTCATGCCATCCGGGATTCATAATCACAAGTCTCATTCTGGATATGCTAATATTCAAAACAAGCACTAGGCATTTATGGAGTATATTGATACAGTAATTACCTGGATGGCCACTGGCAGCTCGGCACCGCTGTACACGTCACCCCGACACACGTTTCTGTAGAAACTTTTATCAAGGGGTACATATGTATATCAACCACCCACCTTTATATACCGTGTGCTAACGAAAAAAGCCATAAAGTGCGTGCACAATTTCTAAATGGACTCTAGTGGCCGTCACTTTTTTCTGCAATGCAGAGACTCCCCAGTATTATGTGCATGATGGTCCATCCGAGTTTTAGGTAATTTTGGCAGTAGTATGGATTCAGTTGGACCATATATAGTTGTATTCTGTTTACTGCTTTGTTTTTTCAGCCATTCATTTGTTGTATTTACTGTGTTCAGCACAGGTATAATTACTGGAAACATGGACTATAAAGCCAAGGAAAAAACCTGGCATTCACAAGCGGAACAGGTTTTTGGGGCGGATGCTGGTGGTCCGCAGCAGACTGGAGACTCAAAATGGGACGAGCAATTTAACACTATACAAGGGCTACTATTCAAGCGAACTAAGTTATGGTAGAACAGGGCGCTTTTAGAAACATATATGTCAAGGAAACTTATTCCAAGGGGCTTACGGATTCGTGTTGTCCCAGCATTTCCTGTGGAGGATGATGATTTTATATCAAAGTGGGAGGAGACATGTGATATTTGCTCTTTCAAGTTTATGAAATTACTGATCGATTTAAACACCAATACGATCAATAAGTTGGATAAATTGATAGATACTTCTCAAACTGCTTTGAAATTGGACAGAAAGTCGGATAGATTACTAACATTTGAGACCAAAATTGACCAGATGATGGATGGCTTGGTCAAAAAAATACAGGTGAATCATACCTCCAAACTAAAAAGAGATACACGTGACTATCAACTAAAAAATGTGTACAGATGGAGACAACCTATGTCTGGACGCCCAAATGTATCTCACACGCCACCTATGACTTCAGATTCATCCTTGAGTGACGTATCAGACGCATCTACCTCGTCAATTGTCACCAGTTCCGGTACATATACCAGAAAACAACGGAATTATTACCCCTACAAACATCACAACATTAGGTCTCCTGATCAATCGTACAAAAGAGACTTTCACTTTTTTCTGCAATGCAGAGACTCCCCAGTATTATGTACATGATGGTCCGTCCGAGTTTTAGGTCATTTTGGTAGTAGTATGGATTCAGTTGGATCATATATAGTTGTATTCTGTTTACTGCTTTGCTTTCTCAGCCATTCATTTAATCTCACTCTTGTAAAGTCACCTGGGTAGTGTGGTGGACCTCTTAAAATAGTATGGATACACTGTTCCTTGTTGGGCAGAGTGGTTTCCCCACTCAGGGATGATGAAAGCAATACAAATGAACATCATCAACATGAACATCATGTGGATTTTACTCACTAGGAGGCAATGAGCTTGATGGTTACACATTCCCTATAACTCCGCATTACATCTCAGTGTGTTAACTCTTTATGGTCTGCATCCATAACTTTAGATATCACTGTTGCTACTAAATTATAAAATAAAATAGAATAGGGGCTGTAAGGCAGCGCTAGTCATCATACTGGGGGTTACTCGCTGCACCGGGACAATTAAGGCACATAAGCAATGTCTTTACGCTTTTCTCACAATGTTGCAGTTTATTACATCATAAGCCACAGTTCACCGGGTCCAACTCCGTGACACGCCGACACACATATCTACAATATTCATGAGACAAGTGGCACACAGGCCCACTTGCTCCCGGTTACAGCCTACGGCAAGGTAATAAATTATCAATGTCCATAACACAGTCCATGTAACAAAATGTATTACCTTTGCCGGGTTTTAGCTGCTACAGTCCGTTTATTCCGCCACCACTGTGGCTTTGCGGCTTTCCCAGGTGGGGGTCTCTAGCCTTCGTCCCCTCGTAGGCTACTGGTATGTCTTCCACACTTGACATCCAGCCTGCGCCTTTCAGGGTTCTTCACCAAGCCGGCTCTCCCTCAAAGGCCACTGACATCCACGCACAGGATCCAGGCTCGACCTTCCAGGCTGCCAGGCTTCACTCTCGGCCTCCCTAGGCCTCTCACAAACGGTGTCCCACACACAAGGAGCACAGGCCTCACGCCTCACACCGAACACACCTGTCTCAAATTACCAGGGTTTATATATCCTGTGCACACACACACAAACTGACAGGACCTTGCTGATGTCACAGTCATGTGATCAGTCAGCTGTGAGTATAGGTCCTGTGTGCTGTCCCAGTCATGTGTACAGACCTTTACTGTGCATACAGGACCTGTGTGATGTCACAGTCATGTGACCAGTCACCTGAGGGGAAAGGTATATGGTCAGGTAAAACACATCCTAGACCATTACCGTAATGCAAGCACGTCGCTGCATTACAGGGCACAAATAGTGCCGTTACCCAGTGGAACAATAGTTAAATAATAGAAAGGATGCTCACCTTGTAGTGTAAGAGCTAATGTGGAGAGCTGCAGCACTTTTCTCCCAGCACTTTGGTGCTTTTCCGCACAGCGCCATACAGAACTTACTGATGCATGTATTTTGCCAACAATCCCTGGCTCTTTCTCCAGACATTCTTACTCAGCTACAACACTCTGTTGCACCAGAAAAGTCTGTATACCAGCTACTCACTGAGGAAGCGGACAGGATGTCCGCGAAACGAGTCTGAAAGTGGCTTTTATCAAATAAAATTCTTTGATCTATTCATCGGACTCTGGATAATCATTGTATGCGGAGGAGCGCAGATATTTAAACACCTTTCTTCTTCCACATCGTTTCATTGACACATGTTGCTACTAATTGGCACACTGCCTGGGCATGTTAGAATTGGGGATAATATATGTATAATACCACTAAACATAGTATGCCAAAACCAATATTACCAACCATCAGGCCATGACTGTTACCATTACGCTATACTGATAATGAATAAAAACCTCTGTACTATGGCTAATATTACCATCATACAATGACCATATAGTGGCAGATATCAGTTGTATACAGATACTCTGCAGTCCTTATATGTGTATAATATACAAATAAATCTAATGATTCACTGGTGGCAATCTCACTGATCATAGTCTTTCATTTACCCTTTTCTTGTCCATCCAGCCCAGACCGCCGTGATGACTTCTTTCATTCACGATTCATCTCTGCAGAATGTAATACAAATGCAACATCGGCTCATTGCAATTGATGGCGCCCTGCCAACTTTTCCGCATGTACATAAACTAAATAATGCTATAACAATTTTGAAGTGCTTCAGTGAGTAACAATGCCCCCTTTGTGCCCTATAAGGTATTAATCTCCCCTTTGTGCCTCTACACAGTAATAGTGCCTTGTATATGCCTCGACAAGATAATAGTGACCCCTCTGTGCATTGGCATGATAACAATGACCATCTGTGCCTCCACAAATTATTAATGCCTCCTCTGTGACTTCACATGGTAATAGTGCTCCTTTGAGCCTCAACAATGTAGTATTGCCCTTCTTTGACTTCCCATGGTAATATTGCTCCCTCTGCACCCTTACACAATAACAGTTCCCCCTCTGCGCCCCAACACAATAGTAGTGCCCACTCTGTGCCTCCACATGGTAATAGTGTTGCCTCTCCACCTCCACATGGTAATAGTGCTTCTTTTGTGCCTCTATGCAGTAGCCCTCAGGATCCCTGGTAGGCCACAGCTCTAATGGATTCTGCAGACTGCAAGAGGTCTTGAGTGTTATTATGTAAGATTTTTTTAGGATGCAAATACAGTTGCTTCTTGTCATGGAGATTTGCCCACTTCTCTGGGAGTTTGGGAGTAGAGATGAGCGGTGTTCGACTAGAACTGTTCGCCAATCTCAAATTCGAGCTGTTTTGGGTGGTGTTCGAGTTGTTCGACGAACCCGAACGATTTGCAAAAAATTCGGCTGTTCGAGGTTATGTTCGATAACTGTTCGTGCACCAAAAGCGTGTCCTGCATGTCTGGCGCTATTTAGAGCACCAATCATGCAGGGATTGTCTGCCACTCACTGTAATGCCACAGCCATGGTGGTTGTGGCATTACAGTGATTGCCCAAATCGATGGGAACAGTGCTCACAGTGAAACATGAAAAGCCGGCAATTCAGCAGCGGCATACACCGGTACCCGACAATTTAGAACAGAAAGAATAGAGAATCACACATAGATTAGATAGATAGAAACATGTCAGTCACACATATAAGAAGCACAGTGACAGTGTTGCTTACTGTACTTGTCATTTAGTGTAAAGGATTTATTAAAAAAAATAATAGTGTTTTCATGCACCGTCTCTTTAAAAAAGCAGGCCGGCAATTCAGCATCTGTACCCGACAATTTAGAATAGAAGGAATAGAGAATCACACATAGATTAGATAGATAGAAACATGTCAGCCACATATATACGAAGTACAGTGACAGTGTTGCTTACTGTACTTGTCATTTAGTGTAAAGGATTTATTAAAAAATATAATAGTGTTTTCGTGCACCGTCTCTTTAAAAAAGCCGGCCGGCAATTCAGCAGCGGTACCCGACAATTTATAACAGACAGAATAGAGCTTCACACATAGATTAGATAGATAGAAACATGTCAGTCACATATATATGAAGTACAGTGACAGTGTTGATTACTGTACTTGTCATTTACTGCAAAGGATTTATTAAAAAAAATAATAGTGTTTTCATGCACCGTCTCTTTAAAAAAGCCGGCCGGTAATTCAGCATCTGTACCCGACAATTTATAACAGACAGAATAAAGCTTCACACATAGATTAGATAGATAGAAACATGTCAGTCACATATATATGAAGTACTGTGACAGTGTTGCTTACTGTACTTGTCATTTACTGCAAAGGATTTATTAAAAAAAATAATAGTGTTTTCATGCACCGTCTCTTTAAAAAAGCCGGCCGGTAATTCAGCATCTGTACCCGACAATTTATAACAGACAGAATAAAGCTTCACACATAGATAAGATAGATAGAAACATGTCAGTCACATATATATGAAGTACAGTGATAGTGTTGGTTACTGTACTTGTCATTTAGTATTAAAATAAAGGATTTATTATTAAAAAAAATTGGCGTGGGGTTCCCCGTAATTTTAGTCTCTAGCGGAGGTTAAGCAGACAGCTGGGGCAGATGTTTGAAGCCTGGGAAGGGGGTAATACCCATGGAGCTTCCCAGGCTACTAATATCAGCCCCCAGCTGAATACCTAGCCTTTACTAGCTATTAAAATGGAGGACCCCCCCAAAAAAAATGACGTGGGGGTCCCCCTAATTTAATAGCTAGCAAAGGCTAGGCAGACAGCTGGGGGCTGATATTAATAGCCCAGGAAGGGAACCATGAATATTGGCCCCCTCCCAGGCTAGAAACACCAGCTGTCAGCCGCCCCAGAAATGGCGCATCCATAGGATGCGCCAATTCTGGCACTTAGCCTCGCTCTTCCACGCTGCCCTGGTGCGGTGGCAGGGTGTAATAGGGTTGGGGTTGATGTCAGCTTATAATGCCAGCTGACATCAAGCCCAGGTTAGTAATGGAGAGGCGTCTATAAGACACCCCCATTACTAACCCCATAGTCAAAGTTAAAAGAAAACACAAACACCCAGAATAAAGTCCTTTAATTGAAATAAAGACACATTCCTTTATTGTTCTAAATTAAACCATACTTACCGTCACGCCCATTCCAGCTGAAGCCAACGATCTCCTGCAATAAAAGAAAAATAATAAAGCAACCTCATCCTTACCTTTCCATGGTTCCCACGACAGCTTCAGCTCTGCTACATCGAGATAACAGGCTGGACCGCAGCAGAACGCTGCCATCCAGCCTGTCATCCCGCAGACACTGAGAAGCGCAGGCATGCTTGCGCTCTGCAGTGTCTGGCTGTGACGGCATAAAGATGAGACGAGTTCATGTCCAATGAACTCGGCGCACCTCATGCACGTCACTGACAGCGTGGGAGAATTCTCCTGCACTCAGCACTTCAGCGTGAGAATTCTCCCACGCTGTCAGTGACGTGCATGAGGTCAGCTGAGTTCATTGGACATGAATGAGCTCACCTCATGCACGTCACTGACAGCGTGGGAGAATTCTCACGCTGTAGCGCTGAGTGCAGGAGAATTTTCCCACGCTGTCAGTGACGTGCATGAGGTGAGCTGAGATCATTGGACATGAATGAGCTCACCTCATGCACGTCACTGACAGCGTGGGAAAATTCTCCTGCACTCAGCGCTTCAGCGTGAGAATTTTCCCACGCTGTCAGTGACGTTCATGAGGTGAGCTCATTCATGTCCAATGAACTCAGCTGACCTCATGTACGTCACTGACAGCGTGGGAGAATTTTCACGCTGAAGCGCTGAGTGCAGGAGAATTTTCCCACGCTGTCAGTGACGTGCATGAGGTGAGCCGAGTTCATTGGACATGAGCTTGTCTCATCTTTATGCCGTCACAGCGAGACACTGAGGAGCGCAAGCATGCCTGCGCTTCTGAGTGTCCGCGGGATGACAGGCTGGATGGCAGCGTTCTGCTGCGGTCCAGCCTGTCATCTCGATGTAGCAGAGCTGAAGCTGTCGTGGGAACCATGGAAAGGTAAGGATGAGGTTGCTTTATTATTTTACTTTTATTGCAGAAGACATTGGCTTCAGCTGGAATGGGCGTGACGGTAAGTATGGTTTAATTTAGAACAATAAAGAATTGTGTGTTTATTTCAATTAAAGGACTTTATTCTGGGTGTTGTGTTTTTTTAAATACTTTACTAGAAATTCATGGTGGTCATGTCTAATATTGGCGTGACCCCATGAATTTCGGGCTTAGGGCCAGCTGATAATGCCAAGCTGGCCTTAACCCCTTTATTACCCAGTGAGCCACCGCACCAGGGCCCTGGATGAGTTGGGTACAGCGCCAGAAGATGGCGCTTCTATGAACGCGCCATTTTCTGGGGCGGCTGCGGACTGCAATATGCAGCGGGTGGGGTCCAGAAAGCTTGGGCCTCCCTGCGCTGCAGATTCCAGCCCCCAGCTGCCTAGTTGTACCTGGCTGGGCACAAAAATAGGGCAAAGCCCCACGCATTTTTTTTTTTAATTATTTCATGAAATTCATGGAATAATTAAGAAAAAAAGGGCTTCCCTATATTGTTGTGTCTGGCCAGGTACAAATAGGCAGCTGGTGGTTGGGGGCAGCCCGTTCCTGCCTGCTGTACCTGACTGGACACAAATATAGGGCGAAGCCCCACGTCAATTTTTTTTAAATTATTTCAGGAAATTCATGAAATAATGAAAAAAAAATTGATGTGGGGCTTCGCCCTATATTTGTGTCCAGTCAGGTACAGCAGGCAGGAACGGGCTGCTCCCAACCACCAGCTGCCTATTTGTACCTAGCCGGACACAAAAATATAGGGAAGCCCTTTTTTTCTTAATTATTCCATGAATTTCATGAATTTAAAAAAAAAATACGTGGAGCTTCGCCCTATTTTTGTGTCCAGCCAGGTACAACTAGGCAGCTGGGGGCTGGAATCTGCAGCGCAGGGAGGCCCAAGCTTTCTGGGCCCCACCCGCTGCAAATTGCAGTCCGCAGCCGCCCCGGAAAATGGCGCGTTCATAGAAGCGCCATCTTCTGGCGCTGTACCCAACTCATCCAGGGCCCTGGTGCGGTGGCTCACTGGGTAATAAAGGGGTTAAGGCCAGCTTGGCATTATCAGCTGGCCCTAAGCCCGAAATTCATGGGGTCACGCCAATATTA
The DNA here is from genome assembly GCF_046119375.1 of Phyllobates terribilis. Taxonomy (NCBI): domain Eukaryota; kingdom Metazoa; phylum Chordata; class Amphibia; order Anura; family Dendrobatidae; genus Phyllobates; species Phyllobates terribilis. Next base: position 150,169,083 of record NW_027362768.1, read on the forward strand.
GACATGACCACCATGAATTTCTAGTAAAGTATTTAAAAAAAACACAACACCCAGAATAAAGTCCTTTAATTGAAATAAACACACAATTCTTTATTGTTCTAAATTAAACCATACTTACCGCCACGCCCATTCCAGCTGAAGCCAATGATCTCCTGCAATAAAAGTAAAATAATAAAGCAACATCATCCTTACCTTTCCATGGCTCCCACGACAGCTTCAGCTCTGCTACATCGAGATGACAGGCTGGACCGCAGCAGAACGCTGCCATCCAGCCTGTCATCCCGTAGACACTGAGAAGCGCAGGCATGCTTGCGCTACTCAGTGTCTGGCTGTGACGGCATCCAGATGAGCCGAGGTCATGTCCAATGAACTCGGCTCACCTCATGCACGTCACTGACAGCGTGGGAAAATTCTCACGCTGAAGCGCTGAGTGCAGGAGAATTTTCCCACGCTGTCAGTGACGTACATGAGGTGAGCCGAGTTCATTGTCGGCTCATCTGGATGCCGTCACAGTCAGACACTGAGGAGCGCAAGCATGCCTGCGCTTCTCAGTGTGTGCGGCATGGCAAGCTGGATGGCAGCGTTCTGCTGCGGTCCAGCCTGTCATCTCGATGTAGCAGAGCTGGAGCTGTCCTGGGAACCATGGAAAGGTAAGGATGAGGTTGCTTTATTATTTTTCTTTTATTGCAGGAGATCGTTGGCTTCAGCTGGAATGGGCGTGATGGTAAGTATGGTTTAATTTAGAACAATAAAGAATTGTGTCTTTATTTCAATTAAAGGACTTTATTCTGGGTGTTTGTGTTTTTTTTTTAACTTTGACTATGGGGTTAGTAATGGGGGTGTCTTATAGACGCCTCTCCATTACTTAACTGGGCTTGATGTCAGCTGGCATTATAAGCTGACATCAACCCCAACCCTATTACCCCCTGCCACCGCACCAGGGCAGCGTGGAAGAGCGAGGCTAAGTGCCAGAATTGGCGCATCCTATGGATGCGCCATTTCTGGGGCGGCTGAGGGCTGGTGTTTCTAGCCTCGGAGGGGACCAATATTCATGGCTCCCTTCCTGGGCTATTAATATCAGCCCCCAGCTGTCTGCCTAGCCTTTGCTAGCTATTAAATTAGGGGGGACCCCACGTCATTTTTTTTGGGGGGTCCTCCATTTTAATAGCTAGTAAAGGCTAGGTATTCAGCTGGGGGCTGATATTAGTAGCCTGGGAAGCTCCGTGGGTATTACCCCCTTCCCAGGCTTCAAACATCTGCCCCAGCTGTCTGCTTAACCTCCGCTAGAGACTAAAATTACGGGGAACCCCACGCCAATTTTTTTTAATAATAAATCCTTTATTTTAATACTAAATGACAAGTACAGTAACCAACACTGTCACTGTACTTATTATATATGTGACTGACATGTTTCTATCTATCTAATCTATGTGTGAAGCTCAATTCTGTCTGTTATAAATTGTCGGGTACAGATGCTGAATTGCCGGCCGGCTTTTTTAAAGAGACGGTGCATGAAAACACTATTATTTTTTTTAATAAATCCTTTGCAGTAAATGACAAGTACAGTAAGCAACACTGTCACAGTACTTCATATATATGTGACTGACATGTTTCTATCTATCTAATCTATGTGTGAAGCTCTATTCTGTCTGTTATAAATTGTCGGGTACCGCTGCTGAATTGCCGGCGGCTTTTTTAAAGAGACGGTGCACGAAAACACTATTATATTTTTTAATAAATCCTTTACACTAAATGACAAGTACAGTAAGCAACACTGTCACTGTACTTCGTATATATGTGGCTGACATGTTTCTATCTATCTAATCTATGTGTGATTCTCTATTCCTTCTATTCTAAATTGTCGGGTACAGATGCTGAATTGCCAGCCGGCTTTTTTAAAGAGACGGTGCATGAAAACACTATTATTTTTTTTAATAAATTCTTTGCAGTAAATGACAAGTACAGTAAGCAACACTGTCACAGTACTTCATATATATGTGACTGACATGTTTCTATCTATCTAATCTATGTGTGAAGCTCTATTCTGTCTGTTATAAATTGTTGGGTACCGCTGCTGAATTGCCGGCCGGCTTTTTTAAAGAGACGGTGCACGAAAACACTATTATATTTTTTAATAAATCCTTTACACTAAATGACAAGTACAGTAAGCAACACTGTCACTGTACTTCATATATATGTGACTGACATGTTTCTATCTATCTAATCTATGTGTGAGGCTCTATTCCTTCTTGTCTAAATTGTCGGGTACCGGTGTATGCCGCTGCTGAATTGCCGGCCGGCTTTTTTAAAGAAAGCGTCTTCTGAGCAGTTTGTCAGCTTTTGGACACCTTTGAAGGTGTTTTCTATGTGTTCCTATGTGTTTTTGTTTGCCTGCCATTGGTTTTAACGGTGTTCGACGGTGTTCTAAGGTGTTCGACGAACAGTTCGACGAACAGTTCCTCGAACATCCCGGTGTTCGACGAACCGAACCGAACCCGAACACTATGGGGGTGGCTCAACACTATTTGGGAGGACTCCCCAATTTCATGAGCCTCCTCGATATTGCAGTAGAGTTGACAAATATGGCTTTAGTGCTTCTGCCTGAATTGACACATGTTATTTTGGAGGTTTTTAGTTGTGTTTTTTTGCTGCATTTTAATCTTTTTTTCTTTTAGGTTAAAAAATTGCAAGCCGCACTTTAATCTAAAGTCTATGGAAAATTATTGAAAAGTCTATATTCATAGAGTTTTTTGTTTTTAAGTTCTTGCGTTTTTTTTTTTTTTTAAATTGCAGCATATTCTGGATTATTTCTAGCATTTTATCTGTAGACGTCTCACAGGACTAGAAGAACATAAAAAAAATAAATGTTATAAATTTTCAAAATTAAAAAAGCTATCAAAAAACACCATTAAAACCCTTGAAACGCATGGTGTTTTTATTACAAGCGTTTAAAACATTGAAAAAAGTGTGTGTGAAGGAGTTCTAACTTCTTTCTCCAAAAAAAGTAAAGTGTTTCATTAATAGGTTTTAGCTTCTCCGATGAAGCCAGAAAAAGCAGAAATTGAGTTTCATCGCTGTATAGATCAGTCAGTTGCTTCAGCAAGTCAGTGCATTCCTCCCAGCTACAATCATTTGCTAAATGTTTCTGTGAAATGAAGAGTTCGCTATTACACAGTTGTGCTCCAGTGTATTATGGAGACCAAAATAGTTGTTAATGGAATGGGAGGTAAGACATGATCCTTAGAAGGTCAGGAGTTCACAGCCATGCAGTATCTCACTGCAAAATAGGAAAAAATGCAGACAGATGGACAAACCGATGAATGGATAGTTAGATAGATAGATAGATAGATAGATAGATAGATAGATAGATAGATAGATAGATAGATAGATAGATAGATAGATAGATAAAGTTTTAGGACCCATATTAGTTGAATAGCTATTTATTAGAAACTAGATGGAGGCCGGATGCTATCGCATCAGGAGGGCGGTAATGTCACGATGGGGGCTGGCTTTGCAGCGTTGAGACTGTCTCCCCTCCACGTGCTCACCCACCTATCCACTCTCTCTTTCCCCCATGTGCTGACTTCTCCCGTCTGTGCTCTCTTCTTTGACCTGTCTACCCCATGTGCTATCCCCCTTGTCTGCTGTCTCTCTCCTTCCTGTGCTGTGCTCTCCCTTCATGTGCTGTCCCGTTTGAGCTGTCACCCCCTGTGCTCTGTCTCTCTTCGCTCTTTCTCTCTCCCCGATCTGCTGTCTTCTCCTCTCATGTGATCTCTTCTTTGACCTGGGTACCTCATGTGCTCTCCCCCTTATCTGCTCTCTCTCTCCACCCCTGTGCTGTCTTCTTCCCTCATGTGTTCTCTCGTTTGAGCTTTCTCCCCACGCAGTAAATCAGACCGCCGCCATCTTTGTGCAGGCAGATAGCGGTGGTCACATTAAAACTGCGCATGCGCTCCTCCTGTACAAAGATGGCAGTAGTCAGTGAATCATTTGGCTGATCCCAGCGGCAACGTGTGCGGTGTGTATGGCGTTTTCGCGATGGTGTTCCGCTGGTGGTACCGCGCAAGAGTCTGCGTACGGCGTATACAGTGTGTGTGTGTGTGTGTGTGTGTGTGGTGCGTACGGCGTATACAGGGACTCAGATCCTGCAGTGCAAGACATATCCCCCTGCTTAAGCCATTACATGTCCGGGCCCGTCTGAAGTTAGCTAGAGAGCATTTGGATAATCCAGAAGAGTATTGGGAGAATGTCATATGGTCAGATGAAACCAAAGTAGAACTGTTTGGTAGAAACACAACTCGTCTTTTTGGAGGAGAAAGAATGCTGAGTTGCATCCTAAGAACAGCATACCTACTGTGAAGCATGGGGGTGGCAACATTATGCTTTGGGGCTGTTTCTCTGCCAAGGGACCAGGACAACTGATCCGTTTACATGAAAGAATGAATGGGGCCATGTATCATGAGATTTTGAGTGCAATCCTCCTTCCATCAGCAAGGGCATTGAAGATGAAACGTGGCTAGATCTTTCAGCATGACAATGGTCCAAAGCACACTGTCAGGGCAACAAAGGAGTGGCTTTGTAAGAAGCATTTCAAGGTCCTGGAGTGACCTAGCCAGTCTCCAGATCTAAACCCTATAGAAAACCTTTGGAGGGAGTTGAAAGTCCGTGTTACCCAGCGACAGCCCCAAAACATCACTGCTCTAGATCTGCATGGAGGAATGGGCCAACATACCAGCAACAGTGTGTGCCAACCTTTTGAAGACTTACAGAAAACCTTTGACCTCTGTCATTGCCAACAAAGGATATATAACAAATAGTGTTGAGCGAACATGCTCGACACTGCTCGGTACTCGCCCGAGCATCACGCTACTCGGGATGTTCGGCGAGCACGGAGCATTTCCGGGTTACTCGGGTGGGAGTTCGGGTCTCCGCCCTGCATGTTTGGCGCTCTTCACAGAGCCAATGAATATGCAGGGATTGCCAGCCAGTCACTGTAATGCCGCAGCCATGTTGCTTGTGGGCATTACATTGATTGGCTGGCCGCACAGCGGCACCTCGAGTATTTAAAACCGGGCACCGCCATCTTGGACACAGACGGCTGGGATCAGACAGTGCAGGGACAGCGCTGCTGATTTAGGGAGAGATATATACTGCAAAATAGTTAGTGTAGGGTCTGTAAAGGCTGCCAGAACAAACAAACATTCCTTCTCAGGACTAATATCCATCCCAGATATCAGGCAGGCAGACTGTATAGGAGACGCAGTGGTTATACCAGCAAAAGCTGCATTACAGTCCTGTGTGCTCCTGTTGCTGAAATTGCTGGACTTAGCTCCAGGTCTCGGGGGCCAGGAAAAAATCCTTTTTTTTTAATCTAAATCCTCTTTTTTTTTTCCTCCTTCACACTGTACAAATACCCGTCTTATTAACCTTTTGGTGCCCCCCCCCCCCAAAAAAAAAAAAGTGTGTCCCTGACTTTTCAGACACAAATATATCTGTTGAAAATAGTCTGGTGTAGGCTAGAGAAACAGAAGTGTGATTTTGCAGTTCCACGGTTCAAACCTCTGTATTATCCACTTTTGGGCCATTTGTAACTAAAAAAACAGTTTGAGTGTGCCGCTCACTGTTCAGCCATAAATATATATATTTAAAAGAGTCTGGTATACACCAGTAAATTATAACTGTGGTTTTGCTGTTCCACAGTAAAAAATCTCTATTATCCTGCTTTTGGCATTTTTTGGCGTAAAAAAAAAACTAATAGTGTCTCCCTAATTTTTCAGACACAAATATATTGCTAGAACCCTCCTGTTAGTTTTTTCTATCTTGTGTTTTGCTGTCACATGACCATCTGCCTATATATTCCAGCTCCGCCCTTCTGGCCTTGCTGGACTTCTGTGTTGTTTGACTGTCTCTCTAGCCAGGTGCTTCGGTGCCTATCTCTGTCTAGTTCGCTTGGTCCTCTGGGACCTCTAGTACGTTTTGTCTTTTTGTCTTTTGTGCTCTGCATCTACTTCTGTTTAGGAGGTGTCCCATTTTTGTCCCAGTCCTTAGTTCTTTAGGGACCCCTCCCTTAACTTTATAGGTCTTCGTTCAGACTAGCCGAGGACTAAGGCGGGTCTGTTCACAAGGAACAGGCAGCCCGCTACATCGTAGGGATTCAGCTTAGTCTTACTGTAAGGACAGTTTTCCCCTATCTTTCCTTAGTACTTGTTGCAGATCATAACAGTAAGTCCAGCCCAAAAAAAAAACTAAAAGGAAAGAAATTCGAGGATCAGTATGGTTTCCATCCAGGAGTTGGCTCAACGCCTGCAGGGATTGTCTCTGGAGGTGGCCGAGCTTCAGCAACACGTGAGTAGCTGTCCTGGAGCGCATTTTGTGGAACCGAAGGTAGGACTGCCTGATGTTTTTTATGGTAAACAGCAATATTTTTTTTTCCTTTAAAAATGCTTGTTTGTTATATTTTCGTTTGAGACCAAGATCCTCTGGGAATGAATCACAGCGCATTGGTTTTATTATGTCACTTTTGCGCAAAGAACCACAGGGTTGGGCCTTTTCTCTCCAGCCTAATGATCCGTGTTTAAGTTCTGTTGAAGAATTTTTTTCTGCTATGGGGCTATTATATGACGATCCTGATCGAATCTCATCTGCTGAATCAGAACTTAGATGTTTGAATCAGGGGTCTGATGATGTTGAAAATTATTGCACACACTTTAGAAGGTGGGCTTCAGAAGTTAAGTGGAATGATTCGGCGCTGAGATGTTTATTTCTTGCTGGTCTAAGTGAAAGGGTTAAGGATTTGCTAATTGCATTCCCTGCACCTGAGACTCTGCAGAAAGCTATGCAGTTAGCTGTTCGCATAGACAGGAGACTGAGGTGCAGGCTCAATGAGGTAAAGACTCCTTTAATGTCAGGTCCTAGTCCCCAGAAAATCTGCTCTGACGGTGGGGAACCGATGGAGGTTGGGGGGATGTCACTCCGCTCTCAGGAAAAAGACCGGAGGTTCACTGAGGGATTGTGTCTTTATTGTGGTAAAGGTGACCATTTGATTAAGTGTTGTGAGCGTCGTTTAAGTAAAGAAAAAAAAAAGGTCAGTTACGCCCGTATAGTTTGTTTACGCTCTGCAGGAGTTTTCCTTTCTCAGAGTACTACTCTGCAGGGAGATTTGATTGAATTTCAGGTATTTGTGGATTGTGGTTCAACACTTAATGTGATTGATAAAGGGTTTTTGGAAAACCTTAAATTGAAATCCAAACCTTTGTCATCACCTATTTCTGTGGTTGCAATTAATAACACTCCTTTGAAATGTATTACTCACTAGACCACTGCATTTCCTCTCACTATCAATAGAGTTCACCAAGAAATTTTGGACTTGGTTGTTTTGGATAATTTACCCTCTCCAGTTGTTCTAGGATTGCCTTGGTTAAAACTGCACAATCCTTTATTGGACTGGTCTACTAATGTGATTAAGTCTTGGAGTCCGAAGTGCTATGATAAATGTTGTAATGGTCGCATTGCGGTTGTGGAAAAAATGGAATTACCTGTACCTATTCAACCTATTTTTGGAGGGTTTTTTCGGAGGAGGAGTCGCAAGTTTTACCTCCTCATAGGGATTATGATTCTGCCATTGAGTTTGTTCCGGGTGCTACTCTTCCCAAAAGTCGCTTGTTTAATCTGACTATCCCTGAAAGAAAGGCCTTGGAGGAGTACATAGAGACTAGCCTGGCTGCTGGTCACATTAGACCTTCTAAGTCGCCTGGCAGTTGGATTCTTCTTTGTTAAAAAAAAGGACGGCGGTTTACGTCCATGTCTGGATTTTCGTGAAATTAATAAGATTACTGTACGCAATTCCTACCCATTGCCGTTAATTCCTGACTTGTTTAACCAGTTAGTGGGAGCCAAGTGGTTCTCCAAAATTGATATCCGGGGGGCATACAATTTGTTACGTGTGAAGGAGGGTGATGAATGGAAAACTGTTTTTAACACTCCGGTAGGTCATTTTGAGAATCTGGTGATGCCTTTTGGTCTTACCAATGCACCTGCAATTTTTCAGAACCTTATTGATGACATCCTGGGACCTTTGATTGGTAAGAATGTGGTTGTGTATTTGGATGACATTTTGATTTATTCACCAGATCTGGAGTCCCATTGGCAGAGTGTACGTGAAGTTTTGCAGTTATTGAGTGATAATTCACTCTTTGCTAAGCTGGAGAAATGTGAGTTCGCTGTGCAGAAAATTAGTTTTTTTGGGCTACATTGTCTCCAGCGAGGGCTTTGAAATGGACCCTGTGAAGGTTCAGGCTGTGCAGGAATGGCCAAGGCCTATTGGTTTGAAATCTATACAGAGATTTTTGGGTTTTGCCAATTATTACAGGAAATTCATTAAGAATTTTTCTGTAATTGTTAAACCTCTAACCGATCTCACCAGGAAAGGTGCGAATACGGCCCAGTGGACTACTGAGGCAATTGAAGCGTTTGAGTATCTCAAAGAGAGGTTCAGTTCTGCCCCTATCCTTATGCAGCCTGATGAGACCAAGCCTTTTTTGGTCGAGGTCGATGCTTCATCGGTGGGGGTCAGAGCAGTTTTGTCTCAGGAGAACAAGGGTGGAGTACATTTCGAAAAAATTTTCAGAAATCGAACTGAATTATGATGTTGGAAATCGGAAATTGCTGGCTATTAAACTCGTATTTGAACATTGGCGTCATTTTTTGGAAGGCGCTAGATTTCCTATTCAGGTTTTCATAGATCATAAGAATTTGATCTATCTGGATGCTGCCAAGCGCTTGAATGCCCGTCAAGCAAGGTGGGCACTTTTTTTTTCTCGGTTTCATTTTTCTGTTACCTATATCCCTGGTACTAAGATTGTTAAAACCGATGCTTTATCTCACAGCTTCTCTCCTACGGTCGGTGCCGAGGAGGAGGAGAGCATTTTACAGAAAGGAGGTGTGGTGGCGGCTTTGGACTCCGTTTTGGAGAATGGGATTCTGAAAGCTCAAGATGATGCTCTTACAGTAACAATCATACATCCTCTTCTGCTGGGTGTTCTCCTTTTTTTTGTTGTACTGGGAGACATCCGTCTTTTGGTTCGTTCTCCAAATTAGGGTCGGCGGTGCCGGAGGAGGAGAATTTTTCCGGTGATTTGGAGAGAGTTTGGACTAGTGTACGTTGCAACCTTCAAGAGGCTAACAAGAAGTCCAAGAAGTATTTTGACAGGAAACGTAAAGAGGTTTTGTTTACTGTGGGTGACATGGTTTAGTTGTCCTCGAAGAACCTACGGTTGAGGATTCCCTCTAAAAAACTGGGTCCTAAGTTTGTGGTTCTATTTAAAGTGCTTCAGGTTGTTAACCCGTCTGCTTTTAGGTTGGATGTCCCTACTTCCTGGAAGATTAATCCTGTGTTTCATGTTTCCTTGTTGAAAAAGGCTGACGTATCTGATAGGGACGCCACTGTCACAGTTCCTCCTGTGGTGGAAGACGGCGAATATGAAATTTCGCGTATCTTGAATTCTAGATGGCATAGAGGGAGATTACAGTATCTTGTCTCCTGGAAGGGTTTCGGTCCTGAAGACAACTCCTGGGTAAGGACGGATGATGTCTCTGCTCCTAGGCTTGTTAAAGCTTTCCACAGGAGGTTTCCAGATAGGCCTGGGCCTGGAGGATCCGGAGGATCCTCATAAAAGAGGGGGTACTGTTAGAACCCTCCTGTTAGTTTTTTCTATCTTGTGTTTTGCGATCACATGACCATCTGCCTATATATTCCAGCTCCGCCCTTCTGGCCTTGCTGGACTTCAGTGTTGTTTGACTGTCTCTCTAGCCAGGTGCTTCGGTGCCTATCTCTGTCTAGTTCGCTTGGTCCTCTGGGACCTCTAGTACGTTTTGTCTTTTGTGCTCTGCATCTACTTCTGTTTAGGAGGTGTCCCATTTTTGTTCCAGTCCTTAGTTCTTTTAGGGACCCCTCCCTTAACTTTATAGGTCTTCCTTCAGACTAGCCGAGGACTAAGGCGGGTCTGTTCACAAGAAACAGGCAGCCCACTACATCATAGGGATTCAGCTTAGTCTTACTGAAGGGACAGCTTTCCCCTATCTTTCCTTAGTTTATGTTGCAGATCATAACATATATCTGTTGAAAATAGTCTGGTGTAGGCCAGAGAAATAGAAGTGTGGTTTTGCAGTTCCACGGTTCAAACCTCTGTATTATCCACTTTTGGGCCATTTGTATCTAAAAAAAAACAGTTTGAGTGTGTCGCTCACTGTTCAGCCGCAAATCTATATATTTAAAAAAGTCTGGTATACACCAGTAAATTATAACTGTGGTTTTGCTGTTCCACGGTAAAAAATCTCTATTATCCTGCTTTTGGCATTTTTTGACGTAAAAAAAAAAACTAATAGTGTCTCCCTGATTTTTCAGACACAAATATAGCTGTTGAAAATAGTCTGGTGTAGGCCAGAGAAACAGAAGTGTGATTTTGCAGTTCCACGGTTCAAACCTCTGTATTATCCACTTTTGGGCCATTTGTAACTAAACAAAACAGTTTGAGTGTGCCGCTCACTGTTCAGCCATAAATATATATATTTAAAAGAGTCTGGTATACACCAGTAAATTATAACTGTGGTTTTGCTGTTCCACGGTAAAAAATCTCTATTATCCTGCTTTTGGCATTTTTTGCCGTAAAAAAAAAACTAATAGTGTCTCCCTGATTTTTCAGACACAAATATATCTGTTGAAAATAGTCTGGTGTAGGCCCGAGAAATAGAAGTGTGGTTTTGCAGTTCCACGGGTCAAATCTCTGTATTATCCTGCTTTTGCCATTTTTTGCCATAAAGGAAAACAGTAATAGTGTCTCCTGATTGTTCAGACACAAATATATCTGTTGAAAATAGTCTGGTGTAGGCCCGAGAAATAGAAGTGTGGTTTTTCAGTACCACGGGTCAAATCTCTGTATTATCCTGCTTTTGCCATTTTTTGCTGTAAAGAAAAACAGTATCAGTGTCTCCTGATCGTTCAGACACAAACATATCTGATGAAAATAGTCTGGTGAAGGCCAGAGAAATAGAAGTGTGGCTTTGCAGTTCCACGGTTCAAACCTCTGTATTATCCACTTTTGGGCCATTTTTACCTAAAAATAAACAGTTTGAGTGTTTCGCTCACTGTTCAGCCGCAAATATATCTATTTAAAATTGTCTGGTATACTCCAGTAAACAATAACTGTGGTTTTGCCATTCCACGGTAAAAAATCTCTATTATTCAGCTTTTGGTATTTTTTCCGTAAAGAAAAACAGTAATAGTTTCTCCCTGATAGTTCAGATTGTTTAAAAGAGTAGGGTGTAGGCCAGAGAAATAGAACTGTGGTTTTCCTCTTCCACGGTTCTAATCTACTTTTTATTACCCTTTTTCCATTGATAGTGCGAGTGTAAGCTATTTTACTTCCTTTACAATGAGCAAGGCGCGTGGCAAGGGACGTGGAACTGGACGTTCTGGTGATGGTGCGTGCAAAGGACAGGGCCGTGGCCAAGGTGAAAATGTGCCACAACCAACAGCCACATCTTCTCGCTCCCACTTCTTGACCGAATTACTAGGGAAGCACAGAACAACAACAGTATTGCGAACTGATCAGTGTGAACAGGTTATTAACTGGATAGCAGATAATACTTCCAGTTATCTGGGCACCACCACCTCCGGTCTGTCTTCCACACGGTCAACTCTTAGTAGCCGTGAGTCTCGACTGCATACTCCTCCTCACCCTGATGCTCCTTCCTCCCACCATGCCGAGTGTCGTCAGACAGCAACTGATCCCACACTTGGACACTCTGAAGAGCTGTTCACTGGTCCATTTCCAGATTTGTGCCCCTCGCCTGCTTCGCTTGAAGAGGTGGAAGAGGAGATCCCATGTAGCGATGCCCAAATATTTGAACAGCCACGGCCACAGGAAGTCGATGCTGGCAATTTGTCATAAGAGGTGGACGATGCCGAGACACAATTGCCAGGAAGTGAGGAGGAGGATCGTGGTGCACAAGTGGAAGAGGAGGAGGTGGTGGATGATCTAGTAACTGACCCAACGTGGCAGGAGGACATGCAGAGCGAGGCCAGCAGCACACAGGGTGAGGGAGGCAGAGTACCCCAACAGGCAGGAAGAAGCAGTGTGGTGGCCGCACACAGAAGGTAGGCAACAGTTCCCTGTAACACCAACACGAGGGACGTTGCCAGTACAACCTGTAGGTCTTCCAGAGTCTGGAATTTTTTAAAGACTCTGCTGATAACCCCAAAAAGGCCATTTGTACCACCTGCCATGCCAGAATCAGCAGGGGTGACAAAACTACCAGCCTGATCACCACCAGCATGATCAGGCACATGGCAGCAAAGCACCCGACTTTGTGGGGTGAACCCCAGGGTCCACGACCAGTGTCAGCGGGTGTCACCACTGATTCTTCCGCTGTTGTGCATGCAATATAACCCCCTGTTGTGTGTGCAAGGCAATCCCCTGTTCATACTGCATGCAAAGATGCCCCCTCCTCTCAGTCTTCACTTGTTATGGCAGTTTCTCAAGGAACAGCATCAACGTCCACGTCCACGTCCCACCGCAGCATTCAATGGTCCATATACCAGACCTTTGAACGAAAGCGGAAATTCGCAGCCAACGCCCCACAGACCACAGTCCTAAATTCGCACATTTCACGACTGCTTGCGTTGGAAATGCTGCCTTTTAGGCTGGTGGAGACGGAATCCTTCCGCAACCTTATGGCGGTGGCCGTCCCTCGGTACTTGGTCCCCAGCCGACACTATTTTGCCCAGTGTGCCATCCCCGCACTACACAAGCACGTGTCCAAAAACATCTGCCGTGCCCTCAACAACGCAGTTACTGAGAGAGTCCACCTGACAACGGACACGTGGACAAGTGCTTGTGACCACGGACGGTACATCTCCATGACGGCACACTGGGTAACATAGTGGAAGCTGGGACCCAGTCGGACCTTGGGATGGAACACATCCTCCCCACACAGAGGATTGCGGGCCCTATGTCAGTCAGAGTTGCCCCCACAGTGTACTGCTCCTGTGCATCATCCTCCTCCTCCTCTTCATGTTCAGCCTCCATCTCAGATATCACCACATCAGTTACAAGCTGGAAGCACTGCAGTACTGCCTCCGCCAAGTGGCAACAGGTTGTGCTGAAACTCATAAGCTTAGGTGAGAAACCTCACACTGCTTGTGAGTTGTGGACAGCTGTGAAAGAGCAGGCAGATCTGTGGCTGACACAATTGAACCTACATCCAGGCATGGTCGTGTGTGACAATGGCCGTAACCTGGTGGCGGCTCTGAGGCGAGGCGAGATCACACACGTACCATGCCTGGCTCATGTGCTTAACCTCGTGATTCAGCGGTTTCTTAAATCGTACCCCGAGTTGCCAGATCTGCTCGTCAAAGTACGCCGCCTGTCAGCTCATTTTCGCAAGTTGGCTACAGCTTCCGCCACCCTTGCTGTGTTGCAGCAGCGTTTGCAGCTTCCGTCACACCGACTGGTGTGTGATGTCCCCACATGTTGGAACTCTACCCTCCACATGTTGCAAAGGATTTGTGAGCAGAAGAGAGCAGTTGTGGAGTACCAGCTGCAACAAGGCCGTCGATATTCAGGTCAGACTCCACACACAAGACCTCAGGAGTGGACCTGGATGTCTGACATATGTACCATCTTGACAAACTTTGAGGAGTCCACCCAGATGGTGAGTGGCGATGACGCCATCATTAGCGTCAGCATTCCACTTGTCTGTCTTTTGCAACACTCTCTGCAGAGAATTAAAGAGGAGGCATTGCAGCCAGAGTATGATGAGATGGATCAAGAAGCCGTAGCGGTCGATTGCACACAGCCCAGCCTCATCTCATCCCAACGTGCATTGGGGGACAATGAGGGAGAGGAGGAGGAGGAGGAAGAACAGAAGCTTGTATCATGAGCTGTAGACGGCAGTACCTGTACAACTGTCATACCGTCGATTCAGAGTGGGTGGCCTGAGGACAGGGGGGAGGAGGAGGAGGAGGAGGAGAGCATTGTCAGTCATCATCTTGGTGAGGACACGGAAGTCTTGCCCGTTACCAGTCTGGCACGCATGGTTGACTTTATGTTACGCTGCCTTAACCGTGACCCTCGCGTTGTCAAAATGTTGGGTGACAGTCATTACTGGTTGGTGACACTTTTAGACCCCCGCTACAAGGAGAACTTTCACTCTCTTATTCCTGAAGTGGAGAGGTCTACAAAAATGGGGCAGTACCAGAAGGCCCTTGCTGCAGAACTGTTAAAAAAATTCCCCTCTGAACATGCTAGCGGCAGAGGTCACAGTTCGTTGCCCAACCAAGGCGTACATGCGAGAGAGACGCATCTCCAAACCAGCAGAGGCAGGGGAACACTGTCAACATTCTGGGACAGTTTTCTCGGACCCTCCCTTCGGACAGACCCTGAGGCGTGGGGTACTCTCACAAGGAGTGGAAAGTTTCAAAGGATGGTGAGGGAGTACCTTGCCGACCGTACCAGCGTCCTCCGTGATCCCTCTGTGCCTTTTAATTATTGGGTATCCAAGCTGGACACTTGGAATGAACTCGCTCTGTACGCCTTGGAGGTCCTGGCCTGCCCTGCCGCTAGCGTGTTATCGGAGCGTGTTTTAAGTGCTGCTGGGGGAATTATAACTGATAAGTGCACTCGCCTGTCAACTGACAATGCTGACAAGCTGACTCTAATCAAAATGAACAAGGGCTGGATTGGGCCAGACTTCTCATCACCACCAAATGACAGCAGAATAACATAAAGTCATATCCACTGTGTTATTTCGGGAGGTATATTCACATGCACCGCTTCACACCCACACATGGGTATACGCTTCCTCATTTCGGCTGTTTTATGTTCTTCTCCTTATCCTCAGCCTCCACCACCACTATACCACCAGGGTGACCGTGGTCCGTGTTGCCATTATTGAAAGTTCCTCCGTCCTTATTTTTGTCAGCTTTTGCTTGGAAGGCATAAGCAAAGACTGTGGGAGACCCACTCCCCAATAATGGGAATAATATTTTTAAGATGCTGTACTGTATGGCTCTTGTAAGGGGCATTAAAACCGTCTTGTTAAGCTACTGGGACCTCCACGTCTCTTCTGAGGGGCATTAAAAGCGTCTTGTTAAGCTACTGCGACCTCCACCACTTTTCCTAGGGGCATTAAAACCGTCTTGTTAAGCTACTGGGACCTCCACCACTTTTCCAAGGGGCATTAAAACCATCTTGTTAAGCTACTGGGACCTCCACGTCTCTTCTGAGGGGCATTAAAAGCGTCTTGTTAAGCTACTGCGACCTCCACCACTTTTCCTAGGGGCATTAAAACCGTCTTGTTAAGCTACTGGGACCTCCACGTCTCTTCCAAGGGGCATTCAAACTGTCTTGTTAAGCTACTGCGACCTCCACCACTTTACCAAGGGGCATTCAAACCGTCTTGTTAAGCTACTGGGACCTCCACCACTTTTCCAAGGGGCATTAAAACCATCTTGTTAAGCTACTGGGACCTCCACGTCTCTTCTGAGGGGCATTAAAAGCGTCTTGTTAAGCTACTGCGACCTCCACCACTTTTCCTAGGGGCATTAAAACCGTCTTGTTAAGCTACTGGGACCTCCACGTCTCTTCCAAGGGGCATTCAAACTGTCTTGTTAAGCTACTGCGACCTCCACCACTTTACCAAGGGGCATTCAAACCGTCTTGTTAAGCTACTGGGACCTCCACCACTTTTCCGAGGGGCATTAAAACCGTCTTGTTAAGCTACTGCGACCTCCACGTCTCTTCCAAGGGGCATTCAAACCGTCTTGTTAAGCTACTGCGACCTCCACCTCTTTTCCAAGGGGCATTAAAACCGTATTGTTAAGCTACTGGGGCCTCCACATCTCTTCTGAGGGGCATTAAAACCGTCTTGCTAAGCTACTGCGACCTCCACCACTTTTCCGAGGGGCATTAAAACCGTTTTGTTAAGCTACTGGGACCTCCACGTTTCTTCCAAGGGGCATTCAAACCATCTTGTTAAGCTACTGGGACCTCCACGTCTCTTCCAAGGGGCATTCAAACCGTCTTGTTAAGCTACTGGGACCTCCACGTCTCTTCTGAGTGGCATTAAAAGCGTCTTGTTAAACCACTCTGAACTCCACAGCTCTTCCAAGGGGCATTGAAATGTTGTTTTTAACCCCTTCGCAACCTTGGGTTTTGTCGTTTTTGCTTTTTCGTTTTTTGCTCCCCTTGTTCCCAGAGCCATAGCGTTTTTATTTTTTGGACAATATGGCCGTGTGAGGGCTTATTTTTTGCGAGACAAGTTGTACTTTTCAACGCCATTACTAGTTTTACCATATCGAGTACGGGAAAACAGGAAAAAAATTCCAAGTGGGGTAAAATTGCAAAAAAAGTGCAATACCACAGTTGTTTTTTATTTATTTTTTTTACCACGTTCACTGAATGCTAAAACTAACCAGCTATTCTTATTCTCCAGGTCATTACGAGTTCGTAGACACCAAACATGTATAGGTTATTTTATATTTAAGTGGTGAAAAAAAAATCCAAAATTTGGTAAAAAAAACTAAAAAAAAATAGCACCATTTTCCGAGACCTGTAGCATCTCCATTTTTCGGGATCTGAGGCTGGGTGAGAGCTTATTTTTTGCGCGCCGGGCTGACGTTTTTATTGATAACATTTTGGGGTAGATCCGATGTTTTGATCGCCCGTTATTGCATTTTATTGCAATTTTGCGGCGACCAAAGAATGTAATTCTGGCGTTTAGAATTTTTTTCTCGTTACACCGTTTACCGATCGGATTAATTCTTTTTTTATATTGATAGATGGGGCGATTCTGAACGCGGCAATACCAAATATGTGTATGTGGGGTTTATTTTTATATTTTATTTTGAATGGGGCAAAAGGGGGTGATTTAAACTTTTATCTTTTTTTTTATTTTTTTTATATTTTTAAAAACTTTTTTTTTTCACTTACGGCATGCTTCAATAGTCTCCATAAGAGACTAGAAGCAGCAGTTGTCTGATCGTCTCTGCTACATACAGGGGACGAGCAGATCCCCTGCATGCAGCAGAAATGGTCCTGTGTTATGAGCGCCGACCACTAGCTGGCGCTCATAGCGACCAGATCATGACAACCACAGGCGTCTGCTGCAGACCCTGGGTTGTCATGCCCACCCATCGATGACCCGCGATCATGTGACGGGGTCACCGATGGGCGGGGCTTATGACGCGCAACCCGGAAGCGCGCTTTAAATGCCGCTGTCGGAGATTGACAGCGGCATTTAACATGTTAACAGCCGCGGGTGGATCGCGATTCCACCCGCGGCTGTTGCGGGCACATGTCAGCTGTAAGAATCAGCTGACATGTGCTCGGTTCAGTGAGGGCTCAGCGCAGCAGCCCTCACTGAACGGGGGGTACTGCAAGGAGTTTGTATGTTCTCCCCGTGTTTGCGTGGGTTTCCTCCAGATTCTCCGGTTTCCTCCCACACTCCAAAGACATACTGATAGGGAATGTAGATTGTGAGCCCCAATGGGGACAGTGATGATGTCTGTAAAGTGCTGTGGAATGAATTGCTCTATATAAGCAAGTAAAATAAATGAATGTATTTATTGTAAAGCCAACTAAACATTATGAGGTTAAATAAAAAATGCAAGATCTAAGGCTGTGTGCCCACTATGCGTTTTTCAAGCGTTTTTGCCGCGGAATTTCCGCAGCGAAAACGCTTAAAAAACGCTTGGTAATACGTGCCCCATGATCCCCAATGATAATCCGCATGTGCTGTGCACATGCTGCGGAAATTTCCGCTGCGGATTATCATTGCGGATAAATACGCAGCATGTCCATTAATTTTGCGGACACGCAGCGTAAATGCCGCCATTGACTTGCATTGAAACGCTTCATAACCGCATCACTACATGTGCACACGCGGATATTAAGCGATTCAATGTGCGGATGGTACCCAGGCCTGGAGAAGAGGAGACTCTTATCCAGACCTGGGTACCATAGAAACTGTAAAAAAAAGAATCTAAAAAATAAAGATTATACTTACCTTTCGATGTCCACCGATGCGTGCGGTGTGTTGGGCGGCTCGCGGTGGTGTGAGGACCTGACATGACGCCATTGAGTCATGTGACAGGTCACGCGACCGCTGACGTCATCGCAGGTGCTTCACACCACCGCGAGACACCGGGGAGACCGGACGGAGCGGAGAAGGAGACCGGGGGCCATCGGAAGGTGAGTATAATCTTTATTTTTTATTTTTTACCATTCTTATTCTCTTTTTTAACTATTACTTGGTCACACTGCTATAAATCCATGCCGGTTGCATGGATTTATATTGTGTGACCAAGTTGTCAAGCACTTTTCCAAGTGATGCTAGAATCGCTTGGAAAAGCGCTTGATAATCTGCATGCAGAAATGCATGCAAAAACGCTTGACAAACCTGGTGGGAAAAACGCATGTAAAATCCGGATGCGTTTTTCCTGCCAGGGAGAAACGGAAAAAATATGCAGCATTTCTGCATCGTGGGCACATAGCCTAAATCTTTTTTTTAATGGCTCTCATCACTGGCTAGGAATGAGTTAAGGACCATATACAAATACTAAACCAAGGATCCATATAAAAGTACGGTGACTACGTATTAATGGAATTCTTTTAGGCGTTGAACCTCCTTGACTCCTATAACCCCAGGGGGCTGGCTGGATACGACAGGGATGTAACCTATTATAGATTTACATGATGGAGTTATAAGGATGGATTGTTTTTCTGTTTTGCTCTCATCGTGTCTGCTGAGAGAAAGATGAGAAGTGAGCCGGCTCTCCCGCTGGGCCACTGCAATAACCGGGGCCGAGGAACTGAAGCCCTAATTGAAAAACGCAGAGAGCCATAATGAGTTTTTATTAGACTTTGATATTTGAGACATTTTAAATGATGATGAAATTCATCAACATGTGGGCATTATTAGGTCGGCATGACACATACCTGTGGATATATGATATGAGTCACTTCCTATGTCAGAAACCCAGGAGCGCTCATCTGCCACATGCCATATGATGGAGCACAATTTAAAGGTTAATCATTTTTGCACTATGTTCCTGTTGTAATATTTTCCTTAGAGTCAGAAATTATCTGGGGAGAATTTAGAAGGCAAATAAATATTACTGTATGAACACTTTATACATATTATATCAGTGCCTTGCAAAAGTATTCAACCATCCCTCCCCCCTTGGCATTTTACATGTTTTGCTACCTCACAACCTGGAAATTCACTGCTTTTTTTAGAGTTTGCATAAGTTCATGTAAAGAGCATGCCTAAAACTTGTGAACATTTGGTTTTTCTTTTTTTGTGAAGCAAACAATAAATACGACAAAATAACTGAAAACTTCAGTGTGCATAACTATTCACCCCCCAAAAGTCAGTACTTTGTAGAGCCTCCTTTTGCGGCAATTGCAGCTTCAAGTCACTTTGGATAAGTCTCCATGAGCTTCCCACATCTTGCCACTGGTATTTTTGCCCATTCCTCAAGGTAACACTGCTCCAGCTATTTCAAGTTAGATGGTTTCCTCTGGTGAACAACAATCTTCAAGTCTGACCACAGATTCTCAATTGGATTAAGGTCTGGGCTTTGACTAGGCAACTCCAAAACATTTACACTTTTCCCCTTAAGCCACTCGAGTGTTCCTGTAGCAGTATGCTTTGGATCATTGTCTTGTTGGAAGGTGAACCGCCGTCCCAGTGTCAAATCACTGTCAGACTGAAACAGGTTTTCCTCAAGAATATCCCTGTATTTTGCACCATCCATCTTCCCCTCGACTCAGACCATTCACCCTGTCCATGCTGCCAAAAAACAACTGCAGAACATGATGCTGCCACCAACATGTTTCATTGTCGGGATGGTGTTCTTGGGGTGATGAGCTGTGTTAGTTTGGCACCAGACATAGCGTTTACCTTGGTGGCTAAAAAGTAAAATTTTGGTTTCATCTGACCACAGCACCTTTCTCCATACATTTGGTGAGTCTCCCACATGTCTTTTGGCAAACTCAAAACGAGCTTTACAATTTTTCTGCGTAAGTAAAGGCATTTTTCTGCCCACTCTTCCATAAAGGCCACCTTTATGGAGTGTACGGCTTATTGTGGCCGTATGGACAGATACTCCAGTCTCTGCTTGGGAACTTTGCAGCTCCTTCAGGGTTACTTTTGGTCTCTGTGCTGCCTCTCTGATTAATGCCTGAGCAAAGAGTTTTGGTAGGGGGCCATCTCTTGGCAGGTTTGTTGTGGTACCATGTTCTTTCTATTTGATGATAATGGATTTGATGATGATGAATTCAATTTTCAAAAAATGTGATCATCTCTTGTGTTGACTAAGGAGTCAGCGTGCTGTGCAGTGGTTGCCATTCTGCCGCCATATATATGCTCAAAGGGATTTTTTTCAAGGTGATGATTAGGTTAAGTTCACATGCTGCAACCACATCCAGGCTGAGGAACGCCCTTTATGAAGCTTAAAACAAACTGAAATGGATAAATGATGTCAGTGTGCAATCTGGTGCGTTTATATGGTCACTGAGCTCCTGGGTGATTTGCAATATGTTCTCTAATTTGTAGTATAAGTCCCAGATACATTTAGTGGTACTACAAAAGAAATGTTTAAAAAAATAAACACTTCTCCATTGATCAAAAAAAAAAATCCAATGCACTGAAAATCTTTGAATGAGAACGCTAACCTGCATATCACATTCTACTCCTTAAAAACGTACGACCTGTTCTCAAAGACCACATAACCTATTTAGATAAACCTTTTTATTGACTAAGTTGTTCTTCTCACCAATCCTGTGATTGAAGAGGATTACGAGGAGTTTTGCTGCAGTTTCTTATATCACCGATGACCAAGAGCTCTGCCAGCTCATTCTGAGGATCGGCTGCTCTCCTGACAGTTGAACCGTTACTAGAGATAAGCAAAGAATCGAGTTCTAGTCGAATTTCATGAAATTCACGGTTTCACGTGAATTTGAACACTTTAAGATTTGATTCGCATTTTGAAAAAAAAAATACTTGAGGGTTACCATTTTCCACATTTCTGAAACATTAGAGAGCTGGCTAATATCATTTTGTATTGCCACATGGGCTTCTCAATACCCCACAGCTATGACATTTAGCGTCATCATACCTTGTACAGTGGTGATCAGTACCTGGGTCATCACAGATCTGCGGTTCCAAGCAGAGCACAGTTTGTACTGCAGTGTCATTTTGTCATTTTCCATCTTTAGAGTCCCTGGGTAAGCCTCTTATGGTCAGCGTCCTCCTCTATCTCCTGCAGTGTGTAAGCTCTTATGGTCAGCGGGGTCCTCTTTCTCTCTCTCTTGCAGAGTGTAACATAGTGTAAGTTCTTATGGTCAGCAGGGTCCTTTCTCTCCTGAGAGTGTAAGCTCTTATGGTCAGTGGGGTCCTCTCTCTCTCTCCTGTAGAGTGTAAGCTCTATTGGTCAGCAGGGTCCTCACTCTCGATCTCACAGTCCTGTAGAGTGTAAGCTCTTATGGTCAGTGGGTTCCTCTCTCTCCTGTAGAGTGTAAGCTCTTATGGTCAGTGGGGTCCTCTCTCTCTCCTGTAGAGTGTAAGCTTTTATGGTCAGTGGGGTCCTCTCTCTCCTGTAGAGTGTAAGCTCTTATGGTCAATGTTGTCCTCTCTTTCTCTCCCCTGTAGATTGTAAGCTCTTCTGATCAGCAGGGTCCTCTCTCTCTCTCTTGTAGAGTTTATGCTCTTATGGTCATCGGGGTTCTCTCTCCTGTAGAGTGAAAGCTCTTCTGATCAGTAGGGTCCTCTCTCTCTGTCCTGTAGTGTTTATGCTCTTAGGGTCATCAGGGTTCTCTCTCCTGTAGAGTGAAAGCTCTTCTGATCAGAGGGCTCCTCTCTCTCCTGTAGATTGTAAGCTCTTATGGGGGTCCTCTCTCACACAGTCCTGTAGAGTGTAAGCTGTTATGGTCAGTGGTGTCCTCTATGTCTTCTGTAGCGTGTTAGCTATTATGGTCAATGGGGTCCTCTCTCGCGCTGTCCTGTAGAGTGTAAGCTCTTATGGTCAATGGGGTCCTCTCTCTTCTATAGAGTGTTATCTCTTACGGTCAGTGGGGTCCTCTTTCATGCTCTCCTGTAGAGTGTTAGCTCTTATGTTTAGTGGGTTCCTCTCCTATAGAGTGTAAACTTTCGTGGTCAGCAGGATACTCTCTCTCTCCTGTAGAGTGTAAAAGGTCTTATGGTGAGAAGAGTCCACTCTCCTATGAAATGTAAGCTCTTAAGTTCAGCGGGGTTCTCTTTCTCTCTCTCGCACTCCTTTAGAGTGTAAGCTATTAAGATCAGTATCTGATCATGTAGAGTTGAAGCTGTTATGATCAGAGGGACCCTTCCTCTCTCCTGTAGAGTGTAAGTTCTTGTGGTCAGTGAGGTCCTCTCTCTTCTCCCTCACGTTTATTTTGAGAGCAATTACCAGCTTTCCAGTATCGAGATTAGCGCAAAAATAATCGAAGCAAATCAAATTTTGGGGGGAAAATTTGGCAAAGCCAACGAATTTGAATTTCAAAAGATCCGCTCATCTCTATCTGCCATCAACTAAAAAATAATTGCATTTCCAGTGACAGGCCATTAATTTTTGTGATAGGAATAACCCTTTAATTGTGCCTGGGAACAATGTTACAGTGTAGGCAGCAGTCTCGTATTTTACCTTCCGTAACCTTCACGTTGTTGGAATCACACAAGTTGTTCTTTAGCTTCTCTCTTCCAAGAACGGAGACGCTGGGAACTGTCACCAGACTTTGTGCATCCGCGGAAACGTTAACTCCGAGCCTCACTTCTCCCACACACATACTGTTTCAAACAGCAAAAAAAAGTCATAACTATAGAACATCATCAGCTCCCACTGACAGCCTAAGACATCGTTTTTATAGCGCTAAAGATTTTTCCCTCGACTCATGACGTGTCCTCAGGGAATGTCACTCGTACATTTCTCCAATGTGTTCTGTTTTATTTTTTCAACCTCTTACTAGAGACAAGCCCTTGTATGGCTTTAATAACAGGTGGTTTTTGCCTGGAGTACAAGACGAGAAGGAAGAAAAAAGCCTGAAAACTGTGATAAAAAATGAATCTGAAATCTCAGCAGCCCTCGAGCTGAGCGAGTCGGGAATCACAACCGCTTGGTGAATTGAGCTGAAGATTACTTAATTAAACAGGGTTATGGATTCAACTTTAAACTTGAAAATTTAAGTGAATTTCCTTGGTGAGGAATCTTTTAATGACTTCTTGAATGTCATTCAGCAATTTTTTTTTTTTTCGTTTTTTTCATTTTTTTCTTTTTTTTTTTCTCTAGCGCTGGCACTAAATGTCATTGCGTTTTGAATAAGAATGAAAAAGTAATTGCTTATTTGTTTCAACACAGATGTTTTTACACATCAGTAAGCACAGTGTTAGGAACATTTTTCCCTTTGGTCCTTAGAGATGATTCCTGACAGCTAAAGAAATTACCAAAATTACCCAGTGATATCAGAAACATATTTATTTGTAGAGAGTTTAAAGGAATGGGTTGTTTTTGTTTTTTTTTTGCTTTGATCCTTAGAAGTTACGGATTCTTGTGTTTTCTATTTGTATTGGATAATGGTGTAACTTTAAGAACTCCAGTAAATGTGAGAACTTAAGCACTCCTCCCATCAAAGTTTTTACCCTCTTAATATATTGCAGTCATCATATTATACAGCACTGTGTACTTACAATTGCTCATTTTGCCTTTCTACCCAGCTAATTCTTCTCTTTTCCATTAGGCCTATAACATCACGTGATTAAGAATTGATTGGCTGAATCCTTCTAAGCTCTATGTAGAAACAGGAAGTCTCTTTTACCTGCAGGAGTCATCATTAGAACTATAATTCTACCTCACTGCAAAGTCCCTGGCAGAAGGAGGAGCGGAGCAGCAGGGTCAGGAGTTGAAGAGGAGGTGCAGCTGAGCTGCCAGGGACTTTGTAATGATGTAGAATTGTAGTTCTAATGATGATTCATCCAGGGGAAAAAAGACTTCTTGTTTCTACATAGAGCTTAGAAGGATTCAGCTAGTCTGTTTTCAATAACATGATGCCATAGACCTAATGAAAAAGAGAAGAATTAACTGGGTAGAAGGAAGAAATGAGCATTTGTAACTACACAGTGCTATATAATAGGATGATTGCAATATATTAAGAGGATATAAATTTTGATGGGAGGAGTGCTGCTTTAAAGGGTTTGTTCAAGTTATCATTATTTTTTTTAAAGAGTTTTTATTGAAGTTTTAGATTCTATTCAACAAAAGAGTAACAACCTGGCAACATAGGGTTGAAATGTTCAGAGAATTAGATAAAATGTTTGTACATTAAGTACTAAATGTACATAGATCGTATAAAAGTATTGTAAACGGCTTTTTTGAACATATAAACAGATAAGTAACTAAACAACTTAGAAAAGGAAAAAAAAACGACATATGGATGGGGAGAAGGAAAGGGTGGGGAGTTTGATCCGTGACTGCATGCATGCTCCAGTGTTTCAAGGCACATTGGGTAGATTATATGGTGGTTCTTCAAATAGCTCCCTTTGTTGGTACCAAGTTGTGTTTCAGAAATGTGTCTTGATTTTATGCCAAATGTTAGAGGGCAGAAGAGGAATGAAACTTTCCCGTGTATTAAAAAACTTTTCTAGTCTTGGTTCTTTAAGGATAGACACTTCCACCCAATCCATGTAAGATAGAACGGTTAATTTTTCTAGAAATAGTTTGTGTCGTGGAAGGTGTTTTTCTATTGGAGGAGGTTGATGGACCGGTCTGATAATATGTTTCTCCACCAGCAGCTGCTTTGAGAAGAGGAGCTCTGTGCAGTCTGTAAGAAAGGCTGAATGAACAAGCACAGGAGGAGAACCTGTAATACTCATATATTAGTAAATGCCACAGAATCATGTCTACAACACAACCTGCTAAAATAAAGAAAAATGGACAACCCCTTGGAATTTGTAAGCCAAAACAATGGAAAAATGGGGAACAGTGCTGGAAGAGCAAGATCTCTGTACAATTAGATATGTATTCTGATGGCCTGCTGACCATTTGAGATGGTATTTTGCTGCTGTCTGGTTTCTGGTCAATCAGTTTTTAAGTACTTATTATCCTTAACCCCGATCTCACTGCTCTCTCAATATTTGACCATAATTTCGTGGTATTCTTCAGTCAAATCACATACTAATTTGGATCAGCAACAGGAGGGCTGGTCCTATTTAAAAGGAGTTACGTCAAAATAAGAACCTATTAGAGCATATGGGCATTATGACCGGAGGACCTCCATTCTGGACTGTCCTACCACAGGAGAGTAAGGTCAGCCATGTATTATAATGCCAGCCAATTAGAATATAATTTCCCTAATCTTGGAAATATTTGACCAGAGCTGACTCCAGTTGGTGTTAACAGCCCTGGACTAGAGAAGCCGGATTCATGATGGTCAGCCAATCTGTGAGTCAACTGATTACCGTGTCAACTTTCATTGAAATCGGTGCTGGATGTTTGGGACAATCCCTTTCTAATTTCTAAAAATTTAGCCCATGTTCCCTTGTAATATTTTTTCTGCAGTGATTTTTTTTTTTGTGCAGAAAATCCACTGGGTTTAACTGTCCAAGCGATTGATTGAAGACAAATCTCATGCGCTGTGTCTAAAGACGCTGCAAAATTGTGTGTTTTTTTGGTGCAATTCTCCCTATAGGTTTCGATCAAGAGCCTAAAAAAAATGCACGTAAAAAGTGAAGGCGCAGTGTGCAGGATCAAAACTTTTGCTCCACTAAAAAAAATGCGTCTTCAAATCTGCACCAAAAATGCATCGAATAACAAGGAAATATGAATTAAAAATGAAGCAAGAACACAATAACTAGAGAACTTTATTAATATACTGCATATTTTGGTGCAGTCACCTGTAGAAAACATGTGGAATAAAAAGCAGTACAAGAAATCAAAGCATTTATGCTACAAGTGAACATGGCCACCTCTTAAAGGGCGTCTGGCAATAGGATGAACCCTTCTAAGCCATCTATAAGGGCATGCAGGTCGTGGAAAGTTTCCCCGCTCATATATCTTAACAGCTCATTAACATATTAAGAAAAATGTGGATTTCTCTGGAATAAGACATTAGATGGCAGATTTCAAGGTATCAGTTTATTTAACTTTCTATGACCTGTGTGCCCATATAGACTGCTTAAAAGGGTTGATGCTACTAGATTCCCTTTAAGGGCTCGAGCACACGACTGATTATATCAGACAAGTGCTATCCGTGTTTTCACGGATAGCACTCATTCCCATGATATTCCTTGGGACTGTACACATGTCAGATTTTTTCCTCAGACCGAGTGGTCTGTAGAAAAAAATTGGAGACATGTCCTATCTTGTTCTGAGTGTCTGATCAAAATGGGAAATGCAAGTCTATGGGTCCATGAAAAACAATGGACCGGACTCGGATGACTTCCAAGTATGGTCCAATTTTTACTAACTGACAGAATGGAGAAGGTTGAGAATTATTTTTTATCTCTCTCCACCTTCAAGAAAAACTGATGCCACTCTGATCAAACTTTGATCAGAAATTGATCAGAATAATTGGACTGTTTTTCTCTGATGAAAAGAAAACAGTCATGTGCACCTACCCCAAATAGGGGTGGCGGTTCTGGAGTCAAGGGCCAAATATAACCACCCTGCGGACCAGATTTGGCCCACGGGCCAGAGTTTGTTATGTATGGTGATATATATCAAACTCCGGCCCATGGGCCAAATCTGGCCTGCAGGGTAGTTATATTTGGCCCCCCCACACCAGAACCGCCGCCCCTATGTGGGGCCATCATTCTGTATGGAGGACTATGTGATGCCCAGTATTCAGTATGGAGGACTATGTGGGGCCTATTATTCTGTATAGAGGACTATGTGGGGTCTATTATACTGTATACTTGTTAGCCACAACTTTGTCCAAGTTTTTTATTTTGGCCCTCTTTGTGTTTAAGTTTGACATTCCTGTTCTACACCAATATTTTGAACAAAGAATTTCAAAGACACTTTTCCAAACTGTCAATGGCTCATATGTAAGGGCGTGACAGGAGCTGTCTTACGCCTCTCCCCCTAAAGACAATGTCTGTATGTGAATATGTATTAGGATATGGTTTAATTGTATTGTATGAGTAATGTAAAACGTGAAACTCCATTAAATCTTATAGGCATTAATATGTATTGTAATGTGATAAATTCATAATGTTCTTTATGTATAACATATAGGGGAAGACTAGGGTTAAGTATAGGGCATAGGTATACCATAGTTTAGGTTAGTAATGGGAAAAGTGCAGTTATGGGTACATTAGATACAGGAAGTAAATTACACAGGTTTAGGAGCAGTTAAACATTCAGGAACAGCCCCAACGTGGGAGGGGAAAGGGTTAGATAAAAAGGGGAGCATTTCCTGGTTAGAGTTAGATGAGATTAGATAAAAGAAGTGATAGCAGAAGTTCAAAGCCAGAGGGCTGGAGGGCACAAATGATTGCAGACTGTTTGGCAGCATAAGAATGGCCGCGACAAACTTCAAGGGTCCTTCCTGGAATGTCCGGAGCCTACGACCCGAATTAGGCATGGAGAAGCCTGCCTTAATCTCTTTCCACAAGGGAAAGCCGGATGGGGAATCGCATATGGGAGTTGGATTGGGACTCCAGGAAGCTACAAAACCAGATGGAGTATACCAGGGGCTAGAGATGCCAGTGAGGAAAGGGATATTTCAGGCTGAAGGAACCGTAACTATGACAAAGTATTGTGCTGTAACAACAATTGAACTTGGATTGCTCAGTAAAGTTAATCTGTTTGAAAAGAACCGGGTGTCCCTTATTGAATGTGCGGCTGTTCCTGGTTTTGGGATTGTGGATACAGCGGAAGTCTGCGGCCAAATTGTGAGTGTTCTGCACCACACGCACAGCACAAGGGAGTTGGGACACTGTTTATTTGTGGGGTGCCAGGGTGTGGGACCCTCACCCATGACTACTGCACTATGCAACTTACACGTATGCCAGGGGGGTTTTTTTGGGCCGGAATTGTGGCAAGTTTCTATTCTTAAATCTTCCCCAATGGCTTTCCAATTTCTAGCCAGTTCTCATTGTACACTTTCTACTAGTCATCAATGACTTGTAAAGGGCTAATTATACATGAAGGGGGGACAATTGTGAGGCATCACCCGTGTTAAAAGAGCAACTATACTTTATTTGTTTGTATTAATATGACCGCAAATTAATTCCTGGGAGAAAATTCACTTGTACAATCACCACACTTGGTGGAGAGGTATTTTAGTGAAATTAACTCTGAGTACAGCTCTTTGCAGTGTTAATATTCCACAGGGTTTTCCCATTCTAGAAAACTCATTAGTATACATGCTCGAAGCTGAAAAGAAACAAGAAGAAGAAGAAGAAGGCATATTGTGGGGATACCAGTCAGGAGCACGAGACAGCTGGTATGATAATTTCTAATAAAGCTGGAAAATGGCTGCCTATTAATAGGTAGCTGGGGAGAGGAAGAATGCGTTCAATGCACCGTTTTATATGAAGGTGTTTTGGAGGAGATTTCAGCTTTTTACTAAGAAAAAAATAAATAAAGAAAAACTGGAAAAACTTTTTCTCTGTTACCGTAGAGAAAAGTGGGACATTTATTTAAAGCCACGGTGAACTCATGTGTAGCTTCGACTGATACTTTTGTTGTGCAGACTATAGTTGGACAATGGCTTTCTAACAATAACTATTTGCTTTCACTGCTGCCAACTCTGTGATCACTCGTGCCTGAGGAGAGACACCTGAGAGTCAGTAACAGTAAAATACACCGAAAAGTTACAGTACTTGGCTTATGGCATGTAATGTTTGCCTCAACCCCCAATACTCACTTTAACTACATAAATTATTTACGCCACCATCATCGAAGGCCATAGAGAAAGTCAAGTACCCTTCCATAGATTTACCTTTACTGCTGGGTAACAATTGCAACATAAAACTATAGCAGAGATTAGACATTTGTTGTGCTAAAGTAGCCCATCAATACAGTCATAGAGGCTTTAAAGGGAAACTGTCAGCAGGATTTTGATATTTAATCTGAGAGCAGCATAATGTAGAGGCATAGATCTGGATTCCAAGGATCAGCAGCTTGCTATACTTAAAAAAAAAACTTGCGTTTTATCAGCAGGAGATTATTACAGCAGGACTAGATGTCATGTGCAGGGCAGTCAGGCTAATCTGTAAAACTCCGCCCCCTTTACTGATTTACAGCTTGCTGACAATGTGCAGCTTACACAGGAAGCTGCCAATCAGGGGGGTGGGCGTGGTTATACATAGCTCATTCTGAGCACAGCATTCTGAGCCCCGCTACATCTACAGCAGAAAAAAACTGCACCAAACAATCCAATAAGTAACACATCGCTGGAATCAGGGTCTGTGCTCCTACATCATGCTGCTCTCAAATTCCACAGCAAAAACCTGCTGACAGATTCCCTTTAATGACACATTCAGCTCTACTACAACAGAACGGTGACAAGTAAATTCATTACGTAGACCAATAATAGTCAATATACCAATTCATAGGGATGATTGACTTGGCCACACAAGTGTACCTGACGTTTCAGGTGTTGTTTCAGAACAAACAGTCCTGTGTTTGCACATGAGGAATAACACTAATTCTGGCCATAATATGCATTTTTCACTAGTTTTCCCTCTACATGTTGCAATTTTCACTTGTCTCCAAGCTTGTGAGTGAAAACTAGTCTTCCATATACAGTACACACACGAGGGGTTCCTGCTCTCCTGTGTTTATGTAGAACATATTCAAAAGCAGCTGCAGCATGAGGATCAATATATAGCAGTACTGAGCAGTTAGTGTAGCTGTGAATCCTGTTCTGGGTGAGATGAACACTTACTAGAAAGTAGCAACATCTGCCTTAAAACATCTGCATGTAAGTGTTCAGTGTGGTTTCCACTCTCATTACAAAGACATACTGATGAGAATGTTTGTTGAAATACTAGTAATCCAGTGACATACTAATAAGCAGGTGATCGAGCGGCCACTATGGGGCCTATGAGTTAGGGGTGTCTGGTGCCGACACAGCCTCCCTATGCTCCCCCAGTCTCAATTTCAATAGTATTTGCATCCAACAGATACTGTTGAATCCAATGGTGGAACAGGGGGCAAACAGCAAACTGTTCCACCATTCAGCCAATGCATCTGAATCTCAGAACACCAGGCTTGATCATGTCTCGAGATCACACCTGCTGCATGGAGCCTCTGTCAACAAGCTGCCCAGATTAGTGTAGCACATTGGGAAACAGGACTAGATGAGCATGGGACTAATTGGGGGGTCCAGGGTATCATACTGTGTAGGGGCAATAGCCGCAATAATACTGTTTAGGCAGCTGTAGGAGAAACCTTTCTGCTTGGGGAAGCAGTGGGGGAGCTGTGTAAGGGAGCTGTGGAGTCATCATACTGTGGTGGGAGCTGTGTTGGCCATCATATTGTGTGTGGGGGCTATCCAGGAGCGGACATACTGCCGGTGCAGCCGGTGCAACCGCACCGGGGCCCAGCGGTGCAGGGGGACCCTTGCTGGGCGGCTAATGATGAGGGCAGTCTGGCCTGCTTCTCGGAGCCCCAGGATCCAGGGAGCCCATGGCCAGATTGCCCTCATCATATGCGGCGGGCAGGGAGGGATCCCTGCAGCTCCGCTGCTGACAGGAGGAAAATGTCAGCGAAGCGGAGCTGCAGGGATCCATCCTCGCCTCTGCTTCCTGCCTGGTGCTTCCTCCCTGACACAGGCCCACGTTGCTTGATGACGTCATCATGCAGCAGGGGCCTGTGTCAGGGAGAAAGTTACCGGAGACTAGGAGGATGCAGGGGAGCGGGCTGAGAGGTAAGTTGTGTGTGTTTTTTTTAATACTGAAATGCTGGGAGAGGAAAAGGGGAATGAGGGGAGGTGGAAGAGAGCAATGATGGGGCTAGGGAGAGCAATGATGGGGCTGGGGAGAGCAATGACGGGGCTGGCTTAAGCAATCATGGAGCTGAGGTTAGCAATGAAGGGGCTGGGGAGAGCAATGACTGGGCTGGGGAGAGCAATGACGGAGCTGTGGTGAGCAATGACGGGGCTGGAGTGAGCAATGACGGGCTGAGGTGAGCAATGACGGGGCTGAGGTGAGCAATGACGGGGCTGGGGTGAGCAATGACGGGCCGGGGAGAGCAATGACGGGGCTGGGGTGAGCAATGACGGGGCTGGGGTGAGCAATGATGGGGAGAGCAATGATGGGAAGAGCAGTGGTTGGGATGGAGAGAGCAATGGTGGGGATGGGGAGAGCAATGCCGAGGATGGTGGGGATGGGGAGAGCAATGATGGAGCTAGGGAGAGCAATGATGAGGATGGTGGGGATGGAGAGAGCAATGATGAGGATGGTGGGGATGGGGAGAGCAATGACGGGGTGCTGAGAGAGAGCATTGATGGGGGTGCTGGGAGAGAGCAATGATGGGGGTGCTGGGAGAGAGCAATGATGGTGGTTTCACTTTGCTTGTACTGTAAAGCCTTGTATATTTTCCGTGTGCACATAGCCTTACAGTTAATTGGGGAGAGTCATAGAGACTGAATAATTTATATTATTGGCCGGTGTAGATTACAGTTAATGCGGGGGGGCACAGTGCTGCTTATCACTTTATATTTTGATTACTAAGTGGCTAATAGTATATTAATGGGGGGGAACATATCTGTAGTCAGGGACGCAGTGCGGGTGAAACGCATGTGTATATATACAATATATGTGACCTTGTTATTTTCTAGGCTGGAGATCATTGTGATAAAACAAGTCGTGGCTGGAAGATGTCGACATGAAGATCTGACCAGATGGAGAAGAAACAGCAGAAACCGACTCTGATCAGATGAGACGTCAGCGGTAAGTGCCTGGATGTAAATATTATTCTATATCTGCACTGTGTGACTTGGAGTGATGATGTTATCTGTAAAATCCCTTAGGCTGTACTCTCACATTTGTGTGAAATGTCCGTGTGCTGCCATATTTTTTTATCGGATGGACCACGGACTCGTAGAGTTTTATAGATCCATTCACACATCAATGAAAATCACGGATCTGAGAATGAGATCTAAGAGGGTCAGAGAATGTCCTGTTCTGGTCTGATTTTGAGATTAGAATAGGACATGCTCAATGCGTCTGTAAAAGCGGGCAGCACACCGACACTGCACACAGATGCAGGAATGTAGCCTTATTATGTATAGCACAGTCCCTTCGTATATAGTGTACTCACTTATTATCTATAGCACCATCCTTAGTTATATAGTTTCATCTTTCATTATGTATAACACTGTCTCTTATTACGTACCATCCTCTATAGCTATATATGATGCCGTCTCTTATTATATAGCTTCCTCTGCTGTTATATACAGTGCTGTCCTTTACATAGTGTATTCTTGTTATTTTTGTCAGTCACAACACCCTCTCTGTATTAAATAGTCATCTCTTGTTAGATATAAAATGACTGCTGGTGGAGCAGCCGGTGACCAGAAGACCAGTCCATCAGCTCCTCTATCAGAAAAGAAGCTTTCCCCTGTTCCATCAGCCGTCATTCCATTATATATCTAACAAGAGAAGACGGTATGTAATAAAGACAGGGGGCTATAGATAATCTGATATGTAAGGGATGGTGCTGTACATAACAAGAGAGGGCACTGTGTAATAAGGGATGGCAATATACATAATAAAGGAGACTATGTAAGAGGTATATATGTGTGTGTGGCTATATATACATCTGTAGCTTTGTCACCATAAAAGGTGGGGGGCCCAGACACATTTCTTGCACAGGGGCCCCAAGCAGTCAGTGTCTGTCCCTGGGGCTATCATACTGTGTATGTGGGGCTGTGAGGACCATCATCCTATGTGTGGGCTTTGTGGGGACTAGCATATTGTGCGTACGCCTGTGGGGGTCATAATAGTGCGGATAGGGGAATCATACTGTGTGGGGGGCTGTGGAAGCATCATAATATGTGGAGGGACTGTAGGGGCCATTATACTGTATGTGGTGGTCATACAATGTGGAAAGGCTGTGAGGGCCACCATACTGTTTTGGGAGCTGTGGAGGCAATATTACTGCGTGAAAATTCTGTGGGGCATCATACTGTGCAGATGGAGATAGGCTGTCGGACCATCATACTGTGGGGAAAGCTGTGGAAGCCATCATACTGTGTGTAGAGGGCAATGGGGTTTATCATACTGTGTGGGGGGCTTTTGGGGGTGTCATACTGTGTGGAGTGCTGTGTGAATCATACTGTATGGGGACCTCATAATGTGTGTGGAAGGATTGTAAGCACATCATAGTGTGTGTGGGGGGGACTTTAACCCCTTTACAACCCAAGGTGGTTTGCACGTTAATGATCAGGCCAATTTTTACAATTCTGACCACTGTCACTTTATGAGGTAATTACTCTGGAACGCTTCAATGGATCCCCCTGATTCTGAGAATGTTTTTTCGTGACATATTGTACTTCATGATTGTGGTAATATTTCTTCGATATCACTTGCATTTATTTGTGAAAAAATGGAAATTTGGCGAAAAATGTTGAAAATTTTGAATTTTCAAAATTTGAATTTTTATGCCCTTAAATCAGAGAGATATGTCACACAAAATAGTTAATAAATAACATTTCCCACATGTTTACTTTACATCAGCACAATTTTGGAACCAAAATTTTTTTTTATTATGGAGCTATAAGGGTTAAAAGTTGACCAGCGATTTCTCATTTTTCCAACAAAATTTACAAAACCATTTTTCTAGGGACCACATCACATTTGAAGTCACTTTGAGAAGTCTTTATGACATAAAATACCCAAAAGTGACACCATTGTAAAAACTGCACCCCTCAAGGTGCTCAAAACCACATTCAAGAACTTTATTAACCCTTCAGGTGCTTCACAGGAATTTTTGGAATGTGGAAGAAAAAAATGAACATTTAACTTTTTTCACAAAAATGTTACTTTAGACCCAATTTTTTTTATTTTTATTTTCGCAGGGGTAACAGGAAAAAATGGACCCCAAAGTTTGTTGCACAATTTCCCCAGGGCACGCAGATACCCCATATGTGGGGAAAAAACACTGTTTGGGCGCACACCTGGGGGTTCCAAGTACTCACTATGCATCTAGATAGGTGCCTTGGGGGGTCTAGTTTCCAAAATGGGGTCACTTGTGGGGAAGCGCCAATGTTTAGGCACACAGGAGCTCTCCAAACGCAACATGGTGTCCGCTAACAATTTGAGCCGATTTTCCATTCAATTTGTTAGCGGACACCATGTCGCGTTTGGAGAGCCCCTGTGTGCCTAAACAGTGGAAACCCCCCATAAGTGACCCCATTTTGGAAACTAGACCCCTCAAGGATTTCATTAAGGGGTATAGTGAACATTTTAAACCCAGAGGTACTACACAGAATTTGATAACATTAGGTCATCATATTGAATAAGTTGTCATTAGTCTTGAGTGCAAGTGCTCGCTACTTGAGTTTGCATCGGGTACTCAGGTATGCACCATGTACTGCGTGTGCTCGAGTGACATGCTCGAGTCCCTGCCCCGCATGTTTCACGGTTATTAGACACCCAAAAAAAAACATGCAGGGATCGCTCGTTCATGGCAGGCAATCCCCGCAAAGTTCTTTTGGCCGCAAAGCATATGGGGCAGAGACTCGAGCATGTCTCTCAATTACCCACGATACTCAATGCATACCAGAGCACCCGATGCAAACTCAAGTAGCGAGCACTTGCGCTCAACACTAGTCGCCATATCGTCATCTTTTTTTCTTACTTTTGAAAAAAATCCCAACCCCATCACAACCCTAACCCCAACCCTAACCCCAACCCCAGCCCTAACCTTAGCACAGCCCTAACCCTAGCACAACCCTAACCCTAGCACAACCCTAACCCGAGAGTTTATTTTTTACGCCGTTCCTCGTGCGGTATAAGTGATTAGACGACTTTATTCTTTGGGTCGGTGCGATTACAGCGATACCGGAATCATATGGGGTTTTTATGATTGACAGCTGTCACACACTAAAAGACGCATTTTTTGTAATATCTAGTTTTTGCATCGCCATATTTTGAGAGCTATAATTTTTCCATATTTTGGCAGACAGAGTCATGTGATGGCTTGTTTTTTGCGGGATGAGTTGACGTTTTTATTGGTGCCATTTTCAGGCACGTGACATTTTTTGATCGCTTTCTATTCCGATTTTTGGGAGGCAGAATAAACAAAAACCAACAATTCAGGAATTGTTTTTTTGGGTATTTTTTTATTCTGTTCCGCGTGTGGTAAAATTGATAAGGCAGCTTTATTCTTTGGGTCAGTACATTTACAGCGGTACCACGTTTATATAGTTTTTCTATGTTTTGGCGCTCTTACACAATAAAAGCTATTTTATAGAAAAAATTTTTTTTTTTGCATCGCTTTATTCTGAGAGCT
Organism: Phyllobates terribilis; assembly: GCF_046119375.1. Lineage (NCBI taxonomy): Eukaryota > Metazoa > Chordata > Amphibia > Anura > Dendrobatidae > Phyllobates > Phyllobates terribilis. Next base: position 150,204,622 of record NW_027362768.1, read on the forward strand.
ATAACTTTTTGATTTTTCGGATGATGGGGATGTTTGGTGGCTTGTTTCTTGCGGGACAAGATGACATTTTCAGCGGTACCATTTTTATTTATATTCGTCTTTTTGATTGCGTGTTATTCCATTTTTTGTTTGGCAGTATGATGATAAAGAATTGTTTTTTGTTTCGTTTTTTTTTTTTTTTTTTACCGTGTTCACTGAAGGGGTTAACTAGTGGGACAGTTTTATAGGTCAGGTCGTTCCGGACGCGGAGATACCAAATATGTGTACTTTTATTGTTTGTTTGCTTTTTTTTCATAATAATATTTATTGATGGGTACATTATATTTTTATTTTTGGTGGATTATTTTTTTTATTTATTTTTTTTTATATTTTTTCAATTTTTTTTTATTTTTTTTTTCACTTTCTGACAGTTTTTACAGTTTTTTACTTTGTCCCACTCTGGGACTTTCACTTTTTTTATTCTGATCACCTGCATAGCATAGGAATGGAGCACCATCCCTGTGCCATGCAGGCAGTCAGCGCTGCACAGTGAGAAGATTGTTTGGTCGTGCACTGCGCATGACCAAACAATGTTCCTGCTGCCTGGTGACCCGGATGTTGTCATGACGACATCGGGTCATCATGGCAACACCCGGGAAGCCGCGGCAGACATCGCTGGAGGCCGGAAGAGGAGGGGAGTATTGCGATCACCTCCCCTTGCCACCGCAATGCTGCGATCGACTTCAATCGCAGCATTGCGGGGGTTAATGTGCTGGGATCTGTGCGGGACTGCTCCCTGCACATAGTACCCGGTGTCAGCTGTGACAATCAGCTGACACCCGGCGGCGATCGCGCCCGCACAGCCTGTGTGCGCGTGCGATCGCGATGACGTACTAATACGGGTCAGGCTCTTAAGTCCCAGGGCACAGACGCGTATTAATAAGTCATGGGCTGTAAAGGGGTTAAGGACATCATACTGTGTTGTAGGGCTGTTTGGGCATTATACTGTGTTGGGGAGAATTGTGGGAACATCATACTGTGTTGGGCACTGTGGCAACAGCATTATGTGTGGGGGACACTATAGGGCATCATACTGTGTTGGGGACACTGTGTTGGCATCATACTGTGTTGGAGGTACTGTGGGGTATCATACTTTGCTGGGGGCACTTATGTGGTCATCACAATGTACATATAGGTGCAAATTGTGTGGAAAAATTAACTGTAGGGGTATAATACTGTGTGTGTGAGGAAAGCATGTGTGCCGCTGACAGGGAGAAAGTATTTCATATTAATAGAGTAAAGGGAACCTGTCAGGTCGAACATGCAGTCCCATCTGAGAGCAGCATGATTTAAAGCATGAGCAGCTGAACAAACCTATACAGTTGTGCTCAATAGTTTACATACCCCGGCAGAATTTATGTTTTCTTGGCCTTGTTTCAGAGAATATGAATGATAACAATAAAACTTTTTCTCCACTCATGGTTATTGGTTGGGTGAAGCCATTTATTGTCAAACTACTGTGTTTTCTCTTTTTAAATCTTAATGACAACCAAAAACATCCAAATGACCCTGATCAAAAGTTCACATACCCTGGATATTTTGGCCTGATAACATGCCCAGAATTTGACACAAATGGGTTTGAATGGCTACTAAAGGTAACATCCTCGCCTGTGTGTGACCTGTTTGCTTGTAATCAGTGTGTGTGCATAAAAGCTGAGTGAGTTTCTGGGATCCAGACAGACTCTTGCATCTTTCATCCAGCCACTGACGTTTCTGAATTGTGAGTCATGGGGAAAGCAAAAGAATTGTCAATGGATCTATGGGAAAGGGTAGTTGAACTGTATAACACAGGAAAGAGATACAAAAAGATATCCAAGGAATTGGTAATGCCAGTCAGCAGTGTTCAAACTGTGATTAAGAAATGGAAAATCAGGGGCTCTGTAAAAACCAAACCACGGTCAAGTAGAGCAACAAAAATTTCAGCCACAACTGCCAGGAAAATTGTTTGGGATGCAAAGAAAAACCCACAAATAACATCAGCTGAAATTCAGGACTCTCTGAAAACTAGTGGCGTGGCTGTTTCAAAATGCACAATAAGGAGGCACTTGAAGAAAAATGGGCTGCATGGTTGAGTCGCCAGAAGAAAGCCATTACTGTGCAAATGTCACAAAGTATCTCACCTACAATACGCCAAACAGCACAGAGACAAGCCTCAAAACTTCTGGAACAAGGTAATTTGGAGTGATGAGACCAAAAGTGAAATTTTTGGCCCCAACCATAAATATTACATGTGGAGAGAGGTCAACAAGGCCTATGATTAAAGGAACACCATTCCTACTGTAAAGCACGGAGGTGGATCGCTGATATTTTGGGGATGTGTGAGCTACAAAGGCACAGGAAACTGGGTAAAAGTAGAAGGAAAGATGAATGCTGCACGTTATGAGCAAATACTGGCGGCAAATTTGCTCTCATCAGCCCAGTAGGGACATACTTGGACGTTCCAACATGACAATGATCCAAAACACAAGGCCAAGTCGACCTGTCATTGGCTACAACAGAACAAAGTGAAGATTTAGGCGTGGCCATCTCAGTCGCCTGACCTCAATATCATTGAGCCACTCTGGGGAGATCTGAAGCGCGCAGTTCTTGCTAGACAGCCCAGAAATTTACAGGAACTGGAGGCTTTTTGCCAAGAAGAATGGGCAGCTTTACCATCTGAGAAAATAAAGAACCTCATCCACAACTACCACAAAAAACTTCAAGCTGTCATTGATGTTAGAGGGGGCAATACACGGTATTAAGAACTGGGGTATGTGAACTTTTGATCAGGGTCATTTGGATGTTTTTGGTTGTCCATAAGATTTAAAAAGAGAAAACACAGTAGTTTGACAATAAATGGCTTCACCCAAACAATAACCATGAGTGGAGAAAAAATTTTTTTTGTTATCTTTCATATTCTCTGAAACAAGGCCAAGAAAGCAAAAATTCTGCCGGGGTATGTAAACTTTTGAGCACAACTGTATATAGGTTTGTGAGAATAGAATGTAACTTTTTTATTTAAATAAAGGGAACCTGTCAACAGATTTTTAGGAAGGCAAATAGAGGTAGTGATACATAGGTCACTGTCCAACAATTAAAATTATACTTACTGTTTGTCGTCTGGATCTTTTGCTTAATTGCAGAGAAATCATTACTTTTATTCATATGTAAATTAGACTGCAAGTGCACTAGGCATTGCAAGTGCACCTGCAGTTCATGGCTCTTCTTTGGTTCTCCCTTCGCTGTTGACAGTGAAAACAGAGGGATTTGTGTGACTAACACAGGCAACAGCTTCTATCTCCATTGTCAATCAAGCATCTGAGGGTTGTGCCAGTTGGGGAAAGTGAAGAGGAGCCATGAACTGCAAGTGCACTAGAGGCACTAGCATGTTAAGTGCTCTGTCACACCCAGAGCACTTAATGTTTAGCATTTACATAATAATGAAAATGCTAATTACTTGTATAGCAGAAACAGATAGACATAATAAATATGTTCATGGATTACATTTCAAAGACATGCATGCCAATATATTATATATATTGTTCTAGAGAAATGGTTATTTTTCATTAATGCTAAATTTGGGGGCCTTTACCAAGGAGGCGTAGCTCAAAGGATTCTCTAAGGGCATTTCTTTAGGATGCTCTAAATTATTACCCTGTAGGCCACGCCCCCTTGGTAAATACCAAAGAAATTAGTAAAAATGATAAAGGCTCATATTTCTGGAACCGTTTGACAGATTTAATAAAAAAAACTAAAATACTTACAGGGGAGTAGCAGCATTGCAATAAAAATTAATGATCACTTTTTGTCTCGTGACAGATCCTGTTTGAAACACACATTTAGTGAGAAAATAAAACAATTGCAGTGATTTACCTATGTGATGTTCCCCTGGTTGTATCTGTCAATCAGTGACTACTGCCTGATCTTCTAATCTACAGTATCCGTTGTGGTCACAGACTGTAACTCACATAGGGGCCTGGGAGACAACAGAACAGGGAAAGTCCACAAAGTAAACTCTTCATTGCACTGAGGGCAAGTTTTGACTGTGCTGTTAATGGATCCTGTTATAAGAAGTTGTGATACATCAGTAGATATTTTGTAACTTGCGTCATTTTTATAATACATTTTGTTTCACACTCTGGTTGGACGATGTTGGATCTTCAGCATTACAGGAGTTAACATAGACATCTGCTCTGGAATAAATCAGCCTCATATTTTCTTACAGCTTTTATGTATCAATGTGGTATTCCGGATCTTAGATCCAACCCCATCTATCGGGTGCATATTGACTGTCAGATTAATGTATGCCATTTCTTGAGTTTACAACTCTCCAGCAGCTGTTTCTCTCTTAGGGGACAACATAGAGATGAAATATTACAACAACATATAATAAACTTGGCTGATTACAAGACCGTAATCTGATTGGGCTTTGTGTCTTCAAATTTACTTGGCTACTTTCCATTTTGTGGAGTTGTATTTTTTTTTTTTAGAATTTTCTTTTTAAAATGAGGGTTTCATTACCATTAGCTTACTCTACATAAGTGTTTCCCAATCTCCAGTCCTCACGGCCCCCAACAGGTCATGTTTGCAGGATTTCCTTATTATTGCACAGGTGGTGAAAGTATCATCAAGGCGTCAAGAATTCTCTCACCTGTGCAATACTAAGGAGATTCTGAGAACATTACGTGTCGGGGCCCTGAAGATTGGTGTTTGGGAAGCAGTGGTCAGCAGTAACCTGAAAAGCAAAAATTGCGGGACAAGCACCCTGGTTATGGTGGGGGGAAAGTAGTTAACCCTTCAAGGACGAAGCCAGTTCTGCATTTAGGAAGAGAACATATTTATTTATTTTTGTGTCTTAGTTGATACCAACAGATTTTTTTTGTAGGATGACATCAGACATCCGTTTTTCACCGGGAGAACACGTACAGTTGAAACCAGAAGTTTACATACACTATATAAAAAGACACATATGCATGTTTTTCTCAATATGTGACATGAAATCAGAATAAACCTTTCCCGTTTTAGGTCAATTAGAATTACTATAATTTTTAATATTTGCGAAATGGCAGAATAATGAGAGAGAGAGAATGTTTTAAGGCATTTTTTATTACTTACTGCAAAGTCAAAAGTTTACATACATTTCCATAGTATTTGGTACCATTGTCCTTAAACTGAATGACTTGGGTGAAACGTTTGGGATATCCTTCCACAAGCTTCTCACAATAGTTTGGTCGGAATTTGGGTCCATTCCTCCTGACAAAACTGGTGTAACGGATCGAGGTTTGTAGGTCGCCTTGCTCGCACCTGCCTTTTCAGCTTTGCCCATGGATTTTCAATAGGATTGAGATCAGGGCTTTGTGATGGCCACTCCAAAACATTGACTTTGTTATCCTTAATCCACTTTGTTACCATTTTGGCAGTATGCTTCGGGTCATTGTCCATTTGGAAGACCCATTTCCACCCAAGCTTTAATCTCCTAGCTGATGTCTTGAGATGTGGCTTCAGTATTGCCACATAATCTTCTTTTCTCATGATGCAATCTATTTTGTGAAGTGCACCCGTCCCTCCTGCAGCAAAACAACCCCACAACATGATGCTGCCACCCCCGTGTTTCACAGTTAGGATAGTGTTCTTAGGCTTCCAAGCTTCTCCTTTTCCTCCAAACGTAATGATGGTCATTATGCCCAAAAGTTCAATTTTAGTTTCATCAGACCACAGGACATGTCTCCAAAAATGAAGGTTCCTGTGTGCATTTGCAAACATTAATCTGGCTTTTTTATGTTTCTTTAGAGTAATGGCTTCTTCCTGGCAGAGTGGCCTTTCAGCCCATGTTGATGCAGTACTCGTTTCACTGTGGTTATTGACACAATCTTACCAGCTTCCGCCATAATATTCACAAGGTCTTTTGCTTTTGTCCTTGGGTTGATATGCACATGTCGGACCAAAGCACGTTCATCTCTGGGACACAGAACCCATCTCCTCCACTTCCTCTGTGCTTCTCATAAGCCTGGGTCCCTCATTGGCTCTGAACTTATTCTTCCAGTATGAACAAACATGTAATCAATGCAGCTAATCACTGGCCACGGCGTTGATCATAGCTGGTAGTGGTTGGCTGTAATGGTCACATGCCTATAGGACCAGAACAGGATGTACAGAGCCAACTCTTTACATCCTATTTTGGTTGTATGGACAAGTGACCACTGCAGCTGATCACTGAACACAGCGGTTTCATGTCCTTCCGAACAGGAAAAGGAAACCTTAAATTACCTAAGCTGCCTCCAAACAAAATTAGTATATGGAGTTTTACCTACATCCCGTAATAAGTCTTCCAAAAGGCCAGTTGAGGCCATAAATATAGCAATAAAAAATTGTAATGCATACATATAATCAGGTCCTGGTGTCTAAGAAAGGTACCAACCGATCATTAAAATAGAATTTCTTGGGACACAAATCAAATTCAATTCATTGCAACTTGCTAGCAAAACCTTGAAAGGCTGCAATACACATCACACTGGGTGACCACATAGAGACACATATGGCATAAACGTCTCCCAACAGAGTATAGCCCTTTTTTTTTTTTTTAAACCTCATCACCTCATGCTTTACATGTTGGGATGTGTTAAGCCAAAAGGAAAGGTAAAGAAGGAGAAATTTGCATGACGAGGCGGTGAACAATTCTTCCTTTTGTAGAAAGGGATAGGCTACTGTCACATCACCGTATTTTCTCTCATCCGATAGAATCAGGTCGAATATGTTAATCACAGTCTGATCAGAATTTGATCAGGATGTGATCATTGTGTGATCTGATTCTCTTGGATGAAGAGAAGATGGAGAAAAAATGTCTCCATCTTCTTCATTGTGTCCGTGGAAATCAGACTATACTCAGATGTCATCTGGGTGCAGCCCAATGTTTTCCACTGACTCGTTGACTTTCATGACCAAGTGCGATCCGAATATCATATCAATCTCAGGCATGCTGCAGTTTGTTCCTCAGACCAGCTCGGATTGGCTCGCATTGGACATGTGCACATGGCCCCATAGAATAATATTGGTCCGATCTGCTATTTTGTCACATTCCACTGGGACTGAAAATACGGCAATGAGCACGAGCCCTAAAGGTAACATTTACCTGTACAATCATACATCAGCATACTTAAAAAAAAGCCATAAATATAAACTCGTATAATATACTGTACTAATCATAAGAAGCCTTGGCGTCTGACAGGTGGCGAAGACAGACGTCTGTTTTCTGAGGTCATCTGTAAAGTGTCTCTTTAAGGAATTCTATCTAAATTTCCTCAAAATATTTATTTCTTTCCCAAACTTTACAAGTCAGACTGACATTTGCTGCAGGGATTTCAAGATCTGTCGATCAAAAGCATCTCACCATCTCAAATATCTTATCAAGGCTTCTACACTTTAGGGTCTGAGATGCAAAAATGCTCTTGACAGCACCCAACTGTTGGGATGCCTTGAAGGTGTCGCATCAGTTGTGCATGCCGAGTATGCTGGCAGTTGTGATTGTTCACAGAATTGTTAACTAGCTTTCTCCATTTGTCGGAGTTGTAATGGCTTACTGTTGGGATGCTTTTTACAAATGTCACTGTGTGTTTGCATTACCTGTCCACAAGGATCTTACACAAGCTACGTCTCAATCTGTTTGACAGAACACGTAGCCTATACTTTGTAGAAATCCAGTACAACTGCTGCCTTAGGGTGGGGAAATGATAAGTTACATGGATACAATGAACTGTTTTCGAAAAACGTCACCGTGAATCAATCTCCTGGAAATGAGCCATAATCTTCACTAAAAGTATTTCTCTGACTTTGGTCCGCAAACCTTAGCATGCCTCAATCGTTTGACATGATTGTCTCTGATTAAGGAGCAAACTGGATCCTTGTTTACTTCTTTACATTCAGCCATGATTTTATTTTCTTGTACAGAAGGAGCAGTCTCTTTTGCAATGGTAGTCAGCTAGTTTCAGTATGGGTACACTTATCATCTTGCATGAAGTTTGACAAATTATTTGCATAAAGATTCTTTGTTAATGGGAATACCAAACTAGAGCCCTAAATTAATTCCAGACCAGTGCCCTATATTAATTCTAACAAGACTCTAAAATATTAATTTGATGACCTCAGACTTGTATACTCATTTGAATACTCTATAAACTCCAAGCCCAGATAAGACTCAAACTCTTCCAGAGCCCAGATAAGACCCCTAAACATACTCAGACACCAGATAAGACCCCTAAACATATTCTCTTCAGAGCCCAGATAAGACCCCTAAATATATTCTGTGCCCAGATAAGAAACGAGAATCAGATAAGACCCCCAAACATATTTGGAGCCCACAAAAGACCCTTAAACATATTCAGAGACAGGTAAGACTGGGGTCACATAAGCATATAGCATCCGATGTGAGAGCACTTGGCCGTGTTATACGGTTGTGTGAGCAAGCTCTAGGACCCTTAAACATATACATTGCCTAGATAAGACCCCTAAACATATTCATCACCCAGATAAGCCCACCTGAGCATATTTGGAGCCTGGGTAAGACTTCTAAATATATTCAGAGCCCAAATTAAACCCATGCAATCAATGTTAATCTAGAAACTTGTTCAACGAGATCCCTACATTTTATTCAGGTCCCAGACAAGACCCTAGAAATCAATTCAGATTCCATTCCAGACCACTAAAATTAATTGAGACACAACTCTAAGATTCCTAAAATGAATTCAGTCCCCATATTATACCCCTACAATTAGTCCCTATACTAGACTGTTCAGAATATTTCATATACCAAAACAGATCTCTAAAATGAATTCAGACTAAAAAATGAAAACCCAGATTAAATTTCTAAGCTCAGCCAAACTCCAGATAAAACCCCAGCACTTAATTCAAGTTGCAGATCAGACCTCTGATATTAATTCAAACCCCATACCGGAATCCTATAATTAATTAAGACCTGACTCCAGACTACTAGAATGAATTTAAACTCCATACCAGATCTCTACATTTAATTTAGATCAGACGCCAGACCAGACAAAAGAAAAACAGAAAATATATACTTTGCAGTCCCAGATCTTGTTTCATGTTCAAGGTGCCACGTCCAAGATTCTGACGCTGGCTAGTGTATGGTGGTAAATCTACTCTATTACTGGGAGATTATCACTACAGGACCAGGTGTCTCGTACCTCCCAGTCCTCCCGCTTTGTGTATCCCCTCCCCCACCACTGAGTAGCAGTTTTTTGTCAATGTATGTAGAAAGTAGCCACTTTTCCACTTTGCATCAATCATTAGAGGAGAGTTGGGACACTCTCATACACATCAGAGAGTTGGTTTGTCTACAAAACTTTTATGGCCATCTTTAGTTTAGCTTGAAATAAGAAAAAACAGCGTGAATCCCAGTCTGTAGAAGCCAGGACACTTGTATGGTCACTTCAGATGACCTTAGCAAAGTTCATCCAGGTTCTTCAAACTGGCATATTCCTTGGTCTTATCGTATTTTATCCTGTACATACATCTCATAACCCGTATCATATTCCGACTCCCATCTGTACTATTTGTGGGCAATTTATTCCACTTTTGTAATTACATTTTTTATCTTTCACAGAGATCAATTGAGTATCCATGTGTATTAGAATAAAAAGCTATTTCATTTTCCACCTGACTGAAAAATAGTGATTCTACATAAAAATGACAATAAGTGAGATGAGAGGAAAGGCCGGGAACAGAAATGAACGTCGCCCTATATATTCTCGACCACATTGCTTGACAGATCACTAGTCTAATTGCTTCTGGGAAGTTAGTTTAGCGATCTGTGGATTCTGTTAGTGATACCTCAGAAATGGGATCTGAAGACATGAAATATAAAGGACCTTAACATGAAAATATTAACAATAATAAACTTATTCAAATAGTTTTTGGAAATAAGCTTAGCTGTGATGCTAAGTCACTACTCATGGGCAAGCCATATACAGGGTAGTCAGGAGGTTCGAGGTCAGATATCAAGAGGGTTCATAGTACAGAGGGGTAAGTCAAGGGCATGGTCAGGAAACAGTCCGGGGTCAAATGCCAGGAGAGTACGGAAAAACCAGGGAGTACAACAAATGGATAGTTAGAGGCCAAGTCCGGGGTCAGATACCTGAAGTCAGAGAGTGACAAAAGTTGAATGGAAAATCCAGAAGAATAGTCATGACAAATCCTAGGTCCGGCAACAGGGTCACAGGAAAGAGACACAAAGCTAAGCAAATAGACCCAGCTTAAGCAGAGCTACAACTGACACTGGCTACTAACAGCCAGCTAAATATCTTGCAAATGATTAAGGATGGGGGACATCTGGTGGAAACGCCCGCAGACTAAACCAGATAGAGCAGCAGAACTTTCAATCAAAATGCTGACAGCCCAGCACACCCCAGGATCCGATTGGATGACTGGACTGTCACTCACACAACCAACAGTCCAGCACACTCCAGATTCCATAGGGTGGCTGAGCTGCCACTCACAGCATCCCTAGGCCACAGTCAGTTATAAAACCGTGACGTTAGCATTGACTAAGCTTTGTGCCTACTAAATATCTCAAAAAAACATATAAATGTTAAGTCAGACTTTTACTATCACTAGAAAAACTTGGTCACTGCATGGCTTTTACCAAGCAGAGTCTATGTAATTAAATATATATTTTGATTGTTGAAAGTGTACAGACCAGTATTTATAAAGTAACCTAAGTTTGGGTACTAAAATTTAAGGGGCTGTATAGGATTAGAATAACATGGCAAATTCATTCTAACAGCAACTCACCTACCCTTGTGTTATGTCTGGCATCGCAGCTCAACTCTATTAAAGTGAGTGGCCCCCAGATTTAATGCTATACTCAACTTTTGAATATACTGTATTTATTCAAGTCTGTGTATATCCTCACATATAATTTTGTAATTGTTCATTTGCTTCATTAAAAAAAAAAATCTAAAATTTTGCTGCTGCAGAGCTTCCGTAAGTATCCGTAAGCAGAGTGCTTTGCAAAACTGTCATAAAACTATCAGGATTTTGCTTATTATTATTGCTTTTCATTGGTTTTTATTATTTTTTTAGGAAAATATATAGATACATAGAGATGCATTGGTATATGTAGCTAGATGAATCTTTCTGTACCAGTACAATATGCCTGTAAAGAAGAAGAATACCATTTAGCCTTTTAGAAAGAGAAAATCCTCTTATACTCTGAAGTGCCGTTTGTAGCTCATTACCCACAGACCAACTTTCGATCAAGGACTTTAGTTGAAGAAGGAGAACCTATACAGTGAGAAAATGCTACAATCACAGCAATGTCTGAGGAACCTGCAGTGCGACTGGGTCACCCTCCCAATTACCCTTATAAAATGGCTGGACATGCGGTATGTCCTCCACTTTTCCTGGGCATGGGGCTTTACATGTCCTAAATTTTGGCTTTCTCATATGGAAAAATGTCCCTTTGTTGCATAAACATAAGATCCGGTACTTTTTATTCGGGAAGAGTTTTGGACTGATATGTCCCTATGGTTGCATAGCCATAAGATCATGTACTTTTTATTTGGGATATTTTTTTTTTTACTGATCTTGAATGAAACATCTTGAAAGTTTTCTTCAATACCCCTCCATCTAATTTTGCTTAGCATTTTAATACTGGAATAAATCTGTAGTTGGCTAAATGTCAGAAATCTGAATTCTGGAACGTATGCATTTGCATTTTTGCTGTAACCTGGGAATTCAGACTTTAAACGAAAGAAAGCTTAAGTGGATTAGTAAAAGATTAAAAGCTTTTTACCTCACCTGGCACCAAGTCCGACCATGGGAAAACTAAGATTAATGACTTTAAATGTGTCAGTCTTCCTTTTTAAAGATGTCTAGGAATCTCTTGTAAACGGACTCTGTCCCAAAAATGGAAAGAATTTGTAATTCCTGGAAAAATCAGCTTTTTTGCCAATTATAGTCAAGTTTCAGAGAACAGTAATAAAAAGAATATTTTCACAGCTTCATTTGACAATAAGGAGGAGTGAAAATGTTTGCTCATAGGGTATTTGCTTATATGGGGTGTTATTACCCTTATAGAAGAAAACAAAAAATATGGATCCATATTGTTGCTATAGAGGTAGAAGTTTCAATAAGCCCCAAAGCTGTATGCCATATAAGAAAACATGAGTTTTATAAATAATATATGGTAGGCAGAAAGAATCTTACAATTTTTCTATTGGAGCCCATAAACTTTAGAAAAGTTACAACTAACTTTGCAATATGTCAGACTTGTTAAAACTCAACTGTAAAGAAGTTGAGTAGATTGAACCCCATAAAAAAAGTAACTGGGTCAAGTAGAGAAATTGAAGGATTTCACTAGGGATAGGGTAAAAAAGGAGAGCTATCTAAGCATAGTAATTAAGGTAATTAATGTATTGGGTGAAAAATTGGAGTGTGTTCTCACCTGCAGAGTTGTGCTAACTGAGGCACAACTCTAGAAATGAATGAATCCAAGGTGTGGTTTGTATGGTGGACTGCAGCTGGCCTGGGGGAACTTGGATAATTCCTCCAGGGGGGTTTGAACCTCAATGAACAGCAAGGAAAAGAAACCTGAAAAAGGCCCTTCCATCACAGAGGATATGGATATCCTGAAAATGATGGGTAACAAAGCAGTTTGCTTTTGTAAAGTTTCTGGACTCCAATAGAAAAAAATGTTTATTTTCCTTGCTGGGTCAAGTAGAGAAGAGTCAAGAGGGCTGCTCCTCTCTGGCTTCTCCCTGCCCAGCTACCTAACTAAAGAAATTAAGTAGCTTGAAACCCCATTTAAAAAATAGCTGGGTCAAGTAGAAAAGAGTCAAGAGGGCTGCCTCCCTCTGGCTTCTCCCTGCCCAACTGCCTAACTGTTAAAAATTTGAGTAGCAAGAAACTCCCATTTAAAAAAATAGATGGGTCAAGTAGAGAGCAGTCAAGAGGGCTACTCTCCTCTGGCTTCTCCCTGCCTAGCTACCTAACTGTAAAGAAATTGAGTAGTTTGAGTCCCTATTTTAAAAATAGCTGGGTCAAGTAGAGAAGAGTCAAGAGAGCTGTTCCCCTCTGGATTCTCCTTGCCCAGCTACTCAACTGTAAAGTAATTGAGTAGGTTGAACCCCCATTTAAAAAAAAATGTCTGGGTCAGGTAGAGAAGAGTCAAGAGGGCTTCTCCCCTCTGGCTTCTCCCTGCCCAGCTTTGCTTGATTGACCTGTCTCTTTCTATGTGCATGCAGTAAAAAAGCTATCAATAAAGCAGAGCTGGGAATGGAGAAGCCAGAGGGGAGCAGTCCAGTGGACATTTGATCGGACTCTTCTCCCTTTGCCCTGCTAATATATATTATTTATAATATATATTTATAATGTTTATTATATATTTTTCATTTAATATATATTAATAATGTTTCAGCGTATAGTTGCTTGCAATGTGGGAACCTTTTGCAGTTTCATGTTGCCCATGATTCGGAAAACATGAACCTTTTGACAGGTTTCCTTTAATTTTATGTGAAACTAGGCATGTTAAATTGTTCTACTGAAACTGGTAATCTTTTCCGAAAAATATCATAGCTCAAAAAAATGTCTAAAATGGGGAAAACTGCCTAGTTTAAATGGAATGGAATAGCCAAGATTTTAGTAAAGTGGACAATCTGGATGAAAATGGGGATGCAAAAAAAAAGGTAATTTTGTCATTTTTTTGTGTGAAATGAACTGCACTTTTATACAGATTGTCTCTAAAGTGATGTTTATCCAAATGCAACTGAAAAATCTGAATGCAAATTGTAGATCCGTGAATATAATGTGCGTTCTGCAAACTGAGAATTAATTATTCAGAGCCACCTACTCTTACAGCCTCTGCTTGTGCAGGCTGAGCAGAAAAGGACTTCAGTTTAACTCTACTTCTCCCGTATGCCAGTCATTGTTCACAAACCTTTGAATGCAAAATTGCCATCAGAAGTTGTATAAAACTGTAGAAATCTATAGGTCCATACTATTCCCTAATATATTACATATGAGTTATATTCCATAGGGATGCAACATTTCAGAAATATTGTGTAGACGCATACCTCCTTTTTTAAGTGTTACATATTAAGCACCCACGGCTTTGTAAAAATATATTTTTAATAGAGATGATCGAATCTTTTGAAAATTCAAATTTGCCAAATTTGAATTTTTTTTCCAAAACATTTGATTTACGGTCAATAAATTTGCTGCGAATCATAGGTACAACAGTTGTCCTGAAAAAGTTTTGTATAACACTCTGAGATCTTCTAGGACTGTTGGCAACCTCTTTCATAGTAACGTCACCATAGAAATGAATGATAACCCAGTTGTAACCAACAGTCCATTTAATAACAGCACACTGACAGACTTTTCATGTTTTTCAAAATAAAAAATTTTTACAAAATGAATCCTATAAGTCATTTGTGATCAGGCAGACTATTCTTAGTAGAACATGGACTCAAACTGATTGTGTCACTGTCAGAGGTAACATCATACTGTTTCGACTGAGACGAATGATATGCCTTTTATTCCTTAACACCCTCTGCTTCTTCCTCACTAATACTCTTGTCGGAGGCAAAAAAGGCCAATTGTAACCTGTGTTTCGTAGTTCTACTGCACGAATGGCTGGTACCAGTTAGTGGCATGATACCAGCCAGACTACAGGATGGTTTTAACTAGTGATGAGCGAATATGTTCGAAATCCAATCTCAAATGTTAAGTTTGACATGAATGTGGCACATTCGGATTCGTGATCGGAAAGGCCAGCAAAATTTGTTAAATTCGGGAAAATCGGTAACGTTCGGTGTGTTTACGTGGTTACGTGATTGCAGGGCAACTACTGCGTTTTTTACAGTTTTGCTACCATAGTGCTTGTATCTGATGAGTGGGAAGACGTGGCAGATGAGTGAGGGGGCTGGTGAATGCTCAGAACAGGTCAGATCAGCAGTGCGCTGCTTTTGTTTCCTTCCTGTAGGTGGTAACTTTAAGTCAGGAAAGCGTGGCTAGAAAATCAGAGCGCAGGAAGCATCCACAGTGACACAGACACAAGGGCTTCAGCAATTGCCTGCTGAAATCATGTCCTCTCCATATAAAAACCGGCCAAGTTCCCTCAGCGCCATTTTATGCATGTCACTGAAGGAGATAGACGCTGCTGAGTGTGCTGTGTCCTGTGTAATGAGAGATATTAGCTTGATAGATGGGCGCTTCTGTTGAAGTCAGATAGTGTAGATAAGTCCTGTGCTGTGCACCTGTTCAATCGACCTTGCAGCCTTTTTTTTGTTTTTGTGCAATTCCTGAGATTCTCACAGAAAGAGCGGGGTCTATGGCTCAGAACAGTGTTGTGCATCAGTTATACTGTGCTCCATGCAGACCTTCAATCTATTTTTGCACTTGCTAATGTGATAAAGCAAGCAAGCCCTTGTAGGCCACTTTTTGTTTTTGTTGGGTTGAAATTCAGCTCTCTTCCGAGCTTGTCAGCGCAGAGCTTCTGAGTGCAGAGCACAAAAAACGTTTTTTTTTTCATTTACTAATATGATAGTGCAAGCTGTGTTAACCCAGTTTGTCATTTTTTTGGTTGATGAACTTTAGCTTTATGCACAGTAAAACAAATATTTTTTTTCTGTCTCTAGCCACAATCCACCAAAGATTTTTTTGTGTCGCAGACGTGTTACACTCTGCTATAAGCCACCTAGTGCTTTTAGTGGTGGTGAAATTCAGCTGTATTCAGAGCTTTTGCAGAGTCAAAAAAATCTATTTTTTGCTGTTGCTAACATTATACAGCAGCCTAGATCTGAGTTTGAAATAGTTTGGAGAATATCTCCTATGTTATACAGGCATTAAAAATACTTTGTTCGGTTCCTAACGTTATATAGCAGGGACATCTCAGTTTGAAATAGTATGGAGAATATCTCCTATGTTATACAGTTCTCATCCACAGTAAAACAAATACTTTGCTTCCTAACGTTATACAGCAGGGACATCTCAGTTTGAAATAGTTTGGGGAATATCTCCAATGTTATACAGACCTCATCCACAGTAAAAAAAAATACTTTGTTTGGTTCCTAATAGTGATGAGCGAGTATGTTTTGTTAACCCTTTCGGCGAGTATGCTCGGGCCGAGCACCGAGTAGTTACAGCTGCTCGGTGATATGTTTGAATCACACCCGTGTGCATGATTTGCGACTATTTCACAGCTTTTTTACATGTAAGGAATGTGTAAGAAATAGACATTCCTCACATGTAATAAAGCTGTCAAACAGTCGCAAATCATGCACACGGGAGTGATTCAAACTTATCACCGAGCAGCTGTAACTACTCGGTGCTCGGCCCGAGCATACTTGCCGAAAGGGTTAACAAAACATACTCGCTCATCACTAGTTCCTAACTAGTGATGAGTGAGCATGCTCGCTACTGCTCGGTGCTCGCCCGAGCATCTCACTGCTCGAGATGCTCAGTGCTCGCCGAGTATTTACGTGGTTGCTCGGCGGGAGCTCGGGTCCCCTCCCTGCATGTTTGGTGCTGTTTAGAGAGCCAATGAACATGCAGGGATTGCCTGCCACTCACTGTAATGCCGTAGCCATGTTGGTTGTGGGCATTACAGTGATTGGCTGGCCGCACAGCATCATCAGGAATATATCAGACCTGGAACCGCCATGCTCGTCACAGTCACTCCGGAATCAGGCAGAGTAGGGAGAGGTGCTGCTGTGTCAGGGAGAGATTTGCTTGTGTATTAGGTAGTGTAGGGAGAAAAACAGTACATTACACATATCCATCTTAACAAACAGTCCTTCTGAGGACTAATCCATCTGCAGAGCTATCAGGCAGGCAGTGTATATAGGCAGGCAGGGTATACAGCAGACTGCAGTGCATATAGCACAAGAGGCTCCATTCCAATTCTGCCTTCTGCTGCTGTTAGATATTTCTATACAAAGGCCCAGGTCTCAGGGGCCATGAATACTTTTTTTGGATCTTAATCCTCATTATTTGCTTGAAAAGCAATCCAGAGAACACCGTTTTTCTGCGCCATTTGCTTGGTTGCACTGCAGAATACAGCTAGGTCCTTTCCATATTACAGCTCTAGAAATCCAGCTATTTAAAACTGTGTTTTCTCCGTCAAACGGATCACATATATGTTGTCAGAAAATACTGCCATTTCTGGTCTCCATTAAAAATTTCTTTCAGTGTGTCAGTGAAGCAATTCACAGCGTTTTGCTGTTCAAACTACTTACCTACAGGCCAGGTATATAAAACTCTGTTTTCTCTGTCACACGGATCACATATAAGTTCGCTCCAAACTCAGTCGCTTGTAATGAGCGTGGAAGATACTGTCCTCCATTTAAAATGGGCAAGGCACGTGGCAAGGGAATGGGAACTGGACATGATGGTGATGGTGCATGCAGAGGCCGAGGACAAGGATGTGGGCAAGCTGAGATTGTGCCACAACAAACACCCACATCTTCTCGCCTGACCTTCCTGTCCCAATTCCTAGGGGCCGCAGAACACCACTATTGAACCCAGAGCAGTGTCAAAATGATGTTGGTTGGATAGCAGATAATGCTTCCAGCCAATTAGCCACCACCACCATCACCACCCTGTCTTCCACACGGTCAAGTCTCAGTAGCCGTGAGTCTGGACCGCATATTCCTTACCCTTATCCTCCTTCCTCCCACCATGCCAAGTGCCCGGAGACAACTGATCCCACACTTGGATACTCTGAAGAGCTGTTCACTTTTCCATTTATAGAATCGGGCCTCTCACCCGGTCCACTTGAAGCGGGGCAAGAGGAGATCGCGTGTAGCGATGCCCAAATATTTGAGCAGCCACGGTCACACGAAGGCGACGGTGGGAAAGTGTCACAAGAGGTGGACGATGATGAGACACAATTGCCAGAAAGTCAGAAGGAGGACCAGGGTGCGGAAGTGGAAGAGGTTGTGAATGATATAGTAACTGACCCAACCTGGCAGGAGGACATGCAGAGCAAGGACAGCAGCACACAGGGGGAGGGAGGCAGAGCACCCCAACAGGCAGGAAGAAGCAGTGTGGTGACCGCAGACAGAAGGCAGGCAACCGTTCCCCATAACACCAACACGAAGGAAGTTGCCAGTACAACTGTTAGGTCTTCCCGAGTCTGGTTGTTTTTTAAGACTCTGCCGATAACCCCAAAAAGGCCATTTGCACCACCTGCCAGGCCAGCATCAGCAGGGGTGGCAAAACGACCAGCCTAACCACAACCAGCATGATCAGGCACATGGCAGCAAAGCATCCGACTTTGTGAGCCAAACCCCAGGGTCCAGGAACAGTGTCTGCAGGTGTCACCATTGCTTCTTCCGCTGTTGTGCATGCAAGCCAATCCCCTGTCTATGGTGCATGCGAAGATGCCTCCTGCCCTGCACCTGTCTCTCAGGTAGCAGCATTAGGAAGCACGTCCATGTCCTTGTCCCAGCGCAGCGTTCAGTTGTCCATACCCCTCCTTGGAACGCAAGCGCAAATATGCAGCCAGCACCCCACAGGCCACACTACTAAATTCTCACATTTCACGACTGCGTGCGCTTGAAATGTTGCCTTTTAGACTTGTGGAGACTGAAGCATTCCGTAACCTGATGGTGGCGGCCGTCCCTCGGTACTCGGTCCCCAGCCGCCACTATTTCTCCTGGTGTGCCGTCCCCGCATTATACAAGCACGTGTCCCAAAACATTAGCCGTGCCCTCAACAACGCAGTTACCGGGGAAGTCCACTTAACCACGAACACGTGGACAAGTGCTTGTGGGCAGGGACGGTACATCTTGCTGACGACACACTGGGTTAACATAGTGGAAGGCGGGACCCAGTCAGACCTTGGGGCGGAGCACGTCGTCCTGACGCCAAGGATTGCGGGCCCTAAGTCAATCAGGGTTGCCCCCACTGTCTACAGCTCCTGCACCTCATCCTCCTCAGCCTCCTCCTCCTCTTCAGCCTCCATCTCTGAAATGACCACAGCAGTCACAAGCTGGAAGCACTGCAGCACTGCCTCGGCCAGGCGGCAACAGGCTGTGCTGAAGCTAATATGCTTAGGTGACAAACCGCACAATGCTGAAGAGTTGTGGACAGCTCTGAAAGAGCAGGCAGATCGGTGGCTCACACCGCTGAACCTACAGCCAGGCATGGTTGTGTGTGACAATGGCCGGAACCTGGTGGCGGCTCTGAGGCGAGGCGAGCTCACACACGTACCATGCCTGGCCCATGTGCTTAACCTCGTGGTTCAGCGGTTTCTCAAATCCTACCCGGAGCTGCCGGATCTGCTTGTTAAAGTACGCCGCCTGTGTGCCCATTTTAGAAAGTCAGCTACAGCTTCCGCTGCCCTTGCCGTGTTTCAGCAGCATTTGCAGCTTTTGGATCACAGACTGGTGTGTGATGACCCCACGCGTTGGAACTCTACACTGCAGATGTTGGGAAGGATTTGTGAGCAGAAGAGGGAAGTTGTTGAGTACCAGCATCAACAAGGCCGTCGGTATTCAGTTCAGACTCCACACATAAGATCTCAGGAGTGGACATGGATGTCAGACATATGTACCATCCTCCAAAACTTTGGGGACTCCACCAAGATGGTGAGCGGCGATGACGCCATAATTAATGTCACCATCCCGCTTCTCTGTCTACTGAGACGCTCTCTGCTCACAATCAAAGAGGATGCATTGCAGGCGGAGCACGATGAGATGGAGCAAGGAACCATACAGGGTGATTACACACAGCCAAGCCTCATCTCATCCCAACGTGGATTGGGTGACAATGAGGAAGAGGAGGAGGAGGAAGGACAGGAGCTAGTTTCGTGCACTATAGACGGTACTACCTGCACAGCTGTCATACCGTCTGTTCAGCGTGGATGGCCAGAGGACAGAGAGGAGGAGGAGGAGGTGAGCATGGTCAGTCATCCTCTTGGTGAGGACACAGAAGTCTTGCCTGTTAGTAGTCTGGCACGAATGGCTGAGTTTATGTTACGCTGTGTTTCCCATGACCCTCGCGTTCTCAAAATTTTAGGTGATAGTCATTACTGCTTGGTGACGCTTCTAGACTCACGCTACAAGGAGTACTTTATATCTCTTATTCCTGAGGCAGACAGGTGTACAAAAATAGGGCTGTACCAGAAGGCCCTTGTTGCAGAACTATTAAAAAAATTCCCATCTGAAAACGCTGGCGACAGAGGGCACACTTCGTTGGACAACCAAGGAGTACAGGCGAGAGAGACACAACTTCAATCCAGCAGAGGCAGGGGAACACTGTCAAAGTTCTGGGAGAGTTTTCTCAGACCCTCCCATCGCACAGGCCCTGAGGCGCGGGGTACTCTCACAAGGAGTGCAAAGTTTTGGAAGATGCTGAGGGAGTACCTTGCCGACCGTACCTACGTCGTCCGTGATTCCTCTGTGCCTTATAATTATTGGGTATCCAAGCTGAATACGTGGAATGAGCTTGCTCTCTATGCCTTGGAGGTCCTGGCCTGCCGCCAGCGTTTTATCAGAGCGGGTTTTTAGTGCTGCTGGTGGAATTATAATTGATAAGCGCATCCACCTGTCAACTGAAAATGCTGACAGGCTGACTCTTATAAAAATGAACAAGGGCTGGATTGGGCCAGACTTCTCAACACCACCGAATAATAGCAGTGTAACATAAACTCCAATCCAGTGTCTTTTCTTGGGAGGTGTATTCCCATGCACCTTTTCACACCCAGACATGGGTATACGCTTCCTGATTTTGGCTATTTGCTCTTGTCCTCCTCCTTCTCCTCATCCTCCACCACCATATCACCAGGGTGACCGTGGTCCTTGATGCAACACCCACATAATTTTTTTAAAGGGTGTTTATGATGCCCGTAAAAAATTTTTTTTATACAGTATGTTCATGTGTACCCCCCCAGGGGTAAATGTTTGTCAGCCCATACACTTGTGCATGGACATTACAGGTATAGGAGGCCCGCTACTTTCTAATGGGAACATTTTTTTATGAGGCCTTCCTCCACGTCTCTTCCAAGGGGCATTGAAGTGCCTCCAAATTTTTGGCAGCCCTTGCATTCACTGCATAGGCCAACACTATGAGAGACTCTCTCCTTTCTAATGGGAATTTGTCATTACTGTGGCCCTGCTCTATGTCTCTTTAAATTGTTAGTGGGGTTTTTCCTAAATTTGGTCAGCCGTTGGACTCACTGCATACCCTATAACTGTATAGCAGACTCTCTCCTTTCTAATGGGAATTTGTCGTTACTGTGGCCCTGCTCTGTGTCTTTAATTTCTTAGTGGGGTTTTTCCTAAAATTGGTCAGCCGTTGGACTCACTGCATACCCTATAACAGTATAGCAGACTCTTTCCTTTCTAATGGGAATTTGTCATTACTGTGGCCCTGCTCTATGTGTCTTTAAATTCTTAGAGGGGTTTTTCCTAAAATTGGTCAGCCGTTGGACTCACTGCATACCCTATAACTGTATAGCAGACCCTCTCCTTTCTAATGGGAACATGTCGTACTTCTTACTGTGGCCCTGCTCTATGTGTCTTTAAATTCTTAGTGGGGGTTTTCCTAAAATTGGTCAGCCTTTGGACTCACTGCATACCCTATAACTGTATAGCAGACTCTCTCCTTTCTAATGAGAATTTGTCGTTACTGTGGCCCTGCTCTATGTGTCTTTAATTTCTTAGTGGGGTTTTTCCTAAAATTGGTCAGCTGTTGGACTCAGTGCATACCCGTATAGCAGACTCTCTCCTTTCTAATAGGAATTTGTCGTTACTGTGGCCCTGCTCTATGTGTCTTTAAATTCTTAGTGGGTTTTTCCTAAATTTGGTCATTTGTTGGACTGAGTGCATACCCTATAACTGTATAGCAGACCCTCTCCTTTCTAATGGGAACATGCCGTTGGACTAACTGCATACCCTATAACTGTATAGCAGACTTTCTCCTTTCTAATGGGAATTTGTCATTACTGTGGCCCTGCTCTATGTGTCTTTAAATTCTTAGTGGGGTTTTTCCCAAATTTTGGCAGCCCTTGCAGTCACAGCATGGGCATTACCACTATAGGAGACCCGCTCCTTTATAATGGGAACATTTTTTATACTGAGACCCTCCTCTATGTCTCTTCAAAGGGGTATTGGGTTGCGTCCAAATTTTTGGCAGCCCTTGCAGTCACTGGATACGCAATAACAGTATAGGAGACTCACTTGTTAATAATGGGAACAACAAAGCATTGCCGGCTGATGGCTCCCTAACAATAGCGAGGGCCGACTGCTGGCCTTTTAAGAATAGTAAGGGCCGTCTGATGGCCCTATAAAAATAGGCTTTATGACTTCCAGAGTCCCTCCATCATAAATAAAAAAGTTTGTGTCTAATGATGTGTCACACACCACATTGCTGATAAGGTTGTAAAATGTTAAAATAACATTTCCCGGTGAATGCATTTGTCTTAAAAAATAACGTAAAAAAAACAAAACAATAGGATCTTTCTTTAGTATAAAAAACAGCGTCACCAATTTAACCTCAATGTAATCACATTGTTCAGCTCCTGCACCTCCTCCTCCATCTCCGAAATGACCACATCAGTCACATGCTGACAGCACTGCAGCACAGCCTTGGCCAAGCGGCAACAGGCTGTGCTGAAGATAACATGCTTAATGCTTAATTGACAAACTGCCGAGTGCTGCAGAGTTGTTGAAAGCTGTAACACATCAGCCTGATCTGTGGCTCTCACCGCTGAAGATACAGCCATGCATGGTCGTGTGTGACAATGGGCGGAACCTGGTGACGGAGAAATGACAGCCGGAGTAGATACGGTTTCCCTCTACGCCAGTCCTTTCACCGAGCTAAAGAATATGGCTGTGGTGAAACACAACTTCCACTGAGAAGCTGTTTCAGATTGAAAAACATTGTGCCCACCAGAGGATTTGATTCTGAGGGCCCACCTTTCTCCCCTGCTCAAGAGCTCTCAGAATCAAATCCTCTGGTGGTCACAATGTTTTTCATGATAGCAGCTGCAAAGTTAGCTCTATCATGAACTCTCCTGAGGTAGAAGCCAAGGCACACCAGAGGATTCTCTGGTGGGACCGTCCAACCCTGCGAGAAGTAGTCCTGGCTAAGAAAAGTGTGAGGGAAGGTTCCCGGACACTCTATGGCTGCTTTTATAATGTGGATCAGACTTGCTTATGCATGTTATTTCCCAAACCGCATTGGAGATCAGGCCATTGCCCAACTCTGTAGTCATGAAATTAAATGCGCAAAGAAAGATGTGTGTGTGTCAAATGTCCACCGGTAAGTGCGAGTTGATGTTGGACGGGCTGCCATTGCTTCTGCAACAAGCTGCATTAGAGGACTTCCTGGGAGAAATGACACCCAGAGTAGATACGGTTTCCCTCTATGCCAGTCCTTTCACCGAGCTAAATACAACTCTCAGCAAAAAAAGCTGTGGACTGGCTCCGTACTGTCCCTGGCCACATTCACCTGTCCACGTGTTTGTGGGTAGGCGGTCCTTCCCAGTAAGTGCACTGGGGAGGGCACGGGTAATGTTTTGGGACCTGTGCTTGTGGAAGGCGGAGACGATACCGGGAAAAATAATGGCGGCTGGGGAACGAGTATGGATACCCGGTCGCCGCCGCCATAAGATTATGGACAGCTTCCGCCTCCACGAGACTTAAATGCCACATTTCAAGTGCAAGCAGCTGCCCAGAAATCTGGCAGTTTAGTATTGCGGCCCGTCAATGGGCAGGTGGGTGGCTGGCTGCATACTTGCGCTTGCATTCCAAGTAACAGAAGACTAAGCAGATGGTGGCCTCTATCATCATCATGGCCTCACCTCGGCACTATGAACTCTCCTGAACTTGAAGCCAGGGCCCGCCGGAGGCGTCTTTGGTTCTCTGGTGGGCCCGTCCAACCCTGCCGAGAAGCAGCCCTGGCTAAGAAAAGTGTGGGGGAAGGTTCCCGGACACTCTATGGCTGCTTTTTTAATGCGGATTGGACATGCTTATGCATGTTATTTCTTAAACCGCATTGCAGATCAGGCCATTGTCCAACTCTGTATTCATCAAATTAAATGCGCAAAGAAAGATGTTTGTGTGTCAAAGCACCATCGACAAGTGCGAGTTGATGTTGGACGGGCTGCCATTGCTTCTGCAACAAGCTCAATTACAGGACTTCCTGGGAGAAATGACACCCAGAGTAGATACGGTTTCCCTCTATGCCAGTCCTTTCACCGATCTAAATACAACTCTCAGCAAAAAAAGCTGTGGACTGGCTCTGTACCGTCCCTGGCCACATTCACCTGATCCACGTGTTTGTGGGTAGGCGGTCCTTCCCAGTAAGTGCACTGGCGAGGGCACGGGTAATGTTGTGGGACCCGTGCTTGTGGAAGGCGGAGACGACACCGGGAGAAACAGTGGCGGCTGGGGACCGAGTATGGACACCCGGCTGCCGCCGGTATGAGGTTATGAAAAGCTTCCACCTCCACAAGCCTAAAAGGCCACATTTCAAGTGCAAGCAGCTGTCAAAAATTTGGCAGTATAGTATTGCAGCCTGTGGGTGGCTGGCTGCATACTTGCGCTTGCATTCCAAGGAATGGGGTAGGGACAACTGAACGCTGCACTGGGACAAGGACGTGCACGGTGGTTGTTGCAAGTCTGCAATGATAGGTGCATGGTGGGAGGCATCTTCGTATGCGCCAAGGATCACTTATGATGGGCACACTTTTAGGCAGTGACCTGGGAGTCAGAAATGCTTCCAGAGGTCTTCCCCATGCTGTTCCCATGTCTTTTCAGCACTGTGTGCATGTGTCTGATGATGTGTCACACACCACATGGCCAAATAAGGTTGTAAAATGTTAAAATGACATTTCCCAGTGAATGCATTTGTCTTTGTTGAAAGCAATGCAAAAGTGCAAAAACGCATCAAAAATGCTACGTGCGAACATAGCCCAAGATGTGGAGGAGTATTTTTGGTTTTGGTTATTATTTTGCCTTATATACAAGTCATTACCCTGGAAAGGATGTTTTTGTATGTTTTATTGTGAGTCCGTAAAAGTGGCGTAATACTCTGACAACGTTGTTGACAGCAGTGACCTGGGAGTCAGAAATACTTCCAGGGTTCTTCCCTATGCTGTTCCCATGTCATTTGAGCACTGTTCCCATTTATTTGGGCAATTTTTAGGCCCTCTGCAGACCGCAGGGGGGAGCCGCCTGAAAAATGCTCGAGTTTCCCGTAGACTTACATTAGGCTCTTTGCTCGGGTCGAGCACCCGAGTATTCCAATTTGCTCGACCCAAGCAACGAGTACCCGAGCATTTAAATGCTCAATCATCATTATTCCTAATGTTATACAGCAGGAACATCTCAGTTTGAAATAGTTTGGAGAAAATCTCCTATGTTATATAGGCATCATCCATAGTAAAAAAAATACTTTGTTCGGTTAGTAACGTTATACAGCAAGCCATATCTTACCTTGTCATTTAGTGCTGCTGAAATTCAGGTGTGTGCAGAGCTGTTGCAGAGGAAAAAATCTATTTTTGTTTTGCTAATAGCGTGCTCCTATTACAGTATCTGAGCAATATGAGTGGGAAAAAGAGAGGTCGTGGTGGAAGGGGGAATAGGCTTGGTGTTCAAGGTATACGTGGGGTAGGTGATAATGTTAGTGAAAGCACTAGTGAACCAACACCGTCATGTCCTATCCAAAGACAACTGACAACTTCTGTTACTGGACAGGCTACTCCACTCCCTTTCTTTGGCAGCCACACAGTGATGCATTTTATTGATAAGGGACAGAAAGAGCAGGTTCTCCAGTGGATGGCAAACGCTGCTTCAAGTGTCCTCTCCTCTTCTTCCTCCACCTCAACATCACACACAGTACAATCCACAGAAGTGGCACCCCAATTACCCTTGCTTTCCCCCGTGTCCCAACTGTCCAAGCGCTCAACTGACTGTAGTGAACCACAGCTGGGCTAGTCTGTAGAACAGTTCAGCCATTCTATAACATGGGCATCAGAAGTGTACTCCAAACATTCACAGAGTCAAGAAGAGCAGGAAAGCATCTGCACTGATGCCCAAAATTTTTTTACATTGGATTCGGGGCAGGATAGAGCAGGATCCGAGCAGGTTTCTGACCCTCGTCACCAGACGTTAACCACCGGGGAGGGAGGTGATCCTGATGAGACTCAGATACCTGAGGCTCATGCGGACTGTACTGTGCTGTCAGGGCAACAAGAGGAGAAGGGTCACTCTGAGGGCGAGGAATGGGTGTAGTGCCGGCGTCCCTGCCCTCTGCTAGGCAGGGACGCTGCTCCTCTCACCGCTCTGCTCCGTGCCCAGCGTCCTCCCCCCGCTCTGCTGTCAGCGCGCGCTCCGTCCCGGCGTCCTCCTCCTGCTCTGCTCTCAGCGCGCGCTCCTTCCCGGCCCCTGTGCTTAGGGCGCGCGCGCGCGCGCTCCCCTCCTCTTAAAGGGGCCGCGCGCGCCGCCCTAAAGAGTCCCCGGCCAATGGCCGGAGGACTTCATCATATATAAGGCACCTCCTCCAAAATGGAGGTGCCCGAGCAATGTTGTTTGCACCTGTGTCTCACCTGTGCTTCAGCCCTCAGGTCCCGTTGCCAGTTACCTGCCAGTTACCTGCCTGATTCCTGCCAGTTACCTGCCTGATTCCTGCCTGAATACTTGTTACCTGTCTGCCAGTCTGAGGTCCGACGGTCTGCCTTACTACTCCTGTCAGTCTGTCTAAGGACCAGCCTGCCCGCTCACCTGGGAGCGCATATCAGCTACCTGCCTGCTTGCCTGAGGTCCGACGGTCTGCCTTACTACTCCGGTCAGTCTGTCTAAGGACCAGCTTGCCCGCTCACCTGGGAGCGCTTCTCCGTTACCTGCCTGCTTGCCAGCCCGGAGGCTCCGTTGTCACATGCTGTGACCACCAGCTATCTCAGAGACTCTTGCCCGCTCACCTGGGAGCGCATCTCCGTTACCTGCCTGCTTGCCAGCCCGGAGGTCCCGTTGTCACGTGCGGTGACCACCAGCTATTCCAGAGACTCTTGCCCGCTCACCTGGGAGCGCTTCTCCGTTACCTACCTGCCTGCCAGCCCGGAGGCTCCGCCGTCACGTGCCGTGACCACCTGCTATTCCAGAGACTCTCGCTTGCTCACCTGGGAGCACCCATCTACCCTCTGCCTGCTAGCCTACCCGGAGGCTCTGCCATCACAGGTCGTACCTACCCCTTACCCAGAGACTGCCCTGATCACTTGCCGTATCTCCCTGTCCGTTCACCCAGAGACTGCCCTGATCACTTGCCGTATCTCCCTGTCCGTTCATCCAGAGACTGCCACCCGCTCCCTTACAAGGGCCGCCCCCTTGTATAGTAGCTCAGAGGTTCCGCCTCCCGGACCCGTTACAATGGGATAATGTGGTGCCCCTGAGGGTTCAACCGCCACAGGAATGCTGCACTTCTTTAATGGAGTGTAGTGTTCCTCCTCCGAGGTAAGGCCAGTGTGATAGTTGTGACCTAACCTTTTGCATCCAACACCACACTTCTCCACCAGAGGGAGCTAGTATGCACTAGGTGCTGCTCCCCTGGTTACAGGGAGACTGGGGAACACAAAGTGGTAGGAACCAGTTAGTGCGTGTGGGTGGAGGACTTACAAATTAGTTACACTTCAGATTTTATATTTCATAGAATGCCATTTTTGATCTTGGTCCTTCTTGTTCAGAGTTCTTCTCTGGTCCTTTTGCTAGTCCTAAGTCATAGGTTCTAGTGGTCGTACTGTGCTGTCAAAATACTGTGGGTAATGTGATTTCCTGCCGGGAGCGCAGATCCTGTGTGGGCCTGCACCGAGAAGGGACACAGCCCTCGTACCCTGGCCTTGGGACGAGAGGTAGGTTGTAGACAAGGAATGTCTCAACCCGGCCAAAGACCAGGATCAAGAAGGCCCGGGAACTTTAGAGTGTGGCTCCCTAGCAAATGGGTCCCGGGGAGTATGCAGACGGAGTGGAGTACGCCACCTGTCCTTGCCTACCTGATCTATTCAGAGGGATTCCGGCTGCAAGAGGGGTACCGGCCCGCGACACCCGACCTTGTACTCTATGTCCTGGACTGGAAAGCCCGGTTAGGCCCTGAGGATCCCACCGGGCATCGGATGGAGAGGAATTGCCACACGTGCCCTAGTCCTGTGAGGAGCTCAGAGGGAGACCCGGCCTATCTACACACGCACAGACGGGAAAGGGTGAAGTCTGTAGTGCAGGAACACTCTGGTGTAGGGTTGCTACCGAACACTGGACTTTCTCGGAGGTAGTCGGACCCCCGTCCCTGGTGGCCGCAGGACTCCGCGGGGAGCAGGGAGTCGCCTTCCCACTGTCATCTCTAAGTGAGTAAAGCCTTGGAAGTTCATCCCTATGGCCTCCAGACTGTTCATTACGCGCCATACCATGCGACGCGGTGCCCGTACTCCCCGCACTACTACCCCCTCTCTTTCCTGTTTGCCTGCCCTGAGGCCTTGCTCCGCCTGTGGGGAGCAGTGAGAACTTTAGCCGCCACGACACCGGGCCTCGGCGGACTGCAGCGGTGCTGGTGACCCTTCACCAGGCACCACAGGTGGCGTAGTCGTTAAAATAAGCCACTCAACCCGGACGAGCCCACAACATCTGCCTTTTCATGTGACCGCCCTGAGCACGGGTCGGGTCCGGGCCACAGCTACATCCCATCTCTTCGTCACAGGGCCCGACACCAAGTCCCCCAACACCCAGGAAAAACTCAAAACTAAAAGGGCTTCTTCGAGAATTGAGGCGTCACAATAACATATTGGATGATGACGACAAGGTTGAATATCCTACTTGGTGTGAACCCAGAGTCACGTAGCCGAGTAGGTCATCTGAGGAGGTGGAGGAGGAAGATGAGGAGGTTACCTTCCGCCCTACGGTGCAGACACGGAATGATGCAAGCACGAGGAGCACTGCATCTTTAGCCACAACTGTGGCTGTGGCCAGCAGCGGTCACTGGTCTCAAGCTCGCTGGGGTGGCAAGGGTTGCCTAGCCTGGGCATTTTTTGAGACCGCAAAGGATGAGCCAACTCACGTTATCTGAAAAATTTGCGATAAAAAACTCAGTAGAGGGAAAAAGTGCAATAATTTGACTACTACATGCATGAACCTTCACATGCGCAATCAACATGCATTACCCTGGCAATCTCACTGTGAGAAAATGTGGACCAGCGGACCTCAACAACCATCAGCTGCCCCATCAACCGCATCCACTGCTTCTTCCTCCTCCTCTGTTACCATACTAAGTATTGGCACGCAGGTCTCCCACCGCAAAACTTCTGGTTATCTACCCGCTGCAGTTAGGCTGAGTGAGAGCCCGTCAGCTGTAATGGAAGTGGAGATGCATGCTGTGTTTGTTTCACCGAGCACACCACACATTTCTCAATCCACCGTAACATGTCCCCCTGCACTTCGCTCACAGTCCAGCAGTTTGTCCCTTTCACCGTACTCCGCCCTCTCTCAGCACTGCAGCCAGCCCTCGGTCCCGCATTTGTGTTCATGTGTGTTCAAATTGTTTCCTCCCACACATGACAAAGCTAAGATGTTGAAATCCACCATCTCCAATCTGTTGGCCATGGAAATGTTGGTGTCAGGCCCTATTTTTTTTGATTTGTGAACACTGCTGTATGGCTGCTTTTTTACTGAGGAGGTAACCGGAGAACCTGAAGGAAACCCCCGCAAACACGGGGAGAATATACAAACTACTTGCAGATGTTGTCCTCTTATTGTAGCGCCCCGAGGGTTCGGTCGCTACAGAGGTATTGCATCTCACCCAGAGGTGTGATATCTCACTTCCAGGTAAGGATGGAGTGTGGCTCAGGACCCTAACACCCACATGCACTACACCACATTTCCGGGGGGCAGGGAGACAATGCTCCCAAGAGTGAGCACAACTGCCCCTGTCCCTGGCTGGAGTGGGGGGAGGGAACACCTAGAAAGGGGGAACCTGGTAGTGTGTGGGTGGGGAGAGTAGATCCAGGGTGCACTGGGAGGAGGAGTATATAAGGTGGGCACCATCTTGGAGTCAGGAAGAAGAGAGAGAACAAGACGGAGAGCAGGGGCTCTGTTCGGGCTCTGCTCCGCAGGGAGGCCAAGTCTCAAGGCCTGAGCCTAGAGAAGAGAAGAGCTGCTGAGTTCAGTCAGAGAGGAGAGGAACGGAGGAGGCTCCAGGAGTGGAGTGAAGGGACCCCAGGGGTGCGGACCGGCCAGTCGCCACCGTACGCCCGCCGCTACCAGAGTAGGGGGGTCAGGCCAAGAAAGGGAACCGGATCCCTCATCTAGTGGAGGAGAGCATCTACCCTCAGCTAGTAACCGGAGGCCGTGGCATTGCACGTGTTACGGCCCCTCACTACACCCGTTAGGAAGGCACCATATAGGGCCCAGGGAAACGGAACATACGTTTGCCCGCCAAGGCCCGAGGCAGCTGGACAGAAACGTGGTCAATTGTGGGGTACGATGGGCCAGAGAAAGGACACACGAAGGGGGGGTCCTGAAAAGCATTCCAAAGGTACCTGGGAGTTGGCCGAGCCCCTCACGTGGTGAGCAAAGTATGACGTGGGCAGCCATTACCTGCAGAAGTGGCTTGGAGTGTAAAACTGTGAGAAAAGACCCTGGACTGCATCACTGGACTCTGAGTCATTACTGTTGCTCCCACGCACCATCACCCCCACCATCTGCACGCTGCCCTGAGGCTATACTCCTCCCGTGGGGAGTTATACTACCCTCTGCTGCGCACACAATATCAGCCTCAGCGGTCTGCCCCGCAGCAGCGGTTCTCAGTGACCGCAATCCACGGGTGGCGTAGTCGGACATTTCAACATTAAAAACCAAGTAAACAGATCCGCCACTGGTTTGACCACCCTGAGCCACGGGACCGGGTCGCCGCCACGGAGACTACAA
This sequence comes from Phyllobates terribilis, assembly GCF_046119375.1. Classification (NCBI taxonomy): domain Eukaryota; kingdom Metazoa; phylum Chordata; class Amphibia; order Anura; family Dendrobatidae; genus Phyllobates; species Phyllobates terribilis. Next base: position 150,235,566 of record NW_027362768.1, read on the forward strand.
CCCCTGACATTACACAGAGACCCGGCTCCGGGTATTCCCCCACACACGGCCCAGGGGGCACGTCATTATCATCATAAAGGAGTTAGATGGTTGTCTAGGAGATCGACCACCGCTGCTCTCTACCTTGTGAACATTGTGTTGAAGCTTGCAAGGTGTCACGGGTTTACCATGACAGAGAGGAGCCAGAAGACCACAGCGTCTGATTCCTCCCACTCCTGCAATCATTAAAAAGAAGCCTTAAAGGGGTATTCCTGTGGCGCCCCTGAGGGTTCAGTCGCCACAGAGGTACTGCACCTCACCCAGAGGTGTGGTGTCTCCTTCTCTCACGTAAGGAGGGAGTGCTGCCCGGAACCCCAACACTCACATTCAACACTACACTACTCCAGGCCGACTGAAAGGGCAAGATGTATGCGCAGTGCTGAGCCCTGTCCCTGGCTGGAGTGGGGGGAACCCAAAGGTAGGGGGAACCAGTAGTGAGTGTGGGTGGAGGAAGCAATTTAGGGGAGCACCATAGTAGGAGATATAAAAAGGGAGGCCATCTTAGTGTGGCAGGTCAGAACAGAAGCACAGTGGAGTAGAGAAGACAGTCTGGGAGCAGAATCTCTTTAGGAGCTCTGCTCCACGAGTGGGCCCAGTGCTAGAGGCCCAGGAGGGGAGCAGAGGAGTAGGCTCCGGTCTGTTAAAGGGATCCCAGGGGGTACGGCGAGTGCAGGACGGCACCCGTACGCCCCGAATCTGTCAGAAGACAGAGAGATCGTAGGCCGCAGGAAGGGGACCGGCCCCTGGACCAGCCGTGTTACTCCAGGTCTCGGCTGGAAAAACCGGAGGCTTATGGCTTATATAGTCCAGTTGCCAAAGCCTCATTCTAATCTCAGTGAGGGTCAAGCAGGTCCGGGAACTCCAGTTAGACAGGAGGGACTTCAGAGCACCCGAGCGGGACTGAGTGTGGGGAAGCGCAGGGCCGGAGGGAGAAGACCCAGCGTGAAGACGGTCTAGAGAGGAACACAAGAAAGCGGGGTTCCGTCAGGTGCTCCTAACCTACCTGAGGAAGAGCTGCACCCTGTTCTGGTGAACGCAGCGCGACATGGGAGGCTGGCACCCGTACAGTGCACCTGTGGAACTTACATAAGAACTGTGAGTAAAGACTCAGATGACTGCACCGCACTGCCTCCGTCCATTATTTCAGCTGCGCCATCATTCCCCCTGCACTACAACGCCCAGCGCAACCAACAACACCTACACTGCCCTGGAGCTAGCTCTACCTGTGGAGTGCCACACCATCCCTGCTGCAGTAACATCAGCTTCAGAGGACTGCTCCGCAGCGGCGGCACCCTTTGGCCGCATTCCACAGGTGGCGTCACGAACTTTACAAATCCCCTATATATATTCCCTTTCTTTTTGGTTGACCGCCCTGGGCCACGGACCGGGCCAGCCACCGTGATATCCCCCGCCAGCATCCATAGGCCCGGCTGCCGAGTACCCCACAGCCCTGGGGGCGCGTCATCTCCATCTCCAAGATCCTATCCCAATATGTAGTAAGTGTAATAATAATAATATTAGCAAATACCTCCAATTAGAAATGTAGTATAGTTTTTATGATTCACTATGTCTCTTTCCTCATGTGCAGGCATCACAGGACCTTAGATATCCATGGTTACGTCCTCTGATAAAGTCACAGTTAGTTAGCAAGTTGCCAGTGGTCGTAACCATGGATACCGAAGGTCCTGCGATGCCTGCACATGAGGTAAGAGAGATATCAAATCAAAAATACTATACTACATTTCTAATTGGAGGTATTTGCTAATATTATTATTATTACACCTACTACATACAGGGATAGGATCTTGGAGATGGGAATACCCCTTTAAGTCTTCATATTGATCGGTGCAGGGGTTAATCTGCTCAGTTGTGAGCTCCTAGAAGCTTAACATGATTTAGGCTGTCGACAGATCTGTCCCGTGCATCTCCCCTACTGTGATAACGCTGTATCCCAACACATCAGACTGTTGACTACCGTGGAAACCTTGAAAAGGAAGCCGAAGACACATTTCTTGTGACAAGCATACAATTTGCAGTAACCCTCGCTCCAGCATACCCTTGCACGACTTGCTGTACCCTGACCTACTGTATCCTCACCCATCCTTTGTAGATTGTTTGTGCGCCCTGGCGGGCAGGGTCCTTTCTCCTCTTGTACCAGTCCATAACCCCTTTTGACATGTAACACGGCACGGAATAAATGTCGCTGTAATAGTAATAATAATTATAGTACTTGCAATCTGAGTCAATTGATGGCACTTTCCAGGTGTCTACCCCTAATTTGATGTGTTTTTGCAGCTTTGGGCCGGTTTTAAGGTGTTGCGTATGAAATTTTTTTGTCCCCCCATTGAATCCTATGGCGTTCGGTAACGTTCGTCGAACATTCGGCAAGTAAATCGGTGAATATCGCAAATTCGGTGATCGTAATCCGAATTAAATATTGAAACATTCGGTCATCTCTAGTTTTAACCACTAGTCAAAGCCCTAATCCTCCTGGTCACAATTTCCTGATTTATAGACAAATTGGACTGAGTTTTGGGTTTTTTCTTTTTACTTGAATGAGTTGTATGGTTTCAACAATCATATTTTGTTAGAAGGAACCCTAAAATGACTGATCTAAAGGAGCTAATTTTTTATGCCCATCTTCCCATACATGAGCATGCTTAGCTGACCATGTGTCATGGGGATACCGCGACAGAGAGAGGCCAGAAGATTGTGGCATGTGGTTACACAAACTCCTGCACTGATTAGAACTGCTTCACCATCCTATTAAACTTGCTATGTCATTGCAAAAGTTAATCAGTTCAGTTGATCTCCTGGAGCTCTCCATCCTGAATTGCCTCAGCTGTTCTGTGTTGGCCACTGCCCTCTGGTATATATGCTCGCTGTTATGATCTGCAACAAGTACTAAGGAAAGATAAGGGAATGAATCCCTACGATGTAGCGGGCTGCCTGTTCCTAGCGAACAGACCCGCCTTAGTCCTCGGCTAGTCTGAACGAAGACCTATAGCATAAGGGAAGGGGTCCCTAAAAGAACTAAGGACTGGAACAAAAATGGGACACCTCCTAAACAGAGAAGTTGTTGCAGAAAACAAAAAGACAAACAGACAAAAAGGTACTAGAGGTCCCAGAAGGAATAGGTGAACTGACAGAGAAAGGCACAGAAGCACCTGGCTAGAGAAATAGTCAAACACTGAAGTCCAGCACAGCCAAAAGGGCAGAGCTGGAATATAAAGGCAGGTGGTCACATGACCGCAAAACACAAGAAGGAAAAAAAAACAAACAGGAGGGTTCTAACACTCGCCACTGGCACTTGGGAGATGTCAGTGATAGTTCATCACTACCTGGTTTGGAGTTGAAGGAGAAGTTTAGTGTTTGGAGTAGACGGTTGGAGAGTTTTTCAGGAGATTATTTCTGCATGGAGTTGGTTTACGTGTTTATCCTTATCCTCTCCCATTTGTTTTGTGTCTCCTATTCCTCCCCTGTTTCCCACTCTGTTGTTTTATGAGTGCATTTGTATGATTGTAGTTTTCTTTTATCCCTGTCTGTTTACCCCTGGCTGGTTAATGTTTTCCAATACGCTTCGGCCTCACACCTCCCCAGGTGGGGGAGGGAACAGATAAGGGTTAAGATAGGAGCATAGCAAGGTATGAGACCCCAGCATCTCCACCAGCAGGAGTAATCCGTGGGACAGGGATAGACTTATTCGCCCCTAATTTGAGGGATTGTGTAGGTGCCCACAGCCCCTTGTTTCTACGTGACATCGTGTTTCCAATAGGAGGCAGGAAATAAGCCACTGTCAAATACATCTCGGTACAACTTGACTCGCTTAAGAAGTAAAGGATTGGGCATGTTGAAATCCAACAACCTGATCCTTCTTTTTCCTGACAACTTCTATCAGGGAAGAGTCAGGACACTTCTATCCTCATATGAAGGATGACTGTTTCGGGTGATATTTATCTAATGTGCTTGGCCACCTTAACATTTGGATGTACAGTATATTAGAAGTTACTGCAGAATTTGGTCACCATACAAGGACGAGCTAGACTTACAAGTGATAACCTCCACCAACGTTTATGTAGATAGAGCTGTATTATGAAAATATTAAAATTGACGAAATTAAATGCAGTAGACCTTGACACCCATCCTGGCTGAGATTTGAGTGTTTTCAGCATCAGTAAATGTGAGACAGCTGACTGACTAAATGAGCGTTGCAAAACAAACTAATCCATACCAATGACTGACTGCTTCAGGGTCCATTGTTGGACCACCATCTGGGCATGGCCTAATTTTCCAACTATTCAATTCTCCTCACTGTATATATTTCTGTGTTTTTTTTCTATTCCAAGCTTAATGCAGTGTTTTCTTAGGAAGCCGCATATATCAACTTTTTTTTTTTTTGCTTTTCCCCATTACTGACTTCCTTCCTAGATATAATATGGTACTCATGCAAATGACATAGTCTGTATTTGCAATATATGCTTGATTCAAGCCCTGGGCAACTGGCTATATTTTCTAATGATGGTAGCAACCTTGAAAGAGTGATTGCCTAACTTAGTCACATTAACAAACAGGTCCATCATCCTGCAGATACTAACTACAAAGCATTATGGATATTTTCCCTCCTATTTTTTTTTAATAACACTGAATAATATAGTGAACCGAATGCAAGTTGTTTAACTCTGGAAACAAGCAGTATCCTCAGGATATGCATGAATGCTTGCAGTACATTAGTAATTTTCTAATACCCTATTACATTTTGGCCTAAGAGAAGCACCAGGGAAAATTGGCAGTCATTTGCTAGAGGTCTGAGGGGGACTGCAAAATGAATTAAGAATTCCACAATATTCTTAGACGAGATTGTCAAATACAGCTCAGCTTGAAATACATTAATTCAACGCACAATTCTGTTGTGTATGCATTGGAAACAATGTATCATCCCTCCAGTAAGCAGCAATCTGTCTGGCTTTATTTCCCATTGGGAAATCGGGGTGATGATTTTACCTAGTGATTTATAGGTTAGTTATTTAAATCAATTTCATGAAAACCTGTCCGTCTGCATCTTTGCTAAACTTAAAGGGAGTGTCTAATTTTAACAGTCTTTTTTTTTTAATAACTGACCCCCTAGCTGATCACAGGGTGTACTATTGCTGGGACCTTCAACAATCAGCTGTAATCAGTTAGGGAGTTTAGCAGAAAGTGTTAGATTTTAATATAGCACTCCCGCAGGTGAAAAGAAGTGTTGCACTATGAAACTATTGGGCTACCGGTGCAATACATGACATGCAGGTCCTCCAGAGTGAGCGACACTCTTTGGAGATACTTTGGATTATAGATGAAGTTTAGTAAAGGAGTTGTTCAACCTTATATTTGTTTCATTCAAACTGCTCACAGTTGTAAAAATAAAAAGGAGTAATAATCACCTTAAAATTCCATGCCTCTTCTGTTCATACAGCTCCAGTGGTGTCACATCAAGAAAACATGTGCATGCCGAAGCCAATTACTGGCTGTAGCGGTGACCTCAGAGGTGTCGATCACTGCTAGAGCGAATGATTGGTTGCAGTGGTCACATGTCAACCCTACATCATCAATGGAACCCACAACAGACAACTGTGGAAGAATATCAGAGATGACTTAGCAATTAAGGGTATAGCTGTAGAGTATGCCGAAGTAGCAGCCACAACAGTTAAGCCCAAAAGCCAGTAGTAGAGATGGATGAATCAGGCAAAATTTGAATTTGACCAGTTTGCTCATTTTTTAATGTGAAATTCGATTTGCGTAGAAGCTATTCTCCATGAAGGCACCATCCCTTATCATGCTCTGGGGTCCCTCCAATCCTCAAAGTATAATAAACATAATATGTAAAAAAATATCCACAGTTGACCTTTCTGGCCCTACTACTTCTCATCATCACCCATCATGTCCTCATCACATCTTTTGATCCTTGTTGCTCACGCTGAATTCCCCGGGCCACTCACGGTTCTGATGAGGCCCAGGAAGGTTCTGCACAAATACATAAAATGTCACGACTTGTGCCATGACGATGCGTGTGCAAGAACAGAACCGTCCCCGGCCTCAACAGATCTGGAAATCCCGATTCAGTGTAAGAGGCCTGGGGATTTCAGCGCGAGCGGCAGCGATCAGAAGATGCAATAAGAAACGGAAATTATGATGAAGAGTGAAGGGGCTGGAGAGGTGAGCTATAAGGATTTTTCAATTTCTTTTTAACCTTTTCATGGGCCATTATGGAAAAAAAGCAGCCAGCGGCTTGTAAGCTAATTACAAAAAAGATTCCAAATTTTGACCAATGAGAATTTTTGAAAAGTAGAATTCAATTCCACTCGAATTTATTTGCACATCTCTAGCCAGTAATATTATAACTGGTTCATGATTGGTAGGTGTTATGATCTGCTACAAGAACTAAAGAAAGATAGGAAAACTGTTCCTACAATAGGACTAAGCTGATTCCCTACGATGCAGCGGGCAACCTGCTCCTTGTGAACAGACCCGCCTTTGTCCTCAGCTAGTCTGAACGCAGACCTATAGATATAAGGGAGGGGTCCCTAAAAGTACTAAGGACTGGGACAAAATTGGACACCTCCTAGCAGAAATTGTAGCGGAGCAAAAAGACAAACAGACAAAAATACTTAGAGGTCCAAGGACCAAGCTAACTATAGAGATAGGTACAAAGCACCTGGCTAGATAAAGTGTCAAAGTAACACTGAAGTCCAGCAAAGCCAGAAGGGTGGAGCTGGCATAAATAGGCAGCAGGTCACGTGACCACAAAATAGAAAAAACTAACAGGAGGGTTCTAACAGTACCCACTCTTCTATGAGGATCCTCCGGATCCTCCAGGCCCAGGCCTATCAGGAAACCTCCTGTGAAACGCTCTGATAAGTCTAGGAGCAGAGACATCATCTGCCCTTACCCAGGAGTTATCCTCAGGACCGAAACCTTTCCAAGCGACGAGATACTGCAATCTCCCTCTATGCCTTCTGGAATTCAGGGTACGAGAAATTTCATATTCACCGTCTTCCACCACCAGAGGAACTGTGACAGTGGCATCCCTATCCGATGCATCAGCTTTTTTCAACAAGGAAACATGAAACACCGGATTAATCTTTCAGGAGGAGGGAACCTCCAAACCTAACAGCAGACTGGTTAACCACCTGAAGCACCTTAAATGGTCCCACAAGCTTCGGACCCAATTTTTAGAAGGAATCCTCAACCACAGATTCTTTGAGGACAACCAAACCATGTCACCAACCGTAAACAAAACCCCTTGACGTTTCCTGGTAAAATACTTCTTAGACTTTTTGTTAGCCTCTTGAAGGTTACAACGTACATCAGTCCAAACTCTCTCCAAATCACAGGAAAAATTCTCCTCCTCCGGCACAGCCGACACCAATTTGGAGAACGAACCAAACGACGGATGTCTCCCAGTACAACAAAAAACGGAGAACACCCAGCAGAAGAGGATGTATGGTTGTTAAGAGCAAATTCAGCAAGTGGCAGAAACTCAGACCACCCCTCTTGATTGTCTGCCACAAAACAACGCAAAAACTGCTCAACATCCTGGTTCTTTCTTTCTGTCTGTCCATTAGACTCAGGATGATACCCAGATGAAAATGACAAATGGACTCCCAACCTGTCACAAAAAGCACGCCAAAAACGAGCCACAAACTGAGGTCCCCTATCAGAAACAATGTCGGTGGGAACGCCATGGAGTCTGACAATTTCCTTGACAAAAGCCTTAGCGAGTGTCTTAGCGCAGGGTAGTTTAATGAAAGGAACCAAATGACACATCTTGCTAAAACGGTCCACGACCACCCAGATGACAGTGAAACCCTCGGACACAGGAAGGTCAGTAATAAAATCCATTGCAAGATGCGTCCAAGGTGCACTAGGAACCTCCAGAGGGCAAAGCAACCCCGCAGCAGGAGCATGTGAAGCCTTTGATCTAGCACACACCGTACATTGACGCACCCATTTAATGATTTCCTTCTGCCACCCAGGCCACCAAAAACTGCGACCTACCAGTCTCTTAGTCTCAAAAATTCCTGGATGACCTGCCAACCGAGACTCATGATACTCCACAAACAACTCTCTCCTAAGGTTCTAGGTACAAACAACCTCCCATGGGGAGTGTTAGATGGGGCATCCTCCTGGGCTTTTAGAATCCCATCTTCCAAAACGGAGTCCAATGCTGTTATCACAACTCCTTCCTGTAAAATACTCTCCTCCTCCTCGGTACCAACCATGGGAGAAAAGCTGCGAGATAAAGCATCAGCTTTAACATTCTTAGTACCCGGGATGTAAGAAACAGAAAAATTAAACCGCAAAAAAAAAGTGGCCACCTAGCCTGACGGGCATTCAAGCGCTTGGCAGCATCTAGATAGATCAGATTCTTATGATCAGTGAAAACCTGAATGGGAAATTTAGCACCTTCCGAGAAATGACGCCAATGTTCAAATGCGAGTTTGATAGCCAGCAATTCCCGATTACCAACATCGTAATTAAGTTCGGTTTCAGAAATTTTTTTCGAAAAAAAAAGCACAGGGATGAACCCCATCCTTGTTCTCCTGAGACAAAACCGCACCGACCCCCACCGAAGAAGGATCAACCTCGACCAAAAAAGCCTTGGTCTCATCAGGCTACATAAGGATGGGGGCAGAACTGAACCTCTCCTTGAGATACACAAAAGCTTCAATGGCCTCAGTAGTCCACTGGACCGTATTCGCACCTTTCCTGGTGAGATCGGTCAGCGGCTTAACAATTATAGAAAAATTCTTAATGAATTTTCTGTAATAATTGTCGAAACCCAAAAATCTCTGTATCGATTTTAAACCAATAGGCCTAGGCCATTCCTGCACAGCCTGAACCTTCACCGGGTCCATCTCAAAGCCCTCGCTATAGATAATGCACAGCGAACTCGCATTTCTCCAGCTTAGCAAAAAGTGAATTGTCACTTAATAACTGCAATACCTCACGTACGCTCTGCCAATGAGACTCCAGATCTGGCGAATAAATCAAAATGTTATCCAAATACATCACCACATTCTTACCAATCAAAGATCTCAGGATGTCATTAATAAGGTTCTGAAAAAACGCGGGTGCATTGGTAAGCCCAAAAGGCATAACCAGATTCTCAAAATGACCCACCGGAGTGTTAAAAGCAGTCTTCCATTCATCACCCTCCTTCATTCGCAACAAATTGTATGCTCCCCGGAGATCAATTTTAGAGAACCACTTGGCCCCCACTAACTGGTTAAACAAGTCAGGAATTAACGGCAGTGGGTAGGAATTGCGTACGGTAATTTTATTAATTTCGCAAAAGTCCAGACATGGACATAAACCGCCGTCTTTTTTTTTTACAAAAAAAAATCCAACTGCCACAGGCGACGTAGAAGGTCTAATGCGACCAGCAGCCAAGCTCGTCTGTATGTATTCCTCCAAGGCTTTTCTTTCACGGATAGTAAGATTAAATAAGCGACTCTTGGGAAGAGTAGCTCCAGGAACAAACTCAATGGTGCAATCATAGTCCCTATGAGGAGGTAGAATTTGTGATTCCTCCTCTGAAAAAAACTTCCAAAAATCCTGAATATGTACAGGTAATTCCCCTCTTTCCACAGCAGCAATGCGACCGTTACAACATTTATCATAACACTTAGGACTCCAAGATTTAATCTCATTAGTAGACCAGTCCAGTAAAGGATTGTGCAGTTTTAACCAAGGCAATCCTAACACTACTGGAGAAGGTAAATTATTTAATGCCACTAAATCCAAATTCTCTTGGTGAATACCATTAATAGTGAGGGGAAATTCAAAAACCTTGTGAGTAACACATTCCAAAGGAGTGTTATCAACAGCAACCACAGAGATAGGAGATGACTAAGGTTTAGGTTCCAATTTAAGTTTTTCCAAAAATCCCTTATCAATCACATTCAGTGTAGAACCACAATCCACAAAAACCTGAAATTCAATCAACTCCTCCTGCAATGAGGTACTCCCTGAAAGAAATACTCCCTTAGAGTTTATACAAGCAATACGGGCGTAACTGACCTTATTTTTTTCTTTGTTTAACAGAAGCTCACAGTTCTTAACAACATGGTCAGATTTACCACAATAAAAACACAATCCCTTGGAAAATCTGCGGTCTTTTTCCTGAGAGCGGAGTGACATCGCCCCAATCTCCATTGGTTCTCCGTCGTCCGAGCAGACCCTCTGATGACTAGGAGCTGCCATAGCAGGAGTTTACTCCTCATTAACCCTGGCACGCAGTCTCCTGTCCACCCGTATAGCTAATTGCATGGCTTCTTGCAAGTTTCCAGGTGCAGGGAAAGCAATCAGCAGATCCTTAACCCTTTCACTTAGACCAGCAAGAAACAAACGTTTTAATGCCGAATCATTCCATCTCACTTTAGAAGACCACCTTCTGAAGTGTGTACAATAATTTTCAACATCACCTGACCACTACTTTAAACGTCTCAGTTGAGTCTCAGCAGAAGAGACTCGATCAGGATCGTCATACAACAACCCCATAGCAGAAAAAAAATCTTCCACTGATCTAAAACACGGATCATTAGGTTGGAGAGAAAAGGCCCATCCCTGTGGTTCCTTGCGCAAAAGTGACATGATAAACTCAATGCGCTGTGATTCATTCCCAGAGGACCTGGGTCTCAAAAGAAAATATAACAAACAAGCATTTTTAAAAGAAAATAAATCTTGTTGTTTACCATAAAAAAAATCAAGCAGTCCTACCTTCGGTTCAACCAAATGCGCTCCAGGACAGCTACTCACGTGTTGCTGGAGCTCGGCCACCTCAAGAGACAATCCCTGTAGGCGTTGAGCCAATTCCTGAACAGACACCATGCTGATCTCTGGATCTCGTTCCTTAGGATTTTTTAATTTTTTTTATTTTGGGCTGGACTTACTGTTATGATCTGCTACAAGAACTAAGGAAAGATAGGAAAACTGTCCCTACAATAGGACTAAGCTGATTCCCTATGATGCAGCGGGCAACCTGTTCCTTGTGAACAGACTCGCCTTCGTCCTCAGCTAGTCTGAACGTAGACTTATAGATATAAGGGAGGGGTCCCTAAAAGTACTAAGGACTGGGACAAAATTGGACACCTCCTAGCAGAAGTTGTAGCGGAGCAAAAAGACAAACAGACAAAAATACTTAGAGGTCCAAGGACCAAGAAAACTATAGAGATAGGTACAAAGCACCTGGCTAGATAAAGAGTCAAAGTAACACTGAAGTTCAGCAAAGCCAGAAGGGCGGAGCTGGAATAAATAGGCAGCAGGTCACGTGACCACAAAATAGAAAAAACTAACAGGAGGGTTCTAACAGTAGGGGACCTGCAGCTTCAAGTTACAAATATCTGATCCAAAGTTTCACATTACCAGTACATTTTTTTCTACTTGGTCTCCTTACCGTCAGTCAATCCTTACTTGGTATACTTATAGAATCAAATCTGTGTTGGAGATGGTGGTCAGAGCAATAAAAAATATGCCATAGGGTCCCACAAATTATAATCCAATGGCTGCATGTAACATGGCTTCTTTTAAAAGATCCTAAACGCTGATATGAAAGGGTTAAACCATTCTGGGCAGCCTTCAATGTATTTTAATTAGTGTTGAGCCACCCCCGTAGTGTTCGAGTTCGGTTCGGTTCGTCGAACACCCGTGAGTTCGCCGAACTGTTCGTCGAACTGTTCGTCGAACACCTTCGAACACCGTTAAAACCAATGGCAGGCAAACAAAAACACATAGAAACACATAGAAAACACCTTCAAAGGTGTCCAAAAGCTGACAAACTGCTCAGAAGACACAACTAACACATGGAAAAGTGACAAGTACATATAGTCATGCGAAAAGAAAAGAGGTGGAGGAGTAAAAGGAGGGGGAGACACAGATATAGGCATGTCATGCCCTTCTAAAATCCAAAAAGTCCGCTCCTGCCCGTGCCTCCTCCGTGTCGCCGGGTTTGTGCCAGAGCCGCGGTGAACCCTGACGGCCAGCCCCCCTCTCCCAATACTGGTGCCTGTCCGCTGGTGGGTCGAGCGAGCCCCCCTGTGGTGGAGGCAGCTCTAAGCTTTTTAATTTAAATTGTCCCTCTAATTTGAATAAATACACTTTAAATCCATTTACAAGGATCTATTGGAGGGCAAGTCTCATGCCAGCAGCCGCGTAATTCCAGCTCCAGTAGCGTCCACTAAAGCTGCTGCAGTTAAAAAGCTTTTATAAGGATCGAGCTCGGCTGTCCACCGCAAGGCATCCTACTGCCAGTCCGAGCCCCTATGCCTTGGGGTGCCTCCTGATGCTCTTCACTGAGTATCCCGTGGTCCCGAAGCATTTCCTTTGAAAAAATGAAGTGTCCAAACTACAGGTGGTGTAGCTTGCTTAACAGCCGGGATAATCCGCTGACTAGCAGACCCTGCTACTATGCACAAAGTATTTCCTGGGCTAGATGCAGTTAAAAATTTGTAATTAGATACTCTCGTTGGATGCTGAGAAAGCATTCCATAGAGTCTCCTGGCACGCCATATATGATTCTCTTAAAAAGCTTGGGGTAGGGGTCTAGGGGACCCTTTTATAGCCAAAATCACGGCCCTGTATCGCAATACGTCACCTAGGCTGAAGATAAATGGAACTGTAGCACCCTGAGGGCTCGGTTGCTACAGAGGTATTGCACCTCACCCAGAGGTGTGATATCTCACTCTCAGGTAAGGATGTAGTGTGGATCAGGACCCGACACCTGCATGCATTACACCACATTGCCGTGGGGCAGGGCGACCAATATGCCCCTGAGATGGGCACGACAGTCCCTGTCCCTGGCTGGAGTGGGGGAGGGAACACTGAGGAAGGGGAACCCTGTAGTGCAGGAGCAGGGAGGAAGCAGTTCCTGGGTGCATTGAGAAGGGAGTATAAAAGGTGGGCACCATCTTAGTTCAGTGCAGAGAAGTCTGAGCAGAAGTGGCAGGGAGCAGGGGCTCTGCATGAGCTCTGCTCCGGAGGCGGGCCTAGTAACAGAGGCCCAGGCCTGGAAGAGGGAGAAGGAAGGAAGAGGAGCGGAGAAGGCTCCAGGAACGAGGAACGAAGGGATCTCAGGGGTGCGGACGGGCGAGTCGCCACCGCACGCCCGAATCCACCTGCGTGGAGGGATCAGGCCAAAGGGGGAGACCGGTCCCCGAAACTAGTGGAGGCAGGAAACGACCCTCAGCTAGAAACAGGAGGCTGTGACATTTTATGTGGCGCAGCCCCTCGCTACACCCGCTAGGAAGGCACCACATAGGGTCAGGGAGACTGGCGCCAAGTTTACCAAGAGGAGGCCCGAGGCAGCCGGACAGAAGGGTTGGTAAGAAAGGCCAGACAAAGGACACACAAAGGGGGTCCTGTGAAGCACTCCAAAGTTATCTGGGAGTTGTCTGAGCCCCTCACCTGGTGAGCACAGTACGACGTGGGCAGCCGTTACCTGCAGACGTGGTCTGGATAATAAGAACTGTGAGTAAAGGCCCTGGACTGCATCACTGACTCCGTGTCATTACTGCTGCTGCCCTGCACCATCACCCCCATCCTCCGCATACACTGCCCTGAGGCTATACTCCTCCCGTGGGGAGTTATGCTACGCTCTGCTGCACCCACAACACCAGCCTCAGCGGTCTGCCCTGGAGCAGCGGTTCACTCTGACCGCAATCCACGGGTGGCGTAGTCGGACATTTAAACATCAAAACCACATAAATAGTTCTGCCACTGGTTTGACCGCCCTGAGCCACGGAACCGGGTTGCCGCCACGGAGACTACAACCACCAGCATCCACCAAAAAGGGTCCGGCTCCGGGTGTCCCAAGGCCCAGGGGGCGCGTCAGAACATTTTCATCACCTTTCACAATCACCAATGGGACAAGGCAGGGATGTTCTCTGTCCCCTCTCTTATACATCCTAGTGACGGAGCACCTGCTCTCATCAATTCGCCATAACCCCAATATTAGGTGGATTGAGGTGGGAGGCACCGAGTACAAGTGCTCTCTATTTGCTGATGATGTCCTAGTATATATCACTCAATCACATATATCCATCCATGCTGTTATGGCTGAAATAGATCACTTTGTTACATGGTCAAATTTTAAAATCAATACAGCGAAGTCTGAGGCCCTCGATGTCTCCCTCCCCAAATCCATATAGGATTCCATCCAGTCCAACTTTCCCTTTGCCTGGCCCTCACAGGGTATCAAATACTTAGGAATTCCTATTCATAGAGACCTCTCCCATCTATGTTATCTTAATTTTGGGCCCTTTATTGAACAACTCCATACAGACCACGGTTGGCAAGTTAGAACTGTAAGATTCACTACGTGAACCACTGGTGTTTTGTGGAAAAGCACATGTACAATGTGTTCCAAATTATTATGCATAAAGTGTTTAGGAGTGATAAGGGAAGAATTTGTTTGTTTGTCAGTTAAACTCATTGATGGTGATGTGTGTCAGGGCTCTTTATATCACTGTAAGCAATTGCAGACACCTGTGCTAATTAGTTTGGCAGGTGTGTCCAATGAAAGGCAAGACTACTTAAGAAGGCTGTCTCACATTATTAAGCAGCCTACATTTTCTGCCAAAATGGGAAAGAAAAAGGATGTGTCGGCTGCTGAGAAGCAACAAATTGTGGAGTGTTTAGGTCAAGGCATGACTACAATCAACATTATGCGATGATCAGGATGAAGTGTCTTGGCAATCAAGAAGTATGTAGCTGATTCACAGTACACACGTGTGCGTGCTGATAAGGGCAAATTGAGGACTCTTTCCTACAGGCAATTACGTCAGGTTGAAAGAGCAGCGGCAAAAAAGCCTTGTCATAGCAACAGACAAGTTTTTGAAGCTGCTTGTGCCTCCAACGTCCCCCGAACAACAAGATGCAGGGTCCTTCAGAGGTTTGCAGTTGTGCATACGCCATCCTGTCGACCTCCTCTATCCACTTCACACAAGCAGAAACGGCTCCAGTGGGCCAAACATTACATGAAGACTGATTTCAAAACTGTTTTGTTCACGGATGAGTGCCGTGCAGCGCTCGATGGTCCAGATGGATGGAGTGGAGGATGGCTGGTTGATGGACACCCCACGCAAACACGGCTACAGCGCCAACAAGGAGGAGGTGGAGTAATGTTTTGGGCTGGAATCATGGGGAGAGAGATTGTCGGCCCCTTTAGGATCCCTGAAGGCGCTAAAGATGAACTCCATAATGTATGTGGATTTTCTCAAACAGCACTTCCTGCCATGGTTCAAGAAGAAGAAACGTGTATTTCACAGCAAGATCATTTTTCTGCATGATAATGCACCATCTCATGCTGCACATAAAACATCTGCATCTCTGGCTGATATGGGCATAAAAGGGGACAAACTTATGGTGTGACCCCCATGCTCCCCTGACCTCTACCCCATTCAGAACCTTTGGAGCATCATTAAAAGGAGTGTCTATGATGGCGGGAGGCAGTTCACATCTAAGCAACAGCTCTGGGAGGGTATTCTGGCCTCATGCAAAACAATTGAAGCAGAAACCATCCAAAACCTGACAAATTCAATGGACGAGAGAGTTCAGAAGCTCCTTTCGAACAAGGGGTCCTATGTGAAAATGTAACATCACCTAGAATAAAGTTTTGAGTTGAAAACTGTTTGATTTCAGTTTCTAACAACCTGCTAATGCTTATAATTTCAAAAATGACCATTTTTTTGGTCTTTATTAAAATGAAAAGGTTGATCGAAAAGTTTGGGGGATCTAAGAGTGTGGCAACCCAGTAGTCATGATTACTTCGAATTCTGACAATATGAGGGTCATGCTGCAGGTAGTGCAGCAAGAAGGCACTTATGTGTCTTGCGCATCTCGGAGCCCCAAAATTATTTTCCGGGCTAGATGCAGCTAAAAATTATTATTAATTTTAAATCTGGTGAAGCTTTAGTATAGATGGCCTAATAGGATCAGTGCTGCACACTGCTACAAAGCCCAAATTATTTTCCAGTCAAGATACAGATAAACATGATTAGTAATTTTAAATCTGGTGGTGCTTATTATAGATGGCCTAATAGAATCAGTGCTGCACACTGCTACAAAGCCCAAATTATTTTCCAGCCAAGATACAGATAAACATGATTAGTAATTTGAAAGCTTAAAACGGTTGGTAGGGTGATTTTAACCAATCATCAAGCTTTTACTCTCCCCAGGATGACACAGGGGTAGAAAAGTCGTTTCGGATCCATGATTTGTTCATCTTTATGAACGTGAGTCTGTCTACATTATCAGTGGAGAGCCGCGTGCGCTTATCTGTCAGCACACCACCAGCAGCGCTGAACACACGTTCAGACAGAACGCTGGCTGCGGGGCATGACAAGATCTCCAAGGCGTAAGTGGCTAGCTCTGGCCATTTATCCAGATTGGAAGCCCAAAAAGAGCAAGGGTCCAGTGACACAGTCGTGGCTTCAATGTTTACTTGGAGATACTCCTGTACCATCGTCTCTAGGCGTTGACTATGTGTCAGACTTCTTGTCTCCTGTGGCCTTGCAAAGGATGAGCTAAAAAAGTGGTGAAATGATTCCGCAAAATTGATGTTACCAGCAGATACTGTGGTTCTGTTACGGTTTGAGTGCTGAACACTTGACGGTCCCACGGTTGGCAAGTTGGAACTGTGAGATTCACTACGTGCACCACTGGTATTTTGTGGAAAAGCACATGTAAGATTCTGCAACAGTCTCTGCTGATACTCCTGCATGCGTGCATCCCTTTCTATGGCAGGAATAATTTCTGCAAATTTACTTTTGTACCGGGGATCTAACAATGTGGCAACCCAGTAGTCAGGATTATTTCTAATTCTCACAATTCGAGGGTCATGTTGCAGGTAGTGCAGCAAGAAGGCACTCATGTGTGTTGCGCATCCAGGAGCACCAAGTCCCTGTTGTGTTGGTGGCGAGGTAACAATCATGCTTCCTTCCTCTGTCCTCTCCCCCCAACCTCGCACAACAGAAATGTGATCAAGGTCTCCCTCATCTGATGAGTCTTCCATCAGTTCGTCCTCCACTTCTTCCTGGGCTCCTGCACCTTCCTCACTAGTTTGGCTGCTACCATGCGCCCTGGTAAAACCATCTCCCCCACCCTCACATGCCTGCCGCCTTGGTGCTGCCGACCGTCTGGAACTTGCAGATGTTAGCCCTTCCGCATACAACTCCTCCTCCTCTACTTCCTCCACCTCCTCTTGTGCCACCACCTGACTCCGAATTCTGTTTAACATGTGCTCCAGCATGTAAATCACCGGAATAGTCATGCTGATAATGGCATCGTCAGCACTAAACATCTTCGTCGCCATTTCAAAACTGTGCAGAAGGGTGCATAGGTCCCTGATCTGAGACCACTCCTCCAGCGTGATTTGCCCCACCTCTGGATCTCGTTGGCCCAGGCTATACGTCAGAACGTATTGCACCAGGGCTTGTCGGTGCTGCCACAGTCGCTGCAACATGTGCAGAGTTGAATTCCACCGGGTAGGCACATCGCATTTTAGCCGGTGAAGTGGCAGGCCCAACGACTTCTGTAGAGATGTAAGTCGCTGAGCTGCGGGATGCGAACGGCGGAAGTGAGCACACAGCGACCGTGCCCTCTGCAGAAGGCCATCTAGTCTGGGATAGTGGGCTAAAAATTGCTGGACAACCAGGTTCAACACGTGAGCCATACAAGGCACGTGTGTGACATTGCCCCGGCGAAGGGCCGCACCCAGGTTTGCAGCATTGTCGCACACGGCCTTCCCTGGTTTCAGGTCCAGTGGAGACAACCATTCATGAAATTGGTTCTCCAGAGCTGACCACAACTCCTCAGCTGTGTGACTCACATTTCCCAGACATTTCAATGTAAAAACCGCCTGATGACTTTGAGCCCTACTGCCAGCATAGTAAGGAGGTGTGCAGGATCCCTTCTGCGCAGTTAGAAAGCTTGTGGCATGACCAGACAGGCTTTGGGTGCAGGTGGAAGACCGAGAGGAGGTTGAGGAGGCAGAAGCAGTGGAGGAACTTTGACATAAAGAGGATTGACGCACAACTCGTGGGGACGGCAAGACTTGGACAGCAGCCCCTTGTCCTGCTGTCACCATAGTTACCCAGTGCCCAGTCAGCGACATGTAACGCCCCTGTCCATGCCTACTCGTCCAAGTGTCTGTGGTGAAATGCACCCTGTCACACACAGAGTTTCTCAAAGAAGCGGTGATGTTGTGTGCGACATGCTGGTGGAGCGCAGGCACACCTTTCTTTGAGAAGTAGTGCCGACTGGGCATCTGGTACTGGGGCACTGCGACGGACATAAGGTCTCGAAAATCCTCTGTGTCCACCAGGCGGAAAGGCAGCATTTCTGTAGCCAAGAACTTGCAGATGGTGAAATTCAACCTCTTAGCTTTCTCATGGCTAGGAGGAAATGGTCTTTTACTTGTCCACATCTGAGGGACCGAGGGCTGGCTATTGTGCTTAGACGGGGTTGATAAGGGTGTCCCCGGCAAACTGCCGGTCTGTGAGGAAGATGCAGGCGGACATGTTAGGTTGCCTTGATCCAAAGGTGGTGCTATCGATGTCGGACAGCGCTCAACACCAGCTGGTGTTACCACCTCCAAAGAAAATGATGACCTGCCAATCACGCTGGCTGTTGCGGGTAAAGAGGTGGCAGGTCTGCGCCCCAAAACAGGTGTGACTGCTGTCCCCCCAGTCACAGAGGATGAAGAGGCCGCGGATGCACAAGATATGGCAGACGGTGGTCGGCCCGGCCGGCTAGGCCGCATTGTAGCACACTGAGCTTCCCACTGCAACTTATGCTTCATGTCCATGTGCCGGTTCATGCATGAAGTACTCAAACTATGTATTTTTTGGCCTCTACTTAGCTTTTGCTGACAAATGTTACAGATAACACGAGTTGGGTCATCTTTATCGATCTGAAAAAATGCCCAGGCTATGCAAGGCTTAGCACCCATGCGACCTGAAGAGCCACCACGACTTGTGGTGAGAGGCAGAGTTGTGTTTGAGGATGCAGTTGTTGACGTGCTTCCAGTACTACGTCTCTGTCCAGGAAGGCGCAACCTGACCTCGTTGTCACTAGCATCTTCCTCCACCTCCTCTGCTGACCTCATCTCTTGGCTGACTGTGGGTTGACAGTAAGTGGGATCTCCAACCTCATCATCATCACCCTGTGCGTTATCACACCCGTCGTCCTCAGAGCCAACCTGTTCCTGCCCTGACAAAAAACTAAAGTTGTCGCTCCAATCAGGTATTTGAGTCTTATCATCGTCTTCCTCATTGTCTCCACCAACAGGAGTTACAGTTTGGGAATGAGGGTCTACATTATGGTCAGAACCTTCTGCGTCTGGTCCTGGATCCGACTCATAAAGATTCTGGGCATCAGTGCAGATCATTTCCTCGTCTGGATTCACAGAAGCGCTGGAGTCGACCTCTGATTCCCAGGCTATAGTATGAGTAAACAGCTCTGCAGACTCAACCATCTGTTCTACCTCATACTCAGACGGGCAGCTGGAGATTTGGGAGCTGTGAGGAAGCAAGTGCGATTGGGGTGACACCTTTGAGGACTGGAGTATTTGTGCTGTTGAAGTTGATGTGGAGGAGAGCCCACTTAAAGGAGCACTTGATATCCGTTGAAGCACCTGCTGTTTTTGTGCCTCATCTGGAATTTGTAGCGATTGGCGTGGCCGTAAGAAAGGGATCTTATCACATTGTCCGCTAAAAGAAGTAGACATTTTAGTTTGGCTGGAAGATGGTCTTTCTTCTGCAGATGTTACTGTTGCTTTAACACCTACCCCACGGACACAACCTTTTTTCCCCTTCCCAACACGCCTATTCCCCTTTCCACCAGCAGCAGGCCTTTTTCCACTCATTTTGGTGGTTAACTAATTAACAACTCTGGAGTTGTTTGCACAAAAAAACAATGGATGGGAACCGAGCAGAGCTGAGTGGCCAAACTGTGGTATTAGGCCAAAACTATTGGCTGGGTTAGATGCAGAAAAAAATTATATTCAATTTGCAACCTGATGGAGGTCAGAATAGATGGACTAATAGAGAAAGTCCCACACACTGCTAGAAGGCCAAATATTTTTTCAGAGCTAGATGCAGAAAAAAATATATTCACTTTGCAACCTGATGGAGGTCTGTATAGATGGATTAATAGAACAAGTCCCACACACTGCTAGAAGCCCAATATTTTTTCAGAGGTAGATGCAGAAAAAAATATATTCAGTTTGCAACCTGATGGAGGTCAGTATAGATGGACTAATACAACAAGTCCCACACACAGCTAGAAGCCCAATATTTTTTCAGAGGTAGATGCAGAAAAAAATATATTCAGTTTGCAACCTGATGGAGGTCAGTATAGATGGACTAATAGAACAAGTCCCACACACAGCTAGAAGCCCAATATTTTTTCAGAGGTAGATGCAGAAAAAAATATATTCAGTTTGCAACCTGATGGAGGTCAGTATAGATGGACTAATACAACAAGTCCCACACACAGCTAGAAGCCCAATATTTTTTCAGAGGTAGATGCAGAAAAAAATATATTCAGTTTGCAACCTGATGGAGGTCTGTATAGATGGATTAATAGAACAAGTCCCACACACAGCTAGAAGCCCAATATTTTTTCAGAGGTAGATGAAGAAAAAAATATATGCAGTTTGCAACCTGATGGAGGTCAGTAAAGATGGACTAATACAACAAGTCCCACACACAGCTAGAAGCCCAATATTTTTTCAGAGCTAGATGCAGAAAAAAATTATATTCAATTTGCAACCTGATGGAGGTCAGTATAGATGGACTAATAGAATGATGCTATGCCCAAAAGATTTTACTTCACTAGGTGCAGTAAAAAAAATTGGTATTCTACACACAGGTGGTATATCTTGCAACACTGATAGGCTACTCCACTGACTAACACACTCTGCAATAGGCCAAAAAGGATTAGCTTTGCTAGATTCAGCCAAATGCTGTGAAAAAAACTTGCACAGCACTGGCACAGACCTGCCTGGCAAAAACTGATAGGAACTCATGTAACCTAGTCCTGAAAAGGACTCCAATTACAATTAGTCTTTACTCCCACAATCTATCTATTTAAGAGCACAGACCTGCCTGATAAAAGTCGTAGGAAATGCTGTAACCTAGTCCTTAAAAGGACTGCAATCACAACTATTCCCTACTCCCAAGCTATCTGTAGATTTGTGCGAAAATTGGCTTGAAATTAACAAGGTATAGCGCACACAGCAACAGCAGTGCCGTCTAACACGCAGCTGCAGCAGTGAGAAAATGGTGGCGACGGGGAAAATGGCTTGGTCTTATAGGGCAAGGACATGTGACATACACTGCCAATGACACATGCCCTTGCTTGTGTGAAAAAAAGCACTTCGCTCCGTGTGTGCGCTGCTGATAGGCTGACAGATTGCACCTCCCCACTGTAAATGCGGGAAAGAGAAAAAAAAATGGAGATCTTCATTGTTCCTGCAGAGATCCATCCCCTGCCCCTCCCCCCACCCCGCTGTACACTCAAACTGCGTATTAACATTAATTTTCATCATTACTGAGAAAAAATCCAGTTATGATTTTGGTGCACGAACAGTTATCGAACATAACCTCGAACAGCCGAATTTTTCTCAAATTGTTCGTGTTCGCCGAACGGCTCGAACACCGCCCAAAACAGCTCGAATTTGAGATTGGCGAACAGTTCGAGTAGAACAACGCTCATCTCTAATTTTAATGAACAGACCTTAATGTGACAGAATCTTCTCATCCATTTGATCAGTTACATAGAGGACTAAAATGCCAGTGTAATAAATTCCCTCTATGAAAAATCAGCACCTTTTCATTCTCCTCCATTATGTCTTTCACTTACCACTAAAACAGAGATATAGCTGCTGGAAAGCTTCACTTTGTTGTAAGAGAATGAGAAAGTGGCGATTTGACATTTTCTTAGGATTCTTTTTGGGATTTAAGGACTCAGTGCTCAATATTAAGAAGAAAAAAAAACTTTTTGGCCTCTGAAAGTTAAAGGGTTATTCCCATCTCCAAGATCCTATCCCAATATGTAGTAGGTTTAATAATAATAATAATAATAATAATAATAATAATAATAATATCAAATATCTTCAATTAGAAATGTAGTATAGTTTCTCTGATTCATATTGTCTCTTTCCTCATGTGCAGGTGTAGCACCCTGAGGATTCGGCTGCTACAGGGGTATTGCACCTCAACCCAGAGGTGTGATATTCCACTCCCGGGTAAGGATGGAGTGTGGAACTGAGCTTGGTAGGCTGCATGCACTACACACATCCCATTTCCGAGGAGCGGACCGACGGTACTCCCACTTAGAAATGTGCAGGTACGACCGAGTCTGTTCCTGGCTGGAGTGGGAGGGGGGTGGTACATCCCAAGTAGTGTAGGGGCAGATAGGGGGTGCAGCCTGGGTAAAGATAGGAGCTCATTGGGTGCTGGTCACCTGAGCTCACACATAGAGGGTGTATAAAAGGAGGGCACCAACTAAGATCAGGGTCAGATGCAGAGAACAAGTCAGCAAGCAGAGGAGAAGAGAGACCCAGAGTGAGAGAGGAGAAGAGAGACCCAGAGGGGGAAACAGAAAAGAGGACTCCAAGAACCCAAATTAAATCCCCGGGTGAAGAGTCGGCACAGGGTACCGGATCCCAAGCTGGTGGGGGCAAAAACACTCCCCAGCCAGAGACCGGAGACCGTGGGCAGCGTTTGCCACGGTCACCCACCACATCCACCACGAAGGCATACCACGAGGAGGGTCAGGGAACCCAAGGCCAAGGGTCTCCCAACAGAAGGCCCGAGGGAGCTGGACCTGGGTGGATCACTGGTGGGGACGGCCAGAGAACGGGACAGAAGGAGAGCTCAGGGCCACGCTCCGGACTTGTTTGGGGGTTGGCTGGATCCAGGACCTGGTGGACGCAGCACGGCTCGGGTGGTCACTCGAAGCTGGAGTGACCAGTACAACATCTGCAGTAAGTAAACACCCTTAACTGCACAACCCGACTCTGTCTTCATTGCCGTCTGCACTGCACCACCACAACCCCCATCCTCTGCACCTGTCCCCCCTGAGGCTATACCCCTCCCGTTGGGGGTTATCCCACCAAGCTGCGCACCCACCATCAGCCTCAGCGGACCCTGCTGCAGCGGCGGCCACAGTGACCGCATCACAACGGGTGGCGTAGTCGACACAAAAGAATTCTTAATAACATCTGTAGGACTGCCACATAACACTGAGTTTGACACCCTGGGCACGGGCCGGGTCACAGCCGCTCGGAGACTACAACCCCCCATCTGATCCGGTGCCGGGTATTCCCCTCAAAAAGGAATATGTCCCAGGGGGCGCGTCAACTTTGGCGTAGTCGGCAGGATTACGTGCCCGCAACACCCGGGTACTGCGTGCCTGAAGAAAAGAACGAGTTTACCTCAAAAAGAAGTCTCCTGCCGGTTCCGGAGGGTCCCCGCCATCGGACCCCATCACCAGTCGATTCCAGCCGGTTGTCCGCCATTAACAGCGTTTTCCCGCCATCTGCAGAGTTTCCCGCCACTGGGAAGCGATTCCCGCCATTTCCAAAGGTTTCCCGCCTTGGAAGAGCGGACGCCATTATGGGCGTGCCAGAGGGTGGTGAGAGGCCGCCTCCCATCGTGGGCCAGGACAGAAAATGGCGCCAAAAGTGGAAACCGCCCCCACCAACAGAGACTGTGATGCTGGAGGTGTCTGTCAGCGTGAAAGAACTACCCCTGGAGCTGACAGTCACCGAGTTGCCCCGGGACCGCCCTCGAAGTGGGAGGAGACGAAAGAAGAGAACAAAGATGGGTGCCGCCTGGAGCAGTCTAGAGCGAGCGCACCCGGAGGCAAGAAGCCTGGAGAAGAGTATCGGAGGAGCTTGCCCGGAGATGGAGAGAAAGCAGAACAGCACCGGCCCGCTGGCCAGGAGTCTGCTAGAGACCGAGGAAGGAGAGCAGAGCAGCACCGGCCCGCTGGCCAGGAGCCTGCTGGAAGAAGAGCAGAGCAGCACCGACCCGTTGGTCAGGAGCCTGCTGGAAACCACGACCCCACTAGGCCTAGTGGAGGTCCTTGCACAGCTCCCCCGAGACCGGGAGTGTGCACAGACTGCCCTGGAGGGCCTCGCACGGAGGATGGCCCGGGTACAGCGAGAGACATTGGCGGAGTGGAGCCGAGAGATGGCCCAGCAAATCAAGACCCGGAGCACGCCAGCCAAGATGAGGAGACAGACCGCCTCTGAGGATGGCGCGGGAGGACCCAAGGCCGGAGACGGCGCCGAGAAGGGAGCCGAACGCATGGAGGCAGGTAAAGGGGACGCCTATACCCCAAGCCGGGAAACCGCCCACCTGCCCCAGCTCCCCGTCGCAGAGCCCGAAGTCTATCCTGCCGTGCCCGTCGCTGCAACGTCACCGCCGCAGACTAGGCCTCAAACGGGAGCCGCGACCCCTGTGACGTCACACGCCTCGACCCCGAGCGTGACCAAGCAGGAAATACCACCAGCCTGGTCGCAAGGCCTAGTACCCCCGGGCGCCGCATCACCAACAGCGCCCCCTACCTCCGCGGAGCCTCCGGCCTGGCCGCAAGGCCAGGTAGCCCAGGGCGCCGCCGTCCTAACGGTGCCCTTCACCTTCCAGGTGCCCCAGGCCTGGCCGCAAGGCCTGGGCAACCCGGGCGCCACCACCACCGCGCCCGCGCCCGTAAAACCAAGGGTGCCACACCTGGGGGAGGACTTGTTCAGCCAGCTCACATGGCCGGACGGGCGGCCCTTCATCTGGCCCGAAGAATTCCATGAGCTGGAACGGCAGCAGAGACTAGGGCCCTTGTGTGAGCCCCTGATTCCGGCTCCGACGCCCGTGGCACGGATCTCGCCCCCGCTTGAAGAGGCCCAATTTGAGTGGGACCCCACCGGAGAAGACCTAATGGGGTTCACTCAGGAAACCAGGGCAGCTGCAGCGGAGCGTGCTGAGTGTTGCCGACAGCAGCTCGAAGAGTTTGCGAGGGAGCGGAGAGAGAGGCGGGTCCGGGAACAGCAGGCCCAAGTACGGAGTGCCGAGCAGAAGAGCCGGACCAGGAGGGACCCCCGTGCAGCGCATTGTCCCCGCACCATCGGGACAGTGATCAAGTTCAACCAGCAGCATGGGTGGGGCTTCATCCGAGACAACAACACCCCCGGCGACGTCTTTGTCACGCGCAGAGACGTGGAGTCCCATCTGCCGGAGGGGCACAGAGGTCGTGACCTCTACATCGGAGACGAGGTCACTTTCACCCGGCACAAGTGTGCCAAAGGACCTTACGCCCTCCACGTACACCGCCTGACGGAGGAGGAGCAAGAGGACCCGGACGGGTCTGAAGTTACAACCAGCTACAAGCAAAGAGCAGGAGGAAGACGCCGTTGAGTGCGGCAGAGCAGTAGATGTAAATAGTTACCCGACCGGGTACCAAAGAAACTGTTGCTACATATATATAGTCCCCGTTGGGACCAGCATGAGTGAACTGTTTACCCGTTATTCCGTATCCATACCAGGCTGAGGACTGTGAGCAGCCATTCCCTTCCCTTTACCTGGCCGAGGACTGAGAGCGGCCAACTTCCCCTGTATATAGTTGCGCTTCCTAAAGCGCCCCCTACTGGTTTTATAGGAAAACCAGTTTTCCAGAGAGACTGTCGCACTTTACCCGGTCACACGTTGCACAGTGACCGGAGGAGGAGCCAGAGGCGACGAGAATGTTTTATTTGCTAATATATGTTGTTTTATATGTTTATGAAAAAAAAAAAAAAAAATGTATGTTTGGTGTTTATGTCTTACAGCCCGAGGACGTGCTGTGATTTACCAGGGGGGAATGTAGCACCCTGAGGATTCGGCTGCTACAGGGGTATTGCACCTCAACCCAGAGGTGTGATATTCCACTCCCGGGTAAGGATGGAGTGTGGAACTGAGCTTGGTAGGCTGCATGCACTACACACATCCCATTTCCGAGGAGCGGACCGACGGTACTCCCACTTAGAAATGTGCAGGTACGACCGAGTCTGTTCCTGGCTGGAGTGGGAGGGGGGTGGTACATCCCAAGTAGTGTAGGGGCAGATAGGGGGTGCAGCCTGGGTAAAGATAGGAGCTCATTGGGTGCTGGTCACCTGAGCTCACACATAGAGGGTGTATAAAAGGAGGGCACCAACTAAGATCAGGGTCAGATGCAGAGAACAAGTCAGCAAGCAGAGGAGAAGAGAGACCCAGAGTGAGAGAGGAGAAGAGAGACCCAGAGGGGGAAACAGAAAAGAGGACTCCAAGAACCCAAATTAAATCCCCGGGTGAAGAGTCGGCACAGGGTACCGGATCCCAAGCTGGTGGGGGCAAAAACACTCCCCAGCCAGAGACCGGAGACCGTGGGCAGCGTTTGCCACGGTCACCCACCACATCCACCACGAAGGCATACCACGAGGAGGGTCAGGGAACCCAAGGCCAAGGGTCTCCCAACAGAAGGCCCGAGGGAGCTGGACCTGGGTGGATCACTGGTGGGGACGGCCAGAGAACGGGACAGAAGGAGAGCTCAGGGCCACGCTCCGGACTTGTTTGGGGGTTGGCTGGATCCAGGACCTGGTGGACGCAGCACGGCTCGGGTGGTCACTCGAAGCTGGAGTGACCAGTACAACATCTGCAGTAAGTAAACACCCTTAACTGCACAACCCGACTCTGTCTTCATTGCCGTCTGCACTGCACCACCACAACCCCCATCCTCTGCACCTGTCCCCCCTGAGGCTATACCCCTCCCGTTGGGGGTTATCCCACCAAGCTGCGCACCCACCATCAGCCTCAGCGGACCCTGCTGCAGCGGCGGCCACAGTGACCGCATCACAACGGGTGGCGTAGTCGACACAAAAGAATTCTTAATAACATCTGTAGGACTGCCACATAACACTGAGTTTGACGCCCTGGGCACGGGCCGGGTCACAGCCGCTCGGAGACTACAACCCCCCATCTGATCCGGTGTCGGGTATTCCCCTCAAAAAGGAATATGTCCCAGGGGGCGCGTCACAGGCATTGCAGGACCTTAGGTATCCATGGTTACGTCCACTAATATAGTGACAGTTAGTTATCTAGTTGCTAGTGGTCGTAACCATGGATATCTTAGGTCCTGCAATGCCTGCACATGAGGAAAGAGACATAAAAACTATACTACATTTCTAATTGAAGGTATTTGCTAATATTATTATTATTATTACACCTACTACATTTTGGGAGAGGATCTTGGAGATGGGAATACCCCTTTAAAGATTTAATGTACAGTACAGACCAAAAGTTTGGACACACCTTCTCATTTAAAGATTTTTCTGTATTTTCATGACTATGAAAATTGTACATTCACACTGAAGGCATCAAAACTATGAATTAACATGGGGTGCTACGCCAGATGACCTGGCCTCCACAGTCACCAGACCTGAACCCAATCGAGATGGTTTGGGGTGAACTGGACCGCAGAGTGAAGGCAAAAGGGCCAACAAGTGCTAAGCATCTCTGGGAACTCCTTTAAGATTGTTGGAAGACCATTTCCGGTGACTACCTCTTGAAGCTCATCAAGAGAATGCAAAGAGTGTGCAAAGCAGTCATCAAAGCTAAAGGTGGCTACTTTGAAGAACCTAGAATATAAGACATATTTTCAGTTGTTTCACATTTTTTTGTTAACTATATAATTCCACATGTGTTAATTCATAGTTTTGATGCCTTCAGTGTGAATGTACAATTTCATAGTCATGAAAATACAGAAAAATCTTTAAATGAGAAGGTGTGTCCAAACTTTTGGTCTGTATTGTATATGTAATATTATTTACTGTATCATCCCTTAGTGGTGCACATATATACACATACAGTGAGGAAAATAAGTATTGGATACACTTCCGATTTTGCAAGTTTTCCCACCTACAAAGAATGGAGAGGTCTGTAATTTTTATCATAGGTCACTTCACCTGTGAGCGACAGAATTTAAAATTAAAATCCAGAAAATAACATTGTATTAATTTGCATTTTATTGCATGAAATAAGTATTTGATACAATAGAAAAATAGAACTTAATATTTGGTACAGAAACCTTTGTTTACAATTACAGAAGTCAGACGTTTCCTGTAGTTCTTGACCAAGTTTGCACACACTGCAGCAGGGATTTTGGCCCACTCCTACATACAGATATTCTCCAGATCTTTCAAGTTTCGGGGCTGTCGCTGGGCAACATTGAGTTTCAGCTCCCTCCAAAGATTTTCTATTGGGTTCCGGTCTGGAGACTGGGTATGCCACTCCAGGACCTTGAAATGCTTCTTACGGAGCCACTCCTTAGTCGCATGGCTGTGTGTTTCGGGTCATTGTCATGGTGGAAGACCCAGCCACGACCCATCTTCAATGCTCTTACTGACGGAAGGAGGTTGCTGGTCAAAATCTTCGATACATGACCTCATCCATTTTCCCATCAATACGGTGCAGTTGTCCAGTCCCCTTTGCAGAAAAGCACCCCAAAGTATGATGTTTCCCCCACCATGCTTCACTCTAGGATGGTGTTCTTGGGATTGTACTCATCCTTCTTCTTCCTCCAAACATGACAAGTTGGGTTGATACCAAAAAGTTCTATTTTGGTTTCGTCTAACCACATGACTTTCTCCCATGCCTGTTCTGCATCAGCCAGATGGTCATTGATGAACTTCAAACAAAACTGGACATGCGCTGGCATGAGCAGGGGACCTGGCGTGCCCTGCAGGATTTTAATCAATGATGGTGTAGTGCGTTACTAATGGTAATGTTTGAGACTGTGGTCCCAGCTTTTTTCAGGTCATGACCAGGTCCTCCCGTGTAGTTCTGGACTGATTTCTGACCTTTCTCAGAATCATCCTTACGAGGTGAGATCTTGCATGGAGCCCCAGACCCAAGAAGATTGGCAGTCATTTTCTAATAATTGTTCCAACAGTTGTTGCCTTCTCGTCAAGCTGCTTGTCTATTGTCCTGTAGCCCAACCCAGCCTCGTGCAGGTCTACAGTTTTGTCCCTGGTGTCCTTAGACAGCTCTTTGGTCTTGGCCATGATAGAGAGGTTGGAGTGTGATTGAGTGTGTGGACAGCTGTATTTTATACAGGTAACGAGTTCAAACAGGTGCAATTAATACCGGTAATGAGTGCAGAGTAGGAGGGCTTCTTAAAGAAAAACTAACAAGTCTGTGAGAGCCAGAATTCTTGCTGGTTGGTAGTTGATCAGATACTTATTTCATGCAATGAAATGCAAATTAATTATGTAAAAATCATACAATGTGATTTTCTGTTTCTTTTTTTAGATTCTGTCTATCACAGGTGAAGTGTACTTACGATAAAAATTACAGACCTCTCCATTCTTTGTAGGTGGGAAAACTTGCAAAATTGGCAGTGTAACAAATATTTATTTTCCCCACTCTATAGTGTTCATCACATGCACCCAATGCCATGAGCACTGGACAGCATAGTGCGATCATCCAAAAACCAATGGTGTACTAGTGAGCAGTGCAGCCAAGAACCATTTTAATTGGATTCTTACTCTGAAAACATTACATACAAACCCACACTAAACCCTCAAGGGCCATAAATATTTTTTAATAAACCCTTGTTTGGATGGCAGAAATCTCCTCTGACCTGGCCATAAGCAGGCATACTGTATGGCTATTTTCAGACATCCGGCATTCGTAGTCCGAGAACAGACCACAATATCCAGATCAGCCGTCTGATTCCTCACCCGAACTTAAAAGGTTTATCCAGGACTATTGCTTTTTTTTAAGCTATGGGTCTAAATATGTTGTTAACTACCCATCTTTTCCTCCTGGTGCCGGCTCAGAGAGGTCATTGACTGCTCCTGGTGGCGATTCTTCTGCTTCACGTCAACAGAGCAGCTCTTCCTCTTCCGGTCTGCTGTCTATGGGGCGTGACTGCCGACTTCATGCTGACTGACAGTCTGCTGCCCGCAGTTAGGCAGCAGGGAGCCGGCTGACAAATTATTTAAAATGAATTTTGAAAATTCATGAATTTTGCTAAAATTTTGGAACTGTATATATAACAGGTAAATATAACAATGATGTCCACCTGTACACAAAGAACACATAAGGCCTCACTTATTTAGCTTTGTTACCCATAGCAACCAATCACAGTTCAGCTTTCATTTCATAAACTGATCTGGTAACATGAAAGCTGCACTGTGATTGGTTGCAATGGGTAACAAAGAGTTTTCCTTTTTAGACACTTTTGATAAATCTGCACTGTAGTATCTGAATTAATAACCCCTTTACCCACGAGGGTGGTTTGCACGTTAATGACCAGGCCAATTTTTACAATTCTGACCAGTGTCACTTTATGAGGTAATAACTATGGAACACTTCAACGGATCCCACTGATTCTGAGAATGTTTTTTCGTGACATATTGTACTTCATGATAGTGGTAAAATTTATTGGATATGACTTATATTTGTGAAAAAAACGGAAATTTGGCAAAAATTTAGAAAAATCCACAATTTTCAAACTTTGAATTTTGATGCTCTTAAATCAGAGTGATATGTCACACAAAATAGTTATTAAATAACATTTCCCATATGTCTACTTTACATCAGCACAATTTTGGAACCAAAATTGACCAGCGATTTCTAATTTTTCCAACAACATTTACAATACCATTTTTTTAGGGACCACATCACATTTGAAGTGACTTTGAGGGGTCTTTATGACAGGAAATACCCAAAAGTGACACCATTCTAAAAACTGCACCCCTCAAGGTGCTCAAAACCACATTCAAGAAGTTTATTAACCCTTCAGGTGCTTCACAGGAATTTTTGGAATGTGGAAGAAAAAAAATGAACTTTTTTCACAAAAATTTTACTTTAGACCCAAATTTTTTTATTTTTACAAAGGTAACAAGGAAAAATGGACACCCAGATTTATTTTGATATTTCTCCTGAGCATGTTGATACCCAATATGTGTGGAAAAAACACTGTTTAGGCACACAGCAGGACTCGGAAGGGAAGGAGCACCATTTGACTTTTTGAATGTAAAATTTGCTTGAATAATTAGCGAACGCCATGTCGCATTTGGGGAGCCCCTGATGTGCCTAAACAGTGGAAACCCCCCACAAGTGACACCATTTTGGAAACTAGACCACTCAAAGAACTTATCTAGATGTTGTGATGAGCACCTTGAACCCCTAGGTGCTTCACAGAAGTTTATAACGTAGAGCCGTGAAAATTAACAAAATGTAACTTTCTCCACAAAAATTATCTTTTAGCCCCAAATTTTTTATTTTCACAGGGCTAAGAGGAGAAAATGGACCAAAAAAATGTTGTGCAATTTCTCCTGAGTACGTCGATACCCCATATGTGTGAAAAAACACTGTTTGGATGCACTACAGGGTTCAGAAGAGAAGGAGCACTGTGTGACTTTTTGAACGCAAAATTGGCTGGAATCGAGAGCGGATGCCATGTCGCGTTTGGAGAACCCCTGATGTGCCTAAACAGTGGAAACCTCCCACAAGTGATCCCATTTTGGAAACTGCACTCCTCAAGGATTTTATTAAGGTGTATAGTGAACATTTTGAACCCAGAGGTACGACACAGAGTATGATAACATTAGGTCATCATATTGAATATGTTGTCATTTGTTTTGAGCGCAAGTGCTCGCTACTTGAGTTTGCATCGGGTACTCGGGTATGCACTACGCATCACGGGTGCTCGAGTGACATACTCGAGTCCCCGTCCCGCATGTTTGATGGTTGTTAGACACTCAAAAAAAACATGTATAGCAGGCAATCTCCGCATGTTTTTTTGGCTGTATAACAGCCACGAAACATGAGGGGCGGGGATTCGAGCATGTCACTCGAGCACCCGCGATACTCAAGTAGCGAGCACTTGCCCTCAACACTAGTCGCCATATCGTCATCATTTTTTATTCTTTACTTTTGAAAAAATCCCAACCTCAACTCTAACACAACCCTAATCCTAGCCGTAATCCTAGCCCTAACACAACCCTAACCCTAACACAATGCTAATCCTAACACTAACACAACCCTAACACAACCCTAATCCTAACCATAACCCTAGCACAGCCCTAACCCTAACACAACCCTGACCCCAACACAACCCTAACCCCAACACAACCCTAACCTCAACACAACCCTAACCTCAACACAACCCTAACCTCAACACAACCCTAACCACAACACAACCCTAACCTCAACACAGCCCTAACCTCAACACAGCCCTACCCCTAATCCTAACCCTAACACAACCCCAACCCTAATCCTAACCCTAACACAACCCTATCCCTATCTCGAGGGATCCATTCACTATAATGAGGCAGCAGAGTTACTCTGGACTCCGTCTGGTCTCTATTTAGTGGTGTCCTTTTTTTCAAAGGTTAACAAAACTGTGCCCAACGGCACTTTTATGCACACCTAATAAAAAGATGGACACCGTGGGATCACAGGCCAGATGGCGTCCATGGTGCCTCCATCTGCCTCATTACAGGGAATCTTCCGCTGGGGGTACCATCTGAATCATGCATTTCAGAGATTTACACAGAAACCCCGATGTAAGCGCTCAGTGCAGAGCGCAGAATAGATGTGAGCCGAGCCTTACTGCGATCTTTGGGAGGCAGAATGAACAAATCAGCAGCAGGTGAAGAATTGTTTTTATTTATTTTTTTTAAGCCGTTCCTCATGCGGTATAAGTGATTAGATGACTTTATTCCTCGGGTCGGTGCGATTACAGCAAAACCAGATTTTTATCGGGTTTTTATGCTTGGCAGCTGTCACACATTGAAAAACCCTTTTTTTTTGCAAAGACTAGTTTTTGCATCGCTATATTTTGAGAGCTATCATTTTTTCCATATTTTGGCCGACAGAGCCATGTGAAGGCTTGTTTTTTGTGGGACAAGTTGAAGTTTCTGGTATATATTTCTCACTGCTTGTGTGATCTGTCCTGAAAACTGCATTATATCTCCATGCAATGCTCTGCAGCCTATCAATTTCTGGTATATATTTTTCACTGCTTGTGTGATCTGTCCTGAAAACTGCATTATATCTCCATGCAATGCTCTGCAGCCTATCAATTTCTGGTATATATTTTTCACTGCTTGTGTGATCTGTCCTGAAAACTGCATTATATCTCCATGCAATGCTCTGCAGCCTATCAATTTCTGGTATATATTTTTTCACTCCTCTAGCTTTTTTATTCCATGATACTTAAAGGTCATCACACTTACTTTAAGAGTTTATGATCCATGCCGAGTTTACTAGTCTGTTTTTTTTTTTTTTTTTCCCCTGCACTTTATGGTCTCCTGTTGTCTTTTAAGCTAGTGATTGATTGTTAATGAGTTAAATCTGTGCAGATCTAAGCAGATACGTCCCTATATATTGAGACTTCGTTAAGGGGCAGCATTTATGCGGGGGCATTTATGCATATAGCATTTATGCATACTTTATCGAAGTGCCATAATTTAGCAAAGTGCCCTGGCAGTTAGAAAATGGCAGTTGGACAGGGCAGGAGACAGGTAAGACTTGCAAGACAAACCAACAAACTTGCTTACAGATCATCTTTTTGGCAAACAGTATTCACCATTTGTATCTGTGCCATTTATATTCTGGTTGCTACAATCATCCACATTCACCGTTCTCCCACAAATGCGGCACACTTCATTCATATTAATCCCTCACTCCTCTCTTCTCCTATGTACAGTTGTCATGCTCTCTTCACAATGTTATACCACGCAGATCCATTCATTCCCACCATACAACGCAGGAAACGCTCTCACAAATCACTCAATCATCTGCTCACTCTCTGTATCTTCCTTCTATTAGTCGCAGGTGATATTTCTCCCAACCCAGGACCCTCCAGTAATAATAACACTAACTCTTTCCCTGTTACATTCAGAAACCCTGCTAATCTCATTAATATTCCCTGCATATCTTCTGTCTCATTCAACTGTGCCCTTTGGAATGCACGCTCAGCTTGTAATAAACTCTCTTACATCCATGACTTTTTCCTCTCTAATTCCCTCAACCTTCTGGCTCTCACTGAAACCTGGATCCAGCAGTCGGACACCACCGCCGCTGCAGCTCTCTCCTATGGTGGCCTACATTTCTCTCATACCCCGCGACCTGACAACAGATCAGGTGGAGGTGTTGGTCTGCTTCTTTCAACAAAATGTACTTTTCAAGTTATCCCCCCTGTACCCTCCCTTATCTTCCCGTCCTTTGAGGCCCACACAGTCAGACTCTACCGGCCCTTCTCCCTGCGAGTGGCGGTTGTCTATCGCCCCCCAGGTCCCCCCCGTCAATTCCTGGATCACTTTGCTGCCTGGCTTACAAATTTTCTATCCTGCGACATCCCCACGATAATCATGGGAGACTTTAACATCCCAATTGGCGATCCTCTTTCCCCATCTGCCACGCATCTTTTATCATTAACCTCCTCCTTCGGCCTTTCACAGCTTGCTAATTCTCCTACACATGAGGACGGGAACACATTGGACCTGATCTTCTCCCGGCTTTGCTCGGTACATGACTTTACTAACTCTCCCCTTCCACTCTCTGACCATAATCTTCTTTCATTCTCTGTCAAGAACTGTGACTCTGCTCAAGACACTCCCACCGTCCACACTTATAGAAATTTACGCGCCATTAACACCCAGAAATTTATAAAAAGGTTGCAATCATCATTGGCCCCAATCTCCTCCCTCTCATGTCCCGACTCTGCATTGAAGCATTATAACAAAATAATGCTATGCGCCCTGGATGAAGCCGCACCTCCTACACAAAGAACAATTCGGCATAGACGGCGACAACCCTGGCACACGCCTCAAACACGTCTTCTCCAGAGGTACTCCAGGTGCCCTGAACGGCTGTGGAGAAAATCAAATCTGCCCGAAGATTTCCTCCACTATAAATTTATGCTGAAAACATATAACTCTGCCCTTCACCTCTCCAAACAAACCTACTTTAACAACCTCATCATCTCACTTTCCAATAATCCTAAACGACTCTTTGACACGTTTCATTCTCTCCTCAATCAAACAGCACAGGCCCCGACCACCGACCTCAGCGCTGACGATCTGGCTAACTATTTCAAAGAAAAAATTGACCATATCCGACAGGAAATTTTCTCCCAATCCCCAAATGTTATGCATGCTCCCCCCCGCCACATTGTATCTTGCTCATTTTCTGACTTCGAACCAGTCACGGAAGATGAAGTGATCAGGCTCCTTGCATCTTCTCGCCCTACCACCTGCACCAGCGACCCTATTCCCTCACATCTCCTTCAGTCCCTTGCTCCAGCTGTCACCTCTCACCTAACTAAAATTTTCAACCTTTCCCTCTCATCTGGTATCTTTCCCTCTTCTTTTAAACACGCCAGCATACAACCATTACTTAAAAAACCATCCCTCGACCAGAACTGCACGGCCAACTACAGACCTGTTTCCAATCTTCCCTTTATCTCTAAACTCCTGGAACGCCTGGTCCACTCCCGTCTAATTCGCTATCTCTCAGACAACTCTCTTCTTGACCCTTTACAATCTGGTTTCCGCTCTTTACATTCTACTGAAACTGCCCTCACTAAAGTCTCTAATGATCTACTAACAGCTAAATCTAATGGTCACTACTCCCTGCTGATTCTCCTGGATCTCTCTGCAGCATTCGACACTGTGGATCATCAGCTCCTCCTCACTATGCTCCGCACTATTGGCCTCAAGGACACGGTTCTCTCCTGGTTCTCCTCTTATCTCTCTGACCGCTCCTTCTCTGTGTCTTTTGCCGGCTCCTCCTCCTCCCTACTTCCTCTTACTGTCGGGGTTCCTCAAGGATCAGTCCTAGGCCCCCTTCTTTTCTCCTTATACACCGCTCCTATTGGACAAACAATCAGTAGATTCGGTTTTCAGTACCATCTCTATGCTGATGACACCCAATTATACACCTCTGCTCCGGACATCACCCCTGCATTACTACAAAAGACCAGTGATTGTCTTTCTGCTGTGTCTAACATTATGTCCTCCCTCTACCTAAAACTGAATCTGTCAAAAACTGAACTACTCGTCTTTCCTCCCTCCATTAATCTACCTGTGCCCGATATTGCCATCTCCGTTTGTGGCTCAACCATTACTCCCCAGCTACAAGCCCGCTGTCTTGGGGTCACTTTTGATTCAGATCTTTCTTTCACTCCTCACATCAAATCACTCGCTCGTTCATGTCATCTACACCTCAAAAACATCTCAAGAATCAGGACTTTTCTCACCTTTGACTCGGCAAAAACTCTTACTGTCGCTCTTATTCATTCTCGTCTTGACTATTGCAACGCTCTACTAATCGGTCTCCCTCTTACTAAACTCTCCCCTCTCCAATCCGTCCTGAACGCAGCAGCCAGGATCATATTCCTCGCCAACCGCTACACCGATGCCTCTTCCCTGTGCCAGTCATTGCATTGGTTGCCCATCCAATATAGAGTTCGTTTTAAACTTATCACGCTTACCCACAAAGCGCTCCATGCTTCAGTACCCCCCTACATCTCCTCCCTTGTCTCAGTCTACCACCCTACACGTGCCCTCCGTTCTGCAAATGACTTGAAACTAAAATCCTCCATAATCCGAACTTCCCACTCCCGTCTCCAAGATTTCTCGCGTGCTGCGCCAATTCTCTGGAATGTACTACCCAGGACAGTTCGATTAATTCCCAATACCCACAGTTTCAAGCGAACCCTAAAAACACATTTCTTTAGACTGGCGTATCACCTAAACACACTCTGTCCATCCCAGCTTTCCCCCATATTAAAATCTTCTTCAACTTCGGGTTCAAACCAACCATGCACATAAAAGCCTCTGTCAGGACTGCACACATACTGGCTGGCGACCAGTCCATGTATTATTATTTATCCTATTCAGTATATCAAGGCTGCATTATACAATATATGTACTTTTTACCTTTTGTGTCTCCCCCACTTCCTCATAGACTGTAAGCTCGCGAGCAGGGCCCTCACTCCGTTCGATATGAGATATGCTTATTCTGTATTGTCTGTATAAGTCCCCCCTAAAATTTGTAAAGTGCTGCGGAATATGTTGGCGCTATAAAAATAAACTATTATTATATTATTATTATTATAAGTTTTTATTGGTACCATTTTCGGCAACGTAACAGTTTTTGATCGCTTTCTATTCCAATTTTTGGAAGGCAGAATAAACAAAAAACAACAATTCAGGAATTGTTTTTTTTTTATGTCGTTCCGTGTGTGGTAAAATTGATTTGGCAGCTTTATTCTTCAGGTCAGTACGATACTATATTTATAATTTTTATTTATGTTTTGGCGCTTTTACACAATAAAAACTATTTTATAGAAAAAATACATTTTTTTGCATTGCTTTATTCTGAGAGCTATAACTTTTTTTTTTCCGGCTGATGGAGCTGTATGGCGGCTTGTTTTGTGCTGGACAAGATGACATTTCAGCAGTACTATTTTTATTTAGATTTATCTTTTTGATCGCGTTTTAATCCACTTTTAGTTCGGCGGTATGATGATAAAGCACCGTTTTTTGCTTCGTTTTTTTTTCTTACCGTGTTCACTAAAGGGGTTAACTAGTGAGACAATTTTATAGGTCAGGTCATTCAGGACGCGCGGATACCAAATATGTGTACTTTATTGTTTTTTTTTTTTGTAATAATATTTATTTATGGGTACAATATATATATATATATATATATATATATATTTTATTATGAAAATATTTTTACAACTTTTTTTTACTTTTTTTTCACTTTTTTACTTAGTCCCACTATCACTTTCACTTTCTGCAGTTTGATCGCAGTTATAAGGTATAGCAGTGCAGGATCGCTGCTATACATTATAACTTGTCAGTGCTGCAGACACAAGCTACTTTGATCATACACTGCGCATGATCAAAGTAACACTTGCTGGTGCCTGGTTACCCGGATGTCATCATGATGACATCGGGTCACCATGGCAATGATCGGGACCCTGCGATGACGTTGCGGGGTCTCCGATCCAATAGAAGAGGTTCTTCTGTCCATCTGCTAGGTCGCAAAATGCTGAAATCGCATCAATCGCAGCATTTAAGGAGTGAAAGTGCCGGGAGCGGTGTAGGCACCGCTTCTGACACTGAGTGCCGGGTGTCAGCTGTCAGAATCAGATGATACCAGGTGGCGATCACGCCCACACATCTTGTGTGGGCGCGATCACCTGTGCGTAATAATACGTACCCGGTCCATAAGGCCCAGGGCACAGGGACGAAGTTGTGTCTCTCTCGCCTGTACTCCTTGGTTGTCCAACGAAGTGTGCCCTCTGCCGCCAGCGTTTTCAGATGGGAATTTTTTTAATAGTTCCGCAACAAGGGCCTTCTGGTACTGCCCAATTTTTGTAGACCTGTCCGCCTCAGGTATAAGAGATATAAAGTTCTCCTTGTAGCGTGGGTCTAGAAGTGTCACCAACCAGTAATGACTGTCACCCAAAATTTTGAGAACGCGAGGGTCATGGGAAAGGCAGCATAACATAAACTCAGCCATGCATGCCAGACTGCTAACAGGCAAGACTTCCGTGTCCTCACCAAGAGAATGACTGACCATGCTCTCCTCCTCCTCCTCCTCTCTGTCCTCTGGCCATCCACACTGAACAGATGGTATGACAGCTGTGCAGGTAGTACCATCTATAGTGCATGAAACTAGCTCCTGTCCTTCCTCCTCCTCCTCATCTTCCTCATTGTCACCCAATCCACGTTGGGATGAGATGAGGCTTGGCTGTGTGTAATCACCCTGTATGGTTCCTTGCTCCATCTCATCGTGCTCCTCCGGCAATGCATAATGCATCCTCTTTGATTGTGAGCAGAGAGCGTTTCAGAAGACAGAGAAGCGGGATGGTGACGCTAATTATGGCGTCATCGCCGCTCACCATCTTGGTGGAGTCCTCAAAGTTTTGGAGGATGGTACATATGTCTGACATCCATGTCCACTCCTGAGGTCTTATGTGTGGAGTCTGAACTGAATATCGACGGCCTTGTTGATGCTGGTACTCAACAACTTCCCTCTACTGCTCACAAATCCTTTCCAACATCAGTATTGTAGAGTTCCAAAACATGGTGACATCACACACCAGTCTGTGAGCCGGAAGCTGAAAACACTGCTGAAACACTGCAAGGGCGGCTGTAGCTGACTTTCTAAAATGGGCGCACAGGCGCCGTACTTTAACAAGCAGATCCGGCAGCTCCGGGTAGGATTTGAGAAACCGCTGAACCATGAAGTTAAGCACATGGGCCAGGCATGGTACGTGTGTGAGCTCGCCTTACCTCAGAGCCGCCACCAGGTTCTGGCCATTGTCACACACGACCATGCCTTGCTGTAGGTTCAGCGGTGTGAGCCACAGATCTGCCTGCTCTTTCAGAGCTGTCCACAACTCTTCAGCATTGTGCGATTTTTCACCTAAGCATATTAGCTTCAGCACAGCCTGTTGCTGCTTGGCCGAGGCAGTGCTGCAGTGCTTCCAGCTTGTGACTGATGTGGTCATTTTGGAGATGGAGGCTGAAGAGGAGGAGGAGGCTGAGGAGGATGAGGTGCAGGAGCTGTAGACCGTGGGGGCAACCCTGATTGACCTAGGGCCCGCAATCCTTGGCGTCGGGAGGATGTGTTCCGTCCCAAGGTCCGACTGGGTCCCGGCTTCCACTATGTTAACCCAGTGTGCCGTCAGCGAGATGTTCCGTCCCTGCCCACAAACATTTGTCCACGTGTCTGTGGTTAGGTGGACTTTACTGGTAACTGTGTTGTTGAGAGCACGGCTAATGTTTTGGGACACGTGCTTGTGTAATGCGGGGGCGGCACATCGGGAGAAATAGTGGCGGCTGGGGATCAAGTACCGAGGGACGGTCGCCGCCATCAGTTTGCGAAATGCTTCCGTCTCCACGAGCCTAAAAGGCAACATTTCGAGCGCAAGCAGTCGTGAAATGTGAGAATTTAGTAGTGTGGCCTGTGGGGCATTGGCTGCATATTTGCGCTTGCGTTTCAAGGACTGGGGTATGGACAACTGAACGCTGCGCTGGGACAAGGACATGGACGTGCTTCCTGATGCTGCTACTTGAGAGTGTGCAACGACAGGTGCAGGGCAGGAGGCGTCTTCGCATGCACCATGGACGGGGGATTGGCTTGCATGCACAACAGCGGAAGAAGCAATGGTGCCACCCGCAGACACTGTATCTGGACACTTGGGTTCGGCCCACAAAGTTGGGTGCTTTGCTGCCATGTGCCTGATCATGCTGGTGGTGGTCCGGCTGGTCGTTTTGCCACCCCTGCTGATGCGGGCCTGGCAGGTGGTGCAAATGGCCTTTTTGGGGTTATCGGCAGAGTCTTTAAAAAACAACCAGACTCGGGAAGACCTAAAAGTTGTACTGGCAACTTCCTTCGTGTTGATGTTACGGGGAATGGTTGCCTGCCTTCTGTCTGCGGCCAGCACACTGCTTCTTCCTGCCTGTTGGGGTGCACTGCCTCCCTCCCCCTGTGTGCTGCTGTCCTCGCTCTGCATGTCCTCCTGCCAGGTTTGGTCAGTTACTATATCATCCACCGCCTCGTCTTCCACTTCCGCACCCAGGTCCTCCTCCTGACTTTCTGGCAATTGTGTCTCATCATCGTCCACCTCTTGTGACACTTTCCCACTGTGGCCTTCGTGTGACTGTGGCTGCTCAAATATTTGGGCATCGCTACACACGATCTCCTCTTGCCCCGCTTCAAGTGGACCGGGCGAAAGGCCCTAATCTATAAATGGAAAAGTGAACAGCTATTCAGAGTGTCCAAGTGTGGGATCAGTTGTCTCTGGGCACTCGGCATGGTGGGAGGAAGGAGGATCAGGGAGAGGAATATGCGGTCCAGACTCACGGCTACTGAGACTTGACCGTGTGGAAGGCAGGGTGGTGGTGGTGGTGGTGGCTAAGTGACTGGAAGCATTATCTGCTATCCAACCAACAACCTTTTGACACTGCTCTGGGTTCAATAATGATGTGCTGTGGTCCCCTAGAAATTGGGACAGGAAGGTCAGGCGAGAAGATGTGGGTGTTTGTTGTGGCACAATTTTGGCTTGCCCACGCCCTTGACCTCGGCCTCTGCATGCACCATTACCATCACTTCCAGTTGCCCGTCCCTTGCCACGTGCCTTGCCCATTTTAAATGCAGGACAGTATCTTCCATGCTCATTACAAATGACTGAGTTTGGAGCGAACTTACAGTACAGACCAAAAGTTTAGACACACCTCATTTAAAGATTTTTCTGTATTTTCATGTCTATGAAAATTGTACATTCACACTGAAGGCATCAAAACTATGAATTAACACATGTGGAATTATATAGTTAACAAAAAAATGTGAAACAACTGAAAATATGTCTTATATTCTAGGTTCTTCAAAGGAGCCACCTTTGCTTAGCACTTGTTGGCCCTTTTGCCTTCACTCTGCGGTCCAGCTCACCCCAAACAATCTCGATTGGGTTCAGGTCTGGTGACTGTGGAGGCCAGGTCATCTGGCATAGCACCCCATCACTCTCCTTCTTGGTCAAATAGCCCTTACACAGCCTGGAGGTGTGTTTGGGGTCAGTGTCCTGCTGAAAAATAAAGGATGGTCCAACTAAACGCAAACCGGATGGAATAGCATGCCGCTGCAAGATGCTGTGGTAGCCATGCTGGTTCAGTATGCCTTCAATTTTGAATAAATCCCCAACAGTGTCACCAGCAAAGCACCCCACACCATCACACCTCCTCCTCCATGCTTCACGGTGGGAACCAGGCATGTAGAGTCCATCCGTTCACCTTTTCTGCGTCGCACAAAGACACAGTGGTTGGAACCAAAGATCTAAAATTTGACTCATCAGACCAAAGCACAGATTTCCACTGGTCTAATGTCCATTCCTTGTGTTCTTTAGCCCAAACAAGTGTCTTCTGCTTGTTGCCTGTCCTTAGCAGTGGTTTCCTAGCAGCTATTTTACCATGAAGGCATGCTGCACAAAGTCTCCTCTTAATAGTTGTTGTAGAGATGTGTCTGCTGCTAGAACTCTGTGTGGCATTGACCTGGTCTCTAATCTCAGCTGCTGTTAACCTGCGATTTTTGAGGCTGGTGACTCGGATAAACTTATCCTCAGAAGCAGAGGTGACTCTTGATCTTCCTTTCCTGGGGCAGTCCTCATGTGAGCCAGTTTCTTTATAGCGCTTGATGGTTTTTGCAACTGCACTTGGGGACATTTTCAAAATTTTCCCAATTTTTCGGACTGACTGACCTTCATTTCTTAAAGTAATGATGGCCACTCGTTTTTCTTTACTTAGAATTTGTATTATGGCAAGAAAAAAGCAGCTAACAGTCTATTCAGTAGGACTATCAGCTGTGTATCCACCTGACTTCTGCACAACACAACTGATGGTCCCAACCCTATTTATAAGGCAAGAAATCCCACTTATTACACCTGACAGGGCACACCTGTGAAGTGAAAACCATTTCTGGTGACTACCTCTTGAAGCTCATCAAGAGAATGCCAAGAGTGTGCAAAGCAGTCATCAAAGCAAAAGGTGGCTCCTTTGAAGAACCTAGAATATAAGACATAATTTCAGTTGTTTCATACTTTTTTTGTTAAGTATATAATTCCACATGTGTTAATTCATAGTTTTGATGCCTTCAGTGTGAATGTACAATTTTCAAAGTCATGAAAATACAGAAAAATCTTTAAATGAGAAGGTGTGTCCAAACTTTTGGTCTGTACTGTATATGTGATCCCTGTGATGGAGAAAACAGAGTTTTAAATACCTGGCCTGTAGGTAAGTAGTTTGAACAGCAAACTGCGGTGAATTGCTTCAATGACACACTAAAGTAAATTTTTAATGGAGGCCTGAAATGGCAGTATTTTCTGACAACGTATATGTGATCTGTGTGACGGAGAAAACACGGTTTTAAATAGCTGGATTTCTAGCCCTGTAATATGGAAAGGACCTGGCGGTATTCTGCAGTGCCAACAAGCAAATGGCGCAGAAAAAATGGTGTTCTCTGGATTGCTTTTTAAGCAAATAATGAGGATTAAGATCCAAAGAAAAGTATTCCTGGCCCCTGAGACCTGGGCCTTTGTATAGAAATATCTAACAGCAGCAGAAGGCAGAATTGGAATGGAGCCTCTTGTGCTATATGCACTGCAGTTTGCTATATACACTGCCTGCCTATATACCCTGCCTGCCTGATATCTCTGCAGATGGATTAGTCCTCAGAAGGACTGTTTGTTGAGATGGATATGTGTAATGTACGGTTTTTCTCCCTACACTATCTAGTACACAAGCAAATCTCTCCTTGACACAGCAGCACCTCTCCCTACACTGTCTGATCCGGAGTGACTGACGAGCACAGCGGTGCCAGGTCTGATATACACCTGATGACGCTGTGCGGCCAGCCAATCACTGTAATACCACAACCAACATGGCTACGGCATTACAGTGCATGGCAGGCAATCTCTGCATGTTCATTGGCTCTCTAAAGAGCGCCAAACATGCAGGGAGGGGACCCGAATTCCCGCCCGAGCAACCCGGAAATACTCGGCGAGCGCCGAGCATCTCAGACAATGAGATGCTCGGGCAAGCACCGAGCAGTAGCGAGCATGCTCACTCATCACTAGTGAAGATGTTATACCTTTTTTTTTCACATTTTTTTCAACATTCACTTTGTTATAAATATTAAACCACCAAACACCGAGAAACAGTTTTGTTCTCAGTTTGATACTTGTGATTTACTTACTCTGATATTTATTCACCTGCGGTTAGGTCGCCCAACAAGGCAATTTATGATCTCGGGAAAAAAAAAAAACAAGGCAAAAAAGTACAAAATCATTTTGAGAATTGTCTTCCGATAAACCTTAATATAAACTATTGTATTGCTCCCACAATGGAGCTATCATCGCTGTATAGAACATTAGCATGACAAATTAGCGCTTTGATCAGCCTCGATATAAGCATATTCATTTGTTTAATTAAACAATCTTGGCTCCTCGTGGTGTGGGTCATTTTAAAAAATGTTAAAAATAAAATTAAACACATAATTAAGCTGACAAGAGATAAAGACCCTTGTGTTCCAAGTTGAAGGCAGTTAATTTATAAGAAGCTTGGTCCCCGAAGGCTGTGTAGTTTATTAAACTTACTCAGGCAGAGATGTGATAAAATATTTTATGTGCTTCTTTAAAGGCTAAATTGCTCTGACACTTTTAAAGTCCATGAGATGCAGTCAATTAGGGGGCCTTGTTATCATGTTGCCATATGATAAAGTGAGCAAAACAACGGCCCTGTGTGTACACTATTAGCGTTATTTCCCTAGTGCCTGGTTAAGTTTGCTGTGTCGTGCCGACCCTT
Organism: Phyllobates terribilis; assembly: GCF_046119375.1. Classification (NCBI taxonomy): domain Eukaryota; kingdom Metazoa; phylum Chordata; class Amphibia; order Anura; family Dendrobatidae; genus Phyllobates; species Phyllobates terribilis. Next base: position 150,280,045 of record NW_027362768.1, read on the forward strand.
TGTTTTTGGATTGATATTATTAAAGTACAGTGTGCACAGTTCCATGAATAATACAGTGTAAAATCACTGGTGTGTGTGCTCCTGCAAGATCTTCCCTACAACTGCACGTTTAGTTAAACGGTCACTTTCGTCTAACCCCTTCATGATCATATTACGTACATTTATGTCATATTGGGGGTGTATGGAGCGGTTGCAGGAACTGAGCCCGCACCATTCCTGGCAGATGCCGGTTGTCTTACACAGCCAACATCTGCCCGTAACAGCAGCGACTGGAGCTCATACCGATTTTTGCTGTTTAACCGTTTAGATGCCACTGTCGATCACCAAACACAGCATTAAATTGGCTGGGGTTCTAAAGATTGCATACAACTGCAACCATTGGTCCGTTCGCAATACAATCGGAGGATGCCAGTGGGTAACCATCAAAGCGGGGAGCTTGTTGAGCTTGTTGAAGACCACCATGGCTGCTTTGGTAGTCCTCCCAGCCTTTAGCTGGGCTTCATAAGTGAACGCCTACACCTGTAATACTGCTGTAAAAAATAAATACATATTTTTTAAAAAATATATTTAAAAGTTAAAAATTAGTCCACTTTTCCAAGTGGAGCACTTAAAAAAATAAATTGGTATTGTTGCATTCGTAAAATTATTTTAACCGTACGTTAAAGCTGAAAAGAAAAAATATTAAAATGACAGATTTTTTCATTTTCATTTTCTTAAGTTCTGACTTTTACTTACCACTAATATATATGTATATACATATATTAAAGTCTTGGCACCCATGAAATTGATCCAGAAAATGGAGTATTTCTCCCGGAAAGTTATTGCAATTACATGTTTTGTTATACACATGTTTATTTCCTTTGTGTATATTGGAACAACACAAAAAAGGCAAATTGGACATAAGTTCACACAAAACCCTAAAAGTGTTGGCTCTTGAAAGAAGGGGAGGAAAAATCACAATCTTCGATTGAGTGGAACCCGCCATTATTCCAGCAATGAATGCGGTGAGATTTCAGCTGTGGGGCATACAGATGTGTTAATGCAGTTCTGGGCTGGAGTGCAAGCCGTCACTCACAATTAATATAAGACAGATAATGCAATATACAAAATTACTCAACTTATCCTGCACAGGATATTTATTCATGTAGATACTTTCCGATATCTATGATATTTATGCCCTCAGACATTTATGGCCTTTCCACAGTATACACCATAAATACAGGGATGATATTTGGACAGGGCGTTTTTCATTTGATCCACTTTTTAAAGTCGTAGCCACATTGCAGAACAGGCTGCTAGCCAAATCCCACTCCATCAGTTTACTGATGGTAACATAGGACACCTCTGATATGCTCCTTCCTGCACCCTTCGCTCCATGTTCTCTATCAGCTGCAGTAGAGGTGGGAACAGACGACTTACCAGACTGAAGGTGCATTGTCACTTACTTGCATTAGCTATCAGCTGCCTTTATAGCCAATAAGGGGCTGACGTCTAATATACTGTAACCGCTGTGTCATTGGATAATTCACTTGCCCAACTCCTGCGTCCAGTTCCTGCGGAGCTACAGCTCCCACCGGCTGCATGCACAAGTTCTGGAAATGTATGCACTCTGTGTTTGCATAGAAACATATATATACAGTACAGACCAAAAGTTTGAACACACCTTGTCATTTAAAGATTTTTCTATATTTTCATGACTATGAAAATTGTACATTCACACTGAAGAAAAAAGATCACATAGTCTTGATTCTATGTATTAAAGGGAATAATTCTAACATCTAACACAAAAAACTCTTTTTTCTTTAATGATAATCTTTAATAATAATTGACACATACAACACACATAAAGTGCCCATAAAAAGTGACCTAGTGCAGGTAGATATATAAATATTAATCTATCATGATTATTAGTTCCACACTTCCTCCTCACTAAAAGTAATGTCCTTTTACTACTGAGTATATGGTATATAGGTGTGGATTTAAACAAAAACAACCTATATAGAATAACTCACTGATCTTGAAAACAGCAGGAAAAATTGTAGGTGGGACATATATATTCATATCTACTGTTTCCCAAACTACATCAATACAATGCATATATCACGGCTATAACCTGTAAGAGAAGTCCTAATCAAATGTACTCACATATTCTAATATAATGTTCCTGTGAGTCACTGACTAGCCCAGGGGATGGGGGATGACTCGGTTACCCGGGCCTTTAGCCTTAAGGAGGTCGCGGTGGTCGGCTCCCGGGCCCGTACTCTGGGGTCTCTCTTTAAAAAGGCGTTGATAGATGTTAAGTTTATAAAAGTTCGTGACGCCACCTATGGTTTCTGATGATATTCACCAGCGCGGCGCAGTCCACTGAGGCCGGTGATAAGACAGCTAGATGGTATGGCTCCCCACAGGTGGAGCTAGGCCTCAGGGCAGGGTATGAACGGGGAAAGCAGGACGAAGAGACCCCGGCGGGTCAGAGCAAGAACAAGGACGGACACAATAGTCACTTCAGTACCTTTTACTGATGGAAATTCAGGCACTCCCCGGAGCACTGTAGGGTGAAGGGTATATGTCCGATCCTCCCCAATGAGCGGGTTTTGGGCCTCCTGCTTCTTGACTCTGCGTAGTAAGTTTCTGACCTGCCTGGACCTAGGCCTAACTTTGTCTCTGTCCTGCGCTGGCTGACCTTGTGGTAGGGCCTTCTGTTGGATTACACGCTCCCGACTTACGGGGCCTATGTGTCTCCTGGCTCTGTTACGTATCAGCACTTTAGCGATCCTGGGACTTGTAGTTCTCCAGGGATTACGGTTTATCTTACTGGGTCATAGAGATCCCGGTAAGCTTCAGACCCGGTGTCCGGTAACTGCTTCTTCGGGGTGAGCTAGTTAAGCTCCTCAGCCCCCCCTATGAACTAACTCTCTCTACTCGCCTTCGGCCTACTCGGGCCCACAATAGGCTACTCACACTAACTGCAGCTTGCCGCGCTTCACCGATCTTATGGCGCCGGCACACCTGAAGCTCATCTCTCTGAGCTACACGGAGTCTTGATCTGGAAGCTCCACTGCAGGCTAGCAATTGCAGGAGCTGGAACAGGCTTTTGTCCTCTGAAGTAACTCCTCTCAGGCTGTACTGGACTTACTGTTAAACCAGACTGAACTAGACTCTGACTTAGACTCTCACTTAGACTGACTGCTGCCTGGCTCCACCTTCCCTTTTATATCTCCCTAACGGGCTCCCTCTGCTGGTCTGAGGTGGAAGGTGGAGATGTGTGAATGGTTATGGGGGCCTCTTGTGGAGGAATCCTTCCATACACCCTTCTAGGATCTGTGATACCAAGCACAGCTGGGCGTCACATTCCCCCCTAGTTAAGCTCAGCTCTCCCGGGCTGAAGTACATTTTTATAAAACAATAGCAATATGAACAATGCATAAACAATAAGAACAATCTTCCTTTTATGGGAGGCACGAATCTTAAACGTTGCATAACCATAACAATGCAGAGTGTCCTCAGAATTCGAGTCTCCTATGGTGAGGTTCACAAAAAGGATGTCCATCTCACAACGTAGAGTACTTGGTGTTTTTGAGGGACCTGTCCTAAACCCTCTACGTAGGCCCTGGGGTGGCTGCAGGGCATGAAGATCCCGTGTTAGACCTCCAAGAGAGCCACTCCAGACAGGTTTTCCTTCTGAGGTACCCTAAAGGGCACTCCAGGGAGCGCAATTATATACAATAAAAGTTTTTGGGCTGCACACAGTCCTCAGCCACGCAGTTATTTGGTAAATAAAGAAGTAAATAGGCAAAGTGTCCATATCACTTAACTGTTCAAAAATAAGCAAAACACAAAATAATGTACATATGCATGGAAAATACACAATTATGCAGTACATTTCAATTTAATTTACAATTTAATACCCCAGGGGTAACTATCTACACTTTCAGCAATTTTGATCATCTACTGTGTGTACCTAGCAGGAGGTTTACCTCTTGTGCTGCGTACTGATCTGCGTAGTGCTGTGGTTGGTGGAGTGTCAGTGTCTGTATCCTCAGTTACTCTATCAGTTGTACGTGTAAGCATGTTGTAAAACTGCCTTAACCTCTCTCTTGGACTGGCAAGTCTACCATTGGCTGGGCCCTCTTGCTCTGCTCCTGCCGGGGATCTTTCACCCGGGGATACTTCTTGAGCTGGCTCTTCTGCAGCACTTACAGGTACAACTTGCTGTAGAGGGTTTTCTAGCTGTTCATAGAATTGGAGTACTGGAATGATTACTGCACCTCCTATTTGAGGCCAATCAGCTGGGAAGTCTCCAAGGTCAGTGCGTATCACCGCTTCTTTACGTTCTTCCTGGATTGTGAGAGGCACTTTTTCTTGGGGTTTCAGTAATTCTGGACACAACTTTAAGTGGTCCCTGGACACTGTAGCAGATGTTTTTCCTCCATCACGACTGATTATGCATGTCTTTTTGTTGTCAAATCTTGACGGTAACACAGTGTAGGGGTCTTTTTCCCACTGGTCATCAAGTTTATGGTTGCGTCTTTTCCTTTTTAGTACTGTTTCACCTGGTGTAAAAGGTTCTGCTGGTGCGTTTTTGTTGTATTGAATTTCCTGTTTTTCTCTCACCCGAGTAAGACTGTCCTTGACACAAGCTTGTACCCTTCTGTACTGCTCTTGTCTGGTCTTGTCCCAGTCCTCAGTGGTCATATCAGCTTCAGGTTCAACAACACCAAGCTCCAAATCCATGGGCAGCTTTCCTGGCCTTGCCCGCATGAGATATGCCGGAGTGCAGTTGGTGGAAGTGACTGGTATATGATTGTACAGATCCACTAGGTCAGGTAGTAGGTCTGGCCACTGGTTTCTCTCCTCAAGTGGTATGGTCTTTAGCAGGTCGATGATGATGTTGTTCATCTTTTCGCAGAGACCGTTTGTTTGTGGGTTGTAAGGTGTAGTTCTTATCTTTTTACACCCGTAGAGATGGCAGAACTCCTTGAACAACTCAGCCTCAAAGGCCGGGCCTTGGTCCGTCAGCACCTGCTCAGGGTAGCCATGGGGTCTGCAGAAATACGCTTGGAACGTTTTTGCTGCTGTCTCTGCCGTCAGGTCTTTGACGGGGGCGACCACCAGAAAACGTGAGTAGTGATCTACCATGGTCAGAGCATAGGAGTACCCTGACCTGCTGGGGGAGAGCTTGACATGGTCCAGGGCCACGATCTCCAGGGACCAAGTCGTCTTGATGGGCTGCAGGGGTGCCTTCTGGCTGCTGAAGTCTTTCCTTCTTAGGCCGCAGGGTCCACACTCCCAGCACCACCTTTCAATGTAGCTGCGCATTCCTACCCAGTAGAATTGACACTTCAGCAGGGTCTCTAGCTTTTTCCAGCCAAAGTGCCCCGCCTGATCGTGGTAAGCTTCCACTACCATCTGGATGTCTTTCTTAGGGACTACTATCTGCCATACCATCTCATGAGTTTTTGGATTGACGTACCTCCGGCACAGCTTCTCACGGTAAATAAACAGCCGGCTTCTCTCGTTCCACAGCTGCTTTGCTTGCAGAGACGCATCTTTCTCCAGGGAGGCACCTTCTTGGGTTATCAGCTGTTTGATGCGGCTGACAACCGGGTCACTGTCCTGGGTCTCTTTCCAGCTGTGGTGAGGCAGGGGGTTTAACGTTTTTCCACGCTGCTTCCTGGAGGCTCGTTGCTCGTGGATCATCCCACTCCGTTGAAAGGCAGGTAGCTCTATCTCTTCCAGGTCATCCACTTCTTCTTCTGTGTCTGACTGGTGAGGCATCCTAGACCGGGCATCGGCGTTGGCGTTCTTGCGGCCCGCCCGGTATTTGATTGTAAATTGGTAGTTTGACAGCCGAGCCATCCATCGTTGTTCCAGTGCCCCCAACTTAGCTGTTTCAAGATGGGTCAAGGGGTTGTTATCAATAAAGGCAGTGAACTTTCTGGAAGCCAGATAGTGCTTGAATCTTTGAGTGATGGCCCAGACTAAGGCCAGGAACTCCAACTTGAAACTGCTATAGTTCTCTGGGTTCCTCTCAGTCGGACGGAGCTTCCTGCTTGCGTATGCGATGACTTTCTCTTGCCCATTCTGCTTCTGACTTAAGACAGCGCCCAGGCCTTCGTTGCTGGCATCCGTATACAGCAGGAACGGTTGGCTGTAGTCAGGGTAGGCTAGGATCTCATCACCTGTCAGGATCTCCTTCATCTCCTGAAACGACTCTGGTTGCTCCTTACCCCAGTGGAATGAAGGGTTTTTGCCTTTGGGGGACTGCCCTCCCAGGAGGTCTTGCAGAGAAGCTGCTTTCTTTGTGTAGTCCTTTACGAACCTCCGGTAGTATCCTACTAGTCCCAAGAACTGACGCACCTCCTTGAGGTTCTTCGGCTCCAGCCACTTCTGGATGGCTGTGACTTTCTCCGGGTCTGGTGCTACGCCTTCCGGACTGACAATGTGTCCCAGGTACTGTACCTTCTTCTTGAGCAGGTGGCACTTTGACAGCTTCAACTTCATCCCGTACCGGGACAGTGACTCAAATACCTCTGCCAGGTGTTTCAAGTGGTCCTCGTACGTTCTGGAGTACACAATTACGTCATCCAGGTAAAGTAACACAGTCTCGAAATTGCGGTGTCCGAGGCAGCACTCCATCAATCTCTGAAACATTCCGGGGGCATTGCAGAGTCCGAACGGCATGCTGTTGAACTTGCAGAGTCCCATCGGGGTGGTGAAGGCCGTCTTCTCCCGATCCTCCTCAGCCACAGCTACTTGCCAGTATCCACTAGTGAGGTCAAGGGTGGAAAAGTAATTTGCAGACTTCAAGGCAGCTAGGGACTCCTCTATGCGTGGTAAAGGGTATGCATCTTTATGTGTAATGCGATTTACTTGACGGTAATCTACACACATTCTCATGCTCCCATCCTTTTTCCTAACCAGCACTAGGGGAGCCGCCCAGGGACTACAACTATCCCTTATTACTCCCGCCTTCCTCATGTCATGCAGCATTTCTTTTGCCTTCTGGTAGTGAGCTGGGGGTATAGGCCTATAACGTTCTTTTATTGGGGAATGGTTGCCTGTGGGGATATGATGTTGAACCCCCTTAACCCTCCCGAAATCTAGTGGATGTTTGCTGAACACCTGCGAGTACTCTTGAACCACCCGGTGTACACCCTGTTTTTGATGGGCAGGAGTGGTGTCCGTCCCAACATGGAGCTGTTGACACCAATCCTCCACCTGGGTTGCAGGGTCATTATCCTCTACTTCGTCTGGTGAGGTTAAGGACTCCTCCTCATGGATGCAGTTATTATTGACAGCATGTAATTTGGCAACAGTGGCATAACGTGGCAGTTTGACCTTATCTTCCCCTAAGTTGAGAAGAAGGACGGGCACCCTCCCATTGCGTACATCTACCACTCCCCTGGCGGTTAAGAGCGTGGGTCTATGCTCGGAGCAAAGGGGTTCTACTACCGCCTGATAGCTCTGTCCTCTAAGACCTATGGCAGCTCTACACCAGATGAGCATTTCACTCATTAGGGGGATGACAATCGGTATGGGGTCTGTTACCCTCACGTTACCGATTTCACCGTCTATTAGCCTTACTTGCTGTTGATACATCAGGACTCGGATCTCCTTCTGTAGCGCCCTCCTCTGTCCTGGTTTGGCAGTGTCAGCTATCTGTTGGAGTAAGAACACAACCTCTCCCAAACAGTTACCAACAATGTTAGTGCCAAGTACCATGTACGGATTAGTGTCATCAGGATTGGTCTCTACTACAATTAGTCCCTGGTCCTTCAGCTCCACTCTCCCCACCTTTACAGTCACATTCTTAACCCCGAGTAGGTTAAGGGGGAGTCCATTTAAAGCATAGACAGACAAATTTGGAGCTGGCGGACGTAGATCGTCCATGGACCAGAACCTCTTGTAGAGGACTTCAGGCATGATGGTTACCTGAGATCCTGTGTCCAGCAGGGCATGCGTCGGGATCCCGTCCAGTACAATAGACAGGAAAGGTCTTCCTCCGATGAACCTGTTGTACCAGTCTGATGGGCCTGGTGAGTCTACTCCTGGGTGTCGGCCCTCGGACTCAGGGTTTTCTCGTTTAAAGGACACTTCTGGGCGAGGTGTCCGGTCTTACGGCATCGGTAGCAGGTTGGTTCCCTCGGTGGTCAGAGTTTTGCTCAACTGACGCACCTCAGAGCGCAGACTGTCCAGTTCTTTAGGGGACGTTGCTGGGACTTTAACTTCAGCAGCCACTGGGGATAAGGTGAGTGTAGCAGGCACTGGAGTAGCCCCACACTGGTAACGTTGGATGGCATTTGTTTCCAGGGGCTTTAGTCCTTTTATAGCCATGTCCTTAAGATTGTCAAAGGTGGAATCTGGATGATCCAGGGACCACCAACGCACAGTCCTGCTCTCCTCTGGAGACCTCAGTCCCCAGACAAACTGTTCCTTCAGCATTTTGTTCTCATTCTCAATGCTGGTTGGACTAACCTGGTTCAGAGCTCGCAGGGCCCCTTGGAGACGCCAGGCGTAGTCCCGAACATTGTCCTCTGGTTGTTGGGAGCAGCTGTAGAACCTCATCCGGAGGTCCGCCTCAGTAAGGTCCTCAAATACAGTCTGTAGTTTTTGGAATATTACGGACACTGACTCCTGGTCTGCGGCTGACCATGTTTCCACTTCCCGTTCCGCAGCACCGGTCAGTTGTCCTAATACAACGGCAGCTCTTTGTTTGCCGGTCATAGAGTACATGTCTAAGATACCACATATCTTCCGTTTGAATCCAGACAGGGTATCTGGTTTGCCGTTGTACTGGGGGAGCCACTTTGCTCCTGGAATGTACGGTAAAGTCATAGGAATTACAGGCGTTACAGGCGCTGCCGGTGGAGCGGCAGCTTCGGCCTGCTCATCATCTGGCGCGGGTTGAACTTCAGGGACGTTGACCGGCAGGTCGGAGTTCTGCTGCTCGTCGGACATCTTAGCGCCCCCCCTAGTTAACCGTGGCCTACCTTCTAGTTTTTTTTTCTTCCGGTAGGCCGCAGCTCCGCAGGTGACGGTTATCTTCAGGACCTTGCGTCGCTTGCATCCTACGTCAGAGCGTTCAGCGACGCTCCGTACAGGACCTGGCGCTTCCTGATTTGACGTCGAGGCGTGGGGCGTGTCCGGGACTTCGCGCTCTTTTGCAGGTACGCCCCTTATTTTCCCACGGTTACGCCCATCTTCTTGCACAGCGGCCCAACAATGGCGGCAACCTTCACCACAACTTTACGTACACAGTTCAGAATAAAGGTGCACAGTACCCGGTGGCAAAGGGCAAAACACGGCGTCGTTGCAGCGGGCACGCGATCCTGTTCGTGATGCCAGAACAGATGACTAGCCCAGGGGATGGGGGATGACTCGGTTACCCGGGCCTTTAGCCTTAAGGAGGTCGCGGTGGTCTGCTCCCGGGCCCGTACTCTGGGGTCTCTCTTTAAAAAGGCGTTGATAGATGTTAAGTTTATAAAAGTTCGTGACGCCACCTATGGTTTCTGATGATATTCACCAGCGCTGCACAGTCCACTGAGGCCGGTGATAAGGCAGCTAGATGGTATGGCTCCCCACAGGTGGAGCTAGGCCTCAGGGCAGGGTATGAACGGGGAAAGCAGGACGAAGAGACCCCGCCGGGTCAGAGCAAGAACAGGGACGGACACAATAGTCACTTCGGTACCTTTTACTGATGGAAATTCAGGCACTCCCCGGAGCACTGTAGGGTGAAGGGTGTATGTCCGGATCCTCCCCAATGAGCGGGTTTTGGGCCTCCTGCTTCTTGACTCTGCATAGTAAGTTTCTGACCTGGCTGGAGCTAGGCCTAACTTTGTCTCTGTCCTGTGCTGGCTGACCTTGTGGTAGGGCCTTCTGTTGGATTACACGCTTCCGACTTACGGGGCCTATGTGTCTCCTGGCTCTGTTACGTATTAGCACTTTAGCGATCCTGGGACTTGTAGTTCTCCAGGGATTAGGGTTTATCTTACTGGGTCATAGAGATCCCGGTAAGCTTCAGACCCGGTGTCCGGTAACTGCTTCTTTGGGGTGAGCTAGTTAAGCTCCTCCGCCCCCCCTATGAACTAACTCTCTCTACTCGCCTTCGGCCTACTCGGGCCCACAATAGGCTACTCACACTAACGGCAGCTTGCCGCGCTTCACCGATCTTATGGCGCCGGCACACCTGAAGCTCACCTCTCTGAGCTACACGGAGTCTTGATCTGGAAGCTCCACTGCAGGCTAGCAATTGCAGGAGCTGGAACAGGCTTTTGTTCTCTGAGGTAACTCCTCTCAGGCTGTACTGGACTTACTGTTAAACCAGACTGAACTAGACTCTGAGTTAGACTCTCACTTAGACTGACTGCTGCCTGGCTCCACTTTCCCTTTTATATCTCCCTAACGGGCTCCCTCTGCTGGTCTGAGGTGGAAGGTGGAGATATGTGAATGGTTATGGGGGCCTCTTGTGGAGGAGTCCTTCAATACACCCTTCTAGGATCTGTGATACCAAGCACAGCTGGGTGTCACATCACAATATTATTTTAACTCACAGTTTCATTTTTACATAATAGACTGATACTCCATCCCGAATACTGTTTCATAATGATAACATGATCAAAAAATAGGACTTATCTTATATAGATGTCAGGTTACCCCCAACACTCCTCAACGCGTTTCCCCGTTGATTAATGGTTCATCAGGAGAAGATCATCCTGCAAAGAGCTATATTGTTCCACTCTATCCCCTTCCTTATAAAGGCTCACCATGCAATAATTGATTGATACCACTTCCCTAAGAGAGAGACAAAGCCTCATTTGTAGTCAATTTAGTCCTCTGTCTCTTATCTCTACTGCGCATTCGTTAATCGCAATTCGGACACTAGAGGTTCCCACTGTTTACTGCGCATGTCCGCACACCTCATTTGTAATCAATTTGGTCCTCTGTCTCTTACTTCTTCTGCGCATGCGTTAATCGCAGTTCAGACACTAGAGTTTCCCACTGTCTACTGCGCATATCTGTAAACCTCATTTGTAATCAATTTTAGTCCTCTGTCTCTTATCTCTACTGCGCACGCGTTAAACGCACTTCGGACACTAGAGGTTCCCACTGTTTACTGCGCATGTCCGCAAACCTCATTTATAGTCAATTTAGTCCTCTGTCTCTTATCTCTACTGCGCATACGTTAATCGCAGTTCAGACACTAGAGTTTCCCACTGTCTACTGCGCATATCTGTAAACCTCATTTGTAATCAATTTTAGTCCTCTGTCTCTTATCTCTACTGCGCACGCGTTAAACGCACTTCGGACACTAGAGGTCCCCACTGTCTACTGCGCATGTCCGCTCTTTCTTCATGAGCCCTGAGGTTGTTACCTCCCATCTATCATATTACTAGCGTCATCTTTCCCTATTAGGCAAGCTTCTGCGGTTGCTCTACCCACGCTGCCATAGTTCCACATATACATCAGGTAAAGCAGCTCTTTCCAGAGTCTGCTCATTAATAACGCTACTGCGCATGTATAGGATCACTATTAGGGCTTCACACACATCCAGGGCATATTATGCACTGCTGTGTATCACTGCGCTTGTGCATCTTCCCGCAACGTGATCCACATGCAATGTTTTTTCCCCCTTTATATGCTCATTAAAAATTGATCTACGTGGCAAATTGTCCTTCGATATATAAGTCATCCTGTACCCCATCACGGGGACCAGGTTAGGACCTCAAATGTTTTTCCCAAGGGGAATGTCATATATGTCATATATATATTAGATAATTTGATTTTAAGTCTTTGATATTGAATAAACACAATTTGATAATCAAACCAAAACAGGTTGATAAACCATGGGTTATAGAATCAAATGAAACAGCAGAAATTTTGCTGTTCATTGAGCTTCAAGAGGTAGTCACCGGAAATGGTTTTCACTTCACAGGTGTGCCCTGTCAGGTTTAATAAGTGGGATTTCTTGCCTTATAAATGGGGTTGGGACCATCAGTTGTGTAGTGCAGAAGTCTGGTGGATACACAGCTGATAGTCCTTCTGAATAGACTGTTATAATTTGTATTATGGCAAGAAAAAAGCAGCTAAGTAAAGAAAAATGAGTGGCTATCATTACTTTAAGAAATGAAGGTCAGTCAGTCTGAAAAATTGGGAAAACTTTGAAAGTGTCCCCAAGTGCAGTTGCAAAAACCATCAAGCGCTACAAAGAAACTGGCTCACATGAGGACCGCCCCAGGAAAGGAAGACCAAGAGTCACCTCTGCTTCTGAGGATAAGTTTATCCGAGTCACCAGCCTCAGAAATCGCAGCTCAGATTAGAGACCAGGTCAATGCCACACAGAGTTCTAGCAGCAGACACATCTCTACAACAACTGTTAAGAGGAGACTTTGTGCAGCAGGCCTTCATGGTAAAATAGCTGCTAGGAAACCACTGCTAAGGACAGGCGAAAATCAGAAGAGACTTGTTTGGGCTAAAGAACACAAGGAATGGACATTAGACCAGTGGAAATCTGTGCTTTGTTCTGATGAGTCCAAATTTGAGATCTTTCGTTCCAACCACCGTGTCTTAGTGCGACGCAGAAAAGGTGAACGGATGGACTCTCCATGCCTGGTTCCCACCATGAAGCATGGAGGAGGAGGTGTGATGGTGTGGGGGTGCTTTGCTGGTGACACTGTTGGGGATTTATTCAAAATTGAAGGCATACTGAACCAGCATGGCTACCACAACATCTTGCAGCGGCATGCTATTCCATCCAGTTTTCGTTTAGTTGGACCATCATTTATCTTTCAACAGGACAATGACCCCAAACACACCTCCAGGCAGTGTAAGGGCTATTTGACCAAGAAGGAGAGTGATGGGGTGCTACGCCAGATGACCTGGCCTCCACAGTCACCAGACCTGAACCCAATCGAGATGGTTTGGGGTGAGCTGGACCGCAGAGTGAAGGCAAAAGGGCCAACAAGTGCTAAGCATCTCTGGGAACTCCTTCAAGATTGTTGGAAGACCATTTCCGGTGACTACCTCTTGAAGATCATCAAGAGTGTGCAAAGCAGTCATCAAAGCAAAAGGTGGCTACTTTGAAGAACCTAGAATATAAGACATATTTTCAGTTGTTTCACACTTTTTTGTTAAGTATATAATTCCACATGTGTTAATTCATAGTTTTGATGCCTTCAGTGTGAATGTACAATTTTCATAGTCATGAAAATACAGAAAAATCTTTAAATGAGAAGGTGTGTCCAAACTTTTGGTCTGTACTGTATATAGTGTAATATATATATAATGTACATGTGAGTATGTAGTGTGTGCGCAATTTGACCAAACTTATCTAAATCAAAAGTACAAGGAAATACAAAAAAAAAAATTCTCCACTTATGAGCCACATCTCCTCTCCGCCTCGTAAACTCATTGTTCACTTTCAAAAAAAGAACTAAAATTTGTGTCACACAAGACAAGGTGGACTGTCATCTGACTAAGGAATCAAAGTTCACCAGCCCATTGATGTCAGAGGAGTAGGAGAGATCAGTGGTGTGGTGCTGCTATATTTTGTGTTTGTCCAAATTAGAGCTGGATCCACAGCTACACTGTCCAGAGCTATTGTATGACGTCCTCCATGCTGCTGCTACTCCTTCTGAAAATATTTTACATAGATACAAGAGAGCAGGCATCTCTCAAGTCAGTGTGTGCTGTGCATGGGAGACATAACAGCAGCTATCTACCCACTAGCACAGAGACAACTGAAAATTAGAGATGTTGACTGCAGAGGACAACAATGCATAATATAAGTCCTATAATGGCCAGAAATAGTGTTTTTCGTTATGTATCTACACATAACAACTTATTCTCAAAAGTCTCCTGAAATTGCTTTACATGGTCACCATATTTTCAGGCAACTTGATTTCATGTGATACATAATAAATAATCTGCAAATTAAAATATGTTGTCTTATGATGGATGGGGAAAATTAGTTGTTGGATAAATGAACCTTTAACTAACAGCTATTGAAAATGTATGGGCTCTTTTATTCCAATAATGACATTACATTAAAGATCTGCAGATGAGAGTATATTAAAAAAAACTTGAGCTACTCCGTTAATGAGCTACATTGATACAATCAAAGAGAAGCCCTTTAACCTTTATGTGGTTAAACTAACTTGATTCTTTATTTCAAGACTTTGATCAAAACTTTATTAGTTTACAAAGACCTAAAAGTCATTAGCTTAGTGGAAAGAACCGGGCAGCATTCATATAATGCAGCATTTGTCTCGCTAGCTTTCAGATCCAACCTGAAAAGATAGAATTGGCAGAGCCTACTTCTTAGTAGTACAGAACTGAGCAAATATATGTTGTGGACATGAGACTGGGAGCTTTGCTTTCACAGCTGTCAAATTACCCAAGGATAATTTGGCGGCCTGGCAGCCTTTGGTTTTCATCGGTTTAATAATAAATCAGAGGCTTGCCAGTTCACTCAACTTGGCACTGCCGCCAAACTACATAATAGCTTCAACCCTTGTATGGCAGGGTGTTAGATGTGTGTTCACTATGAAGTTTTGTAATTTTTTCTTTCTTTTTCTATGCATGAAACATTTTAGAAAGAATTCCGTTATGACCTCATACGTCATTAAATGTCCACATTGTAAGGTGGCTAATGGGAGGTATGTGTCTCACAGATGGTTGGTCTCTGTCATGTAACCCGAAGTGTTTTTCTAGTGCATGTCGCACTAAGAGGACTAATTGGTACACCTGGGAGCCAGGTTACGGGTAGTTTAGAGAGATGGGCTGGTCTAGCTACGCACATACACCACCTCTGGGTGTGGTTAACAGCCTATATAATGGAGGCTGTTGTTTAGCACATGGTCTGTGTTTGGAGGGAGAAGACCTCCTGTGTGTTGCCTCCAGACTGAGCTGTGAGCTGGATGCTTACCAGCCAGTGTGACCACAGGTCCGGTTTACCAAGAGACTTTGCCTAAAGGACTGCTTTGAGCAGGGGGTTGGACCAGATGACCCAGGAGGTCCCTTCCAACTCTACCATTCTATGATTCTATGATTCTAAGGACTGTTTTCTTTTGCTTTTGCCTGCACTAAAGGCTGTTTGTTTGCATTTTGCTTTTGACAGTTAATGAAGTTAATAAACCGCTATGGACATTTAAAGGAATATGCCTCCTGTTTGCCTCTCATCGCACCTGAGTTCAATCCCTACAACATATACAGTCATTTCTACTTTTAAATTATCACTGTCATTTCCACAAATTGTGGATAAATCGAAGGTACAAGAAAATATAAGAATCTTTTGATATAAAGTATCTTATAAGCTAAATATGCTCTTCCCTCCCAGAAAAAAACAGGTTAGGGACCAGACTACAGCTGCCTATTTAAAGGGGGTAGTGCCATGAATAACGTACATTTTAATCAGTAGATCTTGGAATAAGAAGAAGTTTCACAATTGGATGCGTTGCAAAAAAATGTTCCTGTGCTGAGATAATCTTATAAATGTGCAACTGCTATGTACTGTGTAATTGCTGTGTCTGACCATGCAGAGCTGCTCCAGTTCATGGTCAGCATGTACTACAGCTCCTGGTCAGGACTCAGGAGAAGCAAAACTTAGTTATGATAAGTGAGTATACAGACAAAACAGCAGGGGCTCAACCTCTACTTTTTGAGGTAACACATTTCCCCGCCTGAGGCAACACATTTTCCTGCCTGAGGTAGCACAGGAAAGAGTGTTTCTACCATGGTTTCAACCTTCTGGGCTCATCATAAATCAAGTCAGTAACATAGGAGCTCCAACAACCACTGTGCTTCTATGTCACTTATATGCTGCTCATATAAAGGTTGCTACCCCACAGGCATGTCTAACCGCTATCGGACTGGCCTTTTGTCTCTCTCCTATGTCACTCTCCTGTGGATCAACACTGGGCAAAGTAAAAGCTGGTCATAATTGATGAGTAGTGAGCTACACATGTGACGCGCCCCCTGGGCCAGTGCTGTAGTGCGGCGCACGTGTGCGCGGGGGAATACCCGGAGCCGGATCCGATGGGGGTAGTAGTCTCCGAGTGGCGGGGACCCGGTCCGTGCCCAGGGTGGTCAAACTAAGTGTGTGGCAGTCTTTGTAGATGTTGTTTAAGTGTCGACTACGCCACCCGTTGATTTGCGGTCGCAAGTCCGCCGCTGCAGAACAGTCCGCTGAGGCCGGTGGTATGTGTGCAGCAATGGTGGTATAACCCCCAACGGGAGAGGTATGGCCTCAGGGCAGCTGGTGCGGGTGAAGGGAGTGATAGAAAGGGCGTCCCGGTACCTTTAGTGCTGGTAGTGCGATGGAACACAGAGACTGATTGCAGTTTTCAATGCTTTACTCACAGATGTTATCAGTGTCAGTCCTGCAGGTGATGACGACCCGAGCCGTGCTGCGTCCACCAGGTACGGGGCTCGACCAACCCCCAGGCAGTTCCAGAGTGTGACCTTGAACTCCTTTCTCCGTTCCTTTCTCTGGCCGTCCCCACCAGGGACCCACCCATGTCCAGCCTCCCCGGGCCTTCTGGTGGCGAAACCTATCTCCGGTTTCCCTGACCCTATGTGGCGTGCCTTCGTGGTGAGTGTAGTGAGTGGTCGCGCCAAGACGTGGCCACGACCTCCGGTTCCTGGCTGAGGATAAGTGGCCTCCACCAGTTCGGGATCCGGTACCCTGATCTGCCAACCCTTCACCCGCTGACTCCTAGCGTGTTCGGGTTCCCTCTTCCTTCATGTCTCTGGGCCTTTCTCCAGGTTCCATTCCTTCCTTGTTCCTTGTTCCTTTCCTCTTGTCTTTCTCTCTCTTGCTCCCTTCAGGAGCAGCACCCAGACAGGGCTGCTGCTCCCTGTCACTACTCTTCTCCTCTTTTTCTGTCTGACTGAACTGAACTCCTAAGATGGTGCCCACCTTTTATACTCCCTCTGACACCCGAGCCCAGGTGACTAGCCACCAATGGGCTCCTTCCTATGCCCAGAGTCCCTCCCCTCTCTGCTCCTGCACCACTGGGATATTCCTCCCCCCCTCCCACTCCAGCCAGGGACAGACGCTGTCGTACCTGCACATCTATCTGGTGGGAGTACCGTTGATCTGTCCCCCGGAAATGGGATGTATGTGGTGCATGCAGCTAACTGAGTTCTAGTCCACACTACATCCTTACCCGGGAGTGGAATACCACACCTCTGGTTCGAGGTGCAATACCCCTGTAGCAGCCGAGCCCTCGGGGTGCTACACATGCATTATGTATCTATCATGTTAATAGTGTGTATGAATGGTACATGTGGGGCATATATTGTATGAGGGTAGAGCGTGTGTGGCATGTGTTCAGAAATGCCTTCTGTAGTCAGTGTTCATCCCTCCTTTAAGGTGTTGTCCAATCATAACATTTTGATGACCTATCCATGGGTTAGGTCATCAATATCCGATTACTAAAACAGCTGTCACCCCCACTGATCAGTTGTTATTTGCTCCACCGGTGACAAGTTGCAAACACTTGCAAAGTGCAACTTTACCTATTTTTTTGAACAAGATGATTGGAATAGTAACTGTTGTGTAGTACCTAGCAGCAAATAACAGCAGTACGGTGAAGGCGCTGGGTGTTGGGTGTCGGACCCTTACAAAACTGATATCGATGACCTATCCAATGGATAGATCATCAGTATGCTATGACTGGACAGCATCTTAAATATTAAAGTGGACCAAGGCGTGAAGTAGAATAAATGTAATAGCTTTGCCACAGTGGTGTAACTAGAGTCTGATGGGCCCCGGTACTAAATTTGGACCTACCTGCATGTTGGTCAGATGTATGGTCCCTTGCAGCATTATAAATCCTATCAAGACATACGTATTGCCCCCTCCATAATGTAATATTGTCTTCCATCCTGTACTAATATAACCCATCCTGGTCCCCTTCCTGGTATAATATCCTTTACCCTGGACCACTTCCCGTAAAAATCCCCCCATCCTGTGCCTCTTCCAATAATAATGCCTCCCATCCTGGGCCCCTTCCAGTAAAAATGTTCCCCACCATGGGTCCCTTCCTGCTATAACATCCCCTATCTTGAGCTACTTCCTGTAATAATGTCCCCATCCTTGCCCCTTCTTTGTATATTACCTCCCATTCTGGGCCCTTTCTAGTATTAATGTCTCCCATTCTGGGCTCCTTACTGGTATAATGTCCCTCATCTTGGGCCCCTTCCAGTAATGATGTTCCTCATCCTGCTGTAATGTACCCATTGTGGCCCCTTCTAGTAATATATGTTCCCCATCCTGGGCCCATTCCAGTAATAATGTCCCTCTTCCAAGTGTAATGTCCCTCATCCTGGTATTATGTTCCCGTCCAGTCCCCTTCCAGTAATAATGGTATATCCCCTGCCTCATGGGCCCGGTTGCACCCTCTGAGACCTTGATGGTTACACACCTGGTTTGCCATAAGAATATGTGACTGCAGATGGATGGAAATAGATGGGAGAGAAGTGAATTCTCTTAAAATCCAGGTCAACATGTCAATATATGTATCAATTATAGCAACGTCTGTAGCATAAAAACAGTAGGAAACGACTCAAGGCCAAACTACATAGCAGTAATGCTGGACTCTGCTTTATAGGACTACACAAAACTGTGTCATTTTATAAGATTTGTGATGTTCATCTGTTAGAAAGCATTAAACTAACATCAAATAAAGCACATTCAAGGGAAACTCCACTGACTTGTAAACGAAAGCTTCCACCGCATAAACAACATTTCAGAAAATCATCCCAGACAGTGTTTTTGTGAAATTGTCAAGATAATTTAACTAGTATGAAGCAAACAAAAAGATACCGTGGTAAAATCATCGCTACTAGGAGTTTCAGTTATGTATATGAAATTCTCAAGAGATCACAAGCGAGGTATAAAAGAAAGACAAAATAAAATATATACGCCGGCTCAGAGACTCCGGGAAAATTCACAAATCAAATCAAATAATTCTGGTGTTAACCTAAATCTATAAATAAAAACTATATGAAAATGAAGAATTAAAGGAACTGTGTCATGAGAAAATGACCAATTACATTAAGTTTTTGTGTTAATTTTTTTTTTACGTTCATAATTTTTTTTTTTCATATCATGATCTGTATTAAAAATAAAAATTAGAAATTTTGCAATTTCAGAAAACAACACATACATTAGCAGCCATGAATAGACTCTAACCTTATCTTTTGTACTGAAGCATCTAATGAGCATGTGCAAAGATCATTGTGAAGGAAGAGAGGGCAGGAGGAGCTGTTTCATCGCTGATTGTGATTTATCGATCCTGTGTTATAAGACGTTACATGTCATTGTAATCCTGCCTCTGATGATAAGGAAACTGCTGTAAGCTCTTCCTAAATGGACTTTTTAATTTGGTCTTTCGTTTCTGGTTCTGGTCACTTGTCTCTGGATTTGGTTACTCAGTCCTGTTCACTCGAATATGGTTACTCAGTCCTTTACTCAGATCTGGCTACTCGGTTTTTTATCACTCGGTTGCTCACTTGGATCTGGTTACTTGTAATGGTGGCTATAAGACAACTCCGCTAAACCACACGTCCATCCTGCCACAGGTCCAGGCGTTGATTCCTACCCTTCTCTGCCCTCCTGGGCCTTTTATAATTAATAACTGAAGCACAGCTGTCACCTGACCTGGTGTCTCCTCAGATCACTCGGATCTGGTTACTCGATCCTTCACTCGGATTTGGTTACTCGGTTCCTCACTCAGATCTGGTTACTCGGTCCTCCACTCAGATCTGGTTACTCGGTTCTGGTCACTGAGTTCCTTACTCGGACCTGGTTATTCGTAATGGCGACTATAAAACAACTCCGCTGCACCGCACGTCTGTCCTGCCACAGGCCCAGTCGCTGACTCCCCCTCTTCTCTGCTCTCCTGGGCTTTTTATAATTAATTATTGTGCCACAGCTGTCACCTGACTTGGTGTCTCCACAGATCCGGTTACTCAGTCCTTCACTCGGATCAGGTAACGCGGTTCTGGTCACTCAGTTCCTTACTCGGACCTGGTCACTCGTCATGGCGGCTATAAGCCAACTCCGCTGCACCGCACGTCCGTCCTGCCACAGGCCCAGGCGCTGACTCCCCCTCTTCTCCGCACTCCTGGGGTCTTTATAATTAATCACTGCGCTAAAGCTGTCACCTGACCTGGTGTCTCCTCGGATCTGGTTACTCAGTCCTTCACTTGGATCTGGTTATTCAGTCGCCCACTTGGATCTGGTTACTCGGTTCTGGTCACTTGATTCCTTATATGAACCTGGTTGCTTGTAACGGCGGCTATAAGCCAGCTCTGATGCACTGCATGTCCATCCTGCCACATGTCCAGGCGCCTCCTGGGCCTTTTATAATTAATAACTGTGTCACAGCTGTCACCTGACCTGGTGACTCCTCCAATCTCTTCCCCTCAGGAACCAAGTACTTCGTCCTACAGTTCCTGCTCTTGCAGTTCTTGCTACTTTCTCTTGTGCTGCAACATTTGACCAACAGATGGTGGTGCCTGCTTGCCGACACTCTTTTAGGCCTCAAACTGTGGAAATCTCTAATTTGTTCATCTCCTTACATCTGCTTGGCTCAATATGTTTTGTTACTACCCTCTTAGAATGAAGGATTCGAAAGAGGAAAGTTTTCCAAAACATTGGTGCCTATGTCAGATACAGCAATGCCACTTAGAGAAGCCAATGGAAATGTCAGTGGACTGACTATAGACCTTGGCGGTCATCATAATACACCTCCTACAAACAAAAGAGCGAATCGTTTGAAATTCATATTCCCCAAAAATTTGATTTGTGTTGAATAAATTCACCATGGATTGCAATGCTGGAAAGCTTCTAATTGATCAGAAAATACATGTAGAAGACTTTTGTTTTTTAGAGGGTGGGAGAGTAAAAGAGAAAGAGAGGAAGAGGAAGAGAGGGGGAGAGGGAGGTAAAGGGAGGGACAGAGAGAGGGAGAGAGTGAGGAAAAGGGAGATAGCGAGAATTTTGTTTCAACATGACTTGTATAGTCCACTTACCCTGTGAATCTGGAGATGGAATTCAACTTTGCCATACATACTAGTAGTCCTGCGCCCTACTGTGATCCACTGGGAACCGCTGATCTCTGATGACCAAGGTACCGATGACTACGGTACATGAGAAAGCCTGCGGAATGGCGCTGGACACATTGTTTTTTGCGATCCTTGTAACAGAATTCTTAATGTGTTCGAATTTGCGTTCAAACTTCAGGAAATTTGATTCAAACTCTTATCAACTTGATCAAACCAGTCATCTCTATCAGTAGGCTCTGTCAGAGTAGAGTCAGTTTTAGGGCTCGTTCATACGACTGTATTTTCGTTCTGAGTTCTGTCCATGAAAAAAACG
Organism: Phyllobates terribilis; assembly: GCF_046119375.1. NCBI lineage: Eukaryota > Metazoa > Chordata > Amphibia > Anura > Dendrobatidae > Phyllobates > Phyllobates terribilis. The sequence continues at coordinate 150,301,433 of NW_027362768.1, forward strand.
GCACTTGGACCAATGTTATTAAATGGGGCAATGCAGGTGAGCAATTCTTTTCAATGACGAAATCTGCATGTGAAAAAAATCGGAGCGTGCGCTGGTTTCTTCCGTAAATTGGATGAGACTCATCCATTCAAGTCTGTGGATGTGCAAAAAAAAATCGGATGCCATACGGAGCCACAGTATAACATCCATTTTTTAATGGATACATTGCAATTCTGTAAGATAGGAAACTGTAAATAACCTTGTAAATCATTAATAGCTGCTGCTGTAGAAAAACGGACTGCGTGCGAATGACAAGTGAGAAAAAAATAATCTGAGATTTTGTGGATGGAACTCTGAACGATTTTTTATTCACTTGTGTGAATTTACCCTTATACTGACAGAGATCATACTCTTCAATACAGAGTCTGCTATAAAACAGTGCAACAAAATGGCACCAATGAAAAAATGTCAACTCATTCTCCATAAGGCATGGGTGGAAAAAAAAAAAATAAATAAAAAAAAAAAGGTATTGCTCTCATGTGGCAGCAAGAAAAAAAGATTTTATTTTGCAAAAAGTATTCAAATATAAAAACTGCTATGCATAACTATTATTTTTTTTTATAAAACTTTCCAGAATGAACTTTAGGGTTTTCAGCCCCTTCTAATGGTCAGGATTGGTCATGTTTGTCTTGAGCCGGAAGTGACTTCTGGTCACGTTTGTCTTGAGCCGGAAGTGACTTAAAGGTTTATTCTGCAGGGTGTTCACACCTCTATAGACAGTATTGTTCATAGTCATTTTAACTGTTCTATTCCGGGGGATGCCACGCTGTGCGACAGCAATGTCTAATGGACCTGTTATTCCACCTTTGATAAGACCTGACAGTGATGAGTTAATGTAACAGCCAGGGCGCTGAAAATGTCAGCGAGTCTAGCTGAATGTCTAATTTATTATCTGTGGGTAGAAAAACTCCTATAATAAGAAAGATGAATTCAACTTGTGAATTTACATCTCCAAGTGGTTATTAGAGAGATGATTTTTCCCGGCTACCAGTGTGTTTCCCTCTGTAGGTATCTCGGAAATTTGAAAGGTGTGCCGGCAGGAATCGTGGACCCCCGACAGCTGTGTATCTCCATTTTATAATCCTGAAGCTTGATATTCAAAGAGCAAACACTACACATCCTGGGAGGGAAGCTGTCTAACTATCCACATACCACAATCACAGCCGTCACATCTAACTCCGAGGTTTTATGCTTTTCTGGCTTTGATAAAAGTCAATTAAATTGAACAATATTGTGAGTTTCTCTCTTCTTAATGCATTCTGTAGTGGGGGGGGGGTGAAGCCATTTTTTTCAGGATAAATCTAGATTTATGAGAATGAATCATGTCAAATTACTAAAATGCAGAAATCTCTACAACACTGTTAATCTCTGCAGTACATAGTCAATTGATAGTTTATGTATTGCCTCAGTGCACTGTCACGATTGCTCTGCTCAGTGTGTCTTTGACGCAGTGAGTGACAGCTCAGTCGTCCAGTCTAGTGCTGGGATGTGCTGAGTGGTCGGCATTTTGATAGACAGCTCAATCATCCAATCTGAGACCGGGAGGTGCTGCGCTTCCGTCAGGTGTTCCCTGTTCTAACCCCTTAGTGACTGGACCAATTTTTTGAAATCTGACCAGTGTCACTTTATGTAGTAATAACTCTGGAAAGCTTCATCAGAGTTGATTTTGAGATTGTTTATTTTTGTGACACAAGATACTTTATAATAATGGTAAATTTAGGTTGATATGTTTTGCGTTTATTTATAAAAAATATCAGAAATTTGGCAAAAATGTTTTCAAAATTGTAATTCTCAAACTTTGAATGAGTTTCCCTTTAATCCCAATAGTCAGACCACACAAAAATATTAATGAATAACATTTCCCTCCTCTGCCTTATATCAGCACCATATGTAAAGCGTTGTTTTATTTTGTTAGCATTTTAGAAGGTTTAAGTGTAGCAGTAATTTTTCATTTTTCAAAGGAAATTTACAAAACTTATTTTTAAAGGGACAGTTTTGAAGTGATTTTGGGGGTCCTATATGTTAGAAACCACCCAAAAGTCATACTATTTTAAAAACCGCACCCCTCAATGTATTTAAAATTTCTTTCAGGTAGTTCATTAACCCTTCTGGTTCTTTTCAGTAAGTAATGGAAAGTGGCATGACAAGAATGAATAAATTTATTTTTACCACCTGAAATTTTGATAATTTCTGTACAGGCCGCTATAACCGGCAGACTCTAAGGCCGCTATTTGGCTATGAACTGTCAAGGCAAACACCAGGACCACACAATCAAGATCTCAAAGTGCCGATGAGGTTAAAGAGTAAGCCCCCAGACTCTGTTAACTATTTATATTCTGTAGTCACTATTGACAGCAGTATCTAAGGGGTTAAACATCCACCGTCGGTGCCAACACTGATCGTGGCTGATGCAGCAAGTTGTCAGCTATAGTGTACAGGTGACAGTTACAGGATCGTCACCTGTCGGGGAACGCTAGTCTCTTATATCGCAGGTCAGTAAGAAGACATCTAGTGGTCACTAAGGGGCTAAATGATTACCCAACTACTTAGCTAAGCTGTCAGCTCCAGATCTCTGCCAATCATAGCATTTGCACGGAGGTGTTTTTCCCTGTATGCCTGTGCTCTGTTTGTTGATCCATTGCTGCCTGACCTTGGACCTCATTCTGACCATCCATTTGCCTAGCCCCTTTGCTATGATCCTCTATCTTCCTGGTATTCTGACATCGGACTGTTACCTGACTACGCCTTTGTCTTTTCCCTTTGGTTTACACACTGCAGAAGATTGCATCAACTCCAGAAGGCTGAAATGATCTCAGGTGCGATCTCTTGGGGTTTCTCATAATGCCTTGCAGCTATCACATCACATGGCATGAAAATCAAAAGAAACTATAATAGCCAGTAAAAAAGCCTAGGTAGGGAATGCAGCAGCGATTTTAGGGTGATATAATATAGTGAGAGAAAGTCAGAGCTCACAGCTCAGCAATAAAAATAGGAAAAAGAGGCCTAGGACATTTTTTTTGCAAGTTTATTACACTGCACTCCATCTTTACTTGCCCAACCAGTAGAGCTCCCTTTTGCAGGTTGTGGCTTTTTGGAACGCTACTTACCTAGCATTTTTAATCACATAATTTTTAGAAAGGAATTTAATATTTTTAATAAGAAGATTAGAAAGTAAATATTTAAGACATGTAACTATTTAACTATTTTTGTACACCTTTTTACTAGGCCAATTTGACAATCATACACACCACACTTATGCTGCTGCCTATCACTGCATTTTATTTCTGGGTACCTTTCTACGTAGCATTTCTTATTATTTCCTTTTTGGCAAGTGTTGAAAAATTGAGGTTGAAAAAATTGTCAAAAGTTAATTATAATGTTGTACTTATGGTGAAAGAAAATGTGGCAATAGCAAGGACACTGTGGAATAAAAGAAAAAGAAAACATATGAGAGCCACAGAAGCACTACCAGCAATGGCACCAGCCATCCAGGCAGTAGTGCTGTCAAACAGAGGTCACAATTGACTGCCTTTGCCTCCAGAAAGTGTAATATTGGGGTGTTTTGGAATATATATAGCAAATCACACATCTAAATCAAAGTAGGATGATTGTCACATCTCCACCAGGAACCAGTCCAGCGACATCTGCTTCTGTTGCCACTGTATTCATTCTGTTGGCGGTGATAGATGAGACGTTGGAACCAGAAGATCTGGACTGCACAGGCTCTGTCCAGCCACTTAGATTTCGGTGGCTGGGACTTGTAGTGCCATCCAGTTTGCAGTATGGGTGTGTTTGTTGTCTAACTGGAGTTATCAGCAACCTGTTCCAGCCAATTGAAAAGCACCACAACCTACTTTAGGTTCCAGTTTACTGCTGGAAGCTGCCAGATTTAGTCTTGTGCTTCTATGGTTTAGTCCTGTCTGTTTAGCTCCTTATTGTTTCATTGCTCCTTGTTTTGACCTTGGCTTATGTTTTCTTACTATTCTTACGGATCCTGATTTTGTCCTTTATGCTACTTCTCTGCTTTGACCCTGCTTGGCAACCATTCCTGCGCACCTCTGGATGGCAGTCCTTCTTTATGTAGCAGTCCACTGGACCCCGTTGTAAGTGCAGATCTCTGTGCAAGGATTAAAGGGTGTTGGGGTTTCTCTGGAGTCTGCAAGTCTGAGTGGTTTGTGCCAAATCTGTCCAAGGTAGCTTTTTTGAGCCTGTGGTATCAGACAAACATTACAATGATGTTACCTCTGACAGTGACACCTGTTAGAACCCTCCTGTTAGTTTTTTTCTATTTTGTGGTCACGTGACATATTTATTCCAGCTCCGCCCTTCTGGCTTTGCTGGACTTCAGTGTTACTTTGACTCTTAATCTAGCCAGGTGCTTTGTACCTATCTCTATAGTTTGCTTGGTCCTTGGACCTCTAAGTATTTTTGTCTGTTTGTCTTTTTACTCCGCTACAACTTCTGCTAGGAGGTGTCCAATTTTGTCCCAGTCCTTAGTTCTTTTAGGGACCACTCCCTTATATCTATAGGTCTGCGTTCAGACTAGATGAGGACGAAGGCAGGTCTGTTCACAAGGAACAGGTTGCCCGCTGCATCGTAGGGAATCAGCTTAGTCATATTGTAGGGACAGTTTTCCTATCTTTCCTTAGTTCTTGTAGCAGATCATAACAGTAAGTCCAGCCCAAAATAAAAAAAAAAAAAAAATCCTACGGAACGAGATCCGGAGATCAGCATGGTGTCTGTTCAGGAATTGGCTCAACGCCTACAGGGATTGTCTCTTGAGGTGGCCGAGCTCCAGCAACAAGTGAGTAGCTGTCCTGGAGCGCATTTTGTTGAACAGAAGGTAGGACTGCCTGATTTTTTTATGGTAAACAACAAGATTTTTTTTCCTTTAAAAATGCTTGTTTATTATATTTTCGTTTGAGACCCAGGTCCTCTGGGAATGAATCACAGCGCATTGGGTTTATCATGTCACTTTTGCGCAAGGAACCACAGGGATGGGCCTTTTCTCTCCAACCTAATGATCCGTGTTTTAGATCAGTGGAAGATTTTTTTTCTGCTATGGGGTTGTTGTATGACAATCTTGGTCGAGTCTCTTCTGCTGAGACTCAACTGAGACGTTTAAAACAGGGGTCAGGTGATGTTGAAAATTATTGTACACACTTCAGAAGGTGGTCTTCTAAAGTGAGATGGAATGATTCGGCATTAAAACGTTTGTTTCTTGCTGGTCTAAGTGAAAGGGTTAAGGATCTGCTGATTGCTTTCCCTGCACCTGGAAACTTGCAAGAAGCCATGCAATTAGCTATACGGGTGGACAGGAGACTGCGTGCCAGGGTTAATGAGGAGAAAACTCCTGCTATGGCAGCTCCTAGTTATCAGAGGGTCTGCTCGGACGACGGAGAACCGATGGAGATTGGGGCGATGTCACTCCGCTTTCAGGAAAAAGACCGCAGGTTTTCCAAGGGATTGTGTTTTTATTGTGGTAAATCTGACCATTTTGTTAAGAACTGTGAGCTTCTGTTAAACAAAGAGAAAAATAAGGTCAGTTACGCCTGTATTGCTTGTTTAAACTCTAAGGGAGTATTTCTTTCAGGGAGTACCTCATTGCAGGAGGAGTTGATTGAATTTCAGGTTTTTGTGGATTGTGGTTCTACACTGAATGTGATTGATAAGGGATTTTTGGAAAAACTTAAATTGGAACCTAAACCTTTGTCATCTCCTATTTCTGTGGTTGCTGTTGATAACACTCCTTTGAAATGTGTTACTCGCAAGGTTTTTGAATTTCCCCTCACTATTAATGGTATTCACCAAGAGAATTTGGATTTAGTGGTATTAAATAATTTACCTTCTCCAGTAGTGTTAGGTTTGCCTTGGTTAAAACTACACAATCCTTTACTGGACTGGTCTACTAATGAGATTAAATCTTGGAGTCCTAAGTGTTATGATAAATGTTGTAACGGGTGCATTGCTGCTGTGGAAAGAGGGGAATTACCTGTACCTATTCAGGATTTTTGGAAGGTTTTTTCAGATGAGGAGTCGCAAATTCTACCTCCTCATAGGGACTATGATTGCACCATTGAGTTTGTTCCTGGAGCTACTCTTCCCAAGAGTCGCTTATTTAATCTTACTATCCCTGAAAGAAAAGCCTTGGAGGAATACATACAGACGACCTTGGCTGCTGGTCACATTAGACCTTCTAAATCACCTGTGGCTGTTGGATTTTTTTTTGTAAAAAAAAAAAAGACGGCGGTTTACGTCCATGTCTGGACTTTCGCAAAATTAATAAAATTACCGTACACAATTCCTACCCACTGCCGTTAATTCCTGACTTGTTTAAGCAGTTAGTGGGGGCCAAGTGGTTCTCTAAAATTGATCTCCGGGGGTATACAATTTGTTGCGAATGAAGGAGGGTGATGAATGGAAGACTGCTTTTAACACTCCGGTGGGTCATTTTGAGAATCTGGTTATGCCTTTTGGTCTTACCAATGCACCAGCGTTTTTTCAGAACCTTATTAATGACATCCTGAGACCTTTAATTGGTAAGAATGTGGTGGTGTATTTGGATGACATTTTGATTTATTCGCCAGATCTGGAGTCTCATTGGCAGAGCGTTCGTGAGGTAGTGCAGTTATTAAGTGACAATTCACTTTTTGCTAAGCTGGAGAAATGCGAGTTCGCTGTGCAGAGAATTCGTTTTTTGGGCTACATTATCTCCAGCGAGGGCTTTGAGATGGACCCGGTGAAGGTTCAGGCTGTGCAGGAATGGCCTAGGCCTATTGGTTTAAAATCGATACAGAGATTTTTGGGTTTCGCCAATTATTACAGAAAATTCATTAAGAATTTTTCTATAATTGTTAAGCCGCTGACCGATCTCACCAGGAAAGGTGCGAATACGGTCCAGTGGACTACTGAGGCCATTGAAGCTTTTGTGTATCTCAAGGAGAGGTTCAGTTCTGCCCCCATCCTTATGCAGCCTGATGAGACCAAGGCTTTTTTGGTCGAGGTTGATGCTTCTTCGGTGGGGGTCGGTGCGGTTTTGTCTCAGGAGAATAAGGATGGGGTTCATTTCTGTGCTTATTTTTTCAAAAAAATTTTCTGAAACCGAACTTAATTACGATGTTGGTAATCGGGAATTGCTGGCTATCAAACTCGCATTTGAACATTGGCGTCATTTCTTGGAAGGTGCTAAATTTCCCATTCAGGTTTTCACTGATCATAAGAATCTGATCTATCTAGATGCTGCCAAGCGCTTGAATGCCCGTCAGGCTAGGTGGGCACTTTTTTTATTGCGGTTTAATTTTTCTGTTACTTATATCCCGGGTACTAAGAATGTTAAAGCTGATGCTTTATCTCGCAGCTTTTCTCCCATGGTTGGTACCGAGGAGGAGGAGAGCATTTTACAGGAAGGAGTTGTGATAGCAGCATTGGACTCCGTTTTGGAAGATGGGATTCTGAAAGCCCAGGAGGATGCCCCATCTAACACTCCCCATGGGAGGTTGTTTGTACCTAGAACCTTTAGGAGAGAGTTGTTTGTGGAATATCATGAGTCTTGGTTGGCAGGTCATCCAGGAATTTCTGAGACTAAGAGACTGGTAGGTAGTGTTGAGCATTCCGATACTGAAATATCGGGTATCGGCCGATATTCACTGTATCGGAATTCCGATACTTAATTCCGATACTTTTATAATATCGAATACCGGAATCGGAAGTTCCCATAATGCCTGCGCTCTGCAGTGTCTCTGAAGGATGACAAGTTGGATGGCAGCGCGATCCAGCCTGTCATCAGAATGCCATCCCAGCGTGGGAGAATTCTCCTGATTGTTTAAAAGCCGGCGCGCGGTAAAAAGCCGCCGGCTTTTAAACAATCACGCAGCCCCATACTGCTTCCCCGCAGCCTCCCACCCCGATCCTCCGCTCCCCTCGCCACCTCCCATCCCGATCGTAAATTAGGACCGGGCGGGGAGCGCAGCACCAAGGAGCGAAGGACCCGGGCGGGGAAGCCGGCAGTGAAAAGACTTCACCGCCGGCTTTCCCGTTCTGTGCTGCGCTTTCCCGCCGGTTATTTCAAATGAACAGCTGAGGTATCAGGTGATGCCGATCAGCTGTTCATTTGAAGTAGCCGCGGTGCCCTCAGAGGGTTCATGTGAGTTCATGCTTGACTGCATTGCATGAACTCACATGAACTTTCCCACGGCCGCACAGGTCAGCCTCACCTCCCAGACCGGTCATGATTAGTGTGTGCGGGGTGTGTGTGTGTGCGGGGTGTGTGTGCGGGTGTGTGTGCGGGGTGTGTGTGTGCGGGGTGTGTGTGTGTGCGGGGTGTGTGTGTGTGCGGGGTGTGTGTGTGTGCGGGGTGTGTGTGTGTGCGGGGTGTGTGTGTGTGCGGGGTGTGTGTGTGCGGGCAGACATAGGCCGATGTGACACTACTACTCCCATCGGCCTATGTCTGTCCCCCGTCCACTCCTGCCAGCAGGATCAGCTCGATGGGAGCAGTAGTTCCCATCAGCCTGATCCTGCTATTTAAATTGCCCTACTGTGTCCCCAATAAATGTTAAATACATGTCATTGGTGGCCAGTGGTTACCTAAAAGAAATTAGTTCATACATTACCTGTCCCCGCCGATCGCCACCTAAAATAAAGTAAAAAATAAAAAACTACACCTATACTCACCAAGACACCTAATTCCCCGAAGCCATCGATCTCCTGTAATAAAATATAAAATAATAAACCACAACCTTATCCTTACCCCTCCGTAGTAGTCCACGAGTGTCCCACGAAGATCTCCAGTTCAGAGCAGCCACATAGAATGTGACCGCTCTGAACCGCTGCCGCCGCTAGAATGACGGGGCCGTAAGGGTTCACCGGAGTTCAGGCAGCGCTGCTCCGGTTAGCTCCTTTACGGCACTGCTGTATCGTGAGAAATTCCCACGGTACAGCACTGCCGTAAAGGAGGTCTCCGGAGCTGCGCTGCCTGAATGCACTCCGGTGACCTCAGTCAGTGGCTCCCGCTGCCGGGAGCGGACGTGTTCCCGGCAGCGTGAGCTTACAGCAGCCATGCACAGCTGTCACCATCTCCAGATGTGACAGCTGTGCATGGGAGATCAGCGCAGGAACGTGGACAGGTAACTATTTTTTTTTTAGTAAACTAAGAATTAAATAAAATGGTGTTTTATTTCAAATAAATTATTTTTTTCTGGGTGTAGTGTGTTTTTTCTTTTTAACACTTTGTAGGTTAGTAATGGGGGTGTCATATAGACGGCCATCATTACTAACCTGGGCTTCATGGCAGCTGGCGCTGATATGAACCCCACCACTATTACCCCCTGGCACCGCACCAGGGCAGCGTGGAAGAGCGAGGCTAAGTGCCAGAATTGGCGCATCCTATGGATGCGCCATTTCTGGGGCGGCTGACGGCTGGTGTTTCTAGCCTGGGAGGGGGCCAATATTCATGGCACCCTTCCTGAGCTATTAATATCAGCCCCCAGCTGTCTGCCTAGCCTTTGCTAGCTATTAAAATAGAGGGGACCCCACGTCATTTTTTTTGGGGGGGTCCCCCATTTTAATAGCTAGTAAAGGCTAGGTATTCAGCTGGGGGCTGATATTAGTAGCCTGGGAAGCTCCGTGGGTTTTACCCCCTTCCCAGGCTTCAAACATCTGCCCCAGCCGTCTGCTTAACCTCCGCTAGAGACTAAAATTATGGGGGATCCCACGCCATTTTTTTTTTAAATAAATCCTTTATTTTAACACTAAATGACATTTGAGGACTTAATAAAGATGCAGTCCCTAAATTATTATTTATTTTTTAATAAATTTTTCCCAAAACTTTTGACGTGGGCTTCGCCATATTTTTGTATGCCAGCCAGGTACAGCATCCAGCTTCTATGAACGCGCCATTTTCCGGGGCGGCCGCGGACTGCAATTTTCAGCGGGGGGGGGGAGGGCAAAAAGCTTGGGCCTCCCTGCGCTGCAGATTCCATCCCCCAGCTGCCTAGTTGTACCTGGCTGGACACAAAAATAGGGAGAAGCTCCACGTTTTTTTTTTTTAATTATTTCATGAAATTCATGGAATAATTAAGAAAAAAAGGGCTTCCCTATATTGTTGTGTCCGGCTAGGTACAAATAGGCAGCTGGTGGTTGGGGGCAGCCCGTTCCTGCCTGCTGTACCTGGCTGGACACAAATATAGTGTGAAGCCCCACGTCAATTTTTTTTTAATTATTTCAGGAAATTCATGAAATAATTAAAAAAAAATTATGTGGGGCTTCGCCCTATAATTGTGTCCAGCCAGGTACAGCAGGCAGGAACGGGCTGCCCCCAACCACCAGCTGCCTATTTGTACCTAGCCGGACACAACAATATAGGGAAGCCCTTTTTTTCTTAATTATTCCATGAATTTCATGAAATAATTAAAAAAAAAAATGTGTGGCGCTTCGCCCTATTTTTGTGTCCAGCCAGGTACAACTAGGCAGCTGGGGGCTGGAATCTGCAGCGCAGGGAGACCCAAGCTTTCTGGGTCCCACCCGCTGCAAATTGCAGTCCGCAGCCGCCCCGGAAAATGGCGCGTTCATAGAAGCGCCATCTTCTGGCGCTGTACCCAACTCATCCAGGGCCCTGGTGCGGTGGCTCACTGGGTAATAAAGGGGTTAAGGCCAGCTTGGCATTATCAGCTGGCCCTAAGCCCGAAATTCATGGGGTCACGCCAATATTAGACATGACCGCCATGAATTTCTAGTAAAGTATTTAAAAAAAACACAAACACCCAGAAAAAAGTCCTTTAATTGAAATAAAGACACAATTCTTTATTGTTCTAAATTAAACCATACTTACCACCACGCCCATTCCAGCTGAAGCCAACGATCTCCTGCAATAAAAGTAAAATAATAAAGCAACCTCATCCTTACCTTTCCATGGTTCCCAGGACAGCTTCAGCTCTGCTACATCGAGATGACAGGCTGGACCGCAGCAGAACGCTGCCATCCAGCCTGTCATCCCGCGGACACTGAGAAGCGCAGGCATGCTTGCGCTCCTCAGTGTCTCTCTGTGACGTCATCCAGATGAGCCGAGGTCATGTCCAATGAACTCAGCTCACCTCATGCACGTCACTGACAGCGTGGGAAAATTCTGCTGCACTCAGCGCTTCAGCGTGAGAATTCTCCCACGCTGTCAGTGACGTGCATGAGGTGCGCCGAGTTCATTGGACATGACCTCACCTCATGCACGTCACTGACAGCGTGGGAAAATTCTCACGCTGAAGCGCTGAGTGCAGGAGAATTCTCCCACGCTGTCAGTGACGTACATGAGGTGAGCCGAGTTCATTGTCGGCTCATCTGGATGCCGTCACAGCCAGACACTGAGGAGTGGAAGTATGCCTGCGCTTCTCAGTGTCTGCGGGATGACAGGCTGGATGGCAGCGTTCTGCTGCGGTCCAGCCTGTCATCTCGATGTAGCAGAGCTGGAGCCGTCGTGGGAGCCATGGAAAGGTAAGGATGAGGTTGCTTTATTATTTTTCTTTTATTGCAGGAGATCGTTGGCTTCAGCTGGAATGGGCGTGATGGTAAGTATGGTTTAATTTAGAACAATAAAGAATTGTGTGTTTATTTCAATTAAAGGACTTTTTTCTGGGTGTTTGTGTTTTTTTTAAATACTTTACTAGAAATTCATGGTGGTCATGTCTAATATTGGCGTGACCCCATGAATTTCGGGCTTAGGGCCAGCTGATAATGCCAAGCTGGCCTTAACCCCTTTATTACCCAGTGAGCCACCGCATCAGGGCCCTGGATGAGTTGGGTACAGCGCCAGAAGATGGCGCTTCTATGAACGCGCCATTTTCCGGGGCGGCTGCGGACTGCAATTTGCAGCGGGTGGGGCCCAGAAAGCTTGGGCCTCCCTGCGCTGCAGATTCCAGCCCCCAGCTGCCTAGTTGTACCTGGCTGGACACAAAAATAGGGCGAAGCTCCACGTTTTTTTTTTTTAAATTCATGAAATTCATGGAATAATTAAGAAAAAAAGGGCTTCCCTATATTGTTGTGTCCGGCTAGGTACAAATAGGCAGCTGGTGGTTGGGGGCAGCCCGTTCCTGCCTGCTGTACCTGACTGGACACAAATATAGGGCGAAGCCCCACATCAATTTTTTTAAATTATTTCATGAATTTCCTGAAATGATTTAAAAAAAATTGACGTGGGGCTTCGCACTATATTTGTGTCCAGCCAGGTACAGCAGGCAGGAACGGGCTGCCCCCAACCACCAGCTGCCTATTTGTACCTGGTTGGACACAACAATATAGGGAAGCCCTTTTTTTCTTAATTATTTCATGAATTTCATGAAATAATTTAAAAAAAAAAATACGTGAAGCTTCTCCCTATTTTTGTGTCCAGCCAGGTACAACTAGGCAGCTGGGGGATGGAATCTGCAGCGCAGGGAGACCCAAGCTTTCTGCCCCCCCCTCCCCCCGCTGAAAATTGCAGTGCGCAGCCACCCCGGAAAATGGCGCGTTCATAGAAGCTGGATGCTGTACCTGGCTGGCATACAAAAATATGGCGAAGCCCACGTCAAAAGTTTTGGGAAAAATTAATTAAAAAATAAATAATAATTTAGGGACTGCATCTTTATTAACTCCTCAAATGTCATTTAGTGTTAAAATAAAGGACTTATTTTAAAAAAAATTGACGTGGGGCTTCGCCCTATATTTGTGTCCAGCCAGGTACAGCAGGCAGGAACAGGCTGCCCCCAACCACCAGCTGCCTATTTGTACCTGGCCGGACACAACAATATAGGGAAGCCCTTTTTTAAAAAAAATATTTCATGAAATAATTAAAAAAAAATTGACGTGGGGCTTCGCACTATATTTGTGTCCAGCCAGGTACAGCAGGCAGGAATGGGCTGCCCCCAACCACCAGCTGCCTATTTGTACCTGGTTGGACACAACAATATAGGGAAGCCCTTTTTTTCTTAATTATTCCATGAATTTCATGAAATAATTTAAAAAAAAAATGCGTGGGGCTTCGCCCTATTTTTGTGCCCAGCCAGATACAACTAGGCAGCTGGGGGCTGGAATCCGCAGCGCAGGGAGACCCAAGCTTTCTGGGCCACCCCCGCTGCAAATTGCAGTCCGCAGCCGCCCCAGAAAATGGCGCGTTCATAGAAGCGCCATCTTCTGGCGCTGTACCCAACTCATCCAGGGCCCTGGTGCGGTGGCTCACTGGGTAATAAAGGGGTTAAGGCCAGCTTGGCATTATCAGCTGGCCCTAAGCCCAAAATTCATGGGGTCACGCCAATATTAGACATGACCACCATGAATTTCTAGTAAAGTATTTAAAAAAACACAACACCCAGAAAAAAGTCCTTTAATTGAAATAAACACACAATTCTTTATTGTTCTAAATTAAACCATACTTACCATCACACCCATTCCAGCTGAAGCCAACGATCTCCTGCAATAAAAGTAAAATAATAAAGCAACCTCATCCTTACCTTTCCATGGCTCCCACGACAGCTTCAGCTCTGCTACATCGAGATGACAGGCTGGACCGCAGCAGAACGCTGCCATCCATCCTGTCATCCCGCAGACACTGAGAAGCGCAGGCATACTTCCACTCCTCAGTGTCTGGCTGTGACGGCATCCAGATGAGCCGAGGTCATGTCCAATGAACTCCGCTCACTTCATGTACGTCACTGACAGCGTGGGAAAATTCTCCTGCACTCAGCACTTCAGCGTGAGAATTTTCCCACGCTGTCAGTGACGTGCATGAGGTGAGCTGAGTTCATTGGACATGACCTCACCTCATGTATGTCACTGACAGCGTGGGAGAATTCTCACGCTGAAGCGCTGAGTGCAGGAGAATTTTCCCACGCTGTCAGTGACGTGCATGAGGTGAGCTGAGTTCATTGGACATGAACTCGGCTCATCTGGATGACGTCACAGAGAGACACTGAGGAGCGCAAGCATGCCTGCGCTTCTCAGTGTCTGCGGGATGACAGGCTGGATGGCAGCTTTCTGCTGCGGTCCAGCCTGTCATCTCGATGTAGCAGAGCTGGAGCTGTCCTGGGAACCATCGAAAGGTAAGGATGAGGTTGCTTTATTATTTTTCTTTTATTGCAGGAGATCGTTGGCTTCAGCTGGAATGGGCGTGATGGTAAGTATGGTTTAATTTAGAACAATAAAGAATTGTGTCTTTATTTCAATTAAAGGACTTTACTCTGGGTGTTTGTGTTTTCTTTTAACTTTGACTATGGGGTTAGTAATGGGGGTGTCTTATAGACGCCTCTCCATTACTAACCTGGGCTTGATGTCAGCTGGCATTATAAGCTGACATCAACCCCAACCCTATTACCCCCTGCCACCGCACCAGGGCAGCGTGGAAGAGCGAGGCTAAGTGCCAGAATTGGCGCATCCTATGGATGCGCCATTTCTGGGGCGGCTGACGGCTGGTGTTTCTAGCCTGGGAGGGGGCCAATATTCATGGCACCCTTCCTGGGCTATTAATATCAGCCCGCAGCTGTCTGCCTAGCCTGTGCTAGCTATTAAATTAGGGGGGACCCCACGTCATTTTTTTTGGGGGGTCCCCCATTTTAATAGCTAGTAAAGGCTAGGTATTCAGCTGGGGGCTGATATTAGTAGCCTGGGAAGCTCCGTGGGTATTACCCCCTTCCCAGGCTTCAAACATCTGCCCCAGCCGTCTGCTTAACCTCCGCTAGAGCCTAAAATTAAGGGGAACCCCACGCCAATTTTTTTTTAAATAAATCCTTTATTTTAACACTAAATGACAAGTACAGTAACCAACACTGTCACTGTACTTCATATATATGTGACTGACATGTTTCTATCTATCTAATCTATGTGTGATTCTCTATTCCTTCTATTCTAAATTGTCGGGTACAGATGCTGAATTGCCGGCCGGCTTTCTTAAAGAGACAGTGCATGAAAACACTATTATTTTTTTAAATAAATCCTTTACACTAAATGACAAGTACAGTAATCAACACTGTCACTGTACTTCTTATATATGTGACTGACATGTTTCTATCTATCTAATCTATGTGTGATTCTCTATTCCTTCTATTCTAAATTGTCGGGTACAGATGCTGAATTGCCGGCCGGCTTTTTTAAAGAGACGGTGCACGAAAACACTAATATTTGTTTTAATAAATCCTTTACACTAAATGACAAGTACAGTAAGCAACACTGTCACTGTACTTCATATATATGTGACTGACATGTTTCTATCTATCTAATCTATGTATGATTCTCTATTCTTTCTGTTGTAAATTGTCGGGTACCGGTGAATGCCGCTGATGAATTGCCGGCTTTTCATGTCATTCTACATTATTCTTAGTTGTTTTACTTCATGTAGAATTAACCTACAAGGAAAGAAAGGGTTTATTTTCATTCCGATATTTGTGTCCCATTGACTTGCATTGGTTTCCGGTATCGGAATCGGCGATATCCGATACTTTTTGGGTATCGGCCCGATCCAATCCGATACGATATTTCCTGATATCGGAAGGTATCGCTCAACACTACTGGTAGGTCGTAGTTTTTGGTGGCCTGGGTGACCGAAGGAAATCATTAAATGGGTGCGTCAATGTACTGTGTGTGCTAGATCAAAGGCTTCACATGCTCCTGCTGCGGGGTTGCTTTGCCCTCTGGAGGTTCCTAGTGCACCTTGGACGCATCTTGCAATGGATTTAATTACTGACCTTCCAGTGTCCGAGGGTTTCACTGTCATCTGGGTGGTCGTGGACCATTTTAGCAAGATGTGTCACTTGGTTCCTTTCATTAAACTACCCTACGCTAAGACACTCGCTAAGGCTTTTGTCAAGGAAATTGTCAGACTCCATGGCGTTCCCACCGACATGGTTTCTGATAGGAGACCTGAGCTTGTGGCTCGTTTTTGGCGTGCTTTTTGTGACAGGTTGGGAGTCCATTTGTCATTTTCGTCTGGTTATCATCCTGAGTCTAATGGACAGACAGAAAGAAAGAACCAGGATGTTGAGCAGTTTTTGCGTTGTTTTGTGGCAGACAATCAAGAGGGGTGGTCTGAGTTTCTGCCACTTGCTGAATTTGCTCTTAACAACCATACATCCTCTTCTGCTGGGTGTTCTCCGTTTTTTTGTTGTACTGGGAGACATCCGTCGTTTGGTTTGTTCTCCAAATTGGTGTCGGCTGTGCCGGAGGAGGAGAATTTTTCCGGTGATTTGGAGAGAGTTTGGACTGATGTATGTTGTAACCTTCAAGAGGCTAACAAAAAGTCTAAGAAGTATTTTAACAGGAAACGTCAAGAGGTTTTGTTTGCTGTTGGTGACATGGTTTGGTTGTCCTCAAAGAATCTGCGGTTGAGGATTCCTTCTAAGAAATTGGGTCCAAAGTTTGTGGGACCATTTAAGGTGCTTCAGGTGGTTAACCAGTCTGCTATTAGGTTGGAGGATCCCTCCTCCTGGAAGATTAATCCGGTGTTTCATGTTTCCTTGTTGAAAAAAGCTGATGTATCGGATAGGGATGCCACTGTCACAGTTCCTCCGGTGGTGGAAGACGGTGAATATGAAATTTCTCGTATCCTGAATTCCAGAAGGCATAGAGGGAGATTGCAGTATCTCGTCGCTTGGAAAGGTTTCGGTCCTGAGGATAACTCCTGGGTAAGGGCAGATGATGTCTCTGCTCCTAGACTTATCAGAGCGTTTCACAGGAGGTTTCCAGATAGGCCTGGGCCTGAAGGATCCGGAGGATCCTCATAGAAGAGTGGGTACTGTTAGAACCCTCCTGTTAGTTTTTTTCTATTTTGTGGTCATGACGCGCCCCCTGGGCCAGTGCTGTAGTGCGGCGCACGTGTGCGCGGGGGAATACCCGGAGCCGGATCCGATGGGGGTAGTAGTCTCCGAGTGGCGGGGACCCGGTCCGTGCCCAGGGTGGTCAAACTAAGTGTGTGGCAGTCTTTGTAGATGTTGTTTAAGTGTCGACTACGCCACCCGTTGATTTGCAGTCGCAAGGCCGCCGCTGCAGAACAGTCCGCTGAGGCCGGTGGTATGTGTGCAGCAATGGTGGTATAACCCTCAACGGGAGAGGTATGGCCTCAGGGCAGCTGGTGCGGGTGAAGGGAGTGATAGTAAGGGCGTCCCGGTACCTTTAGTGCTGGTAGTGCGATGGAACACAGAGACTGATTGCAGTTTTCAATGCTTTACTCACAGATGTTATCAGTGTCAGTCCTGCAGGTGATGACTACCCGAGCCGTGCTGCGTCCACCAGGTACGGGGCTCGACCAACCCCCAGGCAGTTCCAGAGTGTGACCTTGAACTCCTTTCTCCGTTCCTTTCTCTGGCCGTCCCCACTAGGGACCCACCCATGTCCAGCTTCCTCGGGCCTTCTGGTGGCGAAACCTATCTCCGGTTTCCCTGACCCTATGTGGTGTGCCTTCATGGTGAGTGTAGTGAGTGGTCGCGCCAAGACGTGGCCACGACCTCCGGTTCCTGGCTGAGGATAAGTAGCCTCCACCAGTTCGGGATCCGGTACCCTGATCTGCCAACCCTTCACCCGCTGACTCCTAGCGTGTTCGGGTTCCCTCTTCCTTCATGTCTCTGGGCCTTTCTCCAGGTTCCATTCCTTCCTTGTTCCTTGTTCCTTTCCTCTTGTCTTTCTCTCTCTTGCTCCCTTCAGGAGCAGCACCCAGACAGGGCTGCTGCTCCCTGTCACTACTCTTCTCCTCTTTTTCTGTCTGACTGAACTCCTAAGATGGTGCCCACCTTTTATACTCCCTCTGACACCCGAGCCCAGGTGACTAGCCACCAATGGGCTCCTTCCTATGCCCAGAGTCCCTCCCCTCTCTGCTCCTACACCACTGGGATATTCCTCCCCCCCTCCCACTCCAGCCAGGGACAGACGCTGTCGTACCTGCACATCTATCTGGTGGGAGTACCGTTGATCTGTCCCCCGGAAATGGGATGTATGTGGTGCATGCAGCTAACTGAGTTCTAGTCCACACTCCATCCTTACCCGGGAGTGGAATACCACACCTCTGGTTCGAGGTGCAATACCCCTGTAGCAGCCGAGTCCTCGGGGTGCTACAGTCACATGACCTGCTGCCTATTTATTCCAGCTCTGCCCTTCTGGCTTTGCTGGACTTCAGTGTTACTTTGACTCTTAATCTAGCCAGGTGCTTTGTAACGTTCTCTATAGTTTGCTTGGTCCTTGGACCTCTAAGTATTTTTGTCTGTTTGTCTTTTTGCTCCGCTACAACTTCTGCTAGGAGGTGTCCAATTTTGTTCCAGTCCTTAGTACTTTTAGGGACCACTCCCTTATATCTATAGGTCTGCGTTCAGACTAGATGAGGACGAAGGCGGGTCTGTTCACAAGGAACAGGTTGCCCGCTGCATCGTAGGGAATCAGCTTAGTCCTATTGTAGGGACAGTTTTCCTATCTTTCCTTAGTTCTTGTAGCAGATCATAACAACACCATCAGTTTGAGTCAAGGTTCTGCCTGTAGATATCCTAGAGCATAATAAGGGACAGTCTTAATCTTGTAGTGAATACCTTGTCTACAAATCACCTTTCCTGGGAAAAAGCGTATGAACAGGCGCATTTGAATTTTGCCTGATCTGCTCATCTCTACACAGATCAGCAGCTCAACTAGTCAATTTAATCTATTTTCACTTTAAATGTATTTAAATAACCATTTTTTTTCTTAATGGACAACCTTTTAAATTATTTTTCCCTCGCTTTTCCTTGGTGATTGAGTCCTGGTATTATTCAGTAGGGTATGTTGTATGTATGGATAATAAATTTAAAGAGCTGAACGACACTCCATGCACATTCCTGTAAATGACCTGAGTAGCTGAGCTTAGAGTAATCTTTATCTTGGGTGCATCATTCCCTCCAGTGCATCCAGGATCTATAAGTAACATTATCACCCGGTAACTTTTAGAAGTCTAGTTTCTGAGACAAAGTTTTGCATTTGGAAGACTTTTGCTAAATGAGCTGCTTCTCTGGCCACTTCTACCGCCTCAATCTAAATAGGCTGTAAATATTTCTTTGCAAGAACTACTTATTGATCTGTCCTGAATGCAATTAAACAGTTGGCCGGTCACAGCAAAACTTCCCTTGTTGTTTTGTAGCTTGTGTTCTTGGCCCTAAGCTTTTCATGGAAAAGAGCCAGACTCTATATTAAAGTTATCTCCTGTGATAAAGATTGAGTTTCCTCAGCTATGGAACAACTTAAGATTTTAAAGAATAAACATAGTCATTAGGAGTCTTAATAACATGCAAAAAAAATATTTCAAAATTATTGAGACCATGAAACAAAAAGAGAAAAACATTCAAATTAGTTTCCTACATATATCTTTAATTAGCTGTAGTGTATACAAGGATAATACCAACCTGGATATTTTTATATTGCACCATTAACACTCAGAGAATGGTCCTTAAAACAAGAATACATGAACTGTAGGGTCAATAGGACACCATAGAGTCAGAGTACAGTAATGGGTAAAATCAAGTATAACAAGATCTGGCCCCTTTGGATTAAATTCTAGCACAAGATCCTAAACCAGTAGTATCTTTTAAATCCATTGATCACTATGTCGAGTAATTTAAAAAAATCCTTAAAGTTAAGGTGTCATGTATTCCTTTTAAGTTTAACAGTTTTAAATTACTTATACAGCACCATTAATTCCACAGCCATCATCACTGTCCCCATTGAGGATCACAATATAAGTCCCCTATCAGTATGTCTTTGGAGGAAACACACACAAATGCAGTAAGAAAATATAAACTTGCGGATTTTGTTCTCGATGGGATTTGAACCCAGGACCCCAGTACTGTAAATCAACAATGTTAACCACTGAGTCAATGTACTGCCTGGTTTAACCCCTTAAGGATTAGGCGATTTTTTCATTTTTCCCTCCCCTTATTCCAAACGTCATAACTTTTTAATTTTTACATCGAAATAGCCAAAGAAGGGCTTGTTTCTTGCAGGATGAGTTGTACTTTTGATTGACACCATCCATTTTATCATGTGATGTTATTGGAAAGCGGGAAACAAATTCCAAGTGTATGCGAAATACCAAAAAAAAGCAATTCCACAACTGTTTTTAGGGATTTTTATTTACAGCTTTCATTTTACGGTAAAAATATCCTGGCAATATGATTCTCCATGTCAGTACGAGTATGCAGATATCAAACCTGCACTATTTTTTTACTTTTCACTGTACTTGTTAGTCCCTTTGGGGGACTTCAACATACGATCATCCGTTCGCTTGTGCTATATATAGCAATGCCACAGTATTGTTGTATATTGCAAAAATAACTGGCTGATGAAGGCTGGTCTGAAACGCGCGTTGGGGGCGGACGCATGGGTGTCTTGGAGCCCCTGCATACACTGGTGTCTATTTAAGGTAATGTGCCATTTAAATCTTTGTTATTTTCTGGCCTTTGCTGCCCATGTGTAGAATAACTCTGGCACCATACCACTTGGTTGTAACTGCTGGGTTACATGTATATATCAATAATACATAGTACCACCTTAAGGTATCTGTCAAAAAATATAAGTATATATAATAGCTCCTACTCTGTGCGCCCCATGAACAATTTTTCTACATGTATGTACCTGTTCTGTTTCCCCTGCCTATATATTAGATTATCTAATAACAATTTGTTATATATAAACAATATTTTGCACTTCTGATCGTTATTTCCTTCTCCTCCAAATTCACCTGTTAGAGGCAGATGATTGCTGAATATCATAGCTATCATCTGCCGGAAAAGATGCTCAGCTTGTGAGCCCGCATCAAAGTCAGTGAGCCAGTATGTCATATACCATTAAAGGGTTAACTCAGAAGATGAGAAATATCCCTTTTCTTATTTTTTTTATGTTGTAGCTATTTATCTTTTACTTTCAAACTTTCCTTGGGACTGCCATATTGGAAGCACACTATGATATATGCTTCATGGGAGCTGCAAATAATGGAAGTTACAGTAGTTAATGGAAGTTACATTAGTTGTATGGGGAAATGTTATAAACTAGTGCAGGTCACTTCCTCAGATACTGACCGGGGAGATTTATACAACGTAGAAAGCAAGACATGGGAAAGGATAATGGGAATGGGGTATAGTTATATGCTTAATGCATTCTCCATTCTGCCCTAAAAGAACAGTTTTTCCCCTCCTGATCCCGAGTGTCAATCAACTGGATCAACATTCACAACAAGAATTTTACACGTGCGCATAAGTATTTGTCATATTTTCCAAGTAACTATTAAACTCAATCTGTCAGCAGTTTTCTGCTATTTAATCTAAATATAGCATGATGTATGGACAGGGAGTCTGGTTCCAGCGATGTATCACTCAATAGGCTATGTGTTGTTGTTTCAAGAAAGTCAAAGTTTTATCAGCAGGAGATTATCACTAGAGGACTAGTTGTCTCCTGCCATATAGTCCTCCTGCTCTCTATAACCCCGCCCCCATCACTGATTGGCAGCTGTAATTTAACAGAAATCTGCCAATCAGTGGTGCGGGCGGAGTTATAAAGAGCTCAGCATTCTGAGCACTGCTCGATCTGCAGCAGAAAGGACAGTGATTGTATCAAAATGACAGCAAGCAGGTCAGCAAGTGACACATCGCTGGAATCAGGGTCTCAGCCCCTACATCATACTGCTGTCAGATTATATAGAAATAAACAGATGACAGATTCCCTTTAAGAGCACCTAGAGGTATGCTTTACAGCAGCTACATAGATAATAGTAAACTAGTAAACTTTAAAATATAACCTAGAATAAAAACATTGAGTAGATGCCCTGCAGTAAATAATTAGATAGTAGTCAAACATGTAAAAAACATAGGGAACTTACTTGATATAGATAGTAATTTGAAACATTTAAAAGAAAAATAAGTAGATTAACATAAAATGCTGATTAATACAATAGGTGATTTTCTGAAGAGACAGGCAAAGTTTCTTAAATAGTACTCTTAGAAAGTTCCATGAGTTTGGGGAAAAACCTTCAAAAATATATTTTTGGGGATCTTCTCACATTATGGTAAATATGTATTTAATTTGCTCCCTGCGATGCTGAGTGAGAAAATTGTAACGGTAGGGTGGTCTACTCTTGTGATACATGACTAGCCCCTAACAAGATAAGCAATATCATTTTTATGGTTTCCTCACAGGACCTAACCATTCATGTCTTAGCTTACAATTTCCTGAAGCTCATCCACTATCAAATTAATGATCCAAATATATTAGGGGAATAGAAAAACCACCATAATTAGAGTAATTTTGCATGGTTTGACTTGGTTTGATTTCAAGCATTTCTAAGTTGTTAAATTAGATTTATAACGGTGCGAATTGAAAATGATTCAGACGATTTTTTTTGTTGCAAATGAATGTAATTGTTCTTTCCATTTGAAGAAAAGTATTAAAAAATGAAAAATGCAAATATTAATAAATAGGAAAGTATTAAAAATAAAAACTAATATAATTAGATCTGCAACTATGTTAGTGAGGATTAGGGATGAACGGATATGTGGATATTCGAGTCCGTTGGGTTCAACCAAACTTTTGTCCAACGTTTGGTTCGGGTACCAGAACTCTACCCAAACTTGAACCCAAACTCGAACCCCATAGAAGTCAAATGGGGACCCCAACTTTGGTGCTGTAAAATGGTCCTAGCTGGGGCTCTCTCTCACAGTTCTCCCGGAACTCCGAACACTAAAACTGACTTTCGGGAGAAGCCAGTGTTTGGAGTTCAGCACCGTGTCCGGTACGAACCCTGAACTTTACAGTTTGGGTTTTCTTATCTCTAGTGAAGATATATCATTCATTGAGATTTGTGGTGTCAAAGAGATATGAGCGAATCTCTTGGAAATTCATTTTGGGTCGATTCGCTCAAATCGGCCAACAGATTTGATTTGAGCTGTATAATGTTCGGTCTGACTCAAATCTGCCCCGAAAATACATCTGTTACTTACTGAGAGCTGCCCTCATTTATCCTGCCACCAAAGATGGTCAGAAGATCTCCTGGTCTTCTGCACACTTTCAATTAGTCTTGAGAAAGTTCTTTGGTCTAGAATCTAGATCTTCCGGCTCTGACTAGGTCTCAAGTGGTCGAGCTAAGCGCAACGCACATTAATGACATATGTCCAACCTCACAGTCACATAGGGCACAGCATTGATGTCCATGGTGTGCGTAAAGCCTCAAGGGATCGCATGAGGCTTTTTAGCACCTATTCAGCAAAACTTTCCCCTGCCCTCAAAAAAGTCCAGAAAACTAGCCATCGACTGTCAGGACAGGACGGGTGAGACATGATGGGGGTGAACTAAGATAAGTGAGTATAGTCTTTTTTTATTTTTTTACTTTTTGCAGGCCCTCTGGTCAATATGGTTTGGGGTCTGGAGATATTTCAGAGCAGAATATTCTTCGATTCGATTCGGACCAAATTTAATCTTCCCTAGCTGTTTTGAACTAGTCTCTAGTAAGGGTGGGAACGTCTATACTGCATGACTATTGATATTAGTACAACATCTATATAAGGATCTGACATTGAGCTGTAACTTTAAAGAGGTTGTCCACCTTTGGGAACAATTTTTTTTAACTTAATTTATTAGGGGATACAATTTTGGAATTGAGTTTCATTAAAAATTTTACTCCGTTTCTCTTTTACAGGCTCTTTTTAAAAGAGTTAGAAATTCTCCCATCATTCAGTCTAAATGAGCCCACTGACAGATTCTCAGTTAACTCATTTTGCAGGCTCCAATTGAAAGTACAGCTTACAGACTATAGAACGTAAATAGTGTAAAATGTTTACTGGAACCCAATTGCAAAAATTATTTTACATCTTTTGGCTTTTACAGGCTCTTTGTTTCACTACACATTCTACTTTGATGTTGTGTGTGGCAATAAATCAGATGGGAGGAGCTTAGAAAAAAAAATAAAAGTTAGAAATTCTCCCATGGTTCAATCTAAAAGAGCTCACTGATAGATTCTCAGTTAACTCATTTTTCAGTTACCTGGAAGGGCAACAAGCCCCTTAAGAAGACAAGATTCGATGGTGATTGTCCCTTCGTAGGATAGTCGTAGTCAGGTTAATGATAGGCTCAAAGTCACATTTGCTTCATCCAAACAGAAAGCTGTGAAAGCTTCTAAATGATTCTTCAGACTGTTCAGCGTAACCAGCACATACCTAAAACGAAATTCTCTTTTAAAAGAGCTTTTTTTTTTTTTTAATATCTCTAAGCAGTAAAATATTTAATTTAAATTTTCCTCTTCCGACAGGGGAAGTAAATTAACTTGTGAAATTAATCACATTACATTTAATGAAAAATATAAATACAGTCACACTGTATGTCTGCCTCTCGCTTCAGGGGATCAGGATTTATATTAAAAAATACTGTTCGCTGTGAATTTCTGCCACTGTTCCTCGCCTAATTTCAAATTGTTTTTTTGTTTGTGCATGAAAACTGTTTTGTGAGATTTAAGGCTGAGATTTAATGGTCATCCTGTCGTCTACAAATGGCTTCAACCTTTAAAAATGTCTGTTCATGTATTGCTCCAATCTCTGAGCAATGCGCGTAATGGTTAATCCTCCTATTTATTTTTTTTAAAGCCTCGTGGTGCTTAACGGGATTGTCATGCTCTTTTCCAAAATACAGATAATACACTCTACAAACGGGAAAAAAAATCCTCCTTTTTAAAGGGGAAATATCACCAGGTTAAAAGTGACCAGTTTTTACTCTAATTATATTCCCACTGTTTTCCTGAGTATTCTGGTCTTTATTTTTTTTAAATCGGCTATACGGCTATAGAGATATGGGCCTTTTTATTTAATGCCTAATTTTGATGGTGTTTATGAAAGAGGCGTGGCTCACAGTGTAATTATACAGATAAGACAATAGACACTCCCCCAGAGAATTCTGTGAGCCACGCCCCCTTAATAAATGCCTTACAAAACTACACTAAATATAAAGGTCCATATCTCCGGAACCGTATGGTGGATTTAAAAAAAACAAAAACTGAAATACTCAGGGGAACAGCGAGAATATAATAAGTGCAAAAAATGGTGACTTTTGACCAAGTGACAGGTCTCCTTTAAACCCTTCCCAACATGTAATTGAATGCAAATTAATTGAATGTCACATATTGGTTGTGAGTGTATTAAAGGGCTTGTCTGGAATTGAACTTCTGTCTGCCCATCATTGTTTTCCTTCCGACCTTGTGGATTTACAAATATAGTTACATTGGTGAATATGTCTCCTTCTCTGAGTTCTACTAAGGTGTTACCTGACCATCTCTAGCTTGTTGTGATCTGGCCGTGACCGATTACATGATATTGAGCACTACTGGCTCTGCCCTGTTGATGGGATATCATCAATGACGCCCTGTTTCGGGGTGGATCAAATTGCTCTGTTTAATCTGGATCTGGAATAAGCTGGCAGCTACTTGTTCTGCACATGCCCAGTCCCCCTGATCAGGCTACTATAGTAGAAGAGGGCAAGTACCATACATTATACTCAGCCACCGATTTTTACGAAAGGGGGTAAAGGAGACAAGTTGCTTTACAGTTAAAATATGGGGCAGAAGGAACCAAGAAATGTGGGAAATACTTTATTTGACACTTTTTGGGGGTATTGGCCATGGTGTAGGGGGGCTGGGATCACAGGAGCTGTGACTCAGAGACAGTAAGTTGAGGACGGAGCCAAAGTTCACACATCGCATTAGCGATTAGCAGTTTGGGAACTGTAGATTTAGGATCGTGCTGACACAACTAAGACGCCCCATTGCTGCTGCTTCAAGCTGTGCACAAGTGGGAAAACAGGCACTGGGCAAAGTAAGAATTCACCAAATTTACTGATATACCTGCTTCTTCTGATCTTTAATCATGGTTGAGCTTTTTTTATTTTTTTAAATTTGTAACCCCTTAAAGCTGGCTTAGGGTGGGGCTGATGCCACTCCATGCAGGACAGGTGCCACCCGTAATGACACTGTTGTATGCAGATTGAGTAAAGGAGGAGGGTCCGAATGCTGGGAACAGAGTTACCTTCAATACCAGAAGTTGCAAGCGGTTGTCAGCAGTATAATGCAGCCACACAGCCAGCAGCTGCCCTATATCTTAGCAGACTTATATATATATATATACACATGGTCAAAATTGTTGGTACCCCTTGTTTAATGAAAGAAAAACAATGGTCACAGAAATAACTTGAATTTGACAAAAGTAATAATAAATTGAAAATCTATGAAAATGAACAAATGAAAGTCTGACATTGCTTTTCTGCTTCCACAGAATTTAAAAAATAAAATAAACTCATGAAATAGGCCTGGACAGAAATGATGGTACCCCTGAAAATAATGTGACAAAAGGGACATGTTAAATCAAGTTGTGTCCACTTATTAGCATCACAGGTGTCTACAATCTTGTAATCAGTCAGTGGGCCTGTATATAGGGCTACAAATACTCTCTGTGCTGTTTGGTAACATGGTGTGTACCACACTCAACATGGACCAGAGGAAGCAAAGGAAAGAGTTGTCTCAGGAAATTAGAAAAAAAATGATAGACAAGCATGTTAAAGGTAAAGGTTGATGTTCCTGTGACTACAGTTGCACATATTATTCAGAAATTTAAGATCCATGGGACTGTAGCCAACCTCCCTGGATGTGGCTGCAGGAGGAAAATTGATGACAAATCAAAGCAACGAATAATACGAATGGTAACAAAAGAGCCCAGGATAACTTCAAAAGAGATTAAAGGTGAACTTGAAGCTCAAGGAACATCAGTGTCAGATCGCACCATCCGTTGTTGTTTGATCCAAAGTGGACTTCATGGGAGATGACCAAGAAGAACACCATTGTTGAAGAAAAATCATAAAAAAGCCAGACTGGAATTTGCCAAACTACATGTTGACAAGCCACAAAGCTTCTGGGAGAATGTCCTATGGACAGATGAGACACAAATGGAAGTTTTTGGCAAGGCACATCAACTCTATGTTCACAGACGGAAAAATGAAGCATATCAAGAAAAGAACACTGTCCCTACTGTGAAACATGGAGGAGGCTCTGTTATGTTCTGGGGCTGCTCTGCTGCATCTGGCACAGGGTGTCTTGAATCTGTGCAGGGTACAATGAAATCTCAAGACTATCAAGGGATTCTAGAGAGAAATGTGCTGCTCAGTGTCAGAAAGCTTGGTCTCAGTCGCAGATCATGGGTCTTGCAACAGGATAATGACCCAAAACACACAGCTAAAAACGCCCAAGAATGGCTAAGAGGAAAACATTGGACTATTCTGAAGTGGCTTCTATGAGCCCTGACCTAAATCCTATTGAGCATCTTTGGAAAGAGCTGAAACATGCCGTCTGGAAAAGGCAACCTTCAACCACGAGACAACTGGAGCAGATTGCTCATGAGGAGTGGGCCAAAATACCTGTCGAGAGGTGCAGATGTCTCATTGACAGTTACAGGAATCGTTTGATTGCAGTGATTGCCTCAAAAGGTTGTTCAACAAAATATTAAGTTAAGAAGAACCATCATTTCTGTCCAGGCCTATTTCATGAGTTTAATTTTTTAAAAAGTTCTATGGAAGCAGGGTTGAAACTTTCATTTGTTCATTTTCAAAGATTTTTAATTTATTACTACTTTTGTCAGATTCAAGTTACTTTTGTGACCATTGTGTGCTTTTCTTTCATTAAACGAGGGGTACCAACAATTTTGACCACGTGTGTGTATATATATATATATACAGTACAGACCAAAAGTTTGGACACACCTTTTCATTTAAAGATTTTTCTGTATTTTCATGACTTTGAAAATAGTACATTCACACTGAAGGCATCAAAACTATGAATTAACACACGTGGAATTAAATACTTAACAAAAAAGAGAATGCCAAGAGTGTGCAAAGCAGTCATCAAAGCAAAAGGTGGCTCCTTTGAAGAACCTAGAATATAAGACATATTTTCAGTCGTTTCACACTTTTAAGTATATAATTCCACATGTGTTAATTCATAGTTTTGATGCCTTCAGTGTGAATGTACAATTTTCATAGTCTTAAAAATACAGAAAAATCTTTAAATGAGAAGGTGTGTCCAAACTTTTGGTCTGTACTGTATATATATATATATATATATATATATATATATATATATATATATATATACTGCTCAAAAAAATAAAGGGAACACTCTCAAATAACACATCCTAGATCTGTATGAATGAAATATTCTCATTGAATAAAATCACACAAAAATCATCAATGGAAATCAAATTTATTAACCAATGGATTCCTGGATTTGGAGTCATCCCCACTACAGGCTGATCCAACTTTGATTTAATGTTCTTAAAACAAGTCAAAATGAGGCTCAGTAATCTGTGTGGCCTCCACGTGCCTGTATGACCTCCCTACAACGCCTGGGCATGCTCCTGATGAGGTTGCGGATGGCCTCCTGTGGGATCTCCTCCCAGACCTGGACTAAAGCATCCGCCAACTCCTGGACAGTCTGTGGTGTAACGTGACGTTGGTGGATGAAGCGAGACATGATGTCCCAGATGTGCTCAATCGGATTCAGATCTGGGGAACGGGCCTCCAGTCCATAGCTTCAATGCCTTCATCTTGCAGGAACTGCTGACACACTCCAGCCACATGAGGTCTGGCATTATCCTGCATTAGGAGGAAACCAGGGCCAACCGCACCAGCATATGGTCTCACAAGGGGTCTGAGGATCTCATCTCGGTACCTAATGGCAGTCAGGCTACCTCTGGCGAGCACATGGGGGGCTGTGCGGCCCTCCAAAGAAATGCCACCCCACACCATTACACACCCACTGCCAAACCGGTCATGCTGAAGGATGTTGCAGGCAGCAGATCGCTCTCCATGGCGTCTCCAGACTCTGTCAAGTCTGTCACATGTGCTCAGTGTGAACCTGCTTTCATCTGTGAAGAGCACAGGGCGCCAGTGGCGACTTTGCCAATCCAGGTGTTCTGTGGCAAATGCCAAGCGTCCTGCACGGTGTTGGGCTGTGAGCACAACCCCCATCTGTGGACAAAGGCCCTCATACCACCCTCTTGGAGTCGGTTTCTAACCATTTGTGCAGACACATGCACATTTGTGGCCTGCTGGAGGTCATTTTGCAGGGCTCTGGCAGTGCTCCTCCTGTTCCTCCTTGCACAAAGGCGGAGGTAGCGGTCCTGCTGCTGGGTTGTTGCCCTCCTATGGTCCCCTCCACGTCTCCTGGTGTACTGGCCTGTCTCCTGTTAGCAAACCTTTTTGCCACAGCTCGCATTGATGTGCCATCCTGGATGAGCTGCACTACCTGAGCAACTTCTGAGGGTTGTAGAGTCCGTCTCATGCTACCACGAGTGTGAAAGCACAACGAACATTCATAAGTGACCAAAACATCAGCCAGAAAGCATTGGTACTGAGATGTGGTCTGTGGTCCCCACCTGCAGAACCACTCCTTTATTGAGGGTGTCTTGATAATTGCCAATAATTTCCATCTATTGTCTATTCCATTTGCACAACAGCATGTGAAATTGATTGTCAATCAGTGTTGCTTCCTAAGTGGACAGTTTGATTTCACAGAAGTTTGATTCACTTGGAGTTATATTCTGTTGTTTAAGTGTTCCCTTTATTTTTTTGAGCAGTGTATATCTATATATATATATATATTATCCAAACGACGGCAGCCCTCCTCCAATAAATGAAAGGAATAAGATGCCTTCTTTTAGTGCATATGCGATTACAACATTTCAGTTTCAACTGGAACCTTTCTCAAGCAGTCATAAGGTACAAATGAGCTCCTTTAAATTATATATATATATATATATATATATATATATATATATATATATATATATTAAACCCTGAATCCCTGTTTTATTTTTAGTATTATTATTATTGCAATGCTTCTAATATTTTGTCCAATATTTATCTGTCTCCGTGGTTACAGACTACAAACAAGCCTTCTGTAGTCTGATCCTGCATTTTCAGTATGCTTTACTCCAATCCCCCCTCTTCTTGCTAATCTTCCTGCAGCAGAAGAAGGGACATATTGAAGGGAGTATTACAAGAAGATCAGACTTCACAGAGTCTATTTCTAAGCCTGGAATAATGCAGACACATAAGTTAAGCTGTATACATTAACGGTAAGATCATTTTAAGCTAAGATTGTTTACTAAGATACTTATTTTTGAGATGCACTGGAACAATAGAAAATTAGTTGCAATGTTAAACATAGAGGTGGCTCAGTCCTAGAGCTGAGGGCTGTTACGCTCTGTCGATACCACACTCTGTCACCCTATTGGTTTTCCTAAACGGACTCTTAATACTTGATCTATTTTGGTGATTTTCTTGCTTTTGCTACATTTACTGTGTGTTTGGAAGTCATTGGATCTATTTACAATATTATATTGTGTGCACCTTTTAAAATTCCCCTTAAGTTTATACCTATAGTGTAACCAGCCACGGTCATCTAACCACCATATTGTACACAAGTGAATGTACGTCTACTATTTATATGTTCCTTCAGACAAACGACTTCCAAGTGACATTTATCCTCAGCGGAATGGGATTTTCCATTAGAAGCTACCTCTTTCTTTATGTCAGTATACCACGCTGGTCTGAAATCCTGTTCTGAACGCAATGTGCCTTTAAATTGGAGTTTGTTTTAGTACATACACCCAGATGCCTGTAATGACATTGACTGCTCAGATGTCCGATGTAACGTATGTTGCTGTCTATTCAGCTGAGTGCACTGACATCTGATAGCGGTGCAAGATACCGCAACATAGCAGCTCCATTCCCATGACAATGGAGATACAGGAATAGCTTGAAGCTCTAATGCATTCGGTTCTTGTTTGCGACCACACCATTTGTCCTTTATTGTTTAACCAATTTTTCTTGGAAGTTATCTAGACCCAAATGATTCGACTTTTTCAAGAATCACTTCACTTACCTGAAACATTTACTGCAAAGGAATCGTAAAAAGAATGTTTACTGTCGTATGGGAGAGAATTGTGTGCTTTATAACAATATATGGTCCAATATATGAGAGGAATGACTAAAGTGGTATTCCCATCATAGAAGTGTGTGGTCAATTCTGGTATCTCCTGCAGACTGTTATGTCTTCTATCTTTTTTCCTTCATTCCCTCACTATCTCCTTTCTTCTCCACAAGTTTCTTCCTCTGTACCCATCTTTCTCTGTACTCTTCCTTACTCTTTACCCTCCATTTCTCCATAACTTCCTTCCTCTGTACCCTCCATTTCTCCAGAACTTCCTTCCTCTGTACCTTCTCGTTTTCCATATCATTCTTCCTCTGTGCATCATTTTTTTATATCGTCCTCCCTTACACCTTCCCTATTTTCATGTCTTTCTTACCTTTTCATGTCTTTTGTACCCTCCCTTGTTTTCCATCTCCTTTCTTTGTATGCTCCCTGTCTCTAAACCTTTCTTCCTGTATAATACCCTCCAATTTTCCATATCGTTCTTCCTCTGTATATCACTTTTCTGCATATTATCCTTCTTTTGAACCTTCCCTTTCTCCATATCGTTTTTGTTTTGTACCACCCCTTTTTATATCTCCCTTTCTTCATTTATTCCTTCCTCTGTACCCTCCCAATCTACATAATGTTATTTTTCTGTACACTTCTTTTTTCATATCATTCTTCCTTTGTACTTTCCTTTTCTCCATATCTTCCTTCATTTTTACCTTCTCTTCTTTACAGTTGCAATTAAAATTATTCAACCCCCACAACAAATTAGGTTTATAAACTTTCTGCCTTTTGCAATAAACTAATCAAAAAATAACAATGTAAATAGCTGAACACAACTAATTGAACAAGTGGTTACTCCAAATTCACTACTAAATGCCATATTCACCCCTTTATGACAAGCATCTTTAGTACTTAGTAGAGCTCCTCTGGCTGTTATGACCTGCTGCAAATATGAAGCATAACCAGAAACCACAATCTGTCAGTGTTCCTGAGAAATCTTAGCCCATTCTTCTTGGGTTCAAGAATATATTTCCTTCCCTTGTACACACCCTTTCGCCAATCTTCCCTCCTTTGTTCTCTGTTTTTCTATATCTTCCATTCACTGTACCCTCTATTCCTTCCTTCCCTCCCTCCTTCATTTCTTCCTCCTTCCATGACTCTCCTCTCTTTCTCATTCCTCTTCTTTTTCTCATTTCTTCCTTTCTCCCATCCCTTTTTTTCCATTTAACCTTCATCTGTTCTTTCTTGCTTTCTTTCTTTCTCTCATCCTTTCTGTAACCTTCCTCTGTTCCTTCATTCTTTTTCCTTCCTTCCATTCCTTCCCTTCTTCCTTCTCTCCTTCCTTCCATCCTTCCTTCATTACCTCTCTACTTCCTTCCTTCCTCCTTCCATGTCCCTCCTTTATTTCTCATTCCTCTTCTTTTTCTTGTTTCTTCCTTCCTCCCATCCTTTTTTCTTTCCTTCCATCCTTCCATTACCGTTCCTCCATCCCTCCCTCCTTCCTTCCTTCCTTTAACTTTCCTCCGTTCCTTCATTCTTTTTTCTCCTTTCCTTTCCTTACTTCCTCCTTTCCTTTCTTCCCTCTTACTTTATTTCCTTCCTCCCTTTCCTTCTTTCCCTACTTTCTTCCTCCATCCATTTTCCTCCTTTCTTTCTCATTCCTCTTCCTCTTCTTTTTCTTGTTGCTTCCTTCCTCCCATCCTTTTTTCTTTCCTTCCATGTTTCCTTTAACCTTCCTCCATTCCTTCAATCTTTTTCCTTCCTTTCTTTCCTTCCCTTCTTCCATCCATCCTTCCTTCCATCCCTTCCCCCTTCCTTCCTTCCTTTAACTTTCCTCTGTTCCTTCATTCTTTTTCCTTCCTTCCTTCATTCCATGTTCCTCTATTCTTTCTCATTCCTCTTCTTTTTCCTTCCTTCCTTATCTTCCTATCTTATTTTTCTTTCTTTTTTCTCCTTCCATGAAGAGTTAACCATTTTGTAGCTGATGTCAATTTCATGCTCACAGCAGTAACTTTAATTGAGGCATATGCTATCCGTACCAGGACATTACATGAACAATATTCATGTGATAATTGCTTCCAGAAACATCAATCTTATGAACACTATCCCATCATACAAGATGACTGCAGTAAAGATGTGTTCATTTATTTGTTTTTGTGTCATCAACTGAGCAATGTGGAGAGAAATATCTGAGGACGCTATTTTCAGACACTTGCTATCTTCCTTTAGTGCTTGTGATTTGAAGGCAACGTCGCTGTGATACGTCAGAGGACTTTATTATCGCACGCTCGTCTCAGTTGGAAGCTTGCTGCTGCTTCATCTTCAGGTTTATTTAAATTGGAAAAGTTCCTAAAATATAAAAAGTCTTAAAATGCAGAAGGTGACATCAAGTGCAAATGCTTTCAAATCCAAATGTTTGGATGTGACAGCTCTGAACAGAGAAGAGTCTTGATTTGATTTTCCTTGACCTTGAAAAGTCTCTACGGGGACTACAGCCTTTCTTTCTAACCCCATTAAGTCACATATCCCTCTGAAAGTATAATTCGGGTTGGACAGATCTTAAAAAAAACACCACCTATGTGCACACTAGAGTACAAGTGACCTTGGAGAGTCCTGAACCACAGAGTAAAGCATTAATGACACGTGCTCAGAAGTTGAAAAACTCAAAATGTCAGAAAAGGACCCCGTGACCTATTAGTTATATGAGCATCTTTCAGAGCTGATCTGTGCTTGCCCTGTCGAAATCTATTCTAACCTCTATTACTTAGAGATTTGTTCTGTGATCATTGTTTTTTTTTGTCTTTCTGTTTTATTGGCAAGCATCTCTAAAAGCTGATTTCTATAGCTATTGACATAGAATTGGGTCATAGGGGCCATCAACACTAGAGATTATTTGCTTGATAGAAAAAAGGGTGACAAAGATAAAATAATAAATCACAAGCCATCATCTGCTATACTGATACTCTAAGGGTGGCCATAGCATGACGGCTGAACGCTTGGTCAACAGACGGCGATTTCTACCACCTTGGGCCAAGAGTGCATGTGATGTGTATAGGGAGAAGAAAGTTAGCCTCTACCAGACACCTCTGATGGCAGCTTATCTCCTGGGAGAATGTAGGGGATTGGAGATTAAATCCAAAATGCTCCATCCTTCTCTTCCCCAACATACACATTAGATGGCTGGCCATTCCCTGTAAAAATCACTCGGATTGGCTGACATCACTCGAATGTGTATTCGGTCCTTTATATACACTGCTCAAAAAAATAAAGGGAACACTCAAATAACACATCCTAGATGTGAATGAATGAAATATTCTCATTGAATACTTTGTTCTGTACAAAGTTGAATGTGCTGACAACAAAATCACACAAAAATCATCAATGGAAATCAAATTTATTAACCAACGGAGGCCTGGATTTGGAGTCACCCCCAAAATAAAGTGGAAAAACACACTACAGGCTGATCCAACTTTGATGTAATGTCCTTAAAACAAGTCAAAATGAGGCTCAGTATTGTGTGTGGCCTCCACGTGCCTGTATGACCTCCCTACAACGCCTGGGCATGCTCCTGATGAGGTTACGGATGGTCTCCTGTGGGATCTCCTCCCAGACCGGGACTAAAGCCTCCGCCAACTCCTAGACAGTCTGTGGTGCAACGTGGCGTTGGTGGATGGAGCGAGACATGATGTCCCAGATGTGCTCAATCGGATTCAGGTCTGGGGAACAGGCGGGCCAGTCCATAGCTTCAATGCCTTCATCTTGCAGGAACTGCTGGCACACTCCA
Source organism: Phyllobates terribilis (assembly GCF_046119375.1). NCBI lineage: Eukaryota > Metazoa > Chordata > Amphibia > Anura > Dendrobatidae > Phyllobates > Phyllobates terribilis. The sequence goes on from NW_027362768.1 coordinate 150,336,214, forward strand.
GCCACATGAGGTCTGGCATTGTCCTGCATTAGGAGGAACCCAGGGCCAACCGCACCAGCATATGGTCTCACAAGGGGTCTGAGGATCCCATCTCGGTACCTAATGGCAGTCAGGCTACCTCTGGCGAGCACATGGAGGGCTGTGGGGCCCTCCAAAGAAATGCCACCCCACACCATTACTGACCCACTGCCAAACCGGTCATGCTGAAGGATGTTGCAGGCAGCAGATCGCTCTCCACGGCGTCTCCAGACTCTGTCACGTCTGTCACATGTGCTCAGTGTGAACCTGCTTTCATCTGTGAAGAGCACAGGACGCCAGTGGCGACTTTGCCAATCCAGGTGTTCTGTGGCAAATGCCAAGCGTCCTGCACGGTGTTGGGCTGTGAGAACAACCCCCATCTGTGGACGTCGGGCCCTCATACCACCCTCATGGAGTCGGTTTCTAACCGTTTGTGCAGACACATGCACATTTGTGGCCTGCTGGAGGTCATTTTGCAGGGCTCTAGCAGTGCTCCTCCTGTTCCTCCTTGCACAAAGGTGGAGGTAGTGGTCCTGCTGCTGGGTTGTTGCCCTCCTACGGCCCCCTCCACGTCTCCTGGTGTACTGGCCTGTCTCCTGGTAGCGCCTCCAGCCTTTGGACACTACGCTGACAGACACAGCAAACCTTCTTGCCACAGCTCGCATTAATGTGCCATCCTGGATTAGCTGCACTACCTGAGCAACTTCTGTGGGTTGTAGTGTCCGTCTCATGCTACCACGAGTGTGAAAGCACAACCAACATTCAAAAGTGACCAAAACATCATCCAGAAAGCACTGGTACTGAGATGTGGTCTGTGGTCCCCACCTGCAGAACCACTCCTTTATTGAGGGTGTCTTGATAATTGCCAATAATTTCCATCTATTTTCTATTCCATTTGCACAACAGCATGTGAAATTGATTGTCAATCAGTGTTGCTTCCTAAGTGGACAGTTTGATTTCACAGAAGTTTGATTTACTTGGAGTTATATTCTGTTGTTAAAGGGTTCCCTTTATTTTTTTGAGCAGTGTAGAAAAAATCTTGGACTGGCCAATAGGTGAACAGGGGAATCCCCCAGGTGGCCCCCCACCCATCAATGTGAATAGTAGTTGGCACAATTCATTTGACTCACTATGTCCAAAGGGAACATGTAATCAGTCTTTTAACAAACTACCCAGTTTATAATTATATGGAAGCATAGGTTCAATTTTGAATAAGTGTAATGTAATATTTGCATGTAGCTGGACAATGGGACCCAAAACTCAATGTTAGTGGTGGGCTTTTGGCATCCCAGTCTGAATCTTTATAGAGCAATAATATGGCAGTAATAGCAGTCTATGGGGCCATCCTGTACTTCTTTCTGATTTATTACAGAGACATATGGAAACCAACCAAATAAAAATAAGTGGGTGCTACATTGGATGCTGTATTATGGGCAGTGCAATACATGGATGAAAGGGACTTCACAGCAAAGTTCCCCTCTACCCATGAGTATGGATGGAAAGCTGTTCCTTTTTGGTGACTGTAACATACCTGGCGGCGTCCTTGCATAGTGGTCCATCTCCCACTGTGCAAGAGCGCGCACTTGATCTCCTGTCCAGAATGTCTCTCTGGCTTCCCTCCTTGCTGTCTGTTTGTCTGTTTTGGCTGCATAGGGCGACGCCCGCTGAACTTCCTGTTTCTTGTACCTGCTGCGGACACGCCCCTGTTGCACCTTCAGCCTATTGCTGTCCATCTTTGGGTATTTATACCACCTTCTTCCTCAAGATGGCGCCTGAGCATTGTTTCTTGTCAGTTGGCTTTTTGTCTCTGACATGCCAGGTCCTATCCTGTTTTCCTGCCTGTTTTCCAGTTCGGTGTCTGAACTGTGGTCTGTTCTTGTGAACACGCTTCTTGCCTGTTCTTTCGCCTTCTAGGGGCCGTATTCCTAGATCTGCCTGTCTGTGCCTTGCGGTATCTGTTCCCGTCTGAACAGAGTCCTGTTTGTGTCTCTGCCTTGCAGTATCTGTTCCCGTCTGAACAGAGTCCTGTTTGTGTCCCTGCCTTGCGGTATCTGTTCCCGTCTGAACAGAGTCCTGTTTGTGTTCCTGCCTTGCGGTATCTGTTCCCATCTGAACAGAGTCCTGTTTGTGTTCCTGCCTTGCGGTATCTGTTCCCGTCTGAACAGAGTCCTGTTTGTGTTCCTGCCTTGCTGTCTCTGTTCCCGTTCCTCTGTTCCCTGTTGTCTGTGCCTCGTTTCAACTTTAACCTTGTCTCCCTTTTCCCTCTATGTCTGTTTTCTGCGTCTTTCTGCAGAGTCTGAACCCGCTCCTAAATTCCTTCTCGTCGTCTCTGTACCTCTGTTGTGAATTTAGTGTACGCTCGCTACTTCTATGTAAGTACTGTGCGTGCTTCTGGTTCTGCCTTTCCTTCTCCGTCTGTTCTTTGTGAACAGAGTCCTATCCCCTTGCCTTGTTTACCGCTCTGCAGTGTCCGCTCTGCTCCTGCTTAGCTTGCCGCTCTTGCGGTTTCTGCTCTGCTCCTGCCTTGTTTACCGCTCTGCGGTGTCCGCTCTGCTCCTGCTTAGCTTGCCGCTCTTGCGGTTTCTGCTCTGCTCCTGCCTTGTTTACCGCTCTGCGGTGTCCGCTCTGCACCTGCTTAGCTTGCCGCTCTTGCGGTTTCTGCTCTGCTCCTGCCTTGTTTACCGCTCTGCGGTGTCCGCTCTGCTCCTGCTTAGCTTGCCGCTCTTGCGGTTTCTGCTCTGCTCCTGCCTTGTTTACCGCTCTGCGGTGTCCGCTCTGCTCCAGCTTAGCTTGCCTCTCTTGCGGTTTCTGCTCTGCTCCTGCCTTGTTTACCGCTCTGCGGTGTCCGCTCTGCTCCTGCTTAGCTTACCGCTCTTGCGGTTTCTGCTCTGCTCCTGCCTTGTTTACCGCTCTGCGGTGTCCGCTCTGCTCCTGCCTTGCTTGCCGCTCCTGCGGTTTCTGCTCTGCTCTTATCTTGCTTACTGCTTCTGCGGTTTCCGCCCTGCCCTGCTTCTGCCCGCTGCTCCGGCAGTCCTGTCCTGCCCTGCTTGTGCTCGCTGCTCCTGCAGCCCTGTCCTGCTCTGTTCTTGCCCACCGCTTTGGGCGTTCCCTCTCTGCTGTGGTTGTCTACCGCATCTGCGGTTCTGTGACCCAGTCTGTACTGGGTCTTAACCTCTCTGTGCTCCAGCCCATCCTTTCGGCCAGTACCTCCCTGCCTGCATACTCGCCTGTATCCACCCATCTGCATACCTGCCGTGTTTGCTTACATCCACCAGTCTGTGCCAGCCTAACCTGCCTGTTCCAGTAATCCCAGTGTGGGTCAACCCCCGTGTCCGGAGTTTGACCTGGAGTAGCACCTGGTCCCTCTGCCCGGTTTCTCACTGGTGCACTGGCATCGTATGCCGTCGTGCCATCTTGGTCGGATCGGCCAGATACTTAGTCACGCCCCTCCAGGCACTCTCCGGTTCATGGTCCAGTGGAACCACAACACCCGCACACGCCAGTCAGTCCGGGCGTGTGCATAACAGCATGCTCAGGCCATGGTTCCCGTTGAGCCCCACGGCCTTCGCTCTCTGAGAAGTTTTCCAGCGAATACATGCATTAAAATAAATAAATAAATTTTTTTTTTCCCTTTAGCTGAGTTCCAGGCGAATTACGCACCCGTCCAGATGGATCTATCTGCTCTCGTTCCTGCGGATCCGTTACGTTATTATGGGGATCCAAGACAAAGTCGTGCATTTGTGGAGCAATGCATGCTACACTTCAAGTTCTACCCTCTATGTTTTCCCACCGATCGGGTTAAGGTGGCATTCATTATGTCTTACCTGGCGGGTGATGCCTTGGAATGGATCAACCCCCTATATGAAACACAGGATCCAATCCTCTTGGACCTAATGGCCTTCCTGGTGGCTTTTCTAATGGTCTTCGATAATCCTAACCCGGAGGCTCCTGCTGAAGCTTCACTTCCCAATATCCCGGAGCAGCCCCAATGGGTAATGTGTGTGGGTAGCGCAATAGTCCTCCAGCCCAATGAGACTACTGCCCACCCAGAATCCTCACAGGGTGACTACGCTTTCCGGAATACTTCTCCCAACCTCAAGAGGCAGTCCAGACGTGCTAGACGTAGAGGCAAGCCGTCACGCCAGGGTCTGTCCTCCCTGAGACCTCCTGACCCCAACCTTGAAGTCCCTACTGAAGCTTCATCTCCCTGTATCCCGGAGAAGCCCCAACGGGTAATGTGCATGGGTAGTGCACCAGTTCTCCTGCCCGAAGAGACTTCTGCCCATCCAGACTCCACACAGGAGAACTTCCTGCACCCGGCATCAGATGCTTCACCCACTTTAACCGGTGTGCATGTCCAAGGATGCTCCAAAGCTGTGGTTACCTCAGAGTCTGTGCACCTCTACTACCTGGCGGAGGACCCCCTGTTGCCTCCTGAATCCTCCGGGATACCACTCGATGACAAATGGAGAGAGACTTCTCTACTCCCGGTACTCGATACTTTGTCCGCTTCGTCCTGTGAGCCTGACAATGGGTACCCCAAAGTGGTAGTTACCCCCGAGTCTCTACACCCCTCCGACCAGGCGGAGGACCTCCAGTTGTCTCCTGAACCCTTCGGGGTGCTACCTGGTAGCGAAAGGACAGAGACTCTCCTATACTCTGTACCTGATACCTCGCTCGCTTCGTCCAGTGAGTCCAACCTAGTGCACTCCGAAGCAGAGGTTACTCCCGAGTCTCTACACCCCTCCGACCAGGCGGAGGACCTCCAGTTGTCTCCAGAACCCTTCGTGGTGCTACCTGGTAGCGAAAGGACAGAGACTCTCCTATACTCTGTACCTGATACCTCGCTCGCTTCGTCCAGTGAGTCCAACCTAGTGTACTCCGAAGCAGTGGTTACTCCCGAGTCTCTACACCCCTCTGACCAGGCGGAGGACCTCCAGTTGTCTCCAGAACCCTTCGGGGTGCCACCTGGTGGTGAATGGACAGAGACTTTCCTATATCCTGGATCTGATATCTCGCTTGCTTCGTCCAGTGAGTCCGACCTAGTGTACTCTGAAGCAGAGGTTACCCGGGAGTCTCTACACCCCTCTGACCAGGCGGAGGACCGCCAGTTGTCTCCAGAACCCTTCGGGGTGCCACCTGGTGGTGAATGGACAGAGACTTTCCTATACTCGGTACCCGATACCTCGCCTGCTTCGTCCAGTGAGTCCGACCTAGTGTACTCTGAAGCAGATGTTTTCTCTGAGCCTCGGCACTCTTCTGACCCGGCGGAGGACCTCCAGTTGTTTCCTGAATCCTCCGGGGTACCACCAGATAACAAAGAGACAGTGATTTTTCCTCATTATGTACCTGATAACCCGTCTATTTCTTCCTGTGAGCTTGACAAGATGTACCTCGAAGCAGAGATTACCCCCAAGTCTCTGTCCCCCTCCAACCCGGTGGAGGACTTCCAGTTGTCTCCTGTACCCTCTGGGGTGCCACCTGAAAATATGTGGAGAGAGACTTCCTTGTGTGCTGTTCCTGGTACTCCACCCGTTTCGTCTGTTGCTAAGGGTGGCTGGATGGGAGGTAGCATCCTAGCTACCCAGAGGAGACCAGTTTTTCCGGAGGACAGTGGAAGTGATCTCTTCGAAGTGAAGAATTGGCCCTCGAATTCCCTGCGGAAGATTCTGGCAGGCCTAAAGAAGAGGGGGCGTAAGGGGGGGGGGGTACTGTAACATGCCTGGCGGCGTCCTTGCATAGTGGTCCATCTCCCACTGTGCAAGAGCGCGCACTTGATCTCCTGTCCAGAATGTCTCTCTGGCTTCCCTCCTTGCTGTTTGTCTGTTTTGGCTGCATAGGGCGACGCCCGCTGAACTTCCTGTTTCTTGTACCTGCTGCGGACACGCCCCTGTTGCACCTTCAGCCTATTGCTGTCCATCTTTGGGTATTTATACCACCTTCTTCATCAAGATGGCGCCTGAGCATTGTTTCTTGTCAGTTGGCTTTTTGTCTCTGACATGCCAGGTCCTATCCTGTTTTCCTGCCTGTTTTCCAGTTCGGTGTCTGAACTGTGGTCTGTTCTTGTGAACACGCTTCTTGCCTGTTCTTTCGCCTTCTAGGGGCCGTATTCCTAGATCTGCCTGTCTGTGCCTTGCGGTATCTGTTCCCGTCTGAACAGAGTCCTGTTTGTGTCTCTGCCTTGCGGTATCTGTTCCCGTCTGAACAGAGTCCTGTTTGTGTCCCTGCCTTGCGGTATCTGTTCCCGTCTGAACAGAGTCCTGTTTGTGTTCCTGCATTGTGGTATCTGTTCCCGTCTGAACAGAGTCCTGTTTGTGTTCCTGCCTTGCGGTATCTGTTCCCGTCTGAACAGAGTCCTGTTTGTGTTCCTGCCTTGCTGTCTCTGTTCCCGTTCCTCTGTTCCCTGTTGTCTGTGCCTCGTTTCTACTTTAACCTTGTCTCCCTTTTCCCTCTATGTCTGTTTTCTGCGTCTTTTTGCAGAGTCTGAACCCGCTCCTAAATTCCTTCTCGTCGTCTCTGTACCTCTGTTGTGAATTTAGTGTACGCTCGCTACTTCTATGTAAGTACTGTGCGTGCTTCTGGTTCTGCCTTTCCTTCTCCGTCTGTTCTTTGTGAACAGAGTCCTATCCCCTTGCCTTGTTTACCGCTCTGCGGTGTCCGCTCTGCTCCTGCTTAGCTTGCCGCTCTTGCGGTTTCTGCTCTGCTCCTGCCTTGTTTACCGCTCTGCGGTGTCCGCTCTGCTCCTGCTTAGCTTGCCGCTCTTGCGGTTTCTGCTCTGCTCCTGCCTTGTTTACCGCTCTGCGGTGTCCGCTCTGCTCCTGCTTAGCTTGCCGCTCTTGCGGTTTCTGCTCTGCTCCTGCCTTGTTTACCGCTCTGCGGTGTCCGCTCTGCTCCTGCTTAGCTTGCCGCTCTTGCGGTTTCTGCTCTGCTCCTGCCTTGTTTACCGCTCTGCGGTGTCCGCTCTGCTCCAGCTTAGCTTGCCGCTCTTGCGGTTTCTGCTCTGCTCCTGCCTTGTTTACCGCTCTGCGGTGTCCGCTCTGCTCCTGCTTAGCTTACCGCTCTTGCGGTTTCTGCTCTGCTCCTGCCTTGTTTACCGCTCTGCGGTGTCCGCTCTGCTCCTGCCTTGCTTGCCGCTCCTGCGGTTTCTGCTCTGCTCTTATCTTCATAGAATCATAGAATGGTAGAGTTGGAAGGGACCTCCTGGGTCATCTGGTCCAACCCCCTGATCAAAGCAGGATTCACTAGATCATCTCAGACAGATGTCTGTCCAGCCTCTGTTTGAAGACGTCCATTGAAGGGGAACTCACCACCTCTCGTGGCAGCCTGTTCCACTCATTAATCACCCTAACTGTCAAAAATTTTTTTCTAATATCTAATCTGTGTCTCCTCCCATTTAGTTTCATCCCATTGCTTCTAGTCTTTCCTTGTGCAAATGAGAATAAAGATGATCCTTCTACAATGTGACAGCCGTTGACATATTTGTAGACAGCTATTAAGTCTCCTCTCAGTCTTCTTTTTTGCAAGCTAAACATTCCCAAATCCTGCAACTGTTCCTCATAGGACATGGTTTGCAGACCAGTCACCATTCTGGTCGCTCTTCTCTTCTTGCTTACTGCTTCTGCGATTTCCGCCCTGCCCTGCTTCTGCCCGCTGCTCCGGCAGTCCTGTCCTGCCCTGCTTGTGCTCGCTGCTCCTGCAGCCCTGTCCTGCTCTGTTCTTGCCCACCGCTTCGGGCGTTCCCTCTCTGCTGTGGTTGTCTACCGCATCTGCGGTTCTGTGACCCAGTCTGTACTGGGTCTTAACCTCTCTGTGCTCCAGCCCGTCCTTTCGGCCAGTACCTCCCTGCCTGCATACTCGCCTGTATCCACCCATCTGCATACCTGCCGTGTTTGCTTACATCCACCAGTCTGTGCCAGCCTAACCTGCCTGTTCCAGTAATCCCAGTGTGGGTCAACCCCCGTGTCCGGAGTTTGACCTGGAGTAGCACCTGGTCCCTCTGCCCAGTTTCTCCCTGGTGCACTGGCGTCGTATGCCGTCGTGCCATCTTGGTCGGAGCGGCCAGATACTTAGTCACGCCCCTCCAGGCACTCTCCGGTTCATGGTCCAGTGGAACCACAACACCCGCACACGCCATTCAGTCCGGGCGTGTGCATAACAGTGACTCAGGATTTGAGGGATTCAGCTGATGAAATTCCAGATTAAGTTCTGCAGAGACTGAGACCAGCATCACATATCTGATGAGACCAGATCAGGAGCATAAGGCAAATGTAACCATCTGCCAGAGGGAGAAAATAGTGAGCAAATATGACTTTGGAGGACCCATTGTAACGGGTGTGTCAGGTGTAATAGAAAGTTGCTCTGGATCTGGCTGTGGAAGGTCACTGCGCGTGGCATTGCAGACACCTTCTTAATCCTTCTTCCTTTAAGACCCAGTTGCGACCTCCCTCCTGCTGCTGATTGACACACCCTTGCATGGGAGTTAGAAACACTCAGTTTGCTCCAGGCAATCGCCGGTGATACTTCTATGTACCTTTGTGCAGGCTTGGAGCATTAGCTGTTGGCTGGTTTCTTTTCTGGTGCCCTTGGAGCACAGTTGGCATTACTCCTCTGGTGTCTTCTCTGCTAAATTTATGCCCTTTCTTTGTCTACCTTGTTGTCTTTAGTTTGTAGTGGGGCCTGACCAGTGCTCACCCCTCCCCCTCCCTATCTAGGGCCAAGCTCTAGGGACATACAGGGCTTAGGGTCTTGCTCAGCGATAGGTGTGTAACCTATATAGAGACGGTAGAGTAGGCAGGGTATTATTAGATCTGCCTACAGTTCTCCACTCCCCCTTTCCCTAGTGTTTGAGATCCCCCCCTCTTCCCTTCGTGTTGCACTTAGTCTTTCACACACCTTTCGTAACACCCATTTAGACTGGCCAATCGGGAATTAATGTTCTCAGAAATGCCCATTTTCCAATTATCAGAGAAATTAAGGGACAATAGAAGCACAATGAAGAACGTGTTAAAAGAACTATGGTAACTGCTCACCTTGTATGGTTGTGTAACACACAACAAAGGAAAAGGATTTTAAAACCAAAAGGTTCCAGCTGCTGCAACACCAACAAGTTGGAGGAGCGCAACGTGGTAATCAAGTTTTGGAAGGAAGCTTGTGATCTGCGCTGCTGGTGCTAAAATTCCAATAAAAATCCCAAAGATGGTGTAGAAGATAAACAGTGTGGTTTTATCTCAACACGTTTCACAGTTGAACAAGCTTCTTCCTCAGGAGAGCAACACACTCCAGAAAAAAGGAACCTGTCAGTCATAGACTGGAGGCAGGTGAGGGTGTGGATAATACCGAAACAGGCAGCAGAAGACCAAGTGCAACATCCAGCTTCACAACACTTGCACCTCATTAGCATAAAACTTCCATGGCTGATTACAGAAGAATGAAAAAATTGATTATTTTTACAAAAGGTATCATTTTAATCAGCTTCAAAGCCCCATTGCAGCCATATCTTTAGTTAAGAGTCCAAAGTCCTGGTGACAGGTTCTCTTTAAAGTGAATCTGTCACCAGGTTTTCGGTACCCCATCTGAGCGCAGCATGATGTAGGGCAGAGTCCTGCGATGTGATCACTTTTGATAAAATGACAGTTTTCTCTGATGCAGATCTACCAATTCTCAGAATGCTGAGTTGTCCATAACCCCGCTCACCCCCCCGATTGGCTGCTTTCCACCCACGTACACAGAAAGCTGCCAATCAGTGGTGGAGGCGGGGTTATACCGAGCTCATGAACATAGAGGACTACCTGGCAGTAGTTTACTAGTCCGCTAGTGATAATCTCCTGCTGATAAAACTGTGATTTTATCAATGCTACACCAAGCAGCCCAGTAAGTGACACATCGCTGGAATCAGGGTCTCTGCCCCTACATTATGCTACCCTCAGAATTGATGGCAAAATCCTGGTGACAAATTTCCTTTAAATTACCTCCAATTAGCTTGCATGTAGCTAGTCATTTAATGGCCACTGTCATCTAAATGCAGCCTAAGAGTCTCTAGCTCCCTCATAAAGGCCAAACTGTGTGTTTCCAGATAAAAATAAGTAACTTTCTACTTAGCCATTGTTTGCAATGGTTTAAGATTGTGAATCATTTAGTGAATTGTTGCCATTGTAGAACTGTTTCAAGGGTTGTCCACCACTTGTACTACCATCATTTACAAGACCATTTACAGTTTCCTATATTACAGAATTGCGCTGTATCCGTAAAAATCAGATGCTATACTGTGGCTCCGTATGGCATTCAATTTTTTTCATAGAATTGAATGGGTGAGTCTCATCCGATATACGGAAGAAACCAGCGCATGCTGCGATTTTTTTGAACATTGAGTGGTAGAATTACTCATCTGCACAGCCCTATTGAATAACACTGGTCTGAGTGCTGCCCGTTTTTTTAACAGACACCACTAGGACCGAAAATACGGTCGTGTGAACGAGCCCAGAGAGACATTATCTGGTCAGATAGAATAGAGTAGAGCACACATGTCAAACTCTGGCCTGTGGGCCAAATCCGGCCCTCAGGGTGATTATATTTGGCCCGCAACACCGAAAATTATCTGGGGCCATTATTCTGTATGGAGGACTATGTGGGGCCAATTATACTGTATGAAGGACTGTATGGGGCCCATTATTCTGTATGGAGGACTATGTGGGGCCCATTATACTGTATGGTGGACTATGTGGGGGCCATTATACTTTATAGAAGACTATGTGGGGGCCATTATACTGTATGGAGGACTATGTGGGGCCATTATACTGTATTGAGGACTATGTGGGGCCATTATTCTATATGGAGGACTACGTGGAGCCATTATAGTGTATGGAGGACTGTGGGGCCCATTATTCTGTATGGAGGACTATGTGGGGCCAATTATACTGTATGAAGGACTATATGGGGCCCATTATTCTGTATGGAGGACTATGTGGGGGCCATTATACTGCATGGAGGACTATGTGTGGCCCATTATTCTATATGGAGGACTATGTGGGGCCATTATTCTGCATGGAGGACTATGTGGGGCCCATTAATCTATATGGAGTATGGAGGACTATGTGGGGCCATTATACTGTATGGAGCATTATATGGGGCCCATTATACTGTATGCAGGACTATGTGGGGCCCGTTATACTGTATGGTGGACTATGTGGGGGCCATTATACTTTATAGAAGACTATGTGGGGGCCATTATACTGTATGGAGGACTATGTGGGGCCATTATACTGTATTGAGGACTATGTGGGGCCATTATACTGTATGGAGGACTATGTGGGGCCCATTATTCTGTAAGGAGGACTATGCGGCCCATTATACCTTATGGAGGACTATGTGGAGCCCATTATTCTGTATAGAGCACTATTTGGGGTCCATTTTACTGTGTGGAGGTCTGTGTGAAGATCACAGTTGGGACATCATACTGTGATGGGTCACCATGCTTTGCTGGGGGGTACAATAAGGTCATCATACCATGCGTGTGGAGGGTACTGTGGGGGAACTCATTGTGGGATATCATACTGTGTTTGGGGGGCACTTATTGGCATCATACATTATTATCTATATTATTTATTAATTCAACGTTTTTTATCTTTTGTTATTACATATTTAAATTAGGCCATTGGACCATACACTTTTTACTGCTGTAACATAACATATTATATTATTCGAGTATGCCCCATTTGTGATTATCAGTTAATTTTATTCTAAAATCTATTAATTAAAATGTACTTTCTTTGTGGGACTACTCCTTTAGGCTATGTGCGCACAATCAGGATTTGAAGCAGAAATTTCTTGAGCATTTCTGCATCTCCTTGGCAGGAAAAACTCTGCAGAAAAAATGCGCGGTTTTAACGCGTTTTTGACACATTTTTTATGCTGTTTTTGAAGCGTTTTTGTACATCAATGAATAAAGTTGGATTACCGTCAGAACTGGGGGGAGTATATTGGTTAATTTAAATGATTAAAGAATGTGTCTGTTGTATTTCAAATGAAGTGTTTGCTCTATGTCTGTGTGTTTATTTAACTCTTTACTTTACTTTAATTAGGTTTGGTGATGAAAGGGTCTGATTGACACCTTGTCATCACCAAACAAAAGAGCTAGGTGTCAAGCTTATCCCATTCGCCCAATGTCAATAGCATTTCCATTCATGTAATTTATGCGGCAGCTGCTATTTTTAGCCTAGGAAGGTGCCATTTGCAAACATGGCCCCTGGCCATTATTAACAGCTCACAACTGTTTCGTTAGCTGCTACGTCCCCCCGATCAGCACTCAGCAGCGCTTTGGACACAGCATATTTTTGGAGCGTCCAAAACACGGTGTTCTAATGCTGCATTTTTGTTTTCGGTACATGTGAATCCACCGCATATAATGACACTTCAGTCGGTCAAAATCTGTAGCTGAGTCTTGCGTGTCCGCTACAGAAATTGACGTCCTGTGGGTGAGTTTGGGTACATGGCCATGATCAGGAGTCGCTGCAGGTTTGACGCTGCGTGTTTATACAGCGTCAAACCCGCAGCATCCAGATGTTACAGCATAGTGGATGGTATCTCTACAAATCCCATGTCCACTATGCGTGCATGAGAGGCTGCGACTCACTCGTGGTCACTGACATGCGGCGCGTCTTTCAGGAATGCAGCATGTCAAATTCTCTTGCGGAGTCGCTAGTCTCCGCAACATAAATTTGACCACTAGAATGTATAGAATACGGTAATTCGCATGGTTCAGTGAACACATGTGGATTTACCTGCTTTCAATAGAATGCAACGTTTTGGACGCAGCAAAAAATATGCGTCCAAAGTGCTGCTATGTCCAGATCGTGGGCACAGAGCCTAAAATTTTTTTAAAAAATGGCGTGGGCTACCACATCATTTTTATAATCAGCAGAGGGAACCACTGGGGGCTAATATTAGTAGCCGGGGAAGGGGCCATTAGCCAACAATGTACCCTGGCTATTAATATCAGCTCACAGCTGTTTATTTAGCCTTTACTGGCTAGATTACAGGGGGACCCCAGAAAAAAATTTACGTGGGGTCCCCCTATAAACTCTAAAGGCTAAACAGACAGCTGCGGGCTGATATTAATAGCCAGGGAAAGGGCCATGAATACTTGCCCCCTCCGCAGCTATTAATATCACCCCTCAGCAGTCCCTGAAATGGCGCATCCATAAGATGCGCCAAATCTGGCGCTTAGCCTCCTCTCTTCCCACAGCCCTGTAGCGGAGGCGAGTGGCGTAATGGAGTTGGGGTTCACATCAGCCTTATATTGGCAGCTGCCGTGAAGCCCAGGTTAGTAATGGAGGGTGTCTATAAGACGCCCCCATTACTAACCGCGTAGTAAAGTGGTCACCACTTTTTAAATAAAAGACACGGCCAGAATAAAGTATTTTAATGAAATAAAAAAGACGCGGTTTTAATATTTTTTTTTATTGCACTCCGTCCATGACGCCATCGATCTTCTGAAAAAGAAGTAAAAAAAAGCAAACAACCATATCCCTCACCTATTCACCGTCAATGACGCAGTCCACGATTACGCCATTGATTGTCCCTCGGCAATCCGGGTCACTTCTACTGCAGTGACCTGTTGAAGCGCTTATACGTGCGAAACGGCCATCGTCTATTAAGTATTCCACTGACTCCCTGCATTGCTGTTTTAAAGTGATGAAATAAAGAAGAAACTTTTATTTACCGGTGAGTGCACGCTTTATTCTTTCATATGATGTGCCTGGACTCTGTTTTCAAGCGAAGCACCCGGTTCACAAGGGAGAGGTGTTTGTGCTGCTGAATCAGAGATTGTGTAGGTGCAACTGTGCCAGTGTTTGTTTTTTCTATGAACTGACACTTCTACAGCATCATCACTGATGTCACTGCTGTAGAAGACAGCACTGTATACTCACAGGAGAGTAAAATCACTCCTATCAGTATACATGCTGCAGGAGGTCACAGGGGTTCATCAGCTCAAGATCAGCTGATCAGCTCCGATGAGCTCACCATCATGGGAACATTCTTCTGATTGCTCATGTGACCACAGGTCATGGCAATGCAGTACACTGCGGGGAGCGAGCGCTGGCCATCGGGCTGAAGACATCGCCGGGGACCAGGAGGACACCACAGGCGCCGGACAGGTGAGTAAAAGGTTTTTTATTTTAATTTTTACTTTTTCCCGCGGGCACGCCAAAACGGCAGATCACGCCAAAACTGCTCCCCCCAGCCAACTCGCTCTTGCTGTTATCAGCGGGAACGGCGGTCAGATGAGAGGAGTAGTAGTCCTCCTCTCCCGACCCGGGTACCACCAGCACCTCGTTTCCGCCGCGAATTCGCGGCTACTGGCTTTAATTGAAATGCAGCAAATCCGCAGGTATAAATACTATAGCTGCGGGTTTTCTGCGGTTCAATTCAAGTCAATGGGCGCAAATTCGCGGCAGAATCGCACAAACAATAGTCATGATGCGTTTTTTTCCACAATGGTAATCCTGAGCGCAAATTTCCGCATCATGTGCACAGCACATCAGGATTACCATTGCTATAGCTGGCACACCTATTAACAAGCGTTTTTGCAGCGTTTCTGCGGCGGAAAAATCGCCTCGGAAACACACTAACAATGCTTTGTGTGCACATAGCCTTAAGTTTGTTTCCATATGAACAGATTCATCATTATATTTGATAAGGAAAAACTCTCAATTGTAAACATTTTAATTTGACCCGCGACATTGTCCAAGCTTTTAATTTTGGCCCTGTGTGTATTTGAGTTTGACATCCTTGGATTAGAGTATATAACCCATATACTATATGCACATAAATAATTTCTAAATAGAAAAATCATCGCTCCGCATGAGGCTTTGTCCATGACATTGAATGACATTGAATAGTCTATGGTCAAAGAGAAGATCGCAGTCGAGATCCGCTGGTTGTTCGGATATTTGGAAGCCTGCGCTGTAGTGTGATGACTGCAGCATTGCCCTAAGATTCCTTGATTTACTTATTTATGTATTAAAAATAAATAAACAAGCAAATTCTTTACTATATATCTCATGTTTCCAGTTTCACGCTCCCTTCTTTGTTGTGTTTTTTTTACTGTTGTACTTGTCATCTTGATTGGGGACAATTGAATGATAATAAAAAAAAAACAGCTTGTTCCTTTTCTAGCAAAGGTGACACTGTGCATAATGCTACAAAAAAGCAACAAAAGGCTTCCTTGGACATAGTTTAAAGTTAATTGGCAGCATCTGCTCTTTACAACAATGAAAGAGGGAGTTTTCCCTTGACATTTGGATAGGAAAGCTAAGGATTTTCATTGTCATGTTAACCCACAAAGTACCACTGTAAGCTGCATCTCCTAAGAGCTAGTCACTCCATTTGTGCAGTTAATGCGATTCCATAGACGTGAAAAGTAAAATGTAAACACTGTCATGTGTGTCAACTTTCAACACGATTGTAATTGAAGAGCACCTGTAACTGGCGCTGTATCCTCTAAACTGTGCCCCCCCCCGGAAAGGAAAGAGTTAAGGTGAAGGAACACTAAAGAGTTTAAGGCTATGTTCACACAGAGTTTTTTGAGGAGCTTACAAACACTCATTCTTTGGGGAGTTTTTTGGAAGAGTTTCAATTTTTCTCAAACAAGTTTTGAAGTGGTTTTAAAGACTGCATTTTTCTGCATTTTGTTACTGCAGCCTTTTGATAGGACACTGCATAAAATAGAGCAGATTCTATCACGATCCACTTTAAAGACTTGAAATGCATTTTTTTTTTCAACTTAAAAAAATATCTGGTAAGAAAAATTAAAACATTCTAAAACCTCCTCATGTGAACATAGCCTAATAAATCCAATTGTAGCTATCTGGAGGATTTATATAAGGTGCAACAAATATGGCTGCTCTTCCTATGGTCCCTTTAAAAAAAATGGTTAATGGGTTAAAAGAATAATCAATGAACTTGAATTGCTACTCTAACTTAATCTATAGCCATTTAGGGTGGGAATGTTCGTAAGGGCTCGAGCACACGACCGTAAAAATCGGACAAGTGCTCTCTATTGTTTTGACCGGTAGTAGTGATAAGCGAGTATGTTCGGTTAACCCATTCGGCGAGTATACTCGGGCGAGTACCGATTATCTTCAGCGTACTCGGTGATATGTTTGAATCACTCCGGTGTGCATGATTTGCGACTGTTTGACAGCTTTAATACATGTGAGGAATGCTTAAGAAACAGGCATTCCTCACATGTATTAAAGCTGTCAAACAGTCGCAAATCATGCACACGGGAGCGATTCGAACATATCACCGAGTACGCTGAAGATACTCCCCCGAGTATACCCGAAAGGGTTAACCGAACATACTCGCTCATCACTAACCAGTAGCACTCGTCATCATGTTATTCTATGGGGCCGAAAAAATTGCAGCATGCACGAGTTGCATCCAATATCCGATTATCGGATCGTACTCAGCCATTCATGTCTATGGTTGTGTGGAAAAAAATCAAACCATACTTGAATGACATCTGAGTGAGGTCTGACTTTTAAAGACTGACAGAATGGAGAAGATGGAGAATTTTTTTACTTTTCCACATCTGAGAAAATTGGATCACACTATGATCAAACTGTGATCAGAAGGTGATTAGCATAATAGGACCGATTTTCTCGGATGAGAGAACAGTCGTGTGACCCTAGCCTCAGACTGATTGTCTCATGAAGACAACACCAACGCCTGATTTGTGTTTAACCCCTTGCTTCTGTAGTCGATTTCCTTTTTCTGCTTTCATTTTTTAGTCCCTTTCCAAGAAGACTGTGGAGTCGGTAAGCCTGACCTCCGACTTCGACTCCAACTCCACAGCACGGCCTCACTACCTCACTACTGAGCGTGTACATAAAGTGCAGCACAGATTCATCTCAACTAAAAGCCGAGATCCTTAGATCAGGAACACAACAGACATTTATAGGACATTTCATACTTTTCCTAAATTCTTATGAAAACATTTACAGCACATCCTACACTGAACTACTGAACCCAATTTATTATATATTTTAGGAGGTGGAGTCGGTCCATTTTATACCGATTCCAACTCCGACTCCAACTCCACCAAAATGGACACAGACTCCACGACTCCGACTCCACAGCCCGGTTTCCAAGAGACATAACTTTTTTATTCCTCCATTAACATATGTGCATGATAACTTGTTTTTTTGCAGAATGAGTTGTATTTTTGAATGACAACATTCATTTTACTATATCATGAGTTGAAAACTCCAAGTGAGGTGAAATTGTGAAAAAAATGTTTAATTCCAGTGTATTTTTTTGCGTTTTGTTTTTACGGCATGCATTCTGTTTTTTACTCTAAATCATGATTTTCTAGGTCAGTATTATTATGGAGATATCAAACTTGCTTAAATTTTTCATTTAATTTAGGCTATGTGCCCACGATGCAGAAATGCTCCGAATTTTTTCCTGAGCGTTTCTGCATCTCCCTGGCAGAAAACACGCATGCGGATTGTACATGCGGATTGTACGTGCGGATTGTACATGCGGATTGTACATGCGGATTGTACATGCGGATTGTACATGCGGATTGTACATGCGGATTGTACATGCGGATTGTGCATGCATTTTTCCTGCCAGGGACATGCGGATGTGAAGCGTTCTTCACATGCATTTCCGCATGCGGGTTGTCAAGCGCTTTCCAAGCGATTTTAGCATCACTTGGAAAGTGCTTGACAACTTGGTCACACTATATAAATCCATGCAACCGGCATGGATTTATATAATGTGACTGAAAGAATGGTAAAAAATAAAAAAATAAATCTATACTTACCTTCTGATGGCCCCCGGAGTCTTTATTCGCTCCGTCCTGGCTTGCCGGCAGCTTGCGGTACACTGAAGGACCTGCCGTCACATGACTAAATGACGTCAGCGCAGGTCCTTCAGTCCAAAAAGAGTCCGTGTGAATATAACCAGTGAGTGGACACTCCAAATTCTCATCAAAACTAGAAAAGTAGCGTCAAAACTTTGAAAAGTCGCAACATATGGCGTTACGCAGAAATATTGTGAATTTTGGCCTTTGCAAGCCACATTCAATCAGCTTCGCCACAATGGGTGGAGCTGGGGAGGAGCTGGGAAGGAGCTAAAGAGGATCCAGGGTGGAACGAGGCAATGGGTGGAACTGGGGAGGAGCTGGGAAAGAGCTAGAGAGGAGCCAGGGTGGAACGAGGCAATGAGTGGAGCTGGGGAGGAGCTGGGGAGGAGCTGGGAAAGAGCTAGAGAGGAGCCAGGGTGGAACGAGGCAATGGGTGGAGCTGGGGAGGAGCTGGGAAAGAGCTAGAGAGGAGCCAGGGTGGAACGAGGCAATGGGTGGAGCTGGGGAGGAGCTGGGAAAGAGCTAGAGAGGAGCCAGGGTGGAACGAGGCAATGGGTGGAGCTGGGGAGGAGCTGGGAAAGAGCTAGAGAGGAGCCAGGATGGAAATCATAGGCACTGTGACCCAATGGAAAATGTGTCAAATCCGGTACCTGATGGACTTAACTTTATGTCCCGCACTGGAGAATGGAGCTCCCTCCACACAAAGCAGATTTGGGCTATATTAAATAGTAGGTATTAGTCTCTTTCAGCCTGAGCTCACGCTACGGCCGATAACTACTTAGATGTCATTGTCAATCTCTTTATATGACGTCTCACTGGCGCGCATGCGCCAGTGCCAATTGGCCCCCCATTGGCACGAGTATGGGGTGTCGATTGGTTTCTAAGACAGCCGGTACCTGTTGAAGATCACCAGTGCTGTCATCTTGGTCCTCCTCTGAGGATCATCTGTATGCTAAATTTCAAAAGAAACCACAATTTAAACTATATACTGCAATGCTGTGTCGTTTAAGTGATTGGAAGATCACAGGTTCAAGTCCCCTAAGGGGACTAAAAAATAAAGAAAAAAATAAGAATATGTTTCTAAAAATATAAAAATTCTAAACACCGAACTTTTCCTGTATTGAAATAAAAAAAATAAATAAATAAACACATTTGGTTTCGCTGCGTCCAATCTATCAAAATATAAAATTAAATAACCCGATCGGTAAATGGCGTTAAAAGAAAAAAAAAATCAAAACTTTTTTTCATCATATTCATTACACCTTCATAAAAAATACAATAAGAAGCGATTAAAATGTGGTATGTAACCTAAAATTGTATAAATTAAAACATCAGCTCGTCATGCAAAATAACAAGCCCCTCAGACTGCTCCATTGATGGAAAAGTAAAAACGTTACAGATTTTGAAAAATGACAACACAAACTAAATTATTATTTTTTATTTTCACCATTTGGTATCGCCACAATCTTACAGAACTGAAGAATCATGTTTCCGAGTCATTTTTACTGTACGATGAACAAAACAAATAAAAAATAGCAAAAAAACAAAAATTAGAATTACATACTTTTCACCATTTCACTTGAAATGTTTTTTTCCTGTTAATTTAGCACATTATACGGTAAAATGAATGAAATGATTGAAAACTATGACTCGTCCCGCAAAAATGAAGCTGTTATTCCGCCATGTCATTGGAAAATTAAAAAAAGTTGTGCCTTTTGGAAAAAGGAAAAATTGCCAAGGAGGTAAACTGAAATCACAGTATATCTGTTTGAAAACCAAAGAACAAAAATGAATTCTACTAAGTGCAAAAATGACCACGGTTAGAAGCTCTGATTCATGCATCATTTCTGCAAGAAATACAGTCAGAAAATTCCATTAGCCGCATCTTCCGCTCGCGTCCCGTCAGCCTGACGTTAAATATTCCTTCTCCTGTTATATTCAGCTTGCTTTTTCTTTTTTTTCTTTATCACAGGCTGCCCTGTGTTCCTTCCCCTTCCATAAGATTTAGTATTTCTCTTTTAAAATCATTGATCAATGTCCAAAGCCACTTAAAGCCAGTGGAAAAATCAATAGATACTTCTGATTGGGCTGCGCGTCGACTTTAAAGAGCAGCTGCATAAGGTAAAAAAAAAAGGAAACATAAAGTGGGAATGGTCACGTTGGATGACTTCCTTTGCAGTTGCTATGCACTTTCCATGCAAACCCAAAATTAGCAATTTTTTTTAAAAAAAACGGAGCACATTCTGCACAGGAGGCTTTAATCTTTCTTTCCTGGATCTAAGCACAGAGATATATACATTTATTAGCCTTGTGTTACCGTTCAGTTCACAGCTGTGTCTCGGGAATCATTTTTCACTCAAGGTCATACATTTATCTCATCTGAGGTCCACCAACCCTAATTAGGAATATTGGGGTAACTTTGAGGTTGAGGAACCTTTTGGTGAGGTCATACACGTTATTTTGCAAAAGGTATGACATCATCGGTTTGATGTTGTAACGTTTAACCCTTCCTACGCTGAAGCTTATCTCAAAGCTTGAAGGTCTTTTCTTATTTTTGAGGAACGTTAACACTTTGATTTTCCGAAGATCCATCTACTACTCCTCCAGCAAGAGATACTCATGAAAAAAAAAGCAGTCAATATCTAATTTCTGAAGACCACGGAGATTTGCCAAGCTTTCTGATCAGCTCTATCTTCTTTTTTTTTGTGTTACCGTGGCAAATAATTAGAAATTGTTCATGATAAATCCTACGTCTTCTCACTCCGGCAGCCAGTTGTTATGGAAATCAGATGCAATCAATGCCAAGGGACACTGTTGATATTTAGCATTAATTGCCATCGTTATGTTGAACAGAACATTTGGAATTTGCATAACTCTCTGCTTCGCGGCGCTTCTGAAATAGCGAGACTCCTCGGGACTCAACGGGGGTCGCCTGGTGATGACTGCGCTAAGTATTGTAGCTAGTGGCTGCAAAAACGAGGCCAAAGGCTGCGATAGAAGAAGGTTTTACAGGCTCCCACCGCACTGTGGGCACCGAATTGAAGAATAAGTGATTTTTTTTTTAATAAACCAAAAATGTGATAATTATATAGAACTTTTTTATTACCCAAAGGATCTGACAGAGAAATGAAAACCAAAGAGGTGTTAATAATGTCGTTTGTCTCCAAAAAGTTTTAGAAATGGAAAGAGAGTTTGCCATTTATTTTTAGTAAGTTTGTGTAACATCTGTGCCGGTTTCTGCTTCGGGCAGCGAGGCTGCACCGCACCTTTGTTGTTGTGACAGCATCAATCCTATATTATTCCTCAGACTTGTAGTTCTGGCCAGTCCAGAAGCTATGGGGTTAATCTTGTTAATTGCTACGATACTGACGTACTACAGCTGGAAACCAGTGGCCGAAAGAGCACGAGCAGGAACAGCAAGCAATTATAGATGTACTTGGATATAACAAAGCAGTTGTAGGGAACAATCCGTAGATGAATGAGAACAGTCTGGGAAAGAATGTTCAGGAGCAGAGGCTGGAACTAAGCTAACAGCTAGACACCATACTCAAAGCCACATGGATTTCTAATTCATTGTTTAAGTAGGCCCAAACAGGAAACAAGATGGATTCCAAGGTTCAGAATCTGCCATCTTAGTAAAGGGTAATTGCAGAACACAACAACAGCCTCCAGTGGTAAGAAGTGGGATTGCAGCATAATTATTAAGGTGAACAATAACAGCTACTAGTGGTCAAACTCTAGAAAGACAACAGGAATTCTGACATTAATTTGGGTTTCTTCCTGCTGTCAGCACAGATGGGCTGTTCAATATAAACCTCTGAGAGCCAGTTTCCACTTGCCAGTCAATAGTTCTGCTTTCCTGGTTTATATTGTTGTGCCCTGATTTTTCTGATTCTTTGACCTTATCTTGACATTTTACTACCCGCTTGTTTTATGCTTCTTTTCCTGATGTGACCTCACTGTTCCCACCTTCGGACAAATTGAACATGAAGGGGAAGTCAAAAATCAGTTGCAGCCCGGACTTCCTCTTCATGTTCAATTCGACAGAAGGCGGGGACATTGATGCCAGTGCTGATTGGGCCCCTGGCTCACGTATCACAACAACCGAACGAGAGTCCCGGGACCGCGAGTGCCGACACAGCTCGAACGCAAGCTGAGTATAAGCTTTTTTATTTTATTGGGGTCAAGCGTGAGGTATGAGAAGGGGTTGTCCTAGTAGTGGACAACCCCTTTAAATTACTGTCTATGGTTCTTCTCTACTGGGGAGTAAAAAATAAAATTATTGTAAAACCCCTCTAAGTATCCGTAGGTCCATTCTGAGCCCAACCTAACATTATTCTAATTTACTGTATATGAGTCTGTCTTTACAAATCCATACGATGCTATAACCATCATGTTTAAGAATTCAATTCTCTCTGATTTTCCGGTGATCATTGCTTTATGTAGCCTGTCATACATACTTTGTAGACTTACTTTGTTTTTCCTATGCAGCACAATTCCTAATGTCATACAAACTGGAGAGGGCTGTATTCAGAGTTTGCTGGATGACTGGCAGGGCCAAACCAGTTATATAACGCCACTGGAAAACAATGACCTCTAGTGGTCGATATTGGTCTCAGTGCATCCAGCCAATGTATAAGGAAGGAGGGGAAAAAAGGATTAAAGAGAAAGGAATTATGAGATTAATAAAGGGGTGGATTATCAGTAGTAGAAATCTGTACCATCAGGATAATGAGAGCTGGTGGTAAACACAACTCTTGACTAATGGTCCTAATTATTTAGAGATGCAATTTTGTAAAAATTGCTGCAAAACTGCATTAAACCCATAACTAAATCTCACAGTCTAAATATATCCTAAATTTTTTTTGTAACTTCAAGTACTATTATAAGCCCACTGTATATGTAATAAATGTTGTGATGTCACAGTTCACAGTACAGAGATAATAAAGACAATGATTTCATTATTGTGTTTATCTCTGTTCTGTGAAATGACAATGTTTATTATCCCTGTATTATGACATCACTATGTTAATTATCCTTCTACCGTGACAACACTGTGATGTCACAGTACAGAGAAGAGAACAGGGATAAGAAACACAGTGAGGTCACAGAACAGAGATAAAACAAATTGATGTTATAGTATAGAGAAAATAAACGCAGTGATGTCACAGTATAAGGATAGTAAACACGGTGATGTCACAGTACAGGGATAATACACACAGTGATGTCACAGAACAGAGATAATACAGTGATGTCACAGAACAGAGATAAAACACAGTGATGTCACAGTAGAGGGATAATAAACACGGTGATGTCACAGTATAAGGATAGTAAATACAGTGATGTCACAGTACAGGGATAATACACACAGTGATGTCACAGAACAGAGATAATACAGTGATGTCACAGAACAGAGATAAAACACAGTGATGTCACAGTAGAGGGATAATAAACACGGTGATGTACAGTATAAGGATAGTAAACACAGTGATGTCACAGCACAGGGATAATAAGCACAGTGATGTCACAGTACAGGGATAATACACACAGTGATGTCACAGTACAGAGATAATATACACAGTGATGTCACAGTACAGGGATAATACACACAGTGATGTCACAGTACAGAGATAATATACACACTGATGTCACAGTACAGAGATAATACACAGTGATGTCACAGTACAGGGATAATATACACAGTGATGTCACAGTACAGAGATAATTCACAGTGATGTCACAGAACAGGGATAATACACACAGTGATGTCACAGTACAGGGATAATACACACAGTGATGTCACAGTACAGAGATAATACACACACTGATGTCACAGTACAGAGATAATACACACAGTGATGTCACAGTACAGGGATAATATACACACTGAGGTCACAGTATAGAGATAATACACACACTGATGTCACAGTACAGGGATAATCCACACATTGATGTCACAGTACAGGGATAATACACACAGTGATGTCACAGTACAGAGATAATACACACAGTGATGTCACAGTACAGGGATAATACACAGTGATGTCACAGTACAGAGATAATACACACACTGATGTCACAGTACAGGGATAATACACACACTGATGTCACAGTACAGAGATAATACACACACTGATGTCACAGTACAGGGATAATACACACAATGATGTCACAGTACAGGAATAATACACACAGTGATGCCACAGTACAGGAATAATACACACAGTGATGTCACAGTACAGGAATAATACACACAGTGATGTCACAGTACAGAGATAATACACACACTGATATCACAGTACAGAGATAATACACACAGTGATGTCACAGTACAGGGATAATATATACACTGATGTCACAGTATAGAGATAATACACACACTGATGTCACAGTACAGAGATAATACACAGTGATGTCACAGTACAGAGATAATACACACAGTGATGTCACAGTACAGGGACAATACACAGTGATGTCACAGTACAGGGATAATATATACACTGATGTCACAGTATAGAGATAATCCACACACTGATGTCACAGTACAGGGATAATACACAGTGATGTCACAGTACAGAGATAATACACACAGTGATGTCACAGTACAGGGACAATACACAGTGATGTCACAGTACAGAGATAATACACACACTGATGTCACAGTACAGGGATAATACACACACTGATGTCACAGTACAGAGATAATAGACACACTGATGTCACAGTACAGGGATAATACACACAATGATGTCACAGTACAGGGATAATCCACACACTGATGTCACAGTACAGGAATAATACACACAGTGATGTCACAGTACAGAGATAATACACACAGTGATGTCACAGTACAGGGACAATACACAGTGATGTCACAGTACAGAGATAATACACACACTGATGTCACAGTACAGGGATAATACACACACTGATGTCACAGTACAGAGATAATAGACACACTGATGTCACAGTACAGGGATAATACACACAATGATGTCACAGTACAGGGATAATACACACAGTGATGTCACAGTACAGGAATAATACACACAGTGATGTCACAGTACAGAGATAATACACACACTGATGTCACAGTACAGAGATAATACACAGTGATGTCACAGTACAGGGATAATATACACAGTGATGTCACAGTACAGAGATAATACACAGTGATGTCACAGTACAGGGATAATACACACAGTGATGTCACAGTACAGGGATAATACACACAGTGATGTCACAGAACAAGGATAATATATATAATGATGTCACAGAACAGGTATAAACACAGTGATGTCACATTGGAGGAATATTGATAATACACATGATGATGTCACATCAGAAAACAAAGACAGAGATGAGGCAGAGAAGGGATTTGTTTTGACAGTAAACTTTAAAGCTTCTATATAATGTAAACCTCTGTATACAGAAATCCCCTAGGTGCAGATACACTGGAAGATAATGATTGTTCCTACAGTCTGTAGCATCGGCGTCTCTGCCCCGTACTAGGCAGAGACGCTGTCCCTCTCACCTCCCCGCTCCTGGCGCGGCGTCCTCCAGCGCTTCTCTCCCCGCTGCTTCCGGCACGCGCTCCTTCCCCGGCAGTGTGCTTAGGGCGCGCGCGCGCGTGCTCCCCTCTCTTATAGGGACCGCGCGCGCCGTCCTAAGGAGTCCCCGGCCAATTGCCGGAGGACCTCCCATATTTAAGGCACCTCCTCCAAAATGGAGGTGCCCGAGCAATGTTGTTGCAAAGCCTTCACTCTGCTTCAGCCCTCAGGTCCCGTTACCAGTTACCAGCCAGTCACCTGCCAGATTCCTGCTTGTTACCTGCCAGTCACCTGCCAGATTCCTGCTTGTTACCTGCCAGTTACCTGCCAGATTCCTGCTTGATACCTGCCTGATATCCGTTTACCTGCTTGCAAGCCTGCGGTCCGACGGTCTGCTTTCCGACACCTGTCAGTCTGTCTATGGACCAGCCTACCCGCTCACCTGGGAGCGCTCATCTGCTACCTGCCTGCTCACCTGGGAGCGCTCACCGGCTACCTGTCTGCTAGCCTACCTGGAGGCTCTGCCGTCACTTGCCGTGACCACCTGCCTGTCCAGAGACTCTTGCCTGCTCACCTGGGAGCGCTCACCTGCTACCTGTCTGCTAGCCTACCTGGAGGCTCTGCCGTCACTTGCCGTGACCACCTGCCCGTCCAGAGACTCTCGCCCGCTCACCTGGGAGCGCTCACCAGCCACCTGCCTGCTGTCCTTTTACCCAGAGACTGTCCCTGTCACTTGCCGTGACTACCTGTCCCTCTACCCAGAGACTGTCCCTGTCACTTGCCGTGACTACCTGCCCGTCTTCCCTGGGAGTCACCCGCTTCCTTACAAGGACTGCCCCCTTGTATAGTTGCACAGAGGTTCCACCTCCCAGACCCGTTACACAGTCCTATGTAATAACACAGATAAGATAGCATACTACAATGTGTTGTGTATTTTTCTGTTGCAACGTGTATATATATATATATATATATATATTTACAATATGAGTGGGTCCAGAGTGGAGCTGTACAGGGAAGTTGTCACTCTTCCCCTAGTGGTAAATCTCCTTGCTCGGTTCTGCTGTTGGTTATTAACTCTTATCTGCAAATATCTGACATGTGGTTTTACAGAAAATCCAATATTGCAGCATTTATTATATTCCTTCTGACTGCATGTGAAATTGACAGCAGATGTTGCTGCGTCTCCTGTCAGTGAACCGCAGAAATGGTCAGTGGATTATTTTCTGACGTATATTAACCCATCTATGGAAGCTGCGGGGTTACACTAAAGCTTGATATATTTTAGCAAAAGTACAAAAAAAAAAAAACAACCACCAACACTTTCTGCCCACAATGCACCGCCGCTCCCTTTTGGCCCGTTTAGGGCTGATCTTAGCAGTGTCAGTAATTACTATTCTGATGGCTTGCCCCTGGAAAGCTCTCACTTGTACCTGTGGGGACAGAGAATCCATTTTCCAGGCGCCAGGGAGTCGAAGGCAGAGGCTGACGCCAGTGAAGGGAAGGGGAAGATGATTAATATGTCTTATAGATTCACTGCCTCTTCACTTGTCCTGGCCCTGCCAGTAATTCCTATCCCCTGTGGATCCACCTTGATCACACATAATGGAGGCAGATTGAAAGTTTGAAGACACAGGACTCTGTCTTTCTCTTGGAATTGACATTACCGGGTCACATTAAATGAGTTTTTGGCCTCCCACTCTGTCCTGTTGCTATGATTCGATTGTATTTGCCGCTAGCCGGCTACATAAGCTGAAATCCGCATTCATGAAATATGCAGCGGACGCCGAGGTCATAAATATGACTTTATTAGCATTGTACGGTAATCAGGACCCCGGACAAGGCACATGTCCATCCTTTATTATTCATCTTGCTGGAATGTCTTCTTTTAGTCCCATTAAAGGCAAGAACTCCTCTTTCAAGCTGTTTAATACTGTATGTGTCTAAGCTGGTGGAGATGTCACTGCAAATGGCGTGCAACCCACCAGTACAATCTGACAGTTACCTACTAATGGTCCAATGTCTAACTGGGGAGCCAAGTGCCTACCAGTAACATTGATTCTGTGGACCAGCTACATGCAATGATTACATGACCCTTGTGCACAAATTTCCAGTTCGTAGATTCTCTATCCATTTGACTGGACAGGTGGTTGCATTGTGCGTGCAACTACATCTCCACTGGAGAATACAGTGAGGATCCCAGGAGGTGGCATTTATGGCACTTTTGATGATACATGTTCATACAGCAGCTGATGGTTTGCCTATATATAGTGGAAGAAGTATACCATGCCAAGCATTCCTTGTATGGAGGGCTGGGGGACCTACCGGGGAATTTACCCATTCTCCTGTATGCCAGTCCGGGTATGAATGGGTCTGCAGAGCAACCAAATGGCTTGAAAAATCTTACAATCCTACACATTTTCCATTATCAGTATTGTATTTACATTTCAGAAGCCTGACGGCACAGATTGGTACCTTAGTGTCCCCCTATTAGATTAAAGTCAGCTCCACCGGCCGATTCTCGCCCAACACATGATGTTAGACAGAGGAAGGAATGGGCATGTTGAATTTGAACTTGATTTTTTTGTTTTCTCTGGAGATGAAAACCCTTCCCATATGGAAAACACATGAAAGTTTTGCCGAACCAAGTGTTCATGTGTATGAGGGACTTGGAGAGATCACTGTTGGCTGAATGAAGACACGTACATTTTGTCTAGTAGGCCATTCTATGAAGGAGTATTCCCATCCTAATATGTCATGGCATACCACAAGGGTATGCGGTCAGTTAGTGATCAGTGAGGTCTAACCTCAAGGACCTCCATCGACCCTGTCAGAGAGCTGTCTCCTTTCTTTTGAGCGGCTGGAGTCATGCTGAATGGAGCCGTGTTGCAGCAGGTTGACGGGAATGCACCTGTGCAAAGGAAAATTATGAAGGAGATACAGCGCTAAAGTGCACTACAGCGGGGGTTCTAGAGGACAGACCACCAGCGATTATTAAGTAGTGTCATAACTTAGCGATATGCCGTCACTTATGGAGATTGGATCACAACTTTCTGAGATTAGGGATAATATTAATAATATTGGCAAGAAGTATGGCAAGTGACCTCTACGGTTGCATTCACGCCATTACTTCAGCAATGTAAACACAGATTAGCAAGGAACCATGGACTGACATTGCTAAGCACGACATACACACGAGATGACTGGGGGCGAAAGATGCTTCAGCTGATGGTCCAGCCGGCAGCTATCTCAAACATAGGATTTCTCTCTTGGCCGAGCACCTGTATGTTCTTGATGAGAGACATGTCTAGTGGTGGCTTATCTTTGGGAGAACAAAAGGATCATGTTGGATCCTAAACTTCCTTGACAATCTATTGTTCTGGGCCGCCATACACATTAGCGTGTTGGCCGAACCTATGGATATTGGCGGGTTGAGCTGAAATTATTTTTGTGTTTTGTGGCTAGGGGATCTGAACAGTGAATATGGGTATTTTTCTATATGCAGTGCCATTTAAAGTGAATAAAAATCCAAGCTTAGGGTAGCACGGTGGCTCAGTGGTTAGCACTATAGCCTTGCAGCGTTGGGGTCCTGGGTTCAAATCCCACCAAGGACAACATCTGCAAGGAGTTTGTATGTTCTCCCCGTGTTTGCGTGGGTTTCCTCCGGGTTCTCCAGTTTCCTCCCACACTCCAAAGACATACTGATAGGGAATGTAGATTGTGAGCCCCAATGGGGACAGTGATGATAATGTCTGTAAAGTGCTGTGGAATTAATGGCGCTATATAAGTGAGTAAAATAAATAAATAAAATAAAGCTTCAAGTTGGCCATACATACGCGATATGACCATTTGTTCAGCAGTCAGTTATCTCTCCAGACTCCCACATCCACAAGAGTGCTCAACTCATCCGAACCCTCATGTGTTTTCAAGGAGGAAAGAAGCAGAAGCCACAGCCAAGTGTCCCCTTAAAACAAAAGGAACAGCAACATTCACGTTGCCCAATGCTTCTCTCCACCAACAGATGTTTGGAGGCCCCGATACCCATCAGACGGTCATCCGGTACTGTTGAAATTGGTGGGTTTGTTGGACTTTCATCTAATGTTTAGGGGGGTCTTTACTCTCTCATCCGTAATAATGTGCCACCTTTTAGTTTAGCTCAGCCAATATTCTCATTTGCAACGCCTCCTCATTCACAACTCCACAATTCTCTTGCTGAGAGAATCACATTTCTCAGCCACATTCTCGTAGACGTTAACTAAAATATTCATTTGTATTATACCCCAGATTGTCATTTATGTTGCTTTGTGCAGAAACAATGCCATGCACACAATAAGTATTATACAATAACTAGATATGTTAATGTCATCAATTTTGATAATAAGGCTGTTTCGGAATTGCCGTAATATGAGCCAATGGGATCAACATTAACCGTGAGATGGGAAGTTTTGCAATACAGATATGTGTATTGTACTGCACACAGACAGAACATCGCTTTTAAAACTGAAAATGGAGGAATAATCACCTTCAAGCAGACCTGTGGATCCAGCGAAGACTGCTCCAGAGGACTGTGCCGACTTTGGAAGCAAAGTCTTCTCCATTTGGAAGTCAGAGGTCTGCTGAAGCCTGTGAGCTGTCAAGTGTCTAGAAGAGTGCATCATCAATGAAACATGTGAGGAGGACGTGTTCTACAAGTCATCTGCTTGTTGCAGTTAATCACAGCCTTCAATGTTTCTTTGACCTCCAACCAGAACAGTCATTACTTCCAGATCTCCAAAGTAGCCTGCGCTGGATCCACAGGGTTGCTGGTAGGGGAGTATGCCTCCAAGCCTAAAAAAAAAATCTTTTTTGCAGGACCAGTCACCCATCTAATGAATGGGTGACTCCCAACTCCCCATGATACTTGTTGGAGGACATGAGGATTAGGTAGTTTTCACCAATCCTTCTTTTGAATAGGAGAAAAGCCACCACCAGAGGTGTCTGGCAGCAGCTTAATTCACTCTTCTTATTGAAAGAAAGTGCACAATCTCCCTAGCTAAGTGTACATGGATAAAGAGGAGGTCAGATATATAGATTAGATAGCTGTCTACTGCTATCAGGCAGGCCTTTATATCTCATGCCAATATTTTGAAGGGAATCTGTCACCAGGTTTTGTAATCAGAGAGAATCAGATCTACTAGTGCTCTGAATGCTGAGCCTTGTATAACTGCACCCACACCACTGATTGGCAACTTTCTGGGTACAATGTGTATTGATAGAAAGCTGCCAATCAGTGGAGGTTGTGTAGTTGGACGACGAGGCATGAGACACCTAGTTCTATAATGATAATCTGCTAATAAAACACTGATTTTATTGAAACAGCAACACAGCCTAGTAAGTGACACATCGCTGAAATTAGGCGATCATGCTGCTCTCAGATTATACCAAAGAAACATAATAAGTAAATACCCTACAGTAAATATATAAATAAACAGCAATAGTACATGAAAATATAGGGTACTTGGTTAACATAATTTTGATGAAAAAAAATGCAAACATCCATCCCACCACTTCACTGTGGCCCTATTTGGGACAGTCCTGACTCTAATATTAAAACCTTATAGTTTGCCAAGTGACATGCATGGGGATTCGGGCTGAGCCCAGCTAGTACACACACAGCCGTGAGGAACAACATGAATAGAATGTCCAGCTCAAGGAAAAAGCCAGACCACACCTTTATATGCACATGGTGCAAACAGACGAAAAAAAAACTAAAGAAATGAAATGGGATACAAACTGGTGTTCATGCAGTATGTAAGCGCATGTTTTTTTCAGTCTGTTTGCACCATGTGCATCTAAAGGTGTGGCCTGCCTTTTTCTTGAGCTGGATATTCTATTCATGTTGTTCCCTATGGCTGTGTGTCTACTAGCTAGGCTCAGCCCTTCTCAGCCCTTATCCACATGTATGTCACTTGACAAACGATAAGGTTTTAGTATTAGAGTTAGGACTGTCCCAAATTGGGTCACCGTGAAGTGGTGGGATGGCTTTTGCATTTGTTTGATCAAAATTATGTTAACCAAGTACCCTATATTATCCACATGCATGCAAATTCCCTTTAATAGCACCAGCTTTCTTAAGAATGTCTTTATGGCATATGGAAAACAGTGTAGTCCCATCAAAACTAAAATGTTTGAGTGACTGACATGTTGCTCAGAGGAGAACTTTATCCTTTAAAATACATATTCGTGTTCTAGAAAATCCAGAAACACTTAGAGCTGTTTCTACAGAATAAGCGGTGTATGTATAGGGGATATATTGTTTCTGAATATAGGTCATAGCATTTCCTATGTTTGTCTTTTTTTATGATAAGCTTTTTATTGCTTCGGCTGTAGCGGTCGCTTCCGATCCAACTTCAAAGTCAGATAATCACATAAGGACAAATATACCATTACCAAGTCAGACCGAGGTGGAGTCTTTAACTCTTGAGCTTAACACAGCAAAAAGGAGTCTACAGCTGTTCCCAGCAGATATACCCAGACACCAGGAAGCCCATGGTAACCCAGAAATTGTGGCTTCATTACTTTCCATCATTCATTTCCCTTTATTTGCCAACTGGCCAAAACCAAATATTCTCTTATGCAGTAAAAACTAGGAAATACAGTCTCATGTGTGAATTGTACTATCCAACGTGACTTTCTGTGCCGAGTTTGGGGTTGAAATTTCATTTTTTATAGCAAAAAATTAATTGTAGAGTGTGCTTTATAATTAAAGAAGCCCTCCTCCTCCCATCAATTTTTTTATCCTTTTAATATATTGCAAGCATCCTATTATATAGCCCTGTGCACTTATAATTGCTCATTTTGCATTTCTACCCAGCTAATTCTTCTCTTTTCCATTAGGTCTATGACATCACATGATTGAAAACAGACTAGCTGAATCCTTCTAAGCTCTATGTAGAAACAGGAAGAGGAGGTAGAGCTAGGCTGCCAGGGACTTTGCAGTGATGTACAGTCATGGCCAAAAGTATTGAGAATGAGACAAATAGTAATTTTTCCAAAGTTTACTGCTTCATTTTTTGTAATGGCAATTTGCATATACTCATGAATGTCAAAGAGTGATCAGCTTAACAGCAATTACTGTACTTGCAAAGTCAATATTTGCCCAGAAAATGAACTTTAACCCCCAAAACACATTTCAACATCATTGCAGTCCTGCCTTAAAAGGAGCAGCTAACATCGTTTTAGTGATTGATCCATTAACACAGGTGTGGGTGTTGATGAGGACAGGGCTGGCGATCAATCAGTCATGATTAAGTAAGAATGACATCACTGGACTCTTTAAAAGGAGGCTGGTTCTTGGTATCATTGTTTCTCTTCAGTTAACCATGGTTATCTCTAAAGAAACACGTGCAGCCATCATTGCACTGCACAAAAATGGCCTAACAGGGAAGAGTATCGCAGCTACAAAGATTGCACCTCAGTCAACAATCTATCGCATCATCAAGAACTTCAAGGAGAGAGCTTCCATTGTTGTCAAAAAGGCTCCAGGGCACCCAAGAAAGACCAGCAAGCGCCAGGACCGTATCTTAAAACTGTTTCAGCTGCGGGATCGGACTACCAGCAGTGCCGAGCTTGCTCAGGAATGGCAGCAGGCTGGTGTGAGTGCTTCTGCACGCACTGTGAGGCAGAGACTCTTTGAGCAAGGGCTGGTTTCAAGGAGGGCAGCAAAGAAGCCACTTCTCTCCAGAAAAAACATCAGGGACCGACTGATATTCTGCAAAAGGTACAGGGAGTGGACTGCTGAGGACTGAGGCAAAGTCATTTTCTCTGATGAATCTCCTTTTCGATTGTTTGGGACATCTGGAAAACAGCTTATTCTGAGAAGAAGAGGTGAGCGCTACCACCAGTCTTGTCTCATGCCAACTGTAAAGCATCCTGAAACCATTCATGTGTGGGGTTGCTTCTCAGCCAAGGGAATCGGCTCACTCACAGTCTTGCCTAAAAACACAGCCATGAATAAAGAATGGTACCAGAGCAACTTCTCCCAACCGTCCAAGAGCAGTTTGGCGCCCAACAATGCCTTTTCCAGCATGATGGAGCACCTTGCCATAAAGCAAAGGTGATAACTAAATGGCTCATGGAACAAAACATAGAGATTTTGGGTCCATGGCCTGGAAACTCCCCAGATCTTAATCCCATTGAGAACTTGTGGTCAATCATCAAGAGACGGGTGGACAAACAAAAACCAACAAATTCTGGCAAAATGCAAGCATTGATTATGCAAGAATGGACTGCTATCAGTCAGGATTTGGTCCAAAAGTTGATTGAGAGCATGCCAGGGAGAATTACAGAGGTCTTGAAGAAGAAGGGGCAACACTGCAAATATTGACTTGCTGCATTAACTCATTCTAACTGTCAATATAACCTATTGGTACTCATAATATGATTGCAATTATATTTCTGTATGTGATATAAACATCAGACAAACACTAATAAAAACCAGAGGCCAGCAGATCATGTGAAAATATAATTTTGGTGTCATTCTCAAAACTTTTGGCCATGACTGTAGAATTGTAGTTCTAATGATGACTCATGCAAGGAAAATTGACCTCCTGTTTCTACATAGAGCTTAGAAGGATTCAGCTATCATTTTTTAATCACGTGATCTCATAGACCTAATGGAATAGAGAAAAATTAACTGGGTAGAAAGGCAAAATGAGCAATTGCAAGTACACAGTGCTATACAGTATAATATAATGACTGCAATATATTAAGAGGATAAAAACTTTGATAGAAATGCTTCTTTAAAGAAGTTTTCTTGCTATTAATTGATATCGATTTTTTTTTACACCTCATAGTTTATGAGTGACAGATGCCATTTAACATATCTATCACCCATAGGCTTTCATGGCATCCGTCAAATGCATCCAAATTGAAAAGCTACTGAAAGGATCATGATTCATGACATATCCAGCAGCCATCCTTTTCCATTTAAAAAAAAAAAGTAAATGTTTATAAAATATATATTTTTTACTGGACTCCATGGTATAGAATAGAATAGTCTACTAGACTCTTCCAAGCTTTTTTGTGCTACACTGACATATGCCCATCACATGCAAAAAAGGACATTATTTTTGCCCCCATCTGGCAATTTAGTATGTACTTTGAGAGGTATAATAACCACCAGTCACTTGACCGTTATGGCTGTTGGTTGGCTGCAGGATCAGCCAATGGGGATAAAGCAATAAAATAAGTTATACTCATCTTTGAAGTTCACTCTCCACTCCAGTGCTATGGTTTTGATGAGCAGAAGCGATGACATCACCAATCACCTGACCACTGCAGCTGCTGATTGGTTGTAGCGTTAGGACTTCTGACCCAGAAGCCAATCAGAATCCGGAGCTGAACAGGGTCCAGACTCCTGAGCCTGCAACCAATGAACGGTGGCAGCGGTCAGGTCATTGGTGGTCGGTGATATTATTGCTATTGGTCCAATGGAGCCAATCATGTCAGCAGTGCTGGAATGGAGTGCAGGGGTGAGTACAGCTCCTTTTATTGTTTTACCTCCCATGACTACCCAATGGCAGCTTTAACATTTGTGCAGAGAGCACTTTTAAAGGAAATCTGGCACCAACTTTTCACTGCCTTGCCTGAGAGCAGCATTTTGTCGGGGATGAGACCTCGATTCCATTGATGTATCACTTACTGGGCTGCTTGCTGTATTCCTTATAAAATCACTGTTTTATCTGCTGCAGATCTAGCAGTGCTCTGAATGCTGAGCTTTATATAACCCCGCCCACACCATTGATTGGCAGCTTTCTGTGCACACTCTGCATAGGCAGAAAGCTGTCAATTAGTGTTGGGGGCATGGCTAGATTACATGACAGCCGGTTTACTAGTCTTCTACTGATAATCTCCTGCTGATAAAACTGTGATTTTATCAAAACTGCATAAAGCAGCCCAGTAAGTGACAAATAGCTGCAATCATCAGGGTCTCTGTCTCTACATTGTGCTGCTCTCAAATTAGATGGAAACACCTGGTGACAGATTCCCTTTAAACATAAGCAGGGGGTTGGACCAGATGACCCAGGAGGTCCCTTCCAACTCTACCATTCTATGATTCTATGATTCTATGATTCTATAACATAGAGCCCAATGGGTTGTGGGTGATGCAGGCAGGACCGGTTCTTCAGAGTGACAGTCGCTTTTTGTACTTGTTTTCTATCCGGGGTGAGAAATTAGGATTCTAAATAGAGGATCCTTTCCTACAAAGTGTGAATGTCCTAATGAGATGTATGAAAGTGGCTTTCAGCAGTTGGACAGCAGCTCATCATCTATTATCAGATGTTTTTTGTCTAGTTCTGTGTGTTTTGTTCTTTTTTTGTTTTTACCCAATTAGGGTTTTTTTTGCGCCTTTTTTGAAGTCTATTTTATATGCACTCACCTGTTTTTTTGCTTTGAGCCTTGCAATTCCAGATGTTGCTTTTTTTTGCATCTATCAATTGCGACTTTTTAAAAAGTCGTAAAAATTGTCGCAATTTCTCTTACGTCTTCTCCGCTGTATTTATGAGTACGCCGGTAATTTGGTGCAATATTTGCACTTTTGACGCCAAAAGTTTCAAGAATAGCTCAAGACAGGAAAAAAAAACTATTTTAACTTTGCACTAAATTCATGAATTGCGCCACCGTTTTGATGAATTTGGCGCCAAAACCGGCATTGAATACCACAAGACAAAAAGGGAAAGGGACTTAAAAAAAAGATAAATCGGAGCCTTAGACGTAGAGTTGGATCCTCCTCTGTGTAATGCCGTGAAGTATACTGCGGAGTATAAACTTCTTGTCAACAGATAAGACTTTGGCAGGAGTGTGAGGCTACGTCTCTTAAAGTGGAGGGCATCAAAGTAATCGGGTGGGCATGGCTGCTTGTTAGTAGAGCAGCAGTGTGAAACCCCCTCTGTTATGTGACCCGTCGGCAAGGAGCAAATATTACAAAACAGGAAGAGAAGAGCTTCACAGCTGGAAAAAGATGGTGTATGGAGAAGAAAGTATCCGAGATGACAGAAACCAGCCGAGGAAGCGACACTAACAAACAAGCGCCAGGAGTGTGGATAGCCCTCGCTGTCAGGATGCCATACAGCTCTTATCAAATCTCTGCTTCCAAATGTACAGAATCAACCCATGCACTGGAACAATATCTGCCACCACATACCAGCTATTGATAACAACACACCCAATACCATCCTTCCCTGGCACACATATCACACTGATGCAGTGTCCACCTATTAAGGCCACACATCGCATGCATAAAATGGAGCCTGTCATATGCAAAAACAATATATATCTGCATTTATAGGGCGAATCAGCAGATAAAGAGTGTTAAAATGCTGCCTGGGACTTTGAGTGACAGTTCACTCTTCACCACATCTGTACAGAACGATCTGTCAATCAAGGTGCCAGGGAGTGATTACAGTCACTGCTTACAGTGCAGGAAGCGATGACCGTGTAACGTGGCATGGGCTGGTAGCCATGGGCAAGGTACATGTGCTTTACGCCCCGGCATGTTACATGAAGGTAGGGCTGGGTGTGTAGACTTGTGATTTGTCGGCACTATGCCCGTGCAGGCCACATGTAACCGATGACGCTGGTTTGTCAGGATCAGATGTTTCACAGTTCAATAAGACCTCCGATGGGAGACCACCAGTCAAAAATAAACTTTTTACTGACCGATAACTGAGAATGGATTATATACAGGAGATACACAAATATTGATGAACATTTCTTTTACAACCTGAAGAATTTTCCCACACATAGATTCCATCCTCTTTTCTCACATTTCCTCTTTCCTCTTTACTTCACCACAGCCCAGCTCAGTATTACAGTCCAGTTTGTAAGAGTCATGTGCTCAACCTGCATCTCCGCATCTTTTTCTCCTTAGTGAAGCTACTTGGCCCCTATGACCGTTACTTATCTCTTCTGTCTCTGACGCTCTGGAACTCCTGCCTGGGGCACTCTCTTCGTCTTACATACTCTGTCCAGTTTAGGTCCGTTACCTTTCCGAGTTATAAACTTTTGGCCGTACTGCTAGGCATCCTGACCCAGGGCCTGTCTACGATCACTCTGTTTTTTCGGTCATTTTTCTCCTTTACTCTCCATTTTGGATCTCGCTATCCTCTGTCTCTTCCCTCGGTAGGCACACACACGTCATGCAACACTGCTCACGCTAGACCTTAGTCTCTTCTCTAGGCACGCTGGGCCCCTTCTCACTTTCTGACAGGAACTCTGTCTTCAGCTTAGCCCCTCCCACTATGGGCTAGTTCCAACCATTAACTCTCACTTTCCCTACTGTCAAACTGCACTCCTCAGTAACATCATTAACATATAGCACAATTCACATTACACAACATAACAAGATACTTGTTCTTCAAAGGGGGAACGTGGGCAATATGTCAATCTCCTTACATTTCCCCCTTCTTTAATGATAGCCGTCCTCGAACATCCAGGACCTGTAAATCACCAACATGACTCGTCATCACACAACAAACACCGAAAACAATGTAAGATCCTCTTCCACTCATAGAGCAACATTGGCACAGCTATTTAAATGCATAATTACCTTATTTCTGCAGGTAAATAGCATTTTTGCACATGAAAAATTCCTTCTAAGTGCAAATAGTCTGCAAAAAAGGGAATTGGAAAGAGAAAGAAACAGCTCAATGTTTCCTTGAATATTATTTGCTGTTGTTTAAATAGCACCAACATATTCTGCAGTGCTGTACAGAGATTGTGATCATACACTCTCTCTCACAAACACTTCCTCTAATTGCATTGGAAGCCAAAAACTAATAAAACTTTAGGACTTTTTTTTATATTTTGTAGTCTGTTTAATTCTGAGCTGGTTGGTTGAGGTCTAGGTCCTGAGACCTTCACTGATTGCTCGAAAGACTTTTTAGAAGTGTGCAACTCAATGACTCTGTATGATTTCCTATTATAGGGGTTGTCCAGGTGCTATGATGAAAGCCTGCAGTCACTCTATGTGACGGCAGACTTCTGAGTCCTCATAGGGTGCACCACAAGCTGTTGGAATTCTCCGGTTCCGGCGGCAAGAGCAAGCGGTCAAGTGACAGCAAGTATGCGATTTGCATACTTCAAGCCACATTCCGACTAGACGTGGGCGGCCTCGCTCAGTACAAGTGCACGTCTAGTGGGCATGTGACTGCATGTATACAAATCACATACTTGCGGTCTCGTGATTGCCCATTCTCGCTGCTGGCACTGGAGAATGACATAGAGTGACTGCAAACTTTCATTACAAACCTGGACAACCCCTTTAAACCACAACTCCACTCTGTGTATGTGTTCAGGCAGCAATGTGCGCTCTTGCCTCCAAGAGCTGAGCAGTCTAAGGGCTCACATGAGCGTGTACCTTGGATGAGTGCAATCCGATAAAAAGGGGATTGCCCTCTGACCAATGTTTCTCAATGAGGACGTGCAGATCTGAAATTTTTTCTCAGCTGTATTCAGCATGCTGTGGTTTCACTCCGAAATCTGATAGGTGCGGACAGGGCCGGCGTCAGCACCCGGCGCACCCGGGCAAATGCCGGGGCCCTGAGCAGGCAGATGGGCCCACTGGCGGTCGCGCACCCCGCTGGGCTATGGGCGGAGGAGAGCGGTGTCAGCACCCGCCCTTCTCCGCCACTTGCTCAGGGCCCCGGCAGCCGGATACTTACCTCTCCCCGTGCCTTCGCAGATCTGCTGTCTTCCTGCTCTGCGCTCCCTGTGACGTCTCAGGTCAGAGGGCGCGGTGACGTCTTTCCACCACGCCCTCCCCTGAGCCGTCACAGGGAGCGCTGAGCGGGACAACGCCGACAACGCTGGAGTTCGGACCCGAGCAGCAGGTAGCAGGTGAGGAGAAGGGAGGTGAGTATTTGATTTTTTTTTTTTAATGTATGGAGGCATGGGGCAGTATAAAT
This sequence comes from Phyllobates terribilis, assembly GCF_046119375.1. Taxonomy (NCBI): domain Eukaryota; kingdom Metazoa; phylum Chordata; class Amphibia; order Anura; family Dendrobatidae; genus Phyllobates; species Phyllobates terribilis. Next base: position 150,375,597 of record NW_027362768.1, read on the forward strand.
AGAAGGGGGGGTGGCATCCTCCATGGAGCATTATAAAGAGAGGGGGGGGCATCCTGCATGGGGCATTATAAAGAGGGGGGGGTGACATCCTGCATGGGGCATTATAAGGTGGGGAACAGCCTGCATGGGGCATTATAAAGGGGGGGGGCAGCCTGCATAGTGCATTATGTGGGGGGGAACAGCCTGCATGGAGCATTATAAGGGGGGGGCAGCCTGTATGGGGCATTATGTGGGGGGTAACAGCCTGCATGGAGCATTAAAAGGGGGGGGGCCTGTATGGGGCATTATGTGGGGGGTAACAGCCTACATGGAGCATTATAAGGGGGGGGACAGCCTGTATGGGGCATTATGTGGGGGGTAACAGCCTGCATGCAGCATTATATGGGGGCCAGTATCCTGTATGGAGCGTTATAAGGGGACCAGTATCCTGTATGGAGCGTTATATGGGGGCCAGTATCCTGTATGGAGCTTTATAAGGGGACCAGTATTCTGTATGGAGTGTTATATGGGGGCCAGTATTCTGTATGGAGCCTTATATGGGGGCCAGTATTCCGTATGGAGCCTTATATGGAGGCCAGTATTCCGTATGGAGCCTTATATGGAGGCCAGTATTCCGTATGGAGCCTTATATGGGGGCTAGTATTCCGTATGGAGCCTTATATGGGGGCCAGTATTCCGTATGGAGCCTTATATGGGGGCCAGTATTCCGTATGGAGCCTTATATGGGGGCCAGTATTCCGTATGGGGCCTTATATGGGGGCCAGTATTCCGTATGGAGCCTTACATGGGGGCCAGTATTCCGTATGGATCCTTATATGGGGGCCAGTATTCTGTATGGAGCCTTATATGGGGGCCAGTATTCCGTATGGAGCCTTATATGGGGGCCAGTATTCCGTATGGAGCCTTATATGGGGGCCAGTATTCCGTATGGAGCCTTATATGGGGGCCAGTATTCCGTATGGGGCCTTATATGGGGGCCAGTATTCCGTATGGGGCCTTATATGGGGGCCAGTATTCCGTATGGGGCCTTATATGGGGGCCAGTATTCCGTATGGGGCCTTATATGGGGGCCAGTATTCCGTATGGAGCCTTATATGGGGGTCAGTATTCCGCATGGAGCCTTATATGGGGGCCAGTATTCCGTTTGGGGCCTTATATGGGGGCCAGTATTCCGTATGGGGCCTTATATGGGAGCCAGTATTCCGTATGAAGCGTTATATGGGGGCCAGTATTCCGTATGGAGCCTTATATGGGGGCCAGTATTCTGTATGGAGCGTTTTATTGGGGCCAGTATTCCGTATGAAGCGTTATATGGGGGCCAGTATTCTGTATGGAGCGTTATATGGGGTCAGTATTCTGTATGGAGCGTTATATGGGGGCCAGTATTCTGTATGGAGCGTTATATGGGGCCAGTATTCTGTATGGAGCGTTATATGGGGGCCAGTATTCTGTATGGAGCGTTATATGGGGCCAGTATTCCGTATGGAGCATTTTATGGGGGCCAGTATTCTGTATGGAGCGTTATATGGGGACCAGTATTCCATATGGAGCGTTATATGGGGGCCAGTATTCCGTATGGAGCATTTTATGGGGGCCAGTATTCTGTATGGAACATTTTATGGGGGCCAGTATTCTGTATGGAGCTTTTTATGGAGGCCAGTATTCTGTATGGAGTGTTATATGGGGGCCAGTATTCCGTGTGGAGCGATTCACCGGTTTCTGAGCTATTGTGGAATTTACAATAGATATCACTCATGTAATGTAAGAAGTGAAATCTTTGCATTGTACTATATATATATTTCTCTGCGGTATCCGTGCATCATGAATCCTGGTATGTGTTAAAGGGGCCCACTGAGACTCTTTCGCCCGGGGCCCAGAAAAACCTGGAGCCGGACCTGGTTGCGGACCATCAGAGTGGCATCCGATTTTTACAGATACATTACAATTCTATAACATAAGAAATGGTAAATGGTCCTGTAAAAGATTAATAACAGCTGCTGTAAAAAAGCGGATTGCATATGGACAGCACATGGATGACAAGTAAGAAAAAATCATTTCTCTTTTCTGGATGAAAATCGGAGCGATATTTTTATACGCTCTTGTGACCCGAGCCTGAGAATAATTTTGTGCAATCGTTAGGGTTCTCGGGACCAGGACCCTGTGGACGTGCATAAAATTAAGGGGCCTAGAAGATCTTTAAAATCTTTTCCAAAAGTTTAGTTACTCTTACAAAGCGCAAAAGCAGAGCACCCTACAAACTCCATATAAATGCTTGTGGTTGGCTTCGAATCTAAGATTCCAGCACTTATCAGAACTAATAGAAAGATGTTTATTATTTTTTTACTCTTACAAGCAATCATGGCACAACTTCTGTTTTTTTTTTTTTTTAATTTTAGAACGACTTAAAAAATGATGGCTGAGCTCTGCTGTGAGCCGCAAGGTCAGAGTTGCTTTTAGACACTTGTGATAAATGATACCTGTAAGTGGCCCCAGTTCTTCATGACAGTTGCAGGTCCATCTCCAGTTTAATGCTTTGCCTATAGATTAAATGAATGTTATGGATCCACATTTCTCCTATTTAAAGGGGATCATCTACCGCCAGATTTAACCATACAAATTCATACAGTATAAACCCCTTCACGACTGGGCACTTTTTCATTTTTCCACTCCCCCCTCCCCCCCTTCCTTTACCAAGAACCCTAACTTTTATTTTTTTTTCCATTGACACAGCCAATTGTTTGTTTTTTGGACAAGCTGTAGTTTTGAATGATTTTTGAACTTTTCATTTTATTGTAAAGTATACTGAAATAAAAATCAAAGTGGAGTGAAATGGTGGGAAAAAAAATGCAATACAGGTTTGTTTGTTATTTTACAGTTTTAGTTTTTACGGTGCTCAGTCTATGGTAAATATAAAAGAACACATAGAGAAAGCATTTTATATCCTTTCTGGATTTTTACTTTTTTTTCACAGTAAGTACATTAGCCTCACCAGGTCTAAGAAATTTATTTAATATTGTGTGCAGTGGAATCTGGTAATAGATCTACTTTAACACAATGTAGGCTTGTCAGGTGTCGTAGATCCTAATTATACAACCAGTAGATTGATAACTAATGGTTCTTCTCTGATCCTTAGTAAATAATTGATATTCATGTGCTGGTCCGAAACGCGTTAAGTTCATGTGTATCCCCATTTTTCTATGGCTTTTTCTATAACTTTTTTAATGGAGTAACTTTAATAAATTTGATTTTTACCTATGGGTAGACTGTAGTCCGCAATCCACTGCTTTAGGACTTGTGCAGACGACTGTCTTTTCAGTCCAAGTACGATCCTACAAAAATCGGATTGCACTCAGACCAATGTTATTTTATGGGGCTGTGTACATGTCCAATTTTATTTTTTTCTTTGGACAGAGTCTGTCCAAGAAAAAAAATAGCAGCATGCCCAATTTGCATCTGATTTGTACTTTCAAGTCAATGAGTTGGTGGAAAAATCAGACTGCACTCGGATGACATCTGAGTGCAGTCCTATTTTCATGGACTGACCTATTTTCATGGACTGACAGAATTGAGAAGGTGGAGAATTTTTTTTCCATGTTCTCATTTGAGAAAATTAGAAAATCGGATCACAATATGATCAAATGGAGTTTGATCTGAGTGTGATTAACATAGTAGGAACAAATTTCTCAGATGAGAGAAAATACTGTTGTGTGACCCTACCCTAGCCGTAGTCTCATAATTGTGGACTCTGTTATATTAAATAGTTGTCATTTTTTACCATATTCCACCAGCAGCATCCTTGTGTTATCTGTTCTTGTGATTAAAAAGGGGTAAACACAAAGTTGGACCAGTTCTTCAACAAATGAGTATGGAAACTTCCTGACAACCGATGTTGCGTGTTGGGTACGTTGAATTTCAGCACCTGAAACTTTTTTTTTCCCCGAGAAATAAGCTACTACACCGATGTCTTTCCTTCTCCATCCTTATAAAAATATGCTTGCTTGGCCAAAACCATCAGGCATGGTTATGGGGAGTTCAGGAGAGATGGCTGTCATTCTAAGAAGCAGGTATACGAGCAAGTCATGAGAACCATACCGGCAGTCAGGACGCCCGAAACTGAGCTCAAGATTGGTGCTCCTGCTCTCTGCTTTTTCATTCCCTTTGAAAAGGACAAATAGGCGGGGCTTGAGTAGGAAAGGCTTGCAAATCAGAACTTCTCCTCTATTCAGAGGTGGAACTGCAGCTAACAGTTCCACCAAGTGCAAAGTAATGGGGTCTGCAGAAATAGCAATAACCAAAAAATTGAGCCAGAGCATATGTTGATATACGTGTAATGCATAGGTGCACATTCACACTGTGGCTATTTAACAAACTGACAAAATGAGCATATACCCTGTAGTAAGTAAATAAATAGTAATAGTACATGTAAATAACATAGGGTACTTAGTTTATACTATTTTGATCAAAAAAAGTGTAAAAGACATCCCATCGCGACAAGGTGACCCATCGGAACGGTACCTAAGGCTGCGTTCACACATTGCGTATTTTCCTGCGTTTTTTTACGCTGCGTATTTTCCTGCTTTTTTTACCTGCGTTTTTTTTAAGCAGGTAAAAAAAGCACCTCTATTCACACACTGCGTAAAAAAGCGCAGCAAAAAACGCAGTGTGAAAATGAAGGGTGACATGTGTACTGTCTATGTCCTGTGTGTCTATGTGTCGTGTGTGTGTCCCTAGCAGTGTATGTACAGACTATGGATACTCACCTACCCGATGGATGAGAGACGCGTCTGCTCCGTCCCGCACTTGCAGCATCTGCCGTGAAGCAATCAGCTGACTGTCACGTGACCGGCTTGTAATCAGCTGACCGGAAGACGGTTACAAGCCGGTTACCTAACAGCTGATCGGCTCACCGGCAGATGCTGGAAGCGCGGGATTGGAGCGGACCGGACGCCAATCCCCTGACATCGGGTGGGTGGGTATCCATCCTGCGCCCCCGTAAAAAAGCGATAGAATTACGCAGTGTGTGAACACCGCTGCGTAATTCCATCGCTTATAATGGGCACGATAGAGAGAAAGCGCAGGACGCAGCTGCGTAAAGAATTGACATGCCAATTCTTTAAGCAGCTGCGCTTTCCCGCTGCGTAAAATTACAGTGTCTGAACGGCAAAGTGAATTTCCCATTCACTTTGCTGGCAGACACAAAGCACATTGCGTATTTTCAAAAAGCGCGCTCAAAAAAGCGCGCGAAAATACGCAATGTGTGAGCGCAGCCTAACTCTTGTAGTTCACATCACTATTTGTTAGTAGACTTAAAAATAGATAAGGGCAGTGCAAGACCTTGGGTCCTGAATGTTCAGACTCTTGCCCATGAAAGCTATGTTAACAAAATGAACAGACCAAAAAAAGGGGGTCCACGTTACAAAAACTAAACAAAAACCAAAAAACTGAGCCAGAGCATATGTTGGTATAAGTGCAATGCCCTTAACAGCTCCACCAAGTACAAAGTCATGGGGTACAACCTTCTTTCCATAACAGGTGATGTCCTACCTTCTAACTAGAAAGTTGAATAAAGAGAAGAGAAACACTGTCTAATCAATGTGACTCTTTAAAGGGCTACTCCTTGCATACTTTTCTGCCTTACCTGACATGGGGAATGTAGTGACACAATTGGATGTTGTGCACTTGGATGGTCAAGACTACTGTCTGAGTGATGGCCACCAAGTATCAGGCACTGATTCCAGTTAGAATTGGCTCCATTCAATTCTCAGGACCCGGTCTACTGGCCACATCAGAAATCCTTGCTCACTGCCTTAGAACCTCCTCGTACCTTACAACATCTGTGGTTCTTTTGATTAGCCGGCCTGGCACAAACTCACACGTTAGTAACCCTTCAAGATGACATTGCACCAAGCCGGCAAGAGAAAAGAAGAATCATCATGTAAGAGGTGATTCTCAAGGTTCCTGTCCAGCATCAGTCACAGTTTTGTGATGTACCCAATGGACTGGGAAATGTCAATCCATTTGCATCAACTCTGGTCCCATTAATTAGAATAGGATCCATGCATGATACTTGCTGACCAATGAATAGTCTTGACAACCAGAAGTTCTAGAGCAGGGATGTCAAACTCAACCACACAGAGGGCCAAAATGAAAATCTTGGACAAAGTCTTGGGCCAACCAGTATACAGTATAATGGACCCCACATAGTCCTCCATTCAGAATAATGGGCCCACATAGTCCTCCATACAGTATAATGGCCCAAAATAATCCTCCATACAGTATAATGGCCCTACATAGTCCTCCATACAGTATAATGGCCCTACATAGTCCTCCATACAGTATAATGGCCCCACATAGTCCTCCATACAGTATAATGGCCCCACATAGTCCTCCATACAGTATAATGGGCCCCACATAGTCCTCCATACAGAATAATGGGCCCCACATAGTCCTCTCTACAGTATAATGGCCCCACATAATCCTTCATACAGAATAATGGGCCCACATAGTCCTCCATACAGTATAATGGGCCCCACATAGTCCTCCATACAGTATAATGGGTCCCACATAGCGCCCCATACATTATAATGGCCCCACATAGTCCTTCATACAGTATAATGGGCCCCACATAGTTCTCTATACAGTATAATAGCCCCACATAGTCCTCCATACAGTATAATAATCCCCACATAGTGCCCCATACAGTATAATGGGCCCCACATAGTCCTCCATACAGTATAATGGGTCCCACATAGTCCTCCATACAGAATAATGGGCCCCACATAGTCCTCCATACAGAATAATGGGCCCCACATAGTCCTCCATATAGAATAATGGCCCCAAATAATCCTCTATACAAAATAATGGACCCCACACATAGTCCTCCATACAGTATAATGGGCCCCACATAGTGCCCCATACAGTATAATGTCCCCACATAATCCTCCATACAGTATAATGGACCCCACATAGTCCTCTCTACAGTATAATGGCCCCACATAGTCCTTCATACAGAATAATGGGCCCACATAGTCCTCCATACAGTATAATGGGCCCCACATAGTCCTCCATACAGTATAATGGGTCCCACATAGTGCCCCATACAGTATAATGGCCCCACATAGTCCTTCATACAGTATAATGGGCCCCACATAGTTCTCTATACAGTATAATAGCCCCACATAGTCCTCCATACAGTATAATAATCCCCACATAGTGCCCCATACAGTATAATGGGCCCCACATAGTCCTCCATACAGTATAATGGGTCTCACATAGTCCTCCATACAGAATAATGGGTCCCACATAGTCCTCCATACAGAATAATGGGCCCCACATAGTCCTCCATATAGAATAATGGCCCCAAATAGTCCTCTATACAAAATAATGGGCCCCACATAGTCCTTCATACAGTATAATGGGCCCCACATAGTGCCCCATACAGTATAATGTCCCCACATAATCCTCCATACAGTATAATGGGCCCCACCATAGTTCTCTATACAGTATAATAGCCCCACATAGTCCTCCATACAGTATAATGGGCCCCACATAGTCCTCCATACAGTATAATGGGCCCCACATAGTTCTCTATACAGTATAATGGGCCCCTCACAGTCCTCCATACAGAGTAATGACCCCACATAGTCCTCCATACAGTATAATGGCCCTACATAGTCCTCCATACAGTATAATGGCCCTACATAGTCCTCCATACAGTATAATGGCCCTACATAGCTTTCCATACAGTATAATGGGTTCCTCAAAGTCCTCCATACAGTATAATGGGCCCCTCATAGTCCTCCATACAGTATAATGGCCCCACATAGTCCTCCATACAGTATAATGGCCCTACATAGCTTTCCATACAGTATAATGGGCCCCACATAGTCCTCCATACAGTATAATGGCCCTATATAGCTTTCCTTACAGTATAATGGGCCCCTCATAGTCCTCCATACAGTATAATGGCCCCACATAGTCCTCCATACAGTATAATGGCCCTTCATAGCTTTCCATACAGTATAATGGGCCCCACATAGTCCTCCATACAGTATAATGGCCCCACATAGTCCTCCATACAGTATAAAGTCCTCCATGCAGAATAATGGCCCCACATAGGGGTGGTGGTTCTGGTATTGCGGGCCAAATATAATCACCCTGCGGGCCAAATTTGGCCCCTCTCAACACCCAATATCAGATCAGGTGGGAGACAATTTGTTAACCTGCAACCCTTTGTATTTACTCCAGTCTTGGAGAGGAGCACAAGTAGCCTCTCTTCAGTGGAAGCCATCACCGCTATGCATCTCTAAATATCTTCAATTGCTTCTTCAGCTTAAGAAAAAAAAGAGAGAAAAAAAATAGACAGACCTTGGTCTAATTATGTTGAAGTGGAGCCATTCTAAATCAAATCATATAATGTATGTAATTGTGCTGTAGTTGCCGCTGCCCTTCGAATTTGTTTCTACTGAGATGTGTTCCACTTAAAATAACAAACATAAATGAAGCAAAAGCGCCACAAAAAAAAAGAGGAAAAGGTCGAGAAATTGGCAGTTAGCCTACTTTTAGTAAAGGAAAAGTGAGGCTGCCTCCCTGCACCCAGGGCACGGCTGTGTGGGTGGGAGGGAAGATAAATGGATAAACACAACAACCAGATTTATTTCTACAAGCTCCGGAAAAGCACAAGTTTTCCATAAAGAACTAAATTTGAATGTAATACAGGAGGGTGCAGCAGAGTAAGTGACTTATTGCACGACTGGGAGATAACCTGACAGTCCAGACTGAGAAAGACTGTCTTAGTGCAACATTTACCTCTACTCCCTATCCATTGTTCCAGCATATTTCAGAAGTTTTTGCTTTTTTAACATTTGCTCTATTTATTGTTGTGCAAAAATGTACAGTTATTGAGGGGGAAAGTCCACCAAAAAACATTCTGTATTGTTGTTAGGGGTCCTTTGTTTGGACTCGTAGATATTTACAATCTTTCCTGTTGCCAAAAGCAGGCATTTAAAAGAGTTATCCAGGACTATTTAATTTCTTTACTACTGGTCTAAGAACTACCAGGCAGGTATTTGATAACTACCTGCCTGTTCTGTCAGCACAGAGCGGTCACAGACCGCTCCTGCCAGTGATTCAGCGGCTTCCACTGACATCATATTGACAGAGCAGTGACTTCTCTTCCGCTCTGCTCTGTTGATGGGGCGTAACTGCTGACATCATACTGATTGACTGACTGCTGGCTCCCTGCTACCTAACTGCAGGGAGTCGGCTGTCAATTATTATGACATTAGCAGTCATGGCCTTTCGACAGAGCAGCCCGGAAGAGGAAGAGCTGCTCTGTTCCTCCTGACAAAACTGGTGTAACTGATCCAGGTTTATAGGTCGCCTTGCTTGCACCAGCCTTTTCAGCTTTGCCCATACATTTTCAATAGGATTGAGATCAAGGCTTTGTGATTGGCACTCCAACACATTGACTTTGCTATCCTTAAGCCACTTAGTTAGCATTTTGGCACCATGCTTCGGGTCATTTTCCATTTGGAAGACACATTTCCACCCAAGCTTTAACTTCCTGGCTGATGTCTTGAGATGTTGTCTCAGTATTGCCACATAATCTTCTTTTTTCATGATGCCATCTATTTTGTGACGTGCACCAGTCCCTTCTGCTGCAAAACAACCCCACAACATGATGCTGCCACCCCCATGTTTCACAGTTGGGATGGTATTTTTAGGCTTCCAAGCTTCTCCCTTTTTCCTCCAAACGTAACAATGGTCATTATGCCCAAAAAGTTCAATTTTAGTTTCATCGGACCACAGGACATGTCTCCAAAAATTAAGGTCTTTGTTCCTGTTTGCATTTGCAAACATTAATCTGTTTTTTTTTTATGTTTCTTTTGGAGTAATAGCATCTTCCTGGCAGATTAGCCTTTCACCCCATGTTGATACAATACTCGTTTCACTGTGGTTAATGACACAATCTTACCAGCTTCCACCATCATCTTCACAAGGTCTTTTGCTTTTGTCCTTGGGTTGATATGCACATGTCAGACCAAAGCACATTCATCTCTGGGACACAGAACCCGTCTCCTTCCTGAGTGGTATGATGGCTGGACATTCCATCCTGTTTGTACTTGCGTATAACTGTTTGTACAGATGAATGAGGCACCTTCAGGTATCTTGAAATTGTACCCAAGGATGAGCCAGACTTGTGCAAGTCCACAATTCTGTTCCTGATATCTTGGCTGATTTCTTTAGACTTTCCCATGATGCTACACAAAGAAGCAGTGTGTTTCAGGTGTGCATTAAAATACATCCACAGGCGTGTCTCTAATTAACTCGGATGTTGCCAAAAAATCTATCAGAAGCTTCCAAACACATGACATCATCATATGGGCAGTCCAGATTTGTTTAAAGGCACAGTAATCTTAGTGTATGTAAACTTTTGACTTTGCAGTAAGTAATAAAAATGCCTTAAAACATTCTCTCTCTCTGTCATTATTCTGGCATTTGGTTAATATTAAAAATGATGGTAATCCTAATTGACATAAAACGGGAAAGGTTTATTCTGATTTCATGTGAGGTATTGAGAAAAACATGCATATGTGTCATTTTATATAGTGTATGTAAACTTCTGGTTTCAACTTGTAGTAAAAAAATAATAGTCCTGGACAATTCTTTTAAATGAGTTTCCAGTTTTAGAAAAACTGTCTCCAATGAATTTGTTTTAAAGAAAACAAACTGTGCTTTTCTCCCCCTTCCCTTGTCTATTGCTGGGTCTCTACCACTGCTAAACATGTCTGTTATTGTCTGCACTGCTGACGTTTAGTGTTGAGACACCCCCGTAGTGTTCGAGTTCGGTTCGGTTCGTCGAACACCCGTGTGTTCGCCGAACTGTTCGTCGAACTGTTCGTCGAACACCTTCGAACACCGTTAAAACCAATGGCAGGCAAACAAAAACACATAGAAACATATAGAAAACACCTTCAAAGGTGTCCAAAAGCTGACAAACTGCTCAGAAGACACAACTAACACATGGAAAAGTGACAAGTACATATAGTCATGCGAAAATAAAAGAGGTGGAGGAGTAAAAGGAGGGGGAGACACAGATATAGGCATGTCATGCCCTTCTAAAATCCAAAAAGTGAGAAGCCGACACGGCCAGTCCGCTCCTGCCCGTGCCACCTCCGTGTCGCCGGGTTTGTGCCAGAGCCGCGGTGAACCCTGACGGCCAGCCCCCCTCTCCCAATACTGGTGCCTGTCCGCTGGTGGGTCGAGCGAGCCCCCCTGTGGTGGAGGCAGCTCTAAGCTTTTTAATTTAAATTGTCTCTCTAATTTGAATAAATACACTTTAAATCCATTTACAAGGATCTATTGGAGGGCAAGTCTGATGCCAGCAGCCGCGTAATTCCAGCTCCAGTAGCGTCCACTAAAGCTGCTGCAGTTAAAAAGCTTTTATAAGGATCGAGCTCGGCTGTCCACCGCAAGGCATCCTACTGCCAGTCCCAGCCCCTATGCCTTGGGGTGCCTCCTGATGCTCTTCACTAAGTATCCCATGGTCCCGAATCATTTCCTTTGAAAAAATTAAGTGTCTAAACTACAGGTGGTGTAGCTTGCTTAACAGCCGGGATAATCCGCTGACTAGCAGACACTGCTAATAGGCACAAAGTATTTCCTGGGCTAGATGCAGTTAAAAATTTGTAATTAGATACTCTCGTTGGATGCTGAGAAAGCATTCCATAGAGTCTCCTGGCACGCCATATATGATTCTCTTAAAAAGCTTGGGGTAGGGGTCTAGGGGACCCTTTTATAGCCAAAATCATGGCCCTGTATCGCAATACGTCACCTAGGCTGAAGATAAATGGAACTGTAGCACCCTGAGGGCTCGGTTGCTACAGACGTATTGCACCTCACCCAGAGGTGTGATATCTCACTCTCAGGTAAGGATGGAGTGTGGATCAGGACCCGACACCTGCATGCATTACACCACATTGCCGTGGGGCAGGGCGACCAATATGCCCCTGAGATGGGCACGACAGTCCCTGTCCCTGGCTGGAGTGGGGGGAGGGAACACTGAGGAAGGGGAACCCTGTAGTGCAGGAGCAGGGAGGAAGCAGTTCCTGGGTGCATTGAGAAGGGAGTATAAAAGGTGGGCACCATCTTAGTTCAGTGCAGAGAAGTCTGAGCAGAAGTGGCAGGGAGCAGGGGCTCTGCATGAGCTCTGCTCCGGAGGCGGGCCTAGTAACAGAGGCCCAGGCCTGGAAGAGGGAGAAGGAAGGAAGAGGAGCGGAGAAGGCTCCAGGAACGAGGAATGAAGGGATCCCAGGGGTGCGGACGGGCGAGTCGCCACCGCACGCCCGAATCCACCTGCGTGGAGGGGTCAGGCCAAAGGGGGAGACCGGTCCCCGAACTAGTGGAGGCAGGAAACGACCCTCAGCTAGAAACCGGAGGCTCTGACATTTTATGTGGCGCAGCCCCTCGCTACACCCGCTAGGAAGGCACCACATAGGGTCAGGGAAACTGGCGCCAAGTTTACCAAGAGGAGGCCCGAGGCAGCCGGACAGAAGTGTTGGTAAGAAAGGCCAGACAAAGGACACACAAAGGGGGTCCTGTGAAGTGCTCCAAAGTTATCTGGGAGTTGTCTGAGCCCCTCACCTGGTGAGCACAGTACGACGTGGGCAGCCGTTACCTGCAGACGTGGTCTGGATAATAAGAACTGTGAGTAAAGGCCCTGGACTGCATCACTGACTCCGTGTCGTTACTGCTGCTGCCCTGCACCATCACCCCCATCCTCCGCATACACTGCCCTGAGGCTATACTCCTCCCGTGGGGAGTTATGCTACGCTCTGCTGCACCCACAACACCAGCCTCAGCGGTCTGCCCTGGAGCGGCGGTTCACTCTGACCGCAATCCACGGGTGGCGTAGTCGGACATTTAAACATCAAAACCACATAAATAGTTCCGCCACTGGTTTGACCGCCCTGAGCCACGGAACCGGGTTGCCGCCACGGAGACTACAACCACCAGCATCCACCAAAAAGGGTCCGGCTCCGGGTGTCCCAAGGCCCAGGGGGCGCGTCAGAACATTTTCATCACCTTTCACAATCACCAATGGGACAAGGCAGGGATGTTCTCTGTCCCCTCTCTTATACATCCTAGTGACGGAGCACCTGCTCTCATCAATTCGCCATAACCCCAATATTAGGTGGATTGAGGTGGGAGGCACCGAGTACAAGTGCTCTCTATTTGCTGATGATGTCCTAGTATATATCACTCAATCACATATATCCATCCCTGCTGTTATGGCTGAAATAGATCACTTTGTTACATGGTCAAATTTTAAAATCAATGCAGCGAAGTCTGAGGCCCTCGATGTCTCCCTCCCCAAATCCATATAGGATTCCATCCAGTCCAACTTTCCCTTTGCCTGTCCCTCACAGGGTATCAAATACTTAGGAATTCCTATTCATAGAGACCTCTCCCATCTATGTTATCTTAATTTTGGGCCCTTTATTGAACAACTCCATACAGACCACGGTTGGCAAGTTAGAACTGTAAGATTCACTACGTGAACCGCTGGTGTTTTGTGGAAAAGCACATGTACACTGCGTTCCAAATTATTATGCAAAAAGTGTTTAGGAGTGATAAGGGAAGAATTTGTTTGTTTGTCAGTTAAACTCATTGATGGTGATGTGTGTCAGGGCTCTTTATATCACTGTAAGCAATTGCAGACACCTGTGCTAATTAGTTTGGCAGGTGTGTCCAATGAAAGGCAAGACTACTTAAGAAGGCTCTCTCACATTGTTAAGCAGCCTACATTTTCTGCCAAAATGGGAAAGAAAAAGGATGTGTCGGCTGCTGAGAAGCAACAAATTGTGGAGTGTTTAGGTCAAGGCATGACTACAATCAACATTGTGCGATGATCAGGATGAAGTGTCTTGGCAATCAAGAAGTATGTAGCTGATTCACAGTACACACGTGTGCGTGCTGATAAGGGCAAATTGAGGACTCTTTCCTACAGGCAATTACGTCAGGTTGAAAGAGCAGCGGCCAAAAAGCCTTGTCATAGCAGCAGACAAGTTTTTGAAGCTGCTTGTGCCTCCAACGTCCCCCGAACAACAAGATGCAGGGTCCTTCAGAGGTTTGCAGCTGTGCATACGCCATCCTGTCGACCTCCTCTATCCACTTCACACAAGCAGAAACGGCTCCAGTGGGCCAAACATTACATGAAGACTGATTTCAAAACAGTTTTGTTCACGGATGAGTGCCGTGCAGCGCTCGATGGTCCAGATGGATGGAGTGGAGGATGGCTGGTTGATGGACACCCCACGCAAACACGGCTACAGCGCCAACAAGGAGGAGGTGGAGTAATGTTTTGGGCTGGAATCATGGGGAGAGAGATTGTCGGCCCCTTTAGGATCCCTGAAGGCGCTAAAGATGAACTCCATAATGTATGTGGATTTTCTCAAACAGCACTTCCTGCCATGGTTCAAGAAGAAGAACCGTGTATTTCACAGCAAGATCATTTTTCTGCATGATAATGCACCATCTCATGCTGCACATAAAACATCTGCATCTCTGGCTGATATGGGCATAAAAGGGGACAAACTTATGGTGTGACCCCCATGCTCCCCTGACCTCTACCCCATTCAGAACCTTTGGAGCATCATTTAAAGGAGTGTCTATGATGGCGGGAGGCAGTTCACATCTAAGCAACAGCTCTGGGAGGGTATTCTGTCCTCATGCAAAACAATTGAAGCAGAAACCATCCAAAACCTGACAAATTCAATGGACAAGAGAGTTCAGAAGCTCCTTTCGAACAAGGGGTCCTATGTGAAAATGTAACATCACCTAGAATAAAGTTTTGAGTTGAAAACTGTTTGATTTCAGTTTCTAACAACCTGCTAATGCTTATAATTTCAAAAATGACCATTTTTTTGGTCTTTATTAAAATGAAAAGGTTGATCGAAAAGTTTGGGGGATCTAAGAGTGTGGCAACCCAGTAGTCATGATTACTTCGAATTCTGACAATATGAGGGTCATGCTGCAGGTAGTGCAGCAAGAAGGCACTTATGTGTCTTGCGCATCTCGGAGCCCCAAAATTATTTTCCGGGCTAGATGCAGCTAAAAATTATTTTTAATTTTAAATCTGGTGAAGCTTATTATAGATGGCCTAATAGGATCAGTGCTGCACACTGCTACAAAGCCCAAATTATTTTCCAGTCAAGATACAGATAAACATGATTAGTAATTTGAAAGCTTAAAACGGTTGGTAGGGTGATTTTAACCAATCATCAAGCTTTTACTCTCCCCAGGATGACACAGGGGTAGAAAAGTCGTTTCGGATCCATGATTTGTTCATCTTTATGAACGTGAGTCTGTCTACATTATCAGTGGAGAGCCGCGTGCGCTTATCTGTCAGCACACCACCAGCAGCGCTGAACACACGTTCAGACAGAACGCTGGCTGCGGGGCATGACAAGATCTCCAAGGCGTAAGTGGCTAGCTCCGGCCATTTATCCAGATTGGAAGCCCAAAAAGAGCAAGGGTCCAGTGACACAGTCGTGGCTTCAATGTTTACTTGGAGATACTCCTGTACCATCGTCTCTAGGCGTTGACTATGTGTCAGACTTCTTGTCTCCTGTGGCCTTGCAAAGGATGGGCTAAAAAAGTGGTGAAATGATTCCGCAAAATTGATGTTACCAGCAGATACTGTGGTTCTGTTACGGTTTGAGTGCTGAACACTTGACGGTCCCACGGTTGTCAAGTTGGAACTGTGAGATTCACTACGTGCACCACTGGTATTTTGTGGAAAAGCACATGTAAGATTCTGCAACAGTCTCTGCTGATACTCCTGCATGCGTGCATCCCTTTCTATGGCAGGAATAATTTCTGCAAATTTACTTTTGTACCGGGGATCTAACAGTGTGGCAACCCAGTAGTCAGGATTATTTCTAATTCTCACAATTCGAGGGTCATGTTGCAGGTAGTGCAGCAAGAAGGCACTCATGTGTGTTGCGCATCCAGGAGCACCAAGTCCCTGTTGTGTTGGTAGCGAGGTAACAATCATGCTTCCTTCCTCTGTCCTCTCCCCCCAACCTCGCACAACAGAAATGTGATCAAGGTCTCCCTCATCTGATGAGTCTTCCATCATTTCGTCCTCCACTTCTTCCTGGGCTCCTGCACCTTCCTCACTAGTTTGGCTGCTACCATGCGCCCTGGTAAAACCATCTCCCCCACCCTCACATGCCTGCCGCCTTGGTGCTGCCGACCGTCTGGACCTTGCAGATGTTAGCCCTTCCGCATACAACTCCTCCTCCTCTACTTCCTCCACCTCCTCTTGTGCCACCACCTGACTCCGAATTCTGTTTAACATGTGC
Source organism: Phyllobates terribilis (assembly GCF_046119375.1). Taxonomy (NCBI): domain Eukaryota; kingdom Metazoa; phylum Chordata; class Amphibia; order Anura; family Dendrobatidae; genus Phyllobates; species Phyllobates terribilis. The sequence continues at coordinate 150,391,967 of NW_027362768.1, forward strand.
TCCAGCATGTAAATCACCGGAATAGTCATGCTGATAATGGCATCGTCAGCACTAAACATCTTCGTCGCCATTTCAAAACTGTGCAGAAGGGTGCATAGGTCCCTGATCTGAGACCACTCCTCCAGCGTGATTTGCCCCACCTCTGAATCTCGTTGGCCCAGGCTATACGTCAGAACGTATTGCACCAGGGCTTGTCGGTGCTGCCACAGTCGCTGCAACATGTGCAGAGTTGAATTCCACCGGGTAGGCACATCGCATTTTAGCCGGTGAAGTGGCAGGCCCAACGACTTCTGTAGAGATGTAAGTCGCTGAGCTGCGGGATGCGAACGGCGGAAGTGAGCACACAGCGACCGTGCCCTCTGCAGAAGGCCATCTAGTCTGGGATAGTGGGCTAAAAATTGCTGGACAACCAGGTTCAACACGTGAGCCATACAAGGCACGTGTGTGACATTGCCCCGGCGAAGGGCCGCACCCAGGTTTGCAGCATTGTCGCACACGGCCTTCCCTGGTTTCAGGTCCAGTGAAGACAACCATTCATGAAATTGGTTCTCCAGAGCTGACCACAACTCCTCAGCTGTGTGACTCACATTTCCCAGACATTTCAATGTAAAAACCGCCTGATGACGTTGAGCCCTACTGCCAGCATAGTAAGGAGGTGTGCAGGATCCCTTCTGCGCAGTTAGAAAGCTTGTGGCATGACCAGACAGGCTTTGGGTGCAGGTGGAAGACCGAGAGGAGGTTGAGGAGGCAGAAGCAGTGGAGGAACTTTGACATAAAGAGGATTGACGCACAACTCGTGGGGACGGCAAGACTTGGACAGCAGCCCCTTGTCCTGCTGTCACCATAGTTACCCAGTGCCCAGTCAGCGACATGTAACGCCCCTGTCCATGCCTACTCGTCCAAGTGTCTGTGGTGAAATGCACCCTGTCACACACAGAGTTTCTCAAAGAAGCGGTGATGTTGTGTGCGACATGCTGGTGGAGCGCAGGCACACCTTTCTTTGAGAAGTAGTGCCGACTGGGCATCTGGTACTGGAGCACTGCGACGGGCATAAGGTCTCGAAAATCCTCTGTGTCCACCAGGCGGAAAGGCAGCATTTCTGTAGCCAAGAGCTTGCAGATGGTGAAATTCAACCTCTTAGCTTTCTCATGGCTAGGAGGAAATGGTCTTTTACTTGTCCACATCTGAGGGACCGAGGGCTGGCTATTGTGCTTAGACGGGGTTGATAAGGGTGTCCCCGGCAAACTGCCGGTCTGTGAGGAAGATGCAGGCGGACATGTTAGGTTGCCTTGATCCAAAGGTGGTGCTATCGATGTCGGACAGCGCTCAACACCAGCTGGTGTTCCCACCTCCAAAGAAAATGATGACCTGCCAATCACGCTGGCTGTTGCGGGTAAAGAGGTGGCAGGTCTGCGCCCCAAAACAGGTGTGACTGCTGTCCCCCCAGTCACAGAGGATGAAGAGGCCGCGGATGCACAAGATATGGCAGACGGTGGTTGGCCCGGCCGGCTAGGCCGCATTGTAGCACACTGAGCTTCCCACTGCAACTTATGCTTCATGTCCATGTGCCGGTTCATGCATGAAGTACTCAAACTATGTATTTTTTGGCCTCTACTTAGCTTTTGCTGACAAATGTTACAGATAACACGAGTTGGGTCATCTTTATCGATCTGAAAAAATGCCCAGGCTATGCAAGGCTTAGCACCCATGCGACCTGAAGAGCCACCACGACTTGTGGTGAGAGGCAGAGTTGTGTTTGAGGATGCAGTTGTTGACGTGCTTCCAGTACTACGTCTCTGTCCAGGAAGGCGCAACCTGACCTCGTCGTCACTAGCATCTTCCTCCACCTCCTCTGCTGACCTCATCTCTTGGCTGACTGTGGGTTGACAGTAAGTGGGATCTCCAACCTCATCATCATCACCCTGTGCGTTATCACACCCGTCGTCCTCAGAGCCAACCTGTTCCTGCCCTGACAAAAAACTAAAGTTGTCGCTCCAATCAGGTATTTGAGTCTTATCATCGTCTTCCTCATTGTCTCCACCAACAGGAGTTACAGTTTGGGAATGAGGGTCTACATTATGGTCAGAACCTTCTGCGTCTGGTCCTGGATCCGACTCATAAAGATTCTGGGCATCAGTGCAGATCATTTCCTCGTCTGGATTCACAGAAGCGCTGGAGTCGACCTCTGATTCCCAGGCTATAGTATGAGTAAACAGCTCTGCAGACTCAACCATCTGTTCTACCTCATACTCAGACGGGCAGCTGGAGATTTGGGAGCTGTGAGGAAGCAAGTGCGATTTGGGTGACACCTTTGAGGACTGGAGTATTTGTGATGTTGAAGTTGATGTGGAGGAGAGCCCACTTAAAGGAGCACTTGATATCCGTTGAAGCACCTGCTGTTTTTGTGCCTCATCTGGAATTTGTAGCGATTGGCGTGGCCGTAAGAAAGGGATCTTATCACATTGTCCGCTAAAAGAAGTAGACATTTTAGTTTGGCTGGAAGATGGTCTTTCTTCTGCAGATGTTACTGTTGCTTTAACACCTACCCCACGGACACAACCTTTTTTCCCCTTCCCAACACGCCTATTCCCCTTTCCACCAGCAGCAGGCCTTTTTCCACTCATTTTGGTGGTTAACTAATTCACAACTCTGGAGTTGTTTGCACAAAAAAACAATGGATGGTAACCGAGCAGAGCTGAGTGGCCAAACTGTGGTATTAGGCCAAAACTATTGGCTGGGTTAGATGCAGAAAAAAATTATATTCAATTTGCAACCTGATGGAGGTCAGTATAGATGGACTAATAGAACAAGTCCCACACACAGCTAGAAGCCCAATATTTTTTCAGAGCTAGATGCAGAAAAAAATTATATTCAGTTTGCAACCTGATGGAGGTCAGTATAGATGGATTAATAGAACAAGACCCACACACAGCTAGAAGCCCAATATTTTTTCAGAGCTAGATGCAGAAAAAAATTATATTCAGTTTGCAACCTGATGGAGGTCAGTATAGATGGATTAATAGAACAAGACCCACACACAGCTAGAAGCCCAATATTTTTTCAGAGCTAGATGCAGAAAAAAATTATATTCAGTTTGCAACCTGATGGAGGTCAGTATAGATGGATTAATAGAACAAGACCCACACACAGCTAGAAGCCCAATATTTTTTCAGAGCTAGATGCAGAAAAAAATTATATTCAGTTTGCAACCTGATGGAGGTCAGTATAGATGGATTAATAGAACAAGACCCACACACAGCTAGAAGCCCAATATTTTTTCAGAGGTAGATGCAGAAAAAAATATATTCAGTTTGCAACCTGATGGAGGTCAGTATAGATGGACTAATACAACAAGTCCCACACACAGCTAGAAGCCCAATATTTTTTCAGAGGTAGATGCAGAAAAAAATATATTCAGTTTGCAACCTGATGGAGGTCAGTATAGGTGGACTAATAGAACAAGTCCCACACACTGCTAGAAGGCCAAATATTTTTTCAGAGCTAGATGCAGAAAAAAATTATATTCAGTTTGCAACCTGATGGAGGTCAGTATAGATGGATTAATAGAACAAGACCCACACACAGCTAGAAGCCCAATATTTTTTCAGAGCTAGATGCAGAAAAAAATTATATTCAGTTTGCAACCTGATGGAGGTCAGTATAGATGGATTAATAGAACAAGACCCACACACAGCTAGAAGCCCAATATTTTTTCAGAGCTAGATGCAGAAAAAAATTATATTCAGTTTGCAACCTGATGGAGGTCAGTATAGATGGATTAATAGAACAAGACCCACACACAGGTAGAAGCCCAATATTTTTTCAGAGCTAGATGCAGAAAAAAATTATATTCAGTTTGCAACCTGATGGAGGTCAGTATAGATGGATTAATAGAACAAGACCCACACACAGCTAGAAGCCCAATATTTTTTCAGAGGTAGATGCAGAAAAAAATATATTCAGTTTGCAACCTGATGGAGGTCAGTATAGATGGACTAATACAACAAGTCCCACACACAGCTAGAAGCCCAATATTTTTTCAGAGGTAGATGCAGAAAAAAATATATTCAGTTTGCAACCTGATGGAGGTCAGTATAGGTGGACTAATAGAACAAGTCCCACACACTGCTAGAAGGCCAAATATTTTTTCAGAGCTAGATGCAGAAAAAAATTATATTCAGTTTGCAACCTGATGGAGGTCAGTATAGATGGATTAATAGAACAAGACCCACACACAGCTAGAAGCCCAATATTTTTTCAGAGCTAGATGCAGAAAAAAATTATATTCAGTTTGCAACCTGATGGAGGTCAGTATAGATGGATTAATAGAACAAGACCCACACACAGCTAGAAGCCCAATATTTTTTCAGAGCTAGATGCAGAAAAAAAATTATATTCAGTTTGCAACCTGATGGAGGTCAGTATAGATGGATTAATAGAACAAGACCCACACACAGCTAGAAGCCCAATATTTTTTCAGAGCTAGATGCAGAAAAAAATTATATTCAGTTTGCAACCTGATGGAGGTCAGTATAGATGGATTAATAGAACAAGACCCACACACAGCTAGAAGCCCAATATTTTTTCAGAGGTAGATGCAGAAAAAAATATATTCAGTTTGCAACCTGATGGAGGTCAGTAAAGATGGACTAATACAACAAGTCCCACACACAGCTAGAAGCCCAATATTTTTTCAGAGCTAGATGCAGAAAAAAATTATATTCAGTTTGCAACCTGATGGAGGTCAGTATAGATGGATTAATAGAACAAGACCCACACACAGCTAGAAGCCCAATATTTTTTCAGAGGTAGATGCAGAAAAAAATATATTCAGTTTGCAACCTGATGGAGGTCAGTATAGATGGACTAATACAACAAGTCCCACACACAGCTAGAAGCCCAATATTTTTTCAGAGGTAGATGCAGAAAAAAATATATTCAGTTTGCAACCTGATGGAGGTCAGTATAGATGGACTAATAGAACAAGTCCCACACACTGCTAGAAGGCCAAATATTTTTTCAGAGCTAGATGCAGAAAAAAATTATATTCAGTTTGCAACCTGATGGAGGTCAGTATAGATGGATTAATAGAACAAGACCCACACACAGCTAGAAGCCCAATATTTTTTCAGAGCTAGATGCAGAAAAAAATTATATTCAGTTTGCAACCTGATGGAGGTCAGTATAGATGGATTAATAGAACAAGACCCACACACAGCTAGAAGCCCAATATTTTTTCAGAGCTAGATGCAGAAAAAAATTATATTCAGTTTGCAACCTGATGGAGGTCAGTATAGATGGATTAATAGAACAAGACCCACACACAGCTAGAAGCCCAATATTTTTTCAGAGCTAGATGCAGAAAAAAATTAGATTCAGTTTGCAACCTGATGGAGGTCAGTATAGATGGACTAATAGAATGATGCTATGCCCAAAAGATTTTACTTCACTAGGTGCAGTAAAAAAATTGGTATTCTATACACAGGTGGTATATCTTGCAACACAGATAGGCTACTCCACTGACTAACACACTCTGCAATAGGCCAAAAAGGAGGATTATCTTTGCTAGATTCAGCCAAATGCTGTGAAAAAAACTTGCACAGCACTGGCACAGACCTGCCTGGCAAAAACTGATAGGAACTGATGTAACCTAGTCCTGAAAAGGACTCCAATTACAATTAGTCTTTACTCCCACAACCTATCTATTTAAGAGCACAGACCTGCCTGATAAAAGTCGTAGGAAATGCTGTAACCTAGTCCTTAAAAGGACTGCAATCACAACTATTCCCTACTCCCAAGCTATCTGTATATTTGTGCGAAAATTGGCTTGAAATTAACAAGGTATAGCGCACACAGCAACAGCGGTGCCGTCTAACACGCAGCTGCAGCAGTGAGAAAATGGTGGCGACGGGGAAAATGGCTTGGTCTTATAGGGCAAGGACATGTGACATACACTGCCAATGACACATGCCCTTGCTTGTGTGAAAAAAAGCACTTCGCTCCGTGTGTGCGCTGCTGATAGGCTGACAGATTGCACCTCCCCACTGTAAATGCGGGAAAGAGAAAAAAAAATGGAGATCTTCATTGTTCCTGCAGAGATCCATCCCCTGCCCCTCCCCCCACCCCGCTGTACACTCAAACTGCGTATTAACATTAATTTTCATCATTACTGAGAAAAAATCCAGTTATGATTTTGGTGCACGAACAGTTATCGAACATAACCTCGAACAGCCGAATTTTTCTCAAATTGTTCGTGTTCGCCGAACGGCTCGAACACCGCCCAAAACAGCTCGAATTTGAGATTGGCGAACAGTTCGAGTAGAACAACGCTCATCTCTACTGACGTTATGTCGACAGCACTGCAGCCAATCAGCAAGCGCAGCGGCTCTGCCCAAGTAGACGGCATGAGCTGCTCAGAACCGCTTAATTCACTGATTGTCTGTAGTGCTGTTGACATGACATCAGCACTGCAAACAATAACAGACACTAGGAGCAGTGGTGGAGGCTCTGCGCTGGATCCGGGGGGGTGAGTAAATATATATTTTTTTTACTTTAAAGAAAACTGCCCTGGGGCAAAGGTTTCCTGTCTCTGCTTGCAAACTCCCTGGACGTTTCTTCAGAGTCTTCTCTGGGGGGTGTGCGCTTTCACTCCTTTCCCCTAGATGCTGCCAATCACATCTCGGCAGCGTTTGAGACTGTTAAAATGCTGAATGATCTGCTAAGCTGTGATTGGCTGAATCTTGGAGGGAGGGATAAAAGTTCACGCCCCCGGAGAAGGGTCTGAAGAAACGGCCAGCTGTTTGCAAGCAGAGATTTCTCATTCTGCTCTCCAAAAACGTGAATATCTCTACAATGATCTTCTCTGCAATTGAGTGATGCAGCGCAAAAGCGAAATGAGCGGCTGAGTCAGGAGAGCTCAGGGATTTTGATAAGGTATTCGATTCAATTTTTTTGAGCAAGTAAGTTGTAACATGTCCTCTTTAAAGTCAAAAGGGGCTTTCTTGATGAGACATCCTATTTATAATGTTTAAGCAGAACAAAACAAAAACTTATATTCACCTTTGGAAAATGGACCAGTGCACAATAAATCACAACCTTCTTCAAAATCCATCAAAATATTATGTACATGAATTTTTTTTTGCTAATTATTTTAGAATAAAGGGTTGTTTTTATAAGGATTTTCATTTTTTAGGTCATTAATTTGTTTGGGAAGTCGTAGAAACCTTGCGTGGTCCAAGTCAAGACCGGCTGGTAGAGTGTTCTCAGAAGTCCTATCGATCCAATCTAGTCATCCGGAGTGATGGTGTCAACCTTTTTGACAGAGAAAAGGGGTTAACAAACTGTGTGATGAAACATTCATTTTCTCCCTGTACAAATAGTACCCTCTGGATAGAGATAATGACACACCACGGGGTGTTAAAACTGATGTAACACTGCAGACTTCAAGCGAAGAATCATGGTACCTTGTAAGTGCTTGTTAAACATTGAACCCAATGTTCCCGGTTTCGTTCTGGTTGAAGATATCAGCTCTTAAATAATGACATAAATGAATTGCCTGGCTGGTCCTGCAGAAAATGAGTTCGGTTATGAATTTTTTTGTACACAGTACACAGTCCGTGAAATTGCGCCATGTATCTGAAGTCAAGTATTTCTGTGGTATTATACATTGTTTGAACGTATATGAGATATTCTGTCTGAATACTAAAGGACCATAGTGGTCTTCGCTCTCCTGGCCAACATTCGCACCTGGACTTCTGTCAAGCGTTGGTTGGTTCTACATCTAGGAATATGTCAACGTGAGACAATTCTGAACTAGGAACGGCACTATTATCTTTGCCTGTATCCTACTGTATATGTACTCTTGCCTAAGCACCACCTTTTCAATGCTTATATACTGGTGTCTGAATTGTGAACTTTTGTCCAGTCATAGACTGTGCAGTAATAATATTTTCCCCAAAATTTAGGTGTGAGAAATTCAGACCAATGGAATAAAAACCAGAAACCTCCCACCAAAAAACGCTACTGAGTGGCCTTTCTTGAAGGGGTTGCCCAGACTTTTTGTGTACAAGTCTGCAGTCACTCTATGTGACTGCTGACTTGTGACTCCTCACAGCGCGCAGTCAGGACTCTCTGGTGCCGTCACCAGGAGCAGGTGCATGACCGCAAGTATGTGATTTGCATAAATGCAGTCACGTGCCGACTAGATGTGCATGGCATTGATCAATACAAGTGTATTAAGCAAGGCCGGACATGTCTAGTCGAAATTTGGCCAGAAGTATGCAAATCCCATACTTGCGATCACATGACCACTTGCTCCCGTTGTTGGCACTGGAGAATCCTGACAGCATGCACTGTGTGTGCTGCGAGGATTCACAAGTCTGCAGTCACATACAGTAAAGTCCATTTACCAGTATGTTGCAGAGGCAAACTGCTTTTCAAATGAGCCCTGAAAAATATGCAATCGATCGTTCAGTGCATATAGGCGGCCATTGTTCTCGGCAGCACAGGTCATGTTTACACAAGTCGATGTGCTGCTGAGAACGATGAACTTTTGTGCAAAGAAAAAAATTATTTCACCCTACGAGCGATCAGATCGGGTGATTGGCAGCATGCACGATAATTGTGGACCTTATGTTTCTATGCCTAACTTATGTATGCAAAGTTCTTATAGATTAGTATCCCCTTCATCTTCTAAAAAAATGGATACTGTCCTTGAATTTTGGACACACTGTTTTGCCTCTTACATTGGAATCTATATCTCTGTGACGTGACAAGGCGAGCTCTTGGTCCATCTTGATTATTTCTTCATTCTGAAAAACGTATCCAAAAATCACGGCCAGCTAATAGTATTTATAGAAATATAGAACTAATCATTTTTATGATTAGTTAGAATTTTCCAATATATCTACAACCCAAAATGCAAAAATTAGCCCTAATCACTTAAAAAAATTACCACCACACTAATCCACACATGCTCCGGTGGCTTAAAAGAAAACTGCAGACACATTGATTTTTTTATCACCATGAATACTGGAAAAAAAATGTACCTATATTTACGGTCTGTCTAGTTACTTACGAACGATAGACAACCCTGGATGGCAGTCCCTTTAAACTAGAATTTTTCCCAAAATTACTCAGCCTTATAACAATTTAAGAGATTTTTGAAAACATTTTGCCTTTGAATAACTTTGTGAACAAAAACGTTGTCAAGAATAATGCGGTTATCACATGGTATTGTTAAAAATCAGTTGAACTCAGTTGTGTTCAGAATTGGCCAATTAGGAGTTTTATTTTTAAGACCTTCATAACCCATATAAACAGGTACTTAACAACTTGGAATGTCACATCGCAACCGCATCAACACAAGACATGTCGCACTTGACGTCCCGCTTTGCCACCCATCTCTGCAATCCATTCTATTTAACCCGTGTGAAATGAAGGCAACACTTTACCTTTGCAATTATTCAGAATTGAAATTAGGCACTCCAGATTAATAGGATTTTCTATGCTGAATTCAAAACAGATCAATCACACCGGCAAATTACAATTCCCTGATGATAATTTGATAAGTGGAGAACTTTTTGGCATAACGAAGTTCAATCAAAGAATCGGTACATACAAGAAAAAAAGGTTTTAATAACATTGTGTTTCACCTCAGTCACTTCTAGTTATGTTCGACTTATGGAGCCTCAGATTGAATGTTGGTCCGGTCCACGGAGGGCACAATTAACTTCGAGGCCATTGCGATAAAGAATAATATAGGACAGACATATTCCTTTTAGCAGATTGCAAACCTTATAAAAATAAGCGTTCCAGTTAGGCCTATTGTTTCAAATTCGAATTCACCCGTTTCGTCGTATTTTCCGCAGAAATTCGAATTGCAATCCTGAAAAGTCTCTAATTGCCTCATCAAAATACTTTGTACAACACTTTGAGGTCTCCTAGCTTTGTTTTGAACCTGTTTTGAACTCTGTAATGCAAACACAACCTTATTAATGTCTAAGTAACCTCAATCTATCTGGCTAGGGTAAACCGGTGGTAACCAACACTGATATTTGGGTGGCATGTACTGGTCTAATATTGGAATGTTACAACAATGAACAAACACTTTGTTATGTTCAGAAAGTGGAATATAAGTTGGTATGTATGCAATGTGTAGGTGCAGGTTCACACTGGCCACTAAACCGACAAAACCTAAGATGAAAATAAAATGAGAAAATACCCTGCCGCAAGTAAATAAATAGCAATAGTGCATGTTCATTTTGCTCATTTTTTTCTTAGGTTTTGTCTGTTGAGTGGCCAGCGTTAACATGCACCTACACGTCTACACGTTGCATGTATGCCAACTTATATTCCAGTTCAATTCTTTCAATTTTTGCTTTAGGTTTTTGCACTATGTGCAAATAAGGGTGTGGCCTCCCTTTTCTTTGAGTTGGACATTACATTTATATAACTCACTATAGCTGGGTGTCCATTAGTCTGGTCTCGGTCCTGCTCGGCTCTTATTCACATTTACGTCATTTGACATATGATAAGGTTTTAATACTAGAAATTAGGACAGTCTAGAGTAGGGTTACCTTGCCATGGTGGGATTGTTTTTATGTTGTTTTTTTTTATAAAAAAATGTTAACCAAGAACGCTATATTTGTAACATACCTGGTGGCGGGCTTGCATGGTGCACCATCTCTCACTATGCAAGACCGCAAACTTGATCATCAGTCCAGTCTGCTAGCCTGGCTTCTTTCCACGCTGTCTGTCTCTGTTCTGGCTGCTTAGGGCGGCGGCCCGGGCACTTCCTGTTTCTTGTAGCTGCTGTGGGCACACCCCTAATGCATCCTCAGCCTATTGCTGTCAGTCATTGGATATTTAAACCAGCTCCACATACAAACTGGTGCCTGAGCAACTTTAACATTCAGTGTGCTTCTAGACTCTGTATGTGCCAGGTCCTGTTCTGTTTTTCCCTGCTTGTCTGCCTTCCTGGAGGCTGTATTTCCAGGCCTGTCTGAACACGCTCCTAGCCTGTTCGTTTCTGCCTCTGGGGGCCGTATACCCAGGCTCGTTCCTGTATTTCGCTGCAGTAACAGTTCCTGTCTGAACTGTCTCCTAACCTGTTACTTGTTTTGTCTCTATGTCCGTTTCCTCCCTTTTTCTGCAGTGTCTGAACCAGCGCTTGGCTATACCTAGGATCATTCCTGTATTCTGTTGCAGTAACAGTTCCTGTCTGAACTGTCTCCTAACCTGTTACTTGTTTTGTCTCTATGTCCGTTTCCTCCCTTTTGCTGCAGTGTCTGAACCAGCACTTGGCTTTACCTAGGCTCGTTCCTGTATTTCGTTGCAGTACAGTTATTGTTTGAACTGTTTCCTGGCCTCTTACTTGTTTTGTCTCTGTGTCCGTTTCCTCTCTTTTTCTGCAGAGTCTGAACCTGCACCTAACTCCTACTTGCTGTCGCTGTTCTTCTGTTTGTGAGTTGGAGTCCACTCGCTACAACTTTGCAAGTACCTTGTGTGTATCTGGTTCTGCCTTTCCTTTCCAGTCTGTTCCGTGTGAACAGAGCCCTGTCCCTTCTGCTCTGTCTTTGCTCACTGCTTTGGCGGTTTATCTCTGCTCTGCCTTACTTACCGCTCTGGCGGTTTTCTGCCCGCTCTGCTCAGCCTTGTCCACCGCACTTGCGGTTTCGTTCTGCTCAGCCTTGTCCACCGCATCTGCGGTTTCGCTCTGCTCAGCCCTGTCCACCGCACTTGCGGTTTTGCTCTGCTTAGCCCTTTCCACCGCACTTGCGGTTTCGCTCTGCTCAGCCCTGTCCACCGCACTTGCAGTTTCGCTCTGCTCTGCCTTGTCCACCGCACCTGCGGTTTCGCTCTGCTCAGCCCTGTCCACCGCACTTGCGGTTTGGCTCTGCTTAGCCCTGTCTACTGCACTTGCGGTTTCGCTCTGCTCTGCCTTGTCCACCGCATCTGCTGTTTCGCTCTGCTCAGCCTTGTCCACCGCACTTGCGGTTTCGCTCTGCTCTGCCTTGTCCACCGCACCTGAGGTTTCGCTCTGCTCAGCCCTGTCCACCGCACTTGCGGTTTCGCTCTGCTTAGCCCTGTCCACCGCACTTGCGGTTTCGCTCTGCTCAGCCCTGTCCACCGCATCTGCGGTTTTGCTCTGCTCAGCCTTGTCCACCGCACTTGCGGTTTTGCTCTGCTCAGCCTTGTCCACCGCACTTGCGGTTTCGCTCTGCTCAGCCTTGTCCACCGCATCTGCGGTTTCGCTCTGCTCAGCCTTGTTCACCGCATCTGCGGTTTCGCTTTACTCTGCTTGATTACCACATCCGTGGCTCTGAACCCGTCTCCTAGTCTGTACTGGACCCTACCCAGCCTGTGCTGTAACCTGCCTGTTCCTGTATTCCCCGGTGTGGGTCAACAGCCATGTCCGGGGTCTGACCTGGAGTCGCACCTGGTCCCTCTGCTCGGTTCCTCCCTGGCGCACAGGCGTCGTATGCCGTCGTGCGACCTTGGTCGGATCGGGTAGATACTTAGTTACGCCCCTCCAGGCACTATCCGGTTCATGGTCCAGTGGGATCACTAAACACGCACACGCCAGTCAGTCCGGGCGTGTGCATAACAATATTATTTTCATGCATTATTGCTATGTATTTACTTATGGCAAGGTATTTGCTCATTTTGTTTTTACTTTGTGAAGTAGACAGTTGTGCTTAAATTTCTGGATTATGGACATTTTTTTTCTTGTCTCTAAAATAAAAATATGGCTTACCTGTCTCACACTCTAGGAAGCACACATTCTGTTACACACAAGCCTTGGTTTCAGGATTTTTGTTTTGTAGCAAAATTAAGACAGAGGGTTTGTTACTGCAGATCAAAGATCAATCAATTCACAGTCACACTGACTCTGCAGATACAGCACCTCCCTATCATTTGACTCTTTGGATTATTATTCACAGAATGAGACTTCCACTCCCTTTCTCAATGTACTTCAGAACTACAGTATTATTCCAGAATCTTATTAGGTAGATATTTCTATTCTTTTGTGCAATATGCAATGTGCTTTGACCACTATTCCTATTTTGTAAAAGTCTAAAATGCTACTGCTCAGCTGGCCGTCATCTACAGGGTGGGCCATTTATATGGATACACCTAAAAAAATGGGAATGGTTGGTGATATCAACTTCCTGTTTGTGGCACTTTAGTATATGGGAGGGAGAAAACTTTTCCAGATGGGTGGTGACCATGGCTGCCATTTTGAAGTTGACCATTTTGGATCCAACTTTTTTTCATTGGGAAGATGGTCATGTGACTCATCAAACTTATTGAGAATTTCATACGAAAAACAATGGTGTGCTTGGTTTTAACGTAACTTTATTCTACACCATTTTATTTAGGTGTATCCTTATAAATGGCCCACCCTGTATTATAGTGATCATCATGATTAACTCACTCTCCCGCAAAATGGCACTTGCCTGGGCATTTTTTTTTTTTGCTAATCTGTGAAAATCATATTCCAAATTGATCTCATTCGCAGGAACCTGCCAACTTCAAAAAATTTGATTCAAAGTTGATCCTCTGTGGATTGCTTTGCTCATCTGTAGCAGTTAGGTTGTTTATGTAGGTGGTTTAGACTTGGTAAGAAAGAACTGGATGGTGGTTACATAGCATTCACAAAGGAAGCCTTTTTTTGCTAAAAAAAAAAAATTTCATCCCACACTCTCCTTTTTTTATCAGAGGTCAAAACTGTGGCACTTAAGCCCCCCCCCCCATACGTATTGGCCTAATGTCAGTCGAACCCTCCAATAATGATGGGTTTGGCCTACAATCTAATGTATATGTGGACCCCCAAGAGATGATATTGGAAAGGATCCGACTTACCCAATTTTGGACTGCCGATCCTTTTTTTTCTCTCTGAGATAATCCACCGCCAGACATCTCTGGCAGCGGCTTTCTCGTATAAAACACAAGAGTGCTTGGCAGAGTAGCCAATGTTCAGCCGACAGCCATCTATTATATCTTTATGCAATGCTTTTGTGTTTTTTTGTTAGGTAGAGGTATAATACAATGTTTCATAGACAGATTTATATGTTTTAGTTAGGTGGGTGCTTAGACAGCCCTGCAAGTTTGGTCTTTTCCATGTCATGATTTTGCGCTGAATTGTAGAATTACACTGTGTTCCAAATTATTATGCAAATAATATTTTCTCAGATTTTCCCAAATTACCTATATGAATTGCAGTCATTGTAATTTTCCAGTCAAATAACTATTAGAGTACAATTGAAAGGTTTTTGTACAAACTGCCTATGATAACAGTATATTTTTAAAAAAATAAAAAACTCAAACTGCACTCAAAATGCATGTTCCAAATTATTATGCACAGCAGAGTTTTCAACCTTTTCATTTTAATAAAGAACAAAAAAATGGTCATTTTTGAAATTATAAGCATTAGCAGGTTATTACAAACTGAAATCAAACAGTTTTCAGCTCAAAACTTTATTCTAGGTTATGTAACATTTGCACATAGGACCCCTTGTTCGAAAGGAGCTTCTGAACTCTCTCGTCCATTGAATTTGTCAGGTTTTGGATGGTTTCTGCTTCAATTGTTTTGTATGAGGACAGAATACCCTCCCAGAGCTGTTGCTTAGATGTGAACTGCCTCCCGCCATCATAGACAACACTCCTTTTGATGATGCTCCAGAGGTTCTCAATGGGGTTGAGGTCAGGGGAGCATGGGTGCCACACCATAAGTTTGTCCCCATTTATGCAGATAGCAGCCAGAGATGCAGATGTGTTATGTGCAGCATGAGACGGGGCATTATCATGCATGAAATGATCTCGATGGTCCAGATGGATGGAGTGGAGGATGGCGGGTTGATGGACACCCCATGCAAACACGGCTACGACGCTAACAAGGAGGACTTGGAGTAATGTTTTGGGCTGGAATCATGGGGAGAGATTGTCGGCCCTTTTAGGATCCCTGAAGGGGTAAAGATGAACTCCATAATGTATGTTGAGTTTCTCAAACAGCACTTCCTGCCATGGTTCAAGAAGAAGAACCGTGTATTCCGCAGCAAGATCATTTTCATGCATGATAATGCATCGTCTCATGCTGCACATAACACATCTGCATCTCTGGCTGCTATGGGCATAAAAGGGGACAAACTTATGGTGTGGCCCCCATGCTCCCCTGACCTCAACCCCATTGAGAACCTCTGGAGCATCATCAAAAGGAGTGTCTATGATGGCGGGAGGCAGTTCACATCTAAGCAACAGCTCTGGGAGGGTATTCTGTCCTCATGCAAAACAATTGAAGCAGAAACCATCCAAAACCTGACAAATTCAATGGACGAGAGAGTTCAGAAGCTCCTTTCGAACAAGCGGTCCTATGTGCAAATGTAACATCACCTAGAATAAAGTTTTGAGTTGAAAACTGTTTGATTTCAGTTTGTAATAACCTGCTAATGCTTATAATTTCAAAAATGACCATTTTTTTGTTCTTTATTAAAATGAAAAGGTTGAAAACTCTGCTGTGCATAATAATTTGGAACATGCATTTTGAGTGCAGTTTGAGTTTTTTATTTTTTAAAAAATATACTGTTATCATAGGCAGTCTGTACAAAAACCTTTCAATTGTACTCTAATAGTTATTTGACTGGAAAATTACAATGACTGCAATTCATATAGGTAATTTGGGAAAATCTGAGAAAATATTATTTGCATAATAATTTGGAACACAGTGTAAGACCAATACCCAAAATAAATTACTTGAAGTTAATGCATCTTTTCTTCTGTAAATGATATGGGAGGTAATCTGAAACTATTTATGTAGATCAATAATTGGAGATAGAAGAGTTATGCCGTAATGGAACATATCAATTTCCGCATGGCAGGCGCTATTACTCTCTCTGTCAGTGATATCAGAGGATTTTATTCCGCTTGCATTGACAAACATATCAGATTTAAGAATAAGATTTAAGAATCTGATAAGTAGATGAAGCCATCTGAGCAAACACAGAGCCAGTCTGACCCAGCGCTAATAGTATTTTTGGACAATGCATGGTGTATAAAGAGTCAGGTTGCCTTTAATGTCATTCTTTTATTCTATTAGGTAAGTGCATTTTTATATGTTATAAGTAGTGTTGAGCGAGCACTAAAATGCTCGGGTGCTCGAAGCTTGGGCCGAGCTCGCCGTGATACTCGGGTGCTCGACCCGAGCAACGAGCCCAATGTTAGTCTATGGGAGACTCGAGCATTTTTGCGGCGGCTCCACCGGCAGTCTTTTAAATGCCTAACAAGTGCCCAAAACGATAGTGACAGTGCTCAAATGACATGGGGACAGCATGGGGATCGCCCCAGGAAGCATTTCTGACCCCCAGGTCACTGCTGTCAACAACGTGGTCAGAGGTATTAAGCCACTTTTACGGGCTCACAATAAAACGTTCAAAAACGAAACTGAAACTGCTTTCCTGTGAAATATGTTAAGGATAGTGTTGAGCGATACCTTCCGATATCAGGAAATATCGTATTGGATTGTATCGGACCGATACCCAAAAAGTATCGTATATCGCCGATTCCGATACCGGAAACCAATGCAAGTCAATGGGACACAAATATCGGAATGAAAATAAACCCTTTCTTTCCTTGTAGGTTAATTCTACATGAAGTAAAACAACTAAGAATAATGTAGAATGTATTACGCGAAAAGCCGGCAATTCATCAGTGGCATACACCGGTACCCGACAATTTACAACAGAAAGAATAGAGCTTCACACATAGATTAGATAGATAGAAACATGTCAGTCACATATATATGAAGTACAGTGACAGTGTTGCTTACTGTACTTGTCATTTAGTGTTAAAATAAAGGATTTATTTAAAAAAAAATTGGCGTGGAGTTCCCCTTAATTTTAGTCTCTAGCGAAGGTTAAGCAGACAGCTGGGGCAGATGTTTGAAGCCTGGGAAGGGGGTAATACCCACGGAGCTTCCCAGGCTACTAATATCAGCCCCCAGCTGAATACCTAGCCTTTACTAGCTATTAAAATGGGGGAACCCCCCCAAAAAAATAACGTGGGGTCCCCCCTAATTTAATAGCTAGCACAGGCTAGGCAGACAGCTGGGGGCTGATATTAATAGCCCAGGAAGGGTGCCATGAATATTGGCCCCCTCCCAGGCTAGAAACACCAGCCGTCAGCCGCCCCAGAAATGGCGCATCCATAGGATGCGCCAATTCTGGCACTTAGCCTCGCTCTTCCCACTGCCCTGTAGTGGTGGCAGTGGGGTAATAGGGCTAGGGTTGATGTCAGCTTATAATGCCAGCTGACATCAAGCCCAGGTTAGTAATGGAGAGGCGTCTATAAGACACCCCCATTACTAACCCCATAGTCAAAGTTAAAAAAAAAACACAAACACCCAGAATAAAGTCCTTTAATTTAAATAAACACACAATTCTTTATTGTTCTAAATTAAACTATACTTATCATCACGCCCATTCCAGCTGAAGCCAACGATCTCCTGCAATAAGAGAAAAATAATAAAGCAACCTCATCCTTACCTTTTCATGGTTCCCAGGACAGCTTCAGCTCTGCTACTTCGAGATGACAGGCTGGACCGCAGCAGAACGCTGCCATCCAGCCTGTCATCCCGCAGACACTGAGAAGCGCAGGCATGCTTGCGCTCCTCAGTGTCTCTCTGTGACGGCATAAAGATGAGCCGAGGTCATGTCCAATGAACTCGGCTCACCTCATGCACCTCACTGACAGCGTGGGAGAATTCTCCTGCACTCAGCGCTTCAGCGTGAGAATTTTCCCACGCTGTCAGTGACGTGCATGAGGTGAGCTGAGTTCATTGGACATGACCTCACCTCATTCACGTCACTGACAGCGTGGGAAAATTCTCACGCTGAAGCGCTGAGTGCAGAAGAATTCTCCCACGCTGTCAGTGAGGTGCATGAAGTGAGGGAACCCCCTATTTAATAGCTAGCAAAGGCTAGGCAGACAGCTGGGGGCTGATATTAATAGCCCAGGAAGGGTGCCATGAATATTGGCCCCCTCCCAGGCTAGAAACACCAGCCGTCAGCCGCCCCAGAAATGGCGCATCCATAGGATGCGCTAACTCTGGCACTTAGCCTCGCTCTTCCACGCTGCCCTGGTGCGGTGGCAGGGGGTAATAGGGTTGGGGTTCATGTCAGCGCCAGCTGCCATGAAGCCCAGGTTAGTAATGATGGGCGTCTATAAGACCCCCATTACTAACCTACAAAGTGTTAAAAAGAAAAAACACACTACACCCAGAAAAAAATAATTTATTTGAAATAAAACACACAATTTTATTTAATTCTTAGTTTACTAAAAAAAAATAGTTACCTGTCCACGTTCCTGCGCTGATCTCCCATGCACAGCTGTCACATCTGGAGATGGTGACAGCTGTGCATGGCTGCTGTAAGCTCACACTGCCAGGAACACGTCCGCTCCCGGCAGCGGGAGCCACTGACTGAGGTCACCGGAGTGAATTCAGGCAGCGCAGCTCCGGAGACCTCCTTTACGGCACTGCTGTACCGTGGGAATTTCTCACGATACAGCAGGGCCGTAAAGGAGCTAACCGGAGCAGCGCTGCCTGAACTCCGGCGAACCCTTACGGCCCCATCATTCTAGCGGCGGCAGCGGTTCAGAGCGGTCACATTCTATGTGGCTGCTCTAAACTGGAGATCATCGTGGGACACTCGTGGACTACTACGGAGGGGTAAGGATAAGATTGTGGTTTATTATTTTAGATTTTATTACAGGAGATCGATGGCTTCGGGGAATTAGGTGTCTAGGTGAGTATAGGTGTAGTTTTTTATTTTTTACTTTATTTTAGGTGGCGATCGGCGGGGACAGGTAATGTATGAACTAATTTATTGTAGGTAACCACTGGCCACCAATGACATGTATTTAAAATTTATTGGGGACACAGTAGGGCAATTTAAATAGCAGGATCAGGCTGATGGGAACTACTGCTCCCATCGAGCTGATCCTGCTGGCATGAGTGGACGGGGGACAGACATAGGCCGATGGGAGTAGTAGTGTCACATCGGCCTATGTCTGCCTGCACGCACACACCCGCAGACATCGCACAGACACCGCACACACTCGCAGACATCGCACAGACACCGCACACATCGCACACACCCGCACACACTCGCAGACATCGCACAGACACCGCACACACTCGCAGACATCGCACAGACACCGCACACACCCGCAGACATCGTACAGACACCGCACACACACCGCACACACCCGCAGACATCGCACACACCCTCAGACATCGCACAGACACCCCGCACACACTCGCACAGACCAATCATGACGGGCTGATCGTCTGGGAGGTGATGCTGTGCGGCCAGCCAATCACTGTAATGCCCACAAACAACATGGCTGAGGCATTACAGTGACTGGCTGGCAATCCCTGCATGTTCATTGGCTCTGTAAAGAGCGCCAAATATGCAGGGCGGAGACCCGAGCTCCCACCCGAGTAACCCGGAAATGCTCGGTGCTCGCCGAACATCCCGAGTAGCGTGATGCTCGGGCGAGTACCGAGCAGTGTCGAGCATGTTCGCTCAACACTAGTTATAAGCCTTTATTGCATAACAGAATGTGACTCTCTTTAATTATGGATAAGGCAAAAAAACAAATCATTTCTCCATTAGTTATCAAATTTAGTCAAACAATTTTAGGAATATATTAAAATTTTAATATGTCATGGATGGGTTTTACATATAAGTTGTTACACGCACGCCGCTAGGTTCAGACAGGACGAGACGGGTTTCATGAATTTGTTGGAATCCTGGGGGAACCGTTACTCAGGGCGACCATAGATCATGTGCTGCAGCTTCTCTCAGGCACACGATAGATTCAGTTTCTGACCAGACACATCTGACAAGAGTCTTTTTCAACAGTTTAACAGTGGAATTTAATCTGAAGCACGGCCAGTGCAATTCAGGGATATTACAGCAACAATCATCATTACAGTACAGTTTCATAAAGCAGGGATAGAAACGTCAGTCTCTTCAGTAGCATAATTCCACACTGATTAGATCTCTTGGCAGCACACTTCTATGCATAAACAGCAGGCTTTTCCTTCACAAGGACTAAATAGTACACAGCATTCTTTATCCTGCATGGAGATGGAGGGGGGGGGGGGGGTTGATTAAGGAGATGATCTCTGTGACACAATTCCTTCCAGTCCTTATCTTCCTGCCCGATGATAGACTTCCAGAACTAACAGTGCAGGGTAAGCTTCACCCTGGACTTGAATCCTGTTCTCTTTCCTGCACTTCTGTGAGATACAGATCACACACAGCACTTCTCCCTTTGACTGCAGCCTGAATAGTAAACAAGTTCCCCACAATCCCCCTAGGGATCTGCTAACCACTCCCTTTCTCTTGTGACTGTGTTAACCCCTCTAGTCGCTGGATGCTTTTGAAGCAACAGCACTACTTCTGCATGTCACAAAGTATTATTTTTATTATACAATACTTATAAAACTTAAGTGAATGAAAGATTCAAATTGAAAATCTTTACTGATATAAATTGTGTATTTCGTTGAGAACAAAATGATAAATCAATGATCAATAACAACCAAAATTGTTAATCAATTAAAGGCTGGATTTGAAATAATTCCAAAAATCATTGTAAGGTAGCAGTCAGACGGCCGCATAAATAGGAAAGAGATCGGAGCGCAGTGTATGGACTGGTCGGTGGCTCTTCCGAGCACAGTGTGACAGCTGTCTATAAATATATGAAGCCCTCACTCTCAGGTCGGGAGATCCGCTGGCCAGTCCGTGCACTGGGTCCTAAAAAAGTGAAATCACAGGCGGAACCAATTTGTGTTAATCACAATGTGGCTCAGTAGTTTGCATGGTCCCCATGTACATGTGTGCATTCCCCGAAAAAGACTGTGCATGCTCCTGGTGAGATGGCAGATGGTAGTAGTCACATGGATATACATGACATCATCACTATATGGAAGTAAACAGGGACAGACGGGGACCGCTGCAGAAATTAATTCTACTGTATTAAAATTAGATTAAATTTGTAATTTTTATTATTTTATCACATTCCCCAATGTAAGCCCATTTTTAAAAAATTCCAGACAACCTCTTGAAGTGGATTTTCTCTTGGAAATACCCATTGTCCTTATGTCCTATTTGACCTCATTCAGACTTCTATTTTGTTTTTAGCATATGAAAAGAAATAAACCATTTCTCATGAGTGTACTAGATCTGATTTTCATCCGTATCCGTATTTGGCCCATGTGTCCATTTTTACCACCATGTGGATTACTTATTGTATAAATCAGTTTTCATCTTACATTAATTTATTTTTACATTGTGGCAATGTTTTTTTTTCATATCACGATCTTGATTTAAAAGTAAAACTTGTAATCTTGTTTTTCTCACACTGGCAAGAGTGAATATTTTAGACTCATACTTCCTGCCCTTTCAGGAAGAGTTTACAGCAGTTTCATTATCATTAGAGGCAGGATTACAATGTCAGGTAAATGGAGATGAGATCGGACAAAATTAGAATTTTTCGAATCTTGTGGATTTTTCCTGTAAATTTGATTCGCAAATTGAATGTTCCTTATTTTGATGTGGGGAAGATCTAGATGGGAAAAATAAGCTCCGATAGGGAAGTACGGTAAGGAACAAAAAGGAGAGGTGAGGGTGATGGTATCACTCACCTGTAAGGGATGGGTAAGGACACAACATTTTTAGAAGATTGATGTACCATCAGGCTCCCCGTGGCTGGGGGAGAGTATTGTCCAGATAGCAATTTGGCAATGTAGAGATTATCATGATGTTGCGATCATACATAACTTATGAAGGTGCAATGACCCCCAAATTCTGGTCAAGGCTGGAAGTCC
Organism: Phyllobates terribilis; assembly: GCF_046119375.1. Classification (NCBI taxonomy): domain Eukaryota; kingdom Metazoa; phylum Chordata; class Amphibia; order Anura; family Dendrobatidae; genus Phyllobates; species Phyllobates terribilis. The sequence goes on from NW_027362768.1 coordinate 150,413,859, forward strand.
TGGCCTACACTGTGTTCCAAATTATTATGCAAATAATATTTTCTCAGATTTTCCCAAATTACCTATATGAATTGCAGTCATTGTAATTTTCCAGTCAAATAACTATTAGAGTACAATTGAAAGGTTTTTGTACAAACTGCCTATGATAACAGTATATTTTTAAAAAAATAAAAAACTCAAACTGCACTCAAAATGCATGTTCCAAATTATTATGCACAGCAGAGTTTAGAACCTTTTCATTTTAATAAAGAACAAAAAAATGGTCATTTCTGAAATTATAAGCATTAGCAGGTTATTACAAACTGAAATCAAACAGTTTTCAACTCAAAACTTTATTCTAGGTGATGTTACATTTGCACATAGGACCCCTTGTTCGAAAGGAGCTTCTGAACTCTCTCGTCCATTGAATTTGTCAGGTTTTGGATGGTTTCTGCTTCAATTGTTTTGCATGAGGACAGAATACCCTCCCAGAGCTGTTGCTTAGATGTGAACTACCTCCCGCCATCATAGACACTCCTTTTGATGATGCTCCAGAGGTTCTCAATGGGGTTGAGGTCAGGGGAGCATGGGGGCCACACCATAAGTTTGTCCCCTTTTATGCCCACAGCAGCCAGAGATGCAGATGTGTTATGTGCAGCATGAGACGGGGATCACAATGATGTTTGCACATGCTCATTAGACACTTCAATAAAGAAGATAGGATCTGAGCTTGTTCATTGCTGCTAATGTACATGCGCGATTCCGGAAAGAACAAAAAGTAGAGTCTAAAAATGCCACCAGTGGCCGGTATGAAAGTTTGGGAAGATTTTATTTTCAATAATCATGATAAAAAAAATTGTCAAAAATTCATAAAAAATAATTTACTACAAAAACCTTATTTAAACAATAGGCAATTTTCTAATGACACATTCCCTTTAGGAGAGGACAAAGGCACAAGTGGTCAGGAAATAAATGTTGGACCGGGCTTTATTAACAAAAGAAAAAGAAAAACACTTTCACTTGATGGTAATATTGGGTCGTTCTTGTGTTTTTGCTTTCCGACATATCTAGGGTTAGTAGTCAAGACCTTAGGCCAGATTAAAAGCTTGTTATCTATTAAGTGACTTTGGAAGATTGTAGATTGATAAATGGCACAAAGACAAGAATTTTATATTCGGGGAAGACGCATTAGACATTTTTAAACCATGAGTGATGTGAAATATGGCTACTTGATGGTCAGGGAGGGTTGTGGACAAATTTCATAATTAATTTTGGATCAAGGGCAAGCTTCACTAATGCCGTGGTGTAAGCTGACGGGGAGAGCTGTGAGGCTATGTTCACACAGAGGCTTATAACTAGTGTTTTGGAGCAGATCAGCTCCATAATCCTCTTCAAAAACGCTTTCAAAACTCTTCCTATTCATTTCTCTGCATATGAGGTTTTTGAGTGTTTTTTTTCTTGACGAGGTTTTGAAAAACACCTGGTGAAAAAATGCCACTTCTTTGAAGCGGATCCTGTTGGAATCTGCTCCATACAATGCACTGTCCAATCAAAAGGCTGCAAAAACACTAAAGGAAACTAAATGTTTTCTAAAATTCAGCAAAACCACTTCAGGAAAAACTTTAAAAAAAAACTCCAAAAACTTCCCAAAAAGGTGTGTGTTTTCTGAAGTGGTTTCTGCTTGAGAAACTTGATGAGTATTTGGTGAGTTTTCGATATTGCAGATTTTCTTAGCTAAATTCAGTTACTTGCTATTCTCATTGCTTTTTTTTTGTGCATTTTTTACCTGTATTTTTATTGTGTTTTCGCTGCTATTTTTGTCTATTTTTAGCATGGCAAATTTCAAAATGTAAACTACTTTGTTTTGATAACCTTGATAAAACTCTATGAATAAAGTCATATACAAATTACATGTCTTTTTACTTTGTTTCTGCTGCACAAATGCAATGAAAACAAATATCCATTTTCATCTGCGCATATTCTTCATCTTATTCAAGCCTAAGGGAAAATTTGCAAATAAAACGCCTGTTTACCGCAAGAGAAATTGACGTGTTGCAAATTTAGAAAACGCAGGCAGGTCAATTTGCGCTGGGTAAAAAAATCACATTGGGCATGAAATTTATTTTGCTTAAAACCATAATACGTTCCATTTTTTAGCAGCAGAAAAAGATCATGAAATATTCATTGTGTAGACTTAGCCTTACAGATTCTGCTTTTGTAAGAGCTTCATGTTACACTTCTGATTTTTCTTGTAGTGTAATAGAAAGCGGTGACATTTTTTTTCCATTTTCTAGCACATTTTATGTCACCAACATAAACTGATTTCTTAGTGTATGTGCACACAATGACTTTTTCAGATGGGTTCCACTCCGAAGCCCCTGAAAAAGCCATCGGCTAAACTCTAAACTCTATGCATTTCTATGTAAGAACGACTTGATCAGACTTTTCAGTTTCCCACTGCAAGTTTTCCAAAGATGCCAAGTGGTTAAAAAAAAAAAAAGCGATCTGACCATTCTATCTTCAGGTGTTTTCCGCTCTATACTTTTTAATAAAAGTCATTGGAAGGCTCAAAAGACGCCTAGAAGATGTCCTGGTGGTCTTTTTGAACATTTTGCCAGTATTTTTGCTTGAAAACCACATTGTTGAATGAAGTTAAAAAAATGACCGAAAAAGTAAAAAAAAAACTGCCGGTGGTCATAAACATTGAAAAAGTGCACAGAAAAAAAAATGCCGAAGAAAGTCTTCTTCTTTTTAAAAAACTCGGCGGTTTGCCCATCTGATATAGACGTCATGTGCACATGCCCTAACATTTCCCTCCATGTGTGCACTTGCTTTACATCAGACCTAGCATTGCTATCCACACCTGATAAATCCTACATAAAAGGTCACATAGAGCAATGATAAAGTGAAGGCAATAATCCAAATAGCACAAAGGACTACTTAAAAAGTCTAATCTTTTATGAAGCGCACAGCTACTGATATAATTGCTCCAAATGATATAAAAAGCCTTTTAATTTGGCTCTTGTTTCCAGGCTTTTATTGGCACAATACACTTTGCAGGGTATTTAAGAAATATTAGCCATAAATTGTTTATATTGCAACTTAATAGCTATTACTTAAATGCTAGAGGCAATTGTTTAGCTAATCTTGAACCGTTGATCTAATTAAGCATGCATAAGAAACATAATTATTGAATGAGTCTGGGACACAGTCAACTTGCATTGATTGAAATGATTGCAAAATGCTTTTTCAAGCTGTTTTGTGTATTACACCCTTGTTGCCCGGCTGTAGGAATTTCTATGATTGATGTTGACTCCTATCGTTTTATTAGTTGTATCCATTTGATAAACTTATAAGGAAGGAGAGAGTTGGCGTGAAATTTTAGGGAGAGTTTAGAAAAATGTGCAGAATAATTTGGATGTGTCTTGACTTCCTGTGCTGGCGCCATTCCAGCGGTGTCGGCACTCTAATCCAAGGGGCTCTCATGCAGTTGTTGTGACATGTGACCCTGGCGCCCAATCAGCGCTGGCGTCACTGGCCCCGTCCTTAAGACAAATCAAACATCAAGAGGAAGTCAGGGCTGCGGCTACTCTCTCACTTGATGTTAGATTTGTCTGAAGGCGGCGCCAGTGACGCCAGTGCTGATTGGGTGCCGGGGTCACATGTCATAACGACTGCACGAGAGCCCCAGGAATGCGAGTGCTGACACCTCTGGAATGGTGTCAAACGTTTAGATCAAGAAGGGGCTGCCCTAGTAGTGGACAACCCCTTTAAGGCTGTGTGCCCACACTGAGTTTTTGACGCTGCATCAAAAATGAATCGTCTTACAGTTGCAGCAAAGTGGATGGGATTTATAGAAATCTCATGCTGTGTTTTTTTTTTTACTCAGTGTAAACTGACCTGCGGTGCGTGTTTCAAATCCGCAACATGCTGATTTCTTTTGTGTCTATTCTGAGTTTTATGAACAAACAAAGTAGCACTCTGTAACGCTGAGTATGTAAATATGAAGTATGAAATATGAATAGCATTTGTACTGCTGTAGAAAATAGAAATAAATGAGAAATTTTAGCGCATGTATATATGAAGTATGATATATGAATAGCATTACTGCTGTAGAATATAGAAATAAATGAGAAATCTTAGCGCATAAATTGGCCAATTCATGTGTACCTGACAGCTGCGATAAGGCGTTTCTCGATGTCAGGACCTAACAATGTGAATACCTCTCTAAGGGACATCCGTCTGCTTATGTGTGGGAAAGTAAGATCCTGATGCAATTAAAACCTCCTGCGGCATGGGGGTGGAGTGCTCAGTCAAAGCTTAAATCTAGTAACAAAGAAAATGACGGCACTTCCACTACAAGAAATAGGTGTGAACAGGTGCTTACTAAGAGGAGCTACCTCCATGTACAATGAACAAACAAAGTAGCACTCTGTAACGCTGAGTATGTAAATATGAAGTATTCTGAGTTTTATGTGCAGATTTTCCCCGTAGTCTTTCATTAGATGTGGAAATTCCGCAGGTAAAAAAAAGCGCATATGCGTTTTTTGGTTTCTGCTGCGGAAACACACTAAAAACAAAGCAGTTTGATTTAAAATGTGACATACCAAAAAGAGAGAAATACTACAGCAACAAAAATAATATAAAAATGCAATGAAAAAAATGAATGTAACCTAATTTACATAATAGGTGTCGAAAAGGTGCAGAAATTCCACAAGAACAAAAACTCACCAAAAGCTCATTGTGGGAACATAGCCTTAAGGCTAGGTTCACATGTTGCATACCTGTTACAGATTGTATACACGAATTGCGAATTGTTATTAGATTCGATTTCAAATTGCAATCCAAAGCATTACTGCATTTAATATCCCCACACCTTTTTTGCACTTTTTTTTTTTATTTTTGCATGTTTTCTTGCAGAAATGCACCAAAAAAACACAACAAAACAATGTGAGGCCAGTGATTTAATCTGCAGATTTAGGATGCCCATTGAAAAGAATAGATAAAAACTGCCCAATAGCGATGTAAACTCTGGACGGTGGCGGTTACATTTACCAATGTGATTGTTTCCTGCTCTGCACGTGGTGAAAGCATTTAGTGACTGTGCAGATACACACAGCAGAATCTTCTATATATCTGCATGCAATGAACACTTTCAGCACATAGAAATGGACAGACCCAGGGTAAGGCCACTGCCCCACTATCAGTATTCGGTCAGTTTTCGTTCAGTATTTTTTCTCAGGAGTGGGAGCTTAAACCAGGTGAAGAACAATCAGAGAAAATATAATGGAAACAAGTCACCAATTCTGCATTTATCACCCACTCCTGGTTTTAGCTCCCACTCCTGAGAAAAAATACTGACCGAATACTGGCCAAATACTAATAGTGGGGCCGTGGCCTAAAGCAAATAATGTTCACCATTCTCATAGTTATCAGTAGAGAATGAGATGAGTGAATTTCCGAAATTTAATTCAGATTCAATTAGAATCCATTTGACCCCAAAAATTCTCATTGAATAAATTTGGTGTGAACCAAAGATGCCCCAGTTGCCATTAAAGATGTTTATTATGCTTGGAGGTCTCTCCAGACCCCAAATAATAAAACTGAGGGGGTAAAAAATGAGTAAATATTATACTCACTCTGCACCACACCTGTCCTGCTACTGCTGCTCCCCATCCATTCCTCCACTCACTCCTTTCGGTCTTGTGGCACTGACTACTAGACATTGTGCATGTCCGATGCTGATATCTATGATGTGCCTCGCTCCCTACATGACCTTGGCATGACACTTGTCATAGACATCAACGACGTAGGCTTAGTCAGCAACAGATGCGCATAAAGGCAGGTAGAAGACCGGAAGGAGCAAGTAGGGAAAAACCAGGAGCTACGACAACAGGACAGGTTAGGGGCAACGGAACTATCATGTTTTACTATTTTTAACCCCTTTGTAGCCCTCAAAAAGTTCAACTAAATGGTGGGCAAGGGTTTCAACAAATTAAATTACTAAAATTACTAAAATTTCTAATTCTGGCAAATCCAAAGTTGGACAGGAAGAGCTGCGGATACCGGCAGGTAGGTGTCATGGGTATACCATGACAGAGAGGGGCCAGAAGATTGCAGCATCTCATTTAACAAAGTCCTGCACTTGTTAGAAGCACTTCACCATCTAATTAAGCAGTGCAGGTTTTTTCCTTGCTAGCAGTGCAATGGTCAATCTGTTCAGTTGAAGCTCCTGGAGCTTTCCTACCTGGATTGTCTCAGCTGTTCAGTGTTGGCCACTCCCCTCTGCTATATATGCTCGCTACTGGCACTTAGGGATTGCCAGTGGTAGTTCTTAACTGCCTGGTTTGGAGTTGGAGGTGTAGTTCGTGGTTGGAGTTGGCGTTAAGAGATTTGTTCAGGAGACTGTTGCTTGGAGTTTTGTTGGTGTGCACATCCTCATCCTCTCCTATTTTATTTCTCCGTCTTTTTACTCCCCTGTGTTCTACTCTGTTGTTTGGTGTGTGTATTTTGTATTATTGTTATTTTCATTTATCCCTGTCCTTTTTCTCTTGTTTGTCTGGTTAGTGTATTCCTATACACTTCGGCTTTCCACCTCCCTGGGTGGGGTAGGGGTCAGATAAGGGTTGATATAGGAGCATAGCAAGGCACGTGAACCCACCTTCAGGAGTAATCCAGGGGACAGGGATAAACTAGGGCGCCTCTACTTTTAGGGACCTGGTTAGCACCCACAGTCCCAAGGCACTGCGTGACAGTAAGAGGCGGTACTCTCGCTACTCATTCAGCAGTCACGACAATGGTCTGTGATGGAATGGGATGTACGATGTCACATGTGCATCCCACTGCAGTGATGAAAGTTGTGCCAGGCCAGCTAATCACAAGAAGAGCCGCAGATGTCAGCAGGTAAGAGGCAGTACTCCCGTTACCTGTTTAGAGGCCACAACAGTGGTCCGTGATGGAATGGGATGTGCGAATTGGTGGTTAACACCAACTCTATAGGGCAACCTGAAGCCTGAAGTTCAGCTTCATGGGAAAGCAATGGAGGTATAATTGCTTACATCAGAAAAAGACAGTTTTTGACATTTTATTTATCAGAGCAGAAAGTGGTGAGCCCCCATTAAAGTTTGAAAACAAAACTAGCTCTTTTTGAAGTTTCGGGCACTAAACCTGCATTTTATATAATCCAACCATAACTATGAGTGAGATGTTCGCCTGTCAAAGTACAGCACCGAGTTATCGATTGACATCAGGTATAATACGTGTCCTAACAAATGTTCCTCTATTTAATGACACAGCAAGAAGCGACCAGACAGAGCCTTACATACTTGATCTGATGAAGCTTGTATAAGTACTGTACAACACGGGCCAATAACGCTCGGCAGCAATGCTAAGATTTATTTCCGTCCAGGCTCCGCTGATATTTTATCCTTTTTACTGTGTGTGGAAATATTTAGCGTCTCCATGCTGCTCCAGTGACATTTCATAGAGCGGCCCGAGCGATACTCCTTCCTAATGAATAGCCTCTAATTCCAAAACATATACAATTTTCTCATTCTCTCTTCCTCTGGGAGGCTATGACAACATTTTGGCAAGTATGAGTAAACAGCTTTTGTGTTGGCACGCAGTAAATTAAACTGAGTAATTAAAATCAATAGCAAAACAGCAGCGAGACAGAAAGGTCATATAACCGCGATAGAAGACTGGTGAGGAGCATATTGCTGAAAAATCAAAATAATATTCAGAACCTCGAAATACCATTAAAGAGCATTTCCTATTAAAATAACATAAATCACCGTCAATATAATGACCAGTACGCGTGGTGGTAATATGTATGCCAGTTGTAGACCCGTATTTCCCAATGTTTCCCAAGAACGGATCATGCAAAAGTTTTCAATTTTTTTCCCGGGAAATTTGATTCATAGAGAAGTTATTCTACGTGAATTGAATGTCCCTTATTATGCTCTGGGGTCTGATGATGATGATGAATCGGGGCATAGGTGTTGTAAGATAACTCACGGACATATAGTCGATGGGAGGTATGTATCACAGAGATGGTTGCCCTCTGTGATGTAATCCTGGAATGTTGTTCTAGTGCATGTAAGCACTAGAGGATTATTGGTGCTCCAGGCCCGCTTTTATGGGTAGCCAGAGACATGGGCGGGTCTGGCTACCCACATACCTCATCTCTGGGTGTGGTTAACAAGTCAAGATGGAGGCTGTTGTTTGGCACATGGTCTGTATTTGGAGGGAGAAGGCCTCCTGTGTGTGGTGTGTCTCCAGACTGAGCCAGTGAAGTGGATGCTATCCAGCCTGTGTGACCATAGGCGAATTATAATGAGGGCAATCTGGGCTACCGCCCGGGGCCCAAAGCTCCGGGGGGCCCCCATGATCCAAAAAGTGATTGCCCCCATTATAATCCGTATGGGGGCCGCTGCTGCTGCAATTAGTTTTAGGTCCTGCCCTGCTGTATTATGTCTGGCAGAACTTAGCCAGCATACAGAGAGCGGGCGTGTCTACCTAAGTACCTAAGCCACGCCTACCTTCTCTGCCAGAGAGGAGCTTCTATTGGTGCTGCAGCTGGCCTGCGTGCCTGAATGGTCTGTGGGAGAAGCTGCTCCTGCCTGCTTGGAACATCACTAGCTGCTGCCTGGGTCATTAGGTGGGTACTGGATCTGCCACTACTTGTTTAAAGTTACTTTTGTGGCAGACTAGCAGTAGCAGACAGCAGCACTCTGTATATACAGGCAGGGGGCAATTTGCAATTATTAAAACTTGTGGATAAAATGTGGGGGATGGGAGTGTTATTGAAACTACATGGGGCAATTGCTAGGGATGAGCGAGTATACTCATTACTATTCGGTACTCGCCGAATAGTACGGTACTCGGGCTACTCCTTACTCCCCGAGTTTCCTTGTGATTACTCGCTAGGAGTAACGAGTACAATGTAAGTCAATGGGAAATGCGAGTAAGCCGAGTAATTGTCTGCTGGAGCCTATAAAGCCGTCTGGGGGCTGAGGAAAGGGCTGAAATGGGTGCATGATTGTTTAAAAGCTGGCGGTAAAAAGCTGCCGGCTTTTAAACAATCACTCAGCCCCATACTCACTTCCCCGCAGCCTCCCATCCCGATCCTCCCCTCCCCCCACCGACTTCCATCCCGATCCTAAGTTAGAGCTGGGAGCGTACATCAGGGTGCTCAGTGTTTAGCACTGCAGCCTTGCAGCGCTGGGGTCCTGGGTTCAAATCCCACCAAGGACAACATCTGCAAGGAGTTTGTATGTTCTCCCTGTGTTTGCGTGGGTTTCCTCCGGGTTCTCCGGTTTCTTCCCACCCTCCAAAGACATACTGATAGGGAATCTAGATTGTGAGCCCCGATGGGGACAGCGACGATAATGTATGTAAAGCGCTGCGGAATATGTTAGCGCTATATAAAATTAAAGATTATTATTATTATTATCAGGAAGCGGGGAGCGCAGCACTGAACGGGAAAGCCGGCGGTGAAGTCTTTTCACTGCCGGCTTTCCCGCCGGTTATTTCAAATGAACAGCTGAGGTATCTGCTGATGCTGATCAGCTGTTCATTTCAAGTAGCTGCAGTGCCCTCAGAGGGTTCATGTGAGTTCATGCTTGAATGCATGAACTCACATGAACTTTCCCACGGCAGCATAGCTCAGCTACATCTCTGGTAGAGAATCTCTACCAGAAATGTAGCTGAGCTAAAGAAGAAAACTCCATTGGACTACGTCAGACGGAAGATAATTTTTTTATAAAGATGGAGTCTCTAATTTTTTTTTGTTTTATTTCTAATAAAAAATGTATTTCTCTGTGTTGTGTTTTTATTTAATATTTCACTAGAAATTCATGGCGGTCATGTCTAATATTGGCGTGACCCCATGAATTTCGGGCTTAGGGCCAGCTGATAATACAAAGCTGGCCTAACCCCTTTATTACCCAGTGAGCCACCGCATCGGGGCCCTGGATGAGTTTGGTACAGCGCCAGAAGATGGCGCTTCTATGAACGCGCCATTTTCCGGGGCGGCTGCGGACTGCAATTCGCAGCAGGGGGGGTGGCCAGAAAGCTTGGGCCTCCCTGCGCTGTGGATTCCAGCCCCCAGCTGCCTAGTTGTACCTGGCTGGACACAAAAATAGGGCGAAGCCCCATGTCAAATTTTTTTTAATTATTTCATGAAATTCATTAAATAATTTAAAAAAGGGCTTCTCTGTATTTTTGTTTCCAGCCAGGTACAGCATCCAGGAACGGGCTGCCCCCACCCCCAGTTGCCTATTTGTACCTGGCCGGACACAACAATATAGGGAAGCCCTTTTTATTTATTATTTCATGAATTTCATGAAATAATTAAAAAAAAAATACGTGGGGCTTCGCCCTATTTTTGTGTCCAGCCAGGTACAACTAGGCAGCTGGGGGCTGGAATCCGCAGCGCAGGGAGGCCCAAGCTTTCTGGGCCCCCCCCCGCTGCAAATTGCAGTCCGCAGCCACCCCAGAAAATGGCGCGTTCATAGAAGCGCCATCTTCTGGCGCTGTACCCAACTCATCCAGGGCCCTGGTGCGGTGGCTCACTGGGTAATAAAGGGGTTAGGGCCAGCTTGGCATTATCAGCTGGCCCTAAGCCTGAAATTCATGGGGTCACGCCAATATTAGACATGACTGCCATGAATTTCTAGTGAGGTATTAAAAAAAAACAAAAAGAAGAAATCAGCTCACCCACCTAGAAGATCGCAGCACGGAACAAGCAGTGCAACCGGACGTACATGTGAGAAACCCAAAAACTCCAGCTGAGCGAATCTTCTAAAACCAAGTGTTTTATTGGGTCATAGAAAAATATAAAAAGTCCACCTTGGGAAGGGAACAGCAAACGCGTTTCGAACTATATGTTCTTAGTCATTGCGTGATGAAAAACCGCAAGGAACTGGCGTTATATGTCATATCCTGCTGAACACAGGTGCAAGGTAAACCAATCACAATTAGACAAACATAACAAATTAAAAACGTATAGCATGACAAAATCATTGCATCATTATAATATGCTGGGAAAAGAGGAATTATATACCAAAGAACACATATAAGTATATATATATATATCTGATAATGCACAATCCCATATATATATATATAAAAAAACTTCTCCAAAGAATCTCATTCGTAATGGTACATCAGATCGTATCTGATGTTCATGCCGGCCGGTGCACGTGTGTTCAATGTGTAAATCCACCAGCTTTCTCTATTAAGGAGCTTTCTCCTATGGTCGCCCCCCCTATATGGTTTTAAAACTTTCTCTATGCCAATTAATTTAAAGGCTGTAGTATCCCCATTATGACACATAGAAAAATGTCTTGACGCCGCAGAACATTTAGTCGTCAATTTATTGTGAGCATCTGATAGATGTCGTCTGATGCGTTTTTTTAGGGGAGTACAGGTGCATCCTACATATTGGAGACAACAAATACTACATGAAATAATATATATAATGTAGGTAGAATTGCAATTAATAAAATTCTTTATATTATATCTTAAATTAGTAGAGAAAGATGTGAACGTTTTGGTATTAATTACATGGGTGCAACACGTGCAAATAGAATGACCGCATTTATAGAAACCAGTTGTGTGTAACCAAGTAGTAGGATTAAGTCGATCTTCCTTCAAATAAAGACTAGGGGACAAAAGATCACCCAGGGTGGGCGCTCTACGAGCTGTGAATCTGATAGGTGTAGAAAGTATATCTCTCAATTTTGGATCTACATAAAGCATAGATAAATATTTATTGATTATGTTTTTAATCATGGAAAATTGTGGACTATACTGGGAGACAAATGTAACGTGATTGGACTTATGAATGGTATTATTAAATTTATTTCTGATCATGTCTCGCCTGTCTTTTTTATTGACAATATCATGCGCTCCATTTAATGTCCAGTCAGGATATAGTCTTGCTGTTAATCTGTTCGTGACCGTCTTTGCCTCTATTATATATTGTTGTGCATCACTAGTATTTCTTTTCGTACGTATTAATTCACCCACTGGTATATTAATTATGCCTTTTTTATTATGACAGGAAGAGGCTAGTAAGGTAGAATTAGTGGATAGACTTTTCCTATAGGGTGTAATAACTACTGTGTTATCAACCAAGCTCAATGTAGCATCCAAAAAATCGATAGATTTATATTGTAAATTATGGGTAAAAATAAGATTCGTGGAATTGTCAGCAATGTATTTTAGAAAGTCATCCGCTTCCGTCCTTGTCCCATCCCATATCAGGAGCAAGTCGTCTATGTAGCGGCCATACCACCTGATATGGGAGGAGAAAGGACTAGAATCAGAAAAGATAAATAGTTTTTCCCAAAAAGCCATAAATATGTTGGCTATGGATGGCGAGAAACCCGTCCCCATCGATGCTCCACATTTCTGTAGAAAGAACTTACCATTAAAAGAAAAATAGTTATGGCTAAGTAGGAACTTTTGGCTCCTGCTCTGCTATATTATGTCTGGCAGAACTTAGCCAGCATACAGAGAGCGGGCGTGTCTACCGAAGTACCTAAGCCACGCCTACCTTCTCTGCCGGAGAGGAGCTTCTATTGGCGCTGCAGCCGGCCTGCGCGCCTGAATGGTCTGTGGGAGAAGCTGCTCCTGCCTGCCTGGAACATCACTAGCTGCTGCCTGGGTCATTAGGTGGGTGCTGGATCTGCCACTACTTGTTTAAAGTTACTTTTGTGGCAGACTAGCAGTAGCAGACAGTTGCACTCTGTATATACAGGCAGGCGGGAATTTGCAATTATTAAAACTTGTGGATAAAATGTGGGGGATGGGAGTGTTATTGAAACTACATGGGGCAATTGCTAGGGATGAGCGAGTATACTCGTTACTATTCGGTACTCGCCGAAAAGTACGGTACTCGGGCTACTCCTTACTCCCCGAGTTTCCTTGTGATTACTCGCTAGGAGTAACGAGTACAATGTAAGTCAATGGGAAATGCGAGTAAGCCGAGTAATTGTCTGCTGGAGCCTATAAAGCGGTCTGGGGGCTGAGGAAAAGGCTGAAATGGGTACATGAACGGGCAGCCCCTAACCCCCAGCTGCCTATTTGTACCTGGCCGGACACAACAATATAGGGAAGCCCTTTTTTTTTATTATTTCATGAATTTCATGAAATAATTAAAAAAAAAATACGTGGGGCTTCACCCTATTTTTGTGTCCAGCCAGGTACAACTAGGCAGCTGGGGGCTGGAATCCGCAGCGCAGGGAGGCCCAAGCTTTCTGGGCCCCCCCCGCTGCAAATTGCAGTCCGCAGCCACCCCAGAACATGACGCGTTTATAGAAGCGCCATCTTCTGGCGCTGTACCCAACTCATCCAGGGCCCTGGTGCGGTGGCTCACTGGGTAATAAAGGGGTTAGGGCCAGCTTTGTATTATCAGCTGGCGGTATTATCAGCTGGGGTCATGCCAATATTAGACATGACCGCCATGAATTTCTAGTGAAGTATTAAAAAAAAACACAACACAGAAAAAAAAAATTTTATTAGAAAAAAAAAAGCAACACTTAGAATCTCCATCTTTATTAAAAAAAAATAATCTTCCGTCCGACGTAGTCCAATGGAGTCTTCTTCTTTAGCTCAGCTACATCTCGGGTAGAGATTCTCTACCAGATATGTAGCTGAGCTGTGCGGCCGTGGGAAAGTTCATGTGAGTTCATGCTGTCAAGCATGAACTCACATGAACCCTCTGAGGGCACCGGGGCTACTTCAAATGAACAGCTGATCGGCATCACCTGATGCCTCAGCTGTTCATTTGAAATAACCGGCGGGAAAAAGTGGTAGAGCAGATCACCTTGCTCTGTCAGCGATGACTCGCTCATGACAGCGGCTGTCCCGTGGGCAGTGGAGATGGGGCACACAGCGCTGTGTACGTCGCTGTGCTCCCTGCTCTTCCTGGCGGTGTATGTACAGCTCTGTCTGCTGCGGTCTGTTTACCGCAGGCTTCTGCCTGCCGCAGCAGCCAGAGCTGTACATACACCGCCAGGAACAGCAGGGAGCACAACGCCGTACACAGCGCTGTGTGCCCCATCTCCACTGCCCACGGGACAGCCACTGTCATGAGCGAGTATACTTGCCTCGCAATATTTGAACCTCCCGCCCAGCATTAGCCAATCACAGTAATGCCGCAGCCTTCTTGGTTGTGGCATTGCTATGATTGGCTGGCCGCCCAGCGTCATACATGAGTCATACATGACTCATAGGTTCTATATAAGCCTTGCCCCCACCATTTTGTGCACATTGCATGGAGAACACAACTAGTGTAGGGAGAGTGTGAGCGGCTGCTAGGGAGAGTTAGTGTCGTGAAAAAACAGAAAAAAAACTATATTTAACCCAAAAGCTCTTCTCAGAGCTACCAGGAGGAGTATTGTTGTAGTAAGGGACTGTGGTGCAGGGAGACAGGCAGGAGGTAGCGTTACAGTTCCACATAGTACCTCAATAGCAGAGCTGACTCAGCTCTTCTCAGAGCTGAAAGTATAAGCTTAGGGACTAGTTTGTGTTCCCAGATAATTTTGGGGTCACATTTACCCCTCCAGGCACAAGTTTTTGGGCCATTGCAGTGCTGATTTTAAAAGAAATAGCACACATGGTACCTCAGGTCTGACACGCAGCCAGCACCTCTTTCCAGGGTGGTGACTGGTTTTGTGTAATCCCGCCTGTAACCTCTGGCCAATTTTTGTGTGCAGTTGCATTGCTGTTTGTTAAATACCAAGCATTAGTAGCCTGTAGTGTCATCCTTCCACAAAACAGTAACTGCTACTTGTTTGTCAATATCTGCATCTAAACATCTGCAACCATGTCACAAAAACCACAAAATCCGAAAAAGACTGTTGCGAAGGGACGTGGGCATGGGCTTGTCAGTCGTGCCCAACAAGGCACTGAGTCTGGGAGACAGAGGAAGATTGATGCATCTATGTTCCTGTCTAAATTTCCCGGTCTGGAACGTAAACGTGTCTTGAAGCTGGAAGAGCAAGACCAGATAATGTCTTGGATGGCTGATAAGACCTCAACGAATTGTTTTAGCAGCACCCAATCTTACTTGAACACACAGTCTCCTGTCGATAGAAAGAACGCTGGGTCATCCAATCCTCAACCTCTTCCTATTTCCTCACCCCGTCAGCAATCACAGCAGTTTCCTGACCCCAAGCTTGGCCACTCTGAGGATTTGTTTGGTACATATGATC
This sequence comes from Phyllobates terribilis, assembly GCF_046119375.1. Classification (NCBI taxonomy): domain Eukaryota; kingdom Metazoa; phylum Chordata; class Amphibia; order Anura; family Dendrobatidae; genus Phyllobates; species Phyllobates terribilis. Next base: position 150,429,062 of record NW_027362768.1, read on the forward strand.
CTTTGGTTGACTCTGGCCTCTCAGCCTGCAACATTGACGAGGAAAGTGAGGATGTATGCTCGATTCATGGCCAAATATTTGAAAAATCACGGCTCGAAGAAAGCCACTTTCAGCCACGTCATATACTGCCTGAGGAGGTGGAGGCTGATGATGATGAGACACAGTTGTCATCTGGCCAGCCAACTATATCAACCTGGAATCAGGATGAAGTAGACGACGAGGTGGTTGATGAAACTGACGCGCCCAGGGGATGGGGATGACTCGGTACCCGGGCCTTTACCTGGTTTGGGGATGTCGCGGTGGTCGGCTCCCGGGCCCGTACCCTGGGGTCACTCTTGAAAAAGGGGATTGTAACTTGGATAGAAACTAAAAATAAAGTAAATAGTTTGTGACGCCACCTGTGGTACCTGGTAAGGTTTACCAGCGCTGCTGCAGACCTCTGGGGGGTGATGGGATGGCAGCTGAGGTGTTTCTGCTCCCCACAGGTGGAGCGGGCCCCCGGGGCAGTGTGGAGTTTGATGGTGGGTGGTGATGCTGGGACTTGTAGTGCAGAGGGAGAGATGGCGCAGCTGAAATAATTGACGGAGGCAGTGCAGTGCAGTCATCCGAGTTTTTACTCACAGTTCTTATGTAAGTTCCACAGGTACACTGTACGGGTGTCAGCCTCCCACGTCGCGCTGCGTTCACCAGACCGGGGGTTCAGCTCTTCTTCAGATGCGTCAGGAGTGCTTGACGGAACCCCGCTTTCCTTATGTTCTTTGCTAGACCGAGACCTACTTCTCACGCTGGGTCTTCTCCCTCCTGCCCTGCGCTTCCCCACTCACAGTTCCGATCGGGTGCTCTGAAGTCCCTCTGGGCAACCTGGAGTTCCCGGACCTACTTGACCCTCATGGTGACTAAGATGAGGCTGTGGCAACTGCACCATAAAAGTCAGAAGCCTCCGGTTTTTCCAGCCGAGACCTGGAGTAACACGGCTGGTCCAGGGGCTGGTCCCCTTCTTGCGGCCTGATCCCTCTGACACCTGGCAGATTCGGGGTGTACGGGTGCTGTCCTGTACTCACCGTACCCCCTGGGATCCCTTCTGTAGAACAGAGCCTTTCTCCTCTGCTCCCCTCCTGGGCCTCTATCACTAGGCCCCACTTGTGGAGCAGAGCTCCTGAAGAGACTCTGCTCCCCAACCGACTGTCTTCACTAACTCCTCTTGCTGACCTGCCACCCTAAGATGGCTTCCCTCTATATACCTCCTACTATGGTGCTCCCCTACTCTACTTCCTCCACCCACACCCACTACTGGTTCCCCCTACCTTTGGTTCCCCCCACTCCAGCCAGGAACAGGGCTCAGCAGGAAACACAGTGCATCTTGCCCTTCCAGCCGGCCTGGAGCAGTGTAGTGTTGAATGTGGGTGTTGGGGTTCCGGGCAGCACTCCCTCCTTACCTGAGAGAAGGAAACACCACACCTCTGGGTGAGGTGCAGTACCTCTGTGGCGATTGAACCCTTAGGGGCGCCACAAGACCACTGATACGACCTGGAATGTTGGCATGCATAGCCAGCTCAGGAGCACAGAAGAAGAAAGTGGATACGTAGCATCTACAAAGGCACCAGGGGCTACTGGTTTGAGCAGAGTGCTAAGTGTGTCAACTCTTGCCAAGAGCAATCCCTCTGTGCCCCAAATCAAGTCAAGAGTGCATTCAGCCGCTGTCTTGAAATTTTTTTTGGATACTCCTTCTGAACCAAATGTTGTAATCTGCAGCATCTGCCATACAAAGCTAAGCAGAGGCCAGGGCAAAGGCAACCAAAGCACCACGAGTATGCGGAAACACATGGCAGCTAAGCACCCTACTGGGTGGGCGGGAACAACAGGGTACAAAATCTGTGTCTTCGGGTCAAAACACTGCCATGTTACCTGTGATCCGTCCTTCCCAATCTGCTGACCAGGAAGCAGGTGCTGCTCATACTTACTGCTCACAAGCTGTGGTTGTAGAGAGACAGGACACAAGTCTATCCACTTGTTTGTCACAGCCAACCGTCCAGTTGTCCGTGCCCCAGATCTATGGAAGGAAGCGGAAATACCAAGCTTCACACCCACAAGCACAAATACTTAACGCGCACATTGCCAGGTTGCTAGCCGTGGCGATGTTGCCGTTTAGGCTTGTGGGGACACAGTCTTTCCACCCTCTGTTGGCTGTGGCTGCTCGATGATACTCTGTTCCCAGCCGGCACTATTTTTCACAATGTGCCGTCCCTGCGTTACACCAGCACGTCTTAAGAAATCTAAAGCATGCTCTCACCAATGCCGGAAACGGGAAGGTCCACCTAACAACGGACACCTGGACAAGTAGCTGTGACATCTCTGTCACGGCACACTGGCTCAACCTGGTGGAGAGTGGGACAACTTCTCAAAGTGGACCATCACATATACTACCCACGCCACGAATAGCGGGCCCAACAGCATTCAGGGTGTCCGCCTCATCATATACTGTACGTCCAGTCCTCACTCTTCCTCCTCCGCCTTCTCATTCAGTGCTGAATTACCCTCAACATCACGCCCAAGTTGGGAGCTTTGCAGCAGCGCATCAGCAAGGTGACAACATGCTCTGCTCAAGCTGAACTGTTTAGGTCAAACACCGCACACTGCAGCAGAGCTCTGGAAAGGTATAAAGCAACAGACCGATCATTGGCTCTCCCCACTGCAACTCCAACCCGGTTTGGTCGTCAGCGATAATGGGCATAACCTCATGGCGGCTTTAAAGCTCGGGAAGCTAGTACACGTGCCATGCATGGCTCACGTGCTGAACCTAGTGGTGCAGAAATTTCTCAAAACCTACCCGGACTTGACGTACCTACTTAACAAGGTGCGCCGGATTTGCGCCCATTTCAGACATTCATCAACAGCTGTTGCCAGTCTTGCAGCGCTTCAAATGCAATTTAATTTGCCCAACCACAGACTCATTTGTGACCTGCCCACACGCTGGAACTCAACATATCATATGTTAACAAGGATTAGTGAGCAGCAGAGGGCACTTGCAGAATACCAGCTTAAACATGCCGGTCAGACTGAGACTCAGCCAAGACACATAACTGTCGAGTGGGTGTGGATCGCTGACATTTGTGAGGTGCTTGATAACTTTGAGTACTGCACCAAGCTTGTGAGCGGTGATCAGTCTATCAGTATAACGATCCCTATGCTATGTCTGCTGCAGAATCTAAAAATGGAATATTTGAGTGCTCAGCAGCGGGGATGGAGCAAGATTTCACACTCGCTGATCCTAGCCAGCCCAGCCAATGTCATCAGCCAACATTGGGGGATGAAGATGATGAGGAAGACGAGGAGGGAGATGACTTATTTTTCTGTGGTACCGAGGGGAACCCTCATGCTACCGAGGGTACTCCCAACTCCAGCTTATGTCTGTCCAGCATGGGTGGGCTGGAGAGGAGGAGGAGGAAAGTCAGTGTGAGGCCACAATGGGTATTGTTCCTCCTTCTGGCGACACAGAACATTTGAGTCTTTGCAGCTTGGCACACATGGCACAATTCATGTCTAACTGTCTGTCCCAAGACCCTTGCGTGATCAACATTTTGAACAGCAACCTATACTGGTTGGCCACCTTTCTGGACCCACGGTACAAGGACAAATTTCCTTCGCTACTGTTGCAGTCACCAAGGGGCTTTACTATTGAATACTTCAAGGGGGCTGTTGTCGACAATTTGATGACAAGATCACCCTCAGACACCGCTGTTATCAGAGGTACCAGATCTTTGCAACAGCAGTCAATCAGGGGGAGAGACATGCCCGCATGTCCAAAAGAGGTGGGGGGAAGATGTCCACAAACTGGGCCATCTTCAATAAACCTTCTCATCAGCAAGGGCTTGGTGGTCTGGTAACCATGTCAAGGAGAGAGAAATTGAACAACATGGTCAACAAGTATGTAAGTGACCATACCTGCTTCCTTACTGACGCTTCTGTTCCGTTTAATTACTGGGTATCCAAGCTTCATAGTTGGACAGAGCTCTCCTTATATGCTTTGGAGGTGCTGGCCTGCCGTGCTGCTAGTGTGATGTCAGAGCGTGTTTTCAGTGCAGCTGGGGCAATCATCACCGATACACGGACACAGCTGACTACAGAGAATGCAGACAGGCTGACTCTGATAAAATTCAACAAGGGCTGGAATTCACCACAGTTCTTAAGCCCTCCAGAAGACATGATCCAAAGCTAAAGTCAGGCAAAAAGTTTCTTTTATGCTACAGGTGTTCACATCCATCCCTTTCCATACAAAAACAATTTCCTTAATCTTACACGAGTACCCTACTCCTGCTCCTGCCACATATTCCTCATGGTCAAAACCCTAGAAACACTGTTCCATTAATTTATATTTCCCATCGGAGGCACTTGTGATGGGACCTCCTTACTTCATCAACCATCAGACAGCCCCTTGGGCTAAATTTTTGAGGCACCATGCCTATGCCTGCACATTGGGCAGTGGAAGTACTGTGCTAGAAGTTCTAGCTTCATGATTGTCTGGCCCATGAGGCCTGCTTTCTTCATCAACCATCAGACAGCCCCTTGGGCTAATTTTTTGAGGCACCATGCCTATGCCTGCACATTGGGCAGTGGAAGTACTGTGCTAGAAGTTCTAGCTTCATGATTGTCTGGCCCATGAGGCCTGCTTTCTTCATCAACCATCAGACAGCCCCTTGGGCTAATTTTTTGAGGCACCATGCCTATGCCTGCACATTTGGCAGTGGAAGTACTGTGCTAGAAGTTCTAGCTTCATGATTGTCTGGCCCATGAGGCCTGCTTTCTTCATCAACCATCAGACAGCCCCTTGGGCTAATTTTTTGAAGCAACATGCCTATGCCTGCACATTGTGCAGTGGCTGTGGAACAACAAGGACAGTAGTCCAACTTTTATAATTGTGAAGCCCTACTACTGATGATGATGGGTGGTTTCTTCCTGCGTTAACCATCACACAACCCCTAGGGCAGTTAGCTATCCTTACGCCACTTACACACTGAGCTGTCAGAAGATCGCCTCGATCATCACTCGCTCCTACGTCACTTATGATAGCTCAGTGCGTACATGGCATACGAGTCACTGTCTTCCGGCAATAAATAACAGTACTTCAAACAGTGTTTGTACACTCGTGCAGCCCCTGACCAGGTGCCCCCATGTTATAAACATTTACACCATACATTTTTGAAACATTTACACATTACGGCTGCGCACACACTCTGCCTTTTTTTTATGTATGCGTATTTTTCTGCACTGTCCATTGAGACAGTGAAGAATGATATTTTGTTGTTAAAAAAAGTTTCCCTGATGTTATTTATTGACTTCTCTATTCGATGCGATGAAGATACAAGTGAGCCCTGTTTTTTTTAAATTTTCACAAAAATTTGACGTGGGCTTCGCCATATTTTTGTATGCCAGCCAGGTACAGCAGGCAGGTATGGGCTGCCCCCGACCCCCAGCTGCTTAAATGTACATGGCTGAAAACAAAAATATCGGGAAGCCCTTTTTTTTAATTATGAATTTCATGAAATAATTTAAAAAAAATTGACGTGGGGCTTCGCCCTATTTTTGTGTCCAGCCAGGTACAACTAAGCACCTGGGGGCTGGAATCCGCAGCGCAGGGAGGCCCAAGCTTTCTGCCCCCCCGCTGCGAATTGCAGTCCGCAGCCACCCCAGAAAATGGCACGTTCATAGAAGCGTCATCTTCTGGCGCTGTACCCAACTCATCCAGGGCCCTGGTGCGGTGGCTCACTGGGTAATAAAGTGGTCAGGGCCAGCTTTGTATTATCCGCTGGCCCTAAGCCCGAAATTCATGGGGTCACGCCAATATTAGACATGACCGCCATGAATTTCTAGTAAAGTATTTAAAAAAAACACAACACACAGAAAAAAATATTTTATTAGAAATAAAGCAAAAAAACACTTAGAGACTCCATCTTTATTAAAAAAATTATCTTCCATCCGACGTAGTCCAATGGAGTTTTCTTCTTCAGCTCAGCTACATCTCTGGTAGAGATTCTCTACCAGAGATGTAGCTGAGCTGTGCGGCCGTGCGAAAGTTGATGTGAGTTCATGCCACCCCACACCATTACTGACCCACTGCCAAACCGGTCATGCTGAAGGATGTTGCAGGCAACAGATCGCTCTCCACGGTGTCTCCAGACTCTGTCACATGTGCTCAGTGTGACCCTGCTTTCATCTCTGAAGAGCACAGGGAGCCAGTGGCGACTTTGCCAATCCTGGTGTTCTGTGGCAAATGCCAAGCATCCTGCACGGTGTTAGCCTGTGAGCACAACCCCCATCTGTGAACGTCGGGCCCTCATACCACCCTCATGGAGTCGGTTTCTAACCGTTTGTGCGGACACATGCACATTTGTGGCCTGCTGGAGGTCATTTTGCAGGGCTTTGGCAGTGCTCCTCCTGTTCCTCCTTGGACAAAGGCAGGGGTAGCGGTCCTGCTGCTGGGTTGTTGCCCTCCTACGGCCCCCTCCACGTCTCCTGGTGTACTGGCCTGTCTCTTGGTAGCGCCTCCAGCCTCTGGACACTACGCTGACAGACACAGCAAACCTTCTTGCCACAGCTTGCATTGATGTGCCATCCTGGATGAGCTGCACTACCTGAGCAACTTCTGTGGGTTGTAGAGTCCGTCTCATGCTACCACAAGTGTGAAAGCACAACCAACATTCAAAAGTGACCAAAACATCAGCCAGACAGCATTGGTACTGAGATGTGGTCTGTGGTCCCCACCGGCAGAACCACTCCTTTATTGAGTGGGTCTTGATAATTTCCATCTATTGTCTGTTCCATTTGCACAACAGCATGTGAAATTGATTGTCAATCAGTGTTGCTTCCTAAGTGGACAGTTTGATTTCACAGAAGTTTGATTCACTTGAAGTTATATTCTGTTGTTTAAGTGTTCCCTTTATTTTTTTGAGCAGTGTATATATATATATATATATATATATATATTTATGTATATATGTACAGTATATATTCATATTAAAGACGAGCAATGCAATTTATATGACCTAGTCTAGTGGCTACATCTGTATTTCATGGATGCTAAACGGGATTCCTGAGAACTTCTTCCTTCCTGCACCACCCCGGATCGTCTTTTGATTAGCCGGCCTGGCGGAATGTCACGTGTGCATCATGTGGCAATGAAGACCAGTTAATAAATAAGTAACCATTCTGTTGGTGTCCAGTATGATAACTATTAGAATTCCAATGGGGATGGACTCTTCAGTTTTCCTGGACTGCTAAAGGCAAAGTCAGACGGCCGTTTACTTGTGCGAGGATCGCATTGCAATCCTCGGACTGGCCGTCAGCTCTACTGACCTGAGCGTGACAAATGCTAGAAATACATGCTGTCACACCACGCTTAGGGCAGAATTGTCGACGGCCAGTCCGAGTAATACAGCCGTCTGACTGCACCCTTAACCAAAGGCTATTTCTTTTAGTGGGATCGTTTCCAGAAACAAATGTACTTGCTAATATTGATGGAGATTTAAGGAAAAAACTTTGCTAGAATTGAGCATTTCCTAAATAAGAACGGGTATTAACTTAGAAGTTAACCTCGGTCACATGTTTTGGAATTTCTTTTTTAAGTGAGTTTTAATGAATGCATTTTCTGACTCCGGTCTTCCACCCCTAATGTTCTGTAAAGTGCTTCACAGACCTGGATTTATCAGTCTAATTTTATCTTAAATGAGAAAATCTCTCTTAATCCTGTAATACCACGGCGCTTGAAATTCCCGAACTCTTTGATTTCTCTGATCTATAGAAGAGATACTATTAAGACTTTTGAATTTCAGATGTTTGACCTGACCTGCTGAAGTTACAGGGAAACCCCCAAGGGTGTACAGACTTTCTGGACAGTTGATTAGTTAGTTTTATTTAGAGGGTTAAATCATTTAAAAGCTTTTTGAAATAAAATATATAGCTTCGGAGTTGTTCACCCTTGGGGACATTTTTTTTTTCTTGCACGTATTTGGGCTAAAAATAATTTTTTTCAATTGTGTTCCATTAACATTTTTTCAACATTTTATTGGCTTTTTATTACCTGCATATTTAACTTTGGAGTGATCTGTGGTCATAATTTAGCTGAGAGGAGCCCAGCAAAAGAAAGATAAAAGAGTTAAAACTACCTGTCAGAATATGCTCACTGACAGATTCACAGTTAACTCATTCTGCAGTGGGACAATAGACAATGCAACTCAGAGGTAATAGAAAGCACACGATGCAAAAATTGTAATGAAACCCAATTGCAAAAATTATTTTTAGCTACATAGGTAAAATGATTATAGATAGATAGATAGATAGATAGATAGATAGATAGATAGATAAATGAAATTGGAATCTAAATTAATGTCAATGTCAGCAACTCAGCAGGTTTTCCAAGCTGACAGAAGAAGCAGCCTTTTCACACAAGAAGCCTTGTCCCCTTTCTTCCTTATTGAAGATCAAACATTTAAAGTCAGTCTTTCAGCAGATTTCACAAAAGAAACTGGCCACATTATCAAATAGATTTCTTAGACCCAATGAGGCTGATGTACTTGCTTTGAAAATCCGTGGCAGGATGACTATATAATCCTTATATTAAAATTAGCAATTTCTGAGTACATCTAAACTGTGAACAGGATCATCAATTCAAGTGTTTTTTGTCTCCGGCCATCTAATCTGCAGCTTGTACTGAGTGTGTGTAATGCAGGTGCCGGAATGCAACGCACAGAGACACAAGGTGAGAACAGTCAGAGATGTTTGTAAACAGTTTTATACAACAGGTATACTGAAACAAGGGATTAGCAACAAGGATAATGAACAGTGGTTTGAAATATCAGAAAAATACGAAATTTCTCAAAGTAAGGCGCAGTCTCTTAAAATAAGGCGCAGTCTCTTAAAGTAAGGTGATGCCCTCAAGCATGAGAGACACCACACAAGTTCTTTAACCGTGAATTTGGCCCTAGCGGGGGTCACCGGTTATTCCCGCTAGGCCGTGAGTCTCTTTCCGGATAAATTCAATTAAATCACGTTGTGCTACTTTAGCCCCAACCGTTCCCCTCCCAACCTGAGTACATAAACCCAATTGTCCCCGGTACCGTGGGTGAGCAGTGGAAGTGACGGCCCTGCTCAAGTATGCAGCTCCTCTCTGCTTGGCCGTTGAAGGCAGTCTCTCGAGCCTTGGATAGGGGGGTCCAGGCCTCGTCTGTCGGCGGCCGACGTCGGGTTCCGCGAACTCACTCAGCACCGCGATCAGGTTCCTGGTATCCTCAGCAGGCACAGCACTCGGGTCACAACTGTGAGGGATGCGGAGCTCTTTTACCGGTGCCCGGCTGGAGCACCTCTCAGGCCTCTGGATTTGGCCTGTCACGCGGGGTTTCTCAGGACGCAGGGAGCACGTCTGCTCCTCTCTGCTGCTTGGCGCCAAAGACCCCTCAGGTTTGGCGCGCTGGCCTCTTATCTCTCTGAACTCCTTCCTGGAAGTCACCTGATCGGGTCCAGCATCTGAATCTGCCCTCCCTGCAACTTCCCTTGTATATTTTGGTTCCGCTTGACTGTCTCTGGCCAGTAGATGGCAGTCTCGCTCCATCCTTGAAACATCATGTTGAAGTTCTTTTACAAGCTTTCTTACTCGTTCTACATGTGTTCAGCAGCAGTAGGGAAGAGGAGCTGTAAATAAGGCTAGGTGGGAAAATATTAAAGAAGCACTCCTCCTCCTCCTATCAAAGTTTTTTCCTCTTAATATATTGCAATTATCATATTATACAGCACTGTGTACTTACAATTGCTCATTTTTCCTTTCAACCCAGCCAATTCTTCTCTTTTCTCTGCTCTATGTAGAAACAGGAAGTCCCTGCATTTATCATCCCTCCTTCAACTCCTGACCCAGTTGCTCTGCTCCTCTGCCTGCCAGGGACTTTTGCAGTGACTTATTACTCATGCAGGGAAAATTGACCTCTTGTTTCTACATATAGCTTAGAAGGATTCAGCTAGTCAGTTTTTAATCATGTGATGTCATAGACCTAATAAAAAAAGAGAATAATTAGCCAGGTAGAAAGGCAAAATGAGCAATCGTAAGTACATAGTGGTATATAATATGATGATTGCAATATATTAAGAGGATTAAACCTTTGAAGGGAGCACTTCTTTAAGCTACAGTAGGAAAGAGGGGAACTGAGGAGCTGTAAATCAGGCTAAGTGATTCCAGACTTAGCAGAAGCAGGGAAGAGGAGCGCTGAAGAACTGTGAATCCAACTTGGTTGATGGAGATTCAGCAGCAGAGAGGAGGGTCAGTGAGGAGCTGTAAATCAGGCTATAGGACAAACATTGAGTTTAAGCTTTTAAAACTGATAATAACTGGAGAAGCCTCTATGGTGCAGAATGTTCTGTAGGATGTGATGTGTGCAAACCCTTGTTTGGCAGTTTTGCCTCAGTCTTTGTGTCAAAGCCATTCTAACAAGAATTTTCATTATAAGTACACCAGTTTAATCAACTCTAGGAGATGTGTTTAGTGATGTATGCAGTTCGCATTGCAAAATCTGGTGGGAGAATGAGATTAAGTTTAAAAATTTCCCCTGAAACATGTGTGCACTCTTTGATACTTGAATAAGTTCCCCCTCTAAGGCTTTCCCTGAGCTCGCTCTCCTTGGGTGCTTGCCCTGAGCTCGCTCCCCTTGGGTGTTTGCCCTGAGCTCGCTCCCCTTGGGTGCTTGCCCTGAGCTCACTCCCCTTGGGTGCTTGCCCTGAGTTCGCTCCCTTGGGTGCTTGCCCTGAGCTCGCTCCCCTTGGGTGCTTGCCCTGAGCTCGCTCCCCTTGGGTGCTTGCCCTGAGCTCGCTCCCCTTGGGTGCTTGCCCTGAGCTCGCTCCCCTTGGGTGCTTGCCCTGAGCTCGCTCCCCTTGGGTGCTTGCCCTGAGCTCGATCCCCTTGGGTGCTTGCCCTGAGCTCGATCCCCTTGGTTGCTTGCCCTGAACTCTCTCCCCTTGGGTGCTTACCTCAGGTGCTCTCTTTAGTGTTTTTCTCAGGGTCCCTTTTTATTACTTGTGTTAGGCGCCCCACTTCATGCTTGCCCTCATCAGTGCCTACTTCCGTGTATCTTCTTCCAGTGGAAATTTAACTCTAGCTCCGACACTCTGATTTGGACTTTAGAATCATGGTGATTATTTCAGACATCCTGTCCCATCAACTGTAGGAGAAATCTACAAGACCTTCCCATCCATCTAAAAGGCCTTTGCAGAAATCTTTGCACATGCAACAGATAAAACCCATTTAGAGACTGTTTGACCTCTGGATACTTTTGACGTATGTGATAGGAACTTTCCAGAAAGCTATCACTAGTAATCAAAAAAAACAAATAGTGAAGATTATCGCCCGTAGAGCTGACAGTCTAATTTGTGAGGTCAGATCTTATTTTTCTTCACACATCATAGTATTGATGAAGCATCTTGGTATCAGACAGTGCATGCTTGTGGGATTATGTACTTTAGATTCAAGGGCAGTCGATTCATTTCTCAGACCGCTTAGTAAATGCTATATTTTCCTGTGGGAAGAACATTTAATGAGAAACTATAATGACGGGAAGGCTGGCGGGCTTGTGCCGCTCAATAATATAATCACTAGTCATGGACCTGCTGCTACTGTAACTCAAAAAAAGGTGAGGCCTGTGTGGGTTTGTAGATTAATGTACCTGTGATTTAAAGGGGCAGCTCCACCGGTGCGTTGCGGACATGCAGTTGTTTGTTGTCAGCTTTCATTATTGACTCTCCATTATGCATCTCCGGCTCTGGACATATGAGCAATATTCATTTGACCCTTCTTTAGACGGCAATGTTTCCTCTTCATGTGCAGAAGTTGAGTCTGACATTTATGCCATTAATTCGTTCCTACCGAGACCTTAATGCAAAGCACTGATCGGCTTATTGTTCGGAAATATTGGTGATCGGCGCAGGAGCTGATGGACCAGTTTAGAGGTCATTGCGCATTCTGCTTTGTGAGACCTTACATGGCTCTCTATTCGCAATGGAAGCAAAGATTTAAGCCGGTTAGTGAAATGATCCTCAACTTTTGTTCTTCAAGAGGGTTTTAGAGGTTGATTAATATAGGCAGGGGGCAGATGGAGCTACGGTGCTGGTGCCATCTTGGTATTTTACCAGTAAGATCCATTAAGGCGGCCGATGTCAGGAGAAAACCTTGGTAAAGAGTGCATTCTCGTTTTGAGGTCTCATTATAGGACTAAACACCCACAACAAGAGTTTATATATCCACCATTCTTACGCTTCTTCACCATGGTATACAAGGTTCATGATGGCTTCATGTTTTCCAGAAAAATGAACTATTTGCCAACAGAATTGGATAGGATTCTGCTAAGGAAATCTATATCCTGTCCAAATACCCATTTAGGACATATCGTCTTCACAGAGGACATGGTCTACCACTTGGCATCGAACAGGAAGCATCTCTATATGGGTGGCTCCTATTCTGCTGTCATGTAATACTATGTTTTCCCTGCAGTTGCTACTTTAGAGGAAATGAGTGATCAGGAGATGTGAATCGATTTGCAAAACCCGACCAGTGACTAGGTCAGAAATCTGTTGCCCCCGGATGGCAGCCCTGCAAACCGCCTCCTACCTGGTAGCATCCGCAGCTCTTCTTTTGATTAGCCATCCTGGAGCAACATCACATGGAATGAAGATGTTGCGCCAGGCGGACTAATCAAAAGAGGAGCCAGGAATTCTCTCAGATAGGAACCGGTTTGCAGGGCTACCTTCCAGAATCTGATGGACTGGGTCCTACAAATTAATTTGCACCATTCCCACTGATGAACCACAATTTCTTCTGGCAAAATCAAATGTTTGTTAGACATACTAGGAGTAGTATCTACTTCCTGTTCTTCACATGAACATTTGCTACAAAAGACTGACTCAGACCCTAGAAGTATAAAGTGGGCATGCTCTAATCTGGGCAAAGGTCATTGCGAAGAAAGAGGGAGGAACTGAGCTGTGATACCACCTACTGTATATAGAGGTGTAACCTTTCAGTGTCTGTGATGATAATGAAACAGCTGAAAAGTCATCCGTACAGAACAGGAAATATGAGTCTAATATTAGGCCTATTGGCCAGTATGAGTATTACAATATTTCATTTTTTTTACACATTCTCTTAAGGACATTCATCTCTGCTTGGTAAGAAATTGCATAGATCACATGACTGAACATGAAAATGTCTTCTAAACAGTATGCTGTGTTCTCGCCATCAGTGGATAGGAACGTGGTTGTCATTAAAGGGGTTGTCCACTACTTGGACCACCTTTTCTGAATGTTCCCCCAAGTTAAATAATAACACTTATACTCACCTCCGGTGCCGGAGCCATTCCAGCAGTATCAGCACTGGCTCTCCCAGGGATTCTGTGACATTGTTACGTCAGACAATCCCTGTGGCCAATCAACGATGGCTTCACTTAGTCTCCTATAGACTTAATTGACAGCCAAAGGAAGGGAGAAAGCAACCACAGCTCTCCCTTCTCCGAATGTTTTGAAGAGGAGAGAGTAAAGCCAGCGCTGATTGTCCACAGGGATCGCGTGACATAGCAATGTCACACAATCCCTGGGAGAGCCAGTGCAGACACCGCTAGAACAGCGCCATCACCACTAGAACAGCGCTGGCACCTGATGTGAGTATAGGTGTTATCATTTTACTGGGGGGAAACATAAGCAATCAGAAGGGGTTGTCCAAGTAGTGGACATCCCCTTAATCTTTACCATTATATTTTTATTACTATTTAAAAAGTATTTTTTTACAATAAAATTATGTTTAAAAAAACTTATGTTTCACCAACTTACAAATTGATCAAACAACTAAATAATAAAAAAAATAAAAAATAAATAAAAAATAAAAACAGATAAACCCTCCTAAGGTATTATATGACCGTCATATCTCCAGAGCGTTCCGGTCAAGCCATTTTATTTGTGCTTAGCTATAATTGGACTGGCTGGATTGCAGCATGCATGCAATACGCCTGTGATCATCGTATCGATCAATGCTGTGTCTGTCATCTTATGTAATGAGTGAGACGTATTGATGCACATGTAACAAAGTATACACTTAACCTCCGAGGTATCACGTTTAAGGGGAGTTATTGATTCCTCCTTTTCATATAGCCATATGAATTTCTATTTTCCATAACGCCTGAATGTAGTTATTTACCAGGGGATCTTATTGATTTTAATGGAGACGTTGAATGCTTGTGTCAGATACACAAAGGCAGCTTAAGAAACAATGGATGCATTTGCTTTTTTATGTATCCTTTTCACAGAAAACAGAAATGATACCTGCGCTGTCAAACAATGCATTCGCTTTACAATACAGCATTCAAAGCTCCATAGGAATCAGGGAAATTAGTTATTGAGGGATTGGGGTCATGCTTCAGTCCTCATGCCTGGTTCCTCCTACTAAAAGTGGTCCTTCTGCTGAAGGCTTAGACATTTGGAAATGCAAAACTTGCCCTCCGCTGGGAAACACTTTTCACTGTCTTGCATGCAAATATCATTTACTTATTTCTTATGGTTGGGCAACATTTATCCTAAATGTGCATCAAAGGTCCGAGCGTTAAAGGGTGTCCCTCTTATAGAAAACTTCTGCCAACAAAGCACAGTTAGTTGTAAATAAATTGCTCTTTAAATGGAAGCCATCACCAGAAAATGACCTATGATTTAAATCTTTTTTTTTTGTGTTACATGTATTTTTTAAAATTTGAAAAATTGAAAAATTTGGCATTTTATTTAAAAAAATAAAATTAGTAATCTGCAATTTTCATAGTGGCCACCAGGGCTATTTTAGACTCATACATCCTGTTCTTTCAGGAATGGTTTACAGAGTTTCATTATCGGATTTCAATGACTGATATCACCTTTATACACAGCTCATAACACAGGATGCACAAATCACAATAGGAGATGTCACAACTCACCTTCTCCCCTCCCTTAGCAATTACCTTTGCACACACACATTAGACACTTCAATGCAAAATATAGGGTCAGAATGCCGCTAGTTATTGTGGCTAATGTACATGTGCTGTTTCCTGAAAGGAAGTATGAGTCTAAAAACGCCCCAGTGGCCAGTGTGAAAATTGCAAGATTTCTATTTGTCATTTTTTTAATACGGATTATGTCAATTAAAATAGCTGTCAAACATTTTTAAAAATTACCTATTGTTTAAATCATTTTTTTGTGTTACATATACTTTTTTTTTAGCATTGTTGTTTTATTAATATCACGATCTATTTTTAAAATAAAACAAAAAATATTATTTTAAAATTAGTAATCCTGCAATTTTCACACTGGCCACTGGGGCTGCTATAGATTTTAACTTCCTGTCTGTTTAGGAAGGGTTTACAGCAGTTTCCTTATCAGCAGAGGCAGAGGATTACAATAACAGGCAACTCTTCTATACACAGCTGATAACACAGTATCCGCCAATCACAATAGACGATGTCACAGCTGACCTGCTCCACCTCCCTTCACAATAACCATTGCACACGCTCATTAGATGCTTTAATTCTATAGATACGGTTGGGGTCTGTTTATTGTGAGTAATATATGTGTCAAGTTCCTGAAACAACTAGGAGGTAGAAGTCTAAAATAGCTCTAGTGACTAGTGTGAAAATTTGCAAAATTTCATTATTTTTTATTTTTTATGCAGATTGTGATATAGGAAAAAAAATGCCTAAATAAAAAAAAAAACATTTAACACAAAAACCTGATTTAAGCAATTGGTCAGTAATGATTGCTTCCCTTTGAGCGCAGTCAGATGGCCGTATAACATGGACGGTGGTGCTCGGTGAAACATGCGGCCAAGGGAACTCAAACATGTCACCCGAGCACCCGCGATACTCGCTGTACCTTCGGCAAACTCAAGTAACAAGCACTTGCACTCATCACTAATGAGCACCCTTTAATCAATAACCTTTTTTTTTCTTCATTTTCCTCCTGATATTCATTGGAACTTTTGAATGTTTTTTCCTTTTTTTTTTTTCTTCTTCCTTGAAGATACAAACTGGAACGGCGCAAAGGAAAAGAGACTTTGTACTGCGCAGCTTAACTATAAAAGATGACGGATATTCAGCAAGACGCCTCTAATTACTGTTGGCAATAACAAAAGCAATGCTATTAATCCTCCGCATCTGCATTGACTTCAGTGAACCGTGCCAAAAAAAGATTTTACTCTCCGTAAAGAGGACTTAAAGCAGGATTCAATCTCGTATGAGAAAAATTCTTGGGCACAAAATTGTGTGGTGTGAGGTTTACTATGGATAGCTCTGTGTGCTCCATAGACGCTTTGGTTAAATGGAATCTGTCAGCAGGTTTTCGCTATGCAATTGGAGAGCAGCATAATGTAGGGACAGAGACCTTGATTCCAGGGATGTATCACTTACTGGGCTATTTTTTGCTGTTTCAATAAAATTTGTGTTTTATCAGCAAGAGATTATCTCTAGAGGACTAGGTGTCTCGTGCCTCCTGGTCCAACCACGCCCCTAAAACTGATTGGCTTCTTTTTGTGTACACTGTACATAAGCAGAAATGACCAATCAGTGGAGTGGGGGCGGGGTTATACAGGGCTCAGTGTTGTAAGCACTGCTAGATCTGCAGCAGAGTAAACAGGAATTGTATCACAACTGCCACACTCAGTATACTCAGTGATACATTGCTGGAATCAGGATCTCTGGCCCTACACCGTGCTTCTCTCATATTACATAGAAAAACCTGCTGATGGATTTCCTTTAAGTTTATCATTATGGCATTTTTTTCCTAAATTCATGTTTTGGTAAGAAGATTACCATATGGTATTGTTGAGTCCAGATCAGCATTAATATTTGCGTGCATCATACATGATTCAAAGTAATTAGGAGCTAAAGAGATATCTTGCTCCACTTTCTTTAAGGTTAAGTTCCCACAATGATCTTTTGATGAGTTTTTGACGCTGAGTATTTTCACTGTCCAAAAAAACGCAGCGTCTTACAGTTCCAATAAAGTGGATGGGACTTACTGAAATCTCATGCCGACTGTGCTTGTTTTACTCAGCGTAACTTGATCTGTTGTGCGCGTTTCACTTCTGCAACATTTCAACTTCTCTTGGAAGTACGCTGAGTTTAATGTGCAAATTTTCCCCATAAAATTGCATTAGATACATAAAATCCACAGGTAATAAATGCATATGCAATTATAGTGTGTTTCTTCTGTGGACACACACAAAAAAGCATACATTACTGTATCAAAAAAGTTTTGTCAAAGTCAAGAACCAGGAAATATGAAAAAACAAAGCAGCTTCATGTAAAACATGACACATCAAAAAAAGACAAAAACCACAGCGTCAAAAAAGTGATAAAAACGCATATAAAAAAATCACATCAAAAACACAATGAATGAAAAAACTGCAAGTAATGTAATTTACCTAACAGGTGCAAAAATGGAACATGCAACATCAAAAACTCACCAAATACTCACTGTGGGAACGTAGCCGTAGGCTCCATAAATACTGTACATGGGTATGTATATGTTAATCGAAATTCAGCCCTTTCCATATTGTTGGTTTATTTGACTATGGAGATTGCATTTTCCCCCATTTAAAGTCCCTATGAAGAGCGAGCTTTGAGTAGGATCGTAGGGAAGTAATGAGTTTAGCCTAAACTTAGGTCCCACTTGTTCCTATACAGCAACTTTTTTACACTAAGATATTGGCTATAGGCATGTGATATTTTTGCCATATCCAATGCTAATGAAATTTAAAAAAATTCTACTGTCTATTACCCACCATTTATTAACTGTTGATTATATAACGAAAACATGTTCCAATGCGCTGAACAAAGATTATCACCATTTTCATCAGTCCCTGTAGATATGTAGTAGTTCTACCTGTGGTGATAATGAGACAACTGTTGAGAAATGATCTCTACAGAACAGGAAGTATCAGCCTGTTATAAGGCTCAGTAAAAACTGCAAGATTTCTAGAATAGTTTTACAAAGTGATCTCTTCAGAACAAGAAGCATCAGCCTTTTATTAGAGTCTGTAAAAACTGCATGATTTCAAGAACAGTTTTAAAAAGTGATCTCTTCAGAACACAAAGTATCAGCATATTATGAGGGTCAGTAAAACTGCAAGATTTCAAGATCAGTTTAAAAATGTGATCTCATCAGAACTGGAAATATTAGCATATTAAGAGGTTCCGTAAAAACTGCAATATTTCAAGAACAGTTTTAAAAAGTGATCTTTTCAGAACCTCAAGTATCGTTCTATTAGGTTTAATAATAGTTTAATGATTTCAAGAATAATTTTAAAATGTGATTTCTTCAGAAGAGGAAGTATCAGTCTATTATAGGGGTCAGTAAAACTGCAAAATTTCAAGAACAGTTTTTAAAAGTGGTCTCTTAAGAACAGGAAGTATCAACCTATTTTAAGGGTCAGTAATAGTTTTAAGATTCCAAGAATAGTTTTAAAAAGTGATTTCTTCAAAACAGGAAGTATCAACCTATTTGAGGGTCAGTAAATACTGTAAGCTTTCAAGAATAGTTTTAAACATACAGTACAGACCAAAAGTTTGGACACACTTCATTTAAAGATTTTTCTGTATTTTCATGACTTTGAAAATTGTACATTCACACTGAAGGCATCAAAACTATGAATTAACACATGTGGAATTATATACTTAACAAAAAGTGTGAAACAACTGAAAATATGTCTTATATTCTAGGTTCTTCAAAGTAGCCACCTTTTGCTTTGATGACTGCTTTGCACACTCTTGGCATTCTCTTGATGAGCTTCAAGAGGTAGCCACCGGAAATGGTCTTCCAACAATCTTGAAGGAGTTCCCAGAGATGCTTAGCACTTGTTGGCCCTTTTGCCTTCACTCTGCGGTCCAGCTCACCCCAAACCATCTCGATTGGGTTCAGGTCTGGTTACTGTGGAGGCCAGGTCATCTGGCGTAGCACCCCATCACTCTCTCTCTTGGTCAAATATCCCTTACACAGCCTGGAGGTGTGTTTGGGGTCATTGTCCTGTTGAAAAATAAATGATGGTCCAACTAAACGCAAACCGGATGGAATAGCATGCCGCTGCAAGATGCTGTGGTAGCCATGCTGGTTCAGTATGCCTTCAATTTTGAATAAATCCCCAACAGTGTCACCAGTGAACCACCCCCACACCATCACACCTCCTCCTCCATGCTTCACGGTGGGAACCAGGCATGTAGAGTCCATCCGTTCACATTTTCTGCGTCGCACAAAGACACGGTGGTTGGAACCAAAGATCTCAAATTTGGACTCATCAGACCAAAGCACAGATTTTTACTGGTCTAATGTCCATTCCTTGTGTTCTTTAGCCCAAACAAGTCTCTTCTGCTTGTTGCCTGTCCTTAGCAGTGGTTTCCTAGCACAAGGTCTGCTGCACAAAGTCTCCTCTTAACAGTTGTTGTAGAGATGTGTCTGCTGCTAGAACTCTGGGTGGCATTGACCTGGTCTCTAATCTGAGCTGCTGTTAACCTGCGATTTCTGAGGCTGGTGACTCGGATAAACTTATCCTCAGAAGCAGAGGTGACTCTTGGTCTTCCTTTCCTGGGGCGGTCCTCATGTGAGCCAGTTTCTTTGTAGCGCTTGATGTTTTTTGCAACTGCACTTGGGGACACTTTCAAAGTTTTCCCAATTTTTCACACTGACTGACCTTCGTTCTTAAAGTAATGATGGCCACTCGTTTTTCTTTACTTAGCTGCTTTTTTCTTGCCATAATACAAATTCTAACAGTCTATTCAGTAGGACTATCAGCTGTGTATCCACCTGACTTCTGCACGACACAACTGATGGTCCCAACCCCATTTATAAGGCAAGAAATCCCACTTATTAAACCTGACAGGGCACACCTGTGAAGTGAAAACCATTTCCGGTGACTACCTCTTGAAGCTCATCAAGAGAATGCCAAGAGTGGGCAAAGCAGTCATCAAAGCAAAACGTGGCTACTTTGAAGAACCTGGAATATAAGACATATTTTCAGTTGTTTCACACTTTTTTGTTAAGTATATAATTCCACATGTGTTAATTCATAGTTTTGATGCCTTCAGTGTGAATGTACAATTTTCATAGTCATGAAAATACAGAAAAATCTTTAAATGAGAAGGTGTGCCCAAACTTTTAGTCTGTACTCTAGATTGTGATACAGAAAAGGAAAAAATATGTAAGATCAGAAAAAAAATGTATAAATAATATGTTTAAGATAAGCTGATTTAAACAGTTGGTCATTTTCTGACAACTAATTAATAATCATGAAATATGACACAATCTATTGAAGCCTATATACAAAGCTATAAACCAGTATAACAATAATACATATACTTCTACTGTATATACTGCCTGATTATCATCTCTTATTTCTAGAATTTTGTTCCTGGCTATAGAGAATATATAAAATCACTTAACCATTGTATCATTGAAAAGCAATAGCGCTTGAAAGTTATCACCGCACTTTATGCCATGACTGGAGCTGTGGATTGCAATCACTCTCGCTGTCACTGCCTCGGTTCAGACCACATCATTGCTAATTTTCTTTCCCATCGATCTCCTAAAGTTCCTGCAGTTTTATTTGTTTTATCACCAGACCGTCATATTACTTTGAATTCTGTTGACTTTGACAAGAGCCATACAGGCAGAAAGAAGATGATGTTGGGAAATGATTTTAACAGTTTTGATTATATAACCATTATAAAGCCAGACAGGACCATTAAAGACAAAGGTTCCTTAAGCAAGCAAGCCCAATATTAGCAGGAGGAAATTGCTGCATTTTAATATAAAGCTTAACAGCAGATAAGAGATTTTTTGGTGGGGGGGTCAAACCGGTTTACATTTTTCTTAGATTGTGGACATCTTCAGTACATGCCCGAAGTCAAGCTTTAGCGAAATGACATACATTAGAGAGAGAGCAATAACTGAATTCTCAAGTTTTGCTTAAAGGACCACTAAACTTGAAATACAGCTTGACTTACAGAAAAGAGCTGCTTGCAAGAGAACATTTTTAGATTTTGAACAATAAAGAGTCATTGTGGTATTGCTTACTAATAGAGATGAGTGAACCCGAACTGAAAAGTTAGGGGTTCATACCGGACAGTTAGGCTATGTTCACACAAGGCGTTTATTCAGAGTTTTTTTATGCAAATTTTCAGCTGCGTTTTACAGTACCAACAAAGTCTATAAGATTTCAGAAATCTCATGCACACAGCTTGGTTTTTTTGTACTCGGTATTTTGTGCTTGGCATGGTTTTTTGCACAATAGACCTTGTCACTTCTTTCAGCGTTTTCTCAGCTTTTTTCACCCATTGAAAGCAATGGGTGGTGCAAAAAAAATGCTAAAAAATGCCTAGTGTGAATGCTTTGCTGCGTTTTTAATGAAAAAAAGCAAGTACAGCAGTATGTGAAACCCATTTATTTTTGTGATTTTCCCAAGTTTATCATCTTGTCTTGGTCACCTGAAATGGCAGTTTGGATTAGTGCAGTTTAATTAAATTAGTGATGCGTACAAAGTAAACATTGGCCGACCAAGGTGTGAGATTAAATAATACCTGTGGCTGACCAAGGTGTGAAATTGAACAATGCCTGAGCAACTCAAAAGGCAGATCAAAGTGTAAAAGTAAATAGTGTGTCCTACAAACTCAGTGTCTTAGATAAACTATTTCAGACCAATTCACCTCCCCCACTTACATTTGTAACGTGTATTTTTTATGAACATATTTCTTGCATTGGTGATCTGTGTTCATGCTTCTGTCCTAAACTTTGGGATCCTGAAAAATGTACCAAAAACGCACCAATTTACGCTGCCTCTTTTCTGCCAAGAGAGCGAGTTTTGCTGCAGAAAAAAAACGCCTAGTGTGAACATAGCCTTAGTGTCCAACGCTAAACGCCAAACACAGACTTCCCTCAGAAGTCCATTACAAAGTTCAGAGTTCTGGGGGAAGTCCATTGCAGAGAGAGAGAGAGAATTTTCCAGCTCATAAGTTCCGGTACCCATTGTTTTAAAAGGAGTTCGGGTTGTTCAGGTACAGCTCTGGTATCTGAACTGAACTTTTGAATAAAGTTCAGGTCGGGTACCAGAATTCGGACTTCCACAGGTCCGCTTATCCCTACTTACGACCTATTACCTGGGTAGGATCCATAGCAATAACCATCCTGATTTATTTATTTTTTATTCTGGGACTACAGGATTTACAAACCTCAATGACGATAGTCATTCAGAAGTGTGTGAAGAATAGGGTGATCCAACTATTACTTACTAATTCTAAGTAAAGGTATCCCTAATTCACAGCCATACTGCACATCAGTGGTAATTGGCCCAACATGAGAGACACGTAGATTTCAGCACAAGCTGCGATAATCTGTTGAGGTGGCGAGGAACGGACAGATGATGGTAAGGAGTGGAGAGGTGAGCAGTAAGGTGATAAATATATATATATTTTTCACATTACCTTCATTATTCTCTTGTTTCTGGAGAGAACACAGTGCATAATAAGGGACATTCAATTTGCAGAGAATAATTTTTCCGCAAATAGAACTTTCATTTGAAAATCCACGCAGACAAGTTTGAATCTTGCTTGATCCGATCATCTCTACTGTCAGCACAAAATGACTGTTCAAACCAAGCACCCTTGGTCAGTGCATCCTTGGCATCTTTCCACATACAGTGGGGAAAATAAGTATTTGATACACTGTCGATTTTGCACATTTTCCCACCTACAAAGAATGGAGAGGTCTGTAATTTTTATCGTAGGTACACTTCAACTGTGAGATACAGAATCTAAAGATAAAAACTCAGAAAATCACATTGTATGATTTTTAAATAATTAAATTGCATTTTATTGCAGGAAATAACTATTTGATCATCTACCAACCAGCAAGAATTCTGTCTCTCGCAGACCTTTTAGTTTTTCTTTAAGAAGCCCACCTACTCTGCACTCATTACCTGTATTAATTGCACCTGTTTGAACTCATTACCTGTATAAAAGACACCTGTCCACACACTCAATCATACTCCAACCTCTCCACCATGGCAAAGACCGAAGAGCTGTCTAAGGATAAAATTGTAGACCTGCAAAAGGCTGGGATGGGCTACAGGACAATAGGCAAGCAGATAGTATTAGAAAATGGAAGAAACACAAGATGACTGTCAATCTTCCTTCATCTGGGGCTCCATGCAAGATCTCACCTTGTGACGTAAGGATTAAAATCCTGCAGGGCATGTAAGGTCCCCCTGATCATATCAGCACATGTCCACGCCAGTTTGAAGTTCGCCAATGACCATCCGGATGATCCAGAGGAGGTATGAGAAAAGGTAATGTGGTCTTATCAGACCAAAATAGAACTTGTTGGTATCAACTCCACTCGCTGTGTTTGGAGGAAGAATGAGGATGAGTACAACAAGAACACCGTCCCAATCGTGAAGCATGGTGGGGAAAACATCATACTTTGGGGGGGCTTTCCTGCAAAGGGGACAGGATGACTGCACCGTATTGAAGGGAGGATGGATAGGGTCATGTATCACGAGATTTTGGCCAACAACCTCCTTCCCTCAGTAAGAGCATTGACGATGGGTCGTGGCTGGGTCTTCCAGCATGACAATGACCTGAAACACACAGCCAGGGCAACTAAGGAGTGGCTCCTTAACAAGCATTTCAAGGTCCTGGAGTGGCCTAGCCAGTCTCCAGACCTGAACCCAAGAGAAAATCTTTGGAGGGAATTGAAACTTCATGTTGCCATGCGAAACCCCCAAAACTTGAAGGATCTGGAGAAGATCTGTATGGAGGAGTGGGCCAAAATCCCTGCTGCAATGTGTGCAAACTTGGTCAAGAACTACAGGAAACGTCTGACCTCTGTAACTGCAAACAAAGGTTTCTGTACCAAATATTAAGTTTTGTTTTTCTATTGTATCAAATACTTATTTCATGCAATAAAATGCAAATTAATTATGTAAAAAAAATCATTCAATGTGATTTTATGTTTTTTTATTTTTAGATTCTGTCTCCCACAGGTGAAGTGTACCTACGATAAAAATTACAGAACTCTTTATTTTTTGTAGGTGGCAAAACGTGCAAAATCGGCAGTGTATGAAATACTTTTTTTTCCCCACTGTTATTGGTCTATCTGGGCACAGTCAGACAACTGTGTAAATCGGACTGAGATCAGGACAGTGTGCACAGACTGGCCGGCGGCTCTCCTAACCCAAGCATGACAACTTCACGTATTTCTATGCCGTTAGCCAGTCCGTGCACTATGTTCCGACCTTGGTCCGATTTATACAGTCATCAGGCTGGGATAGAGAATGCAGTCATTCTCTGGCTACTCTAGAACCACAGCTGTCAATTTAGGGAGAAGGGGGCAGAGATAAATACGAAAACAAGTGGCTGGGAAGATTCCTGAACTGTTTGACCACACCAAGGGTGCACTGAGCGCCTGTACTTGGTTTGAACAGTCATTTCATGCCACCCATTTAAGTGCAAGTATCTTGGACTAAAAATATTTTTTGCATTTGTTTTTTATTAAATATTTTGCACCGTTTGCCTTCTGCAGCCTCTGTTTTGTACTGTCTATTGCTGACTGCAGAATAAGTTAACTGAGGACCCATCTGTGAGCTCGTTCTGCCGGGAGAGTTGGTAACTCTTTAATCTGTCTTGAAAATCTGTAATATATTACAGTATTCTCAAAATTTATGACATTTTACCAAATCTCTTTCACACACTGTAAAATGAAAAAAAAAAAAAGCTGCAAAGGAAATTGACTAGAGGTGCAAATATAAAATCTGCAACATGTCAATATTTACTGCTGATTTTCAAAACAAATTTCATCCTTTCAATTGAAGATTGTAAAATCCCAGGCAAATCCACCACAAACCCACATGGAACATAAAGATTTTGTCGTGGATTTTTGATGCAAATTTGCTATGGATCAGTGACAAAATCCTCAGCAGAAAATCAGAAGCTGTTAATTTGTATGTGTGCACGCCGCCTTATATGTGAGCGCCAAGCACATTATCTTGATTGCCACCCCAGGGTCTCTAATTGTTCTTAATGTTGTGACTTTTCTCTGATCATAACATGTAAAAAAAAAAAACCCTCTCGTCGACACTTGATGATTTTCCACTGCTTGGAATGTGACTGCGTCCTGCCAGCTTCCGAGTGTATTAGTATTCCGCTGGCAACGAGCTCTAGGTTGGGAATTTTACTTATTTATTTATTTTTTGTGTCCATAACCAGAGGGAACAATCACACTGAAGCGTTTTTTTTTGTTTTTTTTTCCTTCCGGCTATGAACCAGCCAACATAATTGGTTTTAATTTTAATTTTTGTAATGGCTTTAAATTAATAGGAGCAGCTGCTGTCACAGTGTGTGGGTGTCCTTTTCCAGAAGGCAGAGTGCAAAAAAAAAGGAAAAATAGTAATAAAGAGGGGGGAAAAAAATAAATAAATAGTGCACTGGGTAGGACAATAAAGGTTAATTCAAGAAGCAAGAAATGCCGAACGGACACAGAAAGGAAGAGCTAACATAAACATGCACCCCCTCCTTAATTCCAGGATAACATCAAAATCTTATTAGCTTTTACCATTGCTGCCTGTATCAGAAAACTAAACTCACAGTCTCCCCATGACTCACTCAAATAGATTAGTGGTTACAAAGTGCTCAGAGAGATAAGAATAGATTAGCAAGAAGAAAAAATACTAATATCATTATTTTTGCAAGTTGTGGTCTGAATAGGGACTCAGGGGATCCCGCCGTTAACTAGTTACCTGCCAGGTATTTTGTTCTGCATCCTTTAGCAGCTTAGTAGAGGGCAGTTAAAAAAATCAATGGATGTATCTGACTTATTAGTATAGATGTAAATACTAGAACCCATACCTTGCCTTTTGTCCTGTAGCCCATCTCAGCCTTGTGCAGGTCTACAATTTTGTCCCTGGTGTCCTTAGACAGCTCTTTGTGCTTGGCCATGGTGGAGAGGTTGGAGTGAGATTGATTGAGTGTGTGGACAGTTGTCTTTTATACAGGTAATGAGTTCAAACTGATTCAATTAATACAGATAATGAGTGCAGAGTAGGAGGGCTTCTTAAAGAAAAACTAACACGTTTGTGAGAGCCAGAATTCTTGCTGGTTGGTAGGTGATCAAATACTTATTTCATGCAATAAAATGCAATTTAATTATTTAAAAATTATATAATGTGATTTTCTGTTTTTTATTTTTAGATTCTGTATCTCACAGGTGAAGTGTACCTACGATAAAAATTACAGACCTCTCCATTCTTTGTAGGTGGGAAAACTTGCAAAATCGGCAGTGTATCAAATACTTATTTTCCTCACTGTCTATAGATCTGTATCAGTCATCACAGTATATGTCCTTGTAGCTACAGACTGGAGGTGACTAATGCAAATCATGGGGGTCCAGGCGACCTCCAAGATCAGCAAATTTAAAGTAAGGGTGCATTTATTTTTAGCCCAAAATACATGCACTTAAATGGGAGTCTGTCAGCAGAAAATGACTGTTCAAACCAAGCACTCACTGCACCCTTGGTGTGGCCAAACAGTTCCCAGCCACTGGCTTTGCATCTATCTCTGCTTCCCCTCTCCCTGAATTGACAGCTTTGGTTCTACCGGAGATCAGTTATGTAGGAAGGTGCATTGAACTTCTCCATCTTGTCAAGGGTGCACCATGTGCCTGTGCTTGGTTTGAACAGTCATTTTGTCCTGACAGTAAAGATGATCAAATCAAAAATTCAAATTCAGATTTTACGGGGAATAAGAGTTTGTGGAGAAGTTATTCTCCGCAAATTGAATGCCCCTGCATGATTATCAGGAACGTACATTCCCCCAATAATCTTACAGTGTAAACAAGCTGCTAATCATCTGATAAAAGAGCAAAATGCTCATTCATCCAGTGAAATGATTCTCGGCAGCCCATCATCCTGTGTAAATAGGGCATGTGCTGCCGAGAACAATGCACAGAAAGATCTTTTGCTGATCATTATCTGCACATTGGAAGCGCGGCTGGCCTGTCTAAACAGGCTGTGAAATTTAGCCTAATGGTCACCTTTTAAATTCTGCATGGCATCTATTATAAATGCTCTTTAATGCCACTCTAACCATCTTACAGCGTATCTGCCCTTTCACACAAAGCCTACTAAAAAGCAAGGTCTTGTTCACATATCAGTCTAAAATATCCCACAACGGTGTCTATTTTATTCTCTGTAACAACTCGTTTGAATTCCTCTTTATTTGCATTCTGCCAGCACTATAGGTTTGGAACATGTTTTCCATCACTTCCCAACATGCATTATAAAATATCTGACCCCTGTATGGGAATTTTTCTCCTTCATCCAAAAACAGACACCATCAAAATCTAGTAGAAATCCTTCCCAGAAAAGTGGAAATTGTTATAACTGCAAAAGGACCAAACTCCATATTATTGTCTTTAGGATGGAATGTCATAAATACTCACGTGGGCGTAATGTGGATGGGGCAATAATATGTTTGTCCATAATAGTGTTTATGACATGCAGTACTACAATGCAAACAGTGTAAAAGTGTTGAATTATAGTCACAGAAGTTAATTTTGTTTGCAGCTTTTTATTGTCTGGGAAAAAAATGTTGTGAAACAGAAATATCATCCCATCACTTTATATGCACTTGTAGCGCCCCGAGGGTTCGGCCGCTACAGGGGTATTGCACCTCTGCCAGAGGTGTGATATTCCACTCCCAGGTAAGGATGGAGTATGGACCAGGGCTCAGTTAGCTGCATACAGCACACACACCCCATTTCCGAGGGACAGCTCAATGGTGCTCCCACTAGACAGAAGTGCAGGCACGACCGACTATGTCCCTGCCTGGAGTGGGGAGGGGGGTGGAACACCCAGTGCTGTAGGGGCAGATAGGGGTTGGTTCCTGAGCGTAGGTAGGAGCCCATTGGTTGCTGGTCACCTGGGCTCATGGTCAGAGGGAGGTATAAAAGGTGGGCACCATCTTAGAACAGTGTTCATTTCAGTCTGTGCAGAGAGAGGAGAAGAACTCTGCTCAGAGGCAGGCCTAGAGAAAAGGCCGGAGCCTGAGAGAAGGAGAAGTGGGCCTGGAGAAGAGGCCAAGGGAAGGAGGAGAGGACAGAACAGAAAAGGAGAAGAAGAGACAGAGGAACAGAAGGGCTCAGGAACAAGAAGGTGGAAGGGACCCTAAGAACCCACGAGAATCCAGGGTGCAGGGTCAGGCAGATTAAGGGTACCAGAACCCAAGTTGGTGGAGGAGAAACAACCCTCAGCCAAAGACCGGAGGCTGTGACCATTTATTGGTGCAGCACCTCATCAAACCTGCTAGGAAGGCACCCTATAGGACAGCGGAGAACGGGGCCCACGTTTACCCGCACAAGTCCGCGGCAGCTGGACAAAAGTGGGTCACTGGTGAGGCAGGCCAGAGAAAGGATTGAAGGGGGTCCTGTGCCATGCTCCTGAACTGCCTGGGGGTTGACCGAGCCCCTCACCTGGTGGACACTGCACGGCTTGGATGGTCACCTGAACTGTGAGTAAAAGACATTGGACTGCAGTACGTTGTCTGTGTGCTCTTTCGCTCCTCCAGCACTAACGGCACGGGGACTCTCACCACCATCACTCCCACCATTCACTACACTGCCCTGGGGCCGCACTCTTCCCGTGGGGAGTCACACCATCCCAGCTGCATACATCATCGGCCCCAGCGGTCTGCCCTGCAGCGGCGGTTCCTAATAACCGCAATCCACGGGTGGCGTAGTCGGACATCACTTAAAACATCTAAAAGACTGCTACTGGTCTGACCACCCTGAGCCACGGGACCGGGTCGCCACTACTACCCCCATCGTCTCCCTATCGCCCGGTTCCGAGTGCCCCACGGCCCAGGGGGCAAGTCAGCTTTGGCGTAGTCAGCAGGATTTCGTGCCCGCTAACAACGGGTACTGTGCGCCTAAAAGAGACTGTTTCACTGTACTAAAGATGGCGCCCGCCCCGGAAGAACGAGCGCCATAATGTGTGCGCCAAAGGACCACAGGAGGCCGCCTCCCATCGTGGGCCAGGTCCCAGAATGGCGCCAAAGAAGGAGCCCGCCCCCAACAGCCATGAGCGCGGCTGTGGAGATGTCTATCAAATTGAGGGGGCTGCCCCTGAAAGTGATTGTCACCAAGTTGCCCCGGGACCACCCCCAATATGGGTGGGAAGAGAAGAAAACTGTGGGGCAGGGCGCGGTCTGGATCAGTTTAGACAGACCGCACCCGGGAATGGACGCCTTCAGCAGCACCAGCCACCTGGCCCGAAGCCTGCTGCAGGCTGAACCGCCCTGCAGCGTAGCAGAGGTCTTAGCGCAGCTCCCCAGAGACCCGGAGCGTGCGCAAGCTGCACTGGAGGACCTGGAGCGGAGGATGGTCTGGGCGCAGTGAGGTGCACTCACCGAATGGAGAGAGGAACTGGCCCGGCAGGCCGAAACCCATCAGCGACAGGCCTCAACCGCACCCCGGAGTCTGCCTGCCTCTAAGGACGGCGCAGGAGGAGTGAGGGCCGGAGACGACGCCGCTGAGGGAGCCACGAGGACTGAGGCAAGTAAAGGGGACGTTACCACCCCAGGCCCAGCAGCTGCAAGCCTGCCCCAGCCTCCCATCGCAGAACCCAAAGCCCCACTCACCGCACCTGTTGCCGCGCCGCCACTGCTCCCAGCTAGGCCTCAAGCGGCGATCGCCGCGGCCACGCCCCGCCCGGCGCCACGCCCCTTGACCCTGGGCGCCGTAAAGCGAGAAGCGTCATCGGCCCGGTCACAAGGCCTGGATGACCCGGGCGCCATTGCTAAGCCTGCGCCCCTGTCCCGGACGGGACTGCCATCGGAGGAACTACAGCGCTACGGCTATGAGGAGAGCCAAGAGGGCCCGGACGGGTCTGAAGAACCGTATGAGGAGGAAGAAGGAGCATATGGAGGACACCGCTACTAGTAAGTAGCAAAAGCATATGTGTAAATAGTTACCCGTCGGGGTAAAAGGAACTGTTTCTAGAGAGTGTGTGGTCCCCGTTGGGACTGTTAAGAGACTGTTACCTGTGTGCCCCTCATCCCCTACCAGGCTGAGGACTGTGAGCAGCCATTCCCCTCCCCCCCTTCCAACTGGCCGAGGACTGAGAGTGGCCATCCCTGTAGATAGTTGCGCTTCCTAAAGCGCCCCCTACTGGTTTTATAAAAAGACTACCACGTCTACCTCGGGACAACGAGTCCCTAATGTTTACAAGTTTGCCAAGGTTCCTGCACTTAAAAGGAGAACGCACACCTGGTCGCAAGTTGCACCGCCGCCAGGATCCAAGAATGTGTTGTAAAAATGTTTTCTTGCAAATGTTTTATATGAATAAGTTTATATGCTGCTAAATAGTATTGTGAATGTTTTCTATAATGTTATATGTCAAAAGAGTTCCAGAAGTATTAGTATGTGTTTTAAAATAGTGTGACAAGAAAAGAAAAGTGTTTCCCATAAAGGGAACTGAACCGTGTTGCCTGTTTCCTGATGAGAAAAGTTTTGAAAAAGTTTTGCATGTCCTGTAATCAACTGTTTTGCTCTTTTCCAGCCCGAGGACGTGCTGTGGTTTACCAGGGGGGAATGTAGCGCCCCGAGGGTTCGGCCGCTACAGGGGTATTGCACCTCTGCCAGAGGTGTGATATTCCACTCCCGGGTAAGGATGGAGTATGGACCAGGGCTCAGTTAGCTGCATACAGCACACACACCCCATTTCCGAGGGACAGCTCAACGGTGCTCCCACTAGACAGAAGTGCAGGCACGACCGACTATGTCCCTGACTGGAGTGGGGAGGGGGGTGGAACACCCAGTGCTGTAGGGGCAGATAGGGGTTGGTTCCTGAGCGTAGGTAGGAGCCCATTGGTTGCTGGTCACCTGGGCTCATGGTCAGAGGGAGGTATAAAAGGTGGGCATCATCTTAGAACAGTGTTCAGTTCAGTCTGTGCAGAGAGAGGAGAAGACAGGGAGCAGAGGCTCTGTAGGAGCTCTGCTCAGAGGCAGGCCTAGAGAAAAGGCCGAAACCTGAGAGGAGAAGGAGAAGTGGGCCTGGAGAAGAGGCCAAGGGAAGGAGGAGAGGACAGAACAGAAAAGGAGAAGAAGAGACAGAGGAACAGAAGGGCTCAGGAACAAGAAGGTGGAAGGGACCCTAAGAACCCACGAGAATCCAGGGTGAAGGGTCAGGCAGATTAAGGGTACCGGATCCCAAGTTGGTGGAGGAGAAACAACCCTCAGCCAAAGACCGGAGGCTGTGACCATTTATTGGTGCAGCACCTCATCAAACCTGCTAGGAAGGCACCATATAGGACAGCGGAGAACGGGGCCCACGTTTACCCGCACAAGTCCGCGGCAGCTGGACAAAAGTGGGTCACTGGTGAGGCAGGCCAGAGAAAGGATTGAAGGGGGTCCTGTGCCATGCTCCTGAACTGCCTGGGGGTTGACAGAGCCCCTCACCTGGTGGACACTGCACGGCTTGGGTGGTCACTGCTTGCGCAGAAGTGACCCGGAGCACCTGAACTGTGAGTAAAAGACATTGGACTGCAGTACGTTGTCTGTGTGCTCTTTCGCTCCTCTAGCACTAACGGCACGGGGACTCTCACCACCATCACTCCAACCATTCACTACACTGTCCTGGGGCCGCACTCTTCCCGTGGGGAGTCACACCATCCCAGCTGCATACATCATCGGCCCCAGCGTTCTGCCCTGAAGCGGCGGTTCCTAATAACCGCAATCCATGGGTGGGGTAGTCGGACATCACTTAAAACATCTAAAAGACTGCCACTGGTCTGACCACCCAGAGCCACGGGACCGGGTCGCCACTACTACCTCCATCATCTCCCTATCGCCCAGTTCCGAGTGCCCCACGGCCCAGGGGGCGAGTCACACTGAATTGTGTATTCAGATTTAACTGGAGGTTCTAAGACCCCTATGCAAATTTTTCAACAGGGACCCACTTACAAAAAAACGTTTTTAACACCAATGCGTTTGTATGTATCAGAGAGGCCTTTGGCTCCGCTCAGGTGCCAAATCTTGAGTGTAATTCCTATTGCTCACTGGAATTTTTTAAAATTTACACTAAGCACCTCCTACAATTGCTGCTGCTCCACTGATTCTTGAACAGTTTTTCTCTTTTTTCTCTGACCCTCCGTTCCAAAGTTATGCCCCTCATTAATCATGGTGCAAGTTTTCCCTTCAACTAACTGGGAAAACTTCTCTTGGTGGGTTGTTATGTTTCCTCTTCTGCCCTCAGGCCAATCAAAACACAGCCACGCCCACAGAGACATTCTGTGCTACACGCCCAGTTAGTAAAAAGGGAAAATTTGCATTTTTATTACCAGGGGGCATAACTTTGGAATGGAGGGGCACAGAAGAAAAAGAAAAACTGTTCCAGAATCAGTGGATCAGGGTCAATTGGAGCAGGGACTTAGTTTAAATAAAAAAAAAAATTGTCACATTTTACAGTTTTGGTAAAAATTGTTAATTTTGCATTTAATTTTGTTATTAAACTATACTACCAAAACACTAACTAGTATAACGTTTAAACATACAGGCCACATTCACATGTTCAGTATTTGGTCAGTATTTTACATCAGTATTTATCATCCAAAACCAGGAATGGGCAAAAAAATCAGAAGTGGTGACGTGTTTCTATTATACTTTTCCCCTGATTGTTCCTCTTCTGGTTTTGGCTTATAAATCCGGATGTAAAATACTGACCAAATACTGAACGTGTGAACGTGGCTTTATAGGAATAGGTTACATTTAAAGGGGATGTCCACCTTGCATTTCTTTTAACACATTTGTATGATTTTGTGGCACTTATTAATATATAAGTACTAGCTATTGAACCCGTTCTATGCCCGGGTGGTGAGCATTTTTATTGGTATAAGCTCTCCCATCCTCTTACGTGCCGCCTCCATCCTGTTACGGGCAGCCCCCATCCTGTTATGTGCAGCCCCATCCTGCTATGTGCAGCCCCCATCCTGCGCCCCCATCCTGTTATGTGCAGCCCCCATCCTGCTATGCGCTGACCCCATCCTGCGCCCCCATCCTGTTATGTGCTGACCCCATCCTGCGCCCCCATCCTGTTATATGCTGCCCCCATCCTGCTATGTGCAGACCCCATCCTGCTCCCCCATCCTGTTATGTGCAGCCCCCATCCTGCTATGTGCAGACCCCATCCTGCGCCCCCATCCTGTTATGTGTTGACCCCATCCTGTTATGTGCAGCCCCCATCCTGCTATGTACAGCCACCATCCTGTGCCCCCATGCTGTTATGTGCTGCCCCCATCCTGTTACGTGCAGCCCCCATCCTGCGCCCCCATTGTGTTATGTGCTGCCCCCATCCTGTTATGTGCAGCCCCCATCATGTTATGTGCTGCCCCCATCCTGCTATGTGCTGCTCCCATCCTGTTACGTGCAGCCCCCATCCTGTTATGTGCTGCCCCCATCTTGTTATGTGCTGCCCCCATCCTGCTATGTGCAGCCCCCATCCTGTTACGTGCTGCCCCCATCCTGTTACGTGCTGCCCCCATCCTGTTACGTGCTGCCCCCATCCTGTTACGTGCTGCCTCCATCCTGTTACGTGCCGCCTCCATCCTGTTTTGTGCCGCCTCCATCCCGTTACGTGCCGCCCCCATCCTGATATGTGCTGCTCCATCCTGCTACGTGCCGCCCCCATCCTGCTATGTGCTCCCCCATCCTGCTATGTGCTCCCCCATCCTGCTATGTGCAGCCCCCATCCTGCTGTGCTCCCCCATCCTGTTATGTGCTGCCCCCATCCTGTTATGTGCAGCCCCCATCCTGTTATGTGCAGCCCTCATCCTGTTATGTGCTGCCCCCATCCTGTTATGTGCAGCCCCCATCCTGCTATGTGCAGCCCGCATCCTGCGCCCCATCCTGTTATGTGCTGCCCCCATCCTCTTATGTGCAGCCCCCATCCTACGCCCCCATCCTGTTATGTGCTGCCCCCATCCTGTTACGTGCCACCCCCATCCTGTTATATGCAGCTCCCATCCTGTTATGTGCAGCCCCCATCCTGCTATGTCCAGCCCCCATCCTGCACCCCCATCCTGTTATATGCTGCCCCCATCCTGCTATGTGCAGCCCCCATCCTGCACCCCCATCCTGTTATGTGCTGCCCCCATCCTGCTACAGTACAGACTAAAAGTTTGGACACACCTTCTCATTTAAAGATTTTTCTGTATTTTCATGACTTTGAAAATTGTACATTCACACTGAAGGCATCAAAACTATGAACTAACACATGTGGAATTATATACTTAACAAAAAAGTGTGAAACAACTGAAAATATGTCTTATATTCTAGGTTCTTCAAAGTAGCCACCTTTTGCTTTGATGACTGCTTTGCACACTCTTGGCATTCTCTTGATGAGCTTCAAGAGGTAGTCACCGGAAATGGTTTTCACTTCACATGTGTGCCCTGTCAGGTTTAGTAAGTGGGATTTCTTGCCTTATTAATGGGGTTGGGACCATCGGTTGTGTTGTGCAGAAGTCTGGTGGATACACAGCTGATAGTCCTACTGAATAGACTTTTAGAATTTGTATTATGGCAAGAAAAAAGCAGCTAAGTAAAGAAAAACGAGTGGCCATCATTACTTTAAGAAATGATGGTCAGTCAATCCAAAAAATTGGGAAAACTTTGAAAGTGTCCCCAAGTGCAGTTGCAAAAACCATCAAGCGCTACAAAGAAACTGGCTCACATGAGGACCACCCCAGGAAAGGAAGACCAAGAGTCACCTCTGCTTCTGAGGATAAGTTTATCCGAGTCACCAGCCTCAGAAATCGCAGGTTAACAGCAGCTCAGATTAGAGACCAGGTCAATGCCACACAGAGTTCTAGCAGCAGACACATCTCTTCAACAACTGTTAAGAGGAGACTTTGTGCAGCAGGCCTTCATGGTAACATAGCTGCTAGGAAACCACTGCTAAGGACAGGCAACAAGCAGAAGAGACTTGTTTGGGCTAAAGAACACAAGGAATGGATATTAGACCAGTGGAAATCTGTGCTTTGGTCTGATGAGTCCAAATTTGAGATCTTTGGTTCCAACCACCGTGTCTTTGTGCGACGCAGAAAAAGTGAACAGATGGACTCTAGATGCCTGGTTCCCACCGTGAAGCATGGATGAGGAGGTGTGATGGTGTGGGGGTGCTTTGCTGGTGACACTGTTGGGGATTTATTCAAAATTGAAGGCATACTGAACCAGCATGGCTACCACAGCATCTTGCAGCGGCATGCTATTCCATCCGGTTTGTGTTTAGTTGGACCATAATTTATTTTTCAACAGGACAATGACCCCAAACACACCTCCAGGCTGTGTAAGGGCTATTTGACCAAGAAGGAGAGTGATGGGGTGGTACGCCAGATGACCTGGCCTCCACAGTCACCAGACCTGAACCCAATCGAGATGGTTTGGGGTGAGCTGGACCGCAGAGTGAAGGCAAAAGGGCCAACAAGTGCTAAGTATCTCTGGCAACTCCTTCAAGATTGTTGGAAAACCATTTCCGGTGACTACCTCTTGAAGCTCATCAAGAGAATGGCAAGAGTGTGCAAAACAGTCATCAAGGCAAAAGGTGGCTACTTTGAAGAACCTAGAATATAAGACATATTTTCAGTTGTTTCACACTTTTTTGTTAAGTATATAATTCCACATGTGTTAATTCATAGTTTTGATGCCTTCAGTGTGAATGTACAATTTTCATAGTCATGAAAATACAGAAAAATCTTTAAATGAGAAGGTGTGTCCAAACTTTTGGTCTGTACTGTATGTGCAGCCCCCATCCTGTTATGTGCAGCCCCCATCCTGTTATGTGCCGCCTCCATCCTGTTATGTGCCGCCTCCATCCTGTTACGTGCAGCCCCCATCCTGTTACGTGAAGCCCCATCCTGCTATGTGCAGCCCCCATCCTGCTATGTGCAGCCCCCATCCTGTTATGTGCTGCCCCCATCCGGAGGCCGGGGGAGGAGTGTGGCACCAGAGTACGTGTGTGCCCATACTGCGCTGTCTGGCATCAATGTGTCTTCACGAAAATGGGGCTGGATAGCGCGCTATGCGCATGCGCCAATTCCGACGCCGCACTCCTCCCCCGGACTCTGGCCAAAACAGAGGTTCCGCGGCGACATTCCTTCGGGTCAGGTATGTACTTATGGCACCGGAGCTCGCGGTATGCATTCAGTGTCTACGCATACCGCGATCTCCGGCGCCATATACTTGTACCTTATACCTGTAACGGCTGGATGTGTTCTTCTGTCTGGAGCCAGACTTGCCAGGCGCGTCACGCGTGTGCGGTCTATAGAGGCTTCGGACAGAAGGACACATCCCTGGTTATATATAAGTATTTCAGGTTCTCCTCTGTCCTCACCAAATGCACAGCTCTTCTGTTCTCACAATGGCTGCTGATGGAGGAACATGTGATCAGATCTGTCCATCAGCCTCCTCCAATTGAAAAAAAAACAGTTTATTGATTGGAGGAGGCTGTTGGACAGGTCTGGTCACTTGAGCCTCTATTTGTGACAATTTTGAGGGCAGGATAGCTGTGCAGTCTGTGATGAAGGTACTGAATACTAGCAAAGACTTGAAGAGAACCTGTAATACCTACTGTATATTTTAGCAAAAGCCTGAAAACCGTGTTCCCAGTACATTTATAAAAAATAAATATATAAAAATGGCTAACCCCTCTAAGGTATCTTGCAATAAAATAAAATAAAAAATTGGATATATTGATCTCATGGGTTTTAGAATATTGAACTTGACTTTGTACTATATTGTTTTTACTTTTGAATTACTCTTTTCGTCTTTGAACAACTACCTAAAGTGTCCACAGTTTTTTTCTTAATAAATAAGATTTTCTTTTCACTGCGGTATAGAGAGCTGTTAAGACAGAAAATGCCTCCGAGTCACACGTATGACAGACAAATATTTAAGCCAGATGGCCTGGGAACTAGACTTGCACATTTTAGCCAGAGGCAGGGATAGAGACGGTGTCATGATGGGTAATAAAGCAGATGTTTAACTTCTGCACTGAAAGGTAAAATAAATTGAAGATACAGGTCTTAGAATAGCTGAAATAGAGAAGCATTTTCAAACTGTCCAACATCAGAAAAGTAAATTTTGCAAAGTATAAAATATAATAAAAGAAAATGCAAAACTAAACTAAAAGGCACAGGGCTGCTGGATCACTGAAATGTCTCACTATTCCTCTTGATAAACTGGCAAGAGTCAGATGGCTGTATAACTCGGACGAGGATCGGAACACAATGCACGGACTGTCCGGCAGCTCTCCCGACCATGACAGCATGCACAGGTGCATCTCACTAAATTAGAATATCATCAAAAAAGTTAATTAATTTCAGTTCTTCAATACAAAAAGTGAAACTCATATATTATATAGAGTCATTACAAACAGAATGATCTATTTCAAGTGTTTATTTCTGTTAATGTTGAGGATTATGGCTTACAGCCAATGAAAACACAAAAGTCATTATCTTAGTAAATCAAAATAACTAAACAAAAACACCTGCAAAGGCTTCCTAAGCATTTAAAAAGGTCCCTCAGTCATTTTCAGTAGGCTCAACAATCATGGGGAAGACTGCTGACTTGACAGATGTCCAGAAGGCAGTCATTGACACACTGCACAAGGTCCCAGAGTTCCAATTTTCATTTCTATTTCTATGCAGCTGTCATGTATCGGGAGAGCCAAAGACCAGTCCGAGCATTGTGTTGCGATCCTCATTCGAGTTATATGGCCGCCTGACTCTTCCCTGTAGTGAAGACTTCAAGTAGTACAAAACTATGCAAAATAGCTCTCCTCCAGGAAGACGTAATCTGTCTTGCAAGCAGCCCTGATAATTGGATACTTTGTAAGACAATGCACAATTTCTAAAGAGCTTTAAAGAATGATATGGGAGGAGTAATATTGTTAGGGCTCATCTGGTGAGGCGTCAAGGACCTGGACAATGGACTATGCTGGACATGCAGAGCAGGGCACACCGGAAACCACAGATCCAGGACTGTAAAGAAATCACTAGAAAGTGAAGGGTTAAACAGTAGGTCTAAAACATATGTGGATGAAGGTTGTAAGAAGCACAGGCGTATTGCTGAGATAATTGCAGCTTAATATGAACAATGTCTTGATAACATTTCGTAAAGTAGTCAATGAGTTAACAAGGAGGTCCGAGGAGAAGAAAATGCAGATTGCAGAAACCACATTAATTTACAAAGATAATTGCATCATTATGTAAACAGTCTCTAGATAGCAGTTTTTAATACATGCAACAAATGATGGGTTAAATATCAGGTAGCAGTAGATGCAGATTGCAGAAACCACTAGATTTTCAGATAATTGAACTGTAATGTCATGAGTCTCGAAATAGCAGTTTGAATTGCTTACAGCAGTCAATGGGTTAACCAGCACGTCTGAGGAGCCCATCGATGCGAATTGCAAGAATGTCTAAGTCGACCTTAAAAGATCTTTAATGATGATGTCAGTGAGGCATGTGGAGCTGACTCGCCCCCTGGGCCGTGGAGCACTCGGAGCCGGGCAACAGGGCAATAATGGGGGTAGTAGTGGCAACCCGGTCCGTGGCTCAGGGTGGTCAGACCATACGTTGTGGCAGTCTATTTGTAAGGTTTTAAATGTCCGACTACGCCACCTGTGGATTGCGGTCAGGGTTAACCGCCGCTGCAGTGCAGACCGCTGGGGCAGATGTAGGTGTGCAGCACTAAGTAGTATAACTCCCCACAGGAGGAGGGTGGCCCCAGGGCAGTATATAGATGGATGATGGAGGGGATGATTCCGATCGCAATAGCCAGGAGACGGAGGCCTCTTAAACAGTTCAGGGTCTTTATTAGAACAGGTGAGATGACCCAAAAACAGTCCCGGCTAGGAGGGGGCCTTAATGTCTGAGAACAAGTGGGAAGCTGGCCCTGGTCAGGGTGAGGGTGAAGGCCTACCATATTCTCTGCGCTCTTTCTGGCTATTTCCCTCCTTGTGGTGTAACAGCCCACGTTCCTGAGCTCACCGTGTCTTCTCGCCCTTATGGCTTGCAACTTGGGTTCCTTTCTATTCTTGGCTTGGTGCAGCTCTGCTGGTCCCTTCTGCTGTGGCGGAACCTCCGGGCTTCTTAGGCCAAGGGACATACAATCCCCTGCGGACTGGTTATTTGCTGTAGGACTTGGAATCCTAACAGCCTTGGACACCAAAGTCCGGTAGTTCAGTTTCTCTCTCAGCCAGGACAGGCTCCCCTCGCCTTCCGTCCCTGGCTTGTGGCTCCTCTACTGCCACTCGTCCTCCTCAGCCTCAGCTGAACTGGCTCTCCCTTCTCTGGGACACCTCTCAATCCAGAGACAGGTCGTCCAGAACTCTCTAACCCTGCCCCCAGTTCCAGCCTTTATAGGGACAGCCTGCTCCCCCTACTGGCCTGGGACAGGAGGTGCTGCATGCTAATGGTCCTTGACCAGAGAACCTTCCCCTTGCTCTCAGACACAGCTTTATTATACATTTGTGGCATCCAGGCCAGGGTGACACAGAGCAACTTGTGAATCTAATGTGTAAGACAGCAAAGAGCAGCAGCAATAGGGTAAGGGAGCAGAGCCGGACCCTGGAGTTGAGAAAGGTGCATAACAGATATATGTAGCAAAGATATTGCATGGAATTACACTGGGACCTATCCTTCCCTTATATGCTATTAAAGAGGCTGCTGGTACTATGGGGGGGTCTCTGCATACTTCATTTCCCCAATATTAGCTTGTTTGTCAACCAACTCAACATCCAGTACAATGACTAGAGGAATTGTCATGCAAGTTTCACACTCTTATGTAAATACTTTATTTTTACAAAAAAAAACACTCCAAAGGCAGTTTTAGATCCAGAGTGCATGTATATGGGCATCAAGAAAGAGAGCTGTTGGCCAACGCTTCTATCTAGGGTATATGGCCACCTTATGGGCTTGTCCGGTCCAAAGCAATAAGTCTGCAGTCACTCTGTGGGACTGTAGACTTATGAATCCCCTCAACATAGGCACTGTGTGTATGCGTTATACGTACTCCCAACCAGAGCCCGTCCAGTGGGCATGGTCTTGCTCCATAGAAGTGACTGCAGACTTAATCGACTGCAGACTTAATCGATTTGGACCGGACAACCCCTTTAAAGGAAATCTGACATGAGAAGCTGACAGACATGACGCTGCTGCATTTAATAGAAGACATACTTTGAAAATCCATATGTGGACAATACATCTCTAATGACTGGTCAGCGGACAGTCCGGGTGGCTTCTCTCTGCCCCACTCCCCCAGACTGTCAGTTTATGTTCGAGACAAATTTCCTACAGTGTGTTTTTCAATGTGAATGTGAACATTTTGACATTTGCTTTATAATTCACAAAAGAAACCGTGCCCAGCACTATTTTCCACTGTGAGACTCACCTTGTCTAAAGGACTCATTAAACGCCAGGTCCGGGTGGGTACACGAACCACAGACGTTGGTACTGCTTTCAGGATGACACGTGGGGAGCGAGGACGTGGCACGCTCAGGAATCTTGGGAGCAGCAGGACAGATGAAAGAGAAGTCAGCAGTGGATGATGCAAGTTAAAGCGCCATGTGCACAGAAGGGGGGTACACCAAACTAAAGTCTTGAATTTTAATTGCAAGACACAGGTGTGTGTCCATATGGCCTTAAATAGGATCATGGAGGTGATGTCACTGAGCCACGCTGTTCAACCTGCAAAACCCGATGTGGAGCACAACAGAGGGCAGTGGACTGAGATAAAGAAAGCAGAGCCCGGGATACCCGGTACAGGTGTGTAACACCCAAATTGTTGAGGCATCAAAGAGCGAGCAAATGTCGTTTTTCGCGGCCAAGAGAGCTTTCCCATAATGCCCAACAGCTATGACATACCATCTTAGTTTATCAAGTGGATTATCACGTCTTGTATAGTGGTGGGTTATTGGAGATCAGCAGTTCCCAGTGTAGGACCGTCAGGAGCAGGACTGGTGACTTGTATGACATAGTTGGATTTTCTCTCTCTTCTCCCATTTGCAATATTGAGATCCACATGAACTTATTTGCCACAAATCAAATTTTTGGGGAAAATTTGGTGAATTTGAAACAATAAGGGCATCTCTACTGTCCAGCTTTTCTAAATATATTTTCTATGAAATACTTTGGACAGAGTTCCAGATGTAAAGAGTTTGGCCCATCTGGGCCAAACATGGAATATGTGTAGGATATGCCTTAACTGTCCAACAGTTGATTGTTACACCACTGGGACCCTCAATTCTCTATTCTGACTGCGAACCAAGACGTGTTTTCGAGAAAAATGCAGGTCCAAGCAGTGAGACCCTCATTTACCAGTCATTTATGACATATCCTATCGACATGCCATTATTGTCCCAGATGGATATCCCCCTTCAAGACTTAGCTGGTGACTATGTACTGAGCGTATGAGATAAGGAATGTCCTCAGAAGCCGTCTCCTTCGGCTCTGTCCCTGCTTTCTGCTTACAAGGATAACTATGCCTGGGTCCTACAATATGCATTACAACAGGCAGAAAAATGGAAGGTGTCGAATAAAATGAAAGCGTTCAGTGCCAATTTCCTAAACCAATATTTACATTCCTAACGCGGCTGGGTTACAACCTGCATTTCCCCAGTCATGCCTGAGAACCACACGATCTGCTGACTCAGAGAAGCGATCCTGACTATTTAAACACATAAAAAACAAATCACAATCTCTTTTATTTAGCAGGTCTGTGCATTTTATGCCAAGCTTATGGGAATAATCCTAGAAAACGCCGCGCCACTGGCATCCAGTCATTGTAAATGCATTCACAATAATACATGACCTCGTTATCAGGTTGCTCATTAAGATGATGATATTTTACTTCTATGGAAATGAATTAACATTTGCAGTGTGAACGTCTAGTGGAGAGAAATGCAATTTGTGTGGAAATCTTCAGTCCATATTAAAAAGAAGAAATCAGGAAAAAACAATGCTCTCTGTATTACCTAGTGAGGGCTCCGAGAGGGCTGTGCCTGGCAATAGGATTCATTGTGCCTCTTCATGCCCTACAATGGGCATATTCATTTTGCCAGATGTGTTTCTTTAAAATGTAAATATTTTTCAACAAATAAGGTTTATTAAAGGATCTTATGCTCCAATAAAAAGTTGCCCAAGGACTAGTTGACTAGTTGGACAGGCGGATGCCCAGCGGCTTCTCCCTGCAGCGTTTCAGAGTCAAACATGCCTTGCTGAGTTCATACAGCCAGTGCCTGATATATGCTATCCGTGGATTGGCCAGCTTGTATTATTTATCAGGTTCACTTTAATTGGCAAAATGTCTCGCACCACCTGCACCCTCCTACAAGTTAACTTTCTTTTGGAAGAAGCAGGATTGAGTAAATTGTAGATTAAAAACTTTACTGGGATGTTCTCGCTGTTGCAGATTTCAGCTTTCAGCAGAATCATCAGCAGTCAGACACTGTAGGAGAATGAACTGTTTTACTTGGGACATACAGCAATCAGTATCTGCATCATCATCATCATCATCACATGGAGGATTACAGGAAGGAAAAGACACAAAAAACTGAGAGGTCATACAATACAGTCTAGAACAGGGATGTCAAACGCAAACACACAGATGGCCAAAATTAAAAACTTGGACAAAGTCACGGGCCAAACAGTGTACAGTATAATGGGCCCCACATAGTCCTCCATAC
This sequence comes from Phyllobates terribilis, assembly GCF_046119375.1. Lineage (NCBI taxonomy): Eukaryota > Metazoa > Chordata > Amphibia > Anura > Dendrobatidae > Phyllobates > Phyllobates terribilis. Next base: position 150,471,870 of record NW_027362768.1, read on the forward strand.
AGAATAATGGGCCCCACATAGTCCTCCATACAGAATAATGTGCCCCACATAATCCTCCATACAGAATAATGGGTCCCACATAGTCCTCCATACAGAATAATGGGCCCCACATAGTCCTCCATACAGTATAATGGGCCCCACATAGTCCTCCATACAGAATAATGGGCCCCACATAGTCATCCATGCAGAATAATGGCCCCACATAGTCCTCCATACAGAATAATGGCTCCCACATAGTCCTCCATACAGAATAATGGGCCCCACAAAGTCCTCCATACAGAATAATGGGCCCCACATAGTCCTCCATACAGAATAATGGGCCCCACATAATCCTCCATACAGAATAATGGGTCCCACATAGTCCTCCATACAGTGTAATGGGCCCACATAGTCCTCCATACAGAATAATGGGCCCCACATAGTCCTCCATACAGTATAATGGGCCCCACATAGTCCTCCATACAGAATAATGGGCCCCACAGAGTCATCCATGCAGAATAATGGCCCCACATAGTCCTCCATAAAGAATAATGGCTCCCACATAGTCCTCCATACAGAATAATAGGCCCCACATAGTCCACCATACAGAATAATGGATCCCACATAGTCCTCCATATAGAATAATGGGCCCCACATAGTCCTTCAAACAGTATAATGACCCCACATAGTCCTCCATACAGACTAATGGGCCCACATAGTCCTCCATACAGAATAATGGGCCCCACATAGTCCTCCATACAGAATTATGGGCCCCACATAGTCCTACATATAGTATAAAAAGCCCCACATAGTCCTCCATACAGAATAATGGGCCTCATATAGTCCTCCATACAGTATAATGGCCCACATAGCGGTGGTGGTTCTGGTGTCGCGGGCCAAATAATACCACCCTGCGGGCCAGATTTGGCCCACGGGCCTGTGTTTGACATAAATGGTCTAGAGGGTTGATCAACAAACTGTAACAGTTAACACAGCACCAACTGCTGTCCTCTCAAGATATTCCCTTCACACAAGCCTGCAGCTATTGTACAGTGGGTGCGGAAAGTATTCAGACCCCTTTAAATTTTTCACTCTTTGTTTCATTGCAGCCATTTGGTAAATTCTAAAAAGTTCATTTTTTTCTCATTAAAGTACACTCTGCACCCCATCTTCACTGAAAAAAACAGAAATGTAGAAATTTTTGCAAATTTATTAAAAAAGAAAAACTGAAATATCACATGGTCATAAGTATTCAGACCTTTTGCTCAGACACTCATATTTAAGTCACATGCTGTCCATTTTCTTTTGATCCTCCTTGAGATGGTTCTACTCCTTCATTGGAGTCCAGCTGTGTTTAATTAAACTGACAGGACTTGATTTGGAAAGGCACACACCTGTCTATATAAGACCTCACAGCTCACAGTGCATGTCAGACCAAATGAGAATCATGAGCTCAAAGGAACTGCCCAATGAGCTCAGAGACCGAATTGAATTGTGGCAAGGCATAGATCTGGCCAAGGTTATAAAAGAATTTCTGCATTACTCAAGGTTCCTAAGAGCACAGTAGCCTCCATAATCCTTAAATGGAAGAAGTTTGGGACCACCGGAAGTCTTCCTAGACCTGGCTGTCCAGCCAAACTGAGCAATCGTGGGAGAAGAGCCTTGGTGAGAGAAGTAAAGAAGAACCCCAAGATCACTGTGGCTGAGCTCCAGAGATGCAGTAGGGAGATGGGAGAAAGTTCCACAAAATCAACTATCACTGCAGCCCTCCACCAGTCAGGCCTTTATGGCAGAGTGGCCCAATGGAAGCCTCTCTTCGGTGCAAGACATATGAAAGCCTGCATAGAGTTTGCTCAAAAACACATGAAGACTATGACTGAGACTATGAAAAATAAGATTCTCTGGTCTGATGAGACAAAGATAGAATTATCACCAAAAAGTTCTAAGCGGTATGTGTGGAGAAAACCAGGCACTGCTCATCACCTGCCCAATACAATCCCAACAGTGAAACATGGTGGTGGCAGCATCATGCTGGTTTTTTTTTCAGCTGCAGGGACAGCACGACTAGTTGCAATTGAAGGAAACATGAATATACTAAGTACAGAGATATCCTGGATAAAAACCTCTTCCAGAGTGCTCTGGATCTCAGACTTAGTCGAAGGTTCACCTTCCAACAAGGCAATGACCCTAAGCACACAGCTAAAATAACAAAGGAGTGGCTTCAGAACAACTCTGTGACCGTTCTTGACTGGCCCAACCAGAGCCCTGACCTAAACCCAATTGAGCATCTCTGGAGAGACCTGATAATGGCTGTCCACCAACGTTCACCATCCAACCTGACGGAACTGGAGAGGATCTGCAAGGAAGAATGGCAGAGGATCCCCAAATCCAGGTGTGAAAAACTTGTTACATCATTCCCAAGAAGACTCATGGCTGTACTAGCTCAAAAGGGGGCTTCTACTCAATACTGAGCAAAGGGTCTGAATACTTATGACCATGTGATATTTCAGTTTTTTCTTTTTTAATAAATTTGCAAAAATTTCTACATTTCAGTTTTTTTTCCAGTCAAGATGGGGTGCAGAGTGTACTTTATTGAGAAAAAAAAATAACTTTTTAGAATTTACCAAATGGCTGCAATGAAACAAAGAGTGAAAAATGTAAAGGGGTCTGAATACTTTCCGTACCCACTGCATATTCCAAGGCCTTCTTGAAGTCTGTAAACAAAACTGTGTTTGGCTGTGTGCCCACTATGCGTTTTTTAAGCATTTCTGCAGCGGCAATTCCGCTGCAGAAATGCTTTAAAAATGCTTGGTAGAAGGTCTGCCATGTTTCCCAATGATAATCCGCATTTGCTGTGCACATGCTGTAGAAATTTCCGCTGCGGATTATTTTTGCGGAAAAATCCGCAGCACTACCAATTATTTTGCGGAATCACTGCGTTTTCGCCGCCATTGACTTGCATTGGACCACATGGAATCCGAATCACTGCATCTGTACATGCGGATTCCATGTGTTTCAATGTGCGGATGATACCCGGGATTGGAGAAGAGGAGACTCTCCTCCGGATCCGGGTACCATATACTTACCTTCTGATGGCCCCCGGTGTCCTTGTCTCAGCTTGCCGGCAGCTCGCGGTAGACTAAAGGACCTGCGGTGACGTCATTTAGTCATGTGACGGGTCACGCTGTAAAGTACATATCTATATTCATGCTATAGTTACTTCATTTCTGTTGCTTGCTTCTAAAATCATGTTATTATTAGCCTGTGCATGGCATACATTCTTTTATTCTTTTCTCCTGCTTCACATGCAATTTTCTCACAGGAACCTTTTCTCTCAAGAACTTTCTATGAAACACCCTGCTCCTGTTATCTAACTAGTCTGAGCCGAGAGGTATAACCTTGTAACTTTCCATCATGTGCCGAACTAACGACAACATGACCATATGTGTGTTTCCGTAATAATTGTACTAACATTGGTTTAAGCCTGTAGTATTGCTGTAGGTGATTGGCTATTGATATACTCAAAACAATATATAATGCTAAGTAGAATAAACGGGGGTTAGAGATTCTCCGGATCCTCCCATACAGAGCTCTGTCTCCGTCTGGCTTTCTGTTGAATTGCGCAATCAACCTTGTAACATAATAATTTGACACTCACTTGGTCAACCGTGATGGGTCATTGCTGCCCTCCCTCAACAACGCGACCGCTGACGTCGGCAGGTCCTTTAGTCTACCGCGAGCTGCCGGCAAGCTAAGACAAGGACACCGGGGGCCATCAGAAGGTAAGTATAGATTTATTTTTTACCATTCTTTACGGTCACACTATATGAATCCATGCCGGTTGCATGGATTTATATAGTGTGACCAAGTTGTCAAGCACTTTCCAAGTGATGCTAAAATCGCTTGGAAAGCTCTTGTCAACCCGCATGCGGAAATGCATGTGAAGAACACTTCCCATCCGCATGGTACTGGCAGGAAAAACGCATGTACAATCCGCATGTACAATCTGCATGTACAATCCGCATGTACAATCCGCATGTACAATCTGCATGCGTTTTTTCTGCCAGGGATATGCAGAAACGCTAAGGAAAAAATCCGGAGCATTTCTGCATCATGGGCACATAGCCTTTCGGTTATGTGATGCCCATAAACAGTGCCAGTCATTTCCCCTTGAGCTGTGACTATTATAAAGCCAAATTACTATTTAAACGTTGTTTCTTTATTTCTTTACAGGCAGAGACTGCCTTCCAAAAATGTCTACTACTATCGCTGCCCAGATCATCGCAAAAACTATGTCATGTCTTTTGCCTTCTGCTTTGATCGAGAAGACGATGCTTACCAGTTTGCTTACTGTTACCCGTACACGTACACCCGCCTGCAGCATTACTTGGAAAACCTCGACAGAATGAATCTGGACTATGTACGCAGAGAGCTGCTTGGCTTAAGTGTGGTGAGTACCTATGGCGAGCCATTAGCTTTTGATCATAAGAACGTTATCGTTTTATTTTATTTTAGCACTTACATTACAATACAGCATTAGAGATTGTACAAGAAGTGAAGTAGCCTGATTAAAAAATCTTATTATGACTTTATTTTTGTATCTGAGGAGTCATCTGATGGATTATCTAAGTTTAAAGGGTTTTTCCCAACATAACATTTAAGTCAAGAAACATTGACTCTAGTGGGCCAACCATTGGATTCCCATTGCCATGTCCCATGATTTGCGAATTATACAGTATTGTACTATTATTGTATTGTAGCTATTATACGGCTATGCAATCAAGTTTGCCTTCTGAAGTTTATCCTGTCTTTCTCCCAGTAGTTTAGCTCTGATGCATGTAACCCCTCCCTTCTTCTTCCTCAGTTAGTATTGAGTTAGCCATATGTAACGCCAATGCCGGCGTCCATGCATGGTCCCTCTCCCTCCATACTCACCACTCCGGCCGCATGGTGGTGTCCCCGGTTCCTGCTGTGGTTTTCTGCTTCTCTGGGACGGTGCAGGTCTCCAGGCGTCATGCATAGTGCGATCGCTCCCTGATTCTTAAAGGGGCAGTGTGTGTACATTGGAAATGCCCCCAGTCAATAACTGGGAGGCAGCACGTATATAAGGCACCCTCCCCTGTAGAAACGTGGCTGAGCACCCCCTGTAGATTCCCAATTTAGTGTGTGTGCATCTAGTATGTTGCCAGGTCCCTGTCCAGGAGTCCTTGAGTGTTATCTGTACTAGAACTTGTTCCTGAAACCGTAGTACCTGAACTTGAAACCGCTCCTGCAGTACCTGAACCTGAAACCGCTCCAGCGGTACCTGAACCTGAAACCACTCCCATGGTATCTGAACCTGAAACCGCTCCGGCGATATTTGAACCTCAAACTGCTCCGGCGGCACCTGAACCTGAAACCGCTCTGGCAATACCTGAACCTGAAACCGCTCCAGCAGTACCTGAACCAGTACCCGTGTCCGCCCTGTCCAGTGACCCAGAATACATACCGTCTATACCGGCTCTGATATCTGTTATACTAATATCCAAATTCTGTCCTTCCAGTAACTTCGAGTCTGTGTCTGTGACTGTGTTCCGTGGGCGTAATACTACTCAGACAACACAGGGTGAGGGTAAAACAGTGTGGCAATACTTTATTGAACCACAAAACAGGCAATAAACGCATAGAACAGTCCCAGCAAATACTCAAGATGGTACAACATTACACAGTCTCCCCCTTCTGCTGGCCCAATGGGAATAGAACAGCTGCGACTTTGGGTCTTCCAGTGCCAACTACCTCAACCAGTGGCCCCCTGCAGGCGCCCACAGAGAGACGGTAGTGGCAAGCTTAGGAAGCTAGCATTCTATTGAGGTACAAGGCCTGGAGACCCGAGGGTCCCATCCTGGCCTCTCTGAGAGTTTCCATGGGACCAGATGACCGGTTGGTCCCAATCTGGCTTTTCCGAATGTCTCCATGGGTTCCAGGTGACCGAAGGGTCCCCCCTGTCAACCCCAAACAACATATCCATGGGGCAAGGTGACTTCATCGTCCCAACCTGGTCTCCCCAAATGTATCCATGGGCTGTCTGAGGGTCAGTGGAGCAGATCCGTATCTTTCCAGTCAGGGACATATACCCTTAGGCCAGAATCATGTAGAATCCAAATCTGTGTCTCTTTGGTTAACGCCATGCTTCCAAGCTGATTCTCTGAGAGAGTGTGATCTTGATTCTCCTTGAAAAGTCTGGCTGCTACAGAGGCACATGTCCTTTTAAGTACACATCCACAGGTCAAGGGTTAGGGATGATATTATTCCACAGGGCTCAGATCTCATTGTTTGAGCTAATCAATTTACATAGTTGGTATAGCAGGGGGCTCTTTAAATCAACATTCAGCTGGCATTAGTATAATATGTAATTAGCATATTAACAAACATCATTGTTTACAGACCCAAGAGGAGACAACGATCAGGGTTATACAAATACTGGTCTGTCCTTCTTGAACAGCCACAGAAATGCACATACATTCACAAGTCAACAGAAACACAATAGTGTATTTCTCTTGGCTTAACAAATCTAGATGTCTGGCTGATTAAGATTAGACGCTGTATCGTCACACCATCATTCGCTAGAGACTAATAAGCGCAATTTTATAAATTGGTCATAAATGTTATTATAGTTCTGTACCTTACAGAGTCAATGGATTTGAATGTAGCTGGAGATGTAGTAGTAATAACCACATTATAATAATGTTATTCTTCATGTTATGCCAAAGCTTCAGTGGCACTTTAGAGAGCCAAACCTCTAAAATAATCTGGCCTTTTCATAAAGTAATCCCATACTGATGTGTCCATTGTTACCAGTCAGAAATATCATTAAAGAGTATCTAAATAATCAGAGTATGGACTTTCCTTGTCTGATCCTCTCCCCCATTTTCAGACAGGGAAGGTCTCTAAGGGTAGGGTCACACAGTCTTTTTCTCTCCATTTGAGAATAGTTGTCTGATTATTTTGAGTTTGAGCAGAATGGCATCAGTTTTTCCTTGGACGTGGAGAGAAAAAAAAAAAAAGTTTCTCCACTTACCAGTACTTCATTCTGTCAGTTTGTGAAAATCGGATCACACACGGATGTAATCCGAGTGAGGTCTAATGTTTTTAATGGACCCATATATTTGCATTGTCGATTTTGATCCAACACTCGGACCAAAATTGGGCCACTAGGTCCTAGGAAAAAATCAGATATGTGCACAGCCCCATAGAATATCATGGATACGAGTGCTATCCATGAAAACTCCTTTTTGTCCAAGACAAATTTATATTTCTCTATTTTTCATTCATGTTAGACATTTCTTATATCCTACAGTCTATCGCACGCACTGTCAGGATTTCTTCGGTACCATCGCCAGGAGCGGGCAGGCATGTGACCTCAACTATGCAATTAGTGCACATGCAATCACATGCCAACTAGACAGATATGTCTAGTCAGAATGTGGCCGAAAGTATGCAAATCACATTCTTGCAGTCACATGATCGTCCGCTCCCGATGCCGTCACTGGAGAATTCTGACTGCACGCGCTGTGTGTGCTGGGAGGGTTCACAAGTCTGCAGTCACATAGATGGGGTACAAGTCTGCAGTCAAAGCCTGGACAACGCTTTAAAGTCCTACATGTTAGGCTCCATATTTTTTCTTAAGGATGTTATACTGCAGCTTGTTTTGTCTATCTATTCTGCATTAAAGCGAGGTACAAACCATCTTTTTCTTGCCAAAATCAGACAGATGCTTTGCTTTTTTAGTACAATACAGACAGTAGTTGTTTCATGCTATGTAATAGGATGATACCCATAATGAACGGTGCCGATAACATCGCACATCACTTTGAATTTCAACTAAATATTCTCACAATACCGTTCCTGTGAAATCCCTCTGCATTTTCCTTCTAGAAGGAGAGTATTTAAAATGATAAAAGATAATTATATCACATTCCCGTCTGCGTCTCTGCTGCTGATTGTGTGGTGACAAGCTCTGTCAAAATGGTAAAAGCAAAGAAGGAGCAGTCAGAACATGTGTTACAGTGTAAAGAAGACAGAAGGGAGCTGTGCGCTCAGATCCCCCTCCCTTACCTTCCAATGTCGCAGGCAGCTGCACTGCATCATGGGGCTGGATTTGCGATTTCTCGTTGTGGGGGGTATATCACGCAATCTAAACAATTCTTCATTCTAGACTTAAGAGTCATTGTGCTTTGGTCATATATCTGAAGGGATAGAATTGTAACCCCAAGCAGGGTAAGTGTCCTATTTGCACAAGAGATGCAACAATTAACAAAAAAATAAATAAATAAATACAAATAATATGAATCTCTATTAGGAAATATGGTTAAAAACAAGCAGTAAATAACACAGGATCCACCATTTACAATAGGTGATGTCACAGCTCACCTCCTCCTCCTCCTGTACAATGATTGATAACACCTCTGTATACAGTAGATAACACAGGATCCACCATTTACAATAGGTGATGTCACAGCTCATCTCCTCCCCCTCCTGTACAATGACTGATAACTCCTCTGTATACAGTAGATAACATAGGATCCACCATTCACAATAGGTGATATCACAGCTCACCTCCTCCTCCTGTACAATGACTGATAACACCTCTATATACAGTAGATAACACAGGATCCACCATTCACAATAGGTGATGTCACAGCTCACCTCCTCCTCCTCCTGTACAATTACAGATAACACCTCTGTATACAGTAGATAACACAGGATCCACCATTCACAATAGGTGATATCACAGCTCACCTCCTCCCCCTCCTGTACAATGACTGATAACACCTCTATATTTAGTAGATATTACAGGATCCACCATTCACAATAGGTGATGTCACAGCTCATCTCCTCCCCCTCCTGTACAATGACTGATAACTCCTCTGTATACAGTAGATAACATAGGATCCACCATTCACAATAGGTGATGTCACAGCTCACCTCCTCCCCCTCCTGTACAGTGACTGATAACACCTCTATATTTGGTAGATATTACAGGATCCACCATTCAGAATAGGTGATGTCACAGCTCATCTCCTCCCCCTCCTGTACAATGACTGATAACTCCTCTGTATACAGTAGATAACATAGGATCCACCATTCACAATAGGTGATATCACAGCTCACCTCCTCCTCCTGTACAAAGACAGATAACACCTCTACATACAGTAGATAACACAGGATCCACCATTCACAATAGGTGATGTCACAGCTCACCTCCTCTCCCTCCTGTACAATGACTGATAACACCTCTGTATACAGTAGATAACACAGGATCCACCATTCACAATAGGTGATGTCACAGCTCATCTCCTCCCCCTCCTGTACAATGACTGATAACTCCTCTGTATACAGTAGATAACATAGGATCCACCATTCACAATAGGTGATATCACAGCTCACCTCCTCCTCCTGTACAATGACTGATAACACCTCTATATACAGTAGATAACACAGGATCCACCATTCACAATAGGTGATGTCACAGCTCACCTCCTCCCCCTTCTGTACAGTGACTGATAACACCTCTATATACAGTAGATAACACAGGATCCACCATTCACAATAGGTGATGTCACAGCTCACCTCCTCCCCCTTCTGTACAGTGACTGATAACACCTCTATGGAACGAAATGTATTGGATATTTTAAACTTTTTAAAAAAATTAAAAACTAAAAAGTGGGTCGTGCAATATTATTCGGCCCCTTTACTTTCAGTGCAGCAAACTCACTCCAGAAGTTCAGTGAGGATCTCTGAATGATCCAATGTTGTCCTAAATGACTGGTAATGATAGATAGAATCCACCTGTGTGTAACCAAGTCTCCGTATAAATGCACCTGCTCTGTGATAGTCTCAGGCTATGTGCCCACGATGCAGAAATGAAGCAGAAAATTTCTGCAGCGTTTCTGCATCTCCCTTGCCAGAAAAAATACATGCAGATTGCGCATGCGTTTTTCCTGCAGAATACACGCGTATTCACATGCGTATTCACATGCGTTTATGCATGCGTTTACGCATGAGGACTACAAGCACTTTCCAGGCGATAGCATCACTTGGAAAGTGCTTGACAACTAGGTCACACTATATAAATCCATGCAAACAGCATGGATTTATATAGTGTGACCGTAAAAAATAAAGCTATACTTACCGATCCCTCGCCGCGTGTGCTGCCGCGTGTGTTGTCGCGCTCCTTCCGGGTTGCCGGCATATCGCGAGACAGCCTGCGGTCACATCACCGCGACGTCATCTCAGGTCCTGGAAGGTAAGCGCTGCAGGGGCCGCCGGACAGGTGAATATAAACTTTATTTATTATTTTATTCTTATTTTCACAGGTACAATGGTACCCAGGTCTGGATGAGAGTCTCCTCTCCTCCAGACCTGAGTACCATCCACACATTGAAACGCATATAATCCGCGTGTACAAATGTACAGACACGGATATTATGCGTCTCAATGCAAGTCAATGGTGGCGCTTCCGCTGCGCTTCCGCAAAATTAATGAACATGCTGCGGATTTATGAGCGCTGCAGAAACGCTGCGGAAAAATCCGCAGCATGTGCATTGACATTGCGGAATGCCATTGGGGACCATCAGGTGCAGATTACCATGCGTTTTTGATGCGTTTCCGCTGCGGAAATTCCGCAGTGGAAACGCATGAAAAACGCATCGTGGGCACCCAGCCTTACGGTTCTGTTTCAAGTGCAGAGAGCATCATGAAGACCAAGGAACACACCAGGCAGGTCCGAGATATTGTTGTGGCGAAGTTTAAAGCCGGATTTGGATACAAAAAGATTTCCCAAGTTTTAAACATCTCAAGGAGCACTGTGCAAGCAATCATATTGAAATGGAAGGAGTATCAGACCACTGCAAATCTACCAAGACCCGGCCGTCCCTCTAAACTTTCATCTCGAACAAGGAGAAGACTGAGCAGAGATGCCGCCAAAGGCCCATGATCACTCTGGATGAACTGCAGAGATCTACAGCTGAGGCAGGAGAGTCTGTCCATAGGACAACAATCAGTCGTACACTGCACAAATCTGGCCTTTATGGAAGAATGGCAAGAAGAAAGCCATTTCTCAAAGATATCCATAAAAAGTCTCGTTTGAAGTTTGCCACAAGCCACCTGAGAGACACACCAAACATGTGGAATAAGGTGCTCTGGTCAGATGAAACCAAAATTGAACTTTTTGGCCACAATGCAAAACGATATGTTTGGCGTAAAAGCAACACAGCTCATCACCCTCAAAACACCATCCCCACTGTCAAACATGGTGGTGGCAGCATCATGGTTTGGGCCTGCTTTTCTTCAGCAGGGACAGCGAAGATGGTTAAAATGGATGGGAAGATGGACGAAGCCAAATACTGGACCATTCTGGAAGAAAACCTGTTGGAGTCTGCAAAAGACCTGAGACTGGGACGGAGATTTATCTTGCAACAAGACAATGATCCCAAACATAAAGCAAAACCTACAATGGAATGGTTCAAAAATAAACATATCCAGGCATTAGAATGGCCAAGTCAAAGTCCAGACCTGAATCCAATCGAGAATCTGTGGAAAGAGCTGAAAACTGCTGTTCACAAACGCTCTCCATCCAACCTCACTGAGCTCGAGCTGTTTTGCAAGGAAGAATGGGCAAGAATTTCAGCCTCTCGATGTGCAAAACTGATAGAGACATACCCCAAGCGACTTGCAGCTGTAATTGCAGCAAAAGTGGAGCTACAAAGTATTAACTCAAGGGGGCCGAATAATATTGCATGCCCCACTTTTCAGTTTTACATTTTTTAAAAAGTTTAAAATATCCAATAAATTTCATTCCACTTTACGATTGTGTTCCACTTGTTGTTGATTCTTCCCCAAAATATTAGAATTTTATATATTTATATTTGAAGCCAGAAATGTGGCAAAAGGTAGAAAAGTTCAAGGGAGCCAAATACTTTCACAAGGCACTGTACCTGTCCAGAGTATCCCAGGCTCCGTTTCCTTCCCTTGTGTCCGATGCCCTCTGCTGTGCTCCGCAAAAGGTTTTACAGGTTTCCCAGAGTGGATGAATGACATCTTCTCCTTAGACCTTTTGAAGGTCCATTTAGACATACACCTGTGTCTTGGGATTGAGACTATCGTGTTCCAAGTTTGATTTGATCCATTACCTATGCTTGTTGTGTTTTCAACTTGCATTCACCCTTTCTGAGTTCCACTTCATCCGTCCTGCTGCTCCGGAGATTCCAGTTTGTGCCAAGTCCTCGTTGTCCTTGTGCCTTGCTGCTTGCTGCATTAGTACCTGGTGTCTGTGTGCCAACCCAGACTTAAGGCTTAGAAGATCCACCTCACCTGGGGAGCCTAACAACTAAGCTTATCTTCCAGCCCAAGGAGGTAATCACATGCATTACATTTTTCCTTGATAGCATAAGTCTACAATATATATGTTATCATAGCAGACGTCACTTACATGGGCATGGTCCAGCCCTGTATGTAATAGCGCATCCATCTGGACGGAGAGGTATATTGCATAGGGATCTCCAGCTCCAATGGCGGCTACCGTTACAACACTGGAAGTGTAGTAGACGGACAATCAAGGTTTGGAGGAATTAAAGTGACCAAAGATAGTTGTTTCAAAGCACCCTAAGAATTTTGGGATCTATCGTTATCAATACTGTCATGTCCCATGATTTTGGAATCATACAGACAGTATTGTATTATTATTGTCTTGTTTATATTGTGCTGATTTGTTGCTATGCAATAAGGTTTGCATTCTTTAGAAGTTTGTCCTTCCTCTCTCCCTGTCTCTCTCTGATGTAGCTCTGATGTCAGTAACCCCTCCCTTCTTCCTCATTCACTGTCTATCAGCCATCTTAGAAGCCCATGTGTTTGCAGCTCTGGTAAGAAAAGTCGTTTTTACCTGCCGTATGTATGCATATCTACAAGAATTCAGCTGAAAAATAAACCTTCTTCTGGAATCTTCATACGCGCCTCCTGCAGTCGAGTTTAAGCTATCTGAGGACATCACTCTGTGTGAGTAACGGTTGCAGGAGATAGCCTAGAAATGGTATCTCAAGCACCCTACACTTGCAGCTTAGTTATGAAGTCAGAATAAATTCCATGCATGGCAAGAAGAACAAATAAATCAATTTTGGAACAAATCAAGCCAGACATGTCACTGGAAGAAAGGATCACCAAGCTACGACTTGCCTACCTTGAACACATCAAAGAGAACAATCACTGTAGAAAGACATCATGGTCGGAATAATAGAAGGAACAAGGCAAAAATGAAGACCAGCAACCGGATGGCTTGATACTATTAAGATAATAGTGGATCTACCTAGGCTTGCACTAGATTGATCTTCCTACAGATCGTACATCTATCAAGTCACCATGGCTCGAGATCAATTAAAATAAAATAGTTTGAGGCTTTTTTGATGCGACCCAAAACCCAAAGGCTACTGGCAAATCACACGACGTACACTGGAACTCTGAAAGATTTAGCAGACAAAAAAAAAAAGAAAAATTGACATGGAATTGAGGAAAGTAAGGTTGTTTAGAAATCTTTTTTGAAGGTGCAAATTTTTTAAAAACTCTTGAATTAAAACAATAAAATAAATGAATCGTGTAGCAACTCTTTTCGAATACACCAGTTAATTTCTTCATCTGGCCTCATGTATGTATCCGCATAGACAAAAGTAACTATTATTCTATTATAAAATTACAATTTTAATTGTATTTCGCTTAGAAGAAGTTTTTTGGCAATGTGTTTGTAAGCTTTTCTTCCATCTTGCTGCCTCCGCCGTGATCTAAGACAATGACAGGCTCGCCCATTTTATTTGTGTTCAATTCCCTTTTGTAGTACAGTACATTAAAGTGGCTGTACTAAATAAAACAAGAATATAATTACAAATGTCTTTAAAGAAAAAAAAAATCTTTGATTATCAGTGAACTATTTCATCCTTTGAAAGGCTTCCATTAAACTGATGCAGTTTCTTACTTGATGTATCCGATCCCAGGGGAAATCAGCTTGCTGTGCAAAGCGTTTTATTTGGGTTTTCTGACTTAACTTTCTGCCACAAAGTAACAACAACTTGTGTATCATTGCGGGCTGAATGGCAATAGCTCTCTACTTAATCAACATCAATGGTGTGCTAGTATGATGACCTTAGACTCGTGTATAATCACTCTGGGATGTGCAACCCAAGGCAGAGGCAAACAGATGAAGGCTCAATGCAAAATCTGTAAAGTTCCCTTACTTCCCCACCATCTATAATGTGCCATGTGTCAAAGGGACCATTAGGTACCCAAAGCTGTAAAAGGTGGCTTGAGCCCACCTTTGGAAATAGTGGCCTGGAGCCCCCTTATTTCTTGTGGATGCAAAAGTAGAGGGTGTGGATTTGCGCTGATGTGCTGGAGCGCTGGTGAGATGGCCTCCTTGCCTCCTTTACAGGTTGGTGAAGTAACTTCATATTGAAGTCGTTTGACACAAGGTAAGGATTTAATTCTAAAGACAGGGGTACAGTGTGGACATGCTCTTACACTTTCCACATGTATCATCTCATAGTCCGGCTCATTTCTTTAGTTTTGGTGAAGTAACTTGTAGCACCAACTGGGTCAAAGGAGGAGAGGATGGACCCTACAGATGTCTCAAGGGAATTGTCAGTAATGGAGGGAGTGTCTCTTCCAGAGTATTTATACATTTATGGTGCTCATAAATGCAACTTTGGAATGAAGTGGTGGCCATATATGCACACCACCGCTCCGTTCTTTCTCTATTGGACTACCCTGTACTCTGCTGACTTCAGCAACCCCATAGAGAATGAATGGAGTAGTGACCACATACTGCACATGGTCACTGCTCATCTCATTCCAGGACCCAGCATTAGAGATGAGTGAACCTTTCAAGGTTTGATTCGGTTCCGATCGACGAATTCCCCAATGTTCGCCGAACAGTTCGTCGAACGGTTTGTTGAACATATCCGAACCCCATTGAATTCAATGGGATGCAAAATAAAATGCATAGACAACACCATCAGGAGGGCCGAAAAGCTGCCAAAACAGCTCAAATTAGGGGCAGAAACCAGGAAAAGTGCCATCAATTGACCCACAGTCAAAATTTTATAATGGCACAGCAGCAGTCAGCCATGGACCATGAATGGGGTATCAGGGTCTGGACCAGCATTTACAGCTTTGAATTTAACTTCAAATTAAGACGTAGTGGGTGATGGATCGGTGTAGACCTGCTGTGCTGAGAGCCCTGATACCACATGCAACAGCTCAACCTGCTTTTGTGTTGAGCCACACTCAGGTGGCACAAACATCAGTTTCATAGCCTACTATTGGTAGAAAAATTTAAGGATAGTAACACAGGTAGATGACTGAAAGTAAGTGCAGGCCTGCCGGTCTGGGAGTCATACTGCAACAGGCAACACACATGAAGGAGACTCAACTTGGAGTCTCCAGTCCATGTTTCAAAAAATGATTGCCATACACCACAAAAATGGCAGCAATTTCACCAGAGTAGAAATAGTATAATGGGGACTGACACCCCTTCCTCTACAGGAAACACACCTGATGGAGAGTGAAGACCCAACCAGGAGTCTCCACATTTAAAAAAATATTGGTAATATCAGCAGCTGTAGCAACAGCAGGCACAGAAGCCACGACAAAGGTGTCAAAGACTGAAATAACGCAAGATCAATGCAGCACACTAAAAACTACACCATTGCCTAGCCTGTACAGTCTGCGATTGGGGTGCAAAAGTTGTTGGCGATCCATAACTTGTTCACCTTGATGAAAGTTAGGTGGTCTACACTTTCAGGGGACAGCCGGATGCGATTTTCCATCAGGACACCACCAGCAGCGCTGAAGACATTTTCTGAGAGAACGCTGGCTGCCGGACATGACAAAAACTCCAAGGTGTGACAGGCGAGCTCAGGCCACTCTTCCATTTTTGAAGACCAAAATGCAAAAGGGTCCAAACCCTCCCTAATGGTATTGATATTGAGCTGGAGATACTCCTGCACCATCCTCTCCAATCGTTCACTACATTTCAGACTTGTACTCTGTTCTGCTGGTGTACAGTCTGGTCTAAAAAATGTGTGAAACGACTCACAGAAATTGCTTCTGCCACTTACACTGCTGCTGCTAATGTTTTTACACTAACAAATTGACGTTCCCAGAGTTGTAAGTTTACAACTGCGATGCACACTGTGTGCCTCACTGCTGTCTTGGGGAAAACCACTCTTAAAGTTGTCTGCAACCTTGTTTCAATACTCCAGCATGCGAGCTTCCCTCTCGAGGGCAGGAAGCATCTGGCAAAATTTACTCTTCTACAGTGGATCTAATAGAGTGGCAACTCAGTAGTAAGCAATATATTGAATCCAAACAATACGGGGATCATGTTGCAGATAGTGCAGCAAGAAGGCACTCATGTGTCGGGCGCTTCTATGATGTCCAAATCCATGGTGTGTTGGTGGCAGGGTAACACTAAAGCTTGCTTCCGCCATCCCCTCCCACCAACCACGGACAACAGAGAGGGGATCATTATCCTCTTCATCTCCTGACTGTTGCGCGCCCATCACCTCTTCCTCCTCGTCCTCCTCCATTTGTTCCTCGGCTCCTGCACCTTCGCTAACAGTTTCTCTGGTACCATGAGCCCCGCTCAATTGCTGTAATTCACCGTCCCTTGGCACTCGCCTGTGCAACGAAAGTCTGGAACTTAAAGTTATTGTTTTCCCTTCTGCATCATCCTCTGTTTCCTCCTCTTCCTCTTCTCCTTTCGCAGACTATTAAAAGTCTGCTCCATCATGTAGATGATCGGAATAGTGATGCTGATGACGGCATCATCAGTGCTAACAATCTTAGTAGCAATTTTTAAACCATGCAGAAGAGTGCAGAGGTTAATCTGTGCCCACTCTTCAAACTTGATTTGCACCACGTCCGTACTGCGTTGGCCCAGGCTATGCAAAATGAAATACTGTATCAGGGCTCGTCGCTGCTGCCACAGTCACTGCAACATGTGCAGAGTGGAATTCCACTGTATCGGCACATCGAATATCAACCGGTTAACTGTTAGAGCCAAAGACATCTGTAGCAATGCAAGTCGATGACCCGTGGGGTGCGAATGGCGAAAGTGAGCACACAGCGACCGTTCTTTCTAAAGCAGCACATCCAGGCAGGGATAGTGGTGGAGAAGTTGCTGTAAAACCAGGTTGAGGACATGAGCCATGCAAAGCACGTGTGTGAGGTTTCCCCAGCGCAGGGCCGCCATCAGGTTCTCAATGTTATCACACACGGCCTTCCCTGGCTCCAGGTTCAGTGGAGACAGCCATTGCTCAAACTCGGCCTGGATAGCTGTCCATAACTCTTGAGCAGTGTGACTGCAATCTCCAAGGCATATTAATTTTAACACTGCCTGATTGCGGTAAGCCCTGGCTGCGCAGTACGGAGGTGGGGGGGATTCTCTGTGCACAGTTGGAACACGTGTCTCATTAAGGCACAGGTTGAGGGTGCAGGTGGAGGCCCTAGAGGAGGGGTAGGAGGCTGAAGCAGTGGAGTAAGTGTTAAATACAGAGGTTTGTCCCGAAAGCATTGGGAATTCCAAGACTTGTGGAGCAGCCCCTTCCCCGCCTGCCATCAGATTCACCTAGTGCCCAGTAAGCGAGATGTAACGCCCTTGGCCATGCTTGCTCGTCCAGATGTCTGTGGTGAAATAGAGAAGTAATGGCAACTGGGCAACTGGTACTGGGGGACTGTGACTGCCATCAGCTTTCGTAAACCGTCTGTATCCACTAGGCGGAAAGGCAGAATTTCTGTGGCCAACAGATTGGAGATGGTAGAGTTCAGGCTCTTAGCTTTGGCATGTGTAGGAGGAAACCATCTTTTACGTGACAACAACTGCGGGACTGAGGGCTGGCTGCTGTGCAGAGAGAGGGTGGAGTAGGGTGAACACGACAAACTGCTGCACCGTGAGTGAAGGGAAGAGAGAGCTGTTATGGTGGTTTGAAAAGGATGTGGTGTGCTCTGTGAAACAAAACAGCAGGCATGCCCACTTCCATAACAACTGACGGGCTCTCACTCAGCCCGACTGGAGCAGGTAAACAAGTGGAGGTTCTGTGGCCGGAGATTGTGTGAGAACACTTGCCACGGTGATGGAGGAGGAATAAGCAGCATATGCAGTTAATGAGGCGACTGGTGGTTGGCGAGGCCCTCTAGTCCGTATTTTATTGCAGTGAGATTCTCAGACTAACGGTTGTTGTTGTTGATCGCGCATGTGC
Source organism: Phyllobates terribilis (assembly GCF_046119375.1). Classification (NCBI taxonomy): domain Eukaryota; kingdom Metazoa; phylum Chordata; class Amphibia; order Anura; family Dendrobatidae; genus Phyllobates; species Phyllobates terribilis. The sequence goes on from NW_027362768.1 coordinate 150,490,130, forward strand.
CGGTTCATGAATGTATTAGTCAAATTATTCCAATTTCTGCCTCTACTGAGTTGTTTTTTGCAAACTTGGCAGATAACGTGAGTTGGGTCATCCATTGTCCCAAAAAAGGCCCAGACTAGCAACCCTTGCCGCCCCTGCGAACTGCAGACCCCTGACCACAGCACAGGGGTTAACGTCTGGTGACAAGGGTCTGGATTCTGCTTGGGCTCTACTTCATCCAGCCCCGGATCCAACAGAAAAAAATTTTGGGCATCAGTATAGATGCTTTCCTCCTCTGCAGTCTGTGAATCTTTGGAGCAGACCTCTGTTGCCCATGGCATAGAATGTGTGAACAGCTCTGCAGACTCGCCCATCTGGGGTTCCCCACAGTCATTTGGGAGGTTGGACTCCTGGCTGAAGCAAAACTAGTAGTACAAAATATCTATATGCAGGAATATTGCCTGTTTTCTTTAGCACGGTAGCAGCACAAAGAATTTATATTTTGAAATGTGGACTCTTGTATGGAACACAATGTTGGCACAAAAGTATTAAAAGCTGAAATGTGGCCTTGTTTCAGGACCACGCTATTAGCAGAAAGAATTTTCAAATGTGGACTTCTGCCTGGCCAAAAAAATTACCAGCACCAAATACTTCTATGTACTAATGTGGCCTTATTTCACCGCCACACTAGTAGCAGAAAGAATTTAGATTTTCAAATGAGAACTCCTGCCTGGCCAAAAAAATTACCAGCACCATATATTTCTATGCACAAATGTGGCTTTGTTTCAGGACCACGGTATTAGCAGAAAGAATTTAGAGTTTCGAAGGTAGACTCATGCCTGGAGCACAATATTAGCAGCACAACAGAGTTATATGCTGAAATGTGGCCTGGTGTCTCTGGACCCCACTATTAGCAAAAAGGATTCATCTTCTGGAAAGTCGATCTCCCAGCCACACAGGATCCTATCTATCTGAACTAGCTGACTGACAATCATCCAGTAGCAGCTTCAGGAGAGGCCTCTCTGCGCTGTTACACTGACAAAATGGCACCAAAACAACGTGTCCGCTCTTTATATGGAGAGGGACATGTGACTTCGGCAGCCAATGACACAAGCCCTTGTGTCTGGACATTGTGGATGGTTCCTGCGCCCTGATTGACTGCCAGAATCTCCACACATTACGTTAAGAAAAAAAAAAAATTAAGAATAGCAGTCCGCTGCTCCTCTGACCTCTCCTCACCCCATCCCCTCATGAAACACGTTCCCCCGCTCATCATACAGCACCACTATCCTAGACAAAGTCCTAAAAAAACAGTTGTGGAAACGTGATCATTTACCGCACTTGGGCCGATTTTTGCCGATTTTGAGTAAAAACGCTCGGGGGTACGAACACGAATCCGAATGTGCAATGTTCATGCCGAATGTGAGATTGGCGAACGTTTTCCGAACAAGGTCGCTCATCTCTGCCCAGCATCTGGATCCTCACCAATACGTAAGTTGTCACCAAACCTTAGCGGGTACCAGTCCTCCAATCTATATCACAGATATATGCATTGAAGTGACAGATATCCTACTAACAATCTTTGTGCATCGCGCTTCATTTTTGGCAAGCTGAAAAATAGGATTCAGATGTCATGGACCGAAAGTATTGACAATTTGATCTTTTACTCCAAAAACAATGGAATCAGTCAGCACATGTATTTCTTAATTAAGAATGGTATTACTGAGGCATAAAGAGGAACAAAAGGGTGAGTCAACCTGAAAAAAGCAAGGAGACTTCTCAATATGTTTTGTACAAAAATACAACTCCAGCAAATTAGGAACATGATGGTGAGAGGGTTAATATTTGCAGCAATGATATTTTACTGACTGGTTTCCACTTGGTAACAACTCAGTTCAATCATCCATTTAAGGGCCATTACCAGTCAGATTAGGCAGAGCAATGAAGTGCCAAGACAGGACCTGATGGGAATATAAATATGCCCTGTATGATATATGCTGCTGGAAACATACATCATAATTCAGTCCTCGCGTTCCCGGCTTCTCCTTCTCTCGGTTGCTAATTTTTCAAGTCTTCAAACAACAAGATTAGAGCTAAATCATTGTAGACAATACCATAAAGGAAAAGTTTTAATTTGAAGAATTTTCTAAACCTGTGGTCTCCAACTTGGTGGAAAACTGCAACTTCTTGGAAGCCAAATATATGCTGAGAAGAAATAGCGGACAGATAGATGGTAAAGATGAGCAAGTCAATATGATGCAAACCTTGAATTTTGCAAAAAAAAAAAAAAATCAAATTCTCAGGAATCCAATTTTTTTTATGCACTTTGAGCAAATTCAGCAAAATTGGCAGGTGATCTGTGGAGGGCCGGGGAAGGGGTGAATAAAATTAACGGGAGTCTGTTAGCACAGAATGACTGATCAAACCAAGGCCGTGGCATTGCCAAATATTTCAATGCACTTTCCCACCTATTTGTTTTCCATCTATTTCCGATCTTCTCTGGTCAGAGCTGTCAATCAAAGAAGAGGGGGTGGAGATAGATGAAAAACAAGTAGGTGGGAAGGTGCACTGAAATTGTGGCCAGGCCTAGGGTGCACAAATCGCCTTTGTTTGGTTTGAACAGTCATTTTGTGCCGACAGACTCTCTTTAAGGAAGTGAGATGCAGCACAACACCTTTACTCATTCTGTCCTCTTCTTTACTTGTTCACCATCCATAATGTCTTCTTTCTCCATCTTCATTCTGCACTGGGGCACCCGCAGCCAAGTAGGACATGACACCGCATGAGCTGGTGGGAGGCTGAGCTGCGATGTGAGAATTTTTTTCTTTAATTTACTTTTATTTTTTTTTACCTTACTTTTACTTTGTTCCTGGGTCTGAAGATACTCCAAAGCATAATAGGCTAAATTTGATGAGAATTTCCTGGGCAAATTTAAGTCAACTCTCAAATTTGAATTTTGGCAGATTCGCTCATCACTAAATGAATTGTAATATGAATCCAGATTTCATGGAAACACATAGATTTGCATAGGAGCTGTATACACAAAACGGTAGTGGATTTTTAGTAAATATTATTTACAAAGTTGCTTTGTATCTTTTTTTATTTTGCAATATATATGTTGGAAAATCTATACAGACATTTAATCCACCTCTGCTTGTGTTTTTCTCAATAAATATGTGTGATTTTTTTTTTTCTTTTTTGAGACGATTGCAACAACTCCTAATCCTGATCTTGAGCGAGTGTGACAAACAGCATGGAGACACATCTGGTGTTACCGCAGTTCATTTTGCGCCTTTCTCATCTAGGACGCGGAGCACACCGACCTTACGCAATATCAGCTGCAACTTCCAGTCTGTTTGATCTCTGCCCTGAATAGAAAAGATTTTTTTTTTTTTTGGTTTTCAATCGAAGGGAATTTATAGAGCAACGTCCCCGTTTTTATGAACAAATCCATGTGAAACATTACATGGTATCAGATTTTAGTATTCAGCAGAAATCCGCTCTCAGGGTCCACAGAAGACTGCTCAAGTAAGCATTTTTAATGCAAAGTAAAGGTCACATTGCTGGAGTCTGCTTTCATTAATCCTTTGTGCCCTTAAAGCAGATATGATTGTAGCTGGAGAAAAAAAATGATTAAAAATGAAAGCCCTTGAAATTCATGAAAGAGAACAGTTTAAATGTTTTTGGTCCAAGTGTTTAATTTTTAACAGCTTAGCTGGTATTCGATGCGTTTTGGCTTTGCACCATTGCTATGAAGGGCGCTGCGTATATGCCGTGTGTTATCAGATGATGGCGCTTAAAAGAAAAATACAGGCTCCTCTTGGTGCTGGCTCCCAATATTGCATCCCCGTTCATCAGGGGTGGACCCAGGCAGTAAGGACCACCATGCAAGAACAATTTTTGGCCCCTTTCTCTCCAATAAAATGCCATTCACTAGTAATTATGAGCCAATAATTTTAAGGAAATATGGATTTAAGGGGTTGTCCAGGACTTTGATTTTAAAGGTGGTTCCTTTGGATAAGTCAACAATATCAGATCAATGGGGGTCCAATATCTAGCACCCCCTACTGCTCATCTGTTAGCAGGTTCTGAGTAGCTGGAAGGCTGGAAGTAAGCAGTGTAGAAAGCCAACATATTGCAGCTCCATACTCCGTGTAGTGGCCATTCTCAGGTACTGCAGCTCATTTACTATTAAAGTGAGTGGAACAGATTTGCAATGCCAAATGTATAACGCCATAACTGACAAAAAATGAATTGCATGCAGAACTTTAGCAGGGATTGGATTACAATTAGAGATGAGTGAACCCAAAACTGTAAAGTTCGGGGTTTGTACTGGACACCTAGTGTCCGGTGCTGAACTCCAAACACAGACTTCTCCTGGAAGTCCTTTTTAAAGTTTGAGAATCCAGGGAGGAAAGAGAGAAAGAAACAGAGAGAGAGAGATTTTCCACCTGCAAAGTTCAGGTCACCATTAATTTATATGGAGCTTGGGTTCAGGTTCAAGTTTGGGTACAGTGCTGGTGACTGAACCAAACTTTGGACTAAAGTTTGGTTCAACCCAATGAACCCGAACTTACACTAGTCTGCTCATCCCTAATTACAACCAATCCACTGCAAGGCTGAGTATTGTAGTCATAGGAAATTCCCTTAACAGCACATGGTTTGTATCATCTAGAGCAGGAATGTCAAACTCAAATACATAGAGGGCCAAATTTTAAAGCTTAGACAAAGTCGCGGGCCAACCTTGATATTTATTAAAAATGTCTACAATTGAGGACGTTTTTCCTTATCATCAAATATAATGATGAACCTTTTCATAAGGAAACAAACTTAAAGATGTTGTCCCACCAACAAATTACATTTTAATTAATAGATATTAGCATATTGGAAGAATATAATATGTTATGTAAGAGCAGTAAAAAGCATATGGCTCAATGGCCTAATTTAAATAAGTAATAAAAAGAATAAAATACCTTGATTTATACAGATAATAAAGTATGATGCCAACAAAAGTGCCCCCCAAGCACAGTATGATACCCTCACAGTGAATTCCTCCATAGTACCCTCCACACGAACAGTATGATGACCCCACCATCCTAAATCCTCTCTACAAAGTATGATGACCCCATCACAGTAGGATTCCCCAACTGTAATCTCCATACAGAATAATGGGCCCCACATAGTCCCCCATACAGTACAATGGCCCTGTATTGCCTTCCATACAGTATAATGGCCCCACACAGTCCTCCATACAGTATAATGGGCCCCACATAGTCCTCCATACAGTATAATGGCCCCACACAGTCCTCCATACAGTACAATGGCCCTGTATTGCCTTCCATACAAAATAATGGCCCCACACAGTCCTCCATACAGTATAATGGGCCCCACATAATCCTCCATACAGTATAATGGGCCCCACATAGTCCTCCATACAGAATAATGGGCCCCACATAGTGCTCCATACTGTATAATGGGCCCCACATAGTCCTACATACAGTATAATGGGCCCCACATAATCCTCCATACAGTATAATGGGCCCCACATAGTCCTCCATACAGAATAATGGGCCCCACATAGTGCTCCATAAAGTATAATGGGCCCCACATAGTCCTCCACACAATATAATGGGCCCCACGCAGTCCTCCATACAGTATAATGGGCCCCACATAGTCCTCCATAAAGTATAATGGGCCCCACATAGTCCTCCACACAATATAATGGTACCACACAGTCTTCCATACAGTATAATGGGCCCCACATAGTCCTCCATACAGTATAATGGGCCCCACATAGTCCTCCACACAGTATAATGGTACCACATAGTCTTCCATACAGTATAATGGGCCCCACATAGTCCTCCATACAGAATAATGGCCCCACATAGTCCTCTATACCATATAATGGGCCCCACATAGTGCCCCATACAGTATAATGGGCACAAATAGTCCTCCATACAGTATAATGGCGCCACATAGTCCTCCATACAGAATAATGGCCCCACATAGTCCTCTATACAGAATAATGGGCCCCACATAGTCCTCCATACAGAATAATGGGCCCCACATAGTGCTCCATACAGTATAATGGGCCCCACATAGTGCTCCATGCAGAATAAGGGCCTCACATAGTCCTGCATATAGAATAATGGCCCCACATAGTCCTCTATAGAGAATGATGGCCCCACATAGTCCTCCATACAGAATAATGGGCCCCACATAGACCTCCATACAGAATAATGGGCCCCACATAGTCCTTCATACGGAATAATGGGCCCCACATAGTGCTCCATACAGTATAAAGGGACCCACATAGTTCTCCATACAGAATAAGGGCCTCACACAGTCCTGCATATAGAATAATGGCCCTACATAGTCCTCTATAGAGAATAATGGCCCCACATAGTCCTCCATACAGTATAATGGCCCCACATAGTCCTCCATACAGAATAATTGCCCCACATAGTCCTCCATACAGAATAATGGGCCCCACATAGTCCTCCATACAGAATAATGGGCCCCACATAGTCCTCCATACAGTATAATGTGCCCCACATAGTCCTCTATAGAGAATAATGTGCCCCACATAGTCCTCCATACAGAATAATGGGCCCCACATAGACCTCCATACAGAATAATGGCCCCACATAGTCCTCTATAGAGAATAATGGGCCCCACATAGTCCTCCATACAGAATAATGGGCCCCACATAGTCCTGCATACAGAATAATGGCCCCACATAGTCCTCTATAGAGAATAATGGGCCCCACATAGTCCTCCATACAGAATAATGGGCCCCACATAGTCCTGCATACAGAATAATGGGCCCCACATAGTCCTCTATAGAGAATAATGTGCCCCACATAGTCCTCCATACAGTATAATGGCCCTACATAGTCCTCCATACAGAATAATGGCCCCACATAGTCCTCTATAGAGAATAATGGGCCCCACATAGTCCTCCATACAGAATAATGGTCTCACCTGGCGTCACCCTGAGGGCCAGACTTGGCCCGCAGGCCGGAATTTGGCTTGTGTTATCTAGAGGAACCTCATGACAGGTAAAGCTGTACTGTGAGTTTGCACCCAGGATGTCGGTGTTGCTACAGATTTTATCTGCTTTATTTGTAAGCAAAAAGTAAGTATTACGAGTATATATAATTTTTTTATTTGTTAAAATAATCAAGACGTTCTAGGAAATTTAGATGTAATAGATATTGATTGACTTTGTCTGTATTGCCTATAGTCTTCAGCTGATTATACAGGAGGTAATTGTCAGACGAAAGTTTGTTTGGCAGATAGCTGTCTCCCCAGACTCCTCCATAATCATTTAGCTCATGTAATTCAATGGGCAAAGAGGAGAAAGCCGCTGCCATACACCACAGGCACAGCTTATATTCCCTGAAAATTGGGCATCCAACTGATTGCTGATCCTTCTCACCCCAGCTGAGACAATAAGGATTTGTTCATCACAGGTGGACTTTTTCCTATACGAATTAACATTGCTGATGGCAAAATAGAAGTGTTTATATTCCACCGCTAGTCCTGACCAGCAACACGCCCAATCCCACATTGGAATACACAGGTGTAAAAATGGCACCGGGCGTCCAATCTCATTATTCATCACAATGATGGAAAACAAGGAGGTAAACATAATACTGATTTGGAGGGTAAGAATGTGTAGGTCCTTCTTTCCCAGTATGGTGGAATATAGTGGCATGAACGCGTTAAGGGGCACATAATTATTATTGCTATGGCACTCCATCTCTTCAACATGGAGATCGTTAAAGCATTATTCTCATGTTCCTAAATGGTTCAAATTTCAAGCAACTTTGCAATTAACTTATTATTTGCAGTCTGACCTGCCGTGTTCGAACATGTGCAGTGCTTACCAACTCTTTCCTATGGAGCTTGTAAGCGCTGCTTTGAAGCCGGCTGAATCTGTGGGGTGCGCTGTTAATACCCTATCCGGCCATATTCAGAGCAAGTGCTGCCTCTGCTTGCACAATTCGTATCAGGAAGGGTGCTTTGGCACTCGTTTGTTGGTCTCATCGGGACGTACGTCCTAATGCCCCTCCAACAGGAGATTCCTGCATATGCGCCAATAGGGCCATAGACTATAATGGTGCCGACAGAGTGTTGTGCATCATTTTCGGGCGTATAAGCCTACTGGAAGTGGACACTCAAATATAGTCTACTATGTCTGAATGTCCGCCTCTAGTATGCACGACAGAGCACATGTTCACTCTAGTCTATGGCCCCATTGACGCATTTGCCTGAATCCCGTTTTGCGGCAGGGACCAGTGAACAGGTACAAAAACGCAATGTGAAAGCACCCTTATGCAGCAATGTTGCCGGTCTGAACTGTCAATCAAGCAGGAGCGCACTGCCCCCTGGTAAGAAGTAAGCCGGATGCAGGATGTGCTCCTGACATAGATGAGAACACCACTTTTAATATTCCCTCTATTCTGTGACATCCTCTAGTGATACATATGATTGTAAAACAAGCCGATAAGTAAGTAATTGTATTTATTCTTCTTAAAGACAAATATATAGCAGAGAAAGCCTCCCCGCACATTTTATTTCCTCTTCCCTATATTTTACTGTCCATTTAGGGTAAAATACATCTATAAACAGGGTATATATTTCTTTTACATTGCATATTGTATTTTCACACAGCATGTTGCCTTCCAATATATTCATATTCCGGGTCTCCATGTGTGCTGGAGGCATAAATTCACGCAGCCATAAAACCACTGGAATATGGACGTTTCTCATCGATCAGCTCCGCTCGGCATCTGTCCCCCTCGCACGTGTTTGAATGTAAAAGCACGTCCCGCTATCAAAATGCTTCACTGTCAAAGCAAAAAATAATATAAGTTCTACTGTATAAATAATCTTCACACTTTTTTTGGCTTTGGCAAAAAAAAAAAGCGCGCTATCAGCAAGATGAAAGGAAAATTTGCTACACTTGTACTAAATTTCCCTGGGGGTTATAAAATATAGTTTTGATTCGGAGGGCAATCTTGTAGGAGCAGCATATGGTATTGATGTTTGACATAGCGCCCATTCCTTCTGCCTGGTCCTGAAAGTAAGAGCTCCTTAAGTGAAAAGTTACAAGTTTCTTGTTAAATTGAATTTCTCTCCTTTTTTGTCTTACAATTTATTGTGCTGCTGCAATTTTTATAACTTGGTAAAAACTTGCTGTGGCATCATTTGTACAAGTGAAAGGCCATCTAATATCGAACAGGTTTCCTTCCAGGGTAGCTAGCGCCTGAGCCTGAAGACGGATAGCTTGTGTCATTCCTGTTTCATAACATCCGTGTTTTGTTTTTTATTTGTTTGGTTCTTCTACTGTTTCTTTCGCAAAACAGGATGCAGGTCAGAACGCAATAAGAAATGTTCCAAGTTTTAAGGAGGGAGTAAACTTATAAAAAATGATATCCTGGAGTGTAGGACAGATTATTCTGTCTTGCTGCCTTGTTCTTTCTTGAAAATGTCTCATGTTACTAAGAACCTAATGCTCGAGATTTTCTTCACTAGATGTCAAGTGTGTCACCAAACTGTTAATTTTAATTTTTTGGGTAAAGTTCGTGAATGCCTTGTACACAACGTAGCTACAAGGACCCCATACACATTCACATTAGGTGAAAATGAGACAATGGCATGGCATGTCACAGATTACATTGGCCAATGTTGAATTTTTTTGGTCAATGATGCAGCCAGTGCTGATCTTCGGGTGACAATATCCATCATGTCCATCAGTGATTTGAACTACTCCGAACATTCATCCATTGGTTGATGGTCATAACCAGCCAACGATCATTCATTCGGATCAGAATTGTCCATTTCCTTTGAGTTTTATCTAATGTGTATGGGCTCCCATAAAGGATTTGACGTAAGAGCTGCTCCTGGGTCCTGGTGTTCCCCAAAAATATCTCTACCACATGAGAAGACACCAAGTGCGACATGGTTGATAGAGGCCTGATCAAAGATCTTGCATTTGGGTCTTGGAGCTTTGCAAACTTTTGTAGGATGATCTTCTGAGAGGACATTGATTGCAGAGTCCAACTTTTTTCCCAAAGCAGCCACATCACTTTTTAGGTTCGGGCTACACTTTTCCATGCCCCCTGTCCATTTGGACTTGAGTCCTCCATCTAATGATGCCAAATTTCCTTTTTTGTTAGCCTCCTGAATGTTTCCGAAGAGTTGCTAAGTGTGGCCTTACCTCTACAGATATCTGTATCTACTAGGGCTCATGTAAATTGATTCATAGGCCCCGGTCCATCGGCCATGACAGTCATCTGTGGTCACTGGATAAGAGCACCAAGAGCTGCCTCATTCCTCTCGTAATCCGCAGCTCTTTTTTTGATCAGCTGGTCTGGTACAATGACACATATAAGGCCGGCTAATTGAAAATAGTGCCGCAGATGCCCGGAAGCAAGAGGTGCCTCTCAGGCCTCTCATCCAGCGACCACAGATTACTGTTGTGGTCAATCGACCCTGCCTGGCTAATCAATTCACACCAACACTAGTATCTATATATAAGTGTTTTATGATGAAAAATACATTTTTTGTGTGTTCTTTGACAGTAGTGAAGAGTAACTTTAAAGAGTATGTGATGCTTTGAAGGATCCATTACATCTGTGTGCTACAAGGACACACTATTGATTTTAATGGTCACTTTGTAATGATTCGATTTCCTTAGGGTAGCACTGCAGGGCTCTCCGCTTATCACAGCTGATTGCTGTGAAAAAATATCAAGGGTAAAATCCATATGTAACACATGTTAATTTTGCTGTAGATTTTTTTCACTGCATCTAAACTAACTTGCTCAGCTTCATGACCTTGCTGACTTCATTGCATCACTGCTCACTACAGTAAGGTAAACTCTAAAGTTCCTAGTGGCGTGACATATGGAAATGTCGCGGCAATAGCAAAATCATTCCTCATGCAACCAAACCCATGACTCTGAACTTAGGGCCACATACAAGCTTTGCCAACCAAAACATTTCTGCCTTAAAGGGGACCATTCACTGGATTGTTTAGTTTAATCTGAGTACCTCCTTGAATTGCCACTGCTCCACTGATTCTGGAACAGTTTTTCTTTTTCTTCTGTGCCCCTCCATTCCAAAGTTATGCCCCTGATAACAAAGATGTACTTTCCCTTTCAACCAATTGGGCATATAACACAGAACTTCTTTTTGGGCGTGGCCATGTTTTGATTGGCAGGAGCTATAGAGGAGAAAAAGGCCCATAGAACTATACTCCCAGTTGAAAGGAAAAGTACATCTTTATTGTCAGATTGTCAGAGGTATAACTTTGAAACAGAGGGGCACAGAAGAAAAAGAAAAATTGTTTCAGAATCAGTGGAGCAGCGACAATTGGAAGAGGTACTCAGTTTAAATTAATAAAATCCAGTGAAAGGTCCCTTTTATGCAAAGGAAATTTGCAGGACCTGGTGCAGCATATACTGTATGTTGTTACTCCATAGCTGCCAGACCAGGGCTGTCACTTAAATTCTGGCATCCTGGGTGTCTCCAGTACTCCAGTAAAAAATCCTCTTTAAAGGGGTATGCAAACAACAATAAATACAGTACAATATAGCATGAATATAACTTAGAATAGGTGACCAAAGGGGATCTATTGGCTCCTTAGAGGCTTCCTCTCCTCTCCTATTGAGAACATATCTATTCGCAGGAAAACAACATGTGCATGTCTATAGGGATCAAAGGAACACTCAGCCACCCAGCATTTATAGCGTATGGCCAGTCTAAAATAGTTTGCATTCAGTTGTACATCAAATAAAAATAAGTTTAGGTCCCTGAGACTGATAGACCCCCATGACAAAAATATGCTATTCTGTTTTTGACTCGAAATTTTGAAGAGACTCTAACCAATTAGAACAATACTTATTGATTACATTACTGATTGAGATGTTGGAGACCTGAAGTTCATCGTTCTCTTATCTATTTCCAATGAAACCTCTGTGGTGTAGAATACAAAGTGGGATCTGCTGTTTAATGCGGGAATTATTCAACAAACTCTCAACTTTTGTCTTCAATATGTTGAGTAATTTTCTTGAGAAAACTGTCACTCTTGTTACATAAAACAGACAGAAGGCTGGTCAGGGCCTTTCCTCACTTTAATAGGGTGTGAGTAAATATGCGGCTGTGTCTGACGCGTCTTACAGGATTTGTTCTGTTGGTGACACTTAATTGTTCGGAGTGAGAGAAGCATATGGGAGAATCTTCACAGTCACAAGTATTCCTGGTGAGTTAGTGTAAACTTAGTAGACAAGGCATTTTTTACACTAATGGTATTATTTAGATATCTTCTTTTTTTGCGAAAGCCCTAAGCCTGTTGATTCTAACACATTAAAATATCTCCCATATAGGGCAAAGGAGTTTTTTTTGAGTTTTTGACACTTGAGATATGGTTGGAGGCTCTTAATAGACATTTTCCCTATACTGATGAAGTGCAAAACTCCCAAAACAGTGATATCTACAGACGGGACTGGGATTGGCTGATAAACCTGAGTCATATTTCAAGTCTCACAAAAAGTGTTGGACAATTATTTATCTAATTTAGTAAAAATCCAATGAGTGCTCCCATTGCTGAGTGGTGATGCAGCAGTCATGTGTCGGCTCATTGTGTTGGGTACCCTTGAAGGTCAGCACCATACTGTAATTATATAGTGGCAGATAACAGTTTTACAAAGACGCTCTGTAGATTCTAAATGTATATTCTGTACAGATAAATCCAGTTCTTCACAGGTGGGTGACATTCTCTCCTATTAAAATTGTCCACTTTCCCTTTTCTTCTATATCCATCCTAGACCATCTTGAAGACTTCCTCCAAGACTCATTTTGGCAGAATGTAGTGCACAGACATCTTTGGTTCATTACTATTCCGAGAACCCTCCTCACCTCTACACAAACCACATATTGCTATATCCATCCAAAGTTCCCTAGGCAGTAATGCCTCCCTCCCTAGTACCTAGCACATCAATAATAACTGCTTTTTTTCTTCCTTTTGTCCCCTAATAGTAATAGCACACCTTAAGCACCACCAAATGTTAATAGTGCCCCCTCTGTGACTTCACACAATAGTGCCCTCTTTCTTACACCACATTCTAATAATGTCCGCTTGTGCCTCCAAATGGTAATCGTGCCATAATATTAAATAAAAACTCATTGTGCCCCCACACAGTAATAATAGTGGTCCCCCAATTGTGCCTCCATACAACAATAGTGCTAGAAATTAGTGGACCCGTGGATTTTCCAAAGTTTGGCTCGAGTACCAGAACTCTTCCCGAACCTGAACCAGAACCCGAACCCCATGGAAGTCAATGGGTAGCCAAACTTTGGTGCTGTAAAATGGTGGTAGTAAGGGCTAGGGGGCTGCCAAAGGAAGCAGTGTACCCCCAAAGAATCAGTGTCAATCTCTCTCTCTCTATCTCTTTCTGTCTTTCTCCCTTTCTTTCCATCCGAATTCCGAACACTAAAACGGTCTTCCAGGAGAAGTCCATGTTTGGAGTTCAGCACCGGATACTGGGTGTCCTGTACGAACCCCAAACTTTACAGTTCGGTTTCACTCATCTCTAATTAGTGCCCCTCTTCCAGTTCTTCCATGCTTCTGTAGCACCCTGAGGACTCGGCTGCTACAGGGGTATTACACCTCGAGCCAGAGGTGTGGTATTCCACTCCCGGGTAAGGATGGAGTGTGGGACTGAGCTCAGTAGGCTGCATGCACTACATACATCCCATTTCCGGGGGACAGAACAACGGTACTCCCACTAAGTAAATGTGCAGGTACGACAGCGTCTGTCCCTGGCTGGAGTGGGAGGGGGGTGGAACATCCCAGTAGTGTAGGGGCAGATAGGGGGAGTACTCTGGGTAAAGCTAGGAGCTCATTGGGTGCTGGTCACCTGGGCTCACACATAGAGGGAGTATATAAGGTGGGCACCATCTTAGATCAGGGTTCAGTTGAGTAGGGTTCAGTTCAGGCAGGAGGAGAAAAGGAGGGGAGCTCAGCCAGGAGGGCTGACAGGGAGCTGTGGCTCCGGCTGGGCCCAGCTCCAGAGCAAGGCCTGCAGAGAGAGAGGAGTGAGAAGGACCCAGAGAGAAAGACAGAGGGAACCCCAAGAACCCAGAAACAGACCAGAAAGGGTGAAGGGTTGGCGGACACGGGTACCGGAACCCGAACTGGTGGAGGCCACTAATCCTCAGCCAGGAACCGGAGGTCGTGGTCAAGATTTGCCACGACCCTCACCAAATCCACCAGAATGGCACACCAAGCATAGGGTCAGGGAACCCAGAGGAGGTTTGACCACCAAGAGACCCGAGGGAGCCGGCCAAAGGTGGATCCCTGGTGGGAAGGGCCAGGAGGAAGAGAGAGAGAGACAGGGAAGCTCAGGACCATGCTCCGGACTGCCTGGGGGTTAGCCGAGTCCAGGACCTGGTGGACGCAGCACAGCTCGGGTTGTCACTCAAGGCCAGAGTGACTAAAGCAACATCAGTGAGTAAAAACCCTGAAACTGCATCTCCTGACTCTGCCTCTCCTTCCTGCATCATCACAACCCCCATCATCCACATCTGCTGCCCTGAGGCCATACCCCTCCCGTTGGGGGTTATACCATCACTGCTGCACATATACTACCGGCCTCAGCGGACTGCTCTGCAGCGGCGGCTTCAAAGCCGCACTCAACGGGTGGCGTAGTCGACATCCAAGTTAACATCTATTGTCATAGACTGCCACTTAGTTTGACACCCTGGGCACGGACCGGGTCACCGCCACAAGGACTACTACCCCCATACAGATCCGGCTCCGGGTATCCCTTGAACATGGCCCAGGGGGCGCGTCAATTTTGGCGTAGTCGGCAGGATAACGTGCCCGCAACCACCGGGTACTGCGTGCCTGAAGAAAAGTTCGCATTTACCTCAAAAAGAAGTCTCCCGCCGGTTCCGGAGGGTCCCCGCCATCGGACGCCATCTCGGATCGGTTCCCGCCGTTTGCCCGCCATCTGCGGTCTTTTCCCGCCGTCCACAGAGTTTCCCGCCATTGGGAAGCGGTTCCCGCCATCTGAGAAGATTTCCCGCCTTGGCAGAGCGGACGCCATTATGGGCGTGCCAGAGGGTGGCAAGAGGCCACCTCCCATCGTGGGCCAGGACCAAGAATGGCGCCAAAAACGAAGACCGCCCCCACCAGCAGAGACTGTGATGCTTGAGATGTCCATCAGCGTGAGGGGACTGCCCCTGGGACTGACAATCACCAAGTTGCCCCGGGACCACCCTCAGTGTGGGCGGATCAAGAACAAAGGAGTGAAGATGGGAGCAGCCTGGAGGAGTCTGGAGAGAACGCACCCGGAGATGGAGGGAGAGGCAGGCAGCACCGACCCAGTGGTCAGGAGCCTGTTGCAAGCGACTACCCCAGAAGGCCTGGTGGAGATCCTGGCGCAGCTCCCCAGAGATCGGGAGCATGCACGGACCGCACTGGAGGGCTTGGCTCAGAGGATGGCCCGAGTGCAGCGAGACGTACTGGCCGCGTGGAGCAAGGAGATGGCCCAGCAGGCTGGAAACCGCCAGCAAAAGACACCGCCAGCAGCGAGGAGCACGCCTGCCCCTGAAGGAAGAGCAGGAGGGACGAAGGCCGGAGACGGCGCCGTGGAGGGAGCTGAAGTAACGGAGGCAGGTAATGGGGACGTCTACACCCCGTACCCGGAGGCCGAGAACTTGCCCCAGCTCCCCGTCGCAGAGCCCGAAATCCCGTTCACTGCGCCCGTCGCTGCACCGCCACCGCTCCAAACTAGGCCTCAAGCAGCAGGAGCCGCGGCCGCGCTCCCCGTGACGTCACGCGCCTCAAATCAGAGTGCGACCAAACAGGAAGCGCCATTGGCCTGGTCACAGGGCAGAGTACCCCCGGGCGCAGCCGTCTCCACAGTGCCCTTCACATTCAAAGTGCCCCCGGGCGCCGCGGCAATCATCGCGCCCTCAACCTCCATCGTGCTACCCCTGGGAGAAGAGTTGTTTACCCAGCATACTTGCCCGGATGGGCAGCCCTTTGTGTGGCCACCGGAGTTCGTCAATCCCCGACTCCGGAGAGAACGGCCTCTGGATGAGCCCCTGATCCCGGCTCCGGCGCCCGCCAAGATCACCCCACTCTCGTTGGAGATGGCGCAGTTCGCGTGGGACCCCACTGGAGAAGACCTCATCGGGTTCACCCAAGAGACCCGGGCGGCCGCAGCCCAGCGTGCAGAGTGCTGCCGGCAGCAGCTAGCGGTCTTCGACAGAGAGAGGAAAGAGAGGCGGGTCCGCGAGGAGCGGCTGCAAGTAAAGAGTGCAGAACAAAAGAGCTGGACCCGAAGGAACCCCCGTGCAGCCCACGGTCCCCGTGCCACCGGGACTGTAATTAAATTCCAACTGCAGCACGGTTGGGGCTTCATCAGAGATCATCACACCCCCGGCGACGTCTTCGTGACCAGAAGAGATGTCGAGTCTCACCTACCGGAGGGACACAGAGGTCTTGACCTGTACCTGGGTGACGAGGTCACCTTCACCCGGCACCAGTGTGCCAAAGGACCCTATGCCCTTCATGTACATCGCCTGACGGAAGAGGAGCTGCGGTGTGAGGAGGAACAAGAGGACCCGGACGGGTCTGAAGCCTACCCTCAGGAAGGAGCAGGAGGGCATCGTCACCATTAAGAGGTGAACTGAAACTGTATATAGTTACCCGTAAGGGTATATGCCATATGAGTTCCCAGTTGGGACAAGTGTGAACTGTTCCAGTGTGTCCCATCTCCCCACAGGCTGAGGACTGTGAACAGCCATTCCTTTTCCCCACTGGCTGAGGACTGAGAGCGGCCACCTCCCCTTGTATGTAGTTGCGCTTTCTAAGGCGCCCCCTACTGGTTTTATAGGAAACTGTTTTTTCTACAAGAGACTGTGGCACTTACCTGGTCACAATTTGCACAAGTGGCCAGAGGTCAAAATTGTTTTATATGAAAAGTTTTATTATGCTGAAAGAGTTAATATTATTTTATGATGTGTCTGTAACATTTTAAGAGAGAAGTACCTCCCATAAAGGGACGGGTTGAAAGTTATATTTTATATGTAAGTGCACTTTAAAAAGCTTGTATGTTTTATGTTTTGCTCTTTTACAGCCCGAGGACGTGCTGTGATTTACCAGGGGGGAATGTAGCACCCTGAGGACTCGGCTGCTACAGGGGTATTACACCTCAAGCCAGAGGTGTGGTATTCCACTCCCGGGTAAGGATGGAGTGTGGGACTGAGCTCAGTAGGCTGCATGCACTACATACATCCCATTTCCGGGGGACAGAACAACGGTACTCCCACTAAGTAAATGTGCAGGTACGACAGCGTCTGTCCCTGGCTGGAGTGGGAGGGGGGTGGAACATCCCAGTAGTGTAGGGGCAGATAGGGGGAGTACTCTGGGTAAAGCTAGGAGCTCATTGGGTGCTGGTCACCTGGGCTCACACATAGAGGGAGTATATAAGGTGGGCACCATCTTAGATCAGGGTTCAGTTGAGTAGGGTTCAGTTCAGGCAGGAGGAGAAAAGGAGGGGAGCTCAGCCAGGAGGGCTGACAGGGAGCTGTGGCTCCGGCTGGGCCCAGCTCCAGAGCAAGGCCTGCAGAGAGAGAGGAGTGAGAAGGACCCAGAGAGAAAGACAGAGGGAACCCCAAGAACCCAGAAACAGACCAGAAAGGGTGAAGGGTTGGCGGACACGGGTACCGGAACCCGAACTGGTGGAGGCCACTAATCCTCAGCCAGGAACCGGAGGTCGTGGTCAAGATTTGCCACGACCCTCACCAAATCCACCAGAATGGCACACCAAGCATAGGGTCAGGGAACCCAGAGGAGGTTTGACCACCAAGAGACCCGAGGGAGCCGGCCAAAGGTGGATCCCTGGTGGGAACGGCCAGGAGGAAGAGAGAGAGAGACAGGGAAGCTCAGGACCATGCTCCGGACTGCCTGGGGGTTAGCCGAGTCCAGGACCTGGTGGACGCAGCACGGCTCGGGTGGTCACTCAAGGCCAGAGTGAATAAAGCAACATCAGTGAGTAAAAACCCTGAAACTGCATCTCCTGACTCTGCCTCTCCTTCCTGCATCATCACAACCCCCATCATCCACATCTGCTGCCCTGAGGCCATACCCCTCCCGTTGGGGGTTATACCATCACTGCTGCACATATACCACCGGCCTCAGCGGACTGCTCTGCAGCGGCGGCTTCAAAGCCGCACTCAACGGGTGGCGTAGTCGACATCCAAGTTAACATCTATTGTCATAGACTGCCACTTAGTTTGACACCCTGGGCACGGACCGGGTCACCGCCACAAGGACTACTACCCCCATACAGATCCGGCTCCGGGTATCCCTTGAACATGGCCCAGGGGGCGCGTCACTTTATTTGTGCCAATAAAATTAAACCTAAAATTACTGCAAGGAACAGTGATGCTCTTCTTCTTCTCCTCCATGGTCTTCATCCCGGAGCTGGTAGTGCAATGAAGTGAAGTCATTGTGCCACAGGGCATCTGGGGATTTGATAACTCCTTCTAAGGTCCCAGAGGTCTCAGCTATTTTCAGGAGCCTTTTGTATGTTCAAGAAGAGTTGGCAGTCATGTTTTAAAGTAGGACAAAAGCAGCCACATGTAACCCATGAAGTCAGATGTCGCTCTACTACAGTAGAAAGGTGGAAACCAGTACGACAAATGGCACCTAATTGTTGAGCTTTTTTTTTTTGCATTGGGACCCAGGTACTTTTGACTGGCCATAGAGCCTATTTTCTAACAGACTGTTATTTTTGTATTACAATATAAACCTGTGCATTTTATGACTTTTTAGCAATAGTTAAATGGAGCATACGCGCCACTTCTTTCTGTTGAGTCGTTCCAAGAGTTGCTTGGATGGTTCCTAATCGGATAGAGCAATGAGCGGCTGCATCTCCCGTTTTAATTGTGTTATCAGAATGTGGAAAATGTATTAGAATAGACCTATGTAATTTTATTCAGCTGATACAAATCTTTCTGCGACCTTTGCAGCTTAATGGGCATTTCATTGCGTAATCCATGTTTGGGTTTCAGCAAATGGCACCGGATAACAAAGTTAACCTGCTTTTAAAGCCATCCACATCGCAGTTATCTTGTTACGTCTCCAATGAGAGGACATGAGGACACAACTTACCAGACATTAGGTGACACTGAAACCTTTTGTAAAATTTACTAAAATTAGGATAGGCTCTGACACTAAAGATAAAATTCTCAAAATTGAAAATATAATTGTAAGCTAGGGTAATGTCTCACAAAATATATTGTCTGACCGGGAAGACGATGCCCATTTCTGCACTTCCAATGCTTAAATATGTGAAAACTAATTTGTTTTGACTTTTTTTTGCCTTTCTTTTTCTCTTATATTTTGGGATCACTGGCCTTAGATGACCACTGAAAAAAATATGATTTTGTAATAATCTGTTAAGAAGTGTTTATGCCATATGTGTCTATATGTGGCCACTCAGGAGACATGATATAGGCTACAGACTGTCGGGGAATTTGCTAACATTTAGATCCCTTAGTGTCTGGATACAATCTTTATTTCATTCTACATTGATGATGTCATGACACAGGAACATGTGATCCCTGCCGTGCAGCCAATCGCTGGCTGAGGTGTGTCACTGCTGCAGCCAATGGTTGGTTGAGAAGTAATTTTCTATGTGTCAAAATATACCTGAAAAGTAGTAGTTGGTTAGGGTAAGCATCTAAACAGAATGACAGGGGATATGAGACTACTTATTTTTCGACTCATTCTTAACCTCTAAAGTAAAAAAAAATTCAAAGTGGATAATTCCTTTAAGGATGGCCAAGTCAGTGGCTGATATGGCACAGTTTACACTGAAGTTTTGCTATTTAAAGGTTACCAGTATTTATGAGGGTAAGTTATAGAGTCCTAGTCCAAATGGATCCAGTATAGCAGTTATGACTCCATTATATCAAAATATTAAAGGGAAATCTATATTTGGCATTTCGTCAACGGCACAGGATTTGCAAATGTTTGCGACCACCCTACACATGGGTATAACACTAGAGATGAACGGATCTGATGAGATTCGAATTCACCAAATTGCGGTGATTGTACTGAGAAATTCGATTTGCAATAATTTTATTCTCCGTGAATTGAATGTTCTTTTTTATTCTCTGGGGTCTGGAAACACCCCAAGTGCATAATAAACTCAAGATATAGAATAAAAACCAACATACTCACCACATTGCTCTCCTCTCCTGCCACCCCACTGCTCTCTGTCCCCCTGTACGGTCCTCGGCGCCTCTTCCCACCATCACTGCCATCCACTGAAACCCCTGGACTCTTCACACTAGGCCATGACTTTTGACCGTCACCACTCCTAGCACGTCTTGACATCATGATAGCACACCCTTACAACGCGCATGTACAAAGATGTCCCAGTCCTGATCACGGCCGGAAGTCCCAGCCGAGCTTGAAGAGGCCCGGGGTTTCAGCGCGACAGCAGTAAGAGGCGTCAAGTACCTATGAGAAACAGCGAAAAGTGGAGGTGGCCGGAGAGGTAAGTAGTGAAATAAGAATTATTATTTTATTTTTTTTAACCTTTGCCAGCTGCTTTCCATTTTGCTGAATTCACGCAGAGCGAATTATAAAGAACCTGTATTCCGGGGAATATGGATTTTTTTACATTTTGAGTAGAATTTAATTCCACTCAAATAAATTCTGCCATCTCTTGTATGCACTCTTTTACTTATGAAATTTTGTCTAAAGGTAGTGATTGAAAAAACTTTGAAAATATATAGATTTTTTTTTCCCGGTGACACAACTTATCCTACTTGGACAGCCGACGGAATAATTCTTCTTTCATTGTAACTGTATTATCCCTTTCAAGATGAGAGTTTTTTCGATTTTAATGGACAGACGATGTGCTCGTCTACTGAGTCCTGCACCTGCAAAGCCATTTGATGCTTTGGCAAATGTAGCCTTGGACACCAGCCTTCCCAACTGTGCTCCGCAAGCCGTGCTTGCCACCAATTCAAGTCATAAAGAGGTTAATATGAAAACAGAAGAGAACATTGCTTCATTTCCCAGTTTTGCACATGGACCTTCCTCCACTAGGTTTCCTGCATCATTTTATTTCAGATGAGCTTGCGAAACAGAGAAAATTAAGCCACTACATTGGTTCCTTCATAAGAATTCAATTTCTGAAAATGTCCCCCATAAGACTCTAAATGACTTTTACTATGGATTCTGATTTTAAAGAATAATCGCTCCTTTTGTGATAATGTGAGCTATCATGCAGTTACTTTATTATAGAGCAACAGACTGTCGAAAAGTGGTTTTTAGAAAGACATTCATTAGCGTAATGGAGGAGAGCCAGGATGTTTTCTCCTTCTTGTAAAAGAACAAATGGTGAACACGCAATTTAAATTCTAAATATTTTGGGCCAGGAACTGCCGACTCAGTACGCCAGGTTGCAAATTGTTCTGTAGAAATGAGAAGAGCGGGCGCCCAAAAGATCCTTTACCAATGCGATGTTTTCATTTGGAAACGGGGATTGTTGTGGCACCTGATGCATCGCCATAGTGTTGTGGCTTTTAGTTAACAGAATCTGTAATAAAATGAAAAAAAAATCTGCTACAATTGAGCAAATTTCAAATTCCCAAAATTTGGCGACTCTATTTTTCATTTTTTTACATAGTATTTGAGACTCAATGTAAAAAAATTCTACAAATTTAAAAATCTTTGTGTATTTATAGCAATGGGTCAATTTGAAAAGAAAAAAAACGTAATTCTAACATTTCCTGAATGGATTCTAAAGTAAGTCCATACCATGATACAATGTCACAATTGGCTAAATTCAGAAATGTATTAGCCTATTTGTGGGTGTCACATAATTTTACTTTGATGCATTTTGTGTAATTACTACCTGCCAAGTAGATATAAAACTGGTAATGGATAAATATGACACCACACTGACACAAAATAGATTATTTGAACTTTTATGAAAAATAAATGGCTTTTAATATCTCTAGTAGCCTCCCTACAGCAACCAGAAAATATTACATGTTAGGGGCCTTCACATAGCATTTTTTCATATGTTCAATGGCCCCATTGGAGCTTAGGTCCAAACCCCCCAAAAACAGGATTCGGGCGTATGCGCCGATGGGGCCATTGACCATAATGATGCAGGCGGAGTGTGCTCTGTTGTGCATCATTTTCGTCTGTATACGCTTGTTGGAGGCGGACACCAAGATGTTGTCTACTACGTCTGTCTGTCCACCTTCAATAGACGTATATGGCTTGTGAACAGTGAGTGAACAAGTGGAACAGGGCACACCGGAAGCGACAAAATCAGTAGTGTAGACAAACACAGGAGTTTTAAAGGTATAACGGTTTAAATGACAGATCTGAACCAGGATATAAGTGCAGGTTGTGCAGAAAGCACAGGAGTTTGCAGAGATGATTGCAGCATAATGTGAACGATCTCTAAATGAAAGTTTGTAATGCTTACAGCAAATGATGATTTAATCAGCAAGTTGGAAGAGAAGCAGATACAGGCTGTAGAAAGCACAGGAGTTTGCAGAGATGATTGCAAATGAAGTTACTGGATGATGGCAAACTACAAAACAAATGGCAGCTAAACATATCACTGACTTGAGAAACAGACACACGTGTATGTCTAGGTTAACCTTAAAAGGTCTTCTTACACTATGAAGCACAGTAAATGGTGGTGGCCATAAGGAAAGCGAGCAAAGCCCGGGTTTCGAGTCAAGATGTAAGAGAAAGAACAACATGTGATCTGTCGACAAGGTTCTGAGTGTCATAAGCTCAATTATGTTCTTAGGGAGTGAATGCTAGCCCGTCTGTTTCTTTTCACAGTAAAGCTACTGTGCCACAAACAAGTTGATGCTGGCTGTGATAAAAAAGGTGCAAGAATACACAGAGCATCACAGCTTGCTTTGTATGTGGATGTGTAGTTGCAGACTAATTAACGTGCTTATACTGATCCATGTCCTCTCCAAGGTGCCTACAGTTGGCCCATAAGAAAAAAAAAACTGGACAATGGAGCAAAAATGACCTGTTCTGATTAATTCTGCATTTGTCTCAATCATGGTGATGGACAGTGCATTACTTGGAGAAGACATGGCACCAGGATGCTCCATGGCATCTGTGGAATCAGATTGAAGCTCGGGACATCTTTTTTTCAAGCTCACATCAAGGGGTGGGATAAGTTAGCACTGGGTAGTGGCATTCATGTGGATGTTACTTTGACATGTGCCATCAGGACCCCAAAAGTGGACATAGAAACTTTTGAAAGTAAAGACAAGTTGTGCCCCAATGGTCAATAGAAGATGTAAAAAGCATGGAAACATTCCTACACATTGGTAAAGCTTTAGGAGCAGTTTTGGTAAAATGAAGCTAAAAAATAAGCATCTCAAGATGTCTTTAATTTAGTGCAATGTCCTTAAATTTATCCTCTGCACATTTCCCAAGACCTTCTCAGACTAAAGTATTCGAAGCTGCAGAAAGCCTTTGCTTTATTGGCTGTAGCTAATTGACTAGCATAAACGCCTTTTTTGTGTCCTGATTATAGAATCCTGAGTGCAAATCACAAGACACCTCTGTCTGAATACCACCACATAGTTACACCATCATTATCTGTCTGTAGCATTAGTGCCAATTGACCTTAGCATATGATAATGACTTTTTTTTGTAAGGTTGTTCTCTTCAGTCAAAGGAAGGCAGAACAAAGTGCCAGTCTTTAATGATGGATCCAGAATAGGTTGTCCTCATTAAAACAATTGCTATGGCCATGATTGAGACACACACACACTTCATCCTCAAGAACCCTTCAAGCCGTATCCTTTCTTGATAAGGATTTCACTCCGCTCTTTGCAGTTTGCAGCTCAGAGTCCATTGAACTTCTTTGCCTTGAAAATGTAAGCTGGTTGCAAATGAGGGGCAGGCAGAAAATGAACATTACAAGCAGGCAAAAAAAAAAAAAAAATGAAAGCATGGTTGCAATTTGAGTAGGTGGCGGAGGGATTGCTATCATTTTTTGTTGTATACCCATTGTAGGCTTCCGTTTGTTCCAGAAATGGCTTTTATGTTTATTGTCATACTTTCTGAAAAAGGTCTTATTACAAGAATGGGGTGAGAATAAACAGTAGCAAACGATCATCATCTCAACCAGTGTCGGCAATGACTACCTGGTACAACGCTCCATGCTGGTATTTTTGATGTGCTAATGTTTTCAATTGTGCTGCTATCAAACATTGGTTGTTTGTATTTTTGACATTAGTGGGTTTTCCTACTGACTGTATGCAGACTTTTTGATACAATATGTGCAGGGTACCTTCTCCGGCAACAAGTTTATGTGGCAACCTGAATATTTTCGAACTCATCCATATGCCAGACAACACCTTCCATTAGATTTTCCTTTGTGCCAGTTCATTCCACCACTTCTATCTTCTTCACCTCTCCGATATCCCTGTCATCCCTTTTCCAGCTCTTCTATATATTAGACCACTTTTTGCTCAGCTTTCATATATTCATGGTCACTTCATCTACAGATCTCCTATATGTCAGACTAAATGTCATGCACTTGTCCCAGATCCGGGCTTTGCTCCCCTCACCCCAGTCCCCTGAACTCTGTTGTGTTCGACTTTGGGTTTTGCAGATTGTGTGATCCCATGTCATCATCTACCTGGGCCTATATAAGGCCTACCAAGACACACACCTGGGTCTTGGTATTAAGACTTTCCAGTTGCTCTGAAGTTCTGTCTGCTACCTGTTTCCTGTTTTCCAGCACCTTCTGCTGCCTGTTCCTGGTCTTCCAGGACCTCGTCTTCCAGGACCTCTGCTACCTATTCCCTGTCTTCCAGCACCTCTGCTACCTGTTCCCTGTATTCCAGCACCTCTGCTGCTTGTTGCCAGTCTTCCAGCACCTCTGCTGCTTGTGCCCTGTCTTCCAGCACCTTTGCTATCTGTTCCCTATTCCAGGACCTCTGCTACCTATTCCCTGTCTTCTAGCACCTCTGCTACCTGTTCCCTGTATTCCAGCACCTCTTGTACCTGTTCCCTGTCTTCCAGCACCTCTGCTGCTTGTTGCCGGTGTTCTAGCACCTCTGCTGCTTGTTGCCGGTGTTCCAGCACCTCCGCTGCTTGTTGCCGGTCTTCCAGCACCTCTGCTGCTTGTTCCCTGTCTTCAAGCACCTCTGCTGCCTGTTCCTGGTCTTCCAGGACCTCTGCCACCTGTTCCCTGTCTTCCAGCACCTCTGCTGCTTGTTGCCGGTCTTCCAGCACCTCTGCTGCTTGTTGCCTGTCTTCCAGGACCTCTGCTATGTGTCTACCTGCATTTTACAGGATGTCTCCTATCTGTCTGCAGTGTCCAGGACTTCTGCAACCTGTTTGAAGACCACTGTCTGTCTGCAGTCTCCCGTACCTCTGCTACCTGTTTCCCTCATTTCTCATCTGCCTGCTGCACTGACACCCGTGGCCCATGTGCTCAACTCGGCTTTCTTCAGCAGTCTCATTAACAATGAATGGAGCGGAGGCTGAGCATGTGCAACTTTGCTCCAATCAAAATATCGGGATTGGAGGTCCAAGAGGTCGGATCTCCAGTGATCAGCATGTTCTACATCATCATGTGGATAGGGGATGACTTGGTTTTTTTTTGGGAATAATCCATTATTTTATTTTCAATTAATCCAAGTGCTAATAAAAAATGCCATTGGCCATGGAGCTTAATTGTTTACAACGCTCCAATCTAGGAGCCTACTGAATTGTGTAGATAAACCTACAATTTAAAATACTTTATTTTCCTTTAAAATACATTTTACATACTATTTTCTGACAGCGTTAGTGGATCCTAGTTGGATAGAAAAAAATTTTTTTAAATCTTTGCGGCAAGAAAAAATTTCCGATCCAATGAAGGGTTGATAATCCGATCAGACATCCTTTACTTAAAAGTCTATCCATTATTAGTTGCTTTGGGCCTTGCATTCAGGACCCCTTGCTGTGCCCACCCCAGAGATTTTAGTCTTCCAGATAGTGACATTTTCTCTGCTTCTTGGCATGTAGGTGAAGTTTCAGAAATCCACACATCCTTCTGCAGCACAGATGGTGTGGATCGCAGTGCAAATTAGCATAGGGACCAATACCAGTCAAAGATGAGCGGCTGCTCTGCTGCAGACAGGTGCGCAGATGTAACATAGAAAAAAGGAGATAAAAGCAGATACAGCAATTATTTTCCAGTTGGACAGTTCAGCGTATGGTTAACTTTTCACTTGCCAATGTATATGAAATAAAATGCATCCTTATAAGGCCCCCTTCACATACACTTGTCTCTGGTAAGTGTGGCGTCCTTTTTCACACATACTGGAGCCACGTCCACACGCACACCTATTATAATGTATGAGGCTGCGTACATGTCCATGTTTTCACACGGACTGTGTGTCCTTGTGACACAAAACATAGACATGTCCATTTTTGACCCACAGCACGTGTGACACGGACCCATATAAGTCTATGGGTCTTTGTAAATATGTACCCCACATGGATGGCATTCGTGTGACATCCGTGTGCCGTCAGTGTGATACCTACCGGAATAAAATGCCTTGCAAAAAATGATGATTTTTAAGTGTTAAAGTTTTGCAAACTTTGCACAGACCCATTATAGATGGATAGATAGACAGACCGGCAGACAAACAGATAGATAGATAGATAGATAGACATCTAATTTCACAACACCAGGACACATTATAAAAAATGGCACCCTTTAGTGCCTTGTATGTTGACTCAATGTTATAGCTATTAACCTAATAAAAAAATAAATGAAAAAAATAACGACGTGGAGTCCTCCCATTTTTTTTAGTCAATTCACAACTGACCCCAACTACCATTACCCCGATTGCCACCGCACCAGGGCGTCGGTAAGAGCCGAGGTAAAGTGGCTGTTGCTAAAGCCTATGGAGCCTCAGAAGGAGTCTCAATTGTACGATGGATTTGGAGAATGTCGTGGAAAGCGCTGGACTACGTCGGACCTGCGTGGGAACATTTTTTTTATAAATTGGTTACCCCCTATTCCTTTATATCTACCAGCTCTGGACCCCCCTTATATTACTCATTTTTTTATTTTGGTTGTTTTCTATTTATTTCTATCTGCCCATAACAGAAACTATAGGGTGCATGTGATATACACACATGTGAGTATAGCACCACAGGAGTCAGGTTGCCACAGTGGCATTACCTCCCTCACAAGGGGTGATGCCGTGCCTGGAAGCAAGCAGGGATCCCCTAATCAGGTATACTAGCATGCAACACTTTCCTGGCTCCAGACCAGCAAGGGGAGCTCCTCCCCTTAGCAACTGGAATCTGGAGGCGGGTTTAGTTAGAGTTAGTGAGAGGAGTTGAAGTCAGGAGAGCGAAGAGGAAAGACCTGGGGAGTGGAGCTGCACGGCAGTTCACCCCAGAGAGGAGCGCAGAAGAACCGGACCCCGGAGTCCGAGGTTGTGGGGCACTGAAGGCCCAGCAGCAGAAGCCGGAGGGCAGGAGACTGCAGGTCTCCTGGCCCCATCAGACGCCCGGTTGCTCAGCAGCACCATAGGGCCCAGCACCGCCACGTAGGAGCGAAATTCCAGGAAGGCCCGAGCTGCCTGCCATATGGGTGAGCACAAAGATGTTTTACTCAGGGACGAGGGCCACAGCACAGCTATAAGCAGCAGGGCCAAAGAGATTATCGCAAAGGGAAGGCCTCCAACTTCACTTGGCGAGGTGGATTTGTAGCGCCCTGAGGGTTCGGTTGCTACAGGGGTATTGCACCTCAACCAGAGGTGTGATATTTCACTCCCAGGTAAGGATGGAGTATGGACCAAGGCTCAGTAGCTGCATACACACACTCACCCCATTTCCGGGGGACAGCTCGACGGTGCTCCCATATAATTGCAGGCACAACTGACCATGTCCCTGGCTGGAGTGGGGAGGGGGGAGAGAACCCAGTGATGTAGGAGCAGAAGGGGACTGTTTCTGGAGCATAGGAAGGAGCTCATTGGGTGCTGGTCACCTGAGCTCATACACAGAGAAGCAGATAAAAGGTGGGGGCCATCTTAGGAGGGAGGTCGTTCAGAGGAGTAGTTCAGCCAAAGAGAGCTGACAGGGAGCTGTGGCTCAGCCTGAGCTCAGCTCCACGAGGCAGGCCTGGGGAGAAAGCCAGAGCCAGAGAGGAGAAGAGAAGAAGGAGAAGGAAGGAAAGAGGAGAGACAGAGGAGTAGAAAGGCTCCAGAATCAAGGAGGCAGAAGGGACCCTAAAAGAGAGCAGAATGGACAGCAACCGTTGCAAACCCGCGTGATATCGGGTGAAGGGTCAGGTCATGGAAGGGTACCGGATTCCCAAGTTGGTGGAGGTAAATTATCCCTCAGCCAAAAACTGGAGGTCGTGATCATCTATTGGTGCGACCCCCCACCAAACCTGCTAGGAAGGCACCATATAGGATAGCGGGAAACGGGGGCCAACGTTTGCCCGCAAAGATCCGCGGGAGCTGGACAGAAGTTTGGTCACTGGTGGGGCATGAGAGGCCAGAGAAAGGACAGAAGGGGGTCCTGTGCCATACTGCTAAATTGCCTGGGGGTTGACCGAGTCCCTCACCTGGTGGACGCAGCACGGCTTGGGCAGTCATTGCTGACAGAAGTGACATGGATAACAACTGTGAGTAAAAACCCTGGACTGCATCATTGGACTCTGTGTTATTTATGCTGCGCCTGCACCATCACCACCAGCATCCTCTTACACTGCCCTGAGGCTATGCTCTTCCCGTGGGGAGTTATCCTATCCCTGTGCTGCACACTAACACCAGCTTCAGTGGTCTGCCTTGCAGCGGCGGTCATCCTTGACCGCAATCCACGGGTGGCATAGTCGGATATTCAAAACCCTAAAAATAGACTGCCACAGCATTTGGTCTGACCACCCTGAGCCACGGGATCGGGTTGCCACTACTACCCCCAGCATTGCACTGAAGCCCGGTTCCAGGTGCCCCACGGCCCAGGGGGCGAGTCAGCTTTGGCGTAGTTGGCAGGATTGTGACCAACCCACCACAAACGGGTATTGCGTGCCTGAAAAGAGACTTATTCACTGTATTAAAAATGGCGCCCGCCCCAGAAGAACGGACGCCATAATGTGCGCGCCAAAAGACAACAGGAAGCCACCTCCCAACGTGGGCCAGGTCCCAGAATGGCGCCAAAGAAGGAACCCACCCCCAACAGCCATGAATGCGGCTGTAGAGATGTCCATCAAGGTGGGGGGGCTGCCCCTGAGAGTGATTGTCAGCAGATTGCCCCAGGGGCAAACAGGGGCGGAAAGAGAAGAAAACCGCGGAGCAGGGTGTGGTTTGGATCAGTCTCGCCAGACCGCACCCGGAGATGGAGAGGAGCGTCAACTCCAGCACCCTGACAAGCGGCCTGCTGCAGGCCGAGGCGTCCCCGTACAGCCTCACGGAGCTGATGGCTCAGATCCCCGCAGAAGACCCTGAGTTCCTGCGGACTGCACTGGAGGAGCTGGACCGGAGGATGGTCCGAGCGCAGAGGGACGTCATTGCCGGGTGGAGAGAGGAAGTGACCCGGCGGGTCGCGGCCCGGCAGCAAGAGGCACTGTCAGCACTCGGCAGCGCGCCTGCCCGCGAGGACGGAGAGAGGAGACCGGAGGCCGAGGACGACGCTGCAGAGGAGGCAAGTAAAGCGGACACCCCTGCCCCGGGTCGTGACACCGTAGCCTTACCTCTGGATCCCGCCGCGGAGCCAGAAGTCCCGGGAGCTGCTGCAGCTTCCAAGCTCCCATCGCAAACACCTGGGCCGCAAGCTGCGAAGGCCGCCGCTGAACCACGCCCCCCGTCGTGCCCTCTGACCCCGGACGTGGTAGGAAGCGGCCCGCTCCAGGCCCGGTAGCAAGGCCTGACCACCCCAGGCACCTCCCAACCGCGTACGCCCTTAACATCCAGAGGGTGGAGGAGGAGCAGTACCAGGAGTATTGCTACCCAGAGGACCCGGACGGGTCTGAAGATCAGTATGAGGAGGAAGGAGGAGCATCAGGAGGATACCGCTACTGATGAGCAAGTGTGAGTAGTTACCGACAGGGTACAAGGAACTGTTTTTGTTGCTCCCGTTGGGACTGTTGTTCGTTCAAAGTTAACCCCCGAGTCACCTGGCTGAGGACTGAGAGCAGCCATCCCTCTTCCCCACCTGGCTGAGGACTGAGAGCAGCCATTCCCCTTGCCCATCCGGCCGAGGACTGGGAGCGGCCAACCCCTGTAAATAGTTGCACTTCTTAAAGCGCCCCCTATTGGTTTTATAAAAGTACTGCAACGTCTACCTCTGGACAAAAACTCGTTTGGCGTGGCCGAAGGTGTGGTCCAATCACCGGATCACCTATGCCCTGCAGCCACGCCCAGGGCCTACGTTGAGGGTTTACGAGCGAGTCCCTCATGCTTGAAAGTTTGCTGAAGTTTTGCACCTTATTGAAAAAAAATGGACACCAGGTCGCAAGTTGAACAGTGGCCAGTGAATAAGAGAATTTAAATGTTTTACCTGAAAAGTTTTATATGCTGCTAAAAGAGTTACATAGTATTGAAAATGTTTTATATGATATATGACAAAAGAGTTCGGGTAATACTAAAAATGCAGTAAAATGTCTGGTAAAAAGAAAGTGTTTCCGATAAAGGGAAGTTGAATAATGCCGGCCGTTTTCTAATGTGAAAGGTTTTGAAAAAGTTTTGCATGTCTTGTAAATCAAATGTTTTTGCTTTGTTCTAGCCCGAGGAAGTGCTGTGGTTTACCAGGGGAGAATGTAGCGCCCCGAGGGTTCGGTTGCTACAGGGGTATTGCACCTCAACCAGAGGTGTGATATTTCACTCCCAGGTAAGGATGGAGTATGGACCAGGGCTCAGTAGCTACATACATACACTCACGCCATTTCCGGGGGACAGCTCGACGGTGCTCCCATATAATTGCAGGCACAACTGACCATGTCCCTGGCTGGAGTGGGGAGGGGGGAGAGAACCCAGTGATGTAGGAGCAGAAGGGGACGGTTTCTGGAGCATAGGAAGGAGCTCATTGGGTGCTGGTCACCTGAGCTCATACACAGAGAAGCAGATAAAAGGTGGGGGCCATCTTAGGAGGGAGGTCGTTCAGAGGAGTAGTTCAGCCAAAGAGAGCTGACAGGGAGCTGTGGCTCAGCCTGAGCTCAGCTCTACGAGGCAGGCCTGGGGAGAAGGCCGGAGCCAGAGAGGAGAAGAGAAGAAGGAGAAGGAAGGAAAGAGGAGAGACAGAGGAGTAGAAAGGCTCAGAAACAAGGAGGCAGAAGGGACCCTAAGACAGAGCAGAATGGACAGCAACCGTTGCAAACCCGCGTGATATCGGGTGAAGGGTCAGGTCGTGGAAGGGTACCGGATTCCCAAGTTGGTGGAGGTAAATTATCCCTCAGCCAAAAACCGGAGGTCGTGATCATCTATTGGTGCGACCCCCCGCCAAACCTGCTAGGAAGGCACCATATAGGATAGCGGGAAACGGGGGCCAACGTTTGCCCGCAAAGATCCGCGGCAGCTGGACAGAACTTTGGTCACTGGTGGGGCACGAGAGGCCAGAGAAAGGACAGAAGGGGGTCCTGTGCCATACTCCTGAATTGCCTGGGGGTTGACCGAGCCCCTCACCTGGTGGACGCAGCACGGCTTGGGCAGTCATTGCTGACAGAAGTGACATGGATAACAACTGTGAGTAAAAACCCTGGACTGCATCATTGGATTCTGTGTTATTTATGCTGCGCCTGCACCATCACCCCCAGCATCCTCTTACACTGCCCTGAGGCTATACTCTTCCCGTGGGGAGTTATCCTATCCCTGTGCTGCACACTAACACCAGCCTCAGCGGTCTGCCTTGCAGCGGCGGTCATCCTTGACCGCAATCCACGGGTGGCGTAATCGGACATTCAAAACCCTAAAAATAGACTGCCACAGCATTTGGTCTGACCACCCTGAGCCACGGGATCGGGTTGCCACTACTACCCCCAGCATTGCACTGAAGCCCGGTTCCGGGTGCCCCACGGCCCAGGGGGCGAGTCAGATTCCCAACTTGCTTCCAGCCCCCCGGACATCTACTACCAGCTAGTACCCGTGCCCCGGTCTGCCTAACCACCGCAAGTAAAGATAAGAGGAAACCGCCATTAAGTTGCGGACTTATCATTATCTGAGCCATCCCCTGCAGTACACTGCACAGCAACATCTATAACATCACCACTTCCTGCCCTGGAGCTAAGCTCTGCCTGTGGAGAGCTGAACCAACTCTGCTGCGTCATCATCAGCTCCAGAGGATCAGCACACCACAGGTGGCGTCACGAACATTATATATAAAAACTTTATTCCCTTTTCTTTATTCCCCTTTTAATGACCGCCCTGGGTCACGGACTGGGTCACTGCCACTGTGACACCCCCAGCACCGACCGGCCCGGCTACCGAGTACCCCATGGCCCAGGGGGCGCGTCAACTTGGCGTCACGAACAGGATTCACGAAGCCAGGTATAACCGGGTCCTGTGTGCCACAAAGACTGTGTACAACTGTATAAACGGCAGCCATTACTGTAGCACATGCGGAGTTAATGATATGTGGGGTGTCCCATCGTGGGCGGAGCCTCAGAAGGGGCGCCAAAATAGGCCCCTTCCACTTGCATAGACTGTACCAGAGTTGTCTGTCACTCAGGCTGAATGGTGCCAGCCTTCCCCTTTGCATCAGACTGAGGGGGGAGATTGTCGCCTCCCCCTGCAGAGGGCTCTGTGATCCCATCCATCCATCCCAGCTGCTGCAGCTCTGTGAATACAATACAAGTGTGAGAAGCTGTGCAGCAAGAGTGAAGCTGCACAGTGACCTGCAGAGCAGCATACTGGTATGTCAGCTGAAACCTAGGACCTGGCTGAGGTTCCCTAGGGGGGAGGAAGATGCCCAACCTGGGAGAGGATTCAGCCGCTGGCGCGGCCGCCGCCACTGTAATGCTGTTATCAATGCCATATATACCAGGGGCGGCGTGGTTGCCCCAGTACTCAGGGGAATCGCACACCCTGAACGACTTTGAGGAGAGACTGCGCAATTTGTTTAAAGTGTACCCCCTGTCTGAGGAGCAGAAAGTCAGCATCCTCTTAGGCCAGCTAATCAGTGCAGCCCAGAGAGAGGTGAAGTCCTGGCCGGGCAGGGACAAAGGCACTGTTAAGGAAATACTGGCCCAGTTAAAGGATACCTTTGACACCCGCACCGCAGCAGAAATTAAGATGAAGTTCTACGGGTGCAAACAAAGGGTGCAGGACAGTGTACGGGACTATGCTCTAAACCTGCAGGAGGCACTGCGGGCCATTAAACAGGTAGACCCCTATAGTGTGCGAGACGAGGACAGATTGCTAACTGAGCAGTTTATTGAGGGGCTCCTGTCTAACGCTCACTGGACACAGCTGCGCATTATGGCTCTGCAAAACCCTGATCTGGACTTTGCGCAATTTAAAGACCGTGCCATCCAGGTGATACGAGAACCAACCCCAGGTGGCACTGCATCCCTCCGGCGCCCAGCTATCACGTACCACCAGGAGATGGTGTCCTTTTCCCCGGCACCTGTGGAGGCTGACGCGCAGACCCTAGATAATGACTCGTCTGCGGACCTACGCCTTCAAGTCCAGGAGCTAACCAAAACTGTGCAGGCCGTGGAAGTGTCTCCAAAGGAAAGGATTCAGCTGGCTTCCAGTCCAGGTGACGTCCCGTATCGACGACAGAGAAAAGAATTCCACCGACCAGAGGGAGAAACAGCGATCGCTACGACCAGGATGGACAACCCATCTGTTGCCGTTGTCAAAAGGCGGGGCACCTCACAAGATTCTGCAATTTAAAACGAGCAACCCCTGGGTTTGAGGGTCAGCCCCCAAGAGTAAGGCCCACAAAGCTGGCGAGACAAGTACGTGGGAGGACGACTGGTCCTACCTGTCGTGCTTGATGGCATCGCGATGAACGCACTGCTGGACACTGGGTCCCAGGTGACAATGATGCCATATATCCTTTTCAAACGATACTGGACTGATTCAGACAGTACCCGCAGTCCAGATGAACATCTTAACATCTATGCCAGCAATGGTCAGCCCTTGCCTCAGGTGGGGTATAAAGAGGTGACCATAAAGGTTGGCCGAGTAGAATTGGCATCACAAGGAATGATTATTGTTGATATTGATCGCCGAGAAAGTCATCCTATGATAACTATAGGCATCAATGTGATAGAGAATTGTCTTGGGGAAATTATTGTTTTGTTGCAACGAGTCGCAGAGACTGCCAGTTCCAGTCAGCAGTGAGTTCTGCAGAAGGAGATCAAAGCCCTGATGCAGAGACAACAGGTAGAGCGGTCTGGTGGAGAAGTCGGCAGTGTCAGAATGAGTGATCCATTCCCCATTGCAATGCCCCTAGGAGTGAAATGATAATATGGTGTCGGGCAGCAATCGGTCTCAGGGGTCAAGATTATCAGGCCCTGGTAGAACCCGTGTACTCTGATAGTAGACCCACCATCTTGACAGGCAGGGGGGTAGTCGATGTCCGTAAGGGGAGAGTGCCGATACATATCCTGAATTGTGGGGAGAAAGGGGTCCATTTACGGTATGCTACCCTTGCTAAGCTGTTCACTGTCAGTAACAACGCAATAAAAGTAGTGGAACCCTTGCCTCCGTCCAAACCGGTGGAGGATAATGGCTTCAAGGAGCAGATGGAGGATTGGTGTCAGAAGCTACAAGTGGGCACTGACTCCACCCCTTTGCACCAAAAGCATGGAGTATACTGGGTGGTCCAAGAATATGAGCGAGTCTTTAGCAAACACCCACTAGATTTTGGGCAGGTAAAAGGGGTCCAACATCATATCCCCACAGGAGATCATCCGCCCATTAGAGAGGTACCAGCCTGTACCCCCAGCTCACTATCAATGTGCCAAAGGAATGTTACGGGAGATGAAGGAGGCTGGGGTGATCAGAGATAGTTGTAGCCCCTGGGCAGCTCCATTAGTTCTTGTTAGAAAGAAGGATGGTACAATGAGGATGAGTGTTGATTACAGGCCGATTAACCACATTACACATAAGGATGCCTACCCTTTACCCAGAATTGAGGAATCATTAGCTGCACTAAGATCCGCTAATTATTTCTCCACTTTGGATCTCACCAGTGGGTACTGGCAGGTTCCTGTGGCAGAGGCGGACAGAGAAAAGACCGTGTTTACAACACCAATGGGCCTCAGTGAGTTCAACTGCATGCCGTTCGGGCTCTGCAACGCCCCAGGAACCTTCCAGCTCTTAATGAAGTGTCGCCTAGGACACAAAAACTTTGAAACCATCCTGCTGTACCTAGACGACGTAATTGTCTACTCGAAGACATATGAAGACCACCTGGAGCACCTGGCCGAGGTGTTCGAAGTTCTATCTGGTTATGGCCTGAAAGTAAAACCGTTCAAGTGCCACCTGTTGAAGCCCAAGGTGCAGTACCTAGGTCATGTGGTAAGCGCCGAAGGTGTAGCACCAGACCCTGAAAAAGTCAACGTGATCAAGGACTGGCCAAGACCCTCCACTATCAAGGAAGTGCGGCAGTTCCTCGGGCTGGTAGGCTACTACAGGAGATTTATCAAAGGTTTCACCAAGATAGCGGCACCCATGCAGGACCTCTTAGTGGGTCAGTCCAAGAAGGCCAAGAACTCGAAACCTCCATTCAAATGGGGTAAACCAGAAGACAAATCTTTCACTCGACTGAAAATGGCTCCAACTGGAGATGAAGTCCTGGCCTACCCCGACTATGGCCAACTCTTTACACTCTATACGGATGCCAGCAACGTGGGATTGGGAGCGGTGCTGTCCCAGGTACAGCAGGGCAGAGAGAGAGTGATTGCCTACGCCAGCAGGAAGCTACGGCCCACGGAAAGGAACCCCGACAACTATTGTTCCTTTAAGTTGGAGTTTTTAGCCATAGTCTGGGCTGTAACAGAGCGCTTCAAACACTACCTCGCCTCCTCCAGATTTACAGTCTTAACGGACAACAACCCGCTGACGCACCTGTAGACAGCAAAGCTTGGTTCCCTAGAACAACGATAGATGGCTCGACTGTCCAACTACGAGTTTACCATCAAGTATCGGGCGGGGCATAAAAACACTAATGCTGATGTGCTGTTCAGGATGCCCAACTTGCCAGATGGGGGAGAAGACCAGGAAGAGCTGGAGGAGATAGAGCTACCCGCTTTCCATCTGCACGGGGTGACCCAGTGCTCCCACTGTGTGAGGGACCAGCGCTCTGCCAATAGAGAGGCCACGTTCAACCCATTGCCCCACCATGGATGGACAGAGACGCAGGATAGCGACCCGGCTGTCCGTCTGGTAAAGGAGTTGCTGACACAAGCTGACTCGCACCCTGATCCAGATGCTCCACAGGAGACCCAACAGTTGTGGAAGGAGAAGGGCAAGTTGTTCATCTATGAGGGAAAGCTGTGTCGAAGAAGCATCAACTCCCGGACACATGAACTGGTCTGGCAAGTGGTAGTCCCGAGGCGGGATGCGCCAATGGTCTTAGAAGCGTACCATGATGGAGCAGGACACTTCGGGTGGAAGAAGTTGGAAGTCCTGCTACGTGAGTGATTCTACTGGGTTGGCATGAGGAAAGGAATCGAGAGATGGTGTCGAGAATGTGGCCCATGTAACCTGTGACGGAAAGACCGCGATAGCCAGAGGGCTCCCCTGCAGCCCATAATCACCGAACAACCACTTGAACTGGTAGCCTTGGACCACGTGAAGCTAGCCCCAAGCAGGTCAGGCGATGTCTACGCTCTCACCATAGTAGACCACTACTCCCAGTTCTTGGTAGTAGTGCCAGTGAAAGACCAGATGGCTCAGACGGCAGCCAAAGCGTTCCAACAGCACTTTTGTCACCCGCATGGTTACCCTGAATCGGTGCTTACCGACCAAGGTCTAGCCTTTGAAGCAGAGGTGTTCCAGTAATTCTGTTACTTGTACGGCTGCAAGAAAATAAGGACGACGCTGTATCATCCCCAGACCAACGGGTTGTGTGAGAAGATGAACTAGGTGGTAATAGACCTGTTGAAGACATTGCCCCTTGAAGAACATAGCCTGTGGCCAGAGAGGTTACCAGTTTTGGTGGACCTATATAACCACATCCTGGTGAACACCACCAACTGTACACCCGCTTACCTGATGAGAACAAGACCTGGTAAGCTACCCATTGACTTAGACATGGGAGTTTTAACACCAGAGACGACATCACAAGATGCGGATTGGGATACAGAGTGGCAGCAATAATACCGCAAGGTGCAAGAGTGTGTTGAGAAAAGTTTGTCCCAGGTGAGACAGAAGCAAGAGAAAACTTATAGTCAGCACGCACCTGCCATTCCCTTATCACCTGGAGAACAGGTACTTAGGAGGAAGAGACGAGTCCATAAATTAGATGACCAGTGGGAGGTTGAGCCATACACTGTCCTACCCTCGAATTTTGATAACACCAAAGTGTGCCTCATCAGTACAGATGGAGGGGAAACTTCAGCGGCAGTCTCAAGAGACCACCTGAAGGTATGCCCTGAACAGTTGAAACACAAAGAAGAAGACCAAGACAGCCCTCAGCTCACAGAAAAAGTGGAGGAAACGGTCCAGACAGTCCTTGGAGCATTTCCCCGGTCTTGGACGCAGGTGAAGAGAGCAATTGTGGTACCTGTCCTGACCTTTCTCCAAGCGGCCTCACCGGAAGCTGCAGAGGCTCCAGAACGTCTGGAAGACCAGTCGGCCCCAGAGACAGATGCTTCGTCAGCAGCAGATCAGGAGAATCTAACCTCTGCTAGCAGTGAACCTGTCGTACCCAGGGTGAGTCAAAAAATTCGTAGGAGATTACTCAGCCTACCGGTGTTACCTCAGACTACCCATGGTGTAGTTCACACTGAACCCACCACACTATGGGTAGACACTAGGGACCAGGGTAGGTCAGTGACAACAAATGTACTACGTAGATCGACCAGGTGTACTAAAGGTCAGCTCGCTGCCCGCTGGAGGAATTAAAGTGTATGTTATATATAGTTGTAATCGTTAAATAATCCTGTATATATATAGTTGTTAAATTTATGGACAATTGGACCACAGGACTACGTGTGGTCAGGACAATATTGAAAATAGTTAGTAAGTGGCCTTGAAAATAAACCGCAGGCGTGGCCGAAGACTAGGCCCAATGACAGAGTGCCCTGAAGCCACGCCCAGGGACGATACAGAAAGTGGGTTGATGCGGTTCCCACCAGCCAAATTTCAGTTATCCAGATTGTGGCGTAAAGACTAAGCGCCGCAGTGACTGCTATACGTTTTTGGTTGTTTTTTTTTGTAATTTTTGACTTTGTAAACTATTTGTAATGTGAATTGTTATTGTTAATTGTTAATTTTAAAAGGCATCTTCAGTCCCGGAGTACTGAAGTTAACTAGGGGGGAATGTGGCACCCCAGGAGTTCGGTTGCCACAGTGGCATTGCCTCCCTCACAAGGGGTGATGCCATGCCTGGAAGCAAGCAGGGGTCCCCTAATCAGGTATACTAGCATGCAACACTTTCCTGGCTCCAGACCAGCAAGGGGAGCTCCTCCCCTTAGCAACTGGGATCTGGAGGCGGGGTTAGTTAGAGTTAGTGAGAGGAGTTGAAGTCAGGAGTAGTGTTGAGCGATACCTTCCAATATCAGGAAATATCGTATCGGATTGGATCGGACCGATACTCAAAAAGTATCGGATATCGCCGATTCCGATACCGGAAACCAATGCAAGTCCATGGGACAGAAATATCGGAATGAAAATAAACCCTTTCTTTCCTTGTAGGTTAATTCTACATGAAGTAAAACAACTAAGAATAATGTAGAATGTATTATGCGAAAAGCCGGCAATTCAGCAGCGGCATACACCGGTACCCGACAATTTACAACAGAAAGAATAGAGCATCACACATAGATTAGATAGATAGAAACATGTCAGTCACATATATATGAAGTACAGTGACAGTGTTGCTTAATGTACTTGTCATTTAGTGCAAAGGATTTATTAAAAAAAATATTAGTGTTTTCATGCACCGTCTCTTTAAAAAAGCCGGCCGGCAATTCAGCAGCGGTACCCGACAATTTATAACAGACAGAATAGAGCTTCACACATAGATTAGATAGATAGAAACATGTCAGTCACATATATATGAAGTACAGTGACAGTGTTGCTTACTGTACTTGTCATTTAGTGTAAAGGATTTATTTAAAAAAATAATAGTGTTTTAATGCACCATCTCTTTAAGAAAGCCGGCCGGCAATTCAGCATCTGTACCCGACAATTTAGAATAGAAGGAATAGAGAATCACACATAGATTAGATAGATAGAAACATGTCAGTCACATATATATGAAGTACAGTGACAGTGTTGATTACTGTACTTGTCATTTAGTGTTAAAATAAAGGATTTATTTAAAAAAAATTTGGCGTGGGGTTCCCCTTAATTTTAGTCTCTAGCGGAGGTTAAGCAGACAGCTGGGGCAGATGTTTGAAGCCTGGGAAGGGGGTAATACCCACGGAGCTTCCCAGGCTGCTAATATCAGCCCCCAGCGGAATACTTAGCCTTTACTAGCTATTAAAATGGGGGACCCCCCCCAAAAAAATGACGTGGGGTCCCCCCTAATTTAATAGCTAGCAAAGGCTAGGCAGACAGCTGGGGGCTGATATTAATAGCCCAGGAAGGGAGCCATGAATATTGGCCCCCTCCCAGGCTAGAAACACCAGCCGTCAGCCGCCCCAGAAATGGTGCATCCATAGGATGCGCCAATTCTGGCACTTAGCCTCGCTCTTCCCACTGCCCTGTAGCGGTGGCAGTGGGGTAATATCGTTGGGGTTGATGTCAGCTTATAATACCAGCTGACATCAAGCCCAGGTTAGTAATGGAAAGGCGTCTATAAGACACCCCCATTACTAACCCCATAGTCAAAGTTAAAAAAAAAACCACAAACACAAAGAATAAAGTCCTTTAATTGAAATAAACACACAATTCTTTATTGTTCTAAATTAAACCATACTTACCGTCACGCCCATTCCAGCTGAAGCCAACGATCTCCTGTAATAAAAGAAAAATAATAAAGCAACATCATCCTTACCTTTCCATGGTTCCCATGACAGCTTCAGCTCTGCTACATCGAGATGACAGGCTGGACCGCAGCAGAACGCTGCCATCCAACCTGTCATCCCGCAGACAGTGAGAAGCGCAGGCATGCTTGCGCTCCTCAGTGTCTCTCTGTGACGGCATCCAGATGAGCCGAAAATGAACTCAGCTCACCTCATGCACGTCACTGACAGCGTGGGAGAATTCTCCTGCACTCAGCGCTTCAGCGTGAGAATTTTCCCACGCTGTCAGTGACGTGCATGAGGTGAGGCATTGTCCAATGAACTCAGCTCACCTCATGCACGTCATTGACAGCGTGGGAAAATTCTCCTGCACTCAGCGCTTCAGCGTGAGAATTTTCCCACGCTGTCAGTGACGTGCATGAGGTGAGGCATTGTCCAATGAACTCAGCTCACCTCATACACGTCACTGACAGCGTGGGAAAATTCTCCTGCACTCAGCGCTTCAGCGTGAGAATTCTCCCACGCTGTCAGTGACGTGCATGAGGTGAGCCGAGATCATTGGACATGACCTCGGCTCATCTTTATGCCGTCACAGCGAGACACTGAGGAGCGCAAGCATGCCTGCGCTTCTCAGTGTCTGCGGGATGACAGGCTGGATGGCAGCGTTCTGCTGCGGTCCAGCCTGTCATCTCGATGTAGCAGAGCTGAAGCTGTCGTGGGATCCATGGGAAGGTAAGGATGAGGTTGGTTTATTATTTTACTTTTATTGCAGGAGATCGTTGGCTTCAGCTGGAATGGGCGTGATGGTAAGTATAGTTTAATTTAGAACAATAAAGAATTGTGTCTTTATTTCAATTAAAGGACTTTATTCTGGGTGTTGTGTTTTTTTTAAATACTTTACTAGAAATTCATGGTGGTCATGTCTAATATTGTCGTGACCCCATGAATTTCGGGCTTAGGGCCAGCTGATAATGCCAAGCTGGCCTTAACCCCTTTATTACCCAGTGAGCCACCGCACCAGGGCCCTGGATGAGTTGGGTACAGCGCCAGAAGATGGCGCTTCTATGAACGCGCCATTTTCCGGGGCGGCTGCGGACTGCAATTTGCAGCGGGTGGGGCCCAGAAAGCTTGGGCCTCCCTGCGCTGCAGATTCCAGCCCCCAGCTGCCTAGTTGTACCTGGCTGGACACAAAAATAGGGCGAAGCTCCACGTATTT
Organism: Phyllobates terribilis; assembly: GCF_046119375.1. Taxonomy (NCBI): domain Eukaryota; kingdom Metazoa; phylum Chordata; class Amphibia; order Anura; family Dendrobatidae; genus Phyllobates; species Phyllobates terribilis. Next base: position 150,531,520 of record NW_027362768.1, read on the forward strand.
TTTTTTTCATTATTTCATGAATTTCCTGAAATAATTAAAAAAAAATTGACGTGGGGCTTCGCACTATATTTGTGTCCAGTCAAGTACAGCAGGCAGGAACGGGCTGCCCCCAACCACCAGCTGCCTATTTGTACCTGGCCGGACACAACAATATCGGGAAGCCCTTTTTTAAAAAAAATATTTCATGAAATAATTTAAAAAAAAAATACGTGGGGCTTCACCCTATTTTTGTGTCCAGCCAGGTACAACTAGGCAGCTGGGGGATGGAATCTGCAGCGCAGGGAGACCCAAGCTTTCTGGGCCTCCCCCCCACTGCAAATTGCAGTCCGCAGCCACCCCAGAAAATGGCGCGTTCATAGAAGCTGGATGCAGTACCTGGCTGGCATACAAAAATATAGCAAAGCCCACGTCAAAATTTTTTGGAAAAATTAATTAAAAAATAAATAATAATTTAGGGACTGCATCTTTATTAACTCCTCAAATGTCATTTAGTGTTAAAATAAAGGATTTATTTAAAAAAAAAATTGGCGTGGGATGCCCCATAATTTTAGTCTCTAGCGGAGGTTAAGCAGACGGCTGGGGCAGATGTTTGAAGCCTGGGAAGGGGGTAATACCCACGGAGCTTCCCAGACTACTAATATCAGCCCCCAGCTGAATACCTAGCCTTTACTAGCTATTAAAATGGGGGACCCCCCCCAAAAAAATCACGTGGGGTCCCCCCTATTTTAATAGCTAGCAAAGGCTAGGCAGACAGCTGGGGGCTGATATTAATAGCCCAGGAAGGGTGCCATGAATATTGGCCCCCTCCCAGGCTAGAAACACCAGCCGTCAGCCGCCCCAGAAATGGCGCATTCATAGGATGCGCCAACTCTGGCACTTAGCCTCGCTCTTCCACGCTGCCCTGGTGCGGTGGCAGGGGGTAATGGGGCTGGGGTTCATGTCAGCGCCAGCTGCCATGAAGCCCAGGTTAGTTATGATGGGCGTCTATAAGACACCCCCATTACTAACCTACAAAGTGTTAAAAATAAAACACACACTACACCCAGAAAAAAATAATTTATTTGAAATAAAACACAACATTTTATTTAATTCTTAGTTTACTAAAAAAAAATAGTTACCTGTCCACGTTCCTGCGCTGATCTCCCATGCACAGCTGTCACATCTGGAGATGGTGACAGCTGTGCATGGCTGCTGTAAGCTAACACTGCCGGGAACACGTCTGCTCCCGGCAGCGGGAGCCACTGACTGAGGTCACCGGAGTGCATTCAGGCAGCGCAGCTCCGGAGACCTCCTTTACGGCACTGCTGTAACGTGGGAATTTCTCACGATACAGCAGGGCCGTAAAGGAGCTGACCGGAGCAGCGCTGCCTGAACTCCGGCGAACCCACTTATGCAATGACGGGGCTGCTTTACGGCCCCATCATTCTAGCGGCGGCAGCGGTTCAGAGCGGTCACATTCTATGTGGCTGCTCTGAACTGGAGATCATCGTGGGACACTCGTGGACTACTACTGAGGGGTAAGGATAAGGTTGTGGTTTATTATTTTATATTTTATTACAGGAGATCGATGGCTTCGGGGAATTAGGTGTCTAGGTGAGTATAGGTGTATTTTTTTATTTTTTACTTTATTTTAGGTGGCGATCGGCGGGGACAGGTAATGTATGAACTAATTTATTGTAGGTAACCACTGGCCACCAATGACATGTATTTAACATTTATTGGGGACACAGTAGGGCAATTTAAATAGCAGGATCAGGCTGATGGGAACTACTGCTCCCATCGAGCTGATCCTGCTGGCACGAGTGGACGGGGGACAGACATAGGCTGATGGGAGTAGTAGTGTCACATCGGCCTATGTCTGCCTGCACGCACACACCCCCAAACATCGCACAGACACCGCACACACCCGCAGACATCGCGCAGACATCGCACAGACACCGCACACACTCCCAGACATCGCACAGACACCGCACACACCCGCAGACACCGCACAGACACCGCACACACCCCACACACCGCGCACACCCGCACAGAAACCCACACACACCAATCATGACCGGTCTGGGAGGTGAGGCTGACCTGTGCGACCGTGGGAAAGTTCATGTGAGTTCATGCAATGCAGTCAAGCATGAACTCACATGAACCCTCTGAGGGCACCGCGGCTACTTCAAATGAACAGCTGATCGGCATCACCTGATACCTCAGCTGTTCATTTGAAATCACCGGCGGGAAAGCGCAGCACAGAACGGGAAAGCCGGCGGTGAAGTCTTTTCACTGCCGGCTTCCCCGCCCGGGTCCTTCGCTCCCCGCTCCTTGGTGCTGCGCTCCCCGCCCGGTCCTAACTTACGATCGGGATGGGAGGTGGCGAGGGGAGCGGAGGATCGGGGTGGGAGGCTGCGGGGAAGCAGTATGGGGCTGTGTGATTGTTTAAAAGCCGGCAGCTTTTTACCGCCCGCCGGCTTTTAAACGATCAGGAGAATTCTCCCTCGCTGGGATGGCATTCTGATGACAGGCTGGATCTCAGCTGAGCGCTGCCATCCAGCTTGTCATACTTCAGAGACACTGCAGAGCGCAGGCATTATGGGAACTTCCGATTCCGGTATTCGATATTGTAAAAGTATCGGAATTAAGTATCGGAATTCCGATACCGCGAATATCGGCCGATACCCGATATTTCAGTATCGGAATGCTCAACACTAGTCAGGAGAGCAAAGAGGAAAGACCTGGGGAGTGGAGCTGCACGGCAGTTCACCCCAGAGAGGAGCGCAGAAGAACCGGACCCCGGAGTCCGAGGTTGTGGAGCACTGAAGTCCCAGCATCAGAAACCAGAGGGCAGGAGACTGCAGGTCTCCTGGCCCCATCAGAAGCCCGGAGGCTCAGCAGCACCATAGGGCCCAGCACTGCCATGTGGGAGCAAAACTCCAGGAAGGCCCGAGCTGCCTGCTATACGGGTGAGCAAAAAGACGTTTTACTCAGGGACGAGGGCCGCAGCACAGCTATAAGCAGCAGGGCCAAAGAGATTAGCGCAAAGGGAAGGCCTCCAACTTCACCTGGCGAGGTGGATTCACAACTTGCTTCCAGGCCACCCGGACGTCTACTACCAGCTAGTACCCGTGCCCCGGTCTGCCTAACCACGGCAAGTAAAGATAAGAGGAAACCGCCATTAAGTTGTGGACTGATCATTATCTGCGCCATCCCCTGCAGTACACTGCACAGCAACATCTATAACATCACCACTTCCTGCCCTGGAGCTAAGCTCTGCCTGTGGAGAGCTGAACCAACTCTGCTGCGTCATCATCAGCTCCAGAGGATCTGCGCCGCAGCGGCGGCCCCATATAGCCGCACACCACAGGTGGCGTCACGAACATTATATATAAAAATTTTATTCCCTTTTCATGATTCCCCTTTAATTGACCGCCCTGGGTCACGGACCGGGTCACTGCCACTGTGACACCCCCAGCACCGACCGGCCCGGCTACCGAGTACCCCACGGCCCAGGGGGCGTGTCATGAGTATATTGGGTATTCGCCTTCAAGAGTAACCGTCATTTTAAGATTCTTTTATAATTGATTAGTACACGTGAAAATTAAAAAAAATCCTTTGGAATATATCTTATCAGAGAAATTGTCTTCTTTCTCCTCCTGGACTGATCATTCATTGTCAAACTTCACTATTCACTGGTAAAATCTGTCTTCAATGAATACAGATTATCCCATTACTGAGATAGGAGATGACATTTGGGGTCATAAAGTTCTTTTCCTAAGGGAAAGTCTAAAATGAAATAGTAGATATGAAGTTTGTTTTTCATATTTATGTGTTGATCTGTTCACCGGTTATAACTTATTTCAGGTCAGGCAAATACAGGAACAATTAAAGAAGAGTTGATATTATCCATAATTATATTAGGATGAATAAATACAGACCAGGGACTGTTATAATTTCTTTACACAGTGCAATTATCTTTCCAGGTTAAAGAGAATTGATGAATGGAGCAAATATTTTCAGCTTTATGTTACTTTTTAAAAAAAATTGCATTAGGCATAAATGGTTTATCTACGGGATAAGCCATAAATACCTGATAGATCCAGGAGTCGACTATGGAACCCCTGCATTTCCTATTGAGAAAATGGGGTCTGTTCACAGATTACCATCACCAAGTCTCCAATCTATGACTACTAAAAAGCCAAACAAACTGTAGACCTCCCAGAGGTGAAGGTCTCAGAAGTGGTACCTAGTATTGTTCTTATCCAAGATATTGGTGCAGGCCGCCGTGGGTAAGGAAAAAGTATGTAAACAAATTATGGGGTCTGAATTGGAAGCCAATGTAAAACAGCCACCTGATATCCCCGAAAGATCACATCTATGCGGCCAGTAACAGTGGCCATAATGCTTGTTGTCACCCATCTCTCAAAGAATTTTTGAAAAATTATCGAGCTGAAAACAATTCAAGTTATTGTTTTCTCCTTTTTTTGGCTTGTTTTATTGATTTATTCTATGCCTGATGAAGAGTCCTGAGTAGTCTCGAAAGTTTGCAATTTGTTACCATCTTTTAATTTAGCCATAAGCTATCAACCACTGAGGACTCTCAAATTTTAATACACTGCTCAAAAAAATAAAGGGAACACTCAAGTCTGACATCGCAGGGAGCAGATTGCTATGGAAGTGTGTCAGTGAGTCTCCCAACCACCCTCTGTGTGAGATCGTTCTGCTTCACAAAGCTGTGAGCAAGGGAAGCGACTCACTGACACATTTCCATAGCAATCTGCTCCCTGCACTGTTAGACTTGTATGAGGGAGATTACATTGTGCACACTGGGGGTGGGGAGTTGGGGGGACCTCTTATGATGACAGGAACTGCGCAAACTTGACCAGCTGATTGTCCTCTACGAGGACAGAATGGAATAACGCCAGGGGGTGCCAAAGAGCATAATTCAGAAGATAAAAGCTTGGTATTTATTGAATGGAGCATAATTTTTAATAAATGTAAATTACAACACCATTTATTTCCACTTTTTTTGCTTAGTTAAAAGTATTCTTTATGCTGGCACAACCCCTTTAAGAGCAGGTGCGGATGGGCGTATATTCTATTATTCAAGAGAATTGGGCCGATTATGCAAATGACACTGATCAGAGTGTGATCTGATTCTGTCAGATAAGAAGATAGAGGAAATAAAATTCTTCTCCATTTTGCGCGGAAATTGGACTGCACTCAGATGTCACCCGAGGGCAGTTCCCTGTATTCCATGGACTCATTGACTTGCATGGCCGAGAGAGATCCGAATATCGGATGCAAATCGGGCATGCTGTGATTTTTTCAGGCTCTATAGGAGGAAAAAATCTGACATCTGCACGGCCCCATAGAATAACATTTGTCCAATGTTTTGTCGGATCGCATGTGGACCGAAAATACACTCATCTGCACCTGCCCTTAGTCTGGAGCTTTTACTGCAGGACCCCAGTCTTGTAGAAATCTTGGAAAAAATAATATGGTGATCTCCTGCTGATCTGTTACATCAGTGACTAGTGGAAGACCCTCTCCTTAACCAAGGAGTGGGGACTTATCTGCAGACCAGGCAGAGGGGTTGGAGGCTCCTGCTGCAGCCAGTCTTACAGTTTAATGAGGATGAAGGAGACCTCGCTGAGTTCTTGTGACATAATGAAGATTTCTTTATATATTCTTCAGCTTTAATTTTAACATGGGACAGAATAGGAACAAAGAAATGTAATAGAGGAAGAAAGGAATCTGTTATTGCTTCGTGTGCAGTAGACAAATCTGCTTTAAATGAGAACTGGTTTAAGAAAAAAATCACACACACATACAGTAGACGTACAGAAAACCTCTACAGCAGAGACAGGCAAACTAGACCATATGCCTTCCCTCTGGGTATCCCTTGGCACTGAGGCTCTGGCAACATATATTCCTTGGTGCAGGAGCCAGAGAAAGATGCTTAATGGCTTTCAGACGCTGATATGAGTTCTGTGACCATGTGGGTCCCTCTTCAGTTGTTGCAGGAGATGAGTTTGAATTACAGCTCAGTCTTGCTTGCCAAGCTTTCTCCGCTATTCCAGCCGACCAGCTTGCCAGCAGGATTTATAGCGTATTTAGCTTGGGTATCAATGGAGAAGGCAGCATTGTGTGATAGGACCTCCATGCCAGAGATGCTTATCAATAGAAAGGGAAATGACTCCTGTGCTTTCCTCTATATATATCTCTTCCTTGCATGAAGCATTGCCGCTCTGGAAAGCCTTCATACAATCATATTCAAGGATAGAGGGAGTTAATCCTGAGCGCTTTAATATCACCTTGTCATGTGAGAGAACCTGTTATAACTCCAGCTTGGCTAAGTCACTCTCGAGCAGATATCACATCATCAGCTGCTAAAAAACCTAAAAAACTCAAGTGCGATTGGCCGAAATAATGTTTGCACCTGGTCATAGTACCAGAAACTTGGCAATGGTCTGCAACCAGCTGTCATGTGCAACTTCATCTCAGTGATGGGAGATATAACTTACGTATCTGTATGTTTCATCTTGTGCTGAATATATTTTAACTAGCTATTGAACCCGTTCTACGCCCGGGTGGCGAGCATTTTTATTGGTATATGGTCTCCCATGCTGGTATGTGCTGCCCCTCGTCCCCACTCCCGGTATGCGTGGCTCCCCTCATCCCCACTCCCGGTATGCGTGGCTCCCCTCATCCCCACTCTCGGTATGCGTGGCTCCCCTCATCCCCACTCCCGGTATGCGTGGCTCCCCTCATCCCCACTCCCGGTATGCTTGGCTCCCCTCATCCCCACTCCCGGTATGCGTGGCACCCCTCATCCCCACTCCCGGTATGCGTGGCTCCCCTCATCCCCCCAATCCTGGTATGCGTGGCTCCCCTCATCCCCCCAATCCTGGTATGCGTGGTACCCCTCATCCCCCCAACCCTGGTATGCGTGGTACCCCTCATCCCCTCAACCCTGGTATGTATGGTACCCCTCATCCCCCCAACCCTGTTATGTGTGGTACCCCTCATCCCCCCAATCCTGGTATGTGTGGTACCCCTCACCTAACAATCCTGGTATGTGTGGCCCCCTCATCCCTTTCACACTGAACACACATACAAAAAAAAATAAACAGTTATACTCACTTTTCTTCTCTGTACTCCAGCGCTGCAGCGTCCTGTTCTGCCGGAGGCCGGGGAGGAGTGTGGCGTCGGAGCACCGCGCTGTCCGGCGCCATTTTGCTGAATACACACTGTAAATGTGTCTTCAGTAAAATGGCGCCGGATAGCGCTGTGCGCACGTACCGATCCGACGCCTCACTCCTGCTCCTGTCTCCAGCGAAGAGAGGTGCCGCGGCAACGCTCCTCCCGGTCAGGTAAGTGTGCAAGTATGGCGCCGGAAATCGTGGTATGCGTTCAGTGTCTACACATACCGTGATCTCCGGCGCCATACACTCCTCTTACCTGTAACGGTTGGATGCCTGCTTCTGTCTGGAGCCAGACTGTATGTCACGCATGCGCAGTCTATCGAGGCTTCAGACAGAGACACGCATCCCCTGTTATATTATAGATTATTTGATTGTTTTATCTGTGTGGAGCTAGCTTTGTTCTAAAGATTATTGGATCAATGCACATAGAGCAGAATCCGCAGCTCCAAGGGATGCAGACTTTTTCCAGCGCGTAGCACCGGTTACGTCAACTTTATTGCTGTGTTTTATTAGAGATGTGCTTGCTCGTCACTTCAGCATCAGGAATCAATATTTCCATTCAGTGACAGTATGCAGAGGAAGATGTGCGGGCTGGATCTTATGCATACATAAGGCTAGACCCAAGATTGGTAGTCAGATAAAGCAATCATTCCATTACTCTCGTTAGTTTCTAAGGGCCTCAAGCCTTTGTTCTCTCAGTCACAAGTCCCATTGTGTGGATGGGGATAGTAGACCCAGTGGTGCCGTCAAAACAGGGGGTCTCACATGCAATCCCAGGTGATGGGGCATGGCCTGAGAAAAATACATCCACCAATGCACAGTTAGCTTTGGAGGGGGATGTTTCCCTAGGGCTGGGCTCAATTCCGGGGGTGAAGAGTGGCCTTGGGTATTTAGGACACTGATGAGGAAATTAAGTTGTTGTTGGCTAGAGTTGGATACACATGCTATGGTCGTGGTATCCGTCGTCTGGAAGAGCATAGGCTGTGATTACAGACTATACCAGTGGCAGATACAAAAGCTGTGGGCCAACCAAAAGTTGGGAGACAGTGGGTATCGACTGGTATGGAGGCAGTAGAACTATTGACCCCAGGATGGGATCTTGTGGACTGGGGACATTGCATTGTGACCATCTACCCGGAATTGCTGTAAGACCATGGACATAAGTGTAGCACCCTGAGGATTCGGCTGCTACAGGGGTATTGCACCTCAACCCAGAGGTGTGATATTCCACTCCCGGGTAAGGATGGAGTGTGGAACTGAGCTCAGAAAGCTGCATGCATTACACACATCCCATTTCCGAGGAACAGACCAACGGTACTCCCACTTAGAAATGTGCAGGTACGACCGAGTCTGTTCCTGGCTGGAGTGGGAGGGGGGTGGTACATCCCAGTAGTGTAGGGGCAGATAGGGGGAGCAGCCTGGGTAAGGTTAGGAGCTCATTGGGTGCTGGTCACCTGAGCTCACACATAGAGGGAGTATAAAAGGTGGGCACCATCTAAGATCAGGGTCAGTCTGTCAGAGTGTAACCTGAAGAGCAGAGCAGAGGAGCAGAGCAGCCCAAGGCCCAGAGAGAGAGAGGAGAGAGAAAGACCCAGAGGGGGAGAAAGAAGGAACTCTGAGAGCCCAAATATAATCACAGGGTGAAGAGTTGGCAACAGGGTACCGGATCCCAAACTGGTGGGGGCTACAGCATACCTCAGCCAGAGACCGGAGGCCGTGGGCAGCATCTGCCACGGCCACCCACCATATCCACTCAGAAGGCAGACCACGCATAGGGTCAGGGAACCCAGAGGCAAGGGTTCGCCAACAGAAGGCCCGAGGGAGCCGGACATAAGTGGATCCCTGGTGGGGAAGGCCAGAGACGAGGACAGGACAGAACGGGAGCTCAGAACCACGCTCCAGAACTACTTGGGGGTTGGCCGAGTCCAGGACCTGGTGGACGCAGCACGGCTCGGGTGGTCACTCAGGGCCGGAGTGACCGGAATATCTGCAGTAAGTAAACACCCTGAACTGCACAACCCGACTCTGTCTTTAATTATCATCTACGCTGCACCACCACAACCCCCATCCTCTGCACCTGACCCCCTGAGGCCATACCCTTCCCGTTGGGGGTTATACCACCTAAGCTGCACAAACACCATCAGCCTCAGCGGACCCTGCTGCAGCGGCGGCCGTAGTGACCGCAATTCAACGGGTGGCGTAGTCGACATAAAGAACTTTAGTAACATCAGTAAGGACTGCCACACACTGAGTTTGACACCCTGGGCACGGACCGGGTCACAGCCACTCGGAGACTACAACCCCCATCTGATCCGGCTCCGGGTATCCCCAACAACACTGGCCCAGGGGGCGCGTCAACTTTGGCGTAGTCGGCAGGATTACGTGCCCACAACAACCGGGTACTGCGTGCCTGAAGAAAAGAACGAGTTTACCTCAAAAAGAAGTCTCCTGCCGGTTCCGGAGGGTCCCCGCCATCGGACTCCATCACAGATCGATTCCCGCCGGTTGTCCGCCATTAACAGCTTTTTCCCGCCATCTGCAGAGTTTCCCGCCACTGGGAGACGGTTCCCGCCATTTCCAAAGGTTTCCCGCCTTGTCAGAGCGGACGCCATTATGGGCGTGCCAGAGGGTGGCAAGAGGCCGCCTCCCATCGTGGGCCAGGACCGAAAATGGCGCCAAAAGTGGAAACCGCCCCCACCAACAGAGACTGTGATGCTAGAGGTGTCTGTCAGCGTGAAAGAACTGCCCCTGGAGCTGACAATCACCAAGTGGGCCCGGGACCGCCCTCGAAGTGGGAGGACTGAGAAGAAGAGAGCAAAGATGGGTGTCGCCTGGAGCAGTCTGGAGAGAGCGCACCCGGGGACAAGAAGCCTAGAGCTGAGTCCAGAAGAAGCTTACCCGGAGATGGAAGGAGAGCAGAGCAGCACCGACCCGTTGGTCAGGAGCCTGCTAGAAGCAACGACCCCACTAGGCTTAGTGGAGGTCCTGGCACAGCTCCCCCGAGATCGGGAGTGTGCACAGACTGCGCTGGAGGGCCTCGCACGGAGGATGGCCCGGGTGCAGCGAGAGACGTTGGCGGAGTGGAGCCGTGAGATGGCCCAGCAGACAAGAACTCGTCAGCGGAGCACGCCACCCGAGACGAGGAGACAGACCGCCTCTGAGGATGGCGCAGGAAGACTGAAGGCCGGAGACGGCGCCGAGAAGGGAGCCGAACGAAAGGAGGCAGGTAAAGGGGACGTCTCTACCCCAAACCGGGAAACCGCGTACCTGCCCCAGCTCCCCGTCGCAGAGCCCGAAGTATCCCCTGCCGTGCCCGTCGCTGCAACGTCACCGCCGCAGACTAGGCCTCAAATGGGAGCCGCGACCCCTGTGACGTCACACGCCTCGACCCCGAGCGTGACCAAGCAGGAAGTACCACCAGCCTGGTCGCAAGGCCTAGTACCCCCGGGCGCCGCAATACCAACAGCGCCCCCTACCTCCGCGGAGCCACCGGCCTGGTCGCAGGGCCAAGTAGCCAAGGGCGCCGCCGTCCTTACGGTGCCCTTTACTTTCAAGGTGCCCCAAGCCTGGTCGCAAGGCCTGGTTAACCCGGGCGCCGCTACCACCACGGCGCCCATAACACCTAAAGTACCGCACCTGGGTGAGGACCTGTTCGCCCAACATACGTGCCCGGATGGGCAGCCCTTCATATGGCCACCGGAGTTTCACCATCCCCGACTCCGGAAAGAGAGACCCCTAGACGAACCCCTGATCCCGGCTCCAAAGCCCATGAAGAGGATCTCGCCCCCGCTAGAAGAGACCCAGTTTGAGTGGGATCCCACCGGAGAAGACCTCATGGGGTTCACTCAGGAGACTCGGGCAGCCGCAGCGGAGCGTGCAGAGTGCTGCCGGCAGCAGCTCGAGGTCTTTGAGAGGGAACGGAGAGAGAGGCGGGTCCGGGAACAACAAGCCCAAATAAAGAGCGCGGAGCAGAAGAGCCGGGCCAGGAGGGGTCCCAGTGCAGCTCATGGTCCCCCTTCCACCGGGACTGTGATCAAGTTCAATATGCAGCACGGGTGGGGCTTCATCCGAGATCACCGCACCCCAGGCGACGTCTTCGTGACAAGAAGAGACGTTGAGTCCCACCTACCGGAGGGACACAGAGGTCGTGACCTTTATATAGGGGACGAGGTCACCTTCACCCGGCACAAGTGTGCCAAAGGACCCTACGCCCTCCATGTGCATCGCCTGACGGAGGAGGAGCTGCGGTGTGAGGAGGAGCAAGAGGACCCGGACGGGTCTGAAGCTAAAGTGGATCACAAAGAAAGAGCAGGAGGACGTCGTCGTTGAGTCCAGCGGAGTAGAAGCTGTATATAGTTGCCCGTCGGGGCACAGTGAACCGTTGCTGCTAATATGGTCCCCGTTGGGACAAGTGTGAACTGTTAACCCCGTATTTCCCTTATTCCCACTGACCGAGGACTGAGAGCGGTCATCCCTTTCCTAATACCTGGCCGAGGACTGAGAGCGGCCATATCCCCTTGTATATAGTTGCGCTTCCTAAAGCGCCCCCTACTGGTTTTATAGGAAAACCATTTTTCTAGAGAAACTGTTGCACTTTTCCCGGGCACACGTTACACAGTGTCCGGAGGAGGAGCTAGAAGCAAGAGAAGTCTACGAGAATGTTATTTATGAAAAAAGTTTTATTGCTGATATATATGTTTTATATGTTTTTATTATGTTGTTTATGCAAAAATTGTATGTTTTGGTGTTTTTATATCTTACAGCCCGAGGACGTGCTGTGATTTACCAGGGGGGAATGTAGCACCCTGAGGATTCGGCTGCTACAGGGGTATTGCACCTCAACCCAGAGGTGTGATATTCCACTCCCGGGTAAGGATGGAGTGTGGAACTGAGCTCAGAAAGCTGCATGCATTACACACATCCCATTTCCGAGGAACAGACCAACGGTACTCCCACTTAGAAATGTGCAGGTACGACCGAGTCTGTTCCTGGCTGGAGTGGGAGGGGGGTGGTACATCCCAGTAGTGTAGGGGCAGATAGGGGGAGCAGCCTGGGTAAGGTTAGGAGCTCATTGGGTGCTGGTCACCTGAGCTCACACATAGAGGGAGTATAAAAGGTGGGCACCATCTAAGATCAGGGTCAGTCTGTCAGAGTGTAACCTGAAGAGCAGAGCAGAGGAGCAGAGCAGCCCAAGGCCCAGAGAGAGAGAGGAGAGAGAAAGACCCAGAGGGGGAGAAAGAAGGAACTCTGAGAGCCCAAATATAATCACAGGGTGAAGAGTTGGCAACAGGGTACCGGATCCCAAACTGGTGGGGGCTACAGCATACCTCAGCCAGAGACCGGAGGCCGTGGGCAGCATCTGCCACGGCCACCCACCATATCCACTCAGAAGGCAGACCACGCATAGGGTCAGGGAACCCAGAGGCAAGGGTTCGCCAACAGAAGGCCCGAGGGAGCCGGACATAAGTGGATCCCTGGTGGGGAAGGCCAGAGACGAGGACAGGACAGAACGGGAGCTCAGAACCACGCTCCAGAACTACTTGGGGGTTGGCCGAGTCCAGGACCTGGTGGACGCAGCACGGCTCGGGTGGTCACTCAGGGCCGGAGTGACCGGAATATCTGCAGTAAGTAAACACCCTGAACTGCACAACCCGACTCTGTCTTTAATTATCATCTACGCTGCACCACCACAACCCCCATCCTCTGCACCTGACCCCCTGAGGCCATACCCTTCCCGTTGGGGGTTATACCACCTAAGCTGCACAAACACCATCAGCCTCAGCGGACCCTGCTGCAGCGGCGGCCGTAGTGACCGCAATTCAACGGGTGGCGTAGTCGACATAAAGAACTTTAGTAACATCAGTAAGGACTGCCACACACTGAGTTTGACACCCTGGGCACGGACCGGGTCACAGCCACTCGGAGACTACAACCCCCATCTGATCCGGCTCCGGGTATCCCCAACAACACTGGCCCAGGGGGCGCGTCATAAGGAATAAAAATAATTACATTGTTAACCTGCATAGGTGATTATTGCAACTCACAACCTCAGATCTTCACATAAACCACTTGAATTATCATTAAAAATTCATACAGCTCAATCTGCAGCAGAAATTGGGGTGCAGCCCAAAGTGATAATCAGGTTGCAACCTGTGTCTTCCGTAGGCCGAGCACTATGGATGAAATCAGTAAATAGTGATCTGTCAGCACAAAATGACTGTTCAAACCAGGCTTAAGCGATGGGTACATCCTTGGCATAGCTCCTTCCCACCTACTGATTTTCCACTTATCTTGCTGTAAAACAAAGAACTGTCAATCAAGAAAAAATGTAGGTGGAGTTAGATGGAAAATAAGTATGTAGGAAAATGTAATGAATTGCTTTGCCTGAACAGGTGTGCACCAAGCACAAGTGTTTTGTTTGAAAGTCATTTTGTGCTGATAAACTCCATTAAAAGAGGACCTGTCAGCTCTCCGGACTAGGATGGGACACCTTTTCCTAGAGCTCTGTATTGTGTCATTCCTCTTTTATTCCTCTTGGGAAAACATGAATATATAGATGACTGGATATCACCACTGCCCTTATTATTTGAGTGTGCCCCTATATACATAGTCTGAAACTGTGAGCACTGATTGGACAGAAAAATGGACTGATTATTTTGATCAGACTTTGATCAGAGTTTGATCAGAGAGTGGTCCGCGTGTCATCCGTTTCTCTTGTACGTTGAAAAAAAAAAAAGTTTCTCCCCACCTTCTCCTTTTTAATAGTCCTTCAAAATCTGACCACACTTGGATGTTATCCGAGTGCTGTCTGATTTTTTCACAGACCCATAGACTTACATTGCTGATTTTGATCCAACCCTCGGATTAAAATCATACATGTCTTCGCTATTTTCCACAGACCACTCGAACCACGAAAAATCACAGACATATAGCAAGCCCCATAGGTACGAGTGCAATCCGTGAAAACCAAGGATAGCACTCATACTAGAAAATCGGATGTGTATAGGAGGCTTTAGAGATGGCAGGAGTGCTGGAGAGTGGATTGTACACAGATTTCCACAGTGTGAAAAGAGGGGAAAGTATGTACAGTCTCAAAGAGGGAAGAGAAAAACAGGCTAGAGATAAAAAGGAAAGGACATGAAGACTAAATGAGTGCAGGATAAAAAATGTGCTAATATATGAGTTAATGAAGACAGTTGCACATTGGATACACGCAGACCTCACATCCAGCCTATATTACTGAGAGAAGCACTCCCACAAGAGAAAAATCAGAAATAAATATCAGACTTCCATATCTTACGGAATCTTATTGATGGCAGGCACATTTTTGAAGGGCTCTCGTAACAGCGAGCCATCTCTCTTATCCTGATAGTGCTTTCTACACGGTATGTGACAGCTAGCTATGGTAGTACTCCAGCAGGCATCACTTACAAATGTTTGTTACGTGAGCAATGAAAACATACATTATCAGCGGATAGATCAGTATAATACCGCATTTATTGTACTTAGATTTTACATTTCAAAACAAATTAGTCTTTTCAAGCTGAAACTAAAAGCCTTTGCAGGGTTGAAGTTTTTTTTCCTGTGCGTCCTTTAGCTGGTTGCTAAGTAGGTATTCAGTCTCTTCCATTAATGCGGTACAACAGAGGATACAGGGTGACAATGACTCTGCTGCTAACTGGATCAAATTAATGTAATTAGCGTATCATTTACCTGAAATTGTTTTGTAACAAACCGTTAATGAATTGCGTAGGTTTGCTCAACACCATTGTCAGAAAAATAATTAGTCTCATCACGGCACTTAAGGCTTTGCATAAAACATCCCAAACAAAATGCACATAAATTAGACTTATGACACAGATCTACAATGGAAGGCACAAAGAGCAACCCATAAGGTACAAAGGCATAGTCACATGTGTGGGGGCTGTGGCTAGATTAGTATTGAAACACCATATCACATGTTGAATCATGTCCTATACAGACAGAATGGACGCACTAAAGGGGTTTTCTGGGACTTCATCAACATCAGATTGGTGGTCCGACTTCCAGATCCACTGATCAGCTGAAAAAAAGGGCCACGGCTCATTGGAAGTGGCACAGAGCTACACAATGTATGGGACTGTGTCATTAAACCCTTTCACGCCATGGCCATTTTCCGTTTTTTTCATTTTCATCCCCCCCCCCTTCTTCCAAGAGCCATAACTTTTTTATTTTTCCTTATAAGGTGTTGTTTTTTTCTGGGAAAAGTTTTATTTTTGAATGACACCATTGTAGTGGAAAGCGGAAAAAAAATTCCAAGTGCGTTGCAATTGCAAAAATAAGTGCAATTTCACAATTGTCTTTTGGGGTTTTTATTTACCATGTTCACTCTATGACAAAACCTAAGATAAAAACAAAATGAGCAAATACCCTACAGTAATACAATAGTGCATTAAAATAATATAGGGTACTTAGTTAATGTGATTTTAATTGAAAAATGTAAAAGCCATCCAACCACGTCAAGGTGACCCTATTTGGGATGGTCCTAACCTCTAGTAATAAAACATTACAATATGTCAAGTGACGTGAATGTGAATAAGGGTCGAGCAGGACCGACTCCCGACTAATGTACACCCAGCCATAGGGAGCTAAATAAATGTAATGTCCAGCTCAAAGAAAAATGATTGACTAAAGCCTGGGATGGGCTGAAACGTCTGTAATTTGGATTTCCACATGTATATTGGATTAAAAGAACTTCATTATATGTGAGTGCAGGGATTTCTTCCATTTACTATTACTCTCTTCCAAGAAAATCCATCCCACCATGTCAAGGCGACCCTATTTAGTTAATTTACAGGGCTATAGTCTGTTCAGAAATGACCGTACAAACAATTGAGGGGGGGGTGTTTATATGTAAAATAATCCTTAAAACCCATCTTGCATGAGAATATATGTGAATCTAATGAAAATGTAGAGTCCCTGTGGGTGGAGATAAGGGGAGGGGGAAAAAATAATAAATTACTGATAGGGGTTTGTTATAAGTCTCCAAAAATAATGGAAGCAGCGGAGAATATCCTCATAAAGCAAATAGATGAAGCAGCGACTCAAGGAGAAGTCATTATTATGGGGGACTTCAACTACCCTGAAATACATTGGGAAACAGAAACCAGTAGTTCAAGCAAAGGTAATATGTTTTTGACAACTATGAGACAATTAACTTTCACAATTGGTTCAGGACCCAACAAGAAGGCGGGCACTGCTAGACCTAATATTAACCAACAGACCAGACCACATATCAAATATACGAGTTGGGGGTCACTTGGGTGATAGTGATCATAAAATAATAAGTTTTCATGTATCCTTTAATAAGATGTGTAGTAGAGGGGTTACAAGGACACTAAACTTCAGGAAGGCAAATTTCCAACGGTTGAGAGATGTTCTTAGTGCAATAAACTGGGACGATATCCTGAGACATAAAACTACACAAAGCAAATGGGAGACATTTATTAGCATCCTGAATAGGACCTGTGCACAATATATACCCTATGGGAATAAACATGCTAGAAATAGGAGGAAACCACTATGGCTAAATAGAGCTGTAAGGGGCGCAATAAGTGACAAAAAGAAAGCATTTAGAGAGCTAAAGCAAGTAGGTAGTGATGAGGCATTAAATAAATACAGAAAATTAAATAAATTCTGTAAAAACCAAATCAAGGCAGCAAAGATTGAGGCAGAGAGAATCATTGCCAGAGAATGTAAAAATAATCCCAAAACATTCTTTAACTACATAAATAGTAAGAAACTAAAAAATGATAGTGTTGGCCCCCTTAAAATAGTCTGGGTGAAATGGTGGATGAGGATGAGGAAAAAGCCAATATGCTAAATGATTTTACACAAGAAAATCGCATGACAGAAAACATGATTAGTGATAACAAAAATTCTCCATTAAATGTCACTTGCTTAACCCAGCAGGAAGTACGGCGGCATCTAAAAATCACTAAAGTTGACAAATCCCCGGGTCCGGATGGGATACACCCGCGAGTACTGCAGGAATTAAGTAACGTCATAAATAGACCATTATTTTTAATCTTTAAAGATTCCATAATAACAGAGTCTGTACCACAGGACTGGCGTATAGCAAATGTGGTGCCAATATTCAAAAAGGGGACAAAAACCGAACTTGGAAATTATAGGCCGGTAAGCTTAACCTCTACTGTGGGTAAAATCCTGGAGGTTTTCCTAAGAGATTCTATACTAGAGTATCTGAAGAAGAATAACCTCATGACCCAATATCAACATGGGTTTACGAGGGACCGTTCCTGTCAAACTAATTTGATCAGTTTTTATGAGGAGGTAAGTTCCGGACTGAACCAAGGAAATGCGGTTGATGTTGTGTATATGGACTTTTCAAAAGCTTTTGATACGGTTCCACACAAAAGATTGATACATAAAATGAGAACAATGGGGATAGGGGAAAATATATGTATGTGGGTTAAGAACTGGCTCAGTGATAGGAAACAAAGGGTGGTTATTAATGGAAAACACTCAGACTGGGTCACAGTTAACAGTGGGTTACCACAGGGGTCAGTATTGGGCCCGCTTCTTTTTAACATATTTATTTATGACCTTGTAGGGGGCATAAAGAGTAATATTTCAATATTTGCAGATGACACTCAACTCTGCAGGGTAATCAATACAGAGGAGGACAGTTTTATATTACAGGAGGATCTATGTAAACTAGAAGTGCGACGCCCTCCCTGAGCGGTAGGGTTACTCGAAGCCGGGTCAGTGTAGATGTTGCGGGGATGCAGTCGTGGCCTCGACCCATTCCGTGCCCAGGGCTGTCACATGAAAATAATGGGCTTTTTAAGGATGAGTGGTTATTCGACTACGCCACCTGCGGTACCCGGTGATGGCCACCAGCGCTGCGGCAGTCCTCTGAGGCCGGTGTTCTGGCAGCACAGTTGGAACTACTCCCCACAGGCGGAGTAGGCCTCAGGGCAGTGGGTAGGAGGACTATGTGGAAGTATGGTGGGTGCAGTGCCGCGCAGGAATAAACAAGCGGAGGCGGTGTTTGAAGTCATCCAGGTCTTTACTCACTTTAGATGAACTTTCAGCCACAAAGCTTCTCTCTGCTACTCACGGCGTACTGCGGCCACCGGGAAGGGGGGTTCAGTACTTCCCAGGTAGATCAGGAGCACCTGTCGAGACCCCGATGGTGTGTGTTCCTCTCCTTGGTAAGTTCTCCCACTGAGTCTTCTCCTGACTGTGTGTGGAATGAACGTGGTGTAAGGCCGGGTCCCACTGGGTAAACGCAGTTTGAGAGATACAGGTGTCGACTCCGCTCCGTCCGTATCCCCCTGGGATCCACTAAGCCTCCGGGCTTTTCTGACTGAGACGTGAAGTGACAAAGTCAGATATCGGGGGCCGGTTACCCCTTTTGCAGCAGGAATCCCTCTGGCTAGGCCAGAGTGAGGAATACAGGTGGTGACTCTGCTCCGTCCGTATCCCCCTGGGATCCTTTTGCCTGTGGAGCCTATCTCCTCTGCTCCCCTCTAAGGCCTTCTTAGGACAGGACCCTGACTGGGCAGAGACACCGGTTAACTCTGACCCGCTCCTCGTCTCAAGGCCAGAGAACGAGGACCGTGTATCTTCAGCCAGCTACAGACTCTTGCTGGACCCTGACCTAAGACCACAATCAAAAGACCTTGAACTTAAGATGGCCGTGAATTATATAGATTCTATATGTGCTTCCTGTAAGTGTGTCCTCCACCCTCACCCACTACTTGGTTCCCCCTATCTTTGGTTCCCCCCCATCTCCTCTAGCCCGGGCCGGGGCAGCACCCTGGTGCATTTAGGCCCCCTTCAGGACAGGAGTGGTGTAGTGTTGAGTGGTGAAATGGGGTCCTGTGAGATGCTCCATCCTTACCTGAAAGAGGAGATACCACACCTCTATCTGAGGTGCAGTACCCCTGTGGCGACTGAACCCTCAGGGGCGCCACAGAAGCATGGGCTGATAAATGGCAAAGGAGCTTTAATGGGGATAAATGTAAGGTAATGCACTTGGGCGGAGGAAATAAAATGTATAATTATATGCTTAATTGTAAAACACTTGGCAAAACTGTAACTGAAAAAGACCTGGGTGTATTGTTGGACGACAAGCTCACGTTTAGTGGCCAGTGTCAGGCAGCTGCTGCAAAGGCAAATAAAATAATGGGATACATTAAAAGAGGCATAGATGCTCATGAGGAGAACATAATTTTACCTCTATACAAGTCACTAGTGCAGCCACACTTAGAATACTGTGTACAGTTCGGGTCTCCGGTGTATAAGAAAGACATAGCTGAACTAGAGCGGGTGCAGAGAAGAGCGACCAAGGTTATTAGAGGACTGGGGGGTCTGCAATACCAAGACAGGTTATTACACTTGGGGTTATTTACTGTGGAAAAACGAAGGCTTAGGGGTGATCTTATTACTATGTACAAGTATATGAGGGGACAGTACAAAGTCTACTGATCTTTTTACTCTGAGGCCAGAGACGGGGACAAGGGGACATCTTCTACGTCTGGAGGAAAGAAGGTTTAATCATAATCACAGACGGGGATTCTTTACTGTAAGAGCAGTGAGACTATGGAACTCTCTGCCACATGATGTTGTAATGAGTGATTCACTACTAACATTTAAGAAGGGCCTGGCTGCCTTTCTTGAAAAGTATAATATTACAGGTTATATATACTAGATTCCTTGATAGGGCGTTGATCCAGGGAACTAGTCTGATTGCCGTATGTGGAGTCAGGAAGGAATTTTTTTCCCCAATGTGGAGCTTAGTGTTTGCCACATGGGTTTTTTTTGCCTTCCTCTGGATCAACATATTGGGCTATGGGTTGAACTAGATGGACTTAGTCTTCCTTCAACCTTAAAAACTATGTTACTATGTTACTGTTTGCAAATCCAGTCCCAGCCAACTTCGCCAAAGTGGGTGGGTCAAGTATAAGTAAGGGCTATCCAGGTGCCTGTACCCTCTACAGCACATTATCCTATAATAATACCAAATGCCGCATTAAAAAAAATTATTTGGAGTGCTTCTTTAGGTAGTAAGATCTATGCATACAGTATCTAAATACAAAGTGAGTAATGCTGTATCTTTGCAATCTTTGAAGGACTTTACAAAGCTGCTCTGAAGATTGTTCTCTCTCCCTGACATTTTAGTGGAGCTAAAAGAATTAAATTTCATGAGACAGAAACGATTTTCAGCAAAATCAAACACAGTAATAGCTTCTTCGTGACACTTCTTACCGACGACGAGAACGGAGCCGAGTGGTCCGAAGTTAGAGGTAATTTGACTTCCATACTAATGTAATTGAGATGCTTTTAGGAGAAGGTCAACATCAGTCATGATTAAAAACAATCATAGTGGGGTAAGGTAAGTATGGTCAAGTTTTACCCATGCCTCCCTATGACTAAAGCTGCTCATGCACTTTAGATGGCTGTTGACTTACCATTTGGCCAGTGGCTATCTCCTCCGACTCTCCCTTACATATGAGCACTCCTGTGTCCTCTTTGACAGACTGACTCCTCTGATGGCTCATCTCTTAGGAATTAAAAGGATCAGCAGTCCGAAATTAGACATGTCAGCATCAGTACTTCCTGCAACATCTTCTGTTGGGGTCTCCATACATATTAGATTGTTGGCCGCAAGCGTCAATATCAGTGGGTTCAGCAGACATTAGTCCAGTGTTATACGGGAACCTTAAGGATGTGCTCATCCGAAACGCGTCGTCCGGCTCTGTCTGATTGTAACACCTATATGGTGCATTTTTTTTAATCTGACCTAATATATTACTGGATTTTACTTTTACATTTTGGAATTATTATATCCTTGTATTATGTTGGATTACGGGGATGAAGCTAATTTTTTTTTGTAGGATTAATAGAAGTAGGAGATGGGAGTTGTAGTTTTAATGCCCCCTAACACATCAGTGGAGATGAGCAAATCGATCCTCAAATTATCGGGTTTGAGTCGAATTTCCTGAAATTTGCGGTTTCATACAAATTTGAACATTTTGAGATTCATTTCACAGATCACTAATAAAAGAAAAAATTGCACTATTCCTCACACGGCTGAAGTATAAGGGTATGTGCCCCACAATCTGGAGCCGCCTGCGGCCCCGACGCTTCAGGACAGCCGCGCGGCTTCCGCCCTCATTATGCAAATGAGCGACCGTGATTTTTTTTTTCACAAGCGGACTTTCTTCATTGATGTTAATCTATGGGGAAAGTCCACATGCGGACCCGCAAGAGAAATTAACATGCTGCAAGTCTGAAAGATGAGGCGCATGTCAGTTTCCGCGGGTGATCCGCAGGCGCACAGAGACGCATAGTGGTCATTGGATTTCTAGAAATCCCATCCACTATGCTGCAACATCTGGACGCTGGGAGTTTGATGCTGCATAAATACCAGGTTCAAACCCGCAATGGCTCCTGATCGTGTGCACATACCCTAACAGAGTGAGCTAACGTCATTTTGCTTTGCAACACGGCTTCTCCATAATGCCCTGCAGCTATGACATCATACAGATTACCTTGTACAGTGGTGGTCAGTACCGCGGCCATCACAGATCAGCGGCTCCCAGCAGAGCACAGTTTGTATGGTAGAGTCATTTTTCATCTCCAGAGTCCCTGGGTTGGTCTCTTTCTTCAGTAGAGTGTAAGCTCTTATGGTCAGTGGGATCCTCTCTCTCTCTCCTATCAAGTGTAAGCTCTTATGGTCAGCAGGGTCCTCTCTCTCTCCTATAGAGTGTGAGCTCTTATGGACAGCAGGGTCCTTTCTCTTCTGTAGAGTGTAAGCTCTCATAGCCAGCAGGGTCATCTCAATGTCCTATAGAGTGTAAGCTCTTATGGTCAGTGGGATCCTCTCTCTCCTGTAGAGTGTAAGCTCTTATGGTCAGTGGGGTCCTCTCTCTCCTGTAGAGTGTAAGCTCTTATGATCAGCGGGGTCCTCTCTCTCTCTCCTGTTGAATGTAAGCTCTTATGGTCAGTGGGGTCCTCTCTCTCTCTCCTGTAGAGTGTAAGCTCTTATGGTCAGTGGGGTCCTCTCTCTCCTGTTGAGTGTAAGCTCTTATGGTCAGCAGTGTCCTCTCTCTCTCTCCTGTAGACTGTAAGCTCTTATGGTCAGCGGAGTCCTCTCTCTCCTGTAGAGTGTAAGTTCTTATGGTCAGTGGGGTCCTCTCTCCCACTACCTCGCCTAACATTTTCCTCGCTGGGCCCAGCCAACTGCCTATCCCCCACCCCATCCGCTAATGACCCCGCGGGCGACAAACCATACATAGACGCATACTCACCAAGCTGTGTCCCCGCCAGCCGTCTTCTCCATAATCCAATCCGACCGACTCCTGCCGCTCAAGGCCCGCGCCCCTGGCCTCCTCGTCACCAGGGGGGACCCGAGCCCATGCCGATATCCCCGCCGTTCGTCTACCGCTTGTCCCTGCTCCGGTCCTCACCGCCATCCGTGTAACTCCGTGATTTTCGGACCCGGTCTCCCTAGCCCGATTCGTGCTGGTCCGTGGATAACTGCCAGGCAACCCCGTGCCGCTGCCTGCCGCTCCATCACTCTGCATGGTATGACTTGGGCCAGGCAGCAGGTCCTGGAATTGCTGCTGCCTGCCCGTGTACCTCCGCTGCTGTCTTCCCCCACTGGTCTGTCTGGCAGGCACCCCGACAGGCACATCGCCAGGTGTGCCTGCCGCGCTGGTGGTCCCTCCATTCCCTGCATTAGAATTGGCGCTCTTTTTCCTTTTAAATATCCGATGCCTTGAATCGCCGCCGGATCTTCGAGCTGGGGGCGTGTCCATGCGCCCGCCGCTCATTGGCTGTGCGTCCCTGCCATCTGTATCCGGGGCCGGAAATGACGTAGGCCGCATTTCCGGTGAGGCTCCGCCCCCCCGGATGATGCGCCTGCAGCGCGGGCCTTGCTTCCGGCGCGGCCTGGGCTCTGGTACTGTGGCGCACCGCCGGAGCAGGCCGCACCACAACGGAGCAGGGCACTTCAGTCGTGGACCGCGACCCGATGCTGGAGGAGCCCGCAGACCGGCTGGGCGGATTGCTGCCGCGGCGGGCACGCCGGCGGGGGATTCCGCCGGCATGCTCAGCGGACGCAGGGTCCCCTGAGGGGCTCCGCAGCCTGCGCCTGCTGCCCGTACTGACCATCTCCGGGGAAAGCCTCTCGGGGGGCCCGTCCTCCTGGCGATTCTTCCGGATTCCTTCCCCGGCATTCCCCAGCAATCCGGACAGCTGGGACTCGAGCCACCCTCCTCACCTGGATCTGGCAGTCTCCCTCAGCCTGGGACTCCACGGACTCCATAATGGCCAGAAAAGTGTCCAAACAATTGGAAAAAAAGGTAAGGTAATTTTTTTTGTGTGGTGCTCCAGAACTTTTCCCTATGACTTCTTACTAATGAATAGTGATGAGCGAGCATACTCACAAGTACTCGGTACTCGCCCGAGCTTCTCAGTACTCAAGATGCTCGGAGCTCACCGAGTACTTACGAGATGCTCGGGCGGATGCTCAGGTCCCCTCCCTGCATGTTTAGAGCACCAATGAACATGCAGGGATTGCCTGCCGCTCACTGTAATGTTGCAGCCATGTTGCTTGTGGCATTACAGTGATTGGCTGGCCGCACAGCGTCATCAGGTCTATATCAGACCTGTCGCCGCTGTGATCATTAGTCTACTCCATAATCAGGCAGTGTATGGAGAGGTGCTGCTGAGCTAGGGAGAGATTTGGTTGTGTATTAGGTAGTGTAGGGAGAAAACAAGTACACTACACATATCCATCTCAACAAACAGTCCTTCTGAGGACTAATCCATCTGCAGAGATATCCCGCAGGCAGTGTAAATAGGCAGGCAGGTGTGGCGCCCCTGAGGGTTCGACCGCCACAGGAATGCTGCACTTCTTTAATGGAGTGTGGTGTTCCTCCTCTGAGGTAAGTCCGGTGCGATGGTAGTTACCTTGTTTTGCATCCAACACCACATTTCCACCAGAGGGAGCTAGTATGCACTAGGTGCTGCTCCCCTGGTTACAGGAAGACTGGGGAACACAAAGTGGTAGGAACCAGTTAGTGGGTGTGGGTGGAGGAACAGTTAGTTAGTGACACTTCTAATTTCATATTTAATAGAATGCCATCTTTGATCTTGGTCTCTTGCTGGTCCTTTTGGTTCTGTGTGGACCTGTCCTTCTAAGTGGTCGTACTGTGCTGTCAAAATACTGTTTGTAAAGTGACTTCCCTCCGGGAGCGCAGATCCTGTGTGGGCCTGCACCGGCATGGGACACAGCCCTCATACCCCGATCTATGGGACGAGAGGTAGGTTGCAGACGAGGAATGTCTCAACCCGGCCAAGGACCAGGATCAAGAAGGCCCGGGAGCTTTAGAGTGTGGCTCCCTAGCAAATGGGTCCCGAGGAGGATGCAGACGGAGTGGAGTACGCCACCTGTCCTCGCCTACCTGATCTATTCAGAGGGATTCCGGCTGCAAGAGGGGTACCGGCCCCCGACACCCGACCTTATACTCTATGTCCAGGACGGGAAAGCCCGGTTAGGCCCTGAGGATCCCGCCGGGCTTGGGATGGAGAGGAATTGCCACCCGAGCCATACACCTGAGAGGAGCTCAGAGGGAGACCCGGCCTATCTACACACGCACAGACGGGAAGGGGTAAAGTCTGTAGTGCAGGAACACTCTGGTCTAGGGATGCTACCAAACACTGGACTTCCTCAGAGGTAGTCGTACCCCCGTCCCTGGTGGCCGCAGGACTCCGCGAGGAACAGGGAGAAGCCTTGCTCTGCTTATGAGAACTGTGAGTAAAGCCTTGGAAATTCATCCCTATGGCCTCCGGACTGTTCATTACGCGCCATACCGTGCGACGCCGCGTCCCTACTCCCACACTACTACCCCCCCTTCATCCTGACTTGCCTGCCCTGAGGCCGCGCTCCGCCTGTGGGGAGCAGCGAGAACTTTAGCCGCCGTGACATCCGGCCTCAGCGGACTGCAGCGGCGCTGGTGGCGCATCACCAGACACCACAGGTGGCGTAGTCAACAATTACCACTCAACACGGAAAGCCCTAACATCATTTTCAATGTGACGGCCCTGGGCACAGAACGGGTCCAGGCCACGACTGCATCCCCGTTCTCAACATCTGACCCGGCTCCGAGTACCCCATCTTCCCAGGGCAGGGCTTGCGAGTGTCACACAGGCAGTGTGTATAGCAGACTGCAATGCATATAGCACAAGAGGCTCCATTCCAGTTCTGCCTTCTGCTGCTGTTAGATATCTCTATACAAAGGCCCAGGTCTCAGGAGCCAGGAATAATTTTTTTTGCATCTTAATCCTCATTATTTGCTTAAAAAGCAATCCAGAGAACACCTTTTTTTCTGAACCATTTGCTTGTTGGCACTGCAGAATACAGCCAAGTCCTTTCCATATTACAGCGCTAAAAATCCAGCTATTTAAAACTGTGGTTTGTCCGTCACAGGGATCACATATAATTGCGCTGAAAAACTGTCATTTCTGGCCTCCATTCAAAATTTTTTCAGTGTGTCAGTAAAGTTTTTGACACCGGTTTGCTGTTCAAAATAGTTACCTACAGGCCAGGTATTTAAAACTGTGGTTTGTCCGTCACACAGATCACTTATGCGTTTTCTGAAAATTCTGCCATATTTAGCCTCCATTCTAATTTTTTTTCAGTGTGTCAGCAAAGTTTTTGACACCGGTTTGCTGTTCAAAATAGTTGCTGTCGTCACTGCATTCTGGGTCTTCTATCCTTTGGATTACGATATCGGAGAGAATGAGACACAGGACAGGATGTTTGTGTCTTAAACATGCTCTAAACTTTATTACAAAACACAGGGTTGATATACACTCTGAAGGCAGGAAACAGATTTACCATTTATGGTTTGATTATACAGTTTAGCTGAACAAGCGAAAAAGCTAGTTTCTGTATGCTTTAAAATATTTAATTAGACGTATCTGGCTAGCAAGGCCACATTATCTTCTTGCAAGAACACATTATTGCTACAAGAAGAAACATCTGGCCAGGGAGGACACGTTATCTTCTTAGCAAGAACACGCTATTGATACAAGAAGGAACATTTCAGCTTGCTGTTGTTTTCACCTAAAATAACTGTCAGACTTATATAGCATAGATGGGGTCTTTAAACTTGAGGGACTCCATCTTCTGCTATAACATTACCTACAGGCCAGGTATTTAAAACTGTGGTTTCTCCGTCACACGGATTACATATAACTTCGCTCCAAATTCAGCCATTTGTAGTGACCGTGGAAAATATTGTCCTCCATTTAAAATGGGCAAGGCAGGTGGCAAGGGACGGGGAACTGCATGTGATGGTGATGGCGCATGCAGAGGCCGAGGCCGTGGGCAAGCTGAAATTGTGCCACAACAAACACCCACATCTTCTCCCCCGACCTTCCTGTCCCAATTCGTAGGGGACCGCAGCACACCACTATTGAACCCAGAGCAGTGTCAAAACGTTGTTGGTTGGAGAGCGGATAATGCTTCCAGTCACTTTGCCACCACCACCACCCTGTCTTCCACATGGTCAAGTCTCAGTAGCTGTAAGTCTGGACTGCATATTCCTCACCCTGATCCTCCTTCCTCCCACCATGCCAAGTGCCCGGAGACAACTGATTCCACACTTGGACACTCTGAAGAGCTGTTCACTTTTCCATTTATAGATTCGGGCCTCTCTCCCGGTCCACTTGAAACGAGGCAAGAGGAGATCGCATGTAGCGATGCCCAAATATTTGAGCATCCATGGTCACACGAAGGCGACGGTGGGAAAGTGTCACAAGAGGTGGACGATGATGAGACACAATTGCCAGAAAGTCAGGAGGAGGACCAGGGTGCAGAAGTGGAAAACGAGGTGGTGGATGATATAGTAACTGACCCAACCTGGCAGGAGGACATGCAGAGCGAGGACAGCAGCACATGTGGCGCCCCTGAGGGTTCGGTCGCCACAGAGTTTTTGCATCTCGTCCAGAGATGTGGTACCTCACTCTCAGGTAAAGAAGGAGTATGGCTCAGGACCCTAACACTACATCCACTACACCACATTTCCGGGGGACAGAGCGAGATTGCTCCTACGGGAGAGCACAGTCCCTGATCCCTGGCTGGAGTGGGGAGGAACCACTTAGAGAGGGGGAACTATGTAGTGGATGGGGTGGAGGACGTAGATCCTGGGAGCACTTGTAGAAGGAGGTATAAAAACAGGGAACCACCTTAGATCAAGGTTCAGAGAGTTCAGTCAGAAGTGACAGGGAGCAGAGGCTCTGTACGAGCTCTGCTCCACAGGCGGGTCAAGTCAGGAGGCCTGAGCCTGAGAGAGAGGAAAGGGAGCAGTACGGCTCCAGGAATGAGGAGAGAAGGGACCCTATGGGTATGGGCCGTGCAGCAAGCCACCCGTACGCCCGCCGCTACAAGGAGGTAGGGGGGTCAGGCCAGAAGAAGGGAACCGGTCCCTCAACTAGCACAGAGCTACAAGGCCCAACTAGGAAACCGGAGGCTGCTGCATTTCAAGTACTGCAGACCACAAGTCCACACCAGTACACTAAGAAGGTAGCCACATAGGATCCAGGGGACAGAACACACGTCGCCCGCCAAGGCCCGAGGGTACCGGATAGAAGCGTCGCTAGGTGTGAGGTGCAGGAAGAGGCCAGAGGAAGGTACACAGAACGGGGTCCTGATAAGTGCTCTGGAAATACCTGAGGGTGGACTGAACCCCTCACTGAGTACGCACAGCACGAAGGGGGAAGATTGCTTGGTACCTGTAATATGAACTACAACAACAGTGAGTAAAGACCCTGGGACTGCACTATCTTGCCTCTGTGTTCCTTGCGGCGCCAGCACTCACAACACTAGAACGCCCTGCAAAATCACCATCATCATCCAGTCACGCTGCCCTAAAGCTACACTCCTCCTGTGGGGAGTCACATCACCTTGCTGCACATACCACCAACTTCAGCGGACTGCTCCGCAGCGGCTGTTACCAATAACCGCATTCCACAGGTGGCGTAGTCGGACATTAACATTTGTACACATAGACTACCCCCTTGGTTTGACCGCCCTGGGTCACGGACCGGGTCGCCGCCACGGTGACTACAACCCCCAGCATCTACAAGGCCCAGCTCCGGGTACCCCACGGCCCAGGGGGCGCGTCACACACAGGGGGAGGGAGGCAGAGCACCCCAACAGGCAGGAAGAAGCAGTGTGGTGGCCGCAGACAGAAGGCAGGCAGCCGTTCCTCGCAACACCAACACAAAGGAAGTTGCCAGTACAACTGTTAGGTCTTCCCGAGTCTGGTTATTTTTTAAAGACTGTGCCGATAACCCCAAAAAGGCCATTTGCACCACCTGCCAGGCCAGCATCAGCAGGGGTGGCAAAACGACCAGCCTGACCACCACCAGCATGATCAGGCATATGGCAGCAAAGCACCCAACTTTGTGGGTCGAACCGCAGGGTCCAGGAACAGTGTCTGCGGGTGGCACCATTGCTTCTCCCGCTGTTGTGCATGCAAGCCAATCCCCTGTCCATGGTGCATGCGAAGATGCCTCCTGCCCTGCCCTTGCACACTCTCAAGTAGCAGTATCAGGAAGCACGTCCACGTCCTTGTCCCAGCGCAGCGTTCACTTGTCCATACCCCAGTCCTTGTAACACAAGCGCAAATACGCAGCCAACGCCCCAAAGGCCACAATACTAATTTCCCACATTTCACGACTGCTTGAGCTCGAAATGTTGCCTTTTAGGCTCGTGGAGATGGAAGCATTCCGCAACTTGATGGCGGGGGCCGTCCCTCGGTACTCGGTCCCCAGCCACCACTATTTCTCCTGGTGTGCCGTCCCCGCATTACACAAGCACGTGTCCCAAAACATTAGCAGTGCCCTCAACAACGCAGTTACCGAGAAAGTCCACCTAACCACAGACACGTGGATAAGTGCTTGTGGGCAGGGACGGTACATCTTGCTGACGGCACACTGGGTTAACATAGTGGAAGCCGTGACCCAGTCGGACCTTGGGACGGAACACGTCCTCCCAACGCCAAGGATTGAATGCCCTAGGTCAATCAGGGTTGCCCCCACAGTCTACAGCTCCTGCACCTCATCCTCCTCAGCCTCCTCCTCCTCTTCAGCCTCCATCTCCAAAATGACCACATCAGTCACAAGCTGGAAGGACTGCAGCACTGCCTCGGCCAAGCGGCAGCAGGCTGTGTTGAAGCTAATATGCTTATGTGACAAACCTGCAAAATGCTAAAGAGTTGTGGACAGCTCTGAAAGAGCAGGCAGATCTGTGGCTCACACCGCTGAACCTGAAGCCAGGCATGGTCGTGTGTGTAAATGGCCAGAACCTGGTGGCGGCTCTGAGGCGAGGCGAGCTCACACACATACCATGCCTGGCCCATGTGCTTAACCTCGTGGTTCAGCGATTTCTCAAATCCTACCCAAAGCTGCCGGATCTGCTTGTTAAAGTACGCTGCCTGTGTGCCCATTTTAGAAAGTCAACTACAGCTTCCGCCGCCCTTGTCGTGTTTCAGCGCATTTGCAGCTTCCAGCTCACTGACTGGTGTGTGATGTTCCCACATGTTGGAACTCTACACTGCTAATGTTGGGAAGGATTTGTGAGCAGAAGAGGGCAGTTGTTGAGTACCAGCATCAACAAGGCCGTCAGTATTAAGTTCTGACTCCACACATAAGACCTCAGGAGTGGACATGATGTCAGACATATGTACCATACTCCAAAACTTTGAGGACTTCACTAAAATGGTGAGCGGCGATGACGCCATAATTAGCGTCACCATCCTGCTTCTCTGACTTCTGAAACACTCTACTCAAAATCAAAGAGGATGCCTTGCAGGCTTAGCACGATGAGATGGAGCAAGGAACCATACAGGGTGATTATACACGGCCCAGCCTCATCTCATCCCAACGTGGATTGGGTGACAATGAGGAAGAAGAGGAGAAGGAGAAAGAACAGGAGCTAGTTTCATGCGCTATAGACAGTACTACCTGCACAACTGTCTTACCGTCTGTTCAGCGTGGATGGCCTGAGGACAGAGAGGAGGAGGAGGAGAGCATAGTCAGTCGTCCTCTTGGTGAGGACACGGAAGTCTTGCCTGTTAGCAGTCTGGCACGCATGGCTGAGTTTATGTTACGCTGTCTTTCCCATAACCCTCGCGTTCTCAAAATTTTGGGTGACAGTCATTACTGGTTGATGACACTTCTAGACCCACACTACAAGGAGAACTTTCTAGCTCTTATTCCTGAGGCGGACAGGTCTACAAAAATGGGGCAGTACCAAAGGCCGTTGTTGCGGAACTATTAGAAAATTTCCCATCTGAAAACGCTGGCGGCAGAGGTCACAGTTCGTTGGACAACCAAGGAGTACAGGCGAGAGAGACACAACTCCAATCCAGCAGAGGCAGGGGAACACTGTCAAAGTTCTGGGAGAATTTTCTCAGCCCCTCCCATCGCACAGGCCCTGAGGCACGGGGCACTCTCACAAGGAGTGCAAAGTTTGGGAAGATGCTGAGGGAGTACCTTGCCAACCGTACCAACATCCTCCATGATTCCTCTGTGCCTTATAATTATTGGGTATCCAAGCTGGATACGTGGAATGAACTGGCTTTCTACGCCTTGGAGGTCCTGGCCTCTCCTGCCACTAGCGTTTTATCAGAGCGGGTTTTTAGTGCTGCTAGTGGAATTATAACTGATAAGCGCATCCGCCTGTCAACTGAAAATGCTGACAGGCTAACTCTTATAAAAATGAACAAGGGCAGGATTGGGCCAGACTTCTCAACACCACCGAATGATAGCAGCGTAACATAAACTCAAATCCAGTGTCTTTTTTGGGAGGTGTATTCCCATGCACCTTTTCACACCCACACATGGGTATACGCTTCCTGTTTTTGGCTATTTGCTCTTGTCCTCCTCCTTCTCCTCATCCTCCAACACCATATCACCAGGGTGACCGTGGTCCGTGATGCAACACCCACTGAATTTTTTTAAAAGGTGTTTATGATGCCCGTAAAAAATTTTTTTTATGCAGTATGTTCATGTATACCCCCCAGGAGTAAATGTTTGTCAGCCCATAAACTTAGTGCATGGGCATTACAAGTATAGGAGACCCACTCCTTTCTAATGGGAACATTTTTTATGAGGCCCTTTTCCACGTCTCTTCCAAGGGGCATTGGAGTGCCTCCAAATTTTTGGCAGCCCTTGCATTCATTGCATAGGCCAACACTATGGGAGACCCACTTCCTAATAATGGGAAAAAATTTTCATGAGGCCCTCTACGTTTCTTCCAAGGGGCATTAGAGTGCCTCAAAATTTTTGGCAACCCTTGCATTCACTGCATAGGCAAACACAATGGGAGACCCACTTCCTAATAAAGGGAACATTGTTTTCAGGAGGCCCTCTGACTTCCACGTGTCTTCCAAGGGGCATTGGAGTGCCTCCAAATTTTTGGCAACCCTTGCATTCACAGCATAGGCAAACACAATGGGAGACCCACTTCCTAATAATGGGAACATTGGTTTCAGGAGGCCCTCCTCTAAGTCTCTTCAAAGGGGTATTGGGATGCGTCCAAATTTTCAAAGTGGTATTGGGGTGCGTCCAAATTTTGGGCAGCCCTGCCACTCACTGCATATGCAATAACAGTATAGGAGACCCACTCTTTAGTAATGGGAACAATAAACATAGCCGGCTGATGGCTCTCTAAGAATAGTGAGGGCCGACTGCTGGCCCTTTAAGAATAGTAAAGGCCGCCTGATAGCCTTATAAAAATAGGCCTTGTGACTTTCAGAGTCCCTCCTTCATAAATGAAACACGATGTGCCTGATGATATCTCACACACCACATGGCCAGATAAGGTTGTAAAATGTTAAAATGACATTTCCCGGTGAATGCATTAGTCACGGTTGAAAGCAATGCAAAAGTGCAAAAACGCATCAAAAACTCTACGTGCGAGCATAGCCCAAGATGTGGAGGAGTATTTTTGTTTTGGTTATTTATTTTGCTTTATATATAAGTCATTACCCTGGAAAGGATGTTCCTTAACATATTTCCCAGGAAAATCCATTTTGGTTTCGTTTTTGTATGTTTTATTATGAATCCGTAAAAGTGGCGTAATACCTCTGACAACGTTGTTCACAGCAGTGACCTGGGAGTCAGAAATGCTTCCAGGGGTCTTCCCCATGCTGTTCACATGTCATTTGTGCACTGTTCCCATCGATTTGGGCAATTTTTAAGACCTCTGCAGACCGCCGGGGGGAGCCGCCTGAAAAGTGCTTGAGTTTCCCATAGACTTACATTGGGCTCGTTGGTTGGGTCGAGCACCCGAGTATTCCAATGTGCTCGACCCCAGCATCAAGCACCCGAGCATTTTAGTGTTCGCCCATCACTACTAATGAATAAAAATGTCTGCATTGCAGATGTCTAAAATTGCCCATTATATGCACGTGAGATAGCTAAAGAACACCGGTCACTTGCCATAAAAATGTATTTTTTTAAGCAGGTGTAAATGCAGCTGTTCTCCAGAATCCGGCGTTGTTTGTATTTTGTTTCTGCTCCTCTCCGTTCCCGAGATATGTCCCTACCTTCTCTGTATATAAATCTAGTCTTTTCCGGGTAGGCTATTCTTCATGGGTGTATTCTTGAAGACCACTCCCAGTTGGCTAAAAATACTACATTTTTTGTACAGAAAATAGAGGGCCGTATCTCAGGAATAAAGAAGCTCAGAAAGAAAAGAAAAAACATACCAGATTCAGAACAACGCCATTTACACCAGGTTAAAAAATAAATAAAATCCTATTTATGACACGTTACCGGTCCTCTTAAAGCATTAATACCATAGAAAATAATATACATATATATTTTTAATATTCAACTTTGTCCACGTCAGCTCAAAATACATGTCCAAAATTGAGTTAATGCAAAAAGCAAAAAAAGAAAAGGAAAATCCATCGACTAAGTAAATAGATTTCCCAATCCAATAATACACAGCAGTGCAGAAAAGATACTCTGTCCTTTTAATGATCGCATCCATCATCGTCACTGCTTTCTGGAAGATGATCTTACGACCGCGTACGGGATTCAATGGCAATTTAATTAAAACACATAACAAAGGCTAGCTAATGAAGTAAAAGACACGAGCCGAGAAAGAAAGAAAAATAAAACACTTTAGAAATTGAGAAAAAGGAAAGAAAATAAATCCGTACAATCACGAAAAGGTCACGAGGAGCATTTTACGGGACTTGTTTTTAGATTTTTACTGGACCCGATGGAACATTTCCACTTCAGTTGAGATCAGGTTGAACCTGAATCTTGGTGATTTTTTGACTATTTGTAGTCTTTTGACATTATAAGTAAAGGGCGATATGACCACGAGACATTTTATGTTCTTTACACAGAACATTTGATGTAAAAAGGTGGAACTGATCTGTTGTCCTAAAGATAAGTTGTATTTCTAAATAACTATTTTCTGATAAAACTACCTCCCTCTTCCATTAAAAGCTATGAGCGAAAAAGCTTGATGTATTTTAGAAAATAAAAAGGTAGTAATATTGGGATATTTTTAGAGATAGAGAAAAGGTTGTAGGAACTTACAAAAGTAAGTAATGTTGTTACAAAAAAATAGACTAAAAATAGTTTTAAAGTTTTTGAAAAAAAAAATTGATTTTGTTCTAAGTTCCTTTCATCCTCCAGTGCAATACCCTGCTGGTTATGCTGACCAGTTCATCCTCTTGAGCCTTATTTTACTTATGTTTTTTGATGAAGGAAAAAATCACTAAAATAAGTATGAATTACGAGGCTTTATACCTTAATGTTTACCTTTTAATACCATATTTTTGGGTTCAAAAGTCAGTGCTGTTCTGCCAATGATCTAAGACTAAACTCCTCCATAAATCAATTTTCCGATTCTCCGTCTCCAAGTCTCTTCTCAGGCTGTGTGCGCACTATGCGTTTCTTAAGCGTTTCCGCAGTGGCAATTCCGCTGCAGAAACGCTTAAAAAACGCTTGGTAGAAGGTCTGCAATGTTCCCCAATGATAATCCGCATGTGCTGTGCACATGCTGCAGAAATTTCCGCTGCGGATTACCATTGCGGAAGAATCCGCATCACTATCAATTATTTTGCATAATTGCCGCCATTGACTTGCATTGAATCGCTTTATATATGCATGACTACATGTGCACATGTGGATTACATGCGTTTCAATGTGCGGATGGTACCCGGGTCTGGAGAAGAGGAGACTCTCCTCCAGACCCAGGTACCATAATACCTGTAAAAAAAAAGAATTAAAATAAAAAATATACATTATACTCACCTTCTGATGGCCCCCGGTCTCCATAGTGATAAGTCCTGGTTTCCCGGCAGCTTGCGATGGTCTAAAAGGACCTGCCATGATGTCATTTAGTCATGTGACAGGTCACGTGACCGCTGACATTGGCGGTCGCGTGACCTGTCACATGACTAAATGACGTCATGGAAGGTCCTTTTACACAACCACCGGGAAGACTGGACACATCAGATAAGGAGACCGGGGGCCATCGGAAGGTGAGTATATGTTTTTTTGTTTTTTTTTTTACCTTTTTTTTTTTTTTAACTAGCTTGGCCACACTATATAAATCCATGCCGGTTGCATGGATTTATATAGTGTGATCAAGTTGTCAAGCACTTTCCAAGAGATGCTAAAATCGCTTAGAAAGCGCTTGACAACCCGCATGCGGAAATGCATGTGAAGAACGCTTCACATCCGCTTGTCCCTGGCAGGAAAAACGCATGTAAAATCTGCATGTACAATCCGCATGTACAATCTGCATGTACAATCCGCATGTACAATCCGCATGCGTTTTTTCTGCCAGGGAGATGCGGAAACGCTCAGGAAAAATCTGGAGCATTTCTGCATCGTGGGCACTTAGCCTCAAGCAACACTACTTCTCCGGAATGTGCTACCACAAACATTCAGAATAATTTCTCACATCCACAGTTAAAGGGACATTATCATAAAATGACTGATTATTATTTTTTTTTATAAATCATGTTTTTATGTTAAGTTTTAAAATATTTTTAGCCATGTTTTTTTGTTTATTTTTTCATAATAAACTCTTCATGAAAAAAATATTATTTTTCCAACTTTTACACTGAACACTTGGGTTCTTTTAGCTTCATACATCTTGCCCTCTTAGAAGAGTTTTCAGCAGCCTCCTTATCAGCAGAGGAAGGACACAGCTAATAACAGAGGATCCACCAATCACAACAGACAATGTTACAGCCCCCCCTGCCCTCTCTCCCTTCACAATCACCTTTGCACGTGCTCATTATACA
The DNA here is from genome assembly GCF_046119375.1 of Phyllobates terribilis. NCBI lineage: Eukaryota > Metazoa > Chordata > Amphibia > Anura > Dendrobatidae > Phyllobates > Phyllobates terribilis. The sequence goes on from NW_027362768.1 coordinate 150,567,080, forward strand.
TTTTAATACGAAAGACAGTCGGGTCTGACTTTTATGGCTATTCACATGTGTTGTTTCCTGAGACCATGGGGGCACATATTATTGGTGCAACCTGTGCCCAAGAAATAAGTGGCTCCACTTCCACCTCCAAAGCTGTTGGAGTTGTACATTATGGTGAGTTTTTGGATTACAGGGGCCCTCTTCTGCCTGTGTCTGCTCCTGCCTGAAACAAAAGGAAGTTTGAGTCTAAAAAATGCCCCAGTGGCCAGTGTGAAAATTGCAAGATTTATTTTTTCTATTTTTAATACAGATCATTATATATATATATATATATATATGTACACGTTTTTTTAAAGAAACGGTCTGCAGAGAATACAGAGATTTTAATCGTCTGCTGGTTTGTTCTGAGAGGGCATGGCTTAATTATATTTTCTTCCTTCTGTAAGTAAAGCTAAGGGGGGACTTAGCTAGTTTTCTTACTTCCAGATAAAGGACTATGATGGTTGTGAAAAGAGGAAAGACAATCTTCTGAAGCAATAAGGAATATATAATCATCTCTAAATTTTAATTGTAATATGAGACAAAAAATAATCAAAATAATCAAAGAAAAGAAGGAGATTAAGGGATTTTTTAAAAATATTTTGTTTTGTGAATTTTTTATATTTTGTTTTGCATAAGATACTATACTGAGTAGAGCCTGCCTGCGTTATGTTGGATGGTGCCCTGCTGGGTACTCCAAACAATGTATGAGTAACCATGCAACACCATGCCATATATTGCCCAAATAACACTGCCTTACAGCTTAAATCACAGTAATATGTAATTATGCCACATTGGTAAAAATTATCATACAGCTTTATAATGTGCCTAAATACTGTAATAAAGTTCCCAAATTGTATCAACATACTCTGAACTAAAAATAAAGTGCTGTACAATATGTAAATTATTACCAATACAGTTCCCGATGATGCAAATCAGGGGTGTAAGACCATTGGTTGCGTCTGCCTGCAGGAATGAGTGAGGCATCCTGTGAGACTAGTTGCAGACTCCTAAAGTCAGTCATAGTAACTAATGAGGCAGCACCTAAATATCTGCAAACAGCCACCGATATGTAATATGCCAAATATTTCTCCTGAATTCATGTTAAAGGGGTTGTCCGGCCTTAGGGTGCAAGTCTGCAGTCACTTTATGAGACTTCAGAATTGTGAATCCTCGTAGTGCGCACACTGTGAGCTTTGAGGATTCTCTGGTGCCCGCAAGTATGTGATTTGCATATATGCGGTTATGTGCCGACTAGACGTTCAAGTGTATTGAGCGAGGGTGGACACAGTCTAGTCGGATTGTGTCTGGAAGTATGCAAATACTCCAGCGGGCGGTCTTGTGACCGTAAGTATGCAATTTGCATACTTCCAGCCACATTCCAACTAGACGTGTCCAGCCTCACTCAATACATTTGCATTGAGCGTGGCTGCACACGTCTAGTTGGCACGTGACAGTGACGCGCCTCCTGGGCCTGTGCTGTGCAGGGGAACCCGGAACCGGACCTGTTGTAGAATGCTGGGGGTTGTAGTCTCCGTGTGGCGGTGACCCGGTCCGTGCCCAGGGTGGTCAAACCAGTGGCAGTCTTAATGTATAGCAAATGTCCGACTACGCCACCCGTGGATTGTGGTCAGTGGGGACCGCCGCTGCGCTGCCGACCGCTGAGGCTGATGTTGTTTGCGCAGCCGAGTATGGGATAACTCCCCACGGGAGAAGTATTGCCTCAGGGCAGCTAATGTGAGAGATGATGGGAGTGATGGTGTGAGGGTCCCAGTGCTAATGGTGCTGGTGCGGCAAGGAATCACAGAGACGTGAGGTGCAGTTCAGGGTCTTTACTGATGGTACAAGGCAGACCCTCCCGGGAGTACTGGCTAGTATAAGGGGCCTGGTCAGTCTGCGAGCAAGCAGGAGTTCCCCTGGCCAGGTGGAGTTGTAGGCCTCCCCGTTTATCTGCACTCTTCCTGGCTACCTTGCTGTCAGCGGTTACAAGTAGCCCACGTCCCTGAGTATACCGTGTGGTGCTCACCCGTATGGCTGGTGACTTGGGGCCTTCTGTTAGCCTCCGCTCCTGGATGGCGGCGCTGGTCCCTTCTTTGTGACTGAGCCTCCGGGCTTCTATGGCCAGAGGACCTGGAATATCCTGCCGGCTGGTTTCTGCTGCTGGGTATATATCAGTCCCCACAGCCTCGGACTCCTGTGTCCGGTTTTAGTAACTTCAGCCAGGGCGAGCTATATCTCTGCTCACAGCCCCTGGCCTTCTGCCTCTGCTCCTACAGAGCTCCTGATGTATCTTTTCCTGTGTCTGGAACTTTACTCCAGGCTCTGACTGCTTTGCTTGTTCTGCAGGCTCTGTCTAACCTAATCCCGCCCCAGACCCAGTTTATAAGGGCAGATTCCTCCCCTCCCAGGTCTGGGTGGGCAGTGTTGAATGCTTAGGGCTCCTGACCAGAGAAACCTCCCACTTGCTCTCAGACATAATATCTCTATTACTGTGGCAACCAGACCCCTGGGGTGTCACAACAGCATGCATGCAAATTGCATACTTGCGGTCAAGTGGCTGCTGCTCCCGGCATCGGGATTTAAGAATCCTCACAGCGTGCATAAAGTGACTGCAAACATGTAGCGTAAGACCGGACAACTGCTTAAATTATTTTTGTAGCTGTCAAGACAATATTTAATGGAAAAGAACCCTCTAGAATAAAACATAACTTTTAATAATTAAATTTAAAATGTTCAACTGAACACATATAACAGACTATTCTAGAGGGTTATTTTTTGTTAAATATTTGCTAATACCCCAAACTTTGACTATACCTATGTGATCTAGCTACCAAGACACCATAAATGATCCTGAATGGCTGCTGCACCAGGCTTGTCATGTCCTGCACCCGGATCTATGCCATGCACTGACCCTTAGTGCACAACCTCCTAACTGTAACGGCTCTGCGGTGCGTTGGTTCCAGCCTGATAGCATCTTGAAGTTATTGTGCTAAGAGGTGCATTGTTTCTCCTTTTTGCTTTCCTTAGCCCAAAGACAAACCATAGCCTTGCTACATCTGTTTTTTTTAATTCCTATTATCATCCATGATCAGAATCATTAGCCCGGACAAAAGGAATAGATTCATTTCTGGTTAGATGATACGGAAATAAATATGACTTGAGTCAACTCTTGCCACATGACGCCAGCTGGTTGTTATATCTAATAGTTACAGCAAACACTTTACATCTCCTGCCAGGAACTCCACTTAGCCGCCTGGCACCCTAACCACAAAGATTCTTGTTTTGCTTTCATATTATTTAAAACCAAAAAAGAAAAACGAGCCGTGATCCATTAGAAAAGTCATTCGTCTGAACAAAGGGAACAAGTGTGCGTTTCATCTCCTTGTTAGTGCACAACCTGCTAGCGGCCCCCTGATACCGGACGCCTCCTCTTCATACACTCTCATTCCATCCGATCTTTAAGCATCATCGTTATTCGCGAGTTCCTTTAAAATTTTCGTCTTACTTTGCATGGGTTAATTGCCCTCGGAGGAATGTTTAGGATACTTTATACCAGTTAGTTGCTTTTCTTGTCAGCTACTTTGCAACTTGTATCCGCTGTGTTTGCTGTTTCAAGAGTAGGTCATTAGTAACACTAAATACTTCATGGAACCCACCGTGGGTTTTTTCCCATCTACACCATTAATATCCATTACACGCTGTGATCAGTCACGTATATTGATCTCTTCTAGATTGGTCTCCTTACTTCCACCACTGCCAATCCTGCCTCTGTTAACCCCACTGCCTCTCCGAGTAGAAGCTCTGCGCTCTCGCGCAACGAACCAAATTCCTTTTCGGAATATTTTTTCTATGAAAAAAAATGCATTTTTTTTCATGAGCTGTTGGATGACTTAAATGCTAGTGCTGCCCAATTAGACAAGTAATTGTGTGAGGAGGGCAGGAAGTGTTTCAAGATGCTTCTAAGAAGATAAATAACGACGTATCAGTAAACTGACTGTTAACCCGTTGCGATACTCTCCTTGGAAGCATCATCTTGTTCAACCTTCTATAGTGATTTTTTTTTTTTACTAAATCTAGCATAGAGATTATTAAGACTTTTTTTCAGTTGTTTTCCTTATAAAACAACTATTTATTCAAGGCGTTGTCCAGAATAATTGCCCGGGGGGACATACCAATGGTGTAACCTGTGCAGCCGCAGAGAGGTCCAAGAGGTAAAGGGGCCGATTTCCACCTCCAACGCAGCAATCAGCAGACATATTATTTGACTGCCAGAGGTCCACATAGTGCACTTGCACAGGGGCCCAATCCTGTCTGTGTCCACCCCTTTAATTGCCAGTGATATGTAATTTTTACCTGGTTTAAATGCCGCTGTATTCCTGAATATGTATTTTTATTTTTGTTGTACCTCTCCATTACAGAAATATGGCCCCCTCTTTCTTCTAAATCTGGTCTTGATAGTCAACGACCGTTGCCCTCAGCTCTTCTCAGTGGGAGTTAACGTGAAGACCACACCCCCTTGGCTATCAAGACCAGATTAGCAACATCTTAGGACCATATCTCAGTAACAAAAAAGCTCAGGAACCAAAAAAAAACAATGCCACATTCAGGAGAACAGCAGCATTACATATTTATGGCAAGTGATAGGTCCTTTTTTTTTTTTTTTTTTTTTAAAAAAGGGCAGAAATATCAGAAACACCCATAAATTTTCTTCCAAGCCAGTTGTAATCCTGTGGTCGCCTACTCCTCACCTTTACCAGTATTTACCACTGCAGTCAATCATTGCCACTATGCATGGATGGTGACTGATGCAGCTGATATAAACAGAAACCAGTTTCGATCCTTGGACCTTTGTTTCTGCTTTTTTCCATGAAGCCCCAAATTACTTTTAGTTAAAATTGGATAATCTCTTTAATCTACTTAAATAGTTTTTTTCTGGAAAGTCTGCAGTTACTCTATGTGACTGCAGACTAGTGGCTCCTCACATCATGCGCACCTTGAGCTATGAGGATTCTCTGGTCCCGGTGCAGGAAGCGAGCGGTCATGTGACTGCAAGTATGCGATATGCACACTTCTGGCCACATTCCAACTAGATGTGCGCTGCCTCATTCAAAACAAGTGAATTGAGTGAAGCCGCGCACGTCTAGTCGGAATGTGGCTGGGAGTATGCATATCGCATACTTGCGGTCACGTGACCACTCGGTCTTGCCGCTGGCACTGGAGAATCTTCACATCACTTCTTACAATTCAATGTGAGGATTCACAAGTGTGCAGTCATATACAGTGACTTCGTAAGCCGATGGGTATCCACTGAAGGATTGCAAAGTCAATCATTTTTTCCTGAAGACCCATGCATGTGTAAATGCTTAATAAGTTGCATGTCATGTCTATAGGTTGTTATAATTGGGTGGGGGTCCAAACACTGAGATCACTCTACCAATCCAAAGAACAGGTTCTACATACAATGCCGGAAGGATTATGGTGGGTCCCAGCAGTCAGACTCCCATTTATTCGCAAGTTACAGTATTTATATTATATAAGAGGTGATAACTTTAAATGCTGGGAATAACCCTAACCCTTTAATGGCAGAGCACATTTTGGACTTCAGGGTGGTAATTTCATTGAAAAAAAATGATATGAAATAAAAGAGGAAAAAAATAACACAAATAAAATGATGTGCAAGTTTTGGCAGCAACTTCCACCACCTTTTACCTATGGCCGTAAACAGTCTGGAAGATAGCTGTCAGTTGAAGTATATCAGGCTTTAGAGGCACATAAAGCCAAGTACTCGGAGTCATCGTGTGCTCTAGTCTGATAAGTAGCCGACAATAAAACTGGATCGGCTCACCTGGAAACCAGAGAAGCTGTCTCTTTGTATCTTCTCAAATAATGGTGAAGTCTACCACGGACAGAATAAAATTAATTTTTTTATATCCTATACAAAAAAAAACAGCGGCACAACAAGACATCAAGGCATAAAAATAAAAGAATCAGAATATGACTGACGCATTTCACATCGGTCACTTTGGAGACAAAGACTAAAGATTGACTATCCTAAATTTCATCAGTAAAGATCTGATGTGTCGTGTTGTCCCGCTGCTTTTAGTCATATGTAGAGAAGAGCGAATTGATTCAAAGCAAATTGAATTTGCTACCAAATTTTTTGAAGTTCAATTTGTTCCCTCCGGTCTTTCAGTGCTGATTCCTAAGCCTCTGGCACGTCCCATGCTGTCTCGCCAGAGGCCTAGTAGTCAACACCGGAAGACCAGAAGGAACAAGCAGAGGACCTGTTAGGGAGCTGCGTCGATGGGGCAAGGTTAGTGTAACATTTTATGGCTTTCTAACCATTTCCTGGCCGTCCGTTAATAATACGTTGGAGCTTGAAAAAAGCTACAGAGCATAATAAATATCTAATACTGGCAATCAGGGTATTTTCTATTTGAAATCTGATGTAAATTTAATTTTCCCCATACTGCCTGTCCAGACCTGTGTTAGTAATCAAAGTTATGTCTGTTGTGCTCAAAAGTTGCTTTGAGCACAACAACCATAAGTGTACGTCATCTCCAGACAGTCAGTGTGGGTGAAGCAGAAGTAACAGTGCTATGAGAGGAGGGGAACTGATAGAAGTGATTGTAATGTGACACTAAACTCAGCTGTGCTGCGCCTTCCCCTTATCACTCCCACAGGGACTTTATCTAAAAGGAGTGAGTCATTTGTGCTCTACTCCCAGCACTTTCTAATTGTGCAGGAGGTTAGACCGGGGAGCAGAACTGTATCATTGCATCTCACACACTGAGAGATCTGCTCTATGCTATGGTGGAGGCGTGTTCTTTATCTACTATGCTGCTGCCTGCTTATGATTGGGCAACTCATATAGGGAGAAGAAGTACACTTCCCTGAGTGAAAAATATCTGATAACACCCACTTGGGCTTAACGAAAGTTAACTCACTAAGTGTCTGTCTAATACTTTAATCTCTAATATCTCCGTAACAGAGAGGCAAAATAAAAAAAAGGTTTATTCCACCTTGCAGCCACTATTATATAGTGTGTCCAGTTGAACATGAAAAATTTGGTGAATGGTCCTCTGTAAAATATCATGTCCTCTTGCTGTCGGTTTGTGTTTTTGCTTTTGGTTACACTAAATGTCTTTAATGAAAATCACTGCAGTAAATTAGTGTATGGATAGTGGATGGGGGAAGCGTACCATGGCAACCTGAGCTGCTAAACTTAAAATTAACATTACAGTGGTACCTGTAAAATATTAATCAGAAGCCATGTTTGTTGTATAATATCACTGGTATACTGTATATCGTGTGGTCAGTGATTTTGTCATATCTGCCCCCTCCCCCCGCCAATGTGATTGACTACTCAATAAGAATAACATGACGGCAGAAAGTGCAATTTAAACCAGTTAGACGGGTGTCAATGGATCACGTGTGAATTGTGCAATTGGGAAGGAGAATCATCAGGATAAAAGAACGAAATGGTTTTGATTAGTCCACGGAAAATGAAAATTACTCCATTTTATGTAGTCGCAACAGTGGTGTCTTTAATGGGCTGATATCAAGTTTTCCATTGCCGAAATCCACATTTCTCTTGTAGTATATTATAAAGTAGAAATCAGTAAATCTTTCAAAATTCATTTTCGGGCAGATATGCTTGAATTGGTTCAATTTCAGTTTGAAAAACTTCGGTCCAAACAGAAAGATTCCCCATTTATTATGCTCTGAGGTCTCCTTAGATCCCAAAGTGGAGGGGTTGGAAGGGTTAAAAAAATAATAAAACACATTATATCCGCCTGTTCTAGGCCTTCATCTGTCTACTTATGACGTCAGCTGGTCCTCCACTCTGGTCTTCAGTTCTTACGATAGTGAGGCATCATACGTTGCCAGGAGCGGACCTATACTAGGTGCAAGGGTTGCAATCACACCCGGGCCCTGGAGCCTAAGGGGGCCCCATAGGTCCCTTTGGCTTTTATGAAAAGACCATTACTATTAAAGACTTGCAATAATTGGGGGCCCCGTTGGAGCTTTGGCATTAAGGCCCAAGAGCTTCAAGTTACTTCACTGTGCGTTGCCCCCTAGGTTACTATAATGTCAGAGGAATCGAAGACCCAAGAGAAGAACCAGGGAGCTTTGGTGGTGTTATGGCCTAGGAAATGTAAGTATGTTTTTTTTTTATTCTAAATCCTTCCTGTCCTTCAAAAGAACCCAGTAAAATGGAAGCCGGCGGGCCAAACTACTGCCGTGGTTTAAAAAATGGCTAAACTTTTCCAGAAACAGCACCACTCTTGTTCATGGGGTTTTTCTGAAATTACTGCTCAGCCCTATTAAAGCGAGTTGGGCTTGTTGCAAGAAAGAGAAGAAAGTAGTCATTTTTTTTAATCTCATAAAACCAGTTTATAGAGAAGATGTTGAAGATGCATAAACTAAAAAAAGTCTGAAAGTACAAAGTAAGCCAGTTTGGTTATAGCGTGCATATTTAGTCTTTGGGTTTCTGCATTATTTCTGTGCAGTTGCCCCAAATGGACGATCCATTCCTATTGTATGGTTAGAGCTACTTGTGAGTTTTGACCAATCAGCTGTGTCCCCCTATTAATCCTTCTCACCTATCACAACAGGAGTTTCGCACATAGACAGAGACTGCAGCAGCATCCCCCTCCTCCCCTCACCTTTCCTGTGGCTTCAATTGTTTCTGAGAACAGATTCTTTTTTACTATAAAGGTTTCTGAACATTTAGGGTAAGTTCACATAGGGCATATACACTATGGATTTTCTGTCCAGATTTTCCATACAAAAAATCGGCAGCATATTAGATTGCACATTTAATTTTGTTGCATGTCAATTTATGCTGCAATTTAATACCATAGATTTACCCTTTTGCAATACATAGCGTGAAATCCAAGGCAAATCTGCAGCAAAATCAGCAATGATTGTATAAATCGGATGAGTACTATCCATGGTTTTCACGGATAACACTCATACCCATGTTATTCTATGGGGCTATGCACATTTCCGATTTTTTCCTCCAACCGATTGGTCTGAGCAAAAGAATCACAGCATGTAAGATTTGCCTCTGAAAATCAGATGGCACTCGTCCATTCATGTCTATGGGCCCGTGAAAAAAATCGGACCGCACTCAGATGACCTTGAGTTGCGTAAAAGTTTTGCCAGTTTTCCAACTTAACACGAGTTTGAATCAGCTGCCCGGAGTGAAATTCATCAAAATTGCTGGCGCTTTGTACCCCAGAAATACTACTCCAGTCCGTGCATAGAGGCACACGGCACTCAGCAGAGGCGGCAAATTTATTAAGTGGTGTGTGCTTGTTAATGAATTTGGAGCCCCCTGTATAACATCAAGACTTTCATGGCGTGAGTGTGCACTACACCAGTCTTGATGAATCAGCCCCCATAGAGGCATCTGCTTAGCACAGAAGGGCCAATGTCAGGTGTCGTCAACACATACAGTGGACGATGAACTGCGATTGCTTTGAGGCAGTATAATGTCGACACCAACTTTTGGCACTGATCAGCTGAGCTTTGCATATGCAATATGTCCGACCCTGTGTAATATGACGTCTCTAATTCTGCCTTGCGTAAAACGCCTAAAGCTATTATAGATGGATCAATTCAGAGATTTCTTAGAAGGAGCCAGAGAGAAGAAGACTGGGGACATGCATTTTTAAGAAATTTAATAGACTGGGTGATCATAAAATAGGAAAACTTTATAAACCCATAGCACCGATGAAGCTACTTTCTGGACTTGCTGTCAAGACCATTTTTTATTTGAAGCAACCCTGCTGATCTTTATGGGTTTGGCTTTAGTAATCACCAAGGAATAGATGGTGGGGGGGACCCAGACAAAATTTAAAATATCTACGTCCTATATAATCAAATGTTCAAAGTCCCCCTAAGCTGAGTACTTCCTGTCCTGACCTACTATAATATTTCTTGGACCATAAAAATGGATGGATATTCCTGGGAGGAGACATAACCCTAGCATATTACAACATAAAGATTGTATTACCTATGACAATGGCGCAAATATGTTGTAATCTGCGAACTAGGTTGGGAGGAAGCGACAAATAAATTATTTGTACTTAATGCACCATTTCAGTCGCCCTCCAAAAGTTTGGTCCTTCGGAGGGAAGTAAAGACTAGAATCTATGAAATGAGCTCAGAGTTTGTTAAAGATGAGCAAAAAGATTCACGAGCCTATTTCCATCATCCATATCAGTACTCTATGGCAACTGGACCAGGGCAGTGCAAACATCCTCAGGTGGCACTTGAATGCCAGCATCCTTGGCGCTTCTTGTGATTGCAATACTTTCACAAAGTCACAGGAGCCTAATAATCACAACATATGCCCAAGCGCCAGCCTAAAAAGTTCCCACAGCCCTGGTCTGGTTGCCATTGAGTACCGATCTAGATGACGGACCAGGTCCTGCAAATATTTTTTGCTTAAAGGGACCTTTTACTAGATTTTACAAATTTAAAACGAACACATCCTTCAATTTCTACCGCTAAACTGATTCTGGAACAGTTTTTCTTTTTGTTCTGTGCCCCTCCGTTCCAAAGTTATTCCTGCTGGAAATAAGGATGCAAATATTCCCTTCAGGCAACTGGGCGTATACACAGAACTTCATTGTGGGCGTTTTCTTTTTCTTCTCTAATGCTGGCCAATCAAAACACAGCCACACCCACAAAGAAGTTCAGTGGCATACGCCCAGTTAGGTGAAAAGTAAAATGTGGATCTTTATTACCGGTGGGCATAACTTTTGAACGGAGGGTCATAGAAGAAAAATAAAAAGTGTTCCAGACTCAGTGGAACAACATCTATTACAAGAAGTACTCCAATTGGATTTTAAAAATCCAATGAAAGGTTCCTTTTAACTTTATTATTTGCATATTTTGTCTGGTGACTTAGGAAGGGAGTGACAGCCAGTAGGAGAGTAAGGGTTCTAGTTTTAGACTAGAGTTACCACCTGCATTGATATTTGCATATTTTGTCTGGTGACTTAGGAAGGGAGTGACAGCCTGTAGGAGAGTAAGGGTTCTAGTTTTAGACTAGAGTTACCACCTGCATTGCCTCGATGTCAGCCCTGGAGGAAATCTGAACTGGGGATGTCCAAATCCCGTATAAGGGCAAATGGAAAGGATTGTAAAGTACATATGTCTTTCTTCACCTTCTGTGCTTTCATATAGCCAGTTATAAGTGGCACAAGATGACTATTAAAGAAAAAAAAGAAAACATGTTGGGAGACGTTTATGCTATACGTGTCTATTCTGGCCACCTAGTGGTTGTGACGTAACTTGCAGTCTCCTGAGGTTTTAGATAGCATGTCACGATGATGTATTTAATTTGTATTGTGATAAACTGCAACATTTTGCTATCATATCAGTGCGCGTACCTTATATTTGATTCTTGATTATAGGACAATACACCATAACTCCAGTTGTAAGGTGGCACACCGACACCACACCAGTTTTCTGCTGTTTTTACACCTCCAACAAATTCATCATCAACGATCTTTTATCAGCGAAACGCCTCTGCATAAGAAACCCAGAGATACAATGAGCAATGTATCCCTGCCACGTCTCCTTCTTCTGCGTACATCCAGATAGGGCAAGACCAAGTCCGAATAAGATGGCAGCCATATAATCTACTTTCTGCCTGTATTGTCAGTGCGCCACGCTGAATGATAAATTTGAAAGCAGAACATGTAAACAGGATTTCTTTCCCTGCAGAGTTCCAGCTTAGGCTGCTCGCTTGTCTCTTTTAATATGATTTGTCCTGGCCATTGAAAACAAGGGCTCTTTTTTCCACCGATCCCTCTGCTAATGTAATTAGCATCTAGTCAATAATGTTCAGCATTTCATTTTACCGCTTTAATTAACAAATTCAATTTGTTCAAAGCACTGTGAAAGCAAATTAAAAGCAGACAGAAGGGAGAGCTGCAGGTCTAGATATAAGGAAAGGTGTTAGGGAGCTGCATCTTTATTCCTTTCTTTATTTACCTTTAGATTTTCATTTTTTTTTCCTCGAAGGCAAATAATTCTTAACCCTACATAACACGTCTCCGACTCCAGTAACCCCAGGAAAATAGGATGATCGAGTTGTATCAGTCAGCGATGTGTAATATACAGATGTGTCCTATCTTACCTTTCATTTTGACTTGACGTATTCAGAATTAATTGGGACAAGATGCCCAGTTGTTGTTTTTTAAAAAAATCATAATATTGTGATAATCTGTCAGGAGACGTTTATGTGAAATGTGTCTGGCCACCCAGTGGGTGTGGTGTGAATTGCAGCTTATGCATGGTTTAGCTAACTTGTCGTAATACTATACAGTATTTAATTTAAATAGTAAGAAATTGGAAACCTTAAAGGGATTGTCCACTACTCTGAACCCCTATGTTTCCCCCCCAGTAAAATAATAACACCTACACTTTCCTTCGGTGCCAGGGCTGTTCCAGCTGTGTCGGCACTGGCTCTCCTGGGATTCAGGTGACATTGTTAGGTCACAAGATCCCTGCGGACAATCAGCACTGGCTTCACTCTGCTCTTCTATGGATGTAATTGACATTCGGAGAAAATGAGAGAACAGAAACAGCTATCATTTCCTCCAGACGTCTTGATTTGTCCCAAGGAGTGGAGAGTGAAGCCAGTGCAGATTGACTGCAGGGATTGCCTTACATAAAGTCACGCAAATCCTGGGTGACCCAGTGCCGACACAGCTGAAATGGCACCGGCAAGTGGGGGAAACATAGGGATACAGAAGGGTTGTCCGAGTAGTGGACAACCCCATTAAATGTTTATTCCCATCTTCATAAATGGATATTGTTGTCGGATAGAGCTTGTAAAAACTGTTACGCACATGCCCAGACTGACTGGCGTGAGCGTGGTTAGTTATCCCACTGGACCATGAACCGAGGAGTGCCTGGAGGGGCGTGACTAAGTATCAACTCGGTCCGACCAAGGTCGCACGGCGGCTCGACTCCGTGAACCAGGGAGGAACCGAGCAGAGGGACCAGGTGCTACTCCAGGTCAGACCCCGGTCACAGCTTTTGACCCACATCAGGGAATGCAGGAACGGGCAGGCACGGCTGGTATGTAGACAGGTGGGTACTGGCAGGCACGGCTGGTATGTAGACAGGCGGGTACTGGCAGGCACGGCTGGTATGCAGACAGGCAGATACTGGCAGGTATGAACTCAGGCTGGATAGGGACCAGTACAGACTGGGATACAGGAACAGAGCCACGGGTGCGGTGGACTAGCAGAGCAGAACCGCAGGCGCGGAGGACAAGCGGGGCAGAGCAGAGCGAAACCGCAGGTTCGGTGGACAAGCAGAGCAGAGCGAAACCCCAGATGCAGTGAACAAGCAGAGCAGAGCGAAACCGCAGGTGCGGTGAACAAGCAGTGCAGAGCGAAACTGCAGGTGCGGTGAACAAGCAGAGCAGAGCGAAACCACAGGTGCGGTGAACAAGCAGAACAGAGCGAAACCGCAGGTGCGGTGAACAAGCAGAGCAAAGCGAAACCGCAGGTGCAGTGGACAAGCAGAGCAGAACAGAGCAGAAGGTGCAGGTAGACAGGACAGGGCTCTGTTCACATGGAACAGACTGGAAAATACAGGAAGATAGTTAGAACACAGGAGGTAGATACGGAGGCAGGGAAACGGGACAAGCAGAACCAGATACACACAAGGTACTTACTATGAAGTAGCGAGTGGACACAAAACTCACAAACAGAAGTACAGAAACAACGAGTTGGAGTTAGGTGCAGGTTCAGACACTGCAGGAAAAGGGAAGGTTCGGACATAGAGACAAACAGGAAATAGGCTAAGACACAGTTCAGACAGGAACTGATCCAGGAACAAGATACTGGAACGAGCCTGGGAACTCAGCCCCCAGGGTGGCGGAAACAGACTAGAAGTCACAGAAACATGTAACAGGCCTGGGTATACAGCCCCCAGGGTGGCGGGAACAGACAAGATACAGGACAGGACCTAGCAACTCAGTTGCACAGAACACACTGTAAGAAAGTGTTTCTCAGGCACCTCCTACTGGGTGGAGGGGGTTTAAGTATCCAGTGACTCACAACAATAGGCTGGGGAGGCATTAGGAGTGCGCACACAGTAACTATAAGAATCAAGCAGTAACCGCGCTGCCGCCCTAAGCAATCAGACAAGAGACACAGCAGGTACTGGAGCAAAGTGTGCAGCCTGGACTGATAGGTAAGATGGCTGTCTTGCATGGTGGGAGGTGGTAAGCCATGCCAGCACGCCGCCAGAGATGTTACAGTACCCCCCCTTTACGCCCCTTCTTCTTCAAGCCTCCAAGGATTTTCTGCAGAGAATTTGGAGGCCGACCCTTCTCTTCAAGAAGATTACCTCTTCTGTCCACTAGAGGGAACGAAACTGGTCTCACCATCTTGGTGACTAGGATGCTTCCTCCCATCGAGCCATCCTCAGCAACAGATGAAGTGAGTGAAGTACCAGGAACATGACACAGGAAAGTCTCTCTCCATTTGTTAATATCGGGTAGCACCCCAAAGGATTTACGGGACAACTGGAGATCCTCCTCCGGGTTGGAAGAGTGCAGAGATTCGGGGGTAACCACCGCCTTGACGTACACTTTGCCAAGCTTACTGGATGAAGTGGGCGAAGTACCAGGTACAAGGTGCAGAAAAGTCTCTCTCCATTTGTTATCAGGTAACACCCCGGAGGATTCAGGAGACAACTGGAAGTCCTCCGCCTGGTTGGAGGGGTGCAGAGACTTGGAGGTAGCCACCGCCTTGATGGACTTATTGCCAGATTTATTAGAGATGGAGGATCCTTGCTTAGGAACCAACTTCAATCTGGTTTCTGAGATGACACGTCTGCGAGGCGGGGTGGTACCTGAAGCCAGATCATTGGTACAATCGTCGAGACTGAGTGGGGACAAAGCCTCCGCTTCTCTTCCTTCGGAGACTTCAGCGCACAGCGAGTCAGCGACTAGAAGATCTGGTGAAGAAGAAGAAGACATTGCTGACTGTCCTGAAGATATGGGGACTGGACACCCCTTGTACCTCAGTAGTCCCCCAGGCAACACCATGCAGGATCTCCAGACCTGAGCGGGCACTAGATCTCTCGGCTCTGGACGACCTGTGGGTAAACCAGACAGCACCTGGAATGTGAACTTCTTCATGTGTAATGCTTCAATCTGGAGCTTAATTTGTACAGACATATTTTGACTGCTTCTGAGTAGGGCTCGTCCTTCCGCTGACAATGCCCAAACCGGATTCTGGAGTTGTCGGACGGGAATCAGACACTGACTCTTCAAGGCTTTATGCCCGAAACTTCCGGTTAATCCGAGGCCTTCACTTGCCACGGAGACAGTCACGGTCATCTGTGGAGAGGAAACACTAACGCCAAGGGCAGCCTCTCCTACAGGCCTAATGTCTTGAGATTCTCCAACCTTCGCTGGACAAAAACCATCAGGGTGTCCCAAGCAACCGCAGCGGGACCGCAATCCGATTTTGTGACTGAGTTCCGGCCTCTGCTTTGCCTGACGAACATGGTCATCCTTCATGGATTCTGTGCGGGTAGCTGCCTCTACAGGGTGGGGAACAGGAGGTCTTTGGGAGGACAGAACCTGGCGTGACGGTTTACCTCTACGCCTTGCACGTCTGGACTGCCTCTTGAGGTTTAGAAGAGAAGTATTCTGTGGAGCATTGTCATCCTGTGTGGATTCTGTGTGGGCAGCAGCCTCTTCTGGCTGTGGAACTGGTGGGCTACCTACAAGCATCACCCATCTGGACTGCTACAGGATATTGGGAAGAGAAGCTTTAGCAGAAGCTTCAGGGTTAGGGTCATCGAAGACCATTAGAAAGGCCACCAGGAAGGCCTGCAGGTCAGAGACGATAGGATCCCATGCTTCCCATAGGGGGGTGATCCAATTCAAGGCATCACCCGCTAGGTAGGACATCAAAAATGCTACTCTAACCCGATCGGTGGGAAAATAGTGAGCATAGAATTTGTAATGCAGCATGCATTGCTCCACAAATGCATGGCTTTGTTTTGGATCCCCATAGTACCGTGGTGCATCCACAGGGACGAGTACTGATAGTTCCATTTGGGCTGGTGCGTAAATCGCCTGGACTTCAGCTTGAGAAAAAAATTTTCCTTGGTGCATGTATTCGCCAGACAAGGATTCAAATGTCTCCGAGAGCGAAGGGCCGTGGGGCTCAACGGGGACCATGGCCTGAGAAAACTGTTATGCACACGCCTGGACTGACTGGCGTGAGCGTGGTTAGTGATCCCACTGGACCATGAACCGAGGAATGCCTGGAGGGGCGTGACTAAGTATCAACTCGGTCCGACCAAGGTCGCACTGCGGCTCAGTCGACTCCGTGAACCAGGTAAGAACTGAGCAGAGGGACCAGGTGCTACTCCAGGTCAGACCCCGGTCACAGCTGTTGACCCACACCGGGGAATGCAGGAACGGGCAGGCACAGCTGGCATGCAGACAGGCGGGTACTGGTAGGCACGGCTGGTATGCAGACAGGTGGGTACTGGCAGGCACGGATGATATGCAGACAGGCGGGTACTGGCAGGCACGGCTGGTATGCAGACAGGCAGATACTGGCAGGTATGAACGCAGGCTGGATAGGGACCAGTACAGACTGGGATACAGGAACAGAGCCGCGGGTGCGGTGGACTAGCAGAGCAGAACCGCAGGCGCGGAGGACAAGCGGGGCAGAGCAGAGCGAAACCGCAGGTTCGGTGGACAAGCAGAGCAGAGCGAAACCCCAGATGCAGTGAACAAGCAGAGCAGAGCGAAACCGCAGGTGCGGTGAACAAGCAGTGCAGAGCGAAACTGCAGGTGCGGTGAACAAGCAGAGCAGAGCGAAACCACAGGTGCGGTGAACAAGCAGAACAGAGCGAAACCGCAGGTGCGGTGAACAAGCAGAGCAAAGCGAAACCGCAGGTGCAGTGGACAAGCAGAGCAGAATAGAGCAGAAGGTGCAGGTAGACAGGACAGGGCTCTGTTCACATGGAACAGACTGGAAAATACAGGAAGATAGTTAGAACACAGGAGGTAGATACGGAGGCAGGGAAACGGGACAAGCAGAACCAGATACACACAAGGTACTTACTATGAAGTTGCGAGTGGACACAAAACTCACAAACAGAAGTACAGAAACAACGAGTTGGAGTTAGGTGCAGGTTCAGACACTGCAGGAAAAGGGAAGGTTCGGACATAGAGACAAACAGGAAATGGGCTAGGACACAGTTCAGACAGGAACTGATCCAGGAACAAGATACTGGAACGAGCCTGGGAACTCAGCCCCTAGGGTGGCGGAAACAGACTAGAAGTCACAGAAACATGTAACAGGCCTGGGTATACAGCCCCCAGGGTGGCGGGAACAGACAAGATACAGGACAGGACCTAGCAACTCAGTTGCACAGAACACACTGTAAGAAAGTGTTTCTCAGGCACCTCCTACTGGGTGGAGGGGGTTTAAGTATCCAGTGACTCATAACAATAGGCTGGGGAGGCATTAGGAGTGCGCACACAGTAACTATAAGAATCAAGCAGTAACCGCGCTGCTGCCCTAAGCAATCAGACAAGAGACACACCAGGTACTGGAGCAAAGTGTGCAGCCTGGACTGATAGGTAAGATGGCGGTCTTGCATGGTGGGAGGTGGTAATCCATGCCAGCACGCCGCCAGAGATGTTACAGTACCCCCCCTTTACGCCCCTTCTTCTTCAAGCCTCCAAGCATTTTCTGCAGAGAATTTGGAGGCCGATCCTTCTCTTCAAGAAGATTACCTCTTCTGTCCACTAGAGGGAACGAAACTGGTCTCACCATCTTGGTGACTAGGATGCTTCCTCCCATCGAGCCATCCTCAGCAACAGATGAAGTGAGTGAAGTACCAGGAACAGGACACAGGAAAGTCTCTCTCCATTTGTTAATATCGGGTAGCACCCCAAAGGATTTACGGGACAACTGGAGATCCTCCTCCGGGTTGGAGGAGTGCAGAGATTCGGGGGTAACCACCGCCTTGACGTACACTTTGCCAAGCTTACTGGATGAAGTGGACGAAGTACCAGGTACAGGGTGCAGAAAAGTCTCTCTCCATTTGTTACCAGGTAGCACCCCGGAGGATTCAGGAGACAACTGGAAGTCCTCCGCCTGGTTGGAGGGGTGCAGAGACTTGGAGGTAGCCACCGCCTTGATGGACTTATTGCCAGATTTATTAGAGATGGAGGATCCTTGCTTAGGAACCAACTTCAATCTGGTTTCTGAGATGACACGTCTGCGAGGCGGGGTGGTACCTGAAGCCAGATCATTGGTACAATCGTCGAGACTGAGTGGGGACAATGCCTCCACTTCTCTTCCTTCGGAGACTTCAGCGCACAGCGAGTCAGCGACTAGTAGATCTGGTGAAAAAGAAGAAGACACTGCTGACTGTCCTGAAGATATGGGGACTGGACAACCCTTGTACCTCAGTAGTCCCCCAGGCAACACCATGCAGGATCTCCAGACCTGAGCGGGCACTAGATCTCTCGGCTCTGGACAACCTGTGGGTAAACCAGACAGCACCTGGAATGTGAACTTCTTCATGTGTAATGCTTCAATCTGGAGCTTAATTTGTACAGACATATTTTGACTGCTTCTGAGTAGGGCTCGTCCTTCCGCTGACAATGCCCAAACCGGATTCTGGAGTTGTCGGATGGGAATCAGACACCGACTCTTCAAGGCTTTATGCCCGAAACTTCCGGTTAATCCGAGGCCTTCACTTGCCACGGAGACAGTCACAGTCATTTGTGGAGAGGAAACACTAACGCCAAGGGCAGCCTCTCCTACAGGCCTAATGTCTTGAGATTCTCCAACCTTCGCTGGACAAAAACCGTCAACTGCCTCTTGAGGTTGAGAAGAGAAGTATTCTGTGGAGCATTGTCATCCTGTGTGGATTCTGTGTGGGCAGCAGCCTCTTCTGGCTGTGGAACTGGTGGGCTACCTACACGCATCACCCATCGGGACTGCTACAGGATATTGGGAAGAGAAGCTTTAGCAGAAGCTTCAGGGTTAGGGTCATCGAAGACCATTAGAAAGGCCACCAGGAAGGCCTGCAGGTCAGAGACGATAGGATCCCATGCTTCCCATAGGGGGGTGATCCAATTCAAGGCATCACCCGCTAGGTAGGACATCAAAAATGCTACTCTAACCCGATCAGTGGGAAAATAGTGAGCATAGAATTTGTAATGCAGCATGCATTGCTCCACAAATGCATGGCTTTGTTTTGGATCCCCATAATACCGTGGTGCATCCGCAGGGACGAGTACTGATAGTTCCATTTGGGCTGGTGCGTAAATCGCCTGGACTTCAGCTTGAGAAAAAAATTTTCCTTGGTGCATGTATTCGCCAGACAAGGATTCAAAGGTCTCCGAGAGCGAAGGGCCGTGGGGCTCAACGGGGACCATGGCCTGAGAAAACTGTTATGCACACGCCTGGACTGACTGGCGTGAGCGTGGTTAGTGATCCCACTGGACCATAAACCGAGGAATGCCTGGAGGGGCGTGACTAAGTATCAACTCGGTCCGACCAAGGTCGCACTGCGGCTCAGTCGACTCCGTGAACCAGGGAGGAACCGAGCAGAGGGACCAGGTGCTACTCCAGGTCAGACCCCGGTCACAGCTGTTGACCCACACCGGGGAATGCAGGAACGGGCAGGCACAGCTGGCATGCAGACAGGCGGGTACTGGTAGGCACGGCTGGTATGCAGACAGGTGGGTACTGGCAGGCACGGCTTATATGCAGACAGGCGGGTACTGGCAGGCACGGCTGGTATGCAGACAGGCAGATACTGGCAGGTATGAACGCAGGCTGGATAGGGACCAGTACAGACTGGGATACAGGAACAGAGCCTCGGGTGCGGTGGACTAGCAGAGCAGAACCGCAGGCACGGAGGATAAGCAGAGCAGAGCGGAATCGCAGATGCGGTGAACAAGCAGAGCGGAGCGAGACCGCAGGTGCAGTGGACAAGCAGAGCAGAGCGAAACCGCAGGTGCTGTGGACAAGCAGAGCGGAGCGAAACCGCAGGTGTGGTGGACAAGCAGAGCGTAGCGAAACCGCAAGTGCGGTGGACAAGCAGAGCGGAGCGAAACCGCAGGTGCAATGGACAAGCAGAGAGGAGCGAAACCACAGGTGTGGTGGACAAGCAGAGCGGAGCGAAACCGCAGGTGCGATGGACAGAGCAGAGTGAAATCACAGGTGCAGTGGACAAGCAGAGCATAGCGAAAACGCAGGTGCGGTGAACAAGCAGAGCAGAGCGAAACAGCAAGTGCGGTGAACAAGCAGAGCAGAGCGAAACTGCAGGTGCGGTGGACAAGCAGAGCGTAGCGAAACCGCAGATGCGGTGGACAAGCAGAGCGTAGCGAAACCGCAGGTGCTGTGGACAAGCAGAGCGGAGCGAAACCGCAGGTGCGGTGGACAAGCAGAGCGGAGCGAAACCGCAGGTGCGGTGGACAAGCAGAGCGGAGCGAAACCGCAGATGCAATGGACAGGCAGAGAGGAGCGAAACCGCAGGTGCAATGGACAAGCAGAGAGGAGCGAAACCACAGGTGTGGTGGACAACCAGAGCAGAGCGAAACCGCAGGTGCGGTGGATAGAGCGGAGTGAAACCACAGGTGCGATGGACAAGCAGAGCGGAGCGAAACCGCCGGTGTGGTGGACAAGCAGAGCGGAGGGAAACCGCAGGTGCGGTGGACAGAGCGGAGTGAAACCGCAGGTGCAGTGGACAAGCAGAGCGTAGCGAAACCGCAGGTGCGGTGAACAAGCAGAGCAGAGCGAAACCGCAAGTGCGGTGAACAAGCAGAGCAGAGCGAAACTGCAGGTGCGGTGGACAAGCAGAGCGTAGCGAAACCGCAGATGCGGTGGACAAGCAGAGCGTAGCGAAACCGCAGGTGCGGTGGACAAGCAGAGCGGAGCGAAACCACAGGTGTGGTGGACAAGCAGAGTGTAGCGAAACCGCAGGTGCAGTGGACAAGCAGAGCGGAGCGAAACCGCAGGTGCAATGGACAAGCAGAGAGGAGCGAAACCACAGGTGTGGTGGACAAGCAGAGCGGAGCGAAACCGCAGGTGCGGTGGACAGAGCGGAGTGAAACCGCAGGTGCAATGGACAAGCAGAGCGTAGCGAAACCGCAGGTGCGGTGAACAAGCAGAGCAGAGCGAAACTGTAGGTGCGGTGGACAAGCAGAGCAGAGCGAAACCGCAAGTGCGGTGAACAAGCAGAACAGAGCGAAACTGTAGGTGCGGTGGACAAGCAGAGCGGAGCGAAACCGCAGGTGCGGTGGACAAGCAGAGCAGAGCGAAACCGCAGGTGCAATGGACAAGCAGAGAGGAGCGAAACCACAGGTGCAATGGACAAGCAGAGAGGAGCGAAAATACAGGTGTGGTGGACAAGCAGAGCAGAGCGAAACCGCAGGTGCGGTGGATAGAGCGGAGTGAAACCACAGGTGCGGTGGACAAGCAGAGCGGAGCGAAACCGCAGGTGTGGTGGACAAGCAGAGCGGAGCGAAACCGCAGGTGCGGTGGACAGAGCGGAGTGAAACCGCAGGTGCAGTGGATAAGCAGAGCGTAGTGAAACCGCAGGTGCGGTGAACAAGCAGAGCAGAGCGAAACCGCAAGTGCGGTGAACAAGCAGAGCAGAGCGAAACTGCAGGTGCGGTGGACAAGCAGAGCGTAGCGAAACCGCAGGTGCAATGGACAAGCAGAGAGGAGCGAAACCGCAGGTGCAATGGACAAGCAGAGAGGAGCGAAACCACAGGTGTGGTGGACAAGCAGAGCGGAGCGAAACCGCAGGTGCGGTGGACAAAGCGGAGTGAAACCGCAGGTGCAGTGGACAAGCAGAGCGGAGCGAAACCGCAGGTGCGGTGACCAAGCAGTGCAGAGCGAAACCGCAGGTGTGATGAACAGGCAGACCAGAGCGAAATCACAGGTGCGGTGAACAAGCAGAGCAGAGCGAAACTGCAGGTGCGGTGAACAAGCAGAGCAGAGTGAAACCGCAGGTGCGGTGAACAAGCAGAGCAGAGCGAAACTGCAGGTGCGGTGAACAAGCAGAGCAGAGCGAAACCGCAGGTGCGGTGAGCCAGCAGTGCAGAGCGAAACCGCAGGTGCGATGAGCAGGCAGACCAGAGCGAAATCGCAGGTGCGGTGAACAAGCAGAGCAGAGCGAAACTGCAGGTGCGGTGAACAAGCAGAGCAGAGTGAAACCGCTGGTGCGGTGAACAAGCAGAGCAGAGCGAAACCGCAGATGCAGTGGACAAGCAGAGCAGAGCGAAACTGCAGATGCGGTGGATAAGCAGAGCAGAGCGAAACCGCAGGTGCAGTGCACAAGCAGAGCAGAACAGAGCAGAAGGTGCAGGCAGACAGGACAGGGCTCTGTTCACATGGAACAGACTGGAAAATACAGGAAGATAGTTAGAACACAGGAGGTAGATACGTAGGCAGGGAAACGGGAGAAGCAGAACAAGATACACACAAGGTACTTACTATGAAGTAGCGAGTGGACACAAAACTCACAAACAGAAGTACAGAGACAATGAGTTGGAGTTAGGTGCAGGTTCAGACACTGAGGAAAAGGGAAGGTTCAGACATAGAGACAAACAGGAAACGGGCTAGGACACAGTTCAGACAGGAACTGATCCAGGAACAAGATACAGGAACGAGCCTGGGAACTCAGCCCCCAGGGTGGCGGAAACAGACTAGAAGTCACAGAAACAGGTAACAGGCCTGGGTATACAGCCCCCAGGGTGGCGGGAACAGACAAGATACAGGACAGGACCTGGCAACTCAGTTGCACAGAACACACTGTAAGAAAGTGTTGCTCAGACACCTCCTACTGGGTGGAGGGGGTTTAAGTATCCAGTGACTCACAGCAATAGGCTGGGGAGGCATTAGGAGTGCGCACACAGTAACTATAAGAATCAAGCAGTAACCGCGCCGCTGCCCTTAGCAATCAGACAAGAGACACAGCAGGTAATGGAGCAAAGTGTGCTGCCTGGACTGATAGTTAAGATGGCGGTCTTGCATGGTGGGAGGTGGTAAGCCATGCCAGCACGCCGCCAGGGATGTTACAAAAACAAACACTTTTGCAATTTACTGCTTATTAAAATTTGCAGTCATTCTTGAGATATTGACACTTTTCTTTTCCTTTGTTTGCAGTTCGCTGCCTAGGAGATCGACCACCGCCTCTGTATAACCTGTAAGCACTGCTTCAAAACAGCGCTTACAAGTTGGGTAGAAAAAATCTTGTAAGCGCTGCACATGTTCTGCTATCTGGCAGCGGTGGTCGGTCTCCAAAGGAGCGAGCTGTAAACAAGAGAAAAGTGTTAATATCTCAAGAACGGCTGAAAATGTTAACAATCAGTAAATTTTAAAATTGTTTGTATTTACAATCCCTGTCCGATAATGCACATTTATGAAGATGGGAATAATCCTTTGCTAAGATTTACAGATAAAAAGGTAAAGGTGGCCACATTTATAGGAGAGTAGATGAACTTCATAACATTACAAGATGATGGCCACTAGGGGGAACTTTGGAGTATACTGCATACATTGTACTTTTTAAATTTTAAAAAACAAATTGTGCTTTACTTACCCTCCCTGTGAACACTGGGTCTCCTGGTGTCTGTTATTGTCTGCAGCACTGAAATCATATTGACAGAGTGCAGCCAATCAGTGAGCTTATTCTGTCAACTGAGCTGCTGAGCTCACTGATTGACTGCAGCATTGTCAACATGACAGATAGGAGCAGCGGCAGAGACTCAGCGATGGAACCGGGAGGGTGAATAAAGAACAGTTTAAAAAAAATGCAGGTGGGGACAGGGGTTTTCCAAAAATGGAAAACCCCTTTAAGAAGTTGATTGCATTGTACAAAATGTATTTAGTTAAAAGATAAAGTTTTGAAACTTTCTAATACATTTTCAGCTTCTACTGCATTATTCATTTAATGGTTATTCAGGGTTTAGGAGTCCAGTGGGCGGCGCAGGACTATATTAATCATTTATCTAATTTACATTTATTTCGATTTATTTTTTTATTGGTTGAAAAATCCATTTAGTCCATGTTCTTATGTGAGAAAATGTTTCATTTTTCTCTGCATATGTCTGCACCAAAATATGCAATACCAATCTTAGTCTTATTTTTTTGCTGTGTTTTTTATGCTTTTTTCCCTTTGGTATGTGTTTATTGTGCAGGTCTGATATATTTTTTTATGCATTTTTAGTTCAGAAATGCAGGGATTTTGCATTTAAAAATGCACCTGCATTTTTTAACATGCGTCTTTTTTCATAGAAGCGATTAGGTAAAAAAAGGAAAAACGAAAAAATGCATAGTACAACAGTAGTGGGCATGAAATCACACCAATTTTCTTGAAATGTTAAACGCAGCTGATTTTCTGCACAGTAAAAAAAATGCAATGTTTACGCTACGTGTGAACGCGGCTTTAAGGTTCAGCATTGGGGTTCTGTTTATAAACAATAAAGTAAAACAATAAATAATAATTATTTCAAAATTTCCATAGCCATAGAGAAAATGAAGAAATGGCTGCAATAGGTGGAGGCTCCAGAAATAGCTTGTACTGCTGTCATACTACTGCTTATTTTATTGCATCCATATCTGTCATTTATAGGAACTTGATATATGAGCTGAAAAAAAAAACCCTATTACATATTGGCCATTCTGCAATGTATACAGACCGGTTCTATCAAGCTATAAATGCACGGGCAGCCATGCCAAAATACTGCATTACTTTTCGGCAACTTTACTAATGGTATATATCAGATGAAAACCTTCCTATCATTTAGTTGTAATGTTCTCCGACCTTCTGTGATGCGCCAGTCCCGGAGAGCTGCCAGCTTACTGTTGCAGAATATCCTAGCATTATTACATTTCTCCAGGGAATGCTCCAGCCTCATACCTAAACAGACTGGCCTGAACATTGACAGATATAGATACGGCACTCTCGCACGCTCCTCTGCTACTTTACAGTAATTTAAATTCATTTTGCATCTGCCTGAACGATGGCTGTCATTGCAACATATGTTTCTCCCAGTGGTTGTTAGACAAGGAGAGCTTCACTGTCAGGCTGCAGCACGGTGACCGAAATCATTAGGAATGTGCAAAAAAAAAATAATACAAAAAAAAAATTGCGTTCAAGGAGACAACGATAGCCAAGGTTAAGAAGGGGTAAAAAGATGGAAATGATAAGTTTGAATACCTATTAATTGGTATTTATACTGTATTTCGCCAACATATTCTGCGGTGCTGTTGATACTATGGACTGATATCAGTCAAGGTGACCATACACATCAGTCAGCCAAACCGGCCAATTTTGGAGGTACTAGGCAACTTTTCATTTGGAAGCTTCCTGACCAGAGTTGGTGCGAATTGATTTGCATCACCCGGTCCATCGGCCTCATCATTCACTTGTGTTAGGCCTCATTCAGATGTCTGTTCAAACTGGTTCTATCACGGACTGGCTGCAGGTCCCCTGATCCAAGAGTGTGACAGCTTTATATATTTCTACGAGGCTGTGATTCTCGGGTCGGGAGAGCCACGGCCAGTCCATGCATTGCAGTCCATGGTCAATTTGATTTGCATGGACGTCTGCATGAGTCCTTAGCTGGATGAGAGACCTAAGAACCGCCTCTTACCTCCCGGTATCCCTGGCTCTTCTTTTTATTAGACAGCCTCACGCAACGTCACATGATGTTACACACCTGTCCCGAATCCGGGTTCTGCTCTATTCATCCGCTAAACTCTCTTGTGCTCCACGTTGGGCTTTGCAAGTTGAACTGCTGGCATGCTCCCATGTGATCATCTTCCTAGACCTAAATAAAGCCTACCAAGAAACACGCCGGTGTCTTGGTATTAAGACTCCTAGTTTGTCTCTGTACCATGACCTGCTCAGTACCCGTCTGCGGGCTCCAGGATCTCTGCTACCTCTCTGCAGTCTCCAGGATCTCTGCTACCTGTCTGCGATCTCCAGGATCTCTGCTACCTCTCTGCAGTCTCCAGGTTCTCTGCTACCTGTCTGCGATCTCCAGATCTCTGCTACCTGTTTGGCCTCCAGAACCTACCTGTTTCCCACATGCTTCAACTGCCTGCTGCACCGATGGACAGTGTGCCCACCCAGACCTTTTGGTTTGAGTATCCACCTCACCAGGTGAGCCCATTACACATGTGCACCATGCCGTAACGATGACCTAGGCAGCTAATTAAAAGAGGAGCTGCGGATGCTGGCTGGTAGGAGGCAGTTCTCAGAAGTCATGTCCAGCAACCACAGATCACTAACATGGCTGATGGGATGCGCCCTCCAAACTACACCAACTCTACTCTTGACTTTTCCCTGACAGATGATGTTGTGGTAAAACAGATCATATTTATTTGCAATGCCTGATCCTTTTGTTCTGGTATTGTTAAGCTGCCATTAGGAGTGGCTGGTAGCGGCTTACTGTTCTCTCCCCCAGAGCATGCAAGCGTATGCGAATATTGGGACAAAAAGCTGTAGACCAAACTTGGGTTTGGCCTACAGCTTCGGAAGAAGTATGGGCACCTTCATGGTTCACAATAAATTATTCCATCTCAGACATAAATGTTAGTGCTAATATCATAGGAAGACACTTCATCAAAATGCTGCCCCTATTAAATGGTAAAGTGGTGCAAAATCATTTTGAAAAGCCAATGCGTGGGAGAGTCAAAGTCAGACCCTCGCTGATCTGATATTGATGGTTTATCCTAAGGTTTGACCATCAATTTCTTCCAAGGAAAATGAAATTGCGTTGTAAACATATTATTAATAGGATTGAATTGGTTTTTGTGCATTTTCCCATAAAATACAGACCATAATGTAAGATCGGCTTCAAATTCACTTCCAAAAAGAGATGTCTTCTGCTCTACATATAGGTCTGTTATCGTGGCAGAACCAGTAGGGTTTTCTGGTTGCCCAATCTAACCACAATTTTCACTTTTGGGAAAGTTTATATATCCTATATTCTGGTTCTTTAGGCACACTTATGGCTGCCATATTTTTTTTTATCAAGCCGTACCCATTAGATATAAAAAGAGGACAAATCAGGGAGTTATATATAAAAAAAAATTAAGGTGGTGTTGCATTTACAAAATATTACCACCTTTTAACCTGGTAAAGGATGGGAAATGTGTGGAAAAGTGAAAATGTATATACCATTGATGTATCAAGGGTCCACTGGAAATACATGGAGGATTCTGCTTTGGAAAATAATGGAAAATAAAATGACATTTGTTCCGTGCGGCTCGGAGCTTTCAGTCATCTGTATTTGACTTTTTTTAAAGACATCAGTACTGCTTTACTTGAGGATGACAGGTCCGGGGTTTCTATCCAGACAAATGAGATCTAGGTCTGAAAATAAATCTTGATCTACAAATCCTCCTCTGTCAGAGATGACATTGCCAAGAATCGACAGCTGCCTAGAGGCTACCGGGCTGAAAGACAGAGATATCAATCTGCCTATATTACATTGCGTTTCTTGGGCTCCATTAGTGTATAAGTGTTGCAGTTAACATTTGATCTTAGATTCTCGGCTCAGATTATTGATCTATTGTATTAGTTTTGCTTACTCAGATAACTCATAGCAAACAATCAGCTATTACTTCTGATTAGTCAAGAGGAAAGGAGACGGCTGAAATCAATCATCTGGCCATATAATCCACACTTGTGTCGCCTAATAACCCCAGGACTCCTGAGCCACCAAAGCTGTAGTTGTGGCCACCATCTGGCCATCAATAACATCAACTGCCTGCAGAGCCTATAAGATACAATTATCATTACACTGCTAGAGTATTTATTTCATTTGTTGTATCGGACAACTAACATGATATTTAATTGTACCGCCACTTAGAATATTTCTATTTATTGATGTTACTGAGGGTTTGCATGCTACCAACATTTCTGCAAAAATTGGGGAACAGTAGACTTTGTCACCAGGTAAAAATTAGCCAATTTTTGCTCTTATTTTATTCCTGCTGTTCCCCTTAAGTATGTCATTTTTTTAAATCTGCCCCATACAGTTCCAGAGATATAAAGTTTTTTATTTAGTCCAAATTTTTATGATCTTTACCATTGGGGCATAATGTAGTGCAGCTTAAAGACATGCCCCTGAGGATCCTATGAGCCACTCCCCATAGGGAAAGACCATAAAAAGTAGCACGGAATAAAAAGTCCAATATCTGAAGAACTGTATGGCAGAATTTTAATAAAAAAACAAAACAATGGATGCCGGGGAACAGCGGGCATAAAATAAGACCAAAAATTGGGCACTCTTCACTTGGTAACAGGTGATCTTTAAAGGAGTGTTTATGAATTGGACAACCCCCTCTCAATTACTATAGTCCCCTACATAAAATAAAAACAGCCTGCCGTTATACTGCCAAAGCTCATTCGTACGTGTAACGTACAAACCCGGGAGATACATACCTGAACCTGACTGGTCACTGATCAGATTAGGAAAAAATCCTTCTCTGACGTTGGTCTGTCTCTGCTTGACCATGGAGGTTGGCACCCTAAGATAACACAATGGCACCCCCACTCCATGGTGGCTTACCCTGAATGTCCTCAGCAGCTCAAAGAATCACTAGACTAGCAGCTCCATAAGAAATAAAGCAATCAAATACAAAACTACTGTAGCCAACACAAACTACAGCAAAGTGAATGAATCCAACAAAGTCTATCACCAGCAGGAAACACCAGAAGGTGAAAGTATTTAAAGCTGCACCCAAAAGGTGATAGGACAGACAAACAGAGTAAACGAAAAACACCTGTTACCCAAAACCGACAGAAACAAAGATAACAGAACTAAAACACCAAAAGAAAAGGTGTATCTGTTGTGGCTCAGCAGAAAGAGACACCGACCAAAGAACACAGAATCAAGGGTTCAAATCCAATTTCTTTTAGATGAAACTAACATACGGAGGGAGTGAGAACTGCTGCTGCTCTCTGATTTCCTCCGGTTATCAGTTTCATCCTAAGTATGGCACCAAGCCTCTGTACAGGCTGTTTTTTTTTATTTTACATGGGGGAATATAGTAATTGAGAAGGGATTGTCCACTACTGGAACAACTCCTTCTCATTTACTATAATTAAGTTCAACAGGTACGGGGAGAGCTGAGGAAAGGTGAGTATAAGAGGGACTTTTTTAACCTTTTTCCACCAGAAATAATTCTCACCACATATATTTGAATCAAATTGAATTTAAAGTGTTTGATCAACTCTAGATCCTTCTCCATCAGACTTGCATCTCCTGGGCCAATGAAAAGGGCAGCTAAGACCTTGCTCTAATTAATAACAGACGTCTGTTTTCGTCACATAAGAGAAAAACGGAACGATTATTTTGAGAATTTGATCAGAGTGTAGTCCGAGTGTCATCAGTTTTTCTCCTACATGGAGAAAAAAAAAGTTTGTCTTCCTTCTCCTATGGGACAGTCCATGAAAATTGGTTTGCACTCGGATACTACCATGTGGTGTCCGATCTTTTCATGGACCTATTGATTTGTGTTGCTGATTCTGATCCATAACTCGGATCAAAATTGGACATGTCTCTGTGACTTTGCACACATCACTCATTCCGTGGAAAATCAAGGACATGTACAGTGAATGGCCCCATAGACTGTCACCAGCAGTGTCTGACTGGAATGCCAAGGGCCCACCAATAACCAACTCCCGGACCCCACTTTTCAGCTACATCCGAGTATCATAGAGGTGAGAAATCTTCGACTGATGGGAAGCGGCTCAGCCAAAACCAGGCAAGCGCCTCCAAACAAAATAATGCAAATGTGAACAGGAGCAAGCCGCAATAACACATACCAAAGGGTGCAGCAACCTCTGTGTGCAAATAGATATATAAAACCATTATTGTGTGTATTTATTATCTGCTATATAAAGGAAGAAAAGGATCTTGTTCCAGCACTTAGTTTGGTGGTGGTACGACCAAGCCTATTTTTTATTTTTTCTCTTTAGCCTTAAAGATTAACTGCCATTTTTTATCATAAATCAATAGTACACATACGAATAAAAAAATATTGTTTTCTCATCCTGTACTGATTTTTCACTCTAAATTTACAGTTAAAAGCTTTGTTCAGTGAGAACAGATTTTCCCATTAATGAGATAGGAGATGACAGTTGCTGCTCATAATATTCTATGGAGGGAGGGGGGAGCTAGAGGTCGATACAGACATTATGCTGCAAGTTCTCCTGAAACGACATTTTAAATTCTTTATGTATATCCCTGACTGCTTTCTCTATAAAAAATTCTGGTTTCTTCATGAAGAAAAGTACTCAACTCTTATCATTGATGTTGCACATTTGGTAAGATGCAGATTTGTATTTCATATCTACAGTATGTCTGCAGCCTCTGAGAAATAGTATTTAAAGAGGCTGAACAACATTAGAAAAACATGACTGCATATTTTTCAGAAACAGCGCCCCTCCATGGGCTATATCTGGTATTACAGCTCAGCTTCATTGACAAAATGTGACTGAGCTGCAATATCAGACACAATCTGTGGACAGATGTGGTGCTGATTTTGAAAATAAAACGGTCATGCTTTTTGTAATATAGCCCCTTTAAATGTATGTATTTTTAATGCACTAAGATAAACCTTTTCTATCTCAGATACCGTATCTGTACAGTAAGAGTTAAAAAATAAATTAAAACTTTGCATTAAAACTCCTGGAAAAGCTTAAATTATCCAATCAAACAAAAGGTCTTTTTGCAGAGACATTTCTCAATATAATGGAAAATTACCATTAAAGGAGCCTTCTGTCCTTAATTTACACTTATATTAACTCCCATTAATAGTTTCCTTGGCAACCATGTAATTGCCTAAAACAAAGGAATGTTCCTGTACTGAAAATCTATATGAAAACAAGAAAGAATTGTCCGAGCAGGACCCCACAGAACGGTCAGCGGTGTCAAGTACAGGCATCGAACAGAACCTGTCAGAAATGTATTAGTAATGGTCCGGAGATATGATCTTCCATAGAATTATGTCTTGATTATTAATCGTGTAACTGATGTCTTACATCATAGAGGAATATTCCAGGCAGATATAAAACATTGGCCATTTTGGTAACTAAACTATCACACTATCTATTTATTTTTGTTAATTCTATCCAGCATTGAAACTTATTTAAAGAATAACCATTGTTTTAATTTTTATTGCTTAAATTAATAGTACACATGAAAATAATAAACTTTGTAACATATCTTATCAGAGGAATAAGCTTCTTTCTCCTTCTGGACTGATCACTTATTTTCAAAATTCTCAATTCTTGGATAAAATCTGTCTTTAGTGAAGAAGACATCTTTAAATTTCTGAGATAAAATCTTATTAGTTGCAACTGTCATAGTAATCTTCTGTATAAGCGCTACTACATCGTGTCACCTGTATAAGCGCTACAACATCGTGTGTCTCCTGTATAAGCTCTACTACATTGTGTATCTCCTGTATAAGCGCTACTACATCGTGTGTCACCTGTATAAGTGCTACTACATCGTGTGTCTCCTGTATAAGCGCTACTACATCGTGTGTCTCCTACATAAGCGCTACTACATCGTGTGTCTCCTGTATAAGCACTGCTACATCGTGTGTCTCCTGCATAAGCGCTACTACATCTTGTGTCTCCTGTATAAGCGCTACTACATCGTGTGTCTCCTGTATAAGCGCTGATACATCGTGTGTCTCTTGTATAAGCGCTACTACATCGTGTGTCTCCTGTATAAGCGCTGATACATTGTGTGTCTCCTGTATAAGCGCTACTACATCGTGTGTCTCCTGTATAAGTGCTACTACATCGTGTGTCTCCTGTATAAGTGCTACTACATCGTGTGTCACCTGTATAAGCGCTACTACATTTTTTTCTCCTGTATAAGTGCTACTACATCGTGTGTCACCTGTATAAGCGCTACTACATTTTTTTCTCCTGTATAAGTGCTACTACATCGTGTGTCTCCGGTATAAGCGCCACTACATCGTGTGTCTCTTGTATAAGCGCTACTACATCGTGTGTCTCCGGTATAAGCGCTACTACATCGTGTGTCTCCTGTATAAGCGCTACTACATCTTGTGTCTCCTGTATAAGCGCTACTACATCGTGTGTCTCCTGTATAAGCACTACTACATCGTGTGTCTCCTGTATAAGCGCTACTACATCTTGTGTCTCCTGTATAAGCGCTACTACATCGTGTGTCTCCTGTATAAGCGCTACTACATCGTGTGTCTCCTGTATAAGCACTACTGCATCGTGTGTCTCCTGTATAAGCTCTACTACATCGTGTGTCTCCTGCATAAGCGCTACTACATCTTGTGTCTCCTGTATAAGCGCTACTACATCGTGTGTCCCCTGCATAAGCGCTACTACATCTTGTGTCTCCTGTATAAGCGCTACTACATCGTGTGTCTCCTGTATAAGTGCTACTACATCGTGTGTCTCCTGTATAAGCGATACTACATTGTGTGTCTCCTGCATAAGCGCTACTACATCGTGTGTCACCTGTATAAGCGCTACTACATCGTGTGTCTCCTGCA
This sequence comes from Phyllobates terribilis, assembly GCF_046119375.1. NCBI lineage: Eukaryota > Metazoa > Chordata > Amphibia > Anura > Dendrobatidae > Phyllobates > Phyllobates terribilis. The sequence goes on from NW_027362768.1 coordinate 150,599,710, forward strand.
TAAACGCTACTACATCGTGTGTCTCCTGCATAAGCGCTACTACATCGTGTGTCTCCTGTATAAGCGCTACTACATCGTGTGTCTCCTGTATAAGCGCTACTACATCGTGTGTTCTGCATAAGCGCTACTATCTCTTGTGTTTCCTGTATAAGCGCTACTACATCGTGTGTCTCCTGTATAAGCGCTACTACATCTTTTGTCTCCTGTATAAGCACTACTACATCTTGTGTCTCCTGTATAAGCGCTACTACATCTTGTGTCTCCTGTATAAGCGATACTACATTGTGTGTCTCCTGCATAAGCGCTACTACATCGTGTGTCTCCTGCATAAGCACTACTACATCGTGTGTCTCCTGCATAAACGCTACTACATCGTGTGTCTCCTGCATAAGCGCTACTACATCGTGTGTCTCCTGTATAAGCGCTACTACATCGTGTGTCTCCTGTATAAGCGCTACTACATCGTGTGTCTCCTGTATAAGCGCTACTACATCGTATGTTCTGCATAAGCGCTACTATCTCTTGTGTTTCCTGTATAACCGCTACTACATCGTGTGTCTCCTGTATAAGCGCTACTATATCGTGTGTCTCCTGTATAAGCGCTACTACATCGTGTTTCTCCTGTATCAGCGCTACTGCATGGTGTCTCCTGCATAAGCGCTACTACATCGTGTGTCTCCTGTATAAGAGCTACTACATCGTGTGTCTCCTGCATAAGCCCTACTACATCGTGTGTCTCCTGCATAAGCGCTACTACATCGTGTGTCTCCTGCATAAGTGCTACTACATCGTGTGTCACCTGTATAAGCGCTAATACATTTTTTGTCTCCTGTATAAGTGCTACTACATCGTGTGTCTCCTGTATAAGTGCTACTACATCGTGTGTCACCTGTATAAGCGCTACTACATTTTTTGTCTCCTGTATAAGTGCTACTACATCGTGTGTCTCCGGTATGAGCGCTACTACATCGTGTGTCTCTTGTATAAGCGCTACTACATCGTGTGTCTCCGGTATAAGCGCTACTACATCGTGTGTCTCCTGTATAACTGCTACTACATTGTGTGTCTCCTGTATAAGCGCTACTACATCTTGTGTCTCCTGTATAAGCGCTACTACATCGTGTGTCTCCTGTATAAGCGCTACTACATCTTTTGTCTCCTGTATAAGCGCTACTACATCTTGTGTCTCCTGTATAAGCGCTACTACATCTTTTGTCTCCTGTATAAGCGCTACTACATCTTGTGTCTCCTGTATAAGCGCTACTACATCGTGTGTCTCCTGTATAAGCGCTACTACATCTTTTGTCTCCTGTATAAGTGCTACTACATCGTGTGTCTCCGGTATGAGCGCTACTACATTGTGTGTCTCCTGTATAAGCACTACTACATCGTGTGTCTCCTGTATAAGCGCTACTACATCGTGTGTCTCCTGTATAAGCGCTACTACATCTTTTGTCTCCTGTATAAGCGCTACTACATCTTGTGTCTCCTGTATAAGCGCTACTACATCTTGTGTCTCCTGTGTAAGCGCTACTACATCTTGTGTCTCCTGTATAAGCGCTACTACATCCTGTGTCTCCTGTATAAGCACTACTACATCGTGTGTCTCCTGTATAAGCTCTACTACATCGTGTGTCTCCTGCATAAGCGCTACTACATCGTCTGTCTCCTACATAAGCGCTACTACATCTTGTGTCTCCTGTATAAGCGCTACTACATCGTGTGTCCCCTGCATAAGCGCTACTACATCTTGTGTCTCCTGTATAAGCGCTACTACATCGTGTGTCTCCTGTATAAGTGCTACTACATCGTGTGTCTCCTGTATAAGCGATACTACATTGTGTGTCTCCTGCATAAGCGCTACTACATCGTGTGTCACCTGTATAAGCGCTACTACATCGTGTGTCACCTGTATAAGCGCTACTACATCGTGTGTCTCCTTCTTAAGCACTACTACATCGTGTGTCTCCTGCATAAGCACTACTACATCGTGTGTCTCCTGCATAAACGCTACTACATCGTGTGTCTCCTGCATAAGCGCTACTACATCGTGTGTCTCCTGTATAAGCGCTACTACATCGTGTGTCTCCTGTATAAGCGCTACTACATCGTGTGTCTCCTGTATAAGCGCTACTACATCGTGTGTTCTGCATAAGCGCTACTATCTCTTGTGTTTCCTGTATAACCGCTACTACATCGTGTATCTCCTGTATAAGTGCTACTATATCGTGTGTCTCCTGTATAAGCGCTACTACATCGTGTTTCTCCTGTATCAGCGCTACTGCATGGTGTCTCCTGCATAAGCGCTACTACATCGTGTGTCTCATGTATAAGCGATACTACATCGTGTGTCTCCTGCATAAGTGCTACTACATCGTGTGTCACCTGTATAAGCGCTACTACATTTTTTGTCTCCTGTATAAGTGCTACTACATCGTGTGTCTCCTGTATAAGTGCTACTACATCGTGTGTCCCCTGTATAAGCGCTACTACATTTTTTGTCTCATGTATAAGTGCTACTACATCGTGTGTCTCCTGTATAAGTGCTACTACATCGTGTGTCCCCTGTATAAGCGCTACTACATTTTTTGTCTCCTGTATAAGTGCTACTACATCGTGTGTCTCCGGTATGAGCGCTACTACATCGTGTGTCTCTTGTATAAGCGCTACTACATCGTGTGTCTCCGGTATAAGCGCTACTACATCGTGTGTCTCCTGTATAACTGCTACTACATTGTGTGTCTCCTGTATAAGCGCTACTACATCTTGTGTCTCCTGTATAAGCGCTACTACATCGTGTGTCTCCTGTATAAGCACTACTACATCGTGTGTCTCCTGTATAAGCGCTACTACATCGTGTGTCTCCTGTATAAGCGCTACTACATCTTTTGTCTCCTGTATAAGCGCTACTACATCTTGTGTCTCCTGTATAAGCGCTACTACATCTTGTGTCTCCTGTGTAAGCGCTACTACATCTTGTGTCTCCTGTATAAGCGCTACTACATCCTGTGTCTCCTGTATAAGCACTACTACATCGTGTGTCTCCTGTATAAGCTCTACTACATCGTGTGTCTCCTGCATAAGCCTACTACATCGTGTGTCTCCTACATAAGCGCTACTACATCTTGTGTCTCCTGTATAAGCGCTACTACATCGTGTGTCCCCTGCATAAGCGCTACTACATTTTGTGTCTCCTGTATAAGCGCTACTACATCGTGTGTCTCCTGTATAAGTGCTACTACATCGTGTGTCTCCTGTATAAGCGATACTACATTGTGTGTCTCCTGCATAAGCGCTACTACATCGTGTGTCACCTGTATAAGCGCTACTACATCGTGTGTCACCTGTATAAGCGCTACTACATCGTGTGTCTCCTGCTTAAGCACTACTACATCGTGTGTCTCCTGCATAAGCACTACTACATCGTGTGTCTCCTGCATAAACGCTACTACATTGTGTGTCTCCTGCATAAGCGCTACTACATCGTGTGTCTCCTGTATAAGCTCTACTACATCGTGTGTCTCCTGTATAAGCGCTACTACATCGTGTGTCTCCTGTATAAGCGCTACTACATCGTGTGTTCTGCATAAGCGCTACTATCTCTTGTGTTTCCTGTATAACCGCTACTACATCGTGTGTCTCCTGTATAAGCGCTACTATATCGTGTGTCTCCTGTATAAGCGCTACTACATCGTGTTTCTCCTGTATCAGCGCTACTGCATGGTGTCTCCTGCATAAGCGCTACTACATCGTGTGTCTCCTGTATAAGAGCTACTACATCGTGTGTCTCCTGCATAAGCCCTACTACATCGTGTGTCTCCTGCATAAGCGCTACTACATCGTGTGTCACCTGTATAAGCGCTACTACATCGTGTGTCTCCTGCATAAGCGCTACTACATCGTGTGTCTCCTGTATAAGAGCTACTACATCGTGTGTCTCTTGTATAAGCGCTACTACATCGTGTGTCTCCTGCATAAGCGCTACTACATCGTGTGTCTCCTGTATAAGAGCTACTACATCGTGTGTCTCCTGCATAAGCGCTACTACATCGTGTGTCTCCTGTATAAGCGCTACTATATCGTGTGTCTATTGTATAAGCGCTACTACATTGTGTGTCTCCTGTATAAGCACTACTACATCATGTGTCTCCTGTATAAGCGCTACTACATCATGTGTCTCCTGTATAAGCGCTACTACATCATGTGTCTCCTGTATAAGCGCTACTACATCATGTGTCTCCTGTATAAGCGCTACTACATCGTGTGTCTCCTGTATCAGCGCTACTGCATGGTGTCTCCTGCATAAGCGCTACTACATCGTGTGTCTCCTGTATAAGAGCTACTACATCGTGTGTCTCTTGCATAAGCCCTACTACATCGTGTGTCTCCTGCATAAGCGCTACTACATCTTGTGTCTCCTGTATAAGCGCTACTACATCGTGTGTCTCCTGCATAAGCGCTACTACATCGTGTGTCTCCTGTATAAGCGCTACTACATCGTGTGTCTCCTGTATAAGCGCTACTACATCGTGTGTCTCCTGTATAAGAGCTACTACATCGTGTGTCTCTTGCATAAGCCCTACTACATCGTGTGTCTCCTGCATAAGCGCTACTACATCTTGTGTCTCCTGTATAAGCGCTACTACATCGTGTGTCTCTTGTATAAGCGCTACTACATCTTGTGTCACCTGTATAAGCGCTACTACATCGTGTGTCACCTGTATAAGCGCTACTACATCGTGTGTCTCCTGTATAAGAGCTACTACATCGTGTGTCTCCTGCATAAGCGCTACTACATCGTGTGTCTCCTGTATAAGCGCTACTACATCGTGTGTCTATTGTATAAGCGCTACTACATTGTGTGTCTCCTGTATAAGCACTACTACATCATGTGTCTCCTGTATAAGCGCTACTACATCATGTGTCTCCTGTATAAGCGCTACTACATCGTGTGTCTCCTGTATAAGCGCTACTACATCGTGTGTCTCCTGTATAAGCGCTACTACATCATGTGTCTCCTGTATAAGCGCTACTACATCGTGTGTCTCCTGTACAAGCGCTACTACATTGTGTGTCTTCTGTATAAGCGTTACTACATCATGTGTCTCCTGTATAAGTGCTATTACATCATGTGTCTCCTGTATAAGCGCTACTACATCATGTGTCTCCTGTATAAGTGCTACTACATCATGTGTCTCCTGTATAAGTGCTACTACATCGTGTGTCTCCTGTATAAGCGCTACTACATCATGTGTCTCCTGTATAAGTGCTACTACATCATGTGTCTCCTGTATAAGCGTTACTACATCATGTGTCTCCTGTATAAGTGCTACTACATCATGTGTCTCCTGTATAAGCGCTACTACATCATTTGTCTCCTGTATAAGCGCTACTACATCATGTGTCTCCTGTATAAGTGCTACTACATCATGTGTCTCCTGTATAAGCGCTGCTACATCATGTGTCTCCTGTATAAGCGCTACTACATTGTGTGTCTCCTGTATAAGTGCTACTACATCATGTGTCTCCTGTATAAGCGCTACTACATCATGTGTCTCCTGTATAAGCGCTACTACATTATGTGTCTCCTGTATAAGTGCTACATCATGTGTCTCCTGTATAAGCGCTGCTATATCATGTGTCTCCTGTATAAGTGCTACTACATCATGTGTCTCCTGTATAAGCGCTACTACATCGTGTGTCTCCTGTATAAGTGACGCGCCCTTGGGCCTGTGTCGCGCTGCGTTGCGCACGCGGGAGCTTACCCGGAGCCGGATCTGTTGAGGGTTGTAGTCTCGTGGCGGTGACCCGGTCCGTGCCCAGGGAGTCAAACTGAGCGGCGATGTATCAGCGGTAGATGTTGGACGACTACGCCACCCGTTGAGTACAGCTAAGGAGCTGCTGCTGCAGGGCAGACCGCTGAGGCCGGTGGTAGGATTGTGCAGCATGATAGTATAACCCCCAACGGGAGGGGTATGGCCTCAGGGCAGCCGACGTGGATGATGGGGGTAGCAGGAACCACTCGGAGACGGTACGGTGTAGTTCAGGGTCTTTACTGGTGACAAAGATAGACCCTCCCGGAGTACTGGCTAGCGATTGGGGCCTGATCAGTCCTTGAGCAGATGGGATCTCCCCTGGCCAGGCGGAGTTGTAGGCCTCCCAAACTAACTGTACTCTTCTGGCTACCTTGCTAGAGGCGGGTATAAGTAGCCCACGTCCCTGAGTGTACCGTGTGGTGCTCACCCGTATGGCCGGTGACTCGGGTTTCTTGGCCAGAGGACCTGGAATCCCCTTCCTGACGGATTCTGCTGCTGGGTAGGAGTTAGTCCCCACAGCCTCGGACTCCGGGTCCGGTAAGAAATCTTCTCAGTCAGGGCGAGCTCTGCAGCTGCCAGCCCCTGACTCCTTGTAACACTGCTCCCACAGAGCTCCTGATGTTCTGTTCCTGTATTTGCTTCTTTTCTCTGTCTCTACTTCTTCTCTACTCCCTAACCCTGCCTCAGCCCTAGGTTTATATAGGGGAAGTTCTTCCCCTCCCAGGACTGGGCAGGAGGTGTGGCATGCATAGGATTCCTGACCAAGAGACCTCCCACCTGCTCTCAGACGTAATATCTCTATCACTGTGGCAACCAGACCCCTGGGGTGTCACATTCCCCCCTAGTGAAATTTAGTACTCCGGGACTAAACATATTTTAGAAAAACATAACAAGATATAAACAATAACAATACAATAAAGAAACACATAAAGGTGGTCACGGCATGTCCGTAACCGGGTGCAGTCTTTGAAGAAAGCAAGGTGTCCATTTCACCAAAACAGGGAGACGTAACCAGGTAGGGGTCTGTCCTGCTCCGAGTCCTTAACAGTCTTTAGTCCGTCCTGGGTTACGCTCCAACTATGTACACAGGATTCCCGGTAAATCCACCAAAGACTCCTATAAACAACTAGAAACACATAATTATACACAAGCAAGAAGAAAAACAGGTAACCACAAATAAAACAATTTATACACTTCAAATCCTCCAACGTGCGGGTAACTGGCCTCTAGTGGCCCTAGTGGACCTACGGAGCTGACTGTCTGGCCCTGAACTACAGGGTGTAGGAGCTGTCAAGGGTAAATTGGGCAGCTGTCTACGGGCCCTTTGGCTCACTAGGGATATGGCAGGCTCACTGCAAGCAGAGGGTTGATCCTCCTGATCTGCTGGTGTGGGATCTTCTGCCTCCTGGACCGGCTGTTCTTCCAGCTCTACCTGTTGCTCCGTAGGTGCTTGGGATGCTGGTTGGAGGAAGGTGAGTACGGGTACCACAACTGCACCATTGACTTGAGTCCAAGACCGAGGGAAGTCTCCGAGCACAGTACTAACCATATCTTCCCTTTCCTCTACGGGTCGATGGTCTTCTTGTTCCTCTTCAGGGTTCCGTAGCTGTTCAGGACACTTCTTCAGGTGATCCCGGGATACAATGGCTGTGGTCTCCCCTCCGTCTTTACTGATGGTACAGACCTTCGGGTTCTCGTGGCTTGAGGGCAGTACGGTGTACGGGTCCTTCTCCCACTGGTCGTCCAACTTGTGGAGCCATCTTTTCCTCTTCAAGACCTGCTCTCCGGGCACCAGGGGAACAGCGGGAGCATACTGGTTGTAAGTTTTCTCTTGTCTCTCCCTAGCCTGACAGAGACTTCACTCCACGCTCTCCTGTACTTTCCGGTACTGCTGCTGCCTCTCTGTGTCCCAGTCTGCTTCTGGTGAAGTGTCCTCGGGTGTCAGGACTCCCATTTCCAGGTCAACAGGTAACTTACCAGGTCTCGCCCTCATTAGGTAAGCCGGGGTACAGTTGGTGGAACCTACCGGGATGTGGTTGTATAGGTCCACCAGATCGGGCAGCTTCTCAGGCCACAGACTGCGTTCTTCCAGGGGCAACGTTTTCAGAACATCCATTACCACCTGGTTCATTTTCTCACAAAGTCCATTAGTTTGCGGATGATAGGGTGTCGTCCTTATCTTCCGGCAGCCATACAGATTGCAGAATTCCTGGAAGACCTCCGCTTCAAAGGCAGGTCCCTGGTCCGTCAGCACTTGGTCCGGGTACCCGTGTGGATGACAGAAGTGCTGCTGGAAGGCTCTAGCTGCTGTTTGAGCCGTTAAGTCCTTGACGGGGACGACAACCAAGAACCGGGAGTAATGATCCACGATGGTTAACGCGTAGACGTAGCCACTTCTGCTTGGGGTCAGTTTTACATGATCCAAGGCTACCAGTTCCAACGGCTGCCGGGTGACGATGGACTGCAGGGGAGTCTTCTGGCTGGCACGGTCCTTCCTCCTCAGGTTGCACGGGCCACAGTCTCTGCACCACCTCTCGATGGTTCCCTTCATGCCTACCCAATGGAACCGCCCGCGCAGCAGGAACTCCAGCTTCTTCCATCCGAAATGCCCAGCTCCATCGTGGTATGCCTCCATCACCATGGCTGCGTCTCGTCGTGGCACCACTACTTGCCAGATTAGTTCATGCGTCCGGGAGTTAACCATCCTGCGGCACAACTTCCCCTTGTAAAGGAACAGTCTACTCTTTTCTGCCCACAGTTGCTTGGCTTCCTCCGGAGCGTCTGGGTCAAGGCGAGCCTCTGGCCGAGTCAGCATCTCCTTCACCAGCCGGACGGCAGGGTCACTGTCTTGCGTTTCCGCCCAGTTGTAGTGAGGTAAGGGGTTAAGCGTAGCGCCTTGCTTACTCCTTACCCGATGGGAATACTGGATAGTCCCATGACGGTGAAACGCGGGGAGTTCGACTTCTTCCAGTCCCTCTGGATCTTCTCCTACGTCCGGTAGGTTTGGCATCCTGGACAGGGCGTCCGCGTTGGTATTGGAGCGTCCTGCCCGGTATTTGATGGTGAATTCGTAGTTGGACAGGCGGGCCATCCATCTCTGCTCTAGGGCACCGAGTCTTGCCGTGTCCAAGTGTGTCAACGGGTTGTTATCCGTGTACACGACGAACCGGGAAGAAGCGAGGTAGTGCTTAAAGCGTTCGGTGACTGCCCACACCACTGCCAGGAACTCTAGCTTAAATGAGCTGTAATTCTCAGGGTTTCTTTTGGTGGGTCGCAGTTTTCGGCTGGCGTAAGCGATTACTCGCTCTTTCCCCTGCTGGATCTGGGACAGCACGGCTCCTAGCCCGATGTTACTTGCGTCGGTGTAGAGGATAAAGGGCTGGCTGTAATCCGGGTACGCCAGGATTTCATCCCCCGTGAGGGCCATCTTCAGCTGGCGGAAGGACTCTTCTTCCAACTTCTCCCATCTGAAGGGCGGCTTCTGGTTCTTGGCCTTCCGGGACTGGCCTATCAGGAGGTCCTGCATAGGAGCTGCCTTTTTGGTGAAACCGGGGATGAACCTGCGGTAGTAGCCTACCAACCCGAGGAACTGCCGCACTTCCTTTACACTGGAGGGACTTGGCCATTCCTTAATTGCGGTGATCTTATCAGGGTCGGGAGCCACTCCGTCAGCGCTCACCACGTGTCCCAGGTACTGCACCTTTGGTTTCAGGAGGTGACACTTGGAGGGTTTCACCTTTAGGCCGTAGCTTGCCAGAGCTTCGAACACTTCCGCCAGGTGTTTCAGGTGGTCCTCATAAGTCTTAGAATATACGATGACATCGTCCAGGTACAACAGGACCGTCTCGAAGTTTCTGTGGCCCAGACAGCACTCCATTAATCGTTGGAAGGTTCCTGGTGCGTTGCAGAGTCCGAACGGCATACAGGTAAACTCGCTAAGTCCCATCGGGGTGGTGAATGCGGTCTTCTCCCGGTCCGCCTCTGCTACAGGAACCTGCCAGTACCCACTAGTGAGATCCAAGGTAGAGAAGAAGTTAGCAGATCTTAAAGCAGCCAAAGACTCCTCTATCCTTGGTAAGGGGTACGCATCCTTGTGTGTGATACGGTTGATTTTCCGGTAATCTACACACATCCTCATGGTGTTGTCTTTCTTTTTGACTAAGACTAGTGGAGCTGCCCAGGGGCTACAACTATCCCTGATCACCCCAGCCTCCTTCATGTCTCTAAGCATCCCCTTGGCGTGTTGGTAGTGTGCAGGGGGTACGGGTCGATACCTCTCTTTTATGAGAGGATGGTCTCCCGTGGGGATGTGGTGTTCTACCCCCTTGACTCGCCCGAAGTCTAACGGGTGTTTACTAAACACTCTCTCGTACTCTTGAACCACCCGATAGACTCCCTGTTTCTGGTGTGAGGGAGTGGAGTCAGTACCCAAATGTAGTTGCTGACACCAGTCCTCCATTGTTTTCTTAGAGCCGTTACCTTCCTCCGGGTGAGATGGAGGCAAGGGTTCCACAGATTGTATAGCATTTTGGTTAATGGTATATAATTTGGCTAGCGTGGCATAACGGGGCAGGTACACTTCCCTCTTCCCGATATTGATTATGCGAACGGGCACCCTCCCATGGCGTACATTAACCACCCCCCGTGCTGTCAAGATGGTGGGCCTACTGTCTGAGTAAACTGGTTCTACCATTGCCTGGTAATCTCTACCTCTCAGACCAATAGCTGCCCGGCACCAAATCATCATTTCACTTTTTGAGGGCATGGCAATAGGGAAAGGGCCACACATTCTCACGCTACCAATCTCACCGCCGGAGAGTTCCACCTGTTGCCGTCGCATCAGTGCCCGGATCTCTTTTTGGAGCACTCGCTGCTCGCCGGAGCTGGCGTTCTTGGCAACCTGCTGTAAAAGGAAAATCACCTCTGCAAGACAATTTTCAATTACATTAGTTCCTAGAGTTATCTTTGGGTGACTCTCGTGTTTGTCAATGTCTACAATGATCAGTCCCTGTGCTGCCAGTTCGACTCTACCGATTTTAATGGTCACCTCTTTAAATCCAATCTGTGGCACGGGCTGACCATTGCTGGCGATGATACTCAAGTCGTCGTCAGGGTAGCGGGTGATATCCGAGTCATTCCAGTACTGCTTGAAGAGCACGTACGGGATGGTGGTGACCTGTGACCCGGTGTCCAGTAGGGCACTCATAGGAATGCCATCCAGTACCACGGGTAAGACTGGACGTCCTCCCACATATTTGTCGCGCCCGTTCGATGGGCCTGGTGATCTTTTTCCTGGGGGTTGGCCCTCTACCCCAGGTTGTGCCAGTTTAAAGGACAGTACCTTGCCATATGTCCGGGTTGATTGCAGCGGCGGCAGATGGGTCGTCCGTCCTCGTTGTATCGGTCGCTGGGTCTCCCTCTGGCCGGTGGGGTCCTCCTTGGTCGACGCCACGGGATGTCCTCCGGTCCGGATGCCAGCTGGATCTTCCCTGGAGTGGAAACCTGTAAAGACTGCACAGTTCGGGTTAGCGCAGCAACGCTTTTAGCTAGCTCTTGGACCTGATGGTGCAGGTCTGGAGCCGGGTCATTGTTCAAAGCCTGCGCATCAGCTCCCACAGGCCCTGCCGACAAGGGTGCCGCCTCCTGGTGGTAAGTGGTAGTGGGGCGTCTGTGGGTCACAACGCCACCTGGTGCCGGTTCTCGGAGCACCCGGATGGCTCTGTCCTTGAACTGTGCAAATCCCAGATGAGGGTCCTGTAAGGCCATTGCCCGCAACTGGGTTCGGTGGGCATTGCAATATAAACCCTCTATAAATTGTTCAGTCAACAGCCTGTCCTCGTCTCCCACGCCGTCAGGGTCGGTCTGCTTAATGGCTCTCAGGGCCTCTTGTAGGTTCAGGGCATAGTCCCTTATACTCTCGTATGCTCGCTGCTTGCACCCGTAGAATCTAAGCTTGATCTCGGCTGAGGTGCGGGTATCAAAGGTGTCCCTCAGCCGGGTTAGTATCCCTGCGACAGTCCTCCCCCCAGGTGGCCAGGACTTTACCTCCCTTCGGGCTGCCCCAGTTAATTGGGCCACCAGGATGCTCACTTTTTGCTCTTCTGTGAGGGGGTACACCTGGAAGAGGCTATCCAGCTTTTCTCTAAAGTCATGCAGGGTATGTGACTCCCCTGAGTACTGGGGTAGCCAGGCTGCTCCCGGGATATAGGGCATGGTGAAAGGCATGACTGCAGCAGCGGTGGCGCTGGCGGGGGTTGAGGCAGTGAAGCTCTCCTCCGTATCCGACATCCTCCTCCCCCCTAGTGGACCGTGGCCTACCTTGCGATGATCCTCTTCCGTAGGCCGCGGCTCCGCAGTAGATCGTCAGGGTTGAGGACCTTCCGTCGCGCTCCTGTGACGTCGGCGTCTGCTGGGCTCCTTCCAGGACCTTACGCGACGTCCGGACGTGAGGCGGGGCTTCAGTTCTCGCGCGCTTTCGGAGTCCACGCCCCTCTTCTTCCCGCGCGACGTCTTCAAGATGGCGTCCAACGGCGGGAAAACTCCACGGAAGGCGGGAAGAAGGCTGAAAATGGCGCCGGATGGCGGGAATCTTCACCACAGGTAAGTTTGAACAGTCTTTTTCAGGCACGCAGTACCCGGTGGTTGCGGGCACGAAATCCTGCCGACTACGCCAAAAGTTGACGCGCCCCTGGGCCTGTGTCGCGCTGCGTTGCGCACGCGGGAGCTTACCCGGAGCCGGATCTGTTGAGGGTTGTAGTCTCGTGGCGGTGACCCGGTCCGTGCCCAGGGAGTCAAACTGAGCGGCGATGTATCAGCGGTAGATGTTGGACGACTACGCCACCCGTTGAGTACAGCTAAGGAGCTGCTGCTGCAGGGCAGACCGCTGAGGCCGGTGGTAGGATTGTGCAGCGTGATAGTATAACCCCCAACGGGAGGGGTATGGCCTCAGGGCAGCCGACGTGGATGATGGGGGTAGCAGGAACCACTCGGAGACGGTTCGGTGTAGTTCAGGGTCTTTACTGGTGACAAAGATAGACCCTCCCGGAGTACTGGCTAGCGATTGGGGCCTGGTCAGTCCTTGAGCAGATGGGATCTCCCCTGGCCAGGCGGAGTTGTAGGCCTCCCAAACTAACTGTACTCTTCTGGCTACCTTGCTAGAGGCGGGTATAAGTAGCCCACGTCCCTCAGTGTACCGTGTGGTGCTCACCCGTATGGCCGGTGACTCGGGGCCTTCTAGTAGCTTCCGCTCCACGACGGCGGTGCTGGTCCCATGCGTGTGACCGTGCCTTCGGGTTTCTTGGCCAGAGGACCTGGAATCCCCTGCCTGACGGATTCTGCTGCTGGGTAGGAGTTAGTCCCCACAGCCTCGGACTCCGGGTCCGGTAAGAAATCTTCTCAGTCAGGGCGAGCTCTGCAGCTGCCAGCCCCTGACTCCTTGTAACACTGCTCCCACAGAGCTCCTGATGTTCTGTTCCTATATTTGCTTCTTTTCTCTGTCTCTACTTCTTCTCTACTCACTAACCCTGCCTCAGCCCCAGTTTTATATAGGGGAAGTTCTTCCCCTCCCAGGACTGTGCAGGAGGTGTGGCATGCATAGGATTCCTGACCAAGAGACCTCCCACCTGCTCTCAGACGTAATATCTCTATCACTGTGGCAACCAGACCCCTGGGGTGTCACACCATCTATACTAAAGCTTCACCAGATTTAAAATTAATAATAATTTTTAGCTGCATCTAGCCCGGAAAATAATTTTGGGGCTCCGAGATGCGCAAGACACATAAGTGCCTTCTTGCTGCACTACCTGCAGCATGACCCTCATATTGTCAGAATTCGAAGTAATCATGACTACTGGGTTGCCACACTCTTAGATCCCCCAAACTTTTCGATCAACCTTTTCATTTTAATAAAGACTAGTGTTGAGCATTCCGATACTGTAATATCGGGTATCGGCCGATATTCGCGGTATCGGAATTCCGATACTTAATTCCGATACTTTTACAATATCGGATACCGGAATCGGAAGTTCCCATAATGCCTGCGCTCTGCAGTGTCTGTGAAGGATGACAAATTGGATGGCAGCGCGATCCAGCCTGTCATCAGAATGCCATCCCAGCGGGGGAGAATTCTCCTGATTGTTTAAAAGCCACCGGCTTTTAAACAATCACACAGCCCCATACTGCTTCCCCGCAGCCTCCCACCCCGATCCTCCGCTCCCCTCGCCACCTCCAATCCCAATCGTAAATTAGGAGCGCAGCACCAAGGAGCGAAGGACCCGGGCGGGGAAGCCGGCAGTGAAAAGACTTCACCGCCGGCTTTCCCGTTCTGTGCTGCGCTTTCCCGCCGGTTATTTCAAATGAACAGCTGAGGTATCAGGTGATGCCGATCAGCTGTTCATTTGAAGTCGCCGCGGTGCCCTCAGAGGGTTCATGTGAGTTCATGCTTGACTGCATGAACTCACATGAACTTTCCCACGGCCGCACAGGTCAGCCTCACCTCCCAGACCCGTCATGATTAGTGTGTGTGCGGGGTGTGTGTGCGGGGTGTGTGTGCAATGTTTGTGCGGGTGTGTGCGGTGTCTGTGCGATGTGTGCGGGGTGTGTGTGCGGGGTGTGTGTGCGGGGTGCGTGTGCGGGGTGTGTGTGCGATGTTTGTGCGGGTGTGTGCGGTGTCTGTGCGATGTGTGCGGGGTGTGTGTGCGGGGTGTCTGTGCGATGTTTGTGCGGGTGTGCGCGGTGTCTGTGCGTGCAGGCAGACATAGGCCGATGTGACACTACTACTCCCATCGGCCTATGTCTGTCCCCCGTCCACTCCTGCCAGCAGGATCAGCTCGATGGGAGCAGTAGTTCCCATCAGCCTGATCCTGCTATTTAAATTGCCCTACTGTGTCCCCAATAAATGTTAAATACATGTCATTGGTGGCCAGTGGTTACCTAAAAGAAATTAGTTCATACATTACCTGTCCCCGCCGATCGCCACCTAAAATAAAGTAAAAAATAAAAAACTACACCTATACTCACCTAGACACCTAATTCCCCGAAGCCATCGATCTCCTGTAATAAAATATAAAATAATAAACCACAACCTTATCCTTACCCCTCCGTAGTAGTCCACGAGTGTCCCACGAAGATCTCCAGTTCAGAGCAGCCACATAGAATGTGACCGCTCTGAACCGCTGCCGCCGCTAGAATGACGGGGCCGTAAGGGTTCACCGGAGTTCAGGCAGCGCTGCTCCGGTTAGCTCCTTTACGGCCCTGCTGTATCGTGAGAAATTCCCACGGTACAGCAGTGCCGTAAAGGAGGTCTCCGGAGCTGCGCTGCCTGAATGCACTCCGGTGACCTCAGTCAGTGGCTCCCGCTGCCGGGAGCGGACGTGTTCCCGGCAGCGTGAGCTTACAGCAGCCATGACAGCTGTCACCATCTCCAGATGTGACAGCTGTGCATGGGAGATCAGCGCAGGAACGTGGACAGGTAACTATTATTTTTAGTAAACTAAGAATTAAATAAAATGGTGTGTTTTATTTCAAATAAATTATTTTTTTCTGGGTGTAGTGTGTATTTTTTCTTTTTAACACTTTGTAGGTTAGTAATGGGGGTGTCTTATAGACGCCCATCATTACTAACCTGGGCTTCATGGCAGCTGGCGCTGACATGAACCCCACCACTATTACCCCACTGCCACCGCACCAGGACAGCGTGGAAGAGCGAGGCTAAGTGCCAGAATTGGCGCATCCTATGGATGCGCCATTTCTGGGGCGGCTGACGGCTGGTGTTTCTAGCCTGGGAGGGGGCCAATATTCATGGCACCCTTCCTGGGCTATTAATATCAGCCCCCAGCTGTCTGCCTAGCCTTTGCTAGCTATTAAATTAGGGGGGACCCCACGTCATTTTTTTTGGGGGCTCCCCCATTTTAATAGCTAGTAAAGGCTAGGTATTCAGCTGGGGGCTGATATTAGTAGCCTGGGAAGCTCCGTGGGTTTTACCCCCTTCCCAGGCTTCAAACATCTGCCCCAGCCGTCTGCTTAACCTCCGCTAGAGCCTAAAATTAAGGGGAACCCCACGCCATTTTTTTTTTAAATAAATCCTTTATTTTAACACTAAATGACAAGTACACTAATCAACACTATTACTGTACTTCATATATATGTGACTGACATGTTTCTATCTATCTAATCTATGTGTGAAGCTCTATTCTGTCTGTTATAAATTGTCGGGTACAGATGCTGAATTGCCGGCCGGCTTTCTTAAAGAGACGGTGCATGAAAACACTAATATTTTTTTAAATAAATCCTTTACACTAAATGACAAGTACAGTAAGCAACACTGTCACAGTACTTCATATATATGTGACTGACATGTTTCTATCTATCTAATCTATGTGTGAAGCTCTATTCTGTCTGTTATAAATTGTCGGGTACCGCTGCTGAATTGCCGGCCGGCTTTCTTAAAGAGACGGTGCATGAAAACACTAATATTTTTTTAAATAAATCCTTTACACTAAATGACAAGTACAGTAAGCAACACTGTCACTGTACTTCATATATATGTGACTGACATGTTTCTATCTATCTAATCTATGTGTGAAGCTCTATTCTGTCTATTATAAATTGTCGGGTACCGCTGCTGAATTGCCGGCCGGCTTTCTTAAAGAGACGGTGCACGAAAACACTAATATTTTTTAAAATAAATCCTTTACACTAAATGACAAGTACAGTAAGCAACACTGTCACAGTACTTCATATATATGTGACTGACATGGTTCTATCTACCTAATCTATGTGTGAAGCTCTATTCTTTCTGTTGTAAATTGTCGGGTACCGGTGAATGCCGCTGATGAATTGCCGGCTTTTCATGTCATTCTACATTATTCTTAGTTGTTTTACTTCATGTAGAATTAACCTACAAGGAAAGAAAGGGTTTATTTTCATTCCGATATTTGTGTCCCATTGACTTGCATTGGTTTCCGGTATCGGAATCGGCGATATCCGATACTTTTTGGGTATCGGCCCGATCCAATCCGATACGATATTTCCTGATATCGGAAGGTATCGCTCAACACTAATAAAGACCAAAAAAATGGTCATTTTTGAAATTATAAGCATTAGCAGGTTGTTAGAAACTGAAATCAAACAGTTTTCAACTCAAAACTTTATTCTAGGTGATGTTACATTTTCACATAGGACCCCTTGTTCGAAAGGAGCTTCTGAACTCTCTCGTCCATTGAATTTGTCAGGTTTTGGATGGTTTCTGCTTCAATTGTTTTGCATGAGGACAGAATACCCTCCCAGAGCTGTTGCTTAGATGTGAACTGCCTCCCGCCATCATAGACACTCCTTTTAATGATGCTCCAAAGGTTCTGAATGGGGTAGAGGTCAGGGGAGCATGGGGGTCACACCATAAGTTTGTCCCCTTTTATGCCCATATCAGCCAGAGATGCAGATGTTTTATGTGCAGCATGAGATGGTGCATTATCATGCAGAAAAATGATCTTGCTGTGAAATACACGGTTCTTCTTCTTGAACCATGGCAGGAAGTGCTGTTTGAGAAAATCCACATACATTATGGAGTTCATCTTTAGCACCTTCAGGGATCCTAAAGGGGCCGACAATCTCTCTCCCCATGATTCCAGCCCAAAACATTACTCCACCTCCTCCTTGTTGGCGCTGTAGCCGTGTTTGCGTGGGGTGTCCATCAACCAGCCATCCTCCACTCCATCCATCTGGACCATCGAGCGCTGCACGGCACTCATCCGTGAACAAAACAGTTTTGAAATCAGTCTTCATGTAATGTTTGGCCCACTGGAGCCGTTTCTGCTTGTGTGAAGTGGATAGAGGAGGTCGACAGGATGGCGTATGCACAGCTGCAAACCTCTGAAGGACCCTGCATCTTGTTGTTCGGGGGACGTTGGAGGCACAAGCAGCTTCAAAAACTTGTCTGCTGCTATGACAAGACTTTTTTGCCGCTGCTCTTTCAACCTGACGTAATTGCCTGTAGGAAAGAGTCCTCAATTTGCCCTTATCAGCACGCACACGTGTGTACTGTGAATCAACTACATACTTCTTGATTGCCAAGACACTTCATCCTGATCATCGCACAATGTTGATTGTAGTCATGCCTTGACCTAAACACTCCACAATTTGTTGCTTCTCAGCAGCCGACACATCCTTTTTCTTTCCCATTTTGGCAGAAAATGTAGGCTGCTTAATAATGTGAGACAGCCTTCTTAAGTAGTCTTGCCTTTCATTGGACACACCTGGCAAACTAATTAGCACAGGTGTCTGCAATTGCTTACAGTGATATAAAGAGCCCTGACACACATCACCATCAATGAGTTTAACTGACAAACAAACAAATTCTTCCCTTATCACTCCTAAACACTTTTTGCATAATAATTTGGAACACAGTGTACATGTGCTTTTCCACAAAACACCAGTGGTTCACGTAGTGAATCTTACAGTTCTAACTTGCCAACCGTGGTCTGTATGGAGTTGTTCAATAAAGGGCCCAAAATTAAGATAACATAGATGGGAGAGGTCTCTATGAATAGGAATTCCTAAGTATTTGATACCCTGTGAGGGCCAGGCAAAGGGAAAGTTGGACTGGATGGAATCCTATATGGATTTGGGGAGGGAGACATCGAGGGCCTCAGACTTCGCTGCATTGATTTTAAAATTTGACCATGTAACAAAGTGATCTATTTCAGCCATAACAGCATGGATGGATACAGTGCCTACAAGTAGTATTCAACCCCCTGCAGATTTAGCTGGTTTGATAAGATGCAAATAAGTTAGAGCCTTTAAACTGCAAACGAGAGTAGGTTTTATGAACAGAAGCATAAATCTTACAAACCAAAAAGTTATGTTGCTCAGTTGAATTTTATTAAATTTTAAACATAAAAGTGTGGGTCAATTATTATACAACCCCTATGTTTAATATTTTGTGGAATAACCCTTGTTTGCAATTACAGCTAATAATCGTCTTTTATAAGACCTGATCAGGCCGGCACAGGTCTGTGGAGTTATCTTGGCCCACTCCTCCATGCAGATCTTCTCCAAGTTATCTAGGTTCTTTGGGTGTCTCATGTGGACTTTATTCTTGAGCTCTTTCCACAAGTTTTCAATTGGGTTAAGGTCAGGAGACTGACTAGGCCACTCCAACACCTTGACTTTTTCCCTCTTGAACCAGGCCTTGGTTTTCTTGGCTGTGTGCTTTGGGTCGTTGTCTTGTTGGAAGATGAAATTACGACCCATCTTAAGATCCTTGATGGAGGAGCGGAGGTTCTTGGCCAAAATCTCCAGGTAGGCCGTGCTATCCATCTTCCCATGGATGCGGACCAGATGGCCAGGCCCCTTGGCTGAGAAACAGCCCCACAGCATGATGCTGCCACCACCATGCTTGACTGTAGGGATGGTATTCTTGGGGTCGTATGCAGTGCCATCCAGTCTCCAAACGTCACGTGTGTGGTTGGCACCAAAGATCTCGATCTTGGTCTCATCAGACCATAGAACCTTGAACCAGTCTGTCTCAGAGTCCTCCAAGTGATCATGAGAAAACTGTAGACGAGCCTTGACATGATGCTTTGAAAGTAAAGGTACCATACAGGCTCGTCTGGAACGGAAACCATTGCGGTGGAGTACGTTACTTATGGTATTGACTGAAACCAATGTCCCCACTGCCATGAGATCTTCCCGGAGATCCTTCCTTGTTGTCCTTGGGTTAGCCTTGACTCTTCGGACAAGCCTGGCCTCGGCACGTGAGGACACTTTCAAAGGCTGTCCTGGCCGTGGAAGGCTAACAGTAGTTCCATAAGCCTTCCACTTACGGATGATGCTCCCAACAGTGGAGACAGGTAGGCCCAACTCCTTGGAAAGGGTTTTGTACCCCTTGCCAGCCTTGTGACCCTCCACAATCTTGTCTCTGATGGCCTTGGAATGCTCCTTTGTCTTTCCCATGTTGACCATGTCTGAGTGCTGTTCACAAGTTTGGGGAGGGTCTTAAATAGTCAGAAAAGGCTGGCAAAAGAGATCTTTAATCCACACATGTGAAGCTCATTATTCTTGGTGCCTGAACTACTTCTTAATACTTTAGGGGGACCAAACAGAATTCTTGTGGTTTGAGGGGTTGAATAATAAATGACACTCTGAATTAACTTTTAACGTTTTTAAAAAAAAACAAAAAAAACAAAAAAAACAAAATTTGCTGCAGTGCATTTCCCACTTCCAGGCTGATCTACAGTACAAATGTCACAATGCCAAGTTAATTCCGCATGTGTCAACCAGCTAAATCTGCAGGGGGTTGAATACTACTTGTAGGCACTGTATATGTGATTGAGTGATATATACTAGGACATCATCAGCAAATAGAGAGCACTTGTACTCGGTGCCTCCCACCTCAATCCACCTAATATTGGGGTTATGGCGAATTGATGAGAGCAGGTGCTCCGTCACTAGGATGTATAAGAGAGGGGACAGAGAACATCCCTGCCTTGTCCCATTGGTGATTGTGAAAGGTGATGAAAATGTTCTGACGCGCCCCCTGGGCCTTGGGACACCCGGAGCCGGACCCTTTTTGGTGGATGCTGGTGGTTGTAGTCTCCGTGGCGGCAACCCGGTTCCGTGGCTCAGGGCGGTCAAACCAGTGGCGGAACTATTTATGTGGTTTTGATGTTTAAATGTCCGACTACGCCACCCGTGGATTGCGGTCAGAGTGAACCGCCGCTCCAGGGCAGACCGCTGAGGCTGGTGTTGTGGGTGCAGCAGAGCGTAGCATAACTCCCCACGGGAGGAGTATAGCCTCAGGGCAGTGTATGCGGAGGATGGGGGTGATGGTGCAGGGCAGCAGCAGTAACGACACGGAGTCAGTGATGCAGTCCAGGGCCTTTACTCACAGTTCTTATTATCCAGACCACGTCTGCAGGTAACGGCTGCCCACGTCGTACTGTGCTCACCAGGTGAGGGGCTCAGACAACTCCCAGATAACTTTGGAGCACTTCACAGGACCCCCTTTGTGTGTCCTTTGTCTGGCCTTTCTTACCAACACTTCTGTCCGGCTGCCTCGGGCCTCCTCTTGGTAAACTTGGCGCCAGTTTCCCTGACCCTATGTGGTGCCTTCCTAGCGGGTGTAGCGAGGGGCTGCGCCACATAAAATGTCAGAGCCTCCGGTTTCTAGCTGAGGGTCGTTTCCTGCCTCCACTAGTTCGGGGACCGGTCTCCCCCTTTGGCCTGACCCCTCCACGCAGGTGGATTCGGGCGTGCGGTGGCGACTCGCCCGTCCGCACCCCTGAGATCCCTTCGTTCCTCGTTCCTGGAGCCTTCTCCGCTCCTCTTCCTTCCTTCTCCCTCTTCCAGGCCTGGGCCTCTGTTACTAGGCCCGCCTCCGGAGCAGAGCTCATGCAGAGCCCCTGCTCCCTGCCACTTCTGCTCAGACTTCTCTGCACTGAACTAAGATGGTGCCCACCTTTTATACTCCCTTCTCAATGCACCCAGGAACTGCTTCCTCCCTGCTCCTGCACTACAGGGTTCCCCTTCCTAAGTGTTCCCTCCCCCCACTCCAGCCAGGGACAGGGACTGTCGTGCCCATCTCAGGGGCATATTGGTCGCCCTGCCCCACGGCAATGTGGTGTAATGCATGCAGGTGTCGGGTCCTGATCCACACTACATCCTTACCTGAGAGTGAGATATCACACCTCTGGGTGAGGTGCAATACCTCTGTAGCAACCGAGCCCTCAGGGTGCTACAGTTCCATTTATCTTCAGCCTAGGTGACGTATTGCGATACAGGGCCGTGATTTTGGCTATAAAAGGGTCCCCTAGACCCCTACCCCAAGCTTTTTAAGAGAATCATATATGGCGTGCCAGGAGACTCTATGGAATGCTTTCTCAGCATCCAACGAGAGTATCTAATTACAAATTTTTAACTGCATCTAGCCCAGGAAATACTTTGTGCCTAATAGCAGGGTCTGCTAGTCAGCGGATTATCCCAGCTGTTAAGCAAGCTACACCACCTGTAGTTTGGACACTTCATTTTTTCAAAGGAAATACTTCGGGACCATGGGATACTCAGTGAAGAACATCAGGAGGCACCCCAAGGCATAGGGGCTCGGACTGGCAGTAGGATGCCTTGCGGTGGACAGCCGAGCTCGATCCTTATAAAAGCTTTTTAACTGCAGCAGCTTTAGTGGACGCTACTGGAGCTGGAATTACGCGGCTGCTGGCATGAGACTTGCCCTCCAATAGATCCTTGTAAATGGATTTAAAGTGTATTTATTCAAATTAGAGAGACAATTTAAATTAAAAAGCTTAGAGCTGCCTCCACCACAGGGGGGCTCGCTCGACCCACCAGCGGACAGGCACCAGTATTGGGAGAGGGGGGCTGGCCATCAGGGTTCACCGCGGCTCTGGCACAAACCCGGCGACACGGAGGTGGCATGGGCAGGAGCGGACTGAACGTGTCGGCTTCTCACTTTTTGGATTTTAGAAGGGCATGACATGCCTATATCTGTGTCTCCCCCTCCTTTTACTCCTCCACCTCTTTTCTTTTCTCATGACTATATGTACTTGTCACTTTTCCATGTGTTAGTTGTGTCTTCTGAGCAGTTTGTCAGCTTTTGGACACCTTTGAAGGTGTTTTCTATGTGTTTCTATGTGTTTTTGTTTGCCTGCCATTGGTTTTAACGGTGTTCGAAGGTGTTCGACGAACAGTTCGGCGAACACACGGGTGTTCGACGAACCGAACTCGAACACTACGGGGGTGGCTCAACACTAATCGTGTGTCTCCTGTATAAGCACTGCTACATTGTGTGTCTCATGTGACGCGCCCCTGGGCCTGCTGTGTCGTGCGGCATCGCGCACGGGGGCTTACCCGGAGCCGGATCAGATGGGGGTAGTAGTCTCGTGGCGGTGACCCGGTCCGTGCCCAGGGAGTCAAACTGAGCGGCAGTCTTTAGCAGTAGATGTTAGATTGTTCGACTACGCCACCCGTGGATTGCGGTCACGGGACCGCCGCTGCACGGCAGTCCGCTGAGGCCGGTGTTGTTTGTGCAGCTGAGAATGAGATGACTCCCCACGGGAGGAGTATGGCCTCAGGGCAGATCTGTTAGAGATGATGATGGGAGTGATGGTGCGGGTGTCCCAGTGCTGAGGGTGCAGGTGTGACGGCCGGAACACAGAGGCGGGAAGTGCAGTTTCAAAAGCTTTACTCACAGTTCTTTATCAGATCCTTGTGCACAGTAGGACCACCCGAGCCGTGCTGCGTCCACCAGGTTAGGGACTCGGCCAACTCCCAGGCGATTCCAGAGCGTGGTCCAGACCTCCCCTCTCTTTCTTCCTACTGGCCGTCCTCACCAGGGACCCACCTATGTCCGGCTTCCTCGGGCCTTATGGGGCAAAACCTCTCTCCGGCTTTCCTGACCCTATGTGGCGTGCCTTCCTGGTGGATGTGGCGAGGGGTCGTGCCAAAGTTTGACCACGACCTCCGGTTCCTGGCTAAGGATGATTGACCTCCACCAGTTTGGGATCCGGTACCCTTCTCTGCCAACCCTTCACCCGTTTTAGTTCACTCGTGGGATCTCAGGGTTCCCTCTATGCTTTCGTCTCTGGGCCTTTCTCTGCGTCTCTCTGCTTCAGGCCTGGCTCTGGAGCTGGGCCCAGACGGAGCCACAGCTCCCTGTCAGCCCTCTCTGGCTGAACTCTCCCTCAGCTTCTCCTCAGACTCGACTCCCTCTGACACCCGAGCCCTGGTGACTAGCACCCAATGGGCTCCTTCCTATGCCCAGAGTCCCTCCCCTATCTGCTCCTACACTACTGGGATGCCCCCCCCCCCCCACTCCAGCCAGGGACAGACGCTGTCGTACCTGCACAACTATCTGGTGGGAGTACCGTTGTTCTGTCCCCCGGAAATGAGGTGAGTGTAGTGCAAGCAGCTATCTGAGCTCTGTCCCACACTCCATCCTTAGCCGGGAGTGGAATACCACACCTCTGGTTTGAGGTGCAATACTCCTGTAGCAGCCGAGTCCTCGGGGTGCTACACCTGCATAAGTGCTACTACATCGTGTGTCTCCTGTATAAGCACTGCTACATTGTGTGTCTCCTGTATAAGCACTGCTACATCGTGTGTCTCCTGCATAAGCGCTACTACATTGTGTGTCTCCTGCATAAGCGCTACTACATCGTGTGTCTCCTGCATAAGCGCTACTACATCGTGTGTCTCCTGCATAAGCGCTACTACATCGTGTGTCTCCTGCATAAGCGCTACTACATCGTGTGTCTCCTGTATAAGCGCTACTACATAGTGTGTCTCCTGTATAAGCACTGCTACATTGTGTGTCTCCTGCATAAGCGCTACTACATCTTGTGTCTCCTGCATAAGCGCTACTACATCGTGTGTCTCCTGTATAAGCGTTACTACATTGTGTGTCTCCTGTACAAGCGCTACTACATTGTGTGTCTTCTGTACAAGCGCTACTACATTGTGTGTATCCTGTATAAGCGCTACTACATCGTGTGTCACCTGTATAAGCGCTACTACATTGTGTGTCTCCTGTATAAGCGCTACTACATCGTGTGTCTCCTGTATAAGCGCTACTACATTGTGTGTCTCCTGTATAAGCGCTACTGCATCGTGTGTCTCCTGTATAAGCGCTACTGCATCGTGTGTCTCCTGTATAAGCGCTACTACATCGTGTGTCTCCTGTATAAGCGCTACTACATCGTGTGTCTCCTGTATAAGCGCTACTACATCGTGTGTCTCCTGTATAAGCGCTACTACATTGTGTGTCTCCTGTATTGCTACATCGTGTGTCTCCTGCATAAGCGCTATTACATCGTGTGTCTCCTGTATAAGCGCTACTACATCGTGTGTCTCCTGTATAAGCGCTACTACATCGTGTGTCTCCTGTATAAGCACTGCTACATCGTGTGTCTCCTGCATAAGCACTGCTACATCGTGTGTCTCCTGTATAAGCGCTACTACATTGTGTGTCTCCTGTATTGCAACATCGTGTGTCTCCTGCATAAGCGCTACTACATTGTGCGTCTCTTGTATAAGCGCTACTACATCCTGTGTCTCCTGTATAAGAGCTACTACATCGTGTGTCTCTTGTATAAGCTCTACTACATCGTGTGTCTCCTGTATAAGCGCTACTACATCGTGTGTCTCCTGTATAAGCGCTACTACATTGTGTGTCTCCTGTATAAGCGCTACTACATCGTGTGTCTCTTGTATAAGCCCTACTACATCGTGTGTCTCCTGTATAAGCACTGCTACATCGTGTGTCTCCTGTATAAGCGCTACTACATCGTGTGTCTCCTGTATAAGCGCTACTACATCGTGTGTCTCCTGTATAAGCGCTACTACATCGTGTGTCTCCTGTATAAGCGCTACTACATCGTGTGTCTCCTGTATAAGCGCTACTACATCGTGTGTCTCCTGCATAAGCGCTACTACATCGTGTGTCTCCTGTATAAGCACTGCTACATCGTGTGTCTCCTGTATAAGCGCTACTACATTGTGTGTCTCCTGTATAAGCACTGCTACATCGTGTGTCTCCTGTATAAGCGCTACTACATTGTGTGTCTCTTGTATTGCAACATCGTGTGTCTCCTGTATAAGCGCTACTACATTGTGTGTCTCCTGTATTGCAACATCGTGTGTCTCCTGCATAAGCGCTACTACATTGTGTGTCTCTTGTATAAGCGCTACTACATCGTGTGTCTCCTGTATAAGCGCTACTACATCGTGTGTCTCCTGTATAAGTGCTACTGTGACACCCCAGGGGTCTGGTTGCCACAGTGATAGAGATATTACGTCTGAGAGCAGGTGGGAGGTCTCTTGGTCAGGAATCCTATGCATGCCACACCTCCTGCACAGTCCTGGGAGGGGAAGAACTTCCCCTATATAAAACTGGGGCTGAGGCAGGGTTAGTGAGTAGAGAAGAAGTAGAGACAGAGAAAAGAAGCAAATATAGGAACAGAACATCAGGAGCTCTGTGGGAGCAGTGTTACAAGGAGTCAGGGGCTGGCAGCTGCAGAGCTCGCCCTGACTGAGAAGATTTCTTACCGGACCCGGAGTCCGAGGCTGTGGGGACTAACTCCTACCCAGCAGCAGAATCCGTCAGGCAGGGGATTCCAGGTCCTCTGGCCAAGAAACCCGAAGGCACGGTCACACGCATGGTACCAGCACCGCCGTCGTGGAGCGGAAGCTACTAGAAGGCCCCGAGTCACCGGCCATACGGGTGAGCACCACACGGTACACTGAGGGACGTGGGCTACTTATACCCGCCTCTAGCAAGGTAGCCAGAAGAGTACAGTTAGTTTGGGAGGCCTACAACTCCGCCTGGCCAGGGGAGATCCCATCTGCTCAAGGACTGACCAGGCCCCAATCGCTAGCCAGTACTCCGGGAGGGTCTATCTTTGTCACCAGTAAAGACCCTGAACTACACCGTACCGTCTCCGAGTGGTTCCTGCTACCCCCATCATCCACGTCGGCTGCCCTGAGGCCATACCCCTCCCGTTGGGGGTTATACTATCACGCTGCACAATCCTACCACCGGCCTCAGCGGTCTGCCCTGCAGCAGCAGCTCCTTAGCTGTACTCAACGGGTGGCGTAGTCGTCCAACATCTACCGCTGATACATCGCCACTCAGTTTGACTCCCTGGGCACGGACTGGGTCACCGCCACGAGACTACAACCCTCAACAGATTCGGCTCCGGGTAAGCTCCCGCGTGCGCAACGCAGCGCGACACAGGCCCAGGGGCGCGTCACTACTACATCGTGTGTCTCTTGTATAAGCGCTACTACATTGTGTGTCTCCTGTATAAGCGCTACTACATCGTGTTTCTCCTGCATAAGTGCTACTACATCGTGTGTCTCTTGTATAAGCTCTACTACATCGTGTGTCTCCTGTATAAGCGCTACTACATCGTGTGTCTCCTGTATAAGCACTACTACATCGTGTGTCTCTTGTATAAGCTCTACTACATCGTGTGTCTCCTGTATAAGCGCTACTACATCGTGTGTCTCCTGTATAAGCGCTACTACATCGTGTGTCTCCTGTATAAGCACTGCTACATCGTGTGTCTCCTGTATAAGCACTGCTACATCATGTGTCTCCTGTATAAGCGCTACTACATCATGTGTCTCCTGTATAAGCGCTACTACATCGTGTGTCTCCTGTATAAGCGCTACTACATCGTGTGTCTCTTGTATAAGCGCTACTGCATCGTGTGTCTCCTGTATAAGCACTGCTACATTGTGTGTCTCCTGTATAAGCGCTACTACATCGTGTGTCTCCTGTATAAGCGCTACTACATTGTGTGTCTCCTGTATAAGCGCTACTGCATTGTGTGTCTCCTGTATAAGCACTGCTACATTTTGTGTCTCCTGTATAAGCGCTACTACATCGTGTGTCTCCTGTATAAGTGCTACTACATTGTGTGTCTCCTGTATAAGCCCTACTACATTGTGTGTCTCCTGTATAAGCGCTACTGCATCATGTGTTTCCTGTTTAAGTGCTACTACATCGTGTGTCTCCTGTATAAGCGCTACTACATCGTGTGTCTCCTGTATAAGCGCTACTACATCGTGTGTCTCCTGTATAAGCACTGCTACATTGTGTGTCTCCTGTATAAGCGCTACTACATCGTGTGTCTCCTGTATAAGCGCTACTACATCGTGTGTCTCCTGTACAAGCGCTACTACATCGTGTGTCTCCTGTATAAGCACTGCTTACATTGTGTGTCTCCTGTATAAGCGCTACTGTAGCACCCTGAGGGTTCGGCTGCTACAGGGGTATTGCACCTCGACCCAGAGGTGTGGTATTCCACTCCCGGGTAAGGATGGAGTGTGGAACTGAGCTTAGTAGGCTGCATGCACTACATACATCCCATTTCCGGGGGACAGAACAACGGTACTCCCACCAGTATATGTGCAGGTACGACAGCGTCTGTCCCTGGCTGGAGTGGGAGGGGGGTGGAACATCCCAGTAGTGTAGGGGCAGATAGGGGGAGTAGTCTGGGTAAAGCTAGGAGCCCATTGGGTGCTGGTCACCTGGGTTCACACATAGAGGGAGTATATAAGGTGGGCACCATCTTAGAATAGGGTCTTTAGTCAGAGGAGGAGCAGAGCAGAGGAGCTCAGCCAGGAGGGCTGACAGGGAGCTGTGGCTCCGGCTGGGCCCAGCTCCAGAGCAAAGCCTGCAGTGAAGAGAGAGAGGAGGAAGAAAGGCCCAGAGAAGCAGAGACAGAGGGAACCCCAAGAACCCAGAATCAGACCAGAAAGGGTGAAGGGTTGGCAGAAAAGGGCACCGGATCCCAAGCTGGCGGAGGCAGAAGTAACCCTTAACCAGGAACCGGAGGTCGTGGGCAAGTTTTGCCACGACCCTCACCATATCCACCAGGAAGGCACACCACGAGTAGGGCCAGGGAAGCCAGAGAAGGTTCAACCACTAAGAGGCCCGAGGGAGCTGGACAGAGGTGGATCCCTGGTGGGGACGGCCAGGAGAAAGAGAGTGAGAGGGAAGCTCAGGACCACGCTTCGGAACTGCCTGGGGGTTAGCCGAGTCCCGCACCTGGTGGACGCAGCACGGCTCGGGTGGTCACTCAAGGCCAGAGTGACTAAAGCAACATCAGTGAGTAAAAAACCCTGAAACTGCATCTCCTGACTCTGCCTCTCCTTCCTGCATCATCACAATCCCCATCATCCACACCTGCTGCCCTGAGGCCATACCCCTCCCGTTGGGGGTTATACCATCACTGCTGCACATATACCACCGGCCTCAGCGGACTGCTCTGCAGCGGCGGCTTCAAAGCCGCACTCAACGGGTGGCGTAGTCGACACTTAAACAACATCTACAAAGACTGCCACACACTTAGTTTGACACCCTGGGCACGGACCGGGTCAACGCCACAAGGACTACTACCCCCATACAGATCCGGCTCCGGGTATCCCTTGAACATGGCCCAGGGGGCGCGTCACTACTACATCGTGTGTCTCCTGTATAAGCGCTACTACATCGTGTGTCTCCTGTATAAGCGCTACTACATAGTGTGTCTCCTGTATAAGCGCTACTACATTGTGTGTCTCCAGTATAAGCGCTACTACATTGTGTGTCTCCAGTATAAGCGCTACTACATCGTGTGTCTCCTGTATAAGCACTGCTACATCGTGTGTCTCCTGTATAAGCGCTACTACATCGTGTGTCTCCTGTATAAGCGCTACTACATCGTGTGTCTCCTGTATAAGCGCTACTACATCGTGTGTCTCCTGTATTGCAACATCGTGTGTCTCCTGCATAAGCGCTACAGGAGACACTTACTGTATATCAAAGTTGAAATAATGCATATAAAAGGGTAGACAAATAGGACCGGGTCCCAACTCCAGACCACCTAGGCCCGTGGTAAGCTACATATATACCAATCAGCTCAACAAAGGGCATGCCACACCCTTAAATTGCACAGAATGCAAACAAGTCAAAAAACCAGACAATGTGAACTGAGGTCTAAGATGGCAGACATACAAGAAACAGAGGCATGTTCACACTAGCAAAAAAGAAGCAAGACAAAAATATATCTCATACCCTACCATAATTATATATAAATGTAAAGCAAAGTTGCATAATAAATATAGGGTACTTAGTGAACTATTTTTGATCAAAAAAAGTATACAAGCCGTCCCACCAGCGGCAAGTTGACCCTAAATTGGGACGGTACCTATACTGCCTATATTAAAAACCTTACTGTATATCAAAGTTGAAATAATGCATATAAAAGGGTAGACAAATAGGACCGGGTCCCAACTCCAGACCACCTAGGCCCGTGGTAAGCTACATATATACCAATCAGCTCAACAAAGGGCATGCCACACCCTTAAATTGCACAGAATGCAAACAAGTCAAAAAACCAGACAATGTGAACTGAGGTCTAAGATGGCAGACATACAAGAAACAGAGGCATGTTCACACTAGCAAAAAAGAAGCAAGACAAAAATATATCTCATACCCTACCATAATTACATATAAATGTAAAGCAAAGTTGCATAATAAATATAGGGTACTTAGTGAACTATTTTTGATCAAAAAAAGTATACAAGCCGTCCCACCAGCGGCAAGGTGACCCTAAATTGGGACGGTACCTATACTGCCTATATTAAAAACCTTACTGTATATCAAAGTTGAAATAATGCATATAAAAGGGTAGACAAATAGGACCGGGTCCCAACTCCAGACCACCTAGGCCCGTGGTAAGCTACATATATACCAATCAGCTCAACAAAGGGCATGCCACACCCTTAAATTGCACAGAATGCAAACAAGTCAAAAAACCAGACAATGTGAACTGAGGTCTAAGATGGCAGACATACAAGAAACAGAGGCATGTTCACACTAGCAAAAAAAGAAGCAAGACAAAAATATATCTCATACCCTACCATAATTATATATAAATGTAAAGCAAAGTTGCATAATAAATATAGGGTACTTAGTGAACTATTTTTGATCAAAAAAAGTATACAAGCCGTCCCACCAGCGGCAAGGTGACCCTAAATTGGGACGGTACCTATACTGCCTATATTAAAAACCTTACTGTATATCAAAGTTGAAATAATGCATATAAAAGGGTAGACAAATAGGACCGGGTCCCAACTCCAGACCACCTAGGCCCGTGGTAAGCTACATATATACCAATCAGCTCAACAAAGGGCATGCCACACCCTTAAATTGCACAGAATGCAAACAAGTCAAAAAACCAGACAATGTGAACTGAGGTCTAAGATGGCAGACATACAAGAAACAAAGGCATGTTCACACTAGCAAAAAAGAAGCAAGACAAAAATATATCTCATACCCTACCATAATTATATATAAATGTAAAGCAAAGTTGCATAATAAATATAGGGTACTTAGTGAACTATTTTTGATCAAAAAAAGTATACAAGCCGTCCCACCAGCGGCAAGGTGACCCTAAATTTATTATGCAACTTTGCTTTACATTTATATATAATTATGGTAGGGTATGAGATATATTTTTGTCTTGCTTCTTTTTTGCTATCGTGTGTCTCCTGTATAAGCGCTACTACATTGTGTGTCTCTTGTATAAGCGCTACTACATCGTGTGTCTCCTGTATAAGCTCTACTACATTTTGTGTCTCCTGTATAAGCGCTACTACATTGTGTGTCTCTTGTATAAGCGCTACTACATCGTGTGTCTCCTGTATAAGCGCTACTACATCGTGTGTCTCCTGTATAAGCGCTACTACATCGTGTGTCTCCTGTATAAGCGCTACTACATAGTGTTTCTCCTGCATAAGTGCTACTACATCGTGTGTCTCTTGTATAAGCGCTACTACATCGTGTGTCTCCTGTATAAGCGCTACTACATCGTGTGTCTCCTGTATAAGCGCTACTACATCGTGTTTCTCCTGCATAAGTGCTACTACATCGTGTGTCTCTTGTATAAGCGCTACTACATCGTGTGTCTCCTGTATAAGCGCTACTACATCGTGTTTCTCCTGTATAAGTGCTACTACATCGTGTGTCTCTTGTATAAGCGCTACTACATCGTGTGTCTCTTGTATAAGCTCTACTACATCGTGTGTCTCTTGTATAAGCGCTACTACATCGTGTGTCTCTTGTATAAGCGCTACTACATCGTGTGTCTCTTGTATAAGCGCTACTACATCGTGTGTCTCTTGTATAAGCGCTACTACATCGTGTGTCTCTTGTATAAGCGCTACTACATCGTGTGTCTCCTGTATAAGCGCTACTACATTGTGTGTCTCCTGTATAAGCTCTACTACATCATGTGTCTCCTGTATAAGCCCTACTACATCATGTGTCTCCTGTATAAGCTCTACTACATCGTGTGTCTCTTGTATAAGCTCTACTACATCGTGTGTCTCCTGTATAAGCGCTACTACATCGTGTGTCTCCTGTATAAGCTCTACTACATCGTGTGTCTCCTGTATAAGCGCTACTACATCGTGTGTCTCCTGTATAAGCGCTGCTACATCGTGTGTCTCTTGTATAAGCTCTACTACATCGTGTGTCTCCTGTATAAGCGCTACTACATCGTGTGTCTCCTGTATAAGCGCTACTACATCGTGTGTCTCCTGTATAAGCTCTACTACATCATGTGTCACCTGTATAAGCGCTACTACATCGTGTGTCTCCTGTATAAGCGCGACTACATCGTGTGTCTCCTGTATAAGCACTGCTACATCGTGTGTCTCCTGTATAAGTGCTACTACATTGTGTGTCTCTTGTATAAGCTCTACTACATCGTGTGTCTCCTGTATAAGCGCTACTACATCGTGTGTCTCCTGTATAAGCGCTACTACATCGTGTGTCTCCTGTATAAGCGCTACTACATCGTGTGTCTCCTGTATAAGCGCTACTACATCATGTGTCTCCTGTATAAGCGCTACTACATCGTGTGTCTCCTGTATAAGCACTGCTACATCGTGTGTCTCCTGTATAAGCGCTACTACATCGTGTGTCTCCTGTATAAGCGCTACTACATCATGTGTCTCCTGTATAAGCGCTACTACATCGTGTGTCTCCTGTATAAGTGCTACTACATCGTGTGTCTCCTGTATAAGCGCTACTACATCGTGTTTCTCCTGCATAAGTGCTACTACATCGTGTGTCTCTTGTATAAGCTCTACTACATCGTGTGTCTCCTGTATAAGCGCTACTACATCGTGTGTCTCCTGTATAAGCGCTACTACATCATGTGTCTCCTGTATAAGCGCTACTACATCGTGTGTCTCCTGTATAAGTGCTACTACATCGTGTGTCTCCTGTATAAGCGCTACTACATCGTGTTTCTCCTGCATAAGTGCTACTACATCGTGTGTCTCTTGTATAAGCTCTACTACATCGTGTGTCTCCTGTATAAGCGCTACTACATCGTGTGTCTCCTGTATAAGCGCTACTACATCATGTGTCTCCTGTATAAGCGCTACTACATCGTGTGTCTCCTGTATAAGCGCTACTACATCGTGTGTCTCCTGTATAAGTGCTACTACATCGTGTGTCTCTTGTATAAGCTCTACTACATCGTGTGTCTCCTGTATAAGCGCTACTACATCGTGTGTCTCCTGTATAAGCGCTACTACATCGTGTGTCTCCTGTATAAGCGCTACTACATCGTGTGTCTCTTGTATAAGCGCTACTACATCGTGTGTCTCCTGTATAAGCGCTACTACATCGTGTGTCTCCTGTATAAGCGCTACTACATCGTGTGTCTCCTGTATAAGCGCTACTACATCGTGTGTCTCCTGTATAAGCGCTACTACATCGTGTGTCTCCTGTATAAGCCCTACTACATCGTGTGTCTCTTGTATAAGCTCTACTACATCGTGTGTCTCTTGAATAAGCTCTACTACATCGTGTGTCTCCTGTATAAGTGCTACTACATCGTGTGTCTCCTGTATAAGTGCTACTACATTGTGTGTCTCTTGTATAAGCTCTACTACATCGTGTGTCTCCTGTATAAGCGCTACTACATCGTGTGTCTCCTGTATAAGTGCTACTACATCGTGTGTCTCCTGTATAAGCACTGCTACATCGTGTGTCTCCTGTATAAGCGCTACTACATCGTGTGTCTCCTGTATAAGCGCTACTACATCATGTGTCTCCTGTATAAGCGCTACTACATCGTGTGTCTCCTGTATAAGCACTGCTACATCGTGTGTCTCCTGTATAAGCGCTACTACATCGTGTGTCTCCTGTATAAGCGCTACTACATCATGTGTCTCCTGTATAAGCGCTACTACATCGTGTGTCTCCTCTATAAGCGCTACTACATCATGTGTCTCCTGTATAAGCGCTACTACATCATGTGTCTCCTGTATAAGTGCTACTACATCGTGTGTCTCCTGTATAAGCGCTACTACATCGTGTTTCTCCTGCATAAGTGCTACTACATCGTGTGTCTCTTGTATAAGCTCTACTACATCGTGTGTCTCCTGTATAAGCGCTACTACATCGTGTGTCTCCTGTATAAGTGCTACTACATCGTGTGTCTCCTGTATAAGCGCTACTACATCGTGTTTCTCCTGCATAAGTGCTACTACATCGTGTGTCTCTTGTATAAGCTCTACTACATCGTGTGTCTCCTGTATAAGCGCTACTACATCATGTGTCTCCTGTATAAGCGCTACTACATCGTGTGTCTCCTGTATAAGCGCTACTACATCGTGTGTCTCCTGTATAAGCGCTACTACATCGTGTGTCTCCTGTATAAGCGCTACTACATCGTGTGTCTCTTGTATAAGCGCTACTACATCGTGTGTCTCCTGTATAAGCGCTACTACATCGTGTGTCTCTTGTATAAGCGCTACTACATTGTGTGTCTCCTGTATAAGCGCTACTACATCGTGTGTCTCCTGTATAAGCGCTACTACATCGTGTGTCTCCTGTATAAGCGCTACTACATTGTGTGTCTCCTGTATAAGCTCTACTACATCGTGTGTCTCTTGTATAAGCGCTACTACATCGTGTGTCTCTTGTATAAGCGCTACTACATCGTGTGTCTCCTGTATAAGCGCTACTACATCGTGTGTCTCCTGTATAAGCGCTACTACATTGTGTTTCTCCTGCATAAGTGCTACTACATCGTGTGTCTCTTGTATAAGCTCTACTACATCGTGTGTCTCCTGTATAAGCGCTACTACATCGTGTGTCTCCTGTATAAGTGCTAATACATCGTGTGTCTCCTGTATAAGCACTGCTACATCGTGTGTCTCCTGTATAAGCACTGCTAGATCGTGTGTCTCCTGTATAAGCGCTACTACATCGTGTGTCTCCTGTATAAGCGCTACTACATCATGTGTCTCCTGTATAAGCGCTACTACATCGTGTGTCTCCTGTATAAGCGCTACTACATCGTGTGTCTCCTGTATAAGCGCTACTACATCATGTGTCTCCTGTATAAGCGCTACTACATCGTGTGTCTCCTGTATAAGCGCTACTACATCGTGTGTCTCCTGTATAAGCGCTACTACATCGTGTGTCTCCTGTATAAGCGCTACTACATCGTGTGTCTCCTGTATAAGCGCTACTACATCATGTGTCTCCTGTATAAGCGCTACTACATCGTGTGTCTCCTGTATAAGCTCTACTACATCGTGTGTCTCCTGTATAAGCGCTACTACATCGTGTGTCTCCTGTATAAGCGCTACTACATCGTGTGTCTCCTGTATAAGCGCTACTACATCATGTGTCTCCTGTATAAGCGCTACTACATCGTGTGTCTCCTGTATAAGCGCTACTACATCGTGTTTCTCCTGCATAAGTGCTACTACATGGTGTGTCTCTTGTATAAGCGCTACTACATCGTGTGTCTCCTGTATAAGCGCTACTACATCATGTGTCTCCTGTATAAGTGCTACTACATCGTGTGTCTCCTGTATAAGCGCTACTACATCGTGTTTCTCCTGCATAAGTGCTACTACATCGTGTGTCTCTTGTATAAGCTCTACTACATCGTGTGTCTCCTGTATAAGCGCTACTACATCGTGTGTCTCCTGTATAAGTGCTACTACATCGTGTGTCTCCTGTATAAGCGCTACTACATCGTGTTTCTCCTGCATAAGTGCTACTACATCGTGTGTCTCTTGTATAAGCTCTACTACATCGTGTGTCTCCTGTATAAGCGCTACTACATCATGTGTCTCCTGTATAAGCGCTACTACATCGTGTGTCTCCTGTATAAGCGCTACTACATCGTGTGTCTCCTGTATAAGCGCTACTACATCGTGTGTCTCCTGTATAAGCGCTACTACATCGTGTGTCTCTTGTATAAGCGCTACTACATCGTGTGTCTCCTGTATAAGCGCTACTACATCGTGTGTCTCTTGTATAAGCGCTACTACATTGTGTGTCTCCTGTATAAGCGCTACTAGATCGTGTGTCTCCTGTATAAGCGCTACTACATCGTGTGTCTCCTGTATAAGCGCTACTACATCGTGTGTCTCCTGTATAAGCGCTACTACATCATGTGTCTCCTGTATAAGCGCTACTACATCGTGTGTCTCCTGTATAAGCGCTACTACATCGTGTTTCTCCTGCATAAGTGCTACTACATGGTGTGTCTCTTGTATAAGCGCTACTACATCGTGTGTCTCCTGTATAAGCGCTACTACATCGTGTGTCTCCTGTATAAGCGCTACTACATCGTGTGTCTCCTGTATAAGCGCTACTACATCGTGTTTCTCCTGCATAAGTGCTACTACATCGTGTGTCTCTTGTATAAGCTCTACTACATCGTGTGTCTCCTGTATAAGCGCTACTACATCGTGTGTCTCTTGTATAAGCTCTACTACATCATGTGTCTCCTGTATAAGCGCTACTACATCATGTGTCTCCTGTATAAGCGCTACTACATCGTGTGTCTCCTGTATAAGCGCTACTACATCGTGTGTCTCCTATATAAGTGCTACTACATCGTGTGTCTCTTGTATAAGCTCTACTACATCGTGTGTCTCCTGTATAAGCGCTACTACATCGTGTGTCTCCTGTATAAGCGCTACTACATTGTGTGTCTCTTGTATAAGAGCTACTACATCGTGTGTCTCCTGTATAAGCGCTACTACATCGTGTGTCTCCTGTATAAGCACTACTACATCGTGTGTCTCCTGTATAAGCGCTACTACATCGTGTGTCTCCTGTATAAGCGCTACTACATCGTGTGTCTCCTGTATAAGTGCTACTACATCGTGTGTCTCTATTATAAGCGCTACTACATCGTGTGTCTCTTGTATAAGCTCTACTACATCGTGTGTCTCCTGTATAAGTGCTACTACATCGTGTTTCTCCTGCATAAGTGCTACTACATCGTGTGTCTCTTGTATAAGCGCTACTACATCATGTGTCTCCTGTATAAGCGCTACTACATCGTGTGTCTCCTGTATAAGCGCTACTACATTGTGTTTCTCCTGCATAAGTGCTACTACATCGTGTGTCTCTTGTATAAGCTCTACTACATCGTGTGTCTCCTGTATAAGCGCTACTACATCGTGTGTCTCCTGTATAAGCGCTAATACATCGTGTGTCTCCTGTATAAGCACTGCTACATCGTGTGTCTCCTGTATAAGCACTGCTAGATCGTGTGTCTCCTGTATAAGCGCTACTACATCGTGTGTCTCCTGTATAAGCGCTACTACATCATGTGTCTCCTGTATAAGCGCTACTACATCGTGTGTCTCCTGTATAAGCGCTACTACATCGTGTGTCTCCTGTATAAGCGCTACTACATCATGTGTCTCCTGTATAAGCGCTACTACATCGTGTGTCTCCTGTATAAGCGCTACTACATCGTGTGTCTCCTGTATAAGCGCTACTACATCATGTGTCTCCTGTATAAGCGCTACTACATCGTGTGTCTCCTGTATAAGCGCTACTACATCGTGTTTCTCCTGCATAAGTGCTACTACATCGTGTGTCTCTTGTATAAGCTCTACTACATCGTGTGTCTCCTGTATAAGCGCTACTACATCGTGTGTCTCCTGTATAAGCGCTACTACATCATGTGTCTCCTGTATAAGCGCTACTACATCGTGTGTCTCCTGTATAAGCGCTACAACATCGTGTGTCTCCTGTATAAGTGCTACTACATCGTGTGTCTCTTGTATAAGCTCTACTACATCGTGTGTCTCCTGTATAAGCGCTACTACATCGTGTGTCTCCTGTATAAGCGCTACTACATCGTGTGTCTCTTGTATAAGCGCTACTACATCGTGTGTCTCCTGTATAAGCGCTACTACATCGTGTGTCTCCTGTATAAGCGCTACTACATCGTGTGTCTCCTGTATAAGCGCTACTACATCGTGTGTCTCCTGTATAAGCGCTACTACATCGTGTTTCTCCTGCATAAGTGCTACTACATCGTGTGTCTCCTGTATAAGTGCTACTACATCGTGTGTCTCTTGTATAAGCGCTACTACATCGTGTGTCTCTTGTATAAGCTCTACTACATCGTGTGTCTCCTGTATAAGTGCTACTACATCGTGTTTCTCCTGCATAAGTGCTACTACATCGTGTGTCTCTTGTATAAGCGCTACTACATCATGTGTCTCCTGTATAAGCGCTACTACATCGTGTGTCTCCTGTATAAGCGCTACTACATCGTGTGTCTCCTGTATAAGCGCTACTACATCGTGTGTCTCCTGTATAAGCGCTACTACATCGTGTTTCTCCTGCATAAGTGCTACTACATCGTGTGTCTCTTGTATAAGCTCTACTACATCGTGTGTCTCCTGTATAAGTGCTACTACATCGTGTTTCTCCTGCATAAGTGCTACTACATCGTGTGTCTCTTGTATAAGCTCTACTACATCGTGTGTCTCCTGTATAAGCGCTACTACATCGTGTGTCTCCTGTATAAGCGCTACTACATCGTGTGTCTCCTGTATAAGCGCTACTACATCGTGTGTCTCCTGTATAAGCACTGCTACATCGTGTGTCTCCTGTATAAGCTCTACTACATCATGTGTCTCCTGTATAAGCGCTACTACATCGTGTGTCTCGTGTATAAGCGCTACTACATCATGTGTCTCCTGTATAAGCGCTACTACATCGTGTGTCTCTTGTATAAGCGCTACTACATCGTGTGTCTCCTGTATAAGCACTGCTACATTGTGTGTCTCCTGTATAAGCGCTAGTACATCGTGTGTCTCCTGTATAAGCGCTACTACATCGTGTGTCTCTTGTATAAGCGCTACTACATCGTGTGTCTCCTGTATAAGCACTGCTACATTGTGTGTCTCCTGTATAAGCGCTACTACATCATGTGTCTCCTGTATAAGCGCTACTACATCGTGTGTCTCCTGTGTAAGCGCTACTACATCGTGTGTCTCTTGTATAAGCCCTACTACATCGTGTGTCTCCTGTATAAGCACTGCTACATTGTGTGTCTCCTGTATAAGCGCTACTACATTGTGTGTCTCCTGTATAAGCGCTATTACATAGTGTGTCACCTGTATAAGCGCTACTACATTTTGTGTCTCCTGTATAAGCGCTACTACATCGTGTGTCTCCTGTATAAGTGCTACTACATTGTGTGTCTCCTGTATAAGCCCTACTACATTGTGTGTCTCCTGTATAAGTGCTACTACATTGTGTGTCTCCTGTATAAGCCCTACTACATTGTGTGTCTCCTGTATAAGTGCTACTACATCGTGTGTCTCCTGCATAAGCGCTACTACATCATGTGTCTCCTGTATAAGTGCTACTACATCATGTGTCTCCTGTTTAAGTGCTACTACATCGTGTGCCTCCTGTATAAGCGCTACTATTTCATGTGTCTCCTGTTTAAGTGCTACTACATCGTGTGTCTCCTGTATAAGCGCTACTACATCGTGTGTCTCCTGTATAAGTGCTACTACATCATGTGTCTCCTGTATAAGCGCTACTACATCGTGTGTCTCCTGTATAAGTGCTACTACATCATGTGTCTCCTGTATAAGTGCTACTACATCATGTGTCTCCTGTATAAGCGCTACTACATCGTGTGTCTCCTGTATAAGCGCTACTACATCGTGTGTCTCCTGTATAAGTGCTACTACATCATGTGTCTCCTGTATAAGTGCTACTACATCATGTGTCTCCTGTATAAGCGCTACTACATCATGTGTCTCCTGTATAAGTGCTACTACATCATGTGTCTCCTGTATAAGTGCTACTACATCATGTGTCTCCTGTTTAAGTGCTACTACATCGTGTGTCTCCTGTATAAGCGCTACTACATCGTGTGTCTCCTGTATAAGCGCTACTACATCGTGTGTCTCCTGTATAAGCGCTACTACATCGTGTGTCTCCTGTATAAGCGCTACTACATCGTGTGTCTCCTGTATAAGCGCTACTACATCGTGTGTCTCCTGTATAAGCGCTACTACATCGTGTGTCACCTGTATAAGCGCTACTACATCGTGTGTCACCTGTATTGCTACATCGTGTGTCTCCTGTATAAGCGCTACTACATCGTCTGTCACCTGTATAAGTGCTACTACATCATCTGTCTCCTGTATAAGCGCTACTACATCGTGTGTCTCCTGTATAAGCGCTACTACATCGTGTGTCTCCTGTATAAGCGCTACTACATCATATGTCTCCTGTATAAGTGCTACTACATCATGTGTCTCCTGTTTAAGTGCTACTACATCGTGTGTCTCCTGTATAAGCGCTACTACATCGTGTGTCTCCTGTATAAGCGCTACTACATCATGTGTCTCCTGTTTAAGTGCTACTACATCATGTGTCTCCTGTATAAGCGCTACTACATCATGTGTCTCCTGTATAAGCCCTACTACATTGTGTGTCTCCTGTATAAGTGCTACTACATCGTGTGTCTCCTGTATAAGCGCTACTACATCGTATGTCTCCTGTACAAGCACTACTACATCGTGTGTCTCCTGTATAAGCGCTACTACATCATGTGTCTCCTGTTTAAGTGCTACTACATCATGTGTCTCCTGTATAAGCGCTACTACATCATGTGTCTCCTGTATAAGCCCTACTACATTGTGTGTCTCCTGTATAAGTGCTACTACATCGTGTGTCTCTTGTATAAGCGCTACTACATCGTGTGTCTCCTGTATAAGCGCTACTACATCGTATGTCTCCTGTACAAGCGCTACTACATCGTGTGTCTCCTGTATAAGCTCTACTACATCATGTGTCTCCTGTATAAGCACTGCTACATCGTATGTCTCCTGTACAAGCGCTACTACATCGTATGTCTCCTGTACAAGCGCTACTACATCGTGTGTCTCCTGCATAAGCGCTACTACATCGTGTGTCTTCTGTATAAGCGCTACTACATTGTGTGTTTCCTGTATAAGCTCTACTACATCATGTGTCTCCTGTATAAGCGCTACTACATCATGTGTCTCCTGTATAAGCACTGCTACATTGTGTGTCTCCTGCATAAGCGATACTACATCGTGTGTCTCCTGCATAAGCGCTACTACATCGTGTGTCTCCTGTATAAGCGCTACTACATCGTGTGTCTCCTGTATAAGCTCTACTACATCATGTGTCTCCTGTATAAGCACTGCTACATTGTGTGTCTCCTGCATAAGCGCTACTACATCATGTGTCTCCTGCATAAGCGCTACTACATCGTGTGTCTCCTGTATAAGCGCTACTACATCGTGTGTCTCCTGTATAAGCGCTACTACATCGTGTGTCTCCTGTATAAGCGCTACTACATCGTGTGTCTCCTGTATAAGCGCTACAACATCATGTGTCTCCTGTATAAGCGCTACTACATCATGTGTCTCCTGTATAA
The DNA here is from genome assembly GCF_046119375.1 of Phyllobates terribilis. NCBI lineage: Eukaryota > Metazoa > Chordata > Amphibia > Anura > Dendrobatidae > Phyllobates > Phyllobates terribilis. The sequence goes on from NW_027362768.1 coordinate 150,640,805, forward strand.
GCACTGCTACATTGTGTGTCTCCTGCATAAGCGATACTACATCGTGTGTCTCCTGCATAAGCGCTACTACATCGTGTGTCTCCTGTATAAGCGCTACTACATCGTGTGTCTCCTGTATAAGCTCTACTACATCATGTGTCTCCTGTATAAGCACTGCTACATCGTGTGTCTCCGGCATAAGCGCTACTACATCGTGTGTCTCCTCTATAAGCGCTACTACATCGTGTGTCTCCTGTATAAGCGCTACTACATTGTGTGTCTCCTGTATTGCTACATCGTGTGTCTCCTGCATAAGCGCTACTACATCGTGTGTCTCCTGTATAAGCGCTACTACATCGTGTGTCTCCTGTATAAGCACTGCTACATCGTGTGTCTCCTGCATAAACGCTACTACATCGTGTGTCTCCTGTATAAGCGCTACTACATCGTGTGTCTCCTGTATAAGCACTGCTACATCGTGTGTCTCCTGTATAAGCACTGCTACATCGTGTGTCTCCTGCATAAGCACTGCTACATCGTGTGTCTCCTGTATTGCAACATCGTGTGTCTCCTGCATAAGCGCTACTACATTGTGTATCTCTTGTATAAGCGCTACTACATCGTGTGTCTCCTGTTTAAGCGCTACTACATCGTGTTTCTCCTGCATAAGTGCTACTACATCGTGTGTCTCTTGTATAAGCGCTACTACATCGTGTGTCTCCTGTATAAGCGCTACTACATCGTGTTTCTCCTGCATAAGTGCTACTACATCGTGTGTCTCTTGTATAAGCGCTACTACATCGTGTGTCTCTTGTATAAGCGCGACTACATCGTGTGTCTCTTGTATAAGCGCTACTACATTGTGTGTCTCCTGTATAAGCACTACTACATCATGTGTCTCCTGTATAAGCGCTACTACATCGTGTGTCTCCTGTATAAGTGCTACTACATCGTGTGTCTCTTGTATAAGCGCTAGTACATCGTGTGTCTCCTGTATAAGCACTACTACATCGTGTTTCTCCTGCATAAGTGCTACTACATCGTGTGTCTCTTGTATAAGCTCTACTACATCGTGTGTCTCCTGTATAAGTGCTACTACATCGTGTGTCTCTTGTATAAGCTCTACTACATCGTGTGTCTCCTGTATAAGCGCTACTACATCGTGTGTCTCCTGTATAAGCGCTACTACATCGTGTGTCTCCTGTATAAGCGCTACTGCATCATGTGTCTCCTGTAAAAGCGCTACTACATCGTGTGTCTCCTGTATAAGCGCTACTACATCGTGTGTCTCCTGTATAAGCGCTACTACATCGTGTGTCTCCTGTATAAGCACTGCTACATTGTGTGTCTCCTGTATAAGCGCTACTACATCGTGTGTCTCCTGTATAAGCGCTACTACATCGTGTGTCTCCTGTATAAGCACTGCTACATTGTGTGTCTCCTGTATAAGTGCTACTACATCGTGTGTCTCCTGTACAAGCGCTACTACATTGTGTGTCTCCTGTATAAGCGCTACTGCATCGTGTGTCTCCTGTATAAGCACTGCTACATTTTGTGTCTCCTGTGTAAGCGCTACTACATCGTGTGTCTCCTGTATAAGCGCTACTACATCGTGTGTCTCCTGTATAAGCACTGCTACATCGTGTGTCTCCTGCATAAACGCTACTACATCGTGTGTCTCCTGTATAAGCGCTACTACATCGTGTGTCTCCTGTATAAGCACTGCTACATCGTGTGTCTCCTGTATAAGCACTGCTACATCGTGTGTCTCCTGCATAAGCACTGCTACATCGTGTGTCTCCTGTATTGCAACATCGTGTGTCTCCTGCATAAGCGCTACTACATTGTGTATCTCTTGTGTAAGCGCTACTACATCGTGTGTCTCCTGTTTAAGCGCTACTACATCGTGTTTCTCCTGCATAAGTGCTACTACATCGTGTGTCTCTTGTATAAGCGCTACTACATCGTGTGTCTCCTGTATAAGCGCTACTACATCGTGTTTCTCCTGCATAAGTGCTACTACATCGTGTGTCTCTTGTATAAGCGCTACTACATCGTGTGTCTCTTGTATAAGCGCTACTACATCGTGTGTCTCTTGTATAAGCGCTACTACATTGTGTGTCTCCTGTATAAGCACTACTACATCATGTGTCTCCTGTATAAGCGCTACTACATCGTGTGTCTCCTGTATAAGTGCTACTACATCGTGTGTCTCTTGTATAAGCGCTAGTACATCGTGTGTCTCCTGTATAAGCACTACTACATCGTGTTTCTCCTGCATAAGTGCTACTACATCGTGTGTCTCTTGTATAAGCTCTACTACATCGTGTGTCTCCTGTATAAGTGCTACTACATCGTGTGTCTCTTGTATAAGCTCTACTACATCGTGTGTCTCCTGTATAAGCGCTACTACATCGTGTGTCTCCTGTATAAGCGCTACTACATCGTGTGTCTCCTGCATAAGCGCTACTGCATCATGTGTCTCCTGTAAAAGCGCTACTACATCGTGTGTCTCCTGTATAAGCGCTACTACATCGTGTGTCTCCTGTATAAGCGCTACTACATCGTGTGTCTCCTGTATAAGCACTGCTACATTGTGTGTCTCCTGTATAAGCGCTACTACATCGTGTGTCTCCTGTATAAGCGCTACTACATCGTGTGTCTCCTGTATAAGCACTGCTACATTGTGTGTCTCCTGTATAAGTGCTACTACATCGTGTGTCTCCTGTACAAGCGCTACTACATTGTGTGTCTCCTGTATAAGCGCTACTGCATCGTGTGTCTCCTGTATAAGCACTGCTACATTTTGTGTCTCCTGTGTAAGCGCTACTACATCGTGTGTCTCTTGTATAAGCTCTACTACATCGTGTGTCTCCTGTATAAGCGCTACTACATCGTGTGTCTCCTGTACAAGCGCTACTACATTGTGTGTCTCCTGTATAAGCGCTACTGCATCGTGTGTCTCCTGTATAAGCACTGCTACATTTTGTGTCTCCTGTACAAGCGCTACTACATCGTGTGTCTCCTGTATAAGTGCTACTACATCGTGTGTCTCTTGTATAAGCCCTACTACATCGTGTGTCTCCTGTATAAGCGCTACTACATCGTGTGTCTCCTGTATAAGCGCTACTACATCGTGTGTCTCCTGTACAAGCGCTACTACATCGTGTGTCTCCTGTATAAGCGCTACTACATCGTGTGTCTCCTGTATAAGCGCTACTACATCGTGTGTCTCCTGTATAAGCACTGCTACATTGTGTGTCTCCTGTATAAGCTCTACTACATCGTGTGTCTCCTGTATAAGCACTGCTACATTGTGTGTCTCCTGTATAAGCGCTACTACATCGTGTGTCTCCTGTATATGCGCTACTACATCGTGTGTCTCCTGTACAAGCGCTACTACATCGTGTGTCTCCTGTATAAGCGCTACTACATCGTGTGTCTCCTGTACAAGCGCTACTACATTGTGTGTCTCCTGTATAAGCGCTACTGCACCGTGTGTCTCCTGTATAAGCACTGCTACATTTTGTGTCTCCTGTGTAAGCACTGCTACATCGTGTGTCTCCTGTATAAGTGCTACTACATCGTGTGTCTCTTGTATAAGCTCCACTACATCGTGTGTCTCCTGTATAAGTGCTACTACATCGTGTGTCTCTTGTATAAGCTCCACTACATCGTGTGTCTCCTGTATAAGTGCTACTACATCGTGTGTCTCTTGTATAAGCTCTACTACATCGTGTGTCTCCTGTATAAGCGCTACTACATCGTGTGTCTCCTGTACAAGCGCTACTACATCGTGTGTCTCCTGTATAAGCGCTACTACATCGTGTGTCTCCTGTATAAGCGCTACTACTTTGTGTGTCTCCTGTATAAGCGCTACTGCATCGTGTGTCTCCTGTATAAGTGCTACTACATTGTGTGTCTCCTGTATAAGCCCTACTACATTGTGTGTCTCCTGTATAAGCGCTACTACATCATGTGTCTCCTGTATAAGTGCTACTACATCATGTGTCTCCTGTTTAAGTGCTACTACATCGTGTGTCTCCTGTATAAGCGCTACTACATCGTGTGTCTCCTGTTTAAGTGCTACTACATCGTGTGTCTCCTGCATAAGCGCTACTACATCGTGTGTCTCCTGTATAAGCGCTACTACATCGTGTGTCTCCTGTATAAGCGCTACTACATCGTGTGTCTCCTGTATATGCGCTACTACATTGTGTGTCTCCTGTATAAGCGCTACTACATCGTGTGTCTCCTGTATAAGCACTGCTACATTGTGTGTCTCCTGTATAAGCGCTACTACATCATGTGTCTCCTGTATAAGCGCTACTACATCGTGTGTCTCCTGTATAAGCGCTACTACATCGTGTGTCTCCTGTATAAGCGCTACTACATCATGTGTCTCCTGTATAAGCGCTACTACATCGTGTGTCTCCTGTATAAGCACTGCTACATCGTGTGTCTCCTGTATAAGCGCTACTACATCGTGTGTCTCCTGTATAAGCACTGCTACCTTGTGTGTCTCCTGTATAAGCGCTACTACATCATGTGTCTCCTGTATAAGCGCTACTACATCGTGTGTCTCCTGTATAAGCACTGCTACATTGTGTGTCTCCTGTATAAGCGCTACTACATCGTGTGTCTCCTGTATAAGCTCTACTACATCGTATGTCTCCTGTATAAGCGCTACTACATCGTGTGTCTCCTGTATTGCTACATCGTGTGTCTCCTGTATAAGCGCTACTACATCGTGTGTCTTCTGTATAAGCCCTACTACATCGTGTGTCTCCTGTATAAGCGCTACTACATCATGTGTCTCCTGTATAAGCGCTACTACATCATTTGTCTCCTGTATAAGTGCTACTACATCGTGTGTCTCCTGTATAAGTGCTACTACATCGTGTGTCTCCTGTATAAGCCCTACTACATCGTGTGTCTCCTGTATAAGCGCTACTACATTGTGTGTCTCCTGTATAAGCACTGCTACATTGTGTGTCTCCTGTATAAGCTCTACTACATCGTGTGTCTCCTGTATAAGCGCTACTACATCGTGTGTCTCCTGTATAAGCGCTACTACATCGTGTGTCTCCTGTATAAGCGCTACTACATCGTGTGTCTCCTGTATAAGCGCTACTACATCGTGTGTCTCCTGTATAAGCGCTACTACATCGTGTGTCTCCTGTATAAGCACTACTGCATCGTGTGTTTCCTGTGTAAGTGCTACTACATCGTGTGTCTCCTGTATAAGCCCTACTACATCGTGTGTCTCCTGTATAAGCGCTACTACATCGTGTGTCTCTTGTATAAGCCCTACTACATCGTGTGTCTCCTGTATAAGCACTGCTACATTGTGTGTCTCCTGTATAAGCGCTACTACATCGTGTGTCTCCTGTATAAGTGCTACTACATTGTGTGTCTCTTGTATAAGCGCTACTACATCGTGTGTCTCCTGTATAAGCGCTACTACATCGTGTGTCTCTTGTATAAGCCCTACTACATCGTGTGTCTCCTGTATAAGCGCTACTACATCGTGTGTCTCTTGTATAAGCCCTACTACATCGTGTGTCTCCTGTATAAGCGCTACTACATCGTGTGTCTCCTGTATAAGCGCTACTACATCGTGTGTCTCCTGTTTAAGTGCTACTACATCGTGTGTCTCCTGCATAAGCGCTACTACATCGTGTGTCTCCTGTATAAGCGCTACTACATCGTGTGTCTCCTGTATAAGCGCTACTACATCGTGTGTCTCCTGTATAAGCGCTACTACATCGTGTGTCTCCTGTATAAGCGCTACTACATCGTGTGTCTCCTGTATAAGCGCTGCTACATTGTGTGTCTCCTGTATAAGCGCTACTACATCGTGTGTCTCCTGTATAAGCGCTACTACATCGTGTGTCTCCTGTATAAGCGCTACTACATCGTGTGTCTCCTGTATAAGCGCTACTACATCATGTGTCTCCTGTATAAGCGCTACTACATCGTGTGTCTCCTGTATAAGCACTGCTACATCGTGTGTCTCCTGTATAAGCACTGCTACCTTGTGTGTCTCCTGTATAAGCGCTACTACATCATGTGTCTCCTGTATAAGCGCTACTACATCGTGTGTCTCCTGTATAAGCACTGCTACCTTGTGTGTCTCCTGTATAAGCGCTACTACATCATGTGTCTCCTGTATAAGCGCTACTACATCGTGTGTCTCCTGTATAAGCACTGCTACATTGTGTGTCTCCTGTATAAGCGCTACTACATCGTGTGTCTCCTGTATAAGCTCTACTACATCGTATGTCTCCTGTATAAGCGCTACTACATCGTGTGTCTCCTGTATTGCTACATCGTGTGTCTCCTGTATAAGCGCTACTACATCGTGTGCCTCCTGTATAAGTGCTACTACATCGTGTGTCTACTGTATAAGCGCTACTACATCGTGTGTCTCCTGTATAAGTGCTACTACATCGTGTGTCTACTGTATAAGCGCTACTACATCTTGTGTCTCCTGTATAAGTGCTACTACATCGTGTGTCTACTGTATAAGCGCTACTACATCGTGTGTCTCCTGTATAAGCGCTACTACATCGTGTGTCTCCTGTATAAGCCCTACTACATCGTGTGTCTCCTGTATAAGCGCTACTACATCATGTGTCTCCTGTATAAGCGCTACTACATCATGTGTCTCCTGTATAAGTGCTACTACATCGTGTGTCTCCTGTATAAGTGCTACTACATCGTGTGTCTCCTGTATAAGCCCTACTACATCGTGTGTCTCCTGTATAAGCGCTACTACATTGTGTGTCTCCTGTATAAGCACTGCTACATTGTGTGTCTCCTGTATAAGCGCTACTACATCGTGTGTCTCCTGTATAAGCGCTACTACATCGTGTGTCTCCTGTATAAGCGCTACTACATCATGTGTTTCCTGTATAAGCGCTACTACATCATGTGTCTCCTGTATAAGTGCTACTACATCGTGTGTCTCCTGTATAAGTGCTACTACATCGTGTGTCTCCTGTATAAGCCCTACTACATCGTGTGTCTCCTGTATAAGCGCTACTACATCATGTGTCTCCTCTATAAGCGCTACTACATTGTGTGTCTCCTGTATAAGCACTGCTACATTGTGTGTCTCCTGTATAAGCGCTACTACATCGTGTGTCTCCTGTATAAGCGCTACTACATCGTGTGTCTCCTGTATAAGCACTGCTACATCGTGTGACTCCTGTATAAGCGCTACTACATCGTGTGTCTCCTGTATAAGCGCTACTACATCATGTGTCTCCTGTATAAGCGCTACTACATCGTGTGTCTCCTGTATAACCACTGCTACATTGTGTGTCTCCTGTATAACCACTGCTACATTGTGTGTCTCCTGTATAACCACTGCTACATTGTGTGTCTCCTGTATAACCACTGCTACATCGTGTGTCTCCTGTATAAGCGCTACTACATCGTGTGTCTCCTGTATAAGCGCTACTACATCGTGTGTCTCCTGTATAAGCGCTACTACATCGTGTGTCTCCTGTATAAGCGCTACTACATCGTGTGTCTCTTGTATAAGCCCTACTACATCGTGTGTCTCCTGTATAAGCACTGCTACATTGTGTGTCTCCTGTTTAAGCGCTACTACATCGTGTGTCTCCTGTATAAGTGTTACTACATTGTGTGTCTCTTGTATAAGCGCTACTACATCGTGTGTCTCCTGTATAAGCGCTACTACATCGTGTGTCTCTTGTATAAGCCCTACTACATCGTGTGTCTCCTGTATAAGCGCTACTACATCGTGTGTCTCTTGTATAAGCCCTACTACATCGTGTGTCTCCTGTATAAGCGCTACTACATTGTGTGTCTCCTGTATAAGCGCTACTACATCGTGTGTCTCCTGTATTGCTACATCGTGTGTCTCCTGTATAAGCGCTACTACATTGTGTGTCTCCTGTATTGCTACATCGTGTGTCTCCTGTATAAGCTCTACTACATCGTGTGTCTACTGTATAAGCGCTACTACATCGTGTCTCCTGTATAAGTGCTACTACATCGTGTGTCTCCTGCATAAGCTCTACTACATCATGTGTCTACTGTATAAGCGCTACTACATCGTGTGTCTACTGTATAAGCGCTACTACATCGTGTGTCTCCTGTATAAGTGCTACTACATCGTGTGTCTCCTGTATAAGCCCTACTACATCGTGTGTCTCCTGTATAAGCGCTACTACATCGTGTGTCTCCTGTATAAGCGCTACTACATCATGTGTCTCCTGTATAAGTGCTACTGTGGCACCCCAGGGGTCTGGTTTTCCACAGTAATGTAATGTTATGTCTGAGAGCAGGTGGGAGGTCCTTTGGTCAGGGATCCTGTGCATGCCACACCTCCTGCCCAGTCTGGGGAGGGGAAGAACTTCCCCTGTATAAACCCGGGGCTGAGGCAGGGAGAGTCAGACAAGGAGAGTGGAGACAAGAAGCAGCATAGGAAACAGCAGGCTTACAAGGAGTCAGGGGCTGGCAGCTGCAGAGCTTGCCCTGACTAAGAAGATTCTTTACCGGACCCGGAGTCCGAGGCTGTGGGGACTAACTCCTACCCAGCAGCAGAATCCGTCAGGCAGGGGATTTCAGGTCCCCTGGCCCAGAAGCCCGAAGGCACGGTCACACGCGTGGGACCAGCACCGCCATCGTGGAGCGGAAGCCATTAGAAGGCCCCGAGTCACCGGCCATACGGGTGAGCACCACACGGTACACTCAGGGACGTGGGTTACTTACATCAGCTTCTAGCAAGGTAGCCAGAAGAGTACAGTCAGTTTGGGAGGCCTACAACTACGCCTGGCCAGGGGAGATCCCATCTGCTCAAAGACTGACCAGGCCCCGTTTGCTAGCAAGTACTCCGGGAGGGTCTGTCGTTGTTACCAGTAAAGACCCTGAACTACACCGTACCGTCTCTGAGTGGTTCCTGCTACCCCCATCATCCACGTCGGCTGCCCTGAGGCCATACCCCTCCCGTTGGGGGTTATACTATCACGCTGCACAATCCTACCACCGGCCTCAGCGGTCTGCCCTGCAGCAGCAGCTCCCTGGCTGCTCTCAACGGGTGGCGTAGTCATCAACTATTTACTACTAATAGACTGCCGTCTAGTTTGACTCCCTGGGCACGGACCGGGTCACCGCCACGAGACTACAACCCTCCACTGATCCGGCTCCGGGTAGGCTCCCGCGTGCGCAGCGCAGCGCGACACAGGCCCAGGGGCGCGTCAACTTTGGCGTAGTCGGCAGGATTTCGTGCCCGCAACCACCGGGTACTGCGTGCCTGAAAAGCAAAGACTGTTCAAACTTACCAGTGGTGAAGATTCCCGCTATCCGTGGAGGTTTCCCGCCATCCGGCGCCATCTTCTACCTTCTTCCCGCCATCCGCGAAGTTTTCCCGCCATCCGGCGCCATCTTCGACCTTCTTCCCGCCATCCGTGGAGTTTTCCCGCCATTGGACGCCATCTTGAGGACGCCGCGCGGGACGAAGAGGGGAGTGGACTCCGAAAGCGCGCGAGAACTGAAGCCCCGCCTCACGTCCGGACGTTGCGTAAGGTCCTGGAAGGAGCCCAGCAGACGCCGACGTCACAGGAGCGCGACGGAAGGTCCTCAACCCTGACGATCCACTGCGGAGCCGCGGCCTACGGAAGAGGATCATCGCAAGGTAGGCCACGGTCCACTAGGGGGGAGGAAGATGTCGGATACGGAGGAGAGCTTCACTGCCTCAACCCCCGCCAGCGCTACCGCTGCTGCAGTTATGCCCTTCACCATGCCCTATATCCCGGGAGCAGCTTGGCTACCCCAGTACTCAGGGGAGTCACATACCCTGCATGACTTTAGAGAAAAGCTGGATAGCCTCTTCCAGGTGTACCCCCTCACAGAAGAGCAAAAAGTGAGCATCCTGGTGGCCCAACTAACAGGGGCAGCCAAAAGGGAAGTAAAATCCTGGCAACCTGGGAGGAAGACTGTCGCAGGGATACTAACCCGGCTGAAGGACACCTTTGATACCCGCACCTCAGCCGAGATTAAGCTTAGATTCTACGGGTGCAAGCAGCGAGCGCATGAGAGTATAAGGGACTATGCACTAAACCTACAAGAGGCCCTGAGGGCCATAAAGCAGACCGACCCTGATGGGGTGGGAAACGAGGACAGGCTGTTGACTGAACAATTTATAGAGGGTTTATATTGCAATGCCCACCGAACCCAGTTGCGGGCAATGGCCTTACAGGATCCCCATCTGGACTTTGCACAGTTCAAGGACAGAGCCATCCGGGTGCTCCGAGAACCGGCACCAGGTGGCGTTGTGACCCACAGACGCCCCACTACCACTTACTACCAGGAGGCGGCGCCCTTGTCAGCAGGGCCTGTGGGAGCTGATGCGCAGGCTTTGGACAATGACCCGGCTCCAGACCTACACCATCAGGTCCAAGAGCTAGCTAAGAGCGTTGCTGCGCTAACCCGAACTGTGCAGTCTTTACAGGTTTCCACCCCAGGGAAGATCCAGCTGGCATCCGGACCGGAGGACATCCCGTGGCGTCGACCAAGGAGGACCCCACCGGCCAGAGGAAGACCCAGTGACCGATACAGCGAGGACGGACGACCCATCTGCCGCCGCTGCAATCAACCCGGACATATGGAAAGGTACTGTTCTTTAAACGGGCACAACCTGGGGTAGAGGGCCAACCCCCAGGAAACAGATCACCAGGCCCATCGAACTGGCGCGACAGATATGTGGGAGGACGTCCAGTCTTGCCTGTGGTACTGGATGGCATTCCCATGAGTGCCCTACTGGATACCGGGTCACAGGTCACCACCATCCCGTACGTGCTCTTCAAGCAGTACTGGAATGACTCGGATATTACCCACTACCCTGACGACGACTTGAGTATCATCGCCAGCAATGGCCAGCCCGTGCCACAGATCGGATTTAAGGAGGTGGCCCTCAAAATCGGTAGAGTCGAACTGGCCGCACAGGGACTGATCATTGTAGATATTGATAAACATGAGAGTCACCCAAAAATAACTCTAGGAACTAACGTAATTGAAAATTGTCTTGCAGAAGTGATTTTCCTTTTACAGCAGGTTGCCAAGAACGCCAGCTCCGGCGAGCAGCGGGTGCTCCAGAAAGAGATCCGGGCACTGATGCAACGGCAACAAGTGGAACTCTCCGGCGGTGAGATTGGTAGCGTAAGAATGTGTGACCCTTTTCCTATTGCCATGCCCCCAAAAAGTGAAATGATGATTTGGTGCCGGGCAGCTATTGGTCTGAGAGGAAGAGATTACCAGGCAATGGTAGAACCAGTTTACTCAGACAGTAGGCCCACCATTTTGACAGCACGGGGGGTGGTCAATGTACGCCATGGGAGGGTGCCCATTCGCATAATAAATATCGGGGAGAGGGAAGTGTACCTGCCCCGGTATGCCACGCTAGCCAAATTATATACCACTAATCAAAATTCTATACAATCTGTGGAACCCTTGCCTCCATCTCACCCGGAGGAAGGTAACGGCTCTAAGAAAGACATGGAGGACTGGTGTCAGCAACTACATTTGGGTACTGATTCCACTCCCTCACATCAGAAACAAGGAGTCTATCGGGTGGTTCAAGAGTATGAGAGAGTGTTTAGTAAACACCCGTTAGACTTCGGACGAGTCAAGGGGGTAGAACACCGCATCCCCACGGGAGATCATCCTCCCATAAAAGAGAGGTATCGACCCGTACCCCCTGCACATTACCAACACACCAAGGGGATGCTTAGAGACATGAAGGAGGCTGGGGTAATCCGGGATAGCTGTAGCCCCTGGGCAGCCCCACTAGTTTTAGTCAAAAAGAAAGACAACACCATGAGGATGTGTGTAGATTACCGGAAAATCAACCGTATCACACACAAGGATGCGTACCCCTTACCAAGGATAGAGGAGTCATTGGCTGCTTTAAGATCTGCTAACTTCTTCTCTACCTTGGATCTCACTAGCGGGTACTGGCAGGTTCCTGTAGCAGAGGCGGACCGGGAGAAGACCGCATTCACCACCCCGATGGGACTTAGCGAGTTCACCTGCATGCCGTTCGGACTCTGCAACGCCCCAGGAACCTTCCAACGATTAATGGAGTGCTGTCTGGGCCACAGAAACTTCGAGACGGTCCTGTTGTACCTGGACGATGTCATCGTATACTCCAAAACTTATGAGGACCACCTGAAACACCTGGCGGAGGTGTTCGAAGCTCTGGCGAGTTACGGCCTAAAGGTGAAACCCTCCAAGTGTCACCTCCTGAAACCAAAGGTGCAATACCTGGGACACGTGGTGAGCGCTGACGGAGTGGCTCCCGACCCCGATAAGATCACCGCAATTAAGGGATGGCCAAGCCCCTCCAGCGTAAAAGAAGTGCGGCAGTTCCTAGGGTTGGTAGGCTACTACCGAAGGTTTATTCCCGGTTTCACCAAAAAGGCAGCGCCGATGCAGGACCTCCTGATAGGCCAGTCCCGGAAGGCCAAGAACCAGAAGCCGCCCTTCAAATGGGAAGAGCTAGAAGAAGAGTCCTTCCGCCAGCTGAAGATGGCCCTCACGGGGGATGAAATCTTGGCGTACCCAGACTATAGCCAGCCCTTCATCCTCTACACCGACGCCAGTAACATCGGGCTGGGAGCCGTACTATCCCAGATTCAGCAGGGGAGAGAACGAGTGATCTCCTATACCAGCCGAAAACTGCGACCCACCGAAAGGAACCCCGAGAATTACAGCTCATTTAAGCTAGAGTTCCTGGCCGTGGTATGGGCAGTCACCGAGCGCTTTAGGCATTACCTCGCTTCTTCCCGGTTCACCGTATACACGGATAACAACCCGTTGATACACCTGGACACGGCAAGACTCGGTGCCCTGGAGCAGAGGTGGATGGCCCGTCTGTCCAACTACGAGTTCACAATCAAATACCGGGCAGGACGCTCCAATACTAACGCGGATGCCCTGTCCAGGATGCCCAACCTGCCGGACGAAGGAGAAGATCCGGAGGGACTGGAAGAAGTTGAACTCCCTGCGTTCCACCGTCATGGGACTATCCAGTATTCCCACCGGGTAAGGGGTAAACAGGCTGCTACGTTGAACCCCTTACCCCACTACAACTGGGCGGAAACGCAAGACAGCGACCCTGCCGTCCGACTGGTGAAGGAGATGCTGACTCGGCCGGAGGCTCGACTTGAACTAGACGCTCCGGAGGAAGCCAAACAACTATGGGCGGAGAAGAGTCGACTATTCCTTTACAAGGGGAAGTTGTGCCGCAGAATGGTCAACTCCCGGACGCATGAACTACTCTGGCAAGTAGTGGTGCCACGAAGAGACGCAGCCATGGTGATGGAGGCATACCACGACGGAGCTGGACACTTCGGGTGGAAAAAGCTGGAGTTCCTGCTGCGCGAGCGGTTCCACTGGGTAGGCATGAGGGGAACCATCGAGAAGTGGTGCAGAGACTGTGGCCCGTGCAATCTGAGAAGGAAGGACCGGGCCAGCCAGAAGACTCCCCTGCAGTCCATCGTCACCCGGCAACCGTTGGAACTGGTAGCCTTGGATCATGTAAAACTGACCCCAAGCAGAAGTGGCTACGTCTACGCGTTAACCATCGTGGATCATTACTCCCGGTTCTTGGTTGTCGTCCCCGTCAAGGACTTAACGGCTCAAACAGCAGCTAGAGCCTTCCAGCAGCACTTCTGCCGTCCACACGGGTACCCGGACCAAGTGCTGACGGACCAGGGACCTGCCTTTGAAGCGGAGGTCTTCCAGGAATTCTGCAATCTGTATGGCTGCCGGAAGATAAGGACGACACCCTACCATCCGCAAACTAATGGACTTTGTGAAAAAATGAACCAGGTGGTAATGGATCTTCTAAAAACATTGCCCTGGAAGAACGCAGTCTGTGGCCTGAGAAGTTGCCCGATCTGGTGGACCTATACAACCACATCCCGGTAGGTTCCACCAACTGTACCCCGGCTTACCTAATGAGGGCGAGACCTGGTAAGTTACCTGTTGACCTGGAAATGGGAGTCCTGACACCTGAGGACACTTCACCAGAAACAGACTGGGACACAGAGAGGCAGCAGCAGTACCGGAGAGTACAAGAGAGCGTGGAGCGAAGTCTCTGTCAGGCTAGGGAAAGACAAGAGAAGACTTACAACCAGTATGCTCCCGCTGTTCCCCTGGTACCCGGAGAGCAGGTCTTGAAGAGGAAAAGACGGCTCCACAAGTTGGATGACCAGTGGGAGGAGGACCCGTACACCGTACTGCCCTCAAGCCACGAGAACCCGAAGGTCTGTACCATCAGTAAAGACGGAGGGGAAACCACAGCCATTGTATCCCGGGACCACCTGAAGAAGTGTCCCGAACAACTGAGGAACCCTGAAGAGGAACAAGAAGACCATCGACCCGTGGGAGAAAGGGAAGATATGGTTAGTACCGTGCTCGGGGACTTCCCTCGGTCTTGGACTCAAGTCAATGGTGCAGTTGTGGTACCCGTACTCACCTTCCTCCAACCATCATCCCAAGAACCTACGGAGCAACGGGTAGAGCTGGAAGAACAGCCGGTCCAGGAGGCAGAAGACTCCACACGAGTAGAACAGGAGAATCAACCCTCTGCTTATAGTGAGCCTGCCGTACCCCTAGTGAGACAAAGAGCCGGTAGACAGCTGCCCAGTTTACCCTTGACAGCTCCTACACCCTGTAGTTCAGGGCCAGACAGTCAGCTCCGTAGGTCCACTAGGGCCACTAGAGGCCAGTTACCCGCACGCTGGAGAATTTAAAGTGTATAAATTGTTTTATTTATGTTTTTCTGTGTCTTGTTGCTTGTGTATAATTTTGTGTTTCTAGTTATTTTTAGGAAACCTTGGTGGATTTACCGGGAATCCTTGTATATAGTTGGAGCGTAACCCAGGATGGACTAGAGACTGTTAAGGACTCGGGGTAGGACAGACCCCTACCTCGTTACGTCTCCCTGTGTTGGTGAAATGGACACCTTTGCTTTTCTTCAAAGACTGCACCCGGTTGCGGACACGCCGTAACCATCTTATGTGTTTTTTCTTATTGTGTTGTTATTGTTATACTTTGTTATGTTTTTCTAAATGTGTTTAGTCCCGGAGTACTAAATTTCACTAGGGGGGAATGTGGCACCCCAGGGGTCTGGTTTTCCACAGTAATGTAATGTTATGTCTGAGAGCAGGTGGGAGGTCCTTTGGTCAGGGATCCTGTGCATGCCACACCTCCTGCCCAGTCTGGGGAGGGGAAGAACTTCCCCTGTATAAACCCGGGGCTGAGGCAGGGAGAGTCAGACAAGGAGAGTGGAGACAAGAAGCAGCATAGGAAACAGCAGGCTTACAAGGAGTCAGGGGCTGGCAGCTGCAGAGCTTGCCCTGACTAAGAAGATTCTTTACCGGACCCGGAGTCCGAGGCTGTGGGGACTAACTCCTACCCAGCAGCAGAATCCGTCAGGCAGGGGATTTCAGGTCCCCTGGCCCAGAAGCCCGAAGGCACGGTCACACGCGTGGGACCAGCACCGCCATCGTGGAGCGGAAGCCATTAGAAGGCCCCGAGTCACCGGCCATACGGGTGAGCACCACACGGTACACTCAGGGACGTGGGTTACTTACATCAGCTTCTAGCAAGGTAGCCAGAAGAGTACAGTCAGTTTGGGAGGCCTACAACTACGCCTGGCCAGGGGAGATCCCATCTGCTCAAAGACTGACCAGGCCCCGTTTGCTAGCAAGTACTCCGGGAGGGTCTGTCGTTGTTACCAGTAAAGACCCTGAACTACACCGTACCGTCTCTGAGTGGTTCCTGCTACCCCCATCATCCACGTCGGCTGCCCTGAGGCCATACCCCTCCCGTTGGGGGTTATACTATCACGCTGCACAATCCTACCACCGGCCTCAGCGGTCTGCCCTGCAGCAGCAGCTCCCTGGCTGCTCTCAACGGGTGGCGTAGTCATCAACTATTTACTACTAATAGACTGCCGTCTAGTTTGACTCCCTGGGCACGGACCGGGTCACCGCCACGAGACTACAACCCTCCACTGATCCGGCTCCGGGTAGGCTCCCGCGTGCGCAGCGCAGCGCGACACAGGCCCAGGGGCGCGTCACTACTACATCATGTGTCTCCTGTATAAGCGCTACTACATTGTGTGTCTCCTGTATAAGCACTGCTACATTGTGTGTCTCCTGTATAAGCGCTACTACATCGTGTGTCTCCTGTATAAGCGCTACTACATCGTGTGTCTCCTGTATAAGCGCTACTACATCGTGTGTCTCCTGTATAAGCGCTACTACATCGTGTGTCTCCTGTATAAGCGCTACTACATCGTGTGTCTCCTGTATAAGCGCTACTACATCGTGTGTCTCTTGTATAAGCCCTACTACATCGTGTGTCTCCTGTATAAGTGCTACTACATCGTGTGTCTCTTGTATAAGCCCTACTACATCGTGTGTCTCCTGTATAAGCGCTACTACATTGTGTGTCTCCTGTATAAGCGCTACTACATCGTGTGTCTCCTGTATAAGCGCTACTACTTCGTGTGTCTCTTGTATAAGCCCTACTACATCGTGTGTCTCCTGTATAAGCGCTACTACATCGTGTGTCTCTTGTATAAGCCCTACTACATCGTGTGTCTCCTGTATAAGCGCTACTACATTGTGTGTCTCCTGTATAAGCGCTACTACATCGTGTGTCTCTTGTATAAGCCCTACTACATCGTGTGTCTCCTGCATAAGCGCTACTACATCGTGTGTCTCCTGTATAAGCGCTACTACATCGTGTGTCTCCTGTATAAGCGCTACTACATCGTGTGTCACCTGTATAAGCGCTACTACATCGTGTGTCTCCTGTATAAGCGCTACTACATCGTGTGTCTCCTGTGTAAGCACTGCTACATTTTGTGTCTCCTGTATAAGCGCTACTACATCGTGTGTCTCCTGTACAAGCGCTAATGTAGCACCCCGAGGACTCCGCTGCTACAGGAGTATTGCACCTCAAACCAGAGGTGTGGTATTCCACTCCCGGGTAAGGATGGAGTGTGGGACAGAGCTCAGATAGCTGCTTGCACTACACTCACCCCATTTCCGGGGGACAGAACAACGGTACTCCCACCAGATAGTTGTGCAGGTACGACAGCGTCTGTCCCTCGCTGGAGTGGGGGGGGGGGACATCCCAGTAGTGTAGGAGCAGATAGGGGAGGGACTCTGGGCATTGGTAGGAGCCCATTGGGTGCTAGTCACCTGGGGTCGGGTGTCAGAGGGAGTATATAAGGTGGGCACCATCTTGGATTAGGGAGTCGAGTCTGAGGAGAAGCTGAGGGAGAGTTCAGCCAGAGAGGGCTGACAGGGAGCTGTGGCTCCGTCTGGGCCCAGCTCCAGAGCCAGGCCTGAAGCAGAGAGACGCAGAGAAAGGCCCAGAGACGAAAGCATAGAGGGAACCCTGAGATCCCACGAGAGAACCAAAACGGGTGAAGGGTTGGCAGAGAAGGGTACCGGATCCCAAACTGGTGGAGGTCAATCATCCTTAGCCAGGAACCGGAGGTCGTGGTCAAGCTTTGGCACGACCCCTCGCCACATCCACCAGGAAGGCACGCCACATAGGGTCAGGAAAGCCGGAGAGAGGTTTTGCCCCATAAGGCCCGAGGAAGCCGGACATAGGTGGGTCCCTGGTGAGGACGGCCAGTAGGAAGGAAGAGAGGGGAGCTCTGGACCACGCTCTGGAATCGCCTGGGAGTTGGCCGAGTCCCTGACCTGGTGGACGCAGCACGGCTCGGGTGGTCCTACTGTGCACAAGGATCTGATAAAGAACTGTGAGTAAAGCTTTTGAAACTGCACTTCCCGCCTCTGTGTTCCTGCCGTCACACCTGCACCCTCAGTACTGGGACACCCGCACCATCACTCCCATCATCATCTCTAACAGATCTGCCCTGAGGCCATACTCCTCCCGTGGGGAGTCATCTCATTCTCAGCTGCACAAACAACACCGGCCTCAGCGGACTGCCGTGCAGCGGCGGTCCCGTGACCGCAATCCACGGGTGGCGTAGTCGAACATTCTAACATCTACTGCTATAGACTGCCGCTCAGTTTGACTCCCTGGGCACGGACCGGGTCACCGCCACGAGACTACTACCCCCATCTGATCCGGCTCCGGGTAAGCCCCCGTGTGCGCGATGCCGCGCGACACAGCAGGCCCAGGGGCGCGTCACTACTACATTGTGTGTCTCCTGTATAAGCGCTACTACATCGTGTGTCTCCTGTATAAGCCCTACTACATCATGTGTCTCCTGTATAAGCGCTACTACATCGTGTGTCTCCTGTATAAGCGCTACTGCATCGTGTGTCTCCTGTATAAGCACTGCTACATCGTGTGTTCTGCATAAGCGCTACTACATCGTGTGTTCTGCATAAGCGCTACTACATCGTGTGTCACCTGTATAAGCGCTACTACATCATGTGTCTCCTGTATAAGCGCTACTACATCGTGTGTCTCCTGTATAAGCGCTACTACATCATGTGTCTCCTGTATAAGCGCTACTACATCGTGTGTTCTGCATAAGCGCTACTACATCGTGTGTCTCCTGTACAAGCGCTACTACATTGTGTGTCTCCTGTATAAGCGCTACTACATCGTGTGTCACCTGTATAAGCGCTACTACATAGTGTGTCTCCTGTATAAGCGCTACTATATCGTGTGTCTCCTGTATAAGCGCTACTATATCGTGTGTCTCCTGTATAAGCGCTACTACATAGTGTGTCTCCTGTACAAGCGCTACTACATTGTGTGTCTCCTGTATAAGCGCTACTACATAGTGTGTCTCCTGTATAAGCGCTACTATATCGTGTGTCTCCTGTATAAGCGCTACTATATCGTGTGTCTCCTGTATAAGCGCTACTACATAGTGTGTCTCCTGTACAAGCGCTACTACATTGTGTGTCTCCTGTATAAGCGCTACTACATAGTGTGTCTCCTGTATAAGCGCTACTATATCGTGTGTCTCCTGTATAAGCGCTACTATATCGTGTGTCTCCTGTATAAGCGCTACTACATAGTGTGTCTCCTGTACAAGCGCTACTACATTGTGTGTCTCCTGTATAAGCGCTACTACATAGTGTGTCTCCTGTATAAGCGCTACTATATCGTGTGTCTCCTGTATAAGCGCTACTATATCGTGTGTCTCCTGTATAAGCGCTACTACATAGTGTGTCTCCTGTACAAGCGCTACTACATTGTGTGTCTCCTGTATAAGCGCTACTACATCGTGTGTCTCCTGTACAAGCGCTACTACATCGTGTGTCTCCTGTATAAGCGCTACTACATCATGTGTCTCCTGTATAAGCGCTGCTACATCGTGTGTCTCTTGTATAAGCTCTACTACATAGTGTGTCTCCTGTACAAGCGCTACTACATTGTGTGTCTCCTGTATAAGCGCTACTACATAGTGTGTCTCCTGTACAAGCGCTACTACATTGTGTGTCTCCTGTATAAGCGCTACTACATAGTGTGTCTCCTGTACAAGCGCTACTACATCGTGTGTCTCCTGTATAAGCGCTACTACATAGTGTGTCTCCTGTACAAGCGCTACTACATCGTGTGTCTCCTGTATAAGCGCTACTACATAGTGTGTCTCCTGTACAAGCGCTACTACATTGTGTGTCTCCTGTATAAGCGCTACTACATAGTGTGTCTCCTGTACAAGCGCTACTACATTGTGTGTCTCCTGTATAAGCGCTACTACATAGTGTGTCTCCTGTACAAGCGCTACTACATTGTGTGTCTCCTGTATAAGCGCTACTACATAGTGTGTCTCCTGTACAAGCGCTACTACATTGTGTGTCTCCTGTATAAGCGCTACTACATAGTGTGTCTCCTGTACAAGCGCTACTACATCGTGTGTCTCCTGTATAAGCGCTACTACATCGTGTGTCTCCTGTATAAGCGCTACTACATCGTGTGTCTCCTGTATAAGCGCTACTACATCGTGTGTCTCCTGTATAAGCACTACTACATCGTGTGTCTCCTGTATAAGCACTGCTACATCGTGTGTCTCCTGTATAAGCGCTGCTACATCGTGTGTCTCTTGTATAAGCGCTACTACATCGTGTGTCTCCTGTATAAGCGCTACTATATCGTGTGTCTCCTGTATAAGCGCTACTACATAGTGTGTCTCCTGTACAAGCGCTACTACATTGTGTGTCTCCTGTATAAGCGCTACTACATAGTGTGTCTCCTGTATAAGTGCTACTATATCGTGTGTCTCCTGTATAAGCGCTACTATATCGTGTGTCTCCTGTATAAGCGCTACTACATAGTGTGTCTCCTGTACAAGCGCTACTACATTGTGTGTCTCCTGTATAAGCGCTACTACATCGTGTGTCTCCTGTACAAGCGCTACTACATCGTGTGTCTCCTGTATAAGCGCTACTACATCATGTGTCTCCTGTATAAGCGCTGCTACATCGTGTGTCTCTTGTATAAGCTCTACTACATAGTGTGTCTCCTGTACAAGCGCTACTACATTGTGTGTCTCCTGTATAAGCGCTACTACATAGTGTGTCTCCTGTACAAGCGCTACTACATTGTGTGTCTCCTGTATAAGCGCTACTACATAGTGTGTCTCCTGTACAAGCGCTACTACATCGTGTGTCTCCTGTATAAGCGCTACTACATAGTGTGTCTCCTGTACAAGCGCTACTACATCGTGTGTCTCCTGTATAAGCGCTACTACATAGTGTGTCTCCTGTACAAGCGCTACTACATTGTGTGTCTCCTGTATAAGCGCTACTACATAGTGTGTCTCCTGTACAAGCGCTACTACATTGTGTGTCTCCTGTATAAGCGCTACTACATAGTGTGTCTCCTGTACAAGCGCTACTACATCGTGTGTCTCCTGTATAAGCGCTACTACATCGTGTGTCTCCTGTATAAGCGCTACTACATCGTGTGTCTCCTGTATAAGCGCTACTACATCGTGTGTCTCCTGTATAAGCACTACTACATCGTGTGTCTCCTGTATAAGCACTGCTACATCGTGTGTCTCCTGTATAAGCGCTGCTACATCGTGTGTCTCTTGTATAAGCGCTACTACATCGTGTGTCTCCTGTATAAGCGCTACTATATCGTGTGTCTCCTGTATAAGCGCTACTACATAGTGTGTCTCCTGTATAAGTGCTACTACATCGTGTGTCTCCTGTATAAGCGCTACTACATCGTGTGTCTCCTGTAAAAGCGCTGCTACATTGTGTGTCTCCTGTATAAGTGCTACTACATCGTGTGTCTCCTGTATAAGCACTGCTACATCGTGTGTCTCCTGTATAAGCGCTACTACATTGTGTGTCTCCTGTACAAGCGCTACTACATCGTGTGTCTCCTGTATAAGCGCTACTACATAGTGTGTCTCCTGTACAAGCGCTACTACATTGTGTGTCTCCTGTATAAGCGCTACTACATAGTGTGTCTCCTGTACAAGCGCTACTACATTGTGTGTCTCCTGTATAAGCGCTACTACATAGTGTGTCTCCTGTACAAGCGCTACTACATTGTGTGTCTCCTGTATAAGCGCTACTACATAGTGTGTCTCCTGTACAAGCGCTACTACATTGTGTGTCTCCTGTATAAGCGCTACTACATAGTGTGTCTCCTGTACAAGCGCTACTACATCGTGTGTCTCCTGTATAAGCGCTACTACATCGTGTGTCTCCTGTATAAGCGCTACTACATCGTGTGTCTCCTGTATAAGCGCTACTACATCGTGTGTCTCCTGTATAAGCACTACTACATCGTGTGTCTCCTGTATAAGCACTGCTACATCGTGTGTCTCCTGTATAAGCGCTGCTACATCGTGTGTCTCTTGTATAAGCGCTACTACATCGTGTGTCTCCTGTATAAGCGCTACTATATCGTGTGTCTCCTGTATAAGCGCTACTACATAGTGTGTCTCCTTTACAAGCGCTACTACATTGTGTGTCTCCTGTATAAGCGCTACTACATAGTGTGTCTCCTGTATAAGTGCTACTATATCGTGTGTCTCCTGTATAAGCGCTACTATATCGTGTGTCTCCTGTATAAGCGCTACTACATAGTGTGTCTCCTGTACAAGCGCTACTACATTGTGTGTCTCCTGTATAAGCGCTACTACATCGTGTGTCTCCTGTACAAGCGCTACTACATCGTGTGTCTCCTGTATAAGCGCTACTACATCATGTGTCTCCTGTATAAGCGCTGCTACATCGTGTGTCTCTTGTATAAGCTCTACTACATAGTGTGTCTCCTGTACAAGCGCTACTACATTGTGTGTCTCCTGTATAAGCGCTACTACATAGTGTGTCTCCTGTACAAGCGCTACTACATTGTGTGTCTCCTGTATAAGCGCTACTACATAGTGTGTCTCCTGTACAAGCGCTACTACATCGTGTGTCTCCTGTATAAGCGCTACTACATAGTGTGTCTCCTGTACAAGCGCTACTACATCGTGTGTCTCCTGTATAAGCGCTACTACATAGTGTGTCTCCTGTACAAGCGCTACTACATTGTGTGTCTCCTGTATAAGCGCTACTACATAGTGTGTCTCCTGTACAAGCGCTACTACATTGTGTGTCTCCTGTATAAGCGCTACTACATAGTGTGTCTCCTGTACAAGCGCTACTACATCGTGTGTCTCCTGTATAAGCGCTACTACATCGTGTGTCTCCTGTATAAGCGCTACTACATCGTGTGTCTCCTGTATAAGCGCTACTACATCGTGTGTCTCCTGTATAAGCACTACTACATCGTGTGTCTCCTGTATAAGCACTGCTACATCGTGTGTCTCCTGTATAAGCGCTGCTACATCGTGTGTCTCTTGTATAAGCGCTACTACATCGTGTGTCACCTGTATAAGCGCTACTACATAGTGTGTCTCCTGTATAAGCGCTACTATATCGTGTGTCTCCTGTATAAGCGCTACTATATCGTGTGTCTCCTGTATAAGCGCTACTACATAGTGTGTCTCCTGTACAAGCGCTACTACATTGTGTGTCTCCTGTATAAGCGCTACTACATAGTGTGTCTCCTGTATAAGCGCTACTATATCGTGTGTCTCCTGTATAAGCGCTACTATATCGTGTGTCTCCTGTATAAGCGCTACTACATAGTGTGTCTCCTGTACAAGCGCTACTACATTGTGTGTCTCCTGTATAAGCGCTACTACATAGTGTGTCTCCTGTATAAGCGCTACTATATCGTGTGTCTCCTGTATAAGCGCTACTATATCGTGTGTCTCCTGTATAAGCGCTACTACATAGTGTGTCTCCTGTACAAGCGCTACTACATTGTGTGTCTCCTGTATAAGCGCTACTACATAGTGTGTCTCCTGTATAAGCGCTACTATATCGTGTGTCTCCTGTATAAGCGCTACTATATCGTGTGTCTCCTGTATAAGCGCTACTACATAGTGTGTCTCCTGTACAAGCGCTACTACATTGTGTGTCTCCTGTATAAGCGCTACTACATCGTGTGTCTCCTGTACAAGCGCTACTACATCGTGTGTCTCCTGTATAAGCGCTACTACATCATGTGTCTCCTGTATAAGCGCTGCTACATCGTGTGTCTCTTGTATAAGCTCTACTACATAGTGTGTCTCCTGTACAAGCGCTACTACATTGTGTGTCTCCTGTATAAGCGCTACTACATAGTGTGTCTCCTGTACAAGCGCTACTACATTGTGTGTCTCCTGTATAAGCGCTACTACATAGTGTGTCTCCTGTACAAGCGCTACTACATCGTGTGTCTCCTGTATAAGCGCTACTACATAGTGTGTCTCCTGTACAAGCGCTACTACATCGTGTGTCTCCTGTATAAGCGCTACTACATAGTGTGTCTCCTGTACAAGCGCTACTACATTGTGTGTCTCCTGTATAAGCGCTACTACATAGTGTGTCTCCTGTACAAGCGCTACTACATTGTGTGTCTCCTGTATAAGCGCTACTACATAGTGTGTCTCCTGTACAAGCGCTACTACATTGTGTGTCTCCTGTATAAGCGCTACTACATAGTGTGTCTCCTGTACAAGCGCTACTACATTGTGTGTCTCCTGTATAAGCGCTACTACATAGTGTGTCTCCTGTACAAGCGCTACTACATCGTGTGTCTCCTGTATAAGCGCTACTACATCGTGTGTCTCCTGTATAAGCGCTACTACATCGTGTGTCTCCTGTATAAGCGCTACTACATCGTGTGTCTCCTGTATAAGCACTACTACATCGTGTGTCTCCTGTATAAGCACTGCTACATCGTGTGTCTCCTGTATAAGCGCTGCTACATCGTGTGTCTCTTGTATAAGCGCTACTACATCGTGTGTCTCCTGTATAAGCGCTACTATATCGTGTGTCTCCTGTATAAGCGCTACTACATAGTGTGTCTCCTGTACAAGCGCTACTACATTGTGTGTCTCCTGTATAAGCGCTACTACATAGTGTGTCTCCTGTATAAGTGCTACTATATCGTGTGTCTCCTGTATAAGCGCTACTATATCGTGTGTCTCCTGTATAAGCGCTACTACATAGTGTGTCTCCTGTACAAGCGCTACTACATTGTGTGTCTCCTGTATAAGCGCTACTACATCGTGTGTCTCCTGTACAAGCGCTACTACATCGTGTGTCTCCTGTATAAGCGCTACTACATCATGTGTCTCCTGTATAAGCGCTGCTACATCGTGTGTCTCTTGTATAAGCTCTACTACATAGTGTGTCTCCTGTACAAGCGCTACTACATTGTGTGTCTCCTGTATAAGCGCTACTACATAGTGTGTCTCCTGTACAAGCGCTACTACATTGTGTGTCTCCTGTATAAGCGCTACTACATAGTGTGTCTCCTGTACAAGCGCTACTACATCGTGTGTCTCCTGTATAAGCGCTACTACATAGTGTGTCTCCTGTACAAGCGCTACTACATCGTGTGTCTCCTGTATAAGCGCTACTACATAGTGTGTCTCCTGTACAAGCGCTACTACATTGTGTGTCTCCTGTATAAGCGCTACTACATAGTGTGTCTCCTGTACAAGCGCTACTACATTGTGTGTCTCCTGTATAAGCGCTACTACATAGTGTGTCTCCTGTACAAGCGCTACTACATCGTGTGTCTCCTGTATAAGCGCTACTACATCGTGTGTCTCCTGTATAAGCGCTACTACATCGTGTGTCTCCTGTATAAGCGCTACTACATCGTGTGTCTCCTGTATAAGCACTACTACATCGTGTGTCTCCTGTATAAGCACTGCTACATCGTGTGTCTCCTGTATAAGCGCTGCTACATCGTGTGTCTCTTGTATAAGCGCTACTACATCGTGTGTCTCCTGTATAAGCGCTACTATATCGTGTGTCTCCTGTATAAGCGCTACTACATAGTGTGTCTCCTGTATAAGTGCTACTACATCGTGTGTCTCCTGTATAAGCGCTACTACATCGTGTGTCTCCTGTAAAAGCGCTGCTACATTGTGTGTCTCCTGTATAAGTGCTACTACATCGTGTGTCTCCTGTATAAGCACTGCTACATCGTGTGTCTCCTGTATAAGCGCTACTACATTGTGTGTCTCCTGTACAAGCGCTACTACATCGTGTGTCTCCTGTATAAGCGCTACTACATAGTGTGTCTCCTGTACAAGCGCTACTACATTGTGTGTCTCCTGTATAAGCGCTACTACATAGTGTGTCTCCTGTACAAGCGCTACTACATTGTGTGTCTCCTGTATAAGCGCTACTACATAGTGTGTCTCCTGTACAAGCGCTACTACATTGTGTGTCTCCTGTATAAGCGCTACTACATAGTGTGTCTCCTGTACAAGCGCTACTACATTGTGTGTCTCCTGTATAAGCGCTACTACATAGTGTGTCTCCTGTACAAGCGCTACTACATCGTGTGTCTCCTGTATAAGCGCTACTACATCGTGTGTCTCCTGTATAAGCGCTACTACATCGTGTGTCTCCTGTATAAGCGCTACTACATCGTGTGTCTCCTGTATAAGCACTACTACATCGTGTGTCTCCTGTATAAGCACTGCTACATCGTGTGTCTCCTGTATAAGCGCTGCTACATCGTGTGTCTCTTGTATAAGCGCTACTACATCGTGTGTCTCCTGTATAAGCGCTACTATATCGTGTGTCTCCTGTATAAGCGCTACTACATAGTGTGTCTCCTTTACAAGCGCTACTACATTGTGTGTCTCCTGTATAAGCGCTACTACATAGTGTGTCTCCTGTATAAGTGCTACTATATCGTGTGTCTCCTGTATAAGCGCTACTATATCGTGTGTCTCCTGTATAAGCGCTACTACATAGTGTGTCTCCTGTACAAGCGCTACTACATTGTGTGTCTCCTGTATAAGCGCTACTACATCGTGTGTCTCCTGTACAAGCGCTACTACATCGTGTGTCTCCTGTATAAGCGCTACTACATCATGTGTCTCCTGTATAAGCGCTGCTACATCGTGTGTCTCTTGTATAAGCTCTACTACATAGTGTGTCTCCTGTACAAGCGCTACTACATTGTGTGTCTCCTGTATAAGCGCTACTACATAGTGTGTCTCCTGTACAAGCGCTACTACATTGTGTGTCTCCTGTATAAGCGCTACTACATAGTGTGTCTCCTGTACAAGCGCTACTACATCGTGTGTCTCCTGTATAAGCGCTACTACATAGTGTGTCTCCTGTACAAGCGCTACTACATCGTGTGTCTCCTGTATAAGCGCTACTACATAGTGTGTCTCCTGTACAAGCGCTACTACATTGTGTGTCTCCTGTATAAGCGCTACTACATAGTGTGTCTCCTGTACAAGCGCTACTACATTGTGTGTCTCCTGTATAAGCGCTACTACATAGTGTGTCTCCTGTACAAGCGCTACTACATCGTGTGTCTCCTGTATAAGCGCTACTACATCGTGTGTCTCCTGTATAAGCGCTACTACATCGTGTGTCTCCTGTATAAGCGCTACTACATCGTGTGTCTCCTGTATAAGCACTACTACATCGTGTGTCTCCTGTATAAGCACTGCTACATCGTGTGTCTCCTGTATAAGCGCTGCTACATCGTGTGTCTCTTGTATAAGCGCTACTACATCGTGTGTCTCCTGTATAAGCGCTACTATATCGTGTGTCTCCTGTATAAGCGCTACTACATAGTGTGTCTCCTGTATAAGTGCTACTACATCGTGTGTCTCCTGTATAAGCGCTACTACATCGTGTGTCTCCTGTAAAAGCGCTGCTACATTGTGTGTCTCCTGTATAAGTGCTACTACATCGTGTGTCTCCTGTATAAGCACTGCTACATCGTGTGTCTCCTGTATAAGCGCTACTACATTGTGTGTCTCCTGTACAAGCGCTACTACATTGTGTGTCTCCTGTATAAGCGCTACTACATTGTGTGTCTCCTGTATAAGCGCTTCTACATCGTGTGTCTCCTGTACAAGCGCTACTACATCATGTGGCAATCTTTATTAGACCCCACATCACATATTGGTTCATACATACTGTTCAAGATTGAAATCAATGGTGTGCATTGTTCCCCGCATGACTGTAGAGTCAGGCTTAGTGTAGAATGGTGGCGCCAGAAGCGCAGAAAGAAAAAAAGACAGAGAAGATAGAAGACAGAGGAGCCATTCGAAGGATTGGTGGTGATGGGAGAGGTATGGAGAGGGCTAAGAAAAAGTGAATATAAAATTTTTATTCATAGCCCCTTCCAGACCCTCAGATTCCATCAAAATGCCTGTTATCCGGCTGCCATTTTTCTGAAATTCGCTTATATTGGATTGCTTAGTTGCCAATCGCTTCGCTGATCTTTAGTACTCATACAGATATACAATAGAAAAGCATACTTACCAATATTTCTAATTCAAAATTTGGACATTTAAGCCACATCGATGAACATGTGTGAACGTAGGTTTGCTGAATTCCTGCCCTTTTATATTCTAGTTCCCAGGAGAAACGTTACACCTTAGACCTCAGTCCAGAGCCTCTCACCTATCCAAATCAGTTCTCATACTTTGCACTGACGAGGGCCAACAGCCCGAAACACTGTGTCTGCAAATTGAGATTCTGATTTGGCTTTTATCCTAAGTCATATTGCACGACTCATTAAAGGGTTGATTGTGACTTGTTGGATTGCTGCTTCCAATAGGTGGCGCTATAGAGTTCAAGTCCTCTTTTTTTCTGAAGAAGCAATTTACATATTAAATTTCCCAGAGGAGCATTGCACGGCGAATAAGCCTCATTACCTTGACATGCCAAAGGCGGTATGTCACTCTCCACAAGGAGAAACGTTACCTCTTAGACCTCAGTCCAGAGCCTCTCACCTAGCCAAATCAGTTCTCATACTTTGCACTGACGAGGGCCAACAGCCCGAAACATGGTGTCTGCAAATTGAGATTCTGATTTGACTTTTATCCAAAGTCATATCGCACGACTCGTTAAAGGGTTGATTGTGACTTGTAGGATTGCTGCTTCCAATAGGTGGCGCTATAGAGTTCAAGTCCTCTTTTTCTCTGAAGAGGCAATTTACCTAGTAAAGATAGGGCTATTGGCAAAAATGGGAAAAGGAGCCATAACCTAATAATAGTACATTACAAATTCATCAGCATTCATTTTTAGGAAATTCATGGAAAGCCTCAAGTTCGTATTGAGAGATCATTTTTGTGGGGCTCATGGCTATCTTTTCAGGTGAATGCCAATCTCAACTTTATTGGTGCCCACACTGGGCATGATTACTTGTAGAGGAGGACAATCAGAGAGCAATGTTAATTGGTATGGGGCACTCTGTTGCCTGATGACTTGATAACAAGTACTCAAGGCATTATTACTTGTTAAGGAGGCACTAAAGGGGCATAATTACTTTTTAAGGGGAGACTCAAGGGGGATTATTACTTTATAAATGCGCCACTACTTCTTTATAAGGGGCATTTTGGGCACATGTACTTTATAAGAGGGCTCTTGTGGCATTATTATTTAAAAGGGAGCACTCGGGGCAGAAGCACTTCACCAGGGGGATTTAGATTATTACTTTATAAAGTAGCACACAAGGGGCTTCTAAGATTTCTCATGTCCATGCCTCAAAGCTGAATGTGGCTCTCAAAGTAAAGTTTTAGGAGCCCTGCTGTAGGGCATAGATATCTATATTAATAATTTATTGCATTAGTAATGGTGAGTCTGGGGGGCATATAAAGTCTATGTATATGACTCCATGGAAGGACATAGCTACATTACATCATTTTTCCTCGTTACTTATAAATATTTCTTGTTACTATCGACATATCCCTCAGGTTTATTTTATGGTCTACAAGCACCATCCATAATTTCCACCCAATGGCAGGCAGTGCTGGCTGAGAAACCCTGGATGTGTATTTGTGAGTCTCCTGCTGTCATCCTTTGAATTTGCCAGGTGCAATCGATCTTTTGGAACTTTATCTTTACCCGCAAGATGTTCAATTATTCCACATTAATCAAAGCCTCAAGGCGTTAAAACAGAGGCAAGCAGAAGTTAATGAAAATAAAATATACAAGGCATTTCATGCAGAAGATTCAGGGTACATGGGAATGGGAAACAATTTTGTTTTATGCAAATACTTAATCTGTATAACTTTATATTATAACGGATATCATTTCAGAAATATAAATTGGATCCTTAATGGCAAAGCTTACCACGGAAATAAAGCATGCTGTCTTTATTGAGCTTGAACAATTTTGCCACCATAAACTTAGGCTTGAGCTACACAGCGACATTGGCAGTGACAAAGGTCATGTGGCCAAAGAACGGCAAAGGTTGCTATATGTCGCTGCTACATATAAGTGGAATGGGGTTGCATTGAACCACTAGGGTTTAGAGACCGTGTCAAACGATTCTCAAAGAAATTAGGCTCGTGGTATCCAAGAGGTTGCAATGCATCCCCTTTCACTTGTTTTGTGCTGCTATTTAGCAGCAAATCACTGTGTATCCCTAGTCTTAATCAAGATTTCTAAATTAATGCCTGAGTAATGAGCATTAGGTAGCATCAAAAATGTATAACACTATATAATTGCTTGCCTACATTATAATGGCCCCCACATAGCCTTCCATAAAGTATAAATGCTCCCTCATAGACCTACATATATTACAAGGTCCCCTTATAGACCTCCATATAGTCTAATGGACCCAATAGTCCTCCATATAGTAAACTACACCCCATAATCCTCCATATAGTAAACTACACCCCATAATCCTCCATATAGTAAACTACACCCTATAATCCTCTATATAGTATAATGCACGTCCCATAGTCCTCCATTTAGTATAATGCACCCCCCATAGTCCTCTGTATAGTATAATGCACTCCCCATAGTCCTCCATATAGTATAATGCACTCCCCATAGTTCTCTATATAGTATAATGCACGTCCCATAGTCCTTTATTTAGTATAATACACCCCCCATAGTCCTCTGTATAATATAATGCACTCCCCATAGTCCTCCATATAGTATATTATACCCCCCATAGTCATCCATATAGTATAATGCACTCTCCATAGTCCTCCATATAGTATAATGCACTCCCCATAATCTTGCATATAGTATACTAAACCCCATAGTCCTCTATATAGTATAATACACCTCATAGTCCTCAATATAGTATACTGCACCCCATAGTACTCCATTTAGTATAATGCATTCTCCATAGTCCTCCATATAGTATAACGTACTCCCCACAGTCCTCCATTTAGTATAATGCACCCCCATAGTTCTCTGTATATTGCAATGCACATCCTATAATTATCCATATAGTATAATGAACCCCCACAGTCCTCCATACAGTATAATGCACTCCCCATAGTCCTCTGTATAGTATAATGCATTAACTATAGCCCTCCATGTAGTAATATGCACTCCTCATAGTCATCCATATAGTATTATGCACTCCCCATAGTCCTCCATTTAGTATAATGCACCTCCATAGTCCTCTATATAGTATAATGTACTCCCCACAGTTCCCCATATAGTATAATATACCCCCAAAGTCCTCCATGTAGTATAATGCACTCCCCATAGTCCTCTCTATAGTATAATGCATTCCCTATAGTCCTCCATATAGTATTATGCACTCCCCATAGTCCTCCATTTAGTATAATGCACTCCCCATAGTCCTCCATATATTATAATGCACTCCCCATAGATAATACATTATTTAGTATAATGCACCCCCATAGTCCTGTATATAGTATAATGTACTCCCTATAGTCCTACATATAGTATAATACACCCCCATAGTCCTCTATATGGTATAATACACCCCCATAGTCCTCCATAGAGTATGATGCACTCCTGATAGTCCTCCATATAGTATAATGCACTCCCCATAGTCCTCCATACAGTATAATGCACCCCATAGTATCCCATATAGTATAATGCACTCCTTAGCCCTCCATACAGTATAATGCACTCCCCATAGTCCTCCATACAGTATAATGCACCCCCATAGTTGGAATGCTGATACAGTGCGGTGACGGACGGGAGGGGGCCCAGCTCCTGCACTGACACGGAGCCCCGTCAGCTCACAGGTGCCACAGCTGCCACGTGGCCTGACGCCATCGGCGGTACACCACTGGTGGGAATGTAGCCTTAGGATATATGCATAGTTAGCTTTTTAAAGCAGTTCCACTGAAAAAAATGCCTGAAAAATCGCTCAAAAATTATTGAAAGACCCTTCCTATTCATTTCTATTGTAAAACTACTTTGCTGGTCATATATTTACACTTTTGGTCATTTTTTTTTAGCTTCAGGTTTTGAAAATTGCAAGGTGGAAAAAAAAAAGTCCATGTCACTTAATAGAAACGGCTCCTATTGGAATTTGCTCCAAACTAGTCACATGCTCCTCTGGGAAATATGCAAATTGTCTCTTCAGAGAGAAAGAAGACTTAGATACCGATCTGATGCCTCTCACCCAGCCAAACCAGAACTCACACTTTGCACTGATGAGGGGCAGTACCCCAAAACACAGTGTCTGCAAATTGAGTTTCTGGTTCTGGCTTATATCCTAAATCATGTGATAAGGCTCATTAAATGGTCACTATTGACTTTTAGGATTACTACTTCCTGTAGGTGGCACAAGAGTTCTAGTCCTCTTCCTCTCTGAAGAGACAATTTGCATATTTCCCAGAGGAGCATTGCGGCTTTAAAAGTCTCCTCACCGTGACATGCTTAATATGTCGCTCTCGGCAAGGAGAAATGTTACCCCTTAGATACTAACCTATTGTATGGCAGGCAGGAGTTTAAGCTGTGAATCATAGGCTGACTGCTAAGTATAGGAGATTTTTTTCTGTCTAAAGAACTAAAATGGTATTCTTCTTCTTTACAGGCATAGTGTACTGGTCCATAGAGACACATGTACCTACAGTACAGACCAAAAGTTTGGACACACCTTCTCATTTAAAGGTTTTTCTGTATTTTCATGAATATGAAAATTGTACATTCACACTGAAGGCATCAAAACTATGAATTAACACATGTGGAATTATATACTTAACAAAAAAGTGTGAAACAACTGAAAATATGTCTTATATTCTAGGTTCTTCAAAGTAGCCACCTTTTGCTTTGATGACTGCTTTGCACACTCTTGGCATTCTCTTGATGAGCTTCAAGAAGTAGTCACCGGAAAAAAGCAGCTAACAGTCTATTCAGTAGGACTATCAGCTGTGTATCCACCAGACTTCTGCACAACACAACTGATGGTCCCAACCCCATTTATAAGGCAAGAAATCCCACTTATTAAACCTGACAGGGCACACCTGTGAAGTGAAAACCATTTCCGGTGACTACCTCTTGAAGCTCATCAAGAGAATGCCAAGAGTGGGCAAAGCAGTCATCAAAGCAAAAGGTGGCTACTTTGAAGAACCTAGAATATAAGACATATTTTCTGTTGTTTCACACTTTTTTAAGTATATAATTCCACATGTGTTAATTCATAGTTTTGATGCCTTCAGTGTGAATGTACAATTTTCATAGTCATGAAAATACATAAAAATCTTTAAATGAGAAGGTGTGTCTAAACTTTTGGTCTGTACTGTACATATACCAGTACATTTCTATATACCTATATAATAGGAGTAAACTAAAAGTAAATTGAGGTTTATTTTTACCCATAAAATTACTGAAAGCTATTGAAAAACTATTTCAATATTAACATTTAAAATAAATGTCACAAATCTGTAAATAAGTCCGACATATTTGGTACCCTTATAATTTTAACAACCTTTAGAATACAGAATAGTATAAATGGTGTAAAAAAAAAGACGCAGTTGTTATTTTTCTCCATTACATACATGAAACAGTTAATACAATTGTAACTCTTACATACATGTTTGGCAAAATGGCACTTAAGGGGGCTGTCCACCTTTTGAGGGGACAATTTTTTTTCTTGCTTAAATGTATACAATTGGGTCTAAAATTCATTTTTGCAATTGGGTTACATTAAATATTTTGTAGCGTTTGCTTTCTATAGCCTCTGCATTACAGCTGGCTGCAGAATGAGTGAACGGTTTGTCTTTACAGAGGTTGTCCATCTTTGGGAACTGTTATTTTTTTTTACTTATATGCATATGTTTGAGGCTGAAAATAATTTTTGCAATTGTATTCCGTCAAAAATGTTGCACCATTTGCCTTCTGTAGCCTGTGTGCTGCACAGTTTATTGCTGGCTGCAGAATGAGTTATCTGAGGATCCATTAGTGAGCCCATTCCTATGGTCTGATGGGAGAGTTTGTAACTTTTTATACCTGGCTTTTTATGAGCACCTTTCAGCTGATTTATGACCACAGTCTGAATCAAAGTTGAATGTGCAAGGGGAAAAAAAAGAGCCCGCAATAGCCAAACGGTACAAAATTTATATTGAAACCCAATTCCAAAAATAGTTTTTCCTTTAGCCCCATGTACATGCATCAAAGTCAAAAATATTGTTTCCAAAAGTGGACAACCTTTTTAACTCCTTTGCTACCTTGGACGTATCGATACATCATGTTCTGACAGCGGAATTTAACTCATGCAAGCAGGGCCGGCGTCAGCACCCGGCACGCCCGGGCAAATGCCGGGGCCCTGAGCAGGCAGAGGGGCCCACTGGCGGTCGTGCACCCCGCTGGGCTATGGGCGGAGGAGAGCGGTGTCAGCGCCCGCCCTTCTCCGCCGCTTGCTCAGGGCCCCGGCAGGCGGATACTTACCTCTCCCCGTGCCTCCGCAGATCAGCTGTCTTCCTGCTCTGCGCTCCCTGTGATGTCTCAGGTCAGAGGGCGCGGTGACGTCTTTACACCGCGCCCTCCCCTGAGCCGTCACAGGGAGCGCAGAGCGAGAAGACGCCGACAACGCTGGAGTTCGGACCCGAGCAGCGGGCAGCGGGCAGCAGGCAGCAGGTAGCAGGTGAGGAGAAGGGAGGTGAGTATTTGATTTTTTTTTTTTTAATGTATGGAGGCATGGGGCATTATAGAGAGAGGGGGTGACAGCCTGCATGGGGCATTATAGAGAGAGGGGGTGACAGCCTGCATGGGGCAGTATAAAGAGAAGGGGGGGGGCATCCTGCATGGGGCATTATAAAGAGAGGGGGGGACATCCTGCATGGGGCATTATAAAGAGAGGGGGGGACATCCTGCATGGGGCATTATAAAGAGGAGGGGTGACAGCCTGTATGGGGCATTATAAGGTGGGGAACAGCCTGCATGGGGCATTATAAAGAGGGGGGGGACATCCTGCATGGGGCATTATAAGGTGGGGAACAGCCTGCATGGGGCATTATAAAGAGGAGGGGTGACAGCCTGCATGGGGCATTATAAGGTGGGGAACAGCCTGCATGGGGCATAATAAAGGGGGGGGGCAGCCTGTATGGGGCATTATGTGGGGGCATGGAGCATTATAAGGGGGGGACATCCTGCATGGGGCATTATAAAGAGGAGGGGTGACAGCCTGCATGGGGCATTATAAGGTGGGGAACAGCCTGCATGGGGCATAATAAAGGGGGGGGGGCAGCCTGTATGGGGCATTATGTGGGGGGTAACAGCCTGCATGGAGCATTATAAGGGGGGGACAGCCTGTATGGGGCATTATAAAGGGGGGGGCAGCCTGTATGGGGCATTATGTGGGGGGTAACAGCCTGCATGGAGCATTATAAGGGGGGGACCGCCTGTATGGGGCATTATAAGGTGGGGAACAGCCTGCATGGGGCATTATAAAGAGGAGGGGTGACAGCCTGCATGGGGCATTATAAGGTGGGGAACAGCCTGCATGGGGCATTATAAAGGGGGGGGCAGCCTGTATGGGGCATTATGTGGGGGGTAACAGTCTGCATGGAGCATTATAAGGGGGGGCAGCCTGCATGGGGCATTATAAGGTGGGGAACAGCCTGCATGGGGCATTATAAAGAGGAGGGGTGACAGCCTGCATGGGGCATTATAAGGTGGGGAACAGCCTGCATGGGGCATTATAAAGGGGGGGGCAGCCTGTATGGGGCATTATGTGGGGGGTAACAGCCTGCATGGAGCATTATAAGGGGGGGACAGCCTGTATGGGGCATTATATGGGGACCGGTATCCTGTATGGAGCGTTATATGGGGGCCAGTATTCCGTATGGGGGCCAGTATTCCGTATGGAGCCTTATATGGGGGCCAGTATTCCGTATGGAGCCTTATATGGGGGCCAGTATTCCGTATGGAGCCTTATATGGGGGCCAGTATTC
The DNA here is from genome assembly GCF_046119375.1 of Phyllobates terribilis. Lineage (NCBI taxonomy): Eukaryota > Metazoa > Chordata > Amphibia > Anura > Dendrobatidae > Phyllobates > Phyllobates terribilis. Next base: position 150,676,503 of record NW_027362768.1, read on the forward strand.
CGCATGGAGCCTTATATGGGGGTCAGTATTCCGCAGGGAACCTTATATGGGGGTCAGTATTCCGCATGGAGCCTTATATGGGGGCCAGTATTCCTTATGGGGCCTTATATGGGGGCCAGTATTCCGTATGAAGCGTTATATGGGGGCCAGTATTCCGTATGGAGCCTTATATGGGGGCCACTATTCTGTGTGGAGCGATTCACCGGTTTCTGAGCTATTGTGGAATTTACAGTAGATATCGCTCATGTAATGTAAGAAGTGAAATCTTTGCATTGTATTATATATATGTATATTTCTCTGTGGTATCTCTGCATCATGAATCGTGGTATGTGTTAAAGGGGCCCACTGAGACTCTTTTGCCCGGGGCCCAGAAAAACCTGGAGCCGGCCCTGCATGCAAGCCGGAAGAGCGTCATAAGACCTGCCCATTGGTGTCACATGATCGAGGGGCGCTAATGGATTGTCATGAAATCCGGGAGTCTGCAGAAGACCCCCGTGCTTGTCATTGTAAATCTCCTATGAATGCCGGCCTGTGGCATTCATAGGAGATCATGATTTATGCTACCCATAGCAGGGTTGAAGCCCTGCCATATTTAGCACAGACGATCAGACGATCGCAGCTTCAAGTCTCCTACTGAAGCAAGTAAAAAAAAAAGTTTTAAAAAATATTAAAGAAATAAAAAAACAAAAAAGTTCATATCACCCCCATTCAAAATGAAACAATAAAAAAATATATATTTGGTATCGAGAAATGGGTTCAGAAATGTCCGATCTATCTAAATATAAAGTAAATCCGATCGGTAAACGGCGTAATGAGAAAAAAAAATCAAAACTACAGAATTATGTTTTTTTGGTCGCTGCAACATTGGAATAAATTGCAATAACAGGCGATCAGAACATCGTACCTACCCCAAGATGGCATCAATAAAAACGTCAGCTTGGCGCACAAAAGATAAACCCTCACCCAGTCCCAGATCCTGAAAAATGGAGATATGACGGGTCTCGGAAAATGGCAAAAATTAATTTCTTGCAAACTTTGGATTTTTTTTTCACCACTTTAATAAAAAAAGACCCTGCAAAAAACAAGCCCTCACATGGCTATATAAACAGAAAAAATAAAAAAGTTATAGCTCTGGGAAAATGTGAGGAAAAGACTAAAACGAAAAATGGAAAATCGCAAGGTGGTGAAGGGGTAAAGTCTTCCCTTTTTTTTTTACATACAGATGCATATTTGTCTGGTCTTAAAATGACAGTTCCTATTGGGCGCGGGCGGATGACTTGCATTTTAAATATTTTTTTCAGCTGCCTTTATTCATCTTCTAGCTGCCACCATGAATAATATACATCTGCAACATCTTTACTGTGACAGCTACAGACTCATAAAGCAGGATTGTAAATTTACACCCCGAAGATCATAAGGCTTGCAGTTAAATTCCAGGAATAAATATGAAGCGAGCTAGCATTAGATGACTCCTGTTTTGTTACCGTAAGGTATAATTCCCATTTTAAGAGAGATGCGTTCTGCTGGAGGCCACTGATTGCCATTAGAAGACAATTGTTATAAAATGAGTAATTGTAACCGTATCTAACAAACCCAGCAAAAACTGTTTACATCAGTATTTCACTGAAATTGAAAACCGCTGGAGCATGTCAGTATGCAATATTAGAAAAGAAAATGTAAAGACAATTTATTTATATATTGGAGAAAAAATAATATGGAAGCGAGGAGGATGTTCTGCTGCCATTAAGCTGATTTTATATTGCATATAATCTCAATATGCTGAACCAAGAGATCAGCTATGGGGGATGCAGAGTTAGCAGCCACAAAAAGTCTCTTGTAAATGGAGAACCAATGGCGTTCTCCTACATAGGAAGACACCAGTATGATAAGTTCTACATGATAGGTGGAGGGCATGATGCAGATCAGCTTCAGGTTAAAGTTTAAGAAGGTATTGTAGACAATATTTATTTTCAAAGGGTTTTCCCATTGCCTAAAATGTCCTCAATAAAGTCTTTTTATTAAACCTGATAACAAGATTGACCCCCATTTAACTAATATATGGGCAGTATGGTGGGCTTGCAGCGCTGGGGTTTTTGATTCAAATCCCACCAAGGATTCTGCAAGACTCTGCAAGGAGTCTTTATTATAGATGAGCAGATCAGGCAAAATTCAAATTGATCTGTTCATGTTTTTTTTCTTTTTTTCTCAGGAAATTTGATTTACGGAGAGGTTATTGTCTGCAAATTTAATGTCCTTTATTATGTTCTGGCTTTTCTGGTTGTGATCTTGGGCGCATATGTGCAAAACAGTCCTGGGTCTCCTCAGGAGGATTTCAAAACGAGCATTGGGGATCAGACGAAGACCAGACGAGTGACTGTGAGAGGTAATGTGAGTATTAGGGATGAGCCAACCTGTGGACGTTCGGGTTCCGATACCCGACCCGAACTTTGTTCTAAAGTTCTGTTCGGGCACCAGAACTGTACCCGAACTTGAACCAGAAACCAGAACTCTCTCTTTCTTTCCCTGGAACTCCGAACATTGCAACGGAATTCCGGGGAAAGTCCATGTTCGGCGTTTAGCACCGGACAGTAACTGTCCGGTACGAACACCGAACTATTAAGTTGGGGTCCGCTCATCCCTAGTAAGTATAAGCATTTTTATATGTTTTTTAACCTTTTGATGGCCCGTTTTGATTCAGAAAAATGGTGGCCAGTGGCTGTGGTTTTTCTGTATCTGCGAGAAGCGAATTGCTAAAGATTAGCATTTTGGCGAAAGGGGATTTTTTACAAAATTTGAATAGAATTCAATTGCACTTGAATTAATTTGCTCATCTCTACTTTGTATGTCCTCCCTGTGTTTGCGAGGGTTTCCTTTGAGTTCTCCGGTTTTCCACACTCCAAAAACATACTGATATAGGACATTGGTGATGATATCTGTAAAGCGCTGTGGCTTTAAATGGCTCCATATATGCGAGTAAAATAAATAATTATATGGTTGCATTTGTCTTTTAACGGTGATTTCAAGCAACCCCGTTGTTGGGAAAAGTTCACAGTACATCGCGATTCTCACCTATTCAAAGTTTTTTCTACACATATTCTTATGAATAGTACTTGTCCAAAAGGCACGCATGGACCAGTCCTAGCCAAACTCCGGATAGCACACCCATTGAGGCATGACCGAGGTCTCAGAACTGCCCTTACACTTTGTTCCTTAAATTGAAAAATCTGAAGATGCTCGTGAACACCACAACTTTGGGTATAAGTAGTAGGTACACAAGACTCTGACATGTAGTCATAGGTTCATTGCGCACGTCTGAAGTCTCCTCATTCATGACATGAGCATTCAGAGGATTTAGAATTCATGGTGGAGAGATCAGAGATCTCAGTCCGCAATTTGAGGACGTGACTGGCCAAGTTTTAGTACTACTGTCTGTTCCCAACCTAAGTGATAATAATGTTGAATTCACACCACATTTATGGGCTTCATCCAGCCACCTGGTGTGTATTAAGACTGCAAATGTATACTATGTGAACTACATACCTATTAGTGATGAATGAGCGTGCTCACTGTTACACACACGCCCGGACTGACTTGCGTGAGCGTGGTTAGTGATCCCACTGAACCATGAACCGAGGAGTGCCTGGAGGGGCGTGACTAAGTATCAACCCGGTCCGACCAAGGTCACACGGCGGCTCAGTCGACTCCGTCAACCAGGGAGGAACCGAGCAGAGGGACCAGGTGCTACTCCAGGTCAGACCCCGGTCACAGCTGTTGACCCACACCGGGGAATGCTGAAACAGGCAGGTTAGACTGACATATAGACAGGTGGGTACTGGCAGGCACGGCTGGTATGCAGACAGGTGGGTATTGGCAGGCACGGCTGGTATGCAGACAGGTGGGCACTGGCAGGCACGGCTGGCATGCAGACAGGCGGGTACTGGCAGGTAGGAACGCAGGCAGGATAGGGACCAGTACAGACTGGGATACAGGAACGGAGCCGCAGGTGCGGTAGACAAGCAGAGCAGAGCAAAACCCACAGATGCGGTAGACAAGCAGAGCAGAGCGAAACCGCAGGTGCGGTGAACAAACAGAGCAGAGCGAAACCCCAGGTGTGGTGAACAAGCAGAGCAGAGCGAAACCGCTGGTGCGGTGAACAAGCAGAGCAGAGCGAAACCGCAGGTGCGGTGAACAAGCAGAGCAGAGCGAAACCGCATGTGCGGTGAACAAGCAGAGCAGAGCAAAACCGCAGGTGTGGTGAACAAGCAGAGCAGAGCGAAACCACAGATGCGGTGGACAAGCAGAGCAGAACAGAGCAGAAGGTGCAGGCAGACAGGACAGGGCTTTGTTCACATGGAACAGACTGGAAAATACAGGAAGACAGCTAGAACACAGGAGGTAGACACGGCGGCAGGGAAACGGGACAAGCAGAACCAGATACACACAAGGTACTTTCAATGAAGTAGCGAGTGGACACAAAACTCACAAACAGAAGTGCAGAGACAACGAGTTGTAGTTAGGTGCAGGTTCACACACTGCAGGAAAAGGGCAGGTATGGACATAGAGACAAACAGGTAATGGGCTAGGACACAGTTCAGACAGGAACTGAACCCGGAAGAAGATACAGGAACGAGCCTGGGAACTCAGCCCCCAGGGTGGCGGAAAAAGACTAGAAATCACAGATACAGGTAACGGGCCTGGGTATACAGCCCCCAGGGTGGAGGAACAGACTAGAAGTCACAGATACACTTAACAGTCCTGGGTATACAGCCCCAAGGGTGGTGGAAACAGACAAGATACAGGACAAGACCTGGCAACTCAGTTGCACAGAACACACTGAAAGTAAGTGTTGCTCAGGCACCCCCTACTGGGTGGAGGGGGTTTAAGTATCCAGTGACTCACAGCAATAGGCTGGGGAGGCATTAGGAGTGCGCACACAGTAACTATAAGAATCAGGCAGTAGCCACGCCGCCGCCCTAAGTAATCAGACAAGAGACACAGCAGGTACTGGAGCAAAGTGTGCAGTCTGGATTGATAGGTAAGATGGCGGTCTTGCATGGTTGGAGGTTGTAAGCCATGCCAGCAGGCCGCCAGGGATATTACACTCACCTCTGCTCTATCGAGCATCGGGTGCTCCGGTACGCTCGTTACTCGATCAAGCATTGCGGGTGCTCAAATGCCATGCTCGAGTCCCTGCCCCACATGTTTCATGGCTGTTAGACAGACAGTAAACAAGCGGGGATTGCCTGCCATACACGGTAATATAAGACCCAGTGACGCGATGCTCGGCACACTCTCCTGTGGAAGCAGTTCAGGAAGAGTTGATCTAGGAGGGAGAACTTAGATTAGAGCAGGCATACAGGCAGTGTTTAATTGCTATTGCAGTACTTGTATACTGCTGCTGCACCATTAAAACAAAAGTCCTTTTCATGGCTACATACTGTCCTTTCTCTTGTAAAACCACTGTTACCTGCATTCAGTGTAGGGATAGCTGGTGGAGAAGGGATAGTTTGGGATTAGAGGCATATAGGCATTATTGCCTTATAGACATTCTATAGGTATACTGCTGCTGCAAGCTTAAAACAAAAGTCCTTTTCAGGGCTACATTTTTTTTCCCTATTTATTTTGCAGGCATTTATTATATACCTAATTTAAAATGTGCAAGGCATGTGGTAAGGGACGGGGAAATGAACATGCTGCTGATGGTGCACGCAGAGACGGAGGCCTGAAGCCAGATGAAACTCTGCCTGCTACGGGAGCACAACAAACATGTTCATCCGCGATACCTAGCTTCCTGTCCTACTTTTCAGGGGGGAGCAGGACATCATTCTAGAAGCCAGAACAGTACAAACAGGTGGTCAGTTGGATGACAGATAATGCTTCCAGTATGTTTCCCAGCACCACCCTGTCTTCCACACAGTGCAGTCTCACTAGCCAAGAGTCTGAACCACATAATCCTCACCCTGATTCTTCTTCCACACTCGGACACTCTGTGAAGCTCTTTAAGTTTCCATTTATTGATTCTGGCCTCACGCCCTGCATGTTTCAAGAGGGACATGAAGAGATTGTGTGTAGTGATGCCCAAACACTTGAGCAGCCATGGTTAGAAGAAGACGACAGTGGGGAACGGCAATTAGTGTCTCAAGAGAGGTAGCTGATGATGAGACACAGTGTCTGTGACCCTCCTTTATGTCTAATACAGGGTGTATCGGAGTCTCTCTTCCTTCTGATTTTTGGAAGTTCTTGCATTGTCCGCGTAGGCTTTGCGAGTTTCAGAGACCCTCTTTCATAAATTAAACAGGATGTGTCTGACCATGTCACACACACCACATGCCCAGATACGGTAATAAAATGTTAAAATTACATTTACCGGTGGGTGTAGTTTTATTTCGCCCTCTACTATGTCATTTACTGTAGTCATAGGCGACGGGTAGTTACGTTGAGAGATGGCTTGGCTATTAAAGCGGGTTCTTTTCCTCTTTTTAATTGTGCTTTATATACAAGTCATTATGCAGGAAAGAATGTTTCCTAACAGTTTTTCCTGTAAAATCCATTTTATCTTCGGTTTTGGATGTTTATTGTGAGTCTGTTAAAGTGGAGTAATACTCTGACAACATTGTTCCCAGCAACGACCTGGGAGTCAGAGATGCTTCCAGGCATCTTCCCCATGCTGTTCCCATTCCATTTGAGCACAGTTTCCATCCATTTCAGTGATCCCCCCCCCCCCTACAGCCCTCCTGTTAGGGTCTTACGGAAAAATGCTCAAGTTTCCCATTGACTTTCATTATACTCGTTACTCGTGTTGAACCCGTCTGGGCATCCGACCTGCTCGATTTGAGTACAGAGCACAGTGCCGAATCAAATAATTGACATGCTTCCATTGGGATCCTTTTGAATTAGACAGAAGCTTTTCTCCTGCCACGCCACTCTGTTCTGCAAAATATATGATCCCAACAAATGAAGTTTTTTTCTCATTTGGAGTTAATAGTACATGGACCCAAACATATGGATATTTTAAACAATCCAAGATTACATGTCCTCCAAGCAGATATAAAAATCCAATCTGGTGGCTTCTATGAAATAAAAAAAACACAGCAGCATCCTGAAATGACGATCACAGGGCTTTAAATTTGATTAGTGTTTCCCGTAGCTTCATTTAATCATCAGTCTGGAGTTTTCTTCATTTGCAAACAACCCTACCACCTTCTTCTACAAATACATGAATCTTAAAAGAATTGTTCACTTTGAATAAAAAAAAATGCAAACCCTAGAATTAAAATGAAAAGGTTGTCTATAACGACTTCAAACCTGAAAATTAATGTTTAGGCTATGTGCACTTGGTGTCATCTAGACGCCATGGGCAGATGATGACTTTTTCTAGGCAAAGCCAGTGGTCATTTTCCTGAAATGGCTTCCCCATCAGCTTTACCGTTGTTCTTTCGACATCTTTCACTCTATATTGTTACCATTCTTTGGAGCTCATACATTTTTCACTCTCTTATCTCAATCTACAGGAAAAATCAAAAAGCCAATGGGTTGCCATTAGAGCCGGAGATCTGCTGAAGTCCTCCGTGCTTGTAATAGTGATTTGCCTGTGAAAGCCATCGTTCAGCCGACATTCATAGGAGATTGTGATTTTTGCTATACATAGCAGAGCTGATATATTGCCATGTATAATACAAGTGAACAGATGATCGTAGCTTCAAGTCCCATAAGGGGAATATTAAATACAGTAAAGAGTAAAGAAAAATGTTTATAAAAATATGATAAAAATAAAAAAACATTTTGCTTCATTAAAAATAAAACAATAAAAAAATAAAAATACACATAAAAGTCTGATCTATCAAAATATTAAATAAAATAATCAGATTGGTAAATGGTGTAACAGCAAAAAATCGAAAAGCCAGAATTACGTGTTTGGCCACCAAAACATTGCAATTAGAGGCAACCAAAACATCATATCTACCCCAAAATGGTATCAGTAAAAACGTCAACTCAAGGCGCAACAATTAAGCCCTCACACAGCCCCATATACCAAAAAATAAAATGTTATGGGTGTTGGGAAAATAGTGACACGAGCAAAAAATTTTTCTTTACAACTTTCCAATTTTTTTTTTCACCACTTAAATAAAAAAAATGATACGTTTGGTTTCTTCGTACTCGTACTGACCTGGAGAATCATATTGTCAAAATAATTGTAAAATTGCGGAGATGATGTCATTTTGACATTGCTGTGCATTATATTCCCTTTGGTTTTGAGGTGCTTTTTTAGGAGGATTCCACCTGAAATAGACGTCCTGTGCACATACCTTAAGACTAGTGATGAGCGAGCACTAAAATGCTCGGGTGCTCGAAGCTCAGGTCGAGCACATTGGAATACTCGGGTGCTCGACCCGAGCAACGAGCCCTATGTAAGTCTATGGGAAACTCGAGCATTTTTCTGGCGGTCCCCCGGCGGTCTGCAGAAGGTCAAAAATTGCCCAAATCGATGGGAAAGGTGCTCAATTAAAAGTCAGGCAGGCAGAATATATAGGCAGACAGGCAGGCAGGGTATATAGGAGGGTGCATGAAAAACATAGCAGGGCAATTGGAACACACTAGTGCCCTCCGATTTTCATGCACCCGTCTCTTTAAAAAAGCCGGCCGGCAATTCATCAGCGGCATACACCGGTTCCCGACAATTTAGAACAGAAAGAATAGAGCATCACACATAGATTATATAGATAGAAACATGTCAGTCACATATATAAGAAGTAGAGTGACAGTGTTGGTTACTGTACTTGTCATTTAGTGTTAAAATAAAGGATTTATTAAAAAAAAATAATAGTGTTTTTGTCTCTTTAAAAAAGCCGGCCGACAATTCATCAGCGGCATACACCGGTACCAGACAATTTAAAACAGAAAGAATAGAGCTTCACACATAGATTAGATAGATAGAAACATGTCAGTCACATATATAATAAGTACAGTGATAGTGTTGATTACTGTACTTGTCATTTAGTGTTAAAATAAAGGATTTATTAAAAAAAAAAATTGGCGTGGGGTTCCACGTAATTTTAGTCTCTAGCAGAGGTTAAGCAGACGGCTGGGGCAGATGTTTGAAGCCTGGGAAGGGGGTAATACCCACGGAGCTTCCCATGCTATTAATATCAGCCCCCAGCTGAATACCTAGCCTTTACTAGCTTTTAAAATGGGGGACCCCCAAAAAAATGACGTGGAGTCCCCCCTATTTTAATAGCTAGCAAAGGCTAGGCAGACAGCTGGGGGCTGATATTAATAGCCCAGGAAGGGTGCCATGAATATTGGCTCCAGCTCTGCTACATTCACATGACAGGCTGGATCGCAGCCGAGAGCTGCCATCCAGCTTGCCATGCCGCAGACACTGAGAAGCGCAGGCATGCTTGCGCTCCTCAGTGTCTGGCTGTGACTGCATCCAGATGAGCCAAGTTCATGTCCAATGAACTCAGCTCACCTCATGCATGTCACTGACAGCGTGGGAGAATTCTCCTGCGCTCAGCGCTTGAGCAGGAGAATTCTCCCACGCTGGGATGGCATTGAGATGACAGGCTGGATCGCAGCTGAGCGCTGCCATCCAGCTTTTAATCCTTCAGAGACACTGTAGAGCGCAAGCATGCCTGCGCTCTGCAGTGTCTATGAAGGATGACAAGCTGGATGGCAGCATTCAGCTGCGATCCAGCCTGTCATCTCAATGTCATCCCAGCGTGGGAGAATTCTCCTGCTCAAGCGCTGAGTGCAGGAGAATTCTCCCACGCTGTCAATGACGTGCATGAGGTGAGCTGAGTTCATTGGACATGAGCTCACCTCATGCACGTCACTGACAGCGTGGGAGAATTCTCCTGCGCTTACCACATGCGCAGGAGAATTCTCTCACGCTCACCGCATGCGCAGGAGAATTCTCCCACGCTGTCAGTGACGTGCATGAGGTGAGCTGAGTTCATTGGACATGAACTCGGCTCATCTGGATGCCTTAACAGCCAGACACTGAGGAGCGCAAGCATGCCTGCGCTTTTCAGTGTCTGCGGCATGGCAAGCTGGATGGCAGCTTTCGGCTGCGATCCAGCCTGTCATGTGAATGTAGCAGAGCTGAAGCTGTCCTGGGAACCATGGAAAAGTAAGGATGAGGTTGGTTTATTATTTTACTTTTATTGCAGAAGACATTGGCTTCAGCTGGAATGGGCGTGATGTTAAGTATGGTTTAATTTAGAACATTAAAAAATTGTGTGTTTATTTCAATTAAAGGACTTTATTCTGGGTGTTTGTGTTTTTTTTTTAACTTTGACTATGGGGTTAGTAATGGGGGTGTCTTATAAACGCCTCTCCATTACTAACCTGGGCTTGATGTCAGCTGGCATTATAAGCTGACATCAACCTCAGCCCTATTACCCCACTGCCACCTCTACAGGGCAGTAGGAAGAGCGAGGCTAAGTGCCAGAATTGGCGCATCCTATGGATGCGCCTTTTCTGGGGCGGCTGACGGCTGGTGTTTCTATCCTGGGATGGGGCCAATATTCATGGCACCCTTCCTGGACTATTAATATCAGACCCCAGCTGTCTGCCTAGCTTTTGCTAGCTATTAAAATAGGGGGGGCCCCACGTCATTTTTGGGGGGGGTCCCCCATTTTCATAGCTGGTAAAGGCTAGGTATTCAGCTGGGGGCTGATATTAGTAGCCTGGGAAGCTCCGTTGGTATTACCCCCTTCTCAGGTTTCAAACAACTGCCCCAGCCGTCTGCTTAACCTCCACTAGAGACTAAAATTATGGGGAACCCTATGCCAATTTTTTTTTTAATAAATCCTTTATTTTAACACTAAATGACAAGTACAGTAACCAACACTATCACTGTACTTCTTATATATGTGACTGACATGTTTCTATCTATCTAATCTATATGTGATGCTCTATTCTTTCTGTTCTAAATTGTCGGGCACCGGTGTATGCCGCTGATGAATTGCCGGCTTTTCATGTTTCACTGTGAGCACTGTTCCCATCGATTTGGGCAATCACTGTAATGCCACAACTACCATGGCTGTGACATTACAGTGAGTGGCAGACAATCCCTGCATGATTGGTGCTCTAAATAGCGCCAAACATGCAGGACGGGGACCCGAGCTCCCGCCCGAGCATCGCGCAAGTACTCGGCAAGCTCCGAGCATCTCGAGTACTGAGATGCTCAGGCGAGTACCGAGCAGTGGCGAGCATGCTCGCTCATGACTACTTAAGACCTAATGTCATGCGTCGACTCCTGCTTTCAATGGTCATAGCCTCCACTTTTCATTTGCCCTATTTTTTATAAATCTCCGCCAATGTTCGTAGATCATCACACTTACATACAATTTTTAAAATGGCGATGCCATTTAAATGACTGGTGCATTTAACACTCTTTTTTCCTGGATGAAGACTCTTATACTATTGATCCCAGATTATGTGGCACACACATGACAGTCCTCCTTTCGGCTTAATGCCTTGTTCATGTTCTCCTTTAGTGATCATTATTTTTCTCATTCTGTGTTTATCTCGCTTCGTTCTCGCAGTTATGCAGTGAGTGATTTTCTCTGTCATCTCCCGGTAAATTGATGAGTATTGCCTGCCGATGGCGTGAAAAACATGGCTAATATATCAGTTAAATGGGAACAGAAAACACCACCTGCTCATCCAGGCAAGTGGCTCTTTGGAAAATGGAATGTATAATCAATGGAATGAAATCTTTAGCCAAGACAAATATCAGGGTGTGGTCCCATGGCGGCTCAATACTATAATTCGTTGCCAGCGACGGATAAATCCGAATAATAAGTAAAACTGAGCCAAACAAATCATATGAGTGAGTCAAGCGAAGAGGAAAGTTTCCGAAATTGCTGCAACAAATATGTCTTGTTCAAACATTCACTAATTCTCGCCATACATACTAGATGGCTGATTGCTAACTGTTCCAACATGCATACTCGGCTCAACAAACATGGATGTGTTCTTAGTCGGAAGAATAAGCTTCTGCCAATCACCTTTGGCAGTGACTCATCTTCCCAAGAACAAAAGGATTAGGCAGTTCAAATCTAATTGACCAATCCTTATGTCCCTTGACATCTGCTGTTAAGGGTTCGCTCAGACGACCGTATTTTCAGTCTGAGTGTAATCCGACAAAACATCGGATCGCACTTGGACCAATGTTATTCTATGGGGCCGTTCACATGTCCAATTTTTTTCCTTGGACTGAGTCTGTCCAAGGAAAACAATTGCAGCATACCCGAGATGCATCCATTATTCAGATAACACTCTGCAGTCTGAGGAAAAAATTTGGCTGCACCTGGATGACAGCCAAGTGTGGTTCAATTTTCATAGAGTGACAAAATGGAGAAGATGGAGAATTGTATTTTTTCCCATCTTCTCCACATGCGAGAAATTAGATCACACTCTGATCCAAACTCTCAGAGTCGGATCAGAGTGTGGTTAGTATAATCATCCCAATTCTCTCAGATAAGTGAAAATACAATGGTGTGACACGAGCCAAAGGGAGAGTTAGGTTGGGAGAGTGCTGACAGATTCGGACCATATACATTTAGTATGTTTGGCCGGCTTGAGAATCTACCACTGATTCTGGGACCATGATGGATTTCAGCTAAAATACAAGACAGATCGTTGATGCTTCTCCATGTGAATGGGATGTTCAATTCACATCTAGGGGAAAAAAAACATGTGATTCAATTTTTGGTGCCACTACAGAAAAAGGCATGAAAATATATACCATGCGACTGCAGAGGCGTAGCTAGGGTTTTGGCTCAGGGGGGGCGAAACTTCTGAGTGGACCCCTAACCAGGTAACTCTGATTACAAAAATAGTGGCGTACCCAGATAGTGGATGTAGGAGAACCTCAACAGATGACAGCGCTGTTACTGAAAATAATCTCTATACAAAGACCAGCACTGCTATCACCACCATTTGGTGACATATTGCTAGATACCAGACCTTCAGAACATATAAGAGATCACAGCACAGTTATATATAGTAACTTACAGCTGACGTTCTTTCCGATTAAATTGTTCATTTTTCCCATCTTTTCCATCTGGCCCAGACCGACACGACGACTTCTCCATCCAGGACTCAGAGTCTCAGGTCTGCAGAGATCATAACAAAGACACATTTGACTCCTTACATTCATCCCCATCTATTCCCAACCTGCACAATCACCTCTTCCTGCTGATACCCCAATATTGAGCCTCTGTTGTTGTACGTGTCCATATTACTGCACCTGCTGTGTGCTCTCAAGATGGTAAAACAACCCTCTAGAATATAGTAATGCAGTGTGCACGTGTCCTAGAAAACAATGACCACATTTTGCCCCCTAGAAAGTAATAATGCCCTCTGTGTGCCCCTCTGACAGTCACAATAACCCGAGTTCCCCTATGACGATAAGTGCCCACTTAACATTTAATAATGTCCTGAGTCTCCTCCCCATGTACAGCTCCCCTATACACAGTAAGATGCTCTCCTATACACATTATAATACCCCCTCACTGTATAGTACCCACACAGTATACTGACCCCTTAGTAGCCTCCAAACTGATGTCTCCAACACTGTATGATGGACCCCACACTGTGCAAGACCCCACATTATCTCCCACACTGTATGATGGCCCCCACACTGTGCAAAGACCCCACATTATCTCCCACACTGTATGATGGCCCCCTCACTACACAAAGACCCCACATTATCTCCCACGGTGTATGATGGCCTCCACAATATACAAAGACCCCACATTATCTCCTACACTGTATGACCCTAACTGTAATCCCCACACTGTATAAATAACCTCCATATAGTATAATGCGCCAGATAGTCCTCAATATAGTATAATGCACTCCCCATAGGCAGAGTCTGTAGGATAATCCCCCCCATAGGCAGTCTGTAGCATAATCCCCCCCCCCATAGGCAGTCTGTAGCATAATCCCCCCACCTCCATATAGGCAGTCTGTAGCATATTCCCCCCACCCACCCACAGGCAGTCTGTAGCATAATCCCCCGCCCCACAGGCAGTCTGTACCATAATCCCCCCACCCCCCACTGGCAGTCTGTAGCATAATCCCCCCACAGGCAGTCTGTAGCATAATCCCCCCACTCACCCATAGGCAGTCTGTAGCATAATCACCTCACTCCCCATAGGCAGTCTGTAGCATAATCCCACAACAGTCTGTTTTAGCATAATCCCCCCACCTCCATAGGCAGTCTGTAGAATAATCCCCCCACCCCCATAGGCAGTGAGTAGCATAATCCCCCCACAGGCAGTCTGTAGCATAATGCCCCCCCCCCCGTAGGCAGTCTGTAGCATACTCCCCCCACAGGCAGCCTGTAGCATAATCCCCCCACCCCTCCATAGGCAGTCTGTAGCATAATCCCCCCCACCCCCCATGAGCAGTCTGTAGAATAATCCCCCCACCCCCTATAGGCAGTCTGTAGCATAATCCTCCCCACCCCCCATAGGCAGTCTGTAGCATAATCCCCCCACCCTCATAGGCAGTCTGTAGCATAATCCCCCCCATCCTCATAGGGAGTCTGTAGCATAATCCCCCCAATCCTGATAGGCAGTCTGTAGCATAATCCCCCCCATAAGAAAAAATAAATAAATAAGCACAATACTCACCTCTCTCTCCTCCTGGTTCCCCCGCTGCTCTGAGCGCCCGGCCCGCACACATCTTCAGCACAGCGGGCCGGGCGCCAAGTGATCACATCAGTGACGTCAGACATAGAGGACGCTATGGGGACTGATGGGAGAGGGAGCCCCACGTAGTCCTCCATACAGTATAATGGGCCCCACATAGTCCTCCATACAGTATAATGGGCCCCACATAATCCTCCATACAGTATAATGGGCCCCACATAGTCCTCTGTACAGTATAATGGGCCCCACATAGTCCTCCATACAGTATAAGGGCCCCACATAGTCCTCCATACAGTATAATAGGCCACACATAGTCTTCCATACAGTATAATAGGCCCCACATAGTCCTCCATACAGTATAATGGACCCCACATAGTCCTCCATACAGTATAATAGGCACCACATAGTCCTACATACAGTATAATAGGCCCCACATAGTCCTCCATACAGTATAATAGGCCCCACATAGTCCTCCATACAGTATAATGGGCCCCACATAGTCCTCCATACAGTATAATAGGCCCGACATAGTCCTCCATACAGAATAATGGGCCCCACATAGTCCTCCATACAGTATAATAGGCCCCACATAGTCCTCCATACAGTATAATGGGCCCCACATAGTCCTCCATACAGTATAATAGGCCCCACATAGTCCTCCTTACTTAATAATGGGCTTCACTTAGTCATTTAAAATGGGCCCCACATTTAAAAAAAAAAAAAACTCACCCGGTCCCCCGCTGCTCCAGTCACTGTAGTGTGTCTTCTGAAGCTCTTCACTGCTCGACAAGACAGGGCCAGCATCACGGGCCAAATATAATTACCTTGTGAGCCAAATTTGGTCTATGGTCCAGAGTTTAACATGTGTGATCTAACGTGTGAATGCACCCATAGTGGCAAAATAACAGCTTTATATTGACATAATAGCACTAATAAACATCTAGGTATAAAATCAATATAAAACTTCATGGTGTCGGTAGTCCTTGAGAGTGAGTCCATCTGACTTCCACTTTAGTAGGGTCAGCCCCAACTAGTGTGTCCACTTACACCCTTAGGTCTGACTTTAGAATGGGCGACCATGTAATATATGTTACAAGTCATCTTGAGCGTGAAGTTTTCCTTTTAGAAAATTGTGTCTAATTGAGGGGAGTTCTTTATACAACCCCTGGCAAAAATTATGGAATCACTGGGCTCAGAGGATGTTCATTCAGTTGTTTAATGTTGTTGAAAAAAAGCAGATCACAGACATGGCACAAAACTAAAGTAATTTCAAATGGCAACTTTAGGGCTTTAAGAAACACTAAAAGAAATCAAGATTAAAAATGTGGTACTCAGTAAGGGTCATTTTTTTCAGACCAAGCAGAGGGAAAAAAATTATGGAATCACTCTATTCTGAGGAAAAAATTATGGAATCACCCTGTAAATTTTCATTTCCAAAACTAACATCTGCATCAAATTAGATCTGTTCGTTAGTCTGCATCTAAAAAGGAGTGATCATCACACCTTGGAGAGCTGTTGCACCAAGTGGACTGACTTGAATCATGGCTCCAATACGTGAGATGTCAATTGAAACAAAGGAGAGGATTATCAAACTCTTAAAAGAAGGCAAATCATCACGCAATTTTGCAAAACATGTTGGTTGTTCACAGTCAGCTGTGCCTAAAATCTGGACCAAATACAAACAACATGGGAAGGTTGTTAAAGGCAAACATACTGGTAGACCAAGGAAGACATCAAAGCGTCAAGACCAGAAACTTAAAGCAATATGTTTCCAAAACAGGAAATGCACAACAAAACAAATGAGGAACGAATGGGAGGAAACTGGAGTTAATGTCTCTGACTGAACAGTAAAAAAAAACGCCTAAAGGAAATGGGATTTACATACAGAGAAGCTAAACATAAGCCATCATTAACACGTAAACAGAAAAAAACAAGGTTACAATGGGCTAAGGAAAAGCAATCGTGGACCGTGGATGACTGGATGAAAGTCATATTCAGTGATGAATCGCGAATCTGCATTGGGCAAGGTGATGATGCTGGAACTTTTGTTTGGTGCCGTTCTAATGAGAGTTATAAAGATGACGTCTTCCACAAAAGGACCCTACCTGTTACCGCTACCATAAGACAGGACACACTGCCCAGAATTGTCCTTTAAACGAGAAAACCCTGGGGCCGAGGGCCGACACCCAGGAGTAAACTCACCAGGTCCATCAGACTGGTAGAACAGGTTCGTCGGAGGAATACCTTTCCTGTCCATTGTACTGGACGGGATCCCGACGCACGCTCTGCTGGACACAAGATCTCAGGTAACCATCATGCCTGACGTCCTCTACAAGAGGTTCTGGTCCATGGACGACCTACGTCCGCCAGCTCCAAATCTTTCTGTTTATGCCTCAAACGGACTCCCCCTTAACCTGATCGGGGTTAAGAATGTGACTGTAAAGGTGGGGAGAGTGGAGCTGAAGGACCAGGGGCTAATTGTAGTAGAGACTAATCCTGATGATACCAATCCGTATATGGTACTAGGCACTAACATTGTTGGTAACTGTTTGGGAGAAGTTGTGTTCTTGCTCCAACAGATAGCCGACACTGCCAGACCAAGACAGAGGAGGGCACTGCAGAAGGAGATCCGAGTCCTGATGTGTCAACAGCTAGTAAGGTTAACAGACGGTGAAATCGGTAATGTGCGGGTGACGGACCCTATACCCATTGTCATCCCCCCAATGAGTGAAATGCTCATCTGGTGTAGAGGTGCTATAGGTCTTAGAGGACAGAGCTACCAGGCGGTAGTAGAACCCCTTAGCTCCGAGCATAGACCCACCCTCTTAACCGCCAGGGGAGTGGTAGATGTACGCAATGGGAGGGTGCCCGTCCGTCTTCTCAACTTAGGGGAAGATGAGGTCAGATTGCCACGTTATGCCACTGTTGCCAAATTACATGCTGTAAATAACAACTGCCTTCACAAGGCGGAGTCCTTAACCTCACCAGATGAAGTGGAGGATAATGACCCTGCAACCCAGGTGGAGGATTGGTGTCAACAGCTCCATGTTGGGACAGACACCACTCCTGGCCATCAAAAACAGGGTGTACACCGGGTGGTTCAAGAATACGCGCAGGTGTTCAGTAAACATCCACTTGATTTTGGGCAGGTTAAGGGGGTTCAACATCATATCCCCACAGGTGACCATCCACCCATCAAAGAACGTTCAGCTCACTACCAGAAGGCTAAGGAAATGCTGCATGACATGAAAAAGGCAGGGGTAATAAGGGATAGTTGTAGTCCCTGGGCAGCTCCCCTAGTGCTAGTTAGGAAAAAGGACGGGAGCATGAGAAAGTGTGTAGATTACCGACAAGTAAATCGCATTACACATAAAGATACATACCCTTTTCAACGCATAGAGGAGTCCCTAGCTGCCTTAAAGTCTGAAATTACTTTTCCACCCTTGACCTCACTAGTGGGTACTGGCAAGTAGCTGTGGCTGAGGAGGATCGGGAGAAGACGGCCTTCACAACCCCGATGGGACTCTGCGAGTTCAACAGTATGCCGTTTGGACTCTGCAATGCCCCCGAGATTGATGGAGTGCTGCCTGGGACACCGCAACTTCGAGACTGTGTTACTTTACCTGGACGATGTAATAGTGTACTCCAGAACGTACGAGGACCACTTGAAACACCTGGCAGAGGTATTTGAGTCGCTGTCCCGGTACGGGATGAAGTTGAAGCCCTCAAAGTGCCACCTGCTCAAGAGAAAGGTACAGTACCTGGGGCACATTTTCAGTCCAGAAGGGGTAGCACCAGACCCGGAGAAAGTCACTGCCATCCAGAAGTGGCCGGAGCCGAAGAACCTCAAGGAGGTGCGTCAGTTCCTGGGACTGGTAGGATACTACCGGAGGTTTGTAAAAGACTACACCAAGAAAGCAGCTCCTCTGCACGACCTCCTGGTAGGGCAGTCCCCCAAAGGCAGAAATCCCCCATTCCACTGGGGTAAGTAGCAAGCCGAGTCATTTCAGGAGATGAAGGAGATCCTGACAGGCGATGAGATCCTAGCCTACCCTGACTACAGCCAACCATTCCTGCTGTATACAGATGCCAGCAATGAAGGACTGGGAGCTGTCTTAAGTCAGAAGCAGAGTGGCCAAGAGAAGGTAATCGCATACGCAAGCAGGAAGCTCCGCCCGACCGAGAGAAACCCAGAGAACTATAGCAGCTTTAAGTTGGAGTTCCTGGCCCTGGTCTGGGCCATCACTGAAAGGTTCAAGCACTACCTGGCCTCCAGCAAGTTCACTGCCTTCACTGATAACAACCCCTTGACCCATCTTGAAACAGCTAAGTTGGGAGCACTGGAACAACGATAGAATGGCTCGGCTGTCAAACTACCAATTTACAATTAAATACCGGGCGGGACGCAAGAACGCCAATGCCGATGCCCTGTCCAGGATGCCTCACCAGTCAGACACAGAAGAAGAAGTGGATGACCTGGAAGAGATAGAGCTACCTGCCTTGCACCGGAATGGGATGATCCACGAGCAACGAGCCTCCAGGAGGCAGCGTGGAAAGACGTTAAACCCACTGCCTCACCACAGCTGGAAAGAGACCCAGGACAGTGACCTGGTTGTCAGCCGCATCAAGGAGCTGATAACCCAAGAAGGTGCCTCCCTGGAGAAGGAAGCGTCTCTGCAAGCAAAGCAGCTGTGGAACGAGAGAAGCCCGCTGTTTATATAACGTGATAAGCTGTGCCGGAGGTACGTTAATCCAAAACCCATGAGATGGTATGGCAGATAGTGGTCCCCAAGACAGACATCACGATGGTATTAGAAGCTTACCACGATCAGGCGGGGCACTTTGGCTGGAAAAAGCTAGAGACCCTGCTGAAGTGTCGATTCTACTGGGTAGGAATGCGCAGCGACCACCGCGACATCCCCAAGGCCAGGCAAAAGGCCCGGGTACTGAGTCATCCCCATCCCCTGGGCGGGTCATCTGTCCATAAAACTTTTTTCCAATCTTCCTCTGTCCAATGTCTGTGTTCTTTTGCCCATATTAATCTTTTTCTTTTATTAGCCAGTCTCAGATAAGGCTTTTTCTTTGCCACTTTGCCCTGAAAGCCAGCATCCCGGAGTCACCTCTTCACTGTAGATGTTGACACTGGCGTTTTGGGTGTACTATTTAATGAAGCTGCCAGTTGAGGAGCTGTGAGGCGTCGATTTCTCAAACTAGAGACTCTAATGTACTTGTCTTGTTGCTCAGTTGTGCAGCCGGGCCTCCCACTTCTCTTTCTACTCTGGTTAGAGCCTGTTTGTACTCTCCACTGAAGGGAGTAGTACACACACCGTTGTAGGAAATCTTCAGTTTCTTGACAATTTCTCGCATGGAATAGCCTTCATTTCAAAGAACAAGAATAGACTGTCGAGAGTCTGGTCATTTTGAGAGTTTCATAGAACAAATAAATGTAATGCTCCAGATTCTCAACTAGCTCAAAGGATGGTCAATTTTATAGCTTCTCAAATCAGCCAAACCGTTTTCAGCTGGGCTAACATACTTCTGCAAGGGTTTTCTAGGCTTCCCTAAACATCCATTAGCCTTCTTACACAGTTAGCAAACACAATGTACCATTAAAACACTCGGGTGGTGGTTGTTGGAAATGGGCCTCTATACACCTAAGTAGATATTCCAATAAAAACAAAACATTTGCAGCTAGAATAGTCATTTACCACATTAACAATGTATAGAGTGTATTTCTGATTCATTTAATGTTAGCTTCATTGAAAAAAAATGTGCTTTTCTTTCAAAAATAATGAAATTTCTAAATGACCCCAAACTTTTGAATGGTAGTGTATATCTACCAGTACATTATGCCTGTAAAGAATCAGTGACTATGGCAGTCTAAATAGCCTATCCTATATGGATTAATACCAACCATGTGCCATATTTTTAGTACCACAGTGCCCAGTACCCCTACGCTCGTTTTGCATGTTGCTTCCTCGGGGGGTACTGAGGCAGTGTGCAGTCCAACATTATACAGGGAAAAGGGGGATGGAGTGGAGACAGACACCTGACAAACTCATTATAATTATTGTATACACGTCAATGTGCCTTGTGCAGACACAACTCATTATCTATAAACCATCAGTGTGGCTCACTGTTAGGCTGCATTCCCACGATCAGGAAGTAGCAGCTCTTTGGACGCAGCGTATTTTTGCTGCTTCCAATGCTCTGCGTTCTAATCACGCAATTAAATCTGCATGTGTTCACTGAACCATGCGGATTTAATGCATCCTATCTATTCTATTGTGGAAATATCTGTTGCGGAGACTAGCGTCTCCGCAATAGAAATTGACATGCTGTGGCTCTTAAAGCCGCGCCGCCGGTGAGTTTACATTGCGGCAAATAGAAGCACAGTGGTGTGTATAAATCCCATCCACTGTGCTCGTACTGTACAGCGCAGCGGTTTGGAAGCAGCACAGTTGAGCTATGTCCAAACAGCTGCTACTCCGGATCGTGGGGACATACCGTTAGAGTCTCCGCCTCCCATGCTACAGGTTCTAAGTTTGAATCCAACAAAGATGAGCACTAAAAAAGATATAAAAGAATTTCAATAGAAAATCCAGAAACTAAGTGTCATTCTACAGTATTTTAATAATTTAGTCTCCAGATATCTGGTACACAAAACGAGTGAATTAGCGAGACTAAAAGTGCACATAGACGGCAATGGACGTTTCGCATTGTCGAAAGCTTCCTCTAGCCTCTGACTAAAAATGATAACTGCATCTACTGAGAAAATATAAAGACATCCACTGAGCACACTCAGGTGTCAAAGAGACCCCTCTTCCAGTGTCCTATTTCCAAAGGATTTGAATCCATTGGGGAAGGTGATAAAATTGCATAAACTACACAGAATATATGCAATGTGATTGCCATGGCCCAGTATATCGAGAAACCAAAATAAGAAGGTTTCCAGGCCCCCTTGCCCAATGGGCCCCTGAGCTGCTGAATTGGCGGTACATTTTGTATCTCCGTCCCTGACTGCTTCTTATGATCTTAGTTATAACAGGCTACTACTGTAAGATTTGTGAAGGCGAGAACTGCAGGCAGCTCACTTTTATAATGCCATTATTATTCAGCTCCTTGTCTGTATAGGGAAGTATAAATCTTTTAAGACTTATACTATGAAACTACAGGCTGTGAACTCTGATGGTAATGAGCTCTAGCATGTTGTATGCCAGAGAGCAATAGAAATGAGAGGGAAATCTTAAAGAATGTGCTCATATCTACATTTTAGAAGGTTTTTTTTTTTTTTAATATTATACCAATGACATTTTAGGCTTTTTTGCAGTTTTTCAAATATTTTTATTGCTATAATCAATCTAAAATAAAAATGGAGCAACTTTGCAACTAGGAGAAGTTATCAAAAAATTACTAATTAGTTGCTAATAGAGATGTGCAACTCAATTTGATGTGAATCCAATTTGTATGGAATTTTAGGAAATTCGTTTGTCCAGCAAATTTCAACAATTTGTAATTCAATTCACTCAAATCTCCCCCCAAAAATGGCTGCTGTCATTTACATATTGCAAAAGATGGAGATTTAATCTGTGAGAAAGGGAGGGAGATTTAATCTTTAAAGGGGGAGATTTAATCTGTAAAGGGGGAGATTTAATCTGTGTGAATGGGGATTTAATCTGTGAGAAGGGTAGGGAGATTTAAACTATAAAGGGGGAGATTTAATCTGTAAAGGGGGAGATTTAATCTGTGTGAAGGGGAGATTTAATCTGTGTGAAGGGGGAGATTTAATCTGTGTGAAGGGGAGATTTAATCTGTGTGAAGGGGAGATTTAAACTGTGTGGCGGGGGAGAATTACTCTGTGTGGAGAGAGATTTAATCTGTGTGAAGGGGGGAGATGTAATATTTGTGAATGGGGGAGATTTAATCTGTGTGAAGGGGGATATTTAATCTGTGTGAAGGGGAGGGGGATTTAATCTGTAAAGGGGGAGATTTAATTTGTGTGAATGGGGGAGATTTAATCTGTATGAAGGGGGAGATTTAATCTGTGTGAAGGGGAAGGAGATTTAATCTGTAAAGGGGGACATTTAATTGTGTGAAGGGGGAGATTTAATCTGCATGAAGAGGGGAGATTTAATCTGTGTGGCATGGGAGATTTACTCTGTGTGAAGGGGGAGATTTAATCTGTGTGAAGGGGGAGATGTAATAAGTGTGAAGCCAAGTATGTGACGCCTCTTCTCGGAAGCCCTTTTCTTTACCCTGGGAGATGGGGGACTCAGAGTCGGGGCCTGTGATGGAGAGATGGGTGCAGCCGTGGCCCGGACCCGACCCGTGCCCAGGGCCGTCACATTAAAAATGATGGTGTGGGCTTATCCGGGTTGAGTGGCTGATTACGACTACGCCACCTGTGGCACCTGGTGAAGGCCACCAGCGCTGCCGCAGTCCGCTGAGGCCTGGTGTTAGGGCAGCCGATGATGTTACTACTCCCCACAGGCGGAGCAGGGCCTCAGGGCAGAGGGACAGGATGGAGGGGGTAGTAGTAGAGGAGACCGGGTGCCGCGTCATGCAGTGTAGCGCAGAATAAAGAGTCCGGAGGCCATAGGGGTGAACTTCCAAGGCTTTACTCACATAAGAGATGGCAGAAGGATGGCGACTCCCTGCTCCCCGCGAAGTTCTGCGGTCACCAGGAACGGGGGTCCAACAACCTCCGAGTAAGTCCAGCGCTCAGTCAGGACCCCGCACCAGAGTGTTTCTGAACTACAGACCGTATCCTTTCCTGTCCGTGTGTGTAGATAGGCCGGGTCTCCCTCTGAACTCCTCTCAGAAAAAGGGCACGGGTGGCAGCTCCGCTCCTTCCGATACCCGGTGGGACCCTCAGGGCCTACCGGGCTTTCCCGACCAGGACATGGAGTAGCTAGGTCGGGTGGCGGGGGCCGGTACCCCTCTTGCAGCCGGACTCCCTCTGAATATATCAGGTGGTGAGGACAGGTGGCATACACCGCTCCGTCGGCATCCTCCCTGGGATCCATTTGCTGTGGAGCTACACTCTTAAGCTCCGGGCCTTCTTGGTCATGGTCCTTGACCGGGTTGAGACATTCATTATTTGCAACCTGCCCCTCGACCCAAGGTTAAGGTACGAGGGCCGTGTCTCCGTCCTCTGCAGGCCCACACAGGATCCACGCTCAGGGAGGGAGATCACAATACAAAGATGGTCAAAAGAACCAAGAACCAAGATGGCTGTGAATTAAATATGAAATTTACAGTGTCACTAAAATGTGAGTCCTCCACCCTCACCCACTAAATGGTTCCCCTATCTCTTGGTTCCCCAATCTCCCTGTAACCAGGAGGGCAGCACCTAGTGCATTCTAGCCCCCTCTGGTGGAGAAATGTGGTGTTAGATGTGGAGGTTGGGTCCTGACCATCACACTGTTCTTACCTCAGAGGAGGAACACTACACTCCATTAGAGAAGCGCAACATCCCTGTGGCGGTCGAACCCTCAGGGGCGCCACATGTGAAAGAGGGAGATTTAATCTGTGTGAAGGGGGGAGATTTAATCTGTGTGAAGGGGGAGATTTAATCTGTGTGAATGGGGAGATTTAATCTGTAAAGGGGGAGATTTAATGTCTGTGAAGGGGGAGAAGTAATATGTGTGAATGGGGGAGATTTAATCTGTGTGAAGGGGGAGATTTAATCTGTGTGGAGGGTGGAGATTTAATCTGTGTGAATGGGGGAGATTTAATCTGTAAAGGGGGAGATTTAATCTCTGTGAAGGGGGAGATTTAATCTGTGTGAATGGGTGAGATTTAATCTGAGTGAAGAGAAGGGAGATTTATTCTGTAAAGGGGGAGAATTGATCTATGTGAAGGGGGAGATTTAATCTGTAAAGTGGGAGATTTAATCTGTGTGAAGGGAAGATTTAATGTGTGTGAATGGGGGGAGATTTAATCTGTGTGAAGGGGGGAGATTTAATCTGTTTGAAGGGGGAGATTTAATCTGTGTGAAGGGGGAGATTTAATCTGTGTGAAGGGGGGAGATGAAATATGTGTGAATGGGAAAGATTTAATCTGTGTGAAGGGGGAGATGTAATATGTGTGAAAGAGGGAGAGTTAATCTGTGTGAAGGGGTGAGATTTAATCTACGTGAAGGGGGGAGATTTAATCTGTGTGAATGGAGAGATTTAATCTGTGTGAAGGGGAGATTTAATCTGTGTGAAGGGGAGAGATTTAATCTGTGTGAATGGGGGAGATTTAATCTGTGTGAAGAGAAGGGAGATTTAATCTGTAAAGGGGGAGAATTAATCTGTGTGAAGGGGGAGATTTAATCTGTAAAGGGGGGAGAATTAATCTGTGTGAAGGGGAGATTTAATCTGTAAAGGGGGAGATTTGATCTGTGTGAAGGGGAGATTTAATTTGTGTGAAGGGGAAGATTTAATGTGTGTGAATGGGGGAGATTTAATCTGTGTGAAGGGGGGAGATTTAATCTGTTTGAAGGGGGAGAGTTAATCTGTGTGAAGGGGGAGATTTAATCTGTGTGAAGGGGGAGATGTAATATGTGTGAAGGGGGAGATTTAATCTGTGTGAAGGGGGAGATGTAATATGTGTGAAAGAGGGAGATTTAATCTGTGTGAAGGGAAGATTTAATGTGTGTGAAGGGGGGAGATTTAATCTGTTTGAACGGGGAGATTTAATCTGTGTGAAGGGGGAGATTTAATCTGTGTGAAGGGGGGAAATGAAATATGTGTGAATGGGAAAGATTTAATCTGTGTGAAGGGGGAGATGTAATATGTGTGAAAGAGGGAGAGTTAATCTGTGTGAAGGGGTGAGATTTAATCTACGTGAAGGGGGGAGATTTAATCTGTGTGAATGGAGAGATTTAATCTGTGTGAAGGGGAGATTTAATCTGTGTGAAGGGGAGAGATTTAATCTGTGTGAATGGGGGAGATTTAATCTGTGTGAAGAGAAGGGAGATTTAATCTGTAAAGGGGGATAATTAATCTGTGTGAAGGGGGAGATTTAATCTGTAAAGGGGGGAGAATTAATCTGTGTGAAGGGGAGATTTAATCTGTAAAGGGGGAGATTTGATCTGTGTGAAGGGAAGATTTAATTTGTGTGAAGGGGAAGATTTAATGTGTGTGAATGGGGGAGATTTAATCTGTATGAAGGGGGGAGATTTAATCTGTTTGAAGGGGGAGAGTTAATCTGTGTGAAGGGGGAGATTTAATCTGTGTGAAGGGAGAGATGTAATATGTGTGAAGGGGGAGATTTAATCTGTGTGAAGGGGGAGATGTAATATGTGTGAAAGAGGGAGATTTAGTCTGTGTGAAGGGGCTAAATTTAATCTGTGTGAATGGGGAGATTTAATCAGTGTGAAGGGGGAGATGTAATATGTGTGAATGGGAAAAATTTAATCTGTGTGAAGGGGGAGATGTAATATTTGTGAAAGAGGGAGAGTTAATCTGTGTTAAGGGGGAGATTTAATCTGTGTGAATGGGGGAGATTTAATCTGTGTGTATGGGGAGATTTAATCTGTGTGAAGGGGGAGATTTAATCTGTGTGAAGGGGGGAGATGTAACATATGTGAATGGGGGAGATTTAATCTGTGTGAAGGGGGAGATTTAATCTGTGTGAAGGGGGAGATGTAATCTGTAAAGGGGGAGATTTAATCTGTGTGAATGGGGGAGATTTAATCTGTAAAGGGGGAGATTTAATCTCTGTGAAGGGGGAGATTTAATCTGTGTGAAGGGGGAGATTTAATCTGTGTGAATGGGGGAGAATTAATCTGTGTGAAGAGAAGGGAGATTTAATCTGTAAAGGGGGAGAATTAATCTGTGTGAAGGGGAGACTTAATCTGTAAGGGGAGATTTAATCTGTGTGAAGGGGAGATTTAATTTGTGTGAAGGGGAAGATTTAATCTATGTGAATGGGGGAGATTTAATCTGTGTGAAGGGGGGAGATTTAATCTGTGTGAAGGGGGAGATTTAATCTATGTGAAGGGGGAGATGTAATATGTCTGAATTGGGGAGATTTAATCTGTGTGAAGGGGGAGATGTAATATGTGTGAAAGAGGGAGATTTAATCTGTGTGAAGGGGGGAGTTTTAATCTGTGTGAATGGGGAGATTTAATCTGTGTGAAGGGGGGAGATGTAATATGTGTGAATTGGAAAGATTTAATCTGTGTGAATGGGGAGATTTAATCTGCGTGAAGGGGGGAGATGTAATATATGTGAATGGGGAAATTTAATCTGTGTGGAAGGTGGAGATTTAATCTGTAAAGGGGGAGATTTAATCTGTGTGAATGGGTGCGATTTAATCTGTGTGAAGGGGGAGATTTATTCTGTGTGGAGGGTGGAGATTTAATCTGTGTGGAGGGTGGAGATTTAATATGTGTGGAGGGTGGAGATTTAATCTGTGTGAATGGGGGAGATTTAATCTGTAAAGGGGGAGATTTAATCTCTGTGAAGGGGGAGATTTAATCTGTGTGAAGGGGAGATTTAATCTGTGTGAATGGGGGAGATTTAATCTGTGTGAAGGGGGAGATTTAATCTGTAAAGGGGGAGATTTCGTCTGTGTGAAGGGAAGATTTAATCTGTGTGAAGGGGGGAGATTTAATCTGTGTGAATGGGGAGATTTACTCTGTGTGAAGGGGGAGATGTAATATGTGTGAATGGGAAAGATTTAATCTGTGTGACGGGGAGATGTAATATGTGTGAAAAAGGGAGATTTAATCTGTGTGAAGGGGTGAGATTTAATCTGTGTGAAGGGGTGAGATTTAATCTGTGTGAAGGGGGGAGATTTAATCTGTGTGAATGGGGAGACTTAATCTGTGTGAAGGGGGAGATTTAATCTCTGTAAAGGGGGAGAATTAATCTGTGTGAAGGGGGAGATTTAATCTGTTTGAAGGGGGGAGTTTTAATCTGTGTAAATGGGGAGATTTAATTTGTGTGAAGGGGGAGATGTAATATGTGTGAATTGGAAAGATTTAATCTGTGTGAATGGGGAGATTTAATCTGTGTGAAGGGGGAGATTTAATCTGTGTTAAGGGGGGGAGATGTAATATATGTGAATGGGGGAGATTTAATCTGTGTGGAAGGTGGAGATTTAATCTGTAAAGGGGGAGATTTAATCTGTGTGAATGGGTGAGATTTAATCTGTGTGAAGGGGGAGATTTAATCTGTGTGGAGGGTGGAGATTTAATCTGTGTGGAGGGTGGAGATTTAATCTGTGTGGAGGGTGGAGATTTAATCTGTGTGGAGGGTGGAGATTTAATCTGTATGAATGGGAGAGATTTAATCTGTAAAGGGGGAGATTTAATCTCAGTGAAGGGGGAGATTTAATCTGTGTGAAGGGGGGAGATTTAATCTGTGTGAATGGGGGAGATTTAATCTGTGTGAAGAGAAGGGAGATTTAATCTGTAAAGGGGAGAATTAATCTGTGTGAAGGGGGAGATTTAATCTGTAAAGGGGGGGATTTAGTCTGTGTGAAGGGAAGATATAATGTGTGTGAATGGGGGTAGATTTAATCTGTGTGAAGGGGGGAGATTTAATCTGTTTGAAGGGGGAGATTTAATCTGTGTGAAGGGGGAGATTTAATTTGTGTGAAGGGGGAGATGTAATATGTGTGAAAGAGGGAGATTTAATCTGTGTGAAGGGGGGAGATTTAATCTGTGTGAATGGGGAGATTTTGTCTGTGTGAAGGGGGAGATGTAATATGTGTGAATGGGAAAGATTTAATCTGTGTGACGGGGGAGATGTAATATGTGTGAAAGAGGGAGATTTAATCTGTGTGAAGGGATGAGATTTAATCTGTGTGAAGGGTGAGATTTAATCTGTGTGAAGGGGGAGATGTAATATGTGTGAAAAAGGGAGATTTAATCTGTGTGAAGGGGGATATTTAATCTGTGTGAAGGGGGGCGATGTAATATGTGTGAAAGGGGAAGATTTAATCTGTGTGGAGGGTGGAGATTTAATCTGTATGAAGGGGGAGATTTAATCTGTATGATGGGGGAGATTTAATCTCTGTGAAGGGGGAAGATTTAATCTGAGTGAGGGAGAGATTTAATCTGTGTGAAGGGGAGATTTAATCTGTGTGAAGGGGAAGGAGATTTAATCTGTAAAGGGGGAGATTTAATCTGTGTGAAGGGGGAGATGTAATATGTGTGAAAAAGGGAGATTTAATCTGTGTGAAGGGGGGAGTTTTAATCTGTGTGAATGGGGAGATTTAATCTGTGTGAAGGGGGGAGATGTAATATGTGTGAATTGGAAAGATTTAATCTGTGTGAATGGGGAGATTTAATCAGTGTGAAGGGGGAGATTTAATCTGTGTGAAGGGGGCAGATGTAATATATGTGAAAGGGGGAGATTTAATCTGTGTGGAGGGAGGAGATTTAATCTGTAAAGGGGGAGATTTAATCTGTGTGAATGGGTGAGATTTAATCTGTGTGAAGGGGGAGATTTAATCTGTGTGGAGGGTGGAGATTTAATCTGTGTGGAGGGTGGAGATTTAATCTGTGTGGAGGGTGGAGATTTAATCTGTGTAAATGGGGAAGATTTAATCTGTAAAGGGGGAGATTTAATCTCTGTGAAGGGGGAGATTTAATCTGTGTGAAGGGGGAGATTTAATCTGTGTGAATGGGGGAGATTTAATCTGTGTGAAGAGAAGGGAGATTTAATCTGTAATGGGTGAGATTTAATCTGTGTGAAGGGGGAGATTTAATCTGTAAAGGGGGATAATGAGTCTGTGTGAAGGGAAGATTTAATGTGTGTGTATGGGGGGAGATTTAATCTGTGTGAAGGGGGAGATTTAATCTGTTTGAAGGGGGAGATTTAATCTGTGTGAAGGGGGAGATTTAATTTGTGTGAAGGGGGAGATGTAATATGTGTGAAAGAGGGAGATTTAATCTGTGTGAATGGGGAGATTTAATCTGTGTGAAGGGGGGAGATTTAATCTGTGTGAGTGGGGGAGATTTAATCTGTGTGAAGAGAAGGGAGATTTAATCTGTAAAGGGGGAGAATTAATCTGTGTGAAGGGGGAGATTTAATCTGTGTGAAGGGGGAGATGTAATATGTGTGAATTGGAAAGATTTAATCTGTGTGAATGGGGAGATTTAATCTGTGTGAAGGGGGAGATTTAATCTGTGTTAAGGGGGGGAGATGTAATATATGTGAATGGGGGAGATTTAATCTGTGTGATTGGGGAGATTTAATCTGTGTGAAGGGGGAGATTTAATCTCTGTGAATGGGGAGATTTAATCTGTGTGAAGGGGGGAGATTTAATCTGTGTGAGTGGGGGAGATTTAATCTGTGTGAAGAGAAGGGAGATTTAATCTGTAAAGGGGGAGAATTAATCTGTGTGAAGGGGGAGATTTAATCTGTAAAGGGGGAGATTTAATCTGTGTGAAGGGGAGATTTAATTTGTGTGAAGGGGCAAGATTTAATGTGTGTGAATGGGGGAGATTTAATCTGTGTGAAGGGCGGAGATTTAATCTGTTTGAAGGGGAGAGTTAATCTGTGTGAAGGGGAGAGTTAATCTGTGTGAAGGGGGAGATTTAATCTGTGTGAAGGGGGAGATGTAATATGTGTGAATTGGAAAGATTTAATCTGTGTGAATGGGGAGATTTAATCTGTGTGAAGGGGGAGAATTAATCTGTGTTAAGGGGGGGAGATGTAATATATGTGAATGGGGGAGATTTAATCAGTGTGGAAGGTGGAGATTTAATCTGTAAAGGGGGAGATTTAATCTTTGTGAATGGGTGAGATTTAATCTGTGTGAAGGGGGAGATTTAATCTGTGTGGAGGGTGGAGATTTAATCTGTGTGGAGGGTGGAGATTTAATCTGTGTGGAGGGTGGAGATTTAATCTGTGTGAATGGTGAAGATTTAATCTGTAAAGGGGGAGATTTAATCTCTGTGAAGGGGGAGATTTAATCTGTGTGAAGGGGGGAGATTTAATCTGTGTGAAGGGGGGAGATTTAATCTGTGTGAATGGGGGAGATTTAATCTGTGTGAAGAGAAGGGAGATTTAATCTGTAAAGGGGAGAATTAATCTGTGTGAAGGGGGAGATTTAATCTGTAAAGGGGGGATTTAGTCTGTGTGAAGGTAAGATATAATGTGTGTGAATGGGGGTAGATTTAATCTGTGTGAAGGGGGGAGATTTAATCTGTTTGAAGGGGGAGATTTAATCTGTGTGAAGGGGGAGATTTAATTTGTGTGAAGGGGGAGATGTAATATGTGTGAAAGAGGGAGATTTAATCTGTGTGAAGGGGGGAGATTTAATCTGTGTGAATGGGGAGATTTTGTCTGTGTGAAGGGGGAGATGTAATATGTGTGAATGGGAAAGATTTAATCTGTGTGACGGGGGAGATGTAATATGTGTGAAAGAGGGAGATTTAATCTGTGTGAAGGAATGAGATTTAATCTGTGTGAAGGGTGAGATTTAATCTGTGTGAAGGGGTAGATGTAATATGTGTGAAAAAGGGAGATTTAATCTGTGTGAAGGGGGATATTTAATCTGTGTGAAGGGGGGGCAATGTAATATGTGTGAAAGGGGAAGATTTAATCTGTGTAGAGGGTGGAGATTTAACCTGTATGAAGGGGGAGATTTAATCTGTATGATGGGGGAGATTTAATCTCTGTGAAGGGGGAAGATTTAATCTGAGTGAGGGAGAGATTTAATCTGTGTGAAGGGGGAGATTTAATCTGTGTGAAGGGGAAGGATATTTAATCTGTAAAGGGGGAGATTTAATCTGTGTGAAGGGGGAGATGTAATATGTGTGAAAAAGGGAGATTTAATCTGTGTGAAGGGGGGAGTTTTAATCTGTGTGAATGGGGAGATTTAATCTGTGTGAAGGGGGGAGATGTAATATGTGTGAATTGGAAAGATTTAATCTGTGTGAATGGGGAGATTTAATCAGTGTGAAGGGGGAGATTTAATCTGTGTGAAGGGGGCAGATGTAATATATGTGAAAGGGGGAGATTTAATCTGTGTGGAGGGAGGAGATTTAATCTGTAAAGGGGAAGATTTAATCTGTGTGAATGGGTGAGATTTAATCTGTGTGAAGGGGGAGATTTAATCTGTGTGGAGGGTGGAGATTTAATCTGTGTGGAGGGTGGAGATTTAATCTGTGTGGAGGGTGGAGATTTAATCTGTGTGAATGGGGAAGATTTATTCTGTAAAGGGGGAGATTTAATCTCTGTGAAGGGGGAGATTTAATCTGAGTGAAGGGGGGAGATTTAATCTGTGTGAATGGGGGAGATTTAATCTGTGTGAAGAGAAGGGAGATTTAATCTGTAATGGGTGAGATTTAATCTGTGTGAAGGGGGAGATTTAATCTGTAAAGGGGGAGAATTAGTCTGTGTGAAGGGAAGATTTAATGTGTGTGTATGGGGGGAGATTTAATCTGTGTGAAGGGGGGAGATTTAATCTGTTTGAAGCGGGAGATTTAATCTGTGTGAAGGGGGAGATTTAATTTGTGTGAAGGGGGAGATGTAATATGTGTGAAAGAGGGAGATTTAATCTGTGTGAAGGGGGGAGATTTAATCTGTGTGAATGGGGAGATTTAATCTGTGTGAAGGGGGAGATGTAATATGTGTGAATGGGAAAGATTTAATCTGTGTGACGGGGGAGATGTAATATGTGTGAAAGAGGGAGATTTAATCTGTGTGAATGGGGAGATTTAATCTGTGTGAAGGGGGAGATTTAATCTCTGTGAAGGGGGAGGTTTAATCTGTGTGAAGGGGGGAGATTTAATCTGTGTGAGTGGGGGAGATTTAATCTGTGTGAAGAGAAGGGAGATTTAATCTGTAAAGGGGGAGAATTAATCTGTGTGAAGGGGGAGAATTAATCTGTGTGAAGGGGGAGATTTAATCTGTAAAGGGGGAGATTTAATCTGTGTGAAGGGGAGATTTAATTTGTGTGAAGGGGCAAGATTTAATGTGTGTGAATGGGGGAGATTTAATCTGTGTGAAGGGCGGAGATTTAATCTGTTTGAAGGGGGAGAGTTAATCTGTGTGAAGGGGAGAGTTAATCTGTGTGAAGGGGGAGATTTAATCTGTGTGAAGGGGGAGATGTAATATGTGTGAATGGGGGAGATTTAATCTGTGTGAAGGGGGAGATGTAATATGTGTGAATTGGAAAGATTTAATCTGTGTGAATGGGGAGATTTAATCTGTGTGAAGGGGGAGATTTAATCTGTGTTAAGGGGGGGAGATGTAATATATGTGAATGGGGGAGATTTAATCTGTGTGGAAGGTGGAGATTTAATCTGTAAAGGGGGAGATTTAATCTGTGTGAATGGGTGAGATTTAATCTGTGTGAAGGGGGAGATTTAATCTGTGTGGAGGGTGGAGATTTAATCTGTGTGGAGGGTGGAGATTTAATCTGTGTGGAGGGTGGAGATTTAATCTGTGTGAATGGGGGAGATTTAATCTGTAAAGGGGGAGATTTAATCTCTGTGAAGGGGGAGATTTAATCTGTGTGAAGGGGGGAGATTTAATCTGTGTGAATGGGGGAGATTTAATCTGTGTGAAGAGAAGGGAGATTTAATCTGTAAAGGGGAGAATTAATCTGTGTGAAGGGGGAGATTTAATCTGTAAAGGGGGGGATTTAGTCTGTGTGAAGGGAAGATATAATGTGTGTGAATGGGGGTAGATTTAATCTGTGTGAAGGGGGAGATTTAATCTGTTTGAAGGGGGAGATTTAATCTGTGTGAAGGGGGAGATTTAATTTGTGTGAAGGGGGAGATGTAATATGTGTGAAAGAGGGAGATGTAATCTGTGTGAAGGGGGAGATTTAATCTGTGTGAATGGGGAGATTTTGTCTGTGTGAAGGGGGAGATGTAATATGTGTGAATGGGAAAGATTTCATCTGTGTGACGGGGGAGATGTAATATGTGTGAAAGAGGGAGATTTAATCTGTCTGAAGGGATGAGATTTAATCTGTGTGAAGGGTGAGATTTAATCTGTGTGAAGGGGGAGATGTAATATGTGTGAAAAAGGGAGATTTAATCTGTGTGAAGGGGGATATTTAATCTGTGTGAAGGGGGGCGATGTAATATGTGTGAAAGGGGAAGATTTAATCTGTGTGGAGGGTGGAGATTTAATCTGTATGATGGGGGAGATTTAATCTCTGTGAAGGGGGAAGATTTAATCTGAGTGAGGGAGAGATTTTATCTGTGTGAAGGGGGAGATTTAATCTATGTGAAGGGGAAGGAGATTTAATCTGTAAAGGGGGAGATTTAATCTGTGTGAAGGGGGAGATGTAATATGTGTGAAAAAGGGAGATTTAATCTGTGTGAAGGGGGGAGTTTTAATCTGTGTGAATGGGGAGATTTAATCTGTGTGAAGGGGGGAGATGTAATATGTGTGAATTGGAAAGATTTAATCTGTGTGAATGGGGAGATTTAATCAGTGTGAAGGGGGAGATTTAATCTGTGTGAAGGGGCAGATGTAATATATGTGAAAGGGGGAGATTTAATCTGTGTGAAGGGGGAGATTTAATCTGTGTGGAGGGTGGAGATTTAATCTGTGTGGAGGGTG
Organism: Phyllobates terribilis; assembly: GCF_046119375.1. Classification (NCBI taxonomy): domain Eukaryota; kingdom Metazoa; phylum Chordata; class Amphibia; order Anura; family Dendrobatidae; genus Phyllobates; species Phyllobates terribilis. The sequence goes on from NW_027362768.1 coordinate 150,710,698, forward strand.
GAGATTTAATCTGTGTGGAGGGTTGAGATTTAATCTGTGTGAATGGGGAAGATTTAATCTGTAAAGGGGGAGATTTAATCTCTGTGAAGGGGGAGATTTAATCTCTGTGAAGGGGGGAGATTTAATCTGTGTGAATGGGGGAGATTTAATCTGTGTGAAGAGAAGGGAGATTTAATCTGTAATGGGTGAGATTTAATCTGTGTGAAGGGGGAGATTTAATCTGTAAAGGGGGAGAATTAGTCTGTGTGAAGGGAAGATTTAATGTGTGTGTATGGGGGGAGATTTAATCTGTGTGAAGGGGGGAGATTTAATCTGTTTGAAGGGGGAGATTTAATCTGTGTGAAGGGGGAGATGTAATATGTGTGAATGGGGGAGATTTAATCTGTGTGAAGGGGAAGATGTAATATGTGTGAATTGGAAAGATTTAATCTGTGTGAATGGGGAGATTTAATCTGTGTGAAGGGGGAGATTTAATCTGTGTTAAGGGGGGGAGATGTAATATATGTGAATGGGGGAGATTTAATCTGTGTGGACGGTGGAGATTTAATCTGTAAAGGGGGAGATTTAATCTGTGTGAATGGGTGAGATTTAATCTGTGTGAAGGGGGAGATTTAATCTGTGTGGAGGGTGGAGATTTAATCTGTGTGGAGGGTGGAGATTTAATCTGTGTGGAGGGTGGACATTTAATCTGTGTGAATGGGGGAGATTTAATCTGTAAAGGGGGAGATTTAATCTATGTGAAGGGGGACATTTAATCTGTGTGAAGGGGGGAGATTTAATCTGTGTGAATGGGGGAGATTTAATCTGTGTGAAGAGAAGAGAGATTTAATCTGTAAATGGGAGAATTAATCTGTGTGAAGGGGGAGATTTAATCTGTAAAGGGGGGGATTTAGTCTGTGTGAAGGGAAGATATTATGTGTGTGAATGGGGGTAGATTTAATCTGTGTGAAGGGGGGAGATTTAATCTGTTTGAAGGGGGAGATTTAATCTGTGTGAAGGGAGAGATTTAATTTGTGTGAAGGGGGAGATGTAATATGTGTGAAAGAGGGAGATTTAATCTGTGTGAAGGGGGGAGATTTAATCTGTGTGAATGGGGAGATTTTGTCTGTGTGAAGGGGGAGATGTAATATGTGTGAATGGGAAAGATTTAATCTGTGTGACGGGGGAGATTTAATATGAGTGAAAGAGGTAAATTTAATCTGTGTGAAGGGATGAGATTTAATCTGTGTGAAGGGTGAGATTTAATCTGTGTGAAGGGGGAGATGTAATATGTGTGAAAAAGGGAGATTTAATCTGTGTGAAGGGGGATATTTAATCTGTGTGAAGGGGGGGCGATGTAATATGTGTGAAAGGGGAAGATTTAATCTGTGTGGAGGGTGGAAATTTAATATGTATGAAGGGGGAGATTTAATCTGTATGATGTGGGAGATTTAATCTGTGTGAAGGGGGAGATTTAATCTGTGTGAAGGGGAAGGAGATTTAATCTGTAAAGTGGGAGATGTAATCTGTGTGAAGGGGGAGATGTAATATGTGTGAAAAAGGGAGATTTAATCTGTGTGAAGGGGGGAGTTTTAATCTGTGTGAATGGGGAGATTTAATCTGTGTGAAGGGGGGAGATGTAATATGTGTGAATTGGAAAGATTTAATCTGTGCGAATGGGGAGATTTAATCAGTGTGAAGGGTGAGATTTAATCTGTGTGAAGGGGGCAGATGTAATATATGTGAAAGGGGGAGATTTAATCTGTGTGGAGGGAGGAGATTTAATCTGTAAAGGGGGAGATTTAATCTGTGTGAATGGGTGAGATTTAATCTGTGTGAAGGGGGAGATTTAATCTTTGTGGAGGGTGGAGATTTAATCTGTGTGGAGGGTGGAGATTTAATCTGTGTGAATGGGGAAGATTTAATCTGTAAAGGGGGAGATTTAATCCCTGTGAAGGGGGAGATTTAATCTGTGTGAAGGGTGGAGATTTAATCTGTGTGAATGGGGGAGATTTAATCTGTGTGAAGAGAAGGGAGATTTAATCTGTAATGGGTGAGATTTAATCTGTGTGAAGGGGGAGATTTAATCTGTAAAGGGGGAGAATTAGTCTGTGTGAAGGGAAGATTTAATGTGTGTGTATGGGGGAGATTTAATCTGTGTGAAGGGGTGAGATATAATCTGTTTGAAGGTGGGAGATTTAATCTGTGTGAAGGGGAGATTTAATTTGTGTGAAGGGGGAGATGTAATATGTGTGAAAGAGGGAGATTTAATCTGTGTGAAGGGGGGAGATTTAATCTGTGTGAATGGGGAGATTTAATCTGTGTGAAGGGGGAGATGTAATATGTGTGAATGGGAAAGATTTAATCTGTGTGACGGGGGAGATGTAATATGTGTGAAAGAGGGAGATTTAATCTGTGTGAATGGGGAGATTTAATCTGTGTGAAGGGGGAGATGTAATATGTGTGAATGGGAAAGATTTAATCTGTGTGACGGGGGAGATGTAATATGTGTGAAAGAGGGAGATTTAATCTGTGTGAATGGGGAGATTTAATCTGTGTGAAGGGGGAGATTTAATCTCTGTGAAGGGGGAGATTTAATCTGTGTGAAGGGGGAGATTTAATCTGTGTGAATGGGGGAGATTTAATCTGTGTGAAGAGAAGGGAGATTTAATCTGTAAAGGGGGAGAATTATTCTGTGTGAAGAGGGAGATTTAATCTGTAAAGGGCGAGATTTAATCTGTGTGAAGGGGAGATGTAATATGTGTGAAGGGGCAAGATTTAATGTGTGTGAATGGGGGAGATTTAATCTGTGTGAAGGGGGGAGATTTAATCTGTTTGAAGGGGGAGAGTTAATCTGTGTGAAGGAGGAGAGTTAATCTGTGTGAAGGGGAAGATTTAATCTGTGTGAAGGGGGAGATGTAATATGTGTGAATGGGGGAGATTTAATCTGTGTCAAGGGGGAGATGTAATATGCGTGAAAGAGGGAGATTTAATCTGTGTGAAGGGGGTAAATTTAATCTGTGTGAATGGGGAGATTTAATCTGTGTGAAGGGGGGAGATGTAATATGAGTGAATTGGAAAGATTTAATCTGTGTGAATGGGGAGATTTAATCAGTGTGAAGGGGGAGATTTAATCTGTGTGAAGGGGGCAGATGTAATATATGTGAAAGGGGGAGATTTAATCTGTGTGGAGGGAGGAGATTTAATCTGTAAAGGGGAAGATTTAATCTGTGTGAATGGGTGAGATTTAATCTGTGTGAAGGGGGAGATTTAATCTGTGTGGAGGGTGGAGATTTAATCTGTGTGGAGGGTGGAGATTTAATCTGTGTGGAGGGTGGAGATTTAATCTGTGTGAATGGGGAAGATTTATTCTGTAAAGGGGGAGATTTAATCTCTGTGAAGGGGGAGATTTAATCTGAGTGAAGGGGGGAGATTTAATCTGTGTGAATGGGGGAGATTTAATCTGTGTGAAGAGAAGGGAGATTTAATCTGTAATGGGTGAGATTTAATCTGTGTGAAGGGGGAGATTTAATCTGTAAAGGGGGAGAATTAGTCTGTGTGAAGGGAAGATTTAATGTGTGTGTATGGGGGGAGATTTAATCTGTGTGAAGGGGGGAGATTTAATCTGTTTGAAGGGGGAGATTTAATCTGTGTGAAGGGGGAGATTTAATTTGTGTGAAGGGGGAGATGTAATATGTGTGAAAGAGGGAGATTTAATCTGTGTGAAGGGGGGAGATTTAATCTGTGTGAATGGGGAGATTTAATCTGTGAGAAGGGGGAGATGTAATATGTGTGAATGGGAAAGATTTAATCTGTGTGACGGGGGAGATGTAATATGTGTGAAAGAGGGAGATTTAATCTGTGTGAATGGGGAGATTTAATCTGTGTGAAGGGGGAGATTTAATCTCTGTGAAGGGGGAGATTTAATCTGTGTGAAGGGGGGAGATTTAATCTGTGTGAGTGGGGGAGATTTAATCTGTGTGAAGAGAAGGGAGATTTAATCTGTAAAGGGGGAGAATTAATCTGTGTGAAGGGGGAGAATTAATCTGTGTGAAGGGGGAGATTTAATCTGTAAAGGGGGAGATTTAATCTGTGTGAAGGGGAGATTTAATTTGTGTGAAGGGGCAAGATTTAATGTGTGTGAATGGGGGAGATTTAATCTGTGTGAAGGGCGGAGATTTAATCTGTTTGAAGGGGGAGAGTTAATCTGTGTGAAGGGGGAGATTTAATCTGTGTGAAGGGGGAGATGTAATATGTGTGAATGGGGGGAGATTTAATCTGTGTGAAGGGGGAGATGTAATATGTGTGAATTGGAAAGATTTAATCTGTGTGAATGGGGAGATTTAATCTGTGTGAAGGGGGAGATTTAATCTGTGTTAAGGGGGGGAGATGTAATATATGTGAATGGGGGAGATTTAATCTGTGTGGAAGGTGGAGATTTAATCTGTAAAGGGGGAGATTTAATCTGTGTGAATGGGTGAGATTTAATCTGTGTGAAGGGGGAGATTTAATCTGTGTGGAGGGTGGAGATTTAATCTGTGTGGAGGGTGGAGATTTAATCTGTGTGGAGGGTGGAGATTTAATCTGTGTGAATGGGGGAGATTTAATCTGTAAAGGGGGAGATTTAATCTCTGTGAAGGGGGAGATTTAATCTGTGTGAAGGGGGGAGATTTAATCTGTGTGAATGGGGGAGATTTAATCTGTGTGAAGAGAAGGGAGATTTAATCTGTAAAGGGGAGAATTAATCTGTGTGAAGGGGGAGATTTAATCTGTAAAGGGGGGGATTTAGTCTGTGTGAAGGGAAGATATAATGTGTGTGAATGGGGGTAGATTTAATCTGTGTGAAGGGGGGAGATTTAATCTGTTTGAAGGGGGAGATTTAATCTGTGTGAAGGGGGAGATTTAATTTGTGTGAAGGGGGAGATGTAATATGTGTGAAAGAGGGAGATTTAATCTGTGTGAAGGGGGGAGATTTAATCTGTGTGAATGGGGAGATTTTGTCTGTGTGAAGGGGGAGATGTAATATGTGTGAATGGGAAAGATTTCATCTGTGTGACGGGGGAGATGTAATATGTGTGAAAGAGGGAGATTTAATCTGTCTGAAGGGATGAGATTTAATCTGTGTGAAGGGTGAGATTTAATCTGTGTGAAGGGGGAGATGTAATATGTGTGAAAAAGGGAGATTTAATCTGTGTGAAGGGGGATATTTAATCTGTGTGAAGGGGGGCGATGTAATATGTGTGAAAGGGGAAGATTTAATCTGTGTGGAGGGTGGAGATTTAATCTGTATGATGGGGGAGATTTAATCTCTGTGAAGGGAGAAGATTTAATCTGAGTGAGGGAGAGATTTAATCTGTGTGAAGGGGGAGATTTAATCTGTGTGAAGGGGAAGGAGATTTAATCTGTAAAGGGGGAGATTTAATCTGTGTGAAGGGGGAGATGTAATATGTGTGAAAAAGGGAGATTTAATCTGTGTGAAGGGGGGAGTTTTAATCTGTGTGAATGGGGAGATTTAATCTGTGTGAAGGGGGAGATGTAATATGTGTGAATTGGAAAGATTTAATCTGTGTGAATGGGGAGATTTAATCCGTGTGAAGGGGGAGATTTAATCTGTGTGAAGGGGGCAGATGTAATATATGTGAAAGGGGGAGATTTAATCTGTGTGAAGGGGGAGATTTAATCTGTGTGGAGGGTGGAGATTTAATCTGTGTGGAGGGTGGAGATTTAATCTGTGTGGAGGGTGGAGATTTAATCTGTGTGAATGGGGAAGATTTAATCTGTAAAGGGGGAGATTTAATCTCTGTGAAGGGGGAGATTTAATCTCTGTGAAGGGGGGAGATTTAATCTGTGTGAATGGGGGAGATTTAATCTGTGTGAAGAGAAGGGAGATTTAATCTGTAATGGGTGAGATTTAATCTGTGTGAAGGGGGAGATTTAATCTGTAAAGGGGGAGAATTAGTCTGTGTGAAGGGAAGATTTAATGTGTGTGTATGGGGGGAGATTTAATCTGTGTGAAGGGGGGAGATTTAATCTGTTTGAAGGGGGAGATTTAATCTGTGTGAAGGGAGAGATGTAATATGTGTGAATGGGGGAGATTTAATCTGTATGAAGGGGAAGATGTAATATGTGTGAATTGGAAAGATTTAATCTGTGTGAAGGGGGAGATTTAATCTGTAAAGGGGGGATTTAGTCTGTGTGAAGGTAAGATATAATGTGTGTGAATGGGGGTAGATTTAATCTGTGTGAAGGGGGGAGATTTAATCTGTTTGAAGGGGGAGATTTAATCTGTGTGAAGGGGGAGATTTAATTTGTGTGAAGGGGGAGATGTAATATGTGTGAAAGAGGGAGATTTAATCTGTGTGAAGGGGGGAGATTTAATCTGTGTGAATGGGGAGATTTTGTCTGTGTGAAGGGGGAGATGTAATATGTGTGAATGGGAAAGATTTAATCTGTGTGACGGGGGAGATGTAATATGTGTGAAAAAGGGAGATTTAATCTGTGTGAAGGAATGAGATTTAATCTGTGTGAAGGGTGAGATTTAATCTGTGTGAAGGGGGAGATGTAATATGTGTGAAAAAGGGAGATTTAATCTGTGTGAAGGGGGATATTTAATCTGTGTGAAGGGGGGGCAATGTAATATGTGTGAAAGGGGAAGATTTAATCTGTGTGGAGGGTGGAGATTTAACCTGTATGAAGGGGGAGATTTAATCTGTATGATGGGGGAGATTTAATCTCTGTGAAGGGGGAAGATTTAATCTGAGTGAGGGAGAGATTTAATCTGTGTGAAGGGGGAGATTTAATCTTTGTGAAGGGGAAGGATATTTAATCTGTAAAGGGGGAGATTTAATCTGTGTGAAGGGGGAGATGTAATGTGTGTGAAAAAGGGAGATTTAATCTGTGTGAAGGGGGGAGTTTTAATCTGTGTGAATGGGGAGATTTAATCTGTGTGAAGGGGGGAGATGTAATATGTGTGAATTGGAAAGATTTAATCTGTGTGAATGGGGAGATTTAATCAGTGTGAAGGGGGAGATTTAATCTGTGTGAAGGGGGCAGATGTAATATATGTGAAAGGGGGAGATTTAATCTGTGTGGAGGGAGGAGATTTAATCTGTAAAGGGGAAGATTTAATCTGTGTGAATGGGTGAGATTTAATCTGTGTGAAGGGGGAGATTTAATCTGTGTGGAGGGTGGAGATTTAATCTGTGTGGAGGGTGGAGATTTAATCTGTGTGGAGGGTGGAGATTTAATCTGTGTGAATGGGGAAGATTTATTCTGTAAAGGGGGAGATTTAATCTCTGTGAAGGGGGAGATTTAATCTGAGTGAAGGGGGGAGATTTAATCTGTGTGAATGGGGGAGATTTAATCTGTGTGAAGAGAAGGGAGATTTAATCTGTAATGGGTGAGATTTAATCTGTGTGAAGGGGGAGATTTAATCTGTAAAGGGGGAGAATTAGTCTGTGTGAAGGGAAGATTTAATGTGTGTGTATGGGGGGAGATTTAATCTGTGTGAAGGGGGGAGATTTAATCTGTTTGAAGCGGGAGATTTAATCTGTGTGAAGGGGGAGATTTAATTTGTGTGAAGGGGGAGATGTAATATGTGTGAAAGAGGGAGATTTAATCTGTGTGAAGGGGGGAGATTTAATCTGTGTGAATGGGGAGATTTAATCTGTGTGAAGGGGGAGATGTAATATGTGTGAATGGGAAAGATTTAATCTGTGTGACGGGGGAGATGTAATATGTGTGAAAGAGGGAGATTTAATCTGTGTGAATGGGGAGATTTAATCTGTGTGAAGGGGGAGATTTAATCTCTGTGAAGGGGGAGATTTAATCTGTGTGAAGGGGGGAGATTTAATCTGTGTGAGTGGGGGAGATTTAATCTGTGTGAAGAGAAGGGAGATTTAATCTGTAAAGGGGGAGAATTAATCTGTGTGAAGGGGGAGAATTAATCTGTGTGAAGGGGGAGATTTAATCTGTAAAGGGGGAGATTTAATCTGTGTGAAGGGGAGATTTAATTTGTGTGAAGGGGCAAGATTTAATGTGTGTGAATGGGGGAGATTTAATCTGTGTGAAGGGCGGAGATTTAATCTGTTTGAAGGGGGAGAGTTAATCTGTGTGAAGGGGAGAGTTAATCTGTGTGAAGGGGGAGATTTAATCTGTGTGAAGGGGGAGATGTAATATGTGTGAATGGGGGAGATTTAATCTGTGTGAAGGGGGAGATGTAATATGTGTGAATTGGAAAGATTTAATCTGTGTGAATGGGGAGATTTAATCTGTGTGAAGGGGGAGATTTAATCTGTGTTAAGGGGGGGAGATGTAATATATGTGAATGGGGGAGATTTAATCTGTGTGGAAGGTGGAGATTTAATCTGTAATGGGGGAGATTTAATCTGTGTGAATGGGTGAGATTTAATCTGTGTGAAGGGGGAGATTTAATCTGTGTGGAGGGTGGAGATTTAATCTGTGTGGAGGGTGGAGATTTAATCTGTGTGGAGGGTGGAGATTTAATCTGTGTGAATGGGGGAGATTTAATCTGTAAAGGGGGAGATTTAATCTATGTGAAGGGGGACATTTAATCTGTGTGAAGGGGGGAGATTTAATCTGTGTGAATGGGGGAGATTTAATCTGTGTGAAGAGAAGGGAGATTTAATCTGTAAAGGGGAGAATTAATCTGTGTGAAGGGGGAGATTTAATCTGTAAAGGGGGGGATTTAGTCTGTGTGAAGGGAAGATATTATGTGTGTGAATGGGGGTAGATTTAATCTGTGTGAAGGGGGGAGATTTAATCTGTTTGAAGGGGGAGATTTAATCTGTGTGAAGGGAGAGATTTAATTTGTGTGAAGGGGGAGATGTAATATGTGTGAAAGAGGGAGATTTAATCTGTGTGAAGGGGGGAGATTTAATCTGTGTGAATGGGGAGATTTTGTCTGTGTGAAGGGGGAGATGTAATATGTGTGAATGGGAAAGATTTAATCTGTGTGACGGGGGAGATGTAATATGAGTGAAAGAGGTAGATTTAATCTGTGTGAAGGGATGAGATTTAATCTGTGTGAAGGGTGAGATTTAATCTGTGTGAAGGGGGAGATGTAATATGTGTGAAAAAGGGAGATTTAATCTGTGTGAAGGGGGATATTTAATCTGTGTGAAGGGGGGGCGATGTAATATGTGTGAAAGGGGAAGATTTAATCTGTGTGGAGGGTGGAAATTTAATATGTATGAAGGGGGAGATTTAATCTGTATGATGTGGGAGATTTAATCTGTGTGAAGGGGGAGATTTAATCTGTGTGAAGGGGAAGGAGATTTAATCTGTAAAGTGGGAGATTTAATCTGTGTGAAGGGGGAGATGTAATATGTGTGAAAAAGGGAGATTTAATCTGTGTGAAGGGGGGAGTTTTAATCTGTGTGAATGGGGAGATTTAATCTGTGTGAAGGGGGGAGATGTAATATGTGTGAATTGGAAAGATTTAATCTGTGCGAATGGGGAGATTTAATCAGTGTGAAGGGTGAGATTTAATCTGTGTGAAGGGGGCAGATGTAATATATGTGAAAGGGGGAGATTTAATCTGTGTGGAGGGAGGAGATTTAATCTGTAAAGGGGGAGATTTAATCTGTGTGAATGGGTGAGATTTAATCTGTGTGAAGGGGGAGATTTAATCTTTGTGGAGGGTGGAGATTTAATCTGTGTGGAGGGTGGAGATTTAATCTGTGTGAATGGGGAAGATTTAATCTGTAAAGGGGGAGATTTAATCTCTGTGAAGGGGGAGATTTAATCTGTGTGAAGGGTGGAGATTTAATCTGTGTGAATGGGGGAGATTTAATCTGTGTGAAGAGAAGGGAGATTTAATCTGTAATGGGTGAGATTTAATCTGTGTGAAGGGGGAGATTTAATCTGTAAAGGGGGAGAATTAGTCTGTGTGAAGGGAAGATTTAATGTGTGTGTATGGGGGAGATTTAATCTGTGTGAAGGGGGGAGATTTAATCTGTTTGAAGGGGGAGATTTAATCTGTGTGAAGGGGAGATTTAATTTGTGTGAAGGGGGAGATGTAATATGTGTGAAAGAGGGAGATTTAATCTGTGTGAAGGGGGGAGATTTAATCTGTGTGAATGGGGAGATTTAATCTGTGTGAAGGGGGAGATGTAATATGTGTGAATGGGAAAGATTTAATCTGTGTGACGGGGGAGATGTAATATGTGTGAAAGAGGGAGATTTAATCTGTGTGAATGGGGAGATTTAATCTGTGTGAAGAGAAGGGAGATTTAATCTGTAAAGGGGAGAATTAATCTGTGTGAAGGGGGAGATTTAATCTGTAAAGGGGGGGATTTAGTCTGTGTGAAGGGAAGATATAATGTGTGTGAATGGGGGTAGATTTAATCTGTGTGAAGGGGGGAGATTTAATCTGTTTGAAGGGGGAGATTTAATCTGTGTGAAGGGGGAGATTTAATTTGTGTGAAGGGGGAGATGTAATATGTGTGAAAGAGGGAGATTTAATCTGTGTGAAGGGGAGATTTAATTTGTGTGAAGGGGGAGATGTAATATGTGTGAAAGAGGGAGATTTAATCTGTGTGAAGGGGGGAGATTTAATCTGTGTGAATGGGGAGATTTAATCTGTGTGAAGGGGGAGATGTAATATGTGTGAATGGGAAAGATTTAATCTGTGTGACGGGGGAGATGTAATATGTGTGAAAGAGGGAGATTTAATCTGTGTGAATGGGGAGATTTAATCTGTGTGAAGAGAAGGGAGATTTAATCTGTAAAGGGGAGAATTAATCTGTGTGAAGGGGGAGATTTAATCTGTAAAGGGGGGGATTTAGTCTGTGTGAAGGGAAGATATAATGTGTGTGAATGGGGGTAGATTTAATCTGTGTGAAGGGGGGAGATTTAATCTGTTTGAAGGGGGAGATTTAATCTGTGTGAAGGGGGAGATTTAATTTGTGTGAAGGGGGAGATGTAATATGTGTGAAAGAGGGAGATTTAATCTGTGTGAAGGGGGGAGATTTAATCTGTGTGAATGGGGAGATTTTGTCTGTGTGAAGGGGGAGATGTAATATGTGTGAATGGGAAAGATTTCATCTGTGTGACGGGGGAGATGTAATATGTGTGAAAGAGGGAGATTTAATCTGTCTGAAGGGATGAGATTTAATCTGTGTGAAGGGTGAGATTTAATCTGTGTGAAGGGGGAGATGTAATATGTGTGAAAAAGGGAGATTTAATCTGTGTGAAGGGGGATATTTAATCTGTGTGAAGGGGGGCGATGTAATATGTGTGAAAGGGGAAGATTTAATCTGTGTGGAGGGTGGAGATTTAATCTGTATGATGGGGGAGATTTAATCTCTGTGAAGGGAGAAGATTTAATCTGAGTGAGGGAGAGATTTAATCTGTGTGAAGGGGGAGATTTAATCTGTGTGAAGGGGAAGGAGATTTAATCTGTAAAGGGGGAGATTTAATCTGTGTGAAGGGGGAGATGTAATATGTGTGAAAAAGGGAGATTTAATCTGTGTGAAGGGGGGAGTTTTAATCTGTGTGAATGGGGAGATTTAATCTGTGTGAAGGGGGGAGATGTAATATGTGTGAATTGGAAAGATTTAATCTGTGTGAATGGGGAGATTTAATCAGTGTGAAGGGGGAGATTTAATCTGTGTGAAGGGGGCAGATGTAATATATGTGAAAGGGGGAGATTTAATCTGTGTGAAGGGGGAGATTTAATCTGTGTGGAGGGTGGAGATTTAATCTGTGTGGAGGGTGGAGATTTAATCTGTGTGGAGGGTGGAGATTTAATCTGTGTGAATGGGGAAGATTTAATCTGTAAAGGGGGAGATTTAATCTCTGTGAAGGGGGAGATTTAATCTCTGTGAAGGGGGGAGATTTAATCTGTGTGAATGGGGGAGATTTAATCTGTGTGAAGAGAAGGGAGATTTAATCTGTAATGGGTGAGATTTAATCTGTGTGAAGGGGGAGATTTAATCTGTAAAGGGGGAGAATTAGTCTGTGTGAAGGGAAGATTTAATGTGTGTGTATGGGGGGAGATTTAATCTGTGTGAAGGGGGGAGATTTAATCTGTTTGAAGGGGGAGATTTAATCTGTGTGAAGGGGGAGATGTAATATGTGTGAATGGGGGAGATTTAATCTGTATGAAGGGGAAGATGTAATATGTGTGAATTGGAAAGATTTAATCTGTGTGAAGGGGGAGATTTAATCTGTAAAGGGGGGATTTAGTCTGTGTGAAGGTAAGATATAATGTGTGTGAATGGGGGTAGATTTAATCTGTGTGAAGGGGGGAGATTTAATCTGTGTTAAGGGGGGGAGATGTAATATATGTGAATGGGGGAGATTTAATCTGTGTGGACGCTGGAGATTTAATCTGTAAAGGGGGAGATGTAATATGTGTGAATTGGAAAGATTTAATCTGTGTGAATGGGGAGATTTAATCTGTGTGAAGGGGGAGATTTAATCTGTGTTAAGGGGGGGAGATGTAATATATGTGAATGGGGGAGATTTAATCTGTGTGGACGGTGGAGATTTAATCTGTAAAGGGGGAGATTTAATCTGTGTGAATGGGTGAGATTTAATCTGTGTGAAGGGGGAGATTTAATCTGTGTGGAGGGTGGAGATTTAATCTGTGTGGAGGGTGGAGATTTAATCTGTGTGAATGGGGGAGATTTAATCTGTAAAGGGGGAGATTTAATCTATGTGAAGGGGGAGATTTAATCTGTGTGAAGGGGGGAGATTTAATCTGTGTGAATGGGGGAGATTTAATCTGTGTGAAGAGAAGGGAGATTTAATCTGTAAAGGGGAGAATTAATCTGTGTGAAGGGGGAGATTTAATCTGTAAAGGGGGGGATTTAGTCTGTGTGAAGGGAAGATATTATGTGTGTGAATGGGGGTAGATTTAATCTGTGTGAAGGGGGGAGATTTAATCTGTTTGAAGGGGGAGATTTAATCTGTGTGAAGGGAGAGATTTAATTTGTGTGAAGGGGGAGATGTAATATGTGTGAAAGAGGGAGATTTAATCTGTGTGAAGGGGGGAGATTTAATCTGTGTGAATGGGGAGATTTTGTCTGTGTGAAGGGGGAGATGTAATATGTGTGAATGGGAAAGATTTAATCTGTGTGACGGGGGAGATGTAATATGAGTGAAAGAGGTAGATTTAATCTGTGTGAAGGGATGAGATTTAATCTGTGTGAAGGGTGAGATTTAATCTGTGTGAAGGGGGAGATGTAATATGTGTGAAAAAGGGAGATTTAATCTGTGTGAAGGGGGATATTTAATCTGTGTGAAGGGGGGGCGATGTAATATGTGTGAAAGGGGAAGATTTAATCTGTGTGGAGGGTGGAAATTTAATATGTATGAAGGGGGAGATTTAGTCTGTATGATGTGGGAGATTTAATCTCTGTGAAGGGGAAGATTTAATCTGAGTGAGGGAGAGATTTAATCTGTGTGAAGGGGGAGATTTAATCTGTGTGAAGGGGAAGGAGATTTAATCTGTAAAGGGGGAGATTTAATCTGTGTGAAGGGGGCGATGTAATATGTGTGAAAAAGGGAGATTTAATCTGTGTGAAGGGGGAGTTTTAATCTGTGTGAATGGGGAGATTTAATCTGTGTGAAGGGGGGAGATGTAATATGTGTGAATTGGAAAGATTTAATCTGTGCGAATGGGGAGATTTAATCAGTGTGAAGGGTGAGATTTAATCTGTGTGAAGGGGGCAGATGTAATATATGTGAAAGGGGGAGATTTAATCTGTGTGGAGGGAGGAGATTTAATCTGTAAAGGGGGAGATTTAATCTGTGTGAATGGGTGAGATTTAATCTGTGTGAAGGGGGAGATTTAATCTTTGTGGAGGGTGGAGATTTAATCTGTGTGGAGGGTGGAGATTTAATCTGTGTGAATGGGGAAGATTTAATCTGTAAAGGGGGAGATTTAATCTCTGTGAAGGGGGAGATTTAATCTGTGTGAAGGGTGGAGATTTAATCTGTGTGAATGGGGGAGATTTAATCTGTGTGAAGAGAAGGGAGATTTAATCTGTAATGGGTGAGATTTAATCTGTGTGAAGGGGGAGATTTAATCTGTAAAGGGGGAGAATTAGTCTGTGTGAAGGGAAGATTTAATGTGTGTGTATGGGGGAGATTTAATCTGTGTGAAGGGGGGAGATTTAATCTGTTTGAAGGGGGAGATTTAATCTGTGTGAAGGGGAGATTTAATTTGTGTGAAGGGGGAGATGTAATATGTGTGAAAGAGGGAGATTTAATCTGTGTGAAGGGGGGAGATTTAATCTGTGTGAATGGGGAGATTTAATCTGTGTGAAGGGGGAGATGTAATATGTGTGAATGGGAAAGATTTAATCTGTGTGACGGGGGAGATGTAATATGTGTGAAAGAGGGAGATTTAATCTGTGTGAATGGGGAGATTTAATCTGTGTGAAGGGGGAGATGTAATATGTGTGAATGGGAAAGATTTAATCTGTGTGACGGGGGAGATGTAATATGTGTGAAAGAGGGAGATTTAATCTGTGTGAATGGGGAGATTTAATCTGTGTGAAGGGGGAGATTTAATCTCTGTGAAGGGGGAGATTTAATCTGTGTGAAGGGGGAGATTTAATCTGTGTGAATGGGGGAGATTTAATCTGTGTGAAGAGAAGGGAGATTTAATCTGTAAAGGGGGAGAATTATTCTGTGTGAAGGGGGAGATTTAATCTGTAAAGGGCGAGATTTAATCTGTGTGAAGGGGAGATTTAATTTGTGTGAAGGGGCAAGATTTAATGTGTGTGAATGGGGGAGATTTAATCTGTGTGAAGGGGGGAGATTTAATCTGTTTGAAGGGGGAGAGTTAATCTGTGTGAAGGAGGAGAGTTAATCTGTGTGAAGGGGAAGATTTAATCTGTGTGAAGGGGGAGATGTAATATGTATGAATGGGGGAGATTTAATCTGTGTCAAGGGGGAGATGTAATATGCGTGAAAGAGGGAGATTTAATCTGTGTGAAGGGGGTAAATTTAATCTGTGTGAATGGGGAGATTTAATCTGTGTGAAGGGGGGAGATGTAATATGAGTGAATTGGAAAGATTTAATCTGTGTGAATGGGGAGATTTAATCAGTGTGAAGGGGGAGATTTAATCTGTGTGAAGGGGGCAGATGTAATATATGTGAAAGGGGGAGATTTAATCTGTGTGGAGGGAGGAGATTTAATCTGTAAAGGGGAAGATTTAATCTGTGTGAATGGGTGAGATTTAATCTGTGTGAAGGGGGAGATTTAATCTGTGTGGAGGGTGGAGATTTAATCTGTGTGGAGGGTGGAGATTTAATCTGTGTGGAGGGTGGAGATTTAATCTGTGTGAATGGGGAAGATTTATTCTGTAAAGGGGGAGATTTAATCTCTGTGAAGGGGGAGATTTAATCTGAGTGAAGGGGGGAGATTTAATCTGTGTGAATGGGGGAGATTTAATCTGTGTGAAGAGAAGGGAGATTTAATCTGTAATGGGTGAGATTTAATCTGTGTGAAGGGGGAGATTTAATCTGTAAAGGGGGAGAATTAGTCTGTGTGAAGGGAAGATTTAATGTGTGTGTATGGGGGGAGATTTAATCTGTGTGAAGGGGGGAGATTTAATCTGTTTGAAGGGGGAGATTTAATCTGTGTGAAGGGGGAGATTTAATTTGTGTGAAGGGGGAGATGTAATATGTGTGAAAGAGGGAGATTTAATCTGTGTGAAGGGGGGAGATTTAATCTGTGTGAATGGGGAGATTTAATCTGTGAGAAGGGGGAGATGTAATATGTGTGAATGGGAAAGATTTAATCTGTGTGACGGGGGAGATGTAATATGTGTGAAAGAGGGAGATTTAATCTGTGTGAATGGGGAGATTTAATCTGTGTGAAGGGGGAGATTTAATCTCTGTGAAGGGGGAGATTTAATCTGTGTGAAGGGGGGAGATTTAATCTGTGTGAGTGGGGGAGATTTAATCTGTGTGAAGAGAAGGGAGATTTAATCTGTAAAGGGGGAGAATTAATCTGTGTGAAGGGGGAGAATTAATCTGTGTGAAGGGGGAGATTTAATCTGTAAAGGGGGAGATTTAATCTGTGTGAAGGGGAGATTTAATTTGTGTGAAGGGGCAAGATTTAATGTGTGTGAATGGGGGAGATTTAATCTGTGTGAAGGGCGGAGATTTAATCTGTTTGAAGGGGGAGAGTTAATCTGTGTGAAGGGGAGAGTTAATCTGTGTGAAGGGGGAGATTTAATCTGTGTGAAGGGGGAGATGTAATATGTGTGAATGGGGGAGATTTAATCTGTGTGAAGGGGGAGATGTAATATGTGTGAATTGGAAAGATTTAATCTGTGTGAATGGGGAGATTTAATCTGTGTGAAGGGGGAGATTTAATCTGTGTTAAGGGGGGGAGATGTAATATATGTGAATGGGGGAGATTTAATCTGTGTGGAAGGTGGAGATTTAATCTGTAAAGGGGGAGATTTAATCTGTGTGAATGGGTGAGATTTAATCTGTGTGAAGGGGGAGATTTAATCTGTGTGGAGGGTGGAGATTTAATCTGTGTGGAGGGTGGAGATTTAATCTGTGTGAATGGGGGAGATTTAATCTGTAAAGGGGGAGATTTAATCTCTGTGAAGGGGGAGATTTAATCTGTGTGAAGGGGGGAGATTTAATCTGTGTGAATGGGGGAGATTTAATCTGTGTGAAGAGAAGGGAGATTTAATCTGTAAAGGGGAGAATTAATCTGTGTGAAGGGGGAGATTTAATCTGTAAAGGGGGGGATTTAGTCTGTGTGAAGGGAAGATATAATGTGTGTGAATGGGGGTAGATTTAATCTGTGTGAAGGGGGGAGATTTAATCTGTTTGAAGGGGGAGATTTAATCTGTGTGAAGGGGGAGATTTAATTTGTGTGAAGGGGGAGATGTAATATGTGTGAAAGAGGGAGATTTAATCTGTGTGAAGGGGGGAGATTTAATCTGTGTGAATGGGGAGATTTTGTCTGTGTGAAGGGGGAGATGTAATATGTGTGAATGGGAAAGATTTCATCTGTGTGACGGGGGAGATGTAATATGTGTGAAAGAGGGAGATTTAATCTGTCTGAAGGGATGAGATTTAATCTGTGTGAAGGGTGAGATTTAATCTGTGTGAAGGGGGAGATGTAATATGTGTGAAAAAGGGAGATTTAATCTGTGTGAAGGGGGATATTTAATCTGTGTGAAGGGGGGCGATGTAATATGTGTGAAAGGGGAAGATTTAATCTGTGTGTAGGGTGGAGATTTAATCTGTATGATGGGGGAGATTTAATCTCTGTGAAGGGAGAAGATTTAATCTGAGTGAGGGAGAGATTTAATCTGTGTGAAGGGGAAGATTTAATCTGTGTGAAGGGGAAGGAGATTTAATCTGTAAAGGGGGAGATTTAATCTGTGTGAAGGGGGAGATGTAATATGTGTGAAAAAGGGAGATTTAATCTGTGTGAAGGGGGGAGTTTTAATCTGTGTGAATGGGGAGATTTAATCTGTGTGAAGGGGGAGATGTAATATGTGTGAATTGGAAAGATTTAATCTGTGTGAATGGGGAGATTTAATCAGTGTGAAGGGGGAGATTTAATCTGTGTGAAGGGGGCAGATGTAATATATGTGAAAGGGGGAGATTTAATCTGTGTGAAGGGGGAGATTTAATCTGTGTGGAGGGTGGAGATTTAATCTGTGTGGAGGGTGGAGATTTAATCTGTGTGGAGGGTGGAGATTTAATCTGTGTGAATGGGGAAGATTTAATCTGTAAAGGGGGAGATTTAATCTCTGTGAAGGGGGAGATTTAATCTCTGTGAAGGGGGGAGATTTAATCTGTGTGAATGGGGGAGATTTAATCTGTGTGAAGAGAAGGGAGATTTAATCTGTAATGGGTGAGATTTAATCTGTGTGAAGAGGGAGATTTAATCTGTAAAGGGGGAGAATTAGTCTGTGTGAAGGGAAGATTTAATGTGTGTGTATGGGGGGAGATTTAATCTGTGTGAAGGGGGGAGATTTAATCTGTTTGAAGGGGGAGATTTAATCTGTGTGAAGGGGGAGATGTAATATGTGTGAATGGGGGAGATTTAATCTGTATGAAGGGGAAGATGTAATATGTGTGAATTGGAAAGATTTAATCTGTGTGAATGGGGAGATTTAATCTGTGTGAAGGGGGAGATTTAATCTGTGTTAAGGGGGGGAGATGTAATATATGTGAATGGGGGAGATTTAATCTGTGTGGACGGTGGAGATTTAATCTGTAAAGGGGGAGATTTAATCTGTGTGAATGGGTGAGATTTAATCTGTGAAGGGGGAGATTTAATCTGTGTGGAGGGTGGAGATTTAATCTGTGTGGAGGGTGGAGATTTAATCTGTGTGGAGGGTGGAGATTTAATCTGTGTGAATGGGGGAGATTTAATCTGTAAAGGGGGAAATTTAATCTATGTGAAGGGGGAGATTTAATCTGTGTGAAGGGGGGAGATTTAATCTGTGTGAATGGGGGAGATTTAATCTGTGTGAAGAGAAGGGAGATTTAATCTGTAAAGGGGAGAATTAATCTGTGTGAAGGGGGAGATTTAATCTGTAAAGGGGGGGATTTAGTCTGTATGAAGGGAAGATATTATGTGTGTGAATGGGGGTAGATTTAATCTGTGTGAAGGGGGGAGATTTAATCTGTTTGAAGGGGGAGATTTAATCTGTGTGAAGGGGGAGATTTAATTTGTGTGAAGGGGGAGATGTAATATGTGTGAAAGAGGGAGATTTAATCTGTGTGAAGGGGGGAGATTTAATATGTGTGAATGGGGAGATTTTGTCTGTGTGAAGGGGGAGATGTAATATGTGTGAATGGGAAAGATTTAATCTGTGTGACGGGGGAGATGTAATATGAGTGAAAGAGGTAGATTTAATCTGTGTGAAGGGATGAGATTTAATCTGTGTGAAGGGTGAGATTTAATCTGTGTGAAGGGGGAGATGTAATATGTGTGAAAAAGGGAGATTTAATCTGTGTGAAGGGGGATATTTAATCTGTGTGAAGGGGGGGCAATGTAATATGTGTGAAAGGGGAAGATTTAATCTGTGTGGAGGGTGGAAATTTAATATGTATGAAGGGGGAGATTTAATCTGTATGATGTGGGAGATTTAATCTCTGTGAAGGGGGAAGATTTAATCTGAGTGAGGGAGAGATTTAATCTGTGTGAAGGGGGAGATTTAATCTGTGTGAAGGGGAAGGAGATTTAATCTGTAAAGGGGGAGATTTAATCTGTGTGAAGGGGGAGATGTAATATGTGTGAAAAAGGGAGATTTAATCTGTGTGAAGGGGGGAGTTTTAATCTGTGTGAATGGGGAGATTTAATCTGTGTGAAGGGGGGAGATGTAATATGTGTGAATTGGAAAGTTTTAATCTGTGCGAATGGGGAGATTTAATCAGTGTGAAGGGTGAGATTTAATCTGTGTGAAGGGGGCAGATGTAATATATGTGAAAGGGGGAGATTTAATCTGTGTGGAGGGAGGAGATTTAATCTGTAAAGGGGGAGATTTAATCTGTGTGAATGGGTGAGATTTAATCTGTGTGAAGGGGGAGATTTAATCTTTGTGGAGGGTGCAGATTTAATCTGTGTGGAGGGTGGAGATTTAATCTGTGTGAATGGGGAAGATTTAATCTGTAAAGGGGGAGATTTAATCTCTGTGAAGGGGGAGATTTAATCTGTGTGAAGGGTGGAGATTTAATCTGTGTGAATGGGGGAGATTTAATCTGTGTGAAGAGAAGGGAGATTTAATCTGTAATGGGTGAGATTTAATCTGTGTGAAGGGGGAGATTTAATCTGTAAAGGGGGAGAATTAGTCTGTGTGAAGGGAAGATTTAATGTGTGTGTATGGGGGAGATTTAATCTGTGTGAAGGGGGGATATTTAATCTGTTTGAAGGGGGAGATTTAATCTGTGTGAAGGGGAGATTTAATTTGTGTGAAGGGGGAGAAGTAATATGTGTGAAAGAGGGAGATTTAATCTGTGTGAAGGGGGGAGATTTAATCTGTGTGAATGGGGAGATTTAATCTCTGTGAAGGGGGAGATGTAATATGTGTGAATGGGAAAGATTTAATCTGTGTGACGGGGGAGATGTAATATGTGTGAAAGAGGGAGATTTAATCTGTGTGAATGGGGAGATTTAATCTGTGTGAAGGGGGAGATTTAATCTCTGTGAAGGGGGAGATTTAATCTGTGTGAAGGGGGAGATTTAATCTGTGTGAATGGGGGAGATTTAATCTGTGTGAAGAGAAGGGAGATTTAATCTGTAAAGGGGGAGAATTATTCTGTGTGAAGGGGGAGATTTAATCTGTAAAGGGCGAGATTTAATCTGTGTGAAGGGGAGATTTAATTTGTGTGAAGGGGCAAGATTTAATGTGTGTGAATGGGGGAGATTTAATCTGTGTGAAGGGGGGAGATTTAATCTGTTTGAAGGGGGAGAGTTAATCTGTGTGAAGGAGGAGAGTTAATCTGTGTGAAGGGGAAGATTTAATCTGTGTGAAGGGGGAGATGTAATATGTGTGAATGGGGGAGATTTAATCTGTGTCAAGGGGGAGATGTAATATGCGTGAAAGAGGGAGATTTAATCTGTGTGAAGGGGGTAAATTTAATCTGTGTGAATGGGGAGATTTAATCTGTGTGAAGGGGGGAGATGTAATATGTGTGAATGGGAAAGATTTAATCTGTGTGAAGGGGAAGATGTAATATGTGCGAAAGAGGGAGAGTTAATCTGTGTGAAGGGGGGAGATTTAATCTGTGTGAAGGGGGGAGATTTAATCTGTGTGAATGGGGAGATTTAATCTGTGTGAAGGGGGAGATGTAATATATGTGAATGGGGAGATTTAATCTGTGTGAAGGGGGAGATTTAATCTGTGTGAAGGGGGATATGTAATATGTGTTAATGGGGAGATTTAATATGTGTGGAGGGTGGAGATTTAATCTGTAAAAGGGGAGATTTAATCTATGTGAATGGGGGAGATTTAATCTGTAAAGGGAGAGATTTAATCTCTTTGAAGGGGAGATTTAATCTGTGTGAAGGGGGAGATATAATCTGTGTGAATGGGGGAGAATTAATCTGTGTGAAGAGAATGGAGATTTAATCTGTAAAGGGGGAGAATTAATCTGTGTGAAGGGGAGACTTAATCTGTAAAGGGGAGATTTAATCTGTGTGAAGGGGAGATTTAATTTGTGTGAAGGGGGAAGATTTAATCTGTGTGAATGGGGGAGATTTAATCTGTGTGAAGGGGGAGATTTAATCTGTTTGAAGTGGGAGATTTAATCTGTGTGAAGGGGGAGATTTAATCTGTGTGAAGGGGGAGATTTAATCTGTAAAGGGGGGGATTTAGTCTGTGTGAAGGGAAGATATTATGTGTGTGAATGGGGGTAGATTTAATCTGTGTGAAGGGGGGAGATTTAATCTGTTTGAAGGGGGAGATTTAATCTGTGTGAAGGGAGAGATTTAATTTGTGTGAAGGGGGAGATGTAATATGTGTGAAAGAGGGAGATTTAATCTGTGTGAAGGGGGGAGATTTAATCTGTGTGAATGGGGAGATTTTGTCTGTGTGAAGGGGGAGATGTAATATGTGTGAATGGGAAAGATTTAATCTGTGTGACGGGGGAGATGTAATATGAGTGAAAGAGGTAGATTTAATCTGTGTGAAGGGATGAGATTTAATCTGTGTGAAGGGTGAGATTTAATCTGTGTGAAGGGGGAGATGTAATATGTGTGAAAAAGGGAGATTTAATCTGTGTGAAGGGGGATATTTAATCTGTGTGAAGGGGGGGCGATGTAATATGTGTGAAAGGGGAAGATTTAATCTGTGTGGAGGGTGGAAATTTAATATGTATGAAGGGGGAGATTTAGTCTGTATGATGTGGGAGATTTAATCTCTGTGAAGGGGAAGATTTAATCTGAGTGAGGGAGAGATTTAATCTGTGTGAAGGGGGAGATTTAATCTGTGTGAAGGGGAAGGAGATTTAATCTGTAAAGGGGGAGATTTAATCTGTGTGAAGGGGGCGATGTAATATGTGTGAAAAAGGGAGATTTAATCTGTGTGAAGGGGGAGTTTTAATCTGTGTGAATGGGGAGATTTAATCTGTGTGAAGGGGGGAGATGTAATATGTGTGAATTGGAAAGATTTAATCTGTGCGAATGGGGAGATTTAATCAGTGTGAAGGGTGAGATTTAATCTGTGTGAAGGGGGCAGATGTAATATATGTGAAAGGGGGAGATTTAATCTGTGTGGAGGGAGGAGATTTAATCTGTAAAGGGGGAGATTTAATCTGTGTGAATGGGTGAGATTTAATCTGTGTGAAGGGGGAGATTTAATCTTTGTGGAGGGTGGAGATTTAATCTGTGTGGAGGGTGGAGATTTAATCTGTGTGAATGGGGAAGATTTAATCTGTAAAGGGGGAGATTTAATCTCTGTGAAGGGGGAGATTTAATCTGTGTGAAGGGTGGAGATTTAATCTGTGTGAATGGGGGAGATTTAATCTGTGTGAAGAGAAGGGAGATTTAATCTGTAATGGGTGAGATTTAATCTGTGTGAAGGGGGAGATTTAATCTGTAAAGGGGGAGAATTAGTCTGTGTGAAGGGAAGATTTAATGTGTGTGTATGGGGGAGATTTAATCTGTGTGAAGGGGGGAGATTTAATCTGTTTGAAGGGGGAGATTTAATCTGTGTGAAGGGGAGATTTAATTTGTGTGAAGGGGGAGATGTAATATGTGTGAAAGAGGGAGATTTAATCTGTGTGAAGGGGGGAGATTTAATCTGTGTGAATGGGGAGATTTAATCTGTGTGAAGGGGGAGATGTAATATGTGTGAATGGGAAAGATTTAATCTGTGTGACGGGGGAGATGTAATATGTGTGAAAGAGGGAGATTTAATCTGTGTGAATGGGGAGATTTAATCTGTGTGAAGGGGGAGATGTAATATGTGTGAATGGGAAAGATTTAATCTGTGTGACGGGGGAGATGTAATATGTGTGAAAGAGGGAGATTTAATCTGTGTGAATGGGGAGATTTAATCTGTGTGAAGGGGGAGATTTAATCTCTGTGAAGGGGGAGATTTAATCTGTGTGAAGGGGGAGATTTAATCTGTGTGAATGGGGGAGATTTAATCTGTGTGAAGAGAAGGGAGATTTAATCTGTAAAGGGGGAGAATTATTCTGTGTGAAGGGGGAGATTTAATCTGTAAAGGGCGAGATTTAATCTGTGTGAAGGGGAGATTTAATTTGTGTGAAGGGGCAAGATTTAATGTGTGTGAATGGGGGAGATTTAATCTGTGTGAAGGGGGGAGATTTAATCTGTTTGAAGGGGGAGAGTTAATCTGTGTGAAGGAGGAGAGTTAATCTGTGTGAAGGGGAAGATTTAATCTGTGTGAAGGGGGAGATGTAATATGTGTGAATGGGGGAGATTTAATCTGTGTCAAGGGGGAGATGTAATATGCGTGAAAGAGGGAGATTTAATCTGTGTGAAGGGGGTAAATTTAATCTGTGTGAATGGGGAGATTTAATCTGTGTGAAGGGGGGAGATGTAATATGAGTGAATTGGAAAGATTTAATCTGTGTGAATGGGGAGATTTAATCAGTGTGAAGGGGGAGATTTAATCTGTGTGAAGGGGGCAGATGTAATATATGTGAAAGGGGGAGATTTAATCTGTGTGGAGGGAGGAGATTTAATCTGTAAAGGGGAAGATTTAATCTGTGTGAATGGGTGAGATTTAATCTGTGTAAAGGGGGAGATTTAATCTGTGTGGAGGGTGGAGATTTAATCTGTGTGGAGGGTGGAGATTTAATCTGTGTGGAGGGTGGAGATTTAATCTGTGTGAATGGGGAAGATTTATTCTGTAAAGGGGGAGATTTAATCTCTGTGAAGGGGGAGATTTAATCTGAGTAAAGGGGGGAGATTTAATCTGTGTGAATGGGGGAGATTTAATCTGTGTGAAGAGAAGGGAGATTTAATCTGTAATGGGTGAGATTTAATCTGTGTGAAGGGGGAGATTTAATCTGTAAAGGGGGAGAATTAGTCTGTGTGAAGGGAAGATTTAATGTGTGTGTATGGGGGGAGATTTAATCTGTGTGAAGGGGGGAGATTTAATCTGTTTGAAGGGGGAGATTTAATCTGTGTGAAGGGGAGATTTAATTTGTGTGAAGGGGGAGATGTAATATGTGTGAAAGAGGGAGATTTAATCTGTGTGAAGGGGGGAGATTTAATCTGTGTGAATGGGGAGATTTAATCTGTGAGAAGGGGGAGATGTAATATGTGTGAATGGGAAAGATTTAATCTGTGTGACGGGGGAGATGTAATATGTGTGAAAGAGGGAGATTTAATCTGTGTGAATGGGGAGATTTAATCTGTGTGAAGGGGGAGATTTAATCTCTGTGAAGGGGGAGATTTAATCTGTGTGAAGGGGGGAGATTTAATCTGTGTGAGTGGGGGAGATTTAATCTGTGTGAAGACAAGGGAGATTTAATCTGTAAAGGGGGAGAATTAATCTGTGTGAAGGGGGAGAATTAATCTGTGTGAAGGGGGAGATTTAATCTGTAAAGGGGGAGATTTAATCTGTGTGAAGGGGAGATTTAATTTGTGTGAAGGGGCAAGATTTAATGTGTGTGAATGGGGGAGATTTAATCTGTGTGAAGGGCGGAGATTTAATCTGTTTGAAGGGGGAGAGTTAATCTGTGTGAAGGGGAGAGTTAATCTGTGTGAAGGGGGAGATTTAATCTGTGTGAAGGGGGAGATGTAATATGTGTGAATGGGGGAGATTTAATCTGTGTGAAGGGGAGATGTAATATGTGTGAATTGGAAAGATTTAATCTGTGTGAATGGGGAGATTTAATCTGTGTGAAGGGGGAGATTTAATCTGTGTTAAGGGGGGGAGATGTAATATATGTGAATGGGGGAGATTTAATCTGTGTGGAAGGTGGAGATTTAATCTGTAAAGGGGGAGATTTAATCTGTGTGAATGGGTGAGATTTAATCTGTGTGAAGGGGGAGATTTAATCTGTGTGGAGGGTGGAGATTTAATCTGTGTGGAGGGTGGAGATTTAATCTGTGTGAATGGGGGAGATTTAATCTGTAAAGGGGGAGATTTAATCTCTGTGAAGGGGGAGATTTAATCTGTGTGAAGGGGGGAGATTTAATCTGTGTGAATGGGGGAGATTTAATCTGTGTGAAGAGAAGGGAGATTTAATCTGTAAAGGGGAGAATTAATCTGTGTGAAGGGGGAGATTTAATCTGTAAAGGGGGGGATTTAGTCTGTGTGAAGGGAAGATATAATGTGTGTGAATGGGGGTAGATTTAATCTGTGTGAAGGGGGAGATTTAATCTGTTTGAAGGGGGAGATTTAATCTGTGTGAAGGGGGAGATTTAATTTGTGTGAAGGGGGAGATGTAATATGTGTGAAAGAGGGAGATTTAATCTGTGTGAAGGGGGGAGATTTAATCTGTGTGAATGGGGAGATTTTGTCTGTGTGAAGGGGGAGATGTAATATGTGTGAATGGGAAAGATTTCATCTGTGTGACGGGGGAGATGTAATATGTGTGAAAGAGGGAGATTTAATCTGTCTGAAGGTATGAGATTTAATCTGTGTGAAGGGTGAGATTTAATCTGTGTGAAGGGGGAGATGTAATATGTGTGAAAAAGGGAGATTTAATCTGTGTGAAGGGGGATATTTAATCTGTGTGAAGGGGGGCGATGTAATATGCGTGAAAGGGGAAGATTTAATCTGTGTGTAGGGTGGAGATTTAATCTGTATGATGGGGGAGATTTAATCTCTGTGAAGGGAGAAGATTTAATCTGAGTGAGGGAGAGATTTAATCTGTGTGAAGGGGAAGATTTAATCTGTGTGAAGGGGAAGGAGATTTAATCTGTAAAGGGGGAGATTTAATCTGTGTGAAGGGGGAGATGTAATATGTGTGAAAAAGGGAGATTTAATCTGTGTGAAGGGGGGAGTTTTAATCTGTGTGAATGGGGAGATTTAATCTGTGTGAAGGGGGAGATGTAATATGTGTGAATTGGAAAGATTTAATCTGTGTGAATGGGGAGATTTAATCAGTGTGAAGGGGGAGATTTAATCTGTGTGAAGGGGGCAGATGTAATATATGTGAAAGGGGGAGATTTAATCTGTGTGAAGGGGGAGATTTAATCTGTGTGGAGGGTGGAGATTTAATCTGTGTGGAGGGTGGAGATTTAATCTGTGTGGAGGGTGGAGATTTAATCTGTGTGAATGGGGAAGATTTAATCTGTAAAGGGGGAGATTTAATCTCTGTGAAGGGGGAGATTTAATCTCTGTGAAGGGGGGAGATTTAATCTGTGTGAATGGGGGAGATTTAATCTGTGTGAAGAGAAGGGAGATTTAATCTGTAATGGGTGAGATTTAATCTGTGTGAAGAGGGAGATTTAATCTGTAAAGGGGGAGAATTAGTCTGTGTGAAGGGAAGATTTAATGTGTGTGTATGGGGGGAGATTTAATCTGTGTGAAGGGGGGAGATTTAATCTGTTTGAAGGGGGAGATTTAATCTGTGTGAAGGGGGAGATGTAATATGTGTGAATGGGGGAGATTTAATCTGTATGAAGGGGAAGATGTAATATGTGTGAATTGGAAAGAATTAATCTGTGTGAATGGGGAGATTTAATCTGTGTGAAGGGGGAGATTTAATCTGTGTTAAGGGGGGGAGATGTAATATATGTGAATGGGGGAGATTTAATCTGTGTGGACGGTGGAGATTTAATCTGTAAAGGGGGAGATTTAATCTGTGTGAATGGGTGAGATTTAATCTGTGAAGGGGGAGATTTAATCTGTGTGGAGGGTGGAGATTTAATCTGTGTGGAGGGTGGAGATTTAATCTGTGTGGAGGGTGGAGATTTAATCTGTGTGAATGGGGGAGATTTAATCTGTAAAGGGGGAAATTTAATCTATGTGAAGGGGGAGATTTAATCTGTGTGAAGGGGGGAGATTTAATCTGTGTGAATGGGGGAGATTTAATCTGTGTGAAGAGAAGGGAGATTTAATCTGTAAAGGGGAGAATTAATCTGTGTGAAGGGGGAGATTTAATCTGTAAAGGGGGGGATTTAGTCTGTATGAAGGGAAGATATTATGTGTGTGAATGGGGGTAGATTTAATCTGTGTGAAGGGGGGAGATTTAATCTGTTTGAAGGGGGAGATTTAATCTGTGTGAAGGGGGAGATTTAATTTGTGTGAAGGGGGAGATGTAATATGTGTGAAAGAGGGAGATTTAATCTGTGTGAAGGGGGGAGATTTAATCTGTGTGAATGGGGAGATTTTGTCTGTGTGAAGGGGGAGATGTAATATGTGTGAATGGGAAAGATTTAATCTGTGTGACGGGGGAGATGTAATATGAGTGAAAGAGGTAGATTTAATCTGTGTGAAGGGATGAGATTTAATCTGTGTGAAGGGTGAGATTTAATCTGTGTGAAGGGGGAGATGTAATATGTGTGAAAAAGGGAGATTTAATCTGTGTGAAGGGGGATATTTAATCTGTGTGAAGGGGGGGCAATGTAATATGTGTGAAAGGGGAAGATTTAATCTGTGTGGAGGGTGGAAATTTAATATGTATGAAGGGGGAGATTTAATCTGTATGATGTGGGAGATTTAATCTCTGTGAAGGGGGAAGATTTAATCTGAGTGAGGGAGAGATTTAATCTGTGTGAAGGGGGAGATTTAATCTGTGTGAAGGGGAAGGAGATTTAATCTGTAAAGGGGGAGATTTAATCTGTGTGAAGGGGGAGATGTAATATGTGTGAAAAAGGGAGATTTAATCTGTGTGAAGGGGGGAGTTTTAATCTGTGTGAATGGGGAGATTTAATCTGTGTGAAGGGGGGAGATGTAATATGTGTGAATTGGAAAGTTTTAATCTGTGCGAATGGGGAGATTTAATCAGTGTGAAGGGTGAGATTTAATCTGTGTGAAGGGGGCAGATGTAATATATGTGAAAGGGGGAGATTTAATCTGTGTGGAGGGAGGAGATTTAATCTGTAAAGGGGGAGATTTAATCTGTGTGAATGGGTGAGATTTAATCTGTGTGAAGGGGGAGATTTAATCTTTGTGGAGGGTGCAGATTTAATCTGTGTGGAGGGTGGAGATTTAATCTGTGTGAATGGGGAAGATTTAATCTGTAAAGGGGGAGATTTAATCTCTGTGAAGGGGGAGATTTAATCTGTGTGAAGGGTGGAGATTTAATCTGTGTGAATGGGGGAGATTTAATCTGTGTGAAGAGAAGGGAGATTTAATCTGTAATGGGTGAGATTTAATCTGTGTGAAGGGGGAGATTTAATCTGTAAAGGGGGAGAATTAGTCTGTGTGAAGGGAAGATTTAATGTGTGTGTATGGGGGAGATTTAATCTGTGTGAAGGGGGGATATTTAATCTGTTTGAAGGGGGAGATTTAATCTGTGTGAAGGGGAGATTTAATTTGTGTGAAGGGGGAGAAGTAATATGTGTGAAAGAGGGAGATTTAATCTGTGTGAAGGGGGGAGATTTAATCTGTGTGAATGGGGAGATTTAATCTCTGTGAAGGGGGAGATGTAATATGTGTGAATGGGAAAGATTTAATCTGTGTGACGGGGGAGATGTAATATGTGTGAAAGAGGGAGATTTAATCTGTGTGAATGGGGAGATTTAATCTGTGTGAAGGGGGAGATTTAATCTCTGTGAAGGGGGAGATTTAATCTGTGTGAAGGGGGAGATTTAATCTGTGTGAATGGGGGAGATTTAATCTGTGTGAAGAGAAGGGAGATTTAATCTGTAAAGGGGGAGAATTATTCTGTGTGAAGGGGGAGATTTAATCTGTAAAGGGCGAGATTTAATCTGTGTGAAGGGGAGATTTAATTTGTGTGAAGGGGCAAGATTTAATGTGTGTGAATGGGGGAGATTTAATCTGTGTGAAGGGGGGAGATTTAATCTGTTTGAAGGGGGAGAGTTAATCTGTGTGAAGGAGGAGAGTTAATCTGTGTGAAGGGGAAGATTTAATCTGTGTGAAGGGGGAGATGTAATATGTGTGAATGGGGGAGATTTAATCTGTGTCAAGGGGGAGATGTAATATGCGTGAAAGAGGGAGATTTAATCTGTGTGAAGGGGGTAAATTTAATCTGTGTGAATGGGGAGATTTAATCTGTGTGAAGGGGGGAGATGTAATATGTGTGAATGGGAAAGATTTAATCTGTGTGAAGGGGAAGATGTAATATGTGCGAAAGAGGGAGAGTTAATCTGTGTGAAGGGGGGAGATTTAATCTGTGTGAAGGGGGGAGATTTAATCTGTGTGAATGGGGAGATTTAATCTGTGTGAAGGGGGGAGATGTAATATATGTGAATGGGGAGATTTAATCTGTGTGAAGGGGGAGATTTAATCTGTGTGAAGGGGGATATGTAATATGTGTTAATGGGGAGATTTAATATGTGTGGAGGGTGGAGATTTAATCTGTAAAAGGGGAGATTTAATCTATGTGAATGGGGGAGATTTAATCTGTAAAGGGAGAGATTTAATCTCTTTGAAGGGGAGATTTAATCTGTGTGAAGGGGGAGATATAATCTGTGTGAATGGGGGAGAATTAATCTGTGTGAAGAGAATGGAGATTTAATCTGTAAAGGGGGAGAATTAATCTGTGTGAAGGGGAGACTTAATCTGTAAAGGGGAGATTTAATCTGTGTGAAGGGGAGATTTAATTTGTGTGAAGGGGGAAGATTTAATCTGTGTGAATGGGGGAGATTTAATCTGTGTGAAGGGGGAGATTTAATCTGTTTGAAGTGGGAGATTTAATCTGTGTGAAGGGGGAGATTTAATCTGTGTGAAGGGGGAGATGTAATATGTGTGAATGGGGGAGATTTAATGTGTGTGAAGGGGGAGATGTAATATGTGTGAAAGACGGAGATTTAATCTGTGTGAAGGGGGGAGATTTAATCTGTGTGAATGGGGAGATTTAATCTGTTTGAGGGGGAGAGATTTAATCTGTGTGAAGGGCGAGATTTAATATGTGTGAAGTGGGAGATGTAATATATGTGAATGGGGGAGATTTAATTTGTGTGGAGGGTGGAGATTTATTCTGTAAAGGGGGAAATTTAATCTGTGTGAATGGGGGAGATTTAATCTGTGTGAATGGGGGAGATTTAATCTGTGTGAAGAGGAGGGAGATTTAATCTGTAAAGGGGGAGATTTAATCTGTGTGAAGGGGAGGCAGATTTAATCTGTAAAGGGGGAAATTTAATCTGTGTGAAGGGGGGGCGATGTAATATGTGTGAAAGGGGAAGATTTAATCTGTGAGGAGGGTGGAGATTTAACCTGTATGAAGGGGGAGATTTAATCTGTATGATGGGGGAGATTTAATCTCTGTGAAGGGGGAAGATTTAATCTGAGTGTGTGGGAGATTTAATCTGTGTGAAGGGGGAGATTTAATCTGTGTGAAGGGAAAGGAGATTTAATCTGCAAAGGGTGAGATTTAATCTGTGTGAAGGGGGAGATGTAATATGTGTGAAAAAGGGAGATTTAATCTGTGTGAAGGGGGAGATTTAATCTGTGTGAAGGGGGGGCGATGTAATATGTGTGAAAGGGGAAGATTTAATCTGTGTGGAGGGTGAAGATTTAATCTGTATGAAGGGGGAGATTTAATCTGTATGATGGGGGAGATTTAATCTCTGTGAAGGGGGAAGATTTAATCTGTGTGAGGGGGAGATTTAATCTGTGTGAAGGGGAAGGAGATTTAATCTGTAAAGGGGGAGATTTAATCTGTGTGAAGGGGGAGATGTAATATGTGTGAAAAAGGGAGATTAAATCTGTGTGAAGAGAAGGGAGATTTAATCTGTAAAGGGGGAGAATTAATCTGTGTGAAGGGGAGACTTAATCTGTAAAGGGGAGATTTAATCTTTGTGAAGGGGAGATTTAATTTGTGTGAAGGGGGAAGATTTAATCTGTGTGAATGGGGGAGATTTAATCTGTGTGAAGGGGGAGATTTAATCTGTTTGAAGTGGGAGATTTAATCTGTGTGAAGGGGGAGATTTAATCTGTGTGAAGGGGGAGATGTAATATGTGTGAATGGGGGAGATTTAATGTGTGTGAAGGGGGAGATGTAATATGTGTGAAAGACGGAGATTTAATCTGTGTGAAGGGGGCAGATTTAATCTGTGTGAATGGGGAGATTTAATCTGTGTGAAGAGGGAAGATGTAATATGTGTGAATTGGAAAGATTTAATCTGTGTGAATGGGGAGATTTAATCTGTTTGAGGGGGGGAGATTTAATCTGTGTGAAGGGCGAGATTTAATATGTGTGAAGGGGGAGATGTAATATATGTGAATGGGGGAGATTTAATTTGTGTGGAGGGTGGAGATTTATTCTGTAAAGGGGGAAATTTAATCTGTATGAATGGGGGAGATTTAATCTGTGTGAATGGGGGAGATTTAATCTGTGTGAAGACGAGGGAGATTTAATCTGTAAAGGGGGAGATTTAATCTGTGTGAAGGGGGGGCGATGTAATATGTGTGAAAGGGGAAGATTTAATCTGTGTGGAGGGTGGAGATTTAATCTGTATGAAGGGGGAGATTTAATCTGTATGTTGGGGGAGATTTAATCTCTGTGAAGGGGGGAAGATTTAATCTGAGTGTGTGGGAGATTTAATCTGTGTGAAGGGGGAGATTTAATCTGTGTGAAGGGAAAGGAGATTTAATCTGCAAAGGGTGAGATTTAATCTGTGTGAAGGGGGAGATGTAATATGTGTGAAAAAGGGAGATTTAATCTGTGTGAAGGGGGAGATTTAATCTGTGTGAAGGGGGGGCGATGTAATATGTGTGAAAGGGGAAGATTTAATCTGTGTGGAGGGTGGAGATTTAATCTGTATGAAGGGGGAGATTTAATCTGTATGATGGGGGAGATTTAATCTCTGTGAAGGGGGAAGATTTAATCTGAGTGAGGGGGAGATTTAATCTGTGTGAAGGGGAGATTTAATCTGTGTGAAGGGGAAGGAGATTTAATCTGTAAAGGGGGAGATCTGTGTGAAGGGGGAGATGTAATATGTGTGAAAAAGGGAGATTTAATCTGTGTGAAGGGGGGAGTTTTAATCTGTGTGAATGGGGAGATTTAATCTGTGTGAAGGGGGAGATGTAATATGTGTGAATTGGAAAGATTTAATCTGTGTGAATGGGGAGATTTAATCTGTGTGGAGGGTGGAGATTTAATCTGTGTGGAGGGTGGAGATTTAATCTGTGTGGAGGGTGGAGATTTAATCTGTGTGAATGGGGAAGATTTAATCTGTAAAGGGGGAGATTTAATCTCTGTGAAGGGGGAGATTTAATCTCTGTGAAGGGGGGAGATTTAATCTGTGTGAATGGGGGAGATTTAATCTGTGTGAAGAGAAGGGAGATTTAATCTGTAATGGGTGAGATTTAATCTGTGTGAAGGGGGAGATTTAATCTGTAAAGGGGGAGAATTAGTCTGTGTGAAGGGAAGATTTAATGTGTGTGTATGGGGGGAGATTTAATCTGTGTGAAGGGGGGAGATTTAATCTGTTTGAAGGGGGAGATTTAATCTGTGTGAAGGGGGAGATGTAATATGTGTGAATGGGGGAGATTTAATCTGTGTGAAGGGGAAGATGTAATATGTGTGAATTGGAAAGATTTAATCTGTGTGAATGGGGAGATTTAATCTGTGTGAAGGGGGAGATTTAATCTGTGTTAAGGGGGGGAGATGTAATATATGTGAATGGGGGAGATTTAATCTGTGTGGACGGTGGAGATTTAATCTGTAAAGGGGGAGATTTAATCTGTGTGAATGGATGAGATTTAATCTGTGTGAAGGGGGAGATTTAATCTGTGTGGAGGGTGGAGATTTAATCTGTGTGGAGGGTGGAGATTTAATCTGTGTGGAGGGTGGAGATTTAATCTGTGTGAATGGGGGAGATTTAATCTGTAAAGGGGGAGATTTAATCTATGTGAAGGGGGAGATTTAATCTGTGTGAAGGGGGGAGATTTAATCTGTGTGAATGGGGGAGATTTAATCTGTGTGAAGAGAAGGGAGATTTAATCTGTAAAGGGGAGAATTAATCTGTGTGAAGGGGGAGATTTAATCTGTAAAGGGGGGGATTTAGTCTGTGTGAAGGGAAGATATTATGTGTGTGAATGGGGGTAGATTTAATCTGTGTGAAGGGGGGAGATTTAATCTGTTTGAAGGGGGAGATTTAATCTGTGTGAAGGGAGAGATTTAATTTGTGTGAAGGGGGAGATGTAATATGTGTGAAAGAGGGAGATTTAATCTGTGTGAAGGGGGGAGATTTAATCTGTGTGAATGGGGAGATTTTGTCTGTGTGAAGGGGGAGATGTAATATGTGTGAATGGGAAAGATTTAATCTGTGTGACGGGGGAGATGTAATATGAGTGAAAGAGGTAGATTTAATCTGTGTGAAGGGATGAGATTTAATCTGTGTGAAGGGTGAGATTTAATCTGTGTGAAGGGGGAGATGTAATATGTGTGAAAAAGAGAGATTTAATCTGTGTGAAGGGGGATATTTAATCTGTGTGAAGGGGGGGCGATGTAATATGTGTGAAAGGGGAAGATTTAATCTGTGTGGAGGGTGGAAATTTAATATGTATGAAGGGGGAGATTTAGTCTGTATGATGTGGGAGATTTAATCTCTGTGAAGGGGAAGATTTAATCTGAGTGAGGGAGAGATTTAATCTGTGTGAAGGGGGAGATTTAATCTGTGTGAAGGGGAAGGAGATTTAATCTGTAAAGGGGGAGATTTAATCTGTGTGAAGGGGGCGATGTAATATGTGTGAAAAAGGGAGATTTAATCTGTGTGAAGGGGGAGTTTTAATCTGTGTGAATGGGGAGATTTAATCTGTGTGAAGGGGGGAGATGTAATATGTGTGAATTGGAAAGATTTAATCTGTGCGAATGGGGAGATTTAATCAGTGTGAAGGGTGAGATTTAATCTGTGTGAAGGGGGCAGATGTAATATATGTGAAAGGGGGAGATTTAATCTGTGTGGAGGGAGGAGATTTAATCTGTAAAGGGGGAGATTTAATCTGTGTGAATGGGTGAGATTTAATCTGTGTGAAGGGGGAGATTTAATCTTTGTGGAGGGTGGAGATTTAATCTGTGTGGAGGGTGGAGATTTAATCTGTGTGAATGGGGAAGATTTAATCTGTAAAGGGGGAGATTTAATCTCTGTGAAGGGGGAGATTTAATCTGTGTGAAGGGTGGAGATTTAATCTGTGTGA
Organism: Phyllobates terribilis; assembly: GCF_046119375.1. Lineage (NCBI taxonomy): Eukaryota > Metazoa > Chordata > Amphibia > Anura > Dendrobatidae > Phyllobates > Phyllobates terribilis. The sequence goes on from NW_027362768.1 coordinate 150,744,898, forward strand.
ATGGGGGAGATTTAATCTGTGTGAAGAGAAGGGAGATTTAATCTGTAATGGGTGAGATTTAATCTGTGTGAAGGGGGAGATTTAATCTGTAAAGGGGGAGAATTAGTCTGTGTGAAGGGAAGATTTAATGTGTGTGTATGGGGGAGATTTAATCTGTGTGAAGGGGGGAGATTTAATCTGTTTGAAGGGGGAGATTTAATCTGTGTGAAGGGGAGATTTAATTTGTGTGAAGGGGGAGATGTAATATGTGTGAAAGAGGGAGATTTAATCTGTGTGAAGGGGGGAGATTTAATCTGTGTGAATGGGGAGATTTAATCTGTGTGAAGGGGGAGATGTAATATGTGTGAATGGGAAAGATTTAATCTGTGTGACGGGGGAGATGTAATATGTGTGAAAGAGGGAGATTTAATCTGTGTGAATGGGGAGATTTAATCTGTGTGAAGGGGGAGATGTAATATGTGTGAATGGGAAAGATTTAATCTGTGTGACGGGGGAGATGTAATATGTGTGAAAGAGGGAGATTTAATCTGTGTGAATGGGGAGATTTAATCTGTGTGAAGGGGGAGATTTAATCTCTATGAAGGGGGAGATTTAATCTGTGTGAAGGGGGAGATTTAATCTGTGTGAATGGGGGAGATTTAATCTGTGTGAAGAGAAGGGAGATTTAATCTGTAAAGGGGGAGAATTATTCTGTGTGAAGGGGGAGATTTAATCTGTAAAGGGCGAGATTTAATCTGTGTGAAGGGGAGATTTAATTTGTGTGAAGGGGCAAGATTTAATGTGTGTGAATGGGGGAGATTTAATCTGTGTGAAGGGGGGAGATTTAATCTGTTTGAAGGGGGAGAGTTAATCTGTGTGAAGGAGGAGAGTTAATCTGTGTGAAGGGGAAGATTTAATCTGTGTGAAGGGGGAGATGTAATATGTGTGAATGGGGGAGATTTAATCTGTGTCAAGGGGGAGATGTAATATGCGTGAAAGAGGGAGATTTAATCTGTGTGAAGGGGGTAAATTTAATCTGTGTGAATGGGGAGATTTAATCTGTGTGAAGGGGGGAGATGTAATATGAGTGAATTGGAAAGATTTAATCTGTGTGAATGGGGAGATTTAATCAGTGTGAAGGGGGAGATTTAATCTGTGTGAAGGGGGCAGATGTAATATATGTGAAAGGGGGAGATTTAATCTGTGTGGAGGGAGGAGATTTAATCTGTAAAGGGGAAGATTTAATCTGTGTGAATGGGTGAGATTTAATCTGTGTGAAGGGGGAGATTTAATCTGTGTGGAGGGTGGAGATTTAATCTGTGTGGAGGGTGGAGATTTAATCTGTGTGGAGGGTGGAGATTTAATCTGTGTGAATGGGGAAGATTTATTCTGTAAAGGGGGAGATTTAATCTCTGTGAAGGGGGAGATTTAATCTGAGTGAAGGGGGGAGATTTAATCTGTGTGAATGGGGGAGATTTAATCTGTGTGAAGAGAAGGGAGATTTAATCTGTAATGGGTGAGATTTAATCTGTGTGAAGGGGGAGATTTAATCTGTAAAGGGGGAGAATTAGTCTGTGTGAAGGGAAGATTTAATGTGTGTGTATGGGGGGAGATTTAATCTGTGTGAAGGGGGGAGATTTAATCTGTTTGAAGGGGGAGATTTAATCTGTGTGAAGGGGGAGATTTAATTTGTGTGAAGGGGGAGATGTAATATGTGTGAAAGAGGGAGATTTAATCTGTGTGAAGGGGGGAGATTTAATCTGTGTTAATGGGGAGATTTAATCTGTGAGAAGGGGGAGATGTAATATGTGTGAATGGGAAAGATTTAATCTGTGTGACGGGGGAGATGTAATATGTGTGAAAGAGGGAGATTTAATCTGTGTGAATGGGGAGATTTAATCTGTGTGAAGGGGGAGATTTAATCTCTGTGAAGGGGGAGATTTAATCTGTGTGAAGGGGGAGATTTAATCTGTGTGAATGGGGGAGATTTAATCTGTGTGAAGAGAAGGGAGATTTAATCTGTAAAGGGGGAGAATTATTCTGTGTGAAGGGGGAGATTTAATCTGTAAAGGGCGAGATTTAATCTGTGTGAAGGGGAGATTTAATTTGTGTGAAGGGGCAAGATTTAATGTGTGTGAATGGGGGAGATTTAATCTGTGTGAAGGGGGGGAGATTTAATCTGTTTGAAGGGGGAGAGTTAATCTGTGTGAAGGAGGAGAGTTAATCTGTGTGAAGGGGAAGATTTAATCTGTGTGAAGGGGGAGATGTAATATGTGTGAATGGGGGAGATTTAATCTGTGTCAAGGGGGAGATGTAATATGCGTGAAAGAGGGAGATTTAATCTGTGTGAAGGGGGTAAATTTAATCTGTGTGAATGGGGAGATTTAATCTGTGTGAAGGGGGGAGATGTAATATGTGTGAATGGGAAAGATTTAATCTGTGTGAAGGGGAAGATGTAATATGTGCGAAAGAGGGAGAGTTAATCTGTGTGAAGGGGGGAGATTTAATCTGTGTGAAGGGGGGAGATTTAATCTGTGTGAATGGGGAGATTTAATCTGTGTGAAGGGGGGAGATGTAATATATGTGAATGGGGAGATTTAATCTGTGTGAAGGGGGAGATTTAATCTGTGTGAAGGGGGATATGTAATATGTGTTAATGGGGAGATTTAATATGTGTGGAGGGTGGAGATTTAATCTGTAAAAGGGGAGATTTAATCTATGTGAATGGGGGAGATTTAATCTGTAAAGGGAGAGATTTAATCTCTTTGAAGGGGAGATTTAATCTGTGTGAAGGGGGAGATATAATCTGTGTGAATGGGGGAGAATTAATCTGTGTGAAGAGAATGGAGATTTAATCTGTAAAGGGGGAGAATTAATCTGTGTGAAGGGGAGACTTAATCTGTAAAGGGGAGATTTAATCTGTGTGAAGGGGAGATTTAATTTGTGTGAAGGGGGAAGATTTAATCTGTGTGAATGGGGGAGATTTAATCTGTGTGAAGGGGGAGATTTAATCTGTTTGAAGTGGGAGATTTAATCTGTGTGAAGGGGGAGATTTAATCTGTGTGAAGGGGGAGATGTAATATGTGTGAATGGGGGAGATTTAATGTGTGTGAAGGGGGAGATGTAATATGTGTGAAAGACGGAGATTTAATCTGTGTGAAGGGGGGAGATTTAATCTGTGTGAATGGGGAGATTTAATCTGTTTGAGGGGGAGAGATTTAATCTGTGTGAAGGGCGAGATTTAATATGTGTGAAGTGGGAGATGTAATATATGTGAATGGGGGAGATTTAATTTGTGTGGAGGGTGGAGATTTATTCTGTAAAGGGGGAAATTTAATCTGTGTGAATGGGGGAGATTTAATCTGTGTGAATGGGGGAGATTTAATCTGTGTGAAGAGGAGGGAGATTTAATCTGTAAAGGGGGAGATTTAATCTGTGTGAAGGGGAGGCAGATTTAATCTGTAAAGGGGGAAATTTAATCTGTGTGAAGGGGGGGCGATGTAATATGTGTGAAAGGGGAAGATTTAATCTGTGAGGAGGGTGGAGATTTAACCTGTATGAAGGGGGAGATTTAATCTGTATGATGGGGGAGATTTAATCTCTGTGAAGGGGGAAGATTTAATCTGAGTGTGTGGGAGATTTAATCTGTGTGAAGGGGGAGATTTAATCTGTGTGAAGGGAAAGGAGATTTAATCTGCAAAGGGTGAGATTTAATCTGTGTGAAGGGGGAGATGTAATATGTGTGAAAAAGGGAGATTTAATCTGTGTGAAGGGGGAGATTTAATCTGTGTGAAGGGGGGGCGATGTAATATGTGTGAAAGGGGAAGATTTAATCTGTGTGGAGGGTGAAGATTTAATCTGTATGAAGGGGGAGATTTAATCTGTATGATGGGGGAGATTTAATCTCTGTGAAGGGGGAAGATTTAATCTGAGTGAGGGGGAGATTTAATCTGTGTGAAGGGGGAGATTTAATCTGTGTGAAGGGGAAGGAGATTTAATCTGTAAAGGGGGAGATTTAATCTGTGTGAAGGGGGAGATGTAATATGTGTGAAAAAGGGAGATTAAATCTGTGTGAAGAGAAGGGAGATTTAATCTGTAAAGGGGGAGAATTAATCTGTGTGAAGGGGAGACTTAATCTGTAAAGGGGAGATTTAATCTTTGTGAAGGGGAGATTTAATTTGTGTGAAGGGGGAAGATTTAATCTGTGTGAATGGGGGAGATTTAATCTGTGTGAAGGGGGAGATTTAATCTGTTTGAAGTGGGAGATTTAATCTGTGTGAAGGGGGAGATTTAATCTGTGTGAAGGGGGAGATGTAATATGTGTGAATGGGGGAGATTTAATGTGTGTGAAGGGGGAGATGTAATATGTGTGAAAGACGGAGATTTAATCTGTGTGAAGGGGGCAGATTTAATCTGTGTGAATGGGGAGATTTAATCTGTGTGAAGAGGGAAGATGTAATATGTGTGAATTGGAAAGATTTAATCTGTGTGAATGGGGAGATTTAATCTGTTTGAGGGGGGGAGATTTAATCTGTGTGAAGGGCGAGATTTAATATGTGTGAAGGGGGAGATGTAATATATGTGAATGGGGGAGATTTAATTTGTGTGGAGGGTGGAGATTTATTCTGTAAAGGGGGAAATTTAATCTGTGTGAATGGGGGAGATTTAATCTGTGTGAATGGGGGAGATTTAATCTGTGTGAAGAGGAGGGAGATTTAATCTGTAAAGGGGGAGATTTAATCTGTGTGAAGGGGAGGCAGATTTAATCTGTAAAGGCGGAAATTTAATCTGTGTGAAGGGGGGGCGATGTAATATGTGTGAAAGCGGAAGATTTAATCTGTGTGGAGGGTGGAGATTTAATCTGTATGAAGGGGGAGATTTAATCTGTATGATGGGGGAGATTTAATCTCTGTGAAGGGGGGAAGATTTAATCTGAGTGTGTGGGAGATTTAATCTGTGTGAAGGGGGAGATTTAATCTGTGTGAAGGGAAAGGAGATTTAATCTGCAAAGGGTGAGATTTAATCTGTGTGAAGGGGGAGATGTAATATGTGTGAAAAAGGGAGATTTAATCTGTGTGAAGGGGGAGATTTAATCTGTGTGAAGGGGGGGCGATGTAATATGTGTGAAAGGGGAAGATTTAATCTGTGTGGAGGGTGGAGATTTTATCTGTATGAAGGGGGAGATTTAATCTGTATGATGGGGGAGATTTAATCTCTGTGAAGGGGGAAGATTTAATCTGAGTGAGGGGGAGATTTAATCTGTGTGAAGGGGAGATTTAATCTGTGTGAAGGGGAAGGAGATTTAATCTGTAAAGGGGGAGATCTGTGTGAAGGGGGAGATGTAATATGTGTGAAAAAGGGAGATTTAATCTGTGTGAAGGGGGGAGTTTTAATCTGTGTGAATGGGGAGATTTAATCTGTGTGAAGGGGGAGATGTAATATGTGTGAATTGAAAAGATTTAATCTGTGTGAATGGGGAGATTTAATCTGTGTGGAGGGTGGAGATTTAATCTGTGTGGAGGGTGGAGATTTAATCTGTGTGGAGGGTGGAGATTTAATCTGTGTGAATGGGGAAGATTTAATCTGTAAAGGGGGAGATTTAATCTCTGTGAAGGGGGAGATTTAATCTCTGTGAAGGGGGGAGATTTAATCTGTGTGAATGGGGGAGATTTAATCTGTGTGAAGAGAAGGGAGATTTAATCTGTAATGGGTGAGATTTAATCTGTGTGAAGGGGGAGATTTAATCTGTAAAGGGGGAGAATTAGTCTGTGTGAAGGGAAGATTTAATGTGTGTGTATGGGGGGAGATTTAATCTGTGTGAAGGGGGGAGATTTAATCTGTTTGAAGGGGGAGATTTAATCTGTGTGAAGGGGGAGATGTAATATGTGTGAATGGGGGAGATTTAATCTGTGTGAAGGGGAAGATGTAATATGTGTGAATTGGAAAGATTTAATCTGTGTGAATGGGGAGATTTAATCTGTGTGAAGGGGGAGATTTAATCTGTGTTAAGGGGGGGAGATGTAATATATGTGAATGGGGGAGATTTAATCTGTGTGGACGGTGGAGATTTAATCTGTAAAGGGGGAGATTTAATCTGTGTGAATGGGTGAGATTTAATCTGTGTGAAGGGGGAGATTTAATCTGTGTGGAGGGTGGAGATTTAATCTGTGTGGAGGGTGGAGATTTAATCTGTGTGGAGGGTGGAGATTTAATCTGTGTGAATGGGGGAGATTTAATCTGTAAAGGGGGAGATTTAATCTATGTGAAGGGGGAGATTTAATCTGTGTGAAGGGGGGAGATTTAATCTGTGTGAATGGGGGAGATTTAATCTGTGTGAAGAGAAGGGAGATTTAATCTGTAAAGGGGAGAATTAATCTGTGTGAAGGGGGAGATTTAATCTGTAAAGGGGGGGATTTAGTCTGTGTGAAGGGAAGATATTATGTGTGTGAATGGGGGTAGATTTAATCTGTGTGAAGGGGGGAGATTTAATCTGTTTGAAGGGGGAGATTTAATCTGTGTGAAGGGAGAGATTTAATTTGTGTGAAGGGGGAGATGTAATATGTGTGAAAGAGGGAGATTTAATCTGTGTGAAGGGGGGAGATTTAATCTGTGTGAATGGGGAGATTTTGTCTGTGTGAAGGGGGAGATGTAATATGTGTGAATGGGAAAGATTTAATCTGTGTGACGGGGGAGATGTAATATGAGTGAAAGAGGTAGATTTAATCTGTGTGAAGGGATGAGATTTAATCTGTGTGAAGGGTGAGATTTAATCTGTGTGAAGGGGGAGATGTAATATGTGTGAAAAAGGGAGATTTAATCTGTGTGAAGGGGGATATTTAATCTGTGTGAAGGGGGGGCGATGTAATATGTGTGAAAGGGGAAGATTTAATCTGTGTGGAGGGTGGAAATTTAATATGTATGAAGGGGGAGATTTAGTCTGTATGATGTGGGAGATTTAATCTCTGTGAAGGGGAAGATTTAATCTGAGTGAGGGAGAGATTTAATCTGTGTGAAGGGGGAGATTTAATCTGTGTGAAGGGGAAGGAGATTTAATCTGTAAAGGGGGAGATTTAATCTGTGTGAAGGGGGCGATGTAATATGTGTGAAAAAGGGAGATTTAATCTGTGTGAAGGGGGAGTTTTAATCTGTGTGAATGGGGAGATTTAATCTGTGTGAAGGGGGGAGATGTAATATGTGTGAATTGGAAAGATTTAATCTGTGCGAATGGGGAGATTTAATCAGTGTGAAGGGTGAGATTTAATCTGTGTGAAGGGGGCAGATGTAATATATGTGAAAGGGGGAGATTTAATCTGTGTGGAGGGAGGAGATTTAATCTGTAAAGGGGGAGATTTAATCTGTGTGAATGGGTGAGATTTAATCTGTGTGAAGGGGGAGATTTAATCTTTGTGGAGGGTGGAGATTTAATCTGTGTGGAGGGTGGAGATTTAATCTGTGTGAATGGGGAAGATTTAATCTGTAAAGGGGGAGATTTAATCTCTGTGAAGGGGGAGATTTAATCTGTGTGAAGGGTGGAGATTTAATCTGTGTGAATGGGGGAGATTTAATCTGTGTGAAGAGAAGGGAGATTTAATCTGTAATGGGTGAGATTTAATCTGTGTGAAGGGGGAGATTTAATCTGTAAAGGGGGAGAATTAGTCTGTGTGAAGGGAAGATTTAATGTGTGTGTATGGGGGAGATTTAATCTGTGTGAAGGGGGGAGATTTAATCTGTTTGAAGGGGGAGATTTAATCTGTGTGAAGGGGAGATTTAATTTGTGTGAAGGGGGAGATGTAATATGTGTGAAAGAGGGAGATTTAATCTGTGTGAAGGGGGGAGATTTAATCTGTGTGAATGGGGAGATTTAATCTGTGTGAAGGGGGAGATGTAATATGTGTGAATGGGAAAGATTTAATCTGTGTGACGGGGGAGATGTAATATGTGTGAAAGAGGGAGATTTAATCTGTGTGAATGGGGAGATTTAATCTGTGTGAAGGGGGAGATGTAATATGTGTGAATGGGAAAGATTTAATCTGTGTGACGGGGGAGATGTAATATGTGTGAAAGAGGGAGATTTAATCTGTGTGAATGGGGAGATTTAATCTGTGTGAAGGGGGAGATTTAATCTCTGTGAAGGGGGAGATTTAATCTGTGTGAAGGGGGAGATTTAATCTGTGTGAATGGGGGAGATTTAATCTGTGTGAAGAGAAGGGAGATTTAATCTGTAAAGGGGGAGAATTATTCTGTGTGAAGGGGGAGATTTAATCTGTAAAGGGCGAGATTTAATCTGTGTGAAGGGGAGATTTAATTTGTGTGAAGGGGCAAGATTTAATGTGTGTGAATGGGGGAGATTTAATCTGTGTGAAGGGGGGAGATTTAATCTGTTTGAAGGGGGAGAGTTAATCTGTGTGAAGGAGGAGAGTTAATCTGTGTGAAGGGGAAGATTTAATCTGTGTGAAGGGGGAGATGTAATATGTGTGAATGGGGGAGATTTAATCTGTGTCAAGGGGGAGATGTAATATGCGTGAAAGAGGGAGATTTAATCTGTGTGAAGGGGGTAAATTTAATCTGTGTGAATGGGGAGATTTAATCTGTGTGAAGGGGGGAGATGTAATATGAGTGAATTGGAAAGATTTAATCTGTGTGAATGGGGAGATTTAATCAGTGTGAAGGGGGAGATTTAATCTGTGTGAAGGGGGCAGATGTAATATATGTGAAAGGGGGAGATTTAATCTGTGTGGAGGGAGGAGATTTAATCTGTAAAGGGGAAGAATTAATCTGTGTGAATGGGTGAGATTTAATCTGTGTGAAGGGGGAGATTTAATCTGTGTGGAGGGTGGAGATTTAATCTGTGTGGAGGGTGGAGATTTAATCTGTGTGGAGGGTGGAGATTTAATCTGTGTGAATGGGGAAGATTTATTCTGTAAAGGGGGAGATTTAATCTCTGTGAAGGGGGAGATTTAATCTGAGTGAAGGGGGGAGATTTAATCTGTGTGAATGGGGGAGATTTAATCTGTGTGAAGAGAAGGGAGATTTAATCTGTAATGGGTGAGATTTAATCTGTGTGAAGGGGGAGATTTAATCTGTAAAGGGGGAGAATTAGTCTGTGTGAAGGGAAGATTTAATGTGTGTGTATGGGGGGAGATTTAATCTGTGTGAAGGGGGGAGATTTAATCTGTTTGAAGGGGGAGATTTAATCTGTGTGAAGGGGGAGATTTAATTTGTGTGAAGGGGGAGATGTAATATGTGTGAAAGAGGGAGATTTAATCTGTGTGAAGGGGGGAGATTTAATCTGTGTGAATGGGGAGATTTAATCTGTGAGAAGGGGGAGATGTAATATGTGTGAATGGGAAAGATTTAATCTGTGTGACGGGGGAGATGTAATATGTGTGAAAGAGGGAGATTTAATCTGTGTGAATGGGGAGATTTAATCTGTGTGAAGGGGGAGATTTAATCTCTGTGAAGGGGGAGATTTAATCTGTGTGAAGGGGGGAGATTTAATCTGTGTGAGTGGGGGAGATTTAATCTGTGTGAAGAGAAGGGAGATTTAATCTGTAAAGGGGGAGAATTAATCTGTGTGAAGGGGGAGAATTAATCTGTGTGAAGGGGGAGATTTAATCTGTAAAGGGGGAGATTTAATCTGTGTGAAGGGGAGATTTAATTTGTGTGAAGGGGCAAGATTTAATGTGTGTGAATGGGGGAGATTTAATCTGTGTGAAGGGCGGAGATTTAATCTGTTTGAAGGGGGAGAGTTAATCTGTGTGAAGGGGAGAGTTAATCTGTGTGAAGGGGGAGATTTAATCTGTGTGAAGGGGGAGATGTAATATGTGTGAATGGGGGAGATTTAATCTGTGTGAAGGGGGAGATGTAATATGTGTGAATTGGAAAGATTTAATCTGTGTGAATGGGGAGATTTAATCTGTGTGAAGGGGGAGATTTAATCTGTGTTAAGGGGGGGAGATGTAATATATGTGAATGGGGGAGATTTAATCTGTGTGGAAGGTGGAGATTTAATCTGTAAAGGGGGAGATTTAATCTGTGTGAATGGGTGAGATTTAATCTGTGTGAAGGGGGAGATTTAATCTGTGTGGAGGGTGGAGATTTAATCTGTGTGGAGGGTGGAGATTTAATCTGTGTGAATGGGGGAGATTTAATCTGTAAAGGGGGAGATTTAATCTCTGTGAAGGGGGAGATTTAATCTGTGTGAAGGGGGGAGATTTAATCTGTGTGAATGGGGGAGATTTAATCTGTGTGAAGAGAAGGGAGATTTAATCTGTAAAGGGGAGAATTAATCTGTGTGAAGGGGGAGATTTAATCTGTAAAGGGGGGGATTTAGTCTGTGTGAAGGGAAGATATAATGTGTGTGAATGGGGGTAGATTTAATCTGTGTGAAGGGGGGAGATTTAATCTGTTTGAAGGGGGAGATTTAATCTGTGTGAAGGGGGAGATTTAATTTGTGTGAAGGGGGAGATGTAATATGTGTGAAAGAGGGAGATTTAATCTGTGTGAAGGGGGGAGATTTAATCTGTGTGAATGGGGAGATTTTGTCTGTGTGAAGGGGGAGATGTAATATGTGTGAATGGGAAAGATTTCATCTGTGTGACGGGGGAGATGTAATATGTGTGAAAGAGGGAGATTTAATCTGTCTGAAGGGATGAGATTTAATCTGTGTGAAGGGTGAGATTTAATCTGTGTGAAGGGGGAGATGTAATATGTGTGAAAAAGGGAGATTTAATCTGTGTGAAGGGGGATATTTAATCTGTGTGAAGGGGGGGCGATGTAATATGTGTGAAAGGGGAAGATTTAATCTGTGTGTAGGGTGGAGATTTAATCTGTATGATGGGGGAGATTTAATCTCTGTGAAGGGAGAAGATTTAATCTGAGTGAGGGAGAGATTTAATCTGTGTGAAGGGGGAGATTTAATCTGTGTGAAGGGGAAGGAGATTTAATCTGTAAAGGGGGAGATTTAATCTGTGTGAAGGGGGAGATGTAATATGTGTGAAAAAGGGAGATTTAATCTGTGTGAAGGGGGGAGTTTTAATCTGTGTGAATGGGGAGATTTAATCTGTGTGAAGGGGGGAGATGTAATATGTGTGAATTGGAAAGATTTAATCTGTGTGAATGGGGAGATTTAATCAGTGTGAAGGAGGAGATTTAATCTGTGTGAAGGGGGCAGATGTAATATATGTGAAAGGGGGAGATTTAATCTGTGTGAAGGGGGAGATTTAATCTGTGTGGAGGGTGGAGATTTAATCTGTGTGGAGGGTGGAGATTTAATCTGTGTGGAGGGTGGAGATTTAATCTGTGTGAATGGGGAAGATTTAATCTGTAAAGGGGGAGATTTAATCTCTGTGAAGGGGGAGATTTAATCTCTGTGAAGGGGGGAGATTTAATCTGTGTGAATGGGGGAGATTTAATCTGTGTGAAGAGAAGGGAGATTTAATCTGTAATGGGTGAGATTTAATCTGTGTGAAGAGGGAGATTTAATCTGTAAAGGGGGAGAATTAGTGTGTGTGAAGGGAAGATTTAATGTGTGTGTATGGGGGGAGATTTAATCTGTGTGAAGGGGGGAGATTTAATCTGTTTGAAGGGGGAGATTTAATCTGTGTGAAGGGGGAGATGTAATATGTGTGAATGGGGGAGATTTAATCTGTATGAAGGGGAAGATGTAATATGTGTGAATTGGAAAGATTTAATCTGTGTGAATGGGGAGATTTAATCTGTGTGAAGGGGGAGATTTAATCTGTGTTAAGGGGGGGAGATGTAATATATGTGAATGGGGGAGATTTAATCTGTGTGGACGGTGGAGATTTAATCTGTAAAGGGGGAGATTTAATCTGTGTGAATGGGTGAGATTTAATCTGTGAAGGGGGAGATTTAATCTGTGTGGAGGGTGGAGATTTAATCTGTGTGGAGGGTGGAGATTTAATCTGTGTGGAGGGTGGAGATTTAATCTGTGTGAATGGGGGAGATTTAATCTGTAAAGGGGGAAATTTAATCTATGTGAAGGGGGAGATTTAATCTGTGTGAAGGGGGGAGATTTAATCTGTGTGAATGGGGGAGATTTAATCTGTGTGAAGAGAAGGGAGATTTAATCTGTAAAGGGGAGAATTAATCTGTGTGAAGGGGGAGATTTAATCTGTAAAGGGGGGGATTTAGTCTGTATGAAGGGAAGATATTATGTGTGTGAATGGGGGTAGATTTAATCTGTGTGAAGGGGGGAGATTTAATCTGTTTGAAGGGGGAGATTTAATCTGTGTGAAGGGGGAGATTTAATTTGTGTGAAGGGGGAGATGTAATATGTGTGAAAGAGGGAGATTTAATCTGTGTGAAGGGGGGAGATTTAATCTGTGTGAATGGGGAGATTTTGTCTGTGTGAAGGGGGAGATGTAATATGTGTGAATGGGAAAGATTTAATCTGTGTGACGGGGGAGATGTAATATGAGTGAAAGAGGTAGATTTAATCTGTGTGAAGGGATGAGATTTAATCTGTGTGAAGGGTGAGATTTAATCTGTGTGAAGGGGGAGATGTAATATGTGTGAAAAAGGGAGATTTAATCTGTGTGAAGGGGGATATTTAATCTGTGTGAAGGGGGGGCGATGTAATATGTGTGAAAGGGGAAGATTTAATCTGTGTGGAGGGTGGAAATTTAATATGTATGAAGGGGGAGATTTAATCTGTATGATGTGGGAGATTTAATCTCTGTGAAGGGGGAAGATTTAATCTGAGTGAGGGAGAGATTTAATCTGTGTGAAGGGGGAGATTTAATCTGTGTGAAGGGGAAGGAGATTTAATCTGTAAAGGGGGAGATTTAATCTGTGTGAAGGGGGAGATGTAATATGTGTGAAAAAGGGAGATTTAATCTGTGTGAAGGGGGGAGTTTTAATCTGTGTGAATGGGGAGATTTAATCTGTGTGAAGGGGGGAGATGTAATATGTGTGAATTGGAAAGATTTAATCTGTGCGAATGGGGAGATTTAATCAGTGTGAAGGGTGAGATTTAATCTGTGTGAAGGGGGCAGATGTAATATATGTGAAAGGGGGAGATTTAATCTGTGTGGAGGGAGGAGATTTAATCTGTAAAGGGGGAGATTTAATCTGTGTGAATGGGTGAGATTTAATCTGTGTGAAGGGGGAGATTTAATCTTTGTGGAGGGTGCAGATTTAATCTGTGTGGAGGGTGGAGATTTAATCTGTGTGAATGGGGAAGATTTAATCTGTAAAGGGGGAGATTTAATCTCTGTGAAGGGGGAGATTTAATCTGTGTGAAGGGTGGAGATTTAATCTGTGTGAATGGGGGAGATTTAATCTGTGTGAAGAGAAGGGAGATTTAATCTGTAATGGGTGAGATTTAATCTGTGTGAAGGGGGAGATTTAATCTGTAAAGGGGGAGAATTAGTCTGTGTGAAGGGAAGATTTAATGTGTGTGTATGGGGGAGATTTAATCTGTGTGAAGGGGGGAGATTTAATCTGTTTGAAGGGGGAGATTTAATCTGTGTGAAGGGGAGATTTAATTTGTGTGAAGGGGGAGATGTAATATGTGTGAAAGAGGGAGATTTAATCTGTGTGAAGGGGGGAGATTTAATCTGTGTGAATGGGGAGATTTAATCTCTGTGAAGGGGGAGATGTAATATGTGTGAATGGGAAAGATTTAATCTGTGTGACGGGGGAGATGTAATATGTGTGAAAGAGGGAGATTTAATCTGTGTGAATGGGGAGATTTAATCTGTGTGAAGGGGGAGATTTAATCTCTGTGAAGGGGGAGATTTAATCTGTGTGAAGGGGGAGATTTAATCTGTGTGAATGGGGGAGATTTAATCTGTGTGAAGAGAAGGGAGATTTAATCTGTAAAGGGGGAGAATTATTCTGTGTGAAGGGGGAGATTTAATCTGTAAAGGGCGAGATTTAATCTGTGTGAAGGGGAGATTTAATTTGTGTGAAGGGGCAAGATTTAATGTGTGTGAATGGGGGAGATTTAATCTGTGTGAAGGGGGGAGATTTAATCTGTTTGAATGGGGAGAGTTAATCTGTGTGAAGGAGGAGAGTTAATCTGTGTGAAGGGGAAGATTTAATCTGTGTGAAGGGGGAGATGTAATATGTGTGAATGGGGGAGATTTAATCTGTGTCAAGGGGGAGATGTAATATGCGTGAAAGAGGGAGATTTAATCTGTGTGAAGGGGGTAAATTTAATCTGTGTGAATGGGGAGATTTAATCTGTGTGAAGGGGGGAGATGTAATATGTGTGAATGGGAAAGATTTAATCTGTGTGAAGGGGAAGATGTAATATGTGCGAAAGAGGGAGAGTTAATCTGTGTGAAGGGGGGAGATTTAATCTGTGTGAAGGGGGGAGATTTAATCTGTGTGAATGGGGAGATTTAATCTGTGTGAAGGGGGGAGATGTAATATATGTGAATGGGGAGATTTAATCTGTGTGAAGGGGGAGATTTAATCTGTGTGAAGGGGGATATGTAATATGTGTTAATGGGGAGATTTAATATGTGTGGAGGGTGGAGATTTAATCTGTAAAAGGGGAGATTTAATCTATGTGAATGGGGGAGATTTAATCTGTAAAGGGAGAGATTTAATCTCTTTGAAGGGGAGATTTAATCTGTGTGAAGGGGGAGATATAATCTGTGTGAATGGGGGAGAATTAATCTGTGTGAAGAGAATGGAGATTTAATCTGTAAAGGGGGAGAATTAATCTGTGTGAAGGGGAGACTTAATCTGTAAAGGGGAGATTTAATCTGTGTGAAGGGGAGATTTAATTTGTGTGAAAGGGGAAGATTTAATTTGTGTGAATGGGGGAGATTTAATCTGTGTGAAGGGGGAGATTTAATCTGTTTGAAGTGGGAGATTTAATCTGTGTGAAGGGGGAGATTTAATCTGTGTGAAGGGGGAGATGTAATATGTGTGAATGGGGGAGATTTAATGTGTGTGAAGGGGGAGATGTAATATGTGTGAAAGACGGAGATTTAATCTGTGTGAAGGGGGGAGATTTAATCTGTGTGAATGGGGAGATTTAATCTGTTTGAGGGGGAGAGATTTAATCTGTGTGAAGGGCGAGATTTAATATGTGTGAAGTGGGAGATGTAATATATGTGAATGGGGGAGATTTAATTTGTGTGGAGGGTGGAGATTTATTCTGTAAAGGGGGAAATTTAATCTGTGTGAATGGGGGAGATTTAATCTGTAAAGGGGGAAATTTAATCTATGTGAAGGGGGAGATTTAATCTGTGTGAAGGGGGGAGATTTAATCTGTGTGAATGGGGGAGATTTAATCTGTGTGAAGAGAAGGGAGATTTAATCTGTAAAGGGGAGAATTAATCTGTGTGAAGGGGGAGATTTAATCTGTAAAGGGGGGGATTTAGTCTGTATGAAGGGAAGATATTATGTGTGAATGGGGGTAGATTTAATCTGTGTGAAGGGGGGAGATTTAATCTGTTTGAAGGGGGAGATTTAATCTGTGTGAAGGGGGAGATTTAATTTGTGTGAAGGGGGAGATGTAATATGTGTGAAAGAGGGAGATTTAATCTGTGTGAAGGGGGGAGATTTAATCTGTGTGAATGGGGAGATTTTGTCTGTGTGAAGGGGGAGATGTAATATGTGTGAATGGGAAAGATTTAATCTGTGTGACGGGGGAGATGTAATATGAGTGAAAGAGGTAGATTTAATCTGTGTGAAGGGATGAGATTTAATCTGTGTGAAGGGGGAGATGTAATATGTGTGAAAAAGGGAGATTTAATCTGTGTGAAGGGGGATATTTAATCTGTGTGAAGGGGGGGCGATGTAATATGTGTGAAAGGGGAAGATTTAATCTGTGTGGAGGGTGGAAATTTAATATGTATGAAGGGGGAGATTTAATCTGTATGATGTGGGAGATTTAATCTCTGTGAAGGGGGAAGATTTAATCTGAGTGAGGGAGAGATTTAATCTGTGTGAAGGGGGAGATTTAATCTGTGTGAAGGGGAAGGAGATTTAATCTGTAAAGGGGGAGATTTAATCTGTGTGAAGGGGGAGATGTAATATGTGTGAAAAAGGGAGATTTAATCTGTGTGAAGGGGGGAGTTTTAATCTGTGTGAATGGGGAGATTTAATCTGTGTGAAGGGGGGAGATGTAATATGTGTGAATTGGAAAGATTTAATCTGTGCGAATGGGGAGATTTAATCAGTGTGAAGGGTGAGATTTAATCTGTGTGAAGGGGGCAGATGTAATATATGTGAAAGGGGGAGATTTAATCTGTGTGGAGGGAGGAGATTTAATCTGTAAAGGGGGAGATTTAATCTGTGTGAATGGGTGAGATTTAATCTGTGTGAAGGGGGAGATTTAATCTTTGTGGAGGGTGCAGATTTAATCTGTGTGGAGGGTGGAGATTTAATCTGTGTGAATGGGGAAGATTTAATCTGTAAAGGGGGAGATTTAATCTCTGTGAAGGGGGAGATTTAATCTGTGTGAAGGGTGGAGATTTAATCTGTGTGAATGGGGGAGATTTAATCTGTGTGAAGAGAAGGGAGATTTAATCTGTAATGGGTGAGATTTAATCTGTGTGAAGGGGGAGATTTAATCTGTAAAGGGGGAGAATTAGTCTGTGTGAAGGGAAGATTTAATGTGTGTGTATGGGGGAGATTTAATCTGTGTGAAGGGGGGAGATTTAATCTGTTTGAAGGGGGAGATTTAATCTGTGTGAAGGGGAGATTTAATTTGTGTGAAGGGGGAGATGTAATATGTGTGAAAGAGGGAGATTTAATCTGTGTGAAGGGGGGAGATTTAATCTGTGTGAATGGGGAGATTTAATCTCTGTGAAGGGGGAGATGTAATATGTGTGAATGGGAAAGATTTAATCTGTGTGACGGGGGAGATGTAATATGTGTGAAAGAGGGAGATTTAATCTGTGTGAATGGGGAGATTTAATCTGTGTGAAGGGGGAGATTTAATCTCTGTGAAGGGGGAGATTTAATCTGTGTGAAGGGGGAGATTTAATCTGTGTGAATGGGGGAGATTTAATCTGTGTGAAGAGAAGGGAGATTTAATCTGTAAAGGGGGAGAATTATTCTGTGTGAAGGGGGAGATTTAATCTGTAAAGGGCGAGATTTAATCTGTGTGAAGGGGAGATTTAATTTGTGTGAAGGGGCAAGATTTAATGTGTGTGAATGGGGGAGATTTAATCTGTGTGAAGGGGGGAGATTTAATCTGTTTGAAGGGGGAGAGTTAATCTGTGTGAAGGAGGAGAGTTAATCTGTGTGAAGGGGAAGATTTAATCTGTGTGAAGGGGGAGATGTAATATGTGTGAATGGGGGAGATTTAATCTGTGTCAAGGGGGAGATGTAATATGCGTGAAAGAGGGAGATTTAATCTGTGTGAAGGGGGTAAATTTAATCTGTGTGAATGGGGAGATTTAATCTGTGTGAAGGGGGGAGATGTAATATGTGTGAATGGGAAAGATTTAATCTGTGTGAAGGGGAAGATGTAATATGTGCGAAAGAGGGAGAGTTAATCTGTGTGAAGGGGGGAGATTTAATCTGTGTGAAGGGGGGAGATTTAATCTGTGTGAATGGGGAGATTTAATCTGTGTGAAGGGGGGAGATGTAATATATGTGAATGGGGAGATTTAATCTGTGTGAAGGGGGAGATTTAATCTGTGTGAAGGGGGATATGTAATATGTGTTAATGGGGAGATTTAATATGTGTGGAGGGTGGAGATTTAATCTGTAAAAGGGGAGATTTAATCTATGTGAATGGGGGAGATTTAATCTGTAAAGGGAGAGATTTAATCTCTTTGAAGGGGAGATTTAATCTGTGTGAAGGGGGAGATATAATCTGTGTGAATGGGGGAGAATTAATCTGTGTGAAGAGAATGGAGATTTAATCTGTAAAGGGGGAGAATTAATCTGTGTGAAGGGGAGACTTAATCTGTAAAGGGGAGATTTAATCTGTGTGAAGGGGAGATTTAATTTGTGTGAAAGGGGAAGATTTAATTTGTGTGAATGGGGGAGATTTAATCTGTGTGAAGGGGGAGATTTAATCTGTTTGAAGTGGGAGATTTAATCTGTGTGAAGGGGGAGATTTAATCTGTGTGAAGGGGGAGATGTAATATGTGTGAATGGGGGAGATTTAATGTGTGTGAAGGGGGAGATGTAATATGTGTGAAAGACGGAGATTTAATCTGTGTGAAGGGGGGAGATTTAATCTGTGTGAATGGGGAGATTTAATCTGTTTGAGGGGGAGAGATTTAATCTGTGTGAAGGGCGAGATTTAATATGTGTGAAGTGGGAGATGTAATATATGTGAATGGGGGAGATTTAATTTGTGTGGAGGGTGGAGATTTATTCTGTAAAGGGGGAAATTTAATCTGTGTGAATGGGGGAGATTTAATCTGTGTGAATGGGGGAGATTTAATCTGTGTGAAGAGGAGGGAGATTTAATCTGTAAAGGGGGAGATTTAATCTGTGTGAAGGGGAGGCAGATTTAATCTGTAAAGGGGGAAATTTAATCTGTGTGAAGGGGGGGCGATGTAATATGTGTGAAAGGGGAAGATTTAATCTGTGAGGAGGGTGGAGATTTAACCTGTATGAAGGGGGAGATTTAATCTCTGTGAAGGGGGAAGATTTAATCTGAGTGTGTGGGAGATTTAATCTGTGTGAAGGGGGAGATTTAATCTGTGTGAAGGGAAAGGAGATTTAATCTGCAAAGGGTGAGATTTAATCTGTGTGAAGGGGGAGATGTAATATGTGTGAAAAAGGGAGATTTAATCTGTGTGAAGGGGGAGATTTAATCTGTGTGAAGGGGGGGCGATGTAATATGTGTGAAAGGGGAAGATTTAATCTGTGTGGAGGGTGAAGATTTAATCTGTATGAAGGGGGAGATTTAATCTGTATGATGGGGGAGATTTAATCTCTGTGAAGGGGGAAGATTTAATCTGAGTGAGGGGGAGATTTAATCTGTGTGAATTGGGAGATTTAATCTGTGTGAAGGGGAAGGAGATTTAATCTGTAAAGGGGGAGATTTAATCTGTGTGAAGGGGGAGATGTAATATGTGTGAAAAAGGGAGATTAAATCTGTGTGAAGAGAAGGGAGATTTAATCTGTAAAGGGGGAGAATTAATCTGTGTGAAGGGGAGACTTAATCTGTAAAGGGGAGATTTAATCTTTGTGAAGGGGAGATTTAATTTGTGTGAAGGGGGAAGATTTAATCTGTGTGAATGGGGGAGATTTAATCTGTGTGAAGGGGGAGATTTAATCTGTTTGAAGTGGGAGATTTAATCTGTGTGAAGGGGGAGATTTAATCTGTGTGAAGGGGGAGATGTAATATGTGTGAATGGGGGAGATTTAATGTGTGTGAAGGGGGAGATGTAATATGTGTGAAAGACGGAGATTTAATCTGTGTGAAGGGGGCAGATTTAATCTGTGTGAATGGGGAGATTTAATCTGTGTGAAGAGGGAAGATGTAATATGTGTGAATTGGAAAGATTTAATCTGTGTGAATGGGGAGATTTAATCTGTTTGAGGGGGGGAGATTTAATCTGTGTGAAGGGCGAGATTTAATATGTGTGAAGGGGGAGATGTAATATATGTGAATGGGGGAGATTTAATTTGTGTGGAGGGTGGAGATTTATTCTGTAAAGGGGGAAATTTAATCTGTGTGAATGGGGGAGATTTAATCTGTGTGAATGGGGGAGATTTAATCTGTGTGAAGAGGAGGGAGATTTAATCTGTAAAGGGGGAGATTTAATCTGTGTGAAGGGGAGGCAGATTTAATCTGTAAAGGCGGAAATTTAATCTGTGTGAAGGGGGGGCGATGTAATATGTGTGAAAGGGGAAGATTTAATCTGTGTGGAGGGTGGAGATTTAATCTGTATGAAGGGGGAGATTTAATCTGTATGATGGGGGAGATTTAATCTCTGTGAAGGGGGGAAGATTTAATCTGAGTGTGTGGGAGATTTAATCTGTGTGAAGGGGGAGATTTAATCTGTGTGAAGGGAAAGGAGATTTAATCTGCAAAGGGTGAGATTTAATCTGTGTGAAGGGGGAGATGTAATATGTGTGAAAAAGGGAGATTTAATCTGTGTGAAGGGGGAGATTTAATCTGTGTGAAGGGGGGGCGATGTAATATGTGTGAAAGGGGAAGATTTAATCTGTGTGGAGGGTGGAGATTTAATCTGTATGAAGGGGGAGATGTAATCTGTATGATGGGGGAGATTTAATCTCTGTGAAGGGGGAAGATTTAATCTGAGTGAGGGGGAGATTTAATCTGTGTGAAGGGGAGATTTAATCTGTGTGAAGGGGAAGGAGATTTAATCTGTAAAGGGGGAGATCTGTGTGAAGGGGGAGATGTAATATGTGTGAAAAAGGGAGATTTAATCTGTGTGAAGGGGGGAGTTTTAATCTGTGTGAATGGGGAGATTTAATCTGTGTGAAGGGGGAGATGTAATATGTGTGAATTGGAAAGATTTAATCTGTGTGAATGGGGAGATTTAATCAGTGTGAAGGGGGAGATTTAATCTGTGTGAAGGGGGGAGATGTAATATATGTAAAAGGGGGAGATTTAATCTGTGTGGAGGGAGGAGATTTAATCTGTAAAGGGGGAGATTTAATCTGTGTGAATGGGTGAGATTTAATCTGTGTGAAGGGGGAGATTTAATCTGTGTGGAGGGTGGAGATTTAATCTGTGTGGAGGGTGGAGATTTAATCTGTGTGGAGGGTGGAGATTTAATCTCTGTGAAGGGGGAGATTTAATCTGTGTGAAGGGGGGAGATTTAATCTGTGTGAATGGGGGAGATTTAATCTGTGTGAAGAGAAGGGAGATTTAATCTGTAAAGGGGGATAATTAATCTGTGTGAAGGGGGAGATTTAATCTGTAAAGGGGGAGAATTAGTCTGTGTGAAGGGAAGATTTAATGTGTGTGTATGGGGGGAGATTTAATCTGTGTGAAGGGGGGAGATTTAATCTGTTTGAAGGGGGAGATTTAATCTGTGTGAAGGGGGAGATTTAATTTGTTTGAAGGGGGAGATGTAATATGTGTGAATGGGGGAGATTTAATGTGTGTGAAGGGGGAGATGTAATATGTGTGAAAGACGGAGATTTAATCTGTGTGAAGGGGGCAGATTTAATCTGTGTGAATGGGGAGATTTAATCTGTGTGAAGAGGGAAGATGTAATATGTGTGAATTGGAAAGATTTAATCTGTGTGAATGGGGAGATTTAATCTGTTTGAGGGGGGGAGATTTAATCTGTGTGAAGGGCGAGATTTAATATGTGTGAAGGGGGAGATGTAATATATGTGAATGGGGGAGATTTAATTTGTGTGGAGGGTGGAGATTTATTCTGTAAAGGGGGAAATTTAATCTGTGTGAATGGGGGAGATTTAATCTGTGTGAATGGGGGAGATTTAATCTGTGTGAAGAGGAGGGAGATTTAATCTGTAAAGGGGGAGATTTAATCTGTGTGAAGGGGAGGCAGATTTAATCTGTAAAGGCGGAAATTTAATCTGTGTGAAGGGGGGGTGATGTAATATGTGTGAAAGGGGAACATTTAATCTGTGTGGAGGGTGGAGATTTAATCTGTATGAAGGGGGAGATTTAATCTGTATGATGGGGGAGATTTAATCTCTGTGAAGGGGGGAAGATTTAATCTGAGTGTGTGGGAGATTTAATCTGTGTGAAGGGGGAGATTTAATCTGTGTGAAGGGAAAGGAGATTTAATCTGCAAAGGGTGAGATTTAATCTGTGTGAAGGGGGAGATGTAATATGTGTGAAAAAGGGAGATTTAATCTGTGTGAAGGGGGAGATTTAATCTGTGTGAAGGGGGGGCGATGTAATATGTGTGAAAGGGGAAGATTTAATCTGTGTGGAGGGTGGAGATTTAATCTGTATGAAGGGGGAGATTTAATCTGTATGATGGGGGAGATTTAATCTCTGTGAAGGGGGAAGATTTAATCTGAGTGAGGGGGAGATTTAATCTGTGTGAAGGGGAGATTTAATCTGTGTGAAGGGGAAGGAGATTTAATCTGTAAAGGGGGAGATCTGTGTGAAGGGGGAGATGTAATATGTGTGAAAAAGGGAGATTTAATCTGTGTGAAGGGGGGAGTTTTAATCTGTGTGAATGGGGAGATTTAATCTGTGTGAAGGGGGAGATGTAATATGTGTGAATTGGAAAGATTTAATCTGTGTGAATGGGGAGATTTAATCAGTGTGAAGGGGGAGATTTAATCTGTGTGAAGGGGGGAGATGTAATATATGTAAAAGGGGGAGATTTAATCTGTGTGGAGGGAAGAGATTTAATCTGTAAAGGGGGAGATTTAATCTGTGTGAATGGGTGAGATTTAATCTGTGTGAAGGGGGAGATTTAATCTGTGTGGAGGGTGGAGATTTAATCTGTGTGGAGGGTGGAGATTTAATCTGTGTGGAGGGTGCAGATTTAATCTCTGTGAAGGGGGAGATTTAATCTGTAAAGGGGGAGATTTAATCTCTGTGAAGGGGGAGATTTAATCAGTGTGAAGGGGGAGATTTAATCTGTGTGAAGGGGGCAGATGTAATATATGTGAAAGGGGGAGATTTAATCTGTGTGAAGGGGGAGATTTAATCTGTGTGGAGGGTGGAGATTTAATCTGTGTGGAGGGTGGAGATTTAATCTGTGTGGAGGGTGGAGATTTAATCTGTGTGAATGGGGAAGATTTAATCTGTAAAGGGGGAGATTTAATCTCTGTGAAGGGGGAGATTTAATCTCTGTGAAGGGGGGAGATTTAATCTGTGTGAATGGGGGAGATTTAATCTGTGTGAAGAGAAGGGAGATTTAATCTGTAATGGGTGAGATTTAATCTGTGTGAAGGGGGAGATTTAATCTGTAAAGGGGGAGAATTAGTCTGTGTGAAGGGAAGATTTAATGTGTGTGTATGGGGGGAGATTTAATCTGTGTGAAGGGGGGAGATTTAATCTGTTTGAAGGGGGAGATTTAATCTGTGTGAAGGGGGAGATGTAATATGTGTGAATGGGGGAGATTTAATCTGTATGAAGGGGAAGATGTAATATGTGTGAATTGGAAAGATTTAATCTGTGTGAATGGGGAGATTTAATCTGTGTGAAGGGGGAGATTTAATCTGTGTTAAGGGGGGGAGATGTAATATATGTGAATGGGGGAGATTTAATCTGTGTGGACGGTGGAGATTTAATCTGTAAAGGGGGAGATTTAATCTGTGTGAATGGGTGAGATTTAATCTGTGTGAAGGGGGAGATTTAATCTGTGTGGAGGGTGGAGATTTAATCTGTGTGGAGGGTGGAGATTTAATCTGTGTGGAGGGTGGAGATTTAATCTGTGTGAATGGGGGAGATTTAATCTGTAAAGGGGGAAATTTAATCTATGTGAAGGGGGAGATTTAATCTGTGTGAAGGGGGGAGATTTAATCTGTGTGAATGGGGGAGATTTAATCTGTGTGAAGAGAAGGGAGATTTAATCTGTAAAGGGGAGAATTAATCTGTGTGAAGGGGGAGATTTAATCTGTAAAGGGGGGGATTTAGTCTGTATGAAGGGAAGATATTATGTGTGTGAATGGGGGTAGATTTAATCTGTGTGAAGGGGGGAGATTTAATCTGTTTGAAGGGGGAGATTTAATCTGTGTGAAGGGGGAGATTTAATTTGTGTGAAGGGGGAGATGTAATATGTGTGAAAGAGGGAGATTTAATCTGTGTGAAGGGGGGAGATTTAATCTGTGTGAATGGGGAGATTTTGTCTGTGTGAAGGGGGAGATGTAATATGTGTGAATGGGAAAGATTTAATCTGTGTGACGGGGGAGATGTAATATGAGTGAAAGAGGTAGATTTAATCTGTGTGAAGGGATGAGATTTAATCTGTGTGAAGGGTGAGATTTAATCTGTGTGAAGGGGGAGATGTAATATGTGTGAAAAAGGGAGATTTAATCTGTGTGAAGGGGGATATTTAATCTGTGTGAAGGGGGGGCGATGTAATATGTGTGAAAGGGGAAGATTTAATCTGTGTGGAGGGTGGAAATTTAATATGTATGAAGGGGGAGATTTAATCTGTATGATGTGGGAGATTTAATCTCTGTGAAGGGGGAAGATTTAATCTGAGTGAGGGAGAGATTTAATCTGTGTGAAGGGGGAGATTTAATCTGTGTGAAGGGGAAGGAGATTTAATCTGTAAAGGGGGAGATTTAATCTGTGTGAAGGGGGAGATGTAATATGTGTGAAAAAGGGAGATTTAATCTGTGTGAAGGGGGGAGTTTTAATCTGTGTGAATGGGGAGATTTAATCTGTGTGAAGGGGGGAGATGTAATATGTGTGAATTGGAAAGATTTAATCTGTGCGAATGGGGAGATTTAATCAGTGTGAAGGGTGAGATTTAATCTGTGTGAAGGGGGCAGATGTAATATATGTGAAAGGGGGAGATTTAATCTGTGTGGAGGGAGGAGATTTAATCTGTAAAGGGGGAGATTTAATCTGTGTGAATGGGTGAGATTTAATCTGTGTGAAGGGGGAGATTTAATCTTTGTGGAGGGTGCAGATTTAATCTGTGTGGAGGGTGGAGATTTAATCTGTGTGAATGGGGAAGATTTAATCTGTAAAGGGGGAGATTTAATCTCTGTGAAGGGGGAGATTTAATCTGTGTGAAGGGTGGAGATTTAATCTGTGTGAATGGGGGAGATTTAATCTGTGTGAAGAGAAGGGAGATTTAATCTGTAATGGGTGAGATTTAATCTGTGTGAAGGGGGAGATTTAATCTGTAAAGGGGGAGAATTAGTCTGTGTGAAGGGAAGATTTAATGTGTGTGTATGGGGGGAGATTTAATCTGTGTGAAGGGGGGAGATTTAATCTGTTTGAAGGGGGAGATTTAATCTGTGTGAAGGGGAGATTTAATTTGTGTGAAGGGGGAGATGTAATATGTGTGAAAGAGGGAGATTTAATCTGTGTGAAGGGGGGAGATTTAATCTGTGTGAATGGGGAGATTTAATCTCTGTGAAGGGGGAGATGTAATATGTGTGAATGGGAAAGATTTAATCTGTGTGACGGGGGAGATGTAATATGTGTGAAAGAGGGAGATTTAATCTGTGTGAATGGGGAGATTTAATCTGTGTGAAGGGGGAGATTTAATCTCTGTGAAGGGGGAGATTTAATCTGTGTGAAGGGGGAGATTTAATCTGTGTGAATGGGGGAGATTTAATCTGTGTGAAGAGAAGGGAGATTTAATCTGTAAAGGGGGAGAATTATTCTGTGTGAAGGGGGAGATTTAATCTGTAAAGGGCGAGATTTAATCTGTGTGAAGGGGAGATTTAATTTGTGTGAAGGGGCAAGATTTAATGTGTGTGAATGGGGGAGATTTAATCTGTGTGAAGGGGGGAGATTTAATCTGTTTGAAGGGGGAGAGTTAATCTGTGTGAAGGAGGAGAGTTAATCTGTGTGAAGGGGAAGATTTAATCTGTGTGAAGGGGGAGATGTAATATGTGTGAATGGGGGAGATTTAATCTGTGTCAAGGGGGAGATGTAATATGCGTGAAAGAGGGAGATTTAATCTGTGTGAAGGGGGTAAATTTAATCTGTGTGAATGGGGAGATTTAATCTGTGTGAAGGGGGGAGATGTAATATGTGTGAATGGGAAAGATTTAATCTGTGTGAAGGGGAAGATGTAATATGTGCGAAAGAGGGAGAGTTAATCTGTGTGAAGGGGGGAGATTTAATCTGTGTGAAGGGGGGAGATTTAATCTGTGTGAATGGGGAGATTTAATCTGTGTGAAGGGGGGAGATGTAATATATGTGAATGGGGAGATTTAATCTGTGTGAAGGGGGAGATTTAATCTGTGTGAAGGGGGATATGTAATATGTGTTAATGGGGAGATTTAATATGTGTGGAGGGTGGAGATTTAATCTGTAAAAGGGGAGATTTAATCTATGTGAATGGGGGAGATTTAATCTGTAAAGGGAGAGATTTAATCTCTTTGAAGGGGAGATTTAATCTGTGTGAAGGGGGAGATATAATCTGTGTGAATGGGGGAGAATTAATCTGTGTGAAGAGAATGGAGATTTAATCTGTAAAGGGGGAGAATTAATCTGTGTGAAGGGGAGACTTAATCTGTAAAGGGGAGATTTAATCTGTGTGAAGGGGAGATTTAATTTGTGTGAAAGGGGAA
Source organism: Phyllobates terribilis (assembly GCF_046119375.1). NCBI lineage: Eukaryota > Metazoa > Chordata > Amphibia > Anura > Dendrobatidae > Phyllobates > Phyllobates terribilis. Next base: position 150,771,004 of record NW_027362768.1, read on the forward strand.
GATTTAATTTGTGTGAATGGGGGAGATTTAATCTGTGTTAAGGGGGAGATTTAATCTGTTTGAAGTGGGAGATTTAATCTGTGTGAAGGGGGAGATTTAATCTGTGTGAAGGGGGAGATGTAATATGTGTGAATGGGGGAGATTTAATGTGTGTGAAGGGGGAGATGTAATATGTGTGAAAGACGGAGATTTAATCTGTGTGAAGGGGGGAGATTTAATCTGTGTGAATGGGGAGATTTAATCTGTTTGAGGGGGAGAGATTTAATCTGTGTGAAGGGCGAGATTTAATATGTGTGAAGTGGGAGATGTAATATATGTGAATGGGGGAGATTTAATTTGTGTGGAGGGTGGAGATTTATTCTGTAAAGGGGGAAATTTAATCTGTGTGAATGGGGGAGATTTAATCTGTGTGAATGGGGGAGATTTAATCTGTGTGAAGAGGAGGGAGATTTAATCTGTAAAGGGGGAGATTTAATCTGTGTGAAGGGGAGGCAGATTTAATCTGTAAAGGGGGAAATTTAATCTGTGTGAAGGGGGGGCGATGTAATATGTGTGAAAGGGGAAGATTTAATCTGTGAGGAGGGTGGAGATTTAACCTGTATGAAGGGGGAGATTTAATCTCTGTGAAGGGGGAAGATTTAATCTGAGTGTGTGGGAGATTTAATCTGTGTGAAGGGGGAGATTTAATCTGTGTGAAGGGAAAGGAGATTTAATCTGCAAAGGGTGAGATTTAATCTGTGTGAAGGGGGAGATGTAATATGTGTGAAAAAGGGAGATTTAATCTGTGTGAAGGGGGAGATTTAATCTGTGTGAAGGGGGGGCGATGTAATATGTGTGAAAGGGGAAGATTTAATCTGTGTGGAGGGTGAAGATTTAATCTGTATGAAGGGGGAGATTTAATCTGTATGATGGGGGAGATTTAATCTCTGTGAAGGGGGAAGATTTAATCTGAGTGAGGGGGAGATTTAATCTGTGTGAATTGGGAGATTTAATCTGTGTGAAGGGGAAGGAGATTTAATCTGTAAAGGGGGAGATTTAATCTGTGTGAAGGGGGAGATGTAATATGTGTGAAAAAGGGAGATTAAATCTGTGTGAAGAGAAGGGAGATTTAATCTGTAAAGGGGGAGAATTAATCTGTGTGAAGGGGAGACTTAATCTGTAAAGGGGAGATTTAATCTTTGTGAAGGGGAGATTTAATTTGTGTGAAGGGGGAAGATTTAATCTGTGTGAATGGGGGAGATTTAATCTGTGTGAAGGGGGAGATTTAATCTGTTTGAAGTGGGAGATTTAATCTGTGTGAAGGGGGAGATTTAATCTGTGTGAAGGGGGAGATGTAATATGTGTGAATGGGGGAGATTTAATGTGTGTGAAGGGGGAGATGTAATATGTGTGAAAGACGGAGATTTAATCTGTGTGAAGGGGGCAGATTTAATCTGTGTGAATGGGGAGATTTAATCTGTGTGAAGAGGGAAGATGTAATATGTGTGAATTGGAAAGATTTAATCTGTGTGAATGGGGAGATTTAATCTGTTTGAGGGGGGGAGATTTAATCTGTGTGAAGGGCGAGATTTAATATGTGTGAAGGGGGAGATGTAATATATGTGAATGGGGGAGATTTAATTTGTGTGGAGGGTGGAGATTTATTCTGTAAAGGGGGAAATTTAATCTGTGTGAATGGGGGAGATTTAATCTGTGTGAATGGGGGAGATTTAATCTGTGTGAAGAGGAGGGAGATTTAATCTGTAAAGGGGGAGATTTAATCTGTGTGAAGGGGAGGCAGATTTAATCTGTAAAGGCGGAAATTTAATCTGTGTGAAGGGGGGGCGATGTAATATGTGTGAAAGGGGAAGATTTAATCTGTGTGGAGGGTGGAGATTTAATCTGTATGAAGGGGGAGATTTAATCTGTATGATGGGGGAGATTTAATCTCTGTGAAGGGGGGAAGATTTAATCTGAGTGTGTGGGAGATTTAATCTGTGTGAAGGGGGAGATTTAATCTGTGTGAAGGGAAAGGAGATTTAATCTGCAAAGGGTGAGATTTAATCTGTGTGAAGGGGGAGATGTAATATGTGTGAAAAAGGGAGATTTAATCTGTGTGAAGGGGGAGATTTAATCTGTGTGAAGGGGGGGCGATGTAATATGTGTGAAAGGGGAAGATTTAATCTGTGTGGAGGGTGGAGATTTAATCTGTATGAAGGGGGAGATGTAATCTGTATGATGGGGGAGATTTAATCTCTGTGAAGGGGGAAGATTTAATCTGAGTGAGGGGGAGATTTAATCTGTGTGAAGGGGAGATTTAATCTGTGTGAAGGGGAAGGAGATTTAATCTGTAAAGGGGGAGATCTGTGTGAAGGGGGAGATGTAATATGTGTGAAAAAGGGAGATTTAATCTGTGTGAAGGGGGGAGTTTTAATCTGTGTGAATGGGGAGATTTAATCTGTGTGAAGGGGGAGATGTAATATGTGTGAATTGGAAAGATTTAATCTGTGTGAATGGGGAGATTTAATCAGTGTGAAGGGGGAGATTTAATCTGTGTGAAGGGGGGAGATGTAATATATGTAAAAGGGGGAGATTTAATCTGTGTGGAGGGAGGAGATTTAATCTGTAAAGGGGGAGATTTAATCTGTGTGAATGGGTGAGATTTAATCTGTGTGAAGGGGGAGATTTAATCTGTGTGGAGGGTGGAGATTTAATCTGTGTGGAGGGTGGAGATTTAATCTGTGTGGAGGGTGGAGATTTAATCTCTGTGAAGGGGGAGATTTAATCTGTGTGAAGGGGGGAGATTTAATCTGTGTGAATGGGGGAGATTTAATCTGTGTGAAGAGAAGGGAGATTTAATCTGTAAAGGGGGATAATTAATCTGTGTGAAGGGGGAGATTTAATCTGTAAAGGGGGAGAATTAGTCTGTGTGAAGGGAAGATTTAATGTGTGTGTATGGGGGGAGATTTAATCTGTGTGAAGGGGGGAGATTTAATCTGTTTGAAGGGGGAGATTTAATCTGTGTGAAGGGGGAGATTTAATTTGTTTGAAGGGGGAGATGTAATATGTGTGAATGGGGGAGATTTAATGTGTGTGAAGGGGGAGATGTAATATGTGTGAAAGACGGAGATTTAATCTGTGTGAAGGGGGCAGATTTAATCTGTGTGAATGGGGAGATTTAATCTGTGTGAAGAGGGAAGATGTAATATGTGTGAATTGGAAAGATTTAATCTGTGTGAATGGGGAGATTTAATCTGTTTGAGGGGGGGAGATTTAATCTGTGTGAAGGGCGAGATTTAATATGTGTGAAGGGGGAGATGTAATATATGTGAATGGGGGAGATTTAATTTGTGTGGAGGGTGGAGATTTATTCTGTAAAGGGGGAAATTTAATCTGTGTGAATGGGGGAGATTTAATCTGTGTGAATGGGGGAGATTTAATCTGTGTGAAGAGGAGGGAGATTTAATCTGTAAAGGGGGAGATTTAATCTGTGTGAAGGGGAGGCAGATTTAATCTGTAAAGGCGGAAATTTAATCTGTGTGAAGGGGGGGCGATGTAATATGTGTGAAAGGGGAACATTTAATCTGTGTGGAGGGTGGAGATTTAATCTGTATGAAGGGGGAGATTTAATCTGTATGATGGGGGAGATTTAATCTCTGTGAAGGGGGGAAGATTTAATCTGAGTGTGTGGGAGATTTAATCTGTGTGAAGGGGGAGATTTAATCTGTGTGAAGGGAAAGGAGATTTAATCTGCAAAGGGTGAGATTTAATCTGTGTGAAGGGGGAGATGTAATATGTGTGAAAAAGGGAGATTTAATCTGTGTGAAGGGGGAGATTTAATCTGTGTGAAGGGGGGGCGATGTAATATGTGTGAAAGGGGAAGATTTAATCTGTGTGGAGGGTGGAGATTTAATCTGTATGAAGGGGGAGATTTAATCTGTATGATGGGGGAGATTTAATCTCTGTGAAGGGGGAAGATTTAATCTGAGTGAGGGGGAGATTTAATCTGTGTGAAGGGGAGATTTAATCTGTGTGAAGGGGAAGGAGATTTAATCTGTAAAGGGGGAGATCTGTGTGAAGGGGGAGATGTAATATGTGTGAAAAAGGGAGATTTAATCTGTGTGAAGGGGGGAGTTTTAATCTGTGTGAATGGGGAGATTTAATCTGTGTGAAGGGGGAGATGTAATATGTGTGAATTGGAAAGATTTAATCTGTGTGAATGGGGAGATTTAATCAGTCTGAAGGGGGAGATTTAATCTGTGTGAAGGGGGGAGATGTAATATATGTAAAAGGGGGAGATTTAATCTGTGTGGAGGGAGGAGATTTAATCTGTAAAGGGGGAGATTTAATCTGTGTGAATGGGTGAGATTTAATCTGTGTGAAGGGGGAGATTTAATCTGTGTGGAGGGTGGAGATTTAATCTGTGTGGAGGGTGGAGATTTAATCTGTGTGGAGGGTGCAGATTTAATCTCTGTGAAGGGGGAGATTTAATCTGTAAAGGGGGAGATTTAATCTCTGTGAAGGGGGAGATTTAATCAGTGTGAAGGGGGAGATTTAATCTGTGTGAAGGGGGCAGATGTAATATATGTGAAAGGGGGAGATTTAATCTGTGTGAAGGGGGAGATTTAATCTGTGTGGAGGGTGGAGATTTAATCTGTGTGGAGGGTGGAGATTTAATCTGTGTGGAGGGTGGAGATTTAATCTGTGTGAATGGGGAAGATTTAATCTGTAAAGGGGGAGATTTAATCTCTGTGAAGGGGGAGATTTAATCTCTGTGAAGGGGGGAGATTTAATCTGTGTGAATGGGGGAGATTTAATCTGTGTGAAGAGAAGGGAGATTTAATCTGTAATGGGTGAGATTTAATCTGTGTGAAGGGGGAGATTTAATCTGTAAAGGGGGAGAATTAGTCTGTGTGAAGGGAAGATTTAATGTGTGTGTATGGGGGGAGATTTAATCTGTGTGAAGGGGGGAGATTTAATCTGTTTGAAGGGGGAGATTTAATCTGTGTGAAGGGGGAGATGTAATATGTGTGAATGGGGGAGATTTAATCTGTATGAAGGGGAAGATGTAATATGTGTGAATTGGAAAGATTTAATCTGTGTGAATGGGGAGATTTAATCTGTGTGAAGGGGGAGATTTAATCTGTGTTAAGGGGGGGAGATGTAATATATGTGAATGGGGGAGATTTAATCTGTGTGGACGGTGGAGATTTAATCTGTAAAGGGGGAGATTTAATCTGTGTGAATGGGTGAGATTTAATCTGTGTGAAGGGGGAGATTTAATCTGTGTGGAGGGTGGAGATTTAATCTGTGTGGAGGGTGGAGATTTAATCTGTGTGGAGGGTGGAGATTTAATCTGTGTGAATGGGGGAGATTTAATCTGTAAAGGGGGAAATTTAATCTATGTGAAGGGGGAGATTTAATCTGTGTGAAGGGGGGAGATTTAATCTGTGTGAATGGGGGAGATTTAATCTGTGTGAAGAGAAGGGAGATTTAATCTGTAAAGGGGAGAATTAATCTGTGTGAAGGGGGAGATTTAATCTGTAAAGGGGGGGATTTAGTCTGTATGAAGGGAAGATATTATGTGTGTGAATGGGGGTAGATTTAATCTGTGTGAAGGGGGGAGATTTAATCTGTTTGAAGGGGGAGATTTAATCTGTGTGAAGGGGGAGATTTAATTTGTGTGAAGGGGGAGATGTAATATGTGTGAAAGAGGGAGATTTAATCTGTGTGAAGGGGGGAGATTTAATCTGTGTGAATGGGGAGATTTTTTCTGTGTGAAGGGGGAGATGTAATATGTGTGAATGGGAAAGATTTAATCTGTGTGACGGGGGAGATGTAATATGAGTGAAAGAGGTAGATTTAATCTGTGTGAAGGGATGAGATTTAATCTGTGTGAAGGGTGAGATTTAATCTGTGTGAAGGGGGAGATGTAATATGTGTGAAAAAGGGAGATTTAATCTGTGTGAAGGGGGATATTTAATCTGTGTGAAGGGGGGGCGATGTAATATGTGTGAAAGGGGAAGATTTAATCTGTGTGGAGGGTGGAAATTTAATATGTATGAAGGGGGAGATTTAATCTGTATGATGTGGGAGATTTAATCTCTGTGAAGGGGGAAGATTTAATCTGAGTGAGGGAGAGATTTAATCTGTGTGAAGGGGGAGATTTAATCTGTGTGAAGGGGAAGGAGATTTAATCTGTAAAGGGGGAGATTTAATCTGTGTGAAGGGGGAGATGTAATATGTGTGAAAAAGGGAGATTTAATCTGTGTGAAGGGGGGAGTTTTAATCTGTGTAAATGGGGAGATTTAATCTGTGTGAAGGGGGGAGATGTAATATGTGTGAATTGGAAAGATTTAATCTGTGCGAATGGGGAGATTTAATCAGTGTGAAGGGTGAGATTTAATCTGTGTGAAGGGGGCAGATGTAATATATGTGAAAGGGGGAGATTTAATCTGTGTGGAGGGAGGAGATTTAATCTGTAAAGGGGGAGATTTAATCTGTGTGAATGGGTGAGATTTAATCTGTGTGAAGGGGGAGATTTAATCTTTGTGGAGGGTGCAGATTTAATCTGTGTGGAGGGTGGAGATTTAATCTGTGTGAATGGGGAAGATTTAATCTGTGTGAAGAGAAGGGAGATTTAATCTGTAATGGGTGAGATTTAATCTGTGTGAAGGGGGAGATTTAATCTGTAAAGGGGGAGAATTAGTCTGTGTGAAGGGAAGATTTAATGTGTGTGTATGGGGGAGATTTAATCTGTGTGAAGGGGGAGATTTAATCTGTTTGAAGGGGGAGATTTAATCTGTGTGAAGGGGAGATTTAATTTGTGTGAAGGGGGAGATGTAATATGTGTGAAAGAGGGAGATTTAATCTGTGTGAAGGGGGGAGATTTAATCTGTGTGAATGGGGAGATTTAATCTCTGTGAAGGGGGAGATGTAATATGTGTGAATGGGAAAGATTTAATCTGTGTGACGGGGGAGATGTAATATGTGTGAAAGAGGGAGATTTAATCTGTGTGAATGGGGAGATTTAATCTGTGTGAAGGGGGAGATTTAATCTCTGTGAAGGGGGAGATTTAATCTGTGTGAAGGGGAGATTTAATCTGTGTGAATGGGGGAGATTTAATCTGTGTGAAGAGAAGGGAGATTTAATCTGTAAAGGGGGAGAATTATTCTGTGTGAAGGGGGAGATTTAATCTGTAAAGGGCGAGATTTAATCTGTGTGAAGGGGAGATTTAATTTGTGTGAAGGGGCAAGATTTAATGTGTGTGAATGGGGGAGATTTAATCTGTGTGAAGGGGGGAGATTTAATCTGTTTGAAGGGGGAGAGTTAATCTGTGTGAAGGAGGAGAGTTAATCTGTGTGAAGGGGAAGATTTAATCTGTGTGAAGGGGGAGATGTAATATGTGTGAATGGGGGAGATTTAATCTGTGTCAAGGGGGAGATGTAATATGCGTGAAAGAGGGAGATTTAATCTGTGTGAAGGGGGTAAATTTAATCTGTGTGAATGGGGAGATTTAATCTGTGTGAAGGGGGGAGATGTAATATGTGTGAATGGGAAAGATTTAATCTGTGTGAAGGGGAAGATGTAATATGTGCGAAAGAGGGAGAGTTAATCTGTGTGAAGGGGGGAGATTTAATCTGTGTGAAGGGGGGAGATTTAATCTGTGTGAATGGGGAGATTTAATCTGTGTGAAGGGGGAGATGTAATATATGTGAATGGGGAGATTTAATCTGTGTGAAGGGGAAGATTTAATCTGTGTGAAGGGGGAGATGTAATATGTGTTAATGGGGAGATTTAATATGTGTGGAGGGTGGAGATTTAATCTGTAAAAGGGGAGATTTAATCTATGTGAATGGGGGAGATTTAATCTGTAAAGGGAGAGATTTAATCTCTTTGAAGGGGAGATTTAATCTGTGTGAAGGGGGAGATATAATCTGTGTGAATGGGGGAGAATTAATCTGTGTGAAGAGAATGGAGATTTAATCTGTAAAGGGGGAGAATTAATCTGTGTGAAGGGGAGACTTAATCTGTAAAGGGGAGATTTAATCTGTGTGAAGGGGAGATTTAATTTGTGTGAAGGGGGAAGATTTAATCTGTGTGAATGGGGGAGATTTAATCTGTGTGAAGGGGGAGATTTAATCTGTTTGAAGTGGGAGATTTAATCTGTGTGAAGGGGGAGATTTAATCTGTGTGAAGGGGGAGATGTAATATGTGTGAATGGGGGAGATTTAATGTGTGTGAAGGGGGAGATGTAATATGTGTGAAAGACGGAGATTTAATCTGTGTGAAGGGGGGAGATTTAATCTGTGTGAATGGGGAGATTTAATCTGTTTGAGGGGGAGAGATTTAATCTGTGTGAAGGGCGAGATTTAATATGTGTGAAGTGGGAGATGTAATATATGTGAATGGGGGAGATTTAATTTGTGTGGAGGGTGGAGATTTATTCTGTAAAGGGGGAAATTTAATCTGTGTGAATGGGGGAGATTTAATCTGTGTGAATGGGGGAGATTTAATCTGTGTGAAGAGGAGGGACATTTAATCTGTAAAGGGGGAGATTTAATCTGTGTGAAGGGGAGGCAGATTTAATCTGTAAAGGGGGAAATTTAATCTGTGTGAAGGGGGGGCGATGTAATATGTGTGAAAGGGGAAGATTTAATCTGTGAGGAGGGTGGAGATTTAACCTGTATGAAGGGGGAGATTTAATCTGTATGATGGGGGAGATTTAATCTCTGTGAAGGGGGAAGATTTAATCTGAGTGTGTGGGAGATTTAATCTGTGTGAAGGGGGAGATTTAATCTGTGTGAAGGGAAAGGAGATTTAATCTGCAAAGGGTGAGATTTAATCTGTGTGAAGGGGGAGATGTAATATGTGTGAAAAAGGGAGATTTAATCTGTGTGAAGGGGGAGATTTAATCTGTGTGAAGGGGGGGCGATGTAATATGTGTGAAAGGGGAAGATTTAATCTGTGTGGAGGGTGAAGATTTAATCTGTATGAAGGGGGAGATTTAATCTGTATGATGGGGGAGATTTAATCTCTGTGAAGGGGGAAGATTTAATCTGAGTGAGGGGGAGATTTAATCTGTGTGAAGGGGGAGATTTAATCTGTGTGAAGGGGAAGGAGATTTAATCTGTAAAGGGGGAGATTTAATCTGTGTGAAGGGGGAGATGTAATATGTGTGAAAAAGGGAGATTAAATCTGTGTGAAGAGAAGGGAGATTTAATCTGTAAAGGGGGAGAATTAATCTGTGTGAAGGGGAGACTTAATCTGTAAAGGGGAGATTTAATCTTTGTGAAGGGGAGATTTAATTTGTGTGAAGGGGGAAGATTTAATCTGTGTGAATGGGGGAGATTTAATCTGTGTGAAGGGGGAGATTTAATCTGTTTGAAGTGGGAGATTTAATCTGTGTGAAGGGGGAGATTTAATCTGTGTGAAGGGGGAGATGTAATATGTGTGAATGGGGGAGATTTAATGTGTGTGAATGGGGAGATGTAATATGTGTGAAAGACGGAGATTTAATCTGTGTGAAGGGGGCAGATTTAATCTGTGTGAATGGGGAGATTTAATCTGTGTGAAGAGGGAAGATGTAATATGTGTGAATTGGAAAGATTTAATCTGTGTGAATGGGGAGATTTAATCTGATTGAGGGGGGGAGATTTAATCTGTGTGAAGGGCGAGATTTAATATGTGTGAAGGGGGAGATGTAATATATGTGAATGGGGGAGATTTAATTTGTGTGGAGGGTGGAGATTTATTCTGTAAAGGGGGAAATTTAATCTGTGTGAATGGGGGAGATTTAATCTGTGTGAATGGGGGACATTTAATCTGTGTGAAGAGGAGGGAGATTTAATCTGTAAAGGGGGAGATTTAATCTGTGTGAAGGGGAGGCAGATTTAATCTGTAAAGGCGGAAATTTAATCTGTGTGAACGGGGGGCGATGTAATATGTGTGAAAGGGGAAGATTTAATCTGTGTGGAGGGTGGAGATTTAATCTGTATGAAGGGGGAGATTTAATCTGTATGATGGGGGAGATTTAATCTCTGTGAAGGGGGGAAGATTTAATCTGAGTGTGTGGGAGATTTAATCTGTGTGAAGGGGGAGATTTAATCTGTGTGAAGGGAAAGGAGATTTAATCTGCAAAGGGTGAGATTTAATCTGTGTGAAGGGGGAGATGTAATATGTGTGAAAAAGGGAGATTTAATCTGTGTGAAGGGGGAGATTTAATCTGTGTGAAGGGGGGGCGATGTAATATGTGTGAAAGGGGAAGATTTAATCTGTGTGGAGGGTGGAGATTTAATCTGTATGAAGGGGGAGATTTAATCTGTATGATGGGGGAGATTTAATCTCTGTGAAGGGGGAAGATTTAATCTGAGTGAGGGGGAGATTTAATCTGTGTGAAGGGGAGATTTAATCTGTGTGAAGGGGAAGGAGATTTAATCTGTAAAGGGGGAGATCTGTGTGAAGGGGGAGATGTAATATGTGTGAAAAAGGGAGATTTAATCTGTGTGAAGGGGGGAGTTTTAATCTGTGTGAATGGGGAGATTTAATCTGTGTGAAGGGGGAGATGTAATATGTGTGAATTGGAAAGATTTAATCTGTGTGAATGGGGAGATTTAATCAGTCTGAAGGGGGAGATTTAATCTGTGTGAAGGGGGGAGATGTAATATATGTAAAAGGGGGAGATTTAATCTGTGTGGAGGGAGGAGATTTAATCTGTAAAGGGGGAGATTTAATCTGTGTGAATGGGTGAGATTTAATCTGTGTGAAGGGGGAGATTTAATCTGTGTGGAGGGTGGAGATTTAATCTGTGTGGAGGGTGGAGATTTAATCTGTGTGGAGGGTGGAGATTTAATCTCTGTGAAGGGGGAGATTTAATCTGTAAAGGGGGAGATTTAATCTCTGTGAAGGGGGAGATTTAATCAGTGTGAAGGGGGAGATTTAATCTGTGTGAAGGGGGCAGATGTAATATATGTGAAAGGGGGAGATTTAATCTGTGTGAAGGGGGAGATTTAATCTGTGTGGAGGGTGGAGATTTAATCTGTGTGGAGGGTGGAGATTTAATCTGTGTGGAGGGTGGAGATTTAATCTGTGTGAATGGGGAAGATTTAATCTGTAAAGGGGGAGATTTAATCTCTGTGAAGGGGGAGATTTAATCTCTGTGAAGGGGGGAGATTTAATCTGTGTGAATGGGGGAGATTTAATCTGTGTGAAGAGAAGGGAGATTTAATCTGTAATGGGTGAGATTTAATCTGTGTGAAGGGGGAGATTTAATCTGTAAAGGGGGAGAATTAGTCTGTGTGAAGGGAAGATTTAATGTGTGTGTATGGGGGGAGATTTAATCTGTGTGAAGGGGGGAGATTTAATCTGTTTGAAGGGGGAGATTTAATCTGTGTGAAGGGGGAGATGTAATATGTGTGAATGGGGGAGATTTAATCTGTATGAAGGGGAAGATGTAATATGTGTGAATTGGAAAGATTTAATCTGTGTGAATGGGGAGATTTAATCTGTGTGAAGGGGGAGATTTAATCTGTGTTAAGGGGGGAGATGTAATATATGTGAATGGGGGAGATTTAATCTGTGTGGACGGTGGAGATTTAATCTGTAAAGGGGGAGATTTAATCTGTGTGAATGGGTGAGATTTAATCTGTGTGAAGGGGGAGATTTAATCTGTGTGGAGGGTGGAGATTTAATCTGTGTGGAGGGTGGAGATTTAATCTGTGTGGAGGGTGGAGATTTAATCTGTGTGAATGGGGGAGATTTAATCTGTAAAGGGGGAAATTTAATCTATGTGAAGGGGGAGATTTAATCTGTGTGAAGGGGGGAGATTTAATCTGTGTGAATGGGGGAGATTTAATCTGTGTGAAGAGAAGGGAGATTTAATCTGTAAAGGGGAGAATTAATCTGTGTGAAGGGGGAGATTTAATCTGTAAAGGGGGGGATTTAGTCTGTATGAAGGGAAGATATTATGTGTGTGAATGGGGGTAGATTTAATCTGTGTGAAGGGGGGAGATTTAATCTGTTTGAAGGGGGAGATTTAATCTGTGTGAAGGGGGAGATTTAATTTGTGTGAAGGGGGAGATGTAATATGTGTGAAAGAGGGAGATTTAATCTGTGTGAAGGGGGGAGATTTAATCTGTGTGAATGGGGAGATTTTTTCTGTGTGAAGGGGGAGATGTAATATGTGTGAATGGGAAAGATTTAATCTGTGTGACGGGGGAGATGTAATATGAGTGAAAGAGGTAGATTTAATCTGTGTGAAGGGATGAGATTTAATCTGTGTGAAGGGTGAGATTTAATCTGTGTGAAGGGGGAGATGTAATATGTGTGAAAAAGGGAGATTTAATCTGTGTGAAGGGGGATATTTAATCTGTGTGAAGGGGGGGCGATGTAATATGTGTGAAAGGGGAAGATTTAATCTGTGTGGAGGGTGGAAATTTAATATGTATGAAGGGGGAGATTTAATCTGTATGATGTGGGAGATTTAATCTCTGTGAAGGGGGAAGATTTAATCTGAGTGAGGGAGAGATTTAATCTGTGTGAAGGGGGAGATTTAATCTGTGTGAAGGGGAAGGAGATTTAATCTGTAAAGGGGGAGATTTAATCTGTGTGAAGGGGGAGATGTAATATGTGTGAAAAAGGGAGATTTAATCTGTGTGAAGGGGGGAGTTTTAATCTGTGTAAATGGGGAGATTTAATCTGTGTGAAGGGGGGAGATGTAATATGTGTGAATTGGAAAGATTTAATCTGTGCGAATGGGGAGATTTAATCAGTGTGAAGGGTGAGATTTAATCTGTGTGAAGGGGGCAGATGTAATATATGTGAAAGGGGGAGATTTAATCTGTGTGGAGGGAGGAGATTTAATCTGTAAAGGGGGAGATTTAATCTGTGTGAATGGGTGAGATTTAATCTGTGTGAAGGGGGAGATTTAATCTTTGTGGAGGGTGCAGATTTAATCTGTGTGGAGGGTGGAGATTTAATCTGTGTGAATGGGGAAGATTTAATCTGTGTGAAGAGAAGGGAGATTTAATCTGTAATGGGTGAGATTTAATCTGTGTGAAGGGGGAGATTTAATCTGTAAAGGGGGAGAATTAGTCTGTGTGAAGGGAAGATTTAATGTGTGTGTATGGGGGAGATTTAATCTGTGTGAAGGGGGAGATTTAATCTGTTTGAAGGGGGAGATTTAATCTGTGTGAAGGGGAGATTTAATTTGTGTGAAGGGGGAGATGTAATATGTGTGAAAGAGGGAGATTTAATCTGTGTGAAGGGGGGAGATTTAATCTGTGTGAATGGGGAGATTTAATCTCTGTGAAGGGGGAGATGTAATATGTGTGAATGGGAAAGATTTAATCTGTGTGACGGGGGAGATGTAATATGTGTGAAAGAGGGAGATTTAATCTGTGTGAATGGGGAGATTTAATCTGTGTGAAGGGGGAGATTTAATCTCTGTGAAGGGGGAGATTTAATCTGTGTGAAGGGGAGATTTAATCTGTGTGAATGGGGGAGATTTAATCTGTGTGAAGAGAAGGGAGATTTAATCTGTAAAGGGGGAGAATTATTCTGTGTGAAGGGGGAGATTTAATCTGTAAAGGGCGAGATTTAATCTGTGTGAAGGGGAGATTTAATTTGTGTGAAGGGGCAAGATTTAATGTGTGTGAATGGGGGAGATTTAATCTGTGTGAAGGGGGGAGATTTAATCTGTTTGAAGGGGGAGAGTTAATCTGTGTGAAGGAGGAGAGTTAATCTGTGTGAAGGGGAAGATTTAATCTGTGTGAAGGGGGAGATGTAATATGTGTGAATGGGGGAGATTTAATCTGTGTCAAGGGGGAGATGTAATATGCGTGAAAGAGGGAGATTTAATCTGTGTGAAGGGGGTAAATTTAATCTGTGTGAATGGGGAGATTTAATCTGTGTGAAGGGGGGAGATGTAATATGTGTGAATGGGAAAGATTTAATCTGTGTGAAGGGGAAGATGTAATATGTGCGAAAGAGGGAGAGTTAATCTGTGTGAAGGGGGGAGATTTAATCTGTGTGAAGGGGGGAGATTTAATCTGTGTGAATGGGGAGATTTAATCTGTGTGAAGGGGGAGATGTAATATATGTGAATGGGGAGATTTAATCTGTGTGAAGGGGAAGATTTAATCTGTGTGAAGGGGGAGATGTAATATGTGTTAATGGGGAGATTTAATATGTGTGGAGGGTGGAGATTTAATCTGTAAAAGGGGAGATTTAATCTATGTGAATGGGGGAGATTTAATCTGTAAAGGGAGAGATTTAATCTCTTTGAAGGGGAGATTTAATCTGTGTGAAGGGGGAGATATAATCTGTGTGAATGGGGGAGAATTAATCTGTGTGAAGAGAATGGAGATTTAATCTGTAAAGGGGGAGAATTAATCTGTGTGAAGGGGAGACTTAATCTGTAAAGGGGAGATTTAATCTGTGTGAAGGGGAGATTTAATTTGTGTGAAGGGGGAAGATTTAATCTGTGTGAATGGGGGAGATTTAATCTGTGTGAAGGGGGAGATTTAATCTGTTTGAAGTGGGAGATTTAATCTGTGTGAAGGGGGAGATTTAATCTGTGTGAAGGGGGAGATGTAATATGTGTGAATGGGGGAGATTTAATGTGTGTGAAGGGGGAGATGTAATATGTGTGAAAGACGGAGATTTAATCTGTGTGAAGGGGGGAGATTTAATCTGTGTGAATGGGGAGATTTAATCTGTTTGAGGGGGAGAGATTTAATCTGTGTGAAGGGCGAGATTTAATATGTGTGAAGTGGGAGATGTAATATATGTGAATGGGGGAGATTTAATTTGTGTGGAGGGTGGAGATTTATTCTGTAAAGGGGGAAATTTAATCTGTGTGAATGGGGGAGATTTAATCTGTGTGAATGGGGGAGATTTAATCTGTGTGAAGAGGAGGGAGATTTAATCTGTAAAGGGGGAGATTTAATCTGTGTGAAGGGGAGGCAGATTTAATCTGTAAAGGGGGAAATTTAATCTGTGTGAAGGGGGGGCGATGTAATATGTGTGAAAGGGGAAGATTTAATCTGTGAGGAGGGTGGAGATTTAACCTGTATGAAGGGGGAGATTTAATCTGTATGATGGGGGAGATTTAATCTCTGTGAAGGGGGAAGATTTAATCTGAGTGTGTGGGAGATTTAATCTGTGTGAAGGGGGAGATTTAATCTGTGTGAAGGGAAAGGAGATTTAATCTGCAAAGGGTGAGATTTAATCTGTGTGAAGGGGGAGATGTAATATGTGTGAAAAAGGGAGATTTAATCTGTGTGAAGGGGGAGATTTAATCTGTGTGAAGGGGGGGCGATGTAATATGTGTGAAAGGGGAAGATTTAATCTGTGTGGAGGGTGAAGATTTAATCTGTATGAAGGGGGAGATTTAATCTGTATGATGGGGGAGATTTAATCTCTGTGAAGGGGGAAGATTTAATCTGAGTGAGGGGGAGATTTAATCTGTGTGAAGGGGGAGATTTAATCTGTGTGAAGGGGAAGGAGATTTAATCTGTAAAGGGGGAGATTTAATCTGTGTGAAGGGGGAGATGTAATATGTGTGAAAAAGGGAGATTAAATCTGTGTGAAGAGAAGGGAGATTTAATCTGTAAAGGGGGAGAATTAATCTGTGTGAAGGGGAGACTTAATCTGTAAAGGGGAGATTTAATCTTTGTGAAGGGGAGATTTAATTTGTGTGAAGGGGGAAGATTTAATCTGTGTGAATGGGGGAGATTTAATCTGTGTGAAGGGGGAGATTTAATCTGTTTGAAGTGGGAGATTTAATCTGTGTGAAGGGGGAGATTTAATCTGTGTGAAGGGGGAGATGTAATATGTGTGAATGGGGGAGATTTAATGTGTGTGAAGGGGGAGATGTAATATGTGTGAAAGACGGAGATTTAATCTGTGTGAAGGGGGCAGATTTAATCTGTGTGAATGGGGAGATTTAATCTGTGTGAAGAGGGAAGATGTAATATGTGTGAATTGGAAAGATTTAATCTGTGTGAATGGGGAGATTTAATCTGATTGAGGGGGGGAGATTTAATCTGTGTGAAGGGCGAGATTTAATATGTGTGAAGGGGGAGATGTAATATATGTGAATGGGGGAGATTTAATTTGTGTGGAGGGTGGAGATTTATTCTGTAAAGGGGGAAATTTAATCTGTGTGAATGGGGGAGATTTAATCTGTGTGAATGGGGGACATTTAATCTGTGTGAAGAGGAGGGAGATTTAATCTGTAAAGGGGGAGATTTAATCTGTGTGAAGGGGAGGCAGATTTAATCTGTAAAGGCGGAAATTTAATCTGTGTGAACGGGGGGCGATGTAATATGTGTGAAAGGGGAAGATTTAATCTGTGTGGAGGGTGGAGATTTAATCTGTATGAAGGGGGAGATTTAATCTGTATGATGGGGGAGATTTAATCTCTGTGAAGGGGGGAAGATTTAATCTGAGTGTGTGGGAGATTTAATCTGTGTGAAGGGGGAGATTTAATCTGTGTGAAGGGAAAGGAGATTTAATCTGCAAAGGGTGAGATTTAATCTGTGTGAAGGGGGAGATGTAATATGTGTGAAAAAGGGAGATTTAATCTGTGTGAAGGGGGAGATTTAATCTGTGTGAAGGGGGGGCGATGTAATATGTGTGAAAGGGGAAGATTTAATCTGTGTGGAGGGTGGAGATTTTATCTGTATGAAGGGGGAGATTTAATCTGTATGATGGGGGAGATTTAATCTCTGTGAAGGGGGAAGATTTAATCTGAGTGAGGGGGAGATTTAATCTGTGTGAAGGGGAGATTTAATCTGTGTGAAGGGGAAGGAGATTTAATCTGTAAAGGGGGAGATCTGTGTGAAGGGGGAGATGTAATATGTGTGAAAAAGGGAGATTTAATCTGTGTGAAGGGGGGAGTTTTAATCTGTGTGAATGGGGAGATTTAATCTGTGTGAAGGGGGAGATGTAATATGTGTGAATTGGAAAGATTTAATCTGTGTGAATGGGGAGATTTAATCAGTGTGAAGGGGGAGATTTAATCTGTGTGAAGGGGGGAGATGTAATATATGTAAAAGGGGGAGATTTAATCTGTGTGGAGGGAGGAGATTTAATCTGTAAAGGGGGAGATTTAATCTGTGTGAATGGGTGAGATTTAATCTGTGTGAAGGGGGAGATTTAATCTGTGTGGAGGGTGGAGAATTAATCTGTGTGGAGGGTGGAGATTTAATCTGTGTGGAGGGTGGAGATTTAATCTCTGTGAAGGGGGAGATTTAATCTGTGTGAAGGGGGGAGATTTAATCTGTGTGAATGGGGGAGATTTAATCTGTGTGTAGAGAAGGGAGATTTAATCTGTAAAGGGGGATAATTAATCTGTGTGAAGGGGGAGATTTAATCTGTAAAGGGGGAGAATTAGTCTGTGTGAAGGGAAGATTTAATGTGTGTGTATGGGGGGAGATTTAATCTGTGTGAAGGGGGGAGATTTAATCTGTTTGAAGGGGGAGATTTAATCTGTGTGAAGGGGGAGATTTAATTTGTTTGAAGGGGGAGATGTAATATGTGTGAAAGAGGGAGATTTATTCTGTGTGAATGGGGAGATTTAATCTGTGTGAAGGGGGAGATTGAATCTCTGTGAAGGGGGAGATTTAATCTGTGTGAAGGGGGGAGATTTAATCTGTGTGAGTGGGGGAGATTTAATCTGTGTGAATGGGGGAGATTTAATCTGTGTGAAGAGAAGGGAGATTTAATCTGTAAAGGGGGATAATTAATCTGTGTGAAGGGGGAGATTTAATCTGTAAAGGGGGAGAATTAGTCTGTGTGAAGGGAAGATTTAATGTGTGTGTATGGGGGGAGATTTAATCTGTGTGAAGGGGGGAGATTTAATCTGTTTGAAGGGGGAGATTTAATCTGTGTGAAGGGGGAGATTTAATTTGTTTGAAGGGGGAGATGTAATATGTGTGAAAGAGGGAGATTTAATCTGTGTGAAGGGGGGAGATTTAATCTGTGTGAATGGGGAGATTTAATCTGTGTGAAGGGGGAGATGTAATATGTGTGAATGGGAAAGATTTAATCTGTGTGAAGGGGAGACGTAATATGTGTGAAAGAGGGAGATTTAATCTGTGTGAATGGGGAGATTTAATCTGTGTGAAGGGGGAGATTGAATCTCTGTGAAGGGGGAGATTTAATCTGTGTGAAGGGGGGAGATTTAATCTGTGTGAGTGGGGGAGATTTAGTCTGTGTGAAGAAAAGGGAGATTTAATCTGTAAAGGGGGAGAATTAATCTGTGTGAAGGGGGGGATTTAATCTGTAAAGGGGGAGATTTAATCTGTGTGAAGGGGAGATTTAATTTGTGTGAAGGGGCAAGATTTAATGTGTGTGAATGGGGGAGATTTAATCTGTGTGAAGGGGGAGATTTAATCTGTTTGAAGGGGGAGAGTTAATCGGTGTGAAGGGGGAGAGTTAATCTGTGTGAAGGGGAAGATTTAATCTGTGTGAAGGGGGAGATGTAATATGTGTGAATGGGGGAGATTTAATCTGTGTGAAGGGGGAGATGTAATATGCGTGAATGAGGGAGATTTATTCTGTGTGAAGGGGGTAAATTGAATCTGTGTGAATGGGGAGATTTAATCTGTGTGAAGGGGGGAGATGTAATATTTGTGAATGGGAAAGATTTATTCTGTGTGAAGGGGGAGATGTAATATGTGAGAAAGAGGGAGAGTTAATCTGTGTGAAGGGGGAGATTTAATCTGTGTGAAGGGGGGAGATTTAATCTGTGTGAATGGGGAGATTTAATCTGTGTGAAGGGGGGAGATGTAATATATGTGAATGGGGAGATTTAATCTGTGTGAAGGGGGAGATTTAATCTGTGTGAAGGGGGAGATGTAATATTTGTGAATGGGGAGATTTAATCTGTGTGGAGGGTGGAGATTTAATCTGTAAAGGGGGAGATTTAATCTATGTGAATGGGGGAGATTTAATCTGTAAAGGGAGAGATTTAATCTCTGTGAAGGGGAGATTTAATCTGTGTGAAGGGGGGCGATATAATCTGTGTGAATGGGGGAGAATTAATCTGTGTGAAGAGAAGGGAGATTTAATCTGTAAAGGGGGAGATTTAATCTGTGTGAAGGGGAGACTTAATCTGTAAAGGGGAGATTTAATCTGTGTGAAGGGGAGATTTAATTTGTGTGAAGGGGTAAAATTTAATCTGTGTGAATGGGGGAGATTTAATCTGTGCGAAGGGGGAGATTTAATCTGTTTGAAGTGGGAGATTTAATCTGTGTGAAGGGGGAAATTTAATCTGTGTGAAGGGGGAGATGTAATATGTGTGAATGGGGGAGATTTAATGTGTGTGAAGGGGGAGATGTAATATGTGTGAAAGAGGGAGATTTAATCTGTGTGAAGGGGGGAGATTTAATCTGTGTGAATGGGGAGATTTAATCTGTGTGAAGAGGGGAGATGTAATATGTGTGAATTGGAAAGATTTTATCTGTGTGAATGGGGAGATTTAATCTGTTTGGGGGGGAGATTTAATCTGTGTGAAGGGCGAGATTTAATCTGTGTGAAGGGGGAGATGTAATATATGTGAATGGGGGAGATTTAATTTGTGTGGAGGGTGGAGATTTATTCTGTAAAGGGGGAAATTTAATCTGTGTGAATGGGGGAGATTTAATCTGTGTGAATGGGGGAGATTTAATCTGTGTGAAGAGGAGGGAGATTTAATCTGTAAAGGGGGAGATTTAATCTGTGTGAAGGAGAGGCAGATTTAATCTGTAAAGGGGGAAATTTAATCTGCGTGAAGGGGGGACGATGTAATATTTGTGAAAGGGGAAGATTTAATCTGTGTGGAGGGTAGAGATTTAATCTGTATGAAGGGGGAGATTTAATCTGTATGATGGGGGAGATTTAATCTCTGTGAAGGGGGGAAGATTTAATCTGAGTGTGTGGGAGATTTAATCTGTGTGAAGGGGGAGATTTAATCTGTGTGAAGGGAAAGGAGATTTAATCTGTAAAGGGTGAGATTTAATCTGTGTGAAGGGGGAGATGTCATATGTGTGAAAAAGGGAGATGTAATCTGTGTGAAGGGGGAGATTTAATCTGTGTGAAGGGGGTGCGATGTAATATGTGTGAAAGGGGAAGATTTAATCTGTGTGGAGGGTGGAGATTTAATCTGTATGAAGGGGGAGATTTAATCTGTATGATGGGGGAGATTTAATCTCTGTGAAGGGGGAAGATTTAATCTGAGTGAGGGGGAGATTTAATCTGTGTGAAGGGGAGATTTAATCTGTGTGAAGGGGAAGGAGATTTAATCTGTAAAGGGGGAGATTTAATCTGTGTGAAGGGGGAGATGTAATATGTGTGAAAAAGGGAGATTTAAACTGTGTGAAGGGGGGAGATTTAATCTGTGTGAAGGGAGGAGATTTAATCTGTGTGAATGGGGAGATTTAATCTGTGTGAAGGGGAGATTTAATCTGTGTGAAGGGGGAGATGTAATATGTGTGAATGGGGGAGATTTAATCTGTGTGAAGGGGGAGATTTAATCTGTGTGAAGGGGAGATGTAATATGTGTGAATGGGGAGATTTAATCTGTGTGGAGGGTGGAGATTTAATCTGTGTGGAGGGTCGAGATTTAATCTGTAAAGGGGGAGATATAATCTGTGTGAATGGGGGAGATTTAATCTGTGTGAATGGGGGAGATTTAATCTGTGTGAAGGGGGAGATGTAATATATGTGAATGGGGGAGATTTAATTTGTGTGGAGGGTTGAGATTTATTCTGTAAAGGGGGAAATTTAATCTGTGTGAATGGGGGAGATTTAATCTGTGTGAATGGGGGAGATTTAATCTGTGTGAAGAGGAGGGAGATTTAATCTGTAAAGGGGGAGATTTAATCTGTGTGAAGGGGAGGCAGATTTAATCTGTAAAGGGGGAAATTTAATCTGCGTGAAGGGGGGGCGATGTAATATGTGTGAAAGCGGAAGATTTAATCTGTGTGGAGGGTGGAGATTTAATCTGTATGAAGGGGGAGATTTAATCTGTATGATGGGGGAGATTTAATCTCTGTGAAGGGGGGAAGATTTAATCTGAGTGTGTGGGAGATTTAATCTGTGTGAAGGGGGAGATTTAATCTGTGTGAAGGGAAAGGAGATTTAATCTGCAAAGGGTGAGATTTAATCTGTGTGAAGGGGGAGATGTAATATGTGTGAAAAAGGGAGATTTAATCTGTCTGAAGGGGGAGATTTAATCTGTGTGAAGTGGGGCAATGTAATATGTGTGAAAGGGGAAGATTTAATCTGTGTGGAGGGTGGAGATTTAATCTGTATGAAGGGGGAGATTTAATCTGTATGATGGGGCAGATTTAATCTCTGTGAAGGGGAAGATTTAATCTGAGTGAGGGGGAGATTTAAACTGTGTGAAGGGGGAGATTTAATCTGTGTGAAGGGGAAGGAGATTTAATCTGTAAAGGGGGAGATTTAATCTGTGTGAAGGGGGAGATGTAATATGTGTGAAAAAGGGAGATTTAATCTGTGTGAAAGGGGGAGTTTTAATCTGTGTGAATGGGGAGATTTAATCTGTGTGAAGGGGGGAGATGTAATATGTGTGAATTGGAAAGATTTAATCTGTGTGAATGGGGAGATTTAATCAGTGTGAAGGGGGAGATGTAATCTGTGTGAAGGGGGGAGATGTAATATAAGTGAAAGGGGGAGATTTAATCTGTGTGGAGGGAGGAGATTTAATCTGTAAAGGGGGAGATTTAATCTGTGTGAATGGGTGAGATTTAATCTGTGTGAAGGGGGAGATTTAATCTGTGTGGAGGGTGGAGATTTAATCTGTGTGGAGGGTGGAATTTAATCTGTGTGGAGGGTGGAGATTTAATCTGTGTGAATGGGGAAGATTTAATCTGTAAAGGGGGAGATTTAATCTCTGTGAAGGGGGAGATTTAATCTGTGTGAAGGGGGGAGATTTAATCTGTGTGAATGGGGGAGATTTAATCTGTGTGAAGAGAAGGGAGATTTAATCTGTAATGGGTGAGATTTAATCTGCGTGAAGGGGGAGATTTAATCTGTAAAGGGGGAGAATTAGTCTGTGTGAAGGGAAGATTTAATGTGTGTGTATGGGGGGAGATTTAATCTGTGTGAAGGGGGGAGATTTAATCTGTTTGAAGGGGGAGATTTAATCTGTGTGAAGGGGGAGATTTAATTTGTGTGAAGGGGGAGATGTAATATGTGTGAAAGAGGGAGATTTAATCTGTGTGAAGGGGGGAGATTTAATCTGTGTGAATGGGGAGATTTAATCTGTGTGAAGGGGGAGATGTAATATGTGTGAATGGGAAAGATTTAATCTGTGTGACGGGGGAGATGTAATATGTGTGAAAGAGGGAGATTTAATCTGTGTGAATGGGGAGATTTAATCTGTGTGAAGGGGGAGATTTAATCTCTGTGAAGGGGGAGATTTAATCTGTGTGAAAGGGGGAGATTTAATCTGTGTGAGTGGGGGAGATTTAATCTGTGTGAAGAGAAGGGAGATTTAATCTGTAAAGGGGGAGAATTAATATGTGTGAAGGGGGAGATTTAATCTGTAAAGGGGGAGATTTAATCTGTGTGAAGGGGAGATTTAATTTGTGTGAAGGGGCAAGATTTAATGTGTGTGAATGGGGGAGATTTAATCAGTGTGAAGGGGGAGATTTAATCTGTTTGAAGGGGGAGAGTTAATCTGTGTGAAGGGGGAGAGTTAATC
The DNA here is from genome assembly GCF_046119375.1 of Phyllobates terribilis. Taxonomy (NCBI): domain Eukaryota; kingdom Metazoa; phylum Chordata; class Amphibia; order Anura; family Dendrobatidae; genus Phyllobates; species Phyllobates terribilis. The sequence continues at coordinate 150,793,698 of NW_027362768.1, forward strand.
TGTGTGAAGGGGAAGATTTAATCTGTGTGAAGGGGGAGATGTAATATGTGTGAATGGGGGAGATTTAATCTGTGTGAAGGGGGAGATGTAATATGCGTGAATGAGGGAGATTTATTCTGTGTGAAGGGGGTAAATTGAATCTGTGTGAATGGGGAGATTTAATCTGTGTGAAGGGGGGAGATGTAATATGTGTGAATGGGAAAGATTTATTCTGTGTGAAGGGGGAGATGTAATATGTGCGAAAGAGGGAGAGTTAATCTGTGTGAAGGGGGGAGATTTAATCTGTGTGAAGGGGGGAGATTTAATCTGTGTGAATGGGGATATTTAATCTGTGTGAAGGGGGGAGATGTAATATATGTGAATGGGGAGATTTAATCTGTGTGAAGGGGGAGATTTAATCTGTGTGAAGGGGGAGATGTAATATGTGTGAATGGGGAGATTTAATCTGTGTGGAGGGTGGAGATTTAATCTGTAAAGGGGGAGATTTAATCTATGTGAATGGGGGAGATTTAATCTGTAAAGGGAGAGATTTAATCTCTGTGAAAGGGAGATTTAATCTGTGTGAAGGGGGGAGATATAATCTGTGTGAATGGGGGAGGATTAATCTGTGTGAAGAGAAGGGAGATTTAATCTGTAAAGGGGGAGAATTAATCTGTGTGAAGGGGAGACTTAATCTGTAAAGGGGAGATTTAATCTGTGTGAAGAGGAGATTTAATTTGTGTGAAGGGGTAAAATTTAATCTGTGTGAATGGGGGAGATTTAATCTGTGCGAAGGGGGAGATTTAATCTGTTTGAAGTGGGAGATTTAATCTGTGTGAAGGGGGAGATTTAATCTGTGTGAAGGGGGAGATGTAATATGTGTGAATGCGGGAGATTTAATGTGTGTGAAGGGGGAGATGTAATATGTGTGAAAGAGGGAGATTTAATCTGTGTGAAGGGGGGAGATTTAATCTGTGTGAATTGGGAGATTTAATCTGTGTGAAGAGGGGAGATGTAATATGTGTGAATTGGAAAGATTTAATCTGTGTGAATGGGGAGATTTAATCTGTTTGAGGGGGGGAGATTTAATCTGTGTGAAGGGCGAGATTTAATCTGTGTGAAGGGGGAGATGTAATATATGTCAATGGGGGAGATTTAATTTGTGTGGAGGGTGGAGATTTATTCTGTAAAGGGGGAAATTTAATCTGTGTGAATGGGGGAGATTTAATCTGTGTGAATGGGGGAGATTTAATCTGTGTGAAGAGGAGGGAGATTTAATCTGTAAAGGGGAAGATTTAATCTGTGTGAAGGAGAGGCAGATTTAATCTGTAAAGGGGGAAATTTAATCTGCGTGAAAGGGGGACGATGTAATATTTGTGAAAGGGGAAGATTTAATCTGTGTGGAGGGTAGAGATTTAATCTGTATGAAGGGGGAGATTTAATCTGTATGATGGGGGAGATTTAATCTCTGTGAAGGGGGGAAGATTTAATCTGAGTGTGTGGAATATTTAATCTGTGTGAAGGGGGAGATTTAATCTGTGTGAAGGGAAAGGAGATTTAATCTGCAAAGGGTGAGATTTAATCTGTGTGAAGGGGGAGATGTAATATGTGTGAAAAAGGGAGATTTAATCTGTCTGAAGGGGGAGATTTAATCTGTGTGAAGGGGGGGCGATGTAATATGTGTGAAAGGGGAAGATTTAATCTGTGTGGAGGGTGGAGATTTAATCTGTATGAAGGGGGAGATTTAATCTGTATGATGGGGGAGATTTAATCTCTGTGAAGGGGGAGATTTAATCTGTGTGAAGGGGAAGGAGATTTAATCTGTAAAGGGGGAGATTTAATCTGTGTGAAGGGGGAGATGTAATATGTGTGAAAAAGGGAGATTTAATCTGTGTGAAGGGGGGAGTTTTAATCTGTGTGAATGGGGAGATTTAATCTGTGTGAAGGGGGGAGATGTAATATGTGTGAATTGGAAAGATTTAATCTGTGTGAATGGGGAGATTTAATCAGTCTGAAGGGGGAGATGTAATCTGTGTGAAGGGGGGAGATGTAATATATGTGAAAGGGGGAGATTTAATCTGTGTGGAGGGAGGAGATTTAATCTGTAAAGGGGGAGATTTAATCTGTGTGAATGGGTGAGATTTAATCTGTGTGAAGGGGGAGATTTAATCTGTGTGGAGGGTGGAGATTTAATCTGTGTGGAGGGTGGAGATTTAATCTGTGTGGAGGGTGGAATTTAATCTGTGTGAATGGGGAATATTTAATCTGTAAAGGGGGAGATTTAATCTCTGTGAAGGGGGAGATTTAATCTGTGTGAATGGGGGAGATTTAATCTGTGTGAATGGGGGAGATTTAATCTGTGTGAAGAGAAGGGAGATTTAATCTGTAATGGGTGAGATTTAATCTGCGTGAAGGGGGAGATTTAATCTGTACAGGGGGTGAATTAGTCTGTGTGAAGGGAAGATTTAATGTGTGTGTATGGGGGGAGATTTAATCTGTGTGAAGGGGGGAGATTTAATCTGTTTGAAGGGGGAGATTTAATCTGTGTGAAGGGGGAGATTTAATTTGTGTGAAGGGGGAGATGTAATATGTGTGAAAGAGGGAGATTTAATCTGTGTGAAGGGGGGAGATTTAATCTGTGTGAATGGGGAGATTTAATCTGTGTGAAGGGGGAGATGTAATATGTGTGAATGGGTAAGATTTAATCTGTGTGACGGGGGAGATGTAATATGTGTGAAAGAGGGAGATTTAATCTGTGTGAATGGGGAGATTTAATCTGTGTGAAGGGGGAGATTTAATCTCTGTGAAGGGGGAGATTTAATCTGTGTGAAGGGGGGAGATTTAATCTGTGTGAGTGGGGGAGATTTAATCTGTGTGAAGAGAAGGGAGATTTAATCTGTAAAGGGGGAGAATTAATCTGTGTGAAGGGGGAGATTTAATCTGTAAAGGGGGAGATTTAATCTGTGTGAAGGGGAGATTTAATTTGTGTGAAGGGGCAAGATTTAATGTGTGTGAATGGGGGAGATTTAATCTGTGTGAAGGGGGAGATTTAATCTGTTTGAAGGGGGAGAGTTAATCTGTGTGAAGGGGGAGAGTTAATCTGTGTGAAGGGGAAGATTTAATCTGTGTGAAGGGGGAGATGTAATATGTGTGAATGGGGGAGATTTAATCTGTGTGAAGGGGGAGATGTAATATGCGTGAATGAGGGAGATTTAATCTGTGTGAAGGGGGTAAATTTAATCTGTGTGAATGGGGAGTTTCAATCTGTGTGAAGGGGGGAGATGTAATATGTGTGAATAGGAAATATTTATTCTGTGTGAAGGGGGAGATGTAATATGTGCGAAAGAGGGAGAGTTAATCTGTGTAAAGGGGGGGGAGATTTAATCTGTGTGAAGGGGGGAGATTTAATCTGTGTGAATGGGGAGATTTAATCTGTGTGAAGGGGGGAGATGTAATATATGTGAATGGGGAGATTTAATCTGTGTGAAAAGGGAGAGTTAATCTGTGTGAAGGGGAAGATTTAATCTGTGTGAAGGGGGAGATGTAATATGTGTGAATGGGGAGATTTAATCTGTGTGGAGGGTGGAGATTTAATCTGTAAAGGGGGAGATTTAATCTATGTGAATGGGGGAGATTTAATCTGTAAAGTGAGAGATTTAATCTCTGTGAAGGGGAGATTTAATCTGTGTGAAGGGCAGATGTAATATGTGTGAATGGGGAGATTTAATCTGTGTGGAGGGTGGAGATTTAATCTGTGTGGAGGGTCGAGATTTAATCTGTAAAGGGGGAGATATAATCTGTGTGATTGGGGGAGATTTAATCTGTAAAGGGGAGATTTAATATCTGTGAAGGGGGAGATTTCATCTGAGTGAAGGGAGGAGATTTATTCTGTGTGAATGGGGGAGATTTAATCTGTGTGAAGAGGAGGGAGATTTAATCTTGAAAGGGGGAGATTCAATCTGTGTGAAGGGGAGGTAGATTTAGTCTGTAAAGGGGGAGATTTAATCTTTGTGAAGGGGGAGATTTATTCTGTGTGAAGGGGGAAATTTAATCTGTGTGAAGGGGGAGATTTAATCTGTGTGAAGGGGGAGACTTAATCTGTGTGAAGGGGGCGATGTAATATGTGTGAAAGGGGAAGATTTAATCTGTGTGGAGGGTGGAGATTTAATCTCTGGAAGGGGGAGATTTAATCTGTATGAAGGGGGAGATTTAATCTGTGTGAAGGGAGAAAGATTTAATCTGTGTGAAGGGGAAGATTTAATCTGAGTGAGGGGGAGATTTAATCTGTGTGAAGAGGATATTTAATCTGTGTAAAGGAAGGGAGATTTAATCTGTGTGAAAGGGGAGATTTAATCTGTGTGAAGGGAAAGATTTAATCTTTGTGAAAGGGGAAGATTTAATCTTCTTGAGGGGGGTATTTAATCTGTGTGGAAGGAGAGATTTCATCTGTGTGGGGGGGATTTAATCTGTGTGAAGGGGGAGATTTAATCTGTGTGAATGGGGAGATTTAATCTGTGTGAAGGGGAAGATTTAATCTGTGTGTAGGGGAATATTTAATCTGTGAAGGGGGAGATTTAATCTCTGTGAAGGGTATATTTAATCTGTGCAAAGAAAGGGAGATTTAATCTGTGTGAATGGGGAGATTTAATCTGTGTGGGGGGAGATTTAATCTGTGTGAAGGGGGCGATGTAATATGTGTGAAAGCGGAAGATTTAATCTGTGTGGAGGGTGGAGATTTAATCTGTGTGAAGGGGAGATTTAATCTGTATGAAGGGGGATATTTAATCTGTGTGAAGTGGGGAGATTTAATCTGTGTGAAGGGGGGAGGATTTAATCTGAGTGAGGGGGAGATTTAATCTGTGTAAAGGAAGAGAGATTTAATCTGTGTAAAGGAAGGCAGATTTAATCTGTGTTAAAGTGGAGATTTAATCTGTGTGAAGGGAAAGATTTAATCTGTGTGAAAGGGGAAGATTTAATCTGTGTGAGGTTTTTTTTAATACGTGTGGAAGGAGAGATTTAATCTGTGTGGGGGGAGATTTAATCTGTGTGGGGGGGATTTAATCTGTGTGAAGGGGGAGATTTAATCTGTGTGAAGGGGGGGCGATGTAATATGTGTGAAAGGGGAAGATTTAATCTGTGTGGAGGGTGGAGATTTAATCTGTATGATGGGGGAGATTTAATCTCTGTGAAGGGGGAAGATTTAATCTGAGTGAGGGGGAGATTTAATCTGTGTGAAGGGGAAGGAGATTTAATCTGTAAAGGGGGAGATTTAATCTGTGTGAAGGGGGAGATGTAATATGTGTGAAAAAGGGAGATTTAATCTGTGTGAAGGGGTGAGATTTAATCTGTGTGAAGGGGGGAGATTTAATCTTTGTGAATGGGGAGATTTAATCTGTGTGAAGGGGAGATTTAATCTGTGTGAAGGCGGAGATGTAATATGTGTGGCTGGGAGAGATTTAATCTGTGTGAAGGGGGAGATGCAATATGTGTGAATGGGGAGATTTAATCTGTGTGGAGGGTGGAGATTTAATCTGTTTGAAGGGGGAGATTTAATCTGTGTGAAGGGGGAGATTTAATTTGTGTGAAGGGGGAGATGTAATATGTGTGAAAGAGGGAGATTTAATCTGTGTGAAGGGGGGAGATTTAATCTGTGTGAATGGGGAGATTTAATCTGTGTGAAGGGGGAGATGTAATATGTGTGAATGGGAAAGATTTAATCTGTGTGACGGGGGAGATGTAATATGTGTGAAAGAGGGAGATTTAATCTGTGTGAATGGGGAGATTTAATCTGTGTGAAGGGGGAGATTTAATCTCTGTGAAGGGGGAGATTTAATCTGTGTGAAAGGGGGAGATTTAATCTGTGTGAGTGGGGGAGATTTAATCTGTGTGAAGAGAAGGGAGATTTAATCTGTAAAGGGGGAGAATTAATATGTGTGAAGGGGGAGATTTAATCTGTAAAGGGGGAGATTTAATCTGTGTGAAGGGGAGATTTAATTTGTGTGAAGGGGCAAGATTTAATGTGTGTGAATGGGGGAGATTTAATCAGTGTGAAGGGGGAGATTTAATCTGTTTGAAGGGGGAGAGTTAATCTGTGTGAAGGGGGAGAGTTAATCTGTGTGAAGGGGAAGATTTAATCTGTGTGAAGGGGGAGATGTAATATGTGTGAATGGGGGAGATTTAATCTGTGTGAAGGGGGAGATGTAATATGCGTGAATGAGGGAGATTTATTCTGTGTGAAGGGGGTAAATTGAATCTGTGTGAATGGGGAGATTTAATCTGTGTGAAGGGGGGAGATGTAATATGTGTGAATGGGAAAGATTTATTCTGTGTGAAGGGGGAGATGTAATATGTGCGAAAGAGGGAGAGTTAATCTGTGTGAAGGGGGGAGATTTAATCTGTGTGAAGGGGGGAGATTTAATCTGTGTGAATGGGGATATTTAATCTGTGTGAAGGGGGGAGATGTAATATATGTGAATGGGGAGATTTAATCTGTGTGAAGGGGGAGATTTAATCTGTGTGAAGGGGGAGATGTAATATGTGTGAATGGGGAGATTTAATCTGTGTGGAGGGTGGAGATTTAATCTGTAAAGGGGGAGATTTAATCTATGTGAATGGGGGAGATTTAATCTGTAAAGGGAGAGATTTAATCTCTGTGAAAGGGAGATTTAATCTGTGTGAAGGGGGGAGATATAATCTGTGTGAATGGGGGAGGATTAATCTGTGTGAAGAGAAGGGAGATTTAATCTGTAAAGGGGGAGAATTAATCTGTGTGAAGGGGAGACTTAATCTGTAAAGGGGAGATTTAATCTGTGTGAAGAGGAGATTTAATTTGTGTGAAGGGGTAAAATTTAATCTGTGTGAATGGGGGAGATTTAATCTGTGCGAAGGGGGAGATTTAATCTGTTTGAAGTGGGAGATTTAATCTGTGTGAAGGGGGAGATTTAATCTGTGTGAAGGGGGAGATGTAATATGTGTGAATGCGGGAGATTTAATGTGTGTGAAGGGGGAGATGTAATATGTGTGAAAGAGGGAGATTTAATCTGTGTGAAGGGGGGAGATTTAATCTGTGTGAATTGGGAGATTTAATCTGTGTGAAGAGGGGAGATGTAATATGTGTGAATTGGAAAGATTTAATCTGTGTGAATGGGGAGATTTAATCTGTTTGAGGGGGGGAGATTTAATCTGTGTGAAGGGCGAGATTTAATCTGTGTGAAGGGGGAGATGTAATATATGTCAATGGGGGAGATTTAATTTGTGTGGAGGGTGGAGATTTATTCTGTAAAGGGGGAAATTTAATCTGTGTGAATGGGGGAGATTTAATCTGTGTGAATGGGGGAGATTTAATCTGTGTGAAGAGGAGGGAGATTTAATCTGTAAAGGGGAAGATTTAATCTGTGTGAAGGAGAGGCAGATTTAATCTGTAAAGGGGGAAATTTAATCTGCGTGAAAGGGGGACGATGTAATATTTGTGAAAGGGGAAGATTTAATCTGTGTGGAGGGTAGAGATTTAATCTGTATGAAGGGGGAGATTTAATCTGTATGATGGGGGAGATTTAATCTCTGTGAAGGGGGGAAGATTTAATCTGAGTGTGTGGGATATTTAATCTGTGTGAAGGGGGAGATTTAATCTGTGTGAAGGGAAAGGAGATTTAATCTGCAAAGGGTGAGATTTAATCTGTGTGAAGGGGGAGATGTAATATGTGTGAAAAAGGGAGATTTAATCTGTCTGAAGGGGGAGATTTAATCTGTGTGAAGGGGGGGCGATGTAATATGTGTGAAAGGGGAAGATTTAATCTGTGTGGAGGGTGGAGATTTAATCTGTATGAAGGGGGAGATTTAATCTGTATGATGGGGGAGATTTAATCTCTGTGAAGGGGGAGATTTAATCTGTGTGAAGGGGAAGGAGATTTAATCTGTAAAGGGGGAGATTTAATCTGTGTGAAGGGGGAGATGTAATATGTGTGAAAAAGGGAGATTTAATCTGTGTGAAGGGGGGAGTTTTAATCTGTGTGAATGGGGAGATTTAATCTGTGTGAAGGGGGGAGATGTAATATGTGTGAATTGGAAAGATTTAATCTGTGTGAATGGGGAGATTTAATCAGTCTGAAGGGGGAGATGTAATCTGTGTGAAGGGGGGAGATGTAATATATGTGAAAGGGGGAGATTTAATCTGTGTGGAGGGAGGAGATTTAATCTGTAAAGGGGGAGATTTAATCTGTGTGAATGGGTGAGATTTAATCTGTGTGAAGGGGGAGATTTAATCTGTGTGGAGGGTGGAGATTTAATCTGTGTGGAGGGTGGAGATTTAATCTGTGTGGAGGGTGGAATTTAATCTGTGTGAATGGGGAATATTTAATCTGTAAAGGGGGAGATTTAATCTCTGTGAAGGGGGAGATTTAATCTGTGTGAATGGGGGAGATTTAATCTGTGTGAATGGGGGAGATTTAATCTGTGTGAAGAGAAGGGAGATTTAATCTGTAATGGGTGAGATTTAATCTGCGTGAAGGGGGAGATTTAATCTGTACAGGGGGTGAATTAGTCTGTGTGAAGGGAAGATTTAATGTGTGTGTATGGGGGGAGATTTAATCTGTGTGAAGGGGGGAGATTTAATCTGTTTGAAGGGGGAGATTTAATCTGTGTGAAGGGGGAGATTTAATTTGTGTGAAGGGGGAGATGTAATATGTGTGAAAGAGGGAGATTTAATCTGTGTGAAGGGGGGAGATTTAATCTGTGTGAATGGGGAGATTTAATCTGTGTGAAGGGGGAGATGTAATATGTGTGAATGGGTAAGATTTAATCTGTGTGACGGGGGAGATGTAATATGTGTGAAAGAGGGAGATTTAATCTGTGTGAATGGGGAGATTTAATCTGTGTGAAGGGGGAGATTTAATCTCTGTGAAGGGGGAGATTTAATCTGTGTGAAGGGGGGAGATTTAATCTGTGTGAGTGGGGGAGATTTAATCTGTGTGAAGAGAAGGGAGATTTAATCTGTAAAGGGGGAGAATTAATCTGTGTGAAGGGGGAGATTTAATCTGTAAAGGGGGAGATTTAATCTGTGTGAAGGGGAGATTTAATTTGTGTGAAGGGGCAAGATTTAATGTGTGTGAATGGGGGAGATTTAATCTGTGTGAAGGGGGAGATTTAATCTGTTTGAAGGGGGAGAGTTAATCTGTGTGAAGGGGGAGAGTTAATCTGTGTGAAGGGGAAGATTTAATCTGTGTGAAGGGGGAGATGTAATATGTGTGAATGGGGGAGATTTAATCTGTGTGAAGGGGGAGATGTAATATGCGTGAATGAGGGAGATTTAATCTGTGTGAAGGGGGTAAATTTAATCTGTGTGAATGGGGAGTTTCAATCTGTGTGAAGGGGGGAGATGTAATATGTGTGAATAGGAAAGATTTATTCTGTGTGAAGGGGGAGATGTAATATGTGCGAAAGAGGGAGAGTTAATCTGTGTAAAGGGGGGGGAGATTTAATCTGTGTGAAGGGGGGAGATTTAATCTGTGTGAATGGGGAGATTTAATCTGTGTGAAGGGGGGAGATGTAATATATGTGAATGGGGAGATTTAATCTGTGTGAAAAGGGAGAGTTAATCTGTGTGAAGGGGAAGATTTAATCTGTGTGAAGGGGGAGATGTAATATGTGTGAATGGGGAGATTTAATCTGTGTGGAGGGTGGAGATTTAATCTGTAAAGGGGGAGATTTAATCTATGTGAATGGGGGAGATTTAATCTGTAAAGTGAGAGATTTAATCTCTGTGAAGGGGAGATTTAATCTGTGTGAAGGGCAGATGTAATATGTGTGAATGGGGAGATTTAATCTGTGTGGAGGGTGGAGATTTAATCTGTGTGGAGGGTCGAGATTTAATCTGTAAAGGGGGAGATATAATCTGTGTGATTGGGGGAGATTTAATCTGTAAAGGGGAGATTTAATATCTGTGAAGGGGGAGATTTCATCTGAGTGAAGGGAGGAGATTTATTCTGTGTGAATGGGGGAGATTTAATCTGTGTGAAGAGGAGGGAGATTTAATCTTGAAAGGGGGAGATTCAATCTGTGTGAAGGGGAGGTAGATTTAGTCTGTAAAGGGGGAGATTTAATCTTTGTGAAGGGGGAGATTTATTCTGTGTGAAGGGGGAAATTTAATCTGTGTGAAGGGGGAGATTTAATCTGTGTGAAGGGGGAGACTTAATCTGTGTGAAGGGGGCGATGTAATATGTGTGAAAGGGGAAGATTTAATCTGTGTGGAGGGTGGAGATTTAATCTCTGGAAGGGGGAGATTTAATCTGTATGAAGGGGGAGATTTAATCTGTGTGAAGGGAGAAAGATTTAATCTGTGTGAAGGGGAAGATTTAATCTGAGTGAGGGGGAGATTTAATCTGTGTGAAGAGGATATTTAATCTGTGTAAAGGAAGGGAGATTTAATCTGTGTGAAAGGGGAGATTTAATCTGTGTGAAGGGAAAGATTTAATCTTTGTGAAAGGGGAAGATTTAATCTTCTTGAGGGGGGTATTTAATCTGTGTGGAAGGAGAGATTTCATCTGTGTGGGGGGGATTTAATCTGTGTGAAGGGGGAGATTTAATCTGTGTGAATGGGGAGATTTAATCTGTGTGAAGGGGAAGATTTAATCTGTGTGTAGGGGAATATTTAATCTGTGAAGGGGGAGATTTAATCTCTGTGAAGGGTATATTTAATCTGTGCAAAGAAAGGGAGATTTAATCTGTGTGAATGGGGAGATTTAATCTGTGTGGGGGGAGATTTAATCTGTGTGAAGGGGGCGATGTAATATGTGTGAAAGCGGAAGATTTAATCTGTGTGGAGGGTGGAGATTTAATCTGTGTGAAGGGGAGATTTAATCTGTATGAAGGGGGATATTTAATCTGTGTGAAGTGGGGAGATTTAATCTGTGTGAAGGGGGGAGGATTTAATCTGAGTGAGGGGGAGATTTAATCTGTGTAAAGGAAGAGAGATTTAATCTGTGTAAAGGAAGGCAGATTTAATCTGTGTTAAAGTGGAGATTTAATCTGTGTGAAGGGAAAGATTTAATCTGTGTGAAAGGGGAAGATTTAATCTGTGTGAGGTTTTTTTTAATACGTGTGGAAGGAGAGATTTAATCTGTGTGGGGGGAGATTTAATCTGTGTGGGGGGGATTTAATCTGTGTGAAGGGGGAGATTTAATCTGTGTGAAGGGGGGGCGATGTAATATGTGTGAAAGGGGAAGATTTAATCTGTGTGGAGGGTGGAGATTTAATCTGTATGATGGGGGAGATTTAATCTCTGTGAAGGGGGAAGATTTAATCTGAGTGAGGGGGAGATTTAATCTGTGTGAAGGGGAAGGAGATTTAATCTGTAAAGGGGGAGATTTAATCTGTGTGAAGGGGGAGATGTAATATGTGTGAAAAAGGGAGATTTAATCTGTGTGAAGGGGTGAGATTTAATCTGTGTGAAGGGGGGAGATTTAATCTTTGTGAATGGGGAGATTTAATCTGTGTGAAGGGGAGATTTAATCTGTGTGAAGGCGGAGATGTAATATGTGTGGCTGGGAGAGATTTAATCTGTGTGAAGGGGGAGATGCAATATGTGTGAATGGGGAGATTTAATCTGTGTGGAGGGTGGAGATTTAATCTGTGTGGAGGGTCGAGATTTAATCTGTAAAGGGGGAGATATAATCTGTGTGAATGGGGGAGATTTAATCTGTAAAGGGGAGATTTAATCTCTGTGAAGGGGGAGATTTCATCTGTGTGAAGGGGGGAGATTTATTCTGTGTGAATGGGGGAGATTTAATCTGTGTGAAGAGGAGGGAGATTTAATCTGTAAAGGGGGAGATTTAATCTGTGTGAAGGGGAGGTAGATTTAATCTGTAAACGGGGATATTTAATCTTTGTGAAGGGGGAGATTTAATCTGTGTGAAGGGGGAAATTTAATCTGTGTGAAGGGGGAGATTTAATCTGTGTGAAGGGGGAGACTTAATCTGTGTGAAGGGGGCGATGTAATATGTGTAAAAGGGGAAGATTTAATCTGTGTGGAGGGTGGAGATTTAATCTCTGGAAGAGAGAGATTTAATCTGTATGAAGGGGGAGATTTAATCTGTGTGATGGGTGGAAGATTTAATCTGTGAGAAGGGGGAAGATTTAATCTGAGTGAGGGAGAGATTTAATCTGTGTGAAGAGGATATTTAATCTGTGTAAAGGAAGGTAGATTTAATCGGTGTGAAAGCGGAGATTTAATCTGTGTGAAGGGAAAGATTTAATCTTTGTGAAAGGGGAAGATTTAATCTTCGTGAGGGGGGTATTTAATCTGTGTGGAAGGAGAGATTTCATCTGTGTGAATGGGGAGATTTAATCTGTGTGAAGGGGAAGATTTAATCTGTGTGTATGGGAATATTTAATCTGTGAAGGGGGAGATTTAATCTCTGTGAAGGGTATATTTAATCTGTGTAAAGAAAGGGAGATTTAATCTGTGTGAAACGGGAGATTTAATCTGTGTTGGGGGAGATTTAATCTGTGTGAAGGGGCGATGTAATATGTGTGAAAGGGGAAGGTTGAATCTGTGTGGAGGGTGGAGATTTAATCTGTGTGAAGGGGGAGATTTAATCTGTATGAAGGGGGATATTTAATCTGTGTGAAGGGGGGAGATTTAATCTGTGTGAAGGGGGGAGATTTAATCTGTGTGAATGGGGAGATTTAATCTGTGTGAAGGGGGGAGATGTAATATATGTGAATGGGGAGATTTAATCTGTATGAAGGGGGATATTTAATCTGTGTGAAGGGGGGAGATTTAATCTGTGTGAATGGGGGAGATTTAATCTGTGTGAATGGGGAGATTTAATCTGTGTGAAGGGGGGAGATGTAATATATGTGAATGGGGAGATTTAATCTGTGTGAAGGGGGAGATTTAATCTGTGTGAAGGGGGAGATGTAATATGTGTGAATGGGGAGATTTAATCTGTGTGGAGGGTGGAGATTTAATCTGTAAAGGGGGAGATTTAATCTATGTGAATGGGGGAGATTTAATCTGTAAAGGGAGAGATTTAATCTCTGTGAAGGGGAGATTTAATCTGTGTGAAGGGGGAGACATAATCTGTGTGAATGGGGGAGAATTAATCTGTGTGAAGAGAAGACAGATTTAATCTGTAAAGGGGGAGAATTAATCTGTGTGAAGGGGAGATTTAATCTGTAAAGGGGAGATTTAATCTGTGTGAAGGGGAGATTTAATTTGTGTGAAGGGGTAAAATTTAATCTGTGTGAATGGGGGAGATTTAATCTGTGCGAAGGGGGAGATTTAATCTGTTTGAAGTGGGAGATTTAATCTGTGTGAAGGGGAGATTTAATCTGTGTGAAGGGGGAGATGTAATATGTGTGAATGGGGGAAATTTAATGTGTGTGAAGGGGGAGATGTAATATGTGTGAAAGAGGGAGATTTAATCTGTGTGAAGGGGGGAGATTTAATCTGTGTGAATGGGGAGATGCAATCTCTGTGAAGAGGGGAGATGTAATATGTGTGAATTGGAAAGATTTAATCTGTGTGAATGGGGAGATTTAATCTGTTTGAGGGGGGGAGATTTAATCTGTGTGAAGGGCGAGATTTAATCTGTGTGAAGGGGGAGATGTAATATATGTGAATGGGGGAGATTTAATTTGTGTGGAGGGTGGAGATTTATTCTGTAAAGGGGGAAATTTAATCTGTGTGAATGGGGGAGATTTAATCTGTGTGAATGGGGGAGATTTAATCTGTGTGAAGAGGAGGGAGATTTAATCTGTAAAGGGGGAGATTTAATGTGTGTGAAGGGGAGGCAGATTTAATCTGTAAAGTGGGAAATTTAATCTGCGTGAAGTGGTGGCGATGTAATATGTGTGAAAGGGGAAGATTTAATCTATGTGGAGGGTAGAGATTTAATCTGTATGAAGGGGGAGATTTAATCTGTATGATGGGGGAGATTTAATCTCTGTGAAGGCGGGAAGATTTAATCTGAGTGTGTGGGAGATTTAATCTGTGTGAAGGGGGAGATTTAATCTGTGTGAAGGGAAAGGAGATTTAATCTGTAATGGGTGAGATTTAATCTGTGTGAAGGGGGAGATGTAATATGTGTGAAAAAGGGAGATTTAATCTGTGTGAAGGGGGAGATTTAATCTGTGTGAAGGGGGGGCGATGTAATATGTGTGAAAGGGGAAGATTTAATCTGTGTGGAGGGTGGAGATTTAATCTGTATGAAGGGGGAGATTTAATCTGTATGATGGGGGAGATTTAATCTCTTTGAAGGGGGAAGATTTAATCTGAGTGAGGGGGAAATTTAATCTGTGTGAAGGGGGAGATTTAATCTGTAAGAAGGGGAAGGAGATTTAATCTGTAAAGGGGGAGATTTAATCTGTGTGAAGGGGGAGATGTAATATGTGTGAAAAAGGGAGATTTAATCTGTGTGAAGGGGGGAGATTTAATCTGTGTGAAGGTGGGAGATTTAATCTGTGTGAATGGGGAGATTTAATCTGTGTGAAGGGGAGATTTAATCTGTGTGAAGGGGGGAGATGTAATATGTGTGAATGGGGGAGATTTAATCTGTGTGAAGGGGGAGATTTAATCTGTGTGAAGGGGAGATGTAATATGTGTGAATGGGGAGATTTAATCTGTGTGGAGGGTGGAGATTTAATCTGTGTGGAGGGTCGAGATTTAATCTGTAAATGGGGAGATATAATCTGTGTGAATGGGGGAAATTTAATCTGTAAAGGGGAGATTTAATCTCTGTGAAGGGGGAGATTTCATCTGTGTGAAGGGGGGAGATTTATTCTGTGTGAATGGGGGAGATTTAATCTGTGTGAAGAGGAGAGAGATTTAATCTTTAAAGGGGGAGATTTAATCTGTGTGAAGGGGAGTAGATTTAGTCTGTAAAGGGGGAGATTTAATCTTTGTGAAGGGGGAGATTTAATCTGTGTGAAGGGGGAAATTTAATCTGTGTGAAGGGGGAGATTTAATCTGTGTGAAGGGGGAGACTTAATCTGTGTGAAGGGGGCGATGTAATATGTGTGAAAGGGGAAGATTTAATCTGTGTGGAGGGTGGAGATTTAATCTCTGGAAGGGGGAGATTTAATCTGTATGAAGGGGGAGATTTAATCTGTGTGAAGGGAGGAAGATTTAATGTGTGTGAAGGGGAAGATTTAATCTGAGTGAGGGGGAGATTTAATCTGTGTGAAGAGGATATTTAATCTGTGTAAAGGAAGGGAGATTTAATCTGTGTGAAAGGGGAGATTTAATCTGTGTGAAGGGAAAGATTTAATCTTTGTGAAAGGGGAAGATTTAATCTTCGTGAGGGGGGTATATAATCTGTGAGGAAGGAGAGATTTCATCTGTGTGGGGGGGATTTAATCTGTCTGAAGGGGGAGATTTAATCTGTGTGAATGGGGAGATTTAATCTGTGTGTAGGGGAATATTTAATCTGTGAAGGGGGAGATTTAATCGCTGTGAAGGGTATATTTAATCTGTGCAAAGAAAGGGGAGATTTAATCTGTGTGAAAGGGGAGATTTAAACTGTGTGGGGGGAGATTTAATCTGTGTGAAGGGGGCGATGTAATATGTGTGAAAGGGGAAGATTTAACCTGTGTGGAGGGTGGAGATTTAATCTGTGTGAAGGGGGAGATTTAATCTGTATGAAGAGGGATACTTAATCTGTGTGAAGGGGGGAGATTTAATCTGTGTGAAGGGGGGAGGATTTAATCTGAGTGAGGGGGAGATTTAATCTGTGTAAAGGAAGGGAGATTTAATCTGTGTAAAGGAAGGCAGATTTAATCTGTGTTAAAGTGGAGATTTAATCTGTGTGAAGGGAAAGATTTAATCTGTGTGAAAGGGGAAGATTTAATCTGTGTGAAAGGGGAAGATTTAATCTGTGTGAAAGGGGAAGATTTAATCTGTGTGGAAGGAGAGATTTAATCTGTGTGGGGGGAGATTTAATCTGTGTGGGGGGGATTTAATCTGTGTGAAGGGGGAGATTTAATCTGTGTGAAGGGGGGGCGATGTAATATGTGTGAAAGGGGAAGATTTAATCTGTGTGAAGGGTGGAGATTTAATCTGTATGAAGGGGGAGATTTAATCTGTATGATGGGGGAGATTTAATCTCTGTGAAGGGGGAAGATTTAATCTGAGTGAGGGGGAGATTTAATCTGTGTGAAGGGGGAGATTTAATCTGTGTGAAGGGGAAGGAGATTTAATCTGTAACGGGGGAGATTTAATCTGTGTGAATGGGGGAGATTTAATCTGTTTGAAGAGAAGGGAGATTTAATCTGTAAAGGAGGGGAATTAATCTGTGTGAAGGGGGAGATTTAATCTGTAAAGGGGGAGATTTAATCTGTGTGAAGGGGAGATTTAATTTGTGTGAAGGGGCAAGATTTAATGTGTGTGAATTGGGGAGATTTAATCTGTGTGAAGGGGGGAGATTTAATCTGTTTGAAGGGGGAGAGTTAATCTGTGTGAAGGGGGAGAGTTAATCTGTGTGAAGGGGGAGATTTAATCTGTGTGAAGGGGGAGATGTAATATGTGTGAATGGGGGAGATTTAATCTGTGTGAAGGGGGAGATGTAATATGCGTGAAAGAGGGAGATTTAATCTGTGTGAAGGGGGTAAATTTAATCTGTGTGAATGGGGAGATTTAATCTGTGTGAAGGGTGGAGATGTAATATGTGTGAATGGGAAAGATTTAATCTGTGTGAAGGGGGAGATGTAATATGTGCGAAAGAGGGAGAGTTAATCTGTGTGAAGGGGGGAGATTTAATCTGTGTGAATGGGGAGATTTAATCTGTGTGAAGGGGGGAGATGTAATATATGTGAATGGGGGAGTTTTAATCTGTGTGAAGGGGGAGATTTAATCTGTGTGAAGGGGGAGATGTAATATGTGTGAATGCGGAGATTTAATCTGTGTGGAGGGTGGAGCTTTAATCTGTAAAGGGGGAGATTTAATCTATGTGAATTGGGGAGATTTAATCTGTAAAGGGAGAGATTTAATCTCTGTAAAGGGGGAGATTTAATCTGTGTGAAGGGAGGAGATATAATCTGTGTGAATGGGGGAGAATTAATCTGTGTGAAGAAAAGGGAGATTTAATCTGTAAAGGGGGAGAATTAATCTGTGTGAAGGGGAGACTTAATCTGTAAAGGGGAGATTTAATCTGTGTGAAGTGGAGATTTAATTTGTGTGAAGGGGGAAGATTTAATCTGTGTGAATGGGGGAGATTTAATCTGTGTGAAGGGGGAGATTTAATCTGTTTGAAGTGGGAGATTTAATCTGTGTGAAGGGGGAGATTTAATCTGTGTGAAGGGGGAGATGTAATGTGTGTGAAGGGGGAGATTTAATGTGTGTGAAAGAGGGAGATTTAATCTGTGTGAAGGGGGGAGATTTAATCTGTGTGAAGGGGGGAGATTTAATCTGTGTGAATGGGGAGATTTAATCTGTGTGAAGAGGGGAGATGTAATATGTGTGAATTGGAAAGATTTAATCTGTGTGAATGGGGAGATTTAATCTGTTTGAAGTGGGAGATTTAATCTGTGTGAAGGGGGAGATTTAATCTGTGTGAAGGGCGAGATGTAATATGTGTGAATGGGGGAGATTTAATGTGTGTGAAGGGGGAGATGTAATATGTGTGAAAGAGGGAGATTTAATCTGTGTGAAGGGGGAGATTTAATCTGTGTGAATGGGGAGATTTAATCTGTGTGAAGAGGGGAGATGTAATATGTGTGAATTGGAAAGATTTAATCTGTGTGAATGGGGAGATTTAATCTGTTTGAGGGGGGGAGATTTAATCTGTGTGAAGGGCGAGATTTAATCTGTGTGAAGGGGGAGATGTAATATATGTGAATGGGGGAGATTTAATTTGTGTGGAGGGTGGAGATTTATTCTGTAAAGGGGGAAATTTAATCTGTGTGAATGGGGGAGATTTAATCTGTGTGAATGGTGGAGATTTAATCTGTGTGAAGAGGAGGGAGATTTAATCTGTAAAGGGGGAGATTTAATCTGTGTGAAGGGGAGGCAGATTTAATCTGTAAAGGGGAAATTTAATCTGTGTGAAGGGGGGGCGAGGTAATATGTGTGAAAGGGGAAGATTTAATCTGTGTGGAGGGTGGAGATTTAATCTGTATGAAGGGGGAGATTTAATCTGTATGATGGGGGAGATTTAATCTCTGTGAAGGGGGGAAGATTTAATCTGAGTGTGTGGGAGATTTAATCTGTGTGAAGGGAAAGGAGATTTAATCTGTGTGAAGGGAAAGGAGATTTAATCTGTAAAGGGTGAGATTTATTCTGTGTGAAGGGGGAGATGTAATATGTGTGAAAAAGCGAGATTTAATCTGTGTGAAGGGGGAGATTTAATCTGTGTGAAGGGGGGGCGATGTAATATGTGTGAACGGGGAATATTTAATCTGTGTGGAGGGTGGAGATTTAATCTGTATGAAGGGGGAGATTTAATCTGTATGATGGGGGAGATTTAATCTCTGTGAAGGGGGAAGATTTAATCTGAGTGAGGGGGAGATTTAATCTGTGTGAAGGGGGAGATTTAATCTGTGTGAAGGGGAAAGAGATTTAATCTGTAAAGGGTGAGATTTAATCTGTGTGAAGGGGGAGATGTAATATGTGTGAAAAAGGGAGATTTAATCTGTGTGAAGGGGGGAGATTTAATCTGTGTGAATGGGGAGATTTAATCTGTGTGAAGGAGAGATTTAATCTGTGTGAAGGGGGAGATGTAATATGTTTGGCTGGGGGAGATTTAATCTGTGTGAATGGGGAGATTTAATCTGTGTGAAAGGTAGATGCAATATGTGTGAATGGGGAGATTTAATCTGTGTGGAGTGTGGAGATTTAATCTGTGTGGAGGGTCGAGATTTAATCTGTGAAGGGGGAGATATAATCTGTGTGAATGGGGGAGATTTAATCTGTAAAGGGGAGATTTAATCTCTGTGAAGGGGGAGATTTCATCTGTGTGAAGGGGGGAGATTTATTCTGTGTGAATGGTGGAGATTTAATCTGTGTGAAGAGGAGGGAGATTTAATCTGTAAAGGGGGAGATTTAATCTGTGTGAAGGGGAGGTAGATTTAATCTGTAAAGGGGGAGATTTAATCTTTGTGAAGGCGGAGATTTAATCTGTGTGAATGGGGAAATTTAATCTGTGTGAAGGGGGAGATTTAATCTGTGTGAAGGGGGAGACTTAATCTGTGTGAAGGGGCGATGTAATATGTGTGAAAGGGGAAGATTTAATCTGTGTGGAGGGTGGAGATTTAATCTCTGGAAGGGGGAGATTTAATCTGTATGAAGGGGGAGATTTAATCTGTGTGATGGGTGGAAGATTTAATCTGTGTGAAGGGGGAAGATTTAATCTGAGTGAGGGAGAGATTTAATGTGTGTGAAGAGGATATTTAATCTGTGTAAAGGAAGGGAGATTTAATCTGTGTGAAAGGGGATATTTAATCTGTGTGAAGGGAAAGATTTAATCTTTGTGAAAGTGGAAGATTTAATCTTCGTGAGGGGGGTATTTAATCTGTGTGGAAGGAGAGATTTCATCTGTGTGAATGGGGAGATTTAATCTGTGTGAAGGGGAAGATTTAATCTGTGTGTATGGGAATATTTAATCTGTGAAGGGGGAGATTTAATCTCTGTGAAGGGTATATTTAATCTGTTTAAAGAAAGGGAGATTTAATCTGTGTGAAATGGGAGATTTAATCTGTGTGGGGGGAGATTTAATCTGTGTGAAGGGGCGATGTAATATGTGTGAAAGGGGAAGATTTAATCTGTGTGGAGGGTGGAGATTTTATCTGTGTGAAGGGGGAGATTTAATCTGTATGAAGGGGGAGATTTAATCTATGTGGAGGGGGGAGATTTAATCTGTGTGAAGGGGGGAGGATTTAATCTGAGTGAGGGGGAGATTTAATCTGTGTAAAGGAAGTGAGATTTAATCTGTGTTAAAGGGGAGATTTAATCTGAGTGAAGGGAAAGATTTAATCTGTGTGAAAGGGGAAGATTTAATCTGCGTGAGGGTTTTTTTAATATGTGTGGAAGGAGAGATTTAATCTGTGTGAGGGGAGATTTAATCTGTGTGGGGGGATTTAATCTGTGTGAAGGGGGAGATTTAATCTGTGTGAAGGGGGCGATGTAATATGTGTGAAAGGGGAAGATTTAATCTGTGTGGAGGGTGGAGATTTATTCTGTATGAAGGGGGAGATTTAATCTGTATGATGGGGAGATTTAATCTCTGTGAAGGGGGGAAGATTTAATCTGTGTGAAGTGGAGATTTAATCTGTGTGAAGGGGGAGATTTAATCTGTGTGAAGGGGAAGGAGATTTAATCTGTAAAGGGGGAGATTTAATCTGTGTGAAAGGGGAGATGTAATATGTGTGAAAAAGGGAGATTTAATCTGTGTGAAGGTGGAGATGTAATCTGTGTGAAGGAGGGAGATTTAATCTGTGTGAATGGGGAGATTTAATCTGTGTGAAGGGGGGGAGATGTAATATGTGTGAATGGGGGAGATTTAATCTGTGTGAAGGGGGAGATTTAATCTGTGTGAAGGGGAGATGTAATATGTGTGAATGGGGAGATTTAATCTGTGTGGAGGGTGGAGATTTAATCTGTGTGGAGGGTCGAGATTTAATCTGTAAAGGGGGAGATATAATCTGTGTGAATGGGGGAGATTTAATCTGTAAAGGGGAGATTTAATCTCTGTGAAGGGGGAGATTTCATCTGTGTGAAGGGGGGAGATTTAATCTGTGTGAATGGGGGAGATTTAATCTGTGTGAAGAGGAGGGAGATTTAATCTGTAACGAGGGAGATTTAATCTGTGTGAAGGGGAGGTAGATTTAATCTGTAAAGGGGGAGATTTAATCTTTGTGAAGGGGGAGATTTAATCTGTGTGAAGGGGGAAATTTAATCTCTGTGAAGGGGGAGATTTAATCTGTGTGAAGGGGGAGACTTAATCTGTGTGAAGGGGGCGATGTAATATGTGTGAAAGGGGAAGATTTAATCTGTGTGGAGGGTGGAGATTTAATCTCTGGAAGGGGGAGATTTAATCTGTATGAAGGGGAGATTTAATCTGTGTGAAGGGAGGAAGATTTAATCTGTGTGAAGGGGGAAGATTTAATCTGAGTGAGGGTGAGATTTAATCTGTGTGAAGAGGATATTTAATCTTTGTAAAGGAAGGGAGATTTAATCTGTGTGAAAGGGGAGATTTAATCTGTGTGAAGGGAAAGATTTAATCTTTGTGAAAGGGGAAGATTTAATCTTCGTGAGGGGGGTATTTAATCTGTGTGGAAGGAGAGATTTCATCTGTGTGGGGGGGATTTAATCTGTGTGAAGGGGGAGATTTAATCTGTGTTAATGGGGAGATTTCATCTGTGTGAAGGGGAAGATTTAATCTGTGTGTAGGGGAATATTTAATCTGTGAAGAGGGAGATTTAATCTGTGTGATGGGTATATTTAATCTGTGTAAAGAAAGGGAGATTTAATCTGTGTGAAAGGGGAGATTTAATCTGTGTGGGGGGAGATTTAATCTGTGTGAAGGGGGCGATGTAATATGTGTGAAAGGGGAAGATTTAATCTGTGTGGAGGGTGGAGATTTAATCTGTGTGAAGGGGGAGATTTAATCTGTATGAAGGGGGGTGGATTTAATTTGAGTGAGGGGGAGATTTAATCTGTGTAAAGGAAGGGAGATTTAATCTGTGTAAAGGAAGGGAGATTTAATCTGTGTGAAAGGGGAGATTTAATCTGTGTGAAGGGAAATATTTAATCTGTGTGAAAGGGGAAGATTTAATCTGCGTGAGGTTTTTTTTAATATATGTGGAAGGAGAGATTTAATCTGTGTGGGGGGAGATTTAATCTGTGTGGGGGGATTTAATCTGTGTGAAGGGGAGATTTAATCTGTGTGAATGGGGAGATTTAATCTGTGTGAAGGGGAAGATTTAATCTGTGTGTAGGGGAAGATTTAATCTGTGAAGGGGGAGATTTAATCTGTGTGAAGGGGATATTTAATCTGTGTAAAGGAAGGGAGATTTACTCTGTGTGAAAGGGGAGATTTAATCTGTGTGAAGGGAAAGATTCAATCTGTGTGAAAGGGGAAGATTTAATCTGCGTGAGGGGGGTATTTAATCTGTGTGGAAGGAGAGATTTAATCTGTGTGGGGGGAGATTTAATCTGTGCGGGGGGGATTTAATCTGCGTGAAGGGGGAGGTTTAATCTGTATGAATGGGGAGATTTAATCTGTGTGAAGGGGAAGATTTAATCTGTGTGTAGGGGAATATTTACTCTGTGAAGGGGGAGATTTAATCTGTGTAAAGGGGAGGAGATTTAAACTGTGAATGGGGGGGAATTAACGTGAAGAAGATTTAGTCTAACGGGGAAGATTTGAGGACACAAGTTTGGGGAGCAAAGGAAGGACAGGTGCAGACACTGGTGAGTGGATGGGCGCGTACACAGTATGATGAGTGGAGGGTAATGTAAGAGGTGGGAATGGGTGCAGGCACCAAATGTGGAGGATGGGTGCTAACACAGTATGGGGAGAGAAGGGGGGAATGTATGGGGAGTGAGTGGGGGGATGAGTGTAGACACAGTATGGTGAGTGGGAGATGAGTGCGGACACAGTATGAGTAGCGAGAGGAAAAATGTATGCGGACACAGTATAGGGAGCAAGGGTAATGGGATGTGTGCAGACACAGTATGGGGAGTTGAGGGGATATGTGAGGAGGAAGTATGGAGAGCGAGTGGGTAAATATGTGAGGAGACAGTATGTTTAGCAGGGGGGACGTGAGAGGAGACAGCATGAGGAGGATGGAGAAACGTGTGAGGAGACTATTGAGGGGAATAGTTTGAGGAGACGCTATGGGGGGACAAAAGTGTGAGTAGGCACAGAATAAAGACTGAGTA
Source organism: Phyllobates terribilis (assembly GCF_046119375.1). Lineage (NCBI taxonomy): Eukaryota > Metazoa > Chordata > Amphibia > Anura > Dendrobatidae > Phyllobates > Phyllobates terribilis. Next base: position 150,816,550 of record NW_027362768.1, read on the forward strand.
GTGTGGGGGTACCATGGGGACAGTGTAAGGGCACAGCCAGGAGGGGACAGTAAGCCATGGAGGTGGAGTGTGATAACGCTGCACAGTATAGAGATTAGGCCCTATGGGGGGACACAGTGTGAGAGGATAGTGTGAAGAGGGGGCCCAGTATGATAAGTAGGGGGCAGTGTGGAGGGCATTTACCATAAGAAAGTGAGTGGGTCATATTTTGTGCAGGGAATATAGTGAGGGAAATTATTTATTCAGGGGCTCAGCATAGGGCAGATATTTTTATTCAGGAGCATTATAATGACTGCTATATTTAAGGGCATCATGTGGAGACATGCTGCAGAAGACCGGAGAAGATGGATGTCTGCAGAGACAAGGTGTGGATGTGAAAACACATCATGGAGTCTGGACAAGAGGAAGAAAAGAAAGAGACGTCACCTATCAGGTACCTGGATGTAAATGGTTTTTGTGATACTGACTAATTCTCATGTTTTTATTTAGGTTAGGAGCATTAAAGAGGTTGTCAAAGTTTGTGATGAGTCTGTACTGCAGTCATTCTATGTGACTGCAGACTTCTGAATTCTCACAGTGCGCACTGCACGCTGTAAGGATTATCTGGTGCCGGCGATTTGCATACATGCAGTCACATGCCAACTAGACATGTGTGGCCTCACTCAATGAAAATGAATTGAGTGAGGCCAGACACGTCTATTCAGAATGTGGCCAGAAGTATGCTGACATGAACATCCACTCTTGCCACCGGCAAAGGAGAATCCTAAAAGTGTTCAGTGCATGCGCTGTGAGAATTCAGAAGCCTGCAGTCACATAGAGTGACTGCAGACTTTCATCTCAAACCTGGACAAGCCCTTTAATTATAAAATTGAAGCCCTGTAGCATGCCAATCGTAACAGAGTGTAATATACTCATTGTCAAGATTCAGCTCTGCTTGCTGTTCCAGCAGTTATCACATAACCACTTCACTTATATGCAATTTTCATACCTACGGTCCTGTGACAAGGAGCTTCTCTTCCTGCTTCTCCGTTGTTCACTGAATATTGAGATAATTAGGGAGAGCAGCTCATCGGCACATGACTGTAAGTGCAAATCACATATGTGCTTGGGGGGGGGAGGAGGGCGCCAAACTGAATTTTTGCCCCAGGTGCCAGAAAACCTAGATACACCTCCCCATAAGGCCTCTTTTACATGTCCAGATATTTCTGGTACTGGAAAAACCAGTACCGGAGATATCCGTGTCCGTGTCCAAGCTGTGTGAGCTTGGTTTAAGTTGGTATACATGCAGCACATAAATGCATGTTTCACAATGGCCATGAATCAGAAAAACCTACAAGAAGCAAAATGAACAAAAAGCCTGCTGTAAATAAATAAAAAGCAAGTGCATTTAAATAAAATAGGGTTCTTAGTAACACGGTTTTTGATTAAAAATAGTATATAAGCCATCCCACCATCGACAAGGTGAACCCGTTTGGGACGGTCCTACACTGTCTAATATTAAAAACCTTACCATGTGTCAAAGTTGACCTCAGTGTGTGAATAAGGGCAGACAAAGGACTGAGTCCCAAACTGTGAACACCAGCCTAGGGAAGCTTTAAATGTATTATCCAGCTCTAGGAAGAGATGCCACACCCAGGTTTGCACAGAATGCAAAAAATACAAAGAAAAAACACGAAATTTGAGCTTGGTTTAAGTTGGTATACATGCAGCACATAAATGCATGTTTCACAATGGCCATGAATCAGAAAAACCTACAAGAAGCAAAATGAACAAAGATCCTGCTGTAAATAAATAAAAAGCAAGTGCATTTAAATAAAATAGGGTTCTTAGTAACACTGTTTTTGATCAAAAATAGTATATAAGCCATCCCACCATTGACAAGGTGAACCCGTTCGGGACGGTCCTACACAGTCTAATATTAAAAATCTTACCATGTGCCAAAGTTGACCTCAGTGTGTGAATACGTGTGGCATACGTGTGGCTACGGTGTGCCGCATCAGGATTACATGTACCGGCGCCTAGGAATCAGCGGTACAGTTTGTGCTATTCCCAAGTGCTGGGTGCTGAAGGCATCTGTCATCATTGTTCCCTGCTTGTGCTGTGACCAGCACCAGCAGTTGACAATGTTGACAGTTGTATTGTCACTGATTGACAGGACACTGCTCACTGAGCTCAGCGCAAGTCAGGGGCCCGCTCGCTGGAGCGAATCATTCTCCTTTGCTACTCAGCGTATGCGGTCGCTTCAAGCCACCACAGACGTTGATGCAGAATTGTCGTTCAGATGGATTACAGCGAGGGACAGTATATCGGACAGGCTAGTATAATGTGTTTTTTTTATTCTTATTTTTACGCTTGCTGGACATGTGTGCTGAATACAACTGTCAACATTGTCCCCTGCTGGCGCTGATCGCAGCATGAGCAGGGGACAATGATGACAGTTTCCTACAGCACCCAGCGCCTGGGAACAGCGCTAATTTTACCGCTGATTCCCAGGCGTTGGTACGAGTCATACTGATGACACACAGATGTCATCCGTGTGTCATCAGTGTGGGAAGCTTTGCGGCCCGTACAGTGTGAAAAAAACGGACATGTCAATGTATTTAGCCCACAGACACACAGTCTGTGGAAACACACTGACGTGCACAGACCTATTCATTTGAATGGGTCTTCGTGTGTAAGTGTTTCCAATACGTGTGAAAATTGTCACCACACGTACCAAAGACACTGACATATGAAAGAGGCCTAACATGGTATAGCACAGCCAATCAGAAGGGACTATCAGAGCCTGTATAAAATGGAACACAGCAGCCTTTTTAGGGTGAATCAGGAAGAAGAGAGGATACAAGAGCTCTCGGCTCAATAATAGAGAGAGAAAGTACTAAAACATTGGACAACTGCAGCTACAGCAATAAGGAAGATGAGTGTTGTAGTCTGAAAATAGAGATTCAATTGATGTAGGGAGAGATAGATAGGAGAGGTGCCAGTGTGATTGGTCTATGATATGGTGTAGCTGGGCTGACAACTTGTCCTGCTGCATTTGAATTTTTTTTTCATTTTCTTGATTTTTCATTTTTCATGCCCTAGAAACCTAGAAAGCAGCATTTTTTTAATAACTGTGAAGGGCCATTAAAAGGTTAAAAAAATGAAACTAAATTCTTATACTTAAATTACCGCTCAGCCCCCAGGCTCCTCACCGTAACTCATGCTGTCATCGTTGCATTTTAGATTGCTGACATAAGACATGCAAATGCAAGCAGCACCACCATCACCACTGGCACCAGCCGTCTGGCCAGTAGTACTGCGAATTGCAGGTTACAATTGGTCTCCTTTGCCTCTAAAAAGTGTTTTACTGAGGAGAAATGGGAGGATGTGAAGGAATATATGGCACATCACTCGTCTCAGTGACAGCAGGATGATGTTACCTCTGACAGTGACATTATCAGGTTGATTCAGTGTTCTGTGCAGTCCTCCTTCTCTTCTGCCACCATAACAGTTAATCTTTTTCATTGTGGACTTTCAATTCTGTTAATGACACCTCTATCTGTTCTGCCCCTTAGCCCCTTGAAGGGACTCGGTCAGCAGAGAATGACAGTTCAAACCAAGTCCTGCCACTAAGTGCTTCATGGCGGGACCAGTCATTTAAATACCTTCCCATCTGTTTGTTTTTCTTAGTCCCAGGAGTGGCGTAGCTTAAAGGGACACTGTCAAGCCTTTGTACTCAGAAAACATGGGGCTGGAGGAGATGGCATGATTCAAATGCCTAGTTATATTGGTGGCTCTGTCACAGTGTTGGTAGGAGCACTATCAATGACAACCAAGGACATTGTCACACTGTGAATCAGGGCAACTCTAGAAGTGGGAAGCAAACCAAGGGGGAAAGAAGCTCTAATCATTGACCACACTGAAACAGCTGTAAGCTGAGTCACGGCTGATGATGATAATTGTGTTATGGACAAGACCTGGGAACCAGATCAGAGTTATGAAGTGGTGATGTCATCAGAGAAGGAGGGTATTGGCCTTGCAGATAGTGGAGACGACGTGCTGCCAAAAAATGTCTTTTTTCTATGGTCAGATCAGGAGCAGGTGATGCCACAACTGGCATTTGTGGAGGAGGCTCAACAGCACCTTTAAGCTCTGGTAGTGGTTGTGGTGGTATTGAGTCCTACGTGCAGGCATCTTGGTATAAGAATTAATTTCAATGCTTCCAACCGAGGAATTCTTTTGTAGTTTGCAGGTTTTGCAGGAAAAAAATAAGCCATAAACATCTGTGCTCGAATAGACTAGGAACTACGGCTCTCCATCAGCAGATCACCTGCTCATTTGGAAAGAGCAAGCCATCAATTTCAGCTAGTCTCAAGATGTCCTCCTACCCCTTCCCCTTTCACTCATCTTTCTGCTAGGCAGGCCGCAACCTCAAGTACCTGGCCAAAATCATCATCATAATCCATGACTACTGTAGTTCTCCAAGTATTCCTCATCCTCTTTCTCTGTTGCAGCATCAGATATCCATCTCTAATTTAGTGATGAGGAAACAAGTGTACCCCCCTGATCATTTACTTGTGTGCCAAGTCTTCTATGATCCCGTCAAAATGCTGGTGGTACAGTCACTGCCATTGCACTTAAGATATTCTGCTGCTTTTCGAGAAATGATGATGTGCACTCACCTTGCGGAAAGTGGTGCCTGCTTTGTGCTGTCATTGAGCTTTAAAATGTACTACACCAAAGACACGTAGAGTAGTAACTATGAAAAGGGTCAGTGTACATTTTATTTGGCAGCCTACTGTTCTATTCCTGCTGCTCCCCTAATTATTCAGTTTTTTGCTTTTTGTAAATCGGCCATACAGTTCCAGAGATATGGTCCTTTTCATTTAGTGCAATTTTTGGGCGTCATTATCAAGGGGGCGTGGCACACAGGGTTCTCTGGGGGTGTGTCTTGAAATTACTCTGCATAATTACCCTGTATGCCACACCCACTTTGTAAAGACCATAAAATTAGCACTAAATAAAATGGCTGATATTTCTGTAACCCTATGGAGGATTTATAGAAAACAAAAAGCAAAGTACTCATGGGAGCAACGCGAATAAAATAAGAGCAAAAGCTGGTCATTTTTGACTTGGAGACAGGTCCGCCTTAAAGGGAATTTTAAGGACTTTGAAATTGATGATCTAATAGGATAGGAATATGAATATCAAATCAGAAGGGGTCCAGTTTCCAACACTACCAGCAATATGAGCCAAAAATTATCACCTGGTGACAGGTTGTCTTTAATGTAGTCTAGAAATATAAGCTCTGATTGTGTGCTTTTGCCAACAAAGACAGTATTTAGATAACTGAAGCCAAATATTACATATTTTCCATAGCGTTAAACAAAAATATTCATCTTTTCTAGTACACATCTTTGTCTATTTTTGCACCTGCTATTGGACCCATTTTTCAGTCGACCGAGTTCGATAAAGAAACTCCCTTGACGTTCACGGCTTGTTAGGCACTGAGCAAATTTAAATACATCTCAATAAATTATCATAAAAAAGATAAATAATAAAATAAATATATAAAATAAAACACACACGCAGCAAATTATCTGTCCTTCATTACAGCCGATCGTCGTCATCTTAACCTTATAAACAGAAACCGCGGCTTTAATAAGTCCTTACATCAGCAGAGGGAAAACAGTCTGGGCTAATAGGCTCTTTTGAATATAAACATCAATATATATTTGAGGGACTCGGCTCAGCATATTCCATACGGGTAGTAATTTTAAAATTAGCAGTTGCAGAGAGAGATAAGCACCCTCCATGAATTAAACGGTAACCCTGTGGTTTCTTCACAAAAAAAAGGAAAAAAAAAGGTTAAAATAAACTTGCGTGATTGACTGAGAATTTTAAGCAGTTTTTCTTCAATGTAATCAGGGCTGTACCAATGTCATTGCTCATTAAAAAGAAAGATTTTCATTCCAACCTTTGATTGAGTGTGTTTTTTTTTCATTCTCATTTGCATTTAGCTTTCTACAGCGTAAGCATGTTGCCATCGCGAATGATTAGAGCCACCACCACCGCAACCCCAACCCCCTATCTTAAATCCGTATGTCCCTTATCTGTCTATAAAGTCATATACTGGAAGGGAACAGTGATTTGCAAGCCTGCTCCATAAATGATTGAATGAGGATATTGACTGGTGAGTCCTAAGGCAAACAGGCCGATGGATGGACTCTCTTTGACAGGATGATGGAAAGGAGCCTTGGCTTCTATTTAGCTGCCCTTCTAATTGGCCTTTATGAATATTTAATGAAATCAAGATGAAATTCAATCAGAGCTTTTAACGGCTGAATCTTAAGGAAAGAAGGAAGAAAAACTAGCATATTATTAGATTCCTCCGTGTACACAGTGAGGCGGCGCTGTATGGCTTTCGTGCTATTATAATGGATGATACAGACTTATCTTGATGAAATGATTTATCCGGCCCTGCTATGCTATCTTTAAAATGAGATTGCTTTAGTCTTTGATGAAGTATACAGGACTCTGGCATGGTAACATTAGCAGAACCGTGAGATTAAAAGATGACAATAGGGTTTCTATGACCACAAATGGTCAGATTTAAAGTGAAATTTCAGGTTTTGTAAAAATAATAATATTAGATTTATAATAAAAAGTTATACAATTTTCCAATAAACTTTCTGTATCACTTCTTTAGAGGTTTCAAGATCTCTGCTTCCAGGGAATAGAAATCTAGACCTAGTGATGGAAACACAGCCGCACAGATAAGGGTATTAGTGCCTTGTCTTCTAACGAGTCCAACACTGTCACGGGTGTGTCATGTGTAATAGACAGTCACTCTGGATCTGGCTGTAGAAGGTCACTGCGCTTGGCATTACAGACGCCTTCTTAATCCTGCTTCCTTTAGGACCCAGCGGCGACCTTCCTCCTGCTGCTAATTGATACACCCTTGCCTGGGAGTTAAAAACACTCAGTTTGCTCCAGGGAATCACAGTGATACTTCTATATACCTTTGTGTAGGCATGGAGCACTAGCAGTTGGCTAGCTTCTTCTCTGGTGCCCTTGGAGGACAGTTGGCGTTACTCCTCTGGTGTCTGCTCAAGCTAAGTTTATCCCCTTTGTTTGTCTACCTTGTTGTCTTTAGTTTGTAGTGGGGCCTGACCAGTGCTCACCCCTCCCCCTCTCTATCTAAGGCAAAGCTCTAGAGATATGCAGGACTTAAGGTCCTGCTCGACGATACGTGTGGAACCTATATAGGGACGGTAGGGTAGGCAGGGTGATATTAGATCTGCCTAGGGGTCTCCACTCCACCTTTCCCTAGTGTTTGGGCTTCCTCCCTCTCTTCCCTTCGTGTTGCACAAAGTCTTTCCCACACCTTGCATGACAAACACCAATATTAAAATCATTTGACCACCCGGACAGATTATTTATTGCCAGGGAGTAAACAATGAAAGTGCCTATATTAAAGGCTATGCACAAAGTTTACACAATTTTATATATTATTTATTTCATTCCTAATTACAAAGTTAAAGAGGTCATCCAGCATCTTTTTTTTTACTATGAGATTAAAAACTAATAGGTAGATAGTTGCCAATAGTGGCAACTACCTGCCTGTAGTACTCAGTGACAGCTCAGAGCAGTCACTGACTGCTTCTGTTGGTGATTCAGCTGTCCTGCGTCAACAGAGCAGCTCTTCTTCTTCTGGGTTGCTCTGTCGATGTGGCGTAACTACTGGCGTCATAATGATTGACAGAAGGCTCCCCGCAGTTATGCAGTGGGGAGCTAGCTGTCAATCAGAATGACATCGGAAGTCCCGCTCCATCAACAGACCAGAGGGGAAAAGAAGCCACTGACTTGCCGGCAGGAGTTGTCTGTGGCAGCTTTGTTTAGAGCAGGGCACAACAGGCAGGTCGTTAGCAATGAACTGCCTGTTAGGGCTTAGGCACATTGTAAAAAAAAACAGTCCTGAATATCCCCTTTAACTTTCTAAATAGTCTTCATTAAAGATGTTTTATCATTTTTTTGCTGCAAAGTGTCTGTAAATCCTTTATTTAGCTGAGTGTTTTGCAGAAATGTTACAAATCAATCAGAGCTGAGCCTGACAACGCTTTGCTCCCTCTCCCTCCTCTTAGGGTTAGAGATAGCAGGAGAAATAGTGTTGTACAGAAATTTGAAGAGGACAGGGGAGAAAATATTAGAAAAAAAGCCTATAAAGAAGGAGTAAAACACATGGAGAGGAAAGTACAGCATTGGAGCTATACTGATGTATGAAACAAATAAAGACAGCTGCACCCCGGATACACGGTGAGCTCACATTCAACATGTATTGCAGGGAGAGACACTCAGTCAAGAGAAAATCTGAAACTTGGATAAAGCTGGAAACTGCATATCAGGAGAGTTGAAAATGAATGAAGGAATGAAAATTGCAGACTTAAATTTTGTGAAATTTAATTAACCTAAGGTACTACTAACTACTAATATATGTAAAATATTTTTGTCCAGGTCAAAGGTGTCCTGAACCTTTAAATGAAAGCCAACAGAGAACTTAAAACTGTGAGGGATTGATAAAGTAACTTAGAAAAAAAGAATGTTTTATTCTAAAAATGGATTAAGAATAACCTTTACTTGCTGAACTTTTAATACCTCCTTTAAAGGGAATCTGCAGTTCTGGGAAAAGATTTAGTACTGTGTTTATAAATAACTAGATGGTGGCCCAATTCTAACGCATCGGGTATTCTAGCATATGTCTCCCGACCCTCCTTTATAATGCCCCATGCAGGAAGTCACATCCCCCGTATATAATACCCCATGCAGGATGTCACATCCCCCGCATATAATGCCCCATGCAGGAAGTCACTTCCCCCGTATATAATACCCCATGCAGGAAGTCACATCCCCCGTATATAATGCCCCATGCAGGATGTCACCTCTCCCCCATATAATGTCCCATGCAGGATGTCACCTCTCCCCCATATAATGCCCCATGCAGGATGTGACCTCTCCCCCCATATAATGCCCCATGCAGGATGTGACCTCTCCCCCCATATAATGCCCCATGTAGGATGTCACCTCTCCCCCCCATATAATGCCCCATGAAGAATGCCTCTCCCCCATATAATGCTATAATACCCCATGCAAGATGTCACATGCCCCGCATATAATGCCCCATGCAGGAAGTCACATCCCCCGTATATAATACCCCATGCAGGAAGTCACATCCCCCGTATATAATGCCCCATGCAGGATGTCACCTCTCCCCCTTATATAATGCCCCATGTAGGATGTGACCTCTTCCCCCGTATAATGCCCCATGCAGGATGTGACCTCTCCCCCCATATAATGCCCCATGCAGGATGTGACCTCTCCCCCCCATATAATGCCCCATGCAGGATGTCATCCCCCCCCCCATATAATGCCCCATTCAGGATGTCACCCCCCCATATAATGCCCCATGTAGGATGTCACCCCCCCCATATAATGCCCCATGCAGGAAGTCATATCCCCTGTATATCCATCCCCCCATAGTGCCCCATGCAGGTCCCCTATGGCCCCATACAAAAAAAAAAATCCAATACTCACCTCCCTTCTCAGCTGCTTCTCTGAACTCCAGCGTAGGCGGCATGTTGACGCTGTGCGCTGTGACCGGTCAGGAGAGAGCGCGGTGTAAAGACGTCACTGTGCCTTCTGACCTGAGACGTCACAGAGCATCAGCGGAAGACACAGGAGCTGCTGTCGAGGCACGGGGAGGGGTAAGTATGACGCCGGGTGCTGGGGTCCTGATCGAGCGGGGGGAGGGACAGGAGGAGAGGGGAGGGGAGAGGAGAGGAGAGGAGGGGAGAGGAGGGGAGGGGAGGGGCGTCACACTTGTCCTCGGGAGATAAGCGGCCGTAGTCGCTGATCTCCCGACGATAGCCGCATGTAGGTCAGCGGCGCCTGCGGTCGGGGAACTTATGCTGCGAGTAGCCGGCTGCATCTCCCGGCTGCATCGCCGCTGACCTCCGTGCCGCACATGAGCCGTTAACAGCCGCCATGTTTTTCAGAAATGCCGCATCGCTGATTGGCCGCGGCCGGACCAATCAGCGACCCGGGATTTCCAGGACAGACAGACAGACAGAAAGACAGACAGACAGACGGGATAAGACAATTATATAGTAGATTCAGTTCATTTTAGGTTTATGAATGCACTAGGTAGTTTTACTTGTGATTCTCAGCCTTCTTTGTACAAGTGCTTCTACTGAGATAATCACTGCTAAGACCACCCACTGGACTCATTCTAACCCAGAATGAGTAGGATTAAAATTTAAAAAAAAGTTATGCTAAATATTTCCCCACAAACTATATATTAATTTGCCCAGCCCCCCTGCTTTATAACATGCTGCCCACATATAGGACCCCATTGTTAGTGCAAAAGGTTTTCTTTAAAGAAACATTCCAGGCAAAGCTGCTTATAGTGGATCAATCACCAGATTTCACAATACATATTGCATAGATTAGTGAAAAGAGTCCAGCTACAGAGTGAGACAGCTCACCACTATAAATGTACTGTGTCCACCCAGTCTGACTGACAGTTGCAACTTGTACTGCACAGTGTGAGATCTCAACAGCAGCAGGTAGGTGGGGCACTGAGGATGATGCTTGAGCACAGTTCACGTTGTGCCAGCCCTGACAAATCAAATTCTACGGTTGGGATGCTGAAAGGTATGACATTCACGGGACTCCTGTCTAGCCACCAGGTAGCACTGACCTGGATGCTGGACTGGAGTCCCAAAAATCATACCATTCATCTCTAGATTACCCACATCAGAGATAAGTGTCATGGTAACAGAGTAAATACCCCACAAGAGTCTTTGCCATGAGATATGGTAGGGTTCCGCTGACAAGAGAAATCACCATGAGAATACCCTATGACTAGTGTTGTGCACATGTGCTATGGTGCACTGTGAATGAAACAAAATGATTGTGTTTGTGTGAAGGAAGTGCTGCTGAGGTGTTTGCCAGCAAACTGTCACAAGCATTTCCAAAGTGTTGGAGGTTTTATCTCTTTGTTATACAGTATATCAACTTTCAACCTCGGTTTATGTCTGTTACTTCTTAAAGAAACTTTGTAACCATCAAACTTTTTACCTCCCAGTGAGTAAAATCTACTTGAACTGTTAGTTGTCTCCATCTGCATTACTGTTGCAACCCCTGAGTGGGGAAACCACTCTTTCTAATGGGGGTACACCACCCGATGCACTCATTTATAGGCAGATATTAGTAAAATAAATGTCTAAGGACTCAAGGCCTGGAAAGGTTCACAACATCTTAGACAGATAAAAAATGCTTCTGAAATGGAAATGTATTTATTTAGTGATGGGAAAAGGACCCAATGCCCTTAAAGGGGTATCCCCATCATATAAAGTGATGCCATGTTGCTAGGGCATTACCTTATGATCAGTGGGAGTCCCACACTGATCCTGAGAATAGATACCTGTAGGGAAGAAATCCACATTCTGGTTCTTTTTTAATTCCCATTAGAAGTTTTGGTGCAATATCCTTTTCACGCATTGAGGCAGGACTTTGGGGTGGAACGGTTGGCAGTTTTTTCTGCTCTGTCGCTGCCCCTCTGCGTTTGTACAAACCTCCTTTTTAAAAGTTCTGCTCATATTCATCTCCCGGCGGTCTTTAGCAAAATGGCGCTTGTAGCGGTGTATGCGCAGATTGACATCTGATGGTCTTCAGCAACATGGTGACGGTGACAGCGCATGCGCAGATGGAGATCTCAGCTTGTCATTGAGCCGAGGTCTGAATCTGCGCAACCATTTTGCTGAAGACCATTGAATGTCAAACTGCCCATGTACCACCAGTTGGCTGAAGATGACTGGGACATCAATGTGTGCAAGCACCGCCCATGGCAAGGGTGGCGCTAGTGCGAACTGTAAAAAAGGAGCTTCTCACAAACACAGAAGGGCTGCGGCAGAGCCAAAAACCCTGCCCGCAGTCCCGCCCCAATGCACAAAAAGAATATTGCACCAAAACTTCTAATGTGGATCAAACAAGAACCAGGGTGCGGATTTCTTCCCTACAGCTATCTATTAAATCAATATATTAGCGCCATTATGGCCACCGCCACACCTTTATTTTAACATACTAAATCGTTACAACAGGTTCCCTTTCGAACTGCCATTGATTGTAATTCCATAGGCATTATGGAAATGAGTAGCATCCCCCTTACCCATTAGACAAGTGTTAAAATGGCTTATACTCTTCTCAGTGCCGTCTTCTGCATTGGCTCAGTGATTAATGCTGTAGATATGGAGAAAACTCATGGTTCCAGTTTATGCAAAAAAAAGTAATTAAGCCTTAAAAATAAATAATAAAAAAAATTACATTCCTGAGATCCCAGTGCAGTCACTCCTGCCATCCAGTCACTGGTAGCCAAATTGGCTGACACTGGAAGTATGGCTTAGGCTTTTCTTAGTCAAGTCATAATTAGTGTTGAGCCACTCCCGTAGTGTTCGAGTTCGGTTCGGTTCGTCGAACACCCGTGTGTTCGCCGAACTGTTCGTCGAACTGTTCGTCGAACACCTTCGAACACCGTTAAAACCAATGGCAGGCAAACAAAAACACATAGAAACACATAGAAAACACCTTCAAAGGTGTCCAAAAGCTGACAAACTGCTCAGAAGACATAACTAACACATGGAAAAGTGACAAGTACATATAGTCATGCGAAAATAAAAGAGGTGGAGGAGTAAAAGGAGGGGGAGACACAGATATAGGCATGTCATGCCCTTCTAAAATCCAAAAAGTGAGAAGCCGACACGGCCAGTCCGCTCCTGCCCGTGCCACCTCCGTGTCGCCGGGTTTGTGCCAGAGCCGCGGTGAACCCTGATGGCCAGCCCCCCTCTCCCAATACTGGTGCCTGTCCGCTGGTGGGTCGAGCGAGCCCCCCTGTGGTGGAGGCAGCTCTAAGCTTTTTAATTTAAATTGTCTCTCTAATTTGAATGAATACACTTTAAATCCATTTACAAGGATCTATTGGAGGGCAAGTCTCATGCCAGCAGCCGCGTAATTCCAGCTCCAGTAGCGTCCACTAAAGCTGCTGCAGTTAAAAAGCTTTTATAAGGATCGAGCTCGGCTGTCCACCGCAAGGCATCCTACTGCCAGTCCCAGCCCCTATGCCTTGGGGTGCCTCCTGATGCTCTTCACTGAGTATCCCATGGTCCCGAAGCATTTCCTTTGAAAAAATTAAGTGTCTAAACTACAGGTGGTGTAGCTTGCTTAACAGCCGGGATAATCCGCTGACTAGCAGACACTGCTACTAGGCACAAAGTATTTCCTGGGCTAGATGCAGTTAAAAATTTGTAATAAGATACTCTCGTTGGATGCTGAGAAAGCATTCCATAGAGTCTCCTGGCACGCCATATATGATTCTCTTAAAAAGCTTGGGGTAGGGGTCTAGGGGACCCTTTTATAGCCAAAATCACGGCCCTGTATCACAATACGTCACCTAGGCTGAAGATAGATGGAACTGTAGCACCCTGAGGGCTCGGTTGCTACAGAGGTATTGCACCTCACCCAGAGGTGTGATATCTCACTCTCAGGTAAGGATGCAGTGTGGATCAGGACCCGACACCTGCATGCATTACACCACATTGCCGTGGGGCAGGGCGACCAATATGCCTCTGAGATGGGCACGACAGTCCCTGTCCCTGGCTGGAGTGGGGGGAGGGAACACTGAGGAAGGGGAACCTTGTAGTGCAGGAGCAGGGAGGAAGCAGTTCCTTGGTGCATTGAGAAGGGAGTATAAAAGGTGGGCACCATCTTAGTTCAGTGCAGAGAAGTCTGAGCAGAAGTGGCAGGGAGCAGGGGCTCTGCATGAGCTCTGCTCCAGAGGCGGGCCTAGTAACAGAGGCCCAGGCCTGGAAGAGGGAGAAGGAAGGAAGAGGAGCGGAGAAGGCTCCAGGAACGAGGAATGAAGGGATCCCAGGGGTGCGGACGGGCGAGTCGCCACCGCACGCTCGAATCCACCTGCGTGGAGGGGTCAGGCCAAAGGGGGAGACCGGTCCCCGAAACTAGTGGAGGCAGGAAACGACCCTCAGCTAGAAACCGGAGGCTGTGACATTTTATGTGGCGCAGCCCCTCGCTACACCCGCTAGGAAGGCACCACATAGGGTCAGGGAAACTGGCGCCAAGTTTACCAAGAGGAGTCCCGAGGCAGCCGGACAGAAGGGTTGGTAAGAAAGGCCAGACAAAGGACACACAAAGGGGGTCCTGTGAAGCGCTCCAAAGTTATCTGGGAGTTGTCTGAGCCCCTCACCTGGTGAGCACAGTACGACGTGGGCAGCCGTTACCTGCAGACGTGGTCTGGATAATAAGAACTGTGAGTAAAGGCCCTGGACTGCATCACTGACTCCGTGTCGTTACTGCTGCTGCCCTGCACCATCACCCCCATCCTCCGCATACACTGCCCTGAGGCTATACTCCTCCCATGGGGAGTTATGCTACGCTCTGCTGCACCCACAACACCAGCCTCAGCGGTCTGCCCTGCAGCGGCGGTTCACTCTGACCGCAATCCACGGGTGGCGTAGTCGGACATTTAAACATCAAAACCACATAAATAGTTCCGCCACTGGTTTGACCACCCTGAGCCACGGAACCGGGTCGCCGCCACGAAGACTACAACCACCAGCATCCACCAAAAAGGGTTCGGCTCCGGGTGTCCCAAGGCCCAGGGGGTGCATCAGAACATTTTCATCACCTTTCACAATCACCAATGGGACAAGGCAGGGATGTCCTCTGTCCCCTCTCTTATACATCCTAGTGACGGAGCACCTGCTCTCATCAATTCGCCATAACCCCAATATTAGGTGGATTGAGGTGGGAGGCACCGAGTACAAGTGCTCTCTATTTGCTGATGATGTCCTAGTATATATCACTCAATCACATATATCCATCCATGCTGTTATGGCTGAAATAGATCACTTTGTTACATGGTCAACTTTTAAAATCAATGCAGCGAAGTCTGAGGCCCTCGATGTCTCCCTCCCCAAATCCATATAGGATTCCATCCAGTCCAACTTTCCCTTTGCCTGGCCCTCACAGGGTATCAAATACTTAGGAATTCCTATTCATAGAGACCTCTCCCATCTATGTTATCTTAATTTTGGGCCCTTTATTGAACAACTCCATACAGACCACGGTTGGCAAGTTAGAACTGTAAGATTCACTACGTGAACCACTGGTGTTTTGTGGAAAAGCACATGTACACTGCGTTCCAAATTATTATGCAAAAAGTGTTTAGGAGTGATAAGGGAAGAATTTGTTTGTTTGTCAGTTAAACTCATTGATGGTGATGTGTGTCAGGGCTCTTTATATCACTGTAAGCAATTGCAGACACCTGTGCTAATTAGTTTGGCAGGTGTGTCCAATGAAAGGCAAGACTACTTAAGAAGGCTGTCTCACATTATTAAGCAGCCTACATTTTCTGCCAAAATGGGAAAGAAAAAGGATGTGTCGGCTGCTAAGAAGCAACAAATTGTGGAGTGTTTAGGTCAAGGCATGACTACAATCAACATTGTGCGATGATCAGGATGAAGTGTCTTGGCAATCAAGAAGTATGTAGCTGATTCACAGTACACACGTGTGCGTGCTGATAAGGGCAAATTGAGGACTCTTTCCTACAGGCAATTACGTCAGGTTGAAAGAGCAGCGGCAAAAAAGCCTTGTCATAGCAGCAGACAAGTTTTTGAAGCTGCTTGTGCCTCCAACGTCCCCCGAACAACAAGATGCAGGGTCCTTCAGAGGTTTGCAGCTGTGCATACGCCATCCTGTCGACCTCCTCTATCCACTTCACACAAGCAGAAACGGCTCCAGTGGGCCAAACATTACATGAAGACTGATTTCAAAACTGTTTTGTTCACGGATGAGTGCCGTGCAGCGCTCGATGGTCCAGATGGATGGAGTGGAGGATGGCTGGTTGATGGACACCCCACGCAAACACGGCTACAGCGCCAACAAGGAGGAGGTGGAGTAATGTTTTGGGCTGGAATCATGGGGAGAGAGATTGTCGGCCCCTTTAGGATCCCTGAAGGCGCTAAAGATGAACTCCATAATGTATGTGGATTTTCTCAAACAGCACTTCCTGCCATGGTTCAAGAAGAAGAACCGTGTATTTCACAGCAAGATCATTTTTCTGTATGATAATGCACCATCTCATGCTGCACATAAAACATCTGCATCTCTGGCTGATATGGGCATAAAAGGGGACAAACTTATGGTGTGACCCCCATGCTCCTCTGACCTGTACCCCATTCAGAACCTTTGGAGCATCATTAAAAGGAGTGTCTATGATGGCGGGAGGCAGTTCACATCTAAGCAACAGCTCTGGGAGGGTATTCTGTCCTCATGCAAAACAATTGAAGCAGAAACCATCCAAAACCTGACAAATTCAATGGACGAGAGAGTTCAGAAGCTCCTTTCGAACAAGGGGTCCTATGTGAAAATGTAACGTCACCTAGAATAAAGTTTTGAGTTGAAAACTGTTTGATTTCAGTTTCTAACAACCTGCTAATGCTTATAATTTCAAAAATGACCATTTTTTGATCTTTATTAAAATGAAAAGGTTGATCGAAAAGTTTGGGGGATCTAAGAGTGTGGCAACCCAGTAGTCATGATTACTTCGAATTCTGACAATATGAGGGTCATGCTGCAGGTAGTGCAGCAAGAAGGCACTTATGTGTCTTGCGCATCTCGGAGCCCCAAAATTATTTTCCGGGCTAGATGCAGCTAAAAATTATTATTAATTTTAAATCTGGTGAAGCTTTAGTATAGATGGCCTAATAGGATCAGTGCTGCACACTGCTACAAAGCCCAAATTATTTTCCAGCCAAGATACAGATAAACATGATTAGTAATTTGAAAGCTTAAAACGGTTGGTAGGGTGATTTTAACCAATCATCAAGCTTTTACTCTCCCCAGGATGACACAGGGGTAGAAAAGTCGTTTCGGATCCATGATTTGTTCATCTTTATGAACGTGAGTCTGTCTACATTATCAGTGGGGAGCCGCGTGCGCTTATCTGTCAGCACACCACCAGCAGCGCTGAACACACGTTCAGACAGAACGCTGGCTGCGGGGCATGACAAGATCTCCAAGGCGTAAGTGGCTAGCTTCGGCCATTTATCCAGATTGGAAGCCCAAAAAGAGCAAGGGTCCAGTGACACAGTCGTGGCTTCAATGTTTACTTGGAGATACTCCTGTACCATCGTCTCTAGGCGTTGACTATGTGTCAGACTTCTTGTCTCCTGTGGCCTTGCAAAGGATGGGCTAAAAAAGTGGTGAAATGATTCCGCAAAATTGATGTTACCAGCAGATACTGTGGTTCTGTTACGGTTTGAGTGCTGAACACTTGACGGTCCCACGGTTGGCAAGTTGGAACTGTGAGATTCACTACGTGCACCACTGGTATTTTGTGGAAAAGCACATGTAAGATTCTGCAACAGTCTCTGCTGATACTCCTGCATGCGTGCATCCCTTTCTATGGCAGGAATAATTTCTGCAAATTTACTTTTGTACCGGGGATCTAACAGTGTGGCAACCCAGTAGTCAGGATTATTTCTAATTCTCACAATTCGAGGGTCATGTTGCAGGTAGTGCAGCAAGAAGGCACTCATGTGTGTTGTGCATCCAGGAGCACCAAGTCCCTGTTGTGTTGGTGGCGAGGTAACAATCATGCTTCCTTCCTCTGTCCTCTCCCCCCAACCTCGCACAACAGAAATGTGATCAAGGTCTCCCTCATCTGATGAGTCTTCCATCAGTTCGTCCTCCACTTCTTCCTGGGCTCCTGCACCTTCCTCACTAGTTTGGCTGCTACCATGTGCCCTGGTAAAACCATCTCCCCCACCCTCACATGCCTGCCGCCTTGGTGCTGCCGACCGTCAGGACCTTGCAGATGTTAGCCCTTCCGCATACAACTCCTCCTCCTCTACTTCCTCCACCTCCTCTTGTGCCACCACCTGACTCCGAATTCTGTTTAACATGTGCTCCAGCATGTAAATCACCGGAATAGTCATGCTGATAATGGCATCGTCAGCACTAAACATCTTCGTCGCCATTTCAAAACTTTGCAGAAGGGTGCATAGGTCCCTGATCTGAGACCACTCCTCCAGCGTGATTTGCCCCACCTCTGAATCTCGTTGGCCCAGGCTATACGTCAGAATGTATTGCACCAGGGCTTGTCGGTGCTGCCACAGTCGCTGCAACATGTGCAGAGTTGAATTCCACCGGGTAGGCACATCGCATTTTAGCCGGTGAAGTGGCAGGCCCAACGACTTCTGTAGCGATGTAAGTCGCTGAGCTGCGGGATGCGAACGGCGGAAGTGAGCACACAGCGACCGTGCCCTCTGCAGAAGGCCATCTAGTCTGGGATAGTGGGCTAAAAATTGCTGGACAACCAGGTTCAACACGTGAGCCATACAAGGCACGTGTGTGACATTGCCCCGGCGAAGGGCCGCACCCAGGTTTGCAGCATTGTCGCACACGGCCTTCCCTGGTTTCAGGTCCAGTGGAGACAACCATTCATGAAATTGGTTCTCCAGAGCTGACCACAACTCCTCAGCTGTGTGACTCACATTTCCCAGACATTTCAATGTAAAAACCGCCTGATGACGTTGAGCCCTACTGCCAGCATAGTAAGGAGGTGTGCAGGATCCCTTCTGCGCAGTTAGAAAGCTTGTGGCATGACCAGACAGGCTTTGGGTGCAGGTGAAAGACCGAGAGGAGGTTGAGGAGGCAGAAGCAGTGGAGGAACTTTGACATAAAGAGGATTGACGCACAACTCGTGGGGACAGCAAGACTTGGACAGCGGCCCCTTGTCCTGCTGTCACCATAGTTACCCAGTGCCCAGTCAGCGACATGTAACGCCCCTGTCCATGCCTACTCGTCCAAGTGTCTGTGGTGAAATGCACCCTGTCACACACAGAGTTTCTCAAAGAAGCGGTGATGTTGTGTGCGACATGCTGGTGCAGCGCAGGCACACCTTTCTTTGAGAAGTAGTGCCGACTGGGCATCTGGTACTGGGGCACTGCGACGGACATAAGGTCTCGAAAATCCTCTGTGTCCACCAGGCGGAAAGGCAGCATTTCTGTAGCCAAGAGCTTGCAGATGGTGAAATTCAACCTCTTAGCTTTCTCATGGCTAGGAGGAAATGGTCTTTTACTTGTCCACATCTGAGGGACCGAGGGCTGGCTATTGTGCTTAGACGGGGTTGATAAGGGTGTCCCCGGCAAACTGCCGGTCTGTGAGGAAGATGCAGGCGGACATGTTAGGTTGCCTTGATCCAAAGGTGGTGCTATCGATGTCGGACAGCGCTCAACACCAGCTGGTGTTACCACCTCCAAAGAAAATGATGACCTGCCAATCACGCTGGCTGTTGCGGGTTTGCGGGTAAAGAGGTGGCAGGTCTGCGCCCCAAAACAGGTGTGACTGCTGTCCCCCCAGTCACAGAGGATGAAGAGGCCGCGGATGCACAAGATATGGCAGACGGTGGTTGGCCCGGCCGGCTAGGCCGCATTGTAGCACACTGAGCTTCCCACTGCAACTTATGCTTCATGTCCATGTGCCGGTTCATGCATGAAGTACTCAAACTATGTATTTTTTGGCCTCTACTTAGCTTTTGCTGACAAATGTTACAGATAACACGAGTTGGGTCATCTTTATCGATCTGAAAAAATGCCCAGGCTATGCAAGGCTTAGAACCCATGCGACCTGAAGAGCCACCACGACTTGTGGTGAGAGGCAGAGTTGTGTTTGAGGATGCAGTTGTTGACGTGCTTCCAGTACTACGTCTCTGTCCAGGAAGGCGCAACCTGACCTCGTCGTCACTAGCATCTTCCTCCACCTCCTCTGCTGACCTCATCTCTTGGCTGACTGTGGGTTGACAGTAAGTGGGATCTCCAACCTCATCATCATCACCCTGTGCGTTATCACACCCGTCGTCCTCAGAGCCAACCTGTTCCTGCCCTGACAAAAAACTAAAGTTGTCGCTCCAATCAGGTATTTGAGTCTTATCATCGTCTTCCTCATTGTCTCCACCAACAGGAGTTACAGTTTGGGAATGAGGGTCTACATTATGGTCAGAACCTTCTGCGTCTGGTCCTGGATCCGACTCATAAAGATTCTGGGCATCAGTGCAGATCATTTCCTCGTCTGGATTCACAGAAGCGCTGGAGTCGACCTCTGATTCCCAGGCTATAGTATGAGTAAACAGCTCTGCAGACTCAACCATCTGTTCTACCTCATACTCAGACGGGCAGCTGGAGATTTGGGAGCTGTGAGGAAGCAAGTGCGATTGGGGTGACACCTTTGAGGACTGGAGTATTTGTGATGTTGAAGTTGATGTGGAGGAGAGCCCACTTAAAGGAGCACTTGATATCCGTTGAAGCACCTGCTGTTTTTGTGCCTCATCTGGAATTTGTAGCGATTGGCGTGGCCGTAAGAAAGGGATCTTATCACATTGTCCGCTAAAAGAAGTAGACATTTTAGTTTGGCTGGAAGATGGTCTTTCTTCTGCAGATGTTACTGTTGCTTTAACACCTACCCCACGGACACAACCTTTTTTCCCCTTCCCAACACGCCTATTCCCCTTTTCACCAGCAGCAAGCCTTTTTCCACTCATTTTGGTGGTTAACTAATTCACAACTCTGGAGTTGTTTGCACAAAAAAACAATGGATGGGAACCGAGCAGAGCTGAGTGGCCAAACTGTGGTATTAGGCCAAAACTATTGGCTGGGTTAGATGCAGAAAAAAATTATATTCAATTTGCAACCTGATGGAGGTCTGTATAGATGGATTAATAGAACAAGTCCCACACACAGCTAGAAGCCCAATATTTTTTCAGAGTTAAATGCAGAAAAAAATATATTCAGTTTGCAACCTGATGGAGGTCAGTATAGATGGACTAATACAACAAGTCCCACACACAGCTAGAAGCCCAATATTTTTTCAGAGGTAGATGCAGAAAAAAATATATTCAGTTTGCAACCTGATGGAGGTCTGTATAGATGGATTAATAGAACAAGTCCCACACACAGCTAGAAGCCCAATATTTTTTCAGAGGTAGATGCAGAAAAAAATATATTCAGTTTGCAACCTGATGGAGGTCTGTATAGATGGATTAATAGAACAAGTCCCACACACAGCTAGAAGCCCAATATTTTTTCAGAGGTAGATGCAGAAAAAAATATATTCAGTTTGCAACCTGATGGAGGTCTGTATAGATGGATTAATAGAACAAGTCCCACACACAGCTAGAAGCCCAATATTTTTTCAGAGGTAGATGCAGAAAAAAATATATTCAGTTTGCAACCTGATGGAGGTCTGTATAGATGGATTAATAGAACAAGTCCCACACACAGCTAGAAGCCCAATATTTTTTCAGAGGTAGATGCAGAAAAAAATATATTCAGTTTGCAACCTGATGGAGGTCTGTATAGATGGATTAATAGAACAAGTCCCACACACAGCTAGAAGCCCAATATTTTTTCAGAGGTAGATGCAGAAAAAAATATATTCAGTTTGCAACCTGATGGAGGTCTGTATAGATGGATTAATAGAACAAGTCCCACACACAGCTAGAAGCCCAATATTTTTTCAGAGGTAGATGCAGAAAAAAATATATTCAGTTTGCAACCTGATGGAGGTCAGTATAGATGGACTAATACAACAAGTCCCACACACAGCTAGAAGCCCAATATTTTTTCAGAGGTAGATGCAGAAAAAAATATATTCAGTTTGCAACCTGATGGAGGTCAGTATAGATGGACTAATACAACAAGTCCCACACACAGCTAGAAGCCCAATATTTTTTCAGAGGTAGATGCAGATAAAAATATATTCAGTTTGCAACCTGATGGAGGTCTGTATAGATGGATTAATAGAACAAGTCCCACACACAGCTAGAAGCCAAATATTTTTTCAGAGGTAGATGCAGAAAAAATATATTCAGTTTGCAACCTGATGGAGGTCTGTATAGATGGATTAATAGAACAAGTCCCACACACAGCTAGAAGCCCAATATTTTTTCAGAGGTAGATGCAGAAAAATATATATTCAGTTTGCAACCTGATGGAGGTCTGTATAGATGGATTAATAGAACAAGTCCCACACACAGCTAGAAGCCCAATATTTTTTCAGAGCTAGATGCAGAAAAAAATATATTCAGTTTGCAACCTGATGGAGGTCTGTATAGATGGATTAATAGAACAAGTCCCACACACAGCTAGAAGCCCAATATTTTTTCAGAGCTAGATGCAGAAAAAAATATATTCAGTTTGCAACCTGATGGAGGTCTGTATAGATGGATTAATAGAACGAGTCCCAAACACAGCTAGAAGCCCAATATTTTTTCAGAGGTAGATGCAGAAAAAAATATATTCAGTTTGCAACCTGATGGAGGTCAGTATAGATGGACTAATACAAGAAGTCCCACACACAGCTAGAAGCCCAATATTTTTTTAGAGGTAGATGCAGAAAAAAATATATTCAGTTTGCAACCTGATGGAGGTCAGTATAGATGGATTAATAGAACAAGTCCCACACACAGCTAGAAGCCCAATATTTTTTCAGAGGTAGATGCAGAAAAAAATATATTCAGTTTGCAACCTGATGGAGGTCAGTAGAGGTGGACTAATACAACAAGTCCCACACACAGCTAGAAGCCCAATATTTTTTCATAGCTAGATGCAGAAAAAAATATATTCAGTTTGCAACCTGATGGAGGTCTGTATAGATGGATTAATAGAACAAGTCCCACACACAGCTAGAAGCCCAATATTTTTTCAGAGGTAGATGCAGAAAAAAATATATTCAGTTTGCAACCTGATGGAGGTCTGTATAGATGGATTAATAGAACAAGTCCCACACACAGCTAGAAGCCCAATATTTTTTCAGAGGTAGATGCAGAAAAAAATATATTCAGTTTGCAACCTGATGGAGGTCTGTATAGATGGATTAATAGAACAAGTCCCACACACAGCTAGAAGCCCAATATTTTTTCAGAGGTAGATGCAGAAAAAAATATATTCAGTTTGCAACCTGATGGAGGTCTGTATAGATGGATTAATAGAACAAGTCCCACACACAGCTAGAAGCCCAATATTTTTTCAGAGGTAGATGCAGAAAAAAATATATTCAGTTTGCAACCTGATGGAGGTCTGTATAGATGGATTAATAGAACAAGTCCCACACACAGCTAGAAGCCCAATATTTTTTCAGAGGTAGATGCAGAAAAAAATATATTCAGTTTGCAACCTGATGGAGGTCTGTATAGATGGATTAATAGAACAAGTCCCACACACAGCTAGAAGCCCAATATTTTTTCAGAGCTAGATGCAGAAAAAAATATATTCAGTTTGCAACCTGATGGAGGTCTGTATAGATGGATTAATAGAACAAGTCCCACACACAGCTAGAAGCCCAATATTTTTTCAGAGGTAGATGCAGAAAAAAATACATTCAGTTTGCAACCTGATGGAGGTCAGTATAGATGGATTAATAGAACAAGTCCCACACACAGCTAGAAGCCCAATATTTTTTCAGAGGTAGATGCAGAAAAAAATATATTCAGTTTGCAACCTGATGGAGGTCAGTATAGATGGACTAATACAACAAGTCCCACACACAGCTAGAAGCCCAATATTTTTTCAGAGCTAGATGCAGAAAAAAATATATTCAGTTTGCAACCTGATGGAGGTCTGTATAGATGGATTGATAGAACAAGTCCCACACACAGCTAGAAGTCCAATATTTTTTCAGAGGTAGATGCAGAAAAAAATATATTCAGTTTGCAACCTGATGGAGGTCTGTATAGATGGATTAATAGAACAAGTCCCACACACAGCTAGAAGCCCAATATTTTTTCAGAGGTAGATGCAGAAAAAAATATATTCAGTTTGCAACCTGATGGAGGTCTGTATAGATGGATTAATAGAACAAGTCCCACACACAGCTAGAAGCCCAATATTTTTTCAGAGCTAGATGCAGAAAAAAATATATTCAGTTTGCAACCTGATGGAGGTCTGTATAGATGGATTAATAGAACAAGTCCCACACACAGCTAGAAGCCCAATATTTTTTCAGAGGTAGATGCAGAAAAAAATATATTCAGTTTGCAACCTGATGGAGGTCTGTATAGATGGATTAATAGAACAAGTCCCACACACAGCTAGAATCCCAATATTTTTTCAGAGGTAGATGCAGAAAAAAATATATTCAGTTTGCAACCTGATGGAGGTCAGTATAGATGGACTAATACAACAAGTCCCACACACAGCTAGAAGCCCAATATTTTTTCAGAGGTAGATGCAGAAAAAAATATATTCAGTTTGCAACCTGATGGAGGTCAGTATAGATGGACTAATACAACAAGTCCCACACACAGCTAGAAGCCCAATATTTTTTCAGAGGTAGATGCAGAAAAAAATATATTCAGTTTGCAACCTGATGGAGGTCTGTATAGATGGATTAATAGAACAAGTCCCACACACAGCTAGAAGCCCAATATTTTTTCAGAGGTAGATGCAGAAAAAAATATATTCAGTTTGCAACCTGATGGAGGTCAGTATAGATGGACTAATACAACAAGTCCCACACACAGCTAGAAGCCCAATATTTTTTCAGAGCTAGATGCAGAAAAAAATATATTCAGTTTGCAACCTGATGGAGGTCTGTATAGATGGATTAATAGAACAAGTCCCACACACAGCTAGAAGCCCAATATTTTTTCAGAGGTAGATGCAGAAAAAAATATATTCAGTTTGCAACCTGATGGAGGTCTGTATAGATGGATTAATAGAACAAGTCCCACACACAGCTAGAAGCCCAATATTTTTTCAGAGGTAGATGCAGAAAAAAATATATTCAGTTTGCAACCTGATGGAGGTCTGTATAGATGGATTAATAGAACAAGTCCCACACACAGCTAGAAGCCCAATATTTTTTCAGAGCTAGATGCAGAAAAAAATATATTCAGTTTGCAACCTGATGGAGGTCTGTATAGATGGATTAATAGAACAAGTCCCACACACAGCTAGAAGCCCAATATTTTTTCAGAGGTAGATGCAGAAAAAAATATATTCAGTTTGCAACCTGATGGAGGTCTGTATAGATGGATTAATAGAACAAGTCCCACACACAGCTAGAATCCCAATATTTTTTCAGAGGTAGATGCAGAAAAAAATATATTCAGTTTGCAACCTGATGGAGGTCAGTATAGATGGACTAATACAACAAGTCCCACACACAGCTAGAAGCCCAATATTTTTTCAGAGGTAGATGCAGAAAAAAATATATTCAGTTTGCAACCTGATGGAGGTCAGTATAGATGGACTAATACAACAAGTCCCACACACAGCTAGAAGCCCAATATTTTTTCAGAGGTAGATGCAGAAAAAAATATATTCAGTTTGCAACCTGATGGAGGTCTGTATAGATGGATTAATAGAACAAGTCCCACACACAGCTAGAAGCCCAATATTTTTTCAGAGGTAGATGCAGAAAAAAATATATTCAGTTTGCAACCTGATGGAGGTCTGTATAGATGGATTAATAGAACAAGTCCCACACACAGCTAGAAGCCCAATATTTTTTCAGAGGTAGATGCAGAAAAAAATATATTCAGTTTGCAACCTGATGGAGGTCTGTATAGATGGATTAATAGAACAAGTCCCACACACAGCTGGAAGCCCAATATTTTTTCAGAGCTAGATGCAGAAAAAAATTATATTCAATTTGCAACCTGATGGAGGTCAGTATAGATGGACTAATAGAATGATGCTATGCCCAAAAGATTTTACTTCACTAGGTGCAGTAAAAAAATTGGTATTCTATACACAGGTGGTATATCTTGCAACACAGATAGGCTACTCCACTGACTAACACACTCTGCAATAGGCCAAAAAGGATTAGCTTTGCTAGATTCAGCCAAATGCTGTGAAAAAAACTTGCACAGCACTGGCACAGACCTGCCTGGCAAAAACTGATAGGAACTGATGTAACCTAGTCCTGAAAAGGACTCCAGTTACAATTAGTCTTTACTCCCACAATCTATCTATTTAAGAGCACAGACCTGCCTGATAAAAGTCGTAGGAAATGCTGTAACCTAGTCCTTAAAAGGACTGCAATCACAACTATTCCCTACTCCCAAGCTATCTGTAGATTTGTGCGAAAATTGGCTTGAAATTAACAAGGTATAACGCACACAGCAACAGCGGTGCCGTCTAACACGCAGCTGCAGCAGTGAGAAAATGGTGGCGATGGGGAAAATGGCTTGGTCTTATAGGGCAAGGACATGTGACATACACTGCCAATGACACATGCCCTTGCTTGTGTGAAAAAAAGCACTTCGCTCCGTGTGTGCGCTGCTGATAGGCTGACAGATTGCACCTCCCCACTGCAAATGCGGGAAAGAGAAAAAAAAATGGAGATCTTCATTGTTCCTGCAGAGATCCATCCCCTGCCCCTCCCCCCACCCCGCTGTACACTCAAACTGCGTATTAACATTAATTTTCATCATTACTGAGAAAAAATCCAGTTATGATTTTGGTGCACGAACAGTTATCGAACATAACCTCGAACAGCCGAATTTTTCTCAAATTGTTCGTGTTCGCCGAACGTCTCGAACACCGCCCAAAACAGCTCGAATTTGAGATTGGCGAACAGTTCGAGTAGAACAACGCTCATCTCTAGTCATAATGAGCAATAAATCAAATAATTAGCAAGTGACAATGCTTGTCAGTCGTTAATTGTCGTCATTTGTTGCATTATGTCACCATAAAGAAGTGCAGCAAATTATCCCGAGCCTGATGTATCTGGATAACAACACAGCCCCAATGACATTCTGGTGTGTGATGCACCTATACAAATTATTCTAGAGTCTCCCAAGGTTTATAGACCTATAAAAAACACTGATTTAATGTTGATTTAATGATCAGCGATGCGAAAACAACATTACCAGCCAAAAACATAAAAAAGCTTTATTACTAAAATAAAAACAGATAATTTTTCTTAATTACTCATTTTGGAAGATATTAGCTGGTTTACAAAACTTTTTTGCAAATACTTTACTATTGATTTTTAATTTTCTTCCATGCCATTAACTGAACTCTTTCCTTTAGGGCTCGTACAGACGAATGTATTTTGCGATCTGACAAAACATCGGATCGCACTCGTGTAAGGTGCCCCAGCGAGGTAGTCATGGGCGAGCTGTAGCCCCCTCTCGCTATGGCACCCTACAGACAATACGTGTCCTCCCTCTGAAGTGTGGCTGTGTATGTGCTGCTCTTCACTTACTTCAAGCCATCCGATCACGGCTGTCTCCAGGCATTTCTCTTCTGGGACCAGGGCAGCAATAAATTCAGAGGACACGAGGTTCTTAACCAGAACTTGAACTTTACTTAGGGAAGAGGAATATATACAATATTTACAGGCAGATATAATGGATAAGGCCCGACAGGCTATCATCTCTCTCACAGGCGCTGGCAACATCTTCAGCCCTGGTTCCCTCTTTAAGTGAAGCATCTCTGTGACTCTATCTCCAGCCCAAGAGACTCTTCTGTAATACTGACAGTGATCTGGATCCAATCTCTCCCCCACGTCTTAGCCTGGAGTCCTATTTCTCTTCCTCTGCTTCCTGCAGACTAGAAATGCCCCGGGTCCTCACTACCTTTGATGAGTTTCTCCAGCCGGCTAACAGGACTCGTGCTCTCGCGTAGGGAGACTTGCACACTGGTGATCCCACTGTCTGAGGGTATGGAGCTCCCGTCTACCCTAGCAGCCAATATACTTAGGCTGCCTGTAGGATTCTCTGTCCTATCTCTTACTGAGTGACTCCTTCTGCTTTTTGGAAACTTAAGCAGGAATTTTCCTAAAGTGCCCACCCTCGGTGAGCTGTCACCAAACAGCATTAACCCATCACTGTCTGTAACCCTGCTAGCAGACTCAACCTGACATCTGCACTCAGAACAGTGGCATCTTGTGGCTGTTTACAGGTACTGCAGCCCACAAGGAATTATGCCAGGAACAAGCTCTATGTCACTCAAGGCTTGATCAGGGCACTAAGTTCCCCCTTTACTCTACTGACTGGACCACTAAAGCTAACCCCTTAGCTTGGTCTACCAACAGTTCAGAGAGGTCTGACTTCAGGAACACTTCCTTTAACTATCTCAGTACCAAGGGAAGGCTACGCCCTTCCCCACTATTACATTCCCTGACACTTTAATGTTGGTCGTCCCCGACCACACTAAACAATAAACACAAATCAGCAGCTATGACATTATATCACATTACTAGATTTTACTAAAACATTTTAGTAAACGACTGGTCCTGAGGTCATCTTCTTGGATGGAAGACCGGCCCTTCTCGGTTAAGGGCCCCGGAACAGCAATTCAGGACAGTCCATTATCAACTTTTAAAAAAAAAAAACTTCTCAGAGGTACCGGTCCTTCTTGGTAAGGACCCTGGAAACACAGTGTCTATGTCCATATTTTTAAGACAAGTTGCCCACCATTAGCCCTCAATCTTCTTCAAGGGCTGCATTCTGAGACACGCAGTCACAGGTAACACCCTGTGAGTCTCTTTCTTCTTGGCCCTAGCGGGGGTCACCGGTTCTTCCCGCTAGGCCGCAAGTCTCTTAGATTTGGAGGATATCCATCCTCAAACTGTGTCTCAGCATTTTAAATTCCAGCAGAAAAAGGCGCAACAAGCGGAACAAAAATAAAAGTAAAAACAAAAGGAGCAGCTCTCTTAGGCACACAACTTTTGGTGCTGCTTAAGGCCTTCCTGGCCTGGGAGGTAGGGGAACAGTCCTCCATTTTCCTTTCCAACTTAACATGGGGCACTCCACCCCCATTGGGAAACAGTCCCAAAAACAGGACCACAACTGGTGAATCCTAGTAGAGGAAGAAGTAGAAGATCAACGGACCTTTCAGCCAACTACCTCACTTCTTCCAGGCCTCCTTCCGTTCCTTCATGAAGGCGGCCCATGCTGCGGACGAAGGTGGCCTCCTCCACTTCCACGGCTGGTCGGGGTACCTGCTAGGCCCGGGGTCCTCGTTCGAGGACGTAGTGCTGCCACAGCCGACTTGGGTAGGGCCGTAAGTGGTCACGGTGAAATGATGCACCTCATTACTAGCGCCAGCCTGGGTTTCTCTAGCAGCTTCCTGCTCCACTGCTCCAGCCCCCTTCGGGTATTTGACTGTTGAGTCATCGCAAGGCGCCTCACTGGAAGAGTCGGCTCTACTACAGCTCAGGAAGTCTTCCTCTTCCTTACCGACGACATCTCCCCGCTGCTGGTTTTTAGGTTCTTCCTCCTGCAGAATGCCAGCCTTGGGAGGGGGCAAGAATCCTCCAGGGGCTTCCCTAGCCCGACGCTGCCGAGCCTCTCTCTTAGCTCTTCGCTGGAGGACCTGCCTGTCCTTCTCAAGGACGTCTTCCCACTCATATGGACGGGTGAGTGCAGCCGCATACCACCCTCTGGGGCACTCACATTTTACAAAGTGCACGATGTCCCCCACGTGCAGGTTGTGGAGACGGTCGGGCAGATAGTCCCGCTTTACCACTTCGCGGGCCACGAACACCTCGTGCCCGGTCCATTCCTCCTCCAGAAACCCATACCCCTCACGGATACAGAACTCTATGACCCGCCCCCGGGTCTGAGCTTTCTCCACCGACTCCCTTCTCGCTGCATTGGACCCCTCCAGCCAGCCTCTCAGGAAGGTATCGGTCCATCGCCGCTGTTCTCGCACAGTCATCGGGGGGTCGCGGGTAGTTCATTTCAGACTCCCGGGCTCGGCGCACTGCTCTGCCAAGGGGGAGTGGATGGCCTCCAAGGCCAATGACCAGAAATTCTCCCATGGGGCCTTTATTTTATGGGGCCTCCCTTCCGCACCGTCCCCTGAAGGCCTGGGAGCCTCTGTTGCCGCAGAAGCTATTGTGGCAGATACCGCAGGCGTGACCGGCCACTGGGGCATAGATCGCTCACTTTCCTCAAGCTCCGCTGCAGCTATTGCTTCGGCCCCACCGGGATGTTCTCCTCCCTCAGCCGAGGGGGACGGTTCCTCCGGCGTCCGACTCCAGCACCACACGCGAAGCTCGTGGACTAGCAGGCCCAGCTCCGGATCAGGCCCAGTGGCCCACTGGACAGCCACTGGGGGTAGGGACAACGGCTCGCGGGCAGCGCCCGCAGGTGAATGGCTCCCAGCCACGGCCCCTGGGGTGGTAATCTCCAGGAGTTCCTCCTCACTGGATGACTCACGCATGTCGTCAGACTCTGGGGCTGCCATCTTCTCAAGAAGTCCGCTGTCGTACATCCTTCCCCTTGCGTGCCGGACAGAAAATGACACCGGTCGCTTACCGGTGACGCGCGTCCTGCGCGTCCAACTCCGCCTCTTCCTAGGCAGGGGCCTTCTGATGCCACCGAGGCGTCACTTGTCACTCTCGGCCGCTCCGCCTTCAGCCGCGCCCCTTCCCTGTGCGCGCTGATACTCACGGGGCCGGACTTCACTTTACGCCGCGCCCTCTTCCTCACTGGACGTCCCATCCTGGGACGCATCTTCACCGCTAGGCCCATCCTTCTTCGGGCCGGAACTCGTAGGGGCTGGACATCTTTTGGCGCTCTCTGGCGCCGTCCACTCCCACGATAGGCAGTTCTTCTCCCAGACTTTACCACCGTTGTCACCATCTTGGAATCCATGCTTCGGCCCGCCAGCTTGGGCCGCATGCCTTCCAACACCTTCTCCTCAGTGTTCTGCGTCGGCTCTTCCCCGCTTTCTTCATGCGAGGAGCTCGCATCCTGCCGACTATGCCAAATGTAAGGTGCCCCAGCGAGGTAGTCATGGGCGAGCTGTAGCCCCCTCTCGCTATGGCACCCTACAGACAATACGTGTCCTCCCTCTGAAGTGTGGCTGTGTATGTGCTGCTCTTCACTTACTTCAAGCCATCGAATTGCGGCTGTCTCCAGGCATTTCTCTTCTGGGACCAGGGCAGCAATAAATTCAGAGGACACGAGGTTCTTAACCAGAACTTGAACTTTACTTGGGGAAGAGGAATATATACAATATTGACAGGCAGATATAATGGATAAGGCCCGACAGGCTATCATCTCTCTCACAGGCGCTGGCAACATCTTCAGCCCTGGTTCCCTCTTTAAGTGAAGCATCTCTGTGACTCTATCTCCAGCCCAAGAGACTCTTCTGTAATACTGACAGTGATCTGGATCCAATCTCTCCCCCACGTCTTAGCCTGGAGTCCTATTTCTCTTCCTCTGCTTCCTGCAGACTAGAAGTGCCCCGGGTCCTCACTACCTTTGATGAGTTTCTCCGGCCGGCTAACAGGACTCGTGCTCTCGCGTAGGGAGACTTGCACACTGGTGATCCCACTGTCTGAGAGTATGGAGCTCCCGTCTACCCTAGCAGCCAATATACTTAGGCTGCCTGTAGGATTCTCTGTCCTATCTCTTACTGAGTGACTCCTTCTGCTTTTTGGAAACTTAAGCAGGAATTTTCCTAAAGTGCCCACCCTCGGTGAGCTGTCACCAAACAGCATTAACCCATCACTGTCTGTAACCCTGCTAGCAGACTCAACCTGACATCTGCACTCAGAACAGTGGCATCTTGTGGCTGTTTACAGGTACTGCAGCCCACAAGGAATTATGCCAGGAACAAGCTCTATGTCACTCAAGGCTTGATCAGGGCACTAAGTTCCCCCTTTACTCTACTGACTGGACCACTAAAGCTAACCCCTTAGCTTGGTCTACCAACAGTTCAGAGAGGTCTGACTTCAGGAACACTTCCTTTAACTATCTCAGTACCAAGGGAAGGCTACGCCCTTCCCCACTATTACATTCGGACCAGTGTTATTCTATGGGGCCATGCATATGTCCAATTTTTATCTAGAACATAGTCTGTCCGAAGCAAAAAATCGCAGCATGCACAATTTGCATTACGTAAATCGGATCACACTCGGCCATGCAAGTCAATGGGTCCGTCAAAAAAATCGGACCGCACTCGGATGACATCTGAGTGCAGTCCGATTTAATGGTGGAGATGTAAAAAAAATTTTTTCCTATCTTCTCCGCATCCAAGAAAATCATATCACAGTATGATCACACTCTGATCAGACTGTGATTAGCATTATCAGACCAATTTTTTCGGATGCTCAGTGGTTCTGTTCTGTCCAATGAAAAATCGGGCAGCACACAGACATTTACACGGATGTGTGAGTGTGCCCTTACTCTTGAAAACCCACAGTCTTTGTGAATTTCATGGTGAGCACATTTATTTTGATGGACATTTTGTATTACCCATTTTTCTCTGTGGTGGCACTACAGAATAATTAAACCTATTCCAACACAGATTACTCTTGATCATTGAGGTTCAGCACATTTTCAGGGGACCGCTCTAATAAAAAGAATTATCCAAAATAGGTAACCCATTTAATTGCAAAACTGTCTTTTTCTGGTCAAAATAGACAATCAAATAATTTTTTGACAGTAGATAAACTTAGGTTGGTCTTTTGCAACACACAGTAGAGCAACAATTCAGGCACATCCATGCCCTACACAGACAGACCATTGATCGCAATGGTTACCATACAATTCATCCTTTCCTCAATGGTTGTGCTGAAGGGAAATTGAAAACTTGTTGCCAGGGTTCCCCTAACGCCACGGAGTGGGAGACAAAACCAGGAGTGGCTGATAAATGCAGAATTGGTGACTTGTTTCTATTATACTTTTTCTCTGATTGTTCCTTACCTGGTTTTGGCTCCCACTCCTGAGAAAAAATACTGACCGAATATTGACCAAATACTGCTAGTGGGGCCGTGGCCTAAGCCGATCACTCAAAGTCACAACAGATACAAATTGCAATCAACTTATTTTCTAAGTAATTCCTCTAGGGCAGTTTTCCCCAACTCCAGTCCTCAAGGCCCACCAACAGATCTTGTTTGGCAATACTAAGGAAATGCTGAAGTCCTTGAGGACTAGAGTTTGGGAACACTCCTCTAGGGGCTCGTGCACTTGGCTGTATTTTCGGATCGCGCTCGGATCAATGTTAGGCTGGTCTCACATGTCTGTACATTTCCGGTACTGGAAAAACCGGTACCGGAGATATCCATGTCCCATGTGTCTGTGTGTGTCACACATGTGGCAACCGTGTGCCGCCCGTGTGCCGCATCAGGATCACACGTTCCGGTGCCTGGGAATCAGTGTACAGTTTGCGCTGTGCCCTCATCATGGTTCCCTGCCGGCGCTGAGATCAGCACCAGCAGGGACAATGATGAGGGTAGTAGTCTTCTCCCGCATGTCCACCTGTAAAAATAAGAATGAAATAAAAAATCCTTATACTTACCTGTCCTAAGTGTCCCCCCCTGTAATCCATGCGACCTCCCAGCAGAGGAGCCGGGGAGAATGACTCCTTCAGCGAGCGGGGCCCGGAACTTGGCTCAGGAGCGGTGTCCTGTCACTCACTGAGTGCAGCTCTGGGGCCCACTCGTTGCAGCAGTTCATTCTCCCCGGCTCCTCTGCTGAACGGTCGCATGGATTGCAGCGGGGGACACGTAGGACAGGTGACAGGTGAATTTTTTTCCACATCTTCTCCTCATCCAAAAAAATTGTCTCACACAATGATCAGAGTGTGATCGACCCATTTCTTTTGTATGAGAAAAAATACGGTCGTGTGACCCTAGCCTAACAAAAAGTAATTGTAAAAAGTTGAGGACCCCTTTGCACAGCTTCTGTCCTTTAGCAATTGTGGAGCTACATGTCCTAGCAGGGTCCTCCTGAACTTGCAGGAGATCAGAAGTTCGCTTACCTTTTCCATATATACTTGAGGTGCTGGTTTCTCAGCCGTGGCCCCGGGTTGCGCTATTTCCTTTCCCGTTCATTTAAATGGAGATTTTGTTTTCTGAAATACATTGGCAGAAAATCTTTTCTTTCATGGAAACACAAAGGGAAGATTAGTATATAAATGGAAAAGTCACACTGCAGGAGAAGCTCTCTCCATTTTAGGATTGCAAATGTGCCTGTGTCTCTTTCGCAGATAAGCTGTTCACTGAAGCAATGTGATGCCTTTATGCAAAGTAAAATGCATTGTGTCAACAGCACTCTCAGCTTGGGAAAGTCTCAAAAAAGCCTTTTTTTTTTGTGTTAAACAGAGCACAAAATAGAACAGAATTGGGGACCCCCTTCTTATGCACCTACAGAAGGCTTTATTCGCAATGTGGAGACATACACACAACACACTTATCATCCAAGATGAAAACAGCCTTTTACTGCACAATAATATGACATCACGACCGGTTTAGGATCAGGGTGTCACTGACAAATATTTCATTTCTAAGCTGCAGGTAAAGTCTACTCCGATTCAAAAATCCTATTTGATGGCAGACTTTCAAGTCAATAGCATTGCTTGGTTACAAAAACAAGATGGCACACCATAAAGAAATGCTGTCTATGAGGCAAAGAGGAAATAGGGATATATTCAAGTGAA
This sequence comes from Phyllobates terribilis, assembly GCF_046119375.1. NCBI lineage: Eukaryota > Metazoa > Chordata > Amphibia > Anura > Dendrobatidae > Phyllobates > Phyllobates terribilis. Next base: position 150,851,067 of record NW_027362768.1, read on the forward strand.
TGGGAACATTTCTTGTAGCAGACCCACATGATCCACCGATCACAATAGGTGATGTCAAAGGTCACCTGCTCCCCCTTCCTTCATAATGACCTTCGCACATGCTCATTAGATGCTTCAATACTTGTAGAGTAGAGGAGAGAGGGCAAACAAGAGTAGACGTGTCATTCTTGGCTGCAATATCCATTGTGTGTAGACATTTTACCTGACATTGAAATCCTGCCTGTGATGATAATGAGACTACTGAAAAAAATTTTTTTATAAAAAGCAGGAAGTATGCATCAGAAATAGTCCCAGTGGCTAGTGTAAAAATTGCAAAAACAACAACAACAAAAAATATATATATATATATATTGTGTTATGAAAAAAAGCATTTCAAACATTTTTATACAATATATTTAACATGAAGGGCTGATTTAAACAATAAGTCTTTTTCCAATAAAACATTCCCTTTAACGTTCCATGAATTCCATTAAGGACTCCGATGATGCATATTCAATAAATTATTGCAACATGCAATCAAAACTCTTGACAGGCTGCAATTTCCATCACAACCACTTGGAATTCCACTGATAGATACCGTATATATAGATTAAATATCTCCTGACAAAGCAGTCATCTTACTTAGGTCACCTTGAAATATCGGCAGCACTGTGGCTCAGTGGTTAGCACTGGGGTCCTGGGTTCAAATCTTACAATGGACAATATCTGAATATAGATTATATGATGTACCTTTGTGGGTTTCCTTCCATACTCAAAAGACATACTGAGAGAATTTAGATTGTGAGCTCCAATCTTGACAATGTCTGTAAAGCGCTGTGGAGTATGATGGTGCTATATAAGCAAGCAAAATAAGTATTGAGCAAAGGGGAAATGTAAGGAATGACATTTATTAAAGTCTAAAATGCAAATGGTAAAAGCTGGTGATAAAAAGCGCCAAGGCATATAAAATTCAGCAATTATTACCTTTATTAAAGTCCTTGTAAAAACACAACGCGTTTCGACGCCATGCAAGCCGTTTTCAACAGGTGATGATTTATTAAAGTCTGACTTTCTGCTTTGCGAATAGCCTCTTCAGAGACGAAAAGAACTTGATCTCTAGCACCACCTAGGATAGAGAATACTAAGGCCATGTTCACACGTTCAGTATCACATCAGTATTTGTAAGCCAAAACCAGGAGTGGAACAATCAGAGGAAAAGTATAATAGAAACATGTCACCACTTCTGTATTTATCACCCACTCATGATTTTGTCTTACAAATACCGAGGGAAATTACTGACCAAAAACTGAACGTGTCAATGTGATCTGAAAGTCAATATCGACCTTTTAATGAGCCTTGTCACATGACTTAGGAAAAGAAGCCAAACCAGAAACCTCATTTGCAGACACGTGTTTCACGATGTTTGCCCCTCCTTAGTAGAAAGCAGGAGATCTGATTTAGCTGGGTGAGAGGCCTCTGACTGGGGATCTAAAGGGGAACATTTCTCCTTGTGGAGAGCATCAAGTCAGTGTAAGGAGACTTTTAAGCCATGCAATGCTCCTCTAGGAATTTAAATGTGCAAATAGTCTCTTGAGAGAGGAACATAACTTGATCTCTAGCGCCACTTATTGGATAGAACAATCCTATAAGACACTATCGACCCTTTAACGAGCCTTGCCACATGACTTGGGATGAGAAACCAAACCAGAAACTCCATTTGCAGACACGTGTTTTGGGTTGTTTGCCCCTCCTCAGTGCTAATATAGGAGATCTGAATTGGCTAGGTGAGAGACCTCTACTTTCACATTAAAAGATGAACGTGAACAAGTCTGTGTAAGAATGCTTGTTTTATGATAACCTTTCAGTGTAAACAGGCTGTTAAAATCATTTTGAAGAAAGCTTAAAAATTGTTGTTCTTGGCATCACATCATCCTGTGTAAACAACAATGGCAGCCTATGTGCACTGAGCGATCTATTACAGACCGATCGGTGTGCGTCATTTACCACTTACCACGTTCAGGATAAACAGGCTTTTAAAGAATCAGTTGATAAATACTTACCGATCGGAGGTTGTTTAGTGCCGCTAGTCGGACACTTATTACTAGTGTTGAGCCACCCCCGTAGTGTTCGAGTTCGGTTCGGTTCGTCGAACACCCGTGTGTTCGCCGAACTGTTCGTCGAACTGTTCGTCGAACACCTTCGAACACCGTTAAAACCAATGGCAGGCAAACAAAAACACATAGAAACACATAGAAAACACCTTCAAAGGTGTCCAAAAGCTGACAAACTGCTCAGAAGACACAACTAACACATGGAAAAGTGACAAGTACATATAGTCATGCGAAAAGAAAAGAGGTGGAGGAGTAAAAGGAGGGGGAGACACAGATATAGGCATGTCATGCCCTTCCAAAATCCAAAAAGTGAGAAGCCGACACGGCCAGTTCGTTCCTGCCTGTGCCACCTCCGTGTCGCCGGGTTTGTGCCAGAGCCGCGGTGGACCCTGACGGCCAGCCCCTCTCTTCCAATACTGGTGCCTGTCCGCTGGTGGGTCGAGCCCCCCCGCAGTGTGGGGGGGGGGGTAACATCTGCAGAAGAAAGACAATCTTCCAGCCAAGCTAAGATGTCGACTTCTTTTCGTGGACAATGTGATACGATCCCTTTCTTACGGACACGCCCATCGCTACAAATTCCAGATGAGGCACAAAAACAGCAGGTGCTTCAGCGGATATCAAGTGCTCCTTCAAGTGGGCTCTCCTCCACCTCAATTTCAACATCACAAATATTCCAGTCCTCAGAGGTGTCACCCCAATCGCACTTGCTTCCTCACAGCTCCCAAGTCTCCAGCTGCCCGTCTGAGTATGGGGTAACACAGATGGTTGAGTCTGCAGAGCTGTTTACTCATACTATAGCCTGGGAAACGCAAGTCTGCTCCAGAGCTTCTGTTAATCCAGACGAGGAAATGATCTGCACTGATGCCCAGAATCTTTATAAGTCGGATCCAGGACCAGATGAAGAAGGTTCTGAGCATAATGTAGACCCTCGTTCCCAAACTGTCACTCCTGTTGGTGGAGACAATGATGAAGACGATGATGAGACTCAAATACCTGATTGGAGCGACAACTTGACTTTTCGGTTAGGGCAGGAAGAGGTTGGCTTTGAGGACGACGGGTGTGATAACACACGGGGTGATGATGACGAGGTTGGAGATCCCACTTACTGTCAACCCACAGTCAGCCAGTCGATGAGGTCAACGGAGGAGGTGGAGGAGGATGTGACTAGCCCAGGGGATGGGGATGACTCGGTACCCGGGCCTTTGCCTGGCCTTGGGGATGTCGCGGTGGTCGGCTCCCTGGCCCGTACCCTGGGGTCACTCTTTAAAAGAGTGGATAATTGTTAATTTTATAAGAGTTTGTGACGCCACCTGTGGTATCTGGTGAGAAGCACCAGCGCTGCAGCAGTCCACTGAGACCCGTGATAAGGCTGCTCGATGGTATAGCTCCCCACAGGTGGAGCTAGGTCTCAGGGCAGCGTATGCAGGGGGAATGCAGGACAGGCGAGACCCAGCTGGGTCAGAGCAAGAACGGGAACGGACACGGTAGTCACTTCAGTACCTTTTACTGGAGGAAATTCAGGCACATCCCGGAGCACTGTAGGGTGAAGGGTGAATATCAGGATCCTCCCCAATGAGCGGGTGTAGGGCCTCCTGTTTCTTGCCTCTGCGTAGTAAGTTTCTGACCTGCCTGGAGCTAGGCCTAACTTTGTCTCTGTCCTGCGCTGGCTGACCTTGTGGTAGGGCCTTCTCTTGGAGTTCACGCTCCCACTATGCGGGGCCTAAGCGTCTCCTGGCTCTGTTACGTATCAGCACCTTAGCCATCCTGGGACTTGTAGTTCTCCAGGGATTCCGGTTATGCCTTACTGAATCTAGTTAGCAGGAGCCTCGTGCTCCACTGCTGAACTATTAACTGAGTTCTCTAGACTAGACTGAGCTCCACTGCAGACTGACCTCTCTTAGGCTTCTCTACTGCAGGAACTGTTCAGAGGAACTGAACTGCCTAGCTCCACCTTCCCTATTTATATCCCTAACGGGCTCCCTCTGCTGGTCTGAGGTGGAAGGTGGAGATGTGTGAATGTTTATGGGGGCCTCTTGTGGAGGATTCCATCAATACACTCTTCTAGGATATGTGATACCAAGCACAGCGGGGCGTCACAGATGCTATTGATGACGAGGTTAGGTTGCGCCTTCCTGGACACAGATGGAGTACTGGAAGCACGTCAACAACTGCATCCTCAACCACAACTCTGCCTCTGATCACAAGTCGTAGTGGCTCTTCAGGTCGCATGGGCTCTAAGCCTTGCATAGCCTGGGCATTTATTCAGAATGATAAGGATGACCCAACTCGTGTTATCTGTAATATTTGTAACCAAAACATAAGTAGAGGCCAAAAAATCCATAGTTTGAGTACTTCATGCATGAACCGGCACATGGATATGAAGCATAAGTTGCAGTGGGAAGCTCACTGTGCTACAATGCGGCCTAGCAGGCTGGGCCAACCACCGTCTGCCCCATCTTGTGCATCCGCGGCCTCTTCATCCTCTGTGACTGGGGGGACAGCAGTCACACATGTTTTTGGACACAGACCTGCCACCTCTTTACCTGCAACAGCCAGTGTGATTGGCAGTAGAGATGAGCGTTGTTCTACTCGAACTGTTCGCCAATCTCAAATTCGAGCTGTTTTGGGCGGTGTTCGAGCCGGTCGGCGAACACGAACAATTTGAGAAAAATTCGGCTGTTCGAGGTTATGTTCGATAACTGTTCGTGCACCAAAATCATAACTGGATTTTTTCTCAGTAATGATGAAAATTAATGTTAATACGCAGTTTGAGTGTACAGCGGGGCGGGGGGAGGGGCAGGGGATGGATCTCTGCAGGAACAATGAAGATCTCCATTTTTTTTCTCTTTCCCGCATTTGCAGTGGGGAGGTGCAATCTGTCAGCCTATCAGCAGCGCACACACGGAGCGAAGTGCTTTTTTTCACACAAGCAAGGGCATGTGTGATTGGCAGTGTATGTCACATGTCCTTGCCCTATAAGACCAAGCCATTTTCCCCGTCGCCACCATTTTCTCACTGCTGCAGCTGCGTGTTAGACGGCACCGCTGTTGCTGTGTGTGCTATACCTTGTTAATTTCAAGCCAATTTTCGCACAAATATACAGATAGCTTGGGAGTAGGGAATAGTTGTGATTGCAGTCCTTTTAAGGACTAGGTTACAGCATTTCCTACGACTTTTATCAGGGAGGTCTGTGCTCTTAAATAGATAGGTTGTGGGAGTAAAGACTAATTGTAATTGGAGTCCTTTTCAGGACTAGGTTACATGAGTTCCTATCAGTTTTTGCCAGGCAGGTCTGTGCCAGTGCTGTGCAAGTTTTTTTCACAGCATTTGGCTGAATCTAGCAAAGCTAATCCTTTTTGGCCTATTGCAGAGTGTGTTAGTCAGTGGAGTAGCCTATCTGTGTTGCAAGATATAACACCTGTGTATAGAATACCAATTTTTTTACTGCACCTAGTGAAGTAAAATCTTTTGGGCATAGCATCATTCTATTAGTCCATCTATACTGACCTCCATCAGGTTGCAAACTGAATATAATTTTTTTCTGCATCTAGCTCTGAAAAAATATTTGGGCTTCTAGCAGTGTGTGGGACTTGGTCTATTAGTCCATCTATACTGACCTCCATCAGGTTGCAAATTAAAAATAATTTTTTTCTGCATCTACCTCTGAAAAAATATTTGGGCTTCTAGCAGTGTGTGGGACTTGGTCTATTAGTCCATCTATACTGACCTACATCAGGTTGCAAATTAAAAATAATTTTTTTCTGCATCTAGCTCTGAAAAAATATTTGGGCTTCTAGCGGTGTGTGGGACTTGGTCTATTAGTCCATCTATACTGACCTCCATCAGGTTGCAAATTAAAAATAATTTTTTTCTGCATCTAGCTCTGAAAAAATATTTGGGCTTCTAGCGGTGTGTGGGACTTGGTCTATTAGTCCATCTATACTGACCTCCATCAGGTTGCAAATTAAAAATAATTTTTTTCTGCATCTAGCTCTGAAAAAATATTTGGGCTTCTAGCGGTGTGTGGGACTTGGTCTATTAGTCCATCTATACTGACCTCCATCAGGTTGCAAATTAAAAATAATTTTTTTCTGCATCTACCTCTGAAAAAATATTTGGGCTTCTAGCAGTGTGTGGGACTTGGTCTATTGGTCCATCTATACTGACCTACATCAGGTTGCAAATTAAAAATAATTTTTTTCTGCATCTAGCTCTGAAAAAATATTTGGGCTTCTAGCGGTGTGTGGGACTTGGTCTATTAGTCCATCTATACTGACCTCCATCAGGTTGCAAATTAAAAATAATTTTTTTCTGCATCTGACTCTGAAAAAATATTTTGGCTTCTAGCGGTGTGTGGGACTTGGTCTATTAGTCCATCTATACTGACCTCCATCAGGTTGCAAATTAAAAATAATTTTTTTCTGCATCTAGCTCTGAAAAAATATTTGGGCTTCTAGCAGTGTGTGGGACTTGGTCTATTAGTCCATCTATACTGACCTCCATCAGGTTGCAAATTAAAAATAATTTTTTTCTGCATCTAGCTCTGAAAAAATATTTGGGCTTCTAGCAGTGTGTGGGACTTGGTCTATTAGTCCATCTATACTGACCTCCATCAGGTTGCAAATTAAAAATAATTTTTTTCTGCATCTAGCTCTGAAAAAATATTTGGGCTTCTAGCGGTGTGTGGGACTTGGTCTATTAGTCCATCTATACTGACCTCCATCAGGTTGCAAATTAAAAATAATTTTTTTCTGCATCTAGCTCTGAAAAAATATTTGGGCTTCTAGCAGTGTGTGGGACTTGGTCTATTAGTCCATCTATACTGACCTACATCAGGTTGCAAATTAAAAATAATTTTTTTCTGCATCTAGCTCTGAAAAAATATTTGGGCTTCTAGCGGTGTGTGGGACTTGGTCTATTAGTCCATCTATACTGACCTCCATCAGGTTGCAAATTAAAAATAATTTTTTTCTGCATCTAGCTCTGAAAAAATATTTGGGCTTCTAGCAGTGTGTGGGACTTGGTCTATTAGTCCATCTATACTGACCTACATCAGGTTGCAAATTAAAAATAATTTTTTTCTGCATCTAGCTCTGAAAAAATATTTGGGCTTCTAGCAGTGTGTGGGACTTGGTCTATTAGTCCATCTATACTGACCTCCATCAGGTTGCAAATTAAAAATATTTTTTTTCTGCATCTAACCCAGCCAATAGTTTTGGCCTAATACCACAGTTTGGCCACTCAGCTCTGCTCGGTTACCATCCATTGTTTTTTTGTGCAAACAACTCCAGAGTTGTGAATTAGTTAACCACCAAAATGAATGGAAAAAGGCCTGCTGCTGGTGGAAAGGGGAATAGGCGTGTTGGGAAGGGGAAAAAAGGTTGTGTCCGTGGGGTAGGTGCAGAAGAAAGACCATCTTCCAGCCAAACTAAAATGTCTACTTCTTTTAGCGGACAATGTGATAAGATCCCTTTCTTACGGCCACGCCAATCGCTACAAATTCCAGATGAGGCACAAAAACAGCAGGTGCTTCAACGGATATCAAGTGCTCCTTTAAGTGGGCTCTCCTCCACATCAACTTCAACATCACAAATACTCCAGTCCTCAAAGGTGTCACCCAAATCGCACTTGCTTCCTCACAGCTCCCAAATCTCCAGCTGCCCGTCTGAGTGTGAGGTAGAACAGATGGTTGAGTCTGCAGAGCTGTTTACTCATACTATAGCCTGGGAATCAGAGGTCGACTCCAGCGCTTCTGTGAATCCAGACGAGGAAATGATCTGCACTGATGCCCAGAATCTTTATGAGTCGGATCCAGGACCAGACGCAGAAGGTTCTGACCATAATGTAGACCCTCATTCCCAAACTGTAACTCCTGTTGGTGGAGACAATGAGGAAGACGATGATAAGACTCAAATACCTGATTGGAGCGACAACTTTAGTTTTTTGTCAGGGCAGGAACAGGTTGGCTCTGAGGACGACGGGTGTGATAACGCACAGGGTGATGATGATGAGGTCGGAGATCCCACTTACTGTCAACCCACAGTCAGCCAAGAGATGAGGTCAGCAGAGGAGGTGGAGGAAGATGCTAGTGACGACGAGGTCAGGTTGCGCCTTCCTGGACAGAGACGTAGTACTGGAAGCACGTCAACAACTGCATCCTCAAACACAACTCTGCCTCTCACCACAAGTCGTGGTGGCTCTTCAGGTCGCATGGGTGCTAAGCCTTGCATAGCCTGGGCATTTTTTCAGATCGATAAAGATGACCCAACTCGTGTTATCTGTAACATTTGTCAGCAAAAGCTAAGTAGAGGCCAAAAAATACATAGTTTGAGTACTTCATGCATGAACCGGCACATGGACATGAAGCATAAGTTGCAGTGGGAAGCTCAGTGTGCTACAATGCGGCCTAGCCGGCCGGGCCAATCACCGTCTGCCATATCTTGTGCATCCGCGGCCTCTTCATCCTCTGTGACTGGGGGGACAGCAGTCACACCTGTTTTGGGGCGCAGACCTGCCACCTCTTTACCCGCAACAGCCAGCGTGATTGGCAGGTCATCATTTTCTTTGGAGGTGGTAACACCAGCTGGTGTTGAGCGCTGTCCGACATCGATAGCACCACCTTTGGATCAAGGCAACCTAACATGTCCGCCTGCATCTTCCTCACAGACCGGCAGTTTGCCGGGGACACCCTTATCAACCCCGTCTAAGCACAATAGCCAGCCCTCGGTCCCTCAGATGTGGACAAGTAAAAGACCATTTTCTCCTAGCCATGAGAAAGCTAAGAGGTTGAATTTCACCATCTGCAAGCTCTTGGCTACAGAAATGCTGCCTTTCCGCCTGGTGGACACAGAGGATTTTCGAGACCTTATGTCCGTCGCAGTGCCCCAGTACCAGATGCCCAGTCGGCACTACTTCTCAAAGAAAGGTGTGCCTGCGCTCCACCAGCATGTCGCACACAACATCACCGCTTCTTTGAGAAACTCTGTGTGTGACAGGGTGCATTTCACCACAGACACTTGGACGAGTAGGCATGGACAGGGGCGTTACATGTCGCTGACTGGGCACTGGGTAACTATGGTGACAGCAGGACAAGGGGCTGCTGTCCAAGTCTTGCCGTCCCCACGAGTTGTGCGTCAATCCTCTTTATGTCAAAGTTCCTCCACTGCTTCTGCCTCCTCAACCTCCTCTCGGTCTTCCACCTGCACCCAAAGCCTGTCTGGTCATGCCACAAGCTTTCTAACTGCGCAGAAGGGATCCTGCACACCTCCTTACTATGCTGGCAGTAGGGCTCAACGTCATCAGGCGGTTTTTACATTGAAATGTCTGGGAAATGTGAGTCACACAGCTGAGGAGTTGTGGTCAGCTCTGGAGAACCAATTTCATGAATGGTTGTCTCCACTGGACCTGAAACCAGGGAAGGCCGTGTGCGACAATGCTGCAAACCTGGGTGCGGCCCTTCGCCGGGGCAATGTCACACACGTGCCTTGTATGGCTCACGTGTTGAACCTGGTTGTCCAGCAATTTTTAGCCCACTATCCCAGACTAGATGGCCTTCTGCAGAGGGCACGGTCGCTGTGTGCTCACTTCCGCCGTTCGCATCCCGCAGCTCAGCGACTTACATCTCTACAGAAGTCGTTGGGCCTGCCACTTCACCGGCTAAAATGCGATGTGCCTACCCGGTGGAATTCAACTCTGCACATGTTGCAGCGACTGTGGCAGCACCGACAAGCCCTGGTGCAATACGTTCTGACGTATAGCCTGGGCCAACGAGATTCAGAGGTGGGGCAAATCACGCTGGAGGAGTGGTCTCAGATCAGGGACCTATGCACCCTTCTGCACAGTTTTGAAATGGCGACGAAGATGTTTAGTGCTGACGATGCCATTATCAGCATGACTATTCCGGTGATTTACATGCTGGAGCACATGTTAAACAGAATTCGGAGTCAGGTGGTGGCACAAGAGGAGGTGGAGGAAGTAGAGGAGGAGGAGTTGTATGCGGAAGGGCTAACATCTGCAAGGTCCAGACGGTCGGCAGCACCAGGGCGGCAGGCATGTGAGGGTGGGGGAGATGATTTTACCAGGGCGCATGGTAGCAGCCAAACTAGTGAGGAAGGTGCAGGAGCCCAGGAAGAAGTGGAGGACGAACTGATGGAAGACTCATCAGATGAGGGAGACCTTGATCACATTTCTGTTGTGCGAGGTTGGGGGGAGAGGACAGAGGAAGGAAGCATGATTGTTACCTCGCCACCAACACAACAGGGACTTGGTGCTCCTGGATGCGCAACACACATGAGTGCCTTCTTGCTGCACTACCTGCAACATGACCCTCGAATTGTGAGAATTAGAAATAATCCTGACTACTGGGTTGCCACACTGTTAGATCCCCGGTACAAAAGTAAATTTGCAGAAATTATTCCTGCCATAGAAAGGGATGCACGCATGCAGGAGTATCAGCAGAGACTGTTGCAGAATCTTACATGTGCTTTTCCACAAAATACCAGTGGTGCACGTAGTGAATCTCACAGTTCCAACTTGCCAACCGTGGGACCGTCAAGTGTTCAGCACTCAAACCGTAACAGAACCACAGTATCTGCTGGTAACATCAATTTTGCGGAATCATTTCATCACTTTTTTAGCCCATCCTTTGCAAGGCCACAGGAGACAAGAAGTCTGACACATAGTCAACGCCTAGAGACGATGGTACAGGAGTATCTCCAAGTAAACATTGAAGCCACGACTGTGTCACTGGACCCTTGCTCTTTTTGGGCTTCCAATCTGGATAAATGGCCGGAGCTAGCCACTTACGCCTTGGAGATCTTGTCATGCCCCGCAGCCAGCGTTCTGTCTGAACGTGTGTTCAGCGCTGCTGGTGGTGTGCTGACAGATAAGCGCACGCGGCTCTCCACTGATAATGTAGACAGACTCACGTTCATAAAGATGAACAAATCATGGATCCGAAACGACTTTTCTACCCCTGTGTCATCCTGGGGAGAGTAAAAGCTTGATGATTGGTTAAAATCACCCTACCAACCGTTTTAAGCTTTCAAATTACTAATCATGTTTATCTGTATCTTGACTGGAAAATAATTTGGGCTTTGTAGCAGTGTGCAGCACTGATCCTATTAGGCCATCTATACTAAAGCTTCACCAGATTTAAAATTAAAAATAATTTTTAGCTGCATCTAGCCCGGAAAATAATTTTGGGGCTCCGAGATGCGCAAGGCACATAAGTGCCTTCTTGCTGCACTACCTGCAGCATGACCCTCATATTGTCAGAATTCGAAGTAATCATGACTACTGGGTTGCCACACTCTTAGATCCCCCAAACTTTTCGATCAACCTTTTCATTTTAATAAAGACCAAAAAAATGGTCATTTTTGAAATTATAAGCATTAGCAGGTTGTTAGAAACTGAAATCAAACAGTTTTCAACTCAAAACTTTATTCTAGGTGATGTTACATTTTCACATAGGATCCCTTGTTCGAAAGGAGCTTCTGAACTCTCTCGTCCATTGAATTTGTCAGGTTTTGGATGGTTTCTGCTTCAATTGTTTTGCATGAGGACAGAATACCCTCCCAGAGCTGTTGCTTAGATGTGAACTGCCTCCCGCCATCATAGACACTCCTTTTAATGATGCTCCAAAGGTTCTGAATGGGGTAGAGGTCAGGGGAGCATGGGGGTCACACCATAAGTTTGTCCCCTTTTATGCCCATATCAGCCAGAGATGCAGATGTTTTATGTGCAGCATGAGATGGTGCATTATCATGCAGAAAAATGATCTTGCTGTGAAATACACGGTTCTTCTTCTTGAACCATGGCAGGAAGTGCTGTTTGAGAAAATCCACATACATTATGGAGTTCATCTTTAGCGCCTTCAGGGATCCTAAAGGGGCCGACAATCTCTCTCCCCATGATTCCAGCCCAAAACATTACTCCACCTCCTCCTTGTTGGCGCTGTAGCCGTGTTTGCGTGGGGTGTCCATCAACCAGCCATCCTCCACTCCATCCATCTGGACCATCGAGCGCTGCACGGCACTCATCCGTGAACAAAACAGTTTTGAAATCAGTCTTCATGTAATGTTTGGCCCACTGGAGCCGTTTCTGCTTGTGTGAAGTGGATAGAGGAGGTCGACAGGATGGCGCATGCACAGCTGCAAACCTCTGAACGACCCTGCATCTTGTTGTTCGGGGGACATTGGAGGCACAAGCAGCTTCAAAAACTTGTCTGCTGCTATGACAAGGCTTTTTTGCCGCTGCTCTTTCAACCTGACGTAATTGCCTGTAGGAAAGAGTCCTCAATTTGCCCTTATCAGCACGCACACGTGTGTACTGTGAATCAGCTACATACTTCTTGATTGCCAGGACACTTCATCCTGATCATCGCACAATGTTGATTGTAGTCATGCCTTGACCTAAACACTCCACAATTTGTTGCTTTTCAGCAGCCGACACATCCTTTTTCTTTCCCATTTTGGCAGAAAATGTAGGCTGCTTAATAATGTGAGAGAGCCTTCTTAAGTAGTCTTGCCTTTCATTGGACACACCTGCCAAACTAATTAGCACAGGTGTCTGCAATTGCTTACAGTGATATAAAGAGCCCTGACACACATCACCATCAATGAGTTTAACTGACAAACAAACAAATTCTTCCCTTATCACTCCTAAACACTTTTTGTATAATAATTTGGAACGCAGTGTACATGTGCTTTTCCACAAAACACCAGTGGTTCACGTAGTGAATCTTACAGTTCTAACTTGCCAACCGTGGTCTGTATGGAGTTGTTCAATAAAGGGCCCAAAATTAAGATAACATAGATGGGAGAGGTCTCTATGAATAGGAATTCCTAAGTATTTGATACCCTGTGAGGGCCAGGCAAAGGGAAAGTTGGACTGGATGGAATCCTATATGGATTTGGGGAGGGAGACATCGAGGGCCTCAGACTTCGCTGCATTGATTTTAAAATTTTACCATGTAACAAAGTGATCTATTTCAGCCATAACAGCATGGATGGATATATGTGATTGAGTGATATATACTAGGACATCATCAGCAAATAGAGAGCACTTGTACTCGGTGCCTCCCACCTCAATCCACCTAATATTGGGGTTATGGCGAATTGATGAGAGCAGGTGCTCCGTCACTAGGATGTATAAGAGAGGGGACAGAGGACATCACTGCCTTGTCCCATTGGTGATTGTGAAAGGTGATGAAAATGTTCTGACGCACCCCCTGGGCCTTGGGACACCCGGAGCCGGACCCTTTTTGGTGGATGCTGGTGGTTGTAGTCTTCGTGGCGGCGACCCAGTTCCGTGGCTCAGGGCGGTCAAACCAGTGGCGGAACTATTTATGTGGTTTTCATGTTTAAATGTCCGACTACGCCACCCGTGGATTGCGGTCAGAGTGAACCGCCGCTACAGGGCAGACCACTGAGGCTGGTGTTGTGGGTGCAGCAGAGCGTAGCATAACTCCCCACGGGAGGAGTATAGCCTCAGGGCAGTGTATGCGGAGGATGGGGGTGATGGTGCAGGGCAGCAGCAGTAACGACACGGAGTCAGTGATGCAGTTCAGGGCCTTTACTCACAGTTCTTATTATCCAGACCACGTCTGCAGGTAACGGCTGCCCACGTCGTACTGTGCTCACCAGGTGAGGGGCTCAGACAACTCCCAGATAACTTTGGAGCACTTCACAGGACCCCCTTTGTGTGTCCTTTGTCTGGCCTTTCTTACCAACACTTCTGTCCGGCTGCCTCGGGCCTCCTCTTGGTAAACTTGGCGCCAGTTTCCCTGACCCTATGCGGTGCCTTCCTAGCGGGTGTAGCGAGGGGCTGCGCCACATAAAATGTCAGAGCCTCCGGTTTCTAGCTGAGGGTCGTTTCCTGCCTCCACTAGTTCGGGGACCGGTCTCCCCCTTTGGCCTGACCCCTCCACGCAGGTGGATTCGGGCGTGCGGTGGCGACTCGCCCGTCCGCACCCCTGGGATCCCTTCATTCCTCGTTCCTGGAGCCTTCTCCGCTCCTCTTCCTTCCTTCTCCCTCTTCCAGGCCTGGGCCTCTGTTACTAGGCCCGCCTCCGGAGCAGAGCTCATGCAGAGCCCCTGCTCCCTGCCACTTCTGCTCAGACTTCTCTGCACTGAACTAAGATGGTGCCCACCTTTTATACTCCCTTCTCAATGCACCCAGGAACTGCTTCCTCCCTGCTCCTGCACTACAGGGTTCCCCTTCCTCAGTGTTCCCTCCCCCCACTCCAGCCAGGGACAGGGACTGTCGTGCCCATCTCAGGGGCATATTGGTCGCCCTGCCCCACGGCAATGTGGTGTAATGCATGCAGGTGTCGGGTCCTGATCCACACTCCATCCTTACCTGAGAGTGAGATATCACACCTCTGGGTGAGGTGCAATACGTCTTTAGCAACCGAGCCCTCAGGGTGCTACAGTTCCATTTATCTTCAGCCTAGGTGACGTATTGCGATACAGGGCCGTGATTTTGGCTATAAAAGGGTCCCCTAGACCCCTACCCCAAGCTTTTTAAGAGAATCATATATGGCGTGCCAGGAGACTCTATGGAATGCTTTCTCAGCATCCAACGAGAGTATCTAATTACAAATTTTTAACTGCATCTAGCCCAGGAAATACTTTGTGCCTAGTAGCAGTGTCTGCTAGTAAGCGGATTATCCCGGCTGTTAAGCAAGCTGCACCACCTGTAGTTTAGACACTTAATTTTTTCAAAGGAAATGCTTCGGGACCATGGGATACTTAGTGAAGAGCATCAGGAGGCACCCCAAGGCATAGGGGCTGGGACTGGCAGTAGGATGCCTTGCGGTGGACAGCCGAGCTCGATCCTTATAAAAGCTTTTTAACTGCAGCAGCTTTAGTGGACGCTACTGGAGCTGGAATTACCGCGGCTGCTGGCATGAGACTTGCCCTCCAATAGATCCTTGTAAATGGATTTAAAGTGTATTCATTCAAATTAGAGAGACAATTTAAATTAAAAAGCTTAGAGCTGCCTCCATCACAGGGGGGCTCGCTCGACCCACCAGCGGACAGGCACCAGTATTGGGAGAGGGGGGCTGGCCGTCAGGGTTCACCGCGGCTCTGGCACAAACCCGGCGACACGGAGGTGGCACGGGCAGGAGCGGACTGGCCGTGTCGGCTTCTCACTTTTTGGATTTTAGAAGGGCATGACATGCCTATATCTGTGTCTCCCCCTCCTTTTACTCCTCCACCTCTTTTATTTTCGCATGACTATATGTACTTGTCACTTTTCCATGTGTTAGTTATGTCTTCTGAGCAGTTTGTCAGCTTTTGGACACCTTTGAAGGTGTTTTCTATGTGTTTCTATGTGTTTTTGTTTGCCTGCCATTGGTTTTAACGGTGTTCGAAGGTGTTCGACGAACAGTTCGACGAACAGTTCGGCGAACACACGGGTGTTCGACGAACCGAACCGAACTCGAACACTACGGGGGTGGCTCAACACTAATTGGCAGGTCATCAGTTCATTGGGAAGTGGAAACACCTGCTGGTGTTGAGCGCTCTCTGACATCGAGAGCACCAGCTTTGGATCAAGGCAATCTAACATGTCCACCTGCATCTTCCTCACAGACCGGCAGTTTGCCGGGGACATCCTACTCAACCCCGTCTAAGCACAACAGCCAGCCCTCGGTCCCTCAGATGTGGAAAAGTAAAAGACCATTTCCTCCTAGCCATGAGAAAGCTAAGAGGTTGAATTTCACCATCTGCAAGCTCTTGGCTACAGAAATGCTGCCTTTCCGCCTGGAGGACACAGTGGATTTTCGAGACCTTATGTCCGTCTCAGTGCCCCAGTACCAGATGCTCAGTCGGCACTACTTCTCAAAGAAAGGTGTGCCTGCGCTCCACCAGCATGTCGCACACAACATCACCGCTTCTTTGAGAAACTCTGTGTGTGACAGGGTGCATTTCACCACAGACACTTGGACGAGTAGGCATGGACAGGGGCGTTACATGTCGCTGACTGGGCACTGGGTAACTATGGTGACAGCAGGACAAGGGGCTGCTGTCCAAGTCTTACCGTCCCCACGAGTTGTGCGTCAATCCTCTTTATCTCAAAGTTCCTCCACTGCTTCTGCCTCCTTAACCTCCTCTCGGTCCTCCACCTGCACCCAAAGCCTGTCTGGTAATGCCACCTGCATTCTAACTGCGCAGAAGGAATCCTGCACACCTCCTTACTATGCTGGCAGCAGGGCTCAAGGCATCAGTGTTTACTTTGAAATGTCTGGGAAATGTGAGTCACACAGCTGAGGAGTTGTGGTCAGCTCTGGAGACCCAGTTTCATGAATGGTTGTCTCCACTGGACCTGCAACCAGGGAAGGCCGTGTGCGACAATGCTGCATCGCCGGGGCAATGTCACACACGTGCCTTGTATGGCTCATGTGTTGAACCTGGTTGTCCATAAATTGTTAGCCCACTATCCCGGACTAGATGGCCTTCTGCAGGGGGCACGGTCGCTGTGTGCTCACTTCCACCGTTCGCATCCCGCAGCTCAATGACTTACATCTCTACAGAAGTCGTTGGGCCTGCCAGTTCACCGGCTGAAATGCGATGTGCCGACACGGTGGAATTCAACTCTGACCATGTTGCAGCGACTGTGGCAGCACCGACAAGCCCTGGTGCAATACGTTCTGACGTATAGCCTGGGCCAACGAGATCCAGAGGTGGGGCAAATCACGCTGCAGGAGTGGTCTCAGATCAGGGACCTATGAAGTTGACGCGCCCCCTGGGCCGTGGGGAACCCTGAGCCGGGCCGGTAGACGCTGGGGGTTGTAGTCACTGTGGCGGTGACCCGGTCCGTGATCCAGGGCGGTCAATCCAAGGGTAATTTGTATATATAGGTTTTATAATGTCCGACTACGCCACCTCTGGAGTGGGGCAAAAGGGGCCGCCGCTGCGGGACAGTCCTCTGAAGCTGGTGGTTTTGCAGCAATGGTATTATTACTCACCACAGGAAGAGTGTAGCTTGAGGGCAGTGTGGGTGGATGATGGTGGTTGTAGTGCAGGGAGTCAGTAATGAACACAGAGTCCGTGTGATGCAGTCCCAAGATCTTTACTCACAGTTGTTGCAGTCCAGATTACAGGTACCAGAGCAATCTCACCCGTCGTGCTGTGCGTACTCAGTGAGGGGCTCAGTCCACCCCCAGATAGCTCCGGAGTACTTAGCAGGACCCCCTTCTGTGTGTCCTTTCTCTGGCCTTCTACCTGCACCTCACACCCAGTGACACTTCTATCCGGTATCCTCGGGCCTTGGCGGGCGACTTGTGTTCCGTCCCCTGGGTCCTATGTGGCTACCTTCTTAGTGAGACTGGTGTGGACTTTTACCTGCAGTACATGAAATGCTGCAGCCTCCGGTTTCTAGTTGAGCCTTGCTGTTTCTCCGCTAGTTGAGGGACCGGTTCCCCTTATCTGGTCTGACCCCTCTACCTCCTGGTAGCAGCAGGAGTACGGGTGGCCTTCTGCACGGCCCATAGCCCTAGGGTCCCTTCGGTTCCTGGAGCCTTCCTGCTCCCACTCCTCTCTTCTCTCCTTCAGTCCTGGGCCTCCCAGGCTAGGCCCGCCTCTGGAGCAGAGCTCATGCCGAGCCTCTGCTCCTGTCACTTTTCCTCCTCTGACTGGCTTGCTCTTTCTAAGATAGCTTCCTATTTATACTCTCCCTGTCATGTGCTCCGCTAAGCTGCTCCCCTAAGCACCCACTACATAGGACCCTTCCACCAGCTAGGGACCTGGGACTGTGCTCTCCCTTAGGAGCAATCTTGCCCTACCCCCACTGCGGGTATGTGTTGGATGCAGGTGTTAGGGTCCAGAGCCATATGCCTTCCTTACCTGAGGGTGAGATACCACACCTCTGGGTGAGATGCAGTAACTCTGTGGCGACTGAATCCTCAGGGGCGCCACACACCCTTCTGCACAGTTTTGAAATGGCGACGAAGATGTTTAGTGCTGACGACGATGCCATTATCAGCATGACTATTCCGGTGATTTACATGCTGGAGCACACACTAAACAGAATTCAGAGTCAGGTGGTGGGACAAGAGGAGGTGGAGGAAGTAGAGGAGGAGTCGTATGCGGAAGGGATAACATCTCCAAGGTCCAGACGGTTGGCAGCACCAAGGCGGCAGGCATGGGAGGGTGGGGGAGAGGGATTAACCAGGGCGCATGGTAGCAGCCAAACTGTTGAGGAAGGTGCAGGAGCCGAGGAAGAAGTGGAGGACGAACTGGGGATGGGCATGGAAGACTCATCAAATGAGGGAGACCTTGATCACATTTCTGTTGTGCGAGGTTGAGGGGAGAGGGCAGAGGAAGGAAGCATGATTCTTACCTCGCTACCAACACAACAAGGACTTGGTCCTCCTGGATGCGCAAGACTCATGAGTGCCTTTTTGCTGCACTACCTGCAACATGACCCTCAGATTGTCAGAATTCCAAGTAATCCTGACTACTGGGTTGCCACACTCTTAGATCCCCGGTACAAAAGTAAATTTGCCGAAATAATTCCTGCCATAAAAAGGGATTGACGCATGCAGGAGTATCTGCAGACGCTGTTGCAGAATCTTACATGTGCTTTTCCACAAAACACCAGTGGTGCACGTAGTGAATCTCACAGTTCTAACTTGCCAACCGTGGGACTGTCGAGTCTTCATCACTCAAACCGTAACAGTAACACAGTATCTGCTGGTAACAGCAATTTTGTGGAATCGTTTCACCACTTTTTTAGACCATCCTTTGCAAGGCCACAGGAGACAAGAAGTCTGACACATAGTCAACGCCTAGAGAGGATGGTACAGGAGTATCTCCAAGTGAACATCGAAGCCATGACTGTGTCACTGGACCCTTGCTCATTTTGGTATTCCAATCTGGAAAAATGGCCGGAGCTCGCCACTCACGCCTTGGAGATCTTGTCATGCCCTGCAGCCAGTGTTCTCTCTGAACGTGTGTTCAGCGCTGCTGGTGGTGTGCTGACAGATAAGCGCATGCGTCTGTCCACTGAGAATGTAGACAGACTCACGTTCATAAAGATGAACAAATCATGGATTCGCAAGGACTTTTCTACCCCTGTGTTATCCTTGGGAGACTAAAGCCTTGAGGATTGGTAAAATCACCTCAGCAACCGTTTTAAGCAACTGTGGGGCAATTGATGCCACTTAACCCTAGAACGCATGACCATAAAAATCTACACTTTCATATACCTGGGGCCTTTTAGGCTCGTGTGCAAATAACATGGAATAACTCAAACTCAAATGACAAACAACTATATACATGAAGAATACCTAGAGTTTCAAAATTCTAACTAAAGTAATCTTGCAGAAAATAGAAAACAATTAACAGGGCGGGCCTGCGAGGCCCCAGGTATGCGTTCTAGGGTTAAGTGGTGTCTGTGCCACAATTTTGGGAAAAAATGGAGACTCTTTTTGGAGTCCCCTTGCTGTGTCTTACGTGACGTTGGCATCGTCAATTCCAGGTGGGTTGGGTCGCTCCCCCCCCTTTTTAACTGTAAGAAACTAGATACACTATGGCTTGGGGTAACACAGATGGTTGAGTCTGAAGAGCTCAGAGGTCTGCTCCAAATCTTCAGTGTCTGCTAGTCAGCGTAGAATTTTTAACTGCATCTAGCCTAGGCAATACTTTGGGCATAGTAGCCCAGCTGCGAAGCAAGCTGCACCGCCTGTGTATCTAATAAGAAATTTTAAATGCATCTAGCCTAGGCAGACTGTGGGGACCCCCAACCAAACCCAGACGCTCAGCCCCCCTACCGCCCCCCTTTCCTTGACAATACAATAATGTAACTCTTACAACTGGATGGGTGAGGATCGGTCACAGCTTTATTAACTCTTTATACTCATTCCATTAGAAAGGCATTTTATTTCTAAAATAATTCAGCTTGTTGCAGCATGCCCTGGGTCTCCACTCCGGCAAGTTGGCCAACAAGTGTAACTCTCTGTAACAAGTTCAGAGAAGAGCGACCAGAATGGTGACTGGTCTGCAAACCATGTCATATGAGGAACGGTTGCAGGATTTGGGAATGTTTAGCTTGCAAAAAAGAAGACTGAGAGGAGACTTAATAGCTGTCTACAAATATGTCAAGGGCTGTCACATTGTAGAAGGATCATCTTTATTCTCATTTGCACAGGGAAAGACTAGAAGCAACGGGATGAAACTAAATGGGAGGAGACACAGATTAGATATTAGAAAAAACTTTTTGACAGTTAGGGTGATTAATGAGTGGAACAGGCTGCCACGAGAGGTGGTGAGTTCCCCTTCAATGGACGTCTTCAAACAGAGGCTGGACAGACATCTGTCTGAGATGATTTAGTGAATCCTGCTTTGAGCAGGGGGTTGGACCAGATGACCCAGGAGGTCCCTTCCAACTCTACCATTCTATCATTCTATGATTCTATGATTCTCCAACATGTCCTTTCTATTTCCAGGCCACGGAGGATCCTGCGTACTCGTATGCAGGACTCTGACCCCCACCCATCACTCTTAACGCTTGTTCCACTCCGTCCTGGAGTCCTGACAGGAATATGTCCAGTTCAATATTCATTAAGTGAACAACGTCGGGCCGTATGAGGCCTGCTTTATCTCCTTCCAGTTGTCGGTGTCGTACCACTACACCGCCTCTGTCTCTTCTAAATTTTGCCATCCGAATATTTATTACCCGCCTTGTCCGTTCGATGGCCGTGATGTCTCGCGCACCTTGCCATACCGCTATCGGCACAATCTCTGACCATACTATCGCTAGTTTTGTGAAAAATTCTCTGAAGCGCTCAGTGTCTAGTTTCATTATTGCCATTAGTTATGCGCTGTTATGATGACCTAGGTTGTTTCCCCCGGCCTGTATAACTAAGATGACCGGACATCTTGCCTCTCTCCCTACCTTGATTACCTCCATTAGTACCTGTGGCCATAGCAGGCCTCTAATACCTCTCTAGTTGAAATATGTGTTATGAAACTCTAATTTCCTCCCGCCTGGGCAGACTTTCGCCCTTTTTTCTGCCCAATACATATACGAGTGGCCTATCACCCACACTGTTGGCTTAGCGTCACCTGTAAAAGAAACAAACCACGTTAGGATAATAAGTCCGGTCTTATGTATCTTGCCAAACACGTGGATCGCCATCTCCCTATCCTCTGAACTTCCGTTTCTGACAGTCCTGCTCTTGCTGTTTCCGTGGCCGCGCCTATGCGGAATGAGTGCGTCCCGTAATCTTTGGGGTGGTTCCCTGCCGTTGTTATGCATTTATTAAATATAGCTTGGAACTGGTATCTTGATAATGGCATTCCATCAATGTGTGATAGGAAGAAATTACTTTGTGATCTGATGGTTAGATATGTTTTTACTATTGTTACCCAACTCAGTGTACCGTTTGTGGGTTGTAGAAGTACCCAAGTGCCCCTGCCCACTGGAACCGTTTTCGATTTGTGTATGCGTAGACGTATTGCATTATTGGCTATGACTACGTCCTGGTGTAATAAGCCTCCACTGGTGGTAATTTTGGATTGAGGGACTAATTCGCTTATGCATAGCGCCCCGAAGAAGGCGATCACAAATGCAGTAGACAGTAGTGTTGCTTAAAATTGTGAGTGTCATGTTAATGGTGTTAGGGATATGATGTGAGAAATCAGTTTTAGTGACACGGGACGGGACGTCTACACTCCTGACTTGGCTGACCCCTTTTCCACCCTTTTATGGATTGTCTGATGATGAACCTTTGTCACATCTCCCCAATTCAGTAGTTGGAAGTGAAATGCTACTCCGGTCAGACACCGCTGCGCTGAAGCCCCTGATATGCCCCTCATAATTAGCTGGTGGAGAAATTCTATGGTGACTTGTGATCTGGCTTGTTCACATTGGTCAACCCGTCTGCCTGCTACTAGTCGTGTCCACTCTTCCCATGCCTTACCGTATGCTTGCCACGTCGACGGGGCAACTGACGCTCTGATTAATGGCATCAACTATTCGCCACTAGATCCCATAGGGAAGGTGGGCAACTGTTGCCCGATGGGTGGGCGTTGTGGAAGAGCTCTGTGAAAATCTGCCAATTGAATTGTTATAAAGCGTTAGCAGCAGCTTTAGACCCCTCAGCATAGTGGCTAGTGCAGACCCATACATTGTGTTTTAGGCACAGGAATGCTAGCCTGGGTAGTAGGCCTAGCACTGGGGGAGACGATGATGCCATCTTATTAATGCAGTGCGCTAGGCTGGTGTTTTTTGTTATGAAGCGTATATTTTTGTAAGCCAGGCGCGCGCCCCATATTTCTATTGCTACCACTATTGGGAAGAAAAATTATTTTCAGGGCTAGATGCAGCTAAAAATTATTATTAATTTAAAAGCTGGTGGAGCTTGGTATAGATGGACTAATACAATGAGTCCCACACACTGCTAGAAGGCCAAATATTTTTTCAGAGCTAGATGCAGATAAAAATTATTTTTCATTTGCAACCTGATGGAGGTCAGTATAGATGGACTAATAGACCAAGTCCCACACACAGCTAGAAGGCCAAATATTTTTTCAGAGCTAGATGCAGATAAAAATTATTTTTAATTTGCAACCTGATGGAGGTCAGTATAGATGGACTAATAGAGAAAGTCCCACACACTGCTAGAAGGCCAACTATTTTTTCAGAGCTAGATGCAGACAAAAAATGATTTTGAATTTGCAACCTGATGGAGGTCAGTATAGATGGACTAATAGAGAAAGTCCCACACACTGCTAGAAGGCCAAATATTTTTTCAGAGCTGGATGCAGATAAAAATTATTTTTAATTTGCAACCTGATGGAGGTCAGTATAGATGGACTAATAGAGAAAGTCCCACACATTGCTAGAAGGCCAAATATTTTTTCAGAGCTGGATGCAGATAAAAAATATTTTTAATTTGCAACCTGATGGAGGTCAGTATAGATGGACTAATAGAGAAAGTCCCACACACTGCTAGTAGGCCAAATATTTTTTCAGAGCTAGATGCAGAAAAAAATTATATTCAGTTTGCAACCTGATGGAGGTCAGTATAGATGGACTAATAGAACAAGTCCCACACACAGCTAGAAGCCCAAATATTTTTCAGAGGTAGATGCAGATAAAAATTATTTTTAATTTGCAACCTGATGGAGGTCAGTATAGATGGACTAATAGAGAAAGTCCCACACACTGCTAGAAGGCCAAATATTTTTTCAGAGCTAGATGCAGACAAAAAATTATTTTCAGTTTGCAACCTGATGGAGGCCAGTATAGATGGACTAATAGAACAAGTCCCACACACAGCTAGAAGCCCAAATATATTTTCAGAGGTAGATGCAGAAAAAAATTATATTCAGTTTGCAACCTGATGGAGGTCTGTATAGATGGATTAATAGAACAAGTCCCACACACAGCTAGAAGCCCAATATTTTTTCAGAGGTAGATGCAGAAAAAAAATATATTCAGTTTGCAACCTGATGGAGGTCAGTATAGATGGACTAATAGAGAAAGTCCCACACACTGCTAGAAGGCCAAATATTTTTTCAGAGCTAGATGCAGAAAAAAATTATATTCAGTTTGCAACCTGATGGAGGTCAGTATAGATGGACTAATAGAACAAGTCCCACACACAGCTAGAAGCCCAAATATTTTTTCAGAGGTAGATGCAGAAAAAAATTATATTCAGTTTGCAACCTGATGGAGGTCTGTATAGATGGATTAATAGAACAAGTCCCACACACAGCTAGAAGCCCAATATTTTTTCAGAGGTAGATGCAGAAAAAAAATATATTCAGTTTGCAACCTGATGGAGGTCAGTATAGATGGACTAATAGAGAAAGTCCCACACACTGCTAGAAGGCCAAATATTTTTTCAGAGCTAGATGCAGAAAAAAATTATATTCAGTTTGCAACCTGATGGAGGTCAGTATAGATGGACTAATAGAACAAGTCCCACACAATGCTAGAAGCCCAAATATTTTTTCAGAGCTAGATGCAGAAAAAAATTATATTCAATTTGCAACCTGATGGAGGTCAGTATAGATGGACTAATAGAATGATGCTATGCCCAAAAGATTTTACTTCACTAGGTGCAGTAAAAAAATTGGTATTCTATACACAGGTGGTATATCTTGCAACACAGATAGGCTACTCCACTGACTAACACACTCTGCAATAGGCCAAAAAGGATTAGCTTTGCTAGATTCAGCCAAATTCTGTGAAAAAAACTTGCACAGCACTGGCACAGACCTGCCTGGCAAAAACTGATAGGAACTGATGTAACCTAGTCCTGAAAAGGACTGCAATTACAATTAGTCTTTACTCCCACAATCTATCTATTTAAGAGCACAGACCTGCCTGATAAAAGTCGTAGGAAATGCTGTAACCTAGTTCTTAAAAGGACTGCAATCACAACTATTCCCTACTCCCAAGCTATCTGTAGATTTGTGCGAAAATTGGCTTGAAATTAACAAGGTATAGCGCACACAGCAACAGCGGTGCCGTCTAACACGCAGCTGCAGCACTGAGAAAATGGTGGCGACGGGGAAAATGGCTTGGTCTTATAGGGCAAGGACATGTGACATACACTGCCAATGACACATGCCCTTGCTTGTGTGAAAAAAGCACTTCGCTCCGTGTGTGCGCTGCTGATAGGCTGACAGATTGCACCTCCCCACTGTAAATGCGGGAAAGAGAAAAAAAAATGGAGATCTTCATTATTCCTGCAGAGATCCATCCCCTGCCCCTCCCCCCACCCCGCTGTACACTCAAACTGCGTATTAACATTAATTTTCATCATTACTGAGAAAAAATCCAGTTAAGATTTTGGTGCACGAACAGTTATCGAACATAACCTCGAACAGCCGAATTTTTCTCAAATCGTTCGTGTTCGCCGAACGGCTCGAACACCGCCCAAAACAGCTCGAATTTGAGATTGGCGAACAGTTCGAGTAGAACAACGCTCATCTCTACTTATTACCACAATCACTTCTTACTTGAGATGGAAGAATCATGTTGGAGTGGAGGTCTATTGTACCCGCCTTTACTCTATTCAGTATAGAAAACCAGGAGAGACTGCCATAGCCTGTAAAAAAACAAAGGCAGGGAATGCAGCAGCATTTTACGGTGAATTTGGGTAATCACTGCATATCACAGCTCATAACTTAGCCATAAACATAGAGAAAAGCCATAAAACACTAAACAAACTGTACAAATAGTGTGTGACAGCACAGCAGTGAAGAAGATTACTGTGTGAGGAATAGGCTGTTTTCTACTATCTGTTCACCCATAGCCATATGTTTAAAAGTGACTTTGACATTACTAAGACTATGTTTGCACTTGAAAGGGGTTGAATACAATCAATCAGTACAATTTAGTTCTTTCGATCCTCTGTGAATTGATTTGCCTTTAAATCAAATTTTCGGGAAAAATTGGCAAAGATGGTGATTTTGAATTTCAATCGATTCACTCATCTCTAGTCATCAACTTTTGGCAGAAGTTACTGAACCCATGAATATTCCTCTATTTTCCGATGTCCTGTTTTTAGCTTTAACAGTATTTGTGCGCAAAAGAAAATTAAAGTCAGTCAACAAACCTAAATCCTCTTTCGTTTTACTGCTTTTTCAGCTCAGTGAACAGTAAACTTCTCTCCATGTTATCAGCGTCCCTTGGTGTTGCCAGATTCCCCTTTCACAATAAATGCTTCTTTCCAAGATGTCACATTTCTTCTTCTTTAAGCTTAAAAGAATATTTTTGAAACTTTTAAACATATACATTTCCTATCTAATAAGTTATCCCGAGGGCTACACATAGTTGAACAGTGTTAAAGGGCGGTAGCTATAGAAAAGATCCACTTTGGAGATAGTGAGTATTACGCTAGGGTCATGTAAAAATACAAATTATATGGGGACTCCATTTGATGTTATAATGGGAATCTCAACAACACGATCACCATGTTTCATATAGGTCAGGTCTTTTTAAAAACCTTAGAACCATGCTAAGGCAGGGCGTATCTTCGGTACTCATTGGCAAATTGTATTAATACATTGATATAAAGAAAATTGCTAGTGCATTAAATGGAGTTTTTAGTATGTCATAATAAAGGGCATCTCCCAAGAAAATTCTGCTGACTCAAATGCCGGCGTCTTCCGGTTCTCCTGCTGCTGCTGCTGCCGGCGCGCGCTGCTTCCCGGGCACTGTGCTTAGGGCGCGCGTGCTCCCTTCCTCTTAAAGGGGCCGCGTGCGACGTCCTAAGGAGTCCCCGGCCAATGGCCAGAGGACTTCTCATATAAAAGGCACCTCCTCCAAAATGGAGGTGCCCGTGCAAGGTTGTAGCTTTGTGATCTAAACTCTGCTTCAGCCCTCAGGTCCCGCTGCTAGTCTGACTACCAGTCCAGTCCGGTCCGCCAGCCTGACTACCAGTCCAGTCCGCCAGCCTGACTACCAGTCCTGTCCGCCAGCCTGACTACCAGTCCAGTCCGCCAGCCTGACTACCAGTCCAGTCCGCCAGGCTGACTACCTGTCTCCGTCAGCCAAGTGTACTCTCCAGCCCGACAGTCTGCCTACGATCCAAACCCGCTAGTCTGTCTATGGGCCAGGCTTGCCTGCCTACCCGGAGAACGTACCAGTTACCTGCCGTGTCTACCAGCCAGCCTACCTGGAGGCTCCTACCAGTTACCTGCCATGCCTATCAGTCAGCCTGCCTGGAGGCTCCTACCAGTTACCTGCGTGCCTACCAGCCAGCCTACCCAGAGGCTCCTGCCAGTTACCCGTGGGAGTCACCCGCTCTCATACAATGATTGTCCCAGAGTAGCACCTGGTCCCTCTGCATGGTCCTTCCCTGGTTCATGAAGTCGATTGAGCCGCTGTGCAACCTTGGTCAGTCTGAGTTGATACCTAGTTACGCCCCTCTGGTCCCTCCTTGCACCGCAGCACAGAGGTTTCACCACCCGGATCCGTAACAACAACTAGAGAGCCACAGTTTGGAGACCACTAATCAATAGTGTCATAACATAAATTTAAAAGATTGTCCACTTTATTTTGTGTGTGTGTTGGGGACATGATTTTGTGACTTACATGAAAAAGTGATAGGAGAGGCGCCAGCAGCAGCAGTGCTAGACTCAGACTTGTCCTGCTGCATTTAAATAATATATTTTTATTCTTCATTATTAATGCACTAGAGAGCAGCAGCAAGGCAGCACAATATTTTTTACAGAAAAGAAGAAATCTGAAATAAGCATCGTTCAGAAGCGTGTGTTATCTTGTCACAAGTGCCTGTACTGATATATTTTTCATACCTTGTGAAATCCTTTTACTGAAGAGGAGAATAATTATTTAAAAAAAATACAAAAGAAAATTCTCCAAAGTCCATACATTTAACTGCAACTGTCTACCTCACAAAGTGTGCGTGACACAAATTTATTTTTTATACTAGCCAATGTCTAAGTTCACAACTTAGAAAACGACAATGGCAGAAACATTGCTGCCATGAATTTTGGAAATGTAACTCTTACTCGCTATATAGCACGCATCCTCTATTTCATTGTGCGCAAAATTCAAGTGGTATGAATTATTGTCATGCCAGGTGTTAGTGCAACACAGAGGGAAAAGGGAAAGGGAGCCCAGACACTAGGGAAAGGGGGAAGTGGAGACCTGCTAGTCTGGTCTAGCATCACCCTGTCTCAACTTCTGTCCCTATATTGTCTCTTCAGCAATCGCCGCATGTGTGCCTCGCCCTACTTTCCCTGGCGTACGGCTACGGCTAGTGATGGAAGGAGATGAGCAATAGTCAACCTCCACTAAACACTATAGACAACAAGGGAAGAAAAAACAGGGGGAAATTGCTTAGCTTTAGATGGCTCCAAATATGCACATGGCCTCAAGCTCCAGAGAGAACAAAGTACTACTCCTGCTAAGCCTCACAAGTAAAAATGAATATAGCCAGTGACTCCCTTTCAGACACATCAGGCATAAACACACCCAGGCAAGAGAGCCAACCAACAAGAGGAAGGCAGCCGCTCGGTCCCAAAGACAGCCCCCTATTCAAGAAGCTGTCGGCAATGCCAAACATAGAGACCTCCTGCAACCAACCGCAGGGCGACCATCCGTCACCTCCGACACACCCGTGACAATTATTTTGGTAAACCTGGCACAGAATTAGGCCCCTGTGCAGGGTTGGGCACAAAAAGGTAAAAAAATATTTCCAAATAAAAAAAAATCATGAATTTCCTTGACTAAAATATTATTTTCCATTATCATAATGATTTGCAAATTTGAAGAATTTTTGACTTTTAAATGCGGTGAATTTAAAGGTGATTCTTTTTTAAGCAAACATTCATTGGCTTTTGTAATTACCATCATACTCATTTTTTTTTTATAAAATGAGATTTGGTGTCTTGGAGGAAGCTAATCAAACCAGAATCAAACCCCGAGTCTCCATTTTCCATGACCAGGACACGACAGTAGACACAGAAAGTAACATACAAAGTGGATAGGTTGGACAGTGACA
This sequence comes from Phyllobates terribilis, assembly GCF_046119375.1. Classification (NCBI taxonomy): domain Eukaryota; kingdom Metazoa; phylum Chordata; class Amphibia; order Anura; family Dendrobatidae; genus Phyllobates; species Phyllobates terribilis. Next base: position 150,879,651 of record NW_027362768.1, read on the forward strand.
CAAAATAGATGGTCGTCTTGAAGTCTTGGACCCTCTGTGCTTCAGTTAAAGAATGCATGGTCAAACCAATGTAGACCAATGGCCTTGGCAGTTGATAAATTTGTGGACCATAAAAAAATATGAAAAGTCTGTTAGTGCATTGTGTTATTAAATGGGCTGTTGGATACTACCATCTTTTTCAATGTTTAGGTAATTTCTAAGGCTGTCTGTGTTAACATCTTGAAAAGGGTTGGATATAGTCCTAGGAGACCTTCAGTATGTTTTGTTCATGGCAGTTGAAGGCTTTGCAGTATTGAGATTCATGGTGAATCGATGTACTACAAACCAAATTTTTGGAAGAAATTCGTCAAACCTGGCAAATTCCAATTTCAAAAGATCCGACCTTGCCTATATTACACTCTTAGGATGTCTTCAGAAACTGTGCCCCCTTTTCAGATCTGTACCTGTATATGCCTGTGCACGTGCTGGATCCAACACTGTGCCTAGAAAGTTACCCTATTGGTGATGTACAATTAATGATAAGACTCTAGAGGACATTTATCGTTTACCAATTTTTAAAATTTTTGCTCAAATTGTGACATTTTATAGGCATACAGTACAGACCAAAAGTTTGGACACACCTTCTCCTTTAAAGATTTTTCTGTATTTTCATGACTATGAAAATTGTACATTCACATTGAAGGCATCAAAACTATGAATTAACACATATGGAATTATATACTTTACAAAAAAGTGTGAAACAACTGAAAATATGTCTTATATTCTAGGTTCTTCAAAGTAGCCACCTTTTGCTTTGATGACTGCTTTGCACACTCTTGGCGAGCTTCAAGAGGTAGTCACTGGAAATGGTCTTCCAACAATCTTGAAGGAGTCCCCAGAGATGCTTAACACTTGTTGGCGCTTTTGCCTTCACTCTGCGGTCCAGCTCACCCCAAACCATCTCGATTGGGTTCAGGTCTGGTGACTGTGGAGGCCAGGTCATCTGGCGTAGCACCCCATCACTCTCCTTCTTGGTAAAATAGCCCTTACACAGCCTGGAGGTGTGTTTGGGGTCATTGTCCTGTTGATAAATAAATAATGGTCCCACTAAACGCAAACCGGATGGAATAGCATGCCGCTGCAAGATGCTGTGGTAGCCATGCTGGTTCAGTATGCCTTCAATTTTGAATAAATGCCCAACAGTGTCACCAGCAAAGCACCCCCACACCATCACACCTCCTCCTCCATGCTTCACGGTGGGAACCAGGCATGTAGAGTCCATCCGGTCATCTTTTCTGCGTCGCACAAAGACACGGTGGTTGGAACCAAAGATCTCAAATTTAGACTCAACAGACCAAAGCACAGATTTCCACTGGTCTAATGTCCATTCCTTGTGTTCTTTAGCCCAAACACGTCTCTTCTGCTTGTTGCCTGTCCTTAGCAGTGGTTTCCTAGCAGCTATTTTATCATGAAGGCCTGCTGCACAAAGTCTCCTCTTAACAGTTGTTGAAGAGATGTGTCTGCTGCTAGAACTCTGTGTGGCATTGACCTGGTCACTAATCTGAGCAGCTGTTAACCTGCGATTTCTGAGGCTAGTGACTCGGATAAACTTATCCTCAGAAGCAAAGGTGACTCTTGTTCTTCCTATCCTGGGGCGGTCCTCATGTGAGCCAGTTTCTTTGTAGAGCTTGATGGTTTTTGCAACTGCACTTGGGGACACTTTCAAAGTTAACCCAATTTTTCAGACTGACTGACCTTCATTTCTTAAAGTAATGATGGCCACTCGTTTTTCTTTACTTAGCTGCTTTTTTCTTGCCATAATACAAATTATAACGGTCTATTCAGTAGGACTATCAGCTGTGTATCCACCAGACTTCTGCACAACACAACTGATGGTCCCAACCCCATTTATAAGGCAAGAAATCCCACTTATTAAACCTGACAGGGCACACCTGTGAAGTGAAAACCATTTCCGGTGATTACCTCTTGAAGCTCATCAAGAGAATGCCAAGAGTGTGCAAAGCAGTCATCAAAGCAAAAGGTGGCTACTTTTAAGAACTTGGAATATAAGACATATTTTCAGTTGTTTCACACTTTTTTGTTAAGTATATAATTCCACATGTGTTAATTCATAGTTTTGATGCCTTCAGTGTGAATGTACAATTTTCATAGTCATGAAAATACAGAAAAATCTTTAAATGAGAAGGCGTGTCCAAACTTTTGGTATGTACTGTATATGTATAAGTCAAATTTATAATGTTTTACGCCATTTATTACATCTTTTCTCAATACTTATTGCAAAACTTAAAAATAAAGAGAAAAGGTTAAGTGGTTCTCTTTCAGGTTCTATGTATGACTTATCTATATCTACATAAAAATCATTAAAAAAAAGTTGGATACTCATAACAGGTCATTGTGTTCTTAAAAAGGTATAGAACTAATACATGTTTCAATCATTTTTACCATGTAAGTCACAATTTGCTCAAAATTCTACATTGACATGTGACATTTGACACTTTGGTCTCCTGCTCTTTTCATATGTCAGGAAGTGTACCAATTAATATGCATAAAAACTAACAATTTGCTTAAAAAAAATTGCATTGACTTGCTAAATTTGGTACATTGGTCGTCACTCAGCTCTTTTCTACCATTGAGAAGAGTACTTCCATTCTTAAAAAGTTGTGATGGTGTAATTTCCATCAAATGTATTAATCAGGTGCAATCTTTGATAATTATAGGGTGTCAGAGTTGAAGTGAGGACTAAAAATTTGGTGCAAAAATGACACCATTTTTGATAAATGTGGGACATTAGGTCCTTTATATTTAGAACGTGACAAACATTACTTTCTATAAAACTTAGAGGGTTTATTTTATTTCACTCACTTATGGAGCTCCATTAATTTTCATAGCGCTTTACCTAAATCATCATCACTGTCCCCATTGAAGATTTCAATCAAAGTTCCCGATGGAGGAAACCCAACCAAACACAAGGAGAAGATACAAATTAATTGCAGATGTTGTTCTTGGTGGGATTTGAACCCAGGACCCCATCTCTGCAAGAATATAGTGCTAATCACTGAGCCAGGAGGTCTTCTAAAAACCCTGCATGACTGGGCAGAATTTTACATTTTCAAGAATTGCCCCAAATACACCACGACCATTGTGGACTGATCACAGAAATTAGGACATGACGGTCAACATGAGGACAATATCTGCACCAATCAGTCGTCAATATTTTGAGTCTTTTCGAGTTTACAATCCAAAACATATATATGACAAGATTGTGAATCGTAAAAAAAAAAGGAAATATGGAGGATTTCATAATGGTATCAGGCAGATATCCCCAAATGTTTCACTATTCCTTATGTATTGGTCACAATTCGGGCATACGTCAGGAGTGATTGATTAAAATGGTTTTATTCCATCCAATGGATTGACATATAATGTCACAATACAATAATAACTTGCCAGCTTGTCCCTGAGCTGTGGCATTGCTTTCTCCAGGCAGAATTGGTTATCACACTTTGCACTGAGAAATGGGTTTTAGTGTTTTGAAAGATGTTAGTGAGTTATTATCCTAAGTCTCAAATGACTTCATTCAATTTGTGACTAAAATTCTCAAAGCTGTAGAAATATACCTTTTGCATTGACTGTTTTATACAGAATTAAGTTCTAAATCAATATGGATAGAGTAATTAGAGCTACATACACTGATCAGTCATTAGTCATTACGTTAAAACCACCTGTGAAGATTCTCCATCGTGCCACCAAAATGGTTGACTTGTTGAGGCATATAGTCTAGAAGACCTCTGAAGGTGTCAAGTAATATCTGATACCATGACTTTCACAGCAGATCCTTTAAAGGGAACCTGTCACTGGATTTATTCTGCCCAAAATTTGGACAGCATGAATCAGAACATTGCGAGTAGGTATGTTTTTCTCTGAAACTATGCAATAAAAGGGAAATACGGTGGTTTAGAGTCCGCGCTACCCAAGATTCAAAGGTATGATCCCACACAAAGGTGAAGCATGAATGCGGTTTATTATGTCAAGGTTTTCAAAGCTCTTCATCAGGACCGAACTACAATGAGCTTGTGGTTTGGTCCTGATGAATAGGTTTGAAAATCTTGAAGCATGTTGAGATAATAAACCGCGTTCGTACCTTTGAACCTTGGGCAGCGCGGACTCTGAACCACCTTATTCCTTATTTATTGCATCATATCTCATTGGTGGTCCTGCAGCAGCCTTTACATGCTTCTATAGGAATTGTGACTGTCAGAACTCCATCATCAATATTTTATACTGCTTGATTATCAGATATTTTTTTTCTTTTCTTGTCTCTCCTGTTTTACCATTTGATTTTCTCTGAAATGAGTCAGCAGTTCAAAGTGGATATAGTTTGAGGAGCTGGGGACCATCGACAGAGACGAGACTAGTATGACGCCACCACCAGTTTACTTTTTCCTGACCGATTCGGGTGACGAATAGGTCCCTTCCATGTGTGTACTTAGTGAGAAGCCGATCAATAACTTTGGGCTGGAAAAAGTTGGCTATGGGTAGCACCGGACTAGTCTCATCTCTGACTATTGTCCCCGGATCTTCAAACTAGATTTTCTCTGAAATGCCAGAGTGCTTCAGAGAAAAAAATACCTGGCCTCAATCGTGCAGCCAGGTTCTAATTCGTGCCACCCATGATTTGGGCAGCATGAATCGTGACAGGTGCCCGTTAATGCATGTGAAGTGTGAACAACATAGATTAGACTCGTTTTTACAGGGCATATACTTGATTCTCGATTAGGTTGAGTTTTGGGCATCTGGAGACAAGTCACCACCTTGAACTCTTTGTCAAGTTCCTCCAACTATCCCTGACCTTTTGTTTTTTTATGCTGTGTGCCATGAAGCATTAATCTGCTGAAACAGAATAAGGAATACTGTTACCATCAATGGGGTACTTGGTCTGTACAAGGTAGGTGATATGTATCAAAGTAGCTTCCACATGAATGCCAGAATGCCATGTTTCCCCCTAAAACATTGCTTCTTCCCAGTGCATCCTGGCGCTATCTTTTCACCTCACACCACCGCTCTCAAAGGCTATCATAGTGCAGAGAAAGACTGCAATGGAAGCTGGAATGGAGGTCTATCCTCTATAGTGATGAGTCAGGCTTTTGTCTTGCATGCAGCGATAGCCGTAGATCGGTCTAGAGACCATGTGGTCAATGCCATCAGGAGGTCTTTATGAGAGAACGTAAGTGTCCCAGGAGTCATTCTTCAGCATGACAACGCCAGACTGCATGTTGCTTGTGTTACTGTGAGCAGCCTGTGTGATACCATGACCGGCTGTCACGCACAGTGTAGGAAAGACAAAGTGCAACACGAAGGGATGAGGGGAAGGGAGCCCAGACACTAAGGACAGAGGGGGTGGAGACCTCCTAGGCTGATCTGATATCACCCTGTCTTCCCTACCGTTCCTATATTGGTTTCTCACCAATCGCCGATCAGGAACCTAAAACTCTCTATTTCCCTAGGTCTAGGCACTGGCTAGGGAAGGGGGAATGAGCGCTAGTCATTTCCCACTAACAACTAAAGACAGCAAGGGGAGACAGACACGAGGGAAGTAACTTAGCTTGAGCCGACTTCAGAGAGATTACATACATGGCCTCTTAGCACCAAAGAGGAAGTAACCAGACTGCAACAGCTCCAAGCCTTCACAATGGGTCATGTGACTATCACCGGCGCCTCCCTATTGCAAACTGAAAGTATATAAACACAGAGGCCAGGGTGTTAATCAGCACGAGGGAGGTAGCCGCTGGGTCCTGGAGTGAGACAGATCTATGAAGGTGTCTATAATGGCAAACGAAGAGATCTCCTGCAACCAACTGCAGGGCACTTGTCTGTCACATCTGACACATCCGTGACACCTGCAGTGTCTCCAGACTAGTCTCTCATCGAGCACATCTGGGACATTATTGGTCGGTGATTACACAGGGAGCTGCCAGCAGTGGATCTTGATTATTTATCCAAGTATATTCAATGCAGCAGAAAATTCATCAGACGACCATTAATGACCTCATTGATAGCAGTTAAGGCTGTAATTGCGGAGATTTCTGCCTGTGGCACTCATACTTCATACTGAATAAATGTGTTTTTTTTTGTTTCTAATTTTTCATTATTTCCATATCATTAACATGTCTATGTTCTCGAATATTTTACTGGGCATTACGATTCAGCTTACCACCATGTTTACTGCTTGTCTGTGACCCCCATAGCCACATTCACTATGTCGATGTGAGTTTATTTTAGGTTCATCTCACTGGCAATAAGAAGCAAAAAAACAAAAAAACAAAGAACATTAAATGTTGCAACCATAAGAAAAAAAGAGGTGGGAAAAGGTGCAAAAGCATGTTAATAGCTTATATACTATCAGTGTACTTGTGGGTGTGGGGGAATATAAGATGAATAAAAGTCTACTCTCCTTATACTATTTTTTTGTTATTAGAACATTTCAAAGACTCATCTATTATACAGTACTATATTAAATTAATTTATTATTTTCTAATATTGTTATACAACTATCAATTCAAAATCTTTTGACTCATTGAGTCACAGGGGGTTCTTTATAAGGTTGTACAGTACATATCCTAAATATCCCACATTTTTATCCCACAAAATATTGTATGGTCCCCAGAATTGGGATATTCTATAGAATTGCTCAAAATTTTAGGATATGTGATTCACCTTAAAACTCAGTCCCAAGTCATGTCCATACACAATAGATGTCATTTGAACCCACAGATTTCAGCAGTATTGGCCAAGCATTTAATGTGTATAGAGCTCACCAGATTTTCCCTTATGGCAGATGTCAGGCATGGACATGGACACACACAGGCAGATCAATGTGCAGCTTCTAACACCAGTCTTACTTCACTCCAGTGCTGGATTCACAGCCACACAGTTAAGTACTGCTCTGTAATGCCTTCCATGCTGCAGCTCCTTCTGTCTGTGTAAAACAGAGAAAGAAGAGCAAGAATCCTTCTTTCTTTGTGTGCAGTGCATGGGAGACATCATAGCAGCTAGTCTCCATTCACTAGCTCTGAGACAACAGAAAATTAGAGGTAGAACCTGAAGAGGGGAAAACTGGAAAAAATGCAGAATACAAGTCATATAATGGCAATATATGGTGTTATTCCTCATATTCACACATGACTGTTAATTCTGGAAAAAAAAACTGAAATGGCAGGAATGATTTAAGGGTCTACAAAGTTACTTAGCCAGGTCCATCATACTGATATCAAATGTATACCAATGGGTCTAGGTGTGCATACAGACAGATAAGTGCTGTAAAATATATGGATACCAGTTGTTCTGGATTATTTAATTACCCCCAATCATGGCCCTTCATAAAAATCCTCTGTTCATCCACCAGTAAGGGCTCTTACACATGACAGTGAAACTTGGTTCAAGCACAAACCGCAATGCACAAACTCTCTACGGCACAAGCAAACACAGTATATGGGCCCATTGCAGCCCAATAGCTCATCATAATGCACAATTCCACCTGCTTTGGAGGTAGAAGTGGTCCACTCCCTCTTCGGCACAGGTTGCACCAATAATATGTCCGCCCCTGGTCCACGGGTCTTCCTATACAAACTCGACAGCTAGCCTCATAGTTATATATGAGGCTGTCCAGTTTGTGTTGGGAGACCTGAGGACAATGTGTGCATTGTGATCTGTGCTTGGAACAAGTATTGCAGATATCTTTATGAGCCCTTATTATGAGACGGGATGGGACCCCACCATTGCAGTGCAACTCGCCAGTGTGTCATCAATCCCCCTACTGAATAGAAAATGCACAATAGGGTTTTATCCAAGTAGATAAAGTATAGAAGAAAAGCAATAGCATTCACCTTATAGGGTTGCATGAGACACAACACCTAAGAAGCCAGTAAACCAGATGCTGCAATTTCCAACAATTGCCAGGAAATCGTGTCGGGAAAATGGAAGTTATTCTGCGCTTACTGGAGTAATGACAATCCCCTACTGGATGTGAGATGCAGGTTTAGTGTCAATGCGTTTCAGAATCACACCGACTCCTTCTTCTGGACAACAATATATAAGAACTAGTGGATGTGAGCTGCAGTTTTATTGTCAACGCATTTCAAAGTCACACAGACTCCTTCTTCAGGGCAACCATACATAAGAACTAGTGGATGTGAGATGCAGGTTTATTGTCAACACATTTCAGAGTCACACTGACTCCTTCAGAACAATCATATATAAGAACAAGTGGATGTGAGATGCAGGTTTATTGTCAACGCATTTCAAAGTCACACCGACTCCTTCATCAGAACAACCATACATAAGAACTAGTGGATGTGAGATGCAGGTTTATTGTCAATGCATTTCAGAGTCACACTGACTCCTTCTTCATGACATTCATAGATAATAACTAGTGGATGTGAGATGCAGGTTTATTGTTAACCCATTTCAGAGTCACACCAACTCCTTCTTCAGGACAGCCATACATAAGAAACTTGTCCTGAAGAAGGAAAAACACGTTGACAATAAAACTGCAACTCACATCCACTAGTGGATTGTCATTACTCCAGTAAGCATAGAATAACTTCCATCAATCCCTCTACAGTATATATAATTCATGGGACCATTAGTATAACCTGGTGCATGCAGTCAAATTGGCACTAAGAAGCATTCCTATTTTTCAATTAAAGTATGAGTATGTCCGATTCCCCTCTGACTCCCATGCAGCTACACAGGCTGCACATTTAGTAGGCCTACCCCTTAATGGGTCCTGAGACCTCGTAGAATGAAATGTGCCCATGGAAGGAGCCTGCAGGTATATTACATATGAGAGGACACGACACTTTAATAGAGCACCTCTAGTTCTATTATTTTCCCGCCATTGATGTTAGTTTCTGGGGTCTGACCAGTCTGAATTCCCTTTTGGCAGGTTGCAGCTTTGTAAAGAGTAAGGGACTTTGCTGCCACACGCTGACACATCGGCTGCCACAATCCTCCCTCATTCTTTATATACTGCATTGCGACACTACCAAGGTGACCCTGTATTAAAATAATTGAAAGGCAGAAGCTGTAATGATTTCTGCCTGTTCCATTTTTGGCGTCGAATACAGAGGTGGAAGCGTTTTGTAACAGCTGTATGGGAACGTATAGCTCCCCTGAGCACAATATATTTAATACCCAAGTAAACATTAATAACGCAGGCTGGCTGTGTTTTTGTAACTCGCAGAAAGAGATGTGGATTCGCTCATAAAACAAACTGCTCATGGCTTTTCTCCTGATGTATGCATGCCCGGGGACTCCAGACAGTGGGCAGTTTTAGGGTGTAGATGGATGTGCAGTCATAGGAAATGATGCCCTGTGCATTAGTAGATGCCCCGATCCCATAGAGATTACATTGTGACATTGATAGGACTTTATTGCTGATGTGAACAATATATAGACGTAAACATTTCTCATGAGAATATTTTATCTTTCTGGAAGCCACATTTCACAGATCTTCATTTGCATGAGGTTAATATTTTGCACATGAGCATCATTGATCCCTATGGACTGGTGGCAGTTTGCTCACTCAGTAGTAACACATTGCAGGCAAGCACAGGGTGCACTGCAATAACAACTAGAATTTGAGACTTTTTCTATAAGTCTGAAACAACGGTATCCAAATAAAAAGTGTCAATTATCTTAGCACCCGCTACCTACAAATAGTGAAGGAAATTACTATTTAAAAGAGTTTTCCCATGAACAAAAGTTCATTTTAATCAATAGATCTTAGAACAATAATAACTTCCACAATTGGATGTGTTTAAATAAAATATTCCTGTGCTGAGATAATCTTATAAATGTTCCCCTGCTGTGTACTGTGTAATGGCTGTGTCTGACCATGCGGGAACATGGTCTAATCATACCACAGCTCCTGGGCAGGGGAGGAAGCAAACGAGTATACAGACATTACAGCATGGGATCATAGCTGATTCTTTTTATGAGATAAAGTATTTCCCTGCCTGTTTTTAAACAATGTTTTACTTTAAAGAAAGAATCAGCTGTGATCCCATGCTGTCCTGTCTGTATCCTCTCTTTTGCTTCCTCCCATGCCCAGGAGCTGTGGTATGATCAGACCATATTCCTGCACGGTGAGACACAGCCATTACACAGTACACAGGAGGGGCACATTTATAAGATTATCTCAGCACAGGAACATTTTATTTAATCACATCCAATTGTGAAAGTTATTATTATTCCAAGATCTATTGATTAAAATTAACTTTTGTTCATTGTAAAACCCCTTTTAAGCTGAACCACTGATCACAGATGTATAAGAGCTGATGTAAGTGCCCAAATGATCAAGTTTCTTTAAGAGTTTGTGCACATGACCATTTTTTTGGTCTGAGCCTGATCAGACAAAATGTCAGATCGCACTCGGAATAATGTTAGTCTATGGGCCGTGCAAATGTCCAATTTTTTTCCACGGACAGAGTGTGTTTGTGGAAAAAAATCGCAGCATACTCGATTTGCGTCCAATATTCGGATCGCACTCGGGCAGGCAAGTCAATGAGTCCCTGGAAAAAAATCGGACCACACTCGGATGACATCACGGACTGATAAAATGTAGATGTAGAAAAAAAAATTTTCCATCTTCTCATCCAAAAAAATCAGATGACACTCTGATCAAAGTGTCATTTGCATAATCGGCCCGATACTCTCAGAAGAGAAAAAATACAGTGGTGTGACAATAACCTACAAGGAGTTTATTAGCACAAAATGACTGTTCAAATCAAACAAAGGTGCTCAGTGCACCCTTGGTGTGGCCAAGCAGTTTTGTGCACCTTCCCACTTACTTGTTTTACCCTCTTTTACCCTCAGGAGCTGAGCCTGCATCATACCCAACAGATACTGTACAGACTAGTGAAGAATAATAGCTGGTGTCCTGTGCAAACATTTGTTGTTGTTTTTTTTTTACAAAATTAGTGATATGGAAATTTGAAAAGAAGTCATCCAAAAAGAAAAAAATACTTGCAACATAAAAATCTGATTTAAACCAAATTTTTTTTTTCTGAAGACACATTCCCTTTACGGGATAATATGATCTTATATATTGCATTATGTCGCAGCAGCAGCCACTTTAATTGTATATATTTAAAGACTTGCATTGCGCGCATTAACTTCGGTGATGAAAGTATTGGCACAACAAGAAAAATTCCCTTTCCTTTCATTGCTCGATGTTCCTTCCTGGCTGAAGTTCTCCGCTGATATATACGCCATGTGTTCTCTGGTTTGGCACACACTTTAGACATTCACAGTTTAAAGCTCACTTTGTTCACTGTGGATCTTTTTTTTTTTTTGCTTATTTCACTCTTTTTATGGAGAAAAAAAAAAAGAATTACATTTACTTTGATTCATAAAGACTTTACACAAACAGGTTTTCCCGGGCTCGGGCGACACATTAGGTGGGACTGTCATTTGTAGGTCCTTGATGTTCCCCTCTACACTCATAGTGCCCTGACAGACATCCATTCTGATGCTGAAAATAAAACATTTTTGTGAAGTCCTCAGAGATCAGGCTCCTGTTTACTTTTTTATTTTTCTCTAATAGTTTACATTTTGTCAGTCAATGTCTTCCAGTGCAACAAGTTGCTTCTTCCCCATGCTACGTCCAGCTACAGAATAAATTAAAGGGTTGTTCCCTAAAAAATACAGTTATCCCCTATCCAAAAGGATATGGGATACCTTTCTGATCGCTGGAGGGGTCCATTCACTAAGACCCCCAATAATCCTCAGATCGGGGCTTTAGATCCCTGAGAATGGGGTTTTGCAGTAAATTGTCACTTCCACATGCTAAGTTCTACTATAGAATAAGTTAAAGGGTTATTCTCAAAAAATCAAGTAACTTGATAACTTGATTTTTTTGGGAATAAGGATAGGATCCCATAAAATATCCCTTAGGAAAGGGAATGACTTGCTAATTATTTGGTGTCCAAACACTGGGACCTCCAGCGATCCCAAGATTAGAGATTTGAAACCTAAAAAATGGGACTTTGCAGCTCCATACTAAATAAAGCGGAGATGCACATGTTCAGCCTCCACTCCATTCATTGTCTATGAGACTACCAAGTTCAGGACTTGGCTCATACCCAAAATCCCATAGGTAATGAATGGAGTAGAGGCTCAGCATGTGCACTCCTCCTCTCCATTCACGATGGAGCTTAAAAGCCCTGTTTTCGTGGTTTCAAAGCCTCGATCTCATGGTCGTTGGGTCCCAGTGGTAAGACCCAAGAGATCGATAGGGGTTAACTTGATATTTTGGGAATAACCCTCTAACTTATCCTGTAGCAAAAATTTGCATGGGGAAGTGACAATTTGCTGTAAAGCCCCTGTCACATAGTGACAAGGGATTGTTGGCACCTACCCGATCCCTCGAACTAGGGGCACCCTAAACTATTCCTGTCCCCTGGATTACCCCAGATGATAGAGCTGCCAGTTTCTCTTACCTTGCTATGCTCCCATATTACCCTTATCTGTTCCCTCCCCCACTCAGGGAGGTGTGAGGCCGAAGTGTATAGGCAAACATTAACCAGACAGACAGGGGTAAACAGACAGGGATAAAAGAAAACTACAATCATACATAATGCACTCACAAAACAACAGAGTGGGAAACAAGGGAGGAATAGGAAAGAAGAAACCAAATGGAAGAGGATAAGGATAAACATGCAAACCAACTCCACGCAGAAATCATCTTAAAAACTCTCCAACCTCTGAACTCTCTCCTTCAACTCCAAACCAGGTAGTGGTAACTATCACTGGCAAAATCAGAAGCCAGGAGGAGGGTTCTTATACCTGCTGGGAGTAATGAACTCAGAACAGCTGATACAACCCAAGACAAAGAACTCCAGGAGTCTAGCTAAGCAGTTTAACCCTTGCAGCACTAGAGCTAAGAAAGCCAGAACTGCTAATAAGACGGTGAAGACGTTCTAACTACCGCAGGTGTATGTGTCACCAGACACTGCAATTATCTAACTCCACTCTGTCGCAGTATCCCTGTGACCCCCATTCTCAGGGTTCCAAAGCCCCGATCTCACTCCTATGTACATTCTTGGGGCAGCTTCTGGCTAGCTACTTGTTAGTTATAGATTATGTTTTAGATAAAAGACGACGGCTTCTTCCTGAAGATCCTCACTTAGAAAAATCTTGGTGGATGCACCGGCATCTTAAAGATGTCGTGTGCACGTATCCTTAGGCAACAGAGGCCAGGAGACACGAATTTATCGACACCCTCTACAACTGTGCCCCTGGAACTAACCCAACTTCGGCAACAGCATAATGGAGACCATCAGGATTTCGAGTGCAGCTGTACATAAGAAATGAGTTAACTGAACATCAAGAAGATAAGTATAAGCAAAGTAAATGCAAAATAGCTCTTCTTTAGAACTAGATTTAAATTGTAAAATAATGCTCAAAATTGATCCATGATTTCAAATCACTTTTCTCCCCTTACATCAAACAGCTGTACATTTTGAACCAAAGCGGTGAATCTCCTCCTAATGTATATCTAACTCATCATCACATCAAGAACGAAAACATAAATGAAAGCAAAACGCTGATTTATAAGAGGAATACGTGTAACAGCGCAAAAGGTGCGGACTAAATAACTGTGCACAAAAGTGGCTCTTCCGTCATTAGGTTTAATAAATGGAGCAAGATTTCGGAATTTCCTAAGGTGCTTTCATACCGTGAAAATCAGATCTCAGACTCACTTAATCAGATCATATTAAGAATTGCAGGCGGCGATACAGGGAGTTTTTTTTTTCTTCTTTCTTCTTCTGCATTTCTTTATTAAAATACTTTAGGAGGAAGAAGTAATGGATGAAATGACAGCGGTGAATAAATCTGTAAAACAGGAATCTAGGAATGGGTGGAAAGAAGATCCGAGCGTGTTTACAGTCAATACACTGTGTTCCAAATTATTATGCAAATAATATTTTCTCAGATTTTCCCAAATTACCTATATGAATTGCAGTCATTGTAATTTTCCAGTCAAATAACTATTAGAGTACAATTGAAAGGTTTTTGTACAAACTGCCTATGATAACAGTATATTTTTAAAAAAATAAAACACTCAAACTGCACTCAAAATGCATGTTCCAAATTATTATGCACAGCAGAGTTTCCAACCTTTTCATTTTAATAAAGAACAAAAAAAATGGTCATTTTTGAAATTATAAGCATTAGCAGGTTATTACAAACTGAAATCAAACAGTTTTCAACTCAAAACTTTATTCTAGGTGATGTTACATTTGCACATAGGACCCCTTGTTCGAAAGGAGCTTCTGAACTCTCTCGTCCATTGAATTTGTCAGGTTTTGGATGGTTTCTGCTTTAATTGTTTTGCATGAGGACAGAATACCCTCCCAGAGCTGTTGCTTAGATGTGAACTGCCTCCCGCCATCATAGACACTCCTTTTGATGATGCTCCAGAGGTTCTCAATGGGGTTGAGGTCAGGGGAGCATGGGTGCCACACCATAAGTTTGTCCCCTTTTATGCCCATAGCAGCCAGAGATGCAGATGTGTTATGTGCAGCAATCCTTCAAGATTGTTGGAAGACCATTTCCGGTGACTACCTCTTGAAGCTCATCAAGAGAATGCCAAGAGTGTGCAAAGCAGTCATCAAAGCAAAAGGAGGCTACTTTGAAGAACTTAGAATATAAGACATATTTTCAGTTGCTTCACACTTTTTTGTTAAGTATATAATTCCACATGTGTTAATTCATAGTTTTGATGCCTTCAGTGTGAATGTACAATTTTCATAGACATGAAAATACAGAAAAATCTTTAAATAAGAAGGTGTGTCCAAACTTTTGGTCTGTACTGTAAGTTCGCTCCAAACTCAGTAATTTGTAGTGAGCGTGGAAGATACTGTCCTCCATTTAAAATGGGCAAGGCACGTAGCAAGGGATGGGGAACTGGAAGTGATGGTAATGGTGCATGCAGAGGCCGAGGACAAGGCCGTGGGCAAGCCGAAATTATGCCACAACAAACACCCACATCTTTTCGCCTGACCTTCCTGTCCCAATTTCTAGGGGACCGCAGCACACCACTATTGAATCCAGAGCAGTGTCAAAAGGTTGTTGGTTGGACAGCGGATAATGCTTCCAGTCACTTAGCCACCACCACCACCACCACCCTGTCTTCCACACGGTCAAGTCTCAGCATCTTGCAGTGGCATGCTATTCCATCCGGTTTGCGTTTAGTTGGACCATCCTTTATTTTTCAACAGGACAATGACACCAAACACACCTCCAGGCTGTGTAAGGGCTATTTGACCAAGAATGACAGTGATGGGGTGCTACGCCAGATGACCTGGCCTCCACAGTCACCAGACCTGAACCCAATCGAGATGGTTTGGGGTGAGCTGGACCGCAGAGTGAAGGTAAAAGGGCCAACAAGTGCTAAGCATCTCTGGGAACTCCTTCAAGATTGTTGGAAGACCATTTCCGGTGACTACCTCTTGAAGCTCATCAAGAGAATGCCAAGAGTGTGCAAAGCAGTCATCAAAGCAAAAGGAGGCTACTTTGAAGAACTTAGAATATAAGACATATTTTCAGTTGCTTCACACTTTTTTGTTAAGTATATAATTCCACATGTGTTAATTCATAGTTTTGATGCCTTCAGTGTGAATGTACAATTTTCATAGACATGAAAATACAGAAAAATCTTTAAATAAGAAGGTGTGTCCAAACTTTTGGTCTGTACTGTAAGTTCGCTCCAAACTCAGTAATTTGTAGTGAGCGTGGAAGATACTGTCCTCCATTTAAAATGGGCAAGGCACGTAGCAAGGGATGGGGAACTGGAAGTGATGGTAATGGTGCATGCAGAGGCCGAGGACAAGGCCGTGGGCAAGCCGAAATTATGCCACAACAAACACCCACATCTTTTCGCCTGACCTTCCTGTCCCAATTTCTAGGGGACCGCAGCACACCACTATTGAATCCAGAGCAGTGTCAAAAGGTTGTTGGTTGGACAGCGGATAATGCTTCCAGTCACTTAGCCACCACCACCACCACCACCCTGTCTTCCACACGGTCAAGTCTCAGCATCTTGCAGTGGCATGCTATTCCATCCGGTTTGCGTTTAGTTGGACCATCCTTTATTTTTCAACAGGACAATGACACCAAACACACCTCCAGGCTGTGTAAGGGCTATTTGACCAAGAATGACAGTGATGGGGTGCTACGCCAGATGACCTGGCCTCCACAGTCACCAGACCTGAACCCAATCGAGATGGTTTGGGGTGAGCTGGACCGCAGAGTGAAGGTAAAAGGGCCAACAAGTGCTAAGCATCTCTGGGAACTCCTTCAAGATTGTTGGAAGACCATTTCCGGTGACTACCTCTTGAAGCTCATCAAGAGAATGCCAAGAGTGTGCAAAGCAGTCATCAAAGCAAAAGGAGGCTACTTTGAAGAACTTAGAATATAAGACATATTTTCAGTTGCTTCACACTTTTTTGTTAAGTATATAATTCCACATGTGTTAATTCATAGTTTTGATGCCTTCAGTGTGAATGTACAATTTTCATAGACATGAAAATACAGAAAAATCTTTAAATAAGAAGGTGTGTCCAAACTTTTGGTCTGTACTGTAAGTTCGCTCCAAACTCAGTAATTTGTAGTGAGCGTGGAAGATACTGTCCTCCATTTAAAATGGGCAAGGCACGTAGCAAGGGATGGGGAACTGGAAGTGATGGTAATGGTGCATGCAGAGGCCGAGGACAAGGCCGTGGGCAAGCCGAAATTATGCCACAACAAACACCCACATCTTTTCGCCTGACCTTCCTGTCCCAATTTCTAGGGGACCGCAGCACACCACTATTGAATCCAGAGCAGTGTCAAAAGGTTGTTGGTTGGACAGCGGATAATGCTTCCAGTCACTTAGCCACCACCACCACCACCACCCTGTCTTCCACACGGTCAAGTCTCAGCATCTTGCAGTGGCATGCTATTCCATCCGGTTTGCGTTTAGTTGGACCATCCTTTATTTTTCAACAGGACAATGACACCAAACACACCTCCAGGCTGTGTAAGGGCTATTTGACCAAGAATGACAGTGATGGGGTGCTACGCCAGATGACCTGGCCTCCACAGTCACCAGACCTGAACCCAATCGAGATGGTTTGGGGTGAGCTGGACCGCAGAGTGAAGGTAAAAGGGCCAACAAGTGCTAAGCATCTCTGGGAACTCCTTCAAGATTGTTGGAAGACCATTTCCGGTGACTACCTCTTGAAGCTCATCAAGAGAATGCCAAGAGTGTGCAAAGCAGTCATCAAAGCAAAAGGTTTGGTTTTTATGTGACGCCTCTACTCAGAGAAGCCCGTGTTTTACCCTGGGTGTTGGGGGACTCGGTGTCGGGCCCTGTGATTGAGAGATGGGATGCAGCCGTGGCCCGGGCCCGACCCGTACTCAGGGCCGTCACATTAGAAAGAGATGGTGTGGGCTTGTCCAGCTTGAGTGGCTTATTTTAACGACTACGCCACCTGTGGTGCCTGGTGAAGGGTCACCAGCGCCGCTGCAGTCCGCTGAGGCCCGGTGTCATGGCGGCTAAAGTTCTCACTGCTCCCCACAGGCGGAGCAAGGCCTCAGGGCAGGCAAACAGGAAAGAGAGGGGCTAGTAGTGCGGGGAGTACGGGCACCGCGTCGCATGGTATGGCGTGTAATGAACAGTCCGGAGGCCATAGGGGTGAACTACCAAGGCTTTACTCACTTAGAGATGACAGCGGGAAGGCGACTCCCTGCACCCCGCGGAGTCCTGCGGCCACCAGGGACGGGGGTCCGACTACCTCCGAGAAAGTCCAGTGTTCGGTAGCAACCCTACACCAGAGTGTTCCTGCACTACAACTTCACCCTTTCCCATCTGTGCGTGTGTAGATAGGCCGGGTCTCCCTCTGAGCTCCTCTCAGGACTAGGGCACGGGTGGCAATTCCTCTCCATCCGATGCCCGGTGGGATCCTCAGGGCCTAACTGGGCTTTCCCGTCCAGAACATGGAGTACAAGGTCGGGTGTCGGGGGCCAGTACCCCTCTTGCAGCCGGAATCCCTCTGAATAGATCAGGTAGGCGAGGACAGGTGGCGTGCTCCGCTCTGTCTGCATCCTCCCCGGGACCCATTTGCTGGGGAGCCACACTATAAAGCTCCCGGGGCCTTCTTGATCCTGGTCATTGGCCGGGTTGAGACATTCCTTGTCTAACACCTACCTCTTGTCCCAAGGCCAGGGTACGAGGGCTGAGTCCCTTACCGGTGCAAGCCCACACAGGAGCTGCACTCCCAGGCGGGAGTCTCATTACATACTGTAATTTTACAGCAACCAAGACCGACAACCAAAGAACCCAGAACCAAAGAACCAAGAACAAAGATGGCTTTTTATTAAATATGAAATTTAAGGTGTAACTAACTTGTAAGTCCTCCACCCACACCCACTAACTGGTTCCTACCACTTTGTGTTCCCCAGTCTCCCTGTAAGCAGGGGAGCAATCTTCCCTTCTAGGACAGCCCATTGGACTACTACGCATATAAACAGCAGGGATTTCAAGCAGTAAATTGCATGCTCAACTGAATGTTATTTCCATAGAACTACTGTATATTCCAGCTCCACTTATATACTGCCATATAGTAAGCAGCATGCAGATAAAACACCATGTAAAAGGGCTTGTCCACTACTAGGACAATCCCTTCTTGATGTAAATGTTTGGCCTTGATAAAATAAAAAAGCCTATACTCACCTCCTGTGTCGGTACCGTTCCTGCAGTGTCGGCACTCGCGGTCCCGGGGCTCTCATGCGGTTGTTGTGACACGTGACCCCGGCGCCCAATCAGCATTGGCGACACTGGCCCCGTCTCCGGACAAATTGAACATTAAGAGGAAATCAAAGATCAGCTGCAGGCCTGACTTCCTCTTCATGTTCACGAGAGCCCCAGGACCGTGAGTGCCGACACCGCTGGAACAGAGCCGGCACGTGAGCATAAGCTTTTTTATTTTATCGGGGCGAAACATTTAGATCAAGAAGGGGTTGTCCTATTAGTGGACAACCCCTTTAAGGCTTGTGTACACAACCGATTTTCTCGGACGTGTGCTATCTGTAGTTTCCACGGATAGCACTCGTACCTGTGATATTCCATGGGGTTGTGCACATGTCCAATTTTTTATTTGGCCGATTGGTCCGCGGAGAAAATCAGAGACCTATCCGATTTAGACCAGAGTCTCGGATTAAAATCAGCGATGTAAGTCTATGGGTCCTTGAAAAAAAATGCACTGCACTCGGATGACATCTGAGTGCGGTTCGAATTTCACGGACTGACTGAATGGAGAAGGTGGAGAACCTTTTTTTTTTTCTCTCCACATCCGAGCTCAGCTCAGTCCTTTGCACTTTCTGGGCTTTTTTTTTTTTTCAAGCAAATCTTCAAATTGGTGAAGAATTAAAAGGGCTTTATTAATATTTATTACAAAAAAATATGCCTTCACTTCCTCCCTACCAGTAAATTGAACTTGTTGCATGTAAGCATTGTAGCGATTGTAAGGTACATATATGGGGACCTCCGCCGTACTGTCTGTGTAATGTATCGGACACCCATACATTGCACACAGAGCCTATCCTGACAGTAGGACACTCTTTTTGTGCAATGTTTACTCAAGGAAGGAGGTTTTAAAAAGGTGACAAATATTTTATACGGTCATATTAATGCAATATGTGTTGGTCTAGGTGATGTTATACAAAGGGAAGGGAACCAATTAATTTAGAATTGTAGAATTTCAATGGTAATAAAAACAGTGAAAATGAGACTTTAGTATATGAGGTGTCACCACCATATTCTTGTATGTAAGTATATAAGTAACTATTTTTTTTCCATCTGTTTCGTTGTCTTGTTCACAATGAACATAACATGTGATCCGGGGGTCATCATCCGGCTCATCGTTATCGTCCGTCGTTTTTTGGTAACACTTACAGTTATATGAAAAAGTTTGGGCACCCCTATTAATCTTAAGCTTAATGTTTTATAAAAATTGGTGTTTTTGCAACAGCTATTTCAGTTTGATATATGTAATAACTGTTGGACACAGTAATGTTTCTGCCTTGAAATGAGGTTTATTGTACTAACAGAAAATGTGCAATTTGCATTCAAACAAAATTTGACAGGTGCATAAGAATGGGCACCCTTATCATTTTCTTGTTTTAAATGCTCCTACCTACTTTTTACTGACTTACTAAAGCACTTTTTTTGGTTTTGTAACCTCATTGAGCTTTGAACTTCATAGCCAGGTGTATGCAATCATGAGAAAAGCTACTTAAAGTGGCCACTTGCAAGTTGTTCTCCTGTTTGAATCTCCTCTGAAGAGTGGCATCATGGTCTCCTCAAAACAACTGTCAAATGATCTGAAAACAAAGATTATTCAACATAGTTGTTCAGGGGAAGGATACAAAAAGCTGTCTCAGAGATTTAACCTGTCAGTTTCCACTGTGAGGAACATAGTAAGGAAATGGAAGAACACAGGGACAGTTCTTGTTAAGGCCAGAAGTGGCAGGCCACGAAAAACATCAGAAAGGCAGAGAAGAAGAATGGTGAGATCCGTCAAGGACAATCCTCAGACCACCTCCAGAGAGCTGCAGCATCAACTTGCTGCAGATGGTGTCACTGTGCATCGGTCAACTATACAATGCACTTTGCACAAGGAGAAGCTGTATGGGAGAGTGATGCGAAAGAAGCCGTTTCTGCAAGCACGCCACAAACAGAGTCGGCTGAAGTATGCAAAAGCACATTTGGAGAAGCCAATTTCTTTTTGGAAGAAGGTCCTGTGGACTGATGAAACCAAGAGTTGTTTGGTCATACAAAAAGGCGTTATGCATGGCGGCAAAAAAACACAGCATTCCAAGAAAAACACTTGCTACCCACAGTAAATTTTGGTGGAGGTTCCATCATGCTTTGGGGCTGTGTGGCCAATGCCGGCACCTGGAATCTTGTGAAAGTTGAGGGACGCATGGATTCCACTCAGTATCAGCAGATTCTTGACAATAATGTTCAAGAATCAGTGATAAAGTTGAAGTTACGCAGGGGATGGATCTTTCAGCAAGACAATGATCCAAAACACCGCTCCAAATCTACTCAGGCATTCATGTACAGGAACAATTACAATGTTCTGGAATGGCCATCCCAGTCCCCAGACCTGAATATCATTGAACATCTGTGGGATCATTTGAAGAGGGCTGTCCATGCTCGGCAACCATCAAACTTAACTGAACTGGAATTGTTTTGTAAAGAGGAATGGTCAAAAATACCTTCATCCAGGATCCAGGAACTCATTAAAAGCTACAGGAAGCGACTAGAGGCTGTTATTTTTGCAAAAGGAGGATCTACTAAATATTAATGTCACTTTTCTGGTGGGGTGCCCATACTTATGCACCTGTTAAATTTTGTTTGAATGCAGATTGCACATTTTCTGTTAGTACAATAAACCTCATTTCAAGGCAGAAACATTACTGTGTCCAACAGTTATTACATATATCAAACTGAAATAGCTGTTGCAAAAACACCAATTTTTATAAAACATTAAGCTTAAGATTAATAGGGGTGCCCAAACTTTTTCATATAACTGTATCTACAGTGTAACTGAATGTACCCACCTTATTCGATATACGTTGCAAATATGCTATAAATGTGCAGAACGTAAAAAAAAAGTGAAAACAAAGTAGATTCTCGTAGTTAGTAGATGATGGGCCAAAAGCAAGTTTCCATTTTTTTCACAAGCTCACCGGCTCAAACAAAATGGCTTTTCCCATCTGCCTATTTTTATTACACTTTCCTAATAAATAGTAACAGATTGCACATAAAGAAAAGTGGTGGCGAGAGAAAGTGCGCATTATTTATCAAGACAGTCCAATTTAAAATGAAAAATATAACTCATTTATGCCAGAAGCAGGTGCATTAATTTCTGCTGTTAAGCACATAAATATGCACATTTTCATACAAGACCTCGATAATTTAGTCAGCGCTGTACTTGCATTTGAATGAAGATCTTTTAACAGTGTAATAAAACTAATCTAAGAAATCTGTCCAGAAAATATTGGACACAGTTAGAGTTCTAAATTAATGTATATAAAAACAATCTATCTATCTGTCTATCACACCTATCCATCCATTCATTCATCTTTCCCTCCATCCATGCATCCATCTATCTTTCCATTCATCCATCTATCCATGGATCTTTCTGTAACGGGTCTGGGAGGCGGAACCTCTGAGCTACTATACAAGGGGGCGGTCCTTGTAAGGGAGCGGGTGGCGACCAGGGAAGACGGGCAAGCAGTCACAGCAGGTGACCGGGACAGTCTCTGGGAGAACGGGCTGAAGGTCACGGCAAGTGACCGGGGTAGTCTCTGGATG
Source organism: Phyllobates terribilis (assembly GCF_046119375.1). Taxonomy (NCBI): domain Eukaryota; kingdom Metazoa; phylum Chordata; class Amphibia; order Anura; family Dendrobatidae; genus Phyllobates; species Phyllobates terribilis. The sequence goes on from NW_027362768.1 coordinate 150,902,080, forward strand.
AACGGGCAGGAGATCACGGCAAGTGACCATGGCAGTCTCTGGATGAACGGGCAGGAGGTCACGGCAAGTGACCGGGGCAGTCTCTGAATGAACGGGCAGGAGGTCACGGCAAGTGACCGGGGCAGTCTCTGGGTAAAGGGTAGGTACTAGTGTTGAGCCACCCCCGTAGTGTTCGAGTTCGGTTCGGTTCGTCGAACACCCGTGTGTTCGCCGAACTGTTCGTCGAACTGTTCGTCGAACACCTTCGAACACCGTTAAAACCAATGGCAGGCAAACAAAAACACATAGAAACACATAGAAAACACCTTCAAAGGTGTCCAAAAGCTGACAAACTGCTCAGAAGACACAACTAACACATGGAAAAGTGACAAGTACATATAGTCATGCGAAAAGAAAAGAGGTGGAGGAGTAAAAGGAGGGGGAGACACAGATATAGGCATGTCATGCCCTTCTAAAATCCAAAAAGTGAGAAGCCGAGACGGCCAGTCCGCTCCTGCCCGTGCCACCTCCGTGTCGCCGGGTTTGTGCCAGAGCCGCGGTGAACCCTGACGGCCAGCCCCCCTCTCCCAATACTGGTGCCTGTCCGCTGGTGGGTCGAGAGAGCCCCCCTGTGGTGGAGGCAGCTCTAAGCTTTTTAATTTAAATTGTCCCTCTAATTTGAATGAATACACTTTAAATCCATTTACAAGGATCTATTGGAGGGCAAGTCTCATGCCAGCAGCCGCGTAATTCTAGCTCCAGTAGCGTCCACTAAAGCTGCAGCAGTTAAAAAGCTTTTATAAGGATCGAGCTCGGCTGTCCACCGCAAGGCATCCTAGTGCCAGTCCCAGCCCCTATGCCTTGGGGTGCCTCCTGATGCTCTTCACTGAGTATCCCGTGGTCCCGAAGCATTTCCTTTGAAAAAATTAAGTGTCCAAACTACAGGTGGTGTAGCTTGCTTAACAGCCGGGATAATCCGCTGACTAGCAGACACTGCTACTAGGCACAAAGTATTTCCTGGGCTAGATGCAGTTAAAAATTTGTAAGTAGATACTCTCGTTGGATGCTGAGAAAGCATTCCATAGAGTCTCCTGGCACGCCATATATGATTCTCTTAAAAAGCTTGGGGTAGGGGTCTAGGGGACCCTTTTATAGCCAAAATCACGGCCCTGTATCACAATACGTCACCTAGGCTGAAGATAAATGGAACTGTAGCACCGAGGGCTCGGTTGCTACAGACGTATTGCACCTCACCCAGAGGTGTGATATCTCACTCTCAGATAAGGATGGAGTGTGGATCAGGACCCGACACCTGCATGCATTACACCACATTGCCGTGGGGCAGGGCGACCAATATGCCCCTGAGATGGGCACGACAGTCCCTGTCCCTGGCTGGAGTGGGGGGAGGGAACACTGAGGAAGGGGAACCCTGCAGTGCAGGAGCAGGGAGGAAGCAGTTCCTGGGTGCATTGAGAAGGGAGTATAAAAGGTGGGCACCATCTTAGTTCAGTGCAGAGAAGTCTGAGCAGAAGTGGCAGGGAGCAGGGGCTCTGCATGAGCTCTGCTCCGGAGGCGGGCCTAGTAACAGAGGCCCAGGCCTGCAAGAGGGAGAAGGAAGGAAGAGGAGCGGAGAAGGCTCCAGGAACGAGGAATGAAGGGATCCCAGGGGTGCGGACGGGCGAGTCGCCACCGCACGCCCGAATCCACCTGCGTGGAGGGGTCAGGCCAAAGGGGGAGACCGGTCCCCGAACTAGTGGAGGCAGGAAACGACCCTCAGCTAGAAACCGGAGGCTCTGACATTTTATGTGGCGCAGCCCCTTGCTCCACCCGCTAGGAAGGCACCACATAGGGTCAGGGAAACTGGCGCCAAGTTTACCAAGAGGAGGCCCGAGGCAGCCGGACAGAAGTGTTGGTAAGAAAGGCCAGACAAAGGACACACAAAGGGGGTCCTGTGAAGCGCTCCAAAGTTATCTGGGAGTTGTCTGAGCCCCTCACCTGGTGAGCACAGTACGACGTGGGCAGCCGTTACCTGCAGACGTGGTCTGGATAATAAGAACTGTGAGTAAAGGCCCTGAACTGCATCACTGACTCCGTGTCGTTACTGCTGCTGCCCTGCACCATCACCCCCATCCTCCGCATACACTGCCCTGAGGCTATACTCCTCCCGTGGGGAGTTATGCTACGCTCTGCTGCACCCACAACACCAGCCTCAGCGGTCTGCCCTGCAGCGGCGGTTCACTCTGACCGCAATCCACGGGTGGCGTAGTCGGACATTTAAACATCAAAACCACATAAATAGTTCCGCCACTGGTTTGACCACCCTGAGACACGGAACCGGGTCGCCGCCACGAAGACTACAACCACCAGCATCCACCAAAAAGGGTCCGGCTCCGGGTGTCCCAAGGCCCAGGGGGTGCATCAGAACATTTTCATCACCTTTCACAATCACCAATGGGACAAGGCAGGGATGTCCTCTGTCCCCTCTCTTATACATCCTAGTGACGGAGCACCTGCTCTCATCAATTCGCCATAACCCCAATATTAGGTGGATTGAGGTGGGAGGCACCGAGTACAAGTGCTCTCTATTTGCTGATGATGTCCTAGTATATATCACTCAATCACATATATCCATCCATGCTGTTATGGCTGAAATAGATCACTTTGTTACATGGTCAAATTTTAAAATCAATGCAGCGAAGTCTGAGGCCCTCGATGTCTCCTTCCCCAAATCCATATAGGATTCCATCCAGTCCAACTTTCCCTTTGCCTGGCCCTCACAGGGTATCAAATACTTAGGAATTCCTATTCATAGAGACCTCTCCCATCTATGTTATCTTAATTTTGGGCCCTTTATTGAACAACTCCATACAGACCACGGTTGGCAAGTTAAAACTGTAAGATTCACTACGTGAACCACTGGTGTTTTGTGGAAAAGCACATGTACACTGTGTTCCAAATTATTATGCAAAAAGTGTTTAGGAGTGATAAGGGAAGAATTTGTTTGTTTGTCAGTTAAACTCATTGATGGTGATGTGTGTCAGGGCTCTTTATATCACTGTAAGCAATTGCAGACACCTGTGCTAATTAGTTTGGCAGGTGTGTCCAATGAAAGGCAAGACTACTTAAGAAGGCTGTCTCACATTATTAAGCAGCCTACATTTTCTGCCAAAATGGGAAAGAAAAAGGATGTGTCGGCTGCTGAGAAGCAACAAATTGTGGAGTGTTTAGGTCAAGGCATGACTACAATCAACATTGTGCGATGATCAGGATGAAGTGTCTTGGCAATCAAGAAGTATGTAGCTGATTCACAGTACACAAGTGTGCGGGCTGATAAGGGCAAATTGAGGACGCTTTCCTACAGGCAATTACGTCAGGTTAAAAGAGCAGCGGCAAAAAAGCCTTGTCATAGCAGCAGACAAGTTTTTGAAGCTGCTGGTGCCTCCAACGTCCCCCGAACAACAAGATGCAGGGTCCTTCAGAGGTTTGCAGCTGTGAATACGCCATCCTGTCGACCTCCTCTATCCACTTCACACAAGCAGAAACGGCTCCAGTGGGCCAAACATTACATGAAGACTGATTTCAAAACTGTTTTGTTCACGGATGAGTGCCGTGCAGCGCTCGATGGTCCAGATGGATGGAGTGGAGGATGGCTGGTTGATGGACACCCCACGCAAACACGGCTACAGCGCCAACAAGGAGGAGGTGGAGTAATGTTTTGGGCTGGAATCATGGGGAGAGAGATTGTCGGCCCCTTTAGGATCCCTGAAGGCGCTAAAGATGAACTCCATAATGTATGTGGATTTTCTCAAACAGCACTTCCTGCCATGGTTCAAGAAGAAGAACCGTGCATTTCACAGCAAGATCATTTTTTTGCATCATAATGCACCATCTCATGCTGCACATAAAACATCTGCATCTCTGGCTGATATGGGCATAAAAGGGGACAAACTTATGGTGTGACCCCCATGCTCCCCTGACCTCTACCCCATTCAGAACCTCTAGAGCATCATCAAAAGGAGTGTCTATGATGGCGGGAGGCAGTTCACATCTAAGCAACAGCTCTGGGAGGGTATTCTGTCCTCATGCAAAACAATTGAAGCAGAAACCATCCAAAACCTGACAAATTCAATGGACGAGAGAGTTCAGAAGCTCTTTTCGAACAAGGGGTCCTATGTGAAAATGTAACATCACCTAGAATAAAGTTTTGAGTTGAAAACTGTTTGATTTCAGTTTCTAATAACCTGCTAATGCTTATAATTTCAAAAATGACCATTTTTTTGGTCTTTATTAAAATGAAAAGGTTGATCGAAAAGTTTGGGGGATCTAAGAGTGTGGCAACCCAGTAGTCATGATTACTTCGAATTCTGACAATATGAGGGTCATGTTGCAGGTAGTGCAGCAAGAAGGCACTTATGTGTCTTGCGCATCTCGGAGCCCCAAAATTATTTTCCGGGCTAGATGCAGCTAAAAATTATTATTAATTTTAAATCTGGTGGAGCTTAGTATAGATGGCCTAATAGGATCAGTGCTGCACACTGCTACAAAGCCCAAATTATTTTCCAGTCAAGATACAGATAAACATAATTAGTAATTGTAAATCTGGTGGAGCTTATTATAGATGGCCTAATAGAATCAGTGCTGCACACTGCTACAAAGCCCAAATTATTTTCCAGCCAAGATACAGATAAACATGATTAGTAATTTGAAAGCTTAAAACGGTTGGTAGGGTGATTTTAACCAATCATCAAGCTTTTACTCTCCCCAGGATGACACAGGGGTAGAAAAGTCGTTTCGGATCCATGATTTGTTCATCTTTATGAACGTGAGTCTGTCTACATTATCAGTGGAGAGCCGCGTGCGCTTATCTGTCAGCACACCACCAGCAGCGCTGAACACACGTTCAGACAGAACGCTGGCTGCGGGGCATGACAAGATCTCCAAGGCGTAAGTGGCTAGCTCCGGCCATTTATCCAGATTGGAAGCCCAAAAAGAGCAAGGGTCCAGTGACACAGTCATGGCTTCAATGTTTACTTGGAGATACTCCTGTGCCATCGTTTCTAGGCGTTGACTATGTGTCAGACTTCTTGTCTCCTGTGGCCTTGCAAAGGATGGGCTAAAAAAGTGGTGAAATTATTCCGCAAAATTGATGTTACCAGCAGATACTGTGGTTCTGTTACGGTTTGAGTGCTGAACACTTGACGGTTTTACTTGCAAATGCGGTTTACAATACGTCGGCCGTACCATAAGAAAAGTGCAAAATCGCCTTAGTGGACACCGTCACAATGCTAAAATAGGGCTTTTAACACATAGCCTATCACGCCACCTATTGCAGTACCACGGGGGGAAATTTGAAGTTCAAATAACCCCCGTAGAATCCATACCAGTCTCCACCCAGAATAGAATTCAAACGCTGAATAGAAAGGAATCCTTCTGGATTTATCGCATGCGGTGTCTACAGCCAGAGGGATTAAATGACAGAATTGAATATATTTGATAGAAAAACAAAGTTGAACAGGCAGAACCACACTGAGTTCACTTCACATTAGAGGACCTTGAATATATTAACAATAAACATATATTTAGTAGTCATTAAATAGAGAAATAATAACCATACTGAAGATCAGTAAGAACAACATAATATTACTATTAATTTGATTTTCCTCTTAAATACAATCTGTTAATAGTGAGCGACAGTGGTACTAGATCTGCATATAGAGGAGAAAAACATTCTTCTTAATATTTTAACCAAAAACAGGTTTTTATTTCTTCTTAATTATTTAAGAAAGTATTGTGTGTGTCTTTTTCTTTCCCTTATTATATTATATTATTTTATTTTTTTCTTTTTTTTTTTTTTTCTTTTTTTTTTTTTTATTTTTTTTTTTTTTTATTTTTTTTTTTTGTTTGTTTTTTTGTTTTTTTATTTATTTATTTGTTTTTTTTTTTTTTTTTTTTTATTTTTTTTTTTTTTTTATTTTTTTTTTTTTATTTTTTTTTTTTATTTTTATTTTTTTTATTTTTTTATTTATTTATTATTTTTTTTTTTTTGTGTTGTTTCTTTTGTTGAGGTTGTTGTTGCTGTATTTTTATAGTTGTTGTTGCTGTATTTTCATTTGATTTTAATTGATTTTACTCTAGTAGAGACAACCTTAGATTGCATGATTAACTAACCACATGCATAAACCAACTCAATTAACATGATTAATTAACTGGGCGGTCCATGACCCTAACGAACCTGACCAGTGCTCTATATAATGAAGAGACTCTCCATAAGCATGACTATGAAATTGTACCTGATGAAGACTCTGTAATGAGTAGAAACGCGTTGTACATTGCTATTTTATATTCCAATCAATAAATTCTGAATGAAAATATCCACTGGGCCCTATTTGGAAGCGCCGCGATATACAAACCGGAATTTATCGAACCGATCTACTGAGCAAACAGGATCTTTCTGCATGAGGACCTGATCCTTCCGGTAAAGCGTGCTGCAAGCCACAAGAGTCCACCACTACTAAACGTTAAACCTCAAGATTACTTAAAGGTGAGCAGTTTTCAGTTACCTCACCCTTATCTATATATTCTAAAATATACTGCACTTAGATCTGCGCCGTTCCCTTTTCCCATTTTCTCCCCTAGAAGCTGAGAGACAGCTTTACTAAATCCTGACTGAAGCCCCTGGAATATAACCCGGGAGCTAGGGAGTGGATTAACCTCGTTCTGAGGAGGAACTGGCAGCGATCTATCATGGAACATTTTAAAAACAGATCATCAAGGAGAAGAGAGACACTTGCAAAAATTACATACATGGATAAGTCTGAACACAATGTGGGATTCATACCTAATGAAATAGATCTAGACACTAAAAAGAAGATCAATACATTGTTTTTCATGTTCGAAAAAACAATGAAGGTGGAAATTAGACACCAGCTCGACGCGGAATTTTTAAATATATGTTTAGACAAAAGTATTATCCCTAAAGGACTGGAGATTCATTTTGACAGTTCCTTTCCGGAAGATCCGGATTTTACAAAGGACTGGAGAAAGATTATAGACAATTGTTCTTACAAATTAATGTCTTTGTTGATAAAGAAAAGGAAAATGCTTGCAAAAAATGCTTCTGAAAACTGTGAAAAATTGTTGACAGAACTGAATGAATTCAATCACTCCTCCTACTTTAACATAGTAAATTCTGATATAAATGGGAATCTGCAGAGATTTGAGAATGGTCTCATCGAACATAAAACCAAAAAACTTAGGAGAGACATGTATCCCAACAATAACAATAAAAATAATCTCAGAAATAATATGGAAACAAATCTTAAGCAAAATACAGTTGAAAATATAAATTTACGTAAAACTAATAAAGAGAAACAATCACATCAAAACACCAAAGAGAACATCATAAATGAAAACATGTTTTCAAAGAAACAGAGAGAAACTATAGACACTATTTGTACGTTTTACAACTCAAAGCATGCAAGGAATATACAAACCTCAAATAAACATTGGGTAAATGAATTAACTCCCAACCACAACCAGATTCCAAGGAAAAATAATGCAAGTTTCTCAACTATTAAACAGCCACATTGCCAGTCTACACCTAGTAGTGGGAAAAATTTCCAACATACAGAGAAAATAAAATCTCCCTGTAACATAATTCCCACTGCTAATATCTCTCCCATCCACATAGAAGTCAATGCGGAAGTGCATAATCTTCCAGCACCTAACCCGGGTCTCCCACCCTTAAAACTATCAACAAATAAAACAATTACGACTGCTAACACATGGGTTAACCCCTGTTCAATAGAAAGCAGGGACATTGAAGAAATTACTGAATGTGAGGATCTTCTAAATATGACAAATTTAGAAAATTTAACAACATATAGTGTAGAAGACAGCTCACAACCTTTTATAACTGTCATCCAAGCACCGTCACACTCCCCTTCATCCACAGCCTCACACATTTCTTTTTTAGAGATTGGACCCCTCCAACCCCCACCTCTATTAGAAACACTGCTTCCTCCGATAATAAGCCTCACCTCTATGGCTCCCATCATGTTACCTCCTTCACAACAGCAGATAACCCAATTTTTTCCCCTGATTACATCTCAAACCAACAAAAAAAGAAAAGGCGGCCCAGAGGCACGAGAGCAGGTAGGAAACACCCTAAAAAAACCATTACCAAATCCTACCTCCTTAAATTTGATAGAAAAGGAAAGAATAGCCCAAACACAAAAATAAAAAGTAATAAGAAACACAGACAAAACAAAAAAGTAACGAAAAGAGATAGGAATGAAAACCCTGATAAAATAAATATTTTCAATTTATCTAAATACACACTTAATGAAAATGAAAAAACTCTGCTTGAAAAAGGATTGAACTTCTGCCCTGACCAACGTGCAAATAATTTTGATCTGTATATTGATCTAAATCAGTTCATAAGACGTCTTACCCTATCCAGACATTTTGCGATAAAAGAAAAAACAAAAGAAAAAACTTCTGAACCAATGGAAATACGTAAAAACCTTAAAAATAATTCTAAACCTGAAAACAAACATGATGAAAATATACATCTTATAGTTAAAAATAGATCTAACTTCAATCCTATCCATCATAGAGGAAGCTACATTGAGACCTTCCTCTCATTGGTAGGGGATGAATTCCGCAAAATAAATAAAAAACAGATTTTTAAAAAATCTTCAAAAAAGAATAATAAAAAACATTACGTGGAAGAAAACCTGAAAACAAGAGCTAACATCACAAAAAAAGAAAAATGTGCCATAAAAACCTTAAAAAACAATAATACAATTGTCATTAGAGAAGCAGATAAAGGGGGGGGGATAATAATTCAAGATCGAGAAGTGTACCTCAAAGAAGCACATAGAATACTATCAGATGAAAAATATTATAGTAAACTTAATATAGATCCTTCAAAAACCATTTCTAAAGAATATCATCTAATCATAAATACCGCTTATGAAAAAGGAATTATAGATAAAAGAGAAAAGCAGTTTCTCACAAATAAAGAATACTCCCTAGCTTTTTTTTATCATTTACCCAAAATTCATAAGGATCCTATTAATCCACCAGGTCGCCCCATTATAGCTGGTATAAATTCACTCACCAGCTATCTTTCCCATTATATTGATCTCCATCTACAAAATATAGTGATAAAACTCCCATCGTATCTACGTGATTCTACCCAACTGATAGAAGAATTACAGGATATATATTGGGAAGAAGGATATTGGTTCATATCCTTAGATGTAACAGCACTATATTCAAACATAGACCACCAATTGGGGATATCAGCAACCCGATATTACTTAGAAACATATACCAATATGCCGCAAGAACAAATACAATTTATACTTTTAGGCCTTGAATTCATCTTAAAGAGAAATATATTTGAATTCCAAGGCCAGCTATATGTCCAGAAGCTCGGTACAGCAATGGGGACTCGAGTCGCGCCTAGTTTCGCTAATCTATTCATGGGACGTTTCGAGTCCCTATCAGCTCTGACAAAAGCCATTTATACAGAAAATATTATCCTGTACCGCAGATATATTGATGATCTAGTTATCCTGTGGAAAGGAGACCAAAAAATGGCGGAACAACTTATTTATGAACTAAACCAAAACGAGTGGGGTGTCAATTTCACTTTTAATATGAGTACAAATAAAATCAATTTTTTAGATCTAGAAATCAGCTATAAAAAAAACTCATTAATAACAAAAACATACTTTAAAGCAGTAGATTCAAATGGATATTTAGAGTTTAATAGCGCACATTTTCACAAATGGAAAAAAAAAACATCCCTTATAGCCAGTTTTTACGTATAAGGAAAAATAACACACAACTAGAGGACTATAATATACAAGCCAAAGTCCTTATAGATCGGTTTAAAACAAAAAAGTACCCCAAAAAACTAATTTCAGCAGCATATGAAACCAATAGAAAAAAGACACAGAAGGATTGCCTTTTGGCAATGAAAAATAAGTCAAATAAGACAGAAAAAATTAAGGAAAAGAGTAAGGAACACAAATTAGAAACAGATACTACTTTAAAATTCCCCAATGACAGTACAAGGTTCACAAAAAATCCTTTACAACCTAATAAATGGAAATTTAACTTCATCACAGCCTATAATAAGGAAAATTTAAATGTCAGAAAAATACTCAGTAAATATTGGTATATTCTGCAACAAGATCCTCTTCTAAGAGAATCCCTACCTGAAAGACCAGGGATCACCTTTAGAAGAGGGAAAACCATCAGGAATTTGATAGCTCCAAGCCGACTTAAAAACATCCCCACTTCATCTGAACGAAAAAGATTCAATATAACCAAAACAGTGGGAGTATTCAAATGTAGAAAAAAACTGTGCAACTGTTGCAGATGTATATCACACGGCTGCAAAGAGATTATTTCTCATAGTACAGGTGAAAAATTTCCAATTTGCCAGTATCTCACCTGTCAAACAGACTACGTTATATACGTATTACTTGCAAATGCGGTTTACAATACGTCGGCCGTACCATAAGAAAAGTGCAAAATCGCCTTAGTGGACACCGTCACAATGCTAAAATAGGGCTTTTAACACATAGCCTATCACGCCACCTATTGCAGTACCACGGGGGGAAATTTGAAGTTCAAATAACCCCCGTAGAATCCATACCAGTCTCCACCCAGAATAGAATTGAAACGCTGAATAGAAAGGAATCCTTCTGGATTTATCGCATGCGGTGTCTACAGCCAGAGGGATTAAATGACAGAATTGAATATATTTGATAGAAAAACAAAGTTGAACAGGCAGAACCACACTGAGTTCACTTCACATTAGAGGACCTTGAATATATTAACAATAAACATATATTTAGTAGTCATTAAATAGAGAAATAATAACCATACTGAAGATCAGTAAGAACAACATAATATTACTATTAATTTGATTTTCCTCTTAAATACAATCTGTTAATAGTGAGCGACAGTGGTACTAGATCTGCATATAGAGGAGAAAAACATTCTTCTTAATATTTTAACCAAAAACAGGTTTTTATTTCTTCTTAATTATTTAAGAAAGTATTGTGTGTGTCTTTTTCTTTCCCTTATTATATTATATTATTTTATTTTTTTCTTTTTTTTTTTTTTTGTTTGTTTTTTTTTTTTTTTTTTTTTTTTTTTTATTTATTTATTTGTTTTTTTTTGTTTTTTTTTTTATTTATTTTTTTTTTTTTTTATTTTATTTTTTTTATTTTTTTTTTTTATTTTTATTTTTTTTATTTTTTTATTTATTTATTATTTTTTTTTTTTTGTGTTGTTTCTTTTGTTGAGGTTGTTGTTGCTGTATTTTTATAGTTGTTGTTGCTGTATTTTCATTTGATTTTAATTGATTTTACTCTAGTAGAGACAACCTTAGATTGCATGATTAACTAACCACATGCATAAACCAACTCAATTAACATGATTAATTAACTGGGCGGTCCATGACCCTAACGAACCTGACCAGTGCTCTATATAATGAAGAGACTCTCCATAAGCATGACTATGAAATTGTACCTGATGAAGACTCTGTAATGAGTAGAAACGCGTTGTACATTGCTATTTTATATTCCAATCAATAAATTCTGAATGAAAATATCCACTGGGCCCTATTTGGAAGCGCCGCGATATACAAACCGGAATTTATCGAACCGATCTACTGATGGAGGTCAGTATAGATGGACTAATAGACCAAGTCCCACACACTGCTAGAAGCCCAAATATTTTTTCAGAGCTAGATGCAGAAAAAAATTATTTTTAATTTGCAACCTGATGGAGGTCAGTATAGATGGACTAATAGAACAAGTCCCACACGCTGCTAGAAGCCCAAATATTTTTTCAGAGATAAATGAAGAAAAAAATTATTTTTAATTTGCAACCTGATGGAGGTCAGTATAGATGGACTAATAGACCAAGTCCCACACACTGCTAGAAGCCCAAATATTTTTTCAGAGCTAGATGCAGAAAAAAATTATTTTTAATTTGCAACCTGATGGAGGTCAGTATAGATGGACTAATAGACCAAGTCCCACACACCGCTAGAAGCCCAAATATTTTTTCAGAGCTAGATGCAGAAAAAAATTATTTTTAATTTGCAACCTGATGTAGGTCAGTATAGATGGACTAATAGACCAAGTCCCACACACTGCTAGAAGCCCAAATATTTTTTCAGAGGTAGATGCAGAAAAAAATTATTTTTAATTTGCAACCTGATGGAGGTCAGTATAGATGGACTAATAGACCAAGTCCCACACACCGCTAGAAGCCCAAATATTTTTTCAGAGCTAGATGCAGAAAAAAATTATATTCAGTTTGCAACCTGATGGAGGTCAGTATAGATGGACTAATAGAATGATGCTATGCCCAAAAGATTTTACTTCACTAGGTGCAGTAAAAAATTGGTATTCTATACACAGGTGTTATATCTTGCAACACAGATAGGCTACTCCACTGACTAACACACTCTGCAATAGGCCAAAAAGGATTAGCTTTGCTAGATTCAGCCAAATGCTGTGAAAAAAACTTGCACAGCACTGGCACAGACCTGCCTGGCAAAAACTGATAGGAACTCATGTAACCTAGTCCTGAAAAGGACTCCAATTACAATTAGTCTTTACTCCCACAACCGATCTATTTAAGAGCACAGACCTCCCTGATAAAAGTCGTAGGAAATGCTGTAACCTAGTCCTTAAAAGGACTGCAATCACAACTATTCCCTACTCCCAAGCTATCTGTATATTTGTGCGAAAATTGGCTTGAAATTAACAAGGTATAGCACACACAGCAACAGCGGTGCCGTCTAACACGCAGCTGCAGCAGTGAGAAAATGGTGGCGACGGGGAAAATGGCTTGGTCTTATAGGGCAAGGACATGTGACATACACTGCCAATCACACATGCCCTTGCTTGTGTGAAAAAAAGCACTTCGCTCCGTGTGTGCGCTGCTGATAGGCTGACAGATTGCACCTCCCCACTGCAAATGCGGGAAAGAGAAAAAAAAATGGAGATCTTCATTGTTCCTGCAGAGATCCATCCCCTGCCCCTCCCCCCGCCCCGCTGTACACTCAAACTGCGTATTAACATTAATTTTCATCATTACTGAGAAAAAATCCAGTTATGATTTTGGTGCACGAACAGTTATCGAACATAACCTCGAACAGCCGAATTTTTCTCAAATTGTTCGTGTTCGCCGACCGGCTCGAACACCGCCCAAAACAGCTCGAATTTGAGATTGGCGAACAGTTCGAGTAGAACAACGCTCATCTCTAGTAGGTACGACCTGTGATGGCTGAGCCTCCAGGTAGGCTAGCAGGCAGATGGTAGATGTGTGCTCCCAGGTGAGCAAGCGAGAGTCTCTGGATAAACGGGTGGTCACAGCATGTGACGGCGGAGCCTCCAGGTAGGCCAACAGGCAGGCAGCAGATGAGCGCTCCCAGGTGAGCGGGCAGGAGTCTCTGGAATGGCAGGTGGTCACAGCACGTGACGGCGGAGCCTCCAGGTAGGCCAACAGACAGGCAGCAGATGTGCGCTCCCAGGTGAGCGGGCAGGAGTCTCTGGAGAGGCAGGTGGTCACAGCACGTGACGGCGGAGCCTCCAGGTAGGCTAGCAGGCAGGTAGCAGATGTGCGCTCCCAGGTGAGCGGGCTGGAGTCTCTGGAATGGCAGGTGGTCACAGCACGTGACGGCGGAGCCTCCAGGTAGGCTAGCAGGCAGGTAGCAGATGTGCGCTCCCAGGTGAGCGGGCAAGCTGGTCCATAGACAGACTGACAGGGGTAGGAAGGCAGACCGTCGGACCTCAGGCTAGCAAGCAGGTAGGAGGAATGTCAGGCAGGAAACAGACAGCAAACTGGCAGGTTTCTGGCAGGTAACTGACAGGTAACTGGCAACGGGACCTGAGGGCTGAAGCAGAGTAGTGAACAGTGCAACAACATTGCTCGGGCACCTCCATTTTGGAGGAGGTGCCTTATATATGGTGAAGTCCTCCGGCCATTGGCCGGGGACTCCTTAGGACGGCGCGCGCGGCCCCTTTAAGAGGGAGGGAGCGCGCGCCCTAAGCACAGTGGCCGGGAAGGAGCGCGCGCTGCCAGTAGAGCGGGAGGAGGACGCCGGGCTCGGAGCAGAGGGGTGAGGGGAACAGCGTCCCTGCCTAGCAGAGGGCAGGGACGCCGGCACTACACTTTCCATCTTCCCATCCATCCCTCCATCCATCCATCCATCCATCCCTCGACCAATCTATCCCTCTTTCCATCCACCCATCTATCCATCCATTCATCTTTCCATCCTTCCATTCATCTTTCCATCCACCCATCTTTCCATTCATTCATCCATCTTTCCATTCATCCATCTCTCCATCCATCCATCTTGCCATCCATCATCTATTTTTCGATCCATCCATCCATCCATTCATCCATCAATTTTGCCATCCACCATCTATCTTTTCATTTATCCATCCATCCATGAATCTTTCCATCTTGCCATCCATCCATCTTTCCATCCATCCATCTTTCCATCCTTCCATCCATCCATCTTTCCATCCATTCATCCCTCTTTCCCTCCATCCATCCATCTTGCCATTCATTATCTATCTTTCCATTCATCCATCCATCCATGGATCTTTCCATCTTGTCATCCACTCATCTATCTTTCCATCCATTTTTCCATACATCCATCTTTCCATCCATACATCCATCTATTTTTCCATCCATCCATCCATCCATCCATCCATCCATTCATCCATTTTGCTATTCATCATCTATCTTTCCATTAATCCATCCACCTATGGATATTTCCATCTTGCCATCTTTCCATCTATATATCCTTCCATCCATCCAACCATCCATCCATCTTTCCATCCACATTCACATATTGTTCTGTATTCTATCTATATGGAATATAGATTACCTGTTGCATCCAGCACCTGACTTCCAATGAGTGGAGACGTTGCGATACTGTTCATTCATTGCTTTTGAAGTCATAATACAGCTGGGTAGATACTCTCAACTGTACTCAGAACACGACCCATCACTTTCCACTCACTGGTGGTCAGACGTCACACGGAATGTGTAATCCAAAGAACCTCTCTTCTGGAAATAGGTGGGATTCCCAGAAGTGGGATCTGCATCAATCGAACATGTATGTCGCATCCATTAATCCTGGCCAAATAGCCAAGTCGCCAAACTTGCAGGACCCTCCACCATGCTTCACTGTTCCTGTACACTCATTATTGTACCACTCTTCAGGCCTTCAAGAACAAATTGCTTTGTGTTACAGCCAAATATTTCACATTTTCACACAGCAGTCCAGAGCACTTGCTGCCATTTTTTTGCAACCAAGTTCCTATGCTTTTGTCCATAGTTGAGTCACTTGGCCTTGTTTCTTTGAGGAAGGTTTGGTTTTTGGCAACAATGGTCCAATGAAGACCACTTCTGGCCAGACTTCTCCGAACAGTAGATGGATGTAGTTCAGGCACACTTGTTGCTGCCAGTTCTGAGCTGGTGGCACTGCTGGACATCTTCTGATTTTGAAGGGAGGTCAGTGTGATGTGTCCATCATCTCCTGCACTAAAAATCCTTGGCTGACCACTTCATCTATGGTCCTCAACATCACCCATTTCTTGGTGCTTCTTCAAAAGAGATTGAACATCACATCTTGAAACAACAGTCTGCTTTTAAATATTTGCTTTTGGAGAGATCTTGCTGATGCAGTATAACTGTTTGTGTCTTGTTGCAGTGCTCAGTCTTGTTATGGTGTACAACCTGTGACATGAAACTGTCTTCCACAACCCACAGTTTAGCTGTTTCTCACACAGTTTTAAGCCTCCTACACAACTGTCTCTGTTTCAGTGAATAACTGTGTTACAACCCACATGTGAAAATGATGATTATTATCACCTGCTTGGTATACTTGGTTACTCATACACCGACTATAATCCTAGAAAATCCCTCACTTTGTGTAACGTGTACCTTGAATAACTTATGCTGTTTTGAAGGTAATGAAGAGTGACCACACCAAATATTGATAGATATTTAGATTTCTATTGTCTTCATTCACTTTGCATTTTGTAAATGAATAAAAATAAACTATTAACACTTCTATTTTTTTTTTTTTTAAATCATTCTTACTTTGCAGATTTTTTTTACAGCTGCCTAAAACTTTTGCACTAATGGAGTATTGGTGTGCACTGTTATTTATGGGTTGAAGCAAGGATGATCCCGATACTCAGTAGAGAGTAGAATCAACCGCACTCTTTCTTTTGATGCTTAAAAGTGAGATACTTTATTGGTAAATCAAGCGCGAAGTACATAATTATGTGGGAACAGAGGCGACTTTGTTTTCACAATGTTTACAGTATAGTTTGTGCTTCATATACCAAGAAAGTATCTCACCTATAGGCATCAAAAGAAAGAGTCCGGTTGATTCTACTCTCTACTAAAACTTTTGCACAGTATTTTATATGCCATAAATGTCTTATGTGAGACAACCCTTTTAAGCTCAGTCTAAAAACAGTCTAAAATTAAAGAGCTAGTAATATGTCAGTGCGTTCCTTTGAATGGTCACTGTCATTGTACAAGAGAATCTAAGAAACTTTGTAATATACGCTATATCCTCCTAAACTCCTCATTTACATGAAAGCAAGAGGAACTGACAGCTCACTGAGGGATCAGATTACAGCTGCCTATTGCAGTCTATGGAAACGGGAGTGAGAGGAGCACAGTGGAGAGAGAGAGAGAGAGAGACATAGAGACACACAAAGGGTGCTGCTGCTTTCTATTAAATGTTTTCATCAGCCCAAAGCTGGATTCACAGCTACACTGCTCAGTTCTACTGTATAATGTCCTCCATGCTGCTGATGCTTCTGAACATGTGCTATAGAAAGACAGAAGAGCGGGTGCCCTTCATGTCTGTGTGTACAGTATATTTGAAACATATTCCATTGACTAACTTAAAGAAAATTAAAGATAAAGGCTGCAAAGAGGAACACAGTGAAAAAACAAGATACAAGTAATAAAAGGGGTTACACCTATTGTATATCATAATGACAGGCATTCTGTTATGTTTTGCTACCAGAGCTAAGGAAAGAGAGGAGATCTGTCCCTATGATAGAACTCAGCTTAATCCCTACGATGTAACAGGGGACCTGATCCTGCGATCAGACCTGCTAAAGTCCTAAGCTAGTCTGTACGGAGACCTATAGATGTGGGGAAGGAATCCCTACAAGTACTAAGGACTGGGAGGAAAAAGGGACACCTCCTAACAGAAATAGTAGCAGACAGACGAACAAACAAAATATATAGAACAAAGAGGTCCGTAGACCAAGCAAACTAACAGAGTTAGATACAGAGCACAGGCTAGCTAGAAAGTAGTTAAACAATGAAGTCCAGCAAAGCCAGAAGGGCGGAGCAGGATTAAATAGGCCAACAAGGTCATGTGACCAGCAAAGGGAAAAAAAACTAAGAGCAAGGTTCTAACAGTACCCCCCCTTCTAAGAGGATCCTCCGGATCCCCTAGGACCAGGCTTATCAGGAAATCTCCTGTGAAACGCTCTGATAAGTCTGGACGCGGAAACATCATCCGACCTCACCCAAGAGTTATCCTCGGGTCCGAAACCTTTCCAGGCCACAAGATACTGCAAACTACCTCTATACTGTCTAGAGTTAAGGATGCGAGAAATTTCATATTCCCCGTCCTCCACCACCGGAGGAACAGAGGCAGAGGCGTCACAATCCGATGCAACAGCTTTTTTCAACAGAGAGACATGAAATACCGGATTAATTCTCCAGGAGGTAGGAACCTCCAACCTAACAGCAGATTGGTTGACAACCTGAAGCACCTTAAAGGGCCCTACAAACTTGGGACCCAATTTCTTAGAAGGAATCCTCAACCGCAGATTCCTAGAGGACAACCAAACCATGTCACCAACAGCGAACAAAACCTCCTGTCGTTTCCTATCAAAGTAGTCCTTAGATTTTCTGTTGGCCTCCTGAAGATTACCACGCACATCCGTCCAAACTCTCTCCAAATCACCGGAAAAATTCTCCTCCTCAGGCACGGCAGATCCCAACTTGGAGAACGACCCAAACGACGGATGTCTCCCAGAACAACAAAAAAAAGGCAAACAACCAGCAGAAGAAGATGTATGATTGTTCAGAGCAAATTCAGCAAGTGGCAGAAACTCAGACGACCCCTCTTGATTGTCTGCCACAAAACAACGCACGAACTGCTCAACATCCTGGTTTTTCCTTTCTGTCTGGCCATTAGATTCAGGATGATATCCGGACGAGAACGATAAATGAACTCCCAACCTGTCACAAAAGGCACGCCAAAAACGAGCCACGAACTGAGGACCCCTATCAGAAACAATGTCAGTAGGAACGCCATGAAGTCTGACAATTTCCTTGACAAAGGCCTTAGCGAGAGTTTTAGCGCAGGGCAGTTTGACGAAGGGAACCAAGTGACACATCTTGCTAAAACGGTCCACGACCACCCAGATGACAGTAAAACCCTCAGAGGGGGGAAGGTCAGTTATAAAGTCCATAGCCAAATGTGTCCAAGGAGCACTGGGAACCTCCAAAGGACAAAGCAACCCCGCAGCAGGAGTATGTGAGGACTTAGATCTAGCACATATAGTACATTGACGCACCCACTTAATGACTTCCTTCTGCCATCCAGGCCACCAAAAACTGCGACCCACCAGTCTCTTGGTCTCAGAGATTCCGGGATGACCTGCCAACCGAGATTCGTGACACTCAACAAACAAATCTCTCCTAAAGGTCCCAGGCACAAACAACCTCCCATGAGGAGTGTTAGATGGGGCATTCTCCTGTGCTTTAAGAATCTCATCTTCCAAAACGGAGTCCAAAGCAGCTATCACAACACCTTCTTGTAAAATGTTCTCCTCTTTCTCAGCACCGACTATGGGAGAAAAACTGCGAGACAAGGCATCCGCCTTAACATTCTTAGTACCAGGGATGTAAGTAACGGAGAAATTAAACCGCGAGAAAAACAGTGCCCACCTAGCCTGACGGGCATTCAGGCGCTTGGCAGCATCAAGATATATCAGATTTTTATGATCCGTAAGAACCTGAACGGGAAATTCCGCACCTTCCAAGAAGTGGCGCCAGTGTTCAAATGCGAGTTTAATAGCCAATAATTCCCGATTACCAATATCGTAATTCAGTTCAGTCTCCGAAAATTTTTTTGAAAAAAAGGCACAGGGATGTAATCCATCCCCGTTATCCTGAGACAATACTGCGCCAACCCCAACAGAGGAAGCATCAACCTCAACCAAAAACGGCTTAGTCACATCAGGCTGCATAAGGATGGGAGCAGAGGTGAACCTCTCCTTGAGATACACAAAAGCTTCAATGGCCTCAGAAGACCACTGAACCGCATCAGCACCTTTCCTGGTGAGATCGGTCAGAGGTTTGACAATACTAGAAAATTTTTTTATGAATTTTCTGTAATAATTGGCAAAACCTAAAAACCTCTGTATCGATTTCAAACCAATAGGCCTAGGCCATTCCTGTACAGCTTGAACTTTAACCGGGTCCATCTCAAAACCTTCGCTGGAGATAATGTAACCCAAAAAACTAATTCTCTGTACAGCGAACTCACATTTCTCCAGCTTAGCAAAAAGCGAATTGTCCATTAATAACTGTAATACCTCACGTACGCTCCGCCAATGAGACTCCAGATCCGGCGAATAAATCAAAATGTCATCCAAATACACAACCACATTTTTGCCGATCAAAGGTCTAAGGATGTCATTAATAAGATTCTGAAAAAATGCAGGAGCATTAGTAAGACCAAAAGGCATAACCAGATTCTCAAAATGACCCACAGGAGTGTTAAAAGCAGTCTTCCATTCGTCACCCTCCTTCATGCGCAACAGATTGTATGCCCCCTTAAGGTCAATTTTAGAGAACCACTTGGCCCCCATTAACTGGTTAAACAGATCAGGAATCAATGGCAGTGGGTAAGGATTGCGTACAGTAATTTTGTTAATCTCACGAAAATCCAGAGAAGGACGTAAACCGCCGTCCTTTTTTTTTACAAAAAAAAATCCAACCGCCACAGGAGACTTAGAGGGCCTAATGTGACCGGCGGCCAAACTTGTCTGTATGTATTCCTCCAAAGCCTTCCTCTCAGGAATAGTAAGGTTAAATAAATGACTTTTAGGAAGAGTCGCTCCAGGGACAAATTCAATAGAACAATCATAGTCTCTATGGGGAGGCAAAACCTGCGATTCCTTCTCAGAAAAAACTCTCCAAAAATCCTGAATAGGAACAGGCAATTCTCCCCTATCCAAAGCTGCAATACGCCCGTTACAACACTTGTCATAACATTTATGGCTCCAGGATTTAATTTCACTGGTAGACCAATCCAGTACAGGATTGTGAAATTTTAACCAGGGCAATCCCAATATTACTGGAGAAGGCAAGTTATTCAAAACTACCAAATCCAATTTCTCGTGGTGAATAGTGAGAGGAAATTCACAGACCTTGAGAGTAATATTCTTCAAAGGGGAACCATCCACCATCCACCGAAACCACAGCAATGGGGGATGATAAAGGTTCGGGTTTTAAATTGAGTCTTTCCAAGAATCCCCCATCAATAACATTCAGAGTAGACCCACAATCAACAAACACCCGAAATTCCATTAATTTTTCCTGAGCAATTGTGGAAGCAGCTAAAAATACACCCTTGGAATTTAAACAGGCAATACGGGCATGACTGACCATTTTTTTTTCTTTCTTGATACGAAGCTCACAGTCTTTAATCAAATGACCAGATTTTCCGCAATAGAAACACAAGCCTTCAGAAAATCTGCGATCTTTTTCTTGAGAGCGAGGTGCCATCGCTCCAATCTCCATCGGTTCACCACTGTTAGTACACACATTCTCATAACCAGAAACTGACATAGCAGAGGATTTGCTCTCATTAACCCTTGCACGCAGTCTCCTATCCACCCGTATAGCTAATTGCATAGCCTGTTGCAAATCTTCAGGTGTAGGATAAGCAATTAGCAGGTCTTTAACCCTTTCACTGAGCCCAGCAAGAAATAGACTTTTCAGAGCAGAATCGTTCCACCCTGTTTGAGTAGACCATCGACGGAAATGAGTACAATATTTTTCCACATTACCTGATCCCTGTCTCAAACGTCTTAACTCAGTCTCAGCTGATGAGACACGATCAGGATCATCATATAATAGTCCCAAAGCAGAAAAAAAACTATCCACTGAACTGAAGCATGTATCACTAGGTTGCAAAGAAAAGGCCCACTCCTGAGGCTCTTTGCGCAAAAGTGACATTATAAACCCTATGCGCTGGGAATCATCCCCAGAGGACTTGGGTCTCAAACGAAAATACAATAAGCAAGCATTTTTAAATGAAAAAAATTCTCGGTGTTCACCAAAAAATAAATCCGGCAAACGTACCTTAGGCTCCAAGAAATGTGCTCCAGGACAGTTACTCACATGTTGACGGAGCTCAGTCACCTCCAAAGAGAGTCCCTGCAGGTGTTTAGCCAAATCCAGAACCGACACCATGATGGAACAGAAAAAATCCTTCCTTAGAGCATTTGCTGGGCTGGACTTACTGTTATGTTCTGCTACCAGAGCTAAGGAAAGAGAGGAGATCTGTCCCTACGATAGAACTCAGCTTTATCCCTACGATGTAACAGGGGACCTGATCCTGCGATCAGACCTGCTAAAGTCCTAAGCTAGTCTGTACGGAGACCTATAGATGTGGGGAAGGAATCCCTACAAGTACTAAGGACTGGGAGGAAAAAGGGACACCTCCTAACAGAAATAGTAGCAGACAGACAAACAAACAAAATATATAGAACATAGAGGTCCGTAGACCAAGCAAACTAACAGAGTTAGATACAGAGCACAGGCTAGCTAGAAAGTAGTTAAACAATGAAGTCCAGCAAAGCCAGAAGGGCGGAGCAGGATTAAATAGGCCAACAAGGTCATGTGACCAGCAAAGGAAAAAAAACCTAAGAGCAAGGTTCTAACACATTCTTTAATTCATTTTTGTTTTGCTTTTGTACATTCATTATATCTTCTTAAGACGTGATGTTATTTTATGGTATTCTAATGTGTAACTTATTTAGCTGGGTTAAAATGATTCAAAAATGATTTGAGAATATCCCCAGGACATTCTCACTTAGTATATATAGATATAGATATTATTTGAGTAACATACCATTTCTATTTTCTCTCTATTGCAGCAACAGCGAAGACTTGATCTCCTTACAATCACCAGCCCCGGTAAGTACCATTCTGAGAGAATGAACTATATTTCTATACCAATATTTAAGCAGCAAAGTGATATCTATGGGTTCATGGAGTGATGGGCTATTCATTGTTGGTGGCTTGGAATCTGATATCATTGATAATACAATATCGTTATTGTGTATAATTATTGACTACTGCTTTCCAGCTCATATCCTAAATTCAATACTCTGACACTATTGAAAACTATTTTGGTTGTTAAGGGGGTCTTCTTGGACTAGTTAATTGACATTCTTAGGATTGACCATAAATTTCAGATTGGTGGTGGTCCAACTCTAAGCACCCCCTACATACCTGTCTGGCATTACGGCTCAACCCTACATAAAAGATATGCATATTTTTTTGCACAGAATATTTTGTATTGTTTGTTTGCTTCTTAAGTGGAAAGTTAAGCAACTTTATATATGGTGTTCATTAAAAAAAATATTGCTGCTTTAGAGTGTCTGTAAGTCCTTTATCTAGCTGAGTGGTTTAACAAAAATGTTACAAATCCAACAGAGTTACTGCTTCTGGTTCTGATGGCTGTCTCTTCTTTCCCTTCTCTTAGTGTTAGAGATTGCAGAGTGTTCATTGTAAAAAAAAAATAAGCAACCAGCAATAGCAAGTTCAATTCGGTGTGTCAGAGTGGTCTCACACTCTCAAAAATCTCATATAAATTGAAACACTATGTACTTTAGGTAGTAAATAAAATATTGGGACTCTAGGATTATCAATGGACAACATTTTTTTCCCAACAAGCTGTCTATAATGGCAGATTTTTCACCTTCATCCAGGATAGAGTAAATTTCAGCCTTGACAAAAATGTACGAGTTTCTCCTGTGGATCTACCGCAATGTCCATTTAAGGTAGCAATATCAACCAAAAGTGAACTACTTTTTTTTCATATATCCTTGCTGAACTGTATTTGTGCACTTTGTTTGATAAAAAATATTTCTATTTGACGAATACATTTATCAGGTGTTTCAATTGATAAGAGATAGCTGAGTGGACAGGTGTGGACAGGGGAGAAAGCATGTACAGTCTTCAGCAGGGCCAAGAAAAGAAGGAGATAGGCACATGAAGAGGAAATAAGTAGAGATGAGCGTTGTTCTACTCGAACTGTTCGCCAATCTCAAATTCGAGCTGTTTTGGGCGGTGTTCGAGCCGTACGGCGAACACGAACAATTTGAGAAAAATTCGGCTGTTCGAGGTTATGTTCGATAACTGTTCGTGCACCAAAATCATAACTGGATTTTTTTCTCAGTAATGATGAAAATTAATGTTAATACGCAGTTTGAGTGTACAGCGGGGTGGGGGGAGGGGCAGGGGATGGATCTCTGCAGGAATAATGAAGATCTCCATTTTTTTTTCTCTTTCCGCATTTGCAGTGGGGAGGTGCAGTCTGTCAGCCTATCAGCAGCGCACACACGGAGCGAACTGCTGTTTTTCACACAAGCAAGGGCATGTGTCATTGGCAGTGTATGTCACATGTCCTTCCCCTATAAGACCAAGCCATTTTCCCCGTCGCCACCATTTTCTCACTGCTGCAGCTGCGTGTTAGACGGCACCGCTGTTGCTGTGTGTGCTATACCTTGTTAATTTCAAGCCAATTTTCGCACAAATCTACAGATAGCTTGGGAGTAGGGAATAGTTGTGATTGCAGTCCTTTTAAGGACTAGGTTACAGCATTTCCTACACTTTTATCAGGCAGGTCTGTGCTCTTAAATAGATAGATTGTGGGAGTAAAGACTAATTGTAATTGCAGTCCTTTTCAGGACTAGGTTACATCAGTTCCTATCAGTTTTTGCCAGGCAGGTCTGTGCCAGTGCTGTGCAAGTTTTTTTCACAGCATTTGGCTGAATCTAGCAAAGCTAATCCTTTTTGGCCTATTGCAGAGTGTGTTAGTCAGTGGAGTAGCCTATCTGTGTTGCAAGATATACCACCTGTGTATAGAATACCAATTTTTTTACTGCACCTAGTGAAGTAAAATTTTTTGGGCATAGCATCATTCTATTAGTCCATCTATACTGACCTCCATCAGGTTGCAAATTGAATATAACTTTTTTCTGCATCTAGCTCTGAAAAAATATTTGGGCTTCTAGCAGTGTGTGGGACTTGTTCTATTAGTCCATCTATACTGACCTCCATCAGGTTGCAAACTGAATATAATTTTTTTCTGCATCTAGCTCTGAAAAAATATTTGGCCTTCTAGCAGTGTGTGGGACTTTCTCTATTAGTCCATCTACACTGACCTCCATCAGGTTGCAAATTAAAAATAATTTTTTTCTGCATCTAGATCTGAAAAAATATTTGGCCTTCTAGCAGTGTGTGGGACTTTCTCTTTTAGTCCATCTATACTGACCTCCATCAGGTTGCAAATTAAAAATAATTTTTATCTGCATCTACCTCTGAAAAAATACAGTTATATGAAAAAGTTTGGGCACCCCTATTAATCTTAAGCTTAATGTTTTATAAAAATTGGTGTTTTTGCAACAGCTATTTCAGTTTGATATATGTAATAACTGTTGGACACAGTAATGTTTCTGCCTTGAAATGAGGTTTATTGTACTAACAGAAAATGTGCAATCTGCATTCAAACAAAATTTGACAGGTGCATAAGTATGGGCATCCTTATCATTTTCTTGTTTTAAATACTCCTACCTACTTTTTACTGACTTACTAAAGCACTTTTTTTGGTTTTGTAACCTCATTGAGCTTTGAACTTCATAGACAGGTGTATGCAATCATGAGAAAAGCTACTTAAAGTGGCCACTTGCAAGTTGTTCTCATGTTTAAATCTCCTCTGAAGAGTGGCATCATGGGCTCCTCAAAACAACTGTCAAATGATCTGAAAACAAAGATTATTCAACATAGTTGTTCAGGGGAAGGTTAAAAAAAGCTGTCTCAGAGATTTAACCTGTCAGTTTCCACTGTGAGGAACATAGTAAGGAAATGGAAGAACACAGGGACAGTTCTTGTTAAGGCCAGAAGTGGCAGGCCAAGAAAAACATCAGAAAGGGAGAGAAGAAGAATGGTGAGATCAGTCAAGGACAATCCTCAGACCACCTCCAGACAGCTGCAGCATCAACTTGCTGCAGATGGTGTCACTGTGCATCGGTCAACTATACAATGCACTTTGCACAAGGAGAAGCTGTATGGGAGAGTGATGCGAAAGAAGCCGTTTCTGCAAGCACGCCACAAACAGAGTCGGCTGAGGTATGGAAAAGCACATTTGGAGAAGCCAATTTCTTTTTGGAAGAAGGTCCTGTGGACTGATGAAACCAAGATTGAGTTGTTTGGTCATACAAAAAGGCATTATGCATGGCGGCAAAAAAACACAGCATTCCAAGAAAAACACTTGCTACCCACAGTAAAATTTGGTGGAGGTTCCATCATGCTTTGGGGCTGCGTGGCCAAAGCCGGCACCGGGAATCTTGTTAAAGTTGAGGGACGCATGGATTCCACTCAGTATCAGCAGATTCTTGACAATAATGTTCAAGAATCAGTGATAAAGTTGAAGTTATGCAGGGGATGGATCTTTCAGCAAGACAATGATCCAAAACACCGCTCCAAATCTTCTCAGGCATTCATGCAGAGGAACAATTACAATGTTCTGGAATGGCCATCCCAGTCCCCAGACCTGAATATCATTGAACATCTGTGGGATCATTTGAAGAGGGCTGTCCATGCTCGGTGACCATCAAACTTAACTGAACTGGAATTGTTTTGTAAAGAGGAATGGTCAAAAATACCTTCATCCAGGATCCAGGAACTCATTAAAATCTACAGGAAGCGACTAGAAGCTGTTATTTTTGCAAAAGGAGGATCTACTAAATATTAATGTCACTTTTCTGGTGAGGTGCCCATACTTATGCACCTGTCAAATTTTGCTTGAATGCAGATTGCACATTTTCTGTTAGTATAATAAACCTCATTTCAAGTCAGAAACATTACTGTGTCCAACAGTTATTACATATATCAAACTGAAATAGCTGTTGCAAAAACACCAATTTTTATAAAACATTAAGCTTAAGATTAATAGGGGTGCCCAAACTTTTTCATATAACTGTATGTGGGCTTCTAGCTGTGTGTGGGACTTGTTCTATTAGTCCATCTATACTGACCTCCATCAGGTTGCAAACTGAATATAATTTTTTTCTGCATCTAGCTCTGAAAAAATATTTGGCCTTCTAGCAGTGTGTGGGACTTTCTCTATTAGTCCATCTATACTGACCTCCATCAGGTTGCAAACTGAATATATTTTTTTTCTGCATCTACCTCTGAAAAAATATTGGGCTTCCAGCTGTGTGTGGGACTTGTTCTATTAATCCATCTATACAGACCTCCATCAGGTTGCAAACTGAATATATTTTTTTCTGCATCTACCTCTGAAAAAATATTGGGCTTCTAGCTGTGTGTGGGACTTGTTCTATTAATCCATCTATACAGGCCTCCATCAGGTTGCAAACTGAATATAATTTTTTTCTGCATCTAGCTCTGAAAAAATATTTGGCCTTCTAGCAGTGTGTGGGACTTTCTCTATTAGTCCATCTATACTGACCTCCATCAGGTTGCAAATTAAAAATAATTTTTATCTGCATCTAGCTCTGAAAAAATATTTGGCCTTCTAGCAGTGTGTGGGACTTTCTCTATTAGTCCATCTATACTGACCTCCATCAGGTTGCAAACTGAATATATTTTTTTTCTGCATCTACCTCTGAAAAAATATTGGGCTTCTAGCTGTGTGTGGGACTTGTTCTATTAATCCATCTATACAGACCTCCATCAGGTTGCAAACTGAATATAATTTTTTTCTGCATCTAGCTCTGAAAAAATAGTTGGCCTTCTAGCAGTGTTTGGGACTTTCTCTATTAGTCCATCTATACTGACCTCCATCAGGTTGCAAATTAAAAATAATTTTTATCTGCATCTAGCTCCGAAAAAATAATTGGCCTTCTAGCAGTGTGTGGGACTTTCTCTATTAGTCCATCTATACTGACCTCCATCAGGTTGCAAACTGAATACAATTTTTTTCTGCATCTAGCTCTGAAAAAATATTTGGCCTTCTAGTAGTGTGTGGGACTTTCTCTATTAGTCCATCTATACTGACCTCCATCAGGTTGCAAATTAAAAATAATTTTTATCTGCATCTAGCTCTGAAAAAATATTTGGCCTTCTAGCAGTGTGTGGGACTTTCTCTATTAGTGCATCTATACTGACCTCCATCAGGTTGCAAATTAAAAATAATTTTTATCTGCATCTACCTCTGAAAAAATATTTGGGCTTCTAGCTGTGTGTGGGACTTGTTCTATTAATCCATCTATACTGACCTCCATCAGGTTGCAAACTGAATATAATTTTTTTCTGCATCTAGCTCTGAAAAAATATTTGGCCTTCTAGCAGTGTGTGGGACTTTCTCTATTAGTCCATCTATACTGACCTCCATCAGGTTGCAAATTAAAAATAATTTTTATCTGCATCTAGTTCTGAAAAAATATTTGGCCTTCTAGCAGTGTTTGGGACTTTCTCTATTAGTCCATCTATACTGACCTCCATCAGGTTGCAAATTAAAAATAATTTTTATCTGCATCTAGCTCTGAAAAAATATTTGGCCTTCTAGCAGTGTGTGGGACTTTCTCTATTAGTCCATATATACTGACCTCCATCAGGTTGCAAACTAAAAATATTTTTATCTGCTTCTACCTCTGAAAAAATATTTGGGCTTCTAGCTGTGTGTGGGACTTGTTCTATTAGTCCATCTATACTGACCTCCATCAGGTTGCAAACTGAATATAATTTTTTTCTGCATCTAGCTCTGAAAAAATATTTGGCCTTCTAGCAGTGTGTGGGACTTTCTCTATTAGTCCATCTATACTGACCTCCATCAGGTTGCAAACTGAATATAATTTTTTTCTGCATCTACCTCTGAAAAAATATTTGGGTTTCTAGCAGTGTGTGGGACTTGTTCTATTAGTCCACCTATACTGACCTCCATCAGGTTGCAAATTCAAAATAATTTTTTGTCTGCATCTAGCTCTGAAAAAATATTTGGCCTTCTAGCAGTGTGTGGGACTTTCTCTATTAGTCCATCTATACTGACCTCCATCAGGTTGCAAACTGAATATAATTTTTTTCTGCATCTAGCTCTGAAAAAATATTTGGCCTTCTAGCAGTGTGTGGGACTTTCTCTATTAGTCCATCTATACTGACCTCCATCAGGTTGCAAACTGAATATATTTTTTTCTGCATCTACCTCTGAAAAAATATTGGGCTTCTAGCTGTGTGTGGGACTTGTTCTATTAATCCATCTATACAGACCTCCATCAGGTTGCAAACTGAATATATTTTTTTTCTGCATCTACCTCTGAAAAAATATTGGGCTTCTAGCTGTGTGTGGGACTTGTTCTATTAATCCATCTATACAGACCTCCATCAGGTTGCAAACTGAATATAATTTTTTTCTGCATCTAGCTCTGAAGAAATATTTGGCCTTCTAGCAGTGTGTGGGACTTTCTCTATTAGTCCATCTATACTGACCTCCATCAGGTTGCAAACTGAATATATTTTTTTTCTGCATCTACCTCTGAAAAAATATTGGGCTTCTAGCTGTGTGTGGGACTTGTTCTATTAAGCCATCTATACAGACCTCCATCAGGTTGCAAACTGAATATATTTTTTTTCTGCATCTACCTCTGAAAAAATATTGGGCTTCTAGCTGTGTGTGGGACTTGTTCTATTAATCCATCTATACAGACCGCCATCAGGTTGCAAACTGAATATAATTTTTTTCTGCATCTAGCTCTGAAAAAATAGTTGGCCTTCTAGCAGTGTGTGGGACTTTCTCTATTAGTCTATCTATACTGACCTCCATCAGGTTGCAAATTAAAAATAATTTTTATCTGCATCTAGCTCTGAAAAAATATTTGGCCTTCTAGCAGTTTGTGGGACTTTCTCTATTAGTCCATCTATACTGACCTCCATCAGGTTGCAAACTGAATATATTTTTTTTCTGCATCTACCTCTGAAAAAATATTGGGCTTCTAGCTGTGTGTGGGACTTGTTCTATTAATCCATCTATACAGACCTCCATCAGGTTGCAAACTGAATATATTTTTTATCTGCATCTACCTCTGAAAAAATATTGGGCTTCTAGCTGTGTGTGGGACTTGTTCTATTAATCCATCTATACAGACCTCCATCAGGTTGCAAACTGAATATATTTTTTATCTGCATCTACCTCTGAAAAAATATTGGGCTTCTAGATGTGTGTGGGACTTGTTCTATTAATCCATCTATACAGACCTCCATCAGGTTGCAAACTGAATATAATTTTTTTCTGCATCTAGCTCTGAAAAAATAGTTGGCCTTCTAGCAGTGTGTGGGACTTTCTCTATTAGTCCATCTATACTGACCTCCATCAGGTTGCAAATTAAAAATAATTTGTATCTGCATCTAGCTCTGAAAAAATATTTGGCCTTCTAGCAGTGTGTGGGACTTTCTCTATTAGTCCATCTATACTGACCTCCATCAGGTTGCAAATTAAAAATAATTTTTATCTGCATCTACCTCTGAAAAAATATTTGGGCTTCTAGCTGTGTGTGGGACTTGTTCTATTAGTCCATCTATACTGACCTCCATCAGGTTGCAAACTGAATATAATTTTTTTCTGCATCTAGCTCTGAAAAAATATTTGGCCTTCTAGTAGTGTGTGGGACTTTCTCTATTAGTCCATCTATACTGACCTCCATCAGGTTGCAAATTAAAAATAATTTTTATCTGCATCTAGCTCTGAAAAAATATTTGGCCTTCTAGCAGTGTGTGGGACTTTCTCTATTAGTCCATCTATACTGACCTCCATCAGGTTGCAAATTAAAAATAATTTTTATCTGCTTCTACCTCTGAAAATATATTTGGGCTTCTAGCTGTGTGTGGGACTTGTTCTATTAGTCCATCTATACTGACCTCCATCAGGTTGCAAACTGAATATAATTTTTTTCTGCATCTAGCTCTGAAAAAATATTTGGCCTTCTAGCAGTGTGTGGGACTTTCTCTACTAGTCCATCTATACTGACCTCCATTAGGTTGCAAACTGAATATATTTTTTTTCTGCATCTACCTCTGAAAAAATATTGGGCTTCTAGCTGTGTGTGGGACTTGTTCTATTAATCCATCTATACAGACCTCCATCAGGTTGCAAACTGAATATATTTTTTTTCTGCATCTACCTCTGAAAAAATATTGGGCTTCTAGCTGTGTGTGGGACTTGTTCTATTAATCCATCTATACAGACCTCCATCAGGTTGCAAACTTAATATAATTTTTTTCTGCATCTAGCTCTGAAAAAATATTTGGCCTTCTAGCAGTGTGTGGGACTTTCTCTATTAGTCCATCTATACTGACCTCCATCAGGTTGCAAACTGAATATATATTTTTTCTGCATCTACCTCTGAAAAAATATTGGGCTTCTAGCTGTGTGTGGGACTTGTTCTATTAATCCATCCATACAGACCTCCATCAGGTTGCAAACTGAATATATTTTTTTTCTGCATCTACCTCTGAAAAAATATTGGGCTTCTAGCTGTGTGTGGGACTTGTTCTATTAATCCATCTATACAGACCGCCATCAGGTTGCAAACTGAATATAATTTTTTTCTGCATCTAGCTCTGAAAAAATAGTTGGCCTTCTGGCAGTGTGTGGGACTTTCTCTATTAGTCCATCTATACTGACCTCCATCAGGTTGCAAATTAAAAATAATTTTTATCTGCATCTAGCTCTGAAAAAATATTTGGCCTTCTACCAGTGTGTGGGACTTTCTCTATTAGTCCATCTATACTGACCTCCATCAGGTTGCAAACTGAATATATTTTTTTTCTGCATCTACCTCTGAAAAAATATTGGGCTTCTAGCTGTGTGTGGGACTTGTTCTATTAATCCATCTATACAGACCTCCATCAGGTTGCAAACTGAATATATTTTTTATCTGCATCTACCTCTGAAAAAATATTGGGCTTCTAGATGTGTGTGGGACTTGTTCTATTAATCCATCTATACAGACCTCCATCAGGTTGCAAACTGAATATAATTTTTTTCTGCATCTACCTCTGAAAAAATAGTTGGCCTTCTAGCAGTGTGTGGGACTTTCTCTATTAGTCCATCTATACTGACCTCCATCAGGTTGCAAATTAAAAATAATTTTTATCTGCATCTACCTGTGAAAAAATATTTGGGCTTCTAGCTGTGTGTGGGACTTGTTCTATTAGTCCATCTATACTGACCTCCATCAGGTTGCAAACTGAATATAATTTTTTTCTGCATCTAGCTCTGAAAAAATATTTGGCCTTCTAGTAGTGTGTGGGACTTTCTCTATTAGTCCATCTATACTGACCTCCATCAGGTTGCAAATTAAAAATAATTTTTATCTGCATCTAGCTCTGAAAAAATATTTGGCCTTCTAGCAGTGTATGGGACTTTCTCTATTAGTCCATCTATACTGACCTCCATCAGGTTGCAAATTAAAAATAATTTTTATCTGCATCTACCTCTGAAAAAATATTTGGGCTTCTAGCTGTGTGTGGGACTTGTTCTATTAATCCATCTATACTGACCTCCATCAGGTTGCAAACTGAATATAATTTTTTTCTGCATCTAGCTCTGAAAAAATATTTGGCCTTCTAGCAGTGTGTGGGACTTTCTCTATTAGTCCATCTATACTGACCTCCATCAGGTTGCAAATTAAAAATAATTTTTATCTGCATCTAGCTCTGAAAAAATATTTGGCCTTCTAGCAGTGTGTGGGACTTTCTCTATTAGTCCATCTATACTGACCTCCATCAGGTTGCAAATTAAAAATAATTTTTATCTGCATCTAGCTCTGAAAAAATATTTGGCCTTCTAGCAGTGTGTGGGACTTTCTCTATTAGTCCATCTATACTGACCTCCATCAGGTTGCAAATTAAAAATAATTTTTATCTGCTTCTACCTCTGAAAATATATTTGGCCTTCTAGCTGTGTGTGGGACTTGTTCTATTAGTCCATCTATACTGACCTCCATCAGGTTGCAAACTGAATATAATTTTTTTCTGCATCTAGCTCTGAAAAAATATTTGGCCTTCTAGCAGTGTGTGGGACTTTCTCTATTAGTCCATCTATACTGACCTCCATCAGGTTGCAAATTAAAAATAATTTTTATCTGCATCTAGCTCTGAAAAAATATTTGGCCTTCTAGCAGTGTGTGGGACTTTCTCTATTAGTCCATCTATACTGACCTCCATCAGGTTGCAAATTAAAAATAATTTTTATCTGCATCTAGCTCTGAAAAAATATTTGGCCTTCTAGCAGTGTGTGGGACTTTCTCTATTAGTCCATCTATACTGACCTCCATCAGGTTGCAAATTAAAAATAATTTTTATCTGCTTCTACCTCTGAAAATATATTTGGCCTTCTAGCTGTGTGTGGGACTTGTTCTATTAGTCCATCTATACTGACCTCCATCAGGTTGCAAACTGAATATAATTTTTTTCTGCATCTAGCTCTGAAAAAATATTTGGCCTTCTAGCAGTGTGTGGGACTTTCTCTATTAGTCCATCTATACTGACCTCCATCAGGTTGCAAACTGAATATAATTTTTTTCTGCATCTACCTCTGAAAAAATATTTGGGCTTCTAGCAGTGTGTGGGACTTGTTCTATTAGTCCACCTATACTGACCTCCATCAGGTTGCAAATTCAAAATAATTTTTTGTCTGCATCTAGCTCTGAAAAAATATTTGGCCTTCTAGCAGTGTGTGGGACTTTCTCTATTAGTCCATCTATACTGACCTCCATCAGGTTGCAAACTGAATATATTTTTTTTCTGCATCTACCTCTGAAAAAATATTTGGGCTTCTAGCTGTGTGTGGGACTTGTTCTATTAGTCCATCTATACTGACCTCCATCAGGTTGCAAATCGAATATAATTTTTTTCTCCATCTAACCCAGCCAATAGTTTTGGCCTAATACCACAGTTTGGCCACTCAGCTCTGCTCGGTTCCCATCCATTGTTTTTTTGTGCAAACAACTCCAGAGTTGTGAATTAGTTAACCACCAAAATGAGTGGAAAAAGGCCTGCTGCTGGTGGAAAGGGGAATAGGCGTGTTGGGAAGGGGAAAAAAGGTTGTGTCCGTGGGGTAGGTGTTAAAGCAACATTAACATCTGCAGAAGAAAGACCATCTTCCAGCCAAACTAAAATGTCTACTTCTTTTAGCGGACAATGTGATAAGATCCCTTTCTTACGGCCACGCCAATCGCTACAAATTCCAGATGAGGCACAAAAACAGCAGGTGCTTCAACGAATATCAAGTGCTACTTTAAGTGGGCTCTCCTCCACATCAACTTCAACATCACAAATACTCCAGTCCTCAAAGGTGTCACCCCAATCGCACTTGCTTCCTCACAGCTCCCAAATCTCCAGCTGCCCGTCTGAGTATGAGGTAGAACAGATGGTTGAGTCTGCAGAGCTGTTTACTCATACTATAGCCTGGGAATCAGAGGTCGACTCCAGCGCTTCTGTGAATCCAGACGAGGAAATGATCTGCACTGATGCCCAGAATCTTTATGAGTCGGATCCAGGACCAGACGCAGAAGGTTCTGACCATAATGTAGACCCTCATTCCCAAACTGTAACTCCTGTTGGTGGAGACAATGAGGAAGACGATGATGAGACTCAAATACCTGATTGGAGCGACAACTTTAGTTTTTTGTCAGGGCAGGAACAGGTTGGCTCTGAGGACGACGGGTGTGATAACGCACAGGGTGATGATGATGAGGTTGGAGATCCCACTTACTGTCAACCCACAGTCAGCCAAGAGATGAGGTCAGCAGAGGAGGTGGAGGAAGATGCTAGTGACGACGAGGTCAGGTTGCGCCTTCCTGGACAGAGACGTAGTACTGGAAGCACGTCAACAACTGCATCCTCAAACACAACTCTGCCTCTCACCACAAGTCGTGGTGGCTCTTCAGGTCGCATGGGTGCTAAGCCTTGCATAGCCTGGGCATTTTTTCAGATCGATAAAGATGACCCAACTCGTGTTAACTGTAACATTTGTCAGCAAAAGCTAAGTAGAGGCCAAAAAATACATAGTTTGAGTACTTCATGCATGAACCGGCACATGGACATGAAGCATAAGTTGCAGTGGGAAGCTCAGTGTGCTACAATGCGGCCTAGCCGGCCGGGCCAACCACCGTCTGCCATATCTTGTGCATCCGCGGCCTCTTCATCCTCTGTGACTGGGGGGACAGCAGTCACACCTGTTTTGGGGCGCAGACCTGCCACCTCTTAACCCGCAACAGCCAGCGTGATTGGCAGGTCATCATTTTCTTTGGAGGTGGTAACACCAGCTGGTGTTGAGCGCTGTCCGACATCGATAGCACCACCTTTGGATCAAGGCAACCTAACATGTCCGCCTGCATCTTCCTCACAGACCGGCAGTTTGCCGGGGACACCCTTATCAACCCCGTCTAAGCACAATAGCCAGCCCTCGGTCCCTCAGATGTGGACAAGTAAAAGACCATTTCCTCCTAGCCATGAGAAAGCTAAGAGGTTGAATTTCACCATCTGCAAGCTCTTGGCTACAGAAATGCTGCCTTTCCGCCTGGTGGACACAGAGGATTTTCGAGACCTTATGTCCGTCGCAGTGCCCCAGTACCAGATGCCCAGTCGGCACTACTTCTCAAAGAAAGGTGTGCCTGCGCTCCACCAGCATGTCGCACACAACATCACCGCTTCTTTGAGAAACTCTGTGTGTGACAGGGTGCATTTCACCACAGACACTTGGACGAGTAGGCATGGACAGGGGCGTTACATGTCGCTGACTGGGCACTGGGTAACTATGGTGACAGCAGGACAAGGGGCTGCTGTCCAAGTCTTGCCATCCCCACGAGTTGTGCGTCAATCCTCTTTATGTCAAAGTTCCTCCACTGCTTCTGCCTCCTCAACCTCCTCTCGGTCTTCCACCTGCACCCAAAGCCTGTCTGGTCATGCCACAAGCTTTCTAACTGTGCAGAAGGGATCCTGCACACCTCCTTACTATGCTGGCAGTAGGGCTCAACGTCATCAGGCGGTTTTTACTTTGAAATGTCTGGGAAATGTGAGTCACACAGCTGAGGAGTTGTGGTCAGCTCTGGAGAACCAATTTCATGAATGGTTGTCTCCACTGGACCTGAAACCAGGGAAGGCCGTGTGCGACAATGCTGCAAAAGTGGGTGCGGCCCTTCGCCGGGGCAATGTCACACACGTGCCTTGTATGGCTCACGTGTTGAACCTGGTTGTCCAGCAATTTTTAGCCCACTATCCCAGACTAGATGGCCTTCTGCAGAGGGCACGGTCGCTGTGTGCTCACTTCCGCCGTTCGCATCCCGCAGCTCAGCGACTTACATCCCTACAGAAGTCGTTGGGCCTGCCACTTCACCGGCTAAAATGCGATGTGCCTACCCGGTGGAATTCAACTCTGCACATGTTGCAGCGACTGTGGCAGCACCGACAAGCCCTGGTGCAATACGTTCTGACGTATAGCCTGGGCCAACGAGATCCAGAGGTGGGGCAAATCACGCTGGAGGAGTGGTCTCAGATCAGGGACCTATGCACCCTTCTGCACAGTTTTGAAATGGCGACGAAGATGTTTAGTGCTGACGATGCCATTATCAGCATGACTATTCCGGTGATTTACATGCTGGAGCACATGTTAAACAGAATTCGGAGTCAGGTGGTGGCACAAGAGGAGGTGGAGGAAGTAGAGGAGGAGGAGTTGTATGCGGAAGGGCTAACATCTGCAAGGTCCAGACGGTCGGCAGCACCAAGGCGGCAGGCATGTGAGGGTGGGGGAGATGGTTTTACCAGGGCGCATGGTAGCAGCCAAACTAGTGAGGAAGGTGCAGGAGCCCAGGAAGAAATGGAGGACGAACTGATGGAAGACTCATCAGATGAGGGAGACCTTGATCACAACATCACCGCTTCTTTGAGAAACTCTGTGTGTGACAGGGTGCATTTCACCACAGACACTTGGACGAGTAGGCATGGACAGGGGCGTTACATGTCGCTGACTGGGCACTGGGTAACTATGGTGACAGCAGGACAAGGGGCTGCTGTCCAAGTCTTGCCGTCCCCACGAGTTGTGCGTCAATCCTCTTTATGTCAAAGTTCCTCCACTGCTTCTGCCTCCTCAACCTCCTCTCGGTCTTCCACCTGCACCCAAAGCCTGTCTGGTCATGCCACAAGCTTTCTAACTGCGCAGAAGGGATCTTGCACACCTCCTTACTATGCTGGCAGTAGGGCTCAACGTCATCAGGCGGTTTTTACTTTGAAATGTCTGGGAAATGTGAGTCACACAGCTGAGGAGTTGTGGTCAGCTCTGGAGAAGCGGCTCTCCACTGATAATGTAGACAGACTCACGTTCATAAAGATGAACAAATCATGGATCCGAAACGACTTTTCTACCCCTGTGTCATCCTGGGGAGAGTAAAAGCTTGATGATTGGTTAAAATCACCCTACCAACCATTTTAAGCTTTCAAATTACTAATCATGTTTATCTGTATCTTGGCTGGAAAATAATTTGGGCTTTGTAGCAGTGTGCAGCACTGATTCTATTAGGCCATCTATAATAAGCTCCACCAGATTTAAAATTACTAATCATGTTTATCTGTATCTTGGCGGGAAAATAATTTGGGCTTTGTAGCAGTGTGCAGCACTGATCCTATTAGGCCATCTATACTAAGCTCCACCAGATTTAAAATTAATAATAATTTTTAGCTGCATCTAGCCCGGAAAATAATTTTGGGGCTCCGAGATGCGCAAGACACATAAGTGCCTTCTTGCTGCACTACCTGCAACATGACCCTCATATTGTTAGAATTCGAAGTAATCATGACTACTGGGTTGCCACACTCTTAGATCCCCCAAACTTTTCGATCAACCTTTTCATTTTAATAAAGACCAAAAAAATTGTCATTTTTGAAATTATAAGCATTAGCAGGTTATTAGAAACTGAAATCAAACAGTTTTCAACTCAAAACTTTATTCTAGGTGATGTTACATTTTCACATAGGACCCCTTGTTCGAAAGGAGCTTCTGAACTCTCTCGTCCATTGAATTTGTCAGGTTTTGGATGGTTTCTGCTTCAATTGTTTTGCATGAGGACAGAATACCCTCCCAGAGGTGTTGCTTAGATGTGAACTGCCTCCCGCCATCATAGACACTCCTTTTGATGATGCTCCAGAGGTTCTGAATGGGGTAGAGGTCAGGGGAGCATGGGGGTCACACCA
Source organism: Phyllobates terribilis (assembly GCF_046119375.1). Taxonomy (NCBI): domain Eukaryota; kingdom Metazoa; phylum Chordata; class Amphibia; order Anura; family Dendrobatidae; genus Phyllobates; species Phyllobates terribilis. Next base: position 150,939,667 of record NW_027362768.1, read on the forward strand.
TAAGTTTGTCCCCTTTTATGCCCATATCAGCCAGAGATGCAGATGTTTTATGTGCAGCATGAGATGGTGCATTATCATGCAAAAAAATGATCTTGCTGTGAAATACACGGTTCTTCTTCTTGAACCATGGCAGGAAGTGCTGTTTGAGAAAATCCACATACATTATGGAGTTCATCTTTAGCGCCTTCAGGGATCCTAAAGGGGCCGACAATCTCTCTCCCCATGATTCCAGCCCAAAACATTACTCCACCTCCTCCTTGTTGGCGCTGTAGCCGTGTTTGCGTGGGGTGTCCATCAACCAGCCATCCTCCACTCCATCCATCTGGACCATCGAGCGCTGCACGGCACTCATCCGTGAACAAAACAGTTTTGAAATCAGTCTTCATGTAATGTTTAGCCCACTGGAGCCGTTTCTGCTTGTGTGAAGTGGATAGAGGAGGTCGACAGGATGGCGTATGCACAGCTGCAAACCTCTGAAGGACCCTGCATCTTGTTGTTCGGGGGACGTTGGAGGCACCAGCAGCTTCAAAAACTTGTCTGCTGCTATGACAAGGCTTTTTTGCCGCTGCTCTTTTAACCTGACATAATTGCCTGTAGGAAAGAGTCCTCAATTTGCCCTTATCAGCACGCACACGTGTGTACTGTGAATCAGCTACATACTTCTTGATTGCCAAGACACTTCATCCTGATCATCGCACAATGTTGATTGTAGTCATGCCTTGACCTAAACACTCCACAATTTGTTGCTTCTCAGCAGCCGACACATCCTTTTTCTTTCCCATTTTGGCAGAAAATGTAGGCTGCTTAATAATGTGAGACAGCCTTCTTAAGTAGTCTTGCCTTTCATTGGACACACCTGCCAAACTAATTAGCACAGGTGTCTGCAATTGCTTACAGTGATATAAAGAGCCCTGACACACATCACCATCAATGAGTTTAACTGACAAACAAACAAATTCTTCCCTTATCACTCCTAAACACTTTTTGCATAATAATTTGGAACACAGTGTACATGTGCTTTTCCACAAAACACCAGTGGTTCACGTAGTGAATCTTACAGTTCTAACTTGCCAACCGTGGTCTGTATGGAGTTGTTCAATAAAGGGCCCAAAATTAAGATAACATAGATGGGAGAGGTCTCTATGAATAGGAATTCCTAAGTATTTGATACCCTGTGAGGGCCAGGCAAAGGGAAAGTTGGACTGGATGGAATCCTATATGGATTTGGGGAGGGAGACATCGAGGGCCTCAGACTTCGCTGCATTGATTTTAAAATTTGACCATGTAACAAAGTGATCTATTTCAGCCATAACAGCATGGATGGATATATGTGATTGAGTGATATATACTAGGACATCATCAGCAAATAGAGAGCACTTGTACTCGGTGCCTCCCACCTCAATCCACCTAATATTGGGGTTATGGCGAATTGATGAGAGCAGGTGCTCCGTCACTAGGATGTATAAGAGAGGGGACAGAGGACATCCCTGCCTTGTCCCATTGGTGATTGTGAAAGGAGATGAAAATGTTCTGATGCACCCCCTGGGCCTTGGGACACCCGGAGCCGGACCCTTTTTGGTGGATGCTGGTGGTTGTAGTCTTCGTGGCGGCGACCCGGTTCCGTGGCTCAGGGTGGTCAAACCAGTGGCGGAACTATTTATGTGGTTTTGATGTTTAAATGTCCGACTACGCCACCCGTGGATTGCGGTCAGAGTGAACCGCCGCTGCAGGGCAGAGCGCTGAGGCTGGTGTTGTGGGTGCAGCAGAGCGTAGCATAACTCCCCACGGGAGGAGTATAGCCTCAGGGCAGTGTATGCGGAGGATGGGGGTGATGGTGCAGGGCAGCAGCAGTAACGACACGGAGTCAGTGATGCAGTCCAGGGCCTTTACTCACAGTTCTTATTATCCAGACCACGTCTGCAGGTAACGGCTGCCCACGTCGTACTGTGCTCACCAGGTGAGGGGCTCAGACAACGCCCAGATAACTTTGGAGCGCTTCACAGGACCCCCTTTGTGTGTCCTTTGTCTGGCCTTTCTTACCAACCCTTCTGTCCGGCTGCCTCGGGCCTCCTCTTGGTAAACTTGGCGCCAGTTTCCCTGACCCTATGTGGTGCCTTCCTAGCGGGTGTAGCGAGGGGCTGCGCCACATAAAATGTCAGAGCCTCCGGTTTCTAGCTGAGGGTCGTTTCCTGCCTCCACTAGTTTCGGGGACCGGTCTCCCCCTTTGGCCTGATCCCTCCACGCAGGTGGATTCGGGCGTGCGGTGGCGACTCGCCCGTCCGCACCCCTGGGATCCCTTCATTCCTCGTTCCTGGAGCCTTCTCCGCTCCTCTTCCTTCCTTCTCCCTCTTCCAGGCCTGGGCCTCTGTTACTAGGCCCACCTCCGGAGCAGAGCTCATGCAGAGCCCCTGCTCCCTGCCACTTCTGCTCAGACTTCTCTGCACTGAACTAAGATGGTGCCCACCTTTTATACTCCCTTCTCAATGCACCCAGGAACTGCTTCCTCCCTGCTCCTGCACTACAGGGTTCCCCTTCCTCAGTGTTCCCTCCCCCCACTCCAGCCAGGGACAGGGACTGTCGTGCCCATCTCAGAGGCATATTGGTCGCCCTGCCCCACGGCAATGTGGTGTAATGCATGCAGGTGTCGGGTCCTGATCCACACTCCATCCTTACCTGAGAGTGAGATATCACACCTCTGGGTGAGGTGCAATGCCTCTGTAGCAACCGAGCCCTCAGGGTGCTACAGTTCCATTTATCTTCAGCCTAGGTGACGTATTGTGATACAGGGCCGTGATTTTGTCTATAAAAGGGTCCCCTAGACCCCTACCCCAAGCTTTTTAAGAGAATCATATATGGCGTGCCAGGAGACTCTATGGAATGCTTTCTCAGCATCCAACGAGAGTATCTACTTACAAATTTTTAACTGCATCTAGCCCAGGAAATACTTTGTGCCTAGTAGCAGTGTCTGCTAGTCAGCGGATTATCCCGGCTGTTAAGCAAGCTACACCACCTGTAGTTTGGACACTTAATTTTTTCAAAGGAAATGCTTCGGGACCACGGGATACTCAGTGAAGAGCATCAGGAGGCACCCCAAAGCATAGGGGCAGGGACTGGCAGTAGGATGCCTTGCGGTGGACAGCCGAGCTCGATCCTTATTAAAGCTTTTTAACTGCAGCAGCTTTAGTGGACGCTACTGGAGCTGGAATTACGCGGCTGCTGGCATGAGACTTGCCCTCCAATAGATCCTTGTAAATGGATTTAAAGTGTATTCATTCAAATTAGAGAGACAATTTAAATTAAAAAGCTTAGAGCTGCCTCCACCACAGGGGGGCTCGCTCGACCCACCAGCGGACAGGCACCAGTATTGGGAGAGGGGGGCTGGCCGTCAGGGTTCACCGCGGCTCTGGCACAAACCCGGCGACACGGAGGTGGCACGGGCAGGAGCGGACTGAACGTGTCGGCTTCTCACTTTTTGGATTTTAGAAGGGCATGACATGCCTATATTTGTGTCTCCCCCTCCTTTTACTCCTCCACCTCTTTTCTTTTCGCATGACTATATGTACTTGTCACTTTTCCATGTGTTAGTTGTGTCTTCTGAGCAGTTTGTCAGCTTTTGGACACCTTTGAAGGTGTTTTCTATGTGTTTCTATGTGTTTTTGTTTGCCTGCCATTGGTTTTAACGGTGTTCGAAGGTGTTCGACGAACAGTTCGACGAACAGTTCGGCGAACACACGGGTGTTCGACGAACCGAACCGAACTCGAACACTACGGGGGTGGCTCAACACTAGAAATAAGTACAGTACATTTTTTTTCATGTGGAGTGTCCCTCCCCGTAATATAGGCTGGATATTAGGTTTGTGTGTGTCCAGGGTACATTGTCCTCATTACTTCATACACTACCATTCAAAAGTTTGGGGTCACCCAGACAACTTTGTGTTTTCCATGAAAACTCATACTTTTATTTATCAAATGAGTTGCAAAATGAATAGAAAATATAGTCCAGACATTGACAAGGTTAGAAATAATGTTTTTTATTTGAAAGAATAATTTTCTCCTTCAAACTTTGCTTTGGTCACAGAATGCTCCCTTTGCAGCAATTACAGCATTGCAGACCTTTGGCATTCTAGCTGTTAATTTGCTGAGGTAATCTTGAGACATTTCCCCCCATGCTTCCTGAAGCTCCTCCCACAAGTTGGATTAGCTTGATGGCCACTTTTTGCGTACCATACGGTCAAGCTGCTCCCACAACAGCTCGATGGGGTTGAAATATTGTGACTGCGCTGGCCACTCTATTACAGATAGAATACCAGCTGCCTGCTTCTTCCCTAGATAGTTCATGCATAATTTGGAGGTGTGCTTTGGGTCATTGTCATGTTGTAGGATGAAATTGGCTCCAATCAAGCGCTGTCCACAGGGTATGGCATGGCGTTGCAAAATGGAGTGATAGCCTTCCTTATTCAAAATCCCATTTACCTTGTACAAATCTCCCACTTTACCAGCACCAAAGCAACCCCAGACCATCACATTACCTTCACCATGCTTGACAGATGGCGTCAGGCACTCTTCCAGCATCTTTTCAGTTGTTCTGCATCTCACAAATGTTCTTCTGTGTGATCCAAACACCTCAAACTTTGATTCGTCTGTCCATAAAACTTTTTTCCAATCTTCCTCTGTCCAATGTCTGTGTTCTTTTGCCCATATTAATCTTTTCCTTTAATTAGCCAGTCTCAGATATGGCTTTTTCTTTGTGACTTTGCCCTGAAGGCCAGCATCCCGGAGTCGCCTCTTCACTGTAGACGTTGACACTGGCGTTTTGCGTGTACTATTTAATGAAGCTGCCAGTTGAGGAGCTGTGAGGCGTCAATTTCTCACACTAGAGACTCTAATGTCCTTGTCTTGTTGCTCAGTTGTGCAGCGGGGCCTCCCACTTCTCTTTCTACTCTGGTTAGAGCCTGTTTGTGCTCTCCTCTGAGGGGAGTAGTACACACCGTTGTAGAAAATCTTCAGTTTCTTGGCAATTTCTCGCACGGAATAGCCTTCATTTCTAAGAACAAGAATAGACTGTCGAGTTTCACATGAAAGTTCTCTTTTTCTGGCCATTTTGAGAGTTTCATAGAACAAACAAATGTAATGCTCCAGATTCTCAACTAGCTCTAAGGAAGGTCAATTTTATAGCTTCTCAAATCAGCCAAACCGTTTTCAGCTGGGCTAACATACTTGTGCAAGGGTTTTCTAGGGTTTTCTAAACATCCATTAGCCTTCTTACACAGTTAGCAAACACAATGTACCATTAAAACACTGGAGTGGTGGTTGTTGGAAATGGGCCTCTATACACCTATGTAGATATTGCAAAAAAAGAAGACGTTTGCTGCTAGAATAGTCATTTACCAGATTAACAATGTATATTTCTGATTCATTTAATGTTAGCTTCATTAAAAAAAATGTGCTTTTCTTTAAAAAATAATGAAATTTCTAAATGACCCCAAACTTTTGAACGGTAGTGTATATCAGCACAGCTATAGAGCTGTGCTGATATATGAACTAATGAGGACAGTGCACACTGGACACACACAAAGCTAATATCCAGCCTATATTACTGGGAGGGACAAACGGCATATCAAGGTGTATGAAAATGAAGGATTTAAGAATGAAATTTTAATAATTACAAGTGACCAATAACATACTGTGTGTAAAAATAATTTTGTTTGGTATCAAAGATGTCCATAGCCTTCACATGAATAGGATGCAATACCACCAGGTGCAACCACTACGAAGTATTTCTTATGAATAGATATAAAGGGAAGACAGATCTACTATAAATGATGCACTAACAGGATCGTTTAAAATGTCTATTTGCAAAACAAAATATAATTTGTTAATTTTTTATTTTAGTTGATTTTTTTAAATATTTTTATTCCATATTTACTGGGCACAAAGACCAAAAAAATGTGCGAAATACTGTGAAATATCGTTCTATCCAATAACCGCACAAAACTATATGTTTAGTCAGTTTAATGTGTGATAAGTTTTAGTTGCAGAACAGGGCTGCCTACACATAAAAGTGTATTTCAAAAAGAAAAAAAAACTTTTATTACATTGTAAATCCTCAGTTTAGGGCCTCATTTCTTCTGAGAGTGCCATATTGCAGTCATTTTTATATATTTTTTTCCTCTGGGCTGGGCTCAGCTCCAATGAAAGAACATAATGGGGGGAATTTATCAAAATTGGTGCAAAGGAAAAATGGAGCAACTGTTCATAGCACCCAGTCAAATTCAGTCTATACTTTTTAGAAGCCCTCATAAAAATACAAGTCGACTTTTCCACTTTTTTCTTGGCACCTTTTTCTTGCAGTATATTCCGAATGCTAACAGCAGCAGGAAAGGAGTATGTTGATTTTGTCAGAGGCAGTGACTTACCTATTACTCATGTTATTCAGTGATTACATTGATATGGCTGAATGGGAGGTCTATATTGCCATGAAGGGTGGGAATGGGCTACTATTTAGCTGCTCCTAAAATTAGGATGTTTGCAACAGCGGAAGATAAGTGTTCTGATTTTGTGCCATCAAGTAACCTGATTATGTTATTGAGAGCAAAAGTGAATGTAACTGATTTCTAGGTAAAATTTTGGGGAAAGAAAAGACATTTACAAGCAAATATTAGGAGAAGAAAGTTAATTTCTCAAAGGTTCACAAACACTCAGCGTTTTGCAGTACATGAATTTTCAAAAACTAGGATTTAGACGAGCCCATGACAAAACCATTGAATAAGGCAAATAGAGTCCAAAGTATGAAATGTTGTGTTTGGTTTGCGCTCTGTTCACACAAGCAAAAGAATAACTGTGACGGAAAAGACTAACACCACTGAAAAGAAGCATAAATGCATCTCAAAATGTCATACTTTGGACTCTTTTAGCTTTGTTCTATTAAATGGCTCCGCCAGGGGCTCGTCTAAATCTCGTTTTTTTAGGGATTCTGATATAGATATGAAGACACTAGAAATTGCAGAGTGAACAACCCCTGAGTCTCATGTATACAACCAACATACTGTAAAAGGGTCATAGAGGTAGCGCTGATATTAGGGTCTAAGGCTAGGGTCACACCAGCATATATTCTCTCATCCAAGAGAATCGGTCTGACTATGCTAATCACATTCTGATCAGAGATTAAATAGAGTGTGATAAAAATGTGATCCAATTTTCGCCGGTGAGGAGAAGATGGAGGAAAAAAATGTCTCCATCTTCCCCAATCTGTCAATCTGTGAAAATCGGACTGCACTCAGATGCCATACAAGTGCAGTTTAAGGTTTTCCACGGACTCATTGATTTGCATGGCCGAGTGCGATCCAAACATCGGATCCAACTCGACCATGCTGCGATTTTTTTTTCCCGGACCTACTCAGTCCGAGGAAAATATTGGACATATGCATGGGCCCATAGAATAACATTTATCTGAATGTGATCCTATGTTTTGTGTGATCACACTCGGACCAAAAATAGGGTCATGTGCACGAGCGCCAACGCACGTTTCACCCTGCTTCCTCATGGGGGCGTGTGTATTGGGTGGGGAGAGCTAGAGGTTGAAACACAATGTGGTAACCAATGAAAATTGTAACACGCAGGACTCAAATGTTAATTTGTCACTGCTGTGAGTATAACCCTGTTATCATTTTCATTGGCTACCACATAGTATTTCAACCCCTAGCTCTCCCCACCCAATAGACAGTTCCCCTGAGGAAGCAGGATAAAACGTGCGTTGGGACTCTGGATGACACTGGGTAAGTTGATTTACTCCCCTGATGTTTGTGCCCACAATATAACTATCTATAGCTCAGATGGACCACTTGTCAGGATATTAGATCACTGTGGATCTTGTGAGTGATCAATTGATGAGTCTCTTACTACAATCCTGGTCTTTCTTATTTATGATAAATTCCATGGGGGACACATATTATTTTAGGATTCCTATTTTGAATTTCCTAGGGATATTTATTATCTATCCTACAGGTAATTTACTCCTATACCTGGACATATATTTTATTAATCTCAATGCAGTCTAGCTTGACATGTATAGTGAGTGAATATTGTACACAGCTAGGATGACTTACAGTTATATGAAAAAGTTTGGGCACCCCTATTAATCTTAAGCTTAATGTTTTATAAAAATTGGTGTTTTTGCAACAGCTATTTCAGTTTGATATATGTAATAACTGTTGGACACAGTAATGTTTCTGCCTTGAAATGAGATTTATTGTACTAACAGAAAATGTGCAATCTGCATTCAAACAAAATTCGACAGGTGCATAAGTATGGGCACCCTTATCATTTTCTTATTTTAAATACTCCTACCTACTTTTTACTGACTTACTAAAGCACTTTTTTTGGTTTTATAACCTCATTGAGCTTTCAACTTCATAGCCAGGTGTATGCAATCATGAGAAAAGCTACTTAAAGTGGCCACTTGCAAGTTGTTCTCCTGTTTGAATCTCCTCTGAAGAGTGGCATCATGGGCTCCTCAAAACAACTGTCAAATGATCTGAAAACAAAGATTATTCAACATAGTTGTTCAGGGGAAGGATACAAAAAGCTGTCTCAGAGATTTAACCTGTCAGTTTCCACTGTGAGGAACATAGTAAGGAAATGGAAGAACACAGGGACAGTTCTTGTTAAGGCCAGAAGTGGCAGGCCAAGAAAAACATCAGAAAGGCAGAGAAGAAGAATGGTGAGATCAGTCAAGGACAATCCTCAGACCACCTCCAGAGAGCTGCAGCATCAACTTGCTGCAGATGGTGTCACTGTGCATCGGTCAACTATACAACGCACTTTGCACAAGGAGAAGCTGTATGGGAGAGTGATGCGAAAGAAGCCGTTTCTGCAAGCACGCCACAAACAGAGTCCGCTGAGGTATGCAAAAGCACATTTTGAGAAGCCAATTTCTTTTTGGAAGAAGGGCCTGTGGACTGATGAAACTTGTTAAAGTTGAGGGACGCATGGATTCCACTCAGTATCAGCAGATTCTTGACAATAATGTTCAAGAATCAGTGACAAAGTTGAAGTTACGCAGGGGATGGATCTTTCAGCAAGACAATGATCCAAAACACCGCTCCAAATCTACTCAGGCATTCATGCAGAGGAACAATTACAATGTTCTGGAATGGCCATCCCAGTCCCCAGACCTGAATATCATTGAACATCTGTGGGATCATTTGAAGAGGGCTGTCCATGCTCGGCGACCATCAAACTTAACTGAACTGGAATTGTTTTGTATAGAGGAATGGTTAAAAATACCTTCATCCAGGATCTAGGAACTCATTAAAAGCTACAGGAAGCGACTAGAGGCTGTTATTTTTGCAAAAGGAGGATCTACTAAATATTAATGTCACTTTTCTGGTGAGGTGCCCATACTTATGCACCTGTCAAATTTTGTTTGAATGCAGATTGCACATTTTCTGTTAGTACAATAAACCTCATTTCAAGGCAGAAACATTACTGTGTCCAACAGTTATTACATATATCAAACTGAAATAGCTGTTGCAAAAACACCAATTTTTATAAAACATTAAGCTTAAGATTAATAGGGGTGCCAAAACTTTTTCATATAACTGTATATCTGGGGACATTATTACTATTATACTAGGTACTATTATAAATTTATTATTATAAATGTGGTAGACCCTGGTTGTATGTTGCTATACCTGTGTCTCATTTGTAGTGTAGCATTGTATGCACTTTAAATTCCAACAAAAATCTAATTCTAGAATATAAATAATTCCACCTATTTATGGCCAAGACTATATTTGCCTTTGCGCTATTGCGCTACCACATGATATATTCTGCAATTTTGTTAAAATAGATTTATTACCCAGTGCGTTTCCTTTAGCTTTTTTATGTATGTATGTCAATTCTGATTTTAGAAAATGTCTAAATAAAACATGATTTTATTTATTATACGTTGCATGGTAATTGCACCAGTTTCCTATCCCTATGGGATGACTTGGGTGAATCCCGTATTTTATATATATATATATATATATATATATATATATATTTGAATTAAGGTATGTTGATAACACTTTATGTGACTGTAGACTTGTGAATCCTCACATCTTCCACACTGCACGCTGTAAGGATTCTCCAATGCCATCGCCAGGAGCGACTTGCATACATGCGGCCATGTGCAGACTAGACGTTTGCAACCTTGCTCAATGCAAGCGTATTGAGTGAGGCCAGACATGCCTAGTCGGAATGTGTCTGCAAGAATGCAAATTGCATACTTGCTGTCACATGACTGACTTCTCCCAGTGCCTGCAGCGGAGAATCCTGACAGTGCACCGTGCGCGCGAGGTGAGGATTCACACGTCTGTAGTCACATAGAGTAGCCCCTTTAAATGTGAAGCTTATATAAAACCGATGTAATGCTCAGTAAAATATTCAACCTGTTTTATATAAACGTATATAACGTATATTATCGGCTTGTGTGTATGCGGCAAATGTCTCTCCTACGGGCGTATACTTAACTGCAATTGAGTTCAATTACACATATGTGAATGGCAGCATTGAAATAAAGTTGCAGAATTTGCATTTCAGCTTTAATGGTCTTTTCAAGATGCGCAGCTCTGTAATTGGTGGTACATTTTCCTCTTTTACGGCAATGCACATTTAAACCAGCATTGCCCAGAATTCACAATGTGCATTAGCAGTCCTGCTTCAATTTGACAGATGTTCCCACCCTTTGGCAACAGAAACATTTTATGCCTTTTAGTCGTATTCAGTATCCAGTAATCAAGTTAATGTATGCTCAATGCTTTCCCAGCAATAAAACTAATGATGACATCCAGCTATTACCGACAACTTCCCAATGATCAGATGTTCGTAGGCACCAAAAATATAAATTTTTCTTAAAATGCTCAAATATTGCTGTAAAATTTGGGAATTTTAAAGCGCGTGGAAATGCATAATTCAGTTTCTGTGTGTTTGTAGCTTTCGATCTCCTAATGATACATTGGTTTAGATTTTGCAGCATTGGTGGTTGGACAATTAGCCATTTATTAACCATTTATCCAACTGTAGCACACAACAGGACATGCGGCAGTAGTGTGAACATGATGAAAGTTTGGTGGGCAACAGCATTTTGCTATGTAATCTGAGAGCAGAATGATCTAGGGGAAGAGACCCTGATTCCAGCGATGTGTCACATGCTATTCTGCTTGCTGTCATTTTGATGCAATCCCAGTTTTCTCTGCTGCAGATCTAGCAGTTCTCTGAATGCTGTGGCCTTTGTAACCCCGCCCACACCACTGATTGACTGCTTTATGTGTACACTGTGCATAGGCAGAAAGCTGCTAATCAGTGGTGGGGGTGGAGTGATGCAGAACAGGAGGACTAGGAAGCAAAAGACACCTAGTCCTGTAATGATAATCTCCTGCTGATAAAATACTGATTTTATTGAAACAACAGCACAGAGCCCAGTAAGTGACACATCGCTGGAATCAGGATCTCAGCCTTTACATAATGCTGCTCTCAGATTACATAACAAAAACACGCTGACGGATTCTCTTTAAAGGTGTATCTATCCTTTTACACAAAACCTGTAGAAAAGATCAATCTTGCTTCTCTCATCCTTATAACTTGTTAATAGCACACAAACCAGTGTAAGATGTCCTGATTCTTAAGCTTTGAAACTTGCCATACACTTATTTTGTAATCTTTTCATGTATCAGCAAGCATTCATTCAGCACTATAGGAGCTGAAACCTTTTTTTTCTCACCTCCCAGCATACAGTACTGTACATTGCACCTGCTATTATCTAATTTCTTGCCTGCCCTAAACTAAAAGTTTGCCTCTATGTTATGCCTGCTTGCATAATGACAGACAGGAGAGCAGGAGCAGAGAGACTAGACCCGCCCTGATTTCACGTCATCTGTCTTGTGTCTTTGCTGATAGGGATGGATTATACCTAACAACAGGCACTTAATGACCGGCCGGCACTATGAAGTGATTTTTTGGGGGTTAAGACAACTTATGTTTTAAGCAAAGTGATTTGCAGATTGTCTCTATATCACATAACTTATCAAATGAGATTAAGCTGACTGACAAAACAGTGACCATCTGAAAAGGGTGATCCACACATTTCTGCTATTTCTGTTGGCTTATATTCATGATCCATAAATGCATCTAGACATCTATGGTCTCTATCTGTATCAATGGATTCCTATCTATGGAGGCCCGAATACCCAATGTCAAGCAAAACTTTATTCCTGAGACAGGGTCAGAGGACTTCTAGATTTACAACAGCTGAAGACCCACAAGTTGTAGACAGAAGTGTGAACTTGAATCTGTAAAGATGCTGTCACCTAATTTTTCATCTATGGATAAGAGATATTTTTGAGAAAACCCCCTCTAACCTATAATTCATAATAATATGGGTCACCGATTGCACGGGTATCCTTCTCTTCAGGGCCATGTCACTGTTAGGAAATATGAGAAAATGCACCTATGTCCAGTGTATGAGTAACCAATTCTACCAAATGGGTGATAATGATAATTTTTAGATGTAGGTTGAAACACAGTCATTTACTGAAACAGAAATGGCTGTGTGGGAGGCTTAAAACTGGGTGAGGAACAGGCACACCCTACTACAAAGGCGAGGTTGTGGAAGACAGTTTCATAAGGCTGACAGTATCATGACAAGACCAAGCACAGCAACAAGACACAAGGTAGTTTTACTGCATCAGCAAGGTCTCTTCTAAGCAAAGATTTCACAGTAGACTAAGGTTTTCACGATGTGATGTTCAAGAACTATTGAAGAATGACCAAAAAATGGGCAAAACAGAACAGTAGATGCAGTGGTTGACCATGAAATTTAATGCAACGGATGAAACAAGACAATTAGTAACTCAACAGGACTGCGAACCTCCGGTGAGTAGTTGCGTGATTTGGTTTCAAAATGGAAGCCCTTCGTTTTTGGCTATAATTCTTACTCTACGCTTTGTGCTTTTGTTTATTTCTTCAGTTCCCTCTTATGGACCATGAGTTACAAGCCTTGGAATGATGCATCTGTCTTCTATCTACGCATTGTATTACCAATTATACAGTTTAGTATTTGACAGTGGATTTTATTATTTTTATCTACTGTTTCTTTTCTTTTTCAGTATTTTGAGATGTTCTCTAATGACCTGTTTGGGTCTGTCATGGAACCATAAAATTTTCAACTGGGTTAGAACCTAATTTTGCCCCTGTTCAGATTGTTTGTTTGTTACCATACACGTCAATGTCAACTTTAAACTTTGAGTTTTCAGAAGTTTGTCTTTCACCATTTATTGTTACCGACAGTCGTCCTCCAGCCGGATTCTTTTTCCAGGTCACCTCGATGTTTCCATGCACCTCGGCATGCCCCATTAATTGGATACTTGGGTATGAAAGTCCGGCGCTCTCCATTGAAAGCTGACATTTCTAACGAGATGACCTTTTCAGCGCTCCGTAATGATTATCGTCTGGCTTTGTTTGGACACAATAACACATACTTCACACCACGGAGAGAATATGGGCTTTGAAAACTATTCAAAATCCGGTTAGCAAAATGAGTAAATTGGGTACAAACATTCATCAGCCTGTTATTGTTCTCTTATCGATTTGAATGCTCTTTCATCTTTTCCGTTGCATTATAGAGTTCCAAATTAACTCTTATTCCCTATTCTTGTTTTCTTGGATTCTATTAAAAGGTCAAATGCTTTCAGAAAGACAGATCTGCAGGATAAAGGCTGGATGATAACCATCATCCTTGAAATAACCTTTAGCAGGACTATCCCTCTCATGACTTTAGTAATTGATGTGCTCATTAGACAAATAAAAGTTGCTCCTCGATATTTTGGCTATTGCAAGGACTACATACTATTCGCTTCTTCTTATGTCTACTCAAGTTTTACCCGGCAAGGCGAGTGTGTCTGTTCTTCAAGGTTCTAAAATATACAAGATACATATTTGAAAGGTCAGCGGGAATTAATTGTGGTGCTGAAAAAATCAGATAAGTCTTTTACCTTATGACCGGTGTTCTTCTTGGCTCTATCTTACTGGCTGTTTATCTTCAAGCTGCCAGTTCACCTTTATTGCAAATTATTTCTCCTGACCTATTTGCCCTGCACAAGCTGGCAGTATTTCTGCCAACTTTAAGACTACTAAACTTAAAGTAAAAGTTGATCTCTTAGAGCAGTTCGGCTTCTGATATTTCCCCCCAAAAAACCCGGGCTTCTCATATTGTGACCGTATTAAAGAAGCCCTTCTCCTCCCATCAAAGTTTTTATCCTCTTAGTATATTGCGAACATCATATTATACAGCACTGTGTACTTACAATTGCTCATTTTTCTTTTCTCCCCAGTTAATTCTTCTCCTTTCCATTAAGTCTGTGACATCACGTGATTAAAAACTGACTTGCCGATTCCTTCTAAGCTCTATGTAGAAACAGGAGGTCAATTTTTTCCCTGTATGAGTCATGAGTCACTGCAAAAGTCCTTGAGAGGAGAGGAGCAGCTGGGTCAGGAGGTGAATAAGAGAATGATAAATGCAGGGAAAAGAGACTTCCTGTTTCTACATAGACCAGAGAAACAAGAACAATTAGCTGGGTAGAAAGACAAAATGAGCAATTGTACGTACACACTGCTATATAATCTAATAACTGCAATATGTTGACACAATAAAATTTTTAATGAGAGGAGCGCTGCTTTAAAAAAGGCTTTGTCATTTAATACTATACTTTTCCTGTCTGTATACTGTATATGTTGTCTTTTACTATTTTGACATAGGAGTTACTTCTAGACTTGTAGACTCTGCATTATGTTATGGGGGGGTGCAGGTGAAAGAAAGAACGAGTGGTGCTCATACACAGTGGTATACCGCCAATGAAAGTAGACCATGCCACCACTATTGGGCCCATTTCTAAACAGCCCTGTCCCCAGTCGGGTAAATGCCTACTTTTTCCGACATCCACTGTTTATGTATATCAGGAGGATTTATATGGAGCAGGCTCCCGTGCTGAGCCCACTCTATATTTGGTGGGTGCCATCTGTTTTACACAGTAGACACTTGCCAGTTACTACTGCGATTACACCAAATTATGATTGCAGCAGTTTAACCCCTAAGATGCCACGGTGAACAGCAACCATTGCATCTAAGTGGTTAGATAGTGGGCGGAACATCTGCAACTCAATTTGGACCTTTCCTATGGGATCCCTGGATTCCTGTGCACACCCTTGTCCATACACTATAGATAAATGCAAGCAGAACCCCCTGATTATGGTGGTATCGGCCAACCATCTAATATCTATGTGGGTGTCAAGACTTTCAACCCCGATGACATATGTTGGCGAAAGCAAGATTGTACAGGTTGGATTTCATGGGAGATACAGTGTCTGGCAGCAGCTTACTACTCTCTCCCTAATGAGAACTCATGCACGACATTGCGCATGGATGTGTACAGGAGGTCATAAGTAATAACTTTGAACCAACAGATCTATTTCTACATTCACATTAAAAATATTTTTGAAGGTTGTATACAAGTATTACCACTAGGGAACAGGGGCGGACATATCATTGGTGCAACCTGTGGAGCCGCACAGGGGCACAAGAGGTGAGGGGGTCCATTTCAACCTCCAAAGAAAGTTGAATTGTGCATTATGATGGACTTCAAAGGACCCATATATTGTTCTTGCACAGGGGCCCTTTTCTGCCTGTGTCCGCCAGTGCTAAGGGAGAAAATGTCCCTAAAGTTGGGGATACCTTTGGCCATGACCCCAAAGATCATAATGAGGTCGAATTCCAACCCTAAAGGTTCTGAGACAACAAGTAGCACGTTAAAATAATCCACCATGTTCCAACTTTTTGGAATTTGCTTGTCGTGGACCCCATTAACTTGCGTTATGCTGCGATGTAGCATAGATTGATCTTTCTCATTGCAAACTATGCCTCAGCCAAAGTCGCCATGTAGCCCCAGCCTAATAGATCTGGAGGTACAATTCATGCATATCCATATGAGGCCATATGGAAATGCTGTGTACGTGTGCAATGGATCTTATTGTATTGCAAGCTTCCCAACAGGCTCGGACTGGCCCACAGGAGAACAGGAGAATCCTCCGGTGGGCCCCCCATGCAGGAAGTCCACTCCACCTATATGAGAAGTACTTAGCACAATACATTTGTTTCGCTATGTACAGATAAGGGCAACATCTCAACCTTCATTTAACAAATGACTTGTTTAGTATTATATAGAAACATAAGCAAATTTGTGAATGAGGGTAATGTGATAATTGCATGCAGCTGAACAGTGGGCCCCCAGAGTCAATGTTACTGGTGGGCCCTCGGCACCCCAGTCCAGCACTGCTTCCCATCCACTAAAATACTAAAACTTCCACCATCATATAAGGAAAATATTTAGTGGCAGAATCTGCCATTTACATCCCGTTATTCCTGGAACCGTCACTGTCTCCAATTTTCTTATAAATTGTGGTATAATATCCTTTATCCAGGAGGAGGCCTGCAGCTGTACCCATTTGGATCAGGACGCAGACAACCGGTTATTCTTTTAGATTTAGAATTTGCGCGACACATAGACGGCAGGCATTGGATTTTAATGGCTGAACGGGGACCCAACATCTGTGAAAAGATCAATGTTATTGCTCATAAGAATGATATTTTACTCCGGGATGGTTTGCAGATTATGCATAATTAGCTGTTTGTTTTGTGTGATTGATCAGTGGAATACCTTCGCGATGCAGATCTGGACTGGCAGTTGCAGAGACGAGCGTTGATTGCAAGCGCTGATTGAGCGCTATTAATATCTCCTGCAAGTGACCAGCTGTGAAACCAAGTCTCTTCAATTAATATAATTAAAGCGGAACTCCGGCCAAAAACCGGGATTGAGAAAGGGACTCGTTCTGATTGGAGAGCGACGCTAGAAGTGGAGGCAGCTTGCCAAATAGAGTATATAGAATCATAATGGAGTATAACATGTTCTATAGAGTTTACAATTCCAAAATGTGTGCCGAGGCATGGAGAATTATTTCCGGAATAATAGAAATGCTCCAGCATCCGTTAAGAATTGTCACTTTCTGACCAACAATTTCCAGACTGTATGTTCTGCAATTTTCTTTTTTTTGCAATTTTTTACATTTTTTATTAAAGGGACTGTGGTCTAAAAATTATTCGTGCAGCTTTATTAAATAGATGCAATTTCTAGTTTTATACTAAATTCACATATATATATATATATATATATATATATATATATATATATTATTTATTTATATATTTATTTTTTTTACTACTGTTTTTCCTGAGCTTTAGTTTAGCTGTACAAAAATGTAGCAATCTTTCAGTTTTACGTCAGATGCAATTTTTTGCTTTTTTATTAAAGAGACTATGGTCTAAAAATTATACATGCAACTTTATTAAATAGGTGCAATTACTAGTTTTATACTAAAGTCATATGTATATATATATATATACATTTATATATACAATTATTTATTTTTTACTTCTGTTTTTCATGAGCTTTAGTTGTACAAAATGCTGCAATCTTTCAGTTTTACGGTAGATTTCAGGTACAAACTGTTTGATAAATTGGGCCCTTTAGTTCCTAATTTACAAGTTTTTAGCCTTTGGGTGTAAACAAAGTGTTCACATTCACTGGCGGCAATAATGTCAGAAACTAAAATCAGAGTTGAATAATTGTTACAGCGTCCCTGTCCTTGTATATAAAACCTGCAGAAAAGTTTGACCTTGTTGTCCTCATTTCCTATAACAAGATTAAACAGATTTTAGTTAACATGCCAGTCTAATATGACCAACAGCTGTCCTGATTCTTATGTTCTTGAATTTGAATGTGAAGTTTTCCTTCATGAGCATTCTACCAGCACTACAAGTACTGGAACTTCTTTTCTCTTATCTTTGAGCATGCTTTATCAAATGACTTGTCTACTCAAAACTAAAAAAGGAAGGTTTGTGATGAACGGGCATGCACTTTATACAGGTATATACACTTCACTCTTCTATCCGAGAGCCATACAAATCCAATCACAGTCAAAGGTGCACAGCACTAGGCTGACTGCTTCTATGAGTAAATCCTTAGTCCAAGCTAAAGGGTAAAGCATTAAAATCTTCTTTATTTTTCAGTAGCCATAAAATGTATTCCAGTCGAGACGCCGTAAAAAAAGGAAGGAAACCGACGCGTTTCAAGCCGTATGATCTCTATTAACCATGGTATAAAATGGACACCTCTATAACAAACATATACTGTATATACCCACATATAAATGTTTCCAGATGGATTACAGGAAAGGGGACTGGGCTTTTTATCTTTGCTCCTGCTCTCCTGTTAGTCAAACAACATACAAACTGAGTTAAAAAAATGTCCCGAAATTTGTAACGGACAGATTTACCAAATTTAGAGGTCATTTTCAATTTACAGGAAGGGGTTAAAAATAGCCCTTTAAAGAAGCACTCATATAAAAATGTTATCCTCTTAATATATTGCAGTCATCATATTATACAGCACTGTGTACTTACGATTGCTCATTTTGCCTTTCTACCTGGCTAATTATTCTCTTTTTATATTAGGTCTATGACATGACATGATTAAAAACTGACTAGCTGAACCCTTCTAAGCTCGATGTAGAAACAGGAGGTCAATTTTCCCTGTATGAGTCATGAGTCACTGCAAAAGTCTATGGCAGGGGGAGGAGGAAGCAGCTGGGTCAGGAGGTGAAGAAGGGAAAGATAAATGCAGGGAAAAGAGACTTCCTGTTTCTACATAAAGCAGGAAAAAAGAGAAGAATTAGCTGGGTAGAAAGGCAAAATGAGCAATTGTAAGTACAGAGTGCTATATAATATGATGACTGCAATATATTAAGAGGAGAAAAACTTTGATAGTAGTGCTTCTTTAATATTTATCTCTTATTGGTCATCCTTGGACCTGTCCCACCGCCGTCGATCCTCTGATCAGCTCTCCTGTCTTCTATCCTCTATCTTCATAGCAAACCTCCGGCCACTTCTGGGTCCTATATTCACTAGACCTCATAATGTGGGGCACGATACACATTACTGACATTAATAATCTGCATCACACCACCTGCAGATGAGTGGGGCCTTGAGAACAGAAGGTCCGTCCGAAAGTAGAAGACAGGAGAGCCGATGGGAGGACTAGCAGCAGGAGGAGAGGTTTACGGTGGGGCCGAGAATAGGAGAGTGTTTTTTTTTTCCAATCCCTTCCCGGCCCTCTATAATCCAGCAAAATGATGGCTAGCTTGTCGCCTTTTTGCTATATTGAGCTGCATCAAATCACAAAAAAAAATTCTGATCTGACTTTTTTGTAAAGGTTCTGATCTGACTTTTTTGTAAAGTTTTAGACAAGCTCAATTCACCTCAGATGGATCATATCTACTATATACAGGCAAAATAAAGTGGCAGGTTTTCAATTTAGGGCAGGCAAGTTATTGGACAATGCTGGAAAGTTTGAGTAAAAAAGTTCCAGTACCTATAGTGCTGGTAGAATGCTGGTAAATAGGAACCATTCACTCAAAAAGGATGAATAGCAATCTACAGAGCATGAGAATCAGGACAGTTCCTGCACGTATTAGACTGGTATGTGCACCAAATGCATTTTTACCTTGTTGTAAGGAATAAGGGCAGCAAGACCCTGCTTTTCTACAGGTTTTCGTGCAAAAGGATTGATACTTTTTAAACACTAAACACACAAGCTCGTCTGTATGTAATCAAATTTTAAAATGATAAAGAAAGACATTCTCAGAAAATGCTAAACACACAAGCTACAGTAACACGCTCACAGCGCCACCTTTAGCTGTTAATAGGTATTACAGCCTTGTAAAACTTCCAGTCATTTTTCCAATTTCTTTTCAGTAGTATCAACATAATAAACCATCTACTTTTAATCAGCAAGAAGGCTATTATAATTTATAGCGAACCGTGAATGTTATAAAGCAATAATATGCCAAGTTTATATAATCCCTTTAAGAAACAGTCTATTACTGTGGGGAGATTATGGGGATAATACCATTATTTGACTCTAAGGAGTGAATTTATTTATTACGACAGATTCCCCAGTATGCTTTGCAGAGGAGCCCGCGATATAATGTTAGTAGTGTATTATGGATTAATGACTGCACTAGCCGCGGCTTTATAACTAATTAGTGTTTGTTATTGCTGCAGAATAAAAGTCTAATGTCTCCCATTTTTCATGTCCTGTAAACTCCTGGTTAGTAATTTATAGTTTGGCCCAAGTTTTCACTGTGAATCTATAACTTTTTTTCTCCATCTTTACAGATAAAAAAATATATATATATATATATATACCACCAGCAATTCTCTAAATTGCCCCAATTGCGAAAAATTTAATTAAAAAGGGAGAGTGGCTTCTATGCAGAATACAGTCACATCTATGGTGCCAGAATCCTGTTAATGGTTAATGGTTGTCAACCCCTGCGGTACTCAGCCAACTACTTGAATTACCTCAATTTATGAAAAGAACAATATTTTGAGATATACGGTAATTGTAGGTTCACCAAAGGTTTAGTATGAATTAAATATTCTGTTTCCATTCCGCTATGTATGTAAATTAGCTCTCCTCCAGAAGGAAGAATCTGTCTCTCTAGTACCACCTATACCTAGCTCCCACCCCAAAGGATCTTTAATAGGTCAAAATAGTGCCTTACCTATAGGTGTCACTAGAGACAATTTTATTCCTTGTGGCATAAAGTTAATTTTTATATATTTTCCCATGGAGCATTAAAGGGGTTGTCTACTATTCGAACAACTCCTTCTAAATCCCTACGTTTGCCCCTTGTAAAATAATAATACTTATTTTTACCTTCAGTGCCAGTACCATTCCAGTGGTGTTGGTACTGGCTCTCCTGGGGATCATGTGACATTGTTATGTCACGCAATCCCTACTGCCAATCAGTGGCTGCTTGATGATCCCTACCTTCAGACATATCATATACAGTACATCCGGAGGAAGTGAGAGAGCAGCAGCAGCAGCTCTTACTTCCTCCATATGTATGTGTTTTGTCTAAAGGCGGGGAGAGTGAAGCCAGCGCTGATTGACCTCAGGGATTGCATGACATAACAATGTCACACAATCCCTGGGAGAGACAGTGCCAACAAGAGGTTTGTAGAAGTGTTATTAATTTACTGGTGGGAAACATAAGGAATTCAGAAGGGGTTCTCCGAGTAGTGGACAACCCCTGTAAAGGCCTCTCATTTGCTGAACACTAGTACTGTACTTTGTGCTGATGAAGGGCAAGAGCACTTGAAACAGCTGTCTACAAATAGGGTGACTCTAGCTTAACTGATATCATTACTCATATTTCAAGGCTCTTGCTTAAATCAAGGTTTTTGTGTTAAATATACTTTAAAAAAACTTTTGCCAAAAATGTTTTTAAAATACATGTAAGACAACAGATAATTTTCTGATGATACATTTCATTTAATGAGATATTGACTTACAGGTTGGTTACCTATAGGTGGCACTAGAGAAAAAGGTATTTATTTTTGGAGGAGAGCCAATTTTTTTTTTTTTTTCCCAGGTGGCATTTGTTTCCCTACACCAGTCCTATCTGCACAAAGAATTACTGTATGTAAAAGCTAAAATCTCCAAAATTTGACAATTCAGATATCTTGCATGGTGCCTCCTTATGACTCCGTATTCTTCTGTAGAAGCAATGCTTCTAGTTGGAGTTGGAAATGCATCCAGCTCATGGGACGTGCAACATATATATCCCCAAAAAAATGCTGACTACACGGGCACACGGCACCTTGAGATATCAAAGATCAAGTCTTGCAAATGTATCTTGCCACACGTCCTGCACCGATTCCCATATTTTGCTGATTCCCATTCATCGACAACAATTCATGGAACCGATCCAAAAAAACGATACAATAAATTTTGCTTAACAGTTCCTCATTCTACGAATAATCTCCATTTGAAGAAATGGAATATCCCTTTAATTAACCCAACCAGTGACAAGCAGGGATATCGTGTAATCCTTCTTGGTTAACACGACCATCAAGAAACACAGAACGAGAGCATTTTTAATGAACGTTTAATTTATATTGTAAAATTGTAATTAAATATTAGTTAATGAAATGCAATTCCGAGGAGGCCTATTAATTTTACATGTGAGCGGTGCAGCTGGGTGATGAATTTACCTCATCTTCTCTCGTTCCGAAAGAAAAGGATGAAGGCCTTAATTCTGCTCGTTTTGAAGCGTTTGCTGAAATATGAGTCACATCTCGATAAAAGCCGAGAGAAGTTATTTGAAGCCATTTTTGCAGTATATAAAACAGTGGGACGCGCGCTCCTGTGCATTCCTGCTGTCCTACATTGCTTTGTTAAATTTCTCTGATAAGATCTACTTTCTGTGCGAGTATCTCGATCCGGCAATACAAAATCTAATTATTTCCGAGAATTTGGCTCTGATAATTAGTTCAGGGAAACATAGAAAGGAACGGCACAAAAGCATTTTCCTGCCTTGTCTATAAATTAATTTGAGGCAATATGCTGTCAGCAGCAATTTCCATATTTTTAAGCTTAAGAAGGAAATGATCATGTATGACTTAAAACCCACAAAAAAAGAAATTATTCAGGAATTATGGCAGATCTGGCTGTGGTATCCTGATAACTAGAAGAAAAGCTCCTGGTTCTTGTAGTGTTTATTAGTCTTGGTGGCTCATTAGTTCAGGAAAAGACAGAAAGGAATAGCACAAAGCATGTTCCTGCCTTGTCTATAAATTAATTTGAGGCATTATGCTGTTCAAGGGAAATTCCCTCCAAAATCAAGGTCTCTCCTATCCACTCGGTAGGGGATAACTTGCTGTTTGCTGGAGGTCCGACTGCTGGAACCCCCATCAATCCCAAGAAGGGGTTCTGTGGTTTGGACCTGATGAAGAGGTTTGGAAATCTTGAAACGCGTTGACACAATAAACCACATTTATGCTTTATCCTCGTGTGAGACTACACCTTTGGAACCTTGGGCTGCTCAGACTCTGAACTACTGTATTCCTCATTTTTTGCATGAGAATGGAGCTCGGCAGACTCGACAGGAATGGAACAGAGGTATGCATGCTCGGCCTCCGCTCCATTCATCATCTATGATAATGAATGGAATGGAGGCCACGCATGCTCATGTCTTCTGCATTCCTGAAGAGACTGCAGAGTCCCATTTTCGAGGTTCCATATCTCTGATCTTGAGATTGCTAGGAGTCCCAGCAGTTGCACCCATGGCTGTATTTATTGGGAATAACCCTTTAAAGGGGTTCTCCAAGAATGCAATAAAATGACCCCCATGATGTAATTCAAAAGGCAGCCCATGGTAGTGACGTGTCACGATGGGTTGCAGCAATCTGAAGAAACACAACTCCTGAAACTTCTGTCTCAACTAACAAAGGAGTTGTATTGTAACTTGTAAGCACTAAGCACACATACCGAAGCTGCCGGAAAAAGGGTGTGACAGGAGAAGTAAATTTTCTCCTCGGCTGACTGAGCACCAAGGATTTATTTTCTCCAGCCTCAGTCCCCTGTGCACAGTCAGTCAAGAAAATGTATTTCTTCTGCAGTCACAGCCCTTCTCTGGCAGATCCGGTATGTGTGCTTATGATACAGCTCCTCTGTTAGTTGAGACACAGGTCTTGGAAGCTGCTTTTTCCCGTATCCTGTGTCTTAACTGACAGAGGAGCTGTATTCTAAGCACACATACTGGAGCTGCCAGAGAAGGGCTGTGACAGGAGAAGAAATAAATTTTCTACTCGGTTGATTGAGCACAAAGGATTTATTTTCTCCAGCCTCAGTCCTCTATACGCAGTCAGCTGAGAAGATTTATTTCTTCTCCTGTGACAGCCTTTCTACAGCAGCTTTCAGTACAGCTCCTCTGTCAGTTGAGACACAGGTTTGGGTAGTTCTTCAGACTGCTGCAACCCATCCTGACATGTTTCTATGTGTGCTTATGATACAGCTCCTCTATCAGTTGAGACACAGGTCTCGGGATCTGTGTTTCTTCAGACTGCTGAAACTCATCATGACACATGACTATGATGAGCTGCCATTTGATTTACGTGACATGAGCTATGTTATTACATTCTTAGAGAACACATTTAAGGAAAAAATAATCATGTATAATTTAAGACCTAAACAAACTAATTATTCAGGAATATGGCACATCACACCCATGTTATGCTGATAACTAGAAGAGAAGAATAGCTTCTGGTTCTTGTAGTGTTTATTAGTCTTAGTGGTAAATTTTCAAGACAGATTTTTTTTATATTTGGATCAAGCCTTGACCTTTCAGTAACAGAATCTTCTCAAGTTCTTGTCAAGATATAATGAACAAATTGCTGTGCTAATCGAACGCGGGCCTTTGCCTGATAGTTACCAATCAAAGGTCATTTCTTTGTTAATGAGGCCTTGTGATGCTACCTTCTGCACATCTAGGGGTTGTCTTAAAGGCCAAGCGGTAGGAGTGCCACTCGGTGTGGGAGAAGGGACAGTTGCTGAGGATTGTAACAAGGCAGAAGGTCTTACACATTTGTAGCCAATTTGTGTCATTAGAATAAAGAAGACAGTTACATTATGTGACCTTCAAAAACATTTAAAAGTGCAAATCTATCTACTTGATCATGCAGATCCGTGGCCTTGCATCTTTGAGACGAATGGATTGCTTGACTGGTGTGTGTTAATGCAGCATGTCTAGATGGATTTCAATCCCCCCTTCAATTCCCTTACGCGAAAAGGTTAGGCAGAAAAGAAAGAAAAAAAGAAATAATACATTTTAGCAGGGAAAAACTACAGTACTGAAGCGATTTACCCAATTGAGTTTGTCATTCAATTGCATATTTGCCTTTATGAATATGTATTACAATAATGTATGTTCAGGCTTAATTGCAAGAGGTACTTTAGCAGGTGTATTCTAGTAATCATGACCATGCCGCTGCTACCATATACGATTGATGTAAATTAAAATAAACTAAAAAATCTCTGAAATGAGGCTTTAATATGGTGAATAATTACTGGTTCATTGCATAATTTACTTTTAGAATGGCTCCTGATGGGAATATTTTGGCTGCGGGGGGTTTTCATATCCATCTAATTCTGCCTGAAGTCTGCAAGCCTATTAACAGACTACAGACCATCATAAACAGCAGACAGTAACCTACTACGAAGTGCAAAAATGTTACAAATTCATCAGAGCTCTCGGTTCTGAAAGCTCTCTCTGCTGTCCATCACCTTTCTCTGTGTTAAGGCCCCTATACACAGTAGACTAAATTCAACCTTACATCAAGTTTATATTACAGGGAGGGACACTCACACAAGAGAAAAAAGTGTCTGCTCAAGTGTAGAAACATGCCCTCTACATGCTCAGAAGGTAGTTACTCAATGTACATCCAGAGATTATGTAGAGTCCTGATGAAGTAGTTTCACAGCTTCACTACTAATAGCACCCAGTTCAGTAATGAACTTCAGCACCAGTTGGAAATTCCTGCAATTAAAGGGTGTGACAAAGTCACTAGTAAAGTATTGGAGGGGAGATATGTATCACATATGTATTAGCTTCAGTGATATCAACCTGGGAAAAATACTCCAGCACACTAAGTGTTGAGAGGGGTTATTTAGCCATGTTAAGGGCTGTTTTTTCGTGAACAGCTGAATAGTACGCTCAACATATCTCCACCCCAGGGTGGGGTCTAGAAAAAGTCAATAGTCAGCCTTCTGAATCCTTCACGCTTCTGTGTATCTGAAGATGAAAGCTCCAGAGTGGTGTTCATGTTAAAGAGAGCTGAACCTGTTGTTTTGCCTGGGCAGGCAGATCCTCGCAGCCATATAGACTATGGTATATGTTATCTTTTGTTTTCCCGTGATGCCAGAAAGGCCGTGTTTATTTTGCTGAATTTTGCACTGGTTTATGCAGCACGTTTTTAATAAACCAGTGGAAGATTTAAACGGAAAGAATTCCTGTGTCTACCTCTGTGAGCAGCCGAGTGAGCCGATCTACCACAAGGGTTATTCTCAAGTTGCCTCTTGAGCAGTTCACAGCTCTGCAGTCTCCTTACTTCCTGGTCTCTGAAAGGGCGGGCTCTCCTCTTTGAATGACAATTCTGGTGAGTAGCAGAGCTGTAGTACTAGTAGAACTATAAAGCTCAGTAAAGCTGTAACACATTCAGCTATCAGTGGTTTGTCCTGAGTCTACACTGTTTTCACAATATTTACATACAGAGATAACAGTGCATTTGAACAAGCACATGGCTCAGGAAAGTGAGAGCCGCGATTAAGAGACCTACTCTGAAAGCTGCAGGACTGGTGATTTTGCAAGATTTATATGAGAAGCTTGTCAGGAGATGAGAGGGAGGAGGTGAAGGGTGAGCAGCTAACTTCTGTATAGAAATCAATGAGATGCAGGGAGGTGACTGGGATGTTAGGAGTTAACTACACTCCTGGAATATAACTACTGTACACACTTTCTTAGGACATGAGTAGACATTAGTGGTCGAGATCCATGGAAACCAGCTGTACACTATAAAACATAAAAGCTCTCATGGCAGGAGATTGACAGCAGATAGAAAAAGCAAGTCAATTGCAAATTTGCTTATTTTGATGCTGTCTAATTAAATCAATTTAAGAACTTGAGAATATCTCTTTAATGGGGACTATTCTGTAAATTTGACCTCCCTTGCCTTTGCTTGTGGCTCAACATATCATGAGATGTGTATTTCAAGATTACCATATTTTAAAACCAAATAATTATTGACTCAGAAGTTTGAAACTATTACTAAAAGGTCCACTTTATATCTAATGATTGACCTGTCATTTCAGTTGACTTTAGAAAAAACTGTCATGTGTATGTACAAAAGAAAAAACACTATTTTTGGCCATTATATGCATTTCTCACCTGTTTTCCCCTCTGCAGAGCTGATCTGTAACTTTTAATTGTC
Source organism: Phyllobates terribilis (assembly GCF_046119375.1). Taxonomy (NCBI): domain Eukaryota; kingdom Metazoa; phylum Chordata; class Amphibia; order Anura; family Dendrobatidae; genus Phyllobates; species Phyllobates terribilis. Next base: position 150,966,650 of record NW_027362768.1, read on the forward strand.
TCTGAGCTAGTGGGTGGAAATTAGCTGCTATGTTAATTTGTATACACTGCACAAACAAATGATTGACCTGTCATTTCAGTTGACTTTAGAAAAAACTGTCATGTGTATGTACAAAAGAAAAAACACTATTTTTGGCCATTATATGCATTTCTCACCTGTTTTCCCCTCTGCAGAGCTGATCTGTAACTTTTAATTGTCTCTGAGCTAGTGGGTGGAAATTAGCTGCTATGTTAATTTGTATACACTGCACAAACAAACATGAGGTATTCCTGCTCTCCTGTTTCTATATAGCAAATATTAGGTAGAAGCATTAGCAACAGAGATGATATTATACAGCATTAATTAGCAGGTTTGCAACAAATATTGCTCTTGGGTGAGTTAAACACTTACTTGAAAGTCTTTTTGCCTGTTTTACTCTTTACCGCTTTCCATAGAGTTTGAATATGGAGCTGTAATCTAAACCTTCATTGATCTTTTTGCTTTGAAGAAGAAGGAATTAATATCTTTTTGAGAGTGAATGATGAGTTTAGGAGGCAGGGGGAGAAGAAGCGGCTCATAAGTGGAGAAAGAAGCCTTTTTCTCTGATAAGATATATTACAAAAGTTGCATCTTTTCATGTGTGTAATTGATGTATGAAATTAAAATTATTTTAATATTTACCTAGGGTCCCATATATAGCGCAGGAGGTACTTACATTTAATTCAATAAAAAAAACAAAAGGATTGTAGGTTATATTAGCTTAGCCTAGTTTTAGGCAGAGAAAAGCATGCTTTCTTTTTCAGAATGATTTGCAAACAAAGGAGGAGACATCTCAGATCAGTAAGAATCCCGCAATGTGAACAAGCGTCAATAACATCGATAAATCTGTGAACCGCGGACCCGGTAATCCCAATAATAACGACAAGAATGTCCGGTTTCAGGAATTCCAATAATATTTGTTTCTGCTATATTGGATGTTTGCCGGCGGCGGCGGCACTGATGCATTACTAAATCAAACAATGGACGTGGCTTAATATCCTGCTCCACAATAAATGTTATTTTCTGTTACTTTATTACTTTTCTTTAGTTTATATTTGCTAAAACAACTCAGATCAAACGAGTCACTGTTTTAACTTCGACTTTTTATTCTCCATATTTCTAATACTAGAATTCTCCATATTTTCATTATCTTTTTTTTTTCTTTTAAGGCCTCATACATAAAAACATTTATATCTGTATAGCAGAGGACATACCAAAATAATAAAGAAGAGTCTGATGATATACCACAATATTCATACAAGTCATTTTTAAGAAATGTTCCCCGTTGGATCACGACTAGTGTTGAGCGATACCTTCCGATATCGGGAAATATCGGATCGGATTGGATCGGACCGATACCGAAAAAGTATCGGATATCGCCGATTCCGATACCGGAAACCAATGCAAGTCAATGGGACATAAATATCGGAATTAAAATAAACCCTTTCTTTCCTTGTAGGTTATTTCTACATGAAGGAAAACAACTAAGAATAATGTAGAATGTATTGGGGGAGGTGGGGGAGACAATAAAGGCATAGAGGTTTAGCCCAGTCAAATGGAATAGCAGGAATTAATATTTTTTTATTATGTTCTGAGTTACGGAAATATTAACTATGTTAAGTATTTTTATATTTTGTCAGATATTTATGTTTCACTACTTCCATGCTCTTCACCTTCTTTTTTACTTCTCCCACACTTTCTCCTTCATCATCCTCAGCATCTTTTTCATCCACTTCTTCTTCACCTTCTTCTTCTTCACCTTCTTCGTATTATTCTTTTTTTTACATTCTTCATATTCTACTTCTTCATCTTCTTCATATTCTTCTTCTTCATCATATTCTTATTTGTGACAGGCATTCCTGTAGTTGTTATCTATAAAAGGTTGGACATTACACCTTTCGTTCTGCCCGTCACAAAAGATTTACAACAGGATTTGTCCGCGTTCAGTTTGGCCTGCAGCAGCAGGTCTTTTCCAGGGGCACCACGAGGAGGAACGGACTCACCCCCATACACTGCTTAGTCATCTTCTGCTTATAATTTAGATATTATCTTTTGCTCTGATTTTTAGTCTTATGCTTAATGTTCTTCCGCTTTTTGTTCTGCAGCTTCTTGTATTTCTGCTTCTTGGTTTTCTGTCTCTTGTTTTTCTGTATCTTGGTGCTTGTCTTCTCTTCTTTGTCTTCTTGGTCAACTTCTTCAGGGTCATCTTCTTGGTCTTCTTCGGGGTGGTCTTCAGGGTCGTCGTCTTCGGGGGTCCTCGTCTTCGGGGTCCTCGTCTTCTTCGGGTTGGTCTTCTGGGTCCTCGTCTTCGGGGTCCTCGTCTTCTTCGGGGTGGTCTTCAGGGTCCTCGTCTTCTTCGGGGTGGTCTTCAGGGTCCTCGTCTTCTTCGGGGTGGTCTTCAGGGTCCTCGTCTTCAGGGTCATTGTCTTCGGGGTCCTCGTCTTCTTAGGGTTGGTCTTCAGGGTCCTCGTCTTCAGGGTCCTCGTCAGGGAGATCCAGAGTGATTACCAAGAACCATTTCAAAAAGCTTGAACTTGGAAATGTAGCAGAAGGTACAAGAAAGCTGAGGAACTACCGAGGACCAGCTGACGGTACTGGAACCCGGATGGATAGCAGAAGGTACAAGAGCCAATGGAACTACCGAGGACCAGCTGATGTTACTGGAACTCGGTTACTAAGCAGGAGGTACCTGTGCCAGAAAGCACTACCAAGGACCAGCAGACGTTGGTGGAACTTGGATACCGAGAAGGAGGCACCTAATCCAAAGGCACTGCCGAGAACCAGCTGACGGTACTGGAACCCGGATGGGTAGCAGAAGGTACAAGAGCCAATGGAACTACCGAGGACCAGCTGATGTTACTGGAACCCGGATGGGTAGCAGAAGGTACAAGAGCCAATGGAACTACCGAGGACCAGCTGATGTTACTGGAACTCGGTTACTAAGCAGGAGGTACCTGTGCCAGAAAGCACTACCAAGGACCAGCAGACGTTGGTGGAACTTGGATACCGAGAAGGAGGCACCTAATCCAAAGGCACTGCCGAGAACCAGCTGACGGTACTGGAACCCGGATGGGTAGCAGAAGGTACCCATGTAAAAAAAAAGTTCAAGGCCGCGAGCCGGCCGCAGTTACCAAAACCCACAGTCCTACAGAGGGTGCTTGTCCTATTGGCACTATGGAACCAGCCTTCATTGCCAGATCCCGCAGCCCACATAGGAGTCACCTAAACTGCAGGCACCATAGAGTCGGCTAACCCGACCGCAACACGACAGGACAACGCATTGGAGGCAAAGTGACGTTGACACTACCCGGAAACAGCTGGCGTGCTGGAACCAGGCTGGGCAGGAGGGAGTACCCGTGCCAAAGACACTGCCGAGAACCAGCTGACGGTACTGGAACCCGGATGGGTAGCAGAAGATACAAGAGCAAATGGAACTACCGAGGACCAGCTGACGGTACTGGAACCCGGATGGGTAGCAGAAGGTACAAGAGCCAATGGAACTACCGAGGACCAGCTGATGTTACTGGAACTCGGTTACTAAGCAGGAGGTACCTGTGCCAGAAAGCACTACCAAGGACCAGCAGACGTTGGTGGAACTTGGATACCGAGAAGGAGGCACCTAATCCAAAGGCACTGCCGAGAACCAGCTGACGGTACTGGAACCCGGATGGGTAGCAGAAGGTACCCATGTAAAAAAAAAGTTCAAGGCCGCGAGCCGGCCGCAGTTACCAAAACCCACAGTCCTACAGAGGGTGCTTGTCCTATTGGCACTATGGAACCAGCCTTCATTGCCAGATCCCGCAGCCCACATAGGAGTCACCTAAACTGCAGGCACCATAGAGTCGGCTAACCCGACCGCAACACGACAGGACAACGCATTGGAGGCAAAGTGACGTTGACACTACCCGGAAACAGCTGGCGTGCTGGAACCAGGCTGGGCAGGAGGGAGTACCCGTGCCAAAGACACTGCCGAGAACCAGCTGACGGTACTGGAACCCGGATGGGTAGCAGAAGATACAAGAGCAAATGGAACTACCGAGGACCAGCTGACGGTACTGGAACCCGGATGGGTAGCAGAAGGTACAAGAGCCAATGGAACTACCGAGGACCAGCTGATGTTACTGGAACTCGGTTACTAAGCAGGAGGTACCTGTGCCAGAAAGCACTACCAAGGACCAGCAGACGTTGGTGGAACTTGGATACCGAGAAGGAGGCACCTAATCCAAAGGCACTGCCGAGAACCAGCTGACGGTACTGGAACCCGGATGGGTAGCAGAAGGTACCCATGTAAAAAAAAAGTTCAAGGCCGCGAGCCGGCCGCAGTTACCAAAACCCACAGTCCTACAGAGGGTGCTTGTCCTATTGGCACTATGGAACCAGCCTTCATTGCCAGATCCCGCAGCCCACATAGGAGTCACCTAAACTGCAGGCACCATAGAGTCGGCTAACCCGACCGCAACACGACAGGACAACGCATTGGAGGCAAAGTGACGTTGACACTACCCGGAAACAGCTGGCGTGCTGGAACCAGGCTGGGCAGGAGGGAGTACCCGTGCCAAAGACACTGCCGAGAACCAGCTGACGGTACTGGAACCCGGATGGGTAGCAGAAGATACAAGAGCAAATGGAACTACCGAGGACCAGCTGACGGTACTGGAACCCGGATGGGTAGCAGAAGGTACAAGAGCCAATGGAACTACCGAGGACCAGCTGATGTTACTGGAACTCGGTTACTAAGCAGGAGGTACCTGTGCCAGAAAGCACTACCAAGGACCAGCAGACGTTGGTGGAACTTGGATACCGAGAAGGAGGCACCTAATCCAAAGGCACTGCCGAGAACCAGCTGACGGTACTGGAACCCGGATGGGTAGCAGAAGGTACAAGAGCCAATGGAACTACCGAGGACCAGCTGATGTTACTGGAACCCGGATGGGTAGCAGAAGGTACAAGAGCCAATGGAACTACCGAGGACCAGCTGATGTTACTGGAACTCGGTTACTAAGCAGGAGGTACCTGTGCCAGAAAGCACTACCAAGGACCAGCAGACGTTGGTGGAACTTGGATACCGAGAAGGAGGCACCTAATCCAAAGGCACTGCCGAGAACCAGCTGACGGTACTGGAACCCGGATGGGTAGCAGAAGGTACCCATGTAAAAAAAAAGTTCAAGGCCGCGAGCCGGCCGCAGTTACCAAAACCCACAGTCCTACAGAGGGTGCTTGTCCTATTGGCACTATGGAACCAGCCTTCATTGCCAGATCCCGCAGCCCACATAGGAGTCACCTAAACTGCAGGCACCATAGAGTCGGCTAACCCGACCGCAACACGACAGGACAACGCATTGGAGGCAAAGTGACGTTGACACTACCCGGAAACAGCTGGCGTGCTGGAACCAGGCTGGGCAGGAGGGAGTACCCGTGCCAAAGACACTGCCGAGAACCAGCTGACGGTACTGGAACCCGGATGGGTAGCAGAAGGTACAAGAGCCAATGGAACTGCCGAGAACCAGCTGGCGGTGCTGGAGCCCAGGGTAAATACTAAAAACAGAAGAGCCAGAGGTGTATTTGGAGGAGGTTTTAAATCCGTACTACAGTGGATGTGGACAAAGCAGGAGAATTTGCCGGACACACAGCTGGGGATCAGCTGACGTTACTGAATCCCAATAACACTGGAGCAAGCGTTGACTGTGCAGACGGCACTTCTGAGCAGCAACTAGCGGTATTGGAGCCCAGGGTAAATACTAAAAACGGAGGAGCCAGAGGTGTAATTGGAGCAAGTTTTAAATAAGTAGCACAGTGAATATGGACAGAGCAGGAGAAATTGCCGTGAACACAGCAGGGGAACAGCTGACGTTACCGAACCCCAATAACACCGCAGCAAGTGTTGACTGTGCAGACGGCACTTCCGAGCGCCAACTGGCGGTGCTGGAGCCCAGGGATAAGAATGAAAACAGAGGAGCCAGAGGTGTAATTCGAGCAACTTTAAAATGTGTAGTACAGTGGATGTGGACAAAGCAGGAGAAATTGCCGTCCGCACAGCAGGAGAACAGCTGACGTTACTGAACCCCAATAACACGGCAGCAAGTGTTGACTGTGCAGACGGCACTTCCGAGCGCCAACTGGCGGTGCTGGAGCCCAGGGATAAGAATGAAAACAGAGGAGCCAGAGGTGTAATTCGAGCAACTTTAAAATGTGTAGTACAGTGGATTTGGACAAAGCAGGAGAAATTGCCGTCCGCACAGCAGGAGAACAGCTGACGTTACTGAACCCCAATAACACGGCAGCAAGTGTTGACTGTGCAGACGGCACTTCCGTGCGCCAACTGGCGGTGTTGGAGCTCAGGGATAATACTGAAAACAGAGGAGCCAGAGGTGTAATTGGAGCAACTTTAAAATCTGTAGTAGTGAGAATGTGGACAGAGCAGGAGAAATTGCCGTCCGCACAGCAGGGGAACAGCTGACGTTACTGAACCCCAATAACATGGTAGCAAGTGTTGACTGTGCAGACAGCACTTCCGAGCGCCAACTGGCGGTGCTGGAGCCCAGGGATAAGAATGAAAACAGAGGAGCCAGAGGAGTAATTGGAGCAACTTTAAAATGTGTAGTACAGTGGATGTGGACAAATCAGGAGAAATTGCCGTCCGCACAGCAGGAGAACAGCTGACGTTACTGAACCCCAATAACACGGCAGCAAGTGTTGACTGTGCAGACGGCACTTCCGAGCGCCAACTGGCGGTGTTGGAGCTCAGGGATTACAGTTCAGGTGGTAGAAACATGAACAGAACAGGAGACCTGGATACTGTTGCCAACCAATTATTTATTCTGGAAGAGGACTGGCAAATTCATGAGAGATCCAGGCCTTGTTCATTTTGAGAAAAGTAAGCCGGTCAACGTTATCGGAGGATAGTCGCATGCGACGGTCTGTTAGTACACCACCTGCGGCACTAAAGACGCGTTCCGATAATACACTAGCAGCAGGGCAAGCTAGCACCTCCAGTGCATACTGACTAAGCTCTGGCCATGTATCCAGCTTACAGACCCAAAACTTGAAGGGAGAAGAGCCGTCTGGGAGTACACTAAGAGGGCAAGACATGTAGTCTGTCACCATCTGACGGAAACGTTGCCTCCTGCTGACTGGAGCTGTCTGTGATGGTGTAGACATTTGTGGCGGCGGGGACACAAAACTTTGCCACATTTCGGCCATACTGGTCTTGCCTTGTGCTGAGGCGCTGCTTCTGCTCCCTCTTTGTGCAGAGCTTCCTCCACTGCCTCGACGCACTGAGCTGCTTTGTAAAGCACTAGCAGCACTGCTCTCGGTTGGAATGGAGAACATGATGGAATGCACCAGTGCGTCTTGGTACTCCCGCATTTTACGCTCCCGGTTCAATGGTGTTATGAGGCTTTGTAAGTTGTCCCGGTAGCGAGGATCTAGGAGGGTGGACACCCAATAATCAGCCGTGTTGAGAATGTGGGCGATGCGGCGGTCGTTTCTGAGGCACTGCAGCATGAAATCAACCATGTGCTGCAGACTGCCAACTGGCCAAGAAACGCTGTCCCCTGCTTGAGGCGTGATCTCTGCCTGCTCTGCATCACCCCACCCTCGCTCTAGATACTGACTACTAGAGCATTGTGTACCTCCCTCCTCTGGACAGATGTCTTCCTCATCCATTGACTCCTCCTCATCCTCCTCACAAAGTGTCCCCTGCCTAGGCCTTTGTGAGGAACCACGTTGCGCAGACTGTAGAGAAGCAGATGGCATTTGTGACTCCTCATCCTCCACCTCTTCCAAAACCTCGTCCCTTAGTGCTTGCAGTGTTTTTTCAAGCAGGCAGATAAGGGGGATAGTCATGCTGACTAGTGCATCATCTGCACTCGCCATCCGCGTGGAATAATCGAAGGCACGCAAAACGTGGCAAATGTCGTTCATAGAGGCCCACTCAGTGGTGGTGAAGTGTGAACGGCGCGCACTGCGACTTGTTTGCGCCTGCTGCAGCTGGTACTCCATTACTGCTGCCTGCTGCTCACACAACCTCTCCAACATATGTAACGTTGAATTCCACCTGGTGGGTAGGTCACATATGATGCGATGTTCCGGAAGACATAATCGGCGCTGCAGAGCTGCAATGCGTGATCTTGCATTGCTGGAACGCCGCAAGTGAGCGCACTCTATGCGGACCTTGTGAAGCAGTGCATCAAGATCCGGATAGTCCCTCAAAAAACTCTGCACGACCAAGTTGAGCACATGTGCCAGACATGGGATGTGAGTGAGGTTGCCTAGGCCCAGAGCTGCCACCAGATTTCGGCCATTGTCACACACTACCATGCCTGGCTGGAGATTCGCTGGCACAAACCACACGTCACTCTGCTGCTTGATGGCATTCCAGAGCTCCTGCGCTGTGTGGCTTCGATTCCCCAAAGAAATTAATTTTAATACGGCCTGTTGACGTTTGGCCACGGCTGTGCTCATATCGGTCATCATAACAGGTAACCGTTCACGGGTCGATGTGGAGGTAGACCGTGACGGCTCCTGCAGCGCTGATTCAGAGGAACTGGAGTATGAGGAGGAGTCAATGTGTACAGACTGGATTCCTGCAATCCTTGGAGTTGGCAGAACACGTACAGCGCCACTCTCAAGATCTGTACCCGGCTCCACAACATTTACCCAATGGGCAGTGAGGGAAAGGTATCGTCCCTGTCCATGCTTACTGGTCCACGCATCAGTGGTCAGGTGGACCTTGCTACTGACGGCGTTTTGTAGCGCATGTTTAATTTTTCCCTCCACATGATGTTGCAGGGCAGGGACGGCTTGCCTGCTGAAATAAAAGCGGCTGGGCACGTTGTATTGTGGGACTGCCAATGCCATAAAGTTACGGAATGTGTCAGTCTCCACCAGCCTGAATGATAGCATTTCAAGGGCCAGTAGTTTAGCAATGCCAGCATTCAGAGCCTGTGCTCGGGGGTGGTTTGCCGAGTATGGGCGCCTTTTCTCCCATGCCTGTGCTAACGATGGCTGTAGACTGGCCTGGGAGTGTGAGGATGACTGGGAAAGTGGTGCTGTGGGTGGAATTACACTGTGTCTCTGTACAACAGTGCCAGAGATTCTTCCATGGCGATCCTGTGAGGAAGCCGAACCAGCTGTGTGTGAGCTGGAGGAAGAGGCTACAACACGAGCTGAAGAGGTGGTAGGTGGCGCTGTAGGTTGGCCTAGGTCTTCAGTGTGTTTGTGTAACTCCACCACGTGCTTGGTCCGCACATGTTTCCACATATTTGTGGTATTGAGGTTGCTGACACTTTTCCCTCTTTTCACCTTCTGATTACACAGCTTGCATTTGACAAAGCAAATGTCATCTGCAACTGTGTCAAAAAAGGACCAGGCACTGCAAGTCTTGGGAGCGCCCGCTTTGGATTTTGGAAGAGCCATGCTCCTAATGGGTGCCGAAGTGGAGGCTACAGGCAACCAAGTCTGCCCCCTCCCTCTCCCTCCTTTTTGGGCCGTTCGGGGAATCTCTTCCTCAGAGCTGCTCCCACCACCTTCCTGTCCCTCACGCCATGATGGGTCAAGGACCTCATCATCTACACCACCCTCTTCAAACAACTGCTTCTCCTGGGTAGTCTCGACAGCACAGTACGCACCAGAAAGTGGCACCTGAGTCTCATCATCAGATGCATACTGAGGTGTGCTGCTGACCATAGGCACTGGCCCACCCGCCTCTTCAGATTCAGAGAGACAAAACGGTTGCGCATCACTGCATACTACCTCTTCTTCAAATTCTCGAATTCTGCTTGGCTGGCCCCCTCTTTCCAAGCCAAGAGATTCAGAGAACAGAAGTAGAGATGGCTCCTGTCCAGGGCTCTCTGACTGCCTGGGCAATTTGGCAGGTGGTGAAGAGACAGATGGGTGCTCTTCAGTGCTCAGGACCTGAGAGGATCTGGAACTAATTGAAGTCGATGCGTTAGCTGCCATCCATCCGACAACGGCTTCAATTTGGTCCTCGCGCAGCAGTGGGGTACGGCTAGCTCCTACAAAGCTGCGCATAAAGGACTGTTCCCTGGTAAAACTGGGGGATGCTGAGTCACTGGTGCCCGCAGCAGGCACAGAATCCCCACGTCCTCTCCCTGCAGGCACAGAATCCTCACGTCCTCTCCCTGCAGAAACTCCACGCCCACGCCCACGACCACGACCACATGCCTTACTCCCTGCCTTCTTCATCTTGGTAGACTGATAAAGATAGGCAGAAAAGTACTAAGGGCTTAGTGTGCTTATTCCTGAACAGCTGCTAACAGGTATAAGAAACACTAATTTTATAAAGTGTGGACTAGACTTTAATATGAGCTAATGTGGCCTACACAACTGTAAAGTGGAGTGTTTGGTGAACTTTATTTAGGTTTTTTTTGTCACAAAAAGACACTGGATGTGCCTAAAGATGTAATAACGATAGTATCACAAACTTTTTGTAGCTATTACAATGTAGGAAGGTAACCTACAATGCAATAGATGAGGCTGCAAAAAATAGGCTAATACTAATCTGGCTGGGGCTGCAGGGCCCAATGCTGCAGAAAGGCTCCTCTATCTACTCCTATATAGTGTGTTTGGAATCAATTTAGCTGAATATGGATGGAACCACCACACTAATAGGAGATATCAGGAAAAATTATGAATTGGCAATAAAGGACAATGTATGAGGCAGTGACACACACTGAGTGCACTACAACCAGACGGGGTTGAAGCACACACTACAGGGTGAGCTGCACTCACACACCAGACCTTGCAGACAGCGGTGAACAGTACAGATGCAGAGCACTGTGCACTAGTGCTGCAAGACGGAAAAAAATTTCTCTATCTACTCCTATATAGTGTGTTTGGAACCAATTTAGCTGAATACAGATGGAACCACCACACTAATAGGAGATATCAGGAAAAATTATGAATTGGCAAAAAAGGACAATGTATGAGGCAGTGACACACACTGAGTGCACTACAACCAGACTTGGCTGAAGCACACACTACAGGGTGAGCTGCACTCACACACACAGACCTTGCAGATAGCGGTGAACAGCACAGGGAACTGTGCACTAGCACTGCAAGGCACAGTGATTTAGAAAGTAGCTTGGGTAAAGCAGTATAGAGCAAATAGGTAGCTAAAACTGTCCCTCAGAACAACAGCGTCCTATCCCTAACTGAATTCACAGCAGAGTGAGCTCAAAATGGCGGCGGTGGCTTTTATAGTGCATCATGACATCATTTCAGCAGCCAATCACAGCCATGCCATTAGTTAAGATGCCTACATGCCTAACAGGATGTGCCCACACTTCTTAGGATCCTCATTGGCTGAATAAAATGAAAATGTCTCATTGCATTATGGGAACTTCCGATTCCGGTATACGATATTGCAATAGTATCGGAATTAAGTATCGGAATTCCGATACCGCGAATATCGGCCGATACCCGATATTTCAGTATCGGAATGCTCAACACTAATCACGACCTATACTAACTTCTTAAAGGGGTTCCCAGTTTCGGGAAAACCCCCTTGTTTTTTACTCCACAGATTCAGCGCTCAGTCTCCACCACTGCTCCTCCTTGTGTCTGTTATTGTCTGCAGCACTAATGTCACATTGACAGCGCTGCAGCCAATCAGTGAGCTCAGCGGCTCCTGCCGTCAACTTGAGCTCAGTGATTGGCTGCAGCTATGTTGACACCAGGAGCAGTGGCGAAAACTCAGCACTGGACTTGGGAAGAGTGAGTGAAGCTCAGTTTGTTTTACTGCGGGAGAACGTTTTTCCAAAATCAGTACATCACTACATGGCATTTGATGTGTGCAGACATTTAGGCTATGTTCACACATTGCGTTTTTGCTGCGTATTTTTTTTCTGCAGCAAAACCTGATTTCTTGCCAGGAGGTATGTTCAGGATTTTTCTTGCTTTTCTGCTTGTTTTTTGGTGCATTTTTGGTGCGTTTTTTTTTTTTTTCACTGTCCTTTTGTCTCTTTATGCATGTACATGAAGTTCAGTGAAAAAAAAAAATCTCATTCTGGTTTTGGCCCAAAAAAACGCTGAAAAAAAAAGGACACGTGCTCTTTTGGTGCGTTTTTTTCACCACCAATTACTTCCAATGGGTGAAAAAAAGCTGAAAGAAGTGACATGGTCTATTTTGCAAAAAAACATGCAAAGTGCAAAATCCTGATTAAAAAAAACAAACAAGATGTGTGCATGAGATTTCTGGAATCTGATAGACTTTGCTGGTACTATAAAATGCAGCTGAAAATTTGCATTAAAAAACGCATCAAAAACCAAGATGTGTGAACATAGCCTTAGGGATAGGGCGCCCTCTCTTTCCCTTTCTGATCATCAGGTCATCGCATACTCTACTGTGATGGCAACAGATGACCGTCAACCTTAATATTTTATATCATTTTAATAATAACAATAAAAAAGTGAACTTTTCTGCCTTTGTTATACCGTTTCGAGCACCGACAGCTTGATACGCTCGCATTTTACTCCAGCGCGTGTGTCATTCATGTAACCTTTCTATGCAAAAACAAGCTGGTATGCAAACAAACAAAGAGCTCCCCGGGGAGCTGGCTTTAAATGAGAACGCCACCATGGTTATGTGAATGTACGAGCTGTCAGATCGTAGCTATTAACTGCCTGCTTCTCCCTACTGTGTGCGTGTTAACCTGCCCGCACACTGAGCACACAAACTCGCAGGCAGGCTTTAACACGTTTTATATACAGCAGATGTCTTGTAAATAGGGCTGCGATTTCTGCCTCCATAAAAGCTATGTGTGCCTTAATATGCATTATTCATGGTATGTTCCCAGAATTTGTCTGCCACTTTGCACAGACAGTATCAGGGATAGTCACCTTCAGTACTTCAAATGGACGAGAAATTCTATAAACCACTGGAATAGGTGTGGAGTGAGCGCTGAATGTCAACTCTAGGCATTATACATGGGATAACGCGTCCCCAAGCTATATAGTGGTGTGGGTATTAGCGATATACCTGGGGTGTTATGCGAGTACATGCATGGGTCATACAAATCTAATGTGGTCTCCATTATCCACGTATGGTCCTGCAAGATATTTCTTAGAACATACATGCTATCTTAAGAGGTAATATCCTCAAAATTGTAATGGTCCAATGATGTTCCTATTTCCAGCCATTTCCATCCTCGACCCGAGATGAGAAAATGATGGGATGGACATTGCTTCTATATATTAAGCAAGGCCACCTGCCTTGTTCCTGATGTCTTCTGGCTTGATGGGTATTACCAAAACTGAAAGTTAGCCCCTATCCATGGAATAGATGATACCTTACTGATTGCTGGGGGTTTGAGCTGTGGGAACCCCAGTGATCCCGAGATCAGGGCTCTGCAGAGTGGGGCAAACCGCCTCTTACCTGATGTCATCCACTGCTCCTCTTTTGGTTACCGTGTGTTTCACACTGCAATAATGATGTCATTCCAGGCCAACAAATGAAAAGAAGAGCCATGGATGCCATTGGGTAAGAGGCAGCTCTGGTCCACACCACCTGCCTTGTTCCTAATGTCTACTGCCTTAATGGGTATTCCCAAAACTGAAAGTTAGTCCCTATCCATGGAATAGTTGATAACTTACTGATTGCTGGGGGTTTGACCACTGGGAACCCCAGTGATCCCAAGATCAGGGCTCTGCAGAGTTGGTGCAAATTCTTCGCAGGAGCCGGTCCATCGGCCACATCAGTAATCTGTGGTCGTAAGACGGAAGCCGTGAGAACTGCCTTTTAGGAGACAGCATCCGCGGCCCCACTTTTAGTTAGCCGGCCTGGCGTGTGTGTAATGATGATGTCCCACCAGGCCAACTAATCAAAAGAAGAGTTGCGGATGCCATCGGGTAAGAGGTGGCTGTCATGGCTCTCGTCCAGATTACTGTGGTAGCTGATGGACTGGGTTGTGCAAATCGATTTGCGCCAGCATTACTAGTGAACAGGTATGGTCATGTATGATATTTCTTAGAACATGCACACTATCTTAAGAAGTACTGTAATACCCTCAAAATTGTTAGGGTCTTCTGATGCTCCTATTATCAGCCACTTCCATCCTCAAACAGGTATGAGAGAGTGCCAGCAATGAGAAAATGGTGGCATGGACATTGCTCTTATATACTGATCCAGACCACCTGCCTTGTTCCTGATATCTTCTGCCTTGATGGGTATTCCCAAAACTGAAAGTTAGCCCCTATCCATGGAATAGTTGATAACTTAGTGATTGCTGGGAGTTTGACCTGTGAGAATCCCAGTGATCCTGAGATCACGACTCTGCAGAGTTGGTGCAAATCTATTAACAAGAATTGATCCATCAGCCACATCAGTAATCCATGGTCGTAGGACGTAAGCCGTGAGAAGCACCTCTTAGCTGAAGGCATCTGTGGATCCTCTTTTGGTTAGTGCATGTGTCACACAGTAATGATGATGTCGCACCAGGCAAACTAATCCAAAGAAGAGCCGTGGGTGCCGTCGGGTAAGAGGCGACTCTCACGGCTTACGTCCAGATTACTTTGGTGGCTCATAGACTGGATTGTGCGAATCGATTTGCACCAACATTCCTAGTGAACAAATGGAGAATATAAGGACATACCCCACTCTATGCCTATTCTGTGGGATACATTGCCTTCTATCAATGATTTACATTAGGAGATTCCCACTCCATCATTAGGACCCATTGGGTCTTTCCAATCATGTTTTGGTGCAAGGCCACGGAAATGGCTTTGCCATCGTAACACAAGCTTGCATGAAAGAAAATCCACTGCTTCCACTTTGGCAATTGTCCTCTATTCCCGTGAAATTACCCTTTGATTTAGCCCTTTTTGGCAATTTAAGCCCCCGAAACCCAAGTTTATCAATTACTTGATGTATTTGAAAACAATTACTCTCGTCTTCTTAGCCCCATGAGTGCAGTAATGTCCAGCTTCCCGTATTATTGAGTTGGATAATCGGTAAATAGCTTTTTATTTTCTGGCTGCCTTTCGCAGTCCTTCATTTGGCCGCACGTGATGAAAATGAACTTGTATCTCCGATCATACCTACTTGAACCTCTAAGACTTAATCCTCTTCCAAATCAAAAGCACCAAAGGAAAGTCGAGATGCACCTCAAACCACTTTAAATTTCTGCTTGAGTTACTTTTCAATTACATCTGGTGGAGCAGAACCAAATTCGTATAGCTTCCTATTGATTGTGTTACTCTCCATTAAGGTGAAAGAGAGATATCTATCATATTTTGTAACAACTTAACCACGTACAACAACAGAGGGTCCTAGATGTCGGCTTTTGTGTCATCCTGCAAATATAACTGGGATACTTCCTGGCCGCAGAAAACCCCAAGTCACTTATTGGCACAAAGCTTATAATATTCTTGGAGAATTACGCTCCAGAAAGAGAGTCTGAAAACTGTGCAAGTATTTTATGATTAGAACCAGAATTCATGACATTGTGGTCTATACATTCCTAAGAAATCAGAGACCTAATTTGTCCTATGATTCTGTGAAGTAAAGTTATGTGCACATGTAGTATTTTGAGGTGGTCAAAACAATGAGTTTTCTTTCTAGTGGAATCCACTGGAGGAAACGTTCCTTCTTTATGTCATTTTTTGATGAGTTTTTTGTTTCCTGAAGTGATTTTGAAAAGTTTTTCAAGCGTTTTTGCAGGTTTTTTGAAAGCAGTTTTTGCAGCCTTTTGATTGGACACTCCTTAGTTTGGTGTGCTTTTATCAGGAGTCACTTCAAAGAACTTTTTTTTCTACCACAAGGCTTTTTTCAAAACCTGAAGTGGAAGAAATACTCTGAATAGACTGAACATGTTACCAGCAAGAAGTTTTACAATAGAGATGAATATTAAGAATCTTGTAAGCGTTTTTTTGAGCAATTTTTAAGGAGCCTTTTGGAGCGGACCAGCTAAAAGAGACTTTTCTAAAATCTCCATGTGCACACACCCTAAAACTATTAGACAGAGCTACCTCACTACACAAATAAACATCTCGGGCCCAAATCATCAAGACCGGCGCTGTCATCCCTCCTCCTAGTCTTGTCATCCCCTTCTTAGTTCTGCCATCCCATCTTAGTCATGTCATTCCCCCTCTTAGTCATGTCATTCCCCCTCTTAGTCATGTTGTTCCCCCTCTTAGTCATGTTGTTCCCCCTCTTAGTTATGTTATTCCCTCTCTTAGTCATGTCATTCCCCCCTCTTAGTCATGTCATTCCCCCTCTTAGTCATGTCATTCCCCCTCTTATTCATGTCATCCTCCTCTTAGTCATGTCATCCCCTCTCTTGGTTATGTCATCCCCTCTCTTAGTCATGTCATCCCCCTCTTAGTCATGTCATTCCACCTCTTAGTCATGTCACCCCCTCTCTTAGTCCTTTAGTTCTTTCTCTTAGTCATGACATTCCCCCCTCTTAGTCATGACATTCCCCCTCTTAGACATTTAATTCCTCCTCTTTCTTATGTTATTCCCCTCTTAGTCCTGTCATTCTCCCTGTTAGTCCTGTCATTCTCCCTCTTAGTCATCTCATCCCCCTCTTAGTCCTGTCATCCCCCATCTTAGTCCTGTCATCCCCAATCTTAGTCCTGTCATCCCCCCTCTTAGTCCTGTCATTTCCCCTCTTAGTCCTGTCATTCTCCCTGTTAGTCCTGTCATTCTCCCTCTTCGTCATCTCATCCCCCATCTTAGTCCTGTCGTCCCCCATCTTAGTCCTGTCATTCCCCCTCTTAGTCCTGTCATTCTCCCTGTTAGTCCTGTCATTCTCCCTCTTAGTCATCTCATCCCCCTATTCGTCATCTCATCCCCCTCTGAGTACTGTCATGCCATCTCTAAATTAGAACCTCTGGATATCAGTTTTAACATTTTCTTGTTATTCTGAAATATTTAGTTCCATAATTAATTTTTTAAAAATACTAAAAATGACGATGACATTAAGAGTTGTTTTTCAAGGATGATTGCAAATTTCTATTTTAGAGTCGTTCACCGTATGTAAAAATAGCAGTTTGCGTATTCTGTCCGCCGGGGAAAACCCTCCAGACCTTGAAAAGTAAATAAAAATGTAAAATGAGGCTTTAAGTGAGATGGAGTAAAAACAAGTCAAGTGGTTAGATTCATATCACCTAACCTTGTCCTTCTCTTCAATGTGTTTCCTGCTCTGATGACAATAATCGAATAGGTTTCCGCTCACACAAACGCGGCTAAGAAAAAAATGTGAGGATTTCATGAATAAAACAAGGAGTGCGGCGTGTGTGTTATAAGCGACAGCTGGGGGGCTCGCTCCTCTCCCAGACACTTGTTAACCTGGTTATCAATTTAACTATCAGAGAAGCAGCGAGATAACTTTCTACAGCACCCAGAGGTTCATAGCAAACCTGTCACATGTATTTTTGGACATGTCTCAGTCATTAAATTCAGGCTTCTCATTCATTCACATCACCCACCCAAGTATATGATATCCAGCGCTCTGCTGCCCTACTGTATACCATCCGGCCCCTCTGCCCCCTGGTGTACAACATCCAGCCCCACTGTCCCCAGTGTATAAAATCCGGCTCCATTGCCCCCCCCCAGTGTATAACATCTGGCCCCTCTCCCCCGGGGTATAACATCCGGCCCCTCTCTCCTGATGTAAAACATCTGGCCACTCTGACCCCGGTGTATAACATCTATCCCCATCACCCATGGTGTATAACATCAGGCCACTCTGACCCCAGTGTATAACATCCAGCCCCTCTCCCCCGATGTGCCACTCTGACCCCTGTGTATAACATCTGACCCCATCACCCCCCAGTGTATAACATCCAGCCCCTCTTCCCCGGTGTATAACATGTGGCCCCTCTCCCTCCAGTGTATAACATCTGGCAAAGCACCCTCGGTGTATAACATCTAGCCTTTTGCCCCCCTGGTGTATAACATCTGGCCCCATTAATTGCCCCTTGGTTTTAACATCCGGCCCCTCTAACCCAGTGTATAACATCCGGCCCCTCTGACCCCGGTGTGTAACATCTGGCCCCTCTCCCCCAGTGTATAACCTGTGGCCCCTCTCCCTCCGGTGTATAACATCTGGCCTTTTGCCCCCCGGTGTATAACATCCAGTCCCATTATTTGCCCCTCGGTTTTAACATCTGGCCCCTCTCTGCCAGTATATAACATCTGGCCCCTCTGACCCTGGTGTATAACATCTGGTCCCTCTCCCCCGATGTATAACATCTGGCCCCTCTCCCTCTGGTGTATAACATCTGGTCTTTTGCCCCCCCAGTGTATAACATCTGGCCCCTCTCCCCCGGGCTATAACTTCCGGCCCCTCTCTCCTGATGTAAAACATCTGGCCACTCTGACCCCGATGTATAACAACTATCCCCATCACCCACGGTGTATAACATCCGACCACTCTGACCCCGGTGTATAACATCCGGCCCCTCTCCCCCGATGTATAACATCCGGCCACTCTGACCCCTGTGTATAACATCTGACCCCATCGCTTCCCATTGTATAACATCCGGCCCCTCTTCCCCAGTGTATAACATGTGGCCCCTCTCCCTCCAGTGTATAACATCTAGCCTTTTGCCCCCCTGGTGTATAACATCTGGCCCCATTAATGGCCCCTTGGTTTTAACATCCGGCCCCTCTAATCCAGTGTATAACATCCGGCCCCTCTGACCCCGGTGTATAACATCTGGCCCCTCTCCCCCAGTTTATAACCTGTGGTCCCTCTCCCTCCGGTGTATAACATCTGGCCTTTTGCCCCCCGGTGTATAACATCCGGTTCAATTAATTGCCCCTCAGTTTTAACATCTGGCCCCTCTCTGCCAGTATATAACATCTGGCCCCTCTGACCCCGGTGTATAACATCTGGCCCCTCCCTGCCAGTATATAACATCTGGCCCCTCTGACCCCGGTGTATAACAACTGGCCCCTCTCCGACGGTGTATAACATCTGGTCCCTCCCCCCCGATGTATAACATCTGGCCCCTCTCTGCCAGTATATAACATCTGGCCCCTCTGACCCTGGTGTATAACATCTGGCCCCTCTCCGACGGTGTATAACATGTGGCCCCTCCCCCCCGATGTATAACATCTGGCACCTCTCTGCCAGTATATAACATCTGTCCCCTCTGACCCTGGTGTATAACAACTGGCCCCTCTCCGACGGTGTATAACATCTGGTCCCTCCCCCCCGATGTATAACATCTGGCCCCTCTCTGCCAGTATATAACATCTGGCCCCTCTGACCCTGGTGTATAACATCTGGCCCCTCTCCGACGGTGTATAACATCTGGTCCCTCCCCCCCATGTATAACATCTGGCCCCTCTGACCCTGGTGTATAACAACTGGCCCCTCTCCGACGGTGTATAACATCTGGTCCCTCCCCCCCATGTATAACATCTGGCCCCTCTCCCTCTGGTGTATAACATCTGGCCCCTCTGACCCCGGTGTATAACATCTGGTCCCTCCCCCCCGATGTATAACATCTGGCCCCTCTCCCTCTGGTGTATAACATCTGGCACCATGCCCTCGGTGTATAACATCTGGCCTTTTGCCCCCCCAGTGTATAACATCCAGCCCCATTAATTGCCCCTTGGTTTTAACCTCCAGCCCCTCGCCCTCATTTATAACAGCTGGCCCCGCGCTCCCGATATATAACATCTGGCCCATCGACCTCCCAGGGTATAACCTCCAGCCCCTCACCATGCCATTTGCCTTTACTACCATGTGACAGATCGGCCAGTGGTGCAGAGTTCACTGATACCAGCGCAGTCCTGTAATAAGAGCCACCGGGGTAACAAGTCCATTCATGATATTTCTTCCTCCTAAATCTTCCCCCATCACCTGTGAGTAATATTATTGAGAAGTGGAAGGAACCGCAGCGACTCAGCCACGAAGTGAAGACCCCGTAACGTTACAGAGTGGGGGAGAACACCCTCATTTGTGATTGACTGCATTGTGCCCACTGTTTGGTGGATGGGGGATAATGGTATGGGGCTGTTTTTCAGACTACTGACTTGGCCACTTGACCTGGGTCTGGCAAATTTATCTTCTCATCTTTATTCAGCACACAAGACATTGTGGACAATTGAAACAATATCAGAGAAAATGATCTCAATTATCTCAATTGCATTGGGAGTTCCCCACATAAACTATGGTTCCCATTTCTGTCTATGGCTCTAGCATATTCTGTACATTGTGGATAATTGTGGCTTCCAGCTTTGTGGGAACAGTTTGGCAAGACCCTTTTCTGCCCCCCATGACTGTGCCCAGTGCACAAGGTCCATACAGACATGGAGGCGAAGTTTGGAAGAAGAACATGACAGGCCACACAGAGCCTGGACCTCAGCCCCATCCATTTATTATTATTATTATTTATTTATTATTATAGCTCCATTTATTCCATGGCGCTTTACATGTGAAAGGGGTATAAAAAGCACAAGCAATTACAATACATTTTGAATAATACAAGTCAGCGACTGGTGCAGGAGGAGAGAGGACCCTGTCCGCGAGGGCCCACAATCTACAAGGGATGGGTGAGGATACAGTAGGTGAGGGTAGAGCTGGTTGTGCAGCAGTATGGTGGAGCGGTGGTTACTGCAGGTTATAGGCTTGTCGGAAGAGGTGGGTCTTCAGGTTCCTTTTGAAGGTTTCCACAGTAGATGAGAGTCTGATGTGTTGGGGTAGAGAGTTCCAGAGTAGGGGGGATGCACGGGAGAAATCTTGTATGCGATTGTGGGAAGAGGAGATGAGAGGGGAATAGTGAAGGAGATCTTGTGAGGATCGGAGGTTGCGTGCAGGTAAGTACCGGGAGACTAGGTCACAGATGTATGGAGGAGACAGGCTGTGGATGGCTTTGTATGCCATGGTTAGGGTTTTGAACTGGAGTCTCTGGGCAACGGGAGGCCAGTGAAGGGATTGACAGAGAGGAGAGGCCGGGGAATAGCGGGGGGACAGGTGGATTAGTCGGGGAGCAGAGTTTAGGATAGATTGGAGGGGTGCGAGAGTGTTAGAAGGGAGGCCACAGAGCAGGAGGTTGCAATAGTCGAGGAGGGAGATGATGAGGGCGTGCACTAGTGTTTTTGCAGATTCGTGGTTGAGGAATGTTCGGATCTGGGAGATATTTTGGAGTTGGAGTCGGCAGGAAGTGGAAAGGGCTTGGATATGTGGTTTGAAGGAGAGATTAGAGTCCAGGGTTATTCATCCATCCATCACATAATGGATAAACTAGAAAGGAGATTGTGAGCCCGACCTCTCCCCAACATCAGGGTCTGACCTCACAAATGCTCTTCTGGACTAAGGGGGGAAAATTCCACAGACTCCTCCAAAATCCTGTAGAAAACCTTCCCAGAAGAGCAGAAGATGTTATATCTGTTAAGGAACCGACCCCATATTTATGCCTATGGATGTAGAACGAGAGAAAAGCTCCAGGAGGTGTAATGTGAAGGGGGCACCAATACTTTTCTCCATATCTTTTTATGCGCTGGCGGATCCTACTTACCTGTCCATGCTGTAGTAATATGTATGATCCGCCATAGATTTCTCTGGCCATAAGCTGATCTCCAAGCTTTATGTAGCTGTTTTGTTTTATTAATTTTGTAGCATTTTTGCCAAAAATTTATTATAGTTCCTACAAATCTGGAGTTGCTATGTGTGAATTCACCCCTATTATAAGAAAGCTATTTAATGGCTCCTGGAATGCAAGGTTAGACCATGAACAATACATCTTACACTATGAGGAAAATGATATTTAACAATTTTAGAAACTACTCATAGTCATTTTGGGACTGTATAAGAAGTCATCTATTGCCCAGGGGACCAGCGATCAGAATAAGCCTGAATGAATATGGCAAATTGGCTTCAGAGGGGTTCAGAAATTGAAGCTTAATGTACTAATATGTGGCTTTTCGACTAAGATTAGGCAAAGCTATTTTTTTTACATCACGATCTTTGTTAAAAATAAAAATAAGAAATCTTGCAATTCTCACTGTGGCCACTGGGGCTTTTATAAACTCTAACTTTCTGTTGTTTCAGAAAATTCACACGTACATTAGCCACAATGAACAGACTCAGACCTTATTTTTTATATTAAGCATCTAATGAGCGTGTGAAAAAATTCATTGTGAAGGGAGGAGAAGCAGAGTCAACCGTGAAATCACTGTAGTATTACAGTATACAGAACAGACCAAAAGTTTGGACACACCTTCTAATTTAAATATTTTTCTGTATTTTCATGACTATGAAAATTGTACATTCACACTGAAGGCATCAAAACTAAGAATTAACACATGTGGAATTATATACTTAACAAAAAAGTGTGAAACAACTGAAAATATGTCTTATATTCTAGGTTCTTCAAAGTAGCCACCTTTTGCTTTGATGACTGCTTTGCACACTCTTGGCATTCTCTTGATGAGCTTCAAGAGGTAGTCACCGGAAATGGTCTTCCAACAATCTTGAAGGAGTTCCCAGAGATGCTTAGCACTTGTTGGCCCTTTTGCCTTCACTCTGCGGTCCAGCTCACCCCAAACCATCTCAATTGGGTTCAGGTCTGGTGACTGTGGAGGCCAGGTCATCTGGCGTAGCACCCCATCACTCTCCTTCTTGGTCAAATAGACCTTACACAGCCTGGAGGTGTGTTTGGGGTCATTATCCTGTTGAAAAATAAATGATGGTCCAACTAAACGCAAACTGGATGGAATAGCATGCCGCTGCAAGATGCTGTGGTAGCCATGCTGGTTCAGTATGCCTTCAATTTTGAATAAATCCCCAACAGTGTCACCAGCAAAGCACCCCCACACCATCACACCTCCTCCTCCATGCTTCACGGTGGGAACCAGGCATGTAGAGTCCATCCGTTCACCTTTTCTGCGTCGCACAAAGACACAGTGGTTGGAACCAAAGATCTCAAATTTGGACTCATCAGACCAAAGCACAGATTTCCACTGGTCTAATGTCCATTCCTTGTGTTCTTTAGCCCAAACAAGTCTCTTCTGCTTGTTGCCTGTCCTTAGCAGTGGTTTCCTAGCAGCTATTTTACCATGAAGGCCTGCTGCACAAAGTCTCCTCTTAACAGTTGTTGTAGAGATGTGTCTGCTGCTAATCAATGTGTGGCATTGACCTGGTCTCTAATCTGAGCTGCCGTTAACCTGCAATTTCTGAGGCTGGTGACTCGGATAAACTTATCCTCAGAAGCAGAGGTGACTCTTGGTCTTCCTTTGCTGGGGCGGTCCTCATGTGAGCCAGTTTCTTTGTAGCGCTTGATGGTTTTTGCAATTGCACTTGGGGACACTTTCAATGTTTTCCCAATTTTTCGGACTGACTGACCTTCATTTCTTAAAGTAATGATGGCCACTCGTTTTTCTTTACTTAGAATTTGTATTATGGCAAGAAAAAAGCAGCTAACAGTCTATTCAGTAGGACTATCAGCTGTGTATCCACCAGACTTCTGCACAACACCACTGATGGTCCCAACCCCATTTACAAGGCAAGAAATCCCACTTATTAAACCTGACAGGGCACACCTGTGAAGTGAAAACCATTTCCAGTGACTACCTCTTGAAGCTCATCAAGAGAATGCCAAGAGTGTGCAAAGCAGTCATCAAAGCAAAAGGTGGCTACTTTGAAGAACCTAGAATATAAGACATATTTTCAGTTGTTTCACACTTTTTTGTTAAGTATATAATTCCACATGTGTTAATTCATAGTTTTGATGCCTTCAGTGTGAATGTACAATTTTCATAGTCAAGAAAATACAGAAAAATCTTTAAATGAGTAGGTGTGTCCAAACTTTTGGTCTGTACTGTATATATATCAGACGACCATAGGTTCAAGTCCCCTAAAGGGACTAACAATTCAAGTAACAATAAAAAGTTTTTAAAAAGTATAAAAAAAATTCTAAAAGTTCAAATCACCCCATTTTTCTTCCTTTGAAAATAAAGAATGAAAAAAAAATCCACATATTTGGTATCGCTGCAGTCATAAAAGTCCGATCTATCAAAATCGATAATTAATTAACCTGTTCTGTAAATGCCGTAATGAGAAGAAAAAAAATCAAAACATCAGCAATGTGTTTTTTGGTCACTATTTCTCCCTAAAAAGATAGAATACAAACAGATCAAAATATCCTATAAAGCCAAAACTAGTGTCAATAAAATTGTCGCCTTATCACGTAAAAACACAAGCCAGCTCAATCGATAGAAAACAAAAATACTAAGAGTCTCAGAAAAAGGCGTCACAAACCTCCCCAATTTTTTTTTACAAATTTCTTAATCTTTTTTCTCCATTTAAATAAAAAAAATCTACACAAGTTTGGTATTGACGTAATCGTCCTGACATGGAGAATCAGGATTCAGAGTAACTTTTATCACACAAAGTATGCAATAAAAACAAAATAAAATAAAATAAAATAAATGGAGAAATTGCATGTTTTTCCCCAATTTCATCACACTTGGAATTTTTTTCACATTTTTCAGTCCGTTGAATGGCAATATAAATGGCGTAGTTCAAAACTATAACTCAAAATAACAAGCCCTCGAATGACTATGTGGACAAAAAAATAAAAAAGTTATGGCTCTTGGAAGAAGGGAAGGGAAAGATGAAAAAAGAGCAAAAAACTAAAATTGGCTGCAAACGGATTAAAGTCGGAAAAGTTTTCCAGCAATTTAAGATGTCCAAAGTCCTAACCAGTCTGGTGACCAAACATTCATGGTCTACTTCTATTTTAGGGGATGGGACCCACTCATGAAAGCACTTGTAGATGTACGAGAACTGAGTGTCCAATGAATGTGGGATTTGACCTACTTTTTTTTTCGGAAGAAGTGAAGGCATTTTGTGACATTGATATTTTGTAATGTTTTTACAAACACATTGCACCTTACAAGAACATTCCCTGAAAAGCTCCAATATCTACTAAATATGGTGTATTTTTTTACATTACCATTTTTCTCCTGTGTTTGAGACTTACCGTAATTATTTTACAACTTAATATTCCGAAGAAGAAATGGCATTTTCCATTTTGGAATAAATAGAACCATTTAACTAAAGATCTTTTAATTCTCTGAATGACAGCCCGAGGGCGCAAAGAACCTTTTATCCCTTTGAATGTTAAAAAAAAAGAATAGGCGAATATTGATCCCTTAAATAAGATTAAACAGTGCACGCAGGTGCTCCTTAGAACCAAACATGTAGGAATCAGTGAGGTATGGGCTCAGTCTGCCATGAAATTTTACTATGTTCTTTTGGAGTTAATCCCAATTGCTAACGGAATAAGTAATTGCTTACAAATTGAACACTAGAAGCTAATGGTTTTGATGTTTTGTGGAGGTCAGATGTGGAAACCGGGCTCGGCTTAATTCTACCAGTGCTTTGAAGGAATCAAGGAAGATATTTTAAGCATTTCCTAATTCACTCGCTGTTAATCAGGTCAAGACTGCCACCTGAGGAAGTGTGGTTGGTAAGAGCAGCAATCGGCCGCTTTAGATATCCGAAAATATGGCTACTCTTAATTAAAGAGCAATTCCGCTCTAAGGGCCCATTCACACATCCGATTTTCTCCACCTTCTCCATTCTGACAGTCCATGAAAATCGGGCCGCACTCAGACGTGTCCAGTTTTGTTCGGAGGATTAAAATCGGCAATGCAAGCCAATGGGTCCGTGAAAAAACAGGACTGCACTCGGATGTTATCCGAGTGCGATCCGATTTTCACGGACTGTCAGAAAGGAGGAGGAGAATTTTTTTTTTATTTCTCCATGTACGAGAAATCGGATGACACTCTGATCACACTCTGTTCAAACTCAGTCCATTTTTATCATATGTGGAAAAATCGGATGTGTGAATGAGCCACTAATGCTCTTACCTCTGAAAGATTGTTCTTTACGATCCTAGATCCCTTTCTTGGTCTTAAAAATATGGCAAAATAGTCTGGAGAAGATTTCCCGTAGAGACGTGTAAGCATTACCCATAAAAGGGGCCAAAAAACGTAAAACATATACCGTAAGCGGAGTTTCTTCCTTGGATGCCACCTTTTGGGAAAATTGTTTGCTTTTTTACTATTTTTGTGAATTCTGGAAATGTATCAGTATCTCCCAAAACATAGGCATCCATGGTTGAAATCTAGAAGTAGTTGAAAAATACAATGTATAAAGTTTTTACTTCTGTGGTTTGTCCTGATGAAGAAGCAGGTGTGCTTCGAAACGCGTTGACAGACAAGTAAAAACACATTGATACGCTCACAGTTTTTCACTGCATTCTTTACTATTAGCAGCGCTGTCATGTTAGGTATGAGAAGGACCCAGCAAACGACGAAGGAAAAAAAGGGGAAAAGCCCAGCAACTAGGGAAAGGGAGAGTGGAGACCCCTAGGAAGATCTAACAAAACCCTGACTCCCCTATCGTTCCTAGATAGATTCCTCACCTATCGCCGAGCAGGATACCTAAACCCTGACTGTCTCTAGAACTGGGCCCTAGATAGGGAGGGGGAGGGGTGAGCACTAGTCAGCCCCACTGCAACTAAAGACAAACAAGGGAAACAGACAAGGGGATACACTTAGCTTTCAGAAGACACCAGAGAGATCATGACTACAATCCTCAAAGGAACTCTAAGACGAATCTAGCCGACTGCTCGCACACCAGACCTGAACAGAAGAATTTACTCTATCACCGGCGACTCTCTGGAGACACTGAGGGTTTTAATAAGATCAAGCAAGGGTGTGTTAATTAGCAGCAGAAGGTGGGTCCTAGAGAGGGAAGGATGATGAAAGGATCAAGAAGGTGTCTGCAAGGCCAAGCGCAGCGATCTTCTACAGCTGGATCCAGAACGACTGTCTGTCAAACCGTGCACTTGTCATCTATACAGCTGTGCCTGCGTTGGGTACTGCATAGTCATGGGTATAGTCCCAGGAACAGCCCATGGACAAAAGTGGCAATGTGTGTAGCCCAAAAAAAAAAACCACCTATGGCCAGCTATAGGCTAGCAAACATTGCACTGATTGCATCGGGGAACACCATCGATTTACTCTGTACAAGTTGATATCTTTGATCCCCACAGTCTCCTGATCGCTTTGCAATCGAATAGTTGACTTGTGCCGGATAAGCAATGCCGTTACTTTGCCTATCTCCCGCTAATATATGAAAAGAGCAAATCTATGTATTTTCCAAAACGCTCTTTCATACATCAACTTCACATTAACTGGCAATCCTCTCTAAGCCGAGAGCACGTTAACCCCTGCCTCGCCGGCTCATAGCCACGCGAATTTAAAGGTCTTGACGATACGTCTCCATACACGACTAGTTTCAGTGAAGTCATTTTCTCCTATGTATTTCATTATCCGGTGACTTCCTATCTGCGCGGACACATTTCTGTCTGAACCTGCACACCGGGCTTATAAAGGCGCTCTCTCGCTCTGTACCTAAATTTGCGTAAAGCCATCAAACATTTGAATTTGATTAAACGGACAAAGAAAAAAAAAACTAATCTTAAATATCTCCCAACTGAACCGTGCACATTGCAATTCGCAGTCCGCATGGTGTGTTCCCATGCAATCATCTGGCGGAATATTTATTCCAACCAGGAGACTCGAGAGAATGTGGAACAGAATAAAAATGGATGTATTAAATTTTTCACTCAGGTGCCCAGTTTTGATATTTGTAGGGAATTTAAGCTGCAGGCGATATAACCCACCTGAGCAGTGATTCATGAATAAAAACACAACTAATATAGAAAAACCTTGGAAAAATATAAGAAAACGCCAAAAAGAGGCGAGCGGAAGATTTGTAATGTAAGCCATCTGCATGTTCCCGTCTTGTCATTATTTTCGCTGATCTGATGTAACCTTGATAAGCATACGCTGGCGAGACGCTCATGCAAATAATGACCGTCCTGTCCTTGTAGATACAAATGGACTCTAGAGTCTTTATCAGCCAGACGTCTTCAATTATTGAGAAGCCAACGCTAAGGACACAAACCTTCCTCCAGAACGGTGCTCTCCCGGATAGGGCAACGTGTCATTCATGTCTCTCCGCCAATTGTTCAATCTCCGAAATAAAAAAAAAAATCAAAGAAAAGAAATTCTATTGTTTTAAACTAAAGACAGTTTAGGGTTTATTTTGTTCCTTTATGAAAACTATCTTCAACCTCTTTACTCCTGGGGCAATTTTTTTTTTCTTTATTTTGGATTTTTCCTGGCTTTCTTAGAGAATGATAACTCCATCATCAGTACTTTATGGTGGGACAATTTATAGTCTGGAATGATACCACTAACTTTAGGTGAAATGGTGAAAAAAAAATGCAGTTTCCACTAATATTTTGGAGGCTTGTAAACTTTTGGAAATTGTTGAGCGGGTGTTGCGCTACTGTGGGTTATTTGTGTAACTTATACCTTATATTTAGACATTTAGTTCCCACCTCAGGGCCACAGTGATTGTCCCCAAAATGGCACATTTGTCTCCAAAATGACTTTGCTAAACCAAAGCTCCTTTTTGAGACCTAATTTGTGAGGTGAGCTGTGACATCTCCTATTGTGAATGGTGGATCCTGTTTTATCTACTATATATAGAGGTGTTATCAGTCATTGTACAGGAGGAGGAGGTGAGCTGTGACATCTCCTATTGTGAATGGTGCATCCTGTGTTATCTACTATATATAGAGGTGTTATCAGTCATTGTACAGGAGGAGGAGGTGAGCTGTGACATCTCCTATTGTGAATGGTGGATCCTGTGTTATCTACTGTATATAGAGGTGTTATCAGTCATTGTACAGGAGGAGGAGGTGAGCTGTGACATCACCTATTGTGAATGGTGGATCCTGTGTTATCTACTGTATATAGAGGTGTTATCAGTCATTGTACAGGAGGAGGAGGTGAGCTGTGACATCTCCTATTGTGAATCATGGATCCTGTGTTATCTACTGTATATAGAGGTGTTATCAGTTATTGTACAGGAGAATGAGGAGGTAAGCTGTGACATCACCTATTGTGAATGGTGGATCCTGTGTTATCTACTGTATATAGAGGTGTTATCAGTCATTGTACAGGAGGAGGGGGTGAGCTGTGACATCTCCTATTGTGAATGATGGATCCTGTGTTATCTACTGTATATAGAGGTGTTGTCAGTCATTGTACAGGAGGAGGAGGTGAGCTGTGACATCTATTGTAAATGGTGGATCCTGTTATCTACTGTATATAGAGGGGCTATCAGTCATTGTACAGGAGGAGGAGGTGAGCTGTGACATCACCTATTGTGAATGGTGGATCCTGTGTTATCTACTGTATATAGAGGTGTTATCAGTCATTGTACAGGAGGAGGGGTGAGCTGTGACATCTCCTATTGTGAATGATGGATCCTGTGTTATCTACTGTATATAGAGGTGTTATCAGTCATTGTACAGGAGGGGGATGAGGTGAGCTGTGACATCTCCTATTGTAAATGGTGGATCCTGTGTTATCTACTGTATATAGAGGGGCTATCAGTCATTGTACAGGAGGGGGAGGAGGTGAGCTGTGACATCTCCTATTGTGAATGGTGGATCCTGTGTTATCTACTGTATATAGAGGTGTCATCAGTCATTGTACAGGAGGAGGAGGTGAGCTGTGACATCTCCTATTGTGAATGGTGGATCCTGTGTTATCTACTGTATATAGAGGTGTCATCAGTCATTGTACAGGAGGGGGGGGGTGAGCTGTGACATCACCTATTGTGAATGATGGATCCTGTGTTATCTACTGTATATAGAAGTGTTATCAGTCATTGTACTGGGGGAGGAGGTGAGCTGTGACATCACCTATTGTAAATGGTGGATCCTGTGTTATCTACTGTATATAGAGGTGTTATCAGTCATTGTACTGGGGTAGGAGGTGAGCTGTGACATCACCTATTGTGAATGGTGGATCCTGTGTTATCTACTGTATATAGAGGTGTTATCAGTCATTGTACAGGAGGGGGAGGAGGTGAGCTGTGAAATCACCTATTGTGAATGATGGACCCTGTGTTATCTACTGTATATAGAAGTGTTATCAGTCATTGTACTGGGGGAGGAGGTGAGCTGTGACATCACCTATTGTGATTGGTGGATCCTGTGTTATCTATTGTATATAGAGGTGTTATCAGTCATTGTACTGGGGGAGGAGGTGAGCTGTGACATCACCTATTGTGAATGGAGGATCCTGTGTTATCTACTGTATATAGAGGTGCTACCTTTCATTGTATGAATATATAATCCGGCACTCGTTCAGTAGTATGAAATATAATTTTAATCAAATATTTAGAGTACCTTTAGAAATTCATAAGAAATGCAATCCACAAACTGTGACGTTTCGGTCGTCCAACTGTGACCTTCATCAGACACGGATTGCTATTATGGTGAGATGCCTGGAGAAAAAGCGCACAGTGAAAAAGACAAACATGCCATATGGAGGAGGTACCTTTCATTGTACTCCTGTCCGTGATGGTATTGATATTGGAGCTAGTAGCTAGTGTTAAAATTGTTGATTTTTATTTTACTTAGATAGTAATATGAAAAATTGAAAAAAAATATGGTTAAAATGTTTTTACAAATACTTGAAACAATAGTTAATTTTCTGAGGACACATTCCCATTCATAGCTTGTGGAGTTAAGCCTGTAACACATCAAAGGGGGCATGGGCCTGACTTCCATTCCTACCCCACAAAGTCCATGACGGAGTTTATTTTCTGATTTTTATAGTGTGCTGGCGCTTTACATAGATATACTGTAAGCTGAATCACAATGCAGGTTAATGTAATTCTAGTCCGTGACTGGTGGATCAATAACCAGCGAGCATGTGTGACCTGGATGAAAAATCCAAAGTAAAGAGAATCGGTATTTAAAAATATTCAAAACCTAATTAGAATGCCAAGCGCTCTGCCCCGACCACCAGGGACCACCCTGTTTACCAATCTGTTAATAGGCAGATCAGGACAGAAACCAGGCCGAGCGTAATATAGATGGAAACCCAATTGTTCCGTATAGACCTGAATATAATTAGTTATGTCTGGAAGGCTGAGCAATGCACATTGCTTAACAGGAGCAGACGTGAGCACAATATTACTTACACCATACAGCAAATACCATCTTTATACCATCGAATTCCCCGCCAATATATGTTATAGAGCTCCATTTTTTTGCAATAAAATCTGATAAATCTCCAATTTCTGAACAGGAGTTAGTGACAAAAAGGAACTTTCTACATCAATTAAAAATATAAATCTGTGGAAATTCAATATGCCTGCGAGCCATGAAATACAAGCGCTCATAATAAGGCTACTTTTGGGACAAAAAGGAACGAGCAAAATGCAAGTTACGCCGTAGGCAGAAAATCAATATTACATTTGAAGAACTTTTTTTTCACTTTTTTTTTTTTCCCTGAGTAAACTTTTGCCGTCTTCCAAGCTCGAGTAATGTCGTTTCTGATTGTTAGTGATCACATATTAATTGCATGATAGGAGCCGCGAAACGCGTCGGAACATTAAAGAGTTCTTTACCTCTCACATACTCATAATGGCCTTCGTTACCATAAAGTATAGGACCAGAAATTAGCGAATCTCCCGAAATTTGACTTGTTCAGAATCATTATAATTCACTCTTAATTGAAACTGCCCACAATTTCCTTGAGGGATTGATTAAAATTGTTAAAAAAAATGCATTTTTACCATTCCTCACCTCTTCATACACCTCTAACGCCTCTGCAGTTTGCAAAATCTCGACTCCAGTCTTTTGTTCTTTCACCTTTCTGAGGTCAGTCTGAGCCTTTTTGATTCCCCTAAATAGCTACATAGCTCAGTTTTTCTATCTTCTGCATAGACATGAATTGTAAAGCATACCTGTCGTTTCAGGTGCCTTTTCAGAATAAGCTGTCATGTGTATGTGTTATAGTAATGATGATATCTGTAACATACCTGGCGGCGTCCTTGCATGGTGGTCCATCTCCCACTGTGCAAGAGCGCGCACTTGATCTCCAGTCCAGAATGTCTCTCTGGCTTCCCTCCTTGCTGTCTGTTTGTCTGTTTTGGCTGCATAGGGCGACGCCCGCTGAACTTCCTGTTTCTTGTACCTGCTGCGGACACGCCCCTGTTGCACCTTCAGCCTATTGCTGTCCATCTTTGGGTATTTATACCACCTTCTTCCTCAAGATGGCGCCTGAGCATTGTGTCCTGTCAGTCGGCTTTTTTTTTTGTCTCTGACATGCCAGGTCCTATCCTGTTTTCCTGCCTGTTTTCCAGTTCTGTGTCTGAACTGTGGTCTGTTCTTGTGAACACGCTTCTTGCCTGTTCTTTCGCCTTCTAGGGGCCGTATTCCTAGATCTGCCTGTCTGTGCCTTGCGGTATCTGTTCCCGTCTGAACAGAGTCCTGTTTGTGTCCCTGCCTTGCGGTATCTGTTCCTGTCTGAACTGAGTCCTGTCTATTTCTCCTGTCTTGCAGTATCTGTTCCCGTGTCTGAACTGAGTCCTGTCTATGTCTCCTGCCTTGTGGTATCAGTTCCCGTGTCTGAACTGAGTCCTGTCTGTGTACTCTTGCCTGCTGCCTTTCCTGGAGGCTGTATTTCCAGGCCTGTCTGTACACGCTCCTAGCCTGTTCCTCCCGCCTTCTAGGGGCCGATTACCTAGATCCGCTCCTGTATCTTGTCTGTCCTGTCTGAACACGCTCCTTGCCTGTTCGTCCCGCCTCTCTGGGGGCCGTATTCCCAGACCCGCTCCTGTATCCCGCTGCAGTGTCGGTCTCTTCCGTACACTCAGTTCCAGTCTGAACTCTCTCCTATCCTTTACCTGTTTTGCCTCTATGTCCATTCCTTTCCTTTTTCTGCAGAGTCTGAACTCGTACCTAACTCCTGCTTGTTGTCTCTGTACTCCCGTTTGTGAGTTTGTGGTCCCCTCGCTACTTCACTGCAAGTACCCTGTGGGTATCTGGCTCTGCCTTTCCCTTCCTGTCTGTTCCGTGTGAACAGAGCCCTGTCCGTCCTGCTCTGACTCCTTGCTCACTGCTCCGGCAGCCTTGCTCCGCTCTTGCCCTTTTGCTCACTGCTCCGGCAGTCCTGTCCTGCTTCTGCCCGCTGCTCCGGCAGTCCTGTCCTGCCCTGCTTCTGCCCGCTGCTCCGGCAGTCCTGTCCTGTCCTGCCCTGCTTCTGCCCGCTGCTCCGGCAGTCCTGTCCTGCCCTGCTTCTGCCCGCTGCTCCGGCAGTCCTGTCCTGCCCTGCTTGTGCTCGCTGCTCCTGCAGCCCCGTCCTGCTCTGTTCTTGCCCACCGCTTTGGGCGTTCCCTCTCTGCTGTGGTTGTCTACCGCATCTGCGGTTCTGTGACCCAGTCTGTACTGGGTCTTAACCTTTCTGTGCTCCAGCCCGTCCTTTCGGCCAGTACCTCCCTGCCTGCATACTCGCCTGTATCCACCCCTCTGCATACCTGCCGTGTTTGCTTACATCCACCAGTCTGTGCCAGCCTAACCTGCCTGTTCCAGTAATTCCAGTGTGGGTCAACCCCCGTGTCCGGAGTTTGACCTGGAGTAGCACCTGGTCCCTCTGCCCGGTTTCTCCCTGGTGCACTGGCGTCGTATGCCGTCGTGCCACCTTGGTCGGATCGGCCAGATACTTAGTCACGCCCCTCCAGGCACTCTCCGGTCCATGGTCCAGTGGAACCACAACACCCGCACACGCCAGTCAGTCCGGGCGTGTGCATAACAATATCATCCAGCAGTACAGAGCAGTGTAACTGTGAATACAGCACTGGGGTGAGATAAAACACTTACTATAAAGCAGAAAATGAGCTTTATGAGTCTCCTGTTGCCTCTCCTCTCACTGTGCACCTAATTCTTCTTCAGCCAATCAGTCTAGTTCTGACCATGGCAGATTTTAGCAGTTTTCCTATAGCGCAGGAAGGGGGTTTAACCCCTTTACCCCCGAGAGTGGTTTGCACGTTAATGACCAGGCCAATTTTTACAATTCTGACCACTGTCACTTTATGAGGTAATTACTCTGAAACGCTTCAACGGATCCCACTGATTCTGAGATTGCTTTTTGATGACATATTGTACTTCATGATAGTGGTAAAATTTGTTCAATATCATTTGCATTTATTTGTGAAAAAATCGGAAATTTGGCGAAAATGTAGAAAATTTTGCAATTTTCAAACTTTGAATTTTCACAGGAATTTTTGGAATGTGGAAGAAAAAAATGAACATTTAACTTTTTTCACAAAAATGTTAATTTAGACCCAATTTTTTTATTTTTCTAATGGTAACAGGAAAAATTAGACCCCAAAATTTGTTGTGCAATTTCTCCTGAATAAGCCGATACCCCATATGTGGGAGCAAACCACTGTTTGGGCGTACGGCAGGGTTCGGAAGGGAAGGAGCGCCATTTGACTTTTTGAATGTAAAATTCGCTTGAATAATTAGCGGACGCCATGTTGCATTTGGGGAGCCCCTGATGTGCCTAAACAGTGTAACCCCCCACAAGTGACACCATTTTGGAAACTAGACCCCTCAGGGAACTTATCTAGATGTGTGGTGAGCACGTTGAACCCCCAGGTGCTTCACAGAAGTTTATAACATGGAGCCATGAAAATAAAAAAATCAAACTTTTTCCACAAAAATTATGTTTTAGCCGCACATTTTTTATTTTCACAAGGGTAAGAGGAGAAAATGGATCCCAAAAACTTTTGTGCAATTTCTCCTGAGTACGCCGATACCCGATATGTGGGGAAAATACACTGTTTGGGCGCACAGCAGGGTTCGGAAGGGAAGGAGCACTGTGTGACTTTTTGAATGCAAAATTGGCTGGAATTGAGAGCGAACGCCATGTCGCGTTTGGAGAGCCCCTGATGTGGAAATCCCCCACAAGTGACCCCATTTTGGAAACTAGACCCCTCAAGGATTTTATCAAGGGGTGTAGTGAACATTTTGAACCTAGAGGTATGACACAGAAATTGATAACTTATTCAATATGTGACCTAATGTTATCAATAATTTTGAGTGCAAGTGCTTGCTGCTTGAGTTTGCATCGGGTACTCAGGAATGCACCAAGTATCGTGGGTGCTAGAGTGACATGCTCGAGTCCCCGCCCCGCATGTTTCATGGTTATTAGACACTCAAGAAAAACATCTGGGGATCGCTCGTGCATGGCAGGCAATCCCCACGAGGTTTTTTTGGCCGCGAAGCATATGGGGCGGAAACTCGAGCATGTCACTTGAGCACCCGCGATACTCAGTGCTTACCCGAGCACTCGATGCAAACCCAAGTAGCGAGCACTGGCGCTCAACACTAGTCGCCATATCGTCATCATTTTTTTTTCATTTACTTTTGAAAAAATCTTAACCCTAGCACAAGCCTAACCCTAGCACAACTCTAACTCTAGCACAACCCTAACCCTAGCACAACCCTAACCCTAGCACAACTCTAACCCTAGCACAACCCTAACCCGAGCACAACCCTAACCCTAGCCCAAGCCTAACGCCAACCCTAACCCTAGCACAACTCTAACCCTAGCCCAACCCTAACCCTAGCCCAACCCTAACCCTAGCCCAACCCTAACCCTAGCACAACCCAAACCCTAGCACAACCATAACACTTGCACAACCCTAACCCATCCCTAACCCTAGCTCAACCCTAACCCTAGCCTAACTTTAACCCTAGCACAACCATAATCCTAGCATAACCCTAGCCCTAGCCCAACCCTAACCCTAGAGTTTATTTTTTACGCCTTTCCTCGTGCGGTATAAGTGATTAGATGACTTTATTCTTTGGGTCGGCGCGATTACAGCGATGCCAGATTCACTAAAAAAAACTTTTTTTCGCAAAGACTAGTTTTTGCATCACCATATTTTGAGAGCTATAATTTTTCCATATTTCGGCCGACAGAGTCATGTGATGGCTTGTTTTTTGCGGGATGAGTTGACGTTTTTATTGGTTCCATTTTCAGGCACATGACATTTTTTGATCGCTTTCTATTCCGATTTTCGGAAGGCAGAATAAACAAAAACCAACAATTCAGGAATTTTTTGGGGGGAAGCTTTTTTTATGCTGTTCCGCGTGTGGTAAAATTGATAAGGTAGCTTTATTTTTCTGGTCAGTACATTTACAGCGGTACCACATTTATATAGTTTTTTATGTTTTGGCGCTTTTACTCAATAAAAATTATTTTATAGAAAATATAATTTTCTTTGCATCGCTTTATTCTGAAAGCTATAACTTTTTTATTTTTTGGCTGATGGAGCTGTATGGTGCCTTGTTTTTGCGGGACAAGATGAAGTTTTCAGTGGTACCATTTTTATTTACTTTTGTCTTTTTGATCGTGTTTTATTCCATTTTTCATTTGACGGTATGATGAGAAAGCACCGTTTTTTGCTTCCATTTTTTTTTTTTTTTTTACTGTGTTCACTAAAGGGGTTAACTAGTGAGACAGTTTTATAGGTTAGGTCGTTCCAGATGTGGCGATACCAAATATGTGTACTTTTATTGTTTTGTTTTTTACAATGATATTTATTTATAGGTCAGTACATATATATTTTTTGGGGGGGTTATTTTTTTCATTTTATTTTTAATATATTTACAATTTTTTTTTTTAAACTTTCTGAGACTTTTCTTATTTTTACACATTGTCCCACTATGGGACTTTCACTTTCAGTCTGATCGCTTATATAGCATAGGGATGCAGCAGCATCTCTATGCTATATACAGCTTGTCAGCGCTGCATGCAGAAGTTACTTTGGTTGCACACTGCGCATGACCAAAGTACAGTAACTTCTTGCCTGCTGGTGACCTGGATGTTGCCATGACGAGATCGGGTCACCGTGACAACATCCAGGACCCGACAGAGACAGCGGAGAGGAGGTAAGTATCGGGGCTTACCTCCCCCCTTGCTTACAAAATGTTGTGATCAACTTCGATTGCAGCATTTCAGGGGTTAATGTGCTGGGAGCACAAGAGGAATAACACTATTTCTGGTCTTTCCAGAACTTGTATCCTGCAGTTTTCACCAGTTTTCTCCTCTACAGGTTCTTTCTCTAATTTTCATTTCTCTCTGAGCTAGTAAAGTACAGAGCAGTGTAACTGTGAATCCAGCACTAGGGTGAGGAAAAAAAACCCCATAATAACACTTAATAGAAAGCAGCAGAAGAATGAGCTTTATGAGTGTCCTATTGCCTCTCCTCTTACTCTGCACCTCCCCCTTCCTAAGCCAATCAGTCTAGTTCTGACTATGGCAGATTTGTGCAGTTTTCCTATAGCACAGAGGAAGGAGGTAAAATGCGATAGGCTCATAAGTGGAGAAAGAAAAGCATATTTCTTAGATAAAATGTTTCAGAATAAGCTGACATGTGTGTACAAGAGGAATAACACTATTTCTGGTCTTTACATAACTTGCATCCTGCAGTTTTCACCTGTTTTCTCCTCTTCAGGTTCTTTCTCTAATTTTCATTTCTCTCTGAGCTAGTGAGTGGAGACTAGTTGCTATGATGTCTCTCATACACAGCACACAGAGGAACCAGGGTTTCCTGCTCTCCTGTCTCTCAGAAGCACATCTAGATGCGTTCATGATGTTATACAGCAGTGCAGAGCGGTGTAACTGTGAATCCAGCACTGGGAAGAGATAAAACACTTACTAGACAGCAGCAGAAGAATGAGCTTTATGAGTGTTCTGTTGTCTCTCCTCTCAAGGTGCAGCTCCTCCTTCTTCAGCAAATCAGTCTAGTTTTGACCATGGCAGATTTTAGTAGTTTTCCTATAGCTCAGGGAGGGGGGTTAAAGTGGGATGGGCTCAAGAGTGGAGGAAAAAAAGCATTCTTTTAGATAAAATGTTGTGTCTGTACAAGAGGAATAACACAATTTTGGGTCTTTACATAACTTGTATCCTACAGTTTTCTCCTCTGCAGGTTCTGTCTCTAATTGTAATTTCTCTCTGAGCTAATGAGTGGTGACTAGCTACTATGATGTCTCCCATACACAGCACACAGAGGAACCAGGGTTTCCTGCTCTCCTGTCTCTCTGCAGCATATCTTTAGAAGCTTCAATAGCACAGATGATTTTATACAGCAGTACAGAGCAGTGTAACTGTGAATCCAACACTGAGGTGAGATAAAACACTTACTAGAAAGCACAAAAACAGTATTTTCCTGTAGCTATTGGGATAATCTGCAGCTAAATAGCATATTAAATATATGTAGCAACATGCAGTTCCAGCGGACCATAGTCAGCTCTTTGCACGCAGTTATCACTCCCCATTCACATTGACTGACATCCTGCATTGCACACAAGCTGCGGAGCTCACTCCATACTGTTTTTATGTTGCATTCAATAGTAATGTGGCATGCAGTAAGCTTGTGATCGCCCTCTAGTGGTGGCTGAAGGGAGACTATATGTTAGACAATATCTCTTGCAGGGGAATTGGAACTCTGTATCGGAAAAAAAAACAAATAACTGATAAATGGTGAAGATTCACTTTTGCAGAACCCTAAAATCAAACCAAGATTGTCCCCTTATGTTTAATGTTTCTATGAAATCATTCTTCTCCAAAACATAAATTATTCATTTTGACTACTAAACATTACTATTTATGTAAAGCTAAAACATACTAAGGGCCCTTTGTGAATACTTGTATTGTTATAGCGCATACACCCTGGAATATGCTGAACGGAAAGACAAATTCTTCCAAACAAAACTCTCATAAAAAATAGATTTCCAAAATTTTCTTCATACCAGAATTGATATTCAGAGTTTTCCAAAACTGCTGATCTTTGCTTATGTTATGTTTTCTTTTTTTTCTTTTAATCCTGTAGATTCTACTTTATTTCTACAAGAAACATTATGGCTAAAACGTTCCTTTTTGTATACACAGTATTGCTGGATGGCGGTGACAAGGTTTGTACAAGGTCAAAGCCGCTCATCCATTGGTTGCACAAGCGCTCTTTTAATGGCTCCCAAAAAGTTGAAATCCATCATGTAATGTCTCGACTGTAAACCCTTACCCTCCTCTCCCTTTTGTTATTGGGGGACAGCTCTATTCTAAAACTGGACCCATCAATCCAGAGTAACAGGGAGGGATCCCTGCTGAAAGCCCAGGACAATTGTCATTAGAGATCAGCGAATTTATTTATTTACTTATTTTACACACCATTAATTCTACAGCCTTTTACAGACATCATCGCTGTCCCCATTGGAGCTCACAATCTAGATTCCCTATCAGTATGTCTTTGGAGTGTGGAGGAAACCAGAGATTCCAGAGGAAACCACACAAACACGGGGAGAACATACAAACTCCTTGCAGATGTTGTCCTTGGTGGGATTAGAACCCAGGACCCCAGAGCTGCAAAGCAACAGTGCTAACAACTGAGCCATTTGAATTTGATACAAATTTCCTCTATGTGACATGCAGAAGTACTGCTGTTGCAGAGTGTGACATGCAGAAGTAGTGCTGTTGCAGAGTCTGACATGCAGAAGTAGTGCTGTTGCTTCAAAAGCATCCAGCAACTATTAGAAGTAACTCAAGCACAGGCGACAGGAAGTGTTGTGCTCCAGAAGCATCCAGCAACTAAAGGGGTTAACACAGTCACAGGACACAGGGAATGTTTAGCAGAGCCCCAGGGGGGTTGTGGGGTAGTTGTTTACTGTTTTGGCTGGAGCCAAAGAGAAACGTGGCGTGTGAGTTGTATCTCACAGAAGGCAAGTGAACAGAAGTCAGGTCAGGAGGGAAGCTAAAAACAGGTCAGATAGATTCCCTGAGCAAACAGTGTGGAGTATTATCAGGCAGAAAGATAAGGACTGGAAGGAATCGTGTCACAGGGATCATCTTCCTCATCAAACCCTCCCCCCTCCATCTCAATGCAGGATAAAGAATGCTGTGCACTATTGTGGTTGTGTATGCATAGAAGTGTGCTGCTAAGAGATCTAATCTGTGCTGAATTATGTTACTGAAGAGACTGTAATACTGTGCCTGCTTTAATAGATTGTACTGTGGTGAGGCCTGTTGCTTCAAAGAGTTAAATGGTACTGGCCGTACTTGATTAAATTCCACTGTTAAACTGTTGAAAAAGACTCTTGTCAGATGTGTCTGGTCAGCAACTGAATCTATTGTGTGCCTGAGAGAAGCTGCAGCCTATGGTCTATGGTCGCCCTGAGTAACGATTCCCCCAGGATTCAAACGAATTCATAAAACCCGTCTCGCACCTATCTGAACCTAGCGGCGTGAGTGTAACATCTAAAATCCTGATATTGACTAATTCAACATTTTTGGGATTTGATTTACTTGAATCTCATAATGGGGACCAACTAGCCACCAATTTTGCTGGTTTAAAATAAAAAAAGGCACCTTTCTACTCCCCTTTCCTCACCTGTTCTTATACCACTTTACCATCTCCCCAATCCTCTGCAGCTGTTCTTCCTCCAATCTGGTTTGTAAGGTTAATCTGAAGCCCATGACTGCCTTCAAGTGGTCACATAGGAGACAAAGTGCCTCCCATGTGTCCCCTCTATGTGACAGCTTGAGGTCACAAAGGAAAGGGAGATTAAGTTAAAGGGATTCCCTCATGATGAAAACCTGGATTGCCAACTGTCCAGAAATTCCAGGACAGTCCACAAAATCTGTAAAAAATATGTAAGGAATCCATGATTTTTTTTTTGAAGCTGTAGAAACTCATACAGATTATCTTGACTGTATTTCTCATCATTTTACAGTGAATGCAGCTGATGTCTTCATATAGAATTATATGTTGTAGATATGGATCACTTATAATCATAATGATTTATTATGGTTTTCCAAAATGTCTGTAAAGAATACGGTCTGTCGGTGATATTTTTGATAAATTGTCCAGAAAAAATAAAAAGTCAAGTTGGCGACCCTGATGAGAACCCTTTCCATATGCTCTATTAGTCTTAACCCATCTAGTACGGTTGGATGGGAAGAAGACCCTTGGTAAGAAGAGTTATAATGGAACCCCTCTCTACCGCCATGACCCCTCTATCAGTATTCGGTCAGTATTTTTTCTCAGGAGTGGGAGCCAAAACCAGGTGAGGAACAATCAGAGAAAAGGTATAATAGAAACAAGTCACCAATTCTGCATTTATCACCCACTCCTGGTTTTGGCTCCCACTCCTGAGAAAAAATACTGACCGAATATTGATAGTGGGGTCGTGGCCTTTGACATATTGTATGTTTATCTGACGCGCCCCCTGAGCCGTGTGTGGGGGAATACCCGGAGCCGGGTCTCTGTGTAATGTCAGGGGTTGTAGTCTCCGTGGCGGCGACCCGATCCCGTGGCTCAGGGTGGTTAAACCATCTGTTTACTTGGTTTTTAATGTTGAAATGTCCGACTACGCCACCCGTGGATTGCGGTCACTGAGAACCGCCGCTGCGGGGCAGACCGCTGAGACTAATGTTGTGTGCGCAGCAGAGGGTAGTATAACTCCCCACGGGAGGAGTATAGCCTCAGGGCAGCGTGTGTAGATGGTGAGGGTTGTGGTGCATGGGCGCAGCAGAAATGACTCAGAGTCCGTGCAGTGCAGTTCAGGGTCTTTACTGTTGGTAATGAAGAAGGCCCTGCCGGGAATACTGGCTAACATTAGAGGCCTGGTCAGTCTGTGAGCGAACAAGAGTCCCCCTGGCCAGGTGGAGGTGTAGGCCTTCCCGTCTGACTGCACTCTTCCTGGCTACCCTGCTGTAGTTGTGTAGTAGCCCACGTCCCTGAGTGTACCGTGTGGTGCTCACCCGTATGGCTGGTTACTTGGGGCCTTTGGTACCTTCCGCTCCTCGATGGCGGTGCCGGTCCCTTGCGTGTGACTGAGCCTCCGGGCTTTCTATGGCCAGAGGACCTGAAATCCCCTGTCAGGTGGTTTCTGCAGCTGGATGTGGATATCCTCAC
Organism: Phyllobates terribilis; assembly: GCF_046119375.1. NCBI lineage: Eukaryota > Metazoa > Chordata > Amphibia > Anura > Dendrobatidae > Phyllobates > Phyllobates terribilis. Next base: position 151,008,514 of record NW_027362768.1, read on the forward strand.
AGCCTCGGACTCCGGTGTCCGGTTCTCTGAGTCTTCTGCCAGGATGAGCACTATCAGCTCCAATCCCTGGCTCTCTGCTCCTGTGTTGCCTCCAGAGCTCCTTGCTGCTCCTCAGCTCTACTCTACTCTGGAACTACTCTGCTAACCCCGCCCCAGATCCCGTTTTATATAGGGCAGGTTCCTCCCCTCCCTGGACTGGGGCAGGAGGCATTGCATGCAATAGTGCTCCTGACCAAGAAAACCCATGCTCGCTCTCAGACATGGTATTTCTACTACTGTGGCAACCAGACCCCGTGGGGTGCCACATATCCAGGTTGCAATGGTCCACCCTAGTACTCTTGGCTCTGACATCTACCGAGGTCTACTGTGGTTAAAGCTCTTTCTATATGGATAAAAAAATATATATTTTTTCAAATCTCAGACTGGATAAAAATCCTCACCGATTTCCCGCAGCTCCTGTGCCAAAACTTACCCTATCTCCACCCGTCTCTAATTCCTGGTCCTATCTGGAATGGGCCAGAAATGCCTGATTAGCCAAGTACTGGCGTAGGGGTAACCTGCATCACCAAGTGATTGGCTAATTTGGCAATTTGTAGTATGTAATGACGGGACCGGGTAGCAGAGACTGGCAGGGAGACAGTGAGCATCAGAACTGAAGCTGTGAAGGCTCATTTTAGGTGGGTAAGTTTTACTTTTTTTGCATTCCTTTAATCAGTCTTAGACTTTTTTAAAGATAATTTTTATCCATTTTGCGCTGCTGTCAGTCGAGAAGTGGTTGGAATTCCAATGCATATGGATACCGGTGGCCCACAGCTCACAATAGGGTACAGGGGTAAAACCTCCTGCAGCTGGGGTAGAGAGGTTTTGGTAAAAATGGAAAACCCCACTAAGTACAGTTATTTAATAATTATATTTGCATCTAGGAAGTCTGACGTTACTTAGTTGTGGCTCTTCCAGAGTCTTAAAGCCGGGGCTACGTGGCGACTTTGGTCGCAAAACAGGTCGAGCGGTCAAAAATACTTATATGCCATTGCTACTTTGCAGCATGGCCAGTGAATGGGCAAGTGAAATCCAACTGGCTCTGACTCCCTTGTCTCGGCACAATACGACGCCATTCACTGGCATTACACTGTAATATAGCACCAGCATACAGCGAGTGCAGTTAGCACACAGTGAGTGCATGACCTATATTTCGACCAAAATCAACGTGTAGCCCCAACTTAAATAAGACCTCTCCCTATCCATTCAGGGACTTGGAAAAAAAAAAAGAGATGCATAGCTGGGTAGGAGCCAGAATTGCACTTTAAGGGTATGTTCACACGTCGCAATTTTGCAGTTTTTTTTTTTTTTTGCTGCATCTTTTTTAAGGCAAAAATGCTTAGTTTTACAGCACCAGCAAAGTGAATGAGATTTCAAAAATCTCATGCACACTCTTATTCTTTTCTCCTTGCATGTTTTTGATTTGCTGGGCATATTTTGAAAACCGCAGCATGTCAATTATTTCAGCTTTTCTGCAGCATTTTTTTATCTATTTTAATGAAATAAAGATCCGCAAGTAAAAAAGCACCAAAAACGCATGCAAAAATACAGTAAAAATGCAAATATTTTGCACAATGTTTTTTTGCTGCAGTAAAAAAAGCTGCCAAAATGCACATATTTTACGCAGCGTTTTTCCTGCTGTTTTTCTTGCAGAAAAAAACGCCACATGTGACTCTGAAGAGCCTGGATAAAATCTCCACTATAGAAGCATTTATGTGAATGCGAACCATCCCCGAATTCCCATCAAAGCACATAACTGAGAAACAGAGAAAAAATATCACTTTTTTTTTTTTTGCCTTTTTGGAAAATAATTTTTTAAGCAATAAAATTCATTGTTTTCAGTTTACATTAAAGCTTCACGACTGCTCTGTGATTGTAAAAAAAGATAAAAAAATAAAAATGTGACGCCTTATAACGTTAATAGGGAAAGGCAGATTATTATGAGTTGTAAATAGCTGCTGCAAATCAATTTCCCGTTGTGTCTTCAGATTTGTGCACTTGGCAGTGAGCTGTATTGATCGCGGGATGGTGAAGTTAGCGAGCGAAACAAAATTAGGTGCAGAAAACATGGAGGATGGGGTGAGGGATGCACATCCAAATATAGACGCCGCAATCACAAAGGATTTCACAGGTTGCTTAATGTTCACCTCTCTTACTAACCTGGAGATTTTCCATCACCACCGACGTTGGGAGCCGCAGTAAAGGTTGGACACAGTTTGAACACCTTAGAGGGAACCTGTCAAGACGTTTTTGCTACTGAAACCAGTGGTCTGGCTGCATAAGTCCTAGTTAGTGATGAAACAATCAATTTCTTAGTAATAAAATACATCACGAATTTCCTCAAATTTTTTTTTCATTTGCTACAATCTTTTCGAGATCTGGTTCACATGAATGGTGGCCAAATTTCTGGTTTCTTCAGAGGGCTGGAAGGGGTTAATTTTTTTTTTTTTTACCTGTTCCTATGCATTGTGTCGCCCCAGTCTTCTGTTCTTCCATTTAGCACTAAGGTCAGTTTAAAGGGGTAGTCCAGGCTTGGGGCTCAAGTCAGCAGTCACACTATGCAGTGTGTGTGTTGTCAGGATTTTCTGGTGCCGAAACCCGGGCAGGTGCATAACTGCAAATATGCAATTTAATAATTATAATTTTTATAGTGCCAACATATTCCGCAGGACTTTACAATTAAGTAGGGACATGTACAGACAATTTGCATACATAGGGTCACGTGCCGACTAGACATTCACGGCCCTGCTCAACGCAAGTGTACTCAATGAGGCCGGACACGTCTAGTCGGAATGTGGCCAGAAGTATGTAAATCGTATACTTGCAGTCACATGACCACCCGCTCCGGAGAATCCTGACAGTGTGCATTATGAAGATCCGCTTAAGCCCCAAGCCTGGACAACCCCTTTAAGGCTACAGCACCGAATGGGGTTGATGGAAGAACAGAAGCCTGGGGAGCTGCGGTGGCATAGGAAAAGGTAAAAGAAAGGTGTTACATTTTTTTTTTTTTAACCCTTTCAATAAATTGAGGCAATTTCTATTGAGACTGAATATCTTCTGACCTTATTATATCAGTAAGCAGAAAACGAGTGAATTTGCCTAAATTTCAGGAGATTCACTCAAAATAATATGAAAAAAATACACGTGAAAAATATATGCGGTGTAAGAAAAGTATGCAAAAAAACCTCCTAAAAAACTTAAAAAAATCTGTGCAGGAAATTAATGAAAACAATACAAAAATAACAGAATAAAACAGTAAAAAAAACTTTCAAAAATGAAAAATACTAAATGTATAAAAATGTTCACTTTCTGCACGTTTTTTTATTGATAACAGCAGGTTGGGTGTGAGCCCTTCCTCTGCCCTGCATGCTGAGACCTGTAGTTCCCCAGCTCCAGTGCCGCGGGTTCTGCGGACTCGAGGATCCGGCGCTCCATTGCTCTCGCCTTCTCGCCGCCGCCGCCGCCGCCGCATCCTCCGTTGCCAGGGCAGCCGCTTGGTGGCTGATCGCCGAGCGGGGCCCGGCAGCGGGCGGAGCATGTTCACGTTAGTCCGCTCCCTGGATGATAACCTGTGCTGCCCGCCGCCCGGGTGCCCGGCTTCCTGCCCAGCTCCACCGAGGACTTCGATACTGGAGGAAGGTGTACACCGTGTACCGGAGACCGGGGAAGGAAGAGGAGGCCGCGGGGAGGAGCTCGCTGCCGAGGGTGCAGATCCTGGTACTGGCAGGTGAGCACCATCATGTGTCATAAGTCAAGATGGCTCATGTTGTATCACGATTGTCCCCCATTATTGCTCCTGACATTCACATGGGCATGAAGGCAGGTGCTAGTCTGGTTTTGGGGGGATAAACACCTGTTGTAATAAGTTTGGGGCACATTGAACGAGTCGGGGTCTTCATGCCACTGCGTCCCATGATAATGCCACGTTTTGTGCCCCGCATGCCATCACGATGCCATGTTTTGTGCCCCGCATGCCGTCACGATGCCACGTTTTGTGCCCCGCATGCCGTCACGATGCCACGTTTTGTGCCCCGCATGCCGTCACGATGCCACGTTTTGTGCCCCGCATGCCGTCACGATGCCACGTTTTGTGCCCCGCATGCCGTCACGATGCCACGTTTTGTGCCCCGCATGCCGTCACGATGCCACGTTTCGTGCCCCGCATGCCGTCACGATGCCACGTTTTGTGCCGTCACGATGCCATGTTTTGTGCCGTCACGATGCCACGTTTTGTGCCCCGTGTGCTGTCACGATGCTACGTTTTGTGCCCCCCGCGTGCTATCATCGTGTCACATTTTGTGCCATCTTGATGCCACGTTCTGTGCTCCTCGTGCTGTCTTGAAGCCACGTATTGTGTCATCTTGGTGCCACGTTTTGTGCCCCGCGTGCTATCATCTTGCCACGCTTTGTGACCGCGTGCTGTCGCAAATCCACGTTTTATGCTCATGTGCTCCAAGATGGTGGTTTGTGCACCAACCCTTTATTAACGGCACATGCATCGGATACCCCATCAATTTCTGAGAGATGAGGGTCCGACATCCGGGACCTGTTTTCTGATCTCATAGGGGCCCCGTTCTCTTGAGATATATGCCAGCAGGACCAGTGATCCCCGGGTACATGCCCGGACGGCTTGCTCTGCCCAGGTTTCACATAAGAAACACAGAGGATGCGTTTTTCGAAGGTTGTCTTTGACGAGAACACCTCTCGATTAGTGACCTAATGATTTGAGCCCCTCTTAAAGTTGTCTTTTGTCCTTTAAAGGGGTTCTCCAATAATTTAGTAAAGTGGCCCCCATCACATAATTCAAACGGCAGCCTGTCCTAGTCACATGTCAGGAATGGCTGCAGTCTGAAGAAACTCAGATCCCAAGACCTGCATCTCAACTGACAGAGGAGCTGTAGCGTAAGCACGCATACCGGAGCAGGGCTGTGATAGGAGAATAAATAAATCTCTGCTCACTGAACACAAAGGATTTTGTTTCTCCAGTTATCCGTGTCAGTCAGTCAAGGAGATAATTACCGTATTTTTCGGACTATAAGACGCACCGGACCATAAGACGCACCTAGGTTTTAGAGAAGGAAAATAAAAAAATAAAAATTTAAACAAAAAATATGGTCATGATGCACTTTTAAGGGGGAGGGGTCTTCTGCTGACACTGGTATAGGGGTAATGTCCCCCAATTCTGATAATATCCCCCATCCTGGTATATATGCCGCCCCCATTCCTTTTATACGTGGTCCCCATCCCCATCCTGGTATGCCTGGCATGCCTCCATCCTGGTATGCATGGCACCCCTCATCCTTACCCTGGTATGCATGGCACCCCTCATCCTTACCCTGGTATGCATGGCACCCCTCATCCTTACCCTGGTATGCATGGCACCCCTCATCCTTACCCTGGTATGCATGGCACCCCTCATCCTTACCCTGGTATGCATGGCACCCCTCATCCTTACCCTGGTATGCATGGCACCCCTCATCCTTACCCTGGTATGCATGGCACCCCTCATCCTTACCCTGGTATGCATGGCACCCCTCATCCTTACCCTGGTATGCATGGCACCCCTCATCCTTACCCTGGTATGCATGGCACCCCTAATCCCTGTCCTGGTATGCATGGCACCCCTAATCCCTGTCCTGGTATGCATGGCACCCCTAATCCCTGTCCTGGTATGCATGGCACCCCTAATCCCTGTCCTGGTATGCATGGCACCCCTAATCCCTGTCCTGGTATGCATGGCACCCCTAATCCCTGTCCTGGTATGCATGGCACCCCTCCTCCCTGTCCTGGTATGCATGGCACCCCTCCTCCCTGTCCTGGTATGCATGGCACCCCTCCTCCCTGTCCTGGTATGCATGGCACCCCTCCTCCCTGTCCTGGTATGCATGGCACCACTCCTCCCTGTCCTGGTATGCATGGCACGCCTCATCCCTGTCCTGGTATGCATGGCACGCCTCATCCCTGTCCTGGTATGCATGGCACGCCTCATCCCTGTCCTGGTATGCATGGCACGCCTCATCCCTGTCCTGGTATGCATGGCACGCCTCATCCCTGTCCTGGTATGCATGGCACCCCTCATCCCTGTCCTGGTATGCATGGCACCCCCTAATCTCTGTCCTGGTATGCATGGCACCCCCTAATCCCTGTCCTGGTATGCATGGTCCCCCCTAATCCCTGTCCTGGTATGCATGGTCCCCCCTAATCCCTGTCCTGGTATGCATGGTCCCCCCTAATCCCTGTCCTGGTATGCATGGCACCCCTAATCCCTGTCCTGGTATGCATGGTCCCTCTAATCCCCCATCATGCTGCACATTAAAAAAAATAAACACTCCTACTCACCTCTCTTCTCTCTCCTCCAGCGCTGCGTCCAGTCTGCCTGCACTGATCTTTCCATGTGAGCCGCGCATGACGTCACTGCCATGCGCGGCTCACAAGGAGAGATCAGCTGCCGGAAGTCACTGCTCCCCACGCCAGGTCTGTGTGCGCGGGGAGCAGTGACTTCACTCCCCTTCATAGCCGGCACACAGCGGAGCCGCGCTGCGGCTGCTGCCGGCTATCTCCTGTGCCCGCTCGTTAAAGGGCATGAATTTTCACCCCCTCCCCACGCCCATGGGCGTGGAGAGAGGTTGAATATTCCTGCCCTTTAACAGCGGGCACAGGAGATAGCCGGCAGCAGCCGCAGCACGGCTACACTGTGTACCGCTATTAAGGAGCATGAATATTCAGTGCTCCTCACGCCCCATGGGCGTGGGCAGCAGTGAATATTCATTTTCTTTAGCAGCGGGGACAGTGTAGGCTGCAGCAGGCGGCTGCTGTCTCCTGTGCCCTGCTCTTCCATCGATACCTCTCCCCCCACACCACACATAAATATACACCCCCCCCCAACATTCGGACTATAAGACGCACCCCCCATTTTCCTCCAAAATTTTGGAGGAAAAAAGTGCTTCTTATAGTCCGACAAATACGGTAATTTATTTATTCTCCTATCACAGCCCTGCTCCGGCTACTTACTAGCATGTGTGCTTACAATATAGCTCCTCTGTCAGTTTAGACGCAGGTCTCGGGATCGGTGTTTGTTCAGATTGCAGCCCTTCCTGGCACGTGATTTTACGCAAAATTTGCGAAATATAAGCATAACATTCAACTTTTTTTTTGTATAAACCTTGAGCCGGCCCTGTATGGGTTGAAACTTTTGAGACCCTCAGCTATCAGACAGACAGCATAACCCGGGGATGTGCCATACATGTAGATGGGAATATCCCTTCTAATTAACAGCTCAAAATCACTTAAAGCTTTAAAGAGACTTTTCCACCATTGACATTTACATGAAATACAACACTTCACACCAATATTTTGTAACAATTTTGTTTCTATTCTGACACACTTTAGATTTCAAAATAATCTAATCACATGAAAAATGTGTCTAGAACATATAATTAAAGGAGCACGCTGGCATTTTTTTTATTCCCCCCCTCCTTTGTTACCAATCAGTAATGTGTGTAAATTGCGTTCCAGCGTCCGTCTTCTTCCGTTTCCAACCTTGCTCCGGTCCTCTCCTGGACCAGGTAATTGCAGTTGTGACTAGACGGCTTCTTCTGCTCTCATAGACTTACATTAAAGGGGTTGTCCGGTGTTAAGATTCAAGTCTGCAGTTACTCTGTATGACTGCAAACTTGTGAATTCTCACATCCGCACGCTGCACACTGTGAGGATTCTCCGGTGCTGGCGCCAGAAACGCGTGATCCCATGTATGTGATTTGCATACAAGCGGTCACACGCCGACTATATACGCTCAATGTCAGTGTATTGGGCAAGGCCGGATACAGTCTACTGGGAATCCTCACAGTGTGCCTTGTGCGGGATGTGAGCATTCTCAAGTCTGTAGTCACATAAAAGGACTGCTGACTTGTAGTTCAAAGGGGTATTCCCATTTCCAAGATCCCATCCCAATATGTAGTAGGTATAATAGTAATAATATTAGCAAAAACCTCCTATTAGAAATGTTGTATTGTTCTTCTGATTTGCTATGTCTCTTACCTCATGTGCAGGGCATTGCAGTAGCTTAGGTATCCATGGTTACAACCACTCATATAGTGACAGTTAGTTAGCGCTTAGTGGTTGTAACCATGAATACCTAAGCTACTACAATGCCCTGCATATGGAGTAAGCGATCTAGCTAATCAGAAGAACTATACTACATTTCCAATTGGAGGTATTTGTTGTTAATATTATTATTACTCTTAGTACATATTGGGATATAATCTTTAAGATGGGAATACCCTGTAAAGTCCAGTCAAGCCCTTTAATAAATTAGAAACTGATGGTCTTCAGTGTGAGCCTTCAAGAAAGAGCTGCCGTCACATGATGTGTGGGAGAGACAAGCACCTCTGGAAACAGCTGAAGGCTGAGACCGGAAAGTGTTTTAGTGGCCACAGTATACAGATGTTATGAATTGATAACAAAGGGGTAAAAATAAATAAATAAATAAAAGTTGGAGTTCTCCTTTAATGTGGTGCAAAACATGAACACCAATTTTTAGGCTCAATTTAGAGGGGGTATTCCCATCTCCAAGATCCCAATATGTAGTAGCTTTAATAAGAATAATAATATTAGCCAATACCTCTAATTAGATTATCAGGAGAACTATACTACATTTCTATGTCACTTACCCCATGTGCAGAGCATTGTAGTATCTTAAGTATCCATGGTTATAACCACTCATATAGTGACAGTTGCTAGCGGTTGTAACCATAGATACCTAAGCAACTGCAATGCCCTGCACATGGGGTAAGAGACATAGCATATCAGGAGAACTAGACTATATTTCTAATTGAAGATATTTGCTAATATTATTATTATTACACCTACTACATTGGGATAGGATCTTTGGAGATGGGAATACCCCTCTAAGCCAGAATTCTAGAACGTTTAGCTTAGTAAATCTTCAGTATGAATTCATACATGCAGTTTTTGGTGCATTTTTTTTTCAGCCCAAACCAAAAGTGGATTCAAAAGGAATGGGAAATAAAAATTACTTCTCTTTTCCACTCCAGGATTTGGCTTAAATAATTGCACCACAAACTGCATTTGTGATTTTGGCCTAAAATGTCATTTTTGTGGGTAAAAATTTATGCCTATGTCTACATACACATCCTTCAACTTCACTTATTCTCCATGTCATAGACCAAAAAACGTTGTGAACCCACTTAGTGGGAAAAAGGATCCCTCCAATTGTGTCATTCAGAGGTACATCTAGTGTAAGAGGGTGATAACATGAAGAAAGGTTCCTGTGTCCCGCCCCAATTGTGTCATTCAGAGGCACATCTAGTGTAAGAGGGGGATAACATGAAGAAAGGTTCCTGTGTCCCGCCCCAATTGTGTCATTCAGAGGCACATCTAGTGTAAGAGGGGGATAACATGAAGAAAGGTTCCTGTGTCCCGCCCCAATTGTGTCATTCAGAGGCACATCTAGTGTAAGAGGGGGATAACATGAAGAAAGGTTCCTGTGTCCCGCCGGCTGTCCATTGCTGATAACTTATGGCATAATCTTTATGTAACTTCTATTAGATTTAGCATACACTTATTACTTGCAGCAGAGAAAAGTCCTTTTCTAGGGGCTTGAAAGCTGAGACGTTGTTGCGGTGCTTTGTGCCACTTTCTGCACGCTTCAGCTAGAGAAAATAGATTCTTTCAAGAAAAGTTTTCGAGGGAAGGTTGAATTCTGAAATCATCCGCACTTGGATACACATCGTCCTTTGTTCCATCTCCATTGTAGAGACATAAAATAAGTCTTGGCGAATTCTCGGCACCTAGAAGCTGCATCTTTTTAATGTTTGCAGCACAAAGCACATTTTGATCTTCAAGAGAAGCCAAGTCTAATCTGTTTAATGTGCTTTCTATTTTATTCAAGAAAACAAAACTGATCTGGAAAGCCACGTAATGCAGAAAAAAATCAAAATCCCCAAGCTGTGTCTGAACTCCTCCGAAGGGTCCTGGGAGTTTAAAGAGAATGAAGAGGAGGAGGACGGCGAGCGGCGGCACAGTAAGGTAACTCTTAAAAGCTACAGAATGATGGGGCGGAAACCTTCCTAAATACTCTATCAGCGTGGGAAGTGTTTTTTCCTGCTTTTTGTTTTTGCAAAGTTTTAGACCAATTTCAGCAAGTAAAGCTTATTCATTGTGTAAGAACGTTATACTACTTTGTGTCAATTGCACAAGATCTTAGGAAACTTCATCCACTCCCAGAGGATAATGCTCAGTCCCGATCATGTAGGAATTGCCAGTGTAATTAGTGCATGTTCACACTGTGCTTTTTTTTAGTGGAAAAATCCGACAAAGAACTCGTGTTAGGATCACTTTGTTCTTTTTTTTTTCCCAAGGGAGGGGTAGTAGAGGTTTGGTTTCTTGAAAAGCTTTGAGGGGGATTCTGAAGTTTATTTTACATCCAACTTTTTGCATCCTTTTTAGTTGACCATGTCAGATTTGGAGCAGATTTCTAATGCAAGTGCTCCCGTCCTTGTAACCTACTTCCCATACATTCCTGTAGAGTGCCCCCTGCTGGCATGAAGCTGCAGGATATTAGCGGAGGGAGCATGTAGGTTCCTGTGCTGATCTTCCCTGGCGGACGCAGGAGGAGGTGTCATCATCTGCCAGGAGTAGTCCATGAATGCCTCTACCCGGGGCAGATTGAGTCAGTGACAGGTCTGCTCCATTGTCGAGTAGCAAAAAATGATTTTTTGGGGGGGCATAATTTTGCTTAATATTTTTATTAAAAAAATATTTAAATCTAAGCCCATACTATGAGTTCAGATCAGTTACCGATATCCTGTCTAGGATTTTTGCCTTCTTGATGGGCCATAGTGGCTGCTGAGGGGTTAAATACCTTCTGAGTTTGGTCACATTAATTGGCAAAAACAAGGAAAAAGAAGATGTGAACTAATCAAGTGACAGAGCCGTATTCCGGGATCTTTATTAGCCCGTATTTCACACTGTTGTACGTCTGCCAGCGAGAAGGTTAATGATGTATTCAAGCCGAAAATCTCTGAACCTTGATTACTTGCACATAAAGTATTGCTTTAACTAATTATGTCTTAACGAATCATGATTTTTTTTTGTTCTGTTTTACTTAAATAGAGCTTGTGAGCGCTGATTTCTGTTATAAAACTACTGAACTTTGCCACAAGGCGGACGTCCGTGTCCCCAACATTTCCCTTTGGTTTCAATTCTAAACAGAAACTACAATGCTGCTGTGCAAATAGCTTAATACAGAGCAAGTGGAGGGCTCCAGTGTGGTCTCTCCAATTCACTGAGTGCAGAAGGAAGGTAGCAAGAAAATGTAACTACTCCAGCATATATGGGTGTTGGAACCCTAGTAACCTGGCCGTGGAGACGCTGGGGCCGCGGGAGTCTGGCCGCGGAGGCGCCGGGGCCGCGGGAGTCTGTGGAGTCGGAGCCATAGAGTCGGTATAAAATGGACCCACTCCAACTCCTAAAATATGTAATAAATTGGGTACAGTAGTACAATGCAGTTTGTGGGGAATATTTTTCATAAGAATTTGGAAAAGTTATGAAATGTCCTATAAATGTCTGTCCTATTCCTGATCTAAGGGTCTAGACTTCTAGCTGAGATGAATCTGCGCTACAGTAAATTTATCACTTAACCATGAGCCGCGTATGAGGGAGTTGGAGTTGGAGTCGGTGTCATGGAAATTGAGGAGTCGGAGGTTTGGCTTACCGACTCCAGAGCCCTGGCTGGGGCCGCGGGAGTCTAGCCGTGGGGGCGATGGGGCCGCGGGAGTCTAGCCGTGGGGGCGATGGGGCCGCGGGAATCTAGCCGTGGGGACGATGGGGCCGCGGGAGTCTAGCCGTGGGGACGATGGGGCCGTGGGGGCGCTGGGTGATTGTATCAAAATGACAGCATGCAGTCCAGCAAGTGACACATCACTGGAATCAGGATCTCTGCCCCTACTTCATTTTGTTTTCAGATTCCATAGAAAAAACCTACTGACAAATTGCATTAAATGGATCTCATAGACCGGATGAGCTTTATTTGAAAGTCAATGTCAGAATGGCTTACTAAAAGTTTTTTTCTTGCATTTTAGCGCGTGCCCATTGTAATATTAAAAAAGTATTATACAGCCATTCTGACTTGGATATTCAAAGTAAGTACACCAGCCTCACCTGGTCCGAGAGATATGTTATGTGTGCAGTATTGCTTGGATCGGTGGAGCGTTCATGTGTTTTCAATAGGGCATAAAGCTGCTGCCAGACTCCTCTGTTAGCATCTTATCTCCACTGAAAACAAATGAATTGGGCATTGAAGTTTAAGCTCTTCCCCGATATGATCTGTCAGAGGAGAGTCTATAGGTCCCCATACACATAAGTTGGCTGGCGAGACTGGCCAACCATCTGATCTCGTATATAGGGGGTCACAATGCTAAAGTTTACAGCAGCATGTGCACCCCTGATACAGCCATAGCGTGGTGTACATGATATATTCAGGAAGGTTGGTCATATACCAAGTGCCCTTTTTCCTAAAAAGTTACTGCTGACTTTTTTTGGAGCGATATCTTCATTGGTTTATGTTTTCTTCCATTTAGAGACCAGATGGAAGGAAACAAGTAGAAGGAACCCGCAAGAGCATTGAAGCCGTGGTGGCTCGCCTGGAAAAGCAGAATAACGTGACCCCAAGTCATAACTCCAGCTGTGAGGACATCTTTCTGGAGCCCTGTCCAAGGGTGGGGAACATGGACACCTTGGAGGATGCTTTGATCCCCAGGGTCTTGTATGAGGAGTTGTTGAGGAGTTATCAGCAGCAGCAGGTGGAAATGAGACACATCCAGCATGAGCTGGAAAGGACTCGGAGGCAGCTGGTCCAGCAGGCCAAAAAGCTGAAGGACTATGGGACATTAGTTACAGAAGTGAAGGAACTGCGGGTCCTCAACAGACGACTCCAGGATGTGTTACTGCTCAGACTGGGGAGTGGTAAGTGAGCAAACCTACGTCTGAATCTGCACTTATGGGGCCTCGGTAAAATGCATTTTACATTTACTACTCATTTTCCAATGATTAAAGCTGATGTGACACCAGATTTCATTCATTATTAAATAGATCTGTTAGACCTGATGAGGCTGGTGTACTTAGACTGACAATCCGTGTCAGAATGGTTGTATAATCCTGACATTCAAATGACCATTTTATATCAGCCTCATCAGGTGTAAGGTCCAACAAAATATGCAGTCTCTATTGTGAAATCTGGTAACCAATCAACTCTAATGGGTTTTATTAAATGATAAAAAAAAAATGCGTGTGTGTGGGTATTACTGTCACATACTTGTTATGGCGCCTCCTGCTGTTCCTTTGTTTCCCTTTTACATGTTCTACCTTGTGTGACCAAGGCCAGGCAGCTGCTTCTAGAGCACGGATCCTTACAGGCGCGTCAGAACAATAGCAGAAGTCGCTTTCCGCCATTGTACGGCCCACGTATGCGGACTGGGCTGGTGTGACCACACACCCTGGACACACTAGGTGAACGTTCTTAGTGGAAATCCAGGGGGCGCCAAAACTAATTTGTAACAGCAATAGCTAGAAAATGTCCAATTAAAATCTTGTGACCGACTTAAGTAAATTATTATTTCTGGGACAAGGAGCCTGTTCTGTCTAGAGTAAGCTGTAAATATCCCATTGTGCTTTATAGCTCTAACAAAAAATTACGCCGGGAGATTATTCTTAATGGGAATTGATTCTGGAGTGTCTTATGCAAAATTAATTACTTTGGAGTTAATATGTTATCTGCCTCCACTTTCCTTCCCATAGTGTGCGACATATGGAGCCTAATTGCTGGCGATCCTGTGGGCTACTTGTCTTTTATGACCCATGAATTTCTCACCTTGGCGTTTTATTTTTTTCTCCATTTGTGTTTTTTTGTAATTGATGGTAGAGTTGACCCATGCCGAATCATTCTGTATGGGACTGCTGGAAAAAGCTGAGTGCTCTTACTCAGCAATCTCAAGCTGTCTCCCATAGACAATGAATGAATGAATGAGCCCCTTGTGCAGGGAAAGGTGGGGATCCCAGCAGTCAGACTTCCAACAATCTGCAAGTTATCACCTATCCAGTGCATAGGTAATAAAGCTTAAAGTGGTATTTTCATGTTATTAAATTACTGAAATGAAGTAAATTGGCAATTGACTTGCTTTTTATCTGCTGTACTTCTCCTGCAGTGAGAGCTTTTATCATACATAGTTTATAGCTTGTTTCCATGGCACTTGACCACCATAGCCTGGCCAAGTGTATGCAGTAGTTACAATCCAGGAGAGAGTTTATCTTAAAATGTCAGCCCCCTCTCTCCAGCCCATTGATGTCTATTCTCTTCCCTCCTCTTCCCTCCTCTTCCCTCCTCTTCCCTCCTCTTCCCTCCTCTTCCCTCCTCTTCCCTCCTCTTCCCTCCTCTTCCCTCCTCTTCTCTCCTCTTCCCTCCTCTTCTCTCCTCTTCCCTCCTCTTCTCTCCTCTTCTCTCCTCTTCCCTCCTCTTCTCTCCTCTTCTCTCCTCTTCTCTCCTCTTCCCTCCTCTTCCCTCCTCTTCCCTCCTCTTCCCTCCTCTTCCCTCCTCTTCCCTCCTCTTCCCTCCTCTTCCCTCCTCTTCCCTCCTCTTCCCTCCTCTTCCCTCCTCTTCCCTCCTCTTCCCTCCTCTTCCCTCCTCTTCCCTCCTCTTCCCTCCTCTTCCCTCCTCTTCCCTCCTCTTCCCTCCTCTTCCCTCCTCTTCCCTCCTCTTCCCTCCCTCTCCAGCCCCCTCCTTCAGCTCCTAACAAGCTTCTGTTATAAATGTTGCAAAACTACCAGCCACCACCATCAGCTACTACAAGAGCAGTTCTCCTAATCACTACTCTCACTTTCCTGAGCTATGTGCTTGCTCAAATGTCCTGATATCTTTGTGTAAATACCTAGATAACAGTGTAGACCCAGAACAGCCCACTGATGGTTGAATGTGTTACAGCAGAACTTGTGCTGAGCTTTATAGTTCTACTAATACTACAGTTCTGCTACTCACCAGAACTGTCCCTCAAGGAAGAGAGCACTCCCTGCCAGAAAGTAAGGAGATGGCAGAGCTGTGAGCTGCTCAAGCGACCTCTTGAGAATACCCTTTTAATGATGAGCGTAATCCTTCAGTACTTGTTTTCGAGTTGGCACGTTTCTGCTGGCTCCACCCAAAACTGACTTTGACTCCCCAACTCTGCCTTCACTACCCTGCTCCTAATACAAGTCATGCAGCCATGTCCTCGCTGGTATATGCCCATCTGGTTCATGTAGGCAATGAAAGTAATGCATTCACCTTGGTCAGAGAAATCGTCAAGATAAAGTTTGAGGTTTTAAGTCGTAATTTCCGCCTGATTTTTCCTCCATTTTCCGTATGTCTTTGCATTGTGCCCTCTCCACTCCCTCCTGCACATGAATCACACAAGACATTTAAATCCGTCCTGATTTATCTGCATCATATGAACCTTGCACCATTTACTAGCCCCCTCTTTCCACAATTTATTTCTCTCATTTACAGCACAGAACTCTGGGTGAAGCCAGCAATCTATAAACCAACTCGAAACCCCGTCGGCGGCTAACAAATCTCCATGTGCCGTCAGTAGCTCTGTCCCCGCACAACCTGGGCATCCTGCTGACTTCAGTGCATTGCTTGCCTCCTCTCATCGCAGCACAGGCATTGCTTACCTTTTTTTCCCAGGCTTAATACATGTTTTATTCCAGTCCTCCAGCTTTCAGCATAAAGGCGCACTGGCGGCTCTGTCCCATGTGCTGCTTGTGATAAAGAGCTAACTTACCCATCTGTATGGGGACGGCGGTTACAAAAAGGAACACTGTGCAAAAAAGAAAACATCAAATAAGTAAAATCCAAAGTAGCAGCCGCTGTCCCTACACTTTTTATCGCACGATCATTATTATCTAAGACATTGCTAAAATAGTCATTATTGTCAGAACACTCACAGCATTTCCTGCTGGCACTCTAGTAGTTAACTGGCAGAAAATGTTGGTTCCCTGCAGCGCCACCACAGGGTAAATGAAGCATTGCATAGTGCACAATCAAGGGGTATTCCCATCTCCAAGATCCCATCCTGATATGTAGGAGGTATAATAATAATATTAGCAAATACCTCCAATTAGACATGTAGTATAGTTCTTCTGTTTCGCTATGTCACTTACCCCATGTGCAGGGCATTGCAGTAGCTTTGGTATCCATGGTTACGGCCACTCATATAGTGACAGTTATTTGTTAGTGTCGTAATCATGGATACCTAAGCTACTGCAATGCCCTGCACATACGGTAAGTGACATAGCGAATCTGAAGAACTATACTGCATGTCTAATTGAAGGCATTTGCTAATATTATTATTATTACACCTATTACACATTGTAATAGGATCTTGGACATGGGAATACCCCTTTAAATCAATAGTTTGTGTAGTGCAGGACAGTATCAGTCCTCAAGAGCAAGAAGCGCTCTTCTTCCATTTTGGCCACCAAAAGATGAGGACCTAGAATGGAGGACTAAGCTTTCTTAGAGGGGTTGCCCACCTGTTATTTTAAAAGAACCAACCCTTAGACAACAGAAGAACTCTTTACCGTGTTACCGCCTGCTCTCTCCGAGCCGCAAGTCACATTTGTAAGTAAAGCACAATATTTTCTTCAATGCTGTCACTATATATTACTCGGTTTAGTACAAATTCACATCATATTTAAACAGATAATCAAATGCCGTCACCATATTCGTTAATTGTGGCAAATCCAGACTTGGTGTCCAAAACATTCCAGCAGAGATTAAAGTCCATGAGGGTGAGGGCGTCATAGGCTGAACAGCGTTCACACCCACACTGCGACACTTCGGGGCATCCCTCTTTTTCAAGCATTCGCAAAGCGCTGTTAGGGTCTGTGCACAAGACGTCTTCTAGACCAAATTTTACTCTTTCAGGACATGATGACGTCTAAAGTGTTTTTTTTCTTTTTAATAATTTCCTGAGCTTTTTGCTACTCCTCTGTTCACTTTTTTTTTTTTTTTTAATTTGTATTAGTTAGTAGGCAACATCCAAATGGAAGCCGCCTGAAGAATGGTCGGGGGGCTTTTTTTTAACCGCTTTGCATCTTTGGAAACCTGAAGAGATTAAAAGAGGCTCAAAAGACTGATCATATGAACAGCGAGTCGTTTTTATATAGAAGTGCATATGTTCATTCTTTTTAGCACTTACTTAGCACTTTTACCCGCCTTATGCCGACTTAAAACCTTACACCATGTGAACTCCCTCCAGGTATCATAAATACAGGTAAAAAAATACATAAAAAATACCATTTCAATATTCTACACGTAATATCTACCAATGGTTAGACATTTTCGTTGTTTACAATCTTATCACATTCCCAAACTAACGTAAATCCGGTTGTTTACACCTATTTAGCGGATAAACGGCGGAATAACGGTACAGCAAGGCAAGAATCTTTTTTTTAACCCCTTCCCGGCCCATAGGAATTCGGCGTCCTGCTGCCACTTTGCTGGATTCACCTTAAGCTTAAAATTTGGATCTGTGCAAAATTCTATTGAAGTTAGCTCCAATCTCGGCCATTGATGTAGGGTGTTACACAGGCTCAGCTCCTGAGACTACAACATACATATAGGTCCACATGTCTGTGCTGTGTACGCAGGGAGTGAAGAGGTTAATGGAAAACTAAACCAAAAAAAGCCTGAAGAACAAAACTTTCCACCTCTTGCTCACTTTACCTCCACCACTTCTCAGCTCTTGCTCACTTTACCTCCACCACTTCTCAGCTCTTGCTCACTTTACCTCCACCACTTCTCAGCTCTTGCTCACTTTACCTCCACCACTTCTCAGCTCTTGCTCACTTTACCTCCACCACTTCTCAGCTCTTGCTCACTTTGCCTCCACCACTTCTCAGCTCTTGCTCACTTTGCCTCCTCCATTTTCCCCACTTTACCTCCTCCATTTTCCCCACTTTACCTCCTCCATTTTCCCCACTTTACCTCCTCCATTTTCCCCACTTTACCTCCTCCATTTTCCCCACTTTACCTCCTCCATTTTCCCCACTTTACCTCCTCCATTTTCCCCACTTTACCTCCTCCATTTTCCCCACCCCTTGCTCACTTTACCTCCTCCGTTTTACCCATCCCTTGCTCACTTTACCTCCTCCATTTTACCCACCCCTTGCTCAATTTACCTCCTACATTTTACCCACCCCTTGCTCACTTTACCTCCTCCATTTTCCCCACCTCTTGCTCACTTTACCTCCTCCATTTTCCCCACCGCTTGCTCACTTTACCTCCTCCATTTTCCTCACCCCTTGCTCACTTTACCTCCTCCTTTTTACCCACACCTTGCTCACTTTACCTCCTCCTCTCCTTTAGCACTTACAATTAAAACTGAGAAATATATGAAGAAATCTTCTGTATGCGTCTGGAGAGCTCAGCAATGTTCCCCACCTCCATCCTATTCCAACCTGTGTCTGACTATAAGATAATTGACTGCAGCAGGAGCCTCCCCCCACTGCTCTGCCTGCAGTAAGAAGAAAAAAGTTGTCTTTAAAATTGACCCCTTTGTTCTCTGCTGGATTTCTACAAGACTGACTGTGTCCAGAGCTTGCAGAAAATCCTACAGACTGACAAGCGTCGAAGCCGAGATTACCTCCTGTTTATTTTCCTTATATTCCTTTAATTCCCTTTATTATTTTGCAGCATAGCCCCAAAGCAGCCAGGTGAAGTTCTCATAACACAACAGCCTTGTACACTGATGTTATTGTAACATGGCGGAGCTTCCGAAAACTTATGTTCACATAGATCGTCTTTGTAATGCAGCTTTGGAAAAAAAAAACCTTAACCCCCTTCCCTTATTTTCGAGTGCGTCTTGTTAACAGCAGCCTCCCTCACCTCCCGCTGACCTGCAGGAGGCTTTTTCTCTAGTTCCCTTCTGCTGCCTCACTGTTTGAAGTCTAACAGAGTATCGTATGGGATGTTTCTTCCATCCTTGCTGCTCCCAGGTGGTCTCAGAAGAGCTCGCTGAATCATGTATGGAGTGCCGAGGTTAGACAAATATCCTTAGACATCCTCAAATTTCAGTGCGGTAAGCAAAAAATACTGCTTTCGACATGAAAGACGATCTCTTCCCCAGGCATCTCCCTTTCTGTACAGATATCACAGAAGTTACAATCTTTCTTACTTCTGCACACTTTCTTCCAGCAGCCAAAGTTGTTCGATTTGTTGTGTAATCTTCTCCTGCTTCCCGTTACCTAAACGTACAGACACATTAGATTTACATTGGCCAAACCCAACCATTTTGGCGGGGCCAGACAAATATCTGCCGTGCCTGGTGCTGTTTCCGATCTCAGGGTGAAGAAGTGTTGGGGATTTGAATGGGATCGTCTGTTCTCATGGAAGCTAGGCCGCCCAAGGGCCTAACGATTACAGTCGCGGAGGTTGTGACCGGGCCCGTGCAAGTGGAGGACCCGCCAACGCCAGAGCAAACCTCAACTGGATGTGCGTCCTTGGACCTACATTCACTTTAAGTGTATTGGGGCACTGAAATACACAATGCTGGCCACTCAGAGGCCAGCAGCTGACGTCGGCACGTGACTGGGGGTGCATGGCAGTGTCGTCATCCGCTCCTGACACTTGCATGCTGACGTCAGCTGCCAGCTTCAGAAGAGGACGCGGCGGGGAGCGGATAGGAGGCGAGTATAATGGTTTATTTATTTATTTTTTTTTATATGCATTAAGTTAAGGAACAACGGCAGAATGAATGACATATACCATGATGGGGGATATAGATTATATACAGTATATATACACATATATGCATATACACAGCTCTGGCAAAAATTAAGAGACCACTGCATAGTTTTCTAACAATCCCCATCTCTACATGTCTGACAGCCATTCCATTCCAGGTCAGTTGAATTAGAACCACAGTCCACCTCATTCTACTTAATGTGCTTCTGATTAGGTGATCACCTGAACCAAATCTTATGTATCGAGTGAAAGTATAAAAAAACACTGCTGTGGTCTTAACAATCCTCTTGCAATAGGACAAGCTGGATGGCAAAACAAGTGCTAGGAATAGCTCAAAAGTAATTTGAATTAAAAAATAACTTTTAACCATGTCAAAGGAGCTGAAAAGAAAAGTCTTGAGTGAGGAGAAGAAGGGCTCAATTCTGGCTTTACTAGCAGAGGGATACAGTGAGCATCATGTTGCCTCCATCCTTAAAATGTCGAAGACAGCAGTCCATTACAACAAGGTCAAGCAGCAGACATTGGGGACCACAAAGCTACAGTCCGGCAGAGGGCGAGAGCGACTCTCCACTGACCGGGATGACCGTCATATTATTCCAATGTCACTCAGCAACCGCAGGATTACATCAAGTGACCTACTTAGGCTGTGTGCCCACAATGCGTTTTTCAAGTGTTTTTGCTGCGGAATTTCCGCAGCGAATACGCTTGGTAATACGTGCCCCATGGTCCCCAATGATAAACCGCATGTGCTGTGCAGAAAAATACACAGCATGTCCATTAATTTTGCGGACACGCAGCGTAATTGCCACCATTGACTTGCATTTAATCGCTTAATATCCGCATGACTACATGTGCACATGCGGATATTAAGCGATTCAAAGTGCGGATGGTACCCGGGTCTGGAGAAAAGGAGACTCTTATCCAGACCCGGGTACCATAGTACCTGTTAAAAAAAGAATTTAAAATAAACATTATACTCATCTTCCGACATCCCCCGGTCTCCTGTATGATGCGTCCTGGCTCCCCGGCGGCTCGCGATGGTCTAAAAGGACCTTCCATGATGTCATTTAGTCATGTGACAGGTCACGCGACCGCTGCCGTCGGCAGCCCTACAAGAGACTGGACGCACCGGAGAAAAGACCGGGGGCCATCGGAAGGTGAGTATAATGTGTTTTTTTTGTTTGTTTGTTTGTTTTTTTACCGTTTTTATTCTTTTTTTTCAACTATTAACTTGGTCACACTATATAAATCCATGCCGGTTGCATGGATTTATATAGTGTGACCAAGTTGTCAAGCACTTTTCCAAGTGATGCTAAAATCTCTTGGAAAAGCGCTTGATAACCCACATGCAGAAATGCATGCAAAAACGCTTGACAAACGCTTCTACCTGGCAGGAAAAACGCATGTAAAATCCGCATGCGTTTTTCCTGCCAGGGAGATGTGTTAAAGGACGAGATTTTCTCCAAAAATATCAGTAATTAATGGGGGAACTCTCCTACACCTCTATTGAGGTCCGATATTAACTATTAACATCAAACTTGACTATTAATAATTAATATCCACTAACGTTATCTGTGCCTTATACTATATACCAACTGAGACAAAACCGTGTGCTAATAAAAGGTATTTATTACACAAAAGTCTACAGTTAATATACTACTATTTATCACACTAACACAGTACACAAAATGGATATACAATTCCCAATTACCTAATATATTTTCCACCCATGTTTCCTAATCACTCATGCAATATCAGCCCACCCAACTATACTAACTTTCCCTATATAGATACAGATACAAGGATATCAATATCTAGGAGGATTAGTACAGGGTATGTAGGGCTAATAAGTAAAGAGTTACAAGGGAAGAGAGATACTCAGCCATGTGTTATGTCCATCTCTAACAGTCCAAAGAGTCCAAAAAGAGACCAGCACATGAGTGCTCTGGGGTTTTATGTCCAGCACAGGAAATGATGTATTATTCCCCGCCCACTGGCTAAGGTCTTTGTTCATGTCCAGCCATACTCGCAAAACCTGTTTTAGTACATGGCTGGACATTTTGTTGATCCTGCCCCCAACAGCAGCAAACAGACTGAAACACATAGGGAGATGTGAGGCCAATATATACATGCATACTTATCTGCAAGCATGGCTAGCATGCAGATACATATATACATGTACAACCTAGGACACTTCCCTTTACAAGATGCAGAAAAAATCTGCAGCATTTCTTTATCGTGGGCACTTAG
Source organism: Phyllobates terribilis (assembly GCF_046119375.1). NCBI lineage: Eukaryota > Metazoa > Chordata > Amphibia > Anura > Dendrobatidae > Phyllobates > Phyllobates terribilis. The sequence continues at coordinate 151,030,598 of NW_027362768.1, forward strand.
CCAAAAGGAATGGCAAATGGCAGCGGGGATGAAGTGCACGGCAAGAACAGTTGGTAACAGGCTCCTAGAGGCCTCAAGTCATGTAAAGCTAGAAAAAAGCCTTACTCTGTCGCCTCATTGGGGGACACAGGACCTTGGGTGTTATGCTGCTGTCCACTAGGAGGTGACACTATGCTTAATCTGAAAAAGATTAACAGTGGCTCCTCCTCTGCAGTATACACCCCTGGACAGCATCAGCCTTCTCCAGTTTTTGCTTAGTGTCGCATAGGAGGCACACCTAAAGATTTTTACTCCGATTTTTTACGATTTTTTTCCGACGGAATTACAGATGAAGATAAGTGGGTCTCCTGCGAGACTCCCGGCATGGCTCCTTCCTCTGCCCCCTTTTATGGGGTGCACAGTTGAAGTCGAGATGTCTACTTACCATGTCGCTCCTTCCCCAGCCCCTCGGGTGCTGGTTCGAAGTCGAAACCCCCCTCCTTCCCCAATTCCTTCTGGTCTCTGGGTTGAGGTCGAGGCGAGGATAACAGCCCCCTGATGGTGACAGCAGCACCCTCCCTAATCCCCCTCTCGGGGGTATTAGGTTGAGAAGCCTCAGGTAGGGCCTGTGCAGGCATCCGCAGCTCCCAGTAGCTGACACTCTGCTCCGAGTCCAGGAATCCCAGCCCTGCTGCGGACTCCTGTTGGGGCCGGGGGAGAGTGCAAGGCAGACATGGCATACATAGATACAGGCCTTCCCAGCCCTGTCTCTTTGCTGGCACCAGCGCTATGGTGCCTCAGGGGGACACTTCAAGGCCCCCCCCTTACACTAATACCCCCATTACTGCCGTTAAATCCGGGGGGTCCGGTTCAGATCCGGCACCCCCCCCCCGGACTTCCGTGCCGGCCTGGAGCCCTTTTGGGCATCGGCTATAAATTTACACCGTGGCTCTGGCCTAGCCGAAGCCGCCGCCCACTCTCCGCCCCTCCGGCCCGCCCCCGGATGACGAAGATGACACTCTACAGTGTCATAGAAGGGGCGGAGCCAAACTGAAAGGGCGTGTTTTTTCAGCAATAATGCCGCCCTTTTCAGCTCTCCGCCCACCTTCTTCTCCACACTCCAGCGGCCATTATCTGCTACTGGAATATTAACCCTGCAGCTACCGGTCGGCACATACAGACCAGGCCTGCCAGTCTCTGGGGGGCACAGGATTGTGGATCTGCGGCGCTGGACTTAAGAGGCACACTGGTGGGGTAAGATCACAGCTGGAGTCTCTCACTCGGCTGTGAATCCTATAAGCTTCTTTGCATTGCTGGCCCCCTCTGCATAGCCACCCCTGTATACTATGCCGGGCTCGAGGTCCAAGAGAATCAGGCACGACTGCTATTATGCACTCTGTACAGCCTGCAGTAATACTCTCCCCAGTGGCAGCACGTATCCACATTGCCAGGACTGCATGCAGACTGCTGTGCCAGAGCCCCATGAAGCCCTTGCCAATACTTCGGTGCCTAATACCACACCGGAATGGGTCACTCAGATGTCGCAATCTATGACGCAGTCTATAGATAACCTCACATCCACATTGCTTCAGGCTCTGCAGAGTCATGCCTCGGCTATGAACACTACTCAGCAAAGGGAGAGTTCCACTCGGGGACATGATGGCACAGGCACATCCACGTCTAGGTCAGGACGCAAGCGGACCCACAGGTCACGTTCATCTGCGTCATCCCATATCACACGGTCGTCCCCTTCCAGTGAGAGACACCGTACTCCCAGCTCATCTAGACCGTCCCCTGACAGGGACAGACAATGCAGATCCCCACAGCCATCCCTGACCCGAGAAGGCCTCCTCTCCGGTTCTCCCAGCAGGATTCGGAAGACATCTGTGATTCCGACTCAGACAAGGAAACCGAAGGGTCCCTAATCCCTATCCCCCCTGGCAATACAGTGCTAGTTGATGATCTAATCTCATCCATCCATCGGGTGCTGGACATCTCCGACCCACCCCTGGAGACACCAGGACATAAGATTTCCTTTGAAGGAGTCCTGAAACCGCCCACGGTCTTCTTTGACCACCCAGAGTTTAAAGCGATCCTTAAAAAGCAGTTCTCACAACCTGAGAAAAAGTTTACTAATCGCAAATATCTGGAGGCGCGGTACCCCTTTCCACAGGAGGTCACCAAACAGTGGACAGATCCACCTGAGGTGGATCCCCCAGTCTCCAGACTAGCAGCACAGACACTCCTTTCACTGCCAGATAGCTCAACTCTCAGGGACACAGCAGACCGGCAGGTGGAACGCATGGCTCGTTCAATTTTCGAGGCCGCAGGGGCCTCCCTGGCTCCCGCGTTTGCCTCAGTTTGGGCTGCCAAGGCCCTCTTGGCATGGGCCCAAAATTTAGAAACTGGCCTACAAGCATCTACCTCTGAACTGTCGGACCAAGCGGCCCAAATAGCAGTTGTAGCAGATTACATGCTCCATGCAGCTCTGGATTCTGCAAGGGGTGCAGCGTGGATAGCATCAAACGCCATCACGATTCGGCGTATCCTCTGGCTGCGGGAATGGAAATCAGATGCAGCCTCAAAGAAGTCCCTCACACACCTCCTATACCTCAGTGGTCGGCTTTTCGGTGAACAGTTGGACACAATGATATCCAACGCCATCGGGGGTAAGAGTACCTCTCTCCCCCAACTGAAGCCCAAACTGACTTACAAAAAGTGCAATCAAGCACGATTCCGATCCTTTCGGAACTCTTCCGGCTGGTCCGTCTCGCGACCAGCACAAAATAACAACCGCGCTCCACGCAGGGACAACTCGCGGTCGACGCAAAAGTCGGACAAGACCCGGCATTCAAGGGCAGGCCAGTCAAAATTTAAAGGGGGAAAATCTCGCATTTCCTCCTGATCATGACTCACGGACTCCGGAAGACACCCCACCTGTAGGCGGCCGTCTTTCGCTCTTTCACCAAGTCTGGCTGCCTATTACAGAAGACAGGTGGGTCAGGGAACTAGTGTCTTCAGGATACAAGATAGAGTTTTTTTCAGAGGCGCATTGCTAACAGGCCGCAAGTAAGGACATTTCTTCAGGGGGTTTCCCGATTGGTTCCCCCCTACAGACGACCACTAGAAACGTGGGATCTCAACCTGGTGCTGACAGCATTGCAGGAAACACCTTTTGAACCCCTTAGGGAAGTCTCTCCGCCTTCTATCCCAGAAAGTGGTTTTCCTAGTGGCAATCACCTCGCTACGTGTAACATACCTGGTGGCGTCCTTGCATAGTGGTCCATCTCCCACTGTGCAAGAGCGCGCACTTGATCTCCAATCCAGAATGTCTCTCTGGCTTCCCTCCATGCTGTCTGTTTGCCTCTGTTTCTGCTGCTTAAGGGTGGCGCCCGATCACTTCCTGCTTTTTGTACCTGCTGCAGGCACACCCTTTGTGCGTCCTCAGCCTATTGCTGTCTGTGACCTGGTATTTAAACCAGCTGCTCCAATTAACCCATGACTGAGCATCTTGCCCTGTCAGTTGGCTTCTTGTCTCTGACATGCCAGGTCCTGTGTATGTTACCTGTCTTGCAGTATCTGTTCCCGTGTCTGTACTGTGTCCTACCTGTGTACTCTAACCTGCAGTCTGTACACGCTCTCTAGCCTGTTGTCTTCTGCCTATCCTGGAGGCTGTATTTCCAGGCCAGTGTGGACACGCTCCTAGCCTGTTCTTTCCGCCTTCTAGGGGCCGCATACCTAGACCTGTTCCTGTATCTTGCCTGTTCTTGTCTGTATACTCTCCTAGCCTGTTACCTGTTTTTCTCCATGTCCGTACCTTCCCTTTACTTGCAGAATCTGATCCCGTACCTATCTCCTACTCGTTGTCTCTGTACTCCCGTTTGTGAGTTTAGAGTCCACTCGCTACTTCATTGCAAGTATCCTGTGTGTACCTGGTTCTGCCTTTCCCTTCCAGTCTGTTCCGTGTGAACACAACCCTGTCCCCTCCGCTCTGTCTTGCTTGCCGCTTCGGCGGTTCTTGCCTGCTCGGCCCTGTCCACCGCGTCTGCGGTTTCGCTTTGCTCGGCCCTGTCCACCGCGTCTGCGGTTTCGCTTTGCTCGGCCCTGTCCACCGCGTCTGCGGTTTCGCTTTGCTCGGCCCTGTCCACCGCGTCTGCGGTTTCGCTTTGCTCGGCCCTGTCCACCGCGTCTGCGGTTTCGCTTTGCTCGGCCCTGTCCACCGCGTCTGCGGTTTCGCTTTGCTCGGCCCTGTCCACCGCGTCTGCGGTTTCGCTTTGCTCGGCCCTGTCCACCGCGTCTGCGGTTTCGCTTTGCTCGGCCCTGTCCACCGCGTCTGCGGTTTCGCTTTGCTCGGCCCTGTCCACCGCGTCTGCGGTTTCGCTTTGCTCGGCCCTGTCCACCGCGTCTGCGGTTTCGCTTTGCTCGGCCCTGTCCACCGCGTCTGCGGTTTCGCTTTGCTCGGCCCTGTCCACCGCGTCTGCGGTTTCGCTTTGCTCGGCCCTGTCCACCGCGTCTGCGGTTTCGCTTTGCTCGGCCCTGTCCACCGCGTCTGCGGTTTCGCTTTGCTCGGCCCTGTCCACCGCGTCTGCGGTTTCGCTTTGCTCGGCCCTGTCCACCGCGTCTGCGGTTTCGCTTTGCTCGGCCCTGTCCACCGCGTCTGCGGTTTCGCTTTGCTCGGCCCTGTCCACCGCGTCTGCGGTTTCGCTTTGCTCGGCCCTGTCCACCGCGTCTGCGGTTTCGCTTTGCTCGGCCCTGTCCACCGCGTCTGCGGTTTCGCTTTGCTCGGCCCTGTCCACCGCGTCTGCGGTTTCGCTTTGCTCGGCCCTGTCCACCGCGTCTGCGGTTTCGCTTTGCTCGGCCCTGTCCACCGCGTCTGCGGTTTCGCTTTGCTCGGCCCTGTCCACCGCGTCTGCGGTTTCGCTTTGCTCGGCCCTGTCCACCGCGTCTGCGGTTTCGCTTTGCTCGGCCCTGTCCACCGCGTCTGCGGTTTCGCTTTGCTCGGCCCTGTCCACCGCGTCTGCGGTTTCGCTTTGCTCGGCCCTGTCCACCGCGTCTGCGGTTTCGCTTTGCTCGGCCCTGTCCACCGCGTCTGCGGTTTCGCTTTGCTCGGCCCTGTCCACCGCGTCTGCGGTTTCGCTTTGCTCGGCCCTGTCCACCGCGTCTGCGGTTTCGCTTTGCTCGGCCCTGTCCACCGCGTCTGCGGTTTCGCTTTGCTCGGCCCTGTCCACCGCGTCTGCGGTTTCGCTTTGCTCGGCCCTGTCCACCGCGTCTGCGGTTTCGCTTTGCTCGGCCCTGTCCACCGCGTCTGCGGTTTCGCTTTGCTCGGCCCTGTCCACCGCGTCTGCGGTTTCGCTTTGCTCGGCCCTGTCCACCGAGCCTGCGGTTTCGCTTTGCTCGGCCCTGTCCACCGAGCCTGCGGTTTCGCTTTGCTCGGCCCTGTCCACCGAGCCTGCGGTTTCGCTTTGCTCGGCCCTGTCCACCGAGCCTGCGGTTTCGCTTTGCTCGGCCCTGTCCACCGAGCCTGCGGTTTCGCTTTGCTCGGCCCTGTCCACCGCGTCTGCGGTTTCGCTTTGCTCGGCCCTGTCCACCGCGTCTGCGGTTTCGCTTTATTCTGTTTGTTTACCGCATCTGCGGCTCTGAATTTGTCTCCCAGTCTGTACTGGACCCTACCCAGCCTGCGCTCTAGTCTGCCTGTTCCTGTATTCCCCGGTGTGGGTCAACAGCCGTGTCCGGAGTCTGACCTGGAGTAGACCCTGGTCCCTCTGCTCGGTTCCTCCCTGGTGCACTGGCGTCGTATGCCGTCGTGCGACTTTGGTCGGATCGGGCAGATACTTAGTTACGCCCCTCCAGGCACTCTCCGGTACATGGCACAGTGGAACCACTAAACACGCACACGCCAGTCAGTCCGGGCGTGTGCATTACACTACGCAGTGTGTCTGAACTCACAGCACTCTCCTGCAGACGCCCCTTCCTGGCTTTTTACCCGGACAAGGTAGTTCTCCGTACGGTTCCATCCTTACTTCCGAAGGTTGTGTCCAACTTCCACCTCAATGCGGAAATCTCACTGCCATCCCTCTGTCCGGTCCTGGTTCATAGAGTGGAGAAGGCTCTGCATACGCTTGACCTTGTCAGGGCATTACGTGTCTATGTGTCTAGGACTGCCCTCTTCCGGAAGTCTGATTCTCTTTTCCTTCTTCTGGAAGGCGGCTGCAAGGGTCTACCAGCTTCCTAAGCTACCCTTGCCAGGTGGATCAAATCCACCATACAAGAGGCCTACCGCCTGAAAAATTCTCCTCTTCCAGCAGGTATTACGGCACACTCTACACGTGCGGTAGGGGCCTCCTGGGCCATTCGGCACCAGGCCTCGGCGCAGCAAGTGTGTAAGGCAGCCACCTGGACTAGCCTACACACGTTTACCAAACACTACAGGGTTCATACCCAGTCCTCAGCAGACGCGAGCCTGGGTAGACGTATCCTGCAGGCGGCAGTGCCCCAATTATCGGGGCCTGTCTACACAATATTCGTCCGTTGCTTCCCACCCAGGGACTGCTTTGGGACGTCCCATGGTCCTGTGTCCCCCAATGAGGCGACAGAGTAAAGGAGATTTTTGTGTACTCACTGTAAAATCTCTTTCTCTTAGCCTCTAATTGGGGGACACAGCTCCCACCCTGTTGCCCTTTCCGGGCCGTTGTTATGTTTAGTTCTCATATTGTTTTCTTGAGCTCGTACATAGTTGCCTTCTTATAGGCATGGTTATGTTATCCATGTTACGTTCCTCCTACTGCTTTTGCACAAAATTGGAGAAGGCTGACGCCGTCCAGGGGTGTATACTGCAGAGGAGGAGCCACGGTTAATCTTTTTCAGATTATGCATAGTGTCGCCTCCTAGTGGACAGCAGCATAACACCCATGGTCCTGTGTGCCCCAATTAGAGGCTAAGAGAAAGAGATTTTACGGTGAGTACAAAAAAATCTCCTTTTCATCAATGAGAAGCAAAGGAGAGCCAGGCTGAAGTTTGCCGAAGACCATAAGGATTGGACCATAGAGGACTGGAGTAAGGTAATCTTCTCTGATGAGTCTAATTTTCAGCTTTGCCCAACACCTGGTCGTCTGATGGTTAGACGGAGAACTGGAGAGGCATACAAGCCACAGTGTCTTGCACCCACTGTGAAATTAGGTGGAGGATGGGTGATGATCTGGGGATGCTTCAGCAAGGCTGGAAATGGGCAGGTTAATCTTTGCGAAGGACATATGAATCAAGCCGCATACAAGGTTATCCTTGAAAAACACTTGCTTCCTTCTGCTCAGGCAATGGTCCCCAACTCTGAGGACTGTTTTTTTCCATCAGGACAATGCCCCATGCCACACGGCTAGGTTAATCAATGTGTGGATGAAGGAGCACCACATCAAGACCCTGTCATGGCCAGCCCAATCTCCAGACCTGAACCCCATTGAAAACCTCTGGAATGTAATCAAGAGGAAGATGGATAGTCACAAGCCATCAAACAAAGAAGAACTGCTTACATTATTGTGCCAGGAGTGGCATAAGGTCACCCAAAAGCAGTGTGAAAGACTGGTGGAAAGCATGCCAAGACGCATGAAAGCTGTGATTAACCATCATGGTTATTCCACCAAATATTGATTTCTGAACTCTTCCTGAGTTAAAACATGAGTATTGTTGTTTCTAAATGAATAAGAACTTGTTTTCTTTGCATTATTTGAGGTCTGAAAGCACGGTTTCTTTTTTATTATTTTGACGATTTCTCATTTGCTGCAAATAAATACAAAATTTTTAGCTTTGAATTTCGGAGACATGTCAGTAGTTTATAGAATAAAACAACAATGTACATTTTACTCAAAAATAAACCTATAAAGAGAAAAATCAGAGAAAATTAAAATTTTTCAGTGGTCTCTTAATTTTTGCCAGAGCTATATCATAGAATCATAGAATGGTAGAGTTGGAAGGGACCTCCTGGGTCATCTGGTCCAACCCCCTGCTCAAAGCAGGATTCACTAGAAAATCTCAGACAGATGTCTGTCCAGCCTCTGTTTGAAGACGTCCATTGAAGGGGAACTCACCACCTCTCGTGGCAGCCTGTTCCACTCATTAATCACCCTGTCAAAAAGTTTTTTCTAATATCTAATCTGTGTCTCCTCCCATTTAGTTTCATCCCATTGCTTCTAGTCTTTCCTTGTGCAAATGAGAATAAAGATGATCCTTCTACAATGTGACAGCCCTTGACATATTTGTAGACAGCTATTAAGTCTCCTCTCAGTCTTCTTTTTTGCAAGCTAAACATTCCCAAATCCTGCAACCGTTCCTCATAGGACATGGTTTGCAGACCAGTCACCATTCTGGTCGCTCTTCTCTGAACTTGCTCCAGTTTGTCTATGTATTTTTTAAAATGTGGTGCCCAAAACTGTACACAGTATTCCAGATGAGGTCTGACCAAAGAGGAGTAAAGACCGATAATGACTTCACGTGATCTAGACTGTATGCTTCTGTTAATACATCCCAGAATTGTATTTGCCTTTTTTGCTGCTGCATCACACTGTTGACTCATGTTCAGTCTATGATCTATTAGTATACCTAAGTCTTTTTCACATGTACTGTTGCTTAGCTCTATTCCTCCCATTCTGTATATGCTTTTTTCATTTTTATTGCCCAGATGTAGTACTTTGCATTTTTCCCTGTTAAAAACCATTCTGTTGGTTGCTGCCCACTGCTCCAGTTTATTTAGGTCTTTTTGAATCCTCTCTCTCTCTTCTCTAGTATTAGCTATCCCTCCTAGCTTTGTGTCATCAGCAAATTTAATCAGTTTACCCTCAATTCCTTCATCTAAATCATTGATAAAGATGTTGAACAATACAGGTCCCAGGACGGAGCCCTGTGGTACCCCACTTGAGACATTCATCCAGCTGGATGTGAAGCCATTTACAACCACCCTTTGAGTCCGATCACTAAGCCAGTTATGAATCCACCTAACAGTTGCCTTGTCCATTGCATACTTGGTCATTTTTTCAATAAGGATGGTGTGAGATACTTTGTCAAATGCTTTGCTGAAGTCAAGATATACTATATCTACAGCATTTCCCTGATCCACCCAGTCAGTGATTCTGTCATAGAAGGAAATTAAGTTAGTCTGACATGACTTGTTAGTTACAAACCCATGCTGACTCTGGTTAATCACTTCATTCTTATCCATGTACTTACATACATGTTGTTTAATAATTTGTTCAAAGATCTTTCCTGGTATAGAAGTCAGACTCACCGGCCTATAGTTCCCTGGGTCCACCTTCTTCCCCTTTTTGAAGATAGGAACAACATTTGCTCTTCTCCAGTCTTCTGGGACTTCTCCTGTTCTCCAAGAATTTTCAAAGATTATGGAGAGTGGTTCTAAAATTTCTTCTACGATCTCCTTCAGTACTCTGGGGTGTAATTCATCTGGACCTGGAGACTTGAACTCATTTATGTTAGCTAAATATTCCCTCACAATCTTTCTGTTTACAGATAACTTGGATTCCTCTATTCCTTTAAAAGGACAGTGAAGATCAGTTGATGTTACATTTTCTTTCTGAGAGAAAACAGATGCAAAATAGGAATTAAAAAGTTCGGCCTTCTCAACATCCTCTCTTACCATTTCTCCATTTTCATCCTGTAAAAATCCTATAGCATCTTTGACTTTTCTTTTACTTTTGACATACCCCCAAAATCCTTTTTTATTGCTTTTGACATCTCTTGCAAGCCTTAATTCATTGTCAGCTTTAGCTAACCTGATACGTGCCCTACAGGATCTGCAGACTGCATTATAATCTTCTTTAGATATGCCTCCCTCTTTCCATTTAATAAACATTTCTTTCTTTCTTTTTAGCATGTGTTTAAGTTCTGTGTTCATCCATCCTGGTTTCCTTAAATGCTTCCCATTCTTCCTACTTTTCGGGATTGTTAACGATTGTGCTTTGAGAATCTCATTTTTAAAAATTTCCCATCCTTCCTGGACATTTTTGTCCTTAAGGACATCCAGCCATTGGATCCCTCCTATTCTCTTTCTGAGTCTCTTAAAATCTGCCTTTCTAAAATCTAACCTTGAAGTCTGAGTCTTCACATGTCTTCCTCCTCTAGTTATCCAAAATTCTATAATAGCATGATCGCTGCCTCCTAGGGTCCCAGCCACCTTTACCTCCTCAACCATTTCCTCCCTGTTTATAAGGATTAGATCCAAAGTAGCAGATCCCCTTGTTTTCTCCCCTACCTTTTGGAAGATAAAGTTGTCAGCAAGAAAGGATAAGAATTTGCTTGACCTGTTAGTTTTACTTGAGAGAGATTCCCAACAAATGTCTGGATAGTTGAAATCTCCCATGACCACTACGTCATATTTTTTGGAGAACTTGGTCATTTGATACATAAAGAGTTCATCCATATCTTCAGCTTGCCCAGGTGGCCTGTAGTAAATGCCTACAATGGTGTCCTTTCCGTTGTTCTCTCCTTGTATTCTTACCCAAACAGTTTCCACAGAACTCCCAGTCTCTGAAGCTTCAATCTCTGTGCAGATATACGCTTTTCTAACATACAATGCAACACCTCCTCCTCGTTTATCAAGTCTGTTTCTTGCAAATAAGTTGTATCCTTTTAGCCTTTTATTCCAATCATGTGTATCGTCCCACCAAGTTTCAGTGATTCCAATGACATCATATTCCTTTTCCTGCATTAGTAGTTCCAATTCTCCTTGTTTGTTGCCCATGCTTTGTGCATTTGTATAAAAACATTTTAGTTTGTGATTGGTTTCTCTTCCTCCCATATTTTTATTATTTAAATTGTTTTGTCTTTGTTCTTCCTTTCCACTTCCAGTAGCAGAGATCTCAATAGTATTTGTCAGCTGTATGGCTTTTTCTGGCCTTTTGCTTCCCTTCCCACATTGTTCTAGTTTAAAGCTCTTCTGATGAGTGTAGCAAGGCGACTTCCAAATACATGTTTTCCAGTCTTCGTAAGGTGCACCCCATCTCTAGCAAGTAGTCCATCGTATAGGTAATTCATTCCGTGATCCAGAAATCCAAATCCTTGTTGACGGCACCATCGACGTAGCCAGTTGTTCACCTGTAGAATCTTATTCCACCTCATTGTTCCATGGCCATCCACTGGGAGGATGGATGAGAAGACCACCTGCGCTCCCAATTCTTTCACTTTCTTGCCTAAGTCTTCAAAGTCACTGCAGATGGTTTCCAGGTCCTTTCTTGCGGTGTCATTTGTCCCCACATGTATTAGCAGGAATGGGTAGTGATCTGTAGGTCTGAAGAGTCTTGATATCCTGTCAGACACATCTTTAATTTTTGCTCCTGGAAGACAGCACATTTCTCTTGAGGTTATGTCTGGTCTGCAGATAGCGGCCTCTGTTCCTCTTAACAGGGAATCCCCCATGACCACCACTCTCCGTTTTTTCTTCACAACATTCTTCTTTCTCCATCCAGGAGGATTCTGAGGGCTTACAAGGTTATTCATTGCTGGCAAAGTCTTATTTTGCTGTATTTCTTCATGGTTCTCCTGCGTGAGAGCCTGGTACTGGTTCCTGAGCAGTATGGGTGCTGACTGCCTCTCGATCCTCCTGCTTCTGTGGGTCACATACTTCCATTCCTCTGTTTCGTCAGGTGCAGTTCGAATTTCTTCTCTTTCTGAATCATGAAGAGATAATTCTGCTCTGTCTAAGAACTCTTCACCTTCCTTAATGATTTTCAAGGTAGTTAGCCTCTCTTCTAGATTTCGCAACTTTTCCTCCAACAGGGACACAAGCTTGCATTTCTGGCATGTGAAGTTTGGCTTTTCCACTGGCAAGTCTGTGAACATGTAGCAGGATATGCAGCTGACCAAATGGCTCCTGGACTCTTCCATGTTCTTATTGTTAATGTTCTGAAAACAGTGAAAAAAGCTTAAAAAAAAAACTTCAAAATGCGGCGCGCGGTTTACCGATGTCCTCTTTTCAGCTCCAACAGCCAAAATCCAGTGTTCTTTGAGCTCGCGGAGACTCTTCACTTACCCCAAAATGCAGTGGGAATATGCAAATTATCTCCTCAGGACTCCTCCCCTGGTTTACCGATGTCCTCTTTTCAGCTCCAACAGCCAAAATCCAGTGTTCTTTGAGCTCGCGGAGACTCTTCCAGTGTTCTTTGAGCTCGCGGAGACTCTTCACTTACCCAAAAATGCAGTGGGAATATGCAAATTATCTCCTCAGGACTCCTCCCCTGGTTTACCGATGTCCTCTTTTCAGCTCCAACAGCCAAAATCCAGTGTTCTTTGAGCTCGCGGAGACTCTTCCAGTGTTCTTTGAGCTCGCGGAGACTCTTCACTTACCCCAAAATGCAGTGGGAATATGCAAATTATCTCCTCAGGACTCCTCCCCTGGTTTACCGATGTCCTCTTTTCAGCTCCAACAGCCAAAATCCAGTGTTCTTTGAGCTCGCGGAGACTCTTCACTTACCCCAAAATGCAGTGGGAATATGCAAATTATCTCCTCAGGACTCCTCCCCTGGTTTATATAGATATATACTGCTCAAAAAAATAAAGGGAACACTTAAACAACAGAATATAACTCCAAGTGAATCAAACTTCTGTGAAATCAAACTGTCCACTTAGGAAGCAACATTGATTGACAATCAATTACACATGCTGTTATGCAAATGGAATAGATAATAGATGGAAATTATTGGCAATTATCAAGACACGCTCAATAAAGGAGTGGTTCTGCAGGAGGGGACCACAGACCACATCTCAGTACCAATGCTTTCTGGCTGATGTTTTGGTCACTTTTGAATGTTGGTTGTGCTTTGGTTGTGCTTTAACGCTCGTGGTAGCATGAGACGGACTCTACAACCCACAGAAGTTGCTCAGGTAGTGCAGCTCATCCAGGATGGCACATCAATGCGAGCTGTGGCAAGAATGTTTGCTGTGTCTGTCAGCGTAGTGTCCAGAGGCTGGAGGCGCTACCAGGAGACGTGTTGGGGGCCGTAGGAGGGCAACAACCCAGCAGCAGGACCGCTACCTCCGCTTTTGTGCAAGGAGGAACAGGAGGAGCACTGCCAGAGCCCTGCAAAATGACCTCCAGCTGGCCACAAATGTGCATGTGTCTGCACAAACGGTTAGAAACCGACTCCATGAGGGTGGTATGAGGGCCCGACGTCCACAGATGGGGGTTGTGCTCACAGCCCAACACCATGCAGGATGCTTGGCATTTGCCACAGAACACCAGGATTGGCAAAGTCGCCACTGGCGCCCTGTGCTCTTCACAGATGAAAGCAGGTTCACACTGACCACATGTGACAGACGTGACAGAGTCTGGAGACGTCGTGGAGAGCGATCTGCTGCCTGCAACATCCTGCAGCATGACCGGTTTGGCAGTGGGTCAGTAATGGTGTGGGGTGGCATTTCTTTGGAGGGCCGTACTGCCCTCCATCTGCTCGCCAGAGGTAGCCTGACTGCCATTAGGTACCGAGATGAGATCCTCAGACCCCTTGTGAGACCATATGCTGGTGCGGTTGGCCCTGGGTTCCTCCTAATGCAGGACAATGCCAGACCTCATGTGGCTGGAGTGTCAGCAGTTCCTGCAAGATGAAGGCATTAAAGCTATGGACTGGCCCGCCCGTTCCCCAGACCTGAATCCGATTGAGCACATCTGGGACATCATGTCTCGCTCCATCCACCAACGTCACGTTGCACCACAGACTGTCCAGGAGTTGGCGGATGCTTTAGTCCAGGTCTGGGAGGAGATCCCACAGGAGACCATCCGCAACCTCATCAGGAGCATGCCCACGCGTTGTAGGGAGGTCATACAGGCACGTGGAGGCCACACACAATACTGAGCCTCATTTTGACTTATTTTAAGGACATTACATCAAAGTTGGATCAGCCTGTAGTGTGTTTTTACACTTTAATTTTGGGGGTGACTCCAAATCCAGGCCTCCATTGGTTAATACATTTGATTTCCATTGATGATTTTTGTGTGATTTTGTTGTCAGCACATTCAACTTTGTACAGAACAAAGTATTCAATGAGAATATTTCATTCATTCAGATCTAGGATGTGTTATTTGAGTGTTCCCTTTATTTTTTTGAGCAGTGTATATATAATCTCTCAGGATGGGGGATATATACATAACAGGATGGATGAGGATGGGGAACATGCATACCAGGATGAGTGATTTATATACCAGGATGGGGGATATGTATACCAGGGTGGGGATGGGGAGCATACATACCAGGATGGGGGACATTACTACTTAGTGGGGGAGGGGATGAAATCTGTATGTCCTTATAGGATTTAGAACACTACAAGGGCCCATACATCTGACCAACATGTGGGGACAGGACAGGGAGAACCCAGGTCCAAATTTTAGGGTAGGCCCATTGGACTCTAGTTATGTCACTGAAGCCTCCAGTACAGGAGGTTTACCGCTTTCGTTGTATAGTACAGAAGTAGCCACATTAACAGTACCACTAATCCACATTAAAAAAAAATGTCTTTGGGCTGATTCTGAATTATGCTCCTCTAGTCACCCAGTGCTGTGACTTCCAAATGGAGCAAATATCGTTTCCAGAGCGGACACCGACCTCCGGAGTGGCCTGCCCTGGATCTGCAGGGGTGCTGGAAAATTGATGTATGCTTCCGTTTATTCTTAATTCCTCCATGCCTAAAAATTACTGCATGACAACATTTAATATTTGAGCATTTTAAAGCGGCCGTAAAGTTTTTTTATTTTTTCATTGATATGGTGGTACAAGACTTTGTTTTATGTGTGGAAACAGTGTTTTTTTGGGACTTTTTAGATTTACATAGAAATTATTTACTAATTTGTATAGCATTATTTCTTTAGTTTTAGTTTTTATTTTTCTTATACCAGTCACTCTTTACATAATCTGAGGAATTAATTTAATTTATCATTTAATCACAGTTGTCCTTTTCTTTTTTGCAGATGGCTGCTGTTTCTGGTGACGTCTTCCCACTGAAACTGATAGGGTCCTGTCCATCAGTTACCAGGCCCGGCAGTCTACTAGTGATTTTATCAGACAGGTAATTGTATGGACAAGGCATTATCGCTCCCAGTCGAAAAATGCACTGGGATGGTGGATTTATGGAATGGCAAGTAACACGTTTTTTTTTTTATTATATATACAGTACAGACCAAAAGTTTGGACACACCTTCTCATTTAAAGATTTTTCTGTATTTTCATGAGTATGAAAATTGTACATTCACACTGAAGGCATCAAAACTATGAATTAACACATGTGGAATTATATACTTAACAAGAAAGTGTGATTCCATAAATCCACCATCCCAGTGCATTTTTCGACTGGGAGCGATAATGCCTTGTCCATACAATTACCTGTCTGATAAAATCACTAGTTGACTGCCGGGTCTGGTAGCTGATGGACAGGACCCTATCAGTTTCAGTGGGAAGACGTCACCAGAAGCGGCAGCCATTGGCATATTTTTTTGCTGTGTTTTTTGATTTTTGTGTTTTTGTTTTTTAATCACATTTTGTTCTATTTTATCCCATGAATTGAATGGAAGTCAATTGGTAGAGAAATGGCATAGATAATTACAGTTCCCCTGAAGTAGAGTACTGCCCTTTATGCCAGAAACCCAGAAAAGCTGCACACTCAGCCTGACCTGTAAAATGTTCTCTGGTCTCTGTTCATAATGACTCTGCTAACTCTGACTTAGGCTACACAGTAAAGCTCCAGAAAACTGAAATTGACAGCTAATTGTATGTGCACTAGTGGTTATTGTGAAAACTGGAATAGTTAAGATTTCTCATATTTCCTAGAACACTATTGAACCTCAAATGAAATAATAGATTGAGTAGAATTTACAGGCGTCGTGTCTCTTTAAGGCCTGTGTTTGTAGGATAACTAGATTTCGAGGCTGAGAAGGACCCTAGCAAAGGAAATTAGAATAAAGCAGAAACTCCGTTCTGTCGAGTGATTTCATTTGTACGGAGTGTAAACGATTTTTCTTTCGTTAGTAGCAAGGTTCATAGCAATTTCTGCAGCAGTCCTCCGGATTTCACAGCAACGCTCGGCTTCTCTAATTACAATTATTTTCCCCAGGATTCATGTAACTTATAACTGTGGCTTTATCAACTTTAACATCTAATCAGATCAAATCTGTGGCTGCTCCGGGGCCCAACTTCCTTCATGGTCTTTGATGTACCTGCTACTTCACTTCTGAAGGAGAAGTCGAAGTGGTCGCCTTTTAAAGCAACCTCATAAAAATAAAAAAGGTTTCATTAAAATATTTCCTTGTCTCCGCAGAAGCGACGTCTTTGATTCCACTTGTTTTTAAATCGAAGTTTCTTATGGGAAAATTGTTTTGTAGCTTTTTTTACTTTTTTGTCTTATATACTCACTTGTAACTCTTAGGACTCGTGCAGACAAGCATATTTTTGATCCGAGTGCAATCTGACAAAACATTAAATCGTACTCGGACCAATGTTAATCTATGGAGCCGTGCACATGCCTGATTTCTCTTTTTTCGGTCTGTTCGAGGGAAAAAAAGCAGGATGCATGAGTTTCATCCGATACGCTTATGACACTTGGCCATGCAAGTCAAAGTGTGAAAATCATCAAACTGCACTCGGATGACATCTGAGTGCAGACAGATTACGTGGACTGATAGAATGGAGTAGATGGAGACTTCTGTTTTCTCCTCATCCGAGAGAATCGGATCACGCTCTGATCTGAGTGCCATCGTTGCAGGGCAGGAGAGAAGACTACCAAACCTGCACATCACTTAGAGGGGATATCCGGGACTTTGTGCTTAAACACTTGCAGGCAGGTAGTTGCTACCTACCTGTCAGTTGTGCCTGGCGCCACTCTTCTCGGGCACAGACTGCTCCTGCCGGCGATTCGGCTTCCTCCGCTGACGTCATGTCGACAAACCGGCGGCTTCTTTTCCGCCCTGATACTTCTCGGTAGCATGACTTAGTTTCTAAAGAAAGGAGTACTTCATTTGGGATCGTCGTCATTGTGCTGGAGGCAATTATGGATTATTTTATCTGTTGGACGCAACATGTCCTTGCATTACATAAACCACCCATTCATTTCAGTGGGCCCCCTGCATTGCTTCTTTTTACGCGTGGTAGAGCAGCAGATTATAGTTTTTCTTCTTTTTAGCCATGGTGGCGCAGCAGTTTATAGTTGGGCTTCTTTTTACCTGTGGTGGCGCAGCAGATTATAGTTGGGCTTCTTTTTACCTGTGGTGATGCTGCAGATTATAGTTGGGCTTCATTTTACCCGTGGTGGTGCTGCAGATTATAGTTGTGCTTCTTTTTACCCGTGGTGGCGCTGCAGATTATAGTTGTGCTTCTTTTTACCCGTGGTGGCGCTGCAGATTATAGTTGTGCTTCTTTTTACCTGTTGTGGTGCTGCAGATTATAGTTGTGCTTCTTTTTACCTGTTGTCGTTCTGCAGATTATAGTTGTGCTTCTTTTTAGCCGTGGTGATGCAGCAGAATATAGTTGGGCTTCTTTTTACCTGTCGTGGCGCAGCAGATTATAGTTGGGCTTCTTTTTACCTGTGGTGGTGCAGCAGATTATAGTTGGGCTTCTTTTTACCTGTGGTGGCACTGCAGATTATAGTTGGGCTTCTTTTTACCTGTGGTGGCGCTGCAGATTATAGTTGTGCTTCTTTTTACCCATGGTGGCGCAGCAGATTATAGTTGTGCTTCTTTTTACCCGTGGTGGCGCAGCAGATTATAGTTGTGCTTCTTTTTACCCATGGTGGAGCAGCAGATTATAGTTGTGCTTCTCTTTACCTGTGGTGGTGCTGCAGATTATAGTTGTGCTTCTTTTTAGCCGTGGTGACACAGCAGAATATAGTTGTGCTTCTTTTTACCTGTGGTGGAGCAGCAGATTATAGTTGTGCTTCTTTTTAGCCGTGGTGACGCAGCAGAATATAGTTGTGCTTCTTTTTACCTGTGGTGGTGCTGCAGATTATAGTTGTGCTTCTTTTTAGCCGTGGTGACGCTGCAGAATATAGTTGTGCTTCTTTTTACCTGTGGGTGGTGCTGCAGAATATAGTTGTGCTTCTTTTTACCTGTGGTGGAGCAGCAGATTATAGTTGTGCTTCTTTTTAGCCGTGGTGACACAGCAGATTATAGTTGTGCTTCTTTTTAGCCGTGGTGACGCTGCAGATTATAGTTGTGCTTCTTTTTACCCGTGGTGGCGCAGCAGATTATAGTTGTGCTTCTTTTTACCCATGGTAGAGCAGCAGTTTATAGTTGTGCTTCTTTTTACCCATGGTAGAGCGGCAGTTTATAGTTGTGCTTCTTTTTACCTGTGGTGGAGCAGCAGATTATAGTTGGGCTTCTTTTTACCCGAGGTGGCGCAGCAGATTATAGTTGGGCTTCTCTTTACCTGTGGTGGTGCTGCAGATTATAGTTGTTCTTCCTTTTAGCCGTGGTGGTGCTGCAGATTATAGTTGTGCTTCTTTTTACCTGTGGTGGCGCAGCAGATTATAGTTGTGCTTCTTTTTAGCCGTGGTGACGCAGCAGAATATAGTTGTGCTTCTTTTTACCTGTGGTGGCGCTGCAGAATATAGTTGTGCTTCTTTTTACCTGTGGTGGTGCTGCAGATTATAGTTGTGCTTCTTTTTACCTGTGGTGGTTCTGCAGATTATAGTTGTGCTTCTTTTTACCTGTGGTGGTGCTGCAGATTATAGTTGGGCTTCTTTTTACCTGTGGTGGTGCTGCAGATTATAGTTGGGCTTCTTTTTACCCGAGGTGGCGCAGCAGATTATAGTTGGGCTTCTCTTTACCTGTGGTGGTGCTGCAGATTATAGTTGTTCTTCCTTTTAGCCGTGGTGACGCAGCAGAATATAGTTGTGCTTCTTTTTACCCGTGGTGGAGCAGCAGTTTATATTTGTGCTTCTTTTTACCCGAGGTGGCGCAGCAGATTATAGTTGGGCTTCTTTTTACCTGTGGTGGCGCAGCAGATTATAGTTGTGCTTCTTTTTACCTGTGGTGGTGCTACAGATTATAGTTGTGCTTCTTTTTACTTGTGGTTGTGCTGCTGATTATAGTTGTTCTTCTTTTTACCTGTGGTGGAGCAGCAGATTATAGTTGGGCTTCTTTTTACCCGTGGTTGTGCTGCAGATTATAGTTGTTCTTCTTTTTACCTGTGGTGGAGCAGCAGATTATAGTTGGGCTTCTTTTTACCCGAGGTGGCGCAGCAGATTATAGTTGGGCTTCTCTTTACCTGTGGTGGTGCTGCAGATTATAGTTGTTCTTCCTTTTAGCCGTGGTGGAGCAGCAGAATATAGTTGTGCTTCTTTTAACCGAGGTGGCGTAGCAGATTATAGTTGGGCTTCTTTTTACCTGTGGTGGTGCTGCAGATTATAGTTGGGCTTCTTTTTTCCTGTGGTGGTGCTGCAGATTATAGTTGGGCTTCTTTTTTCCTGTGGTGGTGCTGCAGATTATAGTTGTGCTTCTTTTAACCGAGGTGGCGTAGCAGATTATAGTTGGGCTTCTTTTTACCCGTGGTGGTGCTGCAGATTTTAGTTGGGCTTCTTTTTACCCGTGGTTGTGCTGCAGATTATAGTTGTTCTTTTTTTTTACCTGTGGTGGCGCTGCAGATTATAGTTGGGCTTCTTTTTACCTGTGGTGGTGCTGCAGATTATAGTTGGGCTTCTTTTTACCCGAGGTGGTGCAGCAGATTATAGTTGGGCTTCTTTTTACCTGTGGTGGTGCTGCAGATTATAGTTGTGCTGCTTTTTAGCCGTGGTGACGCAGCAGATTATAGTTGTGCTTCTTTTTACCCATGGTTGCGCTGCCGATTATAGCCTGAGCAGGAGATGCCGCATGTATTGGGGGCAGTTATGGATGGGCATCTTTTAATATGAATTTCCGTGTGCTGCTCGTTTCTCCAGTCCAGATAATCTCCATCTCATACTGGTTCATGTTTTGTTTCCTAGTCTCTCCCTGGAATTACAGATCGAATGGAATTCATGGCTCATCTCCGGTTGCAATAGGACCCGAAACTACAGACATTGGCGGAACAAATGAAGGTCAGGCTCCCTTTCTGTGATTAAATAATAAAATCCCATCATCTGCATTCACGGAGCTAATTCTTTACATTATGGAAAGATGACATTTCTTTTATATGCAAAGTGCATGAATGTGTTTTTTTTCCATCCACACCGTGCAGAGTGATACTTATATAAATCAATAGCTGAAACATTCATAGCCATTACACCAGTTCCGGCATTTGTTAACTGGGATTGTAAAGTTGGTGAATGCGGACTTAATCAATCTGATTTGTTCGCTCTTCTGATCTGGCGGTTTTAGTGAATACCTGTATTTCCCATAATAGAAACATTATTTTCTCATAACTCTGCATTGTTCTGTTCCTCTGTTATTCCTCTCAGAAATATATGGATAAATTGACAACTGGGTGTTACTATTTCCTCTTGGGGAATGTCCGTGCACAATCTGACACCGGCAGCTCTGATTGGACAATGCTCAAGTGGGCAGGGACACCCCTGACTGGTAACTTTACATTTCTAGGAGGAATAACAGAGGAACAAGACAGTGCAATACAATTACTGAAATAACCATGTCATGAAAGGTAACAAGTCCCCTTTAATTAAAGAGATGCTCTCACAGGATAGGTGATAAAAGGGTATGATTGCCAGGGGTCCTAACATCGGGACCCCCACCGATCCTGAGAAAGCCTTTTTCATGTCCTCCTCCTTGATGGCGGTGTTTCATGCATGTTTGATCCCTCTTTATTCTATGTCTAAGGAACTGACAGAGAAATAGCAGAGCTCAGTCCTTTGGCTATTTCCATCAATGCTGCCCACTGATCCATTATGGGGGCCTTAAAGGGAATCTGTCAGTATGTTTTTGATATGTAATCTAAGGGAAGCTTGAGGTAGGGGCTGAGGTACAGAATTCAGCTATGTGTCACTTGTTAGACTGTGTGCTGTTTACTTACAATTAAGGTTTTATCACTAGGAGATGATCACTGCTGGACTACAGCTCACCTGAACCCTAGTCCAACCACGCCCCCAACACTCATAAGCAGCTCACTACCTATAGATAATGTACATAGTAAGCTGTGCTTTGAGTGGGATTAGCGTTCTGAGCTCTGCTACATCTACGAACTCTAATTGTGTCACAATTGCTGCACCCAGTAAACCATTGTTGGAATCGAGGTCTCTTTTCCTACATTATGCTTCTCTCAGATGAGGTAGAAAAAACATGGTGCCGTATTCCCTTTAAATCTGCCATCTCCTGAGAGGAAGAGGATTTAGACTCTAGAACCTGCTATTGAATGTAGCAATCAGTCCTAAACGTCAATATCGCCCCATTAACGAGTCCCGTGACTTAAGATAAGTAGCTATTTGCGGATGTGTTTCGTGGTGTTTTCCCCTCATCAGTGCAAAGCGGGAAGTTATATTTGGCTGGGTGATAAGCCCCTGACAGGGGCTTGGCACTGTCCACAAGAAGTGAAATGTACCCCCTTAGTTCTAGTTGCCATCCTTTGTGGTAACAATAGCCGTCGCCCGGCTCACACCCATCACCGCAAACAATTTATTAGAATTCCTAAGATGAAAATTTTTACTTTGCAAAAAAAAAAAGCGATCAACCACGGACATATTTATTGATGATTTCTTTTAGAGTAAAATGCCCAAGTGAGCGAGAATTTTATTCTTCTAAGCGCCTGACATATTTTGCAGATTGATTAAAAGTAAAGCTGCTTTTTTTTCCAGCTGAATCATAAGAGGACATTTTATGTCTCCGTCCTGGAACACTATAAACCCAATTAACTTTTAGCAGTTTCTTAATTTTCGTTTTTATTCATCGGCAGGAAATGTATAAACTTTTCATGTACTGGGAAAATAAGGCAATAAACCGGCGGCGGAGTCAGGAATTACGCAGAACAGGACATAATAATCGCTTACGAGGGGCCTTTTCTCCCGTCTGGAGCAGGACCGCTGTGTCTTCTGTGCTTTTTAGTTTTCTCATTTCTTAACCCAATTTTCTTTGGGACCTTAGGTCACAGTCCGGTTCTGCGACATCTCGGTCCTAGTATCCTCTTACTTGCTGATGGCACAGGATGGCTTCATTATTTCCACCGTCTGCAGCAGCTGAAGAAACAAGAAACGCAAAGTGAAATCTGAGCGTTGGTTCAGGTTTATTCCTATGTTGCTGAAAGCCTTCCTTATTGTCTACTTTTACTGAAAGCTAGGCCAAATATTTGGATTTTTATTTTTGGCTGGTTTCACTTTGTACTGTGTTCTCACAGGCTCCATTGTGGTGAACTTATCAGAGTAGGCGTTTCTACATTGTGTAGACGAGAAGGTGCTCAAGACAAGTTTTGGGGCTTTATGACTAGCGTCAAGGGTCTAGTGAGTTTCAGCAACTTTATCTGGTGCACACTGTTTCGCCTGCCAGTTTTTCTGGAGCTCCGTTTCGCGGATGCAGATGTACACACTTTTCTAGTAGAAGGGCAGGTTTACGCACCTCTGCCAGCAGCATGCAGAAGCCATAGTGCTATATGGCGGAGGGTGCACAGGTTTAATATAATGATGGACAGCCACTCGCACACCTTTCATTCTTGGGGAGGAGGGGAGGGTGCTTTGTATTGTAAGAGTCAGTGGCGTAACTAGAGTCTGATGGGCCCCGATGCAAGATTTGGACCGGGGGCCCCCCCATCCTGAATAAATTATGTATATACACATCCTCTATCCTGGTATGTATGTCCCTCATCCTGGCCCCATCCTATTATATATATCGCCCATTTTGCTATATGTCCCTTATTCCTGGCCCCATCCTGGTATATACACTACAGACCAAAAGTTTGGACACACCTTCTCATTTAAAGATTTTCCTGTATTTTCATGACTATGAATGCCAAGAGTGTGCAAAGTAGTCATCAAAGCAAAAGGTGGCTACTTTGAAGAACCTAGAATATAAGACATATTTTCAGTTGTTTCACACTTTTTTGTTAAGTATATAATTCCACATGTGTTAATTCATAGTTTTGATGCCTTCAGTGTGAATGTACAATTTTCATAGTCATGAAAATACAGAAAAATCTTTAAATGAGAAGGTGTGTCCAAACTTTTGGTCTGTACTGTATGTCCCTGTTCTGCTGCAGTTCTTTAATGTATAGAAGAAAATAAGCCATTATACTCACCAGGGGCGTACATAGAAGTCATGGGGCTCCATAGGAGAAGTATAATGCACCCTCCATAGTCCTCCATATAATATAATGCACAATTCATAGTCATCCATGTAGTATAATGCTCAGTCCATAGTCATCCATAAAGTATAATACACCCCCGTAGTCATCCGTATAGCATAATGAACCCCCATAGACATCTATAAAGTATAATGCGCCCCCATAATTATCCATAAAGTATATGGAAACCCCAATAACCATCCATGTACTATAATGCACCCCATAGTCATCCATATAGTATAATGCACTGCCCATAGTCATCCAACTCCATGTAGTATAATGCACATCCCACAGTCATCCATAAAGTATAATTCACCCCATAGTCATCCATGTAGTAGTATGGCAACAGATTTTTTGAAAAAAATAAATACTCTCCTTCCCTCCTCTCTCCCGCTTCGCGTCCTCTTGTGAAGTCGGCAGCTGACTTCGGCGTGCAACGGGAGCTGTGACATCACTGCCATGCGTCAGAGGACTCACACCCAGTTGAAGTTTTTGCTGGCGTTGGCGGGTCCCAGGCCCGCCGTGCCCAATCGCAGCGACGTCCGCGGTCGTTACGCCACTAATGATGTATCACCCTCGAGTCTGGCCTCATCATCCTCTCCTCATCCCCACTCCCCAGCTTCCAAAGTGTTCCAGCTTGTGAGGGTGACAGGACACATCTTTTGTTTACATTAAGATAATAAAATTTATACTGCACAAAAAGGCTGCCACATCCACACAATCCTGCCGGGCCCACGCGACCTCTGCGATCGCTACGCCCCTGGTAAGAGGTCTGATGGTCACATGTAGTGCACCAAGCCAGTGATTGATGCCCATATTATAAGGTGGGCTACATAGTCCCACATGTAACACCTACACCCCTGCATCACAAATCCATACTGCATCCTGTAAAAAATGCTCGATTAATGCTCCAATAATTAATATTTTTCTTGTTTTTCTATTTAGGTTTCACAATGGAATTAAAGACTGAAAACTTAGAACTGTTTGAGCCAGAACCGGAAATAACGAAGCCAATTACAGAAGAAGCAAACACGTCCTCCTTCTTCTATCCTCCTCCAACCCCAATTCTGGATAAATACATTCTGGATAATGGGAAGGTACAGGACTGGTTTTATCGCTGCATTGTTCCAAATGCTGCACATCAAGGGGGAACTTACACAAATAGCCTACAGAGTTCACTTTTTTTTTTTTTGCATCTTCCGGTCAGTATCTACAAGGAAGGTGAGGCGATGGGAGTCCTCTAAAGGGTTTTTTTTCCCACTAAAAACAGCCATATATGGTGCTGTTCACATCACTCTGATTTCTGCCTTCAAACATATACATGAAGAGTATTGCTGACATTTATTTACAGGCATATAGGCATGGGATAAATCTCTCAAACTGCCTTGTAGAGTTGAGCGGATACATTTGTAGGACGTCAGGACGGGAGCCCTGCGAACCCACAGAATTTCCGGCAACTCTGATTTGTAAGACCGGCACAACGTGATCAGTGCAGATTGACAAACGCATGATGTTGAAAGGTCGAACGAGGTTCCTACCATTGTCCTCCTAATTTATTCACTCATTGCTGCCGCCATGCTAAAAAATGAAAATCTATATACAGTAGAAAAGCAAAAACCTGCTCTTATTTAGCCTTTTTCAGATGAATAAAGCACTATGGGTACATTTAGGTATATGCTGGGAGCTAAACGTAAACATGATGTGAACAGGGTCTTCTAACGCTTGCATGTTTCTACGAATCCCTAATAGTTCTGTTAACCTTTATACCAAAACTTCTTTAAGGGAAGAGTCAGACTGACGTATAACTCAGATGAGGATCACAATTCAATGCTTGGACTGGCCGGCGGCTCTCATGACCCAAGTGTGACAGCTGCATAAAAATACATGCTGTCAGGAGAGCCGCCGGCCAGTCAAAGCATTGCAATGTGATTTTCGTCTGAGTTTTACGGCTCTCTGACTCTTCCCTAAATGAAAACTGTCACATAATTCGCCCTCCGCTAAATCACTTTCAGGACTTTATTAGTCATTTAAAGCACTACTCTAGCTTTCTTTTTTTTTATTACGCCACTGGAGTGGTGCTTTAAATGTAAGTCCATTCCCCCGTCTCATACTCACCTGACACCGCCTTCATCCTTTTCCAGCGTTGCTCCCGTCGGTCTCCGACGAAAAGTGACCTGCCGGCAGCTCCAGTGCAGAGGTCAATACATCTCTATGAGAGCCTTGTTCTGGTTCTTGTAGACTTGCATTGAGCTCTTGTGACGTAACTTCTGACTTCTGGCCAGTCAGAAGTTATAGCGGCAAGATGGCGCCGCGGGATTGGTGTTAGTCAAAGGTGAAGCCGCCAGAAGGTGAGTTTAAGGCCGGGGGTTTACATCTAAAGTGCCACTCCAGCGCTGAAAAAAAAAGGCTGAAGCGGTGCATTAAATAGCATTCCCTACATGCTAATGAAACGATAAACTGCCCCTGCATTTATGCTAAAAAAACATGTGTCGGCGCTTCCTATGCTAATCACCTGCTTTCAGTCAAGTGGGAGTCACTGGATCCTGAAAATGCCAGACTACCCAGTTTCTAATCATGGGCTTCAGGGTTTGATTGATGAGCCCAACAGTTCCTAATTTCAGGCTGCACGCTCTGCAAATTGACTGCTGCCTTGCAGGTTTCATGCACAGTACAGTTGGGTGGGAAGACTGTCAAACACCTTCACTTCCAAAAAAGGTGCAGTACACCTGTGACGCTGTGGCATTACACCTGTGACGCTGTGGCAGTACCCCTGTGGCGCTGTGGCAGTACCCCTGTGGCGCTGTGGCAGTACCCCTGTGACGCTGTGGCAGTACCCCTGTGGAGCTGTGGCAGTACCCCTGTGAAGCTGTGGCAGTACCCCACAATTTCTTTATACATGCGCCAGGAGCTGGCAAACATTGCATCTGTGCAAGATTTGCAGCGCAAGCTGACTGACATTAAATCAAACCCTGATGGATGTGATTAGAGCCTTCGAAGCTTGACTGTTCCAGGATCCAGCCCCTCCCACTTGACTGGAAGCTGGTGAGAGCACATATAAAGTGTTTTTTAGCATAAATGCAGGTGCAGATTAGTGTTTCATTAGCATATGGGGAATACAATTTAAATGGCCAATATAGTAGTGCGGGCATATGAGGTGACAGTGGTGTCCCTTTGAACTACCCCCTGATGCTCCTCCTCATGTCCTTTGCTTTATCTGTTTGCTTGGATTGGAGTTTACAATAGCATTTAGTTGTTTTTTTTTAATATTGATATATGTATTGTCGGAATACTAATCTATTTCACACGACTTTGTTTCCTACCTGCCCAAATACAGGTCCATCTGGGAAGCGGCGTATGGGTGAACGAGGAGAAATGGCACCAGCTGCAAGCAACGCAAGGAGACTCCAAGTACACCAAGAACCTGGCTGTCATGATCTGGGGCACGGATGTCCTGAAAAACCGAAGCGTCACCGGTGTGGCTACGAAGAAGAAAAAGGATGCAAGTCCCAAACCTCCGCTCTCGCCGCACAAACTAAGTGTCATCAGAGGTAGATCGTCTGCCCGTGCGTCACTCCACGCTTCATTCCTCCACATTACCTCTTCATGGGTCCAGAAAAATCCCTAATTAAAAGGCATAAATGGAAATACTTCTTCCTGAGCAGGATCGTAAGATGTTCAAAGCCCGGTCCCCCGCCGGTGACATCTGTCACCGCCAGAGCAGCCCTTGGTGCCGCACTCTCCACAGGAGGAAGCTAAATTGAAGTTTGTAACATTAAAAGCGAATTTCAGCGAGGGGAACAATGGCGCTCCTCACTGCTACCTCGTCAGTGTAGTCCCTTCCAGCACTGATCTTTACACAGCGCTCTGATGAGTGTCACCAAGGAGACCGGCTCTAGGGGGGATTCCTGCAGACTACAGAGGTTCCTTCTCTGCTGTCCTAATGGAGAAGAGGTGCGCAGGGAGATGGTGATATTCTGTATATTATCTCCACAATATTCTGCAATACTTTCTTCATTGTTAGCGGCTGTGTGACCTGTACGCCGGTGTAAGCATGGACACCTAGTGCCCATTCATCCCGAGGGACGCAAACGCCAGGAGAGCGCTCCACGTAGTGTGTACAAGCCCCTATTATTTAATTAGTGTGGCTTGGTAGAGCTCCGATTTATCATATAGAGAAATCCCCACATTAGATATTTATGGCATGTCCACGAGATAGGCCATGAATCTGTGATAGACGCAGGTCCCACATTTGGGATATACATTTAGCTAGAAAATAGGGGTCCCCGGACCCCCACTCACCAGGTGAGTCAGAGACTGAATTAGGAGGTGTGAGCAGCTTTCTCTATTCACTTCTATGGGGAGTAATGAAAACAACCAAGCGCAGCTGCTCGGCCGTTCCATAACTTCTGTAGAAGTCGTTGGAATGAACCAGATCCACATGATGCCGACTCTGCGTTCTCAGCGTGGACGTGGCAGCCGCCCCACTAGGTAGTGTCAGCGGGGGTCAGGGAACACATTTTCCAGAAAGAGATGTGGGTGGAAAGAAGAATGTGGATATGCCACTGTCAGGGCACAGTCAGAGGGTCTTGGAGATCAGACGGCAATGCACGGACTGGCTGCGGCTCTCCCGACCCGAGCATGACAGCTGCCTATAAATATACGGAGCTGTCACGCTCTGGTTGGAAGAGCCTCCGGCCAGTCCGTGCATTGCGGTCTGATTCATACAGTTGCCTGGCTGCCCCCTAACACTGAGGATGCAGTTATTAGCAAATACCTCCAATCAGAAATGTAGTATAGTTCTTCTGATTTTCTGTGTCTTTTTCCTCATGTGCAGGCATTGAAGGACCTTAGATATCCATGGTTACGACTACTGATATAGTGACAGCTAGTTGCTAGTGGTCGTAATCATGGATACCTAAGCTCCTCCAATATCCTGCACATGGGGTAAGTGACATAGAAAATCAGAAGAACTATACAACATTTCTAATTGGAGGTATTTGCTAATATTATTATTATTACATCTACTACATATTGGGATAGGATCTTGGAGATGGGAATACTCCTTTAAGATTAAAAAAGGATCACACTATTTAACATCCAGGATATAAAAGTAAAAAAAAAAATGTATGTGTATATATACATACATATATATACACATGTATGTGTGTTTATAATATATGTATGTTCGTTGGTTATAGTGGATCCTCAGTATTTATGAGCGTTCTCTGTGAATGCTCCGCAGTTTTTGGAACTCCCATGTAAGTGAGTGGAGGCAGCCATGCTTCCACGCCGACCTCTCTGCATACAGCAGCTGCGACATTGTTGAGATAGGTGCTGGGACTCTCATCTATAAAACATTTATGTCAAATTCTGTAGCTATGCCTTGTGTGTCTTAAGATAAGACACTTTAAAGGAGCTTTACAGGATTTAGCTATCAATGACCCTTTCCTAGGATAAGTCATCAGTATCACATCATTGGGGTCTGACATCCAGCACCCGCCCTGATCATCTGTTTTCTGGTCTCACAGTGGCCGGAAGTAAACATTTTATAGACCCCACAGCTCCGTACACTGTGTAGTGGTCATTGTCAGGTACTGCAGCCCAGCTCCCATTGAAGTGATTGGGAGCTGAGCCGCATTACAAGTCCTGAACAATCCCTTTAAAGCAAAAAAAATAAAAAATAAAAAAAAAAAAGCAAATGCTATAAAAACATGATTATTGGTTTGTGAAGCTTTTCTCTTCCTATTGCCGGATCAGTAATTTTCTAACTGTTTTGCCTCTTCTTCAGAATGTGTATATGACAGAATAGCACAAGACACAATGGACGAGAATGAGATTGCGCAGAGGCTCTCGAAAGTCAACAAGTACATCTGCGAGAAGATCATGGACATCAACAAGTCCTGTAAGAACGAGGAGAGGAAAGAGGCCAAGTTCAGTCTCCAATAAACCTGTTTTGTAAGGTGGGGGTGATTTGTCTTATTCCATCGGCTTTCAGTGGTTTGTCTGTTTCACAGCGAGAACCAAAACACACGCGTACAATGACATTTGTGTGACCGCGGATCCTGAAGCACAACGATAAAACTCTTACCGGAAAGGTATTGCAAGTCTATTCTTATCGCACTGGAACTGGAAACGACGATGCGTCTTTTCACCGCAGTCGGGATATCTTCCTCCGCTATCCAGTCGCTCACTTTTTTACCTTCAGTTCCCATTTTGCGTCTGATCTGCTCTTGTTTTTAAAGTTTTTATTGCCAAGCTTGCCAAAAAAAAAAAACATTGCTAAGGCAAAAAATGTCCCTCTAAAATAGGAAAAAAAAAATGATTTACCTTTTAAAATTTCCCGTTTCTGACTTAATATTATATCTGAAAATAATTTTGTGCAATTTATCTTTTTTGTCATCTTTTATGTTGTTATTTCTGCCTCTGACACAGAGTTTGCAATCGTCCAGAGTAAATCTCTTATCTGCGTAATTCGTGTTTTTTTGTAGGTCCAAACTGCTCTGAAGTTTTGCACATATTATATTACACTCCGTGCCATGAGTTTTCATGACTTTGTACTTGAATGTGTGTTTTTGGAAGGACATCTTTTTTTTTTTTTTTTTTTTTTTAAATGCTGCCTGAAAAACTGCTGCAGATTGGTAAAATAATGCATCATGTCTCCATAAAATGTATAATTACTCCTGCATTTTGGGGATTCCTTCAAACCTTTTAAAGAAGTTGTCCACTACTTTTACATTGATGCCCTATCATCAATGTATGATCGGCCGGGGTCCCGCACGCGGCACCCTGCCAATCAGCTGTTATCGGTGCCGCCGGCGGCCGTAAGTGCTCACCTACGGGGCTCCGCCGTCAAGTGTTAGTGGCCCCCGCGGTGTACTGAACATCACTCCTCCTATTCTACGGATAGGGTATCAATGTAAAAGTAGTGGACTACCCCTCTAAGTATGTTTGATACCTAGAATAGCACAGTATGCATTACCGCTGTTAGCATCAAGAAATACTATGGATGAAAGGGGTTGTCCAAAATTGATAAAAAATGGGCTAATGGCAGGAAATGTGATTTAAAATAATTAACCAGAATTCATCTGTTCTTTCTGCTGTTTTTTCAGCAATGACATCATTTCTATTATTCCGTTTGCAATTTTTTTTTTTTCTATTTTTATGAAAGTTTTAGGACTAAGGTTTATGAAGTCTGTTGCATTAAAAGGAAACTCTGGCACTAAAAGTTTCCATTTAAGCTGAGGTGTTCAGGCCTCACCATGGACACTACAAGTGAGGATAAGCGATTTGCTTTCTGCAAAAATTCAGATAAGGCAGTTTGTCCAGACTATAATGTCCAGACTGCCTCCGGGGTCTCCTGACCTGAACTCAACAACCTTCTATATGTCTATGAAGCTGCTGACTTCTGGGCCTGGGACCCGTCGATCAGTCGCACTCGGACATTTCATGGACGTCTGATTTCGGCTTATCTTGTGTTGTTACAGCCGCAGTGACTAGTTTACTCCAAGCCAGGTTCTGTACAAAGAACTATAACTAAGCCTCATTCACTACGGCATCCTTTGTCCTAAATTCTTGCAAGGGGTCCCACCAATCCACCATTACTAACCAGTCAGTAATGGCATGTAATCTCTGTGAATGCTCACAACACTTGTGCCAACTTTATTCCTCCAATTTTAGGCGCCAAACAAAATCAACATTATTCATATGTTTTCTGTATGTCTGAATATTCTTGCCTGGGTGGTCTGTTATAAGCCATGGGGTCTATATGTGGAAATCCCTAATAAGGGGCAAACACAGACTATTACCCCTTTTAACACAGCACCTTTAAGGGCACCATATAACACTACATTTCTTTTGTGCCAGCAGCTTCCTTTATCAGTAAAACTGATCGCTGAGGGGTTTTTGAAGGAAAGACCCTCAATATTCGGCTTAAGAGTTGTTGGAGCTAAGTTGTGCAAGTGCACTGTCACTTCACTAAAGGGTTCTTCTCATCGTCTATTTTGAGGAGCGCACCGCTACTCTGCCTCCCGGCTTCTTGGCTTGCAGGGGGCAGTGCCCTGAATGATTGACAGTTCGGAGCAGGGGCATGGCTGAGCCACTAGTCCGAACTGCACGCTCTCTAACGCTGGAAGTTCAGGCAGCTTTGCCTCCCCAGCATCGGAACAGCACAGGGGTGCACTGAAACCGATCCAGCAATCTGGCCAGATTCAGAGCAGCACTTGCAAACGCTATAGAAAAGTGCTTGTAATCACTGTGCACCTTGTCTAGGAGACAGGCCACCGCAAATAGAATACAGAGGTGGCTGATAACCTTGGCAACGTTCTGTAAACTATAGAATTGAAAATTCTTCCTTTCTTGAGAATAGATAGGATTTTTTAATAATTTAGTATTTTTTATTTTTTACAAGCAATTTGCATTTTTGTATGATGAGAAAACCCCCTTAAGAGTCTATGGTACCGATGGAGATAGATGTCCGAAATCTGTACTCCTCTGTTTCAGTCCTGTATATATTAAACAGAGTTGCTCCATCTAAACTCTAATCTTAACCTATTTTCCAACATTTGCTCCAGTTGGGGTCCCCCCAGCGATCAGGTGTGCGTCCATTATTTTGTGTATAGGTGATGAATTAAAAAAATATATATATATTTTTTAATTCTAGGTTCAGATTGGTAAAAGCAGTGATACCCTCCATCCTTCGCTGACTCCTGCTTTGACAGTCCTGGGTACCCTGCCTGTCTCCTCTTAATAAACAGGATGTGACTGCTCAGCCAATCACTGGCCGCACCAGTGACACACCTCCTCCAGCCATTGGCTGAGGGTCACTTCCTGCGCGTCAAGAGGGACCGGAAGTAGAGAAAAGTGGGAGACCGGGAAGTGTAGCAGAGGATCGGGGAAGTCGTCACTTCTTTTTATTGCTTACACCATTTTTTTTTTTCATGTGGGCATCCACTTTGATCAACCTTCGGAGGATCCCCCTCCACAATCTGCTTTATTATTTTTTTTGTTATTATTGCACTTTAATGGCTCGGACTTGACTTCGACATTATACAGGAGTAGCAATGGACTTTACATAATTCATCCAGTCTTCATTTTCTGACCTAAGAGGTCCTGTAGGCCACCGTCTATGTAGAATTGTGGTGGAAATGTATTTAATACCAATGCAATAGAAAAAAATTGTATTGATCCCTGCAAACTGCTCCTCACTGATCAGAATAATGTCATGTTATGTTTACATTGAACTAATGAAGTATCTACACAGAACAAACACTTTCTCCAGATGTTTTTGTTTTGTTTTTTCTAGTATTTTTTTGTACCAAGTTCAAATCTGTGAATAAATATATTTAATTTCTTCCTATAAAAACCTCTAAAGTATCAGTATGTGGCTTTATTTGCACTATTGTAACATGTAAAAATGCATTGAAAATTGTGCACCAAAAATTGCCTCTGGAGTGAATCTACTGGAGGCAGCCATGTTGTGAACGGAAGAGGGGGCAGAACATCGTGTCATCAAGGAAATTCTCCACTTTTTTGATTTCCCTATTAATCAGATTTTAGCAAATTCTAAATAGAAAACAAGATTGGGAATCGGTACTAGGGGTAAAACAGCTTAGACTTGGCATCATGGACTAGGGTGTCTCAGATGGGACCAGCTTTTTTGGCCTAAAGTGATCTTCCTAATAACTGGTGCAACAAGGAAAAAGTTGAACTTAATTTTTGTAGTAGGAGTTGATTTTAGGAGTCTCCCACGTAAGCAAAACGCTCGTTCGTCAGGTGAAATGATCTTTTTGTGCAGCATCGTTCTCGGCAGCACATCGTCCTGTGTAAACAGGACTCGCACTGCCGAGAACTATGGCAGCTCTAGTATAGATCACGGAGTGTGCATCGTTTACGTTGGGCTGCATGTGTAAACGGCCATTTAAATGACCGCCAATTGGTAAACCTTTACCGATCGGCCGTTGTATTGTGCTGCCGGTCAGTCAATTAAACTGACTTTTAGTAATTAGAAGAGTGAACCACTTTAAAGGAGAAATTCACTTAAGATTAGTTTCTGTTATGTCTTAGGCCAGTTTCAGATATCTGACTTTTATGGTCCGGGGCATCAGCCCGACCCGTGAGGCTGTTGAATTCAGGTCTGGAGACCTGTGGTTGAAGCAGACATCGCAGTCTGTACTCGGACCATGAAAGTCAGTTGTCGAAGGCCAGCCTCATAATAAGTCCAGACCCGGCCAGTGGAGCTCAACCTTTTATCTCTTTGTGTCCGTTGAGATTCATTTTAGGCTGGTTTTAGGGATTGAACTATATAGGGGACCATAACACAAGACTATTGTTGTCTGTGTTTGTTCTTATTTTTTCTTTCTGCAGGTGTTTGCACCAATGTATGTCTGTTGCATTTATATTGTTTTTACTTGTTTTTGTCTCTTTTTTTGTTTGTTTTTGGTGCATATTTGATGCAGCATTTTTTATGCATTTTTTTTCATTGCAGAAAGAGCAATTGCTACATGTGTTTTTTTTTTTTCAAGCTCCCCATAGAAGTCCTTAGGGGAAAAAAATGCACAGTTCGGCAGCGTCTTTAAAGCTGAAGTGGCCGTCAGTTTTCTGGAAATCACATCCACTTTGCTTGATCTGTTAATTGCAGCAGATTTTAAACTCAAAATAACACCGCAGAAAAAGCACAACATGGCCAAAGGCCACTTTCTCACAAAACGTGTATACAATGCATGTCTTGTAAGAGAGATCCGGCGGTGATTGCCTGCAGCGGTATTTATCATGGCGGATATCATTCTGAAGACACTGCATATTTCTTCCTTTGCATTGACATCCGCAGAATAGATTGACGCGCTGCAGATCTCTAATCCGCGGCTCGTCCGTTTTCTTAAAATCTCATGCAGTGTATTTTCCATTAGCAAATCTGCAGGTGGATTTTCCTTCTACTTGGGTTTCATCACAACTCCACAGGACGGCCCCTGGTGCCGTTCATCAGTCATACTGTTCATCAGTCATACTGTTCATCAGTCATACTGTTCACAACCTGGCCGCCACCATTGAGCGCGCACATTGGCTACACTTGGAGGCAAAGCTCTGACAGTGTTTTCTGCTTCTTGTGGTTCTCAGCACTTTGTTTCTATATTAGAGAGATGAATTGTATTTTTTACTTCCAGATGGTTATTAATAAATACTATAAAATGATCCTCATGCTTCTTGCATTTTTTTTTCAAAAATGACGGCATTAAAAGTGCTCAGGAAAGGAACTTTATTTTCAGCAAGTTAAGAAGAAAAAAACAAACATTTTATTACCAATGGTAAAAGTGTCATTTTCATGGTAACCGACTAATGAAAGATTTGGTACTTGGAGCTAATAGGTTGTTTGATCTGTGCGGCGGTGACACCACGTCTCTGTCAGGATTAATGTATGGATTAAATTACACAGATTTACAAAACCGCCTCCGGCTTTTACTGTTTGAAGATGCCATATATTACTTAGATGGTCGATGGAAGGGTGCATAAATAAAAACAGTCATGCGATGCAAGCGACACCAACTGCTCAAGAACTATTGGAGAATGATGCTTCTCAAAAAAACAGATAGGACAGTGTGTGTTGAACATTGGTGCAAATTCTCCTTTACCTTAGAATGCTGGAAACTTGGTAACCTCTGAAAGTTTGTGATCATTAGATAGTCCTCCATCGTTTCTATTGGGCAGCACGGTGGCTCAGTGGTTAGCACTGTTACTTTGCAGCACTGGGGTCCTGGGTTCAAAACCCACCAAGGACAACATCTGCAAGGAGTTTGTATGTTCTCTCCGTGTTTGCGTGAGTTTCCTCCTGGGTTCTCCGGTTTCCTCCCACACTCCAAAGACATACTGATAGGGAATGTAGATTGTGAGCCCAATGGGGACAGTGATAATAATGTCGGTAAAGCGAGACGGAATATGTTGGCGCTATATAAGCAATGCATAATAATAAATAAATAATTGACTCCTGAGCACTAAAAATACAGAAAAATCACTCCATTGAATAAAATCTGTAGTTAGTTCTGTTGGGCAACCATCACTTGGTTTAGCACACCAAAATTGGAGAGCTAAGTCTTCAACATCACGACACCAGATATTTTTATAGCATTGCTCCATGACAGATTCCCCTTAAAGAATTGTTGAAGGCTAACTCTCAATTTCTGAAAAAGTTTATGGACAAGACACAGCTTCTGGGGGTGAGGAGGGTAGACTTGATCTCATAAAACCCATTTAAAGGCTATGGATACCTATAACATGGAAATAAAAATATTTTACATATGTTAGTTCAATAATATTAACTACTATGTTAGAGTCTGCAACCTTCATTCATTTTCTGATCTGCTATTCAGTTTGCAGCTTTTTTTTTTTTCTTTTTCTTGTGGGAGTGTTCCTCCCAGTAATACAACCCCTGGCAAAAAATTATGGAATCACCGGGCTCGGAGGATGTTCATTCAGTTGTTTAATGTTGTTGAAAAGAAGCAGATCACAGACAAGGCACAAAGCTAAAGTAATTTCAAATGGCAACTTTAGGGCTTTAAGAAACACTGAAAGAAATCAAGATTAAAAATGTGGTACTCAGTAAGGGTAATTTTTTTCAGACCAAGCAGAGGGAAAAAATTATGGAATCACTCAATTCTGAGGAAAAAATTATGGAATCACCCTGTAAATTTTCATTTCCAAAACTAACACCTGCATCAAATTAGATCTGCTCGTTAGTCTGCATCTAAAAAGGAGTGATCACACCTTGGAGAGCTGTTGCACCAAGTGGACTGACATGAATCATGGCTCCAACACGAGAGATGTCAATTGAAACAAAGGAGAGGATTATCAAACTCTTAAAAGAAGGTAAATCATCACATAATGTTGCAAAAAATGTTGGTTGTTCACAGTCAGCTGTGCCTAAAATCTGGACCAAATACAAACAACATGGGAAGGTTGTTAAAGTTGTTAAAGGCAAACATACTGGTAGACCAAGGAAGACATCAAAGCGTCAAGACCGTAAATTTAAAGCAATATGTTTCCAAAACAGGAAATGCACAACAAAAATGAGGAACGAATGGGAGGAAACTGGAGTCAATGTCTGTGACCGAACTGTAAGAAACCGCCTAAAGGAAATGGGATTTACATACAGAAAAGCTAAACAAAAGCCATCATTAACACCTAAACAGAAAAAAACAAGGTTACAATGGACTAAGGTAGACAACCAACAGAAGATTAGACCCCTAAAATATAACTTTTATTCGAATATGCTAAAAAGGACTCAGTAGTCACCACAACAACAAACACAAAAACAAGACAAAATGCCAGGGAACAGGGATAAGTCACACATCAGTCAGGAAGGATTACGGGCTCTATCTGTCCCTATTTTGTCCCTAAATTCTCTCCCTTCCTGACAGCGGAGGTTGGCACCCTAATTTTTGCTCCGTGGCGCCCCCGCTCAACGTCGGTGTCCCTAATATCCCTGGTAAATATCTATCTTCATATTTAAAAGACCACAGACTAATCCCCAGAAGTAATGCCCACAGACCGGTATCACATGTGCATCCTGCTCTATGTCGTTCTAAGTTGTCAGAGCCAGAATGTGATAGAGACTGTAACACATACAAGCAAAACAAATGACCAATTCTAAATGCATTATAACAATCTCAATATCATTTAGTAAGGAATAGCATTTATCATTGGTAATTACTTCTGGGGATTAGTCTCATATATAACAGAACCTGCTTTATTAGCTTTGGTTATTTAGTATATGCTGGTTTGTGTATGAATGTAATAAACCAGCTATCTTGAGACAAATTTTACCTTCTAAAAATTCCCAGGGCTATTTACTATTGTCGCAATATATAGACTTGGGTCTCCTTAAATGTATATCTATGATGAATTGTCGGCTTCTTAATCTGTACGTTCACTTTTTTCTATCTTTTATTCACGATTGTGGTTTTTTAAATATAAAGATAGAGATTTACCAGGGATATTAGGGACACCGACGTTGAGCGGGGGCGCCACGGAGCAAAAATTAGGGTGCCAACCTCCGCTGTCAGGAAGGGAGAGAATTTAGGGACAAAATAGGGACAGATAGAGCCCGTAATCCTTCCTGACTGATGTGTGACTTATCCCTGTTCCCTGGCATTTTGTCTTGTTTTTGTGTTTGTTGTTATGGTGACTGAGTCCTTTTTAGCATATTCGAATAAAAGTTATATTTTAGGGGTCTAATCTTCTGTTGGTTGTCTAGTTTTGCAATTGGGCCCCGCTTATAAATTCCTTGTTCAGGTGTTACAATGGGCTAAGGAAAAGCAATCGTGGACTGTGGATGACTGGATGAAAGTCACATTCAGTGATGAGTCGCGAATCTGCATTGGACAAGGTGATGATGCTGGAACTTTTGTTTGGTGCCGTTCCAATGAGATTTATAAAGATGACTGCATGAAGAGAACATACAAATTTCCAGTCATTGATGATATGGGGCTGCATGTCAGGTAAAGGCACTGGGGAGATGGCTGTCATTACATCTTCAATAAATGCCCAAGGTTACATTGATATTTTGGACAGTTTTCTTATACCATCAATTGAAAGGATGTTTGGGGTTGATGACATCATTTTTCAAGATGATAATGCATCCTGCCATAGAGCAAAAACTGTGAAAACATTCCTTGAAAGAAGACACATAAGGTCAATGTCATGGCCTGCAAATAGTCCAGATCTCAATCCAATTGAAAATCTTTGGTGGAAGTTGGAGAAAATGGTCCATGACAAGGCTCCAACCTGCAAAGCTGATCTGGCAACAGCAATCAGAGAAAGTTGGAGCCAGATTGATGAAGAGTACTGTTTGTCACTCATTAAGTTCATGCCTCAGAGACTGCAAGCTGTTATTAAAGCCAGAGGTGGTGCAACAAAATACTAGTGATGTATTGGAGTGTTATTTTGTGTCTTTGTTTTTCATGATTCCATAATTTTTTCCTCAGAATTGAGTGATTCCATATTTTTTTCTCTCTGCTTGGTCTGAAAAAAATGACCCTTACTGAGTACCATATTTTTATCTTGATTTCTTTTAGTGTTTCTTAAAGCCCTAAAGTTGCCATTTGAAATGACTTTAGTTTTGTGCCTTATCTGTGATCTGTTTTTTTTCAACAACATTAAACAACTGAATGAACATCCTCCGAGTCCGATGATTCCATAATTTTTGCCAGGGGTTGTATATGCTGGATGTGAGATTTGTGTGTATCCAGGGAGCTACTGTCTTCACTTGCTTTCATGTATCTGCACAACTCCAAAACTTATTTCCACTTCACGTCCTTTCCTCCCTGCCAATAGACGTTTTTCTTTGCCCTCCCTGAAATACTTTCTCCCCTCTCCACTGCAGATCTGTGTACAAGAGAGTCGAGAGTTGTCAGAAGCCGAAACTCTGACAAATTTTTATTGTTTTTGCAGATTACGCAGATAGTTATTTGATTTGAAGACACTGTAGCAAAATGGTAGAAATATTTTATTGAAGGTTATTTCGAAATAGCCTAACTTTTCATTTTGGAAATATACAATAAAAAAAAAAAAAATGTCCAAAGGGGTCTTTAAGATAAAGAGCTTGTCCCATGAAGATTTTTAGGAAATCATAATGAAGAAGTCCATTGATCTAGACTCTCTGCTGTTGGAGCATTGGCTTGCAGCACTTCTTGCTAAGGCAGACTCAGTCCATCTATGTAGTGGATGGTCGGCCATTTTTTCTTTTCATGGCCTGTATATAGGAAACATCTATTAGTACATTTAATTCTAGAATAATCCATCATTCAACATTTCGGGTTATTTCTTTTATTACTTCAAAACTAAGACAAAGGACTTGTGTTACCTTGAAAAAAGTTCCCTCCATCAGTGTTTTCTTTGTGGTATAATTTGGTGGGTAAACATTTGGATGGCTTTTCTATAATCTCCGAACTCCTATTTAAAATTTAAAGAACAATAATCTGCAGCTCGTGTTTAAAGTTTAAGCAAGCCTGAATGATTGAAAACCCTACCCAGGGAGATGGCGCTTGTAACACGACCCACGTGGGAAAACTTCCATATTACATTGTAAAGCATAAACCTTTTCTTATTCATAGAAATACAGCAAGAATCATGGTCCTGTTTTACTAAAAAATATTAAAAAATAAATATACAATGTTCCTGTCGGATTTGGTATTAAGGTTCACAAATAAAACTCCATCTACTCTTAAAGGGGAATTCCATTTTATGTGCAATAGCTGTACCCTGGCTATTAAAAGAGTTTCTAGTTTTCCGTAGAGTTTTTTCTCTTTCGTTCAAAGACAAGAGCGGCAGGTAAGAGCCGTCTATTAACATACCTTTGTTCTTCGCTAAGCCCATTGAGTTACGACTCTCATCATCCTGACTTTTATATACTTACAGTTGTGCTCAAAAGTTGACATACCCCGGCAGAATTTTTCCTTTCTTGGCCTTGTTTCAGAGAATATGAATGATAACAAAAAACCTTTTTCTCCACTCATGGCTATTGGTTGGGTGAAGCCATTTATTGTCAAACTACTGTGTTTTCTCTTTTTACACCTTAATGACAACCAAAAATATCCAAATGACCCTGATCAAAAATTCACATACCCCAGTTCTTAATTCTGTGTATTGCCCCCTCTAACATCAATGACAGCTTGAAGTCTTTTGTGGTAGTTGTGGATGAGGTTCTTTATTTTATCAGATGGTAAAGCTGCCCATTTTTCTTGGCAAAAAGCCTCCAGTTCCTGTAAATTCCTGGGCTTTCTAGCATGAACTGCGCGCTTGAGATCTCCCCAGAGTGGCTCAATGATATTGATGTCATGAGACTGAGATGGCCACTCCAGAACCTTCACTTTGTTCTGCTGTAGCCAATGACAGGTCGACTTGGTCTTGTGTTTTGGATCGTTGTCATGTTGGAACGTCCAAGTACGACCCATGCGCAGCTTCCAGACTGATGAGTGCAAATTTGCCTCCAATATTTGCTGATAACGTGCAGCATTCATCTTTCCTTCAACTTTTACCAAGCTTCCTGTGCCTTTGTAGCTCACACATCTCCAAAACATCAGCGATCCACCTCTGTGCTTTACTGTAGGAATGGTGTTCCTTTCATCATAGGCCTTGTTTACCTCTCTCCAAATGTAACATTTATGCTTGTGGCCAAAAAGTTCAATTTTGGTCTCATCACTTCAAATTACTTTGTACCAGAAGTTTTGAGGCTTGTCACTGTGCTGTTTGGCTTATTGCTGGTGAGATACTTTGTGGCATTTGCGCAATAATTGCTTTCTTCTGGCGACTCAAACATGCAGCCCATTTTTCTTCAAGTACCTCCTTATTGTGCATCTTGAAACGGCCACACCGCTAGTTTTTAGCGAGTCCTGAATTTCATCCCAAGCAATTTTCCTGACAGTTGTGGCCGAAATGTTTGTTGGTTTACTTGACCGTGGTTTGGTTTTTACAGAGCCCTGATTTTCGATTTGTTAATCACTATTTGAACGCTGTTGACTGGCATTATCAATTCCTTGGATATTTTTTTGTATTCCTTTCCTCTGTTATACAGTTCAACTACCTTTTCCTGTAGATCCGTTGACAGTTCTTTTGCTTTCTCCATGACTCCTAATCCAGAAACGTCAGTGGCTGGATGAAAGATGCAAGAGTCTGTCTGGATCCCAGAAACTCTCTCAGCTTTTATGCACACACACTGATTACAAGCAAATAGGTCACAGGTGGGGATGTTACCTTTAGTAGCCGTTCAAACCCATTTGTGTCAAATTCTGTGCATGTTATCAGGCCAAAATCACCAGGGTATGTGAACTTTTGATCAGGGTCATTTGGATGTTTTTGGTTGTCATTTGTCATTAAGATTGAAAAAGAGAAAACACAGTACTTTGACAATAAATGGCTTCACCCAACCAATAACCATGAGTGGACAAAAAGTTTTTTTGTTATTCATATTCTCTGAAACAAGGCCAAGAAAGGAAAAATTCTGCCGGGGTATGTAAACTTTTGAGCACAACAGTATTCTCATCTGCAGGACATTTCCCATGCTGCATCCATTCCATGTAACTCACTGCCCCGGACCATTGGATTTGCTCCTTAGATCAGGGGTGGGGAATTAATTTTCCCAAGGGGGCCAAATGAGAGACTATGACTCTTGTGGAGGGTCAAACCTAATTCTTCTCACTATTATTGTTTTATATTACATTTTTATCACTTGTCTGTTGACTCGCTGCTGCTGCTACTAATACATGTTACGCTAGAGCTTGGTGTAACATGTATTCTTACCTGTAGCTGCTAATCAAAACCATATAATTTACTGCTTTTTATAAGTTTTTAAAAAAATTTAATCATACTGCTCCTGTTATTCAGCCATTATACTTTTATCAACGTCTGCCAACACAATATAACTCTAATGTCCCCCCGCAGTGTATGATGTCTCCACACAGCCCCCTTACACAGTATGACGTCCCCACACAGCCCCCTTTCACAGGATGATGTCCCCTCACAGCCCCCTTTCACAGGATGATGCCCCCTTAC
Organism: Phyllobates terribilis; assembly: GCF_046119375.1. NCBI lineage: Eukaryota > Metazoa > Chordata > Amphibia > Anura > Dendrobatidae > Phyllobates > Phyllobates terribilis. The sequence continues at coordinate 151,072,345 of NW_027362768.1, forward strand.
ACAGGAGGGCGTTCCCACACAGCCCCCTTACACAGGATGATGCCCCTTTACACAGGATGGTGCCCCAACATAGCCCCCCCCATGGAGTATAATGTTCCCACACAACTTCCCATAAAGTATGATGTCCCTACAAAGCCTTCCATGTAGTATGATGTCCCCAGAAAGCCTTTGATCTAGTATGATGTCCCCACAAAGTCTTTCCTGCAGCATGATGTCTTCGTAGTCTCCCACAAGTACTGACAATTAAAAAAAAAAAATAAAAATACCCCCCTAACTCTGTTCTCCCGCTGCTCCGGTCTGTGCAGTGTACTGAGGCTCCGCAAAATTGCCGCAACATAGTGATTTCATTGCTCCTGCTGTGCTCTCAGACTCACAGGGCAGGCTCGTTGGTGACAGAGGGAGCTGTTCCATCACTATATTCACTATTATCTTCATCCCAAAGATACAGATACTGGTTAAATTCAGTAAGGGGTCAGATAGGAACAGTCAAAGGGCTCTTTGTGTCCCTCGTGCCGCACTTTTCCCAGGTCTGCCTCAGATTAAGAAGTTGTACAGTACTTTATATTACACCCCCAATGTATCCTCCTGGGGCCCCTAAGACTTTTTGTAATTACCTTACGTTACTGATGATGCCTGTTAGCGGCGCTATCGGTGGCCACTCACAGGCATCACGTGACTCCGCACTAACGTCACGACCAGTGAAGCGTGACTCAGCGCTGGGGTCCCCGCAAAGTCTTAGGGACCTCGGGGGGATACATTGGGGGGGTAATATACACTGTGTGCAGAATTATTAGGCAAGTTGTATTTTAGAGGATTATTTTTATTATTGATCAACAACTATGTTCTCAATCAACCCAAAAGACTCATAAATATCCAAGCTTAACCCCTTAATAACATCTGACGTACTAATACGCGTCTGTGCCCTGGGACTTAAGAGCCAGACCCGTATTAGTACGTCATCGCGATCGCGCGCGCACACAGGCTGTGCGGGCGCGATCGCCGCCGGGTGTCAGCTGATTGTCACAGCTGACACCCGGTACTATGTGCAGGGAGCGGTCACGCACCGCTCCCAGCACATTAACCCCCGCGATGCTGCGATCGAAGTCGATCGCGGCATTGCGGGGGCAAGGGGAGGTGATCGGCGATACTCACCTCCTCTTCCGGCTTCCAGCGCAGTCTGCAAAGGCTTCCCGGGTGTTGCCATGACGACCCGATGTCGTCATGACAACATCCGGGTCACCAGAGAGCAGGAAGATTGCTTGGACATGCGCAGTGCATCTCCAAGCAATCTTTACACTGTGCACTTCTGACAGCCTTCATGGCATAGGGATGGTGCTCCATTCCTGTGCCATGCAGGCGATCAGAAAAAAAAAAGTGAAAGTCCCAGAGTGGGACAAAGTAATAAAGTGTATAAACTGTGTGAAAGTGGAAAAAAAAAAAAAAAAAATGTGCAAAAATATTATAAAAAAATAAAAAAAATAATACACCAAAAATAAAAATATAATGTACCCATCAATAAATATTATTATAAAAAAAATAAAAAAAAAACAATAAAAGTACACATATTTGGTATCGCCGCGTCCGGAACAACCTGACCTATAAAACTGTCCCACTAGTTAACCCCTTCAGTGAACACGGTAAAAAAAAAAAAAAAAAAAACAAGCAAAAAACAATGCTTTATCACCATACCGCCAAACAAAAAGTGGAATAACACGTGATAAAAAAGACGCATATAAATAAAAATGATACCGCTGAAAACGTCATCTCGTCCCGCAAAAAACAAGCCTCCATATAGCTCCATCAGCCGAAAAATAAAAAAGTTATAGCTCTCAGAATAAAGCGATACTAAAAAATTTTTTTCTATAAAATAGCTTTTATTGTGTATAAGCGCCAAAACATAGAAAAATTATACAAATGTGGTACCGCTGTAAACGTACTGACCCGAAGAGTAAAGCTGCCTCATCAATTTTACCACACGCGGAACAGAATAAAAAAAAAAAAAAAAAAACAATTCCTGAATTGTTGGTTTTTGTTTATTCTGCCTCCCAAAAATCGGAATAGAAAGCGATCAAAAAATGTCATGTGCCTGAAAATGGCACCAATAACAACGTCAAGTCATCCCGCAAAAAACGAGCCGTCACATGACTGTCTGCCAAAATCTGGAAAAATTATAGCTCTCAAAATATGGCGATGCAAAAACTAGATTTTACAAAAAATGCGTCTTTTAGTGTGTGACAGCTGTCAGTCATAAAAACCCCATATGATTCTGGCATTGCTGTAATCACACCGACCCGAAGAATAAAGTCGTCTATTCACTTATACCGCACAAGGAACGGCGTCAAAAATAAACTCTTGAGTTAGGATTGGGCTAGGGTTAGGGCTGGGTTTGGGGCTAGGGTTGTGCTGGGGCTAGGGTTGTGCTAGGGCTAGGGTTGTGCTGGGGCTAGGGTTGTGCTGGGGCTAGGGTTGTGCTAGGGTTAGGGCTGGGGTTGGGATTTTTTTCAAAAGTAAGAAAAAAAGATGACGATATGGCGACTAGTGTTGAGAGCAAGTGCTCGCTACTTGAGTTTGCATCGGGTGCTCTGGTATGCATTTAGTATCGTGGGTATTTGAGTGACATGCTCGAGTCTCTGCCCCATATGCTTCGCGGCCAAAAAACTTTACGGGGATTGCCTGCCATGCACGAGCGATCCCCGCATGTTTTTTTTTGGGTGTCTAATAACCGTGAAACATGCGGAGCAGGGACTCGAGCATGTCACTCGAGCACACGCTGTACATGGTGCATACCTGAGTACCCGATGCAAACTCAAGTAGCGAGCACTTGCGCTCAAGAATAATGAAAACTTATTCAATATGATGACCTAATGTAAACAAATAATGTGCCGTACCTCTGGGTTCAAAATGTTCACTATACACCTTAATAAAATCTTTGAGGGGTATAGTTTCCAAAATGGGGACACTTGTGGGGGAGCTCCACTGTTTAGGCACATCACGGGCTCTCCAAACGCGACATGGTGTCCGCTAACAAATTGAATGGAAAATCGGCTCAAATTGTTAGCGGACACCACATTGCGTTTGGAGAGCCCCTCTGTGCCCAAACTTTGGAGCTCCCCCACAAGTGACCCCATTTTGGAAACTAGACCCCCCAAGGCACCTTTCTAGATGCATAGTGAGCACTTGGAACCCTCAGGTGCTTCACAAATTGATTCGTAAAAATGAAAAAGTGAAAAAAAAAACACTTTTTCATTTTTATGAATCAATTTGTGAAGCACCTGGGGTTCCAAGTGCTCACTATGAATCTAGATAGGTGCCTTGGGGGGTCTAGTTTCCAAAATGGGGTCACTTGTGGGGGAGCTCCAATGTTTGGGCACACAGGGACTCTCTAAATGCAACATGGTATCCGCTAACAAATTGAATGGAAAATCGGCTCAAATTGTTAGCGGACACCACATTGCGTTTGGAGAGCCCCTCTGTGCCCAAACTTTGGAGCTCCCCCACAAGTGACCCCATTTTGGAAACTAGACCCCCCAAGGCACCTTTCTAGATGCATAGTGAGCACTTGGAACCCCCAGGTGCTTCACAAATTAATTCGTAAAAATGAAAAAGTGAAAAAAAAAACACTTTTTCATTTTTATGAATCAATTTGTGAAGCACCTGGGGTTCCAAGTGCTCACTATGAATCTAGATAGGTGCCTTGGGGGGTCTAGTTTCCAAAATGGGGTCACTTGTGGGGGAGCTCCAATGTTTGGGCACACAGGGACTCTCCAAATGCAACATGATATCCGCTAACAAATTGTCGGCTCAAATTGTTAGCGGATATCATGTTGCATTTGGAGAGTCCCTGTGTGCCCAAACATTGGAGCTCCTCCACAAGTGACCCCATTTTGGAAACTAGACCCCCCAAGGCACCTATCTAGATGCATAGTGAGCACTTGGAACCCCTAGGTGCTTCACAAATTAATTCATAAAAATGAAAAAGTGTTTTTTTTTTTCACTTTTTCATTATTACGAATCAATTTGTGAAGCACCTGGGGGTTCCAAGTGCTCACTATGCATCTAGAAAGGTGCCTTGGGGGGTCTAGTTTCCAAAATGGGGTCACTTGTGGGGGAGCTCCAAAGTTTGGGCACAGAGGGGCTCTCCAAACGCAATGTGGCGTCCGCTAACAATTTGAGCCGATTTTCCATTCAATTTGTTAGCGGATACCATGTTGCATTTAGAGAGTCCCTGTGTGCCCAAACATTGGAGCTCCCCCACAAGTGACCCCATTTTGGAAACTAGACCCACCAAGGCACCTATCTAGATGCATAGTGAGCAGTTGGAACCCCCAGGTGCTTCACAAATTGATTCATAAAAATGAAAAAGTGTTTTTTTTTTCACTTTTTCATTGTTACGAATCAATTTGTGAAGCACCTGGGGGTTCCAAGTGCTCACTATGCATCTATATAGGTGCCTTGGGGGGTCTAGGTTCCAAAATGGGGTCACTTGTGGGGGAGCTCCAATGTTTGGGCACACAGCAGCTCTCCAAACGCAACATGGTGTCGCTAACAATTTGAGCCAATTTTGCGTTAAATTTGTTAGCGGACACCATGTTGCATTTAGAGAGCCGCTGTGTGCCCAAATATTGGAGCTCCCCCACAAGTGACCCCATTTTGGAAACTAGACCACCCAAGGCACCTATCTAGATGCATAGTGAGCACTTGGAACCCTCAGGTGCTTCACAAATTGATTCATACAAATGAAAAAGTGTTTTTTTTTTTCACTTTTTCATTGTTACGAATCAATTTGTGAAGCACCTGGGGGTTCCAAGTGCTCACTATGCATCTAGAAAGGTGCCTTGGGGGGTCTAGTTTCCAAAATGGGGTCACTTGTGGGGGAGCTCCAAAGTTTGGGCACACATGGGCTCTCCAAACACAACATGGCGTCCGCTAATTATTCAAGCAAATTTTACAATCAAAAAGTCAAATAGCGCTCCTTCCCTTCCGAGCCCTGCCGTGCGCCCAAACAGTATTTTTTCCCCAAATATTGGGTATCTGCGTGCCCAGGGGAAATTGCACAACAAATTTTGGGGTCCATTTTTTCTTGTTACCCCTGTGAAAATAAAAAAAATTGGGTCTAAATTAACATTTTTGTGAAAAAAGTTAAATGTTCATTTTTTTCTTCCACATTCAAAAAATTCCTGTGAAGCACCTGAAGGGTTAATAAAGTTCTTGAATGTGGTTTTGAGCACCTTGAGGGGTGCAGTTTTTAGAATGGTGTCACTTTTGGGTATTTTCTGTCATAAAGACCTCTCAAAGTGACTTCAAATGTGATGTGGTCCCTAAAAAAATGGTTTTGTAAATTTTGTTGGAAAAATGAGAAATCGCTGGTCAACTTTTAACCCTTATAGCTCCCTAACAAAAAAAAATTTTGGTTCCAAAATTGTGCTGATGTAAAGTAGACATGTGGGAAATGTTATTTATTAACTCTTTTGTGTGACATATTGCTCTGATTTCAGGGCTTAAAAATTCAAATTTTGAAAATTGCAAAATTTTCAAAATTTTCGCCAAATTTCCGTTTTTTTCACAAATAAACGCAAGTGATATCGAAGAAATTTTTCCACAATCATGAAGTACAATATGTCACGAAAAAACAATCTCAGAATCAGGGGAATCCGTTGAAGCGTTCGAGAGTAATTACCTCATAAAGTGACAGTGGTCAGAATTGTAAAAATTGGCCCGGTCATTAACGTGCAAACCACCCGCGGGGCTTAAGGGGTTAATATTTTTGGAAGTTGGAGTGTTTTTTTTTTTTAGATTTGGCTATCTTAGGAGGATATCTGTTTGTGCAGGTAACTATTACTGTGCAGAATTATTAGGCAACTTAATAAAAACCAAATATAATCCCATCTCACTTGTTTATTTTCACCAGGTAAACCAATATCAGTGCACAAAATTTAGAAATAAACATTTCTGACATGCAAAAACAAAAACCTCAAAAATTAGTGATCAATATAGCCACCTTTCTTTATGATGACACTCAGCAGCCTTCCATCCATAGATTCTGTCAGTTGCTTGATCTGTTTCGATCAACATTGCGTGCAGCAGCCACCACAGCCTCCCAGACACTGTTCCGAGAGGTGTAGTGTTTTCCCTCCCTGTAGATCTCACATTTTATGATGACCACATGTTCTCTATGGGGTTCAGATCAGGTGAACAAGGGGGCCATGTCATTATTTTTTCTTCTTTTAGACCTTTACTGGCCAGCCACGCTGTGGAGTAGTTGGATGCATGTGATGGAGCATTGTCCTGCATGAAAATCATGTTTTTCTTGAACAATACCGACTTTTCCCTGTACCACTGCTTGAAGAAGTTGTCTTCCAGAAACCGGCAGTAGGTCTGGGAGTTGAGCTTCACTCCATCCTCAACCCGAAAAGGTCCCACAAGTTCATCTTTGATGATACCAGCCCATACCAGTACCCCACCTCCACCTTGCTGGCGTATGAGTCGGAGTGGAGCTTTCTGCCCTTTACTGATCCAGCCTCTGGCCCATCCATCTGGCCCATCAAGAGTCACTCTCATTTCATCAGTCCATAAAACCTTTGAAAAATCAGTCTAGGGCTGTGTGCCCACGATGCGTTTTTTAAGCGTTTCCGCAGCGGCAAAAACGCTGCAGAAACGCCTAAAAAATGCTTGGTAGAAGGTCTGCCATGTTCCCCAATGATAATCCGCATGTGCTGTGCACATGCGGAAATTTCCGCTGCGGATTATCATTGCGGAAAAAAACGCAGCACTACCAATTATTTTTCAGAAGTGCTGCGTTTTCGCCGCCATTGACTTGCATTAGATCACATGGATTACGCATCACTGTATATGTATATGCGCATTCCATGCGTTCTAATGTGCGGATGGTACCCAGGTCTAGAGGAGAGGAGACTCTCCTCCGGACCCAGGTACCATAGAAAACTAAAAAAAAAAAGAATAAAATAAAAAATAAATATATACTTACCTTCTGGTGGCCCGCCCTGCGCTCCTCCTCGCATGCCGGCAGTTCGCGATGGACTGAAGGACCTGCGCTGACGTCATAGTCATGTGACGGGTCACGCGACGCTGACGTCGGCAGGTCCTTCAGTGTACCGCGATCTGCCGGCAAGGGAGAACATAGTGAAGCAGGACACCGGGGGCCATCAGAGGGTAAGTATGGATTTATTTTTAAACATTCTTTACGGTCACACTATATAAATCCATGCCGTTTACACGGATTTATATAGTGCGACCAAGTTGACAAGCACTTTCCAAGTGATGCTAAAATCGCTTGGAAAAGCGTTTGAGAACCCGCATGCAGAAATGCAAGTGAAGAACGCTTCACATCCGCATGTCCCTGGCAAGAAAAACGCATGTACAATCCGCATGTACAATCAGCACATTTCTGCATCGTGGGCACATAGCCTTAAGATATTTCTTGGCCCATTCTTGATTTTTTATCTTATGTTTCTTGTTCAAAGGTGGTCGTTTTTCAGGCTTCCTTATCTTGGCCATGTCCCTGAGTATCGCACACCTTGTGCTTTTTGATACTCCAGTAACATTGCAGCTCTGAAATATGGCAAAACTGGTGGCGAGTGGCATCTTGGCAGCTTCACGCTTGATTTTGCTCAATTCATGGGCAGTTTTTTGCGCCTTTTTTGGCCAACACGCTTCTTGCGACCCTGTTGGCTTTTTGCCATGAAACGCTTGATTGTTCGGTGATTACGCTTCAAAAGTTTGGAAATTTCAAGACTGCTGCCTCCCTCTGCAAGACATCTCACAATTTTGGACTTTTCAGAGCCCGTCAAATCTCTCTTCTGACCCATTTTGCCAAAGGAAAGGAAGTTGCCTAATAATTAAGCACACCTTATATAGGGTGTTGATGTCATTAGTCAACACCCCTCCTCATTACAGAGATGCAATCACCAGATTTACTTAATTGGTAGTTGGCTCTCAAGAATATGCAGCTTGGAGTAGGACAACATGTATAAAAAGTATCATGTGATCAAAATACTCATTTGCCTAATAATTCTGCACACAGTGTAAAGTACTGGACAACCCCTTTAATAGCTTATTAGTGCTGCTCTTTTAGTTTTCCATTGCCAATAGAGAGGCCTCTTGAAAAAGGACGGTTCCAGCTTCATAGATAGCAAAAATGTATTGAGTTAAAAATGAGGGTAGACAAGGCAACGTGTTACGAATGCACAAACTGCTTTCTTTATTAAAGCTGTATATGTGCCACATATAAAATAATTTATACTGCAATTCACCAACAAAGGGGAAGGGTACAGTCCACATGATAGGGTCATGATTAAATAAAAACACCACATGATTCAATACATAGAAACACACACATAGAAAAATATTACATAGTGTATAACTACAAAAATTTTATGTGAATGATACAGGGAAAATATATATTTTTGTACCGTGTTAGCCAGTAGATTGAAAAATATTTAGATTTGAGAGTCCTCAGTGGTTGATACCTTTTAATGTCTAACTGAAAAGATGGTTACAAGTTGCAAGCTTTCGAGACTACTCAGGCATAGTATAACACAAAATCTGAAGAGTCACATATTTATACACAATAGGACACAGAAATAATGCAATAGATAAGACAGGTGATGTAAAACAGAGCTATTACTATGTGAGTGAGATGAACAGTTCTGGTTGTAAATATTGTAACAGTTCATAGATAAGGAGTGTGAAAGTTTTATTGTCTTGTGACTGAAGTCTGGTCCAGGGTTGTGATGACCCTGCAGTTCTGTGGACCACATTCCTTATTTGATGTAGAATGACATAAATCCATGCGACACATTCATTCCTGCTCTGAAGGTGTCAAAGGTCACCATGAGTTTATATTCCCAAACTTTTCTGTCTCTGAGATTTGAAATTACCTTTTAATACCAATAATTTCATGTCTGTGATGCTGTGATCAGGGAAACAAAAATGCTTGGCCACAGGTGGATCTATTCTTTTTTTCTTTTATTGTGTGGCGATGATGATTCATCCTTGTCCTAAGTTTTTGCCCTGTCTCCCCTACATACAGACCCCCAGCTGGACATTTGATACATATAATTAAGTACACTACATTAGATGTGATACAGCTGAAAGTACCTGGGATCTTGTAGTCCTGATGTGAATTGGGGATCTTTTATCTTGGCTGTGGTCATTATAAATGGACAGGTTTTACATTTTTTCTGGTTGCAAGGAAAGGTTCCTGTAGCTGGTGGAGATGACAGGGAGCTTCTGACAATGATGCTTCTTAAATTTGGGGGCTGCCTGAAACACAGAAGTGGGGGGTCTGGAAATATGGATTGTAATCGGGCATCTTTTTGTAGTAAGGGTTGTAGTTTCCGTGCAGCTCTCCTTATATGTGAACAATATAAAGTCCCTCATTAGTAGTGAAACATTAATTCACGTCGCATGTTTAGACCATTTGGATGGCAGGTGTCTAGATTGAACATCCAATATGCTTCTCTGTCCAGGAGCCACTTTTTGGTATCTCCACCTCTTGGATTAGAAAGTATTCTCTCTATCCCGAAAACCTATAATGAGGAAATATCCCTACAGTGTTTCTGGATGAAATGCCTAGATGTATGGGAACCCTTATTATTAGGGGACTGTCTAGATACCCTATTGCAACCTCTTGTACAAACAGGACCTGGTTTTCTTAAAGATTCACGTGATGTGCTAAATCAGCTTTCTTCACTTTCATGGGCTCCTGAGTACATCTGGTTAAGTTGTGATGTGTAAAATGCCAAAAACCATTGTACAGTAAGAAATCCCATAAAGAATTACATAAGTTGCAAGATTCCCAATCCAGACTTTTGGAAAACTGGATGTGAACTCTTGTAGGGTTTGTAGTGTAAGCCATATACAAATATAGACTTGGCTTGAATGAAATGTTTGACCCCAATAAAATAGAAAAGCCTATTCTCCACTCCCGTGCCAACACCGTTTCAGCACTTGCTCTCCCCGGGTCTCCCAGGCGGTTGTTGTGGCGCCCTGTCAGCTCTGGCGTCATGTGTCACAACAACCGCACGGGAGCCCCGGGGAGAGTGAGTGCCAACACCGCGGGAATGGCGCCGGCACAATAGGTGAGTATAAACTTTTTTATCGGGGCCAAGCGTGGGGGATGACAATGAGTTGTAGTGGACAACTTTCTAAGATCCCATACACATTAAAGGTGGCCAAACCTACCAATTTTTGGGTGACTGACAATCTTTGGGTGATGGAGACCTCGTGCCTCTCCCGAACTGATGATGATATCAATTCCAAACCCTGGTCCTTTCTGTTCTACCAGGAGATAAGGTTTCTCCAGAAGTGTTGGCAGCAGCCTATTCCCCTTTTCATATTTAAAACACATCCATCTTCTGCCAAACCCAAAGTGTATGTGAACAGGGCATAGTTGTCAGCCTAACGAGCATTGGGTCAACTGTGTTCCAAGGTAAGCGGGCACATTTAGGAAGAACGGAGTAGAACTTTTAAAAACTTGACAGTAGACAATAGCTCTAGGACTTCTATATTCTGGCGTATTTTTCTTTTTACTCTTGGGGGTAAATTCTACTTCGTCCGCTCTTATTTTAGAGTAGCTTGGTTATGCATACACTTTATTGTTTTATGCCTCCTTAATAGTTAAGATCATTATTTATCTCCAGGTATACCATCATCAAGTTTTGAAAGAAAGTTCTTGAGTAATTATTGAAGCATTCACCCTGAGTTGTTTAAGGCCCTTTTGACATTCATTCGTATAGTGAAGACCGAGGAATCATTACTCTACAAAAATAGCTTCCCTAATGAGTGTTGGGTTTACTGGCTGCATACATTTAATGAGACAATGGAGACTTAATGGATTTCTCTGAGACGTGATAACCTGCGCCAACCTTGTGTACAATATGGTCAGCCCGGCTTCTCAGTCCATTACATGCAATGAAAGTGAAATAAAGTTTTACTTTACTCTCCGAGGTGCATTCGATGGAAGTAAAGGTGCACGCTCTTTGCTTTATATAAGTTCCAGACATTCGCATCACTAGACTGTGATTTACGTGCACTGTCCATATTAAAATTCAGTCTGCCTTTATCTAAATTTATAGATTTTTGTTTTTAATCTAAATTACTTCTAGTTAAGATCTTAAGCTTGAAGAATTGAGTTTTGATTGATGTGTGTTTCAGTGGACATTGTGCATTAAAGGCGAAATCCTGGCAGACCGACCCAATGAAGTAGATCTTTAGCCGGCACAGGCTCGGACACATTAGGACACGTCGGTGGTTTACATCAATAGACCTTGGACACTGAATGCACAGTTCAGCAATATGATCTTCTTTAACAAAAAACAAATTCATTGTGTTTTTGGTTTTTTTAATCACTTTCCTATTTTCTTTTGTGGTATTAGTTGCGAAATTCATCAAAATGGTGCACGCAACTCATGAATTTGGCGGAAAGTAAAAAATTGTCTTTTTTCTTGTCTTGAACTGTTTCGCCCTTCGGGACCAAAAGTTGCCCAAAACGCTGCAAAATTTTGACATACTCAAAAATAAACCAAAGGGGAACTGGAGTCACATTTGGCCAAGTTTTGCGACTTTTTTAATAAGTTGCACCTGATAAATAAGGTGAAAACATCTAGAATCTGCCCAAACAGTGGGAAAAAAAAACACAAAACGAGCAAGCACATGTAAAATATACTTACAAAAAAGGGGCTGATTAGAATAATGAATAGGGTGCAAAAAAAAAAAATGCATAAAACAACAAAAAACAGGCGATTAGGGATGAGCGAACCCGTAGAAGTTCGAGTTCGGGTTGTGGTACCCAAGCCGAACTTTAGTCCAAAGTTCGGTTCTTGTACCAGAACTGTACCCGAGCTTGAACCAGAACCGGAATCCAATTGGAAACAATAAGCACCCGGACTCTGGAGCTGCATAATTCACTCTCTCCCTGGACTTCCCCTGGAACTCCGAACTTTGCAGTGTACTTCCGGGAGAAGTCCATGTTTGATGTTTAGCACCAGACACTAACTGTCCGGTACGAACCCTGAACTTTTACATTCGCCTTCTCTCATCTCTAGTGATGATGAATGGGGGCCAAGATCTATCTCACTACTAATTATTGTGAGACCCTCAGAAAATTGTCAAATGGGGCTAAAAAGTAATTTCTATGAATGTTAAATGTACCTTGTTGGCTCTAAATGACCATCTTATAGCTTAGTCTGGTAGTAAATAAGTAATTAAATGTCTAAACAGCAGATGATCCAAAACTCAGCCTGTTTTTATTTTTGTATCTGCATGTTATCTTTTAATACAGAGCCCCAAATCCCCTCCATAAATCAAAAAAAAAAAATCTTGGAATTTTCACATTGCGCACTAGGCCCAATACTAGACTCATACTTCCTATTTTATACAGATAATTATACAGCAGTCTCATTATCACAGACAGGATTACAATGAAAATACAAATTAAATAATATAGGAAATGATGGTCACAGCTCACCTCCTTCCACTCACTGCACAAGGACCTTTGCTCATATAAATGAGCGGAAAATACATATACGCAAATGAAGGGTGGTCTATTGGCAACTGAAAAGAACCAGCACCTGAAGTATAGACCAAACACTAGGAGTGTTGAGTGTAAACAATGTAAAATCTGTATTTTCATTGTAATCCTGTCTGTGATGATAATGAGACTGCTGTATAAAATAGGAAGTATGAGTCTAGTACTAGACCCAGTGGTCAGGGTCAAAATTGCAAACATTTTTTTTTTTTTTTTTTTTAATATGTAAAATAAAAATACATTTGATATGAAAATCTGATTTAACAATAGGTCATTTTCTGATCTTACATTCCCTTTAATTCTGTATCAGTGACTGATTGGATTAAAACCCCATTAAAAAGCAGGGGTTTAGTAAGGTCATTTAATTAATGAGCAACCATTATATGAATATATCTGTTTGGCGCATGCATCGCGGTCTGTAGCAGGCGCTCGTATCCAGTGAACACCACGATTTAGTATAACGTTGGTTCTCTTTTTAGATTTGTAAAGATATATTTCACCGGGTTATGTATTAGCACCGAGCGATGGGAGGAAAACGACGAGTTGGATGAAGTTAAATTGATACATTCCCATTTGTGCTTTGCAATATAAGAATCTTTTTCTCTGTTATTGCCAGGCTCAACACCTGTCTTGCAAAAGGAGATCATCAAATCAAGTACTGAATGGAGATATAAAAAATCAATTTGACCCATCTACCCTGCACACTGTCTGTTTTCTCTCGCTATTCATTTTTTAGATGTAGAAAGAAAGCCCAGAGAGCACCTCTACCTGCCATGTTTTTACATCGCTTCTATGAGCAATGGTCAGCCTAGCAGATATTAGGTGGCTTTTATATATCACTTGGCTCCACTGAAGGTCATAGAATACATTATCCATACATTCCTCAACATTAGCGCCTTCACGCCATGGTCATTATCCGTTTTTTTTTTCATTTTTCTATCCCCTTCTTCCAAGAGCCATAACTTTTTTTTATTTTTCCATCAATATAGCTGAATGAGGGCTTTTTTTTTTTTTTTTGCAGGACGAGTTGTACTTTTGAATGTCACCATTGATTTTACCATATAGTGCACTGGAAAACGGTGGAAAAATTCCAAGTGCGGTGAAATTGCAAAAAAAAAAGTAAAATTCCTCAATTGTTATATAGATTTTTTTTTTATTTACCATGTTCACTATATGGTAAAACTGATCTGGTAATATGATTCTCCAGGTTATTACGAGTACGCAGATACCAAACATGTATAGTTTTTATTTAAGGAGTGAAAAAAAAATCCAAAATTTGTATGAAGAAAAAAAAAAAAAAAAGTTTTTATGTTTGTCGCGAGACTTGTAGCGTTTTAATTTTTCAGGATCTGGGGTTGGGTGAGGGCTTATTTTTTTGAGCCTTGAGCTCATGTTTTTATTGATACCATTTTGGGGTAGATACGATATTTTGATCACCTCTTAATGCATTTTATTGCAATGTTGCGGCGGCCAAAAAACCATAATTCTGGATTTTTGATTTTTTTATCGTTTCTCCGTTTACTGATCTGATTGTTTTATTTTATATTTTAATAGATCAGACATTTCTGAACGCAGCTGTACCAAATATGTGTAATTTCTTTTATTGTTTTACTTTCAATGGGGAAAAAGGGGGGTGGATTTGAACTGTTGTGTTTTTTGTTTTGTTTTTTTGTATTTTTTAATAACTTTTTTTTTCACTTTATGTAATAGTTCCCTTAGGCGACTTGAAGCTGCGATCATTCGATCTCCTGTGCTACACATAGCAGTGCTTCAGCTGTGGATCCCAGTGGTCAGACCCCTCACCAATTATAGACTTATCCTATAGATATATGACGCGCCCCTGGGCCTGTGTCGCGCTGCGTTGCGCATGCGGGAGCCTACCCGGAGCCGGATCAGTGGAGGGCTGCAGTCTCGTGGCGGTGACCCGGTCCGTGCCCAGGGAGTCAAACTAGACGGCAGTCTATTAGTAGTAAATAGTTGATGACTACGCCACCCGTTGAGTGCAGCCAGGGAGCTGCTGCTGCAGGGCAGACCGCTGAGGCCGGTGGTAGGATTGTGCAGCGTGATAGTATAACCCCCAACGGGAGGGGTATGGCCTCAGGGCAGCCGACGTGGATGATGGGGGTAGCAGGAACCACTCAGAGACGGTACGGTGTAGTTCAGGGTCTTTACTGGTAACAACAATAGACCCTCCCGGAGTACTTGCTAGCAAACGGGGCCTGGTCAGTCTTTGAGCAGATGGGATCTCCCCTGGCCAGGCGTAGTTGTAGGCCTCACAATCTGACTGTACTCTTCTGGCTACCTTGCTAGAAGCTGATGTAAGTAGCCCACGTCCCTGAGTGTACCGTGTGGTGCTCACCCGTATGGCCGGTGACTCGGGGCCTTCTAATGGCTTCCGCTCCACGATGGCGGTGCTGGTCCCACGCGTGTGACCGTGCCTTCGGGCTTCTGGGCCAGAGGACCTGAAATCCCCTGCCTGACGGATTCTGCTGCTGGGTAGAAGTTAGTCCCCACAGCCTCGGACTCCGGGTCCGGTAAAGAATCTTCTTAGTCAGGGCGAGCGCTGCAGCTGCCAGCCCCTGACTCCTTGGAACTCTCCTGTTTCCTATGCTGCTTCTTGTCTCCACTCTCCTTGTCTGACTCACCCTGCCTCAGCCCCGGGTTTATACAGGGGAAGTTCTTCCCCTCCCAAGACTGGGCAGGAGGTGTGGCATGCACAGGATCCCTGACCAAAGGACCTCCCACCTGCTCTCAGACATAACATTACATTACTGTGGAAAACCAGACCCCTGGGGTGCCACATTCCCCCCTAGTGAAATTTAGTACTCCGGGACTAAACACATTTAGAAAAACATAACAAAGTATAACAATAACAACACAATAAGAAAAACACATAAGATGGTTGCGGCGTGTCCGCAACCGGGTGCAGTCTTTGAAGAAAAGCAAAGGTGTCCATTTCACCAACACAGGGAGACGTAACCAGGTAGGGGTCTGTCCTACCCCGAGTCCTTAACAGTCTCTAGTCCATCCTGGGTTACGCTCCAACTATATACAAGGATTCCCGGTAAATCCACCAAGGTTTCCTAAAAACAACTGGAAACACAAAATTATTCACAAGCAACAATACACAGAAAAACATAAATAAAACAATTTATACACTTTAAATTCTCCAGCGTGCGGGTAACTGGCCTCTAGTGGCCCGAGTGGACCTACGGAGCTGACTGTCTGGCCCTGAACTACAGGGTGTAGGAGCTGTCAAGGGTAAACTGGGCAGCTGTCTACCGGCTCTTTGTCTCACTAGGGGTACGGCAGGCTCACTATAAGCAGAGGGTTGATTCTCCTGTTCTGCTTGTGTGGAGTCTTCTGCCTCCTGGACCGGCTGTTCTTCCAGCTCTACCCGTTGCTCCGTAGGTTCTTGGGATGATGGTTGGAGGAAGGTGAGTACGGGTACCACAACTGCACCATTGACTTGAGTCCAAGACTGAGGGAAGTCCCCGAGCACGGTACTAACCATATCTTCCCTTTCTTCCACGGGTCGATGGTCTTCTTGTTCCTCTTCAGGGTTCCTCAGTTGTTCGGGACACTTCTTCAGGTGGTCCCGGGATACAATGGCTGTGGTTTCCCCTCCGTCTTTACTGATGGTACAGACCTTCGGGTTCTCGTGGCTTGAGGGCAGTACGGTGTACGGGTCCTCCTCCCACTGGTCATCCAACTTGTGGAGCCGTCTTTTCCTCTTCAAGACCTGCTCTCCGGGTACCAGGGGAACAGCGGGAGCATACTGGTTGTAAGTCTTCTCTTGTCTTTCCCTAGCCTGACAGAGACTTCGCTCCACGCTCTCTTGTACTCTCCGGTACTGCTGCTGCCTCTCTGTGTCCCAGTCTGTTTCTGGTGAAGTGTCCTCAGGTGTCAGGACTCCCATTTCCAGGTCAACAGGTAACTTACCAGGTCTCGCCCTCATTAGGTAAGCCGGGGTACAGTTGGTGGAACCTACCGGGATGTGGTTGTATAGGTCCACCAGATCGGGCAACTTCTCAGGCCACAGACTGCGTTCTTCCAGGGGCAATGTTTTTAGCAGATCCATTACCACCTGGTTCATTTTTTCACAAAGTCCATTAGTTTGCGGATGGTAGGGTGTCGTCCTTATCTTCCGGCAGCCATACAGATTGCAGAATTCCTGGAAGACCTCCGCTTCAAAGGCAGGTCCCTGGTCCGTCAGCACTTGGTCCGGGTACCCGTGTGGACGGCAGAAGTGCTGCTGGAAGGCTCTAGCTGCTGTTTGAGCCGTTAAGTCCTTGACGGGGACGACAACCATGAACCGGGAGTAATGATCCACGATGGTTAACGCGTAGCCGTAGCCACTTCTGCTTGGGGTCAGTTTTACATGATCCAAGGCTACCAGTTCCAACGGTTGCCGGGTGACGATGGACTGCAGGGGAGTCTTCTGGCTGGCCCGGTCCTTCCTTCTCAGATTGCACGGGCCACAGTCTCTGCACCACTTCTCGATGGTTCCCCTCATGCCTACCCAGTGGAACCGCTCGCGCAGCAGGAACTCCAGCTTTTTCCACCCGAAGTGTCCAGCTCCGTCGTGGTATGCCTCCATCACCATGGCTGCGTCTCTTCGTGGCACCACTACTTGCCAGAGTAGTTCATGCGTCCGGGAGTTGACCATTCTGCGGCACAACTTCCCCTTGTAAAGGAATAGTCGACTCTTCTCCGCCCATAGTTGTTTGGCTTCCTCCGGAGCGTCTGGTTCAAGTCGAGCCTCCGGCCGAGTCAGCATCTCCTTCACCAGTCGGACGGCAGGGTCGCTGTCTTGCGTTTCCGCCCAGTTGTAGTGGGGTAAGGGGTTCAACGTAGCAGCCTGTTTACCCCTTACCCGGTGGGAATACTGGATAGTCCCATGACGGTGGAACGCAGGGAGTTCAACTTCTTCCAGTCCCTCCGGATCTTCTCCTTCGTCCGGCAGGTTGGGCATCCTGGACAGGGCATCCGCGTTAGTATTGGAGCGTCCTGCCCGGTATTTGATTGTGAACTCGTAGTTGGACAGACGGGCCATCCACCTCTGCTCCAGGGCACCGAGTCTTGCCGTGTCCAGGTGTATCAACGGGTTGTTATCCGTGTATACGGTGAACCGGGAAGAAGCGAGGTAATGCCTAAAGCGCTCGGTGACTGCCCATACCACGGCCAGGAACTCTAACTTAAATGAGCTGTAATTCTCGGGGTTCCTTTCGGTGGGTCGCAGTTTTCGGCTGGCATAGGAGATCACTCGTTCTCTCCCCTGCTGAATCTGGGATAGTACGGCTCCTAGCCCGATGTTACTGGCGTCGGTGTAGAGGATGAAGGGCTGGCTATAGTCTGGGTACGCCAAGATTTCATCCCCCGTGAGGGCCATCTTCAGCTGGCGGAAGGACTCTTCTTCTAGCTCTTCCCATTTGAAGGGCGGCTTCTGGTTCTTGGCCTTCCGGGACTGGCCTATCAGGAGGTCCTGCATAGGCGCTGCCTTTTTGGTGAAACCGGGAATAAACCTTCGGTAGTAGCCTACCAACCCTAGGAACTGCCGCACTTCTTTTACGCTGGAGGGGCTTGGCCATCCCTTAATTGCGGTGATCTTATCGGGGTCGGGAGCCACTCCGTCAGCGCTCACCACGTGTCCCAGGTATTGCACCTTTGGTTTCAGGAGGTGACACTTGGAGGGTTTCACCTTTAGGCCGTAACTCGCCAGAGCTTCGAACACCTCCGCCAGGTGTTTCAGGTGGTCCTCATAAGTTTTGGAGTATACGATGACATCGTCCAGGTACAACAGGACCGTCTCGAAGTTTCTGTGGCCCAGACAGCACTCCATTAATCGTTGGAAGGTTCCTGGGGCGTTGCAGAGTCCGAATGGCATGCAGGTGAACTCACTAAGTCCCATCGGGGTGGTGAATGCGGTCTTCTCCCGGTCCGCCTCTGCTACAGGAACCTGCCAGTACCCGCTAGTGAGATCCAAGGTAGAGAAGAAGTTAGCAGATCTTAAAGCAGCCAATGACTCCTCTATCCTTGGTAAGGGGTACGCATCCTTGTGTGTGATACGGTTGATTTTCCGGTAATCTACACACATCCTCATGGTGTTGTCTTTCTTTTTGACTAAAACTAGTGGGGCTGCCCAGGGGCTACAGCTATCCCGGATTACCCCAGCCTCCTTCATGTCTCTAAGCATCCCCTTGGCGTGTTGGTAATGTGCAGGGGGTACGGGTCGATACCTCTCTTTTATGGGAGGATGATCTCCCGTGGGGATGCGGTGTTCTACCCCCTTGACTCGCCCGAAGTCTAACGGGTGTTTACTAAACACTCTCTCATACTCTTGAACCACCCGATAGACTCCTTGTTTCTGATGTGAGGGAGTGGAATCAGTACCCAAATGTAGTTGCTGACACCAGTCCTCCATGTCTTTCTTAGAGCCGTTACCTTCCTCCGGGTGAGATGGAGGCAAGGGTTCCACAGATTGTATAGAATTTTGATTAGTGGTATATAATTTGGCTAGCGTGGCATACCGGGGCAGGTACACTTCCCTCTCCCCGATATTTATTATGCGAATGGGCACCCTCCCATGGCGTACATTGACCACCCCCCGTGCTGTCAAAATGGTGGGCCTACTGTCTGAGTAAACTGGTTCTACCATTGCCTGGTAATCTCTTCCTCTCAGACCAATAGCTGCCCGGCACCAAATCATCATTTCACTTTTTGGGGGCATGGCAATAGGAAAAGGGTCACACATTCTTACGCTACCAATCTCACCGCCGGAGAGTTCCACTTGTTGCCGTTGCATCAGTGCCCGGATCTCTTTCTGGAGCACCCGCTGCTCGCCGGAGCTGGCGTTCTTGGCAACCTGCTGTAAAAGGAAAATCACCTCTGCAAGACAATTTTCAATTACGTTAGTTCCTAGAGTTATTTTTGGGTGACTCTCATGTTTATCAATATCTACAATGATCAGTCCCTGTGCGGCCAGTTCGACTCTACCGATTTTGAGGGCCACCTCCTTAAATCCGATCTGTGGCACGGGCTGGCCATTGCTAGCGATGATACTCAAGTCGTCGTCAGGGTAGTGGGTAATATCCGAGTCATTCCAGTACTGCTTGAAGAGCACGTACGGGATGGTGGTGACCTGTGACCCGGTATCCAGTAGGGCACTCATGGGAATGCCATCCAGTACCACAGGCAAGACTGGACGTCCTCCCACATATCTGTCGCGCCAGTTCGATGGGCCTGGTGATCTTTTTCCTGGGGGTTGGCCCTCTACCCCAGGTTGTGCCCGTTTAAAGAACAGTACCTTTCCATATGTCCGGGTTGATTGCAGCGGCGGCAGATGGGTCGTCCGTCCTCGCTGTATCGGTCACTGGGTCTTCCTCTGGCCGGTGGGGTCCTCCTTGGTCGACGCCACGGGATGTCCTCCGGTCCGGATGCCAGCTGGATCTTCCCTGGGGTGGAAACCTGTAAAGACTGCACAGTTCGGGTTAGCGCAGCAACGCTCTTAGCTAGCTCTTGGACCTGATGGTGTAGGTCTGGAGCCGGGTCATTGTCCAAAGCCTGCGCATCAGCTCCCACAGGCCCTGCTGACAAGGGCGCCGCCTCCTGGTAGTAAGTGGTAGTGGGGCGTCTGTGGGTCACAACGCCACCTGGTGCCGGTTCTCGGAGCACCCGGATGGCTCTGTCCTTGAACTGTGCAAAGTCCAGATGGGGATCCTGTAAGGCCATTGCCCGCAACTGGGTTCGGTGGGCATTGCAATATAAACCCTCTATAAATTGTTCAGTCAACAGCCTGTCCTCGTTTCCCACCCCATCAGGGTCGGTCTGCTTTATGGCCCTCTGGGCCTCTTGTAGGTTTAGTGCATAGTCCCTTATACTCTCATGCGCTCGCTGCTTGCACCCGTAGAATCTAAGCTTAATCTCGGCTGAGGTGCGGGTATCAAAGGTGTCCTTCAGCCGGGTTAGTATCCCTGCGACAGTCTTCCTCCCAGGTGGCCAGGATTTTACTTCCCTTTTGGCTGCCCCGGTTAGTTGGGCCACCAGGATGCTCACTTTTTGCTCTTCTGTGAGGGGGTACACCTGGAAGAGGCTATCCAGCTTTTCTCTAAAGTCATGCAGGGTATGTGACTCCCCTGAGTACTGGGGTAGCCAAGCTGCTCCCGGGATATAGGGCATGGTGAAGGGCATAACTGCAGCAGCGGTAGCGCTGGCGGGGGTTGGGGCAGTGAAGCTCTCCTCCGTATCCGACATCTTCCTCCCCCCTAGTGGACCGTGGCCTACCTTGCGATGATCCTCTTCCGTAGGCCGCGGCTCCGCAGTGGATCGTCAGGGTTGAGGACCTTCCGTCGCGCTCCTGTGACGTCGGCGTCTGCTGGGCTCCTTCCAGGACCTTACGCAACGTCCGGACGTGAGGCGGGGCTTCAGTTCTCGCGCGCTTTCGGAGTCCACGCCCCACTTCTTCCCGCGCGGCGTCCCCAAGATGGCGTCCAACGGCGGGAAAACTCCACGGATGGCGGGAAGAAGGCCGAAGATGGCGCCGGATGGCGGGAAACTTCACCGGATAGCGGGAATCTTCACCACTGGTAAGTTTGAACAGTCTTTGCTTTTCAGGCACGCAGTACCCGGTGGTTGCGGGCACGAGATCCTGCCGACTACGCCAAAGTTGACGCGCCCCTGGGCCTGTGTCGCGCTGCGTTGCGCATGCGGGAGCCTACCCGGAGCCGGATCAGTGGAGGGCTGCAGTCTCGTGGCGGTGACCCGGTCCGTGCCCAGGGAGTCAAACTAGACGGCAGTCTATTAGTAGTAAATAGTTGATGACTACGCCACCCGTTGAGTGCAGCCAGGGAGCTGCTGCTGCAGGGCAGACCGCTGAGGCCGGTGGTAGGATTGTGCAGCGTGATAGTATAACCCCCAACGGGAGGGGTATGGCCTCAGGGCAGCCGACGTGGATGATGGGGGTAGCAGGAACCACTCAGAGACGGTACGGTGTAGTTCAGGGTCTTTACTGGTAACAACAATAGACCCTCCCGGAGTACTTGCTAGCAAACGGGGCCTGGTCAGTCTTTGAGCAGATGGGATCTCCCCTGGCCAGGCGTAGTTGTAGGCCTCACAATCTGACTGTACTCTTCTGGCTACCTTGCTAGAAGCTGATGTAAGTAGCCCACGTCCCTGAGTGTACCGTGTGGTGCTCACCCGTATGGCCGGTGACTCGGGGCCTTCTAATGGCTTCCGCTCCACGATGGCGGTGCTGGTCCCACGCGTGTGACCGTGCCTTCGGGCTTCTGGGCCAGAGGACCTGAAATCCCCTGCCTGACGGATTCTGCTGCTGGGTAGAAGTTAGTCCCCACAGCCTCGGACTCCGGGTCCGGTAAAGAATCTTCTTAGTCAGGGCGAGCGCTGCAGCTGCCAGCCCCTGACTCCTTGGAACTCTCCTGTTTCCTATGCTGCTTCTTGTCTCCACTCTCCTTGTCTGACTCACCCTGCCTCAGCCCCGGGTTTATACAGGGGAAGTTCTTCCCCTCCCAAGACTGGGCAGGAGGTGTGGCATGCACAGGATCCCTGACCAAAGGACCTCCCACCTGCTCTCAGACATAACATTACATTACTGTGGAAAACCAGACCCCTGGGGTGCCACATATACATTAAATGTATATCATTTATGCAATGGAAAGCTTCTTTAGTATTTACAATAGATGACTCATTTTATTTATTTTAATCATCTGACAATAGATCATTGGTCTATTTTGAAACATTAAGAATGTAAATGGACCATTCACTTTTGCAGTGCTCATTCCATTCTGTCTTTCATGATTAAAATGGAACTAAACTTTCAACGAACTTTGCATAAATCAATAGTGCAGATGAATATAAGGAACTTTGTAATCTATCTTATCAGAGATGTCAGCTTCCTTCTTCACTTATCAGCCATTTCTTCCCCTCCCACCTTCCTCCTTCACCCTCTCTGAAAAAACAGCTGAAATCCATCCTACTCAGACAAGCCAAACTGCAGCCTCTACATAGAAGGGATAAGATTGAGGAGTGAGGAGCAGGGAGAGGAAACAGGCAGAAGGAAACATAGGATTGTGGTGAACTTTCTAACAAGTCTTTTACCTCACCACAGAGCTGCTTAACATCTAGACAACTCAGCTCTGCTGGATAATATTGTCTATGCTGCTGCCTTCCTTATGTGCTGTGCTATTTATGGATGAGATCACTGAAGCCCATCTCCTCCTCCCAGCGGATTGCAAATTACAGTTAGATCATACAGAGATGAAATTGTAGGACTTTCATCCGTAAACTTAATCTTTTTATTAGAAATTCATTGAAAAACAGGAGGATCCATCATGAGGATAAAACCTTACTCGTTTCTGGCGTACACTACGCCCTTAGTCATAGGAATGGCTATGTTTGCTGGATTGTAAAGGTTGCTTCATAAGGACAACTTCTTCCTCTAAATCAGATAGTCTAGCGATCGGTTGTTCATCAGATGCTGCTGCTCAAAACCCTGAAGATCAAGTATAAAAGGGCTTTAGATGAGGTTATTACTGAAATGAATATCACTTGCTAAAAATAGTTTGAATATGAAAGTTCCACCATTGTCAGTAACAGTCTCGGCTCCTGATCCTCTACTTTTGCATTTGCTTTGCACAGGAGAGCATTTCCTTTCCTCCTTATCCCCATGTGAGCATGTGAATAAGAGGACTGGCTGACCTGTCTCATTTCAATAATTAAGCAAGCCCTTTACTGTAGTATACAACAGCTGCAGGCTTATGCTGAAAGGACTTTCTTGAGCAGATGGCATGTTGTTAACTGTTAGAGCTTGTTTATATGTGTTTTTCTTGACTGTACAGTATGACCTCTCTGTTTTGTTTATGCCACTTGTACCCTGTATCCTCAATGTTATGATGTTGCAGATAATGGTATGTTGCAATTAAAACCGTTTATTGTCCCACAATGAGCACTAATGATTCTGCTAAAATCTGCAACATCCTTTGTTTGACCAGTCACTCAATGATTCCTCTGCTCAGTGAGTGACTGTTTTTCTGCCTTATTAAATCTGGGTCATACCGAGTTGTTTGTGTTTTGATTGACAGCTCTACTGTCCAGTCTTGTGATGGGTGTGCTGAGCTGTCGGCACTTTGATTGACAGCTCTGTCATCCAATCTGTGACTGGGAAGTGCTGGGTTATCTCCAGGTGTTCTCTGTTCTAAAGATTGCCCAGCTACTTAACTGAGCTGTCTACCTCTGATCCCTGCCCGACGCAGATTGTGCTTCCTGATTCTGTTGTGTTGAGTTCTGATCTTCCTCTGCCTGACCCTTTGGACCGTGTTCTGACTATCACTTTGTCTTGTCCTTTTGCTTTGATCTGCTATCTCCTGGTATTTTGACCTCGGACCGTGACCCAACTTGTGCCTTTGTCTTTCACCTTGGTTTTCTACATGCTCTCTTGGTACTGACCCCAGAACATCTGACTTCTCTGCCTCACGGTCTGTCCGTGAGTAGTGACTAGCGTCACACTTGGTCTATGTATTGACCATGGACTAATTTAACTATTCAAATGAAACAAATCAGCCAGCCCCCTTCATACACATCACCCATACAAGAAATACTTTTTATCTAGTTGGATGGCTCCTTTAACAAAGAGAGAAGCCATTGAAATGAATCATAAAGATGGACTATCTATTTCAAAGGAGTCCAGACCTCTTGATGAGACGACCCACATGATTATCTCTCCATAAAATGATTGAAGAGAATTGCTCCTTTAGTATAGATAGCAGCTTTCAGGTGAGAAGAAGCAAATACTCTCTCACTACCTCCTAGACACAAGGTCAAATCAGTTGGAAAATAATAAAAACTTTTAGAGTCGACACAAACTGAATTACCACCGTTAATACGTAACCCCATGTGCTAATCTCTCTAGAGCTCTGTATTCTTTCCTTGGTTGACCAGATATTGATAGGTCACATGGAAAATCAGCAGAAAATCTCTTATTGATTTCCCCAGTGATGCATTTCATTGGAGTTGTTTGTAACATATACTTTTACCCTAAATTTCTGTAATTGGTGTTTTCTAATATATTGGGGCCGTGTACTCGGACCAATAACATAATCAATATTAACATTGACCCATGTAAAGAATGTCAATTGAGTCTTCAGCGGGTTGGTGACGTGTATGTAAAGAAACTGGAAGAACAACAGGAAGGTAGAGATTCACAAACAGAGATGGGTTGGAGACTAGACAACTCATTCCTCAAAAGACGCTAATCCATTCATCTGATGTCCATATCGAAAGCCATTGTTGTATCCAGCTGAATCATGGCTGGTCTTCAGGATCCGTGAAGATCAGCTATGATTCAGTTGGATACAAAAATGGCTTTCAATTGTGGTTAAAACTGAAATGAATGCAACTTACTAATAGTTATCAATTATCAAACCTCCACCACTATCAGCGATGGTCCTGGAAGCTCCAGCTTCATGTTTGCTTTATAAAGAAGAGACCTTCCTTCCTATTCCTATATTGGGATATGGTGCAGTGTGACGGCTTATGTTTTGCGCCCTGAGCTGACGTTTTTACTGATACCATTTTGGGGTAGATACGTTGTTTTGATCGCCTCTTATTGCATTTTATCGAATTGTTGCGGTAGCCAAAAAAACCCCGTAATTTTGGCATTTTGATTAATTTTCTTGTTACACCATTTACCAATCCAATTAATTATATATTTTGATAGATTGGACTTTTATGAACGCAGCGATGCCAAATGTGTATTTTTTATAATTGCTTTATCTTTAATGAGGCAAAAGGGGGTGATTGAACTTTTAGATTTTTTTTAAAACATTTATTTTCCCTTTTTACTGTATTTATTAGTCCCCTTTGGGGATTTGAAGCTGTGATGGTCTAATTGTTTGTGCTATGTATAGCGAAAATCACGGTCTCCTATGAACGCAAGCTACAGGCTAGATTTCACAAGAAAATCATCATGCACGGAGGTCTTCAGCTGTTGATCGCGTTTTTTGACACTGCATTTTGTTGTCTCTGGTGTTTCATGCTTTAAATAAAACTGCATTGTTTTTGATACTCCTGTTTTTTTGCTTTGACAAAAGTTTATTCTTGGGTGCGGATTACATGCGCTTTTGATGTGTTTCTGCCGCGGAAATGCACTAAATGTGTGTTTTTCTGCTGCTGATGTGATTTCTATAAATCCCATCCACTTTAATAGAACTGTAAGACACTGCGTTTTTCACGCAGCATCAAAAATGCATCAAATATAGCCCCAGTCCCCTGAGGAAACCTGTATAGGCGAAACTCGTTGGGGAGGTTATGTGTTGATTTTAGATAGCTTTATTGATATCTGTGCACCTAATGAAAGCTAGTGATTCAAATTATGCTGTGTTAATCCATGGGCTGCAGCCATGGTATACCTAGGACAATATGCATCCTCTAGTGCAAATAGATTAACAGAAAAATGGATAAATGTATGAGTCAAATACAGGAGGAAAAATACAGTTTCAGCATTATAATTTTACGAATCTACCATTTTTAAAGAGCATAATAAAAGTTCATTTTTAATATCCTTTAATTGGGTCTATTTACCCTCTGGGTAATTTGGTAGTAGGAATATTTCATCCCAAAAGGGGTGTGTACACATTTAAGGTTATTTAAAAATGCACCAAAAGCTCATCGTGGGAATGTCGTCTTAGGCTATGTTCACACACGTTGGGTTTTTCAGCGTATTTTTGCTGCATATTTTTATGCAAATTTTCAGCTGCGTTTTGCAGTACCAGCAAAGTCTATGAGAAACCAGAATTCTCTGTTCACACATCATGGTTTTTTTTTCCGCTGCGTATTTTGTGCCTTGGTTGGGTTTTTGGAAGATAGAGCATGTCACGTCTTTCATTGTTTTTACAGTGTTTATTCGCCCATAGGAAGTAATGGGGTGGTGGAAAAAAAGCTTAAAAAACGCACAAAAAACACAGGTAAATTTTTTTCACTGTTTTTGATGGCAGAATAGAATGTTTTTTTTTTTTCACAGAACTTTATGAACATGTATAAATAGAGACAGTGAAAAAAAACGCATCAAAAAACGAAGCAAAACCTGCATTTTTGACGCAGCTGGAGCAGTTTTGCTCCAGATTTCTGGCGTAAAAAAACCCACAACATGTGGGAACAAAGCCTTAAAGTTTGGAAATAGAGCGCTAATCTGGAGCTTGGTTACTCCCCATTGAAATGAACCTGGTAAAAGCCTATTCTACTTTAGTAATTGCAATATTGCAGTATATCTCAGTATATAGCAGGCAAGATGAATTTGTATTTGACCCTAACGGACCACCAGGATAGTATTCCTAAGTGGCCCATGCATTATTTTTTGTTACTTCCTCGAGCTCTAAAAATTTGCACTTTATGACATAATCACATATTCCTCAAAGGACACCCCAAGCCCAAATCTGCATCAGGGTCCCTTGTATGTAGGTTATTAGCCCCCCAGCGAGGACCATCAAACGGCAAGTTTGTGTTTGGAGCCTGTAGGCTGATCGTACAATAGAAAACACTGCATCGAGTGCAGGCAGCGCTTCCCCAGATACTTCACATGTATTTAATTTATGTGACTGACTGTGCTGGAGTAAAGAAAAGAGGCAAGGAGGAGGCATTTAATAGTATCATATCCCAATGTCCTCCGCAGGTTTAATTAGAAAACGCTACAACTGCAGCGAGGAAAGAAATCACATTGCTTCTCCCTTATTTCTCCTCCTCCGCTTGGAATTGCCACAAGCTAATTGGGTCCACAGTAGCCAATTTCTGAGCTAATTAGGGTTAATTGGATTTGCCTGTGCCTGGCTTTTTGCAACATTACCTCAACTAACCAGGTCTATGGATCAGAAGACCCTTCTCACTTCATGCACATGCTTAGTGCGTTGTCTCCATGCTCCAGCCTACACGTTGCTTGTTTCCATGGCTGTTGGTAGTGCACATCACTTTGCTGACTTTGTACAGCATTTCTGCAAATTACTTGCCCTTTGGGGATTCTGCTGATCTTTTACAATTTGTCCAGTGAGCATAATTTACGGTAAAAGACATTTTAGTCTTGCAAATCTCATATAATCAGGAGTGCTGAATGCATGAGATGTGGGCAATGTGACATTTCTCATGTTGACCCTTGGTCCCTCAGGGGCACCGTTCTATGACACTAAGTGTCAGCACTTCATAGAAGTGTTCATGCCATAAAATATTAGATGATGATATGGTGAATTCTGCTCATGCACATCATACATGTCTCTCTGGAGGGCCCCGTATAACGTTAATACCAGCCCAGATGTAATTGGGACAAATTAACCTACTTAACGAGGACTTGTTCTTTCTCTTGACTTGTCTGTTTTAGTAAAGTCTTGTCTTCCGCTTGATAATTCTCTCTTAGAACTTTGTATTGAACTGTCCCTCTGTTAGTCCTCCTGGAAATGAATGAATACGTTGACATCTATTGAGTGTTACTAGTCCACTTGTCTGTTAGTTGCATTCCTATATGGTCTGACACTGCCATTTAGTTATGAAGAGTTGTAGATGACTTTCCTCCATAAGATAACATCTCATTAGTTGGTTTGAATACCAACATCTGGTTTCCAAGATATATCCATCCACATTGTAGATCTTATTGATTTTACACCAGCTGTACTTTTAATTATTAAGTCTGAGTGCAATCTTTTTGTAAAAGATGTTTTAGAAAAAAGTTTTACTAGGACATGATGGGTTTGTGCTGCGCGAAATGTGATACCAAAAATTGTTAGATCAAAAACTGCTGGTCTTCTTTTGAGGCCAAGCACTTCCACTCCCTGTTCTCTGCCTCTCCACTCTTCCTCCTCTGCCTCTCCCCTTTTTGTTCTCTGCCTCTTCACTTCTCGTCCCCTGACTCTCCACTCTGCTCCCCCTGCCTCTCCCCTTCGCGTTCTCTGCCTCTCCCCTTCCCGTTCTCTGCCTCTCCCCTTCCCGTTCTCTGCCTCTCCCCTTCCCGTTCTCTGCCTCTCCCCTTCCCGTTCTCTGCCTCTCCCCTTCCCATTCTCTGCCTCTCCATTTCTCTTTCTCTGCCTCTTCACTTCTCGCCCCCTGCCTCTTCACTTCTCGCCCCCTGCCTCTTCACTTCTCGCCCCCTGCCTCTCCACTCTGCGTCCCCTGCCTCTCCACTCTGCGTCCCCTGCCTCTCCACTCTGCGTCCCCTGCCTCTCCACTCTGCGTCCCCTGCCTCTCCACTCTGCGTCCCCTGCCTCTCCACTCTGCGTCCCCTGCCTCTCCACTCTGCGTCCCCTGCCTCTCCACTCTGCGTCCCCTGCCTCTCCACCCTGCGTCCCCTGCCTCTCCACCCTGCGTCTCCTGCCTCTCCACCCTGCGTCCAAGCCTCTCCACCCTGCGTCCCCTGCCTCTCCACCCTGCGTCCCCTGCCTCTCCACCCTGCGTCCCCTGCCTCTCCACCCTGCGTCCCCTGCCTCTCCACCCTGCGTCCCCTGCCTCTCCACCCTGCGTCCCCTGCCTCTCCACCCTGCGTCCCCTGCCTCTCCACCCTGCGTCCCCTGCCTCTCCACCCTGCGTCCCCTGCCTCTCCACCCTGCGTCCCCTGCCTCTCCACCCTGCGTCCCCTGCCTCTCCACCCTGCGTCCCCTGACTCTCCACCCTGCGTCCCCTGCCTCTCCACCCTGCGTCCCCTGCCTCTCCACCCTGCGTCCCCTGCCTCTCGACCCTGCGTCCCCTGCCTCTCCACCCTGCGTCCCCTGCCTCTCCACCCTGCGTCCCCTGCCTATCCACCCTGCGTCCCCTGCCTCTCCACCCTGCGTCCCCTGCCTCTCCACCCTGCGTCCCCTGCCTCTCCACCCTGCGTCCCCTGCCTCTCCACCCTGCGTCCCCTGCCTCTCCACCCTGCGTCCCCTGCCTCTCCACCCTGCGCCCCCTGCCTCTCCACCCTGCGCCCCCTGCCTCTCCACTTATCGCCCCCTGCCTCTCCACCCTGCGCCCCCTGCCTCTCCACCCTGCGCCCTCTGCCTCTCCACCCTGCGCCCCCTGCCTCTCCACCCTGCGTCCCCTGCCTCTCCACCCTGCGTCCCCTGCCTCTCCACCCTGCGTCCCCTGCCTCTCCACCCTGCGTCTCCTGCCTCTCCACCCTGCGTCTCCTGCCTCTCCACCCTGCGTCTCCTGCCTCTCCACCCTGCGTCTCCTGCCTCTCCACCCTGCGTCTCCTGCCTCTCCACCCTGCGTCTCCTGCCTCTCCACCCTGCGTCTCCTGCCTCTCCACCCTGCGTCTCCTGCCTCTCCACCCTGCGTCTCCTGCCTCTCCACCCTGCGTCTCCTGCCTCTCCACCCTGCGTCTCCTGCCTCTCCACCCTGCGTCTCCTGCCTCTCCACCCTGCGTCTCCTGCCTCTCCACCCTGCGTCTCCTGCCTCTCCACCCTGCGTCTCCTGCCTCTCCACCCTGCGTCTCCTGCCTCTCCACCCTGCGTCCCCTGCCTCTCCACCCTGCGTCCCCTGCCTCTCCACTTCTCGCCCCCTGCCTCTCCACTTCTCGCCCCCTGCCTCTCCACTTCTCGCCCCCTGCCTCTCCACTTCTCGCCCCCTGCCTCTCCACTTCTCGCCCCCTGCCTCTCCACTTCTCGCCCCCTGCCTCTCCACTTCTCGCCCCCTGCCTCTCCACTTCTCGCCCCCTGCCTCTCCACCCTGCGTCCCCTGCCTCTCCACCCTGCGTCCCCTGCCTCTCCACCCTGCGTCCCCTGCCTCTTCCCCCTGCGTCCCCTGCCTCTTCCCCCTGCGTCCCCTGCCTCTTCCCCCTGCGTCCCCTGCCTCTTCCCCCTGCGTCCCCTGCCTCTCCACCCTGCGTCCCCTGCCTCTCCACCCTGCGTCCCCTGCCTCTCCACCCTGCGTCCCTTGCCTCTCCACCCTGCGTCCCTTGCCTCTCCACCCTGCGTCCCTTGCCTCTCCACCCTGCGTCCCTTGCCTCTCCACCCTGCGTCCCTTGCCTCTCCACCCTGCGTCCCTTGCCTCTCCACCCTGCGTCCCTTGCCTCTCCACCCTGCGTCCCTTGCCTCTCCACCCTGCGTCCCTTGCCTCTCCACCCTGCGTCCCTTGCCTCTCCACCCTGCGTCCCTTGCCTCTCCACCCTGCGTCCCTTGCCTCTCCACCCTGCGCCCCTTGCCTCTCCACCCTGCGCCCCTTGCCTCTCCACCCTGCGTCCCCTGCCTCTCCACTTTGCTCCCCCTGCCTCTCCCCTTCACGTTCTGCCTCTTCACTTCTCGCCCCCTGCCTCTCCACTTCTCGCCCCCTGCCTCTCCACTTCTCGCCCCCTGCCTCTCCACCCTGCGCCCCCTGCCTCTCCACCCTGCGTCCCCTGCCTCTCCACCCTGCGTCCCCTGCCTCTCCACTTCGCGCCCCCAGCCTCACCACTTCGCTCCCCCTGCCTCTCCACTTCGCGCCCCCTGCCTCTCCACTTCGCGCCCCCTGCCTCTCCACCCTGCGTCCCCTGCCTCTCCACCCTGCGTCCCCTGCCTCTCCACCCTGCGTCCCCTGCCTCTCCACCCTGCGTCCCCTGCCTCTCCACCCTGCGTCCCCTGCCTCTCCACCCTGCGTCCCCTGCCTCTCCACCCTGCGTCCCCTGCCTCTCCACCCTGCGCCCCCTGCCTCTCCACTTCTCGCCCCCTGCCTCTCCACCCTGCGCCCCCTGCCTCTCCACCCTGCGCCCCCTGCCTCTCCACCCTGCGCCCCCTGCCTCTCCACCCTGCGCCCTCTGCCTCTCCACCCTGCGCCCCCTGCCTCTCCACCCTGCGTCCCCTGCCTCTCCACCCTGCGTCCCCTGCCTCTCCACCCTGCGTCTCCTGCCTCTCCACCCTGCGTCTCCTGCCTCTCCACCCTGCGTCTCCTGCCTCTCCACCCTGCGTCTCCTGCCTCTCCACCCTGCGTCTCCTGCCTCTCCACCCTGCGTCTCCTGCCTCTCCACCCTGCGTCTCCTGCCTCTCCACCCTGCGTCTCCTGCCTCTCCACCCTGCGTCTCCTGCCTCTCCACCCTGCGTCTCCTGCCTCTCCACCCTGCGTCTCCTGCCTCTCCACCCTGCGTCTCCTGCCTCTCCACCCTGCGTCTCCTGCCTCTCCACCCTGCGTCCCCTGCCTCTCCACCCTGCGTCTCCTGCCTCTCCACTTCTCGCCCCCTGCCTCTCCACTTCTCGCCCCCTGCCTCTCCACTTCTCGCCCCCTGCCTCTCCACTTCTCGCCCCCTGCCTCTCCACTTCTCGCCCCCTGCCTCTCCACTTCTCGCCCCCTGCCTCTCCACTTCTCGCCCCCTGCTTCTCCACTTCTCGCCCCCTGCCTCTCCACCCTGCGTCCCCTGCCTCTCCACCCTGCGTCCCCTGCCTCTCCACCCTGCGCCCCCTGCCTCTCCACCCTGCGCCCCCTGCCTCTCCACCCTGCGCCCCCTGCCTCTCCACCTTGCGCCCCCTGCCTCTCCACCTTGCGCCCCCTGCCTCTCCACCTTGCGCCCCCTGCCTCTCCACCCTGCGCCCCCTGCCTCTCCACCCTGCGCCCCCTGCCTCTCCACCCTGCGCCCCCTGCCTCTCCACCCTGCGCCCCCTGCCTCTCCACCCTGCGCCCCCTGCCTCTCCACCCTGCGCCCCCTGCCTCTTCCCCCTGCGTCCTCTGCCTCTTCCCCCTGCGTCCCCTGCCTCTTCCCCCTGCGTCCCCTGCCTCTTCCCCCTGCGTCCCCTGCCTCTTCCCCCTGCGTCCCCTGCCTCTTCCACCCTGCATCCCCTGCCTCTCCACCCTGCGTCCCTTGCCTCTCCACCCTGCGTCCCTTGCCTCTCCACCCTGCGTCCCTTGCCTCTCCACCCTGCGTCCCTTGCCTCTCCACCCTGCGTCCCTTGCCTCTCCACCCTGCGTCCCCTGCCTCTCCACTTTGCTCCCCCTGCCTCTCCCCTTCCCGTTCTGCCTCTTCACTTCTCGCCCCCTGCCTCTTCACTTCTCGCCCCCTGCCTCTCCACTCTGCGCCCCCTGCCTCTCCACCCTGCGTCCCCTGCCTCTCCACCCTGCGTCCCCTGCCTCTCCACCCTGCGTCCCCTGCCTCTCCACCCTGCGTCCCCTGCCTCTCCACCCTGCGCCCCCTGCCTCTCCACCCTGCGCCCCCTGCCTCTCCACCCTGCGCCCCCTGCCTCTCCACCCTGCGCCCCCTGCCTCTCCACCCTGCGCCCCCTGCCTCTCCACCCTGCGCCCCCTGCCTCTCCACCCTGCGCCCCCTGCCTCTCCACCCTGCGCCCCCTGCCTCTCCACCCTGCGCCCCCTGCCTCTCCACCCTGCGCCCCCTGCCTCTCCACCCTGCGCCCCCTGCCTCTCCACCCTGCGTCCCCTGCCTCTCCACCCTGCGTCCCCTGCCTCTCCACCCTGCGCCCCCTGCCTCTCCACCCTGCGTCCCCTGCCTCTCCACCCTGCGTCCCCTGCCTCTCCACCCTGCGTCCCCTGCCTCTCCACCCTGCGTCCCCTGCCTCTCCACCCTGCGTCCCCTGCCTCTCCACCCTGCGTCCCCTGCCTCTCCACCCTGCGTCCCCTGCCTCTCCACTTTGCTCCCCCTGCCTCTCCACTCTGCGTCCCCTGCCTCTCCCCTTCCCGTTCTGCCTCTTCACTTCTCGCCCCCTGCCTCTTCACTTCTCGCCCCCTGCCTCTTCACTTCTCGCCCCCTGCCTCTTCACTTCTCGCCCCCTGCCTCTCCACCCTGCGCCCCCTGCCTCTCCACCCTGCGCCCCCTGCCTCTCCACCCTGCGCCCCCTGCCTCTCCACCCTGCGCCCCCTGCCTCTCCACCCTGCGCCCCCTGCCTCTCCACCCTGCGTCCCCTGCCTCTCCACCCTGCGTCCCCTGCCTCTCCACCCTGCGTCCCCTGCCTCTCCACCCTGCGTCCCCTGCCTCTCCACCCTGCGTCCCCTGCCTCTCCACCCTGCGTCCCCTGCCTCTCCACCCTGCATCCCCTGCCTCTCCACCCTGCGCCCCCTGCCTCTCCCCTTCCCGTTCTGCCTCTTCACTTCTCGCCCCCTGCCTCTTCACTTCTCGCCCCCTGCCTCTTCACTTCTCGCCCCCTGCCTCTTCACTTCTCGCCCCCTGCCTCTCCACTTCTCGCCCCCTGCCTCTCCACCCTGCGCCCCCTGCCTCTCCACCCTGCGCCCCCTGCCTCTCCACCCTGCGCCCCCTGCCTCTCCACCCTGCGCCCCCTGCCTCTCCACCCTGCGCCCCCTGCCTCTCCACCCTGCGCCCCCTGCCTCTCCACCCTGCGCCCTCTGCCTCTCCACCCTGCGCCCCCTGCCTCTCCAGCCTGCGTCCCCTGCCTCTCCACCCTGCGTCCCCTGCCTCTCCCCTTCCCGTTCTGCCTCTTCACTTCTCGCCCCCTGCCTCTTCACTTCTCGCCCCCTGCCTCTCCACTTCTCGCCCCCTGCCTCTCCACTTCTCGCCCCCTGCCTCTCCACTTCTCGCCCCCTGCCTCTCCACTTCTCGCCCCCTGCCTCTCCACTTCTCGCCCCCTGCCTCTCCACTTCTCGCCCCCTGCCTCTCCACCCTGCGCCCCCTGCCTCTCCACCCTGCGCCCCCTGCCTCTCCACCCTGCGCCCCCTGCCTCTCCACCCTGCGCCCCCTGCCGCTCCACCCTGCGCCCCCTGCCGCTCCACCCTGCGCCCCCTGCCTCTCCACCCTGCGCCCCCTGCCGCTCCACCCTGCGCCCCCTGCCGCTCCACCCTGCGCCCCCTGCCTCTCCACCCTGCGCCCCCTGCCTCTCCACCCTGCGCCCCCTGCCTCTCCACCCTGCGTCCCCTGCCTCTCCACCCTGCGTCCCCTGCCTCTCCACCCTGCGTCCCCTGCCTCTCCACCCTGCGTCCCCTGCCTCTCCACTTCCCGTTCTGCCTCTTCACTTCTCGCCCCCTGCCTCTTCACTTCTCGCCCCCTGCCTCTTCACTTCTCGCCCCCTGCCTCTCCACTTCTCGCCCCCTGCCTCTCCACTTCTCGCCCCCTGCCTCTCCACTCTGCGCCCAGTGCCTCTCCACTCTGCGCCCCCTGCCTCTCCCCTTCCCGTTCTGCCTCTTCACTTCTCGCCCCCTGCCTCTTCACTTCTCGCCCCCTGCCTCTTCACTTCTCGCCCCCTGCCTCTTCACTTCTCGCCCCCTGCCTCTTCACTTCTCGCCCCCTGTCTCTTCACTTCTCGCCCCCTGCCTCTTCACTTCTCGCCCCCTGCCTCTTCACTTCTCGCCCCCTGCCTCTTCACTTCTCTCCCCCTGCCTCTCCACTTCTCGCCCCCTGCCTCTCCACTTGTCGCCCCCTGCCTCTCCACTTGTCGCCCCCTGCCTCTCCACTTGTCGCCCCCTGCCTCTCCACTTGTCGCCCCCTGCCTCTCCACTTGTCGCCCCCTGCCTCTCCACTTGTCGCCCCCTGCCTCTCCACTTGTCGCCCCCTGCCTCTCCACCCTGCGCCTTCTGCCTCCTCACCCTGCGTCCGCTGCCTCTCCACCCTGCGTCCCCTGCCTCTCCCCTTCCCGTTCTGCCTCTTCACTTCTCGCCCCCTGCCTCTTCACTTCTCGCCCCCTGCCTCTTCACTTCTCGCCCCCTGCCTCTCCACTTCTCGCCCCCTGCCTCTCCACTTCTCGCCCCCTGCCTCTCCACTTCTCGCCCCCTGCCTCTCCACTTCTCGCCCCTGCCTCTCCACTTCTCGCCCCCTGCCTCTCCACTTCTCGCCCCCTGCCTCTCCACTTCTCGCCCCCTGCCTCTCCACTTCTCGCCCCCTGCCTCTCCACTTCTCGCCCCCTGCCTCTCCCCTCTGCGCCCCCTGCCTCTCCCCTCTGCGCCCCCTGCCTCTCCACTTCCCCATTGTCCTCTCCTGCTCTCTATTTCCTTTTTCCCACCACCCCAATACTTCCAGAATCACTGATCTCTGAGAGGCTTTCTGACCCTTCTGAAAGGCCGGGGGGCTTTCACCTTTATTCCGGGGGCCTCCTGGACATTCTTGGAAAGTATGCCTTGAATTGAACACAAAATTTATTGGAAAATCGCAAAACATAAATTTATTTTCCATTGCTCCTATATTGCCAGTGTCATGTAGAGCTTCAAGCACACCACTATTTTAGCAAAAAAAATTCCTGATGCTTTTGTCCAACATCCATTCTGTTTTGTTTTTTTTTATGACAGCCGGTACAGAGCAATCTTCTCTTCCTAGGGCCACATGACAGCATGGGGCCACATAAGCATCAAAGCAACCCAGAATGCCGATCCGAGGATGCCAAGTGCAGAAGTGAAGACCGTTCTGGTCCGGCTAGCACAGAGAACCAGACTGGATGCCGGTCCGAGGATGCTAGGTGCACAAGTGAAAACCGTCCTGGTCCGACTGGCACAAAGAACCAGACTGGATGCCGGTCGAAGGCAGCAGGAATCTTTTTGCTCAACTCTAATTTTAACCAACACCATGGAAATATCGGACCTGTGTTGTCCAGGATCAGAGTCATGGTGGAGCCCAGAGTTCGGAGAGCTGTGTATAAAGTCCAAATGACTCCTTATTATGGAGCAAGACTCCGTATGTACGGATAAGCTCGCATCTAGTGTATACAGTAGCAGGACCATGCTACAATATTTTATGATGTTTTTGTCTGGAATTGGCTGAAAATATAATTTGCTTTCATATAAAATCAGAAGTAGAGTAGAGCCTCCATGGACTTCTATGGAAGTCCTATTGCAACATGGTACAAAAGTGTACTACAGTTGTGCACATCAGCCCTTTGATGGACATTTTAATAGCATTTCTTTTTCGGATATGGCATTTGTTATGAGTAACATTCATGCATCCATTACATTACAATCTCATAACCGAGCTTTAATAAAACTGATCTTTTGCAATCAAAAATAAAATGGCCACAAACAAAAAAAAAAAAAAACCCAATCGTGACTACCGAAGCGAAACGGCAAAAGAATATTTCAGCTGTGTAATTCCATCTCCCGTTATTGCGTTAGGTGGCCATGTTATATATGTTTTTTGATTGTGGTTTTTTTTTTTTTTTTGGGTGGGGTGCTGGGGTCTTTGTTTATTAAAAATGTAATTTACTTCAAGAGAAGCAATAAAAACACAAACACCATTCACCACGGAGGAGAGAGATTGTCTATTAGTGCTCCCAGCCAAATGAATGCAGATTTTCCAGATTGGCATAAAGATATTTAAATAAATTGCTATGCCTCCAAGCGAAAAAAAAAAGAAAATAAAGAAAGTGCGTGTGTTAAAATATTCGACATATAAAAGGATGTAAAAGAATTTGCGTTACTTATGTCATTTCATGGCTGATGAAGATAAGGGAAATTAGAATGGCAATGTAATGACTGTAACAGGCAGAAGTCTAAAGGCAAATTTCAATAAGACGCACATAAATCAGGGTTGTGTTGGCGGAGATGGGGCGGCCCACGGTATGAATTCAATGATTTAATTTACATCGAAGGTCATTCATTTCGTCTGAGTCAGCTGAACAGACAAGAAAATAGCCTGATACATTTCATACAGGGAACTATGGTGGCTCCCAAACTTAGAAGGACCAATAATTTGACCTAGAGCTTAGCACAAGATCATTAGGAACTGGCAGGCTCAGACTTTGGTTCCTTGGGCCAACCAATGGAGACTATTTGGAGCTCCATCATCCATCTATATGGAACATGTCCGTGTTCATAACTTATTTGTAGAAATGGGTGATTCTCCCAAAATTCATCCATTGCAAATTTGCTCAATTCATCCAGGAAGTTGAATTTGTTCAGAATAAAATCTGAATTGAAAGTGATCAAGTGGCCATTGTTATGCTCTGAGGTCTCTCAACCCAAAAACTGGTGTGGAGAACTGGGGAGCTATGGTTGTAGAAACAGCAGGAGAGAGTCTAGAACTCTCTTCTTGTCCCCCCCAAAAAATCCATCAAAATGGCAGCCACCTTTTTGCTGCATTAGAGCAAGTCAAATTCTCAAAATGTCATATTCTCCAGAATCTGAAAGTAATGAATTTCATTTGTTACGGATCAATTTGCTTCATCTAGTTATTGGTGAGTCATCACATAAGTAACAGACCCCAATGGCAAACGATTGGCCCTGATCTCGGCTCCAAATGGAGTTGCCTTTTATGGACCTTTTGAGCTTATTATTATTAATAATAATCATATTAATTGTAAAATAATACCGTTATGTAACCTGGGACTGTAGAATGGCTAGTATAGAAGGACACATCAGTGCCCGGATGGGCATAATACAGGTGAAGTAAATGCCAATATGAAATATTGAAGAGTTATAGAAAGAAAGTCTTACAAGTCTCCTAATTGAAAGAACTCACTGTCTTTTTCCAATGTGAGTTTCGCCCAGAGCCTTCTTCACGGGGTTGAAATACCTGAGCACACCTCTAATATTATGTGACTTTCATCAGGCTGATATGGTCTCTGGTTTTCGACACATGCGCTGGATCAACCTGGCCACTATTTTGGCAGTCTTGTATGCACATGTACAGTGCCTACAAGTAGTATTCAACCCCCTGCAGATTTAGCTGGTTTGATAAGATGCAAATAAGTTAGAGCCTTCAAACTGCAAACGAGAGTAGGTTTTATGAACAGAAGCATAAATCTTACAAACCAAAAAGTTATGTTGCTCAGTTGAATTTTATTACATTTTAAACATAAAAGTGTGGGTCAATTATTATACAACCCCTATGTTTAATATTTTGTGGAATAACCCTTGTTTGCAATTACAGCTAATAATCGTCTTTTATAAGACCTGATCAGGCCGGCACAGGTCTGTGGAGTTATCTTGGCCCACTCTTCCATGCAGATCTTCTCCAAGTTATCTAGGTTCTTTGGGTGTCTCATGTGGATTTTATTCTTGAGCTCCTTCCACAAGTTTTCAATTGGGTTAAGGTCAGGAGACTGACTAGGCCACTCCAACACCTTGACTTTTTCCCTCTTGAACCAGGCCTTGGTTTTCTTGGCTGTGTGCTTTGGGTCGTTGTCTTGTTGGAAGATGAAATTACGACCCATCTTAAGATCCTTGATGGAGGAGCGGAGGTTCTTGGCCAAAATCTCCAGGTAGGCCGTGCTATCCATCTTCCCATGGATGCGGACCAGATGGCCAGGCCCCTTGGCTGAGAAACAGCCCCACAGCATGATGCTGCCACCACCATGCTTGACTGTAGGGATGGTATTCTTGGGGTCGTATGCAGTGCCATCCAGTCTCCAAACGTCCCGTTTGTGGTTGGCACCAAAGATCTCGATCTTGGTCTCATCAACCCATAGAACCTTGAACCAGTCTGTCTCAGAGTCCTCCAAGTGATCATGAGCAAACTGTAGACGAGCCTTGACATGACGCTTTGAAAGTAAAGGTACCATACAGGCTCGTCTGGAACGGAGACCATTGCGGTGGAGTATGTTACTTATGGTATTGACTGAAGCCAATGTCCCCACTGCCATGAGATCTTCCCGGAGCTCCTTCCTTGTTGTCCTTGGGTTAGCCTTGACTCTTCGGACAAGCCTGGCCTCGGCACGGGAGGACACTTTCAAAGGCTGTCCAGGCCGTGGAAGGCTAACAGTAGTTCCATAAGCCTTCCACTTACGGATGATGCTCCCAACAGTGGAGACAGGTAGGCCCAACTCCTTGGAAAGGGTTTTGTACCCCTTGCCAGCCTTGTGACCCTCCACGATCTTGTCTCTGATGGCCTTAGAATGCTTCTTTGTCTTTCCCATGTTGACCATGTCTGAGTGCTGTTCACAAGTTTGGGGAGGGTCTTAAATAGTCAGAAAAGGCTGGCAAAAGAGATCTTTAATCCACACATGTGAAGCTCATTATTCTTGGTGCCTGAACTACTTCTTAATACTTTAGGGGGACCAAACAGAATTCTTGTGGTTTGAGGGGTTGAATAATAAATGACACTCTGAATTAACTTTTAACGTTTTAAAAAAAAAAAAAAAAATTTGCTGCAGTGCATTTCCCACTTCCAGGCTGATCTACAGTACAAATGTCACAATGCCAAGTTAATTCCGCATGTGTCAACCAGCTAAATCTGCAGGGGGTTGAATACTACTTGTAGGCACTGTATGTATGTAAAAGGGACAGATGCTTTATACATCTCGTCCGATGCGCAAACCACATAATGATGCCAATGTGGCAATCTTGTATATGATAGAGGCAACCTATTGGTCTGCCATGAGACCTTTTGGAGATTGGGGACCCAGTGGTAATTTAAACCATCTCGTTGATATTGGGCAAAGTGAACCTTTGCACCGCTCCCCTATAGAGCATTGAGAGCAAACAAGGGGGGGGGTAAGGAATTGGAAGGAAAAAGGATTTGCCGCCGATTCTTTCTTGTGCGGCAAAACCTGGTATCATATTGGCGAGGCCTGGTTTAATCTTTGTCGTGATCACCTATTTGTGCCAAATATAAACATTTTTTTTATCTGTCATGTTTCAACATTTCTTTTTTTTCTTTGATCAGTTTTTGATAGCAATGAATTATTTGTTTTCATTCAAACTTTTAGATTCTTAACCATGAAGCTGGCATAGTGGAAGCCATTAATAATATTTAGATCCATATTTATAATACTCGCACCATAGAGAGATAGGGATATGTAGCCACGTGCGCTCCCAGCATCCTCTGCAATCTAATATCCAACTCCCACTTGCCTTAAGATCAATGCAAAATA
The DNA here is from genome assembly GCF_046119375.1 of Phyllobates terribilis. Lineage (NCBI taxonomy): Eukaryota > Metazoa > Chordata > Amphibia > Anura > Dendrobatidae > Phyllobates > Phyllobates terribilis. The sequence continues at coordinate 151,112,575 of NW_027362768.1, forward strand.
ATTTTTCTTCAATTTTTCTGTTTTCCAGCATTAACCTTATTAATCTTTAAGCTTGGCAGTGTGTCAGCTTTAAAACGCGAATGATTAAAGATCTGGAATGCATTTATCCAATAAGTACAGAAAAGGAGCACGCAGCTTGGTTTTCTGCACAGCTTGGAGAATAAGGGCAGGGTAATAAATAGACCTTTTCACTCACAAACCCAGAGGAAGCCATGGGGAATGAAGCGGCTCTATTTATATTGGTCACCGGTGTAATATATTCCTGATCGACTATTTTTAAATCACTTTTGTTTAGAAGGAAATGATGTGAGGCCATGACCTCTACGGCAAACTAACCTTTTCCCAGTTTACATTTCTATGGTCACTAGTTGTGTCGGAGGTGGCAGATGGAAAGATCGAACTAAGGGCTACTGGTGAGTCTTAATTTGAGATTAGTTTTTCCTTTGCTTCCCCCTCAGTCCCCCCAGGTGACAGAGCTACAGTATCGATCACAGCCCTTTGCCAAAATAGACCCATAGAGGTGTCCATCCTAAGCCGTTGCCCACCATATAGACTCAATTCATTGTCACAACGTTGGCAAAATCAGGCTGAAGTCCACATCATAACCAATAGGTGGACAGTCGTAGACACGTAGAATAAACATCATCCAACAGAATATTGCAAAATTCTATCTCTTAAAGTTGGCCATCTCGGACCACACATCTCAGGATAGGTTGAGCCAAAGACCCAACAATGGTGAGAAAGGACTAGAGAATAGCAAACCTCTCAAAATCAGTTTTGGACATATTCGCTCGAATCATCCTGCAGATTTCACTTGGAATCTGCTCCAAAAAGACATTTATGATGCTCTGAGGTCTCACCAGGCCCCCAAAAATAATAAAAAAGTGGGCTGGGGAGGGGGTTAAAAAATGATAAAAGATTATACTTACCTGTCCTAGTCCTGCCCATCTCCGATCGGTCTGCTGTCTTCAGTCTTTAGATTGGTCTTCATGCTTTGGGTGTTTGGATTAGTCATCGGTCTAGGTCTTCCGGTGCGTAACACACATTATTGAAGTTAATGGCGTGTGTTGCTACTCACTTGACCTCGGAAGGGAGCTGCATCAGCAGGGCATGGGAGTATATTCTTTTATTATTTTTTAACACCACCCATCCCAGCACTTTAAAGTGATGCAACTGGGTACTGTGGAACCATTGTGTGGACCTAGAAAGGGACTCCTTATCACTCTCTTCCTTCAAACAGGAAACTTCCAGGTGGTTGCATTAGCAAGCGATAAAGCATCTAGGGCCTCATATGCCAGATAACAAGCCTAGTACCAAGTAGCAGCGATATCTTGTGGTGCCAAGAACTGTAGCAGTTATATGGTTCTGACGACAGTGCTGAATCCAAATTATATTATTCCTGGTGTCAATAAGCAGTGATGAAGGTACTCCCTGATGAAGCTATACGCGAAACGTGCATCGGGGTACTGAGCACCATTGATCACACTGCCTTTTTGGGGTTTTTATGGGATGTTTTTAACATTTTTTCTTTAGTAATTATATGCGATTTATTTTTTATGTATGCACTCAAATTTATATATTTATATGTTGTTATTGTCTACTACATTTTTTTGCTTTAAAAGTATGGTAATTTATAGGCACATATCAGATAACAAGTCTGGTACCAAGAAGCAGCGATATGTTGTGGACTGTGGTGCCAAGTACTGTAGCGATGTATGTTTTCTCTGCTGCAGATCTAGCAGAGCTCAGAATGCTGAGCCCTGTATAACCCCACCCACAGATTTTTGTGTACACTGTGCATAAGCAGAAAGATGCCAATGAGAGGTGAGGGGCATTATTGGACCAGGAGGCACAACACACCTAGTCCAGTAGTAGTAATCTCCTGCTGATAAAACACTGATTGTATTGAAATAGCAACAAACACACAGCCCAGTAAGTGACATATCTCTGGAATCAGGGTCTCTTTCCCTACATCATCCTGCTCTAAGATTACATAGCAAAAACCTGCTGACAGATTCCCTTTACGTCAGATATTTATATTCTGTGTATTTTTTTAATCATATCAATATCTAGATAAAAAAAATCTTTCAGTTTTAACCCCTTTACGACATGGTACATAATAGTAGGCACCATGTCGTAACCCCCGGTTCAGCACAGCCTCCAGTGCTGAGTCCACACTAAACCGAGCACATGTCAGCTGATTTATACAGCTGACATGTGCCCCTTAACAGCCGCCGGTAGAATCGCGATCCACCCGCGGCTGTTAACTAGTTAAATGCCACTGTCAATCTCAGACAGCGGCATTTAACAGCGCCGCGCCGGAAGCGCGTCACATGATCGCGGGTCACCGATGGGTTGGCATGACAACCCGGGGTCTGCAGCAGACCCCTGTGGTTGTCATGTTCAGATTTCTATGAGCGCCGCCCAGTGGTTGGCGTTTATAGCAAGTGAGCAAATCCGCTACATACTGGCGATCTGCTCATCGCCTGTATGTAGCAGAGCCGATCAGGCAAGTGCTGCTTCTAGTCTCCTATGGATGGAGAAAGTAAAAAAAAAATGTTTTTAAAAATATAAAAGTTTAAATCACCCCCCTTTCGCCCCATTCAAAATAAAACAATGAAAAAAACACACGTACATATATTTGGTATCGCCGCGTTCAGAATCGCCCGATCTATCTATATAAAAAAATAATTAATCCGATTGGTAGACGGTGTAACGAGAAAAAAATTCTAAACACCAAAATTACGTTTTATTGGTCGCCGCAACATTGCAGTAAAATGCAATAACAGGCGATCAAAACATCAGATTTATCCAAAATGGTATCAATAAAAATGTCAGCTCAGCGCGCAAAAAATAGGCCCTCACCCAGCCCCAGAACCCAAAAAATGGAGGTGCTGTTTGTTTGTTTTTCACCACTTAAGTAAAAAAGAACCTACACATGTTTGGTGTCTACAAACTCGTAGCGATCTGGAGAATAATAATGGCAGGTCAGTTTTAGCATTCAGTGAACGTGGTAAAAAAAACAAAAAAAAAAAACAACTGCGGAATTGCACTTTTTATGCTATTTCACCGCACTTTGAATCTTTTTCCTGTTTTCCAATACACGATATGGTAAAACCAGTGAAGTCATTCAAAAGTACAACTCGTCCCGCAAAAAATAAGCCCTCACATGGCCATATTGACCGAAAAATAAAAAATAAAAGTTATGGCTCTGGAAACCAGGGGAGCAAAAAAACAGAAAATGCTCCGGTCATTAAGGGGTTAACATATTAAGGGGTCTAATATTAGACTTAGACTTCCTTTTGATTTGACTCAGTCAGGGGGATGTGACCTGTGACATAATCTGTTGTGTATAGTGCATCCTGTGTTATCTGCTATCATTGCAATCCTGTCTGTTATGATAATGAGACTGCTGAAAAGTCATCTGTACAGGAGAGGAAATGTGAGTCTAGTATAAAGCCTAGTGGCCGGTGTAAACATTGCAAGAACCAAAGTGCGGACCTCCCACCATCGATGTTTTGGTATCTCATACCTACAGTATTTTGATGTTACCAGCATCTGGAATCTCAAAGTAAGGCGCACATTGGCATCTAAAGCCGCCATATTATGGTCAGTATTCAGGAAACACAGGACAGGTAATTGTGATAGGTTCCAATATGCTCCATAAATAAGAAGCGAGTACAGTATATTTAATATATTCATTGCCGAATTTCCAATCTGCTTTGTAACAGCATAGAGAAATACTCCTCATGAATGACGAGCACAACTCAGTATTCAGGAATGGCACCTTCTGAACTAAAGTGGAATCTATTATGTCTTAAAACTAATTGTCTCACGTCAAGCAACAGTTCAGGGAAGGCTTTTACAAACCACCAAGGGGCATTTCTGCAATGCTCAGTATTCAGATTCAGTTCTGTAAACAGGTGTTTAATAGGACTGTACACTGCCGACTGCAACCCCAGTGCGTTCAATGATTTGTCACTTTCCCCAACTGCCCTTTGTAAATCTCATCTCCCGCTCGTTGCCAAAATCTGCATGCTAATCTGATATTAACAGTGTTTGCTTCTCTAATCTCTCATGGTATCGCTAGAAAATCAGGAAGCGGAGTTGTAAAGATAATGAGTCGTTCTTCGAGCATTCACTGCTAATATCCAAGAATGTGTGAAAAGTGTAGCATTTAGGCGGTAGTCAGTTATGAGTTACATATACAATAAGTATGCAACAGCAAAAATAAATGCGTATCCTAACTAGTGTTGAGCCACCCCCGTAGTGTTCGAGTTCGGTTCGGTTCGTCGAACACCTTCGAACACCGTTAAAACCAATGGCAGGCAAACAAAAACACATAGAAACACATAGAAAACACATTCAAAGGTGTCCAAAAGCTGACAAACTGCTCAGAAGACACAACTAACACATGGAAAAGTGACAAGTACATATAGTCATGAGAAAAGAAAAGAGGTGGAGGAGTAAAAGGAGGGGGAGACACAGATATAGGCATGTCATGCCCTTCTAAAATCCAAAAAGTGAGAAGCCGACACGTTCAGTCCGCTCCTGCCCGTGCCACCTCCGTGTCGCCGGGTTTGTGCCAGAGCCGCGATGAACCCTGACGGCCAGCCCCCCTCTCCCAATACTGGTGCCTGTCCGCTGGTGGGTCGAGCGAGCCCCCCTGTGGTGGAGGCAGCTCTAAGCTTTTTAATTTAAATTGTCTCTCTAATTTGAATGAATACACTTTAAATCCATTTACAAGGATCTATTGGAGGGCAAGTCTCATGCCAGCAGCCGCGTAATTCCAGCTCCAGTAGCGTCCACTAAAGCTGCTGCAGTTAAAAAGCTTTTATAAGGATCGAGCTCGGCTGTCCACCGCAAGGCATCCTACTGCCAGTCCCAGCCCCTATGCCTTGGGGTGCCTCCTGATGCTCTTCACTGAGTATCCCGTGGTCCCGAAGCATTTCCTTTGAAAAAATTAAGTGTCCAAACTACAGGTGGTGTAGCTTGCTTAACAGCCGGGATAATCCGCTGACTAGCAGACACTGCTACTAGGCACAAAGTATTTCCTGGGCTAGATGCAGTTAAAAATTTGTAAGTAGATACTCTCGTTGGATGCTGAGAAAGCATTCCATAGAGTCTCCTGGCACGCCATATATGATTCTCTTAAAAAGCTTGGGGTAGGGGTCTAGGGGACCCTTTTATAGCCAAAATCACGGCCCTGTATCACAATACGTCACCTAGGCTGAAGATAAATGGAACTGTAGCACCCTGAGGGCTCGGTTGCTACAGACGTATTGCACCTCACCCCGAGGTGTGATATCTCACTCTCAGGTAAGGATGGAGTGTGGATCAGGACCCGACACCTGCATGCATTACACCACATTGCCGTGGGGCAGGGCGACCAATATGCCCCTGAGATGGGCACGACAGTCCCTGTCCCTGGCTGGAGTGGGGGGAGGGAACACTGAGGAAGGGGAACCCTGTAGTGCAGGAGCAGGGAGGAAGCAGTTCCTGGGTGCATTGAGAAGGGAGTATAAAAGGTGGGCACCATCTTAGTTCAGTGCAGAGAAGTCTGAGCAGAAGTGGCAGGGAGCAGGGGCTCTGCATGAGCTCTGCTCCGGAGGCGGGCCTAGTAACAGAGGCCCAGGCATGCAAGAGGGAGAAGGAAGGAAGAGGAGCGGAGAAGGCTCCAGGAACGAGGAATGAAGGGATCCCAGGGGTGCGGACGGGCGAGTCGCCACCGCACGCCGGAATCCACCTGCGTGGAGGGGTCAGGCCAAAGGGGGAGACCGGTCCCCGAACTAGTGGAGGCAGGAAACGACCCTCAGCTAGAAACCGGAGGTTCTGACATTTTATGTGGCGCAGCCCCTCGCTACACCCGCTAGGAAGGCACCACATAGGGTCAGGGAAACTGGCGCCAAGTTTACCAAGAGGAGGCCCGAGGCAGCCGGACAGAAGTGTTGGTAAGAAAGGCCAGACAAAGGACACACAAAGGGGGTCCTGTGAAGCGCTCCAAAGTTATCTGGGAGTTGTCTGAGCCCCTCACCTGGTGAGCACAGTACGACGTGGGCAGCCGTTACCTGCAGACGTGGTCTGGATAATAAGAACTGTGAGTAAAGGCCCTGAACTGCATCACTGACTCCGTGTCGTTACTGCTGCTGCCCTGCACCATCACCCCCATCCTCCGCATACACTGCCCTGAGGCTATACTCCTCCCGTGGGGAGTTATGCTACGCTCTGCTGCACCCACAACACCAGCCTCAGCGGTCTGCCCTGTAGCGGCGGTTCACTCTGACCGCAATCCACGGGTGGCGTAGTCGGACATTTAAACATCAAAACCACATAAATAGTTCCGCCACTGGTTTGACCACCCTGAGCCACGGAACCGGGTCGCCGCCACGAAGACTACAACCACCAGCATCCACCAAAAAGGGTCCGGCTCCGGGTGTCCCAAGGCCCAGGGGGTGCGTCAGAACATTTTCATCACCTTTCACAATCACCAATGGGACAAGGCAGGGATGTCCTCTGTCCCCTCTCTTATACATCCTAGTGATGGAGCACCTGCTCTCATCAATTCGCCATAACCCCAATATTAGGTGGATTGAGGTGGGAGGCACCGAGTACAAGTGCTCTCTATTTGCTGATGATGTCCTAGTATATATCACTCAATCACATATATCCATCCATGCTGTTATGGCTGAAATAGATCACTTTGTTACATGGTCAAATTTTAAAATCAATGCAGCGAAGTCTGAGGCCCTCGATGTCTCCCTCCCCAAATCCATATAGGATTCCATCCAGTCCAACTTTCCCTTTGCCTGGCCCTCACAGGGTATCAAATACTTAGGAATTCCTATTCATAGAGACCTCTCCCATCTATGTTATCTTAATTTTGGGCCCTTTATTGAACAACTCCATACAGACCACGGTTGGCAAGTTAGAACTGTAAGATTCACTACGTGAACCACTGGTGTTTTGTGGAAAAGCACATGTACACTGCGTTCCAAATTATTATGCAAAAAGTGTTTAGGAGTGATAAGGGAAGAATTTGTTTGTTTGTCAGTTAAACTCATTGATGGTGATGTGTGTCAGGGCTCTTTATATCACTGTAAGCAATTGCAGACACCTGTGCTAATTAGTTTGGCAGGTGTGTCCAATGAAAGGCAAGACTACTTAAGAAGGCTCTCTCACATTATTAAGCAGCCTACATTTTCTGCCAAAATGGGAAAGAAAAAGTATGTGTCGGCTGCTGAGAAGCAACAAATTGTGGAGTGTTTAGGTCAAGGCATGACTACAATCAACATTGTGCGATGATCAGGATGAAGTGTCTTGGCAATCAAGAAGTATGTAGCTGATTCACAGTACACACGTGTGCGTGCTGATAAGGGCAAATTGAGGACTCTTTCCTACAGGCAATTACGTCAGGTTGAAAGAGCAGCGGCAAAAAAGCCTTGTCATAGCAGCAGACAAGTTTTTGAAGCTGCTTGTGCCTCCAACGTCCCCCGAACAACAAGATGCAGGGTCCTTCAGAGGTTTGCAGCTGTGCATACGCCATCCTGTCGACCTCCTCTATCCACTTCACACAAGCAGAAACGGCTCCAGTGGGCCAATCATTACATGAAGACTGATTTCAAAACTGTTTTGTTCACGGATGATGGAGTGGAGGATGGCTGGTTGATGGACACCCCACGCAAACACGGCTACAGCGCCAACAAGGAGGAGGTGGAGTAATGTTTTGGGCTGGAATCATGGGGAGAGAGATTGTCGGCCCCTTTAGGATCCCTGAAGGCGCTAAAGATGAACTCCATAATGTATGTGTATTTTCTCAAACAGCACTTCCTGCCATGGTTCAAGAAGAAGAACCGTGTATTTCACAGCAAGATCATTTTTCTGCATGATAATGCACCATCTCATGCTGCACATAAAACATCTGCATCTCTGGCTGATATGGGCATAAAAGGGGACAAACTTATGGTGTGACCCCCATGCTCCCCTGACCTCTACCCCATTCAGAACCTTTGGAGCATCATTAAAAGGAGTGTCTATGATGGCGTGAGGCAGTTCACATCTAAGCAACAGCTCTGGGAGGGTATTCTGTCCTCATGCAAAACAATTGAAGCAGAAACCATCCAAAACCTGACAAATTCAATGGACGAGAGAGTTCAGAAGCTCCTTTCGAACAAGGGGTCCTATGTGAAAATGTAACATCACCTAGAATAAAGTTTTGAGTTGAAAACTGTTTGATTTCAGTTTCTAACAACCTGCTAATGCTTATAATTTCAAAAATGACCATTTTTTTGGTCTTTATTAAAATGAAAAGGTTGATCGAAAAGTTTGGGGGATCTAAGAGTGTGACAACCCAGTAGTCATGATTACTTCGAATTCTGACAATATGAGGGTCATGCTGCAGGTAGTGCAGCAAGAAGGCACTTATGTGTCTTGCGCATCTCGGAGCCCCAAAATTATTTTCCGGGCTAGATGCAGCTAAAAATTATTATTAATTTTAAATCTGGTGAAGCTTTAGTATAGATGGCCTAATAGGATCAGTGCTGCACACTGCTACAAAGCCCAAATTATTTTCCAGTCAAGATACAGATAAACATGATTAGTAATTTTAAATCTGGTGGAGCTTATTATAGATGGCCTAATAGAATCAGTGCTGCACACTGCTACAAAGCCCAAATTATTTTCCAGCCAAGATACAGATAAACATGATTAGTAATTTGAAAGCTTAAAACGGTTGGTAGGGTGATTTTAACCAATCATCAAGCTTTTACTCTCCCCAGGATGACACAGGGGTAGAAAAGTCGTTTCGGATCCATGATTTGTTCATCTTTATGAACGTGAGTCTGTCTACATTATCAGTGGAGAGCCGCGTGCGCTTATCTGTCAGCACAGCACCAGCAGCGCTGAACACACGTTCAGACAGAACGCTGGCTGCGGGGCATGACAAGATCTCCAAGGCGTAAGTGGCTAGCTCCGGCCATTTATCCAGATTGGAAGCCCAAAAAGAGCAAGGGTCCAGTGACACAGTCGTGGCTTCAATGTTTACTTGGAGATATTCCTGTACCATCGTCTCTAGGCGTTGACTATGTGTCAGACTTCTTGTCTCCTGTAGCCTTGCAAAGGATGGGCTAAAAAAGTGGTGAAATGATTCCGTAAAAATTGATATTACCAGCAGATACTGTGGTTCTGTTACGGTTTGAGTGCTGAACACTTGACGGTCCCACGGTTGGCAAGTTGGAACTGTGAGATTCACTACGTGCACCACTGGTATTTTGTGGAAAAGCACATGTAAGATTCTGCAACAGTCTCTGCTGATACTCCTGCATGCGTGCATCCCTTTCTATGGCAGGAATAATTTCTGCAAATTTACTTTTGTACCGGGGATCTAACAGTGTGGCAACCCAGTAGTCAGGATTATTTCTAATTCTCACAATTCGAGGGTCATGTTGCAGGTAGTGCAGCAAGAAGGCACTCATGTGTGTTGCGCATCCAGGAGCACCAAGTCCCTGTTGTGTTGGTGGCGAGGTAACAATCATGCTTCCTTCCTCTGTCCTCTCCCCCCAACCTCGCACAACAGAAATGTGATCAAGGTCTCCCTCATCTGATGAGTCTTCCATCAGTTCGTCCTCCACTTCTTCCTGGGCTCCGGCACCTTCCTCACTAGTTTGGCTGCTACCATGCGCCCTGGTAAAACCATCTCCCCCACCCTCACATGCCTGCCGCCTTGGTGCTGCCGACCGTCTGGACCTTGCAGATGTTAGCCCTTCCGCATATGACGCACCCCTGGGCCTGTGTCGCGCAGCGTTGCGCACGCGGGAGCTTACCCGGAGCCGGATCTGTTGAGGGTTGTAGTCTCATGGCGGTGACCCGGTCCGTGCCCAGGGAGTCAGACTAAGTGGCGCTGTATTAGCGGTAGATGTTGGACGACTACGCCACCCGTTGAATGCAGCGAAGGAGCTGCCGCTGCAGGGGAGACCGCTGAGGCCGGTGGTAGGATTGTGCAGCGTGATAGTATCACCCCCAACGGGAGGGGTATGGCCTCAGGGCAGCCGACGTGGATGATGGGGTAGCAGGAATCACTCAGAGACGATGCGGTGTAATTCAGGGTCTTTACTGGTGATAAAGATAGACCCTCCCGGAGTACTGGCTAGCGATCGGGGCCTGGTCAGTCCTTGAGCAGATGGGATCTCCCCTGGCCAGGCGGAGTTGTAGGCCTCCCAAACTGACTGTACTCTTCTGGCTACCTTGCTAGAGGCGGGTATAAGTAGCCCACGTCCCTGAGTGTACCGTGTGGTGCTCACCCGTATGGCCGGTGACTCGGGACCTTCTAGTGGCGTCCGCTCCACGACGGCGGTGCTGGTCCCACGCGTGTGACCGTGCCTTCGGGTTCCTTGGCCAGAGGACCTGAAATCCCCTGCCGGGCGGTTTCTGCTGCTGGGTAAAGATTAGTCCCCACAGCCTCGGACTCCGGGTCCGGTGATAGCTTCTCAGTCAGGGCGAGCTCTGCAGCTGCCAGCCCCTGACTCCTTATAGCACTGCTCCCACAGAGCTCCTGATGTTCTTTTCCTATATCTGCTTCTCTTCTCTGTCTCTACTTCTTCTCTACTCACTAACCCTGCCTCAGCCCTAGGTTTATATAGGGGAAGTCCTTCCCCTCCCAGGACTGGGCAGGAGGTGTGGCATGCATAGGATTCCTGACCAAGAGACCTCCCACCTGCTCTCAGACATAACATTGCTGTTACTGTGGAAACCAGACCCCTGGGGTGCCACACATACAACTCCTCCTCCTCTACTTCCTCCACCTCCTCTTGTGCCACCACCTGACTCCGAATTCTGTTTAACATGTGCTCCAGCATGTAAATCACCGGAATAGTCATGCTGATAATGGCATCGTCAGCACTAAACATCTTCGTCGCCATTTCAAAACTGTGCAGAAGGGTGCATAGGTCCCTGATCTGAGACCACTCCTCCAGCGTGATTTGCCCCACCTCTGAATCTCGTTGGCCCAGGCTATACGTCAGAACATATTGCACCAGGGCTTGTCGGTGCTGCCACAGTCGCTGCAACATGTGCAGAGTTGAATTCCACCGGGTAGGCACATCGCATTTTAGCCGGTGAAGTGGCAGGCCCAACGACTTCTGTAGAGATGTAAGTCGCTGAGCTGCGGGATGCGAACGGCGGAAGTGAGCACACAGCGACCGTGCCCTCTGCAGAAGGCCATCTAGTCTGGGATAGTGGGCTAAAAATTGCTGGACAACCAGGTTCAACACGTGAGCCATACAAGGCACGTGTGTGACATTGCCCTGGCGAAGGGCCGCACCCAGGTTTGCAGCATTGTCGCACACGGCCTTCCCTGGTTTCAGGTCCAGTGGAGACAACCATTCATGAAATTGGTTCTCCAGAGCTGACCACAACTCCTCAGCTGTGTGACTCACATTTCCCAGACATTTCAATGTAAAAACCGCCTGATGACGTTGAGCCCTACTGCCAGCATAGTAAGGAGGTGTGCAGGATCCCTTCTGCGCACTTAGAAAGCTTTTGGCATGACCAGACAGGCTTTGGGTGCAGGTGGAGGACCGAGAGGAGGTTGAGGAGGCAGAAGCAGTGGAGGAACTTTGACATAAAGAGGATTGACGCACAACTCGTGGGGATGGCAAGACTTGGACAGCAGCCCCTTGTCCTGCTGTCACCATAGTTACCCAGTGCCCAGTCAGCGACATGTAACGCCCCTGTCCATGCCTACTCGTCCAAGTGTCTGTGGTGAAATGCACCCTGTCACACACAGAGTTTCTCAAAGAAGCGGTGATGTTGTGTGCGACATGCTGGTGGAGCGCAGGCACACCTTTCTTTGAGAAGTAGTGCCGACTGGGCATCTGGTACTGGGGCACTGCGACGGACATAAGGTCTCGAAAAACCTCTGTGTCCACCAGGCGGAAAGGCAGCATTTCTGTAGCCAAGAGCTTGCAGATGGTGAAATTCAACCTCTTAGCTTTCTCATGGCTAGGAGGAAATGGTCTTTTACTTGTCCACATCTGAGGGACCGCGGGCTGGCTATTGTGCTTAGACGGGGTTGATAAGGGTGTCCCCGGCAAACTGCCGGTCTGTGAGGAAGATGCAGGCGGACATGTTAGGTTGCCTTGATCCAAAGGTGGTGCTATCGATGTCGGACAGCGCTCAAGACCAGCTGGTGTTACCTCCTCCAAAGAAAATGATGACCTGCCAATCACGCTGGCTGTTGCGGGTAAAGAGGTGGCAGGTCTGCGCCCCAAAACAGGTGTGACTGCTGTCCCCCCAGTCACAGAGGATGAAGAGGCCGCGGATGCACAAGATATGGCAGACGGTGGTTGGCCCGGCCGGCTAGACCGCATTGTAGCACACTGAGCTTCCCACTGCAACTTATGCTTCATGTCCATGTGCCGGTTCATGCATGAAGTACTCAAACTATGTATTTTTTGGCCTCTACTTAGCTTTTGCTGACAAATGTTACAGATAACACGAGTTGGGTCATCTTTATCGATCTGAAAAAATGCCCAGGCTATGCAAGGCTTAGCACCCATGCGACCTGAAGAGCCACCACGACTTGTGGTGAGAGGCAGAGTTGTGTTTGAGGATGCAGTTGTTGACGTGCTTCCAGTACTACGTCTCTGTCCAGGAAGGCGCAACCTGACCTCGTCGTCACTAGCATCTTCCTCCACCTCCTCTGCTGACCTCATCTCTTGGCTGACTGTGGGTTGACAGTAAGTGGGATCTCCGACCTCATCATCATCACCCTGTGCGTTATCACACCCGTCGTCCTCAGAGCCAACCTGTTCCTGCCCTGACAAAAAACTAAAGTTGTCGCTCCAATCAGGTATTTGAGTCTTATCATCGTCTTCCTCATTGTCTCCACCAACAGGAGTTACAGTTTGGGAATGAGGGTCTACATTATGGTCAGAACCTTCTGCGTCTGGTCCTGGATCCGACTCATAAAGATTCTGGGCATCAGTGCAGATCATTTCCTCGTCTGGATTCACAGAAGCGCTGGAGTCGACCTCTGATTCCCAGGCTATAGTATGAGTAAACAGCTCTGCAGACTCAACCATCTGTTCTACCTCATACTCAGACGGGCAGCTGGAGATTTGGGAGCTGTGAGGAAGCAAGTGCGATTTGGGTGACACCTTTGAGGACTGGAGTATTTGTGATGTTGAAGTTGATGTGGAGGAGAGCCCACTTAAAGGAGCACTTGATATCCGTTGAAGCACCTGCTGTTTTTGTGCCTCATCTGGAATTTGTAGCGATTGGCGTGGCCGTAAGAAAGGGATCTTATCACATTGTCCGCTAAAAGAAGTAGACATTTTAGTTTGGCTGGAAGATGGTCTTTCTTCTGCACCTACCCCACGGACACAACCTTTTTTCCCCTTCCCAACACGCCTATTCCCCTTTCCACCAGCAGCAGGCCTTTTTCCACTCATTTTGGTGGTTAACTAATTCACAACTCTGGAGTTGTTTGCACAAAAAAACAATGGATGGTAACCGAGCAGAGCTGAGTGGCCAAACTGTGGTATTAGGCCAAAACTATTGGCTGGGTTAGATGCAGAAAAAAATTATTTTTAATTTGCAACCTGATGGAGGTCAGTATAGATGGACTAATAGACCAAGTCCCACACACTGCTAGAAGCCCAAATATTTTTTCAGAGCTAGATGCAGAAAAAAAATATTTTTAATTTGCAACCTGATGGAGGTCAGTATAGATGGACTAATAGACCAAGTCCCACACACCGCTAGAAGCCCAAATATTTTTTCAGAGCTAGATGCAGAAATTTTTTTTATTCAATTTGCAACCTGATGGAGGTCAGTATAGATGGACTAATAGACCAAGTCCCACACACTGCTAGAAGCCCAAATATTTTTTCAGAGCTAGATGCAGAAAAAAATTATTTTTAATTTGCAACCTGATGGAGGTCAGTATAGATGGACTAATAGACCAAGTCCCACACACCGCTAGAAGCCCAAATATTTTTTCAGAGCTAGATGCAGAAAAAAAATATTTTTAATTTGCAACCTGATGGAGGTCAGTATAGATGGACTAATAGACCAAGTCCCACACACCGCTAGAAGCCCAAATATTTTTTCAGAGCTAGATGCAGAAAAAAATTATATTCAATTTGCAACCTGCTGGAGGTCAGTATAGAAGGACTAATAGAACAAGTCCCACACACTGCTAGAAGCCCAAATATTTTTTCAGAGCTAAATGAAGAAAAAAATTATTTTTATTTTGCAACCTGATGGAGGTCAGTATAGATGGACTAATAGACCAAGTCCCACACACTGCTAGAAGCCCAAATATTTTTTCAGAGCTAGATGCAGAAAAAAATTATTTTTAATTTGCAACCTGATGGAGGTCAGTATAGATGGACTAATAGACCAAGTCCCACACACCGCTAGAAGCCCAAATATTTTTTCAGAGCTAGATGCAGAAAATTTTTTTATTCAATTTGCAACCTGATGGAGGTCAGTATAGATAGACTAATAGACCAAGTCCCACACACGGCTAGAAGCCCAAATATTTTTTCAGAGCTAGATGCAGAAAAAAATTATATTCAATTTGCAACCTGCTGGAGGTCAGTATAGAAGGACTAATAGAACAAGTCCCACACACTGCTAGAAGCCCAAATATTTTTTCAGAGCTAAATGAAGAAAAAAAATATTTTTAATTTGCAACCTGATGGAGGTCAGTATAGATGGACTAATAGACCAAGTCCCACACACTGCTAGAAGCCCAAATATTTTTTCAGAGCTAGATGCAGAAAAAAAATATTTTTAATTTGCAACCTGATGGAGGTCAGTATAGATGGACTAATAGACCAAGTCCCACACACCGCTAGAAGCCCAAATATTTTTTCAGAGCTAGATGCAGAAATTTTTTTTATTCAATTTGCAACCTGATGGAGGTCAGTATAGATGGACTAATAGACCAAGTCCCACACACTGCTAGAAGCCCAAATATTTTTTCAGAGCTAGATGCAGAAAAAAATTATTTTTAATTTGCAACCTGATGGAGGTCAGTATAGATGGACTAATAGACCAAGTCCCACACACCGCTAGAAGCCCAAATATTTTTTCAGAGCTAGATGCAGAAAAAAATTATATTCAATTTGCAACCTGCTGGAGGTCAGTATAGAAGGACTAATAGAACAAGTCCCACACACTGCTAGAAGCCCAAATATTTTTTCAGAGCTAAATGAAGAAAAAAATTATTTTTAATTTGCAACCTGATGGAGGTCAGTATAGATGGACTAATAGACCAAGTCCCACACACTGCTAGAAGCCCAAATATTTTTTCAGAGCTAGATGCAGAAAAAAATTATATTCAGTTTGCAACCTGATGGAGGTCAGTATAGATGGACTAATAGAATG
The DNA here is from genome assembly GCF_046119375.1 of Phyllobates terribilis. NCBI lineage: Eukaryota > Metazoa > Chordata > Amphibia > Anura > Dendrobatidae > Phyllobates > Phyllobates terribilis. The sequence goes on from NW_027362768.1 coordinate 151,127,965, forward strand.
ATGCTATGCCCAAAAGATTTTACTTCACTAGGTGCAGTAAAAAAATTGGTATTCTATACACAGGTGGTATATCTTGCAACACAGATAGGCTACTCCACTGACTAACACACTCTGCAATAGGCCAAAAAGGATTAGCTTTGCTAGATTCAGCCAAATGCTGTGAAAAAAACTTGCACAGCACTGGCACAGACCTGCCTGGCAAAAACTGATAGGAACTGATGTAACCTAGCCCTGAAAAGGACTCCAATTACAATTAGTCTTTACTCCCACAATCTATCTATTTAAGAGCACAGACCTGCCTGATAAAAGTCGTAGGAAATGCTGTAACCTAGTCCTTAAAAGGACTGCAATCACAACTCTTCCCTACTCCCAAGCTATCTGTAGATTTGTGTGAAATTTGGCTTGAAATTAACAAGGTATAGCACACACAGCAACAGCGGTGCCGTCTAACATGCAGCTGCAGCAGTGAGAAAATGGTGGCGACGGGGAAAATGGCTTGGTCTTATAGGGCAAGGACATGTGACATACACTGCCAATCACACATGCCCTTGCTTGTGTGAAAAAAAGCACTTCGCTCCGTGTGTGCGCTGCTGATAGGCTGACAGATTGCACCTCCCCACTGCAAATGCGGGAAAGAGAAAAAAAAATGGAGATCTTCATTGTTCCTGCAGAGATCCATCCCCTGCCCCTCCCCCCGCCCCGCTGTACACTCAAACTGCGTATTAACATTAATTTTCATCATTACTGAGAAAAAATCCAGTTATGATTTTGGTGCACGAACAGTTATCGAACATAACCTCGAACAGCCGAATTTTTCTCAAATTGTTCGTGTTCGCCGACCGGCTCGAACACCGCCCAAAACAGCTCGAATTTGAGATTGGCGAACAGTTCGAGTAGAACAACGCTCATCTCTAGTCGTTACTAGCATCTTCCTCCACCTCCTCTGCTGACCTCATCTCTTGGCTGACTGTGGGTTGACAGTAAGTGGGATCTCCAACCTCATCATCATCACCCTGTGCGTTATCACACCCGTCGTCCTCAGAGCCAACCTGTTCCTGCCCTGACAAAAAACTAAAGTTGTCGCTCCAATCAGGTATTTGAGTCTTATCATCGTCTTCCTCATTGTCTCCACCAACAGGAGTTACAGTTTGGGAATGAGGGTCTACATTATGGTCAGAACCTTCTGCGTCTGGTCCTGGATCCGACTCATAAAGATTCTGGGCATCAGTGCAGATCATTTCCTCGTCTGGATTCACAGAAGCGCTGGAGTCGACCTCTGATTCCCAGGCTATAGTATGAGTAAACAGCTCTGCAGACTCAACCATCTGTTCTACCTCATACTCAGACGGGCAGCTGGAGATTTGGGAGCTGTGAGGAAGCAAGTGCGATTGGGGTGACACCTTTGAGGACTGGAGTATTTGTGATGTTGAAGTTGATGTGGAGGAGAGCCCACTTAAAGGAGCACTTGATATCCGTTGAAGCACCTTCTGTTTTTGTGCCTCATCTGGAATTTGTAGCGATTGGCGTGGCCGTAAGAAAGGGATCTTATCACATTGTCCGCTAAAAGAAGTAGACATTTTAGTTTGGCTGGAAGATGGTCTTTCTTCTGCAGATGTTACTGTTGCTTTAACACCTACCCCACGGACACAACCTTTTTTCCCCTTCCCAACACGCCTATTCCCCTTTCCACCAGCAGCAGGCCTTTTTCCACTCATTTTGGTGGTTAACTAATTCACAACTCTGGAGTTGTTTGCACAAAAAAACAATGGATGGGAACCGAGCAGAGCTGAGTGGCCAAACTGTGGTATTAGGCCAAAACTATTGGCTGGGTTAGATGCAGAAAAAAATTATATTCAATTTGCAACCTGATGGAGGTCTGTATAGATGGACTAATAGAACAAGTCCCACACACAGCTAGAAGGCCAAATATTTTTTCAGAGGTAGATGCAGAAAAAAATATATTCAGTTTGCAACCTGATGGAGGTCTGTATAGATGGATTAATAGAACAAGTCCCACACACAGCTAGAAGCCCAATATTTTTTCAGAGGTAGATGCAGAAAAAAATATATTCAGTTTGCAACCTGATGGAGGTCTGTATAGATGGATTAATAGAACAAGTCCCACACACAGCTAGAAGCCCAATATTTTTTCAGAGGTAGATGCAGAAAAAAATTATATTCAGTTTGCAACCTTATGGAGGTCAGTATAGATGGACTAATAGAACAAGTCCCACACACAGCTAGAAGGCCAAATATTTTTTCAGAGGTAGATGCAGAAAAAAATTATATTCAGTTTGCAACCTTATGGAGGTCAGTATAGATGGAATAATAGAACAAGTCCCACACACAGCTAGAAGGCCAAATATTTTGTCAGAGGTAGATGCAGAAAAAAATTATATTCAGTTTGCAACCTTATGGAGGTCAGTATAGATGGACTAATACAACAAGTCCCACACACAGCTAGAAGCCCAATATTTTTTCAGAGGTAGATGCAGAAAAAAATATATTCAGTTTGCAACCTGATGGAGGTCTGTATAGATGGATTAATAGAACAAGTCCCACACACAGCTAGAAGCCCAATATTTTTTCAGAGGTAGATGCAGAAAAAAATATATTCAGTTTGCAACCTGATGGAGGTCTGTATAGATGGATTAATAGAACAAGTCCCACACACAGCTAGAAGCCCAATATTTTTTCAGAGGTAGATGAAGAAAAAATATATGCAGTTTGCAACCTGATGGAGGTCAGTATAGATGGACTAATACAACAAGTCCCACACACAGCTAGAAGCCCAAATATTTTTTCAGAGGTAGATGAAGAAAAAAATATATGCAGTTTGCAACCTGATGGAGGTCAGTATAGATGGACTAGTACAACAAGTCCCACACACAGCTAGAAGCCCAATATTTTTTCAGAGGTAGATGAAGAAAAAAATATATGCAGTTTGCAACCTGATGGAGGTCTGTATAGATGGACTAGTACAACAAGTCCCACACACAGCTAGAAGCCCAATATTTTTTCAGAGCTAGATGCAGAAAAAAATTATATTCAATTTGCAACCTGATGGAGGTCAGTATAGATGGACTAATAGAACAAGTCCCACACACAGCTAGAAGGCCAAATATTTTTTCAGAGGTAGATGCAGAAAAAAATTATATTCAGTTTGCAACCTTATGGAGGTCAGTATAGATGGACTAATAGAACAAGTCCCACACACAGCTAGAAGGCCAAATATTTTTTCAGAGGTAGATGCAGAAAAAAATTATATTCAGTTTGCAACCTTATGGAGGTCAGTATAGATGGACTAATACAAGTCCCACACACAGCTAGAAGCCCAATATTTTATCAGAGGTAGATGCAGAAAAAAATTATATTCAATTTGCAACCTGATGGAGGTCAGTATAGATGGACTAATAGAACAAGTCCCACACACAGCTAGAAGGCCAAATATTTTTTCAGAGGTAGATGCAGAAAAAAATTATATTCAGTTTGCAACCTTATGGAGGTCAGTATAGATGGACTAATACAACAAGTCCCACACACAGCTAGAAGCCCAATATTTTTTCAGAGGTAGATGCAGAAAAAAATATATTCAGTTTGCAACCTGATGGAGGTCTGTATAGATGGATTAATAGAACAAGTCCCACACACAGCTAGAAGCCCAATATTTTTTCAGAGGTAGATGCAGAAAAAAATATATTCAGTTTGCAACCTGATGGAGGTCTGTATAGATGGATTAATAGAACAAGTCCCACACACAGCTAGAAGCCCAATATTTTTTCAGAGGTAGATGCAGAAAAAAATATATTCAGTTTGCAACCTGATGGAGGTCAGTATAGATGGACTAATACAACAAGTCCCACACACAGCTAGAAGCCCAAATATTTTTTCAGAGGTAGATGAAGAAAAAAATATATGCAGTTTGCAACCTGATGGAGGTCAGTATAGATGGACTAGTACAACAAGTCCCACACACAGCTAGAAGCCCAATATTTTTTCAGAGGTAGATGAAGAAAAAAATATATGCAGTTTGCAACCTGATGGAGGTCTGTATAGATGGACTAGTACAACAAGTCCCACACACAGCTAGAAGCCCAATATTTTTTCAGAGCTAGATGCAGAAAAAAATTATATTCAATTTGCAACCTGATGGAGGTCAGTATAGATGGACTAATAGAACAAGTCCCACACACAGCTAGAAGGCCAAATATTTTTTCAGAGGTAGATGCAGAAAAAAATTATATTCAGTTTGCAACCTTATGGAGGTCAGTATAGATGGACTAATAGAACAAGTCCCACACACAGCTAGAAGGCCAAATATTTTTTCAGAGGTAGATGCAGAAAAAAATTATATTCAGTTTGCAACCTTATGGAGGTCAGTATAGATGGACTAATACAAGTCCCACACACAGCTAGAAGCCCAATATTTTTTCAGAGGTAGATGCAGAAAAAAATATATTCAGTTTGCAACCTGATGGAGGTCTGTATAGATGGATTAATAGAACAAGTCCCACACACAGCTAGAAGCCCAATATTTTTTCAGAGGTAGATGCAGAAAAAAATATATTCAGTTTGCAACCTGATGGAGGTCTGTATAGATGGATTAATAGAACAAGTCCCACACACAGCTAGAAGCCCAATATTTTTTCAGAGGTAGATGAAGAAAAAATATATGCAGTTTGCAACCTGATGGAGGTCAGTATAGATGGACTAATACAACAAGTCCCACACACAGCTAGAAGCCCAAATATTTTTTCAGAGGTAGATGAAGAAAAAAATATATGCAGTTTGCAACCTGATGGAGGTCAGTATAGATGGACTAGTACAACAAGTCCCACACACAGCTAGAAGCCCAATATTTTTTCAGAGGTAGATGAAGAAAAAAATATATGCAGTTTGCAACCTGATGGAGGTCAGTATAGATGGACTAGTACAACAAGTCCCACACACAGCTAGAAGCCCAATATTTTTTCAGAGCTAGATGCAGAAAAAAATTATATTCAATTTGCAACCTGATGGAGGTCAGTATAGATGGACTAATAGAACAAGTCCCACACACAGCTAGAAGGCCAAATATTTTTTCAGAGGTAGATGCAGAAAAAAATTATATTCAGTTTGCAACCTTATGGAGGTCAGTATAGATGGACTAATAGAACAAGTCCCACACACAGCTAGAAGGCCAAATATTTTTTCAGAGGTAGATGCAGAAAAAAATTATATTCAGTTTGCAACCTTATGGAGGTCAGTATAGATGGACTAATACAAGTCCCACACACAGCTAGAAGCCCAATATTTTTTCAGAGGTAGATGCAGAAAAAAATATATTCAGTTTGCAACCTGATGGAGGTCAGTATAGATGGATTAATAGAACAAGTCCCACACACAGCTAGAAGCCCAATATTTTTTCAGAGGTAGATGCAGAAAAAAATATATTCAGTTTGCAACCTGATGGAGGTCTGTATAGATGGATTAATAGAACAAGTCCCACACACAGCTAGAAGCCCAATATTTTTTCAGAGGTAGATGAAGAAAAAAATATATGCAGTTTGCAACCTGATGGAGGTCAGTATAGATGGACTAATAGAATGATGCTATGCCCAAAAGATTTTACTTCACTAGGTGCAGTAAAAAAATTGGTATTCTATACACAGGTGGTATATCTTGCAACACAGATAGGCTACTCCACTGACTAACACACTCTGCAATAGGCCAAAAAGGATTAGCTTTGCTAGATTCAGCCAAATGCTGTGAAAAAAACTTGCACAGCACTGGCACAGACCTGCCTGGCAAAAACTGATAGGAACTGATGTAACCTAGTCCTGAAAAGGACTCCAATTACAATTAGTCTTTACTTCCACAATCTATCTATTTAAGAGCACAGACCTGCCTGACAAAAGTCGTAGGAAATGCTGTAACCTAGTCCTTAAAAGGACTGCAATCACAACTATTCCCTACTCCCAAGCTATCTGTAGATTTGTGCGAAAATTGGCTTGAAATTAACAAGATATAGCGCACACAGCAACAGCGGTGCCGTCTAACACGCAGCTGCAGCAGTGAGAAAATGGTGGCGACGGGGAAAATGGCTTGGTCTTATAGGGCAAGGACATGTGACATACACTGCCAATGACACATGCCCTTGCTTGTGTGAAAAAAAGCACTTCGCTCCGTGTGTGCGCTGCTGATAGGCTGACAGATTGCACCTCCCCACTGCAAATGCGGGAAAGAGAAAAAAAAATGGAGATCTTCATTGTTCCTGCAGAGATCCATCCCCTGCCCCTCCCCCCACCCCGCTGTACACTCAAACTGCGTATTAACATTAATTTTCATCATTACTGAGAAAAAATCCAGTTATGATTTTGGTGCACGAACAGTTATCGAACATAACCTCGAACAGCCGAATTTTTCTCAAATTGTTCGTGTTCGCCGAACGGCTCGAACACCGCCCAAAACAGCTCGAATTTGAGATTGGTGAACAGTTCGAGTAGAACAACGCTCATCTCTAATCCTAACCATTTCCTTTTATACTCCCCTCAACAAAAAAAGACCCATTTTGGCTCCTAATGGGTTAATTTTGGTTAAATTTGAGAGGGCGTTATCAGAGAGTTTACTCTGGGGGATGTACTTCTTCCCCCTGTATGACATTGACCAATCATAAGCAGGTAGCAGTAGTACAGGGAAAGAAGAACACGCCCCCACCATAGCTTAGAGTAGGCTACTCAGTGTGTAAGATGTAATGGCACACAGCCATGATCTCCTGGTCTAACCTGCATGATTAGAAAGTGCTGGGCATAGAGCAGGGGTCTCAAACACGTGGCCCGCGGGCCGCATGCGGCCCCTCCGTCTGCTTCTTGCGGCCCACAGGCACAGACCCCGTAACTATCGCGGCTCTCTCCAGCAGCCGCCGACATCAGCGCTGTAATGCAGTGTATTGCCGCGCAGAGACCGGCTCTCTGCACAGCAATACCAGTGTCAGCTGCCGGCCTATCAGAGGCCAGCATCTGACCTCTGCGTCCCAGCGTAGCAGCGTATGACATCACTGCCATGCGCAGATGTCAGCTGCAGGCCTCTGATAGGCCGGCGGCTGGCATTGGTATTGCTGCGCAGAGAGCCAGTCTCTGCGCCGTAATACACTGCACTACAGCACTGATGCCGGCAGCTGCTGGAGAGAGCCGCGATCGTTACGGGGTCTGTGCCTGCGGGCCACAGGTGCAGAAAGGACCCCGAGGGAACGGAGGACAGGTGAGAATCGTTTTTTTACATTTTTCTGTCATGTGAAATACAGCACAGGGGACTTGTGCTCAGTATAGGGGGGCACTGTGCGCAGTATGGGGGGACTGGGACCCTGAGCGCAGTATGGGGGACGGGGACCCTGAGCGCAGCATGGGGGGGTGGTGACCCTGAGCGCAGTATGGGGGGGGGATGGGGACCCTGAGCGCAGTATGGGGGGATGGGGACGGGGACCCCGAGCGCAGTATGGGGGGACGGGGACCCTGAGCTCAGTATGGGGGGGGCGGGGACCCTGAGCGCAGTATGGGGGTGGACGGGGGCCCTGAGCGCAGTATGGGGGTGGACGGGGACCCTGAGCGCTGTATTGGGGTTGGATGGGGACCCTGAGCGCTGTATGGAGGGGGGCAAGGACCCTGAGCGCAGTATGGGGGGGGCGGCCCTGTGCGCAGTATGGGGGGGGCCTGGATGGGGGACATGTCTGCAACATGGGGGCCTGGATGGGGGACATTTTTGCAATATGGGGGACCTGGAGGGAAGACCATATCTGCAATATGGGGGACCTGGAGGGGAGACCATGTCTGCAATATGGGGGACCTGGAGGGGAGACCATGACTGCAATATGGGGGACCTGGAGGGGAGACCATGTCTGCAATATGGGGACCATATCTGCAATATGAAGACAATGTCTGCAATATGGGGGACCTGGATGGGGGACCATGTCTGCAATATGGGGGACCATGTCTGCAATATGGGGGACCTGAATGGGAGACCATGTCTGTTGGATGGGGGAACTGGATGGGGGACCATGTCTGCAATATGGGGGACCTGGATGGGGGACCATGTCTGCAATATGGGGGACCTGGATGGGAGACCATGTCTGCAATATGGGGGACCTGGATGGGAGACCATGTCTGCAATATGGGGGACCTGGAGGGGAGACCATGTCTGCAATATGGGGGACCTGGAGGAGAGACCATGTCTGCAAGATGAGGACCAGTTCAAAAGGTGTATAGAAAATAAAACGGTATAACTAAAAATGTCACTTTGTCATGCAAATAATGCGGCCCCCCAAATTAAATGTTTTTCCGTGTGCGGCCCATATGCCCAGCTGAGTTTGAGACCCCTAGTATAGAGCATAGATGACTAACATCTTTCAGATAAGGTCCTAGCAGTCAGTATAGGGCAGGGCAACTGAGTTTAGCTGTGTCACATTACAAACTTTTCTATCAGCTCTCCTTCTGACATAGCGCTGTCAGCTCTGCTGTTCTTATCTTCCGGTCACACTGCCTGTATGGAGTTGAGAGCTCAACTTGTAATCGCTCTTCTATGTGTCACACAAGAATAGCCTTTTCTCAGCTTTGGTGGGGACATGTTCTTTTTCTCCTGTGTGTTGCTGCCTGCTTGTGATTGGACAAATGGGGTGTGAACAAAGCTTAAGCTGCAGTCACTAATCATAGCCCCTACCGGAGGACAACTAGACTAATATTGTTGATTGTCGTCTGTGGCAGCTGCCTATAAGCATGCCCATTGTCATTTCACTATAGTGTGTTATTACTGGAGGGAATGTATCATCAGAAAGTGATCTATAAGGTTGTATGCTAAATGTATTTAAAAAAAAAACAACAAAACTTGTAATTTTTAGAAAAAAAAATCTTGCCATTTTCACACTGGCCTTTAGGACTAATATAAGATTTCTACTTCCTGTTAGACACATAATTTAGCAGCAGTAGACTGACTCAGACCCTACTGAATGGTATTGAGGAATTACTTGGATAGAGGTCCTTATACAAGAGGAAAGGAGGTGATCTGTGACATCACCTATTGTGAATGGTGGACCCTGCATTATCTACTGTATATAGAGGTGTTATCAGTCATTGTACAGGAGGAGAAGGTGAGCTGTGACATCACCTATTGTGAATGGTGGATCCTGTTATCTACTGTATATCAAGGCGTCATCAGTCAATATACAAGAGGAGGAGGAGGTGAGCTGTGACATCACCTATTGTGAATGGTGGATCCTGTGTTATCTACTGTATATAGAGGTGTTATCAGTCATTACACAGGAGGGGAAGGAGGTGAGCTGTGACATCACCTATTGTGAATGGTGGATCATGTTATCTACTGTATATCAAGGCGTTATCAGTCAATATACAGTGGTGGTCAAAAGTATTGGCACCCCTGCAATTCTGTCAGATAATACTCAGTTTCTTCCTGAAAATGATTGCAATCACAAATTCTTTGGTATTATTATCTTCATTGAATTTGCTTGCAAGGAAAAAACACAAAAGAGAATGAAGCAAAAATCAAATCATTGATCATTTCACACAAAACTCCAAAAATGGGCCAGACAAAAGTATTGGCACCCTTAGCCTAATACTTGGTTGCACAACCTTTAGCCAAAATAACTGTGAACAACCGCTTCCGGTAACTATCAATGAGTGTCTTACAATGCTCTGCTGGAATTGTAGACCATTCTTCTTTGGCAAACTGCTCCAGGTCCCTGATATTTGAAAGGTGCCTTCTCCAAACTGCCATTTTGAGATCTCTCCACAGGTGTTCTATGGGATTCAGGTCTGGACTCATTGCTGGCCACCTTAGAAGTCTCCAGTGCTTTCTCTCCAACCATTTTATAGTGCTTTTGGAAGTGTGTTTTGGGTCATTGTCCTGCTGGAAGACCCATGACCTCTGAGGGAGACCCAGCTTTCTCACACTGGGCCCTATATTATGCTGCAAAATTTGTTGGTAGTCTTCAGACTTCATAATGCCATGCACACGGTCAAGCAGTCCAGTGCCAGAGGCCGCAAAGCAACCCCAAAACATCAGGGAACCTCCGCCATGTTTGACTGTAGGGACCGTGTTCTTTTCTTTGAATACCTCTTTTTTTTTCCTGTACACTCTATGTTGTTGCTTTTTCCCAAAAAGCTCTACTTTTGTCTCATCTGACCAGAGAACATTCTTCCAAAACGTTTTAGGCTTTCTCAGGTAAGTTTTGGCAAACTCCAGCCTGGCTTTTTTATGTCTCGGGGTAAGAAGTGGGGTCTTCCTGGGTATCCTACCATACAGTCCCTTTTCATTCAGACGCCGACGGATAGTACAGGTTGACACTGTTGTACCCTCGGACTGCAGGGCAGCTTGAACTTGTTTGGATGTTAGTCGAGGTTCTTTATCCACCATCCGCACTATCTTGCGTTGAAATCTCTCGTCAATTTTTCTTTTCCGTCCACATCTAGGGAGGTTAGCCACAGTGCCATGGGCTTTAAACTTCTTGATGACACTGCGCACGGAAGACACAGGAACATTCAGGTCTTTGGAGATGGACTTGTAGCCTTGAGATTGCTCATGCTTCCTCACAATTTGGTTTCTCAAGTCCTCAGACAGTTCTTTGGTCTTCTTTCTTTTCTCCATGCTCAATGTGGTACACAAAAGGACACAGGACAGTGGTTGAGTCAACTTTAATCCATGTTAACTGGCTGCAAGTGTGATTTAGTTATTGCCAACACCTGTTAGGTGCCACAGGTAAGTTACAGGTGCTGTTAATTACACGAATTAGAGAAGCATCACATGATTTTTTAAAGGGTGCCAATACTTTTGTCCACCTCCTTTTTTAGGTTTGGTGTGGAATTGTATCCAATTTGGCTTTAGGACAATTCTTTTTGTGTTTTTTCATTGAAGACAAATTAAATGAAGAGAATAGTACCAAAGAATTTGTGATTGCAATCATTTTCAGGAAGAAACTGAGTATTATCTGACAGAATTGCAGGGGTGCCAATACTTTTGGCCACCACTGTACAAGAGGAGGAGGAGGTGAGCTGTGACATCACCTATTGTGAATAGTGGATCCTGTTATCAGTCAATATGCAAGAGGAGGAGGAGGTGAGCTGTGACATCACCTATTGTGAATGGTGGGTCCTATGTTATCAACAATATATAATGGTGCTATCAGTTATTGCACATAGGGGGAGGAGGCGAGCTATGATATAACTTTTTTAAATTGTGGATCCTGTGTTATTTACTGTATATAAAGGTGTTAAATTTCATTGCTGTCCTGCCTTTGATGACAATGAATCTGTTGAAAAGTCATCTGTACAGAACAGGAAGTGTGATTCTAATTAGAAGTCTTTTGAGGCCAGTGTAAAAATTGCTAGATTTCAGATTTATTAATATAAATAAGAATAATATAATAATAATAACAATAAGGAAACTTGCAAAAAAACATTATCAAACATTTTAAAATCTGATTTAAGCCATAGGCTCTTTCCTGATGGCACAATCATTTTTAAGTTGTTGGGCTATATGAAATTTGCTATTAGAGGTTATCTAAGGACAAGTCAGTTTATACATCCACATAGCTGACGTAAATCATGCCGTTACTATTTGTATTGAGATGTCGGTAATATATATTGTTATTATATGTGTGGAGTATTATTCTGAACAGCAGTCCCTGAAAAACGAGCTACATTTTCCATTGTTACATTGTCATACAAGGTGGCATTTTCCTGATGTGAATTATACGTTGCCTAACAAGCCGTATATCTCAGTAACTGCCGGCATTACGCTGGAAATATATAATTCTCCATGATAACGATCATACACACAAAACTAATGTGCGCAGATCAGCATACAGAAAGTTTCATTGCAATTACTTACACAAATAGTATTACCTAAAGCCGCCATCCCCAACCTGTGATTGTCCAACTTTTGTAAAAACACCGCTCCCAGCACGTCCCTGCAGCAGTCATCTGACTTAAAGGGGTCATCCAGCGGTGGACAGTTCCACATTGGAGATAAGCGGTAGTACCATCTCTTCTGATTTTTTTAATTTTTTTTTTAGCACTAACCATTTTTTTGGTGAGTGGTCGTGTTAAACATAAACATGTAGAAAAGTCAGGAATGTTAGAGATGCCACATGCATTTCTTGGTGTCTGATCTGGGAATTGGTAGCCTGCTCCATTTTATATGATGAACTCAACTATTTAACTTGGAAATCAGTAAATCACGATGGAAGATTCACAGTCATCTCTGTTCCTAAGATCCACCACTCTCCTTTGTGCAAAGTAGACACTTTTTTTCATTGCTGGAAAATGAAGCTCTTCCTCCTGTGTTATACATTAATTTTACTTTTTTTATTCGTGTCATTGTTCTTATGAACAAAATGCAAAAACAGACTGAACAGTAAATGAATCAAGAACTATTCCATTTATTATTTTTGTGCAAGTACTGTTCCTTTAAATTGGTCACCACATTTCATGACCCATACTATTAATCTGTAGATATTGGGTTATTCTGCGGGTTAATAGTATTACAATGTTGTCTTTCCGCTTTCCTAAAAGCATGACAACTGGTAGAAAAATAACTTTTATTCTCCTGGGAGCCGCTGGCTTTCAGTCATAGAGGCCGGCCCAAAGTGGCTACAATCACCGCTCCGTGCACTTTAAGTGACTGCTTGAGGTGCAAAACATCTGTTCAGACTGAACTGTCAATCAAAGTGTCGGGGCATGATTACAGCTGCCACTTACTATGTACTGAGTGCAGCTCCGGACACACCCTTATGACTGAAAGCTGGCGGCTCCTGGGAGGAATAAATCATTTTTTCCTGGTAGCTGTGATTTCAGTAAGGAAGCCGGACAGCATTGTAACGTTATTTTCCTGCAGATTAACCCTATACCTGCAGGTTAATAGCATTTGGGGACATAACAGGGTGTATACTGGGCACGGTTCTAAACATGTGGCACTGGTGAAAGTCAACTATGGGTATCAGGCTGGGAGGATTTCCAGGGTCACATGAGGGCACAGGGTGAAATTGTGATCGGAATGGCAGCCCCTACATAAGGTCTATCTACAGCGGGTGAAATAAGTATTGAACTCGTCACCCATTTTCTAAGTAAATCTATTTCTAAAGGTGCTATTGACATGAAATTCTCACCAGATGTCGATAACGACCCATCTAATCCATACAGGCAAATAAATCAAACCATAGATGTCCATAAATTAAGTTAGAATGAGAAATGACACGGATTCTGTAACATTGTTGACTTTCTGCAGAATTCTTGAATCCTGTGCGCCATTTTGAAGAGTTTAGTGCAAAACACGTCAACGAATTCCACAAGACAAAAAAAGAAAAGTGGCGTTAAAAAAAATAAAGGCAGATGATAAATTGGGCCATTATGCCAGGTTTCATCACAGATAAGATCTGATAATCACTGCGGTCCCAGTGGGGAAAAACTTTTGTGATCAGTTTGTTGTCAAATAAAATAAATAAAAGCATTAAAAAAAATGCATCGACAATTAAAAAAATTCTATAACCCCCCTCCCCAAATCGCAGCCAACAATCATTAATTGGGCTCAGAAGATAAAATGTGGTGCACCCCTTACAAGATGTTTACATGTGTGAACCTGTCGGGGCCACTTTTCCATCTAACGACTCCCTCATTATTAATCTGCGAGACGTCGCATCCTGCCATTTCAGAGAGAGGAATATCCCAAGCTCTAGAGGGAAAACAGCGCTAAAGTCCCGGGGACATTATGTTAATGACATTACTCCATTTCTGGAAGCAATGCTGATTAAATATTCATTGACTTTGATTATAGTGAAATTAGGGCTAAAGCGCGAACTCAAATTGAGTGGAATAATGGCAGTGTAAATAATGCATAGTCTCTAAATTGAAAACAGCAGCTTGTGCGCCGCGTCGCCCCCTTTGTCATACTGCCATTTGTGTGGGAACGCGGTGCTCTGATCTCAGACAGCTTGGGAAACACTAACAGGGAAAAGAGACTGTATTATTTACAAGTTTAGGAAATTTAAAATAATTAGACAAAATGTTGCACGACTAGGTGTGTTTGTTTCTGCCTTTCCCTTATGGCTTCTCCGGGATTGTCAGGCTGGCGAGAAAAAACCCCCGAAAAATTCCATGTTCTATATTTAGTTCAAGGCACCATCTTTGGGTTTATTATTCTATTGATTTAAAGGGAAATATATCATCTGAAAAATACTTTAGGGTTTCTCACGATTGACATTTCTTGCTAGAATTGAGCGTGTTTTACCAAAATTTGATTCCGGCAGATTCGCTCAATTCGGGGGAGGAGTGGAGATTAGATTTGCTCTAAATAAAATCAGTGCAAATTGCATTTTTAAGAAAAAGGTTAAAAAGTTAACTCTTATTCTCACCTCTACTTCCCCACTATACCTGTCCTGTCGCTACCTGGTCTTCCGCCTCCGATCGCTCATCTTCTCCTCTTCAGCCTCATACTTTTTGGGGGTTTTCCACTTACTAGACCCCACATGATCATGACAGATGTCATTGACTTGTGTCGCAACTCATGTGACCAAGTGGGTCTTGGTGGGTTGCGTCTCTCGACTCAAGATCTGGAAGAAGAAAAAGGCGAAAGAGGAGAAAAGGTGCGATTGGAGGACTGGACAGATATGTGGAGGGATCAGGACAAATGAATAAAAGCGTTTATTGTACTTTTTTCGGGCTTCCAAGCCCAACATTTTGCTGGATTTACACAAATCCAGTCCCAATTAATTCAAATTCACTAGAATCTGCATTTTGGGGGAAATTCATGGTGAAATTAATTTGTATAGAATTGATTTGCTTATCTCTATTTATTACCCATGTGTTAAATATCTGATCACTGGGGGTCCCACTGAACCCCTCGATTCTACTCACTGCACAATTGCATGGAGTAGTGGTCACGCTTGCCAGAGACTGTCGATTGAGGGGTAGTGTGCATACTCCACCGCCACTCTAAAGTTCTCACTACGCACCACATATGGAGGAACGGAAGACTCTAGAATGGTGGTAGCTCCAATGGTGAGGCCCTTAGTTATTAGATATTTATCACTTATCCTGTGGGTAAGTAGCAAACATAATTTCTGAGAAAAAAAACACACAAAGTCTAATTCAGGTTTTTGTAAGATAAAGAAAAGCAATACCCATATTATTTTTTTTAATGTAACAGAAAAAAAAATTAAATATTGTAGTTTTTACGTTGCCTACAAAAGTAGTAAACCCAGGATGACATTTCAAGCTTCTGCAGCTCACTTCTTAGTTTTGCTGTATAGACCGGGATGGAATGAGCAGAGCCATCTCATTGTTTGTGGAAGGGCAGGTGCAGATGACTACATGTTCTCAAACTGAAAAAAACGGTGCGATCATAGTGGGATCTGTTTTTCTTGGATGTGGAAAATTATTAAAAAATAAAATAAAGTTTTTCCATCTTCTCCATTTAGTCATCTGAGTGCGGTCCGATGTTTTCCATGGACCCGTAGACATGAATGAGCGAGTGCCATCAGAGTCTAACGCAAATTGCACATACTGGGATTTTCTCCCTTGGACCACTCAGTCCGGGGAAAAAAAATTGGACATATGTGCTGCCTCATTGAATATCATTGGTCCGTCTGTTTTGATCCGATGGTTTGACGGATTGCACTCAGACCGAAACTACGGTCATCTGCACGACCATCAAGGCTAATCTTGTAACTTGAAGAAAATCTGCAACCTTCTATATCCCGAGAGCAAACAGAGATCTTAAAAATGGTGAAAAATTGAAACACAAAGAATAAACTATGTCTGATTAAAACTCAGAAGCAGTTTTTAGTAATTGATGTAGGCGGTGCTAAGAAAAAAAAAAGAAGGGGGGACACAATCTTGAGCTTCTGAGAGTGGGATGCAATGTTTTCCTTCGATTAGATGGTTGAGACTCTTAAGGCTGACCTTCTGGGAACCTCTTTCCAGTCCATATTCCTTTCATGACTCCCTCTTGCTCAGTTTCCCATCCCCCGAATGTGCGTTTAGATGTCAGGGCTTTTGGGTGGAGATGAGAGTATACCCCCAAATTAATTTTGTGTAGATTCAATTTGGTAAGAATAAAATTTGGTCCAAATTAAAAGTGACTCTATTGCCGAGAAAATACATTTATTACGTTCTGAGGTCTCTTCAGACCCCAAAGTATAAAAAACGGACAGGAGGGAAGGGGCTAAAACCTCACATTACCGTAACCTGTTATAGACCATCCACTGACTCTTAACGTTGCCTCCACCTCAGCTTCCCTTATCACCTGCGTAGGTCTTTGGTTCTTCTGGTTTTGGCCCACATGATTGTCAATGTCGGGACCTCAGAGCTGGAAGAGCTGAAGATCCGTGCATAGGACCATGGAGGCACAAGGAATTGGATGAGTGAGTAGACCTGGGTTTTAGGGCTTATTTTTTAACTTCTTTCTGGACCTGAAAAAAATTGCTGGACGGCTAGATTTTTTTCATTTAAATCTAGATATTTTTAGGAACCCTTGTGAACTGAACCTGATAATTTCCAGAATTTCAAATTTTAGGACAATTTGTAATCAATTCAATTTGATTTTCTCATCTCTTCCCCCGGCATTTGTCAAAAGAGATCTTTTTGGGAACTTTCGTCAGACTTCAGTGAGATTTGCTTGCTCTTTTTGGAGTCCGGTGATCACCCCCTTTATCCAGGAGCCTCCCGGATTGTACAGAATTTGCTATAGTGATATTTAGCCTGTGAGACACAAGTCCTGTACTATACCTTGGTTTCACCTTCACTCTACAGTGTCTGTATCTGCTGCGTCGGCAGCGAGCGGGTTACATAATTGTAGATGAACGTGTGAATTTGTGGAGAAAAAAAAAGGATGCATTTTGCAGGTATTTAAAAGGTCCTGATTAGCCTGCAGCAGGAAATCCTTTTGATGTGAACCTTCTGAGCAGCACTTATCTTCAGTGAAATTGTAAATAGCTCTGCTAATTTTTATCTTATATAATTTTTAATCAGCCCCCTGGAATTAATCTTCTTTTCTAGTAGAAACGGCTGCATCTTGAGGAACAGAAATTCTCTGTGGTGCCAAATTGCGAAAATCAAACTTCAATAAAACTATTGTCACTTTTTGATGACATTTCAGTAGCTGCGGGCCTGTAGTGGTGCGGTATTACAGCCGCGCATTTCAGAATTGGAAATTTATATTCTACATGGCTATGAAGTGCACTTATCCCATCCATTATCTCAGTGCAAAGACCTTGTATATATGGAGACCTCTCAGTTGTGGGATTAAGGGCATCTATAATGGAATATGCCTAGCATCAATAAATGGGCATTACCATATAGCTATAATGGTGAAATGTACACATCTAGAAAAGTGTAACCATCTAAGGCCATTAGGAAATGGATGCTAAGTGCCTAGGTGTGGTCATATACAATAGACCCGTCAGAACAGGCCAACCATCTAATGTGTATCGGGGTCTTCTGATTATGTCCCAGTAAATAAGGGTTGGGCAGTTGAAGCGTACCTTTCATTTTATGTGTCGTGTGACCATAAGAAATAACACTACTTCTGACCGTTATGCGACTTGTATCCTGCATTTTTCACTAGTTTTCCTCTCTGCGGGCTCTGTCTTTTTAGTTTTCCGTTGTCTCTGAGCTAGTGAGTGGTAACTAGCTGCTATGATGTCTCCTGTACACAGGACACACAAACATGAGGGGTTCTTGCTCCTCTGTCTTTATGTAACAAGTTTAGAGTCAGCAAAAACATAAAGGATATCATACAGCAGAACTGAGCAGTGTAGCTGTGAATGCAGCACTGAGTTGAGTTAAACACTTACTAGAAAACAGCAACATAGTTCTGTGTGTGTCTGTGCCTCTTTATACTCTCCTTTCCATGGACTTCAATAGGCAGCTTTGATCTCATACTTCAGTGATTTCGGAGTTTGTCTTGCTTTGAACAAGATGGATTTTAGCTGTTTTTTATTCTAGTGAAAAATGAGTTGAGGAGTCGGGGTGGAAGAGGAAAAAATGCTCATAAGTGGAGAAAGAAGCAGATTTCTCTGATAATATTTATTGCAATTTTTTTTTTATTTGCCTGAGGTATTCATTTATTCATTGGGTGAGATTTATTTGAGAGATTTATGGCGGAAACAACTTCTAAAAGTCAGAATTTTTTGTCACAACGCAAAAAATATATGACTTTTGGTGTTTTCACACCACTCTTGCTCAACTCGGTCAAAATTGGCTGGACGAGGCGTGCAGATCCCCGCTCATCAAATTCATAGCATTCGCTATGCCACAAATCTTACTCCAGTAAGAGCAAGATTTGTGGTGAGGCGCACATAGTGGCACATGCCACTACACGCCTAACCTGATTCATTATGATGCGTATATATCTTAATCATTCAGGAGCATCTGCTCCAACATGCCACCTCATCAAGACCAGTGAGAGAATCACCGCTCTTCATTAATTACCCCCATAGTGTGTTGTAGCAGTGACCATTTAAAGAAGTTGTCCACTACTTTATATGAACCCCCCCAATGTATCCGCCCGGGGCCCAGAATTGTTTTTGTAAATATCTTGCGGTACCTTTTCTGTCGCTGGCCGCTCAGAGGCATCAAGGGACCCCTCACTGATGTCACGTCAAGTGAGGTGTGGCATCAGTGACGCGGTGGATGCTGGGCTGTGGGAGGGGTTACCCCGTGCGTCACACCAGCATCCACCACACGCTTTCCCAGTGAATGGGGAGAGGGAGAGCACGCGGTGGATGCCGGGTGTGACGCGCGGGGTAACCCCACCCACAACCCAGCAGCCACCGGTGGAACGCGGAAGAGGGACCCTTGGCTGCAGCCTGGACTTGTTGTGATGTCAGCGCCGGCTGCAGCCGGGGGTCACGTAATGCCTGTGAGCGACCACTGATAGCGCCACTCACAGGCAGAAAAGGCACGACAAGGTATTTAGAGAAACACTTATGGGCCCTGGGGGAATACATTGGGGATCATATAAAGTAGTGGACAACCCCTTTAACCATAAAGTCAAGCTACTGTCTAACACCTCCCATGTGTTCCGGCTGTAGACCACGATCGCCTGAAGCAGGGTTTACAATAAAATTATTGTAAGACTTGCACTTGTTTTATATGGTGGATGGGTTTTCAGACTTATTTTCTACGGTAGGCCGAGGTCTAGAATATATATCATACAACATCATAAAAGTCCAAATCCCTAAAGTTCTGCTTCCATAATCTCCTTGTTTTTCTCATTACCCCAGAACTCCAGTTCTTCTTCGATGGTGTCATTTACATTAAAGTTAATAAGAATGAAGTAAGAACCATGATTCATTGGGTATGTGATTATTAAAATCAACTGACATTTCAGCCAAATACCATGGAAATTATCTCATTCCAGAATCATTTTACGTTGTCAGCATAGAGTCAGGTTAACCCTATCAGATAATTTTTTGCAGATGTATATTTTCAACAGAAATGCAGAGAGTGAGTTACATTGTCTAAACAGCATATTCACAGGATAGATGACAAATCTATGATCACTGGTTGATGGGACCCCCACAGATAACAAAAACAGATGTCCCAGAGAGGCCGGGCTCACATTCTCCATTCTAGTTCATCCCAAAGGTGATAGATGGGATTGAGGTCGGGGATCTGTGCCGCCGATCATGTTCTTCCGCACCAAACTCCCCCAACCACGTCTGTATGGACCTTGTGCACTGGGCACAGTCATGGGGAACTCAAAAACACCTTTCAGAATTGTCTAAGATATCTTGTATGTTGAAGTACTGCCCTTCACTGGAACTAAGTGGCAGAGGCCGACCCCTAAAAATGCAAACCCACAGCCTCATCCCTCCTCAATCAAACTGTACAGGTGGCACAATTTAGTCAGACAAGTAACGTTCTCCTGGCTTTCACCAAACCCAGACTCGTCCATCAGATGTCAGATAAAGAGTGTGATCCGTCACTGCGCAGAACACGTTTCCCCCAGGGTCCAGTGGCGGCTTTACACCACTCCATTGTGCTTGGTGATGTAAGGCTGCATGCAGCTGCTCAACCATGAATCTCCCGGCGAGGACACAGTTTTTGTGCTGATGTTAATTCCAGAGGATTATTAGACTGCTATAGAGTCAGAAAAGCGTTGCAAACTTTTGAGCTCTACTTTTAAGCACTCGGTGACCCCACTCTGGTTTCCATGTCATAGCTGAGTTGCTGTGCTCTCCTATAAAATATTACCACCACACTGACCGCCTTTATTAGCTATAACCGCTACACTGTCCATCTTTATTGGCTGTATTTGCCACACTGTCCTTTTCTATGAAATATTGTCTCCACACTCTACGCCGTTATAAAGTATAACCTCCACTGTCCGCCCTTATTAGCTATAACTGCCACATTGTCCTCCCTTATTAGCCATAAACATCACACTTTTTGTCTGTATTAGATATAACCACTACACTGTTCCGATATTGTGTCCCCCACCACCTTCCCCCCTTTTTATTCTGGGTCCAGTCTTTATACTCTGCCCCCTCCTCACATTCCATCCCCCCTCTGTATACTGTCCTTTTTTTGCTATGGCCTCACACTGTCCCTTCAAGTTGCCTTCTTTCTATACTTCTCCCTTCACTACCCAATTTTTATACTGTGCCACCTCATGCTTTCCCCCCATACTTTCCTCCCATACTTTCCTCTTGCACTTTTTGCCCCAAATATTGTCCTCTCACACTTTTATCTCCACACTGTTCCTTCACACTCCCCCCCCCTATACTGTCACCTCACGTATTTCTTCCACCATACTGTCATTTTCACACTTTTATGCCAATACTGTCTCTTTACACTTTTCCCCTCAGTGTCCGCTCACACTTTCTCACCCCATACTGTTCCTTCGCATTTTTATTCTCATACTGTCCCGTCACACTTTCTCCCCCATACTTTGCTTTCACACTAACTCCCATACTGTCCCTTCACACTTTGTCTCCTCACACTTTTCTCCAAAATACTGTCCACTCACAAGATCCCCCTCTCCCCAAAAAAAATCCTTTGTACCTTCAACTCCTCTGGAGTCCTTACCTTATTGCTGTCCTCCTTTGTGGCGCAGGTGTGACATCAGCAGCATGATCAGATGACCTTATAGCGCTGCTGACGCTGCCTTGATTCCAGAAATGGAGGAGGTCAGGGCTTCAGCTGTCCTTGTGCCAGAAAGATGCGAGTACAATTGAATGCGGGGAGACAGCTTTTTACATGTTCTCTGAGCCGGCTGTCAGTTTGACAACTGGCTCAAAGAATTGCCAAATCCCACTCATGGGAAGCTGCAAAATGCCACCTTGAAGACACCTCAGACCGCCGCATTAGGCAGCCCAAAAATGTCACCCTGATGGTTGCGCAAGGGGGAAAAGTAATGGGAAAGCCCTGTCTTCCCCTCCTAGTTACATCCCTGTCACAAGGAAATGGGGAAATATTTAGGAGGAAAGAAATGTCATGACCTGACTTGTTACACTGGTGGCTCCTATTGCAGGACTGTGCTAGCATCAATGAGCTCTGCATCACCAACCATTGTGAAACACAGTAACGGAAAACGGCCTGCAGAAGGGCTGGATGTTATACACTATGGGACAACAGTGTAGAAGGAAAAATCAGCATTTGTCATGTGTCCCAATATGATTGTCCATATAGTGTTGAATGGGTCGTATGAAATGCCGAAAAAAGGCTCTACACTTTGTTTTTTGTTTTTTCAGAAACAGCGCCATTTTTGCCGTTGGATTGTGACTGGCATTACGTGTGACCCTAATTTTTTTAAATGGGTGCAATACTAGTCACAGCCCATAGACAAGAGTAATGCTGCTGCTAAGGAAAAAAAGGAGCTCCTGGCTACACATAGACATCTCCCGACAGAGTATCCAAAAATCATGTTGTTTTTTTTTCAAAACTGCTCATCTTGGGCCACTGATGTCAGGATAAGTCGAGCCAAGATGAAGGGTAAGAAGAGTTGGAATTTTTCCTAAATAATTATATTCCCTTTGCTATCGGCATCTTGTAATCCAAAACAGCATGTGTGAAAACAAAAAAGGTGGAATTAATACAGATCTGTATTCCAAAATCTTGAATGAGGCTTAATTCTCAGTAGAGCCATGAACCCAGTGGCAGAAATATCTAAATCAGCTCCTCGTCTGCCGGCACATCATCGACGTCGGAGAAGAAATGAAGATATATTTTGTTTTGCCCCTATACGTGTAATGAAGAGTGTACACATCATCTGGTCCAATTCTCATGCGCTGACAACTATATTCCGCTAAGACTACATTCGACGTAAAAACCATATGTGCCGGAGATAAGTTGCATATTTCTACACGGCAATGTTTTCATTTACATAAAAAAATCCTTCTAAAAATAAGTGAGACAGTGTCAGGCAGAAAACATCTTTGAGATAACAGCAACAAAACTGTCAGCCTTGTGTTTCGTTCTGATAAATACTCTCCCTTTGAATTCGTGGAGCAGAAAGCTGTTTGATGCTCAAATGAGAAGAATTTATCAATCATGCTACAAAGAAACTCTTCATTTCCTCTCTGCCAGCTCAAACCTTAACCCGTCCTGTTTGTTACACCAAGGAAATAAATAGTGGCCACATTTTAAGTGTGACTTCCTCCAGTACTTTCTTAGCGGGCCTGGAAAGTTCTTATTGCAGCAGACTGACTGCAGATTTCCATTTTTTTTTAATTCAATGTTGGAAAGAAAAGTTAATAAGTTATTTGCTGATTTTGCAGAGCTAAGTTTGTCATAGCCCATTGTAATTGTTATTGGTGGCTGCAAATTAACCTACTAAATAACACATGGGCATAAGAGGGATCCATAAAAGCTCATAATATAACACCCAAGGCAGTTTTTGACACACCCTAATATACCGCTGCATAACTATGAATTCATACTAATGATTTTTTTGGCAGTTTCCATCTTTAACTCGAATAGAAGCCATAATATCATAATACTCATGTATTCCTCTATGGGAAAAAAAATATTTTGATAATACAATGCCGGAAAAAGGCACATAAAGTGCTTATGGTACTTTACCACTGAGTCTGCAAGGATCTAAATCACCTTTGTACTAGCCTCAGTGCCCTTAAAGGAGTTGTCCACTATTTGGACAACTCTTTGTCATTCCCTACTCTTGGCCTCCATAATATAAAAATGCTTATACTCACCTCCCTTGCCGGCGCCATTCCAGCGGTGTCGGCACTCGCGGTCCCGAGACTCTCATGCTGTTGTGTGACACGTGACCCTGGCGCCCAATCAGCTCTGGCGTCACTGTCCCCGCCTCCTGTCGAATTGAACATTAAGAAGAAGTGAGAGAACGGTCACAGCCCTGACTTCCTCTTCATGTTCAATTTGTCTGAAGGAGGGGACAGTGACGCCAGCGCTGATTGGGCGCCAGGGGTCATGTCCCACAACAGCATGGGAGTCCCGGGACCTCGAGTGCCAACACCACTGGAATGACGCCAGCACGGGAGACGAGTATAAGCTTTTCTATTTTATTGGGGCCAGACATTTAGATCAAGCAGGGTTTGTCCTAGTAGTGGACAACCCCTTTAATTGTGTTTGACATGGAAAAAATATTTTTACATATATTAGTGGATGCAGTCTGCAATCTTCATCCCTTCATTCTATTTCAGACCTCCTAATATGTAGTTTGCAGTGTGATGTAAGTTTCAGATTTTTCTCTTGTGGGAGTGTCTTTCCCAGTAATAGAGGCTGGACGTGAGGTTGGTGTGAATCCAGGTTGCTGCTGTCTTCATTAGCTCATTTATCAGCACAGCTGCTTTCCTGCACTTATTTCTTCTTCATATGTATTCCTCCTTTTCTACAGTCTATTTTCTCTGCCATATCTGAGAAATATATGCTTTCTCCTCTATCTGCATTGTGTAGAGCTATGTACAACTCTTCCCTGCTGCTATCTCTAATACTAAGAGAAGGGAGGTGGAGAGCATAGAGACATGTCAGATCTAACAAGGAGCTCTGATTGATCATTTTTGCAGATCATTCAGCTAGATCAGTGTTTCCCAAACCCCATCCTCACGGACCCCCACAGGTCATGTTTTCAGGATCTCCTTAGTATTAAACAGGTGATTGAAGTATCATCAAGGCATCAGAAATTCTCTCACCTGTGCAATACTAAGGAGATCCTGAAAACATGACCTGTGGGGTCCATGAGGATGGGGTTTGGGAAACACTGAGCTAGATGAAGAACTTACAGACGCTCTGCAGCAGAAAAATGCTATACCCCAGAACTCGAACATGCAACTCCCTTGCGTTTGCTTTTGCTGGGAAAAGGCCTTTGGGCAAAAAACTGTGAACTTTTATCCTACATCTTCAACTCTGAATGTGATCCAGTTCATGTACCCTGAAATCTGGATCTGTATCCTGTACCAAGTAACCAGTGTCTTTATCCAGAGTTCCTTTATGAGCCTGAGTAACTCAGCAGAACATGGATTTCTTGTGTTTTTGCCTTATAGTTAGTTTTGAGTTACAGATTCTGCTCCTCTGTCTTTCCTGAGTCCTGTATCTTGAACACCTGGACAAGGTTTGTATCAGCATGATGAATCTTGATTTCATGAAACAATGTATGCATGCTGAATGCGGTATTTGTGCTACTGATGGATGTGAGCTAATCCAGAGACTGCACCGATACTTTCAATATAAAGTTAGATCCTATTTCTGTATCTGACTTTGTGCCAAATAATATGAAACTTTCCTTTACAAACTCATCTCTGCTGTCTTTGTTTGCCAAATCTTCTGTTAAAGTCAGCCGTACACATTAGATGCCTGTCAACCAAGCAATGTTTCTTCCAATCTTTTGTCCGACAGCCATCTCAGTCAACTGTCCTATACACAGCTTGGCTCCTGTGTTCTCTATAAGGTCACATTCCCACCTTCAGTATTTGGTCAGTATTTTACATCAGTATTTGTAAGCCAAAACCAGGAGTGGGTGATAAATACAGAAGTGGTGATGTGTTTCTATTATACTTTTCCTCTGATTGTTTGTCTCCTGGTTTGGCTTACAAATACTGATGTAAAATACTGACCAAAAACTGAAGATGGGAACGTCGCTCTAGAAAGCCACCGACTGATATGTCAGACAGAGGCTTTTCTCTGGGAGAACAATGCTATTGGCAGTCTGAAATCGCACATGGCTGTCAGCCAGCGCCCCATACCATTAGGTCATTGGTCAGACTTGTCGATACTGGCGCTTTCAGCCAACATCAGTCTAATATGTATGATGGCCTTTACTCCAATCCCCTCCGGTGGGCTCACTGTGTAGGTGGCCCCCCTCCTCGGCAAGGACGCCGACTTACTCAGTGCCCAGGTCGCTCATCCGCACTCCCTGCCCCGACTCCTGCATCACAGGGTCTGTGCACGCCTGGCAGATCCGTGAAAACGCTCACGCTCCCTGTCTCTTAAAGAGACAGCACGCACTTTCCTAACGTGTCCCCAGCCAATAGCTGGAAGACGCAAATTAAGGCACCTCCACCTGTTGGGAGGTGCTTGAGCAACATTTGTACTAATTAGTTACTTTCATGCCTGTTGTTAGGTTCCCTTGTCTGCTTTGTCTGATCCTGATCTAGTGTTGTCTAACCTGTATCCTGCTTCCATACCTGACCCATCTGCTATCCAGAAGCCGCACAGTCTGTACCAGTATCAGTGGCCATCCTGTCTGCTATCCTAAAGCCACACAGTCTGAACCCGTACCAGTGGCCGTCCTGTCCTGTTTGTGACACTCTAACTGATCCTCTGTTTCTGACCCTTGGCGTCAGCTGTTACTATTCCAGACACTGCCCTGGAGTGGTACCTGGCAGCTACCGGCCGCTCAAGCCTGACCTCACCATCAGTGGCTCCAGTAAAAATCAGGTAGCTGGTTAGTTATGCCCTTGCAGGGTAAGCCCAGTCCATGACGCAGTGGGTCTATGATCCACAAGCGCTACACTTGGCCAGTAAGCAATGTACAGACCTGAAATGTTCCACTCCAAACATTCCTAACATTTATGTGAGGGTAGGAGAAAGCAAAAATAACGTATGTGGAGCAACTTCAAGACTCACCATTACATGAGGTTATCTTAATTGGACTGGTGAAAACATGTGCCCCTATAAATTGGGCATCCTTGACAAATCTTCAAGAATGCCTTGTAGGCTCTTGGATAAAAGGGGAGACATTCAAACTCTTGGATGTGAGTCTTCCAGGTGATGCAGCAATCTCCTGGAACCTACTTAAATGCAGTGCTCTCCCAACTGGCGTGACACCAAGCCTCAGGATCCGGAAGTACATGCAGAGCCAGGACTGTACACGGCCTACCAAGAAAGGAGCATGACTATGTAGATAAACATGTGTCTGCATGCTTCACAAGACAATTCTCCATCTACTGGCAGACAATCTTGAAAAGTTGACGTTGGATAATCAGCATAGTCAACTGGATAGCCTACAGTACACATGACACAAAGATGCAAAACCTGTATGTCCAACCATTGATTTTACATTTCTTTTACAGAAAAGTTAGGGGTCGATGAAGAATTACAGATGAGTGTCTCAAACCTACTGACAAAAGAGAAGGATTTTTTTTTGGGATGTATGCTTTCTTCTTGTATTCTGTGAGCTGTCTATTCTAACGTGTCCTCAAAACATAATTTCCAATCATGGTAGGGGTGCAATATTCCACCGGCAGAATCTCTAAAGGAAAGACAACGCTTAATGTCACAGAGATGCTGTGTTGTCAAAATAAAATGGAAGGCCATAATTTCAGCCCTATCCTATCAGTCTGTCAGGCAGCAGGATTGTAAGCGCAGACAGATTCTGTGATATCAAACAAATTGTAGTACTTGTCAACTCAGCCTGAAAAGAAATGATAAAATCCACAGCCTGTGATGTTATAAATTGCTAACCGGGTAGCGGAGGTGATTTGGAACAATTCTTTTTCTTCAATTATGTAAAAGTCTAAACATCTTAAAAGGAAAGGATGTGTGATTGATAGTTGACTTTCTCTGCAGTTTTGTAGTTGGGTATTGTTATACTCCAAATACCCATGAGTCGGGTATAGGCACAGTAGATATGTGCCATTAGGCAAATACTGTACGGAGTGGTCGGATTGACAGTTGAGCAAAAAGTTTTGACCTAATCCGGTCTGGTGTTTACTTCAGTAGAGAATATATGAAAAAACTTGGCACTCAAAATGAAAATATTTCTTGATTTTATATGCAGTCCATATAACAAGTACAAAAATAAAAAAAGTGTTCCGGATTGTTTTAGAGAAAAGCCCAAATAGGTAACATGCTGAACACGGCATCCACCGCTAGTTCCTCATCGTATACTTCAGTAGAGAGGCGCCGAGGATGCCGGTATTCAAGTGTCGGACGATAAATCACACTTCCCTACCACAGAGTACAGAAATGGACTCCTGACTAGAGTAGCTCAAATTGTTATGCTCACCTCTTGAGGTGGCCACCAAAGTAGGGTCTAGGAGAAAGCTACACAAGGTGCTAGGTGTTCTACTTTATTTTTTAGAGAGCAGACAAAATTGTTAAAGCCATACATGACTTAAAGGAGTTGTCCGGTCAAAATCAATAAGTCTGCAGTCACTCTGTGTGACTGCAGACTTACGAATCCCCCCAGAGCACGGACTGTGCATTGTGGGGATTTGCCGGTTTCAGACCCGGGACCGGAGGATATGTATGTGTTGCACATACTCCCGGTCAGTGGGCGCAGCCTCCCTCCAAAAACTTGTATTGAACTCAATATAAGTGTATGGAAGCGAGGCGCGGCGTATGGGAGTATGTATAACTCATACATATCCTCCGGTCCCTGGTCTGAAGCCAGCAAATCCCCACAGTGCGTGTGCTGGGGGGATTCGTAAGTCTATAGTCACCCAGAGTGACTGCAGACTTATTGATTTGGACCGGACATCGCCTTTGAGGTAGAGCCTACTTGATGGGGGGAGGTGTCAAACAATCTGTGCCTTCGTGCTCTTAATATGTAACTCAGAAGAAGCATCTTCCGCAACATATTTTAAAAACCGTACTGGACAAAAGGCCCGAAATGTTGATGACGCGCCCTCTGGGCCAGTGCTGTAGTGCGGCGCGCGTGCGCGCGGGGAATACCCGGAGCCGGATCCGAAGGGGGTAGTAGTCTTCGTGTGGCGGTGACCCGGTCCGTGCCCAGGGTGGTCAAACCAAGTGGCAGTTATTGGTATGATGGTATTAGTGTCCGACTACGCCACCCGTTGATTTGCGGTCGCAAGGCCGCCACTGCAAAACAGTCCGCTGAGGCCGATGGTATATATGTGCAGCTATGGTGGTATAACCCCCAACGGGAGAGGTATAGCCTCAGGGCAGCTGGTGCGGGTGAAGGGAGTGATAGTAAGAGCGTCCCGGTACCTATGGTGCTGGTGGTGCGATGGAACACAGAGACTGATTGCAGTTTTCAATGCTTTACTCACAGTTGTTATTAACGTCAGTCCTGCAGGTGATGACGACCCGAGCCATGCTGCGTCCACCAGGTACGGGGCTCGACCAACCCCCAGGCAGCTCCAGAGTGTGACCTTGAACTCCTTTCCTCGTTCCTTTCTCTGGCCGTCCCCACTAGGGACCCACCCATGTCCAGCTTCCTCGGGCCTTCTGGTGGCGAAACCTTTCTCCGGTCTCCCTGACCCTATGTGGCATGCCTTCGTGGTGAGTGTAGTGAGTGGTCGCGCCAAGACGTGGCCACGTCCTCCGGTTCCTGGCTGAGGATAAGTGGCCTCCACCAGTTTGGGATCCGGTACCCTGATCTGCCAACCCTTCACCCGCTGACTCCTAGCGTGTTCGGGTTCCTTCTTGCTTCATGTCTCTGGGCCTTTTCTTATGTTTCATTCTTTCCTTGCTTCTTGTTCCTTTCTTCTTCACTCTTGCTCCCTCCAGGGGCAGCACCCAGACAGGGCTGCTGCTCCCTGTCACTCCTCTTCTCACTCTTCTTCTGTCTGACTGAACTGAACTCACTCCTAAGATGGTGCCCACCTTTTATACTCCCTCTGACACCCGAGCCCAGGTGATTAGCAACCAATGGGCTCCTTCCTATGCCCAGAAACCCGCCCCTATCTGCTCCTACACCACTGGGTTTTCCTCCCCCTCCCCACTCCAGCCAGGAACAGAAGCTGTCGTACCTGCACATCTTTCTAGTGGGAGTACCGTCGGTCTGTTCCTCGGAAATGGGGTGTGTGTGGTGCATGCAGCTAACTGAGTTCTAGTCCACACTCCATCCTTACCCGGGAGTGGAATACCACACCTCTGGTTCGAGGTGCAATACCCCTGTAGCAGCCGAGCCCTCGGGGTGCTACATTGATATTGCCGATTAACCTGAGCATAATTAAATAAGTTATATAATATGGCAGTATTGAGAATATGCTAAGCACAGGTAGAGTCATTGGCGCCACATACTGTACAGTGACGGAGGTCACTTTTATCATATTACGTTCATGTCCTCTTACATGAGTCCTTCTCCTCTTTCTTCTGAAATCTACTTTTGGTCTGATGAAGGTCCAGTTAGAGGACCGAAACGTTATACTGTTCTGGGGTGCATAAAAATAAATCCTTTAAATTGCTGACTTAGTGGAGTGCCAAGTTCTATATCGACACTGGTAGAGTTAGTCAGAAAGTTAATATGAAATACGGTGCACCACCAAAAGAAAAACAACCTGCTGGTTCAGTATGATGTCAGTTCAAAATGGCTGACTGATGTGTAATTTTTTCCTGCTTTCAAATACATAGCTTTTCTTGCGTCTTCCTTCTACTTCGTAATTCCCTTCCTTGTGTCATATTTTCTACTCCAAACCTATAAACATACCCTGAAAACTAATTTTTCCTCCCAACTACTGGTCTTGAATCTTATTCCACTAACTGTAGCGCAGTGGTCACCATTTTTGCCTTTTGTCATTCAATCAGGGGCAGCATCTAAAAAAGTTAGTATGTTCTCATTTTGCTTCAGTGGATTTTCTTTAGGTACAATGTATCCAGCCCATACCCATTGACAAGGGTAAACACAAAGGGGGTCATATGCCGCCTGCAATCATCTCTGGTACTTGTATTTATTCAAAAAATGAATAAAATAAGTGTTTCCTGCTTAGGGATTTTTTAGCACCTCAAGAAAAAACTGTGTGAACAAAGTCATAGACAGGTTTGGACTGGCCCACAGGAGAACAGGAGAATCCTCCGGTGGGCCACCACTCTCTCATATGAGCATTACTTGGCACAATATACTTGATTCACTATGTACAGACAATGGCATCATCTTTTTTATTGAACAATCTACCCATTTTATTGATATAGAAATTTATGAATGAGGATAAAGTCATATTTGCATGTAGCTGAAAAGTGGGGTCCTGGAGTTGGTTACCGGTGGGCCCTTGGCACCCCTGTCCGACACTGGTCATAGATATCGCTAACTGACATGGCTAACTATAAATGCTGTGACCAGAGCTATCTCCAATTGCAGGCACTTAACTCCATAAATGTGGCAGCGGCATTTAGCAGTTTAGACATGGGTGCCAATGGCATTGTTATGGTTCCCATGTCTTCCATGTTTGTACACCTATGAGAATAATTTAACAATACACTAAAATATAAAAAAGGATTGCAGGTTCAAGATTTCATTAGTCTGACTAATAAAAAAAGCAATGAAAAATATATAAAAATAAAAAAATGGCAACTTTTATATCACATCACCCTCCTTTCTCAAACATAAAATTAAACAAAAGTACTAGGTAAGGTATCAATGCATGCATAATTCTCCAATTTAATAAAATATCACAGTATTTATCCCATACAATAAACACCAAAATGCAAAATATAAAAT
Source organism: Phyllobates terribilis (assembly GCF_046119375.1). NCBI lineage: Eukaryota > Metazoa > Chordata > Amphibia > Anura > Dendrobatidae > Phyllobates > Phyllobates terribilis. The sequence continues at coordinate 151,158,829 of NW_027362768.1, forward strand.
GATAATTCAAATGGCAGAATTGCTGTTTTTTGATAACTTTACTATTTAAAAACTGGAATGAAAATAAATAAAAGTTAGTACAAATTAAAAAAAAAAAAAAAAATGACAGCTTTTGAAAGTTGAGGCAGATAAATCTAAAAAGAAGAATGGCCCACTGGCACTATGTCACCCAAGAACCAGTATGACCCTGAAGCTGCCCTACTTAGTGGCCCAAACAATTTGTGTCCGGCTCTCTTTAAATGGAACATGTCACCAGTTATTTTTCTTTATAGACCATACCCATCACCCCTTTATACCCTCAGAGGTGCATACTTCTGAAAAAAAGTATTTTATTCATATATTGCTTGAAAATTGTGTGGTCCTATCTGATGGGCCAATGCAGATAGCGCTAAGTACCTCCCCGGTTCCTTCAAATGCCGCCTCTTCTATCTGGATGAAAGTGGATGACGTCTCCTACATCATCCTCACACTGCTTGAAGTCTCGCGCCTGCTCAGCGCAATCAGAGACCAGCAGTGTGATGCACAAGCTTTAGGCTATGTGCCCACGTTGCAGAAATGAAGCAGAAAATTTCTGCTTCATTTCTGCAAGTCCTCTCCCGGAAAAACGCATGCGGAATTCCGCATGCGTGTAATGCGCGTTTTTCGTGCGTTTATCGCGCGTTTTCCACATGCAGATTTGCCTTGCGTTTTTAATGCATTGCACAAGGCAATTCCGCTTGCGGAAACGCAAAATTAATGGACATGCTGCGGATTTTTGAACGCAGCATAAACGCTGCGGAAAAATCCGCAGCATGTGCATAGAACTTGCGGAATCCCCTTGGGGACCATGGGTGTAACATACCTGGCGGCGTCCTTGCATAGTGGTCCATCTCCCACTGTGCAAGAGCGCGCACTTGAACTCCAGTCCAGTCTGCTAGCCTGGCTTCCCTCCATGCTGTCTGTTTGCCTCACTTCCCAAAATCCCGGAGCAGCCCCGATGGGTAATGTGTGTGGGTAGCGCTCTAGTCCTCCTGCCCGAAGAGACTACTGCCCACCCAGAATCCACACAGGATGACTACGCTCTCCGGAATACTTCTCCCAACCTCAAGAGGCAGTCCAGACGTTCTAGGCGTAGAGGCAAGCCGTCACGCCAGGGTCTGTCCTCCCAAAGACCTCCTGATCCCAACCTTGAGGTTCCTGCTGAAGCTTCATTTTTCGGTATCCCGGAGCAGCCCCGACGGGTAATGTGCGTGGGTAGCGCACCAGTTCTCCTGCCCGAAGAGACTACTGCCCAACCAGAATCCACGAAGGAGGACTGCCTGCACCCGGTATCCGATACTTCACCCACTTTAACTGGTGAGCCTGTCCAAGGGTGCTCCGAAGCAGTGATTACCTCCGAGTCTGTGCACCTCTTCTACCTGGCGTAGGACCCCCTGTTACCTCCTGAATCCTCCGGGATACCACTTGATGACAAATGGAGACTTCCCTACACCCGGTACCCAATACTTCGTCCGCTCCGTCCTGTGAGCTTGACAATGGGTACCTTAAAGCGGTAGTTACCCCCGAGTCTCTACACTCCTCCGACCAGGCGGAGGACCTCCAGTTGTCTCCAGAACCCTTCGGGGTGCTACCTGGTAGCGAATGGACAGAGTCTTCCCTATACTCTGTACCTGATACCTCGGCCGCTTCGTCCAGTGAGTCCGACCTAGTGTACTCCAAAGCAGAGGTTATCCCCGAGTCTCTACACCCCTCCGACCAGGCGGAGGACCTCCAGTTGTCTCCTGAACCCTTCGGGGTGCTACCTGATAGCGAATGGACAGAGACTCTCCTATACTCGGTACCTGATACCTCGGCCTCTTCTTCTAGTGAGTCCGACCTAGTGTACTCCAAAGCAGAGGTTATCCCCGAGTCTCTACACCCCTCCGACCAGGCGGAGGACCTCCAGTTGTCTCCTGAACCCTTCGGGGTGCTACCTGATAGCGAATGGACAGAGACTCTCCTATACTCGGTACCTGATACCTCGGCCGCTTCTTCCAGTGAGTCCGACCTAGTGTACTCCGAAGCAGAGGTTATCCCCGGGTCTCTACACCCCTCCGACCAGGCGGAGGACTTCCGGTTGTCTCCTGAACCCTCTGGGGTGCTACCTGATAATAAGTGGAGAGAGACTTCCTTGTGTGCTGTTCCTGGTACTCCACCCGTTTCGTCTGTTGCTGAGGATGGCTGGATAGGAGGTAGCATCCTAGCTACCCAGATGAGACCAGTTTTTCCTGTGGACAGTAGAAGTGATCTCCTTGAAGTGAAGGATTGGCCCTCGAATTCCCTGCGGAACATTCTGGCAGGCCTGAAGAAGAGGGGGCGTAAGGGGGGGGGGTACTGTAACATACCTGGCGGCGTCCTTGCATAGTGGTCCATCTCCCACTGTGCAAGAGCGCGCACTTGATCTCCAGTCCAGTCTGCTAGCCTGGCTTCCCTACATGCTGTCTGTTTGCCTCTGTTTCTGCAGCTTAAGGGCGGCGCCTGATCACTTCCTGTTTCTTGTACCTGCTGCGGGCACACCCCTTGTGCGTCCTCAGCCTATTGCTGTCTGTCATCTGGTATTTAACCCAGCTCCTCCCAAGAAACCCTGCCTGAGCATGGTGTTCTGTCAGTTGGCTTCTGGTCACTGATATGCCAGGTCCCGTTTATGTTTCCTGCCTTCGGTATCAGTTCCCGTGTCTGAACTGTGTCCTGTCTGCATTATCTTCTAGCCTGTTGTCTTCTGCCTATCCTGGAGGCTATACTTCCAGGACTGTGTGAACACGCTCCTAGCCTGTTCTTTCCGCCTTCTAGGGGCCGCATACCTAGACCCGTTCCTGTATCTTGCCTGTTCCTGTCTGAATACTCTCCTAGCCTGTTTCCTGTTTTACTCTATGTCCGTACCTTCCCTTTTTCTGCAGAGTCTAAACTCGTACCTAACTCTTGCTCGTTGTCACTGTACTTTCGTTTGTGAGTTTGTGGTCCACTCGCTACTTCACTGCAAGTACCCTGTGGGTATCTGGTTCTGCCTTTCCCTTCCTGTCTGTTCCGTGTGTACAGAGCCCTGTCCCTCCTGCTCTGCCTTGCTCAGCCCTGTCCACCGCGTTTGCGGTTTCGCTTTGCTCAGCCCTGTCCACCGCGTCTGCGGTTTTGCTTTGCTCAGCCCTGTCCACCGCGTCTGCGGTTTCGCTTTGCTCGGCCCTGTCCGCCGCGTCTGCGATTTCGCTCTGCTCAGCCTTGTCTACCGTGTCTGCGGTTCTGCTCTGCTCAGCCTTGTCTACCGTGTCTGCGGTTCTGCTCTGCTCAGCCTTGTCTACCGCGTCTGTGGTTCTGCTCTGCTCAGCCTTGTCTACCGCGTCTGCGGTTCTGCTCTGCTCAGCCTTGTCTACCGCGTCTGCGGTTCTGCTCTGCTCAGCCTTGTCTACCACGTCTGCGGTTCTGCTCTGCTCAGCCTTGTCTACCGCACCTGCAGTTTCGCTTTACTCTGTTTGTTTACCGCATTTGCGGCTCTGAATTTGTCTCCCAGTCTGTACTGGACCCTACCTAGCCTGCGCTCTAGTCTGCCTGTTCCTGTATTCCCCGGTGTGGGTCAACAGCCGTGTCCGGAGTCTGACCTGGAGTAGACCCTGGTTCCTCTGCTCGGTTCCTCCCTGGTGCACTGGCGTCGTATGCCGTCGTGCGACCTTGGTCGGATCGGGCAGATACTTAGTTACGCCCCTCCAGGCACTCTCTGGTTCATGGCACAGTGGAACCACTAAACACGCACACGCAAGTCAGTCCGAGCGTGTGCATTACAATGGGGAGCGGATTACCTAGCGTTTCACATGCGTTGACGCTGCGGAAATTCCGCAGCATATACGCATGAAAAACGCTACGTGGACACGCAGCTTTAGGTGTACGTCACTAGCTTCCTGCCAGAGTGACGCGCGCCTGGGTAGGTCTCTGATTACACTGCACAGGCGCGAGACTTTGAACAGCATTTCAATGAAGTAGAGACGTCATTTATGTCCATCCAGATGGAAGAGGTGGGATTTGAAGGGACCGGGATGGCGCTGATCGCAATTTGGATTTGCCCATCGGATCGGACCACACAATTTACATGCTGTGTGGGACATTAATAAAGCACTTTTTCGGGGGTATACAGTGGCAACTCTGGTGATACTGTATGAAGGGTTGTTATGAACCCCATTTTCATGATTTTAAAAGCAATGGGCAGGGTTTATAAAGCAAAAAACTGTCCAGAGGTTCCCTTTAAACCTCTCCTTCTTGCCACCATGGTCATCCAGGGCGGAGGCCGTCCTTGCTTTGCACTGAGCCTATTTTGCATCATCCTGTCACCAGAGAAGTGACTGACATGAAAGATTTGTGACAGGACAAGAGCTTGATGCTACAGACTCGGCACGTGGTTAGCATACCGAATGTCTGGGAGTCCTGATGCCATGCAAACCACGGGCTCCATAAATATTTATCTCCCGGTAATGGATTCTCTCAGGTGTAGATCTAAATGAAAGAACGTGTAAATAGACGTTACGGCAGATCGCTGATTTGGTCTTAAATGCTGAGGTACAGTATCACAGTATCACACGTCTGAAGAGCTGCCAATGCATTATCTGGTGGGGTGAAGGGCACATTGCTCCGAGGTAACAGGAATTCATTCTCTTGTCATTATTGATTTCTGAATGCTGCCTCTCATACACATCTCTTCTTATCTGATGTCCTTCATTTCTGTCAGTTTCTTCAATGCTGATATAAATCAGTCCACAAGATGAGCCATGCACTGTTACCCATTGCGCACATAACTGCATGATGGATAATGTGTCTGCAGGATAAATCAGAGACTATAGACAGATACTTCTCTTGTGTTTGGCCATAGAAGCATTAGAAGCTGCTGTGCACTGGGCCATTGTGTGGACTACTCCCAAAAGCGAATCCCCACCTTTATCCCTATGCCGTCTTCAGATCCAAAGTTCTGTGATAATTATTTTTTCTAGGACAGTGATTCCTCATGGTACAATATTAATTTGCTTCAGGATGATCAGTGTAAGGTATATCTATTGTAACATGAATCTGTAACCCCAAAAATGTAACCCAAAACCAAGAGAAAAAAATCAAGATCAAATAACTAATACAAATAAAGCATGTCCTACTACCTGTAGTTTACAGTGGCTTTTCAGAATAAGCTTTTATATAAGGAATAACACTATTACAGGCCAATAAATAACTTATAACCAGCTTTTTTTTCACCAGTTTTCCCCTCCATAGGCTCTATCTTAGATTTTTAGTTCTCTCTGAGCTAGTGGGTTGAGACTAGCTTCTATGATGTTTCCCACACACTACACCACCAGAGAGATGGGTTACTGCTCTCTTTTTTATCTCTGGAGCATATACATAAGCATAAGTAGCAAGGAAGATATTATAGTATAGTACTTAGTTGTGTAGCTGTGAATCCAGCATTTCATTTGAAGAAGTCTCAGGTACCAGTAAGAAGTAGCCATACTAAATGTGCAACCATTGTCGTTGCACAGGAGTCGGTATGGATCGGATGCACTCATACTTTAAAGGAAATCAGTCAGCAGAATTTCACACCACAAACTATATGGGAACGTAGCTCTTTCAAAGACAAATCCAGCAATAACTTTACTTACAGTCTATTCCACCATTCCTGAGAAATCAGTGTGTTAATTGACATGCAAATGAGCCTGAAGGACTATGCTAGATCTGAAGCCTCTGACACTCCAACACTTTTCCCAGCACCAGAGCTCCCTCCTATGTTTTCCAAAGTTTGCCCTCTTTAGACCACTCTTGTCCAACAGCAGATTCCTGATCAATAAGCCAATGAAGGGAGTAGTCCTGTTGCAGTTTTCCCTGAGCTAGTGTGTTGAGACTAGCTCTTATGATGTCTCTCATGCACAGCACACATACGTGCTTTCCTGTCTCTATGTAACACAAGTCCAGAAGCCAACAACACATTGGATGACATTATACAGCAGTACTGTGTATTGTACTTGTGAATCCAGCACTGAGGTGAGATAAACACTTACTAAAAAGCAGCAGCAGCAGCATCTGTGTTCCTCCCTCCTCCTCCCCTCTCCATAGACTTCAAAAGGCAGCTGTAATCTGACATCGGCAGTTTCTTTTGCTTTGACAAAGATGGAATTTAGGTATTTTTTCACCATTGATGATTAGTTCAGCAGGCTGGGGAGGAGAAAAAGTGCCTCATAGGTGCAAAAGAAGCAGATTTCTCTTATAAGGTATATTACAAAGTTTCTTAAAAAAAAAACCCTACAACCATTGAATATCCAGAAGCAGCTGCACATTTGTCCATGGGCTATGTCTGGTATTGTAGCTTAGCAAGATTCAAGTGAAATAGGGTTGAGTTGCAATACTAGATACAGCGTATGAACAAGAGAGGCGCCATTTCTGAGAAAAAAAAAAGTACAATCCTTTTAAATATTTCCAAGGACTAATATAAACTGTTTATTATCCCTAAAATATTGTTTCTCTACTTGTCCATTATATTTGTATTAATGAGCTGTATTAAACATATATTAGATTCAGTCCATATAATATATTCCTAATATTTAGTGAGCTGCATTCCTTAAAAATGTAATTTCAGGTGTGATAATGAAACGCAGCAACTGCTTCATGATGGGGAACATAAAGCTGCGTGGGTTTCCAAGACTGTATTAGTTATGATGAGATTAGATCCACCGACTGCACAGCAACCAGTCCACGGATATCAATCCTAAACATTGGCAGCTATGGTTACAGGGACCGCAGTACGGCTGAAAATAGTAAATTTAGTCTTTCATTTATTTATTTTTTAACATCGATATTGCAAATGCTCAGTGCCGTTTCTCGAGATTGGAGATAAAGAAGAGTGCAAGGTTCCTAGTCCTACATACAAGATACCCTCAATTAAAGAGGTTGTCGCACGTGGACAATCTATTCTCATAAGGAAGCATCTCAGCAATTATCCAATTGTCTCTATTCCTCCAGTGATCAACTGTAACGGTGACCATACACATTTGACTTATGTCAGCCAAACATTCTATCCCAATATGTAGTAGGTGTAATAATAATATTAGCAAATACAGTTAGGTCCATATATATTTGGACAGAGACAACATTTTTCTAATTTTGGTTCTAGACATTACCACAATGAATTTTAAACAAAACAATTCAGATGCAGTTGAAGTTCAGACTTTCAGCTTTCATTTGAGGGTATCCACATTAAAATTGGATTAAGGGTTTAGGAGTTTCAGCTCCTTAACATGTGCCACCCTGTTTTTAAAGGGACCAAAAGTAATTGGACAGATTAAAGAATTGTAAATAAAATGTTCATTTCTAGTACTTGGTTGAAAACCCTTTGTTGGCAATGGCTGCCTGAAGTCTTGAACTCATGGACATCACCAGACGCTGTGTTTCCTCCTTTTTGATGCTCTGCCAGGCCTTCACTGTGGTGGTTTTCAGTTGCTGTGTAACGGGTCTGGGAGGTGGAACCTCTGAGCAACTATACAAAGGGGCAGTCCTTGTAAGGAAGCGGGTGGCTCCCAGGGAAGGCGGGCAGGTAGTCACGGCAAGTGACAGGGACAGTCTCTGGGTAGAAGGGCAGGAAGTCACGGCAAGTGACGGGGACAGTCTCTTGACAGGCGGATGGTCACGGCAAGTGACAGCAGGGTAAGAGTCTCTAGACTGGCAGGTGGTCACGGCAAGTGACAGCAGGGAAAGAGTCTCTAGATAGGCTAGCAGGCAGGTAGCAGGTGAGCGCTCCCAGGTGAGCGGGCAAGAGTCTCTGGACAGGCAGGTGGTCACGGCAAGTGACGGCAGATCCTCCAGGTAGGCTAGCAGGCAGATAGCAGGTGAGCGCTCCCAGGTGAGCGGGCAAGAGTCTCTGGACTGGCAGGTGGTCACGGCAAGTGACGGCAGAGCCTCCAGGTAGGCTAGCAGGCAGGTAGCAGGTGAGCGCTCCCAGGTGAGCAGGCAAGAGTCTCTGGACAGGCAGGTGGTCACAGCAAGTGACGGCTAAGCCTCCAGGTAGGCTAGCAGGTAGGTAGCAGGTAAGCGCTCCCAGGTGAGCGAGTAAGAGTCTCTGGGCAGGCAGGTGGTCACAGCAAGTGATGGCTAAGCCTCCAGGTAGGCTAGCAGGCAGGTAGCAGGTGAGCGCTCCCAGGTGAGCGAGTAAGAGTCTCTGGACAGGCAGGCAGGTATCAGGCAGGTATCTGGCAGGTACTTCCTGGTCCGCAGGCGGACTGATCCATAGACAGACTGGCAGGTGCTGGTAGGCAGACTGTTGGACCACAGGATAGCAAGCAGGTAAGCAGATATCAGGCAGGTATCAGGCAGGTATCAAGCAGGAAACTGGCAGGTGACTGGCAGGTAACTGGTAACGGAACCTGAGGGCTGAAGCAGAGTTGAAAGGCTTTGCAACAACATTGCTCAGGCACCTCCATTTTGGAGGAGGTGCCTTATATATGGTGAGGTCCTCCGGCCATTGGCCGGGGACTCCTTAGGACGGCGCGCGCGGCCCCTTTAAGAGAGGGAGAGCGCGCGCGCCCTAAGCACAGAGGCCGGGAAGCAGCGCGCGCTGCCAGCAGAGCGGGAGGAAGACGCCGGGCACGGAGCGGAGAGGTGAGGGGAACGGCGTCCCTGCCTAGCAGGAGGCAGGGACGCCGATGCTACAGTACCACCCCCTTTAGGCCCACCCTTTTTTAGGCCAGACAGAAATTTATCAAGGATGAGCGGGGCATGGATGTTTTCCCGGGGCTCCCATGTTCTCTCCTCAGGACCAAACCCCTTCCAATCCACTAGAAAAAAGGTCCTTCCTCTTACCCTTTTGGTGGCCAGAATGTTCTCTACCTCAAACTCGTTTTCAGCGGAAACCGGAGCAGGAGGCGTACCTGTAGACTTGGAAAAAGAGTTAAGTATCATGGGTTTGAGTAGAGATACATGGAAGGAGTTAGGAATCCGCAAATTGGCCGGGAGTTTCAATTTATAGGCCACCGGGTTGATTTGTTTGATAACTTCCAGTGGGCCGATGAACCGAGGCCCTAACTTGTAGGAAGGAATCTTGAGCCGGACATATTTGGACGAGAGCCAGACCTTATCTCCAGGCGCGCGCGGCCCCTTTAAGAGAGGGGGAGCGCGCGCGCGCGCCCTAAGCACAGAGGCCGGGAAGCAGCGCACGCTGCCAGCAGAGCGGGAGGAAGACGCCGGGCACGGAGCGGAGAGGTGAGGGGAACGGCGTTCCTGCCTAGCAGGAGGCAGGGTCGCTGACGCTACATGCTGTTTGTTTGTGGGCCTTTCTGTCTGAAGTTTAGTCTTTAACAAGTGAAATGCATGCTCAATTGGGTTGAGATCAGGTGACTGACTTGGCCATTCAAGAATATTCCACTTCTTTGCTTTAATAAACTCCTGGGGTGCTTTGGCTTTATGTTTTGGGTCATTGTCCATCTGTAGTATGAAACGACGAGCAATCAGTTTGGCTGCATTTGGCTGGATCTGAGCACACAGTATGGCTCTGAATACATCAGAATTCATTCAGCTGCTTCTGTCCTGTGTCACATCATCAATAAACACTAGTGACCCAGTGCCACTGGCAGCCATGCATGCCCAAGCCATCACACTGCCTCCGCCGTGTTTTACAGATGATGTGGTATGCTTTGGATCATGAGCTGTACCACGCCTTTGCCATGCTTTTCTCTTTCCATCATTCTGGTAGAGGTTGATCTTGGTTTCATCTGTCCAAAGAATGTTCTTCCAGAACTGTGCTGGCTTTTTTAGATGTTTTTTAGCAAAGTCCAGTCTAGCCTTTATATTCTTGATGCTTATGAGTGGCTTGCACCGTGCAGTGAACCCTCTGTAGTTACTTTCATGCAGTCTTCTCTTTATGGTAGATTTGGATATTGATACGCCTACCTCCTGGAGAGTGTTGTTCACTTGGTTGGCTGTTGTGAAGGGGTTTCTCTTCACCATGGAGATTATTCTGTGATCATCCACCACTGTTGTCTTCCGTGGGCGCCCAGGTCTTTTTGCATTGATGAGTTCACCAGTGCTTTCTTTCTTTCTTTCTCAGGATGTACCAAACTGTAGATTTTGCCACTCCTAATATTATAGTAATTTCTCGGATGGGTTTTTTCGGTTTTTGCAGCTTAAGGATGGCTTGTTTCACCTGCATAGAGAGCTCCTTTGACAGCATGTTTACTTCACAGTAAAACCTTCCAAATGCAAGCACCACACCTCAAATCAACTCCAGGCCTTTTATCTGCTTAATTGAGAATGACATAACGAAGGGATTGCCCACACCTGTCCATGAAATAGCCTTGGAGTCAATTGTCCAATTACTTTTGGTCCCTTTAAAAACAGGGTGGCACATGTTAAGGAGCTGAAACTCCTAAACCCTTAATCCAATTTTAATGTGGATACCCTCAAATGAAAGCTGAAAGTCTGAACTTCAACTGCTTCTGAGTTGTTTTGTTTAAAATTCATTGTGTTAATGTCTAGAACTAAAATTGGAAAAATTTTGTCTCTGTCCAAATATATATGGACCTAACTGTATCTCCAATTAGAAATGTAAAATAGTATTTTTGATTCACTATGACACTTACCTCATGTGCAGGCAACACAGGACCTTAGGTATCCATGGTTACGACCACTAGCAGCTATCTAACTAACTGTCACTTTATCAGTGGACGTAACCATGGATACCCAAGGTCCTGCAATGCCTGCACATGAGGAAAGAGACATAGCCAATCAAAAAAACTGTACAACATATCGAGGGAAAAAGAAGAATCAAAACACATGGATGCTTAGTCAAACTGAGCATGCATGTGTATCCAGAATTCATGTATCGTCGAACTCTGCTAGGAACTTCGATTTGCAGAGAATCGATCTACCGCAAATCAAAAGTACTACAAAGCCCTCAATCATCCTGAAAAAATGTGTATGTGTGATTGAAATGCAGCATAACTATAACCAAACTGATTAGGCAAGCAGCAGCTATCATCTATGTGTCCTCCCTGACCCTATCTCACGGACACAGTGACTCTCCTGCCTCGCAGATGTGGCGCCCCTGCAGGTTCAGTCGCCACAGAGGTACTGCATCTCACCCAGAGGTGTGGTATCTCACTCTAAGGTAAGGAAGGAGTACTGCCCAGGACCCTAACACCTGCATCCAACACTACACTACTCCAGACCAGCAGGAGGGGCAAGATGCATCATTCTCCTGCTGAGCCCTGTCCCTGGCTGGAGTGGGGGGAACCAAAGTAGGGGGAACCATGTAGTGGGTGTGGGTGGAGGAAGAAGTTCAGGGGAGCTCAGTAAGGAGCGATATAAAAGAGAGGGTGGAACATTCTAGAGGAGTTCTGAGGAGATTGAGTCAGAGGACGAGTTGGGAGCAGGAGCTCTGCAGGAGCTCTGCTCAGGGGAAGCGCGGAGAAGGCCCAGGAGAAGGAGAGGGGGAAGGAACGGGAGCAGAGAGAAGGCTCCAGGAGTGAAGAAAGGATCCCAGGGGTACGGGCAGTGCTGGAGGCCACCCGTACGCCCGAGTCTACCAGGCGGTGGAGGGATCGGGTCGCAGAGGGGACCGGCCCCTCACTAGTGAGAATTGCAATATTTAACTAGGTAACCGGAGGGTGCAGCATTTCAGGTGCTGCATTCCAAAAACCACATCTAACTTACCGAAAAGGTGGCCATAGAGGACCCAGGGGACAGAGAAGAGGTCGCCCGACAAGGTCCGCGGTCACCGGATTGGGACACTGGGTGTGAGGTGCAGGGAGACGGCCAGAAGGGACTCACAGAAGGGGGTCCGGTTATGTACTCCGGAGGTACCTAAGGGTTGGCTGAGCCCCTGCCCGGTGAATGCAACACGACGTGGGAAGTTATGATCTGCAGTTGTAACCAGGAGCAAAGTGTGAACTGTGAGTAAATCTGGAAGACTGCATCCCCACTGTCTCTGTGAATTATTACTACTGCGCCATCATCCCCTGCACTGCACTGCACAGCAACATCTTTAACATCACCATTTACTGCCTTGGAGCTAAGCTCTACCTGTGGAGAGCTAAACCAACTCTGCTGCATTAACAACAGCTCCAGAGGACGTGCTCCGCAGCGTTGGCTCCCTTTAGCCGCATACCACAGGTGGCGTCACGAACTGTATATAAGAACTATAAAGCCCCTGTAAATAACCCCTTTTATTGACTGCCCTGGGTCACGGACCGGGTCACTGCCACTGTGACATCTTCCCTAGCAACGACCGGCATCGAGTACCCCACGGCCCAGGGGGCGCGTCACAGACACAGTGACTCTCCTGCCTTGCAGACACACTGTCTCTACTGCCTCGCAGAGGGGCTCTCCTGCCTCACAGACAAATTGACTTGTGCCTCGCAGACACAGTGACTCTCCTGCGTCGCAGACAAATTGACTGGTGCCTCTGACGCGCCCCCTGGGCCGTGGGGTACTCGGTGCCAGGCCGGTTGTTGCTAGGGGTGATGTCACAGTGGCGGTGACCCGCCCGTGACCCAGGGCGGTCAATCAAAAGGGGAATATTTACAGGGGATTTATAGTTTTTATATATATAGTTTGTGACGCCACCTGTGGTATGCGGCAAAAGGGAGCCGCCGCTGAGGAGCTGATGTTAATGCAGCAAAGCTGGTGTGCCTCTCCACAGGTACAGCTTAGCTCCAGGGCAGTATAGATGTTATAGGTGATATGGGTAATGCTGGGCGTTGTAGTGCAGGGGTGATGGCGCAAATAGTAATCACAGAGACAGTGGGGTGCAGTCTTCCGAGTTTATTCACAATTGTTAAGTTCCTCAAGTTGCACTGTCCAGCTTACAGCCTCCCATGTCGTGCTGCGTTCACCAAGCAGGGGTTCAGCAATCCCTCAGGTAGTTCAAGAGTGCCTGACAGGACCCCTTTCTATGTGCCTTCCTCAGTCGTCTTCATGCGCTTGCTCTCGCCCTCCTGCCCTGCGCCTCACAATCAGTGTCCCAATCCGGTAGCCTCGGGTCTTGTCAGTCGACCTGCAGTCCCCTGGACCCTCTGTGGCCACCTTCTCGGCGATATAATTATGGTTGTGGCCACTGCACCTTGCAAGTACAGCAGCCTCCGGTTTCCAGTTGAGCCTTGTAGTTCTCCACTAGTTTAGGGTCGGTCCCCTCTGCGGCTTGATCCCTCCACACCAGGTAGATTCGGGCGTATGGGTGGCCTCCAGCACTGCCCGTACCCCTAGGATCCCTTCCTCCTCTTGGAGCCTTCCTTCCTACTCCTCTCCTCTTCTCCTGGGCCTCTCTGCTAGGCCCACTCTGGGGCAGAGCCCCTGCTCCCCTCACTTCTTCTCTCAGACTGGCCTGTCTTTCCAAGATGGTTCCCTCTTTTATACAGCTTCCTTTTATGTGCTCCCCTGATCTGCCTCCTCCACCCACACCCACCACATGGTTCCCCCTTACTTGGTTCCCCTCCACTCCAGCCAGGGACCAGGGACTGTGCTCTCCCTAAGGAGCAATCTCGCCCTTCCCTGCTGAAGTGGATGTGTTGGATGCAGGTGTTAGGGTCCTGGGCAGCACTCTATCCTTACCTGAGAGTGGGATACCACACCTCTGGGTGAGATGCAGTACCTCTGTGGCGACTGAACCCTCAAGGGCGCCACACCTCACAGATGCAGTAGCATTCTTGCCTCGCAGACACGGTGATTCTCCTGCCTCGCAGACACGGTGATTCTCCTGCCTCGCAGACACGGTGATTCTCCTGCCTCGCAGACACGGTGATTCTCCTGCCTCGCAGACACGGTGATTCTTCTGCCTCGCAGACACGGTGATTCTCCTGCCTCGCAGACACGGTGACTCTCCTGCCTCGCAGACACGGTGATTCTCCTGCCTCGCAGACACGGTGACTCTCCTGCCTCGCAGACACGGTGACTCTCCTGCTTCACCAGCACAGTGACTCTCCTATAGCTCTCTCTTTTCATAAAAGCTTTATTTTCCTCTTTTCCTCACACACTAATTTTCTTCACTGCTGTGCTGTCACACATATTATCTGTACAGTTTATTCAGTGTTTATGGTTTTCTTTTCCAATCTCTATTGCTAAGCTGTGAGCTGTGACGTCCTCTCATTATCCAAGTTCACTACAAAATAGCTGCTGCATTCCCTCCCTTAGCTTTTATACAGTCTATTAGCTGCACTGTACCATGTGATGTAATAGCGACATAATGGGGAGGCCTGCTTGGCTGTGTCTAAGGTCATACAATCTTTTGCAATGTGTAAAATACTGGTCTGCTTTTTAATTAAACACAAATTCCATTTGCATAGAATTAATTTGCTCAACTCTATTTAGTAGTACTACTTGGTCACCCAAGTAGTGGACCCCTCACTATGCCCTAATAGAGCATACATCAAGGGTTTGCCTACACCGTAGCATGTAAATCCATGAATTTGTTATTAAGGCAATTTGATTATTGTGCATTTGAGCAAATCCAAAAGGGATAAGAAGCCCTTTGGTTTGATGCAGGTCATAAAGTACACGGCATGTAAACAGAAAATGCAAAAGAAAAGTGCTGCTCAAATACAAGTGTATCATAACTAGGGTATGTAGTGAGGGGCTCACAACCTTTTTTTAATGGGGGTCATTCTTGCTCCCCTGTCTGATATTTTATATCTTGTATGAACCCGACATGATGAGTATAAAGTATAATAACTTTTGCAGAGCTTTTACTCATGAGGTCTCCGACTGATCAACAGTGAGATGAAAAGACAGAGCCCATCACATTTCTGTCTGTAGAAGCAGCTGTTTGAGTCCTAGTATCCGTGCGGACATTGTTTATGCTCCCAGTCTCGTTAAATCCGCACAATAACACCGCATCTGCTGTCCATATAAAGACCCCGGTCCAGCAGTGTGTGAGGGGCATTTTCGTCGGCTCCCTGCTGTTTCTATCAGATTTCAGACAATGTGAGATTATGTGATATGACAAGATGTTACATTGCTGAAAATCCGATGAAAGCTTTTTTTATTACAATATAAATAAATGTAAAGTGAATAAATAAATATATACAGTGTATAAAAAAAAAGTTTCAGCACAGTTTTCTGTCAGTGTTGCAATCCCAGATAGGCCAGTAGCCATATAAAAAGATGACGCGCCCCCTGGGCCGTGGGGTACTCGGTGCCGGGCCGGTCGTTGCTAGTGGAGATGTCACAGTGGCGGTAACCCGGTCCGTGACCCAGGGCGGTCAATCAAAAGGGGATTATTTACAGGGGATTTATAGTTCTTTATATAAAGTTCGCGACGCCACCTGTGGTATGCGGCTATGTGGAGCAGCCGCTGAGGAACAGGTCCTCTGGAGCTGATGTAAATGCAGCAGGGTTGGTTTAGCTCTCCACAGGTAGAGCTTAGCTCCAGGACTGGGTAGATGTTGCAGATGTTGCTGGGCATTGTAGTGCTGTGTAGTGCAGGGAGTGATGGCGCAGCAGTAATTCACAGAGACAGTGGGCTGCAGTCTTCCGAGTTTACTCACAGTTGTTAAGTTCCTCAGGTTGCACTGTACAGATTACAACCTCCCACGTCGCGCTGCGTTCACCAGGCAGGGGTTCAGCAATCCCCCAGATAATTCAAGAGTGCCTGACAGGATCCCGTTCTATGTGCCTTTCTCAGTCGTCTTCCTGCGCTGGCTCTCACCCTCCTGCCCTGCGCCTCACAATCAGTGTCCCAATCCAGTAGCCTCGGGTCTTGTCGGGCGACCTGCAGTCCCCTGGATCCTCTGTGGCCACCTTTTCGGCAATGTAATTGTGGCTGTGGCAACTGCACCCTAAAAGTACAGACGCCTCCGGTTTCTAGCTGAGCCTTATGGTTCTCCACTAGTTTAGGGGCCGGTCTCCTCTCTGCGGCTTGATCCCTCCACCTCCTGGCAGATTCGGGCGTACGGGTGGCTTCCAGCACTGCCCGTACCCCTGGGATCCCCTCGTTCCTCCTGGAGCCTTCTTTCCTGCTCCTCTCCTCTCTTCAGTCTGTCCTGGGCCTCTCTGGCTAGGCCCTGCTCCTGAGCAGAGCTCCTGCTGAGCTCCTGCTCCACACACTCTCATCCTCTGACTGAACTGTTCTTCCAAGATGGCTCCCTCTTTTATACACCTCCTTCACAAGTGCTCCCCTGACCTGCTTCCTCCACCCACACCCACTACATGGTTCCCCCTCACTTGGTTCCCCTCCACTCCAGCCAGGGACCAGGGACTGTGCTTTCCCTTAGGAGCAATCTCACCCTGCCCTACTGAAGTGGATGTGTTGGATGCAGGTGTTAGGGTCCCGGGCAGCACTCTATCCTTACCTGAGAGTGAGATACCACACCTCTGGGTGAGATGCAGTACCTCTGTGGCGACTGAACCCGCAGGGGCGCCACATACCCCCTTGGTAAAACACAGCACATCCGCAGGCTGGAACAGAGTAAAATCAATTTTAAAGACATGCAATTTTTAGATGCATCACATAGAAGATCATAAACATCACATTTCTTCCCTTTATGGGAGGCACTTTCCCTTGAACGTTACTGGTTACGTTTAAACATTATAAGACTTTTTAAGGAACATTTTTCTTCTTTACACTTATAAAACATTTCTCATATAAAACATTTTTAGTAGGCTACAGTACAATCTGCAACCGGGTGTCCATTCTCTTTAACAAGGTGCAAGCTAGCAAACATGAGCATGAGGGACCCATCCGAAAACCCTCAACGTAGGCCCTGGGCGTGGCTGAAGGGCATAGGTGATCCAGGTGTTGGACCACGTCTTCGGCCACGCCAAACCGGTTTTTGTTCTGAGGTCATCTTTGTTGCATAAAACCAATAAGGGGCACTTTAAGAAGTGCAACTATGTACAAGTAAAAGTTTTTAGGGAGATCACCATCCTCTACCTCAATGTCTTTATACCCTTACCGAGTAACGGGATAAATAAACATTAACTCTTCTGTACCCTTCCGGGAAACTATTAGTGTTGAGCCACCCCTGTAGTGTTCGGGTTCGGTTCGTCGAACACCGGGATGTTCGTGGAACTGTTCGTCGAACACCTTAGAACACTGTCGAACACCGTTGAACACTGTTAAAACCAATGGCAGGCAAATAAAAACACATAGAAAACACCTTCAAAGGTGTCCAAAAGCTGACAAACTGCTCAGAAGACACTCTCTTTAAAAAAGCCGGCCGTCAATTCAGCATCGGTACCCGACAATTTAGAACAGAAAGAATAGAGCATCACACATAGACTAGATAGATAGAAACATGTCAGTCACATATATAATAAGTAGAGTGACAGTGTTGGTTACTGTACTTGTCATTTAGTGTTAAAGGATTTATTAAAAAAAATAATAGTGTTTTCATGCACCGTCTCTTTAAAAAAGCCGGCCAGCAATTCAGCACGGTACCCGACAATTTAGAACAGAAAGAATAGAGCATCACACATAGATTAGATAGATAGAAACATGTCAGTCACATATATAATAAGTACAGTGTTGATTACTGTACTTGTCATTTAGTGTTAAAATAAAGAATTTATAAAAAAAAAAATTGGCGTGGGGTTCCCCGTAATTTTAGTCTCTAGCGGAGGTTAAGCAGACGGCTGGGGCAGATGTTAGAAGCCTGGGGAGGGGGTAATACCCACGGAGCTTCCTAGGCTACTAATCTCAGCCCCCAGCTGAATACCTCGCCTTTACTAGCTATTAAAGTGGGGGACCCCCCAAAAAATGATGTGGGGTCCCCCCTATTTTAATAGCTAGCAAAGGCTAGCAGACAGCTGGGGGCTGATATTAATAGCCCAGGAAGGGTGCCATGATTATTGGCCCCCTCCCAGGCTAGAAACACCAGTCGTCAGCCGCCCCAGAAATGGCGCATCCATAGGATGCGCCAATTCTGGCACTTAGCCTCGCTCTTCCCACTGCCCTGTAGCGGTGGCAGTGGGGTAATAGGGCTGGGTTGATGTCAGCTTATAATGCCAGCTGACATCAAGCCCAGGTTAGTAATGGAGAGGCGTCTATAAGACACCCCCATTACTAACCCCATAGTCAAAGTTAAAAAAAAAACACAAACACCCAGAATAAAGTCCTTTAATTGAAATAAACACACAATTCTTTATTGTTCTAAATTAAACCATACTTAGTCATGAAATAATAAAAAAAGGGCTTCCCTATATTGTTGTGTCCGGCCAGGTACAAATAGGCAGCTGGTGGTTGGGGCAGCCCGTTCCTGCCTGCTGTACCTGGCTGGACACAAAAATAGGGCGAAGCCCCACGTCAATTTTTTTTTTATTATTTCATGAAATAATTTAAAAAAATTCTCTCACCGCATGCGCAGGAGAATTCTCCCACGCTGTCAGTGACGTGCATGAGGTGAGCCGAGTTCATTGTACATGAACTCAGCTCATCTGGATGCTGTCACAGCCAGACACTGAGGAGCGCAAGCATGCCTGTGCTTCTCAGTGTCTGCGGCATGGCAAGCTGGATGGCAGCTTTCGGCTGCGATCCAGCCTGTCATATGAATGTAGCAGAGCTGGAGCCGTCCTGGGAACCATGGAAAGGTAAGGATGAGGTTGGCTTATTATTTTACTTTTATTGCAGAAGATATTGGCTTCAGCTGGAATGGGCGTGATGGTAAGTATGGTTTAATTTAGAACAATAAAGAATTGTGTGTTTATTTCAATTAAAGGACTTTATTCTGGGTGTTTGTGTTTTTTTTTTAACTTTGACTATGGGGTTAATAATGGGAGTGTCTTATAGACGCCTCTCCATTACTAACCTGGGCTTGATGTCAGCTGGCATTATAAACTGACATCAACCCTAGCCCTATTACCCCACTGCCACCACTATAGGGCAGTGGGAAGAGCGAGGCTAAGAGCCAGAATTGGCGCATCCTATGGATGCGCCATTTCTGGGGTGGCTGACGGCTGGTGTTTCTAGCCTGGGAGGGGGCCAATATTCATGGCACCCTTCCTGGGCTATTAATATCAGCCCCCAGCTGTCTGCCTAGCCTTTGCTAGCTATTAAAATAGGGGGGACCCCACGTCATTTTTTTGGGGGGTCCCCCATTTTAATAGCTAGTAAAGGCTATGTATTCAGCTGGGGGCTGATATTAGTAGCCTGGAAAGCTCCATGGGTATTAATTGTCGGGTACCGATGCTGAATTGCAGGCCGACTTTTTTAAAGAGACGGTGCATTAAAACACTATTATTTTTTTTAATAAATCCTTTAACACTAAATGACAAGTACAGTAACCAACACTGTCACTGTACTTCTTATATATGTGACTGACATGTTTCTATCTATCTAATCTATGTGTAATGCTCTATTCTTTCTGTTCTAAATTGTCGGGTACCGGTGTATGCCGCTGCTGAATTGCCGGCTTTTCATGTTTCACTGTGAGCACTGTTCCTATCGATTTGGGCAACCACTGTAATGCCACAACCACCATGGCTGTGACATTACAGTGAGTGGCAGACAATCCCTGCATGATGTGAAAAAATCCAGTTACGCTTTTGGTGCACGAACAGTTATCGAACATAACCTCGAACAGCCGAATTTTTTGCAAATCGTTCATGTTCGTCGAACAACTCGAACACCGCCCAAAACAGCTCGAATTTGAGATTGGCGAACAGTTCTAGTCGAACACCGATCATCTCTAGTAACTATGTACAGTTTCTGTGATTTAGACAATTTAACAATGGGGCTCCCTCCGGGGAGGAAACTCCTGGTTCCTGCAGGCTGACCCAGCAGGGTCTTCAGCCTTGTGCTGTGGGGACATGTCTCTCTTCTTTGCCACCCGGCACACCTAGAGGGCATACCACCCGCGCTCGCCCTTGTGGCGTGTAAATGTGACATAGTCACCTGTGTATAGGTCCCGGCCAGGATACCCCTGTTGGAGGTGGGGTTCTACATCCCCCCGGTTGACAAACACGTCCCGATCAGTGTGGGGCTCTCTCACAAAGCCCCACCCGGCGTCTAAGTCAAATTTAACTACTATCCCCTCCAGATAGGGACTGGGTGTGGTGGACTTTGCCTGGCGGGCTCGGGCCTTGGCCGCCATGTTTCGGGCCCGGGCCTTGGCCGCCATGTTTCGGGCCTCCATATGTTCCCACCGCACCTGCCGGTCATAACGCTCCTTCTCCAACTGCAGGAGCTCCCTCCTGCAGTGCTCTTCTCTCCGGAGGGCCTGGGCCTGCGTCTCCTGTGGGAACCCCATGAGGTCCCCTTTCCGGTTGTCCCACCGAAACTCCTCTCCTCCTGAGCAGGTAACCGGGGGTGCAGGTGTGGGCATCAGAGGGAGTCCCTGCTGGTCTTCATTCCTGGCGGACCAGTCATAAGTAGGGCCTCCATATGCCCACTCAGGTGCGGGAGTAGGTGGCTCTGGTAGGGGGTCCAGGAGCAGGTCAACTGAGCAGGCGCCCGGGTATGAAGATTCCGCCAGAGGATCGAAGAGCTGGTTGGCGGAGCAGGCTCCCGGTGTAGGAGACTCTGGGCCTTGGAGCAAGTCTGGGGTGTGTGCGCCCGGGTATGGAGGCTCCGCCAGGAGGCCCAGCAGCAGGTCAGCGCTCTCTGCGCCCGAGACAGGGAAACTGTTCCTACCTGCTCCCGCGGCCGCTCCTGTGCTGCTCTCTGCCTCCTGGTCCTGGTTGGGCTCCGCTGGGGCTGGGACGCTGCCGGTGGAATCCGGTGCTTGCTGCCGTCTGATCCTCATCTTCTCCAGCACCTCCTTCTTCCAGCCGGCGGTGGCTGCTTGCTGGGCCTCTCCCACCTGCCAACTTAGCTCGCACATCTCGGCGTGGAGGAACTCATCATCCTCCATTGATAGCTTGTAGACCACCTCCTCCAGGGTAAGAGGTGTCTCGATTTGCTGCAGGCCGCAGGCTGGAGTTCCAGGCTCACCTCCCTCCATCTTGCCTGCCGGGTACGGTCTGTCTGGTCTGCTGGAGACCACACCCTGCCTCCACTGTTTCTCTCCTCCTCCTCTCCCCTTTCGGGGGTGGTTCCATGGCAGCCTGCTGTCGGTCACTCCTAGGGGCGGTCCCCCCACTTTGATGGACACATCTACATACATGGCCACTGCTGCTTGGGGCGGGACCCGCTTTTGGCATCATTCTGGAACCCGGCCCACGATGGGAGGTTCTTTGTTGTGCTTGATAATGCACATAATGGTGACGCGTCCCCTGGGCCGTGTGTGTGTGGGGATACCCGGAACCGGACCTTTTGTGGATGCTGGGGGTTGTAGTCCTTGCGTGGCGGGGACCCGGTCCCGTGGCTCAGGGTGGTCAACCCAAATGGCTGTCTATTTATAGGGTTTTGTGATTAGATGTCTGACTACGCCACCCGTGGATTGCGGTCAGAGTGAACCGCCGCTGCAGGGCAGACCGCTGAGGCTGGTGTTGTGGGTGCAGCAGAGGGTAGTATAACTCCACACGGGAGGAGTATAGCCTCAGGGCAGTAAATTGGGATGTTGGTGGTGATGGTGCGCGGGAGCAGCAGTAACCACACGGAGTCTGTCATGCAATTCAGGGTCTTTACTGTTGGTGGTATTAAGGGACCCGTCCGGAATACAGGTTAACAATGGAGGCCTGGTCAGTCTGAGAGCAACTGGAAAATCCCGCTGGTCAGGGGGAGTTTGTAGGCCTACCGTGCTGACTTCACTCTTTCTTGGCTATCCCGCTGTAGTGTAGTGGTAGCCCACGTCTCTGAGTGTACCGTGTTGTTCTCGCCCGTATGACTGGTGACTCGGGCCTTCCGTACCTCTCACCCCTCTGGGGCAGTAGTGGTCCCTCTCGTGTGGCTGAGCCGCCGGGCTTCCTTGGGCCAGAGGACTTGAAGTCCCCTGCGTGTTGGTTTTCTGCTGCTGGGCTTATAACCCTCACAGCCTCAGACTCCAGTGTCCGGCTTTGTAAGTCTCTAGCCAGGACGAGCTCTGCTAGCTCCCCTCCTGGCCTCGTGTTCCTCCTCTGCCTACAGGGACTCCTCAGCTTGTTGCTGACCTGTCCCTATCTGCAACTTCACTGGAACCTTGTCTGGAACTAGTCTGGAATTTGTCTCTCTAACCCCGCCCCAGATCCAGTTTATAAAGGGCAGGTTTCTCCCCTCCCTGGACTGAGGCAGGAGGTGCTGCATGCTAATTGTCCCCAACCAGGGAACCTCCCACCTGCTCTCAGACATAACATTGCTGCCACTGTGGCGACCAGACCTGGGATGCCACATTCCCCCCTAGTGAAATTTAGTACTCCGGGACTAAACACATTTTGCAAAAACACAACAGGTAATAACAATACAGTAACATATATACAAGAAGTTTAGTCTTTTAAGGTCACGGCGCTCCCGTAACCAGGTGTCCTTGTCACCCTAGATGCACTTTGAGGGACCCGTCCCAAACCCTCCACGTAGGCCCTGGGGTGGCTACAGGGCGTTGATGATCCGGAGTTGGACCACGTCTTCAGCCACCTCCACGGGTTTTGTGTTCTGTGGTCATCTTCAAAAGAGGGCACCTTACCAGGTGCAACTATGTACAAGGTACAGTTCCGGCTATTCACTGTCCATAACCTGTTAGTCCATTGAACTAGAAAAACATAATTAATAACCAGGTAACACAGACATTAAACATTTCCAACTTTTGCATCTATACAGGTAAATACGACATATTAGATTCTCCAGAGAGTGGGTACCTGACCTTTAGTGCTCCTGTTGGACCTACGTAACCCACTGTCTGGTGGTACTCTATTCGGGTCCCCTGTTTCCACCCCCTGTGTACTGGGTGTGCTCCTGTCTGCACTAGAGGTGTTTGCAGATGTTACGGGTAGGTTGGGCAGCTTTCTGCGTACTCTTTGGCTCCCCAAGGGCATGGCAGGTTCTGTACCAGCAGAGGGTTGATTCTCCTGAGCTGCTGGTATGGAATCTTCTGCCTCCGGGGCCGGTTGCTCTCCCAACTCTACTTGCTCTTCTGTAGGCCCTTGAGGGGCTGGCTGGAGAAAGGTAAGGACGGGTATCACTATAGCATTGTTGATTTGTGTCCAAGACCGGGGAAATTCCCCGAGCACTGTACTGACCATTTCTTCCCTTTCCTCTGCGGGTTGAGGGCTATCTTGGTCTTCATCAGCGCTTTGCAGCTGCTCGAGACACTTCTTCAGGTGGTCTCTGGAGACAGTGGCTGTGATCTCTCCTCCATCCTTACTGATAACACATACCTTTGGGTTTTCATGTCTTGAGGGCAGTACCGTGTACGGGTCTTTCTCCCACTGGTCATCCAACTTGTCGAGCCGTCTCTTCCTCTTCAAGACCTGCTCTCCAGGTGCCAGGGGAGCAGCAGGAGCATGCTGGATGATATTCCTCTCTTGCCTCTCTCTTGCTTGAGACAGACTTCGCTCCACACTCTCCTGTACTTTCCGGTACTGCTGCTGTCATTCTGTGTCCCAGTCTGCTTCTGGTGAGGTGTCCTCGGGTGTCAGGACTCCCATCTCAAGGTCAATTGGCAGCTTACCAGGTCTTGCTCTCATTAGGTAAGCTGGGGTGCAGTTGGTAGAATTTACTGGGATATGGCTATACAAGTCCACCAGATCCGGCAGTTTCTCAGGCCACAGGCTGCGTTCCTCCAGGGGCAACGTCTTGAACAGGTCTATTACTACCTGGTTCATTTTCTCACACATCCCGTTGGTTTGGGGGTGGTAAGGCATTGTCCTTATCTTCTTGCAGTCATACAGGTTGCAGAATTCCTGGAAGACTTCAGCCTCGAACGCTGGACCTTGATCAGTCAACACTTGCTCTGGATACCCGTGTGGGCAGCAGAAATGCTGCTGAAAGGCTCTGGCGGCCGTCTGAGCTGTTAAGTCTTTGACAGGGACCACCACTAGGAAGCGGGAGTAGTGATCTACGATTGTGAGGGCGTAGACGTATCCCGATCTGCTTGGAGCCAGCTTTACGTGGTCCAGGGCCACCAGCTCAAGGGGCTGCTTTGTGATGATGGGCTGCAGGGGAGTCTTCTGGCTGGCGCGGTCCTTCCTCCTTAGGTTGCACAGGCCACAGTCTCTGCACCATCTCTCTATAGCCCCTCTCATGCCTACCCAGAAGAACTGCTCACGCAACAGAAACTCCAGCTTCTTCCATCCAAAGTGCCCTGCTCCGTCATGGTATGCTTCTAGGACCATAGCCGCATCCCGCCTTGGGACTACTACCTGCCAGGTCAGCTCGTGTGTTCGAGAGTTGACGGTTCTGCGGCACAGCCTCCCCTCGTAGAGAAACAGCTTGCTCCTCTCCTTCCACAGCTGTTTGGCCTCTTCTGGAGCATCCGGATCAAGGTGGGCATCAGCCTGGGTCAGCATCTCTTTTACCAGGCGGACTGCGGCGTCACTATCTTGTGTCTCTGCCCAGCCGTGGTGGGGTAAGGGATTGAACGTAGCGGTGGCAGAGCACCTCTCCTTTACGCAGTGGGAACACTGGGTGATCCCATGACGGTGGAATGCAGGGAGTTCAATTTCTTCCAGTTCTTCTGGATCCTCTCCGCCGTCCTGCAAGTGAGGCATTCTGGACAATGCATCTGCGTTGGCATTTGCGCGCCCTGTCCGGTATTTGATAGTAAATTCGTAATTGGACAGCCGGGCCATCCATCTCTGCTCTAGGGCACCAAGTCTTGCAGTGTCCAGGTGTGTCAACGGGTTGTTGTCCGTGTACACAGTGAACTTAGAAGAAGCCAGGTAATGCTTGAAGCATTCGGTGACCGCCCACACCACTGCCAGGAACTCTAGCTTGAAGGAGCTATAATTCTCAGGGTTTCTCTCTGTGGGTCTCAGCTTTCTGCTAGCATAAGCAATTACCCGTTCTCTGCCCTGCTGGATCTGGGACAGTACGGCTCCTAGCCCCACGTTACTGGCGTCGGTGTGGAGGATAAAAGGCTGGCCGTAATCAGGGTAGGCCAGGATCTCATCCCCTGTGAGGGCCATCTTCAGCTGGCGGAAAGACTCCTCCTCCAGCTTGTCCCACTTAAAGGGCGGCTTCTGACTTTTAGTCTTTGACTCACCTAACAGGAGGTCCTGCATAGGGGATGCCATTTTGGTGAACCCGGAGATGAATCTTCGGTAGTAGCCCACCAACCCGAGGAACTGCCGCACTTCCTTTATGCTGGAGGGTCTTGGGCAGTCCTTAATCACCGTGATCTTGTCACGGTCTGGGGCTACTCCATCAGCACTCACCACATGTCCCAGGTACTGTACTTTTGGCTTCAGTAGATGACACTTGGAGGGTTTCACCTTTAGGCCGAAGCCTGCCAGGGCATCGAACACCTCTGCCAGGTGCTTTAGATGGTCCTCATAGGTCTTGGAATACACGATGACATCGTCCAGGTAGAGTAGGACCGTTTCGAAATTTCTGTGCCCCAGACAGCACTCCATCAGCCTCTGGAAGGTCCCTGGTGCGTTGCAGAATCCGAACGTCATACAGTTGAATTCACTGAGACCCATCGGGGTGGTGAAGGCGGTCTTCTCCTTGTCTGACTCTGCTACAGGAACCTGCCAGTACCCGCTAGTGAGATCCAAAGTAGAGAAGAAGTTAGCAGATTTTAATGCAGCCAAAGACTCCTCTATCCTAGGTAACGGGTACGCATCTTTGTGTGTTATTCTGTTGACCTTTCTATAATCTACACACATCCTCATCGTGCCATCTTTCTTTTTTACAAGAACTAGAGGAGCTGCCCAGGGGCTACAGCTATCCCTGATCACCCCAGCCTCCTTCATTTCTCGTAACATACCCTTGGCATTCTGATAGTGTGTCGGGGGTACAGGCCGGTATCTCTCTTTTATGGGTGGATGGTCTCCTGTGGGGATTTAGTGTTCCACCCCCTTTACTTGCCCAAAGTCTAGCGGGTGTTTGCTAAAGACTCTTTCGTACTCCTGAACCACCCGGTAGACTCCCTGTTTCTGGCATGGGGGAGTGGAGTCAGTGCCCACGTGCAGCTTCTGGCACCAGTCCTCCATTTGTTTTTTAGAGCCGTTACCTTCCTCTGGGGGAGATGGAGGCAAGGGTTCCACGGCTTTTACAGAGTTTTGGTTAATGGTGAACAATTTGGCTTGAGTGGCATACCAGGGCAAGTGTACTTCTCTTTCCCCAATATTTAGGATGCGGACGGGTACCCTCCCATGGTGGACATCAACCACCCCCCGTGCTGTCAAAATGGTGGGCCTACTGTCTGAGTAAACGAGTTCTACCATAGCTTGGTAGTCTCTACCTCTTAACCCGATTGCAGTCCGGCACCAGATCATCATCTCACTTTTTGGGGGCATGGCGATCGGGAACGGGTCACTCATCCTAACGCTACCAATCTCACCACCAGACAGCTCTACCTGTTGCCGCTTTGTCAGGGCTCTGATCTCTTATTGTAAGACACGCTGCTGACTGGAGCTGGCATTCATTGCAACCTGCTGTAATATACCAATTATCTCTGAAAGACAATTTTCAATTACGTTAGTACCCAAGGTTATTTTAGGGTGACTTTCACGACGGTCAATGTCCACAATAATCAGTCCTTGCGCCGGCAGTTCAACTTTACCAATTTTGATGGTCACCTCCTTGAAACCCACCTGCGGCACGGGCTGACCATTGCTGGCGATGATGCTCAAGTCATTATCTGGGTAGCGGGTAATATCCGTGTCATTCCAGTACCGCTTGAAAAGTACATAGGGGATGGTGGTTACCTGTGACCCGGTGTCCAACAGTGCACTCATAGGAATGCCATCCAGTACCACAGGCAAGACCGGTCGTCCCCCCACATACTTGTCACACCAGTTTGACGGGCCTGATGATCTTACGCCTGGGCGTTGGCCCTCTGCCCCAGGTTGGGCTTGTTTAAATGACAGTACCTCGCAATATGTCCTGGCTGGCTGCAGCGGCAGCAGATGGGTTGTCCATCCTGGTCGTAGCGGTCCATTGGCTTCCCTCTGGACGGTGGGATCCTCTTCTGTCGGCGCCACGGGACGTCCTCTGGACTGGTAGCCAGCTGGATCTTTCCTGGAGAGGATACCTGTAACGACTGCACAGTCCTAGCTAGTGCGGCAACGCTTTTGGTCAGTTCTTGGACCTGATGGTGCAGGTCTGTAGACGGGGTACTATTCGTAGTCTGTGCATTGGCTCCTGCAGGTTCTATAGACTGGGGCGCCGCCTCCTGGTAATAAGGTATAGCAGGGCGCCTGGAGGCCGCAACGCCACCGGGTGCGGGTTCTCGGAGTACCCGGATGGCTCTGTCCTTAAACTGTGCAAAGTCTAACTCAGGGTTCTGCAGGGCCATTAGGCGTAACTGGGTTCGGTGGGCGCTGGACAGCAGACCCTCAATGAATTGTTCAGTCAGCAGTTTATCTGCATTCCGAACACTGTCAGGGTCTGCCTGCTTAATGGCTCTCAGGGCCTCTTGCAAATTCAAAGCATAGTCTCTTATACTGTCTTGGGCCCGCTGCTTGCACCCATAAAATCTCATTTTGATCTCTGCTGAGGTGCGGGTATCAAAAGTGTCCTTTAGACGGGCTAAAATCTCCTTCACGGTCCCCTTGTCCCTGACTGACCAAGACTTTACTTCTCGTTGGGCCGCGCCGGTTAACTGACCTATCAGTATGCTCACTTTTTGTTCCTCCATCAGGGGGTATACTTTGAATAGGCTATACAGTCTCTCTTTAAAGTAACTCAGGGTATGCGACTACCCTGAGTACTGGGGCAACCAGGCCGCTCCGGGGATATAAGGCATCGTGAACGGCATTACTGCGGCAGCGGCCGCGCTGGCGGTGGCAGTTCTGCTTCCGACATCTTCTTTCCCCCTAGTCAACCGTGGCCTACCTTCCGTTGCTTTTCTTCTGTAGGCCACGGCTCCGCAGGCGACCGTCGGGGTTGAAGACCTTGCGTCGTGTCCTGGTGATGTCAGCGTCCGCTCGGCTCCTTTCAGGACCTTGCGCAGCGTCTGTGCGTAAGGCGGGGCTCCAGTTCTCACGCGCCTTCGTCGTCCACGCCCCTCTTCTTCCCGCGCGGCATCCCATAAATGGCGCCCGATTGCGGGAAAATGGCGGCGGAAGGCGGAAAAACGACTGCGGATGGCGGGAAACTTCACCACGTAAGTATTACAGTCTTTCTTCAGGCGTGCAGTTCCTGGTGGTTGCGGGCACGAAATCCTGCCAACTACGCCAAAAGTTGACGCGCCCCCTGGGCCGTGTGTGTGTGAGGATACCCGGAACCGGACCTTTTGTGGATGCTGGGGGTTGTAGTCCTTACGTGACGGGGACCCGGTCCCGTGGCTCAGGGTGGTCAACCCAAATGGCGGTCTATTTATAGGGTTTTGTGATTAGATGTCCGACTACGCCACCCGTGGATTGCGGTCAGAGTGAACCGCCGCTGCAAGGCAGACCGCTGAGGCTGGTGTTGTGGATGCAGCAGAGGGTAGTATAACTCCCCATGGGAGGAGTATAGCCTCATGGCAGTAAATAGGGATGTTGGTGGTGATGGTGCGCGGGAGCAGCAGTAACCACACGGAGTCTGTCATGCAATTCAGGGTCTTTACTGTTGGTGGTATTAAGGGACCCATCCGGAATACAGGTTAACAATGGAGGCCTGGTCAGTCTGAGAGCAACTGGAAAATCCCGCTGGTCAGGGGGAGTTTGTAGGCCTACCGTGCTGACTTCACTCTTTCTTGGCTATCCCGCTGTAGTGTAGTGGTAGCCCACGTCTCTGAGTGTACCTGTTATGCACACGCCCGGGCTAAGCGGCGTGTGCGTGTGATTGGTAGTGATTCCACTGGACCGTGCCGGAGAGTGAATGCCTGGAGGGGCGTGACTAAGTATTCACCCGATCCGACCAGGGTCACACGACGGCATACGACGCCAGTGCACCAAGGAGGAACCGAGCAGAGGGACCAGGTGCTACTCCAGGACAGACCCCGGACACGGCTGTTGACCCACACAGGGGAATACAGGAACAGGCTGGTAGGCTGGCACACAGACTGGTGGGTATAGGCAGGCACGACTGGTATGCAGGCAGGCGGGTATGCAGGCAGGGGGGTAAAGGCAAGCACAGCTAGAGTGCAGACAGGGAGGCACTAGCAGGTAGGAACACAGGCGGGATAGGACCCAGTACACACCGGGACTCAGGAACAATACAGGCAGAGGGTTACAGGCAAGCACAGCTAGAGTGCAGACAAGGCTGAGCAGGGAGGACAGGGCTCTGTTCACACGGAACAGACAGGAAGGGAAAGACAGAGCCAGACACCCACAGGGTACTTGCAGTGAAGTAGCGAGTGGACCACAAACTCACAAACGGGAGTACAGAGACAACAAGCAGGAGTTAGGTACGAGTTCAGACTCTGCAGAAAAAGGAAGGGAACGGACATAGAGGCAAAACAGGTAAAGGATAGGAGAGAGTTCAGACTGGAACTGAGTGTACGGAGGAGACCGACACTGCAGAGGGATACAGGAGCGGGTCTGGGAATACGGCCCCCAGAGAGGCGGAACGAACAGGCAAGGAGCGTGTTCAGACAGGACAGACCAGACGCAGGAGCGGGTCTAGGAAATCGGCCACTAGAAGGCGGAACGAACAGGCAAGGAGCGTGTTCAGACAGGAAAGACCAGACGCAGGAGCGGGTCTAGGAAATCGGCCACTAGAAGGCGGAAGGAACAGGCTAGGAGCGAGTTCAGACAGGACAGACAAGAGAACACAGAAAGGAGTCAGTTCAGACACGGGAGCTGATACCGCAAAGCAGGAGACATACAGGACTCAGTTCAGAGACGGGAGCTGATACCGCAAAGCAGGAGACATACAGGACTCAGTTCAGACACGGGAGCTGATACCGCAAAGCAGGAGACATACAGGACTCAGTTCAGACACGGGAGCTGATACCGCAAAGCAGGAGACATACAGGACTCAGTTCAGACACGGGAGCTGATACCGCAAAGCAGGAGACATACAGGACACAGTTCAGACACGGGAACTGATACAAAAAGCAGGAGACAAGAGACGGGACCTGGCACCTTCAGAGTGCAAGCACACACTGAAGGAAACACTATGCTCAGGCAGGGATAGAAGGGAGCTGCTGAGCTATATACCAAGTGACAGACAGCAATAGGCTGAGGACGCACAAGGGGTGTGACCCACAGCAGGTACAAAAGGCAGGAAGTGATCGGGCGCTGCCCTTAAGCAGCAGAAACAGACACAAACAGACAGCATGGAGGGAAGCCAGAGAGACATTCTGGACAGGAGATCAAGTGCGCCCTCTTGCACAGTGGGAGATGGACCACCATGCAAGGACGCCGCCAGGTATGTTACAGTACCTCCCCCCTTACGCCCCCTCTTCTTCAGGCCTGCCAGAATCTTCCGCAGGGAATTCGAGGGCCAGTCGTTCACTGGGTTGGAGGGGGAGAGAGACTTAAGGGTAATCTCTGCTTCGAGGTACATCTTGTCAAGCTCACAGGAAGAAATAGACGGGTTATCAGGTACATAATGAGGAAAAGTCACTGTCTCTTTGTTATCTGGTGGTATCCCGGAGGATTCAGGAAACAACTGGAGGTCCTCCGCCGGGTCAGAAGAGTGCAGAGGCTCAGAGAAAACAACTGCTTCAGAGTACACTAGGTCGGACTCACTGGAGGAAGCAGGCGAGGTATCGGGTACCGAGTATAGGAAAGTCTCTGTCCATTCACCACCAGGTGGCACCCCGAAGGGTTCTGAACACAACTGGAGGTCCTCCGCCTGGTCGGAGGGGTGTAGAGACTCAGGAGTAACCTCTGCTTCGGAGTACACTAGGTTGGACTTACTGGACGAAGCGAGCGAGGTATCAGGTACCGAGTATAGGAAAGTCTCTGTCCATTCACCACCAGGTGGCACCCCGAAGGGTTCTGAACACAACTGCAGGTCCTCCGCCTGGTCGGAGGGGTGTAGAGACTCAGGAGTAACCTCTGCTTCGGAGTACACTAGGTTGGACTCACTGGACGAAGCGAGCGAGGTATCAGGTACAGAGTATAGGAGAGTCTCTGTCCTTTCGCTACCAGGTAGCACCCCGAAGGGTTCAGGAGACAACTGGAGATCCTCCGCCTGGTCGGAGGGGTGTAGAGACTCGGAGGTAACTACCACTTTGGGGTACCCATTGTCAGGCTCACAGGACGAAGCGGACAAAGTATTGAGTACCGGGTGTAGAGAAGTCTCTCTCCATTTGTCATCGAGTGGTATCCCGGAGGGTTCAGGAGGCAACAGGGGATCCTCCGCCAGGTAGTAGAGGTGCACAGACTCTGAGGTAACCACAGCTTTGGAGCATCCTTGGACATGCACACCGGTTAAAGTGGGTGAAGCATCTGATGCCGGGTGCAGGAAGTTCTCCTGTGTGGAGTCTGGATGGGCAGAAGTCTCTTCGGGCAGGAGAACTAGTGCACTACCCACGCACATTACCCGTTGGGGCTTCTCCGGGATACAGGGAGATGAAGCTTCAGTAGGGACTTCAAGGTTGGGGTCAGGAGGTCTCAGGGAGGACAGACCCTGGCGTGACGGCTTGCCTCTACGTCTAGCACGTCTGGACTGCCTCTTGAGATTGGGAGAAGTATTCCGGAAAGCGTAGTCACCCTGTGAGGATTCTGGGTGGGCAGTAGTCTCATTGGGCTGGAGGACTATTGCGCTACCCACACACATTACCCATTGGGGCTGCTCCGGGATATTGGGAAGTGAAGCTTCAGCAGGAGCCTCCGGGTTAGGATCATCGAAGACCATTAGAAAGGCCACCAGGAAGGCCATTAGGTCCAGGAGGATCGGATCCTGTGTTTCATATAGGGGGTTGATCCATTCCAAGGCATCACCCGCCAGGTAAGACATAATGAATGCCACCTTAACCCGATCGGTGGGAAAACATAGAGGGTAGAACTTGAAGTGTAGCATGCATTGCTCCACAAATGCACGACTTTGTCTAGGATCCCCATAATAACGTAGCGGATCCGCGGGAACGAGAGCAGATAGATCCATCTGGACGGGTGCGTAATTCGCCTGGAACTCAGCTAAAGGAAAAAAATTTATTTATTTTATTTTAATGCATGAATTCGCTGGAAAAACTTCTCAAAGAGCGAAGGCCGTGGGGCTCAACGGGAACCATGGCCTGAGCATGCTGTTATGCACACGCCCGGGCTAAGCGGCGTGTGCGTGTGATTGGTAGTGATTCCACTGGACCGTGCCGGAGAGTGAATGCCTGGAGGGGCGTGACTAAGTATTCACCCGATCCGACCAGGGTCGCACGACGGCATACGACGCCAGTGCACCAAGGAGGAACCGAGCAGAGGGACCAGGTGCTACTCCAGGACAGACCCCGGACACGGCTGTTGACCCACACAGGGGAATACAGGAACAGGCTGGTAGGCTGGCACACAGACTGGTGGGTATAGGCAGGCACGACTGGTATGCAGGCAGGCGGGTATGCAGGCAGGGGGGTAAAGGCAAGCACAGCTAGAGTGCAGACAGGGAGGCACTAGCAGGTAGGAACACAGGCGGGATAGGACCCAGTACACACCGGGACTCAGGAACAATACAGGCAGAGGGTTACAGGCAAGCACAGCTAGAGTGCAGACAAGGCTGAGCAGGGAGGACAGGGCTCTGTTCACACGGAACAGACAGGAAGGGAAAGACAGAGCCAGACACCCACAGGGTACTTGCAGTGAAGTAGCGAGTGGACCACAAACTCACAAACGGGAGTACAGAGACAACAAGCAGGAGTTAGGTACGAGTTCAGACTCTGCAGAAAAAGGAAGGGAACGGACATAGAGGCAAAACAGGTAAAGGATAGGAGAGAGTTCAGACTGGAACTGAGTGTACAGAGGAGACCGACACTGCAGAGGGATACAGGAGCGGGTCTGGGAATACGGCCCCCAGAGAGGCGGAACGAACAGGCAAGGAGCGTGTTCAGACAGGACAGACCAGACGCAGGAGCGGGTCTAGGAAATCGGCCACTAGAAGGCGGAACGAACAGGCAAGGAGCGTGTTCAGAGAGGAAAGACCAGACGCAGGAGCGGGTCTAGGAAATCGGCCACTAGAAGGCGGAAGGAACAGGCTAGGAGCGTGTTCAGACAGGACAGACAAGAGAACACAGAAAGGAGTCAGTTCAGACACGGGAGCTGATACCGCAAAGCAGGAGACATACAGGACTCAGTTCAGACACGGGAGCTGATACCGCAAAGCAGGAGACATACAGGACTCAGTTCAGACACGGGAGCTGATACCGCAAAGCAGGAGACATACAGGACTCAGTTCAGACACGGGAGCTGATACCGCAAAGCAGGAGACATACAGGACTCAGTTCAGACACGGGAGCTGATACCGCAAAGCAGGAGACATACAGGACACAGTTCAGACACGGGAACTGATACAAAAAGCAGGAGACAAGAGACGGGACCTGGCACCTTCAGAGTGCAAGCACACACTGAAGGAAACACTATGCTCAGGCAGGGATAGAAGGGAGCTGCTGAGCTATATACCAAGTGACAGACAGCAATAGGCTGAGGACGCACAAGGGGTGTGACCCACAGCAGGTACAAAAGGCAGGAAGTGATCGGGCGCCGCCCTTAAGCAGCAGAAACAGACACAAACAGACAGCATGGAGGGAAGCCAGAGAGACATTCTGGACAGGAGATCAAGTGCGCCCTCTTGCACAGTGGGAGATGGACCACCATGCAAGGACGCCGCCAGGTATGTTACAGTACCGTGTTGTTCTCGCCCGTATGACTGGCGACTCGGGCCTTCCGTACCTCTCACCCCTCCGGGGCAGTAGTGGTCCCTCTCGTGTGGCTGAGCCGCCGGGTTTCCTTGGGCCAGAGGACTTGAAGTCCCCTGCGTGGTGGTTTTCTGCTGCTGGGCTTATAACCCTCACAGCCTCGGACTCCAGTGTCCGGCTTTGTAAGTCTCTAGCCAGGACGAGCTCTGCTAGCTCCCCTCCTGGCCTTGTGTTCCTCCTCTGCCTACAGGGACTCATCAGCCTGCTGCTGACCTGTCCCTATCTTCAACTTCACTGGAACCTTGTCTGGAACTTGTCTCTCTAACCCCGCCCCAGATCCAGTTTATAAAGGGCAGGTTCTCCCCTCCCTGGACTGAGGCAGGAGGTGCTGCATGCTAATTGTCCCCAACCAGGGAACCTCCCACCTGCTCTCAGACATGACATTGCTGCCACTGTGGCGACCAGACCTGGGGTGCCACAATTGCGCACGTTCTTCTGGGGCGGGCACCACATTCAGTATAGAACACAGTCTCTAGGCGCACAATACCCGGTGATAACGGGTGGGTTCATATCCTGTTCGTGACGCCAAAGATGACGCGCCCCCTGGGCCGTGGAGTACTTGGTGCCAGGCCGGTCGTTGCTAGGGGAGATGTCACAGTGGCGGTGACCCGGTCCGTGATCCAGGGCGGTCAATCAAAAGGGGATTATTTACAGGGGATTTATAGTTCTTTATATAAAGTTTGTGACGCCACCTGTGGTAGGTGGCTAAAGGGAGCCGCCGCTGCGGAGCAGGTCCTCCGGAGCTGATATAAATGCAGCAGGGTTGGTTTAGCTCTCCACATGTAGAGCTTAGCTCCAGGACTGGGTAGATGTTGTAGATGTTGCTGGGCGTTGTAGTGCAGTGTAGTGCAGGGAGTGATGGCGCAGCAGTAATTCACAGAGACAGTGGGGTGCAGTCTCCCCAGTTTACTCACAGTTAATAAGTTCCTCAGGTTGCACTGTACAGATTACAGCCACCCACATCATGCTGCGTTCACCAGGCAGGGGTTCAGCAATCCCTCAGGTAATTCAAGAGTGCCTGACAGGACCCCGTTCTCTGTGCCTTTCTCAGTCGTCTTCCTGTGCTGGCTCTCACCCTCCAGATCTGCGCCTCACAATCAGTGTCCCAATCTGGTAGCCTCGGGTCTTGTCGGGCGACCTGCAGTCCCGTGGATCCTCTGTGGCCACCTTTTCGGCGATGTAATTGTGGCTGTGGCAACTGCACCCTAAAAGTACAGAAGCCTCCGGTTTCTAGCTGAGCCTTATAGTTCTCCACTAGTTTAGGGGCCGGTTCCCTCTTTGCGGCTTGATCCCTCCACCTCCTGGCAGATTCGGGCGTACGGGTGGCCTCCAGCACTGCCCGTACCCCTGGGATCCCCTCGTTCCTCCTGGAGCCTTCTTTCCTGCTCCTCTCCTCTCTTCAGTCTGTCCTGGGCCTCTCTGGCTAGGCCCTGCTCCTAAGCAGAGCTCCTGCTGAGCTCCTGCTCCACACACTCTCGTCCTCTGACTGAACTGTTCTTCCAAGATGGCTCCCTCTTTTATACACCTCCTTCACAAGCGCTCCCCTGACCTGCTTCCTCCACCCACACCCACTACATGGTTCCCCCTCACTTGGTTCCCCTCCACTCCAGCCAAGGACCAGGGACTGTGCTATCCCTTTGGAGCAATCTCGCCCTGCACTACTGAAGTGGATGTGTTAGGGTCCCGGGCAGCGCTCTATCCTTACCTGAGAGTGGGATACCACACCTCTGGGTGAGATGCAGTACCTCTGTGGCGACTGAACCCGCAGGGGTGCCACAAATATATGAATATATGTATTGTAGGCGCCCGACAGGGAGGATACTGGACGAAGTGTATATCTCTCCCAGAAAGTTAAGCTGGGCGAGATATTAAAAGCCGGGTAGTACTGGTTGGTGCAGCAGCTTACGTGCTGAGCCGTTATATTCATGGTACTGGAAGTCGTGTACCAGTGGTGTTCTTCAGGACATGGCGGAGTTACGGACGAAGGAAACCGACTCTTACACAGTTTGTTCTCAAGAAAACTATTTTAACCAGACAATCGAAAACATTCATAACATTCCACGTACATTTGCCAAACGGCTGGAACCTCTGTGCTATACAGTGGCAGTCTGTTACACGCAGGCCGCTAGGTTCAGATAGGGGCAAGACAGGTTACATTAATTCTTTGGAATCCTGGGGGAACTGTTACTCAGGGCGACCATAGACCATGTGCTGCAGCTTCTGTCAGGCACACAGGGGTATTGACCCTCAGGTACAGAGGTTGTTTCACTTGCTGACCAGACACACTTGACAAGAGTCCTCATAAACGGTAGAACAGTAGCATTTAATAAGAAGCCGCACAGACAGTGCAAGTTAAGGCTTATGAGCAACAGGCTCCAGTGACAAACAATACAGTTTCCTTAGCAGCACAGCAGTTCACAGTCTTCCCAGTAGTACAGGACAGCACGGTTCTAATGCCAAGGCACATTAATGAACACAACATTCTTTACAGCACAGTGAGATGGAGGGGGGGGTTTTCTGAGGGAGATGATCCAAGTGATACCATTTCTTCCAGTCCTTATCTTTCTGCCTGACAATACTCTGCACTGTTAGTTCAAGAACTCTACCTGACCTGTGCTTAGCTTCATTCCTGACAGTAAACAACTTCCCCACAATCCCCTTGGGGCTCTGCTAAAACACTTCCCTTCTCCTGTGACTGTGTTAACCTCTCTAGTTGCTGGTTGCTTCTGAAGCACAACACTTCCTGTCTCCTGTGCTTGTGCTATTTGTGACAGTTGCTGGATGCTGTTGAAGAAACAGCATTATTTCTGCATGTCACAACTCTATTGATCTGTATTTACTTTTTTCTCTACAAATTTGCCTATCGGCATGCCTCTCTAAACCGGCCTGCTATTACAGGCATACACCCTGAGATTTGGATGAATTGTATGAGTGCAACATAGAGAGTAGCCTGCGAAACAGCACCGAAGTTTACAAACTTAACAACGTTTTCCTATATTTTCCCCAACTAAATCTCCCTCTCCTTTCCTGTAATGTCTTCAGTGAACTTGTCCGTCCTCAACTACATAGAAAATACCCCAAAAATTACTGTGATGGCAGTTTAGCTGTGAGTGAAATCTATCTTAGTTAAATAACTGTCCAATAATATAATGCTCTGCAGAAACTTTCTCCTGAAACAGAATGAAGTTAAATTTTTGGTCCGGAGCCCGTTTTGTGCGTCGGCACCTGAGATTGGACTTGGGTTTTTAGCTATTAAACAAACAGAAAACGTGGCAGCAGATGCGTAAGTCCTGAACGCTGAAAATAGCAAATAATGTATCATGCATCAGTCAATTTGCCTAACTATCTAACTACAGGCTATATCTCAACATTTTGGCGCCAAAATATCTAAGGCTATGTGATGCGTGCACAGTTACTCAGTGTGGGGCCCCTCCAACCGGTGAGCAGTACCAATGATGCTTGTGGCTTGAGTCCTCGGTGGCGTCCTTCACCTCTCACTGTGGGTCCTGGCCTTTATTGTCTTTTAACAGTGTTCCTGACAGGAATCTCCTCAAATCAGCTCCAATCTGCCACTTCTCTGCTGTCTGCAGGATGCTCCCAGATGCAGATTCTGCTGGATTCCTTCCCAGCAGGTCCTTTCACTGTTTAGACCATTTCTAGACTGAACACAATATGGTCACACTTCCTCTTCCTGTGTCTCATGAGTCAGACTGTAACCCCTTCTTTGACACTTCATATGCATTGCCCAGTCTTTCAACAATACTTAGGCAACAGCGACATCTTGTGGCCAGATAATATCATCATTGTAAAGAAGCAAAATCTATTTACAGCAAGTACAGTGTTACACTGGTATGAATATATGTATAAACAACTATATCACCTGGATGGATTGACACACATCTCACTGTAGTTCCAGGCCGGTTTTTATTGGAGTGATGAGTAAGATTTGGTAGTGTGACTCATCACTCTCGCTCCAGTACTGGAGGCTTAGCCAGCTCAGCTGAGAGAGGTTGTCTCATTACAGACACAAAAAAAGCTGAAGGAAAAGCTTTGAAGAAACTCAGCATGGAGGTCGTTCTAAACATCATGGAGAACTGACCACAGATTTTCTGTGGATGTAGAATTGTGCAAAACCTTGTGTCTCTTCATGGAATCCCAGACAAACTAGATGATGTTGGGATTAGGGTTCTGTGAGGGCCATATCATCACTTCCAGGACTCCAAGTAATTCTTTACTCTGAAGGTCAGTATTAATTATACTGGTTGGATGTTTGGGGTGGTTGTCCAGCTGTAGAATTTATTTAGATCCAGACATTTCTCTGATCGTATTACCTGATGGATACGTATCTGCTTGCATTTCTCAGCATTGAGGACACTATTAATCCTGACCATATTCCTAACTCCATTTACTGTAATACCGCCCAAAACTTGCAGGATCCTCCACCATGCTTCACTATTCCTGCAGACACTCATTATTGTGCTGCTCTCCAGCCCTTTGGGAACAAACTGCCTTCTATTACAGCCAAATATTTCACATTTTGACTCCAGTCCAGAGCACCTGCTTCCATATTTCTGCACCCCAGTTCTTATATTTTCATACATAGTTGAGTCACTTGGCTTTGTTTTCATGTCAAAAAAATGGATTTTGACCACAATTCTTTCATGAAGACCATATCTGGCTAGACTTCTTTGAATAGTAGATGGATGTCTCTGGGTTCCACTAGTTGCTGCAAGTTATGAGCTTATGACACTACTGGACATCTGATTTTCGAAGGGAAGTAAGCATGATGTGTATTTCATCTGCTGCACTAAGTCTCTTTGGCCGACTGCTGCGTCCTCAATGTTGCAAATTTTTTTGGTGTCTTCATTGCTGACAATTATAGGCAGATACATATCCATCATGCAATACTATCAGGGAAGAATCTGATTGGCTCCAAATATATTCTGCTGCAGTACAACGACCCCAAACATACAGTCACTGTCATTAAGAACTATTACTATCTTCAGCATAAAGAAGAACAAGGAGTTCTGGAAGTGATGATCCGGCCCCTCAGAGCCCTAATCTCACATCATCCAGTCTGTCTGGGATTACATGAGGTGAAAGAAGGAGAAGATCTGTGGTTGGTTCTCCAAGATGTTTGGGGCAACCTCCTGCCGAGTTCCTTCAAAAACTGCGTGCAAGTGTATCAAGAAGAATTGATGATGCTTTAGAGTCAAAGGGCGGTCACCTAATATTGACGTGATTTTGATTTCTCTTTTTTTCTTTAATTTTGCATGTTATTAATTGATGAAAATAAACTATTAACACTTTGTTACTTTGCTGAATTTCTTCCACACCTGCCTAAAACATTTGCATAGAACTGTATATACATGAAAAAATATTTATAGCTTATTTTAATCAAAGTTCCAAATGGGAACCTTTCAGAATGATTTTGCTACTGAAACTAGTGATATGGTTCAATAGGTCTTCGTACAACAATAATAATAATACCTTTCTTGTTTTAATCCGATGTGCCAACGCCGAGAAATCAAACTTTGAAGCCTCATGCTAATTAGTCTGGAAGGGCATGGGGTGCATTTTTCCATAAAATATACTGAAAAAAAGTGTGGTAAAATAGCGAACAAAATGCAAAAATAAAAAGTAAGAAGAAAGATTTCAGCTGTGTTGCCATTTTAAGAGATCAGAAACTTTCTTAATCTCTGTCGATGAACCATGTCAGGTATTTCACTTTGCGAATCAAGGTTAAGTTTTTATTCACATCATTTTGGGTACACATGATGCTTTGATAAAATGTTCTTCCTTTTTGAGGGAAAAGTGCAATGACCAACATCCTAGTGTTTTGATTTTTTTTATTTGTTCCAGAATTTAATGTATGGGTTAAATACGTTTAGATTTTGATATTTGTACTTTTATGGATGCGGCCACAACAAATATATTTATTTTGATTAAAAAATAATAATAATTAGGAAAATGGGGGGGGGGGTTGAAACATTTATATATATGTCCCCTAAAATATAAAGTAAAAATTAATAAAAAAAGAAATATTATATATATAATATATATATATATAATCTATAATAGAAATATATATAGAAATTTTATATATATATATGATATACTGTATATATACAGTACAGACCAAAAGTTTGGACACACCTTCTCATTTAAAGATTTTTCTGTATTTTCATGACTATGAAAATTGTACATTCACACTGAAGGCATCAAAACTATGAATTAACACATGTGGAATTATATACTTAACAAAAAAGTGTGAAACAACTGAAAATATGTCTTATATTCTAGGTTCTTCAAAGTAGCCACCTTTTTGCTTTGATGACTTCTTTGCACACTCTTGGCATTCTCTTGATGAGCTTCAAGAGGTAGTCACCGGAAATGGTTTTTACTTCACAGGTGTGTCCTGTCAGGTTTAATAAGTGGGATTTCTTGCCTTATAAATGGGGTTGGGACCATCAGTTGTGTTGTGCAGAAGTCAGGTGGATACACAGTTGATAGTCCTACTGAATAGACTGTTAGAATTTGTATTATGGCAAGAAAAAAGCAGCTAAGTAAAGAAAAACGAGTGGCCATCATTACTTCAAGAAATGAAAGTCAGTCAGTCCGAAAAATTGGGCAAATTTTGAAAGTGTCCCCAAGTGCAGGTGCAAAAACCATTAAGCGCTACAAAGAAACTGGCTCACATTAGGACCGCCCCAGGAAAGGAAGACCAAGAGTCACCTCTGCTTCTGAGGATAAGTTTATCCGAGTCACCAGCTTCAGAAATCGCAGGTTAACAGCAGCTCAGATTAGAGACCAGGTCAATGCCACACAGAGTTCTAGCAGCAGACACATCTCTACAACAACTGTTAAGAGGAGACTTTGTGCAGCAGGCCTTCATGGTAAAATAGCTGCTAGGAAACCACTGCCAAGGACAGGCAACAAGCAGAAGAGACTTGTTTGGGCTAAAGAACACAAGGAATGGACATTAGACCAGTGGAAATCTGTGCTTTGGTCTGATGAGTCCAAATTTGAGATCTTTGGTTCCAACCACCGTGCTTTTGTGCGACGCAGAAAAGGTGAACGGATGGACTCTACATGCCTGGTTCCCACCGTGAAGCATGGAGGAGGAGGTGTGATGGTGTGGGGATGCTATGCTGGTGACACTGTTTTGGATTTATTCAAAATTGAAGGCATACTGAACTAGCATGGCTACCACAGCATTTTGCAGCGGCATGCTATTCCATCCGGTTTGCGTTTAGTTGGACCATCATTTATTTTTCAACAGGACAATGACCCCAAACATACCTCTAGGCTGTGTAAGGGCTATTTGACCAAGAGGGAGAGTGATGGGGTGCTACGCCAGATGACCTGGCCTCCACAGTCAACAGACCTGAATCCAATCGAGATGGTTTGGGGTGAGCTGGACCGCAGAGTGAAGGCAAAAGGCCAACAAGTGCTAAGAATCTCTGGGAACTTCTTCAAGATTGTTGGAAGACCATTTCCAGTGACTACCTCTTGAAACTCATCAAGAGTGTGCAAAGCAGTCATCAAAGCAAAAGGTGGCTACTTTGAAGAACCTAGAATATAAGACATATTTTCAGTTGTTTCACACTTTTTTGTTAAGTATATAATTCCACATGTGTTAATTCATAGTTTTGATGCCTTCAGTGTGAATGTACAATTTTCATAGTCAAATCAAGAAAATACAGAAAAAATCTTTAAATGAGAAGGTGTGTCCAAACTTTTGGTCTGTACTGTATATATATACACACTTTAGATTTTACTTTATATTTTAGTAAAAATTAATAAAAAAATAAATTTGAAAGAAATATATATATATATATATATATATATATATTTCTTTTAAACTTTTTTTAAAATTAATTTTTACTTTATATTTTAGTCCCCCTAGGGGACTTGAACTTGCAATTGTTTGTTCACTTCTATATTCTGCAATTCTACAGTACTGCAGTATATAGTTAAATTGCTGAACTTCTATAAAGGAAAGCCACAGGTACCAAGATGGTGGTGACAGGGGCCTGGTATACTTGCCGGTATATAGTAGGCTCAGCTGCTGAGCCTGCTTCAAACACCTGTAGCCAACATAGCACATACCATTACGTCTTATGTCAAAAGAGGTTAAAGGGGTATTCCAAGTTCATGAAATGATCACTAGGATATGTCATCACTAATCTGTGGGGGCCTGACTTTTTGAGATCTGAACAGATCCTGAGTAAGAAGGGGGCACAGCACTAATTTAGCACTTCTACGTTTTTGCGAACAGCGCCACATAGCATCACAATGGTGGATATACATATTTTGGCATCCAATAAGTTTTCAGACAAAACGTTCTGACAAGGCAGAACTATTTTATTTGGACCGATTTTGCTTTATTTTTCATCATTTTTTATTCATTGTTGTTATGTAACCCACGCTCAGCGACTAATGTCAATCTCCTCAAATGCACTTATAACCAGGTGCTGATAAGAGTAGAAAAAATTATTACACAGTGAGCAAGAAAGTTCTCTGCTTTTAATTATTATATTAGTGGCAATTAGCCAACTAGCGCCTGGGGATTTTTTTATGTCCTAATTAGCTAATTGGTAATTGGTTGCTATGGTTTACTGCACACATATCTGACGCCAGCAGATAATCCCTACCGTGTTCATCAAACGTTGTGGGATTCCATCTACGCCATGGACCTCCTAGGTGACTTTAAGTGTCCAGAAAACCTAAACTTAAGTGCAATTATCCGAGCTTTTATTAAAGTAACTGACCTTGCATTAAATTTAATTTCTGCGTCAAATGCTGACCGTGCTTCTCTTAACATCACTTCTTGCCACTCTCCTGACACTTTTACCATAAAGAACCAGACTTACATTAAAAAAAGAACCAGACATAACATTTCATCCTGGAACTTACTTTCTTCTTTTCGAGACTTGTATGGAAGGCGAAGGATAGTTTTTGGCAGTCCGGGCATGCTGTCAGTTGGAGCTTTGAAACGTTTTGAGAGCCACAAGTTGGAGACCACTGCACTAGGGTGTAAGCGGCATTGTTAAAGGGGTTGTCCACTACTGGACAACTTCTATAAGTGCCTCAGGTAAAATAAAAAACAAAATGCATACCTCCAATGGCGTTACATTGATGTCGGTGTTATGTTGCCCGGTGGTCAAATGACATCTTTATGGTGATCCTCAATAACCGCTAATCGACTGCAGCCTTCATGTTTTTGACTGATGGTACCGTAAAGGCTGCAGTCCATCAGTGGCGACTGATAGGAGGCAGCGCTCTCGTAACACAAGCAATGTGACGTGACCATTGGGAGACACAAGGTTGACATTGCAGGAATGGCACCATTAATGGAGGTGCGAATGTGTTGTTTTTTTTTTGTTCCAGGAGTGGACATGCAGGCAATGTTCAGCTCTGTTATTGATTGTGAGCACAGCCTTCATTTTAGGTTGTTATGTTATGGTAAAAACACCTTGAAGGCGCTGATGGATACTTGGATTATGATGTCAACGTTGCAAAGCAAATGGAAGATTAATTGAAGAAACGGCTGTGCAGTCAAATATTTTCCTTTAGGGCGCAGTCAGACGGACAACGATCGCCCTGCAATGCTCGGACTGGCCGTCGGCTCTCCTTACCCAAGCGTGACAGCTTGTATCTCTATGCAGCTGTCACTCAGGTCAGGAGAATCATAGAATGGTAGAGTTGGAGGGGACCTCCTGGGTCATCTGGTCCAACCCCCTGCTCAAAGCAGGATTCACTAAATCATCTCAGACAGATGTCTGTCCAGCCTCTGTTTGAAGACGTCCATTGAAGGAGAACTCACCACCTCTCATGGCAGCCTGTTCCACTCATTGATCACCCTAACTGTCAAAAAGTTTTTTCTAATATCTAATCTGTGACTCCTCCCATTCAGTTTCATCCCATTGCTTCTAGTCTTTCCTTGTGCAAATGAGAATAAAGATGATCCTTCTACAATGTGACAGCCCTTGAGATATTTGTAGACAGCTTTTAAGTCTCCTCTCAGTCTT
Organism: Phyllobates terribilis; assembly: GCF_046119375.1. NCBI lineage: Eukaryota > Metazoa > Chordata > Amphibia > Anura > Dendrobatidae > Phyllobates > Phyllobates terribilis. The sequence continues at coordinate 151,202,609 of NW_027362768.1, forward strand.
CTTTTTTGCAAGCTAAACATTCCCAAATCCTGTAACCGCTCCTCATAGGACATGGTTTGCAGACCGGTCACCATTCTGGTCGCTCTTCTCTGAACTTGCTCCAGTTTGTCGATGTCTTTTTTATAATGTGGTGCCCAAAACTGGACACAGTATTCCAGATGAGGTCTGACCAAAGAGGAGTAAAGTCTGATAATGACTTCAGGTGATCTAGACTGTATGCTTCTGTTAATACATCCCAGAATTGTATTTGCCTTTTTTGCTGCTGCATCACACTGTTGACTCATGTTCAGTATATGATCTATTAAGTATACCTAAGTCTTTTTCACATGTACTGTTGCTTAGCTCTATTCCTCCCATTTTGTATATGCTTTTTTCATTTTTATTGCCCAGATGTAGTACTTTGCATTTTCCGTTAAAAACCATTCTGTTAGTTGCTGCCCACTGCTCCAGTTTATTTAGGTCTTTTTGAAGCCTCTCTCTCTCTCTTCTCTAGTGTTAGCTATCCCTCCTAGCTTTGTGTCATAAGCAAATTTAATCAGTTTACCCTCAATTCCTTCATCTAAATCATTGATAAAGATGTTGAACAATACACGTCCCAGGACAGAGCCCTGTGGTACCCCACTTGAGACATTCATCCAACTGGATGTGAAGCCATTTACGACCAATCTTTAAGTCCGATCACTAAGCCAGTTATGAATCCACCTAACAGTTGCCTTGTCCATTCCATACTTGGTAATTTTTTCAATAAGGATGGTGTGAGATACTTTGTCAAATGCTTTGCTGAAGTCAAGATATACTATATCTACAGCACTTCCCTGATCCACCCAGTCAGTGATTCTGTCATAGAAGGAAATTAAGTTAGTCTGACATGACTTGTTAGTTACAAACCCATGCTGGCTCTGGTTAATCATTTCATTCTCATAAAGGTACTTGCATACATGTTGTTTAATAATTTGTTCAAAGATCTTTCCTGGTATAGAAGTCAGACTCACCGGCCTATAGTTCCCTGGGTCCACCTTCTTCCCCTTTTTGAAGATAGGAACAACATTTGCTCTTCTCCAGTCTTCTGGGACTTCTCCTGTTCTCCAAGAATTTTCAAAGATTATGGAGAGTGGTTCTAAAATTTCTTCTACGATCTCCTTCAGTACTCTGGGGTGTAATTCATCTGGACCTGGAGACTTGAACTCATTTATGTTAGCTAAATATTCCCTCACAATCTCTCTGTTTGCAGATAACTTGGATTCTTCTATTCCTTTAATAGGACAGTGAAGATCAGTTGATGTTACATTTTCTTTCTGAGAGAAAACAGATGCAAAATAGGAATTAAAAAGTTCGGCCTTCTCAACATCCTTTCTTACCATTTCACCATTTTCATCCTGTAAAAATCCTATAGCATCTTTGACTTTTCTTTTACTTTTGACATACCCCCAAAATCCTTTTTTATTGCTTTTGACACCTCTTGCAAGCCTTAATTCATTGTCAGCTTTAGCTAACCTGATACGTGCCCTGCAGGATCGGCAGACTGCATTATAATCTTCTTTAGATATGCCTCCCAACGGCTAGTCCGAGCATTGCAATGCAATTGTCCTCTTTTCATACAGCTGTGTGACTGTGCCCTTATGAGGAGTTACAGACTGTACTTATCATATGTATAGTCTGATGAAGGGGAACTACTCCTCGAAATGTGTTACTGTAACTAGAAATAACGGAAAGCATATCACTGCACAGCTGACTCTTCAATGATTCTTAGAGTAAATATGTAGAGTAAATATAGTGAGGATCTGGAGTGACGTGAGGAGTTTGTGTCACTTGAAGTTTGAGAGGGCAAGTCTGTTGATGGCAGCAGTATTCTGTAGAGTTATTGAGCCTGCAGAGTTCATTGCTGCGATGTGTTTCTGGGTATCCAGCCTCTGTGATTCCAAACTACTTTGCCTTTTCATAAATAACCAGTCCAGAGATCCTCCCAGTGCAGCCCAGTGTATCCTGCCTGAATGACAGTGGAGGACTATTTTTCTGCCTGTAAGAGAAAGTCCCATGTTAATGTCAAGCATCTGTGTGAATAGACTGTAACATTCTATACCCCTGTAACATATACTGCAACAACCAATAATCTGTGCCAGTAGGCTGTAACTACAAAACTTCTGGACAATATAGTGTAATCACCAAGCATGATTCCATTAGCCTGTAATTGCTAAGGCTCTGTAACATATATTGCAACTAACAAGCATCAGCCAATAAACTGTAACTGCCAAGCCTCTGTGCCAACTGACTATAACTGCCAAGCCTCTGTACCGACAGACTATAACTGCCAAGCCTCTGTGCCGACAGACTATAACTGCCAAGCCTCTATGCCGGCAGACTATAACTGCCAAGCCTCTGAGCCTATAGACTATAACTGCCAAGCCTCTGTGCCTATAGACTATAACTGCCAAGCCTCTGAGCCTATAGACTATAACTGCCAAGCCTCTGTGCCTATAGACTATAACTGCCAAGCCTCTGTGCCTATAGACTATAACTGTCAAGCCTCTGTGCCTATAGACTATAACTGCCAGGCCTCTGTGCCTATAGACTATAACTGCCAAGCCTCTGTGCCGATAGACTATAAGGGTATGTGCACACACTGAGCATTTTGTGCTCAGAAATTTCTGACCCATTTCTGCATCTTTTGGCAGGAAAACGCAGCCTCAAAAATGTTGCGTTTTTGGAGAGAATTTGGAAGCGTTTTTGCCTGCATTATTTCATTGCATTCAATGGGTGGAAAGCGCAGGCAAAAATGCACAGAGAATTGACATGCTGCAGATTATTTTCTGCACCAAATCTGCGAGTCAAAAATAAGCAACGTGTGCTGTGCATGACACTTCTGGTTTCTCATTCACTTTGCTGGCACCAGGATTGCTTCAGGTTTTGCTAGCAAATCTGCATGACAAAAACACACCAAATCTGCAATATGTGCACACAGCCTAACTGACAAGGCTATGTGCCAATAGTCTATTACTGCCAAGGCTATGTGCCGATAGACTATTACTGCCAAGGCTATGTGCCGATAGACTATTACTGCCAAGGCTATGTGCCGATAGACTATTACTGCCAAGGCTATGTGCCGATAGTCTATTACTGCCAAGGCTATGTGCCGATAGTCTATTACTGCCAAGGTTATGTGCCGATAGTCTATTACTGCCAAGTCTATGTGCCGATAGTCTATTACTGCCAAGGCTATGTGCCAATAGACTATTACTGCCAAGGCTATGTGCCGATAGTCTATTACTGCCAAGGCTATGTGCCGATAGACTACTACTGCCAAGGCTATGTGCCGATAGTCTATTACTGCCAAGGCTATGTGCCGATAGACTATTACTGCCAAGGCTATGTGCCAATAGACTATTACTGCCAAGGCTATGTGCCAATAGACTATTACTGCCAAGGCTATGTGCCAATAGACCATAACTGCCAAATGCCAACATTCTAAAATCTCTAAAAACCCTAGTTTATGCCACCAAATGTAGACAATGACCTACAAGTTGGGATATCTAGACAGATACCAGTAGGTTTTGATTGTCCAAATGTATAGGGACTTGGAGCCCAGATTTTTCTGATGGCTGCCCTGATTCTATATTCCCAGTCCAGATGGGTAACGTCTACAGTCTATTACTTTATGCAGTTCTAGTGGTTACACAACATTACTTCCATAGCTGTTTTTTCAATGAGTGCTTAAAAGTTTATATATCTCCCCACCCAAACTTATACAAGTTTACAATGAAGGTTATAAGGTTAATTTTTACATAAAGTCCAGGCAGCTTTTTTTTTTACCCTCAGTGGGAAAGTATCGGCGTTCTTCTTATTAGACAGTGTCACAGCAAATTCTCAATATGTTCACAGTAATTTGCAAACCGTCAAGATGCCAGGCATGATCTTTGCAGAACATGGCATCTCCCCACACGCTACCCAGTGCCTCCAGGGACTGGCATCAATTCTTGTGCAATGAGCACATCTCAGGAGCTGTTAGCAAACACTGCAAGTGACACAGCCAGATGTGTGAGCTTTATGTTAATTTGGTGCTGCAAAGCTCTGGGTCACCTCCAGGACCAGTAGGAAGTGACAAGAAGCCGTGTAAGCCCGCAGTCCACGGCTAATTTCCTCAGACAGCTCGTGGTGTCTTTACATGAATCGCACATACTGCATGAGCTGATGCTTAGAGGTTTTGCAAGCATTTTAATTAAAGGTGTGATTCTGCAAATATATTCTAATAATTCTTTGCAAATGAACTATTTCTAGAGGGATTATTATTGCTTCTACTCCTACGGGCGCAGAGAGCAGATAAATGTGCGCACGATTTATGTAATACAATTATACTTCTTATCTTAATATTTAGAAATGTATTTTAATTATAAAAAGTCTACGGTGCTAAGCTCTCGGTGAATTGCTTTTGTTTTGGCTCTCAGAAACTGAAACGCAAGTTTTCTAACAATTAAGGAACCAAAGTAAATCTTCCCGGGAAACGTACATCGATCTGATATACTCTTTGAGGGGTGGAGAGGGCAGGAACAAGGTGTTTGGATCTGCGGTGGACACAGACAGAAAAGCTTGCTGCTTTGGAGGTGGAAGTGGGACCCTCCTTACCTCTTGGGCCCCAGGTTGCACCAATGATATGTCCGACCCTGTTCCTGTTCTGGATGTTCCTTTTGAGGGGTCCCGTCTTAATTTAGAAGGAAGTAAATGAAGAGTAAACCTGCTACAATTCTGTTTTCCCAAATAATAGTGTTACCGCCCTAAATGTCAGATAGCATTGCCATGCAGTGCACACTTAAAGTAGTGTGTGGTAGGCCACAAGGGCCGTTGTCTCGGGTGCTAAATTCTTAGGGGCACAACATTTCCAAAGGAAAAAAAAAAAAAGTAGCAGTGGAGTTGTTAGAAGATCCTCCAGATTTCTGACCGAGTGCCCCGGCTCTCAGGATAAGTCCCACGTTGAGCCGTATTGGCATCAACATGAGATTGATACAGTTGGTTCTTGCAGTAGAGCAGAGAGCCATTGGCTCTCTGCCCCACCACTCATTATCTTAGGGTAGGTTCACACGAGCATGTAAAAATCGTTCAGTTTTATCCAGAATGAATGAAGTGTCGTTGTGTAAAGCTTTCCTTGTTTTTAAAAGTATAGTTAATTGGACAGAGCCAGCTTTCAAGGACTTCTGGAGAATCCGTAATTTACGACTCTGTTATTTCCAATTAAAATACTTTCTGTGTTAGGTAATGTACGTAGCCACCCCCTTTCTTCTGCAATACTTGTGATCTGAGGGCAGACAAGAATTGTACACTCAGACACTGGCTGTGTGTTATTTTCTTTTCTCCAATACATGATTGTGTGAACAAGCCCTTACTATTAGGCTATGTGCCCACGTAGCGTTTTTGTAGCGTTTTTGCGGCGTTTTTTTCGCCGCGAAAATGCTTGTAAAACCGTCTGCCATGCAAAGCAATGTGAATTCGGATGTGCTGTGCACATGATGCGCTAATTTGCGTGCCGAATTCGCATTGCATTGCAAAATGCAGCATGACCATTTCTACCGCGATTACGCTGCAAATTCGCGGCAATTGAGGAACATTGAAACGCACCAAACCCGCACATATATCTGGATTTGCTGCGTTTCAATTAAATTCAATGGCCGCAAATTTGCGTCGTAATCGTGGTGCGTGTGGTACCCAGGATGAAGAGGAAACTACAACTCCTCTTCATCCCAGCTACCACGCGGTAAAAAAAAAAAAAGTTAAAAATAAAAAAAAAACCCGGCGGCGGTGATCCTCTCTCCTCGGTGTCCCGCGGTGTACTGGCAGGACCTGCAGTGACGTCATTTAATCAGCTGACGTCAGAGGTCAGGTGATAGTTGTGTGACCATCAGCTGACTAAATGGCGTCACTGCAGGTCTTGCCAGTACACCGCGGGAGGAGAGAGGATCACCGCCGCCGGGTTTTTTTTATTTTTACCTTTTTAATTCTTTTTTTTTTTTACTGTAGATGCAGCATTTAAAGAATCTAAGTTCGTCACACAATATAAATCCATGCCAGTTGCATGGATTTATATAGTGTTACCAACTTGTCAAGCACTTTTCCAAGTGATGCTCAAAATCGCTTGGAAAAGCGCTTGAAAAAACACATGCGAAAAAGCATGTAAAAACGCTGAAAAAACGCTTCTCCCTGGCAGAAAAAAACGCATGTAAATCTGCATGCGTTTTTTCTGCCAGGGAGAGACAAAAACGCTCTGCATCAAATGTGCATCGTGGGCACATAGCCTTAGTGCCCCAGAGCAGGCGGCACAATGACATCACTGCATTACCTGTTTCTATGTGCAGGAGAGAAGAGGACTCAGTTATCCCTATCATAGTCTCATACAGTTAGCATATAATATTGCAATTTAGTATTAGTGTTCATATTATACAACCATACAGCGACCAATCGCAGTACAGTTCAGTAATTCCCAAATAAAGATACCTAGGCAGATTTATGAAGCATGGAATTTCATATCCTATTATGAAAAAAACAGATTGCCGGCGCTGCCTCTTGCTGTATTTTGGACCGTTCAAAAGTTATATAATAATTACTTGCTCTTGGGCAGGTGCAGAGATTCACCATACATTGTGTCATATTCTGGCCTTGGGCTTAAAAAAAACTGGTTAAATATGGCTGACCGTGACCCTCCAGAAACCACATTCACTTTTCAACTCTTTCAGCAAGTGTGGTACAAAAAGAGAAACTTTTAGGTCATTTGTGGCTTTTTGAAACTTTATCATATCAACAAGTTACCCAAAGAGTAAATGGACCCAACCTAAGGGATAATGTGATTAAAACTTGACTTTTATTGTAATTAATTAATATGGTCTAACAAATGAATATTAAAATAACTCAGGTGCTACTGCTGTGTAGCATTTCTTTGGGACTCCTAGAGTGATGGCTGCAGTCCACTAGCTAGGATGGCTTTTCTAAGAACAATTATAGATGTCAATTGCAAGACCATTAGAGTTGATTAAAATTCAATCATAGCCTCCATGACATGTTTCGCCATGACTGGCTTCATCAGGGGATTAGCTCTAGTGGTCTTGCAACTGACATGTATAATTGTCCTTAGAAAAGCTATCCTAGCTAGTGGACTGCAGCCATTAATCTAGGTAGGAGATATATTAGTTTTAGGAGAGTGATATCCCATAGAGGAGTCGCAAAGAAATGCTAGAAAGCAATACCACCTGATTTATTTGAATCGTTACACCATATTAATTAATTACAATAAAAGTCAAGTTTAATCACATTATCTGTTAAGTTGGATCCATTTACCCTTTGGGCAATTTGTTAGCATGATTTTTCATCTCTAAAGGGTTTTGCTAGACACTCAATTCTCTATTTTTGAAACTTTTGCCCAAATTGCAACTTTTATGTCATAAACTAATGTAAACCGATTTACAAATATAAGTTTTTATATAATAGTGAGGAATAAGTGCATCCAGCTTCAGGTAACTTTTAAAATCCAAAAACCTATATTAAATCAATTAAAAATATATAGACTGCAATGATTAAGAACCACTAGGTTCGAAACACGTCTGCTCCGGTCAGACCACCTATGGGGTTGTGACTATATGCTAATTGTCCATATATTTTTAATTGATTTAATAAAGGTATTTAGATTTTACAAGTTACCTGAAGCTGGATGTACTTCTTCCTTTCTAATCAGTCTCCCGGTGGCTCAGCTGGCTCTCTGCGCTCCAGGAACTCCAAGGTTGAGCTGACTATTGTACTTATTATTGTACTTTCTTATATAATAGTGTTACAGAGCAACACAAAGTATAGCATGGTCAGGTGGTGATGGTCGGTGTGGGGTTCCATCTGGTTCTGGTCCCTCGGTTAGGGTCCTATTGCCTGTTCTATAACACAACCCTCAAAGAGCGAATGGTATTTCCATTCCAAAGTCATTGATGATGGGAATATGAAGGTCATAGGACGTCTGTTCTCCTATAGATGCTGGAAGCATCCGCCCAGATTCCTGCAGTCAAATGTGCCTACAAATACTATACTATGTTTAAAGGCATTTATTGTGCCAGAAACGTGTCAATTTTTTAACTGTTTTTTTGGATGGATCCACTTGTTTTAACGAAGTTCTAATAAAAGTTTTTCATTTTTTACCGGGTGGTTGTGCCTCACCATCACTTCCTTTTCTTCTCTGGGGCAACAAATACTACACTGTAGAATTTCATCTTGGCAGAGGTGTAGGAAGGTAAAAAATATCTTTTGTGGCTAAAGCCTTATAAAGAGGTTGTAAGATGTACACTGTTCTGAAAACATGGCTGCTTTTTCATGACAAAAAGTGATGTATTATCCATTTTACTTCCATCAAGACCACAGGCAACAGAGGGGAGAAGTCAATAAAACCTCCTACGGATTCCACAGGGAAACCTTAGAAAATGTCTATTTCTTGGAAACTTTGACAAATTGTTTCCCACAAATGATTAAATCTACCGTGGACATTAAACATTTCTTTACTATTTCCACTTTTCATTTTCATGCATTTCCATAGCGCGGAGGGAACAGATGGACGTGGAATACATCCTGACTGTTTTCACTTGATGTTATTGTATTTGTTCTCAAAAATGATTCATTTCTTTCTCGAAGCTTTGTAAGCATTTTCTAAGCCCGGAAGGCCTCTGGGTTGTGTTTGATTATCCTTCTGTTTACTGTGAGCTGTGTTCTCTCACAACAGATCTGCGATCTCCAGGATTATCCGCCACTATTGTCTGCTTTCGAGCCACCCACTCAGACACTTTACTTTTTCCATTTTATAAAGCCCCATAGCCACCTTGCTATCCAGATTGGGTGATAAATCCCTACGGTTAAGGTTAAATTTCCAACAACCTCTTGAAATACTGGGGCTTCGCTGAAGCAACAAGTCTTACACAATGGATTGTTTAAAGTTATTCGTTTGTTTTTAGTAGAATCAAGTACATTGAAATTCTCTTTAATATGTGTCTCTTCTCACTCGTAACATTTGTCTTACGGCAGTCAATTGTTGACTTGAGGCAATTACATTGATCACCTACCAATCTTAAATCTACTGCCCTATAAATATATATGGATGCCATCAGAAAGTATTATGTGACAATAACAATCTATCATGATCACATTCACTGGTCATTTGCCATGGGTCTACAAACCCAAAAGAATACAACTTGTCAACCATTTATTATCCTTCATCTGTTGGGTTCCTAAGCCATGGTCCATGCCAACTACTGCTTTTGTTGCAAAGCAACCAGACACTTCTTTCTCCTGCACCCACCTTCTATATGATCAGTGGCACTGCTGTATCTCTTCTGCTCTGGTACTAGCTTTTTAATCAGGTTGCTGAAGCAACCAGAGGCCAAAGACAATCTCAGGTCAAAATGTTATCCTGCCCTGCCTTGCCTAATGATTGAGGTTCATACCCTGTCCAGGCTCTTGTCCCTTGTGTTATTGTTCCTGGTTGTGACTCCTCATTGACCCTGAGTCTGACCTCAGCCTTGTTCAAAGGTCTCCCTCTTGACTCTCTCCCATGATTGTTTGATGGGGTCTTCTTATTCTACTCCTGGATTTGACCCTTGTATCTATTCTACTTCTTTGCTCTGTAGACATTGGTATCTTGATCACTGTTCTAGTGATGAAACTTGGGTCATTTCCTCACTAAAGAACCCCTGATTTAATGCTAGTGCTGCCAATACATGACTATCCTGGAACCAAAGCCGAGGGATCTTCCTGAAATAAAGTTTCTCTTTGTATGGGTTAAAGGATTTTTCCACTTTTAGAAAAGTGAACCCTAAACCGTTCCTGTAAAAACAAAGACAAATAGTGCTCACTCTCCCCAGCTCCATCACTGACTCCACACCCTACTGTGATCTTTGAGTCGTTAATGCAGAAGTGACATCACATCAACAACATTCATCACCACTGCAGCCAATCATTGAGCTCAGCGGCTCTGCCTATGTAGACAGCATGAGACTCTGTGCTCCATCATTGGCTGCAGCAGTGATATTCACTGTTCAGATGTCACCGCTGCAGCCAAAGCACAGAGGCAGGAGCAGCGGTCGGGAACCGGCGCTGGGGCAGAGGAGGGTGAGTTCTATTACTCTTTATTATTTTACATTACGGGAAGCAGTTAGACCCCCCACATTTCTAACAGTGGAAACCCCCTGAGGTAGTGATCAAGGAATCCCTTAAACTCTGCATCCCGGTTTAGCCTGCTCCAAATGGAAACATTGTGTAATGCACACGCCCGGACTGACTGGCGTGTGCGTGTATATGTAGTGATTCCACTGGACCGTACCAGAGAGTGAATGCCTGGAGGGGCATAACTAAGTATCCACCCGATCCGACCAAGGTCGCACGACGGCATACGACGCCAGTGCACCAAGGAGGAACCGAGCAGAGGGACCAGGGGCTACTCCAGATCAGACCCCGGACACGGCTGTTGACCCACACTGGGGAATACAGGAACAGGCAGGTTAGGCTGGCACACAGACGGGTGGCTGCTGACAAGCACGACTGGTATGCAAACAGGGAGGTACTGACAGGTATGGCCGGTATGCAGGCAGGTGGATGCTGGTAAGCACGACTGGTATGCAGGCAGGGAGGTACTGGCAGGTACGACAGGTTGGAGCACAGAGTGGATAGGTCCCAGTACAGACTGGGACTCAGGAACAGAACCGCAGATGCGGTCAGAGCAGAGCGAGCCGGAGCAGTGAGCACAGGGTCAGAGCAGAACGAGACTGCCGGAGCAGTGAGCAAAGGGTCAGAGCAGAGCGAGACTGTTGGAGCAGTGAGCAAAGGGTCAGAGCAGAGTGAGACTGCCGGAGCAGTGCGCAAAGGCAGAGCAGAGCGAGACCATCTGGAGCGGTGAGCAAAGGCAGAGCAGGCAAGAACCGCCGGAGCGGTGAGCAAGGCAGAGCAGGCAAGAACCGCCGGAGCGGTGAGCAAGGCAGAGCAGGCAAGTACCGCCAGAGCGGTGAACAAGGCGGAGCAGGCAGAAACCGCCGGAGCGGCGAGCAAGGCAGGGCAGAGGGGACAGGGCTCTGTTCACACGGAACAGACAGGAAGGGAAAGGCAGAACCAGATAACCACAGTCTACTTGCAGTGAAGTAGCGAGTGGACCACAAACTCACAAACGGAAGTACAGAGACACCGAGCAGGAGTTAGGTACGAGTTCAGACTCTGCAGAAAAAGGGAAGATATAGGCGTGTAGAGAGTCCCGAAACAGGCTGGAAGATAGTTAGGGCAGGAACAGACACTGGGAAAAGACACAGACAACAGATCTAGGTATGCGGCCCCTAGAGGGCAGAAGGAACAGCCTAAGAGCGTGTTCACACGGGCCTGGATATACAGCCTCCAGGAAAGGCAGAAAGACAGCTGGCTAGAGTACACAGACAGGACACAGTTCAGACACGGGAACTGATACTGCAAGGCAGGAAACATAGACAGGACCTAGCACATCAGTGACAAGAAGCCAACTGACAGAACAAGATGCTCAGGCAAGGATTCAAAGGAGGAGCTGGTTTAAATACCAGGTGACAGACAGCAATAGGCTGATGACGCATTAGGGGTGTGTCTGCAGCAGCTACAAGAAACAGGAAGTTTGGCGGGCGTCGCCCTAAGCAGCCAGAGCAGAGCAGAGCAGACAGTATGGAAAGAAACCAGAGTGGCAGTCTGGACTGGAAATCAAGTGCGCGCTCTTGCACAGTGGGAGGTGGACCACTATGCAAGGACGCCGCCAGGTATGTTACACATTGTCTATGTGACAAACTAAGGCAATAGTTGTTTTAAATCAGAGGTGGGGAACCTCAGGTCCATGTAGTGTTTACGGCTCTGGATGACCTTTTATCCAGCTCCCGGGCAGATTTCTGGGGACCGCATTACTTGGGCTGTATTTTGACGATCACCAGCCCATTCATTTCTTCTTGCTCTGTGGGCATGCAGCATTCACTAAATATCCAAATGGCCCTTGGCAGAAAAAAGATTCCCCACCCCTGTCTTAAATGGTCAAAATTAATATTTGTGCTAGAATAAAGGAATCGTGTCCACCAAGCTTGCTCAACTGGTTCTGTACCTACTAAAGATTTCAATAGAAAAAACACCAACCTGACATTGCCACCATTAGCCACCGTAGCTTTGAGAAAAAAGTTTATTCCCTCATAGGTTGAGGCTCGAGAGGCAAGAGACCCTACAGAATAGGTATTAAGACAAAACCTACAAGAAACAAAATGAGCATAAACCCTGCAGTAACTAAATAAGTAAAAAGCAAAAGTGCATTTGAATAAAATAGGGTTCTTAGTAATACTGTTTTTGATCAAAGAAAGCATGAAATCTATCCCTCCAGGGGAAAGTGACCCTATTCAAGACGGTCCTACATTGCCTAATATTAAAACCTTACCAAGTTACCATGTGTCAGAAGTAACCAGTGTGAATAAGGGCAGACAAAGGATCGGGTCCCAAACTCTGGACACCTCAGCCTTGGGAAACTTTTTAAATGTAATGTTCTGTTCAAGGATGGGAGGGCAAGCCCTAACTTGCATAAAATGCAAAAATCCAAGAAAAAGCACACAAATTGAGCTGGAGTTTGACTTGGTATACATTCAACCTATAAACACATGTTCACATTAGCCATTAAACAAACAAAACCTACAAGAAATAAAATGAGCATAAACCCTGCGGTAACTAAATAAGTAAAAAGCAAAAGTGCATTTAAATAACATAGGGTGCTAAGCACCACTGTTTTTGATTAAAAAAAAGCATAAAAGCCATCCCAGCAGCGGCAAGGTGACCCTATTCGGGACAGTCCTACACTGTCTAATATAAAAACCTTACCATGTGTCAGAAGTGACCTGTGTCATTGCTAATTGTTGGTCTCCTCGATCCCAAAAACAGGCTCTGAAATGCTCATTAAAAGAAATGGCCAAGTACAGAAGTCCAAAAAGAATGAAATGAGCAATGGCACCCATGTGTGGCCACCACTATATTCTATCAGGGCATTTCTGAGTCCCTTTCTTGGGATCGGTGGGGATTCGAGCGGGCGCATCCCAAGCGACCAACAAGTTGTCATCCCCTGTTCCGTGAGTTGGTGATGACTTGCTAAGTTGGGAGTAACTCTTTAATGTTCTATTCTCACATTTATATGACTTGTACTTGTAAAATGTACTTGTGCATGGGAATCCTATAAAGTGTTAAGAATATCACAGTAAACAAAGCTCTGGATGCCGGCAGCAATTCTCATCAGGGCTGACATTACAAGGTAGCACACTGTATCTGCACAAAAACAATTGTAAAATCTCTTGGTATAAATGGCAAAAGGTGATTTTGTTTGTTTTCTAAAGTCCGTGTATGCCAAACAATCTGACAAGGTGAAACCTCACGCTCTGGATCTCTTGACATGTTTTTCCATGGTCTCTAAGAAACTCTTCACTGCAGTCACCCAAGCTAAAACTAAACCTGCAGCGAGAGAAAAGCTTTGATATTTTATGAAACAGCTGGAAATATTGACATTTCCATCAAAAATTAAGACTGCTATAATGCAGGGTCCATATTATAGCGCCAAGATTTGGACTCTCTGAGGTGTAAGTGAACTAAATGACTCAGTTCTCCATCAGGTACAATGGTAGTCCAAGGTTTGGTCCACTTGAGCCACCATGGGTCCAGGTCTTGCAGCCACAATAAGAACTCCAAATATGGATGCCTTTTGACCATCTCAATGAGGATTAAATAGGTTCTAAACTTTCAAAAATTGTGATCTAATTTTATAAATATTGTAATAAGTAGACAATCTTCAAATCACTTTATTAAGAAATTATGTTATCTTAGGGCAGGTGCAGACGACCGTATTATTGGTCAGAGTGCGATCCGACAAAACATCGGATCACACCTGGATCAATGTTATGCTACGGGGCCGTGCATATGTCAGATTTTTTTCTTGGACCAAGCCGGACCTAGAAAAAAGTCGCAGCATGCCCTAGTTTGATCCAATATTCGGATCGCACTCGACCATGCAAGTCAATGCGTCCTTGGAAAACATCGGACTGCTGTCACGGGTGTGTCAGAGGTGACAGACAGTCGTCCTGCAGTTGGTTGCAGGAGATCTCTACATTTGGCGTTACAGACATCTTCTTAGAGGCTGGCTGTCTCTAGGACCCAGCAGCTACCTCCCTCAGGCTAATTAGCTCCCTGGCCTGGGTATATAAATACTTGATGTGTCTAAGAGGGAGGTGCCAACAATATTCATTACTACTTGTGAAGCTTAGCAGGAGCAGTACTTCGTCCTCTCTGGAGCTTGTGTCCGTGTGTGCATTTGCTGGAGTCGTCTAAAGCTAAGCAATTTTCCCCCGTTTGTATACCCTTGTTGTCTATAGAGTTTAGTGGAGATTGACTAGTGCTCATCTCCTCCCTTCTCTAGCCTTAGTCATACACCAGGGAAAGACAGGGTGAGGCACGCGTGCGGCGATTGGTGAAGAGCCAATATAGGGACGGTAGTTGAGACAGGGTGACACTAGACCAGACTAGGAGGTCTCCATTCCCCCCTTTCCCTAGTGTCTGGGCTCCCTTTCCCTCTTCCCTCTGTGTTGCACTAAGTCTTCCACACACCTTGCGTGACAACTGCACTCAGATGACATCTGAGTGCAGGCTGATTTCCACAGACTGACACAATGGAGAAGATGGAGAATTTTTTTTCCATCTTCTCATCATCCTAAAGGATCGGATCACACTATGATCACACTCTGATCAAATTCTGATCAGAGTTTAATCCGAGTGTGATTTACATAATCGTTCTGATTCTCTTGGATGAGAGAATACACGGTCGTCTGCACTTGCTCTTACCCCTAAAAAATTCACTCTTGCTAGGTGTCTCCCTTATGTCCAACTCCCTGCTGCCAACTGCCTGTTGTCAAGTGTAATCCATCTCCAGCAGCAGAGACACCGAGACAGATTATAGAAAGTGGGAACGGGTCTTTATTTCTCAACAGAAAGTGGGGTATGGGTTTGTCTCTCCTTCAAGAGGGGATGGGTCTTTGCTTTTCAGCTTATGTTTTCCTGTCGGCCAAACTGCATACAGGTAAAACAGAGAGGAAGCCTTTCATTTTAGAGCAAGTCATTACAAAATGGCAGGCATAATTCATGATGGGAAGCGTGAAAGGATCTCCCAGCACCTATAGTGCTGCCAGAATGCACATAAAGAGAGACCTGCCACAGAAAAATGATGGATGGCAATTAACAGAGCATGAGAACTGGGACCATTTCTAGACATATTAGACTGGTATATGCACCAAAACCAGTTTTAGCTTATTGTGGGGGATGAGGTCTCCAAGAGATCGCTAGAAAGGATTATATTCTTTCTGTAGTGCCACTTATAGCTAACAACCTTCTCTTACCATATATCTATCTCTTTGCTAATTATTACCAACAGCCCAAAACAAATCTGTTTATACGTGGCAGGATATAGACAATAGTGGCTAAAGGTTATTGATGTGGAGCAACTGATGAGGTTAAGTGTGGTGTCTCACAATATCCAAAGGTTGCCCCAATATAAAATCTGTAACTGCCCCTATTGCCACATGACAGTTATAGTGCTGGTCTCTTCTTAGGGACAGAAGGACATTTTGGATGCCATCAGGTTCTAGTGAACAGGTGTTACAACACCTTCACCTTTAATAGTTATGTATCATTATTCAAAACTTTAGGAATATGAAAAATTAATTTGGGGACATATTCTTAATGGCTAGAACCTGTGCATACAATTTTTTTATTCTTCATTTGCTTCCTAAATGCAAGGTTAAACAACTTTTCTATATAGTATTTATTAAAAAGTGCAAAATTTTGCTGCCGCAGAACACCCACGACTCTTTTGTCTAGCTGGGTGATCTTCAAAAATGTTACAACTCCATCAGAGCTCCTTTTTCCGGATAGCTCTCCCTTCTACCCTCTCCCTTATTTTAATTATAGAGCTAGCAGGAGTGAGGGGAATGGGGGGTTGAACACAGATTTTCACTGGAGAGACAGGAAAGTATCTAAAGTTTTGTGGAGTGCAGGTTAATGAAAGCAAATGAAAAGGAAATAAGTGCAGTCCTGCAACTGTGCTTATATATATGTGTGACGCTAGCCACTAGTTATGGACACGTCATTAGATGGGGAAGTCAGGGAGCCTAAGGTCGAAATTCAAAGAAGCTAGGCGATCAATACAAAGGGGCTAGGAAAACAGATGGTCAAAGGCAAATCCAAGGTTGGTCAACAAAGATCAAAATACTAAAACTCAGAGCACAGAGAGACACACACCAAACTGAGCAGAGCTACAACTGGCAGAGATAAGAGGCAGACAGCCAGCTAAATAGACTGGGAATCATTCTGAACAGGAGACACTTGTAGGAAACCCAGTATATGCTGGACCTGATTGGGGGAAACTTGACTGTCACTCACCACACTGACAGCTCAGCACGCCCAATCCTCAGATTGGATAGATGATGTGTCTATCACAATACTGACAGCTCAGCACGCCCTTGCTCCAGATTGGACGGCTGAGCTGCCACTCACCACACTGAAAGGAGGAACTGTGACACTATGCAAGTAAAGTAAGTGACGCACCCCCTGGGGCCGTGGGGTACTTGGTAGCCGGGCGGGTCGGTTCTATTGGGGTAGTCACGGTGACAGTGACCCGGTCCATGGCCCAGGGCAGTCAATAAAGGAAAGTCAATTGGGGAATAAAGTTTGTGACGCCACCCGTGGTATGCGGCTATATGTGACCGCCACTGCTATTCAGATCCACTGGGGCTGTTGGTGACGCAGCAGAGATAGTGCAGCTCTCCACGTGCAGAGCTAAGCCCCAGGGTAGTATATAAAACCTGATGAGGTAGATGTTGGCAGCTACAATGCAGTGCAGGGCCGGTGACACAACAATTAAATCAAGGACCCAGCGGGGTGCAGTCTTCAAGTATTTACTCACAGTTATTAAGATGTTCCAGGTTACAACTGCCGGATTATAACCGCCCACGTCGTACTGTGTCCTCCAGGGAAGTGATCCAGCCAACTCTCAGATAACTTAGGTGCACTTGAACGGGACCCCTTTCTGTGTACCTCTCCAGGTCGTCTCTCTGCGCTGGTTCTCGCCCTCTTGCCCTGCGCCTCGCACATAGTGTCCCGAGCCAGTGGCCGTGGGCCTTGTCGGGCGACGTCCTGTCTGTCCCCGTTGTCCTATATGGCCACCTTTTCAGCGATTGTGTGTGGATTTTGGCTACGGCACATGAAGATACCGCAACCTCCGGTTTGCTAGCTGAGTCTTGCAGTCCTTCACTAGTCTGGGGCCGGTCCCCTACTGCGGCCTGATCCCTTCACGGTCAGCGTGAACTCGGGCGCACGGGTGGACTCCACACTTCCCGTGCCCCTAGGATTTTTTCTCTCTCTGGAGCCCCTCTCACTGCTCCAGTGTTCTCTCCTCACTCTCCTACTGGGCCCCTTTTACTGGGCCCCCTCGTCGTCTGGACCTTACTCCACATGGTCCTCCCTTGCTCCCCTGAGCAGAACTCCTTCTAGATGTTTCCACCCTGCTTTTTATACTCTTCCTTCAGTGCTCCCCTAAACTACTTCCTCCACCCACTTCCTCTACTTAGTTCCACCTTCCAGACAGGGACCAGGCCGGTGCTCTCCCTTAGGAGCTATCTGGACCTTCCCTTATGAAGTGGTGTAGTGTTGGATGTGAATGGTTGGGTCCCGGGCAGTGCTCCCTCCTTACCTGAGAGTGGGATACCACACCTCTGGATGAGATGCAATACCTCTGTGGCAACTGGACCCGCAGGGGCGCCACATAAGGACAGCAGAACCCTGGTTACAAAGACCTCACATCCAGCCTGCATTACAGGAAGAGATACTCCCACAAGCGAAAAATCTGAAGCTTGGATCAAGCTGCAAACTCCATATCATGGGATATGAAATAAATGAAGGAATTAAGATTGCAGACTAAGAAAAATTCTATACAAATTAGCTCTACCTCCAGAAGAGAGAAAGACGTCTTTTTAGGTCCCACTATAGGCAGCTACCCAGCAATTCCTTGTCGAACCTTTTAATGGGATTTGCAACAAGACTTGGAATATAAACCAAATCAGACATTAACCCAATAGTAGTAGATATCCACTTACAGAGAGCTGTTTCGGGGGTACACGCCCCTCATCAGTGCATAGAAGTGAACTGGCAGGCTGGATAAGAGGCTTTTCGCGTGGGTTTTGGGGACACTGTCTTTCCTTTTATGGAAAAATAAAAGTGATATGTAATATGAATAAGCCAATTTTTGGTATTTTATACTTTTTTGGGGGAAATCCTCTTGAAAATTGCTCACCTTTATCCCAAAGGATCAAGAGCAGAGACGTAGACAAACTTGAGATATTCATGGTTGGCACACAGGCATGGTTCTACATTATTGCACTCTGTAAATGATCTTTGGATTTCAGTATGTCCATGATCTGCTCATGAGTTTTTCAATATTTTACCACCAATAGGATAAAAACTTGTCGGATTTTACAAGGAACCCTCCAAGCTTTTCTATTGTTGAACTGGAGCTAACAAACAACACACTACTCAATTATAGCAAACACTGGAAGGGTTAAAGGAGATAATTACCAGCAATATTCATTTGGTAATGGAGGCTCTTATAACGCGGCTCTCCAGGAGTACTGTTTGTTACAAGCCAGTTAAACTCCAAGTGGCAAATTCATCTTTAGATGCTCAAGTGTTTTTCTTTGATTATTCCCATTTATCCGAGATGTTAAGTCCCCGTTGTTGTTTTCTTGTTTTGTTTTATTTCCCAAAGACTCAATGCAAAGAAAGACAAAAGGCCCATTTAGAAGAATAAAATGAAAGCTCTGTAAATGAGAAAACTTTTTGGGCTTTTTGTAGTTTGAAGGCCTCGTACAGCAGCATGGCATGATATTAAAAAATATAACAAAATAATAAAAAAAAGCATTGAGATATAAAAATTATTCCATCCACTAAGTGGATACAGTATATACTTACCTGATTGCCACCTGCTAGTGGCTGCAGAATCCAGAATATTATCTGTTAATTGATGTCTACGTATGGGTTTCAGTACGTATGGGGAAAAACTGAGACAACCATAAAATATTAGGACTAGTGTTGAGCGAGCATGCTCAACACTGCTCGGTACGCGCCCGAGCATCTCACTACTCGGGATGTTCGGCGAGCACTGAGCATTTCCAGGTTACTCGGGCGGGAGCTCGGGTCTCCGCAATGCACGTTTGGCGCTCTTTACAGAGCCATTGAACATGCAGGGATTGCCAGCCAGTCACTGTAATGCAGCAGCCATGTTGTTTGTGGGCATTACAGAGATTGGCTGGCCGCACATCGTCACCTCGAGTATTTAAAACCGGGCGCCGCCATCTTGGACACAGTCGCCTGGGATCAGACAGTGTAGGGTCAGTGCTGCTGAGTTAGGGAGAGATATGACGCGCCCCCTGGGCCGTGTGTGTGTGGGGATACCCGGAACCGGACCCGTTGTGGATGCTGGGGTTGTAGTCCTTGCGTGGCGGGGACCTGGTCCCGTGGCTCAGGGTAGTCAACCCAAATGGCAGTCTATTTATAGGGTTTTATGATATTTAAATGTCCGACTATGCCACCCGTGGATTGCGGTCAGAGTGTACCGCCGCTGCAGGGCAGACCGCTGAGGCTGGTATTGGGAATGCAGCAGAGGATAGTATAACTCCCCACGGGAGGAGTATAGCCTCAGGGCAGTAAATAGGGATGTTGGTGGTGATGGTGCGCGGGAGCAGCAGTAACCACACGGAGTCTGTCATGCAAGTCAGGGTCTTTACTGTTGGTGGTATTAAGGGACCCGTCCGGAATACAGGTTAACAATGGAGGCCTGGTCAGTCTGAGAGCAACTGGGAAATCCTGCTGGTCAGGGGGAGTTTGTAGGCCTCCCGTGCTGACTTCACTCTTTCTTGGCTATCCTGCTGTAGTGTAGTGGTAGCCCACGTCTCTGAGTGTACCGTGTTGTTCTCACCCGTATGACTGGCGACTCGGGCCTTCCGTACTTTTCACCCCTCCTGGGTAGTAGTGGTCCCTCTTGTGTGGCTGAGCCTCCGGGCTTCCTTGGGCCAGAGGACTTGAAGTCCCCTGCGTGGTGGTTTTCTGCTGCTGGGCTTATAACCCTCACAGCCTCGGCCTCCAGTGTCCGGCTTAGTAAGTCCCTGGCCAGGACGAACTCTGCTAGTTCCCCTCCTGGCCTTGTGTTCCTGCTCTGCCTACAGGGACTCCTCAGCCTGCTGCTGACCTGTCCCTGTATCTGGAACTAGACTGGAACTTGTCTCTGGCTTCACTTGACTGACTAACCCCGCCCCAGATCCAGTTTATAAAGGGCAGGTTTCTCCCCTCCCTGGACTGAGGCAGGAGGTGCAACATGCTAATTGTCCCCAACCAGGGAACCTCCCACCTGCTCTCAGACATGACATTGCTGCCACTGTGGCGACCAGACCTGGGGTGCCACATTCCCCCCTGGTGAAATTTAGTACTCCGGGACTAAACACATTTTGCAAAAATACAACATAACAGAGGATAAGCAATAACACAACAACATATGTACAAGAAGTTTAGTCTTTAGAGATCACAGTGCTCCCGTGACCAGGTGTCCATGTCACCTAAGATGCAATTTGAGGGACCCGTCCTAAACCCTCCACGTAGGCCCTGGGGTGGCTACAGGGCGTTGATGATCCGGAGTTGGACTACGTCTTCAGTCACCTCCACGGGTTTTGTGTTCTGTGGTCGTCTTCAAAAGAGGGCACCTTACCAGGTGCAACTATGTACAAGGTACAGTTACGGTTATTCACTGTCCATAACCTGTTAGTCCATGAACCCTGTCGGGTAACTAGAAAAACATAATTAGTAACCAGGCAACAAACATTAAACATTTGCAATATACAGGTAGATATATACTTGGCATTTAGATTCTCCAGCGAGCTGGTATTTGACCTTTAGTGCTCCTGGTGGACCTACGTAACCCACTGTCTGGTGGTACTCTATTTGGGTCCCCTGATTCCACCCCTGTGTACTGGGTGTGCTCATGTCTGCACTAGAGGTGTTTGCAGATGTTACGGGTAGGTTGGGCAGCTTTCTGTGTACTCTTTGGCTCACCACGGGCATGGCAGGTTCACTACTAGCAGAGGGTTGATTCTCCTGTGCTGCCAGTACGTACTCTTCTGCTTCTGGGGCCACTTGCTCCTCCAACACTACTGGCTCTTCTGCTGGCTCTTGAGGGGCTGGCTGGAGGAAGGTAAGGACGGGTACCACTATAGCGTTGTTGATTTGTGTCCAGGACCGGGGAAATTCTCCGAGCACTGTACTGACCATTTCTTCCCTTTCCTCTGCGGGATGAGGGCTATCTTGGTCTTCATCAGCACTTTGCAGCTGCTTGGGACACCTCTTCAGGTGGTCTCTGGAGACAGTGGTTGTGGTCTCTCCTCCATCCTTACTGATAACACACACCTTTGGGTTTTCATGGCTTGAGGGCAGTACGGTGTACCGGTTTTTCTCCCACTGGTCATCCAACTTGTGGAGCCGTCTCTTCCTCTTCAAGACCTGCTCTCCAGGTGCCAGGGGAGCAGCAGGAGCATACTGGTTGTAATTACTCTCTTGCTTGAGATAGACTTCGCTCCACACACTCCTGTACTTTCCGGTACTGTTGCTGTCGTTCTGTGTCCCAGTCTGCTTCTGGTGAGGTGTCCTCGGGTGTCAGGACTCCCATCTCCAGGTCAATTGGCAGCTTACCATGTCTTGCTCTCATTAGGTAAGCCAGGGTGCAGTTGGTAGAACCCACTGGGATATGGTTTTACAAGTCCACCAGATCCGGCAGTTTGTCAGGCCACAGGCTGCGTTCCTCCAGGGGCAACGTCTTGAGCAGGTCTATTACTACCTGGTTCATTTTCTCACACATCCCGTTCGTTTGGGGGTGGTAAGGCGTTGTCCTTATCTTCTTGCAGCCGTACAGGTTGCAGAATTCCTGGAAGACTTCAGCCTTGAACGCTGGACCTTGATCAGTCAACACTTGTTCCGGATACCCGTGTGGGCGGCAGAAATGCTGCTGAAAGGCTCTGGCGGCCGTCTGAGCTGTTAAGTCTTTGACAGGTACCACCACTAGGAGCTGGGAGTAGTGATCTACGATTGTGAGGGAGTAGACGTATCCCGATCTGCTTGGAGCCCGCTTTACGTGGTCCAGGGCCACAAGCTCAAGGGGCTGCTTCATGATGATGGACTGCAGGGGAGTCTTCTGGCTGGCGTGGTCCTTCCTCCTTAGGTTGCACGGGCCACAGTCTCTGCACCATCTCTCTATAGCCCCTCTCATGCCTACCCAGAAGAACTGCTCACGCAACAAGAACTCCAGCTTCTTCCATCCAAAGTGCCCTGCTCCGTCATGGTATGCTTCTAGGACCATAGCCGCATCCCACCTTGGGACCACTACCTGCTCGATCAGCTCGTGTGTTCGAAAGTTGACGGTCCTGTGGCACAGCCTCCCCTCGTAGAGAAACAGCTTGCTCCTCTCCTTCCACAGCTGCTTGGCCTCTTCTGGAGCATCCGGATCAAGGTGGGCATCAGCCTGGGTCAGCATCTCTTTTACCAGGCAGACTGCGGGGTCACTATCCTGTGTCTCTGCCCAGCCGTGGTGGGGTAAGTGATAGAACGTAGCGGTGGCAGAGCACCTCTCCTTTACGCAGTGGGAACACTGGGTGATCCCATGATGGTAGAATGCAGGGAGTTCAATTTCTTCCAGTTCTTCTGGATCCTCTCCCCCGTCAGCAAGTGAGGCATTCTGGACAATGCATCTGCGTTGGCATTTGCGCTCCCTGTCCGGTATTTGATGGTAAATTCATAATTGGACAGCCGAGCCATCCATCTCTGCTCTAGGGCACCAAGTCTTGCAGTGTCCAGGTGTGTCAGCGGGTTGTTGTCCATGTACACAGTGAACTTAGAAGAAGCCAGGTAATGCTTGAAGCGTTCGGTGACTGCCCACATTACTGCCAGGAACTCTAGCTTGAAGGAGCTATAATTCTCAGGGTTTCTCTCTGTGGGTCTCAGCTTTCTGCTAGCATAAGCAATTACCCGTTCTCTGCCCTGCTGGATCTGAGACAGTACGGCTCCTAGCCCCACGTTACTGGCGTCAGTGTGGAGGATAAAAGGCTGGCCGTAATCAGGGTAGGCCAGGATCTCATCCCCCGTGAGGGCCATCTTCAGCTGGCCGAAAGACTCCTCCTCCCGCTTGTCCCACTTAAAGGGCGACTTCTGACTTTTAGTCTTTGACTGACCTAACAGGAGGTCCTGCATAGGGGCTGCCATCTTGGTGAACCCGGAGATGAATCTTCGGTAGTAGCCTACCAACCCGAGGAACTGCCGCACTTCCTTTTATGCTGGAGGGTCTTGGCCAGTCCTTAATCACCGTGATCTTGTCAGGGTCTGGGGCTACTCCGTCAGCACTCACCACGTGACCCAGGTACTGTACTTTTGGCTTCAGTAGATGACACTTGGAGGTTTTCACCTTTAGGCTGAAGCCTGCCAGGGCATCGAACACCTCTGCCAGGTGCTTTAGATGGTCCTCATAGGTCTTGGATTATACGATGACATCGTCCAGGTACAGTAGGACCGTCTCGAAATTCCTGTGCCCCAGACAGCACTCCATCAGCCTCTGGAAGGTCCCTGGTGCGTTGCAGAGTCCGAACGGCATACAGTTGAATTCCCTGAGACCCATCGGGGTGATGAAGGCGGTCTTCTCCTTGTCTGAATTGTCTGAAGAAGTTAGCAGATTTCAGTGCAGCCAAAGACTCCTCTATCCTAGGTAACGGGTACGCATCTTTGTGTGTTATTCTGTTGACCTTTCTATAATCTACACACATCCTCATGGTGCCATCTTTCTTTTTTACAAGACACAGAGGAGCTGCCCAGGGGCTACATCTATCCCTGATCACCCCAGCCTCCTTCATCTCTCGTAACATACCCTTGGCATTCTGATAGTGTGCAGGGGTACAGGCCGGTATCTCTCTTTTATGGGTGGATGGTCTCCTGTGGGGATGTGGTGTTCTACCCCCTTTACTTGCCCAAAGTCTAGCGGGTGTTTGCTAAAGACTCTTTCGTACTCCTGCACCACCCGGTAGACTCCCTGTTTTTGGTGTGAGGGAGTGGAGTCGGTGCCTACATGCAGTTTCTGACACCAGTCCTCCATTTGTTTCTTGGAGCCGTTACCCTCCTCTGGTTGAGATGGAGGCAAGGGTTCCACGGCCTTTACAGAGTTTTGGTTAATGGTGAACAATTTGTCTAAAGTGGCATACCGGGGCAAGTGTACTTCTCTTTCCCCAATATTTAGGATGTGGACTGGTACCCTCCCATGGCGGATATCAACCACCCCCCGTGCTGTCAAAATGGTGGGCCTACTGTCTGAGTAAACGGGTTCAACCATAGCTTGGTAGTCTCTACCTCTTAACCCGATTGCAGACCGGCACCAGATCATCATTTCACTTTTTGGGGGCATGGCGATAGGGAATGGGTCACTCATCCTAACGCTTCCAATCTCACCACCAGACAGTTCTACCTTTTGCCGCTTCATCAGGGCTCTGATCTCCTTTTGTGAGACCCGCTGCTGGCTGGAGCTGGCATTCATTGCAACCTGCTGTAATATAACAATTATCTCTGAAAGACAATTTTCAATTACGTTAGTACCCAAGGTTATTTTAGTGTGACTTTCACGACGGTCAATGTCCACAATAATCAGTCCTTGCGCCGGCAGTTCAACTTTACCAATTTTGATGGCCACCTCCTTGAACCCCACCTGCGGCACGGGCTGACCATTGCTGGCGATGATGCTCAAGTCATTATCTGGGTAGCGGGTAATGTCCGTGTCATCCCAGTACCGCTTGAAAAGCACATAGGGGATGGTGATTA
Source organism: Phyllobates terribilis (assembly GCF_046119375.1). Lineage (NCBI taxonomy): Eukaryota > Metazoa > Chordata > Amphibia > Anura > Dendrobatidae > Phyllobates > Phyllobates terribilis. The sequence continues at coordinate 151,227,569 of NW_027362768.1, forward strand.
CCTGTGACTCGGTGTCCAACAGTGCACTCATGGGAATGCCATCCAGTACCTCAGGCAAGACCGGTCGTCCCCCCACTTACTTGTCACGCCAGTTTGACGGGCCTGATGATCTTACACCTGGGGGTTGGCCCTCTGCCCCAGGTTGGGCCCGTTTAAATTACAGTACCTCGCAATATGTCCTGGCTGGCTGCAGTGGCGGCAGATGGGTTGTCCATCCTGGTCGTAGCGATCCGTTGGCTTCCCTCTGGACGGTGGGATCGTCTTCTGTCAGCGCCACGGGACGTCCTCCTGACTGGTAGCCAGCTGGATCTTTCCTGGAGAGGATACCTGCAACGACTGCACAGTCCTGGTTAGTGCGGCAACGCTTTTAGTCAGTTCATGGACCTGATGGTGCAGATCTGTAGACGGGGTACTATTCATAGTCTGTGCATTGGCTCCTGCAGATTCTGTAGACTGGGGTGCTGCCTCCTGGTGATAAGTGATAGCAGGGCGCCTGGGGGCTGCAACGCCACCGGGTGCAGGTTCTCTGAGTACCCGGATGGCTCTGTCCTTAAACTGCGCAAAGTCTAACTCAGGGTTCTGCAGGGCCATCAGGCGTAACTGGGTTCTGTGGGCGCTGGACAGCAGACCCTCAATGAATTGTTCAGTCAGCAGTTCATCTGCATTCCTCACACTGTCAGGGTCTGCCTGCTTGACGGCTCTCAGGGCCTCTTGCAAATTCAAAGCATAGTCTTTTATACTGTCTTGGGCCCGCTGCTTGCACCCATAAAATCTCATTTTGATCTCTGCTGAGGTGCGGGTATCAAAAGTGTCCTTTAGACGGGCCAAAATCTCCTTCACGGTCCCCTTGTCCCTGACTGACCAGGACTTTACTTCTCGTTGGGCCACGCCGGTTAACTGGCCTATCAGAATGGTCACTTTTTGTTCCTCGGTCAGGGGGTACACCTTGAATAGGCTATATAGTCTCTCTTTAAAGTCGCTCAGGGTATGCGACTCCCCTGAGTACTGGGGCAACCAGGCCGCTCCGGGGATATAAGGCATCGTGAATGGCATTACTGCGGCAGCAGCCGCACTGGCGGTGACAGTCCCCTTTGCTTCCGTCATCCTCTTCCCCCCTAGTCAACCGTGGCCTACCTTCTGTTGCTTTTCTTCTGTAGGCCGCGGCTGCGCAGGCGATCGTCGGGGTTGAGGACCTTGCTTCGTGTCCTGGTGACGTCAGCGTTCGCTCGGCTCCTTTCAGGACCTTGCGCAGCGTCCGTGCGTAAGTCGGGGCTCCAGTTCTCGCGCGCTTTCGTCGTCCACGCCCCTCTTCTTCCCGCGCGGCGTCCCAAAGATGGCGCCCGATGGCGGGAAAATGGCTGCAGATGGCGGGAAACGGCTGCGGATGGCGGGAAACTCCACCAAGGTAAGTATTACAGTCTTTCTTCAGGCACGCAGTACCCGTTGGTGGCAGGCACAAAATCTTGCCGACTACGCCAAAAGTTGACGCGCCCCCTGGGCCGTGTGTGTGTGGGGATACCCGGAACCGGACCCGTTGTGGATGCTGGGGGTTGTAGTCCTTGCGTGGTGGGGACCCGGTCCCGTGGCTCAGGGTAGTCAACCCAAATGGCAGTCTATTTATAGGGTTTTATGATATTTAAATGTCCGACTACGCCACCCGTGGATTGCGGTCAGAGTGTACCGCCGCTGCAGGGCAGACCGCTGAGGCTGGTATTGGGAATGCAGCAGAGGATAGTATAACTCCCCACGGGAGGAGTATAGCCTCAGGGCAGTAAATAGGGATGTTGGTGGTGATGGTGCGCGGGAGCAGCAGTAACCACACGGAGTCTGTCATGCAAGTCAGGATCTTTACTGTTGGTGGTATTAAGGGACCCGTCCGGAATACAGGTTAACAATGGAGGCCTGGTCAGTCTGAGAGCAACTGGGAAATCCTGGTGGTCAGGGGGAGTTTGTAGGCCTCCCGTGCTGACTTCAGTCTTTCTTGGCTATCCTGCTGTAGTGTAGTGGTAGCCCACGTCTCTGAGTGTACCGTGTTGTTCTCACCCGTATGACTGGCGACTTGGGCCTTCTGTACTTCTCACCCATCCTGGGTAGTAGTGGTCCCTCTCGTGTGGCTGAGCCTCTGGGCTTCCTTGGGCCAGAGGACTTGAAGTCCCATGCGTGGTGGTTTTCTGCTGCTGGGCTTATAACCCTCACAGCTTCGGACTCCAGTGTCCGGCTTAGTAAGTCTCTGGCCAGGACGAACTCTGCTAGTTCCCCTCCTAGCCTCGTGTTCCTCCTCTGCCTACAGGGACTCCTCAGCCTGCTGCTGACCTGTCCCTGTCTCTGGAACTAGACTGGAACTTGTCTCTGGCTTCACTTGACTGACTAACCCCGCCCCAGATCTAGTTTATAAAGGGCAGGTTTCTCCCCTCCCTGGACTGAGGCAGGAGGTGCTGCATGCTAATTGTCCCCAACCAGGGAACCTCCCACCTGCTCTCAGACATGACATTGCTGCCACTGTGGCGACCAGACCTGGGGTGCCACAGATATATAGGGTGAAATAGGTAGTGTAGGGTCTCCAAAGCCTGCCAAATCAAACAAACAGTCCTTCTCAGGACTAATATCCATCCCAGATATCAGGCAGGCAGGCAGGCAGAGAGGCTGCATAGGAGACGCAGTGGTTATACCAACAAACAGTACATTAGTCCTGTGTGCTTCTGCTCGTCAAATTGCTAGACTTATCCCCCGGTCTCAGGGGCCAGGAAAAATCCTTTTTTACATCTAAATCCTGTATTTTTTTTCCCCTCAGTCAGACTGTACAAATACGTGTCTTATTAACCTTTTGGTATCCCCCCCCCCCACCAAAAGAAAATTGAGTGTGTCTGTGACTGTTCAGACACCAATATATCTGTTTAAAAGAGTCTGGTTTAGGCCAGATAACTAGAAATTTGGTTTTGCAGTTCCACGGTTCAGATCTCTGTATTATCCAGCTTTTGGCCGTTTTTTCCGTAAAAAAAACAGTAATAGTGTCTCGCTGACTATTCAGACACGAATATATCTGTTTAAAAGATTCTGGTGTAGGCCAGATAACTAGAACTGTGGTTTTGCAGTTCCACGGTTCAAATCTCTGTATTATCCAGCTTTAGGCATTTTTTCCGTAAAAAAAACAGTAATACTGTCTCCCTGACTGTTCAGACACAAATATATCTGTTTAAAAGATTCTGGTGTAGGCCAGATAACTAGAACTGTGGTTTTGCAGTTCCACAGTTCAAATCTCTGCATTATCCTGCTTTTGGCATTTTTTCCGTAAAAAAAAACAGTAATAGTGTCTCCCTGACTGTTCAGACACAAATATATCTGTTTATAATATTCTGGTGTAGGCCACATAACTATAACTGTGGTTTTGCAGTTCCACAGTTCAAATCTCTGTATTATCCAGCTTATGGCATTTTTTCCATAAAAAAAACAGTAATAGTGTCTCCCTGACTGTTCAGACACAAATATATCTGTTTAAAAGATTCTGGTGTAGGCCAGAGAAATAGAACTGTGGTTTTCCTCTTCCACGGTTCAAATCTCTGTATTATCCTGCTTTTGGCATTTTTTCTGTAAAAAATAACAGTAATAGTGTCTCCCTGACTGTTCAGACACAAATATATCTGTTTAAAAGATTCTGGTGTAGACCAGAGAAATAGAACTGTGGTTTTCCACTTCCACGGTTCTAATCTCCTTTTTATTACCCTTTTTCCATTGATAGTGCGAGTGTAAGCTATTTTACTTCATTTACAATGGGCAAGGCACGTGGCAAGGGACGTGGAACTGGACATTCTGGTGATGGTGCGTATAGAGGACGGGGCCGTGGCCAAGGTGAAAATGTGCCACAACCAACAGCCACATCTTCTCGCTCCCACTTATTGACCAAATTACTAGGGAAGCACACTACAACACCAGTATTGCGAACTGATCAGTGTGAACAGGTTATTAATTGGATAGCAGATAATACTTCCAGTTACCTGGGCACCACCACCTCCGGTCTGTCTTCCACACGATCAAGTTTTAGTAGCCGTGAGTCTCGACCGCATACTCCCCCTCCTTCCTCCCAACATGCCGAGTGTCGTCAGACAGCAACTGATCAAACACTTGGACACTCTGAAGATCTGTTCACTGGTCCATTTCCATATTTGTGCCCCTCGCCTGCTCCGCTTGAAGTGGTGGAAGAGGAGATCCCATGTAACGATGCCCAAATATTTGAACAGCCACGGTCAGAGGAAGTCGACGCTGGCAATTTGTCACAAGAGGTGGACGATGACGAGACACAATTGCCACGAAGTGAGGAGGAGGATCGTGGTGCGCAAGTGGAAGAGGAGGTGGTGGATGATCTAGTAACTGACCCAACGTGGCAGGAGGACACGTAGAGCGAGGCCAGCAGCACACAGGGGGAGGGAGGCAGAGTACCCCAACAGGCAGGAAGAAGCAGTGTGGTGGCCGCACACAGAAGGCGGGCAACAGTTCCCCGTAACACCAACACCAGGGATGTTGCCAGTACAACCGGTAGGTCTTCCAGAGTCTGGAATTTTTTTAAAGACTCTGCTGATAACCCCATAAAGGCCATTTGTACCACCTGCCAGGCAAGCATCAGCAGGGGTGACAAAACTGCCAGCCTGACCACCAACAGCATGATCAGGCACATGGCAGCAAAGCACCCAACTTTGTGGGGCGAACCCCAGGGTCCACGACCAGTGTCAGCGGGTGTCACCACTGCTTCTTCCGCTGTTGTGCATGTAAGAGAACCCCCTGTTGTGCGTGCAAGGCAATCCCCTGTCCATACTGCATGCAAAGATGCCCCCTCCTCTCAGTCTTCACTTGTTATGGCAGTTTCTCAAGAAACAGCATCAATGTCCGAGTCCATGTCCCACCGCAGCGTTCAATTGTCCATATCCCAGACCTTTGAACGAAAGCGCAAATTCGCCCCACAGGCCACAGTCCTAAATTTGCACATTTCACGACTGCTTGCGTTGGAAATGCTGCCTTTTAGGCTGGTAGAGATGGAATCCTTCCGCAACCTGATGGCGGTGGCCGACCCTCAGTACTCAGTCCCCAGCCGACACTATTTTGCCCGGTGTGCCATCCCCGCACTACACAAGCACGTGTCCCAAAACATCTGCCGTGCCCTCAACAACGCAGTTACTGGGAGAGTCCACCTGACAACGGACACGTGGACAAGTGCTTGTGGCCAGGGACGGTACATCTCCCTGACGGCACACTGGGTAAACATAGTGGAAGCCGGGACCCAGTCGGACCTTGGGACAGAACACATTCTCCCCACACCGAGGATTGCGGGCCCTATGTAAGAGTTGCCCCCACAGTGTACAGCTCCTGCGCATCATCCTCCTCCTCCTCCTCATGTTCAGCCTCCATCTCAGATATCACCACATCAGTTACAAGCTGGAAGCACTGCAGTACTGCCTCAGCCAAGCGGCAACAGGCTGTGCTGAAACTCATAAGCTTAGGTGATAAACCTCACACTGCTTGTGAGTTGTGGACAGCTGTGAAAGAGCAGGCAGATCTGTGGCTGTGACCGCTGAACCTACATCCAGGCAAGGTCGTGTGTGACAATGGCCGAACCTGGTGGCGGTTCTGAGGCGAGGCGAGATCACACACGTACCATGCCTGGCTCATGTGCTTAACCTCGTGGTTCAGCGGTTTCTTAAATTGTACCCCGAGTTGCCAGATCTGCTCGTCAAAGTACGCCGCCTGTCAACTTATTTTCGGAAGTCTGCTACAGCTTCCGCCGCCCTTGCTGTGTTGCAGCAAGCGTTTGCAGCTTCCGTCACACGGACTGGTGTGTGATGTCCCCACACGTTGGAACTCTACCCTCCACATGTTGCAAAGGATTTGTGAGCAGAAGAGAGCAGTTTTGGAGTACCAGCTGCAACAAGGCCTTCGATATTCAGGTCAGACTCCACACATAAGACCTCAGGAGTGGACCTGGATGTCTGACATATGTACCATCCTGACAAACTTTGAGGAGTCCACCAAGATGGTGAGTGGCGATGACGCCATAATTAGCGTCAGCATCCCACTTGTCTGTCTTTTGCCATGCTCTCTGCAGAGAATTAAAGAGGAGGCATTGCAGCCAGAGTATGATGAGATGGATCAAGAAGCCGTAACGGGCGATTACACATGGCCCAGCCTCATCTCATCCCAACGTGCATTGGGGGACAATGAGGGAGAGGAGGAGGAGGAGGAAGAACAGGAGCTGGTATCATGCGCTGTAGACGGTAGTACCTGTACAACTGTCATACCGTCGGTTCAGTGTGGGCGGCCTGAGGACAGGGGGAGGAGGAGGAGGAGGAGGAGGAGGAGAGCATGGTCAGTCGTCATCTTGGTGAGGACACGGAAGTCTTGTCCGTTACCAGTCTGGCACGCATGGCTGACTTTATGTTACGCTGCCTTAACCGTGACCCTCGCGTTGTCAAAATGTTGGGTGACAGTCATTACTGGTTGGTGACACTTTTAGACCCCCGCTACAAGGAGAACTTTCACTCTCTTATTCCTGAGCTGGAGACGTCTTCAAAAATGTGGCAGTACCAGAAGGCCCTTGCTGCAGAACTGTTAAAAAATAAAAAAAAAAATTCCCATCTGAACACACTAGCAGCCCTGCTGCTAGCGTGTTATCGGAGCGTGTTTTTAGTGCCGCTGGGGCAATTATAACTAATAAGCGCACTCACCTGTCAACTGACAATGCTAACAAGCTAACCCTTATCAAAATGAACAAGGGCTGGATTGGGCCAGACTTCTCATCACCACCAAATGACAGCAGAGTAACATAAAGTCAAATCCAATGTGTTATTTCGGGAGGTGTATTCACATGCACCGCTTCACACCCACACATGGGTATACGCTTCCTCATTTCGGCTGTATTTCGCTCTTCTCCTTATCCTCAGCCTCCACCACCACTATACCACCAGGGTGACCGTGGTCCGTGTTGCCTGCATTGCAATTTCCTCCATCCTAATTTTTGGCAGCTTTTGCTTGGAAGGCTTAGGCAAAGACTATGGGAGACCCACTCCCCAATAATGGTAATAATGTTTTGAATATGCTGTACTGCATGGCTCTTGTTTGCCAGCATTGCAAGTTCCTCCGTCCTAATTTTTGGCAGCTTTTGCTTGGAAGGCATAGGCAAAGACTATGGGAGACCCACTCCCCAATAATGGGAATAATGTTTTGAATATGCTGTACTGCATGGCTCTTGTTTGCCAGCATTGCAAGTTCCTCCGTCCTAATTTTTGGCAGTTTTTGCTTGGAAGGCATAGGCAAAGACTATGGGAGACCCACTCCCCAATAATGGGAATAATGATTTGAAAATGCTGTACTGCATGGCTCTTGTTTGCCAGCATTGCAAGTTCCTCCGTCCTAATTTTTGGCAGCTTTTCCTTGGAAGGCATAGGCAAAGACTATGGGAGACCCACTCCCCAATAATGGGAATAATGTTTTGAATATTCTGTACTGCATGGCTCTTGTAAGGGGCATTAAAATAGTCATGTTAAGCTACTGAGACCTCCACCACTCTTCCAAGGGGCATTGTTATTGTCTTTTTATTCCACTGTGACCTCCACGTCTCTTCCAAGGGGCATTAAAACCATCTTGTTAAACCACTCTGAACTCCAAGTCTCTTCCAAGGGGCTTTAAAACAGTCTTGTTAAGCTACTGTGACCACCACGTCTCTTCCAAGGGGCATTAAAACCGTCTTGTTAAACCACTCTGTCCTCCACTTCTCTTCCAAGGGGCATTAAAACCGTCTTGTTAAGCTACTGTGACCACCACCACTCTTCCAAGGGGTATTAAAACCGTCTTGTTAAGCTACTGCGACCTCCACCACTCTTCCAAGGGGCATTGATATTGTCTTTTTATTCCACTGTGACCTCCACGTCTCTTCCAAGGGGCGTTAAAACCGTCTTGTTAAGCTACTGCGACCTCCACGTCTCTTCCAAGGGGCATTAAAACCGTCTTGTTAAACCACTCTGAACTCCACGTCTCTTCCAAGGGGCATTAAAACCGCCTTGTTAAGCTACTGTGACCTTCACATCTCTTCCAAGGGGCATTAAAACTGTCTTGTTAAACCACTCTGACCTCCAAGTCTCGTCCAAGGGGCAATAAAACCGTCTTGTTAAGCTACTGTGACCTCCACGTCTCTTCCAAGGGGCATTGATATTGTCTTTTTATTCCACTGCGACCTCCACCCCTCTTCCAAGGGGTATTAAAACCGTCTTGTTAAGCTACTGCGACCTCCACCACTCTTCCAAGAGGCATTAAAACCGTCTTGTTAAGCTACTGTGACCTCCACCACTCTTCCAAGGGGCATTGATATTGTCTTTTTATTCCACTGTGACCTCCACATCTCTTCCAAGGGGCTTTAAAACCGTCTTGTTAAACCACTCTGAACTCCACGTCTCTTCCAAGGGGCATTAAAACCGTCTTGTTAAACCACTCTGAACTCCACGTCTCTTCCAAGGGGCTTTAAAACCGTCTTGTTAAGCTGCTGTGACCTCCACCACTCTTCCAAGGGGCATTAATATTGTCTTTTTATTCCACTGCGATCTTCGCCACTCTTCTAAGGGGCATTAAAACCATCTTGTTAAGCCACTGTGACCTCCACCACTCTTCCAAGGGGCATTGATATTGTCTTTTTATTCCACTGCGACCTTCGCGACTCTTCTAAGGGGCTTTAAAATCATCTTGTTAAGCTACTGCGTCCTACACCACTCTTCCAAGGGGAATTGATATTGTCTTTTTATTCCACTGTGACCTCCACGTCTCTTCCAAGGGGCATTAAAACCATCTTGTTAAGCTACTCTGACCTCCACGTCTCTTCCAAGGGGCATTAAAACCGTCTTGTTAAGCTACTGTGACCTCCACCATTCTTCCAAGGGTCACTTAAACCGTCTTGTTAAACTACTCTGAACTCCACGTCTCTTCCAAGGGGCATTAAAACCGTCTTGTTAAACCACTCTGACCTCCACGTCTCTTCCAAGGGGCATTAATACCGTCTTGTTAAGCTACTGTGACCTCCTCCACTCTTCCAAGGGGCATTAAAACCGTCTTGTTAAGCTGCTGCGACCTCCACCACTCTTCCAAGGGGCATTAAAAACGTTTTGTTAAACCACTCTGAACTCCACAGCTCTTCCAAGGGGTATTAAAACCGTCTTGTTAAGCTACTGTGACCTCCACCACTCTTCCAAGGGGCATTAAAACTGTCTTGTTAAGCTACTGTGACCTCCACCACTCTTCCAAGGGGCATTAAAACAGTCTTGTTAAGATACTGTGACCTCCACATTCCTTCAAAGGGGCATTAAAACTGTCTTGTTAAGCTACTGTGACCTCCACATCTCTTCCAAGGGGCATTAAAATCGTCTTGTTAAACCACTCTGAACTCCACGTCTCTTCCCAGGGGCATTAAAACCGTCTTGTTAAACTACTCTGACCTCCACGTCTCTTCCAAGGGGCATTAAAACCATCTTGTTAAGCTACTGTGACCTCCACCACTCTACCAAGGGGCATTTAAACCATCTTGTTAAGCTACTGCGACCTCCACCACTCTTCCAAGGGGCATTAAAACCGTCTTGTTAAGCTACTGTGACCTCCACCACTCTTCCAAGGGGCATTGATATTGTCTTTTTATTCCACTGTGACCTCCACCACTCTACCACGGGGCATTAAAACCGTCTTGTTAAGCTACTGTGACCTCCACCACTCTTCCCAGGGGCATTGATATTGTCTTTTTATTCCACTGCGACCTCCACCACTCTACCAAGGGGTATTAAAACCGTCTTGTTAAGCTATTATGACCTCCACCACTCTTCCAAGGGGCATTAAAACTGTCTTGTTAAGCTACTGTGACCTTCACCACTCTTCCAAGGGGCATTAAAACCATCTTGTTAAGCTACTGTGACCTCCACCACTCTTCCAAGGGGCATTAAAACCGTCTTGTTAAACCACTCTGAACTCCACAGCTCTTCTAAGGGGCATTGAAATATTGTTTTTAATTAACTCTAACCTCCACGACTCTTCCAACGGGCATTATATTTCCTCCTAATTTTAGTCAGCTTTTGCTTTTCAAAGCATAGGCGAATGTGGCACCCCAGGGGTCTGGTTTCCACAGTGATAGCTATATTACGTCTGAGAGCAGGTGGGAGGTCTCCTGGCCATGAATCCTATGCATGCCACACCTCCTGCCCAGTCCTGGGAGGGGAAGAACTTCCCCTATATAAAACTGGGGCTGAGGCAGGGATAGAGAGGAGAGAAAGAGAAGAAGAAGAGTCCCAGACAGAGACTTAGTCTGGTCTGGAGAGGAGCAGCTATAGGAAAAGAAAGATCAGGAGCTCAGTGGGAGCAGTGCTAAAAGGAGTCAGGGGCTGGAAGCTGTAGAGCTCGCCCTGATTGAAGAGTTCTCACCGGACCCGGAGTCCGAGGCTGTGGGGACTAATCCTTACCCAGCAGCAGAAACCGACCGGCAGGGGATTTCAGGTCCTCTGGCCAAGAAACCCGAAGGCACGGTCACACGCAAGGGACCAGCACCGCCGTCGTGGAGCGGAAGCTACCATAAGGCCCCGAGTCACCGGCCATACGGGTGAGCATCACACGGTACACTCAGGGACGTGGGCTACTTTTACCCGCCTCTAGCAAGGTAGCCAGAAGAGTACAATTAGTTGAGGAGGCCTACAACTCCGCCTGGCCAGGGGAGATCCCATCTGCTCACGGACTGACCAGGCCCCGATCGCTAGCCAGTACTCCGGGAGGGTCTACCTTTATCATCAGTAAAGACCCTGAACTACACCGCACTGTCTCTGAGTGGTTCCTGCTACCTGCATGCTATTCTGCTATCCCCCTTCAAACACGTCGGCTGCCCTGAGGCCATACCCCTCCCGTTGGGGGTTATACCATCTACGCTGCACAATCGTACCACCGGCCTCAGCGGTCTGCCCTGCAGCGGCGGCCTCATAGCCGCATTCAACGGGTGGCGTAGTCGAACACTGTACCATCTTCTGCTAAACTCTGCCACTCAGCTTGACTCCCTGGGCACGGACCGGGTCACCGCCACGAGACTACTACCCCTATCAGATCCGGCTCCGGGTAGGCTCCCGCGTGCGCAACGCCACTCAGCACAGGCCCAGGGGCGCGTCAACTTTGGCGTAGTCGGCAGGATTCCGTGCCCGCAACCACCGGGTACTGCGTGCCTGAAAGAAGACTGTTAAACTTACCTGTGGTGAAGATTCCCGCCATCCGGCGCCATCTTCTGCCTTCTTCCCGCCATCCGTGAAGTTTTCCCGCCATCCGGCGCCATCTTCTGCCTTCTTCCCGCCATCCGTGGAGTTTTCCCGCCGTTGGACGCCATCTTGAAGACGCCGCGCGGGAAGAAGAGGGGCGTGGACTCCGAAAGCGCGCGAGAACTGAAGCTCCGCCTCACGTCCAGACGTTGCGTAAGGTCCTGGAAGGAGCCCAGCAGACGCCGACGTCACAGGAGTGCGACGGAAGGTTCTCAACCCTGACAATCCACTGCGGAGCTGCGGCCTACGGAAGAGGATCATCGCAAGGTAGGCCACGGTCCACTAGGGGGGAGGAGGATGTCGGATACGGAGGAGAGCTTCACTGCCACAGCCACCGCCAGCGCCGCCGCTGCTGCGGTCATGCCTTTCACCATGCCCTATATCCCGGGGGCAGCCTGGCTACCCCAGTACTCAGGGGAGTCACATACCCTGAATGACTTTAGAGAAAAGCTGGATAGCCTCTTCCAGGTGTACCCCCTCACAGAAGAGCAAAAAGTGAGCATCCTGGTGGCCCAACTAACCGGGGCAGCCCAAAGGGAGGTAAAGTCCTGGCCACCTGGGAGGAGGACTGTCGCAGGGATATTAACCCGGCTGAAGGACACCTTTGATACCCGCACCTCAGCCGAGATTAAGCTTAGATTCTACGGGTGCAAACAGCGAGCACATGAGAATATAAGGGACTATGCACTAAACCTACAAGAGGCCCTGAGAGCCATTAAGCAGACCGACCCTGACGGCGTGGGAAACGAGGACAGGCTGTTGACCGAACAATTTATAGAGGGACTATATTGCAATGCCCACCGAACCCAGTTGCGGGCAATGGCCTTACAGGATCCTCATCTGGACTTTGCACAGTTCAAGGAAAGAGCCATCCGGGTGCTCCGAGAACCGGCACCGGGTGGCGTGGTGACCCACAGGCGCCCTACTACCGCTTACCACCAGGAGGCGGCGCCCTTGTCGGCAGGGCCTGTGGGAGCTGACGTGCAGGCTTTGAACAATGACCCGGCTCCAGACCTGCACCATCAGGTCCAAGAGCTAGCTAAAAGCGTTGCTGCGCTAACCCGAACTGTGCAGTCTTTACAGGTTTCTGCTCCAGGGAAGATCCAGCTGGCATCCGGACCGGAGGACATCCCGTGGCGTCGACCAAGGAGGACCCCACCGGCCAGAGGAAGACCCAGCGACCGATACAACGAGGACGGACAACCCATCTGCCGCCGCTGCAATCAACCCGGACATATGGCAAGGTACTGTCCTTTAAACTGGCACAACCTGGGGTAGAGGGCCAACCCCTAGGAATAAGATCACCAGGCCCATCGAACTGGCGTGACAAATACGTGGGAGGATGTCCAGTCTTGCCTGTGGTACTGGATGGCATTCCTATGAGTGCCCTACTTGACACCGGGTCACAGGTCACCACCATCCCGTACGTGCTCTTCAAGCAGTACTGGAATGACTCGGATATAACCCGCTACCCTGACGACGACTTGAGTATCATTGCCAGCAATGGTCAGCCCGTGCCACAGATCGGATTTAAAGAGATGACCATTAAAATCGGTAGAGTCGAACTGGCAGCACAGGGACTGATCATTGTAGACATTGACAAGCGCGAGAGTCACCCAAAGATAACTCTAGGAACTAATGCGATTGAAAATTGTCTTGCAGAGGTGATTTTCATTTTACAGCAGGTTGCCAAGAACGCCAGCTCCGGCCAGCAGCGAGTGCTCCAAAAAGAGATCCGGGCACTGATGCGGCGGCAACAGGTGGAACTCTCCGGTGGTGAGATAGGAAGCGTGAGAATGTGTGACCCTTTCCCTATTGCCATGCCCCCGAAAAGTGAAATGATGATTTGGTGCCGGGCAGCTATTGGTCTGAGAGGTAGAGATTACCAGGCAATGGTAGAACCAGTCTACTCAGACAGTAGGCCCACCATTTTGACGGCACGGGGGGTGGTTGATGTACGCCATGGGAGGGTGCCCGTTCGCATAATAAATATCGGGAAGAGGGAAGTATACCTGCCCCGGTATGCCACGCTAGCCAAATTGTATACCATCGACCAAAATTCTGTACAGTCAGTGGAACCCTTGCCTCCATCTCACCTAGAGGAAGGTAACAGCTCTAAGAAACCAATGGAGGACTGGTGTCAGCAACTACATTTGGGAACTGACTCCACTCCCTCACACCAGAAACAGGGAGTCTATCGGGTGGTTCAAGAGTACGAGAGAGTGTTTAGTAAACACCCGTTAGACTTCGGGCGAGTAAAGGGGGTAGAACACCACATCCCCACGGGAGACCATCCTCCCATAAAGGAGAGATACCGACCCGTACCCCCTGCACACTACCAACACGCCAAGGGGATGCTTAGAGACATGAAAGAGGCTGGAGTAATCAGGGATAGCTGTAGCCCCTGGGCAGCTCCACTAGTCTTGGTTAAAAAGAAGGACAACACCATGAGAATGTGTGTAGATTACCGGAAAATCAACCGTATCACACACAAAGATGCGTACCCCTTACCAAGGATAGAGGAGTCTTTGTCTGCTTTAAAATCTGCTAACTTCTTCTCCACTTTGGATCTCACTAGCGGGTACTGGCAGGTTCCTGTAGCAGAGGCGGACCGGGAGAAGACCGCATTCACCACCCCGATGGGACTTAGCGAGTTTACCTGCATGCCGTTCGGACTCTGCAACGCACCAGGAACCTTCCAACGATTGATGGAATGCTGTCTGGGACACCGAAACTTCGAGACGGTCCTGTTATACCTGGACGATGTCATCGTCTACTCCAAGACCTACGAGGACCACCTGAAACACCTGGCAGAAGTGTTCGAAGCCCTGGCAAACTACGGCCTAAAGGTGAAACCCTCCAAGTGTCACCTCCTGAAACCAAAGGTGCAGTACCTGGGACACGTGGTGAGTGCTGACGGAGTGGCTCCCGACCCTGATAAGATCACCGCAATTAAGGAATGGCCAAGCCCCTCCAGCGTAAAGGAAGTGCGGCAGTTCCTCGGGTTGGTAGGCTACTACCGAAGATTCATTCCCGGTTTCACCAAAAAGGCAGCTCCTATGCAGGACCTCCTGATAGGCCAGTCCAGGAAGGCCAAGAACCAGAAGCCACCCTTCAGATGGGAGAAGCTGGAAGAAGAGTCCTTCCGCCAGCTGAAGATGGCCCTCACGGGGGATGAAATCCTGGCGTACCCTGATTACAGCCAGCCCTTATCCTCTACACCGACGCAAGTAACATCGGGCTAGGAGCCGTACTGTCCCAGATCCAGCAGGGGAAAGAACGGGTAATTGCTTACGCCAGCCGAAAACTGCGACCCACCGAAAGAAACCCTGAGAATTACAGCTCATTTAAGCTAGAGTTCCTGGCAGTGGTGTGGGCAGTCACCGAACGCTTTAGGCACTACCTCGCCTCTTCCCGGTTCACCGTGTACACGGATAACAACCCGTTGACACACCTGGATAAGGCAAGACTCGGTGCCCTGGAGCAGCGATGGATGGCCCGCCTGTCCAACTATGAGTTCACGATCAAATACCGGGCAGGACGCTCCAATACCAACACGGATGCCTTGTCCAGAATGCCAAACCTACCGGACGTAGGGGAAGATCCAGAGGAACTCCCCGCGTTCCACCGTCATGGGACTATCCAGTATTCCCACCGTGTAAGGGGTAAGCAATCTGCTACGTTCAACCCCTTACCTCATTACAACTGGGCGGAAACGCAAGACAGTGACCCCGCCATCCGACTGGTGAAGGAGATGCTGACTCAGCCAGATGCCCGCCTTGACCCAGACGCTCCGGAGGAGGCCAAGCAACTGTGGGTTGAGAAGAGTCGACTGTTCCTTTACAAGGGGAAGTTGTGCCGCAGAATGGTTAACTCCCGGACGCATGAACTGATCTGGCAAGTAGTGGTGCCAAGAAGAGACGCGGCTTTGGTACTGGAGGCATACCACAACGGAGCTGGGCACTTCGGATGGAAGAAGCTGGAGTTCCTGCTGCGCGGTCGGTTCCATTGGGTAGGCATGAGAGGAACCATCGAGAGGTGGTGCAGAGACTGTGGCCCATGCAACCTAAGAAGGAAGGACCGTGCTAGCCAGAAGACTCCCCTGCAGTCCATCGTCACCAAGCAGCCGTTGGAACTGGTAGCCTTGGATCATGTAAAACTGACCCCCAGCAGAAGTGGCTACGTCTATGCGTTAACCATCGTGGATCACTACTCCCGGTTCTTGGTTGTCGTCCCCGTCAAGGACTTAACGGCTCAAACAGCAGCTAGAGCCTTCCAGCAGCACTTCTGCCGTCCACACGGATACCCAGAGCAGGTGCTGATGGACCAGGGACCTGCCTTTGAAGCGGAGGTCTTCCAGGAGTTCTGCACTCTGTATGGCTGCCGGAAGATAAGAACAACACCCTATCATCCGCAAACCAATGGACTCTGTGAGAAAATGAACCAGGTGGTGATAGACCTTTTGAAAACATTGCCCCTGGAAGAACGCAGTCTGTGGCCTGAGAAACTGCCTGATCTGGTGGACCTATACAACCACATCCCTGTAGGTTCTACCAACTGTACCCCGGCTTACCTAATGAGAGCAAGACCTGGTAAGCTGCCTGTTGACCTGGATATGGGAGTCCTGACACCCGAGGACACTTCACCAGAAGCAGACTGGGACACAGAGAGGCAGCAGCAGTACCGGAAAGTACAGGAGAGCGTGGAGCGAAGTCTCTGTCAAGCTAGAGAAAGACAGGAGAAGACTTACAACCAGTATGCTCCCGCTGTTCCCCTGGTACCTGGAGAGCAGGTCTTGAAGAGGAAGAGACGGCTCCACAAGTTGGACGACCAGTGGGAGAAGGACCCGTACACCGTACTGCCCTCAAGCCATGAGAACCCGAAAGTCTGCACAATCAGTAAGGATGGAGGAGAAACCACAGCCATTGTATCCCGAGATCACCTGAAGAAGTGTCCCGAACAGCTACGGAACCCTGAAGAAGAACAGGAAGACCCTCGACCCGCAGAGGAAAGGGAAGATATGGTCAGTACTGTGCTCGGAGACTTCCCTCGGTCTTGGACTCAAGTCAATGGCGCTGTTGTGGTACCCGTCCTCACCTTCCTCCAACCAGCATCTCAAGTACCTACGGAGAAACAGGTAGAGCTGGAAGAGCAGCCGGTCCAGGAGGCAGAAGACCCCACACAAGCAGACCAGGAGGATCAACCCTCTGCTTATAGTGAGCCTGCCGTGCCCCTAGTGAGCCAAAGAGCTCGTAGACAGCTGCCCAGTTTACCTTTGACAGCCCCTACACCCTGTAACTCAGGACCAGTCAGTCAGCTCCGTAGGTCTACTAGGGTCACTAGAGGCCAGTTGCCCGTACGTTGGAGGATTTAAAGTGCTCAAACTGTTTTATTTGTATGTACCTGTTTATAGTTGCTTGTGAATAATTGTGTATTTCTAGTTATTTTATAGGTGTCGTTTATGGATTATCCGGAATCCTTTGTACATATGTTTGGAGCGTAACCCAGGAACGGACTAAAGACTGTTAAAGACTCGGGGCAGGACAGACCCCTACCTGGTTACGGCTCCCTGTTCTTTGGTGGAATGGACACCCTTGTTTTTTTCAAAAACTGCACCCGGTTGCGGACACGCCGTGACCATCCTAATGTGTTTTTTTTTTTCTTTATTGTACTGTTTCTGTTTATAACTAACTTGTTATGTTTACAAAAGTATGTTTAGTCCCGGAGTACTAAATTTTACTAGGGGGGAATGTGGCACCCCAGGGGTCTGGTTTCCACAGTGATAGCTATATTACGTCTGAGAGCAGGAGGGAGGTCTCCTGGCCAGGAATCCTATGCATGCCACACCTCCTGCCCAGTCCTGGGAGGGGAAGAACTTCCCCTATATAAAACTGGGGCTGAGGCAGGGTTAGAGAGGAGAGAAAGAGAAGAAGAAGAGTCCCAGACAGAGACTTAGTCTGGTCTGGAGAGGAGCAGCTATAGGAAAAGAAAGATCAGGAGCTCAGTTGGAGCAGTGCTAAAAGGAGTCAGGGGCTGGAAGCTGTAGAGCTCGCCCAGATTGAAGAGTTCTCACCGGACCCGGAGTCCGAGGCTGTGGGGACTAATCCTTACCCAGCAGCAGAAACCGACCGGCAGGGGATTTCAGGTCCTCTGGCCAAGAAACCCGAAGGCACGGTCACACGCAAGGGACCAGCACCGCCGTCGTGGAGCGGAAGCTACCAGAAGGCCCCGAGTCACCGGCCATACGGGTGAGCACCACACGGTACACTCAGGGACGTGGGCTACTTTTACCCGCCTCTAGCAAGGTAGCCAGAAGAGTACAATTAGTTGGGGAGGCCTACAACTCCGCCTGGCCAGGGGAGATCCCATCTGCTCACGGACTGACCAGGCCCCGATCGCTAGCCAGTACTCCGGGAGGGTCTACCTTTATCATCAGTAAAGACCCTGAACTACACCGCACTGTCTCTGAGTGGTTCCTGCTACCTGCATGCTATTCTGCTATCCCCCTTCAAACACGTCGGCTGCCCTGAGGCCATACCCCTCCCGTTGGGGGTTATACCATCTACGCTGCACAATCGTACCACCGGCCTCAGCGGTCTGCCCTGCAGCGGCGGCCTCATAGCCGCATTCAACGGGTGGCGTAGTCGAACACTGTACCATCTTCTGCTAAACTCTGCCACTCAGCTTGACTCCCTGGGCACGGACCGGGTCACCGCCACGAGACTACTACCCCTATCAGATCCGGCTCCGGGTAGGCTCCCGCGTGCGCAACGCCACTCAGCACAGGCCCAGGGGCGCGTCACGAACACTAAGGGAGACCCACTCCCCAATAATGGGTAAAAGGTTTTTAGTACGCTGTAATCCACGTCTGTTTCAAGGGGCATTGCAGTTCCTCATAATTTTTGGAAAGCCTTCCATTCACTGCTTAGGCCAACAGTGTACAGGAGACCCAGTTGCTATAAATGGAAAAAACGGTTTAGTTAGGGCCCTCTGACCTCCATGTCACTTCCAAGGGGCATTGGAGTGCCTCGAAATTTTTGGTAGGCATTGCACTCACTGTATGCCCTATAACTGTGTAGCCTAACCGCTCCTTTTGGTACAGAAACATATCCTACAAGACATGTGTGGTTGACTGGCCTAATATTGATGTGAATGGTCCCTGTTCCTCCTGCTCTTTCTCCTTTGCCACCAAAGGAGATGGATGGCCTCATGATCATGAATAATTTACTCGTTGTGTAGGAGGCCGACCAATGCTGCTGTCTACCTTCTGAACTTTGTGTTGAAGCCTGATTGACCCAGGACCCGCAATCCTCTATGTCTGGAGGACGTGTTGCATCCCAGTGTCCAACTGTGTCCCGGCTTCCACAATATTAACCCAGTGTGACTGCGTCAGTCAGATGGACCATCCCTGGCCACATTCACTTGTCCACGTGTTTGTGGTTAGGCTGTCCTTCAAATAGGGGCAGCTGGGGACCGTTTATGGACACCCGGCCGCCCCAGGTGGCTGGGGACCGTGTGTGGACACCCGGCCGCAGGGCGGCTGGGCACCGAGTATGGACACCCGGCCGCCCCCTGGCAGCTGGGGACCAAGCGTGGACACCTGGCCGCCGGGCAGCTGGGGACTGAGTATGGATACCCGGCCACCGACGCAGCCATGATGTGGTGGCCAGATTCCGCCTCCACATGCCTAAAAGGCCCAATTTCAAGTGCAAGCAAGCAGTATGGTATTGCAGCCTGGGGGTGGGTGGGTGGCAGGCTGCATACTTGCGCTTGCATTGCAAGGAATGGGGGAGGTACAATTGAACACTGCCCTGGGACAAGGACTTGCAAGTCTGATGCGGCAAGAATGACTTCTGATGAGCACACTTTTAGTCAGTGACCTGGGTGTCAGAGATGCTTCCAGGGGTCTTCCCCATGCTGTTCCCATGTCTTTTCAGCACTGTATGTGTGACGCCCAGCTGCGCTTGGTATCACAGATCCTAGAAGGGTGTATTGATGGATTCCTCCACAAGAGGCCCCCATAACCATTCACACATCTCCACCTTCCACCTCAGACCACCAGAGGAAGCCCGTTAGGGATAGATAAATAGGGAAGGAGGAGCCAGGCAGCAGTCAGTCGAGTCTAGAGTCTATTCTGGTTTAGCAGTGAGTCCAGTACAGTCTGAGAAGAGTTACCTCAGAGGAAAAAAGCCTGTTCCAGCTCCTGCAATTGCTATCCTGCAGTGGAGCTTATCCAGAACAAGACTCAGTGGTAGCTCCGAGAGGTGAGCTTTAGGTGTGCTAGCTCCATAAGATCGGTGAAGCGCAGCAAGCTGCCGTTAGTGTGAGTAGCCTAGAGAGGGCCCGAGTAGGCCGAAGGCGAGTGGAGAGTTAGTACATAGGGGGCAGAGGAGCTTAACTAGCTCACCCCGAAGCAGTCAACGGACACCGGGTCCGAAGCTTACCGGGATCTCCATGACCCAGTAAGATAAACTAGAATCACTGGAGAACTACAAGTCCCAGGATCGCTAAAGTGCTGATACGTAACAGAGCCAGGAGACACATAGGCCCCGTTAGTTGGGAGCGTGCACTCCAAGAGAAGGCCCAACCACAAGGTCAGCAAGCGCAGGACAGAGACAAGGTTAGGCCTAGCTCCAGACAGGTCAGAAACTTACTACGCAGAAGCAAGAAACAGGAGGCCCAAAACCCGCTCATTGGGGAGGATCCTGACATACACCCTTCACCCTACATTGCTCCGGGACGTGCCTGAATTTCCATCAGTAAAAGGTACTGAAGTGACTATCGTGTCTGCCCCTGTTCTTGCTCTGACCCGGCGCGGTCTCGCCTGTCCTGCATTCCCCCGTCATACACTGCCCTGAGGCCTAGCTCCACCTGTGGGGAGCTATACCATCGAGCTGCCTTATCATCGGCCTCAGTGGACTGCGCAGCGCTGGTGATCCTCACCAGAAGCCACAGGTGGCGTCACAAACTCTTTCTCTAACAAACTAAACAAAACAACCATAAACACTTTTAAGGAGCAACCCCCAGGGTACGGGCCCGGGAGCCGACCACCGCAATATCCCTACAAGGCCAGGCTACAGGCCCGGGTACCGAGTCATCCCCATTCTCCTGGGCGAGTCATATGCATGTGTTACGCAGCACATGGCCAGATAAGGTTGTAAAATGTTAAAATGACATTTCCCGGTGAATGCATTTGTCACGGTTGAAAGCAATACAAAAGTGCAAAAACGCATAAAAAATGCTGCTTGTGAACATAGCCCAAGGTGTGGAGGAGTATTTTTGTTTTTGGTTATTTATTTTACCTTATACACACGTCTTTACCCTGGAAAGGAAGTTCCTTAACATATTTCACAGGAAAGCACTTTCAGTTTAGTTTTTGAACGTTTTAATGTGAGCCTGTAAAAGTGGCTTATACCTCTGACCACGTTGCTGACAGCAGTGACCAGGGGGTCAGAAATGCTTCCTGGGGCGATCCCCATACTGTCCCCATGTAATTTGAGCACTGTCACTATCATTTTGGGCACTTTTTAGGCTTTCTACAGACTGCCGGGGGTGCCGCCGCAAAAATGCTCGGGTCTCCCATAGACTAACATTGGGCTCGTTGCTCGGGTCGAGCACCCGAATATCACGGTGAGCTCGACCCGAGCTTGGAGCACCCGAGCATTTTAGTGCTCGCTCAACACTAATTAGGACCCCTTCGTAACATTTTATTTATCTATTCATTTCCTTAAGGCTGTGTGCCCACGATGCGTTTTTTAAGAGTTTCCGCAGCGGCAAAAACGCTGCAGAAACGCTTAAAAAATGCATGGTAGAAGGCCTGCCATGTTCCCCAATGATAATCCGCATGTGCTGTGCACATGCTGCAGAAATTTCTGCTGCGGATTATCATTGGGGAAAAAAACGCAGCACTACCAATTATTTTGCGGAAGTGCTGCGTTTCCGCCGCCATTGACTTGCATTGGAACGCATGGATTCCGCATCACTGTATACTGTATGTAGATGCGCATTCCATGCGTTCCAATGTGCGGATGGTACCCGGGTGTGGAGGAGAGGAGACTCTCCTCCGGACCCGGGTACCATAGAACCTGTGAAAAAAAGAATAAAATTAAAAATAAATATTATACTTACCGTATATTCCGGCGTATAAGACGACCTGGTGTATAAGACGACCCCCCTACTTTCCTGTTAAAATATAGAGTTTAGGATATATTCACCGTATAAGACTACCCCTTTTCCAACGCATACCAAACACCGGTAAAAATTAAAAAAAAACAGATTTGAATTTAACATGGTCCTTTTTTAATTTAAATTCTTATGACATGCAGGTATATAGCAGGAAAACTGTCACTCATAAACATATTAAAATAGGGGGGACCCCACGTCATTTTTTGGGGGGGTCCCCCATTCTAATAGCTAGTAAAGGCTAGGTATTCAGCTGGGGGCTGATATTAGTAGCCTGGGAAGCTCCGTGGGTATTACCCCCTTCCCAGGCTTCAAACATCTGCCCCAGCCGTCTGCTTAACCTCCGCTAGAGACTATAATGATGGTGGATCCCACGCCAATTTTCTTTTTAAAAAATCCTTTATTTTAACACTAAATGACAATTGAGGGGTTAATAAAGATGCAGTCCCTAAATTATTAATTTTGTAATTAATTTTTCCCAAAAATGTTGACGTGGGGCTTCGCCATATTTTTGTGTCCAGCCAGGTACAGCAGGCAGGAACGGGCTGCCCCCAACCACCAGCTGCCTATTTGTACCTGGCCGGACACAACAATATAGGGAAGCCCTTTTTTTTTAAATTATTTCATGAAATAATTAAAAAAAAAAGACGTGGGGCTTCGCCCTATTTTTGTGTCCAGCCAGGTACAACTAGGCAGCTGGGGGCTGGAATCTGCAGCGCAGGGAGACCCAAGCTTTCTGGGCCCCACCCGCTGCAAATTGCAGTCCGCAGCCACCCCGGAAAATGGCGCGTTCATAGAAGCGCCATCTTCTGGCGCTGTACCCAACTCATCCAGGGCCCTGGTGCGGTGGCTCACTGGGTAATAAAGGGGTTAGGGCCAGCTTGGCATTATCAGCTGGCCCTAAGCCTGAAATTCATGGGGTCACGCCAATATTAGACATGACCACCATGAATTTCTAGTAAAGTAATTAAAAAAAACACAACACCCAGAATAAAGTCCTTTAATTGAAATAAAGACACAATTTTTTAATGTTCTAAATTAAACCATACTTACCATCACACCCATTCCAGCTGAAGCCAACGATCTCCTGCAATAAAAGTAAAATAATAAAGCAACCTCATCCTTACCTCTCCATGGTTCCCAGGACCGGTCCAGCTCTGCTACATTCACATGACAGGCTGCACCGCAGCAGAACGCCGCCGTTCAGCTTGCCATGCGGCAGACACTGAGAAGCGCAGGCATGCTTGTGCTCCTCAGTGTCTGACTGTGACGGCATCCAGATGAGCCGAGATCATGTCCAATGAACTCGGCTCACCTCATGCACGTCACTGACAGCGTGGGAAAATTCTCCTGCTCCCCGCATGCGCAGTAGAAGTTTCCCACGCTGTCAGTGACGGACGTCCAGGAGGTGAGCCGAGTTCATTGTCGGCTCATCTGGATGCCGACACAGCCAGACACTGCAGAGCGCAAGCATGCCTGCGCTTCTCAGTGTCTGCGGGATGACAGGCTGGATGGCGGCGTTCTGCTGCGGTCCAGCCAGTCATCTCGATGTAGCAGAGCTGAAGCTGTCGTGGGAACCATGGAAAGGTAAGGATGATGTTGGTTTATTATTTTTCTTTTATTGCAGGAGATCGTTGGCTTCAGCTGGAATGGGCGTGATGGTAAGTATGGTTTAATTTAGAACAATAAAGAATTGTGTGTTTATTTCAATTAAAGGACTTTATTCTGGGTGTTTGTGTTTTTTTTAACTTTGACTATGGGGTTAGTAATGGGGGTGTCTTATAGACGCCTCTCCATTACTAACCTGGGCTTGATGTCAGCTGGCATTATAAGCTGACATCAACCCCAACCCTATTACCCCCTGCCACCGCACCAGGGCAGCGTGGAAGAGCGCGGCTAAGTGCCAGAATTGGCGCATCCTATGGATGCGCCATTTCTGGGGCGGCTGACGGCTGGTGTTTCTAGCCTGGGAGGGGGCCAATATTCATGGCTCCCTTCCTGGGCTATTAATATCAGCCCCCAGCTGTCTGCCTAGCCTTTGCTAGCTATTAAATTAGGGGGGACCCCACGTCATTTTTTTTGGGGGGTCCCCCATTTTAATAGCTAGTAAAGGCTAGGTATTCAGCTGGGGGCTGATATTAGTAGCCTGGGAAGCTCCGTGGGTATTACCCCCTTCCCAGGCTTCAAACATCTGCCCCAGCTGTCTGCTTAACCTCCGCTAGAGACTAAAATTAAGGGGAACCCCACGCCAATTTTTCTTTAAATAAATCCTTTATTTTAACACTAGATGACAAGTACAGTAACCAACACTATCACTGTACTTCATATATATGTGACTGACATGTTTCTATCTATCTAATCTATGTGTGATGCTCTATCTTTCTGTTATAAATTGTCGGGTACAGATGCTGAATTGCCGGCCGGCTTTTTTAAAGAGACGGTGCATGAAAACACTATTATTTGTTGTAATAAATCCTTTACACTAAATGACAAGTACAGTAAGCAATACTGTCACTGTACTTCATATATATGTGACTGACATGTTTCTATCTATCTAATCTATGTGTGAAGCTCTATTCTTTCTATTCTAAATTGTCGGGTGCCGGCTTATGCCGCTGCTGAATTGCCGGCTTTTCATATATTGTCACAGAAGCGATGCGAACTTCCCTGCTCCGGACACAGCGCAGCGCTTCTGTGACAAGTGAAAACTGTCGGCACAGAAGCCCTGCGCTGTGTCAGGAGCTGGGAATACGCAGCGATGTGTCCGTTTCAGCACAGAAGCGCTGACTATCTGGACCTACCGCCGCCGTATTTTAACTCCCTCCACCTTATATTAACTCCGACATGGCAGGGATACGGCCACGGCAGCTTATTAACACCCCCAGAGTATCCCCGCATGTCAATTTCTGAAAGTTCAAAAGCATTACCGGCGTATAAGACGACCCCAGACTAGACAGAAGATTTTTCAGTCTTCAAAAGTCGTCTTATACGCCGGAATATACGGTACCTTCTGATGGCCCCCGGTCTCCTTGTCTTCACTTGCCTGCAGCTCGCGATGGACTGAAGGACCTGCGCTGACATCATAGTCATGTGACGGGTCACGCGATGCTGATGTCGGCAGGTCCTTTAGTGTACCGTGATCTGCCGGCAAGGGAGAACGGAGGGAAGCAAGACTCCGGGAGTCATCAGAAGGTAAGTATAGATTTATTTTTTATTTTTAAACATTCTTTACGGTCACACTATATAAATCCATGCCGGTTGCATGGATTTATATAGTGTGACCAAGTTGACAAGCACTTTCCAAGTGATGCTAAAATCGCTTGGAAAGCGCTTGTCAACCCGCATGCGGAAATGCATGTGAAGAACGCTTCACATCCGCATGTCCCTGGCAGGAAAAACGAATGTACAATCCGCATGCGTTTTTTCTGCCAGGGGAGATGAAGAAACACTCAGGAAAAATCCGGAGCATTTCTGCATCGTGGGCACATAGGGAACAGTCCTCTCTTTTAGGCTAACTACACTATCTAACTGCTTTACTTTTTTTCGCTTCTTCCTTTTTGATGATGCTTTGTTTGAGTCCCAGTGCATGCTGTATACTCAAATGAAGCGTCATCCAAGAGCAGAAGCTGTGGTCACTGCTGCAGCGTCTGCCCCCTCCCTGACACGAAGGGTCATCAGTGACCTTCATTTCAGGGGCTAGGCTAGTCCATGCTCTGCGTTGTGTACAATGACAGTGTGCTCTCTCACCGGCTCAGATCAGTAGTAACAAGACAGCAACAGAGTGCACTGTCAGTGAGCAAAAAGTAATAAAGTAATATAGCAATGCAGAGCGGTTGTCTTAATATCTCCAGGGTTGATAGATGGAATCGGCTTGGGGAATGAGTTACACTGGTTCCTATTAAAGAGGTAATTAGCAATTTGGTGGGGGTGCTGGACCACCACTCAAAAAATATAATCGCAATGTTAAAGATAGTTAGACAGCGAAATTATGAACTCTAAAATGTAAATTTTTATACAATATATAAAATATGCCACTCCAAATAACTTGGAGTGGCAGAGTATACACTCTGAGAGGTATTTATACGGACCCTGCTCTATATCCCACTCTCTGCAGATTAGGACAGATAGTGGAGGGACCCATGTTGATCTTATGCACCTAGGACTTTAGTACCCTGGATACAAGATAGTCCCCTGAGGATTCTACTTGGATGAAACGCGTAGGGACATGAAAAAAGGGAAAGTGCAGGGTCTCTATACCGGGATAGCTGTGGACTGCCCTTGTAAGGGCAGGAGTTGTGGGGTCAGTAATATTGTGAGCTGACAGGGAAAAATAGGGTCAGCCCATGTCCCCACTTCATGTTCAAAAGGTATTTCTGGACATCAACCTCCTCCCTTGAAAATCAAGAAAGAATGGGTGAGATAACTCCATTTTTTTCTCTTATATAATTGAATTGTGATAAATGGGTTTTGTCTGCACTCAGACTATACCATGTGCAATCACTTTTTGGTGTCACTTTTATCTTCATAAACTCTTGGTTGCTAGGTAAATGTGTGGACCTTGAGTACATGGTCAGTAACTATTTTGGTTACACAGACCGAAAAAAAATCTATATCATAGAGGGTATCTGTCTGATACAGGGTTTTTTCTACTGATCCCAGTTCTTCTATTGTCCTTCTGTTATAGAATCTATCCTATCAAGTTTCTTGATCTCCTTACTGCAGGGTTGATCAATAAACCTAATTTTTTATATACACAGGGGCGGTCTCTGGGCTATATTTCTGTTAATTATCAGGTAGGCCCAGCGACTCGCTCCAAGTTATTTTGAGTGGCATATTTTATATATTGTATTAAAAGTTACGTTTTAGACTTCACAATTTCGCTGTCTAACTTCCTGTTAAAGAGGCTCAAAACGTATATACAAGAAATACTCGGTAGGAAAAATGCAAATTAACTCTTATGATCAGAAAGGTTCTCTCTTGCCTATAGAGTGTAAAATACCTGGCGGCGCCCTTGCATGGTGGTCCATCTCCCACTGTGCAAGAGCGCGCACTTGATCTCCAGTCCAGAATGTCTCTCTGGCTTCCCTCCATGCTGTCTGTTTGTGTCTGTTTCTGCTGCTTAAGGGCGGCGCCCGATCACTTCCTGCTTTTTGTACCTGCTGTGGGTCACACCCCTTGTGCGTCCTCAGCCTATTGCTGTCTGTCACCTGGTATATAACCCAGCTGCTCCAATCAATCCCTGCCTGAGCATTGTGTTCCATTCAGTGTGTGCTTGCACTCTGAAGGTGCCAGGTCCCGTTCTGTGTTCTCTTGTCTGCCTATCCTGGAGGCTGTATTTCCAGGCCTGTCTGAACTCGCTCCTAGCCTGTTCCTCCCGCCATCTAGGGGCCGATTACCTAGACCCGCTCCTGTATCTTGTCTGTCCTGTCTGAACTCGCTCCTAGCCTGTTCCTCCCGCCTTCTAGGGGCCGATTACCTAGACCCGCTCCTGTATCTTGTCTGTCCTGTCTGAACACGCTCCTTGCCTGTTCGTCCCGCCTCTCTGGGGGCCGTATTCCCAGACCCGCTCCTGTATCCCGCTGCAGTGTCGGTCTCTTCCGTACACTCAGTTCCAGTCTGAACTCTCTCCTATCCTTTACCTGTTTTGCCTCTATGTCCGTCCCTTTCCTTTTTCTGCAGAGTCTGAACTTGTACCTAACTCCTGCTTGTTGTCTCTGTACTCCCGTTTGTGTGTTTGTGGTCCACTCGCTACTTCACTGCAAGTACCTTGTGGGTATCTGGCTCTGCCTTTCCCTTCCTGTCTGTTCCGTGTGAACAGAGCCCTGTCCCCCCTGCTCAGTCTCGATCCGCTCTGACTCCTTTGCTCACTGCTCCGGCAGTCTCGCTCCGCTCTGACTCCTTTGCTCACTGCTCCGGCAGTCTTGCTCCGCTCTGACTCCTTTGCTCACTGCTCTGGCAGTCTCGCTCCGCTCTGACTCCTTTGCTCACTGCTCCGGCAGTCTCGCTCCGCTCTGACTCCTTTGCTCACTGCTCCGGCAGTCTTGCTCCGCTCTGACTCCTTTGCTCACTGCTCCGGCTGGCTCGCTCCGCTCTGACTCCTTTGCTCAATGCTCCGGCAGGCTCGCTCTGCTCTTGCTCACCGCTCCTGGCGGTCTCGTCCTGCTCTGCTCTTGCTCACCGCTTCTGGCGGTCTCGTCCTGCTCTGCTCTTGCTCACCGCTTCTGGCGGTCTCGTCCTGCTCTGCTCTTGCTCACCGCTTCAGGCGGTCTCGTCCTGCTCTGCTCTTGCTCACCGCTTCAGGCGGTCTCGTCCTGTTCTGCTCTTGCTCGCCGCTTCAGGCGGCCTCGTCCTGCTCTGCTCTTGCTCACCGCTTCAGGCGGTCTCGTCCTGCTCTGCTCTTGCTCACCGCTCCAGGCGGTCTCGTCCTGCCCTGCTCTTGCTCACCGCTCCTGGCGGTCTCGTCCTGCTCTGCTCTTGCTCACCGCTCCAGGCGGTCTCGTCCTGCTCTGCTCTAGCTCACCGCTCCAGGCGGTCTCATCCTGCTCTTCTCTTGCTCACCGCTCCAGGCGGTCTCGTCCTGCTCTGCTCTTGCTCACCGCTCCAGGCGGTCTCGTCCTGCTCTGCTCTTACTCACCGCTCCAGGAGGTCTTGTCCTGCCCTGCTCTCGCTCACCTCTCTGGGCGGCCTCACTCTGCTGTGTTTGTCTGCCACATCTGCAGTTCTGTTCCAGAGTCCCAGTGTGTACTGGGTCCTATCCCGCCTGTGTTCCTACCTGCTAGTGCCTTCCTGTCTGCACTCTAGCCGTGCTTGCCTGTACCCCCCTGCCTGCATACCCGCCTGCCTGCATACCAGTCGTGCCTGCCTATTCCCACCAGTCTGTGTGCCAGCCTAACCAGTCTGTTCCTGTATTCCCCTGTGTGGGTCAACCGCCGTGTCCGGGGTCTGTCCTGGAGTAGCACCTGGTCCCTCTGCTCGGTTCCTCCTGGGTGCACTGGCGTCGTATGCCGTCGTGCGACCCTGGTCGGATCGGGTGAATACCTAGTTACGCCCCTCCAGGCATTCACTCTCCGGCACGGTCCAGTGGAATCACACGCACACGCCGCTCAGCCCGGGCGTGTGCATTACAGCATGCTCAGGCCATGGTTCCCGTTGAGCCCCACGGCCTTCGCTCTCTGAGACGTTTTCCAGCGAATACATGCATTAAAAATAAATAAATACAATTTTTTTTTCTCTAGCTAGTTCCTGGCTAATTACGCACCCGTCCAGATGGATCTGTAGCACCCTGAGGATTCGGCTGCTACAGGGGTATTACACCTCAAGCCAGAGGTGTGGTATTCCACTCCCGGGTAAGGATGGAGTGTGGAACTGAGCTCAGTAGGCTGTATGCACTACATACATCCCATTTCCGGGGGACAGGCCAATGGTACTCCCACTAGAGAAATGTGCAGGTACGACAGCGTCTGTCCCTGGCTGGAGTGGGAGGGGGGTGGAACATCCCAGTAGTGTAGGGGCAGATAGGGGGAGCAGTCTGGGTAATGCTAGGAGCTCATTGGGTGCTGGTCACCTGAGCTCACACATAGAGGGAGTATATAAGGTGGGAACCATCTTAGAACAGGGTCTTTTGTAGAGGTTTGGTCAGACAAGCAGAACAGCTCAGCCAGCCCCAAGGCCAAGAGAGTGAGAGAGAGGAGAAAAGAAGGACCCAGAGGGGGAGAAGAGGGAACTCCAAGAACCCAAAATTAGACCAGAGGGTGAAGAGTTGGCACAAGGGTACCGGATCCCAAGCTGGTGGAGGGCACTAATCCTTAGCCAGAGACCGGAGGTCGTGGGCAGGATCTGCCACGACCACCCACTAAATCCACCCGGAAGGCAAACCAAGAATAGGGTCAGGGAACCCAGAGACAAGGGTTTTACCAACAAGAGGCCCGAGGGAGCCGGACTTAGGTGGATCCCTGGTGGGGAAGGCCAGAGAAAAGAAACGTCAGAAAGGGAGCTCAGGATCACGCTCCAGAATTACCTGGGGGTTGGCCGAGTCCAGGACCTGGTGGACGCAGCACGGCTCGGGTGGTCACTCATGGCCGGAGTGACCAACACAAAAGCAGTAAGTAAAAACCCTGAACTGCACAGCCCGACTCTCAGTTTCATTACCATCCTCACTGCACCTCCACAACCACCATCCTCTGCAACTGACCCCCTGAGGCTATACCCCTCCCGTTGGGGGTTATACTACCTGAGCTGCACACACACCACCAGCCTCAGCGGACCCTGCTGCAGCGGCGGCCGTAGTGACCGCAAATCAACGGGTGGCGTAGTCGACACTAAAGAACATCCAGCAACATCTGTAGGACTGCCACACACTGAGCTTGACACCCTGGGCACGGACCGGGTCACCGCCACTCGGAGACTACAACACCCATCTGATCCGGCTCCGGGTATCCCCCAAACAACACTGGCCCAGGGGGCGCGTCAGATCTATCTGCTCTCGTTCCTGCGGATCCGCCACGTTACTATGGGGATCCAAGACAAAGTCGTGCATTTGTGGAGCAATGCATGCTACACTTCAAGTTCTACCCTCTATGTTTTCCCACCGATCGGGTTAAGGTGGCATTCATTATGTCTAACCTAGCGGGTGATGCCTTGGAATGGATCAACCCCCTATGGGAAACACAGGATCCTATCGTCCTGGACATAATGGCCTTCCTGGTGGCCTTTCTAATGGTCTTCGATGATCCTAACCCGGAGGCTCCTGCTGAAGCTTCACTTCCCAATATCCCGGAGCAGCCCCGATGGGTAATGTGTGTGGGTAGCGCAATAGTCCTCCAGCCCAATGAGACTACTGCCCACCCAGAATCCTCACAGGGTGACTACGCTCTCCGGAATACTTCTCCCAACCTCAAGAGGCAGTCCAGACGTGCTAGACGTAGAGGCAAGCCGTCACGCCAGGGTCTGTCCTCCCTGAGACCTCCTGACCCCAACCTTGAAGTCCCTACTGAAGCTTCATCTCCCTGTATCCCAGAGAAGCTCCAACGGGTAATGTGCGTGGGTAGTGCACCAGTTCTCCTGCCCGAAGAGACTACTGCCCATCCAGACTCCACACAGGAGAACTTCCTGCACCCGGCATCAGATGCTTCACCCACTTTAACCGGTGTGCATGTCCAAGGATGCTCCGAATCTGTGATTACCTCAGAGTCTGTGCACCTCTACTACCTGGCGGAGGACCCCCAGTTGCCTCCTGAATCCTCCGGGATACCACTCGATGACAAATGGAGAGAGACTTCTCTTCACCTGGTACTCGATACTTTGTCCGTTCCGTCCTGTGAGCCTGACAATGGGTATCCCAAAGTGGTAGTTACCCCCGAGTCTCTACACCCCTCCGACCAGGCGGAGGACCTCCAGTTGTCTCCAGAATCCTTCGGGGTGCTACCTGGTAGCGAAAGGACAGAGACTCTCCTATACTCTGTACCTGATACCTCGCTCGCTTCGTCCAATGAGTCCAACCTAGTGTACTCTGAAGCAGAGGTTACCCATGAGTCTCTACACCCCTCCGACCAGGCAGAGGACCTCCAGTTGTCTCCAGAACCCTTCGGGGTGCTACCTGGTAGCGAAAGGACAGAGACTCTCCTATACTCTGTACCTGATACCTCGCTCGCTTTGTCCAGTGAGTCCAACCTAGTGTACTCTGAAGCAGGGGTTACCCATGAGTCTCTACACCCCTCCGACCAGGCGGAGGACCTCCAGTTGTCTCTGGAACCCTTCGGGGTGCTACCTGGTAGCGAAAGGACAGAGACTCTCCTATACTCTGTACCTGATACCTCGCTCGCTTCGTCCAGTGAGTCCAACCTAGTGTACTCTGAAGCAGAGGTTACCCATGAGTCTCTACACCCCTCTGACCAGGCGGAGGACCTCCAGTTTTCTCCAGAACCCTTCGGGGTGCTACCTGGTAGCGAAAGGACAGAGACTCTCCTATACTCTGTACCTGATACCTCGCTCGCTTCGTCCAGTAAGTCCAACCTAGTGTACTCCGAAGCAGAGGTTACTCCCGAGTCTCTACACCCCTCTGACCGGGCGGAGGACCTCCAGTTGTCTCCAGAACCCTTCGGGGTGCCACCTGGTGGTGAATGGACAGAGACTTTCCTATACTCGGTACCCGATACCTCGCCTGCTTCGTCCAGTGAGTCCGACCTAGTGTACTCTGAAGCAGATGTTTTCTCCGAGCCTCTGCACTCTTCTGACCGGGCGGAGGACCTCCAGTTGTTTCCTGAATCCTCCGGGGTACCACCAGATAACAAAGAGACAGTGATTTTTCCTCATCCTGTACCTGATAACCCGTCTATTTCTTCCTGTGTGCTTGACAAGATGTACCTCGAAGCAGAGTTTACCCCCAAGTCTCTGCTCCCCTCCAACCCGGGGGAGGACTTCCAGTTGTCTCCTGTACCCTCTGGGGTGCCACCTGAAAATATGTGGAGAGAGACTTCCTTGTGTGCTGTTCCTGGTACTCCACCCGTTTCGTCTGTTGCTGAGGATGGCTGGATAGGAGGTAGCATCCTAGCTAACCAGATGAGACCAGTTTTTCCTGTGGACAATGGGAGTGATCTCCTTAAACTGAAGGATTGGCCCTCGAATTCCCTGCGGAAGATTCTGGCAGGCCTGAAGAAGAGGGGGCGTAAGGGGGGGGGGGGTACTGTAACATACCTGGCGGCGCCCTTGCATGGTGGTCCATCTCCCACTGTGCAAGAGCGCGCACTTGATCTCCAGTCCAGAATGTCTCTCTGGCTTCCCCCCATGCTGTCTGTTTGTGTCTGTTTCTGCTGCTTAAGGGCGGCGCCCGATCACTTCCTGCTTTTTGTACCTGCTGTGGGTCACACCCCTTGTGCGTCCTCAGCCTATTGCTGTCTGTCACCTGGTATATAACCCAGCTGCTCCAATCAATCCCTGCCTGAGCATTGTGTTCCATTCAGTGTGTGCTTGCACTCTGAAGGTGCCAGGTCCCGTTCTGTGTTCTCTTGTCTGCCTATCCTGGAGGCTGTATTTCCAGGCCTGTCTGAACTCGCTCCTAGCCTGTTCCTCCCGCCATCTAGGGGCCGATTACCTAGACCCGCTCCTGTATCTTGTCTGTCCTGTCTGAACTCGCTCCTAGCCTGTTCCTCCCGCCTTCTAGGGGCCGATTACCTAGACCCGCTCCTGTATCTTGTCTGTCCTGTCTGAACACGCTCCTTGCCTGTTCGTCCCGCCTCTCTGGGGGCCGTATTCCCAGACCCGCTCCTGTATCCCACTGCAGTGTCGGTCTCTTCCGTACACTCAGTTCCAGTCTGAACTCTCTCCTATCCTTTACCTGTTTTGCCTCTATGTCCGTCCCTTTCCTTTTTCTGCAGAGTCTGAACTTGTACCTAACTCCTGCTTGTTGTCTCTGTACTCCCATTTGTGTGTTTGTGGTCCACTCGCTACTTCACTGCAAGTACCTTGTGGGTATCTGGCTCTGCCTTTCCCTTCCTGTCAGTTCCGTGTGAACAGAGCCCTGTCCCCCCTGCTCAGTCTCGCTCCGCTCTGACTCCTTTGCTCACTGCTCCGGCAGTCTTGCTCCGCTCTGACTCCTTTGCTCACTGCTCCGGCAGTCTCGCTTCGCTCTGACTCCTTTGCTCACTGCTCTGGCAGTCTCGCTCCGCTCTGACTCCTTTGCTCACTGCTCCGGCTGGCTCGCTCTGCTCTGCTCTTGCTCACCGCTTCTGGCGGTCTCGTCCTGCTCTGCTCTTGCTCACCGCTTCTGGCGGTCTCGTCCTGCTCTGCTCTTGCTCACCGCTTCTGGCGGTCTCGTCCTGCTCTGCTCTTGCTCACCGCTTCAGGCGGTCTCGTCCTGCTCTGCTCTTGTTCGCCACTTCAGGTGGCCTGGTCCTGCTCTGCTCTTGCTCACCGCTTCAGGCGGTCTCGTCCTGCTCTGCTCTTGCTCACCGCTCCAGGCGGTCTCGTCCTGCTCTGCTCTTGCTCACCGCTCCTGGTGGTCTCGTCCTGCTCTGCTCTTGCTCACCGCTCCAGGCGGTCTCGTCCTGCTCTGCTCTAGCTCACCGCTCCAGGCGGTCTCGTCCTGCTCTGCTCTAGCTCACCACTCCAGGCGGTCTCGTCCTGCTCTGCTCTTACTCACCGCTCCAGGCGGTCTTGTCCTGCCCTGCTCTCGCTCACCTCTCTGGGCGGCCTCACTCTGCTGTGTTTGTCTGCCACATCTGCGGTTCTGTTCCAGAGTCCCATTGTGTACTGGGTCCTATCCCGCCTGTGTTCCTACCTGCTAGTGCCTTCCTGTCTGCACTCTAGCCGTGCTTGCCTGTACCCCCCTGCCTGCATACCCGCCTGCCCGCATACCAGTCGTGCCTGCCTATTCCCACCAGTCTGTGTGCCAGCCTAACCAGTCTGTTCCTGTATTCCCCTGTGTGGGTCAACAGCCGTGTCCGGGGTCTGTCCTGGAGTAGCACCTGGTCCCTCTGCTCGGTTCCTCCTGGGTGCACTGGCGTCGTATGCCGTCGTGCGACCCTGGTCGGATCGGGTGAATACCTAGTTACGCCCCTCCAGGCATTCACTCTCCGGCACGGTCCAGTGGAATCACACGCACACGCCGCTCAGCCCGGGCGTGTGCATTACATAGAGTGTAAGCTCTTATGGTCAGCGGGGTCCTCTCTCTCCTGTAGAGTGTAATCTCTTATGGTCAGTGTGGTCCTCTCTTTCTCTCTTGTAGCGTGTAAGCTCTTTGCTCAGCAGGGTCCTCTCTTTCTCTCCTGTGGAATGTAAGCTCTTATGGTCAGTGTGGTCCTCTCTCTCCTGTAGAGTGTAAGCTCTTATGGTCAGCGGGGTCCTCTCTCTCCTGTGGAGTGTAAGCTCTTATGGTCAGAAGGGTCCTCTCTCTCCTGTAGAGTGTAAGCTCTTATGGTCAGCAGGGTTCTTATCCGAGAAATTACAAGCTTTTCAGTGTTAATATTTGCTCAAATTTATTCACCATAAATTTAATTTTGGGGGCAAATTTGGTGAAGCCGGCAAATTCAAATTTTAAAAGATCTGCTCATCTCTAGTTCTTTGGCATGCGTGGAGGATGCAGATACAATGTAAAATGCTGATCCTTAGTGCTATGAAAACCTAGGCACCAGGTAGTAGACCCAGTCTCTGCACACTGCTGTACAAGCTCCAGTGATGTCTATGTATGATGATATGGCTGTGTGCATGACCCCTAAATTGCTATCCTTTGGAATAGCATATAGCACATTATAATGACAATATGATTGGTGCCAAATCTGTATAGAGATGAAAAAAAGTGCTTAATGTTTCCATCACTTGGTCCTAGATACCACTGCTTAACTGGTCAATATGTCATCTCTCCGGGGGACAAAGGGACAGTCCGTTGTGTTGATATTTATGCCTGAAGCCGGTTACTTGGAGAACAGAACTTCTAATTACCTCAAAGAGTTGTTTTCAATCATGAAATGACCATTAGCACATAATTACTCAGCTAACGACGTGTTGCCTAACAACAGCACTTGACCTTAATGGGTAGCACGGAAGAAGAAGGAATAGATGGCGGTCACAAGTTGAGTTCATATATAGTGATTTTCTCCTGTTATGGTCACACATCTGCTTTTATTCATGAACAGAAAATGTATTCATGAAAAAGAGAAAATCTGACTAAGGTCACGGGAGAAGCAAGTTTTGAATAGTCATTTGGCTATAGTATTATGTTGGGCAGGATGATCAGTGCGTAGTTTTTTCAAGGGGTTTTCTTATTACCTAAAAAGCGTCTTAAAAGCCTTTTTTTCAGTGAGATGAGATTCAGTCCAAAAATAATCATCGGAATCAAAAGTGCATTGATTGGCTTGGAGAGACATTTTCATACTACTCTCCTATGACCCCAAAGAATCAATGATGTTGGTCACCCCCGATATGACCGCATGAGTCCAATCACTGGAAGAACTGAAGACTTCTGCAGAGGATTGGAGAGCTGCGGTTGCAGAAGAAGCCGCAAAGGAATCAGGTGAAGGCTTAGAAGAAGTGAGCATGATGTGGTTTTTTTTTTATCTTCACCCTTTCCCGGCTCTCAAAAGAATCTAGCCGCCATATTGCAATTTTCATGCAAACTGAAACCCCAAGATTTTGGAATTGCTGGAAATTTTTAATAGTGATGAGCGAGCATACTCACAAGTACTCGGTACTCGCCCGAGGTTCTCAGTACTTGAGATGCTCGGAGCTCGCCGAGGACTTCCGAGATGCTCGGGCGGATGCTCGTGTCCCCTCCCTGCATGTTTGGCGCTCTTTAGAGAGCCAATCAACATGCAGGGATTGCCTGCCACTCACTGTAATGCAGCAGCCATGTTGGTTGTGGCATTACAGTGATTGGATGGCCGCACAGCGTCATCAGGTCTATATCAGACCTGGTGCCGCCATGCTCGTCAGTCTACTCCGCAATCAGGCAGTGTAGGGAGAGGTGCTGCTGAGCTAGGGAGAGATTTGGTTGTTTATTAGTTAGTGTAGGTATTCTACAAGATTCTCTACATATCCATCTCAACTAACAGTCCTTCTGAGGACTAATCCAGCTGCAGAGATACCAGTGCTAGGCAGGCAGGGTATATAGCAGACTGCAGTGCACATAGCAAGAGGGTCGATTCCAGTTTTGTCTAATGGTGCTTTTACAGATATTATATTTGTAGAAATAGCCCCAGGTATGAGGGGCCAGGAATATTTTTTTTTATCTTAATCCTGATTATTTGCTTAAAAAGCAATCCAGAGAACACCGTTTTTCAGTGCCCTTTGCTTGTTGGCAATTCAGAATACAGCCAGGTCCTTTCCATATTACAGCGCTAAAAATCCAGCTATTTAAAACTGTGGTTCGTCCGTCACACAGATCACATATAATTGCGCTGAAAATTCTGCCATTTCTGGCCTCCATTGAAATCTTGTTGCACTGTGTCAGCGCACTTATTGGCACGAGGTTGGCGCTGTTAAAAATAGTTACCTACAGGCCAGCTTTTTAAAACTGTGGTTTGTCCATCACACGGATGACATATAAATTCGCTTTAAATTCTGCCATTTCCGGCCTCCATTAAAATTTTGTTTCAGTGTGTCATTGAACTTATTGACACAAAGTAGTTGTTAAAAATAGTTAACTACAGGCCTGATGTAGGAGTGTGTAGGAGTGTGGGTCCTGAACAGGCTCATCCTCTTGACAGCGTGTTTGACTCTTGCAGACCATCTCCTGATAGGAGTATTGTGCCGCAGAGTCCTGGGTAAAAAGGCATGCACACAGTATTGTATTTATAATTGAAATACCCCA
This sequence comes from Phyllobates terribilis, assembly GCF_046119375.1. Classification (NCBI taxonomy): domain Eukaryota; kingdom Metazoa; phylum Chordata; class Amphibia; order Anura; family Dendrobatidae; genus Phyllobates; species Phyllobates terribilis. The sequence continues at coordinate 151,264,358 of NW_027362768.1, forward strand.
GTGAAACGTGACAACACTTATAAGACGAAGGGGCATGTCCCCATGTCATGATCGCTCCAATAGTAATGCCTCCTACCCTGGTTTGTGCACAGAGCGCCATAAAATAAGAGAAGGGATGTGTGCCCATAATAAAAATGGCGACCGCAACTTAGATATCGGCACTGCGCATGTGCAAAATCCCTGTGAGATCCTGGAGAATCTGATTGGTTTATGTGCTATGACACGACGGACATGCGCAGTAGCGTGTTTCCGGACGCCGAGAGCGGCGTGTAATCATATGTAACGCTGTATATGTTATGAATGGGTGAGTCATACCTCCATAATTAACTAATTATAAAACACATGCCACTAATGAAATGTTATTTAAGCACTAAGCACTTTATATGAATATATATTTATGGGAACTGTAATCTGACTGCTGTAGCTATGTCATATTTATATGCACTATGGATTATAACACTAAAAATGGATATTTTTAATTACAGTATAAAGTTACACTGATGAGGATCTAATTAATTATGTAATTCACTTATATATATCACTTACTTGTAACTATGCATTGCTTGACAAAGGTTGGTCACAACCGAAACGTTGCCACAACATATAGGCGAATAAAGTCCGCATTTTTCTCACCAAAGCTTTTTAGGAATGCTGCCTGCCTTTTTTTGCTTATATTACCTACAGGCCAGCTATGTAAAACTGTGGTTTGTCTGTCACACGGATCACATATAAGTTCGCTCCAAATTCAGCCATTTGTAGTGAGCGTGGAAGATATTGTCCTCCATTTAAAATGGGCAAGGCACATGGCAAGGGACAGGGAACTGGACGTGATGGTGATGGTGCATGCAGAGGCCGAGGCTGTGGGCAAGCTGAAATTGTGCCACAACAAAGACCCACATCTTCTCGCTTGACCTTCCTGTCCCAATTAATAGGAGACCGCAGAACACCACTGTTGAACACAGAGCAGTGTGAAAAGGTTATTGGTTGGATACCACATAATGCTTCCAGTCACTTAGCCACCACCACCACCCTGTCTTCCACACAGTCAAATATCAGTAGCCGTGAGTCTGGACTACATATTCCTCACCCTGATCCACCTTCCTCCCACCATGGCGAGTTCCCAGAGACAACTGATCCCACACTTGGACACGTCGAAGGGCTGTTCACTTTTCCATTTATAGATTCGGGCCCCTCGCCCAGTCCACTTGAAGCGGGGCAAGAGGAGATCGCATGTAGTGATGCCCAAATATTTGAGCAGCCACGGTCATACGAAGGCGACGGTGGGAAAGTGTCACAAGAGGTGGACGATGATGAGACACAATTGACAGAAAGTCAGGAGGAGGACCAGGGTGCAGAAGTGGAAGACGAGGTGGTGGATTATATAGTAACTGACCCAACCTGGCAGGAGGACATGCAGAGCGAGGACAGCAGCACACAGGGGTAGGAAGGCAGAGCACCCCAAGAGGCAGGAAGAAGCAGTGTGGTGGCCGCAGACAGAAGACGAGCAACCATTCCCAGTAACACCAACAAGAAGGAAGTTGCCAGTACAACTATTAGGTCTTCCCGAGTCTGGTTGTTTTTTAAAGACTCTGCCGATAACCCCAAAAAGGCCATTTGTACCACCTGCCAGGCCAGCATCAGCAGGGTAGCAAAACTACCAGCCTGACCACCACCAGGGTCCAGGAACAGTGTCTGCGGGTGACACCACTGTTTCTTCCGCTGTTGTGCATGCAAGTCAATCCCCTGTCCATACTGCATGAGAAGATGCCTCCTGCCCTGCACCTGTCATTGCACACTCTCAACTAGCCCCATCAGCAAGCACGTCCTTGTCCCAGCGCAGCGTTCAGTTGTCCATACCCCAGTCCTTGGAACACAAGCGCAAATACGCAGCCAACGTCCCACAGGCCACATTACTAAATTCCCACATTTCGCGACTGCTTGCGCTCAAAATGTTGCCTTTTAGGCTCGTGGAGATGGGAGCTTTTCATAACCTGATGGCGGTGGCCATCCCTCTGTACTCTGTCCCCAGCCGCCACTATTTCTCCCGGTGTGCCGTCCCTGCATTACACAAGCACATGTCCCACAACATTAGCCGTGCCCTCAACTATACAGTTACTGGGAAAGTCCACCTAACCACGGACACGTGGACAAGTGCTTGTGGGCAGGGACGGCAAATCTCACTGACGGCACACTGGGCTAACATAGTGAAAGCCGGGACCCAGTCAGATCTTGGGACGGAACACATCCTCCTGACGCCGAGGATTGTGGGCCCTAGGTCAATCAGGGTTGCCCCCACTGTCTACAGCTCCTGCACCTCATCCTCCTCAGCCTCCTCCTCCTCTTCAGCCTCCATCTCCGAAATGACAACATCAGTCACAAGCTGGAAGCACTGCAGCACTGCCTCAGCCAAGCGGTAACAGGCTGTGCTGAAGCTAATATGCATAGGTGACAAACCGCGCAATGCTGAAGAGTTGTGGACAGCTCTGAAAGAGCAGGCAGATCTGTGGCTGACACTGCTGAACCTACAGCCAGGCATGGTCATGTGGGGCAATGGCCGGAACCTGGTGGCGACTCTGAGGCGAGGCGAGCTCACACATGTACCATGCCTGGCCCATGTGCTTAACCTCGTGTTTCAGCGGTTTCTCAAAAGCTACCCAGAGCTGCCGGATCTGCTTGTCAAAGTACGCCACCTGTGTACCCATTTTAGAAAGTCAGCTACAGCTTACGCTGCCCTTGCCGTGCTTCAGCAGCGTTTGCAGCTTCCGGCTCACCGACTGGTGTGTGATGTCCCCACATGTTGGAACTCTACACTGCAAATGTTGGGAAGGATTTGTGAGCAGAAGAGGGCAGTTGCTGACTACCAGCATCAACAAGGCCATTGGTATTCAGTTCAGACTCCACACATAAGATCTCAGGAGTGGACATGGATGTCAGACATCTGTATCATCCTCTAAAACTTTGAGGACTCCACCAAGATGGTGAGCGGCGATGACGCCATAATTAGCGTCACCATCCCGCTTCTTTGTCTTCTGAAATGCTGTCTGCTCACAATCAAAGAGGATGCATTGCAGGCAGAGCACGATGAGATGGAGCAAGGAACCATACAGGGTGATTTTTCACAGCCCAGTCTCATCTCATCCCAACGTGGATTGGGCGAAAATGAGGAAGAGAAGGAGGAGGAGGAAGAACAGGAGCTAGTTTCATGCGCTATAGACGGAAGTCTTGCCTGTTAGCTGTCTGGCATGCATGGCTGAGTTTATGCTACGCTACCTTTCCCATGACCCTCGCGTTCTCAAAATTTTGGGTGACAGTCATTACTGGTTGGTTACACTTCTAGACCCACGCTACAAGGAGAACTTTATATCTCTTATTCCTGAGGCGGACAGGTCTACAAAAATGGGGCAGTACCACAAGGCCCTTGTTGCGGAACTATTAAAAAAATTCCCATCTAAAAACGCTGGCAGCAGAGGTCACAGTTCATTGGACAACCAAGGAGTACAGGTGAGAGAGACACAACTCCAATCCAGCAGAGGCAGGGGAACACTGTCAAAGTTCTGGGAGAGTTTTCTCAGCCCCTCCCATCGCACAGGCCCTGAGGCGCGGGGTACTCTCACAAGGAGTGCAAAGTTTGGGAAGATGCTGAGGGAGTACCTTGCCGACCGTACCAACGTCCTCCGTGATTCATCTGTGCCTTATAATTATTGGGTATCTAAGCTAGACACGTGGAATCAACTGGCTCTCTACCCCTTGGAGGTCCTGGCCTGCCCTGCCGCTAGCGTTTTATCAGAACGGGTTTTTAGTGCCGCTGGTGGAATGAAAACTGATAAGCGCATCCGCCAGTCAACTGAAAATGCTGAAACACTGACTCTTATAAAAATGAACAAGGGCTGGATTGGGCAAGATTTCTCAACACCACCGAATGATAGCAGCGTAACATAAACTCAAATCCAGTGTCTTTTTTTGGGAGGTGTATTCCCATGTATCTTTTCACACCCACACATGGGTATACGCTTCCTGATTTTGGCTATTTGCTCTTGTCCTCCTCCTTCTCCTCATCCTCATCCTCCACCACCATATCACCAGGATGACCGTGGTCCGTGATGCAACGCCCACCTAATTTTTTTAAAGGGTGTTTATTATGCCCGTAAAAAAAATTTTTTATACAGTATGTTCATGTATGCCCCCCAGGGGTAAATGTTTGTCAGCCCGTATACTTAGCGCATGGGCATTACAAGTATAGGTGACCCGCTCCTTTCTAATGGGAATATTTTTTTATGAGGCCCTCCTCCATGTCTTTTCCAAGGTGCATTGGAGTGCCTTCCAATTTTTGGCAGCCCTTGCATTTACTGCATAGGCCAGCACTATAGGAGACCCACTTCCTAATAATGGGAACATTTTTTCATGAGGCCCTCTACGTCTCTTCCAAGGGGCATTGGAGTGCCTCCAAATTTTTGGCAGCCCTTCCATTGACTGCATAGGCAAACCCAATGGGAGACTCACTCCCTAATAATGGGAACAATGTTTTCAGGAGGCCCTCTGACCTCCACGTCTCTTCCAAGGGGCATTGGAGTGCCTCCAAATTTTTGGCAACCCTTGCATTCACTGCATAGGCAAACCCAATGGGAGACTCACTTCTTAATAATGGGAAAAAAATTTCGTGAGGCCCTCTACGTCTCTTCTAAGGGGCATTGGAGTGCCTCCAAATTTTTGGCAACCCTTGCATTCACTGCATAGGCAAACACAATGGGAGCCCCACTTCCTAATAATGGGAACATTTTTTTCAGGAGGCCCGCCTCTACGTCTCTTCCAAGGGGCATTGGGGTAGGTCCAAATTTTTGGCAGCCCTTGCAGCCACTGCATACGCAATAACAGTATAGGAGACCCACTCTTTAGTAATGAGAACAACAAAGCATAGCCGGCTGATTGCTCTCTAAGAATAGTGAGGGCTGACTGTTGACCCTTTAAGAATAGTAAGGGCCGCCTGATGGCCCTATAAAAATAGGCTTTGTGACTTTCAGAGTCCCTCCTTCATAAATGAACCAGGATGTGTCTGATCATGTCTTACACACCACATAGCCAGATAAGGTTGTAAAATGTTAAAATGACATTTCCCGGTGAATGCATTTGACATGGTTGAAAACAATGCAAAAGTGCAAAACCGCATCAAAAACGCTAAGTGTGAACATAGCCTATGGTGTGGAGGAGTATTTTTTTTTTTGTTTTTTTATTTTGTCGTATATACAAGTCATTACCCTGGAAAGGATGTTCCTTAACATATTTCCCAGGAAAATCCATTAAAAGTGGCGTAATACCTCTGACAACGTTGTTGACAGCAGTGACCTGGGAGTTAGAAATGCTTCCAGGGGTCTTCCCCATGCTGTTCCCATGTCATTTGAACACTGTTCCCATCGATTTGGGCAATTTTTAGGCCCACTGCAGACCGCCGGGGGGAGCCGCCTGAAAAATGCTCGAGTTTCCCATAGACTTAAGGTACCGTCTCACATAACGTCGCACCAGCGATCCCGACAACGATGTGACCTGGCCGGTATCGCTGGTGCGTCGCTAAGTGATCGCTGGTGTGCTGTCAAACAGGCAGGCTCACCAGCGATCAGGGGAGCAGCGACATCGTGGAAAGAATCTTTCCACGATGTCTTGCTCCTGGTTACCAGCCTGCTGCTAAAGCAGGAGCAGGCTGGTAACCATGATAAACAGCGGGAGGTTACCGCTCACCGTAGCAGAGTGGTAACCATGATAAACAGCGGGTTACTAAGTGCGTGTGTGTCCCCAGTAACCCGCTGTTTATCATGGTTACCAGCCTGATCGCTGGTCCCGCTGGTCACACACAGCGATATGTGCTGACCAGCGGGAGGGCAAGGACCAAAAAATGGTCCAGGACATTTTGCAGCGATCAGCGACCTCACAGCAGGGGCCTGATCGCTGCAAAGTGTCACACATAACGACATCGCTGGTGAGGTCGCTGTTGCGTCACCAAAACCATGACTCAGCAGCGATCTCGCTAGCGATCTCGCTATGTGAGACGGGGGCTTTACATTGGGCTCGTTGCTCGGGTCGAGCACCTGAGTATTCCAATGTGCTCGACCCGAGCAACGAGCACCAGAGCATTTTACTGTTCTCCCATCACTAATTTTTAACTATTTCAATTCTTTCTGAATTGATTTGCTCAACTCTACTATTTAAAAAAAATGAAACCTTAATATTAAATAAAATACCGTTTTGGAGATGGAGAAATACATTAAGTCTTTGGGAAAGAATTCAGGAAGTGTTTCCAATGCCAAGAAGATGGTGTCCTCCACTTGGTCTACTATGTGCAGTATGTGGTATATTAAAGGGGTTGTCCACTTTATGATTATTTTGCCACATATTGGGGACATGATTGTGTGGCATTTGCTAATGTATAAACATTACAGGTTCTCCTTCTATACTTGTTTGTGCACCTTCCTCATAGACTGCACAGCTCTTCTGTCCTCAGGAAAGCATGTGACCAGACTTGTCCATTAGCCTCCTCCAATAGAACACAGCTTTCCACTGTGCAGTGTTTTTCTATTTGAGGAGGCTGATGGGCGGGTCTGATCACATGCTCCTCCATTAGCAGCAATGCTGAGAACAGAAGAGCTGTGCAGTCTATGGGCAAGGTGCACTAACAAATGCAAGAGGATAACCTGTAAGGGCTCATGCAGATGACAGTGTGACCAAGTCTTCTGAGGAAAAAATCGTAGCGTGTACGATTTGCATCCGTATATTGGATCGTACTCAGCCATGCAATTCAATGAGTCCATGGAAAAAAATGAACTGCACTCGGATTAAATTAGACTGACTCACAGACTGGCTGAATGGAGAGGATGGAGACATTTATTATTTCCATCTTCTCATCTGAGAAAATCGGATCACACTCTGATCACACTCTGATCAGAGTGCGACTAGCATAATCAGAACGATTTTCTCAGATGAGAGAAAATACAGTTGTGTAACCCTAGCTGTGACGACTAGTGTTGAGCCACCCCCGTAGTGTTCGAGTTCGGTTCGGTTCATCGAACACCCTTGTGTTCGCCGAACTGTTCGTCGAACTGTTCGTCAAACACCTTCGAACACCGTTAAAACCAATGGCAGGCAAACAAAAACACATAGAAACACATAGAAACCACCTTCAAAGGTGTCCAAAAGCTGACAAACTGCTCAGAAGACATAACTAACACATGGAAAAGTGACAAGTACATATAGTCATGCGAAAAGAAAAGAGGTGGAAGAGTAAAAGGAGGGGGAGACACAGATATAGGCATGTCATGCCCTTCTAAAATCCAAAAAGTGAGAAGCCGACACGGCCAGTCCGTTCCGGCCCGTGCCACCTCCGTGTCGCCGGGTTGTTGCCAGAGCCGCGGTGGACCCTGACGGCCAGCCCCCCTCTCCAAATACTGGTGCCTGTCCGCTGGTGGGTCGAGCGAGCCCCCTTGTGGTGGAGGCAGCTCTAAGCTTTTTAATTTAAATTGTCTCTCTAATTTGAATGAATACACTTTAAATCCTTTTACAAGGATCTATTGAAGGGCAAGTCTCATGCCAGCAGCCGTGTAATTCCAGCTCCAGTAGTGTCCACTAAAGCTGCGGCAGTTAAAAAGCTTTTATAAGGATCGAGCTCGGCTGTCCACCGCAAGGCGTCCTACCGCCAGTCCCAGCCCCTATGCCTTGGGGTGCCTCCTGATGCTCTTCACTGAGTATCCCGTGGTCCCTAAGCATTTCCTTTGAAAAAATTAAGTGTCCAAACTACAGGTGGTGTAGCTTGCTTAACAGCCGGGATAATCCGCTGACTAGCAGACACTGCTACTAGGCACAAAGTATTTCCTGGGCTAGATGCAGTTAAAAATTTGTAATTAGATACTCTCATTGGATGCTGAGAAAGCATTCCATAGAGTCTCCTGGCATGCCATATATTATTCTCTTAAAAAGCTTGGGGTAGGGGTCTAGGGGACCCTTTTATAGCCAAAATCACGGCCCTGTATCGCAATGCTTCACCTAGGCTGAAGATAAATGGAACTGTAGCACCCCGAGGGCTCGGTTGCTGCAGAGGTATTGCACCTCACCCAGAGGTGTGATATCTCACTCTCAGGTAAGGATGGAGTGTGGATCAGGACCCCGACACCTGCATGCATTACACCACATTAACGTTGGGCAGGGCGACCAATATGCCCCTGAGATGGGCACGACAGTCCCTGTCCCTGGCTGGAGTGGGGGGAGGGAACACTGAGGAAGGGGAACCCTTTAGTGCAGGAGCAGGGAAGAAGCAGTTCCTGGGTGCATTAAGAAGGGATATAAAAGGTGGGCACCATCTTAGTTCAGTGCAGAGAAGTCTGAGCAGAAGTGACAGGGAGCAGGGGCTCTGCATGAGCTCTGCTCCAGAGGCGGGCCTAGTAACAGAGGCCCAGGCCTGGAAGAGGGAGAAGGAAGGAACAGGAGCGGAGAAGGCTCCAGGAACGAGGAATGAAGGGATCCCAGTGGTGTGGACGGGCGAGTCGCCACCGCACGCCCGAATCCACCTGCGTGGAGGGGTCAGGCCAAAGGGGGACACCGGTCCCCGAAACTAGTGGAGGTGGGAAACGACCCTCAGCTAGAAACCGGAGGCTGTGACATATTATGTGGCGCAGCCCCTCGCTGCACCCACTAGGAGGGCAGCACATAGGGTCAGGGAAACTGGCGCCAAGTTTACCAAGAGGAGGCCCGAGGCAGCCAGACAGAAGGGTTGGTAAGAAAGGCCAGACAAAGGACACACAAAGGGGGTCCTGTGAAGCGCTCCAAAGTTATCTGGGAGTTGTCTGAGCCCCTCACCTGGTGAGCACAGTATGACGTGGGCAGCCGTTACCTGCAGAAGTGGTCTGGATAATAAGAACTGTGAGTAAAGGCCCTGGACTGCATCACTGACTCCGTGTCATTACTGCTGCTGCCCTGCACCATCACCCCCATCCTCCGCATACACTGCCCTGAGACTATACTCCTCCTGTGGGGAGTTATGCTACGCTCTGCTGCACCCACAACACCAGCCTCAGCGGTCTGCCCTGCAGCGGCGGTTCACTCTGACCGCAATCCACGGGTGGCGTAGTCGGACATTTAAGCATCAAAACCACATAAATAGTTCCGCCACTGGTTTGACCGCCCTGAGCTACGGAACCGGGTCGCCGCCACGGAGACTACAACCACCAGCATCCACCAAAAAGGGTCCGGCTCCGGATGTCCCAAGGCCCAGGGGGCGCGTCAGAACATTTTCATCACCTTTCATAATCACCAATGGGACAAGGCAGGGATGTCCTCTGTCCCCTCTCTTATACATCCTAGTGACGGAGCACCTGCTCTCATCAATTCGCCATAACCCCAATATTAGGTGGATTGAGGTGGGAGGCACCGAGTACAAGTGCTCTGCATTTGCTGATGATATCAATCACATATATCCATCAGCAGGCTGTTATGGCTGAAATAGATCACTTTGTTAGATGGTCAAATTTTAAAATCAATACAGCGAAGTCTGAGGCCCTCGATGTCTCCCTCCCCAAAACCATACAGGATTCCATCCAGTCCAACTTTCCCTTTGCCTGGCCCTCACAGGGTATCAAATTCTTAGGAATTTCTATTCATAGAGACCTCTCCCGTCTATGTTATCTTAATTTTGGGCCCTTTATTGAACAACTCCATACAGACCACGGTTGGCAAGTTAGAACTGTAAGATTCACTACGTGAACCACTGGTGTTTTGTGGAAAAGCACATGTACACTGTGTTCCAAATTATTCTGCAAAAAGTGTTTAGGAGTGATAAGGGAAGAATTTGTTTGTTTGTCAGTTAAACTCATTGATGGTGATGTGTGTCAGGGCTCTTTATATCACTGTAAGCAATTGCAGACACCTGTGCTAATTAGTTTGGCAGGTGTGTCCAATGAACGGCAAGACTACTTAAGAAGGCTGTCCCACATTATTAAGCAGCCTACATTTTCTGCCAAAATGGGAAAGAAAAAGGATGTTTCGGCTGCTGAGAAGCAACAAATTGTGGAGTGTTTAGGTCAAGGCATGACTACAATCAACATTGTGCGATGATCAGGATGAAGTGTCTTGGCAATCAAGAAGTATGTAGCTGATTCACAGTACACACGTGTGCGTGCTGATAAGGGCAGATTGAGGACTCTTTCCTACAGGCAATTACGTCAGGTTAAAAGAGCAGCGGCAAAAAATCCTTGTCATAGCAGCAGACAAGTTTTTGAAGCTGCTGGTGCCTCCAACGTCCCCCGAACAACAAGATGCAGGGTCCTTCAGAGGTTTGCAGTTGTGTGTACGCCATCCTGTCGATCTCCTCTATCCACTGCACACAAGCAGAAACGGCTCCAGTGGGCCAAACATTACATGAAGACTGATTTCAAAACTGTTTTGTTCACGGATGAGTGCCGTGCAACGCTCGATGGTCCAGATGGATGGAGTGGAGGATGGCTGGTTGATGGACACCCCACGCAAACACGGCTACAGCGCCAACAAGGAGGAGGTGGAGTAATGTTTTGGGCTGGAATCATGGGGAGAGAGATTGTCAGCCCCTTTAGGATCCCTGAAGGGGTAAAGATGAACTCCATAATGTATGTGGAGTTTCTCAAACAGCACTTCCTGCCATGGTTCAAGAAGAAGAACCGTGTATTCCACAGCAAGATCATTTTCATGCATGCTAATGCACCATCTCATGCTGCACATAAAACATCTGCATCTGTGGCTGATATGGGCATAAAAGGGGACAAACTTATGGTGTGACCCCCATGCTCCCCTGACCTCTACCCCATTCAGAACCTCTGGAGCATCATCAAAAGGAGTGTCTATGATGGCGGGAGGCAGTTCACATCTAAGCAACAGCTCTGGGAGGGTATTCTGTCCTCATGCAAAACATTTGAAGCAGAAACCATCCAAAACCTGACAAATTCAATGGAGGAGAGAGTTCAGAAGCTCCTTTCGAACAAGGGGTCCTATGTGCAAATGTAACATCACCTAGAATAAAGTTTTGAGTTGAAAACTGTTTGATTTCAGTTTGTAATAACCTGCTAATGCTTATAATTTCAAAAATGACCATTTTTTTGGTCTTTATTAAAATGAAAAGGTTGATCGAAGAGTGTGGGGGATCTAAGAGTGTGACAACCCAGTAGTCAGGATTACTTCGAATTCTGACAATCTAAGGGTCATGTTGCAGGTAGTGCAGCAAGAAGGCACTTATGTGTCTTGCGCATCTCGGAGCCCCAAAATTATTTTCCGGGCTAGATGCAGCTAAAAATGATTATTAATTTTAAATCTGGTGGAGCTTAGTATAGATGGCCTAATAGAATCAGTACTGCACACTGCTACAAAGCCCAAATTACTTTCCAGCCAAGATACAGATAAACATGATTAGTAATTTTAAATCTGGTGGAGCTTAGTATAGATGGCCTAATATAATCAGTACTGCACACTGCTACAAAGCCCAAATTATTTTCCAGCCAAGATACAGATAAACATGATTAGTAATTTGAAAGCTTAAAACGGTCGGTGAGGTGATTTTAACTAATCATCAAGCTTTTACTCTACCCAGGATGACACAGGGGTAGAAAAGTCGTTTCGGATCCATGATTTGTTCATCTTTATGAACGTGAGTCTGTCTACATTATCAGTGGAGAGCCGCGTGCGCTTATTTGTCAGCACACCACCCGCAGCGCTGAACACACGTTCAGACAGAACGCTGGCTGCAGGGCATGACAAGATCTCCAAGGCGTAAGTGGCGAGCTCCGGCCATTTATCCAGATTGGAAGCCCAAAAAGAGCAGGGGTCCAGTGACACAGTCATGGCTTCAATGTTTACTTGGAGATACTCCTGTACCATCGTCTCTAGGCGTTGACTATGTGTCAGACTTCTTGTCTCCTGTGGCCTTGCAAAGGATGAGCTAAAAAAGTGGTGAAATGATTCCACAAAATTGATGTTACCAGCTGATACTGTGTTTCTGTTACGGTTTGAGTGCTAAACATTCGACGGTCCCACGGTTGGCAAGTTGGAACTGTGAGATTCACTACGTGTACCACTGGTGTTTTGTGGAAAAGCACATGTAAGATTCTGCAACAGTCTCTGCTGATACTCCTGCATGCATGCATCCCTTTCTATGGCAGGAATTATTTCTGCAAATTTACTTTTGTACCGGGGATCTAACAGTGTGGCAACCCAGTAGTCAGGATTATTTCTAATTCTCCCAATTCGAGGGTCATGTTGCAGGTAGTGCAGCAAGAAGGCACTCATGTGTCTTGCGCATCCAGGAGCACCAAGTCCCTGTTGTGTTGGTGGCGAGGTAACAATCATGCTTCCTTCCTCTGTCCTCTCCCTCCAACCTCGCACAACAGAAATGTGATCAAGGTCTCCCTCATCTGATGAGTCTTCCATCAGTTCGTCCTCCACTTCTTCCTGGGCTCCTGCACCTTCCTCACTAGTTTGGCTGCTACCATGCGCCCTGGTAAAACCATCTCCCCCACCCTCACATGCCTGCCGCCTTGGTGCTGCCGACCGTCTGGACCTTGCAGATGTTAGCCCTTCCGCATACAACTCCTCCTCCTCTACTTCCTCCACCTCCTCTTGTGCCACCACCTGACTCCGAATTCTGTTTAACATGTGCTCCAGCATGTAAATCACCGGAATAGTCATGCTGATAATGGCATCGTTAGCACTAAACATCTTCGTCGCCATTTCAAAACTGTGCAGAAGGGTGCATAGGTCCCTGATCTGAGACCACTCCTCCAGCGTGATTTGCCCCACCTCTGGATCTCGTTGGCCCAGGCTATACGTCAGAACGTATTGCACCAGGGCTTGTCGGTGCTGCCACAGTCGCTGCAACATGTGCAGAGTTGAATTCCACCGGGTAGGCACATTGCATTTTAGCCGGTGAAGTGGCAGGCCCAACGACTTCTGTAGAGATGTAAGTCGCTGAGCTGCGGGATGCGAACGGCGGAAGTGAGCACACAGCGACCGTGCCCTCTGCAGAAGGCCATCTAATCTGGGATAGTGGGCTAAAAATTGCTGGACAACCAGGTTCAACACGTGAGCCATACAAGGCACGTGTGCGACATTGCCCAGGCGAAGAGCCGCACCCAGGTTTGCAGCATCGTCGCACACGGCCTTCCCTGGTTTCAGGTCCAGTGGAGACAACCATTCATGAAATTGGTTCTCCAGAGCTGACCACAACTCCTCAGCTGTGTGACTCACATTTCCCAGACATTTCAAAGTAAAAACCGCCTGATGACGTTGAGCCCTACTGCCAGCATAGTAAGTAGGTGTGCAGGATCCCTTCTGCGCAGTTAGAAAGCTTGTGGCATGACCAGACAGGCTTTGGGTGCAGGTGGAAGACCGAGAGGAGGTTGAGGAGGCAGAAGCAGTGGAGGAACTTTGACATAAAGAGGATTGACACACAACTCGTGGGGACGGCAAGACTTGGACAGCAGTGCCCAGTCAGCGACATGTAACGCCCCTGTTCATGCCTACTCATCCAAGTGTCTGTGGTGAAATGCACCCTGTCACACACAGAGTTTCTCAAAGAAGCGGTGATGTTTTGTGCGACATGCTGGTGGAGCGCAGGCACACCTTTCTTTGAGAAGTAGTGCCGACTGGGCATCTGGTGCTGGGGCACTGCGACGGACATAAGGTCTCGAAAATCCTCTGTGTCCACCAGGCGGAAAGGCAGCATTTCTGTAGCCAAGAGCTTGCAGATGGTGAAATTCAACCTCTTAGCTTTCTCATGGCTAGGAGGAAATGGTCTTTTACTTGTCCATGTAGCGCCGGCGTCCCTGCCCTCTGCTAGGCAGGGACGCTGTTCCCCTCACCTCTCTGCTCCGTGCCCGGCGTCCTCCTCCCGCTCTGCTGGCAGCGCGCGCTCCTTCCCGGCCACTGTGCTTAGGGCGCGCGCGCGCGCTCTCCCTCCCTCTTAAAGGGGCCGCGCGCGCCGTCCTAAGGAGTCCCCGGCCAATGGCCGGAGGACTTCACCATATATAAGGCACCTCCTCCAAAATGGAGGTGCCCGAGCAATGTTGTTGCACTGTTCACTACTCTGCTTCAGCCCTCAGGTCCCGTTGCCAGTTACCTGCCAGATACCTGCCAGATACCTGCCAGATTCCTGCCAGCTTGCTGTCTTATTCCTGCCTGATATTCTGCTACCTGCCTGCTAGCCTGAGGTCCGACGGTCTGCCTTACTACTCCTGTCAGTCTGTCTAAGGACCAGCTTGCCCGCTCACCTGGGAGCGCACATCAACTACCTGCCTGCTTGCCTGAGGTCCGACGGTCTGCCTTCCAACTCTTGTCAGTCTGTCTATGGACCAGCTTGCCCGCTCACCTGGGAGCGCACATCTGCTACCTGCCTGCTAGCCTACCTGGAGGCTCTGCCGTCACGGCAAGTGACCGGGGCAGTCTCTGGGTGAACGGGCAGATGGTCACGGCAAGTGACCGGGGCAGTCTCTGGGTGAACGGGCAGATGGTCACGGCAAGTGACCGGGGCAGTCTCTGGGTAAAGGGTTGGTACGACCTGTGGCGGCTGATGGTAGACGTGAGCTCCCAGGTGAGCAGGCGAGAGTCTCTGGATAAACGGGTGGTCACAGCATGTGACGGCGGAGCCTCCAGGAAGATCAACAGACAGGCGGAAGATGAGCGCTCCCAGGTGAGCGGGCAGAAGTCTCTGGACAGGCGGGTGGTCACAGCACGTGACGGCAGAGCCTCCAGGTAGGCTAGCAGACAGGCAGCAGATGAGCGCTCCCAGGTGAGCGGGCAGAAGTCTCTGGACAGGCAGGTGGTCACAGCACGTGACGGCAGAGCCTCCAGGTAGGCTAGCAGGCAGGTAGCAGATGTGCGCTCCCAGGTGAGCGGGCAAGCTGGTCCATAGAGAGACTGACAAGAGTTGGAAGGCAGACCGTCGGACCTCAGGCAAGCAGGCAGGTAGTTGATGTGCGCTCCCAGGTGAGCGGGCAAGCTGGTCCTTAGACAGACTGACAGGAGTAGTAAGGCAGACCGTCGGACCTCAGGCTAGCAGGCAGGTAGCAGAATATCAGGCAGGAATAAGACAGCAAGCTGGCAGGAATCTGGCAGGTATCTGGCAGGTAACTGGCAACGGGACCTGAGGGCTGAAGCAAAGTAGTGAACAGTGCAACAACATTGCTCGGGCACCTCCATTTTGGAGGAGGTGCCTTATATATGGTGAAGTCCTCCGGCCATTGGCCGGGGACTCCTTAGGACGGCGCGCGCGGCCCCTTTAAGAGGGAGGGAGAGCGCGCGCGCGCGCCCTAAGCACAGTGGCCGGGAAGGAGCGCGCGCTGCCAGCAGAGCGGGAGGAGGACGCTGGGCACGGAGCAGAGAGGTGAGGGGAACAGCGTCCCTGCCTAGCAGAAGGCAGGGACGCCGGCGCTACAGTCCACATCTGAGGGACTGAGGGCTGGCTGTTGTGCTTAGACGGGGTTGAGAAGGGTGTCCCAGGCAAACTGCCGGTCTGTGAGGAAGATGTGACTCGCCCCCTGGGCCGTGGGGCACTCGGATCCGGGCAGTGGGGCAACGATGGGAGTAGTAGTGGCAACCCGGTTCCGTGGCTCAGGGTGGTCAGGCCAGTGGTAGTCCGTTATGTGCTGATGTTTATGTCCGACTACGCCACCTGTGGATTGCGGTTATTAGGAACCGCCGCTGCATGCAGACCGCTGGGGCTGATGAGGTGTGCAGCTAGGGTAGTGTGACTCCCCACGGGAAGAGTGCGGCCCCAGGGCAGTATAATGGATGTTGGGAGTCATGGTAGTGAGAGTCCCAGTGCTGATAGTGCTGGAGGAGCAAGGAGCACGCAGACATCAGGTTGCAGTCCAGGGTCTTTACTAGAACAGGTAAATTGACCCACAAACAGTCCCAGCTAGGAGGGGACCTGGATGTCTGAGAGCAACGGGGAAATTGGCCCTGGTTAGGGTGAGGGTGTAGGCCTACCGTGCTTTCTGCGCTCCTTCTGGCTATCTCCTCGTTATAGGGTAACAGCCCACGTTTCCGAGCTTTCCGTGTATTCTCGCCTGTATGGCCTGCGACGTGGGTTCCTTTCTGCTCCCAGCCTTGTACGGCTTTACTGGTCCCTTCGGTTGTGGCAGGGCCTCCAGGCTTCTTAGGCCAAGGAATATACAGTCCCCTGCGGACTGGTTATCTTCTGGAGAATGTGGAATCCTCCCAGCCTCAGACACCAAAGTCTGGTAAATTAAGTCCGTTATCTGCCAAGACAGGCTCTCTTCGCCTCTTGTCTCTGGCTTGTGGCTCTCCTCCTGCCACACTTCCTCTTAGGTGCAATACAACTGTCTGTCCCTGCTCTGCTCTGGGACAAGTCTCAGTCCTGAGACAGGCCTTCAAGTTCTCTCTAACCCTGCCCCCAGCACCAGCTTTTATAGGGGCAGCCTGCTCCCCCTACTGGCCTGAGACAGGAGGTACTGCATGCTAATGTTCCCCTGACTAGAGAACCTCCCCCTTGCTCTCAGACACAGCTTTAATACATTTTGTGGCATCCAGGCCAGGGTGACACAGATGCAGGCGGACATGTTAGGTTGCCTTGATCCAAAGGTGGTGCTATCGATGTCGGACAGCGCTGAACATTAGTGTTGAGCCACCCCCGTAGTGTTCGAGTTCGGTTCGTCGAACACCCGTGTGTTCGCCGAACTGTTCGTCAAACTGTTCGTCGAACACCTTCGAACACCGTTAAAACCAATGGCAGGCAAACAAAAACACATAGAAACACATAGAAAACACCTTCAAAGGTGTCCAAAAGCTGACAAACTGCTCAGAAGACACAACTAACACATGGAAAAGTGACAAGTACATATAGTCATGCGAAAAGAAAAGAGGTGGAGGAGTAAAAGGAGGGGGAGACACAGATATAGGCATGTCATGCCCTTCTAAAATCCAAAAAGTGAGAAGCCGACACGTTCAGTCCGCTCCTGCCCGTGCCACCTCCGTGTCGCCGGGTTTGTGCCAGAGCCGCGGTGAACCCTGACGGCCAGCCCCCCTCTCCCAATACTGGTGCCTGTCCGCTGGTGGGTCGAGCGAGCCCCCCTGTGGTGGAGGCAGCTCTAAGCTTTTTAATTTAAATTGTCTCTCTAATTTGAATAAATACACTTTAAATCCATTTACAAGGATCTATTGGAGGGCAAGTCTCATGCCAGCAGCCGCGTAATTCCAGCTCCAGTAGCGTCCACTAAAGCTGCTGCAGTTAAAAAGCTTTTATAAGGATCGAGCTCGGCTGTCCACCGCAAGGCATCCTACTGCCAGTCCCAGCCCCTATGCCTTGGGGTGCCTCCTGATGCTCTTCACTGAGTATCCCGTGGTCCCGAAGCATTTCCTTTGAAAAAATGAAGTGTCCAAACTACAGGTGGTGTAGCTTGCTTAACAGCCGGGATAATCCGCTGACTAGCAGACCCTGCTACTAGGCACAAAGTATTTCCTGGGCTAGATGCAGTTAAAAATTTGTAATTAGATACTCTCGTTGGATGCTGAGAAAGCATTCCATAGAGTCTCCTGGCACGCCATATATGATTCTCTTAAAAAGCTTGGGGTAGGGGTCTAGGGGACCCTTTTATAGCCAAAATCACGGCCCTGTATCGCAATACGTCACCTAGGCTGAAGATAAATGGAACTGTAGCACCCTGAGGGCTCGGTTGCTACAGAGGTATTGCACCTCACCCAGAGGTGTGATATCTCACTCTCAGGTAAGGATGTAGTGTGGATCAGGACCCGACACCTGCATGCATTACACCACATTGCCGTGGGGCAGAGCGACCAATATGCCCCTGAGATGGGCACGACAGTCCCTGTCCCTGGCTGGAGTGGGGGGAGGGAACACTGAGGAAGGGGAACCCTGTAGTGCAGGAGCAGGGAGGAAGCAGTTCCTGGGTGCATTGAGAAGGGAGTATAAAAGGTGGGCACCATCTTAGTTCAGTGCAGAGAAGTCTGAGCAGAAGTGGCAGGGAGCAGGGGCTCTGCATGAGCTCTGCTCCGGAGGCGGGCCTAGTAACAGAGGCCCAGGCCTGGAAGAGGGAGAAGGAAGGAAGAGGAGCGGAGAAGGCTCCAGGAACGAGGAACGAAGGGATCCCAGGGGTGCGGATGGGCGAGTCGCCACCACACGCCCGAATCCACCTGCGTGGAGGGGTCAGGCCAAAGGGGGAGACCGGTCCCCGAAACTATTGGAGGCAGGAAATGACCCTCAGCTAGAAACCGGAGGCTGTGACATTTTATGTGGCGCAGCCCCTCGCTACACCCGCTAGGAAGGCACCACATAGAGTCAGGGAAACTGGCGCCAAGTTTACCAAGAGGAGGCCCGAGGCAGCCGGACAGAAGGCTATACTCCTCCCGTGGGGAGTTATGCTACGCTCTGCTGCACCCACAACACCAGCCTCAGCGGTCTGCCCTGGAGCGGCGGATCACTCTGACCGCAATCCACGGGTGGCGTAGTCGGACATTTAAACATCAAAACCACATAAATAGTTCCGCCACTGGTTTGACCGCCCTGAGCCACGGAACCGGGTTGCCGCCACGGAGACTACAACCACCAGCATCCACCAAAAAGGGTCCGGCTCCGGGTGTCCCAAGGCCCAGGGGGCGCGTCAGAACATTTTCATCACCTTTCACAATCACCAATGGGACAAGGCAGGGATGTTCTCTGTCCCCTCTCTTATACATCCTAGTGACGGAGCACCTGCTCTCATCAATTCGCCATAACCCCAATATTAGGTGGATTGAGGTGGGAGGCACCGAGTACAAGTGCTCTCTATTTGCTGATGATGTCCTAGTATATATCACTCAATCACATATATCCATCCATGCTGTTATGGCTGAAATAGATCACTTTGTTACATGGTCAAATTTTAAAATCAATGCAGCGAAGTCTGAGGCCCTCGATGTCTCCCTCCCCAAATCCATATAGGATTCCATCCAGTCCAACTTTCCCTTTGCCTGGCCCTCACAGGGTATCAAATACTTAGGAATTCCTATTCATAGAGACCTCTCCCATCTATGTTATCTTAATTTTGGACCCTTTATTGAACAACTTCATACAGACCACGGTTGGCAAGTTAGAACTGTAAGATTCACTACGTGAACCACTGGTGTTTTGTAGAAAAGCACATGTACACTGTGTTCCAAATTATTATGCAAAAAGTGTTTAGGAGTGATAAGGGAAGAATTTGTTTGTTTGTCAGTTAAACTCATTGATGGTGATGTGTGTCAGGGCTCTTTATATCACTGTAAGCAATTGCAGACACCTGTGCTAATTAGTTTGGCAGGTGTGTCCAATGAAAGGCAAGACTACTTAAGAAGGCTGTCTCACATTATTAAGCAGCCTACATTTTCTGCCAAAATGGGAAAGAAAAAGGATGTGTCGGCTGCTGAGAAGCAACAAATTGTGGAGTGTTTAGGTCAAGGCATGACTACAATCAACATTGTGCGATGATCAGGATGAAGTGTCTTGGCAATCAAGAAGTATGTAGCTGATTCACAGTACACACGTGTGCGTGCTGATAAGGGCAAATTGAGGACTCTTTCCTACAGGCAATTATGTCAGTTTGAAAGAGCAGCGGCAAAAAAGCCTTGTCATAGCAGCAGACAAGTTTTTGAAGCTGCTTGTGCCTCCAACGTCCCCCGAACAACAAGATGCAGGGTCCTTCAGAGGTTTGCAGCTGTGCATACGCCATCCTGTCGACCTCCTCTATCCACTTCACACAAGCAGAAACGGCTCCAGTGGGCCAAACATTACATGAAGACTGATTTCAAAACTGTTTTGTTCACGGATGAGTGCCGTGCAGCGCTCGATGGTCCAGATGGATGGAGTGGAGGATGGCTGGTTGATGGACACCCCACGCAAACACGGCTACAGCGCCAACAAGGAGGAGGTGGAGTAATGTTTTGGGCTGGAATCATGGGGAGAGAGATTGTCGGCCCCTTTAGGATCCCTGAAGGCGCTAAAGATGAACTCCATAATGTATGTGGATTTTCTCAAACAGCACTTCCTGCCATGGTTCAAGAAGAAGAACCGTGTATTTCACAGCAAGATCATTTTTCTGCATGATAATGCACCATCTCATGCTGCACATAAAACATCTGCATCTCTGGCTGATATGGGCATAAAAGGGGACAAACTTATGGTGTGACCCCCATGCTCCCCTGACCTCTACCCCATTCAGAACCTTTGGAGCATCATTAAAAGGAGTGTCTATGATGGCGGGAGGCAGTTCACATCTAAGCAACAGCTCTGGGAGGGTATTCTGTCCTCATGCAAAACAATTGAAGCAGAAACCATCCAAAACCTGACAAATTCAATGGACGAGAGAGTTCAGAAGCTCCTTTCGAACAAGTGGTCCTATGTGAAAATGTAACATCACCTAGAATAAAGTTTTGAGTTGAAAACTGTTTGATTTCAGTTTCTAACAACCTGCTAATGCTTATAATTTCAAAAATGACCATTTTTTTGGTCTTTATTAAAATGAAAAGGTTGATCGAAAAGTTTGGGGGATCTAAGAGTGTGGCAACCCAGTAGTCATGATTACTTCGAATTCTGACAATATGAGGGTCATGCTGCAGGTAGTGCAGCAAGAAGGCACTTATGTGTCTTGCGCATCTCGGAGCCCCAAAATTATTTTCCGGGCTAGATGCAGCTAAAAATTATTTTTAATTTTAAATCTGGTGGAGCTTATTATATATGGCCTAATAGGATCAGTGCTGCACACTGCTACAAAGCCCAAATTATTTTCCAGTCAAGATACAGATAAACATGATTAGTAATTTGAAAGCTTAAAACGGTTGGTAGGGTGATTTTAACCAATCATCAAGCTTTTACTCTCCCCAGGATGACACAGGGGTAGAAAAGTCGTTTCGGATCCATGATTTGTTCATCTTTATGAACGTGAGTCTGTCTACATTATCAGTGGAGAGCCGCGTGCGCTTATCTGTCAGCACACCACCAGCAGCGCTGAACACACGTTCAGACAGAACGCTGGCTGCGGGGCATGACAAGATCTCCAAGGCGTAAGTGGCTAGCTCCGGCCATTTATCCAGATTGGAAGCCCAAAAAGAGCAAGGGTCCAGTGACACAGTCGTGGCTTCAATGTTTACTTGGAGATACTCCTGTACCATCGTCTCTAGGCGTTGACTATGTGTCAGACTTATTGTCTCCTGTGGCCTTGCAAAGGATGGGCTAAAAAAGTGGTGAAATGATTCCGCAAAATTGATGTTACCAGCAGATACTGTGGTTCTGTTACGGTTTGAGTGCTGAACACTTGACGGTCCCACGGTTGGCAAGTTGGAACTGTGAGATTCACTACGTGCACCACTGGTATTTTGTGGAAAAGCACATGTAAGATTCTGCAACAGTCTCTGCTGATACTCCTGCATGCGTGCATCCCTTTCTATGGCAGGAATAATTTCTGCAAATTTACTTTTGTACCGGGGATCTAACAGTGTGGCAACCCAGTAGTCAGGATTATTTCTAATTCTCACAATTCGAGGGTCATGTTGCAGGTAGTGCAGCAAGAAGGCACTCATGTGTGTTGCGCATCCAGGAGCACCAAGTCCCTGTTGTGTTGGTGGCGAGTAGAGATGAGCGTTGTTCTACTCGAACTGTTCGCCAATCTCAAATTCGAGCTGTTTTGGGCGGTGTTCGAGCCGTTCGGCGAACACGAACAATTTGAGAAAAATTCGGCTGTTCGAGGTTATGTTCGATAACTGTTCGTGCACCAAAATCATAACTGGATTTTTTCTCAGTAATGATGAAAATTAATGTTAATACGCAGTTTGAGTGTACAGCGGGGTGGGGGGAGGGGCAGGGGATGGATCTCTGCAGGAACAATGAAGATCTCCATTTTTTTTTCTCTTTCCCGCATTTACAGTGGGGAGGTGCAATCTGTCAGCCTATCAGCAGCGCACACACGGAGCGAAGTGCTTTTTTTCACACAAGCAAGGGCATGTGTCATTGGCAGTGTATGTCACATGTCCTTGCCCTATAAGACCAAGCCATTTTCCCCGTCGCCACCATTTTCTCACTGCTGCAGCTGCGTGTTAGACGGCACCGCTGTTGCTGTGTGCGCTATACCTTGTTAATTTCAAGCCAATTTTCGCACAAATATACTGATAGCTTGGGAGTAGGGAATAGTTGTGATTGCAGTCCTTTTAAGGACTAGGTTACAGCATTTCCTACGACTTTTATCAGGCAGGTCTGTGCTCTTAAATAGATAGGTTGTGGGAGTAAAGACTAATTGTAATTGCAGTCCTTTTCAGGACTAGGTTACATCAGTTCCTATCAGTTTTTGCCAGGCAGGTCTGTGCCAGTGCTGTGCAAGTTTTTTTCACAGCATTTGGCTGAATCTAGCAAAGCTAATCCATTTTGGCCTATTGCAGAGTGTGTTAGTCAGTGGAGTAGCCTATCTGTGTTGCAAGATATACCACTTGTGTATAGAATACCAATTTTTTTACTGCACCTAGTGAAGTAAAATCTTTGGGCATAGCATCATTCTATTAGTCCATCTATACTGACCTCCATCAGGTTGCAAACTGAATATAATTTTTTTCTGCATCTAGCTCTGAAAAAATATTTGGCCTTCTAGCAGTGTGTCGGACTTTCTCTATTAGTCCATCTATCCTGACCTCCATCAGGTTGCAAATTCAAAATAATTTTTATCTGCATCTACAGTACCTCTGAAAAAATATTTGGGCTTCTAGCTGTGTGTGGGACTTGTTGTATTAGTCCATCTATACTGACCTCCATCAGGTTGCAAACTGAATATATTTTTTTTCTGCATCTACCTCTGAAAAAATATTGGGCTTCTAGCTGTGTGTGGGTCTTGTTCTATTAATCCATCTATACAGACCTCCATCAGGTTGCAAACTGAATATAATTTTTTTCTGCATCTAGCTCTGAAAAAATATTTGGCCTTCTAGTAGTGTGTGGGACTTTCTCTGTTACTCCATCTATACTGACCTCCATCAGGTTGCAAACTGAATATATTTTTTTCTGCATCTACCTCTGAAAAAATATTGGGCTTCTAGCTGTGTGTGGGTCTTGTTCTATTAATCCATCTATACTGACCTCCATCAGGTTGCAAACTGAATATAATTTTTTTCTGCATCTAGCTCTGAAAAAATATTTGGCCTTCTAGTAGTGTGTCGGACTTTCTCTATTAGTCCATCTATACTGACCTCCATCAGGTTGCAAATTAAAAATAATTTTTATCTGCATCTACAGTACCTCTGAAAAAATATTTGGGCTTCTAGCTGTGTGTGGGACTTGTTGTATTAGTCCATCTATACTGACCTCCATCAGGTTGCAAACTGAATATATTTTTTTCTGCATCTACCTCTGAAAAAATATTGGGCTTCTAGCTGTGTGTGGGACTTGTTGTATTAGTCCATCTATACTGACCTCCATCAGGTTGCAAACTGAATATATTTTTTTCTGCATCTACCTCTGAAAAAATATTGGGCTTCTAGCTGTGTGTGGGTCTTGTTCTATTAATCCATCTATACAGACCTCCATCAGGTTGCAAACTGAATATAATTTTTTTCTGCATCTAGCTCTGAAAAAATATTTGGCCTTCTAGCAGTGTGTGGGACTTGTTCTATTAGTCCACCTATACTGACCTCCATCAGGTTGCAAATTCAAAATAATTTTTTGTATGCATCTAGGTCTGAAAAAATATTTGGCCTTCTAGCAGTGTGTGGGACTTTCTCTATTAGTCCATCTATACTGACCTCCATCAGGTTGCAAACTGAATCTAATTTTTTTCTGCATCTAGCTCTGAAAAAATATTTGGCCTTCTAGCAGTGTGTCGGACTTTCTCTATTAGTCCATCTATACTGACCTCCATCAGGTTGCAAATTAAAAATAATTTTTATCTGCATCTACAGTACCTCTGAAAAAATATTTGGGCTTCTAGCTGTGTGTGGGACTTGTTGTATTAGTCCATCTATACTGACCTCCATCAGGTTGCAAACTGAATATATTTTTTTCTGCATCTACCTCTGAAAAAATATTGGGCTTCTAGCTGTGTGTGGGTCTTGTTCTATTAATCCATCTATACAGACCTCCATCAGGTTGCAAACTGAATATAATTTTTTTCTGCATCTACCTCTGAAAAAATATTGGGCTTCTAGCTGTGTGTGGGACTTGTTGTATTAGTCCATCTATACTGACCTCCATCAGGTTGCAAACTGAATATATTTTTTTCTGCATCTACCTCTGAAAAAATATTGGGCTTCTAGCTGTGTGTGGGACTTGTTGTATTAGTCCATCTATACTGACCTCCATCAGGTTGCAAATTGAATATAATTTTTTTCTGCATCTAACCCAGCCAATAATTTTGGCCTAATACCACAGTTTGGCCACTCAGCTCTGCTCGGTTACCATCCATTGTTTTTTTGTGCAAACAACTCCAGAGTTGTGAATTAGTTAACCACCAAAATGAGTGGAAAAAGGCCTGCTGCTGGTGGAAAGGGGAATAGGCGTGTTGGGAAGTGGAAAAAAGGTTGTGTCCGTGGGGTAGGTGTTAAAGCAACAGTAACATCTGCAGAAGAAAGACCATCTTCCAGCCAAACTAAAATGTCTACTTCTTTTAGCGGACAATGTGATAAGATCCCTTTCTTACGGCCACGCCAATCGCTACAAATTCCAGATGAGGCACAAAAACAGCAGGTGCTTCAACGGATATCAAGTGCTCCTTTAAGTGGGCTCTCCTCCACATCAACTTCAACAGCACAAATACTCCAGTCCTCAAAGGTGTCACCCAAATCGCACTTGCTTCCTCACAGCTCCCAAATCTCCAGCTGCCCGTCTGAGTATGAGGTAGAACAGATGGTTGAGTCTGCAGAGCTGTTTACTCATACTATAGCCTGGGAATCAGAGGTCGACTCCAGCGCTTCTGTGAATCCAGACGAGGAAATGATCTGCACTGATGCCCAGAATCTTTATGAGTCGGATCCAGGACCAGACGCAGAAGGTTCTGACCATAATGTAGACCCTCATTCCCAAACTGTAACTCCTATTGGTGGAGACAAAGAGGAAGACGATGATAAGACTCAAATACCTGATTGGAGCGACAACTTTAGTTTTTTGTCAGGGCAGGAACAGGTTGGCTCTGAGGACGACGGGTGTGATAACACACAGGGTGATGATGATGAGGTTGGAGATCCCACTTACTGTCAACCCACAGTCAGCCAAGAGATGAGGTCAGCAGAGGAGGTGGAGGAAGATGCTAGTGACGACGAGGTCAGGTTGCGCCTTCCTGGACAGAGACGTAGTACTGGAAGCACGTCAACAACTGCATCCTCAAACACAACTCTGCCTCTCACCACAAGTCGTGGTGGCTCTTCAGGTCGCATGGGTGCTAAGCCTTGCATAGACTGGGCATTTTTTCAGATCGATAAAGATGACCCAACTCGTGTTATCTGTAACATTTGTCAGCAAAAGCTAAGTAGAGGCCAAAAAATACATAGTTTGAGTACTTCATGCATGAACCGGCACATGGACATGAAGCATAAGTTGCAGTGGGAAGCTCAGTGTGCTACAATGCGGCCTAGCCGGCCGGGCCAACCACCGTCTGCCATATCTTGTGCATCCGCGGCCTCTTCATCCTCTGTGACTGGGGGGACAGCAGTCACACCTGTTTTGGGGCGCAGACCTGCCACCTCTTTACCCGCAACAGCCAGCGTGATTGGCAGGTCATCATTTTCTTTGGAGGTGGTAACACCAGCTGGTGTTGAGCGCTGTCCGACATCGATAGCACCACCTTTGGATCAAGGCAACCTAACATGTCCGCCTGCATCTTCCTCACAGACCGGCAGTTTGCCGGGGACACCCTTATCAACCCCGTCTAAGCACAATAGCCAGCCCTCGGTCCCTCAGATGTGGACAAGTAAAAGACCATTTCCTCCTAGCCATGAGAAAGCTAAGAGGTTGAATTTCACCATCTGCAAGCTCTTGGCTACAGAAATGCTGCCTTTCCGCCTGGTGGACACAGAGGATTTTCGAGACCTTATGTCCATCGCAGTGCCCCAGTACCAGATGCCCAGTCGGCACTACTTCTCAAAGAAAGGTATGCCTGCGCTCCACCAGCATGTCGCACACAACATCACCGCTTCTTTGAGAAACTCTGTGTGTGACAGGGTGCATTTCACCACAGACACTTGGACGAGTAGGCATGGACAGGGGCGTTACATGTCGCTGACTGGGCACTGGGTAACTATGGTGACAGCAGGACAAGGGGCTGCTGTCCAAGTCTTGCCGTCCCCACGAGTTGTGCGTCAATCCTCTTTATGTCAAAGTTCCTCCACTGCTTCTGCCTCCTCAACCTCCTCTCGGTCTTCCACCTGCACCCAAAGCCTGTCTGGTCATGACACAAGCTTTCTAACTGCGCAGAAGGGATCCTGCACACCTCCTTACTATGCTGGCAGTAGGGCTCAACGTCATCAGGCGGTTTTTACATTGAAATGTCTGGGAAATGTGAGTCACACAGCTGAGGAGTTGTGGTCAGCTCTGGAGAACCAATTTCATGAATGGTTGTCTCCACTGGACCTGAAACCAGGGAAGGCCGTGTGCGACAATGCTGCAAACCTGGGTGCGGCCCTTCGCCGGGGCAATGTCACACACTTGCCTTGTATGGCTCACGTGTTGAACCTGGTTGTCCAGCAATTTTTAGCCCACTATCCCAGACTAGATGGCCTTCTGCAGAGGGCACGGTCGCTGTGTGCTCACTTCCGCCGTTCGCATCCCGCAGCTCAGCGACTTACATCTCTACAGAAGTCGTTGGGCCTGCCACTTCACCGGCTAAAATGCGATGTGCCTACCCGGTGGAATTCAACTCTGCACATGTTGCAGCGACTGTGGCAGCACCGACAAGCCCTGGTGCAATACGTTCTGACGTATAGCCTGGGCCAACGAGATTCAGAGGTGGGGCAAATCACGCTGGAGGAGTGGTCTCAGATCAGGGACCTATGCACCCTTCTGCACAGTTTTGAAATGGCGACGAAGATGTTTAGTGCTGACGATGCCATTATCAGCATGACTATTCCGGTGATTTACATGCTGGAGCACATGTTAAACAGAATTCGGAGTCAGGTGGTGGCACAAGAGGAGGTGGAGGAAGTAGAGGAGGAGGAGTTGTATGCGGAAGGGCTAACATCTGCAAGGTCCAGAAGGTCGGCAGCACCAAGGCTGCAGGCATGTGAGGGTGGGGGAGATGGTTTTACCAGGGCGCATGGTAGCAGCCAAACTAGTGAGGAAGGTGCAGGAGCCCAGGAAGAAGTGGAGGACGAACAGATGGAAGACTCATCAGATGAGGGAGACCTTGATCACATTTCTGTTGTGCGAGGTTGGGGGGAGAGGACAGAGGAAGGAAGCATGATTGTTACCTCGCCACCAACACAACAGGGACTTGGTGCTCCTGGATGCGCAACACACATGAGTGCCTTCTTGCTGCACTACCTGCAACATGACCCTCGAATTGTGAGAATTAGAAATAATCCTGACTACTGGGTTGCCACACTGTTAGATCCCCGGTACAAAAGTAAATTTGCAGAAATTATTCCTGCCATAGAAAGGGATGCACGCATGCAGGAGTATCAGCAGAGACTGTTGCAGAATCTTACATGTGCTTTTCCACAAAATACCAGTGGTGCACGTAGTGAATCTCACAGTTCCAACTTGCCAACCGTGGGACCGTCAAGTGTTCAGCACTCAAACCGTAACAGAACCACAGTATCTGCTGGTAACATCAATTTTGCGGAATCATTTCACCACTTTTTTAGCCCATCCTTTGCAAGGCCACAGGAGACAATAAGTCTGACACATAGTCAATGCCTAGAGACGATGGTACAGGAGTATCTCCAAGTAAACATTGAAGCCACGACTGTGTCACTGGACCCTTGCTCTTTTTGGGCTTCCAATCTGGATAAATGGCCGGAGCTAGCCACTTACGCCTTGGAGATCTTGTCATGCCCCGCAGCCAGCGTTCTGTCTGAACGTGTGTTCAGCGCTGCTGGTGGTGTGCTGACAGATAAGCGCACGCGGCTCTCCACTGATAATGTAGACAGACTCACGTTCATAAAGATGAACAAATCATGGATCCGAAACGACTTTTCTACCCCTGTGTCATCCTGGGGAGAGTAAAAGCTTGATGATTGGTTAAAATCACCCTACCAACCGTTTTAAGCTTTCAAATTACTAATCATGTTTATCTGTATCTTGACTGGAAAATAATTTGGGCTTTGTAGCAGTGTGCAGCACTGATCCTATTAGGCCATATATAATAAGCTCCACCAGATTTAAAATTAAAAATAATTTTTAGCTGCATCTAGCCCGGAAAATAATTTTGGGGCTCCGAGATGCGCAAGACACATAAGTGCCTTCTTGCTGCACTACCTGCAGCATGACCCTCATATTGTCAGAATTCGAAGTAATCATGACTACTGGGTTGCCACACTCTTAGATCCCCCAAACTTTTCGATCAACCTTTTCATTTTAATAAAGACCAAAAAAATGGTCATTTTTGAAATTATAAGCATTAGCAGGTTGTTAGAAACTGAAATCAAACAGTTTTCAACTCAAAACTTTATTCTAGGTGATGTTACATTTTCACATAGGACCCCTTGTTCGAAAGGAGCTTCTGAACTCTCTCGTCCATTGAATTTGTCAGGTTTTGGATGGTTTCTGCTTCAATTGTTTTGCATGAGGACAGAATACCCTCCCAGAGCTGTTGCTTAGATGTGAACTGCCTCCCGCCATCATAGACACTACTTTTAATGATGCTCCAAAGGTTCTGAATGGGGTAGAGGTCAGGGGAGCATGGGGGTCACACCATAAGTTTGTCCCCTTTTATGCCCATATCAGCCAGAGATGCAGATGTTTTATGTGCAGCATGAGATGGTGCATTATCATGCAGAAAAATGATCTTGCTGTGAAATACACGGTTCTTCTTCTTGAACCATGGCAGGAAGTGCTGTTTGAGAAAATCCACATACATTATGGAGTTCATCTTTAGCGCCTTCAGGGATCCTAAAGGGGCCGACAATCTCTCTCCCCATGATTCCAGCCCAAAACATTACTCCACCTCCTCCTTGTTGGCGCTGTAGCCGTGTTTGCGTGGGGTGTCCATCAACCAGCCATCCTCCACTCCATCCATCTGGACCATCGAGCGCTGCACGGCACTCATCCGTGAACAAAACAGTTTTGAAATCAGTCTTCATGTAATGTTTGGCCCACTGGAGCCGTTTCTGCTTGTGTGAAGTGGATAGAGGAGGTCGACAGGATGGCGTATGCACAGCTGCAAACCTCTGAAGGACCCTGCATCTTGTTGTTCGGGGGACGTTGGAGGCACAAGCAGCTTCAAAAACTTGTCTGCTGCTATGACAAGGCTTTTTTGCCGCTGCTCTTTCAACCTGACGTAATTGCCTGTAGGAAAGAGTCCTCAATTTGCCCTTATCAGCACGCACACGTGTGTACTGTGAATCAGCTACATACTTCTTGATTGCCAAGACACTTCATCCTGATCATCGCACAATGTTGATTGTAGTCATGCCTTGACCTAAACACTCCACAATTTGTTGCTTCTCAGCAGCCGACACATCCTTTTTCTTTCCCATTTTGGCAGAAAATGTAGGCTGCTTAATAATGTGAGAGAGCC
This sequence comes from Phyllobates terribilis, assembly GCF_046119375.1. NCBI lineage: Eukaryota > Metazoa > Chordata > Amphibia > Anura > Dendrobatidae > Phyllobates > Phyllobates terribilis. Next base: position 151,294,048 of record NW_027362768.1, read on the forward strand.
TTCTTAAGTAGTCTTGCCTTTCATTGGACACACCTGCCAAACTAATTAGCACAGGTGTCTGCAATTGCTTACAGTGATATAAAGAGCCCTGACACACATCACCATCAATGAGTTTAACTGACAAACAAACAAATTCTTCCCTTATCACTCCTAAACACTTTTTGCATAATAATTTGGAACGCAGTGTACATGTGCTTTTCCACAAAACACCAGTGGTTCACGTAGTGAATCTTACAGTTCTAACTTGCCAATTGTGGTCTGTATGGAATTGTTCAATAAAGGGCCCAAAATTAAGATAACATAGATGGGAGAGGTCTCTATGAATAGGAATTCCTAAGTATTTGATACCCTGTGAGGGCCAGGCAAAGGGAAAGTTGGACTGGATGGAATCCTATATGGATTTGGGGAGGGAGACATCGAGGGCCTCAGACTTCGCTGCATTGATTTTAAAATTTTACCATGTAACAAAGTGATCTATTTCAGCCATAACAGCATGGATGGATATATGTGATTGAGTGATATATACTAGGACATCATCAGCAAATAGAGAGCACTTGTACTCGGTGCCTCCCACCTCAATCCACCTAATATTGGGGTTATGGCGAATTGATGAGAGCAGGTGCTCCGTTACTAGGATGTATAAGAGAGGGGACAGAGGACATCCCTGCCTTGTCCCATTGGTGATTGTGAAAGGTGATGAAAATGTTCTGACGCACCCCCTGGGCCTTGGGACACCCGGAGCCGGACCCTTTTTGGTGGATGCTGGTGGTTGTAGTCTTCGTGGCGGCGACCCGGTTCCGTGGCTCAGGGCGATCAAACCAGTGGCGGAACTATTTATGTGGTTTTGATGTTTAAATGTCCGACTACGCCACCCGTGGATTGCGGTCAGAGTGAACCGCCGCTACAGGGCAGACCGCTGAGGCTGGTGTTGTGGGTGCAGCAGAGCGTAGCATAACTCCCCACGGGAGGAGTATAGCCTCAGGGCAGTGTATGCGGAGGATGGGGGTGATGGTGCAGGGCAGCAGCAGTAACGACACGGAGTCAGTGATGCAGTCCAGGGCCTTTACTCACAGTTCTTATTATCCAGACCACGTCTGCAGGTAACGGCTGCCCACGTCGTACTGTGCTCACCAGGTGAGGGGCTCAGACAACTCCCATATAACTTTGGAGCACTTCACAGGACCCCCTTTGTGTGTCCTTTGTCTGGCCTTTCTTACCAACACTTCTGTCCGGCTGCCTCGGGCCTCCTCTTGGTAAACTTGGCGCCAGTTTCCCTGACCCTATGTGGTGCCTTCCTAGCGGGTGTAGCGAGGGGCTGCGCCACATAAAATGTCAGAGCCTCCAGTTTCTAGCTGAGGGTCATTTCCTGCCTCCACTAGTTCGGGGACCGGTCTCCCCCTTTGGCCTGACCCCTCCACGCAGGTGGATTCGGGCGTGCGGTGGCGACTCGCCCGTCCGCACCCCTGGGATCCCTTCATTCCTCGTTCCTGGAGCCTTCTCCGCTCCTCTTCCTTCCTTCTCCCTCTTCCAGGCCTGGGCCTCTGTTACTAGGCCCGCCTCCGGAGCAGAGCTCATGCAGAGCCCCTGCTCCCTGCCACTTCTGCTCAGACTTCTCTGCACTGAACTAAGATGGTGCCCACCTTTTATACTCCCTTCTCCATGCACCCAGGTTCTGCTTCCTCCCTGCTCCTGCACTACAGGGTTCCCCTTCCTCAGTGTTCCCTCCCCCCACTCCAGCCAGGGACAGGGACTGTCGTGCCCATCTCAGGGGCATATTGGTCGCCCTGCCCCACGGCAATGTGGTGTAATGCATGCAGGTGTCGGGTCCTGATCCACACTCCATCCTTACCTGAGAGTGAGATATGACACCTCTGGGTGAGGTGCAATACGTCTGTAGCAACCGAGCCCTCAGGGTGCTACAGTTACATTTATCTTCAGCCTAGGTGACGTATTGCGATACAGGGCCGTGATTTTGGCTATAAAAGGGTCCCCTAGACCCCTACCCCAAGCTTTTTAAGAGAATCATATATGGCGTGCCAGGAGACTCTATGGAATGCTTTCTCAGCATCCAACGAGAGTATCTAATTACAAATTTTTAACTGCATCTAGCCCAGGAAATACTTTGTGCCTAGTAGCAGTGTCTGCAAGTCAGCGGATTATCCCGGCTGTTAAGCAAGCTACACCACCTGTAGTTTAGACACTTAATTTTTTCAAAGGAAATGCTTCGGGACCATGGGATACTTAGTGAAGAGCATCAGGAGGCACCCCAAGGCATAGGGGCTGGGACTGGCAGTAGGATGCCTTGCGGTGGACAGCCGAGCTCGATCCTTATAAAAGCTTTTTAACTGCAGCAGCTTTAGTGGACGCTACTGGAGCTGGAATTACGCGGCTGCTGGCATGAGACTTGCCCTCCAATAGATCCTTGTAAATGGATTTAAAGTGTATTCATTCAAATTAGAGAGACAATTTAAATTAAAAAGCTTAGAGCTGCCTCCACCACAGGGGGGCTCGCTCGACCCACCAGCGGACAGGCACCAGTATTGGGAGAGGGGGGCTGGCCGTCAGGGTTCACCGTGGCTCTGGCACAAACCCGGCGACACGGAGGTGGCACGGGCAGGAGCGGACTGGCCATGTCGGCTTCTCACTTTTTGGATTTTAGAAGGGCATGACATGCCTATATCTGTGTCTCCCCCTCCTTTTACTCCTCCACCTCTTTTATTTTCGCATGACTATATGTACTTGTCACTTTTCCATGTGTTAGTTATGTCTTCTGAGCAGTTTGTCAGCTTTTGGACACCTTTGAAGGTGTTTTCTATGTGTTTCTATGTGTTTTTGTTTGCCTGCCATTGGTTTTAACGGTGTTCGAAGGTGTTCGGCGAACAGTTCGGCGAACACACGGGTGTTTGACGAACCGAACCGAACTCGAACACTACGGGGGTGGCTCAACACTAGTGGTGAGGTAATAATCATGCTTCCTTCCTCTGTCCTCTCCCCCCAACCTCGCACAACAGAAATGTGATCAAGGTCTCCCTCATCTGATGAGTCTTCCATCAGTTCGTCCTCCACTTCTTCCTGGGCTCCTGCACCTTCCTCACTAGTTTGGCTGCTACCATGCGCCCTGGTAAAACCATCTCCCCCACCCTCACATGCCTGCCGCCTTGGTGCTGCCGACCGTCTGGACCTTGCAGATGTTAGCCCTTCCGCATACAACTCCTCCTCCTCTACTTCCTCCACCTCCTCTTGTGCCACCACCTGACTCCGAATTCTGTTTAACATGTGCTCCAGCATGTAAATCACCGGAATAGTCATGCTGATAATGGCATCGTCAGCACTAAACATCTTTGTCGCCATTTCAAAACTGTGCAGAAGGGTGCATAGGTCCCTGATCTGAGACCACTCCTCCAGTGTGATTTGCCCCACCTCTGGATCTCGTTGGCCCAGGCTATACGTCAGAACGTATTGCACCAGGGCTTGTCGGTGCTGCCACAGTCGCTGCAACATGTGCAGAGTTGAATTCCACCGGGTAGGCACATCGCATTTTAGCCGGTGAAGTGGTAGGCCCAATGACTTCTGTAGAGATGTAAGTCGCTGAGCTGCGGGATGCGAACGGCGAAAGTGAGCACACAGCGACCGTGCCCTCTGCAGAAGGCCATCTAGTCTGGGATAGTGGGCTAAAAATTGCTGGACAACCAGGTTCAACACGTGAGCCATACAAGGCATGTGTGTGACATTGCCCCGGCGAAGGGCCGCACCCAGGTTTGCAGCATTGTCGCACACGGCCTTCTCTGGTTTCAGGTCCAGTGGAGACAACCATTCATGAAATTGGTTCTCCAGAGCTGACCACAACTCCTCAGCTGTGTGACTCACATTTCCCAGACATTTCAATGTAAAAACCGCCTGATGACGTTGAGCCCTACTGCCAGCATAGTAAGGAGGTGTGCAGGATCCCTTCTGCGCAGTTAGAAAGCTTGTGGCATGACCAGACAGGCTTTGGGTGCAGGTGGAAGACCGAGAGGAGGTTGAGGAGGCAGAAGCAGTGGAGGAACTTTGACATAAAGAGGATTGACGCACAACTCGTGGGGACGGCAAGACTTGGACAGCAGCCCCTTGTCCTGCTGTCACCATAGTTACCCAGTGCCCAGTCAGCGACATGTAACGCCCCTGTCCATGCCTACTCGTCCAAGTGTCTGTGGTGAAATGCACCCTGTCACACACAGAGTTTCTCAAAGAAGCGGTGATGTTGTGTGCGACATGCTAGTGGAGCGCAGGCACACCTTTCTTTGAGAAGTAGTGCCGACTGGGCATCTGGTACTGGGGCACTGCGACGGACATAAGGTCTCGAAAATCCTCTGTGTCCACCAGGCGGAAAGGCAGCATTTCTGTAGCCAAGAACTTGCAGATGGTGAAATTCAACCTCTTAGCTTTCTCATGGCTAGGAGGAAATGGTCTTTTACTTGTCCACATCTGAGGGACCGAGGGCTGGCTATTGTGCTTAGACGGGGTTGATAAGGGTGTCCCCGGCAAACTGCCGGTCTGTGAGGAAGATGCAGGCGGACATGTTAGGTTGCCTTGATCCAAAGGTGGTGCTATCGATGTCGGACAGCGCTCAACACCAGCTGTTGTTACCACCTCCAAAGAAAATGATGACCTGCCAATCACGATGGCTGTTGCGGGTAAAGAGGTGGCAGGTCTGCGCCCCAAAACAGGTGTGACTGCTGTCCCCCCAGTCACAGAGGATGAAGAGGCCGCGGATGCACAAGATATGGCAGACGGTGGTTGGCCCGGCCGGCTAGGCCGCATTGTAGCACACTGAGCTTCCCACTGCAACTTATGCTTCATGTCCATGTGCCGGTTCATGCATGAAGTACTCAAACTATGTATTTTTTGGCCTCTACTTAGCTTTTGCTGACAAATGTTACAGATAACACGAGTTGGGTCATCTTTATCGATCTGAAAAAATGCCCAGGCTATGCAAGGCTTAGCACCCATGCGACCTGAAGAGCCACCACGACTTGTGGTGAGAGGCAGAGTTGTGTTTGAGGATGCAGTTGTTGACGTGCTTCCAGTACTACGTCTCTGTCCAGGAAGGCGCAACCTGACCTCGTTGTCACTAGCATCTTCCTCCACCTCCTCTGCTGACCTCATTTCTTGGCTGACTGTGGGTTGACAGTAAGTGGGATCTCCAACCTCATCATCATCACCCTGTGCGTTATCACACCCGTCGTCCTCAGAGCCAACCTGTTCCTGCCCTGACAAAAAACTAAAGTTGTCGCTCCAATCAGGTATTTGAGTCTTATCATCGTCTTCCTCATTGTCTCCACCAACAGGAGTTACAGTTTGGGAATGAGGGTCTACATTATGGTCAGAACTTTCTGCGTCTGGTCCTGGATCCGACTCATAAAGATTCTGGGCATCAGTGCAGATCATTTCCTCGTCTGGATTCACAGAAGCGCTGGAGTCGACCTCTGATTCCCAGGCTATAGTATGAGTAAACAGCTCTGCAGACTCAACCATCTGTTCTACATCATACTCAGACGGGCAGCTGGAGATTTGGGAGCTGTGAGGAAGCAAGTGCGATTGGGGTGACACCTTTGAGGACTGGAGTATTTGTGATGTTGAAGTTGATGTGGAGGAGAGCCCACTTAAAGGAGCACTTGATATCCGTTGAAGCACCTGCTGTTTTTGTGCCTCATCTGGAATTTGTAGCGATTGGCGTGGCCGTAAGAAAGGGATCTTATCACATTGTCCGCTAAAAGAAGTAGACATTTTAGTTTGGCTGGAAGATGGTCTTTCTTCTGCAGATGTTACTGTTGCTTTAACACCTACCCCACGGACACAATCTTTTTTCCCCTTCCCAACACGCCTATTCCCCTTTCCACCAGCAGCAGGCCTTTTTCCACTCATTTTGGTGGTTAACTGATTAACAACTCTGGAGTTGTTTGCACAAAAAAACAATGGATGGGAACCGAGCAGAGCTGAGTGGCCAAACTGTGGTATTAGGCCAAAACTATTGGCTGGGTTAGATGCAGAAAAAAATTATATTCAATTTGCAACCTGATGGAGGTCAGTATAGATGGACTAATAGAGAAAGTCCCACAAACTGCTAGAAGGCCAAATATTTTTTCAGAGCTAGATGCAGAAAAAAATATATTCAGTTTGCAACCTGATGGAGGTCTGTATAGATGGATTAATAGAACAAGTCCCACACACAGCTAGAAGCCCAATATTTTTTCAGAGGTAGATGCAGAAAAAAATATATTCAGTTTGCAACCTGATGGAGGTCAGTATAGATGGACTAATACAACAAGTCCCACACACAGCTAGAAGCCCAATATTTTTTCAGAGGTAGATGCAAAAAAAAATATATTCAGTTTGCAACCTGATGGAGGTCTGTATAGATGGATTAATAGAACAAGTCCCACACACAGCTAGAAGCCCAATATTTTTTCAGAGGTAGATGCAGAAAAAAATATATTCAGTTTGCAACCTGATGGAGGTCTGTATAGATGGATCAATAGAACAAGTCCCACACACAGCTAGAAGCCCAATATTTTTTCAGAGGTAGATGCAGAAAAAAATATATTCAGTTTGCAACCTGATGGAGGTCTGTATAGATGGATTAATAGAACAAGTCCCACACACAGCTAGAAGCCCAATATTTTTTCAGAGGTAGATGCAGAAAAAAATATATTCAGTTTGCAACCTGATGGAGGTCAGTATAGATGGACTAATACAACAAGTCCCACACACAGCTAGAAGCCCAATATTTTTTCAGAGGTAGATGCAGAAAAAAATATATTCAGTTTGCAACCTGATGGAGGTCTGTATAGATGGACTAATACAACAAGTCCCACACACAGCTAGAAGCCCAATATTTTTTCAGAGGTAGATGCAGAAAAAATATATTCAGTTTGGAACCTGATGGAGGTCAGTATAGATGGACTAATACAACAAGTCCCACACACAGCTAGAAGCCCAATATTTTTTCAGAGGTAGATGCAGAAAAAAATATATTCAGTTTGCAACCTGATGGAGGTCTGTATAGATGGATTAATAGAACAAGTCCCACACACAGCTAGAAGCCCAATATTTTTTCAGAGGTAGATGAAGAAAAAAATATATGCAGTTTGCAACCTGATGGAGGTCAGTATAGATGGACTCATACAACAAGTCCCACACACAGCTAGAAGCCCAATATTTTTTCAGAGCTAGATGCAGAAAAAAATTATATTCAATTTGCAACCTGATGGAGGTCAGTATAGATGGACTAATAGAATGATGCTATGCCCAAAAGATTTTACTTCACTAGGTGCAGTAAAAAAATTGGTATTCTATACACAGGTGGTATATCTTGCAACACAGATAGGCTACTCCACTGACTAACACACTCTGCAATAGGCTAAAAAGGATTAGCTTTGCTAGATTCAGCCAAATGCTGTGAAAAAAACTTGCACAGCACTGGCACAGACCTGCCTGGCAAAAACTGATAGGTACTGATGTAACCTAGTCCTGAAAAGGACTCCAATTACAATTAGTCTTTACTCCCACAATCTATCTATTTAAGAGCACAGACCTGCCTGATAAAAGTCGTAGGAAATGCTGTAACCTAGTCCTTAAAAGGACTGCAATCACAACTATTCCCTACTCCCAAGCTATCTGTAGATTTGTGCAAAAATTGGCTTGAAATTAACAAGGTATAGCGCACACAGCAACAGCGGTGCCGTCTAACACGCAGCTGCAGCAGTGAGAAAATGGTGGCGACGGGGAAAATGGCTGGGTCTTATAGGGCAAGGACATGTGACATACACTGCCAATGACACATGCCCTTGCTTGTGTGAAAAAAAGCACTTCGCTCCGTGTGTGCGCTGCTGATAGGCTGACAGATTGCACCTCCCCACTGTAAATGCGGGAAAGAGAAAAAAAAAATGGAGATCTTCATTGTTCCTGCAGAGATCCATCCCCTGCCCCTCCCCGCACCCCGCTGTACACTCAAACTGCGTATTAACATTAATTTTCATCATTACTGAGAAAAAATCCAGTTATGATTTTGGTGCACGAACAGTTATCGAACATAACCTCGAACAGCCGAATTTTTCTCAAATTGTTCGTGTTCGCCGAACGGCTCGAACACCGCCCAAAACAGCTCGAATTTGAGATTGGCGAACAGTTCGAGTAGAACAACGCTCATCTCTACTGAACATCAGCTGGTGTTACCACCTCCAAAGAAAATGATGACCTGCCAATCATGCAGGCTGTTGCGGGTAAAGAGGTGGCAGGTCTGCGTCCCAAAACAGGTGTGACTGCTGTCCCCCCAGTCACAGAGGATGAAGAGGCTGCGGATGCACAAGATGTGGCAGACGGCGGTTGGCCCGGCCGGCTAGGCCGCATTGTAGCACAGTGAGCTTCCCACTGCAACTTTTGCTTCATGTCCATGTGCCGGTTCATGCATGAAGTACTCAAACTATGTATTTTTTGGCCTCTACTTAGCTTTTGCTGACAAATGTTACAGATAACACGAGTTGGGTCATCTTTATCGATCTGAAAAAATGCCCAGGCTATGCAAGGCTTAGCACCCATGCGACCTGAAGAGCCACCACGACTTGTGGTCAGAGGCAGAGTTGTGTTTGAGGATGCAGTTGTTGACATGCTTCCAGTACTACGTCTCTGTCCAGGAAGGCGCAACCTGACCTCGTCGTCAATAGCATCCTCCTCCACCTTCTCTGCAGACCTCATCTCTTGGCTGACTGTGGGTTGACAGTAAGTGGGATCTCCAACCGCATCATCATCACACTGTGTGTTATCACACCCGTCGTCCTCAGAGCCAACCTGTTCCTGCCCTGACAAAAAACTAAAGTTGTCGCTCCAATCAGGTATTTGAGTCTCATCATCGTCTTCCTCATTGTCTCCACCAACAGGAGTTACAGTTTGGGAATGAGGGTCTACATTATGGTCAGAACCTTCTTCGTCTGGTCCTGGATCCGACTCATAAAGATTCTGGGCATCAGTGCAGATCATTTCCTCGTCTGGATTCACAGAAGCGCTGGAGTCGACCTCTGATTCCCAGGCTATAGTATGAGTAAACAGCTCTGCAGACTCAACCATCTGTTCTACCTCATACTCAGACGGGCAGCTGGAGATTTGGGAGCTGTGAGGAAGCAAGTGCGATTGGGGTGACACCTTTGAGGACTGGAGTATTTGTGATGTTGAAGTTGATGTGGAGGAGAGCCCACTTAAAGGAGCACTTGATATCCGTTGAAGCACCTGCTGTTTTTGTGCCTCATCTGGAATTTGTAGCGATTGGCGTGGCCGTAAGAAAGGGATCTTATCACATTGTCCGCTAAAAGAAGTAGACATTTTAGTTTGGCTGCAAGATGGTCTTTCTTCTGCAGATGTTACTGTTGCTTTAACACCTACCCCACGGACACAACCTTTTTTCCCCTTCCCAACACGCCTATTCCCCTTTCCACCAGCAGCAGGCCTTTTTCCACTCATTTTGGTGGTTAACTAATTAACAACTCTGGAGTTGTTTGCACAAAAAAACAATGGATGGGAACCGAGCAGAGCTGAGTGGCCAAACTGTGGTATTAGGCCAAAACTATTGGCTGGGTTAGATGCAGAAAAAAATTATATTCAATTTGCAACCTGATGGAGGTCAGTATAGATGGACTAATAGAGAAAGTCCCACACACTGCTAGAAGGCCAAATATTTTTTCAGAGCTAGATGCAGAAAAAAATATATTCAGTTTGCAACCTGATGGAGGTCTGTATAGATGGATTAATAGAACAAGTCCCACACACAGCTAGAAGCCCAATATTTTTTCAGAGGTAGATGCAGAAAAAAATATATTCAGTTTGCAACCTGATGGAGGTCAGTATAGATGGACTAATACAACAAGTCCCACACACAGCTAGAAGCCCAATATTTTTTCAGAGGTAGATGCAGAAAAAAATATATTCAGTTTGCAACCTGATGGAGGTCTGTATAGATGGATTAATAGAACAAGTCCCACACACAGCTAGAAGCCCAATATTTTTTCAGTGGTAGATGCAGAAAAAAATATATTCAGTTTGCAACCTGATGGAGGTCTGTATAGATGGATTAATAGAACAAGTCCCACACACAGCTAGAAGCCCAATATTTTTTCAGAGGTAGATGCAGAAAAAAATATATTCAGTTTGCAACCTGATGGAGGTCTGTATAGATGGATTAATAGAACAAGTCCCACACACAGCTGGAAGCCCAATATTTTTTCAGAGGTAGATGCAGAAAAAAATATATTCAGTTTGCAACCTGATGGAGGTCTGTATAGATGGATTAATAGAACAAGTCCCACACACAGCTAGAAGCCCAATATTTTTTCAGAGGTAGATGCAGAAAAAAATATATTCAGTTTGCAACCTGATGGAGGTCTGTATAGATGGATTAATAGAACAAGTCCCACACACAGCTAGAAGCCCAATATTTTTTCAGAGGTAGATGAAGAAAAAAATATATGCAGTTTGCAACCTGATGGAGGTCAGTATAGATGGACTAATACAACAAGTCCCACACACAGCTAGAAGCCCAATATTTTTTCAGAGCTAGATGCAGAAAAAAATTATATTCAATTTGCAACCTGATGGAGGTCAGTATAGATGGACTAATAGAATGATGCTATGCCCAAAAGATTTTACTTCACTAGGTGCAGTAAAAAAATTGGTATTCTATACACAGGTGGTATATCTTGCAACACAGATAGGCTACTCCACTGACTAATACACTCTGCAATAGGCCAAAAAGGATTAGCTTTGCTAGATTCAGCCAAATGCTGTGAAAAAAACTTGCACAGCACTGGCACAGACATGCCTGGCAACAACTGATAGGAACTGATGTAACCTAGTCCTGAAAAGGACTCCAATTACAATTAGTCTTTACTCCCACAATCTATCTATTTAAGAGCACAGACCTGCCTGATAAAAGTCGTAGGAAATGCTGTAACCTAGTCCTTAAAAGGACTGCAATCACAACTATTCCCTACTCCCAAGCTATCTGTAGATTTGTGCGAAAATTGGCTTGAAATTAACAAGGTATAGCGCACACAGCAACAGCGGTGCCGTCTAACATGCAGCTGCAGCAGTGAGAAAATGGCAGCGACGGGGAAAATGGCTTGGTCTTATAGGGCAAGGACATGTGACATACACTGCCAATGACACATGCCCTTGCTTGTGTGAAAAAAAGCACTTCGCTCCGTGTGTGCGCTGCTGATAGGCTGACAGATTGCACCTCCCCACTGTAAATGCGGGAAAGAGAAAAAAAAAATGGAGATCTTCATTGTTCCTGCAGAGATCCATCCCCTGCCCCTCCCCCCACCCCGCTGTACACTCAAACTGCGTATTAACATTAATTTTCATCATTACTGAGAAAAAATCCAGTTATGATTTTGGTGCACGAACAGTTATCGAACATAACCTCGAACAGCCGAATTTTTCTCAAATTGTTCGTGTTCGCCGAACGGCTCGAACACCGCCCAAAACAGCTCGAATTTGAGATTGGCGAACAGTTCGAGTGGAACAACGCTCATCTCTACTGAACATCAGCTGGTGTTACCACCTCCAAAGAAAATGATGACCTGCCAATCATGCAGGCTGTTGCGGGTAAAGAGGTGGCAGGTCTGCGTCCCAAAACAGGTGTGACTGCTGTCCCCCCAGTCACAGAGGATGAAGAGGCTGCGGATGCACAAGATGTGGCAGACGGCGGTTGACCCGGCCGGCTAGGCCGCATTGTAGCACAGTGAGCTTCCCACTGCAACTTTTGCTTCATGTCCATGTGCCGGTTCATGCATGAAGTACTCAAACTATGTATTTTTTGGCCTCTACTTAGCTTTTGCTGACAAATGTTACAGATAACACGAGTTGGGTCATCTTTATCGATCTGAAAAAATGCCCAGGCTATGCAAGGCTTAGCACCCATGCGACCTGAAGAGCCACCACGACTTGTGGTCAGAGGCAGAGTTGTGTTTGAGGATGCAGTTGTTGACATGCTTCCAGTACTACATCTCTGTCCAGGAAGGCGCAACCTGACCTCGTCGTCACTAGCATCCTCCTCCACCTCCTCTGCTGACCTCATCTCTTGGCTGACTGTGGGTTGACAGTAAGTGGGATCTCCAACCGCATCATCATCACCCTGTGTGTTATCACACCTGTCGTCCTCAGAGCCAAGCTGTTCCTGCCCTGACAAAAAACTAAAGTTGTCGCTCCAATCAGGTATTTGAGTCTCATCATCGTCTTCCTCATTGTCTCCACCAACAGGAGTTACAGTTTGGGAATGAAGGTCTACATTATGGTCAGAACCTTCTGCGTCTGGTCCTGGATCCAACTCATAAAGATTCTGGGCATCAGTGCAGATCATTTCCTCGTCTGGATTCACAGAAGCGCTGGAGTCGACCTCTGATTCCCAGGCTATAGTATGAGTAAACAGCTCTGCAGACTCAACCATCTGTTCTACCCCATACTCAGATGGGCAGCTGGAGATTTGGGAGCTGTGAGGAAGCAAGTGCGATTGGGGTGACACCTCTGAGGACTGGAGTATTTGTGCTGTTGAAGTTGATGTGGAGGAGAGCCCACTTAAAGGAGCACTTGATATCCATTGAAGCACCTGCTGTTTTTGTGCCTCATCTGGAATTTGTAGCGATTGGCGTGGCCGTAAGAAAGGGATCTTATCACATTGTCCGCTAAAAGAAGTAGACATTTTAGTTTTGCTGGAAGATGGTCTTTCTTCTGCAGATGTTACTGTTGCTTTAACACCTACTCCACAGACACAACCTTTTTTCCCCTTCCCAATACGCCTATTCCCCTTTCCACCAGCAGCAGGCCTTTTTCCACTCATTTTGGTGGTTAACTAATTCACAACTCTGGAGTTGTTTGCACAAAAAAACAATGGATGGGAACCGAGCAGAGCTGAGTGGCCATACTGTGGTATTAGGCCAAGACTATTGTCTGGGTTAGATGCAGAAAAAAATTATATTCAGTTTACAACCTGATGGAGGTCAGTATAGATGAACTAATAGAACAAGTCCCACACACAGCTATAAGGCCAAATATTTTTTCAGAGCTAGATGCAGAAAAAAATTATATTCAATTTGCAACCTGATGGAGGTCAGTATAGATGGACTAATAGAACAAGTCCCACACACTGCTAGAAGGCCAAATATTTTTTCAGAGCTAGATGCAGAAATTTTTTTTATTCAATTTGCAACGTGATGGAGGTCAGTATAGATGGACTAATAGAGTGATGCTATGCCCAAAAGGTTTTACTTCACTAGGTGCAGTAAAAAAATTGGTATTCTATAGACAGGTGGTATATCTTGCAACACAGATAGGCTACTCCACTGACTAACACACTCTGCAATAGGCTAAAAAGGATTAGCTTTGCTAGATTTAGCCAAATGCTGTGAAAAAAACTTGCACAGCACTGGCACAGACCTGCCTGGCTAAAACTGATAGGAACTGATGTAACTTAGTCCTGAAAAGGACTGCAATTACAATTAGTCTTTACTCCCACAATCTATCTATTTAAGAGCACAGACCTGCCTGATAAAAGTCGTAGGAAATGCTGTAACCTAGTCCTTAAAAGGACTGCAATCACAACTATTCCCTACTCCCAAGCTATCTGTAGATTTGTGCGAAAATTGGCTTGAAATTAACAAGGTATAGCGCACACAGCAACAGTGGTGCCGTCTAACACGCAGCTGCAGCAGTGAGAAAATGGTGGCGACGGGGAAAATGGCTAGGTCTTATAGGGCAAGGACATGTGACATACACTGCCAATCACACATGCCCTTGCTTGTGTGAAAAAAAGCACTTCGCTCCGTGTGTGTGCTGCTGATAGGCTGACAGACTGCACCTCCCCACTGTAAATGCGGGAAAGAGAAAAAAAAAATGGAGATCTTCATTGTTCCTGCAGAGATCCATCCCCTGCCCCTCCCCCCGCCCCGCTGTACACTCAAACTGCGTATTAACATTAATTTTCATCATTACTGAGAAAAAATCCAGTTATGATTTTGGTGCACGAACAGTTATCGAACATAACCTCAAACAGCCGAATTTTTTTCAAATCGTTCGTGTTCGCCGAACGGCTCGAACACCGCCCAAAACAGCTCGAATTTGAGATTGGCGAACAGTTCGAGTCGAACAATGCTCATCTCTAGTGATGACACAGCACTTAATCTTAATTATGCCAGACGTATATTTGCAGTAGGTCAAGAAACAGACAATTGTTCATATTTTCTGAACATTGACTCTAGAATTAATGTTTGCGAATTGGTGAATGGCAGCTGTTTACCTCTTATATCAGCTCCTACAGGTGATTGTGTTACTATCTTTGGAAGACAGGGATTAAGGTTTTTTTTAACAATCCATGTTTGCTAATATGTTGATTACCCATTGTACCAGGCCATGCAGTTTGTTGACTTGCAAACATTGAAGGATAAACTATGAACCCTCGAACAATGAGAGATGAGCTCCTGCCACATTCCCCCAATCCTGTGGAAAAATGCCTGAATAAGAGCTGTGAACTATAGAAGGGGGATCTGTTTCTGTTTCCAGTGTGACTTGACAAAACAACAGTCAGGCACCATGGTTAGAGCCATAGGAATACAGATTTGATCCACTGCTCATCACTGTACCCATGGAGAAATTTAAAGAAGCCAGGTTGGGACCCTCTGGTCTCCTGGTCCCGTACCTCAATGGACTGTTAGTTTCCTAAGCTTGCTGCTATCTTCTCTCTATGGGTGCCCACCAAACGTGGGGTGCCACTGGTGGGGGTAGTCGGCCCTGGAAGCCCTGAAGTCGCAGCTGCTCTAACCCCGGCGAGTCAGCGAAAATGTGAGACTCTTGTCAAAGCTAGTCTTTTTGCAACACTTTTCTTAGGACATGTTGATCCAAGAGGACAAGTAACGAAGGTTACATCTGTATCTATAAATCAATACAGCACAGAAATATTGTCTCAACATTGGCCGGTCTAAGACTATATAATTCTGTGAAACTATATACATAATAGTAACAATAAATGAAAACTAATCGCATTAGCTCATGCTATGTATATTACTGGCAGAGTGCAATGTCCGTAATGGGAATATAGTCCCTTTAAGTCATCTTATCCAATCTTTCCGTCTGGCTGGAGTAAATTGCAGATCTATAAACCATATCTTAGAGATTTAGGGATCATTGTTCCAGATTAGATTGTAGCAAAGTAATTACGTTTATCAGATATTATCTTGATTTCTGAAATTACTCTTTAGGGGTCAAACAAGAAAGGTTGTAAAACCCAAATCCTATAATTTACAAAGCCCAAATCCTATCATTTATAAAGTAGACACTGATTAGTCAGATACCAGAGTACAGTAAGATGTCTTCAAAGAATTCATAAACTTTGAGGCATAAAGGATCTGAGGTTTCATCAAGTCATTCTTAATGGAAATAAGGTGCATACATAATGTGCACAGATAGATAGAGTAAGTACATCCTTAAAGGGAATCTGTTACCATTTTTTTCTGATCTGTAATCTGAGAGCAGCATGATGTAGAGACTGAGACCTTTATTCCAGCGATGTATTACTGGTTGGTCTGCATGCAGTCATTTTGATACAATAACTGTTTTCTCTGCTGCAAATCTAGCAGAGCTCAGAATGTTAATCTCTGTAGAACCCCGCCCACATCACTGATTGGCAGGATTCTATGTGCACTATACATTGACAGAAAGAAGCCAATCTGTGTTGGGGGCGGGGTTATACAGAGAAGATGGACTAGGAGGCACAAGACACCTAGTCCTGTAGTGATAATATGCTGCTGATAAAACATTGATTTTATTTAAACTGCAAAATAGAGCCCAGTAAGTGACACATTGCTGGCATCAGGGTCTCTGCTCTACATCATGCTGCACTCAGATTACATAGCAAAAACCTGCTGATAGGTTAAAGTTAATTAGTGCCACCGAGCCTCCCCACTCAATCAAGAATTTTGGACTTTGGGGAAGGCATATGCTCTGGGACCTTGAAAACCCACCCTCTCCTACCAAGCAATTCAAACCTACACTGCTGTCAGAGTAGATTTATGAGATCTCATGTAGTACCTTCATAGGTAGCTACATAATAATATTGTACACAGCTCGTGTAATACTGCCATACACTGTGTGCAGAATTATTAGGCAAGTTGTATTTTAGAGGATTATTTTTATTATTGATCAACAACTATGTTCTCAATCAACCCAAAAGACTCATAAATATCCAAGCTTAATTTTTTTGGAAGTTGGAGTGTTTATTTTTAGATTTGGCTATCTTAGGGGGATATCTGTTTGTGCAGGTAACTATTACTGTGCAGAATTATTAGGCAACTTAATAAAAACCAAATATAATCCCATCTCACTTGTTTATTTTCACCAGGTAAACCAATATCAGTGCACAAAATTTAGAAATAAACATTTCTGACATGCAAAAACAAAACCAAAAAATTAGTGATGAATATAGCCACCTTTCTTTATGATGACACTCAGCAGCCTTCCATCCATAGATTCTGTCAGTTGCTTGATCTGTTTTCAATCAACATTGCATGCAGCAGCCACCACAGCCTCCCAGACACTGTTCCGAGTGGTGTACTGTTTTCCCTCCCTGTAGATCTCACATTTTATGATGGACCACAGGTTCTCTATGGGGTTCAGATCAGGTGAACAAGGGGGCCATGTCATTATTTTTTCTTCTTTTAGACCTTTACTGGCCAGCCACGCTGTGGAGTAGTTGGATGCATGTGATGGAGCATTGTCCTGCATGTAAATCATGTTTTTCTTGAACGATACCGACTTCTTCCTGTACCACTGCTTGAAGAAGTTGTCTTCCAGAAACTGGCAGTAGGTCTGGGAGTTGAGCTTCACTCCATCCTCAACCCAAAAAGGTCCCACAAGTTCATCTTTGATGATAACAGCCCATACCAGTACCCCACCTCCACCTTGCTGGCGTCTGAGTCGGAGTGGAGCTCTCTGCCCTTTATTGATCGAGCCTCTGGCCCATCCATCTGGCCCATCAAGAGTCACGCTCATTTCATCAGTCCATAAAACCTTTGAAAAATCAGTCTTAAGATATTTCTTGGCCCATTCTTGACGTTTTATCTTATGTTTCTTGTTCAAAGGTGGTCGTTTTTCAGCCTTCCTTACCTTGGCCATGTCCCTGAGTATCGCACACCTTGTGCTTTTTGATACTCCAGTAACGTTGCAGCTCTGAAATATGGCAAAACTGGTGGCGAATGGCATCTTGGCAGTTTCACGCTTGATTTTCCTCAATTTATGGGCAGTTATCTTGCGCCTTTTTTGGCCAACATGCTTCTTGCAACCCTGTTGGCTATTTGCCATGAAACGATTGATTGTTCGGTGATCACGCTTCAAAAGTTTGGAAATTTCAAGACTGCTGCATCCCTCTGCAAGACATCTCACAATTTTGGACTTTTCAGAGCCCGTCAAATCTCTCTTCTGACCCATTTTGCCAAAGGAAAGGAAGTTGCTTAATAATTAAGCACACCTTATATAGGGTATTGATGTCATTAGTCAACACCCCTCCTCATTACAGAGATGCACATCACCAGATTTACTTAATTGGTAGTTGGCTCTCAAGCCTATTCAGCTTGGAGTTGGACAACATGTATAAAAAGTATCATGTGATCAAAATACTCATTTGCCTAATAATTCTGCACACAGTGTATACATCCCATGTAATACTGTGTGACAGAGTCACTGGTATGGTATATGAGGGGGGGGGGGATAGCTGTCACGCAGGTTGCTAGCCTGTGTGAACTAGAACCAAGAAACTTTATTCCAGCATGTTATATGCAGGGGGGTTAACTCTTAAAGGGCGTAGTTTTATGTGAATGACATAGAGATGGGAGGGACGTCATTCCCCATATGTCCACCTTAGGGTGTGGCTGAGCGACGTTTAAATGTTCAGTCCTTTTTTTTTTTCTCTGTTGTTGAATTTGGAGTGGCAAATGTGGCAGAAGTAGTGCTGTTGCTTCAGAAGCATCCACCAACTAGAGGGGTTAACACAGGAACAGGATACAAGGAGTGTTTTACAGGAGTACAGGAACTTACAGAGCCAGTTCCAGGAACATCTGAGGAAGCACGGGAAATGAGTGCGGCAGAAGAAACTCCTGTGACCGAAGAACCTGTGGTATCTGAGGGACAACCCACCAGGAGGATGTTGATTCGAGAAGTGAGGAGGCCCGTGATGCTGACGTATGAGACACTTGGTGAACCGAGTCAAGTGCCAAGGACTGGAAACTGGTTTCTCTGCCTACGGACTAGGTAAGCCCACTGAAGTGGTATTCACCACCGAGAGACAGTATAGAAGATGTTGCCTGGTGGACAGACTTGTTTTCATGCTTTGATTTTCCTTAAAAGACTTTGTAGAAACAAAGAACTGTTAAGGCCTAGTGGAAGAGAGAGATGGAAGACGTACGAAAAGCTGAAGAGACGCTGATTGTGTTAATTGTTTATTTCTTACAGGAGTACTACAAGAAAAAGGTCGTAGAATAGGTTGTTGTAAATGTTTATTAATGTTATGCCAATTTGACAATGCCAATTTGTATATAAAGTTACTCAACTTTTACCACTGTCTCAGAATTGGTCAGATTGACCGATTAAGATGAATGTCAAGGACGACATTCAAAAAGGAGGGAAGAGTGTGACTTGAAGAAGTAGTACTGTTGCTTCAAAAGAATCCAGCAACTGTTACAAATAGCACAAGCACTGGAGACAGGAAGTGTTGTGCTTCAGAAGCATCAATCAATTAGAGGGGTTAACACAGGAACAAGAGACAGGGAGTGTTTTAGTAGAGCCCCAGGGGGATTGTGGGGAACTTGTTATTGTAGTCTGGCTGAAGCTGAAGAGAAAGGTAGTGTGTTATCTGCATCTGACAGAAGGCAACTGAACAGGATTCAGATCAGGAGAGAAACTAAACATAGTTTAGATAAACTCCCTGAACTAACAGTGCCGAGTATTATCGGGCAGGAAGATAAGGACTGGAAGGAATTATGTCACAGGGACCATCTCCCTAATCAAACCCTCTTCCCTCCATCTCCATGCAGGATAAACAATGCTGTGTACTATTGTGTCATTGTGAAGGAAAAGCCTGTGGTTGTGTATGCATAGAAGTGTGCTGCTAAGAGATCTAATCTAGGCTCAATTATGCTACTGAAGAGACTGTAATACTGTGCCTTGTGAAGAAACTACTGTATTGTTACTGGAGCCGGCTGCTCAAAAAACTCAGACTGTACTGAAATGAAGATTGTTGCTGTAATATCCCTGAATTGCACTGGCTGTGCTTCAGATTAAATTCCACTGCTAAACTGTTGAAAAAGACTCTTGTCAGATGTGTCTGGTCAGCAATTGAATCTATCTTGTGCCTGAAAGAAGCTGCAGCCTATGGTCGCCCCAAGTAACGGTTCCCCCAGGATTCCAAAGAATTCATGAAACCCGTCTCTCCCTATCCTAACCTAGCAGCGTGCTTGTAATCCTAAGACTCCAGACTGGAAGGCCACAGATCAGAGAGAAGCTGAAAGCTGGGACTACAACCTGTGTGGCTAATTCCATACTGCTATGGACTGTGCTATTGTTTATCTTTTGTTTTGTTGTTTTGCCAGTAAGGCAGTGTTTATTTTTGCTGGAGCTGCAGGGCTTCATGCCACTAAATAAAGCCTGCAGAGAAAACACGCTTCCTGAGTCTACTTCCGGAAGCGGCCGAGTGAGGCATCTTACCACAACTCTTATATGCAGTCCATGTAATTCCAACATATTCATTACACACAATACTATCATAAGCAGTCCATATAATATCATCATATATAGTTCACATATTAATGCTGTTGTACCCCAATGTAACACAACAACAAACATTTGTAATGCACTTTTCTCCCAATGGACTTTGGGAATTTGTTACAATGTCCTGTGAAAAGAGTGTTTTGTGTTATTTCCAATGAATGCCAAACTGAATGCATACATGTAGTTTCAGATGATTTTTCAGAAAAAGTTGTCATGTGTGTATACTTGGAGAATAACACTATATATAGCCATTATATGACTTATATTCTGCATTATTCATCAGTTTTACCCTCTGCAAACTCCATCTCTAATTTAACATAGTTTCTGAGTTAGTGGGTAGAGACTGACTGCTATGATGTCTCCCATACACTTCACACCGAGATATGGGGGATTCCTGCTCTCCTGCCTCTATGTCGCACATGCTCAGTAACAGCAGCAGCAGGTAGGAAATTATTAAAGTAGTACTGAGCATTGAAGCAGTGAATCCAGCTCTGGTGAAGTAAAATACTTACTAGAAAACAGCAACTTGGGTCTTTGTTTCTGTTGCAATCTGATCCCTCAGTGAGCTGGCAATTCATCTGATTTTGGCCAAAACAGATTTTTTTAATTTCACTGTCTTTCAGAATGAACAATAAGTTCTGGAAAAATAAAAAAACTGACCAGCACCTTCAAACAGAATAAAGGGGCTGGTATGAACAGGGGCAAGCCGTCACGACTATTCAATATAACCAAGAAAATATAGCTACACTCTGAAATTCTCCTCCCATCAGCCTAAGGCTTTTTTAATTGGCGCTGGATCCTGCCTGCCCATATTATTGTAGGTTTCAGTCCAGGAGAGGCATACAAGATTAGGATTCCATGGGTACGCCTTGCCACATCTGATTGGCTCTCATGAATTGGCCAATTTGTGCGCTAAGTGCCTTCATTTTTTTAACATATTTTCTATAGCAGAAATTCAATTCCAATTTCATAAATTCAATGTTTGTATATTAATTAATTTCAGAGTGCATTTGTATTTTCTTTGTTATATTGCAAAGTTGTGACAGCTTGCACCTGCTAACACTTGCCTTATTCTGTTTGGAGGGGCTAGTCTGTTTTTTTTATTTTTGTAGTATACTCCTTTCTGACTGAGCACTCCTTCCATCAGCCTAAGGTGTTTTTAATTAGAGCTGGATCCTGCATGCCCTTAAAATTGTAGGCTTTAAGCTCGGGAGAGGCATATAAGGTTAGGATTCCATCAAAGGGGTACACCTTGCCACAGCTGATGGGCTCTGATGAGTTCTGGAGGCAGAGGAAGGAGAAGAAATGGCTCATACATGGACAACAAGTATATTTGAGGAAGAAGGAGAAGAAATGGCTCATACGTGGATAACAAGTATATTTGCAGAGGAAGGAGAAGAAATGGCTCATACGTAGAGAACAAGTATATTTGCAGAGGAAGGAGAAGAAATGGCTCATATGTGGAGAACAAGTATATTTGTAGAAGAAGTTGAAGAAATGGCTCATACGTGAAGAACAAGTATATTTGCAGAGGAAGGAGAAGAAATGGCTCATACGTGGAGAACAAGTATATTTGCAGAGGAAGGAGAGTAAATGGCTCATATGTGGAGAGCAAGTATATTTACGGAGGAAGGCGAAGAAATGGCTCATAAGTGGAAAACAAATATATTTGCAGAGGAAGGAGATGAAATGGCTCATATGTGGAGAGCAAGTATATTTGCGGAGAAATGAGAAGAAATGGCTTGTATGTAGAGAACAAGTATATTTGCAGAGGAAGGAGAAGAAATGGCTCATATGTGGAGAACAAGTATATTCGCAGAGGAAGGAGAAGAAATGGCTCATATGTGGAGAACAAGTATATTTGTAGAAGAAGTTGAAGAAATGGCTCATACGTGAAGAACAAGTATATTTGCAGAGGAAGGAGAAGAAATGGCTCATATGTGGAGAACAAGTATATTTACGGAGGAAGGAGAAGAAATGGCTCATAAGTGGAAAACAAATATATTTGCAGAGGAAGGAGATGAAATGGCTCATATGTGGAGAGCAAGTATATTTGCGGAGAAAGGAGAAGAAATGGCTTGTATGTGAAGAACAAGTATATTTGCAGAGGAAGGAGAAGAAATGGCTCGTACGTGGAGAATAACTATATTTCTCTAATAAGATATATTATAAAGTATGTTATATTCAACTGCACTCATGGTAAGTTTGTTTGAAACCTGTGAACAGGTGCATTTTACAACCATTTAACACTCCATATAATACTGCTGTGGACAACCCATGCCAAAATCATGGCAAAAAAACGACAAAATCAGATGGATTGGATCCAGTGAGATCTCCTCCCTACTTTACGCCACTTTAATTACGTAGACTTTGTTGCAAAAGTTGTACTTGTCAACAAACTCCTGTTAGTTTGGAACTTCTTAGTCTACGAGACAATTTCTAGAAGGCGCTAATGGGTTACTACTCGGATGTAGATAATAAATAAGAGTGTTAATGTTGCAGCTTCTCTGATGTGCAGTTTTGCATGTGTGAAGAACCAACGAAGGAGTTAGAAGCCAGCTGTGTTCCTCTCAAAGATGTTCCGAAATGTAAAGCAGCAATGGGGTGGACTGCGGCTTTATTGTGAATGTGCAGTATAGGAAATATAAACCATTAATCTCCTCTCCCAGACTCAAACGGATCTCGCTTGATAACATCATCTGATTAATGAGCAATGGATGAGTCATTATTTGCAGATTCTCAGATAGGATTGCAATTAAAACACAGAGCAAAGGCTGAGGACGGATACCGTTTGATGCCTTTTGAAGACTGAGCGTCTATTTATCACCGCTATTTGTTTTCTTCATTTTTTTTTTCTTAGAGAAAGATGCCACTGAAAATAGATTTATGATTATTTCTCAGTGTATCTGAGATAAAAGATTCATTTTTTACGGATACATAAAAACCATTGAAAAGAGAAGAAAAGTAGCGGCGTCTGCGGAATCTTTTTGTTCAAGCCATGGTTTTAATTGTGCTAAAGCTCTTGTTTTCTGGGTAAAAAATAAAACGGCATACAGAGGACAAAAGGATGGACTGTAGAAATACATGATTAACTTAACTACAATCGGTACAAATCCATGAACATCTTGAGTAATAATGAAGGTGGGAATGAGTTTGGTAAAAGGGGATAGTTCCACTTTAATGAATTTTCCACTATGTCCTTAAGAACTGGAGAAATCGGCAGAAATTGTTAGTAAATGGCCAAAACCATTTTGGAATTTGTCTTATAGTTTAGTATCTTATACCCCAATCAAATGGAAAAGACAAAAAAGTGCCAATGAGTGCAGAGAAATTTTTTTCCAAGCATATGTGATCACCAACCACAGAGACATCTATCAACCTCGGTGTACCATAGCTATGATGTGCCAGTCTGCCCTCAATTAAAGCATATGGATGCAGTAGATTGCAGAACTCCTTACGCTATGATGATCTCTTGCTCCAAAAAACTTGATCTGCTCATGTATTACATTTAGATTTACCTTTAAAGGTAGCTTGAGCCTAGTTAAAAAGGACTAAAAAAATTGAGTTTAATAACTTGCAGAAATCCCTGAGCTCATCTGATTCTGCCGCTCTTTTTCGTTTTGCGCTGCGTTGCTCCTTTGCAGAGATATTTACATTTGCATCTTCTGGAGCTCAGTTTGAGAAATCTCTGCTTGCAGTCCAACTGTGCATTTCTTCAGAGTCTTCTCACTCCTCCATACCAGATGCTGCCAATCACAGCTTAGTAGCTTATATAGCAGTCTAGCAGTCTCATATTACCGAGCTGTGATTGGCACTGTCTGGGAGGGAGAGGAAAAAGCACATACCACCCAGAGAAGACTCTGAAGAAATGCCCAGTTGGACTGCAAGCAGAGATTTCACTTACTGTGCTCCAGAAGAAACAAATGTGAATATCTCTGCAATGGAGCGACGCAGCGCAAAACAGAAAAGAACTGCAAAATCAGGGGAACTCAGGGTTTTATTTCAACATTTGAGCAAGTGACAGGTCCTTTTTAAAGAGGCATTTTATTGTAAGGAATTTTCTGATATACCAAGGGGAACGGAAAGGAGTGCATTTGTGATAGGATTTTGTATAACTCTAAGCATACTTGATTGGAAAAGCCAATGATCACTAAAAGTTACTAATAGCTGCTGGTTCCAGCTATTAGTACCTCCAATCCTAAAAACATGGCTCTAAGAAATCCTTTTAGAAGCTGTAGCCATGTGTAATATTGCTCCATTCATTGTATATGGGTCTGCCGGAGATATTCATGTACCACGGTCAGTTATTTCTAGCAGTCTCATAGATAATGAATGACCCCTCTTCTAGTGGTCAGTTCACCAGCAACCAGCAAGTTATTACTAGTGTTGAGCCACCCCCGTAGTGTTCGAGTTCGGTTCGGTTCGTCGAACACCCGTGTGTTCGCCGAACTGTTCGTCGAACTGTTCGTCGAACACCTTCGAACACCGTTAAAACCAATGGCAGGCAAACAAAAACACATAGAAACACATAGAAAACACCTTCAAAGGTGTCCAAAAGCTGACAAACTGCTCAGAAGACATAACTAACACATGGAAAAGTGACAAGTACATATAGTCATGCGAAAATAAAAGAGGTGGAGGAGTAAAAGGAGGGGGAGACACAGATATAGGCATGTCATGCCCTTCTAAAATCCAAAAAGTGAGAAGCCAACACGGCCAGTCCGCTCCTGCCCGTGCCACCTCCGTGTCGCCGGGTTTGTGCCAGAGCCGCGGTGAACCCTGACGGCCAGCCCCCCTCTCCCAATACTGGTGCCTGTCCGCTGGTGGGTCGAGCAAGCCCCCCTGTGGTGGAGGCAGCTCTAAGCTTTTTAATTTAAATTGTCTCTCTAATTTGAATGAATACACTTTAAATCCATTTACAAGGATCTATTGGAGGGCAAGTCTCATGCCAGCAGCCGCGGTAATTCCAGCTCCAGTAGCGTCCACTAAAGCTGCTGCAGTTAAAAAGCTTTTATAAGGATCGAGCTCGGCTGTCCACCGCAAGGCATCCTACTGCCAGTCCCAGCCCCTATGCCTTGGGGTGCCTCCTGATGCTCTTCACTAAGTATCCCATGGTCCCGAAGCATTTCCTTTGAAAAAATTAAGTGTCTAAACTACAGGTGGTGCAGCTTGCTTAACAGCCGGGATAATCCGCTTACTAGCAGACACTGCTACTAGGCACAAAGTATTTCCTGGGCTAGATGCAGTTAAAAATTTGTAATTAGATACTCTCGTTGGATGCTGAGAAAGCATTCCATAGAGTCTCCTGGCACGCCATATATGATTCTCTTAAAAAGCTTGGGGTAGGGGTCTAGGGGACCCTTTTATAGCCAAAATCACGGCCCTGTATCGCAATACGTCACCTAGGCTGAAGATAAATGGAACTGTAGCACCCTGAGGGCTCGGTTGCTAAAGACGTATTGCACCTCACCCAGAGGTGTGATATCTCACTCTCAGGTAAGGATGGAGTGTGGATCAGGACCCGACACCTGCATGCATTACACCACATTGCCGTGGGGCAGGGCGACCAATATGCCCCTGAGATGGGCACGACAGTCCCTGTCCCTGGCTGGAGTGGGGGGAGGGAACACTGAGGAAGGGGAACCCTGTAGTGCAGGAGCAGGGAGGAAGCAGTTCCTGGGTGCATTGAGAAGGGAGTATAAAAGGTGGGCACCATCTTAGTTCAGTGCAGAGAAGTCTGAGCAGAAGTGGCAGGGAGCAGGGGCTCTGCATGAGCTCTGCTCCGGAGGCGGGCCTAGTAACAGAGGCCCAGGCCTGGAAGAGGGAGAAGGAAGGAAGAGGAGCGGAGAAGGCTCCAGGAACGAGGAATGAAGGGATCCCAGGGGTGCGGACGGGCGAGTCGCCACCGCACGCCCGAATCCACCTGCGTGGAGGGGTCAGGCCAAAGGGGGAGACCGGTCCCCGAACTAGTGGAGGCAGGAAACGACCCTCAGCTAGAAACCGGAGGCTCTGACATTTTATGTGGCGCAGCCCCTCGCTACACCCGCTAGGAAGGCACCACATAGGGTCAGGGAAACTGGCGCCAAGTTTACCAAGAGGAGGCCCGAGGCAGCCGGACAGAAGTGTTGGTAAGAAAGGCCAGACAAAGGACACACAAAGGGGGTCCTGTGAAGTGCTCCAAAGTTATCTGGGAGTTGTCTGAGCCCCTCACCTGGTGAGCACAGTACGACGTGGGCAGCCGTTACCTGCAGACGTGGTCTGGATAATAAGAACTGTGAGTAAAGGCCCTGAACTGCATCACTGACTCCGTGTCGTTACTGCTGCTGCCCTGCACCATCACCCCCATCCTCCGCATACACTGCCCTGAGGCTATACTCCTCCCGTGGGGAGTTATGCTACGCTCTGCTGCACCCACAACACCAGCCTCAGTGGTCTGCCCTGTAGCGGCGGTTCACTCTGACCGCAATCCACGGGTGGCGTAGTCGGACATTTAAACATGAAAACCACATAAATAGTTCCGCCACTGGTTTGACCGCCCTGAGCCACGGAACTGGGTCGCCGCCACGAAGACTACAACCACCAGCATCCACCAAAAAGGGTCCGGCTCCGGGTGTCCCAAGGCCCAGGGGGTGCGTCAGAACATTTTCATCACCTTTCACAATCACCAATGGGACAAGGCAGTGATGTCCTCTGTCCCCTCTCTTATACATCCTAGTGACGGAGCACCTGCTCTCATCAATTCGCCATAACCCCAATATTAGGTGGATTGAGGTGGGAGGCACCGAGTACAAGTGCTCTCTATTTGCTGATGATGTCCTAGTATATATCACTCAATCACATATATCCATCCATGCTGTTATGGCTGAAATAGATCACTTTGTTACATGGTAAAATTTTAAAATCAATGCAGCGAAGTCTGAGGCCCTCGATGTCTCCCTCCCCAAATCCATATAGGATTCCATCCAGTCCAACTTTCCCTTTGCCTGGCCCTCACAGGGTATCAAATACTTAGGAATTCCTATTCATAGAGACCTCTCCCATCTATGTTATCTTAATTTTGGGCCCTTTATTGAACAACTCCATACAGACCACGGTTGGCAAGTTAGAACTGTAAGATTCACTACGTGAACCACTGGTGTTTTGTGGAAAAGCACATGTACACTGCATTCCAAATTATTATACAAAAAGTGTTTAGGAGTGATAAGGGAAGAATTTGTTTGTTTGTCAGTTAAACTCATTGATGGTGATGTGTGTCAGGGCTCTTTATATCACTGTAAGCAATTGCAGACACCTGTGCTAATTAGTTTGGCAGGTGTGTCCAATGAAAGGCAAGACTACTTAAGAAGGCTCTCTCACATTATTAAGCAGCCTACATTTTCTGCCAAAATGGGAAAGAAAAAGGATGTGTCGGCTGCTGAGAAGCAACAAATTGTGGAGTGTTTAGGTCAAGGCATGACTACAATCAACATTGTGCGATGATCAGGATGAAGTGTCCTGGCAATCAAGAAGTATGTAGCTGATTCACAGTACACACGTGTGCGTGCTGATAAGGGCAAATTGAGGACTCTTTCCTACAGGCAATTACGTCAGGTTGAAAGAGCAGCGGCAAAAAAGCCTTGTCATAGCAGCAGACAAGTTTTTGAAGCTGCTTGTGCCTCCTACGTCCCCCGAACAACAAGATGCAGGGTCCTTCAGAGGTTTGCAGCTGTGCATGCGCCATCCTGTCGACCTCCTCTATCCACTTCACACAAGCAGAAATGGCTCCAGTGGGCCAAACATTACATGAAGACTGATTTCAAAACTGTTTTGTTCACGGATGAGTGCCGTGCAGCGCTCGATGGTCCAGATGGATGGAGTGGAGGATGGCTGGTTGATGGACACCCCACGCAAACACGGCTACAGCGCCAACAAGGAGGAGGTGGAGTAATGTTTTGGGCTGGAATCATGGGGAGAGAGATTGTCGGCCCCTTTAGGATCCCTGAAGGCGCTAAAGATGAACTCCATAATGTATGTGGATTTTCTGAAACAGCACTTCCTGCCATGGTTCAAGAAGAAGAACCGTGTATTTCACAGCAAGATCATTTTTCTGCATGATAATGCACCATCTCATGCTGCACATAAAACATCTGCATCTCTGGCTGATATGGGCATAAAAGGGGACAAACTTATGGTGTGACCCCCATGCTCCCCTGACCTCTACCCCATTCAGAACCTTTGGAGCATCATTAAAAGGAGTGTCTATGATGGCGGGAGGCAGTTCACATCTAAGCAACAGCTCTGGGAGGGTATTCTGTCCTCATGCAAAACAATTGAAGCAGAAACCATCCAAAACCTGACAAATTCAATGGACGAGAGAGTTCAGAAGCTCCTTTCGAACAAGGGGTCCTATGTGAAAATGTAACATCACCTAGAATAAAGTTTTGAGTTGAAAACTGTTTGATTTCAGTTTCTAACAACCTGCTAATGCTTATAATTTCAAAAATGACCATTTTTTTGGTCTTTATTAAAATGAAAAGGTTGATCGAAAAGTTTGGGGGATCTAAGAGTGTGGCAACCCAGTAGTCATGATTACTTCGAATTCTGACAATATGAGGGTCATGCTGCAGGTAGTGCAGCAAGAAGGCACTTATGTGCCTTGCGCATCTCGGAGCCCCAAAATTATTTTCCGGGCTAGATGCAGCTAAAAATTATTTTTAATTTTAAATCTGGTGAAGCTTTAGTATAGATGGCCTAATAGGATCAGTGCTGCACACTGCTACAAAGCCCAAATTATTTTCCAGTCAAGATACAGATAAACATGATTAGTAATTTGAAAGCTTAAAACGGTTGGTAGGGTGATTTTAACCAATCATCAAGCTTTTACTCTCCCCAGGATGACACAGGGGTAGAAAAGTCGTTTCGGATCCATGATTTGTTCATCTTTATGAACGTGAGTCTGTCTACATTATCAGTGGAGAGCCGCGTGCGCTTATCTGTCAGCACACCACCAGCAGCGCTGAACACATGTTCAGACAGAACGCTGGCTGCGGGGCATGACAAGATCTCCAAGGCGTAAGTGGCTAGCTCCGGCCATTTATCCAGATTGGAAGCCCAAAAAGAGCAAGGGTCCAGTGACACAGTCGTGGCTTCAATGTTTACTTGGAGATACTCCTGTACCATCGTCTCTAGGCGTTGACTATGTGTCAGACTTCTTGTCTCCTGTGGCCTTGCAAAGGATGGGCTAAAAAAGTGGTGAAATGATTCCGCAAAATTGATGTTACCAGCAGATACTGTGGTTCTGTCACGGTTTGAGTGCTGAACACTTGACGGTCCCACGGTTGGCAAGTTGGAACTGTGAGATTCACTACGTGCACCACTGGTATTTTGTGGAAAAGCACATGTAAGATTCTGCAACAGTCTCTGCTGATACTCCTGCATGCGTGCATCCCTTTCTATGGCAGGAATAATTTCTGCAAATTTACTTTTGTACCGGGGATCTAACAGTGTGGCAACCCAGTAGTCAGGATTATTTCTAATTCTCACAATTCGAGGGTCATGTTGCAGGTAGTGCAGCAAGAAGGCACTCATGTGTGTTGCGCATCCAGGAGCACCAAGTCCCTGTTGTGTTGGTGGCGAGGTAACAATCATGCTTCCTTCCTCTGTCCTCTCCCCCCAACCTCGCACAACAGAAATGTGATCAAGGTCTCCCTCATCTGATGAGTCTTCCATCAGTTCGTCCTCCACTTCTTCCTGGGCTCCTGCACCTTCCTCACTAGTTTGGCTGCTACCATGCGCCCTGGTAAAACCATCTCCCCCACCCTCACATGCCTGCCGCCTTGGTGCTGCCGACCGTCTGGACCTTGCAGATGTTAGCCCTTCCGCATACAACTCCTCCTCCTCTACTTCCTCCACCTCCTCTTGTGCCACCACCTGACTCCGAATTCTGTTTAACATGTGCTCCAGCATGTAAATCACCGGAATAGTCATGCTGATAATGGCATCGTCAGCACTAAACATCTTCGTCGCCATTTCAAAACTGTGCAGAAGGGTGCATAGGTCCCTGATCTGAGACCACTCCTCCAGCGTGATTTGCCCCACCTCTGAATCTCGTTGGCCCAGGCTATACGTCAGAACGTATTGCACCAGGGCTTGTCGGTGCTGCCACAGTCGCTGCAACATGTGCAGAGTTGAATTCCACCGGGTAGGCACATCGCATTTTAGCCGGTGAAGTGGCAGGCCCAACGACTTCTGTAGAGATGTAAGTCGCTGAGCTGCGGGATGCGAACGGCGGAAGTGAGCACACAGCGACCGTGCCCTCTGCAGAAGGCCATCTAGTCTGGGATAGTGGGCTAAAAATTGCTGGACAACCAGGTTCAACACGTGAGCCATACAAGGCACGTGTGTGACATTGCCCCGGCGAAGGGCCGCACCCAGGTTTGCAGCATTGTCGCACACGGCCTTCCCTGGTTTCAGGTCCAGTGGAGACAACCATTCATGAAATTGGTTCTCCAGAGCTGACCACAACTCCTCAGCTGTGTGACTCACATTTCCCAGACATTTCAATGTAAAAACCGCCTGATGACGTTGAGCCCTACTGCCAGCATAGTAAGGAGGTGTGCAGGATCCCTTCTGCGCAGTTAGAAAGCTTGTGGCATGACCAGACAGGCTTTGGGTGCAGGTGGAAGACCGAGAGGAGGTTGAGGAGGCAGAAGCAGTGGAGGAACTTTGACATAAAGAGGATTGACGCACAACTCGTGGGGACGGCAAGACTTGGACAGCAGCCCCTTGTCCTGCTGTCACCATAGTTACCCAGTGCCCAGTCAGCGACATGTAACGCCCCTGTCCATGCCTACTCGTCCAAGTGTCTGTGGTGAAATGCACCCTGTCACACACAGAGTTTCTCAAAGAAGCGGTGATGTTGTGTGCGACATGCTGGTGGAGCGCAGGCACACCTTTCTTTGAGAAGTAGTGCCGACTGGGCATCTGGTACTGGGGCACTGCGACGGACATAAGGTCTCGAAAATCCTCTGTGTCCACCAGGCGGAAAGGCAGCATTTCTGTAGCCAAGAGCTTGCAGATGGTGAAATTCAACCTCTTAGCTTTCTCATGGCTAGGAGGAAATGGTCTTTTACTTGTCCACATCTGAGGGACCGAGGGCTGGCTATTGTGCTTAGACGGGGTTGATAAGGGTGTCCCCGGCAAACTGCCGGTCTGTGAGGAAGATGCAGGCGGACATGTTAGGTTGCCTTGATCCAAAGGTGGTGCTATCGATGTCGGACAGCGCTCAACACCAGCTGGTGTTACCACCTCCAAAGAAAATGATGACCTGCCAATCACGCTGGCTGTTGCGGGTAAAGAGGTGGCAGGTCTGCGCCCCAAAACAGGTGTGACTGCTGTCCCCCCAGTCACAGAGGATGAAGAGGCCGCGGATGCACAAGATATGGCAGACGGTGATTGGCCCGGCCGGCTAGGCCGCATTGTAGCACACTGAGCTTCCCACTGCAACTTATGCTTCATGTCCATGTGCCGGTTCATGCATGAAGTACTCAAACTATGTATTTTTTGGCCTCTACTTAGCTTTTGCTGACAAATGTTACAGATAACACGAGTTGGGTCATCTTTATCGATCTGAAAAAATGCCCAGGCTATGCAAGGCTTAGCACCCATGCGACCTGAAGAGCCACCACGACTTGTGGTGAGAGGCAGAGTTGTGTTTGAGGATGCAGTTGTTGACGTGCTTCCAGTACTACGTCTCTGTCCAGGAAGGCGCAACCTGACCTCGTCGTCACTAGCATCTTCCTCCACCTCCTCTGCTGACCTCATCTCTTGGCTGACTGTGGGTTGACAGTAAGTGGGATCTCCGACCTCATCATCATCACCCTGTGCGTTATCACACCCGTCGTCCTCAGAGCCAACCTGTTCCTGCCCTGACAAAAAACTAAAGTTGTCGCTCCAATCAGGTATTTGAGTCTTATCATCGTCTTCCTCATTGTCTCCACCAACAGGAGTTACAGTTTGGGAATTAGGGTCTACATTATGGTCAGAACCTTCTGCGTCTGGTCCTGGATCTGACTCATAAAGATTCTGGGCATCAGTGCAGATCATTTCCTTGTCTGGATTCACAGAAGCGCTGGAGTCGACCTCTGATTCCCAGGCTATAGTATGAGTAAACAGCTCTGCAGACTCAACCATCTGTTCTACCTCACACTCAGACGGGCAGCTGGAGATTTGGGAGCTGTGAGGAAGCAAGTGCGATTTGGGTGACACCTTTGAGGACTGGAGTATTTGTGATGTTGAAGTTGATGTGGAGGAGAGCCCACTTAAAGGAGCACTTGATATCCGTTGAAGCACCTGCTGTTTTTGTGCCTCATCTGGAATTTGTAGCGATTGGCGTGGCCGTAAGAAAGGGATCTTATCACATTGTCCGCTAAAAGAAGTAGACATTTTAGTTTGGCTGGAAGATGGTCTTTCTTCTGCACCTACCCCACGGACACAACCTTTTTTCCCCTTCCCAACACGCCTATTCCCCTTTCCACCAGCAGCAGGCCTTTTTCCACTCATTTTGGTGGTTAACTAATTCACAACTCTGGAGTTGTTTGCACAAAAAAACAATGGATGGTAACCGAGCAGAGCTGAGTGGCCAAACTGTGGTATTAGGCCAAAACTATTGGCTGGGTTAGATGCAGAAAAAAAATATTTTTAATTTGCAACCTGATGGAGGTCAGTATAGATGGACTAATAGACCAAGTCCCACACACCGCTAGAAGCCCAAATATTTTTTCAGAGCTAGATGCAGAAAATTTTTTTATTCAATTTGCAACCTGATGGAGGTCAGTATAGATGGACTAATAGACCAAGTCCCACACACTGCTAGAAGCCCAAATATTTTTTCAGAGCTAGATGCAGAAAAAAATTATTTTTAATTTGCAACCTGATGGAGGTCAGTATAGATGGACTAATAGACCAAGTCCCACACACTGCTAGAAGCCCAAATATTTTTTCAGAGCTAGATGCAGAAAAAAATTATTTTTAATTTGCAACCTGATGGAGGTCAGTATAGATGGACTAATAGAACAAGTCCCACACGCTGCTAGAAGCCCAAATATTTTTTCAGAGATAAATGAAGAAAAAAATTATTTTTAATTTGCAACCTGATGGAGGTCAGTATAGATGGACTAATAGACCAAGTCCCACACACTGCTAGAAGCCCAAATATTTTTTCAGAGCTAGATGCAGAAAAAAATTATTTTTAATTTGCAACCTGATGGAGGTCAGTATAGATGGACTAATAGACCAAGTCCCACACACCGCTAGAAGCCCAAATATTTTTTCAGAGCTAGATGCAGAAAAAAATTATTTTTAATTTGCAACCTGATGTAGGTCAGTATAGATGGACTAATAGACCAAGTCCCACACACTGCTAGAAGCCCAAATATTTTTTCAGAGCTAGATGCAGAAAAAAATTATTTTTAATTTGCAACCTGATGGAGGTCAGTATAGATGGACTAATAGACCAAGTCCCACACACCGCTAGAAGCCCAAATATTTTTTCAGAGCTAGATGCAGAAAAAAATTATTTTTAATTTGCAACCTGATGTAGGTCAGTATAGATGGACTAATAGACCAAGTCCCACACACTGCTAGAAGCCCAAATATTTTTTCAGAGCTAGATGCAGAAAAAAATTATTTTTAATTTGCAACCTGATGGAGGTCAGTATAGATGGACTAATAGACCAAGTCCCACACACCGCTAGAAGCCCAAATATTTTTTCAGAGCTAGATGCAGAAAAAAATTATTTTTAATTTGCAACCTGATGGAGGTCAGTATAGATGGACTAATAGACCAAGTCCCACACACTGCTAGAAGCCCAAATATTTTTTCAGAGCTAGATGCAGAAAAAAATTATTTTTAATTTGCAACCTGATGGAGGTCAGTATAGATGGACTAATAGACCAAGTCCCACACACTGCTAGAAGCCCAAATATTTTTTCAGAGCTAGATGCAGAAAAAAATTATTTTTAATTTGCAACCTGATGGAGGTCAGTATAGATGGACTAATAGACCAAGTCCCACACACCGCTAGAAGCCCAAATATTTTTTCAGAGCTAGATGCAGAAAAAAATTATTTTTAATTTGCAACCTGATGGAGGTCAGTATAGATGGACTAATAGACCAAGTCCCACACACCGCTAGAAGCCCAAATATTTTTTCAGAGCTAGATGCAGAAAAAAATTATTTTTAATTTGCAACCTGATGTAGGTCAGTATAGATGGACTAATAGACCAAGTCCCACACACTGCTAGAAGCCCAAATATTTTTTCAGAGGTAGATGCAGAAAAAAATTATTTTTAATTTGCAACCTGATGGAGGTCAGTATAGATGGACTAATAGACCAAGTCCCACACACCGCTAGAAGCCCAAATATTTTTTCAGAGCTAGATGCAGAAAAAAATTATATTCAGTTTGCAACCTGATGGAGGTCAGTATAGATGGACTAATAGAATGATGCTATGCCCAAAAGATTTTACTTCACTAGGTGCAGTAAAAAAATTGGTATTCTATACACAGGTGTTATATCTTGCAACACAGATAAGCTACTCCACTGACTAACACACTCTGCAATAGGCCAAAAAGGATTAGTGTCACGGGTGTGTTGCCACGAAGATCGTCACGAGTACACAGCCTGACTTCTCGCAGCTGACTTGTTGGTGCTTTGTGTTTCTCGGCAGTGAGGGAGTTAATTCTCTCTCTCTCTCTGGGCTAGATGAGGTCCAGCCTCGCCCAGCTGCAATCAATACTTCTGTAGTGAGACTCCTTCATATACCTGCTGGTCTGTCTGGGAGGTGTCGGTGAAAGCATTTCATTCAGACTGACAGAGCGGATCGTGGTGTTTGGAGTTGCTGAGATAAGTGTACTTGGAAGTGTTTTTTCCCTTTCCTCGCTTTATCATTTATCTCCTTTCCCGTTGGTTTTCCCTCTGTTGTAGTTGAGAAGTTGTTTGTATGCAAGGTGGTTTTGGTTTTTCCCTTGTACTGTCTCGTTCGTCTAAATACTGTGTTTGGGCATATTATTTCTTGTTCCCTTTGGTTGTGATCGGGGTCCTTCTCAGGACTAGATTACTGAGGTGCAGGGATCTTCAGGAGGTAGGGGTTACGCTGGCGGCCTGGACCTCTGTACCTTTAACAGTACCTCCAGGTTGAGGGATTAGTCAGGGCCCCAGCTTAGGGTCAGCGTAGGCCCCCTACCTCCAGTATACAGAGACAGCGTGACATTTTCACCGACCCACTTAGTTTTTCTCCAGCTACTATGGATCCAGTAGC
Organism: Phyllobates terribilis; assembly: GCF_046119375.1. Lineage (NCBI taxonomy): Eukaryota > Metazoa > Chordata > Amphibia > Anura > Dendrobatidae > Phyllobates > Phyllobates terribilis. Next base: position 151,329,184 of record NW_027362768.1, read on the forward strand.
CGGTCTAGCTCGGCAATTGCAGAGTTTGTCCATGGAGCTGGCGGACGTTAGGTCCAAGGTTTGGCATCCTCAGGAGCAAGCCGGACCAGAACCTAAAGTAGCTCTCCCTGATAGGTTCACTGGGGGGCGGGACAAGTTTTTTGTTTTCCGGGAGGCATGTAAATTGTACTTTCGGCTGCGGCCTCGGTCATCGGGGAGTGAAGAACAAAGGGTGGGAATTGTCATCTCGCTCCTACAAGGGGACCCACAATCTTGGGCGTTCTCTCTTCCCCCGGGTTCCCCGGCTCTCCAGACAGTGGATAGGTTTTTCGCTGCCCTGGGACTCGTATATGATGACCCAGATCGGATCTCCCTTGCTGAGTCTAAGTTACGTAGGATCCAGCAGGGAGATCGTCCGGCGGAGGAATTCTGTTCGGAGTTCCGTAGGTGGGCCACGGACACCCAGTGGAATGACCCGGCTCTTAGAAGCCAGTTTTGTCATGGTTTATCCGACAAATTACAGGATGTGTTGGCACAGTATGACTCTCCCGTGTCTCTGGAAGCCGCTATGGCCCTCGCTATTCGCGTGGACAGACGGCTTCGGGAGAGGTGCGGGATAACTCTACCCCCTGTGATGACTCCACCTCCTACAAGGTCCCCTCATATGGTGGTTCCCCTGGTCAGTTCAGAGGAGCCTATGCAATTAGGAGGGACATCATTTCGGGGGAGGGGACCGGTGGTGCGCCATAAGGCAGGAAGGTGTTTCTTCTGCGGGAGAAAGGGACATTTTATTGGGGGGTGTCCATCCCGTCCCTTGCAGAGTGAAGAGTCATCGGAAAACTGTTGATCCCAGGTTGTGTGGTGGACGGCAATCTGGGAGTAGGTATTTCGTCCCTAGGTTCGTCTCAGTTTCTCGTACCGGCGGAGGTGGTGGTGGGTACGAGAACTGAGAGGATATCTGTTCTTCTGGATAGTGGGGCCGGGGCTAATCTGGTTGATGCTCGGTTTGCCCGGGTTCAAGGTATGCGGTTGAGTGAGTTGGCTAAACCCATCCCCATATTCTCGATCGATGCCAGGCCTCTCGGGCAGGGAAGTTTTTTGCAAGTTGTGCATGACGTAAAACTTCAAGTGGGGGCAATACATAAAGAACTGTTGTCTTGCTACGTGTTGGAGGGTCTTCCCACTCCTATTGTGTTGGGCCTTCCTTGGTTAGCTAAGCATAACCCGGTTATTAATTGGCAAACCAGGGAGATAAGCCAATGGAGTAAATTCTGTAATAAAAACTGCATGAACACGGTCATTGGTGCGGTTACTCCTTGGGTCTTACCTCCATTTCTGGCGGACTTTGAGGATGTATTCTCGGAGAAAGGGTGTCAGGAACTACCTCCTCATCGCGTGTATGACTGTTCTGTAAAACTGCTCCCAGAGGCCAAGTTACCTAAAGCTAGGTTGTATAACCTTTCTGGTCCTGAGAGGCAGGCCATGAAGGATTATATCTCAGAAAGTCTGGCTAAGGGGCATATTAGACCTTCATCTTCACCGGTGGCTGCGGGGTTCTTCTTTGTTAAGAAGAAAGATGGAGGCCTACGCCCTTGCCTGGATTTCCGTGAACTTAATCGGATTACGGTCCGAGATCCGTATCCGCTCCCACTTATTCCCGATCTCTTTAATCAGATCGTGGGCGCCAAATGGTTTTCTAAGTTGGATCTCAGGGGGGCGTACAATCTGATTAGGATGAAGGAGGGGGATGAGTGGAAGACGGTGTTTAACACTCCGGAGGGGCATTATGAGAACCTTGTCATGCCATTCGGTCTGACTAATGCCCCGGCGGTGTTCCAACACTTTGTTAATGACATTTTTCGCCGCTTGGTGGGACAGTTTGTTGTCATATATCTGGATGATATCCTAATTTACTCGCCGGATCTGGTGTCTCATCAGGAGCACGTTAGGCAGGTGTTACAGATCTTGCGGGATAATAAACTGTATGCCAAGTGGGAAAAGTGTGTGTTCGCCGTACAGGAACTCCAGTTTTTAGGCTTCCTGGTTTCAGCGTCCGGTTTTCGTATGGACCCTGGGAAAGTGCGGGCAGTTCTTGAGTGGGATCGGCCAGAGAATCTTAAGGCACTACAACGTTTCCTGGGGTTTGCTAATTATTACCGAAAGTTCATTCGTAATTTCTCGTCCATGGTTAAGCCTCTCACTGACATGACTAAAAAGGGGACGGATTTTTCTAGGTGGTCTGACAAGGCTTGTCAAGCATTCTCCTCTTTGAAAGAATGCTTTGCCTCGGCGCCCATACTCATTCAACCTGATGCGTCTCAGCCATTCATTGTAGAGGTAGACGCTTCCGAGGTAGGGGTGGGAGCAGTATTGTCACAAGGTTCGTCCCCTGGTAAGTGGCATCCGTGCGCCTTTTTCTCTAAAAAATTGTCGTCCGCTGAGAGGAATTACGATGTCGGCAATAGGGAACTCTTGGCCATTAAGTTAGCTTTTGAGGAGTGGCGCCATTTTCTGGAGGGGGCAGTTCATCCGGTCACCGTCATCACCGATCACAAGAACCTGCTATATCTGGAGTCCGCGAAACGTCTGAATCCCAGACAAGCTAGGTGGTCATTGTTTTTTACCAGGTTTAATTTTGTCGTTACATATCGTCCTGGGTCAAAAAATGTAAAGGCGGATGCCTTATCTCGTAGTTTCCCGGGGGCCGGGAATACGGACGACCCGATTCCTATCCTTCAGGAGGGGGTGGTGGTTTCGGCAGTATGCTCTGAGCTGGAGGAGGAGGTATTGGAGGCTCAGGGGGACGCCCCTGTTGGACCTCCAGGGAGATTGTTTGTTCCAGATCAGTTGCGACAAAAGGTGATCGAGGCACACCATAACTCAGTTTTTGCAGGACACCCGGGGAGTAAAGCAACTGTGGATCTCCTCTCGCGTCGGTTTTGGTGGCCTAATTTACATAAGGAGGTGGTAACTTTTGTCGCGTCCTGTGGGGTTTGTGCGCGCTCTAAGACCTCACATACCCGTCCGTCTGGGGCCCTCTTACCTTTGAAGATCCCGGAGCGTCCTTGGACTCATCTGTCTATGGACTTTATTACGGACCTCCCTCCGTCTTCGGGTAAAACGGTCATACTCGTTGTAGTGGACAGGTTCAGCAAGATGGCACATTTTATCGCTCTTCCGGCTCTCCCTAATGCTAAAACTCTTGCGCAGGTGTTCATTGGGGAGATTGTGAGGCTTCACGGGGTACCCACCGAGGTGGTGTCTGATCGGGGGTCTCAGTTTGTGTCTAAGTTCTGGAAGGCGTTTTGTGCACGGCGGGGGATGCAGTTGTCATTCTCATCGGCTTTTCATCCTCAGACCAATGGTCAGACGGAACGTATGAACCAGAGCTTGGAGACATATCTCCGGTGTTTTGTGTCAGAGAACCAGGAGGACTGGGCTTCTTTCTTACCTCTGGCAGAGTTTGCTCTTAATAATAGGCGGAGCGAGTCCACTGGTAAGTCCCCGTTTTTTGGGGCATATGGTTTTCACCCCCAGTTTTGTACTTTCAGTGGGGGGGGCTCTTCGGGGGTTCCTGAGGAGGAACGATTTTCCTCATCACTCGCTTCAGTATGGAGAGGGGTGCTGAAGAATCTGAATACTATGGGGAACCGATACAAACGTATGGCTGATAGGAGGAGAGTGTCTGGTCCGGACCTAAGTGTGAACGATCGGGTATGGTTGTCTACCAGGAATATAAAACTTAAGGTTCCCTCCTGGAAACTGGGTCCCAGGTTCATCGGGCCGTACAGAATCAGTTCTATTATTAATCCGGTGGCATTCCGTCTTGACCTCCCCCCTACGTTTAAAATTCACAACGTGTTTCACAGATCATTGCTTAAGAGGTATGTGGCGCCGGTGGTACCGTCACTTTTACCTCCCCCTCCAGTGGTTGTCAATGGTAACTTGGAGTTCCAGGTATCGAGGGTCATTGATTCACGCTTTAATCGCCGGTCCCTTCAGTACTTGGTTCATTGGAAGGGGTATGGTCCTGAGGAGAGGATGTGGGTTCCTGCGTCGGATATTAACGCAGATCGATTAGTTCGGGCCTTCCACACGACTCACCCGGATAAACCTGGCCCTGAGGGTCCGGAGGCCCCTCGTAGAAGGGGGGGTACTGTCACGGGTGTGTTGCCACGAAGATCGTCACGAGTACACAGCCTGACTTCTCGCAGCTGACTTGTTGGTGCTTTGTGTTTCTCGGCAGTGAGGGAGTTAATTCTCTCTCTCTCTCTGGGCTAGATGAGGTCCAGCCTCGCCCAGCTGCAATCAATACTTCTGTAGTGAGACTCCTTCATATACCTGCTGGTCTGTCTGGGAGGTGTCGGTGAAAGCATTTCATTCAGACTGACAGAGCGGATCGTGGTGTTTGGAGTTGCTGAGATAAGTGTACTTGGAAGTGTTTTTTCCCTTTCCTCGCTTTATCATTTATCTCCTTTCCCGTTGGTTTTCCCTCTGTTGTAGTTGAGAAGTTGTTTGTATGCAAGGTGGTTTTGGTTTTTCCCTTGTACTGTCTCGTTCGTCTAAATACTGTGTTTGGGCATATTATTTCTTGTTCCCTTTGGTTGTGATCGGGGTCCTTCTCAGGACTAGATTACTGAGGTGCAGGGATCTTCAGGAGGTAGGGGTTACGCTGGCGGCCTGGACCTCTGTACCTTTAACAGTACCTCCAGGTTGAGGGATTAGTCAGGGCCCCAGCTTAGGGTCAGCGTAGGCCCCCTACCTCCAGTATACAGAGACAGCGTGACAATTAGCTTTGCTAGATTCAGCCAAATGCTGTGAAAAAAACTTGCACAGCACTGGCACAGACCTGCCTGGCAAAAACTGATAGGAACTCATGTAACCTAGTCCTGAAAAGGACTCCAATTACAATTAGTCTTTACTCCCACAACCTATCTATTTAAAAGCACAGACCTCCCTGATAAAAGTCGTAGGAAATGCTGTAACCTAGTCCTTAAAAGGACTGCAATCACAACTATTCCCTACTCCCAAGCTATCTGTATATTTGTGCGAAAATTGGCTTGAAATTAACAAGGTATAGCACACACAGCAACAGCGGTGCCGTCTAACACGCAGCTGCAGCAGTGAGAAAATGGTGGCGACGGGGAAAATGGCTTGGTCTTATAGGGCAAGGACATGTGACATACACTGCCAATCACACATGCCCTTGCTTGTGTGAAAAAAAGCACTTCGCTCCGTGTGTGCGCTGCTGATAGGCTGACAGATTGCACCTCCCCACTGCAAATGCGGGAAAGAGAAAAAAAAATGGAGATCTTCATTGTTCCTGCAGAGATCCATCCCCTGCCCCTCCCCCCGCCCCGCTGTACACTCAAACTGCGTATTAACATTAATTTTCATCATTACTGAGAAAAAATCCAGTTATGATTTTGGTGCACGAACAGTTATCGAACATAACCTCGAACAGCCGAATTTTTCTCAAATTGTTCGTGTTCGCCGACCGGCTCGAACACCGCCCAAAACAGCTCGAATTTGAGATTGGCGAACAGTTCGAGTAGAACAACGCTCATCTCTAGTTATTACCTATTCTGCAAATAGGCCATCATTTGATAACATGGGAATAATTATATACAGTAATATTATTGAAGGGATACTTGGATATAAAGTGGGGTACCACAGCCTGTATGGGTCAAAGCATGAGCCGATGTCAAGTCCTTTTACGGCTGCCATATAATACTACAATTCTACTCAAGTCTCTTCTCCATGGGAAACACATAACCAACTGTTGAGAGCAATCCTTGTTAAAGAACCCCTGATGTCTTTGTGGCACCCCAGGGGTCTGGTTTCCACAGTAATGCAATGTTATGTCTGAGAGCAGGTGGGAGGTCTCTTGGTCAGGAATCCTATGCATGCCACACCTCCTGCCCAGTCCTGGGAGGGGAAGGACTTCCCCTATATAAACCTGGGGCTGAGGCAGGGTTAGAGAGTTCAGAGGGAGAGTTCAGCCAGGAGGGCTGACAGGGAGCTGTGGCTCCGGCTGGGCCCAGCTCCTGGGCCATGCCAGAAGTAGAGACAGAGAAGAGAAGCAGCTATGGGAAGAAACAACAGGAGCTCTGTGGGAGCAGTGTTACAAGGAGTCAGGGGCTGGCAGCTGCAGAGCTCGCCCTGACTGAGAAGATTTCTTACCGGACCCGGAGTCCGAGGCTGTGGGGACTAACTCCTACCCAGCAGCAGAATCCGTCAGGCAGGGGATTTCAGGTCCTCTGGCCAAGAAACCCGAAGGCACGGTCACACGCATGGGACCAGCACCGCCGTCGTGGAGCGGAAGCTACTAGAAGGCCCCGAGTCACCGGCCATACGGGTGAGCACCACACGGTACACTCAGGGACGTGGGCTACTTATACCCGCCTCTAGCAAGGTAGCCAGAAGAGTACAGTTAGTTTGGGAGGCCTACAACTCCGCCTGGCCAGGGGAGATCCCATCTGCTCAAGGACTGACCAGGCCCCAGTCGCTAGCCAGTACTCCGGGAGGGTCTATCTTTGTCACCAGTAAAGACCCTGAACTACACCGTACCGTCTCTGAGTGGTTCCTGCTACCCCCATCATCTACGTCGGCTGCCCTGAGGCCATATCCCTCCCGTTGGGGGTTATACCATCCCCGCTGCACCATCCTTCCACCGGCCTCAGCGGTCTGCTCTGCAGCGGCAGCTCCAAAGCTGCATTCAACGGGTGGCGTAGTCATCCAACATCTACCGCTGATACATCGCCGCTCAGTTTGACTCCCTGGGCACGGACCGGGTCACCGCCACAAGACTACGACCCTCAACAGATCCGGCTCCGGGTAAGCTACCGTGCGCGCGATGCCGCGCGACGAAGGCCCAGGGGTGCGTCAACTTTTGGCGTAGTCGGCAGGATCTCATGCCCGCAACCACCGGGTACTGCGTGCCTGAAAAAGACTGTTCAAACTTACCTGTGGTGAAGATTCCCGCCATCCGGCGCCATCTTCCGCTTCCTTCCCGCCATCGGTGGAGTTTTCCCGCCATCCGGCGCCATCTTCAGCCTTCTTCCCGCCACACGTGGAGTTTTCCCGCCATTGGACGCCATCTTGAGGACGCCGCGCGGGAAGAAGAGGGGCGTGGACTCCGAAAGCGCGCGAGAACTGAAGCCCCGCCTCACGTCCGGACGTTGCGTAAGGTCCTGGAAGGAGCCCAGCAGACGCCGACGTCACAGGAGCGCGACGGAAGGTCCTCAACCCTGACGATCCACTGCGGCGCCGCGGCCTACGGAAGAGGATCATCGCAAGGTAGGCCACGGTCCACTAGGGGGGAGAAGGATGTCGGATACGGAGGAGAGCTTCACCGCTTCAACCCCCGCCAGCGCCACCGCTGTTGCGGTCATGCCTTTCACTATGCCCTATATCCCGGGGGCAGCCTGGCTACCCCAGTACTCAGGGGAGTCACATACCCTGCATGACTTTAGAGAAAAGCTGGATAGCCTCTTCCAGGTGTACCCCCTCACAGAGGAGCAAAAAGTGAGCATCCTGGTGGCCCAATTAACCGGGGCAGCCCAAAGGGAGGTAAAGTCCTGGCCACCTGGGAGGAGGACTGTCGCAGAGATACTAACCCAGCTAACCGAGGAGGAGCTGCAGTACTACCAATACGAGGAAAGCCAAGAGGACCCGGACGGGTCTGAGGACTACCCTCAGGAGGGAGCACAAAGAGGACATAGCTACTGAAGGGAAGTAGCGTGAATAAAGAGCTGTACATAGTTACCCGTTAGGGTACAAGGACTGCTGCTAATTAAAATATGGTCCCCGTTGGGATTAGTGAATTGTTCCCCGTGTGTCCCTATCCCTTACCAGGCTGAGGACTGTGAGCAGCCATCCCCTGTCCCTTACCAGGCTGAGGACTGTGAGCAGCCAATCCTTATCCCCACTGGCCGAGGACTGAGAGCGGCCATATCCTGTAAATAATTATGTGTTTCTAGTAATTTATAGGAGTCCTTGGTGGATTTACCAGGAATCCTTTGTACAGTTAGTGGAGCGTAACCCAGGATGGACTAAAAGACTGTTAAGGACTCGGGGCAGGACAGACCCCTACCTGGTTACGTCTCCCTGTTTTGGTGAAATGGACACCTTTGTTTCCTTCAAAGACTGCACCCGGTTGCGGACATGCCGTGACCACCTTTATGTGTTTTTCTTATTGTATTATTATTGTTATACCCTGTTATGTCTTTCTAAAAAAATATATGTTTAGTCCCGGAGTACTAAATTTCACTAGGGGGGAATGTGGCACCCCAGGGGTCTGGTTTCCACAGTAATGCAATGTTATGTCTGAGAGCAGGTGGGAGGTCTCTTGGTCAGGAATCCTATGCATGCCACACCTCCTGCCCAGTCCTGGGAGGGGAAGGACTTCCCCTATATAAACCTGGGGCTGAGGCAGGGTTAGAGAGTTCAGAGGGAGAGTTCAGCCAGGAGGGCTGACAGGGAGCTGTGGCTCCGGCTGGGCCCAGCTCCTGGGCCATGCCAGAAGTAGAGACAGAGAAGAGAAGCAGCTATGGGAAGAAACAACAGGAGCTCTGTGGGAGCAGTGTTACAAGGAGTCAGGGGCTGGCAGCTGCAGAGCTCGCCCTGACTGAGAAGATTTCTTACCGGACCCGGAGTCTGAGGCTGTGGGGACTAACTCCTACCCAGCAGCAGAATCCGTCAGGCAGGGGATTTCAGGTCCTCTGGCCAAGAAACCCGAAGGCACGGTCACACGCATGGGACCAGCACCGCCGTCGTGGAGCGGAAGCTACTAGAAGGCCCCGAGTCACCGGCCATACGGGTGAGCACCACACGGTACACTCAGGGACGTGGGCTACTTATACCCGCCTCTAGCAAGGTAGCCAGAAGAGTACAGTTAGTTTGGGAGGCCTACAACTCCACCTGGCCAGGGGAGATCCCATCTGCTCAAGGACTGACCAGGCCCCAGTCGCTAGCCAGTACTCCGGGAGGGTCTATCTTTGTCACCAGTAAAGACCCTGAACTACACCGTACCGTCTCTGAGTGGTTCCTGCTACCCCCATCATCTACGTCGGCTGCCCTGAGGCCATATCCCTCCCGTTGGGGGTTATACCATCCCCGCTGCACCATCCTTCCACCGGCCTCAGCGGTCTGCTCTGCAGCGGCAGCTCCAAAGCTGCATTCAACGGGTGGCGTAGTCATCCAACATCTACCGCTGATACATCGCCGCTCAGTTTGACTCCCTGGGCACGGACCGGGTCACCGCCACGAGACTACGACCCTCAACAGATCCGGCTCCGGGTAAGCTCCCGTGCGCGCGATGCCGCGCGACGGAGGCCCAGGGGTGCGTCATCTTCAATAGAGCAATACTAATAACTAGGGATGAACAAATCCTTTAAAATTCGAATTTGCCAGCTTTGTCAATTTTTTTTTCCAAAATTTTGATTTTCAGCAAATTGATTTGCTGCAAATAACAAATATGGAAAAGCCTTACAGATGCCCTGGAAACACACGCCTAACACTCTGATATCTTCTAGGACTGTACTGGGCACATTTCATGCTCTTTAACCCAAACACAGTCTTAGTAATATCCAAGTGACCTCCACTATTATGGCTATGGATAAATGGATAATAGCTGTTCTTCGCTGCTGTGCTGTCACACACTATCTGTGCAGTTTGATCATTATTTCTGGCTTTCTCTCTCTATTTCTATGGCTAGGCTATGAGCTGTAATTTCCACTCATCCAATTCATCTCAAAATGGCACCTGTATTTCCTGCCTTGGCTTTTACACAGGCTATGATAGTCCCCCTGATTGACTGTGATGTGATGTGAAAGCTTCAAGGCATTATGCCACCGCACTTGAGTTATGCAAGCTTTCTCTGACTGATGCCATCTTCTGCTTTTTGGGTATTTTTCTTGCGATGTGCGCAAATTGAATCGCAAATTGTACGAATCTGACACATCCAGTGAATTTCCTAAAAAATTTGTCGACATGAATTCGATTTGCATTGAACTGATTTTCTTAGGATTACTAATAGCTTCATAAAAATTGATTTTTAAAAGAAAAATTGTTTAAAAAATACACCCATCGGGAGAAATTCACCACGAGAGGAACTTTTGAAGTCAGTTTTGTTTGTGTCTGCATTGCCGTTATTAGAAACCGATTCGTAAGTGTTGCGTGATTCTGATAGATTTGGCGCATCTTTAGATATAACACCTCTATCTAGAATTGATTTTACATCATACGGGAGGGAGAATTGCAACCCTTCTGCAACTTTTTAAAAAATTCACAATTCTTATTCTTGGCTTATTGTATTGCTAACCACTCACAAGTGGCACACAAATTCTAAAATTTGTAAAAAAAAAAAAATAGATAAAAATCTCAAAATTATTTTTGCAAAAAGACAATGTGCGTCAAAGTATGCAACGTTTTTACGACAAAAAAACGGGTGCAGCAGCCTTGATAAATTCCCCCATTAGGTTTCAAGCTTCCTTTTAATTAAATGATTGTTAGGCTCTGTTTAGGCTCACCTGGTGAAGTGGACCTGCTAAGCCCTTTGTCCGGGCCAGTATACGGGCCCTGAGTGCCGGTGCAGCTGGCAAGATGAGACATGGAGAGTGAGGACGAGGACGAGACACCCTCAGGAATCTTGAAACCACAGGATGGATGCAGCGATGTCAGCAAGGCATCAGTGACAAAAGCAAGTAACATGGTGTGCATAGGAGGAACAGAGAAACAAACTAAATTCTAGGATAACAAGCCGAAGACACTGGTGTGTGTGATAATGGGCCTTAAAAGGCCTAGGGAGATGATATCACACACCGGGCAACCTACAAAGCCTATTGTGGAGCACAACAGAGGGCAGTGGAGCGAGGTGAGGGGAGCAGAGCCGGGACCCAGGATAGGTGTGTAACAATGGTCCTATATGACTTGCATTAAATAAGCAAATGATACAACTTTAGAAGCAACCAATGCTATTGCTCTAGCGCACCTAAAATATTTACATAGTGCATTGCCTATTCAAGGTGAAAGGGGGCAGTCATGCTACAGAAAAACAGTACAGCACTGAGAGGCGCAATGCTATTGACGTACTTAGGCAGTAATTCATTTTTTGGCTTCAACATTTGGAAATGGCTGTTTTATGTATGCGTATGAAGCTGAACATCAATGATTGTGCACAAAGAAGACAAAATGAGCTTTGGACTCATGATAGAAAAAGTTTAGCAGAGGAACCTACACGATACAGATGACTCCTCAGTTTTAGCAAAATGAACACCAATGCGGGGTGAAGCTGAATCATTGTAAGTCGTGTCAAGGAAAGCATGGGAACCATAAATCTACATTTAATTCATTAGCCTGGCAGACACATCCTTGTACGAGACCACTTCTCACCCTTAGTTCTTTTATGATCTGGAAAGAGCTGTTTCAGGAATCCGTAAATGCCGGAACATCATTTTTTTTCCATTTTTATCACCCTCCTCGAGGCTAGAAATTGATTAGATTCCAGGGTCAGATCATCAAGAGGTCAAAAATGCACCAGGCCTTGCATCTCGTCATCATATGAAGGGTCCTCCAGGCTATCTCTACAATACCGTAACACTTGCTTTGATTAAAGGCTTCTCTCCAAAATTAGAGGCACAGGCTTTGAAGGAAGTGAGAAGGTCACTTGTGCAGCGAGCTCTCCACGGCGGGTGCGAAAGGGAAAGTGCTGTTCACTAAGCGACGCTTGCATAAAATTAGCCTCTTGTGTGCAGGACAATAAACGGAACGGCTCAAGTACTAGATGGTGCAATTAGTCTGATGCTACTCAGGCTTAACATCCAATAGAGGCCATGGTCTTATCAAAATGACTAATCTGAATGTGAAAACATATCTGGCTTTATGAGGCATTTGAAGCTGGCCTGTTACCCCCCATTAACATCGCTATCGTCATTCTTCCTGTTTTTTAATTTCTAGTTTTTAAAGGGATTTGTGCACTCTGTAAACTATAATTCATTTGTGGATAACATACAGAGGCGACCGAAAGTTTTGCTTTTTTTTTTAAAGTGTGATTACTTCTGTCTGTTTGTTGTGACGCCGTTTTTCTGGTGATGAATTGAAAGTGCATGAAGTTGTCATCATGCAAGACCTTAATTTTAACCAAAATGCTTTTGGATATAGGTATGGTCATTTAATTACAGAAAACTGAGTGCCAAAAGTTTTGCATATACCATTTATTGATCACAGCATAGAGAGTAATTCATTGCTTATGCCATAACTTAGTATTTTGTAGGGCTAACCTCTTGCTTTAATTACTGCACTGCACTGACGGCGCATTGAAGCCACTAGAGTATTCATGACATCTTGAGGGATCTTGCTCCATTCCATTTGCAAATCTGCAAAAATTAATCTTTATTGCTATGGGTACAGCCCCAACTCGTCGCCCTAACTCATCCCAAAGTTGCTCTATAGGGTGTAAATCGGGTGATTGCAACAGGCGAACATTTTTCTTTGCTCACCAATTTTTGACTAAATTAGATGTGTGCTTAGCATCATTTTCTTGCTGGAATTTTATCCCCTGCCTACTTAGGTAATGTGACAGCATTACATTCTCCAGTATATTCTTGTACGTGGTGACATTTATATTTCCATTAATTCTATGCATAGGGCCAAAAGCAGATGTGATGCCCCCCCCTGGGCTGTGGGGTACTCGGCAGCCAGGCCTCTGGTTGCTGGGGGATATCACGGTAGCTGGCCCGGTCCGTGACCCAGGGCGGTCAGTAAAAATGGGAAATTTATAGGAGATTTGGAAAGTTCGTGACGCCACCTGTGGAATGCGGCAAAAGGGTGCCGCCGCTGCGGAGCAGTCCTCTGGAGATGGTGTTATGGCAGCAGGGATAGTGTGGCTCTCCACAGGTAGAGCTAGCTCCAGGGCAGTGTAGGGGTAGATGGTGGATGCTGGGAAGAGATGGCAGGGCGGTCCCGGAGGAAAGACGGACACTCACACGGGGGTAAGCTTCAGTACCTTTACTGGTGATGAAGCCGGCACAGTCCAGGGTACTCCGGACGAAGGGCGCACTTTTGGACTCTCCCCAGTGAGCGGGTATAGGGCCTCTTGATCCGTGGCTCTACTCGTTAAGCTTCTGGCCTGCCTGGAACTAGGCCTAGCTTGGTTACTGTCTCTCTTTGCACCTGCTGACCTGGTGGTAGAGCTTTCTCTTGGAGATCACTCTCCCTGGTTGCTGGGGCCTCCGTGACTCCTAGCCCTGGTACTGTAATCAGCGTTTGGTGAACCTGGGACCTGTAGTCCTCCAGGGGTTCCGGTGGTTCCTACTGGGTGTAAAGGGTCCCTGTAGGCGCGGACCCGGTGTCCGGTATATATATCGGGGTGAGCCTGGTATGCTCCTCAGCCCCCTCGCTACTTCTTCCTTCTCCTCTCGCCTTCGGCCCACTCAGGGCCCTCACTAGGCCTTTTCACGTGCTGTAGGCCTTGGCTCGCCTAAGCACAGCAGCCTGCGTGCTGCTCTCTCACTGAGCACGCTAAACTCACTGAGCTGCCTGGCTCCACCCTCCCTATAAATATCCCTAACGGGCTCCCTCTGCTGGTCTGAGGTGGTAGGGTGGAGGTGTGTGAATGTGTGAGGGCCCCTTGTGGAGAAGTCCATCCATGCACCTGTGTCACCCCAGGCCTGGATGCCACAAATATTAAAGGCTGTGTCTGAGAGCAGGAGGGAGGTTCCCTGGTTAGGGACCATTAGCATACAGCACCTCCTGTCCCAGGCCAGTACGGGGAGCTGGCTGCCCCTATAAAAGCTGGAACTGCGGGCAGGGTTAGAGAGAACTGGACGACCTAGCTCAGGAGTGAGACCCAGAGAAGGAGGGACAGTTCAGCTGTAGCTGAGGAGGTCGTGAGGCAGTGGAGGAACTGCTAGCCAGGGACGTACGGCGCCGAGAGCCTGTCCTGGCACAAATGGAAAATAATCTACCGGACATTGGGGTTCGAGGCTGTAAAGACTCTAAGTCCAGCAGCAGAGAACCAATCTGCGAGGGATTTCATGTCCTTTGGCCTAAAAAGCCCGGAGGCTCCGCCACAACAGAAGGGACCAGCAAAGCCAAGAGAGGCCAGAGGTAAACGGAACCGAAGTTGCAAGCCATACGGGTGAGAATACACGGCACGCTCAGGGACGTGGGCTATTTTACTACTAAAGGGGGAAATAGTCAGAAAGTGCATAGAGAGCATGGTAGGCCTACACCCTCACCCTGACCAGAGGGACTTCCCGAGTGTTCTCAGACATCCAGGTCCCCTTCTAGCCGGTACTGTTGTTGGGTCATTACAATCTGTTACAATAAAGACCTTGAAATGTTTAAGGGGACTCTGCATTCTGACCATCGCGGCCAGAACTATCACCCCCAACATCCACCTACACTGCCCTGGGGCTACACTCCTCCTGTGGGGAGTTTTATCATTCCTGTGCTGCTCACCAACACCAGCCCTAGCGGTCTGTCCTGCAGCGGCGGTTATCCCTGACCGCAATCCAGGGGTGGCGTAGTCGGACTTTCACATTCACAGATCTATAAATAGACTGCCACAACATTGGTCTGACCATCCTGAGCCACGGGACCGGGTTGCCACTACTACCCTCATCAGCACCGTACACCAGAAGACCCGGTTTCGAGTACCCCACGGCCCAGGGGGCGAGTCAGCTTTGGCGTAGTCGGCAGGATTGTGACCAACCCGCCACAAACGGGTATTGCGTGCCTGAAAATACTTTATACTTACCTGAGTGAAGTTTCCCGCCATTCGGGGCCGTTTCCCGCGAAAAGGCGCCATCTTCGGGACGCCACGCGGGAAGAAGAGGGGCGTGGACACCAAAAACCGCGTGAGACCTGAAGCCCCGCCCTACATCCAGACGCTGCGCAAGGTCCTGAAAGGAGATCCAGCAGACGCCGACGTCATCACCCCGCGGCGCAAGTTCCTCACCCAGAGCATCGCAAGCGGAGCCGCGGCCTACAGAAGAGGATCGTCGGAAGGTAGGCCACGGTTAACTAGGGGGGGGGGGAGATGTCGGAAGCGGAGGAGCCCACTATCAGCAGCGTGGCTGCAGCAGCGGTGATGCCGTTTTCCATGCCATATATCCCTGGAGCGGGATTAAGTGACTTTAAGGAAAGACTGCACAGTTTATTTAAAGTCTATCCCCTAACAGAATTACAGAAAATCAGCATACTGACAGGGCAGTTAACTGGTGCGGCCCAGCAGGAGGTAAAATCATAGCCAGCTGAGGAGAAAAGGACTGTAAAGGACATTTTGGCCCGACTGCGGGGTACCTTTGACACCCGCACCTCAGCTGAAATTAAAATGCGGTTCTACGGATGTAAGCAGCGGACACAGGACAGCAGAGACTATGTTGCAGGATACAGATAAACTATTGACTGACCAGTTCATAGAAGGTCTGCTGTCCAGCGCCCACAGAACCCAGCTGCGCCTCATGGCCCTACAGAACCCTGATTTGACTTTCGCACAGTTCAAAGAGAGGGCCATCCGGGTGCTCCGAGAACCCACACCAGGTGGTGCGGTAGCTTCCCGGCGTCCTGCCATTACGTACCACCAGGAGGCGGCGCCCTACCCTGCAGACCTTGTGGGGGCTGATGCGCAGGCCCTAAACCCATCTCCGCCTGCAAACCTGCACCATCAGGTCCAAGAACTAACAAAGAGAATTGCTGCATTGACCAGGACCGTACAGTCATTACAGATAGACCCGTCAGGACCAATCAAGCTGGCTTCCAGTCCGGAGGATGTCCCGTGGCGTCGACGGAGGAGGATCCCGTCATTCAGAGGAAGGCCCACAGACTGCTACGCTGAGGATGGACAGCCGATTTGCCGCCGTTGCGACCAGCCAGGACACATAGCCAGGTACTGTACTTTAAACGGGTCCGACCTGGGGCAGAGGGCCAACCCCCAGGCATAAGGTCACCAGGCCCGTCTAATTGGCGCGATAAGTACGTGGGGGGACGCCCGGTTTTACCCGTAGTGCTGGACGGTATCCCCATGAGTGCACTGCTGGACACCGGGTCTCAAGTGACTACCATCCCCTATGTACTTTTCAAGCAGTACTGGAGTGACACTGATAAAACCCGTAATCCAGACAATGACTTGAGCATCATCGCCAGCAATGGTCAACCCGTGCCGCAGGTGGGGTTCAGAGAGATGACCATTTAAGATTGGTAAGGTGGAACTGCCGGCACAGGGAGTGATTATTGTGGACATTGACCGTCGAGAAAGTCACCCTAAAATAACCTTGGGTACTAACGTGATTGAAAATTGTCTTTCAGAAGTAATTGTAATTTTGCAGCAGGTGGCGATGAATGCTAGCTCCAGCCAACAGAGGGTCCTCCAGAAAGAGATAAGAGCCCTGATGAGACGGCAACAGGTAGAAATGTCTGGTGGTGAGATCGGTAGCGTGAGGATGAGCGACCCGTTTCCCATTGCCATGCCTCCCAAAAGTGAAATGATGATTTGGTGTCAGACTGCAATCGGGTTAAGAGGAAGAGACTACCAAGCCATGGTAGAACCCGTGTACTCAGACAGCAGGCCCACCATTTTGACAGCCCGGGGGGTGGTTGATGTCCGCCATGGAAGGGTGCCCGTTCGGATCTTAAACATTGGGGAAGGGGAAGTGCACTTGCCCCGGTACGCTACACTAGCCAAATTGCTTGCTGTCGAACACAATGCTCTCAGGGTCGTGGAACCCTTGCCTCCATCTCTCCCGGTGGAGGATAATGGTTCCCAGAAACACAAGGAGGACTGGTGCCAGAAACTCCATGTGGGTGCTGACTCCACTCCCTTGCACCAAAAACAAGGAGTCTACCGGGTGGTTCAGGAGTACGAGAGAATCTTTAGTAAGCACCCTCTAGACTTCGGCAGAGTGAAAGGGGTAGAACACCACATCCCCACGGGGAGCCACCCACCAATAAAAGAAAGATACAGACCTGTACTCCCCGCACACTATCAGAATGAAAAGGGCATGCTGAGAGAAATGAAAGAAGCCGGGGTCATTAGAGACAGCTGTAGAACCTGGGCAGCCCCCTTGGTTCTGGTAAAAAAGAAATACGGTACCATGAGAATGTGCGTGGACTATAGAAAAGTCAATCGTATTACCCATAAAGACGCATACCCGTTGCCTAGAATAGAGGAGTCTTTGGCTGCACTAAAATCAGCTAATTTCTTCTCTACTTTGGACCTTACTAGCGGGTACTGGCAGGTTCCTGTGGCAGAGGCTGACAAGGAGAAGACCGCCTTCACCACCCCGATGGGATTAAGTGAATTCACCTGTATGGCATTCGGGCTCTGCAACGCACCCGGGACCTTCCAGAGGCTGATGGAATGCTGTCTAGGGCACCGAAACTTTGAGACGGTCCTACTTTACCTGGACGACGTGATTGTATATTCAAAGACCTACGAGGACCATCTGAAACACCTGGCAGAGGTGTTCGAAGCCCTGGCAGGCTTTGGCCTGAAGGTGAAGCCCTCAAAGTGTCACCTGTTGAAACCGAAGGTACAGTACCTAGGACACGTGGTGAGTGCAGAGGGAGTAGCCCCCGACCCCGACAAGGTTACAGCAATCAAGAGCTGGCCAAGCCCCTCTAACATCAAAGAAGTGAGGCAATTCCTCGGGTTGGTAGGCTACTACCGCAGGTTCATCCCCGGGTTCACAAAGATGGCAGCCCCTATGCAGGACCTCCTGATAGGACAATCTAAGACCAGAAGCCAAAAGCCACCCTTCAAGTGGGATAAGTTGGAAGAGGATTCCTTCCGCCAACTGAAGATGGCCCTCACGGGGGATGAAATTCTGGCCTACCCTGATTATGGCCAGCCTTTTATCCTCCACACCGATGCCAGTAATGTGGGGCTAGGAGCCCTACTGTCCCAAAACCAACAGGGCAGGGAACGAGTGATAGCGTATGCCAGCCGGAAGCTGAGGCCCACTGAAAGAAACCCGGAGAATTACAGCTCCTTCAAGCTAGAATTCTTGGCAGTGGTGTGGGCCGTCACAGAATGGTTTAAACATTACCTGGCCTCCGCCAAGTGCACTGTGTACACGGACAACAACCCGTTGACACACCTGGACAATGCAAGACTTGGTGCCCTAGAACAGCTTTGGATGGCCCGGCTATCAAATTATGACTTCACAATCAAATACCGGGCAGGCAGAACCAACGCCAATGCAGACGCCCTATCAAGAATGCCCCACCTACCCGAAGGAGAAGAAGACTCAGAAGAGCTGGAGGAAGTAGAGCTCCCTGCGTTCCACCAGTATGGGACCACTCAGTATTCTCACCGGGTAAGAGACAAAGACCTAACCACCATCATGTTCAACCCCTTACACCACCATGGCTGGGCTGAAACGCAAGATAGTGACCCTGCAATTCGCCTGGTGAAAGACATGTTAACACAGGCAGACGCTAGCCCTGGCCCGGACGCTCCAGAGGAAGCCAAGCAGTTATGGAAGGAGAAAAGCAGGCTATTCTGCTACGAAGGTAAGCTGTGCAGAAGGCTTGTCAACGACCGGACGCACGAGCTGACCTGGCAGGTAGTGGTCCCAAAACGAGATGCAGCAATGGTCCTGGAGGCCTACCATGACAGAGCGGGACACTTCGGGTGGAAGAAGCTGGAGTTCCTGCTGAGAGAGCGGTTCTTCTGGATCGGTATGAGAGGGGCCATAGAGAAGTGGTGCAGGGACTGCGGCCCATGTAACCTCAGAAGGAAGGACCGTACCAGCCAGAAGACACCCTTGAGGCCCATCGTCACCAGGCAGCGGCCAGAGCCTTCCAACAACACTTCTGCCGTCCACACGGGTATCCGGAACAGGTCTTGACAGATCAAGGTTCAGCGTTCGAGGCGGAAATCTTCCAAGAGTTCTGCAACCTCTACGACTGTAAGAAGATTCAGACAACGCCTTACCACCCGCAAACCAACGGGCTGTGTGAGAAAATGAATAATATAGTCATTGATCTCCTCAAGACCTTGCCCCTGGAAGAACGCAGCCTGTGGCCAGAGAAGCTGCCAGACCTGATAGACTTATACAACCATATCCGGGTGAATGCTACCAACTGCACCCCGGCTTACCTGATGCGAGCAAGACCAGGTAAGCTGCCTATGGACCTGGAGATGGGAGTCCTGACACCCGAGGACACCTCCCCAGACGCGGACTGGGATACGGAACGGCGGCTACAGTACAAGAAGGTACAGGAGAGTGTGGAGAGGAGTCTGGCTCAAGCGAGAGATAAGCAAGAGAGGCTCTTCAACCAACACGCCCCTGCTGGTCCCCTGGAACCTGGCGAGCAGGTCCTGAAGCGGAAGAGAAGGCTTCACAAGCTAGATGACAAGTGGGAAAGAGACCCGTACACAGTACTGCAGTCCAACCACAACTCCCCGAAGGTATGCGTAATTACCAAGGATGGAGGAGAAACCACTAGCACCGTCTCCAGAGACCACCTAAAAAGGTGCCCCGAGCAACTACAGAGTGCAGGAGAAGATCAAGATGACCTTGAACCCGCAGTGGACAAGGAAGAAATGGTCAGCACCGTTCTCGGAGAGTTCCCCCGATCCGGGACTCGGATAAACGACGCAATAGTGGTACCCGTCCTACACTTCCTTCAACCTACCCATCAGGAACCTACAGGAGAGCAGGAAGAATCAAAAGAACAAGCAGCCCCAGAGGCAGAAGAACCCATGCCAGCAGCCCAGGAGAGTCAACCCTCTGCTGACAGTGAGCCTACCATTAGCATACAGCACCTCCTGTCCCAGGCCAGTAGGGGGAGCTGGCTGCCCCTATAAAAGCTGGAAATGGGGGCAGGGTTAGAGAGAACTGGACGACCTAGCTCAGGAGTGAGACTAGTCCCAGAGAAGGAGGGACAGTTCAGCTGTAGCTGAGGAGGTCGTGAGGCAGTGGAGGAACTGCTAGCCAGGGACGTACGGCGCCGAGAGCCTGTCCTGGCAGAAAGGAAAAATAATCTACCGGACATTGGGGTCCGAGGCTGTAAAGACTCTAAGTCCAGCAGCAGAGAACCAATCTGCGAGGGATTTCATATCCTTTGGCCTAAAAAGCCCGGAGGCTCCACCACAACAGAAGGGACCAGCAAAGCCAAGAGAGGCCAGAGGTAAAAGGAGCCCAAGTTGCAAGCCATACGGGTGAGAATACACGGCACGCTCAGGGACGTGGGCTATTTTACTACTAAAGGGAGTTATGCACACGCCCGGACTGACTGGCGTGTGCGGGAGAAGTGGTTCCACTGGACCATGAACCGGAGAGTGCCTGGAGGGGCGTGACTAAGTATCTGGCCGATCCGACCAAGGTGGCACGACGGCATACGACGCCAGTGCACCAGGGAGAAACCGGGCAGAGGGACCAGGTGCTACTCCAGGTCAAACTCCGGACACGGGGGTTGACCCACACAGGGATTACTGGAACAGGCAGGTTAGGCTGGCACAGACTGGTGGATATAAGCGAACACGGCAGGTATGCAGACGGGTGGATACAGGCGAATATGCAGGCAGGGAGGTACTGGCCGAAAGGACGGGCTGGAGCACAGAGAGGACAAGACCCAGTACAGACTGGGTCACAGAAACAGAACTGCAGATGCGGTAGCCAAACACAGCAGAGAGGGAACGCCCAAAGCGGTGGGCAAGAGCAGAGCAGGACGGGACTGCCGGAGCAGCGAGCACAAGCAGAGCAGGACAGGACTGCCGGAGCAGCGAGCAGATGCAGAGCAGGACGGGGCTGCCGGAGCAGCGAGCAGAAGCAGAGCAGGACAGGACTGCCGGAGCAGCGAGCAGATGCAGAGCAGAAACCGCAGGAGCGGCAAGCAAGGCAAGAGCAAAGTGGAAACCGCAAGAGCGGTAAACAAGGCAGGAGCAGAGCGGAAACCGCAGAGCGGCTAAGAAGGCCGCAGCAGAGCGGAAACCGCAGAGCGGCAAACAAGGCAGGAGCAGAGCGGAAACCGCAGAGCGGTAAACAAGGCAGGAGCAGAGCGGAAACCGCAGAGCGGTAAACAAGGCAGGAGCAGAGCGGAAACCGCAGAGCGGCTAAGAAGGCAGGAGCAGAGCGGAAACCGCAGAGCGGCAAACAAGGCAGGAGCAAAGCAGAAACCGCAAGAGCGGCAAACAAGGCAGGAGCAGAGCAGAAACCGCAAGAGCGGCAAGCTAAGCAGGAGCAGAGCGGAAACCGCAGAGCGGTAAACAAGGCAGGAGCAGAGCGGAAACCGCAGAGCGGTAGGCGAGGCAGAAGCAGAGCGGAAACCGCAGAGCGGCTAGAACCGCCGGAGCGGCGAACGAGACAAGGCAAGGGGATAGGACTCTGTTCACAAAGAACAGACGGAGAAGGAAAGGCAGAACCAGAAGCACACAAAGTACTTACAAAGAAGTAGCGAGCGTACACTAAATTCACAACAGAGGTACAGAGACGACGAGAAGGAATTTAGGAGCAAGTTCAGACTCTGCAGAAAGACGCAGAAAACAGACATAGAGGGAAAAGGGAGAAAAGGCTAAAGTAGAAACGAGGCACAGACAACTGGGAACAGAGGAACGGGAACAAATACAGCAAGGCTGGAACACAAACAGGACACTGTTCAGACAGGAACAGATACCGCAAGGCACAGACAGGCAGATCTAGGAATACGGCCCCTAGAAGGCGAAAGAACAGGCTGGAAGCTTGTTCACAAGAACAGACCACAGTTCAGACACAGAGCTGGAAAACAGGCAGGAAAACAGGATAGGACCTGGCACGTCAGAGACAAAAAGCCAACTGACAGGACACAATGCTCAGGCGCCATCTTGAGGAAGAAGGTGGAATAAATACCCAAAGATGGACAGCAATAGGCTGAAGATGCAACAGGGGCGTGTCCGCAGCAGCTACAAGAAACAGGAAGTTCAGCGGGCGTCGCCCTATGCAGCCAAAGTAGAGCAGAGCAGAGCACAAGGAAAGAAGCCAGACCAGGAAGCTGGGCGGGAGATGAAGTTTGCGATCTTGCATGATGAGAGATGGAACACCATGCAAGAACGCCACCAGGTATGCTACAGTACCCCCCCCTTACGCCCCCTCTTCTTCAGGCCTGCAAGGATCTTCCGCAGGGAATTTGGGGGCCAATCCCTCTCTTCAAGGAGATTACTTCTATTGTCCACAGGAGGAGACAAAACTGGTCTCATAATCTGGATGGCTAGGATGCGACTTCCCATCCAGCCATCTTCAGCAACAGATGAAACGGGTGAAGTACCAGAAACAACACACAAAAAAGTCTCTCTACATTTATTTTTAGGCAGCACCCCAAAAAGTTCAGGAGACAACTGGAGGTCCTCCGCCGGGTTGGAGGGGTGCAGAGACTCGGGGGTAGCCTCTGCTTCGGGGTACATCTTGTCAAGCTCACAGGATGAAATGGGCAAAGTATCAGGTACAAGGTGTAGAGAAGTCACTGCCTCTTTGTTATGTGGTGGTACCCCGGAGGATTCAGGAAACAACTGGGGGTCCTCCGCCAGGTTGGAGGGGTACCGAGACTCGAGGGTAACCTCTGCTTCGGAGTACACTAGGTCAGACTCACTGGAAGAAGCGGGCGAGGTATCAGGTACCGAGTAATGGAGAGTCTCTGTCCATTCGTTATCAGGTAGCACCCCGAAGGGTTCAGGAGACGACTGGAGGTCCTCCGCCTGGTCGGAGGGGTGTAGAGACTCGGGGGTAACATCTGCTTTGGAGTACACTAAGTTGGACTCACTGGACAAAGCGAGCGAGGTATCAGGTACAGAGAATAGGAGAGTCTCTGTCCTTTCGCTACCAGGTAGCACCCCGAAGGGTTCTGGAGACAACTGGAGGTCCTCCGCCTGGTCAGAGGGGTGTAGAGACTCGGGAGTAACTACCACTTTGAGGCACCCATTGTCAGGCCCACAGGACTGAGCAGACGAAGTATCGGGTACCGGGTGTAGGGAAGTCTCTCTCCAATTGTCATCGAGTGGTATCCCGGAGGATTCAGGAGGCAACAGGGGGTCCTCCGCCAGGTAGTAGAGGTGTACAGACTCGGAGGTAATCACAGCTTCGGAGCATCCTTGGACATGCACACTGGTTAAAGTGGGTGTAGTATCTGATGCCAGGTGCAGGAAGCTCTCCTGTGTGGACTCTGGATGGGTAGCAGTCTCTTCTGGCAGGAGAACTGGTGCACCACCCACGCACATCACCCGCTGGGGCTTCTCCGGGATACAGGGAGATGAAGCTTCAGTAGGGACTTCAAGGTAGGGGTCAGGAGGTCTCTGGGAGGACAGACTCTGGCGTGACGGCTTGCCTCTACGTCTAGCACGTCTGTACTGCCTCTTGAGGTTGGGAGAAGTATTCCGGAGAGTGTAGTCATCCTGAGTGGATTCTGGGCAAGCAACAGTCTTTTCGGGCAGGAGAACTTGTGCGCTACCTATGCACATTACCCGTCGGGGCTGCTCCAGGATACAGGGAAGTGAAGCTTCAGCAGGGGCTTCAGGGATAGGATCATCGAAAGCCAAAAGGAAGGCCACCAGGAAGGCCTGTAGGTCAAGAACGATAGGATCCTGTGCTTCCCATAGGGGGTTGATCCATTCCAAGGCATCACCCGCTAGGTTGGACATTATAAATCCCACCTTAACCCGATCGGAAGAATAAGCATTGGCATAGAACCGGAACTGCAGCAAGCATTGCCACACAAACGCACGGCATTGTTTTGGTTCCCCGTAGTACCGTGGTGGATCCGCGGGAGCAGGTGCAGCTTCAGCAGGGACTCCAGGATTGGGGTCATCGAAGACCATTAGGAAAGCCACCAGGAAGGCCTGCAGGTCAAGGACGATAGGATCCCAAGCTTCCCATAGGGGGGTGACCCACTTCAAGGCATCACCCGCTAGGTAGTCAATTATAAATGCCACTTTAGACCAATCAGAAGGAAAAGAAAGAGGGTAGAACTTGAAGTGTAGCATGCATTGCTCCACAAATGTACGACTTAGTTTTGGATCCCCATAGTTCTGGGGCGGATCCGCAGGAACGGGTGCAGAAAGCTCCATCTGGACGGGTGCGTAATTCGCCTGGAACACAGCTAGAGAAAAAAAAAAATTATTTATTTATTTTTAATGCACGTATTTAGCTGGAAAACACCTCAGAGAGCGAAGGCCGTGGGGCTCAACGGGAACCATGGCCTGAGCATGCTGTTATGCACACGCCCGGACTGACTGGCGTGTGCGGGAGAAGTGGTTCCACTGGACCATGAACCGGAGAGTGCCTGGAGGGGCGTGACTAAGTATCTGGCCGATCCGACCAAGGTGGCACGACGGCATATGACGCCAGTGCACCAGGGAGAAACCGGGCAGAGGGACCAGGTGCTACTCCAGGTCAAACTCCGGACACGGGGGTTGACCCACACAGGGATTACTGGAACAGGCAGGTTAGGCTGGCACAGACTGGTGGATATAAGCGAACACGGCAGGTATGCAGACGGGTGGATACAGGCGAATATGCAGGCAGGGAGGTACTGGCCGAAAGGACGGGCTGGAGCACAGAGAGGACAAGACCCAGTACAGACTGGGTCACAGAAACAGAACCGCAGATGCAGTAGCCAAACACAGCAGAGAGGGAACGCCCGAAGCGGTGGGCAAGAGCAGAGCAGGACGGGACTGCCGGAGCAGCGAGCACAAGCAGAGCAGGACAGGACTGCCGGAGCAGCGAGCAGATGCAGAGCAGAAACCGCAGGAGCGGCAAGCAAGGCAAGAGCAAAGTGGAAACCGCAAGAGCGGTAAACAAGGCAGGAGCAGAGCGGAAACCGCAGAGCGGCTAAGAAGGCCGCAGCAGAGCGGAAACCGCAGAGCGGCAAACAAGGCAGGAGCAGAGCGGAAACCGCAGAGCGGTAAACAAGGCAGGAGCAGAGCGGTAAACAAGGCAGGAGCAGAGCGGTAAACAAGGCAGGAGCAGAGCGGAAACCGCAGAGCGGCTAAGAGGGCAGGAGCAGAGCGGAAACCGCAGACGGCAAACAAGGCAGGAGCAAAGCAGAAACCGCAAGAGCGGCAAACAAGGCAGGAGCAGAGCAGAAACCGCAAGAGCGGCAAGCTAAGCAGGAGCAGAGCGGAAACCGCAGAGCGGTAAACAAGGCAGGAGCAGAGCGGAAACCGCAGAGCGGTAGGCGAGGCAGAAGCAGAGCGGAAACCGCAGAGCGGCTAGAACCGCCGGAGCGGCGAACGAGACAAGGCAAGGGGATAGGACTCTGTTCACAAAGAACAGACGGAGAAGGAAAGGCAGAACCAGAAGCACTCAAAGTACTTACAAAGAAGTAGCGAGCGTACACTAAATTCACAACAGAGGTACAGAGACGACGAGAAGGAATTTAGGAGCAAGTTCAGACTCTGCAGAAAGACGCAGAAAACAGACATAGAGGGAAAAGGGAGAAAAGGCTAAAGTAGAAACGAGGCACAGACAACTGGGAACAGAGGAACGGGAACAAATACAGCAAGGCTGGAACACAAACAGGACACTGTTCAGACAGGAACAGATACCGCAAGGCACAGACAGGCAGATCTAGGAATACGGCCCCTAGAAGGCGAAAGAACAGGCTGGAAGCGTGTTCACAAGAACAGACCACAGTTCAGACACAGAGCTGGAAAACAGGCAGGAAAACAGGATAGGACCTGGCACGTCAGAGACAAAAAGCCAACTGACAGGACACAATGCTCAGGCGCCATCTTGAGGAAGAAGGTGGAATAAATACCCAAAGATGGACAGCAATAGGCTGAAGATGCAACAGGGGCGTGTCCGCAGCAGCTACAAGAAACAGGAAGTTCAGCGGGCGTCGCCCTATGCAGCCAAAGTAGAGCAGAGCAGAGCACAAGGAAAGAAGCCAGACCAGGAAGCTGGGCGGGAGATGAAGTTTGCGATCTTGCATTATGAGAGATGGAACACCATGCAAGAACGCCGCCAGGTATGCTACAAAGGGGGAAATAGTCAGAAAGAGCATAGAGAGCACAGTAGGCCTACACCCTCACCCTGACCAGAGGGACTTCCCGAGTGTTCTCAGACATCTAGGTCCCCTTCTAGCCGGTACTGTTGTTGGGTCATTACCATCTGTTACAATAAAAACCTTGAAATGTTTAAGCGGACTCTGCATTCTGACCATTGCGGCCGGAACTATCACCCCCAACATACACCTACACTGCCCTGGGGCTACACTCCTCCCGTGGGGAGTTATACCATTTCTGTGCTGCTCACCAACACCAGCCCTAGCGGTCTGTCCTGCAGCGGCGGTTATCCCTGACCGCAATCCACGGGTGGCGTAGTCGGACTTTCACATTCACAGATCTATAAATAGACTGCCACAACATTGGTCTGACCACCCTGAGCCACGGTACCGGGTTGCCACTACTACCCTCATCAGCACCGTACACCAGAAGACCCGGTTTCGAGTACCCCACGGTCCAGGGGGCGAGCCACACCCTTCTGGGTTCTGTGGCACCAATGCGCAGCAGGGCGCCACATCCCCCCCTAGTAAAACTCAGTACTCCTGGACTGGAGCATTTTTCTCAAAACAGATTAAACAATAACATTTCTTCCCTTTATGGGAGGCACTTTTCTTGAATGTTACAGGTAACATTATAATACAATAATAACAACAAGTATAATAATAACAATAAAGTTACAGCAAGTCCCGTAACCTGGTGTCCATTTCACCGAAGAAAGAACATGAGGGACCCGCCTGAAAACCCTCAACTTAGGCTCTGGGCGTGGCTACAGGGCATAGGTGATCGAGGTGCTGGACCACGTCTTCCGCCACGCCAAACGGGTTTTTGTTCCGTGGTCACTTAAAGGGGACTCCAGGGAGTGCAACTATGTACATGACAGTTTTTGGGCTGCTCACAGTCCTCAGCCACCGAGTCCTTTAAGTATATACCCTTCCGGGTAATTAAATACAATGAGAAGTGTCCGTGTCACATAAATTGTCCATTAGCAAGGCAAGATAAATAAATAAATAAATAAATACATGAAATTATTACAAGAACATACCCTACGGGGTAACTATTTATACTGTCAGTGTTTCTCTATTCACTCTCTATACCTGACAGGGGTCTGGCCTTTTGTGCTACGCGATGACCTACATAGTACTGGTATGCGTGTAGTATGGATGTTTGCGCTATTTTCCGCTCTATGTGTTGGTGGACTGCAAGACTGCCTTAACCTCTCTACGGGACTGGCAAGTACACTGGTTACTGGGCCTACTGGCTCTGCTTCTACCGGTGATCCTTCTTCCGGGGATTCTTCCTGAGCAGGCTCTTCTGGGGCACTTACAGGTCTTACTTGCAGTGGAGAATTTTCTGGCTGTTGGTAGAAGTGTAGCACAGGTATTATTACCGCTCCATCCAGTTGAGGCCAATCTGCAGGGAAATCTCCTAAGACAGTATGTAGTACTTCTTCTTTAGGCTCCTCCGGTACGGTGAGAGGCTCTTCCTCCTGGGGCTTCAGCGGACTTGGGCACAACTTCAGATGGTCACTCGATACCTTTGCAGTTTTTTTTCCTCCGTCTTTGCTAATTAGACAGGTTTTCCTATTGTCTAATATGGAATTCAACACAGTGTAAGGTTCCCTTTCCCACTGGTTGTCAAGTTTGAGGCTTCTTCTCTTTCGTTTCGGCACAACTTCTCCAGGTGTCAAGGGTTCAGCTGGTGCACTATTGTTGTACTGTTCTTCCTGCTTATCTCTCACCCTACTTAGACTGTCTTCGACACAGGCCTGTACTCTCCTGTACTGCTCCTGTCGAGTCGTATCCCAGTCTTCAGTGGACATATCTGCTTCCGGCTCTACCACTCCAAGCTCCAGGTCCATGGGCAACTTTCCTGGTGTTGCTCTCATGAGGTATGCTGGAGTACAATTGGTGGAACTCACAGGTATGTGGTTGTACAGATCTACCAGGTCAGGTAGTTTATCTGGCCACTGATTCCTTTCTTCTAGAGGTAAGGTCTTCAACAGGTCGATGACTATGTTATTCATCTTTTCACATAACCCATTGGTTTGGGGGTGGTACGGTGTAGCCCGGATCTTCTTGCACCCGTACAGATGGCAAAACTCTTTGAACAGCTCGGCTTCAAAGGCAGGGTCTTGATCCGTCAGCACCTTATCCGGGTATCCATGGGGCCTGCAGAAGTAGGCTTGAAACGTCCTTGCTGCAGTTTCTGCCATCAGATCCTTGATGGGGGCTACCACCAGGAATCGGGAGTAGTGATCCACCATGGTCAGGGCATACGAGTAGCTTGACCTGCTGGGTGACAGCTTGACGTGGTCCAGAGCGATGATCTCCAGGGGCTGGGTTGTCTTGATGGACTGCAGGGGTGCTTTCTGGCTGCTGTAGTCTTTCCTTCTGAGGCTACAGGGTCCACAATCCCGGCACCATCTCTCTATGGAACTCCGCATTCCAACCCAATAAAACCGATTCTTCAGGAGGGTTTCCAGCTTCTTCCAGCCAAAGTGCCCTGCTTGATCGTGGTAGGCCTCCAATATCATCTAGATGTCTGTCCTGGGCACTACGATCTGCCATACCATCTCATGGGTCCTAGGGTTGACGTACCTTCGGCACAGCTTCTCTATATAGATGAACAGCCGGCTTCTCTCATTCCACAGTTGCTTGGCTTGGGGAGGAGCGTCCTTCTCCAGGGAGGAACCTTCCTGGGTTATCAGTTCTTTGATACGGCTGACAACCGGGTCGCTGTCCTGGGTCTCCTTCCAACTGTGGTGAGGTAAGGGGTTTAGTGTCTTACCACGATAACTCCTGGAGGTGCACTGCTCGTGGACCATCCCATTTCTGTGGAAGGCAGGTAGCTCAATCTCCTCCAGGTCATCCACTTCTTCTTCAGTATCCGACTGGTGCGGCATTCTGGATAGGGCATCGGCGTTAGCATTCTTGTGGCCTGCCCGGTACTTGATGGTGAATTGATAGTTTGACAGCCGGGCCATCCAACGCTGTTCCATGGCTCCCAACTTGGCTGTCTCTAGATGTGTCAAGGGGTTGTTGTCAGTGTAAGCCGTGAACTTACTGGAGGCCAAGTAGTGCTCGAATCGTTCAGTGATGGCCCAGACCAAGGCCAGGAGCTCCAACTTGAAGGAGCTATAGTTTTCTGGATTCCTCTCGGTAGGACGGAGCTTCCTGCTGGCATAGGCAATCACCTTCTCTTTGCCATACTGCTTCTGGCTTAACACAGCTCCTAGTCCCTCGTTGCTGGCATCAGTGTACAGCAGGAATGGTTGGCTGTAGTCAGGGTAGGCCAGGATATCTTCGCCAGTCGGGATCTCTTTCATCACTGCAAAGGACTCAGCCTGCTCTTTACCCCACTGGAAGGGAGGGTTCTTGCCTCTGTTGGACTGTCCCACCAGGAGATCTTGCAAAGGTGCTGCCTTCTTGGTGTAGTCCTTCACAAATCTCTGGTAGTACCCGACCAGTCCCAGGAACTGACATACCTCCTTGAGATTCTTCGTCTCCGGCCATTTGTGGATGGCAGCGACCTTCTCCGGGTCTGGTGCTGCTCCTTCTGGACTGACGATGTGCCCCAGGTACTGAACCTTCTGTTTGAGCAGGTGGCACTTGGAAGGCTTCAATTTCATCCCATACCGGGACAACGACTCAAATACCTCCGCCAGGTGCTTCAAATGGTCCTCATACGTCTTGGAGTACACTATCACGTCATCCAGGTATAGCAGCACGGTCTCGAAGTTACGGTGTCCCAAACAGCACTCCATCAATCTCTGGAACGCTCCAGGGGATTGTTGCAGAGTCCAAACGGCGTACTGTTGAACTCGCAGAGTCACATCCGGGTAGTGAAGGCCGTCTTCTCTCGGTCCTCCTCAACAACTGCTACTTGCCAGTACCCACTAGTGAGGTCAAGGGTAGAGAAGTAATTTGCAGACTTTAATGCAGCCAGGGATTCCTCTATACGGGGCAAAGGGTATGCATCTTTATGTGTTATGCGATTTACCTGTCTGTAATCTACACACATTCTCATGCTTCCATCCTTTTTCCTGACCAGGACCAGGGGAGCTGCCTAGGGGCTACAGCTATCTCTTATTACCCCTGCCTTCTTCATGTCATGCAACATTTCCTTCGCCTTCTGGTAGTGTGCTGGTGGTATGGGCCTGTAACGTTCTTTGAAGGGTGGATGGTCACCTGTGGGTATATGGTGTTGTACCCCTTTAATCCTCCCAAAATCAAGTGGGTGTTTGCTGAATACCTGTTCGTATTCCTGAATCACCCTGTATGCACCTTGTTTTTGATGGACAGGAGTGGTGTCAGTCCCAACATGGAGCTGTCGACACCAATCCTCCAACTGGGCTTTCGGAGTCATTGTCCTCCACTGTATCTGGTGGGGTCAAGGATACCACCGTGTGTATGGCATCATCATTCACGGTATACAGCCTGGCAACAGTGGCGTATCTTGGTTATTTAACTTCATCCTCCCCACAATTTAGGAGGCGTGCGGGTACCCTCCCATTGCGTACATCAACCACCCCCCTGGCAGTTAAGAGTGTAGGTCTGTGCTCTGAGCTAATGGGCTCCACTACCGCCTGGTAGTTCTGTCCTTTGAGACCTATGGCTGCCCTGCCCCAAATCAGCATTTTACTCATCGGGGAATCACAATGGGTATCGGGTCTGTCACCCATACATTACCAATCTCACCACCTGTTAGTTTTACCTGTTGCTGGTACAGGAGGGCTCGTATCTCTCTCTGGAGCACCATCCTCTGCCCTGGTTTGGCAGTGTCAGCAATCTGTTGGAGCAAAAGCAACACTTTTACCAAACAGTTACCAACAATATTTGTACCAAGTATCATGTACAAGTCTGTATCACCAGGGTTAGATTCCACTACAATCAGTCCTTGGTCCTTCAGTTCCGCTCTCCCAACCTTCACTGTCACGTTCGTTAACCCCTACTAGGTTAAGAGGAAGGCCGTTAGAGGCATACACAGAGAGGTTCGGGGCTGGCGGGCGGAGTTCATCTACGCACCAGTACCTTTTGTAGAGGACATCACGTATGATGGTTACCTGTGAGCCGGGGTCCAGTAATGCAGGTGTTGCTATCCCATCCAGCACGATGGACAGGAAAGGCCTTCCTCCTACGAACCGATGGTACCAGCTTGATGGGTCTGGCTGCTTTACTCCTGGGTGTCGGCCCTCGGCCCCAGGGTTTGCTCGTTTAAAGAATAGTTCCACGCTGTGTGGCCGGCCTTCTGGCAGCGGTAGCAGATGAATTCTCCAGGAGGGTGACGTTGGTCCTTCCACGGGGTGGCATTGTCCTCCTCCGGGGTGGCGTTGTCCTCCTTCTTGTCCTCATCCAGGGGGCATCCTCAGGGCTGTCGGCGAGTAGGATCCTTCCTTCAGGCTCGGTCTCCGTCTGTAGGGTGCTCAGGACAGTGGCCAGGGTTTTACTTAGCTGACGCATTTCAGAGCGCAGGCTGTCCAGCTCGCTAGGGGGCACTGTTTACATCTTTGTTTCCGCCATTAATGAAGGAGCAGTGGGTGCTGCGGGCACTGGGGTGGCCCCACCCTGGTAACGCTGGATAGCAGTATCTGATGTTTCCAGGGGCTGCAGACCCTTTATAGCCATGTCCTTAAGGGTGTCAAAGGTGGCATCTGGATGGTCTAAGGCCCACCACCGTACAGTTCTGCTCTCCTCCTGGGACCTCAACCCCCGGATGAACTGTTCCGTCAGCATTTTATGTTCACTTTGTATGCTGGCTGGACTAACCTGTTTCAGGGCCCGCAGGGCTTCCTGTAAGCGCCAGGCGTAGTCCCGGACCCTGTCCTCAGGTTTCTGGACACAGTGGTAGAACCTCATCCGGAGATCTGTCTCAGTGCGGTTTTCAAACACAGTTTGCAGTCTCTTAAAGATGATGGATACTGATTCCTGGTCTGCGGCTGGCCAGGTTTCAACTTCCCACTCTGAGGCTCCAGTGAATTGTCCCAGCACAACGGCTGCTCTCTGTTTACCAGTCAGAGAATACATGTCTAGCACACCGTATATTTTTCCCTTGAATCCGGACAGGGTGTCTGGTTTGCCATTATACTGGGGGAGCCATTTCACTCCAGGGATATACGGCAGGGCCATGGGTATCAACTGAGTCACGACCCCTGCTGGTGGAGTGGCCGCCCCGGCCTGTGCAGCGCCGGGCACATGTTGGGCATCAGGAACGTTAACCGGTGCTCCGGCAGCTTGCTGGTCCGTCAGCCATGGTTGCGCCTCCCTTGAGAACCGGAGCCTACCTTCTTCACTTTCTTATCAGGTAGGCCGCAGCTCCGCGGGCAATGATCTTCTTCCAGGACCTTGCGTCGCTCGCGTCTGACGTCAGAGCGTCCTCTGGGCTTCTTCCAGGACCTGACGCATCCTGGTTCGACGTCAGGGGCAGGGCGTGTCCTAGGATTCGCCCGCTTCCAGCTGTTATGCCTCTCCGATTCCCGCGGTTATACCCCTCTTCTTCCCGCGCGGCGACAGGAAGATGGCGGACAATGGCGGGAAATCTCGGGAATGGCAGGAAACCTTCACCACAGTGAGTATTGCAGTCTCTTAAGATGCACAGTACCCGGTGGCAACGGGCACGCAATCCTGTTCGTGACGCCAAGGCTGACGTGCCCCCCTGGGCAGTGGGGTACTCGGCAGCCGGGCCTCTGGTTGCTGGGGGATATCACGGTTTCTGGCCCGGTTCGTGACCCAGGGCGGTCAGTAAAAAGGGGAAATTTATAGGGGATTTGGAAAGTTCGTGACGCCACCTATGGAATGCGGCAAAAGGGTGCCGCCGCTGCGGAGCAGTCCTCTGGAGCTGGTGTTACGGCAGCAGGGATAGTGTGGCTCTCCACAGGTAGAGCTAGCTCCAGGGCAGTGTAGGCGTAGATGGTGGATGCTGGGGAGAGACGGCAGGACGGTCCCGGAGGAAAGACTGACACTCACACGGGGGTAAGCTTCAGTACCTTTACTGGTGATGATGCCGGCACGGTCCAGGGTACTCCGGACGAAGGGCGCACTTTTGGACTCTCCCCAGTGAGCGGGTATAGGGCCTCCTGATCCGTGGCTCTACTCGTTAAGCTTCTGGCCTGCCTGGAACTAGGCCTAGCTTGGTTACTGTCTCTCTTTGCACCTGCTGACCTAGTGGTAGGGCTTTCTCTTGGAGATCACTCTCCCTGGTTGCTGGCGCCTCCGTGTCTCCTAGCCCTGGTACTTTAATCAGCGTTTGGTGAACCTGGGACCTATAGTCCTCCAGGGGTTCCGGTGGTTCCTACTGGGTGTAAAGGGTCCCTGTAGGCGCGGACCCGGTGTCCGGTATATATATCGGGGTGAGCCTGGTATGCTCCTCAGCCCCCTCGCTACTTCTTCCTTCTCCTCTCTCCTTCGGCCCAATCAGGGCCCTCACTAGGCCTTCACACGTGCTGTAGGCCTTGGCTCGCCTAAGCACAGCAGCCTGCGTGCTGCTCTCTCACTGAGCACACTAAACTCACTGAGCTGCCTGGCTCCACCCTCCCTATATATATCCCTAACGGGCTCCCTCTGCTGGTCTGAGGTGGTAGGGTGCAGGTGTGTGAATGTGTGAGGGCCCCTTGTGGAGAAGTCCATCCATGCACCCTTCTGGGTTCTGTGGCACCAATGCGCAGCAGGGCGCCACTGATGCATAAAAGCAGCCCCAAGCCATGACATTGCCTCCACCATGTTTCACTGTAGGTGTTTGGTACCTTACATCATTACGTTTTTCATTTGGGCGGTATATATATAGTGCTTGCCATCACTACCAAATAGATTGAACTTGGATTCATCCGACCACAACGCCTTAGACCAATCAGTCTCTTTCCATTGGCTATGTTCTTTGGCAAACTCAAGTCGGACCTTCCGGTTCTTTGCAGAGATGAAAGGCTTCTTGACTGGAACTCGTGAATTCAACCCTACTGCTCTTAGCTGTAGCACCACAGTTTGGCGACTCACTTTGAACCCATATTCTTTGTTTATTTCATGTGAAATCTGTACAGCACTTTTATGGACATCAGATGCTGACTTTTTCTTAATAATGTGACCAACTCTGGAGGAAGTTTTCCGTGGTCGTCCACTTCTAGGTTTGTCAGCTGTTCCATAACCCTCTTTTTTCTTCTTTAATATACGTGACGCTTGACTCTGAGAACAGTTAAACGGTTAAATTCTATAGTTACCTCTTTTTGGCTTTTGTCTGACTTCACTCTTAGAATAATAAGCTTCCTGACAGCTGGTGATAAATTTGGCTTTGTATTTGCCATGTTTTAACCTAAAAACACACACAAAATAAAATTTAGGCAAAATTCGACTACGTACCCATGACACAATATGCAAAACATTTGGCCCAGCAAATGTTGAAAACGAACACATAAAGGGATAAAATGATGTTAAACACAATTTTCGTCCCTACAGCTGACAACTATTTGCTTCTGGTTTACTAAAATCACCAGGAAAATGGCATCACAACAACCAGACAGAAGTAATCACACTTTTAAAAAAAATGCAAAACTTTTGGTCGCCACTGTAAAATTAGATAAATATTGCAGCTAAATAAATTGGAAATAACCTTTTACTATGTTTAGCCATTTTGCTCTAGGAGACACGGGGGCAATGCCAGACCTTACTTTCCTTAATTGTATGTAGCATTATTTTCCCCTTTGTGTTTACTTGCTACTACTTTTTGTGAACCGATAATGGTTGATCAATTACAATATTCATCATTGCAAATGCATGAACTTTCTTGTCTTTTATTTGGAAGGATATCCAGTATGGGTCCAGACAGGGTTGGGGCGGCATGACGGCTCTGAAGGTAAAATTCAGGAGGAAGTAGTATTAGGAAGTGGTGTCAGGAAGTGTAGACCGTGCGGCTCTAACCACATGTGCAGCCAGAAGGACTTTCTCCCAGTGATGGTAGCAGGTCTGACCCAAAAGCTGCCAGATGCACAAGAGGCAACAGTAAGACCTTTGCTTAACGGCAGCAGAAGATTCGAAATCTGTCTGTAGAGTTGTTAAAAATCTCCTGGACTTGGTTAATTTGGACAGAAAGGATTTGTGTAAGGTGGAAAAATAAAAAGTCACCCTTCTGTGTTGTCCCCTAGAGTGTATGGGCTGGTGAAACATGGGGATCATCTCCTGAAACAGCATCTCTCTTGATTGTCATTGTGGCAATATTTGGTTTCAACATAGACATAATGTGATTTGCACTTTGCACATTTGGAGCCATGGAGAGGTCAACTTCCATGAAAGACATTGACCAATGACCCAATGGAGATACAGAATGATTCTCTTCAAAGTAATTGTTGAGCTCCCAAGAGTGGCCTATTGCTAGGGTGGTTTGTTCCAGAGGGTTTCCCCTCAGACACACTGCAACACAAAATAAGAAGCTGCGTAGTAGTCTACGGTTGCTTTTGGCAGAGCCTGACGGGGTGGGACCTCCTGGGAAGACAAGATTAGTAACCCTGATTGATGATTTCACTTTAAAGTTGAGACTTTTATGGCGATTTAATGAGAAGAACATAGTATGGGCAACACAGTTCTAGACTACTTTGTAAATATTCTTGGTGTAGGGCTCCTGGGAGTAGAATACCTAGCACCCTTGGGTATCAACATTGACTGTATAGTAGCTTGAGGGGGGACAACACTCCACATAGGCCAGAGTATAGTAAAGAACACACTGAGCAGTGTGAGATCTCAAAAGGGAGGAGGGACACTGAGGAACTGGCAATAATGCCAAATGGGTAATGATTCAGCAGCAGGGAGGAGGGACTCTGAGGAACTGGCAATATCGCCTAATGGGCAATGATTAAGCAGCAGGGAGGCGTAACACTGAGGAACTGTCAATCAGGCTAGGTGGATGTCGATTGAGTTAAACTTTCAGAAAGAACTATAAGAGCCATTCTGGCCTAAATTACGAATGTCTGATGATTGTTCAAATCAAGCACAGGCACTTGGTGCAAACCTTGGTGTGACTGATCAGTTCAGTGCACCTTCCCATCTACTTGTTTTCCATCTAACTTTGCCCTTCTTTGCCTCTATAAAGTCTGAGCTTTCAATCAAAATAGAGAAGGGGGATAGAGATAGAGGGAAAACAAGTAGGTGGGAAGATGCACTGAACTATTTGACCACACCAATAGTGCACCAAGCGCCTGCACTTGGTTAGAACAGTCATTCTGTGGTGACGGACTCCATTTTAAGTCGCACCTCCAGGACCAGCCCAGGAACCACCAAACACTTTTGGAAGGTGATTATGAAATCCTTTTCAGTCTGGAACATGCCCAAAGTTGCTGGGTTTGTTACAGAAAATTTGTGTCCGTCCCATCAAATTTGGAATTTTGGCAAGTCTAGCAGAGGTCCCCCTGCTGGAACGCTAATGTTGTTTGGCTCTTTTTGCCTTACTTTGCTTAACTCAAGATATATGAACATGACCTAATTTAATTTATGGGGTAACCTGATATCAACTCGTCTCAACATTTAGCTTCCCACAGGTCATACAAATGTATACCATAAAGTAAAGTAATAGAAAACCCAAATCTGTTGGGGACATGATTTGTAGTAAAGATTCAGTGCCAATTTTGTCCATCATGACTCTTGGCTATCTCCTTCCTCCAATAGAAACATAGCATCTTGTTTTTCTATTGGAGGAGGCTGATGAACAGGTCTGGTCACATGCTCCTCCATCAGTGGCCATTTTGAACAGGAGTTCTGTCAAGTCTGTGAGGAAGGTGGCACTAATAAGTACAGGGGGAGAACCTACAATACTTAAAAATTAGTAAGCGGCAAAAAATCAAGTGCCCAACACATCTGTGAAAATAAAGACAAAATGCACAACCCCTAAGGTGAAATAATCGCGTTTTTCAATGCACAGAGGATTTTAATTTGCAGGGAGATGAAGGGTTACGTTTTTGGTTCTTCTTCACAAACTGTACGCTGTGTTAAATATTCCTATTTTTTATGTCTCGCTGTACACAGAGAAAATATTGATTTCTGTTTATCCCTCTGTTTATCCATAGAATCAGTTGCTAAGCAACAGCCGGGAACCTGACAAATATCCGTCTTTACCGGCATCCCGATACCCCTCCGTACTGTAAGCAGGTGTATAGTCCTGAGGGGGGAGCAGCAGAGACCAGTAAATGTGTTCACAGATCAGTGAGATTTCCACAGGGTAATTTATCAAAGTCTCCAGCCTGTAAATCCCCAGCAATTGCAGATGCAAATAACACAGCACCATTCATCAGGCCGGATCCCATTACCCCAGGCCCAGTACTGTACACTCATGTGATTAGTTTCTTAGAAGGATCTAAGCTCCGGTATCATTAGTTCTGCCCTAGTTTTGGACATTTTATCTATTTCCATTGATGACTTATCCACATACAATATTTGATCAAGTTTTTTTTTCTCCATTTGACTCGGGTCATTAACAATGGATCCTTGTTCTTCCAGAGCAGAGAAGTTTTATCATTATTGTAGATGGACAAGAAAGTCGTCTTCCATTAACTTTACAGTAAAAATGGCAAACTTGTACAATATTTGGTAATGAGTTCTGCAGGGTCCAGTGTGTTATCTCCACAATGGCAACCAGTAATATCTTCCATTTTTCTCTTCTTCTCTTATGTCTTTTGTTCAAAATCTTCATTTCAAAGAATTTAAATTCATAATGAAATATTATAAGATAGTAAAAAATGAAGCCAAGTAAAAAAATATATATTTTTCTATGGCAAACGACAAGTTTTTTTTGTACTCCCACACACAAATAATACCCCTAGAGTAGTCTTAGTGTTCCCAAACAGTTAGATAATGCTATCAGGCCCCCACTCTTCCCCACGTAGAATAACACCCACACAATACCACACCAAACACAGTATGATGCCCTCCAATACACAGTATGATGCCCCACAGTGCTCTAAACACACTGATGCCTCCACATAGCATTGTTAGAGTGCCCCCCGGACACACAGATGTCCCCCACACAGTAGATTCCTTCAGAATGCCCCCCAGATACACTGATGTCCCCCACATAGTTTGATTCCTCCAGAATGCCCCTGCATAGTGATGCCTCCCACACAGCCTCGCGATTACCTCCTCACATTATTATGACCCACAGTAGCCCCCCATACTAAGGCCTCCACATAGCACAATGCATTGAAAGTGTCTCCCTATTCTTTATGATACCCCTTAGCAGTACACCCCATACACTGATGCCCCCAACACAGTTTGATGTCTATAGTATACCACCCACATATTAAGATGACGTCTAGAGCCTTCTCCCACATGAAGTCTCTACATACTTTATGATGCCCTCTCAGTGCCCCCAAAACTGATGCCCTTCACAAAAAATGATTCCTCCAGAATTCCCCCAAACAGTAACATGTCCCCTCATTGCCCCCACACAATGATGCCCCAGCACAGTACAATGCCTTCAGAGTGCCCCCTACATTTTATGATTTGCCCTTAGTATCCTCCATTTCTTTGAGGGATCAATTAACAAACACCCAACGAGGTCCTTCCATATGTGTCACGCAAGGTGTGGGAAAGACAACAGAGGGAAGAGGGAAAGGGAGCCCAGGCAATAGGGAAAGGGGGGAGTGGAGAGCTCCTAGACTGGTCTAGTGTCACCCTGTCTCAACTACCGTCCCTATATTGGCTCTTCACCAATTGCCGCATGCGTGCCATGTCCTGACTTTCCCTGGCATATGGCTAAGGCTAGGGAAGGAAGGAGATGAGCACTAGTCGATCTCCACTAAACTCTATAGACAACAAGGGTAGACAAATAGGGGGGAATTGCTTAGCTTTAAACAACTCCAAACAAATGCACACATGGCCTCAAGCTCCAGAGAGGACGAAGTACTGCTCTTGCTAAAGCCTCACAAGAAGTAATGAATATCGCTGGCACCTCCCTCTCAGACACAACAGGTATTTATACACCCAGGCCAGGGATCTAATTAGCCAGAGGGAGGTAGCCGCTGGGTCCTAGAAACAGCCAGACTCTAAGAAGATGTCTGTAATGCCAAATGAAGAGATCTCCTGCAACCAACTGCAGGGTGACTGTCTGTCATCTCTGACACACCCGTGACAAAGTTCCAGCAGTGATGTATTTCCCAACAAACTAAAAACAAAAAAATTGTTGGGAAGGGGAAAAAATTGTTGGGTCAACACAGCAACATTTGATAAGTTTAAAAAGGCAAGAAATGAGGGTGAGTGGGTGAGTCACTAAACTTTCTGGCTTTGCCTGGGAGGAGGTGGCGAACACTGCGGCCCAATTCATTATTGCATTTGTGCATTTTTTCCATGGTTTTAGCCTAATTTTAATTTGCACTTTCTTCTTTTTTTAATTTGCATATTTTTTAAAGTCTATTTTATATGTGTTCGCCTGTGTTTGTTTGCCCCTGTTTGCACAGATTGGGGTTTTCAGATGTATTTGAGCAATTCATCAATTGCAACTTTTTATGCACATATGTATTCCAGTCCCCCTCCCCTGGTATGAATTTATGTTTGACTGAAAGTTTAGCAAAAAAATTGTATTGCCATACAGAGCCCATCCAGACTAATGAACGGTATGACAGTATGCATTATTTCTCTGTATCAATTCCTAAACCCTTAAATAAGGATTAATTAACCTAATTCCATCACATCTAATCAGCGGAGGGCAGTAGTACACCCGAGCAGCCAATATCCGTCCTAATTCCCAAGCACAAGCAGAATGTGAAGGTTACCTGTCCATAAAGTCACTTGAAATAGATTTCAGAATAAAGTAATCTGTTTAATCTATCTTTTACTTATTCCTGCCGTGTCTCATTACTGCCCCAGCAGCAGGTGGAGACCGAAAGCTTAGAAATACACGGGACGCCGTCCCAGAGCCAACGCTTGCTGTGCCGAAAATCTTTATTGTGATGAAATGGTTAAGAGAACTTTTCTTTTCTACTCCCCATACCAAAACCCAATGGACGCTTTTACTTTGCAGACAAGTTGTAGCATCTGGTGATGAAGGTATTCACATTCCATTAAGGGAATTTTTATGATTTGAATACAGATATTGTTAAATATTCTATTTTTTCTAGACTGTTTTTTTTTGTAGTTTTTTTAACAATTTTATTTTCTGTACATGACTATGGGGTGGTCTTCTTGCCTGAGCCGCTGTTAGGAGCATACAGATATATGTTTTAAAGCAACCATATGGACCATTAGAAACAAGAGACTAGAGATTTAT
This sequence comes from Phyllobates terribilis, assembly GCF_046119375.1. NCBI lineage: Eukaryota > Metazoa > Chordata > Amphibia > Anura > Dendrobatidae > Phyllobates > Phyllobates terribilis. The sequence goes on from NW_027362768.1 coordinate 151,369,376, forward strand.
GTTGACTTCTAGGATAGAGTGTTGTCATAGAATCATAGAATCATAGAATGGTAGAGTTGGAAGGGACCGCCTGGGTCATCTGGTCCAACCCCCTGCTCAAAGCAGGATTCACTAGATCATCTCAGACAGATGTCTGTCCAGCCTCTGTTTGAAGACGTCCATTGAAGGGGAACTCACCACCTCTCGTGGCAGCCTGTTCCACTCATTAATCACCCTAACTGTCAAAAAGTTTTTTCTAATATCTAATCTGTGTCTCCTCCCATTTAGTTTCATCCCATTGCTTCTAGTCTTTCCTTGTGCAAATGAGAATAAAGATGATCCTTCTACAATGTGACAGCCCTTGACATATTTGTAGACAGCTATTAAGTCTCCTCTCAGTCTTCTTTTTTGCAAGCTAAACATTCCCAAATCCTGCAACCGTTCCTCATAGGACATGGTTTGCAGACCAGTCACCATTCTGGTCGCTCTTCTCTGAACTTGCTCCAGTTTGTCTATGTCTTTTTTAAAATGTGGTGCCCAAAACTGTACACAGTATTCCAGATGAGGTCTGACCAAAGAGGAGTAAAGACCGATAATGACTTCACGTGATCTAGACTGTATGCTTCTGTTAATACATCCCAGAATTGTATTTGCCTTTTTTGCTGCTGCATCACACTGTTGACTCATGTTCAGTCTATGATCTATTAGTATACCTAAGTCTTTTTCACATGTACTGTTGCTTAGCTCTATTCCTCCCATTCTGTATATGCTTTTTTCATTTTTATTGCCCAGATGTAGTACTTTGCATTTTCCCTGTTAAAAACCATTCTGTTGGTTGCTGCCCACTGCTCCAGTTTATTTAGGTCTTTTTGAATCCTCTCTCTCTCTTCTCTAGTATTAGCTATCCCTCCTAGCTTTGTGTCATCAGCAAATTTAATCAGCTTACCCTCAATTCCTTCATCTAAATCATTGATAAAGATGTTGAACAATACAGGTCCCAGGACGGAGCCCTGTGGTACCCCACTTGAGACATTCATCCAGCTGGATGTGAAGCCATTTACAACCACCCTTTGAGTCCGATCACTAAGCCAGTTATGAATCCACCTAACAGTTGCCTGGTCCATTGCATACTTGGTCATTTTTTCAATAAGGATGGTGTGAGATACTTTGTCAAATGCTTTGCTGAAGTCAAGATATACTATATCTACAGCATTTCTCTGATCCACCCAGTCAGTGATTCTGTCATAGAAGGAAATTAAGTTAGTCTGACATGACTTGTTAGTTACAAACCCATGCTGACTCTGGTTAATCACTTCATTCTTATCCATGTACTTACATACATGTTGTTTAATAATTTGTTCAAAGATCTTTCCTGGTATAGAAGTCAGACTCACCGGCCTATAGTTCCCTGGGTCCACCTTCTTCCCCTTTTTGAAGATAGGAACAACATTTGCTCTTCTCCAGTCTTCTGGGACTTCTCCTGTTCTCCAAGAATTTTCAAAGATTATGGAGAGTGGTTCTAAAATTTCTTCTACGATCTCCTTCAGTACTCTGGGGTGTAATTCATCTGGACCTGGAGACTTGAACTCATTTATGTTAGCTAAATATTCCCTCACAATCTTTCTGTTTACAGATAACTTGGATTCCTCTATTCCTTTAAAAGGACAGTGAAGATCAGTTGATGTTACATTTTCTTTCTGAGAGAAAACAGATGCAAAATAGGAATTAAAAAGTTTAGCCTTCTCAACATCCTCTCTTACCATTTCTCCATTTTCATCCTGTAAAAATCCTATAGCATCTTTGACTTTTCTTTTACTTTTGACATACCCCCAAAATCCTTTTTTATTGCTTTTGACATCTCTTGCAAGCCTTAATTCATTGTCAGCTTTAGCTAACCTGATACGTGCCCTACAGGATCTGCAGACTGCATTATAATCTTCTTTAGATATGCCTCCCTCTTTCCATTTAATAAACATTTCTTTCTTTCTTTTTAGCATGTGTTTAAGTTCTGTGTTCATCCATCCTGGTTTCCTTAAAAGCTTCCCATTCTTCCTACTTTTCGGGATTGTTAACGATTGTGCTTTGAGAATCTCATTTTTAAAAATTTCCCATCCTTCCTGGACATTTTTGTCCTTAAGGACATCCAGCCATTGGATCCCTCCTATTCTCTTTCTGAGTCTCTTAAAATCTGCCTTTCTAAAATCTAACCTTGAAGTTTGAGTCTTCACATGTCTTCCTCCTCTAGTTATCCAAAATTCTATAATAGCATGATCGCTGCCTCCTAGGGTCCCAGCCACCTTTACCTCCTCAACCATTTCCTCCCTGTTTATAAGGATTAGATCCAAAGTAGCAGATCCCCTTGTTTTCTCCCCTACCTTTTGGAAGATAAAGTTACCTGTCCATAAAGTCACTTGAAATAGATTTCAGAATAAAGTAATCTGTTTAATCTATCTTTTACTTATTCCTGCCGTGTCTCATTACTGCCCCAGCAGCAGGTGGAGACCGAAAGCTTAGAAATACACGGGACGCCGTCCCAGAGCCAACGCTTGCTGTGCCGAAAATCTTTATTGTGATGAAATGGTTAAGAGAACTTTTCTTTTCTACTCCCCATACCAAAACCCAATGGACGCTTTTACTTTGCAGACAAGTTGTAGCATCTGGTGATGAAGGTATTCACATTCCATTAAGGGAATTTTTATGATTTGAATACAGATATTGTTAAATATTCTATTTTTTCTAGACTGTTTTTTTTTGTAGTTTTTTTAACAATTTTATTTTCTGTACATGACTATGGGGTGGCCTTCTTGCCTGAGCCGCTGTTAGGAGCATACAGATATATGTTTTAAAGCAACCATATGGACCATTAGAAACAAGAGACTAGAGATTTATGTTGACTTCTAGGATAGAGTGTTGTCATAGAATCATAGAATCATAGAATGGTAGAGTTGGAAGGGACCGCCTGGGTCATCTGGTCCAACCCCCTGCTCAAAGCAGGATTCACTAGATCATCTCAGACAGATGTCTGTCCAGCCTCTGTTTGAAGACGTCCATTGAAGGGGAACTCACCACCTCTCGTGGCAGCCTGTTCCACTCATTAATCACCCTAACTGTCAAAAAGTTTTTTCTAATATCTAATCTGTGTCTCCTCCCATTTAGTTTCATCCCATTGCTTCTAGTCTTTCCTTGTGCAAATGAGAATAAAGATGATCCTTCTACAATGTGACAGCCCTTGACATATTTGTAGACAGCTATTAAGTCTCCTCTCAGTCTTCTTTTTTGCAAGCTAAACATTCCCAAATCCTGCAACCGTTCCTCATAGGACATGGTTTGCAGACCAGTCACCATTCTGGTCGCTCTTCTCTGAACTTGCTCCAGTTTGTCTATGTCTTTTTTAAAATGTGGTGCCCAAAACTGTACACAGTATTCCAGATGAGGTCTGACCAAAGAGGAGTAAAGACCGATAATGACTTCACGTGATCTAGACTGTATGCTTCTGTTAATACATCCCAGAATTGTATTTGCCTTTTTTGCTGCTGCATCACACTGTTGACTCATGTTCAGTCTATGATCTATTAGTATACCTAAGTCTTTTTCACATGTACTGTTGCTTAGCTCTATTCCTCCCATTCTGTATATGCTTTTTTCATTTTTATTGCCCAGATGTAGTACTTTGCATTTTCCCTGTTAAAAACCATTCTGTTGGTTGCTGCCCACTGCTCCAGTTTATTTAGGTCTTTTTGAATCCTCTCTCTCTCTTCTCTAGTATTAGCTATCCCTCCTAGCTTTGTGTCATCAGCAAATTTAATCAGCTTACCCTCAATTCCTTCATCTAAATCATTGATAAAGATGTTGAACAATACAGGTCCCAGGACGGAGCCCTGTGGTACCCCACTTGAGACATTCATCCAGCTGGATGTGAAGCCATTTACAACCACCCTTTGAGTCCGATCACTAAGCCAGTTATGAATCCACCTAACAGTTGCCTGGTCCATTGCATACTTGGTCATTTTTTCAATAAGGATGGTGTGAGATACTTTGTCAAATGCTTTGCTGAAGTCAAGATATACTATATCTACAGCATTTCTCTGATCCACCCAGTCAGTGATTCTGTCATAGAAGGAAATTAAGTTAGTCTGACATGACTTGTTAGTTACAAACCCATGCTGACTCTGGTTAATCACTTCATTCTTATCCATGTACTTACATACATGTTGTTTAATAATTTGTTCAAAGATCTTTCCTGGTATAGAAGTCAGACTCACCGGCCTATAGTTCCCTGGGTCCACCTTCTTCCCCTTTTTGAAGATAGGAACAACATTTGCTCTTCTCCAGTCTTCTGGGACTTCTCCTGTTCTCCAAGAATTTTCAAAGATTATGGAGAGTGGTTCTAAAATTTCTTCTACGATCTCCTTCAGTACTCTGGGGTGTAATTCATCTGGACCTGGAGACTTGAACTCATTTATGTTAGCTAAATATTCCCTCACAATCTTTCTGTTTACAGATAACTTGGATTCCTCTATTCCTTTAAAAGGACAGTGAAGATCAGTTGATGTTACATTTTCTTTCTGAGAGAAAACAGATGCAAAATAGGAATTAAAAAGTTTAGCCTTCTCAACATCTTCTCTTACCATTTCTCCATTTTCATCCTGTAAAAATCCTATAGCATCTTTGACTTTTCTTTTACTTTTGACATACCCCCAAAATCCTTTTTTATTGCTTTTGACATCTCTTGCAAGCCTTAATTCATTGTCAGCTTTAGCTAACCTGATACGTGCCCTACAGGATCTGCAGACTGCATTATAATCTTCTTTAGATATGCCTCCCTCTTTCCATTTAATAAACATTTCTTTCTTTCTTTTTAGCATGTGTTTAAGTTCTGTGTTCATCCATCCTGGTTTCCTTAAAAGCTTCCCATTCTTCCTACTTTTCGGGATTGTTAACGATTGTGCTTTGAGAATCTCATTTTTAAAAATTTCCCATCCTTCCTGGACATTTTTGTCCTTAAGGACATCCAGCCATTGGATCCCTCCTATTCTCTTTCTGAGTCTCTTAAAATCTGCCTTTCTAAAATCTAACCTTGAAGTTTGAGTCTTCACATGTCTTCCTCCTCTAGTTATCCAAAATTCTATAATAGCATGATCGCTGCCTCCTAGGGTCCCAGCCACCTTTACCTCCTCAACCATTTCCTCCCTGTTTATAAGGATTAGATCCAAAGTAGCAGATCCCCTTGTTTTCTCCCCTACCTTTTGGAAGATAAAGTTGTCAGCAAGAGAGGATAAGAATTTGCTTGACCTGTTAGTTTTACTTGAGAGAGATTCCCAACAAATGTCTGGATAGTTGAAATCTCCCATGACCACTACGTCATATTTTTTGGAGAACTTGGTCATTTGATACATAAAGAGTTCATCCATATCTTCAGCTTGCCCAGGTGGCCTGTAGTAAATGCCTACAATGGTGTCCTTTCCGTTGTTCTCTCCTTGTATTCTTACCCAAACAGTTTCCACAGAACTCCCAGTCTCTGAAACTTCAATCTCTGTGCAGATATACGCTTTTCTAACATACAATGTAACACCTCCTCCTCGTTTATCAAGTCTGTTTCTTGCAAATAAGTTGTATCCTTTTAGCCTTTTATTCCAATCATGTGTATCGTCCCACCAAGTTTCAGTGATTCCAATGACATCATATTCCTTTTCCTGCATTAGTAGTTCCAATTCTCCTTGTTTGTTGCCCATGCTTTGAGCATTTGTATAAAAACATTTTAGTTTGTGATTGGTTTCTCTTCCTCCCATATTTTTATTATTTAAATTGTTTTGTCTTTGTTCTTCTTTTCCACTTCCAGTAGCAGAGATCTCAATAGTATTTGTCAGCTGTATGGCTTTTTCTGGCCTTTTGCTTCCCTTCCCACATTGTTCTAGTTTAAAGCTCTTCTGATGAGTGTAGCAAGGCGACTTCCAAATACATGTTTTCCAGTCTTCGTAAGGTGCACCCCATCTCTAGCAAGTAGTCCATCGTATAGGTAATTCATTCCGTGATCCAGAAATCCAAATCCTTGTTGACGGCACCATCGACGTAGCCAGTTGTTCACCTGTAGAATCTTATTCCACCTCATTGTTCCATGGCCATCCACTGGGAGGATGGATGAGAAGACCACCTGCGCTCCCAATTCTTTCACTTTCTTGCCTAAGTCTTCAAAGTCACTGCAGATGGTTTCCAGGTCCTTTCTTGCGGTGTCATTTGTCCCCACATGTATTAGCAGGAATGGGTAGTGATCTGTAGGTCTGAAGAGTCTTGATATCCTGTCAGACACATCTTTAATTTTTGCTCCTGGAAGACAGCACATTTCTCTTGAGGTTATGTCTGGTCTGCAGATAGCGGCCTCTGTTCCTCTTAACAGGGAATCCCCCATAACCACCATTTTCCGTTTTTTCTTCACAACATTCTTCTTTCTCCATCCAGGAGGATTCTGAGGGCTTACAAGGTTATTCATTGCTGGCAAAGTCTTATTTTTCTGTATTTCTTCATGGTTCTCCTGCGTGAGAGCCTGGTACTGGTTCCTGAGCAGTATTGAGGGCATGCTCTGTGATCAGTGCGGAGGTCATTGTACAGGGAGGGGAGGAGTTGAGCTGCTGATCATCACCATCACTTATTGTTAATGTGTTATCTATATATATGTGCTACTATAGGTTTTTTATGTTTTTTTTTCTGTACTTTGTACAAACAGGGGAATGGAATGGCTTCTTCCCGTTTTTGGGCTGTCCATTTTGTATATTGTTATGCGCTTTGCAGAGGGACCCAGCAAGACTGGCACCAAACCACCAAGGTGCAGTCACAGATGCACTTGGCACAAGCTGCCCAACTAGGCAAACTCTTGAGGGCTGGGAATACTCTTCACTTAGCTCCCAGTAATTGGAAGGGAGACTTTGGTAGAGCCCTTCCCAGGTGTCATGGATGTGTCAGAGGTGACACAGTCGCACTGCAGTGGTCTGCAGGAGATCTCCACGTTTGGCAATGCAGACAGCTGACTAGATAGGAGGCTGTGTTTAGGACCCAGCGACTTCCTCCCTTTAGTCTGGGTGTATATATACCTGGTGTGTCTAGGTGGGCATTGCCGGTTATATTCATTCCTGCTTGGAACTTGGCTGAAGTAGCATCACGTCCTCTTTGGAGTCTTGAGGCCATGTGCCCTGTTGGAGTTTCTTCTAAAGCTAAGTTGTAATTCCCCTGTGTTGTTTTCTCCTTTTGTCTTTAGAGTGCTAATGGGGATTGACAAGTGCTCATCTCCTTCCACCCTCAGTTGTAGCCTTACGCCAGGGATAGTAGAGCGAGGCACGTGATCGGCAACAGTTGTGGAGGCTGTATAGGGATGGTAGGGGTAGACAGGGTGACGCTAGTCCAGTTTAGGAGGTCACCACTTCCCCTTTCCCTAGTGTCTGGGCTCCCTTTACCTTTCCCCCCTGTATTGCACCCACTCCTGGCGTGACACCAGGTCTACTGTCGCCGAACAACTAGCATCTGGTAACGCGGTCGGTGACTTTGTCAAAAACCAGGTGAGTACCTCTGCAAGAACCCCAGGAAGTGAAACCAGAAGAGAAAATGAGAAAACCCCTGGAAAGATAGCAACACTAATGCTAGCACGACTCACCACCACACCACATAGGAACTGTAATAAACAGCAATGGACTGAGCAGGGAGCAGGATTAAATAGCCCGCCTAATGATCAATTGTTTAATATCTTCCAATAATCCCCAGACAGCCACTCTCTGCTAGATTGAACAGCAGAATGGACAAAATTCCACCACTGCATAGTGCCAGACACCGCAGTGTCCTGCGTTGCCTGGCAACCGGAAAAATCAGTGAGAGACATGGCATCCCGTGTCCTCACACATCCAACAACACCAGAATGCAATGCTCCATAAGATTGGGACAATCTCTGTGCATGCATAGTAACTACGCCTCCAGGGTCAGGACAATGCCGGCGTCTGCGACCGGAGTGGCGTAACACTGGACCTGCTCCATTCCCAGGTGGGAGCACAGAACCACGATTCCAAACATATATATATATATACAGTATATAGCTTTGCACAGATGGGTGGCTGCACAGTCGGGACCCAGTGCTGATCTGCCCTTATGTATTTGGACATCTCCTGACACATACTAAGGTAAACTACAAGAGTTAGGCACCGTCCCGATTGGGTACACCTTGTTGCGGTGTGGTGTCTTTTACAGTTTTTTTTTTATCAAAACAGTGTTAACTAAGTTTCCTTTGTTTTTTATATGCACTATTACAGTTTATTTACTTTCTACATCGTATTTGCTCATTTAGTTTTATCTTAGGTTCTGTTGGTTAAATGGCCACAGTGTGAACGCTCGCCTATGCATTACACTTATACCAACATATGCCCTGGCTCATTTTTTTGGTTAACTTTCAGAGTAATTTAATTCTTCTTGTTACATGGATGATGATGAGATGATAGCTGAGAAGCGATCTCTATGGAAAAGGAAGTGTCAGCCTGTTAAGAACCCAAGTGAAAACTGCAAGATTTCAGGATTCCTTTTACATAGGTTGTGACAAAAAAAATATCCCCCCAAAATATTTTATTGCCTAAAATAAAAACTTGATTGAAAGGATGAGACATTTTCTGAAAATACTTTCCTTTTAAAAAACCCAGCCCGCGGCCTATTCAGAAATATCCCCTGTTGTTTGCAGATGTGTATATTTCTTTTGCCTCCCACCATTCGTATTTCTGTTGCTACTTTACCACAATGCATGGATGATCCCTAAAGCACACCCTTTGTCACTTCTTAAAGATTTCTCTTAAAGGCCTTTTAATCTTGAAATGGTCATTAATTTCACATTTGAAGCTAATTGACTGCAAAGTGTGAGACTTTAAGAGTAACTAAATTGTATTCCTGATTTTTCATATGTAGTAGGCACTTGAATCACCTCCTGATTGGTTGGGTTCTGGGTCTTGAGACGTCCATCAATTATGTAATAGACCCTCCGAGATGTGAGCTGTTCAGTAGACAGGAGCACACAGCTCCTTTCTGAGCGTGCACACAAGCCAGAGTATGGATTCAATAGAAAGCATAAGTAATAAGTTATAGATGGTTCCACTTTAGAGCTCCCGCTCTTCTGGGAAGACTTTGTACAAGATTTTGGAGGCATCTGTGGGAATTTTTGCCCCTTCATCCAGAAGAGCATTTGTGAGGTCAGACCCTGATGTTGGGGAGAGGCCGGGCTCACAATCTCCATTACAAGTATTGGATGGAGCTGAGGTCCGGGCTCTGTGCTGCCGGTCATGTTCTTCCCCCAAAACTCCCCCAATAATGACTGTATGGACCTTGTTCACTGGGCACAGTCATGGGGAGCAGAAAAGGGTCTTCCCCAAACTGTACCCACAAAGATGGAAGATACAATTGTCTGAATTGTCTTAGGCTGAAAGAGTAATAGTTGCCTCAACTGGAATGAAGGAGCCGAGGCCGATCTCTGAAAACAAGCTCATAGCATTATCCTCCTCCACCAATCAGTACAATGAAGTCAGGTGGGTAACATTCTCCTTCACCAAACCCAGACTCACCCATCAGATACAGTGGGGAAAAAAAGTATTTAGTCAGCCACCAATTGTGCAAGTTCTCCCACTTAAAAAGATGAGAGAGGCCTGTAATTGCCATCATAGGTAGACCTCAACTATGAGAGACAAACAACCAGCTCTCTGCAGGTCATTCACTAGGTCCCCCCCTGTGGTTCTGGGATTTTTGCTCGCCGTTCTTGAGATCATTTTGACCCCACAGGGTGAGATCTTGTGTGGAGCCCCAGATCGAGGGAGATTATCAGTGGTCTTGTATGTCTTCCATTTTCTAATTATTGCTCCCACAGTTGATTTATTCACACCAAGCTTCTTGGCTATTGCAGATTCAGTCTTCCCAGCCTGGTGCAGGGCTACAATTTTATTTCTGGTGTCCTTCGACAGCTCTTTGGTCTTCACCATAGTGGAGTTTGGAGTGTGACTGTTTGAGGTTGCGGACAGGTGTCTTTTATACTGATAACAAGTTCAAACAGGTGCCAGTACTACAGGTAATGAGTGGAGGACAGAGGAGCCTCTTAAAGAAGTTACAGGTCTGTAAGAGCCAGAAATCTTGCTTGTTTGTAATTGACCAAATACTTATTTTCCTCCAAAATTTAAAAAAAATTCTTTCCAAATCAGACAATGTGATTTTCAGGATTTGTTTTCTCATTTTGTCTCTCATAGTTGAGGTCTACCTATAATGTCAATTACAGGCCTCTCTCATCTTTTTAAGTGGAGAACTTGCACAATTGGTGGCTGACTAAATACTTTTTTCCCCACTGTACCAGATAGAGAAGTGTGATTCGTCACTGCACAGAACACGTTTCCTCCAGAGTCCACTGGTGGCGGCTTTACACCACTCCATCCGACGCTCGACATTGTGCTTGGTGATGTAAGGCTTGCTCATAGTTTCTTGGCAATAGGAACCTATTTTGTCCATCTATGTGAATGGGGTTGTTTGCATGGATTTTTGCAAGCCCCATTCAGATGAATAGGACAGTTTTTTGCAAATATTCTGTGTGTGAACATACAGTAAAATCTCAAGGTATAGGAAATACAGCATACGGTAGATGAGTTACTGCAGGACCCCCGCTGTGCCCAGTGCAGTTATGACAGCTCCCCAAGTTTTACCTGAGCTGTCAGTGGGTGAAAAGCACATACATAAAGTTCTGTTCCCCCTCCTGCACTGTTTTGCCTAATGTAAACCATAAATCTATTTCCAGCTGCAGACTGCTCATTGACAAGTGTCAGAAAATGTTGCTTCCAGCTTTTTCTCTTGATTGGAATTGAAAATAAAATCCCGAAACGTAGACGGTTTCACTTTTCTTCATCATCCACACTCTCTGTGCCCCATGATCAGATATGATATATTTCCCCTTTAAATAAAAAAAAAATCCCCCCTCCCTCATTTTAATAGGAATACTTTTCTGTTTCGTTAAATTAAATCTCCAAAGCCCAGTAGCATTTTTGGTGCTTATATGTAAATGTCAGTGGGGATTTGAGATTAAAAGCTGTATTTTCCTACAAGTCAATGAAGATCTCTAAAGGATAAAGAACTTTTCAAATAGAAATTCCTCCAGCATCGCGAAGAGACAGTAACTCAGCGCTCTGTTCACTTGTGAGGAAATGTGTCTACCGGCCCGGCTATCACTTTATTGAAACGTTTTAATTAACCCTTCTGCCTCCAGAGATGCGAATAACCTTGCAAATATAAAAAAAGACCCCTTCTAGCATCATTAAAATCTCCCCCAGGTTGACAGTTGCTTTCGAGCAGCGGTAGATCGACGCGTTTCACATATTACTCGACGCTTCGAAACCTGTGGGGGAGGCTGGGAGCTCATCTTTATTTTCACATCATTTAAAGTTCCAGAGTAATTACAAGGATTTTATGCAGATGGATGAAGCAACGTTACTCCGCATCCAGATTGGAAGGGATATCAGAGCCGAGGAGTTACGTATTTGCTTAACACATTTAAAGGGGTTTCGGACCTAGAACGAGGGAAAACATTTTTTTACGGAAGATGTATCAAGCAGTTTACCCTAATTTTTATCTATATTTCTTTAGAGTAAAAGTGCATAAAATGTTGCAAAAATGTTGTGCGACTCATACTTTTGGCGTTTTTATTCCATTCGGTGATGCTCAGCTGAGTGCGCTGATAAATTTGTTGTAATTAACAGCACAACAGCGGAGTAAATTGTAATAGAAATGTACGACAGTAGCTAGTTAAGAACATAAAAGGCTTGTGATTATTCTTGTTTCCAATACACAGGGATTATGCACACAGTGATGTCATAATACGAGAATAATGCACACTGTAATGTCACAATACTAGTATAATGCACACTGTGATGTTAAAATACTAGTATAATGCACACTGTAATATCACAATACTAGTATAATGCACACTGTAATGTCACAATACTAGTATAATGCACACTGTGATGTTACAATACTAGTATAATGCACACTGTAATATCACAATACTAGTATAATGCACACTGTAATATCACAATACTAGTATAATGCTCACTGTAATGTCACAATACTAGGAAAATGTATACAGTGATGTCACAATACTAGGATAATGCACACTGATGTCACAATACTAGTATAATGCACACTGTGATGTTACAATACTAGTATAATGCACATTGTAATGTCACAATACTAGTATAATGCACACTGTAATATCACAATACTAGTATAATGCTCACTGTAATGTCACAATACTAGGAAAATTTATACAGTGATGTCACAATACTAGGATAATGCACACTGATGTCACAATACTAGTATAATGCACACTGTAATGTCACAATACTAGGAAAATGTATACAGTGATGTTACAATACTAGGATAATGCACACAGTAATGTCACAATACTAGGATAATGCACACAGTAATGTCACAATACTAGGAAAATGTATACAGTGATGTTACAATACTAGGATAATGCACACTGTAATGTCACAATACTAGGATAATGCACACAGTAATGTCACAATACTAGTATAATGCACACTGTAATGTCACAATACTAGTATAATGCACACTGTAATGTCACAATACTAGGAAAATGTATACAGTGATGCCACAATACTAGGATAATGCACACAGTAATGTCACAATACTAGTATAATGCACACTGTAATGTCACAATACTAGTATAATGCACACTGTAATGTCACAATACTAGGAAAATATATACAGTGATGCCACAATAGTAGGATAATGCACACAGTAATGTCACAATACTAGTATAATACACACTGTAATGTCACACTACTAGGAAAATGTATACAGTAATGTCGCAATACAAGTATAATGTTCACAGTGTTGCTATAATAGTGGAATAATACACACAGTGATGTTAGAACAGTGGGATATTGTACACAGTAATGTCATAATACTTGATTTGCATATAGTGATGCCATAATACTAGTATAATGCACACAGTGATGTCACAATACTAGGATAATGCACAAGTATTGTCACAAAACTAGTATAATGCACACTGTGATGTTACAATACTAGGAACATGTATACAGTAATGTAACAATAGTAAGAAAAAGTATACAGTGATGTCACAATACTTGGATAATGTACACAATAATGTCACAATACTAAGATAATGACAAGGTAATGTCACAGTATAGGGATAATAACACAGTGATGTCACAATACTAGGATAATGCATATAGTGATACCATAATACTAGTATAATGCACACAGTGATGTCAAAATACTAGTATAATACACACAGTGATGTCACAATACAAAGATAATGCACGCAGTGATGTCACAATACTAGGATATACACAGTGATGTCACAATGCTAGGGTAATGCACATAGTGGTGATATAATAGTGAAATAATGCACACAGTGATGTCAGAATAGTGGGATATTGTTGGCGCTGATATCACAGTGTAGGCACAACAATACAGGACCACTACACACAGAGATGTCAGAGGGAAAACATAATTTACCTAATGGCATTACAATATGTGGTTTAAATACCAAAAGGATAGTCTATGCGCATGCACACAGGTCTTGGCTGAGCATGCATGTATTCTCAATGAGAAGAGGGGAGTTAGCAACTGCCAAACACCTGTGGCGGTGGCTTATATTGTCTGAGAACAAAAGGATCAGCATGCTGAAATTCAACTGCCTGATTTTCTCTTTCTGACATCAGGTGATGGGTGAGTGTCGAGAAGACCCCGCACATCTTAGATGGTTGGCCCACCTTATTGAAATTGGCAAGTTCAGCTGATATTAATGTAATGTGTATGGCCACCTTATGTATTGCTTAAAGGAAACATGTAATATCCCGAAATGCTATTAATCTGCAGATATGGGGTTAACCTGCAGGTTAACAGCATTCGAAAGACACCGCAATGAAAGCCCGGCTACTGGGAGGAACTGAACTTTATTCCTCCCTGCAGCCTCCAGCTTTCAGTCATAGAGGCACGGCTTCAGTCACCGCTCAGTACATAGTGCATGGTGGCTGTAACCATGGACCGTGCAACTTGTATCAGCTATCAGGTTCCCTTTAACACTTAAATTGAGATTTGATGAAACTCGATGGATTTCAATGACATTATAATAGGAAACTGCAAGTTAAGTTATTTTCTAATATACTCTTTATAGAAATAGGGCAGATACATTAATAGAGTATCTAATAATGTGTATCGTAGACCCGAGAACTCCATATTTATGGCACAGATGGTGGAATAAGGGATTATTGGTTCTTAGAACTTTTACATACATTATACCATAAAAAATTCACTTTAAAGAATATTAAAGGGGATTTTACTCCTGCATGCGACTTTATTTTACTGGCATACACATGGCCAACTGCAACTTTTACTAATGAATTCATTAATCTCTTCTGTGCTACCGTCAGAAATAATTAGCTATTTTCAGACAACAGAAATATATTAAATGTATGAACAGAAAAAAAAGTAATCAGTACTGTCTAATTAAATAAATACGTGGTAGAGAATGGAAGAAGGAAGCCAGGAAGCTGGCGCTGTAGATTTTGTTAAAGTGGCGTGATGAAATGCATGCCAAAAAATAATAAAAAAAATACTCTGATCTATTACATTATAATGGGGATAGCACTTTATGTACTTTGTATGATATTATATTGGCAGGTATTGTATTGAGGATATTTAGTGCAGTTCTCCAGTTCTGGCATATCAATGTAAGTTATTAGTGGTGCAATGCTCTTCTGGGAAATTAAATATGCAAATTGCCTCTTCAGAGAAAAAGAGGATTTGAACTCTATTGCGCCACCTATTGGAAGCAGCAATCCTGCAAGTCACAATCGACCCTTTAACAAGTCTTGCAATATGTCGCTCTTCGCAAGGAGAAATTTTACCCCTTAGATACCGGTCTGACGCCTCTCACCCAGCCAAACCAGAACTCACACTTTGCACTGATGAGGGGCAGTACCCCGAAACACAGTGTCTGCAAATTGAGCTTCTGGTTCTGGCTTATATCCTAAGTCATGTGACAAGGCTCGTTAACGAATCACTATTGACTTTTAGGATTGCTACTTCCTGTAGGTGGCATTAGAGTTCTGGTCCTCTTCCTTTCTGAAGAGACAATTTGCATATAAAGGAGATAAAATTTATACCATTATTGTAGAAAAGCAATTTTCTATTTTTTAGAATTCCATTGGACAATGTTTTATTCTAATAAGCCACACGTGCATCAGGCCGGGCACTGCACTTACAGTTCTCCAGCCTCCCACCCTCTTTCTCTGGCCTCTGATCATTGACTGACAGGTCACTCTTGTCTACGTTCTGCCTTCCCTACCTGAGATTTCATGCAAATGCTGTAATTCCTTGGGGCGGCGCATGCACAGTAAGTTCCTGATGATGTTTCGACAGCCGGTTTACCCATCTGCCTCAGGGAATGACTGTGGGTACACAAGACCTCAGGCAGGGGAGGTAGGTCACACAGACAAGAGTGACCTGTCAGTCAATGATCTTAGCCCGTCATCAGGTTAAGAAAGAGAGGGAGAGGCAGGAGAGTTGTAAATGAAATGCCAGCCATGCTGCACTTGTGACCAGGCTTGGACTGGCCCATGGGAGAACAGGAGAATCCTTCGGTGGGCCACCACCCTCTTATATGAGCAATACTTGACACTATATATTAGAATCACTATGTATAGATAAAGGCGGCATCTTATTCATTTAACAATCTACCCAGTTCATTGTTATATTAATGTGTGATTGAGGATAATATCACATTTGCATGCGACTCGCCCCCTGGGCCGTGGGGTACTCGAGGCCGGGCCTTCTATACGATGCTGGGGGTAGTAGTGGCAACCCGGTCCCGTGGCTCAGGGTGGTCAAACCAATATTGTGTGGCAGTCTATTTGTCAGAGTTTTGAATGTCCGACTACGCCACCCGTGGATTGCGGTCAGGGATAACCGCCGCTGGTAGGCAGACCTCTGAGACTGGTGTTGTGGGTGCAGCAGAGTGAAGTATAACTCCCCACGGGAGGAGTACAGCCTCAGGGCAGTGTGCAGTGATGGTGGTGGTTGTGGTGCGGGGCGTCCCCGTACCGTTAGTGCTGACACGACGAGGAAGCACAAAGACAAGGTGTTGCAGTTCAGGTTCTTTTACTCACAGTTGTTATCCAAGTCACTTTTGCGCGAGTAGGACTGCTCAAGCCGTGCTGCGTCCACCAGGCGCGGGGCTCGGTCAACCCCCAGGCAATTCAGGAGCATGGCACAGAACTCCCTTCTATCCTTCCCCTGGCCGTGCCCCACCAGTGACCAAACTTCTGTCCAGCTGCCTCGGGCCTTCTCTGGGAGAACTTGCCGCCAGCTTCCCTGGCCCTATGTGGTGCCTTCCTAGTAGGTTTAACGAGGGGTCGCACCAATAGATGATCACGACCTCCGGTTCTTGGCTGAGGATTATTTGCCTCCACCAACTTGTGATCCGGTACCCTTTTCTTGCCTGACCCGTCACCCGTAATCTCCTGGGTCCTTAGGGTCCCTTCTACCTTCGTGTTCCTGAGCCTTTCTATTCTTTGGTTCCTTCTCTTTCTGTTCTGTTCCTTTCTCTTTCTGTTCTGTTCTTTTTTCCTCTCTCTCTCTCGCCCTGCCCGTGTCCCTGGGCCTGGCTCTGGAGCAGAACTCCAGCGGAGCCTCTGCTCCCCTTCTCCTCCACTCTCACTTTCTCCTCACAGACTGGACCGAACTCTAAGCTGGTGCCCACCTTTTATACCTCCTCCTCCGTGTCTGAGCCCAGGTGACCTGCATCCAATGAGCTCCTTCCTATGCCCAGAAACCAGCCCCTATCTGCTCCCACATCACTAGGTTCCCCCCTCCCCACTCCAGCCAGGGACACAGTCAGTCGTGCCTGCATACTAATGGGAGCACCGTAGAGCTGTCCCCCGGAAATGAGGAGTGTGTATGTGTACAGCTAACTGAGCCCTGGTCCATACTCCATCCTTACCCGGGAGTGGAATACCACACCTCTGGTTGAGGTGCAATACCCCTGTAGCGGCCGAACCCTTGGGGCGCTACACATGTAGTTGAAAAGTTGGGCCCTGGAGTTGGTTACTGGTGGGCCCTTGGCACCCCAGTCCGACACTGCTTGTGACTCATTAGCATAACATTTTTGCAAGTTATTTCTGAAAAAGGGAAATTCTTTTTTAACAACAGTGACTTTGCTTAGATGCCATTAGTTTTGGGTAGAAAAACCTGCTGCCATGTTCCCTTTAAAAAATACATTTAACACAAAAATAAGATTTAAACAATAGGGCATATTGTGATAACTTCCCTTAGTACGAGCTGCGTGTCTGTATTGTTCTTACACTCCAGTTGCCTCTTTACTGTCAGTTCTGTATCAAGTATTTCCTCTTTCAGCAAATATGCAAGAAATGAGCAAAACCGGGAAAGTAAAAAACCTAGCAGTGACTTGTTACCGCTGCTTGTGACTTCTAGAAGTAACACTCCTTGGATGTTTTCCAGAGTAATAAGTGAGCACAGTTTTTGGAACTGAAATTGCATTTTTTTTTGTATTGAACCCAAATGTCCTATCTCAAATGTACAAGCTGTAAATTTGCTTTTGAAGAATAGTGTTTGATTCCTGTTTACCAAATAGACGATGATTCATAACTTTTCACAAACGCTCTCACAATGTTTCATTACAAGCACATTTCCAAGTCAGAGGCTAAAATGTCCCCATGGCTGGAGGAAAAGGACTTAGCCGAAATACTATGTTAACTCCTTTCTGGCTTCTCCTGGAAACACTAGGACAAAATAAATGGAATTTTATAGAAATATGTATGAATTTCAGGAGCCTGTGTAGCCATGGATTGTCTAATTTATTCCAAACTGCGAGGACCCCCAAACCATGCCACCCCTTCATCCATTGTCTATGGGACTGCGGGGAGAAAATAATGTACTTGTCCAACTTTTTCAGTCTCGTAGAGAATGAATGGAGCGGAGGTCCATACACTGCAATCACTCCATTCTAACAGGGAATTTCAGTGCCCCAATATCAAGATCAGTGGAGGTCCCAACAGTTGGATCTTCACTAATCCACAAGGGCCCAGTTGACCCATACAATTAGTTGGTTTCAACAATTTTCTTTCTCAAAGTAATCTCATATCTCTTCTTCTATAACACATGACATTGGGGGAATTGTCAGACTCAAACTCAAGACCTGTATCATGGAAGGCAGCAAGGTTAACAGTGAGCCACAGGTTGCAATGTTATGCATCAGAGAATTTTCTCTATCTAAAGATATAAGTGGTATTTTTCTTTGCAGGAATATTGTACTGGTACATAGAGATGCAGATCTATGTATCAATACATCTCTACATACCTGTACATTAAGGTTAAAAATAAAGCAGAAATATAAAAGACTAAAATGATTAGCAACTGCATTTTTGTAATACACACATATTTGACATCCCTATAATCATGGCATCCCATACAAATTATTTATGGTGATAAATAATCGCATAAAAAATAGAATTTTTTTTTTTAATTTAAAAAATTTCAAAACAAAAATGATTATAAACGTAAAACTTACATATGCGTATGGCAAAATGATTCCTAAAAAATCTATGAAAAAGCAAAGAACTCATAGTGGTTTATGTAAAAATAAAAAAAGGCATGGCTGCTAGACTATGAACATGGGATCTTGTGACTGAATGCATCACAAAAATATCCATGTGTCTATACACGTGAAAGTGCATATGTAATATATGCTTGTGTACATGCAAAATCTACATATGCATGATGCATAATGTATTAGCATTTGCATATTTTTATTTAAGGGAATGGGACATGATGGAGAGAAATGGCCCATAAACACCTGCTGCATAGTGACCCTACCTTCTCAGCGTTGATCCCTGGTTTCACTCATTTTTGATATATGACACACATTTTAATCACAGGTCACAAAGGGCTGCTTTATACTGTTTTGTTACATATTGAGACATATACATGACTCCATTGGTCAGTGAGTGCACACCGGCTCATATCGGCCCCCACGCGATATGGATAGGTTACCATTGCAGCCAGGGGCTTGCTAATGCCCTGCATAGCTCCCACCTTAATGCTCCCTTTGAAGCTCAAACCAAAAATGTGTGTTCTTTTGTTTTTACTTAACCAGCTTTTATGACTATTTAGCATCAAAAGTCTCAATTCCTTTAAAAAGTCACAAAAAAGTGGCAAATTGAAAACTTCTTAAGAAACCTTAGTCCAGAGGAAGTGGGGTGGACTGGAGTAAGAAGCCCCCCCAAAAATGCGACATTTGATTAAAGTCAAATTTTATGAATCTATCTACAACATCTGGTTGCGCAAAGTTGTCAAGGAAAAATAAAATAAAAAATACTAAATAAATAAAAACAACTTGAAAAGTGGCGCAAAATAGATGCAGAAAAAAATCGCAAATACTGAAGCCACTAAAAAGGAGCAAATTACTTCAAACAGTGGAGAAACAGCAACGACGAAGAATAAATGTTCCTAATTCTAGAAGGATATCCTTTTTGTTAGAGGATTTATTATGGGCTGTCAGCGTGACACATCATTAACGACAGCTTTGTTTCTGATTGGACACAATATGTGGGAATACCTGATTGGTTTGTTAATTTGATGATGTCACAACAGAAGCCTTAAAAGTCCTTGCACTCTGTTTTTTAACTCAATCTAGCCTCAGTCCCCTGATGAAGCCAGTTATGGCGAAACATGTCGGGGAGGCTATGAGTGAATTTTACTCAGCTCTAGTGGTCTTGCAACTGACATTTATAATTGTCCTTAGAAAAGCTATCCTAGCTAGTGCACTGCAGCCATTAATCTAGGTAGGAGATATATTAGCTTTAGGAGAGTGATATCCCTTAGAGGAGTCCCAAAGAAATGCTACACAGCAATACCACCTGAGTTATTTTAACTTTTATTTGTTAGACAATATTAATTAATTACAATAAAAGTCAAGTTTTAATCACATTATCCCTTAAGTTGGGTCCATTTACTCTTTGGGTAATTTGTTAGTTTAATTCTAGAAGGCACCTTAAAAGTTATCAGTATAAATAAGATCTAACTCATCAGATGAGGATTCGGGATCCTTCATGTTTAGATTTTAGGCGGTGACTCATTAGAAGCGGACAGTGTAAATGAAAAATTTCATTTTTAGTGACGTGATATTAATCTATTTTTTGGGGAAAATGTGAGTCATCTAAGCGAGGGTTAACTTGTCATATTCTGTTCCCACTAACTCTAGAGGAGAGGGTGCAGGCGATTTGTTTAATAATGGATTCAAAGAAATTCATAATTTATGGCGTATTTTAATAAAAGGGGACATATTAATATTAATGCTCCAATCTGCAGCTCTGAATTGATGAGGTCTGTCTCTTTCTTCTAGTGAACCTGGTGTCTGAAGCTGAGCAGAGGGTCGTGTTTATCACTGCTCGAGTACACCCGGGGGAAACGCCATCTTCCTTTGTATGTCAGGGTGAGTGACTGTCAGTTTCATACTTACTTCAGGTAATAAAGACAGGAGGTTTTCCTGGCAAGAGACTTTTTTTTCATTACTACAGACAGGAATAACTTTAAGATAGGAGAAGTCACTGAAAGGGTTTGATCTTCTCCAAAAGAGTCAAACCCAAAACAGTAAACATTACAAAAAAGTTTTTTTTTTGTAAAATCCCCTCTTTTTAATACAATATTGTTTTCAGTTTAAAATATCTGTTCCAATGAATTTCTTAATAAAACTTTATCTCAGTCGGGGCTTCATTTTTCTAATATGTCAGATAGTCAGACATTACATTTTTTTGCCACCAGATTGAGAATATGAGCTTACTGTATGAACTGTATGCAGTAAACTCTTGAGCTCCCTCTTTTGGTGGCTGCAGGAAGTCAGAATTTTATGTTTTTTTTAATAGATCCATGCAGAAATCTCAAGTTTTACAAAACAGAGCTCCAATCACTATGAAAGTATATTAAGAAATTAATTGGCTTAAAAAGTTATCCTATTAAGTAAAATGAAAACAAAACTACTAATAGTGTTGAAGGATGGAAATTGATTTAATGTGAACCTTGGTACAGTGCAGGAGGTAGCGAGCAGATTTATGTGTAGATGTGTTGGAGAAGCTTTAGTATAACTTGTATTTTAATCTCTGGTCATGCCATGCTTAGGAGTCCTGTGGGCGGTCCTAAATAGTGTTTCACAGCCCTACCTCTATGACTGCGCATGTTCAGAAAGCTATCAGTCACAAAGTGGGGCTGCCCATTGGCGTTCTAAGTGTAGAAGGTTCAGAAATTAAATAGATACACTACAAATTATTGCTATGTCTCACCTGGTTGACATAGATCCTTAAAGTCCTTGATTTAGGTGAGCAGTTGTTGTGTAGCATTGACAGAAGACTTGGTGCAGCCCGGTGGTCCAGTTGGAATAATGGAGGCTGAAGATGGGAATTGGGGGAGTTGAGCAGTCCACTAGGAAGCCGACACAGCCCCCATGGACTGATGAGGCAGTGTTGAGGTAAGGGCTCAGCAGAATAGACAATCACTGTAGGAGAGTTTAGCGCAACTGGAAATCCAATGGAGAGATCATCAAAATAAAGCAATACAGCAGAGCCCAGCGAGGTAGCAGAGCCCAGCATAAAAGCAGAGTTGGGTTGGTCAGGAGATCCACAATTAGAATGCAGACTAGCCAAGCATCTTCTGTAGAGCTGGACTGATTAGGAGACTCACAATAAAAATGTAGCAGAGCCTAGAGTATGGAGCAGACCTGGGTTGGTCAGGAGGCTCTACTTGTAGTGGCCAGGGCTTGGTACCGCAGACGACCAGATCCGCAAGTAAGTACTTCTGTTTGGCAGCAGCCACCGATAACAGATTATCCAACACATCTAAACATAAATCTGCTCGCTACCTCCTGCACTGTACCAAGGTTCACATTAAGTGAGTAGTGGACAACCTCTTTAAAAACACAATAAGAGCAAATTCTTAAAAAACCCAACCTGTTGCATTCCAATTTTCCTATTACTAGACGCCAGGTAACCATCTGCCAGTGATGATATAAGGCTGTCAAAAAACAAATCTCATATCTGTGGATAAAATCAATACTCCGTATCAATTACTAAAAATAATTTGATTATATGATTAATAAAGAAGAGATAACAGAAGTTTTTTTTTACAGTTTTGACTTTCACAACAAAATGTGGGTAATTAAGAGGATTGGCAAAAATCATTATCACAAGCCAATCAGAAATTCGAAGAGTAGAAGGATAGGTGACAAATATGTACGTTAATCACTGGGGGTCTTAATGCTGGGACTCCAACAATGACTAGAATGGGGGTCATGTTCTATAAGACTAGTAGAGTCAAAGAAAGAAAAGTTACAGTGTCGTCCAGACTCTGCATTGGAGGGAGCCGAGCCAAATCGAGGTAAATTGGGTATTTTATTAGACTGTGCGTTTCAGAGACGGTCTGTGCCCTTCAACAGGTACCCAATGAAGGGGACCGACCCTCCCCAAAACACGTAATCCAATAAAACATCCAATTTATCTCGGTTTGGATCGGCTCGCTCCATAGCAGAGCCTGGACGACAACACAACTCTTCTTTCTTTGGCTCTATGGTTTGGTTCCTTGCTCAGGCATTTGCAACCAGCGGTCAGTGCAGCAGCAATCTGGTGGACAAATCCTTCCTCTTCCCAGTGTTGTGCCTACCCAACACAACTCCCTCAGGTGAGAAGCACATATATCTTGAGGTTTAGGCCACGTTTACACGTTCAGTATTTGGTCAGTATTTTACATCAGTATTTTGATGGGAGATACATGACCATCACTCCATTTAAATTCCTCTGGAACTTGGGCTCTGGACCCCTGATGTTGTGATTGTGGAGGTCCCAGGAATCCCACATTTACCACCTAAGCTGTGGATATGGAATAAAAAATGTCTTTTGTTGTGAATTAATCCCCTCAATATTGTATTTATGTGTCGGATCAATAATTTTTCATCTAATTAGTACTTAGATTAAACTCTTGTTACTTTGGTATCTGTAAATATAACTTCAGGAAAGTCCTCAGGATTCTTCTTTCCTTCTTTGTACATATCGTAATAGTTGCAATGAATCAATGTACCATATGTGTTACCCAGTAATACACATCTACAATTTGCTGTCCTTTACCTCTTATATCAATAAGAAAAAAAAACAAACAGTTGCACCATTTCCCCTCTATTTGACACAATGAGTGCACCCTACAGACCCCATTATAAGTCAGTGTTGTCCATTAAATATTGCTGGTGTTTATCTGGTACTGCATGCAAACTATGACTGAGAAGTGAACAGAGCCTTGAGCCTGCTCTCCGCAGCATACTTTGCATCCCTGTCCTTGGTGCTGAAAATGATTCTTTGACTACTCCAAAAGTTTGAGTAGTTTTTGCAATTACCAGGGTTTACAATGTGACCAATTTGTCTCTGTAGTTTCCATTAATGCTGTTCTTAATGCAACATTTCAGCTTCTCATTGACCGTGACAAATCTAAAAGTTTTCGGATAGGCACCTCGAAATGTTGTTACTGTTCCTATTAGTATTATTTACTTATTGCTCAATTAAAGGGGTTGTCCAGGACCATATTATTTTTTTTTAACTGTAGGCCTAAGAACTAACAGGCAAGTAATTGCTAACTATCTGCGTGTTCTGCCCGGCACAGATCTCTGACCGCTCCTCCTGACGGTTCTGCAACTTCCGCTGACGTCATGTTGATAGAGCAGATGCTTCTCTTCTGCTCTGCTCTGTTGACAGGGCATGACTGCCGATGTCAGGCTGATTGACAGCCGACTCCCTGCTGCCTATCTGCGGGGAGCCAGCTATGAATTAGCATGACATCAACAGTGATGACCCATCGACAGATCAGTAGATCTTCTCTATTGACGTGGAGCATCTGAATTGATAGCAGAAGAGGTTGCTGGATAGTTAGCAACTACCTTAGTAAAAAAAATTATTTAGTCCTGGATAACCCCTTAATGTGAGATATAGATATTTAGGGAACAGCCCCATTTTATCAGGATGTTTAGAAGATGCTGTAATATTTGCAAATGTACCTTAAAGAGCAAGAAATAAAGTGCAATTCACATGCTGCATATGACTGCCCCCAAAATGTGTCAGATCGTTGCTAAACTGACCAAGCTAAGCCCCTTCTCCCATGTGGTCTCCCAAGATAATTCTGGCAAAATTGGGACTGTTGACAAATATCAGGGATTGTTAATTATTTTTACCATCACAGATTACAGCTGTATTATTGGGGGAGAGACATGTGCGGTCACTCCTTTATTAACCCCTTCACGACATCTGCCGTACATGTACGGCGCAAGTCAGAAGCGGATGTGCTCACCCCATAAGTGGCAGGTGATGGCTGTATATTACAGCCAGGACCTGCCACTAACAATCGTAGGTGGAGTGGTGCCCCACCAGCGATTTTTAACCTATTAAATGCTGCTTTTGATCTCTGACAGCAGCATTTCTTATGTGCCGTCATGCATGCGCATCATTCTCTCTGCCCATTGGTGCGCCTGTGATGTGATCGCAGGTTGCCAATGGGTTGTCATGATAGCTGGGGGTCAGCTGATGATCCCCGTATCTGTCATTATGGAGCTCCTTTGAAATCCAGCCTGTGCCCGGGCTTCGAAGGAGACCATTAATTTTGCTATATGCAGCGATGCTGTGGTACTGCTGTATATAGCACAAGCGATCAGATTCTCGCATCTTCAGGTTCCCTAAGGGGACTAACGAGAGCAGTGAAAAGTGAAAAAAAAATTCAAAAAAATATGAAAAAGAGCCCCCAAAAACCAAAAAGTTCAAATCACCTCTCCTTTTCCCGCCTTGAAAATAAAGATATATATATATATATAAAATTAAAAAAAACACTTATGTGGTACCGCTGAGTTAAGAAAAGTCAGATCTATCAAAATAAAAAAAACAATTAACTCGATCGGTAAACACCGTAAACCAAAAAAATTCAAGAACGACAAAATTCCATTTTTTTGATCACTGCAATTCCACAAAAAAGGCTGTAACAAGCGATCAATAAGTCACATCTATCCCAACATGGTAAAAATAAAAACAGCTCCATCGGCAGAAAAATGAAAAATATTATGGGTCTCGGAAAATGGCGACACAAGCCCCAAAAAGTTTTTGTTTTGCAAACTTCTGTTTTTTTCACCACAAAAATAATAAAAAAAACTGGACATGTTGGGTATTACCCTAACTGTATTGATGAGGAGAATCACATTGCAAGATCATGTTTACCACAAAATGTACACCGTAAAAATAATTCCCAAAAAAACAATGTCAGGATTGCGTTTTTTTTTACAATTTCGCAGCCCTTGGAATTTTTTTTCCCATTTTCCAGTACATTATGTGGTAAAATGAATGGTGACGTTCAAAAGTACAACTTTCCTGAAAAAAACAAGCCCTATATGTCTACGTGGACAGAACTGTACGTTAGATTCAAGGGTAAAATAAGCCATAAAATAAAGTTTTAGCATAATCTTTGCATAGTACGTCACTGTAAGTTCTGCAAAAATAGTATGTATAGCACCTGCATAGTATTAATTCATGTAACCATTATGTAACATTATCCCACTGGCATGCATGCGAATATTTCCTAAAAATAGATATTTTGTGGGAGTTGTTTGTCGCTTACTTTAGCTCAGTATATTTCTTTACAAAAGTATCAAATGAGAATTGCATCTTATTTAACAAAGGACCAACCAAATAAGCGTCGTCCTATTGATGCAGTACAGATTTCCAGGGTGACATTAATCAGTCGGCAAGAAAACCTGCAGATTGTTAGTGCCCATTTAGAGACCAACATAAGGGTCCTTTAAAGTTTTAATGATAGTAAAGGGGAAGTTCTGAGCCATTTAAATGTTTGTTGTCTGATAGGCTTTGTGGTGGGAAATTAATATAATATGTCATGTACAGTCTCCCAGATGGGCTCCAGCCCTTGAGTTCCTTGTGACCAGCTGTATCAATGATTGATGTTCTTACAAGATTTTACACATGGGAAAAATATATAAATAAAGTTGAATATTGGGAGATGTATAAAATGTTTGGTGTGACAATCATTGGGTATGAACGCAGGACCCATTATAACCGAGTAGGAGATACAGTTCATTCAACCTGAAAATCAGTAATATGCTCACTGTTTCCATTGTCCACATATTTAATTAGTTTAATCTTATTGAATGTTACCAATAATGAGAACTATATACAGTACAATCACTAATACGTTTACAAGGTGTCTAGTTCACTCAGAGCAGCAAAGCGCAATTTCTTTTCTGGGATGTGCGCAATCTGGCACACTTCGCATCTGCACTGATGTAATTCACCAACATGTCATACACTCCCCTAAAGTCATTTTCTTCAACATCAAAGAACACAAATATATCATCTCTTTAGAAATCATAGACCATGTAATGCCCTTACTAATCCCATATCCCACTGATATCATCTCCTGATGAATCACAGATCTCACTGATTTCATCTTCTGATGAATCACAGATATCACTGATGTCATCACCGGATGAATCACAGATCTCACTGATGTCATCTCTTGATGAATCACAGATCTCACTGATGTCGTCCCCAGATGAATCATAGATCTTACTGATTTCATCTTCTGATGAATCACAGATCTCACTGATGTCAACTCCTGATGAATCACAGATCTCACTGATGTCCTCTCCTGATGAATCACAGATCTCACTGATGTCCTCACCTGATGAATCACAGATCTCATTGATGTCATCTCCGGATGAATCACAGATCTCACTGATGTCATCTCCGGATGAATCACAGATCTCACTGATGTCATCTCTTGATGAATCACAGATCTTACTGATGTCATCGCCTGATGAATCACAGATATCACTGATTTCATATTCTGATGAATCACAGATCTCAGGTCTTACTGATGTAATCTCCTGATGAACCATAGATCTCACTGATGTAGTCTCTTGATGAATGACAGATCTCAATGATGGCATCTCCTGATGAATCATAGATATCACTGATTTTATCTTCTGATGATTCACAGATCTCACTGATGTCATCACCTGATGAAACACAGATCTCACTGATGTCATCTCCTGATGAATCACAGATCTCACTGATGTCACCTCCTGATGAATCACAGATCTCACTGATGTCCTCTGCTGATGAATCACAGATCTCACTGATTTCATCTTCTGATGAATCACAGCTCTCAGATCCAACTGATGTCATCTCCTGATGAATCACAGATCTCACTGATGTCATCTCCTGATGAATTACAGATCTCACTGATGTCATCTAATGAGTCACAAATCTCACTGATGTCATCAACCAATGAATCACAGATCTTACTGATGTCATCTCCTGATGAATCACAGATCTCACTGATGTCAACTCCTGATGAATCACAGATCTCACTGATGTCCTCTCCTGATGAATCACAGATCTCACTGATGTCCTCACCTGATGAATCACAGATCTCACTGATGTCCTCTCCTGATGATTCACAGATCTCACTGATGTCATCTCCGGATGAATCACAGATCTCACTGATGTCATCTCTTGATGAATCACAGATCTTACTGATGTCATCGCCTGATGAATCACAGATATCACTGATTTCATATTCTGATGAATCACAGATCTCAGGTCTTACTGATGTAATCTCCTGATGAACCATATATCTCACTGATGTAGTCTCTTGATGAATGACAGATCTCAATGATGGCATCTCCTGATGAATCATAGATATCACTGATTTTATCTTCTGATGATTCACAGATCTCACTGATGTCATCACCTGATGAAACACAGATCTCACTGATGTCATCTCCTGATGAATCACAGATCTCACTGATGTCACCTCCTGATGAATCACAGATCTCACTGATGTCCTCTGCTGATGAATCACAGATCTCACTGATTTCATCTTCTGATGAATCACAGCTCTCAGATCCAACTGATGTCATCTCCTGATGAATCACAGATCTCACTGATGTCATCTCCTGATGAATTACAGATCTCACTGATGTCATCTAATGAGTCACAAATCTCACTGATGTCATCAACCAATGAATCACAGATCTTACTGATGTCATCTCCTGATGAATCACAGATCTCACTGATGTCATCTCCTGATGAATTACAGATCTCACTGATGTCATATAATGAGTCACAGATCTCACTAATGTCATCTCCTGATGAATAACAGATTTCACTGATGTTATCTCCTGATGAATAACAGACCTCACTGATGTGATCTCCTGATGAATCACAGATATCACTAATGTCTTCTCCTGGTGAATCAAAGATCTCACTGATGTCATCTCTTGATGAATCATCTCCTGATGAATCACAGATCTCACTGATGTCATCTCCTGATGAATCATAGATCTCCATGATGTCATCTCCTGATGAATCATAGATCTCACTGATTTCATCTCCTGATGAATCACAGATCTCACTAATGTCATCTCCTGATGAATCACAGATCTCACTAATGTCCTCTACTGATGAATCACAGATCTCACTGATTTCAGCTTCTGATGAATCACAGCTCTCAGATCCGACTGATGTAATCTCCTGATGAATCACAGATCTCACTGATGTCATCTCCTGATGAATTACAGATCTCACTGATGTCATCTAATGAGTCACATTTCTCACTGATGTCATCACCCGATGAATCACAGATCTCACTGATGTCATCTCTTGATGTATCACAAATCTCATTGATGTCCTCTCGTGATGAATCACAGATCTCACTGATGTCATCTCCTGATGAATAACAGATCTCACTGATGTTATCTCCTGATGAATCACAGATCTCACTGATGTCTTCTCTTGATGAATCACAGATCTCACTAATGTTATCTCCAAATAAATCACAGATCTCAATGGTGTCATCTCCTGATGAATCACAAATCTCACTGATGTCATCTCCTGATGAATCATAAATCTCACTGATGTCATCTCCTGATGAATAACAATTCTCACTGATGTCATCTCCTGATGAATCACAAATCTCACTGATGTCATCTCCTGATGAATCATAGATCTCACTGATGTCATCTCCTGATGAATAACAGATCTCACTGATGTCCTCTCCTGATGAATCACAGATCTCACTGATGTCATCTCTTGATGAATCACAGTTCTCATTGATGTAATCTCCTAATGAATCACACATCTCACTGATGTCATCTTCTGATGAATCACAGACATCACTGATGTCATCACCGGATGAATCACAGATCTCACTGATGTCATCTCTTAATGAATCACAGATCTCACTGATGTCGTCCCCAGATGAATCATAGATCTTACAGATTTCATCTTCTGATGAATCACAGATCTCACTGATGTCAACTCCTGATGAATCACAGATCTCACTGATGTCCTCTCCTGATGAATCACAGATCTCACTGATGTCCTCACCTGATGAATCACAGATCTCATTGATGTCATCTCCGGATGAATCACAGATCTCACTGATGTCATCTCTTGATGAATCACAGATCTTACTGATGTCATCGAATGATGAATCACAGATATCACTGATTTCATATTCTGATGAATCACAGATCTCACGTCTCACTGATGTAATCTCCTGATGAACCATAGATCTCACTGATATAGTCTCTTGATGAATGACAGATCTCAATGATGTTATCTCCTGATAAATCATAGATATCACTGATTTTATCTTCTGATGAATCACAGATCTCACTGATGTCATCACCTGATGAAACACAGATCTCACTGATGTCATCTCCTGATGAATCACAGATCCCACTGATGTCATCTTCTGATGAATCACAGATCTCACTGATGTCATCACCTGATGAATCACAGATCTCACTGATGTCCTCTGCTGATGAATCACAGATCTCACTGATGTCATCTTCTGATGAATCACAGCTCTCAGATCCCACTGATGTCATCTCCTGATCAATCACAGATCTCACTGATGTCATGTCCTGATGAATTACAGATCTCACTGATGTCATCTAATGAGTCACAAATCTCACTGATGTCATCAACCAATGAATCACAGATCTTACTGATGTCATCTCCTGATGAATCACAGATCTCACTGATGTCCTCTGCTGATGAATCACAGATCTCACTGATTTCATCTTCTGATGAATCACAGCTCTCAGATCCCACTGATGTCATCTCCTGATGAATCACAGATCTCACTGATGTCATCTCCTGATGCATTACAGATCTCACTGATGTCATCTAATGAGTCACAGATCTCACTAATGTCATCTCCTGATGAATAACAGATTTCACTGATGTTATCTCCTGATGAATAACAGACCTCACTGATGTGATCTCCTGATGAATCACAGATCTCACTAATGTCTTCTCCTGATGAATCACAGACCTCACTGATGTCATCTCTTGATGAATTATCTCCTGATGAATCACAGATCTCACTGATGTCATCTCCTGATGAATCATAGATCTCCATGATGTCATCTCCTGATGAATCATAGATCTCACTGATTTCATCTCCTGATGAATCACAGATCTCACTAATGTCATCTCCTGATGAATCACAGATCTCACTAATGTCCTCTACTGATGAATCACAGATCTCACTGATTTCATCTTCTGATGAATCACAGCTCTCAGATCCCACTGATGTAATCTCCTGATGAATCATAGATCTCACTGATGTCATCTCCTGATGAATTACAGATCTCACTGATGTCATCTAATGATTCACAGTTCTCACTGATGTCATCACCCGATGAATCACAGATCTCACTGATGTCATCTCTTGATGTATCATAAATCTCATTGATGTCCTCTCCTGATGAATCACAGATCTCACTGATGTCATCTCCTGATGAATAACAGATCTCACAGATGTTATCTCCTGATGAATCACAGATCTCACTGATGTCTTCTCTTGATGAATCACAGATCTCACTAATGTTATCTCCAAATAAATCACAGATCTCAATGATGTCATCTCCTGATGAATCACAAGTCTCACTGATGTCATCTCCTGATGAATCATAAATCTCACTGATGTCATCTCCTGATGAATAACAGTTCTCACTGATGTCATCTCCTGATGAATCACAAATCTCACTGATGTCATCTCCTGATGAATCATAAATCTCACTGATGTCATCTCCTGATGAATCACAGATCTCACTGATGTCATCTCCTAATGAATCACACATCTCACTGATGTCATCTCTTGATGAATCACAGATCTCACTGATGTCATCTCCTGATGAATCACAAATCTCACTGATGTCATCTCTTGATGAATCACAGTTCTCATTGATGTAATCTCCTAATGAATCACACATCTCACTGATGTCATCTTCTGATGAATCACAGATATCACTGATGTCATCACCGGATGAATCACAGATCTCACTGATGTCATCTCTTGATGAATCACAGATCTCACTGATGTCGTCCCCAGATGAATCATAGATCTTACTGATTTCATCTTCTGATTAATCACAGATCTCACTGATGTCAACTCCTGATAAATCACAGATCTCACTGATGTCCTCTCCTGATGAATCACAGATGTCACTGATGTCCTCACCTGATGAATCACAGATCTCATTGATGTCATCTCCGGATGAATCACAGATCTCACTGATGTCATCTCTTGGTGAATCACAGATCTTACTGATGTCATTGCCTGATGAATCATAAATCTCACTGATGTCATCTCCTGATGAATAACAGTTCTCACTGATGTCATCTCCTGATGAATCACAAATCTCACTGATGTCATCTCCTGATGAATCATAAATCTCACTGATGTCATCTCCTGATGAATAACAGATCTCACTGATGTCCTCTCCTGATGAATCACAGATCTCACTGATGTCATCTCTTGATGAATCACAGTTCTCATTGATGTCATCTCCTAATGAATCACACATCTCACTGATGTCATCTCTTGATGAATCACAGATCTCACTTATGTCATCTCCTGATGAATCACAAATCTCACTTATGTCATCTCCTGATGAATCATAGATCTCACTGTTGGCGTCTCCTGATGAATCACAGATCTCACTGATGTCATCTCTTGGTGAATCACAGATCTCACTGATGTCAACTACTGATGAATCACAGATCTCACTGATGTCCTCACCCGATGAATCACAGATCTCATTGGTGTCATCTCCGGATGAATCACAGATCTCACTGATGTCATCTCTTCATGAATCACAGATATCACTGATTTCATATTCTGATGAATCACAGATCTCAGGTCTCACTGATGTAATCTCCTGATGAACCATAGATCTCACTGATGTATTCTCTTGATGAATGACAGATCTCAATGATGGCATCTCCTGATGAATCATAGATATAACTGATTTTATCTTCTGATGAATCAGAGATCTCACTGATGTCATCAACCAATGAATCACAGATCTTACTGATGTCATCTCCTGATGAATCACAGATCTCACTGATGTCCTCTGCTGATGAATCACAGATCTCACTGATTTCATCTTCTGATGAATCACAGCTCTCAGATCCCACTGATGTCATCTCCTGATGAATCACAGATCTCACTGATGTCATCTCCTGATGAATTACAGATCTCACTGATGTCATCTAATGAGTCACAGATCTCACTAATGTCATCTCCTGATGAATAACAGATTTCACTGATGTTATCTCCTGATGAATAACAGACCTCACTGATGTGATCTCCTGATGAATCACAGATCTCACTAATGTCTTCTCCTGATGAATCACAGACCTCACTGATGTCATCTCTTGATGAATCATCTCCTGATGAATCACAGATCTCACTGATGTCATCTCCTGATGAATCATAGATCTCCATGATGTCATCTCCTGATGAATCATAGATCTCACTGATTTCATCTCCTGATGAATCACAGATCTCACTATTGTCATCTCCTGATGAATCACAGATCTCACTAATGTCCTCTACTGATGAATCACAGATCTCACTGATTTCATCTTCTGATGAATCACAGCTCTCAGATCCAACTGATGTAATCTCCTGATGAATCACAGATCTCACTGATGTCATCTCCTGATGAATTACAGATCTCACTTATGTCATCTAATGAGTCACAGTTCTCACTGATGTCATCACCCGATGAATCACAGATCTCACTGATGTCATCTCTTGATGTATCACAAATCTCATTGATGTCCTCTCCTGATGAATCACAGATCTCACTGATGTCATCTCCTGATGAATAACAGATCTCACTGATGTTATCTCCTGATGAATCACAGATCTCACTGATGTCATCTCCTGATGAATCATAAATCTCACTGATGTCATCTCCTGATGAATAACAGTTCTCACTGATGTCATCTCCTGATGAATCACAAATCTCACTGATGTCATCTCCTGATGAATCATAGATCTCACTGATGTCATCTCCTGATGAATCACAGATCTCACTGATGTCATCTCTTGATGAATCACAGTTCTCATTGATGTCATCTCCTAATGAATCACACATCTCACTGATGTCATCTCTTGATGAATCACAGATCTCACTGATGTCATCTCGTGATGAATCACAAATCTCACTGATGTCATCTCCTGATGAATCATAGATCTCACTGTTGGCGTCTCCTGATGAATCACAGATCTCACTGATGTCATCTCTTGATGAATCACAGATCTCACTGATGTCCTCTCCTGATGAATCACAGATCTCACTGATGTCCTCTCCTGATGAATCACAGATCTCACTAATGTCCTCTCCTGATCAATCACAGATCTCACTGATGTCCTCTCCTGATGAATCACAGATCTCAATAATGGCATCTCCTGATGAATCACACATATCACTGATGTCATCTCTTGATGAATCACAGATCTCACAGATGTCATCTCCTGATTAATCACAAATCTCACTGATGTCATCTCCTGATGAATCATAGATCTCACTGTTGGCGTCTCCTGATGAATCACAGATCTCACTGATGTCATCTCTTGATGAATCACAGCTCTCACTGATGTCCTCTCCTGATGAATCACAGATCTCACTAATGTCCTTTCCTGATGAATCACAGATCTCACTGATGTCCTCTCTTGATGAATCACAGATCTCACTGATGTCTTCTCCTGGTGAATCACAGATCTCACTGATGTCCTCTCCTGATGAATCACAGATCTCAATAATGGCATCTCCTGATGAATCACAGACCTCACTGATGTCATCTCCTGAAGAATCACAGATCTCACTGATGGCATCTCCTGATGAATCATAGATCTCACTGATATCATCCAGTGAGTCAAAGATCTCACTGATGTCATCACCTGATGAATCACAGATCTCACTGATGTCATCTAATGAGTCACAGAACTCACTGATGTCATCACCCAATGAATCACAGGTCTCACTGATATCATCTCCTCATGAATCACAGATCTCACTGATGTCCTCTGCTGATGAATCACAGATCTCACTGATGTCATCTCCTGATGAATCACAGATCTCACTGATTTCATCTTCTGATGAATCACAGCTCTCAGATCCCAGTGATGTAATCTCCTGATGAATAACAGATCTCACTGATGTCTTCTCCTGATGAATCACAGATCTCACTGATGTCATCTCCTGATGAATCACAGATCTCACTGATGTCACTTACTGATGAATCACAGATCTCACTGATGTCATCTCTCAATGAATCACAGATCTCACTGAAGTCATCTCCTGATGAATCACAGATCTCATTGATGTCAACTCCTGATGAATCACAAATCTCACTGATGTCATCTACTGATGAATAACAGATCTCACTGATGTTATCTCCTGATGAATCACAGATCTCACTGATGTCTTCTCTTGATGAATCACAGATCTCACTAATGTTATCTCCAAATAAATCACAGATCTCAATGATGTCATCTCCTGATGAATCACAAATCTCACTGATGTCATCTCCTGATGAATCATAAATCTCATTGATGTCATCTCCTGATGAATAACAGTTCTCACTGATGTCATCTCCTGATGAATCACAAATCTCACTGATGTCATCTCCTGATGAATCATAAATCTCACTGATGTCATCTCCTGATGAATAACAGATCTCACTGATGTCCTCTCCTGATGAATCACAGATCTCACTGATGTCATCTCCTAATGAATCACACATCTCACTGATGTCATCTCTTGATGAATCACAGATCTCACTGATGTCATCTCCTGATGAATCACAAATCTCACTGATGTCATCTCTTGATGAATCACAGTTCTCATTGATGTAATCTCCTAATGAATCACACATCTCACTGATGTCATCTTCTGATGAATCACAGATATCACTGATGTCATCACCGGATGAATCACAGATCTCACTGATGTCATCTCTTGATGAATCACAGATCTCACTGATGTCGTCCCCAGATGAATCATAGATCTTACTGATTTCATCTTCTGATTAATCACAGATCTCACTGATGTCAACTCCTGATGAATCACAGATCTCACTGATGTCCTCTCCTGATGAATCATAGATCTCACTGATGTCCTCACCTGATGAATCACAGATCTCATTGATGTCATCTCCGGATGAATCACAGATCTCACTGATGTCATCTCTTGGTGAATCACAGATCTAACTGATGTCATCGCCTGATGAATCATAAATCTCACTGATGTCATCTCCTGATGAATAACAGTTCTCACTGATGTCATCTCCTGATGAATCACAAATCTCACTGATGTCATCTCCTGATGAATCATGAATCTCACTGATGTCATCTCCTGATGAATAACAGATCTCACTGATGTCCTCTCCTGATGAATCACAGATCTCACTGATGTCATCTCTTGATGAATCACAGTTCTCATTGATGTCATCTCCTAATGAATCACACATCTCACTGATGTCATCTCTTGATGAATCACAGATCTCACTTATGTTATCTCCTGATGAATCACAAATCTCACTGATGTCATCTCCTGATGAATCATAGATCTCACTGTTGGCGTCTCCTGATGAATCACAGATCTCACTGATGTCATCTCTTGGTGAATCACAGATCTCACTGATGTCAACTCCTGATGAATCACAGATCTCACTGATGTCCTCACCTGATGAATCACAGATCTCATTGATGTCATCTCCGCATGAATCACAGATCTCACTGATGTCATCTCTTGATGAATCACAGATATCACTGATTTCATATTCTGATGAATCACAGATCTCAGGTCTCACTGATGTAATCTCCTGATGAACCATAGATCTCACTGATGTAGTCTCTTGATGAATGACAGATCTCAATGATGGCATCTCCTGATGAATCATAGATATAACTGATTTTATCTTCTGATGAATCACAGATCTCACTGATGTCATCACCTGATGAAACACAGATCTCACTGATGTCATCTCCTGATGAATCACAGATCCCACTGATGTCATCTTCTGATGAATCACAGATCTCACTGATGTCACCTCCTGATGAATCACAGATCTCACTGATGTCATCTAATGAGTCACAAATCTCACTGAT
Organism: Phyllobates terribilis; assembly: GCF_046119375.1. Taxonomy (NCBI): domain Eukaryota; kingdom Metazoa; phylum Chordata; class Amphibia; order Anura; family Dendrobatidae; genus Phyllobates; species Phyllobates terribilis. The sequence continues at coordinate 151,405,979 of NW_027362768.1, forward strand.
GTCATCAACCAATGAATCACAGATCTTACTGATGTCATCTCCTGATGAATCACAGATCTCACTGATGTCCTCTGCTGATGATTCACAGATCTCACTGATTTCATCTTCTGATGAATCACAGCTCTCAGATCCCACTGATGTCATCTCCTGATGAATCACAGATCTCACTGATGTCATCTCCTGATGAATTACAGATCTCACTGATGTCATCTAATGAGTCACAGATCTCACTAATGTCATCTCCTGATGAATAACAGATTTCACTGATGTTATCTCCTGATGAATAACAGACTTCACTGATGTGATCTCCTGATGAATCACAGATCTCACTAATGCCTTCTCGATGATGAATCACAGACCTCACTGATGTCATCTCTTGATGAATCATCTCCTGATGAATCACAGATCTCACTGATGTCATCTCCTGATGAATCATAGATCTCCATGATGTCATCTCCTGATGAATCATAGATCTCACTGATTTCATCTCCTGATGAATCACAGATCTCACTAATGTCCTCTACTGATGAATCACAGATCTCACTGATTTCATCTTCTGATGAATCACAGCTCTCAGATCCAACTGATGTAATCTCCTGATGAATCACGGATCTCACTGATGTCATCTCCTGATGAATTACAGATCTCACTGATGTCATCTAATGAGTCACAGTTCTCACTGATGTCATCACCCGATGAATCACAGATCTCACTGATGTCATCTCTTGATGTATCACAAATCTCATTGATGTCCTCTCCTGATGAATCACAGATCTCACTGATGTCATCTCCTGATGAATAACAGATCTCACTGATGTTATCTCCTGATGAATCACAGATCTCACTGATGTCATCTCCTGATGAATCATAAATCTCACTGATGTCATCTCCTGATGAATAACAGTTCTCACTGATGTCATCTCCTGATGAATCACAAATCTCACTGATGTCATCTCCTGATGAATCATAGATCTCACTGATGTCATCTCCTGATGAATCACAGATCTCACTGATGTCATCTCTTGATGAATCACAGTTCTCATTGATGTCATCTCCTAATGAATCACACATCTCACTGATGTCATCTCTTGATGAATCACAGATCTCACTGATGTCATCTCGTGATGAATCACAAATCTCACTGATGTCATCTCCTGATGAATCATAGATCTCACTGTTGGCGTCTCCTGATGAATCACAGATCTCACTGATGTCATCTCTTGATGAATCACAGATCTCACTGATGTCCTCTCCTGATGAATCACAGATCTCACTGATGTCCTCTCCTGATGAATCACAGATCTCACTAATGTCCTCTCCTGATCAATCACAGATCTCACTGATGTCCTCTCCTGATGAATCACAGATCTCAATAATGGCATCTCCTGATGAATCACACATCTCACTGATGTCATCTCTTGATGAATCACAGATCTCACAGATGTCATCTCCTGATTAATCACAAATCTCACTGATGTCATCTCCTGATGAATCATAGATCTCACTGTTGGCGTCTCCTGATGAATCACAGATCTCACTGATGTCATCTCTTGATGAATCACAGCTCTCACTCATGTCCTCTCCTGATGAATCACAGATCTCACTAATGTCCTCTCCTGATGAATCACAGATCTCACTGATGTTCTCTCTTGATGAATCACAGATCTCACTGATGTCTTCTCCTGGTGAATCACAGATCTCACTGATGTCCTCTCCTGATGAATCACAGATCTCAATAATGGCATCTCCTGATGAATCACAGACCTCACTGATGTCATCTCCTGATGAATCACAGATCTCACTGATGGCATCTCCTGATGAATCATAGATCTCACTGATATCATCCAGTGAGTCAAACATCTCACTGATGTCATCACCTGATGAATCACAGATCTCACTAATGTCCTCTCCTGATGAATCACAGATCTCACTGATGTCATCTCTTGATGAATCACAGTTCTCATTGATGTCATCTCCTAATGAATCACACATCTCACTGATGTCATCTCTTGATGAATCACAGATCTCACTTATGTTATCTCCTGATGAATCACAAATCTCACTGATGTCATCTCCTGATGAATCATAGATCTCACTGTTGGCGTCTCCTGATGAATCACAGATCTCACTGATGTCATCTCTTGGTGAATCACAGATCTCACTGATGTCAACTCCTGATGAATCACAGATCTCACTGATGTCCTCACCTGATGAATCACAGATCTCATTGATGTCATCTCCGCATGAATCACAGATCTCACTGATGTCATCTCTTGATGAATCACAGATATCACTGATTTCATATTCTGATGAATCACAGATCTCAGGTCTCACTGATGTAATCTCCTGATGAACCATAGATCTCACTGATGTAGTCTCTTGATGAATGACAGATCTCAATGATGGCATCTCCTGATGAATCATAGATATAACTGATTTTATCTTCTGATGAATCACAGATCTCACTGATGTCATCACCTGATGAAACACAGATCTCACTGATGTCATCTCCTGATAAATCACAGATCCCACTGATGTCATCTTCTGATGAATCACAGATCTCACTGATGTCACCTCCTGATGAATCACAGATCTCACTGATGTCATCTAATGAGTCACAAATCTCACTGATGTCATCAACCAATGAATCACAGATCTTACTGATGTCATCTCCTGATGAATCACAGATCTCACTGATGTCCTCTGCTGATGATTCACAGATCTCACTGATTTCATCTTCTGATGAATCACAGCTCTCAGATCCCACTGATGTCATCTCCTGATGAATCACAGATCTCACTGATGTCATCTCCTGATGAATTACAGATCTCACTGATGTCATCTAATGAGTCACAGATCTCACTAATGTCATCTCCTGATGAATAACAGATTTCACTGATGTTATCTCCTGATGAATAACAGACTTCACTGATGTGATCTCCTGATGAATCACAGATCTCACTAATGCCTTCTCCTGATGAATCACAGACCTCACTGATGTCATCTCTTGATGAATCATCTCCTGATGAATCACAGATCTCACTGATGTCATCTCCTGATGAATCATAGATCTCCATGATGTCATCTCCTGATGAATCATAGATCTCACTGATTTCATCTCCTGATGAATCACAGATCTCACTAATGTCCTCTACTGATGAATCACAGATCTCACTGATTTCATCTTCTGATGAATCACAGCTCTCAGATCCAACTGATGTAATCTCCTGATGAATCACAGATCTCACTGATGTCATCTCCTGATGAATTACAGATCTCACTGATGTCATCTAATGAGTCACAGTTCTCACTGATGTCATCACCCGATGAATCACAGATCTCACTGATGTCATCTCTTGATGTATCACAAATCTCATTGATGTCCTCTCCTGATGAATCACAGATCTCACTGATGTCATCTCCTGATGAATAACAGATCTCACTGATGTTATCTCCTGATGAATCACAGATCTCACTGATGTCATCTCCTGATGAATCATAAATCTCACTGATGTCATCTCCTGATGAATAACAGTTCTCACTGATGTCATCTCCTGATGAATCACAAATCTCACTGATGTCATCTCCTGATGAATCATAGATCTCACTGATGTCATCTCCTGATGAATCACAGATCTCACTGATGTCATCTCTTGATGAATCACAGTTCTCATTGATGTCATCTCCTAATGAATCACACATCTCACTGATGTCATCTCTTGATGAATCACAGATCTCACTGATGTCATCTCGTGATGAATCACAAATCTCACTGATGTCATCTCCTGATGAATCATAGATCTCACTGTTGGCGTCTCCTGATGAATCACAGATCTCACTGATGTCATCTCTTGATGAATCACAGATCTCACTGATGTCCTCTCCTGATGAATCACAGATCTCACTGATGTCCTCTCCTGATGAATCAAAGATCTCACTAATGTCCTCTCCTGATCAATCACAGATCTCACTGATGTCCTCTCCTGATGAATCACAGATCTCAATAATGGCATCTCCTGATGAATCACACATCTCACTGATGTCATCTCTTGATGAATCACAGATCTCACAGATGTCATCTCCTGATTAATCACAAATCTCACTGATGTCATCTCCTGATGAATCATAGATCTCACTGTTGGCGTCTCCTGATGAATCACAGATCTCACTGATGTCATCTCTTGATGAATCACAGCTCTCACTCATGTCCTCTCCTGATGAATCACAGATCTCACTAATGTCCTCTCCTGATGAATCACAGATCTCACTGATGTCCTCTCTTGATGAATCACAGATCTCACTGATGTCTTCTCCTGGTGAATCACAGATCTCACTGATGTCCTCTCCTGATGAATCACAGATCTCAATAATGGCATCTCCTGATGAATCACAGACCTCACTGATGTCATCTCCTGATGAATCACAGATCTCACTGATGGCATCTCCTGATGAATCATAGATCTCACTGATATCATCCAGTGAGTCAAACATCTCACTGATGTCATCACCTGATGAATCACAGATCTCACTGATGTCATCTAATGAGTCACAGATCTCACTGATGTCATCACCCAATGAATCACAGGTCTCACTGATATCATCTCCTCATGAATCACAGATCTCACTGATGTCTTCTCCTGATGAATCACAGATCTCACTGATGTCATCTCCTGATGAATCACAGATCTCACTGATGTCACTTACTGATGAATCACTGATCTCACTGATGTCATCTCTCAATGAATCACAGATCTCACTGAAGTCATCTCCTGATGAATCACAGATCTCATTGATGTCAACTCCTGATGAATCACAAATCTCACTGATGTCATCTCCTGATGAATCACAGATCTCACTGATGTCATCTCCTGATGAATCACAGATCTCACTGATGTCTTCTCTTGATGAATCACAGATCTCACTAATGTTATCTCCAAATAAATCACAGATCTCAATGATGTCATCTCCTGATGAATCACAAATCTCACTGATGTCATCTCCTGATGAATCATAAATCTCACTGATGTCATCTCCTGATGAATAACAGTTCTCACTGATGTCATCTCCTGATGAATCACAAATCTCACTGATGTCATCTCCTGATGAATCACAGACCTCACTGATGTCATCTCCTGATGAATAACAGATCTCACTGATGTCCTCTCCTGATGAATCACAGATCTCACTGATGTCCTCACCTGATGAATCACAGATCTCATTGATGTCATCTCCTGATGAATCACAGATCTCTCTGATGTCCTCACCTGATGAATCACAGATATCACTGATTTCATATTCTGATGAATCACAGATCTCAGGTCTCACTGATGTAATCTCCTGATGAACCATAGATCTCACTGATGTAGTCTCTTGATGAATGACAGATCTCAATGATGGCATCTCCTGATGAATCATAGATATCACTGATTTTATCTTCTGATGAATCACAGATCTCACTGATGTCATCACCTGATGAAGCACAGATCTCAGTGATGTCATCTCCTGATGAATCACAGATCCCACTGATGTCATCTTCTGATGAATCACAGATCTCACTGATGTCACCTCCTGATGAATCACATATCTCACTGATGTCCTCTGCTGATGAATCACAGATCTCACTGATTTCATCTTCTGATGAATCACAGCTCTCAGATCCCACTGATGTCATCTCCTGATGAATCACAGATCTCACTGATGTCATCTCCTGATGAATTACAGATCTCACTGATGTCATCTAATGAGTCACAAATCTCACTGATATCATCAACCAATGAATCACAGATCTTACTGATGTCATCTCCTGATGAATCACAGATCTCACTGATGTCCTCTGCTGATGAAACACAGTTCTCACTGATTTCATCTTCTGATGAATCACAGCTCTCAGATCCCACTGATGTCATCTCCTGATGAATCACAGATCTCACTGATGTCATCTCCAGATGAATTACAGATCTCAATGATGTCATCTAATGAGTCACAGATCTCACTAATGTCATCTCCTGATGAATAACAGATTTCACTGATGTTATCTCCTGATGAATAACAGACCTCACTGATGTGATCTCCTGATGAATCACAGATCTCACTAATGTCTTCTCCTGATGAATCACAGATCTCACTGATGTCATCTCTTGATGAATCATCTCCTGATGAATCACAGATCTCACTGATGTCATCTCCTGATGAATCATAGATCTCCATGATGTCATCTAATGAGTCACAGTTCTCACTGATGTCATCACCCGATGAATCACAGATCTCACTGATGTCATCTCTTGATGTATCACAAATCTCATTGATGTCCTCTCCTGATGAATCACAGAACTCACTGATGTCATCTCCTGATGAATAACAGATCTCACTGATGTTATCTCCTGATGAATCACAGATCTCACTGATGTCTTCTCTTGATGAATCACAGATCTCACTAATGTTATCTCCAAATAAATCACAGATCTCAATGATGTCATCTCCTGATGAATCACAAATCTCACTGATGTCATCTCCTGATGAATGATAAATCTCACTGATGTCATCTCCTGATGAATAACAATTCTCACTGATGTCATCTCCTGATGAATCACAAATCTCACTGATGTCATCTCCTGATGAATCATAGATCTCACTGATGTCATCTCCTGATGAATAACAGATCTCACTGATGTCCTCTACTGATGAATCATAGATCTCACTGATGTCATCTCCTGATGAATAACAGATCTCACTGATGTCCTCTCCTGATGAATCACAGATCTCACTAATGTCATCTCCTGATGAATAACAGATTTCACTGATGTTATCTCCTGATGAATAACAGACCTCACTGATATAATCTCCTGATGAATCACAGATCTCACTAATGTCTTCTCCTGATGAATCACAGATCTCACTGATGTCATCTCTTGATGAATCATCTCCTGATGAATCACAAATCTCACTGATGTCATCTCCTGATGAATTATAAATCTCACTGATGTCATCTCCTGATGAATAACAGTTCTCACTGATGTCATCTCCTGATGAATCACAAATCTCACTGATGTCATCTCCTGATGAATCATAGATCTCACTGATGTCATCTCCTGATAAATAACAGATCTCACTGATGTCCTCTCCTGATGAATCACAGATCTCACTGATGTCATCTCTTGATGAATCACAGTTCTCATTGATGTAATCTCCTAATGAATCACACATCTCACTGATGTCATCTTCTGATGAATCACAGATATCACTGATAACATCACCGGATGAATCACAGATCTCACTGATGTCATCTCTTGATGAATCACAGATCTCACAGATGTCGTACCCAGATGAATCATAGATCTTACTGATTTCATCTTCTGATGAATCACAGATCTCACTGATGTCAACTCCTGATGAATCACAGAACTCACTGATGTCCTCTCCTGATGAATCACAGATCTCACTGATGTCCTCACCTGATGAATCACAGATCTTACTGATGTCATCGCCTGATGAATCACAGATATCACTGATTTCATATTCTGATGAATCACATATCTCAGGTCTCACTGATGTAATCTCCTGATGAACCATAGATCTCACTGATGTAGTCTCTTGATGAATGACAGATCTCAATGATGGCATCTCCTGATGAATCATAGATATCACTGATTTTATCTTCTGATGAATCACAGATCTCACTGATGTCATCACCTGATGAAACACAGATCTCACTGATGTCATCTCCTGATGAATCACAGATCCCACTGATGTCATCTTCTGATGAATCACAGATCTCACTGATGTCACCTCCTGATGAATCACAGATCTCACTGATGTCCTCTGCTGATGAATCACAGATCTCACTGATTTCATCTTCTGATGAATCACAGCTCTCAGATCCCACTGATGTCATCTCCTGATGAATCACAGATCTCACTGATGTCATCTAATGAGTCACAGATCTCACTAATGTCATCTCCTGATGAATAACAGATTTCACTGATGTTATCTCCTGATGAAAAACAGACCTCACTGATGTGATCTCCTGATGAATCACAGATCTCACTAATGTCTTCTCCTGATGAATCACATACCTCACTGATGTCATCTCTTGATGAATCATCTCCTGATGAATCACAGATCTCACTGATGTCATCTCCTGATGAATCACAGATCTCAGTAATGTCATCCCTGATGAATCACAGATCTCACTAATGTCCTCTACTGATGAATCACAGATCTCACTGATTTCATCTTCTGATGAATCACAGCTCTCAGATCCCACTGATGTAATCTCCTGATGAATCACAGATCTCACTGATGTCATCTCCTGATGAATTACAGATCTCACTGATGTCATCTAATGAGTCACAGTTCTCACTGATGTCATCACCCGATGAATCACAGATCTCACTGATGTCATCTCTTGATGTATCACAAATCTCATTGATGTCCTCTCCTGATGAATCACAGATCTCACTGATGTCATCTCCTGATGAATAACAGATCTCACTGATGTTATCTCCTGATGAATCACAGATCTCACTGATGTCTTCTCTTGATGAATCACAGATCTCACTAATGTTATCTCCAAATAAATCACAGATCTCAATGATGTCATCTCCTGATGAATCAAAAATCTCACTGATGTCATCTCCTGATGAATCATAGATCTCACTAATGTTATCTCCAAATAAATCACAGATCTCACTGATATCCTCTCCTGATGAATCACAGATCTCACTGATGTCATCTCTTGATGAATCTCAGTTCTCATTGATGTCATCTCCTAATGAATCACACATCTCACTGATGTCATCTCTTGATGAATCACAGATCTCACTGATGTCATCTCCTGATGAATCACAAATCTCACTGATGTCATCTCCTGATGAATCATAGATCTCACTGTTGGCGTCTCCTGATGAATCACAGATCTCACTGATGTCCTCTCCTGATGAATCACAGATCTCACTGATGTCATCTCTTGATGAATCACAGTTCTCATTGATGTCATCTCCTAATGAATCACACATCTCACTGATGTCATCTCTTGATGAATCACAGATCTCACTGATGTCATCTCCTGATGAATCACAAATCTCACTGATGTCATCTCCTGATGAATCATAGATCTCACTGTTGGCGTCTCCTGATGAATCACAGATCTCACTGATGTCATCTCTTGATGAATCACAGATCTCACTGATGTCATCTCCTGATGAATCACAGATCTCACTGATGTCCTCTCCTGATGAATCACAGATCTCACTAATGTCCTCTCCTGATGAATCACAGATCTCACTGATGTCCTCTCCTGATGAATCACAGATCTCAATAATGGCATCTCCTGATGAATCACACATCTCACTGATGTCATCTCTTGATGAATCACAGATCTCACAGATGTCATCTCCTGATTAATCACAAATCTCACTGATGTCATCTCCTGATGAATCATAGATCTCACTGTTGGCGTCTCCTGATGAGTCACAGATCTCATTGATGTCATCTCTTGATGAATCACAGATCTCACTGATGTCCTCTCCTGATGAATCACAGATCTCACTAATGTCCTCTCCTGATGAATCACAGATCTCACTGATATCCTCTCTTGTTGAATCACAGATCTCACTGATGTCCTCTCCTGATGAATCACAGATCTCACTGATGTCCTCTCCTGATGAATCACATATCTCAATAATGGCATCTCCTGATGAATCACAGACCTCACTGATGTCATCTCCTGATGAATCACAGATCTCACTGATGACATCTCCTGATGAATCATAGATCTCACTGATATCATCCAGTGAGTCAAAGATCTCACTGATGTCATCACCTGATGAATCACAGATCTCACTGATGTCATCTAATGAGTCACAGATCTCACTGATGTCATCACCCAATGAATCACAGGTCTCACTGATATCATCTCCTCATGAATCACAGATCTCACTGATGTCCTCTCCTGATGAATCACAGATCTCACTGATGTCATCTCCTGATGAATCACAGATCTCACTGATTTCATCTTCTGATGAATCACAGCTCTCAGATCCCAGTGATGTAATCTCCTGATGAATAACAGATCTCACTGATGGCTTCTCCTGATGAATCACAGATCTCACTGATGTAATCTCTTGATGAATCACAGATCTCACTGATGTCATCTCCTGATGAATCAGAGATCTCACTGATGTCCTCTCCTGATGAATCACAGATCTCACTAATGTCCTCTCCTGATGAATCACAGATCTCACTAATGTCCTCTCCTGATGAATCACAGATCTCACTGATGTCCTCTCCTGATGAATCACAGATCTCAATAATGGCATCTCCTGATGAATCACACATCTCACTGATGTCATCTCTTGATGAATCACAGATCTCACAGATGTCATCTCCTGATTTATCACAAATCTCACTGATGTCATCTCCTGATGAATCATAGATCTCACTGTTGGCGTCTCCTGATGAATCACAGATCTCATTGATGTCATCTCTTGATGAATCACAGATCTCACTGATGTCCTCTCCTGATGAATCAGAGATCTAACTAATGTCCTCTCCTGATGAATCACAGATCTCACTGATATCCTCTCTTGATGAATCACAGATCTCACTGATGTCCTCTCCTGATGAATCACAGATCTCACTGATGTCCTCTCCTGATGAATCACATATCTCAATAGTGGCATCTCCTGATGAATCACAGACCTCACTGATGTCATCTCCTGATGAATCACAGATCTCACTGATGACATCTCCTGATGAATCATAGATCTCACTGATATCATCCAGTGAGTCAAAGATCTCACTGATGTCATCACCTGATGAATCACAGATCTCACTGATGTCATCTAATGAGTCACAGATCTCACTGATGTCATCACCCAATGAATCACAGGTCTCACTGATATCATCTCCTCATGAATCACAGATCTCACTGATGTCCTCTGCTGATGAATCACAGATCTCACTGATGTCATCTCCTGATGAATCACAGATCTCACTGATTTCATCTTCTGATGAATCACAGCTCTCAGATCCCAGTGATGTAATCTCCTGATGAATAACAGATCTCACTGATGTCTTCTCCTGATGAATCACAGATCTCACTGATGTCATCTCCTGATGAATCACAGATCTCACTGATGTCATTTACTGATGAATCACAGATCTCACTGATGTCATCTCTCAATGAATCACAGATCTCACTGAAGTCATCTCCTGATGAATCACAGATCTCATTGATGTCATCTCCTGATGAATGATAAATCTCACTGATGTCATCTCCTGATGAATAACAATTCTCACTGATGTCATCTCCTGATGAATCACAAATCTCACTGATGTCATCTCCTGATGAATCATAGATCTCACTGATGTCATCTCCTGATGAATAACAGATCTCACTGATGTCCTCTACTGATGAATCATAGATCTCACTGATGTCATCTCCTGATGAATAACAGATCTCACTGATGTCCTCTCCTGATGAATCACAGATCTCACTAATGTCATCTCCTGATGAATAACAGATTTCACTGATGTTATCTCCTGATGAATAACAGACCTCACTGATATAATCTCCTGATGAATCACAGATCTCACTAATGTCTTCTCCTGATGAATCACAGATCTCACTGATGTCATCTCTTGATGAATCATCTCCTGATGAATCACAAATCTCACTGATGTCATCTCCTGATGAATTATAAATCTCACTGATGTCATCTCCTGATGAATAACAGTTCTCACTGATGTCATCTCCTGATGAATCACAAATCTCACTGATGTCATCTCCTGATGAATCATAGATCTCACTGATGTCATCTCCTGATAAATAACAGATCTCACTGATGTCCTCTCCTGATGAATCACAGATCTCACTGATGTCATCTCTTGATGAATCACAGTTCTCATTGATGTAATCTCCTAATGAATCACACATCTCACTGATGTCATCTTCTGATGAATCACAGATATCACTGATAACATCACCGGATGAATCACAGATCTCACTGATGTCATCTCTTGATGAATCACAGATCTCACAGATGTCGTACCCAGATGAATCATAGATCTTACTGATTTCATCTTCTGATGAATCACAGATCTCACTGATGTCAACTCCTGATGAATCACAGAACTCACTGATGTCCTCTCCTGATGAATCACAGATCTCACTGATGTCCTCACCTGATGAATCACAGATCTTACTGATGTCATCGCCTGATGAATCACAGATATCACTGATTTCATATTCTGATGAATCACATATCTCAGGTCTCACTGATGTAATCTCCTGATGAACCATAGATCTCACTGATGTAGTCTCTTGATGAATGACAGATCTCAATGATGGCATCTCCTGATGAATCATAGATATCACTGATTTTATCTTCTGATGAATCACAGATCTCACTGATGTCATCACCTGATGAAACACAGATCTCACTGATGTCATCTCCTGATGAATCACAGATCCCACTGATGTCATCTTCTGATGAATCACAGATCTCACTGATGTCACCTCCTGATGAATCACAGATCTCACTGATGTCCTCTGCTGATGAATCACAGATCTCACTGATTTCATCTTCTGATGAATCACAGCTCTCAGATCCCACTGATGTCATCTCCTGATGAATCACAGATCTCACTGATGTCATCTAATGAGTCACAGATCTCACTAATGTCATCTCCTGATGAATAACAGATTTCACTGATGTTATCTCCTGATGAAAAACAGACCTCACTGATGTGATCTCCTGATGAATCACAGATCTCACTAATGTCTTCTCCTGATGAATCACATACCTCACTGATGTCATCTCTTGATGAATCATCTCCTGATGAATCACAGATCTCACTGATGTCATCTCCTGATGAATCACAGATCTCAGTAATGTCATCCCTGATGAATCACAGATCTCACTAATGTCCTCTACTGATGAATCACAGATCTCACTGATTTCATCTTCTGATGAATCACAGCTCTCAGATCCCACTGATGTAATCTCCTGATGAATCACAGATCTCACTGATGTCATCTCCTGATGAATTACAGATCTCACTGATGTCATCTAATGAGTCACAGTTCTCACTGATGTCATCACCCGATGAATCACAGATCTCACTGATGTCATCTCTTGATGTATCACAAATCTCATTGATGTCCTCTCCTGATGAATCACAGATCTCACTGATGTCATCTCCTGATGAATAACAGATCTCACTGATGTTATCTCCTGATGAATCACAGATCTCACTGATGTCTTCTCTTGATGAATCACAGATCTCACTAATGTTATCTCCAAATAAATCACAGATCTCAATGATGTCATCTCCTGATGAATCAAAAATCTCACTGATGTCATCTCCTGATGAATCATAGATCTCACTAATGTTATCTCCAAATAAATCACAGATCTCACTGATATCCTCTCCTGATGAATCACAGATCTCACTGATGTCATCTCTTGATGAATCTCAGTTCTCATTGATGTCATCTCCTAATGAATCACACATCTCACTGATGTCATCTCTTGATGAATCACAGATCTCACTGATGTCATCTCCTGATGAATCACAAATCTCACTGATGTCATCTCCTGATGAATCATAGATCTCACTGTTGGCGTCTCCTGATGAATCACAGATCTCACTGATGTCCTCTCCTGATGAATCACAGATCTCACTGATGTCATCTCTTGATGAATCACAGTTCTCATTGATGTCATCTCCTAATGAATCACACATCTCACTGATGTCATCTCTTGATGAATCACAGATCTCACTGATGTCATCTCCTGATGAATCACAAATCTCACTGATGTCATCTCCTGATGAATCATAGATCTCACTGTTGGCGTCTCCTGATGAATCACAGATCTCACTGATGTCATCTCTTGATGAATCACAGATCTCACTGATGTCATCTCCTGATGAATCACAGATCTCACTGATGTCCTCTCCTGATGAATCACAGATCTCACTAATGTCCTCTCCTGATGAATCACAGATCTCACTGATGTCCTCTCCTGATGAATCACAGATCTCAATAATGGCATCTCCTGATGAATCACACATCTCACTGATGTCATCTCTTGATGAATCACAGATCTCACAGATGTCATCTCCTGATTAATCACAAATCTCACTGATGTCATCTCCTGATGAATCATAGATCTCACTGTTGGCGTCTCCTGATGAGTCACAGATCTCATTGATGTCATCTCTTGATGAATCACAGATCTCACTGATGTCCTCTCCTGATGAATCACAGATCTCACTAATGTCCTCTCCTGATGAATCACAGATCTCACTGATATCCTCTCTTGTTGAATCACAGATCTCACTGATGTCCTCTCCTGATGAATCACAGATCTCACTGATGTCCTCTCCTGATGAATCACATATCTCAATAATGGCATCTCCTGATGAATCACAGACCTCACTGATGTCATCTCCTGATGAATCACAGATCTCACTGATGACATCTCCTGATGAATCATAGATCTCACTGATATCATCCAGTGAGTCAAAGATCTCACTGATGTCATCACCTGATGAATCACAGATCTCACTGATGTCATCTAATGAGTCACAGATCTCACTGATGTCATCACCCAATGAATCACAGGTCTCACTGATATCATCTCCTCATGAATCACAGATCTCACTGATGTCCTCTCCTGATGAATCACAGATCTCACTGATGTCATCTCCTGATGAATCACAGATCTCACTGATTTCATCTTCTGATGAATCACAGCTCTCAGATCCCAGTGATGTAATCTCCTGATGAATAACAGATCTCACTGATGGCTTCTCCTGATGAATCACAGATCTCACTGATGTAATCTCTTGATGAATCACAGATCTCACTGATGTCATCTCCTGATGAATCAGAGATCTCACTGATGTCCTCTCCTGATGAATCACAGATCTCACTAATGTCCTCTCCTGATGAATCACAGATCTCACTAATGTCCTCTCCTGATGAATCACAGATCTCACTGATGTCCTCTCCTGATGAATCACAGATCTCAATAATGGCATCTCCTGATGAATCACACATCTCACTGATGTCATCTCTTGATGAATCACAGATCTCACAGATGTCATCTCCTGATTTATCACAAATCTCACTGATGTCATCTCCTGATGAATCATAGATCTCACTGTTGGCGTCTCCTGATGAATCACAGATCTCATTGATGTCATCTCTTGATGAATCACAGATCTCACTGATGTCCTCTCCTGATGAATCAGAGATCTAACTAATGTCCTCTCCTGATGAATCACAGATCTCACTGATATCCTCTCTTGATGAATCACAGATCTCACTGATGTCCTCTCCTGATGAATCACAGATCTCACTGATGTCCTCTCCTGATGAATCACATATCTCAATAGTGGCATCTCCTGATGAATCACAGACCTCACTGATGTCATCTCCTGATGAATCACAGATCTCACTGATGACATCTCCTGATGAATCATAGATCTCACTGATATCATCCAGTGAGTCAAAGATCTCACTGATGTCATCACCTGATGAATCACAGATCTCACTGATGTCATCTAATGAGTCACAGATCTCACTGATGTCATCACCCAATGAATCACAGGTCTCACTGATATCATCTCCTCATGAATCACAGATCTCACTGATGTCCTCTGCTGATGAATCACAGATCTCACTGATGTCATCTCCTGATGAATCACAGATCTCACTGATTTCATCTTCTGATGAATCACAGCTCTCAGATCCCAGTGATGTAATCTCCTGATGAATAACAGATCTCACTGATGTCTTCTCCTGATGAATCACAGATCTCACTGATGTCATCTCCTGATGAATCACAGATCTCACTGATGTCATTTACTGATGAATCACAGATCTCACTGATGTCATCTCTCAATGAATCACAGATCTCACTGAAGTCATCTCCTGATGAATCACAGATCTCATTGATGTCAACTCCTGATGAATCACAAATCTCACTGATGTCATCTCCTGATGAATCACAGATCTCACTGATGTCATCTCCTGATGAATCACAGATCTCACTAATGTCCTCTCCTGATGAATCACAAATCTCACTGATGTAATCTCCTGATGAATCACAGATCTCACTGATGTCCTCTCCTGTTGAATCACAGATCTCACTTTTGTCATCTCCTTATGAATCACAGATCTCAATGATGGAAGTTCCTGAAGATTCACAGATCTCACTGATGTCATCTCTTGATGAATCACAGACCTCACTGATGTCATCTCCTGATGAATCATAGATCTCACTGATGTCATCTCTTGATGAATCACAGATCTCACTGATGTCATCTCTTGATGAATCACAGATCTCACTGATGCCATCTCTTGATGAATCACAGATCTTACTGATGTCCTCTCCTGATGAATAACAGATCTCAATGATGTCATCTCCTGATGAATCAAAGATCTCACTCATTTCATATTCTGATGAATCACAGATCTCAGATCACACTAATATCATCTCCTGATGATTCATAGATCTCACTGATGTTGTCTCTTGATGAATTACAGATCTCACTGATGTCATCTCTTGATGAATCACAGATCTCACTGATGTGATCTCCTGATGAATCACAGATCTCACTGATGTCCTCTCCTGATGAATCACAGATCTCACTGATGTCCTCTCCTGATGAATCACAGATCTCACTGAAGTCCTCTCCTGATGAATCACAGATCTCACTGATGTCCTCTCCTGATGAATCACAGATCTTACTGATTTCATCTTCTGATGAATCACAGCTCTCAGATCCCACTGATGTCATCTCCTGATGAATCACAGATCTCATTGATGTCATCTGATGAGTCACAGATCTCACTAATGTCATCTCCTGATGAATAACAGATTTCACTGATGTTATCTCCTGATGAATAACAGACCTCACTGATGTGATCTCCTGATGAATCACATATCTCACTAATGTCTTCTCCTGATGAATCACAGACCTCACTGATGTCATCTCTTGATGAGTCATCTCCTGATGAATCACAGATCTCACTGATGTCATCTCCTGATGAATCATAGATCTCCATGATGTCATCTCCTGATGAATCATAGATCTCACTGATTTCATCTCCTGATGAATCACAGATCTCACTAATGTCATCTCCTGATGAATCACAGATCTCACTAATGTCCTCTACTGATGAATCACAGATCTCACTGATTTCATCTTCTGATGAATCACAGCTCTCAGATCCCACTGATGTAATCTCCTGATGAATCACAGATCTCACTGATGTCATCTCCTGATGAATTACAGATCTCACTGATGTCATCTAATGAGTCACAGTTCTCACTGATGTCATCACCCGATGAATCACAGATCTCACTGATGTCATCTCTTGATGTATCACAAATCTCATTGATGTCCTCTCTTGATGAATCACAGATCTCACTGATGTCATCTCCTGATGAATAACAGATCTCACTGATGTTATCTCCTGATGAATCACAGATCTCACTGATGTCTTCTCTTGATGAATCAGAGATCTCACTAATGTTATCTCCAAATAAATCACAGATCTCAATGATGTTATCTCCTGATGAATCACAAATCTCACTGATGTCATCTCCTGATGAATCATAAATCTCACTGATGTCATCTCCTGATGAATCACAGATCTCACTGATGTCCTCTGCTGATGAATCACAGATCTCACTGATGTCCTCTCCTGATGAATTACAGATCTCACTGATGTCATCTCCTGATGAATTACAGATCTCACTGATGTCATCTAATAAGTCACAGATCTCACTGATGTCATATCCTGATGAATAATAGATCTCACTGATGTGATCTCCTGATGAATCACAAATCTCACTGATGTGATCTCCTGATGAATCACAGATCTCACTGATGTCATCTCCTGATGAATCACAGATCTCACTGATGTCATCTCTTGATGAATCACAGATCTCACTGATGTCATCTCCTGATGAATCACAGATCTCATTGATTTTATCTTCTGATGAATCACAGATCTCAGATCTCACTGATGTCATCTCTTGATGAATCACAGATCTCACTGATGTCATCTCCTGATGAATCACAGGTCTCACTGATGTCATCTCTTGATGAATCATAGATCTCAATGATGTCATCTCTAGTGTTGAGCGAGCACTAAAATGCTCGGGTGCTCGAAGCTCGGGCCAAGCTCACCGTGATACTCGGGTGCTCGACCCAAGCAAGAAGCCCAATGTTAGTCTATGGTTGACCCGAGCATTTTTGCGGCGGCATCCCCGGCAGTCTGTAGAAAGCCTTAAAAGTGCCCAAAACGATAGTGACAGTGTTCAAATGACATGGGACAGCATGGGGATCGCCCCATGAAGCATTTCTGACCCCCAGGACACTGCTGTCAACAATGTGGTCAGAGGTATTAAGCCACTTTTACGGGCTCACAATAAAACGTTCAAAAACTAAACTGAAACTGTTTTCCTGTGAAATATGTTAAGGAACATCCTTTCCAGGGTAAAGACTTGTGTATAAGGTAAAATAAATAAGTAAAAACAAAAATACTCCTCCACACCTTGGGCTATGTTCACAAGTAGCATTTTTTATGCTTTTTTGCACTTTTGTATTGCTTTCAACCATGACAAATGGATTCACCGGGAAATGTCATTTTAACATTTTACAACCTTATCTGGCCATGTGCTGTTTGACACATGCATATGGTGCTGAAAAGACATGGGAACAGCATGGGGAAGATCCCTGGAAGCATCTCTGACACCCAGGTCACTGCCTAAAAGTGTGCCCATCAGAAGTGATCCTTGCCGCATCAGAAGATGCAGACTTGCAACTATCCCTGTGCAAGTCCTTGTCCCAGGGCAGTGTTCAATTGTACCTCACCCATTCCTTGCAATGCAAGCGCAAATATGCATCCTGCCACCCACCCACCCCCAGGCTGCAATACCATACTGCTAGCTTGCTTGCACTAGAAATTGGGCCTTTTAGGCATGTGGAGGCGGAATCTGGCCACCACGTCATGGCTGCGTCGGCGGCCTGGTATCCATATTCAGTCCCCAGCTGCCCGGCGGCTGGGTGTCCACGCTTGGTCCCCAGCCGCCAAGGGGCGGCCGGGTGTCCACGCTCGGTCCCCAGCCACCTCTATTTGTCCCGGTAAACTTCCCCACACTTTTCTTAGCCTGGCCTGCTTTAGGGCAGCTTTGGCCGAGCCCACCAGACAACCAGACTCCTCCGGTGGGCTCTGGCTTCTCCATCAGGGGAGTTGAGAGTGCCAAGGTGAGGAGCATGATGATGATGATAGAAGTTAGCATCTGTTTTGTTTTCTTGGAATGCAAGCGTAAGTGTGCAGCCTGCCACCCACCCACCCCCAGGCAGCAATACCATACTGCTAGCTTGCTTGCACTTGAAATGGGGCATTTTAGGCTTCTGGAGGCAGACCCGGCGACCCTGTCATGGCTGCGTCGGCGGACTGGTATCCATACTCAGTCCCCAGCCACCTGGTGGCTGGGTGTCCACGCTTGGTCCCCAGCCGCCAGGGGGCCGCCGGGTGTCCATACTCGGTCCCCAGCCGCCCCTATTTGTCCCGATAACCTTCCCCACACTTTTCTTAGCCTGGCCTGCTTTAGGGCAGCATTGTCCGAGCCCACCAGACAACCAGACTCCTCCGGTTGGCCCTGGCTTCTCCATCAGGGGAGTTGAGAGTGCCAAGGTGAGGAGCATGATGATGATGATAGAAGTTAACATCTGCTTTGTTTTCTTGGAATGCAAGCGTAAGTGTGCAGCCTGCCAGCCACGCACCCCCATGCTGCAATACTATACTGCTAGCTTGCTTGCACTTGAAATTGGGCCTTTTAGGCATGTGGAGGCGGAATCTGGCCACCAAGTCATGGCTGCGTCGGTGGCCTGGTATCCATACTCAGTCCCCAGCCACCCGGTGGCTGGGTGTCCACGCTTGGTCCCCAGCCGCCAGGGGGCAGCCGGGTGTCCATACTCGGTCCCCAGCCGCCCGGCGGCCGGGTGTCCACACTCGGTCCCCAGCCGCCAGAGGGCGGCCGAGTGTTCATACTCGGTCCCCATCCGCCCCTATTTGTCCCGGTAACCTTCCCCACACTTTTCTTAGCATGGCCTGCTTTAGGGCAGCATTGGCCGAGCCCACCAGACAACCAGACTCCTCCGGTGGGCTCTAGCTTTTCCATCAGGGGAGTTGAGAGTGCCAAGATGAGGAGCATGATGATGATGATGATAAAAGTTAGCATCTGCTTTGTTTTCTTGGAATGCAAGCGTAAGTGTGCTGCCTGCCACCCACCCACCCCCAGGCTGCAATACCATACTGCTAGCTTGCTAGCATTTGAAATTGGGCCTTTTAGGCATGTGGAGGCGGAATCTGGCCACCACGTCATGGCTGCGTCGGCGGCCTGGTATCCATACTCAGTCCCCAGTCGCCCGGCGGCCGGGTGTCCACGCTTGGTCCCCAGCCGCCAGGCGGCGGCCGGGTGTCCATAAACGGTCCCCAGCCACCCCTATTTGAAGGACAGCCTAACCACAAACACGTGGACAAGTGAATGTTGCCAGGGATGGTCCATCTCACTGACGCCTTCACACTATGGTTAATATTGTAGTAGCCGGGACATAGTTGGACACTGGGATGCAACACGTCTTCCAGACATAGGTTTGCGGGTCCTGGGTCAATCAGGCTTCAACACAAAGTTCAGAAGGTAGATAGCAGCAGTGGTCGGCCTCCCACACAACGAGTAAATTATTCATGATCATGAGACCATCCATCTCCTTAGCTTTCAGTACCTTGGAATGTAAGCGCATGTATATAGTAGCGTCTAGGCCTGAGGTGGTCAGCGTTTTGGCGCATATCCTACCTCCTCCGAGGATTGCTGGATGTTTTCCTGCTACTATCCCAGTTCTATGACTTCCTTTAAAACAAAATTTCAGGTGATGAATGATGGATGAGGTGGTTGGAAAGGCGAAAGAGCAGGAGGAACAGGGACCATTCACATCAATATCAGGCCAGTCAACCACGCATGTCTTGTAGGATATGTTTCTGTACCAAAAGGAGCAGTTCGGCTACACAGTTATAGGGCATACAGTGAGTGCAATGCCTACCAAAAATTTAGAGGCACTCCAATGCCCCTTGGAAGTGACATGGAGGTCAGAGGGCCTTAACTAAACCGTTTTTTCCATTTACAGCAATTGGGTCTCCTGTACACTGTTGGCCTAAGCAGTGAATGGAAGGCTTTCCAAAAATTATGAGGAACTGCAATGCCCCTTGAAACAGACGTGGATTACAGCGTACTAAAAACCTTCTACCCATTATTGGGGAGTGGGTCTCCCTTAGTGTTCGCCTATGCATTGAAAAGCAAAAGCTGACTAAAATTAGGAGGAAATGCAATGCCCGTTGGAAGAGTCGTGGAGGTTAGATTTAATTAAAAACAACATTTCAATGCCCGTTGGAAGAGCTGTGGAGTTCAGAGTGGTTTAACAAGACAGTTTTAATGCCCCTTGAAAGAGACGTGGAGGTCACAGTAGCTTAATAAGACGGTTTTAATGCCCCTTGGAAGAGTGGTGGAGGTCGCAGTAGCTTAACAAGACGGTTTTAATGCCTCTTGGAAGCATGGTGGAGGTCGCAGTAGCTTAACAAGACGGTTTTAATGCCCCTTGGAAGAATGGTGGAGGTCGCAGTAGCTTAACAAGATGGTTTTAATGCCCCTTGGAAGAGACGTGGAGGTCACAGTAGGTTAACAAGACGGTTTTAATGCCGCTTGGAAGAGTGGTGGAGGTCGCAGTAGCTTAACAAGACGGTTTTAATGCCCCTTGGAAGAGACGTGAAGGTCACACTAGCTTAACAAAACGGTTTTAATGCCCCTTGGAAGAGACGTGGAGGTCACAGTAGCTTAACAAGACGGTTTTAATGCCCCTTGGAAGAGTGGTGGAGGTCGCAGTAGCTTAACAAGACGGTTTTAATACCCCTTGGAAGAGACGTGGAGGTCAGAGTGGTTTAACAAGATGGTTTTAATGCCCCTTGGAAGAGACGTGGAGTTCAGAGTAGCTTAACAAGACGGTTTTCATGCCCCTTGCAAGAGCCATGCAGTACAGCATATTAAAAACATTATTCCCATTATTGGGGAGTGGGTCTCCCATAGTCTTTGCCTATGCCTTCCAAGCAAAAGCTGCCAAAAATTAGGACAGAGGAACTTGCAATGCTGGCAACATGGACCACGGTCACCCTAGTGGTATAGTGGTGGTGGAGGCTGAGGATAAGGAGAAGAGCAAAATACAGCCAAAATGAGGAAGTGTATACCCATGTGTGGGTGTGAAGCGGTGCATGGGAATACACCTCTCGAAATAACACAGTGGATTTGACTTTATGTTACTCTGCTGTCATTTGGTGGTGATGAGAAGTCTGGCCCAATCCAGCCCTTGTTCATTTTGATAAGGGTCAGCTTGTCAGCATTGTCAGTTGACAGGCGACTGCGCTTATCAGTTATAATTCCCCCAGCGGCACTAAAAACATGCTCCGATAACATGCTAGCGGCAGGGCAGGCCAGGACCTCCAAGGCATACAGAGCGAGTTTATTCCAAGTGTCCAGCTTGGATACCCAATAATTAAAAGGCACAGAGGAATCATGGAGGACGCTGGTACGGTCGGCAAGGTACTCCCTCACCATCTTTTGAAACTTTCCACTCCTTGTGAGAGTACCCCGCACCTCAGGGCCTGTAAGCTGGGCAGGTCTCAGAAAACTGTCCCAGAACATTGACAGTGTTCCCCTGCCTCTGCTGGATTGGAGTTGCGTCTCTCTCACCTGTACTCCTTGGTTGGGCAACGAACTGTGACCTCTGCCGCTAGAGTGTTCAGATGGGAATTTTTTTAACAGTTCTGCAGCAAGGGCCTTCTGGTACTGCCCCATTTTTGTAGACCTCTCCACCTCAGGAATAAGAGAGTGAAAGTTCTCCTTGTAGCGGGGGTCTAAAAGTGTCACCAACCAGTAATGACTGTCACCCAACATTTTGACAACGCGAGGGTCATGGTTAAGGCTGCGTAACATAAAGTCAGCCATGCGTGCCAGACTGGTGTCCTCACCAAAATGACGACTGACCATGCTCTCCTCCTCCTCCTCCTCCCCCTGTCCTCAGGCCACCACGCTGAACCAACGGTATGACAGTTGTACAGGTACTACCGTCTACAGCGCATGATACCAGCTCCTGTTCTTCCTCATCCTCCGCCTCCTCTCCCTCATTGTCCCCCAATGCACATTGGGATGAGATGAGGCTGGGCTGTGTGTAATCGCCCTTTACGGCTTCTCGATCCATCTCATCATACTCTGGCTGCAATGCCTCCTCTTTAATTCTCTGCAGAGAGCGTTGCAAAAGACAGACAAGTGGGATGCTGACGCTAATGATGGCGTCATCGCCACTCACCATCTTGGTGGACTCATCAAAGTTTGTCAGGATGGTAGATGTCAGACATCCAGGTCCACTCCTGAAGTCTTATGTGTGGAGTCTGACCTGAATATCGACGGCCTTGTTGCAGCTGGTACTCCACAACTGCTCTCTTCTGCTCACAAATCCTTTGCAACATGTGGAGGGTAGAGTTCCAACATGTGGGGACATCACACACCAGTCGGTGTGCCGGAAGCTGCAAACGCTGCTGCAACACAGCAGGGGCGGTAGAAGCTGTAGCCAACTTCCGAAAATGAGCTGACAGGCGGCGTACTTTGACGAGCAGATCTGGCAACTCGGGGTACGATTTAAGAAACCGCTGAACCACGAGGTTAAGCACATGAGCCAGGCAAGGTACGTGTGTGATCTCACCTCGCCTCAGAGCCGCCACCAGGTTACTGCCATTGTTACACACGACCAAGCCTGGATGTAGGTTCAGCAGTCTCAGCCACAGATCTGCCTGCTCTTTCACAGCTGTCCACAATTCACAAGCAGTGTGAGGTTTATCACCTAAGCTTATGAGTTTCAGCACAGCCTGTTGCCGCTTGTCTGAGGCAGTGCTGCAGTGCTTCCAGCTTGTAACTAATGTCGTGATGATGCGCAGGAGCTGTACACTGTGGGGGAAACTCTGACTGACATAGGGCCCGCAATCCTCGGTGTGGGGAGGATGTGTTCCGTCCCAAGGTGGTCCGACTGGGTCCCGGCTTCCACTATGTTTACCCAGTGTGCCGTCAGGGAGATGTACCATCCCTGGCCACAAGTACTTGTCCACGTGTCCGTTGTCAGCTGGACTCTCCCAGTAACTGCGTTGTTGAGGGCACGGCAGATGTTTTGGGACACGTGCTTGTGTAGTGCGGGAATGGCACACCGGGCAAAATAGTGTCGGCTGGGGACCGAATACCGAGGGACGGCCACCGCCATAAGGTTGCGGAAGGATTCCGTGTCCACCAGCCTAAAAGGCAGCATTTCCAACGCAAGCAGTCGTGAAATGTCCGAATTTAGGACTGTGGCCTGTGGGGCGTTGGCTGCGAATTTGCGCTTTTGTTTAAAGCTCTGGGATATGGACAATTGAACGCTGCGGTGGGACGTGGACGTGGACGTTGATGCTGTTTCTTGAGACACTGCCATAACAAGTGAAGACTGAGAGAAGGGGGCATCTATGCATGCAGTATGGACAGGGGATTGCCTTGCACGCACAACAGGGTGTTCTCTTACACGCACAACAGCAGAGGAAGCAGTGGTGACACCTGCTGACACTGGTCGTGGACCCTGGGGTTCGCCCCACAAAGTCGAGTGCTTTGCTGCCATGTGCCTGATCATGCTGGTGGTGGTCAGGCTGGTAGTTTTCTCACCCCTGCTGATGCTGGCATGGCAGGTGGTACAAATAGCCTTTTTGGGTTATCAGCAGAGTCTTTAAAAAAATTCCAGACTCTGGAAGACCTACCGGTTGTACTGGCAACGTCCCTAGTGTTGGTGTTACGGGGAACTGTTGCCCGCCTTCTGTGTGCGGCCACCACACTGCTTCTTCCTGCCTGTTCGGGTACTCTGCCTCCCTCCCCCTGTGTGCTGCTGGCCTCGCTCTGCGTGTCCTCCTGCCACGTTGGGTCAGTAACTAGATCATCCACTACCTCCTCCTCTTCCACTTGCGCACCACGATCCTCCTCCTCACTTCGTGGCAATTGTGTCTCGTCATCGTCCACCTCTTGTGACAAATTGCCAGCGTCGACTTCCTCTGGCAGTGGCTGTTCAAATATTTGGGCATCGCTACGTGGGATCTCCTCTTCCACCACTTCAAGCGGAGCAGGCGAGGGGCACAAATATGGAAATGAACCAGTGAACAGCTCTTCAGAGTGTCCAACTTTGGGATCAGTTGCTGTCTGACGACACTCGGCATGGTGGGAGGAAGGAGCATCAGGGGGAGGAGGAGTATGCGGTCGAGACTCACGGCTACTAAAACTTGACCGTGTAGAAGGCAGACCGGATGTGGTGGTGCCCAGGTAACTGGAAGTATTATCTGCTATCCAATTAATAACCTGTTCACACTGATCAGTTGGCAATACTGGTGTCGTAGTGTGCTTCTCTAGTAATTCGGTCAAGAAGTGGGAGCTAGAAGATGTGGCTGTTGGTTGTGGCACATTTTCACCTTGGCCACGGCCCCGTCCTCTATACGCATCATCACCAGAACGTCCAGTTCCACGTCCCTTGCCACGCGCCTTGCCCATTGTAAATGAAGTAAAATAGCTTACACTCGCACTATCAATGGAAAAAGGGTAATAAAAAGGAAATTTGAACCGTGGAACTGCAAAACCAAACTTCTAGTTATCAGGCCTACACCAGAATATTTTAAACAGATATATTTGTGTCTGAGCAGTCAGGGAGACACTATTATTGTTTTTTTATGTAAAAAAGGCCAAAAGCTGGATAATACAGAGATTTGAACTGTGGAACTGCAAAACCAAACTTCTAGTTATCTGGCCTACACCAGAATATTTTAAGCAGATATATTTATGTCTGAACAGTCAAGGAGACACTATTACTGTTTTTTTTTTTGGAAAAGAGACCAAAAGCAGGATAATGCAGAGATTTGAACCGTGGAACTGCAAAACCAAACTTCTAGTTATCTGGCCTACACCAGAATATTTTAAGCAGACATATTTATGTCTGAACAGTCAGGGAGACACTATTACTGTGTTTTTTATGTAATAAAGGTCAAAAGCTGGACAATACAGAGATTTGAACCGTGGAACTGCAAAACCAAACTTCTAGTTATCTGGCCTACACTAGAATATTTTAAACAGATATATTTGTGTCTGAACAGTCAGGTTGACACTATTACTGTTTTTTTTTTACAGAAAAATTGCCAAAAGCTGGATGATACAGAGATTTGAACCATGGAACTGCAAAACCAAACTTCTAGTTATCTTGCCTACACCAGAATATTTTAAACAGATATACTGGAGTCTGAACAGTCAGGGAGACACTATTACTGTTTTTTATGTAAAAAAGACAAAAAGCTGGTTAATACAGAGATTTGAACCGTGGAACTGCAAAACCAAACTTGTAGTTATCTGGCTTACACCAGAATATTTTAAACAGAGATATTTGTGTCTGAACAGTCAGAAAGACACTATTACTGTTTTTTTTACAGAAAAAATGCCAAAAGCTGGATAATACAGAGATTTAAACTGTGGAACTGCAAAACCAAACTTCTACTTATCTGGCCTACACCAGAATATTTTAAACAGATATATTTGTGTGTGAACAGTCAGGGAGACACTATTACTGTTTTGTTTTTATGGAAAAAAGGCCAAAAGCTGGATAATACAGAGATTTGAACCGTGGAACTGCAAAACCAAACTTCTAGTTATCTGGCCTACACCAGAATATTTGAAACAGATATATTTGTGTGTGAACAGTCAGGGAGACACTATTACTGTTTTTTTATGTAAAAAAGGTCAAAAGCTGGATAATACAGAGATTTGAACCGTGGAACTGCAAAACCAAACTTCTAGTTATCTGGCCTACACCAGAATATTTTAAACAGATATATTTGTGTCTGAACAGTCAGGTTGACACTATTACTGTTTTTTTTACAGAAAAATTGCCAAAAGCTGGATGATACAGTGATTTGAACCATGGAACTACAAAACCAAACTTCTAGTTATCTTGCCTACACCAGAATATTTTAAACAGATATACTGGAGTCTGAACAGTCAGGGAGACACTATTACTGTTTTTTATGTAAAAAAGGCCAAAAGCTGGATAATACAGAGATTTGAACCATAGAACTGCAAAACCAAACTTCTAGTTATCTGGCCTACACCAGAATCTTTTAAACAGATATATTTGTGTCTGGACAGTCAGGGAGACACTATTACAGTTTTTTTTACGGAAAAAATGCCAAAAGCTGGATAATACAGAGATTTGAACCGTGGAACTGCAAAACCAAACTTCTTTATCTGGCCTACACCTGAATATTTTAAACAGATATATTTGTGTGTGAACAGTCAGGGAGACACTATTACTGTTTTGTTTTTATGGAAACAAGGCCAAAAGCTGGATAATACAGAGATTTGAACCGTGGAACTGCAAAACCAAACTTCTAGTTATCTGGCCTACACCAGAATATTTTAAACAGATATATTTGTGTCTGAACAGTCAGGGAGACACTATTACTGTTTTTTCATGTAAAAAAGGCCAAAAGCTGGATAATACAGAGATTTGAACCATGGAACTGCAAAACCAAACTTCTAGTTATCTGGCCTACACCAGAATATTTTAAACAGATATATTTGTGTCTGGACAGTCAGAAAGACACTATTACTGTTTTTTTTATGTAAAAAAGGCCAAAAGCTGGATAACACAGAGATTTGAACTGTGGAACTGCAAAACCAAACTTCTAGTTATCTGGCCTACACCAGAATATTTTAAACAGAGATATTTGTGTCTGAACAGTCAGAAAGACACTATTGCTGTTTTTTTTTTCAGAAAAAATGCCAAAAGCTGGATAATACAGAGATTTAAACTGTGGAACTGCAAAACCAAACTTCTAGTTATCTGGCCTACACCAGAATATTTTAAACAGATATATTTGTGTCTGAACAGTCAGGGCGACACTATTACTGTATTTTTTATGGAAAAAAGGCCAAAAGCTGGATAACACAGAGATTTGAACTGTGGAACTGCAAAACCAAACTTCTACTTATCTGGCCTACACCAGAATATTTTAAACAGATATATTTGTGTGTGAACAGTCAGGGAGACACTATTACTGTTTTGTTTTTATGGAAAAAAGGCCAAAAGCTGGATAATACACAGATTTGAACCGTGGAACTGCAAAACCAAACTTCTAGTTATCTGGCCTACACCAGAATATTTTAAACAGATATATTTGTGTCTGAACAGTCAGGGAGACACTATTACTGTTTTTTCATGTAAAAAAGGCCAAAAGCTGGATAATACAGAGATTTGAACCATGGAACTGCAAAACCAAACTTCTAGTTATCTGGCCTACACCAGAATATTTTAAACAGATATATTTGTGTCTGGACAGTCAGAAAGACACTATTACTGTTTTTTTTATGTAAAAAAGGCCAAAAGCTGGATAATACTGAGATTTGAACCGTGGAACTGCAAAACCAAACTTCTAGTTATCCGGCCTACACCAGAATATTTTAAATAGATATATTTGTGTCTGAACAGTCAGGGAGACACTATTACTGTTTTTTTTACGGAAAAAGGGCCAAAAGCTGGATAAAATAGAGATTTGAACCGTGGAACTGCAAAACCAAACTTCTAGTTATCTGGCCTACACCAGAATATTTTAAACAGATATATTGGTGTCTGAACAGTCACAGACACACTCAATTTTTTTTTTTTGGGGGGGGGGGGATACCAAAAGGTTTATAAGACGCGTATTTGTACAGTGTGACTGAGGGAAAAAAAATACAGGATTTAGATGAAAAAAAAAAGGATTTTTCCTGGCCCCTGAGACCGGCGGATAAGTCTAGCAATTTGACCAACAGGAGCACACAGGACTGTAATGCAGTGTTTGTTGGTATAACCACTGCGTCTCCTATACAGCCTGCCTGCCTGCCTGATATCTGGGATGGATATTAGTCCTGAGAAGGACTGTTTGTTTGATTTGGCAGGCTTTAGAGACCCTACACTAACTATTTTGCAGTACAAATCTCTCCCTAGCTCTGCAGCACTGACCCTACACTGTCTGATCCGAAGCGACTGTGTCCAAGATGGCGGCGCCCTGTTTTAAATACTCAAGGTGACGCTGTGCGGCCAGCCAAACACTGTAATGTCCACAAACAACATGGCTGCGGCATTACAGTGACTGGCTGGCAATCCCTGCATGTTCATTGGCTCTGTAAAGCGCGCCAAACGTGCAAGGCAGAGACCCGAGCTCCCGCCCGAGTAACCCGGAAATGCTCAGTGCTCGCCGAACATCCCGAGTAGCGAGATGCTCGGGCGAGTACTGAGCAGTGTCGAGCATGCTCTCTCAACACTAGTCATCTCCTGATGAATCATAGATCTCACTGATTTCATCTTCTGATGAATCACAGATCTCACTAATGTCATCTCCTGATGAATCATAGATCTCACTAATGCCATCTCCTGATGAATCACAGATCTCACTGATTTCATCTTCTGATAAATCACAGCTCTCAGATCTCACTGATGTCATCTCCTGATGAATCACAGATCTCACTGATGTCATCTCCTGTTGAATTACAGATCTCACTGATGTTATCTAATGATTCACAGATCTCACTGATGTCATCACCCGATGAATCACAGATCTCACTGATGTCATCTCCTGATGAATCATAGATCTCACTAATGCCCTCTCCTGATGAATCACAGATCTCACTGATTTCATCTTCTGATAAATCACAGCTCTCAGATCTCACTGATGTCATCTCCTGATGAATCAAAATCTCACTGATGTCATCTCCTGTTGAATTACAGATCTCACTGATGTTATCTAATGATTCACAGATCTCACTGATGTCATCACCCGATGAATCACAGATCTCACTGATGTCATCTCCTGATGAATCACAGATCTCACTGATTTCATCTTCTGAAGAATTACAGATCTCAGATCTCGCTGATGTCATCTCCTGATGAATCACAGATCTCACTGATGTCCTCTCCTGATGAATCACAGATCTCACTGATGTCATCTCCTGATGAATAACAGATCTCACTGATGTTATCTGCAGATGAATAACAGATCTCACTGATGTCATCTCCTGATGAATCACAGATCTCACTGATGTCATCTCCTGATGAATCACAGATCTCACTGATTTAATTTCTTGATGAATCACAGATCTCACTGATGTTATCTCCTGATGAATCACAGATCTCACTGATGTCATCGCCTGATGAATCACAGATCTCACTGATGTCATCTCTTGATGAATCACAGATCTCACTGATGTTATCTCCTGATGAATCACAGATCTCACTTATTTCATCTTCTGATGAATCACAGATCTCAGATCTCACTGATGTCATCTCCTGATGAATCACAGATCTCACTGATGTCCTCTACTGATGAATCACAGATCTCACTGATGTCATCTCCTGATGAATAACAAATCTCACTGATGTTATCTCTTGATGAATAACAGATCTCACTGATGTCATCTCTTGATGAATCACAGATCTCACTGATGTCATCTCCTGATGAATCACAGATCTCACTGATGTCATCTCCTGATGAATCACAGATCTCACTGATGTTATCTCTTGATGAATAACAGATCTCACTGATGTCATCTCTTGATGAATCACAGATCTCACTGATGTCATCTCCTGATGAATCACAGATCGCACTGATGTCATCTCCTGATGAATCACAGATCACACTGATGTCATCTCCTGATGAATCACAGATCGCACTGATGTCATCTCCTGATGAATCACAGAACTCACTGATGTCATCTAATGAGTCACAGATCTCACTGATGTCATCTCCTGATGAATAACAAATCTCACTGCTGTTATCTCTTGATGAATAACAGATCTCACTGATGTTATCTCCTGATGAATCACAGATCTCACTTATTTCATCTTCTGATGAATCACAGATCTCAGATCTCACTGATGTCATCTCCTGATGAATCACAGATCTCACTGACGTCCTCTCCTGATGAATCACAGATCTCACTGTCATCTCCTGATGAATAACAAATCTCACTGATGTTATCTCTTGATGAATAACAGATCTCACTGATGTCATCTCTTGAAGAATCACAGATCTCAATGATGTCATCTCCTGATGAATCACAGAACTCACTGATGTCATCTCTTGATGAATCACAGATCTCACTGATGTTATCTCCTGATGAATCACAGATCTCACTTATTTCATCTTCTGATGAATCACAGATCTCAGATCTCACTGATGTCAACTCCTGATGAATCACAGATCTCACTGATGTCCTCTCCTGATGAATCACAGATCTCACTGATGTCATCTCCTGATGAATAACAAATCTCACTGATGTTATCTCTTGATGAATAACAGATCTCACTGATGTCATCTCTTGATGAATCACAGATCTCACTGATGTCATCTCCTGATGAATCACAGATCTCACTGATGTCATCTCCTGATGAATCACAGATCTCACTGATGTTATCTGATGAATAACAGATCTCACTGATGTCATCTCTTGATGAATCACAGATCTCACTGATGTCATCTCTTGATGAATCACAGATCTCACTGATGTCCTCTCCTGATGAATCACAGATCTCACTTATTTCATCTTCTGATGAATCACAGATCTCAGATCTCACTGATGTCATCTCCTGATGAATCACAGATCTCACTGTCATCTCCTGATGAATAACAAATCTCACTGATGTTATCTCTTGATGAATCACAGATCTCACTGATGTTATCTCCTGATGAATCACAGATCTCACTTATTTCATCTTCTGATGAATCACAGATCTCAGATCTCACTGATGTCATCTCCTGATGAATCACAGATCTCACTGATGTCCTCTCCTGATGAATCACAGATCTCACTGATGTCATCTCCTGATGAATAACAAATCTCACTGATGTTATCTCTTGATGAATAACAGATCTCACTGATGTCATCTCTTGATGAATCACAGATCTCACTGATGTCATCTCCTGATGAATCACAGAGCTCACTGATGTCATCTCCTGATGAATCACAGATCTCACTGATGTTATCTGATGAATAACAGATCTCACTGATGTCATCTCTTGATGAATCACAGATCTCACTGATGTCATCTCTTGATGAATCACAGATCTCACTGATGTCCTCTCCTGATGAATCACAGATCTCACTTATTTCATCTTCTGATGAATCACAGATCTCAGATCTCACTGATGTCATCTCCTGATGAATCACAGATCTCACTGTCATCTCCTGATGAATAACAAATCTCACTGATGTTATCTCTTGATGAATAACAGATCTCACTGATGTCATCTCTTGATGAATAAGTGATCTCACTGATGTCATCTCTTGATGAATCACAGATCTCACTGATGTCATCTCTTGATGAATCACAGATCTCACTGATGTCATCTCCTGATTATCACAAATCTCACTGATGTCATCTCCTGATGAATCACAGATCGCACTGATGTCATCTCCTGATGAATCACAGATCGCACTGATGTCATCTCCTGATGAATCACAGATCGCACTGATGTCATCTCCTGATGAATCACAGATCGCACTGATGTCATCTCCTGATGAATCACAGATCGCACTGATGTCATCTCCTGATGAATCACAGATCGCACTGATGTCATCTCCTGATGAATCACAGATCTCACTGATGTCATCTCCTGATGAATAACAAATCTCACTACTGTTATCTCTTGATGAATAACAGATCTCACTGATGTCGTCTCTTGATGAATCACAGATCTCACTGATGTCATCTCCTAATCACTCACACATCTCACTGATGTCATATCCTGGACACTCACAGATTCCACTGATGTAATCTCCTGACATCACTGATCCCACTGATATAATCCCTTTACAGACCATAGATAAAACTGTCATCTCCTGATACATCATGGAAATCATGTTCTCTATCCCTATATTATGCAACTCTCAAACAGGGTAGAAAAAATCTGATAACCGATTCCCTTTAAGTAATTTCTTAGAATGTAAGAGACCACACTGTTATCAATCATCTTTCTTCAAGTTGTCATCTGACGTCCTGGCGTGACATGTCTATAAGAGCTATCACAAGACGATTTCAGGAGATTTTCCTCTTTCAGTCTTCATAATGTTTTCAAATAATGCATTTACATAATCACACAATGGGCGGCATTAATACGAGGCCTGAATAAGACTCAATCTGTTTTACTGATCTCTTGTAGACTCTGGAAAAAGTTTGGAGTAAGCACTGCCTGCAGTGACAACAAACCTTGGGATTTTGGGATAACTTTCCTGTTAATTAGTTTCTTGCCCTATTTAACAACGTTAGACTGTAGCTACACTATTATCTGGAGCATCTTGCTTGCTAAATGCAGTACTCCAAAAAAACCAGAAACACCAAAGGTTAAGGGCCGTGGTTCCACTCGACAACTTTCCTGCTTGATGACAGGAGCGTAATTAATTTTGACTGTCTGTATATTTTGGATTAAACATTTATGGGCATTTATATGCTAATTAAATATTACAAACTGTAAACATGCAGAAATATTCATTTGTACATAACTTAGCATCAGATTTTTTTTCCCTGAGATATCAGAGGCTTAGCGTAGACTAGTCTCAAGTGGCTCCGAAACTAATTATTTTTTGTTTTCTTCATATCATTTTTTTATCCTTCACCAAGACAAGAGGGAAACCAAGAATGGTTTTAATTTTGCCAATGAATTGAATGTGACAATGGATTATTCATTATGATATGACTTTTAACTATTTGGGCGCCTTTTTTTTTAATTCTAATTAATTGAAAGTTTGACGTGGCTTTATTTCAGCATTATCTGCTGCTGTAGCATTTTACATCTTTATATCAGTCAGAGATCCATTTTTTATGACATAAGGTTAAAGGGAATATCTCATGTAATCTGACAGCAACATTATATATGGCAGAGACCTGATTCCAGCGATGTATCACTTGTGATAGAATCACTGTTTTCTCTGCTGCAGATCTAGTAAAGCTTGGAATGCTGAGCTGTGTATAACCCTGCCCACATCACTGATTGGCTGCTTTCTGTGCACACTATATATTGATAGAAAGCTGCCAATCAGTGGTGGGGGTGTGGTCAGACTAGAAGGCACTAGACACCTAGTCCTGTAGTGATAATCTCCTGCTGATAAAACATTGATTGCTGTCAGAGATTAACACCAGGATTTATCAGCTGTCATGTGCAGGGAAAGATGCAGGCTCAGCGCTTGAGCATGCACCAAAATCAGGGACACGACATATGATGTAAAAGTACTTTATATGTCGTGACGAGGTTAAGAGGACCTTTCACCAAATTATTCATGTTGAACTGGACAAGTGATGTAATCGTGGCTGCAGAGTGGAATAAAACATTTTTCATTTTCTTTAATTTCACCTCTCCGTTGTGGAGGTATTAGCAATCAAAGTATTTGGCACATGAGTTAACTTTTGTGAAGTTCAAGTGGGTGCTATCAGAAAGCAACTCATACAGGGAGAAGAAGTACAGTGAAAACTATCTGATAACATCCACTTGAACTTAACAAAAAATGGAGAGGCAAAATAAAAAAAAATAAAAAACTGCAGCCAATTATACATTGTGTGTCCAGTTCAACATGAAAAATTTGGTGAAAGGTCCTCTTTAATAAGTGCCAGCTCTGATGACCCTATACTCATAATGCCAAGTCTTCAGAAATGTCCATGAGGTTGCTGGAAGAAGGTGAGACTGTCACGCAAGGTGTGGGAAAGACTTAGTGCAACACAAAGGGAAGAGGGAAAGGGAGCCCAGACACTAGGGAAAGGGGGGAGTGGAGACCTCCTAGTCTGGTCTAGTGTCACCCTGTCTCAACTATCATCCCTATATTGGCTCTGCACCAATTGCCGCGCATGTGCCTCACCCTGACATTCCCTGGCGTATGGCTAAGGCTAGAGATGGGAGGAGATGAGCACTAGTCGATCTCCACTAAACTCTATAGACAACAAGGGTAGACAAACAGGGGGGGATTGCTTAGCTTTAAATGACTCCAAATGTGCACACGGCCTCAAGCTTCAAAGAGGACGAAGTACTGCTCTTGCTAAAGCCTCACAAGTAGTAATGAATATAGCCGGAACCTCCCTCTCCGACACACCAGGTATTTATACACCCAGGCCAGGGAGGTAGCCGCTGGGTTCTAGAGACAGCCTCTCATTTAAGAAGATGTCTGTAATGCCAAATGTAGAGCTCTCCTGCAACCAATTGCAGGGTGACTGTATGTCACCTCTGATCCACCCATTACAGTACCTCCCCTCTACAAGTGGCCTTCTCGGGAAAAGAGGTGTGGAAGGAGCGAACCAATCTGGGAGCGTTGAACTGACGCTAAAACCCATATCCTCTCCTCTGGACCATAGCCTTTCCAGTGCACCAAGTATTGTAGAGAATGACGTTGGAGACGAGAATCTACAATCCTCGAAATCTGGAACTCCAGATTACCATCAACCATTACTGAGGGCGGTGGTAGAGGTGAGGGCTCAAGAGGTTCTACATACTTTTTGAGTAAAGACCGTAGAGTCAGGTCTATGTTGTGGACCTTAAGGGCCCGAGGAAGTTCAAGACAAAATGCTGCTGGGTTAATGACGACAGTTATTTTATAGGAACCAATAAAACTAGGTCCCAGCTTCCAAGAAGGAATTTTCAATCTTATATTTCTGGTAGACAACCACACAAAGTCATTCACATTCATGTCTGGACCTGGCAAGTGTTTTCTGTCAGTCATACGTTTATATCTGTCTCCGATGATCTTTAAATTACTCAGAACACCCTGCTATATCGAGGAGAGCGACAAAGGAAACTGTTCCCCCTCAGGAACTCCTGAAGCTCCTCCCCCACTAAAGGTACCAAACTGTGGGTGATAATCGCATGCAACAAAGAACGGTGACCAGCCAGTGAATTCTTGCCAATGATTATTCTGCCAGCGGTAAGTAGAATGCCCAATCCTCCTGATTTTCGTAGACGAAACACGTGAGGTACGTCTCCAAGTTCTGATTGACACGCTTGGTCTGACCAGTTGACTGAGGGTGGAAGACAGAGGAAAAGGACAGCTGCACCCCCAGTCGAGAACAGAATGCCTTCCTAAACTTGGAAACAAACTGGGTCCCCCACATCGGATGAAACCCCGTGAAGCTTCACAATCTCATTTATGAACACCTGAGCAAGTGTCTTGGCATTTGGAAGTGCTGGCAATGCGACGAAGTGAACCATTTTACTGAACCTATCTACTACCACCAAAACCACCGTTTTGCCTGCAGAAACCGGTAGGTGAGTAATAAAATCCATGAACAAGTGTGTCCATGGCCTACTAGTGATAGGTAGCGGAAGAAGAGTACCAGACAGACGGGTATGCGAAACCTTAGAACGCACACAAATACTACAAGCAGCTACGTGTTCAATCACATCTCGATGCAACCCCGGCCACCAAAAACGACGAGAGAAGAGGTCCGCGTTTGCCTTACCACCTGGATGCCCAGCAAGCACAGAGTTATGATGTTCCTTAATTACTTTGCAGCGCAGATCAAATGGTACAAATAACTTTCCTGAAAGACAGGAGGCAGGCGCGTCCCCCTGTGTCTCCAACACCTCACTCTCCAGTTCAGGATAAAGTGCCGAAATGATTACCCCTTTCTGTAATATCGGTTCAGGGTTCCCATGGTCACCACCACCAGGGAAGCTCCGGGACAAAGCATCAGCCTTGACATTTTTTACCCCTGGACGAAAAGTGACAACAAAATTGAACCTAGTAAAAAACAGGGACCATCTGGCTTGCCTAGGGTGGAGACGTTTAGCTGACTGGAGATATGACAGGTTCTTTTGGTCAGTAATAACAGTAATCGGATGGACAGTCCCCTCCAACCAATGTCGCCATTCCTTGAACGCCAATTTGATCACCAACAGTTCCCTATTACCCACGTCATAATTTCTCGCAGCTGAAGACAATTTTTTAGTAAAGAAGGCGCGTGGACGCCATCCACCAGGGGACGAACCCTGAGACAACACAGCCCCAACCCTGACATCCAATGCATCGACCTCCACAATAAAGGGTTGAGAAACATCGGGTTGACTGAGTATAGGTGCAGTGGCAAAATTAATCTTTAAGGAAGAAAAAGCCTGGAGAGAAGCATCTGACCATTTGTAAAAATCAGATCCCTTCTTAGTTATGTCAGTAAGGGGTTTCACAATAACAGAGTAATTTTGGATGAATTTCTGGTAAAAATTAGTAAAGTCCAGAAAACATTGTAGAGCCTTCAGGTTCTCGGGACGTTCCCAGTCAAGGACTGCACGGATCTTCTGCGGATCCATCCGAAAACCCGAAGATGACAAAAAGTACTCCAAAAACTGCACCTCCTGAACAGCGAAAACACATTTTTCTAGTTTGGCATAAAGTTTGTTATCCCTTAATATCTGGAGAACCTGCTTAACATGCCCCGGTGAGTCTCAAAATCAGGTGAGTAAACCAAAATATCGTCCAGATAGACCACCACAAACCTCCCTACCAAATGATGGAAAATATCATTTATGAAATGCTGGAATACCGCAGGTGCATTGGTCAAACCAAAAGGCATAACCAGACTCTTAAAATGTCCTTCCGGGGTATTGAACGCTGTTTTCCATTCGTCCCCTTCTCTGATTCTAACCAGGTCGTAGGCTCCCCTTAAATCCAACTTGGAGAATACTTTAGCTCCCACAACCTGGCTGAACAAATCTGGAATCAGAGGAAGAGGATATGAATCACGATGGTAATTTCATTTAATTCCCGGAAATCTAAATAGGAACGTAGACCGCCATCTTATTTCTTCACAAACAAGAAGCCTCTCGCCACAGGCTTAGATGAGGGTCTGATATGTCCCTTCTCCAGACTTTCCGTAATGACGCAATGAAATCCTTCATGGCTTGTCTCTCAGGGCCAGAAAGATTGTACAGTCTGGACTTTGGTAGTTTAGCTCCAGGGGTCAGGTTAATAGGACAGTCATAAGCACGATGAGGAGGCAAATCCTGACACCCCCTCTCAGAAAAAACATCCTCAAAACCAGACAGAAAGGCAGGTAATATTTCCATAGAGACAGTAACAAGGGAAATGTCTAAACAGTTCTCATGGCAGTAATCTCCCCATTCAATAATCTCCCCAGTTTGCCAACCCACCAACAGATTATGTTTAACAAGCCAAGGGATACCCAAGACAATCGGTGTGGGAAGATTTTCCAGGACATAGCACGGGATTATTTCACAATGAACTGACCCCACCCTCAGTTTTACATTATGTACAATCAGAGTAAATGATTTCTGTGCAAGTGGCGCCGAGTCGATGGCGAAAATGGAAATAGGTTTATCTAAAGTACAGCAAGCAAGACCATGAGTCTTCACAAACTCAGCATCTACCATGCTGACTCCGACTCCACTGTCAACAAACACCGAAATTTTCTCGGTTTTGCTCTGTAGCATAACCTCTGCTGTCAGGACAAAGCGGGAACTGCAGTTTGGCCACAAATGCACTCCTTGTTTATCCAACTCCAGACTACCAAGAGTTAATCGAGTCTCCCTTTGTTTAGGAATTGCAGGACAGGTCCCGACAAAATGTCCCTTTTTCCCACAAAAAAAACATACTCCTTTTTTCTTGCGAATCTCCGGGGAGATGTATGATGCAGAGACACCGCCTAACTGCATGGGTTCCTCCACCTCCCCCAGTACTGGTTCACCACCAGACCGCTCACCTGGCAGAGGTCCACAACCCCGACAAGAAGGCCCCGTAGAAGGTGGTCTCACCTGTCTATCCCGAAGGCGTCTATCAAGGCGTATGGCCAAAGACATGGCAGCCTCCAAGGACTGAGGGTTTCATATACTGACATGGCATCTTTCAACCTTTCAGTAAGCCTCTCACAAAATTGACTTTTAAGGGCTGAGTCATTCCATTTGGAATCCGTTGCCCACCTACGGAATTCCGAACTGTACGTTTCCACTGCCTGATTCCCCTGCTGAAGGCGACGTAGCCTAGACTCAGCCAAGGCGACTCGTTCAGGGTCATCATAGATGAGGGCCAGAGCTCCGAAAAACTCCTCCACAGACTGGAAGCAAACCGAGTCCTGAGGTAACGAAAACGCCCATGACTGAGGATCTCCCTGCAATAGAGAGATCACAATACCAACCCGTTGCTCCTCATTACCAGAGGAGTAAGGATGAAGTTTTAAATACAATTTGCATGCCTCCTTAAATACAAAAAACTTGTCCCTACCTCCTGAAAACCTGTCCGAGAGGGCAACCTTGGGTTCAAGCTGGACAGGCTTGCCTGCAGAGACCCTCGCCTTGGCGACTTGTAACCACTGATGCTGCTGCTGAACCTCACAGCGGAGGTCATTCACCTCCAGAAACAGATGGCAGAACTGCTCTGCGAGCTCTGCAACTGGACCAATATCAAGGGAGAAAGGAAAAAAAAGGTGCCAGCCCAAAAACACACAGACAAAAAAACAAAATGTCAGTTTTTTTCTTTTTTTTTTCTTTTCAAAACATACTCGGCCAGCTATAAATGTCACGCAAGGTGTGGGAAAGACTTAGTGCAACACAGAGGGAAGAGGGAAAGGGAGCCCAGACACTAGGGAAAGGGGGGAGTGGAGACCTCCTTGTCTGGTCTAGTGTCACGCTGTCTCAACTGCCATCCCTATATTGGCTCTGTACCAATCACAGCAAGCGTGCCTCCCCTGACTTTCCCTGGCGTATGGCTAAGGCTAGGGATGGGAGGAGATGAACACTAGTTGATCTTCACTAAACTCTATAGACAACAAGGGTAGACAAACGGGGAGGATTGCTTAGCTTTAGACGACTCCAAATGTGCACATGGCCTCAAGCTCCAGAGAGGACGAAGTAATGCTCTTGCTAAAGCCTCACAAGTAGTAATGAATATAGCCGGCACTTCCCTCTAAGACACACCAGGCATTTATACACCCAGGCCAGGGAGCTAATTAATCAGAGGGAGGCAGCCACTGGGTCCTAGAGAAAGCCTCTCATCTAAGAAGATGTCTGTAATACCAAACGTAGAGATCTCCTGCAACCAATTGCCGGGCGACTGTCTGTCACCTCTGATACACCCTTGACAGAGATCCTTCTGTTTTTGAAAAAATATCTGTTCTCTCCAAGGAATCTCCTTTGATTTGATTTTACTTCATTGAAAGTTCAATAGCACTCCCCTAAAATACAAGTTGTTTTCAATCACTAAAATGCCACAAGATATTCTTCTTCATTCTTCTGTTCTGAACATTTCTGAAATTCTATTACTGTCTGGGAACTTCTGGTGTATTGCCATTTGTAACTATGGCATGAAACAATAGAAACAACTGTTATACCGGCCACTGAACAAACAGTAACAGCATAAAGGGAATTACAGCACTGAGGATGGAATGCTGCTGTCTGGCATAATACACATATTGTCTCTTCAGAGAGGAAGAGGACTAAAACTCTGGTGCCACCTACTGGAAGTAGCAATCCTAAAAGTCCATATCGACTCTTTAATAAGCCATGCCACATGAGTTAGGACAAAAACCAAACCAGATATTCTATTTGCTGACACCTGTTTCAGGGTGTTTGCCCAGCCTCAGTGCAAAGCAAAGATCTGATTTGGCTGTATTAGAGGCCTTTGACTGGGCTCTATGTCTGTGTCTGACTGGGCAGGAACATAGTCTGATCATACCACATCTCCTGGGCAGAGGAGGGGGGAGCAAAAGAGTATACAGCCATTACAGCATTGAATTGCAAATAATTCTTTCTTTGAGGTAAAACATTTTTTAAAAACCGGAAGTGAAATGTTTTACCTCACAAAAAAGAATAAGCTGTGATCTCGTGTTGTAATGTTTGTATACTCTCCTTTTCTCCCCTCCTTCCACGTCCTGCCCAGGAGATGTGGTATGATCAGAACATGCTCCTGTACGGTGAAACACAGTCATTACACAGTCCGTAACAGGGGCACATTTATAATATTATCTCAGCACAGGAACTTTTTTTTTTAAGCACATCCAATCCGATTATTATTCCAAGATGTATTCATTAAAATCGACTTTAAAATTAACTTTGTTCATGGAAAAATCCCTCTTAGTAAAAAAAAAACAAAAAACAAACCTTTAAAGATGGACTCAACAAAGTCTATAACTCCTTACTACATTTTTTGGAAAATTCATCATTTAAATGCCTCTGAAAACTTTTCCAAATTAGTAGAAATTATATAATACATATACAAATTGTTCCGTCAAAAAAAAAAAATCAGCGTGGGAGGAAGGTGTGCAGTAATTTGATAACGCTAATTTGTTTCTGTCCATAAACTAAGAGTAAAATGTATTTTAATAATTCTCATTGTAACACATTTGCCCCGAAGAAAGAGCAAGAGTTATCGACATTAACGTCAGATAAGAGGATTTTTGTATAATTCAGTAACATGTCAATCAGCCCCTAGATACAAATCAGACATTATTAGTTCATTCGCTTAAATCACCAAAGGACACACAAGGAAGCACGCGTTCAGAAAAAAATGGTACAACCGCAACAAATATTAAAGCTTTCAATTATACCTCCTGCCCTACTTTCAATTTCAGTTTTGTGGCCTTGCTGCTCCTGCAGCCGACGCGCACTCATCCTCTTGGTATTTGCTTTAGATATGACATCTTTAGCTCGGAATATGAGAAACAACCAAAACAAGATCCATTTAGTTGGGGAGCAATAGAACATGATTTACTAAGCTTCTCCTGTACACCGTGGATTTATTATATCCTTCATTGTGATCTGTATCAAGTTCACTCCATGTTGGAAAAGGTCAAGTGATAGTGACTACAGTCCAGCTGATTGTTATGAGGTCTAATGGGATGGAAAACCTCGGATCTGGGGCAGAAAAGTTTCTAGAAAATGGATATTTGGTTATTTAGTAAACACATAATGTATGTAGTACACATGACGCACCCCTGGGCCTTCGTCGCGCGGCATCGCGCGCACGGGAGCTTACCCGGAGCCGGATCTGTTGAGGGTTGTAGTCTCGTGGCAGTGACCCGGTCCGTGCCCAGGGAGTCAAACTGAGCGGCGATGTATTAGCGGTAGATGTTGGACGACTACGCCACCCGTTGAATGCAGCGAAGGAGCTGCCGCTGCAGGGCAGACCGCTGAGGCCGGTGGTAGGATTGTGCAGCGTGATAGTATCACCCCCAACGGGAGGGGTATGGCCTCAGGGCAGCCGATGTGGATGATGGGGATAGCAGGAATCACTCAGAGACGATGCGGTGTAATTCAGGGTCTTTACTGGGGATAAAGATAGACCCTCCCGGAGTACTGGCTAGCGATCGGGGCCTGGTCAGTCCTTGAGCAGATGGGATCTCCCCTGGCCAGGCGGAGTTGTAGGCCTCCCAAACTGACTGTACTCTTCTGGCTACCTTGCTAGAGGCGGGTATAAGTAGCCCACGTCCCTGAGTGTACCGTGTGGTGCTCACCCGTATGGCCGGTGACTCGGGGCCTTCTAGTGGCGTCCGCTCCACGACGGCGGTGCTGGTCCCACGCGTGTGACCGTGCCTTCGGGTTTCTTGGCCAGAGGACCTGAATCCCCTGCCGGGCGGTTTCTGCTGCTGGGTA
Organism: Phyllobates terribilis; assembly: GCF_046119375.1. Taxonomy (NCBI): domain Eukaryota; kingdom Metazoa; phylum Chordata; class Amphibia; order Anura; family Dendrobatidae; genus Phyllobates; species Phyllobates terribilis. Next base: position 151,448,766 of record NW_027362768.1, read on the forward strand.
AAGATTAGTCCCCACAGCCTCGGACTCCGGGTCCGGTGATAGCTTCTCAGTCAGGGCGAGCTCTGCAGCTGCCAGCCCCTGACTCCTTATAGCACTGCTCCCACAGAGCTCCTGATGTTCTTTTCCTAGATCTGCTTCTCTTCTCTGTCTCTACTTCTTCTCTACTCACTAACCCTGCCTCAGCCCTAGGTTTATATAGGGGAAGTTCTTCCCCTCCCAGGACTGGGCAGGAGGTGTGGCATGCACAGGATCCCTGACCAAGAGACCTCCCACCTGCTCTCAGACATAACATTGCTGTTACTGTGGAAACCAGACCCCTGGGGTGCCACATTCCCCCCTAGTGAAATTTAGTACTCCGGGACTAAACATATTTTTAAACATAACAAGGTATAAACAATAATAGTACAATAAGAAAAACATATAAAGATGGTCACGGCGTGTCCGCAACCGGGTGCAGTTTTTGAAGAAAAGCAAGGTGTCCATTTCACCAAAACAGGGAGACGTAACCAGGTAGGGGTCTGTCCTGCCCCGAGTCCTTAACAGTCTTTAGTCCATTCCTAGGTTACGCTCCAACCATGTACAAGGATTCCCGGTAAATCCACCAAGGACTCCTATAAATAACTAGAAACACATAATTATACACAAGCAACAAGAAAAACAGGTAACCACAAATAAAACAATTTATACACTTCAAATCCTCCAACGTGCGGGTAACTGGCCTCTAGTGGCCCTAGTGGACCTACGGAGCTGACTGTCTAGCCCTGAACTACAGGGTGTAGGAGCTGTCAAGGTTAAACTGGGCAGCTGTCTACCGGCTCTTTGGCTCACTAGGGGTACGGCAGGCTCACTATAAGCAGAGGGTTGATCCTCCTGTTCTGCTTGTGTGGAGTCTTCTGCCTCCTGGACCGGCTGCTCTTCCAGCTCTACCTGTTGCTCCGTAGGCACTTGGGATGCTGGTTGGAGGAACGTGAGGACGGGTACCACAACTGCACCATTGACTTGAGTCCAGGACCGAGGGAAGTCTCCGAGCACAGTACTAACCATATCCTCCCTTTCCTCTACGGGTCGATGGTCTTCTTGTTCCTCTTCAGGGTTCCGTAGCTGTTCAGGACACTTCTTCAGGTGATCCCGGGATACAATGGCTATGGTCTCCCCTCCGTCTTTACTGATGGTACAGACTTTCGAGTTCTCGTGGCTTGAGGGCAGTACGGTGTACGGGTCCTTCTCCCACTGGTCGTCCAACTTGTGGAGCCGTCTTTTCCTCTTCAAGACCTGCTCTCCGGGTACCAGGGGAACAGCGGGAGCATACTGGTTGTAAGTTTTCTCTTGTCTTTCCCTAGCCTGACAGAGACTTCGCTCCACGCTCTCCTGTACTTTCCGGTACTGCTGCTGCCTCTCTGTGTCCCAGTCTGTTTCTGGTGAAGTGTCCTCGGGTGTCAGGACTCCCATTTCCAGGTCAACAGGTAACTTACCAGGTCTCGCCCTCATTAGGTAAGCCGGGGTACAGTTGGTGGAACCTACCGGGATGTGGTTGTATAGGTCCACCAGATCAGGCAGCTTCTCAGGCCACAGACTGCGTTCTTCCAGGGGCAACGTTTTCAGGAGATCCATTACCACCTGGTTCATTTTCTCACAAAGTCCATTAGTTTGCGGATGATAGGGTGTCGTCCTTATCTTCCGGCAGCCATACAGATTGCAGAATTCCTGGAAGACCTCCGCTTCAAAGGCAGGTCCCTGGTCCGTCAGCACTTGGTCCGGGTACCCGTGTGGGCGGCAGAAGTGCTGCTGGAAGGCTCTAGCTGCTGTTTGAGCCGTTAAGTCCTTAACGGGGACGACAACCAAGAACCGGGAGTAATGATCCACAATGGTTAACGCGTAGACGTAGCCACTTCTGCTTGGGGTCAGTTTTACATGATCCAAGGCTACCAGTTCCAACGGCTGCCGGGTGACGATGGACTGCAGGGGAGTCTTCTGGCTGGCACGGTCCTTCCTTCTTAGGTTGCACGGGCCACAGTCTCTGCACCACCTCTCGATGGTTCCCCTCATGCCTACCCAGTGGAACCGCCCACGCAGCAGGAACTCCAGCTTCTTCCATCCGAAGTGTCCAGCCCCGTCGTGGTATGCTTCCATCACCATGGCTGCGTCTCTCCGTGGCACCACTACTTGCCAGATTAGTTCATGCGTCCGGGAGTTAACCATTCTGTGGCACAACTTCCCCTTGTAAAGGAACAGTCGACTCTTCTCAGCCCACAGTTGCTTGGCTTCCTCCGGAGCGTCTGGGTCAAGGCGAGCCTCTGGCCGAGTCAGCATCTCCTTCACCAGCCGGACGGCAGGGTCACTGTCTTGTGTTTCCTCCCAGTTGTAGTGAGGCAAGGGGTTAAACGTAGCGGCTTGCTTACTCCTTACCCGATGGGAATACTGGATAGTCCCATGACGGTGGAACGCGGGGAGTTCGACTTCTTCCAGTCCCTCTGGATCTTCTCCTACGTCCGGTAGGTTTGGCATCCTGGACAGGGCGTCCGCGTTGGTATTGGAGCGTCCTGCCCGGTATTTGATTGTGAACTCGTAGTTGGACAGACGGGCCATCCATCTCTGCTCTAGGGCACCGAGTCTTGCCGTGTCCAGGTGTGTCAACGGGTTGTTATCCATGTACACGGTGAACCGGGAAGAAGCGAGGTAGTGCTTAAAGCGTTCGGTGACTGCCCACACCACTGCCAGGAACTCTAGCTTAAATGAGCTGTAATTCTCAGGGTTTCTTTCGGTGGGTCGCAGTTTTCGGCTAGCGTAAGCGATTACTCGTTCTTTCCCCTGCTGGATCTGGGACAGTACGGCTCCTAGCCCGATGTTACTTGCGTCGGTGTAGAGGATAAAGGGCTGGCTGTAATCAGGGTACGCCAGGATTTCATCCCCCGTGAGGGCCATCTTCAGCTGGCGGAAGGACTCTTCTTCTAACTTCTCCCATTTGAAGGGCGGCTTCTGGTTCTTGGCCTTCCGGGACTGGCCTATCAGGAGGTCCTGCATAGGAGCTGCCTTTTTGGTGAAATCGGGGATGAATCTGCGGTAATAGCCTACCAACCCGAGGAACTGCCGCACTTCCTTTACACTGGAGGGACTTGGCCATTCCTTAATTGCGGTGATCTTATCAGGGTCGGGAGCCACTCCGTCAGCGCTCACCACGTGTCCCAGGTACTGCACCTTTGGTTTCAAGAGGTGACACTTGGAGGGTTTTACCTTTAAGCCGTAGCTTGCCAGAGCTTCGAACACTTCCGCCAGGTGTTTCAGGTGGTCCTCATAAGTCTTGGAATATACGATGACATCGTCCAGGTACAACAGGACCGTCTCGAAGTTTCTGTGGCCCAGACAGCACTCCATTAATCGTTGGAAGGTTCCCGGTGCGTTGCAGAGTCCGAACGGCATACAGGTAAACTCGCTAAGTCCCATCGGGGTGGTGAATGTGGTCTTCTCCCGGTCCGCCTCTGCTACAGGAACCTGCCAGTACCCGCTAGTGAGATCCAAGGTAGAGAAGAAGTTAGCAGATCTTAAAGCAGCCAAAGACTCCTCTATCCTTGGTAAGGGGTACGCATCCTTGTGTGTGATACGGTTAATTTTCCAGTAATCTACACACATCCTCATGGTGTTGTCTTTCTTTTTGACTAAGACAAGTGGAGCTGCCCAGGGGCTACAGCTATCCCTGATCACCCCAGCCTCCTTCATGTCCCTAAGCATCCCCTTGGCGTGTTGGTAGTGTGCAGGGGGTACGGGTCGATACCTCTCTTTTATAGGAAGATGGTCTCCCGTGGGGATGTGGTGTTCTACCCCCTTGACTCGCCCGAAGTCTAACGGGTGTTTACTAAACACTCTCTCGTACTCTTGAACCACCCGATAGACTCCCTGTTTCTGGTGTGAGGGAGTGGAGTCAGTACCCAAATGTAGTTGCTGACACCAGTCCTCCATTGTTTCCTTAGAGCCGTTACCTTCCTCCGGGGAAGATGGAGGCAAGGGTTCTACGGACTGTATGGAATTTTGATTGATGGTATACAATTTGGCTAGCGTGGCATACAGGGGCAGGTACACTTCCCTCTTCCCGATATTTATTATGCGAACGGGCACCCTCCCATGGCGTACATTGACCACCCCCCGTGCTGTCAAAATGGTGGGCCTACTGTCTGAGTAAACTGGTTCTACCATGGCCTGGTAATCTCTACCTCTCAGACCAATAGCTGCCCGGCACCAAATCATCATTTCACTTTTTGAGGGCATGGCAATAGGAAAAGGGTCACACATTCTTACGCTACCAATCTCACCACCGGAGAGTTCTATCTGTTGCCGTCGCATCAGTGCCCGGATCTCTTTCTGGAGCACTCGCTGCTGGCCGGAGCTGGCGATCTTGGCAACCTGCTGTAAAAGGAAAATCACCTCTGCAAGACAATTTTCAATTACATTAGTTCCTAGAGTTATCTTTGGGTGACTCTCGCGCTTGTCAATGTCTACAATGATCAGTCCCTGTGCCGCCAATTCGACTCTACCGATTTTAATGATCACCTCTTTAAATCCAATCTGTGGCACGGGCTGACCATTGCTGGCGATGATACTCAAGTAGTCGTCAGGGTAGCGGGTGATATCCGAGTCATTCCAGTACTGCTTGAAGAGCACGTACGGGATAGTGGTAACCTGTGACCCGGTGTCCAGTAGGGCACTCATGGGGATGCCATCCAGTACCACGGGCAAGACTGGACGTCCTCCCACATATTTGTCGCGCCAGTTCGATGGGCCTGATGATCTTTTTCCTGGGGTTTGGCCCTCTACCCCAGGTTGTGCCAGTTTAAAGGACAGTACCTTGCCATATGTCCGGGTTGATTGCAGCGGCGGCAGATGGGTTGTCCGTCCTCGTTGTATCGGTCGCTGGGTCTTCCTCTGGCCGGTGGGGTCCTCCTTGGTCGACGCCACGGGATGTCCTCCGGTCCGGATGCCAGCTGGATCTTCCCTGGAGTGGAAACCTGTAAAGACTGCACAGTTCGGATTAGCGCGGCAACGCTTTTAGCTAGCTCTTGGACCTGATGGTGCAGGTCTGGAGCCGGGTCATTGTTCAAAGCCTGCGCATCAGCTCCCACAGGCCCTGCCGACAAGGGTGCCGCCTCCTGGTGGTAAGTGGTAGTGGGGCGTCTGTGGGTCACAACGCCACCTGGTGCCGGTTCTCGGAGCACCCGGATGGCTCTGTCCTTGAACTGTGCAAATCCCAGATGAGGGTCCTGTAAGGCCATTGCCCGCAACTGGGTTCGGTGGGCATTGCAATATAAACCCTCTATAAATTGTTCAGTCAACAGCCTGTCCTCGTCTCCCACGCCGTCAGGGTCGGTCTGCTTAATGGCTCTCAGGGCCTCTTGTAGGTTCAGGGCATAGTCCCTTATACTCTCGTGTGCTCGCTGCTTGCACCCGTAGAATCCAAGCTTGATCTCGGCTGAGGTGCGGGTATCAAAGGTGTCCCTCAGCCGGGTTAGTATCCCTGCAACAGTCCTTCCCCCAGGTGGCCAGGACTTTACCTCCCTTTGGGCTGCCCCGGTTAATTGGGCCACCAGGATGCTCACTTTTTGCTCTTCTGTGAGGGGATACACCTGGAAGAGGCTATCCAGCTTTTCTCTAAAGTCATGCAGGGTATGTGACTCCACTGAGTACTGGGGTAGCCAGGCCGCTCCCGGGATATAGGGCATGGTGAAAGGCATGACTGCAGCAGCGGTGGCGCTGGCGGGGGTTGAGGCAGTGAAGTTCTCCTCCGTATCCGACATCTTCCTCCCCCCTAGTGGACCGTGGCCTACCTTGCGATGATCCTCTTCCGTAGGCCGCGGCTCCGCAGTGGATCGTCAGGGTTGAGGACCTTCCGTCGCGCTCCTGTGACGTCGGCGTCTGCTGGGCTCCTTCCAGGACCTTACGCAACGTCCGGACGTGAGGCGGGGCTTCAGTTCTCGCGCGCTTTCGGAGTCCACGCCCCTCTTCTTCCCGCGCGGCGTCTTCAAGATGGCGTCCAACGGCGGGAAAACTCCACGGATGGCGGGAAGAAGGCAGAAGATGGCGCCAGATGGCGGGAAAACTTCGCGGATGGCGGGAAGAAGACAGAAGATTGCGCCGGATGGCGGGAATCTTCACCACTGGTAAGTTTGAACAGTCTTTTTCAGGCACGCAGTACCCGGTGGTTGCGGGCACGAGATCCTGCCGACTACGCCAAAAGTTGACGCACCCCTGGGCCTTCGTCGCGCGGCATCGCGCGCACGGGAGCTTACCCGGAGCCGGATCTGTTGAGGGTTGTAGTCTCGTGGCGGTGACCCGGTCCGTGCCCAGGGAGTCAAACTGAGCGGCGATGTATTAGCGGTAGATGTTGGACGACTACGCCACCCGTTGAATGCAGCGAAGGAGCTGCCGCTGCAGGGCAGACCGCTGAGGCCGGTGGTAGGATTGTGCAGCGTGATAGTATCACCCCCAATGGGAGGGGTATGGCCTCAGGGCAGCCGACGTGGATGATGGGGGTAGCAGGAATCACTCAGAGACGATGCGGTGTAATTCAGGGTCTTTACTGGGGATAAAGATAGACCCTCCCGGAGTACTGGCTAGCGATCGGGGCCTGGTCAGTCCTTGAGCAGATGGGATCTCCCCTGGCCAGGCGGAGTTGTAGGCCTCCCAAACTGACTGTACTCTTCTGGCTACCTTGCTAGAGGCGGGTATAAGTAGCCCACGTCCCTGAGTGTACCGTGTGGTGCTCACCCGTATGGCCGGTGACTCGGGGCCTTCTAGTGGCGTCCGCTCCACGACGGCGGTGCTGGTCCCACGCGTGTGACCGTGCCTTCGGGTTTCTTGGCCAGAGGACCTGAATCCCCTGCCGGGCGGTTTCTGCTGCTGGGTAAAGATTAGTCCCCACAGCCTCGGACTCCGGGTCCGGTGATAGCTTCTCAGTCAGGGCGAGCTCTGCAGCTGCCAGCCCCTGACTCCTTATAGCACTGCTCCCACAGAGCTCCTGATGTTCTTTTCCTAGATCTGCTTCTCTTCTCTGTCTCTACTTCTTCTCTACTCACTAACCCTGCCTCAGCCCTAGGTTTATATAGGGGAAGTTCTTCCCCTCCCAGGACTGGGCAGGAGGTGTGGCATGCACAGGATCCCTGACCAAGAGACCTCCCACCTGCTCTCAGACATAACATTGCTGTTACTGTGGAAACCAGACCCCTGGGGTGCCACACACATAATAATAAAAAAGAGACACAAATTGATGAAATTACATCTTATTGTTTCTATTTTTAAGGGTTGTTTTCATCATTATTCTTTCGGGAACGCACTGCTTTTCTGCCTCCCGACTTCCTACTTAACTGGGGGAGCTCCAATCCCGATTGATTAACAGTTTGGACTAGTGGCATTTTTGAGCCACTAGATCGAAATGTGCCCTTTGTGAGGCTGGGAGAAGAGGCAGATTGGCCTCCGCAGTATTAGAAGAATAAAAACAAAGAAATGAGCTGGAGCATAAGTTGGTATACATGCAACGTCTATGAGTATGTTCACGTTCACACTGTGGCCATTTAACAGACAAAATGTAAGATAGAAACAAAATGAGCATATACCCTGTTCTACGTAAGTAAGTAAAAAGTAATAGTACATGTAAATAACATAGGGTACTTAGTAAACAACGTTTTTGAACAAAAAAACAAAATCCATCTTACCACGACAAGGTGCACCTCAATCGAGATGGACCTGTCCTCTAATATTAAAACCTTACCTTGTGCCAGACGACTTCAAAAAAAGGGAGCCACACCCCTGTTTGTACAAAGTACAGTAAACTACAGCAAAACCAAATGAGCCAGAGCATACATTGGTATACATGCAACTTGTAGGAGCATGTTCACATTGTGGCCATTTAACAGACAAAACCTAAGATAGAAACAAAATGAGCATATACCCTACTGTAAGTAAATAAATGAAAAGTAATAGTACATGTAAATAATATAGGGTACTTCGTAAACACTGTTTTTGATCAAAAAGGTATAAAAGCCATCACATCACGACAAGGTGCACCTCAATCGGGATGGACCTATCCTCTTATATTAAAACCTTACCTTGTGCCAGACGACCTCATAAAAGGGAGCCACACCCCTGTTTGTACAAAGTACAAGAAACTACAACAAAACGAGAGAAATGATCCGGAGCATATGTTGGTATACATGCAATGTGTAGGAGCATATTCATACTGTGGCGATTGAACAGACAAAACCTTCTTGGTAGGACCATCCCAATTGGGGTACACCTTGTCATGGTGGGATGGCTTTTGTGCTTTTTTGATCAAAAAAAATGTTTACTAACTACCCTATGTTATTTACATGTACTATTACTTTTCATTTATTTACTTAGACCAGGGTATATGTTCAATTTGTTTCTATCTTAGGTTTTGTCTGTTAAATGATCAATATAATATATTAGGGAATTTAGAGTTACTAGAGGATATTATCCTAGTCTAGATGCTTATTTCTTTGCCAGAGTATAAATTTGTTAACAAGAAAGCCTCTACTCCAGAGGACCATAGACATAGTGTAATGCGAATCTTCACCTGCGGTGGTGCTGCAGGGAAAATAAAGACTTATTACCAAGTTTAGACACAAAATATCACTGATCGATGGGAGTTCCAACTGGAAAACGCTATGTGATCATCTCATTGTAATGAGAACCTTATAAGAAGTAGAAGTTGTCCAAAGTGGACAACCCTTGTAAAAAGCCCTTATGACAAAAGTAGCAAAGCTAAGTAGTAACCATTCTCACAAGTTTCTATGGAAGACAATACATCAACTAGAAAGCAAGGGATGGGAAAAGGGCAAAGACTTCAACTTTCTATGACATGGTAGGTTAATGAATGAATTACCAAGAGAGGTTCCTGATTTAATTTTTGCTGCTCCTCTCCTCTGTGGATACCCCTGAATAAAACACTGTTTATATTACTAGAATTCACTTACAGCATCATAGAGATGCAGAAAATGTTTCAAAAACAAGGACCAAAATTGTAAAAAATATAGATTTTTTTTTTTTAATTCACTTTGAATTACAAAGGTTTAGAAATACTTCTATGTTGCTAAGTCTATGGAGAGAGAAGGATGAGGAGACGCAATGTGATAGAAAGATGGTACTGCTTTCGAGTAAGTCTTTTATCTCACCGTAAAGGTGGATTAACAGCTACACTGCTCAGTATTGCTGTAAATTGTCCTCCATGCTAAACTGCTTCTGAATATGTACTAAATAGAGACAAGAGAGCAGGAGTCTGTCATGTCTGTTTCTACTATCTATAATACCAACTCTCCATCCACTAGCTCAGAGACAACTGAAAATTAGTGATAAAGCCTGGAGAGGGAAAGTAAGGAAAAATGCAATATACTAGTCATATAATAGCCAGAAATTGTGTTATTTCTTATATCAGCTTATTCTGAAAAGTCACCTGAAACTACAAGTACACTAGATCTGAGTCTAAGTTAGCATTTTCAACCTATAGAGGTGTCCACAAATATTCCCAGTCATCAGAGATATGAAAAATTGTGAAAAACAAAGTATATTAGAAAGTTGGGAAAACTTTTCATACAATTCAGAGAACTAGAGTTTACTTTATATTTTAAGTTTGATGTAATAGCAGAAAAAAAGTTGAAAAGTGAAGAACACAGCAGATAATTCCGTGAAGGTGATGTCCTAAATTCAACTCAGTGTCAGTCCTCTCCAAACCAGTGTGTGTTTGACTTGTCTGTCAGGGCAGTTGCACTTCTCTCTGATACTTCCAGGATTCAGGACAGGAAAATGCTTTTAAAATGAGAGACCTGGAAAACACAGTAAAGTGGAAATCAATATGCAGCCAGGAGGTGCCGTTGCTGGCGGTTTAGAGTATGTTTTCACGTATCAGCTGCGGCAGGAAAGGGACTTTCTGAGCTGTCCCCTCAGGGGAAGATGAAGCAAAATGAGAGTCCAGGTTTACAAGGAGCTGGCAGTAACTGTCATCTGTCATTGGATCACACAGAACACTTTATACAATCTGCACAGAGGGAGCCACGACAAAGCAAATCTCTAGTGGTTTATACCGAAGGGGAAAAATGCACATTTACCTCTGGGGGGTTGGCATTTCACTCTAAAATAAAGGTGATGTCTGGCTTAGAGGTACTTTATTAGAGAATTCTAAGTTATTAGAGGGTGTCCTCCATTCAAGACCCTCATTTATGTGCTAAGACTGCAGAGCATCTATTACTTTGGAAGACTTAGCCTGTTTGTATATTATATAGACAGCACATTTATTTAAATGGCAAGAGTGTAATTCCTTACTTCTCCTGTGGAGGTGCTGCAGAGAAAATTAACAATTATATATATAGCACCTATAGGGTGGACAGTAGAAATGAGCGAATAGATTCTATGCAAATGAAATTCATACAGAATTTTTAGGAATTCAATTAACTAAAACAATTTTCCATTCACTTTGCATGAAATGCTTAACATGACCGCCACCTTTTCACATACTGCAGAAGATTACTTTAGCCAGAAACGGATCACATGACCTCGTACAAGCTTCCTCTTATGGTCGCATCAGATGGTATAGAGTAAGGGGGTGGAGAGCAGAAGGTGTGGATCCTCAATGTTCTATGGCAGTCACAACCAAATGTCGCCATCTGCTGAGCAAACTGAGTAGGCTGGAACTAAAAGATGGAGGACATGTTTCTGGTGGGAAAAATTTGAAAGGAATACCGGGTCAGGTGGCACAGCTATCAAATATAAAAGACAGGAGTGGCAAGGCGGGAAGGCAGTTGGCGCCAATATGCGAGACAGAGAGGCGTGAAATGCAGAAGCAGAGCAACCAAAGAGTGTCATGCGAGACGTCGTTGGTCAAGTACTAAAGCTCAGACTTCACTGGTCAAGACCCAAAGCTCAGACTACGTTGGTCAAGACCCGAAGCCCAATGTTCATCAGTCAAGACCCGCCATCCTGATACTGCAGGTCAAGCACTGAAGGTCAGACGTTGAATATTGGACGAGGCCGGAAGCCTGTTGTGTCCCAGAAGTGAATGAGGGCGGCCAGTGACGAACACCAAGGGAACTAAGTGACTCACATATGAGAGACTTATGTCTAGTGGGAAGTACCGGTGACCCCCGTTAGTGTCAGTTTAACAATCAAAGGCTCTTGAAGAGCATATTACAGTGACGGGCCTATCGTTGGGAGTGATGCCTGTTAAGCTAAGACAGAAGGACATTAATAGTCGTTTAGCTAAGAGCTAGCTAGTTAGAACATAGAATAAGATCTCATATTTGTTATACTGCTATTTTGTCATTATAGTTAGGACTGTGTTACTTATTTCCATATACCTCAATAACCATCTGTTCATATAATTAGACTTTCATTCTGTGGTAGGAAAATAAATAGTTTTGGTTGACTACTTCCACATCATCATTATCTGCATTGTTGCATACAGGTAACCTGTTCACAATAGTACAACCCATCAGGAGCGACTATCATGGCCTGTATAAAAGCCGAGGCAGAGAAGGCAGCAGCTATCTTGTAGTAAATCTGGAAAGTGAGAAGGCGTCACAGCTTAGCATTGAAGATATAAAGTAAAAGTCATAAAATACTGAAAAAAACTGTACAGATAATGACAGCTCAGTAATGAAGGAGATTAGTGGGCTAGGAAAGGTGCACTTAGTAAAACCAAAGTAGGACCTAATCAAGGTCAATATAGAAGTATAACAATGTCCAAGGCAAAAAGTATATGATAATACTCAAAAATACAGTGACACTGTCGTACCAAAAAGGACTGCGAGTGAGGCTCTACGGAGAAGAGCAAATTAACCTATGGAGCTGACTCCTTGTCCCAATAATGAATACTCATATGAATCATTCTCAAACCATTAAGCAATGGAAAAGACATCAATATGCATCTATCTATATATGGAAAAAATCATATTACTGTAAGGCAAGACAATACACTCCATATAAATCACCCCAATGGTGAATAAGACAAAAATTAAATATAAAACGGAACGTCCTCACCCATTGTAGTAATCTCCGTGGTAGTTAGTCCTGGGGCTGTCTCAGTGGAGGGAGCCATCATCCATAAGGAAAGGTAGCAGCATATCCGTGAAGGCATATGGTTCTGCCCCTATTTAGCCCTAAAGGGGAATACTGCTCTGCCCTGTTCCCAAAGGCTCTCGCCCTGACAAGGACAGTCCACAGCTACCACTGCAATACACAGACCCTGCATTTGCCCTCAATATGCCTCTCATGCGTCCCATTACCACAATGGGTGAGGACGTTCCGTTTTATATTTAATTTTTGTCTTATTCACCATTGGGGTGATTTATATGGAATGTTTGTCTTGCCTAATGGTAATGGGATGCACACCGTATACCTACTCTGTCTAGTGACTGATATGCACATGGTCAGATACACTGAACATTGGGGTCATTAAACACACTCCTTGTTTCGTTTTTCCATATATAGATAGATGCATATTGATGTCTTGTCCATTGTTTAATGGTTTGAGCATGGTTCATATGAGTATTCATTATTGGGACAAGGAGTCAGTTCCATAGGTTAATTTGCTCTTCTCTGTGGAGCCTCACTCTCAGTCCTTTTTGGTACGACAGTGTCACTGTATCTTTGAGTATTATCATATACTTTTTGTTTTGGACATTGTTATACTTCTATATTGACCTTGATTAGGTCCTACTTTGGTTTTACTAAATGTTGGCTAAGAAAGGTGGACAGTTTCATACACATTTTTCAGGCTAGTTGGAGGCTGTAGCGCCGGCATTCCTGCACGCTCCCCTTCTTCCTGACTAATTCACTGCCGTGGCCCCCGTCCCGCACTTCCTTCTAATACAGCTGCTGCCCGGGGTCAGCCCATGGGTCACAGATCCCTGGGCACCGTGCTTAAGGCATGCATATGCTTAGGGCTCCCTCTTAAAGGGACAGTGCGGCATCCTAAAGTGTCCCCAGCCAACGGCTGGGAAACACTTATGGTTTAAGGCACCTTCACCTGATAGGAGTTGCCTGAGTAACTTGGTTAGTCAATTAGTCTGCATGCTTGCTAGTTCTCAGGTCCCCAGTTTATTAGTACCTGCCAGTACCCGCTGGTTCCTGTGTCTGCCTGTAACTGCACGTACCCGCTTGTTCTTGCTTGTTTATTTATTTTATTTTTTTACTCACTTATATAGAACCATTAATTCCACAGTGCTTTACAGACATTATTGGCACTGTCCCGATTAGGGCTCACAATCTAGATTCCCTATCAGTATGTCTTTGGAGCAAAGGAGGAAACTGGATAACCCGGAGGAAACCCACGCAAACACGGGGAGAACATACAAACTCCTTGCAGATTTGTTCCTGTCTGTCCTTGCTTGTGCCTTCCAGCGTACCTGCCTGCATTTGCTGTGCCAGTCTGTATACCAGCCGTACTTGCCTGCATTTACTTGTACCCACCTGTATACCAGCCGTTCCTGTCTGCACCTGCCAGTGCCTGACTGGATACCAGCCGTGTCCGCCAGCACCTGCCACTCCTGAGTTCCTGCCGTGTCTGCCTGTACCAGCTGAACCCTCTCTTCTTGGCCGTTCCAGCTTCCTGTCCCTTGGAGGTCAGCTGCCATGCGTCCAAGGTCCTTCTTAGTGTAGCACCTGGTGTCCATCTGAAGCCAAGTCTAACCCCACCATCAGATTCTCTAGTGATGAGTCATGTGTTCAGCTAGTTTCTTCCCTCCATGCTCTCCTTGGACCATGGCACAGTGGTTCCACCACTCCCGTTACAGAGGCATTGGAGTACTTTTGATTTGCCATCAATCAAATTTCCTGGAAAAATGCAGCAAATCTGGCAAATTTGTATTTCAAAACATTCATTCAACTCTAGTGACCAGTGTTTGTGTGAATGCCGCTGATCCTGCAGCGAGGCTGTCATGTCCATCATAACTGCTGCAGTCAATCACTGGCCTTAGCAGTCACATATGACCCATGCAAACTTTGCTCTTAAGGCCAGCAATTGGCTGCAGGGGTCAAGATGATTGACGTGTTGTCATTGCTGCAGGATCGGGGCAGGGTATGGAATAGGTCAATTTTCAACCGCTAGGAAGCTTTTAAAGAAAATCCCAGACAACCCCTTTAAATTTAGTTTGCTTCAAAAAACTGAACCCCAAGAGTATTAAATGTATAGACTACAAATACCGAGGAGGACTACACCCCCCACCCTCCTATATGTGATAGATACGCAGCACGCGGCTCAGACGCGCAGCGCTGTAGTTGTTATGACAACTGTATATACTCCTGCGAGCACAGAGCGGCTCCAGCCAGCAGTGATCTTATCATCTAAAATGTCACCTATTACACCCATTTCTTTGTGATTTAATACAAAATCTAAATGCCGTCAGGTCATCACTAAAAGGAGCTGCCTCTTTAAAATGCCAATTGGCTGCACAGCAAAGAAATAATATCCTTCTGCAAATAAAAGCCTCGTCAGCATTAATGTGAAATAATGAATATGTGTCGGGCTCTGGCCTGTGTACAGGAGAATATATCACCGGCCGCTGCCGGGAATTCTCCACAATATAAATACTCATATTTATTAATAGCTTCTCGTACCAACAGGGAATCACATAAATACAAGATTATCTGCGAGCAGAGGACACCACAATATGAAAAAATATCTATCTATTATCTATCTATTTAATATCTATTTATCTATCTATTATCTATCTATCTATTTAATATCTATTTATCTATCTATTATCTATCTATCTATTTAATATCTATTTATCTATCTATTATCTATCTATTTAATATCTATTTATCTATCCCATATCTATCTATCTATCCATCTATCTACAGTGGGGAAAAAAAGTATTTAGTCAGCCACCAATTGTGCAAGTTCTCCCACTTAAAAAGATGAGAGAGGCCTGTAATTGACATCATAGTTAGACCTCAACTGCGAGAGACAAAATGAGAAAACAAATCCTGAAAATCACATTGTCTGATTTAGAAAGAAATTTTTTTCAAATTTTGGTGGCAATTTGGTCAATTACAAACAAGCAAGATTTCTGGCTCTCACAGACCTGTAACTTCTTCTTTAAGAGGCTCCTCTGTCCTCCACTCATTACCTGTAGTACTGGCACTTGTTTGAACTTTTTATCAGTATAAAAGACACCTGTCCACAACCTCAAACAGTCACACTCCAAACTCCACTATGGTGAAGACCAAAGAGCTGTCGAAGGACACCAGAAATAAAATTGTAGCCCTGCACCAGGCTGGGAAGACTGAATCTGCAATAGGCAAGAAGCTTGGTGTGAAGAAATCAACTGTGGGAGCAATAATTAGAAAATGAAAGACATACAAGACCACTGATAATCTCCCTCGATCTGGGGCTCCACACAAGATTTCATCCCGTGGGGTCAAAATGATCTCAAGAACGGTGAGCAAAAATCCCAGAACCACACGGAGGGGACCTAGTGAATGACCTGCAGAGAGCTGGGACCAACGTTGCACAGGCTACCATCAGTAACACACTACAGGGACTCAGATCCTGCAGTGCCAGACGTGTCCCCCTGCTTAAGCCATTATAATTCCGGGCCCGTCTGAAGTTTGCTAGAGAGCATTTGGATGATCCAGAAGACTATTGGGAGAATGTCATATGGTCAGATGAAACCAAAGAAGAACTGTTTGGTAGAAACACAACTCGTCTTGTTTGGAGGAGAAAAAATGCTGAGTTGCATCCAAAGAACACCATACCTACTGTGAATCATGGGGTGACAACATCATGCTTTGGGGCTGTTTCTCTGCAAAGGGACCAGGACGACTGATCAGTGTATATGAAAGAATGAATGGGGCCATGTATCGTGAGATTTTGAGTGCAAACCTCCTTGCATCAGCAAGGGCATTGAAGATGAAATGTGGCTGGGTCTTTCAGCATGACAATGATCCCAAGCACACAGCCAGGGCAACGAAGGAGTGGCTTTGTAAGAAGCATTTCAAGGTCCTGGAGTGGCCTAGCCAGTCTCCAGATCTAAACCCTATAGAAAATCTTTGGAGGGAGTTGAAAGTCCATGTTGCCCAGCGACAGCCCCAAAACATCACTGCTCTAGAGGAGATGTGCATGGAGGAATGGGCCAACATACCAGCAGCAGTGTGTGCCAATCTTGTGAAGACTTACAGAAAACGTTTGACCTCTGTCATTGCCAACAAAGGATATATAACAAAGTATTGAGATGAACTTTTGTAATTGACCAAATACTTATTTTCCACCAAAATGTGAAAAAATTTCTTTCCAAATCAGACAATGTGTTTTTCAGGATTTGTTTTCTCATTTTGTCTCTCATAGTTGAGGTCTACCTATGATGTCAATTACAGGCCTCTCTCATCTTTTTAAGTGGGAGAACTTGCACAATTGGTGGCTGACTAAATACTTTTTTCCCCACTGTATCTATCCAATGAAGAATTGCATTACTCAATTTTCAAAAAAGTAACAAATTGTATTTATTCCAAGCCCATATACATTTTTCACTTTTTCAAAATGGGAGTGCTGCCATTCTTCATTGCTTTTATTGTATAGTCCAGTGGTCCAGACTTTGTGGGTTGCACCCCCATTTTTTGATTGATGCTGCTTTGTCATTTTTTGATTTTCTTTCTTTCTTATCATTTGACTTTCCATCTGCCTTTCTATCACAATTTTAATATTATTTTTCTTATTATTATGATTTATTTTTATAGCGCCATTGATTCCAATGTTCTGTACATAAGAAGGGGTTACATACAAACATAAATATAGATTACAATGAACAAACAAGTAATGATAGACTGGTACAGAAGGGAGAGGGCCATGCCCTTGCGGGCTTACAGTCTACAGGGTAATGGGGAACGGGACAGTAGGTTGGGGGTTCTGGCTGCTTCGGTGGTGGTTAGGTGGCAGCTCCGGTAGTGGTGAGGTGGCAGATCCTGTGGTGGTGAGGTGGCAGCTCCGATGGTGGTGAGGTGGCAGCTCTGATGGTGGTGAGGTAGCAGCACTGATGGTGGTGAGGTAGCAGCTCTGGTGGTGGTGAGGTGTCAGCTCTGGTGGTGAGGTGACTGTAGAGTCATTGGAGGCTGTAAGCTTTCTTGAAGAGATGGGTTTTCAAGATCCATCTGAAGGTTCCGAATGTGGTGAAAATCGGAAGTGTTGGGGCACAGCATTCCAGAGGATGGAGGAAACTCAGGAGAAGTCTTGGAAGTGATTGGGTGAGGAGAGAAGGAGGTCTTGAAAGAACCGGAGATTATGTGTTGGAACTTGTCTGTAGATTATTTTGGAAATATATGGAGGAGACAAATTATGGATGGCCTTGTAGGTCAGTGTTAGTAGTATGAACTAGATTTGTTGGGAGATTGGAAACCAATGAAGGGATTTCCCTTCATCCCTAGCTGCCATCCCTATCTATAATCTACTTGAATAATCACATAAGGCCCAAAGGCGTTTTTTCAACTTCTTGTTGGAAGATTCCCCTAACAATAAATTGTATTCTCTGTTAGGGCTATGAAGATTAACTTCAATCTGCTAAGAAAACCTCAAAAACTTTTTTGTTATTTGCATTCAACACCTCCATATTATTTTTCATTAGTTCTTCATAATGGATTCCACTCGTTTTTTAAGAAAAAGAATATTTTGTAGGGTAAAAAAAAGAAGCAATGGAATGAAGCTGAAAGGGAGAAGATACAGATTAGATATTAGAAAACTTTTTGACAGTGAGGGTGATCAATGAGTGGAACCGGAGTCACGAGAGGTGCTGAGTTCTCCTTCAATGGAAGTCTTCAAACAGAGGCTGGACAGACATCTGTCTGAGATGGTTTAGTGACTCCTGCATTGAGCAGGGGAATGGGTATGATGACCCTGGAGGTCCCCTCCAACTCTAACATTCTATGATTCTATGAATAATACACCTAAAATGTTTAAAAGTTTAGTTACTTTTAACCATATAATAAACTGTCCTACACTTGTATATTACAGTTGTTTGAATCCATCCTTTGAGCCTATAGTTGACTTTTTCATGTCTTTAGGTATAATTCCTTATTGCTCAGAGTATAGCAGATGGAATTCGACTTTGGTTTTCCGACGCAACTTAAGACACTGATGACTCAGAATAAATGGCTTGTGGTGGTCTACTGTGTACACAGCACATTACAGTGCAGACTGCCCTGTTTTCCCCAGTACCCTTCTAATTGGCAGACCAATTAATCCGCTCATCTGTGAGCAAATAATGTATTACGCTAACTACCTTCCATTTGCCGAAGCCATTCTCCGAGGTAACATAATCGTGGTCTTGCTTATCTCTTGCCCTGAAACACACTACAACGCCTCGGCAGTATCAAAGGTCAATTAGTGGACAAATTAAGCTATTATTAGCCTCTAACGAGGGTGACTGGCATCATTACCCTTCCTGTTTACCAGCAAACTGTTATTTTAATACAAGGACCAACTAATAAATCAGTGCATCTGCTGTACTTCTCTGTCTGCTTTTTTTTTGTAAATGATATTAAATGGGCGCCAGCAGCTGCCAAATTCCTAACCTTACGGTAATGAGGGGCAGTCATACGTACCTAGGTGATTACACAATCTGTAAGATGTGGTTTGCATTGATCTGGTCTTGAGGCTGCTTGGTTTTGTCTTGACACATCAACACTGTTCGGAGTGTTATTCCGGCACGGATACAAGGCAGATGGGTGGAATTTATATGTAGCAGCGCTACTTTGACCTATATTTTATAGAAATTTGGGAATAGAAAAATTGGCCCCGAGGAATCTGACTTGAAGACGTTAATCTTGCAAGTAACAGGAAATTAAATCTAATTAAAGTAATGGGTTTTACCATGGGACACACAATCCAGAGGTTCTGTTTCAATAAGTAGTCCAAATGAGAGTAACTGTATTTACAGGCATCTTTAGTGGTGGTTACAAAGAAGGTCTGTCTCTGGAGCCCCCCAACACATCCATGCATTACACAAACAGCCAATTGCTTTCAATAATTGTAGTGTAGTACTTTATTTCACCATGGGTGGCACTGTAGAAGAAATCAACACTTGCTTCCAGGTTCCTCCAAAGATAACCACCAATCACTCCGATCACTTTGTGATCAACCTATTTTCAAGGGACTCCCTCTATCAAAAAAAAATATATTAAGAGACTTGCCCAAAGTGTTCAAGCCCCTTAAAGGGATTGTATACGATATACGCAATTGACAACTTCCTAGTTTTCCCAGGACTCCAGGGCTGAAAGTGACTTGGTTTATGAAAAGCCCAGGTGGGCCGGGGGCATTTCCAGAAAGGACCAAAGTGGGGCTGAGGAAGGATTTAAATGTCACCAGAATTATTTTTAACTATATATATATATGAAGCCTACAAAACTGGAGTATTATCCCAAATCAAGTATAAGTCCATATTAATGTATTAAAAGACACATGTGTTATGGATATATTTACCTTATCATATGTAAGTGTTGAATAGGGTCGGTCAGCTATCCCCTTTGGACCCACCAACAATTGCTGCCCTGCATTTGTGTGTATTCCTACCCCGAGCGATCTACTTTTTAACTTTGTTAAACGATTTTAATTTTGTATACGAAATAAAGTGTCTTTTAATACATTAATATGGACTTATACTTGATTTGGGATAATACTCCAATTTTGTAGGCTTCATGTATAGTTTGGGAGTACCCTGTCCATTGTTATGTTATATTTCCATGGAGTTCGGTTCGTTTATTTATATATATATATATATATATATATATATCAATATATATATATATATTTTTTTATATATATATATATATATATATATATATATATATATACAGGGTAGTCCAAAAGTAGGTGGACAGAAAGTGTAATAAGGTTATGAAGGGGGAGATTTATCAAACATGGTGTAAAGTGAAACTGGCTCAGTTGCCCTTAGCAACCAATCAGATTCCACTTTTCATTCCTCACAGACTCTTTGGAAAATGAAAGGTGGAATCTGATTGGTTGCTAAGGGCAACTGAGCCAGTTTCACAGATCTAGTTTTCACAGATAGATCTCCCTCAAATCTGTTTTCTTTTCAGATAATTCAGATAACACATAATGGCAAATAATTTAAATACAGATCAAAGAAAATGGATTTTAACAGAGTATTGGAAATCTCAAAATGCTGAAACTGTTAGAGCAAATTGGGTTGAAACATTTGGTACTCAAGCCCCAAAGAGACAAACCATTTACGGCATTCATGACAAATTCAATGCCACTGGCTCAATCCTTAATGCTCCAAAAACTGGTCGACCCAAAACAGTCTGTACAGAAGATAATAAACAACTTGTTGCTGAAACATTTGTTCAGAGTCCAAAAAAGTCCACCAGAAGAGCCTCTTTGGAATTGGGAATGTCACGAGCTTCTATCATGCGAATCCTGAAATCTATTGGGTGGAAAGCTTATCGTCTACGTCTAATTCATGGGTTATTGGAGGATGATCCAGACAGGCGGCTGCAATTTAGTGTTTGATAAATCTCCCCCTTCATAACCTTATTACACTTTCTGTCCACCTACTTTTGGACCACCCTGGATATATATATATATATATATATAGATATATAGATATATAGATATATATATAGATATATAATTTTTTTTCAAAAATATGTTAAAACAAGAAAATAATCAATGTGGCCGTCACTCCAGCATCATCACTGTTGACCTAGAAAGTTGATCATTAAGCACATAATCATTGCCGGAACACACTGGTATGAGGCTGAGGTCAGTGGTTGGCTACAGTGTATCATCGATGAAGCCAGTAATTGGCATATGATCAACTGTCCAGAAGTCAAATGCTTATTCTGTGTACTATATAGACCCAAAAAAGGGATTGTCTAGGTTAAAAAAATTAATTTATATTTATCCTGACATAGCGCCACTCTTGTCCATGGGTTGTGTTCGGTACTGCAGCTCAGCTCCATCCACTTAACATTGATTACAATATCCCACTCATGGATGAGAGAGACGCTATTTCAACATTAAACAGACAATTTTTTTTAACACTGAAAACCCCCTTTAAAAAAGTTATCCAGATGCAATATGGTATAATATGTCACTGAGCCAAAGCTCTAAACACATAATAATTGCAGAATTACACATACAGAAGTGTCCATTCGTATATTTTTTTCAAATTGCTCATAGTCATTATATAAATTCAACATATTATCACAAGATGCTAGCAAAATCCTCAGCAGGCCGCAACTCACATCACAACCACTGGGTGGCCACATCTACCATTAACATTTCTTGACCGAGTACCACAAAATCATGTTATGATTTTTTAAAGGTTGTTATATGGCGCCAAACATTGAAATATGTTGAGTGAAGAGGAAAGGTAGGGAAGAATACAGTGCTACTGTAGAGGACATCAGCACAGATGGTGTCACCGAATGTCATGAATATAGGTAAAAATATTGCTTCAAACTGCGGCAACTCCAAATCCAGATTAATGCTCTTCTCTGTATAATTAAGTGTAACACTAGAACTAATCCATACTT
This sequence comes from Phyllobates terribilis, assembly GCF_046119375.1. Taxonomy (NCBI): domain Eukaryota; kingdom Metazoa; phylum Chordata; class Amphibia; order Anura; family Dendrobatidae; genus Phyllobates; species Phyllobates terribilis. The sequence goes on from NW_027362768.1 coordinate 151,470,309, forward strand.
TTTATTACTTTATTGTGTGATGTTTTTGTATTTACCGTAATATTTTCTTTTATTTTTCTCACAGGCATCATTGATTTTCTTGTGAGTCAACATCCCACCGCCAAATCCCTCAGGGATCACCTGATTTTTAAAATTGCCCCAATGCTGAACCCTGATGGAGTGTACCTTGGAAATTACAGGTAGGGGGATAATATCTGATTCTAGCTTCCTAAACTAAAAGATAAGAGCCATTTCAATGCCTGTAGTCATATTCTGCAAAACTGGGTTGGATGAGGATATGGGTGTAGGAAAGGACAAACTGGAGAGTGATTCATTGATAGAAAGGAGCTACAAAGGTAAAAAAAGCGCTCTCTGGTCTGGTTTGGTTGCTAAAGATTGGAAGTAGGATATAGAGATAGATAATATCCTGTGCATGCGAAGGGCACAACTCCACTGAGAGCATGACATTTAGTGAAGTACCACGCTTTCCAGGTATGTCACTAACAAATAAAGTTGCACTTTGTAACATTATAAATATATATATTCTTGTACCGTGTTAGCCAGTAGATAGAAAAATATTTAGATTGTAGAGTCCTCAGTGGTTGATACCTTTTAATGGCTAACTGAAAAGATGGTAACAAGTTGCTAGCTTTCGAGACTACGCAGGTCTCTTCATCAGGCTAGTATAACGCAAAATCTGAAGAGTCACATATTTATACACAAGAGGACACAGGAATAATGCAACAGATGAGACAGGTGATGGAAAGCAGAGTTAAACAGTTCTGGCTATAAATATTTTAGCAGTTAATAGATAAGGAGTGTGAAGGTTTTATTGTCCTGTGACTAGGTCCAGTGTTATGATGACCTCACAAGTCTGATGGGCACATTCCTTAGTTGATGTAGAATGACATAAATCCATGCAAATGTGTGGATCCTGCTGTAATTAAAACCGCCAATTGCTAAGGGGTAGAGTGTTCAGTCTGAGAGCCTATGTGTACAAATATCAAAATACTGGTCTGAACAGGTGCATACTAAGAGTAGCCATCTCCATACATAACTAACAAATAAAGTTGCACTCTGTAACTCTATAACATGTAAACATGAAATATATGAAATTTGAATTGCATTACTGCTCTAGAAAATAGGGAAAAAGCAAAGATACTTAGCGCATAAACAAACAAAAAAACAAAGCAAAGATACTTAGCACATAATTTGGCCCAGCAGCCGCAGTCTTTTGAATCACAAAACAATGGATAAAAATGGACAGCTATTCATTTGATACTTTGTGCAAAGAGGACACCCCATGTATTAGGATACACATTTTATTGATACAACACCTTTTGGCTTATACTCTCAAGCCTTCATCAGATATACCTGATGAAGACTTGATAATAAAAGCGGAAATGAGTTAAAACAATAAATTTCATAATATTCTACATGGGATACAGCATTCTCTTTGCACAGAGTATTGCCAATGAATATTGCTGTGGACCCTATAGCAAATGTGAAATAGGGCCGCATTCCACCATAATCATAGTCGGTGACACAAGTGGTCAAAACATCAAAAGTTATGATATTTTGGTGTTTGCTCTGTCCCTTGTGTTGTTTCCTTATTTCACTTTTCCTTGTATCCAATTTTTGCTCATGAAGAAAGATGGACCTTTTGGCTTCTCGGCCCCATAACAGCTGGTATATCTGCTACCCTGATAGTTATACCCTTGATTATTAGCATATCCTGACCACCATTGTCTGCAACATTTTTCCTCAAAAAAAATAAATATGAATGTTCTCTAATATCTTGATATAAGGAAAATATATATTATTGTACCGTGTTATCCAGTAGATAGAAAAATATTTAGAATTGAGAGTCCATTGAAAGGTATCAACCACTGAGGACTCTCAAATCTAAATATTTGTCTAATATCTTGTAATTTGTAGGGGATGACCCACAAATAGTATTTATTACCTATCTGTGGGATCTGACTACTGGGACACCCAAGGATCCTAAGAACAAGGGTCCTAAAGGCCAGTGTGGGTGGAGCATTAGGGCAAATGCATGGCTAAACCCTATAGATAGCGAATAAAGTGATGCTCACCACATTCACTGGTGGAACATGGGATCCCTGTTTTTAAGATCAGTGAAGATCTCAAACTTCAATTCACCAATGAGCATGAAAAATGTTTGTGGGACAGCCCTTTTAATTGCAACATAATGCATCCAATATTGGACTGGAGAGATTAAGATTTACATGAGTTTCTAGACAGTAATAGTTATGGCCACTGGGTCCCCCACAGATCCTGAGAACTTGGATTTTTGTGCTCCTTGTGTGAATATAGGTGAATGGACACACCTTTATTCACATCTATGGGTCTATGGGAGCAGTCATTTGCATGCGTGACCACCAAACTCTAGACAATAAATAAATTATTGGTCATGCATGCTCACCATCGCTCCATTCACAAAAGCAGGCAAATAGTCACTTTAGAGAGGAAGAGGTCTTGACCTCTAGTGCCACCTATTATATTTGCATATTTAATTTCCCAAATTATCATTGCATGCCGATAAGTCTCCTTATGCCGGCTTGGTACTTTGTACAATGAGAAACAATATCCCTTAAGACACCCTGTCAGAGACCTCTTACCCAGCCAAATCAGATTGCTTGCTTTGCACTGATGAGGGGCAGACACCCCGAAACACGTGTCTGCAAATACTGCATGGTGTAACTTCTTATCCTAAGTCATGTCGCAAGGCTCGTAAAAAGGATTCTTTAAGATTGCTGCATCCAATAGATGGAACTAGAGTTCCTGTACTCTTCTTCTATGAAGAGGCTACTTCCTTAATAAAATTCCCAGAGGAGCATTGCATGGCCGATAAGTCTTCTTGCACCGACTTGACACTCTCCACAAAGAAAAAATTTCCCCCTTAGATGCACAAGAGTGGCATGTAAACCCTGTTCTCATGACCAGTGGGGGTCCCAGTATTCCAATCCTCATTGATTTGTCATCTATCTTGAAGACAACCCCTTTAATTGCAAATTAATGCATTCAAAATGGTAATGTGGGAGACAAAGATTTGCATGAGTTCCTGGACAATAATTGTGAACAGAACCATTACATACCATACAATTCCTTTTTCATAGTATTGACCTATGGACTAATGTCTGAGCCTCACAAGGAAAGGGTTATTTTCTGTAAATCCTGCTTGCCTGTGGAAGATTAGGGGTTAATACGAAATCCAAAAGAACACTTAATAAGTCTGGATTTAACTTAAGTGCTTAGCACAGAATAGCCTCTGAAGCCAAATCAGCTATGGATTATTCATTTCTTGCCTGAAATGTAACAAATGACTTTTCCGTTTCCGACCAAGAAATCTCATGGTCATTGCTTGAATTCATTTAGCACGAAGAAAGCAAAGCATTTATCACGGAGCAAATTCCCAAAGTCACCAAACACAGAAAGTTTGAATGTAAGCTCCTGAAAGTTCTGGATTCTGAGTGATCAATGAGCTATTGTCAGCGCTGTTACCCGTGCCTGTCAAAAAAGCGGTTGAAGGGCTTCACCACTTTGTACAATTCCTATTTGTTAGAAGGGTCCCATGACAATAATCTAATCTCAAAGTTTTCGATCATCTGTCATCAGTATTAACTTTCCCTGCAGCAACCCCGCAGGAGGAATTCAGTATTACACACTTCAACAATTAAAGGAGTTGTTCAATGAAAACAAGCTATCACTATCACCTGTCAACAGGATGGATGATAACTTGTTGATCAGTTGGGTTCCAACCTCTGAAACCCACACTGATTGGCAGAATGGAGTCACAGTGCACATGCTCAACCAACGCTCCATTCATTTTCTATGGCACTGCCAAATGCTATGCTCGACTTTTTCTAGCAGCCATATAGAAAATTAATGGTGCTGCACTTCATTTTGTAAAGGGACTAAAAGTTCCCCGCCGGTATAAAAAGTTCCCGTACCAGAGATCTGACCACCACCTATCAATAAGTTAGCACCACTCCTACGGAAAGGTGATAGTGATAACTTATTTTCATCAGACAAACCCTTTTACACACTTTTGGTGGAATGCAAGACAAGACAGGTCCTCCATAGTGGGTCATTTTCTGTATGACCACTTTCTGTTTTTGTCAATAGATAGAGGTCCTGAGAGGGGGCACCCCTCTGTAAACTCAGAATTTTCTAAAAAGATATATAAAAATGGGTCATCTAAGCCAGGCAATTCCTACAAAATTTAGATATCCTTTGAAGACTTAAAGCAGTATGTGCAAAACATATATGGAGTCCCCAGAACAACATTTAAAACAGAGTAACCTCGTTAACTTAAGGAAGACCTATCATATGCCCCCCAAAAATTGAGTAAAATACTTTGAAAAAATCGCTAAGCTGCTCTGATTCTATTGCCTTTTTCCATTTTGTGCTGCATCGCTCCATTGCAGAGATGTTCACATTTGTTGCTTTTAGAGCACAATATGTGAAATCTCTGCTTACAGTCCACTGAGCGTTTCTTTAGAATCTTCTCTGAGGGCGTGGGCTTTCAACCCTCCCACCCAGACACTACCAATCACAGCTCAGCAGTGTCTGAGACTACTAGATGTGCAGTAATTTATCAGTGTCCAGGGAGGGGAGATTTGTAAAAGTGCACGCCCTCAGAGAAGACTCTGAAGAAATGCACTATAGATGAAACAAATGTGAATATCTCTTCAATGGAGCGACACAACATAAAATGGACAAAAGCAAGAGAATCAGAGGAACTCAGGGATTTTTTTGCAAGGCACTTAACTCAGGTCCTCTTTAAATGCATGTATTTTGTGGTAAAAAAACAACATTTTTTAAATATGGTCTTGAACTATTTAGCCTCTATGTATCACAATATAAGGCAGACTTCAAAATGAATCTGTCAGTGAGCTCATTGCGATGGCAGGTCTTGAAGTTTCTGCTCCAAAAACTTTGCAAATAGACTTCATGTTCACACACCCTTAGTGAAATCTGATTTCCTACCTGGAAAGTCAGATTTGACTTTTTGTTATTGACGCGCCCCCTGGGCCGTGGGGTAACCCGGTGCCGGGCCGGTTAATGCTGGGGGATGTCACAGTGGCGGTGACCCGGTCCGTGACCTAGGGCGGTCAATCAATGGGGGAATATTTACAGGGGATGATAGATTATAAAGTTTGTGACGCCACCTGTGGTATGCGGCTAAAGGGAGCCGCCGCTGCGGAGCAGGTCCTCTGGGGCTGATGTTGCTGCAGCAGGGATGGTGTGGCTCTCCACAGGTAGAGCTTAGCTCCAGGGCAGTGTAGATGTAATAGGTTGTGCTGGGCGTTGTAGTGCAGGGGTGATGGCGCAGCAAGAAACACAGAGACAAGGAAGTGCAGTCCTCAGGGTCTTTACTCACGGTTATTGCAGTCCAAGTTACAGGCGCCAAAGTAACTTCCCTCGTCGTGCGGCGCTTACTCAGTGAGGGGTTCAGTCCACCCTCAGGTATCTCTGGAGTACTTAGCAGGACCCCCCCTTCTGTGTCCTCTCTCTGGCCATCTCCCTGCACCTCATACCAAGTGTCCCAATCCGGTACCTGCGGGCCTTGTCGGGCGACGTCTGTTCCGTCCCCTTGGTCCTCTATGGCTACCTTCTTGGTGAGACTGATATGGAATGTTGGCTGCAGGACTTGAAATACTGCAGCCTCCGGTTTCTAGTTAAGACATAGAGTTCTCTGCTAGTTGAGGGACCGGTCCCCTTTGTGTGGCCTGACCCCTCCATCTCCCGGTAGATTCCGGCATACGGGTGGCCTCCAGCACTGCCCGTACACCTGGGGTCCCTTCTTCCATTCCTGGAGCCCTTCCTGCTCCCTCTCCTCTTCTCCTTCAGTCCTGGGCCTCTCCTCAGGCCCTCTTCCTGAGCAGAGATCCTTTAGAGCCCTGCTCCACTCCTCTCACTGTAGATTGTTCTCTCTCTCTCCTCTGACTGGCCTGGCTTCTCTTCCTAAGATGGCTTCCCTTTTTATACCTTCCTCTCATGTGCTCCCCTAAGCTACTTCCTCCACTCACACCCACTACATGGTCCCCCCCCTCTCTGGGTTCCCCCCACTCCAGCCAGGAAAGGGGCTCAGCAAGAATCAGAGGCATCTTGCCCCTCCTGCTGGCCTGGAGTGGTGTGTTGGATGCAGGTGTTAGGGTCCCGAGCTGTACTCCTTCCTTACCTGAGAGTGAGATACCACACCTCTGGTTGAGATGCAGTACCTCTGTGGCAACCGAACCCTCAGGGGCGCCACATTATCTTCCAAGTTTTGGAAACTCAGAATGGACTTTTTGTTAACCTCCCCCCAGTCTTGGAAACTCAGACTCGACTTTTTGCTACACCCTCCATCCCAGTCTTGGAAACTCAGACTTTACTTTTTGCTACACCCTCCCAATCTTGGAAACTCACACTTTGCTTCTTGTTAACCTCCAGTCTTTCAGGAAGCTGAGATCTCTGGTGCTATTTGTAAGGGCTTGACTATCCAGGTAAAATAAACGGTTCCAAAAAACAAGGTGATCACTTGTGAATTCCGCTCGAAAGACCCGAAAGATAAAGTTAATACATGTTCCCTCCATGTCCTCTTGTGTGAGGACCATGTTAAACAGTGTCCTAAATCTCTAAAGCTTCTTGTACGTTTGTGAATATATGGAAAACTGGAAAATAAGAGATTAGGGCTAGCTGCTCTGGTACCTGACGTCTCACGTTTAGACGAGTACATTTGTCGTAGAAGGTATCTTTCCATCTTTACTTCCCGTCGCAGTCTACCCTTGGGCACGGCCCCCCAATAACACATATGAAACCCCTTTCTATGGTATAGATGTATTTTCTTAACCCTCTTATAATGCATTCCAGTGTATTACAATCCGGGCACTTGATTTTAAGTACTACTTATGATCGGTATTGTATAAAGCAGAGGGTTTTTGACGCTCACTCTGAAGGGTCATTAACTGGCTGGATTTAAAATATCACTGCTGGGGCACAGCTGGTTCAGGCAAGATGGACAAGGCACTGATTGACTCACCTGTGCTCAAGCCGAGAGGCACTTCATAGTACCCAACCTGACAATTCCCCTTTTGAGGACTGAATTTTAGACCTGCTGCTGTTCTGATCCTTGATGCCAAAAGGGAAAGGAGTGCTCAATCATGGCAGCCGGGCCGCACACTTGCTTGAAGTGTTTACTAAAATGCACCGTGTTCGTAGCTGTCAGGATTTCAGGAGCTGATTCAACACTGAAATGAGTCATATAGAAGGGAGAGAAGGAGATTACAGATCAAAGAGGAAGAGCGGACATTTTTAGTACAGACAGAACTCATGCTAAAAAAGGAAAACAAGTCAAATCCAATACTAATAGTAAAGGTCTGACTCATATACGAATTGCTGGTCCACTGGGGACTTGATTAGACATAGACAGAATAACTTACACTGAGTACTCTTAAAGGGCATCTATTGCCTAAATCAACAAATTACTAGCATATATATAGTAGTTTCTTGAGTTTTCATATTTTAATAACTTTTTTTGCAGTTACATGAACACCTGTGTCTGGGAGGCTCAGAAAAGTGGATTACAGTTGAAATTGATATATTGCTCGTGATGGAACCCTACCTTGATTAGTCTTCCCTCTTTGTAAGACTTTCCATTGCAGACAAGCTGTACTTATCACAAATGAGTAGGTGGTGGATTGGCCTATGAGCTAGTTTAGATTAGCATATAATGGGTCAGTGTGCTGCCTGTGTACAACACGGACACACGGAAAATACATGGACCATGCCATGGGGAGCAGAAAGAACAGAAAAAAGAAAAGTGCTTCATGTGTGAATTAATATTGTTGGACATGTATCATGGTGCCAATGCTGCTCAGCTATAGTGGTTGGATTGGGCAGGCATGTAAGGTGCGCAGGGCGGTAGTCATGGTCGAGGGGTTCCTCCGATCAGGCTCCCTACAAATAAAACGTGCCCCAGTCCATATATGCTGTGCGTGTGGTGCAGAACACTCACGTTTCGGCCGCAGGCCTCCACTCTCTCCATGCTTCCGGATCCAGGAACAGCCGCACATACAATAGGGGACACCCGGTTTAGATTAACCAGTTCATCTTTACTTAACAGTCCAAGTAAAATAGATTACAACATGCAGTATTGGGCACAATCTTTCCCTATGCTTAGGTCCATAACACAGTACATTTTCATCTTCTCCGTTTGTTCAGCCTGAACTATCCCTACGTTTACTAACTCTCTCAGCCCCAGGGATTTTCAGTCCAGCTTCGCAGTACCCACAAGATCTGCCATGTTTCCCTCACACGGTTCCATGTCCAACTTCCACTGTACGGAAGGGTTGTCAGTGGTCTCCATAGCCACTAACTAGAGCCCAAAACTCCGGACGTTGCATGAATGTCCGCTGGGAGTTTCATACGATCCAATACCGTCAGAACAATAGGTACTTCTCATGCCTCCGGCCCACTGCCCTTGAACTTTCCTTTTTCCCTCTCTAATACTGTCTAACTAAACCAGGAAAATGCTTCCCCTTTTTGCTTCACCCAACCCCTTTTCATACTGGGCTTGTCCCAAACATTTAACTGCCTCCTATCCTGTTACTATAATGTACACTATATCTTATAGACTAATAGACCCACCGCTGCCTATCTATCACTAACTAAGCCCTATACTATGCACTAAACTGTTCCTCCCCTGAACTGAGTGTGCCAGGTTATCTTAGACATTACCAATACAGTAACCACACAGTAGCATCAGTGCCTACAACACTTTTACATTTTACATTATACCATAAAACACAATGCAATCTCATATCAGTATTCAGTTTCACACTATAATTGTTGTCTACAGGGGAAGGCATATGACAGTCCCTGTCACACTCTTATAGGCACAACTCTGGAAAGAGCCAGGATTAATCCATCATAAGGCTGCTGCTCCAACCAGTGCTTCCAGATCCCTTGAAGCAGAACTAAGGGGATATGACAGATGGAGTATATAGTTGCGCTGTCATCCGGGCTCTGCCGTTGATGTAGAAGACCATACTGAGAAAGGCGGATAAAGTTTTTATTGGACTATGCGTTTCGGAGGCAGTCTGTTTCCTTCATCAGGGGAGCAGTATGAAATACTGTAGCTAGATAGAGGAACTGGCTGGCAAAGAGAAGTAAGGGAAATCTGCATCAAACCAGAATGTCCAAATTAAAGGCAGAGTCATCAGGCAGATGGATAGTCAAAAAACAAAATATGGAGATACATTACAAGCATCGAGATAAAACAGAACTAAACCAGGAGAGCAATAGCTATAACTGGCAGACAGACTGACTGCCTGAGGTATAATTAGGGAGGAGTCCAGCCCCTTGCTCCAACAGAAATTAATTAATAGATAAATAGTATCATTAGATCTAGCTCACCCCTGCTTGATGTGCATGTGGTGATCCAGCCGGCAGGCAATAATTGTTGGTGCACAGACAAAGCTGGTGAGGCTCCAGACATACTTGATCAAGTCCAATGAGAGTTCGAAGTCCAGCACATGGTGGTTTAAAATCCAATACTCTATATTGTAAATACATGAAAAAATAGAAGTTACAGAAAAGTTTTGTCTAACGCATTTCGAGTCGATCCGATTTCAAACTATGATAGAAACTAATTACTTAACTATTAAGGTTTCAGAAGAAACCTAGGAAAAACAATTACCAAGGCCTTCTCTAAAGATTGGTAAAATTCAACACCACATGCCTTTTATTCTATAGATTGATCCCTGTCTAAATCCATAAAGGCATAAACTCTGCGAGACCTGTGAAGGTGTCCTGTGAAATCTAGGAGCAAAATATTATCTTATGTTTTAAGAGTTACGACCTACATCAGTCAAAATTGTTGTTCCCTATAAAGGCTCAATCGTGTTGAGACCTGGGGAATTTAAAGACAAGTCTTCACCTTGATCTCAAATCTTTTCTGAACATTTTTTTAGTGTGGCAGGAGCATTATTCTACTTAAAGAAGCCAATGTCATTAGGGAATAGTGCTGCAGATCTGTGTGAGGTATAAATATGTGATACAAGTCATAATAACATTCACGAGAATATCAGGACCCAAGGTTTCCCAGAATATTGTCAAGAGTATCACACTGCCTCTGCTGACATGCCTTCTTCCCATAGTAAATCACTGCTATTTCTGTCCCAGGTACATATGACTCATGAGACCAATCTATTGTCTTCCATTGCTCTATAGTCCAGTTCAGATACTCACATGTTCACTGTAGACACTTTCATCAGTGGACAGTGGTTATCAGGGGCACGCTAAACAGATTGTGCCTACACCGCTCAATACACAGCAAAGGAAAAAAACATTTATTTTTTAATCGGTTGTGGAGATATGGTATTAGCAATCAAATCATTTTCAATGAGGGGCGTATACTTCTGCCTCCTCTATGAAACTGACCAATCATAAGCAGGCAGCAACAAAGAAATGCAGAAGGATTTTTGATGATGTCATCAGGATCACATGAGTTCAAAGGTCCTGCCAGCGAGAGGGTACAACCTAAATAAGCACTGAAGATAGAGGACACAGCACAGAAGTGTGGCGCTATTAACTTCAATTAGTATTTCCATAATTTGTAGTATATTTTCAACACTGGTCTTGTGACCCTGATGACATCAGTACAGGTACTTCTGCACTTCTATGTTGCTGCCTGCTTATGTGGCACCCTGCTGTTCACAGGTACCACAGGACTCAAAAGGGTGCATGGACGGACTTCTCCACAAGAGGCCCTCATTACATACAGACACCTCCAGTAGGGATCACCGGCATACCAGGAGAACTACAAGTCCCTGGCCGACCTGAAGCTAAACCCATTACAGGACCAGGAACCACGAAGGCCCCAGCGCCCAGGGATAGTGGTTGCCAGCGGAAGGTCCTACTACCAAGCGACAGGTGAAGGAACAGCACGACACATAAGCTAGGCCCAGTTGCAGGCTGGTCAGGAGCTTAGAGAGAGGGAGACACGGACCAGGAGGCCCTATACCCGCTCACTGGGGAGAAGTCCTGAAGTGCACCCATCCTACTGAGTACCCTGGACCGTACCTGACATCCGCACCAGTAAAGGTATTGAAGCGAATCCCCTGTCTCTGTCAGTTACTCCTGCTGCGCCATCCCAACTGCACTACAAGCCCCAGCATCACCACCATCTGCGCCTACACTGCCCCGGGGGCCCGCTCCACCAGTGGGGAGCTGTTCCATCCCAGCTGCCTATCAACTGCCTCAGAGGTCTGCAGCAGCACTGGTACAAATTACCAGAAACCACAGGTGGCGTCAAGATCAAACTACAAATCCCATATAAACTATCCCCTTTTTGTTGACCGCCCTGGGCCACGGACCGGGCCAGCCACTGTGACATATTCCGCCCAGCATCCATAGGCCCGGACACTGAGTACCCCACTGCCATGGGGGCGCGTCACTTATGATTGGTCAGCGTCATATAGGAGGCAGAAATGCACGCCCCCAGTGAAAAATATAAAATATTACACCCACTTGGAATTACTAAAGTTAGATCATTAGGTGCCAAATGTTTTATTGCTAATATCTCCTCAACGAGAGGCGGAAATTAAACAAAAAAGTTCATTCTGCTCTGCAGCCATAATTACATTGTGTGTCCAGTCCAACATGTAAGATTCTCTTTAAGTTGTGCTAGTGTATCTTCTTAGAAATCAGACTACACAAGTTAGCCTTCAATTTCCGCCTCCACCTGCATCAATAAGCCATACCTCTGTTACTGGTTCACCACTTGTCCTTCTTGGGATCACTTTTGGTAGGTTTTAATCACTTAATACCAAGAACATCGCATTACAGTAGATCTGCCTTTTTTGGAGATGATCTGTTGCTGTTGTCTAACGATCACAATTTGGCCCAATGTGGTCAAAGTCGCTCAGATTCTTACTATTGCCCATTTTTTTCTGCTTTCTTTAACTTAAAAAAAACGATTGTTCAGCCTAATATATCCCACCCTCTGAACAGGTGCCATTGTCATAAAATAATTAAAGGAATATTCCCAAAATAACAAGTTACTCCTCTCCATAGGACAATGCATAACGTGCTGATCAGAATGGAATGGAGGTGATCCTTGTCTTGGATTGGCAAGTACAATGCTCCCCTATTTCCGGCAGTGCCATAGACCCTGAATGGAGTGTAGGCCGAGCATAAGCATGCGCATGAGCATCTCCACTCCATTCAAAACAAGGGTTTGCAGAGCATGTTCTTGGGGTTCCTGAGCTCCCATATTTGGATAACTGACAAGCATCAAGGTATAGAGGATAACCTGTTATTTTGGGAATAACTCTTGAACTATTCTTCTAGCAACCGGCTTGAAACAGTATCAAGTAAGTAAGTAAAAAGAAAGGCAAGAAAGTAGGGCACCAAGAAGGTGGATCAGGGAATAAATCTGAAAGCCTGAGATATACTATATGCAACCCAAAATAAATAATATAAGGTGTTAAAGAATATATGAAGACTAACTCTGGCTATACTTATTGCATTAACAGTTTTCTACCTTAAATGAGGGGGAAAATGTTCAAGATTTTTGAGCTATTGAACAGATTTTGCAGATTTCTTTTGTAGCTGAGCAGCAGGAGAGAATCACTGACATCTCCACTGCAACATAAACTTTAAGTGCGTGATCATGGAAATGCAAACTTTAGCCGTGACTCGTGATCGGGAATTACTCCTACTCAATAGCTCAGTGAATTCCTCTAACTTTCTCACTACAAGAAACTTCATGATCAGTGAAGGAAATGTGTAAAGTGACCTCTGTTGGCCAGAAGAGTTATAACATTTTCATGGATTTTCGGTATTGACATGCAGTGCTATTTCATCCCTAGTGAAGCTTGTTTTTTTTAAACTCAATGCAACAGTGGAGTCCAACCTGCGTTATTTCATCTGTTTTTGGAACTGAAAACTTCAAGAATTTCTTAAATTTCACTGGCTTGTTGCATGTTTTTCAGATATGCAGGAGATTACAGAGATTAATTTACATTGTGGAGAATTAAAGTAGTTGTCCACTATTTTAACATTGATGGCCTATCCTTAAGATACGTCATCAATATCTGATCGTGGGGGTGAGACACCCAGGATCCCTGCCGATCAGCTGTTCTCGGTGTAGGAACTGCACAATTACAGAGCTGCACAGCACAGCTCCATCTACAGTATAGTGGCGGCGGCTGGGTACTGCACAACCGCCATCAAATCAATAGGGTGTAGATGTGTAGTACCCAACCACGGCCACTATACAGTAGATGGAGCTGTGCAGCTCTGTAACTGGTCAGTTCCTACCGCCTCCGACACTGAGAACAGCTGATTGGTGGGTGTTCAAGTTTCGCACCCCCATCGATCAGACATTGATGAACTATCCTAAGGGTAGGCCATCAATGTTAAAGTCCCGGCAACCCCTTTAATCAGTGCTAAATTTCTATAAATGCTAAATGTATCATCACCAGGGCACACACTGCTAAGGCCCTATCTGAGTATGTTTAGAGAGAGAGCTGCCCATCCGCATCCAACTCTCCATTCATGGTCAGTGCAAAACAGGACCCTATTCTCAAGATAAGTGTAGTTTCTAGTTTCTAGACCTTGGACCTACACCAATCAGATATTTATGGCACATTCTATGGATATGCCATAAATATTGGAAATAGGCATATCCCCTTTAAATGGGGCACAGTCAAGGATGAGCGCTGCTGCTCCATTCAAATTGTATGGGACTGCCAGAAACATACAAGCTCTGTCAGTAAATAATCTAACATCAGATCTATAGCAAAGCATAGACCTAGGTCACAAGGGGTGATCGCCCAAATTAACATTGATGCAAATGAATAAATTTCTAGGTTTGGGGAAAAAAATTATAGACGGGGACGTACATGTCAGAAGCACCATAACGCTCCTTACATTTATATTATACCCCATTACATTTATAGCTGCAATCAAAATTATTCAACCTCGATTACCAATTAAATTTATTATCAAAATTTACAAACTTTCTACTGCTTGCAATAAATCAAACTAGAACAATGTAAATAGCTGAACACAACTAATATAACAAGTGGTTTCTCCAAATTCACCACAAAATGTCCCTTTTACTGACTCCTGCAGTCTCGAAATTATTCACGCCCTTCACAACCAGCGTCTTTACTCTTTAGTACTTAGTAGAGCTATTCTGGCTGGTGTCACCTGCAGCAAATGTGATGCATAACCAGAGAGCAGTGTTCCTAGGGAATCATAGCCCATTCCTCATGGGCAGGGCCGTAGTTCACTAATGTGCTTGGGTTGTGACGATGGTGGTCTAAAAGTTTAGAGAAAAGATCATTGCCTGCAAAAAAAAAGAAAAGGTATTTAATGTCTCAAAAGATATGGCTGGAAGCAAAGTTCACAAGATCAAAGTTATAAGAACACTCGCTGCACTACCAGGATGTATCAGGAAGAGGAAGCTGTCACCGCCTGCCACCAGATTTCTGCGGAGACAGGTGATCAAAAACCCTTGAGTGACTGCAAAAGACCTGCAGCAAGATTTGGTGGCAGTAGGCACTGAGGTTTCAGTTTGTGCAGTAAGTCACATACTAAACATTGAAGGTCTTCATGCCTGAACTTCAAGATGTAGATCTCTACTGACTCAAAAAACACAAGAAAGGTTGGTTCAAAACATTGTAAAGAAGCCACAGAAGTTTTGGGATTCTGTTCTTAATAGAACTGCCTGTCTACAGTAAAGCATGGTGGTAGCTCAGTGATGTCTAAAGTAAAGCATTGTGGTGGCTTGGTGATTCTTACAGTGATGCATTGTGGGGGCCCAGTGATGTCTACAGTGAAGCATAGTGGAGGCTAGGTAATATCTAAAATGAAGCTTGGCGGTGGCTTGGTGATGTCTACAGTTAAGCATGGTGGTGACTTGCTGATGTCTAAAGTAAAACATAGTGGTGGCTTGGTGATGCTTACTGTGAAGCATGGTTGGTGCTCAGTGGTGCCTACAGTGTAGCATGGTGGTGGCTCGGTGATCCTTACAGTGAAGCATGGTGGTGACTCAGTGGTGCCTAGAGTGAAACCCATAGGTGGATGCCAGACTAGAGACCCATAGAAAACCTCTGATTGAATTGAAAGAAAGCGCTTGCAACAGAAAACCCAAGAATATTAGTGAACTGGATGCCATTATCCGTGAGGAATTAGACAGAATATGGTATCTGGGTGTGCATCACATTTGTTATAATAAACAGAGGGGTTTTACTAAGTAATAAAGATGCTGATCATGAAAGGGGTAAATAATTCTGAGACTCTGACTCAGAGGTCAGTAAAAGTGTAATTTGTGTTGAATTTGGAGAAACTGCATGTTATATTAGTTGTAATCAGCTATTTTTATTGTTTTTGTTCAATTGGTTTATTGCAAACAGAAGAAAGTTTGTAAATGCGGCTAATAAACCTAATTTGCAGCGGAATGCTGAAAAATTTTGATTACAACTATAATTATCAGGCACTACTAATCAAAAACAGATTTTATTATGTAAATATGTAATTAAAAAAAATGTGAAATTTTATATAAAAAATGTTTTTCATTGCGGTACCTTAGTATTCTTTTAACGTAATCAAAGAAAACTTTCTCTAAAAGGCAAAGTATTATAAAGTCGCGGCTAGCGCTTCTTATTCCATGGACTCAAAAGTTTTCTCCACCAAAGTCATTGTTTTCCAATTACCGTTTACAACTTGAATCCCTGATTCATGATTTAAGGAAATAAAAAAGGGAAATAAATCCGCCCACCAACTGCTACCGAGAAACTAATGAGGACGGTACTAAACAAAAAAGCTTTGGGAAAATATATCATTGGTGACCTTTAATTGCCTTCAATGGGTTTTTAATTGGAATACATTGATTGGGTAAATAAAGTATCTGAGTTGGCAATCTATAAAACGTATTACCCTTAATAAACACACTAAAGGTTTTAATTACTATTACGCTCATTGATTGCAATTAATTAGGTTTATGGTAACCTCATGGAGTATTCATAGAATTCTGCGTTATCATTTGACTGGTCATATAGTTCTGGGAGATACAGTATGTGACATATTACACCTCAAGATAATATCAATTATAATATTCCTGAAGACTAAAATGCAAAAATTGTTCATTTTTAAAGAAAGCTCTGCCCGGTATATATTGAAGAGAATATCTCATGTTTCTGTAACTTTAGCTTTAATCATTAAATGTAATTTTTAAGAAGAGAAATACCGGATTTAGATAGAGATGAGTGAATCTCCTGTTAATTCATTACGGGCAGATTTGCTTAGATCAGTCAGTAGATTTAATTCAAAAAGTACCCCAAAAAATGTTCATTGTTCTTTGCGGTCTCTCCGAAACCCAAAGCATAAAAAATGGAGGGGAGAAAAGGGGTTACAAAATAATAAAAGATTATACTCACCTGTCCTATCCCCCCGCCTAACCTGTTCTGCCGCCAAAGGTACAGGCCTAGTTCTTTTCTTACTCCCTCCTGTCTTTGGATCTTCTGGTGCTGACTAAGCTTCATACAGTTGTGTGGGCCAAGACATTGACGTTATTGATGTAAATTGCTCTCTACATTATTTCATGAAGCTTGGTCAGTGTCAGAAGACCCGAAGACCAGAGGGAGTAATTAGAGGACCAAGTCGTGAGCTGTGGCCAGATGAGTATAATCTTTTATTATTTTTTTAAGCCATTTTTGGCCTTTAAAAAAAAACAAGTAAAATTTATGGAAAAAAAACACTAATGGAGTCCACATGAACTCTGTGTTATTGTGTGGCGCCCCTGAGGGTTCGACCGCCACAGGGATGCTGCACTTCTGTAATGGAGTGTAGTGTTCCTCCTCTGAGGTAAGAACAGTGTGATGGTCAGGACCCAACCTCCACATCCAACACCACACTTCTCCAACAGAGGGGGCTAGAATGCACTAGGTGCTGCCCTCCTGGTTACAGGGAGATTGGGGAACCAAGAGTTAGGGGGAACCAAATTAGTGGGTGAGGGTGGAGGACTCACAATTTAGTTACACTTTAAATTTCATATTTAATAGAAAGCCATTTTTGGTTCTGGGTCTTTGACTGTCTTTGGACTGTGAACAACTGTGATCTCCCACCCTGAGCGTGGATCCTGTGTGGACCTGCAGCGGATGGAGGCACAGCCCTCGTACCCCGGCCTTGGGTCGAGGGGCAGGTTGTAGGCAATGAATGTCTCTACCCGGTCAAAGACCATGACCAAGAAGGCCCGGAGCTTTAGAGTGTAGCTCCACCGCAAATGGATCCCGGGGAGGATGCAGACGGAGCGGTATACGCCACCTGTCCTCGCCAACCTGATATATTCAGAGGGAGTCCGGCTGCAAAAGGGGTACCGGCCCCCGACACCCGACCTTGCTACTCCATGTCCTGGTCGGGGAAGCCCGGTAGGCCCTGAGGATCCCACCCGGTAATGGAAGGAATGGCGCTGCCACCCGTACCCTTTTTCTGAGAGAAGTTCAGAGGGAGACCCGGCCTATCTACACACGCACAGACAGGAAAGGACTTGGTCTGTACTTTAGGAACACTCTGGTGCGGGGTCCTGATTGAACGCTGGACTTACTCGGAGGCTGTCAAGCCCCCGTTACTGGTGACCGCAGAACTCCATGAAGAGCAGGGAGTCTCCTTCCTTCTGCCATCTCTTATGTGAGTAAAGCCTTGGAAGTTCACCCCTATGGCCTCCGGACTCTTTATTCTGCGCTTCTCCGCACTACTCAACACCAGGTCTCCTCTACTACTACCCCCTCCATCCTGCCTCTCTGCCCTGAGGCCTTGCTCCGCCTGTGGGGAGTAGTAACAACGACGGCCGCCATACCACCATGCCTCAGCGAATCAGCCACTCAACCCGGATAAGCCCGTACCATCCTTTTAATTGTGACTGCCCTGGGCACGGAGCGGGTCCGGGCCACGGCTGCACCCCATCTCTCCAACTTAGAACCCGACTCCGAGTCCCCATCTCCCAGGGTAAAAAGGGGCTTTCGAGTAGAGGCGTCACAATTGCACTTTATGACTCTGTCGAGGATTCTGTATGAATCCTGTCTAAAGCTATTTTCACACTTCCATGTAACATGTCCATGTGCTGTCCGTTTTTTTCTCGGAGAGCAAACAGAGTTTTATTGATCCATACACACAACGGTTTTAAACCGGATCAAAATGTTTCCATTCCATGAGACTCTGAGCATGTCCTCTTTTCATCTGTTTTGCGATTCAGGCTTAAAGCCCTTAAAGTATTTAAAATGGATGAAACATAGAAGACAGACTTTGTACTACAGTTTCCCATCCGTGTTTCATACATTTTTACTGATCCATTTTTAAGAGTCAATAGATAAATAAAAGTTCAGTTTTTAAAAACGGATGTAAAAATACAGATACAACACGGATAAAAAACGGTCCATTTCTCATGGATGTAATATTTGCCACAGATGCATGAATGTGGCCTTGAGTCCGTTTTTGGGAATTCAAATGGAACACCTGAAGGAAAAGCCAAAATGTTTATGGCCCCTTACAGTAACTAAGTGGCTATGGAGTACTCCAGATACAGAGTGACAGTGGAGGTGCATACTGAGCCTTATCTGTGTGTTGCAGTGTTACTATCATGCTTTATCTACAGTAAGTTTACAGCAGTACAGTAAAGTGGTCGTTAAATCTTCTGTCCTCTGCTTACTCTGACCAAGTATATACAGCAAAACTGATCAGTGAGCTACAGGGAACAGTTGAAAATTTGCGTTAAGTGAAGAATTTTTTTTATATATTAAGGCACTGAAAAATATTAAAACAAAACTAAAAATTAAAAAATATATATTTAAATCAAATGTCACTTCTGTACAGTAAATGGGTTGTCTCTCCATTAGACACTGTTCTTGTTGGCACAGCATGCCTTATTCTGTGAATCTGAAGGATTAAACCATTTGCCATTCACTTGCTAGAAAAAGTAGGGTCTGAGGGGTAACGTGTCAAGCTTGCCATGTCAGAGTGAGGAGACTTATAGGCCATGCATGCACCTCTTGGAAAATAAATATGCAAATTGTCTCTTCAGAGAGGAAGAGGACTAGAACTCTAGGACCACCTATTGGAAGCACGAAGCTAAAAGTCAAAATCGACCCTTCAACGAGCCTTGCATTATGACTTGGGATAAAAATCAAACCAAAATCTAAATTTGCAGACACGGTGTTTCGTGGTGATTGCCCCTCGTCAATGCAAAGTATGAGATCTGAAAAAAAAGTAGGAAATGCACTAAAAAAGTGTTAGGCAACTTTGTCTCCTGTTGACTGTGCTTCGTTTTTTGGAGCTACATGAATGATGGGATTCACAATGATGTGTGGGATAGCCTGGCAGCAAATAATCAATTTTTCTGCAGCACCACCATAAGGGAATTTCAGCATTGCAAGTTGTCGATTAAAAATCAAAAAGGGGACTAACTCATAGCATATTGTCTAATACAGAGATCTTTCTACACTCAATTTGTCCCTCAAGTAAAAAAAATGCACACATTTCGGAGAATAGTATTTACCAAAGATAAAAAAAAAATGATTTCATTGTAACTGTGTCCAACAAGCCATGAAACGCGTTTCGCTAGAAAATGGGTTGTCTTTTTGATGTGTGATAATAAGAGGCCTGTACGGCACTATGGCCTAGCCAGGCAGTGAACCGGCTAATCTTTCAAACCCACAATTCTATTTTACTTAACTCCCTATGTACCCGAGCAGCCGCTTCCAATGCATACCGCCTGGGATGTCTGTTAGAAGTCTGTTCCAATCCTTGCAAGCACTGCTCATAAATGTTCTAAATAGTTGAAATAACCACATCAAAGTCTCCAACTCTGTAGAACGACTCGTGCCCTAAACTGACCTGCATTGTGCCCCTTGTTGCCGCTGTTCTTGATGTCTGTCCCCGCAGCCCAAGGTATTGGATGGATTTGTAACGAACCTGGTCTCTCTGGACACCATCCCAGAACATCATTAAGGCAAAAGATTAACATCTCAATTTACGTATCTTTCCCGGAACGGCTCATGTAAATAAACAAAGCTCCGCAGAAAAGATTTATGCAAATATTCCAAACAAACAAATAAAATCAAGGTCATGTCAAGGAGACCGAGCGGAATACAAGTTGTATTATAAATCCAGAATAAATGCTTTATTATTCCGCCCGTTATTCATATATTCAGCCTCCTGAATGGTGAGACATGCAAAACTGCATTGTGTTTTTCACACCGATGTCTCCCCCTGCTACATTAGAAATAATGAAGCATTTGCTCTAATAGGCATTTTTACTAATGCACAATGTTATCAGGCAAATATATATCTAAAGGTCCCATTTACGAGAACTAGATGAATTTTCTAAGTTTATAAGTTCAGTTAATTTTCAGGGTCACACGGGCTGAGGTGTTCTGTCGTGACCCATGGCACCAGTGACGTGTTCATCTAGGTTTGTATGTGGTGGTATTTCCTGTAAATGTTTTCCTCTTATGCCACATCTTGCTAAATGGTACAGGAACACCAGATTTATGTGAAGCATTTTATAAAAAAAAAACCTTGATTTTACTAATGAACTGGGAATAGCCAGTACATAACTTGTACATCACATCTTCTGGGTTGAACATAGGCATTGGCTTAGCAGTTACATGTGGCACTAGATATTTTATAAAGTGTCACTGTCCACTAGTTACACTCACTTGTTTTGCTGGTTTCCATATTTCCTGATAATACTGTCCTTTCCTTCTGCTTATAGCCCGCTCTTAGTGTGCAGCCAATGCACCGGTTTGGTTATCTAGACTTCTTTCACTAAATTCCAAGTCAGGCTTACACATAGCCTCTTTCCTTGTCGCCTTTTCTGTGTCAGGGTCCCCACTAAACCATGGCCACCTCTGGACCTCCAGCTCAATACACCAAAGTTGCTTTCACCACTTCTCTCCCAGATCTCTGTCCTGGTTCCAGGTCTTACCAGACATATTCCAGCTTTTGAGCCACGTATCAGTATCGGAGTCAAATTAGAAGCTTGCTATCCTTGTCCCTCCTTATCAAACACTCCCCGCTGTGATCTTCTCTTTGCTTCTCAATTCTCACCTCCCCCTTATAACACACTACTGCAAAAGTACAGACTAACTTTAACCAAGAAATAACTCCCTTCTTATTCCCCAGCAACTCCTCTGACTATCTGGGCTGTCCAGCTGTAACCCTTTCTCTCCCAGCAGTCTATTCTTTCACTGCCCCACACAAGAGGAATTGCAATAACCCATATCAAACAGCATTCAGAAAAATCATCAGAACATATGGACACATTAATATAGCATATCGCAATATCAAAATCACCACAGTAATATCTTCAATGGGTGTCAGACATCTTCTTACTCCTCTACAATGGAATTAATATGCTGTGATATGTACAGATACAGTAAAGCTCAGATTGTTAGATGATACAAAAACTTGGCAACTAATATTAATACCCCAAATGTTTTATCTGTGGTTTGACACTGATAGAATGTAAATTTACTATAGTTTACTGTCCATAATCAATATGGAGATACTAAGGTCATGTACCAAACTAAGGCCACTCTGATCCCTAACATGCAAGTTTCCAGGTTTCTCTGTACACTTCAAGGGTTAAACACCACGAGACATAGCAAAACTACAGGGGAAGTTGCCAAAATGAGGTCCAGTCTTCCAGCTCTTCAGCTTTTGGGAGAAGCTGCACCTCCCTGTCTTTCTGCTCTGTAGCTATTGGATGAAGCTGTTGCTTACAGACTTCTTGCTCTGCTGCTATTGGATGAAGCTGCTTCTCACAGTCTTCCTGCACTGCCGCTATTGGATGAAGCTACTCCTCACTGTCTTCCTGTTCTGCCGCTATTGGATAAAGCTGTTCCTCACAGTCTTCCAGCTCTGCCGCTATTGGATGAAGCGACTCCTCACAGTCTTCCTGCTATGCTGCTATTGGATGAAACAGCTCCTCACAGTCTTCCTGCTCTGCCGCTATTGGATGAAGCAGCTCCCCACAGTCTTCCTGCTATGAAGCTATTGGATGAAACAGCTCCTCACAGTCTTCCTGCTATGCAGCTATTGGATGAAACAGCCCCTCACAGTCTTCCTGCTCTGACGCTATTGGATGAAGCAGCTCCTCACAGTCTTCCTGCTATGCAGCTATTGGATGAAACAACTCCTCAGTCTTCCTGCTCTGCCGCTATTGGATGAAGTAGCTCCTCACAGTCTTCCTGCTATGCAGCTATTGGATGAAACAACTCCTCAGTCTTCCTGCTATGCAGCTATTGGATGAAGCGACTCCTCACAGTCTTCCTGCTATGCAGCTATTGGATGAAACAGCTCCTCACAGTCTTCCTGCTCTGACGCTATTGGATGAAGCAGCTCCTCACAGTCTTCCTGCTATGCAGCTATTGGATGAAACAACTCCTCAGTCTTCCTGCTATGCAGCTATTGGATGAAACAGCTCCTCACAGTCTTCTTGCTTCGCTGCTATTGGAAGAAGCTGCTCCTCACAGTCTTCCTGCTATGCAGTTACTGGGAGAAGCAGCACCTCAAAGTCTTTCTGCTCTGCTGCTAATGGATGAAGCTGCACCTCACACTCTTTTGCTCTGCAGCTATTGGGTGAGGCTTCTCCATACAATCTTTCTGCTCCGCCCAGAATTTGTGTTCACATCCTGCATGCATGCTGTACATTGGTAGTCTACAACCAGATGGTTTGGATCTCCACCCCAAGCTGTGTGACCTACCGTAGGATCCCCAAATTGTGCTGCATTAAGACCTACAGTATTGTAGACATATCCTTACATTTTGATGGAATATTTCAAGTAATACCAGGTTTTAGAACATTCACACATAATACTAATATAGTACTGAGATCTGCTAAAAGGAGTAGAAACATCTTAGTATTACCAATATCAATGGAATGCATACAATATATACTGTACAACTGTCTAGGAACCCAGGAGAAAAGTGGGCCCACTGCCACTGTAAAAGCTGCTAAATATACAGGCCCGAAAATATATGACTTTGCCTGTATGGGCCAGAGTTAATCAATTTCATGGCTTACGGTGGATTGCTAACAAGACATAAGAGGAGGGCTCTATAATAAGTTACTGGAGAGCAGGGGGCAGGGTCGCCAACTTGACATTTTATGTTTTCTGGACAGCTTATCAAAAAATCACGGACAGACAATATTTTTTACGAACACATTGAAAAATATCAAACATGAAAAAGTCAAAGCTACAGGGGCCCAAAATAGTGGCTAACATACAAAGAAACCTCTAAAAGAATGATTTTATTAGATATATGTTTAAAAATTCAGGACAAAAAATGACAAAGACAAAGGCAAGATAATTTTAGAAAAATTTAAAAAAATATATCACTAGGCAATGGGATTGCACTAAATAACCCTAGATTATATCCTGGGTATATGTAACTGTCTTTCCGGGAGGATGACACCCTACTGATAATCAACAATGGCGCGCCCGCTTCTCAGCGGCCATCCCTATGGTTGCCCTAAATGCCCCTCTCTGTCACAGATAATAATGTGGAAACTTTTCCCTGCATAAGTCATCCGCCTCTTCAACTCTTGACGCAGCTGCTCCGCTCATCCCCCCTGCCAGGGAGCTTCAGTCAGGTAGACTTGTAGTTCTAATGATGACTCACGCAGGGAAAAGAGAGACTTCCTGGTTCTACATTGAGCTTAGAAGGATTCAGCTGGTCTGTTTTTAATCACGTGATGTCATAGACCTAATGGAAAAGAGAAGAATTGGGTATAAGGGAAAAATGAGCAATTGTACAGTGCTGTATAATAGGATGACGGCGATATATTAAGAGGATAAAAACTTTGATGGGAGTGTTTCTTTAAGAGGATGAAAAAATGTAAAAAAAAATGTTTCAATGATCTAGTTACTTTATAATTCTTTCTTCACAAAGTTATTTTCTTATTATTTGCATGAATATATTACAAACAATTTTTGTGACAATTTTTTCAACAAGTGCATTTTTTAATTCAAATAAACCTAAAAAAGCACTAAAGTGTCATATTTTCCCATGGACTCACAGCTAGGAAAAAAAAAATAGAAAACTGTCAGAAAAAAGTCTGAAAAGAGAGGGCAACTTTGCAAAAAAATGTTTGTGAAACCACCCATAGTGAGAAATTTCTATAAAATAAGGATCTGGTCTTGGTTGGTCAAGTCTACATTGCTTGCATGGACCGTCACCGCTATGTTCCTTTTAAAGGGAACACCTATAGATATCTTGTATGAAAGAAACTCAAGGAAAGATTCAGCCACACCAACACTTGTAAATCTGCCTGTAGCATAACATATAATTACTAGCTGGCACTGCTCCTGAGTACTGGGCTTTGATTACCCCACTGCTGAGAACATACCGTTTCCTCGCTGGCTGATTACCATGGAGGATTTTGATTTAACTTGTTAAACATCTTCATAAGTATAGCAATCAACCCAACGAGTGAGCCTATGGCGAAGGGAAATGTACGAAGCACCTAGCATGGAATGAATGATGTATAGATCCTAGGTTGTACTTAAAGGGGGCATCCAAAACTATTTTATTTTTTTTCACAATGGGCTAAAAAGCTAACAGGCAGGTAGTTGCCAACTACCGGCATTTTCTATCCAGCGCCAGCACACTCTTTGACGATGTCCCTCAAGACTCTGTCCTGGGACCCTACTTTCACCCTTGTGTCAACAAAAACATTTCAGCATGTCCTCATCATCTCCTGCCTAGATTACTGCAACATCCTTCTCAGTGGACTCCCATCTAGCACTATTGCTTCCCTACAATCCACCCTTAAAGGGTTATCCAGGACTATTTAATACCTGCCTGTTCTTCACGGCGCCGGCTCAGAGCAGTCACCGACTGCTCCTGCCGGCAATTCAGCTGCTCCACGTCAACAGAGCAGCTCTTCCACTTCCGGGCTGCTCAGCCGATGGGGCACCACTGCCGACGTCATGCTGATTGACAGCTGGCTCCCCGCAGTTAGTTAGCAGGGAGCCAGCTATCAATCAGCATGATGTCAGCAGTCACGCCCATCAACAGAGCATAGCGGAAGACAAGCCACCACTCTGTCAGCGGTCTTTGACCATTTTGTGCCAGTAGAGATTGGCGCTGGGCATATAAAGCAGATAATTAGCAACTTCCTTCCTGTTAGTTCTTAGGCCCATAGTAAATAAAATTGTATAAAATAAAAAAATAGTCCCGGATATGCATATAAATTATAGATTTATGTTTTTACCAGTTACATTAAGGTGAAATAGAATTATATTAAAATCGGTTTTACCAAATTTACATTATTTTATTGCTATGGACTGCCTTCCATGATTAAGTAGTCCTGCATTGTAAGCCTATGTACACACAATGTCTATAAACCGAAGGTGGACCCGCCAGAGTTTTCTATCACCAAGCCGCTGCAGGACAAAACCAACAGCTTTTTCCCTGAAGCGGTCCTGCCGGTGGTGCTGCGGTTATTTTCGCGCAAAGCGCCACCAGCATCCGTTTTCTATATCTTCTATAATGGAGAGTAGACATCTTCCAAACAAAGCCTCTCAAAGAAAGAGTATGTCACTTCTTCTAGTCACTCCAAGATTTCTGAACCGTGGAGCTATTAAAAGAAATGACACAAGAGGGAACATGTGCACACAATGTCCTTTTTACATTACTGTGCATTATGCCCATTTTTTGCGGTGGTTTTGACTCGCCCCCTGGGCCGTGGGGCACTCGGATCCGGGCAATAGGGAAACGGTGGGAGTAGTAGTAACAACCCGGTTCCGTGGCTCAGGGTGGTCAGGCCAGTGGTAGTCCGTTATGCGCTGATGATTATGTCCGACTACGCCACCTGTGGATTGCGGTTATTAGGAACCTCCGCTGCATGCAGACCGCTAGGGCTGATGAGGTGTGCAGCTGTAGCACCCCGAGGGCTCGGCTGCTACAGGGGTATTGCACCTCCAACCAGAGGTGTGATATTCCACTCCCGGGTAAGGATGGAGTGTGGACCAGGACTCGTTAGGCTGCATGCACCACACACACCCCATTTCCGAGGGACACGTCAACGGTGCTCCCACGAGACAGGAGTGCAGGCACGACAGCATCTGTCCCTGGCTGGAGTGGGGAGGGGGAGGAAAACCCAGTGGTGTAGGAGCAGATAGGGGTGGGTCTCTGGGCATAGGTAGGAGTCCATTGGTTGCTAGTCACCTGGGCTCGGGTGCTAGAAGGAGGTATATAAGGTGGACACTATCTTAGGACAGGGTCCAGTTCAGTGCAGTCTGTGAGGAGAGCAGACAGGGAGCAGCAGCTCAGGCTGGGTGCTGCTCCAGAGGCAGGCCTAGAGAAGAGGCCGGAGCCTGAGAGGAGAAGGAGAAGTAGGAACTGGAACTGGAACAGAAAGGAGATAAGGAACAGCACATTAAGAGAGGTCCAGAGACACGAAGGAAGAAGGAACCCCATAGGCCCAGGAGATTGCGGGTGAAGGGTTGGCAGAGCAGGGTACCGGAACCCAAATTGGTGGAGGCAACAGATTCCTCAGCCAAAGACCAGAGGTCGTGACCACATCTTGGAGCGACCCCTCACTACATCCACCAGGAAAGCATACCACATAGGGTCAGGGAAACCGGAGATAGGTTTCGCCAAGAGAAGGCCCGAGGGAGCTGGACAAAGGTGGGTCACTGGTGAGGACGGCCAGAGAAGGGAAGAGAAGGGAGCCCTGAGCCACGCTCTGGAATTGCCTGGGAGTTGGTCGAGCCCCTTGCCTGCTGGATGCAGCACGGCTTGGGCAGTCATCGCCTGCAGGATTGACACGAATAACAACTGTGAGTAAAGCATTGGAAACTGCAACCCCACGTCTCTGTGTTTCATCGCCGCACCAGCACCATCAGTATTGGGACGCTCACACCATCACTCCCATCATCTCCACACTAACTGCCCTGAGGCTATACTCCTCCCGTGGGGAGTCATCCCATTCTAAGCTGCACACATAATACCAGCCTCAGCGGTCTGCCCTGCAGCGGCGGTCCCCATTGACCGCAATCCACGGATGGCGTAGTCGGACATTTGTCACGTTACTAAGACTGCCACTGGTTTGACCGCCCTGGGCACGGACCGGGTTACAGCCACGGAGGACTACAACCCCCAGCGATCCGGCTCCGGGTATCCCCTGCACAGCACAGGCCCAGGGGGCGCTTCAACTTTTGGCGTAGTCGGCAGGATCTTTACCAACCCGCCACAAACGGGTATTGCGTGCCTGAAAAGAGACTGTTTTATTGTGTTAAAGATGGCGCCCGCCCCAGAAGAACAAGCGCCATAATGTGCGCGCCAAAAGACAACAGGAAGCCACCTCCCATCGTGGGCCAGGTCCCAGAATGGCGCCAAAGAAGGAGCCCGCCCCCACCAGCCATGAATGCGGCAGTGGAGATGTCCATCAACGTGGGGGGGCTGCCCCTAAAGGTGATTGTCAGCAGATGCCCCCAAGACCACCCCCCATGGGGGCGGATAGGAAAGAAAACTGTGGGGCCGGGTGCGGCCTGGATCAGTCTGGACCTGCTGCACCCGGAGATGGAGGGAGCAGCGAACCCCACTAGCACCCTGGCCCGCAGCCTGCTGCAAGCTGAGCCACCCTGCAGCCTGGCAGAGTTGTTGGCCCAGCTGCCTAGAGACCCGGACTGCGCACGATCTGCGCTAGAGGACCTAAACCAGAGGATGGTCCGGGCGCAGCGAGATATGTTTTCCGGGTGGAAGGAGGAGTTGGCCTGGCAGCATGTAACCGGCCAGCTGGGGACCCCGCAAGGACCGAGCAGCGCGCCTGCCGCTGAGCGCGGTGAAGAAGGACCGGCGGTGGCAGACGACGCCACGGAGGAAGCCACGGAGGCCGAGGCAGGTAACAGGGACGTAATCGCCCCAAGCCCTGAGATCACCAGCCTGTCCCCACCCTCCGTTGCGGGACCCGAAGCCCCGAGGACCGTACCTGACACCACGCCTCCACCGCCGCCAGCTAGGCCTCAGACTGGAAGCATCGCTGACACGCCCCACCCCGCGCTGTGCCCTCTGAACCCGGGCACCGTAAAGCAGGAGACGTCACAGGCCGGGACGCAGGGCCTAGTACACCTGGGCGCCGCAGCCTCACCAGCGCCCCCTACCTTGACTACGCCACTCCCGGGCACGACCAGTAGACGACCACCGGCCTGGTCGCAAGGCCTGATCTCCCCAGGCGCCTCCCAACCGCGTGCGCCCCCGTTCTCGAAACCACCACCCCTGGGCACGGACCTGTATGCTCAATTGGCAGGTCCGGAGGAGGAGCGGGCACGGCATCGGAAGAGGGAGCAGCTGCAGGCCCGAAGCGCGGAGGAGAAGACGCGCACCCGCCGGAACCCCCATGCAGCACGCGGTCCTAAAACACCTGGGACCGTGGTGAAGTTCCACCTGAAGAAGGGGTGTGGGTTCATTCGGGACTCTGCCACCGCCACAGACATCCATGTTGACAGGAGGGATGTGGAGGGTCACCTGCCAGAGGGCCATCCGGAACGGAATCTGTTTCCAGGAGACTTGGTGTCCTTCACCCGACACCGAGGCCTAAAGGGATGGTATGCCCTTCATGTCCAGAGGATAAGAGGCGGAACGGTACCACTCGGACCCCGAGTACCAAGAGGACCCGGACGGGTCTGAAGATTACGAAGAAGGAGCATCAGGAGGACACCGTTACCAGTGAATGGTAAAGTGGAACTGTACATAGTTACCCGTAAGGGTATAGAAACTGTTGCTGAGTGGAGTGTGGTCCCCGTTGGGACTAGTGTGGAACTGTTAAAGGGACTGTTACCTGTGTGCCCCTAATCCCTAACCAGGCTGAGGACTGTGAGCAGCCATTCCCCTATCCCCACTGGCCGAGGACTGAGAGCGGCCAATCCTTTGTAAATAGTTGCGCTTCTTAAAGCGCCCCCTACTGGTTTTATAAAAAGACTGTAACGTCTACCTCGGGACCGAGAGTCCCTCCAGTTTACAAGTTTACTGAAGTTTTTGCACTTAAAAACAAGATCGAGCACCTGGTCACAAGTTGCACCGCGGCCAGGATTCAAGAATGAGTTTTGAGAATGTTTTCCTTGCGAGTGTTTTATAATGAAAAAGTTTTATATGCTGCTAGAGTAATAATGCAAATGTTTTATGTGATGTTTTATGTGATAAAAGAGTACCAGTAACGTTAAAAAGAGAAAAGTGCCTCCCATAAAGGGATGGGTTAATAGTTATTGTCTTATATGCGAATGCATTCTAAAATTTTGTATGTTTAAATTGTTTTGCTCTTTTCCAGCCCGAGGACGTGCTGTGATTTACCAGGGGGGAATGTAGCACCCTGAGGGCTCGGCTGCTACAAGGGTATTGCACCTCAAACCAGAGGTGTGATATTCCACTCCCGGGTAAGGATGGAGTGTGGACCAGGACTCGTTAGGCTGCATGCACCACACACACCCCATTTCCGAGGGACAGGTCAACGGTGCTCCTACGAGACAGGAGTGCAGGCACGACAGCATCTGTCCCTGGCTGGAGTGGGGAGGGGTAGGAAAACCCAATGGTGTAGGAGCAGATAGGGGTGGGTCTCTGGGCATAGGTAGGAGCCCATTGGTTGCTAGTCACGTGGGCTCAGGTGTTAGAAGGAGGTATATAAGGTGGGCACCATCTTAGGACAGGGTCCAGTTCAGTGCAGTCTGTGAGGAGAGCAGACAGGGAGCAGCAGCTCAGGCTGGGTGCTGCTCCAGAGGCAGGCCTAGAGAAGAGGCCGGAGCCTGAGAGGAGAAGGAGAAGTAGGAACTGGAACTGGAACAGAAAGGAGATAAGGAACAGCACATTAAGAGAGGTCCAGAGACACGAAGGAAGAAGGAACCCCATAGGCCCAGGAGATTGCGGGTGAAGGGTTGGCAGAGCAGGGTACCGGAACCCAAATTGGTGGAGGCAACAGATTCCTCAGCCAAAGACCGGAGGTCGTGACCACATCTTGGTGCGACCCCTCACTACATCCACCAGGAAAGCATACCACATAGGGTCAGGGAAACCGGAGATAGGTTTCGCCAAGAGAAGGCCCGAGGGAGCTGGACAAAGGTGGGTCACTGGTGAGGACGGCCAGAGAAGGGAAGAGAAGGAAGCCCTGTGCCACGCACTGGAATTGCCTGGGAGTTGGTCGAGCCCCTTGCCTGGTGGACGCAGCACGGCTTGGGCAGTCATCGCCTGCAGGATTGACACGAATAACAACTGTGAGTAAAGCATTGGAAACTGCAACCCCACGTCTCTGTGTTTCATCGCCGCACCAGCACCATCAGTATTGGGACGCTCACACCATCACTCCCATCATCTCCACACTAACTGCCCTGAGGCTATACTCCTCCCGTGGGGAGTCATCCCATTGTAAGCTGCACACATAATGCCAGCCTCAGCGGTCTGCCCTGCAGCGGCGGTCCCCATTCACCGCAATCCACGGATGGCGTAGTCGGACATTTGTCACGTTACTAAGACTGCCACTGGTTTGACCGCCCTGGGCACGACCGGGTCACAGCCACGGAGGACTACAACCCCCAGCGATCCGGCTCCGGGTATCCCCTGCACAGTACAGGCCCAGGGGGCGCATCACAGCTAGGGTAGTGTGACTCCCCATGGGAAGAGTGCGGCCCTAGGGCAGTATAATGGATGGTGGAAGTGATGGTGGTGAGAGTCCCAGTACCGGTAGTGCTGGAGGCGCGAAGGAGCACACAGAGAACAGGTTGCAGTCCAGGGTCTTTACTAAAACAGGTAAACTGACCCATAAACAGTCCCGGCTAGGAGGGGACCTGGATGTCTGAGAGCAATGTGGAAATTGGCCCTGGTCAGGGTGAGGGTGTAGGCCTACCGTGCTTTCTGCGCTCCTTCTGGCTATCTCCTCCTTATAGGGTAACAGCCCATGTTTCCGAGCTCTCCGTGTATTCTCGCCTGTATGGCCTGCGACGTGGGTTCCTTTCTGCTCCCAGCCTGGTACGGCTGTGCTGGTCCCTTCTGTTGTGGCAGAGCCTCCAGGCTTCTTGGGCCAAGGAATATACAGTCCCCTGCAGACTGGTTATCTGCTGTAGGATGTGGAATCCTCCCAGCCTCAGACACCAAAGTCTGGTAAATTAAGTCCTTTATCTGCCAAGACAGGCTCACTTCGCCTCTTGTCTCTGGCTTGTGGCTCTCCTCCTGCCACACTTCCTCTTAGGTGCAATACAACTTTCTGTCCCTGCTCTGCTCCGGGACACGTCTCAGTACTGAGACAGGTCATCCAGTTCTCTCTAACCCTGCCCCCAGCACCAGCTTTTATAGGGGCAGCCTGCTCCCCCTACTGGCCTGAGACAGGAGGTACTGCATGCTAATGTTCCCCTGACTAGAGAACCTCCCCCTTGCTCTCGGACACAGCTTTATTACATTTTGTGGCATCCAGGCCAGGGTGACACAGTTTCGTTGCACTTTTTCAGGTGGATTCTGGGCAGGCTTACTGCACTTTTGCAAAAAGATGACAACTGTAAAAAACATATATTGCAAAGTCAAAAAAATCAACCAATTAGAAGCAAACACTAGTGTTAGGTGCTCCAAAGTCACCTCCGAATGGAGTTGCCTTCTGCTGGACCTTTGAGTCTTCTTCTATAAGCTGGGTCCATATGAGGATCCACTTGTACTTAAAGGGGTTATGAGATTGAACTATCCTCAGATCACTGAAGATCCGACACACGGTACGCTCAGTCACAGATCAACCATTATTAGCTTTGGAAATGGCTGGATGTAAATGTGGTGCCCCTGAGGGTTCGGTCGCCACAAGGGGGGATACTGCAGCCTGTCAGCAGGTGTAGTGTCTCCTCACCCAGGTAAGGAAGCTGCACTGGTCAGGACCCTGAATCTACATTCGACACTACACACTCCTGACCTATGGGAGGCAAGTATGCACCATAGTGCTGCCTCAGCAGGATCACAAGTGGGGGGAACCAAAAGTGAGGGGAACCATGTAGTGGGTGAAGGGTGGAACACAGTTTTAGTTTACACACATAATTTGATATATAATAGCCAGCCATCTTGAGCACAATGTTCTTTGATTGTGGTCTTTACGGCTGGCAGCGGCCTTGTGTAGGAGCCTGCAGTGTGCTGAAGATGCACGGTCCTCGTGCTCTGACCTTGACACGAGGAGCGGGAAAGAGTTAACAGAGTCTCTACCCCGGTCAAGTTCCCTTGCTTAAGAAGGTCGGGAGCTATAGTGACAGCTCCACAAGCAAAAGGATCCCTGGGAGCACGGACGGAGCGGCGTACGCCACCTGTACTCTCTATTCTGGCCTAGCCAGAGGGACTCCTGCTGCAAGAGGGGTACCGGCCCCCGATATCTGACTTTGCCACTTCAAGTCTCTGTCAGAGAAGCCCGGTAGGCTAAGTGGATCCCGTCGGGTGATGGGCGGAACGGAATTGCCGCCTTACCCTATATCTGTGCATAGTCCAGAGGGAGACCCAGCCTTTCCACGTACACGGACAGGAGAGATCGAAAGGGACAGTTTGGGAACACTCAGAGGGTCCTGATCGAAGTGCCTGAATACCCTGGGTGCGCTGAGCCCTCGTCTCTGGTGATCGCAGTAATCTGTGAGGAGCAGGGAGAAGCCTTGCTGCTGCTTACAGTAACGTGAGTAAAAGACCTGGAAGACTACCCCTAAGGCCTCCGGACTCTTTATTTCTGCACCGCACCACACGGCACCAGAGTATTCCTATAACTACTCCTTCCATCCTCCTGTTCCCCTGCCCTGAGGCCCTGCTCCACCTGTGGGGAGTCATAACATCTCAAGCTGCCATAACATCCAGCCTCAGAGGACTGCTAGCAGCGCTGGTGGCGCATCACCAGACACCGCAGGTGGCGTAGTCTCAATTCCACCACTCGTCCTCACCAACACCGATAGCCCATTATTTTTAATGTGACGGCCCTGGGCACGGAACGGGTCCAGGCCACGGCTACATCCCCTCGACATCTGACCCGGCTCCGAGTACCCCCATCTTCCCAGGGCAGGGCTGCGAGGTGTCACATCACCTGGCGTAGTCGGCAGGATTGCGTGCCCGCAGCAACGGAAGAAGATTGCCCATTGCTATCGGGTACAGCGCGCCTTTCTAAACAGACTGTCGCTTTTTCACTTAAAATGGCGCCTGCCCAAGAAGAACGGACGCCATAATGTGCAGAAAGGACAGCGTCTTAGCACCTCCTATCGTGGGCCTGGCTCCCCAATGGCGCCAAAAGTGCAGACCACCCCCTCCAGCAGAGACACTCTGCGCAGGGATGTCCATCAAAACAGATGGGATTTCCCTGGGGGGGTCCGTCAGCCAGCCGCCCTGGAGCCGCCCCAAAAAGAGGTGGAGAAGAGGAAAACAACAAGGTGCAGTCATTACAGTCCCAGCATCGCCACCACTGGAAGCAGTCATGGACGCCGCGGAGGGAACTCAGCAAGAGCCTTCTGCGGCTGGGCAGGCTGCCTGCACCGGTGGAGACAGAGCCAGTTTGTATCCACACTCGGGAGTTCCCCTAATACCCAGCTATGGACCGGGCAATCTGGCCCGGAGGTGCATGGAGGCGGCTGCGCGGCAGCAGGAGGAGCAACTGCGGGAGAGTGAAACCCTCCGCCAAGGAGCAGCAGACCAGGAAGAGGAGGCTTCGGGGGGAGCCTGCGACCCAGAGCTGGGTGAGTTAGAAATCTCTACCCCGGCCACTGAGCAAACCGTGCCCCTCCTGGACTTGTGGTCCAAGTACCTGCTGCCCGGCGCAGTGACCTGGGAGCAAGCCCTGGCTCCGGAGCTCCAAACCGCCGCCATGTCTGGAGGCCTCCGTGGTCTCCCACCTCCTGTACCGGAAGACCCCGGGCCTGCCTGGGCATCCACGGGCCCCAACCCGGAAAGGCCCGCGGACTCGGGCCTGCTGCAGCGCCCCCTAATGCTGCTTCCGGGCCCCACGGTTACCTGTCCGGCGGCAGAAGAGTTGGCCTGGGACAACCAGGGGGGCAACCTAAAAGGCTCCCCCCGGGAGACCCGGGCTGAAGAGAGGAGAGGGAAGCAGTGCCTCCAACAGATCCTCCAACTCGACCGTGGGAGCAACAACGGGAGGTTCGATGTGAGCAGCTCCGAGTTCAGGCCAAAGCTGCTAAGTCCAAAGCCCGCCAAAGGGAGGCGTCCCACCCGAGCCCCCATGAAGAAGGGCAGGTGGTCCGCTTCCACCTGGAGGCGGGATGGGGCTTCATCAGGAGTCCCAGGCTGGAGCAGGATGTCTTCCTCAATCGTCACGACGTCGAGCCTCAGCTCAAAAAGGGACACCCTGGCCGGAACCTCACCCCGGGCGATATAGTGTCCTTCACCAGCCACAGTGGGGTGCGGGGGTGGTACGCCTTGGATATCCACAAAGTCTCCAGAAGTGATGCCCCGGCGCACCCACCTGTGGAGGGCCGGTCAGCCTCTGTCAGGAGGAATGAGCCCTTTCCCCGGCGGGAATATATGGACTAGGCAGCCCCCGGCTGCTGTTATTGTTGAAGTTAAGTTGTTTTACATTCTGAGTTGGTTTTCTACCCATTTCTAGAGACATTAGTCCCTGCGGACAATGGCAGCAGACAAACTTTCTTGTATATAGCTATGCATCTATTTAGGTGCTTCTTATTGGTTTTATGCAAAGCCGTGTCTTTTCTTCTACCTCAGACCTCAGAAGAAAAACCTGTCTGGAGTGGCTCTCCTGGAGGTCCAACTAGGGATCTTCATGCCCTGCAGCCACCCCAGGGCCTACGTTGGGGGTTTGGGACAGGTCCCTCGTGCTTCTGAACTGCCTTTTAGTCCTTGCACTTTAACCTGTCTGTCTGTGCATAAATGTCTCTGAATGATTATTGTACTATTTAAAAGTTTGCAACGTTACAAGAAAATGAGCCTCCCATAATGGGAAGATTGTTTTGGCTGTTGCAAAAATGTTATAAAAGGTCTGTACCTGGCTTTACTCTCTTTGCAGCCCGCGGACGTGCTGTGTTTTACCAGGGGGGAATGTGGCGCCCCCGAGGGTTCGGTCGCCACAAGGGGGGATACTGCAGTCTGTCAGCAGGTGTAGTGTCTCCTCACCCAGGTAAGGAAGGTGCACTGGTCAGGACCCTGAATCTACATTCAACACTACACACTCCTGACCTATGGGAGGCAAGTATGTGTGGTGCCCCTGAGAGTTCGACCGCCACAGGAATGCTGCACTTCTTTAATAGAGTGTGGTGTTCCTCCTCTGAGGTAAGCCTAGTGTGATGGTAGTGACCTAGCCCTTTTGCATCCAACACCACATTCCACCAGAGGGAGCTAGTATGCACTAGTGCTGCTCCCCTGGTTACAGGGATACTGGGGAACACAAAGTGGTAGGAACCAGTTAGTGGGTGTGGGTGGAGGAACACTAGTTAGTTACACTTCTAATTTCATATTTAATAGAATGCCATCTTTGGTCTTGGTTCTTCGTTGGTCTGTTCTCTGGTCTTTGGTCTGTCAAGTGGTCGTACTGTGCTGTCAAAATACTGTGTGTAATGTGACTTCCCTCCGGGAGCGCAGATCCTGTGTGGGCATGCACCAGCATGGGACACAGCCCTCGTACCCCGATCTATGGGACGAGAGGTAGGTTGCAGACAAGGAATGTCTCAACCCGGCCGAGGACCAGGATCAAGAAGGCCCGGGAGCTTTAGAGTGTGGCTCCCTAGCAAATGGGTCCCGGGGAGGATGCAGACGGAGCGGAGCACGCCACCTGTCCTCGCCTACCTGATCTATTCAGAGGGATTCCGGCTGCGAGAGGGGTACCGGCCCCCGACACCCGACCTCGCACTCTATGTCCAAGACGGGAAAGCCCGGTTAGGCCCTGAGGATCCCGCCGGGCTTCGGATGGGGAGGAATTGCCACCCGAGCCCTACACCTGAGAGGAGCTCAGAGGGAGACCCGGCCTATCTACACACGCACAGACGGGAAAGGGTAAAGTCTGTAGTGCAGGAACACTCTGGTGTAGGGATGCTACCTCACACTGGACTTCCTCGGAGGTAGTCGGACCCCCGTTCCTGGTGGCCGCAGGACTCCGCGAGGAGCAGGGAGAAGCCTTGTGCTGCTTGAGAGAGAACTGTGAGTAAAGCCTTGGAAGTTCATCCCTTTGGCCTCCGGACTGTTCATTACGCACCATACCACGCAACGCGGTGCCCTTACTCCCCGCACTACTAACCCTCCTCTATCCTGCCTTGCCTGCCCTGAGGCCGCGCTCCGCCTGTGGGGAACAGCGAGAACTCTAGCCGCCATGACACCGGGCCTCAGTGGACTGTAGCGGCGCGGGTGGCGCATCACCAGACAACACAGGTGGCGTAGTCGACAATTACCACTCAACCGGGAAAGCTCTAACACCATTTTTAATGTGACGGCCCTGGGCACGGAACGGGTCCAGGCCACGGCTGCAACCCCTCAACATCTGACCCGGCTCCGAGTATCCCCCATCTTCCCAGGGCAGGGCTTGCGAGCGTCACATATGCACCATAGTGCTGCCTCAGCAGGATCACAAGTGGGGGGAACCAAAAGTTAGGGGAACCATGTAGTGGGTGAAGGGTGGAACACAGTTTTAGTTTACACACATAATTTGATATATAATAGCCAGCCATCTTGAGCACAATGTTCTTTGATTGTGGTCTTTACGGCTGGCAGCGGCCATGTGTAGGAGCCTGCAGTGTGCTGAAGATGCACAGTCCTCGTGCTCTGACCTTGACACGAGGAGCGGGAAAGAGTTAACAGAGTCTCTACCCCGGTCAAGTTCCCTTGCTTAAGAAGGTCGGGAGCTATAGTGACAGCTCCACAAGCAAAAGGATCCCAGGGAGCACGGACGGAGCGGCATACACCACCTGTACTCTCTATTCTGGCCTAGCCAGAGGGACTCCTGCTGCAAGAGGGGTACCGGCCCCCGATATCTGACTTTGCCACTTCACGTCTCTGTCAGAGAAGCCCGGTAGGCTAAGTGGATCCCGTCGGGTGACGGGCGGAACGGAATTGCCGCCTTACCCTATATCTGTGCATAGTCCAGAGGGAGACCCAGCCTTTCCACGTACACGGACACGAGAGATCGAAAGGGACAGTTTGGGAACACTCAGAGGGTCCTGATCGAAGTGCCTGAATACCCTGGGTGCGCTGAGCCCTCGTCTCTGGTGATCGCAGTAATCCGTGAGGAGCAGGGAGAAGCCTTGCTGCTGCTTACAGTAACGAGAGTAAAAGACCTGGAAGACTACCCCTAAGGCCTCCGGACTCTTTATTTCTGCACTGCACCACACGGCACCAGAGTATTCCTATAACTACTCCTTCCATCCTCCTGCTCCCCTGCCCTGAGGCCCTGCTCCGCCTGGCCACGGCTACATCCCCTCGACATCTGACCCGGCTCCGAGTACCCCCACCTTCCCAGGGCAGGGCTGCGAGGCGTCACATAAACATTGAGCAGAGTTAAGCTTCACAGCTTCATGCAATGTGTAGCAGCCATGGTTGAGTACTGCTGATCATCTCCTATTCTTTTGAAAAGTAGCTCATCTGCAGTACTTAGCAGCGGACGCTCTGTTCAAAGTTTACATCAAGTCACCGCCGTAAAACACAGCTGATTGGTCAGCAAGCCAAGTGTTTGACCACCACCATCGTGGAATTGATGAACTATTCCATATGCAGGTCATCAATATCTTATACCTAGATAATCCCTTTGAGTGAACCAATTCATCCTTGCCTTTCGAGTTCCCATCCAGCCTCCCTAAATTCCTATATGGCAAATCTGCCCAGTCAGTGAATATCACAGAGATCAGGTAGATGGATTACTGCTCCATTCACACCATGAACCTTCCTCAAGGTAGCATAGTTACCAGTAATGCTCCCTGTGTGACCACACCAATCGTACACCCCTAAGGCATACATGCCAACGTTTATAACTTGTTGACCACAAGAATTGAAGAAACACAGCCATTTTTAGGTCACTCCCAATTCCTGTCCCCCCAAAATATTCATCTGGACACCAAGGCAGGAGGTTTCTGTGGCATCGGGGAGACTTGTCAACTCATGTGGGAGGTAGAAAGATCAATAAATTGATTGATAGGTATTTCACCTATCCACCATTTTTCTGGAAGCCTCCAAGATGTGCCAGGAGATTTAGCAAGTACTCGGAACAAAACGTCGCCATCACAATGGGTCAATAAACCTGCATTTTTTGGATCTTGGAGTACTGCCTCTATTTAGATAGATAGATAGATAGATAGATAGATAGATAGATAGATAGATAGATAGATAGATAGATAGATAGATAGATAGATAGAATGAATACAGGGTTGGACTGGCCCCCCAGAGAACTGGAGAATCCTCCGGTGGGCCCTGGCTTCTCCTTCAGGGGAGTTCATAGTGCAAAAATTGCAGCTGGTATGGGGCTCTTGAGTGAGGGAGAAAGATGGGCCCTCAGAATCAAATCCTCTGGTTGGCCCAATGTTCTTCAGTCTGACACTGGATAGATAGATTAGATAGATAGATAGATAGATAGATAGATAGATAGATAGATATAGATAGATATAGATAGATATTTTGTTTTATCTACTTTTTTTTTGAGTATTTTACATCAAGTTACTGTACATTGCCCAAAAAAAAAAAAGTGGAGAAGCAAAACGGCATTAAAAAAAAAACATTTAACACCACATAAAAGTAGAAGAACTACCTGCTTTGACATTCCGTTAGTGTTTTTGCGCAGTGAACACCCAGGGGCCTTAGCATTAAAACTCTGTTGCTTGTGATAAGGTCATGGACCGGGAGATAGCTCAGTGTACAAGCTGAATAGAAAAACATAAATAATTTTACCCAAAGGTAAAATACATAAACCTCAAGCAAAGTGCTGGACGTGGCGGCACACCTGAGAGGTGGATGGCACTGAGGTTTGACACGTCGTTAGAGCAGCGAGATGATTACTGAGCTTCTCCGCTGCCACCCTTTGACCCCACATCTGAGATTGCTAAAAAGTTATATGGTCACTGATTACTGATGGAAAAGTTTGTAAGGCTTAAAAGCCGCTTCAGAAACTCATACATAATGGTCTCAACCAAGACTAAGGAAGGCACCAAAGAGCATGTTCCTTCTGTAAAGGACTTTCAAGGTCATTACTGTACACGGAGCACAACTTCCAGGGGGTCACAGCGGCACAGCAGACAGTTGATTTCTTTTGTCTGCCTCAGATAATGCTAAGAAATGTTTTTGTGAGATGTTTTATCCAGATGTAACTATTGAATGGAGTATGTAATGTACGAGCGCAGATGGATTTATGACTGCATATGGTGAATGACATGATAATGTACAAGATAAAAAATTATATATATTTATGTCCCTTTTAGATTATATTCAGAAGAGATACACAAGAAAGTTTTCATCTAGATTTTCTGATGTTTATTACAGACCTGTCATTTTAGATGAGATTTTATGAATTCTCATCTATACATTGCAAAAAAAAAAAATCATCAGAGCAAATTACCTGGTACTGTGGATTTGATGCTCTTAAAGGGGTTGTCCAGCCTTAGGCTACAAAGCTGCAGTCATATAGAGTGACTGCAGACTTATGAATCCTCACAGCATGCACAGTGCACGCTGTAAGGATTTTCTGGTGCCAGTGTCAGGATTGGTGGATGCCTGACCGCAAGTCTGCTATTAGCAAAGATGCGGCCATATGCGCGACTAGATGCGTATGGCCTTGCTCTATGCAAGTGTATTGAGTGAGTCCTGATAAGTCTAGTCAGAATGTGGCTGGGAGTATGCAAATCACATACTTGCAGACACATGACCACCTGCTCCCGGCTCCAGAAGCGTAGAATCCTCACAGTATGCACTGTGCGCACTGTGAGGATTCACAAGTCTACTGTCACATAAAGTGACTGCAGACTTGTAGCCTAAGGCCGGACAACCCCTTTATTATTAGAGCTGAGTGAATTTTCCGAATGTGGATTCAGATTTCCAAGTTTTGACTCCAAAATTCTATTCATAGTGAATCAATTTGCTGCAATCCACTCCACAGCCTCCAATTGCCTTAAAATTATGTCTATGACGGGCTCCAACCCTTTGAATCTTTTAAACCAAAAACAAGGAACATGGCCTAAGGGTTTGTTCACATGGCGTCTTGCCTGGAATCTGCCTGAAAAAACTCCCTATAAAATTAACATAATGCACAGCAAAGTCAAAACGACATTGTTTTGCACATGTTCCATCTTATATCACTTCTTTTAGCAGCTTTGGAAACCCTAAAGAGGTTAAAAGAAGTGACCAAACTGGAATTAATGGTTTTGTCTGTGCAGTGTAAATGATTGCTTTGTTTTTTTTTGCAGCTAATAAATACTGCAGTATTGGGTTCACCAAGATGCACAAATGCAATAAAGGAGTAGAGATCAGCGGTGTTCGACTAGAACTGTTCGCCAATCTCAAATTCGAGCTGTTTTGGGCGGTGTTCGAGTTGTTCGACGAACCCGAACGATTTGCAAAAAATTCGGCTGTTCGAGGTTATGTTCGATAACTGTTCGTGCACCAAAAGCGTGTCCTGCATGTCTGGCGCTATTTAGAGCACCAATCATGCAGGGATTGTCTGCCACTCACTGTAATGCTACAGCCATGGTGGTTGTGGCATTACACTGATTGCCCAAATCGATGGGAACAGTGCCAACAGTGAAACATGAAAAGCCGGCAATTCAGCAGCGGCATACACCTGTACCCGACAATTTAGAACCGAAAGAATAGAGCTTCACACATAGATTAGATAGATATAAACATGTCAGCCACATATATACGAAGTACAGTGAAAGTGCTGCTTACTGTACTTGTCATTTAGCGTAAAGGATTTATCAAAAAAAATAATAGTGTTTTCAGGCACCGTCTCTTTAAAAAAGCCGGCCGGCAATTCAGCAGCGGTACCCGACAATTTAGAATAGAAGGAATAGAGAATCACACATAGATTAGATAGATAGAAACATGTCAGTCACATATATAAGAAGTGCAGTGACAGTGTTGGTTACTGCACTTGTCATTTAGTGTAAAGGATTTATTTAAAAAAATAATAGTGTTTTCATGCACTGTCTCTTTAAAAAAGCCGGCCGGCAATTCAGCAGCGGTACCCGACAATTTATAACAGACAGAATAGAGCATCATACATAGATTAGATAGATAGAAACATGTCAGCCACATATATACGAAGTACAGTGACAGTGTTGCTTACTGTACTTGTCATTTAGCGTAAAGGATTTATCAAAAAAAATAATAGTGTTTTCATGCACCGTCTCTTTAAAAAAGCCGGCCGGCAATTCAGCATCTGTACCCGACAATTTAGAACAGAAAGATAGAGCATCACACATAGATTAGATAGATAGAAACATGTCAGTCACATATATATGAAGTACAGTGATAGTGTTGGTTACTGTACTTGTCATTTAGTATTAAAATAAAGGATTTATTATTAAAAAAATTGGCGTGGGGTTCCCCTTAATTTTAGGCTCTAGCGGAGGTTAAGCAGACGGCTGGGGCAGATGTTTGAAGCCTGGGAAGGGGGTAATACCCACGGAGCTTCCCAGGCTACTAATATCAGCCCCCAGCTGAATACATAGCCTTTACTAGCTATTAAAATGGGGGACCCCCCCAAAAAAATGATGTGGGGTCCCCCCTAATTTAATAGCTAGCAAAGGCTAGGCAGACAGCTGGGGGCTGATATTAATAGCCCAGGAAGGGAGCCATGAATATTGGCCCCCTCCCAGGCTAGAAACACCAGCCGTCAGCCGCCCCAGAAATGGCGCATTCATAGGATGCGCCAATTCTGGCACTTAGCCTCGCTCTTCCACGCTGCCCTGGTGCGGTGGCAGGGGGTAATAGGGTTGGGGTTGATGTCAGCTTATAATGCCAGCTGACATCAAGCCCAGGTTAGTAATGGAGAGGCGTCTATAAGACACCCCCATTACTAACCCCATAGTCAAAGTTAAAAAAAACACAAACACCCAGAATAAAGTCCTTTAATTGAAATAAAGACACAATCCTTTATTGTTCTAAATTAAACCATACTTACCGTCACGCCCATTCCAGCTGAAGCCAACGATCTCCTGCAATAAAAGAAAAATAATAAAGCAACCTCATCCTTACCTTTCCATGGTTCCCACGACAGCTTCAGCTCTGCTACATCGAGATGACAGGCTGGACCGCAGCAGAACGCTGCCATCCAGCCTCTCATCCCGCAGACACTGAGAAGCGCAGGCTTGCTTGCGCTGCTCAGCGTCTCTCTGTGACGACATCCAGATGAGCCGAGTTCATGTCTAATGAACTCGGCTCACCTCATGCACGTCACTGACAGCGTGGGAAAATTCTCAAGCTGAAGCGGTGAGTGCAGGAGAATTCTCCCACGCTGTCAGTGACGTGCATAAGGTGAGCTCATGTCCAATGAACTCAGCTCACCTCCTGCACGTCACTGACAGCGTGGGAGAATTCTCCTGCACTCAGCGCTTCAGTGTGAGAATTCTCCCACGCTGAAGCGCTGAGTGCAGGAGAATTTTCCCACGCTGTCAGTGACGTGCATGAGGTGAGCCGAGTTCATTGGACATTAACTCGGCTCATCTGGATGCCCTCACAGAGAGACACTGTGGAGCGCAAGCAAGCCTGCGCTTCTCAGTGTCTGCGGGATGACAGGCTGGATGGCAGCGTTCTGCTGCGGTCCAGCCTGTCATCTCGATGTAGCAGAGCTGAAGCTGTCATGGGAACCATGGAAAGGTAAGGATGATGTTGCTTTATTATTTTTCTTTTATTTCAGGAGATCGTTGGCTTCAGCTGGAATGGGCGTGATGGTAAGTATGGTTTAATTTAGAACAATAAAGAATTGTGTGCTTATTTCAATTAAAGGACTTTTTTCTGGGTGTTGTGTTTTTTTTAAATACTTTACTAGAAATTCATGGCGGTCATGTCTAATATTGGCGTGACCCCATGAATTTCGGGCTTAGGGCCAGCTGATAATGCCAAGCTGGCCCTAACCCCTTTATTACCCAGTGAGCCACCGCATCAGGGCCCTGGATGAGTTGGGTACAGCGCCAGAAGATGGCGCTTCTATGAACGCGCCATTTTCTGGGGTGGCTGCGGACTGCAATTTGCAGCGGGGGTGGCCCAGAAAGCTTGGGCCTCCCTGCGCTGCGGATTCCAGACCCCAGCTGCCTAGTTGTACCTGGCTGGACACAAAAACAGGGCGAAGCCCCACGTCAATTTTCTTTAAATTATTTCATGAAATTCATGAAATAATTAAGAAAAAAAGGGCTTCCCTATATTGTTGTGT
The DNA here is from genome assembly GCF_046119375.1 of Phyllobates terribilis. Taxonomy (NCBI): domain Eukaryota; kingdom Metazoa; phylum Chordata; class Amphibia; order Anura; family Dendrobatidae; genus Phyllobates; species Phyllobates terribilis. The sequence goes on from NW_027362768.1 coordinate 151,513,660, forward strand.
CCGGCCAGGTACAAATAGGCAGCTGGTGGTTGGGGGCAGCCCGTTCCTGCCTGCTGTACCTGGCTGGACACAAATATAGTGCGAAGCCCCACGTCAATTTTTTTAAAATTATTTCATGAATTTCCTGAAATAATTTAAAAAAATTGAAGTGGGGCTTCGCACTATATTTGTGTCCAGCCAGGTACAGCAGGCAGGAACGGGCTGCCCCCATCCACCAGCTGCCTATTTGTACCTGGCCGGACACAACAATATAGGGAAGCCCTTTTTTTCTTAATTATTTCATGAAATAATTTAAAGAAAATTGACGTGGGGCTTCGCCCTATTTTTGTGTCCAGCCAGGTACAACTAGGCAGCTGGGGGCTGGAATCTGCAGCGCAGGGAGGCCCAAGCTTTCTGGGCCCCCCCCCGCTACAAATTGCAGTCCGCAGCCACCCCGGAAAATGGCGCGTTCATAGAAGCGCCATCTTCTGGCGCTGTACCCAACTCATCCAGGGCCCTGGTGCGGTGGCTCACTGGGTAATAAAGGGGTTAGGGCCAGCTTGGTATTATCAGCTGGCCCCAAGCCCAAAATTCATGGGGTCACGCCAGTATTAGACATGACCGCCATGAATTTCTAGTAAAGTATTTAAAAAAAACACAACACCCAGAATAAAGTCCTTTAATTGAAATAAAGACACAATTCTTTATTGTTCTAAATTAAACCATACTTACCATCACACCCATTCCAGCTGAAGCCAACGATCTCCTGCAATAAAAGAAAAATAATAAACCAACCTCATCCTTACCTTTCCATGGTTCCCACGACAGCTTCAGCTCTGCTACATCGAGATGACTGGCTGGACCGCAGCAGAACGCTGCCATCCAGTCTGTCATCCCGCAGACACTGAGAAGCGCAGGCATGCTTGCGCTCCTCACTGTCTCGCTGTGACGGCATCCAGATGAGCCGAGGTCATGTCCAATGAACTCGGCTCACCTCATGCACGTCACTGACAGCGTGGGAAAATTCTCACGCTGAAGTGCTGAGTGCAGGAGAATTCTCCCACGCTGTCAGTGATGTGCATGAGGTGAGCTCATGTCCAATGAACTCAGCTCACCTCCTGCACGTCACTGACAGCGTGGGAAAATTCTCCTGCAATCAGCGCTTCAGCGTGAGAATTTTCCCACGCTGTCAGTGACGTGCATGAGGTGAGCCGAGTTCATTGGACATGAACTCGGCTCATCTGGATGTCGTCACAGAGAGACGCTGAGCAGCGCAAGCAAGCCTGCGCTTCTCAGTGTCTGCGGGATGACAGGCTGGATGGCAGCGTTCTGCTGCGGTCCAGCCTGTCATCTCGATGTAGCAGAGCTGAAGCTGTCGTGGGAACCATGGAAAGGTAAGGATGAGGTTGCTTTATTATTTTTCTTTTATTGCAGGAGATCGTTGGCTTCAGCTGGAATGGGCGTGACGGTAAGTATGGTTTAATTTAGAACAATAAAGGATTGTGTCTTTATTTCAATTAAAGGACTTTATTCTGGGTGTTTGTGTTTTTTTTAACTTTGACTATGGGGTTAGTAATGGGGGTGTCTTATAGACGCCTCTCCATTACTAACCTGGGCTTGATGTCAGCTGGCATTATAAGCTGACATCAACCCCAACCCTATTACCCCCTGCCACCGCACCAGGGCAGCGTGGAAGAGCGAGGCTAAGTGCCAGAATTGGCGCATCCTATGAATGCGCCATTTCTGGGGCGGCTGACGGCTGGTGTTTCTAGCCTGGGAGGGGGCCAATATTCATGGCTCCCTTCCTGGGCTATTAATATCAGCCCCCAGCTGTCTGCCTAGCCTTTGCTAGCTATTAAATTAGGGGGGACCCCACGTCATTTTTTTTGGGGGGTCCCCCATTTTAATAGCTAGTAAAGGCTATGTATTCAGCTGGGGGCTGATATTAGTAGCCTGGGAAGCTCCGTGGGTATTACCCCCTTCCCAGGCTTCAAACATCTGCCCCAGCCGTCTGCTTAACCTCCGCTAGAGCCTAAAATTAAGGGGAACCCCACGCCAATTTTTTTAATAATAAATCCTTTATTTTAATACTAAATGACAAGTACAGTAACCAACACTATCACTGTACTTCATATATATGTGACTGACATGTTTCTATCTATCTAATCTATGTGTGATGCTCTATCTTTCTGTTCTAAATTGTCGGGTACCGCTGCTGAATTGCCGGCCGGCTTTTTTAAAGAGACAGTGCATGAAAACACTATTATTTTTTTAAATAAATCCTTTACACTAAATGACAAGTACAGTAAGCAACACTATCACTGTACTTATTATATATGTGACTGACATGTTTCTATCTATCTAATCTATGTGTGAAGCTCTATTCTTTCTGTTCTAAATTGTCGGGTACAGATGCTGAATTGCCGGCCGGCTTTTTTAAAGAGACGGTGCATGAAAACACTATTATTTTTTTTGATAAATCCTTTACACTAAATGACAAGTACAGTAAGCAACACTGTCACTGTGCTTCTTATATGTGTGACTGACATGTTTCTATCTATCTAATCTATGTGTGATGCTCTATTCCTTCTTGTCTAAATTGTCGGGTACCGGTGTATGCCGCTGCTGAATTTGCCGGCCGGCTTTTTTAAAGAGAGTGTCTTCTGAGCAGTTTGGCAGCTTTTGGACACCTTTGCAGGTGTTTTCTATGTGTTTCTATGTGTTTTTGTTTGCCTGCCATTGGTTTTAACGGTGTTCGACGGTGTTCTAAGGTGTTCGACGAACAGTTCGACGAACAGTTCCTCGAACATCCCGGTGTTCGACGAACCGAACCGAACCCGAACACTACGGGGGTGGCTCAACACTATAAAGGAGTCCAGTGCTCTACAGGAGCAGACTGATTGAGTGAATGCAGCACTGTAGCACACTGGCAGCAGCAAGCAGCTAACAGCCCTTTTTGGCCTTAGTACATACAGAATTTTTTTTTGAGCCAGTCAAAAACTTCAAGTTTTCTAATTTATACCAATTCAGGAAGCTTTGTCAGGGAGGTTTTCGAGCAATTTCTCTTTTTTTGAGCCGGTTTTGAAGAAGACTATTTTAAACAATTTGGAAGATTTTTTTTTCTGAAACATTTTTGGAAGCATTTTGATTGTGTTACACGTACGCCGCTAGGTTCAGATAGGGGTGAGACAGGTTACATGAATTCTTTGGAATTCTAGGGGACCGTTACTCAGGGCAACCATAGACTATGTGCTGCCACTTCTCTCAAGCACACAGGGGTATTGACCCTCCGGCTCAGATATGTAGGTTGTTTCACTTGATGACCAGACACACTTGACACGAGTCCTCATAAACGGTAGAACAGTAGCATTTAATAAGAAGCCGCACAGCCAGTGCAAGTTAAGTCTTATGAGCAACAGGCTCCAGTGACAAACAATACAGTTTCCTTAGCAGTACAGCAGTTCACAGTCTTCCCAGTAGTACAGGACACCACAGTTCTAATGCAAAGGCACATTAATGATCACAGCATTCTTCACAGTGAGATGGAGGAGGGGGGAGGGTTTGCTGAGTGAGATGAACCCTGTGACACCATTTCTTACTGTCCTTATCTTTCTGCTTGACAATACTCAATAGTTGCTGAATGCTTTTAAAACAACAGCACTACTTCAGCATGTCACAATTGGACAGTGCTTAGTGTTAGGCTCACTTTGTGAAGTGGACCCACTAAACCCCAGGTCCAGGTGGGTACACGTGTCGGGCATCAGTGCAGCTGGCAGGGTGGCACGTGGGGAGCGAAGATGTGGTACACTCAGTAGTCTAGGGAATAACCGGACAGATGCAATAAAATCAGCAAGCAAAAGGGCAGGTTAGCTCAGTGTGCACAGGAGGTGGAGAACTCCAAAGAAGAGTCTTGAAACTTAATCCTAAGGCACAGGTGTGTGTCAGTGAGCCTTAAATAGGACTAGAGAGGTTATTTCACTGATCCGTGCAAGGCAACCTGCAAAACCCAATGTGGACCACAACAGAGGGCAGTGGACCCGTGGAAGGAAGAATGGATCGGAATACCCAGGACAAGTGTGTAACACCTAGCTTGGAGTATTTTCCATCAGACGCCATTTAAAAGAAGTGGCATGTACTTTCTTTTCTCCCACCAAGAGCTTTTCAAAACCTGAAGTGGAAAAAACAGGCTGCCCATAGAGTCTGTCTGGGATTACATGAAGAAACAGAAGAATTTGCCAAACCAACATCGACAGAAGATCTGTGGTTTGTTTTCCAAGATTTTTGGGACAACCTCCCTGCCGATTTCCTGAAAAAAAACTTATTACAGGTGAACCTAAAAGGAACTGATGATATTTTGAAGGCAAAGAGCGGTCGCCAAATATTGATGGGACTTAGATTTCTCTTTTCTTCATTCACTTTGCATTTTGTTAATTGATAAAATAAACTATTAACGCTTCTATTTTTCAGAGCATTCTTACTTTTCTGCGTGTCTTTTCACACCTGCCTAAAACTTTTGCGCAGTCCTGTATATCACATTGAAATAGAAGTTACTTTCCCCAAATATGAAACAGAAAATGTCTATATGTCAGACAATAGGTTTATAAAAAAATGTTCAAAGCAAACCTGTGTCATTTTAGCATGTGCTCCCCTCTGCAAAGCACAGAGCGAGGCGGTATGGTTCCCAGATGTACATGAAATAAAATCAATCCATCGCCCTTATTGTGAGCCTCAGCAGCCTGCCAATGAAGCCTTTCATTTGTAAGAGAGACAGTAGACAAAAACAATGAGACAAGGTTAAGGAGAAGCTGGAAGGAGAGCATATAGCAAATGAATAAGTAATGCTTAAATGTCCAAGTCTGATTTACTTGGCAGAGATGTATGAATTGAAAAGCTATCCTTCACACGCCGTCTTTCAGTAGTATGCAAGATATTTAGCCGAAAACAGTGAATGGAAAAATTAGTGAAGCCCTGGGGACAAGCTGTAGAGGGTTCAGAAGTAGCTGTTGCATGTGGTGCCTGAAGCTTCCCAGGGGCACCTCTGCTACATAAGGAGACACCAATATTCATATCTCCTAACTCTGAAGGACAGGAAGAAGGAAACATATTAGGGTGCACAGCTCACCGAGACAATTTTTACCAGCTCTGGCACACCCCACTAGAAATAGTGCCCCTAGTAAAGCCCCTTAGTGTTCCCATACACTTTAATACCTCTTTTATAGCTCAAAAGCAGTATGCTGCCCTTACAATAACAGGCTCCAGCACAAATTGTTCTGAGGAAGTTCTTTTAATGGGCCGGGTTTTAGGAATAGCCAGAAGAGCTGAGTGGGACTGGCCGTTCACATATCGCCATCTCCAGGCCTTAAACGGCCTATTTAAGGCAGCTCAGTTGCCTCAGTCAGTGTCTGTGTGCGTAAGGAAGAAATTAACTGCGATATGCTGGGTTGTCTGTGCCGGCCCATGTCTGTGAAACAGAGAACCACTCCTGTTTATTTTTACCTTTATCCCAAGGAAAGGCTGTTTTTTTGTGAGCTGTGATGGCGTATAGACTTGTTAATGAACTGCTCACTATTTAAACATAAGAACTTGCTGCCTGCGTTTAACTAACCCACTACCAAAGGGCTGCACCTCTACAACTTGTACACAGTTTTTGGAAGTTGTAACAAACATCTTTGTTACTGACCACAGATCTTTTGCAGATGTCGAGTTGTGCAAATCCTTCTGTCTCTTCATGTAATTCCAAACAGACTGGATGATGTGAGATCAGGGCTCTGTGGGGGCCGGTACATCACTTTTAGGACTCCTTGTTCTTCTTTACACTGTAGTTCTTAATGACTTTGGCAATTTTTTTATCTATGAAAAGAAGTAGTGGTTTAATAAAATTGGTGCTGAGACCTCAAGAGAGATATACAGTGGTATGAAAAAACGTTTGCCCCCTTCCTGATTTCTTTTTCTTTTTGATGTTTGTCACACTTAAATGTTTCAGATCACAAAACAAATTTAAATATTAGACAAAGATAACACAAGTAATCACAAAATGCGTTTTTTAAATGAAGGTCTTTATTATTAAGAGAAAAAGAAATCCAAACCTACAGGGCCCTGTGTGAAAAAGTGATTGCCCCCTAAACCTAATAACTGGTTCGGCCACCCTTATCAGCAACAAATGCAATAAGAAATCAGGAGGGGGGCAAACAATTTTCACACCACTGTAGTTTAGCTGTGGGTCTTCAGACAATCAGCACACGCTTAGCTAAGTTTATCATCTACCTGCATTGAGATGATCTCTATTGATCAAGCACTTTTTGATCCCAATAATATTTTACCTTGTCCATTGCCGTAAAGGGTTAATCCACTTTCTTTGTTCAACTTCTCGGTCTTTGTTTTGACCGCCGAGAGAATGACCAGCGTGTGAGCGTAATTTACACTTCATATGAGAAAATGTGATGCATAATTTTTTTTTTTTTATATATATTTTTTGCTTATTTCATGGTGACTAATTGCCAATTACTATGGTAATGCTATAATTCAGCGTGTGTGAGGTCTAGGAATGAGAAATGATAGGTAACTTCTCCGCTCTGATTTCTATGGCAACAAAACTTCATTGTCATTAAATAGCAGTTCCAATATATGGAGGAAGGTCCCAGTAATTATAGATTTATCTGGCCATAAACATAAATAAGAGCATCGCATCCATCCAGAGGTCTTCTCCTGTTTTATGTGAGCCGGGGCAAAGCTGCTACACGCGGTGACAGCGTCTAATCAGACAAAATGTTAACTATAAAAATAAAAGATGGGGTATGAATCTCCACAAACACAAGAGATGCTCCGTAGAACACACTTTATGGTAGCCATGAACCATGGTCTTCCGGCTCCAAGACACCACTTAACTGGCAAATGAAAAAATATCACTAGATATATTACAGCAATGTGTCAAGTGACACTCCGAATGTTAAGCTTTCATGGTGAGTACGAGATGAAAAATAATGAAAAAAAAAAAAAAATCCATGAAAAAGTCTCCATCATATTGTGCTTGATGGATGAAAGAGATTATTGAGCCTATTTATAAAAAGCTCCGCGGTTTACTTAAGTATTAAAACATGGCAGAGTGCTTTCTGCCGGATATTAGAAAGTTAAATCAAGAATAATATTTCTGTTCCTGCCGGATTAGAAAATACTGTTATAATGATGGTGGCTAAAACTATAATACTAGAATAAAGGATGGTACAAATTATTATTAGTGGAGATATTTCTAACATGATAAATAATTTTTAGAATGATTAATATTTTAGAAACAAAATGTGACCTAAATAAAAAGCTGCATCTGGCCTGCCTTTAGGCTGCGTGCCTACGTACCGTTTTTCAAGCGTTTTTGATGCGGAATTTCTGCAGCGGAAACGCTTGTAAAACGCTTGGTAACCCGCACCACATGGTCCCCAATGGGATTCCGCAAGTTCTATGCACATGCTGCGGATTTTTCCGCAGCGTTTATGCTGCGTTCAAAAATCCGCAGCATGTCAATTAATTTTGCGTTTCTGCAAGCAGAATTGCCTTTGTCCAATGCATAAAAAACGCAAGGCAATTCCGCATGTGGAAAACGCGCGATAAACGCGTGAAAAACGCGCGATAAACGCGTGCGGAAATCCGCATGCGTTTTTCCGGGAGAGGACTTGCAGAAATGAAGCAGAAATTTCTGCAACGTGGGCACATAGCCTTAATAATTTCCCATTGACTCCCAGCTGACATCTGGCTGCTGCACAGAATAAAACATGACAAAAGCAGGGAACATTTCAGGTGATTCGTGCTGCCCAAACCACAGGCAGTATGCATTGCAGCCTAGGCACAGGATTGTAGCAAGGTGTATTATTCTCTGAAACGCTCTGGTGTTTCAGAGAAGTTATACTTTGAAGACTTGGCCAGGGACCATAGCCGGAGACAAGTCAAGTGCTGTCCCCTGCCAGCTCTTCCCAACACCTTTGCAGCTGATTGACACGTCCCTACTAGTGTTGAACGAGCAGTAAAATGCTCGGGTGCTCGAAGCTCGGGCCGAGCTCACTGTGATACTCGGGTGCTCGACCCGAGCAACGAGCCCAATGTTAGTCTATGGGAGACCCGAGCATTTTTGCGGCGGCTCCCCCGGCAGTCTGTAGAAAGCCTAAAAAGTGGCCAAAACGATAGTGACAGTGCTCAAATGACATGGGGACAGCATGGGGATCGCCCCAGGAAGCATTTCTGACCCCCAGGTCACTGCTGTCAACAACGTGGTCAGAGGTATTAAGCCACTTTTACAGGCTCACAATAAAACGTTCAAAAACGAAAGTGAAAGTGCTTTCCTGTGAAATATGTTAACCCCTTAACGACCATGGGTCTTTCTGTTTTTGTGTTTTCCTTTTTTGCTCCCCTTCTTCCCAGAGCCAGAACTTTTTTAATTTTGGTTTAATATGGTCATGTGAGGGCTTATTTTTTGCGGGACGAGTTGTACTTTTAAACACCATCACTGGTTTTACCATATCGTGTGCTGGAAAATGGGAAAAAAATTCCAAGTGCAGTGAAACTGCAAAAAAAATGCAATTCCACAGTTGTTTTTTGGGTCCTTTTTTTACCACGTTCACAGATTGCTAAAACTGACCTGCCATCATTATTTTCCAGGTCGTTACGAGTTCATAGACACCAAACATGTATAGGTTCTTTTTTATTTAAGTGGTGAAAAAAAAATCCAAAGCTTGCTAAAAAAAACAAAAAAAAATGACGCCATTTTCCGAGACCCTTAGCTTCTCCATTTTTCGGGATCTGGGGCCAGGTGAGGGCTTATTTTTTGCGTGCCGGGCTGACGTTTTTATTGATACCATGCTGGGGTAGATCCGATGTTTTGATCGCCCGTTATTGCATTTTATTGCAAAGTTGTAGCGACCAAAAAAACTTAATTCTGGCGTTTAAAATTTTTTTCTCGTTACGCCGTTTACTGATTGTATTAATTCTTCTTTTATATTGATAGATCGGGCGATTCTGAACGCGGCGATACCAAATATATGTATGTGTTTTGGTTTTTTTTATATATATATATATTTTATTTTGAATGGGGCGAAAGGGGGGTGACTTAAACTTTTATATATTTTTTATTTTTTTTATTTTTTTAAAAACTTTTTTTTACACTTTCTGCTTGCTTCTGTAGTCTCCAGAGGAGACTAGAAGCAGCAGTTGTCTGATTGCTTCTACTGCATACAAGCGATGAGCAGATCGCTTGTATGCAGGAGAAATGCTCACTTGCTATGAGCGCTGACCACTAGGTGGCGCTCATAGCAATTGAGACATGACAACCACAGGCGTCTGCTGCAGACCCTGAGTTGTCATGCCCACCCATTGGTGACCCGCGATCACGTGACGGAGTCACTGATGGGCGGGGCTTAGGACTCCCGGAAGCGCGAGTTAAATGCCACTGTCAGAGATTTAACAGGTTAACAGCAGCGGGTGGATTGCGATTCCAATAATCAGCTGACATGTGCTCGCTTCAGTGCGGGCTCACCGCCGGAGCCCCCGCTGAACCAGCCTTCCCGACCTGGTGCGTACTATTACTGACCAGGTTGGAAAGGGGTTAAGGAACATCCTTTCCAGGGTAAAGACTTGTGTATAAGGTAAAATAAATAACCAAAAACAAAAATACTCCTCCACACCTTGGGCTATGTTCACAAGTAGCATTTTTTATGCGTTTTTGCACGTTTGTATTGCTTTCAACCGTGACAAATGCATTCACCGGGAAATGTCATTTTAACATTTTACAACCTTATCTGGCCATGTGCTGTGTGACACATGCATACAGTGCTAAAAAGACATGGGAACAGCATGGGGAAGACCCCTGGAAGCATCTCTGACACCCAGGTCACTGCCTAAAAGTGTGCCCATCAGAAGTGATCCTTGCCGCATCAGAAGATTCCAGACTTGCAACTATCCCCGTGCAAGTCCTTGTCCCAGGGCAGTGTTCAATTGTACCTCCCCCATAACTTGCAATACAAGCGCAAGTATGCAGCCTGCCACCCACCCACCCCCAGGCTGCAATACCATACTGCTAGCTTGCTTGCACTTGAAATTGGGCCTTTTAGGCATGTGGAGGTGGAATCTGGCCACCACGTCATGGCTGCGTCGGTAGCCTGGTATTCATACTCAGTCCCCAGCCGCCCGGCGGCCGGGTGTCCACGCTTGGTCCCCAGCCGCCAGGGGGCGGCCGGATGTCCATACTCAGTCCCCAGCCGCCCCGCGGCCGGGTGCCCACACACAGTCCCCAGCCGCGTGGGGGTGGCCGGGTGTCCATAAACGGTCCCCAGCCGCCCCTATTTGTCCCAGTGCACCTTATACACAAGCGCGCATACCAAAACATTACCTGTGCTCTCCCCAGTGCATTTAGTGGGAAGGACAGCCTAACCACAAACACGTGGACAAGTGAATGTGGCAAGGAATGGTCCATCTCACTGACGCCTTCACACTGGGTTAATGTTAATATTGTGGAAGCCGGGACACAGATGGACACTGGGATGCAACACGTCCTCCAGACATAGAGGATTGCGGATCCTGGGTCAATCAGGCTTCAACACAAAGTTCAGAAGGTAGACAGCAGCAGTGGTCGGCCTCCTACACAACGAGTAAATTATTCATGATCATGAGGCCATCCACCTCCTTAGCTTTCTGTTCCTTGGAATGCAAGCGCATGTATGTAGTAGCAGCTAGGCCTGAGGTGGTCAGCGTTTTGGCACATATTCTACCTCCTTCGAGGATTGCTGGATGTTTTCCTGCTACTATCCCAGTTCTATGACTCCCGTTAAAACAAAGCTTCAGGTGATGAATGATGGATGAGGTGGTGGCAAAGGAGAAAGACCGGGAGGAACAGGGACCATTCACATCAATATCAGGCCAGCCAACCACACATGTCTTGTAGGATATATTTCTGTACCAAAAGGAGCGGTTCAGCTACACAGTTATAAGGCATACAGTGAATGCAATGCCTACCAAAAATTTTGAGGCACTCCAATGCCCCTTGGAAGTGACATGGAGGTCAGAGGGCCTTAACTAAACCGTTTTTTCAATTTATAGCAACTGGGTCTCCTGTACACTGTTGGCCTAAGCAGGGAATGGAAGGCTTTCCAAAAATTATTAGGCACTGCAATGCCCTTTGAAACAGACGTGGATTACAGCGTATTAAAAACCTTCTACCCATTATTGAGGAGTGGGTCTCCCTTAGTGTTCGCCTATGCATTGAAAAGCAAAAGCTGACAAAAATTAGGAGGAAATGCAATGCCCGTTGCAAGAGTCGTGGAGGTTAGAGGTAATTAAAAACAACATGTCAATGCCCCTTGGAAGAGCTGTGAAGTTCAGAGTGGTTTAACAAGACGGTTTTAATGCCCCTTAGAAGAGACGTGGAGTTCAGAGTGGTTTAACAAGACAGTTTTAATGCCCCCTGGAAGAGATGTGGAGGTCACAGTAGCTTAACAAGATGGTTTTAATGCCCCTTGGAAGAGACGTGGAGTTCAGCATGGTTTAACAAGACAGTTTTAATGCCCCTTGGAAGAGTGGTGGAGGTTACAGTGGAATAAAAAGACAATATCAATGCCCCGTGGAAGAGACATGGAGGTCACAGTAGCTTAACAAAGACGGTTTTAATGCCCCTTGGAAGAGTGGTGGAGGTCGCAGTGGAATAAAAAGACAATATCAATGCCCCTTGGAAGAGTGGTGGAGGTCGCAGTGGAATAAAAAGACAATATCAATGCCCCTTGGAAGAGTGGTGGAGGTTACAGTGGAATAAAAAGACAATATCAACGCCCTGTGGAGAGACGTGGAGGTCACAGTAGCTTAACAAGACGCTTTTAATGCTCCTTAGAAGAGTGGTGGAGGTTACAGTGGAATAAAAAGACAATATCAATGCCCCGTGGAAGAGACGTGGAGGTCACAGTAGCTTAACAAAGACGGTTTTAATGCCCCTTGGAATAGTGGTGGAGGTCGCAGTGGAATAAAAAGACAATATCAATGCCCCTTGGAAGAGTTGTGGAGGTTACAGTGGAATGAAAAGACAATATCATCGCCCTGTGGAAGAGATGTGGAGGTCACAGTAGCTTAACAAGACGCTTTTAATGCCCCTTGGAAGAGTGGTGGAGGTCGCAGTGGAATAAAAAGACAATATTAACGAACCTTGGATGAGACGTGGAGGTCACAGTAGCTTAACAAGACGATTTTAATGCCACTTACAAGAGCCATGCAGTACAGCATATTAAAAACATTATTCCCATTATTGGGGAGTGGGTCTCCCATAGTCTTTGCCTATGCCTTCCAAGCAAAAGCTGCCAAAAATTAGGACAGAGGAACTTGCAATGCTGGCAACATGGACCACGGTCACCCTGGTGGTATAGTGGTCGTGGAGGCTGAGGATAAGGAGAAGAGCAAAGAACAGCCGAAATAAGGAAGCGTATACCCATGTGTGGGTGTGAAGCGATGCGTGGGAATACACCTCCCGAAATAACACAGCGGATTTGACTTTATGTTACTCTGCTGTCATTTGGTGGTGATGAGAAGTCTGGCCCAATCCAGCCCTTGTTCATTTTGATAAGGGTCAGCTTGTCAGCATTGTCAGTTGACAGGCGAGTGCGCTTACCAGCGGCACTAAAAACACGCTCCGATAACACGCTAGCGGCAGGGCAGGCCAGGACCTCCAAGGCATGCAGAGTGAGTTCATTCCAAGTGTCCAGCTTGGATACCCAATAATTAAAAGGCACAGAGGAATCACGGAGGACGCTGGTACTCCCTCACCATCTTTTGAAACTTTCCACTCCTTGTGAGAGTACCCTGCGCCTCAGGGCCTGTAAGCTGGGCAGGTCTCAGAAAACTGTCCTAGAACATTGACAGTGTTCCCCTGCCTCTGCTGGATTGGAGTTGCGTCTCTCTCGCCTGTATGCCTTAGTTGGGCAGCGAACTGTGACCTCTGCCGCTGCCGTGTTCAGATGGGAATTTTTTTTTAATAGTTCTGCAGAAAGGGCCTCCAACTCAGGAATAAGAGAGTGAAAGTTCTCCTTGTAGAGGGGGTCTAAAAGTGTCATCAACCAGTAATGACTGTCACCCAACATTTTGACAATGCGAGGGTCACGGTTAAGGCAGCGTAACATAAAGTCAGCCATGGGTGCCAGACTGGTAACGGGCAAGACTTCCGTGTCCTCACCAAGATGACGACTGATAGTGTTGAGCGATCACTAAAATGCTCGGTTGCTCGAAGCTCGGGCCGAGCTTACCGTGATACTCGGGTGCTCGACCCGAGCAACGAGCCCAATGTTAGTCTATGAGAGACCCGAGCATTTTTGCGGCAGCACCCCCGGCAGTCTGTAGAAAGCCTAAAAAGTGCCCAAAACGATAGTGACAGTGCTCAAATGACATGGGGACAGCATGGGGATCGCCCCTGGAAGCATTTCTGACCCCCAGGTCACTGCTGTCAACAACGTGGTCAGAGGTATTAAGCCACTTTTGCGGGCTCACAATAAAACGTTCAAAAACGAAAATGAAACGGTTTTCCTGTGAAATATGTTAAGGAATTTCCTTTCCAGGGTGAAAACTTGTGTATAAGGTAAAATAAATAACCAAAAACAAAAATACTCCTCCACACCTTGGGCTATGTTCACAAGTAGCATTTTTCATGCGTTTTTGCACTTTTGTATTGCTTTCAACCGTGACAAATGCGTTCACCGGGAAATGTCATTTTAACATTTTACAACCTTATCTGGCCATGTGCTGTGTGACACATGCATACAGTGCTGAAAAGACAAGGGATCAGCATGGGGAAGACCCCTGGAAGCATCTCTGACCCCCAGGTCACTGTCTAAAAGTGTGCCCATCAGAAGTGATCCTTGCCGCATCAGAAGATGCAGACTTGCAACTATCCCCATGCAAGTCCTTGTCCCAGGGCAGTGTTCAGTTGTACCTCCCCCATTCCTTGCAATGCAAGCGAAAATATGCAGCCAACCACCCACCCACCCGCAGGCTGCAATACCATACTGCTAGCTTTCACTTGAAATGGGGCCTTTTAGTTTGGAGGAGGCCGCTTATCAGTTATAATTCCCCCAGCGGCACTAAAAACACGCTCTGATAACACGCTAGCGGCAGGGCAGGCCAGGACCTCCAAGTCGTACAGAGCGAGTTCATTCCAAGTGTCCAGCTTGGATACCCAATAATTAAAAGGCACAGAGGAATCACGGAGGATGCTGGTACGATCGGCAAGGTACTCCCTCACCATCTTTTGAAATTTTCCACTCCTTGTGAGAGTACCCCGCGCCTCAGGGCCTGTAAGCTGGGCGGGTGTCAGAAAACTGTCCCAGAATGTTGACAGTGTTCCCCTGCCTCTGCTGGATTGGAGTTGCATCTCTCTCGCCTGTACGCCTTGGTTGGGCAACGAACTGTGACCTCTGCCGCTAGCGTGTTCAGATGGGAATTTTTTTAAGAGTTCTGCAGCAAGGGCCTTCTGGTATTGCCCCATTTTTGTAGACCTCTCCACCTCGGGAATAAGAGAGTGAAAGTTCTCCTTGTAACGTGGGTCTACAAGTGTCACAAACCAGTAATGACTGTCACCCAACATTTTGACAACGCGAGGGTCACGGTTAAGGCAGCGTAACATAAAGTCAGCCATGCGTGCCAGACTGGTAACTGGCAAGATTTCCGTGTCCTCACCAAGATGACGACTGACCATGCTCTCCTCCTCCTCCTCCTCTTCCTCCTCCCCCCTGTCCTCAGGCCACCCACGCTGAACCGACGGTATGACACTTGTACAGGTACTACCGTCTACAACGCATGATAGCAGCTCCTGTTCTTCCTCCTCCTCCTCCTCCTCTCCCTCATTGTCCCCCAATGCACGTTGGGATGAGATGAGGCTGGGCTGCGTGTAATCGCCCGCTACGGCTTCTTGATCCATCTCATCATACTCTGGCTGCAATGCCTCCTCTTTAATTCTCTGCAGAGAGCGTTGCAAAAGACAGACAAGTGGTGGGATGCTGACACTAATGATGGCGTCATCGCCACTCACCATCTTGGCGGCCTCCTCAAAGTTTGTCAGGATGGTACATATGTCAGACATCCAGGTCCACTCCTGAGGTCTTATGTGTGGAGTCTGACCTGAATATCGACGGCCTTGTTGCAGCTGGTACTCCACAACTGCTCTCTTCTGCTCACAAATCCTTTGCAACATGTGGAGGGTAGAGTTCCAACGTGTGGGGACATCACACACCAGTCGGTATGCCGGAAGCTGCAAACGCTGCTGCAACACAGCAAGGGCGGCGGAAGCTGTAGCCGACTTGTGAAAATGAGCTGACAGGCGGCGTACTTTCACGAGCAGATCTGGCAACTCGGGGTACGATTTAAGAAACCGCTGAACCACGAGGTTAACCACATGAGCCAGGCATGGTTTTTATGAGTTTCAGCACAGCCTGTTGCCGCTTGGCGGAGGCAGTACTGCAATGCTTCCAGCTTGTAACTGATGTGGTGATATCTGAGATGGAGGCTGAACATGAGGAGGAGGAGGATGCGCAGGAGCTGTACACTGTGGGGGCAACTCTGACTGACATAGGGCCCGCAATTCTCGGTGTGGGGAGGATGTGTTCCGTCCCAAGGTCCGACTGGGTCCCGACTTCCACTATGTTTACCCAGTGTGCCGTCAGAGAGATGTACCGTCCCTGGCCACAAGCACTTGTCCACGTGTCCGTTGTCAGGTGGACACTCCCAGTAACTGCGTTGTTGAGGGCACGGCAGATGCTTTGGGACACGTGCTTGTGTAGTGCGGGGATGGCACACCGGGCAAAATAGTGTCGGCTGGGGACCGAGTACCGAGGGACGGCCACCGCCATAAGATTGCGGAAGGATTCCGTCTCCACCAGCCTAAAAGGCAGCATTTCCAATGCAAGCAGTCGTGAAATGTGCGAATTTAGGACTGTGGCCTGTGGGGCGTTAGCTGCGAATTTCCGCTTTCGTTCAAAGGTCTGGGATATGGACAATTGAACGCTGCGGTGGGACGTGGACGTGGACGTTGATGCTGTTTCTTGAGAAACTGCCATAACAAGTGAAGACTGAGAGGAGGGGGCATCTTTACATGCAGTATGGACAGGGGATTGCCTTGCACACACAACAGGGGGTTCTATTGCACGCACAACAGTGGAAGAAGCAGTGGTGACACCCGCTGACACTGGTCGTGGACCCTGGGTTTCGCCCCACAAAGTCGGGTGCTTTGCTGCCATGTGCCTGATCATGCTGGTGGTGGTCAGGCTGGTAGTTTTGTCACCCCTGCTGATGCTGGCATGGCAGGTGGAACATATGGCCTTTTTGGGGTTATCAGCAGAGTCTTTAAAAAAATTCCAGACTCTGGAAGACCTACCGCTTGTACTGGCAACGTCCCTCGTGTTGGTGTTACGGGGAACGGTTGCCTGCCTTCTGTCTGCGGCCACCACACTGCTTCTTCCTGCCTGTTGGGGTACTCTGCCTCCCTCCCCCTGTGTGCTGCTGGCCTCACTCTGCATGTCCTCCTTCCACGTTGGGTCAGTTACTAGATCATCCACCACCTCCTCCTCTTCCACTTGCGCACCACGATCCTCCTCCTCACTTCGTGGCAATTGTGTCTCGTCATCGTCCACCTCTTGTGACAGATTGCCAACGTCGACTTCCTGTGGCCGTGGCTGTTCAAATATTTGGGCATCACAACATGGGATCTCCTCTTCCACCACTTCAAGCGTATCAGGCGAGGGGCCCAAATATGGAAATAGACCAGAGAACAGCTCTTCAGAGTGTCCAAGTGTGGGATCACTTGCTGTCTGACGACACTCGGCATGGTGGGAGGAAGGAGCATCAGGGTGAGGAGGAGTTTGCGGTCGAGACTCACGGCTACTAAGAGTTGATCGTGTGGAAGACAGACCGGAGGTGGTGGTGCCCAGGTAACTGGAAGTATTGTCTGCTATCCAATTAATAACCTGTTCACACTGATCAGTTCTCAATACTGGTGTTGTTCTGTGCTTCCCTAGTAATTCGGTCAAGAAGTGGGAGCGAGAAGATGTGGCTGTTGGTTGTGGCACATTTTCACCTTGGCCACGGCCCCGTCCTCTGCACGAACCATCACCAGAACGTCCACTTCCACGTCCCTTGCCACGCGCCTTGCCCATTGCAAATGAAGTAAAATAGCTTACACTTGCACTATCAATTGAAAAAGGGTAATAAAGAGTAGATTAGAACCGTGGAAGAGGAAAACCACAGTTATTGTTTACTGGGGTATACCACACTTTTTTAAATAGAGATATTTGCGGCTGAACAGTGAGCGACATACTCAAACTGCTTTTTTTTTAGATACCAAAGGCCCAAAACTGGATAGTACAGCGATTTGACCCGTGGAACTGCGAAACCACACTGGGATGTCGGGCCTACACAAGACTATTTTCAACAGATATATTTTTGTGTCACAACAGTCAGGAGACACTACTGTTTTTCTTTACGGAAAAAACTACCAAAACCTGAATAATAGAGATTTTTTACCGTGGAACAGCAAAACCACAGTTATAATTTACTGGTGTATACCAGGCTTTTTAAAATATATATATTTTTGTGGCTGAACAGTGAGCGACACACTCAAACTGTTTTTTTTTAGATACAAATGGCCCAAAAGTGGATAATACAGAGGTTTGTACCGTGGAACTGCAAAACCACACTTGTATTTCTCGGGCCTACACCAGACTATTTTCAACAGATATATTTGTGTCTGAAAAATCAGGGAGACACTATTTTTTTTTTTTACAGCAAAAAATGCAAAAAGCAGGATAATAGAGATTTTTTACCGTGGAACAGCAAAAGAACACTTCTGTCTCTCTGGCCTACACCAGACTATTTTCAACAGATATATTTGTGTCTGAAAAATCAGGGAGACACTATTATTATTTTTATACAGCAAAAAATGCCAAAAACAGGATAATAGAGATGTTTTACCGTGGAACATCAAAACCACAGTAATAATTTACTGGTGTATACCAGGCTTTTTAAAATATATATATATATTTGCGGCTGAACAGTGAGCGACACACTCAAACTGTTTTTTTTAGATACAAATGGCCCAAAAGTGGATAATACAGAGGTTTGTACCGTGGAACTGCAAAACCACACTTGTATTTCTCGGGCCTACACCAGACTATTTTCAACAGATATATTTGTGTCTGAAAAATCAGGGAGACACTATTTTTTTTTTCTTTTACAGCAAAAAATGCAAAAAGCAGGATAATAGAGATTTTTTACCGTGGAACAGCAAAAGCACACTTCTGTCTCTCTGGCATACACCAGACTATTTTCAACAGATATATTTGTGTCTGAAAAATCAGGGAGACACTATTATTATTTTTATACAGCAAAAAATGCCAAAAACAGGATAATAGAGATGTTTTACCATGGAACATCAAAACCACAGTAATAATTTACTGGTGTATACCAGGCTTTTTAAAATATATATATATTTGCGGCTGAACAGTGAGCGACACACTCAAACTGGTTTTTTTAGATACAAATGGCCCAAAAGTGGATAATACAGAGGTTTGTACCATGGAACTGCAAAACCACACTTGTATTTCTCGGGCCTACACCAGACTATTTTCAACAGATATATTTGTGTCTGAAAAATCAGAGAGACACTATTTTTTTTTTTTTTTACAGCAAAAAATGCAAAAAGCAGTATAATAGAGATTTTTTACCGTGGAACAGCAAAAGCACACTTCTGTCTCTCTGGCCTACACCAGACTATTTTCAACAGATATATTTGTGTCTGAAAAATCAGGGAGACACTATTTTATTTTTTTTTACAGCAAAAAATGCAAAAAGCAGGATAATAGAGATTTTTTACCGTGGAACAGCAAAAGCTCACTTCTGTCTCTCTGGCCTACACCAGACTATTTTCAACAGATATATTTGTGTCTGAAAAATCAGGGAGACACTATTATTATTTTTATACAGCAAAAAATGCCAAAAACAGGATAATAGAGATGTTTTACCATGGAACATCAAAACCACAGTAATAATTTACTGGTGTATACCAGGCTTTTTAAAATATATATATATTTGCGGCTGAACAGTGAGCGACACACTCAAACTGGTTTTTTTAGATACAAATGGCCCAAAAGTGGATAATACAGAGGTTTGTACCGCGGAACTGCAAAACCACACTTGTATTTCTCGGGCCTACACCAGACTATTTTCAACATATATATCTGTGTCTGAAAAATCAGGGAGACACTATTTTTTTTTTTTTTACGGCAAAAAATGCAAAAAGCAGGATAATAGAGATTTTTTTCCGTGGAACAGCAAAAGCACACTTCTGTCTCTCTTTCCTACACCAGACTATTTTCAACAGATATATTTGTGTCTGAAAAATCAGGGAGACACTATTATTATTTTTATACAGCAAAAAATGCCAAAAACAGGATAATAGAGATGTTTTACCGTGGAACATCAAAACCACAGTAATAATTTACTGGTGTATACCAGGCTTTTTAAAATATATATATATTTGCGGCTGAACAGTGAGCGACACACTCAAACTGTTTTTTTTAGATACAAATGGCCCATAGAACTGCAAAACCACACTTCTATTTCTCTGGCCTACACCAGACTATTTTCAACAGATATATTTGTGTCTGAAAAATCAGAGGCACACTTTTTTTTTTTTTGGGGGGGGGCACCAAAAGGTTAATAAGATGGGTATTTGTACATTGTGAAGGAGGAAAAAAAAAAGAGGATTTAGATAAAAAAAAGGATTTTTCCTGGCCCCCGGGACCTGGAGCTAAGTCCAGCAATTTCAGCAACAGGAGCAGCACACAGGACTGTAATGCAGCGTTTGCTGGTATAACCACTGCGTCTCCTATACAGCCTGCCTGCCTGCCTGCCTGATATACCTGGGATGGATATTAGTCCTGAGAAGGACTGTTTGTTTGATCTGGCAGCCTTTACAGACCCTACACTAACTATTTTGCAGGATATATCTCTCCCTAAATCAGCAGCTCTGTCCCTACACTGTCTGATCCGGAGCAACTGTGTCCAAGATGGCGGCGCCCGGTTTTAAATACTCGAGGTGACGCTGTGCGGCCAGCCAATCACTGTAATGCCCACAAACAACATGGCTGCGGCATTACAGTGACTGGCTGGCAATCCCTGCATGTTCATTGGCTCTGTAAAGAGCGCTAAGCATGCAGGGCAGAGACCCGAGCTCCCGCCAGAGTAACCCGGAAAAGCTCGGTGCTCGCTGAACATCCCGAGTAGCGTGATGCTCGGGCGAGTACCGAGCAGTGTTGAGCATGTTCGCTCAACACTAGTATCGATCCTCCAACTTGTGGGTGCCAGCCCCATTGTAGATCACCAACATACATCATAGCATTAGAAAGGAAAGCGGTACAACCACTTCTATGCACCATGTGTATTGTGTGGAGTGCATAGCATGCGATGTGTGCTACATCAGATGCTCCATTAGAAAACAAAAATAAAAGGATTTTGGAACATTCATTCTATGTTGTCAAAAATAATGCATCATATTCAGGAGTAACTAATCATTTTCTACAGACACAAAATTAGCGGAAACGTCTTTTACAGAGAGAAGCATATTAAAGTTAAATACCAAAAAAACCCTAATGGGATGAATTTTAAACATGATATATCATTTATTTATTAATTGGGAGAATGATATGATACATGAGCTTTACATTTTTGCAATCTTTGCCTTGCATATTTGTAATATTGAATTCATTTTTCATTACCTCATTTGCATATACAGTACAGACCAAAAGTTTGGACACACCTTGTTATTTAAAGATTTTTCTGTATTTTCATGACTTTGAAAATTGTACATTCTCACTGAAGGCATCAAAACTATGAATTAACACATGTGGAATTATATACTTAACACAAAAGTGTGAAACAACTGAAAATATGTCTTATATTCTAGGTTCTTCAAAGTAGCCACCTTTTGCTTTGATGACTGCTTTGCACACTCTTGGCATTCTCTTGATGAGCTTCAAGAGGTAGTCACCGGAAATGGTTTTCACTTCACAGGTGTGCCCTGTCAGGTTTAATAAGTGGGATTTCTTGCCTTATAAATGGGGTTGGGACCATCAGTTGTGCTGTGCATAAGTCAGGTGGATACACAGCTGATAGTCCTACTGAATAGACTGTTAGAATTTGTTTTATGGCAAGAAAAAAGCAGCTAAGTAAAGAAAAACGAGTGGCGATCATTACTTTAAGAAATTAAGGTCAGTCAGTCCGAAAAATAGGGCAAACTTTGAATGTGTCCCCAAGTGCAGTTGCAAAAACCATCAAGCGCTACAAAGAAACTGGCTCACATGAGGACTGCCCCAGGAAAGGAAGACCAAGAGTTACCTCTGCTTCTGAGGATAAGTTTATCCGAGTCACCAGCCTCAGAAATCGCAGGTTAACAGCAGCTCAGATTAGAGACCAGGTCAATGCCACACAGAGTTCTAGCAGCAGACACATCTCTGCAACAACTGTTAAGAGGAGACTTTGTGCAGCAGGCCTTCATGGTAAAATAGCTGCTAGGAAACCACTGCTAAGGACAGGCAACAAGCAGAAGAGACTTGTTTGGGCTAAAGAACACAAGGAATGGACATTAGACCAGTAGAAATCTGTGCTTTGGTCTGATGAGTCCAAATTTGAGATCTTTGGTTCCAACCACCGTGTCTTTGTGCGAAGCAGAAAAGGTGAACGGATGGACTCTACATGCCTGGTTCCCACCGTGAAGCATGGAGGAGGAGGTGTGATGGTGTTGGGGTGCTTTGCTGGTGACACTGTTGGGGATTTATTCAAAATTGAAGGCATACTGAACCAGCATGGTTACCACAGCATCTTGCAGCGGCATGCTATTCCATCCGGTTTGCGTTTAGTTGGACCATCATTTATTTTTCAACAGGACAATGACCCCAAACACACCTCCAGGCGGTGTAAGGGCTATTTTACCAAGAAGGAGAGTGATGGGATGCTACGCCAGATGACCTGGCCTCTACAGTCACCAGACCTGAACCCAATCGAGATGGTTTGGGGTGAGCTGGACCGCAGAGTGAAGGCAAAAGGGCCAACAAGTGCTAAGCATCTCTGGGAACTCCTTCAAGATTGTTGGAAGACCATTTCCAGTGACTACCTCTTGAAGCTCATCTAGAGAATGCCAAGAGTGTGCAAAGCAGTCATCAAAGCAAAAGGTGGCTACTTTGAAGAACCTAGAATATAAGACATATTTTCAGTTGTTTCACACTTTTTTGTTAAGTATATAATTCCACATGTGTTAATTCATAGTTTTGATGCCTTCAGTGTGAATGTACAATTTTCATAGTCATGAAAATACAGAAAAATCTTTAAATGAGAAGGTGTGTCCAAACTTTTGGTCTGTACTGTATGTAGTTGCTAATCGTTGTGACCTTATTTAAGTGTTTAAGTTGGATCTATGATTATGTAGTATGTAACTAAAGAGTTAAATGCGGCTCACTCGTGATTGGATAATATACTTTTTGAAATAATTCACTCATGATTCGGCATCTAAACAATGACTAAAGGCGCTTTATGCTCCCGAAACGCGTCAGTCTCTACCTCATGGGGAACCTTTTTTATAGTTTTTAAATGGATTTTTGATTAAAGAGAAAAAGGTTTGTTGTAAAGAAGTGGTTGTGCGGCTTGCCTTCCTTTTCCTTTGGTTCTTCAGTAGTTGTTCTTCAATACCAATGCATTTGGTGTATTTTGGATTGGATTGTTAGAAAATTAAGTCTATGCCTGCAATGAGCAGGTGCAAATTGATGCCAAAATTTGTGATATTTTCTGACTTAAGGCTTAATACATTTTTTTAATGTCCCCTCTTCCACACACTTGTGTCTCCATGTTCCCTATGCAGCTCAATCAAGTCATGTAATTTCTGTTTTTATAGAAAAGCGTAGCACTTTAGTAGACTCATCCATATACTGATTAGCTACAGTTTTACAGCTTGCATGACACTGTCTATCCTATTAGTGTTTACAAAATGTCCAGTGTATACCATCTGCCTTATATTGATGTCCTCTGCCTCCTGCTTGTAAGAGCTTACAGGGGGAAACATATCACAAGCAGGAGGCATAGCTGCATCACAGAATACATTGACACTCTGCACTGTGAGTTTGAAGACTTGCAGTCTACTGTACCTGTTGACATTACACATGGGAGTCAAAGTAGAACAAGAGCAGTCCTATGTACCAAGATGGCAGGCATCCTTGAAATGGCACATCAACTAAAGCTGTTATAAACAGGCCCATCACAAAACTGCACTCTACAGACAAAAAGTGTTTGGAGTGTTTTTTATAGCTTTACAATGGTGCATCAATTAACCTGACAATCATTTTTAATTCACACCCCCTTGAGTAAATACATTTTTTTCTCACCATTATTGCCTTTTACTATAGTATTCTCAAATTGAACTATTTTCATATATGAAATGTTCTCTGCTGGGGAGGCACGGCCATTGAATTCTATGGACTGTACTGTACATTTGCACTATAACACGTGACTATACAGAAAATATGAAACCAGAGAAACCTGCATTGACTTGAAGTTATGTTTGGTTACAGGTGTTCGCTAATGGGGTTTGATCTTAACAGACACTGGCAGGACCCATCTCCATGGGCTCACCCTACTTTGTATGGAGTGAAGCAACTAATCTTAGAGATGCACAACAGTCCGGTAAGTTCTATAATAACTTATATAGAATCCATTTTTGGTGCTTACATAGCTATGTATACCTAGATAGTGCTGGGCATCAAAAAGTTGAATTATGTAATTAATATTAGAAATGAGCAAATTGATTTGTTGCTAAACAAATATATTACAAATTTCTTCAAATTTTCAAAATCTTGGAAAATCTTTAGGGATTCGATTCTCAAGAACCCAGGAAAATGGTAGCCATTTGTCTGTCATTTCGCCTGCTTCTTTTGAGAGACAGTTTGGGGTAAAAAAATAAACATTATAGACATGTTCTAGGCTTGTCCTCCACCTGTCTTTGCGCTGCTGCAGCATTTTGATCCTCTGTGCCTTTCTTTGAATGTTCCTGTGCTCCAGCACTGAGGCTTCACGTAATGACGTGAAGAGTGATGCACGTCATTACTGTCGATGACGTCCATTCCCGCTAAATGGGGCCAACTGTGGGGGAATAATAGGCCTTGCCCACGCAAGGGAGCCTGGAAGGATCCAAAGACTGGAGCGGCAGACTCCAAAGTGTGTTTCTTCTTTCTAACTTGCCGACCGCTGCCTGTTGTAAAGTGTAATCCACATCTAGCAACAGCGATGCTGAGATGGATTACAGGAAGTTGGTGGAGGACAGGGTTCTTTGTTTCTCTGCTCCTGCTCTCCTGTCTGTGAAACGTCATATAGACATTACAAAAGAAACCAGCTTTCAGTCTGATGTAGACAGTCATTGAACAGTGGCAGGAGAAATGCATACTGGGAACTGAGGGAAACAATGTACTTGCTCCTACAGTGCTGGCAGAATGTAAAAAAAGAGGAACCAACCACTCAAAAGGTGTGGGTGGCAAAGTACAGAGGATAATCTGGAGAGTTCCTAAACATATTAGATGGGTATGTGCACCAAAAGCAGTTGTTCCTTGTTGTGGGGGGTGCAGACAGGAAATGAGGGCATGCATTTCTACAGATTATGTGTGAAAGTACAAGCACACTTTAAAATTGTGTTGTCCTTATTCATTATCTTCTTTCCTGGAAGTTCCAGTATATTCAATATCGCTCACTACATCTTTATAGTCATTGGCTGAAAACCATTAAAATGTATTTACACCCCCCTTCGGCATGTAAGTCGATGAGTGAGCAGAATTGTGAATTATTCTAAAGATGGAAATTGCATCAATTCTGGAAGGAACCAAATCCTGAACGTTTCCATTCTGCATATTAATGCGGCAACTTTTTTAAACATCTAGAATAAGAGCTTTTCGTTACTTAAATGAAAATCCTTCGAAATATTTAACATACGGAGCCCTCTGGGCATCTGTTTAAGCTTTGTGGGAGACCGGACTAAAGTTTTTTATGAGTGTTTGAAATAAAGTTCTATTTAAGCTTTTGAAAGGAGATGGATTCTCTGTAATATTCCCAGAGAGCTTGTGTTCAAGACAAGTTAGGTCTTTGAATCATTAACCAGGCACTGATTGATTGAAACATCATATTTCTTTTGCTGGATGATTTAAATGATGTATGCAGGGCAGAGTCGGTTCTGGTTGAGAGGATTATGCCTCCCTGGATTTTAGAAGCTCACTCTCGAGATATTTCAAACATGTATATTTTTGTAAAATATACTGTATATATATTTTTTTTTTCCTATGCTTTGCAAATAATTGGCAATTATTTATACTTTGAGGGCACTGAGTGGTTTTGTTTCTCAAGTCGAATCATAATATTCCATTGTTGTTAATCTCAAGATGCATCCAAATTTTCCCATGGTGTGGTCTCGCCAGGTATATCCTTTGATGGTTTGGCGCAGTAAGGCATCATCCACATGGCAGATCTGAATGCAGACACATGGAGTCCTAGCTGTGGTCATAGCTTGGTGCCTACATGAAGGTCCTGGACCCCAGTGAAAAATCTGTAACAGGGTCCTCTCTTATCATCTGCTATTTATGATACTGGTGCCTTTTTTTGTGGCACCCACGCATGCAATAGGGCTGACATGTGACTGCTACCTCTTCAACAAGGCATGGGAGATATGTTGACTTTTCCAGGAGTCTAGGACTTCTTCCCTTATTACTAGAGCCTCCTTGACATTATGGGAAAGTTGGCAAGTATGGTGTAGCCATATAGGGGATATGGCTGCACCATACATGCCAACTTTCCCATAATGTCAAGAAGGCTTTACTAATAAGGGAAGATGCCCCAGACTCCTGGAAAAGTCAGCATATCTCCCATTCCCTGTTGAACTTGCCTAAAACATCACAAAAATCAGTTATTCTAGGAAATGTATTTAGAAAGGCTGGAATGGGTGATGGAATGTAATGGGGGAGCGAAGAGATGGTGAACAGCACAGGTTACATGACTTAAGAAAAGGCTATGACTATGGTCGAAATTTGCCATCCCCTCCCAGATCCTTCTAGTGAAAAGTTGGCAAGCATGAGTTACACCCCAAGTGCCACTGTATGACATATTATCAACATATATTGCCTTTGAGCCATCAATGGTTGCGGAATTATGATATTAGAGCTGAGAAAACTCCTTCTGCTGGGAAAGGAAGAAGAGAATATATTTTAGCTGCCAGAGGGGGAAGGAGACCAATAATGTCTAGAGCCCGCCTCTAGCAGTTCTCATTAATAGAAGCACCAGTTTCTATAATAGAAACGTTAATTATTTGGGCACTTTTGAAATGATTTATAAGTAAACACATTTAATTAAATTGTATCCTAACGTTTCTATTGATTCCATAACGTCTGATTAATTTAATTAGAAACAAACAACTTTTCCAAAACAATTCGACCGACAGGCATAAAAACAGAAATTTACCAAAGCGCAATGACCGGTGATTTATCCATAGCACCGGCACGTTGGAGGGATTGAAGTACAGTTCAGGACTGGAAATCTATTTTTGCCATGATTACTGGCGAGAGGACCTTTAAAGTGTGAGCGATGATGCCTGGCGTAGGGGCTCGGGTGATGGATGTGTTCGTAAAGGTCAGGGTAATTCCCAATACAGGCCTCTGACCTTTCCCTATTGCAGTACTGTGCTGGGACTCACAAATACATTTCATTCAGCTGCAGACTGAGTAACAGACAGGACATGACAAAGATTTACTGTACACCAGATTTGGATGATCCATCATATTTCTCCGTTATTTCATGGAAGTTTCCATAAGTAAGTGGGAGATTAGGGCACTCTACGCTCAAGCCTGTATTGGCCAACAATTCTGTGCACTTTAGCTGGTGTCCCGGGTACAATGGGAGAAATTTATCTTTATTTTTTTTTAATTCTAGTGAATTCAGAAATGAATGTCCATCTTGCTGGTCTGTAGGTAACATCTTAAGGAATGCTTCTCAAAGATTGGCAATGGGTACAATACTTCTGCTCAATATCGCAGTAAAAGCATTAATACATCAATACATATATTTCTTTTGCCCTTGGCTCAAGATATCCAAAGACATGTTCAACTTTTTTTTTTTTAAAAGAGATATTACAATTGTTTGTTGGGAGATATTCATGCCCAAAGTGTCCAGGTGATAACTGGTGGGTTGTTGGGATTCCACCACTGGATACCCCAACGATTCAAAGAACGGAGCTAGGAAATACTTCATAAGAAAAGAGCTCAAGTGATTAGCTAGTTATCCCCTATCATGTGAATCAGGGATAACTAAAAACGTAAGGGCGGATGATAGAAGGTAAAAGTAGGATATATGCTTCCAAGGGGAATTGGATATTTCGCCCCCAGCTGTTCACCCCCAGCAATTCGCCCCTGGGTACATTTCACCCCCGCACATTTCATCCCCAGCATTTGGCCCCCAGGATGTTTTGCCCCCGCACATCTCATCCCCGCATATATTGCCCCCAGTTCGAAACATCCAGGGGAGAAACGTGCGGGGGCGAAATGTGCGGGGGCGAATCTTCCTGGGGGTGAAGTTGACACGCCCCTGGGCCGTGTGTGGGGGAATACCCGGAGCTGGGTCTCTGTGTAATGCTAAGGGTTGTAGTCTCCGTGGCGGCGACCCGGTCCCATGGCTCAGGGTGGTCAAACCAGTGGCGGATCTGTTTACTTGGTTTTTAATGTAGAAATGTCCGACTACGCCACCCGTGGATTGCGGTCACTGAGAACCGCCGCTGCGGGGCAGACCGCTGAGGCTGATGTTGTGTGCGCAGCAGAGGGTAGTATAACTCCCCACGGGAGGAGTATAGCCTCAGGGCAGCGTGCGTAGATGGTGAGGGTTGTGGTGCATGGGCGCAGCAGAAATGACTCAGAGTCCGTGCAGTTCAGGGTCTTTACTGTTGGTAATAAAGAAGGCCCTGCCGGGAGTACTGGCTAACATTAGAGGCCTGGTCAGTCTGTGAGCGAACAAGAGTCCCTCTGGCCAGGTGGAGATGTAGGCCTTCCCGTCTGACTGCACTCTTCCTGGCTACCCTGCTGTAGTTGTGTAGTAGCCCACGTCCCTGAG
Source organism: Phyllobates terribilis (assembly GCF_046119375.1). Classification (NCBI taxonomy): domain Eukaryota; kingdom Metazoa; phylum Chordata; class Amphibia; order Anura; family Dendrobatidae; genus Phyllobates; species Phyllobates terribilis. The sequence goes on from NW_027362768.1 coordinate 151,541,815, forward strand.
TGTACCGTGTGGTGCTCACCCGTATGGCTGGTGATTTGGGGCCTTTGGTACCTTCCGCTCCTCGATGGCGGTACCGGTCCCTTGCGTGTGACTGAGCCTCCGGGCTTTCTATGGCCAGAGGACCTGAAATCCCCTGACAGGTGGTTTCTGCTGCTGGATGTGGATATCCTCACAGCCTCGGACTCCGGTGTCCGGTTCTCTGTGTCTTCTGCCAGGATGAGCTCTATCAGCTCCAATCCCTGGCCTTCAGCTCCTGTCTCCTACAGAGCTCCTTGCTGCTGCTCTGTCCCTTCCTCTGGAACTACTCCCTAACCCCGCCCCAGATCCAGTTTATAAAGGGCAGGTTCCTCCCCTCCCTGGACTGGGGCAGGAGGCGTTGCATGTGATAGTGCTCCTGACCAGGAAAACCCATGCTCGCTCTCAGACATGGTATTTCTACCACTGTGGCAACCAGACTCCTGGGGTGCCACATTCCACCCTGGTAAATTTTAGTACTCCGGGACTAAACACATTTTTTTTTAAAACATACATAACAGGGTATAAGCAATAACACATCAACATATGTACAAGGAGTTCAGTCTTTATAGGTCACAGCGCTTCCGTAACCAGGTGTCCATGTCACCCAAGATGTCTTTTGAGGGACCCGGCCCAAACCCTCCCCGTAGGCCCTGGGGTGGCTACAGGGCATCGATGATCCGGCGTTGGACCACGTCTTCAGCCACCTCCACGGGTTTTTGTTCTGTGGTCTAGCACAAAAGGGGGTACTTAACAGGTGCAACTATTTACAAGGTACAGTTCCGGTTATTCATTGTCCATAACCTGTCAGTCCATGAACCCTGTCGGGTAACTTGAGAAACATGATTATTATTCATGCAACAAACATAAAACATTTCAACATTTGCAATATCCAGGTATATATCTTTTTTTTTTTTTCTAGATTCTCCAGCGAGCGGGCTTCTGACCTCTAGTGCTCCTGGTGGACCTACGTAACACACTATCTGGTGGTGTTCTTTCTGGGTCCCCTGTTTCCACCCCTTGTGTAGTGGGCTCGCTAGTGTCTGCACTACAGGTGTTTGGAGATGTTACGGGTAGGTTGGGCAGCTTTCTGCGTACTCTTTGGCTTACTACGGGCACGGCAGGCTCACTACTAGCAGACGGTTGATTCTCCTGGGCTGCTGGTATGGAATCTTCTGCCTCGGGGGCCGGTTGCTCTCCCAACACTACTTGCTCTTCTGTAGGCCCTTGAGGGGCTGGCTGGAGAAAGGTAAGGACGGGTACCACAATAGCGTTGTTAATTTGTGTCCAGGACCGGGCAAATTCTCCGAGTACTGTACTGACCATTTCTTCCCTTTCCTCTGCGGGTTGAGGGCTATCTTGGTCTTCATCAGTGCTTTGCAGCTGCTCGGGACACTTCTTCAGGTGGTATCTGGAGACAGTGGCTGTGGTCTCTCCTTCATCCTTACTGATAATGCATACTTTCGGATTTCCATGGCTTGAGGGCAGTACTGTGTACGGGTCTTTCTCCCACTGGTCAACCAACTTATGGAGCCGCCTCTTCCTCTTCAAGACCTGCTCTCCAGGTGCCAGGGGAACAGCGGGAGCATGCTGGTTGTAAGTCCTCTCTTGCCTTTCTCTTGCTTGAGACAGACTTCTCTCAACACTCTCCTGCACTTTCCGGTACTGCTGCCGTTCTGTATCCCAGTCTGCCTCTGGCGAGGTGTCCTCGGGTGTCAGGACTCCCATATCCAGGTCAATAGGCACCTTACCAAAACTTGCTCTCATTAGGTAAGCCGGAGTGCAGTTGGTAGAATTTACTGGGATGGGGTTATACAAGTCCACCAGATCAGGCAGTTTTTCAGGCCACAGACTGCGTTCTTCCAGGGGCAACGTTTTTAGCAAGTCTATCACCACCTGGTTCATCTTCTCACATAATCCATTGGTTTGGGGGTGATAGGGCGTTGTCCTTATCTTCTTGCAGCCATACAGGTTGCAGAACTCCTGGAAGACCTCCGCTTCGAAGGCTGGACCTTGGTCAGTCAACACTTGCTCCGGATACCCGTGTGGACGGCAGAAGTGCTGCTGGAAGGCTCTAGCTGCTGTCTGAGCTGTTAAGTCCTTGACAGGGACCACCACCAGGAACCGGGAGTAGTGGTCTACGATGGTGAGGGCGTAGACGTACCCGGAACTACTTGGAGCCAGCTTCACATGGTCCAGGGCTACCAGTTCTAGTGGCTGCTTGGTGATGATGGGCTGCAGGGGAGTTTTCTGGCTGGCACGGTCCTTCCTTCTCAGGTTGCACGGGCCGCAGTCTCTGCACCATCTCTCAATAGCCCCTTTCATGCCTACCCAGAAGAACCATTCATGCAACAGGAACTCCAATTTTTTCCATCCAAAGTGCCCTGCTCCGTCGTGGTATGCCTCCAGGACCCTAGCCGCGTCTCGTCTTGGGACCACTACCTGCCAGGTCAGCTCATGTGTCCGGGAGTTGACAATTCTAAGGCACAGCTTCCCCTTGTAGAGAAACAGTTTACTCTTCTCCTTCCACAGCTGTTTTGTCTCTTCCGGAGCGTCTGGGTCAAGGCGGGCATCAGCCTGTGTCAGCATTTCTTTCACCAGGCGGACTGCTGGGTCACTGTCTTGCGTCTCCGCCCAGCTGTAGTGGGGTAAGGGGTTGAACGTGGCAGAGTGCTTGTCCCTTACACAGTGGGAACACTGGGTAATCCCATGACGGTGGAGCGCAGGAAGTTCAATCTCTTCCAGTTCTTCTGGATGTTCCCCTCCGTCCGGCAAGTTTGGCATCCTGGACAGGGCATCTGTGTTGGCATTTGTGCGTCCCGCCCGGTATTTGATGGTAAACTCATAGTTGGACAGCCGGGCCATCCATCTTTGCTCCAGGGCACCAAGTCTTGCAGTGTCCAGGTGTGTCAATGGGTTGTTGTCCGTGTACACAGTGAACTTGGCAGAGGCAAGGTAATGTTTGAAACGTTCGGTCACTGGCCACACCACAGCCAGGAACTCTAGCTTGAAGGAGCTATAATTCTCAGGGTTTCTCTCTGTGGGCCGTAGTTTTGGGCTGGCGTACGCAATTACCCGCTCTCTGCCCTGCTGGATCTGGGATAGTACGGGTCCTAGCCCCACGTTACTGGCGTCTGTGTGGAGGATGAAAGGCTGGCCGTAATCAGGGTAAGCCCGGACCTCATCCCCCGTGAGGGCCATCTTCAGCTGGTGGAATGACTCCTCTTCCAGCTTGTCCCACCTGAAGGGCGGCTTCTGATTCTTGGTCTTTGACTGACCCAACAGGAGGTTTTGCATAGGGGCTGCCATTTTGGTGAACCCGGGGATGAATCTTCGGTAGTAGCCTACCAACCCGAGGAACTGCCGCACTTCCTTTATGCTGGAGGGTCTTGGCCAGTCCTTAATCACTGTGATCTTATCAGGGTCTGGAGCTACTCCGTCAGCACTCACCACGTGTCCCAGGTACTGTACCTTTGGTTTCAGTAGATGACACTTGGAGGGTTTCACCTTTAGGCCGTAGCCTGCCAGGGCGTCAAACACCTCTGCCAGATATGGACATCCGTGTCACTTACTTTTATACCCATCTATATGGGTGACAGTTCTTATGATATGTTATGTTGGGGGAATTATGATATAGGATCCAAAATGGGTATGAGTCAAATATGTTGTTTATTAATTAATAACCTAGTGACCTCCCTTTGGATGTTATCTTTTTTTTTTTTTTATATATATATACTTTACTATGAACTGAGACGAACGTGGGACTGGTGATCTTTTATAATTGATATAGGAGTGGAGATCAATTTTATAGTCGAGATTTACTGTTCGTGATCTACCTTCCCGAGTTCTACTCAGTTTGAGGAATTGGTTTCTGTATAGATTGTTTTGGAATAGTATCATGTGTCCTATGCCATGATCCCTGAGACATTGTTCCCCTTATTAACATTATCCTTGATGTCCGCCTCGCATTTTCCTTCTCTATTCTTTCTCTCCTTCCCCCTCCTCCTCTCTTCTCCCCCGTCCTTGCTTTCACTATGGGTGTTTCACACTTACCTCTTACACTTGTTCTTGAAGATTATATGCATTGCATATAAGGGAATGCCGTAGACAGGAACGCATGCGCGTCGCGATGCCCTGTATGCCCGCCAGCTCTCTGTATCTATAATGTTGTTCGGCAATGCGTCGCTTGCCGGAGGTCATGTGGCGCGGAGGCTGGCCGGCGTCTTGGTCTCCGTGGTTACGCATGCGTCACATCTGGCTCTACGGGAATGCCGAGTGGCGTTGCCTGGTCTCCATGGCGATGGCAACGCTACTTCCGGCATAGAGCGCCAGCTGGCGCCTATATAAACCTACTGTTCCACCTATCCCCATGCCCCCTGAAGAAGGGAGTTCGAAACGCGCGTCGGGGCATTTCACCTTACGTGTGCGCTCTCCCAACGGGTCCCTCTGTCTCAGGCCTCCTGGATAGTACTCCGTGATCTAGTTAAATTCCTGGTGTGTATTGGCAATTATTAATTACTATAGGGATTGTACATTGAAGGGAACTGATGAGTAATTCCGTCTTGTTTATTATTGATGCATTATAGAGGTGATTTACTTGATTACCACATATATATATATCGATTTGATTGTCAACCACTGTTGCTATGACAACAACAGTTTGGTGTTTTCTAAGCCTGAGTAGTATGACTGTATAATTTAGAATATGTGGGGTCCATTGGGACAGTGACCGTGTTTTGTGAGAGGCTTTTTATGCTACCACTGTTCTCAGGTTCACTTTCCCCCTATTTTGTGCCTTTTATTTTAACTAATAAACTTTATATGAATTTCTAAAGAAATTTTTGGAAGTCCCTCTTTCGTTGTATGCTTTTGTTTTCTAATATAAATAAACGATGGGATTCAATTAGTCCTTTTATGACAGTGCTTTTGGGTATTTATATCATTGATTAATATTAATTATGATAGTGCATATGCCCCAAATGGGGTCTATCGTGTTCTATGAATTGTAAGAGTTAAGGTAATGTTTGAAACGTTCCGTCACTGCCCACACCACAGCCAGGAACTCTAGCTTGAAGGAGCTATAATTCTCAGGGTTTCTCTCTGTGGGCCGTAGTTTTCGGCTGGCGTACGCAATTACCCGCTCTCTGCCCTGCTGGATCTGGGATAGTACGGCTCCTAGCCCCACGTTACTGGCGTCTGTGTGGAAGATGAAAGGCTGGCCGTAATCAGGGTAAGCCAGGACCTCATCCCCCGTGAGGGCCATCTTCAGCTGGCGGAATGACTCCTCTTCCAGCTTGTCCCACCTGAAGGGCAGCTTCTGATTCTTGGTCTTTGACTGACCCAACAGGAGGTTTTGCATAGGGGCTGCCATTTTGGTGAACCCAGGGATGAATCTTCGGTAGTAGCCTACCAACCCGAGGAACTACCGCACTTCCATAATGCTGGAGGGTCTTGGCCAGTCCTTAATCACTGTGATCTTATCAGGGTCTGGAGCTACTCCGTCAGCACTCACCACGTGTCCCAGGTACTGTACCCTTGGTTTCAGTAGATGACACTTGGAGGGTTTCACCTTTAGGCCGTAGCCTGCAAGGGCGTCAAACACCTCTGCCAGGTGTTTCAGATGGTCCTCATATCTTTTGGAATAAACGATGATATCGTCCAGGTATAGCAGGACCGTTTCGAAATTCCTGTGCCCCAAGCAGCTCTCCATCAACCGCTGGAAGGTTCCTGGTGCGTTGCAGAGCCAGAACGGCATACAGTTGAATTCGCTGAGACCCATCGGGGTGGTGAACGCGGTCTTCTCCTTGTCTGCCTCGGCTACAGGAACCTGCCAGTACCCGCTTGTAATATCCAAAGTGGAGAAGAAGTTAGCAGACTTTAATGCAGCTAAAGATTCCTCTATCCTAGGTAACGGGTACGCATCTTTGTGTGTGATACGGTTGACCTTTCTGTAATCTACACACATTCTCATGCTGCCATCTTTCTTTTTCACAAGAACTAGTGGAGCTGCCCATGGGCTACAGCTGTCCCTGATTACCCCAGCCTCCTTCATTTCTCGCAACATTCCCTAGGCATTCTGATAGTGTGCAGGGGGTACATGGCGGTATCTTTCCTTTATGGGTGGATGGTCTCCCGTGGGGATGTGGTGTTCTACCCCCTTTACTTGCCCAAAGTCTAGCGGGTGTTTGCTAAAGACTCTTTCGTACTCCTGCACCACCCGGTAGACTCCCTGTTTTTGGTGTGAGGGAGTGGAGTCGGTGCCCACATGCAGCTTCTGACACCAGTCCTCCATTTGTTTCTTGGAGCCGTTACCCTCCTCTGGTTGAGATGGAGGCAAGGGTTCCACAGCCTTCACAGAGTTTTGGTTAACGGTGAACAATTTGGCTAGAGTGGCATACCGGGGCAAGTATACTTCTCTTTCCCTAATGTTTAGGATGCGAACGGGTACCCTCCCATGGCGTACATCGACCACCCCCCGTGCTGTCAAAATGGTGGGCCTACTGTCTGAGTAGACGGGTTCTACCATGGCTTGGTAGTCCCTTCCTCTTAACCCGATTGCAGTCCGGCACCAGATCATCATCTCACTTTTGGGGGCATGGCGATAGGGAACGGGTCACTCATCCTAACGCTACCAATCTCACCACCAGACAGTTCTACCTGTTGCCTTTTCATCCGGGCTCTGATCTCTTTTTGTAGGACACGCTGCTGGCTGGAGCTGGCGTTCACCGCAACCTGCTGTAATATGACAATTATCTCTGCAAGACAATTTTCAATAACATTAGTACCCAAGGTTATCTTAGGGTGGCTTTCACGACGGTCAATGTCCACAATAATCAGTCCTTGCGCTGGCAGTTCAACTTTACCAATTTTGATGGTCACCTCCTTGAATCCCACCTGCGGTACGGGCTGACCATTGCTTGCGATGATGCTCAAATCGTCATCTGGGTAGCGGGTAATATCTGAGTCATTCCAGTACCGCTTAAAAAGCACATAGGGGATGGTGGTTACCTGTGACCCGGTGTCCAGTAGTGCACTCATAAGAATGCCATCCAGCACCACAGGCAAGACCAGTCGTCCCCCTACGTACTTATCATGCCAGCTCGATGGGCCTGATGGTCTTATGCCTGGGGGTCGGCCCTCTGCCCCAGGTTGGGCCCGTTTAAATGACAGTACCTTGCCATATGTCCTGGTTGGTTGCAGCGGCGGCAGATGGGTTGTCCATCCTGGTCGTAGCGGTCGCTGGGCCTTCCTCTGGACGATGGGATCCTCCTCTGTCGGCTCCAAGGGACGTCCTCCAGACTGGAAGCCAGCTGGATCTTTCCTGGAGGGGACACCTGTAAAGACTGCACAGTTCTGGTTAGCGCAGCAACGCTTTTGGTCAGCTCTTGGACCTGATGGTGCATGTCTGCATCCGGGGCTTTGTCCAAAGCCTGTGCATCAGCTCCCAAAGCCTGTGGGTTACAGCGCCACCTGGTGCCGGTTCTCGGAGCACCCGGATGGCCCTGTCTTTAAACTGCGCAAAGTCCAAATCAGGGTTCTGCAAGGCCATTACACACAACTGGGTTCGGTGGGCGCTGGACTGTAGACCCTCAATGAACTGTTCAGTCAACAGCTTATCCTCATTCCGCACGCTGTCAGGGTCTGCCTGCTTAATGGCTCTCAGGGCCTCCTGCAAATTCAAAGCATAGTCCCGTATACTGTCTTGTGCCCGCTGTTTGCATCCATAAAATTTTAGCTTGATCTCTGCTGAGGTGCGGGTATCAAAAGTGTCCTTTAGATGGGCCAGTATTTCCTTTACAGTCCCCTTTTCCCTGGCTGACCAGGACTTTACTTCTCTTTGGGCTGCTCCGATTAACTGACCTATCAGGATGCTCACTTTTTGTTCCTCGGACAGGGGGTATACTTTGAATAAGCTATACAGTCTTTCTTTAATGTCGCTCAGGGTATGCGACTCCCCTGAGTACTGGGGTAACCATGCCGCTCCGGGGATATACGGCATCGTGAACGGCATCACTGCGGCAGCAGCCGTGCTGGCGGTGGGAGCTCCCTCCATTCCTGGTGTCTTCCTCTCCCCTAGTTAACCGTGGCCTATCTTCCATTGCTTCTTCTCCGTAGGCCGCGGCTTCGCAGGCGATCGTCGGGGTCGAGGACCTTGCGTCGCGCGCTGGTAAGGTCGGCGTCCGCTGGGCTCCTTCCAGGACCTTGCGCAGCGTCAGTGCGTAAGGCAGGGCTTCAGATCTCGCGCGCTTTTGGCATCCACACCCCTCTTCTTCCCGCGCGGCGTCCCAAAAATGGCGCCCAATGGCGGGAAAATGGCTGCGGATGGCGGGAAACTTCACCATAGTAAGTATCACAGTCTTTCTTCAGGCACGCAGTACCCGGTGGTTGCGGGCACGAAATCCTGCCGACTACGCCAAAGTTGACGCGCCCCCTGGGCCGTGTGTGGGGGAATACCCGGAGCCGGGTCTCTGTGTAATGCTAGGGGTTGTAGTCTCCATGGCGGCGACCCGGTCCCATGGCTCAGGCTGGTCAAACCAGTGGCGGATCTGTTTACTTGGTTTTTAATGTTGAAATGTCCGACTACGCCACCCGTGGATTGCGGTCACTGAGAACCGCCGCTGTGGGGCAGACCGCTGAGGCTGATGTTGTGTGCGCAGCAGAGGGTAGTATAACTCCCCACGGGAGGAGTATAGCCTCAGGGCAGCGTGCGTAGATGGTGAGGGTTGTGGTGCATGGGCGCAGCAGAAATGACTCAGAGTCCGTGCAGTGCAGTTCAGGCAGTTCAGGGTCTTTACTGTTGGTAATGAAGAAGGCCCTGCCGGGAGTACTGGCTAACATTAGAGGCCTGGTCAGTCTGTGAGTGAACAAGAGTCCCCCTGGCCAGGTGGAGGTGTAGGCCTTCCCGTCTGACTGCACTCTTCCTGGCTACCCTGCTGTAGTCGTGTAGTAGCCCACGTCCCTGAGTGTACCGTGTGGTGCTCACCCGTATGGCTGGTGACTTGGGGCCTTTGTTACCTTCTGTTCGTCGATGGCGGTGCCGGTCCCTTGCGTGTGATTGAGCCTCCGGGCTTTCTATGGCCAGAGGACCTGAAATCCCCTGCCAGGTGGTTTCTGCTGCTGGATGTGGATATCCTCACAGCCTCGGACTCCGGTGTCCGGTTCTCTGTGTCTTCTGCCAGGATGAGCTCTATCAGCTCCAATCACTGGCCTTCAGCTCCAGTCTCCTACAGAGCTCCTTGCTGCTGCTCTTTCCCTTCCTCTGGAAGTACTCCCTAACCCCGCCCCAGATCCAGTTTATAAAGGGCAGGTTCCTCCCCTCCCTGGACTGGGGCAGGAGGCGTTGCATGTGATAGTGCTCCTGACCAGGAAAACCCATGCTCGCTCTCAGACATGGTATTTCTACCACTGTGGCAACCAGACCCCTGGGGTGCCACAAAATGATAGGGGCGAAATGAGCGGGGGCGAAATGTACCTGGGGGGCGAACTGCTGGGGGCAAAACTTCCTATAGCCGCTTCCAAGATGAGCAACAACTGCTCTGTACACTTTGTGTCTTGAAGCCCTGACAATTAAAAGGTTTTTTTTTCAAATCCATAAATAACAAATTAAAAAAAAAAAATAAGATTAAAATAATTAACCCATATGGCAAACGTCATAAAGGAAAAAAAAAGAAAACACCAGAAATGGTCAGAGTAACTCCTTCCAAATAATGCAATAAAAATGTATGGTCTCCAATGATATCAATGGTATGAATAGAGTACCGATAAAAGCTACATCCTCCCTGCAAAAGACAAGACCTCCCACAGCTGCATCTACAGAAAAGATAAAAGTTAAATAGATTTTTTTATTATATTCTGAAGTTTTTAAGACTTCTAAAATATAAAAAAAATATATACTATAAATTATATATATTTACAAATACAGTATATGTATAAAAGTTTGGTATTACTGTAATCAAACTGATCTGAAGAGTCATTTTAACTGCATTTTGAGCGTTGTAAAAACTGTATCCAAAAAACAATGGTGGACTTGTGTTTGTTTTCACCATTTCACCACATTTGGATTTTTTTTTCTTTTTTTGTTTTTAGTACAGGCAATTCCCGGGTTACGAACTTGATAGGTTCTGTAGGTTTGTTTGTAAGCCAAATTTTTATGTAAGTTGGAACAGGGCCAGCAAAAAAAAAACAAAAAACAAATGTTCACGTGGCGCGGGGCAGTATCCATAGACGAGGTACTCGTCTCTTATACCCGGCACGTTACATAAAGGTGGGGGTCCTGCCTTGGTGTGTGGACTTGTGCTGTGAGGCCGCATGTAGTCAATGTTGCTGGTTTGCCAGGACCAGATGTTTGACAGTTCAAGGAGGGAGACCACCAGTTCAAAATAAACCTTTTACTGAACAGTAACTTGGGGAGGGTTAAATACAGAAGATAGCGGGTACACATCTTCTCAAATGTTTCCTTGATTATGCGTAATATCCTAACAGAAATTCAGTCCCTTTCTGTCCTCTCTCTTTACTTGTTTTCAGTCTTCATTATTCATCACTAATTCACCACAACCCAGCTCGACACTACAGTTCAGCTAGCAAAAGTCCTTTTCTCAACCTGCGGTTCTGCGTCTTCTTTCCCCTTTGGGGAACTATGGTGCCAGTATGGCAGGTACTTATCTTCTCTTCTACTAACACTCTGGAACTCCTGCCGTAGCACCCTGTCTATAGCAGGTTCATGGTGCACATGGACAGCACATGAACCGAATATACTATTGTCTGGATGAGCCATAAACCCTAAGGACAGCTCCTTCTCATAAGAAGTGATGTTCCAATTTTGTAGTTGACGTCCATTAACCCTATTGCATCTCTTTCGGTACCTTATAAGTATCCAAGGGGTAACATTTCTCTTTGCGGAGAGGGACATGTTAAGCATGTCAAGGTGAGGAGACTTTTAAGCCACAATGCTCCTCTGAGGAATATGCAAATTGTCTCTTCAGAGAGGAAGAGAACTAAAACTCTAGTGCCACCTATAGGAAGTAGCAATCCTAAAAGTCAATATCGACCCTTTAACAAGCCTTGTCATATGACTAAGGATAATAGGCAAAACCAAAATCTCAATTTTAAGACATGGGGTACTGCCCCTCATCAGTGCAAAGTGTGAGATATGGTTTGACTGGGTGAGAGGCATCTGACCGGTGTCCAAGAGGTAACATTTTTCCTTGCGGAGAAACCGGTCAGACGCCTCTTACCCAGCCAAACCATATCTCACACTTTGCACTCATGAGGGGCAGTACCCCAAAACACAGTGTCTGCATATTGAGATTTTGGTTTTGGCTATTATCCTAAGTCATGTGACAAGGCTCGTTAAAGGGTCGATATTTACTTTTAGGATTGCTACTTCCTATAGGTGGCGCTAGAGTTCTAGTTCTCTTCCTCTCTGAAGAGACAAGTTGGGTACCTTATAAGAGAGTTGAGAACAAAGGGCTTTAATTTGTGAAGGACACTATACCAAACATGCAGGATCTTGTTCCTTTAAGAAGCTATATGAGAAGCTTTCCTTTAGTCAGGTGGGAATATAATTATCAAATTCACAATTTTTGGATCCATTACATCCATTCTAAGAGTTCATAAAATTGAAATAATTCGTTCAAATGTCGACATTTCAAGAAAACAGCCCAATCTTCTGATGGAATTTAGATTTCAAGCCTGCAGCAAATAAGTTTCCCAAAGTTTTTATATAAGTTTGTCCTTTAATGACATGACGGTTTAGTAAGTTGTCAAATCACAGTCTTCATTAAGTTTCTCCCACTGCAGGGAAATGCATCATTTGAAGGTAATGCAGATAACTGCAAGGAAGGGATGTGACAGGAAAGGTCACTTAGGAAAGTGAGAAACTTGCGGCACGCGGGCATTCATCTATTAGTATAAACGCTCCTTATTGTCTGACTGATGATAACGCCGGCAGAGATGATTGCCTAAATTCTAATTTCTATAGTCTTTACCAGAAAATGAACCCAATTCTCATTTCTAATGATTTCATTTGTATTTTTCTGAAAAATACAAACTGTTAATAAAGAGAATGTAATTATTAGACAAGAAGTCATACAGGACTAGAAAAATACAGCTGCTTTGCACTATAAACAGCACCACCGTTGTTTACAGGTCATGACTGGTGTTACAGCTTAGTGAATTCAGCTGAGCTGCAATACCACTTACAGTCTGTGAATAGGTATGGCGCTGTTTTTGAAAAAAAAGCAAACTTTTCAACCCAATTGAAAGTTTTTTTGGGGAGTAATAAAACATTTATGGCCTTTCTTTAGGATTAAGAATAGGTCTGAGATGCAGGGGTGTAACTATAGTTGGTGAATGGGTTGCATTTGCACTTGTGCCAAAAAGCCTAGGGACCCGTAAGTATTAAAAATCCATGATAGTAGGGAGCCATGTAAGAGATTTTGCATTGGGACCAATAAGCTTAACGTTTCGCCTCTGCTGAGTTGCATTACCAGGCACAACCTATGGACTGGTGTGGCGCTGTTTATCACACTATGCAATCCTGTTTCTCTAGATCTGTACAACTAAGCAAAAAATGTTTGCTGTTCTTGGAATTGTAGTATTCCTACTACACAAGAATTTAAAGTTTTTTTTCCAAAACACAGATTGAACCCAAAGGATAGCTTAAAGAATCATTCTGGCTCCATTCACTTCCGCATCAGGAGGTCAGCGAGGCCAGTGAAGTCATGTCTACTGATACCTGCTGGGTCAGTATCAACAGATGTGACATCATCAGCCCCTGCTCACCTCCTATTGCGGAAGTGAACAGTGCAGAAATACCTCTGATATTTCTCCTCCTCGTAGAGTTTGTGCCACGCTGCAGCCAGGACGAGCAATCAAAGCTCAAAAATACACTGTGTGCAGACTTATTAGGCAAATGAGTATTTTGATCACTTTGATACTTTTTATACATGTTGTCCTACTCCAAGCTGCATAGGCTTGAGAGCCAACTACCAATTAAGTAAATCTGGTGATGTGCATCTCTATAATGAGGAGGGGTGTTGACTAATGACATCAACACCCTATATAAGGTGTGCTTAATTATTAGGCAACTTCCTTTCCTTTGGCAAAATGGGTAAGAAGAGAGATTTGACGGGCTCTGAAAAGTCCAAAATTGTGAGATGTCTTGCAGAGGGATGCAGCAGCCATGAAATTTTCAAACTTTTCAAAGCATGATCACCGAACAATCAAGCGTTTCATGGCAAATAGCCAACAGGGTCGCAAGAAGCGTGTTGGCCAAAAAAGGCGCAAAATAACTGCCCATGAATTGAGGAAAATCAAGCGTGAAGCTGCCAAGATGCCATTCGCCACCAGTTTTGCCATATTTTAGAGCTGCAACGTTACTGGAGTATCAAAAAGCACAAGGTGTGCGATACTCAGGGACATGGCCAAGGTAAGGAAGGCTGAAAAACCACCACCTTTGAACAAGAAACATAAGATAAAACGTCAAGAATGGGCCAGGAAATATCTTAAGACTGATTTTTCAAAGGTTTTATAGACTGATTAAATGAGAGTGACTCTTGAAGGGCCAGATGGATGGGCCAGAGGCTGGATCAGTAAAGGGCAGAGAGCTCCACTCCGACTCAGACGCCAGCAAGGTGGAGGTGGGGTACTGGTATGGGCTGGTATCATCAAAGATGAACTTGTGGGACCTTTTCGGGTTGAGGATGGAGTGAAGCTCAACTCCCAGACCTACTGCCAGATTCTGGAAGACAACTTCTTCAAGCAGTGGTACAGGAAGAAGTCCGTATAGTTCAAGAAAAACATGATTTTCATGCAGGACAATGCTCCATCACATGCATCCAACTACTCCACAGTGTGGCTGGCCAGTAAAGGTCTAAAAGAAGAAAAAATAATGACATGGCCCCCTTGTTCACCTGATCTGAACCCCATAGAGAACCTGTGGTCCATCATAAAATGTGAGATCTACAGGGAGGGAAAACAGTACACCTCTCGGAACAGTGTCTGGGAGGCTGTGGTGGCTGCTGCACGCAATGTTGATCGAAAACAGATCAAGAAACTGACAGAATCTATGGATGGAAGGCTGTTGAGTGTCATCATAAAGAAAGGTGGCTATATTGATCACTAATTTTTTTGTTTTTTGTTTTTGCATGTCAGAAATGTTTATTTCTAAATGTTGTGCACTGATATTGGTTTACCTGGTGAAAATAAACAAGTGAGATGGGATTATATTTGGTTTTTATTAAGTTGCCTAATAATTCTGCATCGTAATAGTTACCTGCACAAACAGATATCCTCCTAAGATAGCCAAATCTAAAAAAAAAACACTCCAACTTCCAAAAATATTAATCTTGGATATTTATGAGTCTTTTGGGTTGATTGAGAACATAGTTGTTGATTAATAATGAAAATAATCCTCTAAAATACTACTTGCCTAATAATTCTGCACACAGTGTATAAGTATTGTGAGGACATTCTGATCAGAACTTACTAGACATTATCGGATCTGATAAAACTCGAATTTACCAAATTGTGCAGATTTTACCAGAAAATTCAATTTGCAACTAAACTATTCTCCTGAATGTGAATGTCCCTTATAATACTCTGGGGTCTTTGAAGACCCCAAAGCATAATAAACATAAAATGTAAAAAGCAAAAAAAAAAAATTATATTAAAGTCAGTGCTCACTTGTCCAGCCCCTCTGATGCTGTCACACAAGGTGTAGGAAAGACAAAGTGCAACACGCAAGGAAGAGGGGAAGGGAACCCAGACACTAGGGAAAGGGGGAGTGGAGACCTCCTAGGCTGATCTAGTATCACCCTGTCTCCCCTAACGTCCCTATATTGGTTCCTCACCAATCGCCGCTCAGGAACCTAAACCCTGTATTTCTCTAGAGCTTGGCAGTGGATAGGGAAAGGGGGGTGAGCACTAGTCAGTCCGCACTAACAACTAAAGACAACAAGGGAGACAAACACTGGGGAAATTAACTTAACTTGAGCCGACTTCAGAGAGATTGCACCAAATGTCCTCCTAGGCACCAGAGAGAAAGTAAGCAGACTGCAATAGCTCCAAGCCTTCACAAGGGAACATGTGAATATCACCGACACCTCCCTGTAGCAAACAAAGTATTTAAACACCCAGGACTGGGTGTCAATTAGCGGGATGGAGGTAGCCTCTGGGCCCTACAGTGAGATAGATCTAAGAAGGTGTCTGTAATGCCAAATGAAGAGATCTTCTGCAACCAACTGCAGGGCGACTGTCTGTCACATCTGACACACCCGTGACAGCTGCATGTTGCCCGCTGTCCAGTCATCAGAGCCACCTCTTCTTTTTCCTACCACAAGCCTCATCTCCCACCCTCTAAGCTGGGACTTATGGCCGTGATCAGACCTCGAAGGTCACTGCTCGTTACACATCATGATGTCACAGATCTCTTCCGGCCGCGGGTGAACAGGCAGGAAGAAGAGGCCCTGAATAACAAACGACGAGCAGCAAGCAGCAGAGGGGATGGACAGGCGAGTATAACTTTTTTGTTGTTTTTAAAACCTTTGACACCTGTCTACGGTTCAGCAAAATAGCGTCCATTTTTTAAAAATCCGCAAGAAGCAAATTTACAAAAATCCGTATTCTCAAAAATGCTAATTTTTTAGAATTCAATTCCACGCAAATAAATAAATAAATTCGCTCATCTCTAGTACTTACATTGGGAAAGTTCTGCCTACTCTTTTTTTGTACTTGTCCTTTAACGTCATTATAAAATACCTATTAATCAAACTTTTAATATTTCTGTTTTTATTATTACGGAAACTCTTATTCATTCAGCGACTGACAGCATAATATCTAATAAAAACGCTGATAAATATTTACAGTTCTCACAGCTCACTGATACTTTGCTCAGTAAACAATGATTTCTATAGTGCTACATTGTATTTATGAAAAGTAATTTTATTTTGGAGTTTTGCTTAAACTTCTGAGTGGGATAGAGGGGGGAATTGTCCTACAAATTTTGTGGGGTTGTGCAAATACTATATATACAAGCAGGATTTCATTGCATTTCTTAAACCAAGAAGAAAAGGATGAATGGATCCATAGGTGAAAATCTGATAAAAGAATACTGGAGGAACAATATATTGTGTACCACAATCAGTTGAGCACAATCATGGACAACACGATCTTACAGAATAAAGAAACTGAGATATACGGAGGAGGGAGTCGTGCCGTAAGAGTTTATACAGTGATAGTCAATATAGCTGCGAATAACACTAAATTACTGTCCCTTTATAAGAAGTGGAGGATAACCCCCCCCGGGAAAGTAAAGTGATTAAAATAGAGAGGATCCTGCCTATAAGAGCGTATACAGAGATAGTCAATCACACTAAATTAGGGTCCCTTTATAAGGAGTGGAGGATACGTAAAGCGATCATCGTGCAATTGTTTAGTACTGTAATGTCTATGCCGTTATGTTACATGATATTAATATAGTATTTAAATAAAAAAAAACTTTTGAATAGATCCACATTTAAAGTAACGGGGAATAAACTCAAAAATCCAAAAAAACAGAGTATAAACCCAGATTAGATGAATGAAGCAAAATAATCCCCATATATTTTCAAAAAATAAATTAAAATACATATAGGTAGTATGAAAGATAAGATAAGGTAACTCTTAAAACGAGACATGTAGTAGGCAAGATGTAACAGCCGTCACAATAACGATAAGTAATAACAAATATATTATGTAGAATGATGACAATATTTAAGAATATATATCCAGTTTAGGTCAGAAAATATGGTGACAGATCCTCTTTAAATTAAATTCACCCTGGTTGGCTTTAGTAAATGTTGTGATTTCTCCTGGGGTGGTCGATTGGTTATTAAATTATTATAAATGAGCTGTATTCATGTCTCATTCCATAAAGAGGTTGTCCACTACTTTTATCTAAGATAGGTCATCAATGTCTGATAAGAGTGGTCCGACACCCAGCACCCCTGCCGATCAGCTGTTATCGTATTCTGCGCCGGCCAGAAGTACTGACTTGCGGAGCTAGCCGTCTTCCGCTAGTGGCCGCAGCAGGGTATTACACATCCTCCCTCTATTCAAATCAATAGGAGGCAGATGTGCAGTACCCTGCGGTGGCCACTATCAGAAGGCGGCCAGCTCTGCAAGCGAGTACTTTCGCCATCGGCCGCTGCCACCAACACTGATAACAACTGATCGGCTGGGGTCCCGAATGTCGGATCCAGACCCATGAAAAAGTAGTGGACAACCTCTTTAACCCTCTTCCTTAATGCCTTAAAGTGCCCCAGTATCCAAGTGTTACCTTACCTTTAACAGAGGGTGGCTTAGCAGTGCAAAAAATGGAGTAACAAAGTCTTGGCCAGCATATTATGTTTTAGTTCTTTTTTTTCCAAGTGTACAGGTGACTATTTAGTCCGGTGTAATATAAGCCACTTTACATGCACTATTTGTTTTCCTGGAGAAGTCCCCTCACCGTAATGACACATAGGCTTAGTTAAAACTTATGATAGAAATTGCCACACAGAAGGGGCCTTGACATTTATGAACATAACTTGCTTGCAGAAATTAACTCTGACCATGTATTGTAATCAGTTTAAGCATTTATTACTCACAATGCTATTGCCTATGATATGACAGCCCCGTTTCAGGTAATTTGTTAGAGGTGACAAAAACGCCTCATATTGCTGTAGTCTCACCCTGACCTTCTCTCATACCAGAAAATTAATTTTGGAGCTGAAACAAATGCATTAGTGTTGTCAGATAAATGCTTTGCCTGGAAGCATCTCCTTCACATTAATCTATCATGTAGAAGTGTATGACGGAGGAGGAATGGCTCTTTTTACATCCAGAAACTTTTTCTTCCTCCATCAAAAAATGTTTTGTGATGACAAAAAAGTCACTTAGAAGACTGAGAAAAAAAAAAAAAAAAAGTACAACCATTGAGTGTAATAAACTACTTTCCGATGTAGGGTAAAACAGGGGTATGGCCATAGGGGAGCAGAGGACGCAGTTGCACACGAGCCCTAGTGCCCAAAGGGAGCAGAAGATTGGGGCACTGTTACGGGTGTGGATAATGGAACCACTGTGCCGTGGTACAAGGAGGGACCAAAGGGGCGTAACTAAGAGCCTACCCGGACCGACCCTGGCTACACGGCGGCTTAGTCGACTCTGTGAGCCAAGGAGAGACCGGGAAGGTAGACCAGGTGCCACTCTGGGACTGACCTTGAGAGAGCAAGCGACTCCCATGGGATTGGCAGCCGAAGCGGACAGGCATGGCAGATGGTCTGGCAGATGAGCATGGCTGGTAGGCAGGCAGGTAGTGCAAGAAGACGGACAGGCTCGGCTGATAGACGGGCCCGGCTGATAGACAGGCTGGCGGGCACGGCTGATAGACAGGCTGGCGGGCACGGCTGATAGACAGGCTGGTGGGCACGGCTGATAGACAGGCTGGCGGATACGGCTTTAGACAGGCTGGAGGGCATGGCTGATAGAAAGGCTGGCAGGCATGGCTGATAGGCTGGCGGGCAAGCACTGGGACCTGAGGGCTGGAGAGAGTGTTAGAAAAACAAACTACAATATTGCACAGGCACCTCCATTTTGGAATAGGTGCCTTATATAGCAGATGTCCTCCGGCCATTGGCCGGGGACATTTTAGGATGGCGCGCTTGGCCCCTTTAAGAAACAGGGAGCGAACGCGCCCTAAGAACAGTGCCCGCACCCTGGTCACTCACGGTGTGGGAGCAGGAGGAAGGAGCGGAGGATGCCAGACCAGGGCCGCGGCAGTAAGGGGAGCGGCGTCTCTGCCAGGCAGGAGGCAGAGACGTCAATGCTACAGTACCCCCTCCTTTACGCCTCCTCTTCTTCAAGCCCGCAATAAATTTTTTCAGAAGAAGAGGAGCATGAATGTTCTCCCTGGGCTCCCAAGATCTCTCCTCAGGACCAAACCCCTTCCAATCCACAAGAAAGAAAGTCTTTCCTCTTATCCTCTTGGTAGCCAGAATGATCTCTACCTCAAAAACGTCCTCAGTGGAGACTGGAGCAGGAGTCATACCTGAATCGTCAGAGAAGGAATTGAGGACGACAGGCTTGAGGAGAGACACATGAAAGGAATGGGGGATCCGTAACGAGGCAGGGAGTTTCAACTTGTACACCACCAGATTAATTCAACTCAAAATTTCAAAAGGACCGATGAACCATGGACCCAATTTGTATGAAGGTATCTTGAGGCGAACATACTTGGATGATAACCAGACCTTGTCCCCTGGACGGAGTAACGGCGGATCCAGACATCTCTTGTCTGCATGTCTCTTCATCCGCTCAGAAGACTGTAGCAATGAAGACTTTGTGTCCTCCCAGATAACAGAAAAGTCTTTAACAAGAGATTCCGCAGCGGAATTATCAACAGAAGTGGAAACAGGAAATGGAATATTGGAATGCTGACCGTATACCACAAAAAACGGAGTCTTGGCAGACGATTCACTCACATGATTATTGTAGGAAAATTCGGCCCAAGGCAGGAGTTCCACCCAGTTGCTATGGTGGGCGTTGATGAAGTGCCAAAGGAAGCTAGTGAGGATCTGATTGATACGCTCAACCTGGCCATTAGACTGTGGATGATAAGCCGAAGAGAAGTCTAATGCAACATTTAGCAGCTTGCACATGGCTCTCCAGAAGCGTGAAGTAAACTGGACCCCTCTATCCGAGACAATATGAAGAGGTAGGATGTGGACATGGAAGATGTGCAGAAAGAACACTTTAGCAAGCTCTGGCGCAGAGGGTAAACCAGGTAGAGGAATGAAGTGAGCCATCTTAAAGAAGCGGTCGGCAACCACCCAAATGACAGTACATTCAGCTGATACAGGAAGATCCGTGATGAAATCCATCGCAATATGCTGCCACGGAGTGGAAGGCACGGGTAAAGGAAGCAGTCGACCTGTTGGAAGTTGCCTAGGAGTCTTGTTTTGGACACAGGAAGTTTTCCTCTGTCCTGCGTGGCCTGCCAGTTTAGACGAATGACCCCAGAATAGGACCCTCTTCTTATCCGGAGCCGCCACAAAAGTTTTACCTGGGGGAAGATGAGACAGATCAAAAGGAGCAACAGTAATTATTTCGGAGGACTCAATGATGTGTTGAGGCTCCTCCTCTTGGTCAGTCGACAGAAACGATCTGGAGAGCACGTCTGCCTTGATATTCTTATCTCCCGACCGGAAGTCGAGAATGAAATTGAAGCGGGCAAAAAACAGGGACAATCTGGCCTGACGAGGATTGAGTCGTTGAGCGGACTGCAAGTAGGCAAGATTCTTGCGGTCCGTGTAGATGACCACAGGATGCTGGGCCACCTCCAGTAGGAACCGCCACTCTATCAGCGCCAGTTAGATGGCCAGCAGTTCCCGATCTCCAATGGAATAGTTGCGTTCCGAGGGCGAGAAGAGCTTGGCAAAGAAGCCGCAGGTCACCATTCATACAGAAGAGGATTTCTGGGTGAGAACTGCTCCGGGCCCCTGAGGAAGATGCATCAACCTCCAGGAAGAACTGCTTGTTACAGTCAGGACGATGAAGCACAGGAGCAGAAGAGAAGGCTTGTTTCAAGGACACAAAGGCTTCTTCCGCCTCTGGAGTCCAATCCTTGGGATTGACCCCTTCGGGGGTCAGGGCGGAGATGTGAGCAGTCCGGGAAGAAAAATGAGGAATGAACAGGCAATAATAATTAGCAAATCCCAGAAACCGCTGTATAGCCTTCAACCCCTCAGGTCGGGGCCTCTTTAGGACAGCAGACACATTCTCGGGATCCATCATGAGTCCGGTCTCCGAGATTATGTATCCCAGGAAGGGAAGAGATGTCTGTTTGAAAACACATTTCTCGAATTTGGCATACAGACAGTTCGTCCTGAGCCTCTGCAATACCTGTCGAACGTCTCTTTGATGTGAGGGCAAATCCGAAGAGAACACCAGGATATTGTTCAGGTACACTACCACGCATGAATATAGAAGATCTCGGAAGATGTCATTCACCAGTTCCTGGAAGACTGCTGGTGCGTTGCAGAGTCCGAAGGGGACACAGTACTCGTAGTGGCCATCCTGAGTGTTGAATGCTGTCTTCCACTCGTCACCTTGGTGAATCCAGATCAGATTGTATGTGCCATGGAGATCTAGGTTAGTAAACACCTTGGAGCCCTTGAGGCGATCAAACAACTCGGAGATGAGAGGCAGAGGATACTTGTTTTTGAAGGTAATCTGATTTAGACCCCTATAATTGATACAAGGGCGAAGAGAGCCATCCTTCTTCTTGATGGAAAAGAATCCTGCTTCAGCCAGAGAGGTGGATTTCTGAATAAATCCCCTATCAAGATTCTCCTCGATGTATTTGGACATGGTATGAGTCTCAGCCAACGACAGGGGGTAAATTCGACCTTGGGGTGGCGAGGCACCAGGAATGAGATTGATAGGACAGTCATACAGCCTATGAGGAGGAAGTGTCTTCTTCTTGTCGAAGACATCAGCGTATGACCAGTAGGGTGCTAGCTAGCCGGGCAAATTAGCTGGAGTGGATGGAGGTCGAGCAGGATGGACAGGAACCAAGCAGGTCTTGTGGCACTCCTGGCCCCAGCGGATCACCTCTCCCGAACTCCAATTCAAGACTGGCTCGTGTCTCTGAAGCCAAGGCAGTCCAAGCAGCAAAGGATGAGAGAGGCCGGACAGCACATAGAGGGAGATTTTCTCCATGTGTAGCATACGAATCTGGAGAACTACGAGCTCAGTGACAAACATGATGGACTCAGAAAGGGGCCTCCCATCCACTGAAGAAATCGCCAACGGATCCAAAAGACTTTGAATGGGGATCTGATACTGCTCCACAATGGCCTGTTGAATAAGACTCCCAGCGGCACCGGAATCCAGATAGGCAGTCTCGAAAAAATGTATCTTACCACAGGATTATCGACACAGACAGAGTCAGGGATGGAGAGGAAGGATTTTTGCCCAGGACAACTTCTCCAAGCGATCCTAGGCACTGGGGTTTCCCGGTCTTTCTGGACAAGAGCAGATTAGATTCTCCGAACTGCCACAGTAAAAGCCTCTTCCCTCAGCGCGGAGGGCCTCCTGGCGAGACTTGACCATCTTTACCTGGTCTACCTGCATAGATTCAGGGATGGACGCTGAGGCAGGGGCTTGTGGAGAGACTGGCCTTTGGAATGTTGGTGCAAAGCACGGAGATTTCCTCTTACGGATCACCTCCTTAGAATGCTCCTGGAACCTGAAGTCGATCCCTGTGGCCAAAGACACCCAGTCGTTCAGAGAGGTGGGTATGTCACGACCGACTAGTTCATCCTTGATTCGCCCTGAAAGACCTTCCCAAAAGGTAGACACCAGAGCCTCATTGTTCCAGGCAAGTTCAGACGCGAGGGTGCGGAAACACACAGCTTACTGGTACTGGTACCATACCGTACTAGTCCTTTGGAAGTGCATTGAGCTGTAGGGTGGATTGCTACTAAAGGGAAAAAAAAACTCTTTAAATCTTCTTCCTTAGCGAGTGTGAATGAGCTGAGTGTGACCGGAGCGTGAGTGCAAACAGAAGTAAGTGTGTGACTTGTGATTCAGTGACTTTGGATTCAGGGAGTTTGGAAGGGAGGAATTTGGACTGAATTGCTCTCTATATTTTATTAATTCTTAACATTTCTTTTTACTTAACATTTCTGTCTAGTGCAATCCCCATTAGGAAATGAGCTCCATTATTGACAATGCTATCCAGTCTACATCTTGCCACATGTATGCAATCCTTGAACAGCCGGTCATGGGTGCATACTGCTGTGCGAGATGTGTGCACATTGTGCATTTGGAAGCTCAGGTACTGGATCTAAATGAGCAGCTGGCAACACTGAGATCCATAGACAATATGGAAAGGAGTCTGTTGCTCACTGAGCAGGTGCTCACTGGGGTAGATGTGGGGGAGGATGGTAGTATGGAGTTGCAGGACAGTGAGGTATCTAGCTGGGTGACAGAAGGGGGGGTAAAGAGAAGAGTGCCAGGGAGGCTAGTCCTGATCTGGCACACCCCAATAAGTTTGCAAAGTTGGCAGATGAGGGGGTTGTCAGTACAGGGGTAGCACTGCTACAGCAAGGCATGTCCTCTGAAAGCCAGAGGAGTATCAGCTCCAGTAAGGGGGGAAATAGGAGAGCAGGGAAGGCCAGGCAGGTGCTGGTAGTGGGGGACTCAATTATTAGGGGAACAGATAGGGCAATCTGTCACAAAGACAGGGATCGTTGAACAGTGTGCTGCCTACCTGGCGCTCAGTCCGGCACATCGCTGATCGGGTTGACAGATTACTGGGAGGGGCTGGTGAGGACCCAGCAGTCATGGTGCACATTGGCACAAATGACAAAGTTAAAGGTAGGTGGAAGGTGCTTAAAGAATATTTTCCGGGAATTAGACTGCAAGTTTAAAGCAAGGACCTCTAAGGTATTCTCTGAAATACTGCCTGTACCACGTGCCACACCAGAGAGGCAACGGGAGATTAGGGAGATAAATAAGTGGCTCAGGAATTGGTATAGGAAGGAGGGGTTTGGAATCCTGGAGAACTGGGCCGACTTATCAGTTGGCTACAGATTCTACTCTAGGGACGGGCTGCACCTCAATGGGGAGGGTGCAGCTGTGCTGAAGGAGAAAATGGCTGGAAGGTTGGAGTAGTGTTTAAACTAGGGATTGGGGGGAGGGTATTCATTTTATAGGTGGGGAAGATAGTGCAGATAGTGACCTGGGCACAAAACAAGAAATTGGGGGTGGGGTTAGAACAGTCAATATAGTAAGAAGGAATAGAGGTACAGAGAGATACATAAAATGCATGTACACTAATGCCAGGAGCCTCACTAAAGGAGGAATTAGAATTAATTTTGTTGGAAAATAATTATGACATGGTAGGGATATCTGAGACATGGCTGGACGATAGCCATGACGGGGCAGTTAATTTACAGGGCTATAGTCTGTTCAGAAATGACCGTACAAACAAGTGGGGGGCGGTGTTTATATGTAAAATCATCCTTAAAACCCATCTTGTGTGAGAATATATGTGAATCTAATGAAAATGTAGAGTCCCTGTGGGTGGAGATAAGGGGAGGGGGAAAAAAATAATAAAATACTGATAGGGGTTTGTTATTAGTCTCCAAAAATAATGGAAGTAGCGGAGAATATCCTCATAAAGCAAATAGATGAAGCAGCGACTCAAGGAGAAGTCATTATTATGGGGGACTTCAACTACCCTGAAATACATTGGGGAACAGAAACGTGTAGTTCCAGCAAAGGTAATAGGTTTTTGACAACTATGAGAGACAATTACCTTTCACAACTGGTTCAGGACCCAAAAAAAAGGGGGGCACTGCTAGACCTAGTTGGGGGTCACTTGGGTAATAGTGATCACAAAATAATAAGTTTTCATGTATCCTTTAATAAGATGTGTAGTAGAGGGGTTACAAGGACACTAAACTTCAGGAAGGCAAATTTCCAACGGTTGAGAGATGATCTTAGTGCCATAAACTGGGACGATATCCTGAGACATAAAGCTACACAAAGCAAATGGGAGACATTTATTAGCATCCTGAATAGGACCTGTGCACAATATATACCCTATGGGAATAAACATGCTCGAAATAGGAGGAAACCACTATGGCTAAATAGAGCTGTAAGGGGCGCAATAAGTGACAAAAAGAAAGCATTTAGAGAACTAAAGCAAGTAGGTAGTGATGAGGCATTAAATAAATACAGAAAATTAAATAAATTCTCTAAAAACCAAATCAAGGCAGCAAAGATTGAGACAGAGATACTCATTGCCAGAGAAAGTAAAAATAATCCCAAAATATTCTTTAACTTCATAAATAGTAAGAAGCTAAAAAATGATAGTGTTGGCCCCCTTAAAAATAGTCTGGGTGAAATGGTGGATGAGGATGAGGAAAAAACCAATATGCTAAATGATTTTTTTTCAACAGTATTTACACAAGAAAATCGCATGACAGAAAACATGATCAGTGATAACAAAAACTCTCCATTAAATGTCACTTGCTTAACCCAGCAGGAAGTATGGCGGCATCTAAAAATCACTAAAATTGACAAATCAACGAGCCCGGATGGGATACACCCTCGAGTACCGCAGGAATTAAGTAATGTCATAGATAGACCATTATTTTAAATCTTTAAAGATTCCATAATAACAGGGTCTGTACCACATGACTGGCGTATTGCAAATGTGGTGCCAATATTCAAAAAGGGGACAAAAACCGAACTTGGAAATTATAGGCTTGTAAGCTTAACCTCTTCTGTGGGTAAAATCCTGGAGGGTTTTCTAAGAGATGCTATACTAGAGTATCTGAAGAAGAATAACCTCATGACCCAATATCAACATGGGTTTACGAGGGACCGTTCCTGTCAAACTAATCTGATCAGTTTTTATGAAGGGATAAGTTCCGGACTGGACCAAGGAAATGCAGTTTATGTTGTGTATATGGACTTTTCAAAAGCTTTTGAAACGGTTCCACACAAAATGTTGATACATAAAATGAGAACAATGGGGATAGGAGAAAATATATGTAAGTGGGTTAAGAACTGGCTCAGTGATAGGAAACAAAGGGTGGTTATTAATGGAAAACACTCAGACTGGGTCACAGTTAACAGTGGGTTACCACAGGGGTCAGTATTGGGCCCGCTTCTTTTTAACATATTTATTAATGACCTTGTAGGGGTCATACAGAGTAGTATTTCAATATTTGCAGATGACACTAAACTCTGCAGGGTAATCAATACAGAGGAGGACAATCTTATATTACAGGAGGATCTATGTAAACTAGAAGCTTGGGCTGATAAATGGCAAATGAGCTTAAATGGGGATACATGTAAGGTAATGCACTTGGGCAGAGGAAATAAAATGTATAATTATATGCTTAATTGTAAAACACTGGGCAAAACTGTAACTGGAAAAGACCTGGGTGTATTGGTGGATGACAAGCTCACGTTTGGTGGCCAGTGTCAGGCAGCTGCTGCAAAGGCAAATAAAATAATGGGATGCATTAAAAGAGGCATAGATGCTCATGAGGAGAACATAATTTTACCTCTATACAAGTCATTAGTGCGACCACACTTAGAATACTGTGTAAAGTTCTGGTCTCCGGTGTATAAGAAAGACATAGTTGAACTAGAGCGGGTGCAGAGAAGAGCGACCAAGGTTATTAGAGGACTGGGGGGTCTGCAATACCAAGACAGGTAATTAAACTTGGGGTTATTTAGTTTGGAAAAAAGAAGGCTTAGGGGTGATCTTATTACTATGTACAAATATATGAGGGGACAGTACAAAGACCTTTCTACTGATCTTTTTACTCTGAGGCCTGAGACGGGGACAAGGGGGCATCTTCTACGTCTGGAGGAAAGAAGGTTTAATCATAATCACAGACGCGGATTCTTTACTGTAAGAGCAGTGAGACTATGGAACTCTCTGCCACATGATGTTGTAATGAGTGATTCACTGCTAAAATTTAAGAAGGGCCCGGATGCCTTTCTTGAAAAGTATAATATTACAAGTTATATATACTAGATTCCTTGATAGGGCGTTGATCCAGGAAACTAGTCTGATTGCCGTATGTGGAGTCAGGAAGGAATTTTTTCCCCCAATGTGGAGCTTGGTGTTTGCCACATGTTTTTTTTTTTGCCTTCCTCTGGATCAACATGTTAGGCTGTGGGTTGAACTAGATGGACTTAGTCTTCTTTCAACCTTAAAAACTATGTTTACTATGTTACCGTGATGTTCCCTTGGCATAGACGAAGAAGAGAGGAGGCAGTTGAGGACGTGCAGCCGGGCTCATCGAAAACCCTCCGGAAGTCCACAAGGAAAGCCTGGAGGTTGGACACCAGAGGATCCACTCTCTCCCATAGGGGCTTGAGCCACGCCTCTCCGGTGAGGTGAGACATGACGAATGCTACTTTAGCCAGGTCAGAAGCGAACTGATGAGCCAGGAGCTCAAAGTGCAGCGTGCACTGGTTGATGAAGCCCCGACATAGAGCAAGA
This sequence comes from Phyllobates terribilis, assembly GCF_046119375.1. Lineage (NCBI taxonomy): Eukaryota > Metazoa > Chordata > Amphibia > Anura > Dendrobatidae > Phyllobates > Phyllobates terribilis. Next base: position 151,568,885 of record NW_027362768.1, read on the forward strand.
TCCCCGCTAAAGCGTGGAGGGGCAGATAGTTGGGGTCCAAAGCTGGATGCCACTCTGCCACTGGGTAGAGGTGCTGCCGTAGTTTGGGCAGCATGAATAAAGTGACAGGTTCCCTTGAATAATTGTACAATCCCTTTAAACTGAAGTTGTCAAATTGTATTTGCCTTTTTATAATTGCTGTGCTACTTTCTAAACTTCAATGATCCATACAAACACCCCTATCCCCTTTGCAGCATCCAGAAATGTTATTACCTGAGAAACAGTGATTATTTTATAGGGAAAAAATATCATCTTGCAATAGAGAGCAGCGTTGTCTATGCTAAGACTAAGAAAGTCATTGATTAACTACTCCCTTATTTCCATTAGACGTATTTATGATTCAAGGCGATAAGCCGAGACATGTATATACATAGCCAAGTCTATGGCGGGACACGCTGCACATGTATAATTCATACAGCGGAAAGTCACCTTGATAAGATAATTACCAGAATGTGAATAATTGACATATGTTTTATGATGCCAAAAGATATTTAAAAAATGAAGCAAATTCTTCAGACATTTTTTACCTTGTATAAAACTTTCATGAAACACAGTGGACTTCATATAAATATCATCTAGAGAAAAAGTGCACGGGATGCCTGCAGAAGTCGATCGGAGCAAAACGTACACTTTCTAGACTGCACTGAAACCATAAACATGGACTATGATTGGACGATTGTCTCTTTTTTAAGCACTTCATAGAATATTTAGCTATAGTAGTGATATTATGTTGCTTATATTAATTGTCCAAGACTTGGAAAAACTTCCCAAAAATCAGCAAATGCAAAAACATATCAAGTGAGTCATAAATCAGCTTTCCAAGCCCCACCTGTCCAAGTGTCACTGGTTTCCACTGGTCTGTATTTACTTGCCTAGCGAAGGATGTGTCAAGCGTGTATACGAGACAGTCACACACATGGATGGCATGTCATCGCTGCAGAGAGAGTGGACACAAATCACCATGAACAAACAATGCGTTTCTACTGGACAATTAATTATTTTCCATTGCATTTGCTGCTTTTTGGAAAGTTTTAGGCTATGTTCACACTAGGCGTTTGTTTTTTTTCTGCAGCAAAACCTGATCTCTTGGCAGTAAAGTTTGTGCCTCAAAAAAACAGGTTTTGCTTAGTTTTTGCTTGTTTTTTTGCTGCGTTTTTGCTGCATTTTGTCACTGTCCATTCGTCTCTTCATGCATACTGATATAGTTTAGTGACAAAAAAAATTGCCTATTCAACTTCATCAGGTTTTGGCACCAAAAAACGCAGCAACACCTGATACCTGTGTTTAAGGCTGTGTGCCCACGTAGCGTTTTTCAAGCGTATATGCTGCGGAATTTCCGCAGCGTAAACGCTTGAAAAACGCATGTATATCCGCACCCCATGGTCCCCAATGCCATTCCGCAATGTCAATGCCCATGCTGCGGATTTTTCCGCAGCGTATATGCTGCGGTCAAAAATCCGCAGCATGTTCATTAATTTTGCGGAAGCGCAGCGGAATCAATGTGCGGATGGTACCCAAGTCTGGATGAGAGGAGACTCTCATCCAGACCTGGGTACCAAAGAACCTGTAAAAAAAAGAATAAAATAAAGTTTATACTTATCTTCTGATGTTTTCCCTCCGTCGCGCTGTTGTCTAAAGCAGGGTTCCCCAACTCCAGTCCTCAAGGCCCACCAACAGGTCATGTTTTCAGGATTTCCTTAGTATTACACAGGTGATAATTCCATCACCTGCACAGGCAATAATTCCATCACCTGTGCAATACTAAGGAAATCCTGAAAACATGACCTGTTGGTGGGCCTTGAGGACTGGAGTTGGGGAACCCTGGTCTAAAGGACCTGCCACGTCATTGAGTCATGTGACCCACCACATGACTCAATGACGTCACCGCAGGTCCTGCACACAACAGCGTGAGCCGCTCAAGCCTCCGGACGGGGCAGAGAATGCATCAGAAGGTGAGTATAAAGTTTATTTTTTTATTTTTTACCATTCTGAACAAGTTGTCAAGCACTTTTCCAAGTGATGCTTGGAGAAGTGCTTGATAACCCGCATGCGGAAATGCATGCAAAGACGCCTCACAAACGCTTCTACCTGGCGGGAAAACCGCATGTAATATCCGCATGCGATTTTCCCGCCAGGGAGAAGCGTAAAAAATATGCTTCAGGTCCGCAACGTGGGCACATAGCCTTATCAGCATTTATTCAGCATTTTTGTCACTGCCCATTACTTTCCATGGGTGAAAACCGCTGCAAAACCACTGAAAGAAGTGACATGCTCTATTGTGCAAAAAAAAACATGCAAAGCATAAAATACTGAGGACACAAAAAACAATGTGTGTGCATGAGATTTCTGAAATCTCATAGACTATGCTAGTACTGTAACACTCAGCTGAAAATTGACATAAAAAAAATTGACATAAAAAAGCAGCAAAAAAATGCTGAGAAAACGCCTAGTGTGAACATAGCCTTAGAAATATCAGAGAGCCATTGGTGTGACAGAGGGGAGCCCACTCCCTCTGAAAGCATTTAGATGCCAGTTCCCAAAGCTAAACTCCTAATCTAATAATCATATTAAATCAGATCGGAAAAGGTTTTACAAAATATATATATTTCTTGGCGAGGTAAAAAATATCAAATTTAATGAGTATTTGTCATTTTATATATATATATATATATATATATATATATATATACACAGACCACAAGTTTGGACACACCTTCTCATTTAAAGATTTTTCTGTATTTTCATGACTATGAAAATTGTACATTCACACTGAAGGCATCAAAACTATGAATTAACACATGTGGAATTATATACTTAATAGTGTTGAGCGAGCATCTCACTACTCGGGATGTTCGGCGAGCACCGAGCATTTTCGGGTTACTCGGAGGGGAGCTGGGGTCTCCGCCCTGCATGTTTAGCGCTCTTTACAGAGCCAATGAACATGCAGGGATTGCAGCCAGTCACTGTAATGCCGCAGCCATTTATACAGCGAAATAGGTAGTGTAGGGTCTCTAAAGCCTGCAAAATCAAACAAACAGTCCTTCTGAGGACTAACATCCATCCCAGATATCAGGCAGGCAGGCAGGCTGTATAGGAGAAGCAGTGGTTATACCAACAGACACTGCATTACAGGACTGTGTGCTACAGCTGCTCAAACTGCTAGACTTAGCCCCAGGTCTCAGGGGCCAGGAAAAATCCTTTTTTTCATCTAAATCCTCTTTTTTTTTTTAACTCAGTCAGTCCTGTACAAATACCCGCCTTATTAACCTTTTGGTATCCCCCCCCCCAAAAAAAAAAAATTGAGTGTGTCTGTGAGTGTTCAGACACAAATATATCTGTTTAAAAGATTCTGGTATAGGCCAGAGAACTAGAACTGTGGTTTTCCTCTTCCACGGTTCAAATCTGGGTGTAATCCACCTTTTTTTGCATAAAAAAAACAGTTAGAGTGTCTCGCTGACTGTTCAGACACAAATATATCTGTTTAAAAGATTCTGGTGTAGGCCAGAGAAATAGAACTGTGGTTTTCCTCTTCCACAGTTCAAATCTGGGTGTAATCCACCTTTTTGACTTTTTTACATAAAAAAAAAACAGTTTCAGTGTCTCGCTGACTGTTCAGACACAAATATATCTGGTTAAAAGATTCTGGTGTAGGCCAGAGAACTAGAACTGTTGTTTTCCTCTTCCACGATTCAAATCCGGGTGTAATCCACCTTTTTGTCTTTTTTACATTAAAAATACAGTTTGAGTGTCTCGCTGACTGTTCAGACACAAATATATCTGTGTAAGAGATTCTGGTGTAGGCCAGAGAACTAGACCTGTGATTTTCCTCTTCCACGGTTCAAATCTGGGTGTAATCCACCTTTTTGCATAAAAAAAAACAGTTTGAGTGTCTCGTTGACTGTTCAGACACAAATATATCTGTTTAAAAGAATCTGGTGAAGGCCAGAGAACTAGAACTGTGGTTTTCCTGTTCCACGGTTCAAATCTGTGTGTAATCCACCTTTTTGCCTTTTTTGCATAAAAAAAACTGTTTGAGTGTCTCGCTGACTGTTCAGACACAAATATATCTGTTTAAAAGAATCTGGTGTAGGCCAGAGAAATAGAATTGTGGTTTTCCTCTTCAACAGTTCAAATCTGGGTGTAATCCACCTTTTTGCCTTTTTTACATAAAAAAAAACAGTTTGAGTGTCTCGCTGACTGTTCAGACACAAATATATCTGTTTAAAAGATTCTGGTGTAGGCCAGAGAAGTAGAACTGTGGTTTTTCCCTTCCACAGTTCAAATCTGAGTGTAATCCACCTTTTTGCCTTTTTTACATAAAAAAAACTGTTTCAGTGTCTCGCTGACTGTTCAGACACAAATATATCTGTTTAAAAGATTCTGGTGTAGGCCAGATAAATAGAACTGTGGTTTTCCTCTTCCATGGATCAAATCTGGGTGTAATCCACCTTTTTACATAAAAAAAAACAGTTTGAGTGTCTCGCTGACTGTTCAGACACAAATATATCTGTTTAAAAGATTCTGGTGTAGGCCAGAGAACTAGAACTGTGGTTTTCCTCTTCCACGGTTCAAATCTGGGTGTAATCCACCTTTTTGCCTTTTTTACATAATAAAAAACAGTTTGAGTGTCACGCTGACTGTTCAGACACAAATATATCTGTTTAAAAGATTCTGGTGTAAGCCAGAGAACTAGAACTGTGGTTTTCCTCTTCAACAGTTCAAATCTGGGTGTAATCCACCTTTTTGGATTAAAAAAAACAGTTTGAGTGTTTCGCTGACTGTTCAGACACAAATATATCTGTTTAAAAGATTCTGGTGTAAGCCAGAGAACTAGAACTGTGGTTTTCCTCTTCCACGGTTCAAATCTCGGTGTTATCCACCTTTTTCATAAAAAAAAACTGTTTGAGTGTCTCGCTGACTGTTCAGACACAAATATATCTGTTTAAAATTTTCTGGTGTAGGCCAGAGACCTAGAACTATGGTTTTCCTCTTCCACGGTTCAAATCTAGGTGTAATCCACCTTTTCGGATTAAAAAAAAAGTTTGAGTGTCTCGCTGACTGTTCAGACACAAATATATCTGTTTAAAAGAATCTGGTGTAAGCCAGAGAACTAGAACTGTGGTTTTCCTCTTCCACGGTTCAAATCTGGGTGTAATCCATCTTTTTGCCTTTTTAACATGAAAAAAAAAACAGTTTGAGTGTCTCGCTGACTGTTCAGACACAAATATATCTGTTTAAAAGATTCTGGTGTAGGCTAGAGAAATAGAACTGTGGTTTTCCTCTTCCATGGTTCAAATCCGGGAATCATCCACCTTTTTGCCTTTTTTAAATAAAAAAAAAAACAGTTTCAGTGTCTCGCTGACTGTTCAGACACAAATATATCTGTTTAAAATATTATGGTTTAGGCCAGAGAAATAGAACTGTGGTTTTCCTCTTCCTCGGTTCAAATCTGGGTGTAATCCACCTTTTTGCATTTTTTACATAAAAAAAAGCAGTTTCAAGGTCTCGCTGACTGTTCAGACACAAATATACCTGTTTAAAAGATTCTGGTGTAGGCCAGAGAAATAGAACTGTGGTTTTCCTCTTCCACGGTTCAAATCTGGGTGTAATCCACCTTGTTGCCTTTTTTACATATAAAAAACAGTTTGAGTGTCTCGCTGACTGTTCAGACACAAATATATCTGTTTAAAAGATTATTGTGCAGGCCAGAGAACTAGAACTGTGGTTTTCCTCTTCCATGGTTCAAATCTGGGTGTATTCCACCTTTTTGCATAAAAAAAAACAGTTTGAGTGTCTCGCTGACTGTTCAGACACAAATATATCTGTGTAAAAGATTCTTGTGCAGGCCAGAGAACTAGAACTGTGGTTTTCCTCTTCCACTGTTCAAATCCATGTGTAATCCACCTTTTTCATAAAAAAAAACAGTTTGAGTGTCTCGCTGTCTGTTCAGACACAAATATATCTGTTTAAAAGATTCTGGTGTAGGCCAGAGAACTATAACTGTGGTTTTCCTCTTCCACGGTTCAAATCTGGGTGTAATCCACCTTTTTCATAAAAAAAAAAACAATTTGAGTGTCTCGCTGACTGTTCAGACACAAATATATCTGTTTAAAAGTTTCTGGTGTAGGCCAGAGAACTATAACTGTGGTTTTCCTCTTCCACAGTTCAAATCTGGGTGTAATCCACCTTTTTGTATAAAAAAAACAGTTTGAGTGTCTCGCTGACTGTTCAGACACAAATATATCTGTGTAAAAGATTCTTGTGCAGGCCAGAGAACTAGAACTGTGGTTTTCCTCTTCCACGGTTCAAATCTGGGTGTAATCCACCTTTTTGTATAAAAAAAACAGTTTGAGTGTCTCGCTGACTGTTCAGACACAAATATATCTGTTTAAAAGATTCTGGTGTAGGCCAGAAAACTAGAACTGTGGTTTTCCTCTTCCACGGTTCTAATCTCCTGTCTATTACCCTTTTGCCATTGATAGTGCGAGTGTAAGCTTTTTTACTTTATTTACAATGGGCAAGGCGCGTGGCAAGGGAAGAGGAACTGGACGTTCTGTTGATGGTCCGTGCAGAGGAAGGGGCCGTGACCAAGGTGGAAATGTGCCACAACCAACAGCCACATCTTCTCGCTCCCAGTTCTTGACCAAATTACTAGGGAAGCACACAACACCACTATTGCGAACTGATCAGTGTGAACAGGTTATTAATTGGATAGCAGATAATACTTCCAGTCACCTGGGCACCACCACCTCCGGTCTGTCTTCCACACGATCAAGTCTTAGTAGCCATGAGTCTCGACCGCATACTCCTCCTCACCCTGATGCTCCTTCCTCCCACCATGCCGAGTGTCGTCAGACAGCAACTGATCCCACAGTTGGACACTCTGAAGAGCTGTTTACTGGTCCATTTCCAGATTTGTGCCCCTCGCCTGCTCCGCTTGAAGTGGTGGAAGAGGAGATCCCATGTAGCGATGGCCAAATATTTGAACAGCCACGGCCACAGGAAGGCGACGCTGGCAATTTGTCACAAGAGGTGGATGATGACGAGACACAATTGCCACGAAGTGAGGAGGAGGACCGTGGTGTGGAAGAGGAGGAGGTGGTGAATGATCTAGTAAATGACCCAACGAGGCAGGAAGCCACACAGAGCGATGTCAGCATTACACAGGGGGAGGGAGGCAGAGTACCCCAACAGGCAGGAAGAAGCAGTGTGGTGGCCGCAGACAGAAGGCGGGCAACCGTACCCCATAACACCAACACGAGGGACTTTGCCAGTACAACCGGTAGGTCTTCCAGAGTCTGGAATTTTTTTAAAGACTCTGCTGATAACCCAAAAAAGGCCATTTGTACCACCTGCCAGGCCAGCATCAGCAGGGGTGACAAAACTACCAGCCTGACCACCACCAGCATGATCAGACACATGTCAGCAAAAGACCCGACTTTGTGAGGCGAACCCCAGGGTCCACGACCAGTGTCAGCGGGTGTCACCACTGCTTCTTCCGCTGTTGTGCATGTAAGAGAACCCCCTGTTGTGCGTGTAAGGCAATCCCCTGTCCATACTGCATGCAAAGATGCCCCCTCCTCTCAGTCTTCACTTGTTATGGCAGTTTTTCAAGAAACAGCATCAACGTCCACTTCCACGTCCCACCGCAGCGTTCAATTGTCCATATCCCAGACCTTTGAACGAAAGCGCAAATTCGCAGCCAACGCCCCACAGGCCACAGTCCTAAATTCGCACATTTCACGACTGCTTGCGTTGGAAATGCTGCCTTTTAGTCTGGCGGAGACGGAATCCTTCTGCAACCTTATGGCGGTGGCTGTCCCTCGGTACTCGGTCCCCAGCCGACACTATTTTGCCCGGTGTACCATCCCTGCACTACACAAGCACGTGTCCCAAAACATCTGCCATGCCCTCAACAACGCAGTTACTGGGAGAGTCCACCTGACAACGGACACATGGACAAGTGCTTGTGGCCAGGGACGGTACATCTCCCTGACGGTACACTGGGTAAACATAGTGGAAGCCGGGACCCAGTCGGACCTTGGCACGGAACACATCCTCCCCACACCGAGGATTGCGGGCCCTATGTCAGTCAGAGTTGCCCCCACAGTGTACAGCTCCTGCGCATCATCCTCCTCCTCCTCCTCATGTTCAGCCTCCATTTCAGATATCACCACATCAGTTACAAGCTGGAAGCACTGCAGTACTGCCTCAGCCAAGCGATAACAGGCTATGCTGAAACTCATAAGCTTAGGTTATAAACCCCACACTGCTTGTGAGTTGTGGACAGCTGTGAAAGAGCAGGCAGATCTGTGGCTGAGACCGCTGAACCTACATCCAGGCATGGTCGTGTATGACAATGGCCGTAACCTGGTGGCGGCTCTGAGGCGAGGCGAGATCACACACGTACCATGCCTGGCTCATGTGCTTAACCTCGTGGTTCAGCGGTTTCTTAAATCGTACCCCAAGTTGCCAGATCTGCTCATCAAAGTACCCGCCTGTCAGCTCATTTTCGGAAGTCGGCTACAGCTTCCGCCGCCCTTACTGTGTTACAGCAGCGTTTGCAGCTTCCGGCATACCGACTGGTGTGTGATGTCCCCACACGTTGGAACTCTACCCTCCACATGTTGTAAAGGATTTGTGAGCAGAAGAGAGCAGTTGTGGAGTACCAGCTGCAACAAGGCCATCGATATTCAGGTCAGACTCCACACATAAGACCTCAGGCGTGGACCTGGATGTCTGACATATGTACCATCCTGACAAAATTTGAGGAGTCCACCAAGATGGTGAGCGGCGATGACGCCATCATTAGCATCAGCATCCCACTTGTCTGTCTTTTGCAACGCTCTCTGCAGAGAATCAAAGAGGAGGCATTGCAGCCAGAGTATGATGAGATGGATCAAGAAGTTGTAGCGGTCGATTACACACAGCCCAGCCTCATCTCATCCCAAAGTGCATTGGGGACAATGAGGGAGAGGAGGAGGAGGAGGAAGAAGAACAGGAGCTGGTATCATGCGCTGCCGACGGTAGTGTGACACCCCAGGGGTCTGGTTGCCACAGTGATAGAGATGTTATGTCTGAGAGCAGGTGGGAGGTCCTTTGGTCAGGGATCCTGTGCATGCCACACCTCCTGCCCAGTCTTGGGAGGGGAAGAACTTCCCCTATATAAACCCGGGGCTGAAGCAGGGTTAGCAGTCAAGGAGAGTAGAGACAAGAAACAGCAGAAGCAATACTACTACGAGTCAGGGGCTGGCAGCTGCAGAGCTCGCCCTGACTGAGAAGCTTTCTTACCGGACCCGGCGTCCGAGGCTGTGGGGACTAACTCTTACCCAGCAGCAGAAGCCGACCGGCAGGGGATTTCAGGTCCTCAGGCCCAGAAACCCGAAGGCACGGTCACACGCGTGGGACCAGCACCGCCATCGTGGAGCGGAAGCCATTAGAAGGCCCCGAGTCACCGGCCATACGGGTGAGCACCACACGGTACACTCAGGGACGTGGGCTACTTATATCCGCTTCTAGCAAGGTAGCCAGAAGAGTACAGTCAGTTTGGGAGGCCTACAACTCCGCCTGGCCAGGGGAGATCCCATCTGCTCAAGGACTGACCAGGCCCCGTTCACTAGCAAGTACTCCGGGAGGGTCTATCGTTGTTACCAGTAAAGACCCTGAATTACACCGCACCGTCTCTGAGTGGTTCCTGCTACCCCCATCATCCACATCTGCTGCCCTGAGGCCATACCCCTCCCGTTGGGGGTTATACCATCTACGCTGCACCATCCATCCACCGGCCTCAGCGGACTGTCCTGCAGCGGCAGCTCCATAGCTGCATTCAACGGGTGGCGTAGTCGTCCTGCATCTACCGCTGTTACATCGCCGCTCAGTTTGACTCCCTGGGCACGGACCGGGTCACCGCCACGAGACTACAACCCTCAAGAGATCCGGCTCCGGGTAAGCTCCCGCGTGCGCAACGCAGCGCGACACAGGCCCAGGGGCGCGTCAACTTTGGCGTAGTCGGCAGGATTTCGTGCCCGCAACCACCGGGTACTGCGTGCCTGAAAAAGAGACTTTTCAAACTTACCTGTGGTGAAGATTCCCGCCATCCGGCGCCATCTTCTGCCATCTTGAGGACGCCGCGCGGGAAGAAGAGGGGCGTGGACTCCGAAAGCATGCGAGAACTGAAGCCCCGCCTCACGTCCGGACGTTGCGTAAGGTCCTGGAAGGAGCCCAGCAGACGCCGACGTCACAGGAGCGCGACGGAAGGTCCTCAACCCTGACGATCCACTGCGGAGCCGCGGCCTACGGAAGAAGATCATCGCAAGGTAGGCCACGGTCCACTAGGGGGGAGGAAGATGTCGGATACGGAGGAGAGCTTCACTGCCTCAACCCCCACAGCGCTACTGCTGCTGCAGTTATGCCCTTCACCATGCCCTATATCCCGGGAGCAGCTTGGCTACCCCAGTACTCAGGGGAGTCACATACCCTGCATGACTTTAGAGAAAAGCTGGATAGCCTCTTCCAGGTGTACCCCCTCACAGAAGAGCATAAAGTGAGCATCCTGGTGGCCCAACTAACCGGGGCAGCCAAAAGGGAAGTAAAATCCTGGCCACCTGGGAGGAAGACTGTCGCAGGGATACTAACCCGGCTGAAGGACACCTTTGATACCCGCACCTCAGCCGAGATTAAGCTTAGATTCTACGGGTGCAAGCAGCGAGCGCATGAGAGTATAAGGGACTATGCACTAAACCTACATGAGGCCCTGAGGGCCATTAAGCAGACCGACCCTGATGGAGTGGGAAACGAGGACAGGCTGTTGACCGAACAGTTTATAGAGGGACTGTATTGTAATACCCACCGAACCCAGTTGCGGGCAATGGCCTTACAGGATCCCCATCTGGGCTTTGCACAGTTCAAGGACAGAGCCATCCGGGTGCTCCGAGAACCGGCACCGGGTGGCGTTGTGACCCACAAGCGCCCTGCTATCACTTACCACCAGGAGGCGGCGCCCATGTCGGCAGGGCCTGTGGGAGCTGATGCGCAGGCTTTGGACAATGAACCGGCTCCAGACCTACACCATCAGGTCCAAGAGCTAGCTAAGAGCGTTGCTGCGCTAACCCGAACTGTGCAGTCTTTACAGGCTTCCACCCCAGGGAAGATCCAGCTGGCATCCGGACCGGAGGACATCCCGTGGCGTCGACCAAGGAGGACCCCACCGGCCAGAGGAAGACCCAGTGACCCATACAGCGAGGACGGACGACCCATCTGCCGCCGCTGCAATCAACCTGGACATATGGCAAGGTACTGTTCTTTAAACGGGCACAACCTGGGGTAGAGGGCCAACCCCCAGGAAAAAGATCACCAGGCCCATCGAACTGGCGCGACAGATATGTGGGAGGACGTCCAGTCTTGCCTGTGGTACTGGATGGCATTCCCATGAGTGCCCTACTGGACACCGGGTCACAGGTCACCACCATCCCGTACATGCTCTTTAAGCAGTACTGGAATGACTCGGATATTACCCGCTACCCTGACGACGACTTGAGTATCATCGCCAGCAATGGCCAGCCCGTGCCACAGATCGGATTTAAAGAGGTGACCATCAAAATCGGTAGAGTCGAACTGGCAGCACAGGGACTGATCATTGTAGATATTGACAAACATGAGAGTCACCCAAAAATAACTCTAGGAACTAATGTAATTGAAAATTGTCTTGCAGAGGTGATTTTCCTTTTACAGCAGGTTGCCAAGAACGCCAGCTTCGGCGAGCAGCGGGTGCTCCAGAAAGAGATCCGGGCACTGATGCGACGGCAACAGGTGGAACTCTCCGGCGGTGAGATTGGTAGCGTAAGAATGTGTGACCCTTTTCCTATTGCCATGCCGACAAAAAGTGAAATGATGATTTGGTGCCGGGCAGCTATTGGTCTGAGAGGTAGAGATTACCAGGCAATGGTAGAACCAGTTTACTCGGACAGTAGGCCCACCATTTTGACAGCACGGGGGGTGCTTGATGTACGCCATGGGAGGGTGCCCGTTCGCATAATAAATATCGGGGAGAGGGAAGTGTACCTGCCCCGGTATGCCACGCTAGCCAAATTATATACCATTAACCAAAATTCTATACAATCTGTGGAACCCTTGCCTCCATCTCACCCGGAGGAAGGTAACGGCGCTAAGAAAAACATGGAGGACTGGTGTCAGCAACTACATCTGGGTACTGACTCCACTCCCGCACACCAGAAACAAGGAGTCTATCGGGTGGTTCAGGAGTACGAGAGAGTGTTCAGTAAACACCCGTTAGACTTCGGGCGAGTCAAGGGGGTAGAACACCACATCCCCACGGGAGACCATCCTCCTATAAAAGAGAGGTATCGACCCGTACCCCCTGCCCACTACCAACACGCCAAGGGGATGCTTAGAGACATGAAGGAGGCTGGGGTGATCAGGGATAGCTGTAGCCCCTGGGCAGCTCCACTAGTCTTAGTCCGAAAGAAAGACAACACCATGAGGATGTGTGTAGATTACCGGAAAATCAATCGTATCACACACAAGGATGCGTACCCCTTACCAAGGATAGAGGAGTCATTGGCTGCTTTAAGATCTGCTAACTTCTTCTCTACCTTGGATCTCACTAGCGGGTACTGGCAGGTTCCTGTAGCAGAGGCGGACCGGGAGAAGACCGCATTCACCACCCCGATGGGACTTAGCGAGTTCACCTGCATGCCGTTCGGACTCTGCAACGCACCGGGAACCTTCCAACGACTAATGGAGTGTTGTCTGGGCCACAGAAACTTCGAGACGGTCCTGTTGTACCTGGACGATGTCATCGTATATTCCAAGACGTATGAGGACCACCTGAAACACCTGGCGGAAGTGTTCGAAGCTCTGGCAAGTTACGGCCTAAAGGTGAAACCCTCCAAGTGTCACCTCCTGAAACCAAAGGTGCAGTACCTGGGACACGTGGTGAGCGCTGACGGAGTGGCTCCCGACCCTGATAAGATCACCGCAATTAAGGAATGGCCAAGCCCCTCCAGCGTAAAAGAAGTGCGGCAGTTCCTGGGGTTGGTAGGCTACTACCGAAGGTTTATTCCCGGTTTCACCAAAAAGGCAGCACCTGTGCAGGACCTCCTGATAGGCCAGTCCCGGAAGGCCAAGAACCAGAAGCCGCCCTTCAAATGGGAGGAGCTGGAAGAAGAGTCCTTCCGCCAGCTGAAGATGGCCCTCACGGGTGACGAAATCCTGGCGTACCCGGATTATAGCCAGCCCTTTATCCTCTACACCGACGCCAGTAACATCGGGCTAGGAGCCGTACTGTCCCAGATCCAGCAGGGGAAGGAACGAGTAATCGCCTACGCCAGCCGAAAACTGCGACCCACCGAAAGGAACCCCGAGAATTACAGCTCATTTAAGCTAGAGTTCCTGGCCGTAGTATGGGCAGTCACCGAGCGCTTTAAGCATTACCTCGCTTCTTCCCGGTTCACCGTGTACACGGATAACAACCCGTTGACACACCTGGACACGGCAAGACTCGGTGCCCTGGAGCAGAGGTGGATGGCCCGTCTGTCCAACTACGAGTTCACAATCAAATACCGGGCAGGACGCTCCAATACCAACGCGGACGCCCTGTCCAGGATGCCCAACCTGCCGGACGGAGGAGAAGATCCGGAGGGACTGGAAGAAGTTGAACTCCCTGCGTTCCACCGTCATGGGACTATCCAGTATTCCCACCGGGTAAGGAGTAAGCAGGCTGCTACGTTGAACCCCTTACCCCACTACAACTGGGCGGAAACGCAAGACAGCGACCCTGCCGTCCGACTGGTGAAGGAGATGCTGACTCGGCCGGAGGCTCGCCTTGAACCAGACGCTCCGGAGGAAGCCAAACAACTATGGGCAGAGAAGAGTCGACTGTTCCTTTACAAAGGGAAGTTGTGCCGCAGAATGGTTAACTCCCGGACGCATGAATTACTCTGGCAAGTAGTGGTGCCACGAAGAGACGCAGCCATGGTGATGGAGGCATACCACGACGGAGCTGGACACTTCGGGTGGAAGAGGCAGGAGTTCCTGCTGCGCGAGCGGTTCCACTGGGTAGGCATGAGGGGAACCATCGAGAAGTGGTGCAGAGACTGTGGCCCGTGCAACCTGAGAAGGAAGGACCGTGCCAGCCAGAAGACTCCCCTGCAGTCCATCGTCACCCAGCAACCGTTGGAACTGGTAGCCTTGGATCATGTAAAACTGACCCCATGCAGAAGTGGCTACGTCTACGCGTTAACCATCGTGGATCATTACTCCCGGTTTCTGGTTGTCGTCCCCGTCAAGGACTTAACGGCTCAAACAGCAGCTAGAGCCTTCCAGCAGCACTTTTGCCGTCCACACGGGTACCCGGACCAAGTGCTGACGGACCAGGGACCTGCCTTTGAAGCGGAGGTCTTCCAGGAATTCTGCAATCTGTATGGCTGCCGGAAGATAAGGACGACACCCTACCATCCGCAAACTAATGGACTTTGTGAGAAAATGAACCAGGTGGTAATGGATCTTCTAAAAACGTTGCCCCTGGAAGAACGCAGTCTGTGGCCTGAGAAGTTGCCCGATCTGGTGGACCTATACAACCACATCCCGGTAGGTTCCACCAACTGTACCCCGGCTTACCTAATGAGGGCAAGACCTGGTAAGTTACCTGTTGACCTGGAAATGGGAGTCCTGACACCCGAGGACACTTCACCAGAAACAGACTGGGACACAGAGAGGCAGCAGCAGTACCGGAGAGTACAGGAGAGCGTGGAGCGAAGTCTCTGTCAGGCTAGGGAAAGACAAGAGAAAACTTACAACCAGTATGCTCCCGCTGTTCCCCTGGTACCCGGAGAGCAGGTCTTGAAGAGGAAGAGACGGCTCCACAAGTTGGATGACCAGTGGGAGAAGGACCCGTACACCGAACTGCCCTCAAGCCACGAGAACCCGAAGGTTTGTACCATCAGTAAAGACGGAGGGGAAACCACAGCCATTGTATCCCGGGACCACCTGAAGAAGTGTCCCGAACAACTGAGGAACCCTGAAGAGGAACAAGAAGACCATCGACCCGTAGAGGAAAGGGAAGATATGGTTAGTACTGTGCTCGGGGACTTCCCTCGGTCTTGGACTCAAGTCAATGGTGCAGTTGTGGTACCCGTACTCACCTTCCTCCAACCAGCATCCCAAGCACCTACGGAGCAACAGGTAGAGCTGGAAGAACAGCCGGTCCAGGAGGCAGAAGACTCCACACAAGCAGAACAGGAGGATCAACCCTCTGCTTATAGTGAGCCTGCCGTACCCCTAATGAGACAAAGAGCCGGTAGACAGCTGCCCAGTTTACCCTTGACAGCTCCTACACCCTGTAGTTCAGGGCCAGACAGTCAGCTCCGTAGGTCCACTAGGGCCACTAGAGGCCAGTTACCCGCACGCTGGAGGATTTGAAGTGTATAAATTGTTTTATTTATGTTTATCTGTGTATTGTTGCTTGTGTATAATTTTGTGTTTCCAGTTATTTTTAGGAATCCTTGGTGGATTTACCGGGAATCCTTGTACATAGTTGGAGCGTAACCCAGGGCGGACTAAAGACTGTTAAGGACTCGGGGTAGGACAAACCCCTACCTGGTTACGTCTCCCTGTTTTGGTGAAATGGACACCTTGCTTTTCTTCAAAGACTGCACCCGGTTACGGACATGCCGTAACCAACTTTATATGTTTTTCTTATTGTATTATTATTGTTTTTATCTTGTTATGTTTTTCTAAAATATGTTTAGTCCCGGAGTACTAAATTTCACTAGGGGGGAATGTGACACCCCAGGGGTCTGGTTGCCACAGTGATAGAGATGTTATGTCTGAGAGCAGGTGGGAGGTCCTTTGGTCAGGGATCCTGTGCATACCACACCTCCTGCCCAGTCTTGGGAGGGGAAGAACTTCCCCTATATAAACCCGGGGCTGAAGCAGGGTTAGCAGTCAAGGAGAGTAGAGACAAGAAACAGCAGAAGCAATACTACTACGAGTCAGGGGCTGGCAGCTGCAGAGCTCGCCCTGACTGAGAAGCTTTCTTACCGGACCCGACGTCCGAGGCTGTGGGGACTAACTCTTACCCAGCAGCAGAAGCCGACCGGCAGGGGATTTCAGGTCCTCAGGCCCAGAAACCCGAAGGCACGGTCACACGCGTGGGACCAGCACCGCCATCGTGGAGCGGAAGCCATTAGAAGGCCCCGAGTCACCGGCCATACGGGTGAGCACCACACGGTACACTCAGGGACGTGGGCTACTTATATCCGCTTCTAGCAAGGTAGCCAGAAGAGTACAGTCAGTTTGGGAGGCCTACAACTCCGCCTGGCCAGGGGAGATCCCATCTGCTCAAGGACTGACCAGGCCCCGTTCACTAGCAAGTACTCCGGGAGGGTCTATCGTTGTTACCAGTAAAGACCCTGAATTACACCGCACCGTCTCTGAGTGGTTCCTGCTACCCCCATCATCCACATCTGCTGCCCTGAGGCCATACCCCTCCCGTTGGGGGTTATACCATCTACGCTGCACCATCCATCCACCGGCCTCAGCGGACTGTCCTGCAGCGGCAGCTCCATAGCTGCATTCAACGGGTGGCGTAGTCGTCCTGCATCTACCGCTGTTACATCGCCGCTCAGTTTGACTCCCTGGGCACGGACCGGGTCACCGCCACGAGACTACAACCCTCAAGAGATCCGGCTCCGGGTAAGCTCCCGCGTGCGCAACGCAGCGCGACACAGGCCCAGGGGCGCGTCAGTAGTACTTGTACAACTGTCATACCGTCGGTTCAGCGTGGGTGGCCTGAGGACAGGGGGAAGGAAGAAGAAGAGGAGGAGGAGAGCATGGTCAGTCGTCATCTTGGTGAGGACACGGAAGTCTTGCCTGTTACCAGTCTGGCACGCATGGCTGACTTTATGTTACGCTGCCTTAACCGTGACCCTCGCGTTGTCAAAATGTTGAGTGACAGTCATTACTGGTTGGTGACACTTTTAGACCCCCGCTAGAAGGAGAACTTTCACTCTCTTATTCCTGAGGTGGAGAGGTCTACAAAAATGGGGCAGTACCAGAAGGCCCTTGCTGCAGAACTGTTAAAAAAATTCCCATCTGAACACGCTAGCGGCAGAGGTCACAGCTCGTTGCCCAACGAAGGCGTACAGGTGAGAGAGACGCAACTCCAATCCAGCAGAGGCAGGGGAGCACTGTCAACATTCTGGGACAGTTTTCTGAGACCCGCCCAGCTTACAGGCCCTGAGGCGCGGGGTACTCTCACAAGGATTGGAAAGTTTCAAAAGATGGTGAGGGAGTATCTTGACGACGGTACCAGCGTCCTCCGTGATTCCTCTGTGCCTTTTAATTATTGGGTATCCAAGCTGGACACTTGGAATGAACTCGCTCTGTACGCCTTGGAGTTCCTGGCCTGCCCTGCCGCTAGCGTGTTATTGGAGCGTGTTTTTAGTGCCGCTGGGGGAATTATAACTGATAAGCGCACTCGCCTGTCAACTGACAATGCTGACAAGCTGACCCTTATCAAAATGAACAAGGGCTGGATTGGGCGAGACTTCTCATCACCACGAAATGACAGCAGAGTAACATAAAGTCAAATCCACTTTGTTATTTCGGGAGGTGTATTCCCATGCACCGCTTCACACCCACATATGGGTATAAGCTTCCTCATTTTGGCTGTCTTTTGCTATTCTCCTTATCCTCAGCCTCCACCACCACTATACCACCAGGGTAACCGTGTTGCCAGCATTGCTAGTTCCTCCATCCTAATTTTTGTCAGCTTTTGCTTGGAAGGCATAGGCAAAGACTATGGGAGCCCCACTCCCCAATAATGGGAATAATGTTTTTAATATGCTGTACTGCATGGCTCTTGTAAGGGGCATTGCAAGTTCCTCCGTCCTAATTTTTGGCAGCTTTTGCTTGGAAGATATTGGCAAAGACTATGGGAGACCCACTCCCCAATAATGGGAATAATGTTTTTAATATGCTGTACTGCATGGCTCTTGTAAAGGGCATTGCAAGTTCCTCCGTCCTAATTTTTGGCAGCTTTTGCTTCGAAGGCATAAGCAAAGACTATGGGAGACCCACTCCCCAATAATGGGAATAATGTTTTCAATATGCTGTACTGCATGGCTCTTGTAAGGGGCATTGCAATTTCCTCCGCCCTAATTTTTGGCAGCTTTTGCTTCCAAGGCATAGGCAAAGACTATAGGAGACCCACTCCCCAATAATGGGAATAATGTTTTTAATATGCTGTACTGCATGGCTCTTGTAAGGGGCATTGCAAGTTCCTCTGTCCTAATTTTGGCAGCTTTTGCTTGGAAGGCATAGGCAAAGACTATGGGAGACCCACTCCCCAATAATGGAAATAGTGTTTTTAATATGCTGTACTGCATGGCTCTTGTAAGGGGCATTGCAAGTTCCTCCGTCCTAATTTTTGGCAGCTTTTGCTTGGAAGGCATAGGCAAAGACTATGGGAGACCCACTCCACAATAATGGGAATAATGTTTTTAATATGCTGTACTGCATGTCTCTTGTAAGGGGCATTAAAATCATCTTGTTAAGCTACTGTGACCTCCACGTCTCTTCCAAGGGTCATTGATATTGTCTTTTTATTCCACTGTGACCTCCACATCTCTTCCAAGGGGCATTGATATTGTCTTTTTATTCCACTGAGACCTCCACGTCTCTTCCAAGGGGCATTAAAACCGTCTTGTTAAACCACTCTGAACTCCACGTCTCTTCCAAGGGGCATTAAAACCATCTTGTTAAGCTACTGTGACCTCCACGTCTCTTCCAAGGGGCATTAAAACCATCTTGTTAAACCACTCTGAACTCCACAGCTCTTCCAAGGGACATTGAAATGTTGTTTTTAATTACCCCTAACATCCACGACTCTTCCAACGGGAATTGCATTTCCTCATAATTTTAGTCAGCTTTTGCTTTTCAATGCATAGGCGAACACTAAGGGAGACCCACTCCCCAATAATGGGTAGAAGGTTTTGATTATGCTGTAATCCACGTCTGTTTCAAGGGACATTGCAATTCCTCATAATTTTTGGAAAGCCTTCCATTCACTGCTTAGGCCAACAGTGTACAGGAGACCCAGTTGCTATAAATGGAAAAAACGGTTTAGTTAAGGCCCTCTGACCTCCATGTCTCTTCCAAGGGACATTGGAGTGCCTCAAAATTTTTGGTAGGCATTGGACTCACTGTATGCCCTATAACTGTGTAGCCAAACCGCTCCTTTTGGTACAGAAACATATCCTACAAGACATGTGTGATTGACTGGCCTGATATTGATGTGAATGGTCCCTGTTCCTCCTGCTCTTTCTCCTTTGCCACCACCTCATCCATCATTCATCACCTGAAGCTTTGTTTTAACGGGAGTCATAGAACTGGGATAGTAGCAGGAATACATCCAGCAATCCTCGGAGGAGGTAGGATATGCGCCAAAACGCTGACCACCTCAGGCCTAGCCGCTACTACATACATGCGCTTGCATTCCAAGGAACAGAAAGCTTAGGAGATGGATGGCCTCATGATCATGAATAATTTACTCGTTGTGTAGGAGGCCGACCACTGCTGCTGTCTACCTTCTGAACTTTGTGTTGAAGCCTGATTGACCCAGGACCGGCAATCCTCTATGTCTGGAGGACGTGTTGCATCCCAGTGTCCAACTGTGTCCCGGCTTCCACAATATTTACCCAGTGTGAAGGCGTCAGTGAGATGGACCATCCCTGGCCACATTCACTTGTCCACGTGTTTGTGGTTAGGCTGTCCTTCCCACTAAATGCACTGGGGAGGGCACAGGTAATGTTTTGGTATGTGCACTTGTGTATAAGGCGCACCGGGACAAATAGGGGCGGCTGGGGACCGAGTATGGACACCCGGCCGCCCCTTGGTGGCTGGGGACCAAGTGTGGACACCCGGCCGCCTGGCGGCTGGGGACTGAGTATGAATACCAGGCCCCCGACGCAGCCATGACATGGTGGCCAGCGTCTGCCTCCACAAGCCTAAAAGGCCTCATTTGAAGGTCAAGCAAGCTAGCAGTATGGTATTGCAGCCTGGGGGTAGGTGGGTGGCAGGCTGCACACTTACGCTTGCATTCCAAGAAAACAAAGCAGATGCTAACTTCTATCATCATCATCATGCTTCTCACCTTGGCACTCTCAACTCTCCTGATGGAGAAGCCAGGGCCCACCGGAGGAGTCTCGTTGTCTGGTGAGCTCGTCCAATGCTGCCCTAAAGCTGGCCAGGCAAAGAAAAGTGTGGGGAAGGTTCCCGGGACAAATAGTGGCGGCTGGGGACTGAGTATGGAGACCTCGCCGCCGACGCAGCCATGAGGTAGTGACCAGCTTCGGCCTCCTCCAAACTAAAAGGCCCCATTTCTAGTGCAAGCTAGCATTATAGTATTGCAGCCAGCGGGTGGGTGGGTGGTTGGCTGCATATTTGCCCTTGCATTGCAGGGAATGGGGGAGGTACAATTGAACACTGCCCTGGGACAAGGACTTGCACGGGGATAGTTGCAAGTCTGCATCTTCTGATGCGGCAAGGATCACTTCTGATGGGCACACTTTTAGGCAGTGACCTGGGTGTCAGAGATGCTTTCAGGGGTCTTCCCCATGCTGTTCCCATGTCTTTACAGCACTGTATGCATGTGCCACACAGCACATGGCCAGATAAGGTTGTAAAATGTTAAAATGACATTTCCCAGTGAATGCATTTGTCACGGTTGAAAGCAATACAAAAGTGCAAAAACGCATAAAAAATGCTACTTGTGAACAAAGCCCAAGGTGTGGAGGAGTATTTTTGTTTTTGGTTATTTATTTTACCTTATACACAAGTCTTTACCCTGGAAAGGATGTTCTTTAACATATTTCACAGGAAGACAGTTTCAGTTTTGTTTTTGAACGTTTTATTGTGAGTCCGTAAAAGTGGCTTAATACCTCTGACCACGTTGTTGACAGCAGTGACCTGGGGGTCAGAAATGCTTCCTGGGGCGATCCCCATGCTATCCTCATGTCATTTGAGCACTGTCACTATCGCTTTGGACACTTTTTAGGCTTTCTACTGACTGCCCGGGGTGCCGCCGCAAAAATGCTCGGGTCTCCCACAGACTAACATTGGGCTCGTTGCTCGGGTCGAGCAACCGAGTATCACGGTGAGCTCGGCCCGAGCTTCGAGCACCCAAGCATTTTAGTACTCTCTCAACACTAATACTTAACAAAAATGTGTGAAACAACTGAAAATATGTCTTATATTCTAGGTTCTTCAAAGTAGCCACCTTTTGCTTTGATGACTGCTTTGAACACTCTTGGCATTCTCTTGATGAGCTTCAAGAGGTAGTCACCGGATATGGTCTTCCAACAATCTTGAAGGAGTTCCCAGAGATGCTTAGCACTTGTTGGCCCTTTTGCCTTCACTCTGTGGTCCAGCTCACCCCAAACCATCTCGATTGGGTTCAGGTCTGGTGACTGTGGAGACCATGTCATCTGGCGTAGCACCCCATCACTCTCCTTCTTGGTCAAATAGCCCTTACACAGCCTGGAGGTGTGTTTGGGGTCATTGAAATAAATGATGGTCCAACTAAACGCAAACCGGATGGAATAGCATGCCGCTGCAAGATGCTGTGGTAGCCATGCTGGTTCAGTATGCCTTCAATTTTGAATAAATCCCCAACTGTGTCACCAGCAAAGCACCCCCACACCATCACTCCTCCTCCTCCTCCATGCTTCACGGTGGGAACCAGGCATGTAGAGTCCATCCGTTTACCTTTTCTGCGTCGCACAAAGACACGGTGGTTGGAACCAAAGATCTCAAATTTGGACTCATCAGACCAAAGCACAGATTTCCACTGGTCTAATGTCCATTCCTTGTGTTCTTTAGCCCAAACAAGTCTCTTCTGCTTGTTGCCTGTCCTTAGCAGTGGTTTCCTAGCAGCTATTTTACCATGAAGGTCTGCTACACAAAGTCTCCTCTTAGCAGTTGTTGAAGAGATGTGTCTGCTGCTAGAACTCTGTGTGGCATTGACCTGGTCTCTAATCTGAGCTGCTGTTAACCTGTGATTTCTGAGGCTGGTGACTCGGATAAACTTATCCTCAGAAGCAGAGGTGACTCTTGGTCTTCCTTTCCTGGGGCGGTCCTCATGTGAGCCAGTTTCTTTGTAGCGCTTGATGGTTTTTGCAACTGCACTTGGGGACACTTTCAAAGTTTGCCCTATTTTTCGGACTGACTTGACCTTCATTTCTTAAAGTAATGATGACCACTCGTTTTTCTTTACTTAGCTGCTTTTTTCTTGCCATAATATAAATTCTAACAGTCTATTCAGTAGGACTATCAGCTGTGTATCCACCTGACTTCTGCACAACACAACTGATGGTCCCAACCCCATTTATAAGGCAAGAGATCCCACTTGTTAAACCTGACAGGGCACACCTGTGAAGTGAAAACCATTTCCGGTGATTACCTCTTGAAGCTCATCAAGAGAATGCCAAGAGTGTGCAAAGCAGTCATCAAAGCAAAAGGTGGCTACTTTGAAGAACCTAGAATATAAGACATATTTTCAGTTGTTTCACACTTCTTTGTTAAGTATATAATTCCACATGTGTTAATTCATAGTTTTGATGCCTTCAGTGTGAATGTACAATTTTCATAGTCATGAAAATACAGAAAAATCTTTAAATGAGAAGGTGTGTCCAAACTTTTGGTCTGTACTGTGTACCTTTCTCCTTTCTATGGTTGAGATGAGGGTGATAGATACATAAAACAACCTTATAAGTGAGAAATAAGCCACAAAAGTCTGCCATACCTGTTAAACATACCTGTTACGTTTCTTTGTATCAGAGAGGGTTTCTTAAGACAAGGGCTGTGGAGTCGGTAAGCCAAACCTCAGACTCCTCAATTTCCCTGATTCCGACTCCGACTCCACAGCCCTGCCTCACTACTGAGCGTGTACATAAAGTGCAGCACAGATTCATCTCAACTAGAAGCCAAGATCCTTAGATCAGGAACAGAACAGACATTTATAGGACATTTCATGACTTTCCCAAATTCTTATGAAAAAATTTACAGCACATCCTACACTGAACTACTGAACCCAATTTCTATTTATTTATAATATATTTTAGGAGTCGGTCCTTTTTATACTGACTCTGACTGACTCCACAGCCCTTGTTAAGACATTATAAATATAGATGATTGGATTTCTTGAAATTCAAATTTGCCAGGAAATTTTCCTCCAAAACTCAATTTACGATTAATAAATTTGCGCAAATCTTAATATTAGAAAGCTTGTAATTGTTTGGAAAATACATGTAGGGTAGATTGAGAGAGAGAGAGAGAGGTCCCCACTGACCACAAAAGCTCACACTCTACAGGAGAGAGAGAATTTCTTGCTGAGCATAAGAGCTTACACTCTACGGGGAGAGGGAGAGGACCCCACTGACCATAAGAGCTTACATTCTACAGGAGAGAAAGGACCCCACTGACCATAAGAGCTTACACTCTATAGAAGAGAGAGAGAGGACCCCACTGACCATAAGAGCTTACACTTTACAGGAGAGAGGACCCCACTGACCATAAGAGCTTACACTCTACAGGAGAGAAAGGACCCCACTGACCATAAGAGCTTACACTCTACAGGAGAGAAAGGACCCCACTGACCATAAGAGCTTACACTCTATAGAAGAGAGAGAGAGGACCCCTCTGACCATAAGAGCTTACACTTTACAGGAGAGATGACCCCACTGACCATAACAGCTTACACTCTACAGGAGAGAGAGGACCCCACTAACCATAAGAGCTTACACTCTACAGGAGAGAGAGGTTACCACTGACCATAAGAGCTTACACTCTATAGAAGAGAGGACCCCTCTGACCATAAGAGGTTACACTTTACAGGAGAGAGGACCCCACTGACCATAAGAGCTTACACTCTACAGGAGAAAGAGAGGACCCCACTAACCATAAGAGCTTACACTCTGCAGGAGAAAGAGAGGACCCCACTAACCATAAGAGCGTACACTCACAGGTGAGAGAGAGAGGACCCCACTAACCGTAAGAGCTTACACTCTACAGGAGAGAGAGGGAACTCCACTGACCATAAGAGCTTACACTCTACAGGAGGGAGAGAGGACCCCACTAACCATAAGAGCTTACACTCTACAGGAGGGTGAGGGGACTCCACTGACCATAAGAGCTTACACTCTACAGGAGAGAGAGGACCCCACTGACCATAAGAGCTTACACTCTACAGGAGAGAGAGAGAGGACCCCACTGACCATAAGAGCTTACACTGTACAGGAGAGAAAGGACCCCACTGACCATAAGAACGTACACTCTACAGGAGAGAGAGGACTCCACTGACCATAAGAGCTAACACTTTACAGGAGAGAGGACCCTGCTGACCATAAGAGCTTACACTCTACAGGAGAGAGAGGACCCCGCTGACCATAAGAGCTTACACTGTACAGGAGAGAAAGGACCCCACTGACCATAAGAACGTACACTCTACAGGAGAGAGAGGACTCCACTGACCATAAGAGCTAACACTTTACAGGAGAGAGGACCCTGCTGACCATAAGAGCTTACACTCTACAGGAGAGAGAGGATCCCGCTGACCATAGGAGCTTACACTTTACAGGATAGAGAGGACTCCGCTGACCATAAGAGCTTACACTCTATAGGAGAGAGAGGAACCCACTGACCATAAGAGCTTATATTCTACAGGAGAGAGAGAGAGAACCCCGCTGACCATAAAAGCTTACACTCCACAGGAGAGAGAGGACCCCACTGATCATAAGAGCTTACACTTTACAGAAGGTATAAACTTTCCCAGTGACTATAGTGATGTAAAACGAGTTATGATAATCCGCTAGATGCCATAGCTGTAGGGTATTATGTTACAGTCCTCTTGGTCATACAAAAAGATATCGCCCCACGTTCTGATTCTTCCGCTGTGTGGGAAATGGTGCAAGGCAAGTTTTTTATTGTTGCGGAACATGTATGAATACATATGAAACTGCAAATTTCATTTAATTGGACTCGAACTTGCTCCTCCATGGACCGATCCGCACATCTCTAATTAGAACATGTTCAGTGCTGTGTATGTTAAAAGAATTTTCTAAGTGCTGTAAAGGTACAAAGACAATTGCACCCCTTCCCGCCCCGCCAGTGACAGCCGTCACTACCATTTCCTGTTTAGAATTGCGCGCTGTCTAGCGTCATGTAACTGCAACAGTCAAGTGCTAAGGTCGTAGCCAATTGTATCAAGTGCAGAAGATCCAGGAGAACAGCTTTAAGGGAACTGTGCCAAATATTTAAGTTTAGTATATTACAATGATCTTTATTTTGCACATTTTGAAGAAACTAATAAAGCTTTAGAGGGTCTAGATTAGAACCCTTTATTCTTACATACAATAAAAATATCTTATAGAGTTATGAAGTTGCAACCTATTCAAGTGGCGTCTTCTAAACCAGTCTCACATAGAATAATGGATTCCTAGGTAAATTCATCAGCACAGTCCAGAGCAGTCCTAGACGGGTCAGTTGGGTCATAAGATGCCCTTCATTATATACTCTGCTCCAGGCCCCTCCAGCAGCGGCGGGCTGGAAACTGTCTACTTTCATATTGTTTGATAATCAAATCCAAATTCCAGCCCGAAGCACAGAATGCTGACTCTTAACAACCTTTCCTAATGGAAAATGTAATTTATTTTCTAAATAAATGCCACATCTGCACAAGAACACATATTGGAAGACTTAATGTAGCTGAAAGTAATTTGTCTTAGGTTACTTTAAAAGCTTGCACTTGTCTTTTCTTGTGATATATAAGAATAATGTTAGATTTACATGGCATCCACAAAACAGGCTTTTTATATTCCACTAACATTGGCATTGTGTTATTTTGTTTTGTTTTTATTTTTGGATCTCATGTCCTACAGATAGCTTTTTTTTCTTCTCTGCATTATTTTCTCTCTCTGAGTTAACAGTTTATGTGTATTAGGCTATGTGCCCACGATGGAGAAATGCTCCGGATTTTTTCCTGAGCGTTTCTGCATCTCCCTGGCAGAAAAAACGCATGCGGATTGTACATGCGGATTGTACATGCGGATTGTACATGCAGATTGTACATGCAGATTGTACATTCGGATTGTACATGCGGATTGTACATGCCTATTGTACATGTCGATTGTACATGCGGATTGTACATGTCGATTGTACATGCGGATTGTACATGCGGATTGTACATGCAGATTGTACATGCGGATTGTACATGCGGATTGTACATGCGGATTGTACATGCCTATTGTACATGCGGATTGTACATGCAGATTGTACATGCGGATTGTACATGCGGATTGTACATGCCTATTGTACATGCGGATTGTACAAGCGGATTGTACATGCCTATTGTACATGCGGATTGTACATGCAGATTGTACATGCGGATTGTACATGCGGATTGTACATGCGGATTGTACATGCCTATTGTACATGCGGATTGTACATGCGGATTGTACATGCAGATTGTACATGCGTTTTCCTGCCAGGGACATGCGGATGGGAAGCGTTCTTCACACGCATTTCCGCATGTGGGTTGACAAGCGATTTTAGCATCACTTGGAAAGTGCTTGTCAACTTGGTCACACTATATAAATCCATGCAACCGGCATGGATTTATATAGTGTGACAGTAAAAGAATGATAAAAAAGAAAAAATAAATATTATACTTACCTTCTGATGGCCCCCGGTGTCCTTGTCTGCGTTTGTCGGCAGCTCGCGGTAGATTAAAGGACCTGCCAACGTCAGCAGTTCCGTGACCCGTGACATGACTAAATGACGTCACCGCAGGTCCTTTTAGTCTACTGCGAGCTGCCGGCAAGCCGAGACAAGGACGCCGGGGGGCCATCAGAAGGTAAGTATACTGTATATTTATTTTTTATTTTATTCTTTTTTTACAGGTTCTATGGTACCCGGGTCCGGAGGAGAGTCTCCTCTTCTCCAGACCCGGGTACCATCCGCACATTGAAACGCATGTAATCAACATGTACAGATGCAGTGATGCAGATTCCATGTGTTCCAATGCAAGTCAATGGTGGCGAAAACGCCGCGATTCCGCAACATAATTGGTAGTGCTGCGTTTTTTTCCGCAATGATAATCCGCACCGGAAATTTCCGCAGCCTGTGCACAACACATGCGGATTATCATTGGGGAACATGGCAGACCTTCCACCATGTGTTTTTTAAGCGTTTCTGCAGCAGAATTGCCGCTGCGGAAACACTTAAGAAGCGCATAGTGGGCACACAGCCTTAAAGCAGATCAGTCACAATTCAAATTGCATACATTATATAGGTCTTTATAACCTGATGAGACTGGTGTACTTACTATGTAAATTGATGCTAGAATTGTGGTATTTTCCTTTCTGAAAATTTTAATTCAATCTGCTTGATTGACAGCGCCTCATTGCCTCTTTCCCTTGTTCCTGCTGAATTTCCACCCACCAAGCCTGATTGACAGGTTCTCCTCATCACTCCTCCCTCCTGCTGCTGAAATCTCAGATTGCTCAGTACCAACTTCAGCAATCTACATCCACTTTGCATGATTGTCAGCTCCTCATTGTCTCTCTTTCCTGTTTACTAGTAAATTTCTGCCCACCAAGCCTGAATGACAGGGTCGCATTGTTTCTCCTCCCTGCTGCTGAAACCTCAGACTGCTGAGTACAAGCTGCAGCAATCTCCACCTACTTTGCCTGAATGACAGTTCCTCATTGTCGCTCTTCTCTGTTACTGGTGAATTTCCACTCACCTTAGCCCAAATTGACAGATTCTCTTTGTACCTCCTCCCTGCTGCTGAAATCTCAGACTGCTCAGTACAGTCTGCAACAGTCAATCAGACTAGATGTGTAAAAAATGAATACATTTGGACTCCTGAGCTCTCACTCTTGGACTCTTGAACTCATTTTAATATCAGTATTATACAGCCATTCTGACATCGTCTTGGAAAGTAAGTAAACACACTTCATCAGGTCTAAAAGATCAATTTTATGAATTTATATTGAATAATCTGGTGATACATCTGCCTTAGAGGACCCCATAACTCTTTTCCTGACAGACCCCTTATAATGTGTACTTACTGTATATACGTGTACATACACACGGTAGAGATATAGTAGTTTCCATAGCCCAAAAAAAGATGTTGCTATTTGTGTAAAATTAAGGCAAAGCTGCTGAAAATTTACTACAATTTTCAAAAGCAAAAACATTTTTTTTTCATTCTCATTAAAAAAAAAAAAAACAGGAAATCCTGATTATCTTATATACAAATTGCCTCTTCAGAGAGCAAGAGGACTAGAACTCTATAGCGCCACCTTTTAGAAGCAGCGGTCCTACAAGTCACCATCGACCCTTTAACGAGCCTTGCAATGTGACTTAGGGTAAAAGCCAAATCAGAATCTCCATTTGCAAACACTGTGTTTTGGGGTATTGCCCCTCGTCAGTGCAAAGTATGAGATCTGATTTGGCTGGGTGAGAGGCTCAGGACTGAGGTCTAAGGGGTGACGTTTCTCCTTGTGGAGAGTGACAAGCCAGGCCTGGCATGCCAATGTAAGGAGATTTATTCACCGTGCAATGCTCCTCTAGGAAATGAAATATGCAAATTGCCTCTTCAGGGAGGAAGAGGACTAGAACTTTATATTGCCACCTATTGGAAGCAGCAATTTTACAAGTCACTATTTATTTACACTTTAACAGTCCGGAGCCTCTCACGCAGCCAAATCAGATCTCATACTTTGCCCTGATGAGGGGCAACACCACAAAACACAATGTCTGCAAATTGAGCTTCTGATTTGGCTTTTATCCTAAGTCATATTGCAAGGCTTGCGGAAGGGTCGATAGTGACTTGTAGGATTGCTGCTTCCAACAGGTGGCGCTATAGAGTCCTAGTCCTCTTCCTCTCTGAATAGGCAATTGGCATATGTAATTTCTCAAAGGAGCATTGCACCACAAATAAGTCTCTTTACATTGGCATGCCTCCTGTATGTCACTTTCCACAAGGAGAAACATTAGCCTTTAGACCTGATTATCTTATGTAATCTCATCATGTATTGATTAAAGGGTTTGTTTGTGATTAGTAAAACATAGCAGATTTTTTTCCCCAAAGCAGTGCCACACCTGTCCGCAGGCTATGAATGGTATTGCAGCCAAGCCACATTAATTTCTATGGAGCCGTGCTGCAATTCTAGAAACTACTTGTGAACAGGACTAGTATTGCTGCCATACTTTTTTTTACCCTGAACAATCCCTTTAAGCTATGTTTATGCAAGCATTACACTACAGTTAGGTTTTACTATCGTTAAATTCACGGCCTAGAAACGGATAAAGCGATAGTTCAGGGCAGTACGAAAAGTCATTTGATGCTTTTTATAATCTCTTTTGTTTTTCAAATTGCTGAATATGAAAACTAAACAGGATTATGGGACAAATATACGTGTCAGTTCCTATAAAAGTAGCCACCAGTACTAAACCGGGACTTTTTTGTTACCTTGAAAAATGGGCAATTTAATTGTATGATTATTGCTTCTCATCAAAAACTGTTCCAACAAACAGGAGCCCCAGAGATGTAATCACAAATATGGCTCATGTATAAAATGGCTAGCAATCCACACGTTTCTCAGATCCCCTCTTGACTTATTATTATACTTTATTTATGAAATGCCAACTTATTCCACAGCGTCGCCCATTAGGGAGCCTTGCGTCTGTGAAAATAGACACAGTAACTGCCGACCCTATTCAGATATTAACAGCCGGTGTCATATTATAATAACTAGGTATTAGATTACATATCATTATTTACTTCTGGATCATTCTCAAAATGGCCAAAATTCTGTTTGTTTTACAGATGATTTTGTTTGAACGCTGTCAGAAGGCTTCATTTTCTATAAAATCAAGTTCTTCTCTTTTAGACAACCTTAAAATGTAAGGAATCTAATAAAAGAAAAACCTCTCTAGCTTAATTATTGAGAATTAGTATTGCAGCAGGAAAAGAGTGTGTTGATTTTGTAGGAGGAAGTGACCTGTTGACTTATATGATTATTTTAGTGGGCACAGGACGGCACGAGAAAAAAAAATGGTTGTGGACAGAATGCCCTGTTGCTACAGAAATCATAAAAATTGTGACATCAGCGGAATAAGTATGTGCTGATCTTGTAGGAGACAGTGACCTGTCCATTTGTATGATTTTTTTTTAAAGTGTAATGAACCAAATGTAAATTATGAAGTGTCAAGAAGTGGCCGCAGATATAAAACTCTTCAAAAGTAAAAATGATAGCAGCAGAGGAAGAGTGTGTTGATCTTGTGAGTAGCAGTGACTTAACTTCTTACTGTTATGATCTGCAACAAGTACTAAGGAAAGATAGGGGAAAACTGTCCCTACAGTAAGACTAAGCTGAATCCCTACGATGTAGCGTGCTGCCTGTTCCTAGCGAACAGACCCGCCTTAGTCCTCGGCTAGTCTGAACGAAGACCTATAGCATAAAGGAAAGAGTCCCTAAAAGAACTAAGTACTGGAACAAAAATGGGACACCTCCTGAACAGAGAAAGTTGTTGCAGAACACAAAAAGACAAACTGACAAAAAGGTACCAGAAGGCCAAGTGAACTGACAGAGATAGGCACAGAAGCACCTGGCTAGCAAAACAGTCAAACACTGAAGTCCAGCACAGCCAGAAGGGCGTAGTTGGAATATAAAGGCAGGTGGTCACGTGACCGCAAAACGCAAGATGGAAAAAAACAAACAGGAGGGTTCTAACACATAAATATATGACTAGACTACATGTATATGGAACAGTTTTAAGAAGTACATGTGGATAGAAAACCCTGTTATCTCTATATACAGAAATGATGGCAGCAACAGAAGAGGTTTGTGCTGATCTTGTGGGAGGCAGTGACCTGTCCATTTGTATGATTTTTTTTAAAGGATAATGAACCAAATGTAAATTAGGAAGTGTCAAGAAGTGGGCACAGATATAAAACTCTTCAAAAGTAGAAATGATAACAGCAGCAGAGGAAAGGTGCGTTGATCTTGTGAATGGAAGTGACTTAACAACTTCATCTACTATATAATTGTCTTATCCCGTCTGTCTGTCTGTCTGTCTGTCCTGGAAATCCCGCGTCGCTCATTGGTCCGGCAGTGGCCAATCAGCGCCACGGGATTTCTGAAAAAAGATGGTGGCCGTCAGCGGCTCATCTGGCGGACGGAGGTCAGCGGCGATGCAGCGGGGAGATGAGCGGCGCTAGCAGCATAACTACCCCAACCGGCGCCGCTGACCTCCATGCGGCTAACGTCGGAAGATCAGCGGCTTGGCTCGCTGATCTCCCGACAGCAAGTGTGAACGGAGGACAGGGGAGCGGTGCCGCCGGTCGGGATGCTTCTGCTGCGAGCAGCCGCTCATCTCCCGGCTTCTCGCAGCAGAAGGAGCCGCACAGGCAGCGCCGCTCCCCGGTCCTCGCTAATACGGAGCCGCACAAGCAGCGCCGCTCCCCGGCCCACACTAATACGACGCTGATTGGTCGCGACCAATCAGCGAGATGGGCGGCACATTTAAACGCCGCTCTGCTGATTGGTCGCGGTGGCCGGCCGCGACCAATCAGCGAGATGGGCAGCAAATCTAAACGCCGCTCTGCTGATTGGTCGCGGTGGCCGGCCGCGAGCAATCAGCGAGATTGGCGCTAAATTTAAACACCGCTCTGCTGATTGGTCGCGGCCGCCGGCTGACCGCGACCAATCAGCGAGATTGGCGCCAAATGTAAACACCGCTGTGCTGATTGGTTGCGGCCGCCAGCCGCGACCAATCAGCGAGATTGGCGCCAAACTTAAACAACGCTCTGCTGATTGGTCGCGGCCGCCGGCGACCGCTACCAATCA
The DNA here is from genome assembly GCF_046119375.1 of Phyllobates terribilis. NCBI lineage: Eukaryota > Metazoa > Chordata > Amphibia > Anura > Dendrobatidae > Phyllobates > Phyllobates terribilis. The sequence continues at coordinate 151,600,858 of NW_027362768.1, forward strand.
GCGATTTTGGTGCCAAATTTAAACACCGCTCTGCTCATTGGTCTCGGCCGCCGGCCGGCTGAGACCAATCAGCGAGATTGCCGGCAAATTTAAACAACGCTCTGCTGATTGGTCGATTTTATCGCCAAATTTAAACAAGCTCTCCGGTCCTCACTAACACAGTTCGCTGATTGGTCGCGGCCACCACCCGTGACCAATCACCGATATTGCCGCCAAATTTAAACACCGTTTTGCTGATTAGTCGCGTTTGCCGGCCGCGACCAATCAGCGATTTTGGCGCCAAATTTAAACAACGTTCTGCAGATTGCGCCCGGTCAGCCGCATACATATTCTAGAATACCCGATGCGTTAGAATCGGGCCACCATCTTATAAATATATAACTAGGCTACATGTTTATGGATCAGTTTAAAGAAGTACATGTGGAGAGAACACCCTGTTATCTCTATATATACAAAAATGATGATTATAGCAGCAGCAGAAGTGTGTGCTGATCTTGTCGGAGGCAGTGACCTGTCCCCTTGTAAGATTATTTTTTAAAGGTTAATGAACCATATATAAATTAGGAAGTGTCAAGAAGTGGGCTCAGAAACAGTTCTCTTCAAAGGCAGAAATGATTACAGCAGAGGAAGGGTGTGTTGATCTTGTGAGTAGCAGTGACTTAGCTACTTACATAAATATATGACTAGACAACATGTATATGGAACAGTTTTAAGAAGTAAATGTGGATAGAAAATTTTGTTATCTCTATATACAGAAATTATGGCAGCAACAGAAGAGGTTTGTGCTGATCTTGTAGGAGGCAGAGACCTGTCAACTTGTAGGATTTTTTTTAAAGTGCAATGAATCATATGTAAATTGGGAAGTGTCAAGAAAGGGGTGCAGTTACAACACTCATAAAAATTAGAAATTATAAAAACAGCAGAGGAAGAGTGTGTTGATCTTGTGAGTGAAAGTGACTTAACTACTTGTATAATTATATGGCTGGTCCAAATGTATTTGGGACAGTTTTAAGAAGTATATGTCGATATAGCACCCTATTGAGATTTCATGAATTGGACTAGCTGTAGCATCATGCCCCTGTTGTACCCCCATCCTGCCCAAGCGCCACCTATTTTGGTGACACTGGTGTGAAAATAGCAAAAGTCGCAAAACTTGTGCACAACTCGGTGTTGCACAAAATATTTATGACTTTTCAACACCAGTGTTCTGGGGTAATCATTTTGTTGAATCAGGACAGAAGAGTGACTTCAATAAATGGCAAACGAGGGATAGAACCCGAAATCCGCAGTGAAAATCCCCAACATAATTGACATGCCGTGGATAACAAATCCAAAGCTCAGGTCAGTTTCCACTGCGGATTTACTCTACAACACGTAGATGAGATTTCATAAAATGCTGCTGCTGTAATGCACAAGTCTGAAAAATCCTTTTCTGTATCAAACCCGTGTGGACAAACCCAAACATTATAGAATATCTGCTTTCAAGCAATTACATTAAAAGCAATGCTATATCTGCCTTCCTGTAAGCTGGAACAATCTGTCCATTGTACTTTGGAGAATATTTTGCTGCAGTCAAAATAATAATCTGATTGACTAATTTGACAAAATCCAAAAAGAAAAAAAAAAAACAACTTAGCATCAAGTTTTGCTATAAGAGACAAGGATATTGTGATTGGCTCCTGCAGCTTGTACGGAGCAGAAGCTCCAGCCCCCATATTGTGCACCCTGAATCTCGACACCTCCTGCCTCCGTTTCTGATTTCCTTCTGATGGGACCTGTTATTGCTCACTTGGCTGATGATGTCTCTGACAGCTCTTTCTGTATGTAAATGAAATACAATTCATCTCAAGGCAATGGCGTTCTGGCAGGCTCATTTAAAAGGAGGGAAAAAAAATAAAAATTGCACCATGAATGTTATTTAGTCTCAACCAATTCCTAACACTTGTCATGTATCGCATAAGTTGCCAAATATCTGCATGACTTTAAAGGGACCAGGTTTTTCCTACCGAATCTGAAATTAGAAGCAAAGACCCTGATTCCAATGATGTATCAATTACTGGGCTGCTTGCTGTAGTTTTTATAAAATCATTGTTTTATTAGCAGGAGATTATCACTAGAGGACTATTTAGCCTGCTGCCAGGTAGTCCAACCACGCCCCCACGACTGATTGGCTTATACACAGTGTACACAGAAAGCTACCAATCAGTGGTGGGGGCGGAGATTTACAGTGATCAGCATTCAGAGAACTGCTAGATATGCAGGAGATATAACTGTTTTTATTCAAAACTGCAGCAAATAGTAAAGCAAATGATACATCGCTGGAATCAGGGTCTCTTCCCCTTCATTATGCTGCTCTCACTTGGTGCAGCAAAAACTTGGTGACAGATTCCCTTTAAGGAGTCTTACAAATTCCCAGTAATATTCTTTAAGGGTTTCTGCATCAGCTGCATTAAGCTGACCTTTACTGAACAGGTGGTTGGCAACGGTGACCTAAATTATTGTACTAAGTAAAGAATATCGCCCTTCAAGGAGTTAGCCTTTGCAAATCCCAAAGCTAATTAAAGCTGATCCCATTTTTGGGTTTATTTCTATACATAAAGAGAGCGGAGAACCAGCTGCGCGAAGTTTGTCAAAATGTGTTACTGGAAATCTTGTTACTGGGGGTCAGAGCAAGTCTACGACTTTGCCTTTTGGGCACTGAGCCAGTGTCGTTCATGTTCATATGTAATCAGGCTCATTCTGGTACCACAGGGGTCCAGCACATTACAATAATACAGCGGGTAAATCTGGCCTTAACTGCAGGCCCACCATGCCCTTTCCAAACTAATTTGAAACTTCAATTAAAAAATAACTACAAAATCTCATCCTGAGTCACATTAATATTTTGCTTCATGTCTCTACGGGGCTGTGACATGCCGGACTGTGGTGACACGGAAAACTCTGAAATTCTCGGCAAAAAAAGGTGATTTCTCAATGAAACAATTATAGGTATATTGAGGATAATGGGATATAAACATGGAAATAGTCTATTTTTTTTTCTTAATATTAACCCCATGCCGACATGGCCATTTTTTTCCACCCTTTCTTTCAAGAGCCGTTGTTATAGATATAATCGTAAAAACGTATCAAATTCTCATAGTTATCATAGTGAATACTGAATGTTCAATAGAAAATGATCCAACTCTATAATGGCGGCCGCGCTCCCCGTGGTAATGATTTAAAAACTTCTTGTCCACAAATAAAATTTGTTGCTCATATAAATTTTATTTGTGGACAAGAAGTTTTTAAATCATTACCACGAGGAAGGTGGCCATTATAGAATTGGATCATTTTCTATTGAACCTTTATGCCTGTGGGAATCCGTGGCAGGATACAACACAGGATCAATTCGAGGCGAGCAGCAGACCCTGACTAATCCCCAAAGCGTGAGGAGGAACCATATGCTTGAAGTTTTTTCAAGAGGTGAGTGCATAAAACTTCATCAAGAGGGCACCAGAGAGTTACATTGGTAACGCGCTGAGATTGGCGCCGCATGTTTGTTTTTTAATACATACCCTATAGTGAATCACCTTACTTCATAGTGAGTACTGAAGGGAGACTAGCACTCTATTAACTTCTACGTGAACCAATCCCCCTTATGTGAAGAGATAATTAAAGTAGGTATCTGATGCATAGCTGATGCAAGCCCCATCCCCAGCTTGCCTAAGAATGTGGGAGGTGACAGATTTATGTCCCTTGCTTCCCTTTCTGCACAGAACTGCCAACAGACTGATGTGAGCTCTTTTGTTCCATTCAAATTATGAATATTGAGGTTTTTTTATAAACAGCATAGACATGACAGATATGAAACACATATTTTCGGAGTAATAATGAAGTGGCAAACATAACGCATTGTCTTACGTCACTGAACAGTGGCGGTAACACTTTCAAATTAATTTTAATCAGGTGGATGATGCTATCCGTGCCATGATTTCTCTCTGTAGAAAGGTAAAATCGTGATAGGAAACATGACAGTAATATATGTTCAACCTGGGACCTCCAGGGGAAAAGATATTGGGGAATTTGGGAATCCCATAATTTGTTAAAGTCTGAGCCACAACCCATGACCAGCCCTGTTATGAGTCACCATAGGTATGTGGGCACAACTTGTGTTAATAAAAGCAAATGCCAAACTATAATCTTTGTCAGTCCTGGGAGACACAGTGTGCTGTGGTTCAGTACCGTTATCCCCAAAAATAAAGAGTTCCCTTTCATAAGAGTCAGAGCTACTACCTGCGACATCGGGTTTAGTACATTTCTTATGTTTATCCTTTTTATTTTATGTAATTGTTTATACTGTATTGTTTTGTCCATTTTGTAACATATTTGTATATTTTTATATATACTGCCTAATTTCTGGATTGAAAACATAAAAATTTAAAAGCTCTGTTCTTCATGCTCAATAAACAGTTTACCTGAAGCCATGCGCAATCTGCAACTGGTGTCCAATTGACCTGTATAAAGGATTGGTGTTGGCAGCTAGTTCCTTTTGTTATTGTGGAGCTGTTAGTGACCGCACTAGGATATATACAGTGCCTACAAGTAGTATTCAACCCCCTGCAGATTTAGCTGGTTTGATAAGATGCAAATAAGTTAGAGCCTTCAAACTGCAAATGAGAGTAGGTTTTATGAACAGAAGCATAAATCTTATAAACCAAAAAGTTATGTTGCTCAGTTGAATTTTATTAAATTTTAAACATAAAAGTGTGGGTCAATTATTATTCAACCCCTATGTTTAATATTTTGTGGAATAACCCTTGTTTGCAATTACAGCTAATAATCGTCTTTTATAAGACCTGATCAGGCCGGCACAGGTCTGTGGAGTTATCTTGGCCCACTCCTCCATGCAGATCTTCTCCAAGTTATCTAGGTTCTTTGGGTGTCTCATGTGGATTTTATTCTTGAGCTCCTTCCACAAGTTTTCAATTGGGTTAAGGTCAGGAGACTGACTAGGCCACTCCAACACCTTGTCTTTTTCCCTATTGAACCAGGCCTTGGTTTTCTTGGCTGCGTGCTTTGGGTCGTTGTCTTGTTGGAAGATGAAATTACGACCCATCTTAAGATCCTTGATGGAGGAGCAGAGGTTCTTGGCCAAAATCTCCAGGTAGGCCGTGCTATCCATCTTCCCATGGATGCGGACCAGATGGCCAGGCCCCTTGGCTGAGAAACAGCCCCACAGCATGATGCTGCCACCACCATGCTTGACTGTAGGGATGGTATTCTTGGGGTCGTATGCAGTGCCATCCAGTCTCCAAATGTCACGTGTGTGGTTGGCACCAAAGATCTCGATCTTGGTCTCATCAGACCATAGAACCTTGAACCAGTCTGTCTCAGAGTCCTCCAAGTGATCATGAGCAAACTGTAGACGAGCCATGACATGACGCTTTGAAAGTAAAGGTACCTTACGGGCTCGTCTGGAACGGAGACCATTGAGGTGGAGTACGTTACTTATGGTATTGACTGAAACCAATGTCCCCACTGCCATGAGATCTTCCCGGAGCTCCTTCTTTGTTGTCCTTGGGTTAGCCTTGACTCTTCGGACAAGCCTGGCCTCGGCACGGGAGGACACTTTCAAAGGCTGTCCTGGCCGTGGAAGGCTAACAGTAGTTCCATAAGCCTTCCACTTACGGATGATGCTCCCAACAGTGGAGACAGGTAGGCCCAACTCCTTGGAAAGGGTTTTGTACCCCTTGCCAGCCTTGTGACCCTCCACGATCTTGTCTCTGATGGCCTTGGAATGCTCCTTTGTCTTTCCCATGTTGACCATGTCTGAGTGCTGTTCACAAGTTTGGGGGGGGTCTTAAATAGTCAGAAAAGGCTGGCAAAAGAGATCTTTAATCCACACATGTGAAGCTCATTATTCTTGGTGCCTGAACTACTTCAAAATACTTTAGGGGGACCAAACAGAATTCTTGTGGTTTGAGGGGTTGAATAATAAATGACACTCTGAATTAACTTTTAACGTTTTTAAAAAAAAAAATAAAAAAAAAAAAATAAAATTTGCTGCAGTGCATTTCCCACTTCCAGGCTGATCTACAGTACAAATGTCACAATGCCAAGTTAATTCCGCATGTGTCAACCAGCTAAATCTGCAGGGGGTTGAATACTACTTGTAGGCACTGTATATATATATATATATATATATATATTTATATTCCATGCGTTGGAACTGGAGTAGTATATACTACACGTTCACTGTGAGTTTTCCAATAACCGGCCTAGCAGTGGAAGCAGCCTCGGCCTCATCCATCACTTGTCAGTCAATTGCGTAATTGTCCTGATGATTGGAGGCAGAGGAGTGTTGTTATCCTTGACAAATTTTTGGCAATGGTGGGATCTACATGATCTTCTGGCTGTTTTCTTGACATAAATATGGAGACATTCTGTTGTTGTTTTTTCTTTTTAATATTAACCCCTTGCTGACATGTACAATTTTTGTTTTTGTTTTTTCCTCCCCTCCTCCAATGTTCTTTTTTTTATAGACATATGTGGGCTTGTTTTTTTTGCAGGACAAGTTCTACTTTTGAATGACATCATCCTTTTTTCCAAATAGTGTACTGGAAAATGGTAAAAATAATTCCAAGTGCGGTGGAATTGTAAAGAAAAAGTAATTTTGACATTGTTTTTTCGGTATTTGTTTTTACAGCGTACATTGTGTGGTTAAAAATTGCCTAGAAATATGATTCTCCTCATCAGTATAATTACGGCAATATCAAACTTATCCAGCTGTTTTATTATTTTAGTAGTGAAAAAAAAATCTGAATTTAAAAAAAAAATGTTTATATTTTGTTCCCATTTTCCGAGACCCGTAACGCTTTCATTTTTTGGGCAACAGAGCTGTGTGACTGCTTATTTTTTACAGGATGAGACAATGGTTTTATTGATACCATTTTGGGATAGATATCACATTTTGATCAGTTCTTACAGTATTTTTTGCAGTGTTGCGACAACCCCAAAAAAATGCAATTTTTACATTTTTTATTTTCTTTCTGCTTACTGTGTTCACAAATCAGATTAATTATTTTTATATTTTGACAGATTGGATTTTTCTGGATGCTCCAATACCAATGTGTATTTTTATTATTTTTTTACTATCTTGATTTATAATGGGGGAAAAGGGTGATTTGAACTTAAGTTTTTTTCATATTTTTTAAAAACTTATTTTTTTTTTTTACTGTATTTGTTAGTTTCCTTATAGGACTTTAAACTGTGATTGTCTGATCACTTCAGCTATATACAGCAATAACACCATATAGCTGTATATAGTAAAAATTAAAGTCTCCTTTGAAACCTGGTCACAGGCTGGTCTTCAAGGGAGCTCTGTGATGGAAGCCACGTAAGGTCTTCAGCGGACCCCCAGATGTCATAACAACCCATCAGTGCTACATCTTGTGATTTAGTCTGTTGTTACATTTTTGTTGCAATGTGCAAACGTATAATTTTTAAGCTTCGTTCACTCCCCCTAGTAATTTAGGATGTGTCCACCCTTACCTTTTGATGAATTTGGTAAAGGACTCTTTTTAATATATATTTAATACACAATAGTGACATGTTAGCCATCCCCTTGGCAGGCTGCAATTTACATCACAATCATTTGGCGGCTACAAATAGACAGTTATATCAAAAACATCTCCAGACAGAGTATCAGATTTTTTCTTTCAATGCTCTTAATTTCAGGATATGTTGCGCAAATAGAAAATGCATTAACAGACACGTTTCTAGTATCCTCTTCTGAATATATTTGCAAGCACTTGACGCGCCCAGGGGATGGGGACGACTCGGCGCCCGGGCCTTGTTGTTAGTTTTGGGGGATGTCGCGGTGGCCGGCTCCTGGGCCCGTACCCTGGGGTCACTCTTAAAAGCAAGGAATGGGGAAAGTTGTATGGGATAGGGGAAATATTCGTGACGCCACCTGTGGTGTCTGGTGAAGGTCACCAGCGCTGCAGCAGTCTTCTGAGGCCGGTGATCAGGCAGCTTAGTTGGTGCGGCTCCCCACAGGTGGAGCGGGGCCTCAGGGCAGCGTAGGAAAAGGGATGCAGGACAGAGGGGACCCAGCCAGGTCAGGAGAAGAATAGGCACACTCACAGCAGTTCACTTCAGTACCTTTACTTGTAGCAAAGGCGAGAGAACTTGTAAGGGAATTCTTACATGATGTTTCAAAGATGGAGAGAGGCTGCCATCTGCTGGCCAGACACAGTCAAGCGGAACCAATATATGCAAGGGAAGTTGAAGGGAGAGCAGATTTAGACGCTGGACCCGATCAGGTGACTTACAGGAAGGAGTTCCGGGAGATAAGAGGCCAGCACGCCAAACCTGAGGGGTCTTTGGCGCCAAGCAGCAGAAAGGAGCAGACGTGTTCCCTGCGTGCTGAAAAGCCCCGTGTGGCAGGCCTAAGCCAGAGGCCTGTGAGGTGCCACAGCCGGGCACCAGTAGAAGAGCTCCGGATCCCTCACAGATGTGACCCGAGTGCTGTGCCTGCTGAGGAGACTCGCAACCTGCTTTCGGTGCTGAGTGAGTTCGCGGAACCCGAAGTCGCCCGCCGACAGACGAGGTCTGGACCCCCCTACCCAAGGCTTAAGAGACTGCCTCCAACGGCCAAGCACAGAGGACTTGAGAGACGGCTGCCCCAGGAAAGTCACCCCAGCGAAAGCAGAGGAGCTGCATACGTGAACAGGGCCGTCACTTCTACTGTTCACTCACGGTACCGGGGACAATTGGGTTTAGGTACTCAGGTTGGGAGGAGAACGGTTGGGGCTAAAGAAGCTCAACGTGACCTAATTGAATTTATCCGGAAAAAGACTCACGGCCTAGCGGGAATAACCGGTGACCCCCGCTAGAGCCATATGCACAGTTAAGGAACTCACGTGGTGTCTCCCATGATCTAGGGCACCACATTACCTTGAGAGACTTCGCATTTTGCTAATACTTCAAATTACTGTTTATTACCCTTGTTGCAATCCCTTGTTCAGCATACCTGTTAAATATATATATATATAAACTGTTTATATTCAACTCTTACTGTTCTCGCCTTGTGTCTCTGTGCGTTGCATCCCGGCACCTGCATTACATTTGGCGTAGTCGGCAGGATGCAACATTCAGTCGCAGAGATGGCGGAGCAGCCTGTGACTGGGTCCGGCCGGAGCCATATACCTTTGGGGGCTATGCTCAGTCACCTACCCAAGTTGACGGGGGATGGCATGTCACTGTGGGACTGGGTAGAAAGACTAAGAAGTATGCTACGTATGTATCCCCTCTATATCCCCTAGCCCAGGTGGAGCTGGCCCTCCTAACCCTTGATGGAGATGCCCGGCAGACTGTGATGTACCGCCCACCTGGGGACCGTGACACCGTGGACAAAGTGATAAAAATTCTAGTGGACATGCACTGTGACACTACAGATTTGGGACACTTTTGCTTACGGTTGTTTCAGCGGGTCCAATGGGAAAATGAGACAATAAATCAGTATGTTAATGCATTACAGGAAGTGACGGCCCATATCACCAAGAAAGCTAGAGATGGGAACCGAGGACTGGGACCATTGGATGAGGTGTTGCGTGACCAACTGATTGCTGGCTTGAAAGACCCTTCCCTGAGGCAGATCCTGAAGGAGAGGCTGCGAATGAGCCCTGATCTGGGCTTCCTGGAGGTAGGGGCTGAAGCTAGAGTCCTGGAGAGAGAAGTTCCTGTTCTCAAAGCCACAGTTAGAAGTCATGAGGCATTTGCCCCTGAATTCACCAACAAAGAGCCTGATTGGGTACGGGAAATACGTCAGGAAATTCGAGACATTTGGGGTGAGTTGAATGCTATTAGAAAGACCCCTACTGCCCCCTTGCCGACGGACCGTACTGCCCAACGCGGACGGAGACCAGAGCGAGAAAGACGTTCCTACCCGGCCCCAGCACGGCATGTACCCGACCTATCGGTAGAACGAGGACCAGAGTGCTGGACCTGCGGAGGTAGGGGGCATATCTCCAAATACTGTCCCAACCGAGAAAGGAGGAGGAGGGGACAGCCGTTAAACTAAAATGCCCCACGGTTGTGGAGCATACCGTGGGGTCTCGAGCTTCAGAGAGTGGAAGAGGGAGCTCTGAAGACATTGTCTCCGAGAGGCCCATTATCTGGGCTGAATTCAATGGGCAGCAGATCCGTTGTTTAATGGACACCGGGTCTCAAGTGACCACTATGCCTGAGACGTATTTCCAAAGTCACTTTCCTGAAGTCGCTCGTTCCTGCCGGGAACTCACTGTCAAACTGGTGGCGGCTAATCAACTACCTATCCCAGTAGCGGGAGTAGTATGGATGTCCATTCGGGCATGTGGAAAGGACCTCGGTCGGAAAGGGAGGGCCCGGAGGCGATGGGCCCATTATAACCCTGGGCATGAATGTGCTGAAAGAAGTCGGACAGTTCCTGGCTGAGGGCTGTAACAAAAACAACTGGACCCGTGCCACTCAAGATCCAGCTAACAAGAGAGTATTCCAGCATCTCGTGTGGGTCAGTCAGATTCAAAAATTGCCCGCTACCTCTCAGTACCTTGGTAAGGTATCGATACCATCCGAAGCCACAATGACACTGCCAGTGGGACAGACTGTACTCACTCTACCGGTGCTGGCACATGTGTCCTTAGAGGGCGTGGACATTCAAATTGAACCAATGGAGGGAGAGGAAGCGCCCTCTGGACTCCTGGTTGCTCGGACCCTGGCCACTGTGCGGCACAGTCGAGTACCCGTGCGTTGCATCAATTTAAGTGGCACAAGTTTAAGGTTGTTGCCCCGACAAGAGGTGGCGCGAGTGTGTATAATGCCAGAAGCCCTTACTAGAGCTGACGCTATAGGGCTGACACCTGTGGAAGGAAAGCCATGGACCCTGGAGGTGTCCCTCAATAGCCAAGAGAATGGAAGAGAACCGTTGGCTGGGCGCCACCTCTTGGAGGAAATGGAGGCTAATCTGACTGAGTTTTCTGCTGGACAAGTAAGGCAGATCGAACAACTTCTACAGCGATATCAAGGAGTGTTTGCACAGCATGAAGAGCTGTTGGCCCATATGTTGCGGAACGGTGTGATCCGTGAAAGTCAGAGTCCTTGGGCGGCTCCGATCGTGCTGGTCCGGAAGAAGGATGGTACCCTGAGATTCTGCGTAGACTATCGAAAGCTGAATGCCTGTACAGTAGGGGACTCCTATCCACTCCCCCAAATTGAAGAGTCTCTATCTGCACTAGGGAACGCCAAATTCTTCTCTTCCCTCGACCTGGCCAGTGGCTATTGGCAGGTCCCAGTAGCTGAGAAGGATCGTCCGAAGACAGCTTTTGTCCTCCCTATGGGCCTGTTCGAGTTCAATCGGATGCCGTTCGGGCTAACAAATGTGCCAGGAACCTTCCAACGGCTGATGGAGAGATGCTTGGGGGACCTCAACTTTGAAGCCACTTTAATATATCTGGACGATATAATTATCTATTCCGCTACGTTTGAAGATCATCTCCGCTGATTGGAACAAGTGTTAGAATGGCTTCAAAGGCACGGCCTGAAAATTAAGCCTCGTAAGTGTCGTCTCTTCAAACGAGAAATTGAATATCTGGGGCACACTGTGTCCAGTGCAGGAGTGCACCCCACTGCGGAGAAAGTAGCTGCCGTGCAGAAGTGGCCCACGCCCGCCAATCTAAGGGAACTGAGGGCGTTCCTGGGGCTTGCTGGATACTACCACAGATTCATTAAAGACTTCGTTAAGATTGCAATCCCGCTCAATGAATTGCTGAGAGGAACGGCTGGGGGAGCCAAGCGGCAGCCCATTCAGTGGGACCCACGCCAAGAAGAGGCATTCCAAGCATTGAAAATGGTGCTAACGGATGCCCCAATTCTGGCCTACGCTGACTTTTCGCAGCCTTTTATGTTGTACACTGATGGAAGCTTGCATGGACTGGGGGCAGTGCTGGCTCAAGTACAAGGAGGAAAAGAGCGAGTGATCGCGTATGCCAGCAGGTCACTCCAAGACACGGAGAATAATCCGGACAACTACAGTTCGTTTAAGCTGGAGCTACTGGCACTGGTGTGGGCCATGACCGAGAAATTTGCTGAGTACCTGTCAGGGTCAGAAGTGCAAGTGCGGACAGATAACAACCCTTTGGCCCACTTGGAGAACGCCAAACTGGGCGCGTTAGAACAGTAGTGGGTCGCAAGGATGTCCAAATACCAATATAAAATCACCTATTGGTCCAAGGCCCTGAACACTCATGCAGATGCCCTGTCCTGGGTCACTCAGGCGGGGCCGAAGAGGGACAGAGATGAGTAGCTCGAAGGCGACGAGAGCCCGGATTTCAGCCAGTTCGCCGCTACTGTGGTCGACGCCCAGGAAATCAGAGAGGAGACGAGGCCCACTCAAATTCTGGGCCGTTCAAGAGACGAATGGATATATCTGCAGCAATCCGACCCAGAGTTAGCAAAGCTGAGAGAATGGGTCGCCCTTAGGCAAAGACCCGACCAGGAAGCCAGAGCCGCTTCACTTCCAACCACCCTACAAATTCTAGGCCAGTGGGAGAGACTCTTCCTGAAGGATGGCTTGCTATGCCGAAGAATCCAGCTGCCTCGAGAGTTTGATGTTACCTGGCAGGTGGTAGTTCCAGGAGCGCTAGTAACGCAGCTAGCCCAAGAAGCTCATAGAAGAGGTGCTCACTTCAGTGTAGAAAAGACCTTTCGGTGGTTGCAACGGCTGGTGTATTGGCCTCAACTGCGGCAATAAGTCGAGGGGGTCTGCCGAACATGTCGTCAGTGTGAGTTGAACAAGCCCCGGAACAAAGAGCTCCCATTCAGACCATCCGAACTTCTGCCCCCTTGGAAGTCTTGATGATTGACTACCTGATGATAGGAACATCATACAATGGTTTTGGACACTGTTTAGTCATGACTAATCACTTCACCAAGTTCGCAGTAGTGACGCCTACTAAAGACCAGACAGCAGAAGCCGCAGCTAAGGCCATCTGTCAGGATTTCATCCGGATTTATGGGTGTCCGAAGCGAATACATTCTGACCAGGGGACCTGCTTCCAAGGACGAGTGATGGATGAGCTATACCGCATCTATGGGATCGACCGATCCCGAACAACGCCTTACCACCCTCAAGGGAACGGCGCATGCGAGCGCTTCAACCGAACCCTGTTGCAAATGTTGCGAACGCTGGAAGCCGACAAAAAGATGAAGTGGTCCGAATTTGTGTCCGAGCTGGTGTGGGTGTATAATAATCGAGTTCATGCGACTACCGGCTTCACCCCTTACATGTTGCTGTTTGGAAGAAGTGGGCGAGAAATTACTGAACTGGAGATAGACTCAGAAGACTCCGGCCTGGGCAGTAGCCCAAGTACCTGGATTCGAGAACACCAGCGTCGGCTCCCTACAGTGAGAAGACTGGTTGCTCAGAAGTTTCAGGAAGTAGAGCATGCAGATCGTCCCCCGACCGCAGGCGGGTCACTTCAGCCAGGTGACCGAGTACTGGTAAGGGCCAAGCGATTTGGGAGTAAACTGGACCATCGTTGGGAGGTGATACCATATCGGGTGGTGAAGAAGATTCACCCAGACAACCCCGTCTACGAGGTTAGGCCCGAAGGGGATGACGCCGCGACACCCAGGGTGTTGCACCGCAATATGCTGCAACCTTGCTCCTCTGAAGCAGAAGTCTGTAACGAAGTTGGGCCTTCAAACGTATTGGCTGAAGTGCCACATGCTGAAGTGCCACATGCAGGAACCTTTCGGGGATGAAGAAGGATGGGCCACAATGCAGTTGGGCCCATCAGAACTGTTGAGGCCAACCCCGAGTGGAACCCAGAATGAGTCGAGAAATGACTTGCAATCCCCAGTAGTTGATTCATCGGATCTCCCGGAGTTACCTCCGCAAGAGGAGCCCCGCAGAACTGAGCGGGCTAATGCCGGAATTCCTCCTAACCGGTATGCTCAAGAAGAGTTTATCTGGTCTCAAATCCAACAGAAAACGCAGGAGTGTGCCCAACTCCTGTCAGAACTTGCACTGCCTGGAAAGAGGCATCAATTCTGCGAGAAGTCCACTCGCCCGAGGACTGGCGAGCAAAAAGGAGGGAGGAATGTAGCAAAGGCGAGAGAACTTGTAAGGGAATTCCTACATGATGTTTCAAAGATGGAGAGAGGCTGCCATCTGCTGGCCAGACACAGTCAAGCGGAACCAAGATATGCAAGGGAAGTTGAAGGGAGAGCAGGTTTAGACGCTGGACCCGATCAGGTGACTTCCAGGAAGGAGTTCCGGGAGATAAGAGGCCAGCACGCCAAACCTGAGGGGTCTTTGGCGCCAAGCAGCAGAAAGGAGCAGACGTGTTCCCTGCGTGTTGAAAAGCCCCGTGTGGCAGGCCTAAGCCAGAGGCCTGTGAGGTGCCACAGCCGGGCACCAGTAGAAGAGCTCCGGATCCCTCACAGATGTGACCCGAGTGCTGTGCCTGCTGAGGAGACTCGCAACCTGCTTTCGGTGCTGAGTGAGTTCGCGGAACCCGAAGTCGCCCGCCGACAGACGAGGTCTGGACCCCCCTACCCAAGGCTTGAGAGACTGCCTCCAACGGCCAAGCAGAGAGGACTTGAGAGACGGCTGCCCCAGGAAAGTCACGCCAGCGAAAGCAGAGGAGCTGCATACGTGAACAGGGCCGTCACTTCTACTGTTCACTCACGGTACCGGGGACAATTGGGTTTAGGTACTCAGGTTGGGAGGGGAATGGTTGGGGCTAAAGAAGCTCAACGTGACCTAATTGAATTTATCCGGAAAAAGACTCACGGCCTAGCGGGAATAACCGGTGACCCCCGCTAGAGCCATATGCACAGTTAAGGAACTCACGTGGTGTCTCCCATGATCTAGGGCACCACATTACCTTGAGAGACTTCGCATTTTGCTAATACTTCAAATTACTGTTTATTACCCTTGTTGCAATCCCTTGTTTAGCGTACCTGTTAAATATATATATATAAACTGTTTATATTCAACTCTTACTGTTCTCGCCTTGTGTCTGTGTGCGTTGCATCCCGGCACCTGCATTACATACTGGTGGTGTTTCAGGCACGATCCAGGGCACTGTAGGGTGAAGGGTGCATTTCAGGACTCTCCCCAGTGAGCGGGTGTGGGGCCTCCTGTTTCTTGCCTTTTCCTGTTAAGTTTATGACCTGCCTGCAGTTAGGCCTAACTTGGTCTCTGTCTTGCACCTGCTGACCTGGTGGTAGGGCCTTCTGTTGGAGATCACACTCCCTGGTTTCTTGGGCCTCAGTGACTCCTGACCCTGGTATGACGGTCAGCTTCTGGTATTCCTGGGACATGTAGTTCGCCAGGGGTTCCGGTTGTCTCTGCTGGTCCTATAGATCCCTGCAGACGCGGACCCGGTGTCCGGTATATGGTCTTGGGGTGAGCTGGCTAAGCTCCTCTGCCCCCTACGTAGCTCGCTTACTCCACTTGCCTTCGGCCGCTCGGGGCCCTCACTTGGCTTCACACTGGCAGTAGGCCTCTTCACCGCTCTTATGGCGTCGGCATGCCGTAGGCTCTCTAGTCTGAGCTTTATGAGTCTGAACTCTCTCTAGAGGGACTGGAACTACCTCTGTCCCCTGAGGAATCTGTTCTCTAGACTGACTGCCTAGCTCCACCTTCCCTATTTATAGCCGCGACCAATCAGCAGAGCGTTGTTTAAATTTTGCGCCAATCTCGCTGATTGGTCGCGTCTGGCGTCCGTGACCAATCAGCAGAGCGTTGTTTAAATTTTGCGCCAAAATCGCTGATTGTTTGCGGCTGGCGGTCACGACCAATCAGCAGAGCATTGTTTAAATTTGGCGCCAATCTCGCTGATTGGTCGCGGCTGGCAACTGCGACCAATCAGCAGAGCGCTGTTTACATTTGGCGCCAATGTCGCTGATTGGTCGCGGCTGGCGTCCGCGACCAATCAGCACAGCAGTGTTTAAATGTGGCGCCAAAATCGCTGATTGGTCGCCAGCAGCGTCCGCGACCAATCAACACAGCAGTGTTTAAATGTGGCGCAAAGATCGGTGATTGGTCGCGGCTATTTAAATGTGGCGCCCAAATCGGTGATTGGTCGCGGACAGCGGCCGCGACCAATCAGCACAGCGGTGTTTAAATTTTGCGCCAAGATCACTGATTGGTCGGGTGCGGGGACCGCGACCAATCAGCGAATCGTATTGGTGAGGACCGGGGAGTGGAATCGTATTGGTGAGGACCGGGGAGCGCCGCTGCCTGTGTGGCTACTTCTGCTGCGAGAAGCCGGGACATGAGCGACTGCTCGCAGCAGAAGTATCCCGACCCGCAGCGCCACTCCCCGGTCCTCCCTTGACACCCTAGCCGCTGATCTCCCGACAGTAGCCACATGGTGTTACTAAGGTCCGGACATTTGTGCTCAAAATCGCTGATTGGTCGCGGGCGCTGCCCGCGACCAATCACCGATTTGGGCGCCACATTTAAATATTAGCCGCGACCAATCACCGATCTTGGCGCCACATTTAAACACCGCTGTGCTGATTGGTCGCGGACGCTGCCCGCGACCAATCACCGATTTGAGCGCCACATTTAAATAGCGTCCGCGACCAATCACCGATCTTGGCGCCACATTTAAACACCGCTGTGCTGATTGGTCGCGGACGCTGCCCGCGACCAATCACCGATTTGGGCGCCACATTTAAATATCAGCCGCGACCAATCACCGATCTTGGCGCCACATTTAAACACCGCTGTGCTGATTGGTCGCGGACGCTGCCCGCGACCAATCACCGATTTGAGCGCCACATTTAAATAGCGTCCGCGACCAATCACCGATCTTGGCGCCACATTTAAACACCGCTGTGCTGATTGGTCGCGGACGCTGCCCGCGACCAATCACCGATTTGGGCGACACATTTAAATAGCGTCTGCGACCAATCAGGACAGCGGTGTTTAAATGTGTCTGCAAGATCGGTGATTGGTCGCGTCCGCTATTTAAATGTGGCGCCCAAATCGGTGATTGGTCACGGGCAGCGTCCGCGACCAATCAGCACAGCGTTGTTTAACTTTTGCGGCATGATCAGTGATTGGTCGCGGCCGAAGATCGCGACCAATCGCCGATTTGTGCGCCACATTTAAATAGCGGCCGCGACCAATCACCGATCTTGCAGAGACATTTAAACACCGCTGTGCTGATTGGTCGCCGACGCTGCCAGCGACCAATCACCGATTTGGGCGCCACATTTAAATAGCGTCCGCGACCAATCAGCACAGCGGTGTTTAAATGTGTCTGCAAGATCGGTGATTGGTCGCAGGCGCTATTTCATCACAGCAGTGTTTAAATGTGGCGCCCAAATCGGTGATTGGTCGCGGGCAGCGGCCGCGACCAGTCAGCACAGCGGTGTTTAACTTTTGGGCCAAGATCAGTGATTGGTCGCGGCAAGAGATCGCAACCAATCATCGAATCGTATTGGTGAGGACCGGGGAGCGGAATCGTATTGGTGAGGACCGGGGAGCGCCGCTGCCTGTGTGGCTACTTCCGCTGCGAGAACCCGGGACATGAGCGGGCGTTCGCAGCAGAAGTATCCCTCCCCGCAGCGCCGCTCCCCATTCCTCCCTTGACACCCTAGCCGCATGGAGGTCAGCGCCGCTGCCTGTACGGCTACTTTCACTGTGAGAACCCGGGACATGAGCGGGCGTTCGCAGCAGAAGTATCCCGACCCGCAGCGCCGCTCCCCGGTCCTCCCTTGACACCCTAGCTGCATGGAGGTCAGCGTCGCCGGCGGTCGGGAGATGAGCGCCTCGCACCGGTCATCTCCCGGCTGCAACGCCGCTGAGCTCCGTCCTGCAGATGAGTCGCTAACGGCCGCCATCTTTTTTCAGAAATCCCACGGCGCTGATTGGCCGCTGCCGGACCAATGAGCGACGCGGGATTTCCTGGACAGACAGACAGACAGAAAGACAGACAGACAGACGGGATAAGACGATTATATATATAGATAGACAGGTGTTTTCTCCATTTAAAGGGAACAACACAATTAAAGCGGTTGTCCAGGACTATTATAATTTTTTTCCTATGGGCCAAAAAGCTAACAGGCAGGTAGTTTCTAAGAGACAACTACCTGCCTGTTCTAACCATCGTGGGCTCACAGCGGTCACTGATTGCTCCTGTTGGTGATTCAGCTGCTCCACATCAACAGATAAGCTCTTCTTCCAGACTGCTTTGTTGATGGGGCGTGACTGCCGACGTCATATTGCTTGACAGCTGGCTCTCCACATTTAGGCAGCAAGGAGACGGCTGTCAATCAACATGCTGTTGACAGTCACACCGCATCAACGGAGCAGAAGAGAAACCACTGCTCTGTCGACGTGACGTCAGCTGAATTGCTGGCAAGAGTGGCCTGTCACCTCTCTGTGGAAGCAGAGATCGTTGTCTCGAACAACAGATAGGTAGCTAGCAACAGGCAGGTAGTTCTTGGATCCATAGTAAAAAAAAAAATGTAGTCCTGGATAACCCCTTTAAGATTGTTGTCTTTGTTTTCCCAGTCAGTAGTGGTATTCCAAGGTTATATACTGTCACTGGTGGGACGCTCTTTAACTGAGTTTTACCCGGACAGTAGTGATTTTCCCACGTCCTACCCTGTCACCAGTGGGATGCTCTTTGATTGAGTTTAGCCCGAACAGTAGTGGTCTTCCCAGGTCCTACACTGTCACCGTTGTGATGCTCTTTGATTGTGTTTTTCTGAACAATAGTGGTATTCCCAGGTCCTACACTGTCACCAGGGGGGACGCTCTTTAATTTAGTTTTTCATGGACAGTAGTGGTTTTCCCAGGTCCTACACTGTCACCGGTGGGACACTCTTTGATTGAGTTTTTCCCGGACAGTAGTGGTCGTCCCAGGTCCTACACTGTCAACAGTGCAACGCTCTTTGATTGAGTTTTTCCTGGACAGTAGTGGTTTTCCCAGGTCCTACACTGTCACTGGTGCGACGCTCTTTGATTGAGTTTAGCCTGGACAGTAGTGGTCTTCCCAGGTCCTACACTGTCACCCGTGGGACACTCTTTGACTGACTTTTTCCCAGACAGTAGTGATATTCCCAGGTCCTACCCTGTCACCTGGGGGGATGCTCTTTGATTGAGTTTTTCCTGGACAGTAGTGATATTCCCAGGTCCTACACTGTCACCAGGGAGGACGCTCTTTGATTGAGTTTTTCCCGGACAGTAGTGGTATTCCCAGGTCCTACTCTGTCACCAGTGGGGATGCTCTTTGATTGAGTTTTTCCCGGACAGTAGTGGTATTCCAAGGTAATACACTGTCACTGGTGGGACGCTCTTTAACTGAGTTTTACCCGGAAAGTAGTGATGTTCCCAGGTCCTACACTGTCACCGGTGGGATGCTCTTTGATTGAGTTTAGCCCGAACAGTAGTGGTCTTCCCAGGTCCTACACTGTCACCGGTGTGATGCTCTTTGATTGTGTTTTTCTGAACAATAATGGTATTCCCATGTCCTACACTGTCACCGGTGCGACGCTCTTTGAGTTTTTCCCGGACAGTAGTGGTATTCCCAGGTCCTACACTGTCACCAGGGGGGGCGCTCTTTGATTGAGTTTTTCCTGGACAGTAGTGGTTTTCCCAGGTTCTACACTGTCACCGGTGCGACTCTCTTTGATTGAGTTCAGCCTGGACAGTAGTGGTCTTTCCAGGTCCTACACTGTCACCGGTGGGATGCTCTTTGATTGAGTTTCTCCCGGACAGTAGTGGTATTCCCAGGTCCTACACTGTCACCATGGGGGACGCTCTTTGATTGAGTTTTTCCCGGACAGTAGTGGTATTCCCAGGTCCTACACTGTCAACGGTGCGACACTCTTTGATTGAGTTTTTCCTGTACAGTAGTTGTTTTCCCAGGTCCTACACTGTCACTGGTGCGACGCTCTTTGATTGAGTTTAGCCTGGACAGTAGTGGTCTTCCCAGGTCCTACACTGTCACCAGGAAGGACGCTCTTTGAGTGAGTTTTTCCCGGACAGTAGTGGTATTCCAAGGTTATACAATGTCACTGGTGGGACATTCTTTAACTGAGTTTTACCCGGAAAGTAGTGATGTTCCCAGGTCCTACACTGTCACCGGTGGGATGCTCTTTGATTGAGTTTAGCCCGAACAGTAGTGGTCTTCCCAGGTCCTACACTGTCACTGGTGTGATGCTCTTTGATTGTGTTTTCTGAACAATAGTGGTATTCCCAGGTCCTACACTGTCACCCGTGCAACGCTCTTTGATTGAGTTTTTCCCGGACAGTAGTGGTATTCCCAGGTCCTACACTGTCACCAGGAGGGGCGCTCTTTGATTGAGTTTTTCCAGGACAGTAGTGGTTTTCCCAGGTTATACACTGTCACTGGTGCAACACTCTTTGATTGAGTTTAGCCTGGACAGTAGTGGTCTTCCCAGGTCCTACACTGTCACCGGTGGGACACTCTTTGACTGAGTTTTTCCCGGACAGTAGTGATATTCCCAGGTCCTACTCTGTCACCAGGGGGGATGCTCTTTGATTGAGTTTTTCCTGGACAGTAGTGATATTCCCAGGTTCTACACTGTCACCAGTGAGACGCTCTCTGATTGAGTTTTTCCCGGACAGTAGTGGTCTTTCCAGGTCCTACACTGTCAACGGTGCGATGCTCTTTGATTGAGTTTTTCCTGGACAGTAGTGGTTTTCCCAGGTCCTACACTGTCACTGGTGCTACGCTCTTTGATTGAGTTTAGCCTGGACAGCAGTGGTCTTCCCAGGTCCTACACTGTCACCGGTGGGACACTCTTTGACTGAGTTTTTCCCGGACAGTAGTGATATTCCCAGGTCCTACTCTGTCACCAGTGGGGATGCTCTTAGATTGAGTTTTTCCTGGACAGTAGTGATATTCCCAGGTCCTACACTGTCACCAGGGGGGACGCTCTTTGATTGAGTTTTTCCCGGACAGTAGTGGTATTCCCAGGTCCTACACTGTCACCAGGGGGGACGCTCTTTGATTGAGTTTAGCCTGGACAGTAGTGGTTTTCCCAGGTCCTACACTGTCACCGGTGCGACGCTCTTTGATTGAGTTTAGCCTGGACAGTAGTGGTCTTCCCAGGTCCTACACTGTCACCAGTGGGACGCTCTTTGATTGAGTTTTTCCCGGACAGTAGGGGTATTCCCAGGTCCGACACTATCACCATGGGGGACGCTCTTTGATTTTTTCCCGGACAGTAGTGGTCTTCCCAGGTCCTACGCTGTCAACGGTGCGACGCTCTTTGATTGAGTTTTTCCTGGACAGTAGTGATATTCCCAGGTCCTACACTGTCAACAGTGCGACGCTCTTTGATTAAGTTTTTCCTGGACAGTAGTGGTTTTCCCAGGTCCTACACTGTCAGCGGTGCGACGCTCTTTGATTGAGTTTAGCCTGGACAGTAGTGGTTTTCCCAGGTCCTACGCTGTCAACGGTGCGACGCTCTTTGATTGAGTTTTTCCTGGACAGTAGTGGTTTTCCCAGGTCCTACACTGTCACCATGGGGGACGCTCTTTGATTGAGTTTTTCCCGGACAGTAGTGGTCTTCCCAGGTCCTACACTGTCAACGGTGCGACGCTCTTTAATTGAGTTTAGCCTGGACAGTAGTGGTCTTCCCAGGTCCTACACTGTCACCGGTGGGACACTCTTTGATTGAGTATTTCCCAGACAGCAGTGATATTCCCAGATCGTACTTGGTCACCGGTGTGACGCTCTTTGATTGAGCGGTCTGAAGAAAGTAGAACAGTAAAACAACCCTAATATGCACAATTTAACTGCAAATATAAGAAGGCAAAACTTTGCATTGGTGTTAAATATGATCATCGTAAGTCTTATTTTATCTAAACATTTAGAACGGGCATATTTACAGCTTAGAAGAAAGCTCATTAAAAATTATTAATGTAACAGATCTAAAATCCCATCACTGGCGTTTATGTACGACTACTTGATAAGAATAGAGATGTACTTTAGAAATAATGACAGATTTGAAAGGCTGACACCAAACTCTGCCGAGCAGATCATTTACTTTTTACATCTAAGGCCCCTGGTTCCAGCCTTCTGCGAAAGAACAGATAACAGCTTTGCTCATCCAAACACAAAAATAGTCATTTCCCCAGAGATCTCTTCCCAGAAGACACAGAAAAACAGAGTTTGCTGACGCCCAATGGCAAATGATCACGTTTCATTCTTAATAGACAGTTCCGCTGGGATCCAACTAATGGCATTTCTGCAACATTGTATGGATAGTTTTCTCTCTGTAGGTTAATATCTGTGCTGCATCTGTCATGCTTCTGTTTTATGAGTTATGAATAGCTATCAATCATTGGCAGGATGAAGTGAAGCAACTTGTAATTCAAAATGAATTGTAAAAAGGGTGGAGGGGGGATGCAAAGTGATTCAGTTACTCGGTATCTAGCGGAGAGCAGGCGGGGTTGTCATGTCACAATGAAGGGCATCGATCTTCTTATTGGTTGAGCTGTAATCCCGGAATCACTCCGATGACCCTGACATTTATCTATAAAGGCAATACATCCTTATGACGACATAAAAAAGCAAACAATGTAAACATTTCGTGAGTAATGATCAAGCGGTAACTCTTTGATATTTACTTGGAAACTACACATTTTTGAGAATTTCCACTTTTTTTGGTGGAATCTTGATATTGGTCTTCTAGCTATTAGTGGAGGCGAGAGAATAAATTTTGATGAAAATTAATTCTACTCGAATTTTACAAAAATCCACCAAAAATCTGCCAAAATGCAGATGTTTAGTAATTCGCTTTCACGCTGTCACGCAAGGTGAGGGAAGGACTAAGTGCATAGAGGGGGAGGAAGCCCAAACACTAGGGAAAGGGGGAATGGAGATACCTAGGCAGATGTGACAATACCCTGACACCCCTAATGTCCTAATCCCTGACTGCCCCTAGTAATAGGCCCTGGATAGGTAAGGGACTGGGTAAGCACTAGTCAGCCCCCACTGCAACTAAAGACAAACAGGTAAACAGGCAAGGTAAACACTTAGCTTGAGAAGACACCAGAGAGATCACGTAAACTATCCTCCAAGGGAACTCCAAAAATACACTAGCCGACTACTAGTGCTTCAAGCCTGGACAGAGGATAATAGAACTATCACCAGCGACTTTCTGGAGAGACTGAAGGTATTTAAACATCCAGCAAGGGTGTGTCAATTAGCAGCAGAAGGTAGAGACCACTGCTAAGTCCTAGAGGGAGAAGGATATCACTATACTACAGAGATGAAAAGATCAAGAAGGAGCCAAGCACAATGACCTTCTACAGCTGGATCCAGAAAGACTGTCAGTCACACCGGACACACCCGTGACACACGCGGATCCAGGAAAAAGATTCAGCAGATTAACTATTAAAAGGTTAAAAAAAAATCCTTCTACTTACCTTTCGGCTCACCTCTCCGGCCCACCCGCTCTTCACCATCACCCATCTGGTCCTTACATCAAAACAAGGTGTATCCCATGCACCACCATGCAGACAACCCCTTCACCAGTTGGTAAAAATTGCACATACTCCAAGAATCCAAGGCACCGGGTATCTTCCTTCCACAAAAATATTTTTATTGACACCAGTGTACGCTCAGCAAAGTTAGCAACGTTTCGGCCATGTAGGGAACTTTTTTTTCTCGGCTTGACAAAGGCCCTGCGTGGCCGAAACGTTGCTAACTTTGCTGAGCGTACACTGGTGTCAATAAAAATATTTTTGTGGAAGGAAGATACCCGGTGCCTTGGATTCTTGGAGCATGACCCATCTGGTCCTTGTCACATCTTCTGATCTCCGCCATTCATGCTGAAATCCTTGGGCCTCTCACACTGAGCCAAGACTTCCGGCTCTGATGAGGCCCAGGGCAGTTCTGCGCATGCGCGTCATTACCGTGCAAAAACGTGGCACGGTATCAATTCTGTGATATTTTCTCCTTTTAAAACAGCTGTCAACTATATGTTAACGTAAGTAACATTTGCACCACTTAAATCCCCAGCATTTGTGCTGACTTCTGATCAAGTAGGAAAACAAGTATGAGCCGGGCAATACATTATTGCGTTCAGATTGAACCTTGTAAGCAGCAGAGCTTTGATTTATCCTGATGGGAGAGAGAAATAAAATTCTTTCCTTTTAACGCAGTGAAATTTCGAGATTTAGTTAGTCCCAAATTGAACTCACAACGTGAACTGTAAGTAAGCATTGCGGCACTGCTGGAAAAAAAATAATTTTCTATATGTTTATTTAGTAAACTCAGTTGGTTTTTGGATAAAAAAAGTTGATACTGTATTTAACTAAAATGTACATAAGTTGTGTAACATAGTTGCAGTGCATGGATATTAGAGATTTTATCTATTGCAAACTTCAAAGTCAATTTTTTTTTATATAATTTTATTTGTTGGTTGCATGGCACATCATGTTCAAGGGCTGCATATATAAGAGTTAGACCGGGCCTTCAAACTCACCTCAACTTTTAAAGGGTTTGTCTGGGACTTTAACGTTGATAGCCTATCCTTAGGATAGGTCATCAATATCTGATTGCTGGGGTGCGACACCTGGCATGCCTGTTGATCAACTGTTCCCGATGTTGGCGGCGTCCACAACTGTTTAGTTATGGAACTGCACAGCACATCGGTTGTCGATCAGACATTGATGACCTATCCTAAGGATAGGTCATCAATGTTAAAGTCTTGGACAACCTCTTTAAGCCCTATCCCCAGAACTATGTATGGCTGCCCCTAAGAAACCAGCTACATCTACTTTTGGTTGAAGTTTAAAGGGGTTGTCCAGCTCTGGGGCCAATTATTTTTTTCTCTGTAATCGGGGCTAAAAATCATTATTGCAATTTAATCCGATTAAATATGTTGCGCCGTTTGCCTTCTGTAGCCTCTGTGTATCACGGTCCATTGCTGGCTGCAGGATGAGTTATCTGAGAAACCTTCAGTGAGCTAGTTCTAATGAGAGTTTTCAACTCTTTGATCTATCTTTTTCTGAGCTCCTCTCAGCTGATTTATATCCATAGTTTACATCAAAGTTGAATGTGCAGAGAAATAATGAGCCTCTAAAAACAAAACAGTGCAAAATTTCTAATGGAAAAAAGATTTTTTTTTAGCCCCAAATACATGCATTTAAGAAAAAAAATATCCCCAAAAAGTGGATAACCTCTTGTCCTCCAGTGCTGGCCCCACATGCAGCTGCTGAAAGTCCAGCTGCTATCTATACAGAACATGTGGACGTCCATTTTTAACAGCACCCTAAATTATATTATCATTGTACATAAAATCAGTAGGATCTACTCGGTTATCTGTGAACCAAACCATAAAAATTCCTAGACCCTCGAGGCAAATGTAATTGTCTTCTGTTGGACCTTTGGGTCCCATTTGTGGGTCAGAGCCTGGACTGACCAGGGAATCATCTGTTATTCTGGTGGTCCAGTCCCATCTTGAGTTCTGGATTGCCAGCCCCCAATTTTGTTTATTTTCTGGACCACTTAACTAAAAATATTAAAAATCCTACGATTGCATGGAAAAACTTAAAAAACTAAAATAAATTATATATATTGTAGGCAATTTATGTCTATAGGTCAGGTATTATCATCATTATCATCACATTAGCAGCCTTTAGGGTTCATGCAGACGACGGTATTTTAAGTCTGAGAGCGATCCGACAAAACATCGGACCAATGTTATTCTATGGGGCCGTGCACATGTCCGATTTTTTCCTGTGACTGAGTCAGTCCAAGGAAAAAAATCGCAGCATGCTCAATTTGCATCTGATATTCAGATCACACTCGGCCATGCAAGTCAATGAACGCATGGAAAAAAATCGGAATGCACTCGGATGACATCTGAGTGCAGTCCAATTTTCATGGATTGATAGAATAGAGAAGATGAAGAATTTTATTTTCATCTTCTACTCATCCGAGAAAATCAGTTCACACTCTGATCATACTCTGATCATCATAATTGACCCAATTCTTTCAGAAGAGGGAAAATATGCTGATGTGATCCTATCCTTACTAAGAATTGATAAAATACTGGTGGATTCATCTATTTTTTAAAACATATGTGTCCTCCTTTATAGGGATGAGCGGACCCATGTAATTTCAGGTTCTGGTACCCGACCCGAACTTTTGTCCAAAGTTTGGTTCGGGTATCAGAACTGCACCTGAAGTTAAACCAGAACCTGAACCCCATTGAAAACAATGGGGACCCGAACTTTGGAGCAGGAAAATTCTTCTGTCTCTCATCCCGACTTCCCCGGTACTCTGAACATTAAAACGGACTTCTGGGAGAACTCAGTGTCCGGTACGAACCCCAAACTTTTACGTTCAGATTCACTCATCTCTACTCCTTTACCTTCCCTTGAATTTGGATTATTACTTCTATTTTTTTACAATACAAATTCAATGCATCAACCCTTAGCAGGCTGCAATCTACATTACAACCACTGGGTGGCCAGATATAGACATATACAGCATAAACATCTCTTGACAAAGTATCACAATTTTTTTTTTGTTGTAAAGTTGTACTCTCGCACCACTATTCAGATACGTTGAGCCAAGAAAAAAAAGTAAGAAAGGATACATCTGTACGGACACCAGGAAAAATTGGACAATTATAATTATCCCCATAATCAGGTATATACAGTATGCAGAATAGGATTCTAAAGTCAAAAGAGTCACAATTTTTTTTTTACACTTTTTGCTTGCATTTTTTAAAATTATTATTTCTTGCTACTGTAATTGGCGCATTGTACTGTGCAAGCCAGAATAGAAAACTGGAGAACTCTGATGTCGCCAAAGTAAGGTCACCTCCGTCTGCTCCATAACACGATATTCTGGACATAAGCACTTGTGAGAACTGACACCATCAGGAACCTATTTAAAAGGTAACAGTGTAATGCTTATTTTGTCCTGTGGTGGCGCTGCAGTGGAATTGAATACTTCTTACTGGATTCCTTAACAGCGCAGATTCTAGAGCAAGAAATCCTACGACTGATGCATTGCCTGGGGAAGGCTTTTTTTTTTTTAAGGGGTTAGGTACAAAGTAGAAAACTTCCTAAAAGTGATAATATAACATTTTTTTATGCTATACAACTTTAGTGTTTTTTTTTTTTTTATAAACGACCAGTTTAATCCTTAAGTAGATGGACATCATAACGACTAAATGAATTAATGAAAGTGAAAAAAAATAGAAAAGTCACCGTTTTTTGTTTTGATAGACATTTATCGGCATTAAGTATTAATAAATGCTTCTTCATATTCATCAGGGAAACATTAAATTGCAAAGGTGCTTTTTTTTTCCATTGCTTTATTCCATGTTTTTTTACAGCCATCATCACGCTACCACTGTAAATGACAGGCAGTGACCCCAGAACGGTCCTTCCAGCTGTCCTCCTACCAGTCCCCAGGTGCTGTCTGTCAGCGCAGGACTTCACCATAGAAGTTCAGTTACAAAAAAAAAGAGTGAAAAAAAAGAATTGTCACACTTAGCCTAAATTCTGAGAGTACGAAATAACAGCTGCATGTCGGCACTGCTACATCTGTTGAAATGTATTTCAATGGCTGCCTTTCCACGTGGGAGTGATTTATCTACTATGGAGGTGTTGGAAGGGCTTTGCAGGGGGGGGGGGTAAATTCACTATTATGAGCAGACTACATGTTACAATATCCAACAGTCTATACAGAGCTCTTAACTCACCAATATGGTGTCTACTCCTTGTCTCTCCCACTCTTTGACAATGTCCCTCAAGACTCTGTCCCGGGATCCTACTTTCAACCCTTGTGTCATCAAAACCATTTGAGCATGCCCTCATCATTTCCCGCCTAGATTACTGCAACATCTTTCTCAGTGGACTCCCATCAACCACTCTTGCTTCCCTACAATCCAATCTTAAAGGGTTATCCAGGACTATTTAATTACCTGCCTGTTCTACCTGGTGCAGGCTCAGAGCAGTCACCGACTGCTCCTGCCTGAGATTCTGCTGCTTCACGTCAACAG
Source organism: Phyllobates terribilis (assembly GCF_046119375.1). NCBI lineage: Eukaryota > Metazoa > Chordata > Amphibia > Anura > Dendrobatidae > Phyllobates > Phyllobates terribilis. Next base: position 151,628,905 of record NW_027362768.1, read on the forward strand.
AGCAGCTCTTCCTCTTCCGAGCTGCTCTGTCGACGGGAAGTGACTTTCGACATCATGCTGATTGACAGCCATCTCCCCGCAGTTAGCTGAGAACTGGCTGTCAATCAGAATGACATCTGCAGTCACGCCCCATCAACAGAGCAGAGCGGAAGAGAAGCTGCTGCTCTGTCGATGTGAAGTCAGTAGAAGCCATAGAATTGCAGGCGGGACCGGTTTGTGACCGCTCTGTGCTGGCAGAGATCGACACCGGGCAAAACAGCCAGGTAGTTAGCAACCACCTGCCTGTTAGTTCTTAGGCCCATAGCAAAAAAATAAAATAGTCCCAGGCAACCTCTTTAACTCTGCTGTCTGGATAGCCCAGCAATCTTTACCTCTTACTCTTCTGCCTCACCTTTTTGGTCACCCATTGCCCAGGGAACTTAGTTCCAAATACTTACAATGACTTAAAGGCTGATTCATCCTAGACCTAATCTCCTGATAGTGCTAGCCAGTCCATAACCTGTCCCCTCTAAACATCTCCAACCCAGTCTCCAACTATCTCCTCTTTTCACCACTGTTGATTTCTCCTATGTGCCCCTCATACTCTAAAACTCAGTACCCCAAACACTCAGGCTCTTTCCCTCGATCAAAACCCTCAAATGCAACCTGAAGACCCAACCCTTCAGAACAGCTTACTATCACCCTGCCGCCACTACAATGCCATATTTTTGGTGGAACTCCAGTACATGTGAATGGCGTTGAGGTGCTCATGCCCCTACATCTCCGTTCCGGGGCCGAGCCTTGTTCTTAAGCAGTAGGACCCATATGACCCATTTATGACAACTTGAAATTCGTAAGTCCTAACGTAAAATCTGTAATCTACCCCCCTCTAGCTATCGCATGCTTTGGTCTCCCCACAGGGGCTTAAGTATAATAGGTGCTGGATTTGCAGTTGCACCTGGACACTGGAATCTAGAGGGCCCAAATGGTCCCTTTGACACATATTAATAGACCAATACAATTACAGACCCATGATAGTTGGTGGTCCTGTTGGAGATTTTGCATTGGGGTTCATGAACGTCAAGTTCTGCAATTTTTGGTCCTCCTCAGCCTTTAGGTCCTCTACAGCCCTTATAGGTATACTCAGGGTTGGACTGGCCCACCAGAGAACCGGAGAATCCTCTGGTGGGCCCTGGCTTCTCCTTCAGGAAAGTTTATAGTGCAAACCTTGAAGCTGATATGGGGCTCTTGAGGGGGGGAGAAAGGTGGGCCCTCAGAATCAAACCCTCTGGTGGGCCCAATGTTCTTCAGTCTGACATTGCATCCGTCTTTTCAATTTGACTCCTTTTTCTCCAAAAATCTGGATCCCCTCTAAACCATGTAGTGCTGGAAAAATCCAGCTAACTAAGCGGCAGATTAATGGTCTCTCTGATATTATTATTCACTGTAGGTAAAACAGAGCTGAATGGATTATAATGAAATGCTAAATGTACTGCCCTCCCCTCGGCCAACTGTTCCTGCCTGGGGCTAGGACTCATCCCTGTTTTATTTCCTGCTGTAGCCGCAGTTAGGAATTTCTCCAGATTAAAAGAAACTTTTACCTCTATTAAGCCCAGATCCCCTTTCAACGGCCGAAAGACTGAGCTCTAACAGCATCCGCTTTGCTCCTGCATGGGCTCCATCCATCAGGCTGACAGAGGAATCCGATGGGCCAGTCATATTGTCTATATTTCATACACAAACATCAGGCTTGCTGACAGCACTTTGCACACTCGGAAATTGCTTTCGCTGTGATCTGAATTTCAACTAGAGCCGTGATTTTTTTTTCCCTCCCTCTCTCCATGTCTCTCGCTGTGCGACCCTCTGGAATATCTCCGTTTCCATATATAAAAGCGCAGAAATGCACGGAACCTTTCCCCGTCCAAAGATCTTTTAATGTTTATTGCAAAATTGCTATTTCTTAATTTTCAATTTCCGTGACGAGATCATCAGCATTTTTTTTTTTTTTGCTTATTTCCATTGCCTATGGTCAGAATATTTTGCAAAAAAAAAAAGGGCATACCCGCACAATGAGCAGCCTGGTATTACAGATGCTGCCCTATGGCCCTACTGGAAAATGTGTTTCGTGAAGGAGGCAGTTAAAATGATGACACTGTAAAAGGCTCGGGAGAAGTTATAAGTCTTCCTCGGCAGCTGGTTATAATCCCGGCTATGGCTCGACGCCTGGACTGTTGTTATCGGGGATAACTGACAGGCTATTTAAGCAGGTTGGTTAACTATTCAGCCATAGGAGGAGGGGCGCGCTAAAAGATTATTACTCCATAGAGACTGTCCAGATGATTGAAGTAGCCCCCATTGGTTACAATGTACTAACACTCCCGTCTTTTCTTTTTTTTCCCTCTACTTTTAATACCTGGTGTATTTCAGTATCATAACCCATCTACGATGTATTACCCACCCCGGCCCGGTCGCAGAATGGATTTTCATTACTTTTTAGTCACCGTAATATATATACAAGTAGTACACAGTCCAGGAAATCCATCTTGCTGAAAGTCTGCTGCATAAAAATACACCGAGCTCGAGGGATGCGAAACGCGCTGGGGTTTTATTATTTTATCTAATTATCCGGCCATACAATGGGAAATGTTGTAGTAGGGGGATATTATAATAAAAAGAGAATAATCATAATAATAATTAATAATAAAAAAGTACTCAAGTAGCGGGATCTCCAATGTCTGGATATTATGGCTATAACTATCAGGGAAGCTACTATGGGGCCCAACATCTAAGAGGGCCAATCCATTCACTTAGTTAAGGCTGAGTAAAGTTAGTTTGGATTATGGTCAACAATTACATTTTGTGCACGTATGTGTACATGATACTTCATTATCCTTATACCGGGGCATTGCTGTGTGCATTTTTCCCTTCACTATGGCATTATGTATTTACTTCATATGCATTGTGCATGATATCTGTACTGTAATTTGTGAGTAGAATTCATGTGACATCATGTTGTGCATTATCCCTGTTCTAAGAGATCACTTTGAGATACACATAATCCAAAGTGATGTAACCTCGATGAGGTAACTCTCCCTGTACTGTGACATCACTATGTGCATTATTCCTGAAATATAGCATTAATATGTGAATTCTCCCTGTACTGTGACATCACTATGTGCATTATTCCTGAAATATAGCATTAATATGTGAATTCTCCCCGTACTGTGACATCACCATGTGCATTATTCTTGAAATATGACATTAATATGTGAATTCTCTCTATACTGTGACATCACTATGTGCATTATTCCTGAAATATGACATTAATATGTGAATTCTCCCAGTATTGTGACATCACTATGTGCATTATTCCTGAAATATCACAGCAACATGAGATCACAGTGAGCTGCACATTGTGCTGTAATCTGAATTATTTAATTATCCGTGTACTGTGATATCACTATGCGTATTAGTCCTTTACTGTGATATCACTGTGTGCATTATTCCAGTACTGTGATATCACTATGCGCATTAGTCGTTCATTGTGATATCACTGAGTGCATTATTCCAGTACTGTGATATCACTATGCGTATTAGTCTTTTATTGCCATATCACTGTGTGCATTATTCCAGTACTGTGATATCACTATGCGTATTAGTCCTTTATTGTGATATCACTGTGTGCATTATTCCAGTACTGTAATATCGCTATGCGTATTAGTCCTTTATTGGAATATCACTGTGTGCATTATTCCAGTACTGTGATATCACTATGCGTATTAGTCCTTTATTGGCATATCACTGTGTGCATTATTCCAGTACTGTGATATCACTATGCATATTAGTCCTTTATTGTGATATCACTGTGTGCATTATTCCAGTACTGTGATATCACTATGCGTATTAGTCCTTTATTGTGATATCGAGGAGGATCGAGAGGCAGTCAGCACCCATACTGCTCAGGAACCAGTACCAGGCTCTCACGCAGGAGAACCATGAAGAAATACAGCAAAATAAGACTTTGCCAGCAATGAATAACCTTGTAAGCCCTCAGAATCCTCCTGGATGGAGAAAGAAGAATGTTGTGAAGAAAAAACGGAGAGTGGTGGTCATGGGGGATTCCCTGTTAAGAGGAACAGAGGCCGCTATCTGCAGACCAGACATAACCTCAAGAGAAATGTGCTGTCTTCCAGGAGCAAAAATTAAAGATGTGTCTGACAGGATATCAAGACTCTTCAGACCTACAGATCACTACCCATTCCTGCTAATACATGTGGGGACAAATGACACCGCAAGAAAGGACCTGGAAACCATCTGCAGTGACTTTGAAGACTTAGGCAAGAAAGTGAAAGAATTGGGAGCGCAGGTGGTCTTCTCATCCATCCTCCCAGTGGATGGCCATGGAACAATGAGGTGGAATAAGATTCTACAGGTGAACAACTGGCTACGTCGATGGTGCCGTCAACAAGGACTTGGATTTCTGGATCACGGAATGAATTACCTATACGATGGACTACTTGCTAGAGATGGGGTGCACCTTACGAAGACTGGAAAACATGTATTTGGAAGTCGCCTTGCTACACTCATCAGAAGAGCTTTAAACTAGAACAATGTGGGAAGGGAAGCAAAAGGCCAGAAAAAGCCATACAGCTGACAAATACTATTGAGATCTCTGCTACTGGAAGTGGAAAGGAAGAACAAAGACAAAACAATTTAAATAATAAAAATATGGGAGGAAGAGAAACCAATCACAAACTAAAATGTTTTTATACAAATGCACAAAGCATGGGCAACAAACAAGGAGAATTGGAACTACTAATGCAGGAAAAGGAATATGATGTCATTGGAATCACTGAAACTTGGTGGGACGATACACATGATTGGAATAAAAGGCTAAAAGGATACAACTTATTTGCAAGAAACAGACTTGATAAACGAGGAGGAGGTGTTGCATTGTATGTTAGAAAAGCGTATATCTGCACAGAGATTGAAGCTTCAGAGACTGGGAGTTCTGTGGAAACTGTTTGGGTAAGAATACAAGGAGAGAACAACGGAAAGGACACCATTGTAGGCATTTACTACAGGCCACCTGGGCAAGCTGAAGATATGGATGAACTCTTTATGTATCAAATGACCAAGTTCTCCAAAAAATATGACGTAGTGGTCATGGGAGATTTCAACTATCCAGACATTTGTTGGGAATCTCTCTCAAGTAAAACTAACAGGTCAAGCAAATTCTTATCCTCTCTTGCTGACAACTTTATCTTCCAAAAGGTAGGGGAGAAAACAAGGGGATCTGCTACTTTGGATCTAATCCTTATAAACAGGGAGGAAATGGTTGAGGAGGTAAAGGTGGCTGGGACCCTAGGAGGCAGCGATCATGCTATTATAGAATTTTGGATAACTAGAGGAGGAAGACATGTGAAGACTCAGACTTCAAGGTTAGATTTTAGAAAGGCAGATTTTAAGAGACTCAGAAAGAGAATAGGAGGGATCCAATGGCTGGATGTCCTTAAGGACAAAAATGTCCAGGAAGGATGGGAAATTTTTAAAAATGAGATTCTCAAAGCACAATCGTTAACAATCCCGAAAAGTAGGAAGAATGGGAAGCATTTAAGGAAACCAGGATGGATGAACACAGAACTTAAACACATGCTAAAAAGAAAGAAAGAAATGTTTATTAAATGGAAAGAGGGAGGCATATCTAAAGAAGATTATAATGCAGTCTGCAGATCCTGCAGGGCACGTATCAGGTTAGCTAAAGCTGACAATGAATTAAGGCTTGCAAGAGATGTCAAAAGCAATAAAAAAGGATTTTGGGGGTATGTCAAAAGTAAAAGAAAAGTCAAAGATGCTATAGGATTTTTACAGGATGAAAATGGAGAAATGGTAAGAGAGGATGTTGAGAAGGCCAAACTTTTTAATTCCTATTTTGCATCTGTTTTCTCTCAGAAAGAAAATGTAACATCAACTGATCTTCACTGTCCTTTTAAAGGAATAGAGGAATCCAAGTTATCTGTAAACAGAAAGATTGTGAGGGAATATTTAGCTAACATAAATGAGTTCAAGTCTCCAGGTCCAGATGAATTACACCCCAGAGTACTGAAGGAGATCGTAGAAGAAATTTTAGAACCACTCTCCATAATCTTTGAAAATTCTTGGAGAACAGGAGAAGTCCCAGAAGACTGGAGAAGAGCAAATGTTGTTCCTATCTTCAAAAAGGGGAAGAAGGTGGACCCAGGGAACTATAGGCCGGTGAGTCTGACTTCTATACCAGGAAAGATCTTTGAACAAATTATTAAACAACATGTATGTAAGTACATGGATAAGAATGAAGTGATTAACCAGAGTCAGCATGGGTTTGTAACTAACAAGTCATGTCAGACTAACTTAATTTCCTTCTATGACAGAATCACTGACTGGGTGGATCAGAGAAATGCTGTAGATATAGTATATCTTGACTTCAGCAAAGCATTTGACAAAGTATCTCACACCATCCTTATTGAAAAAATGACCAAGTATGCAATGGACCAGGCAACTGTTAGGTGGATTCATAACTGGCTTAGTGATCGGACTCAAAGGGTGGTTGTAAATGGCTTCACATCCAGCTGGATGAATGTCTCAAGTGGGGTACCACAGGGCTCCGTCCTGGGACCTGTATTGTTCAACATCTTTATCAATGATTTAGATGAAGGAATTGAGGGTAAACTGATTAAATTTGCTGATGACACAAAGCTAGGAGGGATAGCTAATACTAGAGAAGAGAGAGAGAGGATTCAAAAAGACCTAAATAAACTGGAGCAGTGGGCAGCAACCAACAGAATGGTTTTTAACAGGGAAAAATGCAAAGTACTACATCTGGGCAATAAAAATGAAAAAAGCATATACAGAATGGGAGGAATAGAGCTAAGCAACAGTACATGTGAAAAAGACTTAGGTATACTAATAGATCATAGACTGAACATGAGTCAACAGTGTGATGCAGCAGCAAAAAAGGCAAATACAATTCTGGGATGTATTAACAGAAGCATACAGTCTAGATCACGTGAAGTCATTATCGGTCTTTACTCCTCTTTGGTCAGACCTCATCTGGAATACTGTGTACAGTTTTGGGCACCACATTTTAAAAAAGACATAGACAAACTGGAGCAAGTTCAGAGAAGAGCGACCAGAATGGTGACTGGTCTGCAAACCATGTCCTATGAGGAACGGTTGCAGGATTTGGGAATGTTTAGCTTGCAAAAAAGAAGACTGAGAGGAGACTTAATAGCTGTCTACAAATATGTCAAGGGCTGTCACATTGTAGAAGGATCATCTTTATTCTCATTTGCACAAGGAAAGACTAGAAGCAATGGGATGAAACTAAATGGGAGGAGACACAGATTAGATATTAGAAAAAACTTTTTGACAGTTAGGGTGATTAATGAGTGGAACAGGCTGCCACGAGAGGTGGTGAGTTCCCCTTCAATGGACGTCTTCAAACAGAGGCTGGACAGACATCTGTCTGAGATGATCTAGTGAATCCTGCTTTGAGCAGGGGGTTGGACCAGATGACCCAGGAGGTCCCTTCCAACTCTACCATTCTATGATTCTATGATTCTATGATCACTGTGTGCATTATTCCAGTACTGTGATATCACTATGCGTATTAGTCCTTTATTGGAATATCACTGTGTGCATTATTCCAGTACTGTGATATCACTATGCGTATTAATCCTTTATTGGAATATCACTGTGTGCATTATTCCAGTACTGTGATATCACTATGCGTATTAGTCTTTTATTGGCATATCACTGTGTGCATTATTCCAGTACTGTGATATCACTATGCGTATTAGTCCTTTATTGGCATATCACTGTGTGCATTATTCCAGTACTGTGATATCACTATGCACATTAGTCCTTTATTGGCATATCACTGTGTGCATTATTCCAGTACTGTGATATTTGATTTGATGAATGAACGTTTTGTTCGTTCTTTAAGTGATTAGCGCTAAGTTTAAAAAGGTCGATTATCCCAGTTATAGGCAAATGTAAATGCACCGTAAATATTCTTGCAGTCCTATGTAAAACCAAAGATAATATATGTATGTTTCACGATGTGCCAAATGAAAGACTCAGCTCTGCTACATTTTTTCTATGTCTATATTTATAGTGCAAAAATACAATGGGCCTCCGAATACACCCTGTCGTTTTCATACCGCTCCCAATAAAAGTCTTAATTCCAATTTAGGAAAGGAAATCTGATTATCTGTGACATTTCATCCATCAAATCCTAGGCTCCTCCAGAAAAACTTTTCATCTGCTTGTCAGCCAACGAGACTCGGAATGACTTACGAAATGTGTCAGTATGTTTCACACAGGATCACTTAAGATGGAAGCAAAATGAAAATAAATTGTGAACACGCTGCCAGTAGTAAAACCGAGAAAACACACATACTTACTGATTCCCCGACTGGGGATTTCTTCTGCTTTTGTTTTCAAAATGCCCAGATAACAAGACAAAATCCACAGCAAAAGGTAGAAGAAAAGACTCTTTTAAGTGGAATCTGTAAGAGTCTGTTTAAGGTCTGTATAGATAAAACATTAATACCCCGGGTCCTATCATACGGCACGGCAGCATTTCAGAAGTGAAATTTCCTCCCGACCAAAATGAAGGATAGCAGCCAGGTGATTGACACCTTTTTGCCTTAAACTGACACCTAAAAGTATTTTTAAACAATATTTTCCAACCTGACTTGTTCGAGGCGCAATATTCACTGACAGCTCCCTTCTGTCTGATGTCACGGAAGACTTGAAGAATTATGCGTAGCTGAATGTCCCCCCGTGTCTTACTATTTTATCTCCGATTCCAAAATAGAAGCCGTGACGTAAAAGTAACGGAGGAGCGGCGGTCCGTAAATGAGACGTCAGGGATTTTTCAAAAATAAACTAAAAGCAGAAAATGGCATTGATCACCAATTCAATTCACACCCCTACATTACTGCTGCTTCGGTGGTCCTGCCAGATCTGCAGGAGCAGCATTACACCCACTATTCACATGCCCAATCACTGGCCTTAATGGTTATGTGCCAACGTGACCACTGAAGACAATGATTAGCTGCAGCAGTCACATGATTGATGGATGTGACCGGTGGGGACCAATGGAGCAGGCTTGAGCAAAAGGAAGGAAATTATTATTTTAATTCTTTTTATACTATTTCTTGCCCTTAGCTCACTATAAAAAAAATTCTGAACAGCCCTTATAAATGATTTACATTTCTCTTTACATCAATGGGTAAACTCAAAGACAAAACAGCAAATTGTCCAATTAGATTCCTGGATGGTCACCAAGGTCACAAGGGTATAATTTTTCTGACAGTTCTTCTTGAACTTTTTTGTTACCAAGTAGTAGAAATGGTGGACCTACCAGGGATAGGTCACCTCTCTCCATGGATTGCATCGTATTTGCATCAACTACCTCTATGGCACTTACAGTATATCTTTCACCTTTAAATAACACCACAAACATTACAACTATACATAACCATGCACAAAACAAAAAAATAAACATCAGCTTTTGTAAAAAATTCAAGAATGTAAAGTTCATTTTCTAATAGGATGACTAATTTAGACAACCTAGGATTTATTTATTTCTTTTGGAGAGCATGTCAAGACAAAATTACGTTATGGACTAAGCACATCAACATGTAGAGGAGATTGTTCAGTGAAACATAGAATCATAGAATGTTAGAGTTGGAGGGGACCTCCAGGGTCATCGTGTCCAACCCCCTGCTCAATGCAGGATTCACTAAACCAGCCTGTTTGAAGACTTCCAGTGAAGAAGAACTCACCACCTCTGGTGGTCACCTGTTCCACTCATTGATCGCCCTCACTGTCAAAGCTTTTTCTAATATGTAATTTGTATCTTCTCCCATTCTTCTTTCAGAAGAAGCACGGCAGTAGATCGAAAATACATAGGATGTATTCCCCAAAAATAATCTTTAACCAGTCAATGCAATATCACGTAGATGTACAGTACTGTTCAAAAGTTTTAGGAAGTTGTGGAAAAAATTCTGAAAATGAAGAAGGCTTTCAAAAAAAGTGTTAATAGTTTATTTTTACCAATTAATAAAATTGAAAGTAAATGAACAAAAGAGAAAACTAAATCAAATGTGTGACCACCCGTAAGGAACTCGGCAGTAGGTTGTTCCAAACATCTTGGAGAACTAACCACAGATCTTCTGTGTATGAGGCTTCTGCAATTCCTTCTTGTCTCTTCACATAATCCCAGACTGGGTGATGTGAGATCGGGGCTCTGTAGCTGCCCAATCATCACTTTCAGAACTCCTTGTTCTTTTTATGCTTAAGATAGTTCTTAATGACATTGGCTTTATGTTTGGGATTGCTGTTCTGCTACAGAATAGATTTGGAGTTAACCAGTCACCTCCCTGATAGTATTGCATGATGGATAAGTATCTGCCTGTATTTCTCAGCATTGAGGACACCAAGAAATTGGCAACATTGAGGACCATAGACACAGTGGTCAGCTAGCGAAATTTAGTGCCGCAGATGAAAGACACATCGTGTTTACTTCCCTTTGAAATCAGAAGATGTTTAGCAGTGCCATCAACTCAGAGCTGTCAGCAATAGGCAGGACCCAGCTACAACCATCTAGTGTTCGAAGAGGTCCAGCCACAAGTGGTCATTATGAAAGAATTGCAGCCCAAAAACACACTTTTGACATGAAAACAAGGCCAAGCCACTCAACTATGCATGAAAACATGAACTAAGGTGGAGAAGAATAGTTCTCTGGAGTGAGGAGTCACAATGTGAAATTCTTGGCTCTATGGCTGTGTGCCCACGATGCGTTTTTAATGCGTTTCTGCAGCGTTTTTGCAGCTGCGGAAACGCTGCGGAAACGCATTAAAAACGCATGGTAGAAGGGCAGCAATTGTCCCCAATGATAATCCGCATGTGCTGTGCACATGCTGCGGAAATTTCCGCTGCGGATTATCATTGCGGAAAAATACGCAGCACTACCAAATATTTTGCGGAAGTGCTGCGTTTTTGCCGCCATTGAATTGCATTAGATTGCATGGATTACGCGTCACTGTATATGTAGATGCCTAATCCAAGCGTTCTAATGTGCGGATGGTACCCGGGTGTGGAGGAGAGGAGAGTCTCATCCACACCCAGGTACCATTAAAAAATCTGTAAAAAAAGAATAAAATAAAAAATAAATGTATATTTACCTTCCGGCGGCCCGCGCTGCGCTCCTCCTTGCTTCTCGGCACTTTGCGGTGGATTGAAGGACCTGCGCTGACGTCAGAGTCATGTGATGGGTCACGCGACGCTGACGTCGGCAGGTCTATCAATCCACTGCTGCCGGCAGCCGGGACCGAGCGAAGCAAGCCAGCGCGGGCCATCCGAGGGTAAGTATATATTTATTTTTTTATTTTTAACCACTTTCTCGGGTCACACTATATAAATCCATGCCGTTTGCATGGATTTATATAGTGTGACCTAGTTGTCACAAGCACTTTCCAAGTGATGCTTATCGCTTGGAAAGTGCTTGTCAATCCGCATGCGGAAATGTCAGTGAATGACGCTCCATTTCCGCATGTCCCTGGAAGGAAAACGCATGTACAATCCGCATGCATTTTTTTCTGCCAGGGAGATGCAGAAACGCTCAGGAAAAAATCCTGAGCATTTCTGCATCGTGGGCACATAGCCTAACAGAAAACAGTTTATTCAGTGAAGGTCTTGAGATCGACACAATAATGAGTGTCTGCAGGAACAGTAAAGCATGGTGGAGGATCCTTCAAGTTTGGGGTCATATTCCAGCAAGTGATTCCTATACCAAAGTATAGTGAGTAACTATATATAGAGTCCAGTGACTCATGGTAATGGACAAGCACTTCACATCTCTCTTACCAGGGAAGGTGCAGGAGAGAAGTCAGTGGTACCAGTTGGGGAACAAGCTCCCAAAAACCCCTGACGCGCGTTTCGTGCATAGGTTAGTTGCTTTTTCAAGGGGAGTTATATATAGTCGGGAAGTTATTCCCTATTCCATGGGTAGGTGAAAACTTCCAAGCTTGAGAATACCCCTTTTAAGATACGATCTACATTTTCTTTCAGTCGTGTGGCAATCTATAAAAACTCAATGTAATATCATAATAAGTTCTGCTATGTCCTGGCCTTTGATATTTTTCATTTCAATCTTATAAAACCACAGGCTTCATGTTCTCTGAGAGGCTTCTTTCCTTCCCTGTTGTAGTAATCACTTTTGATGAGCGACAGAAATGAGTGGGGGAAGGGAAGTGACAATCGTTACGATCACACTGCTGGCTCAGGCAGAACGTTTTCATGTAACAATCCTGCAGTCTTTGAATATCTTATGACTGATTATCAATATACTAATTTACAAATGCCTGATGATTGGGATAACCAAAGGGTTTATTTTGACGCCATTTGGACCCCAAATCAGTATCATCCTCAACTATTACAAGTCATATGGGACAGAGGGATCTTTTGGGATCAGGATCCAGAGAATGGGAACTAGATCATCTTCTGCACCCCCTACAGTTACGCTCCTGAAGATAATACTCTCAGACTATCACCACATTGCTCGTAGCACGGAATATGTTGTTGCTATAATTGGTTTGGGTGGAACGACAATTTTCGGTAAATCATACAGAAAACATGTATCAATATGTAGATAAAGCGCCGCTATATAATTTATGGGATTGGTTCATTCCGGCACTCTGCTATTTTCTAGCTTTCGCTTCAATCACTAAGCATTGTCCTGTGTGCTGTGCATTAATTAAGTAGGACACTTGACCACGGGCTATTCCAGGCGGCTTTGTCCTTCTATAGCCAAGCCGGTGACAGCTAATTATTTTTCATCTATACATATTCTCCGAGCCTGTGGCTTACAACTTGCGTGTTGGCCTTGCAAGACTGTTACTGGGATTTCTATCCAGCACGCGAGATAGGGAAAGCTGTCGAAGAGACTGCAAATTAAAACCAAATTTGATACATTGTATTGCAATGATGTTGAATGTGCATTTATCTATTCTAAATAGGAAACATTAATACTTGAATATCGTCAAATTTGGTCTTAAACAGTAAGCAACATTTGAGTATCTTTTTTATTTCTTAAATTAATAGTACACAAGAAAATAAGAAATTTTGTAATATATCTTATTAGTGAAATCCACTTCTTTCTCTTCCTGGACTCATCAAAAATTCTCAAAATTCTCAATTCGTGGGTGAAATGTGTCTTCAGTGAATACAGATTTTCCCATTACTGGGACAGGAGATGATAGTTGGTGCTGATAAAGTTCTATGGAGAATTGAACTTGCTGTAGAATGTCTGTGTCTGCCTCTAGCTCCTCCCTCCTCCATAGAATTTTAAAAGCACCAATTGTGATCTCCTATCTCAATAATGGGGAAGTCTGTCTTTGCTCAAAACAAATTTGGCCCATAAATTGAGAATGAAAGATCAATCTCAGAGAAGAAAGGTGTTTCTTATTTTCATGTGTGCTTTTGATTTATGAAATAAATAGGAAAACGACAGTTACTCTAGACTTTAACTTTGCAGATGGGAATACAAGAAACAAAGAATATACAGTAAGATCTAGTCTGATTTGAGCACAGTGTGAGTGAGTATGGGGGTCACATGATGCCAAACTTATTAATTTAAGTTCATTTTTATTCTGGCTTTGCCAGTAAGACATAAGACAAGTTATAGGCAGAATAGACAGTGGTCTAGGGCGCCATTAGAAGAGGGAATACAGTTGTCCTTTTTTGTTAGTTAACATTCTACCTTTACATTTTTAATGACAGAAATAAGAATCATAGGATTTGATTTAGTGAGGTTCTACGTCTGTCACCACATCCAAGTAATTCACGTGTATGTAGGCCTTCAGGTGACAGGGTCAATAAGGCCCCACTTTGCTTTTGATTTTTTCTCCTCTCCTTCTAAGAGCACAAGAGCTTGTTTTTTTTTACTGCGCGAGATGTTGTTTTTATCATCACCATTTTGGGGTCCATGCAACTTTCTGATATCTTCTTATTCCATTTTTTTTTTCGGGGGGGGGGACCAAAGTGACCAAAAACAGCAATTCTGATATTTTGATTTTGATTTTGGCATCCACCAAATGAGACAAATATTGTGATATTTTATTGGTCCGGTGAATTCAAATATGTAAAAAATGTAAATATATATTTTTTTTATTTTACATATATTTTTTATACTTTTGATTTTATGTACTTTTCAAGAAAAGGGGGTTATTTGAACTTTTCTATATTATTTTTTGTGTTTTCATGGTTTCTAATATTGCCCACTAAGTGCCTGTACAATACACTGCAAAACTGTATTACAGCAGTGTATTGTAAAATCACCCATTTCCTATGAAGCTCAGGCTTTATAGGTGTCCAAACAAGACAGACAAGGGGGCCTCCAGTAGGCTCCTGATTTCCATGTCATTGGGCCAATGGGCATCAGAACGGACACCTCTCCCCATTCCAACTTCTTAAATGCTGCGGTCACAAATGACAGTGGCATCTCAGGGATTAGAGTTTGCTTTGGTTAGACTTGGGTGCACACTGTATAATACAGCTGGCACCTGCCCTGCATTGAGAAAGCTCAACTATGGAGTGCGTGGATAAGCCGTACTTGGAAATCTTGGCCAATAGGCCTCTTGGGTGCGAGTTTGCCAGGTGTGGATGCTGACCCATACTACATCAGTGCTGTTGCCATGAAGTCGTGGGGCGCTGTTAGGTTATAAGTGCCCAAAAACACAACTCCTTCTGCAATAAATGGTTATGTTCATTGTAAAATAAAAAAAGTTATGGATCTCTGAAGGCAAGGAGAAAAAAATCTACAACCTAAGGCCTAACTGTAGTCTTATTTAAAACCAAGATAGCCCAATATTAAATAAAGGACAAACTCAATTTTTCTCCACCTGCTAAAAGTTTAGTAATGTTAAGCCCCTAATAGAATTTAGGTAGCTGTCAGACGAACGAAGGTTCAATCAATCATTCGGCCGCCAGCTATCTCACCCAAAACTCCTAAACATAAAAGCATTCGCTCCAGTGTTCTCAATGACGAGACCGCCGATAGACATATCTGGTGGTAGCTTACATCTTAGAGAACAAAAGGATCGGTGGTCCAATGTTGGGGGGAAAATCAGGTGGCCCCCATACACATTGGATTGTCAGCTGAACCCATCAATATCGATGGGTTTGGCCAGTGTTAGGGTAGGGTCACACGACCATTTCCTCTCTATCCGTGAAAAACGGTCCAATTATTCTGATCAGACTTTGATCAGAGTTTTACCAGAGTGGCATCAGTTTTTTTCAGAGGTGAAGAGAAAAAAAAAGGTTCTCCACCTTCTCAACTCTGTCAGTCCGTGAAAATTGGATGTCATCCGAGTGCAGTCCAATGTTTTTGACAAACCCATAGACTTACATTGCCAACTTTGATCCGACACTCTGATCAGTATTGGACATGTCTCCAATTTTTTCCTCTGACCACTTGGTGCACTGCCCTGTAGACTATCATGGATACGAGTGCTATCCGTGAAAACCGTCCAATATAAGCGGTCATCTGCACGATCCCTCAGTCTAATATGTATGGGGGCTTTTATACCATTCAATAAATCCGCTTTGTGGGAATGGCTGCTTACAGAAAGCACTAGTCTACTTATAGATGTGAATGTTTATGTGATAGCCTTCAGGGTTATTGTTTCTTTAATGTCTGTATGCGATAATCTGGCCAATTCTTCTATATAATTCTATATAATATTCTCATAATGGGCATATTTTTAGTGGCAGGTGAAATCACTCATTAATGTCTCCATTATCGAAAAGTTTACCCTGAGCCTCGGACATATTCTATCACCGGTATTGTCACCACTGATGAAGAGACATTTATTGGAAATAGGAAAACGGAAAAGAGCAGAAGAGATCTATGGGGAATGGTACCAGCTACCAAATATTGCAGATGTTAGGAGATGCACCATCTGTTTTAGCACCTGGATAGTCGGGAGCAGGAAAGGACATTGAGTATTCAGGCGTAATGCTGAGTTTGATGCCTTTTTTTCATATTAACCCATTCTCTCTATGCAGAAAGTCTTGTTTGCATGGTTATTTACTGTGAGAAACTGCCAGAAGGCCACGATGCTCTACTTGGTTCCATCAGTCACATAGACTTTGAATTTGCCAGCTCTGCGCATGCTCAACCTCACATTCATACTTACGATCTCCAGGGTTCATTGAACATGGGTTTCCATAGGCATGGTCATGTCAAAGTGAAATGTGATCTGATCAACGAGAGGAGCCCGTTGTGACCAATCTAAAGGTCCTGCCATGATCTAATGCCTTGCCATGACACTATTATACCCTGTCTTCAAGGGTGTACATACTATGAAGAAATATTCTATATTTTAATGTGGCCCTTGTAGAGCGGAGAACCCCAGTTCAGGTTGCCTCAAACCCAAAAGTGAACACCAAAGTTGAATTGATGTAGTCCACTGTCCTACTCTTCCTTGTATCTAAATAGCCAAAGAAGAGTAATTTGCTAACCACCACCCATGGCAGATTCTTTGTTAGCGCACTGCCATGTCCATGACTCTGGTTGCACTGTAATTTTTACAAATAAAAATAAAATTACAGCCCACCAAGGGAAGATATGAAATGAAGGAGATCTTTGGGTTTTAGTATTCTAATATCACATGGATGTACATTGCAAACTACAGACGAGCGAATCACTTCAAGGCAAATTGAATTCATCTTGATTTTCACTCCAAAAAATTCTGATTCGACAGAATCTGATTTTGTTTTGAAAAAGGCATGATCTTTTTCTGGATTCATCTGGATTCACAAGGACCGGAAAGAGGTTTAAAAAAAAAAGTAAAATGAAAAACTTGTATGTGCTTGTTTTGCTTTTTTGGGTCCAGTCTTAATTCACAGACTTCCGGTCTTCTTCACAAGTACCGTTGGGTCTTCGTCACCTCAGGCCCCCAATAGGTCTTGCTTTGTTTGACTGTAACATCATGAAGTCGCTTGAGGTCTAGATTCAGTAGGTCTTACATGATGTCATGATGTCAAAGTGGGTGAAGAACCTGACAGGACCTGTGGTATGAAGAAGACTGGAGGCTTGTGAATGAAGACCAAAACTGTAGAGACTAAGTGGGGGTGAGCACAGTCAAGTTTAGAGCTGGGGAGAGAGGAGTATTGATTTCTTTTTTTTCACCCTATATTTATTATACCCTGAGATGTAGAGAAACCCTGGAGCACAATAAGACCTTTACGATTCACATTGATTAAATTTGATATGAATGGAATTTCCTAGCCAAATTCGGGTGAATCTATCAAATTCCAATTTTGACAGATTCGGTTATCCATAAGTGAACCTGTACCAGCAAGGTAGATATTAACTATTGCCAGGTATGACTGGGACACATTTGAGATAGATGGCGACAAACTGGAAGTTGTAAAGTACTTCAACCTACTCGGATCAATGATCACTCAAGATGCAGCAACAACACCGGAAGTCAACAGGAGAATAGCTATGGGCAAATCAGCAATGAAGTCACTGGACAAAGTCTTCAAATCAAGGAACATTTCACTGCTGACAAAGATATGACTAGTACATAGTTTGTTTTTTTTTCTGTAGTAACATATGGATGTGAAACTTGGACAATAAAGGAACAAGACAGAAGAAGAATCAATGCCTTCAAAATATGGTGCTGGAGAAGGATGCTATCAATACCATGGATGGCAAGAACAAATAAATCAATTTTGGAACAAATCAAGCCAGACATGTCACTGGAAGCAAGGATCAACAAGCTACGACTTGCCTACTTTGAACACATCATACGATGAGAGCGATCACTGGAGAAGGACATCATGGTCAGAAAAATTGCAGGAACAAGGCGAAGAGGAAGACCAGCAACCCAATGGCTTGATACAATTGAGATAACAGCGGAAAAGACCCTGGTGGACCTATCTAGGCTTACACAAGATCGATCTTCCTACAGCTTGTTCATCCATTAAGTTGGGGCGGACATATCATTGGTGCAACCTGGGGTCCAAGAGGTTAGGGGACCTATTTCTACCTCCAAACCAGGTGGAATTGTGCATTATGATGAGATATTGGATTGCAAAGGTCCCATATACTGTTCTTGCACAGGGGCCCCTTTCTGTTTGTGTCCACCAGTATGTCCCCTATTTAAAGAAATGCTGCCTGCTAGCTTTCATGTAATCATTTCATGCAGTCAGGCTTTTTGTAGTCTACCTTTTTATTATTTATTTTATTTTACCCAATGCAGAATTACTTTTTAGAAATGTGCGGATGTTTTCACCTGCTCCGCATGATTTAGCACCTTTGCTTGAATATTTCAGTGCAGAACGCCATTTTTCTTCCTCTGGAGCTCACATGTCTCCCTAGGTCTGTAATTTCTGAAATCTGCTTCGTGTTCTCTTGGCTTTAGTCTCTGCCAGTTGCATAACCGTTAACTTCTCAGCTTCAACAGACTAAAGGACAAAGAGAAGTTTATCCGTGAGTCACCAGCGCCTGAGCTATGAGATGCATTTGTCTGCTTTCTGCTAAACTGTAAAGCTTCTGATGAATCCCATAAAACAAGATAAATGACAGGCCGTATGAGACATTGATCGCATCAGTTTTAACCCTTCTCTCCGCAAGACTCCTATCCATGTTATCAGTTTGGATAAAATGTGCAATATTGATTTTTTTGTTTTGTTTTTAGATCTTCTTTTCAACAGGTTATAAAAAAAGGAAAAAAAAATCTTTCTGCAACCTCGGTGCCCTTAGTTTACATTTTAAAACGCGCTTGTAGTTTATGGTGCAAGAACAATTATTTTCTGCAGTTTTACGATAGAAGAATAAAACAATAGCTTACTACGATGACCTGTAAAATGTAAAGGGCAATGCCACCCAAATCATACAATGCCAATATTCAAGGGGAAAGGGGGAAGTGTACAAAATGACAGATAAGGCTGCCCTGGAGAAAGCGGACTTGGTTATAGATGGACCTTTGGCTATCGAGCAAACAAGGGCATAAGAATGTGGCCCGAGAGTCCGAGAAAGAGCATGGAGCTGGAAGCAAAATACCAATCCTTCTGTCCTGCCTTGGCATAACCTGGCAACATAATACAGCCCTATTTCATCCCTGCTACCTTCCACTCATATTCCTTTGATAGTTTGTGCTTTGCTCGCTTATAGGGCAATTTTTTCAATTTTAGGAACCTGTCGTAAAAAATTAAGAGCCCTACGAAGAGTCATGGATTTTATAAGAGAAATACAGCTTTCTTCTTCATATGATTTATGTTCCATCAGATACTGTATTATGCAGATTTCTCTCCTAAAAGCATTGATTCTAGGAAAGAATATGTCCATACCATGGTGCCATACAGAAAGTAACGGTATACGTCACTCATTAAGCGAGTTTTTTGCTCGAGAAGGGTTCGAATAAGTATCATTTCTACAAAAAAAAAAAAAAACTTGACGCTCAGGGATATATTGTGAAGTGGAGAAATCATTTATTTATGCAATCGAAAAATTATTCAGAAGGATTAACGTTTCGGCCCTGCATCCGGACCTTCAACAGAATGGTGATGATTGCTGTGGGGAAAGAGAGTGGTGATATGGATGCATGGCTATGGTAAATGTGTCACACCACCAGCAACGGCAGTCGTATTTACCATAGCGCTGCATACATATTACAACTCTCTATCCCCATCGCAATCCGCTCAGTTCTGATGAAGGTCTGGATTTAGGGCCAAAACGTTCACGGTTCTGAATGATTTTGGATTGCATAAATAATTTCCCCACTTCACCGCATGATACCAAGTTTTTTTTTATATAAATGGCGTCATACATAGGCACCAAAAAAATCTGGAAATATTATCCATACCTATCAATGAATGACTTTTCAGAATAAGCTGACATTTACATGTACATGGGGATTAACACAATTTCTGACAATTATATGCCCTGTATCCTTCGATTTTTCCCAATTTGCCACTCTGCTAGTGCTTTTTCTTCTTTTCAGGTTTCTACGACCAAGCGAGTGTGGAATAGCTTTTATTATGTTCCATATACAAAGGAAACACACACATGAGCGATTCCTGCTCTCCTGTCTCCGTGTAGTTCATGTTCAGAAGCAGCGGCATGGAGGGCATTATACAGCAGTACTAAGCAATGTAGCTTTGAATCTATTTCTAGGGTGAGAGAAAACTCTTACTAGAAAGCAACAGCACTCTCTGCCTATGTTTCTCTCATTCTGCTCCACTATTCTTTCCATTCTCACTCCATAGACTGCTATGGGCAGATTGTGATCTGATCCCTAAGTGAGCTGAAAGTCTTTCTCCACATTTTATTGTCAGTTAAGAGTATATCATAAGGTGAAGACATTGAGGATGGAGAGAAAAAAAACATTTTCTCTATTAAAATGTATATTTTAAAATGTCTTAGAGACTTCAAAAGGTTTGTACATGCTGGGGGCATTTTGTCAACTCTTTTGACACCAAACTGACTCAACAAAATACCTTAAATTCTACAAAAGCCACCACAGATAACAGCAAGTATGTCAATCATCTAAAACAATAGTAGAAATAAACAAAAAGTATCGAAAAGGTTTGGGAATCAGTACTAAAAGTCCCAGGGTTCTCAAAGTCATTAATAGAGATAGTAAGTAGAATGAATCCAAAACAAACTTTCCTGGTCTAAGCTTCAATTAGTGCTGGATTTCTCGAGTTGACTCCTTCTCCTAATAAAGAGGAAGAAAAGAAAACACCAAATTGGTCCGTGATAGTGAAGTACTGCATAAAACCAGGCTCTCGCACACAAAATAATTGTTATACTAACAAGAAATTCATTAAAATCTGCATTTGAAAATCACACATGTGCCTCACTGTCCTGTGGGTCACTGCCCCACTCGTGTTTCACCAAATTGCTTTGTCTGGGGCATTTTTTCTTCTTCTCAATCCACCCACTTTATATATCCATCAGAGTAAAAAATATTAAATACTTAATTTTGTTGACTCTTTTGTGAGCACTGGCATACTTGTTCCCCTACAAAATCAACCTAAACCCAGAAAGAAGTGTATTGCTTATCTTTATTAACGACAATTTTTATGCCTTCTACCAGTATTTTTAGCTTTTCCGATGTGGGTCCTTTAACCACGGTATAACTGTAGAGGCTATGGATAATACAAATGGTTGTAGACTTTGGTGCCGTAAGGCCCCAATAATTCTTCTACCAGTGATGATCGTAGATCCTTGCAGCCCAGAGGCTTAAAATCAGGTTGTTGCCCAAAGCGGCTGCTATGCCGGATACCCTGATATTTACTCCCTTGTCTTCAAAAATCCGAGTAAGGAAAGTAAAAGGAGAGAGACAACAGAGAAAGATTTGGAGCGGCGATTTTTAGGTCCTTTGCAAAATATCAGCTCAGTCTAAATCCCGTAATTGTGTATACACCACACAGTGATTGCTTGGACATGGCACAAATGAGGCAGCACATTGCTTTTGTCATAGAGATCCCTGGTACAGATGTCTGAAATGATAAACTTAAAAGTTTGCTTTAAAGAAAAGTTCACTTGGATAGAACATTATGAAGTCTTTAACTTCCTCTCTTTTCTTATAAAAAGCTCTCAGACAGCCTCAAATATGTGCCTAAGGACAACGACTGAAAAGCAGTTTCCGAGATAGCTTTTCTCCTGAATAAATGAATGGAAAGATTTTATGCTGATAATAAAGATAAGTAATGTATTTCTTTCTGGAGCAGTGCCTGCAGATACAAAGACATATGGGATTTAGAAGTGATAAGGAATCGAACCCTTAGGGTCATTCGGTTGTCAGGACTGAAGATATCTCCTGCCATAAAGCTCACAAAATACCTACTCTTCAAGCATTGATGAGCTTCACATAGTGTGATTCTCCGAAGGGACTCAAGGTGCTTTCTTAAAGACAAAGAGTCCAGGTATGACATAACTGTAGAAAAAGACACGGACCACACAACCAAATACAGTGGGGAAAAAAAGTATTTAGTCAGCCACCAATTGTGCAAGTTCTCCCACTTAAAAAGATGAGAGAGGCCTGTAATTGACATCATAGGTAGACCTCAACTATGAGAGACAAAATGAGAAAACAAATCCTGAAAAACACATTGTCTGATTTGGAAAGAAATTGTTTTCAAATTTTGGTGGAAAATAAGTATTTGGTCAATTAAAAACAAGCAAGATTTCTGGGTCTCACAGACCTGTAATGTCTTCTTTAAGAGGCTTCTCTGTCCTCCACTCATTACCTGTAGTACTGGCACCTGTTTGAACTTGTTATCAGTATAAAAGACACCTGTCCGCATCCTCAAACTGTCACACTCCAAACTCCACTATGGTGAAGACCAAAGAGCTGTCGAAGGACACCAGAAACAAAATTATAGCCCTGCACCAGGCTGGGAAGACTGAATCTGCAATAGGCAAGAAGCTTGGTGTGAAGAAAACTGTGGGAGCAATAATTAGAAAATGGAAGACATACAAGACCACTGATAATCTCCCTCGATCTGGGACTCCACACAAGATCTCACCCCGTGGGGTCAAAATGATCTCAAGAACGGTGAGCAATCATGTTTACTATGCTAATGATAAATTGTACTAAAAGTCAGCTAGAAGTTTATTTGCAATAGCCCCTGTGATACCAACTATGTAAATGGATTAGCTAAAACAATGATAGCTGAGCCCTGTGAGGCTGCCCTCTAAAAACCTCTTGACCTGTGGATGTGTATTTAAGAAGGAGATTTGCTTCTGTAGGAGAATTCTTGGAACAGAGATTCAGAAAGACTTTAGAAGGAGAATGAGAAACATCCTTCAGGAAAGTAGATGGATCCAAAGAGACACAAATTTGTAATCTACATGATTCTAGTCTAAGGGTACCAGCCCTGACTGGAAAGATACAGATTTGCTCCATTTAACCATCAGAGAGACATGGATACATTTTGGGGAGTCCAGGAGAGGACGATGAACTGTCTAATGTTGTACCATCTTGGGTATGTGCTGTGACTGTTCTTTGTGTTTATGGTCCGCTTTGTGGTTCAATAAAGTATTGCCACTCTGTTTTACCCTCACCCTGTGTTGTCTGAGTAGTGTTACGCCCACGGAAGACCCCGGGTCTTCACATTTTGGTGGCAGTGGTGGGATGCTACTCAGCCCAGCAGAGTTGGGGGAGCTGCAGGGGACTGGTGTTAGCACACACCGTCCAAAAGGCTCC
Source organism: Phyllobates terribilis (assembly GCF_046119375.1). Lineage (NCBI taxonomy): Eukaryota > Metazoa > Chordata > Amphibia > Anura > Dendrobatidae > Phyllobates > Phyllobates terribilis. Next base: position 151,652,160 of record NW_027362768.1, read on the forward strand.
ACAACCAGGGAGGCATGTAGACAGACCCAGCAGACCATAGGTGAGGCATACACAGTGGGTTTCGAATGCTACCATGTCCAATCCCATCAGCCCAGCTTGGGAGGAAGACTGGAGAGGATATACAGCAGCAACAAGATACGGCAACTAGAGGAGCTCTGCCAGCTTCAACGGATTGAATACCAGGCCACCGACACTCATCTGATTTAATTCAGGAACCACAGGATGCAGAGGACGTCATGTGTGGACACAATGGATACCAGTATGTTTTCTTCATTTACGTGTGGTGTTTATTCGCAAGGAAGACATGGAATATGCACTGAGGAAACTGGATGATGCAAAGTTTTGTTCTCCTGAAGGTGAAACATCTTACATTCGTGTCTGTGCTTAAAGACATGCTGATGGACTGTCTCCAAGAATTGGAGAAGGATGATTGGGATCCTGTCATGTTTGGCTAATTAAGATTGGGGGAGCAATGTGATGATACAAAGTAAAATGTTATTTAGCCAGACAATTGGATTTGCTAATCCAAGAGAAGTACACTATTAGGTTTAAATTGACTTGTAGATATACGTGTATCTCTGTGGCTGTGGACAGACCAGTATTTGTATATTTGTATAACCCTGAATGCTGAATTCTATTCATTTGGAAACAATCATGTTTATATACTAATGACAAACTGTACTAAAAGTCAGCTAGAGGTTTATTTGCGATAGCCCCATTAACTATGTAAATGGATTAGCTAAAACAATGATAGCTGAGCCCTGTGAGGCTGCCCTCTAAAAACTCCTTGACCTGTGGATATGTATTTAAAAAGGAGATATGCTTCTGTGGTGCCCCTGCGGGTTCAGTCGCCACAGAGGTACGGCATCTCACCCAGAGGTGTGGTACCCCACTCTCAGGTAAGGAGGGAGTACTACCCGGGACCCACTCACCTACATCCAACACTACACCATTCCAGACCAGCAAGAGGGGCAAGATGCACTGATCCGCTGCTGAGCCTTGTCCCTGGTTGGAAGGGGGGGAATTAAGAGAGGGAGAACCTTGTAGTGGGTGTGGGTGGAGGAAGTAGATCAGGAGAGCACCGTCAGAAAGAGTATAAGAAGAAAGGGAACCATCTAGAAACAGCAAGTCATGCTAAGGAGAGCAGTGTAGGAGGTCCAGGCTCCTGGCTCCAGTGCTTGAAGCATGAGTTGAGAGGAGAGAGAGATGAGTGGGGCCTAGTCTGAGAGGCCCTGGAGAAAGAGTGAGAGAGGACGGGAGCAGAGGGAAGGCTCCAGAGACAGAGGGGATCCCAGGGGCACGGTGAGTGCAGGAAGCCACCCGTGTGCTCGAATCTACACAGACGTGGAGGGATCAGGCCGCAGAGGGGACCGGCCCCTAAACTAGTGGAGAACAACCAGGCTCAGCTAGGTAAACGGAGGCTGCTGTGCTTGCAAGGTGCAGTGGCCAACCACCACAATTACATCGGCGAAAAAGTGGCCGCGTGGGGTCCAGGGGACTGCATGTCGCCCGACAAGACCCGAGGCTACCGGCTTGGGACTTTGATTGTGAGGCGCAGGGCAGGAGGGCGAGAGCCAGTGCAGGGAAGACGACCGAGAAAGGAACACAGAACGGGGTCCCATTTAAGTACTCCTGAGAGACTTGAAAGTTGCTGAACCCCTTCCCTGGTGAACACAGGACGACGTGGGAGGTTACTCACTGGCCCTGGTAACCTGAGTCTTGAACAACTGTGAGTAAATCTTGAAGACTGCACCCTACTGTGTCCTGGAATTATTGCTGCGCCATCACCAGCCCTGCACTACACAGCACCAACAACATCTACCTCATAAAACCCCTATATCCTGCCCTGGAGCTAAGCTCCGCTTGTGGAGAGCTGAACCAACTCTGCTGCATCACCATCAGCTCCAGAGGATCTGCACCGCAGTGGCGGCCCCATATGGCCGCATACCACGGGTGGCGTCACGAATATAATCTCTAAATACTTTATTCCCCTTTTAACTTTCCCTTTAATTGACCGCCCTGGGACACGGACCCGGTCACTGCCACCGTGACATTCCGCAGCATCGACCGGTCCGGCTACCGAGTACCCCACGGCCCAGGGGGCATGTCACTTCTGTAGGAGAAGTCTTGGAACAGAGATTCAGAAAGACTTTAGAAGGAGAATGAGAAACGGCCTTCAGGAAAGTATTATTATTATTATTTATTATTATAGCGCCATTTATTCCATGGCGCTTTACATGTGAAAAAGGGGTATAATGCAAGAACAATTACAATAATCTTGAACACAATGTGACAGTGACTGGTACAGGAGGAGCGAGGACCCTGCCCGCGAGGGCTCACAATCTACGAGGGATGGGTGAGGATACAGTAGGTGAGGGTAGAGCTGGTCGTGCAGCGGTATGGTGGAGCGGTGGTTACTGCAGGTTGTAGGCTTGTCGGAAGAGGTGGGTCTTCAGGTTCCTTTTGAAGGTTTCCACGGTAGGCGAGAGTCTGATACGTTGGGGTAGAGAGTTCCAGAGTAGGGCGGAAGCACGGGAGAAATCTTGTATACGGTTGTGGGAGGAGGGGATAAGAGGGGAGTAGAGCAGGAGATCTTCTGAGGATCGGAGGCTGCGTGCAGGTATGTAACGGGAGACTAGGTTGGAGATATATGGAGGAGACAGGTTGTGAATGGCTTTGTATGTCATGGTTAGGGTTTTGAACTGGAGTCTCTGAGCAATGGGGAGCCAGTGAAGAGATTGACAGAGAGGAGAGGCCGGGGAATAGCGGGGGGGACAGGTTGATTAGTCGAGCAGCAGAGTTTAGGATAGATTGGAAGGGTGCAAGAGTGTTAGAGGGGAGGCCACAGAGCAGGAGGTTGCAGTAGTCAAGGCGGGAGATGATGAGGGCGTGCACTAGTGTTTTTGCAGATTCATGGTTTAGGAATGTGCTTATCCGGGAGATATTTTTGAGTTGGAGTCGGCAGGAAGTGGAAAGGGCTTGGATATGTGGTTTGAAGGAGAGTTCCGAGTCCAGGGTTACCCCAAGGCAGCGAGCTTGAGGGACTGGGGAGAGTGGGCAGCCATTGACGTTGATAGATAGGTCAGTTGGGAGGGTTGAATGAGATGGCGGAAAGATGATGAATTCTGTTTTGTCCATACTAAGTTTTAGAAATCTGGCAGAGAAGAAGGATGAAATAGCAGACAGACATTGTGGGATTTTGGTTAATAATGAGGTGATATCGGGTCCAGAGAGGTAGATCTGTGTGTCATCAGCATAGAGGTGATAATGAAAGCCATGAGACTCTATGAGCTGTCCCAGGCCTAAGGTGTAGATGGAGAAGAGCAGGGGTCCTAGAACTGAACCTTGGGGGAGACACCGACAGATAGGGGGCGAGATGAGGAGGTGGTGTGTGAGTGGGAGACACTGAATGTCCGGTTTGTTAGGTATGAGGAGATCCAGGATAGGGCCAAGTCTGTGATGCCGAGAGATGAGAGAGTCTGGAGTAAGAGGGAATGGTCCACTGTGTCAAAGGCAGATGACAGGTCTAGGAGGAGGAGGACAGAGTAGTGTCGCTTAGATTTGGCGGTTAGTAGGTCGTTTGTGACTTTAGTCAGTGCAGTTTCAGTAGAATGGTGCGGTCGGAAACCAGATTGTAGGCGGTCAAAGAGGGAGCAGGAGGAGAGGTGGGAGGACAGTTCAGAATGGACATGTTGTTCCAGTAGTTTTGAGGCATAGGGGAGAAGTGATATGGGGCGATAGCTAGACACGGAGGATGGGTCAAGGGAGGGCTTTTTGAGGATGGATGTGATTGAGGCATGTTTGAAGCATGAGGGGAAGACACCAGTAGAGATGAGCGTTGTTCTACTCGAACTGTTCGCCAATCTCAAATTCGAGCTGTTTTGGGCGGTGTTCGAGCCGTTCGGCGAACACGAACAATTTGAGAAAAATTCGGCTGTTCGAGGTTATGTTTGATAACTGTTCGTGCACCAAAATCATAACTGGATTTTTTCTCAGTAATGATGAAAATTAATGTTAATACGCAGTTTGAGTGTACAGCGGGGTGGGGGGAGGGGCAGGGGATGGATCTCTGCAGGAATAATGAAGATCTCCATTTTTTTTTCTCTTTCTCGCATTTGCAGTGGGGAGGTGCAATCTGTCAGCCTATCAGCAGCGCACACACGGAGCGAAGTGCTTTTTTTCACACAAGCAAGGGCATGTGTCATTGGCAGTGTATGTCACATGTCCTTGCCCTATAAGACCAAGCCATTTTCCCCGTCGCCACCATTTTCTCACTGCTGCAGCTGCGTGTTAGACGGCACCGCTGTTGCTGTGTGCTCTATACCTTGTTAATTTCAAGCCAATTTTCGCACAAATCTACAGATAGCTTGGGAGTAGGGAATAGTTGTGATTGCAGTCCTTTTAAGGACTAGGTTACAGCATTTCCTACGACTTTTATCAGGGAGGTCTGTGCTCTTAAATAGATAGGTTGTGGGAGTAAAGACTAATTGTAATTGGAGTCCTTTTCAGGACTAGGTTACATCAGTTCCTATCAGTTTTTGCCAGGCAGGTCTGTGCCAGTGCTGTGCAAGTTTTTTTCACAGCATTTGGCTGAATCTAGCAAAGCTAATCCTTTTTGGCCTATTGCAGAGTGTGTTAGTCAGTGGAGTAGCCTATCTGTGTTGCAAGATATACCACCTGTGTATAGAATACCAATTTTTTTACTGCACCTAGTGAAGTAAAATCTTTTGGGCATAGCATCATTCTATTAGTCCATCTATACTGACCTCCATCAGGTTGCAAATTAAAACTAATTTTTATCTGCATCTACAGTACCTCTGAAAAAATATTTGGGCTTCTACCTGTGTGTGGGACTTGTTGTATTAGTCCATCTATACTGACCTCCATCAGGTTGCAAACTGAATATATTTTTTTCCTGCATCTACCTCTGAAAAAATATTGGGCTTCTAGCTGTGTGTGGGTCTTGTTCTATTAATCCATCTATACTGACCTCCATCAGGTTGCAAACTGAATATAATTTTTTTCTGCATCTAGCTCTGAATAAATATTTGGCCTTCTAGCAGTGTGTCGGACTTTCTCTATTAGTCCATCTATACTGACCTCCATCAGGTTGCAAATTAAAACTAATTTTTATCTGCATCTACAGTACCTCTAAAAAAATATTTGGGCTTCTAGCTGTGTGTGGGACTTGTTGTATTAGTCCATCTATACTGACCTCCATCAGGTTGCAAACTGAATATATTTTTTTCTGCATCTACCTCTGAAAAAATATTGGGCTTCTAGCTGTGTGTGGGACTTGTTGTATTAGTCCATCTATACTGACCTCCATCAGGTTGCAAACTGAATATATTTTTTTCTGCATCTACCTCTGAAAAAATATTGGGCTTCTAGCTGTGTGTGGGTCTTGTTCTATTAATCCATCTATACTGACCTCCATCAGGTTGCAAACTGAATATAATTTTTTTCTGCATCTAGCTCTGAAAAAATATTTGGCCTTCTAGTAGTGTGTCGGACTTTCTCTATTAGTCCATCTATACTGACCTCCATCAGGTTGCAAATTAAAACTAATTTTTATCTGCATCTACAGTACCTCTGAAAAAATATTTGGGCTTCTAGCTGTGTGTGGGACTTGTTGTATTAGTCCATCTATACTGACCTCCATCAGGTTGCAAACTGAATATATTTTTTTCCTGCATCTACCTCTGAAAAAATCTTGGGCTTCTAGCTGTGTGTGGGTCTTGTTCTATTAATCCATCTATACTGACCTCCATCAGGTTGCAAATTCAAAATAATTTTTTTCTGCATCTAACCCAGCCAATAGTTTTGGCCTAATACCACAGTTTGGCCACTCAGCTCTGCTCGGTTACCATCCATTGTTTTTTTGTGCAAACAACTCCAGAGTTGTGAATTAGTTAACCACCAAAATGAGTGGAAAAAGGCCTGCTGCTGGTGGAAAGGGGAATAGGCGTGTTGGGAAGGGGAAAAAAGGTTGTGTCCGTGGGGTAGGTGTTAAAGCAACAGCAACATCTGCAGAAGAAAGACCATCTTCCAGCCAAACTAAAATGTCTACTTCTTTTAGCGGACAATGTGATAAGATCCCTTTCTTACGGCCACGCCAATCGCTACAAATTCCAGATGAGGCACAAAAACAGCAGGTGCTTCAACGAATATCAAGTGCTCCTTTAAGTGGGCTCTCCTCCACATCAACTTCAACATCACAAATACTCCAGTCCTCAAAGGTGTCACCCAAATCGCACTTGCTTCCTCACAGCTCCCAAATCTCCAGCTGCCCGTCTGAGTATGAGGTAGAACAGATGGTTGAGTCTGCAGAGCTGTTTACTCATACTATAGCCTGGGAATCAGAGGTCGACTCCAGCGCTTCTGTGAATCCAGACGAGGAAATGATCTGCACTGATGCCCAGAATCTTTATGAGTCGGATCCAGGACCAGACGCAGAAGGTTCTGACCATAATGTAGACCCTCATTCCCAAACTGTAACTCCTGTTGGTGGAGACAATGAGGAAGACGATGATAAGACTCAAACACCTGATTGGAGCGACAACTTTAGTTTTTTGTCAGGGCAGGAACAGGTTGGCTCTGAGGACGACGGGTGTGATAACGCACAGGGTGATGATGATGAGGTCGGAGATCCCACTTACTGTCAACCCACAGTCAGCCAAGAGATGAGGTCAGCAGAGGAGGTGGAGGAAGATGCTAGTGACGACGAGGTCAGGTTGCGCCTTCCTGGACAGAGACGTAGTACTGGAAGCACGTCAACAACTGCATCCTCAAACACAACTCTGCCTCTCACCACAAGTCGTGGTGGCTCTTCAGGTCGCATGGGTGCTAAGCCTTGCATAGCCTGGGCATTTTTTCAGATCGATAAAGATGACCCAACTCGTGTTATCTGTAACATTTGTCAGCAAAAGCTAAGTAGAGGCCAAAAAATACATAGTTTGAGTACTTCATGCATGAAACGGCACATGGACATGAAGCATAAGTTGCAGTGGGAAGCTCAGTGTGCTACAATGCGGTCTAGCCGGCCGGGCCAACCACCGTCTGCCATATCTTGTGCATCCGCGGCCTCTTCATCCTCTGTGACTGGGGGGACAGCAGTCACACCTGTTTTGGGGCGCAGACCTGCCACCTCTTTACCCGCAACAGCCAGCGTGATTGGCAGGTCATCATTTTCTTTGGAGGTGGTAACACCAGCTGGTGTTGAGCGCTGTCCGACATCGATAGCACCACCTTTGGATCAAGGCAACCTAACATGTCCGCCTGCATCTTCCTCACAGACCGGCAGTTTGCCGGGGACACCCTTATCAACCCCGTCTAAGCACAATAGCCAGCCCTCGGTCCCTCAGATGTGGACAAGTAAAAGACCATTTCCTCCTAGCCATGAGAAAGCTAAGAGGTTGAATTTCACCATCTGCAAGCTCTTGGCTACAGAAATGCTGCCTTTCCGCCTGGTGGACACAGAGGATTTTCGAGACCTTATGTCCGTCGCAGTGCCCCAGTACCAGATGCCCAGTCGGCACTACTTCTCAAAGAAAGGTGTGCCTGCGCTCCACCAGCATGTCGCACATAACATCACCGCTTCTTTGAGAAACTCTGTGTGTGACAGGGTGCATTTCACCACAGACACTTAGACGAGTAGGCATGGACAGGGGCGTTACATGTCGCTGACTGGGCACTGGGTAACTATGGTGACAGCAGGACAAGGGGCTGCTGTCCAAGTCTTGCCGTCCCCACGAGTTGTGCGTCAATCCTCTTTATGTCAAAGTTCCTCCACTGCTTCTGCCTCCTCAACCTCCTCTCGGTCTTCCACCTGCACCCAAAGCCTGTCTGGTCATGCCACAAGCTTTCTAACTGCGCAGAAGGGATCCTGCACACCTCCTTACTATGCTGGCAGTAGGGCTCAACGTCATCAGGCGGTTTTTACATTGAAATGTCTGGGAAATGTGAGTCACACAGCTGAGGAGTTGTGGTCAGCTCTGGAGAACCAATTTCATGAATGGTTGTCTCCACTGGACCTGAAACCAGGGAAGGCCGTGTGCGACAATGCTGCAAACCTGGGTGCGGCCCTTCGCCGGGGCAATGTCACACACGTGCCTTGTATGGCTCACGTGTTGAACCTGGTTGTCCAGCAATTTTTAGCCCACTATCCCAGACTAGATGGCCTTCTGCAGAGGGCACGGTCGCTGTGTGCTCACTTCCGCCGTTCGCATCCCGCAACTCAGCGACTTACATCTCTACAGAAGTCGTTGGGCCTGCCACTTCACCGGCTAAAATGTGATGTGCCTACCCGGTGGAATTCAACTCTGCACATGTTGCAGCGACTGTGGCAGCACCGACAAGCCCTGGTGCAATACGTTCTGACGTATAGCCTGGGCCAACGAGATTCAGAGGTGGGGCAAATCACGCTGGAGGAGTGGTCTCAGATCAGGGACCTATGCACCCTTCTGCACAGTTTTGAAATGGCGACGAAGATGTTTAGTGCTGACGATGCCATTATCAGCATGACTATTCCGGTGATTTACATGCTGGAGCACATGTTAAACAGAATTCGGAGTCAGGTGGTGGCACAAGAGGAGGTGGAGGAAGTAGAGGAGGAGGAGTTGTATGCGGAAGGGCTAACATCTGCAAGGTCCAGACGGTCGGCAGCACCAAGGCGGCAGGCATGTGAGGGTGGGGGAGATGGTTTTACCAGGGCGCATGGTAGCAGCCAAACTAGTGAGGAAGGTGCAGGGGCCCAGGAAGAAGTGGAGGACGAACTGATGGAAGACTCATCAGATGAGGGAGACCTTGATCACATTTCTGTTGTGCGAGGTTGGGGGGAGAGGACAGAGGAAGGAAGCATGATTGTTACCTCGCCACCAACACAACAGGGACTTGGTGCTCCTGGATGCGCAACACACATGAGTGCCTTCTTGCTGCACTACCTGCAACATGACCCTCGAATTGTGAGAATTAGAAATAATCCTGACTACTGGGTTGCCACACTGTTAGATCCCCGGTACAAAAGTAAATTTGCAGAAATTATTCCTGCCATAGAAAGGGATGCACGCATGCAGGAGTATCAGCAGAGACTGTTGCAGAATCTTACATGTGCTTTTCCACAAAATACCAGTGGTGCACGTAGTGAATCTCACAGTTCCAACTTGCCAACCGTGGGACCGTCAAGTGTTCAGCACTCAAACCGTAACAGAACCACAGTATCTGCTGGTAACATCAATTTTGCGGAATCATTTCACCACTTTTTTAGCCCATCCTTTGCAAGGCCACAGGAGACAAGAAGTCTGACACATAGTCAACGCCTAGAGACGATGGTACAGGAGTATCTCCAAGTAAACATTGAAGCCACGACTGTGTCACTGGACCCTTGCTCTTTTTGGGCTTCCAATCTGGATAAATGGCCGGAGCTAGCCACTTACGCCTTGGAGATCTTGTCATGCCCCGCAGCCAGCGTTCTGTCTGAACGTGTGTTCAGCGCTGCTGGTGGTGTGCTGACAGATAAGCGCACGCGGCTCTCCACTGATAATGTAGACAGACTCACGTTCATAAAGATGAACAAATCATGGATCCGAAACGACTTTTCTACCCCTGTGTCATCCTGGGGAGAGTAAAAGCTTGATGATTGGTTAAAATCACCCTACCAACCGTTTTAAGCTTTCAAATTACTAATCATGTTTATCTGTATCTTGACTGGAAAATAATTTGGGCTTTGTAGCAGTGTGCAGCACTGATCCTATTAGGTCATCTATACTAAAGCTTCACCAGATTTAAAATTAAAAATAATTTTTAGCTGCATCTAGCCCGGAAAATAATTTTGGGGCTCCGAGATGCGCAAGGCACATAAGTGCCTTCTTGCTGCACTACCTGCAGCATGACCCTCATATTGTCAGAATTCGAAGTAATCATGACTACTGGGTTGCCACACTCTTAGATCCCCCAAACTTTTCGATCAACCTTTTCAATTTAATAAAGACCAAAAAAATGGTCATTTTTGAAATTATAAGCATTAGCAGGTTGTTAGAAACTGAAATCAAACAGTTTTCAACTCAAAACTTTATTCTAGGTGATGTTACATTTTCACATAGGACCCCTTGTTCGAAAGGAGCTTCTGAACTCTCTCGTCCATTGAATTTGTCAGGTTTTGGATGGTTTCTGCTTCAATTGTTTTGCATGAGGACAGAATACCCTCCCAGAGCTGTTGCTTAGATGTGAACTGCCTCCCGCCATCATAGACACTCCTTTTAATGATGCTCCAAAGGTTCTGAATGGGGTAGAGGTCAGGGGAGCATGGGGGTCACACCATAAGTTTGTCCCCTTTTATGCCCATATCAGCCAGAGATGCAGATGTTTTATGTGCAGCATGAGATGGTGCATTATCATGCAGAAAAATGATCTTGCTGTGAAATACACGGTTCTTCTTCTTGAACCATGGCAGGAAGTGCTGTTTGAGAAAATCCACATACATTATGGAGTTCATCTTTAGCGCCTTCAGGGATCCTAAAGGGGCCGACAATCTCTCTCCCCATGATTCCAGCCCAAAACATTACTCCACCTCCTCCTTGTTGGCGCTGTAGCCGTGTTTGCGTGGGGTGTCCATCAACCAGCCATCCTCCACTCCATCCATCTGGACCATCGAGCGCTGCACGGCACTCATCCGTGAACAAAACAGTTTTGAAATCAGTCTTCATGTAATGTTTGGCCCACTGGAGCCGTTTCTGCTTGTGTGAAGTGGATAGAGGAGGTCGACAGGATGGCGCATGCACAGCTGCAAACCTCTGAAGGACCCTGCATCTTGTTGTTCGGGGGACGTTGGAGGCACAAGCAGCTTCAAAAACTTGTCTGCTGCTATGACAAGGCTTTTTTGCCGCTGCTCTTTCAACCTGACGTAATTGCCTGTAGGAAAGAGTCCTCCATTTGCCCTTATCAGCACGCACACGTGTGTACTGTGAATCAGCTACATACTTCTTGATTGCCAAGACACTTCATCCTGATCATCGCACAATGTTGATTGTAGTCATGCCTTGACCTAAACACTCCACAATTTGTTGCTTCTCAGCAGCCGACACATCCTTTTTCTTTCCCATTTTGGCAGAAAATGTAGGCTGCTTAATAATGTGAGAGAGCCTTCTTAAGTAGTCTTGCCTTTCATTGGACACACCTGCCAAACTAATTAGCACAGGTGTCTGCAATTGCTTACAGTGATATAAAGAGCCCTGACACACATCACCATCAATGAGTTTAACTGACAAACAAACAAATTCTTCCCTTATCACTCCTAAACACTTTTTGCATAATAATTTGGAACGCAGTGTACATGTGCTTTTCCACAAAACACCAGTGGTTCACGTAGTGAATCTTACAGTTCTAACTTGCCAACCGTGGTCTGTATGGAGTTGTTCAATAAAGGGCCCAAAATTAAGATAACATAGATGGGAGAGGTCTCTATGAATAGGAATTCCTAAGTATTTGATACCCTGTGAGGGCCAGGCAAAGGGAAAGTTGGACTGGATGGAATCCTATATGGATTTGGGGAGGGAGACATCGAGGGCCTCAGACTTCGCTGCATTGATTTTAAAATTTTACCATGTAACAAAGTGATCTATTTCAGCCATAACAGCATGGATGGATATATGTGATTGAGTGATATATACTAGGACATCATCAGCAAATAGAGAGCACTTGTACTCGGTGCCTCCCACCTCAATCCACCTAATATTGGGGTTATGGCGAATTGATGAGAGCAGGTGCTCCGTCACTAGGATGTATAAGAGAGGGGACAGAGGACATCACTGCCTTGTCCCATTGGTGATTGTGAAAGGTGATGAAAATGTTCTGACGCACCCCCTGGGCCTTGGGACACCTGGAGCCGGACCCTTTTTGGTGGATGCTGGTGGTTGTAGTCTTCGTGGCGGCGACCCGGTTCCGTGGCTCAGGGCGGTCAAACCAGTGGCGGAACTATTTATGTGGTTTTGATGTTTAAATGTCCGACTACGCCACCCGTGGATTGCGGTCAGAGTGAACCGCCGCTACAGGGCAGACCGCTAAGGCTGGTGTTGTGGGTGCAGCAGAGCGTAGCATAACTCCCCACGGGAGGATTATAGCCTCAGGGCAGTGTATGCGGAGGATGGGGGTGATGGTGCAGGGCAGCAGCAGTAACGACACGGAGTCAGTGATGCAGTTCAGGGCCTTTACTCACAGTTCTTATTATCCAGACCACGTCTGCAGGTAACGGCTGCCCACGTCGTACTGTGCTCACCAGGTGAGGGGCTCAGACAACTCCCAGATAACTTTGGAGCACTTCACAGGACCCCCTTTGTGTGTCCTTTGTCTGGCCTTTCTTACCAACACTTCTGTCCGGCTGCCTCGGGCCTCCTCTTGGTAAACTTGGCGCCAGTTTCCCTGACCCTATGTGGTGCCTTCCTAGCGGGTGTAGCGAGGGGCTGCGCCACATAAAATGTCAGAGCCTCCGGTTTCTAGCTGAGGGTCGTTTCCTGCCTCCACTAGTTCGGGGACCGGTCTCCCCCTTTGGCCTGACCCCTCCACGCAGGTGGATTCGGGCGTGCGGTGGCGACTCGCCCGTCCGCACCCCTGGGATCCCTTCATTCCTCGTTCCTGGAGCCTTCTCCGCTCCTCTTCCTTCCTTCTCCCTCTTCCAGGCCTGGGCCTCTGTTACTAGGCCCGCCTCCGGAGCAGAGCTCATGCAGAGCCCCTGCTCCCTGCCACTTCTGCTCAGACTTCTCTGCACTGAACTAAGATGGTGCCCACCTTTTATACTCCCTTCTCAATGCACCCAGGAACTGCTTCCTCCCTGCTCCTGCACTACAGGGTTCCCCTTCCTCAGTGTTCCCTCCCCCCACTCCAGCCAGGGACAGGGACTGTCGTGCCCATCTCAGGGGCATATTGGTCGCCCTGCCCCACGGCAATGTGGTGTAATGCATGCAGGTGTCGGGTCCTGATCCACACTCCATCCTTACCTGAGAGTGAGATATCACACCTCTGGGTGAGGTGCAATACGTCTGTAGCAACCGAGCCCTCAGGGTGCTACAGTTCCATTTATCTTCAGCCTAGGTGACGTATTGCGATACAGGGCCGTGATTTTGGCTATAAAAGGGTCCCCTAGACCCCTACCCCAAGCTTTTTAAGAGAATCATATATGGTGTGCCAGGAGACTCTATGGAATGCTTTCTCAGCATCCAACGAGAGTATCTAATTACAAATTTTTAACTGCATCTAGCCCAGGAAATACTTTGTGCCTAGTAGCAGTGTCTGCTAGTCAGCGGATTATCTCGGCTGTTAAGCAAGCTGCACCACCTGTAGTTTAGACACTTAATTTTTTCAAAGGAAATGCTTCGGGACCATGGGATACTTAGTGAAGAGCATCAGGAGGCACCCCAAGGCATAGGGGCTGGGACTGGCAGTAGGATGCCTTGCGGTGGACAGCCGAGCTCGATCCTTATAAAAGCTTTTTAACTGCAGCAGCTTTAGTGGACGCTACTGGAGCTGGAATTACCGCGGCTGCTGGCATGAGACTTGCCCTCCAATAGATCCTTGTAAATGGATTTAAAGTGTATTCATTCAAATTAGAGAGACAATTTAAATTAAAAAGCTTAGAGCTGCCTCCACCACAGGGGGGCTCGCTCGACCCACCAGCGGACAGGCACCAGTATTGGGAGAGGGGGGCTGGCCGTCAGGGTTCACCGCGGCTCTGGCACAAACCCGGCGACACGGAGGTGGCACGGGCAGGAGCGGACTGGCCGTGTCGGCTTCTCACTTTTTGGATATTAGAAGGGCATGACATGCCTATATCTGTGTCTCCCCCTCCTTTTACTCCTCCACCTCTTTTATTTTCGCATGACTATATGTACTTGTCACTTTTCCATGTGTTAGTTATGTCTTCTGAACAGTTTGTCAGCTTTTGGACACCTTTGAAGGTGTTTTCTATGTGTTTCTATGTGTTTTTGTTTGCCTGCCATTGGTTTTAACGGTGTTCGAAGGTGTTCGACAAACAGTTCGACGAACAGTTCGGCGACACACGGGTGTTCGACGAACCGAACCGAACTCGAACACTACGGGGGTGGCTCAACACTAGACACCAGTTGTTAGTGACAAGTTGAAGAGGTGGGCTAGGGCTGGGATGAAGATAGTGGTAAGGTTTGGGATGAGGTGGGATGGGATTGGGTCAAGTTTACAGGTGGTGAGGTGTGATTTGGAGAGTAAGGAGGAAAGTTGATCTTCAGAAATGGTGGAGAATGTAGTTTTGGAGGAGGAGGGTTGAGTAGGTGTGGGGAGGGGCGGTGGGGGCTTTAGGCAAAAACTTTGTCTGATGGTGTCAATCTTCTGCTTGAAGAATGAGGCAAAGTCTTCGGCTGAAATAAGAGGAGAGGGAGGAGGCACTGGGGGACGGAGGAGAGAATTGAAGGTGTTGAATAGTTGTTTAGGGTTGTGAGACAGGGAGGATATGAGAGATGCAAAGTATGTTTGTTTTGCTGCAGTGAGTGTGGACTTGAAGGTAGTGAGGGACTGTTTGAATGCGATGAAGTGCTCATGGGAGTGGGACCTTTTCCATCTATGTTCAGCAACCCTGGAGGCCCGTCGCAGTTCTTTAGTTAGGCTGGTGTGCCAGGGTTGTCTGTTGATTGTGCGAGCCTTGGTATGCGTGAGGGGGGCGACCGAATCGAGAGCTGCAGCTGTTGTGGTGTTGTATAAAGTGGCAGCAGCATCTGCATCATGTAAGGAACTAATGTCTGTAAGAGGGAGGAGGTATTCAGAGAGAGAGTGTAGGTCAAGGTGTTTGAGATTTCTACGAGGGTATGCAAGTTTGTGGAGTGGGGATTGTTGCCCCGGGGAGGAGAGGGAAGAGAATGTGAGTAGGTTGTGGTCAGAAAGAGGGAGAGGTGAGTTAGAGAGGTTAGATAGGGAACAGAGGCGGGTGAAGATGAGGTCCAGCGTGTGGCCGTCTTTGTGGGTGGGTGTGGAAGACCACTGAGTAAGACCAAAGGAGGAAGTGAGGGATTGAAGCTTAGAGGCAGCTGAGAGGGAAGTGTCAAGTAGATGTAGATGGATGTAGATGGATTGCATCGCATCGAAAGAGACACAGATTTGTATTCTACATGATTCTAGTCTAACGGTACCGACCCTGACTGGAAAGATACGGATTTGCTCCATTTAACCATCAGAGAGACATGGATAGTTTTGGGGAGACCAGGAGAGGACGAAGAAGTCACCTGGCCCCATGGATATGTTGTTTTGGGGTTACTAGGAGGAACCCGCCGGTCGCCTAGAACCCATGGAGACATTTGGAGTTGTCAGGAGGGACCCACTGGTTGACTGGCCCCATGGAAACTCTCGGAGATGCCAGGTCGGGACCCTTGGGTCTCCTGGCCTTGTATCTCGATGGACTGCTAACTTCCTAAGCTTGCCGCTACCTTCTCTCTGTGGGGGCCCGCCAAAAGCGGGGGGCCTGGAAGTCTCCAAAGTCACAGCTGTTCTATCTCAGGTGGGTGGAGAAAGAAGGGTGAGACTGTGTAATGTTATACCATCTTGGGCATTTGCTGGGACTGTTCTGTGTGCTTATTATCCGCTTTGTAGTTCAATATATTATTGCCAAGCTGTTTTACCCTCACCCTGTGTTCTCTGAGTAGCGTTACACCCATGGAAAAAACCCGGGTCTTCACAAATGCTATAATAAATCAATCTATCATCATGATGCAATTTTACATGGTTTGATGCAAATCGTATGGGGACAAACTGCTGGATATATGATCATTTGCTCCCCATACAGTATGTACATAGTCGGCAGCTCAAACCCTATTTATAAATTTAGGGACCAAAAATATGATTCAATCAGAACAAACAATCAATATATGCTTACAACTGGTGTATCAAAAGATGCTATGTACAATTAGATGCAATTCATGCCGATTGCCAACAAAACTCTACTTATGTGCAGACTTCTTTAACACGACCACGGATGGCCAAAATCCACATGAAAAAGCTATGAGTACAAGCACTGAAAACACACAAAGATAAATCAACGAAGGGCAAAACAATATATAAATACTTTATTGAGTCATCATTAAAAATACTTCAATACAGATATGTCATAGAAGGATGTAAAAAGACAAAACACATCACAGGGTCAGGAATCAAAAAAAGATTTGGGAGGACACCTAGATAACAGAAGGATGAATATTTATTAGTGTTGAGCGAGCATGCTCGACACTGCTCGGTACTTGCCCGAGTATCTCACTACTCGGGATGTTCGGCGAGCACCGAGCATTTCCGGGTTACTCGAGCGGGAGCTCGGGTCTCCGCCCTGCATGTTTGGCGCTCTTTACAGAGCCAATGAACATGCAGGGATTGCCAGCCAGTCACTGTAATGCCGCAGCCATGTTGTTGTGGGCATTACAGTGATTGGCTGGCCACACACCATCACCTCAAATATTTAAAACCGGGCGCCGCCATCTTGGACACAGTCGCTCCGGGTCAGACGGTGTAGGGAGAGTGCTGCTGAGCTAGGGAGAGATTTATGCTGCGAAATAGGTAGTGATGGGTCTCTAAAGCCTGCAAAATAAAACAAACAGTCCTTCTCAGGACTAATATCCATCCCAGATATCAGGCAGGCTGTATAGGAGACGCATGGGTTATACCAACAAACACTGTATTACAGTCCTGTGTCCTGCTTTTCAAATTGTTAGACTTAGCCCCAGGTCTCAGGGGCCAGGAAAATCCTTTTTTTTCATCTAAATCCTCTTTTTTTTCTTTTTTCCTCAGTCAGGCTGTAAAAATACCCGTCTTTATTAACCTTTTGGTATTACCCCCCCCCCCCAAAAAAAAAAAATTGAGTGTGTCTGTGAGTGTTCAGACACAAATATATCTGTTTAAAAGAGTCTGGTGTAGGCCAGATAACTAGAACTGTGGTTTTGCAGTTCCACAGTTCAAATCTCAGTATTATCCACTTTTTTGCCTTTTTTCCATAAAAAAACAGTTTGAGTGTCTCCCTGACTGTTCAGACACAAATATATCTGTTTAAAAGATTCTGGTGTAGGCCAGAGAACTAGAACTGTGGTTTTCCTCTTCCATGGTTCAAATCTGGGTGTAATCCACCTTTTTGCATAAAAAAAACAGTTTCAGTGTCTCGCTGACTGTTCAGACACAAATATATCTGTTTAAAAGATTCTGGTGTAGGCCAGAGAACTAGAACTGTGGTTTTCCTCTTCCACAGTTCAAATCTGGGTGTAATCCACCTTTTTGCCATTTTTAAATAAAAAAAAACAGTTTGAGTGTCTCGCTGACTGTTCAGACACAAATATATCTGTTTAAAAGATTCTGGTGTAGGCTAGAGAACTAGAACTGTGGCTTTCCTCTTCCACGGTTCAAATCTGGGTGTAATCCACCTTTTTGCCTTTTTTACATAAAAAAAAAACAGTTTGAGTGTCTCGCTGACTGTTCAGACACAAATATATCTGTTTAAAAGATTCTGGTGTAGGCCAGAGAACTAGAACTGTGGTTTTCCTCTTCCATGGTTCAAATCTGGGTGTAATCCACCTTTTTGCATAAAAAAAACAGTTTGAGTGTCTCGCTGACTGTTCAGACACAAATATATCTGTTTAAAAGATTCTGGTGTAGGCTAGAGAACTAGAACTGTGGTTCTCCTCTTCCACGGTTCAAATCTGGGTGTAATCCACCTTTTTGCCTTTTTTACATTAAAAAAAACAGTTTGAGTGTCTCGCTGACTGTTCAGACACAAATATATCTGTTTAAAAGATTCTGGTGTAGGCCAGAGAACTAGAACTGTGGTTTTCCTCTTCCACGGTTCAAATCTGGGTGTAATCCATCTTTTTTCATAAAAAAAAACAGTTTGAGTGTCTCGCTGACTGTTCAGACACAAATATATCTGTTTAAAAGATTCTGGTGTAGGCCAGAGAACTAGAACTGTGGTTTTCCTCTTCCACGGTTCAAATCTCCTTTTTATTACCCTTTTGCCATTGATAGTGCGAGTGTAAGCTTTTTTACTTCATTTACAATGGGCAAGGTGCGTGACAAGGGACGTGGAACTGGACGTTCTGGTGATGGTGCGTGCAGAGGACGGGGCCGTGGCCAAGGTGAAAATGTGCCACAACCAAAAGCCACATCTTCTCGCTCCCAGTTCTTGACAGAATTACTAGGGAAGCACACAACAGCACCACTATTGCGAACTGATCAGTGTGAACAGGTTATTAATTGGATAGCAGATAATACTTCCAGTCACCTAGGCACCACCACCTCCGGTCTGTCTTCCACACGGTCAAGTCTTAGTAGCCGTGAGTCTCGACTGCATACTCCTCCTCACCCTGATGCTCCTTCCTCCCACCATGCCGAGTGTCGTCAGACAGCAACTGATCCCAAAGTGGGACACTCTGAAGAGCTGTTCACTGGTCCATTTCCATATTTGGGCCCCTCGCCTGCTCCGTTTGAAGTGGTGGAAGAGGAGATCCCATGTAGCGAGTAGCGATGGCCAAATATTTGAACAGCCACGGCCACAGGAAGGCGACACTGGCAATTTGTTACAAGAGGTGGACGATGACGAGACTCAATTGCCAGGAAGTGAGAAGGAGGACTGTGGTGCGGAAGTGGAAGAGGAGGAGGTGGTGGATGATCTAGTAACTGACCGAACGTGGCAGGAGGACAAACAGAGCGAGGCCAGCAGCACACAGGGGGAGGGAGGCAGGGTACCCCAACAGGCAGGAAGAAGCAGTGTAGTGGCTGCAGACAGAAGGTGAGCAACCGTTCCCCATAACACCAACACGAGGGACGCTGCCAGTACAACCGGTAGGTTTTCGAGAGTCTGGAATTTTTTTAAAGACTCTGCTGATAACCCCAAAAAGGCCATTTGTTCCACCTGCCAGGCCAGCATCAGCAGGGGTGACAAAACTACCAGCCTGACCACCACCAGCATGATCAGGAACATGTCAACAAAGCACCCGGCTTTGTGGGGCGAACTCCAGGGTCCACGACCAGTGTCAGCGGGTGTCACCACTGCTTCTTCTGCTGTTGTGCGTGTAAGAGAACCCCCTGTTGTGCGTGCAAGGCAATCCCCTGTCCATACTGCATGCAAAGATGCCCCCTCCTCTCAGTCTTCACTTGTTATGGCAGTTTCTCAAGAAACAGCATCAACGTCCACATCCACGTCCCACCGCAGCATTCAGTTGTCCATATCCCAGACCTTTGAACGAAAGCGCAAATTCGCAGCTAACGCCCCACAGGCCACAGTCCTAAATTCGCACATTTCACGACTGCTTGCGTTGGAAATGCTGCCTTTTAGGCTGGTGGAGACAGAATCCTTCCGCAACCTTATGGGGGTGGCCGTCCCTCGGTACTCTGTCCCCAGCCGACACTATTTTGCCCAGTGTGCCAATCCCACACTACACAAGCACATGTCCCAAAATATCTGCCGTTCCCGCAACAACGCAGTTACTGGGAGAGTCCACCTGACAACGGACACGTGGACAAGTGCTTGTGGCCAGGGATGGTACATCTCCCTGACGGCACAATGGGTAAACATAGTGGAAGCCGGGACCCAGTCGGACCTTGAGACGGAACACATCCTCCCCACACCGACGATTGCGGGCCCTATGTCAGTCAGAGTTGCCCCCACAGTGTACAGCTCCTGCGCATCATCCTCCTCCTCCTCATGTTCAGCCTCCATCTCAGATATCACCACATCATTTACAAGCTGGAAGCACTGCAGTACTGCCTCAGCCAAGCGGCAACAGGCTGTGCTGAAACTCATAAGCTTAGGTGATAAACCTCACACTGCTTGTGAGTTGTGGACAGCTGTGAAAGAGCAGGCAGATCTGTGGCTGAGACCGCTGAACCTACATCCCGGCATGGTCGTGTGTGACAATGGCCGTAACCTGGTGGCGGCTCTGAGGCGAGGTGAGATCACACACGTACCATGCCTGGCTCATGTGCTTAACCTCGTGGTTCAGCGGTTTCTTAAATCGTACCCCGATTTGCCAGATCTGCTCGTCAAAGTACGCCGCCTGTGAGCTCATTTTCGGAAGTCGGCTACAGCTTCCGCCGCCCTTGCTGTGTTGCAGCAGCGTTTGCAGCTTCCGGCACACCGACTGTCCCCACACATTGGAACTCTACCCTCCACATGTTGCAAAGGATTTGTGAGCAGAAGAGAGCAGTTGTGGAGTACCAGCTGCAACAAGGCTTGTCGATATTCAGGTCAGACTCCACACATAAGACCTCAGGAGTGGACCTGGATGTCTGACATATGTACCATCCTGACAAACTTTGAGGAGTCCACCAAGATGGTGAGTGGCGATGATGCCATCATTAGCGTCAGCATCTCACTTGTCTGTCTTTTGCAACACTCTCTGCAGAGAATTAAAGAGGAGGCATTGCAGCCAGAGTATGATGAGATGGATCAAGAAGCCGTAGCGGGCGATTACACACAGCCCAGCCTCATCTCATCCCAACGTGCATTGGGGGACAATGAGGGAGCGGATGAGGAGGAGGTGGAGAGGTCTACAAAAATGGGGCAGTACCAGAAGGCCCTTGCTGCAGAACTGTTAAAATTCCCATCTGAACACGCTAGCGGCAGAGGTCACAGTTCGTTGCCCAACCAAGGCGTACAGGCGAAAGAGACATAACTCCAATCCAGCAGAGGCAGGGGATCACTGTCAGTGTTCTGGGACAGTTTTCTGAGACCCGCCCAGCTTACAGGCCCTGAGGCGCAGGGTACTCTCACAAGGAGTGGAAAGTTTCAAAAGATGGTGAGTGAGTACCTTGCCGACCATACCAGCGTCCTCCGTGATTCCTCTGTGCCTTTTAATTATTGGGTATCCAAGCTGGACACTTGGAATGAACTCGCTCTGTACGCCTTGGAGGTCCTGGCCTGCCCTGCCTCTAGCGTGTTATCGGAGCGTGTTTTTAGTGCCACTGGGGGAATTATGACTGATAAGCGCACTCGCCTGTCAACTGACAATGCTGACAAGCTGACCCTTATCAAAATGAACAAGGGCTGGATTGGGCCAGACTTCTCATCACCACCGAATGACAGCAGAGTAACATAAAGTCAAATCCACTATGTTATTTTGGGAGATGTATTTCCATATACCGCTTCACACCCACATATGGGTATACGCTTCCTCATTTCGGCTGTTTTTTGCTCTTTCCCTTATCCTCAGCCTCCACCACCACTATACCACCAGGGTGACCGTGGTCCATGTTGCCAGCATTGCAAGTTCCTCCGTCCTAATTTTTGGCAGCTTTTGCTTGGAAGTCATAGGCAAAGACTATGGGAGACCCACTCCCCAATAATGGGAATAATGTTTTTAATATGCTGTACTGCATGGCTCTTGTAAGGGGCATTGCAAGTTCCTCCGTCCTAACTTTTGGCAGCTTTTGCTTGGAAGGCATGGGCAAAGACTATGGGAGAACCACTCCCCAATAATGGGAATAATGTTTTTAATATACTGTACTAGAGGGCTTTTGTAAGGGGCATTAAAATCGTCTTGTTAAGCTACTGTGACCTCCACGTCTCTTCCAAGGGTCATTGATATTGTCTTTTTATTCCACTGTAACCTCCACCACTCTTCCAAGAGGCATTCATATTGTCTTTTTTATTCCACTGGGACCTCCACCACTCTTCCAAGGGGCATTGATATTGTTTTTTTATTCCACTGGGACCTCCACGTCTCTTCCAAGGGGCATTAAAACCGTCTTGTTAAACCACTCTGAACTCCACGTCTCTTCGAAGGGGCATTAAAACCGTCTTGTTAAACCACTCTGTACTCCACGTCACTTCCAAGGGGCATTAATATTGTCTTGTTAAGCTACTGTGACCTCCACGTCTCTGCCAAGAGGCATTGATATTGTCTTTTTATTTCACTGCGACCTCCACCACTCTTCCAAGGGGCATTGATATTGTCTTTTTATTCCACTGTTACCTCCACCACTCTTCCAAGGGGCATTGATATTGTCTTTATATTCCACTGGGACCCCCACATCTCTTCAAAGGGGCATTAAAACCATCTTGTTATGCTACTGTGACCTCCACGTCTCTTCCAAGGGGCATTAGAACCGTCTTGTTAAACCACTCTGAGCTCCACGTCTCTTCCAAGCGGCATTAAAACCGTCTTGTTCAACCACTCTGAACTCCACTTCTCTTCCAAGGGGCATTAAAATCGTCTTGTTAAGCTTCTGTGACCTCCACGTCTCTTCCACGGGTCATTGATATTATCTTTTTATTCCACTGTAACCTCCACCACTCTTCCAAGGGGCATTGATATTGTCTTTTTATAACACTGGGACCTCCACCACTCTTCCAAGGGGCATTGATATTGTCTTTTTATTCCACTGGCACCTCCACCACTCTTCCAAGGGGCATTGATATTGTCTTTTTAGTCCACTGGGACCTCCACGTGTCTTCAAAGGGGCATTAATACCGTCTTGTTAAACTACTGTGACCTCCACGTCTCTTCCAAGGGGCATTAAAACAGTCTTGTTAGACCTTTCTGAACTTCGCGTCTCTTCCAAAGGGCATTAAAACTGTCTTGTTATGCTACTGTGACCTCCACGTCTCTTCCAAGGTGCATTAAAACCGTCTTGCTAAACCACTCTGAACTCCACGTCTCCTCCAAGGGGCATTAAAATCGTCTTCTTAAGCTACTGTGACCTCCATGTCTCTTCCAAGGGTCATTGATATTGTCTTTTTTTTCCACTGTAACCTCCACCACTCTTCCAAGGGGCATTGATATTGTCTTTTTATTCCAATGGGACCTCCACCACTCTTCCAAGGGGCATTGATATTGTCTTTTTATTCCACTTGGATCTCCACCACTCTTCCAAGGGGCATTGATATTGTCTTTTGATTCCACTGGGACCACCACGTCTCTTCCAAGGGGCATTAAAACCGTCTTGTTAAACCACTCAGAATTCCACGTCTCTTCCAAGCGGCATTAAAACCGTCTTGTTATGCTACTGTGACCTCCATGTCTCTTCCAAGGAGCATTAAAACCATCTTGTTAAACCACTCTGAACTCCACGTCTCTTCCAAGGAGCATTAAAACCGTCTTGTTATGCTACTGTGACCTCCACATCTCTTCCAAGGGGCATTAAAACCGTCTTGTTAAAACACTCTGAACTCCACGTCTCTTCCAACGGGCATTAAAACCGTCTTGTTAAGCTACTGCGTCCTCAACGTCTCTTCCAAGGGGCATTAAAACCGTCTTGTTAAACCACTCTGAACTCCATGTCTCTTCCAACGGGCATAGATATTGTCTTTTTATTCCACTGCGACCTCCACCACTCTTCAAGGGGCATTGATATTGTCTTTTTATTCGACTGGGGCCTCCACGTCTCTTCCAAGGGGCATTAAAACCGTCTTGTTAAACCACTCTGAACTCCAAGTCTCTTCCAAGGGGCATTAAAATTGTCATGTTAAGCTACTGTGACCTCCACGTCTCTTCCAAAGGTCATTGATTTTGTCTTTTTATTCCACTGTAACCTCCACCACTCTTCCAAGGGGCATTAATATTGTCTTTTTTTTTTCCACTGGGACCTCCACCACTCTTCCAAGGGGCATTGATATTGACTTTTTATTCCACTAGGACCTCCACGTCTCTTCCAAGGGGCATTAAAACCGTCTAGTTAAAGCACTCTGAACTCCACGTCTCTTCCAAGGTGCATTAAAACCGTCTTGTTAAGGTACTGTGACCTCAACGTCTCTTCCAAGGGGCATTAAAACCGTCATGTTAAACCACTCTGAACTCCACGTCTCTTCCAAGGGGCATTAAAACCATCTTGTTCAACCAGTCTGAACTCCTCGTCTCTTCCAAGCGGCAATAAAATCGTCTAGTTAAGCTTCTGTGACCTCCACGTCTCTTCCAAGGGTCATTGATATTGTCTTTTTTTTCCACTGAGTCCTCCACCACTCTTCGAAGGGGCATTGATATTGTCTTTTTATTCAACTGTAGCCTCCACCACTCTTCCAAGGGGCATTGATATTGTCTTTTTATTACACTGGGACCTCCACGTTTCTTCCAAGGGGCATTAAAACCGTCTTGTTAAGCTACTGTAACCTTCACATCTCTTCCAAGGGGCATTAAAACCGTCTTGTTAGACCTCTCTGAACTTCTAGTCACTTCCAAGGGGCATTAAAACCGTCTTGTTATGCTACTGTGACCTCCATGTCTCTTCCAAGGTGCATTAAAACCGTCTTGTTAAACCACTCTGAACTCCACGTCTCATCCAAGGGGCATTAAAATCGTCTTGTTAAGCTACTGTGACCTCCACGTCTCTTCCAAGGGTCATTGATATTGTCATTTTTTTCCACTGTAACCTCCACCACTCTTTCAAGGGGCATTGATATTGTCTTTTTATTCCAATGGGACCTCCACCACTCTTAAAAGGGGCATTGATATTGTCTTTTTATTCCACTTGGATCTCCACCACTCTTCCAAGGGGCATTGATATTGTCTTTTGATTCCACTGGGACCTCCACGTCTTTTCCAAGGGGCATTAAAATCGTCTTGTTAAACCACTCTGAATTCCACGTCTCTTCCAAGCGGCATTAAAACCGTCTTGTTATGCTACTGTGACCTCCATGTCTCTTCCAAGGGGTATTAAAACCGTCTTGTTAAACCACTCTGAACTCCACGTCTCTTCCAAGGAGCATTAAAACCGTCTTGTTATGCTACTGTGACCTCCACATCTCTTGCAAGGGGCATTAAAACTGTCTTTTTAAACCACTCTGAACTCCACGTCTCTTCCAACGGGCATTAAAACCGTCTTGTTAAGCTACTGTGACCTCCACGTCTCTTCCAAGGGGCATTAAAACCGTCTTGTTAAACCACTATGAACTCCATGTCTCTTCCAAGGAGCATAGATATTGTCTTTTTATTCCACTGCAACCTCCACCACTCTTCCAAGGGGTATTGATATTGTCTTTTTATTCGACTGGGGCCTCCACGTCTCTTCCAAGGGGCATTAAAACCGTCTTGTTAAACCACTCTGAACTCCAAGTCTCTTCAAAGGGGCATTAAAACCGTCTTGTTATGCTACTGTGACCTCAACGTCTCTTTCAAGGAGCATTAAAACCGTCTTGTTAAACCACTCTGAACTCCACGTTTCTTCCAAGGGGCATTAAAACCGTCTTGTTAAGCTACTGTGACCTCCATCTCTCTTCCAAGGGGCATTAAAACCGTCTTGTTAACCACTCTAAACTCCATGTCTCTTTCAAGGGGCATTCATATTGTCTTTTTATTCCACTGCGATCTCCACCACTCTTCCAAGGGGCATTGATATTGTCTTTATATTCCACTGTAACCTCCACCACTCTTCCAAGGGGCATTGATATTGTCTTTTTATTCCACTGGGACCTCCAACACTCTTCCAAGGGGCATTGATATTGTCTTTTTATTCCACTGGGACCTCCACATCTCCTCCAAGGGGCATTAAAACCGCCTTGTTAAACCACGCTGAACTCCACGTGTCTTCCAAGGGGCATTAAAACCACCTTGTTATGCTACTGTGACCTCCAAGTCTCTTCCAAGGGGCATTAAAACTGTCTTGTTAAACCACTCTAAACTCCACGTCTCTTCCAAGGGGCATTAAAACCGTCTTGTTAAACCACTCTGAACTCCACGTCTCCTCCAAGGGGCATTAAAATCGTCTTCTTAAGCTACTGTGACCTCCATGTCTCTTCCAAGGGTCATTGATATTGTCTTTTTTTTCCACTGTAACCTCCACCACTCTTCCAAGGGGCATTGATATTGTCTTTTTATTCCAATGGGACCTCCACCACTCTTCCAAGGGGCATTGATATTGTCTTTTTATTCCACTTGGATCTCCACCACTCTTCCAAGGGGCATTGATATTGTCTTTTGATTCCACTGGGACCACCACGTCTCTTCCAAGGGGCATTAAAACCGTCTTGTTAAACCACTCAGAATTCCACGTCTCTTCCAAGCGGCATTAAAACCGTCTTGTTATGCTACTGTGACCTCCATGTCTCTTCCAAGGAGCATTAAAACCATCTTGTTAAACCACTCTGAACTCCACGTCTCTTCCAAGGAGCATTAAAACCGTCTTGTTATGCTACTGTGACCTCCACATCTCTTCCAAGGGGCATTAAAACCGTCTTGTTAAAACACTCTGAACTCCACGTCTCTTCCAACGGGCATTAAAACCGTCTTGTTAAGCTACTGCGTCCTCAACGTCTCTTCCAAGGGGCATTAAAACCGTCTTGTTAAACCACTCTGAACTCCACGTCTCTTCCAACGGGCATAGATATTGTCTTTTTATTCCACTGCGACCTCCACCACTCTTCAAGGGGCATTGATATTGTCTTTTTATTCGACTGGGGCCTCCACGTCTCTTCCAAGGGGCATTAAAACCGTCTTGTTAAACCACTCTGAACTCCAAGTCTCTTCCAAGGGGCATTAAAATTGTCATGTTAAGCTACTGTGACCTCCACGTCTCTTCCAAAGGTCATTGATTTTGTCTTTTTATTCCACTGTAACCTCCACCACTCTTCCAAGGGGCATTAATATTGTCTTTTTTTTTTCCACTGGGACCTCCACCACTCTTCCAAGGGGCATTGATATTGACTTTTTATTCCACTAGGACCTCCACGTCTCTTCCAAGGGGCATTAAAACCGTCTAGTTAAAGCACTCTGAACTCCACGTCTCTTCCAAGGTGCATTAAAACCGTCTTGTTAAGGTACTGTGACCTCAACGTCTCTTCCAAGGGGCATTAAAACCGTCTTGTTAAACCACTCTGAACTCCACGTCTCTTCCAAGGGGCATTAAAACCATCTTGTTCAACCAGTCTGAACTCCTCATCTCTTCCAAGCGGCAATAAAATCGTCTAGTTAAGCTTCTGTGACCTCCACGTCTCTTCCAAGGGTCATTGATATTGTCTTTTTTTTCCACTGAGACCTCCACCACTCTTCGAAGGGGCATTGATATTGTCTTTTTATTCAACTGTAGCCTCCACCACTCTTCCAAGGGGCATTGATATTGTCTTTTTATTACACTGGGACCTCCACGTTTCTTCCAAGGGGCATTAAAACCGTCTTGTTAAGCTACTGTAACCTTCACATCTCTTCCAAGGGGCATTAAAACCGTCTTGTTAGACCTCTCTGAACTTCTCGTCACTTCCAAGGGGCATTAAAACCGTCTTGTTATGCTACTGTGACCTCCATGTCTCTTCCAAGGTGCATTAAAACCGTCTTGTTAAACCACTCTGAACTCCACGTCTCATCCAAGGGGCATTAAAATCGTCTTGTTAATCTACTGTGACCTCCACGTCTCTTCCAAGGGTCATTGATATTGTCATTTTTTTCCACTGTAACCTCCACCACTCTTTCAAGGGGCATTGATATTGTCTTTTTATTCCAATCGGACCTCCACCACTCTTCCAAGGGGCATTGATATTGTCTTTTTATTCCACTTGGATCTCCACCACTCTTCCAAGGGGCATTGATATTGTCTTTTGATTCCACTGGGACCTCCACGTCTTTTCCAAGGGGCATTAAAACCGTCTTGTTAAACCACTCTGAATTCCACGTCTCTTCCAAGCGGCATTAAAACCGTCTTGTTATGCTACTGTGACCTCCATGTCTCTTCCAAGGGGCATTAAAACCGTCTTGTTAAACCACTCTGAACTCCACGTCTCTTCCAAGGAGCATTAAAACCGTCTTGTTATGCTACTGTGACCTCCACATCTCTTGCAAGGGGCATTAAAACTGTCTTGTTAAACCACTCTGAACTCCACGTCTCTTCCAACGGGCATTAAAACCGTCTTGTTAAGCTACTGTGACCTCCACGTCTCTTCCAAGGGGCATTAAAACCGTCTTGTTAAACCACTATGAACTCCATGTCTCTTCCAAGGAGCATAGATATTGTCTTTTTATTCCACTGCAACATCCACCACTCTTCCAAGGGGTATTGATATTGTCTTTTTATTCGACTGGGGCCTCCACGTCTCTTCCAAGGGGCATTAAAACCGTCTTGTTAAACCACTCTGAACTCCAAGTCTCTTCAAAGGGGCATTAAAACCGTCTTGTTATGCTACTGTGACCTCAACGTCTCTTTCAAGGAGCATTAAAACCGTCTTGTTAAACCACTCTGAACTCCACGTTTCTTCCAAGGGGCATTAAAACCGTCTTGTTAAGCTACTGTGACCTCCATCTCTCTTCCAAGGGGCATTAAAACCGTCTTGTCAACCACTCTAAACTCCATGTCTCTTTCAAGGGGCATTCATATTGTCTTTTTATTCCACTGCGATCTCCACCACTCTTCCAAGGGGCATTGATATTGTCTTTATATTCCACTGTAACCTCCACCACTCTTCCAAGGGGCATTGATATTGTCTTTTTATTCCACTGGGACCTCCAACACTCTTCCAAGGGGCATTGATATTGTCTTTTTATTCCACTGGGACCTCCACATCTCCTCCAAGGGGCATTAAAACCGCCTTGTTAAACCACGCTGAACTCCACGTGTCTTCCAAGGGGCATTAAAACCACCTTGTTATGCTACTGTGACCTCCAAGTCTCTTCCAAGGGGCATTAAAACTGTCTTGTTAAACCACTCTAAACTCCACGTCTCTTCCAAGGGGCATTAAAACCGTCTTGTTAAACCACTCTGAACTCCAGGTCTCTTCCAAGGGGCATTAAAACTGTCTTGTTATGCTACTGTGACTTCCACATCTCTTCCAATTGCCATTTAAACCATCTTGTTAAACCACTCTGAACTCCAAGTCTCTTCAAATGGGCATTAAAACCATATTGTTATGCTACTGTAACCGCCACGTCTATTCCAAGGGGCATTAAAACCGTCTTGTTAAACCACTCTGAACTCCACGTCTCTTCCAAGGGGCATTAAAACCGTCTTGTTATGCTACTGTGACCTCCACGTCTCTTCCAAGGGGCAATGAAAACCGTCTTGTTAAACCACTCTGAACTCCATGTCTCTTCCAAGGGGCATTAAAACCGTCTTGTTAAACCACTCTGAACTCCACGTCTCTTCCAAGGGGCATTGATATAGTCTTTTTATTCCACTTCGTCCTCCACCACTCTTCCAAGGGGCATTGATATTGTCCTTTTATTCCACTGTAACCTCAACCACTCTTCCAAGGGGCATTGATATTGTCTTTTTATTCCACTGGGACCTCCACGTCTCTTCCAAGGGGCATTAAAACCGTCTTTTTAAACCACTCTGAACTCCACGTCTCTACCAAGGAGCATTAAAACCGTCTTGTTATGCTACTGTGACCTCCACATCTCTTGCAAGGGGCATTAAAACTGTCTTGTTAAACCACTCTGAACTCCACGTCTCTTCCAACGGGCATTAAAACCGTCTTGTTAAGCTACTGTGACCTGCACGTCTCTTCAAGGGGCATTAAAACCGTCTTGTTAAACCACTATGAACTCCATGTCTCTTCCAAGGAGCATAGATATTGTCTTTTTATTCCACTGCAACCTCCACCACTCTTCCAAGGGGTATTGATATTGTCTTTTTATTCGACTGGGGCCTCCACGTCTCTTCCAAGGGGCATTAAAACCGTCTTGTTAAACCACTCTGAACTCCAAGTCTCTTCAAAAGGGCATTAAAACCGTCTTGTTATGCTACTGTGACCTCAACGTCTCTTTCAAGGAGCATTAAAACCGTCTTGTTAAACCACTCTGAACTCCACGTCTCTTCCAAGGGGCATTAAAACCGTCTTGTTAAGCTACTGTGACCTCCATTTCTCTTCCAAGGGGCATTAAAACCGTCTTGTTAACCACTCTAAACTCCATGTCTCTTTCAAGGGGCATTCATATTGTCTTTTTATTCCACTGCGATCTCCACCACTCTTCCAAGGGGCATTGATATTGTCTTTATATTCCACTGTAACCTCCACCACTCTTCCAAGGGGCATTGATATTGTCTTTTTATTCCACTGGGACCTCCAACACTCTTCCAAGGGGCATTGATATTGTCTTTTTATTCCACTGGGACCTCCACATCTCCTCCAAGGGGCATTAAAACCGCCTTGTTAAACCACGCTGAACTCCACTTGTCTTCCAAGGGGCATTAAAACCACCTTGTTATGCTACTGTGACCTCCAAGTCTCTTCCAAGGGGCATTAAAACTGTCTTGTTAAACCACTCTAAACTCCACGTCTCTTCCAAGGGGCATTAAAACCGTCTTGTTAAACCACTCTGAACTCCACGTCTCTTCCAAGGGGCATTAAAACTGTCTTGTTATGCTACTGTGACTTCCACATCTCTTCCAAGGGCCATTAAAACCATCTTGTTAAACCACTCTGAACTCCAAGTCTCTTCAAATGGGCATTAAAACCATATTGTTATGCTACTGTAACCGACACGTTTATTCCAAGGGGCATTAAAACCGTCTTGTTAAACCACTCTGAACTCCACGTCTCTTCCAAGGGGCATTAAAACCGTCTTGTTATGCTACTGTGACCTCCACGTCTCTTCCAATGGGCATGAAAACCGTCTTGTTAAACCACTCTGAACTCCACGTCTCTTCCAAGGGGCATTAAAACCGTCTTGTTAAACCACTCTGATCTCCACGTCTCTTCCAAGGGGCATTGATATAGTCTTTTTATTCCACTGCGTCCTCCACCACTCTTCCAAGGGGCATTGATATTGTCCTTTTATTCCACTGTAACCTCAACCACTCTTCCAAGGGGCATTGATATTGTCTTTTTATTCCACTGGGACCTCCACGTCTCTTCCAAGGGGCATTAAAACCGTCTTTTTAAACCACTCTGAACTCCACGTCTCTACCAAGGGGCATTAAAACCGTCTTGTTATGCTACTGTGACCTCCACGTCTCTTCCAAGGGGCATTAAAAACGTCTTGTTAAACCACTCTGAACTCCACGTCTCTTCAACGGGCATTAAAACCGTCTTGTTAAGCTACTGTGACCTCCACGTCTCTTCCAAGGGGCATTAAAACCGTCTTGTTAAACCACTCTGAACTTCACGTCTCTTCCAAGGGGCATTGATATTGTCTTTTTAGTCCACTGCGACCTCCACCACTCTTCCAAGGGGCATTGATATTGTCTTTTTATTCCACTGGGACCTCCGCATCTTTTCCAAGGGGCATTGGAACCGTCTTGTTAAACCACTCTGAACTCCAAGTCTCTTCCAAGGGGCATTAAAATTGTCATGTTAAGCAACTGTGACCTCCACGTTTCTTCCAAAGGTCATTGATTTTGTCTTTTTATTCCACTGTAACCTCCACCACTCTTCCAAGGGGCATTAATATTGTCTGTTTTATTCCACTGGGACCTCCACCACTCTTCCAAGGGGCATTGATATTGTCTTTTTATTCCACTGGGACCTCCACGTCTCTTCCAAGGGGCATTGATATTGTCTTTTTATTCCACTGGGACCTCCACGTCTCTTCCAAGGGGCATTAAAACCGTCTTGTTAAAGCACTCTGAACTCCACGTCTCTTCCAAGGTGCATTAAAACCATCTTGTTAAGCTACTGTGACCTCCACGTCTCTTCCAAGGGGCATTAAAACCGTCTTGTTTAACCTCTCTGAACTCCACATCTCTTCCAAGGGGCATCAAAATCATCTTGGTAAGCTACTGTGATCTCCATGTCTCTTCCAAGGGGCAATGATATTGTCTTTTTATTCCACTGTGACCTCCACCACTCCTCCAAGGGGCATTGATATTGTCTTTTTATTCCACTGGGACCTCCACCACTTTTCCAAGGGGCATTGATATTGTCTTTTTCTTCCACTGGGACTTCCACGTCTCCTCCAAGGGGCATTAAAACCATCTTGTTAAACCACTCTGAACTCCACGTCTCTTCCAAGGGGCATTAAAATCATCTTGCTAAGCTACTGTGACCTCCACGTCTCTTCCAAGGGTCATTGATATTGTCCTTTTATTCCACTGTAACCTCCACCACTCTTCCAAGGGGCATTGATATTGTCTTTTTATTCCACTGGGGCCTCCACCACTCTTCCGAGGGGCATTGATATTGTCTTTTTATTCCACTGGGACCTCCACCACTCTTCCAAGGGACATTGATATTGTCTTTTTATCCCACTGGGACCTCCACGTCTCTTCCAAGGGGCATTAAAACCATTTTGTAAAACCACTTTGAACTCCACGTCTCTTCAATGGAGCATTAAAACCGTCTTGTTATGCTACTGTGACCTCCACATCTCTTCCAAGGGGCATTAAAACCGTCTTGTTAAACCACTCTGAACTCCACGTCTCTTCCAACGGGCATTAAAACCGTCTTCTTAAGCTACTGTGACCTCCACGTCTCTTCCAAGGGGCATTAAAACCGTCGTGTTAAACCACTCTGAACTCCACGTCTCTTCCAAGGGGCATAGATATTGTCTTTTTATTCCACTGCGACCTCCACTACTCTTCCAAGGGGCATTGATATTGTCTTTTTATTCGACTGGGGTCTCTACGTCTCTTCCAAGGGGCATTAAAACCGTCTTGTTATGCTACTCTGACCTCAACGTCTCTTCCAAGGGGCATTAAAACTGTCTTGTTAAACCACTCTGAACTCCTCGTCTCTTCCAAGGGGCATTAAAACCATCTTGTTCAAACACTCTGAACTCCACGTCTCTTCCAAGGGGCATTAAAATCGTCTTGTTAAGCTTCTGTGACCTCCACGTCGCTTCCAAGGGTCATTGATATTGTTTTTTTATTCAACTGTAACCTCCACCACTCTTCCAAGGGGCATTGATATTGTCTTTTTTTTCCACTGAGACCTCCACCACTCTTCCAAGGGGCATTGATATTGTCTTTTTATTCCACTGGCACCTCCACCACTCTTCCAAGGGGCATTGATATTGTCTTTTTATTCCACTGGGACCTCCACGTCTCTTCCAAGGGGCATTAAAACCGTCTTTTTAAGCTACTGTGACCTCCACGTCTCTTCCAAGGGGCATTAAAACCGTCTTGTTAGACATCTCTGAACTTCGCGTCTCTTCCAAGGGGCATTAAAACCGTCTTGTTATGCTACTGTGACCTCCACGTCTCTTTCAAGGTGCATTAAAACCGTCTTGTTAAACCACTCTGAACTCCACGTCTCTTCCAAGGGGCATTAAAATTGTCATGTTAAGCAACTGTGACCTCCACGTCTCTTCCAAAGGTCATTGATTTTGTCTTTTTATTCCACTGTAACCTCCACCACTCTTCCAAGGGGCATTAATATTGTCTTTTTTATTCCACTGGGACCTCCACCACTCTTCCAAGGGGCATTGATATTGTCTTTTTATTCCACTAGGACCTCCACGTCTCTTCCAAGGGGCATTAAAACCGTCTTGTTAAAGCACTCTGAACTCCACGTCTCTTCCAAGGTGCATTAAAACCATCTTGTTAAGCTACTGTGACCTCCACGTCTCTTCCAAGGGGCATTAAAACCGTCTTGTTTAACCTCTCTGAACTCCACATCTCTTCCAAGGGGCATCAAAATCATCTTGGTAAGCTACTGTGACCTCCATGTCTCTTCCAAGGGGCAATGATATTGTCTTTTTATTCCACTGTGACCTCCACCACTCCTCCAAGGGGCATTGATATTGTCTTTTTATTCCACTGGGACCTCCACCACTTTTCCAAGGGGCATTGATATTGTCTTTTTCTTCCACTGGGACTTCCACGTCTCCTCCAAGGGGCATTAAAACCATCTTGTTAAACCACTCTGAACTCCACGTCTCTTCCAAGGGGCATTAAAATCATCTTGCTAAGCTACTGTGACCTCCACGTCTCTTCCAAGGGTCATTGATATTGTCCTTTTATTCCACTGTAACCTCCACCACTCTTCCAAGGGGCATTGATATTGTCTTTTTATTCCACTGGGGCCTCCACCACTCTTCCGAGGGGCATTGATATTGTCTTTTTATTCCACTGGGACCTCCACCACTCTTCCAAGGGACATTGATATTGTCTTTTTATCCCACTGGGACCTCCACGTCTCTTCCAAGGGGCATTAAAACCATTTTGTAAAACCACTTTGAACTCCACGTCTCTTCAATGGAGCATTAAAACCGTCTTGTTATGCTACTGTGACCTCCACATCTCTTCCAAGGGGCATTAAAACCGTCTTGTTAAACCACTCTGAACTCCACGTCTCTTCCAACGGGCATTAAAACCGTCTTGTTAAGCTACTGTGACCTCCACGTCTCTTCCAAGGGGCATTAAAACCGTCGTGTTAAACCACTCTGAACTCCACGTCTCTTCCAAGAGGCATAGATATTGTCTTTTTATTCCACTGCGACCTCCACTACTCTTCCAAGGGGCATTGATATTGTCTTTTTATTCCACTGGGACCTCCAACACTCTTCCAAGGGGCATTGATATTGTCTTTTTATTCCACTGGGACCTCCACATCTCCTCCAAGGGGCATTAAAACCGCCTTGTTAAACCACGCTGAACTCCACGTGTCTTCCAAGGGGCATTAAAACCACCTTGTTATGCTACTGTGACCTCCAAGTCTCTTCCAAGGGGCATTAAAACTGTCTTGTTAAACCACTCTAAACTCCACGTCTCTTCCAAGGGGCATTAAAACCGTCTTGTTAAACCACTCTGAACTCCAGGTCTCTTCCAAGGGGCATTAAAACTGTCTTGTTATGCTACTGTGACTTCCACATCTCTTCCAATTGCCATTTAAACCATCTTGTTAAACCACTCTGAACTCCAAGTCTCTTCAAATGGGCATTAAAACCATATTGTTATGCTACTGTAACCGCCACGTCTATTCCAAGGGGCATTAAAACCGTCTTGTTAAACCACTCTGAACTCCACGTCTCTTCCAAGGGGCATTAAAACCGTCTTGTTATGCTACTGTGACCTCCACGTCTCTTCCAAGGGGCAATGAAAACCGTCTTGTTAAACCACTCTGAACTCCATGTCTCTTCCAAGGGGCATTAAAACCGTCTTGTTAAACCACTCTGAACTCCACGTCTCTTCCAAGGGGCATTGATATAGTCTTTTTATTCCACTTCGTCCTCCACCACTCTTCCAAGGGGCATTGATATTGTCCTTTTATTCCACTGTAACCTCAACCACTCTTCCAAGGGGCATTGATATTGTCTTTTTATTCCACTGGGACCTCCACGTCTCTTCCAAGGGGCATTAAAACCGTCTTTTTAAACCACTCTGAACTCCACGTCTCTACCAAGGAGCATTAAAACCGTCTTGTTATGCTACTGTGACCTCCACATCTCTTGCAAGGGGCATTAAAACTGTCTTGTTAAACCACTCTGAACTCCACGTCTCTTCCAACGGGCATTAAAACCGTCTTGTTAAGCTACTGTGACCTGCACGTCTCTTCAAGGGGCATTAAAACCGTCTTGTTAAACCACTATGAACTCCATGTCTCTTCCAAGGAGCATAGATATTGTCTTTTTATTCCACTGCAACCTCCACCACTCTTCCAAGGGGTATTGATATTGTCTTTTTATTCGACTGGGGCCTCCACGTCTCTTCCAAGGGGCATTAAAACCGTCTTGTTAAACCACTCTGAACTCCAAGTCTCTTCAAAAGGGCATTAAAACCGTCTTGTTATGCTACTGTGACCTCAACGTCTCTTTCAAGGAGCATTAAAACCGTCTTGTTAAACCACTCTGAACTCCACGTCTCTTCCAAGGGGCATTAAAACCGTCTTGTTAAGCTACTGTGACCTCCATTTCTCTTCCAAGGGGCATTAAAACCGTCTTGTTAACCACTCTAAACTCCATGTCTCTTTCAAGGGGCATTCATATTGTCTTTTTATTCCACTGCGATCTCCACCACTCTTCCAAGGGGCATTGATATTGTCTTTATATTCCACTGTAACCTCCACCACTCTTCCAAGGGGCATTGATATTGTCTTTTTATTCCACTGGGACCTCCAACACTCTTCCAAGGGGCATTGATATTGTCTTTTTATTCCACTGGGACCTCCACATCTCCTCCAAGGGGCATTAAAACCGCCTTGTTAAACCACGCTGAACTCCACTTGTCTTCCAAGGGGCATTAAAACCACCTTGTTATGCTACTGTGACCTCCAAGTCTCTTCCAAGGGGCATTAAAACTGTCTTGTTAAACCACTCTAAACTCCACGTCTCTTCCAAGGGGCATTAAAACCGTCTTGTTAAACCACTCTGAACTCCACGTCTCTTCCAAGGGGCATTAAAACTGTCTTGTTATGCTACTGTGACTTCCACATCTCTTCCAAGGGCCATTAAAACCATCTTGTTAAACCACTCTGAACTCCAAGTCTCTTCAAATGGGCATTAAAACCATATTGTTATGCTACTGTAACCGACACGTTTATTCCAAGGGGCATTAAAACCGTCTTGTTAAACCACTCTGAACTCCACGTCTCTTCCAAGGGGCATTAAAACCGTCTTGTTATGCTACTGTGACCTCCACGTCTCTTCCAATGGGCATGAAAACCGTCTTGTTAAACCACTCTGAACTCCACGTCTCTTCCAAGGGGCATTAAAACCGTCTTGTTAAACCACTCTGATCTCCACGTCTCTTCCAAGGGGCATTGATATAGTCTTTTTATTCCACTGCGTCCTCCACCACTCTTCCAAGGGGCATTGATATTGTCCTTTTATTCCACTGTAACCTCAACCACTCTTCCAAGGGGCATTGATATTGTCTTTTTATTCCACTGGGACCTCCACGTCTCTTCCAAGGGGCATTAAAACCGTCTTTTTAAACCACTCTGAACTCCACGTCTCTACCAAGGGGCATTAAAACCGTCTTGTTATGCTACTGTGACCTCCACGTCTCTTCCAAGGGGCATTAAAAACGTCTTGTTAAACCACTCTGAACTCCACGTCTCTTCAACGGGCATTAAAACCGTCTTGTTAAGCTACTGTGACCTCCACGTCTCTTCCAAGGGGCATTAAAACCGTCTTGTTAAACCACTCTGAACTTCACGTCTCTTCCAAGGGGCATTGATATTGTCTTTTTAGTCCACTGCGACCTCCACCACTCTTCCAAGGGGCATTGATATTGTCTTTTTATTCCACTGGGACCTCCGCATCTTTTCCAAGGGGCATTGGAACCGTCTTGTTAAACCACTCTGAACTCCAAGTCTCTTCCAAGGGGCATTAAAATTGTCATGTTAAGCAACTGTGACCTCCACGTTTCTTCCAAAGGTCATTGATTTTGTCTTTTTATTCCACTGTAACCTCCACCACTCTTCCAAGGGGCATTAATATTGTCTGTTTTATTCCACTGGGACCTCCACCACTCTTCCAAGGGGCATTGATATTGTCTTTTTATTCCACTGGGACCTCCACGTCTCTTCCAAGGGGCATTGATATTGTCTTTTTATTCCACTGGGACCTCCACGTCTCTTCCAAGGGGCATTAAAACCGTCTTGTTAAAGCACTCTGAACTCCACGTCTCTTCCAAGGTGCATTAAAACCATCTTGTTAAGCTACTGTGACCTCCACGTCTCTTCCAAGGGGCATTAAAACCGTCTTGTTTAACCTCTCTGAACTCCACATCTCTTCCAAGGGGCATCAAAATCATCTTGGTAAGCTACTGTGATCTCCATGTCTCTTCCAAGGGGCAATGATATTGTCTTTTTATTCCACTGTGACCTCCACCACTCCTCCAAGGGGCATTGATATTGTCTTTTTATTCCACTGGGACCTCCACCACTTTTCCAAGGGGCATTGATATTGTCTTTTTCTTCCACTGGGACTTCCACGTCTCCTCCAAGGGGCATTAAAACCATCTTGTTAAACCACTCTGAACTCCACGTCTCTTCCAAGGGGCATTAAAATCATCTTGCTAAGCTACTGTGACCTCCACGTCTCTTCCAAGGGTCATTGATATTGTCCTTTTATTCCACTGTAACCTCCACCACTCTTCCAAGGGGCATTGATATTGTCTTTTTATTCCACTGGGGCCTCCACCACTCTTCCGAGGGGCATTGATATTGTCTTTTTATTCCACTGGGACCTCCACCACTCTTCCAAGGGACATTGATATTGTCTTTTTATCCCACTGGGACCTCCACGTCTCTTCCAAGGGGCATTAAAACCATTTTGTAAAACCACTTTGAACTCCACGTCTCTTCAATGGAGCATTAAAACCGTCTTGTTATGCTACTGTGACCTCCACATCTCTTCCAAGGGGCATTAAAACCGTCTTGTTAAACCACTCTGAACTCCACGTCTCTTCCAACGGGCATTAAAACCGTCTTCTTAAGCTACTGTGACCTCCACGTCTCTTCCAAGGGGCATTAAAACCGTCGTGTTAAACCACTCTGAACTCCACGTCTCTTCCAAGGGGCATAGATATTGTCTTTTTATTCCACTGCGACCTCCACTACTCTTCCAAGGGGCATTGATATTGTCTTTTTATTCGACTGGGGTCTCTACGTCTCTTCCAAGGGGCATTAAAACCGTCTTGTTATGCTACTCTGACCTCAACGTCTCTTCCAAGGGGCATTAAAACTGTCTTGTTAAACCACTCTGAACTCCTCGTCTCTTCCAAGGGGCATTAAAACCATCTTGTTCAAACACTCTGAACTCCACGTCTCTTCCAAGGGGCATTAAAATCGTCTTGTTAAGCTTCTGTGACCTCCACGTCGCTTCCAAGGGTCATTGATATTGTTTTTTTATTCAACTGTAACCTCCACCACTCTTCCAAGGGGCATTGATATTGTCTTTTTTTTCCACTGAGACCTCCACCACTCTTCCAAGGGGCATTGATATTGTCTTTTTATTCCACTGGCACCTCCACCACTCTTCCAAGGGGCATTGATATTGTCTTTTTATTCCACTGGGACCTCCACGTCTCTTCCAAGGGGCATTAAAACCGTCTTTTTAAGCTACTGTGACCTCCACGTCTCTTCCAAGGGGCATTAAAACCGTCTTGTTAGACATCTCTGAACTTCGCGTCTCTTCCAAGGGGCATTAAAACCGTCTTGTTATGCTACTGTGACCTCCACGTCTCTTTCAAGGTGCATTAAAACCGTCTTGTTAAACCACTCTGAACTCCACGTCTCTTACAAGGGGCATTAAAATTGTCATGTTAAGCAACTGTGACCTCCACGTCTCTTCCAAAGGTCATTGATTTTGTCTTTTTATTCCACTGTAACCTCCACCACTCTTCCAAGGGGCATTAATATTGTCTTTTTTATTCCACTGGGACCTCCACCACTCTTCCAAGGGGCATTGATATTGTCTTTTTATTCCACTAGGACCTCCACGTCTCTTCCAAGGGGCATTAAAACCGTCTTGTTAAAGCACTCTGAACTCCACGTCTCTTCCAAGGTGCATTAAAACCATCTTGTTAAGCTACTGTGACCTCCACGTCTCTTCCAAGGGGCATTAAAACCGTCTTGTTTAACCTCTCTGAACTCCACATCTCTTCCAAGGGGCATCAAAATCATCTTGGTAAGCTACTGTGACCTCCATGTCTCTTCCAAGGGGCAATGATATTGTCTTTTTATTCCACTGTGACCTCCACCACTCCTCCAAGGGGCATTGATATTGTCTTTTTATTCCACTGGGACCTCCACCACTTTTCCAAGGGGCATTGATATTGTCTTTTTCTTCCACTGGGACTTCCACGTCTCCTCCAAGGGGCATTAAAACCATCTTGTTAAACCACTCTGAACTCCACGTCTCTTCCAAGGGGCATTAAAATCATCTTGCTAAGCTACTGTGACCTCCACGTCTCTTCCAAGGGTCATTGATATTGTCCTTTTATTCCACTGTAACCTCCACCACTCTTCCAAGGGGCATTGATATTGTCTTTTTATTCCACTGGGGCCTCCACCACTCTTCCGAGGGGCATTGATATTGTCTTTTTATTCCACTGGGACCTCCACCACTCTTCCAAGGGACATTGATATTGTCTTTTTATCCCACTGGGACCTCCACGTCTCTTCCAAGGGGCATTAAAACCATTTTGTAAAACCACTTTGAACTCCACGTCTCTTCAATGGAGCATTAAAACCGTCTTGTTATGCTACTGTGACCTCCACATCTCTTCCAAGGGGCATTAAAACCGTCTTGTTAAACCACTCTGAACTCCACGTCTCTTCCAACGGGCATTAAAACCGTCTTGTTAAGCTACTGTGACCTCCACGTCTCTTCCAAGGGGCATTAAAACCGTCGTGTTAAACCACTCTGAACTCCACGTCTCTTCCAAGAGGCATAGATATTGTCTTTTTATTCCACTGCGACCTCCACTACTCTTCCAAGGGGCATTGATATTGTCTTTTTATTCGACTGGGGCCTCTATGTCTCTTCCAAGGGGCATTAAAACCGTCTTGTTATGCTACTCTGACCTCAACGTCTCTTCCAAGGGACATTAAAACTGTCTTGTTAAACCACTCTGAACTCCACGTCTCTTCCAAGGGGCATTAAAACCATCTTGTTCAACCACTCTGAACTCCACGTCTCTTCCAAGGGGCATTAAAATCGTCTTGTTAAGCTTCTGTGACCTCCACGTCGCTTCCAAGGGTCATTGATATTGTTTTATTATTCAACTGTAACCTCCACCACTCTTCCAAAGGGCATTGATATTGTCTTTTTTTTCCACTGAGACCTCCACCACTCTTCCAAGGGGCATTGATATTGTCTTTCTATTCCACTGGCACCTCCACCACTCTTCCAAGGGGCATTGATATTGTCTTTTTATTCCACTGGGACCTCCACGTCTCTTCCAAGGGGCATTAAAACCGTCTTGTTAAGCTACTGTGACCTCCACGTCTCTTCCAAGGGGCATTAAAACCGTCTTGTTAGACATCTCTGAACTTCGCGTCTCTTCCAAGGGGCATTAAAACCGTCTTGTTATGCTACTGTGACCTCCACGTCTCTTCCAAGGTGCATTAAAACCGTCTTGTTAAACCACTCTGAACTCCACGTCTCTTCCAAGGGGCATTAAAATAGTCTTCTTAAGCTACTGTGACCTCCACGTCTCTTCCAATGGTCATTGATATTGTCTTTTTTTTCCACTGTAACCTCCACCACTCTTCCAAGGGGCATTGATATTGTCTTTTTATTCCAATGGGACCTCCACCCCTCTTCCAAGGGGCATTGATATTGTCTTTTTATTCCACTTGGATCTCCATCACTCTTCCAAGGGGCATTGATATTGTCTTTTAATTCCACTTGGATCTCCATCACTCTTCCAAGGGGCATTGATATTGTATTTTGATTCCACTGGGACCTCCACGTCTCTTCCAAGCGGCATTAAAACCATCTTGTTATGCTCCTGTGACCTCCATGTCTCTTCCAAGGGGCATTAAAACCGTCTTGTTAAACCACTCTGAACTCCACGTCTCTTCCAATGAGCATTAAAACTGTCTTGTTATGCTACTGTGACCTCCACATCTCTTCCAAGGGGCATTAAAACCGTCCTTTAAACCACTCTGAACTCCACGTCTCTTCCAAGGGTCATTAAAACTGTCTTGTTAAGCTTCTGTGACCTCCACGTCTCTTCCAAGGGGCATTAAAACCGTCTTCTTAAACCACTCTGAACTCCACGTCTCTTCCAAGGGGCATAGATATTGTCTTTTTATTCCACTGCGACCTCCACCACTCTTCCAAGGGGCATTGATATTGTCTTTTTATTCGACTGGGGCCTCCACGTCTCTTCCAAGGGGCATTAAAACCGTCTTGTTAAACCACTCTGAACTCCAAGTCTCTTCCAAGGGGCATAGATATTGTCTTTTTATTCCACTGCGACCTCCACCACTCTTCCAATGGGCATTGATATTGTCTTTTTATTCCACTGGGACCTCCACCACTCTTCCAAGGGGCATTGATATAGTCTTTTTATTCCACTGGGACCTCCACATCTCCTCCAAGGGGCATTAAAACCGCCTTGTTAAACCACTCTGAACTCCACGTGTCTTAAAAGGGGCATTAAAACCGTCTTGTTATGCTACTGTGACCTTGACGTCTCTTCCAAGGGGCATTAAAACAGTCTTGTTAAACCACTCTAAACTCCACGTCTCTTCCAAGGGGCATTAAAACCGTC
This sequence comes from Phyllobates terribilis, assembly GCF_046119375.1. Taxonomy (NCBI): domain Eukaryota; kingdom Metazoa; phylum Chordata; class Amphibia; order Anura; family Dendrobatidae; genus Phyllobates; species Phyllobates terribilis. Next base: position 151,694,169 of record NW_027362768.1, read on the forward strand.
TTGTTAAACCACTCTGAACTCCACGTCTCTTCCAAGGGGCATAAAAACTGTCTTGTTATGCTACTGTGTCCTCCACATCTCTTCCAAGGGGCCTTAAAACCGTCTTGTTAAACCACTCTGAACTCCACGTCTCTTCCAAGGGGCATAGATATTGTCTTTTCATTCCACTGAGACCTCCACCACTCTTCCAAGGGGCATTGATATTGTATTTTTATTCGACTGGGGCCTCCACGTCTCTTCCAAGGGGCATTAAAACCCTCTTGTTAAAGCACTCTGAACTCCAAGTCTCTTCAAAGGGGCATTAAAACCGTCTTGTTATGCTACTGTGACCTCAACGTCTCTTCCAAGGGGCATTAAAACCGTCTTGTTAAACCACTCTGAACTCCACGTCTCTTCCAAGGGGCATTAAAACCGTCTTGTTCAAACACTCTGAACTCCACGTCTCTTCCAAGGGGCATTAAAATCGTCTTGTTAAGCTTCTGTGACCTCCACGTCGCTTCCAAGGGTCATTGATATTGTTTTTTTATTCAACTGTAACCTCCACCACTCTTCCAAGGGGCATTGATATTGTCTTTTTTTTCCACTGAGACCTCCACCACTCTTCCAAGGGGCATTGATATTGTCTTTTTATTCCACTGGCACCTCCACCACTCTTCCAAGGGGCATTGATATTGTCTTTTTATTCCACTGGGACCTCCACGTCTCTTCCAAGGGGCATTAAAACCGTCTTGTTAAGCTACTGTGACCTCCACGTCTCTTCCAAGGGGCATTAAAACCATCTTGTTAGACATCTCTGAACTTCGCGTCTCTTCCAAGGGGCATTAAAACCGTCTTGTTATGCTACTGTGACCTCCACGTCTCTTTCAAGGTGCATTAAAACCGTCTTGTTAAACCACTCTGAACTCCACGTCTCTTCCAAGGGGCATTAAAATTGTCATGTTAAGCAACTGTGACCTCCACGTCTCTTCCAAAGGTCATTGATTTTGTCTTTTTATTCCACTGTAACCTCCACCACTCTTCCAAGGGGCATTAATATTGTCTTTTTTATTCCACTGGGACCTCCACCACTCTTCCAAGGGGCATTGATATTGTCTTTTTATTCCACTAGGACCTCCACGTCTCTTCCAAGGGGCATTAAAACCGTCTTGTTAAAGCACTCTGAACTCCACGTCTCTTCCAAGGTGCATTAAAACCATCTTGTTAAGCTACTGTGACCTCCATGTCTCTTCCAAGGGGCATTAAAACCGTCTTGTTTAACCTCTCTGAACTCCACATCTCTTCCAAGGGGCATCAAAATCATCTTGGTAAGCTACTGTGACCTCCATGTCTCTTCCAAGGGGCAATGATATTGTCTTTTTATTCCACTGTGACCTCCACCACTCCTCCAAGGGGCATTGATATTGTCTTTTTATTCCACTGGGACCTCCACCACTTTTCCAAGGGGCATTGATATTGTCTTTTTCTTCCACTGGGACTTCCACGTCTCCTCCAAGGGGCATTAAAACCATCTTGTTAAACCACTCTGAACTCCACGTCTCTTCCAAGGGGCATTAAAATCATCTTGCTAAGCTACTGTGACCTGCACGTCTCTTCCAAGGGTCATTGATATTGTCCTTTTATTCCACTGTAACCTCCACCACTCTTCCAAGGGGCATTGATATTGTCTTTTTATTCCACTGGGGCCTCCACCACTCTTCCGAGGGGCATTGATATTGTCTTTTTATTCCACTGGGACCTCCACCACTCTTCCAAGGGACATTGATATTGTCTTTTTATCCCACTGGGACCTCCACGTCTCTTCCAAGGGGCATTAAAACCATTTTGTAAAACCACTTTGAACTCCACGTCTCTTCAATGGAGCATTAAAACCGTCTTGTTATGCTACTGTGACCTCCACATCTCTTCCAAGGGGCATTAAAACCGTCTTGTTAAACCACTCTGAACTCCACGTCTCTTCCAACGGGCATTAAAACCGTCTTCTTAAGCTACTGTGACCTCCACGTCTCTTCCAAGGGGCATTAAAACCGTCGTGTTAAACCACTCTGAACCCCACGTCTCTTCCAAGGGGCATAGATATTGTCTTTTTATTCCACTGCGACCTCCACTACTCTTCCAAGGGGCATTGATATTGTCTTTTTATTCGACTGGGGCCTCTACGTCTCTTCCAAGGGGCATTAAAACCGTCTTGTTATGCTACTCTGACCTCAACGTCTCTTCCAAGGGGCATTAAAACCATCTTGTTCAACCACTCTGAACTCCACGTCTCTTCCAAGGGGCATTAAAATCGTCTTGTTAAGCTTCTGTGACCTCCACGTCGCTTCCAAGGGTCATTGATATTGTTTTTTTATTCAACTGTAACCTCCACCACTCTTCCAAAGGGCATTGATATTGTCTTTTTTTTCCACTGAGACCTCCACCACTCTTCCAAGGGGCATTGATATTGTCTTTTTATTCCACTGGCACCTCCACCACTCTTCCAAGGGGCATTGATATTGTCTTTTTATTCCACTGGGACCTCCACGTCTCTTCCAAGGGGCATTAAAACCGTCTTGTTAAGCCACTGTGACCTCCACGTCTCTTCGAAGGGGCATTAAAACCGTCTTGTTAGACATCTCTGAACTTCGCGTCTCTTCCAAGGGGCATTAAAACCGTCTTGTTATGCTACTGTGACCTCCACGTCTCTTCCAAGGTGCATTAAAACCGTCTTGTTAAACCACTCTGAACTCCACGTCTCTTCCAAGGGGCATTAAAATAGTCTTGTTAAGCTACTGTGACCTCCACGTCTCTTCCAATGGTCATTGATATTGTCTTTTTATTCCACTTGGATCTCCATCACTCTTCCAAGGGGCATTGATATTGTCTTTTTTTTCCACTTGGATCTCCATCACTCTTCCAAGGGGCATTGATATTGTCTTTTGATTCCACTGGGACCTCCACGTCTCTTCCAAGCGGCATTTAAACCGTCTTGTTATGCTACTGTGACCTCCATGTCTCTTCCAAGGGGCATTAAAACCGTCTTGTTAAACCACTCTGAACTCCACGTCTCTTCCAAGGAGCATTAAAACTGTCTTGTTATGCTACTGTGACCTCCACATCCCTTCCAAGGGGCATTAAAACCGTCTTATTAAACCACTCTGAACTCCACGTCTCTTCCAAGGGTCATTAAAACTGTCTTGTTAAGCTTCTGTGACCTCCACGTCTCTTCCAAGGGGCATTAAAACCGTCTTGTTAAACCACTCTGAACTCCACGTCTCTTCCAAGGGGCATAGATATTGTCTTTTTATTCCACTGCGACCTCCACCACTCTTCCAAGGGGCATTGATATTGTCTTTTTATTCGACTGGGGCCTCCATGTCTCTTCCAAGGGGCATTAAAACCGTCTTGTTAAACCACTCTGAACTCCAAGTCTCTTCCAAGGGTCATAGATATTGTCTTTTTATTCCACTGCGACCTCCACCACTCTTCCAAGGGGCATTGATATAGTCTTTTTATTCCACTGGGACCTCCACATCTCCTCCAAGGGGCATTAAAACCGCCTTGTTAAACCACTCTGAACTCCACGTGTCTTAAAAGGGGCATTAAAACCGTCTTGTTATGCTACTGTGACCTTGACGTCTCTTCCAAGGGGCATTAAAACAGTCTTGTTAAACCACTCTAAACTCCACGTCTCTTCCAAGGGGCATTAAAACCGTCTTGTTAAACCACTCTGAACTCCACGTCTCTTCCAAGGGGCATAAAAACTGTCTTGTTATGCTACTGTGTCCTCCACATCTCTTCCAAGGGGCCTTAAAACCGTCTTGTTAAACCACTCTGAACTCCACGTCTCTTCCAAGGGGCATAGATATTGTCTTTTCATTCCACTGAGACCTCCACCACTCTTCCAAGGGGCATTGATATTGTATTTTTATTCGACTGGGGCCTCCACGTCTCTTCCAAGGGGCATTAAAACCCTCTTGTTAAAGCACTCTGAACTCCAAGTCTCTTCAAAGGGGCATTAAAACCGTCTTGTTATGCTACTGTGACCTCAACGTCTCTTCCAAGGGGCATTAAAACCGTCTTGTTAAACCACTCTGAACTCCACGTCTCTTCCAAGGGGCATTAAAACCGTCTTGTTAAGCTACTATGACCACCACCTCTCTTCCAAGGGGCATTAAAACCGTCTTGTTAAACCACTCTGAACTCCACGTCTCTTCCAAGGGGCATTGATATTGTCTTTTTATTCCACTGCGATCTCCACCACTCTTCCAAGGGGCATTGATATTGTCTTTATATTCCACTGTAACCTCCACCACTCTTCCAAGGGGCATTGATATTGTCTTTTTATTCCACTGGGACCTCCACCACTCTTCCAAGGGGCATTGATATTGTCTGTTTATTCCACTGGGACCTCCACATCTCCTCCAAGGGGCATTAAAACCACCTTGTTAAACCACTCTGAACTCCACGTGTCTTCCAAGGGGCATTAAAACCGTCTTGTCATGCTACTGCGACCTTGATGTCTCTTCCAAGGGGCATTAAAACAGTCTTGTTAAACCACTCTGAACTCCACATCTCTTCCAAGGGGCATTAAAACTGTCTTGTTATGCTACTGTGACCTCCAAATCTCTTCCAAGGGGCATTAAAACCGTCTTGTTAAGCCACTCTGAACTCCAAGTCTCTTCAAAGGGGCATTAAAACCATCTTGTTATGCTACTGTGACCTCCAGGTCTCTTCCAAGGGGCATTAAAACCGTCTTGTTAAACCACTCTGAACTCCACGTCTCTTCCAAGGGGCATCAAAACCGTCTTGTTAAACCACTCTGAACTCCACGTCTCTTCCAAGTGGCAATAATATTGTCTTTTTAGTCTACTGCGACTTCCACCACTCTTCCAAGGGGCATTAATATTGTCTTTTTTATTCCACTGGGACCTCCACCACTCTTCTAAGGGGCATTGATATTGTCTTTTTATTCCACTAGGACCTCCACGTCTCTTCCAAGGGGCATTAAAACCATCTTGTTAAAGCACTCTGAACTCCACGTATCTTCCAAGGTGCATTAAAACCATCTTGTTAAGCTACTGTGACCTCCATGTCTCTTCCAAGGGGCATTAAAACCGTCTTGTTAAACCTCTCTGACCTCCACATCTCTTCCAAGGGGCATCAAAATTGTCTTGTTAAGCTGCTGTGACCTCCATGTCTCTTCCAAGGGGTATTGATATTGTCTCTTTATTCCACTGGGACCTCCACGTCTCCTCCAAGGGGCATTAAAACCATCTTGTTAAACCACTCTGAACTCCAAGTCTCTTCCAAGGGGCATTAAAATCATCTTGTTAAGCTCCTGTGACCTCCACGTCTCTTCCAAGGGTCATTGATATTGTCTTTTTATTCCACTGGGACCTCCACGTCTCTTCCAAGGGGCATTAAAACCATCTTGTTAAACCACTCTGAACTCCACTTCTCTTCCAAGGGGCATTAAAACCGTCTTGTTAAACCACTCTGAACTCCATGTCTCTTCCAAGGGGCATTGATATTGTCTTTTTATTTCACTGCGACCTCCACCACTCTTCCAAGGGGCACTGATATTGTCTTTTTATTCGACTGGGACCTCCACGTCTCTTCCAAGGGGCATTAAAACCATCTTGTTAAACCACTCTGAACTCCAAGTCTCTTCCAAGGTGCATTAAAATCGTCTTGTTAAGCTACTGTGACCTCCACGTCTCTTCCAAGGGGCATTAAAACCGTCTTGTTAAACCTCTCTGAACTCCACCACTCTTCCAAGGGGCATTAAAATTGTCTTGTTAAGCTACTGTGACCTCCACGTCTCTTCCAAGGGTCATTGATATTGTCTTTTTATTCCACTGTGACCTCCACCACTCTTCCAAGGGGCTTTAATATTGTCTTTTTTATTCCACTGGGACCTCCACCACTCTTCCAAGGGGCATTGATATTGTCTTTTTATTCCACTAGGACCTCCACGTCTCTTCCAAGGGGCATTAAAACCATCTTGTTAAAGCACTCTGAACTCCACGTCTCTTCCAAGGTGCATTAAATCCGTCTTGTTAAGCTACTGTGACCTCCACGTCTCTTCCAAGGGGCATTAAAACCGTATTGTTAAACCTCTCTGAACTCCACATCTCTTCCAAGGGGCATCAAAATTGTCTTGTTAAGCTACTGTGACCTCCATATCTCTTCCAAGGGGCATTGATATTGTCTTCTTATTCCACTGGGACCTCAACCACTCTTCCAAGGGGCATTGATATTGTCTTTTTATTCCACTGGGACCTCCACCACTCTTCCAAGGGGCATTGATATTGTCTTTTTATTCCACTGGGACCTCCCTGTCTCTTCCAAGGGGCATTAAAACCATCTTGTTAACCACTCTGAACTCCACGTCTCTTCACAGGGGCATTAAAACCGTCTTGTTAAGCTACTGTGACCTCCACGTCTCTTCCAAGGGGCATTAAAACCGTCTTGTTAAACCACTCTGAACTCCACTTCTCTTCCAAGGGCCATTAAAATTGTCTTCTTAAGCTACTGTGACCTCCACGTCTCTTCCAAGGGGCATTGATATTGTCTTTTTATTCCACTGCGACCTCTACCACTCTTCCAAGGGGCATTGATATTGTCTTTTTATTCCACTGGGACGTCCACCACTCTTCCAAGGGACATTGATATTGTCTTTTTATTCCACTGGGTTGTCCACCACTCTTCCAAGGGACATTGATATTGTCTTTTTATTCCTCTGGGATCTCCATGTCTCTTCCAAGGGGCATTGATATTGTCTTTTTATTCCACTGGGACCTCCACGTCTCTTCCAAGGGGCATTAAAACCATCTTGTTAAGCTAATGTGACCTCCATGTCTCTTCCAAGGAGCATTAAATCCTTCTTGTTAAGCTACTGTGACCTTCACGTCTCTTCCAAGGGGCATTGATATTGTCTTTTTCTTCCATTGGGACCTCCACCACTCTTCCAAGGGGCATTAAAACCGTCTTGTTAAACCACTCTGAACTCAACAGCTCTTCCAAGGGGCATTGAAATGTTGTTTTTAATTACCTCTAACCTCCACGACTCTTCCAACGGGCATTGCATTTCCTCCTAATTTTAGTCAGCTTTTGCTTTTCAATTCCTAGGCAAACACTAAGGTAGCCCCACTCCCCAATAATGGGTAGAAGGTTTTTAGTACGCTGTAATCCACGTCTGTTTCAAGAGGCATTACAGTTCCTCATAATTTTTGGAAAGCCTTCCATTCACTGCTTAGGCCAACAGTGTAAAGGAGACCCAGTTGCTATAAATGGAAAAAATGGTTTATTTAAGGCCCTCTGACCTCCATGTCACTTCCAAGGGACATTGGAGTGCCTCGAAATTTTTGGTAGGCATTGCACTCACTGTGTGCCCTATAACTGTGTAGCCGAACTGCTCCTTTTGGTACAGAAACATATCCTACAAGACATGTGTGGTTGACTGGCCTGATATTGATGTGAATGGTCCCTGTTCCTCCTGCTTTTTCTCCTTTGCCACCACCTCATCCATCATTCATCACCTGAAGCTTTGTTTTAACGGGAGTCATAGAACTGGGATAGTAGCAGGAAAGCATCCAGCAATCCTCGGAGGAGGTAGGATATGTGCCAAAACGCTGACCACCTCAGGCCTAGCCGCTACTACATACTTGCTCTTGTATTCCAAGGAACAGAAAGCTAGGGAGATGGATGGCCTCTTGAATAATTTACTCATTGTGTAGGAGGCCGACCACTGCTGCTGTCTACCTTCTGAACTTTGTGTTGAAGCCTGATTGACCCAGGACCCGCAATCCTCTATGTCTGGAGGACGTGTAGCATCCCAGTGTCCAACTGTGCCCCGGCTTCCATAATATTAACCCAGTGTGAAGGCGTCAGTGAGATGGACCATCCCTGGCCACATTCACTTTTCCACGTGTTTGTAGTTAGGCTGTCCTGCCCACTAAATGCACTGGGGAGGGCACAGGTAATGTTTTGGTATGCGCGCTTGTGTATAAGGCGCACCGGGACAAATAGGGGCGGCTGGGGACCGTTTATGGACACCCGGCCGCCCTCAGGCGGCTGGGGACCGTGTGTGGGCACCCGGCCGCGGGGCGGCTGGGGACCGTGTGTTGGCACCCGGCCGCGGGACGGATTCCGCCTCCACATGCCTAAAAGGCCCAAATTTCAAGTGCAAGCAAGCAAGCAGTATGGTATTGCAGTCTGGGGGTGGGTGAGTGTCAGACTGCATACTTGCGCTTGTATTGCAAGTAATGGGGGAGGTACAATTGAACACTGCCCTGGGACAAGGACATGCATGGGGATAGTTGCAAGTCTGCATCTTCTGATGCGGCAAGGAGCACTTCTGATGGGCACACTTTTAGGCAGTGACCTGGGTGTCAGAGATGCTTCCAGGGGTCTTCCCCATGCTGTTCCCATGTCTTTTCAGCACTGTATGCATGTGTCACATAGCACATGGCCAAATAAGGTTGTAAAATGTTAAAATGACATTTCCCGGTGAATGCATTTGTCACGGTTGGAAGCAATACAAAAGTGCAAAAACGCATGAAAAAATGCTACTTGTGAACATAGCCCAAGGTGTGGAGGAGTATTTTTGTTTTTGGTTATTTATTTTACCTTATACACAAGTCTTTACCCTGGAAAGGAAGTTCCTTAACATATTTCACAGGAAAACAGTTTCAGTTTCATTTTTGAACGTTTTATTGTGAGCCCGTAAAAGTGGCTTAATACCTCTGACCAGGTTGTTGACAGCAGTGACCTGGGGGTCAGAAATGTTTCCTGGGGCAATCCCCATGCTGTTCCCATGTCATTTGAGCACTGTCACTATAGTTTTGGGCACTTTTTAGGCTTTCTACAGACTGCCGGGGGTGCCGCCGCAAAAATGCTCGGGTCTCCCATAGACTAACATTGGGCTCATTGCTCGGGTCGAGCACCCGAGTATCAACACTAATATTTATACATACTATAAGATGGTACAAGAAGGGAAACACAAGCCCAGTGAAAAGAATAAATCAGGAAAAGTAGACTCAAAACTAGACTTTATAGGTAGGACACTGTTGAAGGCTCACCTGGTGAGGTGGATTTTTAAACTGTAGGTCAGGCTGAACAATACAGACTGAAGGTGATGGAACAGCAGGTAGGACTTGCTGGATGGCACATAGATCAGCAACGGCCAGGACAGCAGGGTATGCAGGATGGCAGACAGACAAGGAGAGCAGGAAACACCAGAAGACACAGCGTCAGGAGTGGAGACATAAATATACAGGGACTATAGATGCATAGTACATCCAGGACTTGCAGCAAACAAATGGTAAATACAAAGTTGTATGCCATCAGCTGACAGATGCTCCCTGGCAGGGATTTAGGCAACAGTGATGAGCAGGCAAACTGAAGATACACCCTGTTACAGCAGCGCTTGTAGTGTGAACAGCACCAGAGAAGAGTTTGTCATGCTTTCAGAAGATGAAGGGTTAACTGTAGGTCTGAGCCAGGAAGTAAATGCAGATAATTTAGAAACAAACAGTAGTATAATTGAAGAGATGATTTGCCAGCTTAGATAAATGGATGTTGACAAAACTTCAAAGTACACAGTAACTGATAACAAAGCTTACTATTAAGTCAGACAAATACCAGTGAATCTTAAAAGGCCCTGGGTGATGATATTACAGGATTTCACATGGGCCACTTGAGAAAAGGAGGAGGCCACAGAAGAAGGGAGCAGGGCCCGTCTATTTAGTAGAGACAGGTAAGTAACAGACACAAGTCATGCAAAATAAAGCAAGGAGCAGACCATTGAAAGGAAAGATCAAATTCCAAGCTAGTCATGTACTGACCAAGATTTCAGACAGTCTATAACATAAATAGCAATAAATAAATAAATAAGAGAATAACAGGTAGGAGACAGAACAAGTAAATTTAAGAGTCTATTAGCAGAGAACCAGGGACCATCCACTTGTGAGTTTACTTTTGCTGATGCTTTCTCTTTTCTCTGGCTTGTGTTTGCCTTTTTGTGCCATCTTTTGGTGTGCATTTATTTGATTTATTTATTTTACTTAGTTATATAGCACCATCATATTAATGGTCTGAATCTTGACCGTGTGATGCTTTTTCCCTTTTTACATTCTATTTTATGTCTGTGTTGTAGTGTTTTTATAGATGATTCAATAAAGTATTTGTCTCTTTAAAAAGGTTCGCACGTTCTCCTTAGCACCAGATAAGTGCTGATGATGATGGGTCCAAAACGCTTACTGGGAGTATTGATCAGTAGGGAGTAATGAATAGTTCCCAGTAAGGTTGAAGGATGCACCACCACATGTCACTCGATGGCTGAAGGCCACAGCGGCAATTTGTTGAAAGCCACTGGATGATGTAATTACGGTATGTGATATTAGATCTCTATGATAGAAGATCACTGCAATCTAGATGTAACACTGGACAATGAACATCAAAGGAAACATAGAGAGTGAAGGCTTCTTAATGAGAGAAGATAATCTGTTCACCATGATCTACAATTGGTAATATAGCATTTCGGACCGCGTTCCTTAACTTACATTTACATTCTCCACTTTGGTACTAATCATTTGTTTCTCTCGTTTTTCTTTTTTGGTGGAAGCACATTCCTGTTTTTCTGTTTTCATGATGTGCTGATGAAAAATTATGACTTTTACATGCTCTTGACCTCAAATGAGTGATTTATCATTCAATCAGCCGATATTTTTACACTGAGCAATGATCAAAACCGCACATGAGTATGAACAGTAGGTCAGACAATCATCGGACGTGAAGCTCTGGCACCAGTAAAGGTTAAGGACCAGGGTAAGTCTATATTTTTTCACTTTTTAAATTCTTCATAACCCTAAAAATAGGAGGAAAAATGAAAAAGAAGGGGACAGATATGTTCTTGGCGGAGACCAGCCTTTTCACAAGATGAGAATAGGGAGAACATCTCTAGCTCCTGCCCCTGGAGGATGTGGAGTTGGTACAGTGGATGATCGGGGAAGCCATCAGTCATACACCTCCTCCAACAGTGTGCTTATTCAGTACAGCGGTGGACTGTTGCCCAGTGAGGGTGGGAAGCTGACGGCCAGTGCGGAAGAATTCTCTATTTTGTGCCCTATAGCAGTGTCATGCTAGGTATGGGAAGAACCCAGCGTATGATGACGGGAAAAGGGGGGAAGCCCTGCAACTAGGGAAAGGGGGAGTGGTGACCCCCAAGTTGATCTAACAACACTCTGACTCCCTTATCGTCCCTAAATAGGTTTCGCACCTATTGCTGAGCAGGATACCTAAGCCCTGGCTGACCCTAGAGCTAGGCCCTAGGTACCCTAGGTAGGGAGGGGTGAGCACTAGTCAGTCCCACTACAACTAAATACAAACCAGAGAAACAGACAAGTGGATATGAGGCGCCCCTGCGGGTCCAGTTGCCACAGAGGTACTTCATCTCAGCCAGAGGTGTGGTACCCCACTCTCAGGTAAGGAGGGAGCACTACCTGGGACCCACACACCCACATCCAACACACACCACTTCATTAGGGAAGGGCGAGATTGCTCCTGAGGGAGAGCACAGTCCCTGGTCCCTGTCTGGAGGGTGGAACTAAGTGGAGGAGGTGGGTGGAGGAAGTAGTTTAGGGGAGCACAGGCAGAACGATAAGGAAGAGAGAAACATCTAGAAGGGTTCATTTTCCTGGCTCCAGCTAGTGCGGGATGCCACCCGTGCCCCCGAATTCACGCTGACGTGGAGGGATCAGGCCGCAGTAGGGGACCAGCCCCAGCCTAGTGGAGTACTTTAGGGCTCAGCTAGCAAACCGGAGGTTGCAGTATTTCATGTGCTGTAGCCACATTCCACACACAATCGCCGTAAAGGTGGCCATATAGGACCAAGGGGACAAACCGACAAGTCCCGCGGCCACACCGACAAGTCCCGCGGCCACTGCCTTGGGACACTGGTTGTGAGTTGCAGGGCGAGAGGGCGAGAGCCAGCGCAATGAGACGACCAGGAGAGGTACACAGAAAGGGGTCCCGTTCAAGTGCTCCTGAGATACCTGAGAGTTTGCTGGATCACTTCCCTGGAGGACACAGAACGACGTGGGCGGTTATAACCGGCTGCAGTGGTAACCTGGAACTGCCTAAGAACTGTGAGTAAAGCCAGAAGACTGCACCCTACTGTGTCCTTGATTAATTACTGCGTCACCAGCCCTGTACTACACTGTCCCTGCTGACAACATCTACCTTTTCAAATCCCCATATACTGCCCTGGAGCTTAGCTCTGCCCGTGGAGAGCTGAACCAACTCTGCTGCATCACCATCAGCCCCAGTGGATCTGCACAGCAGCGGCGGCCCCATATAGCCGCATACCACGGGTGGCGTCACGAACATTATCCCCAAAAACTTTATTCCCTTTTTCTTTAATTATTTGACCGCCTGGGGCCATGGACCGGGTCACTGCCACCGTGACTACCCCAGAAAAGGACCGGCCTGGCTACCGAGTAACCCACGGCCCCAGGGAGCGCGTCACATACACTGAGCTTTGAGAAGACACCAGAAAGATCATGACTACAATCCACAAGGAACTCCAAGGAGAATCTAGCCGATTGCTAGAATTCCAGACCTGAACAGAGGATTTTATTCTACCACCAGCGACTCTCTGGAGAAACTGAGTGTATTTAAAAATCCAGCAAGGGTGTGTGAATTAGCAGCAGAAGGTGGAGCTCACCGCTGGGTCCTAGAGAGGGAGGGATGATGAAAGGATCAAGAAAGTTTCTACAAGGCCAAGCACAGCGACCTTCTACAGCCGGATCCAGAATGACTGTCTGTCAAACCTGACACATCCGTGACAAGCAGTATTGTGCCTGTCCAGCATTACAAATGAAGGTGAGCAATACTTATTTGGACTTTGTCCTATGCGGTTGCCAATTCACACAGAGCGCCTTTCTCTCTTTTTTTAATCCTAAAAATAATCAAGCAAAATATTTAAAAAATGTGAAATTTAAGGAAAAATTTGATTCACCTTGAATTGACTCGCTGATCTCTTCCCAATATGTTTTGGACTTTTAAAGAGAATCTGTCACCAGATCAACAGTGTCCAGTTTTTGCTCATCTGTTTTGTTGAACATCCGACTGTCAGAAAGGAGAAGGTGGATAAACTTTTCATTTTGTTTTTTTCTCCACGTACGAGATGAAACTCAGAACAAACTGATCATAATAATCGTTTTGTTTTTCTTATAAGCGAGAAAAACGGACGTGTGAATAAGGCCTTGCCTAGATTGCACGTCACTTTATTATCAGAGCAGAAGACTTGGTAAGTAATTGAAAAAAAAAATTCTCTCTGCTGCTATTTTCATTTGAGCAGCCGTCAATAATGCAATAATATATTGAAGGAAACGTCTTAAAACGCTTAGGCAAAAAAATCAATAAAATAATCCTATTGCTTCGAATGTTTCTCTTTGTTTCTATTATGTTTCTAGTGCAATTGTTCAATTTTATCCAATCGCCAGGTATGAAACAGCTCTAGTATGATCAACATTTAGGGATTATGATCAGATTTGGGAACTTTGGCTAAGCCAATTGTTGCAGAAAAAGCTGCTGCGTGGCTATGATCGCAGGCGGCTGTTATGAACTTATAAAATCTTTATGCATGATGGGGGGAGAATTTCCAGCTGTGATTATGACAATAAGTAGATAACGTACGATACAAACAGCTGAAAATAAGCACAAACCAGCTGTAGGATAGCCGATATCCAGTGTCTGACTAGGGTGCCAAGGGCCCACCGGTAACCAGCTCCAGGGCCCCACTTTTCAGCTACATTCAAATGTGACATTATCCTCAATCACAAATTTATATAAACAATGAACTGGGTGGACTAGTAAATGGATAAGATATTGCATTTGTCTGTACATAGTGATTTAAGTGTATTGTGCCAAGTACTGCTCATATAAGAGGGTGGTGGGGCCCACCGGAGGATTCTCCTGTTCTCCTGTGGGCCAGTCCAAGCCTGCCAATATCTTATGATGCTCAACAGTTACAATGGAAAGAAGAATTTACTAGTTAAAACATCAGTTTATGTAGAATCCAGAACAGGAAGGTATCGTTGCTGTCAGACTCCTTCACAGTTAAAAAAGATATCTACTTTGGACAGTTTCTTTCATTAGGTCAAGTTCACACAAGTGTATAAAAATTCGGACGCATTTCATCCAAAAAAACAGGTGATTGTCATCCATATGGCATCTGTTTTTATACATCAGAGCGAGGTTATTAAAATTTACAAGACCAAATACAATTTTCTGCGTTAAAGAATTGCAATGTATCCGTAAAGAACGAATGCTTTATGGTTGACCTATACAGAGATGTGATATATTTTTTTTACTTGAATAGGTAAGTCTTATCCGACAAATAGAAGAGGCTAATGTCACGCCAGGTGAGAGTGCAACACAGAGAGTAACACCAGGTGTGAGAACAACACAGAGGGGAAAGGGGAAGGGAGCCCAGACACTAGGGAAAGGGGGGAGTGGTGACCTTCTAATCTGGACTAGCGTCACCCTGACTCCCCTAAATGTCGCTATACAGCCTCCACAGCTGTCGCCCATCACGTGCCTCGCCCTGCTGTCCCTGGCGAAAGGCTACAACTAGGGGTGGAAGGAGATGAGCACTACTCAATCTCCGCTAGCAACTAAAGACAATAGGGAAAGACAAAACAAGGGAATAACGGCTTAGCTTTAGATGAACTCCAACAGTGCACACGGCCTCAAGACTCCAGAGAGGACGTTGTACTTGTAGTGTCGGCGTCCCTGCCTCCTGCTAGGCAGGGACGCCGTTCCCCTCACCTCTCCGCTCCGTGCCCGGCATCTTCCTCCCGCTCTGCTGGCAGTGCGCGCTGCTTCCCGGCCTCTGTGCTTAGGGCGCGCACGCGCGTGCTTCCCCTCTCTTAAAGGAGCCGCGCGTGCCGTCCTAAGGAGTCCCCGGCCAATGGCCGGAGGACCTCACCATATATAAGGCACCTCCTCCAAAATGGAGGTGCCCGAGCAATGTTGTTGCAAAGCCTTTCAACTCTGCTTCAGCCCTCAGGTCCCGTTACCAGTTACCTGCCAGTCACCTGCCAAATTCCTGCTTGATACCTGCCTGATACCTGCCTGATATCTGCTTACCTGCTTGCTATCCTGTGGTCCGACAGTCTGCCTACCAGCACCTGCCAGTCTGTCTATGGATCAGTCCGCCTGGGGACCAGGAAGTACCTGCCAGATTCCTGCCTGATACCTGCCTGCCTGTCCAGAGACTCTTACTCGCTCACCTGGGAGCGTTCACCTGCTACCAGCCTGCTAGCCTACCTGGAGGCTTAGCCGTCACTTGCTGTGACCACCTGCCTGTCCAGAGACTCTTGCCCGCTCACCTGGGAGCGCTCACCAGCTACCTGCCTGCTAGCCTACCTGGAGGCTCTGCCGTCACTTGCCGTGACCACCTGCCTGTCCAGAGACTCTTGACCGCTCACCTGGGAGCGCTCACCTGCTACCTGCCTGCTAGCCTATCTAGAGACTCTTTCCCTGCTGTCACTTGCCGTGACCACCTGCCCGTCTAGAGACTGTTACCCTGCTGTCACTTGCCGTGACCATCCGCCTGTCAAGAGACTGTCCCCGTCACTTGCCGTGACCTCCTGCCATTCTACCCAGAGACTGTCCCTGTCACTTGCCGTGACTACCTGCCCGCCTTCCCTGGGAGCCACCCGCTTCCTTACAAGGACTGCCCCTTTGTATAGTTGCTCAGAGGTTCCACCTACCAGACCCATTACAGTTTGCTCGGGCCATGGAACCCGGTGGCACCCAAGCTCCCTCGCTCTCGGACCTGTGCCATGAACTGTCCCATCAGAGGTCCCAACAGGAGTCCATCCTGAGCCACCTGCGTAGTGTTAACTCCCGTCTGGACACACTGACTACATCTTCGGGACCAGCTTCCAGTCGCACGACTCCTACCCCGGCAGCGCCGCTGCCCATCAATTCCATGGCATCTCTTCCAGATCCCCGCCTCACCGCCCCGCCTCGTTTTGGCGGAGATCCCGGTCAGGCACGGGCTTCATTAACCTGTGCACTCTGCACTTCGAACTGTTGGCGCACCAGTTTTCCGCCGACCGAGCCAAAGTAGCCTTCATCATGTCCCATCTCACGGGGGAGGCGCTGGCCTGGCTAAATCCTCTATGGGAGAGAGGAGACCCCCTGGTGTCCAATCTGCAAGCCTTTCTCTCGGCTTTCCGGAAGGTCTTCGACGAACCAGGACGGAGGACCTCATCCGCCTCATCTCTGCTACCCCTCCACCAAGGAAGTCTCACCGTGGGCCAATATGCCATACGGTTCCGTACCCTTGCTTCGGAGCTTGTCTGGGATAACAACGCCCTGGTGTCCGTCTTCTGGGAGGGTCTGTCCGGCCGTATTAAAGATGAACTCGCCGGTCGGGACATTCCTACCACTCTCGACGACTTAATTACACTTGCCACCCGGATTGACATCCGGTTCCAGGAGCGGCCAAAGAGGTCACCCGTGAGAGGAGGTTTCCACGCCTTGCCCCTACCTTCCAGAGATCCGTCACTTCCTCCGTTACTCCTCCGGCGCACTCACCCGAGCCTATGCAGGTCGACCAGACCAAGATGGTGAAGACCCGTTAAGAATTACGCCGTGCCGAGGGGAGCTGCTTCTACTGTGGCAGTAAGGAGTAGAGATGAGCGTTGTTCTACTCGAACTGTTCGCCAATCTCAAATTCGAGCTGTTTTGGGCGGTGTTCGAGCCGGTCGGCGAACACGAACAATTTGAGAAAAATTCGGCTGTTCGAGGTTATGTTCGATAACTGTTCGTGCACCAAAATCATAACTGGATTTTTTCTCAGTAATGATGAAAATTAATGTTAATACGCAGTTTGAGTGTACAGCGGGGCGGGGGGAGGGGCAGGGGATGGATCTCTGCAGGAACAATGAAGATCTCCATTTTTTTTTCTCTTTCCCGCATTTGCAGTGGGGAGGTGCAATCTGTCAGCCTATCAGCAGCGCACACACGGAGCGAAGTGCTTTTTTTCACACAAGCAAGGGCATGTGTGATTGGCAGTGTATGTCACATGTCCTTGCCCTATAAGACCAAGCCATTTTCCCCGTCGCCACCATTTTCTCACTGCTGCAGCTGCGTGTTAGACGGCACCGCTGTTGCTGTGTGCGCTATACCTTGTTAATTTCAAGCCAATTTTCGCACAAATATACAGATAGCTTGGGAGTAGGGAATAGTTGTGATTGCAGTCCTTTTAAGGACTAGGTTACAGCATTTCCTACGACTTTTATCAGGCAGGTCTGTGCTCTTAAATAGATAGATTGTGGGAGTAAAGACTAATTGTAATTGGAGTCCTTTTCAGGACTAGGTTACATCAGTTCCTATCAGTTTTTGCCAGGCAGGTCTGTGCCAGTGCTGTGCAAGTTTTTTTCACAGCATTTGGCTGAATCTAGCAAAGCTAATCCTTTTTGGCCTATTGCAGAGTGTGTTAGTCAGTGGAGTAGCCTATCTGTGTTGCAAGATATACCACCTGTGTATAGAATACCAATTTTTTTACTGCACCTAGTGAAGTAAAACCTTTTGGGCATAGCATCATTCTATTAGTCCATCTATACTGACCTCCATCAGGTTGCAAACTGAATATAATTTTTTTCTGCATCTAGCTCTGAAAAAATATTTGGGCTTCTAGCAGTGTGTGGGACTTGGTCTATTAGTCCATCTATACTGACCTCCATCAGGTTGCAAATTAAAAATAATTTTTTTCTTCATTTAGCTCTGAAAAAATATTTGGGCTTCTAGTAGTGTGTGGGACTTGTTCTATTAGTCCTTCTATACTGACCTCCAGCAGGTTGCAAATTGAATATAATTTTTTTCTGCATCTAGCTCTGAAAAAATATTTGGGCTTCTAGCGGTGTGTGGGACTTGGTCTATTAGTCCATCTATACTGACCTCCATCAGGTTGCAAATTAAAAATATTTTTTTTCTGCATCTAGCTCTGAAAAAATATTTGGGCTTCTAGCAGTGTGTGGGACTTGGTCTATTAGTCCATCTATACTGACCTCCATCAGGTTGCAAATTAAAAATAATTTTTTTCTTCATTTATCTCTGAAAAAATATTTGGGCTTCTAGCAGCGTGTGGGACTTGTTCTATTAGTCCATCTATACTGACCTCCATCAGGTTGCAAATTAAAAATAATTTTTTTCTGCATCTAGCTCTGAAAAAATATTTGGGCTTCTAGCAGTGTGTGGGACTTGGTCTATTAGTCCATCTATACTGACCTCCATCAGGTTGCAAATTAAAAATAATTTTTTTCTGCATCTAGCTCTGAAAAAATATTTGGGCTTCTAGCAGTGTGTGGGACGTTGTCTATTAGTCCATCTATACTGACCTCCATCAGGTTGCAAATTGAATAAAAAAAATTTCTGCATCTAGCTCTGAAAAAATATTTGGGCTTCTAGCAGTGTGTGGGACTTGGTCTATTAGTCCATCTATACTGACCTCCATCAGGTTGCAAATTGAATAAAAAAATTTTCTGCATCTAGCTCTGAAAAAATATTTGGGCTTCTAGCGGTGTGTGGGACTTGGTCTATTAGTCCATCTATACTGACCTCCATCAGGTTGCAAATTAAAAATAATTTTTTTCTGCATCTAGCTCTGAAAAAATATTTGGGCTTCTAGCAGTGTGTGGGACTTGGTCTATTAGTCCATCTATACTGACCTCCATCAGGTTGCAAATTAAAAATAATTTTTTTCTTCATTTAGCTCTGAAAAAATATTTGGGCTTCTAGCAGTGTGTGGGACTTGTTCTATTAGTCCTTCTATACTGACGTCCAGCAGGTTGCAAATTGAATATAATTTTTTTCTGCATCTAGCTCTGAAAAAATATTTGGGCTTCTAGCGGTGTGTGGGACTTGGTCTATTAGTCCATCTATACTGACCTCCATCAGGTTGCAAATTAAAAATAATTTTTTTCTGCATCTAGCTCTGAAAAAATATTTGGGCTTCTAGCAGTGTGTGGGACTTGGTCTATTAGTCCATCTATACTGACCTCCATCAGGTTGCAAATTAAAAATAATTTTTTTCTGCATCTAGCTCTGAAAAAATATTTGGGCTTCTAGCAGTGTGTGGGACTTGGTCTATTAGTCCATCTATACTGACCTCCATCAGGTTGCAAATTGAATAAAAAAATTTTCTGCATCTAGCTTTGAAAAAATATTTGGGCTTCTAGCGGTGTGTGGGACTTGGTCTATTAGTCCATCTATACTGACCTCCATCAGGTTGCAAATTAAAAATAATTTTTTTCTGCATCTAACCCAGCCAATAGTTTTGGCCTAATACCACAGTTTGGCCACTCAGCTCTGCTCGGTTACCATCCATTGTTTTTTTGTGCAAACAACTCCAGAGTTGTGAATTAGTTAACCACCAAAATGAGTGGAAAAAGGCCTGCTGCTGGTGGAAAGGGGAATAGGCGTGTTGGGAAGGGGAAAAAAGGTTGTGTCCGTGGGGTAGGTGCAGAAGAAAGACCATCTTCCAGCCAAACTAAAATGTCTACTTCTTTTAGCGGACAATGTGATAAGATCCCTTTCTTACGGCCACGCCAATCGCTACAAATTCCAGATGAGGCACAAAAACAGCAGGTGCTTCAACGGATATCAAGTGCTCCTTTAAGTGGGCTCTCCTCCACATCAACTTCAACATCACAAATACTCCAGTCCTCAAAGGTGTCACCCAAATCGCCCTTGCTTCCTCACAGCTCCCAAATCTCCAGCTGCCCGTCTGAGTATGAGGTAGAACAGATGGTTGAGTCTGCAGAGCTGTTTACTCATACTATAGCCTGGGAATCAGAGGTCGACTCCAGCGCTTCTGTGAATCCAGACGAGGAAATGATCTGCACTGATGCCCAGAATCTTTATGAGTCGGATCCAGGACCAGACGCAGAAGGTTCTGACCATAATGTAGACCCTCATTCCCAAACTGTAACTCCTGTTGGTGGAGACAATGAGGAAGACGATGATAAGACTCAAATACCTGATTGGAGCGACAACTTTAGTTTTTTGTCAGGGCAGGAACAGGTTGGCTCTGAGGACGACGGGTGTGATAACGCACAGGGTGATGATGATGAGGTCGGAGATCCCACTTACTGTCAACCCACAGTCAGCCAAGAGATGAGGTCAGCAGAGGAGGTGGAGGAAGATGCTAGTGACGACGAGGTCAGGTTGCGCCTTCCTGGACAGAGACGTAGTACTGGAAGCACGTCAACAACTGCATCCTCAAACACAACTCTGCCTCTCACCACAAGTCGTGGTGGCTCTTCAGGTCGCATGGGTGCTAAGCCTTGCATAGCCTGGGCATTTTTTCAGATCGATAAAGATGACCCAACTCGTGTTATCTGTAACATTTGTCAGCAAAAGCTAAGTAGAGGCCAAAAAATACATAGTTTGAGTACTTCATGCATGAACCGGCACATGGACATGAAGCATAAGTTGCAGTGGGAAGCTCAGTGTGCTACAATGCGGTCTAGCCGGCCGGGCCAACCACCGTCTGCCATATCTTGTGCATCCGCGGCCTCTTCATCCTCTGTGACTGGGGGGACAGCAGTCACACCTGTTTTGGGGCGCAGACCTGCCACCTCTTTACCCGCAACAGCCAGCGTGATTGGCAGGTCATCATTTTCTTTGGAGGTGGTAACACCAGCTGGTGTTGAGCGCTGTCCGACATCGATAGCACCACCTTTGGATCAAGGCAACCTAACATGTCCGCCTGCATCTTCCTCACAGACCGGCAGTTTGCCGGGGACACCCTTATCAACCCCGTCTAAGCACAATAGCCAGCCCTCGGTCCCTCAGATGTGGACAAGTAAAAGACCATTTCCTCCTAGCCATGAGAAAGCTAAGAGGTTGAATTTCACCATCTGCAAGCTCTTGGCTACAGAAATGCTGCCTTTCCGCCTGGTGGACACAGAGGATTTTCGAGACCTTATGTCCGTCGCAGTGCCCCAGTACCAGATGCCCAGTCGGCACTACTTCTCAAAGAAAGGTGTGCCTGCGCTCCACCAGCATGTCGCACACAACATCACCGCTTCTTTGAGAAACTCTGTGTGTGACAGGGTGCATTTCACCACAGACACTTGGACGAGTAGGCATGGACAGGGGCGTTACATGTCGCTGACTGGGCACTGGGTAACTATGGTGACAGCAGGACAAGGGGCTGCTGTCCAAGTCTTGCCGTCCCCACGAGTTGTGCGTCAATCCTCTTTATGTCATTTTTCCTCCACTGCTTCTGCCTCCTCAACCTCCTCTCGGTCTTCCACCTGCACCCAAAGCCTGTCTGGTCATGCCACAAGCTTTCTAACTGCGCAGAAGGGATCCTGCACACCTCCTTACTATGCTGGCAGTAGGGCTCAACGTCATCAGGCGGTTTTTACATTGAAATGTCTGGGAAATGTGAGTAACACAGCTGAGGAGTTGTGGTCAGCTCTGGAGAACCAATTTCATGAATGGTTGTCTCCACTGGACCTGAAACCAGGGAAGGCCGTGTGCGACAATGCTGCAAACCTGGGTGCGGCCCTTCGCCGGGGCAATGTCACACACGTGCCTTGTATGGCTCACGTGTTGAACCTGGTTGTCCAGCAATTTTTAGCCCACTATCCCAGACTAGATGGCCTTCTGCAGAGGGCACGGTCGCTGTGTGCTCACTTCCGCCGTTCGCATCCCGCAGCTCAGCGACTTACATCTCTACAGAAGTCGTTGGGCCTGCCACTTCACCGGCTAAAATGCGATGTGCCTACCCGGTGGAATTCAACTCTGCACATGTTGCAGCGACTGTGGCAGCACCGACAAGCCCTGGTGCAATACGTTCTGACGTATAGCCTGGGCCAACGAGATTCAGAGGTGGGGCAAATCACGCTGGAGGAGTGGTCTCAGATCAGGGACCTATGCACCCTTCTGCACAGTTTTGAAATGGCGACGAAGATGTTTAGTGCTGACGATGCCATTATCAGCATGACTATTCCGGTGATTTACATGCTGGAGCACATGTTAAACAGAATTCGGAGTCAGGTGGTGGCACAAGAGGAGGTGGAGGAAGTAGAGGAGGAGGAGTTGTATGCGGAAGGGCTAACATCTGCAAGGTCCAGACGGTCGGCAGCACCAAGGCGGCAGGCATGTGAGGGTGGGGGAGATGATTTTACCAGGGCGCATGGTAGCAGCCAAACTAGTGAGGAAGGTGCAGGAGCCCAGGAAGAAGTGGAGGACGAACTGATGGAAGACTCATCAGATGAGGGAGACCTTGATCACATTTCTGTTGTGCGAGGTTTGGGGGAGAGGACAGAGGAAGGAAGCATGATTGCTACCTCGCCACCAACACAACAGGGACTTGGTGCTCCTGGATGCGCAACACACATGAGTGCCTTCTTGCTGCACTACCTGCAACATGACCCTCGAATTGTGAGAATTAGAAATAATCCTGACTACTGGGTTGCCACACTGTTAGATCCCCGGTACAAAAGTAAATTTGCAGAAATTATTCCTGCCATAGAAAGGGATGCACGCATGCAGGAGTATCAGCAGAGACTGTTGCAGAATCTTACATGTGCTTTTCCACAAAATACCAGTGGTGCACGTAGTGAATCTCACAGTTCCAACTTGCCAACCGTGGGACCGTCAAGTGTTCAGCACTCAAACCGTAACAGAACCACAGTATCTGCTGGTAACATCAATTTTGCGGAATCATTTCACCACTTTTTTAGCCCATCCTTTGCAAGGCCACAGGAGACAAGAAGTCTGACACATAGTCAACGCCTAGAGACGATGGTACAGGAGTATCTCCAAGTAAACATTGAAGCCACGACTGTGTCACTGGACCCTTGCTCTTTTTGGGCTTCCAATCTGGATAAATGGCCGGAGCTAGCCACTTACGCCTTGGAGATCTTGTCATGCCCCGCAGCCAGCGTTCTGTCTGAACGTGTGTTCAGCGCTGCTGGTGGTGTGCTGACAGATAAGCGCACGCGGCTCTCCACTGATAATGTAGACAGACTCACGTTCATAAAGATGAACAAATCATGGATCCGAAACGACTTTTCTACCCCTGTGTCATCCTGGGGAGAGTAAAAGCTTGATGATTGGTTAAAATCACCCTACCAACCGTTTTAAGCTTTCAAATTACTAATCATGTTTATCTGTATCTGTAGCACCCTGAGGATTCGGCTGCTACAGGGGTATTGCACCTCAACCCAGAGGTGTGATATTCCACTCCCGGGTAAGGAAGGAGTGTGGAACTGAGCTCAGATAGACTGCATGCACTACATACATCCCATTCCAGAGGAGCAGGCCGACGGCACTCCCACTTAGAAATGTGCAGGTGCGACCGAGCCTGTTCCTGGCTGGAGTGGGAGGGGGGAGGAACATCCCATGTAGTGTAGGGGCAGATAGGGGGAGCAGTCTGGGTAGTGTTAGGAGCTCATTGGGTGCTGGTCACCTGAGCTCACACATAGAGGGTGTATATAAGGTGGGCACCATCAAAGATCAGGGTCAGACGCAGAGAGGAAGTCAGATGCAGAGGACAAGCCTGCAGCAAGAGAGAGAAAGAAACAACAGCCCTGGAGAGAGAGTGGAGTGCAGAAAGACCCAGAGGGGGACAAAGAAGGGACCCAAGAACCCAAATAAGAACACCGGGTGAGGAGTCAGCAGAAGGGTACCGGAACCCAAGCTGGTGGGGGCAAAGACATTCCCCAGCCAGAGACCGGAGACCGTGGGCAGTGTCTGTCACGGTCACCCACTACATTCACCCTGAAGGCACACCACATGGAGGGTCAGGGAACCTGAGGCCAAAGGTTGCCCAACAGAAGGCCCGAGGGAGCTGGATTTAGGTGAATCACTGGTGGGGACGGCTGAAGTAAGGACAGAGGGAGAGCTCAGGGCCACGCTCCGGACTTGTTTGGGGGTTGGCTGGATCCAGGACCTGGTGGACGCAGCACGGCTCGGGAGGTCACTTGGAGCTAGAGTGACCAGGAACATCTGCAGTAAGTAAAGACCCTTAACTGCACAACCCGAGTCTGTCTTCATTGCCGGCTGCACCGCACCACTACAACCCCCATCCTCTGCGCCTGTCCCCTCTGAGGCTATACCCCTCCCGTTGGGGGTTATCCCACCAAGCTGCGCACCCACCATCAGCCTCAGCGGACCCTGCAGCAGCGGCGGCCACAGTGACCGCATCACAACGGGTGGCGTAGTCGACACAACGAACTTTAATAACATCAGTAAAGACTGCCACATAACACTGAGCTTGACGCCCTGGGCACGGGACCGGGTCACAGCCGCTCGGAGACTACAACCCCCCATCTGATCCGGTGCCGGGTATTCCCCTCAAAAAGGAATATGTCCCAGGGGGCGCGTCAACTTTGGCGTAGTCGGCAGGATTACGTGCCCGCAACACCCGGGTACTGCGTGCCTGAAGAAAAGTGCAAGTTTACCTCAGAAAGAAGACTCCTGCCGGTTCCGGAGGGTCCACGCCATCGGACTCCATCACCAGTCGTTTCCCGCCGATTGTCCGCCATTTCCAACTTGTTCCCGCCATCTGCAGAGTTTCCCGCCACTGGGCGACGCTTCCCGCCAAAACCGCAGATTTCCCGCCTTGGAAGAGCAGCGGACGCCATTATGGGCGTGCCAAAGAAGGGCAAGAGGCCACCTCCCATCGTGGGCCAGGACAGAAAATGGCGCCAAAAGTGGAAACCGCCCCCACCAACAGAGACTGTGATGCTAGAGGTGTCTGTCAGCGTGAAAGAACTCCCCCTGGAGCTGACAGTCACCGAGTTGCCCCGGGACCGCCCTCTAAGTGGGAGGAGACGGAAGAGAAGAGAAAAGATGGGTGTCGCTTGGAGCAGTCTAGAACGAGCGCACCCGGAGGCAAGGTGTCTAGAGCAAGAGCACCCGGAGTCGAGAAGAGAAAGAGTAGACCCGGGAATGGAGCGGCAGCAGAGCAGCACCGGCCCGCTGGCCAGGAGCCTGCAGAAGGAAGAAGGAGGAGAGCAGAGCAGCACCGGCCCGATGGCCAGGAGCCTGCCGGAAGCACAGCAGAGCAGCACCGACCCGATGGTCAGGAGCCTGCTGGAGTCAACAACCCCGCTAGGCTTAGCGGAGATCCTGGCGCAGCTTCCCCGAGATCGGGAGTGCGCGCGGAGTGCCCTGGAGGGCCTCGCGGGAAGGATGGCCCGAGTGCAGAGGGAGATCCTGGCGGAGTGGGGCCGGGAGATGGCCCAGCAAGCTGGAACCCGTCCACGGAACCCGCTCCCATGGAAGAAGACATCGACTGCCTCTGCGGATGACGCGGGAGGACCCAAGGCCGGAGACGGCGCAGAAGAGGGAGCGAGACGCATGGCAGCAGGTAAGGGGGACGCCTATACCCCATACCGGAAGACCGCTTACCTGCCCCAGCTCCCCGTCGCAGAGCCCGAAGGTCCCCCGGCCGTACCCGAGACCGCCATGACACCGCCACCGACTAGGCCCCGACCGGAAGCCGCCGTCGCGACCCCGGTGACGTCACGCGTCGTGACCCGGAGCGTGGCGAAGGAGGAGGAGCCTCCGGCCTGGTCGCAGGGCCTAGCGTTTCCGGGCGCCGCATCCCCAGCAGAGCCATCTACCTCCGCGGAGCCTCCGGCCTGGTCGCAAGGCCAGGTAGCCCAGGGCGCCGCCGTGTTAACAGTTCCATTTACCTTCCAGATGCCCCCGGCCTGGCCGCAAGGCCTGGGCAACCTGGGCGCCCCCACCATCGCACCCGCAACACCAAGGGTGCCAAATCTGGGAGAGGACCCCTTCAGCCAGCTAGTGTGGCCGGACGGGCGGCCTTTCATCTGGCCCAAAGAATTCTTGGAACTGGAGCGACAAAAGAAGTTAGGTCCCCTGTGTGAGCCCCTGATCCCGGCTCCAAAGCCCGTGACTCGGGTCTCGCCTCCACTAGAAGAAGCCCAATTCGTGTGGGACCCCACGGGAGAAGATTTGATGGGGTTCACCGGAGAGACTCGGGCAGCTGCAGCAGAGCGTACCGAGTGTTGCCGTCAACAGCTGGCAGAGTTCAAGAGAGAGCGGGAGGAGAGGCGGGCCAGAGAGCAATGGGCCCAGACCCGCAGCGCGGAGCAAAAGAGTCGGACCAGAAGGAACCCCCGTGCAGCAGATCGTCCCCGTACCATCGGGACGGTAATAAAGTTTAATGCGCAGCATGGGTGGGGCTTCATAAGGGACCGGAGCACCATGGGTGATGTCTTCGTTACCCGACGGGACGTCGAGTCCCACCTGCCAGAGGGTCACAAAGGCCGTGACCTTTACGTCGGTGACGAGGTAACGTTCACCCGGCACAAGTGTGCCAAGGGACCTTATGCCCTCCACGTGCATCGCCTGACGGAGGAGGAGTTGCGGTGTAGGGAGGAGGAGCCAGAAGACCCGGACGGGTTCAAGGCTAGAAGGTACTATGACTGAAATAGTACAAAGGACTGTATATAGTTACCTGTCGGGGTACCCAAGTAACCGTGGCTGCTTTAAAGTTTAGTCCCCGTTGGGACCAGTGAACTGTTTACCTGTGTGACCCCTTCCATACCAGGCTGAGGACTGTGAGCAGCCATCCCTTTCCCTTTACCTGGCCGGGGACTGAGAACGGCCAAAACTCCCCTGTACATAGTTGCGCTTCCTAAGGCGCCCCCTACCGGTTTTATATGAGAAACTGCTTATAAAAAGACTGTCGCACTTTACCTGGTCACGAGTTGCACGGTGACCAGAGGAGGAAGAAAGAAAGAGACGACGAGAAAGTTTTATCTGCTAAGATATGTTATTTATATAATGTTTTTTATATGTTTTATATGTTTATAAAAATTTGTATGTTTTGGTGTTTTTGTCTTTGCAGCCCGAGGACGTGCTGTGATTTACCAGGGGGGAATGTAGCACCCTGAGGATTCGGCTGCTACAGGGGTATTGCACCTCAACCCAGAGGTGTGATATTCCACTCCCGGGTAAGGAAGGAGTGTGGAACTGAGCTCAGATAGACTGCATGCACTACATACATCCCATTCCAGAGGAGCAGGCCGACGGCACTCCCACTTAGAAATGTGCAGGTGCGACCGAGCCTGTTCCTGGCTGGAGTGGGAGGGGGGAGGAACATCCCATGTAGTGTAGGGGCAGATAGGGGGAGCAGTCTGGGTAGTGTTAGGAGCTCATTGGGTGCTGGTCACCTGAGCTCACACATAGAGGGTGTATATAAGGTGGGCACCATCAAAGATCAGGGTCAGACGCAGAGAGGAAGTCAGATGCAGAGGACAAGCCTGCAGCAAGAGAGAGAAAGAAACAACAGCCCTGGAGAGAGAGTGGAGTGCAGAAAGACCCAGAGGGGGACAAAGAAGGGACCCAAGAACCCAAATAAGAACACCGGGTGAGGAGTCAGCA
The DNA here is from genome assembly GCF_046119375.1 of Phyllobates terribilis. NCBI lineage: Eukaryota > Metazoa > Chordata > Amphibia > Anura > Dendrobatidae > Phyllobates > Phyllobates terribilis. Next base: position 151,721,604 of record NW_027362768.1, read on the forward strand.
GAAGGGTACCGGAACCCAAGCTGGTGGGGGCAAAGACATTCCCCAGCCAGAGACCGGAGACCGTGGGCAGTGTCTGTCACGGTCACCCACTACATTCACCCTGAAGGCACACCACATGGAGGGTCAGGGAACCTGAGGCCAAAGGTTGCCCAACAGAAGGCCCGAGGGAGCTGGATTTAGGTGAATCACTGGTGGGGACGGCTGAAGTAAGGACAGAGGGAGAGCTCAGGGCCACGCTCCGGACTTGTTTGGGGGTTGGCTGGATCCAGGACCTGGTGGACGCAGCACGGCTCGGGAGGTCACTTGGAGCTAGAGTGACCAGGAACATCTGCAGTAAGTAAAGACCCTTAACTGCACAACCCGAGTCTGTCTTCATTGCCGGCTGCACCGCACCACTACAACCCCCATCCTCTGCGCCTGTCCCCTCTGAGGCTATACCCCTCCCGTTGGGGGTTATCCCACCAAGCTGCGCACCCACCATCAGCCTCAGCGGACCCTGCAGCAGCGGCGGCCACAGTGACCGCATCACAACGGGTGGCGTAGTCGACACAACGAACTTTAATAACATCAGTAAAGACTGCCACATAACACTGAGCTTGACGCCCTGGGCACGGGACCGGGTCACAGCCGCTCGGAGACTACAACCCCCCATCTGATCCGGTGCCGGGTATTCCCCTCAAAAAGGAATATGTCCCAGGGGGCGCGTCATATCTTGACTGGAAAATAATTTGGGCTTTGTAGCAGTGTGCAGCACTGATCCTATTAGGCCATCTATACTAAAGCTTCACCAGATTTAAAATTAAAAATAATTTTTAGCTGCATCTAGCCCGGAAAATAATTTTGGGGCTCCGAGATGCGCAAGACACATAAGTGCCTTCTTGCTGCACTACCTGCAGCATGACCCTCATATTGTCAGAATTCGAAGTAATCATGACTACTGGGTTGCCACACTCTTAGATCCCCCAAACTTTTCGATCAACCTTTTCATTTTAATAAAGACCAAAAAAATGGTCATTTTTGAAATTATAAGCATTAGCAGGTTGTTAGAAACTGAAATCAAACAGTTTTCAACTCAAAACTTTATTCTAGGTGATGTTACATTTTCACATAGGACCCCTTGTTCGAAAGGAGCTTCTGAACTCTCTCGTCCATTGAATTTGTCAGGTTTTGGATGGTTTCTGCTTCAATTGTTTTGCATGAGGACAGAATACCCTCCCAGAGCTGTTGCTTAGATGTGAACTGCCTCCCGCCATCATAGACACTCCTTTTAATGATGCTCCAAAGGTTCTGAATGGGGTAGAGGTCACGGGAGCATGGGGGTCACACCATAAGTTTGTCCCCTTTTATGCCCATATCAGCCAGAGATGCAGATGTTTTATGTGCAGCATGAGATGGTACATTATCATGCAGAAAAATGATCTTGCTGTGAAATACACGGTTCTTCTTCTTGAACCATGGCAGGAAGTGCTGTTTGAGAAAATCCACATACATTATGGAGTTCATCTTTAGCGCCTTCAGGGATCCTAAAGGGGCCGACAATCTCTCTCCCCATGATTCCAGCCCAAAACATTACTCCACCTCCTCCTTGTTGGCGCTGTAGCCGTGTTTGCGTGGGGTGTCCATCAACCAGCCATCCTCCACTCCATTCATCTGGACCATCGAGCGCTGCACGGCACTCATCCGTGAACAAAACAGTTTTGAAATCAGTCTTCATGTAATGTTTGGCCCACTGGAGCCGTTTCTGCTTGTGTGAAGTGGATAGAGGAGGTCGACAGGATGGCATATGCACAGCTGCAAACCTCTGAAGGACCCTGCATCTTGTTGTTCGGGGGACGTTGGAGGCACAAGCAGCTTCAAAAACTTGTCTGCTGCTATGACAAGGCTTTTTTGCCGCTGCTGTTTCAACCTGACGTAATTGCCTGTAGGAAAGAGTCCTCAATTTGCCCTTATCAGCACGCACACGTGTGTACTGTGAATCAGCTACATACTTCTTGATTGCCAAGACACTTCATCCTGATCATCGCACAATGTTGATTGTAGTCATGCCTTGACCTAAACACTCCACAATTTGTTGCTTCTCAGCAGCCGACACATCCTTTTTCTTTCCCATTTTGGCAGAAAATGTAGGCTGCTTAATAATGTGAGAGAGCCTTCTTAAGTAGTCTTGCCTTTCATTGGACACACCTGCCAAACTAATTAGCACAGGTGTCTGCAATTGCTTACAGTGATATAAAGAGCCCTGACACACATCACCATCAATGAGTTTAACTGACAAACAAACAAATTCTTCCCTTATCACTCCTAAACACTTTTTGCATAATAATTTGGAACGCGGTGTACATGTGCTTTTCCACAAAACACCAGTGGTTCACGTAGTGAATCTCACAGTTCTAACTTGCCAACCGTGGTCTGTATGGAATTGTTCAATAAAGGGCCCAAAATTAAGATAACATAGATGGGAGAGGTCTCTATGAATAGGAATTCCTAAGTATTTGATACCCTGTGAGGGCCAGGCAAAGGGAAAGTTGGACTGGATGGAATCCTATATGGATTTAGGGAGGGAGACATCGAGGGCCTCAGACTTCGCTGCATTGATTTTAAAATTTTACCATGTAACAAAGTGATCTATTTCAGCCATAACAGCAGGGATGGATATATGTGATTGAGTGATATATACTAGGACATCATCAGCAAATAGAGAGCACTTGTACTCGGTGCCTCCCACCTCAATCCACCTAATATTGGGGTTATGGCGAATTGATGAGAGCAGGTGCTCCGTCACTAGGATGTATAAGAGAGGGGACAGAGGACATCCCTGCCTTGTCCCATTGGTGATTGTGAAAGGTGATGAAAATGTTCTGACGCACCCCCTGGGCCTTGGGACACCCGGAGCCGGACCCTTTTTGGTGGATGCTGGTGGTTGTAGTCTTCGTGGCGGCGATCCGGTTCCGTGGCTCAGGGCGGTCAAACCAGTGGCGGAACTATTTATGTGGTTTTGATGTTTAAATGTCCGACTACGCCACCCGTGGATTGCGGTCAGAGTGAACCGCCGCTACAGGGCAGACCGCTAAGGCTGGTGTTGTGGGTGCAGCAGAGCGTAGCATAACTCCCCACGGGAGGAGTATAGCCTCAGGGCAGTGTATGCGGAGGATGGGGGTGATGGTGCAGGGCAGCAGCAGTAACGACACGGAGTCAGTGATGCAGTTCAGGGCCTTTACTCACAGTTCTTATTATCCAGACCACGTCTGCAGGTAACGGCTGCCCACGTCGTACTGTGCTCACCAGGTGAGGGGCTCAGACAACTCCCAGATAACTTTGGAGCGCTTCACAGGACCCCCTTTGTGTGTCCTTTGTCTGGCCTTTCTTACCAACACTTCTGTCCGGCTGCCTCGGGCCTCCTCTTGGTAAACTTGGCGCCAGTTTCCCTGACCCTATGTGGTGCCTTCCTAGCGGGTGGAGCAAGGGGCTGCGCCACATAAAATGTCAGAGCCTCCGGTTTCTAGCTGAGGGTCGTTTCCTGCCTCCACTAGTTCGGGGACCGGTCTCCCCCTTTGGCCTGACCCCTCCACGCAGGTGGATTCGGGCGTGCGGTGGCGACTCGCCCGTCCGCACCCCTGGGATCCCTTCATTCCTCGTTCCTGGAGCCTTCTCCGCTCCTCTTCCTTCCTTCTCCCTCTTGCAGGCCTGGGCCTCTGTTACTAGGCCCGCCTCCGGAGCAGAGCTCATGCAGAGCCCCTGCTCCCTGCCACTTCTGCTCAGACTTCTCTGCACTGAACTAAGATGGTGCCCACCTTTTATACTCCCTTCTCAATGCACCCAGGAACTGCTTCCTCCCTGCTCCTGCACTGCAGGGTTCCCCTTCCTCAGTGTTCCCTCCCCCCACTCCAGCCAGGGACAGGGACTGTCGTGCCCATCTCAGGGGCATATTGGTCGCCCTGCCCCACGGCAATGTGGTGTAATGCATGCAGGTGTCGGGTCCTGATCCACACTCCATCCTTATCTGAGAGTGAGATATCACACCTCTGGGTGAGGTGCAATACGTCTGTAGCAACCGAGCCCTCGGTGCTACAGTTCCATTCATCTTCAGCCTAGGTGACGTATTGTGATACAGGGCCGTGATTTTGGCTATAAAAGGGTCCCCTAGACCCCTACCCCAAGCTTTTTAAGAGAATCATATATGGCGTGCCAGGAGACTCTATGGAATGCTTTCTCAGCATCCAACGAGAGTATCTACTTACAAATTTTTAACTGCATCTAGCCCAGGAAATACTTTGTGCCTAGTAGCAGTGTCTGCTAGTCAGCGGATTATCCCGGCTGTTAAGCAAGCTACACCACCTGTAGTTTGGACACTTAATTTTTTCAAAGGAAATGCTTCGGGACCACGGGATACTTAGTGAAGAGCATCAGGAGGCACCCCAAGGCATAGGGGCTGGGACTGGCACTAGGATGCCTTGCGGTGGACAGCCGAGCTCGATCCTTATAAAAGCTTTTTAACTGCAGCAGCTTTAGTGGACGCTACTGGAGCTGGAATTACGCGGCTGCTGGCATGAGACTTGCCCTCCAATAGATCCTTGTAAATTGATTTAAAGTGTATTCATTCAAATTAGAGGGACAATTTAAATTAAAAAGCTTAGAGCTGCCTCCACCACAGGGGGGCTCTCTCGACCCACCAGCGGACAGGCACCAGTATTGGGAGAGGGGGGCTGGCCGTCAGGGTTCACCGCGGCTCTGGCACAAACCCGGCGACACGGAGGTGGCACGGGCAGGAGCGGACTGGCCGTCTCGGCTTCTCACTTTTTGGATTTTAGAAGGGCATGACATGCCTATATCTGTGTCTCCCCCTCCTTTTACTCCTCCACCTCTTTTCTTTTCGCATGACTATATGTACTTGTCACTTTTCCATGTGTTAGTTGTGTCTTCTGAGCAGTTTGTCAGCTTTTGGACACCTTTGAAGGTGTTTTCTATGTGTTTCTATGTGTTTTTGTTTGCCTGCCATTGGTTTTAACGGTGTTCGAAGGTGTTCGACGAACAGTTCGACGAACAGTTCGGCGAACACACGGGTGTTCGACGAACCGAACCGAACTCGAACACTACGGGGGTGGCTCAACACTAGTAAGGAGCACCGGATCCGTTCCTGCCCGGAGAGGTCGGGAAACGCCTGTGTCTAGGATCGCTCAGAGAGGTCACCCTAGACAGAAATAAACCCTCTCCATCTCTAATGCTGTCGGTCTCTATCATCTGCGGGGAGAACCGTTATTTTGAACTGGCTCAACTTGACTCTGGAGCTGCCGGAAATCTCATTTCTCAGTCCCTGGTAGAGAAATACCGCATTCCCACCAAACCTCTGGCTGTACCCTTATCTGTCGCCGCTGTGGATGGGGGCCTCTTACCACATCCCATCCAACTCATCACCGAATCCATAACTCTGCAGGTGGGAATGCTGCACTCTGAGAGCATCTGCTTCCATGTTCTGCCTGGACTCTCTCGCGCCCTCTTGCTAGGCCTACCTTGGCTCCAGAGACACGCACCTGTGCTTGATTGGCAGACCGGAGAAGTTCTTCGCTGTGGACAGGACTGCCATAAGACTTGTTTAGTTCCCGTTCATCCTGCTCGTCCTTCTCCTACCCCAGCCAATCTACCTGGCCTACCGGCTCCCTATTGGTCTTTTGCCGACGTCTTTAATAAAAGAGAAGCAGAGACATTACCCCCTCATAGACCATACGACTGCCCAGTTGACCTGATGCCCGGCGCTACTCCTCCCCGTGGGCGTATTTACCCTTTGTCCGCTGTTGAGACCCGGTCCATGTCTGAATATATTGAGGAGAATCTGGCCCGGGGATTTATCCGGAAATCTACCTCCCTGGCGGGAGCAGGCTTCTTTTTCGTCAAAAAGAAGGACGGCTCACTCCGTTCCTGTATAGACTATAGAGGCCTTAATCAGATCACAGTGAAGAATAAATACCCCCTTCCGCTCATTCCTGAATTATTTGACCGTCTGAGGGGGGCTAGAATCTTCACCAAGCTGGACCTCCGTGGGGCGTACAATCTGGTCCGTATCCATCAGGGGGATAAATGGAAGACGGCATTCAACACCCGGGATGGCCACTATGAATATCTTCGGTCTCTGTAACGCTCCCGCCGTCTTTCAAGAGTTGGTCAATGACATCTTCCGTGACCTTCTCTACTCCTGCGTGGTGGTGTACCTGGACGACATCTTGGTCTTCTCTCCGGATCTTCTCACTCACCGGAGGAACGTTCGTCAGGTCCTGTTCAGGCTCAGGCAGAACCACCTCTACGCTAAATATGAGAAGTGCCTCTTTGAGCAGACCTCGCTTCCGTTTCTGGGCTACATAATCTCTCAGACCGGCCTACAAATGGACCCTGAGAAACTGTCTGCCATCGAGAAGTGGCCCCGACCAGAGGAGTTGAAGGCTATTCAGCGGTTCCTGGGCTTCGCCAACTACTACCGCCTCTTCATTCTGCACTTCTCTTCCCGGACTGCCCCTGTCTCGGCGATCACCCGTAAGGGCGCTAATCCCAGAGAATGGCCGCCCGAAGCAGAGGAGGCCTTCCTTTCCTTAAAACGAGCTTTTTCCTCCGCCCCTGTGCTGCATCGTCCGGACGGCAACAAACAATTCTTTCTAGAAGTCGACGCTTCCTCCTCCGGAGCCGGAGCAGTACTTACCCAAAAGTCGTCTTCCGGAAGAATGGTAACTTGCGGCTTCTTCTCCAAACTCTTCTCCTCTTCGGAGCGCAATTATTCTATAGGAGACCGAGAATTGTTGGCCATTAAGCTGGCACTGGAGGAGTGGCGTTACCTGCTCGAGGGGGCTCTTCACCCGGTAATAATTTACATGGACCACAAGAACTTGGCTTACCTCCAGAGTGCCCAGAGACTTAACCCGCGCCAAGCCCGGTGGTCCTTGTTCTTCGCCCGCTTTAATTTCATTCTTCATTTTCGCCCGGCTGACAAAAACATCAAAGCTGATGCCTTATCCCGATCCTTTTTGGTCTCTGATCTTGAGGAGGAGCCTAAACACATCATCGACCCTGCCAAAGTAATGCAGGTGGCCCCCGTGAACCTAAATCGTCTTCCACCCGGTAAGACGTTCGTAACTGTTCCTGATCGTGAGAAGGTTCTACACTGGGGACACTCGTCCAAGCTAGCTGGCCACGCTGGTCAGAAAAAGACCCTCCAGCTTATTACCCGGCATTACTGGTGGCCTACCCTGCACAAGGACGTAATAGACTTTGTTTCAGCCTGTGTGTCCTGCGCCCGCAACAAGGTTCCGAGACATCTGCCAGCGGCTGTCTCCTTCCTCTTCCTGTACCTGCTGCCCCGTGGCAGCATATAGCTATGGACTTTATTACGGACCTCCCTGTCTCTGCCGGTTGTACGGTCATATGGGTGGTCGCTGACCGCTTCTCCAAAATGGCTCACTTTATTCCCCTGCCGGGTCTCCCATCTGCATCAGAGTTAGCTAAAGACTTTATCCATCATGTCTTCCGTCTTCATGGTCTTCCTCTCCACATCGTATCCGACTGAGGGGTTCAGTTCGCCTCTCGTTTTTGGCGAGCCATGTGTAAACTGCTAGGGGTCACCTTGGACTTTTCTTCTGCTTATCACCCACAGTCCAATGGCCAAGTAGAACGGATCAACCAAATTTTAACCAGTTACCTCCGGCACTTTGTTAATGCTCACCATTCCAACTGGGTGGATCTTTTACCGTGGGCCGAATTTTCTTACAATAATCACGAGAGCGAATCTTCCTCCAAATCCCCGTTTTTTGTAGTCTTCGGTCAGCATCCTCGGATCCCGTTTCCCGTCTCCGCCTCGGTGGACAATCCGGCTGCGGAATCTCTCGTTAACGAATTTTCCTCCATTTGGGAAAGTACCAGATCCGCACTTCTTCAGTCATCCGAGCGGATGAAAAAACAGGCTGACAAGAGACGTCTGGATCCACCACAATTCCGTCCTGAAGATAAGGTCTGGCTCTCGTCCAAATATGTCCGGCTCAAGATTCCTTCCTACAAGTTAGGGCCTCGGTTCATCGGCCCACTGGAAGATATCAAACAAATCAACCCGGTGGCCTATAAATTTAAACTCCCAGCCAATTTGCGGATTCCTAACTCCTTCCATGTATCTCTACTCAAACCCGTGATACTTAACTCTTTTTCCAACTCTACAGGTACGCCTCCTGCTCCGGTTTCCGCTGAAAACGAGTTTGAGGTAGAGAACATTCTGGCCACCAAAAGGGTAAGAGGAAGGACCTTTTTTCTAGTGGATTGGAAGGGGTTTGGTCCTGAGGAGAGAACATGGGAGCCCCGGGAGAACATCCATGCCCCGCTCATCCTTGATAAATTTCTGTCTGGCCTAAAAAAGGGGGGGCCTAAAGGGGGGGGTACTGTAGCGTCGGCGTCCCTGCCTCCTGCTAGGCAGGGACCCCGTTCCCCTCACCTCTGCACTCCGTGCCCGGCATCTTCCTCCCGCTCTGCTGGCAGCGCGCGCTGCTTCCCGGCCTCTGTGCTTAGGGCACGCGCGCGCGCTTCCCCTCTCTTAAAGGAGCCGCGCGCGCCGTCCTAAGGAGTCCCCGGCCAATGGCCGGAGGACCTCACCATATATAAGGCACCTCCTCCAAAATGGAGGTGCCCGAGCAATGTTGTTGCAAAGCCTTTCAACTCTGCTTCAGCCCTCAGGTCCCGTTACCAGTTACCTGCCAGTCACCTGCCAGATTCCTGCTTGATACCTGCCTGATACCTGCCTGATATCTGCTTACCTGCTTGCTATCCTGTGGTCCGACAGTCTGCCTACCAGCACCTGCCAGTCTGTCTATGGATCAGTCCGCCTGCGGACCAGGAAGCACCTGCCAGATACCTGCCTGATACCTGTCTGCCTGTCCAGAGACTCTTACTCGCTCACCTGGGAGAGTTCACCTGCTACCTGCCTGCTAGCCTACCTGGAGGCTTAGCCGTCACTTGCTGTGACCACCTGCCTGTCCAGAGACTCTTGCCCGCTCACCTGGGAGCGCTCACCTGCTACCTGCCTGCTAGCCTACCTGGAGGCTCTGCTGTCACTTGCCGTGACCACCTGCCTGTCCAGAGACTCTTGCCCGCTCACCTGGGAGCGCTCACCTGCTACCTGCCTGCTAGCCTATCTAGAGACTCTTTCCCTGCTGTCACTTGCCGTGACCACCTGCCCGTCTAGAGACTCTTTCCCTGCTGTCACTTGCCGTGACCACCTGCCCGTCTAGAGACTCTTACCCTGCTGTCACTTGCCGTGACCATCCGCCTGTCAAGAGACTGTCCCCGTCACTTGCCGTGACCTCCTGCCCTTCTACCCAGAGACTGTCCCTGTCACTTGCCGTGACTACCTGCCCGCCTTCCCTGGGAGCCACCCGCTACCTTACAAGGACTGCCCCTTTGTATAGTTGCTCAGAGGTTCCACCTCCCAGACCCGTTACAGTACTGCTGCAGCCAAGATCCAGGAAGGAATGAGTATAACTGGCGACGCCCACCTGGGGAGACCAGGTATATATACACCCAGGTCAGAGGGAGGTAGTCGCTGGGTCCTAAAGACAGCCTCCTATCTAGGAAGCTGTCCACAATGCCAAACGTGGAGATCTCCTGCAAGCCACAGCAGGGCGACTGTCTGTCACCTCCAACACACCTGTGACAGTACCCACCCCCCACGAGTGGCCTCCGGACACTCAGGACTAGGTTTCTCAGGAAAAGAGGTGTGAAAAGAGCAAACCAATCTGGGAGCGTTCATCTCTGACGCTGAAACCCACATCCTCTCCTCTGGACCATAGCCTTTCCAGTGCACCAAGTATTGTAGAGAATGACGTTGGAGACGAGAATCTGCAATCCTCAAAATCTCGAACTCCAAGTTACCATCAACCATTACTGGGGGCGATAGTAGAGGTGAGGGCTCAAGAGGTTCTACGTACCTTTTGAGTAAGGACCTGTGGAACACATTATGGACCTTAAGGGCCTGAGGAAACGCTGCTGGGTTAATGACGGCGGTTATTTTGTAGGAACCAATAAACCTAGGTCCCAGCTTCCGAGAAGGAACTTCCAATTTTATATTCTTGGTAGACAACCACACAAAGTCATTCACATTCAGGTCCGGACCTGGCAAGCGTTTTCTGTCAGCCATACGTTTATACCTGTCACCCATGGTCTTTAAATTACACAGAACACCCTGCCATACTGAGGAGAGTGACGAAGCAAACCATTCCTCCTCAGGAACTCCTGAAGCTCCACCCCCACTGAAGGTACCAAACTGTGGATGATAACCATATGCACCGAAGAACGGTGACCTGCCAGTGGATTCTTGAAGATGATTATTGATGGCAAATTCTGTCAGCGGTAAGTAGGATGCCCAATACTCCTGATTTTCAGAGAGGAAACATCTGAGGTATGTCTCCAAGCTCTGATTGACACGCTCGGTCTGACCATTCAACTGAGGGTGGAAGGCAGAGGAAAAGGACAGCTGCACCCCCTGTCGAGAACAGAATGCCTTCCAGAACTTGGAAACAAACTGGGTTCCCCAATCAGACACCACATCGGAGGGAACCCCATGAAGCTTCACAATCTCCTTTATGAACACCCGGGCAAGTGTCTTAGCATTGGGAAGTGCAGGTAAAGCGAAGAAGTGAACCATTTTACTGAACCTATATACTACCACCAAAACCACAGTTTTGCCTGCAGAAACCGGTAGGTCAGTAATGAAATCCATGGACAAGTGTGTCCATGGCCTGCTAGGGATGGGTAGTGGAAGAAGAGTACCTGACGGACGGGTATTCAAAACCTTAGAACGCGTGCAAATACTACAAGCAGCTACGTGTTCAGTCACATCCCGATGCAACCCCGGCCACCAAAAATGACGAGAGAGGAGGTTCGCGGTTGCCTTACTACCTGGATGCCCAGCAAGCACAGAGTTATGATGTTTCTTGATTACTTTATGGCGCAGATCAGATGGAACAAATAACTTTCCTGAAGGGCAGGAGGCAGGGGCGTCCCCCTGAGCCTCCAACACCTCACCCTCTAGTTCAGGATAAAAAGCCAAAATGACTACCCCTTTCTGCAGTATCAGGGCAGGGTTCTCATCGTCACCATCACCAGGGAAACTCCGGGACAAAGCATCAGCCTTGACATTTTCCCTTGATTACTTTACGGCGCAGATCAGATGGAACAAATAACTTTCCTGAAGGGCAGGAGGCAGGGGCGTCCCCCTGAGCCTCCAACACCTCACCCTCTAGTTCAGGATAAAGAGCCAAAATGACTACCCCTTTCTGCAATATCAGGGCAGGGTTCTCAGCGTCACCACCACCAGGTTAACTCCGGGACAAAGCATCAGCCTTGACATTTTCCCTTGATTACTTTATGGCGTAGATCAGATGGAACAAATAATTTTCCTGAAGGGCAGGAGGCAGGGGTGTCCCCCTGAGCCTCCAACACCTCACCCTCTAGTTCAGGATAAAGAGCCAAAATGACTACCCCTTTCTGCAATATCAGGGCAGGGTTCTCATCGTCACCACCACCAGGGAAACTCCGGGACAAAGCATCAGCCTTGACATTTTTGACCCCTGAACGAAAAGTGACAACTGTTAGAATCTATGTTGTTATACTTTTCGGCCATCTTTTTGTGGTTTGCTGTCTTCTAGTCTTTTCCTCTGGTGCTGGGTGTCTTGGTCATGTGATCTCCTCACTCTTTATTACTCAGCACCTGTCTCCCATTCCTCGCTGGACATCAGTGTTGTTGCGCTTGTGCTCTGGCTAAGTTGCCTTGTTAGTTCTTTGTGCTTAAGACAATTTATATCCTGGGACTTCTTGTTCCACCAGTTTTGTTTCCTTTAATCTTCGTTTCTGCAACTAACTTTTCTTTTAGGAGGTCACCTGTTTTTGCTCCCAGTCCTTAGATCTTTTAGGGACACTCTTTCCCCTTCCTTCAGGTCTTTGTTTGAGTTCAGTGCAGGATCGTCGGTCGGGCTATTCACAAGGAATAGGGCACCCACCCCAGTGTAGGCTTTAAGCAGAGTCTCAGTGCAGGGACAGCTTTTCCCTCCTATTCCTTAGTTCTTAGTTGCAGAACATAACAGTATGTCCAGCCCCATTTAAAAAGAGAAAAAAAAAAGGGGGGGGGTTTCTCCTCTCCCTGGGTTTTCTGCAGTATGAGTACCATCCAGGAGCTTGCTCAATGCTTGCAAGGGTTGACTTTGGAGGTTGCCGGTCTTCAGCAGTACGTGAGAAAATACCCTGCAGAATGCTATGAAGAACCTAAGGTAGGATTACCTGAGTGTTTCTCAGGGAAACAACAGGATTTTTTTTCATTTAAAAATGCTTGTTTGTTGTATTTTCGGCTCAGACCTAGATCTGCTGGGAGTGAACTACAGCGTGTAGGGATTGTTATGTCTCTATTGCATAAAGAACCTCAAATCTGGGCATTTTCCTTGTCTCCTGATGACTATGTTTGAGGTCTGTGGAGGCACTTTTTGATGCCATAGGTTTGCTGTATGATGATCCTGATTGGGTTACATCAGCTGAGGCAGAGCTCAGTCGTCTCAAACAGGGTTCTTTTGATGCTGAGAGTTAATGCACCCTGTTCAGACAATGGTCTGCAGAGGTCAGGTGGAACGACCCTGCACTCAAGTTTCAGTTTCTGGCAGGCTTGAGTGAAAGGGTTAAATATTTGCTCATTGCATTCCCTGCATCTGATACTTTGCAAGTTGCCATGCAGTTAGCTATCCACGTGGATAGAAGGTTGAGGGCCAGACAGAATGAGGAGAGGTTTCCTATATTGCTGGATTCTGTTTCTCACGATAATCCTGCCGACACTGGGGAACCTATGCAGGTGGGGGCAATGTCATCCCGTTCCAAGGAGAGGGACAGGAGGTTCTCGGAGGGACTTTGCTTGTATTGCGGTAAGGCTGATCCTTTTTTAAAGCAATGCGAGTTTCGCTTAAGGAAAGAAAAAAAAATGGTCACTAGAAATAACACTCCCGTTCTCATTGCGCTTTTACGTTCTGCTGGGGTGTTTTTTCATGGTAATACCACCTGTCAGGGTCGTTCGATTGAGTTTCAGGTAATGGTGGATTGTGGTTCTGCACTTAATTTGATTGACCAACAATTTCTTGAAAAGTATAAGCTAGGTTCTGAACCTTTGTCGTCTCCTTTTCCTGTTGTGGCGATTGATAATACTCCCCTCTGTAATGGGTCCGGGTGGTGGAACCTCTGTGCTTCGGTGCAAGGAGGGACCAGAAGGGCGTGAATAAGTGCCTACTTGGCCTGACCAAGGTCTCACGGCGGCTCAATCGACTCCGTGAACCAGGGAGGAACCGAGCCGGGGGACCAGGTGCCACTCTGGGACCGACCTTGTGTGAGAGCAGGTGACTCCCACTGGTCAGATGGCAGGAACTGACCGGTACAACGGATGAGCACGGCAGGAAGGCTGACGGGTGGTCCGGGTAGATAAGCAGGCTGGTTCGGCAGATAGCCAGACAGGTGCTCCGGATAGGCAAGCAGGCGGGCACGGCAGGTAACTGGCAGGTGCTCCGGGTAGGCTGGCTGGCGGGCACGACAGGTAACAGGCAGGTGCTCCAGGTAGGCAGGCTGGCAGGCACAATAGGTAACAGACAGAAGCTCCCAGGTTAGCAGGCTGGTGAGCACGGCAGGTAACTGGCAGGTGCTCCAGGTAGGCAGGCTGGTGAGCACGGCAGGTAACAGGCAGGTGCTCCAGGTAGGCAGGCTGGCGGGCACAACAGGTAACAGACAGGTGTTTCCAGGTAAGCAGGCTGGTGAGCACAGCAGGTAACTGGCAGGCAGACTGGCGGGCAGGACTGACGGGCAGACTGGCAGGCAAGACTTACAGGCAGACTGGCGGGCAGAACTGACAGGCCGCGGGATCTGAGGGCTGAAGCAAGTGTTAGCACACGGAACAACAACCTTGCAAAGGCACCTTAATTTTGGAGGAGGTGCCTTATATAGGGGCAGTTCTCCGGCCATTGGCCGGGGACTCTATAGGACGGCGCACGCGACCCCTTTAAGAGGGAGGGAGTGCGCGCACGCCCTAAGCACAGAGCCCAGGAAGCTGCGCGCAGTGCGTGCCTCAGCAGCAGGGGAGCGGGAGTACGCCGGACCTGGACCACGGCGGTGAGGGGAACGGCGTCTCTGCCCGGCAGGAGGCAGAGACGCCAATGCTACACCCTGGAGCATGGGAGCATTCTTCGAAAGGTCACTGGGTTTCCGCTTACTATGAATATGGAGCATCAGGAGCAAATTGACTTATTTGTACTTGCTAAATTGCCTTCCCTGGCCATCCTGGGGTTGCCCTGGTTAAAAGTGCATAATCCTTTGCTGGACTGGTCGTCTGTTCCATAAGATCCTGGGGTCATGGGTGTTATGGTAAGTGTTGTAATGTTCACATTGCGGCTGTTGTGAAGGGGGTGTTACCTGAACCCAATCAGGATTTTTGGAGGGTTTTTTCGGAGGTGGAGTCGAAAGTTTATCACCTCATAGAGATTACGATTGCGCTATTGAGTTCGTCCCTGATGCTAAGCTCCCAAAGAGTCAGTTGTTTAATCTGACAATTCCCGAGAGGGAGGCCTTGAAAGAATACCTTCAGACTAGTTTAGCTGCAGGTCACATAAGACCCTCTAAGTCTCCTGTGGCGGTTGGGTTCTTTTTTGTCAAAAAGAAGGATGGGCGTCTTAGGCTATGTCTGGATTTTCGGGAGATTAATAAAATCACTGTGCGCAATCCTTACCTGTTACCACTTATTCCAGATTTGTTTAACCAATTGACCGGAGCTAAATGGTTTTCTAAGATTGACCTTCGTGGGGCATATAATTTGCTGCGGGTGAAGGACGGAGATGAATGGAACACAGCTTTTAACACCCCGGAAGGTCATTTTGAGTGTTTGGTGATGCCTTTTAGGCTTACTAACGCCCCTGCATTTTTTCAAAATTTCATCAATGACGTTCTGAGACCTTTGATCGGTAGGAATGTTATTGTTTATCTGGATGACATTTTGATTTATTCATCGGATCTTGAGTTTCATTGGCAGAGAGTCCGTGAAGTTCTTCAGATACTGAGAGATAACACACTCTTTGCTAAATTGGAGAAGTGTTAGTTTGCTGTCCAGAAAATTAGTTTTTTGGGTTACTTTGTCTCTTGTGATGGTTTTGAGATGGACCTGGTGCAAGCTCAGGCTGTGCTGGAGTGGCCGAGGCCTGAAGGTTTGAAGTCCGTACAGAGGTTTTTGGGGTTTGCCAATTATTACAGGAAATTCATAAAGAATTTCTCTGTCATCGCTAAACCCATTACTGATCTCACCAAGAGATGGTCCACTGAGGCTATTGAAGCTTTTGAGTATCTCAAGGAGAGGTTCAGCTCTGCTCCTGTTCTTATCCAGACCGATGAGACCAAGCCATTTTTGGTTGAGGTGGATGCCTCATCTATAGGCGTAGGGGCAGTTCTGTCCCAGGAGGGAGAGGATGAGGTGCATCCCTGTGCTTTCTTTTCAAAAAAAATTTCTGAGACAGAGCTCAACTATGATGTTGGGAATCGTGAGTTGTTGGCTATTAAACTCGCGTTCGAGCATTGGCGACATTTTTTGGAGGGGGCTCGACATCCTATACAGGTTTTCACTAATCATAAGAATTTGATTTATCTGGACGCAGCTAAACGTTTGAATGCCCGTCAGTCTAGGTGGGCACTGTTTTTTGCCCGGGTAAATTTTTCTGTAACCTTTGTCCCGGGGACAAAGAATATTAAGGCTGACGCTTTGTCTCGTAATTTCTCTCCAGCGGTGAATGCTGAGAGGGAGGAGTGTATTTTTCAGAGAGGGGTGGTGGTGACCGCATTGGATTCAGAGTTGGAGAATAGCATCCTTGGAGCTCAGAGTGCGGCACCAACTAACGTTGTTTGTTGAATTTCATGCGTCTCGGTTGGCGGGTCACCCAGGGATTTCGGAAACTAGGAAGTCTATCGGGCGGAGTTTCTGGTGGCCAGGGTGGCAAAGAGAAGTCATCAAGTGGGTGCGTCAGTGTTCTGTGTGCGCTAGGTTGAAGACCTCTCACGCTCCCGCTGCGGGGTTGCTGTGCCCCTTGGAAGTTCCTAGTTCATCATGGACGCACCTTGCCATGGATTTTATCACCGATCTGGCTGTATCGGAGGGTTTTTCTGTCATCTGGGTTGTTGTTGACCGGTTTAGTAAAATGTGTCATCTGGTTCTGTTCAACAAGTTACCTTGCGGAGTTTGCCCTTAATAATCATACTTCTTCCTCGGCTGGGTGTTTCTTTTTTTTTTTGTACTGGCAGGTATCCATCTTTTGGTCCATTTTCCAAAGTTGGGGCTTCTGTACCGGAGGAGGACAATTTTTCTGGTGATTTGGAGAGGGTTTGGACCAGTGTACGCCTGAATCTTAAAGAGGCTAACAGGAGATCAAAAAGGTATTTTGACAAAAAAAAGAAAGGGGTCCTTGTTTGCTGTTGGGGACATGGTTTGGTTGTCCTCTAGGAATCTTCGTTTGAAAATTCCTTCTAAAAAACTGGGGCCTAAATTTATGGGTCCTTTCAAAGTGGTTCAGATTGTCAACTGGGCAGCTGTGAGGTTGGGCATTCCCTCGTCCTGGAGGATTAATTCTGTGTTTCATGTGTCGTTACTTAAGAAGGCGGACACGCCTGATAAGCAGGCGAAGCCTACTGTTCCTCCTGTTGATGAGGACGGTGAATTTGAGATTTCTCGCATTTTGGCTTACAGGTGGCATAGAGGGAGATTACAGTATCTTGTGTCCTGGAGAGGTTTCGGCCCCGAGGATAATTCCTGGATGAAGGCCGAGGACGTCTCGGCCTCAAGGCTAATTAAGGCTTTTCACATGAGATTTCATGGTAAGGCTCGGCCTAGAGGATCCGGAGGATCCTCGTAAAAGGGGAGGTACTGTTAGAATCTATGTTGTTTTACTTTTCGGCCATCTTTATGTGGTTTGCTGGATTCTAGTCTTTTCCTCTGGTGGTGGGAGTCTTGGTCACGTGATCTCCTCACTCTTTATTACTCAGCACCTGTCTCCCATTCCTCGCTGGACATTAGTGTTGTTACGCTTGTGCTCTGGCTAAGTTGCCTTGTTAGTTCATTGTGCTTAGGACAATTGATATCCTGGGACTTCTTGTTCCACCAGTTTTGTTTCCTTTAATCTTTGTTTCTGCAACTAACTTTTCTTGTAGTAGGTCACCTGTTTTTGCTCCCAGTCCTTAGATCTTTTAGGGACACCCTTTCCCCTTCCTTTAGGTCTTCGTTTGAGTTCAGTGCAGGATCGTCGGTGGGGCTATTCACAAGGAATAGGGCACCCACTCCAGTGTAGGGTTTAAGCAGAGTCTCAGTGCAGGGACAGCTTTTCCCTCCTATTCCTTAGTTCTTAGTTGCACAACATAACAACAACAAAGTTGAACCTAGTAAAAAACAGGGACCATCTGGCTTGCCTAGGGTTGAGACATTTAGCTGACTGGAGATATGACAGGTTCTTATGGTCAGTAATAACAGTAATAGGATGGACAGCCCCTTCCAACCAGTGTCACGATTCCTCGAACGCCAATTTGATCGCCAAAAGTTACCCACGTCATAATTTCTCTCAGCTGAAGACAATTTTTTAGAAAAGGCAGCGCATCAACGCCATTTACCAGGGGACGAAACCCTGAGACAACACAGCCCCAACCCCGACATCCAAAGCATCGACCTCCTTAAACACAAAAAAACTGTCCCTACCTCCTGAAAACTTGTCTGGGAGGGCAACCTTGGGTTCAGGCTGTACAGGCCTACCTGCAGAAACCCTCACATTGGCAGCCTATAACCACTGATACTACTGCTGAACCTCACAACGGAGGTCATTCACCTTCAGAGACAGACAGCGGAACTGCTCTGCGAACTCAGCAACTGATCCCATACCAAAAGGGAAAAAAAACAAAAAAAAAAAACAAGATGCACGCCCAAAATCACACAGAGAAAAAAAAATTTCAGTTGTTTTTTTTTTTTAAAACGTACTCGGCCGGTTATAATGTCACGCCAGGTGAGAGTGGAACACAGAGAGTAACACCAGGTGTGAGAACAACACAGAGGGGAAAGGGGAAGGGAGCCCAGACACTAAGGAAAGGTGGGAGTGGTGACCTCCTAATCTGGACTAGCGTCACCCTGACTCCCCTAAATGTCCCTATACAGCCTCCGCTTCTGTCGTCGATCACGTGCCTTGCCCTGCTGTCCCTGGCAAAAGGCTACAATTAGGGGTGGAAGGAGATGAGCACTAGTCAATCTCCCCTAGAAACTAAAGACAATAGGGAAAGACAAAACAAGGGAATAGCTGCTTAGCTTTAGATGAACTCCAACAGTGTACACGACCTCAAGACTCCAGATAGGATGTGGTGCTGCTACCTCCAAGGTCCAGGAAGGAATGAGTATAATCGGCGATGCCCACCTGGAGAGACCAGGTGTATATACACCCAGGCCAGAGGGAGATAGTCGCTGGGTCCTAACGACAGCCTCCTATCTAGGAAGCTGTCTGCAATGCTAAACGTGGAGATCTCCTACAAGCCACAGCAGGGCGACTGTCACCTCCGACACACCCGTGACAGCTAGTTCATGCTGCCATTTTTTTTTCACTCTCAAATTCGATCCATGAATGAAAAAAGCACTCCTCTGAACAGTCATATTGAATAACATTGGTCCGAATGCTGTCAGTTTTTTTACGGACAGCACTCAGACCAAAAATACATATGAATTTAGCTTTAGAGTAGTTGGGCTTTTCTTCATAGTGACCGGTTCCCCTTACGTTCCTCCCTAGTGCCACTGACGCGCCCAGGGGATGGGGGAGATTCAGCGCCCGGGCCTAGTTAACGGTGCTGGGGGATGCCGCGGTGGCGGGCTCCCGGGCCCGTACACTGGGGTCACTCTTGAAAGAAAAGGGGGGAAAGTTTATTTGGGAAAGGGGAATGTTCATGACGCCACCTGCGGTTTCTGGTGAGGACCACCAGTGCTGCAGAAGTCCTCTGAGGCCGGTGTTCCGGCAGCTAAGATGGCGTAGCTCCCCACAGGTGGAGCTGGGCCTCAGGGCAGCGTAGGTAAAGGGAATGCAGGGATGCAGGACTGAGGAGACCCAGCCGGGTCAGAGCAAGAACAGGGACAGACACGATAGTCACTTCAGTACCTTTTACTGGTGGTATTCAAGGCACAATCCGGAGCACTGTAGGGTGAGGGGTGCATGTCAGGACTCTCCCCAGTGAGTGGGTGTAGGGCCTCCTGTTTCTAGCCTTTTCCTGGTAAGTTTATGACCCGCCTGGAGCTAGGCCTAACTAGTCTCTGTCTTGCACCGGCTGACCTTGTGGTAGGGCCTTCTGTTGGAGGTCACTCTCCCTGCTTGCAGGGCCTCTGTGACTCCTGGCTCTGGTACGTATCAGCTTCTGGTGAACCTGGGACATGTAGTTCGCCAGGGGTTCCGGTTGTTTCTGCTGGTCCTAGAGATCCTTGCAGACACGGACCCGATGTCCGGTATATGGTTATGGGGTGAGCTGGTTAAGCTCCTCTGCCTCCTATGTAGCTCGCTCACTCCACTTGCCTTCGGCCACGCTCGGGCCCTCACTAGGCTTCCCACTGGCAGTGGGCCTCGCTACTCTTCACCGCTCTTATGGCATCGGCATGCCTTGGGCTCACTAACCTGAGCTCTTCTCTAGGCTTTCTCACTAGAGGAACTTGCACTGAGAACTCTGTCCCTCTCTGGCTCTGAGCAGGGACTCTGTTCTCAAGACTGAGCTCGACTCTATATTCAGACCTGTACTTGCTGAACTCTCCAGAGGAACTGACTGCCTAGCTCCACCTTCCCTTTTTATATCCCTAACGGGCTCCCTCTCGTGGTCTGAGGTGGAAGGTGAAGGTGTGTGTTTGCTGTGAGGGCCTCTTGTGGAGGAATTCGTCCATGCACCCCTCTAGGATCTGTGGCACTAATGCTCAGCAGGGCGCCACATTCCCCCCTAGCAAGGCTCAGTACTCCTGGACTGAAGTACTTTTTATAACAACAATAACTCTTCCCTTCATGGGAGGCACTTGGCTTAAACGTTACATATAAAACATTATAAATAATAAATAGATATATACAATTCAATAAGCAACCCCAGAATCCAAGTCTCTTCCGGTGAGCTTCCCAGACAGGATGTCAATCTCACAGGGTAGAGTACTTGGTAGCTTGAGGGACCTGTCCCAAACCCTCCACGTAGGCCCTGGGGTGGCTGCAGGGCATGGAGATCCTGAGTTGGACCTCCGTTAGTGCCACACCAGACAGGTTTTTCTTCTGAGGTCACCTAAAGGGGCACTCCAGGGAGTGCAATTATTTACAAGAAGCAGTTTTTGGGCTGCACATAGTCCTCAGCCACAGAGTTCTTTATGTACCCTTACTGGTTACTAGAGGCAAAAAGGGAAGTGTCCATATCACTTAATTTGTCCATTATAAGGCAAAACACAAGTTTATAAATACATACATAAAAATACACAATATAATACCCCAGGGGCAACTATCTACACTGTCAGAGTTTCCTTCTCTATTCTCTATATCTGACAGGGTCTGACCTCGTGTGCTACGTGTCGACCTGCGTGGTACTGGGAAAAGTGAGGCACTAGTATTTTCACTACCTCCCATTCTGTCAGTACTAGGTGTGGAGGGGCTACAAGACTGCCTTGGCCTCTCTGCGGGACCGGCAAGTATACCATTAGCTGGGCCTTCCTGCTCCAACCGGGGATCCTTCTTCCGGGGACTCTTCTTGAGCAGGCTCTTCTGGGGCACCTACAGGTTCTTCTTGCTGTGGGTAGAAGGTGATTACAGGTATGATTACTGCTCCTCATAGTTGGGGCCAATCTGCCGGAAAATCTCCTAAGTCAGTGTGTATTACTGCTTCTTTAGGCTCCTCCGGTACGGTGAGAGGCACTTCCTCCTGAGGCTTTAGCAGACCTGGACACAACTTCAGATGGTCCCTGGATACTGTTGCAGTCGTTCTTCCTCCGTCTCTACTAATTAGGCAGGTCTTCCTATTATCAAACCTTGAGTTTAACACAGTGTAGGGTTCTCTCTCCCACTGGTCATCAAGTTTGTGGTTTCTCCTTTTCCTCTTTAACACTACTTCTCCTGGTGTGAAGGGTTCTGCGGGCGCACTTTTATTGTAGTGGGCTTCCTGCTTGTCCCTCACCCGAGTGAGACTGTCTTCGACACAGGCCTGAACTCTTCTGTACTGCTCCTGTCTGGTCGTGTCCCAGTCCTCAGTGGACATATCTGCTTCTGGTTCTACTACACCAAGCTCCAGGTCCATGGGCAACTTCCCAGGTCTTGCACGCATGAGATATGCCGGAGTACAATTGGTGGATCTCACAGTTATGTGGTTGTACAGATCTACCAGGTCAGGTAGTAGGTCTGGCCACTGATTTCTCTCCTCTAGTGGTATGGTCTTCAGCAGGTCGATGATGATGTTATTCATCTTTTCACAGAGACCGTTGGTTTGGGGGTGGTACGGTGTAGTCCTGATCTTTTTACACCCGTACAAATGGCAGAACTCCTTGAACAATTCGGCCTCAAAGGCTGAGCCTTGGTCTGTGAGCACCTGCTCCTGGTATCCATGGGGTCTGCAGAAGTACGCTTGGAACGTCTTTGCTGCTGTCTCTGCCGTCAGATCTTTGATGGGGGC
Source organism: Phyllobates terribilis (assembly GCF_046119375.1). NCBI lineage: Eukaryota > Metazoa > Chordata > Amphibia > Anura > Dendrobatidae > Phyllobates > Phyllobates terribilis. Next base: position 151,743,315 of record NW_027362768.1, read on the forward strand.
GACCACCAGGAAACGGGAGTAGTGATCCACCATGGTCAGGGCATAGGAGTATCCTGACCTGCTAAGTGACAGCTTGACATGGTCCAGGGCCACGATCTCCAAGGGATGAGTCGTCTTGATGGGTTGCAGGGGTGCCTTCTGGCTGCTGTAGTCTTTTCTTCTGAGGCTACAGGGTCCACAGTTTCGGCACCACCTCTCAATGGAGCTGCGCATTCCTACCCAGTAGAATCGACACTTCAGCAGGGTCTCTAGCTTTTTCCAGCCAAAGTGTCCCACCTGATCGTGGTAGGCTTCCAACACCATCTGGATGTCTGTCTTGGGTACCACTATCTGCCATACCATCTCATGGGTTTTGGGGTTGACGTACCTCCGTCACAGCTTCTCTCTATAGATGAACAGCCGGCTCTTCTCATTCCACAGCTGCTTGGCTTGGAGAGACGCTTCCTTCTCCAGAGAGAAACCTTCCTGGGTTATCAGTTCTTTGATACGGCTGACAACCGGGTCACTGTCCTGGGTCTCCTTCCAGCTGTGGTGAGGCAGGGGGTTTAACGTTTTACCACGTTGCCTCCTGGAGGCTCGTTGCTCGTGGACCATTCCATTCCGATGAAAGGCAGGTAGTTCAATCTCCTCCAGGTCATCCACTTCTTCTTCAGTGTCCGACTGGTGAGGCATCCTGGACAGGGCATCGGCGTTGGCGTTCCCGCGGCCCGCCCGGTACTTAATAGTGAATTGGTAGTTTGACAGCCGAGCCATCCATCGTTGTTCCATGGCTCCCAGCTTGGCTGTTTCTAGATGAGTCAAGGGGTTGTTATCAGTGAAGGCAGTGAATTTACTGGAGGCTAGGTAGTGCTTGAACCGCTCGGTAATGGTCCAGACCAGGGCCAGGAACTCTAACTTGAAGCTGCTATAGTTCTCCGGGTTCCTCTCGATCGGGCGGAGCTTCCTGCTTGCATAGGCGATCACCTTCTCCTTGCCATTCTGCTTCTGACTCAGCAAAGCTCCTAATCCTTCATTGCTGGCATCAGTGTACAGCAGGAACGGTTGGCTGTAGTCAGGGTAGGCTAGGATCTCTTCGCCGGTCAGTATCTCTTTCATCACATTAAAAGATTCAGCCTGCTCCTTACACCACTGGAACGGGGGATTTCTGCCTCTGGGGGACTGTCCTACCAGGAGGTCTTGCAGAGGCGCCGCTTTCTTAGTATAGTCCTTCACAAACCTCCGGTAATACCCGACTGGTCCCAGGAACTGACGTACCTCCTTGAGGTTCTTCGGCTCCGGCCACTTCTGGATGGCAGTGACCTTCTCCGAGTCTGGTGCTACTCCCTCTGGACTAACGATGTGCCCCAGGTACTGTACCTTTCTCTTGAGCAGGTGGCACTTTGAGGGCTTCAGCTTCATCCCATACCGGGACAGCGACTCAAATACCTCCGCCAGGTGCTTCAAGTGGTCCTCATACGTTTTGGAGTACACTATCACGTCGTCCAGGTATAGTAGTACAGTCTCGAAGTTGCGGTGTCCCAGGCATCACTCCATCAATCTTTGCAATGTTCCGGGGGCGTTGCAGAGTCCAAACGGCATACTATTGAACTCGCAGAGTCCCATCGGGGTGGTGAAGGCCGTCTTCTCCCGATCCTCCTCAGCAACAGCTACTTGCCAGTACCCACTAGTGAGGTCAAGGGTGGAGAAGTAATTTGCAGACATTAAGGCAGCCAGGGATTCCTCTATACGGGGTAAAGGGTATGCATCTTTATGTGTAATGCGATTTACTTGTCTGTAATCTACACACATTCTCATGCTTCCATCCTTTTTCCTGACTAGAACTAGGGGAGCTGCCCAGGGACTACAACTATCCCTTACTACCCCTGCCTTCTTCATGTCGTGAAACAGCTCCTTCGCCTTCTGGTAGTGTGCTGGTGGTATAGGCCTGTAACGTTCTTTGATGAGTGGATGGTGACCTGTGGGGATATGGTGTTGAACCCCCTTAATCCTCCCGAAGTCAAGTGGGTGCTTACTGAATACTTGCTCGTATTCCTGAACCACCCGGTGTACACCCTGTTTCTGATGGGCAGGAGTGGTGTGTGTCCCAACATGGAGCTGTTGACACCAATCCTCCACCTCAGTTCCCAGGTCATTATCCTCCACTTCGTCTGGTGAGGTTAAGGACTCCGCCGTGTGTATGGAGTTGTTATCTACTGTGTACAGTTTAGCAACAGTGGCGTAGCGCGGTAATCTAATCTCGTCCTCCCCATAGTTTAGGAGGCATACGGGCACCCTCCCATTGCGTACATCCACTACCCCTCTGGCAGTCAAGAGTGTAGGTCTATGCTCCGAGCTAAGGGGCTCTACTACCGCCTGGTAGCTCCGTCCTTTGAGACCTATTGCTGCTCTATACCAAATCAGCATTTCACTCATCGGGGGAATCACAATGGGTACCGGGTCTGTCACCCGTACATTACCAATTTCACCGCCTGTTAGCTTTACCTGTTGCTGGTACATAAGGGCTCGGATCTCTTTCTGCAGCGCCCTTCTCTGCCCTGGTCTGGCAGTGTCAGCCATCTGTTGGAGCAAGAACACCACTTCTCCCAAACAGTTACTAACAATATTTGTGCCAAGAACCATATACAAGTTTGTATCATCAGGATTAGTCTCTACTACAATTAGTCCCTGGTCCTTCAGTTCCACTCTTCCCACCTTTACTGCCACATCCTTAACCCCGACTAGGTTAAGGGGAAGGCCGTTTGAGGCATAGACGGAAAGATTTGGATCTGGTGGGCTTAGGTCATCCATGGACCAGAACCTTTTGTAGAGGACATCAGGCATGATGGTTACCTGAGATCCTGTGTCCAGCAGAGCGGATGTAGCAATGCCGTCCAGCACAACGGACAGGAAAGGTTTCCTCCCACGAACCTTCTGTCCCAGTCTGATGGGCCTGGGGGGTCTACTCCTGGGTGGCGGCCCTCAGCCCCCGAGTTTTCTCGTTTAAAGGACATCTCTGGACGGTGTGGCCTGTCTTGTGGCAGCGGTAGCAGACAGGGTCCCTTGGCGGGCGGCGTTGGTCACTGGTCCTCCCAGGGGGTGACATTGTCCTCCTCCTCCTTCTCATCCAGGGGACATCCTCAGGGCTGTCGGCTAGCAGGATCCTTCCTTCTGCCTCTGGCTCTGTCCTCAGCTGCAGGGCACTCAGTACAGTGGTCAGAGTTTTGCTCAACTGACGCACTTCAGAGCGCAGGCTGTCCAGCTCACTAGTGGACGTTGCTGGAACCTTGGCTTCAGCAGCCACCGGGGAAAAGGTGGATGCTGCAGGTACTGGGGTGGCCCCACCCTGGTAACATTGGGTAGCTGTTGTTTCCAGGGGCTGCAGTCCTTTTATAGCCATGTCCTTAAGGGTGTCAAAGGTGGCATCTGGATGATCCAAGGACCACCAACGCACAGTCCGGCTCTCCTCTTGGGACCTCAGTCCCCGGATAAACTGTTCCTTCAGCATTTTATTTTCATCAATGATGCTGGTTGGACAAACCTGTTTCAGAGCTCGCAGGGCCCCTTGTAAACGCCAAGCATAGTCCCGAACACTGTCCTCCGGTTGCTGAGAGCAGTTGTAGAACCTCATCCGGAGGTCTGTCTCAGTACGATTCTCAAAGACAGTCTGTAACTTTTTAAAGATTGCGGACACTGACTCCTGGTCTGCGGCCGACCAGGTTTCTACTTCTCGCTCCGCAGCACCAGTCAATTGTCCCAATACAACAGCGGCTCTTTGCTTGCCTGTCATAGAGTACATGTCCAGTATACCGCATATTTTCCTTTTAAATCCAGACAGGGTATCTGGTTTGCTGCTGTACTGGGGGAGCCACTTCGCTCCCGGAATGTACGGTAGATCCATGGGTATGACAGGGGTTACAGGCCCTGCTGGTGGAGCGGCCGCTCCGGCCTGCTCGGCGTCGAGCGCGGGTAGATCAGCAGAGTGGCTAACCGGTACTCTGGCGTTGTGCGAGATGAGTGGTGTTCGACTCGAACTGTTCGCCAATCTCAAATTCGAGCTGTTTTGGGCGGTGTTCGAGCCATTCGACGAACCCGAACGATTTGCAAAAAATCCGGCTTTTCGAGGTTATGTTCGATAACTGTTCGTGCACCAAAATCGTAACTGGATTTTTCACAGTAATACTGTTAATCAATGTTAATAGACAGTTTCAGTGTAAAGTGGGCGGGGGGAAGGGCAGGGGATGGATCTCTGCAGAAATAATGCCAATCTCCATTTTTTTTTTCTTTCCCGCATTTACAGTGGGGAGGTGCAGTCTGTCAGCCTATCAGCAGCGCACACACGCAGCGAAGTGCTTTTTTTTAACACAAGCAAGGGCATGTGTCATTGGCTGTGTATGTCACATGTCCTTGCCCTATAAGACCCAGCCATTTTCCCCGTCGTCACCATTTTCTCACTGGTGCAGCTGAGTGTTAGACGGCACCACTGCTGCTGTGGGTGCTATACTTTGTAACTGTGTGAATTGCAAGCGAATTTGCTCTTAAATAGACAGATAGGTTTAGGGAGTAGGGACTAGTTGTAATTGCAGCCCTTTTGAGGGCTAGGTTACAGCAGTTCCTAGCACTTTTTGCCAGGCAGGTCTGTGCCAGTGCTGTGCAAGTGTTTTTCACAGCATTTGGCTAAATCTAGCTAAGCCAATCCTTTTGGGCCTCTAGCAGTGTGTGTTAGTCAGTGGAGTAGCCTATCTGTGTTGCAAGCTACACCACCTGTGTATCTAATACCAATTTTTTACTGCACCTAGCCAAGTCAAACCTTTTGGGCATAGTAGCAGTGTCTGTTACTCATTGGAGTAGCCCATCTGTACCAAGCTACACCACCTTTGTATTTAATAACAATTTTTTACTGCATCTAGTCAAGTAAAACCTTTTGGGCATAGTAGCAGTGTCTGGTAGCCAGTGGAGTAGCCCATCTGTACCAAGCTACACCACCTTTGTATTTAATAACAATTTTTACTGCATCTAGCCCAGTAAATCCTTTTGGGCCTGTAGCAGTGTCTGTTACTCATTGTAGTAGCCCATCTGTACCAAGCTACACCACCTTTGTATTTAATAACATTTTTTTACTGCATCTAGCCCACTAAATCCTTTTGGGCCTGTAGCAGTGTCTGTTACTCATTGTAGTAGCCCATCTGTACCAAGCTACACCACCTTTGTATTTAATAACAATTTTTTATTGCATCTAGCCCAGTAAATACTTTTGGGCCTGTAGCAGTGTCTGTTACTCATTGGAGTAGCCCATTTGTACCAAGCTACACCACCTTTGTATTTAATAACAATTTTTTACTGCATCTAGCCAAGTAAAACCTTTTGGGCATAGTAGCAGTGTCTGGTAGTCAGTGGAGTAGCCCATCTGTACCAAGCTACACCACCTTTGTATTTAATAACAATTTTTTACTGCATCTAGCCCAGTAAATCCTTTTGGGCCTGTAGCAGTGTCTGTTACTCATTGTAGTAGCCCATCTGTACCAAGCTACACCACCTTTGTATTTAATAACAATTTTTAACTGCATCTTGCTCAGGCAATACTTTGGGCGTAGTAGCCCAGCTGTGAAGCAAGCTGCACCGCCTGTGTATCTAATAACAATTTTTTACTGCATCTAACCCAGTCAATCATTTGCTAGTATTGCTAGTAGCAGTGTCGCATGGGCTCTAAACCTTGCATAGCCTGGGCATTTTTTGAGATCGCTAAGGATGACCCAACTCATGTTATCCGTAACATTTGTCACCAAAAGCTAAGTAGAGGCCAAAAAAACAATAGTTTGAGTACTTTATGCTTGAACCGTCACATAGATATGAAGCATAAGTTGCAGTGCGAAGCTCACTGTGCTACAATGCGGCCTAGCGGGCTGGGCCAACCACCATCTGCCCCACCTGTGTCATCCTGGGGAGACTAAAAGCTTGAGGATTTTGGAAAATCACCTCACCAACCATTTTAAGCAACTCTGGGACAATTGATGCCACTTAAGTGGTGTCTGTGCCACAATTTTTGGAAAAAATGGAGACTCTTTTTGGAGTCCCCTTGCTGTGTTTTACATGACGTTGGCATCGTCAATTCCAGGTGGGTCGGGTCTCCCCCCCCCCTTTTAACCGTAAGAAACTACATACACTATGGCTTGGGGTAACACAGATGGTGGATTAGTCCAAATGTATTGGGTTCCGTTTTTGGCACAACTCACAACGGGGATACCACTACGTCTTGTAAGGAAAGTGTTCTGAATGGAACCGCCATTCTACCTAAAGATATTTATTTTTTTAATTTTCTTGTCACGACGTCTGGGTGTTGGTAGGCTGATTTTAGATTTTTACTCCAGCCTTTCTTGATTTTAGAAGGACATGACATGCCTATATCTGTGTCTCCCCCTCCTTTTACTCCTCCACCTCTTTTCTTTTTGCATGACTATATGTACTTGTCACTTTTCCATGTGTTAGTTGTGTCCTCTGAACAGTTTGTCAGCTTTTGGACACCTTTGAAGGTGTTTTCTATGTGTTTCTATGTGTTTTTGTTTGCCTGCCATTGGTTTTAACGGTGTTCGACGATGTTCGACGAACAGTTCGACGAACAGTTCGGCGAACACACCGGTGTTCAACGAACCGAACCCGAACACTACGGGAGTGGCACAACTCTATTCTTCAGACATTCTGCCCCCCCCCTAGCGAACCGTGGCCTACCTTCTTTTCTTTTGTTCCGGTAGGCCGCAGCTCCGCAGGTGACGGTCTTCTTCAGGACCTTGCGTCACTTGCGTCCTACGTCAGAGCGTTCACTGGCGCTCCTTCCAGGACCTGGCGCTTCCTGGTTTGACGTCGAGGCGTGGGGCGTGTCCGGGGCTTCGCGCGCTTCAGCAGGTACGCCTCTCAGTTTTCCAGTGGTTACGCCCTTCTTCCCGCTCGGCGGCCCAACAATGGCGGCAATGTTCGCCACAATTAAATACAGTTTTTGATTAAAGGCGCACAGTGCCCAGTGGCAACGGGCACAACACTCCGTCGTTGCAGCGGGCACGGAATCCTGTTCGTGACGCCAGGAAGAGATGACGAGTCCAGGGGATGGGGGCGACTCGGGCCTAGTTAACGGTGCTGGGGGATGCCGCGGTGGCCGGCTCCCGGGCCCGTACCCTGGGGTCACTCTTGAAAGAAAAGGGGGGAAAGTTTATTTGGGAAAGGGGAATGTTCATGACGCCACCTGCGGTTTCTGGTGAGGACCACCAGCGCTGCAGCAGTCCTCTGAGGCCGGTGTTCTGGCAGCTAAGATGGCGTAGCTCCCCACAGGTGGAGCTGGGCCTCAGGGCAGCGTAGGTAAAGGGAATGCAGGGATGCAGGACTGAGGAGACCCAGCCGGGTCAGAGCAAGAACAGGGACAGACACGATAGTCACTTCAGTACCTTTTACTGGTGGTATTCAAGGCACAATCCGGAGCACTGTAGGGTGAGGGGTGCATTTCAGGACTCTCCCCAGTGAGCGGGTGTGGGGCCTCCTGTTTCTTGCCTTTTCCTGGTAAGTTTATGACCCGCCTGGAGCTAGGCCTAACTAGTCTCTGTCTTGCACCGGCTGACCTTGTGGTAGGGCCTTCTGTTGGAGGTCACTCTCCCTGCTTGCGGGGCCTCTGTGACTCCTGGCTCTGGTACGTATCAGCATCTGATGAACCTGGGACATGTAGTTCGCCAGGGGTTCCAGTTGTTTCTGCTGGTCCTAGAGATCCTTGCAGACACGGACCCGATGTCCGGTATATGGTTATGGGGTGAGCTGGTTAAGCTCCTCTGCCCCCTATGTAGCTCGCTTACTCCACTTGCCTTCGGCCACGCTCGAGCCCTCACTAGGCTTCCCACTGGCAGTAGGCCTCGCTACTCTTCACCGCATTTATGGCATCGGCACGCCTTGGGCTCACTAACCTGAGCTCTTCTCTAGGCTTTTTCACTAGAGGAACTTGCACTGAGAACTCTGTTCCTCTCTGGCTCTGAGCAGGGACTCTGTTCTCAAGACTGAGCTCGACTCTGTATTCAGTTCTGTACTAGCTGAACTCTCCAGAGGAACTGACTGCCTAGCTCCACCTTTCCTTTTTATATCCCTAACGGGCTCCCTCTGGTGGTCTGAGGTGGAAGGTGGAGGTGTGTGTTTGCTGTGAGGGCCTCTTGTGGAGGAATCCGTCCATGCACCCCTCTAGGATCTGGGGCACTAATGCGCAGCAGGGCGCCACACCACCACTGGAAAAAATAATTGAAACTCTGTTGAGTGCTGCTGGCAAAAAAAAAAAAAGTTCTGTTTAGCTACGCTAAGTACTGGCAATTTCTGAATAGGGAACTCCACCTTTTTGTCCCGTTAAAGAGTTCCCCGCCCAGGACACCACTATGAACCAGAATGGAGACCTGATCTGTCCGAGTGGATCCCATTCTTGTAGACTAGTCAAGTGAATGCACACCATGTAATACTACATTTCTCTTGCATTGGCTGCAGCAGAGGAATTGTTTGACTGGGCATGGATTCCTCCGGCTTCCTCTGGTTGCCTCTGGCTTCCTTTGGCAAAATCAGCATTCTGGAGATGCTGCAAACAGAGAAAGGTTGCCTCCCATAGGATAACCCTTTCTTTTGAGGATTCACTTATATATTATTTTTCTAAGCAAGGAAAAAGGGATGTAAAGGATGCCTGACAGCTGGCACATGGTGCCTGATCCATGGGTATTATGTATCAGAAAGTGGCTTTAAAAGTCACCAGGAACCAAGCTGCATTGGAGGCTAGTTGGACACATGGGTCCCTAGTGGCTTTTTGCTGGCTGCTTCCCTAGAGTAACGCTCCCAGCCTGAAAACTCACCCAAAGTACCAGGCACTAGATATCTCCTCTCTGTCCAACCCCTGTAGTCAAGTGTAATCCATTTCTAGCAGCGTATATGCTGGGCCGGGTAACAGGAAGTGATGGCTGATCAAAGTCTCTCTACGGGAAGTGGTGGGGGGAGTCTTTATCCCTCTATTTTTGCTCTCCTAGCCGTCATATAGCATAAAAGCATAGCAGAGAGGCTGGCTTTCAGTCAGGGCAGGAAACGCTTTGGACAATATTATTATGAATGCATACTGGGAAGTAAGGGGAAAGCACATTCCAGAACCTATAGTGCCGACATAATTCTGATTACTAGGAACAGACAACTGAATGGGGTTGTGTGCACACAACCACTGAAAGAGACTTCGGCTGCTGCAGACCCACGAGGAAGGAATCAAAGCCGCTGGAAACAAATGGGTTAAACTGTGCTGCCGTCGAAGGATGATGTAGAGACAGGAATCAATTTCTGAAGTTTATGGGTCAACGCGTTTCGAGGTTTCAAACTTTCAAACTTCTTCATCAGGACAAAACCACGGGAAAACAATGGTTTTGTCCTGATGAAGAAGTTTGAAAGTTTGAAAAGCGTTGACCAATAAACTGCAGAAATTGATTCCCGTCTGTCCATCATCCTTCGACGGCAGCGCAGTTTAACCCATTTGTTTCCAGTGCCTTTGCTATAAATAAGTGCAAAGGGGATGGCCAAGTTGTTGAAGTATGAATGCCCACATGACAGCCAACATGCACCTTGGATAAATGCAACTCCTCTTCCGCCCATTCATTTTAATGAAAAGAGCAGCCAGGCAGGAAATAATAGGGTGAGACATTAATTTCTACATTTATCAATCAGCGGTACAACATCCCTATACGAAAGTTTCATCAAACAACTAGAAATACATTAAATTCAGCCGAGCAGTTCTCGAAGGTTTGCTCCAATACCCAACAGCATAAGATCTTCTTTCATCCCAGACACATCATTTGACTGGTTTCAATATATTCTATAATTACGCTATGTCTATAGAGAAGACAGTTTAATGTTATATTCTTTATCCAGATAAATGGATGTCCCTGAGCAGTGACCTCCATTCCTAACCTTATCGTGCGGCGTCTTACGATAACACTTACCAAGATTAAATTTATTACTTAAATATGGCTTTGCCGTCGTAAGGAGTAATAGAATTGTCTGGGTAGCATCGGAGTAATGTTTGTGTACGAATTAAGAAAAACAGAACGAACCTAACGAAGGGAATGGAGGAATAATTATCCAATCAGCGGCCATCTTCCATTTAATATGTCATAATGTATTATTTTCATGACAGTGTAACTCAGCAGCAGTGGAGATATCCATCTCTCCCAGACTAGTGAGTCATACGGAGGAACGATAATTAACCCGTCTTTCTACAACGTGGTAACAAAAGAGAGAAAATGTCATCGATATAAAAGGCAAAATGTAGAAATCCACCGATAAAGGAGGAACACAATACTGCAAAGTCTGGAGCCATCTAAAAAAGCTTTCACATTCAGTGTTAAATGGTATTAATCCTTATTTTGTAATCATTATGATTATTTTTTATTGTAGTTGTTTGCTTTTTTAGTCTCAATTTGTATCAAAAAAATTTTTGCAACACAATCTACTACTGTACAAAGCCACATAAGAAAAGCTGTGCATGAGATAATACAGAAACCTGCGGGATAATAATATGCAATCATAGAGTAGTGTGAAGAGTATAAATGGCATAAAAAAAAAGCAAATGCATGCCAAATATGTGTAACTGTTAAGTAAATGAGAACTAATACAATGGGGGCGATTCATGAAGACCAGAGATTCTCTTTCCGGTCTTGATGCGGGGTCATTTTGGAGCGGGCGCTCCTGATTCATTAAAGAAGCACTCCTCCTTTCAAAGTTTTTATCATGTTAATATATTGCAATCATCATATAATATAGCACTGTGGACTTCCAATTGCTCATTTTGCCTTTCCACCCAGCTAATTCTTCTCTTTTCTCTGATCTATGTAGAAACAGAATGTCTCTTTTCCCTGTATTTATCATTCCCCTCTTCAACTCCTGACCCAGTTGCTTCCTCCTTCTTCCCACCAGGGACTTTTGCAGTGACTTATGATTCATGCAGGGAAAATTTACCTCCTGTTTCTATATAGAGCTTAGAAGGACTCAGCTAGTTAGTTTTTAATCACGTGATGTCATAGACCTAAATAATGAAAAGGGAAGAATTAACTGGGTAGAAAGGCAAAATGAGCAATTGTAAGTACACAGTGCTATATAATATGATGACTGCAATATATTAAGAGGATAAAAATTTTGATAGGAGGGCTTCTTTAAGAGGCTTGTGTGGCGCTATGCGCGCCTCACCACAAATCTTACTCCAGCCCCTTCTGGAGTAAGATTTGTGGCGTAGCTCATCGTGAATTTGACAAGCTGGGGTCTTCAGGTCCCGATCCCATCCCAGCTCTACATAATTTGTCAGAGCTGAGGCGAGAGTGACATGAAAACACCAAAAGTTGCTCAAAAAAACTACGACTTTTCAAATCTTTTTTTTTTTTTGACAGAAATCTGGAGAAAAACTTTGATGAATCACATCTTTTATGTTTTGTAGGTGGACAAGGGCAAAAGCAGTATGATTAAAGGGAACCTGTCAGGCGAAATGTGCTGCCCAAACCGCAGGCAGCATGAATCACAAATAGGAGAGCAGACTAGTTCGGCACTACTCCTGGCCGGCTCTTCCCAATGACGCTGCCGCTGATTGACAAGTCTCTCCCTATGTACATGCAAAGCATTGGTTTGGTAAACCCAATCTTTCCCAAATTTTCCCCTGGTTTGCTCTGGCCTTTGCTTATTTAGCTACAGCAGTGACGTAGCATACATCTACATGTCCAGTGCAGTCAGTTACTGAAGTATCGATGGAGATTTATTAGAGGCAAAATATGTTTTGTTTTGGGGGTTTTTTCACATTTTTTGTTGTTGAGCGATTTTTTTTTTAATTTCTAGACAATCCCTTTAATAGTCCTGGAGATCCAAGTTTGTAAAGGGTTTTGTTTAATTATTCCTGAGAATTTGGGATGCTGGAAGGATTGATGGTGATGATCTACAGCAGGAATGTGAACCTCTATTTTAATTTTAAGTTTTATTCCCATCTTTTTAGTTATCTGTTGGATAGGTGATGATGATGACTTGATGATCAGTGGAAGTTCAATCGCTGCGACACTGAGTAATCCCAAGAACAGGTTGGCTATGCTCACTACCGCTCCATCAATTCTCTATGGGACTGATGGAAATGGCTGAGTACTGCGCTTAGCTTTTATCAGCAGTCCCATAGAATGAATGGAGCAGATGTGCACATGCCTGGCCACCACTTCAAATGGGGCATTTCAGAGACCATTTTTGAGATCTGTGGGATCCTATAGAAAGGTGAAAACTTCTAAAGATGGAAATAACATTTTAATGTATTAAAAACAAAATAGGTCCCAAATTGTTCACAGCGGTCAGAGCTTGGAAACGTTTGGTGGAGGTGTTGGGTTTCCTGTTCCAAACAAGGGACCTCTGGTTTTGTAGATGTTGGTGGACTCCAGAGATAGAAATTATCTGATACTTCAGTATTAGAAGGTTGAAGCAAACCTGGAGTAGAAGAGTATGAGCCGGTTGGTGAGTGGCATGGCAAGTTGGTTGGTTTAGGAGGCTGGAGCCGAACTTTGTTGACTATGTGGAGTTGGCATGACATCACATTGCCAATTGGAAAGAAGCCATCCTCAGGTACAGGAGGCTGGAGCCGAACTTTGTTGACCATGAGGAGATGGCATGAGATCACATTGCCAGTTGGAAAAAAAGCCATTCTCGGGTGCAGGAGACTGGAGCCAAACATTGTTGACCATGAGTTGATGGCTTGAGATCACATTGCCAATTGGAAGGAAGCCATCCTCGGATGAGATCTCCTTTTGCAGAAACCCTTCTACGATGCTACAAATATACCTTTAATTCCATATTCATCAGCTTTGGAAATACAGCTTGGTTATCTTTCATGTACCCAAGCGGAGCTGTACCTATTAATATTAACATCAAAGCCGGCTTATCAAAGCGGACTGCAGGCCAACTCCCCTGGCAATACATAGCGAGTTGATTCAATACTAGGCGCCAACAAGGAATATTAAAATGACCCTCCAAATGCAACATTTTATAAGGACATAGAGTAAGATGTAGACTCAATGTTCTTCATATTTATTGCAACATGTTTTTTTTCTAATACACAAAGACTTGTGAAATAAAAGAAAATAACAATAATAGTAATAATAATAATACAAATGCATCAGCAACACAACAACCAAAACACCATGTTGCAAAGTGGCTTATTAAAAGCCGCAGGATATATATTCTGAGCCGGGAGAAGATGTGAAATCTGAATCAGTGTCCAATATGATCATTATTTACATAAAAAAAAAAAAGAAGCGGTTTGCACCAGAGCCGCGAAGGCTATTAAAGCTGCCGGCAGCGCGTGCCACGTCTGCCTTCCATTTCTCTGTTGACAAAGCAGAAGGAGAGAAGCCGCTTTTGTTTTACCAGCTGTGGAAAAAAAAAAAAGAATTTTCTTAGGTACATAGGGTCACCTGATCTCATAGGCAATTACAGAGTTACGGAAAGAAAAGGAAAAAAAAATATCTCTCTGCAGCACGTCAGCACATAAAAAGTCACTTCTGGGAATTAAGTAGAAAAATGACTTTTTAGATGTCGACTGTTGAATCATTTTGAATTCCACCTCCAGAGCAGAAAATGATGAGTTTAATATCATAGCGGGAGGTATCTTGCATCTCCCTTTAAAGACAGCTCTCAGCATCCAGCAGGTTCCCAGCTAACAATTTATTACTTTCTCCTTGTCTTCGCAGACAAATTATATGACAATCACTCTCCCTTTTAATTCCAGCATGCTTTGCTTCTTCTTATTTTTAATTGCTTCTCCCGTGAAGAAGCAAACTTTTTCGTGTAAGCAACTGCTCGGTTTTTTTTTAAGTTATTTACTGCGGATATTTGCCCCAAAGAAAAAATCAATCTGCTTGTTACACATCAGATGGATGTTCTTAGGTTGTGAAAATGTAGGTATTTGCAGAAGACACATTGCATAGATTTTTCTATGTAGCGTACAGAAAAAAGCGAAGGAAGCCTAAAATCTACTCTTCTTCATGGTTCTGAATTTCACCCCTAGAACAGAAGGACCTATTTGTTTCCCCCTTCACCCTTGGGACAATTCCTGCACAGCAGGAATGTCAAAATCAAACACACAGAGGGACAAAATTAAAAACTTGGACAACGCGGGTCCACCAGTATACAGTATAATGGGCCCCACATAGCCCTCCATACAGAATAATGGGCCCCACATAGTTCTCCATACAGAATAATGGGCCCCACATAGTCCTCCATACAGTATAATGGCCTCACATAGTCCTCTATACAGTATAATGGGCCCCACATAGTCCTCCATACAGTATAATGGGCCCCACATAGTCCTCCATACAGTATAATGGGCCCCACATAGTCCTCCATACAGTATAATGGGCCCCACATAGCCCTCCATACAGAATAATGGGCCCCACATAGTTCTCCATACAGAATAATGGGCCCCACATAGTTCTCCATACAGAATAATGGCCCCCACATAGTCCTCCATACAGTATAATGGGCCCCACATAGTCCTCCATACAGTATAATGGCCCTACATAGTCCTCCATACAGAATAATGGGCCCACATAGTCCTCCATACAGAATAATGGGCCCCACATAGTCCTCCATACAGTATAATGGCCTCATATAGTCCACCATACAGAATAATAGGCCCCACATAGTCCTCCATACAGTATAATGGCCCCACATAGTCCTCCATACAGAATAATGGGCCCCACATAGTCCTCCATACAGAATAATGGGCCCACATAGTCCTCTATACAGAATAATGGGCCCCACATAGTCCTCCATACAGTATAATGGCCTCATATAGTCCACCATACAGAATAATGGGCCCCACATAGTCCTCCATACAGTATAATGGCCCCACATAGTCCTCCATACAGAATAATGGGCCCCACAATAGTCCTCCATACAGTATAATGGGCCCCACATAGTCCTTCATACAGTATAATGGGCCCCACATAGTCCTCCATATAGAATAATGGGCCCCACATAGTCCTCCATACAGTATAATGGGTCCCACATAGTCCTCCATACAGAATAATGGGCCCCACATAGTCCTCCATACAGTATAATGGGCCCCACATAGTCCTCCATGCAGAATAATTGGCCCCACATAGTCCTCCATACAGAATAATGGGCCTCACATAGTCCTCCATACAGTATAATGGCCCCACATAGTCCTCCATACAGTATAATGGGCCCCACTTAGTCCTCCATACAGAATAATGGGCCCCACAAAGTCCTCCATACAGTATAATGGCCCCACATAGTCCTCCATATAGAATAATGGGCCCCACATAGTCCTCCATATAGAATAATGTTCCCCACATAGTCCTCCATACAGAATAATGGGCCCCACATAGTCCTCCATACAGTATAATGGGCCCCACATAGTCCTCCATACAGAATAATGGGCCCCACATAGTCCTCCATACAGAATAATGGGCCTCACATAGTCCTCCATACAGTATAATGGCCCCACATAGTCCTCCATACAGTATAATGGGCCCCACTTAGTCCTCCATACAGAATAATGGGCCCCACAAAGTCCTCCATACAGTATAATGGCCCCACATAGTCCTCCATATAGAATAATGGGCCCCACATAGTCCTCCATACAGAATAATGGGCCTCACATAGTCCTCCATACAGTATAATGGGCCCCACATAGTTCTCCATACAGAATAATGGGCCTCACATAGTCCTCCATATAGTATAATGGCCCCACATAGTTCTCCATACAGAATAATGGGCCCCACATAGTCCTCCATACAGAATAATGGGCCCCACATAGTTCTCCATACAGAATAATGGGCCTCACATAGTCCTCCATACAGTATAATGGCCCTACATAGTTCTCCATACAGAATAATGGGCCTCACATAGTCCTCCATACAGTATAATGGCCCTACATAGTCCTCCATACAGAATAATGGGCCTCACATAGTCCTCCATACAGTATAATGGGCCCCACATAGTTCTCCATACAGAATAATGGGCCTCACATAGTCCTCCATATAGTATAATGGCCCCACATAGTTCTCCATACAGAATAATGGGCCCCACATAGTCCTCCATACAGAATAATGGGCCCCACATAGTTCTCCATACAGAATAATGGGCCCCACATAGTTCTCCATACAGAATAATGGGCCTGATGACAGATTCCCTTTAAATGGGAGTTTGGGAAGCTGTATACAGCAGCAAAGGTCATTTGGGAGGATATTTGTGAACAGAGTCTTATGTATTACCTAATTTTGGCAATGTGCTTTTCAGTCGAATGGCAATGTCCTTTTCAGTCGGATGGCAATGTGCTTTTCAGTCGGATGGCAATGTCCTTCTCAGTCGAATGACAATGTGCTTTTCAGTCAGATGACAATGTCCTGATCAGTCAGATGACAATGTCCTGATCAGTCAGATGACAATGTCTTTTTCAGTCGGATGACAGGATCTCTAAACAGTTTGACCCACTATGAGCATCTTGTGGCTTGAAAGTCAGCAGCTGTTGTATACTCCAACACATCGTATACATATTCTTATCTAACAGCCCTCGGACAATATACCCCAAAAACAGCATATGTTTATATATTTTTTTAATTGCTACTATATGATCAAATTCAGACATAATAAGTCTCACGCAGATCACCATTTCTTATTGATTTGGTTACTTTCAATTAAAGGTGAAAACAGATTTCATTACCTGCAACCATTCAGCCGTTCTCATACCATGTGATAAAGTACTAACCCATTTTCTTAGCGAGCGTAATGACATTTTTTTTTTCCTAATGTGCTCGGGTCCCATTTTACTCTATTTATTAGTGAAGTCACGGAAATAAAACTGTAGGGGGCAGCAAGATTGTATTCCTCTGCTGACTTCTTATTAAATCGCTTCTATGAGCTTCCCCATTAATGTGGGAAATTGGGGCATATTCATCAACCTATTTATAAAGCAGTGGATGTCTGTTTTAATAAAAACATATGCAGAACAAAATGAGCATTACCTAAAAAATAAATTTTAAAAATAATTCTGATTATGTATAGGGGAACCTCAGAGGAAGGAATTTGCATATTTTATTTAATGAAAAGCTCCATAATTGCAAACTATGAAGTTCAACTAAAATCTATAATTACTTTTGATTTATGAGTTGAGTTACCGTACACACCAAACATTTAAAGACGTGTTGGGAACATTATCTTTTTGCACCTACTGATTTGTAAGTATCATAGCTACTTGTTACTGCAGCCTTCCTCACCATATACAGCTCTCTTCAACATGGCCGCTGATGGAGGAGCATGTGACCCGACCGCCTCCAATTGAAAAACAGCTTTCCCATATGCAGTGTTTTTCTTTTGGAGGAGATAAATGGACATGTCTGGTCACATGATCCACCACTAGGGGCCATTTTGAACAGGAGAGCTTTGCAGTTTTTTTTGGAGGAGGGCACTAACAAGTACAGGAGAAGAACTTGTAATATATATTTGCTAAAGAGGACCTGTTACCAAATCAAAAATGTGCAGTTTTTCATTTATTGTATACCTGCTGCTCCCCTGAGTATTTTGCTTTTTGCAGCTTTAAAATCCATCTTACGATTCCAGACCTATAGACTTTTTTATATTAGTGCTAATTTTAATGGTATTTCCCAGGAGGCAGTGCTCACTGGTTAATTATGCACAGAAGTCTAAGGACACGCCCCTGAGGATCCTGTGAGCCACGCCTCTTTTGAAAGACTAAAAAAAGTTGAACTAAATAAAAAGGCCCATATCTCTGGAACTGTAGAGAGTCATGGCGGTAACTCGCATGCCTCCTCAGCATCGCCCTAATCAACGTGATCACCGCGCTGCTTCTCCTCGTGTCAGTCCAGCTCACTGAGTTTTACCTCTTGCAGCACTGCTCAGCACTACTTAGGGGAGATTGGCCGGTCTCTTCAGGAATTTAACCCTGCTGTGTCCTGCAGAGATTAGGCTCCCCGGCCTATCCCGTGCCAAGAGGGTCTATATTAGGCAGCTCCTCCCACCAATCCTTGCCCGAACGTCGATTACTAGCAACTGTTTATGCATTCCACCATATTCTGATTCCCGTTAACGACCCGGCTTGTTCACCCGTCCTGTCTGACTGCTCTGCTCCTGATCTCGACTACGTGTATTGAACCTGTGCTGCCTGCCCTGACCTTGGATTGTCTGACCACTTCTTGCCTTTGCCCTCCTGTACCTTGTACCTACACCTTCCGGTCTGCTGCTGAGGTCCCGGGCACTGCCATGGAGTGATACCTGGTGTCTACCGGCAGCCCAGTCTATCCTCACCACCAGAGGCCCAAGTGAAGACCCAGTAGACATGTAGTCATGCCCCTCTAGGGTAAGCTTGGCCCGTGATGCAGTGAGTCCACACCCACCAGAGTTACATACAGCAGATTAAAAAAGGAAAAAGGAAAATACTCAGGAGAGCAGTGGAAAAAAAGTAAAATTATTAACTGGCCACTTTTGACCTAACTAAAGATCTTCTTTAAAGTGAAGATACGTGGACTTTTTCTTTAAATTTGAAGTGAAGTTGGTCACTTAGGAGTATAGAGTATAACTGTGTAACTGGTGTGTGATGGAAGCTTCCATAGAAATACACTGAGTAGAACAATTTGTGCGACTTCTAAACTTGCAACTTTTACGAGAGTAATGACCAAATCCATGTGATTTACTAGAAAAAAAAGCAAAAGTTGGGGTAAATACTATGTGCCAATCACAGACATAGCTAAAATACAATCAGTAGGGATGAAAAACAAACCGAATCCCAGAGAAAAAGAATCCTCTAAAACTTTTACTTCAGTCCACTGAAATGTACTACTACGAACCAAATGTCCTATTCAAAATCACGCTCCGTAAACCGATCCACTATAACAGTACAGAGAAATGATCCATCAGTCATAAGTCAACCAATAGCAATAATAGGGTATAAGGGGGATTGGCATTTATAAGTCTTCAAACCTCACCCGTCCATGTGGTCAGAGGAGAAAACACAGCGATTGCTTCAATGGTGGTCCTGGCAGCTGGGATGATGGCCATTATCAGGACCATTTCTGGTGCATGCTGCCTGCTGACTACTAATAATTATGACATCAGGCTAAATATTGGCTGATTTTCAGATCACTGAGTTACAGGGCGCTCTAAATTAGGTATTGATCTTGTCCTGGTTTTGGCAATAACCTAGCTTTTTTGACTACAGCCCCTGATGTAACTCTTCCCTGAGACTGGAATACAGGGGTTTTAGAGTTTATTAAGATCGGGATCCAAGACGTTTCTCCTTGCAGAGAGTGACATGTTAAGCCTGACATGCGGAGGTGAGGAGACTTTTAAGCCGCAATGCTCCTCTGGGAAATATGCAAATTGTCTCTTCCGAGAGGAAGTGGACAAGAACTCTAGTGCCACCTATAGGAAGTAACAATCCTACAAGTCAATATCGACTCTCTTACAAGCCTTGTCATACGAGTCTAAGAAAAGTTATTGGAAGGTGGACACTAAATTTTGTGGATAAGAATGGGTGAAAATATCGTCTAACACAGCCATACAAGCAATCTCTGTGATTTTTCCCTTTGACCACATGGACGTGTGAGTGTTGACGACTTATAAGTTCCATTCCCCTTTATACCCTATTATTGCTGTTAGTTGACATATGGTGGATGGATCACGTCCCAGTACTGGTTTAATGGATCAGTTACTGGAATGTGATTAGGAAAGGCCATTTTTTTTGCTAGTACTACATTTTAATGGATTGGAATAAAAGTTAAATGGAATCTGTCACCAGGTTTTTGCTACCTCATCTGAGAGCATTGTTATCTATAGACAGAGACCCTGATTCTAGAGATGTGTCACTTACTATGCTGATTAATGCAGTTTTGATTTCTCTGCTGCATATCTCCCAGTTCTCTGAATGCTGAGCTCTCCATAACCCCGCCCATACCACTGATAGGCAGCTTTCTGTGTACACTGTGCATAGGCAGAAAGTAGTGGGGTCGGGGTTGGACAACCTGGCAGCACATTTACTAGTCCACTAGTGATAATCTCCTGTTGATAAAACAGTTATTTTATAAAAACTACAGCAAGCAGCCCCCTCAGTGATACATTATTGGAATCAGGGTCTCTGTCCCTACATTATGCTGTTTTCAGATTAGGTAGCAACAACCTGGTGACTGATTCCCTTTAAAGAGAACCTGTCACCTTGAGAAACTCTATTTACCTGCAGATTACTCTTATATCAAGACCCCCATTCTAGGGACTGTGAGGGTCCAAACAGCGGGACCTCCATTAATCATTCATTTATTACCTATTCTGTGAGTTATTGTTGGGTAACCATCTTTATGCGACCTAGCATTTGCAATGGTGTCTCCTCCGCTAGTTTGGGCTATGACTAGGTGTATTACAGTAACATATGTTAACTTTAAATTACCTTGATGGTATATTTTTTTCAAAAAATTGTTATATTCCCCATTTTTGTTATTTGTAAATTGGCCTAAAATTACATTGTGTTAAAAGATGGAGGTTGACTTTAAAGGTAATGTTGTATGTTTCTTCGATGATAAAATAGAGGGTCTCAAAAAAAGCAAATCGCAAATTATTAAGCAATCTCTTTGCAGTAACGGGGAATGTATCACATTTGCTATTGTACTTATTGGGAAATGTTGAGACGAATCTGTAGATCTGATGGAATATTTTATATCTTGCTCCAACAGAAGACCAGTTTGGAGTTTTACATAGACATTCATGCCCATTCCACCATGATGAATGGATTCATGTATGGGAATATCTTCGAGCAAGAGGAGCTATTTCAGAGACAAGCCATTTTCCCTAAGATGCTCTGCCGAAATGCTGAGGACTTCTCTTTTGTAAGTATCGTCAACGTTCTTATTCTTATCGAGCCGTCAGAACAGGGGCTAAAACATCGCCTAACAAGCAGCGAGCCGTGCCATATTGTGTACTAAATGGTGTCAGGTACTGAGCTCATAAATTTTATACATCACAATTATTGGAAAACATTGGGAATTTAGACTGATCAACCTCCTGCTTAATATTGCGCAGGTCCCACGTGCAGCCAAAACAACTCTGACCTATCATGGATTGGTCAGGTCATGGATGGACACCTATCATGTCATGGATTTTACAGGACTATTGATGATGTCCTGGCACCAAGACATTGGCAGCAAATCCTTTAAAAGAGTGGGCAGCCTCAGACTGGTGATTCTTCTAATTTTCATCTTCAGGGTTGTGGGATCCCGGCATGTAGAGCAGAGTACGACAACCCTCCTTTGCTCACAATAAGGAGGATTGTGTGAACCTGATCTGCATGTCGGGATCCAGTGGTGTAACTAAAGTCTTATAAACCCCGGTGAAAAATTTGGACTGTTGCCCCCCCATCCTGAATAAATTGATTGTTCGGCAGCGTGTATTGTCACGCATGGAGCTGATGGGTCTCTGCGCCGCCATACACTTCAACTAGATGTGTGCCCGAGGATGCACATCCAGTTGAAGTCTCTGCTGGCATACCCTTACTCGCTGGGCCTGGTCATTGCGCCCCTGTCAGGGTCTCACAACACAAAAATTCAGACCTGAATTTTGCTCGAAAGTTGGGTCCTTTAGGGTGACACTTTTGTTAATAGGTGATGATTGGAGAGTTCCTCCTGTCTAAGGCTTCCCACTCTCTTGTCTTAAATAAAAATAGCAGCCTCAGACTGGTGATAGGTGCTCTATAAGTCCCTTAAATTCCAAGGTGCATCCTCCATGGATTAGACTTTTCCAGCACATCCCACACATGCTCAAACAGATTGAGATCTGGGGAATTTGGAGAACAAGTCATCACCTTGAAAACTTTGTCATATTCCTCATTGCTGTACAGTTTTTGCAATGTGGAAGGGCCATTATCCCATTGTAAGATGCCACTGCCATGTTGTTTTCTGTGCAATGTCACCAACATGAATGGCAGGACCCAAGGACTTTGTCCACAACATCACTCTGTATCTGCTGGCTTGTCTACTTTCCATGGTGCATCCTGGTACCGTCTTGTCTCCAGATTAGTAACAGACATGCGACCAGACGTTCACACGATGCAAAACGTGACTCATCAGACTAGAATAGACTTGTGCCATCATGGCGATCTACAAAGGACATGATATCATAGATGCAAAGCCAATGAACCAATGTGCTTCAGTGTTGAGATGTATTGAGTCACCCATTTATTGCAATTCATTACTATTGATCCTCCTGCAGGGTTTTTTGCTGCCAGATTCTAAATCTTCTCTTCAGACACAAGACACAAATTTCTGTTTGACTTAGGTCCATTCAGACTTCCATTTTTCATTTACAAGTTCTATCTTGTGCTTTCATAGATAGGATTCGTACCTAGTATAGTCTATGGAGGCTGTTCACGTGTCCAATCTTTTATTTTGGAGACCTAGTGGTGTGCGCGAAATCACTGAGACATGTCCGATATTGATCCATGAAGAAATCGCACAGCACATGGATGCCTTCTGAGTGCTGTCCGTTTATCACAGACTGATAGATAAGAGAATGTAGAGAAACTTTTTTTCAGAGAAAAACTAATGAAATTCTGTCCAAACTCTGATGAAAATCTAACCAAACTCGGACGGCACTCTGGTGAAACTCTGAACAATGCCACTGATGAAGCTACGACCGTTTTTCTCGTCCATGAAAAAAACGGACGTCTTAACGAGCCCTTATGCAAATTTTTGCCCTTGAAAACCTGTACGTTTTTTAAAGGGGTTTTGGAAAACTCCTGTCCTCTGTTCTTTACTCACCCTCCCTGGGTCCAGCGCTGACTCTCAACAGCTGCTCCCAGTGTCCGTTATTGTCTGCAGAGCTGACATCACGTTGACAGCGCTGCAGCCAATAACTGAGCTCAGCAGCTCTGCCTAGGTTGACAGCATGAGCAGCTGAAAGCTGCTGAGCTCACTGATTGGTTGCAGCGCTGTCTCCGTGACGTCAGCTCTGTAGACAATAACAGACAATGGGAGCGGCGACTGATACACAGCGTTAGACCTTGGGGCAGGAAATGCTTTAATCTGAACTTATTAAAAATTCTGTGCTGATTAATATAATATATCTTTGATGCAAAGCTCCAAACACCCTGCATAGACATAGATTGAATGCATAACATTCCGGCTGCCCGCCGCCACCACTAGAGGGAGCATTCTGCGTACAGTTACACATTAAAACCCAATGTGACAGTATGGTGCCTCTAGTGTTCGCTGCAGGTAGTGAACATGATACCTTTTACATTTATAAATTTGTGCATGAGATTTGAAGCTCTTTATCTGAAAAAAAAGGAGCTTAGAATGCTATAAAGATGCATAAAAAAATCAGCACAGAATTATTTTCCATCTTTTTAATAGGGATCAACTGATAACAATTTTGTGTTACTTTACATGCAGCAGATTTCGTTTTTCACATGGGCAAGATATAAGACGTTGCATTTAGGAACTGCTGCTGTTTTCTTTTTTTATTATTGTTCATCAAAACTTTGGTGAAATAATAACGAGAAAAGAAAAAAAAAACACGAAGGTCATTGTGACCTAAAATAGCCGAGTCTGCAAACTTCAGGAGACATAATAAAAAAAGGACCATTTGCCTGATGGAAAGTAATAGAAGAGTTCTCATCAATGAGGCAGGCATACAGTAAATGGTTTTATTTCACTGTTTTCAGTATTACAAAGCCTTACTGCCTTCTATACAGCGCCAGTGGAAAAGCAATAATACTGTAATTATAGGGCCTCTTTAACGCACCCATTTTGCTGATTACATTTCTTTCCTATGTACGGGAGCAATATTGGTCCGACTGCGGGACCTCGGCCAATTTCCATTTTATTTTCTCCACATTATAAAAACTATTATTTTTATTGACTATCACAGGGAAAATTCACCTGATCTTCACTCCGAGAAAAATAAATATTCTTACCGATTTCTTAAAGAAAAATACTCCCAGGCGTTATGCGAGTGGTAACTAATTCTCATTAGACCTGGTGCACCCAATGGGTTGGGCCGGCAGAAAATGTAACATCGTGAGGTTTTGTCATAAATCGGCACACTTTTGCTCTGCATGTCTTTAGATACTGTAAGGCAGCGCTAGTCATCATGCTGGGGGACACTCGCTTCACCGGGTCAATTAAAGCACACATGCAACGACTTTCCGGTATTTCACAATTCAGCAGTTTATTACACTTCATAACTGCTTGTAACCGAGTCCATCTCAGTGGCTCGCCGACATATTACACATATAATGTCCAAGAGCCTTTCCAGTGACAGATATGTCCACTTGGCTCCAGATACAGCCTTCAGCAAGGTAACAACATAAATGTCCACATCAAGTAGTGTTTTTACCTTTGCCGGGTCGTAGCTGCTTCAGTCAGATTTGTTCTGCCACCGCTGTGGCTTTTTACGGCTTCCCAGATGGGGGTCTCCAGCCCTCGTACCCTCAAAGGCTACTGGTATGTTTACACACATAACATCCAGCCTCTGCCTTCCAGGACTCTTGTCTTCCAAGCCTCTTGCCCTCCAAGGCTACTGGCATCTCTTACACATAAGGATCCAGCCTCTGCCTTTCAGGCTTCACTAGGCCTCACTAGGCCTCACTAGGCCTCACACTCTAACAGTGTCCCACTCAGGGAACAGGCCTCACACCTTTCACACACTGTCTCAAAACTACCAGGGTTTATACAGTGGTGGCCAAAATTATTGGCACCCCTGCAATTCTGTCAGATAATACTCAGTTTCTTCCAAAAAATGATTGCAATCACAAATTCTTTGGTATTATTATCTTCATTTAATTTGTCTTCAATGAAAAAACACATAAAGAATTGTCCTAAAGCCAAATTGGATATAATTCCACACCAAACCTAAAAAAGGGGGTGGACAAAAGTATTGGCACTGTTTGAAAAATCTTGTGATGCCTCTCTAATTCGTGTAATTAACAGCACCTGTAACTTACCTGTGGCACCTAACAGGTTTTGGCAATAACTAAATCACACTTGCAGCCAGTTAACATGGATTAAAGTTGACTCAACATCTGTCCTGTGTCCTTGTGTGTACCACATTGAGCATGGAGAAAAGAAAGAAGACCAAAGAACTGTCTGAGGACTTGAGAAACCAAATTGTGAGGAAACATGAGCAATCTCAAGGCTACAAGTCCATCTCCAAAGACCTGAATGTTCCTGTGTCTTCCGTGCGCAGTGTCATCAAGAAGTTTAAAGCCCATGGCACTGTGGCTAACCTCCCTAGATGTGGATGGAAAAGAAAAATTGACGAGAGATTTCAATGCAAGATTATCCACCATCCGCACAAAGAACCTCGACTAACATCCAAACAAGTTCAAGCTGCCCTGCAGCCCAAGGGTACAACAGTGTCAACCCCTACTATCCGTCGGCGTCTGAATGAAAAGGGACTGTATGGTAGGATACCCAGGAAGACCCCACTTCTTACACCGAGACATAAAAAAGCCAGGCTGGAGTTTGCCAAAACTTACCTGAGAAAGCCTAAAACGTTTTGGAAGAATGTTCTCTGGTCAGATGAGACAAAAATAGAGCTTTTTGGGAAAAAGCATCAAAATAGAATGTACAGGATAAAAAAAGAGGCATTCAAAGAAAAGAACACGGTCCCTACAGTCAAACATGGCGGAGGTTCCCTGATGTTTTGGGGTTGCTTTTCTGCCTCTGGCACTGGACTGCTTGACCGTGTGCTTGGCATTATGAAGTCTGAAGACTACCAACAAATTTTGCAGCATAATGTAGGGCCCAGTGTGAGAAAGCTGGGTCTCCCTCAGAGGTCATGGGTCTTCCAGCAGGACAATGACCCAAAACACACTTCCAAAAGCACTATAAAATGGTTTGAGAGAAAGCACTGGAGACTTCTAAGGTGGCCAGCAATGAGTCCAGACCTGAATCCCATAGAACACCAGTGGAGAGATCTCAAAATGGCAGTTTGGAGAAGGCACCCTTCAAATATCAGGGACCTGGAGCAGTTTTCCAAAGAAGAATGGTCTACAATTCCAGCAGAGCATTGTAAGAAACTCATTGATGGTTACCGGAAGCGGTTCTTCGCAGTTATTTTGGCTAAAGGTTGTGCAACCAAGCATTAGGCTGAGGGTGCCAATACTTTTGTCTGGCCCATTTTTGGAGTTTTGTGTGAAATGATCAATGATTTGATTTTTGCTTCAATCTCTTTTGTGTTTTTTCATTGAAGACAAATTAAATGAAGATAATAATACCAAAGAATTTGTGATTGCAATCATTTTCAGGAAAAAACTGAGTATTATGTGACAGAATTGCAGGGGTGCCAATACTTTTGGCCACCACTGTATATCCTCCAGTGCACACACAGGACCTGTGCTGATGTCACAGTCATGTGATCAGACCTTCTGTGTGCACAAGACCTGTGCTGATGTCACAGTCATGTGATCAGTCACCTGAGGGGGAGGTACATGGTCAGCCAAAACACACCCTGGACCATTACAGTAATGCCGCAAGCCGCTGCATTACAATACTCGGTGCATAAATTTGCCTTCTAATTAACACTTTGTTTTAGGCTTTAATGGTCAGATATATATATTTTTTAGTTGTTGCCTCTTTGCAGTTCAGCAGCCAAGAATGTCTATTTCATTCACTGGGAAGGAAGATTTGTGAACGATCCGCGTGGCTGGTGAACAATGTAATAGATCCAAGTCCAGACAAGTGGTAATAGCGGTTTCTTTAGTTGGTCGACGCGATTCGAAGAACTACAGACTTCTTCACCAGGACAAAAAAAAACATAGTTTGGCGCTAATATTTGGATTCAAATATTGGCGCCAAAGAGCACGGTTGGAAGGCAAAATATATTTTATTGGGCCCTTAAACTAGCTAATTAAAGATGAGAGAATAAATTCGCTGGACACTTTGTCCAGCCGTCGGGTCAGTAGTCAATGGCCACTAGACGGGAGCTTTAGGAACCACCTCCTACCTGCAGACACCCTCGGATCCTCTTTTGATTAGCCGGCTTGGTTAATCAAAAGAGGAGCCTGAGGTGCTCAACGCTCCAGTCCAGTGGCCATGAAATACTGACCTGTCCACCGGACCTAGGTCCAGTGAATTGATTCTCTTATCTCTACAGCTAGCTTACATTAATTGTCCTGGAAAGCTCAGCCGATGACAGTTGTTGATGAAAAAACCTTATACAAAGATCAAAAACAATATTACCGCAATACAGTGTTCATATAGCGGTAAATACCAGTTCAGCCGGCCATATGAGAAATTACTGTTAGATTACTGCTATGATTCACAGGACCTGATCGAACGGCCATATCAGTAATCTATGGTCATTGAACAGGATCCCTGAGAACAGCCTCCTACCTGACGGCATCTCAGCTCTTCTTTGGATTAGCCGGCTTGGCACAATGTCACTGGTGGGTGACGCCGCAACAATATCATCTCACCAGGCCAGAAATCAAATTAAGAGCCAGAGAAGCTGAGAGGTAGTAGGTGATCGTCCAACTGCCACTGACCCAGGTCCTGTGAATCGATTCACGGCAACTCAAATTACAGTACAGTTATATACAGTGTTCACTTTTCTGTCTTTTCCATCTGATCCAGACCATCATGACGACTTCTTCCAGAAACAATTTTAAACTCCTCCTTGACACTTGGAAAAGTTCTTTAGAAGTTTAACAACCTCTTTAGTTTTCAAAGATATGCAGCAAATTTGCACAAACAATTTTGTGCTAATATTTTGGGACATAAAGAAATCTTTATAATCCAAGAACGAACCACCTGGAGACATTTGGCACATATTCAGACAGAAGTTTGCACCATTTAACTGTTGCACAGAATTAGTAAATGTACCCCCAATGTTTTCTATTCGTGAATGAGCCCTTTGCAAAATTAGATGATGATGAAACCCATCAAGGTATGACTGACTATTTTGAAGGGAAAAATAAATGCCTGAAATCTGCAAACTGTGTGCACACATTTCTACATCAAGCCTTAATCATGCACTATATAGAAATAAAAAAGATTATGAAGCTAAGCAATTTCCATTAGTGAGTGCAGGTTGCTTCTGGGCCTGCCAGGCATCCACTGCGTTGGCCATAATTGACTGTCTCCCAGCCTTAGCCAAGCTGAGAAACAATGTTCTATTAACCACTGACAGACACATTGAAAAGATTACTCTCCTTAAAGCATCTGTCAGCACTGATTGATTTACCAAGCACTGTGGACTGAAAAGGTTTCAAGTGCAGATACAATTTTGTAGGCATTTATCACACCAAACTAAAAAGAAATCCAGATTATATTAATAATGCACAGGGCTTTCACATGCAAACCGGGCAGATCGAGTTAATAACTTGTTTGCCGTGAAATGGGATTCACTTTGGAGATGGTTTCATTTATCTGAATCTCCCCTAAATGAGTCACAGCTCAAAGGGATTTAGTTCTGCGGCTTAAGAATTGAATCTGGGCTAAGCAACAGGTTCAGGAAATCAGGTTCTGTCTTACATAAACACAACCGGCGCCCGGAGGGTTCAACTGGTCTTAGAATTTTTGCAACTAAATTGATATAAAAGCAAAATATAGTTAGTAGACTACCAGACACAGTGACATTCGTGTCATGTAACATTTCATTGTTGAGACATTCTTGCCTCATATTGGGACACCGATCCTACATTTGGGACTTATAGCTTATGCACACAGCCTTAATATAGTGCTATTTTGCATTGAGTCGTAAATAGGTTGACGTGAAGGTGCCTGAGCCCACTATTGTATATCCGTATGACTCCAACATCTTAGGGCTCATTCACACATCCAATTTTCTTACGTACAAAAAAAAACGGAACAATTATTTTGAATAGACTCTGATCAGAGTTTGATCAGAGTGTGGTCCTCCACCCTTTCCTTCCTGACATTTCAAGTGTGGTCCGATTTTCTTATAGACCTGGTGACCAATTTTGATCTAACCCTTGGATCAAAACTGGACTCATCTCCATGGTTTTCCGCTGACCTCTCGGTCCACGAAAAATCATGGACATGTGAATGGCCCTATAAACTATCACAGGTGTGCGTAGCGCTATCCATGAGAAACACGGATAGCACTGATACGAGAAAATCGAACTTGTGAATGAACCCTTATGACATTTCTTCTCTTTGATTCTATGGTCATATATCATTTTAGGATGTTTCCTTAGAGATTTTAAAGGGTTTTCCAGTGGAACTTTTTTCCCAAACTGCTTATACTGGTCCAAAAAATGAAATAAACAATACTTTATTATTATTACCGACCCTCTAGCTCCATTCTTACACTAACCTGGTCATCAATGATTTTTACTTCCTGGTCTCATCTCAAAACACTCAAGTGGTCAAACAGTTTCCCACCTCAGTTAGTCAGTGATTTCCTGCCATTTACTATGCACAGACACAGAACCAAGAAGTAGAGACCAGAGAGGATTGGGTAAAAGGGGTATTCCCATTTCATACACTTATGGCATGTCAAAGCTTCTAGGACACTATAAGTGGAGGTTTCTCATGGTCAATTTACGAAATTATACTAATCTCAGTTTGTGTCCATAAAGAAAAAATATAAAGAATCATCCTATGCTGGGTGCCACATGAGAAGGTGACGAAGAAGTCACAATGCATATAAGACTTCGGTGGGTGATTACAAGACTTCATATAGTTTGAGAGGACCAATGTTTTGGTCCTGAGTAGCGATGATTGAATCTTTTGAAATTTGAATTTGATATGTTTGTTGAATTTTCCCAACATTTTTAATTCTCACATTTTTCATTTTTTGTTGCAAAGCATCCAGTTGCCCTGAAAACATATGTAATACTTTCAGGTCACCGAGGGCTGTGTCCAAGCCCTCTGAAGCTGTTTAAAACAAATACAGACTTAGAAATGTCAAAGTGACATCATCATAGATACGGATGTTCATAGCGTAGAACATGACAAATTAAAAATGGTCGAAAAAGTAGTTATTTATGATCAGACAGACCATTCTTTGCACTGACTCAGACTGGCGGTGTCGCTGTCAGGGGTAACATCATCATGCTGTGACTGAGACGAGTTATGTGCCATAGATTCCATAACACTCTCTGCTTTATCCCCACTAATATGCTTGCCAGAGGCAAAGGATGGCTGGTGCCAGTTTTGGTGGTGGTGTTTCTGCTGCTGCTAGTGGTACCCATATTCTTGCCCATACTATGTTTTTTTTTGTTGCTTTTTTTACACTACCTTTCAATTGCCCTTGCCACTTTTTTTTACCATGTATATTGAATAACACTATGTTTAACTTTTGACCATCTTTTCAACCCCAATTATTCAACCCTTGCCAAAAAGGATGTAACAAGAAATGCCAGGTATGGTAGGTAGGTACACGCAGTGGCAGATACAGACAGAAGAGGGCCCATGTGCAAGAGCAGTACATAGGCCCTTTGCAATCAATAGCTCATCATAATACACAATTGCAGTGGCTTTGAAGGTAGTGGCCCCCTTACCTTTGGGCCTCTGTGCGGCTGCTCAGGTTGCACCAATCGAATGTTCGCAACTGGGTACATGCGTGAAAAGCAAAATGTGGCAGTAGGCCTAAGTATAGGTGTGGCATGAAAAGATGTCAAATTAGACAAGTAAAACAGATGTGCAAAAACAGACATGCACAGTTAAATGTCTACATTTTTTTAAACATTTTTATTCTATTTTTTGACAAAATTCAATCCCCTTCCCAAAAATTATATGACAAGAAATGCCAGATAGGTACACAACCAAAAAGTCAGCACCTGCAATAAAACACTATATTGGTATAATCACTATTGCTGAGCTGTGAGCTCTGACTTCCTCTCACTATCGTAAAATCTCACTAAAATGTCTGCTTCATTCTCTGCCTCTGCTTTTATACAGGCTAGGATAGTCTCTCCTCATTGGCTATGCTATATCATGTGATAGCTACAAAGCATTATGGGAAAGGCCGTGTGGTCGCGCCTGATGTCATGTCACCCTTCTTTTTCTAATGCAATCTTTGTCAATGTGCAAAAAATTCAGCAGGCATTTTTGGAGAGATTCGCGCAAATCAAATAGCAAATTGTTCAAATTCACTGGGACCTGTGAACTTCATAAAATGCGTTTCAATTGTGATTTGCATTGAATTGATTTAAACACCTTTAAAATTGGAGTCTGAGAGCTCAATGTAACTAATATAGGAGTGGCAATGTGGGAACAGGGTTGGACTATTTCACCAGAATACCAGAGGATACAGTAAGCACAGCCTCTGATATAATCATGGGCCTCAGAGGTCTAGCTGAAGACTACACCATTTGAAGGTGACTTTGGAGGGAATCATGTGTCACTAGCAAGGACGTACATAGGAATCATGGGGCCCATAGCAGAAGTTTTAATTGGGCCCCACCCCCCCAAAAAAAAATTGCCGGGGTCACAGAAGAGCAGATCTCACAACTTTCCAGCCTTTACATAGTAATTTTCCTCCTGCTGAAGTCGTAGATTCCTATTTCATTGCCTCCATAAAGTGTGATGCCAACAAAAGTGCCCCCCAAACACAGTATGATACCCCCATGGTGCATTCCTCCACATGCGCAGTATAATGACCCTACTGTACCCCACCTCAAATCCCAACGCAAAGTGTGGTGACCCCAACACAGTATAATCCCCCAACTGTGACCCCCACACAGCCCTCCATGCACTATAATGTGCCTTCATACAGTATAATGGCCACACACAAACCTTCACACCTCACAGAGTATAATGCACTCCCCATGGTCCTCCATACAGTATAAGACACTCCCCATGGTCCTCCAAACCGTACAATTCACTCTCCATGGTCCTGCACACAGTACAACACACTCCCCATGGTCTTGCACACAGTACAATGCACTCCCCATGGTCCCCCATACAATATAATGCACTCGCCATAGTCCTCCATATAGTATAATGCACTCCCCATGGCCCTGCACACAGTATAATGCACTCCCCATGGTCTTGCACACAGTATAATGTACTCCCTATGATCCTCCACACAGTTTAATGCACTCCCCATGGTCCTCCATGCAATATAATGCATTCCCCACGGTCATTCACACAATTTAATGCACTTCCCATGGCCCTCCACGCAGTATAATGCACTCCCCATGGTCCTCCACACAGTATAATGCACTCCCCATGATCCTTCACACAGTTTAATGCACTCCCCATGGTCCTCCTTGCAATATAATGCACTCCCAATGGTCCTCCACACAGTATAATGCACTCCCCATGGTCCCCCATACAATATAATGCACTCCCCATGGTCCTCCACACAGTATAATGCACTCCCCATGGTCCTCCATGCAGTATAATGCACTCCCCACGGTCCTCCACACAGTATAATGCACTCCCCATGGTCCTGCACACAGTATAATGCATTCCCCATGATCCTCCACACAGTTTAATGCACTCCCCATGGTCCTCCTTGCAATATAATGCACTCCCCATGGTCCTCCACACAGTATAATGCACTCCCCATGGTCCCCCATACAATATAATGCACTCCCCATGGTCCTCCACACAGTATAATGCACTCCCCATGGTCCTGCACAGAATATAATGCACTCCCCACATTCCTCCATATAGTATAATGCACTTGCCATGGTCCTGCACACAGTATAATGCACTCCCCATATTCCTCCATATAGTATAATGCACTCACCATAGTAACATAGTAACATAGTAACATAGTAACATAGTAACATAGTTTGTAAAGCCGAATAAAAACTTGCGTCCATCAAGTTCGACCTGTTAGTTCTGTAATTGCTAAAGTTGATCCAGAGGAGGGCAAAAACCCCAAATGATTTGGCCAATCTTCACCTGAGGAAAAATTCCCTCCCGACTCTGAAACCAGCAGTCAGAATAAATCCCTGTATCAACCTACTATTTTATTTTATTTTTAAGTATATGCTGAAATCTGCCTGGTATCTAGAAATGCATCCAGTCCCCGCTTGAACTGGTGTAGTGAATCCGACATTACCGTCTCCTCACTCAGTGAATTCCATATTCTCACTGCTCTTACCGTAAAGAACCCCTTCCTATGCTGGTGCTGAAACCTTTTCTCTTCCAGTCTTAGTGAGTGCCCTCTTGTTACCGTAATATCCCTCCTTTTGAACAAATCCCGGGCAAGATCTCTATACTGTCCCCTAACATATTTGTACACATTTATTATGTCCCCCCTCAACCTTCTCTTTTCCAGGCTGAATAGTCCTAGTTTTGCCAACCTCTCTGGGTATTGCAGTCCCTCCATTCCCTTTATTAATTTTGTTGCCCTCCTTTGTACCTTTTCAAGCTCATTTATATCCTTTCTATATATTGGGGCCCATAACTGAGCACAATATTCCAAGTGTGGTCTGACCAGTGCTTTGTACAGTGGAAGAACAATGTTCTCATCCTTTGCAGCTATACCTTTTCTGATACATCCCATTACTCTGTTTGCCCTTACAGCAGCGGCCTGACTTTGGGCACTCCAATTTAGTTTGCTATCAATCAAGATGCCCAAGTCCTTCTCCATCTCTGAATTCCCCAATGATTTCCCATTCAGTGAGTACTGGTGACTTCCATTTTTCCTTCCCATATGTATGACCTTACATTTCTCCTCGTTAAACCTCATTTGCCATTTAATGCTCCACCTACCCAGCTTATCCAAATCCCTCTGTAGGTCTGCACTGTCCTCTTTTGTATTAATTGTTTTACATAACTTTGTGTCATCTGCAAATATTGATATTTTACTATTTATCCCATTGACTATGTCGTTAATAAAGATATTAAATAACAT
This sequence comes from Phyllobates terribilis, assembly GCF_046119375.1. Taxonomy (NCBI): domain Eukaryota; kingdom Metazoa; phylum Chordata; class Amphibia; order Anura; family Dendrobatidae; genus Phyllobates; species Phyllobates terribilis. The sequence continues at coordinate 151,777,158 of NW_027362768.1, forward strand.
TGGGCCTAGTACAGACCCCTGTGGTACCCCACTAGTGACGCTTACCCAATCTGAGTATATTCCATTTATAACCACCCTCTGCCTTCTATCCTTTAGCCAGTTAGCTACCCACTTGCAGACATTTTCCCCCAGCCCCATCATTCTCATTTTGTATACCAACCTATTATGTGGCACGCTATCGAACGCTTTTGAGAAGTCGAGATACACGACATCCACTGGTTCCCCCTGATCTACTCGAGAGCTAACCTCCTCGTAGAAGTCAATCAGGTTTGTTTGGCAGGAGCGATTCCTCATGAATCCATGTTGGTTCGGGATTAAAAGATTATTAGCATCAAGATGCTCCGTAATTGCCTCTTTAATGAAGCTTTCAAAAATTTTGCCCACAACGGACGTCAGACTCACCGGCCGATAGTTTCCGGCGTCACTTTTCGCTCCCTTTTTGAATATTGGCACTACATTCGCCTGTCGCCAATCAAGTGGTACAGACCCAGTCTCAACAGAGTCCTTAAATATAAGATATAACGGTCTGTCTATCACATTACTTAGTTCCCTTAGTACCCGTGGGTGTATGCCATCAGGTCCTGGTGATTTGTTTATTTTAATGTTACTGAGGCGTTTCTGTACCCCAGCTTGGGTTAGATTTGTCATACTTAGTGGAGGATTAAGTTTGTCACTTCTCATTTCTCCTGTTAGTTCGATTTCCTTTGTGAAAGTTGTCGAAAAAAAATTATTTAATAGATTAGCTTTATCCTCATCTTTCTCTATGATTTTGCCTTCCTCACTTTTTATCGGTCCAATATTATCCAATTTAATCCTTTTACTATTTATATACGTAAAGAACAGTTTGGGATTTGATCTACTTTCCCTAGCAATACGTCTCTCTGTTTCCTCCTTCGCTATTTTTATTTGTTTTTTACAGGTTCTCGTTATTTCCTTGTAACACATTAGTGCCTCCTTAATGTTTTCATCTTTTAATCTCTTGAATGCCTCTTTTTTGCTATTTAACGCCCCTTTTACGTTCTTGTTCAACCATATTGGTTTCCTCTTATTTCTGGCCCTTTTATTCCCATACGGTATATATCTCTCGCAATGAGTATTCAGAATTCTTTTGAAGGTTTCCCATTTACTATTCGTATTCCTTTGATTAAGAACTTTGTCCCAGTCAATAAGTTGAAGGCTTTCTTTCAGCTGATCAAACTTCGCCCTCCTAAAGTTTAATGTTTTTGTTGTTCCCTTATTGATAACCCTACTGAAGGGCATTTTGAAGTCGATAATATTATGGTCGCTATTACCTAGGTGCCCCCCTATCTGTACCTCAGTTATTCTATCAGGCCTATTAGTCAATATTAAGTCCAACACGGCCTTCCCTCTCGTTGGTTCCTGCACTAGTTGGGAGAGATAATTATCCTTAATATTTGTCAAGAACCTTTTTCCTTTCTGAGATCTACAGGTTTCTGTTTCCCAGTCAATATCCGGGTAGTTGAAATCCCCCATTACAATCACTTCATTATGTTTTGCTACTTTGTCTATTTGTCCTAATAGCAGATTCTCATTCTCCTCTGTTATATTGGGTGGCTTATAGCAGACCCCCAGTAATATTTTATCATTATTTTTAGTTCCCTCTATCTCTACCCACATGGACTCGACCCCCTCTTCTCCCTCTCCTATATCTTCCCTTAGTCTGGGTTTTAGACATGACTTTACATATAAGCAGACTCCTCCGCCTTTCCCCTGTTTCCGTTCCCTTCTAAATAAACTATAATCTAATAAATTTACCGCCCAGTCGTAGCTATCGTCTAGCCAAGTCTCTGTTATACCTACGATGTCATACCTCTCCTCCGATATAAGCGCCTGCAGCTCATCCGCCTTATTGGTCAGGCTTCTTGCGTTGGTCAGCATGCAAGATAAAACTTTGGGGTTATTTAGCATCCTATTCTTCTCTAACGATCTAACTGTACTATCCCCACCCCCCTCTCCACCCTCATTATATTCACTTCTCCCCTTCCCCCTTGCTTGCCTCACATCCCACCTATTTCCTTGGTTCCCCCCCCCCGTCTCTAGTTTAAAAACTCCTCCATGGTCCTGCACACAGTTTAATGCACTCCTCATGGTCCTCCACGCAGTATAATGCACTCCCCATGGTCCCCCATACAATATAATGCATTCCCCATAGTCCTCCATATAGTATAATGCACTCGCCATGGTCCTGCACACAGTATAATGCACTCCCATGATCCTCCACACATTTAATGCACTCCCCATGGTCCCACATACAATATAATGCACTCCCCATAGTCCTCCATATAGTATAATGCACTCCACATGGTCCTGCACACAGTATAGTGCTCTCCATATGGTCCTGCACGCAGTATAAGGCACTCCCATGGTCCTGCACACAGTATAGTGCTCTTCGCGTGGTCCAGCACACAGCACAATGCACTCTCCATGGTCCTGCACCCAGTACAATGCACTCCCCATGGTCCTGCACACAGTATTATGGACTCCCCATGGTCTTCAACACAGTAAAATACAGCCCCCACCATAGGGTAAAATGCAGCCCCCACCATAGGATAAAATGCAGCCCCCAATAGGGTAAAATGCAGCCTCTCCCACAGGGTAAAATGCAGCCCGCCACACTAGGGTAAAATGCAACCCGCCACCATAGGGTAAAAATGAAGCCCCCCAATAGGGTAAAAATGAAGCCCCCAGTATTATCAGTACTCACTGATTTAAAAAAATAAAAATAAATACATACTTACCGCTCCTCGTTCCCGCTGCTTCAGTCTCTGCAGCGCGTCTATCTCATCACCTCAGCAGCTGCCAGCTCCACTGTCTGACACAGCGTGGTGTTGTGAAGTAATGTTATGATGCCGCTGCGTCAGACGCAGAGGAGGAATGATGGGAGAGGGCAGGGCCGGCTCCAGGTTTTCGTGGGTCCCAGGCGAAAGAGTCTCAGTGGGCCCCTTTTACACATACCATGATTCTTAATACACAGATACGTCAGAGAAATATAGGTATAGCACAGTATGGGATAAATATGAATAACCATGCCGTGCCGTAAATAAGCCCTACACTGTACCCCCGGAATAAATAATTGCCCCTCACTGTGTTCTTTGCACAATAATGACCTCCACATTGTCTCTATTATGTTATATAGTGTCCACACTGTTACCTCCTATAAAATATTCCCATCATAATGTTACACTTTTTTTTTCTTACTATGACTACCACCACTGTGCCCCTTGGTGAACTACAACTGCCACATTGTCCATTATGAGATATACCCAAAAAACCATCCTTCTTTATGAACTATGACCTCCACATTGTTTTCCCCCAATGCTGACCCCCCACTATGCTCCACTCCATATTGAGCCACCTCTTCACACTGTCCCTTTACTTCTTGCTGATCCACCTCTTTACACTGTATTTCCAATGCTGCCAATTCTCCATTATAATCTCAATACTGCCCCTCCTTCATAGGCAGACCTCATATTGCCTGATCTCCAGTCACAGACTCCCCATATTGATCCATCTGTACACCTAGTTCCCCCTATACTGCCCAATCTCCACACCGAATCCTCACATATTGCCCCAACTCCATACAGAGCCGCCTCCCATTCTACCCAATCTCTATATTGAGCCCTCCATAATTATTTCCACACAGTGACCCCCAACACTGCTCCATCTTCATATAGCGTTCCCCTATACAGCCACATTGCCATAGTCCCCTTATACTGCCTAATATCCATATTGAGCCCCCTATACTGCCCCATCTCCACCCAAAGACCCCATCTCTGACCCATCTGTATATATATAGAGCCCCCAATACTGCCCAATTGCCATACTAAACTCCATATACTGCCCCATTTCCACACAGAGTCCCCCTATACTTTCCCATCTCCATATAGAGCCCCTTATCCTGCCCCATCTTGATACAGAGCACACTATACTGCTCCATCTCAATATAGGCTGATATGGAGATATGAACTGAGAATTGTGTGTGGGAGAGACAACTGATGACTGAATGAGTTGGGGTTTTACGATGTCAATGTCTTCAGCTCCTCGAGAGCTTACCATCTCCTGGCTGCTGCACCCACGCTGTCCAGTCCTCTGCGGCACTTTCATGACGTCTACGGTGTGATGAGCTGGCTTCATGATGCTGTACGTTGGGCAGGGAGAAGACCCCGGAAGTGCCAGCGCTGAGTGGTGGTGCGGGCCCTGGGAGAGGAAGTGTCACATGACGCTCCCTCCTCCATCAATGCTTTCAACTCAACTGTATCATGCCGATACAGTTGAATGCGGAGCAGAGGTGGTGGAGGCCCGATGCGGGGGGTGCATGGTGCAGGCGACTGCTATGGGCCCCCCCCAGCTCACGGGCCCCATAGCAGTCTCGTGGCCTGCCACCATTGGCAGTGCGCCAATGGTCACTCGGGTTGGGGATGATTCACAAATAACCTACTGGATCCTTTAAATGTCCTATGTGTACAATGATTGACACTAATGTTACAATGCAATCGTAAGTTGATTTTGTTATATGTTGTATGGATGACGGGTGGACTTCGAGACCTTGGGATCATTATCTCATGTGGGCTCAAGGAACTAGAGTCCAACCCTGCAGACAGAAGATAGGCAGACTGTGGTTTCTGTAGTTTCAGGGCTGGTTCTTGCCATTGTATAAACCATATTTGCCAAGGCTCCCAGAACATCCAGAAAAAGAGATAGCTACTAGGCTCCCCAAAGAATCTAGTGGTTGAGACAATCTGAAACTTCCCTGAAGAGATCAAAGGAATTGCATATTTAGGGGCGGCAAGAACCGACGCATAGATGAAGTGGGGAATAGGTGTGGAAGTGTCTTGGCCTCCATTGGGTAGCGTGACTATGGTCAAAAATTACTGTCTCCGGGATTAGTTGGCAAATGTGGCATTAGGTCACTGTTGGGGCACTTTCTTTAGGCACTGGTTGACATTGGTGGTGCTTATGGAATGGAATTATATTTCCAATGTGGTTGGTGTTTTTTGGGGGCACTGCATTATATAATATATGGGAACTCTTGGCAGTAACATAATGCGGGTGCATTATACTACAGTATATGGAGGACTATGGGGGTGCATTATACTGTATGGAGCACTATGGAGGGACATTATACTATAGGAAGGACTATGGGCTGTGCAATAAACTTCTGCTATGGGGCCCTATGACTTCTATGTATGTCCCTGGTCAGTATAATGGTTTACTTTTTTCAATACATTAAAAAACAGCAGCAGAACGGAGGACATATAGCAGGAAGGGGGATATACAGTCATATGAAAAAGTTTGGGCACCCCTATTAATCTTAAGCTTATTGTTTTATAAAAATTGGTGTTTTTGCAACAGCTATTTCAGTTTGATATATGTAATAACTGTTGGACACCGTAATGTTTCTGCCTTGAAATGAGGTTTATTGTACTAACAGAAAATGTGCAATCTGCATTCAAACAAAATTTGACTGGTGCATAAGTATGGGCACCCTTATCATTTTCTTGTTTTAAATACTCCTACCTACTTTTTACTGACTTACTAAAGCACTTTTGTTGGTTTTGTAACCTCATTGAGCTTTGAACTTCATAGCCAGGTGTATGCAATCATGAGAAAAGCTACTTAAAGTGGCTACTTGCAAGTTGTTCTCCTGTTTGAATCTCCTCTGAAGAGTGGCATCATGGGCTCCTCAAAACAACTGTCAAATGATCTGAAAACAAAGATTATTCAACATAGTTGTTCAGGGGAAGGATACAAAAAGCTGTCTCAGAGATTTAACCTGTCAGTATCCACTGTGAGGAACATAGTAAGGAAATGGAAGAACACAGGGACAGTTCTTGTTAAGGCCAGAAGTGGCAGGCCAAGAAAAACATCAGAAAGGCAGAGAAGAAGAATGGTGAGATCAGTCAAGGACAATCCTCAGACCACCTCCAGAGAGCTGCAGCATCAACTTGCTGCAGATGATGTCACTGTGCATCGGTCAACTATACAACGCACTTTGCACAAGGGGAAGCTGTATGGGAGAGTGATGCGAAAGGAGCCGTTTCTGCAAGCACGCCACAAACAGAGTCGGCTGAGGTATGCAAAAGCACATTTGGAGAAGCCAATTTCTTTTTGGAAGAAGGTCCTGTGGACTGATGAAACCAAGATTGAGTTGTTTGGTCATACAAAAAGGCGTTATGCATGGCGGCAAAAAAACACAGCATTCCAAGAAAAACACTTGCTACCCACAGTAAAATTTGGTGGAGGTTCCATCATGCTTTGGGGCTGTGTGGCTAATGCCGGCACTGGGAATCTTGTTAAAGTTGAGGGACGCATGGATTCCACTCAGTATCAGCAGATTCTTGACAATAATGTTCAAGAATCAGTGATAAAGTTGAAGTTACGCAGGGGATGGATCTTTCAGCAAGACAATGATCCAAAACACCGCTCCAAATCTACTCAGGCATTCATGCAGAGGAACAATTACAATGTTCTGGAATGGCCATCCCAGTCCCCAGACCTGAATACCATTGAACATCTGTGGGATCATTTGAAGAGGGCTGTCCATGCTCGGCGACCATCAAACTTAACTGAACTGGAATTGTTTTGTAAAGAGGAATGGACAAAAATACCTTCATCCAGGATCCAGGAACTCATTAAAAGCTACAGGAAGTGACTAGAGGCTGTTATTTTTGCAATAGGAGGATCTACTAAATATTAATGTCACTTTTCTGGTGAGGTGCCCATACTTATGCACCTGTCAAATTTTGTTTGAATTCAGATTGCACATTTTCTGTTAGTACAATAAACCTCATTTCAAGGCAGAAACATTACTGTGTCCAACAGTTATTACATATATCAAACTGAAATAGCTGTTGCAAAAACACCAATTTTTATAAAACATTAAGCTTAAGATTAATAGGGGTGCCCAAACTTTTTCATATGACTGTATATACCAGGATTGGGGCAGGATGAGGGACATAAATAACAGGATGGAGGGCATATAATAGATACGTATATAATCAGGATGGGTAGGTGGCGCCCAAAACTTGCACCGGGGCCCATCAGACAATTTTTACATCACTGACTACATACAGTGGGTACGGAAAGTATTCAGATCCCTTTAAATTTTTCACTCTTTGTTTCATTGCAGCCATTTGGCAAATTCTAAAAAGTTCATTTTTTTCTCATTAAAGTACACTCTGCACCCCATCTTGACTGAAAAAAACAGAAATATTGACATTTTTGCAAATTTATTAAAAAAGAAAAACTGAAATATCACATGGTCATAAGTATTCAGACCCTTGGCTCAGACACTCATATTTAAGTCACATGGTGTCCATTTCCTTGTGATCCTCCTTGAGAGGCTTCTACTCCTACATTGGAGTCCAGCTGTGTTTAATTAAACTGATAGGACTTAATTTGGAAAGACACACACCTGTCTATATAAGACCTCACAGCTCACAGTGCATGTCAGACAAAATGAGAATCATGAGCTCAAAGGAACTGCCCAAGGAGCTCAGAGACAGAATTGTGGCAAGGCACAGATCTGGCCAAGGTTACAAAAGAATTTCTGCATTACTCAAGGTTCCTAAGAGCACAGTGGCCTCCATAATCCTTAAATGGAAGAAGTTTGGGACCACCAGAAGTCTTCCTAAACCTGACCGTCCAGCCAAACTGAGCAATTGTGGGAGAAGAGCCTTGCTGAGAGAGGTAAAGAAGAACCCCAAGATCACTGTGGCTGAGCTCCAGAGATGCAGTACAGAGATGGGAGAAAGTTCCACAAAGTCAACTAGCACTGCAGCCCTCCACCAGTTGGGCGTGTATGGCAGAGTGGCCCGACGGAAGCCTCTCCTCAGTGCAAGACATATGAAAGCCCGCATAGAGTTTGCTCAAAAACACATGAAGGACTCCCAGACTATGAGAAATAATATTCTCTGGTCTGATGAGACGAAGATAGAACTTTTTGGTGATAATTCAAAGCGGTATGTGTGGAGAAAACCAGGCACTGCTCATCACCTGCCCAATACAATCCCAACAGTGAAACATGGTGGTGGCAGCATCATGCTATGGGGGTGTTTTTCAACTGCAGGCACAGGACGACTGACTGGTTGCAATTGAAGGAAACATGAATGCGGCCAAGTACAAAGATATACTGGATGAAAACCTTTTCTAGAGTGCTGTGGACCTCAGACTTGGCCAAAGGTTCACCTTCCAACAAGACAATGACCCTAAGCACACAGCTAAAATAACAAAGGAGTGGCTTCAGAACAACTCTGTGACCATTCTTGACTATCCCAGCCAGAGCCCTGACCTAAACCCAATTGAGCATCTCTGGAGAGACCTGAAAATGGCTGTCCACCAATGTTCACCATCCAACCTGAGGGGATCTGCAAGGAAAAATGGCAGAGAATTCCCAAATCCAGGTGTGAAAAACTTGTTGCATCATTCCCAAGAAGACTCATGGCTGTACTAGCTCAAAAGGGTGCTTCTACTCAATACTGAGCAAAGGGTCTGAATACTTATGACCATGTGATATTTCAGTTTTTCTTTTTTAATAAATTTGGAATAATTTCTACATTTCTGTTTTCTGTTTTTTTTCAGTCAAGATGGGGTGCAGAGTGTACTTTAATGAGAAAAAAAAATTACAAAATGGCTAAAATGAAACAAAGAGTGAAAAATTTAAAGGGGTCTGAATACTCTCCGTACCCACTGTATACAGGGAAAATGTATATCTTACATGACTACATATATACAGTACATACATATATACATACACACACGCACACATTATATATATATATATATATATATATATATATATATATATATATATATACTGTATATATATATATGCACATTTACATACACTACCGTTCTTAAAGTTTGGGGTCACCCAGACAATTTTGTGTTTTCCATGAAAACTCATACTCATACTTTTATTTATCAAATGAGTTGCAAAATGAATCGAAAATATAGTCCAGACATTGCCAAGGTTAGAAATAATGGTTTTTATTTGAAAGAATAATTTTCTCCTTCAAACTTTGCTTTGGTCACAGAATGCTCCTTTGCCGCCATTCCAGCATTGCAGACCTTTGGCATTCTAGCTGTTAAAGTTGCTGAGGTAATCTTGAGAAATTTCCCCCCATGCTTCCTGAAGCCCCTCCACAAGTTGGATTGGCTTGATGGGCACTTTTTGCACCATATGGTCAAGCTGCTTCCACAACAGCTCAATGGGGTTGAGATCTGGTGACTGCGCTGGCCACTCCATTACAGATAGAATACCAGCTGCCTGCTTCTTCCCTAAATAGTACATGCATAATTTGGAGGTGTGCTTTGGGTCATTGTCCTGTTGTAGGATAAAATTGGCTCCAATCAAGAGCTGTCCACAGGCTATGGCATGGCATTGCAAAATGGAGTGATAGTCTTCCTTATTCAAAATCCCATTTACCTTGTTCAAATCTCCCACTTTACCAGCACCAAAGCAACCCCAGACCATCACATTACCTCCACCATGCTTGACAGATGGCATCAGGCACTCTTCCAGCATCTTTTCAGTTGTTCTGCATCTCACAAATTTTCTTCTGTGTGATCCAAACACCTCAAAACTTTGATTTTTCTGTCCATAAAACTTTTTTCCAATCTTCCTCTGTCCAATGTCTGTGTTCTTTTGCCCATATTAATCTTTTCCTTTTAATACTCGAGTCGATTTCTCAAACTAGAAACTCTAATGTCCTTGTCTTGTTGCTCAGTTGTGCAGCGGAGCCTCCAACTTCTCTTTCTACTCTGGTTGGAGCCTGTTTGTGCTCTCCTCTGAAGGGTGTAGTACACACCGTTGTAGGAAATCTTCAGTTTCTTGGCAACTTCTCGCATGGAATAGCCTTCATTTCTAAGAACAAGAATAGACTGTCGAGTTTCACATGAAAGTTCTCTTTTTCTGGCCATTTTGAGAGTTTCATAGAACAAACAAATGTAATGCTCCAGATTCTCAACTAGCTCAAAGGAAGGTCAATTTTATAGCTTCTCAAATCAGCCAAACCGTTTTCAGCTGGGCTAACATACTTGTGCAAGGGTTTTTTAGGGTTTTCTAAACATCCATTAGCATTCTTACACAGTTAGCAAACACAATGTACCATTAAAACACTGGAGTGGTGGTTGTTGGAAATGGGCCTCTATACACCTATGTAGATATTGCAAAAAAAGAAGATGTTTACAGCTAGAATAGTCATTTACCACATTATCAATGTATAGAGTGTATTTCTGATTCTTTTAACGTTAGCTTCATTGAAAATAAATGTGCTTTTCTTTAAAAAATAATGACATTTCTAAATGACCCCAAACTTTTGAACGGTAGTGTATATACATATATACAGTACAGACCAAAAATTTGGACACACCTTCTCATTTAAAGATTTGTCTGTATTTTCATGACTATGAAAATTGTACATTCACACTGAAGGCATCAAAACTATGAATTAACACATGTGGAATTATATACTTAACAAAAAAGTGTGAAACAACTGAAAATATGTCTTATATTCTAGGTTCTTCAACGTAGCCACCTTTTGCTTTGATGACGGCTTTGTACACTCTTGGCATTCTCTTGATGAGCTTCAAAAGGTAGTCACCGGAAATGGTTTTCACTTCACAGGTGTGCCCTGTCAGGTTTAATAAGTGGGATTTCTTGCCTTATAAATGGGATTGGGACCATCAGTTGTGTTATGCAGAAGTCTGGTGGATACACAGCTGATAGTCCTACTGAATAGACTGTTAGAATTTGTATTATGGCAAGAAAAAAGCAGCTAAGTAAAGAAAAATGAGTGGCCATCATTACTTTAAGAAATGAAGGTCAGTCAGTGCGAAAAATTGGTAAAACTTTGAAACTGTCCCCAAGTGCAGTTGCAAAAACCATCAAGTGCTACAAAGAAACTGGCTCACATGAGGACCGCCCCAGGAAAGGAAGACCAAGAGTCACCTCTGCTTCTGAGGATAAGTTTATCCAAGTCACCAGCCTCAGAAATTACAGGTTAACAGCAGCTCAGATTAGAGACCAGGTCAATGCCACACAGAGTTCTAGCAGCAGACACATCTCTTCAACAACTGTTAAGAGGAGACTTTGTGCAGCAGGCCTTCATGGTAAAATAGCTGCTAGGAAACCACTGCTAAGGACAGGCAACAAGCAGAAGAGACTTGTTTGGGCTAAAGAACACAAGGAATCGACATTAGACCAGTGGAAATCTGTGCTTTGGTCTGATGAGTCCAAATTTGAGATCTTTGGTTGCAATCAACTGTGTCTTTGTGCGACGCAGAAAAGGTGAACGGATGGACTCTACATGCCTGGTTCCCACCGTGAAGCATGGATGAGGAGGTGTGATGGTGTGGTGGTGCTTTGCTGGTGACACTGTTGGGGATTTATTCAAAATTGAAGGCATACTGAACCAGCATGGCTACCGCAGCATCTTGCAGCAGCATGCTATTCCATCCGGTTTGCGTTTAGTTGGACCATCATTTATTTTTCAACAGGACAATGACCCCAAACACATCTTCAGGCTGTGTAAGGGCTATTTGACCAAGAAGGAGAGTAATGGGGTGCTATGCCAGATGACCTGGCCTCCACAGTCACCAGACCTGAACCCAATCGAGATGGTTTGGGGTGAGCTGGACCGCAGAGTGAAGGCAGAAGGGCCAACAAGTGCTAAGCATCTCTGGGAACTCCTTCAAGATTGTTGGAAGACCATTTCCGGTGACTACCTCTTGAAGCTCATCAAGAGAATGTCAAGAGTGTGCAAAGCAGTCATCAAAGCAAAAGGTGGCTACTTTGAAGAACCTAGAATATAAGACATATTTTCAGTTGTTTCACACTTTTTTGTTAAGTATATAATTCCACATGTGTTAATTCATAGTTTTGATGCCTTCAGTGTGAATGTACAATTTTCAAAGTCATGAAAATACAGAAAAATCTTTAAATGAGGTGTGTCCAAACTTTTGGTCTGTACTGTATATATATATATATATATATATATACACACATACTGTACATACTTTGTGTGCCGTTCAGTGGTAGGTTTCATTTCTTGGTGTATTAGATAATTCTATGAACGTCTTCATACAACCCCTGGCAAAAATTATGGAATCACCGGGCTCAGAGGATGTTCATTCAGTTGTTTAATGTTGTTGAAAAAAAGCAGATCACAGACATGGCAGAAAACTGAAGTCATTTCAAATGGCAACTTTATGGCTTTAAGAAACACTAAAAGAAATCAAGAAAAAAAATGTGGTACTCAGTAGGGGTAATTTTTTTCAGACCAAGCAGAGGGAAAAAAATATGGAATCACTCAATTCCTGATTTCTTTTAGTGTTTCTTAAAGCCCTAAAGTTGCCATTTGAAATGACTTTAGTTTTGTGCCATGTCTGTGATCTGCTTTTTTTCAACAACATTAAACAACTGAATGAAAATCCTCCGAGCCCGGTGATTCCATAATTTTTGCCAGGGGTTGTATATTCAAAGGTCAGTTTCTTGGGAGTCTCAGTGCAGTTCATCATCTACATTTATTCCAGCTGTAGGCGGCAAATGTAACGTGATATTATGCTACTTTATAGTAAGATCTGTGCAGTATGTGTAACCATGAAGACAAGGCCACTGTTCACATGATGACTTCCCTTCTGTATGTATTATATGGGCCCAGATTGGAATGTTATTAAGTCTCACAATACATGACGTTCCTATGTGGCATTTCTGCTTTATTTTCACCACTCATTTTTATGCAATTGTTTCAACAATTTTTTTTGTAAAAATGTCAGCAAAAATCGCCACAAGTGATCATTCAGATGATCGTATTTTCAAGCCGTGTCACACAGACAGCAACCGAACCAATGAAAGTAAATGAGAAAAACGTTTCATAAGGAATTTCTTCATAGCATACATTATTTCTCTGCTTTGGAGACAAAAGTCTGGCTTGGAATTGTGCCAATTGGCACATACTGTACTGCATGTTCCCATCCTCGATGTGTTAGGGGCACGGAACTGTACACGGAATTTCACCATGTCTGCAATTTACAGAGTTGACTGGCTCGAGAATTCACATACTCATGTGAACTAAGCGTTTGCTGCGTTTTTTGGTACTTTTTTTGTGTGACCAGATGTTTATTTGAAGCCTATTGACACCTTTGACATGGGAAAATTGATTTTAGTTAATATAATTGCACTGCTTGAGTTTGCAATCTTCATTTCTTCATTCATTCCCAGACCTCGTGGTATGCAGTTTGCAGCCTGATCTAAGTTTCGGATTTATTTTCTTGTGGGAGTGCCGCTTCCAGTAATATAGGGTGGATGTGAGTTCTGTGTGAGTTAAGGGTGCTGCTGTCTTCCTTAACTCATATCAGCACAGCTTCTATCCTGCACTAATTTCCTCTTCATGTGCTTTCCTCCATATCTGCAGCCTGTTTTCTCTGCCCTCCCTGAGACTGTACATGCTTTCTTCACTGTTAACATGTGAAAATCTGTGTAGAACTCCATCCTTACTGCTATCTTTAACAATGAGATAAGTCAGGAGGAGAGCAGAGAGACCTGTCAGATGAAGGAGTGGGATTCCTAATGGGTTTGTCACTTTTTTAGAGCATTTAGTTAGGTAAAGGAATTAGAGACACTGCAGCACCAAAATGGCAGATGTTTTTCTTTAATGAAGACTATTTGGAATTTTGCTTAACCTTGCATTTAGAAGGCAATTGAATATAAAAAAAAAATCTGCATGAAAGTGTACAATCACCCAATTCATCAATTAGGATTTTTTAAAGTCACTTTTTTTCTGTCTTGAGGTATTTGTTCCCTTTTTTTTGTACAATTCTTCAAAATGGCACACACGGTTCATGAATTTTTTTGCAAAATAAAGAATTCTATTTGCTATTGTCTTTAACCTTTTTTTGCAACTTTTTAGAGCAAAAAGTCAAACGTTCCACTAAAATATCACAAAATGTGAGCAAAAACTTTCAGACATACATAAAATTATTCAAGTGACGGAACGGTAATGCATTTTTTTTTTTAAATGTCATACTTGATTAATCGGCCGAAAACTCCAAACCTGGCACACAATAGCGAACATTAAAAAATAAAAATATAAATGCAACACAAAAATTGACTTTTAAATAGGAGCAAATTAAAAGAAGCATAAGGTGCAAATTAATAACAGGCAAAAAAAAACACCAAAAACTAGACAATAAAAATATGCTAATGCAATAATGAATTCCACCCTAATTCTGTTGGGAAACATTGCAAACAATGCTTTTTTGACTTTTTTGTAGCATTTTTGTGAACATTCTGGCTCAATAGCAAGGCTGCAAGTGTAAGGCGCTAGAGAAATCATTTCTAGGCTGCCTCAGTATAAACCAGTACTCATACGTTGAAATACCATCAGATATTGTGCACATTGCCTTAAAGGGGTTTTCCACTCTCAGGAAAGTGGACGTCAAAACCTCTAAAATAATAAACAGAGTGGGTGCTCACCCTCGCAGAGTCCAGTGCCTGCTCTCTACCACTGCTCAGGTCTCTGTGTTTTGGCTGAAGCAGCGACATTACCCCAACAGCACGCATCACTGCTGCAGCCAATCACTTGAGTTTGACGGGCCGCGCATCTACGTCAGCTAGATACTAGTGATTAGGTACAGACATGATGCGTGCAGTCAAAGTGACATCCCCGCTGCAGCCAAAATACTGAGACCGGAGCAGCAGCGGACAGTCAGCGCTGGACCAGAGGAGGGTAAGTACCCACTCTGTATGTTATTTTAGATATTTTCGCGTGTTTGGGGTCAACTTTTTTGAAAGTGGAAAGCCTCATTAAACTCAAATGAAAAAAAACACAAAATATCATTTTCCCCCAAAAACACTTTTTGTGATTCTATTCGAGCCACAAAGTGCACTTTTGTTTATGGCATTTTAAGTGCTTTTTTTAAGACTTTTGCATTTGTTAGTATGGCATTTATTTAGTATTTTCCACTATAGACCTCAATCACCAAAATAAAAACACAGGAAAACCCCTGTGTGAATGAGTCCCAGCAGGGAACAAGCTCCTTTGCCCTGGACTCCTCGTAGAGCGAGCTGTTCTGTATTCTAATCACAGGACGGTGTCACAATATACTAAGCACGGAATGAATGATTTTCACTTTGGCTTCAATCTCGTCTACTTCAAAGATGCTCCAGAGCCCGTGCCTCCTTAAAAGGATGAATTGTCAGCTGCTGACAGAAAAACTGAGCGCATTATATTACCCATCCTGCGCTGCACTTAACAAAGTTGTAGCGGTTTGTTAACTTTGACGTTTTCTCCCTCCAGTGAGTGGATAAGTGAATGGCACACAGCTGGACATAACCCGGTTAGAGATGGTTGATTTAACCTATAAACAGCTCTGTAACCTGGACGTCAGTGGCCGTGTATCTCCTGGATTGGCTCAAGATCCAATTCACATAGGAATGATGCGGGAGAATTATCCGTGGTGTTGTAGGATGGACAAATATAGTGCAAATCACAATAAATTGATCAATTAGGCACATGTGGCATGTTAGATATTATCTTATTTAAGCCATTTCATGTCACAGCTTTACACCCCCTTCGGCATTCTCTCCAGAAGCTTCATCATGTCTTTACCTGGAATGGCTTCCAATGAACATTCATTTGTGGAATCACCGGCCTTCAGAATATGTTTTCAACCAACAGGCATTTTTTTTTTGCAGAGAACGTGTTGGAACACAGCTCCATAAAGTGCTGAGCCCTATTCCACAACTGTTCTAAGCCAGAATGTTGCAAGAACCATTCAACTAAATAAAAAAAAAACAACAGTCCATTTTTTCTTTAAGACATGAAGGTTAGTCAATCCGGGAAGTTGCTAGAACCTTGAAGGTTTCATTTTGTTGAATAACCGGCCTTCAGAAAATGTTTGTGACCATCAGGTGTGCTTTGTATGGTCAGTATTCATGCACAGCTCCATATAGTGCTGAGCCCTATTCCACAACTGTCCTAAGCCAGAATGTATCAAGAACCACTCAACTAAGTCAAGAGGAAAAACCGTCCATCAATTCTTAAGACATGAAGGTTAGTCATACCGGAAAGTTGCTAGAACCTTGAAGGTTTCATTTTGTTGAATAACTGGCCTTCAGAAAATGTTTGTGACCATCAGGTGTGTTTTGCAGAGACAGTGTTGGTGCACAGCTCCATACACTGCTGAGCTCTATTTTGCAACTGTTCTAAGCCAGAATGTGGCAAGAATCACTCAACTGAGGCAAGAAAAATGACAATTCCTCATTTCTTTAAGACATGAAAGTCAGTTAATCCAGAAAGTTACTCGAACCTTGAAGATATTCTCAAGTGCACTCAAGAAAACCATCAATTGCTATGATGAAACTGGTATTCATGAGGACCTCTCCAGGAAAAGAAGACTAAGAATCATATCTGCTGCAGAGGATAAGTTCATGAGAGTTATTGTACTGTAATAGATTCACCCCCCACCGCCCCATGTTGAGCCCTAGTCCACATCTGTTCTAAGCAAGAATATGTCAAGAACCACTCAACTAAGTAAAAAGAAACAACAATCCATCATTTCTATAAGAGATGAAGATCAGTCAATCCGGAAAGTTGCTATAACCTTGAAGGTTTCATTTGTGTACTCACCATCCATCAGAAAGTGATTGCGATCATGAGGTACGTTTTGCAGAGACAGTGCTAGTACACAGCTTCATACATTACTGAACCCTAGTCCACATCTTTTCTAAGCCAGAATGTGTCTCAACTAAGTCAAAAGAAATGACTGTCCATCATTTCTTTAAGGCATGAAGGTCTAGATCCTTGAAGGTATCCTCAATTGAAGTCAAGAAAACTATTAATAGCTTTGATGAAACTGGGGAGTGCCCCAGGAAAGGAAGGCCAAGAATCACCTCTGCTGCAGAGGATAAGTTCATGAGAGTTATTGTACTGTTACCCATTTACCACCCACTTCCCCATGCAATACGGAATGCCTGTTCCACTTCATAAGAACTAATTTTTTTGTTTACTATAAACTGCCATAATATTGTATTGAAGTTATATCAATCAAACAATTGCAGGATCTAGTTCCTTAGGAAAACTAAAAATAAAGTGAAAATTAATTTTTGAAATGTTAAAAAAACAGACAAATAAAATAATAAAATAAATATTTGCTTTTGCTGAGTCCATAAAAGTCCGATCTATAAAAAATATAAAATTAATTAAAGCATATAATAAACGCTCAAAAGAAACAAAATCAAAATGCTAGAATTTTTATTTTTTCAATGCTTCTTCAAAAAAAAGCAATAAAAAGTGATCAAAACATGGATTGTACTCCAAATAGGTTTAGGAAAAAACAACAGCTCGGCATGTAAGAAAAAATTAAGACTTCACACAGTCCTATTGAAGGAAACATAATAAAGTTTCGGATCTCAGGAAATGGCGTCACAAAACAAATAAACTTTTTTGCAAAGTTCAGAATTTAAAAAAATAAATAAATAAAATCCATCTATACAAGTTTGGTATCGCTGTAACCGTACTGACCTGAGGAATCATGATACCAGATCCTTTTTCCCAATCGATGAATTCTGTTATAACAAAACCGAGAAAACAGTAGCAGAATTTTTCACCAACTTCAAATTCTTTTTTTTCCCTATGGCGTCACTCAAAACTATGACTCGTCCAGAAATAAATCATCCTAGGTTGATGCAAAATTGAAAAAAAGTTATTGCAGGAGAAGAAAAAACGAAAGCACAAAAAAAAAAAAAAAAAAAACAAGAATGGCGTTGTCATAAATGGGTTAATTATCTCGTTTGTGCAGTTGAACCATGACTTTTTGCCCCGCTGACTAGCAGGTCCGTCACTGGACAAGTGAAGCGTGTAGACCACTTTGCAATATTTTCTAGGACAATTGAAAAATAAATACAGTTCAATCTGTTAACAAAAAAAAAAAAATGCTTCCCGGGGCCAATTTTGCTATTTTCTACTCTAAAGATCCAGCCACTCGTTGTGTCCTGTGGGCACAAGGCTCTTCTTGGCCATGCTGATATCACACACAGATTTTTGCAGGCGTGTATTGGTGACAGAGACTAACAGACTGTAAAAGATGTGTGTTTTTCCCAGTTTCTCTACTAGGAACATAGCCCTGAAGAAAAACTGAAATAAATAGGACAGCCTTGTCATATGGTGGCAGAGAGTCCAATCCTGCCTGACCTCAGGGTGTTGTTTTAAAATTAACTGCCAGAGCCGGGCGCACGGAACGTGAAATTGGAATTTACCACTTATATGTCATTTATTCAGCGTCTGCTCCATTTTAAGTTCCCCAAGGTGGCATTCATCAGGGGTCTGCGCTGCCGGAGATATCTGGTAATTTATGAGATGCAAACAGTAAGAGTAAGCTGGGGCGGATATGGGGTTAAGGGACGGCATATAAGGGGTTAATTCTAACATATTCGTGCACATACAGTAAAGTGTATATATATATATATTACATTCCTGTAGTCGAAATAAATCTGCTAATCCGGCATTTTTCAGCCCAGGGTTGCAATTTTACTTATGGGATCAATAACCCTGTGCCTATAGGTGATCCGATCCCGGCAGAATAGCAGGTAATGGACGGTATTTGTGTGCTATGTGATTGCAATGCAGTGGGCACGGAAGGAGGACGGTATGTGGTTGGCAGGACATGTGCCACGGGTGCTGGGTGCCAACTAGCCATTATGCATAAGGTTGCGTTTTTACAGAGTAAATGTCATTTTAATTTTTATTTAATAAATCGATAGTTCATATGAAAATAAGCAACTTTGTAATATATGTTATCAGAGAAATCTACTTCTTTATCCTCCTGCATTGATCTTTCACTCTCAATTCATGGGTAAAATCTGTATTCAGTGAAGATAAAGTTTCCCATTACTGAGAAAGGAGATGGCAGTTGGTGCTCATAAAGTTCTATGGAGAGGGGAGGAGCTAGAGGCAGAATGACAGTTACAGTTCTCCATAGAACATAAATTCATGATGCCCACATCAACATACTGTTCTGCCGGGATCGGATCGCCTATAGGTACAGGCTTACTTATCTCATAGGTAACTTTTCCCGTTACTGAGAAAGGAGATGGCAGTTGGTGCTCATAAAGGTCTATGGAGATGGGAGGAGCTAGAGGCAAAATGACAGTTACATTTCTCCATAAAACATAAATTCATTATGCCCACATCAACATACTGTTTTGCCGGGATCGGATCGCCTATAGGTACAGGCTTACTGATCCCATAGGTACATTTTCCCATTATTGAAAAAGGAGATGGCAGTTGGTGCTCATAAAGTTCTATGGAGAGGGGAGGAGCTAGAGGCAAAATGACAGTTCTCCATAAAACATAAATTCATGATGCCCACATCAACATACTGTTCTGCCGGGATCGGATCGCCTATAGGTACAGGCTTACTGATCCCATAGGTAAATTTTCCCATTACTGAGAAAGGAGATGGCAGTTGGTGCTCATAATGTTCTATGGATAGGGGAAGAGCTAGAGGCAAAATGACAGTTACAGTTCTCCATAAAACATAAATTCATGATGCCCACGTCAACGTACTGTTCTGCCGGGATCGGATCGCCTATAGGTACAGGCTTACTGATCCCATAGGTAAATTTTCCCATTACTGAGAAAGGAGATGGCAGTTGGTGCTCATAATGTTCTATGGATAGGGGAAGAGCTAGAGGCAAAATGACAGTTACAGTTCTCCATAAAACATAAATTCATGATGCCCACGTCAACGTACTGTTCTGCCGGGATCGGATCGCCTATAGGTACAGGCTTACTGATCCCATAGGTACATTTTCCCATTATTGAAAAAGGAGATGGCAGTTGGTGCTCATAAAGTTCTATGGAGAGGGGAGGAGCTAGAGGCAAAATGACAGTTCTCCATAAAACATAAATTCATGATGCCCACATCAACATACTGTTCTGCCGGGATCGGATCGCCTATAGGTACAGGCTTACTGATCCCATAGGTAAATTTTCCCATTACTGAGAAAGGAGATGGCAGTTGGTGCTCATAATGTTCTATGGATAGGGGAAGAGCTAGAGGCAAAATGACAGTTACAGTTCTCCATAAAACATAAATTCACGATGCCCACGTCAACGTACTGTTCTGCCGGGATCGGATCGCCTATAGGTACAGGCTTACTGATCCCATAGGTAAATTTTCCCATTACTGAAAAATGAGATGGCAGTTGGTGCTCATAAAGTTCTATGGAGAGGGGAGGAGCTAGAGGCAAAATGACAGTTACAGTTCTCCGTAAAACATAAATTCATGATGCCCACGTCAACGTACTGTTCTGCCGGGATCGGATCGCCTATAGGTACAGGCTTACTGATCCCATAGGTAAATTTTCCCATTACTGAAAAATGAGATGGCAGTTGGTGCTCATAAAGTTCTATAGAGAGGGGAGGAGCTAGAGGTAAAATGACAGTTACAGTTCTGCATACAACTTTATGAGCACCAACTGCCATCTTCTATCTCAGTAATGGGAACACCAGTATTCACCAAAGACATATTTTACCTGTGAATTGAGATTTTAAGAATTAATAATCAGTCCAGGAGGAGAAAGAAGAAGATTTCTCTAATAAGATATATTACAAAGCTACTTATTTTCATGTGTACTAGTGATTTATGAATTAAAAATTAAATTGACGGTCACTCTGAATAATGAGTGAACAAGGTGGCAGAATGGATGGTCGGGATGACAGAAGGTGCTAGATAAACTGTGATAAACCATAGAAATGTTCTTATGAGATCCGACTCTGGGAGTATCAGTGGATATGAAGTGGTAATAACTCATTTTTATGTACCGTATTTTATGTTTCTCCCGTTTTATTTAGGGTATCACATGTGAACACACATAATTTTTTTCTATGATTGTGGTCACAGATTTAAAATAATAATAAAAAAAAGATAAGAAAAAACGTGAACGGAAAACCACAATCGAAAAAAAATGCAGTAAAGGTTTTTGTAGGTGCTTTCATTGCTGAAACCTAAATTTAGAGGGGTTGTCCAGACTTAGGGTTCAAGTCTGCAGTCACTGTATGTGATTGCAGACTTGTGAATCCTCACGGCGCGCACACGGCCTGCTGTCAGGATTCTCCACTGCCGGCCGAAGGAGAAGGCGGTCATGTGACTGCAAGTAAGTAAGCGATTTGCAGACTTCTGGCCACATTCTGATTAGATGTGTCCGACCCCACTCAAGTTACTTATTTTGAGCGATGTCACGTACGTCTAGTCGACACGTGACCACAGCTATGTAAATCTCTTATTTGCGATCACGCGCCCACCACTCCCAGCAGAGGAGAATCCTGACAGCGGGCAATGTGCGTGCTATGAGGATTCACAAGTCTGCTGTCAATTTATGTACTTGTACCCCAAGCCTGGACATCCCCTTTAAGATTTGTTTAATTTTAATTTTTTATTTATTTTTACCATAAAGACACATAAATCTACATAGAAGCTGCAGACACAAAACTGCAATAATGTTTTGCACAGTTGATTTTTTTTTTCTCTTCAATTCATTGGATCATTTAATAACAAAAGTGCACATATCTTTAAAAAGAATACCAAAGTACAGTCACTAAGTCTTTGTATTCTCAAGTAGTTGAGAATTAATTTATCAGATTTCTTAGTTACGTTTCCATGACTCTCAATAGAGCGCCCACATGGGATGTCATTTACAGATGTCTTTGCTCTTGGTTGGAAATATCCCAAGATGACTGGTACGAGATGATCAGCTCTGCAAAAAGTTTGATTTTTTTTGGTATTCTGTCTGGAGAAGTTTACACTATATGTCTATATGCATGTATGTGTCCACCCAGTGGTTATAATGTGCATTGCAGGCCTGTCATGTCATGATTACGTGTTGAATTTGTATTATGAGAAATGGAAATCTGTAACAGGGGGTTATCCACCTTTCGGGACAATTTTTTACTTAAATGCTTATAAATTTTGCATTGGGCTCTTTGTTTCACTGCACATTTAACTTTGAGGTGTTCTGTAGTCATAAATCAGCTCAAAAAAAGATAAAAGAGTTAGAAACGCTACCATTGAATTTTCAGAATGAGCTCACTGATGCTTTCTCAGTTTAACCCATTCAACAAGCAGCAATAGGCAGTCCAACTCAGGGGCTATAGAAGCAAACGGTGCCATTTTTTAAATGAAAAATTATTTTTAGCCAAAAATACGATCATTTAAGTAGGAACAAAACTGTTCCTAAAGTGGACGGTTAAAGGGTTGAAGAATAAATTGTCTTTTATTGAGGGAGGCTGAGCACGTCTAGTCAGAATGTGACCGGGAGTATGCATATTGCATAATTGTGGTCACATAATCGCTTGCTCCCGACACTGTCAAATCCTGACAGCGCACAATGTGCACACTGTGAGGATTCACATAGAGTGACTGCAGATTTTCATGCCAAGTCTGGAAATACTTCTAACAGAAGAACTCATATGTCGCTTTCTTAGAAGATAATAAATAGGTGTATGTATGCAGAGATGTATGCTTGAAGGATTAGTAGGATTTGCTGTTCTGCAGTATTCCTTATGGATAGTGATGAGTGAGCGTGCTCGTTTAACCCTTTCGCTGAGCACGCTCGGGTGCTTTTCGAGTATCTTCGGCGTGCTCGTATGTTAAGTTCAGGTCCCTGCGTCTGCATGATTTCTGGCTGTTAGTCAGCCTCAATACATGCAGGGATTGCCTGTTTGTTAGGGAATCCTCACATGTGTTGAGGCTGACTAACAGTCATAAATCATGCAGACGCAAGGACTGGAACATAATATACGAGCACACCGAAGATACTCGGAAAGCACCTGAGCATGCTCGGCGAAAGGGTTAAGCGAACACGCTGGCTCATCACTACTTATGGAAGAACAATATATGGGCCGCATTCTTTCCCATAGCTCATCATAATTGACAATTCTTTTGGCCCTTTTGTGGCTGCACAGGTTGCACCAATGGAATGTCCGCCCTTGGCCACATCAGTGATTTTGAGTATTTTATTGAATGTTGCAGATGGACAATGCCAATATATGACCCTCCTCTGAGGATAATCCTACATTTTGGAAGATGCCTGAAGTGATAGAATAAAAAGACAGCTGGAGACCCTCAGGTTGTCCATCCCCGGTCCATGCAGTGTATGGGTGGTGAAGATTTAGTTGACCTTTGCAGCACATCCTCTCTGTTCATGGATGTACTCTGGCCTGCACAACCTTATGACAAGTCTTCTTCTCTCCCTTCTCGAAGTTACTGCGTTCTTCGTCTCTGCGTCCCAAGGTCAAGCAGTTTATCCAAATAAATGAGTTCTCCCCTTACTCCATATATCAGTGACAGAGAAGGAGGACGTAAGAATTATTCTGTAATTTTCTTCTGCTCATATTAATTGTTCTGATGATATATGGACTAGTCGGAGATGCCGGAGTCCGGTCTGAGAAGGAGGATAGGTTTCATTAGTGACTCGTCTTCGATGATCTCTAAAGTAATAGCATAAGAAAACTAATAATATGGATTCATTTTACATTAATGACTTTATGCACTGGCCCAAGGGTCCTGGATATGGAAACAAATTCCAGCCCCTTTCAACAGAAAAACCCAACCAACACCATAATCAGAGGTCAGATTAATCTTTGCCGTTGGCCGCTCTCTACATAGACTTTGCTTTAATCTGCGTTTCGATAATGAGCAATTTTATCTGTCAACAGTCCTTCAACACATTAATATTAGAAGCAATTGTCAGGACATACTGAGTTTACAGCGAAAAATCCATTGAATGTTTTTTAAAAGCTGCAAATTTTAGGGTGAAAAAATGGCCTCCAAAAGTAACGGAAATGGAAGCGTGAAAAAATGTCATTCCACCTCTGTAAACTTTGTCAAGCTGGATTTTTCAACCTAAGAAAGTGGAGTCTAATGTGCGTTTACCCCCTTCACATTTTTTTCCATGATGACTTTCCTCTAAACAAGTTCCTCCTGGGCAGGGACTACTGAAAAGTTTATCACCATCCAATTTCATAGAGAATGGGACTAAAGAGGACGGGGTCTTTGCACGGGCGGCCTCTGGGGTATGTACACCCTTGTCTGCTTCTTGACTGGCTTTTTAGAGGGTCATTTATTTGGAAGCATTGCAGCCTTGAGTTTAGGACCATTGCATCCTTTGTCAATGGCAGGTCAAATCTCGATCGGTATTGAGCAATCAGGCGTAAGAGAATCAACTGGAGACGTGTTTTAAGATTAAAGATATATTTTGCAACATTTTTTTTCCATATCATGATCTGTATAAAAAAAAAATTGAAATTTTGCAGGGCAATTTTCACACTGACCAGAGGGCTATTGTAACGGGTCTGGGAGGTGGAACCTCTGAGCAACTATACAAGGGGGCAGTCCTTGTAAGGAAGCGGGTGGCTCCCAGGGAAGACTGGCAGGTACTCACGGCAAGTGACAGGGACAGTCTCTGGGTAGAAGGGCAGCAGACAGGTGGCTGGTGAGCGCTCCCAGGTGAGCGGGCGAGAGTCTCTGGACAGGCAGGTGGTCACGGCAAGTGACGGCAGAACCTCCAGGTAGACTAGCAGACAGATAGCAGGTGGACGCTCCCAGGTGAGCGGGCAAGAGTCTCTGGACAGGCAGGTGGTCACGGCAAGTGACGGCAGAGCCTCCAGGTAGACTAGCAGGCAGGTAGCAGGTGAACGCTCCCAGGTGAGCGGGCAGGAGTCTCTGGACAGGCAGGTGGTCACGGCAAGTGACGGCAGAGCCTCCAGGTAGGCTAGCATGCAGGTAGCAGGTGAGCGCTCCCAGGTGAGTGGGCAGGCTGGTCCATAGACAGACTGACAGGTGTCGGAAGGCAGACCGTCGGACCGCAGGCTTGCAAGCAGGTAAGCGGATATCAGGCAGGTATCTAGCAGGAAACTGGCAGGTGACTGGCAGGTAACAGGCAGGAATCTGGCAGCTGACTGGCAGGTAACAAGCAGGAATCTGGCAGGTGACTGGCAGGTAACTGGTAACGGGACCTGAGGGCTGAAGCAGAGTGAAGGTTTTGCAACAACATTGCTCAGGCACCTCCATTTTGGAGAAGGTGCCTTATATATGGAGAGGTCCTCCGGCCATTGGCCGGGGACTCCTTAGGACGGCGCTCGCGGCCCCTTTAAGAGAGGGGGAGCGCGCGCGCGCCCTAAGCACAGAGGCCGGGAAGCAGCGCGCGCTGCCAGCAGAGCGGGAGGAAGCCGCCGGGCACGGAGCGGAGAGGTGAGGGGAACGGCGTCCCTGCCTAGCAGGGGGCAGGGACGCCGACGCTACAGTACCCCCCCCCCTTTAGGCCCCCCCTTTTTTAGGCCAGAGAGAAATTTAGCAAGGATGAGAGGGGCATGGATGTTCTCCCGGGGCTCCCATGTTCTCTCCTCAGGACCAATCCCCTTCCAATCTACCAAAAAAAAGGTCTTTCCTCTTACCCTCTTAGTGGCCAGAATACTCTCTACCTCAAAGACGTCTTCAGCGGAAACCGGAGCAGGAGGAGTTCCTGGATTGTTGGAAAAAGAGTTAAAGACAACGGGTTTGAGGAGAGATACGTGGAAGGAGTTGGGAATCCGTAAGGTGGCCGGGAGTTTCAATTTGTAGGCCACTGGATTAATTTGCCTGAGGATTTCGAAAGGACCGATGAAGCGAGGACCTAACTTGTAGGAGGGTATCTTAAGCCGTACATGTTTGGAAGAGAGCCAAACCTTGTCTCCCGGACGGAATTGAGGCGGATCCAGACGTCTCTTATCAGCATATCGCTTCATCCGCTCGGAGACTGAAGAAGTGCAGACCTGGTACTCTCCCAAATGGTAGAAAACTCGCTGACAAGAGACTGCGCGGCAGGGTTGTCCACAGAGGCGGAGACGGGAAACGGAATCCGGGGGTGCTAGCCATAGACAATAAAGAACGGGGACTTGGAAGAGGATTCGCTCTCGTGGTTATTATAAGAGAACTCGGCCCAAGGAAGGAAGTCCACCCAATCAGAATGGTGGGCATTAACAAAGTGCCGGAGATAGCTGGTAAGGATCTGATTGATCCGCTCCACTTGACCATTGGACTGAGGGTGGTAAGCGGAGGAGAAGTCCAGGGTGACGTCCAGCAGTTTACATGTGGCTCTCCAGAAGCGTGAGGTAAACTGAACCCCTCGATCCGACACGATGTGGAGGGGTAGGCCATGGAGACGGAAGATATGGCGAATAAAGTCCTTAGCCAGCTCAGGTGCAGACGGAAGACCAGGCAGGGGAATGAAGTGGGCCATTTTAGAGAAGCGGTCCGCGACCACCCAAATGACAGTGCACCCGGCATAGACAGGAAGATCGGTAATGAAGTCCATAGCGATGTGTTGCCACGGGGCAACAGGTATGGGAAGCGGCAGGAGATGACCAGCTGGTAAGTGTCTGGGAACTTTGTTGCGGCCACAAGATGAACAGGCAGAGACGAAGTCTACCACATCCTTACGCAGGGTAGACCACCAGTAATGCCGGGAAATGAGTAGGAAGGTCTTCTTTTGGCCGGCATGGCCAGCTAGTTTAGAAGAATGACCCCAGCGAAGAACCCTCCCACGGTCTGGAGGCGCCACAAACGTCTTGCCGGATGGAAGACTAGTCAAATCCAAGGGGGCCGCATTCATCACCTTGGAGGGGTCGATAATGTGCATAGGCTCCTCCTCTTGGTCGGAGGACAGGAAGGATCGGGACAAGGCATCAGCTTTGACATTTTTGTCCGCCGGGCGGAAATGAAGGATGAAATCGAAGCGGGCAAAGAACAAAGACCACCGGGCCTGACGTGGATTAAGTCTCTGGGCATTTTGGAGATATGCCAGGTTCTTGTGATCCGTATAGATGATCACCGGGTATAGGGCCCCTTCAAACAGGTAACGCCATTCCTCCAGCGCCAATTTAACGGCAAGCAGTTCTCGGTCTCCTATGGAGTAATTGTGCTCAGCGGAGGAGAAGATTTTAGAGAAAAAGCCGCAGGTTACCATTCTCCCGGAGGAAGACTTCTGGGTGGGCACCGCTCCGGCTCCAGAGGAGGAGGCATCAACCTCCAGGTAGAACTGTTTGTTGCAGTCCGGACGGTGCAGCACAGGGGCAGAGGAGAATGCTTGTTTCAGGGAAAGGAAGGCCTCCTCAGCTTCGGATGACCATACCTTGGGATTTGCTCCCTTATGGGTGAGCGCAGATATGGGCGCAGTCCGTGACGAGAAGTGAGGAATGAAGAGACGATAGTAATTAGCGAAGCCCAGGAATCGCTGTATCGCCTTCAAGCCCTCCGGACGGGGCCACTTTAGGACAGCAGAGAGCTTCTCGGGATCCATTCGCAAGCCTGTCTGGGAGATAACATAGCCCAGGAAAGGAAGAGAGGTCTGCTCAAAAAGGCACTTCTCGTATTTAGCATAGAGGTGGTTCTGCCTGAGCCTAAGCAGGACCTGACGAACATCCCTCCGGTGTGTGGGAAGATCCAGAGAGAAGACCAAGATGTCGTCCAGGTATACCACCACGCAGGAGTGAAGAAGGTCACGGAAGATGTCGTTGACCAGTTCTTGGAAGACGGCGGGAGCATTGCAGAGACCGAAGGGCATTACACGGTACTCATAGTGTCCGTCCCGGGTATTAAATGCTGTTTTCCACTCGTCTCCCTGACGGATACGGACCAGGTTATATGCTCCGCGTAGATCCAGCTTGGAGAAGATCCTGGCACCTTTAAGACGATCAAATAACTCAGAGATGAGCGGAAGGGGGTATTTATTTTTAACCGTGATCTGATTGAGTCCTCTATAGTCAATACAGGGGCGAAGCGAGCCATCTTTTTTTTTGACAAAGAAGAATCCGGCTCCAGCCGGGGAAGTAGACTTCCGGATGAATCCCCTGGCCAGATTCTCCTCTATGTACTCAGACATGGCCCGGGTTTCTGCTGCAGACACCGGATAAATACGCCTGCGGGGTGGAGTGGCACCAGGTACCAGGTCGATCGGGCAATCATATGGCCTATGAGGAGGCAATGTCTCTGCTTCCTTCTTACCGAAGACGTCAGCATAGGGCCAGTAAGGAGCCGGAAGACCGGGTAAATTAGCTGGGATAGGTGGAGGACGAACCGGACGAACCGGAACCAGGCAGGTCTTATGGCAGGCCGGCCCCCACCGGAGTACTTCACCGGAATACCAGTTCAACACGGGTTCATGTGTCTGGAGCCAAGGTAGACCTAGCAATAGGGAGTGGGAGAGTCCGGACAACACATGGAAGGAGATTACCTCAGAGTGCAGCATTCCCACCTGCAGGGTTATGGGCTCCGTGACGAGCAGGATGGTCACCGGAAGGAGTCTTCCATCCACGGAGGCGATTGACAAAGGTTCAGCCAGAGACTTGGTGGGAATACGGTATTTCTCAACCAGGGACTGAAAGATGAGGTTTCCAGCGGATCCAGAGTCCAGGTGGGCGAGTTCAAAGTGACTGTTCTCTCCCCAGGAGATAGATACAGACAAAGTCAGGGTTGGAGAGGACTTATTTTTGTCTAGGGCGACCTCTCCGAGCGGTCCTAAACACAGGAGTTTCCCGACCTCTCCGGGCAGGAACGAATCAGGTGCTCCTTACTGCCACAATAGAAGCAGCTCCCCTCGGCTCGGCGTGACTCTTGGCGAGATTTGACCAACTTGGTCTGGTCGATCTGCATGGACTCGGGTGAGTGCGCCCGGGGAGTGACAGAAGAGGAGACAGGTTTCTGGAAAGTAGGAGCTAGGCGGGGAATCCTTCTCTCACGGGTGGTCTCTTTGGTACGTTCTTGAATCCGGATGTCAATCTGGGTGACCAGAGACACCAGGTCATTCAGGGTGGTAGGAATGTCCCGACCGGCGAGCTCATCTTTAATCCGACCGGAAAGGCCCTCCCAGAAGACGGACACCAGGGCCTCATTATCCCAGGCAAGCTCAGAAGCGATGGTGCGGAACCGTATGGCATATTGACCCACGGTGAGACTCCCTTGGCGGAGACGTAGCAAAGAGGAGGCAGATGAGGTCTTTCGTTCCGGTTCATCGAAGACCCCTCGGAAAGCAGTGAGGAAAGACGACAGGTCGGACACCAGGGGATCCCCTTTCTCCCACAGAGGGTTAAGCCATGCCAGTGCCTCCCCAGTGAGATGGGACATGATGAATGCCACTTTGGCTCAGTCGGAGATAAACTGGTGGGCCAGGAGTTCAAAGTGCAGGGTGCACTGGTTTATGAAGCCCCGAGCTTGAGCGGGGTCGCCTCCGAAGCGAGGAGGTGCAGAAAGCCGGGGACCGGGGCAGGATGCCATGGTATTGGTGGGCAGCGGCGCTGCCGGGTTGCGAGTCATGACACTAGCGGTGGTTGCTGGTGGAGCAGTCAGAGTGTCCAGGCGAGAGTTGACATTCCGCAGGTGGCTCAGGATGGACTCCTGTTGGGACCTTTGACGGGACAGTTCATGGCAAAGGTCCGAGAGCGAGGGAGATTGGGTGCCACCGGGTTCCATGGCCCGAGCAAACTGTAACGGGTCTGGGAGGTGGAACCTCTGAGCAACTATACAAGGGGGCAGTCCTTGTAAGGAAGCGGGTGGCTCCCAGGGAAGACGGGCAGGTACTCACGGCAAGTGACAGGGACAGTCTCTGGGTAGAAGGGCAGCAGACAGGTGGCTGGTGAGCGCTCCCAGGTGAGCGGGCGAGAGTCTCTGGACAGGCAGGTGGTCACGGCAAGTGACGGCAGAACCTCCAGGTAGACTAGCAGACAGATAGCAGGTGGACGCTCCCAGGTGAGCGGGCAAGAGTCTCTGGACAGGCAGGTGGTCACGGCAAGTGATGGCAGAGCCTACAGGTAGGCTAGCAGGCAGGTAGCAGGTGAACGCTCCCAGGTGAGCGGGCAAGAGTCTCTGGACAGGCAGGTCGTCACGGCAAGTGACGGCAGAGCCTCCAGGTAGGCTAGCAGGCAGGTAACAGGTGAGCGCTCCCAGTTGAGCGGGCAAGAGTCTCTGGACAGGCAGGTGGTCACGGCAAGTGACGGCAGAGCCTCCAGGTAGGCTAGCAGGCAGGTAGCAGGTGAGCGCTCCCAGGTGAGCGGGCAGGCTGGTCCATAGACAGACTGACAGGTGTCGGAAGGCAGACCGTCGGACCGCAGGCTTGCAAGCAGGTAAGCGGATATCAGGCAGGTATCTAGCAGGAAACTGGCAGGTGACTGGCAGGTAACAGGCAGGAATCTGGCAGGTGACTGGCAGGTAACAAGCAGGAATCTGGCAGGTGACTGGCAGGTAACTGGTAACGGGACCTGAGGGCTGAAGCAGAGTGAAGGTTTTGCAACAACATTGCTCGGGCACCTCAATTTTGGAGGAGGTGCCTTATATATGGAGAGGTCCTCCGGCCATTGGCCCGGGACTCCTTAGGACGGCGCGCGCGGCCACTTTAAGAGAGGGGGAGCGCACGCACGCCCTAAGCACAGAGGCCGGGAAGCAGCACGCGCTGCAAGCAGAGCGGGAGGAAGCCGCCCTGCACGGAGCGGAGAGGTGAGGGGAACGGCGTCCCAGCCTAGCAGGGGGCAGGGACGCCGACGCTACAGCTATCTTAGACTCATTCTTTCTGTTGTATTAAGAAATTTACATGTACATTAACAGCAAAGACCCTATTTTTTGTTTTGAAGCATCTAATGAGCGTGTGCAAAGATCATTGTGAAGGGAGGGGGAGGAGGTGAGCTGTGACATCGCCTTTGTTATTGTTGGATCCTCGGTTACCAGCTGTTTATAGAGGTGTTATCAGTCATTGTAATCTTGCCTGATTATGATACTTATGTAAACGCTTCCTGAAAGGACAAGAAGTAGGAATCTAAAAAAAACGGTCCCCAGTGTGAAAATTGCAGGAATACTAATTAAGTTTTTTAATAAAGATTGTGATATGAAAAAAAAAAAAAACATTTCCAAAAATAATTAAAAAAATTACATATAAGACAAAACCTGATTTAAACAATATAATCAAGATGATACTTTCTTCACTATTTTCCCCCATCACCTGTGAGTGATATTATTGAGAAGTGGAAGGAACCGCAGCAACTCAGCCACAAAGTGGAGACCCCGCAACTTTACAGAGCGGGGGGTCGAGTGCTGAGGAGCAAAGGGCAGAAAAGTCACCATCGATCTGCTGACTCCATAACTGCAGAGTCCAGACCTCCTCTGGTATAACATCACCACAAACACTGCGCCCCCGCCGGGAGCTTCATGGCCGAGCAGCTGCATGCAGCCTTACATCACCAAGCACAATGCCGAGCGTCGGATGGAGTGGTGTAAAGCCGCTACCACTGGACTCTGGAGGAGACGTGTTCTGTGCAGTGACGGATCACACTTCTCTATCCGGCATCTGATGGAAGAGTCTGGGTTTGGTGATTCCAGGAGAACGCTACCCCCTGAATACATTGTACCGCTGTACAATTTGGTGGAGGAGGATAATGTTTGTTTTTCAAGGTTCGGCCTCGCCCGTTAGATCTAGTGAAGGGAAATCTTACTACTTCAGCATGAGACAGTTTGGACAATTGTAGCTTCCAACATTATAGAAGCTGTTATAGCTGCAAAGTGGAGACCAACTCCATATTAATGTCTATTGACTTAGAATAGAAGCTCCTGTGGGTGTAATGTGGAGGTCTCCGAATATTTTTTGCACACTTTGTGTATCTGGCTTGTCCCATGAATGGTGGGAGGACAACTTGAACCTTGTTTTATATGAAGTAGGTTTGCAAGAACCCTAAATGTTCCCTTTTACATTTTTCTCTTGCAGTCAAGCACCTCCTTCAATAGAGACACAATTAAAGCCGGAACTGGCAGGAGATTTCTTGGAGGTCTTCTGGACAACTCTTCATATTGTTACACCTTGGAAGTCTCCTTCTATAGCTACATGCTGAGAGGAACCGTCTCGGCTGTTCCTTACACCGAAGAAGCCTGTATCCTTTTATAACAATAGTGTGACATGGAGAAACACAAGGTAAGAAATATAACGAACGTATAAAATCCATCGGCAACATCAAAACAGTTAGTCGAATTTAAGAATCTTTCTTAAAGGAACAAAATTATTCCTGATTAAGTTTTTGACAACCATTCTCCATAATGTTCTTCTTTTAATGAAGACTTGTCGCCATTCTCTTCCCCTCTATACTGTGTCATGTTCGAATAATGCACTCATTGACCAAATAACATGGGACTTTAGTGCCTTTCCAAAGATTTGGGTAATAAATTGGATTTAGGTGGTGAAAGCTCCTTGTGCCATATAAAGTCCATCATACTCCTCTGAAAAGAGTCTTCACGGCATCGGGGAACTGTATCTACTTTTATTAGCATGTCGTATTATACTCTGCAAAGTGCATAATATCAGATTTCATCCTCTTAGAAGGAAGTTAGGTTTTTCTGCACCATTTCCAGCCGGTGAGGGATCAGCCGAGCTTATGCTGATCAGAGTTTATCAGGTAGACGTTATAAACTGCATCCATCAATAGCCGGAGAGATAGACTCTTGTTGGAGATCAGGGAGATTTCCGGAAGCCTGGATTACAGCAGTATAAGGTCTGTAGGTTAAAAATGACCCTGCTTAGCCAAGATCAGCAAATAAGGCAGGAGAGTTAGCGCATGAATTCCAGCAAGGAGAAGCGGGTCGCCAGTAGATAATTTGATTTGCGACAAGACAGACACTTCTTGGCCTGATATCTCCTCCTGTCATAGTCATTTCTCTCCTTATTCTTGGGGAAGGCAGCAATTCATGTCCCGGCGAAGATAGAGTCACACCGGCGGAGAATCAGAGCAGCCAGAATTTATACAGATTACATCTCCATTTCATTCTTATGTGAAACATCAGATCAATGGAAACTCCGTATTCTGCTATTGTTGACTACAGGAAAAACGCCTACAGGTTTCTTATACTTCGCTGGACAATATATTATTACCTTTCTTTATTTTCTTATTTTTGTATATATTTCATTATTAATTATATATATTAAAAATTCCAAAATAAAATCATTGTATATATAATATTTATTTAATTTTTTTATGTTATTCTACACTGCTCAAAAAAATAAAGGGAACACTCAAATAACACATCCTAGATCTGAATGAATGAAATATTCTCATTGAATACTTTGTTCTGTACAAAGTTGAATGTGCTGACAACAAAATCACACAAAAATCATCAATGGAAATCAAATTTATTAACCAATGGAGGCCTGGATTTGGAGTCACCCCCAAAACTAAAGTGGAAAAACACACTACAGGCTGATCCAACTTTGATGTAATGTCCTTAAAACAAGTCAAAATGAGGCTCATTATTGTGTGTGGCCTCCACGTGCCTGTATGACCTCCCTACAACGCCTGGGCATGCTCCTGATGAGGTTGCGGATGGTCTCCTGTGGTATGTGTCACACAGGTTGCTAGCCTGTGTGAACTGAAGCTGATAAACTTTCTGCCGGCATGTTATATGCTGGAGGGTTAACTCACTTAAAGGGCGTGGTTTTAGGGGAATGACCTAGAGATGAGAGGGACGTCATTCCCCATACCTCCACCTCAGGGTGTGGCTGAGCAATGTTTAAAAGTTCAGTCCTGTTTTTTTTTCTCTGTGCTGTGTTTGGAGAGGAAAGGTCTCCAGACTGGACAGCCATAGCTCAGGAGGGAGCTGAAGGCTGGACTTAACCTGTGTGAGCGACCCGCACACACATATATGGACTGTGCTACAGTTTATCTTTTGTTTTGTTGTTTTGCCAAGTAAGGCTGTGTTTATTTTGCTGGAGTGCAGAGCTTTATGATGATAATAAAGCCTGCAAAGAAAACCCGGGTTCCTACGTCTACTTCCGGAAGTGGCCAAGCGAGTCATCTTACCACAATATATATACATATATATTTAGAACTGTGCAAAAGTTTTAGACAGGTGTGGAGAAAATGCTGCAAAATAAGAATGCTTTAAAAAGTAGAAGTTCTAATAGTTTATTACGCTTGATTTCTCTTTCTCTTTTGCTTATTCACTTTGTATTCTGTTAATTAATAAACTATTTGTTAAAGCATTTTTCACACTTGCCTAAAACCTTAGCAAAAATACATAAATAAAAATACTAAAAAATAAAATAATACAATTATAAATACAGGTGCATCTCACAAAATTAGAATATCATCAGAAAGTTAATTTATTTCAGTTCTTAAATACAGAAAGTGAAACTCCTATATATTATATAGAGTCATTACAGAGTGATCTATTTCACGTGTTTATTTCTGTTAATGTTGATGATTATGGCTTACAGAACTGAAATAAATATACTTTTTGATGATATTCAAATTTAGTGAGATGCACCTGTACATACTTATATATGTATATATTGTTTTTCGTTTTGGTCTTTTTGTTATTCTTACATTTATTTACTTTTTTTTTTCTTTTTCTGTATATATTTTTATTATTTTTATTTATTTTCTTATTTTTTGCTAAAAAATAAATAACTAAATATATATACTGTTATCTTTAGTTTTTTTCATCATTATTCTTTATTTATTTTCTTATTTTTTAATTGTTTTATATATATTGTTATTTTTTTTGTCTTATTTACTTTCTTATTTTTTACCTTTGCTGAAAAATATAAATAAAAAATATAGATAGATAGACATTTTTATTATTTTATTTATATTCTTATTTTTTTTTTATTTTTCTATCCCAGGATGAACAAGGACAATAACGACTGTAGTGGGGTTGAATGAAAACAGAGAGGCAGTGAGGTCCCACATTATACAGAAAAGACTAGAAGAGGCAAATTTTGATTTGCGTTTTACCCCATAGTAAATAATCCCTGTACATTCAGTTGACTTGACATAATTTTATAGTTGATATGATAAAATAGTCAAAAACTTTATTTTTACATTACTTTTTCTTACCCCATAAAAAGCCCAACAGAGTGCCTGTCACTAGGTTTCTCTAGCAGCTGATATGGCTTACAGGAGAGGGTGGGTCTATGTCTCTCTGCTCCTGCTCTCCTGTCTGCCACAATGCAGGCATTACATAAAGACTTTCAGGATAGGCAAGCCAATGGAGAACAGCAGGAGTAATGCATACTGGAAAGTGAGTGAATGGAGTTTACAGAACCTATAGTGCTGGCAGAACACCGATGAACAGAAAACTCTCATTGGAAAAGAGTGAATGGCAAGTTACAATCCATGAGAATCAGCACGGGTCCTGGGCATATTAGACTGGCATGTGTAGCCAAAGCAGTTTTAGCATTTTGTGTGGAATGAGTACCATGCTTTTCTACAGCACGGTGGCTCAGTGGGTTAGCCACAGAGCCAGATTATTAATAGAAGTAATGCCGCCACGTGACACTGCTCTAAATGTTGTCTACTGAAGTAAAAAAGAAATAAATAAAAGAATTGAATAAAAAAAAATTGCTAAATAATAAATCCGATATCATGAAAAACAAATTACCTTCATTTCTCCTTTAAAAGAAAATGTCAGAGAAATGTCAGCTATAATAAAATGTCTCCGTTATGAAAGATCACTTTGAATATTTGACGAATGTACATATGTAAATGTCTCCATAGTTTGACAGTAGAAAATTAAGTGAATTTATATCAGGACTCCATTACATTAGTGTGGAAGCCATATTCACATGGGGGGATATGTAACAGTGGGCAGGGTTTGTACCCCTTCCGGTGCATTTATTGTATCGGCTTCTATATGGCTCGCAGAAGTCTAATCATGAATAACATTCTTGGGTTTTGTTCATTGATTAATGCTTTAATAAAACCTTACGGTGTTTGAAACTATTTTTTTCTGATACAAAGTTCCAAATCCAAAGAAAAAAAATAAAGGAAGATACGGACTCAGAATTTCTGTTTTTCGGTCACCATACATCCATCAACAAATGCAATAAAAATGGGCCAATGCAGGAGGTGAGCTGTGACATCTCCTATTGTGAATGGTGGATCCTGTGTCATCTACTGTATATAGAGGTGTTATCAGTCATTGTACAGGAGGAGGAGAAGGTGAGCTGTGACATCACCTATTGTGAATGGTGGATCCTGTGTTATCTACTGTATACAGAGGTGTTATCAGTCATTGTACAGGAGGAGGAGGAGGTGAGCTGTGACATCACCTATTGTGAATGGCGGATCCTGTGTTATCTACTGTATATAGAGGTGTTATCAGCCATTGTACAGGAGGAGGAGAAGGTGAGCTGTGACATCACCTATTGTGAATGGCAGATTCTATGTTATCTGCTGTATATAGAGGTGTTACATTTCACTGTAATCATATCTGTGAAAATAATGTTTTTTTATTATAAGCGTTGATTCTAGACAATCAGATTTTCTTAATGCAAAAATAGTTATTTTCATTGTTTGGGGAAATAAGTAAAAATAATATAATCAATGACTGGGGAGGAGGTGCTGGATTAGCATTTTAGATTATAAGAGGTTCATTATAGGATAAAACGTCTTACAAGCAGTAAGTACAGCATTTGCTGGAAGGAAAATCTTGGCAGTAAGTCACTGGGGAAAAATGGGTTAATTCTGAGGAAGAAAACCCAGAGCCAGCGGCAGTGACGACTATTTACTTTTCTCCGCTTGGCATACATGGAAATTGTGTTATCAAATGTTCTGTCTGATCCTGTCAGGTTTATAGCGATCGCTTCAAACAATTTAATGTTGCTGAAAGCACACAGTTACAAATTATAGACTTTTAAAGTTATTTCACAGTGATAATGCTGTCAACCTCTAATACAGCTTCTAAAAGGCACAGTGACGATAATGACACACGGAGGAGCCGCGAGTGGAGGCGCCCGGCGCCGGATTCCTGCCTTTGTTGCTATATTGATATCTTTTATTTTCAGTCGAATGTCTGCAGCGTTCGCTCACGCGCTCGGCAGCGTGTCTGGGTGACAGGCAATCACAGTCAGGCGGCTAAAAGGCATTCTGGGAATGAAATGGGGGGGAGAAAAAAGGCAAATGAGACCACCGCATCGATTCTTAGGTGATCGGACTCCTCACCATTTTCATGTAAAATTCAAATTGATCAAAAATTGGTGACTCGAATCACAGAAATCCAGCAAAAATGGCAGCCAAGCGAAGATTATTTTGTTTGATTCTTTTGAGCGCCTGGAAGGGGTTTAAAAACCACTAAAGACTTAGACCATGTTCACACGTTCAGCATTTGGTCAGTATTTTACTGTCACGGGTGTGTCAGGTGTAACAGACAGTGTGAGACATGTAGATCTGGAGGCTGCCAGTCATTATATGTCTCACACTGGTAACGCCCCATTTAATTTAAAATAACCTTTGGGGCATATTCTTGGGGAGATCTACAGTGCCTACAATTAGTATTCAACCCCCTGCAGATTTAGCTGGTTGACACATGCGGAATTAACTTGGCATTGTGACATTTGTACTGTAGATCAGCCTGGAAGTGGGAAATGCACTGCAGCAATTTTTTTTTTTTTTTTTTTTTTTAAACGTTAAAAGTTAATTCAGAGTGTCATTTATTATTCAACCCCTCAAACCACAAGAATTCTGTTTGGTCCCCCTAAAGTATTAAGAAGTAGTTCAGGCACCAAGAATAATGAGCTTCACATGTGTGGATTAAAGATCTCTTTTGCCAGCCTTTTCTGACTATTTAAGACCCTCCCCAAACTTGTGAACAGCACTCAGACATGGTCAACATGGGAAAGACAAAGGAGCATTCCAAGGCCATCAGAGACAAGATCGTGGAGGGTAACAAGGCTGGCAAGGGGTACAAAACCCTTTCCAAGGAGTTGGGCCTACCTGTCTCCACTGTTGGGAGCATCATTCGTAAGTGGAAGGCTTATGGAACTACTGTTAGCCTTCCACGGCCTGGACAGCCTTTGAAAGTGTCCTCCCGTGCCGAGGCCAGGCTTGTCCGAAGAGTCAAGGCTAACCCAAGGACAACAAGGAAGGAGCTCCGGGAAGATCTCATGGCAGTGGGGACATTGGTTTCAGTCAATACCATAAGTAACGTACTCCACCGCAATGGTCTCCGTTCCAGACGAGCCCGTAAGGTACCTTTACTATCAAAGCGTCATGTCAAGGCTCGTCTACAGTTTGCTCATGATCACTTGGAGGACTCTGAGACAGACTGGTTCAAGTTTATATGGTCTGATGAGACCAAGATCGAGATCTTTGGTGCCAACCACACACGTGACGTTTGGAGACTGGATGGCACTGCATACGACCCCAAGAATACCATCCCTACAGTCAAGCATGGTGGTGGCAGCATCATGCTGTGGGGCTGTTTCTCAGCCAAGGGGCCTGGCCATCTGGTCCGCATCCATGGGAAGATGGATAGCACGGCCTACCTGGAGATTTTGGCTAAGAACCTCCGCTCCTCCATCAAGGATCTTAAGATGGGTCGTAATTTCATCTTCCAACAAGACAACGACCCAAAGCACACAGCCAAGAAAACCAAGGCCTGGTTCAAGAGGGAAAAAGTCAAGGTGTTGGAGTGGCTTAGTCAGTCTCCTGACCTTAACCCAATTGAAAACTTGTGGAAGGAGCTCAAGAATAAAGTCCAAATGAGACACCCAAAGAACCTAGATAACTTGGAGAAGATCTGCATGGAGGAGTGGGCCAAGATAACTCCACAGACCTGTGCCGGCCTGATCAGGTCTTATAAAAGACGATTATTAGCTGTAATTGCAAACAAGGGTTATTCCACAAAATATTAAACATAGGGGTTGTATAATAATTGACCCACACTTTTATGTTTAAAATTTAATAAAATTCAACTGAGCAACATAACTTTTTGGTTTGTAAGATTTATGCTTCTGTTCATAAAACCTACTCTCGTTTGCAGTTTGAAGGCTCTAACTTATTTGCATCTTATCAAACCAGCTAAATCTGCAGGGGGTTGAATACTACTTGTAGGCACTGTATGTCCGGCCCATAGATCTTAGCAGCTCAGTTACATATTAAGAAAAACATGGATTTCTCTGGAATAAGACATCGGATCGCAGATATCAGCAAAGTATGATTTTATTAAATTTTTTATGACCTCTACGTACATGCCCATCAGAGGCATAACTAGAATCCGCTGGGTTCCTGTTCAAAATATGGACCCAGGCTCCCACCTGCATGTGGGTCAGAAATATGGGCCCTTGTAGCATTCCAGATCCTATAAAGACATCAGCCTTCGCCCCAGATGTTATATTGTCTCCAGTCCTAGCTTCTTCCTGTAATAATCTCCTCCATCCTGGCCCTTTCCTATAATAATGTCCTCTATCCTGTGCCCCCTCCAGTAATAATATCCACTGTCCTGGGCCCTTCCAATAATGATGTCCCCCATCCTAGGCGCATTCTTGATATAATGTCCCCCACCCTGAGCCCCTTCCTGATATAATGTCCCCCACCCTTGGCCCCTTCCTGATATAATGTACCCCACCGTGGGCCCCTTCCTGATATATAATTCCCCCACCCTGGGCCCTTTCCTGATATCATGTACCCCACATTGGGCCCCTTATTAATATAATGTACCCCACCCTGAGCCCCTTCCTAATATAATGTACCCCACCCTGGGCCCCTTCATGGTCATTATGCCCTAATCCTGAGTCCCTTCCTGATATAATGTACCCCACATTGGGCCTCTTCCTGATATAATGTCCCCCATCCTGGGCCCCTTCCTGATATAATGTCCCCCACCCTTGGTCCCTTCCTGATATAATGTACCCCACCGTGGGCCCCTTCCTGATATATAATTCCCACCCTGGGTCCTTTCCTGATATCATGTACCCCACATTGGGCCCTTTCCTAATATAATATACCCCACTCCGGGCCCCTTCCTGATATAATGTACCCTACCCTGGGCCCCTTCATGGTCATTATGCCCCAATCCTGAGCCCCTTCCTGATATAATGTACCCCACATTGGGTCCCTTCCTGATATAATGTCCCCCATCCTGGGCCCCTTCCTGATATAATGTCCACCATCCTGAGCCCCTTCCTGATATAATGTCCCCCATCCTGAGCCCCTTCTTGGCATAATGTCCCACATTCTGGGACCCTTTCATGATATAATGCCCCCCATCCTAGGCCCCTTTCTGTCTTCTTCAGAACATTTTAAAAAGAAACAAATGATTATTCTTACCTTCCAGCCCACTCCCACGACGTGCGGAGTTCTCCTCTTTAGCTGGTGCAGAGTTGTAGGTCTGCAGCAGCTAGAAAGTCATCACTACATTATTGTACATCGTGGGAACACATTTTCTTCCTTTCAAAATATCACTCTTCCACCCATTCAGTGGATAGGTGATAACAACATTTAGAACCGACTGCTGGGACCCCCACAGACTTAGCCCCCCATTTGAATAGAGCGGAGGTCTCGCCTGGGCACTGCGCTCCCTTCATTTTCCATGGGACTGCTGGAGATCGCCGACGACGCCCCAGCAAAACTTTTTAGATTTACTAAAAGAAAGTAACACAAAATTCTGATTTCACTGTATAATATCCAGCACGACATCTTAGAATTTTCGGCGAGTCGCACTTAAGTACAAACAATACAGGAGGTTCATCTATATTAAAGTGATGCTAATCATCTCCAGCAAATATGAACTGACAATATAAATGTATTCTGTCTACTTCAAGGCTGGAATGCTTAAAATACATCAGAACCGCTCCTTTCATTGTCACCTGTGCAAATTTGTTTAATCCCCTCCAACGAATCCTCAAAGTTTCTCCTTTGTCTTCTCTAAGTACACTAAATAAGAAGCGGGCGCAGAGGCAGCGGCGTGGAGAAGAAAAGCTTCTGTTTGTATCTTAGCTCTGATATTCTTTTACTTCAA
This sequence comes from Phyllobates terribilis, assembly GCF_046119375.1. Taxonomy (NCBI): domain Eukaryota; kingdom Metazoa; phylum Chordata; class Amphibia; order Anura; family Dendrobatidae; genus Phyllobates; species Phyllobates terribilis. The sequence goes on from NW_027362768.1 coordinate 151,817,985, forward strand.
ATACAATGTAGATCAACAAATGAAAGCCGCGTTTATTCAGCTAATGCCGCGGATTTACCATAATGGCAGGTTGTTGTTGTATTTTTTTATATATGTATTTTTTTTTCTAGCATTGACGGTGCACGTGGGTGAGATGTAAATGAGCGGAAATGTGCTGCGATCTGCAGATATTAGTAATGCACAGTCTGAGATCTCTTCATCTGTTTTGATACTAGATTATTGTTCCTCGACTGGGGAACCTGAAAAATTAAAATAAAATAAGATGTAGAATAAACTGCTGGAAAAGTGGGAATCAACTATACTATACAATATTCATAGATTTAAAGAAGCACTCCTCCTCTTCCCATCAAAGTTTTTATCCTCTTAATATATTGCGGTCATCACAATATATAGCACTGTGCACTTACAATTGCTCATTTTGCCTTTCTACCCAGCTAATTCTTCCTTTTTCCATTAGGTCTATGACATCATGTTATTAAAAACTGACTAGCTGAATCCTTTTAAGCTCTATGTAGAAACAGGAGGTAAATTTTCGCTGTATGAGTCATGAGTCACTGCAAAAGTCTCTGGTAGAAGGGGGAGGGAACAGCTGCATCAGGAGTTGAAGATGGGAATGATAAATGCAGGGAAAAGAAACTTCCCGTTTCTACACAGAGCAGAGAAAAGAGAAGAATTAGTAGGGTAGAAAGGCAAAATGAGCAAATGTAAGTACACAGTGCTATATAATATGATGATTGCAAAATATTAAGAGGATGAAAACTTTGATGGGAAGAGGAGGAGTGCTTCTATAAATTCCAAATACAGTCCTGCTCATCATTATTTGCACTCATGAAGTTTAAGTACATAATGTGGAATATCTCCTGAAAAAAAATAATCAAGTGAAACAGTTTTTTTGTATAGAGACTCGTGTTAAATTCAAAAGAGCAAATGATAATCAATAATTTAAAAAAAAAATGGGAGGGAAAAATAGAAAAACCTAAAGCTTGCTATGACACTGGTATTGTCACCCTTTACATTAACTTAGTATGGAAACACATTTTGACTCGCCTGTGGTAAATCATAAAAGAGATTCACCTGTGATTAATGGTCGGTGCCCATGTGACATGAATTAGCCAATGAATGATGACTTCGGTGTTTTAAAAATCCATATGTTAGGCCCTGTTCCTTTGTCACAATGGTGAAGACAAGAGACCTGTCTGAGGCCATCAGAACTGCTATTATTAGCAAACACAAGACTTCCAAAGGGTATAAGGCCATCTCCAAAGACCTTGGTATCCCAGTTTCAACAGTGCGCAATGTTATTAAGAAGGTTGCCAATCATGGAACTGTCAAACGTCCTGGACGTGGGGGAAAGAGGAAAATTAACAAGAGATGTCTTCTAAGGTTGGTGCAAATGTTGGAAAAAAACAAAATGTCAAACATCCAAAGACCTGAAGTTCAACCTGGAGCAGTCTGAGGTCATGGTTTCAACAAGTACCATACGCCGCACACTAAACCAAGCAGAACTTTATGGACAAAGGCCAAGGAAGAAACCATTGCTGAAGAAAAGACATAAAAAGGAACGACTTATGTTTGCCAAAGAGTACCTTGACAAACCACAATCCTTCTGGGAAAATGTTCTGTAGACGGATAAAAGAAAAATATAGCTTTTTGGCAATGCAAAACAACAGTGTAACATACCTGGCGGCGTCCTTGCATGGTGGTCCATCTCCCACTGTGCAAGAGGGCGCACTTGATCTCCTGTCCAGAATGTCTCTCTGGCTTCCCTCCATGCTGTCTGTTTGTGTCTGTTTCTGCTGCTTAAGGGCGGCGCCCGATCACTTCCTGCCTTTTGTACCTGCTGTGGGTCACACCCCTTGTGCGTCCTCAGCCTATTGCTGTCTGTCACTTGGTATATAGCTCAGCAGCTCCCTTCTATCCCTGCCTGAGCATAGTGTTTCCTTCAGTGTGTGCTTGCACTCTGAAGGTGCCAGGTCCCGTCTCTTGTCTCCTGCTTTTTTATCAGTTCCCGTGTCTGAACTGAGTCCTGTATGTCTCCTGCTTTGCGGTATCAGCTCCCGTGTCTGAACTGAGTCCTTTCTGTGTTCTCTTGTCTGTCCTGTCTGAACACGCTCCTAGCCTGTTCCTCCTGCCTTCTAGGGGCCGATTACCTAGACCCGTTCCTGTATCTTGTCTGACCTGTCTGAACACGCTCCTTGCCTGTTCGTTCCGCCTTTTAGTGGCCGATTTCCTAGACCCGCTCCTGTGTCTGGTCTGTCCTGTCTGAACACGCTCCTTGCCTGTTCGTTCCGCCTTCTAGTGGCCGATTTCCTAGACCCGCTCCTGTGTCTGGTCTGTCCTGTCTGAACACGCTCCTTGCCTGTTCGTTCCGCCTCTCTGGGGGCCGTATTCCCAGACCCGCTCCTGTTTCCCTCTGCAGTGTCGGTCTCCTCCGTACACTCAGTTCCAGTCTGAACTCTCTCCTGTCCTTTACCTGTTTTGCCTCTATGTCCGTTCCCTTCCTTTTTCTGCAGAGTCTGAACTCGTACCTAACTCCTGCTTGTTGTCTCTGCAAGTACTGTGTGAGTATCTGGCTCTGTCTTTCCCTTCCTGTCTGTTCCGTGTGAACAGAGCCCTGTCCTCCCTGCTCAGCCTTGTCTGCACTCTAGCTGTGCTTGCCTGTAACCCTCTGCCTGTATTGTTCCTGAGTCCCGGTGTGTACTGGGTCCTATCCCGCCTGTGTTCCTACCTGCTAGTGCCTCCCTGTCTGCACTCTAGCTGTGCTTGCCTTTACCCCCCTGCCTGCATACCCGCCTGCCTGCATACCAGTCGTGCCTGCCCATACCCACCAGTCTGTGTGCCAGCCTACCAGCCTGTTCCTGTATTTCCCTGTGTGGGTCAACAGCCGTGTCCGGGGTCTGTCCTGGAGTAGCACCTGGTCCCTCTGCTCGGTTCCTCCTTGGTGCACTGGCGTCGTATGCCGTCGTGCGACCCTGGTCGGATCGGGTGAATACTTAGTCACGCCCCTCCAGGCATTCACTCTCCGGCACGGTCCAGTGGAATCACTACCAATCACACGCACACGCCGCTTAGCCCGGGCGTGTGCATAACAGCATGCTCAGGCCATGGTTCCCGTTGAGCCCCACGGCCTTCGCTCTTTGAGAAGTTTTTCCAGCGAATACATGCATTAAAATAAAATAAATAAATTTTTTTTTCCCCCTTTAGCTGAGTTCCAGGCGAATTACGCACCCGTCCAGATGGATCTATCAGCCCTCGTTCCTGCGGATCCGCCACATTACTATGGGGATCCAAGACAGTGTCGTGCATTTGTGGAGCAATGCATGCTACACTTTAAGGCCTACCCTCTCTATTTTCCTTCCGATTGGGCTAAAGTGGCCTTTATGATTGACTACCTAGCGGGTGATGCCTTGAAATGGGTCACCCCCCTATGGGAAGCATGGGATCCTGTCATCCTTGACCTGCAGGCCTTCCTGGTGGCCTTTCGTATGGTCTTCGAGGACCCTAACTCTGAAGCCCCTGCTGAAGCTTCACTTCCCAATATCCCGGAGCAGCCCCGACGGGTAATGTGTGTGGGTAGCGCAATAGTCCTCCAGCCCAATGAGACTACTGCCCACCCAGAATCCTCACAGGGTGACTACGCTTTCCGGAATACTTCTCTCAACCTCAAGAGGCAGTCCAGACGTGCTAGACTTAGAGGCAAGCCGTCACGCCAGGGTCTGTCCTCCCTGAGACCTCCTGACCCCAGCCTTGGAGTCCCTACTGAAGCTTCATCTCCCTGTATCCCGGAGAAACCCCAATGGGTAATGTGCGTGGGTAGTGCACCAGTTCTCCTGGCCGAAGAGACTTCTGCCCATCCAGACTCCACACAGGAGAACTTCCTGCACCCGGCATCAGATGCTTCTTTCTCTTTAACCGGTGTGCATGTCCAAGGATGCTCCAAAGCTGTGGTTACCTCAGAGTCTGTGCACCTCTACTACCTGGCGGAGGATCCCCTGTTGCCTCCTGAACCCTCCGGGATACCACTCGATGACAAATGGAGAGAGACTTCTCTACACCCGGTACTCAATACTTTGTCCGCTTCGTCCTGTGAGCCTGACAATGGGTACCCCAAAGTGGTAGTTACCTCCGAGTCTCTACACCCCTCCGACCAGGCGGAGGATCTCCAGTTGTCTCCTGAACCCTTCGGGGTGCTACCTGGTAGCGAAAGGACAGAGACTCTCCTATACTCTGTACCTGATACCTCGCTCGCTTCGTCCAGTGAGTCCAACTTAGTGTACTCTGAAGCAGAGGTTACTCCTGAGTCTCTACACCCCTCCGACCAGGCGGAGGACCTCCAGTTGTGTTCAGAATCCTTCGGGGTGCCACCTGGTGGTGAATGGACAGAGACTTTCCTATATCTTGGATCTGATACCTCGCTTGCTTCGTCCAGTGAGTCCGACCTAGTGTACTCTGAAGCAGAGGTTACCCGTGAGTCTCTACACCCCTCTGACCAGGCGGAGGACCGCCAGCTGTCTCCAGAACCCTTCGGGGTGCCACCTGGTGGTGAATGGACAGAGACTTTCCTATACTCGGTACCCGATACCTCGCCTGCTTCCTCCAGTGAGTCCGACCTAGTGTACTCTGAAGCAGAGGTTACCCGTGAGTCTCTACACCCCTCTGACCAGGCGGAGGACCGCCAGCTGTCTCCAGAACCCTTCGGGGTGCCACCTGGTGGTGAATGGACAGAGACTTTCCTATACTCGGTACCCGATACCTCGCCTGCTTCCTCCAGTGAGTCCGACCTAGTGTACTCTGAAGCAGTTGTTTTCTCTGAGCCTCTGCACTCTTCTGACCCGGCGGAGGACCTCCAGTTGTTTCCTGAATCCTCCGGGATACCACCAGATAACAAAGAGACAGTGACTTTTCCTCATTATGTACGTGATAACCCGTCTATTTCTTCCTGTGAGCTTGACAAGATGTACCTCGAAGCAGAGATTACCCTTAAGTCTCTGTCCCCCTCCAACCCAGTGAACGACTGGCCCTCGAATTCCCTGCGGAAGATTCTGGCAGGCCTGAAGAAGAGGGGGCGTAAGGGGGGAGGTACTGTAACATACCTGGCGGCGTCCTTGCATGGTGGTCCATCTCCCACTGTGCAAGAGGGCGCACTTGATCTCCTGTCCAGAATGTCTCTCTGGCTTCCCTCCATGCTGTCTGTTTGTGTCTGTTTCTGCTGCTTAAGGGCGGCGCCCGATCACTTCCTGCCTTTTGTACCTGCTGTGGGTCACACCCCTTGTGCGTCCTCAGCCTATTGCTGTCTGTCACTTGGTATATAGCTCAGCAGCTCCCTTCTATCCCTGCCTGAGCATAGTGTTTCCTTCAGTGTGTGCTTGCACTCTGAAGGTGCCAGGTCCCGTCTCTTGTCTCCTGCTTTTTTATCAGCTCCCGTGTCTGAACTGAGTCCTTTCTGTGTTCTCTTGTCTGTCCTGTCTGAACACGCTCCTAGCCTGTTCCTCCTGCCTTCTAGGGGCCGATTACCTAGACCCGTTCCTGTATCTTGTCTGACCTGTCTGAACACGCTCCTTGCCTGTTCGTTCCGCCTTTTAGTGGCCGATTTCCTAGACCCGCTCCTGTGTCTGGTCTGTCCTGTCTGAACACGCTCCTTGCCTGTTCGTTCCGCCTTCTAGTGGCCGATTTCCTAGACCCGCTCCTGTGTCTGGTCTGTCCTGTCTGAACACGCTCCTTGCCTGTTCGTTCCGTCTCTCTGGGGGCCGTATTCCCAGACCCGCTCCTGTTTCCCTCTGCAGTGTCGGTCTCCTCCGTACACTCAGTTCCAGTCTGAACTCTCTCCTGTCCTTTACCTGTTTTGCCTCTATGTCCGTTCCCTTCCTTTTTCTGCAGAGTCTGAACTCGTACCTAACTCCTGCTTGTTGTCTCTGCAAGTACTGTGTGAGTATCTGGCTCTGTCTTTCCCTTCCTGTCTGTTCCGTGTGAACAGAGCCCTGTCCTCCCTGCTCAGCCTTGTCTGCACTCTAGCTGTGCTTGCCTGTAACCCTCTGCCTGTATTGTTCCTGAGTCCCGGTGTGTACTGGGTCCTATCCCGCCTGTGTTCCTACCTGCTAGTGCCTCCCTGTCTGCACTCTAGCTGTGCTTGCCTTTACCCCCCTGCCTGCATACCCGCCTGCCTGCATACCAGTCGTGCCTGCCCATACCCACCAGTCTGTGTGCCAGCCTACCAGCCTGTTCCTGTATTTCCCTGTGTGGGTCAACAGCCGTGTCCGGGGTCTGTCCTGGAGTAGCACCTGGTCCCTCTGCTCGGTTCCTCCTTGGTGCACTGGCGTCGTATGCCGTCGTGCGACCCTGGTCGGATCGGGTGAATACTTAGTCACGCCCCTCCAGGCATTCACTCTCCGGCACGGTCCAGTGGAATCACTACCAATCACACGCACACGCCGCTTAGCCCGGGCGTGTGCATAACAAACAGTTTGCTTACAGACGGCGTAATGAAGCTTATAAGGAAAAGAACACCTTACAAACAGTTAAGCATGGTGGAGGATCCATAATGCTGTGGGGTTGCTTTGCTGCGTCTGGTACTGGAGGCCTTGACCGTATCACAGGTATCATTAAATCAGAGAATTATCAAGAGATTTCAGATCGAAATGTCCTACCCAGGGTAAGAAAACTTGGTTTGAGTTGCAGATCATGGGTCCTCCAGCAAGACAATGACCCAAAGCACACAATCAAAAGTACACAGGAATGGTTGAAAAAAATGTACTGTTTTAAAATGAGTCCTGACCTCAATCCCATTTAAAATGTTTGGGGTGATATGAAATCTGCCATTAGGAAAAAGAACCCTGCAAAAATTCAAGAGATTGAACAAACTGCAAAGGAAGAGTGGGAGAAAATTCCAGCTGAGAAGTGCATGAAGCTTATAGATGGCTGCAAGAAACGTTTGGAGGCTGTCAGCAATGCCAAAAGGTGTGCAACCAAGTATTAATTAGGGGTGCCTTTATAGATGCACATGCTGTTTATTCTGTTTCTTCTTTGATATTGCAGCATGGAAGTTGAAATACAATGTTTTATCGTAGTATTACTTTGGACCACTAATTAAAAAATCTTGAGGATATAACTTTGGTACATTTCCATTTATTTCTGAAGATATTGTACAGTCTATGAAAAAAATGAAGGGGTGCCAATAATGTTGAGCAACACACACACGCATATAATATAAAAAGTCTACACACCCCTGTAAAAAAAAAAAACTTTTTTGTCATGTAAAAAAATCATACCCAGGTGATTTCGCCACCTTTCCACCTTTAATTTTGCCCATAATCTATACAAGTCAATTGAAAAAAACTGAAACCATTTTGAAGGAGGAAAGCAAGTAAGAAAAAAATTAACTAAAATAATGTGGTTGCATAAGTGTGAACATCCCCTAAGGCTGTGTGCCCACTATGCGTTTTCAAAGCATTTATGCTGCAGAATATCCGAAGCATAAACGCTTGGGCAACGCTTGGTAATCCGCCCCCATGGTCCCCAATGACAAGCCGCAATGTCAATGCCCATGCTGCGGATTTTTCCGCAGCGTTTATGCTGTGCTCAAAAATCCGCAGCATGTCCGTAATCGCCGCCATTGACTTGCATTGAAACGCATAATATCCGTGTCAGTACATTTGTACACACGGATATTATGCGTTTCAATGTGCGGATGGTACCCAGGCCTGGAGGAGAGGAGACTCTCATCCAGACCTGGGTACCATAGAAACTGTAAAAAAAAGAATTTAAAATAAAAAATAAAGTTTATATTCACCTTCCGATGTCCTCCGGGTGTTTTGTCTGCTCCGTCCGGTCTCTTGCAATGCTTGCGCTGTTGTGAAGGACCTGCCATGACGTCACTGAGTCATCTGACCCATCACATGGCTCAATGGTGTCATGGCAGGTCCTTCACACCACCGCGAGCCGCCCAACACATCGGACGCAGCGGAGATAATACCGGGAGGACAACGGAAGGTGAGTATAAACTTTATTTTTTTATTTTTTACCATTCTTATTCTTTTTTTTTAACTATTACTTGGTCACATTATATAAATCGATGCCGGTTGCATGGATTTATATAGTGTGACCAAGTTGTCAAGCACTTTCCAAGTGATGCTAAAATCGCTTGGAAAAGTGCTTGATTACCCGCATGCAGAAATGCATGCAAAAACGATTGACAAACGCTTCTACCTGGCGAGAAAAACGCATGTAAAAAACGCTTGACAAACGCTTCTGCATCTGCATTTCTGCATCATGGGCACATAGCCTTATAATTGGGGATGTGTTTGGCTTCAGAATTAGTCAATCACATTTTCATTCTTTGTAAATAGTAGTCAGTGCATGGCCGCCGTCATTTACAGTGATTCTGATTCAGATAAAATCCCTGTTTTATCAAAACTACAGCAAGCATCCCAGTAAGTGATATATCAATAGAATCAGGGTCTCTGCCCCTTCATCATGCTGCTCCCAGATGGAGTGATGGAGTAGAAAAAAACAGGAGACATTCCTTTAACTTTGATTTCTATTATTACAGTTCATTCAAGTTAGTTGCAATACCAGACACAGCCTATGGGAGTGGGGGCGCTGTTTCTTGAATAAAGAGGTTTTTGTAAAATGATATGAGCCACAGTTCAGTACTGTAGCAGGGTATCATCTAGAAGTGATAAACTGTTGATGGGGGTTTTATGGTGATAACTATGGATCATATTACAAGTTCTGTGTTTTTTTATGCACTTGCACAATTGCTGGCTGCCATGGATTGATACCTCGGCTCCCTTGTGCTGAGATATTGGAGCTTTCTTTTTGTGCAGACATTGAGATTCCAGCTTTACATGTGATTTTACCGCGAGCTGTCCACAGTGCTGAAGTGATGGGTCCTGACAGCTGCTGCTCCCTACAGTGACTGAGCTATTACTGAATGAAACAATGTAGTCACACTCCCCCCAGGGTCACACAGAATTCTGCATTAACTGCATATTAATATGTTTATCAGTTTATTTATTGAATATAGTCCTGATCTCGGCTTACAACAATGCAGATTTCTTAACCCGGGGGTGGGTGTGATTGCAGGACTGACTATTATTATGTTCAACAGCAAGTAACTAATCATCAGGGATTTTAGGAACATGATTACACTACTAGAAAATGCAGCGCAGGTCAGTTACAAAAATGGAGAAAAGTACTGTAACTGTAATATACCCGGCAAATGGGCCACTGCCTACAAAATCCTTAAGTGGCACAATGCAGGTTCACTGGGTGAGGTGAATCTTCTAAGCCCAGTGTCCGGGTGGGCACATGGGCATTGGTGCATCAGGCGGATGCGTCCTGGAAGCCGCAGGTGGACATATAACAAAGGCAAGCTAAAAGTCTTAAAGTCCTGGAAGCTGCAAGCAGACAGGAGACATCCTGGAAGCCACAGGCAGACATGAAGCAGGGTTACTGGAAGCTGCAGACAAACAGGTGAAGTCCTGGAGACCACTGACACGTAGTGGGGTTACTGGAAGCTGCAGACAAACAGGTGAAGTCCTGGAGACCACTGACACGTAGTGGGGTTACTGGAAGCTGCAGACAAACAGGTGAAGTTCCGAAGACCACTGCCAGGCAGTGGGGTTACTGGCAGCTACAGACAAACAGTTGAAGTCCTGGAGACCACTGACACGTAGTGGGGTTACTGGAAGCTGCAGACAAACAGGTGAAGTCCTGGAGACCACTGACACGTAGTGGGGTTACTGGAAGCTGCAGACAAACAGGTGAAGTTCCGAAGACCACTGCCAGGCAGTGGGGTTACTGGCAGCTACAGTCAAACAGTTGAAGTTCGGGAGACCACTGACACGTAGTGGGGTTACTGGAAGCTGCAGACAAACAGGTGAAGTCCTGGAGGCCAATGACAGGTAGTGGGGTTACTGGAATATGCAGACAAACAGGTGAAGTCCTGGAGACCACTGACAGGTAGTGGGGTTACTGGAAGCTGCAAACAGGTAACGTCCTGAAGACCACTGACAGGTAGTGGGGTTACTGGAAGCTGCAGACAAACAGGTGAAGTCCCGGAGACCACTGACAGGTAGAGGGGTTACTGGAAGCTGCAGACAAACAGGTGAAGTCCTGGAGACCACTGACACGTAGTGGGGTTACTGGAAGCTGCAGACAAACAGGTGAAGTCCTGGAGGCCAATGACAGGTAGTGGGGTTACTGGAAGCTGCAGACAAACAGGTGAAGTCCTGGAGACCACTGACAGGTAGTGGGGTTACTGGAAGCTGCAAACAGGTAACGTCCTGAAGACCACTGACAGGTAGTGGGGTTACTGGAAGCTGCAGACAAACAGGTGAAGTCCCGGAGACCACTGACAGGTAGAGGGGTTACTGGAAGCTGCAGACAAACAGGTGAAGTCCCAGAGACCACTGACAGGTAGAGGGGTTACTGGAAGCTGCAGACAAACAGGTGAAGTCCTGGAGACCACTGACAGGTAGTGAGGTTACTGGAAGCTGCAGACAAACAGGTGAAGTCCCGGAGACCACTGACAGGTAGAGGGGTTACTGGAAGCTGCAGACAAACAGGTGAAGTCCTGTAGACCACTGACAGGTAGTGGGGTTATTGGAAGCTGCAGACAAACAGGTGAAGTCCTGGAGACCACTGACAGGTAGTGGGGTTACTGGAAGCTGCAGACAAACAGGTGAAGTCCCGGAGACCACTGAAGGGCAGTGGGGTTACTGGAAGCTGCAGACGAACAGGTGACGTCCTGGAGACCACTGACAGGTAGTGGGGTTACTGGAAGCTGCAAACAGGTAACGTTCTGAAGACCACTGACAGATAGTGGCGTTACTGGAAGCTGCAGACAAGCAGGTGAAATCCTGGAGGCCAATGACAGGTACTGGGGTTACTGGCAGCTGCAGACTAACAGGTGAAGTCCAGGAGACCACTGACAGGCAGTGGGGTTGCTGGCAGCTATAGACAAACAGGTGAAGTCCTGGAGACCACCGACACGTAGTGGGGTTACTGGCAGCTGCAGACAAACAGGTGAAGTCCTGGAGACCACTGACAAGTACTATGCAGAGACAACGAAAAGAGTTACTGGCAAGTCTTAATGCCAAGTCCCAGGTGTGTGTCTTGAGAGGCCTTATGTAGGCCTAGGAAATACAACACTTGGGAGCATGCTGGTCTAGTGTACCAGGGTTGGGGAAGCAAAGCAAAGATCCGGAACAGGTGCATAACATCTTAGCAGCTGCACAGATATTATATATATACAGGGGCGGACATATCATTGGTGCAACTTGTTCAGCCGCACAAGGGCCCAAGAAGTAAGGGGGCCACTACCAGCTCCAAAGCAGGTGGAATTATGCAATTTCATGAGCTTTTGGACTGCAAAGGACAGATATAGTGTTTTTGCACAGAGGCCCTCTACTGTTTGTGTTTGCCAATGCATATATAGATGTATCCTTCTGTATTTTTACTCTTAGCTGGACATATCCTGAAATGAGCAGCAAAAAATGATCATCTTGAGAAAAAAAATGTTTTTTTGTAGTACGAGATGAGACCGTGCAAAATATGTCAAGATAAGTGGATATGGCACGACATGATAAACTTGGTAGAACTTCTTAGGCAGGTTATTCTTCTTTATACTTCTTGAAGGATGACACACAGATGTGTATTTCTTCTTTCCCCATATATAATCTCAAGATGATTGACATGAGCTGACCAGCTTTAAAAAAAAAAAATCAATAAATTCTTTTTAATGTAATTATTATTATTTAATTATTACTTTAAATTAATTATCTGTTATCTGTAGGGAGATTTTTTTCTGCTCTATGTTTTGACATATGGAAGTTTATCTTAATATGAAAGTTTATTTCGCAAACTTTAGGTGTTCTACCAACTTTAAAGGAGTGCTAGATAATCTGTGGTCAGGCCTGCATTTATGGCATATACTACTGATATACTATAGATAGGACAACGCCTTTAAGGGACAGACATACTGCATGTACAACCTGTGCACCTTTGTATTTAAAGTGACAGTATATAAGAAGGACATTTTTCTGTGGCTGTAGAAACAAGCACAGCGAGCCGGATAACCCAAAGAGTTAATAGTGGCAGCAGGTATTCATGGATAACTTATAATTACTGCTCAGGAGCCACAATGCCGCTCAGTTTTGCTGATGCTCTCAGTTCAATTGCCAGCAGCATGTCCGAGGATTACTGCACATCACTCAATGATCCCTTCTATTGAAACAAAGTGTCAGCCTTCTCCCACTAATCAATGATTTGACAACGCCGCTTTGTACAGTCAACGCCGCTCGAAGCTATTAAAGCTCCATCTTTAAAGTTAAACCTGCAGCAACATCACACATATAAAGGCACCGAGCGATCGTCTCGCCTCCTGGGGTCATCTGCCCCCAAAATCAGCTGTACACGATATCTGTCATGCGTGCAGGGAAACCTTAAAAGGTGAGAAGAGGTCAATGGGACCCCGCAGGCGTGGCTGGTTATCCTTAGTACCTCTGCTCAATTGTCAGCCGCAATTAATACATCTCACTGCCCTGACAGTTCACACCGCAAGGCCCTAAAGACACCATTTAATCCATGACACCGTCATTAGCCTTAAAGGGAAATTGTCAACGGAAACTTAACTCACTTTAAATAGCAGACATGTTTTACTTTAAATACAGTTCTGAAAGTTGTCTCATCGAGGCGGCATTACTAAGTAGCAGAATCAATGAAAAAAAAGCTGCAAACTACATGTACCGCCCGACCCTGTACTGTAATAATGTCACGCAAGGTGAGGGAAGGAATAAGTGTACGATGGGAAGAGGGGGAAGGGAGCCCAACAACTAGGGAAAGGGGGAGTGGAGACCCCTAGGCAGATCTACCTAAACCCTGAATTTCCCTAGAGCTAGGCCCTAGATAGGGAGGGGACAGGTGAGCACAAGTCAAGCCCCACTATAAACTAAAGACAACAAGGTAGACAAACAAATGGGATACACTTAGCTCAAGCAGACACCAGAGAGATAGCGCCAACTGTCCTCCAAGGGCACCAAAGATGAGACTAGCCATCTGTTAGTGCTCCAAGTCTGCACAGAGGTACATAGAATTATCACCGGCAACTCTCTGAAGAAACTGAGAGTCTTTAACTACCAAGAAAGGGTGTGTCAATCAGCAGGTGGAGGTCGCTGCTGGGTCCTAAAGGGAGAAGGATATAACTATACTACAGATACGAGAGGATCAAGAAGGTGTCTGCAATGCCAAGTGCAGTGACCTTCTACAGCCGGATCCTGAATGACTGTCTGTTACACCTGACACACCTGTGACAAATAAGGTACTGTTCACACCACATTTGATTTGTACCCCCAGGGCTGGAACATTAACAGGTGCAAGTATTACAGACACACCCACAATCTGGACCTTTAATACCCGTAATATTTGGGGGACACGTTAGAGATTTTGCATTGCGGCCCATGAGCTTCAAGTTAGTTTACTGCACAGGCATATATGCTAAATGTTTCAATGCAGCCCTATGGACCTGACAGATGCCAAAAAAAAACAGGCAGGTTTACGCTGGATTTTTAGTCATCGTATAGAAAAATGTTATTATTTTGCTCTTGTATATAATTTTAAGATGCAAAAATAACTTTTGCGCCACAGTACTTATTTTTAACATTGGGGTCTATGTGCAGTATGCACCACTGAATGGTGTTCATCTGCATGTAGTAGTCGATGCCAACAGGAAATATGATGTGAACAGACCCCAAGCCCTGGGAAAGCAAGAAATATCATTTTGAAGTTCAGTCTAGAAGTGCATTGGGGCATGATGATGCACTTACAGCTTCTCAGCCTCCGCTGTATTTCCTACCAAGCAGCACCTTCCTCTGGCTGATTGAGAGGTCATTGACGCTGGCACATGGCCACCGACCTGTCAATCAGCCATTCAGCTTCAAAAGGATAGAAAAACATAACGGACTGTTTTTTGCATCCTGTACAAAAACGTATTGAAACGGATATGTTCGAAAACGTAGGTCAAACAGATACCAACTCAGCTCATGTTTTTTCCATCCATACTGTTTTTATAGTACAAACAAATACTTCAAGCCACTGGCGGACACAGACAGAAGAGGGCCTCTGAGCAATAGATGGATTTCACTTTTTGGTAGTCGCCAAGTCCACATCGGCACAAAGATTCTTGGTGCAAACAGGAAAGTTTATTAGACTTCATAAACTTTCAGCATAAGGAAAACAAACAGCCATTCATTGAGCATAAAGGCAAACCAAAAGCAAACAGTAGATACACAGACCATATGATAGCACGGGCTCACCCGTACAGGCATCTTTCCTCCTCCACTCACAGACCTGGTCAGCTTCTAGCAGAGCAGATGATTACACCAGAGGTGTACTCCCACACAGCTCAGCGGCCTATTATACAGGCTGCAAAGCCTGAATAGGAGGTTTGGGAACGACCAGTCCCTCCCAGCTCTATTAGTCATTCCTAAAACCCGGACCTAAAAATATGGCACATTAAAAAAAATTCTCAGTACTATGTGTGCTGAAGTCTGCTTTTCCAGGTTTCACATCACCAAGTCTAGGCACCTTGGTGACATACAGTGGTGGCCAAAAGTATTGGCACCCCTGCAATTCTGTCAGATAATACTCAGTTTCTTCCTGAAAATGATTGCAATCACAAATTCTTTGGTATTATTATCTTCATTTAATTTGCTTGCAAGGAAAAAACACAAAAGAGAATGAAGCAAAAATCAAATCATTGATCATTTCACACAAAACTCCAAAAATGGGCGAGACAAAAGTATTGGCACCCTCAGCCTAATACTTGGTTGCACAACCTTTAGCCTAAATAATTGTGAACAACCACTTCCAGTAACCATCAATGAGTTTCTTACAATGCTCTGCTGGAATTGTAGACCATTCTTCTTTGGCAAACTGCTCCAGGTCCCTGATATTTGAAGGGTGCCTTCTCCAAACTGCCATTTTGAGATCTCTCCACAGGTGTTCTATGGGATTCAGGTCTGGACTCATTGCTGGCCAACTTAGAAGTCTCCAGTGCTTTCTCTCAAACCATTTTATAGTGCTTTTGGAAGTGTGTTTTGGGTCATTGTCCTACTGGAAGACCCATGACCTCTGAGGGAGACCCAGCTTTCTCACACTCGGCCCTACATTATGCTGCAAAATTTGTTGGTAGTCTTCAGACTTCAAAATGCCATGCACACAGTCAAGCAGTCCAGTGCCAGAGGCAGCAAAGCAACCCCAAAACATCAGGGAACCTCCGCCATGTTTGACTGTAGGGACCGTGTTCTTTTCTTTGAATACCTCTTTTTATTTCCTGTACACTCTATGTTGATGCTTTTTCCCAAAAAGCTCTACTTTTGTCTCATCTGACCAGAGAACATTGTTCCAAAACGTTTTAGGCTTTCTCAGGTAAGTTTTGGCAAACTCCAGCCTGGCTTTTTTATGTCTCGGGGTAAGAAGTGGGGTCTTCCTGGGTATCCTACCATACAGTCCCTTTTCATTCAGACGCCGACGGATAGTACGGGTTGACACTGTTGTACCATCGGACTGCAGGGCAGCTTGAACTTGTTTGGATGTTAGTCGAGGTTCTTTATCCACCATCCGCACAATCTTGTGTTGAAATCTCTCGTCAATTTTTCTTTTCCGTCCACATCTAGGGAGGTTAGCCACAGTGCCATGGGCTTTAAACTTCTTGATGACACTGTGCACGGAAGACACCGGAACATTCAGGTCTTTGGAGATGGACTTGTAGCCTTGAGATTGCTCATGCTTCCTCACAATTTAGTTTCTCAAGTCCTCAGACAGTTCTTTGGTCTTCTTTCTTTTCTCCATGCTCAATGTGGTACACACAAGGACACAGGACAGAGGTTGAGTCAACTTTAATCCATGTTAACTGACTGCAAGTGTGATTTAGTTATTGCCAACACCTGTTAGGTGCCACAGGTGAGTTACAGGTGCTGTTAATTACACGAATTAAAGAAGCATCACATGATTTTTTAAAGGGTGCCAATACTTTTGTCCACCCCCTTTTTTAGGTTTGGTGTGGAATTATATCCAATTTGGCTTTAGGACAATTCTTTTTGTGTTTTTTCATTGAAGACAAATTAAATGAAGATAATAATACCAAAGAATTTGTGATTGCAATCATTTTCAGGAAGAATCTGAGTATTATCTGACAGAATTGCAGGGGTGCCAATACTTTTGGCCACCACTGTATATACTCCATCCAGAATTGCTTTTCTACAGCAAGAACAATATATGGGCCCTTTGCAGTCCAACAATTCGTCATAATGCATGATTCCACCTGCTTTGGAGGTGGAAATGTGTCCCCTTACCTCTAGGGTCCCTGAGTGGCTGCACTGGTTGCTCCAATGATATGTTCGCCCCGCATCAAGTACATCACAAAAATGTGGTGCATAACGGGCCTTACTCTGATCTACCATTACCATTACCGTAACCACTGTTATCAGTGATCTGAATATAGGGACATTTTTTTTCCCAGTTAATCAGGTTTTCAGGACTGTGAAATAATGAATATATTTTCTGAAAATAAGACTTGCAATATCGATTATTTGCTGGATAGATAAGAAATCCCTATGTGTTCTGCAAAAAAAAATCCCAACAACGTAGAATAATTCTATCAGTAGATATTCTCTGTGTGATGTCCCTTTTAATTGTAAATCCATATTGCGGCTGCTGCGGCACCACCAGAACTTTCTTGCAACTTAGCAGATGCTGTTGTGTCCTTGAAACTCCAGACGTTGACATACGCTACAATAATGCTGACTATTTTCTGTAGACATGACATTAGGAATCACACTCAATTTAACATTTTTTTTTTATTTTTGCAGAAATGCCAAAGTGTTATTTACAGGCTCCTTCTACAGCCGAGCGGCTGAATGTAGTACAGACGGCAAAAGACCTATACATCCGGCAGCCGCTCTTTATCCTATCTGATATTAAATCAGCAATTAATTTCCCGCTACCTTTAGAGGCTCATAATATCCTGCTGCAGTTATTAACCATTCACATGCCTGAAAACAGAGACCACGAGAGAAAGTATTAAGCCCTGAATTACCACAAGCCCCTAATGTCTACAAATGTCCGGATCTGCGTCATCTGGACATTTGCACAATGTATTGTATATTGTCCCTATATTGAGCTGACAAGTCGTTTACAGCTTCATAGAATACTAATTCATTTTCATTGAACCAGGAAAGGGTGAAGAATTGTCTGGGCCCCTGTGCAATAATGTGGTTCATTAGCTTAAAGGGAACCTAACATGGGGAAAATGGTGTCTGATCATCTGGCAGGATGTTATAGAGCAGGACGAGCTGACATTTTTGTGGGTAAAGTTTCAGTAAAACTTACATTTTGTTCATTGAAATCCCTAGTAATTGTGTGAATGAATTCAGTGGGCGGTCCTAGCCAGTGATTGACAGTCTTCCCTGTATGTCAGTGCATGTAGAGATAGCTATCAATCATTAGTAGGACCGCCCCCTGGACTCATATACATGCGAGTCCAGAGGGCGGTGTTAATCAGTGATTGACAGTCTTCTCTTTATGAATGTGCATGAAGAACTAGCTGTCAATCATTGGTAGGACCGACCACTGGACTCATATATATACGAGTCCAGAGGACGGTGTTAATCAGTGATTGACAGTCTTCCCTATATGAATGTGCATGCAGATAGTTGTCAATCATTAGTAGCACCTCCCACTGGACTCATATATAAACAAGTCCAGAGGACGGTGTTAATCAGTCATTGGCAGCTATCTTGAAGACTATCAATCATTAGTAGTACCTCCCACTGGACTCATACATATGAGTCCAGATGGCAGTGTTAATCAGTGATTGACAGTCTTCCCTATATATGAATGTGCATGCAGAGATACCTATCAGTCATTAGTAGGATCGCCCACTGGACTCATATACATATGAATCCAGAGGATGGTGTTAATCAGTGATTGACAGTCTTCGAGATAGCTGTCAATCATTAGTAGGACCGCCCACTGGACTCATATACATAAGAGTCCAGAGGATGGTGTTAATCAGTGATTAACACTCTTCGAGATAGCTTCCAATCACTAGTAGGATCGCCCACTGGACTCATATACATAAGAGTCCAGAGGATGGTGTTAATCAGTGATTAACACTCTTTGAGATAGCTTCCAATCATTAGTAGGATTGCCCACTGGACTCATATACATAAGAGTCCAGAGGATGGTGTTAATCAGGGATTGACAGTCTTTGAGATAGCTTCCAATCACTAGTAGGATCGCCCACTGGACTCATATACATAAGAGTCCAGAGGATGGTGTTAATCAGTGATTAACACTCTTTGAGATAGCTTCCAATCATTAGTAGGATTGCCCACTGGACTCATATACATAAGAGTCCAGAGGATGGTGTTAATCAGGGATTGACAGTCTTTGAGATAGCTTCCAATCACTAGTAGGATCGCCCACTGGACTCATATACATAAGAGTCCAGAGGATGGTGTTAATCAGTGATTAACACTCTTTGAGATAGCTTCCAATCACTAGTAGGATCGCCCACTGGACTCATATACATAAGAGTCCAGAGGATGGTGTTAATCAGGGATTGACAGTCTTCCCTATATGAATGTGCATGCAGAGAAAGCTGTTAGTCATTAGTAGGACCGCCCACTGGACTCATATACATTCAGACACCTGGGATTTCACTGAATAAAATACAAGTTATACTGAATCTTTCCATTAAACCTATGTATCCTTCTGCTCAGCTTCTTCTCTTTATTTTCTGTCCACAAATCGGATTGTACGTACAATATGACGGATTCCCTTTAATGGTCACTGTTGTTTCAACAATCATTGCAGAAGTCAATACTATAAGAAAAAAATGTTTTATGTGATTCTTTTTCCACTTATGAGCCACTTTTCCTCCACCTGAACTCATCATTCACTCTGAAAAAAAGGCTAAAATTTGTCTTTGTCAAAGTAAAGTTTACTGTCCGCAAACTGAAGTATCAGGTTACAATTTTTTTTACTCTATAAAGAGGGGAGGGAAGGGGTGTAGTGATCAGCACTCAGCACAGTGAGAGGCGGGGAAATGGTGTTGCAGCTTCAAACAACTGTTCTAGCTCATTACAGTTCTGGATTCACAGTTACACTGCTCATTACTGCTATATAACATCCTCCATGTTACTGCTTCTTCTGAACATGTGCTACACAGAGACAGAAGAGCAGGAATCCCCATATATATATGTGTGTTGTGTATAGGATGCATCATAACAGCCAGTCTACACCCATTAGCTCAGAGAAAACTGAAAGAGATAGAGCCTGGTAAAAAATACAGGAACAAATCAAAAACAGGTTATTCCCCATGTACATACACAGGATCACTTATTTTGAAATGTCATCTGAAATGACAGGTACACTTTAACGGGAGCTGTAGTAATCTGTATGCAGTGATCTCCCCCTAGTGGAGGCTGCCGGCAGCTACAAATTTATTATGTCATCATCTGCTCGGCTCTTTGCAGGAAATCTCGGCAGGATCCTGTATTAGGTGAGTACATGATGTTTTTTATTTTGATTAAAAAATGTGTACAACTATGGGGGCTCCTCATACATTGTAAGGGTTAGTGTGAAGGGCCCTCATACAGTGTGGGGGCTACTGTGGGGAGGCTCTCAAACTGTAGGGGCTGTTATACAGCATGGAAGCCATTATTCTCGTGGGTGCAAATGTGGGGGACCATTATACATCGTGGGTATAAATGTGGGGGGCCATTATACAACGTGGGTGTAAATGTGTGGGCCATTATACATCGTGGGTATAAATGTGGGGTCCATTATACAGCATGAGTACAAATATGGGAGTGGGTGTACAGTATGGGAGCTAATGTGAGGGCAATTATACAGTTTGAGAGCTACTGTGGGGGCCATCTTACAGTTTGGGGACCCTCATAAACTGTAGAGACATGAAGGATCCATCAAACAGTGTGGGGCCTACTCTAGGGGCCATTATGCAGTGAAGGGACTACTGTGGGGGTCATTATGCTGTGTTTCGGGGAAGCGATGAGGACATCATACTGTGTTTAGGGGAGCTGTGGGCCTATCATACTGTATATAGGGGAGCTGTGGGGCTTTATAATGTGTATAGGGGAGCTGTGGGCCTATCATACTGTATATAGGGGAGCTGTGGGGGCATTACACTTTGTATAGGGTTGCTAAAGGCCCACCATAATGTATATAGCTGAGCTGGGGCCCATTGTACTATGTATATGGGAGCTGTGGTGATATCATACTGCTTATAGGGGAGCTGTAGGGGCATTACACTGTGTATAGGGGAGCTGTGGGCCCATCATACTATATATATGGTAGCTGTGGGACCACCATACTGTGGATAGGGGAACTGTGGGCCCACCATACTGTATATAGAGAAGCTGTACATGGGGGAACTCAGTGGACATTATTAAATGTTAAGTTGACACTTAAGAAGTATTGTTGTTATAGGTGCACTCAGTATTGTAACCGTCAAAGGTGCACATTGGGCATTATTACTTTTTTGGAGCAAACTGTGGACACTGTTTTCTAGGGTATTTGCACAGGACATTCATATTTTCTATGGGGCACAAAGGAGGCCTTTCCTTTATAAGGGGAACAGTGGTGGGCATTACTATGTGGGGCAGTAAAAGGAGAGCAGTTTTTGTGACACACAGCTGGTGCAGTAATAGGAATAAAAGCCATCTATCTTCCTGCCTCCGGCGCTCGCAGGACTAGTGAACAATACTGTTAATGGCTCATTTACAGGCTTGGAATGATTGGCTATGGACACATGTTGCTTAAGCCTCTTAATTTCTGTCCACAGCTCCACTGCAAAACAATAGCAGTTATGGAAACCTACCTGTAACAGCTGAAAGTGTCAGGCTAAGCGCTGGTCCTATTTATTCTATTCAGTCTGGGGATGCTTGATCAATGATGTGCAATCAGATCACTTTTTAACACAACTACAAATATTGAATCTGGATAATCCCTTTAAAAATTGATATAAAATGTGGTAACAGTAAAAATAAAATGCTTCCTATTATAAAAAAGAGGTGGGGGTGGTATTTCCCAGTAGGAGAGGTCCTGGTGTATAAAAGTTGGCATGCTTCTTACTGAATTTCCAATTTTCAGCTGCACAAACATAATGCAGAACTGAAGACAAATGGCTGTAACTCCAGCACCCTCCACTGGCAGGAAACATGTACTACATCAGTGACACAGGAACATTTATCTGAAATTACTAGAAGAATTTAGCTTATTCTCAAACCCATAAATGCAAAAAACTGTTCCCATCTATAAAAATATGATAATTAATACGCCTCATTTAGAAATACAATGAGAAGTCAGTTTTACTATAGGAATCTGCGTGAATCACAGTTTGAAACTGATTGGATTTTCAAGGTTAAACCAAGGACATTCTGCTCCAAGATCAGAAAGCAAAATGGAAACGGCTTCCAAAGATTGGAGGGGAGAAGGAGAACGTAAAACTGCACTTTTTTTTCTTCCACCTTTGATATCTCACACGCCGCAGTCATAATAATGTGACTGTCGGGCAAGACAACACAAGGATGGGACAGACTGGCGGCAAATTTTTTTAATAGACCAAATTTTGGCATAGTAAAATTCCTTTACTCCAGTAAAGACGAACTGTGCTGGGAATAGCAGAACACGGCGCCGGGAATAGCAGAACACGGCATCTGGTAAGTATTTTACTACAAACAGGAAACACACATTACTGACTCCTATCTGGTGGTGAAATATAAAAAAAACTCTTGGAGTGGTATTTTACAGTGGATTTTAATAATGATGGTTTTGACATATCATTTCCGGATCAGTAGGGGTACCAAGAGTCAGACTCATACCCATCTGATATTGATGACCTATCCTAACATCAATGTACAGGAACACCTCTTTAAAGAGGTTGTCCACCTTTGGGGACCATTTTTTATCATTGTTGTTTTTTTTTACTTAAATACATGTATTGGAGGTAGAGATGAGCGAATCCGAACTTAAAAGTTGGAGGTTAGAATCGGACACTTAGTGTCTTAGTGTCCGGCGCTAAACTCCAATCACAGACTTCTTCCGGAAGTCCGTTTTAATGTTCGAAGTCCGTGATGAGAGTTTGTTCAGAACCCGAACTTCCAAGGGTCCGCTCATCCTTAATTGGAGGCTAAAAACTATTTTTTCAATTGGGTTTTATTGAAAATTTTGCACCTTTTGGCTTTTAAAGGCTCTTTGCTTTCTTGCAAATTTAACTTTGATGTGATCTGTGGTCATAAATCAGCTGAGAGGAGCTCAGAAAAAGACAGATAAAAGAGTTACAAACTCTCCTATCACACGTCAGAAAGAGGTCAGTGATGGTTTCTTAATCAACTCATTCTGCAGACGGCAAACGGTGCAAGATGTTTATCGAAACCCAAATGCAAAAAATAATGTTAAGCCCAAATAAATGCATTTAAGTAAAACTTAAAACAACCTCTTTATACAACCTTCTTATTAGATGTATTGTATAAAGTAAATCTGAAAAAGCTACCATAGAAAATTGAATCTCTGAATGTTGTAATAATTAGAACAAAACTTTTACCAACCTGCAAAGATTGTGACAAGTAAAGTCAATAAAAACAAGAAGTCATTTATTATGTCAGTTACGCTGAGTCCATAGTGCCACCATGTCACTCAGTTGAATTGTCCTACGTCTGTAGACCTTAGGGAGGTAAGTTGCCGGTCACAATGGAAGATGTTGTCGCTAAAAATTGTCAAAGACTTGTATGACTGGTGAAAAGAGCCTATGGCTATTCTTGCTTGGGGACTTTCTGTCCTTCTCAGTCCACATTGCTTAAACATTTCCATCCTTCTTCCCAATTTCTCCATACTAATGCACGGCCAGCATGGCACAGCGTGCAAGTGCTTTCAATAGGCTGAATGGAATGAGCTACTGCCTCAGTTGCTCCTCTGGTGCATAAAGATTGGGTATGTAGAAATTCACCAGGACCCATCCTTTCTTCCTCCAACTTCTGCCATCCTCATACTCATCAGGTGTTAGGCGAAAAGGCCCACCTTTGTCTAATTTGTATGGGCATCTTAAAAGATTATTCCCAAGACAGTGAGTTATCCAATATCCACGGGACAGGGAATGGGTTCATGACCACTGGAGGTCCAACCGCAAAGACCCTTACGGCTCTGAAACCGGGGAAACCGGGCTCTGAATGGAACGGAGGTGCGGATGCCCACTCCCTCTGACGCGCCCCCTGGGCCGAGTGTACGCTCGTGTGGGTTACCCGGAGCCGGGTCTCTGGGGGTTGTAGTCTCCGTGGCGGCGACCCGGTCCCGTGGCTCAGGGTGGTCAATCCAGTGGCAGTCTTTATAGGGTTTTTGTGGTTTAATGTCCGACTACGCCACCCGTGGATTGCGGTCAGGGTGTACCGCCGCTGCGAGGCAGTCCGCTGAGGCTGGTGTGGTGTGCGCAGCTAAAGATGGGATAACTTCCCCACGGGAAGAGTATGGCCTCAGGGCAGGGAATGTGGATGATGGGAGTGATGGTGCACGGGCGTCCCAGTACTAGTAGTGCTGTATGCGGTGAGAAAGCAGGAACGACTCAGAGTCTTCGCAGTGCAGTTCAGGGTCTTTACTGATGATATTAAGGCAGACCCTCCCGGGAGTACTGGCTAGCATAAGGGGCCTGGTCAGTCTGTGAGCAAGCAGGAGTTCCCCTGGCCAGGTGGAGTTGTAGGCCTCCCCGTCTATCTGCACTCTTCCTGACTACCTTGCTGTAAGCGAGTGGAAGTAGCCCACGTCCCTGAGTATACCGTGTGGTGCTCACCCGTATGGCTGGTGACTTGGGGCCTTCTGATAGCCTCCGCTCCTCGATGGTGGTGCTGGTCCCTTCCTTGTGACTGAGCCTCCGGGCTACTATGGCCAGAGGACCTGAAATCCCCTGCCGGCTGGTTTCTGCTGCTGGACTTAGAGGTTCCCACAGCCTCGGACTCCGTTGTCCGGTCATAGTCTCTTCAGCCAGGACGAGCAATATCTGCTTCCAGTCCCTGGCACTCAGCTCCTGCTCCTACAGAGCTCCTAGCTGTTTCTCGCCCTGTGTCTGGAACTTCACTCCAGGCTCTGTCTCTCTAACCCCGCCCCAGATCCAGTTTATATAGGGCAGGTTCCTCCCCTATCTGGCCTGGGACAGGAGGTGTTGCATGTTTAAGGGCTCCTGACCAGGAAACCTCCCACCTGCTCTCAGACGTAATATTTCTATTACTGTGGTAACCAGACCCCTGGGGTGCCACACCTCCATTATCTAGGAAGTAGCCAGATCATCAGCGATCAATACGTTATCCCCTATGCAGTACCTTGGAAATAACCCTTTAACTCTTGATAACACTTGGCAACTTTTGATGGCATCTGGTTGTGACGCGCCCCTGGGCCTGTGTCGTGCAGCGTTGCGCACGCGGGAGCTTACCCGGAGCCGGATCTGTTGAGGGTTGTAGTCTCGTGGCGGTGATCCGGTCCGTGCCCAGGGAGTCAGACTAAGTGGCGCTGTATCAGCGGTAGATGATGGACGACTACGCCACCCGTTGAATGCAGCTATGGAGCTGCCGCTGCAGGGCAGACCGCTGAGGCCGGTGGAAGGATGGTGCAGCGTGGATGGTATAACCCCCAACGGGAGGGGTATGGCCTCAGGGCAGCCGACGTGGATGATGGGGGTAGCAGGAATCATTCAGAGACGGTACGGTGTAGTTCAGGGTCTTTACTGGTGACAACGATAGACCCTCCCGGAGTACTGGCTAGCGATTGGGGCCTGGTCAGTCCTTGAGCAGATGGGATCTCCCCTGGCCAGGCGGAGTTGTAGGCCTCCCAAACTAACGATACTCTTCTGGCTACCTTGCTAGAAGCGAGTATAAGTAGCCCACGTCCCTGAGTGTACCGTGTGGTGCTCACCCGTATGGCCAGTGACTCGGGGCCTTCTAGTAGCTTCCGCTCCACGACGGCGGTGCTGGTCCCATGCGTGTGACCGTGCCTTCGGGTTTCTTGGCCAGAGGACCTGAAATCCCCTGCCTGACGGATTCTGCTGCTGGGTAGGAGTTAGTCCCCACAGCCTCGGACTCCGGGTCCGGTAAGAAATCTTCTCTGTCAGGGCGAGCTCTGCAGCTGCCAGCCCCTGACTCCTTGTAACACTGCTCCCACAGAGCTCCTGTTGTTCTTCCCATAGCTGCCTCTCTTCTCTGTCTCTACTTCTGGCATGGCCCAGGAGCTGGGCCCAGCCGGAGCCACAGCTCCCTGTCAGCCCTCCTGGCTGATCTCTCCCTCTGAACTCTCTAACCCTGCCTCAGCCCCAGGTTTATATAGGGGAAGTTCTTCCCCTCCCAGGACTGGGCAGGAGGTGTGGCATGCATAGGATTCCTGACCAAGAGACCTCCCACCTGCTCTCAGACATAGCATTGCCGTTACTGTGGAAACCAGACCCCTGGGGTGCCACATTCCCCCCTAGTGAAATTTAGTACTCCGGGACTAAACATATTTTTAGAAAAACATAACAAGGTATAAACAATAATAATACAATAAGAAAAACACATAAAGATGGTTACGGCGTGTCCGCAACCGGGTGCAGTCTTTGAAGAAAAGCAAGGTGTCCATTTCACCAAAACAGGGAGACGTAACCAGGTAGGGGTCTGTCCTGCCCCGAGTCCTTAACAGTCTTTAGTCCGTCCTGGGTTACGCTCCAACTATGTACAAAGGATTCCCGGCAAATCCACCAAAGACTCCCATAAATTACTAGAAACACATAATTATTTACAGGATATGGCCGCTCTCAGTCCTCGGCCAGTGGGGATAAGGAATGGCTGCTCACAGTCCTCAGCCTGGTTTAAGATAGGGGCACATGGGGAACAATTCACTAATCCCAACGGGGACCATATTTAATTAGCAGCAGTCCTTGTACCCTTACGGGTAACTATTTACAGCTCTTTATTCACGCTACTTCCCTTCAGTAGCTATGTCCTCTTTGTGCTCCCTCCTGAGGGTAGTCCTCAGACCCGTCCGGGTCCTCTTGGCTTTCCTCGTATTGGTAGTACTGCAGCTCCTCCTCGGTTAGCTGGGTTAGTATCTCTGCGACATTCCTCCTCCCAGGTGGCCAGGACTTTACCTCCCTTTGGGCTGCCCCGGTTAATTGGGCCACCAGGATGCTCACTTTTTGCTCCTCTGTGAGGGGGTACACCTGGAAGAGGCTATCCAGCTTTTCTCTAAAGTCATGCAGGGTATGTGACTCCCCTGAGTACTGGGGTAGCCAGGCTGCCCCTGGGATATAGGGCATGGTGAAAGGCATGACCGCAACAGCGGTGGCGCTGGCGGGGGTTGAAGCGGTGAAGCTCTCCTCCGTATCCGACATCCTTCTCCCCCCTAGTGGACCGTGGCCTACCTTGCGATGATCCTCTTCCGTAGGCCGCGGCTCCGCAGTGGATCGTCAGGGTTGAGGACCTTCCGTCGCGCTCCTGTGACGTCAGCGTCTGCTGGGCTCCTTCCAGGACCTTACGCGACGTCTGGACGTGAGGCGGGGCTTCAGTTCTCGCGCGCTTTTGGAGTCCACGCCCCTCTTCTTCCCGCGCGGCGTCTTCAAGATGGCGTCCAACGGCGGGAAAACTCCACGGAAGGCGGGAAGAAGGCTGAAAATGGCGCCGGATGGCGGGAATCTTCACCGATGGCGGGAAGAAGGCTGAAGATGGCGCCGGATGGCGGGAATCTTCACCACTGGTAAGTTTGAACAGTCTTTTTCAGGCACGCAGTACCCGGTGGTTGCGGGCACGAAATCCTGCCGACTACGCCAAAAGTTGACGCGCCCCTGGGCCTGTGTCGCGCAGCGTTGCGCACGCGGGAGCTTACCCGGAGCCGGATCTGTTGAGGGTTGTAGTCTCGTGGCGGTGATCCGGTCCGTGCCCAGGGAGTCAGACTAAGTGGCGCTGTATCAGCGGTAGATGATGGACGACTACGCCACCCGTTGAATGCAGCTATGGAGCTGCCGCTGCAGGGCAGACCGCTGAGGCCGGTGGAAGGATGGTGCAGCGTGGATGGTATAACCCCCAACGGGAGGGGTATGGCCTCAGGGCAGCCGACGTGGATGATGGGGGTAGCAGGAATCATTCAGAGACGGTACGGTGTAGTTCAGGGTCTTTACTGGTGACAACGATAGACCCTCCCGGAGTACTGGCTAGCGATTGGGGCCTGGTCAGTCCTTGAGCAGATGGGATCTCCCCTGGCCAGGCGGAGTTGTAGGCCTCCCAAACTAACGATACTCTTCTGGCTACCTTGCTAGAAGCGAGTATAAGTAGCCCACGTCCCTGAGTGTACCGTGTGGTGCTCACCCGTATGGCCGGTGACTCGGGGCCTTCTAGTAGCTTCCGCTCCACGACGGCGGTGCTGGTCCCATGCGTGTGACCATGCCTTCGGGTTTCTTGGCCAGAGGACCTGAAATCCCCTGCCTGACGGATTCTGCTGCTGGGTAGGAGTTAGTCCCCACAGCCTCGGACTCCGGGTCCGGTAAGAAATCTTCTCTGTCAGGGCGAGCTCTGCAGCTGCCAGCCCCTGACTCCTTGTAACACTGCTCCCACAGAGCTCCTGTTGTTCTTCCCATAGCTGCCTCTCTTCTCTGTCTCTACTTCTGGCATGGCCCAGGAGCTGGGCCCAGCCGGAGCCACAGCTCCCTGTCAGCCCTCCTGGCTGATCTCTCCCTCTGAACTCTCTAACCCTGCCTCAGCCCCAGGTTTATATAGGGGAAGTTCTTCCCCTCCCAGGACTGGGCAGGAGGTGTGGCATGCATAGGATTCCTGACCAAGAGACCTCCCACCTGCTCTCAGACATAACATTGCCGTTACTGTGGAAACCAGACCCCTGGGGTGCCACAGTTGAGGCATCCATTTAGGCAGTAGCCGCCATGCTCCTTTTCTTAACGTCATGCCCGATTTTTCAGCTCTTCACGCCTCGTTCCCAACTTCCTTCAATCCTCAATGAAGAAACTTCCCAGAATAGCTGATTATGCAGGAGATTTCATGGCAGATTCAGATGCTCCTGGAAGATTTCCTTGCTCTTTGTGGGAACTTTTTTTTATTCTGGGAGCCTCTCAGACGTTTCCAAGAGAGTTGGATCTTGATCAAGGTGCTCCTTTCTTGTAGTATACATGTTCTCACCCTATTTTCTTGCTCCTCATTCCTCTCAAATCTAGAGTTGGCTGATGGGATATGACTTGTCTTAAGCCATACCCGATTTTTCAGCTCTTCATGACTCGTTCCCCATCTCCCTCAATCCTCAATGAAGAAACTTCCCAGAATAGCTAATTATGCAGGAGATTCCATGGCAGATTCAGAGGCTCTTGGAAAATTTTGTAGCTCTTCGTGAGATCTTTTTTTTTATTCCGGGTAGCCTCTTGGACGTTTCCGAGAGAGATGGATCTTGATCAAAGTGCTCCTTTCTTGTAGTCTACATGTTCTCACCCTATTTTCTTGCTTTCTATTCCTCCCGAATCTAGAGTTGGCTGATGGCAGATGACTTGTCTTTCTCGTCTCCCCGTGCCATGAAATTAGATTTTAAGAACAATGGAAGTTGCGGAATAATAGAGAATACAGAACATGCTGGTGATGCATAGAGGAAAACAGTTACTAGGAAAACATGTCAATAATCAAAAATGTTTTTCCACTCTCTGTTTTTTACTTTTTTAGGCTATGCTTATTTCCTTCAGTCAGGATGCTGCAAAGGAAAATAATCAGCACTGCTGTATAATGTTCCTTTGAAGGCAGCAAGTCTTTGCTTGCACATAACACAATGTACCATGCAGTCACAGCTGGACATGCTTACTGCAGGGCAACAAGCATCCTTAAAGAGCAGCCTCCACCGACTCCTGGCTTACGTTTCACGCCTCGGTTTCTCCTAACAACTCTGTACAAAAGATGCTGCGGAGGTGACTAACCAATGCTGGCACCTCATAATTCAGACTGGGCTTTGGCACGCTGCCCAACAAATTATTATTCCACGTTCACTCGCAAAATTATGACATCTCCAGAGCAACATTAAAACTGCTGAAAAGAAGAAAGCCCCGTGTTCATTCTCATCAACAACTTCACCCAAATGTCCATTATTTCCAAGGTGACTTCTGATGGCGTTCTACAGCATTGCCGCAAAACTGGAGGTTTTCCCAATTCTCATTAGCGCGGGAATGACAAAAGGATATGCTAGGGTGGCACACATTCAGCGCAAAATGTGTATTGTTTTGTATTCAGACATGTTTGGAGCGTATTATGTGCTGTCAAGGGTACAGTGTCCCTATATGCAATGTGGACAGCTGGAAAAGACTTGTCTATGAAACATTGATGAAAATCCCCCAAAATATAGAAACATTTGTGTTGACTAATTCAGCAAATAGATGAAACGCTAAAGACGTGGGAAAATGGGATAATGTGGCACCCTGCTACATACAGGTACCACAGGACCCAAAAGGGTGCATGGACGGACTTCTCCACAAGAGGCCCTCATTACATAATAGACACCTCCACCCTTCCACCTCATACCACCAGAGGGAGCCCTG
The DNA here is from genome assembly GCF_046119375.1 of Phyllobates terribilis. Taxonomy (NCBI): domain Eukaryota; kingdom Metazoa; phylum Chordata; class Amphibia; order Anura; family Dendrobatidae; genus Phyllobates; species Phyllobates terribilis. The sequence goes on from NW_027362768.1 coordinate 151,847,593, forward strand.
TTAGGGATATATATACTGGAGGGTGGAGTTAGGTAGGCAGAGTGTGCTGGCACTAGAGATCAGTGAAGAAGCAGCACGTGAGCTGCTGTGCTGAGGGCTAGCCAAGGCCTAAAGCACGTGCTGAAGCCTGAGGGCCTCGAGTGTGGCCGGAGGCAAGGAGAGGAGAGAGGAGTTAAGGGGGCAGAGGAGCATCTGAAGCTCACCCCAGAACGCAAGCCGGACACCGGGTCCGCGCCTACAGGGTCCTCTACACCCAGTAGGGATAACCGGCATACCAGGAGGATTCCAGACCCCTGGTCAACCTGAAGCTATAATCATTTACAGAACTAGGAACCACGAAGGCCCCAGTGTCCAGGGATAGTGGTTGCCAGAGAAAAGTTCTACTACCAAGCCGACAAGTGAGAGAGTGAAACAGTACAGAAGCTAGGCCTAGTTCCAGGCTGGCCAGGAGCTTTAGAGAGAGGAAGAAACGGACCAGGAGGCCTACTACCCGCTCACTGGGGAGAGTCCAGAAGTGCACCTTTCCTACTAGGTACCCTGGACCATACCTGCCGTTACACCAGTAAAGGTACTGAAGCGAATCCCCTTTGTGCGTGTCCGTCATTCCCCCTGACCCGACCGGGCCACCTCTCACCTGCATCCCTTCCATCAACCCTGCCCCGGGGGCCCGCTCCGCCTGTGGGGAGCAAAAGAATCCCAGCTGCCATCCCATCACCCCAGGAGGTCTTCAGCAGCGCTGGTACCCATTACCAGGAACCACAGGTGACGTCACGAGACAAAACTGTTATTCATCCCTTCAAGTAACAAACCCCTTTTAAAGAGTGACCCCAGGGTACGGGCCCAGGAGCCGACTGCCGTGACATCCCACAGAAGGTCAAGGCCTGGGTACCCCCATATCCCCCTGGGGGAGTCTATAACATTAATGATCACTACTAGTGATGAGCGCAAGTGCTCGTTACTCAAGTTTGCCGAGGGTGCTCGGGTATGCACCGAGGATCGCGGGTGCTCGAGTAACATGTTCAAGTTCCCGCGGCTGCATGTTTCGTAGCTGTTAAACAACCACGAAACATGCGGGGATTGCCTGACAAATAAGGGCAATCCCCGCATGTTTTGTGGCTGTCTAACAGCCGCGAAACATGTGGCCGCGGGGACTCGAACATGTCACTTGAGCACCCACGATACTCGGTGCATACCCGAGCAACCCTCGGCAAACTCGAGTAACAAGCACTTGCGCTCATCACTTCATATATATTTTTATTGCCCCCAAGGACACAATTGGTATACTTAAAGGGTTACTCCTAACATTAAAAATTAACACCTAACAGGAGATGGTGATAATTTATGGATCTGTGAAAGTGTAACAGCTGAAGTCCTCAATGATCCGAAGAACGAGGCTCTGAAATGCAATGGTGGAAAAGAGCAGAGGTTGAGCATGCGCACTATTGCTTTATTCATTCTCTCTGCATCTTCAGGGGATAGCCCGAGTACAGCGCACAGCTTTTTCTGGTAGTCCTATAGAGAACGAATGGAGCGGTGGCACACATATATCACTATGTTGTGACTCAGCATTTCAGAGCACTTTTCTTGGGAACTGTGGGGGTCCCAGACATTTGACCCCATGATCATCAATTTACAGGGAATTTGATAGGAGATTCATGCTCATACAAAAAAGATGGTCTCCCACACTTCTCCCAACCCACTCTCCTAAAATGATAAACCTATCAGTTGATTGGAGAGGGGCAGAGAAATGTCTCCAGAGACAGTGATCACCAAGATCTTGGACTAGTTCAGGCTTTTCAAAGTTTGCTTTCTCAGAAACTCCATAGGGCTTCAGAGTAAAACATACACAGCTACAATAACACACAACAGGAATCTACCATCAGCTTCCCTTTAAATTATGGGAATAACCTTTTAGTATAATGGTTCGGTAATACGAAATTAGTAGTACATACAATAATAATAAAGTATTGTATAGAAAGAAGAAAAATTTTAACAGTTATAAAAAAAATAAACTACGTAGGTGGAAAGGATAGAATACAAAATTCTCCCACCACACCTGATGGTCGTTTCGCCAATGGCTTCATCTGGGGTTGATTGGTGAAGTTAATTGCTGGTAATTGAAATAAATATAGACGAAAAGGAGCACGATACCCTCGTAATTAAATCAATAGTGTTGAGCCACCCCCGTAGTGTTCGAGTTCGGTTCGGTTCGTCGAACACCCGTGTGTTCGCCGAACTGTTCGTCGAACTGTTCGTCGAACACCTTCGAACACCGTTAAAACCAATGGCAGGCAAACAAAAACACATAGAAACACATAGAAAACACCTTCAAAGGTGTCCAAAAGCTGACAAACTGCTCAGAAGACACAACTAACACATGGAAAAGTGACAAGTACATATAGTCATGCGAAAAGAAAAGAGGTGGAGGAGTAAAAGGAGGGGGAGACACAGATATAGGCATGTCATGCCCTTCTAAAATCCAAAAAGTGAGAAGCCGAGACGGCCAGTCCGCTCCTGCCCGTGCCACCTCCGTGTCGCCGGGTTTGTGCCAGAGCCGCGGTGAACCCTGACGGCCAGCCCCCCTCTCCCAATACTGGTGCCTGTCCGCTGGTGGGTCGAGAGAGCCCCCCTGTGGTGGAGGCAGCTCTAAGCTTTTTAATTTAAATTGTCCCTCTAATTTGAATGAATACACTTTAAATCCATTTACAAGGATCTATTGGAGGGCAAGTCTCATGCCAGCAGCCGCGTAATTCCAGCTCCAGTAGCGTCCACTAAAGCTGCTGCAGTTAAAAAGCTTTTATAAGGATCGAGCTCGGCTGTCCACCGCAAGGCATCCTAGTGCCAGTCCCAGCCCCTATGCCTTGGGGTGCCTCCTGATGCTCTTCACTGAGTATCCCGTGGTCCCGAAGCATTTCCTTTGAAAAAATTAAGTGTCCAAACTACAGGTGGTGTAGCTTGCTTAACAGCCGGGATAATCCGCTGACTAGCAGACACTGCTACTAGGCACAAAGTATTTCCTGGGCTAGATGCAGTTAAAAATTTGTAAGTAGATACTCTCGTTGGATGCTGAGAAAGCATTCCATAGAGTCTCCTGGCACGCCATATATGATTCTCTTAAAAAGCTTGGGGTAGGGGTCTAGGGGACCCTTTTATAGCCAAAATCACGGCCCTGTATCACAATACGTCACCTAGGCTGAAGATAAATGGAACTGTAGCACCGAGGGCTCGGTTGCTACAGACGTATTGCACCTCACCCAGAGGTGTGATATCTCACTCTCAGATAAGGATGGAGTGTGGATCAGGACCCGACACCTGCATGCATTACACCACATTGCCGTGGGGCAGGGCGACCAATATGCCCCTGAGATGGGCACGACAGTCCCTGTCCCTGGCTGGAGTGGGGGGAGGGAACACTGAGGAAGGGGAACCCTGCAGTGCAGGAGCAGGGAGGAAGCAGTTCCTGGGTGCATTGAGAAGGGAGTATAAAAGGTGGGCACCATCTTAGTTCAGTGCAGAGAAGTCTGAGCAGAAGTGGCAGGGAGCAGGGGCTCTGCATGAGCTCTGCTCCGGAGGCGGGCCTAGTAACAGAGGCCCAGGCCTGCAAGAGGGAGAAGGAAGGAAGAGGAGCGGAGAAGGCTCCAGGAACGAGGAATGAAGGGATCCCAGGGGTGCGGACGGGCGAGTCGCCACCGCACGCCCGAATCCACCTGTGTGGAGGGGTCAGGCCAAAGGGGGAGACCGGTCCCCGAACTAGTGGAGGCAGGAAACGACCCTCAGCTAGAAACCGGAGGCTCTGACATTTTATGTGGCGCAGCCCCTTGCTCCACCCGCTAGGAAGGCACCACATAGGGTCAGGGAAACTGGCGCCAAGTTTACCAAGAGGAGGCCCGAGGCAGCCGGACAGAAGTGTTGGTAAGAAAGGCCAGACAAAGGACACACAAAGGGGGTCCTGTGAAGCGCTCCAAAGTTATCTGGGAGTTGTCTGAGCCCCTCACCTGGTGAGCACAGTACGACGTGGGCAGCCGTTACCTGCAGACGTGGTCTGGATAATAAGAACTGTGAGTAAAGGCCCTGAACTGCATCACTGACTCCGTGTCGTTACTGCTGCTGCCCTGCACCATCACCCCCATCCTCCGCATACACTGCCCTGAGGCTATACTCCTCCCGTGGGGAGTTATGCTACGCTCTGCTGCACCCACAACACCAGCCTTAGCGGTCTGCCCTGTAGCGGCGGTTCACTCTGACCGCAATCCACGGGTGGCGTAGTCGGACATTTAAACATCAAAACCACATAAATAGTTCCGCCACTGGTTTGACCGCCCTGAGCCACGGAACCGGATCGCCGCCACGAAGACTACAACCACCAGCATCCACCAAAAAGGGTCCGGCTCCGGGTGTCCCAAGGCCCAGGGGGTGCGTCAGAACATTTTCATCACCTTTCACAATCACCAATGGGACAAGGCAGGGATGTCCTCTGTCCCCTCTCTTATACATCCTAGTGACGGAGCACCTGCTCTCATCAATTCGCCATAACCCCAATATTAGGTGGATTGAGGTGGGAGGCACCGAGTACAAGTGCTCTCTATTTGCTGATGATGTCCTAGTATATATCACTCAATCACATATATCCATCCCTGCTGTTATGGCTGAAATAGATCACTTTGTTACATGGTAAAATTTTAAAATCAATGCAGCGAAGTCTGAGGCCCTCGATGTCTCCCTCCCTAAATCCATATAGGATTCCATCCAGTCCAACTTTCCCTTTGCCTGGCCCTCACAGGGTATCAAATACTTAGGAATTCCTATTCATAGAGACCTCTCCCATCTATGTTATCTTAATTTTGGGCCCTTTATTGAACAATTCCATACAGACCACGGTTGGCAAGTTAGAACTGTAAGATTCACTACGTGAACCACTGGTATTTTGTGGAAAAGCACATGTAAGATTCTGCAACAGTCTCTGCTGATACTCCTGCATGCGTGCATCCCTTTCTATGGCAGGAATAATTTCTGCAAATTTACTTTTGTACCGGGGATCTAACAGTGTGGCAACCCAGTAGTCAGGATTATTTCTAATTCTCACAATTCGAGGGTCATGTTGCAGGTAGTGCAGCAAGAAGGCACTCATGTGTATTGCGCATCCAGGAGCACCAAGTCCCTGTTGTGTTGGTGGCGAGGTAGCAATCATGCTTCCTTCCTCTGTCCTCTCCCCCCAACCTCGCACAACAGAAATGTGATCAAGGTCTCCCTCATCTGATGAGTCTTCCATCAGTTCGTCCTCCACTTCTTCCTGGGCTCCTGCACCTTCCTCACTAGTTTGGCTGCTACCATGCGCCCTGGTAAAATCATCTCCCCCACCCTCACATGCCTGCCGCCTTGGTGCTGCCGACCGTCTGGACCTTGCAGATGTTAGCCCTTCCGCATACAACTCCTCCTCCTCTACTTCCTCCACCTCCTCTTGTGCCACCACCTGACTCCGAATTCTGTTTAACATGTGCTCCAGCATGTAAATCACCGGAATAGTCATGCTGATAATGGCATCGTCAGCACTAAACATCTTCGTCGCCATTTCAAAACTGTGCAGAAGGGTGCATAGGTCCCTGATCTGAGACCACTCCTCCAGCGTGATTTGCCCCACCTCTGAATCTCGTTGGCCCAGGCTATACGTCAGAACGTATTGCACCAGGGCTTGTCGGTGCTGCCACAGTCGCTGCAACATGTGCAGAGTTGAATTCCACCGGGTAGGCACATCGCATTTTAGCCGGTGAAGTGGCAGGCCCAACGACTTCTGTAGAGATGTAAGTCGCTGAGCTGCGGGATGCGAACGGCGGAAGTGAGCACACAGCGACCGTGCCCTCTGCAGAAGGCCATCTAGTCTGGGATAGTGGGCTAAAAATTGCTGGACAACCAGGTTCAACACATGAGCCATACAAGGCACGTGTGTGACATTGCCCCGGCGAAGGGCCGCACCCAGGTTTGCAGCATTGTCGCACACGGCCTTCCCTGGTTTCAGGTCCAGTGGAGACAACCATTCATGAAATTGGTTCTCCAGAGCTGACCACAACTCCTCAGCTGTGTGACTCACATTTCCCAGACATTTCAATGTAAAAACCGCCTGATGACGTTGAGCCCTACTGCCAGCATAGTAAGGAGGTGTGCAGGATCCCTTCTGCGCAGTTAGAAAGCTTGTGGCATGACCAGACAGGCTTTGGGTGCAGGTGGAAGACCGAGAGGAGGTTGAGGAGGCAGAAGCAGTGGAGGAACTTTGACATAAAGAGGATTGACGCACAACTCGTGGGGACGGCAAGACTTGGACAGCAGCCCCTTGTCCTGCTGTCACCATAGTTACCCAGTGCCCAGTCAGCGACATGTAACGCCCCTGTCCATGCCTACTCGTCCAAGTGTCTGTGGTGAAATGCACCCTGTCACACACAGAGTTTCTCAAAGAAGCGGTGATGTTGTGTGCGACATGCTGGTGGAGCGCAGGCACACCTTTCTTTGAGAAGTAGTGCCGACTGGGCATCTGGTACTGGGGCACTGCGACGGACATAAGGTCTCGAAAATCCTCTGTGTCCACCAGGCGGAAAGGCAGCATTTCTGTAGCCAAGAGCTTGCAGATGGTGAAATTCAACCTCTTAGCTTTCTCATGGCTAGGAGGAAATGGTCTTTTACTTGTCCACATCTGAGGGACCGAGGGCTGGCTATTGTGCTTAGACGGGGTTGATAAGGGTGTCCCCGGCAAACTGCCGGTCTGTGAGGAAGATGCAGGCGGACATGTTAGGTTGCCTTGATCCAAAGGTGGTGCTATCGATGTCGGACAGCGCTCAACACCAGCTGGTGTTACCACCTCCAAAGAAAATGATGACCTGCCAATCACGCTGGCTGTTGCGGGTAAAGAGGTGGCAGGTCTGCGCCCCAAAACAGGTGTGACTGCTGTCCCCCCAGTCACAGAGGATGAAGAGGCCGCGGATGCACAAGATATGGCAGACGGTGGTTGGCCCGGCCGGCTAGACCGCATTGTAGCACACTGAGCTTCCCACTGCAACTTATGCTTCATGTCCATGTGCCGGTTCATGCATGAAGTACTCAAACTATGTATTTTTTGGCCTCTACTTAGCTTTTGCTGACAAATGTTACAGATAACACGAGTTGGGTCATCTTTATCGATCTGAAAAAATGCCCAGGCTATGCAAGGCTTAGCACCCATGCGACCTGAAGAGCCACCACGACTTGTGGTGAGAGGCAGAGTTGTGTTTGAGGATGCAGTTGTTGACGTGCTTCCAGTACTACGTCTCTGTCCAGGAAGGCGCAACCTGACCTCGTCGTCACTAGCATCTTCCTCCACCTCCTCTGCTGACCTCATCTCTTGGCTGACTGTGGGTTGACAGTAAGTGGGATCTCCGACCTCATCATCATCACCCTGTGCGTTATCACACCCGTCGTCCTCAGAGCCAACCTGTTCCTGCCCTGACAAAAAACTAAAGTTGTCGCTCCAATCAGGTATTTGAGTCTTATCATCGTCTTCCTCATTGTCTCCACCAACAGGAGTTACAGTTTGGGAATGAGGGTCTACATTATGGTCAGAACCTTCTGCGTCTGGTCCTGGATCCGACTCATAAAGATTCTGGGCATCAGTGCAGATCATTTCCTCGTCTGGATTCACAGAAGCGCTGGAGCCGACCTCTGATTCCCAGGCTATAGTATGAGTAAACAGCTCTGCAGACTCAACCATCTGTTCTACCTCATACTCAGACGGGCAGCTGGAGATTTGGGAGCTGTGAGGAAGCAAGTGCGATTTGGGTGACACCTTTGAGGACTGGAGTATTTGTGATGTTGAAGTTGATGTGGAGGAGAGCCCACTTAAAGGAGCACTTGATATCCGTTGAAGCACCTGCTGTTTTTGTGCCTCATCTGGAATTTGTAGCGATTGGCGTGGCCGTAAGAAAGGGATCTTATCACATTGTCCGCTAAAAGAAGTAGACATTTTAGTTTGGCTGGAAGATGGTCTTTCTTCTGCACCTACCCCACGGACACAACCTTTTTTCCCCTTCCCAACACGCCTATTCCCCTTTCCACCAGCAGCAGGCCTTTTTCCACTCATTTTGGTGGTTAACTAATTCACAACTCTGGAGTTGTTTGCACAAAAAAACAATGGATGGTAACCGAGCAGAGCTGAGTGGCCAAACTGTGGTATTAGGCCAAAACTATTGGCTGGGTTAGATGCAGAAAAAAATTATTTTTAATTTGCAACCTGATGGAGGTCAGTATAGATGGACTAATAGACCAAGTCCCACACACCGCTAGAAGCCCAAATATTTTTTCAGAGCTAGATGCAGAAAAAAATTATATTCAGTTTGCAACCTGATGGAGGTCAGTATAGATGGACTAATAGAATGATGCTATGCCCAAAAGATTTTACTTCACTAGGTGCAGTAAAAAAATTGGTATTCTATACACAGGTGGTATATCTTGCAACACAGATAGGCTACTCCACTGACTAACACACTCTGCAATAGGCCAAAAAGGATTAGCTTTGCTAGATTCAGCCAAATGCTGTGAAAAAAACTTGCACAGCACTGGCACAGACCTGCCTGGCAAAAACTGATAGGAACTGATGTAACCTAGTCCTGAAAAGGACTCCAATTACAATTAGTCTTTACTCCCACAATCTATCTATTTAAGAGCACAGACCTGCCTGATAAAAGTCGTAGGAAATGCTGTAACCTAGTCCTTAAAAGGACTGCAATCACAATATTCCCTACTCCCAAGCTATCTGTATATTTGTGCGAAAATTGGCTTGAAATTAACAAGGTATAGCGCACACAGCAACAGCGGTGCCGTCTAACACGCAGCTGCAGCACTGAGAAAATGGTGGCGACGGGGAAAATGGCTTGGTCTTATAGGGCAAGGACATGTGACATACACTGCCAATCACACATGCCCTTGCTTGTGTGAAAAAAAGCACTTCGCTCCGTGTGTGCGCTGCTGATAGGCTGACAGATTGCACCTCCCCACTGCAAATGCGGGAAAGAGAAAAAAAAATGGAGATCTTCATTGTTCCTGCAGAGATCCATCCCCTGCCCCTCCCCCCGCCCCGCTGTACACTCAAACTGCGTATTAACATTAATTTTCATCATTACTGAGAAAAAATCCAGTTATGATTTTGGTGCACGAACAGTTATCGAACATAACCTCGAACAGCCGAATTTTTCTCAAATTGTTCGTGTTCGCCGACCGGCTCGAACACCGCCCAAAACAGCTCGAATTTGAGATTGGCGAACAGTTCGAGTAGAACAACGCTCATCTCTATAAATCAATTATATTAAATGAAAGGCTTATCATTCAGTTCAATTAATTTTTGTTATATTCCCAAAATCAAAGGTTCAAATCGCCTGTGGAGAAATCAATATTGATAGGTTTAATAAGTTGTAAATCATCTCACAAGATTTAGATCCTAGTGGCAACTAGTTAGCCCCAAAGTCACCACCAAATAGGAATGTATTGTATCGAAGCTATGGGGGTATGATTGTATAAGGTCAGGGGCCCACCGGAGGATCCGATATTGTGATGTGCCAGCCCAACCCAATTGGACAGATGCCCATAACTGGCAATCAGATCAGTGCTTTGATTTTCTTGGTCTTTGTTCACATCTGCACCGTGGTTTTAGTTTACAGTACAGACCAAAAGTTTGGACACACTTTCTCATTTAAAGATTTTTCTGTATTTTCTTGACTATGAAAATTGTACATTCACTCTGAAGGCATCAAAACTATGAATTAACACATGTGGAATTATATACTTAACAAAAAAGTGTGAAACAACTGAAAATATGTCTTATATTCTAGGTTCTTCAAAGTAGCCACCTTTTGCTTTGATGACTGCTTTGCACACTCTTGGCATTCTCTTGATGAGCTTCAAGAGGTAGTCACTGGAAATGGTCTTCCAACAATCTCGAAGGAGTTCCCAGAGATGCTTAGCACTTGTTGGCCCTTTTGCCTTCACTCTGCGGTCCAGCTCACCCCAAACCATCTCGATTGGGTTCAGGTCTGGTGACTGTGGAGGCCAGGTCATCTGGCGTAGCACCCCATCACTCTCCTTCTTGGTCAAATAGCCATTACACAGCCTGGAGATGTGTTTGGGGTCATTGTCCTGTTGAAAAATTAATGATGGTCCAACTAAACGCAAACCGGATGGAATAGCATGCCGCTGCAAGATGCTGTGGTAGCCATGCTGGTTCAGTATGCCTTCAATTTTGAATAAATCCCCAACAGTGTCACCACCAAAGCACTCCCACACCATCACACCTTCTCCTCCATGCTTCACGGTGGGAACCAGGCATGTAGAGTCCATCCGTTCACCTTTTCTGCGTCGCACAAAGACACGGTGGTTGGAACCAAAGATCTCAAATTTGGACTCATCAGACCAAAGCACAGATTTCCACTGGTCTAATGTCCGTTCCTTGTGTTCTTTAGCCCAAACAAGTCTCTTCTGCTTGTTGCCTGTCCTTAGCAGTGGTTTCCTAGCAGCTATTTTACCATGACGGCCTGCTGCACAAAGTCTCCTCTTAACAGTTGTTGTAGAAATGTGTCTGCTGCTAGAACTCTGTGTGGCATTGACCTGGTCTCTAATCTGAGCTGTTGTTAACCTGCGATTTCAGAGGCTGGTGACTCGGATAAACTTATCCTCCGAAGCAGAGGTGACTCTTGGTCTTCCTTTCCTGGGGCGGTCCTCATGTGAGCCAGTTTCTTTGCAGCTCTTGATGGTTTTTGCAACTGCACTTAGGGACACTTTCAAAGTTTGCCCAATTTTTCAGACTGACTGACCTTCATTTCTTAAAGTAATGATGGCCACTCATTTTTCTTTACTTAGCTGCTTTTTTCTTGCCATAATACAAATTCTAACAGTCTATTCAGTAGGACTATCAGCTGTGTATCCACCTCACTTCTGCACAACATAACTGATGGTCCCAACCCCATTTATAAGGCAAGAAATCCCACTTATTAAACCTGACAGGGCACACCTGTGAAGTGAAAACCATTTCCGGTGACTACCTCTTGAAGCTCATCAAGAGAATGCCAAGAGTGTGCAAAGCAGTCATCAAAGCAAAAGGTGGCTACTTTGAAGAACCTAGAATATAAGACATATTTTCAGTTGTTTCACACTTTTTTGTTAAGTATATAATTCCACATGTGTTAATTCATAGTTTTGATGCCTTCAGTGTGAATGTACAATTTTCATAGTCATGAAAATACAGAGAAATCTTTAAATGAGAAGGTGTGTCCAAACTTTTGGTCTGTACTGTACATTAGAAACCATAGCAGGAAGTGAAATCCAATGTATGATGAATAATCATTAGTGATGAGCGAGTATGTTCTGTTAACTCTTTCGGCGAGCTTGCTCGGGTGCTCACCGAGTATCTTCATCGTGCTCGGGTGTTATGTTTTAGTCAATCTGTGTGCATGATTTGTGACTGTTTGACAAACAGTCGCAAATCATGCACACAGATTGACTAAAATATAACACCCGAGCACGCTGAAGATAGTCGGAAAACCCATGAGCATGCTCGTAAATTTCGAGTAACAAGCATGCTTGCTCATCACTAATAATCATTGCTCCCACTGATTTATAATGGGCTCCATTGGGTATGATTTGGGGTCTCAGTAGTTTGACCACAGGAGTAAAAAGTATTTTTAACTGCAGCATGCCCCTTTAACATTTTATCCATCTTATCGACTACATCATTGAACCCCAAAACATGCTAATTAAACCAGTGGTCTCAGGTATAATCCTCTTCTCGTACCTCGTTTCTTGGAATCAAGCTCCTTCGCTTGCAAATTCAGAACTTGGTTCCTCGGTGAACTTGCTGCTCTCCTCGTTCAGATGTGTGGGCACTTGGCACTATTCCCAACAAGCATTTGGTTGTATATCTCAAATCTAGCTGCATAACATATGCCAAGTTAGACAGCCTCTACAGGCATAAATCTAACCTAAATGCCTTGTCCGCAAGGTGCTCGCTCAGCAGATGGTAATGCGAATTGCTGACAACTGTCTGCATGATGCAGTTTCACAGTCCTGATTTCACACAAGCTGGACCCGGCTCGGCGCTGCTTTCAGAGCTGAGCTGCGCCCATAGCTTGGGTATAACAGATATACAGCGCACCAAGATTACTATTTTTTTTATTAGGCTTTAAACACTATAAATTGCAATTCTCCTTTGATGGAAAATAAAAGGTAACATGACTGGTATGATTATTATCAGACCTTACTATCCAACACAAATTAGGCAAATCTGTGCTTTGGAGGGAAGTGGAAATTGTTAATCCCTTCTGCAGGTAGATTGCATGGTCACATGACAGGTTGCACATCTTCCTTTGGTACATATTGACCTCACTGAGCTTCACTGAGGAGAGACATGGGCTGACCCCCCTAATCATTGGTTCTTTACATGCACCGGTCTTTAACAAAAAACTATTAGAAATGCATCATCTGGCAACAGGGTGAAACAGATTTTGGTGCAGATACCACACCAATATGTCCAGGAACTGTCCCACTATTGATGCTATCAAACTTCCCATGTACTGTGCTTGAGTGGGAACTTCCTGTTCAACAGCATTCTACCAGCATTATAGGAGCTAGAACGTCTAATCTCTCATATACCGACATTCATTTCTCCTGGCATTGTCCAATGGCTTGCCTGTCCTGAAATTTAAGCCTGCCTCTCAGTCATACCTGTATAAATTAGAGAACATTAAGAAAGACAAAGCTTTACCCCTACTTCCTGTACTTGAGAACAGGCAATGGACAATACGTTTGACAGTGCTATGAGCTCCTCCGCTGAGGTGGATGCTCTAATCCATAGGTCAGGGTAAGGAGCTGGGACCGAAGAGACAGTGCAGCAGTGTCTTGATGGATGATATGTGGTTTTGTGAGTACTAGGGCAACAAGGTAAACAGCACAGCTGTCGACAAGCAGAGTAGATATCACAAATGAAGTAGAGCCAGGTGTGACAGACACTGGAACAGTAGCAATATAATAAACTGGTATCTTCCAGCAGAAAAATGGTTAGTAGCAACATTGTAACTGAGAAGTTAATGCAGTCTGGTATCTTCCAGCAAGGTAATAGTTAATAGCAGCAATGTTTGCAACCTGGAACTTGTAGCATAGAAATGGTTAACTGCAGGAATGCAAAGAAGTATAGGCAAACTAGAGACATGCCTACACTTCAGAAATCAGATGTGAACAGGACTGAGAATAGTTTGGAGGAGTTGGTAACCTGCGTTCTAAGAGGTTGGTGTGGACGATATCCAATAGGCTAGACTGAGCTCTGAAACAATGCCAGTTTATAGTTTTGACATCAGGAGTAGTAGAGGAAAAGATGGACTCCAGGCTGGAGATGAGCAAAAGCAAATGCCTGACAGACTTGTAGCCACTGAGTACTATTGAGTACTATACTACTTAATTCCCAAGTACAGGATCTCTGCCTGAGTCTGCTTTAAAAGCCCTAGGGTGGTCATGTCAGTGGAGTTTGCCGGTCCATTAGCATTGGCGCTTGGGTGACCTCCGAGCACAAAAAATGGCTTTATTTAATGGCAATCAAATCGATTTGCCAGGAAAAAAATGTATCCAAATCGAGTCTCCAGAATTTCCAAACTCATATTTTGGCCAATTTGGTCATCACTAATTATTAGACATAGGGTACGTGCACATGGTCCGTAAACACCGCGGACTGGACGAAGCACACTTGCGCAACATCCAGTCTGCAGCGGCCAGATGTTACAGCATAGTGGATCATGCCCACTATGCGTTCCCGTGCTCCTGCGGCACACCCGCGGAGACGGACATGCAGCGCATCTTCACAGACCGCAGCATGTCAACTTCTCTTGCAGAGACTAGTCTCTGCAAGAGAAATTCTATAGTGCAATGTATAGGATGCGGTGAAGTCGCAAGTGTTCAATAAAGACATGCGGCTTCACCTGCGTGCAGTGCTTTGGACGCAGCATAGAGTATGCTGCGTTCAAAGCACTGCCAAAAAGGATCGTGTGCACATACCCTTACATGGACTTTCATGTACAGATTGTTACATAAAAAAACTTAAGAAATATAAATATCACTTTTCTAATCTGAAAATCCAATGGTATATGGGAAAGAATGGTTGCAGTATTCAGCTTTTATTTTAGAAAGGAAATGGGAGAGCGGAGGAAGAAAGCGGCGTGAGACATTTATCAGTATTAGGCTTTCTATAACTAGTTCAATTCAATTATTCCCTCTCTGTGCTAAAAGCTGAAGCGCACAAACTTTGTCTTAGTTGTGTGATACATCAGTAAAGATGGAAACATTTATCAGCATTATGCAGCGCTCATGCTTTGAGGGCCGGGAATTCTCTGGTGGGTTTCACCAGCCTTCAGTACCTCCAGCTCTCCGGCATCAAGTCAGCAGAGATCACCATATCATTTATATACATTAGGAAAAAAATCAGGACGCCTTTGTATTCCAAGACATTGCTCTTTCTAAGTTTTAGCCCAAGGCAAGAAAAGTAATGCAATGTATTAATAAATGCGCCGCATGTCCCAATAAGTGCACTTAAAGAGGTTTTCCGGGATCAATAAATTATTTTCTATTTTACTGGCCACACAAAAATAATTTGTAATTCCCTTTGTCTTCCGATTCCAATCTTCCAATCTCCCCTGGACAGAGCACGTCCTTCTCTTCCAATCTTGATCACCTTGGCAGCATATCTAGTTGGTAGCATAAGGACATTTAATTCCTACTCTCATTTCAACCCCAAAACACTCAGAATTTGACCAGAAACACCAACAGCCCACCTGAAAGTGCCCCCGACCCACCCAAGAATATCCACTTTCAGAAAGGGTTTACATGACCCTCTACTTCTTTGTGGTCCACAACACACCCGAATTTGCTAGGATTACACCATGGCACCGTTGTTAATCTGCTGTTACCCTATTATAAACTAATGGAATAAATAAAAGTGAAGATTTATTTGACTTTTGCTGCCTTGAATTTTTGGACCCCGTACACTCCATAGACTTGTTGGTGCATGGCACTTTTATCTACATTTTCATCTCTCTACAGAACATGTTTCCGCTGCTCCAGAGTCCAGTAGTTGTGGCTTTATGTAAGGTGCTAGAGGGCAGTAGCCGTGGTCGAGCTGTTGCTCCATAACACGCTGGCACTTTACAGGAAAGTCGTGTCCAAGTCCCAGTGTGCTGTCTAATGTAGGGTGCATTACACTTATTTGCAGGCCACAGGCCTCCGTTGTCCTCTTGTCTCCATCTTCAGGGAACACCCAGTTCGTTTCAACATTCAACAATTTACTGTACAGTTACTTGCCCTAACCCCCTCCAAATCTGGGCTGGTCCCAAACATTAACTGTATCTTGTGCTAATGTACCTACCGTCACTATCTATCTCTAACCTAAGCACTAAACTGTGTGTTATCCTATGCTTAGTCTATACTAGAGCTAGAATGTACCTTACTCACTCTAAGCATTACCTTTACAGTACCTACACAGCTGCACCATTACCTAAAACACTATGCATTATTACACATTACATTCCTAAAAACGCATGACACTATTCACTTTACATGATTGTTGTCTTCAGGGACAGGAACACGACATTAGTCCACACCCTTACATTTACATTTTACACCACTCCATCTGACGCTCGGCATTGTGCTTGGTGATGTACGGCTGCATGCAGCTGTTCGGCCATAAAGCTCCCGGCGGGGGCGCAGTGTTTGTGCTGATGTTACCAGAGGAGGTCTGGACTCTGCAGTTATGGAGTCAGCAGAGCGGTTGTGACTTTTCTGCCCTCTGCTCTTCAGTACTCGGTGACCACGCTCTATAAAGTTACAGGGTCTTCACTTTGTGGCTGAGTTGCTGCAGTTCCATCCACTTCTCAATAATATCACTCACAGGTGATGGTGGAGGATTTAGGAGGAAGAAATGTCATATACGGACTTGTTACACTGGTGGCTCCTATTACAGGACCGCGCTGGTATCAGTGAGCTCTGCACCACCAGCTGTTCTGCCACATGGTAGTAAAGGCAGATGGCATGGCCGGGGGCTGGATGTTTACAGCAGGGGCAATAGGGCCCGATGTTATACACCAGGAGGGGAAATGGGGCCAGATGTTATACACCGGGGGAAAATGGGGCCAGATGTTATACACCGGGGGAAAATGGGGCCAGATGTTATACACTAGGGATAAGGGTCCAGAGGTTATACAATGAAGATGAGGGGCCGGATGTTATACACTGGGGGCGAGGGGCTAGATGTCATACACCTGGGGTAACAGGACTAAAGGAGCAACTTGAAGTAAATTATTAAGATGCATCCCAATAATTTTCTCCATATATTTTATCTAATAGTTATGGTAGGTTTCTTAATTCAAGTACATTATTAAGCTTCAGAATTTTTTACTTAATTTCTTTTGCATAATTTTTTTCTAAGCCTACAACACTCATTTTGGAAGACTATCATTTAGGAAAAATAATTAAAGGGTTGTACATTGACTTACATGGTAGCTACCTCCATTATGTGACACTGTTGAAGCCCAATTTGCATATCTTTTCTCCCAAGGAGCATTGCCTGACCTATAAGTCTCCCTAAACCAGCTTGGCAGACTCCACAAGAAGAAACAGCACCTACCGAGACGACTATTTATACTACTATGTTAAATTTCTAATAATAATGCTTTTTCTTTTTTAATCAAAGTATGTGTTGTCAGATTAATGGAATTTCTCTCTTTATTTCAAACTTAGCAATTTTGTGGGTTTTTTTTATATCTTGTTCAGAATATTTAGTCTCTTGAGTCAAATCAAGTTTATTTAGTCCTTGCTTTGATAAGGTGTTGGGTGTTCTACAGTTTAATTCCATATAGGACTCTCATCAGTCTGTGTTACAGTAAGAGCCAGGCTCATAGCATTTTTGAAAGATGATTTCCACAAGGGAAGAAATTTGGAAATTTAGCTGGAAATATTTGCAATTCACTAGGAGCATTTACATGATTCAAGTACAGAGTGTGTTCCGTTAATAGGCTGCGCTCATGATGAAGGGATTGTAAAAACAATTCCCCGGTTTCCCATCCAATGAGCTCGAAACTGGAAATAACGACAATAAAATGTGAGCACATTGTGACAGCAATGGTCACACAGCGGCAGTGCATCCTGGACATGCAAAAATGCCAGTATTATGGCACACAGTGGTGGTGTATCACAGCCCTACAGCACATCTAGTAGAGCGGTCACAGAGGGGCAGTCCATCACCGATGTTCTCCAAGAACTGAAACTGGGATTCTCTGAGTGCCGAGGATCAAAGAATTAAGTTATCATAGATAATGTTCATCTAAAACCTCGTTTTCTCCACCCTTGCAAACAGCAGTATAATTCAGCAGTCCCAAGCAAACAGTTTTATGAGAATCTCTGCTGAGGTGGATGCTCTAATTCCTAGGTCTGGGTAAGCAGTTCGGAGTGAAGGCGACAGTGTAGCAGTGAGGGGCTTGATGGAGAATATGTAGTTCTGTTAGGTCCAGGGCATCAGAGTAAACAGCAGGGCTATCAACAAGCAGAGTAGATATCTCAAATGAAGCAATATAGCAAACTGGTATCTTCCAGCAAGAAAATGGTTAGTAGCAACAATATAACTGAGAAGTAAATACAGTCTGATATCTATCAGCAAGGCAGTAGTTAATAGCAGCAATGTTTTCCACCTGGAACTTGTAGCATAGAAATGGTTAACCGCAGGAATGCAATGAAGCATAGGCAAACTGGAGACATGCCTAGACTGCAGAAATCAGAGTGTCATGGTGTTTTTCCTGAGGCATCTGTCCAAGGCATGGGAGATTCAAGATCTTGGGTCTCTTTTTTATGTGTAAGGCTCACCCGGTGAGGTAGATCTACTAAGCCTCTGGTCCAAATGGGCAAATGGACCCTGGGCATCTGTGCAGCTTCTTCGAGGACATGTGGAACCACTGTTGACAGACAGCAATCACAGAAGTAGTAGGTCAGATGAACTGGAACCCAGCAGAGATGAATGGAAGTTAAAGCAAAATAAACAAAAATGGTGGAGCACACCAACATAGGACTCTGGAGCCTAATCCTAAAACACAAGTGTGTGTCTTATTGGGACTTAAATAGAATTAATGAGATGATGTCACTAAGGCAGCCTTCAAAATGTGATGTGGAGCACAACAGAGGGCAGCGGACCAAGGTGAAGAAAGCCTAGCCAGGAATACCCAGAATAGGTGTGTAACAGTATATAAATTTGCAAGACGCTTCAGGAAAAATACTGACAGCGTTTTTGGCATCTTTGGGGTTGTGTTACACGCACGCTGCTAGGTTCAGATAGGGGCAAGACAGGTTACATGAATTCTTTGGAATCCTGGGGGAACCGTTATTCAGGACGACCATAGACCATGTGCTGCAGCTTCTCTCAGGCACACAGGGGTATTGACCCTCAGGCACAGACACGTAGGTTGTTTCACTTGTTGACCAGATACACTTGACAAGAGTCCTCATAAACGATAGAACAGTAGCATTTAAAAAGAAGCCGCACAGCCAGTGCAAGTTAAGTCTTATGAACAACAGGATCCAGTGACAAACAGTACAGTTTCCTTAGCAGCACAGCAGTTCACAGTCTTCCCACTAATACAGGACAGCACAGTTTTAATGCAAAGGCACAATAATGAACATAGCATTCTTTACAGCACAGTGAGATGGAGGAGGGGGGGAGGGTTTGCTGAGGGAGATGATCCCTGTGACACCATTTCTTCCAGTCCTTATCTTTATGCCTGTCAATGCTCTGAAATTCTAGTTCAGGAACTCTACCTGACCTGTGCTTAGCTTCACTCCTGACTTGAATCCTTTTTACTTGCAAGGGTGCTTCTGTGAGATACAGAACTCACACACCACCTTTCTCTTGGGCTCCAGCCAGACAGTAAACAACTTACCCACAATCCCCCTGGGGCTCTGCTAAAACACTCCCCTTCTCCTGTGACTGTGTTAACCCCTTTAGTTGCTGGATGCTTTTAAAGCACCAGTATTAACTCTGCATGTCACACTGTGCAAAAGCACTACTTCTGTATGTCACAGTTGTCTTCACTTGTATGTATGAAATAATGTGCTTCTTCCAAGCACAAGCTCAAGCTGCCAGAAGAATGGTCGGGTCACTTCTTTTAAACTGATTTGCATCATGACATTTTTTTTAACGTTTATTAAGCACTTTTTCAGGTGGGTTATGGAGCGTACCAGCCTGAAAATGATGTCATGTGTACATAATCTTACATAAGCTCCATTTTTTTTTTCACTTTTCAAATTTATGAGAAGATGTGGATTTTTTGGATGAAAGAAAAGTCTCATATGGGGAATAGATGATAAACAGGCTAGTAATCTGTAATACTGAATTTAGGACTGTATGGTATGAAAGGTGGATATAGTACAGGAAGGGGAAAAACAATGAGGACTCACCGCTTTGATTCTGTGCACAGTTACAGCCATTTGTTAATATAGTTGCACCCATGGCTGTTCTTGCAAGAATCCAAAAAAGAAAATGGCATGCACAAGTATCATTAATTCAGGACCTGTATATTTATTATGTGTCACAGTTTTTTGGTTCCATACTAATTTCTGCCTATAAAGCCATTATATCTGAGATCACCTTGGCTTCATTTGACCGTTTTCTTAAATTTCAATTTGGCACAGCTCCTTCTTACCATCTTCTCCAACTAGGCATTGTTAAAGGAATCTGTCACCCCACTGGGCGATATCAGACCACTACTATGGCCATACAGGTGATAGAAAAGTAAATCTATACTAACCCGTATGGCCAATAGCAGTGGTCTGATTGCAGAGAAATCTTCTTTTATAAAGTTTCTTCTCCAGAGGCTTGGCGTCTGGCCTCTGGAGAAGAAACTTTATAAAAGAAGATTTCTCTGCAATCAGACCACTGCTATTGGCCATAGAGGTAAGTATAGATTTACTATTCTATCACCTGTATGGCCATAGTAGTGGTCATATATCGCATAGGGGGTGACAGATTACCTTTAAGGGGGCATGTAGAGAGCTGTGGCCTTCTGCTGTCCATAATTCTTGTGGTGGTCTCTGGTAAAGACCAAGGAGCCCTTTAGACTCCACGCCTTGATGCTGCCAGTGTTAACGGTAGCTAAAAAGAACCTTATATGTCGGTGTCGAAGAATGGAGTCTAACTGGCTCCTCGGTCTTTGCCAGGGATCATTGAAACAGTTGTGGCTGCCAGCGACCTGCAACCCTGTACCCTTGGTTGGAGATTACAGTAAGAAGAACCTGCGCTAAATTGAGATCCAAGAACGCACACACTAAACTTTATTACTAGAATGCTGGATCATGCATGCAATCACATAACATGAATAAGAGCCCTGGTCGTGATTTACCCATCCATAGTTTATAGCGGGGGTTCACAATCTTTCTTGGCCAAAGGGCCACTATGTCAGCTCAAACCAATCCCAAGGGCAACATCTGGGATATTCATAGCCTATCAAAAGTATATGTCATAAGTGTTTAATAGGTGCTGGTTCCACTTCTAGGACTCTCTCCTATCATATGAGTGGAGGTCACCTTCTTCCTCCTTTGCACTCCAGTAAAGAAAGCGCCATGCATGCATGTAAGCAACCACCATACATGGAAAAACATGTCGATGACCAGATGGCTGTGGGTCACCCCGCATTTGGATCTCAGTCTGCACCCCTGCTTTATAGGAAAGAACAGCATGACCTTTGGGTCAAATTTCTGCTAATTTTCCCATTAAACTTGTAGCACCAACGCAGAGAGGTTTCGGTCCAGCCTATCCCTCAACAGATCCCATAGTAGTCAATGGGTCTGTTTTGGTGATACATATGCCACTGTTGTTCATTAAAACAAACATGTTCCCCACTTTCAATGAAAAATGATCAGCTCTGTAAAGGAACAAAAGTGGTTGTTAAAAATCCCTCCATAAAAAGGTTGTCCACTTTTGGGGGCAATTTTTTTTCTTCTTCAATGCATGTAATGGGGGCTAAAAATAATTTTTGCAACTGAGTTTTATTAAAAAAAAGCGTTTGCCTTCTGTAGTGTCTGTGTTGCACTGTCTATTGCTGGCTGCAGAATGAGTTAAAGGACTTGTCCAGGACTATTTTATTTTTTTTCACTATAAGCCTAAAAAATAACAGGCAGGTTGTGGCTAACAGCGGCGTGTCGGCAGACATCGATGCTGGGCACAACCGGCAGGTACGTAGCAACTACCTGTCTGTTAGTTCTTAAGCACAAAGTAAAAAACTAAATAGTCCTGGACAACTTTTTAACTGAGAATCCATCAGTCATTCGACTATTGTGGTCTGCCACAGAGTTTCCAACTCTTTTATCTGTTTATCTTATCAAACTTTAACAAAGTTTAATATCAAGGGAAACAAAGAATATGTAAAAGCCAAATGGTGCAACATTTTTAATGAAACCCCGCAAAAAAAATATTTTTGTAGCCCCAAATACTGGCATTTAAATAATAAAAAAAAATGCTCCCAAAAGGTGGACAATCCCTTTGATCCAGTACATTAACATGCTTCTAACAATGTAAAAATACAAATAAATTATACTCACGAACTTTTCTTTGGCATCTGGATAGAGGGACTCACAGTGAAGATGTCACCTAGTGACAAGGGACTGTGGGCACCTACCCTTGATTCCTTGAACTAGGGGCAACCTAGGCTATCTCTGTCCCCCGGATTCCCCCGGATGGTAGAGATGCCGGGGTTTTGTACCTTGCTATGCTCCTATCTTAACTCTTATCTGATTTCTCCCTCACGCAGGGAGGTGTGAGGCCGAAATGTATTGGATAAACACTAACCAGACAGATAGAGATAGACAGACATGGATAACAGAAAATTACAATCATACAAAAGACAAATACACTTACCAAACAACTGAGTGGGAAACAGGGGGAATGCAAGGCACCAACTAAATGGGAGAGTAATTGAAAAAACATACAAACCAACTCCGCACAGAAACCTGCTGAAAAGTCTCCAACCGCCTACTCCAAACACTGAACTTCTCCTTCAACTCCAAACCAGGTAGTGGTAACTATCACTGGCAACTCCCAAGTCCCAGTGGCAACCATATATACCAGAGGGGAGTGGCCAACACAGAACAGCTGAGACAGTTCAGAATGGAGAGCTCCAGGAGATCAACTGAACTGATTAACCATTGCCATGACAGAGCAATGAAAAGTTTAATAGGATAGTGAAGCATTTCTACTCAGTGCAGGAGTTTGTGTAACCAGACACTGCGATCTTCTGGCCCCTCTCTGTTGCAGTATCCCCACGACGGAAGAACTCTATGAGGGCGTACAACCTCTTCCAAGAGTCCCAGAGGTTTCCCCTTTTTTTCAGGGAAAATTGGGAATCATTAAATAAATTAACCGTTTCTTTACTTATATGATGTTTGTCAGGGCAGGGGAGGGGGGAGAGCAAGAAGTTTCAGGCTATCCGGCATGTTTAGCTCCTTCTAGGTAACACGCAGCAAGCTGTCCGCCTTGGCTGTTGGTCACATCGGTTTGAAAAGGTCACGGAGACATTATAACGTGTAAACTGTGGAGAAATTAGCTGCGAGTGGTGAAAACTTTCTAACCTTCACAGTGAAAACCTTAAATTATTTTTGAAGTGTAAATGAAACCCAGCTCTCCAATGATAGATGTGGAGCGTGGAATTGCATTAGACAAATGGCAGTAACATTTTAATAGTTATTACCTTTGAAACCCCTGGGGATCTCCAGATGGCAGAGACTAAAGTCAAATACTCGGAAATTCCTTTGGATAAAGTAAAGAAACGTTCTCTCTCGTCACCGAGGGCCGGGAACTCTCTCTATTTGATGGCAGTTCTGTCTGATACCGCCGGCACCATGAGGTCTCCGCCATCTCCCAGATGGAGTTCACACCAGGAACATCTGTAGGACTTGGCGGCACAACGCCCAACTGATCCCGTCTCCTCGCTCATTCTCCCCGTGATAGGAGCAGTTAAGATAAATTGTATAAGATAATATACTTGGTGTAGCTGGAAGAGCGCACCGTTCTAATTGCAGTTTCCATCTTTCCGGCGAGCTTCCGATCCGACCGTGTAATTCCTAGAGATTCTGGGGGCGAGAGTCAATAGTTTATTGATAAAAGTGTTAAAAGAAAAAGTTTAATATAATGTTGTGATACCCAGGGACGGCGTGGAGCAGAGTCTGATGTGTTCAGCTCAATGTGCTTTATTTCTGATAACACAGATAAATGCTGCTATTTAATTTTACATGGTTTAAGTGTTTTTTTTTTGTGAACTTTTTTTTATATAGGAATGCCTAACACAGGTGCACAGGTACAATACCTACACAATGCCTTTAAAGAGTTAATCCACTAGAAAAAAGGTGCCCACTACAGTTATGACGCCCAAGAGACCATTAATTAAAGGCAGGTGACTTGGAAAACATCTGAATTCGGGGGCTGTGCAATTAGCACTGGTTATCACTTCCGGAGCATTAAATGAAGGCCCACAAGTGGTAGAAACGAATGTCCAGTTTGGAAAAACTATTTTGCCATATTAGGCAATTCTTAGTTCTCCTCACCCTAGTCTACTAGCCAGAGCGGAGACTGACTACAAAAAGCATCTCTTGCTGTGTAGATGGTACGACATATCCATGCAGTAAATGGACAGTCTACAAATTTTAACGGGCACCATATAATGAGATTGTTGATATTTTTCAACAATTATGGTTCTCAAGTCCTCAGACAGTGCTCTTCTCCTCTTTCTGTTCTCCATGTATTCTCCATTTTCATATTGACCACAGGTGAGTTTGAACAAGCATCACATGCTTGAAACAAAGTCGTTTACCCACAATTTTGGAAAGGTGCCAACAATTTTGTCCGGCCCATTTTGGGGGTTTTGTGTGAAATTATGTCAAATTTGTCTTTTTTCTCAGTTTTTTTTGTGTTGCTCCAATACACACAAAGGAAAAAAACATGTATATAACAAAACATGTGTAGTTGCAATAATTCTTTGGGAGAAATACTTCATTTTCTGGAACCATTTCAAGGGTGCCAATACTTTTGGCCATGACTCTATGTGTTCAAGAAGAATAACACAATTTCAGGCCAGTGTTAGACTTCTAGACAGAATTATTTATCAGTTTTCACCTATATTGGTTTCCAGACAGTAAACGCTACAGCAGTTTCTTTGGGTATTCTGTATCTTTCTCCCGCCAACCTCTTCCCCTTTCCTCTCTGTTGACTTATATAGGCAGCAAGTGTAATTTGATCACTCAGTGAAGACAGATCTGTAGACAGATTTGAGCATGAATGAGTACAGGAGAGAAAAATATGACTGATAAAAGGGGAAAGAGGCATCTTTTGCCAATAAGATATATTAAAAAATGTCTTATTTTAGCTTGTACTGTTAATCTATGGGGGGGGAATTAAAAGTATATATATATATATATATTAATAGATCTATTAGATCGGATGAGATTGGTGTACTTACGCTGAGAGTCCATCTGAGAATGTCTATATAATCCTATACTAAAATGTTTATCTCTGATAAAATCAGAATGTTATGAGTCCAGTGATATAGGAAAGGACTATTTTCTTCTATCCTGGAGGGTAAAGTCTGACACCATAATGGGGGGCCCTTTCTGATCTGCTGCCTACACGGTCCCCTTCATTTGTATGTGCACTGCTGCTATAAGAATGAGGAGCAATGTATCCAGTTTATCTCCAGTTTCTTTGTGCCTCCTTGTGTCTGCACCGTCCTTCCGGAATAAGCAATGGTTTTATTTGTGCACAAAATGTCAGTGTTTTAAGGTGCAGCAAATTTGCAATAGCCCGAAGACTAATAAGGGTCAGTATGCAGATGCAGAACAAGCGCTGGGTTTTATTCCAGCCTCTGTTATCACTGCGTCGCCTATGAGCGTTGCATATCATAAATAGAAAGTTGCTCTTTTGCGGAGAGACCTCCGCGACGCCGGGGTCAGGGGCTGTTTTTCTTTTTATAACATTTAAGCATCAATGAAAAAAAATGCTTGCAGCGCTCGGTAACCTTTCCCTGCTTAATAGCATTTTCAGGGTATTTTTTTTCCTCCTTTTTACTGCCTCTTGGTAAAGGTGCCGATGAATTGTAAATGTGATAGATATCTAAGCAGTAAGATCACAATGGTCGATTTAATGCATGAACCGAATTCTCTTCACTGCTAATCTCATAGCAAAATGTGAAATGTAAAGAAAGTGATTTACTAATTGCAAACTGTGTCAATGCACAGGATTTACCCAGTGGCAGATGAACCAGTGCATATCCTTGAAGGGAATCTGTAAGCTCATTTTTACAAATGGAAGTAGTTATATGGCTGTATAGGCTCTTGCCCCCCCGAATAAAAATGATACCTTTTGTGCAGAGATCCGATGTGCCAATCATGAGAAATCTAGCAAGGAAGCTGTATGCAAATCAGGCTGGAAGAGCACTGGGGGCGTGTCAACCAGTCCAAGTGCACTGACACGCCTCCAAAGCACTTCCAGCCTGATATACACATTAATGTGTATGCTAAATCCATATGTCACATAGTACTATTTAGTGTTTTAAGCCAAATTAATGTCTTTTGGTAGCCTAATGAAGACCTGCTAACAATGTATCACTAGTATAAGTGCAAACTATTGCTTTGTAGAGGTAAAACATATACAAGGCTGTAATATATATATATATACAGTACAGACCAAAAGTTTGGACACACCTTCTCATTTAAAGATTTTTCTGTATTTTCATGACTATGAAAATTGTACATTCACACTGAAGGCATCAAATCTATGAATTAACACATGTGGAATTATATACTTAACAATAAAGTGTGCAACAACTGAAAATATGTCTTATATTCTAGGTTCTTCAAAGTAGCCACCTTTTGCTTTGATGACTGCTTTGCACACTCTTGGCATTCTCTTGATGAGCTTCAAGAGGTAGTCACCGGAAATGGTCTTCCAACAATCTTGAAGGAGTTCCCAGAGATGCTTAGCACTTGTTGGCCCTTTTGCCTTCACTCTGCGGTCCAGCTCACCCCAAACCATCTCGATTGGGTTCCGGTCTGGTGACTGTGGAGGCCAGGTCATCTGGCGTAGCACCCCATCACTCTCCTTCTTGGTCAAATAGCCCTTACACAGCCTGGAGGTGTGTTTGGGGTCATTGTCCTGTTGAAAAATAAATGATGGTCCAACTTAAAGCAAACCGGATGGAATAGCATGCCGCTGCAAGATGCTGTGGTAGCCATGCTGGTTCAGTATGCCTTAAATTTTGAATAAATCCCCAACAGTGTCACCAGCAAAGCACCCCCACACCATCACACCTCCTCCTCCATGCTTCACGGTGGGAACCAGGCATGTAGAGTCCATCCGTTCACCTTTTCTGCGTCGCACAAAGACACGGTGGTTGGAACCAAAGATCTCAAATTTGGACTCATCAGACCAAAGCACAGATTTCCAGTGGTCTAATGTCCATTCCTTTTGTTTTTTAGCCCAAACAAGTCTCTTCTGCTTGTTGCCTGTCCTTAGCAGTGGTTTCCTATCAGCTATTTTACCATGAAGACCTGCTGCACAAAGTCTCCTCTTAACAGTTGTTGAAGAGATGTGTCTGCTGCTAGAACTCCAAAACTTTTGGTCTGTACTACTGTATATATATATATTGTGGCAAGACGACTCGCTCGGCTCTCCCGGAGGCAGACTCAGGACACACGTTCTCAGGTTACCTTTCTGCTGGTTTATTATGGCACAAACTCGTGCAGGGTTCCACAGGAAAAATAAACAAGAACCCCTTTGGGTTAAACGGGAAAACAAAACAGAATATAGCTCAGTCCATAGGTGAGCAGGGCTCTCGGAAGCACAAACTGCTCAACAAAGTAAAAAAAGCTCTGCAGCTTCCACAACACTGTCTGGAGACTTCACTCCCGCTCTCTTAGCCATACCCATAAAACCGCACACCCTTTAACAGAGTAAACCCACCAGCATATAACATGCTAGCAGAAATAAAGTAGGTCTTAGTTCACACAGGAGAGCATCCTGAGTGACACATACCTCCCCTCACATATAAAACCAGTGACACTGTCACATATCCCCCCCCCTCTGCCCAAAGCCGGGGGTTTGGGCTCCTTCTGACCCCAGGCAGGGAATCCTAGAGAGGGTATCTGCATTCCCATGTAACTTCCCGGGCCTATGCTCCACATGAAAGTTAAAATCTTAGAGCCCTAGGAACCATCTAGTTACCCTGGCATTTTTACCCCTCTTCTCCCTCAACCACCTCAATGGGGAATGGTCTGATTCTAATCTAAACTTCCGGCCTAGTAGGTAATATTTCAGTGTTCCACGGCCCATTTTATGGCTAAACACTCTTTCTCTACTATGGCGTAGTTCTTCTCGCAGGAGGACATCTTTCGGTTCAGATAGAGAATGGGATGTTTTTCCCCATTTATCTCTTGAGAAAGTACAGCCCCTAGACCAACCTCTGAAGCGTCCGTCTGGACCACAAATTCTTTCTTAAAGTCTGGCGTGACCAGGACCGGCTGCTTGCGCAGTGTTAGCTTCAACTGTTGAAAGGCGGTCTCCGTTTCTTCAGTTCATTTCACCATAGTTGATTTGGTGCCTTTTAGAAGATCCGTTAGTGCCACGGCCATCATGGCGAAATTCAGGATAAACCGCCGGTAATATCCCACCATTCCCAGGAACGCTCTCACCTGCTTCTTCGAGAGCGGTTGCGGCCAGGTTTGAATTGTCTCCATTTTCTTGATTTGTGACTTTATTTTGCCTCTCCCAAAGACATAGCCCAGGTACTTGGCCTCCTCTTTTCCGATGGCACAGTTTCTCGGATTTATGTTAAATCCCACCTTCCTTAGCGCCTCCAGAACGGCCTGTAGTTTAGGTAGGTGACTAGTCCAGTCTGGGCTAAAGACCACAATGTCGTCAAGGTAGGCTGCGGCATACTTCTTATGTGGGGCTAGGATCCGATCCACAGCCCTCTGGAAAGTGGCTGGGGCCCCCTGTAGTCCGAACGGCATCCGCGTGTATTGAAAACACCCATCAGGTGTTGAGAAAGCTGTCTTCTCCTTATCCGTCTGGGACATGGGGATCTGCCAGTAGCCCTTCATCAGGTCAAGAGTGGTGATGTACCTCGCCGGTCCAAGCCTCTCGATGAGTTCGTCGACGCGGGGCATCGGGTACGCGTCACACTTGGATACCTCATTCAGCCGGTAGTCATTACAAAACCTCCATTCTCCATTGGGTTTCGGCACGAGGACGATTGGGCTCGACCACCCACTCTTTGACTCCTCTATTTCCCCGAGGTCTAACATCCTCTTCACTTCGGCCGAGATCACCTCCCGGTGTGCTTCCAGAAACCAATACGGCTTCAGGTTCACTCGTACGTGCGGCTCTGTTAGCACGTCATGCTCTACCACTTGAGTATGCCCTGGCAACTCGGAGAACAGCTCCCAATTCCGCTGTAGTAATTCTTAACACTGTTGCTTCTGGGCCGGTGATAGAGTCTCAGAATATTGACCTCCTCCACCTTGCCTTCTGGTGCGGCTCCCAGGCAAGGAGTTTCTACAGGTTCCCGATCACGCCACGGCTTCAGCAAATTCACATGATATATTTGATGCTTTCTTTGGCCAGGCTGGTGGACTTTATAATTAACCTCGCTGACTTTCTCCACCGCCTCGTACGGACCTTGCCATTTGGCGAGGAACTTGCTCTCAACGGTAGGGATTAACACCAAAACACGGTCCCCGGGCTGGAACTGTCTTAGTATTGCCGACCGGTTATATACCCTCGCCTGGGCTTCCTGCGCCTGGAGGAGATGTTCCTTCACGATGGGCATCACCTTGGACATTCTCTCCTGTAACTGGGCGACATGTTCGATGATACTCCAGTGTGGCGTGACTTCGGCCTCCCAAGTTTCCTTGGCGATGTCTAGGAGACCTCTTGCATGCCGCCCATATAGGAGCTCAAACGGAGAGAAGCCAGTGGAGGCTTGAGGAACTTCTCTGACCGAGAAAAGCAGAAATGGGAGCATGTAGTCCCAGTCTCGCCCATTTTTTTCAACGACCTTCTTGAGCATCGCCTTTAAGGTCTTGCTGAAGCGTTCCACTAGGCCATCCATCTGTGGATGATAAACCAAAGTCCGAATCTTAATTATCTGAAGGACTCTGCAAAGCTCCTTCATCACCTTGCTCATGAAGGGGGTTCCTTGGTCTGTCAGAATCTCTTTTGGCAGACCTGTCCAAGCAAAAATATGGACCAGCTCTCAGGAACCCCATTACATACAGTAACCTGGTCGAACGCCCCCTTTAAGGTCAGGTCTCGAACTTGAGCAGTCCCAAAGTTCTCTCTGGACATATCTAACTCAGGGAGGTCAGTCTCCTTGGTCACCGTCTCACCCTTGTTATTGACAAGGACGCACAGTGGGAACTCCTCCACCTGAGACTTCATCAGGGATTCTTCTCCAAGGACCTGGCTTTTTCCCACGCTACTTAGTCCAGTTCCCTTCCCCCACAAGTCCCAAAATAAGGAAAAATCACGGCCCAATATGACGGGGTGTATCAGGTCCTTCACTACCCTGACTTCATGGGACTGGGCACTACAGTCTGTCCCCACTGTCACTGTGACCATGGGATAGTCCTTGCCGTTACCATGGATGCACTGAACGCCCACAGCTTTGGAAGGGATCAACTGGTGGGGAAGGGTAGCTCTGATCAAGGTCACCAGACTCCCGGAGTCCAACAGCCGAAGCACTTTTACTCCATTAATGGACACTGCACACGCCTAGGCTGCAGTCCATGGGCTCAGGGGATATTTGACATCTGGCGGCTACTTGTCCAGGGTTGTGACACCGTCAACAGACTATATCTTTACCAACAGTCCTTGTGGCACCTTCAGAGGGAGTGGGATGTCTCCCAGTAGTGGCTCTAGACCTTTTTCGTGCTGAACTCGTCCCCTTTTGGGTATCCCAGTACGGAGAAATGACTGCATCCGGTTTCCCGAGGGATCTCTCAACTACCTGGCACCTCTCTACCAGGCCGATGAAGTCATCTGTGTTCTGGGGATCACCCTGGGCAACCCAGGTCTGTACTGGCTTGGGAAAGGAATGCATGAATCTGTCAATCACCACCCTCTCAGCCATCTGGGCCAGAGTGGAGGACTCCGGTTGTAGCCACTTCTGAACAAGATGCAGTAGGTCAAACATCTGCGAGCGAGGGGCTTTGTCGCTAGCATACGCCCATTGATGAACTCGTTGGGCTCTCACCGCCATATTTACTCCCAGGCGTACTAAGATCTCTGTCTTTAGCTTGGGATACTCCTTAGCATCTTGCAGCGCCAAGTCGAAATATGTCTTTTGGGGTTCACCCAATAAATATGGTGCCAGAACCTCTGCCCACTCTCCTGGTGGAAGTTTCTCCCAATCAGCCACCCTCTCAAAAACAGTCAGAAATGCTTCTACATCATCCCCAGGAGTCATCTTCTGCATGGCCCGCCTTACAGCCTTCCTAACGTGAGAATCAACAGTCGGCCCTGGGGGTGAGGTGGCCGCCCTGCTCTGGATGGCGTCCGCAAGAAGCTGTATCTGCTGTTGTGACGCGCCCCCTGGGCCGTGGGGTACCCGGAGCCGGGCCTGTAGATGCTGGGGGTTGTAGTCATCGTGGCGGTGACCTGGTCCGTGACCCAGGTGGTCCATCCAAGGGTAGTAGATGTATATAGGTTATATAATGTCTGACTACGCCACCTGTGGAGTGCGGTTAATAGAGACCGCCGCTGCGGAACAGTCCTCTGAAGCCGGTGGTATAGCAGCAAAGGTGGTATAACTCCCCACAGGAAGAGTTAACTTCAGGGCAGCGTGTGTGGATGATGGTGGTTGTGCAGGGTGTCGCGGTGCAGAAATAACCACAGAGTCCGTATAATGCAGTCCCAGGGTCTTTACTGGTAGCGATTAGACAGGCCTGGACTGGAGTACTGGCTAGAGATAAGAGTCTGGTCAGTCTGGGAGCAAGCATAGAGTCCTCCTGGGCAGGTGGAGTTGTAGGCTTGCCGTTCTTACTATACTCTTTGGCTATTCTGCTTTTAGCTGTGTCGTAGCCCATGTACCTGAGTGTAACGTGCTGTGCTCACCCGTATGGCTGGCAGCTCGGGCCTTGTGGATGCCTCGCTCCTCCTTGGCGGTACTGGTCCCTCGGTGCTGCTGAGGCTCTGGGCGTCTGATGGGGCCAGGAGAGCTGCAATCTCCTGCCCTGCGGTATCTGCTGCTTGGCCTGAAGTATCCCACAGCATCGGACTCCGGTGTCCGGTTCCTGTGTAGCTCCAACTAGGACGAGCTATCTCCAGCTCTAGTCCCTAGCTCCTCTCTCTTCAGTGTCCTAAACTCGACTCCTTACACTAGACTGAACTAACCCCGCCTCCAGATCCAGTTGCCAAGGGGAGGATCCTCCCCTTGCTGGTCTGAAACCAGGAAGTGTTGCATATATTGTGTTCCTGACCAGGAAACCCCTGCTTGCCTCCAGACATGGCATCACCTCTTTTGAGGGAAGCAATACCACTGTGGCAACCAGACCCTCTGGGGTTCCACATTCCCCCCTAGTTAATTTCAGTACTCCGGGACTGAACATATTTTTGCAAAATAACAGGAAACAATAACAATAACAAGGTACATTAGAATATTTACACGCATTACAGTTCTTGATAGGTTACAGTGTGATCTGCAACCAGGTGTCCATTCCACTGAAACAAGGTGCAAATTTGAGGGACCCGTCCAAAACCCTCCACGGAGGCCCTGGGGTGGCTGCAGGGCATAGATGATCCAGGTGTTGGACCACGTCTTCGGCCACCTCCAACGGGTTTTTGTTCAGTGGTCTGTCACAAGGGGGCACTTTTACAAGTGCAACTATGTACAAGGGAAAGTTCCTTGGTTATTCACTGTCCATAACCTAAAAGTCTTTGTACCCCTTTCGGGTAACTGGATAAACAGGTTAAATGCACACATATAAAACATTTAAATACGTTTATACTTTAAATTTCTGCATTTTAAATTCTCCAACGGGCAGGGGGCTGACCTCTTGTACTTCTGGTAGATCTACGGAGTACACTATCTGTCAGTGCTCTACCCTGGTCCCTTGTGTCTACCCCTGGTGTGGTGGGTTCAGCGTGAACTGCATCACTAGTATTTTGAGGTGACACTGGTAGGTTGGGCAACTTCCTACGGATTCTTTGGCTTACCGTGGGTACGACAGATTCACTATTAGCAGAGAGTTGATTCTCCTGGTCTGCTGTTGATGAAACTTCTGCCTCCGGGGCCAATTGTTCTTCCAACTCTTCTGGGACTTCTGCAGCTTCCTGAGGAGCTGGTTGGAGAAAGGTGAGGACTGGCACAACAATTGCATTGTTCACTTGTGTCCACGATCGGGGAAATTCTCAGAGTACTGTTCTGATCATTTCTTCCACTTCCTCTGTGGGTTGAGGGCTATCTTGGTCTTCTTTAGGGTGTTGTAATTGCTCGGGACATTTCTTCAAGTGGTCTCTTGAAACTGTTGCTGATGTTTCTCCTCCATCCTTACTAATGAGGCACACCTTGGTGTTATCATGACTCGAGGGTAGGATGGTGTACGGCTCTACCTCCCACTGGTCATCCAACTTGTGGAGTCGCCTCTTCCTCTTAAGGACTTGCTCTCCAGGTGACAGGGGAACAGCAGGTGCATGTTGATTGTAAGTCCATTCTCTTGTCTTTGTCTTGCTTGGGACAGACTTCTTTCAACACTCTCTTGCACTTTGCGGTATTGTTGTTGCCGCTCAGTGTCCCAATCTGCTTCTGGTGAGGCGGTCCCTGGTGTTAGGACTCCCATGGCTAGGTCGATGGGCAGCTTACCAGGTCTTGCTCTCATCAGGTAAGCAAGTGTGCAGATGGTAGAGTTCACTGGGATGTGGTTGTAGAGGTCCACCAGATTTGGAAACTTTTCTGGCCACAGCCTGCGTTCTTCCAGGGGCAACGTCTTCAACAGGTCTATCACCACCTGGTTCATCTTCTCGCACAACCCGTTGGTTTTGGGGTGGTACGGAGTTGTCCTGATTTTCTTGCAGCCGTACAGGTTGCAGAATTCCTGGAACGCTTCCGCTTCGAAGGCTGGACCTTGGCCAGTAAGCACACGGGCAGGGTAACCATGCGGGCGGCAGAAGTGCTGCTGGAAAGCTTTGGCTGCTGTCTGAGCCGTCTGGTCCTTTACTGGCACTACTACCAGGAACCGGGAGTAGTGGTCTACGATGGTGAGAGCGTAGACATAGCCTAACCTGCTTGGGGCTAGCTTCACGTGGTCCAAGGCTACCAGTTCAAGTGGCTGCTTGGTGATGATGGGCCCTCTGGCTGTCACGGTCTTTTCTTCTCAGGTTGCATGGTCCGCATTCTCGACACCACCCCTCGATTGCTTTCTCATGCCAGCCCAGTAGAACCATTCATGCAGCAGGACTTCCAACTTCTTCCAGCCAAAGTGTCCTGCTCCATCGTGGTACGCTTCCAAGACCATTGACGCATCCTGCCTCAGGACTACCACCTGCCAGACCAGTTCATGCGTCCGGGAGTTGATGGCTCTTCGACACAGCTTCCCTTCATAGATGAATAGCTTCCCCTTTTCCTTCCACAGCTGTTTGGTCTCCTCTGGAGCATCTGGATCAGGGTACGAGTCAGCTCGTGTCAGCAACTCCTTGACTAGGCGGACTGCCGGGTCACTATTTTGTGTCTCTGCCCATCCATGGTGGGGCAATGGATTGAACGTGGCCTCTCTGTTGGCATAGCACCTGTTCTTCACACAATGGGAGCACTGGGTTACGCCATGACGGTGGAAAGCGGGGCTCTCTATCTCCTCCAGCTCTTCCGGGTCTTCTCCCCCATCTGGCAAGTTAGGCATCCTGAACAGCGCATCGGCGTTTGCATTCTTGCGCCCAGCCCGGTACTTGATGGTGAACTCATAATTAGACAGTCGGGCCATCCATCTTAGTTCCAGGGCACCAAGTTTCGCAGTGTCCAGGTGCGTCAGCGGGTTATTATCCGTGAAGACAGTGAATTTGGAGGAGGCGAGATAATGCTTGAAGCGTTCTGTCACAGCCCAGACTACGGCGAGGAACTCCAACTTGAAGGAACTGTAATTTTTAGGGTTCCTTTCTGTGGGCCGGAGCTTCCTGCTGGCATAGGCAATCACTCTTTCTCTGCCTTGCTGTATCTGGGACAGCACCGCTCCTAGATTCACGTTGCTTGCGTCTGTATGGAGTATGAAGGGCTGGCCATAGTCAGGGTAGGCCAGGATCTCGTCTCTGTCGCGCCCCCGGGGCCGTGGGGTACTCGGCACGGGCCTTCAGAAGCTTGGGGGATATCACGGTGGCTGGCCCGGTCCGTGGCCCAGGGCGGACAACTGAAAAGAGGGGAATGTATATTGGGATAATAGGTTTGTAAATGTTCGTGAGGCCACCTGTGGTGTCTGGTGAGGATCACCAGCGCTGCAGCAGTCCACTGAGGCCGGTGTTGTGGCAGCTTAGATGGTATCGCTC
Organism: Phyllobates terribilis; assembly: GCF_046119375.1. Classification (NCBI taxonomy): domain Eukaryota; kingdom Metazoa; phylum Chordata; class Amphibia; order Anura; family Dendrobatidae; genus Phyllobates; species Phyllobates terribilis. The sequence continues at coordinate 151,882,193 of NW_027362768.1, forward strand.
CCCACAGGTGGAGCAGGGCCTCAGGGCAGCGTAGGAGGGGGGGTGCAGGAAAGAGGGGACCTCGCCGGGTCAGAGCAAGAATAGGAGCACACACGAAAGTCATTTCAGTACCTTTTACTGGTGGTAATTCAAGCACATCCCGGAGCACTGTAGGGTGAAGGGTGCATATCAGGATTCTCCCCAGTGAGCGGGTGTAGGGCCTCCTGTTTCTTGCCTCTCTGTAGCAAGTTTCTGACCTGCCTGGAGCTAGGCCTAACTTGTTTTCTGTTCTGCACCTGCTGACTTGGTGATAGGGCCTTCTGTTGGAGATCACTCTCCCTATTCTTTGGGGTCTCTGTGATTCCTGACCCTGGTACGTATCAGCTTTTGGTGATCCTGGGACATGTAGTTCACCAGGGGTTCTGGTTGTGCCTTACTGGGTCGTAGAGATCCCGGTAAGCTCAGACTCGGTGTCTGGTATATGCTTCGGGGTGAGCTGGTGAAGCTCCTCTGCCCTTATGTTACTCACTTTCCACTCACCTTCGGCCCCGCTCGGGCCCTCACTAGGCTACACACACTGCAGCCGGGACGCTGCTCTTCTTCGCCGCTCTCAGAGTGTTGGCACACTCCTAGCTCTCTATCCTGAGCTCTGTGAGTTCTAGTCTGGATTCACTCTACAGACTATACTGAACTCTTTCTGCAGGAACTGCTAGACTCTGGCTCGACTGCACTGACTCCTTCTGTGTCTGAGCAGGAACGGCTGAATCACTCCGCTGCCTAGCTCCACCTTCCCTATTTATATCCCTATCGGGCTCCCTCTGGTGGTCTGAGGTGGAAGGTGGATGTGTGTGTATGCTGTGGGGGCCTCTTGTGGAGAAATCCGGTAATGCACCCCTCTAGGATCAGTGGTACCAAGCGCAGCTGGGCGCCACATCACCTGTGAGAGCCGTCTTCAGCCTACTGAAGGATTCGTCTTCCGGCTTATCCCATTTGAATGGAGGCTTCGGGTTTTTGGCCTTCCTGGACAGGCCTACTAGAAGGTCCTGCATGGGTGCCGCCAGCTTGGTGAAGCCTTGGATAAATCTTCAGTAGTAGCCCACCAACCCGAGGAACTGCCGCACTTCCTTGATAGTGGAGGGTCTTGGCCAGTCCTTGATTACTGTGACCTTCTCAGGGTCTGGTGCTACACCTTCGGCGCTTACCACATGACCTAGGTACTGTACCTTGGGCTTCAACAGGTGGCATTTTGACGGCTTCACCTTCAGGCCAAAACCAGCTAGGGCTTCAAACACCTCTGCCAGGTGCTTCAGGTGATCTTCATAGGACTTGGAGTATACTATGACGTCATCCAGGTACAGCAGGACTGTCTCGAAGTTCTTAAGTCCTAGACAGCACTCCATCAACCGCTGGAAGGTTCCTGGGGCGTTGCAGAGCCCGAATGGCATGCAGTTGAATTCGCTGAGGCCCATCGGGGTTGTGAATGCGGTCTTTTCTTTATCCGCCTCCGCTACAGGAACCTGCCAATACCCACTAGTGAGATCCAAAGTAGAGAAATAATTAGCAGATCTTAATGCAGCTAGTGACTCCTCAATCCTGGGTAATGGGTATGCATCTTTATTAGTGTTGAGCGAGCATGCTCGACACTGCTCGGTACTCGCCCGAGCATCACGCTACTCGGGATGTTTGGCGAGCACCGAGCATTTCCGGGTTACTCGGGCGGGAGCTAGGGTCTCCGCCGTGCATGTTTGGCGCTCTTTACAGAGCCAATGAACAAGCAGGGATTGCCAGCCAGTCACTGTAATGCCACAGCCATGTTGTTTGTGGGCATTACAGTGATTGGCTGGCCGCACAGCGTCACCTAGAGTATTTAAAACCGGGCGCCGCCATCTTGGACACAGACGCTCCGGATCAGACAGTATAGGGACAGCGCTGCTGAGCTAGGGAGAGATTTTTCCTGCAAAATAGTTAGTGTAGGGTCTGTAAAGGCTGCCAGAACAAACAAACAGTCCTTCTCAGGACTAATATCCATCCCAGATATCAGGCAGGCAGGCTGTATAGGAGACGCAGTGGTTATACCAGCAAACGCTGCATTACAGTCCTGTGTGCTCCTGTTTCTGAAATTGCTGGACTTAGCCGCAGGTCTCGGGGGCAAGTAAAAATCCTTTTTTTTCATCTAAATCCTCTTTTTTTCTTCCTCCTACACACTGTACAAATACCCGTCTTATTAACCTATTGGTGTCGCCCCCCCCCCCCAAAAAAAAAAGTGTGTCTCTGATTTTTCAGATGCAAATATATCTGTTGAAAAGAGTCTGGTATAGGCCACAGAAACAGAAGTGTGGTTTTGCAGTTGCACGGGTAAAATCTCTGTAGTATCCAGTTTTGGGCCTTTGGTATCTAAAAAAAAAACAGTTTGAGTGTGTCGCTCACTGTTCAACCGCAAATTATATTTTTAAAAAAGTCTGGTATATACACCAGTTTCTCCTGATTGTTGTGACACAAAAATATATCTGTTGAAAATAGTCTGGTGTACGCCTGACAAATCCCAGTGTGGTTTTGCAGTTCTACAGGTAAAATCTTGTAGTATCCAGTTTTGGGCCTTTGGTAAAAAAAAATCCAGTAGTGTCTCCTGAGTGTTCTGACACAAAAATATATCTGTTGAAAATAGTCTGGTGTACGCCTGACAAATCCCAGTGTGGTTTTGCAGTTCTACGGGTAAAATCTCTGTAGTATCCAGTTTTGGGCCTTTGGTATCTAAAACAAAAACAGTTTGAGTGTGTCGCTCACTGTTCAGCCGCAAATCTATATATTTTAAAAAGTGTGGTATACACCAGTAAATTAAAACTGTGGTTTTGCTGTTCCACGGTAAAAAATCTCTATTATTCAGGTTTTGGTATTTTTTCCGTAAGGAAAAACAGTAATAGTTTCTCCCTGATTGTTCTGATTGTTTAAAAGAGTCGGGTGTAGGCCAGAGAAATAGAACTGTGGTTTTCCTCTTCCACGGTTCGAATCTACTTTTTATTACCCTTTTTCCATTGATAGTGCGAGTGTAAGCTATTTTACTTCCTTTACAATGGGCAAGGCGCGTGGCAAGGGACGTGGAACTGGACGTTCTGGTGATGGTGCGTGCAGAGGACGGGGCCGTGGCCAAGGTGAAAATGTGCCACAACCAACAGCCACATCTTCTCGCTCCCACTTCTTGACCGAATTACTAGGGAAGCACAGAACAACCCCAGTATTGCGAACTGATCAGTGTGAACAGGTTATTAATTGGATAGCAGATAATACTTCCAGTTACCTGGGCACCACTACCTCTGGTCTGTCTTCCACACGGTCAACTCTTAGTAGCCTTGAGTCTCGACCGCATACTCCTCCTCACCCTGATGCTCCTTCCTCACATCATGCCGAGTGTCGTCAGACAGCAATTGATCCCACACTTGGACACTCTGAAGAGCTGTTCACTGGTCCATTTCCATATTTGTGCCCCTCGCCTGCTACGCTTGAAGTGGTGGAAGAGGAGATCCTATGTAGCGATGCCCAAATATTTGAACAGCCACGGCCACAGGAAGTCGACGCTGGCAATTTGTCACAAGAGGTGGACGATGACGAGACACAATTGCTAGGAAGTGAGGAGGAGCATCATGGTGCGCAAGTGGAAGAGGAGGAGGTGATGGATGATCTAGTAACTGACCCAACGTGGCAGGAGGACATGCAGAGTGAGGCCAGCAGCACACAGGGGGAGGGAGGCAGAGTACCCCAACAGGCAGGAAGAAGCAATGTGGTGGCCGCAGACAGAAGGTGGGCAACCGTTTCCCGTAACACCAACACGAGGGACGTTGCCAGTACAAGCGGTAGGACTTCCAGAGTCTGGAATTTTTTTAAAGACTCTGCTGATAACCCCAAAAAGGCCATTTGTACCACCTGCCATGCCAGCATCAGCAGGGGTGACAAAACTACCAGCCTGACCACCACCAGCATGATCAGGCACATGGCAGCAAAGCACCCGACTTTATGGGGCGAAACCCAGGGTCCACGACCAGTGTCAGCGGGTGTCACCACTGCTTTTTCCGCTGTTGTGCATGCAATAGAACCCCCTGTTGTGTGTGCAAGGCAATCCCCTGTCCATACTGCATGTAAAGATGCCCCCTCCTCTCAGTCTTCACTTGTTATGGCAGTTTCTCAAGAAACAGCATCAACGTTCACGTCCTCGTCCCACCGCAGCATTCAATTGTCCATATCCCAGACCTTTGAATGAAAGCGGAAATTCGCAGCTAACGCCCCACAGGCCACAGTCATAAATTCGCACATTTCACGACTGCTTGCGTTGGAAATGCTGTCTTTTAAGCTGGTGGAGACGGAATCTTTCCGCAACCTTATGGCGGTGGCCGTCCCTCGGTACTCGGTCCCCAGCCGACACTATTTTGCCCGATGTGCCATCCCCGCACTACACAAGCACGTGTCCCAAAACATCTGCCGTGCCCTCAACAACGCAGTTACTGGGAGAGTCCACCTGACAACGGACACGTGGACAAGTGCTTGTGGCCAGGGACGGTACATCTCCCTGACGGCACACTGGGTAAACATAGTGGAAGCCGGGACCCAGTCGGACCTTGGGACGGAACACATCCTTCCCACACCGAGGATTGCGGGCCCTATGTCAGTCAGAGTTGCCCCCACAGTGTACAGCTCCTGAGCATCCTCCTCCTCGTCCTCATGTTCAGCCTCCATCTCAGATATCACCACATCAGTTACAAGCTGGAAGCACTGCAGTACTGCCTCCGCCAAGCGGCAACAGGCTGTGCTGAAACTCATAAGCTTAGGTGATAAACCTCACACTGCTTGTGAGTTGTGGACAGCTGTGAAAGAGCAGGCAGATCTGTGGCTGAGACCGCTGAACCTACATCCAGGCATGGTCGTGTGTGACAATGGCCGTAACCTGGTGGTGGCTCTGAGGCGAGGCGAGATCACACACGTACCATGCCTGGCTCATGTGCTTAACCTCGTGGTTCAGCGGTTTCTTAAATCGTACCCGAGTTGCCAGATCTGCTCGTGAAAGTACGCCGCCTGTCAGCTCATTTTCGCAAGTCGGCTACAGCTTCCGCCGCCCTTGCTGTGTTGCAGCAGCGTTTGCAGCTTCCGGCACACCGACTGGTGTGTGATGTCCCCACACGTTGGAACTCTACCCTCCACATGTTGCAAAGGATTTGTGAGCAGAAGAGAGCAGTTGTGGAGTACCAGCTGCAACAAGGCCGTCGATATTCAGGTCAGACTCCACACATAAGACCTCATGAGTGGACCTGGATGTCTGTCATATGTACCATCCTGACAAACTTTGAGGAGGCCACCAAGATGGTGAGTGGCGATGACGCCATCATTAGTGTCAGCATCCCACTAGTCTGTCTTTTGCAACGCTCTCTGCAGAGAATTAAAGAGGAGGCATTGCAGCCAGAGTATGATGAGATGGATCAAGAAGCCGTAGTTGGCGATTGCGCACAGCCCAGCCTCATCTCATCCCAACGTGCATTGGGGGACAATGAGGGAGAGGAGGAGGAGGAAGAACAGGAGCTGTTATCATGCTCTGTAGACGGTAGTACCTGTACAAGTGTCATACCGTCGGTTCAGCGTGGGTGGCCTGAGGACAGGGGGGAGGAGGAGGAGGAGAGCATGGTCAGTCGTCATCTTGGTGAGGACACGGAAATCTTGCCCTTTACCAGTCTGGCACGCATGGCTGACTTTATGTTACGCTGCCTTAACCGTGACCCTCGCGTTGTCAAAATGTTGGGTGACAGTCATTACTGGTTGGTGACACTTGTAGACCCCCGCTACAAGGAGAACTTTCACTCTCTTACTGGTCTACAAAAACGGGCCAGTAACAGAAGGCCCTTGATGCAGAACTGTTAAAAAAATTCCCATCTGAACACGCTAGCGGCAGAGGTCACAGTTCGTTGACCAACCAAAGCGTACAAGCGAGAGAGAGGCAACTCCAATCCAGCAGAGGCAGGGGAACACTGTCAACGTTCTGGGACAGTTTTCTCGGACCCTCCCTTCGGACAGACCCTGAGGCGCGGGGTACTCTCACAAGGAGTGGAAAGTTTCAAAAGATGGTGAGGGAGTAACTTGCCGACCGTACCAGCATCCTCCGTGGTTCCACTGTGCCTTTTAATTATTGGGTATCCAAGCTGGACACTTGGAATGAACTCGCTCTGTACGCCTTGGAGGTCCTGGCCTGCCCTGCCGCTAGCGTGTTATCGGAGCTTGTTTTTAGTGCCGCTGGGGGAATTATAACTGATAAGCGCACTCGCCTGTCAACTGACAATGCTGACAAGCTGACCCTTATCAAAATGAACAAGGGCTGGATTGGGCCAGACTTCTCATCACCACGAAATGACAGCAGAGTAACATAAAGTCAAATCCACTGTGTTATTTCGGGAGGTGTATTCACATGCACCGCTTCACACCCACACATGGTTATACGCTTCCTCATTTCGGCTGTTTTATGTTCTTCTCCTTATCCTCAGCCTCCACCACCACTATACAACCAGGGTGACCGTGGTCCGTGTTGCCATTATTGAAAGTTCCTCCGTCCTTATTTTTGTCAGCTTTTGCTTGGAAGGCATAAGCAAAGACTGTGGGAGACCCACTCCCCAATAATGGGAATAATATTTTTAAGATGCTGTACTGTATGGCTCCTGTAAGGGGCATTAAAACTGTCTTGTTATACCACTCTGACCTCCACGTCTCTTGTAAGGGGCATTAAAAGCGTCTTGTTATACCACTCTGACCTCCAAGTCTCTTGTAAGGGGCATTAAAAGCGTCTTGTTATACCACTCTGACCTCGACGTCTCTTCTGAGGGGCATTAAAACCATCTTGTTATACCATTTTGACCTCCACATCTCTTCTGAGGGGCATTAAAATCGTCTTGTTATACTACTCTGACCTCCACGTCTCTTCTGAGGGGCATTAAAAGCGTCTTGTTATACCACTCTGACCTCCACGTCTCTTGTAAGGGGCATTAAAAGCATCTCGTTATACCACTCTGACCTCCACGTCTCTTCTAAGGGGCATTAAAACCGCCTTGTTATACCACTCTGACCTCCACGTCTCTTCTGAGGGGCATTAAAAGCGTCTTGTTATACCACTCTGACCTCCACGTCTCTTGTAAGGGGTATTAAAAGCGTCTTGTTATACCACTGTAACCTCCACGTCTCTTGTAAGGGGCATTAAAAGCATCTTGTTATACCACTCTGACCTCCACGTCACTTGTAACGGGCATTAAAAGCATCTTGATGTACCACTCTGACCTCCACGTCTCTTGTAAGGGGCATTAAAAGCATCTTGTTATACCACTCTGACCTCCACCTCTCTTGTAAGGGGCATTAAAAGCATCTTGTTATACCACTCTGACCTCCACGTCTCTTGTAAGGGGCATTAAAAGCATCTTGTTATACCACTCTGACCTCCACGCCTTTTGTAAGGGGCATTAAAAGCGTCTTGTTATACCACTCTGACCTCCACGTCTCTTCTGAGGGGCATTAAAACCATCTTGTTATACCTCTCTGACCTCCATGTCTCTTCTGAGGGGCATTAAAAGCGTCTTGTTACACCACTCTGACCTCCACGTCTCTTGTAAGGGGCATTAAAACCGTCTTGTTAAGCTACTTGGACCTCCACGAGTCTTCGAACGGGTATTGCATTTCCTCCAATTTTTGGAAGCTTTTGCTTGGAAGGCATAAGTAAATACTATGGGAGACCCACTCCCCAATAATGGGACTTATGTTTGTAATATTCTGTACTGCATGACTCTTGTAAGGGGCATTGCAAGTTGCTCCGTCCTAATTTTTGGAAGCTTTTGCTTGGAAAGCATAAGCAAAGACTATGGGAGACCCACTCCCCAATACTGGGAATAATGTTTGTAATATGCTGTACTGCACGGCACTTGTAAGGGGCATTGCATGGTGCTCCGTCTTCATTTTTGGAAGCTTTTGCTTGGAAGGCATAAGCAAATACTATGGGAGACCCACTCCCCAATAATGGGAATACTGCTTGTAATATGCTGTACTGCATGGCTCTTGTAAGGGGCATTGCAAGTTGCTCCATCTTAATTTTTGGAAGCTTTTGCTTGGAAGGCATAAGCAAATACTATAGGAGACCCACTCCCCAAAAATGGGACTTATGTTTGTAATATGCTGTACTGCATGGCTCTTGTAAGGGGCATTGCAAGTTGCTCCATCCTAATTTTTGGAAGCTTTTGCTTGGAAAGCATAAGCAAATACTATGGGACACCCACTCCCCAATAATGGGACTTATGTTTGTAATATGCTGTACTGCATGGCTCTGATAAGGGGCATTGCAAGTTGCTCCATCTTAATTTTTGGAAGCTTTTGCTTCCAAGGCATAAGCAAATACTATGGGAGACCCACTCCCCAATAATGGGAATAATGTTTGTAATATGCTGTACTGCATGGCTCTTGTAAGGGGCATTGCAAGTTGCTCCGTCTTAATTTTTGGAAGCTTTTGCTTGGAAGGCATAAGTAAATACTATGGGAGACCCACTCCCCAAAAATGGGACTTATGTTTGTAATATGCTGTACTGCATGGCTCTTATAAGGGGCATTGCAAGTTGCTCCGTCTTAATTTTTGGAAGCTTTTGCTTCCAAGGCATAAGCAAATACTATGGGAGACCCACTCCTCAATAATGGGAATAATGTTTGTAATATGCTGTACGGCATGGCTCTTGTAAGGGGCATTGCAAGTTGCTCCGTCTTAATTTTTTGAAGCTTTTGCTTGGAAGGTATAAGCAAATACTATGGGAGACCCACTCCCCAATAATGGGACTTATGTTTGTAATATGCTGTACTGCATGGCTCTTGTAAGGGGCATTGCAAGTTGCTCCGTCCTAATTTTTGGAAGCTTTTGCTTGGAAAGCATAAGCAAATACTATGGGACACCCACTCCCCAATACTGGGAATAATGTTTGTAATATGCTGTACTGCACGGCTCTTGTAAGGGGCATTGCATGGTGCTCCGTCTTCATTTTTGGAAGCTTTTGCTTGGAAGGCATAAGCAAATACTATGGGAGACCCACTCCCCAATAATGGGAATACTGCTTGTAATATGCTGTACTGCATGGCTCTTGTAAGGGGCATTGCAAGTTGCTCCATCTTAATTTTTGGAAGCTTTTGCTTGGAAGGCATAAGCAAATATGTTATGCACACGCCCGGGCTAAGCGGCGTGTGCGTGTGATTGGTAGTGATTCCACTGGACCGTGCCGGAGAGTGAATGCCTGGAGGGGCGTGACTAGGTATTCACCCGATCCGACCAGGGTCGCACGACGGCATACGACGCCAGTGCACCAAGGAGGAACCGAGCAGAGGGACCAGGTGCTACTCCAGGACAGACCCCGGACACGGCTGTTGACCCACACAGGGGAATACAGGAACAGGCTGGTAGGCTGGCACACAGACTGGTGGGTATAGGCAGGCACGACTGGTATGCAGGCAGGCGGGTATGCAGGCAGGGGGGTAAAGACAAGCACAGCTAGAGTGCAGACAGGGAGGCACTAGCAGGTAGGAACACAGGCGGGATAGGACCCAGTACACACCGGGACTCAGGAACAATACAGGCAGAGGGTTACAGGCAAGCACAGCTAGAGTGCAGACAAGGCTGAGCAGGGAGGACAGGGCTCTGTTCACACGGAACAGACAGGAAGGGAAAGACAGAGCCAGATACTCATACAGTACTTGCAGAGACAACAAGCAGGAGTTAGGTACGAGTTCAGACTCTGCAGAAAAAGGAAGGGAACGGACATAGAGGCAAAACAGGTAAAGGACAGGAGAGAGTTCAGACTGGAACTGAGTGTACGGAGGAGACCGACACTGCAGAGGGATACAGGAGCGGGTCTGGGAATACGGCCCCCAGAGAGGCGGAACGAACAGGCAAGGAGCGTGTTCAGACAGGACAGACCAGACACAGGAGCGGGTCTAGGAAATCGGCCACTAGAAGGCGGAACGAACAGGCAAGGAGCGTGTTCAGACAGGACAGACCAGACACAGGAGCGGGTCTAGGAAATCGGCCACTAGAAGGCGAGAGGAACAGGCTAGGAGCGAGTTCAGACAGGACAGACAAGATACAGGAACGGATCTAGGTAATCGGCCCCTAGAAGGCGGGAGGAACAGGCTAGGAGCGTGTTCAGACAGGACAGACAAGATAACACAGAAAGGACTCAGTTCAGAAACGGGAGCTGATACCGCAAAGCAGGAGACATACAGGACTCAGTTCAGACACGGGAACTGATACAAAAAGCAGGAGACAAGAGACGGGACCTGGCACCTTCAGAGTGCAAGCACACACTGAAGGAAACACTATGCTCAGGCAGGGATAGAAGGGAGCTGCTGAGCTATATACCAAGTGACAGACAGCAATAGGCTGAGGACGCACAAGGGGTGTGACCCACAGCAGGTACAAAAGGCAGGAAGTGATCGGGCGCCGCCCTTAAGCAGCAGAAACAGACACAAACAGACAGCATGGAGGGAAGCCAGAGAGACATTCTGGACAGGAGATCAAGTGCGCCCTCTTGCACAGTGGGAGATGGACCACCATGCAAGGACGCCGCCAGGTATGTTACAGTACCTCCCCCCTTACGCCCCCTCTTCTTCAGGCCTGCCAGAATCTTCCGCAGGGAATTCGAGGGCCAGTCGTTCACTGGGTTGGAGGGGGACAGAGACTTAAGGGTAATCTCTGCTTCGAGGTACATCTTGTCAAGCTCACAGGAAGAAATAGACGGGTTATCAGGTACATAATGAGGAAAAGTCACTGTCTCATTGTTATCTGGTGGTATCCCGGAGGATTCAGGAAACAACTGGAGGTCCTCCGCCGGGTCAGAAGAGTGCAGAGGCTCAGAGAAAACAACTGCTTCAGAGTACACTAGGTCGGACTCACTGGAGGAAGCAGGCGAGGTATCGGGTACCGAGTATAGGAAAGTCTCTGTCCATTCACCACCAGGTGGCACCCCGAAGGGTTCTGGAGACAGCTGGCGGTCCTCCGCCTGGTCAGAGGGGTGTAGAGACTCACGGGTAACCTCTGCTTCAGAGTACACTAGGTCGGACTCACTGGAGGAAGCAGGCGAGGTATCGGGTACCGAGTATAGGAAAGTCTCTGTCCATTCACCACCAGGTGGCACCCCGAAGGGTTCTGGAGACAGCTGGCGGTCCTCCGCCTGGTCAGAGGGGTGTAGAGACTCACGGGTAACCTCTGCTTCAGAGTACACTAGGTCGGACTCACTGGACGAAACAAGCGAGGTATCAGATCAAGGATATAGGAAAGTCTCTGTCCATTCACCACCAGGTGGCACCCCGAAGGATTCTGAACACAACTGGAGGTCCTCCGCCTGGTCGTAGGGGTGTAGAGACTCAGGAGTAACCTCTGCTTCGGAGTACACTAAGTTGGACTCACTGGACGAAGCGAGCGAGGTATCAGGTACAGAGTATAGGAGAGTCTCTGTCCTTTCGCTACCAGGTAGCACCCCGAAGGGTTCAGGAGACAACTGGAGATCCTCCGCCTGGTCGGAGGGGTGTAGAGACTCGGAGGTAACTACCACTTTGGGGTACCCATTGTCAGGCTCACAGGACGAAGCGGACAAAGTATTGAGTACCGGGTGTAGAGAAGTCTCTCTCCATTTGTCATCGAGTGGTATCCCGGAGGGTTCAGGAGGCAACAGGGGATCCTCCGCCAGGTAGTAGAGGTGCACAGACTCTGAGGTAACCACAGCTTTGGAGCATCCTTGGACATGCACACCGGTTAAAGAGAAAGAAGCATCTGATGCCGGGTGCAGGAAGTTCTCCTGTGTGGAGTCTGGATGGGCAGAAGTCTCTTCGGCCAGGAGAACTGGTGCACTACCCACGCACATTACCCATTGGGGTTTCTCCGGGATACAGGGAGATGAAGCTTCAGTAGGGACTTCAAGGTTGGGGTCAGGAGGTCTCAGGGAGGACAGACCCTGGCGTGACGGCTTGCCTCTAAGTCTAGCACGTCTGGACTGCCTCTTGAGGTTGAGAGAAGTATTCCGGAAAGCGTAGTCACCCTGTGAGGATTCTGGGTGGGCAGTAGTCTCATTGGGCTGGAGGACTATTGCGCTACCCACACACATTACCCGTCGGGGCTGCTCCGGGATATTGGGAAGTGAAGCTTCAGCAGGGGCTTCAGAGTTAGGGTCCTCGAAGACCATACGAAAGGCCACCAGGAAGGCCTGCAGGTCAAGGATGACAGGATCCCATGCTTCCCATAGGGGGGTGACCCATTTCAAGGCATCACCCGCTAGGTAGTCAATCATAAAGGCCACTTTAGCCCAATCGGAAGGAAAATAGAGAGGGAAGGCCTTAAAGTGTAGCATGCATTGCTCCACAAATGCACGACACTGTCTTGGATCCCCATAGTAACGTGGCGGATCCGCAGGAACGAGAGCTGATAGATCCATCTGGACGGGTGCGTAATTCGCCTGGAACTCAGCTAAAGGGGGAAAAAAATTTATTTATTTATTTTAATGCATGTATTCGCTGGAAAAACTTCTCAAAGAGCGAAGGCCGTGGGGCTCAACGGGAACCATGGCCTGAGCATGCTGTTATGCACACGCCCGGGCTAAGCGGCGTGTGCGTGTGATTGGTAGTGATTCCACTGGACCGTGCCGGAGAGTGAATGCCTGGAGGGGCGTGACTAGGTATTCACCCGATCCGACCAGGGTCGCACGACGGCATACGACGCCAGTGCTCCAAGGAGGAACCGAGCAGAGGGACCAGGTGCTACTCCAGGACAGACCCCGGACACGGCTGTTGACCCACACAGGGGAATACAGGAACAGGCTGGTAGGCTGGCACACAGACTGGTGGGTATAGGCAGGCACGACTGGTATGCAGGCAGGCGGGTATGCAGGCAGGGGGGTAAAGACAAGCACAGCTAGAGTGCAGACAGGGAGGCACTAGCAGGTAGGAACACAGGCGGGATAGGACCCAGTACACACCGGGACTCAGGAACAATACAGGCAGAGGGTTACAGGCAAGCACAGCTAGAGTGCAGACAAGGCTGAGCAGGGAGGACAGGGCTCTGTTCACACGGAACAGACAGGAAGGGAAAGACAGAGCCAGATACTCATACAGTACTTGCAGAGACAACAAGCAGGAGTTAGGTACGAGTTCAGACTCTGCAGAAAAAGGAAGGGAACGGACATAGAGGCAAAACAGGTAAAGGACAGGAGAGAGTTCAGACTGGAACTGAGTGTACGGAGGAGACCGACACTGCAGAGGGATACAGGAGCGGGTCTGGGAATACGGCCCCCAGAGAGGCGGAACGAACAGGCAAGGAGCGTGTTCAGACAGGACAGACCAGACACAGGAGCGGGTCTAGGAAATCGGCCACTAGAAGGCGGAACGAACAGGCAAGGAGCGTGTTCAGACAGGACAGACCAGACACAGGAGCGGGTCTAGGAAATCGGCCACTAGAAGGCGAGAGGAACAGGCTAGGAGCGAGTTCAGACAGGACAGACAAGATACAGGAACGGATCTAGGTAATCGGCCCCTAGAAGGCGGGAGGAACAGGCTAGGAGCGTGTTCAGACAGGACAGACAAGATAACACAGAAAGGACTCAGTTCAGAAACGGGAGCTGATACCGCAAAGCAGGAGACATACAGGACTCAGTTCAGACACGGGAACTGATACAAAAAGCAGGAGACAAGAGACGGGACCTGGCACCTTCAGAGTGCAAGCACACACTGAAGGAAACACTATGCTCAGGCAGGGATAGAAGGGAGCTGCTGAGCTATATACCAAGTGACAGACAGCAATAGGCTGAGGACGCACAAGGGGTGTGACCCACAGCAGGTACAAAAGGCAGGAAGTGATCGGGCGCCGCCCTTAAGCAGCAGAAACAGACACAAACAGACAGCATGGAGGGAAGCCAGAGAGACATTCTGGACAGGAGATCAAGTGCGCCCTCTTGCACAGTGGGAGATGGACCACCATGCAAGGACGCCGCCAGGTATGTTACAAAATACTATGGGAGACCCACTCCCCAATAATGGGACTTATGTTTGTAATATGCTGTACTGCATGGCTCTTATAAGGGGCATTGCAAGTTGCTCCGTCTTAATTTTTGGAAGCTTTTGCTTCCAAGGCATAAGCAAATACTATGGGAGACCCACTCCCCAATAATGGAAATAATGTTTGTAATATGCTGTACGGCATGGCTCTTGTAAGGGGCATTGCAAGTTGCTCCGTCTTAATTTTTGGAAGCTTTTGCTTGGAAGGTATAAGCAAATACTATGGGAGACCCACTCCCCAATAATGGGACTTATGTTTGTAATATGCTGTACTGCATGGATCTTGTAAGGGGCATTGCAAGTTGCTCCGTCCTAATTTTTGGCAGCTTTTGCTTGGAAGGCATAAGCAAATACTATGGGAGACCCACTCCCCAATAATGGGACTTATGTTTGTAATATGCTGTACTGCATGGCTCTTGTAAGGGGCATTGCAAGTTGCTCCGTCCTAATTTTTGGCAGCTTTTGCTTGGAAGGCATAAGCAAATACTATGGGACACCCACTCCCCAATAATGGGACTTATGTTTGTAATATGCTGTACTGCATGGATCTTGTAAGGGGCATTGCAAGTTGCTCCGTCCTAATTTTTGGCAGCTTTTGCTTGGAAGGCATAAGCAAATACTATGGGAGACCCACTCCCCAATAATGGGACTTATGTTTGTAATATGCTGTACTGCATGGCTCTTGTAAGGGGCATTGCAAGTTGCTCCGTCCTAATTTTTGGCAGCTTTTGCTTGGAAGGCATAAGCAAATACTATGGGACACCCACTCCCCAATAATGGGACTTATGTTTGTAATATGCTGTACTGCATGGCTCTTGTAAGGGGCATTGCAAGTTGCCCTGTCCTAATTTTTGGAAGCTTTTGCTTGGAAGGCATAAGCAAATACTATTTGAGACCCACTCCCCAATAATGGGACTTATGTTTGTAATATGCTGTACTGCATGGCTCTTGTAAGGGGCATTGCAAGTTGCTCCATCCTAACTTTTGGAAGCTTTTGCTTGGAAGGCATAAGCAAATACTATGGGAGACCCACTCCCCAATAATGGGAATAATGTTTGTAATATGCTGTACTGCATGGCTCTTGTAAGGGGCATTGCAAGTTGCTCCATCCTAAGTTTTGGAAGATTTTGCTTGGAAAGCATAAGCAAATACTATGGGAGACCCACTCCCCAATAATGGGAAAAATGTTTGTAATATGCTGTACTGCATGGCTCTTGTTAGGGGCATTTCAAGTTGATCCCTTTTAATTTTTGGAAGCTTTTGCTAGGAAGGCATAAGTAAATACTATGGGAGACCCACTCCCCAATAATGGGACTTATGTTTGTAATATGCTGTACTGCATGGCTCTTGTAAGGGGCATTGCAAGTTGCTCCGTCCTAATTTTAGGAAGTTTTTGCTTGGAAGGCATAAGCAAATACTATGGGAGACCCACTCCCCAATAATGGGACTTATGTTTGCAATATGCTGTACTGCATGGCTCTTGTAAGGGGCATTGCAAGTTGCTCCATCCTAATTTTTGGAAGCTTTTGCTTGGAAAGCATAAGCAAATACTATGGGACACCCACTCCCCAATAATGGGACTTATGTTTGTAATATGCTGTACTGCATGGCTCTTATAAGGGGCATTGCAAGTTGCTCCATCTTAATTTTTGGAAGCTTTTGCTTCCAAGGCATAAGCAAATACTATGGGAGACCCACTCCCCAATAATGGGAATATTGTTTGTAATATGCTGTACTGCATGGCTCTTGTAAGGGGCATTGTAAGTTGCTCCGTCTTAATTTTTGGAAGCTTTTGCTTGGAAGGCATAAGCAAAAACTATGGGAGACCCACTCCTCAATAATGGGAATAATGTTTGTAATATGCTGTACTGCATGGCTCTTGTTAGGGGCATTGCAAGTTGCTCCGTCTTAATTTTTGGCAGCTTTTGCTTGGAAGGCATAAGCAAATACTATGGGAGACCCACTCCCCAGTAATGGGACTTATGTTTGTAATATGCTGTACTGCATGGCTCTTGTAAGGGGCATTGCAAGTTGCTCCGTCCTAATTTTTGGCAGCTTTTGCTTGGAAGGCATAAGCAAATACTATGGGACACCCACTCCCCAATAATGGGACTTATGTTTGTAATATGCTGTACTGCATGGCTCTTGTAAGGGGCATTGCAAGTTGCCCTGTCCTAATTCTTGGAAGCTTTTGCTTGGAAGGCATAAGCAAATACTATTTGAGACCCACTCCCCAATAATGGGACTTATGTTTGTAATATGCTGTACTGCATGGCTCTTGTAAGGGGCATTGCAAGTTGCTCCATCCTAACTTTTGGAAGCTTTTGCTTGGAAGGCATAAGCAAATACTATGGGAGACCCACTCCCCAATAATGGGACTTATGTTTGTAATATGCTGTACTGCATGGCTCTTGTAAGGGGCATTGCAAGTTGCTCCGTCCTAATTTTAGGAAGTTTTTGCTTGGAAGGCATAAGCAAATACTATGGGAGACCCACTCCCCAATAATGGGACTTATGTTTGCAATATGCTGTACTGCATGGCTCTTGTAAGGGGCATTGCAAGTTGCTCCATCCTAATTTTTGGAAGCTTTTGCTTGGAAGGCATAAGCAAATACTATGGGACACCCACTCCCCAATAATGGGACTTATGTTTGTAATATGCTGTACTGCATGGCTCTTATAAGGGGCATTGCAAGTTGCTCCATCTTAATTTTTGGAAGCTTTTGCTTCCAAGGCATAAGCAAATACTATGGGAGACCCACTCCCCAATAATGGGAATATTGTTTGTAATATGCTGTACTTCATGGCTCTTGTAAGGGGCATTGTAAGTTGCTCCGTCTTAATTTTTGGAAGCTTTTGCTTGGAAGGCATAAGCAAATACTATGGGAGACCCACTCCTCAATAATGGGAATAATGTTTGTAATATGCTGTACTGCATGGCTCTTGTTAGGGGCATTGCAAGTTGCTCCGTCTTAATTTTTGGAAGCTTTTGCTTGGAAGGCATAAGTAAATACTATGGGAGACCCACTCCCCAATAATGGGACTTATGTTTGTAATATGCTGTACTGCATGGCTCTTGTAAGGGGCATTGCAAGTTGCTCCGTCCAAATTTTAGGAAGTTTTTGCTTGGAAGGCATAAGCAAATACTATGGGAGACCGACTCCCCAATAATGGGAAAAATGTTTGTAATATGCTGTACTGCATGGCTCTTGTTAGGGGCATTGCAAGTTGATCCGTTTTAATTTTTGGAAGCTTTTGCTTGGAAGGCATAAGTAAATACTATGGGAGACCCACTCCTCAATAATGGGACTTATGTTTGTAATATGCTGTACTGCATGGCTCTTGTAAGGGGCATTGCAAGTTGCTCCGTCCTAATTTTTGGCAACTTTTGCTTGGAAGGCATAAGCAAATACTATGGGAGACCCACTCCCCAATAATGGGACTTATGTTTGTAATATGCTGTACTGCATGGCTCTTGTAAAGGGCATTGCAAGTTGCCCTGTCCTAATTTTTGGAAGCTTTTGCTTGGAAGGCGTAAGCAAATACTATTTTAGACCCACTCCCCAATAATGGGACTTATGTTTGCAATATGCTGTACTGCATGTGTGGCACCCCAGGGGTCTGGTTTCCACAGTAATAGCCATATTATGTCTGAGAGCAGGTGGGAGGTCTCTTGGTCAGGAATCCTATGCATGCCACACCTCCTGCCCAGTCCTGGGAGGGGAAGAACTTCCCCTATATAAAACTAGGGCTGAGGCAGGGTTAGAGAGAAAGAGCAGAGAACACAGACAGAGACACAGTCTGGTCTGTAGTGGAGCAGCTTTAGGAACAAGAAAGATCAGGAGCTCTGGGGAAGTCGTGCTAAAAGGAATCAGGGGCTGGCAGCTGTAGAGCTCGCCCTGATTGAAGAGCTACCACCGGACCCGGAGTCCGAGGCTGTGGGGACTAATCCTTACCCAGCAGCAGAAACCGACCGGCAGGGGATTTCAGGTCCTCTGGCCAAGAAACCCGAAGGCATGGTCACACGCGTGGGACCAGCACCGCCGTCGTGGAGCGGAAGCCACTAGAAGGCCCCGAGTCACCGGCCATACGGGTGAGCACCACACGGTACACTCAGGGATGTGGGCTACTTTTACCCGCCTCTAGCAAGGAAGCCAGAAGAGTACAATTAGTTGGGGAGGCCTACAACTCCGCCTGGCCAGGGGAGATCCCATCTGCTCAAGGAATGACCAGGCCCCAATCGCTAGCCAGTACTCCGGGAGGGTCTATCTTTGTCACCAGTAAAGACCCTGAACTACACCGCATCGTCTCTGAGTGGTTCCTGCTACCCCCATCATCCACGTCGGCTGCCCTGAGGCCATACCCCTCCCGTTGGGGGTTATACCATCCACGCTGCACAATCCTTCCACCGGCCTCAGCGGTCTGCCCTGCAGCGGCAGCTCCATAGCTGCATTCAACGGGTGGCGTAGTCGTCCAACATCTACTGCTAATACTCAGCCACACAGTTTGACTCCCTGGGCACGGACCGGGTCACCGCCACGAGACTACTACCCCCAACAGGCCCGGCTCCGGGTAGTCCCCGCGTGCGCAACGCTACACCAAGTAGGCCCAGGGGCGCGTCACATGGCTCTTGTAAGGGGCATTGCAAGTTGCTCCATCCTAATTTTTGGAAGCTTTTGCTTGGAAGGCATAAGCAAATACTATGGGAGACCCCCTCCCCAATAATGGGAATAATGTTTGTAATATGCTGTACTGCATGGCTCTTATAAGGGGCATTGCAAGTTGCTCCATCTTAATTTTTGGAAGCTTTTGCTTCCAAGGCATAAGCAAATACTATGGGAGACCCACTCCCCAATAATGGGAATAATGTTTGTAATATGCTGTACTGCATGGCTCTTGTAAGGGGCATTGCAAGTTGCTCCGTCTTAATTTTTGGAAGCTTTTGCTTGGAAGGCATAAGCAAATACTATTTGAGATCCACTCCTCAATAATGGGAATAATGTTTGTAATATGCTGTACTGCATGGCTCTTGTAAAGGACATTGGAAGTTGCTCCGTCCTAATTTTTGGAAGCTTTTGCTTGGAAAGCATAAGCAAATACTATGGGAGACCCACTCCCCAATAATGGGAATAATGTTTGTAATATACTGTACTGCATGGCTCTTGTTAGGGGCATTGCAAGTTGCTCCGTCTTAATTTTTGGAAGCTTTTGCTTGGAAGGCATAAGTAAATACTATGGGAGACCCACTCCCCAATAATGGGACGTATGTTTGTAATATGCTGTACTGCATGGCTCTTGTAAGGGGCATTGCAAGTTGCTCCGTCCTAATTTTAGGAAGTTTTTGCTTGGAAGGCATAAGCAAATACTATTTGAGACCCACTCCTCAATAATGGGAATAATGTTTGTAATATGCTGTACTGCATGGCTCTTGTAAAGGACATTGCAAGTTGCTCCGTCCTAATTTTTGGAAGCTTTTGCTTGGAAAGCATAAGCAAATACTATGGGAGACCCACTCCCCAATAATGGGACTTATGTTTGTAATATGCTGTACTGCATGGCTCTTATAAGGGGCATTGCAAGTTGCTCCGTCTTAATTTTTGGAAGCTTTTGCTTGGAAGGTATAAGCAAATACTATGGGAGACCCACTCCCCAATAATGGGACTTATGTTTGTAATATGCTGTACTGCATGGCTCTTGTAAGGGGCATTGCAAGTTGCTCCGTCCTAATTTTTGGAAGCTTTTGCTTGGAAAGCATAAGCAAATACTATGGGACACCCACTCCCCAATACTGGGAATAATGTTTGTAATATGCTGTACTGCACGGCTCTTGTAAGGGGCATTGCATGGTGCTCCGTCTTCATTTCTGGAAGCTTTTGCTTGGAAGGCATAAGCAAATACTATGGGAGACCCACTCCCCAATAATGGGAATACTGCTTGTAATATGCTGTACTGCATGGCTCTTGTAAGGGGCATTGCAAGTTGCTCCATCTTAATTTTTGGAAGCTTTTGCTTGGAAGGCATAAGCAAATACTATGTGAGACCCACTCCCCAAAAATGGGACTTATGTTTGTAATATGCTGTACTGCATGGCTCTTATAAGGGGCATTGCAAGTTGCTCCGTCTTAATTTTTGGAAGCTTTTGCTTCCAAGGCATAAGCAAATACTATGGGAGACCCACTCCCCAATAATGGAAATAATGTTTGTAATATGCTGTACGGCATGGCTCTTGTAAGGGGCATTGCAAGTTGCTCCGTCTTAATTTTTGGAAGCTTTTGCTTGGAAGGTATAAGCAAATACTATGGGAGACCCACTCCCCAATAATGGGACTTATGTTTGTAATATGCTGTACTGCATGGCTCTTGTAAGGGGCATTGCAATTTGCTCCGTCCTAATTTTTGGCAGCTTTTGCTTGGAAGGCATAAGCAAATACTATGGGAGACCAACTCCCCAATAATGGGACTTATGTTTGTAATATGCTGTACTGCATGGCTCTTGTAAAGGGCATTGCAAGTTGCCCTGTCCTAATTTTTGGAAGCTTTTGCTTGGAAGGCGCAAGCAAATACTATTTGAGACCCACTCCCCAATAATGGGACTTATGTTTGTAATATGCTGTACTGCATGGCTCTTGTAAGGGGCATTGCAAGTTGCTCCATCCTAACTTTTGGAAACTTTTGCTTGGAAGGCATAAGCAAATACTATGGGACACCCACTCCCCAATAATGGGAATAATGTTTGTAATATGCTGTACTGCATGGCTCTTGTAAGGGGCATTGCAAGTTGCTCCATCCTAATTTTTGGAAGCTTTTGCTTGGAAAGCATAAGCAAATACTATGGGAGACCCACTCCCCAATAATGGGAAAAATGTTTGTAATATGCTGTACTGCATGGCTCTTGTTAGGGGCATTGCAAGTTGATCCGTTTTAATTTTTGGAAGCTTTTGCTTGGAAGGCATAAGTAAATACTATGGGAGACCCACTCCCCAATAATGGGACTTATGTTTGTAATATGCTGTACTGCATGGCTCTTGTAAGGGGCATTGCAAGTTGCTCCGTCCTAATTTTAGGAAGTTTTTGCTTGGAAGGCATAAGTAAATACTATGGGAGACCCACTCCCCAATAATGGGACTTATGTTTGCAATATGCTGTACTGCATGGCTCTTGTAAGGGGCATTGCAAGTTGCTCCATCCTAATTTTTGGAAGCTTTTGCTTGGAAGGCATAAGCAAATACTATGGGACACCCACTCCCCAATAATGGGACTTATGTTTGTAATATGCTGTACTGCATGGCTCTTATAAGGGGCATTGCAAGTTGCTCCATCTTAATTTTTGGAAGCTTTTGCTTCCAAGGCATAAGCAAATACTATGGGAGACCCACTCCCCAATAATGGGAATAATGTTTGTAATATGCTGTACTGCATGGCTCTTGTAAGGGGCATTGTAAGTTGCTCCGTCTTAATTTTTGGAAGCTTTTGCTTGGAAGGCATAAGCAAATACTATGGGAGACCCACTCCTCAATAATGGGAATAATGTTTGTAATATGCTGTACTGCATGGCTCTTGTTAGGGGCATTGCAAGTTGCTCCGTCTTAATTTTTGGAAGCTTTTGCTTGGAAGGCATAAGTAAATACTATGGGAGACCCACTCCCCAATAATGGAACTTATGTTTGTAATATGCTGTACTGCATGGCTCTTGTAAGGGGCATTGCAAGTTGCTCCGTCCTAATTTTAGGAAGTTTTTGCTTGGAAGGCATAAGCAAATACTATGGGAGACCCACTCCCCAATAATGGGAAAAATGTTTGTAATATGCTGTACTGCATGGCTCTTGTAAGGGGCATTGCAAGTTGCTCCGTCCTAATTTTTGGCAACTTTTGCTTGGAAGGCATAAGCAAATACTATGGGACACCCACTCCCCAATAATGGGACTTATGTTTGTAATATGCTGTACTGCATGGCTCTTGTAAAGGGCATTGCAAGTTGATCCGTTTTAATTTTTGGAAGCTTTTGCTTGGAAGGCATAAGTAAATACTATGGGAGACCCACTCCCCAATAATGGGACTTATGTTTGTAATATGCTGTACTGCATGACTCTTGTAAGGGGCATTGCAAGTTGCTCCGTCCTAATTTTTGGCAACTTTTGCTTGGAAGGCATAAGCAAATACTATGGGACACCCACTCCCCAATAATGGGACTTATGTTTGTAATATGCTGTACTGCATGGCTCTTGTAAAGGGCATTGCAAGTTGCCCTGTCCTAATTTTTGGAAGCTTTTGCTTGGAAGGCGTAAGCAAATACTATTTTAGACCCACTCCCCAATAATGGGACTTATGTTTGCAATATGCTGTACTGCATGTGTGGCACCCCAGGGGTCTGGTTTCCACAGTAATAGCCATATTATGTCTGAGAGCAGGTGGGAGGTCTCTTGGTCAGGAATCCTATGCATGCCACACCTCCTGCCCAGTCCTGGGAGGGGAAGAACTTCCCCTATATAAAACTGGGGCTGAGGCAGGGTTAGAGAGAAAGAGCAGAGAACACAGACAGAGACACAGTCTGGTCTGTAGTGGAGCAGCTTTAGGAACAAGAAAGATCAGGAGCTCTGGGGAAGTCGTGCTAAAAGGAATCAGGGGCTGGCAGCTGTAGAGCTCGCCCTGATTGAAGAGCTACCACCGGACCCGGAGTCCGAGGCTGTGGGGACTAATCCTTACCCAGCAGCAGAAACCGACCGGCAGGGGATTTCAGGTCCTCTGGCCAAGAAACCCGAAGGCACGGTCACACGCGTGGGACCAGCACCGCCGTCGTGGAGCGGAAGCCACTAGAAGGCCCCGAGTCACCGGCCATACGGGTGAGCACCACACGGTACACTCAGGGATGTGGGCTACTTTTACCCGCCTCTAGCAAGGTAGCCAGAAGAGTACAATTAGTTGGGGAGGCCTACAACTCCGCCTGGCCAGGGGAGATCCCATCTGCTCAAGGAATGACCAGGCCCCAATCGCTAGCCAGTACTCCGGGAGGGTCTATCTTTGTCACCAGTAAAGACCCTGAACTACACCGCATCGTCTCTGAGTGGTTCCTGCTACCCCCATCATCCACGTCGGCTGCCCTGAGGCCATATCCCTCCCGTTGGGGGTTATACCATCCACGCTGCACAATCCTTCCACCGGCCTCAGCGGTCTGCCCTGCAGCGGCAGCTCCATAGCTGCATTCAACGGGTGGCGTAGTCGTCCAACATCTACTGCTAATACTCAGCCACACAGTTTGACTCCCTGGGCACGGACCGGGTCACCGCCACGAGACTACTACCCCCAACAGGCCCGGCTCCGGGTAGTCCCCGCGTGCGCAACGCTACACCAAGTAGGCCCAGGGGCGCGTCACATGGCTCTTGTAAGGGGCATTGCAAGTTGCTCCATCCTAATTTTTGGAAGCTTTTGCTTGGAAGGCATAAGCAAATATTATGGGAGACCCCCTCCCCAATAATGGGAATAATGTTTGTAATATGCTGTACTGCATGGCTCTTATAAGGGGCATTGCAAGTTGCTCCATCTTAATTTTTGGAAGCTTTTGCTTCCAAGGCATAAGCAAATACTATGGGAGACCCACTCCCCAATAATGGGAATAATGTTTGTAATATGCTGTACTGCATGGCTCTTGTAAGGGGCATTGCAAGTTGCTCCGTCTTAATTTTTGGAAGCTTTTGCTTGGAAGGCATAAGCAAATACTATTTGAGACCCACTCCTCAATAATGGGAATAATGTTTGTAATATGCTGTACTGCATGGCTCTTGTAAAGGACATTGCAAGTTGCTCCGTCCTAATTTTTGGAAGCTTTTGCTTGGAAAGCATAAGCAAATACTATGGGACACCCACTCCCCAATAATGGGAATAATGTTTGTAATATACTGTACTGCATGGCTCTTGTTAGGGGCATTGCAAGTTGCTCCATCTTAATTTTTGGAAGCTTTTGCTTGGAAGGCATAAGTAAATACTATGGGAGACCCACTCCCCAATAATGGGACGTATGTTTGTAATATGCTGTACTGCATGGCTCTTGTAAGGGGCATTGCAAGTTGCTCCGTCCTAATTTTAGGCAGCTTTTGCTTGGAAGGCATAAGCAAATACTATGGGAGACCGACTCCCCAATAATGGGACTTATGTTTGTAATATGCTGTACTGCATGGCTCTTGTAAAGGGCATTGCAAGTTGCCCTGTCCTAATTTTTGGAAGCTTTTGCTTGGAAGGCGTAAGCAAATACTATTTGAGATCCACTCCCCAATAATGGGACTTATGTTTGTAATATGCTGTACTGCATGGCTCTTGTAAGGGGCATTGCAAGTTGCTCCATCCTACTTTTTGGAAGCTTTTGCTTGGAAGGCATAAGCAAATACTATGGGAGACCCACTCCCCAATAATGGGAATAATGTTTGTAATATGCTGTACTGCATGGCTCTTGTAAGGGGCATTGCAAGTTGCTCCTTCCTAATTTTTGGAAGCTTTTGCTTGGAAGGCATAAGTAAATACTATGGGAGACCCACTCCCCAATAATGGGACTTATGTTTGTAATATGCTGTACTGCATGGCTCTTGTAAGGGGCATTGCAAGTTGCTCCGTCCTCATTTTTGGAAGCTTTTGCTTGAAAGGCATAAGCAAATACTATGGGAGACCCACTCCCCAACAATGGGACTTATGTTTGTAATATGCTGTACTGCATGGCTCTTGTAAGGGGCATTGCAAGTTGCTCCGTCCTAATTTTTGGAAGCTTTTGCTTGAAAGGCATAAGCAAATACTATGAGAGACCCACTCCCCAATAATGGGAATAATATTTTTACTGTACTGTATGGCTCTTGTAAGGGGCATTAAAAGCATCTTGTTAAGCTACTGTGACCTCCACGTCTGTTCCAAGGGGCATTCAAACCGTCTTGTTAAGCTACTGGGACCTCTACGTCTTTTCCGAGGGGCATTAAAACCGTCTTGTTAAGCTACTGCGACCTCCACCACTTTTCCGAGGGGCATTAAAACCGTCTTGTTAAGCTACTGTGACCTCCACGTCTTTCCAAGGGGCATTCATACCATCTTGTTAAGCTACTGGGACCTCCACGTCTTTTCCGAGGGGCATTAAAACCGTCTTGTTAAGCTACTGTGACCTCCACTTCTCTTCAAAGGGGCATTAAAAGCATCTTCTTAAGCCACTCTGTACTCCACAGCTCTTCCAAGGGGCATTAAAATGTTGTTTTTAATTACCTCTAACCTCCACGACTCTTCCAACGGGCATTGCATTTCCTCCTAATTTTAGTCAGCTTTTGCTTTTCAATGCAAAGGCAAAAACTAAGGGAGACCCACTCCCCAATAATGGGTAGAAGGTTTTTAGTACGCTGTAATCCACGTCTGTTTCAAGGGGCATTGCAGTTCCTCATAATTTTTGGAAAGCCTTCCATTCACTGCTTAGGCTAACAGTGTACAGGAGACCCAGTTGCTATAAATGGAAAAAAAAGTTTAGTTAAGGCCCTCTGACCTCCATGTCATTTCCAAGGGGCATTGGAGTGCCTCAAAATTTTTGGTAGGCAATGCACTCACTGTATGCCCTATAACTGTGTAGCCGAACTGCTCCTTTTGTTACAGAAACATATCCTACAAGACATATGTGGTTGACTGGCCTGATATTAATGTGAATGATCCCTGTTCCTCCTGTTCTTTCTCCTTTGCCACTACCTCATCCATTATTTATCACCTGAAGCTTTGTTTTAATGGGAGTCATAGAACTGGAATAGTAGCAGGAAAACATCCAGCAATCCTGGGAGGAGGTAGGATATGCGCCAAAACGCTGACCACCTCAGGCCTAGCCGCTACTACATACATGCGCTTGCATTCCAAGAAAACAAAGCAGATGCTAACTTCTATCATCATCATCATGGTCCTCACCTTGGCACTCTCAACTCCCCTGATGGAGAAGCCAGGGCCCACCGGAGTAGTCTGGTTCTCTGGTGGGCTCATCCAATGCTGCCCTAAAGAAGGCCGGGCTAAGAAAAGTGTGTGGGGGGATGTTCCAAGGAGAAATAGGGGCGGCTGGGGACCGTTTATGGACACCCGGCTGCCCCCAGGCGGCTGGGGATCGTGTGTGGACACCCGGCCGCGGAGCGGCTGGGGACCGAGTATGGACACCCGGCCGCCCCGTGGCGGCTGGGGACCGACTGTGGACACCCGGCCACCGGGCGGCTGGGGACTGAGAATGGATTCCAGGCCGCCAACACAGCCATGAAGTGGTGGCCAGATTCCGCCTCCACATGCCTAAAAGGCCCAATTTCAAGTGCAAGCAAGCAGTATGGTATTGCAGCCTGGGGGTGGGTGGGTGGCAGGCTGCATACTTGCGCTTGCATTGCAAGGAATGGGAGAGGTACAATTGAACACTGCCCTGGGACAAGGACTTGAACGGGGATAGTTGCAAGTCTGCAACGACAGGTGCAGGGTGGGAGGCATCTTCGCATGTACCATGAACAGGGGTTTGGCATGCACACACTACAGCGGAATAGGCTGTCCTTCCCACTAAATGCACTGGGGAGGGCACAGGTAATGTTTTGTTATACGCGCTTAATCTTATGTATAAGGCACACCGGGAAAAATAGGGGCGGCTGGGGACTGAGTATGGATACCTCACTGCCGAAGCAGCCATGAGGTAGTGGCCAGCTTTGGCCTCCTCCAAACTAAAAGGCCCCATTTCAAGTGCAAGCTAGCAGTATGGCATTGCAGCCTGGGGGTGGGTGGGTGGCAGGCTGCACACTTATGCTTGCATTAAAAGAAAACAAAGCAGATGCTAACATCTATCATCATCATCATCATGCTCCTCACCTTGGCACTCTCAACTCCCCTGATGGAGAAGCCAGGGCCCACCAGAGGAGTCTGGTTCTCTGGTGGTCTCGTCCAATGCTGCCCTAAAGCAGGCCGGGCTAAGAAAAGTGTGTGGGGGAAGTTCACAGGAGAAATAGGGGCGGCTGGGGACCGTTTATGGACACCCGGCTGCCCCCAGGCGGCTGGGGATCGTGTGAGGACACCCGGCCGCGGGGCGGCTGGGGACTGAGTATGGACACCCTGCCGCCCCCTGGTGGCTGGGGACCGACTGTGGACACCCGTCAGCGGCTGTGGACTGAGTATGGATTCCAGGCCGCCAGCGCAGCCATGACGTGGTGGCCATATTCCGCCTCCACATGCCTAAAAGGCCCAATTTCAAGTGCAAGCAAGCAGTATGGTATTGCAGCCTGGGGGTGGGTGGGTGGTTGGCTGTATATTTGCGCTTGCATTGCAAGGAATGGGGGAGGTACAATTGAACAGTGCCCTGGGACAAGAACTTGCACGGGGATATTTGCAAGTCTTCTGATGCGGCAAGGATCACTTCTGATGGGCACACTTTTAGGCAGTGACCTGGGTGTCAGAGACGCCTCCAGGGGTCTTCCCCATGCTGTTCCCATGTCTTTTCAGCACTGTATGCATGTGTCACACAGCACATGGCCAGATAAGGTTGTAAAATGTTAAAATGACATTTCCCGGTGAATGCATTTGTCACGGTTGAAAGCAATACAAAAGTGCAAAAACGTATAAAAAATGCTACTTGTGAACATAGCCCAAGCTGTGGAGGAGTATTTTTGTTTTTGGTTATTTATTTTACCTTATACACAAGTCTTTACCCTGGAAAGGAATTTCCTTAACATATTTCACAGGAAAGCAGTTTCAGTTTCGTTTTTGAACGTTTTATTGTGAGCCCTTAAAAGTGGCTTAATACCTCTGACCACGTTGTTGACAGCAGTGACCTGGGTGTCAGAAATGCTTGCTGGGGCGATCGCCATGCTGTCCCCATGTCATTTGAGCACTGTCACTATCGTTTTGGGCACTTGTTAGGCTTTTAAAAGACTGCCGGGTGTGCCGCGCCAAAAATGCTCGGGTCTCCCATAGACTAACATTGGGCTCGTTGCTCGGGTCGAGCACCCGAGTATCACGGCGAGCTCGGCCCGAGCTTCGAGCACCCGAGCATTTTAGTGCTCGCTCAACACTAATCTTTATGTGTAATGCGGTTAATTTGCCTGTAGTCTACACACATTCTCATTGTGCCTTCTTTTTTCCTTACGAGAACTAATGGAGCTGCCCAGGGGCCACAACTGTCTCTTATCACCCCAGCCTCCTTCATTTCTCGTAACATCCCTTTGGCATTTTGGTAGTGTGCTGGTGGTACAGGCCGGTACCTTTCTTTAATGGGTGGATGATCTCCCGTGGGGATATGGTGTTGAACCCCTTTCACCTGCCCGAAGTCGAGCGGGTGTTTGCTGAAGACCCTTTCATACTCCTGGACCACCCGGTATACTCCATGTTTTTGGTGCTGAGTGGTGGAGTCAGTGCCCACGTGTAGCTTTTGACACCAGTCCTCCATCTGTCCCTTGGAGCCATTATCCTCCGCCGGTTTGGATGGAGGTAAGGGTTCCACTGTTTTTATAGAATTGTTGCTGACGGTGAATAATTTGGCAAGAGTAGCATACCGGGGCAAATGAACTTCTTTCTCCCCAATATTTAGGATGCGGACTGGCACTCTCCCATGGCGGACATCAACTACCCCCCTGGCTGTCAAGATGGTGGGCCTACTGTCAGAGTATACGGGCTCTACCAGGGCCTGATAATCTCTACCCCTGAGACCTATTGCTGCCCAGCACCATATCAACATTTCACTTCTTGGGGGCATGGCAATGGGGAATGGGTCACTCATCCTGACACTGCCAATTTCACCACCAGACAGTTCTACCTGTTGTCTTCTCATCAGGGCTCTGATTTCTCTCTGCAGAACCCGCTGCTGACTGGAACTGGTGGTCTCCGCAACCTGCTGTAACAAGACAATAATTTCTGCAAGACAATTTTCAATGACATTAGTGCCTAAGGTTATCATGGGATGACTTTCTCGGCGATCAATGTCAACAATTATCATTCCTTGCGCTGGCAATTCCACGTTGCCAACCTTTATGGTCACTTCTTTAAACCCCACTTGAGGTACGGGCTGACCATTGCTGGCATAGATGCTTAAATGTTCATCTGGACGGCGAGTAATGTCCGAGTCAGTCCAGTATTGCTTGTAAAGAATGTAGGGGATAGTGGTCACCTGGGATCCAGTGTCCAGCAATGCGCTCATTGGGATGCCGTCAAGCACGACAGGTAGGACCAGTCGTCCCCCCACATACTTGTCTCGCCAGTTGCGTGGGCCTGGTGGTCTTACGCCTGGGGGTTGGCCCTCTGCCCCAGGTTTTGCTCATTTAAATTACAGTACCTTGCATATTGTCCTGGCTTGTGACTGCGGCGGCAGATGGGTTGTCCGTCCTGGTCGTAGCGGTCACTGTTCCTCCCTCTGGTTGGTGGAATCCTCCTCTGTTGCCGCCACGGGACGTCCTCCGGACTGGAAGCCAGCTGGATCTTCCCTTTGGGTGACACCTGCAAGGACTGCACAGTTTTGGTTAATGCAGCTACACTTTTAGTCAGCTCTTGGACCTGAAGGTGCAGGTCTGTAGACGGATCATTGTCCAGAGTCTGTGCATCAGCTCCTACAGGCTCTGGGGAAAAGGGTGCCACCTCCTGGTGGTAGGTGATAGCTGGGCGCCGGTGACATGTAGCGCCACCTGGTGTTGGTTCTCGCAGCACCCGGATGACTCTGTCTTTAAATTGTGCAAAGTCCAAATCAGGGTTTTGCAGAGCCATTATGCGCAGCTGTGTCCGGTGAGCACTGGACAGTAGACCCTCAATAAACTGCTCAGTTAGCAATCTGTTCTCATCATGCACACTGTCGGGGTCTACTTATTTGATGGCCCTCAGCGCCTCCTGCAGGTTTAAAGCATAGTCCCGTACACTGTCCTACGCCCATTGTTTGCACCCATAAAACTTCATTTTTATCTCAGCTGTAGTACGGGTGTCAAAAGTGTCCTTTAGGCGGGCCAGTATCTCTTTAACAGTCCCTTTGTCTCTGGCTGACCAGAACTTCACTTCTCTCTGGGCTGCACCAATCAACTGACCTATGAGGATGCTCACTTTCCGCTCCTCGGACAGGGGATACACTTTAAATAAGCTGCTCAGTCTTTCTTTAAAGTCACTCAGGGTGTGTGACTCTCCTGAGTACTGGGGCAACCACACCTCCCCCGGTATATATGGCATGGAGAATGGCATTACCGCGGCAGCGGCCGCGTCTGCGGCTGAAGTTCCCTCCATATTGGGCGTCTTCCTCCCCCCTAGTGAACCGTGGCCTACCTTCTTTCACTTTGCTTCCGTAGGCCGCAGTTCCGCAGGCGATGGTCTCCTTTGAGGACCTGGCGTCGCTTGCTTCTGACGTCAGCGCTTGCTGGGGCTCCTTCCAGGACCTGGCGCTGCGTCAGTGCGTGAGGCGGGGCTTGGGCTTCGCGCGCTTCCAGCGGTTACGCCCCTCTTCTTCCCGCACGGCGACCCGGAAATGGCGGCCAATGGTGGGAAACAGCGGTAATTGGCGGGAAAACTTCACCACGGTATGCGACACAGTTCGTGAAGGCGCACAGTACCCGGTGGTAACGGACACAAAATCCTGCTGACTATGCCAAAGTTGACGCGCCCCCTGGGCCGTGGGGTACCCGGAGCCGGGCCTGTAGATGCTGGGGGTTGTAGTCACCGTGGCGGTGACCCGGTCCGTGACCCAGGTGGTCAATCCAAGGGTAGTAGATGTATATAGGTTATATAATGTCCGACTACGCCACCTGTGGAGTGCGGTTAATAGAGACCGCCGCTGAGGAACAGTCCTCTGAAGCCGGTGGTATAGCCGCAAAGGTGGTATAACTCCCCACAGGAAGAGTTAGCTTCAGGGCAGCGTGTGTGGATGATGGTGGTTGTGCAGAGTGTCGCGGTTCAGAAATAACCACAGAGTCCGTATAGTGCAGTCCCAGGGTCTTTACTGGTAGCGATTAGACAGGTCTGGACTGGAGTACTGGCTAGAGATAAGAGTCTGGTCAGTCTGGGAGCAAGCACAGAGTACTCCTGGGTAGGTGGAGTTGTAGGCCTGCCGGTCTTACTATACTCTTTGGCTATTCTGCTTTTAGCTGTGTTGTAGCCCACTTCCCTGAGTGTAACGTGCTGTGCTCACCCGTATGGCTGGCAGCTCGGACCTTGTAGATGCCTCACTCCTCCTTGGCGGTACTGGTCCCTCGGTGCTGCTGAGCCTCTGGGCGTCTGATGGGGTCAGGAGAGTTGCAATCTCCTGCCCTGCGGTATCTGCTGCTGGGCCTGAAGTATCCCACAGCCTCGGACTCCGGTGTCCGGTTCCTGTGTAGCTCCAGGTAGGATGAGCTACCTCCAGCTCCAGTCCCTAGCTCCTCTCTCTTCAGTGTCCTAAACTCGACTCCTTACACTAGACTGAACTAACCCCGCCTCCAGGTCCAGTTGCCAAGGGGAGGATCCTCCCCTTGCTGGTCTGAAGCCAGGAAGTGTTGCATGTATTGTGTTCCTGACCAGGAAACCCCTGCTTGCCTCCAGACATGGCATCACCTCTTTTGAGGGAAGCAATACCACTGTGGCAACCAGACCCTCTGGGGTGCCACAGTTGCGCCTCCTGCTGGTGCTGCTGCTGCGACTTTTGCTGCAACTAGATTTGCTGAAGCAACAGTTTGGTCATCTCCTGGTGCTGCTGCTGCATGCTCTGCTGGGCCTGCTGCATGCTTTGCTGGCTCTGCAGGTGTTGCTGCTGCATGGTTTGCTGGCTCTGGACCAGGTGCTTAAAGAGCTCCTCCATCCTTCCGGACTTCTCTGGCTGGCTGCCGGCCTTCACCCATGACATCCACCGGTCTTTGTGGCAGGTACATGTGTTCCTGGAATCCTGCACGCACTTTCACACCAACTGTGGCAAGACGACTCGCTCGGCTCTCCCGGAGGTAGACTCAGGACACACGTTCTCAGGTTACCTTTCTGCTGGTTTATTATGGCATAAACTCATGCAGGGTTCCACAGGAAAAATAAACAAGACCCCCTTTGGTTTAAACGGGAAAACAAAACAGAATATAACTCAGTCCATAGGTGAGCGGGTTCCGCCCTCTCTCGGTAGCACAAACTGCACAACAAAGTCCTTGTAAACTCATAATGGTTTGTAGGGGATCAAATACTTATTTCTCACTGCAAAATGCAAATAAATTTATCTAATTTATAAAATGTGATTTTCTTGAATTTTATTTTAACCCCCTTAAGCCCCGGAGCATTTTCCGTTTTTGCATTTTCGTTTTTGCTCCCCTTGTTCCCAGAGCCATAGCGTTTTTATTTTTTGGTCAATATGGCCATGTAAGGGCTTATTTTTTGCGGGACGAGTTGTACTTTTCAACGCCATTACTAGTTTTACAATATCCTGTACGGGAAAATGGGAAAAAAATTCCAAGTGCGGTAAAATTGCAAAAAAAGTGCAATACCACAGTTGTTTTTTATTTATTTTTTTTACCACGTTCACTGAATGCTAAAACTGACCTGCCCTTCTTATTCTACAGGTCATTACGAGTTCATAGACACCAAATATGTATAGGTTATTTTATATTTAAGTGGTGAAAAAAAAATCCAAAATTTGGTAAAATAAAAAATAAAAAAATAGCGCCATTTTCTAAGACCCGTAGCGTCTCCATTTTTCGTGATCTGGGGCTTGTTGATGGCTTATTTTTTGCGCACCGGGCTGACATTTTTATTGATAACATTTGGGGTAGATCGAATGTTTTGATCGCCCGTTATTGCATTTTATTGCAATTTTGCGGCGACCAAAAAACGTAATTCTGGCGTTTAGAATTTTTTTCTCGTTATGCCGTTTACCGATCGGATTAATTCTTTTTTTATATTGATAGATCGGGCGATTCTGAACGCGGCGATACCAAATATGTGTATGTGGGTTTTATTTTTTATTATTTTATTTTGAATGGGGCAAAAGGGGGGTGATTTAAACTTTTATATTTTTTTATTTTTTTTATATTTTTTAAAAAAATTTTTTTTTACTTTTTGCATGCTTCTATAGTCTCCATAGGAGACTAGAAGCAGCAACTATCCGATCGCCTCTGCTACATACAGGGGACGAGCAGGTCCCTTGCATGCAGCAGAAATGGTCCTGTGCTATGAGCGCCGACCACTAGGTGGCGCTCATAGCGACAAGATCATGACAACCACAGGCGTCTGCTGCAGACCCTGGGTTGTCATGCCCACCCATCGGCGACCCGCGATCACGTGACGGGGTCGGCGGTGGGCGGGGCTTATGACGCGCTACCCGGAAGCGCGCGTTAAATGCTGCTGTCAGAGATTGACAGCGGCATTTAACATGTTAACAGCCGCGGGTGGATCGCGATTCCACCCGCGGCTGTTGCGGGCACATGTCAGCTGTAAGAATCAGCTGACATGTGCTCCCTTCAGTGAGGGCTCAGCGCAGCAGCCCTCACTGAACGGGCAGTACGCAAATATGCGTACTAATACGTCCCCGGTAATTAAGGGGTTAATATTCTATCTTTCAATGTTAAAATTAACCTACCCTTAAAATTATAGACTTTGTCAGTGGGCAAGCTTACAAAAACAGAAAGGGATCAAATAATTATTTCCTTCACTGTATGTATATATATATATATATATATATATATATATATATATATATATATATACAGTACAGACCAAAAGTTTGGACACACCTTCTCATTTAAAGATTTTTCTGTATTTTCATGACTATGAAAATTGTACATTCACACTGAAGGCATCAAAACTATGAATTAACACATGTGGAATTATATACTTAACAAAAAAGTGTGAAACAACTGAAAATATGTCTTATATTCTAGGTTCTTCAAAGTAACCACCTTTTGCTTTGATGACTGCTTGGCACACTCTTGGCATTCTCTGAGCTTCAAGAGGTAGTCACCGGAAATGATCTTCCAACAATCTTGAAGGAGTTCCCAGAGATGCTTAGCACTTGTTGGCCCTTTTGCCTTCACTCTGCAGTCCAGCTCACCCCAAACCATCTCGATTGGGTTCAGGCCTGGTGACTGTGGAGGCCAGGTCATCTGGCGTAGCACCCCATCACTCTCCTTCTTGGTCAAATAGCCCTTACACAGCCTGGATGTGTGCTTGGGGTCATTGTCCTGTTGAAAAATAAATGATGGTCCAACTAAACGCAAACCGGATGGAATAGCATGCCGCTGCAAGATGCTGTGGTAGCCATGCTGGTTCAGTATGCCTTCAATTTTGAATAAATCCCCAACAGTGTCACCATCAAAGCACCCCCACACCATCACACCTCCTCCTCCATGCTTCACGGTGGGAACCAGGCATGTAGAGTCCATCCGTTCACCTTTTCTGCGTCGCACAAAGACACAGTGGTTGGAACCAAAGATCTCAAATTTGGACTCGTCAGACCAAAGCACAGATTTCCACAGGTCTAATGTCCATTCCTTGTGTTCTTTAGCCCAAACAAGTCTCTTCTGCTTGTTGCCTGTCCTTAGCAGTTGTTTCCTAGCAGCTATTTTACCATGAAGGCCTGCTGCACAAAGTCTCCTCTTAACAGTTGTTGTAGAGATGTGTCTGCTGCTAGAACTCTGTGTGGCATTGACCTGGTCTCTAATCTGAGCTGCTGTTAACCTGCGATTTCACGGTGGTGACTCGGATAAACTTATCCTCAGAAGTAGAGGTGACTCTTGGTCTTCCTTTCCTGGGGCGGTCCTCATGTGTGCCAGTTTCTTTGTAGCGCTTGATGATCTTTGCAACTGCACTTGGAGACACTTTCAACTTGGCGAGTTCTGAAGTGTCAGAAATGAGTCCGCATCTAAATCCCATTGAACACCTGTGGAGAGGTCTTAAAATTGCTGTTGGGAGAAGGCGCCTTCACATATGAGAGACCTGGAGCAAGTTGCAAAAGAAGAGTGGTCCAAACTTCCAGCTCAGAGGTGTTAGAAGCTTGTTGATGGTTATTGGAAGCGATTGATTGCAGTTGTTTATTTCAAAGGGTGTGCAGCCAAATATTAAGTCAAGGGTTCCAACAATTTTGTCCTGCACATTTATTATTATTTTTTTTAATCGTTACGCTTGTGGACCCACTGTGTCACGGACTGGGGAGGCCTAGAGGGGCGTAAATAAGCTCCCACCTGAGTTTTCACTATAGCCCCTGGTGGTGGAGTTAGAGTTGGGCCCAGATGGATGCCAGGTGCTATTCCAGGACAGATCTCGGTACTGCGACAGCTGGCCAATGCAGTATATTTATTGAATAAAGTGATAAATATCTGAATATACATTAGGTACCAATTCCGTATGAAAACCCACCCTGACCATATCCAAATGATCTAGCCTGTAGAGAATGCACTTTCCCATTGACAATTCATTCTTCTTAAAGTAGACCCGTTACCAGATTTCAAGCTCTTTGCTATACAGTTGGAAGTGCTGATCAGAAGCTTCCCGAATCGCTAATTCCTGCGCTCCTCCGATGCAACTAGAGGCAAAGCTGCTTCTGCTTGCAGTATTGATGTCACCAACCAGTTAGTCTGAGCTGTCAATCAACAGGAGTGCAGCAAACAGGTAGTCAAGAGGCTGGGGAGCGGTGCGCTCCTGACTATAGGAGCTTGGTACAAACCCTTTAAGACAGTGGTTCTCAACTCCAGTCTTCAAGACCCACCAACAGATCGGGTTTTCAGGATTATCTTAGTTTTGCACAGGTGATGAAATTATTACCTGTGCAATACTAAGGAAATCCTGAAAACATGATCTGTTGGTGGGTTTTGAGGACTGGAGTTGAGAACCACTGCTTTAAGACCATCGTCCTATCATCGAAAAAAACTCGTCCTATCAAGCTCATCCTGGAATATTTTCAGGTTCAATTTTTTTTTTTGCTAGAGAAACGCCAGATCTGGATGAGGAGCGTTTCATTATCTGTCTCTCTCAATATCTTCCATTGTAGAACAAGTTTCAGTTACCGCGTGTCCGGGAGATTCGCCATTGTAATTGTTGCTCCCTTATTTCCATTCTTTGTATTGTCTGCTAAGAAACGACTTGCATTATAATCACAAAGCTATTAGTGAGAAGCAGCCGCAAGTCACAAATGCCAGCTACTTCCAGCCTGGTTATAAATCACTGTGAGGTTCTGTGGGTATCTGCCGGGGGAGAACGCTGTATCACAAGCTCTAAAAAGCCAATTCTCTTCAGCTTGGTATAGATTTAGTTCAAAAAAGATTTCATTAATGCCAGACATTCTGTTTAACATCCAACCTTAAAGTGTTACAGAAATATGTGCTGTAATATAGGAGTACAATGCGATTTTCAATAAAGTAATTCCCGAGGGAGGCTTAATTCACTAGCGGTGCCCTACGGTGAAAGCAGAAGCCGTAGATCTAGATTTCCTGCACTGTACGCTTAGAAGATGTAATATTTTGGGGGATGAGCTGCATGTTGTATCTAGAGCTACATAGGATATTAGTCATCTACAATTTGCTAAGGGCGTATGTATCATAGAGGCAGTCATGCAACCACTATGGGGGCCTTGGATAGAAGATATCCAGCCCTGAATGCTTCCATTCCCTTTCCTGATGAGTCATGAGATCTTAAGCAAGACCCCTCCTCGGAGCAGCAAATTATTTGCAAGGGAGGTAAAGGTGAGATCAGACGGAGAGTATGGCCATTTGGCCAAAATTCCAGCCAACCAGTGTCCAAATAAAATGGTGCAGCCGTGGACTCTTCGGTTGGGCAAACTCATTGTCTAATCTCACCTTAAGGCGGGGATGTCAAACTCAAACACACAGAGGGCCAAAAACTTGGACAAAGTCGTGGGCAAACCAGTAGACAGTATAATGGGCCTCACATAGTGCTCCACACAGAATAATGGCTCCACATAGTCCTCCATACAGTATAATGGGCCCCACATAGTCCTCCATACAGAATAATGGCTCCACATAGTCCTCCATACAGAATAATGGGCCCCACATAGACCTCCATACAGTATAATGGGCCCCACATAGTCCTCCATACAGTATAATGGCTCCCACATAGTCCTTTACAGTATTATGGGCACCACATAATCCTCCATACAGTATAATGGCCCCACATGCAGTATAATGGGCCTCACATAGTCCTCCATACAGTATAATGGGCCCCACATAGTCCTCCATACAGAATAATGGCTCGATATAGGCTTCCACACAATATAATGGGCCCCACATAGTCCTCCTTACAGAATAATGGGCCCCAAAAAATCCTCCATACAGTATGATGGGCCCCACATATTCCTCCATACAGTATAATGGCTCCCACATAGTCCTTTATACAGTATTATCGGCACCACATAGTCCTCCATACAGTATAATGGCCCCACATAGTCCTCCATACAGAATAATGGGCCCCACATAGTCCTCCATACAGAATAAAGGGCCCCACATAGTCCTCCATACAGTATAATGGGCCCCAAAAAAATCCTCCATACGGTATAATGGCCCCAAATAGTCCTCCATACAGAATAATGGGCCCCACATAGTCCTACATACAGAACAATGGGCCCCACGTAGTCCTCCATACAGAATAAGGGGCTCCACATAGTCCTCCATATAGAATAATGGGCCCCACATAGTCCTCCATACAGTATAATGGGCAACACATAGTCCTCCATACAGAATAATGGGCCCCATATAGTCCTCCATACAGTATAATGGTCCCACATAGTCCTCCATACAGTATAATGGCCCCACATAGTCCTCCATACAGTATATTGGGCCCCACATAGCCCTCCATACAGTATAATGGGCACTACATAACCCTCCATACAGTATAATGGGCCCCACATAGTCCTCCACACAGAATAATGGGCACCACATAGTCCTCCTTACAGAATAATGGGTCCCACATAGTCCTCCACACAGAAAAATGGGCCCTACATAGTCCTCCATACAGAATGGGCCCCACAAAGTCCTCCTTACAAAATAATGGGCCCCAAAAAATCCTCCATACAGTATAATGGCTCCCACATAGTCCTTTATACGGTATCATGGGCACCACATAGTCCTCCATACAGCATAATGGCCCCACATAGTCCTCCATGCAGAATAATGGGCCCCACATAGTCCTCCATACAGAATAATGGGCCCCACATAGTCCTCCATACAGAATAATGGGCCCCACATAGTCCTCCATACAGAATAATGGGCCCCACATAGTCCTCCATACAGAATAATGGGCCTCACATAGTCCTCCATACAGTATAATGGGCCCCACATAGTCCTCCATACAGTATAATGGCTTCCACATAGTCCTCCATACAGTATAATGGCTCCCACATAGTCCTTTATACAGTATTATGGGCCCCACATAGTCCTCCATACAGTATAATGGGCCCCAAAAAATCCTCCATACAGTATAATGGGCCCCACATAGTCCTCCATACAGTATAATGGCCCCACATAGTGCTCCATACAGAATAATGGGCCCCACATAGTCCTCCACACAGAATAATGGGCCCCACATAGTCCTACATACAGAATAATGGGCCCCACATAGTCCTACATACAGTATAATGGGCACCACATAGTCCTCCATATAGTATAATGGTCCCACATAGTCCTCCATACAGTATAATGGGCACCACATAGTCCTCCATACAGAATAATGGGCCCCACATAGTCCTCCATACAGTATAATGGCCCCACATAGTCCTCCATACAGTATAATGGCCCCACATAGCCCTCCATACAGTATAATGGGCACCACATAGCCCTCCATACAGTATTAGGAGCCCCACACAGTCCTCCACACAGAATAATGGGTACCACATAGTCCTCCATACAGAATAATGGGCACCACAAAGTCCTTCTTACAGTATAATGGCTCCTCATAGTCCTCCACACAGAATAATGGGCCCCACATAGTCTTCCATACAGAATAATGTGACCCACATACTTCTCCATACAGAATGGGCCCCATATAGTCATCCACACAGAATAATGGGCCCCACATAGTCCTCCATACAAAATAATGGACCCCACATAGTCCTCCATACAGAATAATGGGCCCCACATAGTCCTCCACACAGAATAATGGGCCCCACATAGTCCTCCATACAGAATAATGGGCCCCACATACTTCTCCATACAGAATGGGCCCCATATAGTCCTTCACACAGTATAATGGGCCCCACATAGTCCTCCACACAGAATAATGGGCCCCACATAGTCCTCCATGCAGTATAATGGGCTCCAGATAGTCCTCTACACAGAATAATGGGCCCCACATAGTACTCCATACAGAATAATAGCCCAATATAGGGGTGGTGGTTCTGGTGTCGCGGGCCAAGTAAAACCACCCTGCGGGACATATTTGGCCCACAGCCCAGAGTCTGACATGTATGCCTTAAAGACATCGTACAAGGGGTAATCAAACACCAAGCCCTACCATCCTGAATGGCGAAAACCAATATTATAATGGAGGTCTTTGTTGGTCTTTGCTATGGCACTGTCCAAGGTACTGCAACAGAAACCAAAATTGGACTAAACAATAACTGGTACCACCCTTTAGGATGCAAAGATGACACGTAACTACTGTATGTTGTATTTTTTGCATGGCCTAAAGTTTTAGCTTTACCATGTCCCCATTAGGGCATATTGTTATGTGTGCGAATGGTCGGTAGCATCCCTGATACGTTGATTAAGGGTAAGACCACATGATGCCCTGGCCAAAACTCTTTCCATCCACAGTCGCCATGATACAAATCATTCTCCTTTTGGCCAATGCAGGTGGGATGAGTTTTGGCCACATGGTCAACTGCACAGTGTGATCCCACCCTAAGGCTAAGGTCATACCATCGTATTTTCTCTCATCCGAGAGAATCAGGCCGATTGTGCTAGAGTGTGATCCAATTTTCTTGGATGAGAAGATGGCAAAAAAAATGTCTTCATGCTCTCCATTGTGTCAGTCCATGAAAATTGGACTGCAGTCAGATGTCATCCGACTTTTTCCATGCACTCATTGACTAGCATGGCCAAGTACGACCCGAATATCGGATGCAAATTGAGCATGCAGAGAATGTCGGAGGAAAAAATCGGACATGTGTTCGGCTCCATAGATTAACATTGATCCAAGTGTGATCCGATGTTTTGTCAGATCGCACTCGAACCGAAAATACAGCCGTGTGTATGAGCCGTATGGCGGGGTTTCCACCAGTTATTGGTTTACTGTAGGGAAGTAAAGACTGGTGGTGTTATTTACTGTAAACGCTGCAAACAGAGATACACTGAAGAATGGTCTCCATGGCCATACATCAGAGCTTAATGGTCCATAATACAATGTTTTTTTTCCTTTTCCCATTATTCAATAGCTAATCTCTTTGACAGGCTTCATGACAAAATAGTACACCTTCTCATCACTAAAAATGATATTAGTGCATAGGCGGCCTGAATCCTCCTCCCGACACGCTCCTCTTCAGTGTGCTCGCTGTGGTATTGATTAGCTATTACCAGGTAATAACCATGAGGATTGCAATGTTCACCTTGAATTACAAAAAGCCACTCGGAGCATTATTACTTATGAACACAAAAACATATGTACGAGACAAGTCTACATCTCAACAGTAGAGGAGAATATGTAGGGACGTGATCAGAACACACTTACTACAATCTGTGGTGTCCTGTCCTGATTAACACTATCGGTATTGTATTCCTTATTTATCCTCAGATCACTTTTCTTTCCACTCCTGTTTTTAGACTAATAACAAGTTAGTAAGTACAACAGCCCATAGTCATTACCCTTCCCACAGGCTGGTGGTCAAGGGGCACTAGAGAAGCATATGGCATACGGCATACTTGTCAACTTTTACTGCTTTCTTTCTGGGTTTCTGGGTCTTTCTGGGTTTCTTCGGGTGTGGTCCCATAGCCATAATCCAATTTTTCACACCATAAAACCCCACACTTCCTCCATTTCCTGTTCTGCACTACTAATTGGCACTCTGGCTCTTTAGGCTCCAAAAGAGCTGCTTATTAAAATACACATAAATATAACTTTTGGGGTAAAATCACACAATCCCACTACGGTAGAAATACGGCCCATCTGTGGTTGGCCAATGGCTGTAGGATATTGAAATCTAAATTTGAGTTATTAGTTGCTTGAGCGGGTTCTGACTCCATCAGGAGCCGGATCGCATCATTTTACCTTGAGTCAGAGCCAGTTAATGGAAAGCCTATTGCACTAAGAAGGAAGTCGGCTCCGATCATTTATGTAAAGTGTAATGCACACGCCCGGGCTGAGCGGCGTGTGCGTGTATATGTAGTGATTCCACTGGACCGTTGTAGCATCGGCGTCTCTGCCCCTTGCTAGGCAGAGACGCCGTCCCTCTCACCTCCCCGCTTCTGGCGTGGCGTCCTCCAGCGCTTCTCTCCCCGCTACTTCCGGCATGCGCTCCTTCCCCGGCAGTGTGCTTAGGGTGCGCGCGCTCTCCCCCTCTCTTAAAGGGACCGCGCGCGCCGTCCTAAGGAGTCCCCGGCCAATTGCCGTTGGACCTCCCATATATAAGGCACCTCCTCCAAAATGGAGGTGCCCGAGCAATGTTGTTGCAAAGCCTTTCAACTCTGCTTCAGCCCTGAGGTCCGGTTACCAGATACCTGCCAGTTACCTGCCAGATTGCTGCTTGATACCTGCCTGATTCCTGTCTATCTGCTTGCATTCCTGCGGTCCGACAGTCTGCCTACCAGCACCTGCCAGTCTGTCTATGGACCAGTCTGCTCGCTCACCTGGGAGCGCCCACCTGCTACCTGCCGGCTAGCCTACCTGGAGGCTCTGCCGTCACTTGCTGTGACCACCTGCCAGCCAGCCGTGAGACTTTTACCCGCTCACCTGGGAGCGCTCACCTGCTACTCGCCTGCTAGCCTACCTGGAGGTTCAGCCGTCACTTGCTGTGACCACCTGCCTGTCCAGAGACTCTTGCCCGCTCACCTGGGAGCGCCCCACCTGCTACTCGCCTGCTAGTCTACCTGGAGGTTCAGCCGTCACTTGCTGTGACCACCTGCCTGTCCAGAGACTCTTGCCCGCTCACCTGGGAGCGCTCACCTGCTACCTGCCTGCTAGCCTATCTAGAGACTCTTTCAATGCTGTCACTTGCCGTGACCACCTGCCTGTCTAGAGACTTTTACCCTGCTGTCACTTGCCGTGACCATCCGCCTGTCAAGAGACTGTCCCCGTCACTTGCCGTGACCTCCTGCCCTTCTACCCAGAGACTGTCCCTGTCACTTGCCGTGACTACCTGCCCACCTTCCCTGGGAGCCATCCGCTTCCTTACAAGGACTGCCCCTTTGTATAGTTGCTCAGAGGTTCCACCTCCCAGACCCGTTACAGTTTGCTCGGGCCATGGAACCCGGTGGCACCCAAGCTCCCTTGCTCTCTGACCTATACCATGAAGTCTCACGTCAGAGATCCCAGCAGGAGTCCATCCTGAACCACCTGCGGAATGTCAACTCCCGCCTGGACACTCTGACTGCTCCACCAGCAACCACCGCTAGTGTCACGACTCGCAACCCGGCAGCGCCGCTGCCCACCAATACCATGGCATCCTGCCCCGGACCCCGGCTTTCTGCACCTCCTCGCTTCGGAGGCGACCCCGCTCAAGCTCGGGGCTTCATAAACCAGGGCACCCTGCACTTTGAACTCTTGGCTCACCAGTTTATCTCCGACTGGGCCAAAGTGGCATTTATCATGTCCCATCTCACTGGGGAGGCACTGGCATGGCTTAACCCCCTGTGGGAGAGAGGGGACCCCCTGGTGTCCGACCTGTTGTCTTTCCTCACTGCTTTCCGGAGAGTCTTCGATGAACCGGGACGAAAGACCTCATCTGCCTCCTCTTTGCAACGTCTCCGCCAAGGGAGTCTCACCGTGGGCCAATATGCCATACGGTTCCGCACCCTCGCCTCTGAGCTTGCCTGGGATAATGAGGCCCTGGTGTCCGTCTTCTGTGAGGGTCTTTCCGGTCGGATTAAAGATGAGCTCGCCGGTCGGGACATTCCTACCACCCTGGATGACCTGGTGTCGCTGGCTACCCGGATTGACATCCGGTTTCAAGAACGTACCAAAGAGACCACCCGTGAGAGAAGGTTTCCCCGCCTAGCTCCTACTTTCCAGAAACCTGTCTCCTCTTCTGTCACTCCTCGGGCGCACTCACCCGAGTCCATGCAGATCGACCAGACCA
The DNA here is from genome assembly GCF_046119375.1 of Phyllobates terribilis. NCBI lineage: Eukaryota > Metazoa > Chordata > Amphibia > Anura > Dendrobatidae > Phyllobates > Phyllobates terribilis. The sequence goes on from NW_027362768.1 coordinate 151,925,426, forward strand.
AGATGGTCAAATCTCGCCAAGAGTCACGCCGAACCGAGGGGAGCTGCTACTATTGTGGCAGTAAGGAGCACCTGATTCGTTCCTGCCCGGAGAGGCCGGGAAACTCCAGTGTCTAGGACCGCTCAGAGAGGTCGCCCTAGACAAAAATAAGTCCTCTCCAACCCTGACTTTGTCTGTATCTGGGGAGAGAACCGTCACTTTGAACTCGCCCACCTGGACTCTGGATCCGCTGGAAACCTCATCTCTCAGTCCCTGGTGCCACTCCACCCCGTGGGCATATTTATCCGTTGTCTGCGGCTGAAACCCGGGCCATGTCTGAGTACATAGAGGAGAATCTGGCCAGGGGATTCATTCGGAAGTCTACTTCCCCCGGCTGGAGCCGGATTCTTCTTTGTCAAAAAAAAAGATGGCTCGCTTCGCCCCTGCATTGACTATAGAGGACTCAATCAGATCAGGGTTAAAAATAAATACCCCTTCCGCTCATCTCTGAGTTATTTGATCGCCTTAAAGGCGCCAGGATCTTTTCCAAGCTGGATCTACGTGGAGCGTATAACCTGGTCCGTATCCGTCAGGGAGACAAGTGGAAAACGGCATTTAATACCCGGGACGGACACTATGAATACCGTGTGATGCCCTTCGGTCTCTGCAATGCTCCCGCCGTCTTCCATGAACTGGTCAACGACATCTTCCGTGACCTTCTTTACTCCTGCGTGGTGGTATACCTGGACGACATCTTGGTCTTCTCTCCGGATCTTCCCACACACCAGAGGGATGTTCATCAGGTCCTGCTTAGGCTCAGGCAGAACCACCTCTATGCTAAATACGAGAAGTGCCTTTTTGAGCAGACCTCTCTTCCTTTCCTGGGCTATGTTATCACCCAGACAGGCTTGCGAATGGATCCCGAGAAGCTCTCTGCTGTCCTAAAGTGGCCCCGTCTGGAGGGCTTGAAGGCGATACAGCGATTCCTGGGCTTCGCTAATTACTATCGTCTCTTCATTCCTCACTTCCCATCACGGACTGCGCCCATATCTGCGGTCACCCGTAAGGGAGCAAATCCCAAGGTATGGCCACCCGAAGCTGAGGAGGCCTTCCTTTCCCTGAAGCAAGTCTTCTCCTCTGCCCCTGTGCTGCACCGTCCGGACTGCAACAAACAGTTCTACCTTGAGGTTGATGCTTCCTCCTCTGGAGCCGGAGCGGTGCTCACCCAAAAGTCTTCATCCGGGAGAATGGTAACCTGCGGCTTTTTCTCTAAAATCTTCTCCTCCTCTGAGCGCAATTACTCCACAGGAGACCGAGAACTGTTAGCCGTTAAATTGGCGCTGGAGGAGTGGCATTACCTGCTTGAAGGGGCTCTATACCCGGTGATCATCTACACGGATCACAAGAACCTGGCATATCTCCAAAATGCCCAGAGACTTAATCCACGTCAGGCCCGGTGGTCTTCGTTTTTTGCCCGCTTCGATTTCATCCTTCATTTCCGCCCGGCGGACAAGAATGTCAAAGTTGATGCCTTGTCCCGATCCTTCCTGTCCTCCGACCAAGAGGAGGAGCCTATGCACATTATCGACCCCTCCAAGGTGATGAATGTGGCCCCCTTGGATTTGTCTCGTCTTCCACCCGGCAAGACGTTCGTGGCGCCTCCTGACCGTGAGAGGGTTCTTCGCTGTGGTCATTCTTCTAAACTAGCTGGCCATGCCGGCCAAAAAAAAGACCTTCCTACTCATTTCCCGGCATTACTGGTGGTCTACCCTGCGTAAGGATGTGGTAGACTTCGTCTCTGCCTGTTCATCTTGTGGCCGCAACAAAGTTCCCAGACACTTACCAGCTGGTCATCTCCTGCCGCTTCCCATACCTGTTGCTCCGTGGCAACACATCGCTATGGACTTCATTACCGATCTTCCTGTCTCTGCCGTGTGTACTGTCATTTGGGTGGTCGCGAACCGCTTTTCTAAAATGGCCCACTTCATTCCCCTGCCTGGTCTTCCGTCTGCACCTGAGCTGGCTAAGGACTTTATCCGCCATATCTTCCGTCTCCATGGCCTACCCCTCCACATCGTGTCGGATCGAGGGGTTCAGTTCACCTCACGCTTCTGGAGAGCCACATGTAAACTGCTGGACGTCACCCTGGACTTCTCCTCCGCTTACCACCCTCAGTCCAATGGTCAAGTGGAGCGGATCAATCAGATCCTTACCAGCTATCTCCGGCACTTTGTTAATGCCCACCATTCTGATTGGGTGGACCTCCTCCCTTGGGCCGAATTCTCTTACAATAACCACGAGAGCGAATCCTCTTCCAAATCCCCGTTCTTTATTGTCTATGGCCAGCACCCCCGGATTCCGTTTCCCGTCTACGCCTCTGTGGACAACCCTGCCGCGCAGTCTCTTGTCAGCGAGTTTTCTACCATTTGGGAGAGTACTAGGTCTGCACTTCTTCAGTCCTCCGAGCGGATGAAGAGATATGCTGATAAGAGACGTCTGGATCCGCCTCAATTCCATCAGAGAGACAAGGTTTGGCTCTCCTCCAAACATGTACGGCTCAAGATACCCTCCTACAAGTTAGGTCCTCGCTTCATCGGTCCTTTCGAAATCCTCAGGCAAATTAATCCAGTGGCCTACAAATTGAAACTCCCGGCCACCTTACGGATTCCCAACTCCTTCCACGTATCTCTCCTCAAACCCGTTGTCTTTAACTCTTTTTCCAACAATCCAGGTACTCCCCCTGCTCCGGTTTCCGCTGAAGACGTCTTTGAGGTAGAGAGTATTCTGGCCATTAAGAGGGTAAGAGGAAAGACCTTTTTTCTGGTAGATTGGAAGGGGTTTGGTCCTGAGGAGAGAACTTGGGAACCCAGGGAGAACATCAACGCCCCGCTTCTACTTGAAAAATTTCTTTCTGGCCTAAAAAAGAGGGGGCCTAAAGGGGGGGGGTACTGTATCATCGGCGTCTCTGCCCCTTGCTAGGCAGACATCCGCTTCCTTACAAGGACTGCCCCTTTGTATAGTTGCTCAGAGGTTCCACCTCCCAGAGACGTTACAACCGTGCCGGAGAGTGAATGCCTGGAGGGGCGTAACTAAGTATTCACCCAATCCGACCAGGGTAGCACGACGGCATACGACGCCAGTGCACCAAGGAGGAACCGAGTAGAGGGACCAGGTGCTACTCCAGGACATACCCCGGACACGGCTGTTGACCCACACCGGGGAATACAGGAACAGACAGACTAGGCTGGCACACAGACTGGTGGGTATAGGCAGGCACGACTGGTATGCAGGCAGGCGGGTATGCAGGCAGGGGGGTACAGGCAGGCACGGCTAGAGTGCAGACAGGGAAGCACTAGCAGGTTGGAACACAGGCGGGATAGAACCCAGTACACACTGGGACTCAGGAACAGAACCACAGATGTGGCGGACAAACACAGCAGAGTGAGGCCGTCCAGAGTGGTGAGCGAGAGCAGGGCAAGACAAGACCGCCTAGAGCGGTGAGCGAGAGTGGAGCAGAACGAGGCCGCCTGGAGCGGTGAGCAAGAGTAGAGCAGGACGAGGCCGCCTGGAGCGGTGAGCAACAGTAGAGCAGGACGAGGCCGCCTGGAGCGGTGAGCAAGAGTAGAGCAGGACGAGGCCGCCTGGAGCGGTGAGCAAGAGTAGAGCAGGACGAGGCCGCCTGGAGCGGTGAGCAAGAGTAGAGCAGGACGAGGCCGCCTGGAGTGGTGAGCAAGAGTAGAGCAGGACGAGGCCGCCGGAGCAGCGAGCAAAGGGTAAGAGCAGAGCGAGACTGCCGGAGCAGCGAGCAAAGGGTCAGAGCAGAGCGAGACTGCCGGAGCAGCGAGCAAAGGGTCAGAGCAGAGCGAGACTGCCGGAGTAGCGAGGGAAGAGTCAGAGCAGAGCTAGACTGCCAGAGCAGCGAGCAAAGGGTCAGAGCAGAGCGAGACTGCCGGAGCAGCGAGCAAAGGGTCAGAGCAGAGCGAGACTGCCGGAGCAGCGAGCAAAGGGTCAGAGCAGAGCGAGACTGCCGGAGCAGCGAGGGAAGAGTCAGAGCAGAGCTAGACTGCCAGAGCAGCGAGCAAAGGGTCAGAGCAGAGCGAGACTGCCGGAGCAGCGAGCAAAGGATCAGAGCAGAGCGAGACTGCCGGAGCAGAGAGTGAGGCAGGGCAGAGGGGACAGGGCTCTGTTCACACGGAACAGACAGGAAGGGAAAGGCAGAACCAGATACCCACAGGGTACTTGCAGTGAAGTAGCGAGTGGACCACAAACTCACAAACGGAAGTACAGTGACAACGAACAGGAGTTAGGTACGAGTTCAGACTCTGCAGAAAAAGGAAAGGTACGGACATAGAGAAAAACAGGAAACAGGCTAGAAGAGTATTCAGACAAGAACAGACACAGTAGCAAGATACAGGAGCGGGTCTAGGTATGCAGCCCCTAGAAGGCAGAAGGAACAGGCTAGGAGCGTGTTCAGACAGGACAGACGAGATACAGGAGCGGGTCTAGGTATGCAGCCCCTAGAAGGCGGAAGGAACAGGCTAGGAGCGAGTTCAGACAGGCCTGGAAATACAGCCTCCAGGAAAGGCAGGCAAGCAAACACAGAAAGGGACCTGGCACATTCAGAGTGAAAGAGCACACTGAATGAAACACAATGCTCAGGCATGGATTCCAGGGAGGGGCTAGGATAAATACCAGGTGACGGACAGCAATAGGCTGAGGACGCACAAGGGGTGTGCCTGCAGCAGCTACAAGAAGCAGGAAGTGATCGGGCGACGCCCTTAAGCAGCAGAAACAGAGGCAAGCAGACAGCATGGAGGGAAGCCAGGCTAGCAGACTGGACTGGAGATCAAGTGCGCGCTCTTGCACAGTGGGAGATAGACCACTATGCAAGGATGCCGCCAGGTATGTTACAGTACCCCCCCCCCTTACGCCTCCTCTTCTTCAGGCCTGCCAGAATGTTCCGCAGGGAATTCGAGGGCCAATCCTTCACTTCAAGGAGATCACTTCCACTGTCCACAGGAAAAACTGGTCTCATCTGAGTAGCTAGGATGCTACCTCCTATCCAGCCATCCTCAGCAACAGACGAAACGGGTGGAGTACCAGGAACAGCACACAAGGAAGTCTCTCTCCACTTATTATCAGGTAGCACGCCAGAGGGTTCAGGAGACAACTGGAAGTCCTCCGCCGGGTTGGAGGGGTGCAGAGACTCGGGGGTAACCTCTGCTTCGGGGTACATCTTGTCAAGCTCACAGGATGAAATGGGCGAGGTATCAGGTACAAGGTGTAGAAAAGTCACTGTCTCTTTGTTATCTGGTGGTACCCCGGAGGATTCAGGAAACAACTGGGGGTCCTCCGCCAGGTCAGAAGAGACAGAGACTCGGGGTTAACCTCTGCTTCGGAGTACACTAGGTCGGACTCGCTGGAAGAAGCGGGCGAGGTATCAGGTACCGAGTATAGGAGAGTCCCTGTCCATTCGCTATCAGGTAGCACCCCGAAGGGTTCAGGAGACAACTGGAGGTCCTCCGCCTGGTCGGAGGGGTGTAGAGACTCGGGGATAACCTCTGCTTTGGAGTACACTAGGTCGGACTCACTGGAAGAATCGGCCGAGGTATCAGGTACCGAGTATAGGAGAGTCTCTGTCCATTCGCTATCAGGTAGCACCCCGAAGGGTTCAGGAGACAACTGGAGGTCCTCCGCCTGGTCTGAGGGGTGTAGAGACTCGGGGATAACCTCTGCTTCGGAGTACACTAGGTCGGACTCACTGGACGAAGCGGGCGAGGTATCAGGTACAGAGTATAGGGAAGACTCTGTCCATTCGCCACCAGGTAGCACCCCGAAGGGTTCTGGAGACAACTGGAGGTCCTCCGCCTGGTCGGAGGGGTGTAGATACTCGGGGTTAACTACCGCTTTGAGGTACCCATTGTCAGGCTCACAGGACGGAGCGGACGAAGTATCGGGTACCGGGTGTAGGGAAGTCTCTCTCCATTTGTCATCAGGTTGTATCCCGGAGGATTCAGGAGGCAACAGGGGGTCCTCCGCCAGGTAGTAGAGATGCACAGACTCGGAGGTAATCAATGCTTCAGAGTACGCTTGGACAAGCTCACCGGTTAAAGTGGGTGAAGCATCAGATACCGGGTGCAGGAAGTCCTCCTGTGTGGATTCTAGGTGGGCAGAAGTCTCTTCGGGCAGGAGAACTGGTGCGCTACCCACGCACATTACCCATCGGGGCAGCTTCGGGATACAGGGAAATGAAGCTTCAGCAGGAACCTCAAGGTTGGGATCAGGAGGTCTTTGGGAAGACAGACCCCGGCGTGACGGCTTGCCTCTACGCCTAGCACGTCTGGACTGCCTCTTGAGGTTGGGAGAAGTATTCCGGAGAGCGTAGTCATCCTGTGTGGATACTGGGTGGGCAGTAGTCTCTTTGGGCAGGAGGACTAGTGCGCTACCCATACACATTACCCATCGGGGCTGCTCCGGGATATTGAGAAGTGAATCTTCAGCAGGAGCCTCCGGGTTAGGGTCATCGAAGACCATTAGAAAGGCCACCAGGAAGGCCTGTAGGTCCAGGACGATAGGATCCTGTGCTTCCCATAGGGGGGTGATCCATTTCAAGGCATCACCCGCCAGGTAGGTCATAATAAAACCCACTTTAATCCGGTCGGTAGGAAAATCAGGAGCATAGAACCAGAAGTGCAGCAGGCATTGCCATACAAACGCACGGCTTTGTTTTGGATCCCCATAGTACCGTGGCGGATCCGCGGGAACGGGTGCAGAAAGCTCCATCTGGACAGATGCGTAACTCAGCTTGTAGCACAAAAAAAAAAATTTCTTCTAGATGCACGTATTCGCTGGAAAACGTCTCAGAGAGCGAAGGCCGTGGGGCTCAACGGGAACCATAGCCTGAGCATGCTGTAATGCACACGCCCGGGCTGAGCGGCGTGTGCGTGTATATGTAGTGATTCCACTGGACCGTGCCGGAGAGTGAATGCCTGGAGGGGCGTAACTAAGCATTCACCCGATCCGACCAGGGTCGCACGACGGCATACGACGCCAGTGCACCAAGGAGGAACCGAGTAGAGGGACCAGGTGCTACTCCAGGACAGACCCTGGACACGGCTGTTGACCCACACCGGGGAACACAGGAACAGACAGACTAGGCTGGCACACAGACTGGTGGGTATAGGCAGGTACGACTGGTATGCAGGCAGGCGGGTATGCAGGCAGGGGGGTACAGGCAAGCACGGCTAGAGTGCAGACAGGGAGGCACTAGCAGGTTGGAACACAGGCGGGATAGGACCCAGTACACACTGGGACTCAGGAACAGAACCACAGATGTGGCGGACAAACACAGCAGAGTGAGGCCGCCCAGAGTGGTGAGCAAGAGCAGGGCAAGACGAGACCGCCTAGAGCGGTGAGCGATAGTAAAGCAGGATGAGGCCGCCTGGAGCGGTGAGCAAGAGTAGAGCAGGACGAGGCCGCCTGGAGCGGTGAGCAAGAGTAGAGCAGGACGAGGCCGCCTGGAGCGGTGAGCAAGAGTAGAGCAGGACGAGGCCGCCTGGAGCGGTGAGCAAGAGTAGAGCAGGACGAGGCCGCCTGGAGCGGTGAGCAAGAGTATAGCAGGACGAGGCCGCCGGAGCAGCGAGCAAAGGGTCAGAGCAGAGCGAGACTGCCGGAGCAGCGAGTAAAGGGTCAGAGCAGAGCGAGACTGCCGGAGCAGCGAGCAAAGGGTCAGAGCAGAGCGAGACTGCCAGAGCAGCGAGCAAAGGATCAGAGCAGAGCGAGACTGCCGGAGCAGCGAGCAAAGGGTCAGAGCAGAGCGAGACTGCCGGAGCAGAGAGCGAGGCAGGGCAGAGGGGACAGGGCTCTGTTCACACGGAACAGACAGGAAGGGAAAGGCAGAACCAGATACCCACAGGGTACTTGCAGTGAAGTAGCGAGTGGACCACAAACTCACAAACGGAAGTACAGTGACAACGAACAGGAGTTAGGTACGAGTTCAGACTCTGCAGAAAAAGGAAATGTACAGACATAGAGAAAAACAGGAAACAGGCTAGAAGAGTATTCAGACAAGAACAGACACAGTAGCAAGATACAGGAGCGGGTCTAGGTATGCAGCCCCTAGAAGGCGGAAGGAACAGGCTAGGAGCGTGCTCAGACAGGACAGACGAGATACAGGAGCGGGTCTAGGTATGCAGCCCCTAGAAGGCGGAAGGAACAGGCTAGGAGCGAGTTCAGACAGGCCTGGAAATACAGCCTCCAGGAAAGGCAGGCAAACAAACACAGAAAGTGACCTGGCACATTCAGAGTGAAAGAGCACACTGAATGAAACACAATGCTCAGGCATGGATTCCACGGAGGGGCTAGGTTAAATACCAGGTGACGGACAGCAATAGGCTGAGGACGCACAAGGGGTGTGCCTGCAGCAGCTACAAGAAGCAGGAAGTGATCGGGCGCCGCCCTTAAGCAGCAGAAACAGAGGCAAGCAGACAGCATGGAGGGAAGCCAGGCTAGCAGACTGGACTGGAGATCAAGTGCGCGCTCTTTGACAGTGGGAGATGGACCACTATGCAAGGACGCCGCCAGGTATGTTACATAAAGGCTCAAAGTTCCGACTCTTTTGTAACCAACACATCTTTTTTTGCCAACCCCTAAATGTGTGTGTGTTTGGATGCCAAGGATATGTCCGATGAGGGTCAAGAAACATTCTTAATGCAATGATTTCTAGAAGGCTTTTGCAGCTCAAGGGACATTTGCCAACTCTTTGAGTCCAATTTTTCCTGGATGTTCTGTAAGAATTGTCAATTATGGCATATGGTTTACAACAGGGTTGAACACAGACAGAAGTGGGCCCCTGTGCAGGAACAGTATATGGGCCCTTTTCAGTCCAATAGCTCATCATAATGCACAATTTGCCCTACTTTGGAGGTGGAAGTGGGCCCCATTAACTCTTGGGCTCAGTTGCACCAATGGTATGTCCGCTCCTGGTTTACAATATCGGCAACTGTGACAATACAGAGTAAAATCTTAATTATGCCAGACATACTTTCTGATTACAAGAGCAGCATACCTTCATTTTTCTATGTTGACTCTTTAATCTGTGTTCTTCTTTAGTTGATTAACATAGACTATTATTTGTTTTACCCTGAATATTGTCTGCTCTTTGATTCTGAAACAATGATGTGTATTTACAACAGCCCCTGTGATACCAACTATGTAAATAGATTAGCTCAAACAATAATAGCTGAGCCCTGCACCATTACCTCTTACCTGTGCCTGATGACCTCACACAGATGTAAATATAAACAGGGATATCTGTAGTGCTGGAGACAGAATGAGACTTGGGACAGAGAATCAAGGAACATCAAAAATACCTTAGAAGGAGTATGAGAGACATCCTTCAGAAAAGTAGATGGATTGCATGGCATCCAAAGAGACACAGATTTGTATTCTACATGATTCTAGTCTAAGGATACTGGCCTTGACTTTGAAGATTCGGATCTGCTCCATTAACCATAAAAGAGACCATGGATACTTTTGGGGAGACCAGGAGAGGACGAAGAAGTCACCTGGACCCATGGATATGTTGTTTTGGGGTTGCTAGGAGGGACCCACCAGTCGCCTAGAACCCAAGGAGACATTTGGTGTTTCCAGGAGGGACCCACTGGTCGCCTGGCCCCATGGAAACTCTCGGAGAGGCCAGGGTGGGACTCTCAGGTCTCTTGGCCTTGTACCTTGATGGACTGCTAGCTTCCTAAGCTTGCCGCTACCTCCTCTCTGTGGGGGCACGCCAGAAGCGGGGGGCCACTGGTTGAGGCAGTGGGCCCTGGAAGTCTCCAAAGTCGCAGTTCTATCCCAGGCGGGAGGAGAAGGAAGGGTGAGACTGTGTAATGTTGTACCACTTGAGTATTTGCTGGGAATGTTCTGTGTGTTTATTGTTCGCTTTGTGGTTCAATAAAGTATTGCCACACTGTTTTACCCTCTCCCTGTGTTGTTTGAGTAGCGTTATGCCCATGGAAGACCCCATGTCTTCACATTTTGGTGGCAGAGATGGGATACTACTCAGCCCAGCAGATCTGGGGGAGCTGCAGGGGACTGGTGTTAGCATACACCATCCAAGGGGCTCCACAACCAGGGAGGCACGTAGACAGACCCAGCAGACCATAGGTGAGGCATACACAGCGGATTTCGGATGCTACCATGTCCAACCCCACCAGCCCGGCCTTGGGAGGAGGACTGGAGAGGATATACAGCAACAAGAAACGGTAACTACAGGAGCTGTGCCAGCTTCAACGGATTGAATACAAGGCCACCGACACTCATCGGATTTAATTCAGGAACCACAGGATGCAGAGGAGTGCATGTGTGGACACAATGGATACCAGTCTGTTTTCGTGAATTATGTTTGGAGTTTATTAGCAAGGAAGAAGAGGAATATTCTTTGAGCAAACTGGATGATGCAGAGTTTTGTTCTAATGAAGGTGAGACCTCTTAAATTCGTGTCTGTACTTAAAGACATGCTGATGGGCTGTCTACAGTAGGTGGAGAAGGGTGATTGGGATCCTCTCATGTCTGGCTAATTAAGATTGGCAGAGCAATGTGACAATACAGAGTAAAATCTTAATTATACCAGACATACTTTCTGATGGCAAGAGCAGCATACCTTTATTTTTTTATGTTGACTCTTTAATCTGTGTTCTTCTTTAGTTGATTAACACATACTACTATTTGTATAACCCTGAATGTTATCTGCTCTTTGATTCTGAAACATCTGTGATCCCAACTATGTAAATAGATTAGCTCAAAAAATAATAGCTGAGCCCTGCACCTTTACCTCTTACCTGTGCCTGATGACCTCACACAGATGTAAATATAAACAGGGATTTCTGTAGTGCTGGAGACCGAATGAGACTTGGGACAGAGAATCAAGGAGCATCAGAAAAACCTTAGAAGGAGTATGAGAGACATCCTTCAGGAAAGTAGATGGATTGCGTTGCATCCAAAGAGACACAGATTTGTATTCTACATGATTCTAGTCTAAGGGTACCGGCCCTGACTGGAAAGATTCAGATCACCTCCATTAACCATCAGAGATACATGTATACATTTTGGGGAGTCAAGGAGAGGACAAAGAAGTTTCCTGGCCCCATGGATATGTTGTTTTGGGGTTGCTAGGAGGGACCCACCGGTCGCATAGAACCCATGGAGACATTTGGAGTTGCCAGGATGGACCCACCGGTCGCTCGGCCCCATGGAAACTGTCGGAGAGGCCAGGATGGGACCCTTGGGTCTCCTGGCCTTGTACCTCGATGGACTGCTAGCTTCCTAAGCTTGCCACTACCTCCTCTTTGTGGGGGCCCGCCAGAAGCGGGGAGCCACTGGTTGAGGTAGTCGGCCTTGGAAGTCTCCAAAGTCACAGCTGTTCTATCCCAGGCAGGCGGAGAAGGAAGGGTGAGACTGAGTAATGTTGTACCATCTTGGGTATTTGCTGGGACTGTTCTGTTTGTTTATTGTCCTTGTGGTTAAATAAAGTATTGCCACACTGTTTTACCCTCACCCTGTGTTGTCTGAGTAGCGTTACACCCATGGAAGACCCCGGGTCTTCACAACAACTATATGATTGAGATGGATCTAGCAAAGGAAAAACAGGAGTGGTTTGGAAATGGAGCTCAGGTGCTAGGTGCCAGCGGAGAGGGTTGATCTACAAGTCACACTGCCCTAGTTAATGTATTTAGACAGCAAACTGAATCTCTACCCCAAATAAAACAAAGCCTAGTTACGCCACTGGATGGCCACCTGACCATCTCTTCTGCGCTTTGCCGGTAAAGCTGGTGCACATTCTTGGCATGGGGCATCAAGCCTTGGCATTGACTCCATTTTGAACTTAAGAAAACATGACCATTATTCAGCCATATAGCGACAAATAGAAAATAAAGCTTGGTAATAAGAAACCAAGCAGTAACCCAAAGGCAAAATTTGAAGCTGCAAAATCTCAGAGGAGCCCTTACTTACAATAAGACATTAATAATACTGCCGTCTTCTTACTTGGCAAGGGGCCTTTGGCACCAAAACTTGGGTTAACTGCATCCCATATAAGTACTTCCCTGCAGTTACCTATAGGTACGGTAGGGGTACCCCATATTCCTATATCTGGAGAATGATGTCACCACTGCTATAGGACATGAGAAATGTTTTCAGCTCGGTTACTCAGTTACTGACTCATTTTCATAGCAGTAAATTTACATTTTAATGATTCATTCTCTGCGTGGTTTTAAATCTTTGTAAATTGGGTTACAGCAAAACAAATGTTCCCTGAGCCTGGTCATACTCTGCATGAGAGCAATAATGTGCGGACCAAGAGCAGAAGCAATCCTGCCACCACGCATTAAAGAGGGGCTTTATCACCATACATTAAAGTGGGCCTTTATCAGTCCGCTGGGAACCCGGGCTACGGAGGACTATAAACAGTATTTTAATCCGCTTGAAAGCAAATAAAACTGCACTTCAAATGATAGATATATGAAAGATGCTATTGATTTACAGTATAGCTGTCAGCTCCCTGGGTTCTGCCGGCTAGGACTGTGTTATTTTAATATCATCCGGCTTTGGGAAAACTTTCCAGCTGCCAAAAAAAAAAACATTTGCTATTGTGACTTCCACGCTGGGTTCTGCCAGTGGACGTATTGTAAGAGTGGAGATTCGTAGTATTGTCTAATGTCATAAATAGCAATTTATAAAACCCAATTTACACGCAACAGGAAAAAAAATCACTGTGAATTCTAAAATCTAAGGCAAATTGTGGACTTCCATGTGTTTGGTTCCAATTGTTGCCACTTAAAAAACGTGAACTCTACAGCCAATTACTCAGCATCCAATGGTCTTAACAGATATTTTGATAGTGGTTTCCACCTTTACATACTCTCTCAGAAGGGGGTGTAATGAGCCAGTGAAGGGTTCAGAATGTGAACATCATCAGGAGGAGGGTCCATCGTAATTTTACTTTGGGTCTATTTTTATATGAGTCTAGGTCTGATGGTGGCATATAGGCTATACTTTCCAATTCTGCTACCAGTGCTGACCATGGAAAGTAGATAGAGTTGAGTAAAAAGATTCTGACATTCAGTCCAGTACTCCAAGACCACCAGGGTAGACTTCACTCTATGGCCAGCATCCTTGACCCAGCATCTCGGGCACCGCACCCAATGTCATAACTTGCGTTGCAAGGTCATGACATCTTGGGCCTAGTAAGCACAAGCGACATTGAGGATGCCGGACCGCAAATTCTATATCTGGTCCGCCTGCCACAGAGGACAGGACCAGACATTGACCAGGACAGCACAAATCTTTGTGCTCAATTCTAAAGGATTGAAGATAGGAAGTTGAATGATGGTATATGGAGCTATAAAACTCCATATATTCTCCATATAAGGGAGATATTCTCTCCTAAAAGCATTGGTTTTAGAGGACAATAGCTCCGTACTCAATGGGGCCGCAATTATTTCAGTTGGATTTATATAGAATCTGACAGGAGAAGACATGTGTGTATGAAATCAAAAGGATACAAAAGGCATAGTAATACCCTATTCAAATTTGTGGGGGCCCCCATTTTGTACAAAACCATTGTTCATGGCTACACAAAACATTTTGTAACGTGGACAGCAGATCTAATTTAATAGAAGAAAATTGAGTAAGTCAAACTACATGATTTCTTCATCAAGGTTTTGCTTTAAAGGGGTTATCCACTATTAGGACAACCCCTTCTTGGTCTAAATGTTTGGCCCCGATAAAATAAAAAAGCCTATACTCAACTCCCGTATTTGGCTAGGTTCACCAAGTGTCTCATACGTCAGCATCACAGGCCTCCTCACTTCTCGAGTCGACATCCTCCTGGTAAGTTGTTCCTCAGATACCACGGGTTCCTCGGTTGCAGGAGTTTCTTCTGCCACACTCAATTCTCGTATTTCCTTAGATGATCTTGGAACTGCCTCTGTAAGTTCCCGTACTTCTCTTGAATCGTACGTTTCCACCTGGTCTGGTAATTCTGCTACTCCTAAGTGTCGATCTGTCTCTTCAGTGACCGGTGTTCGATCATCAGATCTGAATTGGACTTCATCTGTACTCTTTAATACAAACTCTGGAGCCTCGGGACTTAGTTCACTCTCCTGAGGATGGTACATCCCTCTCCTTGCCGGTCCGAGAAATACAACGGTGTGTTCTTCTTCATCTGAACTTTCAAGGTAACTATCCACCTCCGGAGCTTCAGACTGTGGTGGTCCCTTAGTCGATCTCGGACAATGTCGGTCTACTTCTGGGAAGTCTTGTTGTGGTGGGAGATAATCACAGGGTAGTAATAAATTCTGATGGACTATTCTGGTTTTCTTGTGTCCAGTTTCCAATCAGATTTCATACACTGGGCAGTCATCGGCTTTCCTCCTTACGCCCACATACACCTTGTCTTCTCAGTACGAACGAAGTTTTCCTGGACCGCCTTTCTCACATACGTTCTTGACTAGCACCGGGCTTCCCGGTGCGAATTCTGCTCCATAACATTTTCGATCATAGTACTCCTTGCTCTTGCTCTGTCCTGGCGTAACCACTTTGGATGCTATGTTGTATGCCTCTGCCATTTCGTTCCTTCCATTTCTGAACGTACTCCGGATATAATTTGTAAGTCTCTGACACCGGAGTATCGAACATGATGTCGATTGGCAGTCTTGGCGATCGTCCATACAATAGAAAGAAGGGTGAGTAACCCGTTGCATCGCTCTTTGTACAGTTATAGGCATGTACCACTTTTGACAGAAAACTCTTCCAGTCTTTCTTCTCGTCAATTGTTAAAGTGCGCAACATCGACAATAATGTCCGGTTAAAACGTTCCACTTGTCCATTACCCTCAGGGTGATAGGGCGTTGTGTGGGATCTCTGAATCCTACAGTAGTTTCCTAGCTTGGCAAAGAGCTGGTTTTCAAATTCTCTTCCTTGGTTGTGGTGTAACCTCGTAGGGAACCCAAACCTCAAAGCAAAATCATTGAAGATCTTCTCTGCCGCTGTTCGACTCGATTTATTGGTGGTGGCATATGCTTGAGCAAATCGAGTAAATGGTCCATCACCACCAAGATGTATTCATAACCACCCTTGCATGTCTAGAGATGTAGAAAGTCTCTTGAGACCATCTTAAACGGATACGTAGCTTGGATGTTGCCCATAGGTGCTCGGGTTGATGTGTTGGGACGCTTTTCTTTCAGACACCCACACTCCCTGGTCACGTACCTCTCAATATCTCTCTGCATGTACGGCCAGAAGAAACGTTCACGGATCAAGTTTGTTGTCCTTTCCACTCCCAGGTGTCCCATGCTTTCATGGAGTTCTTTGAAGACCAACCTACGGAATACTCTGGGTAGTACCAACTGCCGGTTTTGACCTCCTTTAGTTACAGGAAACCCTCTTCACTGAGGTAGAGCTTCGTTCATTCTTTAACTAAAACAGATACTGCTGGTGACTCATTATCTCTCTCCCGTTTACTTGGAAACAGAATAGACAGGGGGAGATCTTGTTCTCTTGCTTTTATGGTGGTTTCTACCGTGAACGGACACCACAATGGTGTGTCTTCCTCTTGATAAGCTTGTAATGCTTGGGTAGTGCTCTCAATTGCTTCCAGACAGACTTCCTCCGAGCATTCTTGCATGAACTCCTCAGGCTCTAGTGGCATTCTCGAAAATCCGTCAGCATCCGCATTGCATTTTCCTAGCCTGCACTTGATGCTGAAATTGAAGTCAGCTAGTTCAGCGACCCATCTCTGACCCGTTGCATTTAGTTTGGCTGTAGTGAGGACATAATCACAGGGTTGTACTCAGTGTATACCTCAAACTCTTTGCTGTAGTAGAGATAATCTCTAAATCGTTCACAGATAGCTCATTTCAACGACAGGGACCCAATTTTCCGGAATGTAGATGGTAATTCTTCTCGGCGTCTGTCAATGTTCTAGAACTATAACCAATGAATTTTCCATCTTGATGCTGGTACAGGGCAGCTCTCAGTCCAACTTGAAAAGCGTCACAATGAAGAACAAACGGTAAGCTGAAATCAGGATATCCCAAGATGGGTGGTTTTACCAGGTAGTCTGCTAGTTCTTCCAATACCTCCTGGAGGTCAGCTGTCCAGAGAATGGGCTGTTGGGACAAAACGGCATTGTTTCTTTTAAGCCCGGTCCTACTCACATTCTTTGTTTTCTCCGTGGGTGTTGCTGACTCTGTCGTCTCCCCCAAGAGGAGGTATAGTGGGGCGGCAATCCTGGAGAAGTTCCGAACGTAAGTATGATAGTAGGAGAGGAATCCTCCTAATATCTGCCTCAACTCCCCGACAGTAAAGGGCCGCTTGTTTTTTAACGCCAGTACCGGAGCAATTTCTGTTGAGTCCATGGTATATGCTTCTCCGGACACAATTTTTCCTAGAAATCGGACTTGACTTTGGAACAGTTCACACTTCTTTGGGGTCAACTTAACTCCATGTTGTTGATACTGTTGTAATACAGTCCTCACGTGTTCAACGTGCTCCCGGAAGGTTTTACTGTGTACCACATTGTCATCCAATTACGGCTGACAGATATCATGCCTCAAGCCTTCTAAACATGTCTCCATGCTCCTCTGGAATTCTGCTGGAGCTGAACTGAGCCCAAATGGTATGCGGATCCACTCTTATAACCCCCACGGTGTGATGAATGCTGTCAAAGGTCTACTGGACTCTTCAACAAACCCTTGATGGTATGCTTTACCCTGATCGAGGACAGAGAACCAGGTATTTCCTGATAGGCTCTCGTACTTCCTGATAGGCTATCCAGCATATCTTGAATCTTTGGTATTGGATGCCGATCAGGTACTGACTTTTGGTTTAGTTCCCGGTAATCACAGCAGAGTCTCAACATACCGTCCTTCTTCCTAACATAAACGACAGGAAAAAAATAAGACCACTTCGACTTTTGGACCCACCCTCTGTTGATTAGGTCTTGTGAATACTCTTTCACTTTACGGTGTAATGGTTTCGGCACAGATATGTAACTTCTGGTTACTGGGGTCATGTCTTTCCAATTGATTTTCAACTGCAACGACGGGATAAGCCTATATCAGAGTCATCTTTGGAGAATGCATGACACTCTTCTCTCAGCATCTGTTTTGCTACTGCTCGATCTTCAGCACACAAGTGTTCCAGGGGTACTGGGGGATCCCAGGACCCCGAGGTGGGTCATGCAGTTTCCTCCCCTGGGCAACTCCTGTTCCTTGGTGGGGAGACTGAATTCACGGTAGACCCCTGGGTGGGTCTCACACTGGATGGATATACCGTTTTAACCATTTCGATGTGACCTAACACAGTCTTTGGATCCACTCTAATTTTGTGTTTCATAGCATTCATCACCGGTACTGTCACTCAAGCAAACCCACCAGTAAGAATCGTAAGCACAGTCTCACCTTGAACTAGGCCTTCCGGAAGTTTTGAGGAGTCTTTTGGCATGAACAGTCTTTTCTGGACTTTTCTTCTCGGTTCTACCCAGACTCCACACCTCACCCCCACCATTTGGTTTGCAGGGATGATGGTTGGGCGCCAGCCTACCTTGACTTCTTTTAGGTCCATTGTATTCTGTGCTTTCTTTACTCTATAAATCACATTTTCCGCTATGTTGTTCGGTATGGCAAGCAATGTGGCAATTGCATCCACCACCAGCATCCCTGACTTGTGCTTCGTGATGACCTCACTGATTACATTATAACTCAGGATAGGATCCTCTGCCACATTCTGATTACTGGTCACGAGAAAAGGTACCAAAAGCTCAATGGTGTTGCTGTTCTTCATGGCCCTCAGTTGGAAAGTCACTTCCACCCAGCCTATGAAAGGGATTTTGGTCTGGTTGACAGCTTTGCCGTGGAGTTCCACAGGTCCTAAGAGGTCTTTTAGTGACCGAAGGCAGGTATGTGGCAGGTAGCGCCTTCTCCATTCTTTATTTAAAAGGCTCGCTTGGGCACCTGCGTCCCACAGTGCTTTTACAAAGAGTCCATCTAGCTGGCACTGTATAAAGCATCTTTCAACGATTAGGCTGATGAGGCTATCTTTACTGACCGAGGAATCCTCCTCCCAGGAGTACATCATTTGACCTCCGCACTGGGCATTAAGTAACTGATGTCCCTGTCTCTCTTGCAGCTGTTGTAGACGGGAACACACTTGGGGATAGTACTGCCGCAGCCGTTTTACCTCATGCGCGGTTCTGGGGTTTGGTGAGATTTGAATTTGCTTCTGGGGCCTCCTCCGTGTCGCGGTTACCAGTCGCCCTGCACTGACAACCTCCCGTCTTTTAACCCCAAACGACCTCATCTCTGGATGCAAACAACAGTCTATCCTTCAGTTAAATTGCTCTAAACAAGAAACTTTGGGGTGATTCATTATTTTTCTGTGAGAGGTTAATGAGTCGGTGGAACAATTCTGAAGTACTCTCTTATTTATAGTGCCCTTTTAAAATCATCTTCAGCTGTTGCAAGGTCAGTTGACTCTTCATTTCTAGCATACTACGGAGGTTCAATCCTGGGCTAATTGCTTTCACCAGCCCCTCAACCATCTCATCTGGCTGGTAGCCTTTCTGTAAGCCTGCATAGATCTGGTGCAACAAGTTCATATAAGACAGTTTCTGTTCACACTCTCCAATCTGTCCCAGAATCTTGAATTATTTCCTTATGGTGATTTGTGGTGTTAGAGAAGACAGCCTTCCTGATTTATCTAACCCAAGCAGGTTAAAGGTTCTATCTGAGTCTGTCACCCTTTCAGAGGTTTTGGTCGATTCCTGCAGGGCTGTTGTTAGGGCTTTGAGTTGTTTTTTCAATTCCTGTAGTTCAGTCTGCGGAAGGAGATTCCCACTTTTGGTAATTGGTGCCGTCCCTCCATCCTCCAACTTCAACCTGCTTAGAAACTGTGTTAGCTCCTGGAAGAACGTCCCCATGATGTCTTCAGCTTCTTTCCCCCCAGTTCATCCATTTTTGCATTAATGGCAACTAACAGTTGCCTGAGGTTGTGTGCTTTAGAAATCTGTTCTTCTGACATCTTTATATGTTCTGCTACTGTTCTCAATTCTTCACAGGTCAACTGAAGAAACAGCTCACTAATTCTGTCCATTTGTATTTCCACATCCATTGCTGCTAGTGAGTTTTCTTCAGTGCTGGTCCCCTTAAACTGGTGTAGCAGAGTTGAGTTGAGGTGCTGTGCTGCTGTGTTTTTCCAGACACTTTTCCTCTTCTCTCTCTACACGCTAATTTCCGCTCAACACTCCCTGTAAGGGAGACCAATGTTACACGCACGCCACTAGGTTCAGATAGGGCGAGACAGGTTTCATGAATTCGTTGGAATCCTGGGGGAACCGTTACTCAGGGTGACCATAGGCTGCAGCTTCTCTCAGGCACACGATAGATTCAGTTGCTGATCAGACACATCTGACAAGTCTTTTTCAACAGTTTAACAGTGGAATTTAATCTGAAGCACGGCCAGTGCAATTCAGGGATATTAAAGCAACAATCTTCATTACAGTACAGTCTCATAAAGCAGGCACAGTAGCGTCAGTCTCTTCAGTAGCATAATTCAGCACAGATTAGATCTCTTAGCAGAACACTTCTATGCATAAACAGCAGGCTTTTCCTTCACAAGGACTCACTAGTACACAGCAATCTTTATCCTGCATGGAGATGGAGATGGGGAGGGTTTGATGAGGGAGATCACTGTGACACAATTCCTTCCAGTCCTTATCTTCCTATCCAATAATACTCTGCACTGTTAGGTCAGGGAGTTTATCTGACCTATGTTTAGTTTCTCTCCTGATCTGAGTCCTGCTCAGTTGCCTTCTGTTAGATACACATAACACACCACCTTTCTCTTCAGCTTCAGCTAGACTACAATAACAAGTTCCCCACAATCCCCCTGGGGGTCTGCTAAAACACTCCCTGTCTCCTGTGATTGTGTTAACCCCTCTAGTTTCTGGATGCTTCTGGAGCACAACACTTCCTGTCTCCTATGCTTGTATTGCTTATAATAGTTGCTGGATGCTTTTGAAGCAACAGCACTACGTCTGCATGTCACAGGTAGCTAAATGTAGTGATCGAGATTCTCCAGCAGTCCCATAGACAATGAATGGAGCAGTGCTTCACTCCAACATGACATTTCAGTTTTTGGGATCGGTAGGGTTCCCAGCAGTTGGACCCAGACCGATAAAAAAAGTATCCCCTACCCTGTGGATATGTGATGGCTTTCAATGTTGGAAATAACATTTTAAGTCTCCTCTTATTCTGCTGCACAGTGAAATGAATGGAGTGTGAAAGGAGACCTCAATTAATTCCAGCTTAGAAACCTAAATTTACAAATCGAGCATATTCTAAAAGGAATTTTATGTGGAACACTAAAGGAAGTCTATACATGGATGTGTAATAAATGGAAAAAAAATCCAGCAGATAACATTGAAAAAGAGGATATTGCTTCATGTCTTGATGGACACACAAGGGAGATGAAGGAGCGTGCATAAATGTGCCCTTTCTGCATGAAGAAGCTTTCCCATCTGCGTGTGAGCATGGGTGAAGGTGGTCTCCTGAAAAGTCTTGCCTGTACTTAACTACATAAACTAAAAAAAGCAAAAGTCCTGGAGGCTCCAGCCAGAGGACAGCAATTTATCAAGTGCTTCATAGTGAGCGTTTCTGCAGATCAAAGTGCAAGTTATTTGCTCAGAATCCGCTGCCTGCACGTCTATGTTTTCTTGGTGCCTAAAGGACAAATATCTTCTTCAAATTTCCCTGCTAAATTGAATCCACATATTTCATTTCTTTTTTTTTTTTCCTACAGATACAGGGATATTTAAAGCTCCTTCTGTTGCTTTTGTTCTGATTGGTACGAAATTAATATTAGCTTGGAGCAAATGGTAATTATTTCCTGAGTTTAGTTATTTGCACCTATATTTAGCGCGTTCCCTGTTGGGAGTCATAAACAGAAGCAATTACGCTGAGTAACAATGCTGATTGATGTGAAACCGAATGAGAAAAAAAATGATCCTTGTACGTGCTCTGCACATCAGAGACTTTCCTGGTACCTTCTGGCTCTTTGCAGGTTAAATCAGAAAGCAAGGAGACTCACTTGACACATTAATTAGATTTAAGGGTGATATCAAAGATTTTATTAAACAGCAGCAGAACTTGTCACAAAATTAAAAAAAATATTCAATATTCTGCAGCTCCTCCATCTGTTTTATTCCCTGCCCCCCAAGACTGCGCCTTCTTTGTTCCTCTCCAGATTCCGCTTCCTTTGTTACCCTCCAAGACCACACCTTCTTTTTTCCCTTCCAAGACAGCACCTCCTTTGTTCCCATCCAAGACTGGGCCTCCTTTGTTCCCTTCCAAGACAGCACCTCCTTTGTTCCCTTCCAAGACTGTGGCTCCTTTGTTCCCTTCCAAAACTGCGCCTCCTTTGATCCCTTCCAAGACTGCGCCTCCTTTGTTTCCCTCCAAGACTTGCGCCTCCTTTGTTCCTTTCCAAGGCCACGCCTCCTTTGTTCCCTCCCAAGACTGCGTCTCCATTGATCCCTTCCAAGACCACTCCTCCTTTGTTCCCTTCCAAGACCACACCTCCTTTACTCCCCTCCAAGACTGCGTCTCCTTTGTCCTCTCCAGTCTTTGTTTCTTCCCCACCATTGTAATGTCACATACTGTACATGCACGTGACCATTTTTTAGGCAAGGGATTGACTGCAGCAGTTAGAAAGGTGTGTCAGCACCAAACTGTTAGAACCCTCCTGTTTGTTTTTTCCATCTTGTGTTTTGCGGTCACGTGACCATCTGCCTTTATATTCCAGCTCCGCCCTTTTGGCTGTGCTGGACTTCAGTGTTGTTTGATTGTTTTGCTAGCCAGGTGCTTCTGTGCCTATTTCTGTCAATTCGCTTGGTCCTCTGGGACCTCTAGTACCTTTGTGTCAGTTTATCTTTTTGTGTTCTGCAACAACTTTCTCTGTTCAGGAGGTGTCCCATTTTTGTCCCAGTCCTTAGTTCTTTTAGGGACCCCTTCCCTTAATGCGTTAGGTCTTCGTTCAGACTAGTCGAGGACTAAGGCGGGTCCGGTCGCTAGGAACAGGCAGCCCACTACATCGTAGGGATTCAGCTTAGTCTTCCTGTAGGGATAGCTTTCCCCTTCTTTCCTTAGTACTTGTTGCAGATCATAACAGTAAATCCAGCCCAAAAAAACTAAAGGAAAGAAATTCGGGGATCAGTATGGCTTCCATCCAGGATTTGGCTCGACGCTTGCAGGGATTGTCTCTAGAGGTGGCCGAGCACCAGCAACACGTGAGTAGCTGTTCTGGAGCGCATTTTGTGGAACCCAAGGTAGGACTGCCTGATGTTTTTTTATGGTAAACAGCAAGATTTTTTTTTCTTTAAAAATGCTTGTTTGTTAAATTTTCGTTTGAGACCAAGGTCCTCTGGGAATGAATCACAGCGCATTGGTTTTATTATGTCACTTTTGTGCAATGAACCACAAGGGTGGGCCTTTTCTCTCCAACCTAATGATCCATGCTTAAGGTCAGTAGAAGAATTTTTTTCTGCTATGGGTTTATTATATGACGATCCTGATCGAATCTCATCTGCTGAGGCAGAAGTCAGGCATTTGAATCAGGGGTCAGGTGATGTTGAAACTTATTGCACACACTTTAGAAAGTGGGCTTCTGAAGTCAGATGGAATGATCCTGCTCTGAAATGTCTATTTCTTGCTGGTCTGAGGGAAAGGGTTAAGGATTTGCTAATTGCATTCCCCGCACCACAGACTCTGCTGGATGCCATGCAATTAGCTGTTCGTGTGGATAGGAGGCTGAGATCAAGGCAGAATGAGGTAAAGACTCCTGTAATGCCAGGTCCTAGTCCCAAGAAAATCTTCTCAGAAGGTGGAGAACCGATGGAGGATGGGGCGATGTCACTCCGCTCTCAGGAAAGAGACCGGAGGTTCACGGAGGGATTGTGTATTTATTGTGGTAAAGCTGACCATTTGATTAAGTATTGTGAGCTTCGTTTAAGTAAAGAAAAAAAAAAGGTCAGGTACGCCCGTATAGCTTGTTTACGTTCTACAGGAGTATTTCTTTCAGGGAGTACCTCATTGCAGGAAGATTTGATTGAATTTCAGGTATTTGTGGATTGTGGTTCAACACTTAATGTGATTGATAAAGGGTTTTTGGAAAAACTTAAATTGAAATCCAAACCTTTGTCATCACCTATTTCTGTGATTGCAATTGATAACACTCCCTTGAAATGTATTACTCACAAGGTTGCTGCATTTCCCCTCACTATCAATGGAGTACACCAAGAAATTTTGGACTTGGTTGTATTAGATAATTTACCCTCTTCGGTCGTTCTACGATTGCCTTGGTTAAAACTGCACAATCCTTTGCTGGACTGGTCTACTAATATGATAAAGTCTTGGAGTCCGAAGTGCTATGATAAATGTTGTAATGGTCGCATTGCGGCTGTGGAAAAAGGGAAATTACCGGTACCTATTCAAGATTTTTGGAGGGTTTTTTCGGAGGAGGAGTCGCAAGTTTTACCTCCTCATAGGGATTATGATTGCGCCATTGAGTTTTTTCCGGGAGCTACTCTTCCCAAGAGTCGCTTGTTTAATCTGACTATCCCTGAAAGAAAGGCCTTGGAGAAGTACATAGAGACTAGACTGGCTGCTGGTCACATTAGACCTTCTAAATTGCCTGTGGCAGTTGGATTTTTCTTTGTTAAAAAAAAGGACGGCGGTTTACGTCCATGTCTGGATTTTTGTGAAATTAATAAGATTACCGTACGCAATTCCTACCCATTGCCGTTAATTCCTGACTTGTTTAACCAGTTAGTGGGAGCCAAGTGGTTCTCTAAGATTGATCTCCGGGGGGCATACAATTTGTTACGAGTGAAGGAGTGTAGTGAATGGAAAACTGCTTTTAACACTCCCGTAGGTCATTTTGGGAATCTGGTGATGCCTTTTGGTCTTACCAATGCACCTGCATTTTTTCAGAACCTTATTAATGACATCCTGAGACCTTTGATTGGTAAGAATGTGGTTGTGTATTTAGATGACATTTTGATTTATTCGCCAGATCTGGAGTCCCATTGGCAGAGTGTACGTGAAGTTTTGCAGTTATTGAGTGATAATTCACTCTTTGCTAAGCTGGAGAAATGTGAGTTCGCTGTGCAGAAAATAGATTTTTTGGGCTACATTGTCTCCAGCGAGGGCTTTGAGATGGACCCGTTGAAGGTTCAGGCTGTGCAGGAATGGCCTAGGCCTATTGGTTTGAAATCTATACAGAGATTTTTGGGTTTTTCCAATTATTACAGGAAATTCATTAAGAATTTTTCTGTGATTGTTAAGCCTCTAACCGATCTCACCATGAAAGGTGCGAATACGGCCCAGTGGACTACTGAGGCCATTGAAGCGTTTAAGTATCTCAAAGAGAGGTTCAGTTCTGCCCCTATCCTTATGCAGCCTGATGAGACCAAGCTTTTTTTGGTCGAGGTCGATGCTTCATCGGTGGGGGTCGGAGCAGTTTTGTCTCAGGAGAACAAGGGTGGAGTACATCTGACGCGCCCCCTGGGCCTGTGCTGTGCAGGGCGATACCCGGAGCCGGATCGCTGGGGGTTGTAGTTCTCCGTGGCGGTGACCCGGTCCGTGCCCAGGGCGGTCAAACCAGTGGCAGTCTTGAGTAATAACAATGTCCGACTACGCCACCCGTGGATTGCGGTCAGTGGGGACCGCCGCTGCGCTGCAGACCGCTGAGGCTGATGTAATTTGCGCAGCCGAGTATGGAATAACTCCCCACGGGAGAAGTATTGCTTCAGGGCAGCTAGTGTGGATGATGGGAGTGATGGTGTGAGCGTCCCAGTAGTAATGGTGCTGGTGCGGCGATGAAACACAGAGACGTGTGGTGCAGTTCAGGGTCTTTACTGATGGTATTGACGCGCCCCCTGGGCCAGTGCTGTAGGGGATACCCGGAGCCGGATCTCGATGGGGGTAGTAGTCCTTGTGGCTGTGACCCGGTCCGTGCCCAGGGTGTCAAACTAAGTGGCAGTCTATGGCAGTAGATGTTAACTTGATTGTCGACTACGCCACCCGTTGAGTGCGGCTTTGAAGCCGCCGATGCAGAGCAGTCCACTGAGGCCGGTGGTATATGTGCAGCAGTGATGGTATAACCCCCAACGGGAGGGGTATGGCCTCAGGGCAGCAGGTGTAGATGATGGGGGTTGTGATGATGCAGAAAGAAGATTCAGAGTCAGGAGATGCAGTTCAGGGTTTTTACTTACTGGTGTTCTCTTGGTCACTCTGGCCTTGAGCGACCACCCGAGCCGTGCTGCGTCCACCAGGTCCTGGACTCGGCCAACCCCCAGGCAATTCCGGAGCGTGGTCCTGAGCTCCTTTCTGACTCTCCCTTCCTCTGGCCGTTCCCACCAGGGATCCACCTTTGGCCGGCTCCCTCGGGTCTCTTGTTGGTCAAGCCTCCTCTGGGCTCCCTGACCCTATACTTGGTGTGCCTTTCTAGTGGATTTGGTGAGGGTCGTGGCAGATCCTGACCACGACCTCCGGTTCCTGGCTAAGGTTTGTTTTGGTCTCTGCCAGCTTGGGATCCGGTACCCGTGTCCGCCAACCCTTCACCCTTCTGTCCTTATTCTGGGATCGTGGGGTTCTCTTCTTGTCTCCTCTCTGGGTCCTTCTTTTCTCCTCTCTCCCTCTGCAGGCTCTGCTCTGGAGCTGGGCCCAGCCGGAGCCACAGCTCCCTGTCAGCCCTCCTGGCTGAGCTCCTCTGCTCTGCTCCTCAGGCTAAACTCTGACTGAACTCACTC
Source organism: Phyllobates terribilis (assembly GCF_046119375.1). Lineage (NCBI taxonomy): Eukaryota > Metazoa > Chordata > Amphibia > Anura > Dendrobatidae > Phyllobates > Phyllobates terribilis. Next base: position 151,951,269 of record NW_027362768.1, read on the forward strand.
TGTTCTAAGATGGTGCCCACCTTATATACTCCCTCTATGTGTGAGCTCAGGTGACCAGCACCCAATGAGCTCCTATCTTTACCCAGACTACTCCCCCTATCTGCCCCTACACTACTGGGATGTTCCACCCCCCTCCCACTCCAGCCAGGGACAGACGCTGTCGTACCTGCACATATACTGGTGGGAGTACCGTTGATCTGTCCCCCAGAAATGGGATGTATGTAGTGCATGCAGCCTACTGAGCTCAGTTCCACACTCCATCCTTACCCGGGAGTGGAATACCACACCTCTGGCTTGAGGTGTAATACCCCTGTAGCAGCCGAATCCTCAGGGTGCTACAGTATAACACAGACCCTCCCGGGAGTACTGGTTAGCAGTAGGGGCCTGGTCAGTCTGTAAGCAAGTAGGATCTCCCCTGGCCAGGTGGAGTTGTAGGCCTCCCCGACTATCTGCACTCTTTCCTGGCTACCTTGCTCTATGGGGGTAGAAGTAGCCCACGTCCCTGAGTATACCGTGTGGTGCTCACCCGTATGGCCGGTGACTTGGGGCCTTCCGTTAGCCTCCGCTTCACGATGGCGGTGCTGGTCCCTTGCTTGTGACCGTGCCTCCGGGCTTCTATGGCCAGAGGACATGGAATCCCCTGCCGGTTGGATTCTGCTGCTGGACCTGGATGTCCCCACAGCCTCGGACTCCGTGTCCGGGTTTAGTGTCTTCAGCCAAGGCGAGCTATCTAGCTTCCAGCCTCTGGCACTCACTCCTGCTCCTACTGAGCTCCTGTTGTCACTTTCCCTGTGTCTGCTGTCCTCCAGGCCTGACTGCGTCTCTGTCTGGGACTTCACTCACTAATCCCGCCCCAGACCCAGTTTATAAGGGCAGATTCCTCCCCTCCCAGGTCTGGGTGGGCCGTGTTGCATGCTTAGGGCTCCTGACCAGAGAAACCTCCCACTTGCTCTCAGACATAATATTTCTATTACTGTGGCAACCAGACCCCTGGGGTGCCACACATCCTTGTGCCTTCTTTTCGAAAAAAAATTCGGAAACCGAACTGAATTATGTTGTTGGAAATCGGGAGCTGCTGGCTATTAAACTCGCATTTGAACATTGGCGTCATTTTTTAGAAGGCGCTAGATTTCCTATTCAGGTTTTCACAGATCATAAGAATTAGATCTATCTGGATGCTGCCAAGCGCTTGAATGCCCGTCAAGCTAGGTGGGCACTTTTTTTTCTCGGTTTCATTTTTCTGTTACCTATATCCCTGGTACTAAGAACGTTAAAGCCGATGCTTTATCTCGCAGCTTCTCTCCGACGGTCGGTGCCGAAGAGGAGGAGAGCATTTTACAGAAAGGAGTTGTGGTGGCGGCATTGGACTCCATTTTGGAGAATGGGATTCTGAAAGCTCAAGATAAGATAATGCTCCATCTAACACTCCCCATGGGAGGTTGTTCGTGCCTAGAACCTTTAGGAGAGATTTGTTTGTGGAGTGTCATGAGTCTCGGTTGGCAGGTCATCCAGGAATTTCTGAGACTAAGAGACTTATCAGTCGCAGTTTTTGGTGGCCTGGATGGCAGAAAGAAGTTATCAAGTGGGTGCGTCAATGTACTGTGTGTGCTAGGTCAAAGGCTTCACATGCTCCTGCTGCGGGGTTGCTTTGCCCTCTGGAGGTTCCTAGTGCGCCTTGGACGCATCTCACAATGGATTTTATTACTGATCTGCCTGTGTCCGAGGGTTTTACTGCCATCTGGGTGGTCGTGGACCGTTTTAGTAAGATGTGTCATTTGGTTCCATTCATTAAGTTGCCCTGCGCCAAGACACTCGCTAAGGCGTTTGTTAAGGAGATTATCAAGCTTCATGGCATTCCCACGGATATTGTTTCTGATAGAGGACCTCAGTTTGTGGCTCGCTTTTGGCATGCTTTTTGTGACAGGTTGGGAGTCCATTTGTCATTTTCTTCTGGGTATCATCCTGAGTCTAATGGACAGACTGAAAGAAAGAACCAGGATGTAGAACAGTTTTTGCGTTGTTTTGTGGCAGACAATCAAGAGGTGTGGTCTGAGTTTCTGCCTCTCGCAGAATTTGCTCTTAACAATCATACATCCTCCTCAGCTGGGTGTTCTCCTTTATTTGTTGTACTGGGAGACATCTGTCTTTTGGTTCGTTCTCCAAATTGGGGTCGGTGGTGCCGGAGGAGGAGAATTTTTCCGGTGATTTGGAGAGAGTTTGGACTAATGTACGTTGCAACCTTCAAGAGGTCCAAGAAGTATTTTGACAGGAAACGTAAGGAGGTTTTGTTTACTGTGGGTGACATGGTTTGGTTGTCCTCAAGGAACTTGCGGTTGAGGATTCCCTCTAAAAAGCTGGGTCCTAAGTTTGTGGGTCCATTTAAAGTGCTTCAGTTTGTTAACCTGTCTGCGGTTAGGTTGGATGTCCCTACTTCCTGGAAGATTAATCCTGTGTTTCATGTTTCAGTGTTGAAAAAAGCTGATGTATCTGATAGGGACGCCACTGTCACAGTTCCTCCTGTGGTGGAAGACGGCGAATATGAAATTTCTCGTATCTTGAATTCTAGATGGCATAGAGGGAGATTATGTATTTCGTCTCCTGGAAGGGTTTCGGTCCCCAAGATAACTCCTGGGTAAGGGCGGATGATGTCTCTGCTCCTAGGCTTGTTAGAGCTTTCCACAAGAGGTTTCCGGATAGGCCTGGGCCTGGAGGATCCAGAGGATCCTCATAAAAGAGGGGGTACTGTTAGAACCCTCCTGTTTGTTTTTTTCATCTTGTGTTTTGCGGTCATGTGACCACCTGCCTTTATATTCCAGCTCTGTTCTTTTGGCTGTGCTGGACTTCAGTGTTGTTTGAATGTTTTGCTAGCCAGGTGCTTCGGTGCCTATCTCTGTCAGTTTGCTTGGTCCTTCTGGGACCTCTAGTACCTTTTTGTCAGTTTATCTTTTTGTGTTCTGCAACAACTTTCTCTGTTCAGGAGGTGTCCCATTTTTTGTTCCAGTCCTTAGTTCTTTTAGGGACTCCTTCCCTTAATGTGTTAGGTCTTCGTTCAGACTAGCCGAGGACTAAGGCGGGTCTGTTCGCTAGGAAGAGGCAGCCCGCTACATCGTAGGGATTCAGCTTAGTCTTACCGTAGGGACAGCTTTCCCCTTCTTCCTTAGTACTTGTTGCAGATCATAACACAAACAACACTGGGTATCATGTCAATCATTCCAATTGTCATATGAGCTACGCGGTATAACGGATATACTTGGGTGCTCTTCTGAACATCATAAGTATCAAGCATAAAGAAGAAGGAGAAAGTGGCACTCACTAATCCGATAAAAAATAATAGTCCTTTATTCCTTACTTCGGGACATGGGCAAGATGTACAGGGAGGCAGAGAAATATGGGGACAGAAAGAAACAGGATGATGGCCGTTTCACGTTAATCGAAGGCTTCTACAGGTCCAGGTTCATTGGCTGCAGCAGCCATGTGCACGTACGGTGATTCACTGCTATAGAGAAGAAAACAAAGACCGGAGGGGAACAACACCAGTTTCCAAACTCAAACCTTGAGTGCACACTGTAGAACGATGGCACAGTGAGGGTTACCAGCGTCAGGAGAGCAAGGCCAGTATTGCATCCCTTAAGCCAGTAATAATTCCCCTTAAGTGCCCCTTTAAAACAAATAATGAACCCAGAATGACCCCATTATTAATGCCCCCTTAAAAAGTAATGATGTCACCTTTGTGCCACCCCGGCAAAAAAATAAAGTTTATTCTCAACTAGTCAAAGCGACTGAGTTCTCATCTCCCTTGCACAGAAAGCGGACCAGTACAGTCAGCACAATGTGGGGTTGTCATTGCACCATCTGTTCCAGCTTGCTGACATCTTGTAGGTTGTAGGTCTACAGCAGTCTGTAGCTTAGAGTAGGGCAAGAGAGGCTACCCGAGTATCCAACAGTTTGAAGTGTCACTCTTCCGGGGATCTGCTGTATCGAGCCAGAAATCTGAACCATGTGCTCTTCCCCAGAATTTTTGGTGCTATGGATGCTTCTTTTTTTTCATGGCTGGTACATGGGCAGATGGTGTGTGGCTACGTTTGCCCGTCATATTCATGTAGTGGCATATCTTACTCCAGAAAAATATTCCAGTCCTTGACTGGAGTATATTTCTGGTGGCAACACACGCCAGTTAACAGATGTGACTAATTAAGCGGCATGGGTATCCTACTCCAAGCCCCACCATTAAAACCAGAATGCTCAATGCTACTTTTAATGATTCAAGCCCATATTGTTTTGGGCTCACTTGGTGAGGTGGATTCGCTAAGCTGTAGATATGGGTGAGCAGCACAGAGCATAGGCATTGATACAGAACATGCTGAACGGCACATGGAATAGCGAGGATCTATAAAGTTGGATATGCAGGACAGAAGGTGGATCAGTGGAGCAGGAAGTACTAGATACAGCAGAGCCAAATGTACGGACAGCACACAGAATAAGTAAAATTGTATAGGCAATCAGGTACCTTGTTGCAGGACAGCAGATAGCATACAGGAACAGCAAAGTTGTGTACACAATCAGACACCTTGTTGCAGGAACAAAAGAATTGAGTAGACAATTAGGCACCTTATTATAGAAGTGCAGGTAGCACACAGGAATAGCAAAGATGATTAGGTGGCAGGTACCTTCATACTGCTGAGTTGAGGATCAGGCCAGCACTTTAGAATCGCAGAGATGGATAGTTTAGCAGGTATGTTGATACAGCAAAGTTGGGAATATGGACAGCACCTTGTAGTAGCAGAGACTATTAGATAGACAGAAACCTTGATTCAGTGGAGTTGAGAGTGCGTATAGCACCTGGAACAGCAGAAACTAGTTGATAGTAGGAGATGGATGCTATATAGTATTCAGGAGCAGCTAGGTAGATAATAAAGCATCTGGATGTAGCAGAACATAGTGGTATGTTTGGCTAGACTCATAGAAAGCACATAGAAACAGAATACATCACAACATAAATACTCAGGCAGTGGTAGCTGCCTAAGCCGGCCTTAAAAGGCCTTAAAAGATGACATCTGATGTTCATGCTGGGTTACTGCTAGTGATGAGTGAATATGTTCAAAATCTGATCTCAAATGTTAAGTTCGACACGAATGTGGCACATTCGGATTTGTGATCGGAAAGGCGAGCAAAATTTGCGGGACAACTACTGTGTTTTTTACAGTTTTGCTACCATAGTGCTTGCGTATAATGAGCGGGGAGACGTGGCAGATGAGTGGGGGGACTGGTGAAAGCTCAGAACAGGTCAGATCAGCAGTGCGCTGTTTTGTTTTTTTTTCCTTCCTGTAGGTGGTAACTTTAAGTCAGGAAAGCGCGGCTAGCCAATCAGAGCGCAGGAAGCATCCACAGTTTCCCAGGCACAAGGGCTTCTGTAATTGGCTGCTGAAAACACATGTCCTCTCCATATAAAAACCGGCCTTGTTCCCTCAGCGCCATTTTATGCATGTCACTTGTGTTAGACACTGCTCCTGCACCCAGCTCCTGTGTAATGAGAGATATTAGCTTGATAGATGGGCGCTTCTGTTGAAGTCAGATAGTGTAGATAAGTCCTGTGCTGTGCACCTGTTCAATCGACCTTGCAGCCTTTTTTTTTTGTTTTTGTGCAATTACTGAGATTCTCACAGAAAGAGCGGGGTCTATGGCTCAGAACAGTGTTGTGCATCAGTTATACTGTGCTCCATGCAGACCTTCAATCTATTTTTGCACTTCCTAATGTGATAAAGCAAGCCCTTGCTTTTTGTTTTTGTGGGGTTGAAATTCAGCTCTCTGCAGAGCTTGTCAGTGCAGAGCTTCTGAGCTTTTTTTTCATTTGCTAATACGATAGTGCAAGCTGTGTTAACCCAGTTTGTCATTTTTTTGGTGGATGAACTTTAGCTTTATGTACAGTAAAACAAATATTTTTTTTCTGTCTCTAGCCACAATCCACCAAAGATTTTTTTGTGTCGCAGACGTGTTACACTCTGCTATAAGCCACCTAGTGCTTTTAGTGGCTGTGAAATTCAACTGTATTCAGAGTAAAAAAAATAGATTTTTTTTGTTGCTAGTGTGACAGAGTCACTGGTATGATTTATGAGGGGAGGTATGTGTCACACAGGTTGCTAGCCTGTGTGAACTGAAACCAATGGATGTTATATACTGGTGGGTTAACTCACTTAAAGGGCGTGGTTTTAGGGGAATGACATAGTGATGGGAGGGACATCATTCCCCATACCTCCACCTCCGGGTGTGGCTGAGCAACGTTTAAATGTTCAGTCCTGTTTTTTTTTCTCTGTGTTGTGTTTGGAGAGGCAAGGTCTCCAGACTGGAAGGCCACATCTCAGGAGGGAGCTGAAGGCTGGACATACAGTCATGGCCAAAAGTTTTGAGAATGACACCAAAATTATATTTTCACATGATCTGCTGGCCTCTGGTTTTTATTAGTGTTTGTCTAATGTTTATATCACATACAGAAATATAATTGCAATCATATTATGAGTACCAATAGGTTATATTGACAGTTAGAATGAGTTAATGCAGCAAGTCAATATTTGCAGTGTTGCCCCTTCTTCTTCATGACCTCTGTAATTCTCCCTGGCATGCTCTCAATCAACTTTTGGACCAAATCCTGACTGATAGCAGTCCATTCTTGCATAATCAATGCTTGCATTTTGCCAGAATTAGTTGGTTTTTGTTTGTCCACCCGTCTCTTGATGATTGACCACAAGTTCTCAATGGGATTAAGATCTGGGGAGTTTCCAAGGCATGGACCCAAAATCTCTATGTTTTGTTCCATGAGCCATTTAGTTATCACCTTTGCTTTATGGCAAGGTGCTCCATCATGCTGGAAAAGGCATTGTTGGGCGCCAAACTGCTCTTGGACGGTTGGGAGAAGTTGCTCTTGGAGGACATTCTGGTACCATTCTTTATTCATGGCTGTGTTTTTAGGCAAGACTGTGAGTGAGCCGATTCCCTTGGCTGAGAAGCAACCCCACACATGAATGGTTTCAGGATGCTTTACAGTTGGCATGAGACAAGACTGGTGGTAGCGCTCACCTCTTCTTCTCCGAATAAGCTGTTTTCCAGATGTCCCAAACAATCGAAAAGGGGATTCATCAGAGAAAATGACTTTGCCCCAGTCCTCAGCAGTCCACTCCCTGTACCTTTTGCAGAATATCAGTCGGTCCCTGATGTTTTTTCTGGAGAGAAGTGGCTTCTTTGCTGCCCTCCTTGAAACCAGCCCTTGCTCAAAGAGTCTCCGCCTCACAGTGCGTGCAGAAGCACTCACACCAGCCTGCTGCCATTCCTGAGCAAGCTCGGCACTGCTGGTAGTCCGATCCCGCAGCTGAAACAGTTTTAAGATACGGTCCTGGCGCTTGATGGTCTTTCTTGGGCGCCCTGGAGCCTTTTTGACAACAATGGAAGCTCTCTCCTTGAAGTTCTTGATGATGCGATAGATTGTTGACTGAGGTGCAATCTTTGTAGCTGCAATACTCTTCCCTGTTAGGCCATTTTTGTGCAGTGCAATGATGGCTGCACGTGTTTCTTTAGAGATAACCATGGTTAACTGAAGAGAAACAATGATACCAAGAACCAGCCTCCTTTTAAAGTGTCCAGTGATGTCATTCTTACTTAATCATGACTGATTGATCGCCAGCCCTGTCCTCATCAACACCCACACCTGTGTTAATGGATCAATCACTAAAACGATGTCAGCTGCTCCTTTTAAGGCAGGACTGCAATGTTGAATGTGTTTTGAGGGTTAAAGTTCATTTTCTGGGCAAATATTGACTTTGCAAGTACAGTAATTGCTGTTAAGCTGATCACTCTTTGACATTCAGGAGTATATGCAAATTGCCATTACAAAAAATGAAGCAGTAAACTTTGGAAAAATTACTATTTGTCTCATTCCCAATACTTTTGGCCATGACTGTACAGGTGTATCTCACTAAATTAGAATATCATCAAAAAGTTAATTTATTTCAGTTCTTCAATACAAAAAGTGAAATGCATATATTATATTGAGTCATTACAAACAGAGTGATCTATTTCACGCGTTTATTTCTGTTAATGTTGATGATTATGGCTTACAGCCAATGAAAACACAAAAGTCATTATCTAAGTAAATTAGAATACTTTATAACAACAGCTTGAAAAATGTATTTAAAATCCGAAATGTTGTCCTACTGAAATGTATGTTCGGTAAATGCACTCAATACTTGGTCGGGGCTCCTTTTGCATCAATTACTGCATCAATGTGGCGTGGCATGGAGGCGATCAGCCTGTGGCACTGCTGAGGTGTTATGGAAGCCCAGGTTGCTTTGATAGCAGCCTTCAGCTCGTCTGCATTGTTGGGTCTGGCGTCTCTCATCTTTCTCTTGAAAATACCCCAAAAATTCTCTATGGGGTTAAGGTCAGGCGAGTTTGCTGGCCAATTAAGCACAGTGATACTGTTGTTTTTAAACCAGGTATTGGTACTTTTGGTACTGTGGACAGGGGCCAAGTCCTGCTGGAGAATGAAATTTCCATCTCCAAAAAGCTTGTCAGCAGAGGGAAGCATGAAGTGCTCTAAAATTTCCTGGTAGACGGCTGCGCTGACTTTGGTTTTGATAAAAGACAGTGGACCTACACCTGTAGATGACATGGCTCCCCAAACCATCACTGATTGTGGAAACTTCACACTAGATCTCAAGCAGCTTGGATTATGGCCTCTCCACTCTTCCTCCAGACTCTGGCACCTTGATTTCCAAATGAAAATTGGAACTCTGGGACCTTGTGGAGTATGTCAATGACTGCCTTCTGGACATCTGTCAAGTCAGCAGTCTTTCCCATGATTGTGGAACCTACTGAAACAGACTAAGGGACCTTTTTAAATGCGTAGGAAGCCTTTGCAGGTGTTTTTCATTAGTTATTTTAATTTACTCAGCTAACGACCATTGTGTTTTCATTGGCTGTAAGCCATAATCATCAACATTAACAGAAATAAACACTTGAAAACGATCACTCTATTTGTAATGACTCTATATAATATATGCGTTTCACTTTTTGTATTGAAGAACTGAAATAAATTAACTTTTTGATGATATTCTAATTTAATGAGATGCACCTGTAACGTGTGTGAGTGTCCCGCACACACATATATGGACTGTGCTATAGTTTATCATCTTTTTGTTGTTTAGCCAAGTAAGGCAGTGTTTATTTTGCTGGAATGCAGAGCTTTATGCTGTTAATAAAGCCTGCAAAGAAAACCCGGGTTCCTGAGTCTACTTCCGGAGGTGGCTGAGCGACTCGTCCTACCACAGTTGGTGTGAGAGTGCTGGCAAGATTCCAGGAACACGTGTCCCTGCCACAGTGACTGGTAGATGTCCTGGGTGAAGGCCGCCAGCCAGAGATATTCGGCAGCATGTAGGTGCTCATTAAGCACCTGATGCAGAGCCAACAAAAAATGCACCAGCAGCACTTGCAGAACCAGCGGAGCATGCAGCAGAGTCAGCAGTGCATTCAGCAGCAGCACCAGTAGACAACCAAACTGTTGCTGCAACAGATCCAGTTTCAGCAAAAGTCGCAGTAGCAGTACCAGCAAGAGCAACAAAAGCACCAGCGGGAACAGCAACAGCAGATACAGCTTGTGGCGGACACCATTCAGGGCAGAGCAACCACCCCACCCCCAGGGCCGACTGATGACTCCCACGTCAGGAAGGTGGTAAGACGGGCCGTGCAGAATATGACCCCCGGGGATGATGTAGAAGCCTTTCTGACAGTCTTTGAGAGGGTGGCTGATCGGGAGAGACTTCCACCAGAACAGTGGGCAGAGGTTCTGGCGCCATATTTGTCGGGTGAACCTCAAAAGGCATATTACGGCTTGGCACTGCAGGATGCCAAGGAATACGCCAAGCTAAAGACATAGATCTTAGCACGCCTGGGAGTGAATATGGCGGTAAGAGAGCCCAACAAGTCCACCACTGGGTGTATGCAAGCGACAAACCCCCTCGCTCGCAGATGTTTGACCTACTGCATCTCGTTCAGAAGTGATTGTAGCCAGAGTCCTCCACTCCGGCACAGATGGTTGAGCGGGTGGTGATTGATAGATTCGTGCACTCCCTTCCCAAGTCGGTACAGACTTGGGTTGCCCAGGGCGATCCCCAGAACGCAGATGACTTCATCGGCCTGGTAGAGAGGTATCAGGTGGTTGAGAAATCTCTCGAAAAACCGGATATAGTCACCTCTCGGTACTGGGATACCCAAAAGGGGGAGGGTTCACCACGGAAGGGGTCTAGAGCCAGCACTGGGGGGTGTCCCACTCCCATTGAAGGTGCCACAAGAACTGTTGTTAAAGATATAGTCTGTTGGCGGTGTCACAACTCTGGACACGTAGCCGCCGGGTGTCACATGTCCCCTGAGCCCATGGACTGCAGCCTAGGAAGACGGGGTTCCTATTATGCTTATCCAGCCTGCAGTGCGGACTGTCGACACGACGAGGGGCCGCAGGCATGTTCCGTATCCATTAATGGAGTAAAGGTGCTTGGACTGTTGGACTCTGGGAGTCTGGTGACCTTAATCAGAGCTACCCTTCCCCATCAGTTGATCCATTCCAAAACTGTGGGTGTTTGGTGCATCTACTGTATGGTGATGCCAGGGAATATCCCGTGGCCGCAGTGACAGTGGGAACAGACTGTGGTGCCCAGTCCCACAAGGTTGGGGTGGTTAAGGACCTGATACATTCCATCATACTTGGCCATGATTTTTCTTTATTTTAGGACTTGTGGGGGAAGGGAACCGGACTAAGTAGCAGGGGGAAAAGCCAGGTCCCTGGAGAAGAACCCCTGACGAAGTCTCAAGTGGATGAGTTCCCACTGTGCGTCCTTGCAGGTGATGAGGGCAAGGCGGTGACCGAGGAGGCCGACCTACCTGAGTTAAATGTGTCTGGAGAAAACTTTGGGACTGCACAAGTTCGGGACCTGACCTTAAAGGGGGTGTTTGACCAGGTTACTGTATGTAATGGGGTTGCCCAAGAGCCGGGGGCCGATACCAGGTTCCCCCACTTTGAAGTTCAGGGCGAGTTGCTATATCGGGTGGCTAAACTAAGGGGTGGTGAGACAGTGGAACAGCTGTTAGTGCCGGGACCATGCCGACGGAGGGTTCTGGATATGGCACACTCACATATTCTGGAGGGACACCTAGGGGTGGAAAAAACTCAGGAGAGAATAGTGAGGAGGTTTTATTGGCCAGGATGTTACTGGGAGATCTTAAACTATTGTAGGTCATGCCCCACCTGCCAGATAACCGCGCCCACCTCCCACTTCCGTAGCCCCTTAGTTCCCCTACCTATGATAGAAGTTCCCTTTGAGAGGATTGCCATGGACCTCGTGGGCCCCTTAATTAAATCGGCCCAGGGCCACCAATATATCTTGGTCATCATAGACTATGTGACCCGGTACCCTGAAGCGGTACCCTTAAGGAACTCATCCAGTAGGAGCATATCTCGGGAACTTGTCCACATCTTTGCCAGGACCGGCCTGCCAAAGGAAATCCTGACGAACCAAGGAACCCCATTCATTAGCAAGGTGATGAAGGAACTGTGTAAAGTGCTTCGAATTACCCAGCTGTGAACCTCCGTTTACCATCCGCAGACAGATGGCCTGGTGGAGCGCTTTAATAAGACTCTGAAAGCAATACTCAAAAAGGTCATCGAGAAGGATGGTCGAGACTGGGACTACCTGCTTCCGTTTCTGCTGTTTTCCATCAGGGAAGTTCCCCAAGCCTCCAATGGCTTCTCTCCGTTTGAGCTTCTGTATGGCCAACATCCAAGGGGTCTCCTAGATATCACCAAGTAAATCTGGGAGGCCGAGGTCACACCCCACCAGAGCATCATCGAACATGTCTCCCAGTTACAGGACAGAATGGCGAAAGTAATGCCCATCGTGAAGGAACATCTCCTCTGGGCGCAGGAAGCCCAGGGGAGGGTGTATAACCGGTTGGCAAGGCTGAGACAGTTCCAGCCTGGGGGTCGCGTTCTGGTTCTCATTCCCACTGTTGAAAGTAAATTCTTGGCCAAGTGGCAAGGCCCATATGAGGTGGTGGAGAAACTCAGTGAAGTGAGCTACTGAATCCACCAGCCTAGCCGAAGAAAGACGCACCAAGTATACCATGTGAACTTGCCATGGCGGAACTGGGAACCGGTGGAAACTCCTTACCTAGGAGCCGCTCCTGAAGGCAAAGTGGAAGACGTCACTATAGCAGAGACTCTATCGCCGGCACAGAAGCAACAATGTCGGGAACTACAACAGCGAAGTCGGGAGTTGTTTTCAGAGTTGCCAGTGCATACTCAGATGGTAGAGCCACATGTAAGGATGAATGAAGGTGATCTCTGACGAGGTAAAGAGGATGCTAGACCTCGGGGTAATAGAGGAGTCAAAGAGTGGATGGTCGAGCCCAATCGTCCTCGTGCCAAAACCCAATGGAGAATGGAGGTTTTGTAATGACTACCGCCGGCTGAATGAGGTATCCAAGTGTGCCGCGTACCCGATGCCCCACGTCGATTAACTCATTGAAAGGCTTGGACCAGCAAGGTACAACACCTGATGAAGGGCTACTGGCAGATCCCCATGTCCCGACAGCCAAGGAGAAGACGGCTTTCTCGACACCTGATGGGTGCTTTCAATATACTCGGATGCCGTTCGGACTACAGGGGGCCCCAGCCATCTTCCAGAGGGCTATGGATCGGATCCTAGCCCCACATAAGAAGTGTGCCACAGCCTATCTTGACGACATTGTAGTCTTTAGCCCAGACTGGGCTAGTCATCTACCTAAGCTACAGGCTGTTCTGGATGCTCTAAGGAAGATTTGGATTGCTCTGATTTACTATAAATCAGAAAAAATGTGCCGTCGAAAAAGAGGAGGCCAAGTATTTGGGCTATGTCATCGGGAGAGGCGAAATAAAGCCGCAAGTTAATAAAGTGGAGGCAATCCAGACCTGGCCGAAACCGCTCTCCAAGAAGCAAGTGAGAGCATTCCTGGGAATGGTGGAATATTACCGGCGGTTTATTCCAAATTTTTCCATGATTGCCGCGCCACTGACGGATCTCCTAAAAGGCACCACATCAACCATGGTGAAGTGGACGGAGGAAACAGAGACCGCGTTTCAACTGTTGAAGTCAGCACTGTGTAAACAGCCGGTCCTGGTCGCACCAGACTTCAAGAAAGAGTTCGTGGTCCAGAAAGATGCTTCAGAGATTGGTCTAGGAGCCGTACTCTCTCAAGAGATAAATGGGGAAGAGCATCCCATTCTTTATCTGAGACGGAAGCTTTCGTCCTGTGAGAAAAACTACGCAATAGTAGAAAAAGAGTGTTTAGCCATAAAGTGGGCCATAGATACATTAAGATACTACTTGCTATGCCGGAAGTTTAAGTTGGTGTCAGACTATGCCCCATTGAGATGGTTGAGGGGAAAGAGGGGTAAAAATGCTAGGGTAACTAGATGGTTCCTAGCTCTTCAGGACTTCAACTTTCACGTAGAGCATAGGCCCGGAAAGTTACACGGGAACGCTGATGCTCTTTCTAAAATTCCCTGTCTGGTATCGGAAGGTGCCCAAGCCCCCGGCTTTGGGCAGAGGGGGGGAATATGTGACAGAGTCACTGGTATGATTTATGAGGGGAGGTATGTGTCGCACAGGTTGCTAGCCTGTGTGAACTGAAACCAATGGACTTTCTGCCAGCATGTTATATGCTGGTGGGTTAGCTCACTTAAAGGGCGTGGTTTTAGGGGAATGACATAGTGATGGGAGGGAAGTCATTCCCCATACCTCCACCCCCAGGTGTGGCTGAGCAACGTTTAATTGTTCAGTCCTGTTTTTTTTTCTCTGTGTTGTGTTTGGAGAGGCAAGGTCTCCAGACTGGAAGGCCACAGCTCAGGAGGAAGCTAAAGGCTGGACATAACTTGTGTGAGCGACCCGCACACACATATATGGACTGTGCTATAGTCTATCTTTTGTTTTGTTGTTTAGCCAAGTAAGGCTGTGTTTATTTTGCTGGCATGCAGAGCTTTATGCTGTTAATAAAGACTGCAAAGAAAATCCGGGTTCCTGAGTCTGCTTCCGGAGGTGGCCGAGCGACTCGTTCTACCACACTAGCCACAGTCCACCAAAGACTTTTTTTGTGTCGCAGACGTGTTACACTCTGCTATAAGCCACCTAGTGCTTTTAGTGGCGGTGAAATTCAGCTGTATTCAGAGCTTGTGCAGAGTCAAAAAAAATCTATTTTTTGCTGTTGCTAACGTTATACAGCAGCCTAGATCTGAGTTTGAAATAGTTTGGAGAATATCTCCTATGTTATGCAGGCGTCATCCACAGTTAAAAAATACTTTGTTTGGTTCCTAACGTTATACAGCAGGGACATCTTAGTTTAAAATGGTTTGGAGAATATCTCCTATGTTATACAGGCATCATCCCCAGTAAAAAAAAAAAACTTTGTTTGGTTTTTAACACTATACATCAGGAACATCTCAGTTTGAAATAGTTTGGAGAAAATATCCTATGTTATATAGGAGTCATCCACAGTAAAAAAAAATACTTTGTTCGGTTAGTAACATTATACAGCAAGCTATATCTTACCTTGTTATTTAGTACCACTGAAATTCAGGTGTGTGCAGAGCTGTTGCATAGGAAAAAATCTATTTTTGTTTTGCTAATAGAGTGCTCCTATTACAGTATCTGAGCAACATGAGTGGGAAAAAGAGAGGTCGTGGTGTAATGGGGAATAGGCTTAGTGTTCAAGGTATATGTGGGGTAGGTGGTAATGTTAGTGAAAGCACTAGTGAAACAACACCGTCATGTCCTATCCAAAGACAACTGACAACTTCTGTTACTGGACGGGCTACTCCACTCCCTTTCTTTGGCAGCTGCACAACAATACGCCTTGTTGATAAGGGCCAGAGAGAGCAGGTGCTCCAGTGGATGGCAAACGCTGCTTCAAGTGTCCTCTCCTCTTCTTTCTCCACCTCAACATAATACACAGTACAGTCCACAGAGGTGGCACCCCAATTACGCTTGCTTTCCCCCGTGTCCCAACTGTCCAAGCGCCCAACTGACTGTAGCAAACCACAGATGGGCTAGTCTGTAGAACTGTTCACCCATTCTATACCATGAGCATCAGAAGTGTACTCCAAACATTCACAGAGTCAAGAAGAGGAGGAAAGCCTCTGCACCAATGCCCCAAATTTTTTTACTTTGGATTCGGGGCAGGACGGAGTAGGATCTGAGCAGGTTCTTGACCCTCGTCACCAGACATTAACCACCGGGGAGGGAGGTGATCCTGATGAGACTCAGATACCTGAGGCTAATGCGGACTGTACTGTGCTATTAGGGCAACAAAAGGAGAAGGGGCACTCTGAGGGCGAGGAATGGAATAACATATTGGATGATGACGACGAGGTTGAAGATCCTACTTGGTGTGAACCCAGAGTCACGCAGCCGAGTAGGTCATCTGAGGAGATGGAGGAGGAAGACGAGGAGGTTACCTTCCGCCCTACGGCGCAGACACGGAGTGATGCAAGCACGAGGAGCACTGCATCCTTAGCCACAACTGTGGCTGTGGCCAGCAGCGGTCGTGGGTCTGCAGCTCGCAGGGGTGGCAAGGGTTGCCTAGCCTGGGCCTTTTTTGAGACCGCAAAGCTTTAGCCAACTCACATTATCTGCACACTTTGCAAGAAAAAACTTAGCACAGGGAAAAGTGCAATAATTTGACTACTATATGCATGAACCTTCACATGCGCACATAACATGCGTTACGCTGGGAATCTCACTGCGCTAAAATGCAGACCAGCGGATCTGAACAACCATCAGCTGCCCCATCAATCACATCTGCTGCTTCTTCCTCCTCCTCTGTTATCGTGCCAAGTATTGGCACGCAGGTCTCCCACTGCAGAACCTCTGCTTCTTTACCCGCTCCAGTCAGGCTGAGTGAGAGTGAGAGCCCGTCAGCTGTAATGGAAGTGGACATGCCTGCTGTGTTTGTTTCACCGAGCACACCACACATTTCTCAATCCACCGTAACATCTGCGCCTGTCCCTCACTCGCGGTCCAGCAGTTTGTCCAGTTCACCATACTCCGCCCTCTCTCAGTACTGCAGCCAGCTCTCGGTCCCACAGTTGTGGTCATGTAAAAAATTGTTCCATCTACAATCTGTTGGCCACGGAAATAGTCATGTCAGGCCCAATTTTTTGATTTGTGAACACTCCTGTCTGGCTGCATTTTTACTGAGGAGGTAACCGGAGAACCTGAAGGAAACCACAGCAAACACAGGGAGAACATACAAACTACTTGCAGATGTTGTCCTCTATCATCATAAAAGAGTTAGCTCGTAGTCTAGGAGACAGACCACGGCTGCTGTCTACCTTGTGAACATTGTGTTTAAGCTTGCAAGATGTCACAGGTTTACCGTGACAGAGAGGAGCCAGAAGACCGCAGCGTCTGATTCCTCCCTCTCCTGCACTCATTAAAAAGAAGCCTTACGCCTTCATATTAATCAGTGCAGGGATTAATCTGCTCAGTTGTGAGCTCCTGGAAACTTAACGTGATTTAGGCTCTTGACAGATTTGTCCCGTGTGTTTATGTACTGCAACTAAGAACTAAGGAACAAGAGGAAAAAGCTGTCCCTGCACTGAGACTCAGCTTAAACCCTGCGCTGGGGTGGGTGCCCTATTCCTTGTGAATAGCCCCACTGACACTCCTGCACTGAACTCAAAAGAAGACCTGAAGAAAGGGGAAAGGGGTCCCTAAAAGATCTAAGGACTAGGAGCAAAAACAGGAGACCTCCTAACAGAAAATTTAGTTGCAGAAACGAAGATTAAAGGGAACAAAACTGGTGGAACAAGAACTCCCAGGAAATCAATTGTCCTAAGCACAAAGAACTAGCAAGGCAACTTAGCCAGAGCACAAACGTAAAACACTGATGTCCAGCAAGGAATGGGAGACAGGTGCTGAGTAATAAAGAGTGAGGAGATCACGTGACCAAGACACCCAGCACCAGAGGAAGCTAGAAAACCACAAAAAGATGTCCGAAAACAACATAGATTCTAACACCGTGCATCTCCCCTACCGAGATAACGCTTTACCCCAACATATCAGACTGTCGCCTACCGTGGAAACCTTGAAAAGGAAGCTGAAGACCCACTTCTTGTGACAAGCGTATAATCTGCGGCAACCCTCGCTCCACCATACCGTTGCACGTCTTGCTGTACCCTGACCTACTGTATCCTCACCGATCCCTTGTATATTGTTTATGCACCCTGGCGGGCAGGGTCTTCTCTCCTCTTGTACCAGTCGGTGACCCCTTTTGACATGTAACGCGCCACAGAATAAATGTCGCTGTAATAGTAATAATAATTATAGTACTTGTACTCTAGGTTAATTGATGGCATTTTCCAGGTGTCTACCCCTAATTTGATGTGTTTTGGCAGCTTTTGGGCCGGTTTTAAGGTGTTGCGCATGTGGTTTTTTGTCCCCCCCATTGAATCCTATGGCGTTCGGTAACGTTCGGAGATCATTCGACTAATAAATCAGTGAATATCGCAAATTCGGCGATTATAATACGAATCGAATATTGAAACATTCGCTCATCTCAAGTTACTACAGTAAGCAGGCACAGAGTAGCATAGAGGAAGCTATCCAGAGGGGAAATAAGAAGCACAGCCCGGCACTAGAGCCAGGACAACTGAGTAACACATAGTAACAAAGTGCCAACAAGTGCTGAGGAAGAACCAAACAGTTTCTACAGTATTTTTATGCAATGTCGTGTTAATGTCATCAGAAATTCATGCATAAGAAGCGTCTTTATCTGAATCTCCCTTAACATAATAATATATGAAATTGATCCCTGACCAAAATGTGATGCCAGGTACAAGTGCACTCTCTTCTATTAAGGGTGATTGAATGGTCTGCAGAAGCCAAAGCTTAATAAAAGAATAAAGCAGTGTTTCAGCTGGATAGATTTAGTCTATAGATCTTCATTAGTCTTCAGTGCCACGAAAAAGTTAATGACCCAGCTTTTCAGGCAGAAATTGCAAAATAACTTTTTTTTCCCCCTGAAAGTTCTGTCTCTGTCAGATCCTGATCCATCATCTCTTCCAGCCGACAGTAATAACTTTCCCATTTAATAATCGTCCGCGTAAATGGGAGATTGTTTCTTTGTATCAGGTTCTTTTAGAAAGATATTATTTATTATTAAATAATCACATTTCATTTTCATCGGCCGCCCGCTCCGAACGGTTGTGGAATAAACATTGAATAAAATGACTCATTTTTATGAGACAAAACTGATATCTATCAAAGTGATAAACAACAGCAATTTCCATTGACACAGTGGAGAGCCGATTTTGTTATTATAATGACAAAAATCACTCATTAAACTGCATGATGATGCTGAATGGAGTCTGAGAACAGCCTCTTTACCAGGACTGCATCCAGCCAATGCATTACAGAAAACTGACCACTCCATCGACTTTCTGATGATGCATCATTTAGTGGGAAGCACAGAAAATCTATATTTATAACATGTACTGATCTGTTTATGGATACCAAGCTTCAACAACCTGTGCTGACCTCTTAATATAGTGATTGAGGTCTGTGCTTTTTTATATAGAGCTCCAAATCTCTTGTATAGCCAAAAAGCTAAAAAATAAAGTTCTTGTTGCCTGCAGCCATCACTAGCTGGCTCTGTATACTGTTTGCACAAAGTTAGTAAGTTATCACCTATGCAATGGATAGGACATGTGATAACTTCCTGATTGCTGAGGGTCTGCCCTCTGGGACCACCACTAGTGATGAGCGAATGTGCTCGTCACTGCTCGGTACTCTCCCGTGCATCACTGTGCTCGACGAGTTCGGTGAGTATTTCCAGGTTGCTCGGGTGGGAACTCGGGTCCCCTCCCTGCATGTTTGGTGCTCTTTAGAGAGCCAATGAACATGCAGGGATTGCCTGCCACTCATTGTAATGCCTTAGCCATGTTGGTTGTGACATTACAGTGATTGGCTGGCCGCACATCGTTATCAGGTCTATATAAGTCCTGGTGCCGCTATGCTCGTCACAGTCTACCCTGGAATCAAGCAGAGTAGGGAGAGCTGCTGCTGCGTCAGGGAGAGATTTGCTTGTTTATAGTTACTATCGGTAATCCACAACATATACTGTATATATCCAACTGAACTAACAATCCTTCTAAGGACTAATCCAGCTGCATATATTCAGTGGTGATAGCAGGAGTTAGGCAGGCAGGCAGTGTATGTGGCAGAGTTCAGTGCATGATACAGCACAAGAGGGTCCATTGAACGTCATGCTATTATAGTTATTCCACAACATATATATATATATATATATATATCTCCATCTGAACTAACAGACCTTCTGAGGATTAATCCAGCTGCATATAATCAGTGGTAGGCAGGCAGGTAGTGTATGTGGCAGACTGCAGTGCATGATACAGCACAAGAGGGTCCATTGAACATCCTGTCTGCTGCTGCTGTAATAATTAGAGATATTTGTAGACATAGCCCCAGATATCAGGGGCCAGGGCCACTTTCTTTTTATCTTAATCATGGTTATTTGCTTAAAAAGCAATCCAGAGTACACCATTTTTCTGCTCAATTTGCTTGTTCTCACTGCAGAATAAAGCCAGATCTGTTCCATATTTCAGTGATAAAAACCAGAAATTTACTAAACGTGGAAAATATTGGTCTCCTTTTCCATTCTGTTGCAGTGTGTCGGTCAAGCTATTCACACTAGGTCTCTGTGAAGAATAGTATTAGTAAATTACAGGCCTGCTATTTAAAACCGTGGTTCTCTGTCAGACATATCACCTATAAGACTGTTCCAAAATCAACCATTTCTTCCATTTCCATTCTGTTGCAGTGTGTCGGTCAAGCTATTCACACTAGGTCTCTGTGTGGAATAATATTAGTAAATTACATGCCTGCTATTTAAAATTGTGGTGCTCTATCAGACGTATCACATATAACTGCGATCCATTTCTCGTGAACGTGGAAAATATTGTCCTTCATTAAAAATGGGCAAGGTGCGTGGCAAGGGACGGGAAAGTGGACGTGATGGTGCATGCAGAGGCCGAGGACATGGCCGTGGGTAAGCTGAAATTGTGTCACAACACCCACATCTTGTCGCTCGAACTTCCTGTCCCAATTACTATGGGACCGCAGTACACAACTATTGAATCCAGAGCAGTGTCAAAAGGTTGTTGGTTGGATAGCAGATAATGCTTCCAGTTACTTAGCCACCACCACCGGCACCACCCTGTCTTCCACATGGTCAACTGAGACAACTGATCCCACACTTGGACACTCAGAAGAGCTGTTCATTTTTCCATTTGTAGATTCGGGCCTCTCGCCCAGCCAGCTTCAAGCGAGTCAAGAGGAGAACACGTGTAGTGATGTCCACATTTTGGAGCAGCCACGGTCACACGAAGGCGACGATGGGAAAGTGCAATTACTGTCGGAAGAGGTGGATGATGATGATGGTGAGACACAATTGCCAGAAAGTCAGGAGGAAGACCAGGGTGCGGAAGTGGAAGACGAGGTGGTGGATGATATAGTAACTGACCCAACCTGGCAGGGGGACATACAGAGTGAGGACTGCAGCACACAGGGGGAGGGAGGCATAGCACCACCACAGGCAGGAAGAAGCAGTGTGGTGGCCGCAGACACAAGGCGGGAAAGCGTTCCTCGTAACGCCAACACGACGGAAGTTGCCAGTACAACTGTTAGGTCTTCCCGAGTCTGGTTATTTTAATCAGGCACATGGCAGCAAAGCACCCGACTAAGTGGGCTGAACCCCAGGGTCCAGCAACAGTGTCTGCGGGTGACACCACTGCTTATTCCGCTGTTGTGCGTGCACGCCAATCCCCTGTCCATGACGCATGCCAAGATGCCTCCCGCCCTGCACCTGTCATTGAACACTCTCAACTAGCACCATCAGCAAGCACATCTACGTCCTTGTCCCAGCGCAGCAATTCAGTTGTCCCTACCCCAGTCCTTGGAACGCAAGCGCAAATACACAGCCAATGCCCCACAGGCTACACTACTAAATTTCCACATTTCGCGAATGCTTGCACTCGAAATGTTGCCTTTTAGGCTCATGGAGAGAGAAGCTTTCCACAACCTGATAGTTGCGGCCATCCCTCGGTACTCGGTCCCCAGCAGCCACTATTTCTCCCGGTGTGCTGTCCCTGCATAACATGAGCACGTGTCTCACAACTTTAGATGTGCCCTCAACAATGCAGTTACTGGGAAAGTCCACCTAGCTACAGACACGTGGACAAGTGGTTGTGGGCAGGGATGATACATCTCACTGACGGCACACTGGGTTAATATAGTGGAAGCCGGGACCAAGTTGGACCTTGAGAGACGGAACACGTCCTCCCGACGTTGAGGATTGCGGGCCCTGGGTCAATCAGGGTTGCCCCCGCATTCTACTGCTCCTGCACCTCCTCCTCCTCCTCCTCTTCAGCCTCCATCTCCGAAATGACCACATCAGTCGCAAGCTGGAAGCACTGCAGCACTGCCTCGGCCAAGCAGCAACAGCATGTGCTGAATTTAATATGCTTAGTTGACAAACCGCACAATGCTGAAGAGTTGTGGACCTCTCTGAAAGAGCAGGCAGATCTGTGGCTGACACTGCTGACCCTACAGCCAGGCATGGTCGTGTGTGACAATGACTGGAACCTGGTGGTACCATTTGTTGTACAATTTCTCCTGAGTATGCCAATACCTAATATGTGGGAGAAAACCACTGTTTGTGCGTACGGCAGGGTTCGTAAGGGAAGGAGCGCTATTTAACTTTTTGAATTTAAAATTTGCTTGTATAATTAGCGGATACCATGTTGCATTTGGAGAGACCGTGATGTGCCTAAACAGTGGAAACCCCTCACAAGTGACCCCATTTTGGAAACTAGACCCCTCAGGAAAACTAGACCCCTCAAGGAATTAATGAAGGAGTATAGTGAACATTTTGAACCCAGAGGTACGACAGAATTTGATAACATTAGGTCATTATATTGAATAAGTTGTCATTAGTCTTGAGCGCAAGTGCTCGCTACTTGAGTTTGCATCGGGTACTCAGGTATGCACCATGTATCGCGAGTGCTTGAGTGACATGCTCGAGTCCCCGCCCCGCATGTTTCACGGTTGTTAGACACCCAAAAAGAAACATGTGGGGATCGCTTGTGCATGGCAGGCAATCCCCGCCAGGTTTTTTTTGGCCGCAAAGCATATGGAGCGAAGACTTGAGCTTGTCACTTGATCACCCGTGATATTCTGTGCATACCCAAGCACCTGATACAAACACAAGTAGTGAGCACTTACGCTCAACAGTAGTCAACATATAG
This sequence comes from Phyllobates terribilis, assembly GCF_046119375.1. NCBI lineage: Eukaryota > Metazoa > Chordata > Amphibia > Anura > Dendrobatidae > Phyllobates > Phyllobates terribilis. The sequence goes on from NW_027362768.1 coordinate 151,973,668, forward strand.
TCTCTTTTTTTTTCTTTACTTTTGAAAAAATCCCAACCCCAACACAACCCTAACCCTATCACAACTCTAACCCTAGCACAACCCTAACTCTAGCACAACCCTAACCCTAGCACAACCCTAACCCTAGAGTTTATTTTTTATGCCTTTCTTCGTGCCATATAAGTGATTAGACGACTATATTCTTCGGGTCGGTGCGATTACAGTGATACCAGATTTATAGCGGGTTTTTATTACTGACAGCTGTCACACACTAAAAGACCCTTTTTTTTTTGCAAAGACTAGTTTTTGCATCACCATATTTTGAGAGCTATAATTTTTCTATATTTCGGCCAACAGAGTCATGTGATGGCTTGTTTTTTCCGGGACAGGTTGGTGTTTTTAATGGTACCATTTTCAGGTACGTGACATTTTTTGATCGCTTTCTATTTCAATTTTTGGGAGGCAAAATAAGCAAAAACCAACAATTCAGGAATATATATATATTTTTTTATGCCGTTCTGCGCGTGGTAAAATTGAGAAGGCAGCTTTGTTCTTCAAGTCAGTACGTTTACAGCGTTACCACATTTATATAGTTTTTTTATGTTTTGGCGCTTTTACACAATAAAAACTATTTTATAGAAAAAAATATTTTTTGCATCACTTTATTCTGAGAACTATAACTTTTTTATTTTCCGGCCCTTGGAGCTGTATGGCGGCTTATTTTTTGCAGGACAAGATGACGTTTTCAGCGGTACCATTTTTATTTACTTTCGTCATTTTGATCGCATTTTATTCCGTTTTTTGTTTGGCGGTATGATGATAAAGCATCTTTTTTTGCCTCATTTTTTATTTATTTTTTTACCGTGTTCACTAAAGGGGTTAACTAGCAGGACACTTTTATAGGTCAGGTCATTCCAGATGCAGCAATACCAAATATGTGTACTTTTTTTTTTTTTTTTTTTTTTTTTTCATAATACTATTTATTGATGGGTACAATATATTTTTATTTTTTGGGGATTATTTTTTTTTCATTTTTTTTTAAATATTTTTACAATTTTTTTTTCACTTTCTGATTCTTTTTTAACTTTTACACATTGTCCCACTATGGGACTTTCACTTTTTACATTCTGATCTCCTGTATAGCACAGGAATGCAGCAGCAGCGTGCACTGCGCATGATCAAAGTATCTTCCTGGTGTTAGGTGACCCGGATGTCATCATGACGACATCCGGGTCACATGACAACCACGGAACCCGGCCACAGACACCGCGGGACGCCGGAGAGGAGGTGAGTACCGGCACTTACCTCCTCTTGCCACCGGAATGCTGCGATTGACTTCGGTTGCAGCATTTCAGGGGTTTATGTGCTGGGAGCGGTGCGAGACCGCTCCCAGCGCATAGCACCAGGAGTCAGCTGTGACATGCAGCTGACACCCGGTGGCGATGCCGCCCGCACAGCCTGTGTGCGTACTAATATACAGTGCCTACAAGTAGTATTCAACCCCCTGCAGATTTAGCTGGTTTGATAAGATGCAAATAAGTTAGAGCCTTCAAACTGCAAACGAGAGTAGGTTTTATGAACAGAAGCATAAATCTTACAAATCAAAAAGTTATGTTGCTCAGTTGAATTTTATTAAATTTTAAACATAAAAGTGTGGGTCAATTATTATACAACCCCTACGTTTAATATTTTGTGGAATAACCCTTGTTTGCAATTACAGCTAATAATCGTCTTTTATAAGACCTGATCAGGCCGGCACAGGTCTGTGGAGTTATCTTGGCCCACTCCTCCATGCAGATCTTCTCCAAGTTATCTAGGTTCTTTGGGTGTCTCGTGTGGACTTTATTCTTGAGCTCCTTCCACAAGTTTTCAATTGGGTTAAGGTCAGGAGACTGACTAGGCCACTCCAACACCTTGACTTTTTCCCTCTTGAACCAGGCCTTGGTTTTCTTGGCTGTGTGCTTTGGGTCGTTGTCTTGTTGGAAGATGAAATTACGACCCATCTTAAGATCCTTGATGGAGGAGCGGAGGTTCTTGGCCAAAATCTCCAGGTAGGCCGTGCTATCCATCTTCCCATGGATGCGGACCAGATGGCCAGGCCCCTTGGCTGAGAAACAGCCCCACAGCATGATGCTGCCACCACCATGCTTGACTGTAGGGATGGTATTCTTGGGGTCGTATGCAGTGCCATCCAGTCTCCAAACGTCACGTGTGTGGTTGGCACCAAAGATCTCGATCTTGGTCTCATCAGACCATAGAACCTTGAACCAGTCTGTCTCAGAGTCCTCCAAGTGATCATGAGCAAACTGTAGACGAGCCTTGACATGACACTTTGAAAGTAAAGGTACCTTACGGGCTCGTCTGGAACGGAGACCATTGCGGTGGAGTACGTTACTTATGGTATTGACTGAAACCAATGTCCCCACTGCCATGAGATCTTCCCGGAGTTCCTTCCTTGTTGTCCTTGGGTTAGCCTTGACTCTTCGGACAAGCCTGGCCTCGGCACGGGAGGACACTTTCAAAGGCTGTCCAGGCCGTGGAAGGCTAACAGTAGTTCCATAAGCCTTCCACTTACGGATGATGCTCCCAACAGTGGAGACAGGTAGGCCCAACTCCTTGGAAAGGGTTTTGTACCCCTTGCCAGCCTTGTGACCCTCCACGATCTTGTCTCTGATGGCCTTGGAATGCTCCTTTGTCTTTCCCATGTTGACCATGTCTGAGTGCTGTTCACAAGTTTGGGGAGGGTCTTAAATAGTCAGAAAAGGCTGGCAAAAGAGATCTTTAATCCACACATGTGAAGCTCATTATTCTTGGTGCCTGAACTACTTCTTAATACTTTAGGGGGACCAAACAGAATTCTTGTGGTTTGAGGGGTTGAATAATAAATGACACTCTGAATTAACTTTTAACGTTTTAAAGAAAAAAAAAAAAAAAATTGCTGCAGTGCAATTCCCACTTCCAGGCTGATCTACAGTACAAATGTCACAATGCCAAGTTAATTCCCCATGTGTCAACCAGCTAAATCTGCAGGGGGTTGAATACTACTTGTAGGCACTGTATATCTGGTCCATAAGGCCCAGGGCACAGATACGCATTAGTACGTATCATGTCAGAAAGGGGTTAAAAAGTAACTGTCCACTTCTTCCTCCTTCTGAATTAATCTTTCAATCTCAGTTCATGGATAAATTCTGTATTCAGTGAAGACAGATTTTCCCATTACTGAGATAGGAGATGGCAGATGATGCATTTAAAATTCTACAGAGGAGGTGGATCATACTGTGTTTTGGTCACCATACTTTGCTGGGGGAGTTGAGGTGGGGTACAGTAGGGTCAGGGGCGGACACAGACTGTAGTGGGCCCCTGTGCAAGAAATTTTTGGGGGCCCCCCCTGCGCTTCATAAGGCAACAAAGTTATGTAAACATAACCCCCCCCATGTGCATCTCTCACCCTCCCATGTGCAGCTCTCATCCCCCCCATGTACAGCTCTCATCCCCCCCATGTGCAGCTCTCATCCCCCCCATGTGCAGCTCACCCCCCCGTGCATCTCCCATCCCCCCCGTGTGCATCTCTCATCCCCCCCATGCGCATCTCTCATCCCCCCCACTCCTAGTTAATTAATTGTATTTAAAACAAATAAAACTTGTTATACTTACCCCCATGCGATCCCTGCAGAATCCTGGCGCTCGTCCACGTCGCTGCCACCAGGCTCTCCTGACGTTCGGCCATGTGACGGTGCCACATGCATAGCCATCAGCTTTTGTTTTGGCCAAAAGATTTTTAAAGCCGCCACCACGATAAGGTAGACTCTTCTGGCCGGGCCCTACTCTAACCTATTAAAATTTTCTTAAAATATCCAATACTCTTTTTAGATATATTTTTATTTAGTTTTCTTTAAGGGAATGTGTCATATACATTTTTTTTTTAAAATGACCAATAATACCACATACAGGGAATACCGCCACACCATGACCAGACCACATATTACCACAACATAGTGACCGAATAATACCACACAGAAGGGGGAAAAACTGCCACACCATGACCAGACCACATATTACCACCACATTACTAATATTACCACCACATTACTAATATTACCATAAGTGTCATTATACACGGGAGCTCTATACATGGTATGTATAATGTAAGTGTCCAGGTAATCTAGTGATCACCAGTGACATTATACACAGGAGCTCTGTATATAGTGTCAGTGTACAGGTAATACAGTGATCACCAGTGACATTATACAAAGGAGCTCTGTATATAGTGTCAGTGTACAGGTAATACAGTGATCACCAGTGACATTATACACAGGAGCCCGGTACATAGTATATAGTGTAAGTGTACATGTAATACACTGACTCACTGGTGACATCTCTAGGTGAAGTCCTTCAGCTACGCTTTTCTCCTTCATCCAGCACAGACCGCCATCACGTCTTCCAGCCAGGACTCGTCTCTGCATAAAAGAACACAGTTATCTAGAGCACATTCCCCAGCTTCTACATTACGCAGCTGAATACAGACGTGCATCCACCATCAATATATGGTTAGTTATTATGCAACGTACCATTCCAAATATAAATTGTAATCCACCACGGTGCCCCCATTAACTGTAAATAGGCACTTAATATATAATTTAATTAGAACCTCTACTCTTTCCGCCAATTTGTTACCAGTTACACTCCTGCATCCGCAACGCCCCCTACTCTATACTTCCTGCTCCCCGCATTCATTATTTACATGCACCCCCTGCCCCAATTCATTATATCATGTCTGTGCTCTCCCCACCCCATCCACCCCATCATCATTTATCATTTACTGTCCCCCACCCCACATTCATTATGTGCAGCTCATTATCCCCCTACTCCCAATTCCCCCATGTGCAGCTCATTTTCTCCCAATTCCCCCATGTGCAGCTCTCACCCCTCCATGTGCACATCTCTCATCCCCCTCCCCCACATGTGCCCCTCTCTCATCCCCCCCATGTGCACATCTCTCATCCCCCTCCCCCACATGTCCACATCTCTCATCCCCCTCCCCCACATGTGCACCTCTCTCATCCCCCTCCCCCACATGTGCACCTCTCTCATCCCCCTCCCCCACATGTGCACCTCTCTCATTCCCCTCCCCCACATGTGCACCTCTCTCATCCCCCTCCCCCACATGTGCACCTCTCTCATCCCCCTCCCCCACATGTGCACCTCTCTCATCCCCCTCCACCACATGTGCATCTCCCATTCCCCCCACTCCTAGTAAATTGTATTTAAAAAAAAAAAAAAACTTGTTATACTTACCCCCATGCGATCCCTGCAGAATCCTGGCGCTCGTCCAAATCGCTGACACCAGGTTCTCCTGACTTCCGGTCATGTGACGGCGCCGTCACATGACCGGAAGTCAGGGGAATCATGAAAGCGCTGCCACAGCAGCGCAGCGCTGAGATGTCCCGGACCCGGCGCTTAGCATGGGGCCGGGGGCCCCATGAGGAGAGAGACGCACAAGAGGGGGGCCCCCAAGGGGGCCCCTACCGGCTGGGCCCCATACTGGAGTCAGGGCAGTCATGCCCTGATGGCGGCCCTGCTGGAGGCTGGAGGGGCCCCCTCTCCGTCGGGGCCCCCGTTCAATGAACCGGCTGCACAGGCGGTAGTTCCGCCCCTGAGTAGGGTCATTATACTGTACGTGTGGAGGCTACTGTGTTTGTGGGGCACTTTGTTGGCATCATACTATATGGGTGCAATTGTAAGGTGCACAGGGCAGTAGTCATGGGTGAGGGGGTGTTGTTCGCCCTGGCACCTCACAAATAAACAGTATCCCAGTTCCCATGTGCTGTGGGTGTACATGATAACGCTCACATTTCGGCCGGAGTCCTCTGCTGTCTCCACGATCCCGGAACAGCTGCACAAAAATCTGGGGACAATTGCTTCATAACCAACAGTTCAACTTTACTTAACAGTCCATGCTCAATTGATGATACAGCACAGTATGTTTCCATGTTCTCTGTTGGTTTGGCCTGAGATATCTCTTCACTTAATGGCACCAATGACCCCTGGGATACTCCATCCAGCCCCACAGCTCCCATGAGTTCTGTCCTGTCTCCATGACACGTCTCCCCATATGGCTTCCACTTGTGGGAACAGAATAAGGCACACTTTCTAGTGCTTAATTCGGGATGTAGGTCCCAAACATTGCAGGGATGTCCGCAGAAAAGAGTAGCTGATGTTCCCATGCAGCCCGAACAGTCTGTACTCTCTGTTCCCTCCAGCACTCTGGTCTTTAACGCTGTTAATACTCTCACACTTATAATCTAATCTTCAACCATCTCTGACAAAAACCAGGAAGTGCTCCCCTTATTAACTAATTCTGCACCCTCCCAAGTTGGGGGTGTTCCTGAACAATAAACTGTGTCCTATCCTATGCAATTTATTTCCTGTATCTAATGTGCCCTTTCCCATTACTAACCTAAACTATGAGCCCTATGCTATACCTATGTTCTACACTTAACCCTAGTATTTCCATATATGTTATACATAAAGAACATTATGCATTCATCACATTACAATACATCAACTGTGCACATTAGTGCCTATAAGATTCAATGGAGTTTCACATTTTACATTACTTATACAATACAATAAAGCCATACCCTAACACATATTCAAATACAGTTACTGCAGACGTTGTCTTTAGGGGGGAGAGGCGTATGATAGCTCCTGTCACACCCTTACACAATGAAAAGGAATCCAGTGCTTTAGTAGGAGGAAAATTACTTTGTATAGGCTGCAAAGTTTGAGAAACGCTCTTCTGTGACCCTGCCGATTATTTTTTATCTTTTTTTGTTGGGGGGGGGGCCCAATTAGAACTTTTGCTATGGGGCCCCATGATTTCTACTGTATGTACACCCCTGAAGGTGCCTTCAAATATGAGAGACCTGAAGCAGTTTCCAAAAGAAGAGTGGTTCAAAATTCCAGTTGAGAGGTGTAAGAATCTTGTTGATGGTTATAGGAAGTGATTGATTAGAGTTATTTATTCCAAAGGTTGTGCAACCAAATATTAAGTTGAGGGTGCCAACAATTTTGTACAGCCCATTTTTGGGGTTTTGCGTGAAATTATGTCCAATTTTTTCTGTTTTTTTTTTTATATATATTTTCCACACAAAGGAAATAAACATGTGTATAACAAAACAAGTTTAATTTGTTTCATTTTATGGAACAATTTGAAGTGTGCCAACACTTTCGACCATGACTGTACATGCAAAATGTTTCTACATTTGAAACCCCTGCTCCCCCATACACAGTGTCAGCCCAGTGCTCCTGTGTAGTCCATGATAAAGCTGCTATCAGACTCCTCTAAGGGCAGGTTATCTGGATGGAGCTCAAATTAGACTGCTGAAATTCAGCAAGCCTGATCCTCCTCTTCCCCGACATCATCAGTCTTGGGAGAGTAAGAAACCCCATACACATTAGACTGTTGGCCGGCCAATACTGGTGGGTCCGGAAAGTTTAGAGTACATGGGGGAGGGGGGCTTAAAAGTTAACAAGATAACTTCCTACTGTGGAAATGGTGTCACAATTTCAGTCCTCTAGTAAGGGTGTGACTTTTTTTGGACGCTATGGCCAATGTGCATTATCCCTTTTCCACATCTTCTAGACTTAAAGACTGCAGCTTGTTCTATGTGGTTTTTAATTAACAAGATTTGGATTTCTCTATTTTATCTGTGAGTAAAAACCCAAATTCTTCTTCCAGAAATGTAAAATTATTAATGAGTTTGGCGATCTCATTGTTTTACAAGTGTCCTTTTCTATTGCTTTCTTGTAGTTTTTAAAAGCTTAGTGTGAGTAATCAGCGTGGGAGGGGATGGTAAATGTTTAAATGGTCTCTCCAGCAGAGAGCTGTGTGATACATTGCTGTTCTCAATATTATTGAGCTGCTGGGTGGCAGTGTTATTTAGCAGCTACCATTTGTATTCCTTGTCTTATTTTTTTTTTTTTTTTTTAACAAGAGACAAGATAGTTGCCAAAAATTAACTATAGACAAGATGAGGGATGGCCATTTCAGAACAACCAAAACAGTATGTCACCGGTATCCAAATTTCTTCATTAGGATACATTATGTTACCGACATGATTAGAATAAATTGATGGAACAACTGTCGCACTTTTTTTTTTCTGCAGACTTTTGTGATAAACATGACTCACGAAGAAGAATTAGTGAAAAATAATCACTAAACTTTCAAATAACTTCTTCCCATTTGATAGAAAACGTAATGAATAGACAATCTGCAAATCAATTCATTTAAAAATAATATTGTCTTATCCCCAAAAACTCCCTTCAAAATGACAGTGACAAGGTATTTCCTTTCTGCTTGACTTGCTGTCTCCCACCTGTTGCAAAGCGTAATCCGTACTTAGTAGCAGAAAAGCCAGGACGGATTACAGAAAGTGAGGGCGAGTCTTTGTGCATCCAGAGGAGGTGATGGATGCTCTCCTGTCTGACAAACTGCATGCAAGTATAACAGAGAGGAGGGCTTTCAGTTCAGAGCAGCAAGCTATTTGACAAGCTCCCAAGGACCACTGCTCCTTTTTCCTCCTTGGAATTTGACAATGGTAGAGAGTAGGGAAAAGGAAGCTCGAGCACTTAATCTGCACATCACCGTATTTATCAGTTATGGTGACATGCAGAAGTAGTGCTGTTGCTTCAAAAGCATCCAGCAACTATTAGAAGTAACATAAGCAGAGGAGACAGGAAGTGTTGTGCTCCAGAAGCATCCAGCAACTAGAGGGGTTAACACAGTCACAGGAGACAAGGCGTGTTTTAGCAGAGCCCCAGGGAGATTGTGGGGAAGTTGCTTACTGTCTGGCTAGAGCCGAAGAGAAAGGTGGTGTATGATCTGCATCTCACAGAAGGCAAGGGAACAGAATTCAGGTCAGGAGGGAAGCTAAACACAGGTCAGATAGACTCCCTGAGCTAACAGTGTGGAGTATTATCGGGAAGAAAGATAAGGACTGGAATGAATCCTGTCATAGGGATCATCTCCCTCATCAAACCCACCCCCTCCATCTCCATGTAGGATAAAGAATGCTGTGTACTATTGAGTCCTTGTGAAGGAAAAGCCTGTCGTTGTGTATGCATTAAAACTGTGCTGTACTGTGCTACTGGATAGACTGTGTACTGCTGTGCTGCAAAGGAAATTGTACTGTTGTTACTGGAGCCTGTTGCTCAAAGAGACACTTAAATTGCACTGGCCGTGCCTCATTAAATGTTACTGTTCTACCATTTCTGAGGACTCTTGTCAAATGTGTCTGGTCAGCAATTGAATCTACCCTGTGTCTGAGAGAAGCTGCAGCCTATGGTCGCCCTAAGTAACGGTTCCCCCAGGATTCCAACGAATTCATGTAGCCGGTCTCACCCCTATCTGAACTTAGGCGGCGTACATGTAACATTGGTGGCCCGTACAGGGAATCCTGAGTGGGAATTAGAGTGTAGAGCCAGAAGAGGAAAAGTGTCTGGAAAAACACAGCAGCACAGCACCTCAATTCAACTCTGCTACACCAGTTAAAGAGGACAAGCCCTAAAGAAAACTCACTAGCAGCAATGGATGTGGAAATACAAATGGACAGAATTAGTGAGCTGCTTCTTCAGTTAACCTGTGAAGAATTGAGAACAGCAGAAGAACATATAAAGATGTCAGAAGAACAGATTTCTAAAGCACACAACCGCAGGCAACTGTTAGCTGCCATTAATGTAAAAATGGATGAGCTGGGGAGGGAAAGAAGCTGAAGACATCATCGAGACGTTCTTCCAGGAGCTAACACAGTTTCTAACTGTGGGCAACCACCCAGATGAGATCGTTGAGGGGGTGGTGAAAGCGATCAGCCCAGGACTGAACCTCCGAAATATGCTAGAAATGAAGAGTCAATTGACCTTGCAACAGCTGAAAATTATTTTAAAAGGACACTATAAAGAAGAGAGTACTTCAGAATTGTTCCACCGACTCATTAACCTCTCACAGAAAAATAATGAATCACCCCAAAGTTTCTTGTTCCGAGCAATTGAACTGAAGGATAGACTGTTGTTTGCATCCAAAGATGTAGAAGCGGAGGAGAAGTTTGATGATGGACTAGTCCAGAAGTTCTTAAGATCATTGGGAACGGGGTTAATCAGCAAAGACATCAAGTTGCAGCTGAAACAGTACCTAGAAGATACTGGCATTCTGGACAAAGTCCAAATTGAAAAAAATGAATGAGACAGCTAATTTGGAGTCAGAAAGCGAACAGAAGTTAAAGAAAGGCTCTGCTCCTAAAATCACCAAAATGTGTCAGCTGAAGTTGGAGACCCCCGGTGGCCAGTCCGAAGATCATCATGGAGACCTCCAGTGCCACCTCCGAGAGGGAACCTTAAATCACCAACAACAGAGAGGACCGCCAGTGCTGACTGGGAGGAAGTAATAGGAGAACTGCGAGCCGAGCTGATTGAGATGAAAAAGTTGATTCATTCCAGGCCAGAACCTGTATCCCTCAGACCCAGGAGTGGGTTCCAAAACAGTAGATACACGGCTTGTGAAGCGTGCCATTCATCAAATCAGAGTACGGTGTGTGTCCACTGTCTAAGATGTGATGAGGAAGGACATTATACCAAGGAGTGCCAATGGTCGTTTGGGTTAAAAGACAGGAGGTTGCCAGTGCGGGGCGACTAGTAACCGCGACACGGAGGAGGCCCCAGAAACAAATCCAAATCTCACCAACCCCAGAACCGCGCATGAGGTAAAACGGCTGCGGCAGTACTATCCCCAAGTGTGTTCCCGTCTACAACAGCTGCGAGAGAGACAGGGTCATCAGTTACTTAATGCCCAGTGCGGAGGTCAAATGATGTACTCCTGGGAGGAGGATTCCTCGGTCAGTAAAGATGGCCTCATCAACCTAATTGGGGAAAGGTGCTTTATACAGTGCCAGCTAGATGGACTCCTGGTAAAAGTGCTGTGGGACACAGGAGCCCAAGCGAGCCTTTTAAATGAAGAATGCTTTCGGTCGCTAAAAGAACTCTTAGGACCAGTGGAACTCCACTGCAAAGGTGTCAACCAGACCGAAATCCCTTTCATAGGATTCCCCAGTACTCCTGGAACATTTGTGTGCTAAAGATCGAGTGGTAGCAAAATAGATGCTGAGAGAAGAGTGTCATGCATTTGTGGCACCCTGCTACTACAGGTACCACAGGACCTAAAAGGGTTCATGGACGGACTTCTCCACAAGAGGCCCTCATTACAAACAAACACCTCCACCCTTCCACCTCATACCACCAGAGGGAGCCCTGTTAGGGATATATATACTGGAGGGTGGAGTTAGGCAGTCAGAAAGTCAGAGAGCGTGCTGGCGCCGAGACCAGTGAAGGAGCAGCACGTCTGCTGCTGTGTTCTGAGGGCCCCGAGTGTGGCCGGAGGCAAAGAGGAGGGGAGAAAGGAGTTAAGGGGGCAGAGGAGCATCACAGTCTCACCCCGAAATACAAACCGGACACCAGGTCCGCGCCTACAGGGTCCTCTACACCCAGTAGGATTACTGGCATACCAGGAGGATTACAGATCCCTGGTCGACCTGAAGCTAAACCCTTTACAGGACTAGGAACCCCGAAGGCCCCAGCGTCCAGGGATAGTGGTTGCCAGGGAAAGGTCCTACTACCAAGCGACAGGTGAGAGAACAACACAACACAGAAGCTAGGCCCAGTTGCAGGCTGGCCAGGAGCTTAGAGAGAGGGAGAAACGGACCAGGAGGCTTTATACCCGCTCACTGGGGAGAGTCCAGAAGTGCACCCTTCCTACCGAGTACCCTGGACTGTATCTGACATCTGCACCAGTAAAGGTACTGAAGTGAATCTACTGTCTCTGTCAGTTACTCCTGCTGCGCCATCTCTTCTGCACTACAACGCCCAGCATCACCATCTGCATCGACACTGCCCCGTGGCTCACTCCGCCTGTGGGGAGCAGAAACATCCCAGCTGCCATCCCATCACCCCCGGAGGTCTGCAGCAGCGCTGGTAACCATTACTGGAAACCACAGGTGGCGTCACGAGACAAACTGTACACTAAAAACCCCTTTTTCAAGAGAGACCCCAGAGTACGGACCCGGGAGCCAACTGCCGTTACTTCCTAAACAAGGTAAAAGGCCGGGGTACCGAGTCCCCTATATCCCCCTGGGCGAGACACATTCTCCAAAGATGATGCTGATATAGGCTGTATCCCGTTGTTGCAGTTGAAAATCAATTTGAAAGGCACGACCCCAGTAACCAGATGTTACATGTCTGTGCTGAAACCATTACACCGTGAAGTGAAAGAGTATTTACAAGACCTAATCAACAGAGGTTGAGTGCAAAAGTCGAAATCGTCTTATTCCTCTCCTATTGTTTGTGTTAGGAAGAAGGACGATACGTTGAGACTCTGCTGAGATTACCGGAAACTAAACCGAAAGTCAGTACCTGATCGGCACCCGATACCAAAGATTCAAGATATGCTGGATAGCCTATCAGGAAGTACTTGGTTCTCTGTCCTCGGTCAGGGTAATAGTAGGTAGATAATTAGCGTGCACTCTGTCTAAATTCAATGAGGTGCAGATGAAATGGACTCGTAATGCCGGATAAATGTACAAAAATGAATTCATTGCACACTCTTAGAACTGCTATTATTGTGTAAATTTATTTACAGGCAAAAAATCAAAACAGTGGTGGAAGTGACAGTAGACATTTCAGCCACAGAGACCTTATTCATTACGTTGCTATTGTGTCTGATTTTGACCGTAAGTCAGGTAAAGAGTAAGAGCCAAAGTATACGGGTAAGTGATCCAGTGGGAATCTTAACAGTGACGGCAGGTCCTTCAGTACAGCGTACCGCGATCTGCCGGCAGCCAGCACAGTGTGCGACGCCCGGGTGGAGGAGAGAGAGATGGATGGTAGTAATGCGTCCAAGTTGGTTGGACCAGGGGACGCCTCTCCTTCCCCGCTTGCTAGCCCACCCTGAGAGTTGGGGGTACTCAGAGCCGGGCCACTGTGCAAGGTGGATGTAGTCGCGGCCTAGGCCCGGTCCGTGCCCAGGGTTGTCACACTAAAAAGTTAAGGGCTAGATGGGACCGTGACAGTGATTCGAGTGGTTCTATTGACTACGCCACCTGTGGTTTCTGGTGATCCTCCACCAGCGCTGCGTTCAGTCCTCTGAGGCGGGATGTAGTGGCAGCAGCAGATTGTACTACTCCCCACAGGCGGAGCAGGAGGATGGGGATCGTAGTGGGAGATGTGGTGCGGTGTGGTGCGGTGCCGCGTTGCAATAAGAAACCGGAGGCCATAGGGGTAGTCTTCCAAGCTTTACTCACGTTAGAATGCTCAGCTGCAAGGCTTCTCCCTGCTCCTCACGGCGCGCTGCGGCCACCAGGACTGGGGGTCCGACAACCTTCGGGTAGTTCAGGTGCTTTGGTCAGGACCCCGCACTAGAGTGTTCCTAGAAGTTCCCACTAGGTCCTGTCCTGTCCGTATGTGGTACGTGTACTAAGGCCGGGTCTCCCTCTGGACTATGCACAGAACAAGGGTACGGGTGGCAACTCCACTCCGTCCGTTACCCGGTGGGATCCACTGAGCCTCCGGGCTTCTCCGACTAAGACGTGAAGTGCCAGAGTCAGATATCGGGGGCCGGTACCCCTTTTGCAGCAGGTCTCCCTCTGACTAGGCCAGAATAGTGAGGACAGGTGGCGTATACTGCTCCGTCTGCATCCCTCTGGGATCCTTTTGCCTGTGGAGCTTGTCTCCTCTGCTCCCCTCCAGGCCTTCTTGGGTAGGGACCTTGACCGGGTAGAGACAGCCGTTAACTCTAGCCCGCTCATCGACTCAAGGCCAGAGTACGAGGACCGTGTACCCATCAACTGCAGGTTCACACAGAAAACCACGTTCAGTGATGAAGATCACAATCAAAGACCATAAGCCCAAGATGGCCGTTTATTAAATATGAATTTTGTGGTGTAACCTAAAGTGCGTCCTCCACCCTCACCCACTACTAGGTTCCCCCTATCTTTGGTTCCCCCATCTCCTCTTATCCCGGCTGGGGCAGCACCCTGGTGCATATGAGCCCCCCTCAGGTGGGGGAGGTGTAGTGTTGGATGATGAGGTGGGGTCCCGACAGCTGCGCCATCCTTACCTCGAAGGAGAGATACCACACCTCATTAAAGAGATGCAGTACCCCTGTGGCGATCGAACCCTCAGGGGCGCCACAAAAGGAGCGCAGCAAGACTGCAGGGGCCATCGGAAGGTAAGTATAGGTTTATTTTTTATTTTTTGACATTCTCTCAGGTCACACTATATAAATCCATGCCGGTTGCATGGATTTATATAGTGTGACCGAGTTGTCAAGAAAAAATCCTGAGCATTTCTGCATCGTGGGCACATAGCCTAAAGGAAGTGAGAGCGCTCCTCTGTCTGTCAAACTGTGTACAGATATAATAGGGAGGTGGGCTTTCAGTTCAGAACAGGCAGGCCATTTGACAATGGGATGACAAAAGAAAGAGAGGTGCTCCAAGTGTGTTATCCCAAAAAGAAACGCACCTTGAACACATCAAGAAATTGGCTCACCTGGATGAGTTTTGTGTTAGAACCCTCCTGTTTGTTTTTTCTATCCTGTGTTTTGCGGTCATGTGACCATCTGTCTTTATATTCCAGCTCCGCCCTTGTGGCTGTGCTGGACTTCAGTGTTTGACTGTTTCTCTAGCCTGGTGCTTCGGTGCCTATCTCTGTCAAGTTCGCTTGGTCCTCTGGGACCTCTAGTACATTTTTGTCAGTTTGTCTTTTTGTGTTCTGCAACAACTTCTCTGTTTAGGAGGTGTCCCATTTTGTCCCAGTCCTTAGTTCTTTTAGGGACCCCTTCCTTAATTCTATAGGTCTTCGTTCAGACTAGCCGAGGACTAAGGCGGGTCTGTTCACTAGGAACAGGCAGCCCGCTACATCGTAGGGATTCAGCTTAGTATTACTGTAGGGACAGCTTTCCCCTACCTTTCCTTAGTACATGTTGCAGATCATAACATTTTGTCTAGGCACAACTAGGCATACCTAAAGAAAGAGTCGACTCGATTCCGAAACGCACTGTATGAAGAAAGATCTTAGTAATGCAATCCATTGTCAGCATTCTGTGGCAGCGCCCGGGGACCACCGCTCATTTTTCTTCCTTGGAATTTGACAATGGTAGGAAGTAAGGAAAAGGAAACTTTAGCACTAAATCTGCACATCACCTTATTTATAAATTATGTTGTCTTACCCCATATAAATTTCTCCAGAATCCCGACTACTAGGTGCTTTCTCTAACTTTCTGATCACTGCCTGTTGTCAAGTGAAATCCATCTCCAGCAGCAGAGATGCTGAGACAGATTACCAGATGTAGGGAAGGATTTTTGTCTCAGTAAAAGATGTGAGAGCACTGTTCAGTCGATCAAACTGGATAGTGGTATAACAGAAAGGTGGACTTTCAGTTCAGGGCAGGAAGTAAGGAAATTGAAGTTCCAGCACCTATAATTCTGATGAAGAGGTACCACACTCTCTGAAAAAGTGGTTGACAAATTACAGGGCATGAGAATTGGGTCAATTCCTGAATATTTTAGATTAGTATGTGCTCCAAAAGGAGTTTTAACCTATTGTGGTGTAAGAGGGCAGCTAGACTATGCTTTTTTACACAGTTTTTTTTTTTAAAGGACAGGTATGCTTTAGGATTCCCTACCTGAATTTTGAGAACAAGAGAGTTGTGCAGTATGTGAGGAAAGTGGCACTAACAAATACAGGAGGATAAACTGTAATACTTATATATTAGTAAGTGTTACATAATCATATCCCCAACACATAGCATTAAAAAAAGACATCACTACAGTGGAGAAACCTTTGTGAAGGAGTCGATAGCCATTGACAAAGGTTATTTCTGACATTGGAATTTTATTATTTAGTCACTGTATAGGAATATTAGTCGAGCATTGTTATGTTGATATTTTTGGCATTTGCTGTATGATGGGTATTATACGGCAGTTTTATTTTGCTCTGCATGGCAGCATTAGTTAGCCATTATATTTTGATTATTAGAGTGTCATGTTTTTCCATTCCCCTTCTTCCCAAAAAGAAGACATGTTCTGCCAATGGACATCCTGATCCCCCGACTTGCTCCTACTATTGTCACGTCATATGCCATGCTGTTATTTCCGCTTTGTTAGAAATATAAAGGCAAGGTACATAAGTAAAAACTTCAGAGACTCTCAGAAAACAATTATAAAGCTGGAACTGCCTACAGACAAATCTGGCACCTGCCAGTCATTGGCCAGTTCTTGTATGCAAAAGTATCTGCCAAGACATTGAAAACGCCGTCCAAGCTCCTTATTAGCAAGATTGATTGTGGAAAACGGTTGTGCCTTGCCATTTCCTCATCTTTGGGGAAATTTGCTCATCACTGTGCTGCACATACCTGATATAAAAGGATTTCATGAAAATAAGAGAACATTGTTTAATGAAAGGATTATATAACTGTACCTTTACCAGGCATGAAGCAAAATAAAGGGGAAAGCTGGATACTCCAATATCTTTTCGAGCAACAGTTGAAAGTAGCTTCTAAAGGAGCATAAACTGGGCATTGGAATAGAATATGGAGAATAGGCAGCAAAATACGGCAATGAACTATATTACCATAAATTCATATGTTTGCAATGTCTGAAGAAAAATGTAATAAAAAAATAAGTTTAGTTACTCTAACACTGTAGGGGGAATAATGCAAGCGTTATGTAAAAAAGGCCTTCACCACCAATTAGTAGGTCCTCTTAGAAACTGAATAGCACCAACAGGGCTCCAATTTCTACTTTTCTTAGCCCAATTATTATTACTATTTTATTTTTTAAGAAAAAAATGGTTCTCTTTGCTGTCAATTTACCTTTTTTCCTTATTATTTTTTTTTTAACAATTTTCACTTTTTTAATTTTTGATAAATATGTCTTGTAATAAGGCATTTTTTTTTTTTTTTTTACAAAATGTAAAACCAGCTCACCACGATTAGCCCAATTTGGTCCAAAGGACGGAAAGGCATCACTGTCAGAGACTCAAGCAAACATGAAGAAATGAAGAAGATCCAGCTTCACGGACATAAAATCTTCAACTTTATTAGTAAGTAGAAACAAGTTTCTAAACATGAATTAATGCATGAATGTTACAATGGTTTTATACACTTACTAATAAAACTGAAGATTTCAGGTCTGTGAAGCTGGTTCTTCCTTCATTTCTTTATGTCATTTTTTTCCCTGTCCGAAAACTTTTTTTCTTTTGAATGGAAACACCCATTAGTTTTATTTTAGTAGTACATCCATTTGATATCTGTGATGCTAGTCACTACTCACGAATTAGCCGTGAGGTGGGAAAGTCAAGGAGTCTGAGATTAAAAGCCAGTAGGGTACGTCATAAACAGAGAGGTGAGACAAAGGCGTAGTTAGGTCACAGTCCGGGGTCAGAATTTCAAGAAGGTAGCAGATAAGACTAAGGGGCTAGGCAAACGGATGTTCAAAGGCAAATCCAAGGTCAGGCAACAAAGATCAGAATACTAGGACTCAAAGCACAGAGAGACACACACCACTTGAGCAGAGCTACAAGTGGCAGAGATCAGAGGCAGACAGCCAAATAGCCTGGGAATCATTCTGAAAAGGAGACACCTGTAGGAAACCCAGCACACCCCAGCTCAGATTGGCGACTGGAATGTCACTCTCCACACTGCCAGCTCAGTACACCCAAGACTCAGATGGATGGCTTAGCTGTCTATCATGATACTGACAACTCAGCACACCTCTGCCCCAGATTGGACATCTGAGCTGCCACTCATCACACTAAGTGGAGGAGTCATGACAATATCTATTAGCTCTAGTCATAAGTCACTTTTAAAATCTGTCTGGAAGTTAAATTATATGAAAGAGAGAATTTATGGTAAAGAAGCACTCCTCCCATCACATATTTTAATCTCTTAATATATTGCAATTATAATACTGCACTGTGTACTTACAATTGCTCATTTTGCCTTTCCCCCAGTAAATTTTTTTCTTTTTCTCTGCTCTATGTAGAAACAGAAAGGTTTTTTCTTCCTGCAAAAATCATTCCCCTCTTCAACTCCTGACCCAGCTGCTCCCTCCTCCCCCTGCCAGGGACTTTTGCAGTGACTCATGAGTCATGCTGGGAAAATTGACCTCCTGTTTCTACACAGAGCTTAGAAAGATTCAGCTAATCAGTTTGTAATGACATGATATCATAGACCTAATGGAAAAGAGAAGAATTAGCTGGGTAGAAAGGCAAAATGAGCAATTGTAAGTACAAAGAGCTGTATAAAAATAAGGATAAAAATTTTGATGGAAATGCTTTTTTGAGTACCTGGAATAGGAGTCATAGAAATCCATGTTCTTACTGCAATAATAAGCCTACGAAGAAAATGGAACCTTAACTATCACCTACAGATCATCGTAGACAAGTCTGCTTTCGTCCTTCGGTCATGTTTAGCTCCTGCTAAGTTTAATTTCATTTATTTCTTCAATGTATCTTAGGAGTGAAGGGGCAATGGCACCGTCTTTATTAAATGTGTTACATATGTGCATCCAAATGTCTTTATTGCATCGGTTGAAATGTAATTTGATTACAATGTTGCAATCTCGGAGGTGAAGAACGATTAATTTTAATACTCATCTAGATATTCATTGTTTTATCTGAGATATTTGCTGTGTTCCTAGAAAATGTACTTTATTCCTTTTCTTGGGCTATTAAAGCTGTCGGCTATAAGCTAGTTTATCAGATTCATTGTAGCCATTAATTTTTCGTTACTCATAGCTGAGAATTTTTTCCCTGGAGGCAGAATAAGCATCAATTCTTTTATAGGAGGAGCAGAGCTCCAATTAGCCCAGGTAATTTACTGACAAATGATTAGGTAAAGTGTTCTTGACTGTATAATGGCTACCTTCATTCTAGACCAGGGGTCTGAAACTCTGCTGGGTAAATGGGCCGCACACAGGAAAAACTTGAATATGACGGGCCGTGTTCTTTGTGGGAGAAGATTACGTTTTCAGTGATACCATTATTTTTCCACATGACTTTTTGATCATTTTTTTGGGGTGTTTTTTCTTTTTTTTTACTGGTCTTATTCACATATGCTATGGTACCGGTCTTCTCTTTTACTTCAATTTTTACATAAAACAGCATTTTTTGTGCCCAAATATTTTTCCATTATTTTTTCATTCTTTATTTTCCATTTTTTTAAATGTTTTCCTTTTTTTTTCACCCTTAATATATAGTTATCTATATATTACTATACAGTAATATAGTTTTACAATTGGCCCCATATAGTACTTTTGGCCCCATCCTGTAATAATGTCTCCAATGCTGTTATAATGCCTCCTGTCCTGTAACAATGTTCTCAAGCCTGTAATAATGTCCCCTGTCCTGTAATAATGTCCTCAATCCTGTAACAATGTCCCCTATCCTGTAATAATGTCCCTCACCCTGTAACAATGTTCCCTATCCTGTAATAATAGCCCCAGTCCTGTAATAATGTTACTCATCCTGTAATAATGTGCCCAATCCTGTAATAATGTCACCAAAACTGTAATAATGTCCTTCACCCTGTAATAATGGACCCAATCCGGTAATAATGTCACCAAGACTGTAATAATGTCCCTCAGTCTGTAATAGTGTCCCCAATCCTGTAATAATATCCCTCACCCTGTGATAATGCCCCCGTAATAATGGACCCCGTCCTGTAATAATGTCCCTCAGCCTGTAACAATGTCCGCAAAACTGTAATAATGTCCCTCAGTCTGTAATAATGTCCTCAACCCTGTAATAATGACCCTCACCCTGTAATAATGACCCCCGCCCTGTAATAATGTCTATCACCCTGTAATAATGACCCTCACCCTGTAATAATGTCCACCACCCTGTAATAATGTCCATCACTCTGTACTGCCCCCAAGCTTATAATAATGTCCCCATGCTGTAATAATGTCCCCCATCCTGTAATGTCCCCAAGCTTATAATAATGTCCCCATCCTGTAATAATTTCCCTCATCCTGTAATAATGACCCTCACCCTGTAATAATGTCCATCACTCTGTACTGCTCCCAAGCTTATAATCATGTCCCCATCCTGTAATAATGTCCCCCATCCTGTAATATCCCCAAGCTTGCATCCCGAGGATGCACATTCAGTTGAAAAGAAGCGCTGATGTCGGCGGCCCCTGGCTCGCTGGATGCGATTGTCTCAGGGACTCAAAGGCCGCACAACGGAGCCTTAGCGGTTGCATGTTTGAGACTCATGTTCTAGAGTTTAAGCTCCGATGCAGATTACAGGTGAAGGGTTCTGTCCAATGAGAAAATATTAGGGCCACATTTTATTTTCGTTTTTGATAATATTTTATTGAAAATTTTACAGAATTGAGTAAGCATAAGAAAAAAGCATAAAAAAAGGGAACATAAAACTGGGCAGATTTTCTAGTACTGTCTAGTAGTTTGCCAGCATAAATTTAGACCAATAGTCGACAAAGTTGTATCATAAATTTGGAGCATCTTGTTTTACAAGACCTTTTGGTTGCCTACTTTGCACTAAAAATGTAAGCTGAAATTTTTAGAGCAAATATAGAGCTCATTGGCACATTTCAAAGGAGTTTTCTCAACATCATAGAAGGGAAAAATTGCAAATTCCTTGAATTCCTTGTAAAATCAAACAACTTTGCAATTTACTTCTTATTAAAAATCCTCAAGAACAGAGTGATTTTTCATTCTTTCATTTACTGCTTGTTGCCTAGTTTACAGGCTACCTCTGGAGGATATCGGCGGTGGTCGGTCTCCTAGGCAAAGAGTGCAATAGAGCTTGTAAGCACTGCTCTGAAGCTGGCGAGATTGCTGGAGCTTGCGCTTTTCCAATACTTCATAGGCAAAGCTGCTTCTGCTTTTAGAATCGAAAAGTGTACAGTTTGAGCCAGAAACCCAACCATGCTGCCAGCCTGGACTATCATTCTATAGGAGGGCACCGCCTCAGCAAGCAGGAAGCTAGGAGGCAGGAAAGTTGTGTATGTGAGTAAACCAAAATCCTTCTGGGAAAATGTCTTGTGGATTGTGGACAGATGAGAAAAAGATAGAGCTTTTTGGTAAAGCACATCATTCTACTGTTTACCGAAAGCGGAATGAGACCTACAAAGAAAAGAAGACAATACCTACAGTCAAATATGGTGGAGGTTCAGTTGTTTCACACTTTTTTTGTTAAGTATATAATTCCACATTGTTAATTCATAGTTTTGATGCCTTCAGTGTGAATGTACAATTTTCATAGTCATGAAAATACAGAAAAATCTTTAAATGAGAAGGTGTGTCCAAACTTTTGGTCTGTACTGTATACATATATATATATATATATATATATATATATATATACATACACTGCTCAAAAAAATAAAGGGAACACTTAAACAACAGAATATAACTCCAAGCAGATCGAACTTCTGTGAAATCAAATTGTCCACTTAGGAAGCAACACTGATTGACAATCAATTTCACTTGCTGTTGTACAAATTTAATAGACAATAGATGGAAATTATTGGCAATTATCAAGACACAGTCAATAAAGGAGTGTTTCTGCAGGTGGGGACCACAGACCACATCTCAGTACCAATGCTTTCTGGCTGATATTTTGGTCACTTTTGAATGTTGGTTGTGCTTTCACACTCGTGGTAGCATGAGACGGACTCTACAACCCACAGAAGTTGCTCAGGTAGTGCAGCTCATCCAGGATGGCACATCAATGCGAGCTGTGGCAAGAAGGTTTGCTGTCTCTGTCAGCGTAGTGTTCAGAGGCTGGAGGCGCTACCATGAGACAGGCCAGTACACCAGGAGATGTGGAGGGGGTCGTAGGAGGGCAACAACCCAGCAGCAGGACCGCTACCTCCGTCTTTGTGCAAGGAGGAACGGGAGGAGCACTGCCAGAGCCCTGCAAAATGACCTCCAGCAGGCCACAAATGTGCATGTGTCTGCACAAACGGTTAGAAACGGGCTCCATGAGGGTGGTATGAGGGCCCGACATCCACAGATGGGGGTTGTGCTCACAGCCCAACACTGTGCAGGACGCTTGGCATTTGCCACAGAACACCAGGATTGGCAAAGTCGCTACTGGCACCCTGTGCTCTTCACAGATGAAAGCAAGTTCACACTGAGCACATGTGACAGACGTGACAGAGTCTGGAGACGCCGTGGAGAGCGATCTGCTGCCTGCAACATCCTTCAGCATGACCGGTTTGGCAGTGGGTCAGTAATGGTGTGGGGGGGGCATTTCTTTGGAGCGCCGCACAGCCCTCCATGTGCTCGCCAGAGGTAGCCTGACTGCCATTAGGTACCGAGATGAGATCCTCAGACCCCTTGTGAGACCATATGCTGGTGCGGTTGGCCCTGGGTTCCTCCTAATGCAGGACAATGCCAGACCTCATGTGGCTGGAGTGTGTCAGCAGTTCCTGCAAGATGAAGGCATTGAAGCTATGGACTGGCCCGCCCATTCCCCAGACCTGAATCCGATTGAGCACATCTGGGACATCATATCTCGCTCCATCCACCAACGTCACGTTGCACCACAGACTGTCCAGGAGGGGGCGGATGCTTTAGTCCAGGCATAGGCGGATTATAATGAGGGCAATCCGGGCGACCGCCCGGGGCCCCGAGCCTGCAGGGGGCCCGCAGCTCCGGGTGGGGTGTCTAATGCCGGATTGCCCTCATTATATGTGCGGGCCGCCGCGGCACATACCGGTAGCAGTGGCGGGAGGGGGGGCATGGACCGCTTCCCCAGTAGGGGCCGCCGCTACTTCTTCATCGGCCGGGCCAGCACTGCAGCAGTTAACTTCCCTGTGCTGGCCCGGCCGCGTCACTGCTAGAAGACACGGCTCTGTGCGTGGCCGTGTCTCCTAGCTGTGACGTCACGCAGTGCGCGCCCGGCCTGTACTGCTACTTACCACCGGAGAGGAGAGAGAGCAGGCAGGAGGAATGGAGCCAGGGGATGGTGAGTGTGTGTGTGGGCAGATGTGTGTGTGGGCAGATGTGTGTGTGGGCAGATGTGTGTGTGGGCAGATGTGGGCAGGTGTGTGTGGGCAGATGTGTGTGTGTGTGGGCAGGTGTGTGTGTGTGGGCAGGTGTGTGTGTGTCTGTGTGGGCAGGTGTGTGTGTGGGCAGGTGTGTGTGTGTGTGGGCAGGTGTGTGTGTGTGTGGGCAGGTGTGTGTGTGTGTGGGCAGGTGTGTCTGTGTGGGCAGGAGTGTATGTGTGGGCAGGTGTGTGTGTGTGTGTGTGGGCAGGTGTGTCTGTGTGGGCAGGTGTGTGTGGGCGTGTGTGTGTGTGTGTGGGCAGGTGTGTGTGTGTGTGTGTGTGTGGGCAGGTGTGTGTGTGTGTGGGCATGTGTGTGTGTGTGTGGGCAGGTGTGTGTGTGTGTGGGCAGGTGTGTGTGTGGGCAGGTGTGTGTGGGCAGGTGTGTGTGTGTGTGAGCAGGTGTGTGTGTGGGCAGGTGTGTGTGGGCAGGTGTGTGTGTGTGTGTGGGCAGGTGTGTGTGTGTGTGGGCAGGTGTGTCTGTGTGGGCAGGTGTGTCTGTGTGGGCAGGTGTCTGTGTGGGCAGGTGTGTGTGTGTGTGTGTGGGCAGGTGTGTGTGTGTGGGCAGGTGTGTGTGTGGGCAGGTGTGTGTGGGCAGGTGTGTGTGTGTGTGGGCAGGTGTGTGTGTGTGTGGGCAGGTGTGTCTGTGTGGGCAGGTGTCTGTGTGGGCAGGTGTGTGTGTGTGTGTGTGGGGGCAATTGTGTGTGTGTGTGGGGGGGCAGGTGTGTGTGTGTGTGTGGACAGGTGTGTGTGTGTGGGCAGGTGTGTGTGTGTGTGTGTGTGGGCAGGTGTGTGTGTGTGGGCAGAGGTGTGTGTGTGTGTGTGTGTGTGTGTGGGCGGGCAGATGTGTGTGTGTGTGTGTGGGCGGGCAGGTTAGAAAGTCTTGCCCTGTTGAACACTACACCTGACTTGAGGCCACCACCTCTTGGTTGTCCAATGTTCTTGCTTCTCTAGGGCTCTTCTCAGATATTCATTATACCAGCTCCCCAGAATACCAAAGCTAGGGTGGGTGACCGCGAGCCCTGGTGGTGGTCATAACTGCGGCCACCCAGGGGCAATACTCCATAACAACAATCCCCTGAGGTGGTGTAGGATGTAAGGACCTATTCACACTACATCCAGCGCTGCATTCAGGTCTTTACACAAGGCTTACAACTGAATCCCTGAAATTCAGGATTGTACTGTCTGAAATTAGACATCTGAAAGCAGAGCAAATGGAGCCTAAAGATTCAGACTTTAGCCTCGGTTTGCCTTTGTTCAAATCAATGGCTATGTCAAGGCACATCTGAATGCCATTTTTCAGGGATTTAGATAGAAGCCTGGAAAGAGGAGATGAATACATTGCAAAGTTCAGTGTGAATAGGCCCTTATATCTGGAGTCTTGAGATTGATGCCACATGCATTTTACTTGTTTTTAACTTAAAAAAAAACACACACACACACACTATACATACATACACATTATACACACTATACACACACACACACACTATACATACACACACACAGATGTGTGTGTGGGCAGGTGTGTGTGTGTGTGTGGGCAGGTGTGTGTGATGTCTGTCTGTGTATGTGTGTGTGTTTGTGTGGGCAGATGTCATTGTGTGATGTCTGTTTGTATGTATTTTTGTGTTTCAAATGTGTTTATGTGTGTCTGTATATGTTTGTGTGTGTGCATGACTGCATGCGGCCTCCTGCTGTGTATAGTTGGCGCCGTGCGGCCTCCTGATGTCTCTGGGGGGGCGTCGTGCGGCCCCCCGCTGTGTATAGATGGCTACGTGCGGCCCCCCGCTGTGTATAGATGGCTACGTGCGGCCCCCCGCTGAGTATAGATGTCGCCGTGCGGCCTCCTGCTGTGTATAGATGGCTACGTGCGGCCTCCCGCTGAGTATAGATGGCGCTGTGCGGCCTCCTGCTGTCTCTGCTGTCTCTGCGGCATCTATACTCAGCAGGAGGCCGCACGTAGCCATCTATACACGTATACTCAGCAGGAGGCCGCACATAACCATCTATACAGTGCCATCTATACACAGTGGGAGGCCGCACGGCGCCATCTATACACTGCGGGAGTCTCAGTGCTTTGCAACAGCAGTCAATAAATTCTGCTTGACTAATTCTGAGCACCATAAAGTCTGGTTCGCTTCTATCCTGCTGTCTTCATTTTCAGCTTGCTGAATTCTAACTCATTTACTGTCATTCGAGACGATGCCTTTGCTGGTCTCTTTCACCTTGAATACCTGTAAGTGCTCCACTTAATGTCATATTTTTGATTCTTTTCTTCTTCATCTTTTGGCATGTGCAATTGTATGAGCAAGTATTCATATGAATTTATGACCTACTTAAACCTTTGAGGACCTTTAAATTTTATTCAATCAAATTTTTTTCCAGTTTAAAACTATGGGACATATATGTGCCTTGGTCCTCAAAGGGTTTTTAAAGGGGCTGCAAACATAAATACGAAAAAAATAATTCATTTAGTGCTTTTTGTGTTCATTTAATTTTTATTTGAAGTCCATTTTTTATATACCTTGAAATTAAGCCCTACCCCATGGAATGAAGCCCTACCTACATGATATCTGAGAGCTACATGGATCCCGCTTGTGAGGTGCCTGTCCGTCACTACTATTCAGTTTTAGGGTCCACTCACTAAGCCATATATTCTCTCATGCAAGAGAATAGGGCCAATTATGCTAATGACACTCGGCTCAAACTCTGTCAGAGCTTCAACTGAGTGTGATCCGATTCTCTCGCAGCACAGATATGGAGAAGATGGAGAACTTAATTTCTCCATCTTCTCCATAGTCTCTGTGAGTGTTCATCGGACTGCACTTGGATGACATCCGAGTACAGTCCAATGTTTTACGTGCACCCATAGACTTGTATGGGTGCACATGGTCCGAATATCGAATGAGATTATTTTCTCATGCCAATAATAGCAGATCTGCACTGTCCCATAGTATAACATAGGGCCGAGTCCTATCCGATAAAACATCACATAGCATTCGGCCATGTTATACGACAGTGTGAGCGAGCCCTTAGAGTCAAGGAATATTTACATGCAGATGATGATATTACTCTCCAAGTGTATATTTTTTTAGGCGAGTTCATAGTAAATGCTTTGCCTTTTTGACATGTGATCAACTAAAGAACAAGAAAGATTTAGGACCTCCCCTATAGAGAAACGGAAAATAGTTTGGAGGACTTGCATGTCCTTTTTTATTTATTATGATAAAATCATAAAAGATCCCGTTTTTTAACCATGCTGTGACTTTCTGCTGAGGGAGAGGGAGAGAGCTGCCCTATTCAGAGTCTGTAATAAGACCTGCTGACAAAAGGGTTCAAGATACAGTCTAATGTGAATTAACAATGAAAAAAAGTTAATTTCACAAATGGCTTGTATTTTTTTAATACAAACTTTTTTTGTGTTTACAGCTCCTTTAAAGGGAATCTGTCATCAGGTTTTTGCCACCTAATCTGAGAGCAGCATAATGTAGGGTTAGAGGCACTGATTCCAGTAATGTGTCACTTACTGGGCTGCTTAGTGTTGTTTTGATAAAATCATTGATTTGTCAGAAGGTAATTATCACTAGATGACTAGTAAGTTCTGTAGGACCCCACCCCCATCACTGATCAGTAGATTTCTGTGTACACTGAGCATGGGCAGAAAGCTGCCAATCAGTGGTGTGGGCGGGGCTATACAGAGCGCAGCATTCAGAGAGCTGCTAGATCTGCAGCAGATAAAACGGTGATTTTCTCAAAATGACAACAAGCAGCTGAAAAAGTGACACATCGCTGGAATCAGGGTATCTGCCCCAATATTGTGCTGCTCTCAGATGAGGCAGCACAATTAATATTGTGGCAAATTAATTTCCCGTGAACTATCACATGATCTATCACAGGGGATCATGTGACATGTCACGTGATAAATCAGGTGTGGGGGGGGGGCCGCGCCTTCTAAACTGCCCGGGGCCCTGGCTACTCTTAATCCACCCCTGAGTCCAGGTCTGGGAGGAGATCCCACAGGAGACCATCCGCAACCTCATCAGGAGCATGCCCAGGCGTTGTAGGGAGGTCATACAGGCACGGGGAGGCCACACACAATACTCAGCCTCATCAGGAGCATGCCCAGGCGTTGTAGGGAGGTCATACAGGCACGTAGAGGCCACACACAATACTGAGCCTCATTTTGACTTGTTTTAAGGACATTACATCAAAGTTGGACCAGCCTGTAGTGTGTTTTTCCACTTTAATTTTGGGGGTGACTCCAAATCCAGGCCTCCATTGGTTAATACATTTGATTTCCATTGATGATTTTTGTGTGATTTTGTTGTCAGCACATTCAACTTTGTACAGAACAAAGTATTCAATGAGAATATTTCATTCATTCAGATCTAGGATGTGTTATTTGAGTGTTCCCTTTATTTTTTTGAGCAGTGTATATATATATATACACCTTTCAAGATGGTAAAAAAAATATTTACTTTCAGTTAATGCACAAATCCAATTAAAATCAGACAGCATTGGCTTCGATCACAGCTCATTAATACATTTAGAAGAATTTACAATTAAGGACCACTGATCTGGAGCAGTTTGAAGATCGGCTAATCATGAATCACTCAATAAACTTTGTATAACTAATTAAGCAAAGTACTTCCTTATTTACTGTCTTGGAAATTTGGCTAGTCAATGGTCTTTAAATGCAGACATGATTTACACAATGTCAATAGTGCTTGGGTTGAGCAAGCTACAGTTATCCAGTTCCCCGGTTTTAAGAGGTATCAAAGTACACAGAAAACAATGAAAAAATATCCAAGAAATTCACAATTTAATCTATCTTTTTTTCCACCAGATTTTGTTTCATAATTGTGATCAAAACTGTGCAAATCATATAAAACATGTTCTCTGCTTATCCCAGGAGATCAATCATTCTTCTATAATTCTGTGTCCATCTGTCAACTGTCTGCTGAAGGAGCCTCCCCCCACTGCTCTGCCTGCAATAGGGACGCCTATTTTCACCATTCCACGCCCTTATCTACCTGCAAGCCAAAAACAGAGGAGATAAAAATACAATTTGGCTGTATTTTTTTATGAGATTTCTAAAAGACTTTGGCCCTGATTCATCGCGATTTTCACACCGGTCTTGATGAGGGGTGCGTTGGAGTCCTGTCAATCACCTACAGTGTGGCAGGGAGAAGCCGGTCGTGGGCGGCACCAGACTAATCACGTTTATTCCTATAGTTCCCGGTTTTACACAGTATGTTTTTTTCTGAAATCCCAGAGTGTTTAAGCGAAAAATATACCTGGGTGCAATCATGCAGCCAAGCTCTAATTCATGCTGCCCGTGATTTGGGCCGCATGAATCCAGTGATAGGTTCCCTATAAAGGTTTAGTCTTGCTCCACTAACTTCCACGTGAGGAGGTAAGCAACAAAAGGAAGGTCACAGCTACTGATATCTGTTGGGAAACATGTATGACTGGCAGGTATCGTGTGTCATTCATCTTTGATAGCTCCAGCACTGAGTGCTGTCTCCTCCATCCTTTTCTGCTGGGCAACTCTGCAGCAACTGGATGTGCTTCTGTTACATCACCCTCCCAAGTTATTTAGCCCTGGGATGCCGCCTGAGTATTCAGGTAGTTGTCATTCTGCTACTATTTAATGCTGCATCTCTGTTTCTACTACACTTTGTTTAATCGGTGCTACATCGCTAAGCCAACTCTGCTACACTGTGTTATGACTGAGCCCTAATACTCACATGGGGATGAAATAACCAGGGGAGATAGAAAACCTGCAAACCACAGGTTTCTACACAGACTACGCAAATCCCTAACCTGACCCTGATTTGTCTCTGCCTAACCGCAGAGGTTGGCACCCTAAAATTACGCAATGGCGCCCCCACTGAAGGTCGGCTGACCCTGATTGTCATTAACTGCACCCTTAACCATACACAGAGTATAACCCAAAACAACAACAGAACATTGTGCACAAAGACAGAGGGTGATACACAGGGCTAAAGACGTGTTCACACAGTCATATATGAATGACAAAATGAACTCAAAAAGACCTTTGGTATACGTGGAAACCCCCAGACCCTAAATATAACAAAATGGGAAGAGTGCGGGGAAGGGGAACAAGTAAACAAACCACAGGAGAATTAATAGAGAAAACTTCAGCAAGATAATCCTTCACTGGGGAGCGGGGACTCCAAATATCCATCTAACTTGGAATATAGTAGCTACTAATATAAAGATCATGAGAAGTCCAGAAACCATTTAGTGGAGACACACCCAAATTACCAACACCACCACAAGAACAACAATGGGTGCCTCTTGTCTCAAATGAATACCTTTATTGAATTAACAAATATATATACAGTACAGACCAAAAGTTTGGACACACCTTCTCATTTAAAGATTTTTCTGTATTTTCATGACTTTGAAAATTGTACATTCACACTGAAGGCATCAAAACTATGAATTAACACATGTGGAATTATATACTTAACAAAAAAGTGTGAAACAACTGAAAATATGTCTTATATTCTAGGTTCTTCAAAGCCACCTTTTGCTTTGATGACTGCTTTGCACACTCTTGGCATTCTCTTGATGAGCTTCAAGAGGTAGTCACCGGAAATGGTTTTCACTTCACAGGTGTGCCCTGTCAGGTTTAATAAGTGGGATTTCTTGCCTTATAAATGGGGTTGGGACCATCAGTTGTGTTGTGCACAAGTCAGGTGTATACACAGCTGATAGTCCTACTGAATAGACTGTTAGAATTTGTATTATGGCAAGAAAAAAGCAGCTAAGTAAAGAAAAACAAGTGGCCATCATTACTTTAAGAAATGAAGGTCAGTCAGTCAGAAAAATTGGGCAAACTTTGAAAGTGTCCCCAAGTGCAGTTGCAAAAACCATCAAGCGCTACAAAGAAACTGGCTCACATGAGGACCGCCCTAGGAAAGGAAGACCAAGAGTCACCTCTGCTTCTGAGGATAAGTTTATCCGAGTCACCAGCCTCAGAAATCGCAGGTTAACAGCATCTCAGATTAGAGACCAGGTCAATGCCACACAGAGTTCTAGCAGCAGACACATCTCTACAACAACTGTTAAGAGGAGACTTTGTGCAGCAGGCCTTCATGGTAAAATAGCTGCTAGGAAACCACTGCTAAGGACAGGCAACAAGCAGAAGAGACTTGTTTGGGCTAAAGAACACAAGGAATGGACATTAGACCAGTGGAAATCTGAGCTTTGGTCTGATGAGTCCAAATTTGAGATCTTTGGTTCCAACCAATGAGTCTTTGTGCGACGCAGAAAAGGTGAACGGATGGACTCTACATGCCTGGTTCCCACCGTGAAGCATGGAGGAGGAGGTGTGATGGTGTGGGGGTGCTTTGCTGGTGACACTGTTGGGGGTTTATTCAAAATTGAAGGCATACTGAACCAGCATGGCTACCACAGCATCTTGCAGCGGCATGCTATTCCATCCGGTTTGTGTTTAGTTGGACCATCATTTATTTTTCACCAGGACAATGACCCCAAACACACCTCCAGGCTGTGTAAGGGCTATTTGACCAAGAAGGAGAGTGATGGAGTGCTACGCCAGATGACCTGTCCTCCACAGTCACCAGACCTGAACCCAATCGAGATGGTTTGGGGTGAGCTGGACCGCAGAGTGAAGGCAAAAGGGCCAACAAGTGCTAAGCATCTCTGGGAACTCCTTCAAAATGTTGGAAGACCATTTCTGGTGACTACCTCTTGAAGCTCATCAAGAGAATGCCAAGAGTGTGCAAAGCAGTCATCAAAGCAAAAGGTGGCTTCTTTGAAGACTCTAGAATATAAGACATATTTTCAGTTGTTTCACACTTTTTTGTTAATTATATAATTCCACATGTGTTAATTCATAGTTTTGATGCCTTCAGTGTGAATGTATAATATTCATAGTCATGAAAATACAGAAAAATCTTTAAATGAGAAGGTGTGTCCAAACTTTTGGTCTGTACTGTATATGTAAAAAAAAAGTATTGGTTCAACAGAGTGCTCACAATGGAGGGCCACACATCACCTCAAAATGACTGTCACAATTGTGAAGCTATAAGTAAACTATTTTTTTTACATTACTCAAAAATGGCATAATCCAAACAGTACCACACTTGTGAATCTGGGTATCACTATTTGCCACAAAAAGATGGCACTGACAGTACAGAACCCTAGTTGTTCACTCCATGTCCTGCTTATTGCATGTTACTTACAAAAAAATTAGTTCATACATTGATAAATCTGAAGTACAAAAAATTGGCTGCAAAGTAAACTTACGTGTCTCAGTGGACTGGTGTAGGATGTGGCCCTAGTGCCCCAACGTACGTTTCACCCTAGCTTCATCAGGGGGCGTAGGAATATAGTCTGCAAAGACTGCATGTGCCAGGAGAGTATAAATAGCCCCTCCCAAGATGCGATAGGACAAACCAAAGCGAGGAAGTGAAAACACCTGCACATGAGCAAAACTGTGAAGCAAAAGAAAGACAAGAGCATTATCAGCAGATGGACAGAGACAATACAGGCTGTGATCCAACAGAGAGGGACACTGACCCCCAGCCAGAGGTCATTGGATCGAGCCCCAGAGTCAAGCCATGACACACTGAACCAGCATTGCAAACTCAGCGCTGTGTATGGTTCTATATCGTTGTGCTAGCTTACGTCTCACTGCTGAGACGGTATCAACTCTGCTACATCAGTGATCCAACTGTTTTTCATCACTACATCTACTTTTCCGTAACATGTTACTAACTCTGCGTCATCGTGGTAACAACTCTACTGCTCCATTGTACCAGCTCTGCTACACCAGTAACTAGAATACGGCCGGTACACAATACCTCCTGTGATCGCCAAGTATCAATGGACGTGACATCATCTGTCCGGCTCATCTTCTGATGTGAATGTGAGTGAAGTGGGACAAACCCCTTGAGATTATTTCTTTAATTCATGGCATAGTAAACGAAAATGCAACAAATGTATTTTTATGTTGTATTAAACATTTACTGTACCTTTAAATTAACCTAAAAAAAGCAAAAACATACCATATTCCCAAAGCAATGGAAAACTGAAAAAAAATGTAAAAGATCTATGTTATAGTGTAATAATTTACTTTGATTAAGTGATTGTCCATTATAGCAGAGCGGCTAGGAAACCGCGCACAATTCTGAGAAGTTGGTTATTACCTCCTGAGCTATAAAGTTAATGGGAGCGTCACTGTGTAATTAATTTTGTGATGTTTCATGAGCAAAAGAGCCTTTAAATTCAGGCATTCGGATTCTTCAACGCGGATGTTGTTGGAGGAGCTTTTTTAACCTTTTCTTTTCCGGATCGGTAAATGGACTTTTTTTATTTTATACATTTAAAAAAATACTTTTAAATTTGTATTTTTGTGTATTTTATTTTTTTATAAACATATAAATATATATATATATATAATTTAGTTCTAATATGTATATAATATATATTCCGGTACATGGGAAGGATTAGGGTCACTTGGGATCCTCTTCTACACGTTAGAGTGCAATACTGCATGCAAAGAGGGGCTCCCGTTTCGGCTGACCGGCTGTCATGCATTTCAGTGCACCATAGAGTAAAAATGAAAAGGACAAAGCCAAGAAACCTGCTCAGCTTAGGAGTAGATGTTGTAGTATCGCCATACTGTGATATTTGGACCTGCAACTTGTCAAAATCACCAACTTAAAACCACAGGCAGAGTGAATCAGAGTCTGGCTCCGTTACTGCAACCGGCCGGGCACCATGTGACTTGGATGACTAGTCAATGAGGCCGGTCCCCAGCAGTTTCTCAGTGCCAAGCTGTAGATTTGCATATATTATTAAATAGATCTTAGACCTGATGAGACTGGTGTACTTAGTTTGGAAATCCATGTCAGAATGGCTATACATTTCTGATACTTAAATGAGGATTTTAAAAGTCCATCTATAACGTTTAAGCTCATAAGTCCAAGTGTATTTAGTTCAGTCTTCGCTCACCCAGCTTGACAGCTGCAGCTTGTACTGAGCAGTGTGAGATCTCAGTAGGGAGGAGGGACACTGAGGAGCTGGCACTCAAGATATATATATATGTGTGTGTGTGTATTTGTGTGTGTATGTATATATACAGTATATATACAGTACAGACCAAAAGTTTGGACACACCTTCTCATTTAAAGATTTTTCTGTATTTTCATGACTTTGAAAATTGTACATTTACACTGAAGGCATCAAAACTATGAATTAATACATGTGGAATTATATACTTAACAAAAAAGTGTGAAACAACTGAAATTATGTCTTATAGTTTAGGTTCTTCAAAGTAGCCACCTTTTGCTTTGATGACTGCTTTGCACACTCTTGGCATTCTCTTGATGAGCTTCAACAGGTAGTCACCGGAAATGGTTTTCACTTCACAGGTGTGCCCTGTCAGGTTTAATAAGTGGGATTTCTAGCCTTATAAATGAGGTTGGCACCATCAGTTGTGTTGTGCAGAAGTCTGGTGGATACACAGCTGATAGTCCTACTGAATAGACTGTTAGAATTTGTATTATGGCAAGAAAAAAGTAGCTAAGTAAAGAAAAACGAGTGGCCATCATTACTTTAAGAAATGAAGGTCAGTCAGTCCGAACAATTGGGCAAAGTTTGAAAGTGTCCCCAAGTGCACTTGCAAAAACCATCAAGCGCTACAAAGAAACTGGCTCACATGAGGACCGCCCCAGGAAAGGAAGACCAAGAGTCACCTCTGCTTCTGAGGATAAGTTTATCCGAGTCACCAGCCTCAGAAATCGCAGGTTAACCAGGTTAACAGCAGCTCAGATTAGAGACCAGGTCAATGCCACACAGAGTTCTAGCAGCACACACATCTCTTCAACAACTGTTAAGAGGAGGCTTTGTGCAGCAGGCCTTCATAGTAAAATAGCTGCTAGGAAACCACTGCTAAGGACAGGCAACAAGCAGAAGAGACTTGTTTGGGCTAAAGAACACAAGGAATGGACATTAGACCAGTGGAAATCTGTGCTTTGGTCTGATGAGTCCAAATTTGAGATCTTTGGTTCCAACCACCGTGTCTTTATGCGACGCAGAAAAGGTGAACGGATGGACTCTACATGCCTGGTTCCCACCATGAAGCATGGAGGAGGAGGTGTGATGGTGTGGGGGTGCTTTGGTGGTGACACTGTTGGAGATTTATTCAAAATTAAAGGCATACTGAACCAGCATGGCTACCACAGCATCTTGCAGTGGCATGCTATTCCATCCGATTTGCGTTTAGTTGGACCATCATTTATTTTTCAACAGGACAATGACCCCAAACACACCTCCAGGCTGTGTAAGGGCTATTTGACCAAGAAGGAGAGTGATGGGGTGCTACGCCAGATGACCTGGCCTCCACAGTCACCAGACCTGAACCCATTCGAGGTGGTTTGTGGTGTGCTGGACCGCAGAGTGAAGGCAAAAGGGCCAACAAGTGCTAAGCTTCTCTGGGAACTCCTTCAAGATTGTTGGAAGACCATTTCCGGTGACTACCTCTTGAAGGTCATCAAGAGAATGCCAAGAATGTGCTAAGCAGTCATCAAAGCAAAAGGTGGCTACTTTGAAGAACCTAGAATATAAGACATATTTTCAGTTGTTTCTCACTTTTTTGTTAAGTATATAATTCCACATGTGTTAATTCATAGTTTTGATGCCTTCAGTGTGAATGTACAATTTTCAAAGTCATGAAAATACAGAAAAATCTTTAAATGAGAAGGTGTGTCCAAACTTTTGGTCTGTACTGTATTATATATATATATATATATATATATATATATATATATATATATATATATACATGCACACACACAGTATATATTTGTTGCTGGGGTTTTGCCATTGATGGAGCCTTGTAACAAAGAGGAATTGTAAAAAGTAGACAACCCCTTAAATATAATGAAAATTCAATAGGATTTAGAAAATTAACAATCAGTGATAATGATAAGGCATTGCATATGTCATTCTTAGGATACCCATCTTGATCTGACAACAGTATTTAAAGCCTGGTGGGCATGCAGAATTTGTTCTACGTCAACAGCCGCACTCCCATAACTGAGAATTATGATTTCTATGCTAAAATCCTAAATCTCTTATAAAATACGGCAGCTTTTAATTGAAAATTCTCAATCAATCTGTTCTCCCCCCCCCCCCCCATATCCCCGCGTTCTCACTCTCATCCCCATTTGCAGTAAATAATCTCTGGATCGGCTTCCAACTCAGAGAAATAAATAATTTGGAATTTGCTCTATCCCATGTGATCTCTAAGCTTTAAATCACTGAACTCTTTACTGAGCACAGAAGGAGGAAAAAAAAAGAATCGGAATGCGATGAAGCGGAACTATTACTTAGAGACTGAAGCTGAGCGCTTATCGTCCTCTTTCGAAAAAGAAGCTTTCTAAAAAAAAAAAGAGACAGAAACGATGTACTGCAGCCACATCCATGCCACGTTACCTGGAGAGGAACCTACTCCATTTGCCTAAATTTTCTCGCTGATTTCACATCTCGGTCTCGGACCCTGGCCTATCAGTTTTTGCACATGTAATCATATATTAGGTTTGATACAATTTTCCTCCACCAGAAAAGAACCAGGGTACAGATAAGGGGCCAGTAATATAAGGTGATAATATTTTCTGCCCTGCTGTATAATTTTCTAAGACCTTCCAACACCATATTGACAAAGGTCAATCACTCCACCTTTAAGGGTAAATTAATTTTTTATTGCTTTGATGCATCTAAAATAGCTAGCCACTTTAGAAATCTAATATGATGGACTTTTTTAGGTCACCGTACATCCCCTTTAAATTTTAATGATAATGCAAAATATATTAAAAAAAAACAATACTCAGCTCATCGATCCCCCTACACCAATTTTAAGGTTTCCGGGGTTCCTTCACGTTCTCTACTTTCAGGTCCCATCTCAAAACAGAAAATGCTGGGTTGCTAATGGCACTCATTGGCTGAGGTTGCAGATACTAATCGGCCGAGTTGGCATTTCCTAACACAGTGTCTGCAAATTGAGATTCTGGTTTGGCTTTTATCCTAAGTCATGTGAAAAGGCTCGTTAAAGGGTCGATATTGACTTTTGATTGCTACCACCTATAGGTGGCGCTATAGAGTTCTAGTCTTCTTCCTCTCTGAAGAGACAACTTGCATATTTAATTTCCCAGAGGAGCATTGCAAGGCTTAAAGGTCCCCTCACCTTGGCATGTCACTCTCCGCAAGGAGAAACGTTACCCCGTGGATCCCGGTCAGACACTTCTCACTCAGCCAAACCAGATCTCACCCTTTGCACTGATGAGGGGCAATACCCTGAAACACAGTGTCTGCAAAGTGAGATTCTGGTTTGGCTTTTTTCCTATTTCATGAGGCAAGTCTTGTTAAAGGGTTGATATTGAGTTTTAGGATTGCTACTTCCAGATGATTGCACTAGAGTTTTAGTCCTCACTGAAGAGACAATTTGTATATTTAGCTGCCCAGAGAAGCATTGCAAGGCTTAAAGGTCCCTTCACCTTGGCATGCCAGGCTTGACATGTCACTTTCAGGAGAAACTTTACCCCTTTGATCCTAGTATTTACTGTCTTTCAAGATGTAACCAGAAAGTAGAAACCGGTGTGTGACCTGATAAAGGATTTTAAGTGCAAGGCTAGCATCAAACTGTTAGGCCCATTCAGGTTGGCACAAAGACCACCATTCTTCTTTGCACACTAAATGTGAGCTGGCATCACAACACTAGATTTTAGCAAATAACAGGTCTCAACCAATGCCCTTTTTGCCTCCTCAATATGTCCATACCCTTCTGCTGCTACCCCATTATCCCAGCAGAAAGTGTAGTGCATCAATACATTGAGCAGCACATGTGCGTGGGTGGGGTTGTGAACGAGCCCCACCCATGCTTAAGATATTACAACTGTATTTCATAATATTCTAAATGGACAGTTAAATAGCAAATACAAATAATAATAAAAAATCACCCCCCATGCCCCAGGTCTCTTCACAAAATATTCTGAAAATGAAGACGTACAAAATGAATAAAGAGAACTAATTTTTTCTCATCCACCAATAAACCACCCGGTCCTCGGGGAAACTCAGAGAAGATGCTAAAAACACGAGTCAAGTAATCAGCAAAAGTCCTTCACAAAAGGTAATTAAAAATAAATCAATATTATTGGCAGAAGGGGCACACTGCTGATTTAATAGCTAATTGAAAGCTCACCTTATTATTATTTAAAGGAATTTGCCGGAGTGCTTCCCAAATGAGGGAGTGAACGGCGCATGAAATAAATGGCTGGAAATTAATTACAGCTCGATGACAGTAGAGTGCACGACGCGAGGAACTCAAGTCACTCAGCGCCGCACAGATACAATATGGGGGAATAATGTTCCCAATCATGATTTTATATGCAGGAACCAGGGGGTCTTCTCAGTTTGCACGCGGCTCTGAGTGCTTCTGATGGCACTTCACTTATATTATACATCATCAGGTTTGTGCTGCAGATGACGCAACTCATGGCCACGTAGTGAAGATTCACCCAAAATCCATAAGTCTCTATTAGGCTGGTGCCCATTGTAGGATCATAACAAGACGTATGTGGCACAATGTAACCAACACTGTTAAAGTCTTGTATCCCGCGATACTCCCTCTGGACAGGACAAGAAGCAAATGCAAAGGATCCAGGTGGAAGCTTAGGTGGGATACTGCAATAAGCTTCCGGGACCACCAAGGTACTAAAGGGGTATTCCCATCTTAAACATGTAAAGAAGCACTCCTCCTCCTCCCATCAAAGTGTTTATCTTCTTAATATATTGCAGTCATCATATTATACAGCACTATGTACTTACAATTGCTCATTTTGCCTTTCTACCCAGCTAATTCTTCTCTTTTCCATTAAGTCTATGACATCACGTGATTAAAAACTGACTAGCTGAATCCTTCTAAGCTCCATGTAGAAACAGGAAGTCTCTTTTCTCTGCATGAGTCATCATTAGAATTACAATACTACATAACTTCAAAGTCCCTGGCAGAGAGGAGGAGCAGAGCAGCTGGCTCAGGAGTTGAAGAGGAGGTGCGGGACTTTGCAGTGATGTAGAACTGTAGTTCTAATGATGACTCATGCAGGGAAGAGACTAGCTGTTTCTACACAGAGCTTAGAAGAATTCAGCTAGTCTGTGTTTAATCAGGTGATATCATAGACCTAATGGAAAAGAGAAAAATTCACTGGGTAAAAAAGCAAAATGAGCAATTGTAAGTACACAGTGCTATATAATAGGATGCCTGCAATATATTAAGAGGAGAAAAACTCTGATGCTTCTTTAAGACATGCTATATCCACATTCAAGAACAGGGCTCATGTCAAGCCATCAGGAAAGCAGAGGCTGACAAACATTAGTGGCTTTCTGCATACACTTCTATGGGAGTTTTGAATACCAGTAAGAGTCCTCAGGTATTTTTGGAATTCCCATAGAAGTGAATGTAGAGAGATGCAACTGGCAGCCGCAGCTACATTTGCAATGGCCCCATTCTCGAGATATGTTCCTAATATATTAAACATTTATAGTATATCGATAGGACATTGCACCAAAATATAAGGCGGTGGGCCCTCTTTTAAAGATTTACTAAATGTTCAAACAATTGCATACTTTTATGACATTAAAGGGAATCTGTCAGCAGAATTTTGCTATTTAATCTGAGAGCAGCATAATGTAGAGGCAGAGACTCTGATTCCACGGATGTGTCACTTGCTCAGCAGCTTGCAGTAGTTTCAATACAATCAGTTTTTATCAGCAGGAGATTATCACTGCAGGACTAGTTCTCACATGCCAGGCAGTCTTGCTGATCTGTGTAACCTCGCCCCCGTCACTGATTGGCAGCTTGCTGGCAATGTACAGTGTACACAGGAAGAAGCCAATCAGTGGCGTGGGCAGGGTTATATATAGCTCAGCGTTCACAGCACTGCTGCATCTCCAGCAGAGAAAACAGGGATTCTATTAAAACTGCACCAAGCAGCCCAGTGACACATCACTGGAATCAGCACTATTTGCCCTCTGTAGACTATGTTGCACTGTCTACCGCTGGCTGCAGACTGAAATAACCCGTCAGTGAATTCATTCTGGCGGTCCAATGGGAGAGTTTCTAACTTTATTATCTGTTGAACATATAGAGAAACAAAAGTGCCTGTAAAAGCAAAAACGATTACATTTTTTTAATGAAACCCAATTGCAAAAATGATTTTTAGACCCAAATACATGGATTTAAATACTAATAAAACAATTAGCCCAAGAGGTAGACAACCCCTTAAAATAGATATTTTCTATCTGATGAGGCTGGTGTGCTTGTTATGAAAATTCGCATCAGAATGGCTATATAATACTTTGTGAAAGTTTCTCTGTTTAATAGTAAAATGAGCATTTTATGAGTTCAGCTCCAGCAATGTCATGGCTTCAGAATAGTCATTGTGATCATTGCGGCTACTTTTGTATCTGATTACATGTCCTGCTTTACAATTAATCAATATAATTTCCTGAATACGAGATACCAGATATGAAGCTTGGAAGAAACGTTGCTCGGACATTTCTGGATTACTACCAATTGAATAGCAGCATGGCCAGACCGCTCACCTCCATGTCACGTGCGCAGTAAGTAGAAGATCATTTTATAGCAAAAAAAAGTTAAAGATTCTGAGATATCACAGAGTTGTAACTCAGCGGATCTGTGTCACTCCTGCACCGGGATACAATGTTTCCGCATGTGGCGCATTCATGGGGTTATTGTAAGCATGATAGGGAAATATTTTTGTTTTATGTTAAAGGGAATCTGTCAGATCATTCTCTCCCCCCAACTGATTACATCTGTGTGTATGTCATAAGAAGTGAATTCATACCTTTATTAACCAGCTATCATGTGCCCGCAACAGCCGCATGTGGAATCGCGATCCACCCGCGGCTGTTAACATGTTAAATGCCGCTGTCAATCTCTGACAGCGGCATTTAACAGCGCCATGCCGGAAGCGCGTCACTTACCCCGCCCATCGGTGACCCCGTCACGTGATCGCGGGTCACTGATGGGTGGGCATGACAACCCTGGGTCTGCAGCAGACCCCAGTGGTTGTCATGTACTGATCGCTATGAGCGCCACCTAGTGGTCGGCACTCATAGCACAGGAGCATTTCTGCTACATAGAGGTGATCTGCTCATCACCTCTATGTAGCAGAGGCGATCGGACAGTTGCTGCTTCTAGTCTCCTATGGAGACTATAGAAGCAAGCGAAAAGTGTAAAAAAAAATGTTTTTAAAAATATTAAAAAAATGTAAAAAATATAAAAGTTTAAATCACCTCCCTTTCGCCCCATTCAAAATAAAATAATAAAAAAAAAACACATACACATATTTGGTATCGCCGCATTCAGAATCGCCCGATCTATCAATATAAAAAAATAATTAATCCGATCGGTAAACGGCGTAACGAGAGAAAAATTCTAAACGCCAGAATTACGTGTTTTGGTTGCCGCAACATTGCCATAAAATGCAATAACGGGCGATCAAAACATTGGATATACCCCAAAATGGTATCAATAAAAACTTCAGCTCGGCGCGCAAAAAATAAGCCCTCACCCAGCCCCAGATCTCGAAAAATGGAGACGCTACATGTCTCGGAAAATGGCGTCATTTTTTTGTTTGTTTTTTTTAGCAACCTTTGGATTTTATTTTCACCACTTAAATACAAAAGAACGTATACATGTTTAGTGTCTACAACTTGCAATAACTCTAAGAATAATAATGGCAGGTCAGTTTTAACATTCAGTGAACGTGGTAAAAAAGATTAAAAAAAACATCTGTGGTATTGCACTTTTTTTGCAATTTCACCGCACTTGGACTTTTTTTTCCTGTTTTCCAGTACACGATATGGTAAAACAAGTAATGTCGTTCAAAAGTACAACTCATCCCGCAAAAAATAAGCCCTCACACGGCCATATTGACCGAAAAATAAAAACGCTATGGCTCTGGGAACAAGGGGAGCAAAAAACGAAAATGCAAAAACGGAAAATCCCAGGGTCCTTAAGGGGTTAAAAAATAAATATGTATTATATAATATATACATACATAAATATATATGTGTATATATATATATTTTACAAATACTGATGTAAAATGCTGATCAAATTCTGAATATGTGAACGTGGCCTTAGGGTTCGTGCACACGTCAAATTTCCTCACATGAGTGATATCTGTGGTTTTTAAGGATAGCACTCATACCTGTGATATCCCATAGGGCCGTGCACACGTCAGATTTTTTTTTCCTCGGAACGAATGGTTCTCGGGAAAAAAAACAGAGACATGTCTAATTTTGATCCGAGGGTTGGAGCACAGGTGCAAAGAAGATGAAGAACTTAATTTCTCTATCTTCTCCATTGTCTCTGTCCGCGGTAATCAGACTGCACTCAGATGACATCCAAGACTTGTATGGGTGCACGCGATCTGAATATTGGATGCATTCGCAGTATGCTGCTATTATTTTCTCATGCCGATTCGGCAGATCTGCACTGCCCCATAGTATAACATTGGGCAGAGTGCTGCCATCAGAGAGCACTTGCCAGTGTGACCGAGCCCTAAGGAAGGAGCTGGGAGCTGAAACAATGGAAGTGCTCTGCCCCGCCCACAGCACTTCCAGACTCATTTGCATATAACTTCTAAAACCAATTCTTCTGCAACAAAGCAGAAGGTATGTTTCCTAAAGGTATGGATTATAGCCTACACGCAATCGTTTTGAGGGGGTAGTATGAACAGATTCCCTTTCACCCGCCCGCCACCTCCATAAAATTGTCAAAAACAGCTGCAAAAAAACACCTATAAATATATACCTAAAGGGCTATGCCCATGCTAAACATGCTCAGGATAAATGTCTTAAGATGATGTCCCAGCTCTGCTATTGGCATCTATTTCCAGAAATCTCGCTCCTCCTGCAAGAAACCGGGGATGGAGAGGTAGTCTCTCCCCATTCTTTGCACAGCAGTACTTAATTGGGATAGGTCATCGGTATCAGATAGGCGGAGGAGGGGGCGATAAGTGGTACCCCCACAGATCAGCTATTTGCAGCTCCCATGCACTGCGTAGTGGCTGCTTTGTGTACTGCAGCTCAAATTCCATTCATGTAGAAGCTGAGCTGCAGTACCCAAGAATGGCCACTACACAGTGTATAGCGCAGTGCTGCTCTGTCTTTATACACAGTGTGAATGCTGCAACTAATGCAAACAGCTGATGAGTGGGGGGGAGCCGAGTGTGGGACCCCCACTGATCTGATACTGATCACGTGTCCTAAACATAGCTCATCAAATCTAAGTTCTGGACAGGATGGTTACATTCGTAAAGTTTGTTATCCTTGAAGGATGGTCCCTTTAAAATAATGCGATAAATTAAATCCTACATAAAATCATATAAAATAAATGATGAATGCCAAATTCATATTGGTTTCCAAATCGGCATGTGAGCTTGAATTGTCACATTATGGTAACCTAGTCATACTGTATCTCCCCATCATAAGGCAGTGACGGAGCACGTGCTCCTTTGCAGATCGTTGTCTGTAGGGCTGAACACATCTCAACCTTTAAACGAATGCAGCAAAAAAAAAAAAAAAAAATTGACAATGAAGAATAAAGTCATGTCTCACCATTAGACCATGCCCTACGTATCCCTACATTTCTGGTAGGAAACCTTTACCTTCTGTCTGTATTTTCATTTGTTCTCTTGCTTCCATGGAAGACTTGCAAGGAAATGAAACCTGAAATGGAGCAGCTGATCAGTCAGGCGTGTAGAGTCCGTGCCGGCAGTACAGGGCTGTAGTAATGAACATTGGCGCTGAATATCAAATCACAACCTCTCCTGCATCTACTATCTTCTGCCCTTGCTGTCCTTTATACTGATGGAGGGCACATTACTCCCGCTGACCCTGTTCCATCTACTTGGTCTTA
Source organism: Phyllobates terribilis (assembly GCF_046119375.1). Lineage (NCBI taxonomy): Eukaryota > Metazoa > Chordata > Amphibia > Anura > Dendrobatidae > Phyllobates > Phyllobates terribilis. The sequence goes on from NW_027362768.1 coordinate 152,016,779, forward strand.
ATCATGGACAGCTTTTACCTAGACCTTCTAGTACGAAATTGCTGATGGGATCAACTAGATTATTAAAACTTTGTAACCACAGCAGAGTTCACCCCAGGGTTACCCACGTTACATTGCAGTCACAAAACGCACGATTTTCATAACCATTCCTAAGCCAATTTGTTGTAAAGACCTCAAAGGGAATGTGTCACCAAAAATGTCCTGTTTAAATTAGTTTTTTGCACTAAATATATATTTTTCCAAAAACTTTCAGCAATGGTCCCCCCCCACCCATATCATAATCATTATTAAAAATAAAAATGAGAAATCTTGCAATCGCCACATTGACCACTAGAGGCTTTATTTAGACTCTAACTTCCTGTTTCAGGAAATCCACATATATATTAGCAGCAATGGAGACTCCTCCCCTATCGTTTCTACTGATGCACCTAATGAGCGTGTGCAAAGGTCATTGTGAAGGGAGGAGAAGCTGGGACATCGTCTGTGATTGGTGGATCCTGTGTTACCTGTTATTGTAATCCTGCCTCTGATGATAAGGAGTCCGCTAAAAACTTTTCCTCAAAGAACAGGAAATTAGAGTCTAGTAAACAGTGACCAGTGTGAAAATTGCAAGATTACTATTTTTTTTTAAAAGTCAGAATCTGTCAGAAGGTTTTTGCTATTTAATCTGAGAGCAGCATAATGTAGGGGCAGAGATCCAGATTCCAGGGGTGTGACTTGATCAGCAGCTTTCTGTGGTTTCAATACAATCAGTGTTTTATCAGCAGGAGATTATCACTGCAGGACTAGATGTTCGGGCCAGGCAGTCGAGCTAATCTGTCTAACCCCGCCCCCACCACTGATTGGCCGCTTACTATGTACACTGTGCAAGCTGCCCATCAGTGGTGTGGGCGGGGTTATACAGGGCTCAGCATTCCGAGCTCTGCTAGATCTGCAGCGGTGAAAACTGTGATTGTTTCAAAACTGCTGCACCCAGAAAGTGACACATCACTGGAATCAGGCTTACATCATGCTGCCCTCGGATTTCATAACACAAATTTGCTGGCAAATTCCCTTTACGATATAAGAGAAGCTACAAAAAATTGCTCCCTCTTTTGAGGGCCAAGTACTTGTTTCCATTATACAGATTGTCCACTCATTTGAATAGGAAACATGTAATGCTTCATTTCCCCTGTAGAGGCACTAGAGGAAAATTAAAGGGAATCTAGAGGTCTAGTTGCAGTGAAATTTATTTTTATTCTTTCAGTTTTCTGATGCTTGCAGGCCCGGGGCCCACAAGAAATCCCCACCTCCTTTGTTAATTACAATGTTTCCCCCCTCCCCGGTGCCCTGTGACGTGCAGTTGCGGCGGCCAAATCCCACGCCTGCACACTTCCCTTTTTAGGCAAGGTGCTCTTCTTTCTCCCTTCTATGCTCATTGTAGAGCAGAGATCACGCCGACGAGTCACTCTGACTTCCGCTCCAGTGACCTCCGGCGTGCTCAACACTAAGGTTCTCTCCCCACTACCTCCCTGCATCGTCATCGCTAGGACCCATATGTATATATACAGTGGGGAAAAAAGTATTTAGTCAGCCACCAATTGTGCAAGTTCTCCCACTTAAAAAGATGAGAGAGGCCTGTAATTGACATCATAGTTAGACCTCAACTATGAGAGACAAAATGAGAAAACAAATCCTGAAAATCACATTGTCTGATTTGGAAACAAATTGTTTTCACATTTTGGTGGAAAATAAGTATTTGGTCAATTACAAACAAGCAAGATTTCTGTCTCTCACAGACCTGTAACTTCTTCTTTAAGAGGCTCCTCTGTCCTCCACTCATTACCTGTAGTACTGGCACCTGTTTGAACTTGTTATCAGTATGAAAGACACCTGTCCGCAACCTCAAACAGTCACACTCCAAACTCCACTATGGTGAAGACCAAAGAGCTGTCGAAGGACACCAGAAACAAAATTGTAGCCCTGCACCAGGCTGGGAAGACTGAATCTGCAATAGGCAAGAAGCTTGGTGTGAAGAAATCAACTGTGGGAGCAATAATTAGAAAATGGAAGACATACAAGACCACTGATAATCTCCCTCGATCTGGGGCTCCACACAAGAGCTCACCCCTTGGGGTCAAAATGATCTCAAGAATGGTGAGCAAAAATCCCAGAACCACACGGGGGGACCTAGTGAATGACCTGCAGAGAGCTGGGACCAACGTTACACAGGCTACCATCAGTAACACACTAAGTCGCCAGGGACTTAGATCCTGCAGTGCCAGGCATGTCCCCCTGCTTAAGCCATTACATGTCCGGCCCATCTGAAGTTTGCTAGAGAGCATTTGGATGATCCAGAAGAGTATTGGGAGAATGTCATGCTCAGATGAAACCAAAGTAGAACTGTTTGGTAGAAAGGTGTTTGAAGTAGAAAGAATGCTGAGTTGCATCCAAAGAACACCATACCTACTGTGAAGCATGGGGGTGGCAACATCATGCTTTGGGGCTGTTTCTCTGCCAAGGGACCAAGACGACTGATCCGTGTACATGAAAGAATGAATGGGGCCATGTATTGTGAGATTTTGAGTACATACCTCCTTCCATCAGCCAGGGCATTGAAGATGAATCGTGGCTGGGTCTTTCAGCATGACAATGATCCCAAGCACACCGCCAGGGCAATGAAGGAATGGCTTCGTAAGAAGCATTTCAAGGTCCTGGAGTGGCCTAGCCAGTCTCCAGATCTAAACCCTATAGAAAACCTTTGGAGGGAGTTGAAAGTCCGTGTTGCCCAGCGACAGCCCCAAAACATCACTGCTCTATAGGAGATCTGCATGGGGGAATGGGCCAACATACCAGCAACAGTGTGTGCCAACCTTGTGAAGACTTACAGAAAATGTTTGACCTCTGTCATTGCCAACAAAGGATATATAACAAAGTATTGAGATGAATTTTTGTAGGTGACCAAATACTTATTTTCCACCAAAATTTGAAAAAATTTTCTTTCCAAATCAGACAATGTGACTTTCAGGATTTGTTTTCTCATTTTGTCTCTCATAGTTGAGGTCTACCTATGATGTCAATTACAGGCCTCTCTCATCTTTTTAAGTGGGAGAACTTGCACAATTGGTGGCTGACTAAATACTTTTTTTCCCCTCTGTATATATACATATGGGTCGTAGCGATGATGATGCCGGGAGGTAGTGGGGAGAGAACCTTAGTGTTGAGCACGCCGGAGGTCACTGGAGCGGAAGTCAGAGTGACTCGTCGGCGTGATCTCTGCTCTACAATGAGCATAGAAGGGAGAAAGAAGTGCACCTTACCTAAAAAGTGCAAAAAGTACACACACTCATACACATATATAGTTGTATATACTGTATATATATATATATCTATATATACACATATAAACGTATATATACATATGGTTCCTAACGATGAAGATGCCGGGAGGTAGTGGGGAGAGAGCCTTAGTGTTGTGTTCGCCGGAGGTCACTGGAGCGGAAGTCACAGTGACTCGCTGGCGCCTGCACACAAGATCCTTGCTGTACACTGAGCATAGATGGCAGGAAGAAGAGCGCCTTGCCTAGAAAGTGAAATGCGCAGGCACGGGATTTGGCCGCCACAACTGCATGTCACATGGCACAGGGGAGGGGGGAAACATTATAATTAACAAAGGAGGCGGGGATTTCTTGTGGGCCCCGAGCCTGCATCACACCACTGATTGGCTGCTTTATGTGTACATTGTGCACAGACAAAAAGCAACCAATCAGTGGTTTGGGTTATACAGAGCTGATGAATATTGAGAACTAGAAGGCAGCAGGGTTACTAGTCCTCTAGTGATAACCTGAGCAGATTGATATAGATTTGCAGGAAAACAATAATTCTTACATGAAATTTAGGAATACAAATCCTTTTCTGGGATTAGGAGTCCAGTCCTACTCAGTGATCGACAACGTTCCCTGAGCATATAGACACAACTGTCAATCAATAAGCAGGGTTACCTTCTGGAATCCTAAGATGCTGACGAAGCTTGGGGTGCTGAATGAATGTACAGTAACAATTAAAGAATCAACCTCCATTGGATAAAAGGATAGCTTATCAAAAATGGGGGTCTGAGACCTGACACCCTCACCTCATCGATCAACTAAAAGCTGGTGCTGCAGTATCCGGGAGTACACTTTGTATGGAGCCAGAACACTGCATCTTTGTACACTGTGTAGTGGTCGTTTGTGGGTACTGTAACTTAGCTTCCTTTGGGGGCTTTCTCTAGCAAAGATAGTGAGGGGGCTGTGCAATAAATCTTCACATTGTGGACAGGAAAGAAAGCAGGTAAAGTCTCAGGGATTGCAGAGCAAATAGGCTATAGAAAAGGAGCAAAGCAGATAAAGATGAAATAAGTGCAGGATAGAAGCTGTGCAGATACATAAGCTAATGAAATCAGCCTATATTACTGGGATAGACACTCCCACAAGAGAAAATTCTGAAACTTCAAAATCAGGCTGCAAACTGCATATCAGGAGGTCTGAAAATGAAGGAATGAACATTTCAGACTGAAACTTTATTAATTAAAGCTCCCTAGGCAAACTCGAATGACAAGCACTTGCATTCATCACTAATAGTGAGTAATTCCAGACCCAGCCTATGGACAAGCGTGGAACTTTTGGGCTAAAAAAATAAAAGGTAGCCCCCCAATGTCATATAACCCATTTTTCCGCCTATTAATAGTTTTCTTCACGGAGTGAATGCCGCCGCCTTGCATGTATTACATTCTGTAAGCAGTACGGCTTCTCCCACCTCTGTGCTTATGATTACATATAATAAATCCCCTAAATGAGTCCAACACGAATGCTCGGGGGTGCACAGTGTATCCGTCGTATTTGATATCTGCAGCACATTTTTCCTTTCTGGCTTCATATAAAAAAAAAAAAGCTCAGAAGTTTCTTGCATGAAATCTGAAAAGAAAAAAAAAACAGCCGTGTTTTGCTGCTGCTCTAATAACATGCAGAGTGCACAGTATGATAACTTTCTATTCTCGCCGACTTGCTAATTATCCTGATAATTCTGCTTAACACTAGGGTCGCTCTGCTTGCAACTGCAGAAAACCAATTACAGTAAGGTCAGGCCTTGTCTGTCGCTGCACAGAAATACATGTTTATGAACTAGATTTTATTATGCCGCCAATATGGCGATGACATATTTCCTTACATGGCATTAGATGATAGAACACAAACTTAATGGATATTCAGTTTACGGCATGAGATGTTCCGGTTGCTCCCGAAATGTTCGTCAGCTAAATGTAAAATATGATGTTCAATTGGATCGGTTACACGATTCCTAGAGGATATTGTATCGAAGGATCCTGATCACAACGATCAAGATGTTAGAGCCCCCCTTGTGTGATCCGCAGAATGTTATTGGACTGGTGTGGATGGGGACCAATAGCATAATTTATTTAAAGTCATCACCCCCCACCCAATTAACCTCCTGGGGTAAATAAATTACTCTAAAAAGGGTCTGTCTTGGACTAACATATTAAAGGAGTCATCCGGTCCAAAATCAATACGTTTGCAGTCACTCTGTGTGACTGCAGACTTTTGAATCCCCCCGCAGCGCTGCGGGGATTCTCCGGTTTCCGGCCCGGGACCGGAAGGTAGGTATGAGTTAGACATACTCTCAACCAGTGGGTGCGGCCTGGTTCCCCATAAATTTGTATAGAGTGAGGCCGCACCCTCTAGTTGGCCACGTCACTAGACGGGGTGAGGCCTCGCTCAATACAAGTGTATGGAGCGAGGCTGTGACCACTGGTTGAGAGTATGTCTAACTCATACATACCCTCCGGCTCAGAAATTGGCATGCATGCGCTGGGGGGATTCATAAGTCTGCAGTCAAACAAAGTGACTGGAAACTTATTGATTTGGACCAGACAACCCCTTTAATGGCCTATATGTCAATATGAGATTGTGGGGTCCGGCACCCCCACCAATCACTTGATATCTGCTCCGACAGTGGTCCGATGTAATCGATATATGGAGCGGAACATCACAGCTTATTATATTGTTTATTGACCTCTGTCGAGTACTGCATATCAGCCACCATTCACTTGAATAGGAGACAAGATGCAGTACAGCAGCCACTAAACCATGTACGGTGCTCTGCGGTGTACTTCTCCGCACTTTGCTTACACTGCCGGAGCAGATATTAGTTGATCAATGTGGTGGCAAGTTTAAACCCCAAACTGATAATGATGACCTATCGTGCGGATACGTCTTCAATACATTTGTCCTGGACAACCCCTTTAAAATCAATTTACAGGGGCACTAAAAATCAGCGGTGATCGAATACATAACAAGTTTATCCGCTTTTGTTTCAAGAGCTTTTACAAAGTCAATTGGACTGTCAGAAATAGCTTTGTCTTGCAGTCCCACAAACAATAAATGGAGAAGAGGTTGAGCGTGTGCACCTCTGATTCTTTCAAGACTCATAATTGGGGTTCCAGAGCCCCAATCTCAGAATTTCTTGAGGTCCCAGCATTTAGACAACCCCAGCGATCAGCAAGTTATCCCCTATCCTATGAATAGGATCACGTAGAAATAAATAGCAACATGAATCGGGCGCTGCATGCACAATATGGGAGAAGACAGATCGAGGCAAGGTAGAAAGATGGAGTGTTTACTGGACAACGCGTTTCAAAATTTCTTCCTCAGGTACTCATAAAAAGAGGGCTAATCCCATGATTTTTTTTATGTGTACCTGAGGAAGAAATCAGACTGATTTCCAATCACCTTGTCCAATATACACTCCATCTTTCTACCTTGGCTCGATCTGTCTTTTCCCATATCCTGCTGGTAGTGCCCGATTCAAGAAACTATTTTTCTCCTTGATCCTATGTCACCTGTTGTCCACGTCCTGACTCAGCGGTGAAGCAGCAGCCTGCCTATTCTAGACAATCCATGCCAACAACAGAGTTGTGCCTATCCCTTCACAACTTTCAAAGGTGAGCAGTGCGTTATCCAGTCATATCTTTACAGATTTACGTTGCGCCCCACTTTCTATTTTGCTATCTTATCAGTAGGGGATAACTTGTCATTTTGGGAATAACCCTGTAAAGCACAAAAAGATGGAACCTGTTGAAATTCAACACGTTCAATCTATTTTTCATCAATGCGTCTGTGATGATACAGAGTAAAATCTTAATTATGCCAGACATACTTTCTGATGGCAAGAGCAGCATTCCTTTATTTTTATGTTGACTCTTTAATCCCTGTTCTTCTTTAGTTGATTAACACAGACTACTATTTAAATAACCCTGAATGTTATCTGCTCTTTGATTCTGAAACAGTTATGTGCATTTACAAGAGCCCCTGTGATACCAACTATCTAAATAGATTAGCTCAATAATAGCTGAGCCCCATGTATATGTTGTTTTGGGGTTGTTAGGAAGGATCCACCGGTCGCCTAGAACCCATGGAGACATTTGGAGTTGCCAGGAGGGACCCACCGGTCGCCTGGCCCCATGGAAACTCTCAGAGAGGCCAGATTTGGACCCTCGGGTCTCCTGGTCTTGTACCTCGTGGACTGCTAGTTTCCTAAGCATGCCGCTACCTCCTCTCTGTGGGGGCCCGTCAGAAGCGGGGGCCACTGGTTGAGGTAGTCGGCCCTGAAAGTCTCCAAAGTCGTGGGTGTTCTATCCAAGGCGGGCAGAGAAAGAAGGGTGAGACTGTGTAATGTTGTAACTTCTTGGTTATTTGCTGGGACTGTTCTGTGTGTTTATTGTCCACTTTGTGGTTCAATAAAGTATTGCCACGCTGTTTTACCCTCACCCTGCATTGTCTGAGTAGCGGTACGCCCACGGAAGTCCCCGTGTCTTCACAGCGTCCAATCCATTTTTTGTCAACGCGCTCAATCCATTTTTGTTATGATACTGGCGTAGTACTGCTGGAATCCAGTGGCCGAAGGAGCACAAGCAGGAACAGCAAGCAGTAGTAGAAGTTCTTAATGTTAGCAAAGAAGTTGTAGGAAACAATCCATAGATAGGTAAGAACAATCTTGGTAAGACAGTCTAAGAGCTGGAGACTGGAACTAGACTAAACAGCTAGACACAATACTCAAGCAATGAGTGAGAGATCCATGCGGCTTTAAGTAGGCCCAAACAGGAAACAAGATGGATTCCACAGGTTCAGAATATGCCATCTTAGTAAAGGGCAATTGCAAAACACAACAGCAGCCTCCAGTGGTAAGGAGTGGAATTGCAGCACAATTATTAAAATGAACAATAGCAGACACTAGGGGACAAACTGTAGAAGGACAACAGGAATACTGACAATTTTTCGTCATCGTGGCCAATCCATCTTTTGTCCATGATTTGGCATTAAGTGAAAGTTTGGTGACCCCTTATACACCTTAGATGGTTGGCTCATTCCACCAAAACTTACAGGTTTAGCCAATAATAATCCATTGTGTACGGGCAGTTTAACAAATCACTCAAAAGTTACAGAAGCCACTCAAAATAGTGTTCTCTACTGGTGCGATAATGAGATTGCAATGTAATTGTTATATGGTTGGTACAGTATATACTTGATGTAAGGACTAGAGATGAGCGGTGTTCGACTAGAACTGTTCGCCAATCTCAAATTCGAGCTGTTTTGGGCGGTGTTCGAGTTGTTCGACGAACCCGAACGATTTGCAAAATATTCGGCTGTTCGAGGTTATGTTCGATAGCTGTTCGTGCACCAAAAGCGTGTCCTGCATGTCTGGCGCTATTTAGAGCACCAATCATGCAGGGATTGTCTGCCACTCACTGTAATGCCACAGCCATGGTGGTTGTGGCATTACAGTGATTGCCCAAATCGATGGGAACAGTGCTCACAGTGAAACATGAAAAGCCGGCAATTCAGCAGCGGCATACACCTGTACCCGACAATTTAGAACCGAAAGAATAGAGCTTCACACATAGATTAGATAGATAGAAACATGTCAGTCACATATATACGAAGTACAGTGAAAGTGCTGCTTACTGTACTTGTCATTTAGCGTAAAGGATTTATCAAAAAAAATAATAGTGTTTTCATGCACCGTCTCTTTAAAAAAGCCGGCCGGCAATTCAGCATCTGTACCCGACAATTTATAACAGACAGAATAGAGCTTCGCACATAGATTAGATAGATAGAAACATGTCAGCCACATATATACGAAGTACAGTGACAGTGTTGATTACTGTACTTGTCATTTAGCGTAAAGGATTTATCAAAAAAAATAATAGTGTTTTCATGCACCGTCTCTTTAAAAAAGCCGGCCGGCAATTCAGCAGCGGTACCCGACAATTTATAACAGACAGAATAGAGCTTCACACATAGATTAGATAGATAGAAACATGTCAGTCACATATATATGAAGTACAGTGATAGTGTTGGTTACTGTACTTGTCATTTAGTATTAAAATAAAGGATTTATTATTAAAAAAATTGGCGTGGGGTTCCCCTTAATTTTAGGCTCTAGCGGAGGTTAAGCAGACGGCTGGGGCAGATGTTTGAAGCCTGGGAAGGGGGTAATACCCACAGAGCTTCCCAGGCTACTAATATCAGCCCCCAGCTGAATACATAGCCTTTACTAGCTATTAAAATGGGGGACCCCCCCCAAAAAATGACGTGGGGTCCCCCCTAATTTAATAGCTAGCAAAGGCTAGGCAGACAGCTGGGGGCTGATATTAATAGCCCAGGAAGGGAGCCATGAATATTGGCCCCCTCCCAGGCTAGAAACACCAGCCGTCAGCCGCCCCAGAAATGGCGCATTCATAGGATGCGCCAATTCTGGCACTTAGCCTCGCTCTTCCACGCTGCCCTGGTGCGGTGGCAGGGGGTAATAGGGTTGGGGTTGATGTCAGCTTATAATGCCAGCTGACATCAAGCCCAGGTTAGTAATGGAGAGGCGTCTATAAGACACCCCCATTACTAACCCCATAGTCAAAGTTAAAAAAAACACAAACACCCAGAATAAAGTCCTTTAATTGAAAGAAAGACACAATCCTTTATTGTTCTAAATTAAACCATACTTACCGTCACGCCCATTCCAGCTGAAGCCAACGATCTCCTGCAATAAAAGAAAAATAATAAAGCAACCTCATCCTTACCTTTCCATGGTTCCCACGACAGCTTCAGCTCTGCTACATCGAGATGACAGGCTGGACCGCAGCAGAACGCTGCCATCCAGCCTCTCATCCCGCAGACACTGAGAAGCGCAGGCTTGCTTGCGCTGCTCAGCGTCTCTCTGTGACGACATCCAGATGAGCCGAGTTCATGTCCAATGAACTCGGCTCACCTCATGCACGTCACTGACAGCGTGGGAAAATTCTCACGCTGAAGCGGTGAGTGCAGGAGAATTCTCCCACGCTGTCAGTGACGTGCATAAGGTGAGCTCATGTCCAATGAACTCAGCTCACCTCCTGCACGTCACTGACAGCGTGGGAGAATTCTCCTGCACTCAGCGCTTCAGCGTGAGAATTCTCCCACGCTGAAGCGCTGAGTGCAGGAGAATTTTCCCACGCTGTCAGTGACGTGCATAAGGTGAGCTCATGTCCAATGAACTCAGCTCACCTCCTGCACGTCACTGACAGCGTGGGAGAACTCTCCTGCACTCAGCGCTTCAGTGTGAGAATTCTCCCACGCTGAAGCGCTGAGTGCAGGAGAATTTTCCCACGCTGTCAGTGACGTGCATGAGGTGAGCCGAGTTCATTGGACATTAACTCGGCTCATCTGGATGCCCTCACAGAGAGACACTGTGGAGCGCAAGCAAGCCTGCGCTTCTCAGTGTCTGCGGGATGACAGACTGGATGGCAGCGTTCTGCTGCGGTCCAGCCTGTCATCTCGATGTAGCAGAGCTGAAGCTGTCATGGGAACCATGGAAAGGTAAGGATGATGTTGCTTTATTATTTTTCTTTTATTTCAGGAGATCGTTGGCTTCAGCTGGAATGGGCGTGATGGTAAGTATGGTTTAATTTAGAACAATAAAGAATTGTGTGTTTATTTCAATTAAAGGACTTTTTTCTGGGTTTTGTGTTTTTTTTAAATACTTTACTAGAAATTCATGGTGGTCATGTCTAATATTGGCGTGACCCCATGAATTTCGGGCTTAGGGCCAGCTGATAATGCCAAGCTGGCCCTAACCCCTTTATTACCCAGTGAGCCACCGCATCAGGGCCCTGGATGAGTTGGGTACAGCGCCAGAAGATGGCGCTTCTATGAACGCGCCATTTTCCGGAGTGGCTGCGGACTGCAATTTGCAGCGGGGGTGGCCCAGAAAGCTTGGGCCTCCTTGCGCTGCGGATTCCAGCCCCCAGCTGCCTAGTTGTACCTGGCTGGACACAAAAACAGGGCGAAGCCCCACGTCAATTTTCTTTAAATTATTTCATGAAATAATTAAGAAAAAAAGGGCTTCCCTATATTGTTGTGTCCGGCCAGGTACAAATAGGCAGCTGGTGGTTGGGGGCAGCCCGTTCCTGCCTGCTGTACCTGGCTGGACACAAATATAGTGCGAAGCCCCACGTCAATTTTTTTTAAATTATTTCATGAATTTCCTGAAATAATTAAAAAAAAATTGACGTGGGGCTTCGCACTATATTTGTGTCCAGCCAGGTACAGCAGGCAGGAACGGGCTGCCCCCATCCACCAGCTGCCTATTTGTACCTGGCCGGACACAACAATATAGGGAAGCCCTTTTTTCTTAATTATTTCATGAATTTCATAAAATAATTAAAAAAAATTGAAGTGGGGCTTCGCACTATATTTGTGTCCAGCCAGGTACAGCAGGCAGGAACGGGCTGCCCCCAACCACCAGCTGCCTATTTGTACCTGGTTGGACACAACAATATAGGGAAGCCCTTTTTTTCTTAATTATTTCATGAATTTCATGAAATAATTAAAAAAAAAGTACGTGGGGCTTCGCCCTATTTTTGTGTCCAGCCAGGTACAACTAGGCAGCTGGGGGCTGGAATCTGCAGCGCAGGGAGGCCCAAGCTTTCTGGGCCCCCCCCGCTACAAATTGCAGTCCGCAGCCACCCCGGAAAATGGCGCGTTCATAGAAGCGCCATCTTCTGGCGCTGTACCCAACTCATCCAGGGCCCTGGTGCGGTGGCTCACTGGGTAATAAAGGGGTTAGGGCCAGCTTGGTATTATCAGCTGGCCCCAAGCCCAAAATTCATGGGGTCACGCCAGTATTAGACATGACCGCCATGAATTTCTAGTAAAGTATTTAAAAAAAACACAACACCCAGAATAAAGTCCTTTAATTGAAATAAACACACAATTCTTTATTGTTCTAAATTAAACCATACTTACCATCACACCCATTCCAGCTGAAGCCAACGATCTCCTGCAATAAAAGAAAAATAATAAACCAACCTCATCCTTACCTTTCCATGGTTCCCACGACAGCTTCAGCTCTGCTACATCGAGATGACAGGCTGGACCGCAGCAGAACGCTGCCATCCAGTCTGTCATCCCGCAGACACTGAGAAGCGCAGGCTTGCTTGCGCTGCTCAGCGTCTCTCTGTGACGACATCCAGATGAGCCGAGTTCATGTCCAATGAACTCGGCTCACCTCATGCACGTCACTGACAGCGTGGTTGAATTCTCACGCTGAAGCGATGAGTGCAGGAGAATTCTCCCACGCTGTCAGTGACGTGCAGGAGGTGAGCTGAGTTCATTGGACATGAGCTCACCTTATGCACGTCACTGACAGCGTGGGAGAATTCTCCTGCACTCACCGCTTCAGCGTGAGAATTTTCCCACGCTGTCAGTGACGTGCATGAGGTGAGCCGAGTTCATTGGACATGAACTCGGCTCATCTGGATGTCGTCACAGAGAGACGCTGAGCAGCGCAAGCAAGCCTGCGCTTCTCAGTGTCTGCGGGATGACAGACTGGATGGCAGCGTTCTGCTGCGGTCCAGCCTGTCATCTCGATGTAGCAGAGCTGAAGCTGTCGTGGGAACCATGGAAAGGTAAGGATGAGGTTGCTTTATTATTTTTCTTTTATTGCAGGAGATCGTTGGCTTCAGCTGGAATGGGCGTGACGGTAAGTATGGTTTAATTTAGAACAATAAAGGATTGTGTCTTTATTTCAATTAAAGGACTTTATTCTGGGTGTTTGTGTTTTTTTTAACTTTGACTATGGGGTTAGTAATGGGGGTGTCTTATAGACGCCTCTCCATTACTAACCTGGGCTTGATGTCAGCTGGCATTATAAGCTGACATCAACCCCAACCCTATTACCCCCTGCCACCGCACCAGGGCAGCGTGGAAGAGCGAGGCTAAGTGCCAGAATTGGCGCATCCTATGAATGCGCCATTTCTGGGGCGGCTGACGGCTGGTGTTTCTAGCCTGGGAGGGGGCCAATATTCATGGCTCCCTTCCTGGGCTATTAATATCAGCCCCCCAGCTGTCTGCCTAGCCTTTGCTAGCTATTAAATTAGGGGGGACCCCACGTCATTTTTTTGGGGGGGTCCCCCATTTTAATAGCTAGTAAAGGCTATGTATTCAGCTGGGGGCTGATATTAGTAGCCTGGGAAGCTCCGTGGGTATTACCCCCTTCCCAGGCTTCAAACATCTGCCCCAGCCGTCTGCTTAACCTCCGCTAGAGCCTAAAATTAAGGGGAACCCCACGCCAATTTTTTTAATAATAAATCCTTTATTTTAATACTAAATGACAAGTACAGTAACCAACACTATCACTGTACTTCATATATATGTGACTGACATGTTTCTATCTATCTAATCTATGTGTGATGCTCTATCTTTCTGTTCTAAATTGTCGGGTACCGCTGCTGAATTGCCGGCCGGCTTTTTTAAAGAGACGGTGCATGAAAACACTATTATTTTTTTAAATAAATCCTTTACACTAAATGACAAGTACAGTAAGCAACACTATCACTGTACTTATTATATATGTGACTGACATGTTTCTATCTATCTAATCTATGTGTGAAGCTCTATTCTTTCTGTTCTAAATTGTCGGGTACAGATGCTGAATTGCCGGCCGGCTTTTTTAAAGAGACGGTGCATGAAAACACTAATATTTTTTTTAATAAATCCTTTACACTAAATGACAAGTGCAGTAACCAACACTGTCACTGTGCTTCTTATATGTGTGACTGACATGTTTCTATCTATCTAATCTATGTGTGATGCTCTATTCCTTCTTGTCTAAATTGTCGGGTACCGGTGTATGCCGCTGCTGAATTGCCGGCCGGCTTTTTTAAAGAGAGTGTCTTCTGAGCAGTTTGTCAGCTTTTGGACACCTTTGCAGGTGTTTTCTATGTGTTTCTATGTGTTTTTGTTTGCCTGCCATTGGTTTTAACGGTGTTCGACGGTGTTCTAAGGTGTTCGACGAACAGTTCGACGAACAGTTCCTCGAACATCCCGGTGTTCGACGAACCGAACCGAACCCGAACACTACGGGGGTGGCTCAACACTAGTAAGGACAAGTTCCTCCCAGCCCTTCTATCTTTAGGGATACAGTTATTCACCTCTATATTTCTTACTTGTGCCCTTAGAGACTGAGCAGCAAAACATCTGCTGCACATGCACATGTTTGGTATCTCAGATTTCTTTAACATATTTTACTTTTCATCTTAGTAACTTAATAATCAAAATGTATCTTGACTTTTTTTTTTAAACTTTCAGCAACGCTTGTGTCCACAGAAGTGTTCTCCACACCTGCAGGGCATGATATGTTTTCATGACTGAGGGGGGTAGAATATTTTCGATGATAAAGCATGCACACAAAGAGACCCGGTAGACGAGAGTCATCACTATTCTCTGCCCACGCATTTTACGTCTCTTCTGTTCTGTACCTCCTGCTGCTCGTCATTGGAAACGCGGAGCTGCTTATGTAGTGGCAGCAGAACAGGAACACAGACTAAATATTTTTCTTAATTCAGTGTTTCTCAGCTCAGTCATGCAAAACATAACCCGCCGAAACATATTTTGTTTTCACTGGTGTTGTACCCATAAATAACAGTCTGCAATGCATTATATTACTTAGAGATGTCTCAGTGCAGAATTAAGATTAGTAGCCTTGTATATACAGTATGGTATGGATATATGACATATGTGAGTGCCGAATGTTGTAGATCTGTAATACTTATAAATATACACGGTTCTGGAAATCACTGTCTGAACTCGAACATAAAGCAGAACCTTGAAGTGAGGTTATAATGCACATAGTGGTGTCCTAGTGCAGACATAATGCACATAGTGATATAATAGGATAGCAACAAAACAGTGATGTCACAGTGCGGTCATAATGCACACAGTGGTGTCCGAGTGCAGGCATAATGCACATAGTGATATTATAGCATAGCGACAGATATAATGCAGGAAGTGCTGTCAAGGCATAGAGATAAAGTGACGTCGCAATACAATCATAATGCACACAGCAATGTCATAGCATATACAGTACAGACCAAAAGTTTGGACACACCTTCTCATTTAAAGATTTTTCTGTATTTTCATGACTATGAAAATTGTACATTCACACTGAAGGCATCAAAACTATGAATTAACACATGTGGAATTATATACTTAACAAAAAAGTGTGAAACAACTGAAAATATGTCTTATATTCTAGGTTCTTCAAAGAAGCCACCTTTTGCTTTGATGACTGCTTTGCACAATCTTGGCATTCCCTTGATGAGCTTCAAGAGGTAGTCACCGGAAATGGTTTTAACTTCACAGGTGTGCCCTGTCAGGTTTAATAAGTGGGATTTCTTGCCTTATAAATGGGGTTGGGACCATCAGTTGTGTTGTGCAGAAGTCTGGTGGAAACACAGCTGATAGTCCTACTGAATAGACTGTTAGAATTTGTATTATGGCAAGAAAAAAGCAGCTAAGTAAAGAAAAACGAGTGGCTATCATTACATTAAGAAATGAAGGTCAGTCAGTGTGAACAATTGGGAAAACTTTGAAAGTGTCCCCAAGTGCAGTTGCAAAAACCATCAAGCGCTACAAAGAAACTGGCTCACATGAGGACCGCCCCCAGGAAAGGAAGACCAAGAGTCACCTCTGCTTCTGAGGATAAGTTTATGCGAGTCACCAGCCTCAGAAATCGCAGGTTAACAGCAGCTCAGATTAGAGACCAGGTCAATGCCACACAGAGTTCTAGCAGCAGACACATCTCTTCAACAACTGTTAAGAGGAGACTTTGTGCAGCAGGCCTTCATGGTAAAATAGCTGCTAGGAAACCACTGCTAAGGACAGGCAACAAGCAGAAGAGACTTGTTTGGGCTAAAGAACACAAGGAATGAACATTAGACCAGTGGAAATCTGTGCTTTGGTCTGGTGAGTCCAAACTTGAGATCTTTGGTTCCAACCACCGTGTCTTTGTGCGATGCAGAAAAGATGAACAGATGGACTCTACATGCCTGGTTCCCACCGTGAAGCATGGAGGAGGAGGTGTGATGGTGTGAGGGTGCTTTGCTGGTGACACTGTTGGGGATTTATTCAAAATTGAAGGCATACTGAACCAGCATGGCTACCACAGCATCTTGCAGCGGCATGCTATTCCATCCGGTTTGCGTTTAGTTGGACCATCATTTATTTTTCAACAGGACAATGACCCCAAACACACCTCCAGGCTGTGTAATGGCTATTTGACCAAGAAGGAGAGTGATGGGGTGCTACGCCAGATGTCCTGGCCTCTACAGTCCCCAGACCTGAACCCAATCGAGATGGTTTGGGGTGAGCTGGACTGCAGAGTGAAGGCAAAAGGGCCAACAAGTGCTAAACATCTCTGGGAACTCCTTCAAGATTGTTGGAAGACCATTTCCGGTGACTACCTCTTGAAGCTCATCAACAGAATGCCAAGAGTGTGCAAAGCAGTCATCAAAGCAAAAGGTGGCTACTTTGAAGAACCTAGAATATAAGACATATTTTCAGTTGTTTCACACTTTTTTGTTAGCTATATAATTCCACGTGTTAATTCATAGTTTTGATGCCTTCAGTGTGAATGTACAATTTTCAGTCACGAAAATACAGAAAAATCTTTAAATGAGAAGGTGTGTCCAAACTTTTGGTCTGTACTGTACATACTACAGTAATTGCCTTATGCACACAGTGTTGTTACAGTACAGGCATAACTCACACAGTAAAAACCTCCCCTCGAGAAAGCAACCACGGATTCAAACGAAACGTGCATCGGGGCCTGCTGGGGTTGGTTCCCACTCAGTTTTATCCTCAGTGCCTGCTCCTATCCGGGTAAGGATGCCTATAATAATTTTTAAATGCCGCTGGGTTGATCATGGAATATTTTATATATCATGAGTATATAGGCACCTATTCCCATGCAGCTCTGGTGACTATTTAAGTTCCGGTATATACAGTGCCTACAAGTAGTATTCAACCCCCTGCAGATTTAGCTGGTTTGATAAGATGCAAATAAGTTAGAGCCTTCAAACTGCAAACGAGAGTAGGTTTTATGAACAGAAGCATAAATCTTACAAACCAAAAAGTTATGTTGCTCAGTTGAATTTTATTACATTTTAAACATAAAAGTGTGGGTCAATTATTATACAACCCCTATGTTTAATATTTTGTGGAATAACCCTTGTTTGCAATTACAGCTAATAATCGTCTTTTATAAGACCTGATCAGGCCGGCACAGGTCTGTGGAGTTATCTTGGCCCACTCCTCCATGCAGATCTTCTCCAAGTTATCTAGGTTCTTTGTGTGTCTCATGTGGACTTTATTCTTGAGCTCCTTCCACAAGTTTTCAATTGGGTTAAGGTCAGGAGACTGACTAGGCCACTCCAACACCTTGACTTTTTCCCTCTTGAACCAGGCCTTGGTTTTCTTGGCTGTGTGCTTTGGGTCGTTGTCTTGTTGGAAGATGAAATTACGACCCATCTTAAGATCCTTGATGGAGGAGCGGAGGTTCTTGGCCAAAATCTCCAGGTAGGCCGTGCTTTCCATCTTCCCATGGATGCGGACCAGATGGCCAGGCCCCTTGGCTGAGAAACAGCCCCACAGCATGATGCTGCCAACACCATGCTTGACTGTAGGGATGGTATTCTTGGGGTCGTATGCAGTGCCATCCAGTCTCCTAACGTCACGTGTGTGGTTGGCACCAAAGATCTCGATCTTGGTCTCATCAGACCATAGAACCTTGAACCAGTCTGTCTCAGAGTCCTCCAAGTGATCATGAGCAAACTGTAGACGAGCCTTGACATGACGCTTTGAAAGTAAAGGTACCTTACGGGCTCGTCTGGAACGGAGACCATTGCGGTGGAGTACGTTACTTATGGTATTGACTGAAACCAATGTCCCCACTGCCATGAGATCTTCCCGGAGCTCCTCCCTTGTTGTCCTTGGGTTAGCCTTGACTCTTCGGACAAGCCTGGCCTCGGCACGGGAGGACACTTTCAAAGGCTGTCCAGGCCGTGGAAGGCTAACAGTAGTTCCATAAGCCTTCCACTTACGGATGATGCTCCCAACAGTGGAGACAGGTAGGCCCAACTCCTTGGAAAGGGTTTTGTACCCCTTGCCAGCCTTGTGACCCTCTACGATCTTGTCTCTGATGGCCTTGGAATGCTCCTTTGTCTTTCCCATGTTGACCATGTCTGAGTGCTGTTCTCAAGTTTGGGGAGGGTCTTAAATAGTCAGAAAAGGCTGGCAAAAGAGATCTTTAATCCACACATGTGAAGCTCATTATTCTTGGTGCCTGAACTACTTCTTAATACTTTAGGGGGACCAAACAGAATTCTTGTGGTTTGAGGGGTTGAATAATAAATGACACTCTGAATTAACTTTTAACGTTTAAAAAAAAAACAAAAAAAAAAAACAAAAACAAAATTTGCTGCAGTGCATTTCCCACTTCCAGGCTGATCTACAGTACAAATGTCACAATGCCAAGTTAATTCCGCATGTGTCAACCAGCTAAATCTGCAGGGGGGCTGAATACTACTTGTAGGCACTGTATCACAAGGATAAGCTAGCCACTAGGCAGGATAATGATATTTTAAATATGCTGTACATGTGTGTATATGCTGTTGCTAGAAATCCATCAGTAACTGGCTAGACTGCCCTTAGCAGGTACTTATTTCTTGCTGTCCTATCACTATCTGGTTTTAATATGTGTGATCTAAATTTTGTATACAATAAAATTATCTTTTTTATTTATACCACATACTCCTGTTTCTCCTTTTGCTGTTATAGCTTATGTTTGGAGTGGTATACTACTGTGGATCGCGGTGTCCAGGTGTGAATCTGTAGACCCATAATTATGCTATTAATGGGTTTTCGGTTGTTTATAATGCACACAGTTATATAAGAATGCAGATATAAAGCACATAGTGATGTTACAGGATAGAGATACTACGCAGTGTTGTCACAGTATAGGCATAATGCACACAGTAGTATACTACATTGATATCGCACTACAAGCAAGAATAATGCACAGTTATTTCACATCATAGAAATAATATAGTGATGTACAGATATAATGCACACAGTGATGTCACAGTACAGGGATAATGCACACAGTCATGTAAGAGTGCAGGCATAAAGCACATAGTGATGTTACAGGACAGAGACACAATCCAGTGATGTCACAGGGCAGACACAATGCAGACAGCGCTGTTACAGTACACAGATAATGAAGTGATTTCACTGTACAGGGAAAATGCACACAGCAATGTTATAGTGTAGAGGTTTCACCAATTTAAGATACACCAGGTAACTGCTCTCCTCCAAATTAAAGATGTCCGAGTGCATGCAGAGAAGCTAATTAACCAAATCTGCTTGAAAAACTTCACTCAGACTGAACCACGCAAATGGCATACTTTATTACGTAGACATGGGGTTAAATAATATTCTCCTTCTAGGTGGGATTAGTAAAATTTATTGCTCTTTCTGATAACTCGGCACACTGCAATTTGCTCATCAATGTATCTCTTGGTCTGCGTAACGCCTTAGGAATTCCGATGGGAGGGGGTGAGTTCGTCTCTCAGCGCCATCTTTGCCAACTTGACATGAATCTCTCTGTTATCAGTCATGCACATGCATACGTCATTCCAAGGAAATCACTTCTACAATAAGAATAGAAACTGTTAGTTATATATTCATTAACTATTAACATAATCCATGTGCATATACACATTTGCATACATACAGTACAGACCAAAAGTTTGGACACACATTCTCATTTAAAGATTTTTTCTGTATTTTCATGACTTTGAAAATTGTGCATTCACACTGAAGGCTTCAAAACTACGAATTAACACATGTGGAATTATATACTTAACAAAAAAGTGTGAAACAACTGAAAATATGTCTTATATTCTAGGTTCTTCAAAGTAGCCACCTTTTGCTTTGATGACTGCTTTGCACACTCTTGGCATTCTCTTGATGAGGTTTAAGAGGTAGTCTCCGGAAATGGTTTTCACTTCACAGGTGTGCCCTGTCAGGTTTAACCCCTTAAGCCCCGGAGCATTTTCCGTTTTTGCATTTTCGTTTTTGCTCCCCTTGTTCCCAGAGCCATAGCGTTTTTATTTTTTGGTCAATATGGCCATGTGAGGGCTTATTTTTTGCGGGACGAGTTGTACTTTTCAACGCCATTACTAGTTTTACCATATCCTGTACGGGAAAATGGGAAAAAAATTCCAAGTGCGGTAAAATTGCAAAAAAAGTGCAATACCACAGTTGTTTTTTATTTTTATTTTTTACCACGTTCACTGAATGCTAAAACTGACCTGCCCTTCTTATTCTACAGGTCATTTCGAGTTCATAGGCACCAAACATGTATAGGTTCTTTTATATTTAAGTGGTGAAAAAAAATTCCAAAATTTGGTAAAAAAAAAAATAAAAAAATAGCGCCATTTTCTAAGACCCGTAGCGTCTCCATTTTTCGTGATCTGGGGCTGGTTGATGGCTTATTTTTTGCGCACCGGGCTGACATTTTTATTGATAACATTTGGGGTAGATCCGATGTTTTGATCGCCCGTTATTGCATTTTATTGCAATTTTGCGGTGACCAAAAAACGTAATTCTGGCGTTTAGAATTTTTTTCTCGTTACGCCGTTTACCGATCGGATTAATTCTTTTTTTATATTGATAGATCGGGCGATACCAAATATGTGTATGTGGGGTTTATTTTTTATTATTTTATTTTGAATGGGGTAAAAGGGGGGTGATGTAAACTTTTATATTTTTTTATTTTTTTTTATATTTTTAAAAACTTTTTTTTTTTACTTTTTGCATGCTTCTATAGTCTCTATAGGAGACTAGAAGCAGCAACTATCCGATCGCCTCTGCTACATACAGGGGACGAGCAGGTCCCCTGCATGCAGCAGAAATGGTCCTGTGCTATGAGCGCCGACCACTAGGTGGCGCTCATAGCGACAAGATCATGACAACCACAGGCGTCTGCTGCAGACCCTGGGTTGTCATGCACGCCCATCGGTGACCCGCGATCACGTGACGGGGTCGCTGGTGGGCGGGGCTTATGACACGCTACCCGGAAGCGCGCGTTAAATGCTGCTGTCAGAGATTGACAGCGGCATTTAACATGTTAACAGCCGCGGGTGGATCGTGATTCCACCCGCGGCTGTTGCGGGCACATGTCAGCTGTAAGAATCAGGTGACATGTGCTTCGTTCAGTGAGGGCTCAGCGCAGCAGCCCTCACTGAACGGGCAGTACGCAAATATGCGTACTAATACGTCCCCGGTAATTAAGGGGTTAATAAGTGCGATTTCTTGCCTTATAAATGGGGTTGGGACCATCAGTTTTGTTGTGCAGAAGTCTGGTGGATACACAGCTGATAGTCCTACTGAACAGACTGTTAGAATTTGTATTATGGCAAGAAAAAAGCAGCTAAGTAAAGAAAAACGAGTGGCCATCATTACTTTAAGAAATGAAGGTCAGTCAGTGCGAAAAATTGGGAAAACTTTGAAAGTGCAGTTGCAAAAACCATCAAGCGCTACAAAGAAACTGAGGAACGCCCCAGGAAAGGAAGACCAAGAGTCACCTCTGCTTCTGAGGATAAGTTTATCCGAGTCACCAGCCTCAGAAATCGCAAGTTAACAGCAGCTCAGATTAGAGACCAGGTCAATGCCACACAGAGTTCTAGCAGCAGACATATCTCTTCAACAACTGTTAAGAGGAGACTTTGTGCAGCAGGCCTTCATGGTAAAATAGCTGCTAGGAAACCACTGCTAAGGACAGGCAACAAGCAGAAGAGACTTGTTTGGGCTAAAGAACACAAGGAATCGACATTAGACCAGTGGAAATCTGTGCTTTGGTCTGGTGAGTCCAAATTTGAGATCTTTGGTTCCAACCACCGTGTCTTTGTGCGATGCAGAAAACGTGAACGGATGGACTCTACATGCCTGGTTCCCACCGTGAAGCATGGAAGAGGAGGTGTGATGGTGTGGGGGTGCTTTGCTGGTGACACTGTTGGGGATTTATTCAAAATTGAAGGCATACTGAACCAGCATGGCTACCACAGCATCTTGCAGCGGCATGCTATTCCATCCGGTTTGCGTTTAGTTGGACCATCATTTATTTTTCAACAGGACAAAGACCCCAAACACACCTCCAGGCTGTGTAAGGGCTATTTGACCAAGAAGGAGAGTGATGGGGTGCTACGCCAGATGACCTGGCCTCCATAGTTACCAGACCTAAACGCAATCGACATGGTTTGGGGTGCGCTGGACCGCAGAGTGAAGGCAAAAGGGCCAACAAGTGCTAAGCATCTCTGGGAAGTCCTTCAAGATTGTTGGAAGACAATTTCCGGTGACTACCTCTTGAAGCTCATCAAGAGAATGCCAAGAGTGTGCAAAGCAGTCATCAAAGCAAAAGGTGGCTACTTTGAAGAACCTAGAATATAAGACATATTTTCAGTTGTTTCACACTTTTTGGTTAAGTATATAATTCCACATGTGTTAATTCATAGTTTTGATGCCTTCAGTGTGAATATATAATTTTCATAGGAAAATACAGAAAAATCTTTAAATGAGAAGGTGTGTCCAAACTTTTGGTCTGTACTGTACATACACATATAGAGATGATGGAATAATCTATTAATTCACACTGATTAGGTAATCTATTAAAAGAAACTAATTGATTTTCTATAATATATATATTTTACCTTGACAGACCCCCCTAAAATCAATTATTTGCTTTTAATATCCATATGCTAAAAATCAGAGGGGGAGAAAGAATTGACCCTATGTTAAGGCTATTCTGGAACCCTACGATGTGACGGGCTCCCCGTCCCTTTTAGACGGACCCACCGACATTCCTAAATCTAACTCATACGAAGACCAACAGTAAAGGGATGGAGACCCTAAAAGATCTAGTGACTGGGTAATCGAGGGCCACCATTAACCCAGAAATATAGATATTATCTTTACAAACTCATTTACTTCCGGTAATCTCTCTGGTAGAACACTTTTGTTCTAAAGGGAACTGTTTGTTCATAGATTTTGAGAACCTTAGTAACTTTCCCTGTGGGGCCGGTATTGTCTGGGATATAAGTACAACAATGCTCACCTATCATTTTGCATACCCCTCCTTTTTCTGCGACTAACATATCCAGAGCTATTCTGTTTTGGAAGGCCATGGTAGATGTGGGTGCTAGTTGGTCAGCTATCCTTTGTAAGGCATCTTTGGTGTAATTGACAAATCTTTGTTGGTTATATGTAATTTATCCAATCTATGTTCTTGTTAACGGTTATTATGGGTATTATGGACTCAAATCCCGCCTTCACTTGGTCTCAGGCCTTGAATTCGTCTGGCACCCCCCTAAGCACTCCGAGAACATCAATATATATATATGTGGGTCAAAACTGCCTTTGGGGTTAACTTCTCTCTTGGCCCTGTATGTATCTGCAAATGCAGCCTTTATTTCCTTTTTGGATTCCTGGGGCTCACATATAAGGTAAACAGACATTATTGCTTTAGATAAGGCACATTCCCCAGTCCATTTGCCCTCCAGTCTAATCCTAATCTTTATGTCACCACATTCAAGGAAGTGGTGTACCAGAAAACTGGAATATCATTCTCTTTAGTAATAATTGCTTGGAATGCACGTGTTACCGTAACAAAGGCTTCCCCTCCAGCTACTGTCATCAGACAAAGGAACATCAGGGTTGTGGGTCTGAGACCGCCTTCTTGCAATGGGATGTGTGGACCCATGATGTTCAGCCTTCGACCTTCACAGCCGTAGGTGATGTAAGCAACACTTGGTAGGGCCCTTCAAATCTGGCATCCAGTGTGCCTTGCACGTGATTCTTTATCCAGACAAAATCTCCAGGCTGGATGCTGTCAGTACCTGGTTCAAGATCTGAGTCTGGAATAGAAGAGTACACTTTAGCATTGTGTTAGTTTTAACTCTTTAGCAACTCCGACAACAAAATTCACAAGCTTATCATTCCCTGAACTAAGCTGCTCTGGGTAATATCGACCCATTCTAGGTGGCCCCCCAAACAAGATCTTATATGGTGTGAGCCCTGTGGGTTGTCTCGGGGTATTTCGGACTGAGTATAGGGCAATAGGCAGCACCTCCGGTCATGGAAGTGACAATTCTTTACTGGCTTTAAGAATTTTGCCTTTCATCCTTTCAACTTTGCCGCTACTTTGAGGATGATAAGGAGTATGCAGGCCTAAATCCGCCCCAATCATCTCCCAGGATTATTTGGTAACTTCTGCAGTGAAGGCGGGTCCTTGATCACTTCCAATCACCTCTGGAATTCCGAATCTGCAGATAAGTTCAACCAGAAGCCTTTTCACTGTAGTCCTAGTGGTCATGTTGGCTACTGGGTATGCTTCTGTCCAGTCGGAAAACATATCCACTACAACCAGAACATACTTATATCTTCCAGTCTTGGGTAATTGCATATGATCAATTTGGATTCTCTGGAAAGGATACTGTGACTTTGCCAGCTTCTTCTTTGGCACATGTTCTGTTCTTCGGGATTACAAGTGTTACAAATCTCACAGCTCCTAGTATAGTTTGTAGCAAGAACTGAGATCTCGGGTGCAATATAGAGTTTATTGATAGCTGAAATCATCTGATTCTTACCTCTATGTACCTTTACATGAGCCCACTGAACCACTGCAGGATACAGTGCTCTTGGCAGACATATTCTTCTTCCCACTCTCCAGATTCCGTCATTACAAAACGTTCCTCCCCGTTCGATCCATCCTTGTTTTTCTTCTTCTGTTACCGCATTCTGCCGGTCTACTAAAGTCCTGTGTGTCGGATTCTCTTCCAGTCTTTGCTCCTTTTCATCTTCCTCCTCTTCTTCTTCCAACCCCAAATTTCTCATTCCCGTTTCTTCCTCATCCCCTCGTTGTCTCTGACTTCTGGTGAGCACAAACACCTCCGTACCCCCCGACACCTCTACTTCCTCTGGAAATATTGGTTCCATAGCTGCTGCTTTTGCTGTAATGTCAGCCAGATGATTCCCCTTGGCTTCCCATGAGCCTTAATTTTGATAACAGCCACTTGCCTAGGTAACTTCAGAGCTTCTAGCAGACTTCTCACTGCCGCTGCATTCCGGATTGGAGCTCCACTGGCTGTCTTGTAGCTCCTCAGGGCCCATATCAGGCCAAAGTCGTGGGCAATCCCGAATCCGTACCTCGAGTCCATGTAGATACTGGCCACTCGACTCTCTGCGCACTTGCAGGCTTCGGTCAGAGCATACAGTTCGGCCTCTTGAGCTGACATATAAGATGGCAGTGGTCCAGCAGAAACAACTGTTGGTGGGGACACCACCGCATATGCGGTATGGTAAGTTTCATATTCATCTGCGTATCTTGACCCGTCAGTATACAGTATCAGATCCGCTTCTGGCAGTGGTTGCTCAGAGACAGTAGGTAGGTGAGAGGTTTCTGCCTTCATGACCTCAAGGCAATCATGGTCACTCGAATCAGGGTATTCATGGTCTTCTGAGGACCCCCCTAAGTCTTCAGGGCAGTCCCCCCTTGACAGAGGAAGCAGAGTGGAGGGGTTCAAGACAGTACATTGCCGAAGAGCTATATTTTCTGGTAAAAGGAGTTCACATTGGATTCTGAAACGACGTTGCATAGATAGATGGTTGTGCTGGGTTTGTGCAAGGATAGCTTTCAAATCATGAGGGGCCAGTATAGTTGTAGGATGGCCAAGTACAACTTCTGCTGTTTTGTGGAGGAGTTCTGTAGCTGACAGCACTGCTTTGAGACATGTTGGAGCTGTTTGCGCCACTGGATCCAATTTACTGGAATAATATTCGATGGGTCTCATGTGGCCTCCATGTTTTTGTGCCAGAACTCTTGAGGCATGGCCACACACTTCAGAGACAAATAGAAAGAATGGAAATTCATAGTTGGGAATCCCCAGTGCAGAGGCAGAAATGTTGAGTTCTTTCAACTGGTCCATTGCATCTTCAGCTTCTTGGTCAAAATGCCGGTCAAGCTCAGAAGAGTGGACCCGATCATATAGAGGTTGCATGAGAGCTGACGCATTAGGGATCCACTGCCTGCAGAATGTGACCATTCCCAGGAAAGCTTGGAGTTGTTTGACAGTTCTCAGGTACGGGATGTCACGGATGGCAGTTTTCCGCTCTTCAGTGAGATGCTTGGTACCTTGGGATATGCAATGACCCAAAAACACAACTTTGGTACAACACCATTGTAGCTTTCGCAGAGTAACTTTGCAGCCGATGGTGGCCAGAAATTGGAGCAAAGAATAGCTGAACCTGTGACAAGTTTGGTAGTCGGGACAACAGAGGAGTAGATCATTGACATATTGTATCAATGTGACCTCAGGGTTCTCACTCTTCCAGGGTTGGAGACAGGTAGTTTAGGCCAGTCTGAAGTGATGAGGAGAGTTCTGAGCTCCTTGAGGCATAACGGTCCAGGTGTACTGTACTCCTCTGTATGTAAAAGCAAAAAGATAATGACAGTCTGGATGCAGAGGCACACTGAAGAAGGCGTTTGCCAAGTTGATTACTGTAAAATGCGTTGCCATCACTGAGTAATGTATGTGGATTTGGCACCACTGGGGTCTCCAGGATTGTAAGTGCATTCACAGCTCTCAGATCTTGCACCATCCTGAATTTATCCGGTTCTCCCCTTGCAGTTTTCTTCTTCACTGGAAACAATGGTGTATTAGCAGGAGAAACACAGGGAATTAATGCTCCTTTCTTGAGTAATTCTTGGATCTGGGCATCTAATGACGCTTCTTGGGCTGCTTTCAGTGGGTACTGTGGAAGTCTGGGAATCCGTGTACCTTCTTTCAGGAAAACTTGGACTGGCGGGACAGGCAGCCGGCCTATATCATCAAGAGCTGGCCTATATCATCAGGACCTTGAGACCAGAGTTCAGGTGGTATGCAGTCAAGATAATGCTGTGGTATGGCGGTTGTTGCAAATTGCATGACACACAATGGGAGGGCATGCACCTTTGTTTGTTCCTCTAATGAGAACGGAGTAGAGACATCTCGATGCTTTCCATTCTTATCATATGATATCTGAGCATTTAACTTCTGGAGTAGATCTGCTCCCAACAAATTAAGCGGGCAGGTGTCTGAAACGAGCATTCTGGCCAGCAGCTTCTGTTCTTTACAAAAAGGCAATGGAAAGGTTAGTCGGGATGAGTGTGGTTTTCCATCCACTCCCACACATGAAAGGAAATCATCAGATATAAGCGATTCATAGGGTAAATCTCTTTAACGTATTACTGATCTGGCTGCACCCGTGTCTACTAGAAAAGGTAAAGTTCTGTCCTCTACATCAATTTTGACAGTAGAAATCAGTCCAGATTTAGTGGCGACGTTTTCAACTGAGGTCAAGGTGAGCATGGGTTTGCCACTGTCCTATGCGGGGTAATTCTGGTCTTCCCCCGCAAACGGCGTGGTGGGTCCCTGTTATTTTGGTACATCTGTTGTGGGGGCTGCTCTCTGTAATTCTGCACAGGTTCTCTTGGCATTGTCTCATACTCTCTCTGTGGTGGCTGCCGTGATGGCTGTCTATACTCTTGGCGGTAGTACCGTGGATTCCCTTGGTAGCGTGAAGAATCTCTTCTTTCAAATTGCGGGTTGTAGGAGAGTGGCATCGAGCCATAGAAAGGATCCCCTCTATTCTCTGGACATACTCTTCTGAAATGACCTGGTTGGTTACAACGGTGACAGATTGGTTCCCTTAGTCTTAAACTCAGTCCTCTGTACATTTGTTGAGGACCCATCCATCGTGGGGGTGAGCGGTATAGTTGTTGTGGGTATCCGGGGGGATATGGCAACTGTTCTTGTTGATAGACTGCTAGAGCAGCTGGAACAGGAGCAGGAACAGGAGTCAGCGCAGGTGCTGGAGCAGGCCTTGGAGCCGGCCTTGGTACAGCATTCAATTGTTTCTCTATAGCTTTAGCAATGAGGAGTACCTTTCGCGGGGACGTGTCCACATATTCTGGTCTGGAGTCTGTAAGCTTAGCTGAGATTTCTTCTCTGAGTCCCCTAACAAATGAAGTGACTAGCAGATTCTGTTGGATCCTCTGACCTTCATCGAACCCTTGATCCTTGAACAGAGTGTGGATTCTGGTGTAAAATTTTTCGACATTCTCCCGATTCTTGAGTAAAGTACAATACACTGGTAGATGAGTCTGTGAGCCGGTCCTTGGCCCATTGCTAAAGTTGTTGACAAAAAGCTCCTCTGATTGGTAAGTCTCCATGTCTGTCACTTGGCTGTCATTCAGAGCTACTTGAATTATTGGCCAGAAGGCATCTCCTGCTTTAATGTAAGTGATTTCATGAAGATCTTTCCAAGTGACTGAATAAGTTTGTTGAATTTGCCTGATTCTTCTGTAGAATGCCATAGGATGTCTGTCTGGGTCAGGTAGTTGTCTAATCACTCGATAAACTTGCGAAGGTGTGAATGCCACATATCTATTATGGTAATCTGGCACTGGAGATTCTGACTAAGAAGATGTTGAGGGAGATACCGTCAACATAGCAACAGGAGGTGTGCTAGTTTGTCCAGGAAATAGTTCATTCAGGTTATCTTCTGAGGTCATCTTGCGGCTGAGTGAGTCTGATCAAGCTGTGGCACTTTCCACAGCTTGGGTGAGAATTTAAGATTTATGATATCTAAGGGGTAGCTTTTCTCCTTATGGAGAGTGACACACCAGCTCAGGCAGGTCAAGGTAAGGAGGCTTATTCGCCATGCATTGCTCCTCTGGGAAATTTAATATGCAAATTGCCTCTTCAGAGAAAAAGAGGACTTGTACTCTATAGTGCCACCTATTGGAAGTAGCAATCCTACAAGTCACAATCAACCCTTTAACGAGTCGTGCAATATGACTTAGCATAAAAGCCAAATCAGAATCTCAATTTGCAGACACAGTGTTTCGGGCTGTTGGCCCTCATCAGTGCAAAGTATAAGAACTGATTTGGCTAGGTGAGAGGCTCTGGACTGAGGTCTAAGGGGTAGCGTTTCTCCTTATGGAGAGTGACATACCGGCTCTGGCACGTCAAGATAAGGAGGCTTATTAGCCATGCAATGCTCCTCTGGGAAATTTAATATGCAAATTGCCTCTTCAGAGAAACTCACCAGAGACCGCTCAAAATACGAGTAAGCACTACATTCATTAAATCTGCAGACTTATCGTATTCAGTGATGAGAGTTGATCAGGCTCTCGCTTTGAGCAGTCCCGGTTCGTCCGTAGGTGGTCCGGTGATGGGCACCCCGAGACCTAGAGTTCCCCTCGAGTGTGATCAGAGTCACGGCACCATTTGTGGAGGTTTCACCAATTTAAGATACACCAGGTAACTGCTCTCCTCCAAATTAAAGATGTCCAAAGAAGCCAATCAACCAAATTTGCTAATCTGGTTGAAAAACTTCACTCAGAGACTGAACCACGCAAAATGGCATACTTTATTACGTAGACATGGGGTTAAATAGTATTCTCCTTCTAGGTGGGATTAGTAAAATTTATTGCTCTTTCTGATAACTCGGCACAGTGCAATTTGCTCATCAATGTATCTCTTGGTCTGCATAACGCCTTAGGAATTCCGATGGGAGGGGGTGAGTTCGTCTCTCAGCGCCATCTTAGCCAACTCGACATGAATCTCTCTGTTATCAGCCATGCACATGCATACGTCATTCCCAGGAAATCATTTCTACAATAAGAATAGAAACTGTTAGTTATATATTCATTAACTATTAACATAATCCATGTGCATATACACATTTGCACAGATACATACACATAGATTATTCCATCATCTCTATATTAATTCACACTGATTAGGTAATCTATTAAAAGACACTAATTGATTTTCTATAATATATATATTTTACCTTGACAATAGCATAGATATACTACAGTGATGTAATGCTACAAGGATAATACACAGAATGATTTAATGATGGACAGGTACAATGCACACTGTGATGTCAGTATAGGGATAATATACTGATGTCATAGTACAGGCATAATGTACACAGTAATGTTACGGCATAGTGTGAATACATTGAAGTCATGGTTAAGAGATAATGCACATAGAGCTGTGAAAGCACAGATATACAGTAATAGTTATGTCACGATACAAGCATAACCCATACAGTGTAGAGTTGAATAAAACGATTTGTGCTGCCCTGGACCAGCGCCCAGTCTGATCCTCTGTGGCACAAGTGCCGATCACAGATGTAGGAATCCTCCTGATCCAACTCAGAACCAGAGAACCAGATTGAACGCTGGACCAAGGCAAGGCTTTTTCTCAATACTAATATAGTGCTGTCACAGCAAGAGGTTAATACAGTGATGGCACAGTGCAGGAATAATGCACACAGTAATGTCACAGCATAGATATCACAGTGATGGTACAGTGCAGGAATAATGCACACAGTAATGTCACAGCATAGATATACCACTATGATGGCACAGTGCAGGAATAATGCACAAAGTGATGTCACAACAGAGATATACTACAGTGATGGCACAGTGCAGGGATAATGCACGCAGTGATGTCATAGTATAGAGATAATACAGTGATGGCACAGTGCAGGGATAATGCACACAGTGATGTCATAGTATAGAGATAATACAGTGATGGCACAGTTCAGGGATAATGCACACAGTGATGTCATAGTATAGAGATAATACAGTGATGGCACAGTGCAGGGATAGTGCACACAGTGATGTCATAGCATAGAGATAATACAGTGATGGCACAGTGCAGGGATAGTGCACACAGTGATGTCGTAGCATAGAGACAATACAGTGATGGCACAGTGTAGGGATAATGCACACAGTGATGTCACAGCATAGAGATAATACAGTGATGCCACAGTTCAGGGATAATGCATGCAATGGTGTCACATCATTTGTCCAATTATTTCTGGGGTCAGGGGTTCCCCTAGCACCTCTACTGATAGCTAGAATGGGGATCATGAAGCGACTATTCCTCCTTACTTTGGTTATGCAGCGAGGAGGAATGGTGGGTTCAGGATACTAATTCTAGTTTTCAGTAAAGGTCCCAGTGACGGACCCCCAGCAATCAATAGATAAGTGCTTGAATGGAGCATTGGCCTATTATGTAGCTCCATTCAATGTCTCTGGGGTTGCAGGTGGTTGCCTCCATCAATGTGACATCACAGCATGATTCTGCCTTAGTACTGGGATAATGCAAAAAATGGTGCAGAATAAGAGGGGTGATAAAAATAACAGGGGTCCAACAATTAACAATTTGTCCCCATTAAATTGTTTACTACCCTGTTCCTTCCATCACTCCTTAGCTCAGAGTGGAGGTTGGGGAAACCATAGTAAGCAGCCTCCTTATGTGCTCCCCAGGTGGGTGCTCCCATAATTATGGCCTGACAATACTATATATGTCAGTTACGGTCTATGAAGGTTCGGCAGAAACCTCTTTAGGCACCTTAATGGGTACCCGAATTGCTCATCACCCGGCATCTGTTCTAAATTTCGGAGACTGCGATAACTCCGAAAGTCGAATATTTACAAACTTCACACAAAAGGGCAATTAAGGGACTTATATTTCAAGTTAATTTAGTGGGAAGGGGTGCGTTGTAAGGTTTTTTATTTTACACTTGCGACAATCAGAGCCAAAGCCCAGAATAAGATACCGGGGCAGTAATTCTACCTAATTAACCTTTTTTTTTTTTTTTTTTTTTTATTATTATTTTAACTCCTGCCATGCTGGAGTCTCAGGGGCTGGTGATCTGAACGATCTGTGGTATAAATAGAAATCGGCGATTGTTCTTGCTGTATGTTTACCCAGACCTGTGGGATTAGATGAGTGACTGGCTGCCTCAGCTGAAGGAAAAGGTTAGGAGTCTCTGATTTAGCATGAATCGGAGGCATTGTTGGGAGCGCCAGACATGATGCTTAATTAGAATATAGTGTTTGTGCGAGGCTATGTAATTAAACCAGGGGGACTCTACACCTTGTTGTTTTCTGTTCATTAATGCTCATTTAAGCTAGTTTCACTTAAAAGCGATGGGTCCAGGAGATTTGTGAAATGATTTTATCCAATGGAAAGGGGTCACTATTCAAAGACACAGTAGGGTTTAAAGCATAAACAAAACAGCGGGGACAAGGAACACAGGCTATAATCCTTTTATAATACATCGGGATAAGCAGATTTCAGGGACCTTATGGGGAAAATTGTGCCAATTTATTGAGCACCCGCATACACGTGCAGTTAAAGCAATGGTCAGCGCAGAGTACAATGGGCTACGGCTTACGAGAGTAGAGAAACAATCTGTGATCTAATATTTAACTGTTGCACTTCCGAGGCATTGCATAGCCTATAGCGTCTAACATGGAAAATATTCAAATAATCACCTGGTGGTTTTGGTGCATGTTGGATGCTCAGTACGAACCTCCAACAGACGCTACTATGCGTCTCCCAACAGTATAAACACACTCACGTGGGTTACGTTCAAACCAGGAGAGACAAACACCTGAACCTTACTGGTCCCTATTCAGACTAGGAAAGTCCCTAATATGACCCTGATTTGTCCTTGCCTGACTGCAGAGGTTGGCACCCTAAGTATAAGCAATGAAGCCCCCTCTCGACAACAACTTACCCTGAATGTCTTTAACTGCATCCTCTCTATAAATAATGTGTATCACTAAAACAATAATAAGTATAAAGTAAAATACACAAAAATCTAATGAAAAGGCACAGGCATATGAATGTGGGAACACAGATACACAAGAAAGACTGGAGAAAATAAGAAAAAACACACAAGAAATGGAATATGTGGAAAACCTCCCAGACCCCAAAACGGAAAAGAAAGGAAGGGGTACTGGGGAGGAAGACACACAAACAAACCGAAGGAAAATCAACAGAGATTAACCAGGTAAGATAATTCCTAGAGGAGCTGGTTCTCTGAACACCATCTGTCTTGAAATATAGCCAGCAAAGATGCAGGTATAAGGTGACTATAAAAAGCTACTCCCAAGAACTGATAGGGCACAACCATATTGAGGAATGAGAGACACCTGAATAGAAGAAAAACCAAAGAAAGTAAAGAAAAGACAAAAGAACCATCAGCAGTTGGACAGAAACCTAACTGTCTGTGGCTCAGTAGAAAGAGAAACAAACCATGCAGCAAGAGGTCAGAGTCCCGAAACCAAGGCATGACACAAACAAATTCACTTGTATAGGGTCTATTCATACTATGCAATAAAACCATAAAGGAAGGATTTGTGAGCAGTCACTTGGACGATTTAGGGAGCCTGGCAGGGAGCAAGACTGGAACAGTCATGGGGCCAAGCATAGAATTGCCTGACATCTGTGGCAGCACAGTAGGCACTGTATTAGGTGGCACTGAAAAATCAGTATTAGAAGGATACTGAGTCAACCCAACAGGCAGAAAATATCGGGGAGCAGAACGAACAAGATGAGAAGCAGCTGCAGTCAAAATATAACTGAAAGACGCCTTGATGAAGGTCTGGGCCAGATGGAGAGCAAAATAATGTGCATGGTGGCTCAGTGATTAGCACTCTAGGCTTGCAGCATTGGGGTCCTCTGTTGTTAAAATAAAACCAATTAAATCTAGTTTGTATGTGTTATCTTGGGCTTGAATTGGAGCCTCCAGTCTTCTTTCAGAAACTGATCGGTTAATTTAGATTTTAGATTGTGAGCCTCGACAAGGACAGATATGAGTTATGACAATGTCTGTAATGTGCCCCAAAATAAAATATGACATAAAATAAGAACAAAAACTGTAAATATTTGTACTTGTTACAGGTCCTTTTTCAGATTCTGGACCCTAATACAAAATCTGTAACAGGGACCACCTACAGTACTCATATATATATATATATATATATATATATATATATATATACAGTACAGACCAAAAGTTTGGACACGCCTTCCCATTTAAAGATTTTTCTGTATTTTCATGACTATGAAAATTGTACATTCACACTGAAGGCATCAAAACTACGAATTAACACATGTGGAATTATATACTTAACAAAAAAGTGTGAAACAACTGAAAATATGTCTTATATTCTAGGTTCTTCAAAGTAGCCACCTTTTGCTTTGATGACTGCTTTGCACACTCTTGGCATTCTCTTGATGAGCTTCAAGAGGTAGTCACCAGAAAAGGTCTTCCAACAATCTTGAAGGAGTTCCCAGAGATGCTTAGCACTTGTTGGCCCTTTTGCCTTCACTGTGCGGTCCAGCTCACCCCAAACCATCTCGATTGGGTTCAGGTCTGGTGACTGTGGAGGCCAGGTCATCTGGCGTAGCACCCCATCACTCTCCTTCTTGGTCAAATAGCCCTTACACAGCCTGGAGGTGTGTTTGGGGTCATTGTCCTGTTCAAAAATAAATGATGGTCCAACTAAACGCAAAGCGGATGGAATAGCATGCTGCTGCAAGATCCTGTGGTAACCATGCTGGTTCAGTATGCCTTCAATTTTGAATAAATCCCCAACAGTGTCACCAGCAAAGCACCCCCACACCATCACACCTCCTCCTCCATGCTTCATGGTGGGAACCAGGCATGTAGAGTCCATCCGTTCACCTTTTCTGCGTCGCACAAAGACACGGTGGTTGGAACCAAAGGTCTCAAATTTGGACTCATCAGACCAAAGCACAGATTTCTACTGGTCTAATGTCCATTCCTTGTGTTCTTTAGCCCAAACAAGTCTCTTCTGCTTGTTACCTGTCCTTAGCAGTGGTTTCCTAGCAGCTATTTTACCATGAAGGCCTGCTGCACAAAGTCTCCTCTTAACAGTTGTTGAAGAGATGTATTTGCTGCTAGAACTCTGTGTGGCATTGATCTGGTCTCTAATCTGAGCTGCTGTTAACCTGCGATTTCTGAGGCTGGTGACTCGGAGAAACTTATCCTCAGAAGCAGAGGTGACTCTTGGTCTTCCTTTCCTGGGACGGTCCTCATGTGAGCCAGTTTCTTTGCAGCGCTTGATGGTTTTTGCAAGTGCACTTGGGGACACATTCAAAGTTTGCCCAATTTTTCGCACTGACTGACCTTCATTTCTTAAAGTAATGATGGCCACTCATTTTTCTTTACTTAGAATTTGTATTATGGCAAGAAAAAAGCAGCTATTCAGTAGGACTATCAGCTGTGTATCCACCTGACTTCTGCACAACACAACTGATGGTCCCAACCCCATTTATAAGGCAAGATATCCCACTTATTAAACCTGACAGGGCACACCTGTGAAGTGAAAACCATTTCCGGTGACTACCTCTTGAAGCTCATCAAGAGATTGCCTAGAGTGTGCAAAGCAGTCATCAAAGCAAAAGGTGGCTACTTTGAAGAACCTAGAATATAAGACATATTTTCAGTTGTTTCACACTTTTTTGTTAAGTATATAATTCCACATGTGTTAATTCATAGTTTTGATGCCTTCAGTGTGAATGTACAATTTTCATAGTCATGAAAATACAGAAAAATCTTTAAATGAGGTGTGTCCAAACTTTTGGTCTGTACTGTACATATACAGTATATACACATGGAGCGCTTTGGGCCCCAACAGAAACCAGGTCCCAAGTGCAACTGCTACCTCTGCGCCCCTACAAGAAATATATTTATATAACAAAGGTACATTGTATCTTTAAAAGTATAAAAAATAAGGAACGACGTGTTCTATAAAGTGATTTTCACAGACATAACATCCATTAATAGGAGTCATTTCAGATTAAAGGCTAATTATATATGAAGGAGGGGATATGACTCCCCATGTCAACTCTTCCATAATTATTATATGTCATCTTCCACCCACACTTGCCTGTTATATATCTATAGAAGACTCGGTGTGACTGTCATTAACATAGAGCATTTTTATCTAACCGAAAACACAGGTTTAGCTAAAAGTGTCCATTAAGGCATCTGTAGCGACCGCACACCTTGGCCGGTCTCCCGTGGAGTGCTTACAAAAATATCATTTTGCTCCAATTACCCTGTCGAGTAGTTAGTAATCAGAATCTACAGTTAGCAGCAGCGCTACATTATATTACTGGAAGCACAACAGCCGCCCGGCGCGGTCTCGGCAGTGTGTTGGCTTTGGTGTGCTACCACCGGAAGCGACTTTGTTAGTGCGCAGCACTGGCATAAATACACATTACGGTTTTACAATCTCACTTTGTAAAATCACCGACGTTATTAGATTTCGGCGTGAAAAGGGACCACTATAAATAGGATCAGCGGGAGAGGAAAAGTTAAGAAGGACACTATTAGGTTAGCTGTAATCACGAAATGTGTGTGGGAGGTGTTTATAGAGCGCCGTAGTGGGAAAATAATATTCACTTATTGTAATTTGTCCATTTCTATTGGAAAAAAATATGTATGCTATTTGTATTATTTCTTAAATGTCAACAGTAGAAATAATTATAATTCTGGTGTAAAGTTGTGGTGTTATATTAATTCTGTATGTAAAGCATTATTATTAAAGCATTACTATGGGTTTAGTATTATTATACATTAGACCCCGATTGTAGATCTGGTGAATGCCTAAAAAACTGAAACAACATTTAAAGTTGTCATCTATCCACAAGTGGGGCTCCAACTGCTGGGCCCCCATCAATGGGGCTTTGATATTCCCCTTCAGAATGGGAAGGTATATCCCTATTCAATTCATTTACTTCGGTGATATAAATATATATACACACCGTATTTTTCGGACTATAAGACGCACTGGACCATAAGATGCACCCCAAATTTTGGGGTGGAAAATAGGAAAAAAAATATTTTTTATAAGATGGGGGTCCGTCTTATAGTCGGAATAGGTATCTTACCTGGGGAGGCGGTGGAGCTGGGGTCACAGAAGGCAGGGTCCTTCAGGAAGCCGGCGGAAGTTGAGTAATGCCGCGGACCCTGGATGCGAGAAGCCGGTGTGGGGAGTTGGAGGATCGCAGGGCCCTCCGTTCTCTCCCTCATGACACCAGCGGCTGCAGCTGAAGAGGTAAGATGCTGCGGAGCCGGTGCCTGGCTGGGAGCCGATGTCTGGCCATTGGCCGGTGCCTGGCGCTGGGGGCCTGGAGATGGTGGCCTGGTGCTGGGGTCCTGGTGATGTTAGCCTGGTGGCTGGGGGCCTGATGACTTGCGGCCTGGTGCTGGGGGCCTGCTGCCTGAGGACTGGCCATGGGGACCTGATACCGGGGCCGGTATCTTGATGTGAGCGGTGTGAGCGGCTTCTGGTGCCCTCGGCTGTGATCTACAGGAAAATGGCCTCCGGCGTGGTAGCGCGCATGCGCCTGCTCCCATCTTCCTGTAGATCACAGCTTCAGGAACATGGCCGCGGTCACCGGAAAGCCACTCATAGCAAGACACTGGCCCCGGTACCGGGCCAGGCCCCGGCCAGATACCGGCCCGCCTCACCTTTTCTTCTGCTGCCGCCGCTTTTCTGATGGAGGGGGGGTGGCGGATGGCCCTGCGATTCTGCTCCACCACCACCGGTAAGTTACGTTTGGACCATAAAACGCACCCCCATTTTCCTCCAAATTTGGGGGAAAAAAAGTGCGTCTTATGGTCCGAAAAATACAGTATATATCTATATCACACACACATACAGTGGGGAAAATAAGTATTAGAAAAACTGCCGATTTTGCAAATTTTCCCACCTACAAAGAATGGAGAGGTCTGTAATTTTTTTTGTAGGTCACTTCACCTGTAAGAGACAGAATCTAAAAAAATCCAGAAAATCACATTGTATGATTTTTCCATAATTAATTTACATTTTATTGCATGAAATAAGTATTTGATACAATAGAAAAACAGAACTTAATATTTGGTACAGAAACCTTTGTTTGCAATTACAGAGGTCTGACATTTCCTGTAGTTCTTGACCAAGTTTGCACACACTGCAGCAGGGATTTTGGCCCACTCCTCCATACAGATCTTCTCCAGATGTTTCAGGACTGTCGCTGGACAACATTAAGTTTCAGCTCCCTCCAAAGATTCTCTATTGGTTTCAGGTCTGGAGACTGGCTAGGCCACTCCAGGACCTTGAAATGCTTCTTACGGAACCACTCTCTAGTTGCCCTGGCTGTGTGTTTTGAGTAATTGTCATGTCCAGCCACGGCCCATCTTCAATTCTCTTACTGAGGGAAGGAGGTTGTTGGCCAAAAACTTGCGATACATGACCCCATCCACCCTCCCTTCAATATAGTGCAGTCGTCCTGTCCCCTTTGCTCAAAAGCACCCTCAAAGTATGTTTCCCCCGCCATGCTTCACGGTTGGGACAATGTTCTTGGGATTGTATTCATCCTTCTTCTTCCTCCAAACATGGCGAGTAGAGTTGATACCAAAAAGTTCTATTTTGGTCTCATCTGACCACATGACCTTTTCCCATGCCTCTTCTGGATGATCCAGATGATCATTGGCAAACTTCAAACGGACCTGGACATGTGCTGGCATGAGCAGGGAGACCTTGTGTGCCCTGCAGGATTTTAATCCATGATGGCGTAGGGTGTTACTAATTGTAATGTATGAGACTATGGTTCCAGGTCTCTTCAGGTCATTGACCAGGTCCTACCATGTAGTTCTGGGCTTTCACGCAGGAAAGTCACACTGGAACTAATCCTAGGATTATGGTGGCATAATGTATGGTAGCCGGACGCTTCTAGCCTTCATTCCCGTTACTCTAAGAGCTTGAATTTACAATGATTTGGTGGTGGAACCGGTGGTACAGCCATTTCTCCAAAGTGTGCCAGGAGCTGTTTTTTTTTGCTCATACTACTGTCAGCATCTTGCATGGACTATACGTACTACCATGGCCTGCAGCATCTACAGACTTGTCTCCTTTCGAGCTGTTGTGGAAATGTGGTTTCCTTTTTCATCATTTGCATATCATTAACCTCTATCCATCGTTTGATTTCCATAATTCCACAACTTTTCCTTTTTGATGTTTCAATTTCTATGTTGAGATGAGTAATATATATGGCATGTCATCCGAGTGCTGTCCCATAGACATTCATTGTTGAGTTTGATCCAACACTCGAATAAATTTTGGACATGTGTCCATGATTTTGCATGGACCACTCAGTCCATAAAAAAAAAAAAATCACAGATATGTGAACAGCCCCATAGACAATGATACAAGTGCTATTCGTGAAAAACTGATGTGTGAATGAGCCCTAAATCTGGGTGCTTTACCTGTTCAAATCGCACAGCCAAAAGTGGTATTACAAAACATTAACAATTTGTGGTATTACCCACCCTTAGACACAAGTCGCTATGTAGCACTGTAATTTTAACACATTGATTTTTTTTTTTTTAGCAAAGAGAAGATGTCAGCTGCTTCTGAGACGTGTCCGCAGCGAGTAGGAGGGTCGGCCAAAACTCGCAAGGCTTCAATTAGTAACAGAGAACATCCCAAGTCTACATCGATCCAATATCCAAAGCTGTAAGAGTTTCTTGGTCAATATTCTGTTGAATTGGCCCATGTTCACACTGGTTTTGTTGGTATATTTGTTCATGATTAAATAAAGGATATATTTAAATGACATGTTTGTACTTTCATTTATTAGAAAAAAAAAGAATTTGCACAAATGGTCATAATGCATTTATTAGTCGACTAAAAAAGGAGTTTTAGTCCCAACCACCAGCATCCTCCTAGAATTACATTTCTCAGTTGGATCATGTCAAAACTAAACAGAAATTAGCAGTTGGAAATCATTAAAAGTACAAGAGCTACTGAGCATGTGTGACCTCTGGGGAGGGACAAATTAGGTGGATGTTCTGTGTAGGAATATAAAAAACACCAGGGGGCACTAAACAGATATCTGATCCCAGGGACGGAACTAGAGTCTTATGGATCCTGGTGCAAAATTTAGACTGGGCCCCCACCTACATGTTGGTCAGATGTAGGCGCCCTTGTAGTGTTCTATTTCCTATAAAGACATGCGTGTTCGTCCCCATTGTAATAATGTCCACTGTCCTGGCTCCTTTCAGTAATAATCTCCTCCATCATAGAATCATAGAATGTTAGAGTTGGAAGAGACCTTCAGGGTCATCGTGTCCAACCCCCTGCTCAATGCAGGAGTCACTAAACCATCTCAGGCAGATATCTGTCCAGCCTCTGAAGACTTCCATTGAAGAACTCACCACCTCTCGTGGCCGCCTGTTCCATTCATTGATCACCCTCACTGTCAAAAAGATTTTTCCAATATCTAATCTGTATCTTCTCCCTTTCAGCTTCATTCCATTGCTTCTCGTGTTTCCATGCCATGTGCAAATGAGATATTTGTAGACGGTTATTAAGTTTCCTCTTTGCCTTCTTTCTTTGCAAGCTAAACATTCCCAGATCCTTTAATCATGCCTCGCAGGACACACTTGGCAGTCCGCTCACCATCCTTGTGGCTCTGGTTGGCCTCTTCCAGTAATAATATCGCCAATCCTCAGCCCCTTCAAGGAATAATGTCCTCAACCCTCAGCCCCTTCCAGGAATAATGTCCCCAGTTCTCACCCCCATCCAGGTATAATGCCCCCCCCCCCCCCTCCTGGTACAATGTCCTCCATCCTGGGCCCCTTACTGGTATAATGCCCTTATCTTGGGCCCCTTTCACTCTTCACTAGAACATTTAAAAAAAAAAACAAATGATTATTCTTACCTTCCCCCACTCCCACAACGTGCAACGTCATCCTCTATATAGCCGGCATTGGCAGTGCATGACGTCATTGCTAGGCGTGTGTATTGCAGTGCAAGGACCACTTTTCTTTTGTGGATTCAAAATGTAAATTAATTAAATTTACTTATATACTTTAGTTTTCTAACCTCCACCCCTGGCTGCAATTTAGACTCCAACATGTAGTTCTAGAAGTGGAGTTTCTGCTCCGTAAGTGATGACCTTCCGACACCGCTGAAGAGCTCTACCTCTTCTCTGTGCAGACGAGCTCAGTTCATTAGCTAAGTCAGCTCCCTTCTCTGTTTCTGTATTGGCTGTGATGGAGAAAGGGACTGGCTTAGCAAATAAACTGTGCCAGCCAGCCCCCTTCATCGTAGCTAATGCAGACAAGGAAGGTTTAGCTAGTAAACTGAGCCAGACAGCCAATTCCTTCATAACATCACCAACACAGAGAGGAGGGAGAGCTCTCTGCCGGTGTTGGAATGGCATTGCTCCACATCGCGGCCTGAAATTGAGGTCATGGGAACATTTAGAAAAGCACTATAATATGGATTATAATTATTTACATTTTTTTTTTTTTACATTTGCAAATTTCTTAAAGGGAATCTGTCAGCAGGTTTTTGCTATGCAAACGGAGAGCAGCATGATGTAGGGGCAAAAACCCCGATTCCAGCGATGTGTCACTTACTGGGCTGTGTGTTGTTGCATCAATAAAATCAGTGTTTTATCAGCAGGAGATTATCAGTACAGGACTACGTGTCTCCTAGTCCAACCACGCCCCCTCCACTGATTAGCAGCTTTCTGTTAGTATGCAGTATACACGGAAAGCGGCCAATCAGTGGTGTGGGCGGGATTATACAGGGCTCAGCAGTCAGTGATCTGCAGCAGAGAAAACTGTGATTCTATCACAACTGCTGCACCCAGTAAACTAAGTGAAACATCACTGGAATAAGGGTCTATGTCCCTACATCATGGTGCTGTCAGATTACATAGAAAAAAAACTGCTGACATATTCCCTTTAAGAACTGTTTGTATGGTGGGATAATCTACTTAACTTGTACTGCAGCCCCTTTGTTCCGAGGATCACGTGGTCCTTGCAATCAGATCTCCACCGACCCTTAAGCCATCACTTTTTTAATGGTGGGAAAATGTTTTTTTTAAAGGGTCCATTTGCACCATACAGACCATTATTAGGGCATCATATAAATTCTTTACTGGCGATAAGATTTTTGCTTTAACAGGAAATGGAAAAATGTATTATTTTGTCGGGATCGTTGATTTCTTGGATGGGTTGGAGTCATGACTGTATTTCCACTACATATACAGTATATTTTAATACTGGCAGATCTGCAATAACAGAGGTCAAGTGCAACACATGGGAGATCCAGATTTCCCAATGCTGCATGAAACTTTTGAGTGTTACATTAAAGTTTCAGCATTGAAAGTTCTGCTGTGCGGTGATTGATTAGTTTAGTGACTATGAGTGGCAGACGCTGTGATGTAACGATAGGACTGTCTGTTCTGACACTCACCCACACAGCGCCACGTCTCCACATCTCCGGCTAGTATTCACCTCTGTGCATTCATACAAAAATGACAATAAATGCATGTGAAGAGACTTTGAACACCATTTAAAAT
This sequence comes from Phyllobates terribilis, assembly GCF_046119375.1. Classification (NCBI taxonomy): domain Eukaryota; kingdom Metazoa; phylum Chordata; class Amphibia; order Anura; family Dendrobatidae; genus Phyllobates; species Phyllobates terribilis. The sequence continues at coordinate 152,059,485 of NW_027362768.1, forward strand.
AAAAAAAAAAAATCATTCATCTTTCATCTCTCGTCATGTCTTTAGTTAATGAACGTTCGCCTTTTAATATCGTGTTGACGTTCTGGTCCGGAGTCTACAGGATTTCTGATACAGAGCTCCAAAACCTCCATCACAAGACGGAGTGTAGAAGCTCTCTGTCTACAATCTTTAATCTTTTACATATATAATTATGCAGGGGATTTGGAGTTGTATTGGAAAAACAGGGGGCACAAGGGTACGTGCCTGGAATCCGCCTGAAAAGGTGCTGCAAAGAATAAAAATAATGCACAGCAATGTATAAACGACATTGCTGTGCACACGTTCAGTCTTTTGTTACTTCTTATAGCCGTTCCGAGGTTTGGAAACCATGAAGCGGTTTAAAGACGCAGCATGTTTATTCTTCAGGTGGCTTACACTAGGAAGTCACCCGCTAATTATAGTTTAAACAACAGAAAAAAAGAAATGGGAGGAAGAGCTGTCACAAAAATAACGACAAAACCATCATCGAGGTCACTACGGGGAAAAAGACCTTCAGTAGGCATAAGTGGACCCGTGGAAGTTCAGGTTCTGGTACCGGACCAAACTTTAGACCAGGTAGGAGGACTGAATCCAAACTTGAACAACATTCAAATCAGGGGGGAGCTGAAAAAAATCTGTCTCCCTCTCTCCACTCGAACTCCGAACATTAACGAATGGCAGAACGGACATCCGGCAGAAGTCTGTGTTCGGAGTTCAGCCGGTATGAACTTTAAAGTTCGGGTTCACTCATCTCTAACCTTCGGCTTTCTACAGTAGTGGCTTCACCTAGGAACCATTGCTATTCATAACGAAGTCAAGTGCACAAACCCCAAGCATAAGTTTCAGCTATTCACTGGTAGCGTTCCCAGTTTATACTGGGTGCAGTCTATGTACAACGTATAAAGTTAGCCTAACTTATTCACTAAGTTAAAGGCGATCATGCACATTAGACTAACATTGGCCGAACCCACCGCATGTTCAATTTCGGGCTGCCGATCCTTTTGTTCTGGCAGCGGCTCTCTCAGAAAACACAGGAGCATTTTTCAGTGTATGGGAGTGTCGGGAGAGATAACTGCCAGCCGAAGGATCTGCTGAACCATCGTGAGGTGTATGGGGGTGGTGGATGGACATTAAATTCTGGTCTGGTCTTCATAAATTACCTATCCATTGAATAGGTGACAATTAGACACAGCAGTTTCAGTGACACCCAAAGTTTAACTTTTGTCCCTAATTGGCCCCTAACCGCAAGGCTGTGGCGAAGAAGAGTTAAATAGAGTGGCCGGTCACACAGGAGCTTTCCACTCCATTCTCCATTCCATTACTCGGCCGATAGCTTTCTCTCCTGACTCTCTCATTACTCAAGAACACTCAGCTTTCTCCCCCTTGAGAAGCCACTGCTGGACTCCTCTGGCAGCGGCTTAACTTTGCATAGAGCAAAAAGATTGGACGGTGAGATTCAACAGGTTGGATCCTTCTCTCCTCCGACATTGTCTGTTGTGGTAGAGTTGGCCGATCCCACAGAAATCGGTGGATTCAGATGGCTTTTATCTAAAGTGTAATGGGGCTTAAGTTTATGGTGCTAAAGATATAAATATGGCTAAGCGCATTACTGGGACCACCTATCTTCGTCCGTACCAGCATGGCTCATGTGCCACCAGATGCTCTCCTTTCAAATCCTCCTGGCTGCAGTCCTGATGCCATAGGAAAACTAGGGGACACAAGTTCCGACAATCGGCGAATAGGTGTTACTTTAACTTTTTAAGATTTGCGAGTCCTCAGTGGTTGATGCCTTTTAATGGCTAACTGAAGCGATGGTAACAAATTGCAAGCTTTCAAGACTACTAGGGTCTCTTCATCAGGCTTCCACTTTAACTCATTAGCTGCTTGCGCCTCATTCAGACGTCCGTTAAACAAGATCCGAGTACGGAAAATGATGATCCTATCTCGAAGTTGACCGCCTGATGGGCCGTTGCGCTCGGTTTGGGAGATACGCGGCCAGTCCATGCAACATTTTCAGTACTCGGACCTTGTTTCATGGACATCTGATTGTGGCTTTAGAGTTAATATTGGCTTAGAATAAACACCAATATTTTCTCCAAACAGTGATGCAAATATAGCACGAAGCGCATTAAATATAGTAAATTGCAACAGCAGCCTCTCCAGCACGATCGGGGCAAGCCATGTTTAGTGTGAAGATCAATCTGTGACCTGAGAACTAATTAAAATAATCTAATTGAATTTGCACCGTTTCCAGCTATTTCTCTGATGAGGAATATTGTAGCGTAATTACAATAGGATGTAACTTATGACACGAGTCCCGCAGAAACACAAATAGTTGATGATCTCAAGAATTTTACTGTTAGCTCTTAGGCCGTAGGGGAAAAAAAAAGAGTTACTAATTTACGTTCCCTGACAGTCTCGGCGTATTGGGTCTCCCGCGAGAGTGTTTAATTGCTCTGTAAACTTCAGACTTAAGTATTCCTCAACATCAAGAGTCAAGTTGGTGTTGAAAACGCGAAGAAGAAGAAGTAGCAAAAAAAAAAAAGAAAAAAAGTGCATTTGACAGGTTTATTAAATAGTTATAACCAAAAAGGAGGGGAATCTTCCATCGAAAATGCGGGCGAAATGTAACAAGCGCTAGTAAAATAAATAAATATATAGATAAAAATTAACCACACAGGCCATCCTGACACGATCATCACATATCAACTTAATTAGGCGGACCCGCATAAATTAATTTACATTTCAATTAATGTCCTTAGCAACAAAACGCTGTCTTAATAGGGTAATTGGATGCTAGGGAGTGTGGCTATAAGGAAATAGTAGCTTTCTTAGGAAGAATTCAGAATTTCTTTTTTTTTCTCTTTTTTTTAATTTCCCCCCTCTTTTCTCCGCATTACTATAAATTACCTAAATAATGATTGTTCGTTTGGGCAGGTCTTTGCTCCCTTCTGGGTCTAATTATAAAGACTTAGTACCTCATTAAGCAAAATGGTTTTGGAGTCACAGGAAAACATTACTCTAGTTGAGAGTCATTAGTTTTTACAAAAGAGGGAATTCTGCAGAATCGGACACATTAAGTGCTATGGAAGGCAAATTCAACAGCCGGCATTATTGTTCAGGGTCTTTAGATAATGGAAAATAAAATATTCTCCTAATTCTTGTCGTGTGTTTCATTTATGAATTTCAGGAAATCCCCTGCATCCCTGCTTTTGATAGACATAATGGTGATTTAAAAGGACAAAAATTTGGACCATGAGATGTCATTACGGTCCTAAGCTCACAACATTTTGTTACTCAAATGGTTTGTGCCACGGTCCAGGGAGAGCCTGGAGGGGCGTAATTAAGCAAATACCGTCTTCTTCACTAGAGCCCTTGATGGTGGGGTTAGACTTGAACCCAGGTGGACGCAAGGTGCTACTCCAGGATGGATCCCTGGAGCGGCGGCAGCTGACCCCCAAGGGGACAGGGAAGGAGGATCGGCCAGGAACGGGATTAGCAGGAGGGATACGCCTGGTAGACAGATGCAGAATTCTGGCACAGGCAGGACAGGTGCAGGAATACGGGATGGCCACGGGTAGGGGAACACAGTAGCAGGTACACAGGTGCTAGTTCAGACGAATCAGGAAAAGGCAAGACGGGTTCAGGTGTAGGTACGGCAGGATCAGATGCACAGGGTCAGGTAAACGGGATGGACAGGGTCACATTCAGAGAGTGAAAGTACGGGGACCGTATAACTAGGAAGCAGGAGGAATACTGATTACTTGAAGTTGCTAAGGCACCTCCCAGTAGGGAAAGGTGCCTTATATACCAGACATCTCCCAGCCATTGGCTGGGGACGTTTTTTAGCAGCGCGTGCTGGCCCTTTAGGAGGCAGGGAGCGCGCGCGCCCCAAGTACACTCCCAGGAGACCTGCATGCCTTGCTCAGGTCCCGGGAGGAGACAGACACCGAAGGAGCACGGACGGGTAAGTAAACACGCCGGCATCCCTGCAGGCGGAAGAAAGTGGACACGTGCAGCGGCGCCGGCGCTGTTCTAACAAATTTATCGAAATCAAAGGAATAAAATTACGACCAAATATAAGTATACTTTCAGTGGCCTAAACAAAAACTGTGCACTTTTCCAATATCCAATGCCATTGAAACATTATCACGAGTCCCAGGTATATATGTATTAGTTGTGGCAGATATACAGGACTGTGCAAAAGTTTTAGTCAGGTGAGAAAAAATGGTGCAGATTAAGAATGCTTTAAAAAAAAAGAGATGTTTATTTTTATTAAATAACCAAATGCAACAGAGAGATCTAAATAAATCAATATTTGGTGTGACCACCAAATCAGCATCAAAGCTTCTAGGTACATTGCACAGTGTTTTAATGATTTCAACAGGAGGTTGTTCCAACCATCTTGGAAAACCAACCACAGATCTTCTCTGCATGAGACTTGTGCAAATCCTTGTGATCCCAGACAGACTGGATGATGTGAGATCAGGGCTCTGTGAGGCCGGATCATCACTTCCAGGACTGCACGTTCTTCTTTACTCTGAAGATAGTTCTTAATGACATTGGCTGTATGTTTGGGGTTTTTGTCGGACTGCAGAATAAATTTGGAGCCAATCAGACCCTCCCTGATGGTATTACATGATGGATACGTATCTGCCTGTATTTCTCAGCATTGAGGACGCAAAGGAATAGGCAACTCTAGGTAGAGGATAAAACGGAGAGATGGACCTTTTTTGCGCTGCCGAAGTCACCGAAAGCGGTTTCCAGAGATTTCGATGGAAGAATCCTGGAGGCAAAATACAGAGAATTGCAGTTTTATTGTCTATGCGTTTCAAAGTTCACAGACGTCTTCATCAGGACCAACCATATGGAAATGGGCAATGTTGAAGACTGTAGATAGAGTGGTTAACAAAATAAACTTAGTGCAGCAGATGAGAGACATATCATGCTTACTTTCCTTTGAAGTCGGAAAATGTCCAGCTGTGCCATCAGCTCAGAACAAGCAGCAATGAGTGGGACCCAGCTACACCCATCTACTGTGAGGAGAAGTGGTCTTCATGGAAAGATTGGCGGTCAAAATTCATACCTTTGACATGGAAGCAAGTAACTCAGCTATGCACGAAAACGTACGAACTGGGGAGAGGTAAAATGGTAGCAGTTCTCTTGACAGAGTAAAAAATGTGAAATATTTGGCTGTAACAGAAGGCAGTATGTTTCGCAAAGGGCTGTAGAGAGGTACAATAATGGGAGTCTGAAGGAGTGCAGCATTTAAGCAAAAGGAGTTGGGGATTTTGTCAGGATTAATGGTTTTTTTGAGTTCCTTCAAACACGGCGTGCATGTCTGTCTAGAAGAACTGATGCTATTTTGAACGCAAAAGGAGGTCACTAAATGTTGATTTGACTTTGCATTTTATTAATTGAAAGAAATAAACTATTAACACTTCTATTTTTTTAAAGCATTTTTCCACACCTGCTTCCAACTTTTGCACAGTACTGTAGGCGGAGAATTTAGCTCCTTTCTTCTTTTAGGTTTTCTTTATAATTTTAAGTAGACTGAGAACTTTTCATGGCACTGCCAGTAATGAAGGAGTGATGATCGATGTTGCAATAACCTATGCGTTTCAGAACTCGGCCGCTTCCTTCCTCAGATATTACACACCACTACAGAATTTCAGACTATAAATTGGCGCATGCCTAGACCCGACAAATCCATGATGGACAATAAGACATTTAGGTAACAAACGTCTACAGATTTAGTCTATGACAAAAAAATAAACTTGTGAGATCTAATATGACTAACAGAGGTAGATGTCCAATAACGAATACTTGTCCCAGAAAGTGGAGGACGGAGAAGTCTGGAATACAAATAACTGAGCTTGTAAACTTGTCATCAAATATGAGACTCACATCATCCAACACGTGTGGCTGGTGGGTCGCCCGACTATGCTTGTAGCCAACATTAATGATCCTTCTTTACCAGGTGTAAGGCAGCGCTCAACATCATGCTGGGGGACACTCACTGCACTGTGTCAATTAAAGCACACCAGCCACGCTTTCCAGTATTTCACAATCCAGCAGGTTATTACTCTTCATAACGGCTTATAACCGAGTCCAACTCAGTGGCTCGCCGACATATTACACATATAGAGTCCAGGAGCCTTTCAAGTGGCAGACAGGCCCACTTGGCTCCAGTTTACAGCCTTCAGCAAAGTTACTTATATCAATGTGCATATAACGCAGTGTTTTACCTTTGCCGGGTTTTAGCTGCTTCAGTCAGATTTGTTCCGCCACCGCTGTGGCTTTACGACTTCCCAGATGGGGGTCTCCGGCCCTCGTACCTTCAAAGGCTACTGGTATGTTTTCACACCTAACATCCAGCCTCTGCCTTCCAGGCTTCACTAGGCCTCACACTCTAACGGTGTCCCACACAGGGAACAGGCCTCACGCCTTTCATCCTGTTTCAAAAGCACCAGGATTTATATATCCTCCAGCGCATACAGGACCTGTGCTGATGTCACAGTCATGTGATCAGTCACCTGAGGGAGAGGTACATGGTCAGCCAGAACACACCCTGGACCATTACAGTAATGCCGCAAGCCGCTGCATTACATATCCCCCCTCTGTTCAAACTTGTGGGGTTGAACACATAATATACCCAATCACATTATAACCCACAGTTCACACAGAGACCATGTACTTGACAATTGCGCTGCTCAGCCCCTGGAACATTAGTCATCGACATTAGCACATTCGTTGGGGACCTACCATCTGTCATTGTCACGGACTTCGTCAAGTCACATTTCCGGGTCATAACCTTGTCAGACCTCCCCCGCTCCCAGCGATCAGTCGTAACCTTGTCAGACCTCCCCCGCTTCCAGTGGTCAGTCGTAACCTTGTCAGACCTCCCCTGCTCCCAGCGGTCAATACAGCAGTGTGGCTCACATACCCTGGTATCTAAGGTCCGGTTCGACTCCATACTGTCCTGTACTCTATTGGGTCGTTTGTATGGGCCACTCAGACCTGAGTTACTGGAGGTCTCACTACCTCTAAACCCACGCCCACTACTTTCAGGACATCTTGAAAGGTCCCTAACTGCAGCCGTAGCTATTCTGTTATTTAGGGGGCCCTTTCTCTGTCTGGTCTCACAATTTCTAGACGGCTGCCACCTTCTGCTGCTCAGGCGATGCTGCCTTTCCATTTGCAGTCTGGCGAGATTCAACTGTTCTACCTCTCGCAGGTAGGTCACTCGGTACTCCATCAGCATGCGTATATATGCAAGACTTTCTTCCGTTCCTACAGCGGAGAATGACACCATGGCGTCTTCATCTGGTATCCAGTTCTGTCGATCACGTAGACTGCTTACTTTCATCACACCAGACTTCTTTACCATCATCTGCATGGCTCGGCCATTTCTCCCAATGAGCTTTCTTACCAGAGCATGAGGCACCCGGATGACCTCTTCACGCAGACTTTGAGCTTTTCTCATAAGCTCCAGTTGTCTAATGACTTGTTCCGTCTTCAACCGGACAAACCGCTTTGTGCGAATACATCGCCAGTGCATGTCACTTAGGATCGCCACCCTCTTCACTGTGACTTCGGTTGTGGACAGGACCAACAGCTGTTTAGCTTCTGAGGTCGAGTACACCTTACAGGCTCCCACCGCCTTCTTAAACTCTTCATGCACGGACTCACTGGTGCATTCTTCTCTCAAATCCTCGGGTACATCTATGAGGCACTTGTACCGAGAGGTTTCTGTCTCACCAGTGGTTTCCAGACGATCAACCGGCTCAGGTTTCAGGGACAACTGACTTTCAGCTTCTTCACCCTGTATACTTCCCCTGAGCTGCCTCACCGCTATGAACTCCAGAATTCTCCTCAGGTCCACCTTCACATGGTATAAATGATTAAGCACAACTTGTTTGCCCCTTTCCTTCTCCAAGGAGGCCTCCTTCACTGATTGGTACTTTGCCAGGCGACCTTTGAGCTCGACAATTTCTTCCTCTAGTTCAGCTACTCGCCTCTCAGCAGCCCATCTCTGAAGCTCTTCCTGCTTCAACTGCTCCTTTAACAGTAGAGTTCTCTCGGACCTCTATGTCTCCAATTCGCCCACTCGGCTCTCGACAGCCAGTCTTTCAAGCTTCTCTTGCTTCAAATGGGCTTGTAGCTTCTCCTTGGGCTCCTTGATCTCGGCTCTTACATCCACCGAATCATCCGAGCTCACATTATTCGAGGAGGTATTTGCTTCATACCTCCCATCTCCAGTGGCCAACTCCTGGCCCTGGTCTAGGGCTTCTCCGATAGACTTCTCCATCTTTTTCCGCTCAGCTTCCATCTTGCTGATTCTTTCCTTAAGGCACGTTTCTGCCCTCTGAAGATTATCACAGAACGTCTGCAGCTCCTTCACCTGAGCTTCCAGACTTAGGGTCTTTCTGCGGAGATCATCATTTTCATCATGGGTGTCCTGCAGAGAGGTCTCAACCACTTGGCGCATGTGGTCTGCATCCGCCTTATCATCCTCTAGTTTTTCCTTAACTTTGAGGAGATCCTCATAGTCTCTCTTAATTTGTTGCAGTTCCCCACTGAGTTCACCATACTCCTTCTTGGATTCACAAAGCTCTTTCTTCACTTGGTACAGCTCTAACTGTACCAGGGTGAAATGATCTTTAACCTCGCACAACTCATCTTCACACTCCGCTTTGCAAATCTCCAATTTAAAAACCTCCTCCTTGGTTTTGCGGCCGTCCTCCTTAATTTCCTGGAACATTTCCTTCCATTGGTTAACTTCCTCGCTGCTTTCTTCCAGTTCTCGCTGCAAGTTTCTTACAACCTGGTATATTTTCTGCCGTTCAGACTCCAGACTCTGCTGGTCTGAGGACCCGTTCTCCATGTTTTTCCTTAGTTGCTGTACATCACTCTGATACTGCTGCCTGATAGGCTCCAGCTCTTGGTCATGACTAGTGTTGAGCATTCCGATACTGTAATATCGGGTATCGGCCGATATTCGCGGTATCGGAGTTCCGATACTGAGTTCCGATATTTTTACAATATCGGATACCGGAATCGGAAGTTCCCATAATGCCTGCGCTCTGCAGTGTCTCTGAAGGATGACAAGCTGGATGGCAGCGCTCAGCTGCTATCCAGCCTGTCATCTCAATGCCATCCCAGCGTGGGAGCATTCTCCTGATTGTTTAAAAGCCGGCGGCTTTTTACCGCCCGCCGGCTTTTAAACAATCACTCAGCCCCATACTCGCTTCCCCGCAGCCTCCCATCCCGATCCTCCGCTCCCCCCGCCACCTCTCATCCCGATCGTAAGTTAGGACCGGGCGGGGAGCGCAGCACCAAGGAGCGGGGAGCGAAGGACCCGGGCGGGGAAGCCGGCGGTGAAAAGACTTCACCGCCGGCTTTCCCGTTCTGTGCTGCGCTTTCCCGCCGGTTATTTGAAATGAACAGCTGAGGTATCAGGTGATGCCTATCAGCTGTTCATTTGAAGTCGCCGCGGTGCCCTCAGAGGGTTCATGTGAGTTCATGCTTGACTGCATTGCATGAACTCACATGAACTTTCCCACGGCCGCACAGGTCAGCCACACCTCGCAGACCATCAGCCCGTCATGATTGGTGTGTGCGTGCAGGCAGACATAGGCCGATGTGACACTACTACTCCCATCGGCCTATGTCTGTCCCCCGTCCACTCGTGCCAGCAGGATCAGCTCGATGGGAGCAGTAGTTCCCATCAGCCTGATCCTGCTATTTAAATTGCCCTACTGTGTCCCCAATAAATTTTAAATACATGTCATTGGTGGCTCCAGCTCTGCTACATTGAGATGACAGGCTGGACCGCAGCAGAAAGCTGCCATCCAGCCTGTCATCCCGCAGACACTGAGAAGCGCAGGCATGCTTGCGCTCCTCAGTGTCAGGCTGTGACGGCATCCAGATGAGCCGAGTCTCTCACGCTCACCGCATGCGCAGGAGAATTCTCCCACGCTGTCAGTGACGTGCATGAGGTGAGCTGAGTTCATTGTCGGCTCATCGGGATGCCGTCACAGCCAGACACTGAGGAGCGCAAGCATGCCTGCGCTTCTCAGTGTCTGCGGGATGACAGGCTGGATGGCAGCTTTCTGCTGCGGTCCAGCCTGTTATCTCGATGTAGCAGAGCTGGAGCCGTCCTGGGAACCCTGGAAAGGTAAGGATGATGTTGCTTTATTATTTTTCTTTTATTGCAGGAGATCGTTGGCTTCAGCTGGAATGGGCGTGATGGTAAGTATGGTTTAATTTAGAACAATAAAAAATTGTGTCTTTATTTCAATTAAAGGACTTTATTCTGGGTGTTTGTGTTTTTTTTAACTTTGACTATGGGGTTAGTAATGGGGGTGTCTTATAGACGCATCTCCATTACTAACCTGGACTTGATGTCAGCTGGCATTATAAGCTGACATCAACCCCAGCCCTATTACCCCACTGCCACCGCTACAGGGCAGTGGGAAGAGCGAGGCTAAGTGCCAGAATTGGCGCATCCTATGGATGCGCCATTTCTGGGGCGGCTGACGGCTGGTGTTTCTAGCCTGGGAGGGGGCCAATATTCATGGCACCCTTCCTGGGCTATTAATATCAGCCCCCAGCTGTCTGCCTAGCCTTTGCTAGCTATTAAAATAGGGGGGACCCCACGTCATTTTTTCGGGGGGGGGGGGTCACCATTTTAATAGCTAGTAAAGGCTAGGTATTCAGCTGGGGGCTGATATTAGTAGCCTGGGAAGCTTCGTGGGTATTACCCCCTTCCCAGGCTTCAAACATCTGCCCCAGCCGTCTGCTTAACCTCCGCTAGAGACTAAAATTATGGGGAACCCCACGCTAATTTTTTTTTAAATAAATCCTTTATTTTAACACTAAATGACAAGTACAGTAATCAACACTGTCACTGTACTTCTTATATATGTGACTGACATGTTTCTATCTATCTAATCTATGTGTGATGCTCTTTCTGTTATAAATTGTCGGGTACCGCTGCTGAATTGCCGGCCGGCTTTTTTAAAGAGACGGTGCATGAAAACACTATTATTTTTTTAAATAAATCCTTTACACTAAATGACAAGTACAGTAAGCAACACTGTCACTGTACTTCATATATATGTGACTGACATGTTTCTATCTATCTAATCTATGTGTGAAGCTCTATTCTTTCTGTTATAAATTGTCGGGTACCGGTGTATGCCGCTGCTGAATTGCCGGCTTTTCATGTTTCACTGTGAGTACTGTTCCCATCGATTTGGGCAACCACCTCCCCCAATACATTCTACATTATTGTTAGTTGTTTTCCTTCATGTATAATTAACCTACAAGGAAAGAAAGGGTTTATTTTCATTCCGATATTTGTGTCCCATTGACTTGCATTGGTTTCCGGTATCGGAATCGGCGATATCCGATACTTTTTGGGTATCGGCCCGATCCAATCCGATCCGATATTTCCTGATATCGGAAGGTATCGCTCAACACTAGTCATGACTGGCCACCTCCTCCTTCAGGGCTGTCAGTTCCTGATCCTTCTGTCCCAGTAGATCATCCTGCTTGTAACGAATCTGCAGAACTGCATCCAACTCTTCATTGTTGTCTGATACTTTACCGGAGATTGCTACTGGCAACGTCACCTCCTCTTCTGCTTCTAAAGGAGGATCCACACTCGGAATAAAGGCACACAGTACTACATTTTCCTTATTTTCACTTTCAGCAAAGACTACAGGAGCAACCTTTTTGTGGCCCTTACGCCGTCGACGACGAGAGGGCGACTCTCTCCCCTAGTCTAGCCCCTCCTGACTGGACTCGCTTTCTACTTTCATAGTGTCACCGTCAGTTATGGGGTCTGTGTCACTCCCCATGGTGTTGTGGACCAACAAGTCACCTCCCACCTTGACGTCAACCCCTTCTACTAGAGCTACCCCGTTATCAACGGTCAAATCGTTATTTTTAGGCAGTACCAACCCACAACCAGCAACAAATTTTTTTTTCTATACTCCATGCTCTTTTGAAACTACGCCCCATTTTGAGACTCCACCCCCTTTTGGACACCCACACCTGTAGGGGGATTTTTCCCAAAAAAATCAGCAATAGTCTTAGGACCCAGTTCACAACATCTCTTACCACCTCCCCGGGCACTCTGGGATAGTACCCGGCGCCACAGGAGAACTCAAGGAATGGTCCGCTGCCGCCTTTCTGTAATGGGCCAACAGCTCCTGCCCTTCCTGCACCACGACCTGTTGTCGTTTCTCCAATACCTGCTGTTGTTTCTCAAATGCCTGCTGCTGCGATTTTAACAGGCACTTTAATCGCTCAATAGCTTCAGACTCAATTGCTGCTCCCTTCACAGCCATCTTTATCTGCTCCTGCATTTCTTCAGGACACTCTATTTTTCTGCAGGAAGTTTGCAGCCGGTCATCTAACCCCTTCTCCATTCCGTCTGGAGATACTGCACCATTTATGGCCATCGCGGTACACTATTCACACTAGACATTTCACACCGCTCTCCCCGGAAAATTTCCGTGGGCCCGCCGAGCCACAGCAAACCAGGTTTGAGAGAGAGGACAATAACCCCGCCGAGTTACAGCAAGATGCTTTAATCTTCGTGACATCGCCGAGCCACAGCAAGATGCTTGTATCCACACTCGTCGTCCTGTGCCGTTACCCCTAGCAACCGGGCTGCAGTTGCCCGCATTCTCCAACCACATGTAAGGCAGCGCTCAACATCATGCTGGGGGACACTCACTGCACAGGGTCAATTAAAGCACACCAGCCACGATTTCCAGTATTTCACAATCCAGCAGTTTATTACTCTTCAAAACTGCTTATAACCGAGTCCAACTCAGTGGCTCGCCAACATATTACACATATAGAGTCCAGGAGCCTTTCAAGTGGCAGACAGGCCCACTTGGCTCCAGTTACAGCCTTCACCAAAGTCACTTATATCAATGTCCATATAACGCAGTGTTTTATCTTTGCCAGGTTTTAGCTGCTTCAGTCAGATTTGTTCAGCCACCGCTGTGGCTTTACGGCTTCCCAGATGGGGGTCTCCAGCCCTCGTACCTTCAAAGGCTACTGGTATGTTTTCACACCTAACATCCAGCCTCTGCCTTCCAGGCTTCACTAGGCCTCACACTCTAACGGTGTCCCACACAGGGAACAGGCCTCACGCCTTTCATCCTGTTTCAAAAGCACCAGGATTTATATATCCTCCAGCGCATACAGGACCTGTGCTGATGTCACAGTCATGTGATCAGACCTTCTGTGTGCACAGGACCTGTGCTGATGTCACAGTCATGTGATCAGTCACCTGAGGGGGAGGTACATGGTCAGCCAGAACACACCCTGGACCATTACAGTAATTCCGCAAGCCGCTGTATTACACAGGGTAGTCATGTTGTAAATGCAATAACATAAAAGGTATGATCAGCTCACCCATCCATGAGTTCAACGGATCCCAAATCCAAGGGAAGGTAGTCCGTGAAAAGAGGGGAGTTGATCCAACACTTTAGATAAAATGCAAAATTTAGGTTATGAATAAGAGGTATCATTTCAAAACGCATCAACCGGGACTTTGAATATTTCTCTTGGGACTTTCTCCTCCTCGGATGATACGTTTGTCTATTTGATGATGTGGATTTGCATTTGAACTAGGTTTTTACTGAAAGAATTCTACTGGAATAAAATTTTGCATACTTGTAAATGCAACACACTCATACGCTCTTTAAAGGGGCCATCGGTGGCTTGGACGTGATTTTGTCCACAACTCTCCTCTGCATAACTAACACGATGCCCTGAGGTGTCTGTACTGCAAAGGAGGGATGAGGGAGCCCTTTTTTGGATATGCAAAATTGTCTCTTCAGAAAGGAAGAGGACTTGAACTTCAGCATCACCTAATGGTAGAAGCGATCCTAAAAGTCAATATCGACCCTTTAACGAGGCTTGCCATATGACTTAAGATAAAAGCCAAACCAGAATCTCAATTTGCAGGCATGGTGTTTTGGGGTGTTGCCCCTCATCAGTGCAAAGTGTGAGATCTGCTTTGGCTAGGTGAGAGGCTAAAAACTGGGATGTAAGGGGTAATGTCTTACATGCCTGGCATGTCAGAGTGAGGAGACTTTTGGCCATGCACGCTCCTTTGGGAAATTAAATATGCAAGTTGCCTCTTCAGAGAGGAAGAGGACTAGAACTCTAGCGCCACCTATTGGAAGCAGCAATCCTAAAAGTCAATATCAACCCTTTTACGAGCCTTACTACATGTGTTAGGATAAAAGTCAAACCAGATGACACTTCTTTCACTTTGTAGAAGAAAGCAGATCTTCTATTTAGTACATCCATCTGGATCTACCCACTAAGCAACGAAGAGATGACAAATTGATATGCTAGTAAATATGTAGTGTTTCAAAAAGGGGTAGTCCACCTTTGGAGACATTTTAGCCATTGGGTTTCATTAAAAGTTTTGCACCGTTTTGCCTTTTACAGGCTCTTTGTTTCCCGGCACATTCAATTTTAATGTGGTCTGTGGTCATAAATCAGAAAAAGATGGATAAAAGACCATCATAGCGGGCTGACTGTAGGATTCTCAGTCAACTCATAGAGTACCCAGTGATGCATAGTGCTACACAGTCTATAGGTGACAAATAGTGCAAAATGTTTACATCTAAGCCAAAAAATTAAAATGATTTTCAACCCAAAAATTTGATAATTTATATTATCGGGGGATTTAATGGTAGTCTTATGCTAAAAGGTAACTGGAATAAGGTCCCGGCTAGGACCCAACTAGGTAGTTTAAAGAGGTTGTCCTTTAATTTTTGATTGATGGATAAGTCATCAATGTCTGATCGTTTGGCACCCCCGTCCATCAGCTGTTATTGGTGTTGGCGGCAGCCGGAAGTGCTTACTTGCGGAGCTGGCCGTCTTCTGGTCGTGGCCGAGGTTTGGTACTGCACATCCGCCTCCTACTCAAATCAATAGGAGGTGGATGTGTAGGACCCGGCGGCAGCCATTAACAGAAGACAGCCATCTCCGCAAGTTGAGCACTTCCAGCATGACTGTTAGCGGGGTGCTGGATGTCGGACCCCGACCAATCAATCAGACATTGATGACCTATTGCAACCAAAAAGTAGTGGACAACCTCTTTAAGTTAGCTTTATAATCAGCATTTTTCGCCACAAAATGATATGTAAGCACATGGATATCAATGGCCAAGCACAAGTTGTGTACGGCTGGAGGGAGGGTTCTCCGAATCATTTCTTCTAGTGCCCAAGTGGCCCCAGTCCAATGCAGAATAATGACCATCACCTCAAGTTATCACGCGCTCACGTACGTCCTTATGTAGGTGACATGTGTCCTTCTGAAGGGCAGAAGAAGTGACTTTTTCCATTTTCCTCCGGATGCATACATTTCTCAGCCGCGATGAAATGACTGGAATAAACGAAGCAATGATATCACTTTCATCAGTGTCCAGGGACAATCTCTCTTCTCTAAGTGTCTCTTTGAAGGCTGAATTCCTTCCATAAATGCTCCAGCAATAGACCAATGCATTTTTCATCTCTGCCATTATCGCCTATTCAGTAGGTGAAACTTTCATATCTTACAGTCCGTATGTAAGGAAAAAAAAATCCTTAAGGGATAGCACATTTAATGTTTAGAAATGAAAAAGGAAAAACTCTTAAAAGCTACGGTGATGATGGAAAATAGTTGCTCAAATGACAATTTCTTAATACAGGAGTACTATGGGAACTCTAACAAGGAGGGATGTGATGGACCTGAGATCCTCCGGATACTGAGCCTATTGTCTGTCCGCAGACGATAGACTTCTGTTTATAGCAGTCGTCGTGATGAGCGGGCGCCACACTTCAGGCTGCGGTAGACCAGTCTCTGGCAGGATAGATCATCTGTTGGCTATCCTCTCTTCCTTAAAGGAGCCCTGTCACATAAATGTTACTACTGAATACAGTGGTATAGCAGTATAAGTCCAAGTACGACAATCAAAATGATACCAGTCTTGTAGTAATCCGATTTGCCAGCGCTGAGAAATTAAGATTTGAAGCCACATGCAAATTAGTCTCGAAGTGCATTGGGGGCGTGCTATACACTCACTTCCAATCTAATTTGCATTTGGCTTCAAAGCTTGATTTCTCAGTGGTGACAAATCAAATTACTACAAGGCATGTATCATTTTTATTGTGGTACTATGACCTATACGACCATACCATGCTGTCACACTATCTGTACAGTTTTATTATTTTGGCTTTCTATCCCTATGGCTACGCTGCGACGTCCTCTCACTATCCAGATTCGCCCTAAAACGGTTGCTGCATTTCCTGCCTCTGCTTTTATACATGCTTCAATAAAAATGGAAAAACCGGAGAGACAAGAAGTGCAAGATAGGGTCTTATCGGATGGGAAAAGGGTATAGGGAGTTAAGAAATCCGCTCACCCGATGGGGTTGTGACATTCACAACTCCAGTATAAAGCATGTGATGGCTGCTGCAGGATCACCATTGGGGTTTGATGCAACAGAAAGTGGAATCTGGTGATCCAAAATCCACGCTGCCAAGTGTCCAAAGTACAATTATACTTAGACAGAGATGTGGTATGATTGCGTCAACGCGTTTCATCAGGACAAAACCAAAGGTTACTAGACCTTGAAGGTTTGTAGACCTTGGAACGCGTTGACGCCATAAACCGCAATCATACCACATCTCTGTCTATGATCGTACTTTGGACACTTGGCAGAACGGATTTTGAATCGCCAGATTCCTCATTCTATTGCATTGATACATGCTTCGATAGTCTCTCCTGATTGGCTATCCTATACCATGTCATGTGATAACTGCAAGGCATTATGGGAAAAGCCGCCCCGGCCATGTTAGAGGTCATGTGTGCCTTCTTAAATTTGTAAAATGGTCACGGCCATTGCACAAACTTAATCGCTAATTCTTCAAATTGGAATTTCTAAAAATTGTCTCTTCAGAGAGGAAGAGGACTTGAACTCTAGCGCCACCTATTGGAAGTAGCAATTCTACATGTCATTATCGACCCTTTAAAGAGCCTTGAAATATCACTTAGGATAAAAGCCAAATCAGAATCTCAATTTGTAAACACAATGTTTTGGGGTATTGCCCCTCATCAGTACAAAATATGTATGAGATCTGATTTGGCTGGGTGAGAGACTAAGACTGGGATCTATGGGGCAAGGCCACGGCCCCACTATCAGTATTCGGTCAGTATTTTTTCTCAGGAGTGGGAGCCAAAACCAGGTGAGAACAATCAGAGAAAAGGTATAATAGAGAGCAAGTCACCAATTCTGCATTTATCACCCACTCCAGGTTTTGTCTCCCACTCCTGAGAAAAAATACTGACCAAATACTGATAGTGGGGCCGTGGCCTAAGGTTTCTTCTTGTGGAGAGTGATATGCCAGGTCTGGCACGCCAGTTTGAGGAGACTTAAACGCCTTGCATGCTCCTGGTGCACTGACGAGGGGCAATATCCTGAAACACTGTGTCTACAAATTGAGATTCTGATTTGGTTTTCATCCATGGGGGTTGTCACTCGTGAACAGCGAATTGATTCAATGCAAGTCGAATTTGTGCTGAATTTTTGTATGCAAATTGTCTCTTCAGAGAGGAAGAGGACTTAAACTCTTGTGCCACCTATTGGAAGTAGCAATCCTACAAGTCACAATCAACCCTTTAACGAGTCGTGCAATATGACTTAGGATAAAAGCCAAATAAGAATCTCAATTTTTAGACACTGTTTCAGGGTATTGCCTCTCTTCAGTGCACGAGGCGCAAGTAAGGCATTTAAATCTCCTCTGGCGTGCCAGACTTCACAAGGAGAAGTCTCCACAAGGAGAAACCTTACCCCTTAAATCCCAATCTTAGCCTCTCTCCCAGCCAAATCAGTTCTCATACTTTGCACTGACGAGGAGCAATACCCCTAAACACCGTGTCTACAAATTAAGATTCTAATTTGGCTTTTATCCTAAGTCATATTTCAAGGCTCGTTAAAGGGTCGATAATGACTTACGATGGCTACTTCCTATAGGTGGCGCTAGAGTTCAAGTCCTCTTCCTCTCTGAAGAGACAATTTGCATATAAAAATTCTGCACAAATTCGACTTGCATTGAATCAATTCGCTCATCTCAAGTGACAACCCCCATGGACATAAGAGAGATCCATAGTTTTTCAGCCTCTCTTGTGCCCTTGATTTTACCGTGAATTATATACAACATCCAGATTTGATTTTTGGATATATATTCTGTACCGTCAGCATATAAAACCTCGAGTATAAGCTTTTTTTCTCTTTCTCAGTGACCTTGTTTTTTGCTAATCAGGTCTCCCATTCTCTTCCAAAACAAAAGGAACGCGTGAAGACCAAAGTATATTTATTCTCCAGTGACAGAATCTAAGATCTACAAATACTTCTGCATCTCAAGTGGGCTTCGTCGATATTTAATTTGTAAATCTTGGCAGCCTGACCTTAGCGCGGCTACCGGCGGCTAAAAGTTCTTATAAAGGACATCTTAAATGACAGGACTTAAAGATCAACTACAGTGTAGCTTCTGAAATGTCATGTGTTAACCAATTTCTGTGGCTGAGACCTTCTGCGGATTGGCTTCTCCGCGGCTCCGGCTGCGTGGCTGTGATTTATCCTATAGCGTCTGGATGCAGAGTATATAACAATGTTTCATGTACTCTGAAGCCTGGGCCTTCATTTCGAGCAAACGAATGGCCTTTCAACAACGGTAAAGAGATCCACAAAGTGACATTTACACAGGACGCGTTGCTGTGTGCGTGGTAAATCCTTAAAGGGAGCCTGTCAGGACGACTTTACTAATGAATATAATTGTATGGCAGCACAGGTCCTAGGACAACGATAAAAAGAATACCTGTTTTGTAGTAATATGAGAAATCGAGCTTAGGTGATGTCACAGCTCACCTCCGCCTCCTATACAACGACTGATAACACCTCTATATACAGTAGATAGCACAGGATCCACCATTCACAATAGGTGATGTCACAGCTCACCTCCTTCCCCAGTACAATGACTGATAACACCTCTATATACAGTAGGCAATGTCACAGCTTACCCCTCCTCCTCCTGTACAATGACTGATAACGCCTCTATATACAGTAGATAACACAGAATCCACCATTCACAATAGGTGATTTCACAGCTCACCTCCTCCTCCTGTACAATGACTGATAACACCTTTATATACAATAGATAAGACAGGATCCACCATTCACAATAGGTGATGTCACAGCTCACCTCCTCCTCCTGCACAATGACTGATAACACCTCTATATACAGTAGATAACACAGGATACACCATTCACAATAGGTGATGTCACAGCTCACCTCCTCCTCCTGTACAATAAGTGTACTGTACAGAACAGGGATGAGTCTTGTATTAGGCTTAGTGACCTGTGTGAAATATGGAAGATTTTTCTTTTACATATAGGAAGATTAAAAATCAGTGGCTGGATATCTATAAGGTGCCTGGGAAAGCTGGGTTACAGTAATGTCGGCCATATTGGTCATCACCCAATTTTCTCCCAAAACAGATAAAACACTTTGAGATAATTATTGACTGCTGCAATTTAATATATTGGCAAAAAGAAATATAACTGCCTGTATTGTGCTCGTCTGCAGCCTCCCACCATTTCCTCTATGATGGCCGCTCCTTCATCCCCAGCCATTACAACAGTCTTCTTTCACACTGCTGTTTGTGTGTATGTGGGAGGCCTGTGACCAGGTGAAGCCGGGGACGCGAGTGATGTAACATCCGAGGGGCGAGCCCCGGGAGGCGGCTCCGCCCATAAACACAGGACGGGGATTCGGGCCTCAACGGCCGAAGTGAACGGAAGGCTGCGGCGCCCGGGGGTGAAGCAGCCGCTTCTATCATTACTGTGAGCCTTCCATTTTCTTTAATTAATGGCTGAGATTGTGTCTGTGTCACTGTATTATCTGTCATGGCGTCCTGGGACTTGTAGTTCCACAACGCTTACTGCTGCTGTGTGCATAAAATATTGATTCTATTTCTGTTTTCTTTCCCCACAAACTGCGTTATTAAATATTTTGCTTATCAGCAATAGATGGCACGGGACACCGGAGTCGCAGTGAGCGCAGGTTACAGGCGGTTTTCTGGTTTGTGTTGTCAGTGTATTCATTAGCAGACATTATGAGCTTCCGATAAGTTAGACACAAGTAGGCGTACGCCCAGGGTTATTGGGCCCTTCAGAATCCTAGGACCCATTTTCGCATCAGTTTTTTTTTTTTTTTTCCGCTCCCTACACGCAGCACCCCCCTCGCCCCGGCTCCCTGCCCGCAGCGCGCCCCCCTCGCCCCGGCTCCCTGCCCGCAGCGCGCCCCCCTCGCCCCGGCTCCCTGCCCGCAGCGCGCCCCCCTCGCCCCGGCTCCCTGCCCGCAGCGCGCCCCCCTCGCCCCGGCTCCCTGCCCGCAGCGCGCCCCCCTCGCCCCGGCTCCCTGCCCGCAGCGCGCCCCCCTCGCCCCGGCTCCCTGCCCGCAGCGCGCCCCCCTCGCCCCGGCTCCCTGCCCGCAGCGCGCCCCCCTCGCCCCGGCTCCCTGCCCGTAGCGGTATAGAAGATCAAATGACATAAGTTAAAACCTGGGATGAGTGGGCGCCATGGATCCTGGCTCTTTCCGGATTCACTAGGTGCAAGCACTGGCCTGACATCTTAATATGTGGACCAGGGCTCTAGACCATAAAATGCATTGCAAAATCGCACAGTATTTTTTTTTTTTTTTTTATTTTTTCTTTACCTTTTTTTTTTGCTTACAGTATGTCCAAAGACAGATTGTGAGCCCCAATGGGGACAGTGCTGATAATGTCTGTAAAGTGCTGTGGAATTAATGGCGCAATATAAGTGAGTAAAATAACTAAATAAATAGTGTAATCGGCTTCTAAAATACAATGCAGAGAGGGATCCAGGGAAAAAGTCAAAATACTGCACGCTGTGGTCACACAGGGACGTCCGCCAAAATTCTCCTATACATGCGGCAGTTTTAATTTGGACTCAGTCAGTCGCCAACGAGTCACACACTGTCCATGATTTTCATACATTGTACCCATTATAGATTGAGGCTGTTCACATTTCCATGTTTTTTTTTTCTGTTTGTTTTTTTGCTTATGAAGTGTCTGCAAAAAACAGTCACAAAAAATGAGTCCTGGATCAACTTGCCCATTCAAGTCTATGGTCCTTGAAAAAACTGGACAGTACACGGATGTCGGATGCCGTCCATGTGTACTTATTGTCTGTTGTTTTTACTCGTGGGTAGAAGCTTAGAAACTTTTTTTTTTTTTCCTGTATATGAGAAAAACACATGCTACACTGATGGAAAAAATGGACACACAGACCAAATATGGATGACCATCACATAAAGAATGGATGAATAATGGTCCATTTTTATGTCTAGTATGCAAAAAAAAAAAGTGGATGTGTGAATGAGGCCTTACTGAATGGGATTGTTGTAGATTGCAGATAATGTATGGCGTGCATGTGCAACATGTCACCATGGAAAATGGAAACTACTATGCTGCAACTATCATGTGACAGGTACTAAAGGTGTCGCAAGGTCAAAGTAAACAGTTTTTGTTCTTATTTTATTCCTGAGTATTTTTTATTTTTTTTTAAAGTCTGCCATACTGTTCCCGAGATATGGGCCTTTTTATTTTGTTCAACTTTATATGGTCTTTACAAAGGAAAATGGCTTGCAGGGTTCCTCGGGGACGTGTCTTTAGTCTGTTTTGCATAATTACCATGTGAGCCACGCCCCCCTTGTAATGGGCACAACATAAAAAACAGCCCCATATCTCTGGACTCATATGGCGGATTTAAATAAAACAAAAAGCTGAATACTTGGGGGAGCAGCGAGAATAGATTAAGAGCAAAAAACTGATCGCTTTTGAGCTGGTGACAGGTTCTTTTTAAAATGGGGTCAACTCTGTTTCCATAGTCCTGATCTAATAGCCCTGAAGGCTGAGTGCTGTACTCGACTTCTTCCGGAAGTCCCACGGAGAATGAGTGCATGGGATGTCCGTATGCCCGACCTTTCCTCCTTTTACACGGGGCTCTTCAAGGGTCCCAGCAGTTGGGACGTTATCCCCCATCAGCACTGGGAGCCTCGCCCATCGTCCACTTATAGCATACTCTGTGGTAATGCCATCAGTGTCTAGGATGAGCATTCCCCTTTAAGTACCCGGTGCTGGTAAAGTGCACACGGCATAGCTTGTATCCAGGCTCGGTGGGATAATATCAAAGTTTGCACAGTAGTTTCCTCGGCTTTTCTCTGCAGCGTGGTGCGGTGTCCCCTCCATGGAAACGGCTTCAGCAACAGAGTCTGCGGCGTCCTCTGTGTGACAAGCAGCGGAACGACTCTGCGCGAGCACACCGCGCACATGTGAGCAGAGCCAGATCTCTGCCTCCTTCACCAATCACTGCCAGTAAGTGCAATTCTTACGCTTTTTTTTTTTTTTTGCTTTTTTTTAACCCCTTCCCGACCATGTCATTTTTCACTTTACCTTCTGCCGTAACTTTTATCTTTGTCCATTGACTTAAACGTATTATGGATTGTGGTTTTTGTTTTTATTATTTTTTGCAGGGCGATTTGTATGTGAAAGTCATCATTCATTTGACCATATTTTATGTGTGAAAATAATTCCTAGTGCTGTGAAATGGTGGGGGGAAAAAATGAATTGCAATAGTAATTTTTTTTTTATTTTTATTACTGTGTTTTTTTTTTTTAAAATAAAGATATTTTCAGGCCGGTACCATTTTTTCCCCGCTTTTAGTGAGGTGGGGGGCTTGTTTATTGAGTGATGAGATGTTGTTCTTAATGAGGTAGATGCTACATTTGATCACTTTATTGCATTTTTTGTGGGAGGTGCTGTGACAAAATAATCCAGCAATTTTTGCACTTTGTTTTGTTTTATTTTGTTTATCTTTCATATTTCGATAGCTCGGAGATTTACGGAAGCAGAAAAACCAAATATGCCTTTTTTTTTCATATTATTGTTCACACATTGTGTTTTTGATGCGTTTTTTTTTTCTGCAGCAAAACCTCTGGCAGGAAAGATACTGCATCAGAAACGCAGGTTTTGGTGTGTTTTTTGGTGCGTTTAACTGGGAACAAGGGTGATGCAAACTATCTGCACCAAAAAGTGCAAATGTGATACCAATGTAACCAAGGCCGAAGACTCGCTCCTTTTTAAAGGGTTTTTTCACACTTTTCTTTAACTTTTACATATGCCCAAATTATGGTTAAAATAGAAAAAAATGGCATATACTCCCCTTTAGATCCTCTGTTCGATTGACCTTGTCCCCCATCGCCTTCTCTTCTGGTATGGTCAGAGCTTGAGAGCTGCAGACAATCGGTGAGCGCTTTGACTTCAGTTGTCAAGTGCTAATTGCAGTACAAGACAAGTGGGGAACGGAGGAGCGGTGAAGGTGAGTATATGCTATTTTTGATGATGTCAATGATGTGCCTTGTACACCCCACGTACGTCCCGTCCGAAAAGATGGAGAGGGACCTAGTGAGTAACCGAAAAAGAGAAAAGAACCGATCGGAGGACGGACAGCACGGGAGAGGCATAGGAAGGTGAGAAGAGGATGAGATCCCTAGATCGGAGGATGGACAGCACGGGAGAGGTATAGGAAGGTGAGAAGAGGACGAGATCCTAGATCGGAGGACGGACAGCACAGGAGAGGTATAGGAAGGTGGGAAGAGGACGAGATCCTAGATTGGAGGACTTACAGTACGGGAGAGGTATAGGAAGCTGAGAAGAGGACGAAATCCTATAAATTACAGCGGACAACCTGCGATCGGCTCATATTCAGGGCAGTTGTGAAAGGATTACCAAGACAGCGGCTATCAAACGGTTAATTAATTGCTTATTGCCCATTTATACTCAATATCTAAAAATCCATTTAAAAGCCGCTGCAACTTACGAGACACACCTGGCGACCGTTACATGGGACTTCACCCTAAAAAAAAAAAAAAAAAAAAAAAAAAGACCAAGACCAGATCATTCTCTATAGGGGAGAAGTTGCATAAATGATGCAAAAAAAGTCAGTTTTGCAACTCTGTCCCTGTGTAAGCAGACGCAGAAGAGGTCACCGCCGTCACGTTTTTTTGCTCTTCCATCCCGGGCGAGTTACTCGTCATTGTAAGATCAGCTCCAGACATAATTTGTCCTAAGCGGAAAGTCCTTGAAAAGATTTTTTGGCCTGCGTCCCATCGCTCGGAGTGCTCATAAATACAATTCTGACGGAATAAAATGGCACTTCACCTAAGTGCTGTTATATATGTGTCATTATCAGTAAATGCAAGATTTATGACTCGCCTGCCTGTTACTGGATTAGGCGGAAAGTTTTTTTTTTTTCCCCGCGAAGGCTCTGACATTGCAGACGGCGGGGCTGATGGAATACTTCCTCCCGTATATTAATATTAATATCACTTTATTTGTCTTTAATATTTCCATGATAAAGCAGATAGGCACAAAGGCGGCAATTTGTCATCAGCCGCTGAAGTGTTGCTCAGCAGCGATTCAGCGGATTTGTCGTTGCCGGGAAGAACCAAATAGATAAGACGCCGTACGCCGGCGGAGCGTGCTTCTGCACCGCGACAGCGAGTAACAAATAAATCCCCTATGTTGTGAAGTCGGTCACTATACTACTTTTTAGCTCCATTAATGCACAACTATAACCAGTGGATGTAACCTGGCTGCATTGGTAATTGTTACCCAAGGTCAGGCTTCTGCTCTTCCTGTTACATGCTTTACACTGCAGCTCAGCTTCAGATTGACTGCTATACTAAGTATTGGGTCGCCTCCATATTACACCTGCAGGAGCTTTTCTGATCTCCTATTCTACATCCATAGACAATAATATGGAGTCGGATCTTTTTGTAGATATAACAGCTCCTCGCTCTTCTGGGAAGGTTTTCTATAGGATTTTGGAGGCATCTGTGGGAATTTTTGCCCCTTCATGCAGAAGAGCATTTATGAGGTCAGACCCTAATGTTGGGGAGAGGCCGGGCTCACAATCTCCATTATAGGTCCGGGCTGTGTGCGGCCGCTCATGTTCTCCCCCTCCAAGTCTATATGAAGCTTGTGCACCGGGCACCGTCATGGGGAGCAGAGAAGAGTCTTCTCCAAAATGTTCCCACAAACATGGAAGCTACAAATGTCCACACTGTCTTGTGCTGAAGGATTAAGATTTCCCTTCCCTGGAGCTAAGAGGCCGAACCCTGATAACAGCCCATAGCATTATCCTCCTCCACCATCTGTACAGCGGTACAATGTAGTCAGGGGGTAACGTCCTCCTGGAATCACCAAACCCAGATTCTTCCATCAGTCGCCAGATAGAGAAGTGCGATCCGTCACTGCACAGAACACGTCTCCTCCAGAGTCCAGTGGTAGCGGCTTTACACCACTCCATCCGACGCTCCGCATTGTGCTTGGTGATGTATGGCTGCATGCAGCTGCTCGGCCATGAAGCTCCCGGCGGGGGCGCAGCATTTGTGCTGATGTTACCAGAGGAGGTCTGGAATCTGCAGTTATGGAGTCAGCAGAGCAGTGGTGACTTTTCCGCCCTCTGCTCCTCAGCACTTGGCCCCCCACTCTGTAGCGTTACTTCTCAATAATATCACTCTCAGGTGATGGTGGAGGATTTAGGAGGAAGAAATGTCATGAACAGACTGTTTACCCCGGTGGCTCCTATTACAGGACCGCGCTGGTATCTGTGAGCTCTGCACCACTGGCCGATCTGTCACATGGTAGTAAAGGCAGACGGCAGGGCGAGGGGCCGGATGTTATACACCAGGGAGACGAGGGGCCGGAAAACTCCTTTTAAGAAGTGATTGTCTTCAAAGGACTAGGGGATTGTTACTGATCTCATGAGACTTTTGTATGGTCCCCAAAAAGGAATAAAAAAAAAAATCATGAGTCTTTGATGACTAAATCAATGTAACTCTTTTTTTTTACTTTTTTATTTTCATTGGTTTTGTCTTTTGCCTTTTATAGTGTCAAATATTCAAGTTTTTTTTATAATATATTATTTTTTTTATTTTCCACATTTGATCTTTTTTTTTTTTTTCTTTAATTACTATTAACGGCGCCGCTTAGAGTCGTCAAACCTGACAAAACGCTCATCGGAATAAAAGTCGGATCATAATTGTTGTACAAAGCAATGTAATCATTTGTAATTGAATCGTCAGAAATGCAAATGTTATCTGCTTGACATTTCCTACCAGTCTCGCGTCTTTTTTAATTATCTTTATTAAAGTCTGGAGCTTTACAAAGGGAAAGCTTTACAATTAAACCCCAGTTTGTTACACGGCATGACATTTACCTGTAGTCGCCTTTTCTCCTAGACCTTGATGTTTAATTATTGTTTTTTTGTGCCCCCTCTAGGGATTTGTTGGATAACATATGTTTGCAGCGGTGACCCAGCGTCGGGCAGAGAATGCAAAAACAGGTTAGAGAGCGCTCGCTCCGCCGTCCCTGCGGCTAATGACGGGAGGATTATGGAAGAGGGACCAAATCCACCGCTCTGCTCCATTACATAGGAAACTGACTTTATTTTTTTCTCTCCTTTTTTTTTTTTTTTCGTGTGTGTGTTTCCGCCAACAGGTTTACTGCCACAGATCTCTGTGTACTAAAGAAAGTAGACAGCTCAATTAGACTTTAATTAACAGTAAATGGTTTTATTGCAGAGACATTGAAACGCCTGCGACGGCTGAAGTAATTGAATCGGTCAGTTGTTCCCGTAGAAAAGTATTTCTGGTGCGATCTGAGAAGTGTTTATACAAGGAAACACTGTCTGCCCGATCGCATTGGAATCAGACAATTACCTATTGTTTAAATTAGATTTTTATGTCCACATTCATTTAGATATTTTTTGTTTTTTACCATTTTCTATATCCCTATCAAAAAAAAATTTAGTACTAGACATTAGGCCTAATATAAAACGTATACTTCCTGTACTCTACAGATGACTTTTTACTTGATGATGATGATGATGATGATTCATCAATCATCCTAATCACCACCACCATCATTAATCATCTGAAACTCCTGTCTGTGCCACATAATTCAGGATCCACCATTCACAATAAGTGATATCACAGCTCACCTCCTCCTCCTGTATTGTTCAACATCTTTATCAATGATTTAGATGAAGGAATTGAGGGTAAACTGATTAAATTTGCTGATGACACAAAGCTAGGAGGGATAGCTAATACTAGAGAAGAGAGAGAGAGGATTCAAAAAGACCTAAATAAACTGGAGCAGTGGGCAGCAACCAACAGAATGGTTTTTAACAAGGAGAAATGCAAAGTACTACATCTGGGCAATAAAAATGAAAAAAGCATATACAGAATGGGAGGAATAGAGCTAAGCAACAGTACATGTGAAAAAGACTTAGGTATACTAATAGATCATAGACTGAACATGAGTCAACAGTGTGATGCAGCAGCAAAAAAGGCAAATACAATTCTGGGATGTATTAACAGAAGCATAGAGTCTAGATCACGTGAAGTCATTATCGGTCTTTACTCCTCTTTGGTCAGACCTCATCTGGAATACTGCGTCCAGTTTTGGGCACCACATTTTAAAAAATACATCGACAAACTGGAGCAAGTTCAGAGAAGAGCGACCAGAATGGTGACTGGTCTGCAAACCATGTCCTATGAGGAACGGTTGCAGGATTTGGGAATGTTTAGCTTGCAAAAAAGAAGACTGAGAGGAGACTTAATAGCTGTCTACAAATATGTCAAGGGCTGTCACATTGTAGAAGGATCATCTTTATTCTCATTTGCACAAGGAAAGACTAGAAGCAATGGGATGAAACTAAATGGGAGGAGACACAGATTAGATATTAGAAAAAACTTTTTGACAGTTAGGGTGATTAATGAGTGGAACAGGCGGCCACAAGAGGTGGTGAGTTCCCCTTCAATGGACGTCTTCAAACAGAGGCTGGACAGACATCTGTCTGAGATGATTTAGTGAATTCTGCATTGAGCAGGGGGTTGGACCAGATGACCCAGGAGGTCCCCTCCAACTCTACCATTCTATGACTGATAACAAGATGCACGGGCTGCAGCTGTGTGCCACACTACCACCGCCATGCACCTGCCCTTGTAGTGTCCATCCCTCCCTCCCTTACTTGTATTTCCATCTTTCTCAGCTTTCCACCCATAGGAGTGGCTCATCCAGAACCTCCAGGAGATACGAGCAGCCGACCATCTCCTCCAAATCTCGCTCCCCGTCCCCATACACCAACAGACGCATGTGTGAGCTCACCGAGGATCCCAGGCAGCGGCTGGCCCATCTACACCTGGGACCCTACGAATTCAAGAAGGAAACGTGCAGCAAGCCCCCATTTGTAGTCAGACACGTAAGTCAAGCAAGCGGCCCTCTATGTACCCTACCCAAACCTCACGGTAATCTGGCATCTTGGATTAGGATTGTACGTCAGTCATTTCAACGTCTAGGAAGAACGGAGATCTAAAAGTAGCCTCTTAGTTTCTGACCATCGCTCCCCCCCCCCCCCCCCCCCGTGCCTATTGCCTTTATTTTGTAAGGCTATGTGCCCACTTTGCATTTAGGAAGCAGAAAATTTCTGCTGCATAAATGCAAGTCCTCTCCCGGAAAAACGCATGCGGAATTCCGCACTCGTTTATCGCGCGTTTATCACGCGTTTTCCAGATGCGGAATTGCCTTGCGTTTTTTATGCATTGGACAAGGGCAATTCCGCTTGCGGAAACGCAAAATTAAATGACATGCTGCAGATTTTTGAATGCGGCATAAACGCTGCGGAAAAATCCGCAGCATGTGCATAGAACTTGCGGAATCCCATTGGGGACCATGGGGTGCGGATATACATGCGTTTTTCAAGCGTTTACGCTGCGGAAATTCCGCAGCATATACGCTTGAAAAATGCTACGTGGGCACACAGCCTTAGACTCTTTTTATTTTCAGATAGAGACGAGCTCGTCCCCCGACACTTCCGTGCTGTCGTCTACTACAAAAACTTTCAGATCGGAAGAAGAACCTTCAAGACTGCAAACTGGTGAGCACCACGATTGTGCATCCACTGAAAAAAATATATACAGGTGCATCTCACTAAATTAGAATATCATCAAAAATGTATTTATTTCAGTTCTTCAATACAAAAAGTGAAACTCTTATGTTATATAGAGTCACTACAAACAGAGTGATCTATTTCACGTGTTTATTTCTGTTAATGTTGATGATTATGGCTTACAGCCAATGAAAACACAAAGCCATTATCTCAGTAAATTCATATAATTAACAAAAAACAACTGCAAAGGCTTCCTAAGTTTTTAAAATGTCCCTTAGTCTGTTTCAGTAGGCTCCACAATCATGGGGAAGACTGCTGACTTGACAGATGTCCAGAAGGCAGTCACTGACACACTCCACAGGCTCCTAGAGTTCCTATATTCATTTGGAAATCAAGGTCCCAGAGTCTGGGGGAAGAGTGGAGAGGCCACAATCCAAGCTGCTGGAGGTCTAGTGTGAAGTTTCCACAATCAGTGGTGGTTTGGGGAGCCATGTCATCTGCTGGTGTAGGTCCACTGTGTTTTATCAAGACCAAAGTCAGCGCAGCAGTCTACCAGGACATTTTAGAGCTCTTCATGCTTCCCTCTGCCGACAAGCTTTTTGGAGAAGGAAATGTCATTCTCCAGCAGGACATGTCCCCTGTCCGCACTGCCAAAAGTACCAATACCTGGTTTACACACAACAGTATCACTGTGCTTGATTGGCAGCAAACTCGCCTGACCTTAACCCCATAGAGAATCTATTATAGAGAATCTATGGGATATTGTCAAGAGGAAGATGAGACACCAGACCCAACAATGCAGACGAGCTGAAGGCTTCTATCACAGCAACCTGGGCTTCCATAACAGCTCAGCAGTGCCACAGGCTGATCGCCTCCATGCCACGCCGCATTGATGCAGTAATTGATGCAAAAGGAGCCCCGATCAAGTATTGAGGGCATTTACTGAACATACATTTCGGATTTAAAAACATTTTTCAAGCTGTTGTTGTAAAGTATTCTAATTTACTGATATAATGACTTTTGTGTTTTCATTGGCTGTAAGCCATAATCATCAACATTAACAGAAATAAACACTTGAACTAGATCACTCTGTTTGTAATGACTCTATATAATATGAGTTTCACTTTTTGTATTGAAGAACTGAAATAAATTAACTTTTTGATGATATTCTAATTTAGTGAGATGCACACGGGTGGATTTTGTGCTTGGATTACGAGTGCACAGAGGCAAAATCCACTCAGAATTCACAGCCAAAAATGCTGTAGAGCATCTCCATCAGATCTGCATTCACCTGGAGGGTAACTGCTCACAGTGCGGATTTACTACAGATTTTCTGTTTAGATTTGCTTGTGGAATAAATTGACCTCAGTTCTGCAGCATGACAATTCCTAATGTGGATTTTCATTGCAGATTTTACACTTTGCAATGCATAGGGGGAATTCTGCAACAAAATCTGCATTAAATACGCCACGTAATATTTTATACTAATGGGCTGCCTGCTTAAGCAAATTCATACTAAAATGTGCATAATGGCCTCTCGCCCAATCGATCAGTTCTCATATTTTGCACCGACGAGGAGCAAAAACCAAGCAACATGTCTGTAAATACAGCTTCTCGTTTGTCTGTATCTTCTCAATCATATGATTTCCTTTGCAGATCCCGCTGCGCTCAGCAGCATCACCACCCGTGGTCGCAGGGTAAGTACTTTGTGCCGTACGTCACCTTCTCATGTCATATATTTCTGTCGGCTCTTGATGTGTTTATTGGATCAAACGACTTCTGTTTTTTTGCATATTAATAGTCCAGCCTCGAGGTTTTGTAGCCAAACGTAAAAAATCTGCAGCAATTAATTGATGAATGTATATAATAGCACTAATGATCTCCAGGTCCTTCAGCACTCAGAACAGGTTTTTTTTTTCTGTTACCATTGCACGTCTTATTGATGTTGTATGCTAAACTCCTCTGTCCTAAATGGACCTTCTACGTTCTGACAACTTGATAACCTTTAATAGATAATGTTTTACATCTGAAAAATAATCACTCCAAAATACCGGTGACGTTGTGCCTCCCTTCTGTGTAACTTTCTATCCTCTGCCTGTTGTCAAGTGTAATCCATTTCTAACATCCAATATGCATTACAGTAATTCATACCAATGAGAGAAAAGAAAGTTCCAGCGCTTGTAGTGCTGACAGAATGTTAATGAAGAGGAATAGTCTACTGGGAAAAAAATTGATAGCATGGGAATTAGGAGAGTTCTGGAACATATTAGACTGTAGGTGCACCAAAAGCAGATTCAACTTATTCTAGGGAATGAGGACAGCAAGACTGGTACAGTGTAAATGATGCTGGGCTGCAAGATGAGACCCATCCATAGGGCTACATGGGTGGTATTGTCGTCAGATCCTGCAGTCATATTACCATCTATCTACCTGTGGCAGATGTAAGAGGATATAATTGTACAATCAGACTATTCAGGGTTTGTTCTGGAGGATAGACAGGTTGCATAAGAGGTTCGGGAACAAGTCTTTTTAGTAATAGTATTTACAAGTTACTGGATAAGATCATCAGATCGAGGAACATTTCACTGGCAACGAAGACGCGGCTCGTACATAATTTGGTCTTCTCTGTAGTAACGTATGGATGCTAAACCTGGATGATAAAGAAACAAGACAGAAGAAGAATAGATGCCTTTGAAATGTGGTGCTGGAGAAGGATATTATCAATACCATGGATGGCAAGAAGAACAAACCAATCAAGCCAGACATGTCACTCGAAGCAGAGATCACCAAGCTACGACTTGCCTTCTTTGGACGCATCATACGAAGAGAAGAATCACTGGAGAAGGACATCATAGTCAGAAGAATAGAAGGAACAAGGCGAAGAGGAAGAACGGCAACCCGATGGCTCGATGCTATCAAGATAACGGCGGAGAAGACCCGGTGGAGCTATCTAGGCTTACACAAGATTGATCTTCCCACAAATCGTTCATCCATCAAGTTGCCATGGCTCGAGCTAGAGTTGAAGGCCGTTAAATAATAATAATTAGAACAGTAGAAAAATAGGTTGAGGACATAATCACTAATATAAGGAACAAAAACACGGGGGGGAGGGGGGGGTTCCATGGTCGCCTGAAGTATCTGTTGGTCAGTAATGATATATTGCTGAAATATGCCATCACTTAATGATCAGTGGGGGTCTGACCTCTGGGATCCCCACCTAATCCTAAAGATAAAGGGTCTACAGAGTGTTGTCCCGATCCGATTTTCCAGTCTGTGCAGCCATCCCCATTTACTAGGAAATACCCCTTTAAAGATGGAGAGTAGAGCGTAATGAAGAGCGTCTCTTGCTCTGGAGGACCTGACCTGTCCTGCTTTACACACACAAGCCATTGCTAGGAGTGCGAGTTGTGCAATTCTTCATTTCACCTGTGTGTAGGGAAATGAACACCTAATGCAAAGTTTCACCCCATAGAACAATGTATCCAGGGACCCATCTAATGAGCAGGTACTGTGGAGAACCCCTTTAAGAATTCTAGCTGTTAAATTTCTCATGTATCTGTCAGACCTTATAGGTGCCGAATTATCCGAACATGGCAAGACTGTCCTACAAATGTATAGAAAATAAACCTAAAATAGAATATTAAATACTGCTGGAAACTTACTTTTTTAATCAGCGTTTTTTTCCTTCTTTTTCTGTGTTTTTTTTTTCCCCTTACGAAATTCCATTACAGTAAGAGCTGTCAATCAATGTCGAGAGGAGTGAATACAGCCGCCACTCACAGTATAGTGACTATAACCGCTCCCATACCGGCTCCCGGCAGGATAAAACATAATTGTTTTTAGCTTTTTAATGCTATTTACCTGCAGATTGACCCCATAGCTGCGTTTTTGTACACGTCCGGTTCCCTTTAAGCGTTTCTATGGTATATTCTGCATCTCAGACTGCACATTACCGTTCTCCAGGTTTCTGTGCCTCCGAACTAGACAGACACGTTTCAGATTTTCTGTATGGGTAATTTGTAACTTCCTCACTTTAGTGTCACTTTTACCATTCTTTGCGCTGATTAGCAAAAAAAGAGTTTTAGGATGTTGCCAATCCGCCCGACATGCATTATTTCTCAGGGAAGCTCATTCCATTTTCTACTTGCTTCATCCATTATTTTGTAAAGTACCTCGTTATTGATTTCTGACTGATCTCATACTTCATTGTGATCTCGCTTTAGCGGAGAGACTCTTGTAAGCGCTACAGAATTTTCTAACCTTCGATCTTCTGCGTCTTCTTATTTCTGTCCAGTCGAAATCGCCAAGGAATGTCAAAAGCAAGATTTACGACATCCATTAATATTACTTTTGAAATGCTACAAACTTAACATAATAGATATGGGAAATAGGGAAAAAAGCTGCAGCTTGACTCTGCGGATATTGGGCAATAGTGGCATCGGCATGTACCAGTCTGTAGTCTTAGTATTAGTCATGAGGTTTTTTTTTTTTCTTCTGGTTGGCAATGTGTGAAGGGGAAGTCGAGCAAGGGCAACTTTTTCGGTATCAAGTCTTGCTTTCGCCATTAGCCAACCGAAGTGGGTCCGTCTGCTGAAACTACAGACTACTGGAAATGCCTCCTCTGTGACCAGAGAGAAGGCCACTCGTAGCTATTGAGAGGGTAAAAGTAGCAGTCGCACCCAGGCCCTAGTGCCAAAGGGAGCCCCCAGTGTCCCATAAGAAGACTCTAGTATTATAAATTGCTTATGGTAAGTGAGTGTCCTGTTATAAATTTTGCATCAGGGCCCAGGAGCTTTACATCCCTTAGAGCTATGGCCCTGTGGTTGGCTTTGTATGGGATCTGGCCGCTTCCGGGGGGGCGGCGCCCCCTCTAGCCTGGCTGCTTCCGGGGGGGCGGCGCCCCCTCTAGCCTGGCTGCTTCCGGGGGGGCGGCGCCCCCTCTAGCCTGGCTGCTTCCGGGGGGGCGGCGCCCCCTCTAGCCTGGCTGCTTCCGGGGGGGCGGCGCCCCCTCTACCCTGGCTGCTTCCGGGGGGGCGGCGCCCCCTCTAGCCTGGCTGCTTCCGGGGGGGCGGCGCCCCCTCTAGCCTGGCTGCTTCCGGGGGGGCGGCGCCCCCTCTAGCCTGGCTGCTTCCGGGGGGGCGGCGCCCCCTCTAGCCTGGCTGCTTCCGGGGGGGCGGCGCCCCCTCTAGCCTGGCTGCTTCCGGGGGGGCGGCGCCCCCTCTAGCCTGGCTGCTTCCGGGGGGGCGGCGCCCCCTCTAGCCTGGCTGCTTCTGGGGGGGCGGCGCCCCCTCTAGCCTGGCTGCTTCTATTGTTATAGGCAGAAATTTTTTTTTACAAATGGCTTTTCATAAAGAAATTTTGCCTTCGGTTTGTGCTGGTCACAACAGATCAATGCCGTTTATACCTTAAGATAAGATGGGTGCACAGTCCGAGCGAGTGATCTGGAGCCTGTGAACATCCGCAAGATCAAGCTAGCAGCCCACGATGAAGATGATTTGCATTACACAATATTGACTCGTGCAACTTGTAGCTTGGATACGTTTTTCCCCAGAGACAGATTTATTTTTTTTGTTTTATTCTCATATGTTTGGATGATCAAAAAAAAAAAAAACATAACTGTTTTTCTCTTTAATTCCCAATTGATTTGTATCCATCTGCACTTGTTATGTGGGACATATTCATTGGCAGGGGGTATGAATTCGCATGCTGCATTCCCTGCTTTGCTGTAGATTGTTACGCTCACGCCCGGACTGACTGGCGTGAGCGTTGTTAGT
The DNA here is from genome assembly GCF_046119375.1 of Phyllobates terribilis. Lineage (NCBI taxonomy): Eukaryota > Metazoa > Chordata > Amphibia > Anura > Dendrobatidae > Phyllobates > Phyllobates terribilis. Next base: position 152,094,399 of record NW_027362768.1, read on the forward strand.
GGTCCCACTGGGCCATGAACCGAGGAGTGCCTGGAGGGGCGTGACTAGGGGCCTCGCCAGATCCGACCACGAACACACGGCGGCTTAATCGACTCCGTGGTCTGAGAAGGGATGTGGGAGGTGGCCCAGGTGCTACTCCATGTCAGACCCCGGTCACAGCTGTTGACCCACACCGGGGAATGCAGGCACGGCTGGTATGCAGACAGGCGGGTACTGGCAGGCACGGCTGGTATGCAGACAGGCGGGTACTGGCAGGCACGGCTGGTATGCAGACAGGCGGGTACTGGCAGGCATGGCTGGTATGCAGACAGTACAGACTGGGATACAGGAACAGAGCCGCAGGTGCGGTGGACGAGCAGAGCAGAGTGAAACCGCAGGGGCGGTGGACGAGCAGAGCGAAACCGCAGAGCAGATGGTGCAGGCAGACAGGACAGGGCTCTGCTCACATGGAACAGACTGGGAAACACAGGAAGATAGTTAGAACACAGGAGGTAGATACGGAGGCAGGGAAAAGGGACAAGCAGAACCAGATACACACAAGATACTTACAATGGAGTAGCGAGTGGACACCAAACTCACAAACAGAAGTACAGAGACAATGAGTTGGAGTTAGGTGCAGGTTCAGACACTGCAGGAAAAGGGAAGGTACGGACATAGAGACAAACAGGTAACCGGCTAGGACACAGTTCAGACAGGAGCTGAACCCGGAACAAGATACAGGAACGAGCCTGGGAACTCTGCCCCCAGGGTGGCAGAGCAGACTAGAAGTCACAGATACAGGTAACAGGCCTGGGTATACAGCCCCCAGTGTGGCGGAAGCAGACAAGATACAGGACAGGACCTGGCAACTCAGTTGCACAGAACACACTGAAAGAAAGTGTTGCTCAGGCACCTCCTACTGGGTAGAGGGGGTTTAAGTATCCAGTGACTCACAGCAATAGGCTGGGGACGCATTAGGAGTGCACACACTGTAACTTTAAGAATCAGACCGTAACCGTGCTGCCGCCCTAAGCAATCAGACAAGAGACATGCACACAGAAAGTACTGGAGCAAAGTGTGCAGCCTGGACTGATAGGCAAGTTGGCGGTCTTGCATGGTGGGACATGGTAAGCCATGCCAGCATGCCGCCAGGGATGTTACAAAGATGTGCATTATTTAAAAAAAAAAAAAAAAAAATCTCCCATGAGAAATAAAAGCCTGTAATGTAATAAAGTCCTGGGATTACAGCAGCCTCTGCAAAGTTCCTGCTGGATTTCTGCTATGTGACTAAGCTGCAGTCTCTTGTACATACTAGACACTGTGCCTGTGTGGACTATGGATTTGCTGATTTCAGGCTAGTGTAGACAGATTTTTTTTTTTTAAGGTGTGTGTGTGTGTGTGTGTGTGTGTGTGTGTGTTTATAGAAACAAGCATTTATCTATTCTTGTCTCAAACCAGCAACCCTATAGTCCACACAGGCTCAGTGTATTGTATGTTTAAGAGACTGCAGCTCAGTCACATATCAGAGATCTGTCAGGAACTTTGCAGAGGCTGCTGTAATCCCAGGACTTTATTACATTACAGACTTGTATTTCTCATGACAGTTTTTTTTTTTAAGATGTCTATAGACAAACATTTATCTATACTTGCCTGAAATTAGCAATTCCATAGTTCACACCGGCACAGGGTCTTGTATGTACAAGTGACTGCAGCTTAGTCACATAGCAGAAATCTGCCAGGAACTTTGCAGAGGCTGCTGTAATCCCAGTACTTTATTATGGGTAGCACGGTAGCCTTGCAGTGCTGAGGTCCTGGGTTCAAATCCCACCAAAGACCACATCTGCAAGGAGTTCATATGTTCTCCCCGTGTTTCTGTGGGTTTCCTCTGGGTTCTCCGGTTTCCTCCCACACTCAAAAGACAAACTGATAGGGAACTTAGATTGTGAGCCCCAATGGGGACAGTGCCGATAATGTCTCTTAAGCGCTGTGGAATTAATGGCGCTATATACAGTGGGGAAAAAAAGTATTTAGTCAGCCATCAATTGTGCAAGTTGTCCCACTTAAAAAGATGAGAGAGGCCTGTAATTGACATCATATGTAGACCTCAACTATGAGAGACAAAATGAGAAAACAAATCCTGAAAATCACATTGTCTGATTTGGAAAGAATTTTTTTTTTCACATTTTGGTGGAAAATAAGTATTTGGTCACCTACAAGCAAGCAAGATTTCTGGCTCTCACAGACCTGTAACTTCTTTAAGAGGCTCCTCTGTCCTCCACTCATTACCTGTAGTACTGGCACCTTTTTGAACTTGTTATCAGTATAAAAGACACCTGTCCGCATCCTCAAACAGTCACACTCCAAACTCCACTATGGTGAAGACCAAAGAGCTGTCGAAGGACACCAGAAACAAAATTGTAGCCCTGCACCAGGCTGGGAAGACTGAATCTGCAATAGGCAAGAAGCTTGGTGTGAAGAAATCAACTGTGGGAGCAATAATTAGAAAATGGAAGACATACAAGACCACTGATAATCTCCCTCGATCTGGGGCTCCACACAAGATCTCACCCCCGTGGGTGATCCCAAGAGCAAAAATCCCAGAACCACACGGGGGGGACCTAGTGAATGAACTGCAGAGAGCTGGGACCAACGTTACACAGGCTACCATCAGTAGCACACTACGCCGCCAGGGACTCAGATCTTGCAGTGCCAGACGTGTCCCCCTGCTTAAGCCATTACATGTCCGCGCCCGTCTGAAGTTTGCTAGAGCGCATTTGGATGATCCAGAAGAGTATTGGAAGAATGTCATATGGTCAGATGAAACCAAAGTAGAACTGTTTCGTAGAAACACAACTCGTCGTGTTTGGAGGAGAGAGAATGCTGAGTTGCATCCAAAGAACACCATACCTACTGTGAAGCATGGGGGTGGCAACATAATGCTTTGGGGCGGTTTCTCTGCCAAGGGACCAGGACGACTGATCCGTGTACATGAAAGAATGAATGGGGCCATGTATCATGAGATTTTGAGTGCAAACTTCCTTCCATCAGCAAGGGCATTGAAAATGAAACGTGGCTGGGTCTTTCAGCATGACAAAGATCCCAAGCACACCGTTAGGGCAATGAAGCAGTGGCTTCGTAAGAAGAATTTCAAGGTCCTCTAGCCAGTCTCCAGATCTAAACCCTATAGAAAACTTTTGGAGGGAGTTGAAAGTCCGTGTTGCCCAGCGACAGCCCCAAAACATCACTGCTCTAGAGGAGATCTGCATGGAGGAATGGGCCAACATACCAGCAACAGTGTGTGCCAACCTTGTGAAGACTTACAGAAAACGTTTGACCTCTGTCATTGCCAACAAAGGATATATAACAAAGTATTGAGATTAACTTTTGTAATAGACCAAATACTTATTTTCCACCAAAATTTGAAAAAAAATCTCTTTCCAAATCAGACAATGTGATTTTCAGGATTTGTTTTCTCATTTTGTTTCTCATAGTTGAGGTCTACCCATGATGTCAATTACAGGCCTCTCATCCTTTTAAGTGGGAGAACTTGCACAATTGGTGGCTGACTAAATACTTTTTTTTTTTTTCCCCACTGTAAGTGAGTAAAATAAATAAATAATTCTCATGACAGATATTTTTCAAGGTGTATATAGAAACAAATATTTTTCATGAGACTGTGAGTAGATACAAGCCTCGAATCTAGTACAGTCCTGAGATTACAGCAGCCTCTGCTAAGTTCCATACAGATTTTTTAATTTTATTTTACTCTTGTATGGCGCCATTAATTCCCCAGCACTTTACAGACATCATCACTGTACCCATCGGGGCTCACAATCTACATTCCCTGTCAGTATGTTTTTGGATTGCGGGAAGAAACCGGAGAACTTGGAGGAAACCCACACAAACACTGGGAGAACATACAAACTCCTTGCAGATGTTGTCCTTGGTGGGATTTGAACACACGGCCCCGGTGATGCAAAGTAACAGTGCTAACCGCTAAGTCACTGTGCTGCCCATTCTCTGTTCTATGACTGAGCTGCTGTATATTGTACAGACAAGACACTTTTCCAAGTTCAGACAACTATAAATAAATGTTTGGTCTCTTGTACGAAGTTAAAGGAAAGATCTGTTACATGACAGTGAGTGAATATAAGCTTCTGATGAAGTCTTGTGATTACAGCAGCCTCTGCGCTGTTCCAGATCCCTGTCACGTGAGTATTGCTATAGTATTGACTGGAGAGGGTTGAAAAGAGGACTGATGAGTGTAATGTGAGGTTGAAGACTGTTTCTCACTGGAAGTAAGCTTTAAAAGTGCATCATGTGTGTAAATGTATAATAGCACACGGATGAGATTTCAACCCAGGAAACAATTTTTGATAATTTTAGTAGCATTTTAATTACTGCAAGTAAAATGGAGATGTATATTCTGCTCCGATCATTTTTATGCTTTCACAGTCCATTTGTTTTCAGATGAATAATACGAGTCTTCGTTATTAAAATGCTTTGTATGACAATGACTGATGAATTTAAATGAATTTCAGTGTGAAGAGTTTCTACATGAGTGCTTTTAAGTATACCGATCATTTTATTTTATTTACCTAAACCAGCAGTAAATGTGAATGTATTAATCTATGTAGTATATCTTAATGAAGGGAAATTTTTATTAAACTGCCTGTAATACACCTTCACCTCTTTGCAAGCTTCCCGGAAAGATTCAGAAACTTTTTCAGTTATTAAAGTCAGCCTAGGGCTATACAAAAAGTAGAAAACGGGAGGGGGGGTGCAGCTGTATTTGCGCTGTCCCCGTCTGTGTGAGACATACTGTGTTCTTTGAGAGGGGGGAACTTCTAAGGCTATGTTCACATAGGGTTTTACGTTCAGTGGCTCCGTCGGAGCTTACATCCTAATCCCCACAAAAGGGGATTTATAGTGATGCAGATGGATTCACTTTGTGCTCTGTCGGACATAATTTTTAGCCGTATACATCTAGTTGAGTTGGGCACCAAGACGTAGTTGACTTGGGGAACATCTCCACATTTGCCTACTCTTGCCCACTGTGATAGAGATCTTAAGGCCTGCTTGGGCTTAGTTCAAAATGTATGGTGCATTGGTTCACAATTTCCCTTACGATTTTTTTTTTGACTGGTCAAAAATGCCACATGTTTTTTTTTTTTTCTTTGTTGTCCAGAGGTGTCCTGGCTTGGGCTGCACCATTATTTGAATGAGACAATTTTATGATGCATTCACTACTTCCCTTCCTGTCTTGACTTCAAATAAGTATTTGACAGATTGCGTCCTGTCCGTGGAACCACTGACTTTATACATCATTTTGGTCAATACACTAACACTGTGGGATGCTACGCCATCTAGTTCCAAAACCTGTCTTCAGGTTGAACATTTGATGCTTTCCTGGATATCTTCTATGTTGACCTATTCAAGTTGGATCAAGGATGACCTTTTTGGTAGAGATTTCCATCTTCCTTTGACTTTCTTCCTTCCAGTTTGGACTTCCATTTAAGAGAGGTCATGGGAGAAAACTCAACTCAAGATTCCAGTGTTCTACATGTTTTTTAGAGTATCCTCTAGATATAGAGGCCATACTGGAACCCATGCAAATTGTCTTTGAAGAGATTACTGTTGGATGAAATATTCCATAGCCTGACTGATGGATTTTGTCTATATTGTGGTTAAAAAGAATCACCATTGCATGGACTGTTCCAAATTCAAGGCCAAACAGGGAGACTTGAGATCCTAGTGAAAGAGGTGGGATCTCCTTGGGGGTTAAAGATCAATTCGTGACAACTTGTCTGTGGAGTGCCTATTTCAAATCATCATGTCAAGCGGTCCTTTAGCCTTTAGCTACTCCACAAGAACGTTGGGCTGAGATTTCCATGGTCTATGTTACAGATCTTCCTGAGGCTCATGGGTTCACTACCTTCTCTGTTGTGGTGGACCATTTTTCCAAAATGTCTTGTTTTTGTTTTGCTCCAGAACTTTCCCAAGTTTCCTAAGAAATTTTCAGGTTCCACAATCTTCAATCTTGTAAAGTTTCTGACAATGGTGTGCAATTTGTTTCAGGTTCTAGAGGGTGCTCTCAAGAATCTAAAAGTTTTTACTTGGACTTCTCCTCTCTATATGATCTCCAAAGTACTGGGCAAACAGGATTGTTTAGTCCATGGAGCAATTTGTCTGTTTTGTCTCTAAATCATATCAAGCTAATTATCTGAATTTGCTTCCTTGTGCCAAATTTGCAATTCATTTTCTAGGTGTTCTGGGAAATCTCCCTTTGTCACAGATTACGGTTGTGAACCTCATCTTCCTCTTCCAATTGCACCAGGAGGTCAACTTCCTGCAGTGAATAGGGTCACTCAGGACTTTCATGACATCTGGAGGTACAATCCAATTTGACAGAAACAAAGAAGAGTGATGATAAATGTGGGGCCTATTCCCAACATCTCTCCTAGTGCTAAGTTTTGATATTCCACCAAAAGCATCCAAAAAGCTGGCTCTTAACATCATCGCTCCATTTTAAATTATTGAGCAAAACAGTCTGGTTACTTTTTATCTTGTATCACTTCTGGTCCTTAACAAATTGTCTTCTATCAACACGGCTCCTGATTCTGCCGTTGATCCTGACCTGGAATATAAAGTCTGTTCAATTCTTGACTGCAAGAAGGTTCATGGTGTGTGTTGTTTTTTTTTTTTTTTTTTTTTTAAGTCGACTGAAGGGGATATGGTCTTGAAAGATTTTGGGTTCCTAAAAAGGATGTTGATGATCCAATTTTACTCAGGACGTTTCATGCTAAGTATACCCTTTCTTCTGTTGTGGACTCTTCGGGGAGGGGCCTTTAAAAGGGGAAATACTGTTACCTGTCCCAGAACTATAGCCGGGCCTTAGTTCCATCACCTGCAGTCGACCTATGCTGATCGGGTGCTGTCGCACTTTGACTGTTAGGTAAGAGTCAGATGCCCTTATAGTTTGGATGAGGATCGTTATGCAATGCTCCGACTGGAAATACATGCTGTCACTTTCTGGTCAGGAAGCAGACAGCTAGTCCAAGCATGGTGTTGCGATTCTCGTCCAACTGATGCGGCCATCTGACTGTTTCCTTACTGTATGTAACTAAGCCTTAGGTGCAAAATCTCAGATTGTGTGTGTGTGTGTGTGTATCTATATCTCTCCCCTCCTCTCCCTCCCTCCTCTCCCTCCCTCTCTCCTCTCCCTCCCCCCTCCTCTCCCCCCCTCCCTCTCTCCCCCTCCTCTCCCCCTGATATACAGTCCTGCTCATCGTTATTGGCACCCATGAAGTTTAAGTACATAATGTGGAATATCTCCTGAAAAAAGTGAAAGCTTTTTTTTTTTGTATTGAGACTCGTGTTAAATACAAAGGAGCAAATGATAAACATTAATTTTAAAACCAAAAACAATGGGAGGGAAAAATAGATAAGTCTAAAACTTGCTGTGTCACTGGTATTAACACACTTTGTATTAATTTAGTATGGAAACACATTTTGATTTGCCTGTGGAAAATCACAAAAAAGAGATTTTCCTGTGATTCTGTGCCCATGTGACATGAATTTGCAAATGAATGATAACTTCACTGTTTTAAAAAGCCACATGGTAGCCTCTGTTCCTTTGTCACAATGGTGAAGACAAAGAAGCTGTCTGAGGACATCAGAACTGCTGCTATTAGCAAACACAAGACTTCCAAAAGGTATAAGGCCATCTCCAAAGACCTTGGTGTCCCAGTTTCAACAGTTCACAATGTTATTAAGGCATTTGCCAAGCATGGAACCGTCAAGAATCTCCCTGGACGTGGGAAAGAGGAAAATTGACAAGAGATATCTTCAAAGGTTGGTGTGAATGGTGGAAAAAACACCACGTCAAACATCCAGACACCTGGAGGCCAACCTGGAATAGTCTGGGGTCATGGTTTCAACAAGTACTATACGCCGCACACTAAACCAAACAGAGCTTTATAGGCGAAGGTCAAGGAAGAAACCATTGCTGAAGAAAAGACATAATAAGCAACAACTGATCTTTGCCAAATAGTATCTTGACAAACCACAATCCTTCTGTGAAAATGTTCTCTGGACGGATGAAACAAAAATAGATATTTTTGGCAATGCAAAGCAACAGTTTGTTTACAGACGGCGCAAAAAAAGCTTTATAAGAAAAAGAACACCTTACAAACAGTTAAGCATGGTGGAGGATCCATAATGCTGTGGGGTTGCTTTGCTGCGTCTGGTACTGGAGGCCTTGTCCGTATCACGGGAAATCATGAAATCAGAGAATTAAGAATTAGAGCAAAATTTCCTACCCAGTGTAAGAAAACTTGGTTTGAGTCGAAGATCATGGGTCCTTCTGCAAGACAATGACCCAAAGCACACAATCAAAAGTACACAGGAATGGTTGAAAAAGAAAAAAATTACTGTTTTAAAATTGCCTGCAATGAATCGTGACTTCAATCCCATTGAAAATCTTTGGGGTGAGCTGAAATCTGCCATTGGGGAAAAGAATCCTGCAAACATTCAAGAGCTTGAACAAACTGCAAAGGAAGAGTGGGAGAAAATTCCAGCTGAGAAGTGCATGAAGCTCATAGATGGCTACAAGAAATGTTTGGAGGCTGTCAGCAATGCCAAAGGGTGTGCAACCAAGTATTAATTAGGGGTGCCTTTATTGCTGCACATGCTGCTTATTCTGTTTCTTCTTTGAAATTGCAACATGGAAGTTGAAAGCAATGTTTCATTGTTGTATTACTTTGGACCACTGATTTAAAAAATCTTGAGGCTATAACTTTGGTACGTTTCCATTTATTTTTTAAGATATTGTACAGTCTATGAAAAAAATGATGGGGTGCCAATAATGGTGAGCAGATACAGGTTAATGAATCCACCTCACTAGTTGAGCATATAACTGCCCAGGCAGTTTTAATACACTGCACTACATATGTATTGTATTATTTAGGCGATCAAAGGATCATATGTTCACGTGCCCTTGTGGGACTAATAAAACTTGCAAAAAAAAAATGTTGAGTGTAAAATAAAAGTGAAAAAAAAAAAATTGCCAAAAATTAAACATTAAAATTTATAATTTATTTAAAAAAATGCTCTAAAAAGACCACTTGTATTTGGTAGTGATGTCCAGAACGACGCTTAGGATAAATCTATTTCCTCCTTTGTCTCCCACAATGTAATACAAAAAAAGGAAAATAAAGGCAAAATAGCTTTTTCGTTCATCCCACCATGCAAAAAAAATTAAATGAAAAGTTATCAAAAAGTCGCATGTACCAGTAAATGGTGATACCATTAATAACATACGGTGATGGAAAAATGTATTGCGTTAAAATGGTAAGACGAAGACTGTTTTTTTTTCTTTTTAAACAATAAATTTAATAATAATTTATTTACACATAAATAAAACTTTCTACATTTGGTTTTGCCTTAATTCTACTGACTCACAGAATAAAGTTAACACTTTATTTGTGCAGCATAATAATCAACGTTAAAAAAAAAAACACTATATATATATATATATATATATATATATATATATATATATATATATATATATATATATATATATATATATATATATATATATATATATATATATATATAATTATACAATTATACACTGCTCAAAAAAATAAAGGGAACACTTAAACAACAGAATATAACTCCAAGTAAATCAAACTTCTGTGAAATCAAACTGTCCACTTAGGAAGCAACACTGATTAACAATCAATTTCACATGCTGTTGTGCAAATGGAATAGACAATAGATGGAAATTATTGCCAATTATCAAGACACCCTCAATAAAAGAGTGGTTCTGCAGGAGGGGACCACCGACCACATCTCAGTACCAATGCTTTCTGGCTGATGTTTTGGTCACTTTTGAATGTTGGTTGTGCTTTCACACTCATGGTAGCATGAGACGGACTCTACAACCCACAGAAGTTGCTCAGGTAGTGCAGCTCATCCAGGATGGCACATCAATGCGAGCTGTGGCAAGAAGGTTTGCTGTGTCTGTCAGCGTAGTGTCCAGAGGCTGGAGGCGCTACCAGGAGACAGGCCAGTACACAGACCAGTACACCAGGGGACAGGCCAGTACACCAGGAGACGTGGAGGGGGCCGTAGGAGGGCAACAACCCAGCAGCAGGACTGCTATCTCCTCCTTTGCGCAAGGAGGAACAGGAGGAGCACTGCCAGAGGCCTGCAAAATGACCTCCAGCAGGCCACAAATGTGCATGTGTCTGCACAAACGGTTAGAAACAGACTCTGAGGGTGGTATGAGGGCCCGACTTCCACAGATAGGGGTTGTGCTCACAGCCCAACACTGTGCAGGACGCTTGGCATTTGCCTCAGAATACCAGGATTGGCAAAGTCGCCACTGGTGCCCTGTGCTCTTCACTGATGAAAGCAGGTTCACACTGAGCTCATGTGACAGATGTGACAGTCTGGAGACGGCGTGGAGAGCGATCTGCTGCCAGCCTGGCCAGTTTGACAGTGGGTCAGTAATGGTGTGGGGTGGCATTTCTTATGGAGGGCCACACAGCCCTCCATGTGCTCGCCAGAGGTAGCCTGACTGCCATTAGGTACCGAGATGAGATCCTCAGACCCCTTGTGAGACCATATGCTGGTGCGGTTGGCCCTGGGTTCCTCCTAATGCAGGACAATGCCAGACCTCATGTGGCTGGAGTGTGTCAGCAGTTTCTGCAAGATGAAGGCATTGAAGCTATGGACTGGCACGCCCGTTCCCCAGACCTGAATCCGATTGAGCACATCTGGGACATCATGTCTCGCTCCATCCTCCAACGTCACGTTGCACCACAGTCTGTCCAGGAGTTGGTGGATGCTTTAGTCCAGGTCTGGGAGGAGATCCCACAGGAGACCATCCACAACCTCATCAGGAGCATGCCCAGTCGTTGTAGGGAGGTCATACAGGCACGTGGAGGCCACACACAATACTGAGCCTCATTTTGACTTGTTTTAAGGACATTACATCAAAGTTGGATCAGCCTGTAGTGTGTTTTTCCACTTTAATTTTGGGGGTGACTCCAAATCCAGGCCTCCATTGGTTAATGAATTTGATTTCCATTGATGATTTTTGTGTGATTTTGTTGTCAGCACATTCAACTTTGTACAGAACAAAGTATTCAATGAGAATATTTCTTTCATTCTGATCTAGGATGTGTTAGTGTTCCCTTTATTTTTTGATAGATCTATATAATATTACACACACACTGCGCTCTGGCAAAAAAAACAACAAGCTACATGAGCTAATAATAAAATAAAAAATGACACCTGGAATGTAGTGATGACAGGGAGGCTGGAGGTTGGTGCATCCTGGTGGGGTCTAACAAACTAATATTTATTACCTATTCACTGGACTATAGCAATATTATAGGGCAAGTGGTCAAGCTTGTCCTCTGCACATAGATTAGGAAAGCTGATTAAAGCTCGCTAGAATAAAGTAGTGGTGTATCGGACTGGGGAGCCAAGGGCCCACCAGTAACCAACTCTAGAACTCCACTTTTCAACTATTTGCAAATGTGATATTATCCTCAATCACAAATTTATATAACAATGAACTGGGTAGATTGTTAGATGAATAAGATGCTGCCTTTGTCTGTACATAGTGATTCAAGTATATAGGGCCAAGTACTGATCATATAAGAGGTGGTGGGGCCCACCGGAAGATTCTCCGGTTTTCCTGTGGGCCAGTCCAAGACTGGGTGTGAACATTTGTATTCATCTGTTCTCTCCCGGTTCTCCAGTTTCCTCCCAGACTGGGAGGAAAAAACTTACTGAAACGTTAACTTAATCCTACAAAATTATCCTCATGTGCATTTGTCGTTTTTCTGAAATAGGGAATTTAGAGCTCTGCACCTGCATAACACCGTGCACAAGGACCGACGTAAATAGTAGCCCCCCATGGTAACACAGAACCCAGCCTAGATTTCTAGCCATGGTGATGTTTCAGCAGGCAAACCCCATTATTTTAATTTCCAATTTTCTTGTCTTACTGCCTCAAGCCTCACACCGTTAACGATAACCTCATAGAAAGCTTCGCAATATTTTTTTTCCCTTTCCCGCCGTATAATTTACTTTCCTCGGACCGTCCTCGTGATTCATGACTGTTTTATCATAGAGATTTTAATTAAAATTGATTTGTTTGAAGGAAAAAAGCTATATTAACAGCAGGAACTTTTGGGCTCTGCAAGACAGCCCGGGTTGGTCTTTAATTCATCACTCCCTGGATGGCCCAGAGCCGCTGAGCTTCCCAGCAAAACTAAAGGGAGATTGAAATCTACCTTTATTAGCAGCTGAAAACACAGCACGGCTCTGAAATTAAAGGCTGAACGTGTTCGGAATGAACTCCGCGGCAAGAAAACTCCAAGAATAAACAATAAACATAATATCGGCCACTTCCCGACACAGATAACATTTTCTCCCAAGTTGCAAAATGCCAGATATCGATATGCTGATGCCGCTTGATTAATGGGTTTTTTTTTTTTTTTCATCAGCACACAGAAATCTAAATTACTTTCCTTATAATTTCCATCCCTCTTGCTCAGTCACAGCCTAAAGCCCGTGATTTTTTTTTTTTTTTTCAGCTATAGGTATTCACAGGGAGGTGTGATGTGTTGCTACGCCAAAAAGATTCAGGTGGATTTTGATTACGTTTTATGTTCAATTTTTATATATATATATTATTATAATATATAGTGGTCAGCATCAATGAGTACTCCCCCTATTTAAAAGTAACATTTTAATCAATATTTCTCTAAACACAAGGCCAATTTCCAAAATTTTGGCAAGACTGAGTTTCATAGAACATTTTTTTTTAACCCAGAACATGAAAGTAAGGTTAATAATATAATTTTTATTCCAAAATCTTCAATTTTACTCAAATTGATGCAAAAATGAATACACCCCCCAAGTCAAACACTACTACATCTAGTATTTTGTATGACCTACATGTTTTTTAAGGACGGCACCAAGACATCTAGACATGAAATGAGCTAGTTGGTGACATATTACCATATCCATCTTTTTCCATTCTTCAAGAACGACCTCTTTTAGAGCCTGGATGCTGGATGGAGAGTGATGACATTTTGTCTCTTCTGAATAAGTGTTTGGTTGGGTTCAGATCAGGAGACACTTGGCCACTGAATCACTTTCACTCTGTTCGTCTTCAAAAATGTGTTTTGGATCATGATCTTGTTGGAAAAGGGCACAGAATGATGATAGTGGTGATAGCATCTTCTCTTTCAATATTGAGCAGTACATTTATGAATCCATGATGCCATCAATGAAAATTAGCTCCCGGCACCAGCAGCACTCATGTAGCCCCACATAAGGACACGGCCACCACCATGTTTCACTGTAGGCACCATGCATTTTTCTAAATTAATTTTTATATATACACGTGTGAGTGTATATATAGATAATGTATGATTACCAGGGGCTCACCACTGGGGACCCCCACAAGTCCAGAAAATGGTGATCTCAAATTGTCCATTGTGAATGAAGCAGTAGTGCTTATGCAAGACCACCGCTCTCTTTGCATCTGTGGGTCTATAGGAGCTGTAGTGAACCGACATGACCACTGCTAAGTTATATTTAGGGAGAAAGTGGCTGACGACAATTGTAAGTGGACAGACAGCTTTAGATTTCACAAATGCATAATTTCCGTATGCCATTTTCTGGATTTAGCTTAGTTGTGTCCGTTTTTTATTTTTGCACTTGCCAAATTACTTCTGGAGGAAAATGGGGGGGGGGGGGGGATGAATGGAGACTACACATTTTTTTCCACATTGTTTTGCTAGTTGTTAGTGTAGAAACCATACTGTTAAAGTGAATCCAAGAAGCACAAAATCTTTAACGTGTCCTATGTATGCGTGATAGGGTATGTGCACGCAACAGCTTCTTCAGGTGGCTTCCACCTGCTACCCCCCCTGACAAAAGTTCTAAAAAAAAAAAGGCCAAAAAGAATGCACATGTGCGCAGCAACGTCAAAACAACATTGCTGTGCACATGCTCTGTGTTTTATAACTACTTTATAACCATCTCGAGCTTCGAAAGCCATGAAGTGGCTAAAAGAAATGACCTGACGATTCTTCAGACAGCTGCCACTGTCTTAAATATGAAATTAGAGTAAAAAGGCGGTGGCAAAGCCGACCTAAATGGCTTCCCAGAAGACACTGCAGGAAAAACACCGCCCTTAAACATTAGACTGTTGGCTTTTCCTGCCAATGCTGTCATATTTGGCTGACTTATCTATGAGGGCCCTTCCTGTAGATCTTTCTTTAAAACTCCTTCTCACCTCTTTCCTACTTACATTGATAGGACTCCAAGAAGATGCACATCAATGACCTTCAGACGTCCTTGGACGATATAAACGACAAAAGGCTTCGAGAGTCCCCGTGGCACAGAACGCCATCACTTCTGTCTCGCTCCGCTCCGCCATCAATCCTAAGACACCCACCCAGTCCTGTCCTGAACAGATCGTCCCTTAGAGAGAGGTAACCATCATGTCTCAATGTATTTGCTGAGTTCATATTTGTACAACAGGGAATATTCGCTCAATTATTATAATACTTTATTTGCAAAATTGCATTTAATGTCTGACACAGGCCCCCGATACGCTGCGTTCAAATGTATCTCAAGGTGTTGTTTTTATGTAATCTCTCCATCTCGGAGAGCGCCGTCCCATCTACATCTGCGTGAAGGCAGTCAGCAGAATCGCTGCCTAATTGTTCAGTATACAAAGTTGCTGAGCGCTTAGATTTTCTGAAAGAAAAGATTTGTATCTCCATCTTTTCATGGTAGATGTCACCCTCTGTCAGTCATAGCCAGAAGCAAAGAAGAGGCAGAGAGGCGTGGGGAGCCTGCCATTCTGCTACAGGAGAAACTTGTCCCTCGACCTCAAAAACAGTCAAATTTCCTTTTAAAAAAGAAAAACTTCTTCTCTTGCTTTTCGACCTGTGTGTTCATACCCGGAGACATAGACACGAATAGCTCTGTTGTGCAATTCTGCTACTACTTTACATAAGGCATACAATTTTATGTTTGTGTGGTTGCAGGAAATCTGTGTATGTATGTGATATATATATTAATATATTATATTATAATATATTCAGATTTCCTGCAAAATATACACTGCTCAAAAAAATAAAGGGAACACTCAAATAACACATCCTAGATCTGAATGAATGAAATATTCTCAATGAATACTTTGTTCTGTACAAAGTTGAATGTGCTGACAACAAAATCACACAAAAATCATCAATGGAAATCACATTTATTAACCAATGGAGTCCTGGAATTGGAGTCACCCCCAAAATTAAAGTGGAGAAACACACTACAGACTGATCCAACTTTGATGTAATGTCCTTAAAACAAGTCAAAATGAGGCTCAGTATTGTGTGTGGCCTCCACGTGCCTGTATGACCTCCCTACAACGCCTGGGCATGCTCCTGATGAGGTTACGGATGGTCTCCTGTGGGATCTCCTCCCAGACCTGGACTAAAGCATCCGCCAACTCCTGGACAGTCTGTGGTGCAACGTGACGTTGGTGGATGGAGCGAGACATGATGTCCCAGATGTGCTCAATCGGATTCAGGTCTGGGAAACGGGCGGGCCAGTCCATAGCTTCAATGCCTTCATCTTGCGGGAACTGCTGACACACTCCAGCCACATGAGGTCTGGCATTGTCCTGAATTAGGAGGAACCCAGGGCCAACCGCACCAGCATATGGTCTCACAAGGGGTCTGAGGAATCTCATCTCGGTACCTAATGGCAGTCAGGCTACCTCTGGCGAGCACATGGAGGGCTGTGCGGCCCTCCAAAGAAATGACTGACCCACTGCCAAACTGGTCATGCTGAGGGATGTTGCAGGCAGCAGATCGCTCTCCACGGCGTTTCCAGACTCTGTCACGTCTGTCACATGTGCTCAGTGTGAACCTGCTCTCATCTGTGAAGAGCACAGGGCGCCAGTGGCGACTTTGCCATTCCTGGTGTTCTGTGGCAAACGCCAAGCGTCCTGCACGGTCTTGGACTGTGAGCACAACCCCCATCTGTGGATGTCGGGCCCTCATACCACCCTCATGGAGTCGGTTTCTAACCGTTTGTGCAGACACATGCACATTTGTGGCCTGCTGGAGGTCATTTTGCAGGGCTCTGGCAGTGCTCCTCCTGTTCCTCCTTGCTCAAAGGAGGAGGTAACGGTCCTGCTGCTGGATTGTTGCCCTCCTATGGCTCCCTCCACATCTCCTGGTATCTGCTCCATGCTCTGGACACTACGCTGACAGACACAGCTACCCTTCTTGCCACAGCTCGCACTGATGTGCCATCCTGGATGAACTGCACTACCTGAGCAACTTCTGTGGGTTGTACTGTAGACACTGCCTCATGCTGCTGTACCTCTAGGGGTGAGAGCAATGGCAAAATGAAAAAGTGACCAAAACAACAGCCAAAAAGGATGAGAACAGAGAAATGGTCTGTGGTCACCAACCGAGAACCACTCCTTTATAGGGGGTATCTTGCTAATTGCCTATCATTTCTACCAGTTGTCTGTTCCATTTGCACAACAGCAGGAGAAATTGATTCACAATCAGTGTTGCTTCATAACTGGACAGGTAGATTTCACAGAAGTGTTATTGACTTGGAGTTACATTGTGTTGTTTAAGTGTTCCCTTTATTTTTTTGAGCAGTGTATATACACACGTATATTTATTTATTTTACATGCTATGGAATGTGAAAAGGATGATAGTTTTTGTTATATATTTATAACTCCTATATTATATAGTCATTACAGAGTGATCTATTTCAAGTGTTTATTTCTGTTAATGTTGATGATTATGGCTTACAGCCAATGAAAAATAAAGCAAAAAAAGGATCAGCAATTCTAATGGTGTGAACACATTCCTGCTGCAAATCTATAATATAACCGGGGATGTGTCTCTGTCCGAAGCCTCGATAAACTGAGCATGCTCAGTGTGGCGCCATGACGACAAGATGTCCAGGACAAGAGAGAGAGCAAGAGAGAGACACATTCTTGAGTACACCCCGGTATTATCAGTACATTATATATACAGCGCTCAGCAAAAGTGAGTACACCCTCTGTATTATCAGTACATTATATATACAGTGCTCAGCAAAAGTGAGTACACCCCGGTATTATCAGTACATTATATATACAGCGCTCAGCAAAAGTGAGTACACCCCGGTATTATCAGTACATTATATATACAGTGCTCAGCAAAAGTGAGTACACCCTCTGTATTATCAGTACATTATATATACAGTGCTCAGTATAAGTGAGTACACCCTCTGTATTATCAGTACATTATATATACAGTGCTCAGCAAAAGTGAGTACACCCCGGTATTATCAGTACATTATATATACAGTGCTCAGCAAAAGTGAGTACACCCCGGTATTATCAGTACATTATATATACAGCGCTCAGCAAAAGTGAGTACACCCCGGTATTATCAGTACATTATATATACAGCGCTCAGCAAAAGTGAGTACACTCCCTGTATTATCAGTACATTATATATACAGTGCTCAGCAAAAGTGAGTACACCCTCTGTATTATCAGTACATTATATATACAGTGCTCAGCAAAAGTGAGTACACCCCGGTATTATCAGTACATTATATATACAGCGCTCAGCAAAAGTGAGTACACCCCGGTATTATCAGTACATTATATATACAGCGCTCAGCAAAAGTGAGTACACCCCGGTATTATCAGTACATTATATATACAGTGCTCAGCAAAAGTGAGTACACCCCTGTATTATCAGTACATTATATATACAGCGCTCAGCAAAAGTGAGTACACCCCTGTATTATCAGTACATTATATATACAGCGCTCAGCAAAAGTGAGTACACCCCGGTATTATCAGTACATTATATATACAGTGCTCAGCATAAGTGAGTACACCCCTGTATTATCAGTACATTATATATACAGCGCTCAGCAAAAGTGAGTACACCCCTGTATTATCAGTACATTATATATACAGTGCTCAGCATAAGTGAGTACACCCCCTGTATTACCAGTACATTATATATACCGTGCTCAGCATAAGTGAGTACACCCCTGTATTATCAGTACATTATATATACAGCGCTCAGCAAAAGTGAGTACACTCCCTGTATTATCAGTACATTATATATACAGTGCTCAGCAAAAGTGAGTACACCCCCTGTATTATCAGTACATTATATATACAGCGCTCAGCAAAAGTGAGTACACCCCCTGTATTATCAGTACATTATATATACAGCGCTCAGCAAAAGTGAGTACACCCCTGTATTATCAGTACGTTATACATACAACGCTCAGCATAAGTGAGTACACCCTCTGTATTATCAGTACATTATATATACAGCGCTCAGCAAAAGTGAGTACACCCCTGTATTATCAGTACATTATATATACAGCGCTCAGCAAAAGTGAGTACACCCCTGTATTATCAGTACATTATATATACAGCGCTCAGCAAAAGTGAGTACACCCCTGTATTATCAGTACGTTATACATACAACGCTCAGCATAAGTGAGTACACCCTCTGTATTATCAGTACATTATATATACAGCGCTCAGCAAAAGTGAGTACACCCTCTGTATTATCAGTACATTATATATACAGCGCTCAGCAAAAGTGAGTACACCCCTGTATTATCAGTACGTTATACATACAACGCTCAGCATAAGTGAGTACACCCTCTGTATTATCAGTACATTATATATACAGCGCTCAGCAAAAGTGAGTACACCCTCTGTATTATCAGTACATTATATATACAGCGCTCAGCAAAAGTGAGTACACCCCTGTATTATCAGTACGTTATACATACAACGCTCAGCATAAGTGAGTACACCCCCCTGTATTATCAGTACATTATATATACAGCGTTCAGCAAAAGTGAGTACACCCTCTGTATTCTCAGTACGTTATACATACAACGCTCAGCATAAGTGAGTACACCCCCCTGTATTATCAGTACATTATATACAGCTTTCAGCGTAAGTGAGTACACCCCCTGTATTCTCAGTACATCTTATATATGCTGGCCGGGATGGGTGGCGCCTGCGCAGTGAGGCACCGGAGTCGGCACGTGTGCATACCACACTGCGGCGCCATTTTATTGAAGACACTGTTTATGCAAATTCGCAGACATCTTTAAACCAAATGGCGCAGGATAATTTAATAAAATTAAAAATGTACCAATAAAAATGCTCGCCACCCGGGCGTAGAACGGGTTCAATAGCTAGTACTCTATAATGGAAAAGCAGCGGCAATATATTGTTAGAGGTCAAAATACATGAATACATAGGAAATATTGAATCTAGACTGATTTGTCACTTAATGAAATATACTTACAAAATGAAGTTTTTTTTGCACATAATTTGGCCAATTCATGTGTTCCCATCAACCACGACAAGGTAACCTCCGTCTGATGGATAACTACGCTACGCTACCACTGGATATGCCACTCTTGGGCTGTAAGCCTGTATTGGCAATATGTCTCTGCTTGGGCTATAAACCTACAATGTATGGGCTGGTAGAGCTAGTTAAAACCACCTGTGAATGATTGGAAGGAATTAATGGGAGGGACGCATGGTCAGAAAAAAGGCTGTCAAACCTCAATGTTAAGTAAAGCAAAAAACTGACCAGCAATTCTAATGGTGTGAACACATACCTGCTGCAAATTACTGCAAATACTATATAGTGGTAGAGTAGTCTAGATTCAATATTTCCTATGTATTCATGTATTTTGACCTCTAACACAATATATTGCTGCTGCTTTTCCTTTTTATATAGTATTTACAGCCAATGAAAACACAAGTCATTATCTCAGTAAATTAGAATACCTTATAACAGCTTGAAAAATGTTTTTAAAATCCGAAATGTTGTCCTACTGAAATGTCTGTTCAGTAAATGCCCTCAATACTTGGCCGGGGCTCCTTTTGCATCAATTACTGCATCAATGCGGCGTGGCATGGAGGCGATCAGCCTGTGGCACTGCTGAGGTGTTATGGAAGCCCAGGTTGCTTTGATAGCAGCCTTCAGCTCGTCTGCATTGTTGGGTCTGGTGTCTCATCTTCCTCTTGACAATACCCCATAGATTCTCTATAATAGATTCTCTATGGGGTTAAGGTCAGGAGAGTTTGCTGCCAATCAAGCACAGTGATCCTGTTGTGTGTAAACCAGGTATTGGTACTTTTGTCAGTGCGGACAGGGGCCAAGTCCTGCTGGAGAATGACATTTCCTTCTCCAAAAAGCTTGTCGGCAGAGGGAAGCATGAAGAGCTCTAATATTTCCTGGTAGACGGCTGCTCTGACTTTGGTCTTGATAAAACACAGTGGACCTACACCAGCAGATGACATGGCTCCCCAAACCATCACTGATTGTGGACACTTCACACTAGACCTCAAGCAGCTTGGATTGTGGCCTCTCCACTCTTCCTCCAGACTCTGGGACCTTGATTTCCAAATGAAAATTGGAACTCTGGGACCTTGTGGAGTGTGTCAATGACTGCCTTCTGGACATCTGTCAAGTCAGCAGTCTTCCCCATGATTGTGGAGCCTACTGAAACAGACTAAGGGACCCTTTTAAACCCTTAGGAAGCCTTTGCAGGTGTTTTTTGTTAATTATTCTAATTTACTGAGATAATGACTTTTGTGTTTTCACTGGCTGTAAGCCATAATCATCAACATTAACAGAAATAAACACTGGAAATAGATCTCTCTGTCTGTAATGACTCTATATAATATGAGTTTCACTTATTGTATTGAAGAACTGAAATAAATAAACTTTTTGATGATATTCTAATTTAGTGAGAAGCACATGTATAAAAGAGTCATGTTGAGCGTTTTTGTCATTTTTGATAACATTTTTTTTGCACTTTTTCTAGTCTTTCTATGGGATTTGAACCTGCAATATTTCTGTATAGTTTTTTTAAAGGGGTGTACGCGTCCACTATAGAATTAAAAATCGTTCTTAAGGACAGAGCTAAATTGCAAATTTTATAATTTTACACATTGAAAAACATGAGGCTTTAACCCCTTAATAACATTTGACGTACTAATACGCGTCTGTGCCCTGGGACTTAAGAGCCAGACCCGTATTAGTACGTCATGGCGATCGCGCGCGCACACAGGCTGTGCGGGCGCGATCGCCGCCGGGTGTCAGCTGATAGTACCGGGTGTCAGCTGTGACAATGTGCAGGGAGCGGTCCTGCACCGCTCCCAGCACATTAACCCCCGCTATGCTGCGATCGAAATCGATCGCGGCATTGCGGGGGCAAGTGGAGGTGATCGGCGATACTCACCTCCTCTTCCGGCTTCCAGCGCAGACTGCAGCGGCTTCCCGGGTGTTGCCATGACGACCCGATGTCGTCATGACAACATCCGGGTCACCAGAGAGCAGGAAGATTGCTTGGACATGCGCAGTGTATCTCCAAGCAATCTTAACACTGTGCACTTCTGACAGCCTGCATGGCATAGGGATGGTGCTCCATTCCTATGCCATGCAGGCGATCAGAAAAAAAAAAGTGAAAGTCCCAGAGTGGGACAAAGTAATAAGGTGTACAAACTGTCTGAAAGTGGAAAAAAAAAAAAAAAAAAAATGTGCAAAAATATTATAAAAAAATAAAAAAAATAATACACCAAAAATAAAAATATAATGTACCCATCAATAAATATTATTATAAAAAAAATAAAAAAAAAACAATAAAAGTACACATATTTGGTATCGCCGCGTCCGGAACAGCCTGACCTATAAAACTGTCCCACTAGTTAACCCCTTCAGTGAACACGGTAAAAAAAAAAAAAAAAAAACGCAGCAAAAAACAATGCTTTATCACCATACCGCCAAACAAAAAGTGGAATAACACGCGATCAAAAAGACGCATATAAATAAAAATGATACCGCTGAAAACGTCATCTCGTCCCACAAAAAACAAGCCGCCATACAGCTCCATCAGCCGAAAAATAAAAAAGTTTCAGCTCTCAGAATAAAGCGATGCTAAAAAATATTTTTTTCTATAAAATAGCTTTTATTGTGTATAAGCGCCAAAACATAGAAAAATTATACAAATGTGGTACCGCTGTAAACGTACTGACCCGAAGAATAAAGCTACCTCATCAATTTTACCACACGCGGAACAGAATAAAAAAAAAAAAAAAAAACAATTCCTGAATTGTTGGTTTTTGTTTATTCTGCCTCCCAAAAATCGGAATAGAAAGCGATCAAAAAATGTCACGTGCCTGAAAATGGCACCAATAACAACGTCAAGTCATCCCGCAAAAAACGAGCTGTCACATGACTGTCTGCCAAAATCTGGAAAAATTATAGCTCTCAAAATATGGCGATGCAAAAACTAGATTTTACAAAAAATGCGTCTTTTAGTGTGTGACAGCTGTCAGTCATAAAAACCCCATATGATTCTGGCATTGCTGTAATCACATCAACCCGAAGAATAAAGTCGTCTAATCACTTATACCGCACAAGGAACGGCGTCAAAAATAAACTCTTGGGTTAGGATTGGGCTAGGGTTAGGGCTGGGTTTGGGGCTAGGGTTGTGCTGGGGCTAGGGTTGTGCTGGGGCTAGGGTTGTGCTGGGGCTAGGGTTGTGCTGGGGCTAGGGCTGGGGTTGGGATTTTTTTCAAAAGTAAGAAAAAAAGATGACGATATGGTGACTAGTGTTGAGAGCAAGTGCTCACTACTTGAGTTTGCATCGGGTGCTCTGGTATGCATTGAGTATCGTGGGTATTTGAGTGACATGCTCGAGTCTCTGCCCCATATGCTTCGCGGCCAAAAAACTTTACGGGGATTGCCTGCCATGCACGAGCGATCCCCGCATGTTTTTTTTTGGGTGCCTAATAACCGTGAAACATGCGGAGCAGGGACTCGAGCATGTCACTCAAGCACACGCTGTACATGGTGCATACCTGAGTACCCGATGCAAACTCAAGTAGCGAGCACTTGCGCTCAAGAATAATGACAACTTATTCAATATGATGACCTAATGTAAACAAATTCTGTGCCGTACCTCTGGGTTCAAAATGTTCACTATACACCTTAATAAAATCCTTGAGGGGTATAGTTTCCAAAATGGGGACACTTGTGGGGGAGCTCCACTGTTTAGGCACATCACGGGCTCTCCAAACGCGACATGGTGTCCGCTAACAAATTGAATGGAAAATCGGCTCAAATTGTTAGCGGACGCCATGTTGCGTTTGGAGAGCCCCTGTGTGCCCAAACATTGGAGCTCCCCCACAAGTGACCCCATTTTGGAAACTAGACCCCCCAAGGCACCTATCTAGATGCATAGTAAGCACTTGGAACCCCCAGGTGCTTCACAAATTGATTCGTAAAAATGAAAAAGTGAAAAAAAAAACACTTTTTCATTTTTATGAATCAATTTGTGAAGCACCTGGGGTTCCAAGTGCTCACTATGCATCTAGAAAGGTGCCTTGGGGGGTCTAGTTTCCAAAATGGGGTCACTTGTGGGGGAGCTCCAATGTTTGGGCACACAGGGACTCTCTAAATGCAACACGGTATCCGCTAACAAATTGAATGGAAAATCGGCTCAAATTGTTAGCGGACACCACATTGCGTTTGGAGAGCCCCTCTGTGCCCAAACTTTGGAGCTCCCCCACAAGTGACCCCATTTTGGAAACTAGACCCCCCAAGGCACCTATCTAGATGCATAGTAAGCACTTGGAACCCCCAGGTGCTTCACAAATTGATTCATAAAAATGAAAAAGTGTTTTTTTTTTCACTTTTTCATTTTTACGAATCAATTTGTGAAGCACCTGGGGGTTCCAAGTGCTCACTATGCATCTAGAAAGGTGCCTTGGGGGATCTAGTTTCCAAAATGGGGTCACTTGTGGGGGAGCTCCAAAGTTTGGGCACACAGGGGCTCTCCAAACAGAACATGGTGTCCGCTAATTATTCAAGCAAATTTTACAATCAAAAAGTCAAATGGCGCTCCTTCCCTTCCGAGCCCTGCCGTGCGCCCAAACAGTGTTTCTTCCCCAAATATTGGGTATCTGCGTGCCCAGGGGAAATTGCACAACAAATTTTGGGGTCCATTTTTTCTTGTTACCCCTGTGAAAATAAAAAAAAATGTGTCTAAAGTAACATTTTTGTGAAAAAAGTTAAATGTTAATTTTTTTCTTCCACATTCAAAAAATTCCTGTAAAGCACCTGAAGGGTTAATAAAGTTCTTGAATGTGGTTTTGAGCACCTTGAGGGGTGCAGTTTTTAGAATGGTGTCACTTTTGGGTATTTTCTGTCATAAAGACCTCTCAAAGTGACTTCAAATGTGATGTGGTCCCTAAAAAATGGTTTTATAAATTTTGTTGGAAAAATGAGAAATCGCTGGTCAACTTTTAACCCTTATAGCTCCCTAACAAAAAAAAAAATTTTGGTTCCAAAATTGTGCTGATGTAAAGTAGACATGTGGGAAATGTTATTTATTAACTCTTTTGTGTGACATATCGCTCTGATTTCAGGGCTTAAAAATTCAAATTTTGAAAATTTCAAAATTTTCGCCAAATTTCCGTTTTTTTCACAAATAAACGCAAGTGATATCGAAGAAATTTTTCCACAATCATGAAGTACAATATGTCACGAAAAAACAATCTCAGAATCAGGGGGATCCGTTGAAGCGTTCCAGAGTAATTACCTCATAAAGTGACAGTGGTCAGAATTGTAAAAATTGGCCCGGTCATTAACGTGCAAACCACCCGCGGGGCTTAAGGGGTTAAGCAATCTCCATGCTTCTAGAAGCAAGAGGATGGTAGATACAAGGGCCGTCAGCAGGTCTCCTGCCAGTATGACAGCCCCCTCCACATTATGGAGTGTGGCAACTGTGTGGTAGAAGCCCCCCACACCATTTGACCAATAAGATGTTGCAATTATTGACTGTGGCATCTAAGGTGTTAAATTGCTAAGATAGCAGATGGCTTCTACTGCTGCATTTACAGTTGGGTGTTCTGACGCTGGACTTACAGGAACCTGATCAACTGCTCGATAGACGCAAAGCTGACAGCCGCCATGTGTATCGTTATACAGCTGAGCTATTGGGCAGTGATTCTGCTGACTGTCGTCTACAGCGCTCCCTCTCCCTTTTTTCTCCTTCTCTCCTTTTTTTTTTCTTTCCGCTCCTCTTTTTTTTTTCTTTCCGCTCCTTTTTTTTCTTTCTTTCCGCTCTCCTCTTCCCCTCGAAGCCATTTTCAAATCGCTGTGGAAGTTCACAGGGGGCGTATGAGTGCGCTTGGAATAAGCGGTTCAGCTGCACGGACACGCCCCCGGTGCACTTCCAGCCTCATTTACATATTGCTTCTACCTTAGTTTTCTCATGACTGGTGCATCGGATCAATACAAAAAAGGTATTATTTTTATTGGGAGACAGGCGCCTATACCACTGCTTCCATATGTAATAACGTGCTGACAGGTCGTCTTTAATCTACACAAATAATCTGCATTTATATTATTTTTTTTTAATCCACTGGCTAAAATTTACACACAAATCCTCTGCTTTTTTTTGCCCCCGCTATTAATTCCCTGTATTATTTCCCCCGCTCGCTCTGATCTATGCCTCACTATCCTGTCATACTTTTCCTCACTTAAGCTGCCAAGACATATCTGGATGTCAAAAAAAAAAATGACTTTCAGTTCATCCAGCTGCACAGAGCTATAAAAATTCAAATGCCGGAGTCTGAAGTCAGATCGCTCCTTCCAGCGTGTGGGATGCTGTTAAACAAACAACGTTCCCTGCGAGCCAAGCTTTCCTGCTGGAATTATAGACGCAAGAAACAAGAAGTCACGGTTTTATTTCTTTCCCTTAGGAGCCAAAAATATACTTGTATAGTCCTTGTAAAACTCAGACAGCAGCCCGTCTAATTGGTAACTCCTTTCTATTACTCTGGTGCATCTATAATAAAGCTGCTTTGCAAATAGACCTAATTAAGTAGTAAAAAAAAATTCATATGTTTTGTGTCTTCAGCTCCTATGCAGACTTATGCGTTTGCAAGGTAACTCCATGCGTAGTCGGATCCTGCAGTCATCCCTCCTCCCTCTTGAATGGGACTAAGCAGCAATGAGTTGCGGCACTTGAGACAGCCGCTACAAAATGTTAGGAGCTGTGCCTGGTATTTAATGGCAGCGCTCACTGGATGCCACCATACCTTAATAGATTGGATCTGTGGGGGTTCTAGCAGTCCTAATCTCATTTTGGTAGGCTATCCTAAAGGCTACTGAAAAGGTGCCAGTCTCTGCTTCCTAGCTTTATAGCCTTCAGCACATATACGCACATTTTGAAAGTGAAAAATGACCGCTGCAGCCAAACACCAGATGCAGCAGTGATCTCAGTGCAATGTCTTCTGCAGCTGACAATTGGGTGCAACAGTCACATGTTCGTGTCTGAACATCTGCTCTGAAGGTCAGGGTGCAGATTCAGAGAACAGCGGAGAGAGGGACCCATGAAGTGGTGGCATGGGCGTGGTGGACTGACAGCACGGGAGTGGTGGAGGGTCGCTGAGCGCGGGAGTGGTGGAGTGTCTGTAAGGTGCAATCATCCTAATAAAAAAAAATTACAACCAAGAGGTAATACACTATACCACTAGGGTGCGGGATCCTACATTTTTATGATAATGCAGCTGATAGTTGGAGCTTCACTTTAGGAGTTATTTTGCCAACGTTCCCAATATACTATCCGAAGGCCCTCCTGAACTTCCCTCTCCTTGACATGGGGATTTTCTTTGTTTTTACTGCTGACATTTTCTCAGTGCTTCATCTTTGTGCACAAGTGAATTTACTACTTCAAATCCAACTTGAAAACTTGTCAAAATCCTGTTTAAGCATACGTATCCTGTAGAAAAGCATGGTCTTGCTGCCCTCATGCCCAACAGCAAGTAAAATCTGTATTTGGTGTATATAACACTCTGTGTCCAGGAGCAGTCTCGATTCTCATGCTCTGTAACTTCCCATACACTTTTTTTTTTACTTGGAGGTTCCTCTTCATTATCGTTCTGCCAGCACTACAGTAGCCTGAACTTCCTTTCCATTACTTCCCAGCATGCATTGCTCTTATCATTGTCCAATGATTTGCCTGTACTGAACTGAAGTCCTAGTCCTGCCTCTTTGTTATGCCTGTGTGCAGCTTGACAGACAGGAGAGCAAGAGCTGAAAGGCCAAGACCTACCCCCACTTCTGTAATTCGTCTCTGTGTCTCTACCGCTAAAGACTGATTACACTTGACAACAGGCAGCATCCAGCAGAGTAGCCAGAAGAGCCACACCTAGTGGTCGGCACTTAGGAGTAATTTTTAAAAAAATTTTTTTTTTTTTTTTTTTTTTTTTTAAGAGGTGGAGCAGTTGTTTTAGATTCCTGAGTATCACAACTAGTTGCGGTAAAGTTGCAGATGATCATGAGAGTTACACATCCTTAAAGAAGGTATCCTTTATTTGGACAACCCCTTCTTATGTAGTGCATTCCCCAATGTAAAAGAAAAACACCTTATACTTGTCTTCCATGCCAGCATCATACCAGTAATTTTGGCGCCGAGGCTCGCATGAGTTTGGCTACAGGGCTCGTGTGGCATTACAATCAGCCAATATTGGGCTACTGCGCTCCCACTTCCTTCAGATGAACCTCAGACATCAAAAGTGTAGCGTCGGCGTCCCTGCCCTCTGCTAGGCAGGGACGCTGTTCCCCTCACCTCTCCGCTCCGGGTCCGGCGTCTTCCTCCCGCTCTGCTGGCAGCGCGCGCTCCTTCCCGGCCACGGTGCTTAGGGCGCGCGCGCGCTCCCTTCCTCTTAAAGGGGCCGCGCGCGCCGTCCTAAGGAGTCCCCGGCCAATGGCCGGAGGACTTCACCATATATAAGGCACCTCCTCCAAAATGGAGGTGCCCGAGCAATGTTGTTGCACTGTTCACTACTCTGCTTCAGCCCTCAGGTCCCGTTGCCAGTTACCTGCCAGTTACCTGCCAGTTACCTGCCAGTTACCTGCCAGTTACCTGCCAGTTACCTGCCTGATTCCTGCCTGATTCCTGCCTGATTCCTGCCTGTCATCCGCTTACCTGCTTGCTAGCCTGAGGTCCGACGGTCTGCCTTCCGACTCCTGTCAGTCTGTCTATGGACCAGCTTGCCTGCTCACCTGGGAGCACTCATCTGCATCCGCCTGTTAGCCTACCTGGAGGCTCCTCCGTCACATGCTGTGACCACCTGCTTATCCAGAGACTCTCGCCTGCTCACCTGGGAGCACTCATCTGCCATCCGCCTGCTAGCCTACCTGGAGGCTCAGCCGTCACAGGTCGTACCTACCCTATACCCAGAGACTGTCCCGGTCACTTGCTGTGACCTCCTGCCCGTTTACCCAGAGACTGCCCCGGTCACTTGCTGTGACCTCCTGCCCGTTTACCCAGAGACTGTCCCAGTCACTTGCCGTGACCTCCTGCCCGTTTACCCAGAGACTGTCCCGGTCACCTGCTGTGACTACCTGCCCGTCTTCCCTGGTCACCACCCGCTTCCTTACAAGAACCGCCCCCTTGTATAGTAGCTCAGAGGTTCCGCCTCCCAGACCGGTTACAAAAAGGAAGTGACAGCACAGCAGCCCAATAGCAGCTGCTGATTGGCAGCAGGGCTTATGTGACATGACAATGTCACGCAATCCTCGGGAGACCTGATGCCTATATTGCTGGAGCGGTGACGGTGCAGGACGTGAGTTTTAAAGGGGTTGTCTACTAGATCGTTCGGCAGACTGCTTTTGTGTTTTGTACGTGAAATTGTCCAACAGTGGCTTATCTTCCGGAAAACAAAAGGATTACTGTGACTATACAGCTTATAATCTTAATCAGCCAGACGTTTAGATTTGTTAAGCCAAGAGAAATGCACTATTGTGTTTCTGTTGACTTATGAATGTATGTGTATTTCTGTGGCTGGTCAAAAAGGACAGACCAGTATTTGTATAAAATTGAATGTTGACTTTTCGTTTGGAAATAATGATGTTTGATACTATGCCAATGACCTATTGTACTAAGCAAGCTAGATGTGAATTTAAAGAACAGGATGGATACAAACTATGCAAGTTGATTAACTGCTCAAACAATGTGTCATGGGCCCCTTCCAACTTTTATCCCGACCCTTGACCTGTGAATGATGACCATCTGTAGTAAAAACAGGGATGTCTGTAGTGCTGCAAGCAGAATCCAGGAGAATCTGAAAGACTATACAAGGGGAATGAGAGAGATCCTTCAGGACAGTACATGGATAGCATGGCGGCTCCATCCAAAGAGACACAGATTTGGATTCTACATAATTCTGGCCTAGGGGTATATGGCCCTGACTGAAAAGATACGGATCTGCTCCATTGACCATCAGAGAGCCCAAGGGTGCATTTGGGGAGACCAGGTTGGGATGATGAAGTCACCTGGCCCCATGGATATGTTGTTTGGGGTTGCCAGTTGAGACCCTCAGGTTGCCTGGAACCCATGGACACATTTGGAGAAGCCAGATTCGGACCATCCAGTCATCTAGCCCCATGGAAACATTGAGAGGCCAGGGTGTAACCCTCGGGTCTCCTGGCCTTGTACCTCAGTGGACTGCTAGCTTTCTTAGCTTGCCACTACCTTCTCTCTGTGGGTGCCCGCCAGAAGTGGGCGACCACTGGTTGAGGTAGTCGGCCCTGGAAGTCACAAAGTCACAGCTGTTCTATCCCAGGCGGGCGGAGCGGAAGGGTGCGACTGTGTAATGTTGTACCATCTTGGGCATTTGCTGGGAATGTTCTGTTTATTGTTCCCTTTGTGGTTCAATAAAGTATTGCCACACTGTTTTACCCTCACCCTGTGTTATCTCAGTAGTATTACTCCCACGGAAGACCCTGGGTCTTCACAATCACTAAAATTGGTCAAGTGGAATCCTTCTCTCCTCTGACATCTGTACACATTAGACATCGGCAGATTTGGACGACTTTAATCTAAATTTTGTACATCGTAGAGTAGAGACTACATCATTCATAACCTAAGCAGTCATACCGTCCGGTGATTTCTCTCCCTCCTACATGGGCACCCTCTGGGGAAGCCGGAAAAGTTGAGTGATGTATTTGCAGGGATTCTGTGTGCCTTGTCTTTTTTTTCTCTTCTCCCGTGCTCGGCACTGTCCCCACAGATGTTGCCAGCATGTCATTGTTTTAAAAAGATAATTGTTTGACATTTGAGACAGGACTTTGTATCGAATGATAAACCGTCAGAGCGTGAATCGTTCTCTGGAATTTTTTTTTTAATATTTTTTTTGTGTGTGTTTCAGCTTGTAGTAACCAGCCTTTAATCCCGCAGAGAGTCTCGGCGTTGTCACTCCGGCTAATCAAGAAATCTTTCTGTTGAGAGAGAGAGAAGATTATTTGCTTTCTTTTTATTTCTTTATTTTCGTCTCTTCCCTTTTATTTGCGTCTTTATCGCTATGCAAACAGAGGTGAAGCGTGCCTCCCCGCCACACCGGAGAGCCGGCCGGTTGATCACACTTGACAGATCATCTTTGAAATGAATTATGAGAAGGTCTCCCATTGATCTGACTTTTTTTTTTTTTCCTCAGGTCGCTGAGCAATAATTCCTAAGTGTTTATACAATCTATTGAAATCAATAAACAATTTAAACCGGTGTAGCCGCGAATGTTTGCTCGGGCCGAGGAACATGGAAAGTATGACAATGAATACTGCTCAAGCATAGTAGCGGTTTCTGTATAATCGGAGCAAAGGGCTCTCCTAATGAAATTTTTTCCCCTTGTCTCCTTCGATACTGGACCTTATTCACATGACTAGATTTTTTTTTTCTAAGTAAGTTGCTTTTTGTATAGTGCCAACCTATTTTGTGTCAATGCACAGAGATCATTTTCTTGTCTTCAGTGGGTCAATAATATTTTCTTAGCGTATGTGTGAGATAAGTGCAATTAAAAAGCATTTTCGGGAACTTATTCAGCGCGATCACAGACCTTACCGTAAACAGATGAGCTCTGCCGACCTGATTCTGATGGATACCTGACTCTCCCCAGTTAGGCAGCGGGGAGCCGACGGTCAGTCAGCATGATATTGGCAGTCACGCTCTGTCAACAGAGCGGAAGAGAAGCAGCTTCTCTGTCGACATCACCGGAAGCCTCAGAATTGCCATCAGGAGAGGTCCATGACCAGCCTGAGCCAGCTGAAATCGGCACCGGGCAAAACAAGTAGATAGCAACTACCTTCCTGTAAGTTCTTAGGCCCATAAGAAAAACAATAAATTGTAACCCCTATAAAAGTAAGTTAATTGATATGAGTTGGTGTGCAGGACCTGGTCCATCAACCACGTCCGTAATCTGTGGACCCTGGACAGGAGTCCTGAAAACCATCACTTCCCTAATGGCACCCTCGGCTCTTTTGAGTAGCTGACCTGGCACGACGTCACATACTGTGGCTTGCAATAGTATTCACCCCCTTGACATTTTTCATGTTTTGCTACCTCACAACCTGGAATTTCAGGTTTTTTTGAGTATTTGCATCGGTTCATGTAAAGAACATGCCTACAACTGTGAACATTTGGTTTTCTTTTTATTGTGAATCAAACAACAAATAAGACAAAACAACTTAAAACATCAATGTGCATAACTATTTACCCCCCTAACGTCGGTACTTTGTAGAGCCTCCTTTTGCGGAAATTACAGCTGCAAGTTGCTTTCGATAAGTCTCTGAGCTTTTCACATCTTGCCACTGGGATTCTTGCCCATTCCTCAAGGCAAAACTGTTCTCGCTCCTTAAAGTTAGATGGTTTCCTCTGGTGAACAGCAATCTTCAAGTCTGACCACAGATTTTCAATTGGATTAAGGTCTGGGCTTTGACTAGAACACTCCAAAACATTTACACATTTCCCCTTTAAACCACTCAAGTGTTGCTTTAGAAGTATGCTTTGGGTCATTGTCTTGTTGGAAGAACCTCAATCCCAGTCTCAAAATCACTGACAGACTGAAACAGGTTTTGCTCAATAAATTCCCCGTATTTCTCACCATCCACCTTCCACTCGACTCAAACCATTTTCCCTGCTCCTACTGCCGAAAAAACATACCTACAGCATGATGCTGCCACCACCATGTTTCACTGTGGGGATGGTGTTCTTGGGGTGATGAGATGTATTGGTTTGGCTCTAGACATAGCTTTTATCTTGGTGGCCAAAAAGTTCACATTTTGGACTCATCTGATCACGGCACCTTTCTTCATAAATTTGGAGAGTCTCTCACATGTCTTTTGGCAAACTCAAAACGAGCCTTACAATTTTTGTGTGTAAGTAAAGTTTTTTTCTGCCCACTCTTCCATAAAGGCCACCTCTATGGAGTGTACAGCTTCGTGTTCTCAGGGCTCCTGTCCAACGGCCACAGATTACTGACTTAGTCGATGGACTGGGTCTTGCCAAGCAATTCGCACAAACTCTAATCAGTATTTTTTTTGAAGTGTGGGAGGAACCTACTCAAACATGGGGCTGGAAAACTGAAACATGCCAATTATTTTGTAAAGGTTTCTCGTGGTCAGGAAGCTGAAATCCCTGGTGATCGTTTTGAAGAATCTCAAGTCAGATGCACTTTTCTCCTGCAGTGGCCACTAAAGGAGAAAAGTGATATTACAAGAAGTCACGCTGACTCCTCGAGAGTGGGAAACACTTCATGCAGGTGACATTTAGAACAACCCCTGTAGGGAAGATATATTATCTGTATCCCTTCAGCAGGATGGACACCTTGCAAGCTCCCCAAATACACATTCTGTCCCACATCACAGCACTTTAGTCGCTAATTTTTTGTGCGTAGATGTAGTCCACCCCCCCCACTCCCTTTTTGCACCCATGGAGTGATTTTGAAATTTTTGTGCAAATTTTGCACCATTTTAGAGGAGCAATACAGATTTTTGCTCTACAAAGGCGTATAAATATGCACTCCCTCCTTCACGCATCGATGCATCTGTATGAAAAGAGAGAGAAGCTGTGACAGTCATTTATGTCTAAAATAGCGATCCGCAAATGATTTCAAGTAGTTTTTCTGATATTCACATTTCATATGAAGTTGTCAGAACCATTTCTTGCCCAAAATATACAGTATGTTATGTCAGAGGGATCTGCAGGGGGATGCAGTGATAGTCAGAGTCTTGTCGGAGACTTCGGCTCCAGTGCCGGTGTCCTCTGACCTTCGGTAAGTCTATTCATCTTCCTTTGCCGTTAATTAAATTGTAAGCTTGATTTCTCCGAGAAGCGGGTCTGGAAATGATCTTCTAAAGTCACATCTGATGTCAATAAGAATCCCAAACACAGTGATTGAGGAGTATATTGCATCAGAAGTAATTTATAGCGCGTGTACAGAATGATCAATATTTGCATGTAGTTATCGGTGTGTCGGAAGACCTTACGGGACTGAGCGACAACACCGTCGGTAATTAATACCTATCAATAGACCAAAAAGTTAAAGGCTCTCCTGATAATGCTCAAACAAACCTACATAGAAATTCTAGGCGTATAAAACCTTAATAGTTCAAAAATTTTATTTGTTTGTTAAATAAACAGATTATATACAAGATAAAAATTACAGGGGGTGATGTTACCACAGAAAAAATCCGGCCATGTGTATAAATGTGTGGATGGTGAGAAGGTATACATATACACTTAATACCATCTCGTATCTTGATGGTATGGTGTGGTATATGGGGTACAAAGATAGTGGGGCCATTCTTCATCAGTGGAAACCTCAATGCTACTGGATATCTGAAATTGCTACATGATGATGTGTTGCCCTCTTTATGCACTGAAGATGGCACGTTCCCTGAGTTTTTCCAACAAGATGGTGCACCACCACATTATGGGTGTCAGGTCCGAGCATTCCTACATGAACAGTTTCCTGGAAAGTGGATTGGTCGTCGTGGGCCAGTTGAATGGCCACCAAGGTCTCAAGATCTGACCCCCTTAGACTTTTATCTTTGGGGTCATCTGAAGGCAATTGTCTATGCTGTGAAGATACGAGATGTGCAGCATCTAAAACAAAGGATACTGGAAGCCTGTGCTAGCATTTCTTCTGCGGTGTTGCTATCAGTGTGTCGAGTGGGAGAAGAGGGTTGTATTGACAATCCAACACAATGGGCAGCACTTTGAACACATTTTATAAGTGGTCCTAAACTTGTAAAAAACTAATGAAAGAATAAAGTTGCGTTAAAACCAAGCACACCATTGTTTTTCTTATGAAATTCTCAATAAGTCTGATGTGTCACATGACCCTCTTCCCATTAAAAAAAATAAAGTTGGATCCAAAAAGGCCGACTTCAAAATGGCCGCCATGGTCACCACCCATCTGGAAAAGTTTTCCCCCTCCCATATACTAATGTGCCACAAACAGGAAGTTGATATCCCCAACCATTCCCATTTAATTTAGGTGTATCCAAATAAATGGCCCACCCTGTACATTTCATATGTATAAGACATAGGCAAGATAATATGAACCCTTGCCCTCTGAAGAAGCCAGACGTGAAACACGCGTTAGTCGTGTTCTTCCAGGATATCCGCTCTGTCCACGGGTATATTTTGGTGGTTTTAAATCCAGTATCTTCTCACCATCCACACATTTATACACCTGGTCGGATTTTTTCTGTAGTAACATCTCCCCCTGTAATTTTTATCTTGTATGTAATCTTTTGTTTATTCATTTATTTAATAAAAAAAATATATATTTTTTTAACTATTATGGCTTTATACTCCTAGAATTTCTACTGTCAGTAGCTAAGTAGTGGTAGGACTATGGTAAAATTGGCATTTTGTGGAGGTGTGGAGAATCCATATGTGTTGTTAGTTGCTTCCAGCTTTTTACATTGGTCTTGTTTCATTGGATTATTGCAAACAGCAGAAAGTTTGTAATTTTGCTAATAAACGTGATTTGCAATGGAGGTCGAGTAACTTTGCTTGCGAGTACAGAATTGGTCACTGCACCATCTGAAAAAGAGATTTTTTTGTTTTGCCTGAGGGGGTAAAAATGGCAAATATGTTGGAAGCTAGTGAAAGCAAGGGGTCCAAACTATAG
Organism: Phyllobates terribilis; assembly: GCF_046119375.1. Classification (NCBI taxonomy): domain Eukaryota; kingdom Metazoa; phylum Chordata; class Amphibia; order Anura; family Dendrobatidae; genus Phyllobates; species Phyllobates terribilis. The sequence continues at coordinate 152,129,489 of NW_027362768.1, forward strand.
TTACCCAATACGTCAAAGGAAATCTGTCAGAAGTTTTTGCTATGTAATCTGAAATCAGCATGATATAGGAGCAGAGACTCTTATTCCAGCGACGTGTCACTGGGCTGTTTATTGCTGTTTCAATACAATCAGTGTTTTATTTACAGGAGATTATCAGTAGAGGACTAGCTGCCTTGTGCCTCCTAGTCCAGCCACGCCCCCACCACTGATTGGCCACTTTCTGTGTACACAATCTGGTGTGGGTGGAGTTATCCGTAGCCAATCGTGGTGTGAATGGGGTTCTATGCAGCCAATCAGTGGTGTGGGTGTGGTTATACGCAGCTCAGCATTCCTGAGCTTTGCTAGGTCTGCAGCAGAGAAAACTGATTTCATCACAACTGCTGCACCCAGAAAACTAAGTGACACATCGCTGGAATCAGGGTTTCTGCCCCTACATTATGGTGATGTCAGATTACATAGAAAAAACTTGCTGACAGATTCCTTTTTAAATAAAGCCAGGTCAAATAATGAATGTTTTCCCTTGCTGTGGACATCAGTCCCAGCCGTAGGATTTGGCGACTGGTTTCCGTTAATTACTGTTTCAGTTTTTTATTTATTTGCGTTTTCTTTTCTCTTTTTTTAATTTGTTTGAAGAAAACAGTTTATTTCCCATATAGTAAGTATTGAGCCTATACAGGCACAATCGTGAAGGTTTATCACAGTTTAAGGCTTAAGCACTTGGGGCGAGCGTAATTTTGCGCAGCGGTCTTGGTGAATTTAAGTAATGTGAACCTACAATTTATAACGCTACAACTTCACATTTTAACGCTAATCCGTTTATTTACATTTTTAAGATTGTGCCTAAAAGGACGGCTAATTATGTTTTCCGACCGATGCTGACTCTGTACATGTGTGTTTTATTAGCGAGGTGACAGCGCAATCTAGTGGCGTCATCTGGGAATTACACATCGTTACTTACTGCAAGTCTTATTTCTAACAAAAATGTTAATTCTGCGCAGTGTCGGTGTAAGGATGGATCAGTGTGGTAACTAAATAAGCCATTTCTGGATGAAAAACAAATAACAAAAATTAGCCTGGAAAATTTAGTACTTCCCTTCTTTTAGGTTTCTATGATCATTTTCATTGTGGTGCAATGGACTAAATTGGTCTGTAATGCACCATGGATGTGGGTACTTTTCATTCACAGATTCAGTGTTCTGCTATGTGACATGTCGAACGTTTGCTAATATGCTAAAGAATTGTTTTATGATGCCGTGGGAATGGAACAACATTTGGTTGTGAATATATATATACAGTGGGGAAAATAAATAGTTGATATGCTGCTGATTTTCCAAGTTTTCCCACCTACAAAGAATGGAGAGGTCTATAATTTGAAATGCTTCTTACGGAGCCACTCCTTTGTTGCCCTGGCTGTGTGTTTCGGGTCATTGTCGTGCTGGAAGACAGCCACTTTCCATCTTTGATGCTCTTACTGAAGGAAGTAGATTGTTATCCAAAGTCTTCCGATACATTACCCCATCCATCAGTACAGTGCAGTCGTCCTGTCTCCTTTGCAGAAAATCACCCCCAAAGTATGATGTTTCCCCCACCATGCTTCATGGTTGGGACGATGTTCTTGGGGTTGTACTAATCTGCCTTCTTTCTCCAAAACTGTTAAGTTGATACCAAAAAGTTCTATTTTGGTTTCATCTGACCACATGACCTTCTCCCATGCCTCCTCTGGATCATCCAGATGGTCATTGGCGAACTTCAAATGGCCCAGGACATGTGCTGGCGTGAGCAGGGGGACCTTGTGTGCCCTGCAGGATTTTAATCCATGACAGCGTACTGTGTTCCGAACGGTAATGTTTGAGACTGTGGTCCCAGCTCTCTTCAGGTCACTGACCAGGTGACCATTTAGTTCTGGGCTGATTCCTGACCTTTCTCAGAATCATCCTTACCCCAAGAGGCGAGATGTTGCATGGAGCCGCAGACCAAGGAAAATTGACAGTCATCTTGTGTTTCTTCCATCTTCTAATAATTGTGCCATCAGTTGTTACCTTCTCACCAAGCTGCTTGCCTATTGTCCTGTAGCCCATCCCAGCCTTCTGCAGGTCTACAATTTGTCCCTTGTGTCCTTAGACAGCTCTTTGGTCTTGGACGTGGTGGAGAGGTTTTAATGTGATTGAGTGTGTGGACAGGTGTCTTTTATACCGGTAATGAGTGCAGATTAGGTGGGCTTCTTAAAGAAAAACTAACAGGTCTGTGAGAGCCAGAATTCTTGCTGGTTGGTAGGTGATCAAATACTTATTTCATGCAATAAAATGCAAATTAATTATGTAAAAATCATACAATGTGATTTTCTGTTTTATTTTTAGATTCTGTCTCTCACAGGTGAAGTGTAACTGCGGTAAAAATTACAGACCTCTCCATTCTCTGTTGGTGAAAAAACTTGCAAAATTGGCAGTGTATGAAATACTTGTTTCCCCACTGTGTGTGTGTATATTTTCACCGTGCGCCAGTCACGCACTTTGGGCACTGCCGCAATAAAACAATCTCCGCAGCCATGAATTAAATCAGAATTCAGAAGTAACTACATAACAATGAAACTTGCTCACAATACAATTTTTGGGATCCCTGGATAAAACCCTAATATTTTATATTTGTATAAACCATGTAATTTATTAATCATGGAATAATAATAAATACCGAAACTCATAGAAGCTCTGTTTTTTTTTTTTTATGCATCTCTGCACCCCCTGATCTCACTCTGCACTTCATTACTTAACTCCATGCACTTTAAATCCCTGTTTCCTTCTCTTCAGAGTCCATCTTGAATTTCTGTTTTCACTCTGCTTCTTCCTCTTCTGTGCTCTGCTATCCATCCCATGATGGATAAAAACTGTAGGGAAACAGCTCACAAGACCATAGGGTAATACCTTTATGAAAAGATACAGTAGATCCAAGGATTGTGCTCACCTGAGCGAGTTGTGAAGACGCAACTCCTATAAGGGCTCAATATCGGTTGCTGCTTCTACGTGACTGGGGATGACCTCCACCAGGATGTTTGGCAAAAAGAGACAAATTACGGTTTTAGGCTGCACTACCGAAATAAAGTTCTTTGATCCAGCGCTATAGATGCGAGTTTTTTATTCCACAACGCGTTTCGACACAGGCCTGTCATCTTTTTCAAGAGTCTTTTTCAATACAGGTGGTTTTTACTCTTGAAAAAGAAGCCAAAACGCGTTGTAGAATAAATATCACTGAATCAATGCTTTTTATTTCAGTAGCGCAGCCTAAAACCATAATTTGTCTCTTCTTGTAATCCATCCCATGATGTGACATTACAGCGTGACGTCGGCAGGTAGAGCCAGTCCCAATTATGCCTGCTGTGGTAACAGTGTGATTTATCCTGTGTCCTGTATTCCCCTAAGTAAGCGAATATATTATCAGTATAGAGACTGGAAGGCTGTACTGTGTTCTCCAGATCAAATTCGCAGACCTCTGATCCAACGGACGGCGTCAGTATTCCCTGACCCCCGGACGGGAGCTCCGCAAACCAGCATCCCCAGTTGATTTGATTGGCTGACTTGGTGTGAAGTCATCATCGTGGCCTGACACATCAGTGTTCTTGTGACGCTGCGTCACTTCTCACGGACAAGCCGTGCATCAGGGTAGTCAAGGAGTCTGAGGTCAAGTACCATGGAGGGATGAGATAAAGGCGTAGTCAGGTCACAGTCCAGAATTCCAAGGTCAGGGGCGTCAAGGCAAATGGGGTAATACAAACAGGTAGTCAATAGGCAAATCCAGGGTCCGGCAATTGAAGATCAGAATTCAAAGCACAGAGAACATGTCACACTGAGCTGAAACTACGACTGGCAGCTATCTGGGACTGACAGTTTAGTTAAATAGCTGGGTAATCTCTTAGAACAGGGAACACCTGAAGGAAGCTCAGCATCTCCCAGTCTCATATTGGACGGCTGAGCTGTCAATCAAAATGCCGACAGCTCAGCACGCCCCTGCACTAGATTGGACGACTGAGCTGTCAGTCACTGCATCCAAGACATATCATGACAATTTTACTCCGGAGATGGAATCTCCCAGCATCCCTTGCCGACTCAATATTTGCACGCAGCTTTCTTTGCTGATTTTGCTCTGGATAGTGGAAGTTTTTACACTATGTACCCGATAAGAAGAAATATCCGTCCTCCTACGTTTCGGGAAATTAGCTAAGCTGTTAGTGCAGTGCTTGACGACAAGCTTGTAGACTGTTTCCAGTGATTTAGCAGAATTTGGAATGTAGCATCGAATAATCATTATACATTGTAAATCTGATTCTTGTAGGTTCCAGACCGATCTCCGAGCATCAGCTAATTGGAAGGAAACGCACGAACGAGTCAGAAGTATATTAAGTACGCACAGTGTCCAGAGGAGGCTACATTATGTGAGTTTCTGGATGTTGCTTTATTGATTGATTTATATGATACATTTTAGAAGCCTAATATCTCCTACTTAAAGGTAACCTGAAGGCTATGATTATACGCTGTGCTGCATCTCTTAAAGGTGTCCAGTCACTTGCCAAAAATATATCATTTTTTTTTAATTTGGTGAAAATGCCGCTGTTCTCCTGAATCCGGCGTTGTTTTTCTTTTGTTCCTGCTCCTCTCCGTTCCTGAGATATGGCCCCTTCTTCCTTCTGTATCAATCTAGTCTTGTAGGCCAATTGGGCGTGGTCCTCAAGATAAAGCACATAGAGTTTAGGATGACGCCCAATTGAATAAAAAGACTACATTTACATTCAGAGGATAGGAGGTCATATCTCAGGAACGGAGAGGCGCAGGAACAAAAAGAAAACCATGCCCGATTCAGGAGAACAGCGGCATCTACATCAGGTAAAAAATACATATTTATGACCAATGACCAGGTCCTCTTTAAACATCATGATGACAGTGTGAATTATCCCTAGAGACATTGTTTACTAAGGCTGATGTCCAAGTATTAAACTGAGCTGTTCTGGAATAAAATGCGCCAAATTTGTAAAGCGGAGCACAGTTCTTCGTGAAATTGTCACATCTTAGGCAGCTTCAACATCAGAAATGTAAGAGGGCTTGTCTAGCTTATCATATTGTTGAGTTATGCTTAGGATGGGTCACCTGTGTTTGACCGATGGGGGTCTGACACCTGGCACCCCCACGACCAGATGTATTCAGCTCCTGCCGGATATCCTCACTGAACAGCACAGCTCCATTCTCTGTGTAGAGGCTGTGCCCGGGTACTGCAGCTCAGCTCCTATTCACTTTAAGAGGAGCTAATCTGCAGTAGCTGAGAACGACCAATACACAGTGTACAGAGCCGTGCCTTTCCAGCTATGGAAACTTTTTACATCCTCAAATGCCAGAGCTGAAATCGGCAGATCGATATGGGGGGCTGGGTGTTGTACATGAACTGGTTTCATATCTCAAGGATATAGTTGAGATGAGATAATCAGCTGACTTCTTCCCCCTGGGAGGAATCTGCCTGCCGTCCACCTATTTTCCTAGGAGCGACCCGGCCCTCCGCTTTTTTTCCCGGGAGCGACCCGGCCCTCCGCTTTTTTTCCCGGGAGCGACCTGGCCGCATCACATAAGTAAAAAGAAAAAGACAATTTTGCCAAATTCCCGAGTATTTTTTTTTTTGAGGGGTCATTGTCATTTGCTCACACCAATACTATACAGCAAAAACAACTGGGATTGGAGCCTTATTGACATACATGCAGAGAACACGGCGCTCAGTGCCATTAGGCCGTCCTTCCGAAAGTGAATTTAGTAGACTTCTCTATACCCATCTGATAATCCAGCATGTGTTTTGGAGTTTGGGGGTTCAGTAACACAAAGCAAATACTAAAAAGTTTAGGGAAAAATCCAAAATCTGCGAGCACAGCCTTTAATTACAGCTAACCAGTACAAATGATCAGATGTCTAACAAGAAGATATTAGCAGGAGAGCTCGCTGAGCTTTGAAATTTGATTCTGATGTTGAGTTTTACAAATGTTCGGCTGCCGTGGGAGTTTAAAGGCATGAGCAGTGAATGGCAAGCACCAGCGATTCCAAGGCCTCAGTAGATTCTCTCAAATTTATAACCCACAGGAATTTTCTCTCCTTTTCTCAATTCAGTAACATTTAATTAAAAATATTCATCAATTTGTGGCTCATTACTTTACATCGCCGTTTCTTTTTTTTTTTGCCTTTTCTCTGATTCTAGAACATGATGGAAATCCAAGTGTGCGTCAAGGACGAGAACCATTTTTCATAGTGGGGATTGTAGATGAAATACACAACTTTAATTGGGTAATGGACATCTGGGCATTTGGTACCTGCTCGCCCGTTGCCACATAGAGTTTGTATTGCTAAAAAATGTATTAATATAAATTTTCAAAGTAGTGAGACAAATGGCAGCCATGTAACATACAGTTGAGCTAGGTTTATTAGCAAAATGTACAAAAATTCTGCAATAAACCAATAAAACAAGAATAGTATATCTGAACACAACCATAAAATAGCACTTTTGCTGACTCATTCAGTCTACGAATTATTCAACTCTTTCGTGACAAGCCTCTTTAGTACTTAGTAGAGCCCCTCTGGCTGTTATAACCTGCTGCACATGTGATGCACTGCCAGACTTCTGACAGCGTTCCTGAGGATTCTTAGTGCATTCATATGGGCAGCACAGTGTCTCAGCGATATCATTGTAGTCTTGCAGTGCTGGGGTCCTGAGTTCAAATCCCATCAGGACAACATCTGCAAGGAGTTTGTATGTTCTCCCTGTGTTTGTGTGGATTTCCTTTTGGTACTCCAGTTTCCTAACACACTCCAAAGAGTGGGGAATTTAGATTGTGAGCCCCAATGGGGACAGTGATGTCTATAAAGTTCTGTAAAATGGCCCCCAAATCACTAATAGTCTTGGATTGTCAAGAATATTCCAAAGGTTAAGAAGAGATATCTTTGCACAAAATAGGTTAAAGGTACAGCAAGATAGAAAGGCGTTCTAGAGCTAAACAAGTTCAAAGTTATAGGCTCACCGGCTACACTACCTGGACTTAGCAGGAAGAGGAAACTGTCACCAGCACAACAGACGGCAACAGACCTAAGAGAAAGAAACTGAGCCCGTGATACTAGGACAGGTGTGCAACACATATACAGTAACTAAATCACAGAAAGTTTGGGATTCTGTACTTTGGAGCTATGAAGGAAAGCGAGAAATTTTGAGGCCTATTTCATTAGAGGTACAGTACAGACCAAAAGTTTGGACACGCCTTCTCATTTAAAGATTTTTCTGTATTTTCATGACTATGAAAATTGTACATTCACACTGAAGGCATCAAAACTATGAATTAACACATGTGGAATTATATACTTAACAAAAAAGTGTGAAACAACTGAAAATATGTCTTATATTCTAGGTTCTTCAAAGTAGCCACCTTTTGCTTTGATGACTGCTTTGCACACTCTTGGCATTCTCTTGATGAGCTTCAAGAGGTAGTCACCGGAAATGGTCTTCCAACAATCTTGAAGGAGTTCCCAGAGGTGCTTAGCACTTGTTGGCCCTTTTGCCTTCACTCTGCGGTCCAGCTCACCCCAAACCATCTCGATTGGGTTCAGGTCTGGTGACTGTGGAGGCCAGGTCATTTGGCGTAGCACCCCATCACTCTCCTGCTTGGTCAAATAGCCCTTACACAGCCTGGAGGTGTGTTTGGGATCATTGTCCTGTTGAAAAATAAATGATAGTCCAACTAAACGCAAACCGGATGGAATAGCATGCCGCTGAAAGATGCTGTGGTAGCCATGCTGGTTCAGTATGCCTTCAATTTTGAATAAATCCCCAACAGTGTCACCAGCAAAGCACTCCCACACCATCACACCTCCTCCTCCATGCTTCACCGTGGGAACCAGGCATGTAGAGTCCATCCGTTCACCTTTTCTGCTTCGCACAAAGACACGGTGGTTGGAACCAAAGATCTCAAATTTGGACTCATCAGACCAAAGCACAGATTTCCACTGGTCTAATGTCCATTCCTTGTGTTCTTTAGCCCAAACAAGTCTCTTCTGCTTGTTGCCTGTCCTTAGCCGTGGTTTCCTAGCAGCTATTTTACCATGAAGGCCTGCTGCACAAAGTCTCCTCTTAACAGTTGTTGTAGAGATGTGCCTGCTGCTAGAACTCTGTGTGGCATTGACCTGCTCTCTAATCTGAGCTGCTGTTAACCCGCGATTTCTGAGGCTGGTGACTCGGATAAACTTATCCTCAGAAGCAGAGGTGACTCTTGGTCTTCCTTTCCTGGGGCGGTCCTCATGTAAGCCAGTTTCTTTGTAGCGCTTGATGGTTTTTGCAACTGCACTTGGGGACACTTTCAAAGTTTGCCCAATTTTTCGCACTGACTGACCTTCATTTCTTAAAGTAATGATGGCCACTCGTTTTTCTTTACTTGGCTGCTTTTTTCTTGCCATAATACAAATTCTAACAGTCTATTCAGTAGGACTATTAGCTGTGTATCCACCAGACTTCTGCACAACACAACTGATGGTCCCAACCCCATTTATAAGGCAAGAAATCCCACTTATTAAACCTGACAGGGCACACCTGTGAAGTGAAAACCATTTCCGGTGACTACCTCTTGAAGCTCATCAAGAGAATGCCAAGAGTGTGCAAAGCAGTCATCAAAGCAAAAGGTGGCTACTTTGAAGAACCTAGAATATAAGACATATTTTCAGTTGTTTCACACTTTTTTGTTAAGTATATAATTCCACATGTGTTAATTCATAGTTTTGATGCCTTCAGTGTGAATGTACAATTTTCATAGTCATGAAAATACAGAAAAATCTTTAAATGAGAAGGTGTGTCCAAACTTTTGGTCTGTACTGTATGTCTGGAGGAGGAAAAGTGAACCTGTAAAAAACACTGTGCCTACAGTGAATTATTATGTAGGCTCAGTGATGTCTACAGTGAAGCATGGGGGTGGTTTGGTGATGTCTACAGTGAAGCACTGTGGTGACGTGGTGATGCATACAATGAAGGATGGAGGTGGCTCGGTGATGCCTACAGTGAAGGATGGCAGTGGCTCGGTGATGCTGTGAAGCTGTTTTGCTTTCATTGGCACTAGAATCGTGTAGATTGTAAAGGGCAAGATGGATTCAATCAAATGTTAGAAAATCTTAGGAGAAAAGATCATGTCTTCTTGAACCCTGGTCCTTCCAACAGGGCAATTATTGCAAGCGTAACTTACAGTCCACCAAAGCCATAAGACTTTGGAGCAGCAGTCACCGTTGTCTGACTTGAACCCCATACATTTTTTTGATGGAATTAGAAAAGGCGGCTTCAGCAAAGCAAAAAAAGTAGTGAACTGGATCCCGGAGAGTTTGTAAATTTTGCTAATAAAATTTATTCTACCACCAATTCAAATGTGTTTTGATTGCAACTGTAAGGTACAAAATGGCTGCCATGTAATCAGTAGTTATAAATGTTTTGTCTTTTTATCCAGTGTACAACATTACTGCTACAGTATGCATTGCATAGCACAGAATGGCCGTATTCCTATGCGGGGGCTAAATGGCTGCCATGTAATCATAGAACAAGTAGCTGACGTTCCTCCATAACACAAAATGTCTGTTGTGTAACCCATAGTACAAAGTGGCTCCATTGGTATGAGGGGTTCAAAATGGCTGATGCGTAACACAGAGCAGAAAGTTTTAGTCATGTTACCCAGAGAACAAATTATGATGTTGCACAAAATCGTGCTATTACATCCAGAGTCCAACATGGCAAAACGACTGCCATGATATCAATGGCCCAAAACGACTACTGCTGCGTTGTTCAGGCAGAAAAGTTCAGGCGGGAAAGTGGCTGCCGCGTAGTTCAGGCGGGAAAGTGGCTGCCGCGTAGTTCAGGCGGGAAAGTGGCTGCTTTATAATTCAAAGCTTAATGTCTTCAGGGATTACCATGACGGACATTTGTTAATTTCTAACAAGAACATAATGGCGCGTGACAGGTCGGTCACATTACAGCACTGGCTAGATCTCTACTCCTACCCTGATCCGGGAGAATTACTCTCATCATTTTCAGGATCTTTCTATCTACACTTACCATATAATTAGTGCACTGCAGCATTTACACGTCCACGAGTCCATTATACATCACTCTTGTAGTGAGGCCGGCTGTGATCTCCGCACGGTGGATGCAGCTTGACCTGATTTTGATTACTGATCTCCATGTCGAACACGCTGATAGACCTTGATCACAGCTTGTAGATTTCACCAGGAGGTAGATGCAGCACATACAGTCGAGCTCCTTTTAATCCACCATTCAATTTAAGCTAAAAACTCCCTTCTATTAGTTAACAAGAAAATGCCAGAACTAATTAATGTGTTTTTGAGCTTTGTTTTGTTTGAAGTGCTCCAGTAAAACATTTCTTTCTGTAATGAGAGTGTTAAGTGAATGGGGAGAAAAAGTCTGCGGCAGAATCCCTATGAGTTTTATACATACTGTATCAGTCACTGTTTTTGCTGCAGATGCTGCTGAATTAAAGGGGTTCTCTGGTAATAGAAAAAAAAAACCTAAAGCTAATGTCATTGTAAATAAATACCTTTAATTAGCACATCATACATATTGTATCTAGGGGAGGTAATCACTACAGTGAATTAATATGGCCACCGCCTTGTTACACTGACACACGTCTTGGGTACTCATTAGATTATTATTCTATGAGCATGTGCAGTAGAAAACCATGCTGCTGTGATCTAGAGATGGCTTGATAGCACATGGTATAGGCTATCTTTCGGTCACAACAACCGCTTGGCATTCACAAATACATGGTGACCAGCAGTGTGAGCAGCGTCTTCTTACCGCAGCACTCCTGATATCTCCAGTATTAGATCAAATAGGCAGAGTGGACAGCAGTGTGTCTTCTTGCCTTAGCACCCCTGATATCTCCAGTATTAGATTAGATGGACAGGGTAGACAGCAGTATGAACAGCCTCTTCTTGCCTGAGTACCCATGATATCTCCAGTATTAGATTAGATGGACAGGGTAGACAGCAGTATGAACAGCCTCTTCTTGCCTCAGCACCCCTGATATCTCCAGTATTCGATCAGATAGATAGGGTAGACAGCAGTATGAACAGCCTCTTCTTGCCTCAGTACCCATGATATCTCCAGTATTAGATTAGATAGACAGGGTAAACAGCAGTATGAGCAGCCTCTTCTTGCCTCAGCACCCCTGGTATCTCCAGTATTAGATCAGATGGGGTGGACAGCAGTGTGAGCAGCCTCTTCTTGCCTCAGCACCCCTGGTATCTCCAGTATTCGATCAGATAGACAGGGTAGACAGCAGTATGAGCAGCCTCTTCTTACCTCAGCACTCCTGATATCTCCTTTATTAGATCAGATAGACAGGGTGGACATTTTTGTGTGCAGCCTTTATTGATTAGACATGTCGGCCGTGCCAGCAGTGCCTGTGAATGGCACATACTATAGTTTGCTGGCCCCATCATTCTGCAAATCAATGGGGATCTTAAATACAGGCCAACATAATTTAAAATTTTCTTTCCTCTGACATATGTTATTTATATGCAGTATTGCTTTTACTTACAGCAGGGTATATGCACATTTTGTTTCTGTCTTGGGTTTTGTCTGTTTAATGTCCAGTGTGAACATACTCCAATTTTGCATGTATACCAACTTATACTCCAGTTCATTTTTTGGGGTTAAATGGTATGTCAAGGGCCTTATGATCATATTGGCACTGCTAGTGTGTCCACATCTTCCCGGCCGGGAAGCCCAGCTTTAATATACAGCCATACTCCCGCCACAATTGCTGGGATAAGAGAAAATTCTGATCTCGACTGATAACTCTCTCAGTGCTCATTAAAAAAATTACATAAAACACAGTTAAAAAAAAAAATAAATAAAATAAATATATATATATAGTACTGACCAAAAGTTTGGACACCCCTCATTAAAAGATTTTTCTGTATTTTCATGACTTTGAAAAATGTACATTCACACTGAAGGCATCAAAACTATGAATTAACACATGTGGAATTATATACTTAACAAAAAAGTGTGCAACAACTGAAAATATGTCTTATATTCTAGGTTCTTCAAAGTAGCCACCTTTTGCTTTGATGACTGCTTTGCACACTCTTGGCATTCTCTTGATGAGCTTCAAGAGGTAGTCACCGGAAATGGTCTTCCAACAATCTTGAAGGAGTTCCCAGAGATGCTTAGCACTTGTTAGCCCTTTTGCTTTCACTCTGCGGTCCAGCTCACCCCAAACCATCTCTATTGGGCTCAGGTCTGGTGACTGTGGAGGCCAGGTCATCTTCAGTGTGAATGTAAAATTTTCATAGTCATGAAAATACAGAAAAATCTTTAAATGAGAAGGTGTGTCCAAACTTTTGGTGTGTGTGTGTGTGTGTGTATATATATGTATATGTATGTATGTACATATATGTATGTATATGTAGGTGTGTGTGTGTGTGTGTGTGTATGTGTATGTGTGTGTGTGTGTATATATATATATATATATATATATACTGCTCAAAAAAATAAAGGGAACACTCGAATAACACATCCTAGATGTGAATGAATGAAATATTCTCATTGAATACTTTGTTCTGTACAAAGTTGAATGTGCTGACAACAAAATCACACAAAAATCATCAATGGAAATCAAATTTATTAACCAATTGAGGCCTGGATTTGGAGTCGCCAGCAAAATTAAAGTGGAAAAACACACTACAGGCTGATCCAACTTTGATATAATGTCGTTAAAGCAAGTCAAAATGAGGCTCAGTATTGTGTGTGGCCTCCACGTGCCTGTATGACCTCCCTACAATGCCTGGGCATGCTCCTGATGAAGTTGCGGATGGTCTCCTGTGGGATCTCCTCCCAGACCTGGACTAAAGCATCCGCCAACTCCTGGACAGTCTGTGGTGCAACGTGACATTGGTGGATGGAGCGAGACATGATGTCCCAGATGTGCTCAACCGGATTCAGGTCTGGGGAACGGGCAGGCCAGTCCATAGCTACAATGCCTTCATCTTGCAGAAACTGCTGACACACTCCAGCCACATGAGGTCTGGCATTGTCCTGCATTAGGAGGAACCCAGGGCCAACCGAACCAGCATATGGTCTCACAAGGGGTCTGAGGATCTCATCTCCGTACCTAATGGCAGTCACGCTACCTCTGGTGAGCACATGGAGGACTGTGCAGCCCTCTAAAGAAATGCCACCCCACACCATTACTGACCCACTGCCAAACCGGTCATGCTGAAGGATGTTGCAGGCAGCAGATCGCTCTCCACGGCGTCTCCAGACTCTGTCACGTCTGTCACATGTGCTCAGTGTGAACCTGCTGTCATCTGTGAAAAGCACAGGGCGCCAGTGGCAACATTGCCAATCCTGGTGTTATGTGGCAAATGCCAAGCGTCCTGCACGGTGTTGGGCTGTGAGCACAACCCCCATCTGTGGACGTCGGGCCCTCATACCACCCTCATGGAGTCTGTTTCTAACTGTTTGTGCAGACACATGCACATTTGTGGCCTGCTGGAGGTCATTTTGCAGGGCTCTGGCAGTGGTCCTCCTGTCCCTCCTTGCACAAAGGCGGAGGTAGCGGTCCTGCTGCTGGGTTGTTGCCCTCCTACGGCCCCCTCCACGTCTCCTGGTGTATTGGCCCATCTCCTGGTAGCGCCTCCAGCCTCTGGACACTACGCTGACAGACACAGCAAACCTTCTTGCCACAGCTCGCATTGATGTGCCATCCTGGATGAGCTGCACTACCTGAGCAACTTCTGTGGGTTGTAAGAGTCTGTCTCATGCTACCACGAGTGTGAAAGCACAACCAACATTCAAAAGTGACCAAAACATCAGCCAGAAAGCATTGGTACTGAGATGAAGTCTGTGGTCCCTACCTGCAGAACCACTCCTTTTATTGAGTGTGTCTTGATAATTGCCAATAATTTCCATCTATTGTCTATTCCATTTGCACAACAGCATGTGAAATTGATTGTCAATCAGTGTTGCTTCCTCAGTGGACAGTTTAATTTCACAGAAGTTTGATTTACTTGGAGTTATATTCTGTTGTTTAAGTGTTCCCTTTATTTTTTTGAGCAATGTATGTATATGTATATATATATATATAATATATAGTGAATTGCCCACAGCTGAAGATATATGCATGGCCCCCTGGTAAAAATGGGCCCCTCATCCTCAATCCTTGTATGCATAGCACCCCTCAATCCTTGTATACTGTATACATGGGCCCCCTCATCCTCAATCCTGGTATGCATGGCCCCTCATCCGCAATCCTTGTATGTATGGCCCCTCATCCCCAATCCTGGTATACATGGCCCTCTCATCCCCCAATCCTGGTATACAAGGCCCCCCATCACTGCACACATGAAAAAAAATGAACACTTATTCTCACCTTTCTTCCTCACCTCTGTTCCATCGCTGCGTCCTGTCTGCCAGCAGCTCATGTCAGCATCTGAGCAGCGCATGACATCACTCCCTTGCGCTCTCAGACGCCGAGGTGAGCTGCGGGGATATTCACTCCTGTCCACGCCGGGACTATGTGCGTGGATAGGAGTGAATATGCATTTTCTTTAATAGTGGGCACTGTCAATCGCAGCCGCAGCTCAGCGCTTCTCTGATCCCGCTATTAAAGAAAATGCGTATTCACTCTTCACTGCCATGGGCGTGGAGAAAAGTGACTATTCATTTACCTTTTAGCAGCAGGCACACGTGGTAGCTACAGCAGCGGCTACTGCCTGTGCACCGCTCCTCCGCCGCCGCAACAACCCCCCCCCCCCACCACCACCATTATCCACCACAGGAATGTATATACCAGAGTATATACCAGAGTATAAGCCGAGGGGAACTTTTTCAGCACAAAAAATGTGCTGAAAAAGTCGGCTTATACTCGAGTATATACGGTACAACCTCAGCTGATGTTTTTCTCGGACTCACCTCAACATTAAGCTTTTTATGTAGTAAGATGTATATGTATGTATTTTACTCTATAATTATGCTCCTAGGACAAGAATGTGTCATGGAAAGAGCCAGATCACAGCGACGCAGTGAATGAGGAGTTACTGCAGGACAGGTGAGGGTTCACTTACTTTGAAGTTTTGACAGCTGCTGGTGTTTTCTGAGCTTTGTAATGAGATTACTTTTGAGTCTGTTTTTTTCTGTGAGGGTGTGGTATCACATGGAGGGGAGGATCCCAACAGTTCTGGACTTTTTTCTAATTTAATGTCAAAAGTGTATTCCGGCTCCGATCACTTCCGCGTTGGTGAGGTCACATCTACGGATACCTGTCGGGTCACGTGCGTCATGCACTTGTTCATCTGTATTGTTTGTTAAAATAGGACAGGGGCACAACCCCTGCTGATGGCGCACATGGACCTCACCGGGTATCAGTAGATGTGACGTCACCAATGTGGAATTGCGTAGAGCCCAAATAGCCCTTTAATGGACGTGGAGTTTTACGGCTTCCATTTAAACTTCATACCGCTATTAAAGAGGAGGGGTCACAAAAAAAAAATTCTCTCCCGTCAATCCCCTGACCTTTTCCATTATTCACTACAGCCAATCATTGAGCACAAAAAGTGGCGCTTTGATAACATAACAAACTAATGTCAGATTTTTACATTTTTTTAACTGCTGTAAGAAAACAAGGAGCGGTGGGGGATTGTTATAGTATTAAGTATAATTTTTTTTTTTCTAACTTATAGATTCCTCTGCTCCTGCTTTCATCTCCAGCCTTTACTCATATACCTGCAGCGATGACATCACTGACACCCACGTGACTGCAGCATCCAATGCTAGTATATACCGTACAAGACCACTGAGGTCCGCGATTAGCTGCAGCGGTCACTTGATCGTACATGATGTCATGGCTGCCGGGATTGATCAGGTTATTTTTGCTTTTATTTAAGTTTAATATATATATATATTTTTTTTACTAGAAGGGAATTTGGCAGTAAGATCACCCCCCTCCCAACAGCATGTATGGGCATGCAGATCTTTGCAATGTAAATGCATCGACACCTTTTTATCTTCTATCTGTTGCTGCATTCCTGAGAAATCAGAGTTTTAATTCATATGCAAATTAAATGTTAAGTGCTCTGGGTGTGACATAGCACTTTCCAATCCACTCCCTGCCTAGGTTGTCTCTCCACCCAGCACCAGCCTCTTTAGCTTGCTTGATAGCTCATCGTCTGATTTTCTTTTGCCTGACGTCACTCAAGACAGTGACGAGGGCCCGTTGCTGGGCAAGGAAACAACATCGGGAGGCAGAGGCTCTTTAAGTGCTCTCTCATGCTCAGAGCACTTAAAACCTCATTTGCATTCTTTCTGATCACTTGGGAATGCAGCAACATATAAAGATGTCGATGGATTTACATTTCAAAAACCTTCATGCCCAAAAATGCAATGCGGGCGTTGATCTTGCTGACAGATTCCCTTTAAATGCCGGACCCCCTTTTATGGACAGTGACCCTTACTCCATGGTCTCTTTCTTCATATTACATTAGATTTTTTTCATTTTCTCTTTTCTCAATCATTTATTAATTGCATCTCTCGATTTAACTCGCAGACCTAGCATTAACCCTCTCTGTTCCTCGCCCCCAGCCAAATGTACGCCGTGAGACTGAGCAGGAGCGCTTCTACGTTCTTTCTTTATCTAGTCAGTCCGCCCGTGGGCACACTTTTTGTGTAATGGGACAGTACATTAACAGTCCTCGGAGAGCCGTTCCCGCTTGTACAGTCTATTTAGGTACCAACTCCTTTTAATTAAATCCACTGGTACTAAAAATGTATTTTATTACCGGAAGGTTGGATGCTGCAGAGCTGCGCTCAGTGCAAAGCTGCAGAGATTATTTGCCTGCAGGCAGAACTTCGAGGAAACTTGGAAAAGGTCCCCAGCAGACATCCTCCGCTTCCGAAGACCATTCATGTTTTTTATTTTTTTTTCAGATATAGTATTTAAATAGGTTTCGTGTAGCCTGCATGATATCATTTACAGAGGATGTCTATTGCTTAAAAACCACTTCCCCCAATGACAGCTTGATAGTTTATGCATCGCCACATAAATGTACATGAGGGCTGGACATCCGCAGCGGGTGTGACATGCATTTGACACACTAATGCAACGGCCAGGATTGGCGTGAACTTTGATTCTATCAGTTTCACCCTGTATAAGGTGTTGGCACCCTTGAAATTGTTCCAGAAAATGAAGTATTTCTCCCAAAAAAATATTGCAATTACACATGTTTTGTTATACACATGTTTGTTTCCTTTGTGTGTATTGGAACAATAGAAAAAAAAACAAAAAATGAGAAAAAAATGGCAAATTGGACATAATTTCACATAAAACCCCACATGTGCGGAGCTACTACAAAGAGAGACATTTGCTACAGCAGCATAGCGGATCCCACAGCACATACGCTCAGTTAGTGCACTGGATAGAGACGCATAGCGGATCCCACAGCACATACGCTCAGTTAGTGCACTGGATAGAGATGCATAGCGGATCCCACAGCACATACGCTCAGTTACTGCACAGCATAGAAAAGCATAGCAGATCCCACAGCACATACGCTCAGTTAGTGCACTGGATAGAGACGTATAGCGGATCCCACGGCACATGTGCTCAGTTACTGCATCGGATAGAGACGCATAGCAGATCCCACAGCACATGCGCTCAGTTAGTGCACTGGATAGAGAAGCATAGCGGATCCCACAGCACATGTGCTCAGTTACTGCATCGGATAGAGACGCATAGTGGATCCCACATCACATGCGCTCAGTTACTGCATCGGATAGAGACGCATAGCGGATCCCACAGAACATGCGCTCAGTTACTGCATCGGATAGAGACGCATAGCGGATCCCACAGAACCTAGGCTCAGTTACTGCACTGGATAGAGATGCATAGCGGATCCCACAGAACATGCGCTCCGTTACTGCACTGGATAGAGATGCATAGCTTATCCCACAGTTCATGCGCTCACTTACTGCATTGGATAGAGACACATAGCGGATCCCACAGCACATGCGCTCAGTTACTGCACCGGATAGAGACACATAGCGGATCCCACAGAACATGCTCAGTTACTGCACCGGATAGAGACGCATAGCGGATCCCACAGAACATGCGCTCAGTTACTGCACCGGATAGAGACACATAGCGGATCCCACAGCACATGCGCTCACTTACTGCATCGGATAGAGACGCATAGCGGATCCCACAGCACATGCGCTCAGTTACTGTACAGAGTGATCTACTACAGAAACATAGCAGATCCCACAGCACATGCGCTCAGTTACTGTACAGAGTGATCTACTACAGAAACATAGCAGATCCCATTGCTCTTGTGGTTGCAGAGCTGTTCTTGTATCGAGGTGAAAAACAAACATCCCCAGAGTACTTTTGGAAGTAATTGCTAACAAGCTAAACATTTTCATTAATGAACGTAATTTACTCATAGTGAACAACATTTGTATTTGTAGGAATATCCTTTAAAATGAGCGAAGATGTATTTATATCTTTCACGATTATTTTATGGAACACAAGTAACGTGAGTAATCCTTCTTCCATCTTTCATCCACAGCCTCTCATTCCCGCAGGAGAAGTCCGTCCCTTTGGACAATAGGAAATTCTGGTGCAACAAAGCATCTGCATACAAAGGAAAGAATTATAGGATTATATTTGAGGAAAACATGGAGAAAATCTACAGGAACATGTACAGAAATGCTGCAGACCCAAATGCATATAGGAAGTCGCAGCACTCCAAGAAGCTTATGTGAAGTAAAGGGAGACGCACAGCTCAGGCACGGTGTTAACAGGCGGCGCGTGCTCGGGAGCTTTCTCGCTTTAGATCCTTGTCAAGCACCTTCAGGCTTAAGAAGACCATTATCATCTATGGGAAAACATGGAACATGTATATAAAGAAAAGGTCCATACGTTTCTAAACAAGGTTACCAAGCTATACTCTGATTTTTGCAGCTATGAATGTAAACTTTCTATCTATTTTCGCCTTGCTTCTGTCTTTACTTTTCTGTGTACTGCATAAGTTCCTTGAGTAGTAATTGTTAGGGTAAAGTCGTCTTAATGACTTCTGACGTGTCCCAGGGACAGCTTGGATTATGCCATCAGTCGAAATAACCCAAGTAAAATAGGCCCGTAGTGCTCGGTAAAGACCTTGAACTCCTTTGCTCCATCACTGGGAACCTGTCACAAAACTCATGAAATCAATAGTGTGATAACGTCAACATCTCCAAGACCTGTCGAAAGAAGTATTATGGTGGATTTCCTCTTTTTAATAGAAATTCTTTTGACCAAAGCTGTATATTATGACTTGTCTTGAGATCTTTTATCATAATCCACAAATCTCTGCCTGCAATTATGGATACAGAGTGAAGAAGGGATCCATGAGTATAAAATAGTAATTTTTATTAATCAATCAATAAAAACAATGCAAAGAAGGAGCTAAAAACAAATAAAAAACAGAGTGCTCAGTAAGGGGACAGACTACTATCAATGGGTCAAAATTATAAAGGCCAGAAATTAATACTCAACATATAATTGATAGCCTATTTTAGCATATGTGGTAAACATCAGATACCCCTTTAAATACTTCCCGTAGATAAACAGCTTAAATGGTTAATGGTCTCGATGGTATAATATATGATAAGTATGATCTAGAGTGAGTAAGATACTGGCCCTACATATAGATCCCACACATAGTGCATAATAACCTATAAAGCAAAATGGTAGAGAAGTAGTGGGGAAATGGTGTATATACCTGACGGGCAGGTGATGCACCAAAAACCAATCTATGATCCATGGTAGGACGCGGTCCCCTTCACCTGACGCACGTTTTGCCCACTAGCTTCTTCCAGAGGCTTGGAAATAACCCAAGTAAAATAGGCCGTAGTGCTCGGTAAAGCCCTTTAACTCCTTTGCTCCATCATTGGGAACTTGTCACAAAACTCATGAAATCAATAGTGTGATAACGTCAACATCTCCAAGACCTGTCAAAAGAGTATTATGTTGGATTTCCTCTTTTTAATAGAAATTAATTTGACCAAAGCTGGATATTATGACTTGTCTTGAGATCTTTTATGCCATATACCACATTTGATCGCCTTAAAGGGAAGGTTTACCTTTCAGTGGTTGAAAAGGGCGTTGGTTGAAGATTTCCACCGATTGGTAGAAGGACCTCATCGCTGTAATGCACAGTATATCCGCATACATATCTCTAAGTAATAATAGGGTTCTTATTGACCAAGTGGGTCTACATTGCATTTTTATTGTATAATATTTTAATGTTATAGTTTTGGGGTCCATCAGAGCCGTTGCTTGTAGATCTCGCTGATTTTTAGAGGCTTAAACTGAAATTTTGGAGCTATCGATAATCTCTATAAAGGTATTGTATTTATGTAAATATTGGGTATAGATGGAGATGAGCAATTGGGCCCTGGTCCAGCAGACATGTAGGTAGACCGTGACCACGGAGAGGAGCCTTGTGAATCTCCTTCCTGCTGGCATCCATGGCGCCTCTTCTAATTTGTAGCCTTGTTGTGACATCACGCCAGGCCTGTTAATGGGGTTTTACAAGGAAAATATGGATAAATATGCTTTACATAAATTATATATGTTACTAATATGGTAATTTGGCCAGGTGCCCCATCGTTGGGTAGTCGCTAGTGTTGAACGAGCGTGCTCGTTTAACCGAGCATTCTTGGGTGCTTACCGAGTATCTTCGGCGTGCTCGTATATTATGTTCGAGGCCCTGCATCTGCATGATCTACGGTTGTAAGACCACCTCAACACATGTGAGGATTCCATAACAAACAGGCAATCCCTGCATGTGTTGAGGCTCTCTAATAGCGGTAAATCATGCAAACACAGGTACTCGAACATAATATACGAGCACACCAAATATACTCGGTAAGCACCCGAGCATGCTCTGTTAAAGGGTTAAACGAGCATGCTCGCTCATCACTAGTAGTCACTCAATCCCGGCTCTCTGTTGCGTTGATTTTGGACCTGTGCCCAATACAAGACAACATGCTTCAATGTATGTGGGGCTGGGTGACTGCTCATTTTATCAGGAAAGCCAGCCCCCTAATCTACTATAGCCAGTATATAAACGTAGAAGGGGTTTGGCTTAGTTACTGAAATAAGCTGTCTATGTATGAATCCCTACGATTGTTGGGGCAGCGTTTTCCAAACAGCAGTCATGTCAGAGAATAAAAAGAAAACCAAATGACACCTACCACAAAATTACATTCTTGGGAACAGTTTGCACTGCACAGAAGATTCGAGACTGGACCCTCCAGCGTGTTACTCACGGTACAGCTTTTGTATTTTTGTACTGTATTTTAATAAATCTAATTCAAAAAGTTTCATGTAGTTTACAGAGATTGTTTCACCCTTAAATAAAATGAAATAGAATTACATATACTTGAGACATGGTGAATTTTGGAGGCCAAAGTTCACTGCTAATTTTCGTAGCCCACCCGTTTTCCCAACAAGCCGCGACACTTCTCATTCAGCGTCCCAGCAATAAAAGAGACTGTTTGAGATCATTTTGAGGACTTCATGGAGGCTTCTACAAAGCCTGGAAGATTTGCCAACTCTTAAGAGTCGTGACGTCGATGAGTCTTCTATTTTGCTGGAGACTCCTGGACTTTCAAGGAGAATAGGCTATGATTATGATTTACCTGTGATAAAAGCTACTGCATAAACATCAAATCCCTTATAAAACATCTGCGTGTGCAGAAAGTCATTGCTATTCCAACTTGCTACAAAACTTACCAAGAAGACGCAGAAGTTGTAAATATTGGTGCTGAGAATTCCATCAATTACTCACATGAAAGGATTGGGCCGCAACGCTGAACAGCTTCAACTCTTGGTGTATGTTTTAAATGAGGTGCAAGGTCCATAGACTCGCCATTGGAGTCTCCCAAATGTAGACCATGACAGAACGACACAGCTCCTAACAGCTATAATTGCCCTGTATATAAAGACACATCAAGTAGTGTTAGGGACCCCCAGTGTTTCTATTCCGAAGTTAACACTTCTTAAGGACCTTTGGTGACATCACTGTCATGTGTCCATGATGACACCAAAGATCCTTTAACTACGGGAATATAGAGGAACTGAAGATGAGGGGCTGGTATGTACCGTATGTGCAGTGTGTGTGTATATACATGTGAATGTATGTGCAGTGTATATCACTGATCATCATAATGATTTATTATGGTTTTCCAATGTGTTCGTAAAAAATATCTCTCCACAATTTTTTAATAAGTTGCTCAGAAAAAAGAAAAAGTCAAGTTAGGCTGCGTGCCCACTATGCGTTTTTCAAGCGTTTTTGCCGCGGAATTTCCGCAGTGAAAACGCTTAAACACTTGGTAATACGTGCCCCATGGTCCCCAATGATAATCTGCACATGCTGCGGAAATTTCCGCTGCAGATTATCATTGCGGATAAATCCGCAGCATGTCCATTAATTTTGCGGACACGCAGCGTAATTTCCGCCATGGAATTGCATTGAATCGCATAATATCCGTGTCAGTACATTTGTACACGCGGATATTATGCTTTTCTATGTGCGGATGGTACCCGGGTTTGGAGAAGATGAGACTCTCCTCCAGACCCGAGTACCATAGAAACTGTTACAAAAAGAATTTAAAATAAAAAATAAAGATTATACTTACCTTCTGATGTCCTCCCGGTGTTTTCTCCCCTCCGTCTGGTCTGCTGTATGGGTCGTGGTGTTGTGAAGGACCTGCCATGACGTCATTGAGTCATGTGACCTGACACATGACTCAGTGACTTCACCGCAGATCCTTCACAACACTGTAAGACACCAGACGGAGCGGAGAAAACACCGGGAGGACATCGAAAGGTAAGTATAAAATTTATTTTTTACCATTCTTATTTTTTTAACTAACTTGGTCACACTACTATAAATCCGTGCCGGTTGCAAGGATTTATATAGTGTGACCAAGTTGTCAAGCACTTTCCAAGTGATGCTAAAATCGCTTGGAAAAGCGCGTGATAACCCATATGTTGAAATGCATGCAAAGACGCTTCACAAACGCTTCTACCTGGCGGGAAAACCGCATGTACAATCCGCATGTACAATCCGCATGCGTTTTTCCTGCCAGGGAGAAGCGGAAAAAATATGCAGCATTTCTGCATCGTGGGCACATTAGCCTTAAAAACCCTGGTGTGAGGTTGTATCTTATAAACTGGTAGCGTAAGTGTTCGTAACAAATCTTCGTTAACCAGTTCACACACCCAGTTACTATTCTGCGATCATAGCCAGATTTAGACAAATTCAGCTGAGAACTGCAGGGATAATTATAGTTTCTGGGAGCAGAAATCAGTTCAGTAATAAGCTGTAATTGTTTGTTGCATCGTACTTTCCACCAACAAAACTGAAATTTCTAATGCAAATGTCTAGGTTACCTAGGGATAACATTTGAGATTTTTTTTCTTCCCATCCAGATGGTGAAATCGAACAGAACAGAGGTAAATGTTTCCCTTCTTATTGTTTTATTTAGATTTTAATATAAAAAAAAATAATAATCATCGGAGCAGTTTATTTTTTAGAAGTGCGATACTACAACTGCCAGCATGCTCTAATTTTTCCCTTTTAAAAGGATTTTCACAACTTTTAAATTTAGCACTTTACTACAAGACCTCCACTGGTACCGAGGACGAGACTCTGAAATGGTCTGCTCATGGTCTATGGAATTGCCAGAAATAACCAAGGTGGTGCGGATGCTCTGTATTGTGCACTTCAAAGCCTTTGGATCAATAGTCGGACACCAGCGATCAGAAAGTCATCAACTATCCTGTGGATAAGTAATAACTAGAGAAGGAAGAGCGAATAGATTCTAAACTAATCAAAACAGTCGAAAAATTCGGATTCACTACGTTTTGTTGGAATTAGTGATGATCGAGCATGCTCGGGCGAGCACCTATTATCTTCAGCGTTCTCGGGGGTTAAGTTTTCATCGCTCCGTGAACATTATTTGCGACTGTTTGACAGCTCTAATACTTGTGAGGAATGCTGAAAAAACAGGCATTCCTCACATGTATTAAAGCTGTCAAACTGTCGCAAATCATGCACACAGAGTGACTCAAACATAAACTTCGAGCACACTGAAGATAATAGGTGCTCGCCCGAGCATGCTCGTAAATCTCGAGCAACGAGCACGCTCGATCATCACTAGTTGGAATCTTTGGAGGTCCAAAAATTGATTAAAATGTTATCACTAGTGTTGAACAAAGTGAAAGAAAAATTGATTTGGGTTTGAATATTCCAAATAGCTCGAAAAATTTGATTCAAACCAAATTGATTTGATTTGGATTAAAAGTGTCCTGAAGAGACATTTATTACACTCAGAGGTCTCTCCATAGTCCAAATGATAAAAAAAAAAACAGCGAGTGGGGAAAGGATAAAAAAAAAAGAATAAAATGTTAAACTCACTTATCCTGGTCCCATCCCTCACTTATCCTGCCACCGCAGCTCCCTTACTGGTTGGTCCTCTAGTCTTTGCTTTTGATCCCTCAGCATATGGATGTTCTTCCAATCTACATTTTTTAGATCTTCCTACGCCGACTAAGCCTCACACAGCTATGTGGGGCGTGATGCACTTCATGTACATTGATATACAGTACAGACCAAAAGTTTGGACACACCTCATTTAAAGATTTTTCTGTATTTTCATGACTATGAAAATTGTACATTCACACTGAAGGCATCAAAACTATGAATTAACACATGTGGAATTATATACTTAACAAGAAAGTGTGAAACAACTGAAAATATGTCTTATATTCTAGGTTCTTCAAAGTAGCCACCTTTTGCTTTGATGACTGCTTTGCACACTCTTGGTATTCTCTTGATGAGCTTCAAGAGGTAGTCACCGGAAATGGTCTTCCAACAATCTTGAAGGAGTTCCCAGAGATGCTTAGCACTTGTTGGCCTTTTTGCCTTCACTCTGCGGTCCAGCTCACCCCAAACCATCTCGATGGGGTTCAGGTCTGGTGACTGTGGAGGCCAGGTCATCTGGCGTAGCACTCCATCACTCTCCTTCTTGGTCAAATAGCCCTTACACAGCCTGGAGGTGTGTTTGGAGTCATTGTCCTGTTGAAAAATAAATGATGGTCCAACTAAACGCAAACCGGATGGAATAGCATGCCGCTGCAAGATGCTGTGGTAGCCATGCTGGTTCGGTATGCCTTCAATTTTGAATAAATCACCAACAGTGTCACCAGCAAAGCACTCCCACACCATCACACCTCCTCCTCCATGCTTCACGGTGGGAACCAGGCATGTAGAGTCCATCTGTTCACCTTTTCTACGTCGCACAAAGACACGGTGGTTGGAACCAAAGATCTCGAATTTGGACTCCTCAGACCAAAGCACAGATTTCCACTGGTCTAATGTCCATTCCTTGTGTTCTTTAGCCCAAACAAGTCTCTTCTACTTGTTGCCTGTCCTTAGCAGTGGTTTCCTAGCAGCTATTTTACCATGAAGGCCTGCTGCACAAAGTCTCCTCTTAACAGTTGTTGTAGAGATGTGTCTGCTGCTAGAACTCTGTGTGGCATTAACCTGGTCTCTAATCTGAGCTGCTGTTAACCTGCGATTTCTGAGGCTGGTGACTCGGATAAACTTATCCTCAGAAGCAGAGGTGACTCTTGGTCTTCCTTTCCTGGGGCGGTCCTCATGTGAGCCAGTTTCTTTGTAGCGCTTGATGGTTTTTACAACTGCACTTGGGGACACTTTCAAAGTTTGCCCAATTTTTTGCACTGACTGACCTTCATTTCTTAAAGTAATGATGGCCACTTTTTTTTCTTTACTTAGCTGCTTTTTTCTTGCCATAATACAAATTCTAACAGTCTATTCAGTAGGACTATCAGCTGTGTATCCACCAGACTTCTGCACAACACAACTGATGGTCCCAACCCTATTTATAAGGCAAGAAATCCCACTTATTAAACCTGACAGGGCACACCTGTGAAGTGAAAACCATTTCCGGTGATTACCCCTTGAAGCTCATCAAGAGAATGCCAAGAGTGTGCAAAGAAGTCATCAAAGCAAAAGGTGGCTACTTTGAAAACCCTAGAATATAAGACATATTTTCAGTTGTTTCACACTTTTTTGTTAAGTATATAATTCCACATGCGTTAATTCATAGTTTTGATGCCTTCAGTGTGAATGTACAATTTTCATAGTCATGAAAATGCAGAAAAATCTTTAAATGAGAAGGTGTGTCCAAACTTTTGGTCTGTACTGTACGCCATACCCCATGTAATCAGCACAGGAAGATCAGAGGATCGGATGGGGAGATGCAGCGGCAGGACAGGTGAGTATAATGTTTTATTATTTTTTCAACTCTTTCTAAGTTCTCTATTTTTCTTTTGGACTCTTGAATGACCTCAGAGTATGGTAAACATCTCTTCGGGCTACTTTTAATTCATGTCCCACCAAGGACAACATCTACAAGGAGTTTGTATGTTCTCCCCGTGTTTGCGTGGGTTTCCTCCAGGTTCTCCGGTTTCTTCCCACACTCCAAAGACATACTGATAGTGTAGGTTGTGAACCCCAGTGGGGACAGTGCCCGTTATGTCTGTAAAGCACAGTGGAATTAATGGCGCTATATAAATGAGTAAAATAAGTGAATAAAGATGTCTCAAATACATTTTGGTTCCAATTAAAATTTTTGGACAGAGTCGGACTATTCAAACCCAAGTCAAATTTTTAAAAATTCGCTCATCTCAAGTGCTAACTTTTATTGTTGGAAACAATGTTTTAAAGTAGAATGATATTTCTAATTTGGCAATTCTGCAAGATATGCCATAGGAGTCTGGTAGATGCCAGAACCACTGCTGGATTCCAACCGTTCTTGAGAAGCAGGCCCCATCTTGTGCCACCAGGAATGGAGAGGTGGCTGCCCTTGCTCTTTGCATTCACTAAGGAAAAATTGCAAAGTCTGTTTTCCATTGTTTTGGCACTTGGACCAATATGTTCTTTGCAATTCTAGATCACAACACACCGGATGATCCGTTGCATACCTAGCTAAGGTGGGTAAGCCCTCAGTTTGACGAGGCAGGGGCTGCAAAATTATTACTAGGAATTGCTCATTTAATGGCTTTCTCACCTTACTGGTGGTCAGCACGATGTATTGGGTGGGCTGTCATGACAGATAGAGACCTAACCGTCCCTAATAGGCCCTTTAGCTTTTCACTGACGGGCAATAATTTATTGGAAGCAACAGGTATTCCAATGCATTTTAATTGTAATAGGTGATTGAAAAGGCTAGCTCTATGTATGCGATAGATTTTCTTCTTGTTCATACTCATGGATAAACATTTACCCAATCCTATGGGCCACATACTCGAGCTGACACCATACATTAGAATAAAAAGTATGCCAGTATTGTCACTGACGGCTGTTGGGCTTCCAGTAATGTAAACGGCTTCTCGTCGCCCTAAAATGTAATTTGGACAGAGATTGCTCTGGCCATCTTATTTGTAGTAAATCAAACGCAGATTGTTTCATTGGGCAGCTTTGCAGTGAATGTTTTAAATTAAAGCTTCAGCCTCGGCCCCGGCAGAGGGAAGGCCATCCGTCATGTAGGGCTTGCTGATGTTTAAACTAAGAGCGCTGATATTGCTCACTGGAGTTTACAACTCATTCCTGCTATTAGGTTTTGCAACTCTTACATTTAATATGATAGCTATGGCTACAAAAATATGTTAGCCCATGTGTATTCCTTTTGGTTCCTAATGTGTTGAAATCCATTCATTTGTGAGTTATCGTTTGTAATCGTTATGATATTATTTTTTTTTAATTGAATTAAAAAACTGCATTTTTTTTAAAGTGGCTCTTTTACCAAATCTCCTCAAACCAACTGCATAAAATATTAATTATAGTGTGCCTCCTCCCTGTTGCTGTTGAATCTCCTTCCATTAAGCCTGAATTACAGCTCCTCAGTGTCCTCCCTGCTGCTTTTGAATCTGTCCATTGAGTCTGGTTGACAGCTCTTCAGTGTCCTCCTCCCTGCTGCTGTTGAATTTCCATCCATGGAATCTGATTGAGAGCTCCTCAGTGCCCCTCCTCCCTGCTGCTGCTAAATCTACATCCCCTGGACCTGCTTGACAGCTCCTTGTTGTCCTCATCCCTGCTGCTGAGATCTTACCCAGACTCTTGAAATACTCATTTTAATATCAGGCTTACACAGCCATTCTGACCGGAATTATCAAAGAAATGACATCAGCCTTATCACTTCTAAGAGATCTATTTAATAATGTGTGCAGTTTGTATTATGAAATCTTGTAGCCGTTTTCTGCAACTGGCATGTCAGCTTTGCTATGTAGAATCAGACAGAATGAACAGTCATTTCATTAGCATGACAGAGTTGGCATGTTATATTAACAAGCGCATCTCTGCTATCTTGATATGATCCACATTTGCTACTCAGTTATTCATATGAATAACATCTCTGCAAGCAAGTTACCAGTTAGCCTTTACATCTCTAACCTTGTGTGTAACTTAATTTCTGCAAGCAAGTTACATATACATCTCTGCGATTCCTGTACAATCAGCACATCAACTGAACTGTATCTAGTACTTCAGGTCCTTGCCCATCTGCTGCCCATCATACTTATGTACTTTCTTTTGGTGCTCACCCTGATCTATGAAGTAGAAAATACACCTCAGCACGTGAGCCCGTAACAGTACTTGAATCAGGGTATCTGTCCTTGTTGTATAATGTCCTCTGATTGGGAAGCATAAGTTGGTGACAGATTACTTTTAAATTAATGCATACACATTATATATCCCTTGAACTAAGCTAAAACCAGGGTATTATTTATCTGTTGGTCCCGCATTAGAGAATATCAGCGTTATGTTTGTTTGGCACAGTAATCTTGCATTACAGAGCTACTCCACTAAAAAAGACTTGGTTCTGTTATTGTGTGTACATTCTATTCTGCCAATTGTCCAATGGAGTTTTTTTTGTGAAGCTGAGTCCATCACTTGACAGATGATCACATTACCTTCTGTCATACTATATGTATAGTCAAGAGCACTCAAGTTGAGCTCAAATCTTCATGGGCTCTATATTGACAGCAGAGAAGGAGACTTGCAGCTTGGATCCAGTTGTTCCATTTTCCAAGGCAATATTCATTATTTGATTTTTCTAAAGCCTAATGTCACGCAAGGTAAGGGAAAGACTAAGTGCACCTAAATAGGTGCAGAACCTATCGCCGAGCAGGAAACCTAATCCCTGAGTGCCCCTAGCGATAGGCCCTAGATAGGGAGGGGGCAGGGTGAGCACTAGTTAGCCCCCTTTGCAACTAAAGAAAAAGAGGTAAACCAATAAGGGAAATGTGTAACTTGAGAAGACACCAGAGTGATCATGCCAACTATCCTCCAAGGGAACTCCAAGAAGACACTAGCCGACTACTAGTACTTCAAGCCTGGACAGAGGAAAATATAACTATCACCAGCTACTTTCTGGAGAGACTGAAGGTATTTAAACATCCAGCAAGGGTGTGTCAATTAGCAGCAGAAGGTAGAGACCACTGCTAAGTTCTAGAGGGAGAAGGATATCACTATACTACAGAGATGAAAAGAGCAAGAAGGAGCCAAGCACAATGACCTTCTACAGCTGGGTCCAGAAAGACTGTCAGTCACACCTGACACACCCGTGACACACGCGGATCCAGAAAAAAGATTCAGCAGATTAACTATTAAAAGGTTAAAAAAAATCCTTCTACTTACCTTTCGACCCACCTCTCCGGCCCACCCGCTCTTCACCATCACCCATCTGGTCCTTACATCAAAACAAGGTGTATCCCATGCACCACCATGCAGACTTGGTACAACACCTTCACCAGTTCGTAAAAATTGCACATACTCCAAGAATCCTAGGCCCCGGGTATCTTCCTCCCACAAAAATATTTTTATTGACACCAACATTCATACAGGAAAGTTAGCAACGTTTCGGCCATGTAGGGAACTTTTTTTTCTCGGCTTGACAAAGGCCCTGCGTGGCCGAAATGTTGCTAACTTTGCTGAGCGTACACTGGTTGTGCTGTTCCCTTAATATCTTTTTCATACAGTTCAATCTACTCTTCCATTGTCACCTGTTCATGCTTGTCTGCTGCCACCTGCTGACCAGAAGCTTTGTGTCACTCCCTCGCTCCTCCCTTTACATTTTTTCTAGAACGTGGGAGTGTCCTGCAGCTCTGTGTGCTACCTCACTTCCTGGCATCCTTTTTTACCCCAGCCACCAGCGTGAGAAGTACACATTCCCCTTTGGGCTGCAGAAAGCAAAGTCTTTTGACCAGCAGCAGCTTCCGCAGCTCAGTAGCGGTTCCAGGGGTGAACACCCACAAGACTGTTCCAGTACTGGCTACTTGTATCATCTGCACTGTATCCTCTCACTGTCTTCGGGTATGGTTCAAATAAACCACCGCTGACTCATCTCTCTATGTCTACGTTTGACTCCATCCCCCTGGAGCCGCACTTGGTCCTGTCTGCCTCGCTTCAAGGATAAGGTAACACTTCTCACATCATAATTTTACTGCGCACCTTCAATCGCCTTAAGTGGGGACAGAACACTCAAAAGACTACTTTAAGCCCAGCAAAAACAGTGCCTTAAGATCATTATCCGGCTACTGACTCCCTAAGAATCCAGCACCTCATTCTGGAATCTGCCCAGCAACAGCGCTTGCCTGGGTAAGCCTAAGAGGAAGCCCTCACATTCTTGCCAGAGGTTTCCCTCCGTCCATACCCTGCTATAAACTTGCAGCATATTATACATTGCTGTTGATCGTGGGACCGAAAAACAAACAAAAACCCACATTTCTCTACAAAACACCTTAGGAATCTTATCAGGGCATCTTAATGAAGCTGCACCGCGATTTCCAAACCCCAATTCAAAAGTTTAGTTTCTTAAAAAGACAGCACACCTTAAACCAAAATGGCCGAAAAAGACCTTGCACAGTTCCCCACTGCTGAAACAGAGCAAATACAACCCGATACTGTCCACGATGAAGAGCAGGAAGCAGAAACCACGCTCCCAGCAGATCAAGTTGTTCGACAAAGACGCTCTGTCAAACCAACAATAAAGGCTATTGAGAACTATCGCAATACAAAAGACGAACTATGTGACAACCTTGAAGAACTATGGGAACGGGTTTCTTGCCACATGTCAAAACTTCAATCCTCTTCAGGCGACACTGCAAACTTACAAGCTGCCATTGAACGACTGAACACATCTCAAGAAAAATACCAGAGGCTGTTTACAAGGTACACTACCTTTCTAAAAAGCTTCAATCTTGACGTAGCCCTTTCAGATCTGAGCAAGGCAGAATTGGTATACAGGGAAAGCGACGCCAAGGTACAAAATGTCAAAGATGAAGAAGAATACCGTATTTCTCACCAGCAAGAAACTAGATCTCACAGAACAACCTCATCTAGACACTCCTCTCGGTCATCAAGAGCATCATCCTCAAGAAGCTCAGCCTTGAGTGACAGAATTCTAGAGGCCTGCATAAGAGCAGAACAATCCAAGGTGAGACGTTCCTTCACAGAAAGAGAAGCAGAAGCAGAGATCAAGAGAGCTGAAGCAGAGACTAAGAGGGTAGAAGCAGAGAATAAGAGGGCAGAAGCGGAGGCTCGGATAAAGGTTCTTCATTCAAAGATGGAAGAGGAAGTTGCGTTAGCTGAAGTGAAGCTACTCGAGCAAGCGTTGAGCCAATGTCCTGATTGTAACGGGTCTGGGAGGCGGAACCTCTGAGCAACTTATACAAGGGGGTGGTCCTTGTAAGGAAGCGGGTGGCGACCAGGGAAGACAGGCAGGCAGTCACAGCAGGTGACCGGGACAGTCTCTGGGTAAACGGGCAGGAGGTCACGGCAAGTGACCGGGACAGTCTCTGGGTAAACGGGCAGGAGGTCACAGCAAGTGA
Organism: Phyllobates terribilis; assembly: GCF_046119375.1. Lineage (NCBI taxonomy): Eukaryota > Metazoa > Chordata > Amphibia > Anura > Dendrobatidae > Phyllobates > Phyllobates terribilis. Next base: position 152,161,509 of record NW_027362768.1, read on the forward strand.
CCGGGACATTCTCTGGGTAAACGGGCAGGAGGTCACGGCAAGTGACCGGGGCAGTCTCTGGGTAAACGGGCAGGAGGTCACAGCAAGTGACCGGGACAGTCTCTGGGTAAATGGGCAGGAGGTCACAGCAAGTGACCGGGGCAGTCTCTGGGTAAACGGGCAGGAGGTCACGGCAAGTGACCGGGGCAGTCTCTGGGTAAACGGGCAGGAGGTCACAGCAAGTGACCGGGACAGTCTCTGGGTAAACGGGCAGGAGGTCACAGCAAGTGACCGGGACAGTCTCTGGGTAAACGGGCAGGTACGACCTGTGACGGCTGAGCCTCCAGGTAGGCTAGCAGGCAGATGGCAGATGAGTGCTCCCAGGTGAGCAGGCGAGAGTCTCAGGATAAGCAGGTGGTCACAGCATGTGACGGCGGAGCCTCCAGGTAGGCTAACAGGCAGGTAGCAGATGAGCGCTCCCAGGTGAGCGGGCAAGAGTCTCTGGACTGGCAGGTGGTCACGGCACGTGACGGCGGAGCCTCCAGGTAGGCTAACAGGCAGGTAGCAGATGAGCGCTCCCAGGTGAGCGGGCAAGCTGGTCCATAGACAGACTGACAGGTGTCGGAAGGCAGACCGTCGGACCTCAGGCTAGCAAGCAGGAAAGCGGATGACAGGCAGGAATCAGGCAGCAAACTGGCAGGAAACTGGCAGGCAACTGGCAGGCAACAGGCAGGTAACAGGCAGGTAACAGGCAACGGGACCTGAGGGCTGAAGCAGAGTAGTGAACAGTGCAACAACATTGCTCGGGCACCTCCATTTTGGAGGAGGTGCCTTATATATGGAGGGATCCTCCGGCCATTGGCCGAGGACTCCTTAGGGCGACGCGCGCGGCCCCTTTAAGAGAGGGGGAGGGCGCGCGCGCGCGCCCTAAGCACAGTGACCGGGGGAGAGCGGGCGCTGCAAGCAGAGCGGGAGGAAGCCGCTGGGCACGGAGCAGAGAGGTGAGGGGAACAGCGTCCCTGCCTAGCAGGAGGCAGGGACGCCGACGCTACACTGATCCAGTTTGCTCTCCACCACAGGAAATAGTCTCTGGTGCGATCAACCGGATCGTCTATGTGCTGAACCAGTTACCCGAGTCAACCCCAGGCCGCATCACTGTCCAAGCCAACAACACTGAGATCTGCAAGTCGGCTCCACTGGCAGCACCAAGGCCTTCCACAGCACATGAGCAAGTTAATGACAGTCACCAGGAGGTGCCTTCTCAAATGCAGTCACTACAGCAAGCTGGCTACCAAGCATTTCTTCATCCACCTCCACAGCTCGAGCAGCAGTCATCAGAATCTACAGAGGCTAAACCACAGCTCAACCCTACCGCAACATCATTCTACCCGGAAACATCTCAACCTTTCACGCCAGGCAACCCATACGCCCAAGGAACATCACAACTTGTCGTGGCAACAAGTAGTGAGAAATCCGATATGTCGGAGTTTGCCAGGTTTATGGTGAGCAGAGAGCTAATCAACACCAGTCTTTCAAAATTTGATGATTGTGCAGAGAACTACAGGGCCTGGAAGGCAACCTTCAAGGCTGCAATCGCCAACCTCAGTCTCACCGCAGAACAGGAGCTTGACCTCATGATCAAATGGTTGATTCCAGATTCTTCAAACCGTATCAAGAACCTTAGAACTGTCTATGTGGGACAAGCAGGAGCAGGTCTCACTGCTGCCTGGCAAAGACTGGAACGCACCTTTGGCAGTGCAGAAGCAATAGAAAAGGCCCCATTCAAGAGACTTCAGAACGTCCCAAAGATCAACCTCAAGGAAGTCCGCAAGCTTCAAGACCTAAGTGATTTGCTCATGGAGCTGGAGCTTGCCAAAAGAGACCCTCGTCTGTCCGGCCTGTGTTACCTGAATACAGCACATGGAGTGAACCCAATCGCGATCAAGTTACCGTACAGTTTGCTGGAGAAGTGGGCAACGTCAGTCACAAGGTACAAGAGAGTGCACGACGTCACCTTCCCCCCCATTCATTAATTTCTGCAGGTTCATCGACGAGCAATCCCAGATGAGGAACGACCCCACCCTCGACTTCCTACAGCTTAACACTGCAACTTCAACTACACCATCATCAAAGTATGAAGGAGTCATACAGAAACGTAGAGACTTTGAGAACACTGTGAGTGTCAGAAAGACTAATCTCCCATCACCTGCAGTACCCACCGGTACACAGTACACTGCATCATCAGGAGACAAGTCCTTCAATCAGGAGTGTCCCATTCACAAGAAACCACACTAACTGAGCAAGTGCAGAGGGTAAAGGTCCAAGGCCCTTCAGGAGCGCAAGAAAGTCCTCACCGAACTTGGGGTATGTTTCAGATGCTGCGCTTCAGTGGAGCATATGGCCAAAGACTGTGAAGCTGTCATCAAGTGTGAGGAGTGTAACAGCGAAGAACACACCTCAGCTATGCACCCAACCCCGCTCGCCAGAGATTCACCGACTGCAGTCTCCGCCATCGTTCCCACTCCAAGTCATGGCGGGGAGCCCCAAAATCAGTCTAACACTGCCACAGCCGTCTCATGCTCATGCTCTGGGGTATGTGGTGAGGGTCAAAGGGAGAAGTATGGTGTCCGAATATGTCTAATCAAGGTTTATCCGGAAGGGCTTCCAGAAAAGGCAGTGAAGATGTATGCCATAATAGACGACCAAAGCAACCGGTCCTTAGCAGGACCCAAGTTCTTTGAAGCCTTTGGAATTAAAGGTCCATCAGAACCCTACACCTTAATTACCTGTTCAGGCCGTATAGAGACCAGTGGCAAGAGAGCGCAGGGATTCATTGCTTCTCCTATCAATGGAGATACCGAAATACCCCTACCAACTCTTATTGAATGCGACCAAATACCTAATTACAAGGACAAGATTCCTACTCCCGAAGCTGCACTTCACCAACCACACCTAAGGCACCTGGCCAGTGTTATTCCTCCTATGGATGTCAACGCCGAGGTTCTGCTCTTGCTCGGTAGAGACAATCTAAGGGTACACAAGGTGCGTCAACAGTGTAATGGACCTGACTATGCACCATACGCCCAGAGACTGGACTTAGGATGGGTAGTCATAGGAAATGTATGTGCAAATCGTTCAGAGATTAATTCCTTCAAGACTTACGTGCGTGGAGATGGACGCACTACCTTTATCAAGCTATGTCCTCATCATTATGGGGTGAAAGAGAAGTCTCCAGGCCCCACACAGACAACTGGCATTGCTTCTCTATGTATCAGCAACTTGGGAAGATCAGTCTTCCACGCAACTAAGGATGACGACAAGGTAGCCCTGTCAGTAGAGGACAAAGAATTTATCAAAATAATGGACTGTGAGTTCTCTAAAGACTAAACAAACCACTGGGTTTCTCCATTACCCTTCCGAGCTACCAGGGTAAGACTCCCAAACAATCGGGAACAAGTTCTGCCTTGATTTAACTCCCTTCAGCGTACCATGAGCAACAAGCCCAAAATGAGAGAGCACATCGTCACCTTTATGGACAAGATATCCCGCAATTCTTATCACTCAAAAGACCGACAACGCAATATTGCCTAATGGAGATTTTACTCATGCAAACATTTATCAGAAGCATTGGAAACGTGTTCAATACTTGGCGGACTATTTCGGAAGGTGGAATTGAAGGTCGTCAGGAAAGGCGAGGCAAAGACTTTTACAAGACCCATCCACGAACTTGTTCTGTTGTTGCCTGTTGAGAGCATCCCTACTGAATAAACAGTACAAGTCTCGAACCTTTGAGTCTTCTTCTTCGATACGGACTTGACTTGTTTAACGTTGCATTTTAACATGCCTTTTCTTTACAGGTTGTTTTAGTTATAGACTCTAGTAGTGAAATCCCCAAAGTGAATTTCAGACGGGGAGTGTGCTGTTCCCTTAATATCTTTTTCATATAGTTCAATCTACTGTTCCATTGTCACCTGTTCATGCTTGTCTGCTGCCACCTGCTGACCAGAAGCTTTGTGTCACTCCCTCGCTCCTCCCTTTACATTTTTTCTAGAACATGGGAGTGTCCTGCAGCTCTGTGTACTACCTCACTTCCTGGCATCCTTTTTTACTCCAGCCACCAGCGTGAGAAGTACACATTTCCCTTTGGGCTGCAGAAAGCAAAGTCTTTTGACCAGCAGCAGCTTCCGCAGCTCCGTAGCGGCTCCAGGGGTGAACACCCACAAGACTATTATAGTACTGGCTACTTGTATCATCTGCACTGTATCGTCTCACTGTCTTCGGGTATGGTTCAAATAAACCACCGCTGACTCATCTCTCTATGTCTACGTTTGACTCCATCCCCCTGGAGCCGCACTTGGTCCTGTCTGCCTCGCTTCAAGGATAAGAAGGTAACACTTCTCACATCATAATTTTACTGCGCACCTTCAATCGCCTTAAGTGGGGACAGAACACTGGTGTCAATAAAAATATTTTTGTGGAAGGTGCCTTGGATTCTTGGAGCATGACCCATCTGGTCCTTGTCACATCTTCTGATCTCCGCCATTCATGCTGAAATCCTTGGGCCTCTCACACTGAGCCGAGACTTCCGGCTCTGATGAGGCCCAGGGCAGTTTTGCGCATGCAGAGTTTGCTGATGCCCAATGGCAAATGATCACGTTTCATTCTTAATAGACAGTTCCGCTGGGATCCAACTAATGGCATTTCTGCAACATTGTATGGATAGTTTTCTCTCTGTAGGTTAATATCTGTGCTACATTTGTCATGCTTCTGTTTTATGAGTTATGAATAGCTATCAATCATTGGCAGGATGAAGTGAAGCATCTTGTAATTCAAAATGAATTGTAAAAAGGGTGGAGGGGGGATGCAAAGTGATTCAGTTACTCGGTATCTAGCGGAGAGCAGGCGGGGTTGTCATGTCACAATGAAGGGCATAGATCTTCTTATTGGTTGAGCAGTAATCCCGGAATCACTCCGATGACCCTGACATTTATCTATAAAGGTAATACATCTATATGACGACATAAAAAAGCAAACAATGTAAACATTTCGTGAGTAATGATCAAGCGGTAACTCTTTGATATTTACTTGGAAACTACACATTTTTGAGAATTTGCACTTTTTTTTGGTGGAATCTTGATATTGGTCTTCTAGCTATTAGTGGAGATGAGAGAATAAATTTTAATGAAAATTAATTCTACTCGAATTTTACAAAAATCCGCCAAAATGTGGATGTTTAGTAATTTGCTTTCACGCTGTCACGCAAGGTGAGGGAAGGACTAAGTGCAAAGAGGGGGAGGAAGCCCAAACACTAGGGAAAGGGGGAATGGAGATGCCTAGGCAGATCTGACACCCCTAACGTCCCAAAATAGATTCCACACCTATCGCTGAGCAGGAAAACCTAATCCCTGACTGCCCCTAGTGATAGGCCCTGAATAGGTAAGGGACTGGGTAAGCACTAGTCAGCCCCCACTGCAACTAAAGACAAACAGGTAAACAGGCAAGGTAAACACTTAGTTTACGTGATCTCTCTGGTGTCTTGTCAAGCTATCCTCCAAGGGAACTCCAAGAAGACACTAGCCGACTACTAGTACTTCAAGCCTGGACAGAGGAAAATACAGCTATCACCGGCGACTCTCTGGAAAGACTGAAGGTATTTAAACATCCAGCAAGGGTGTGTCAATTAACAGCAGAAGGTGGCGGTCACTGCTAGGTCCTAGAGGGATAAGGATATCACTTCACTACAGAGATGAAAAGATCAAGAAGGTGCCTGCAGAGCCCAGCGCAATGACCTTCTACAGTTGGATCCAGAATGACTATCACACCTGACACACCCATCCTACCTAAATTTAAGTACATTTTAATGTTACCTTTAATCTAGAAAGTCAGTGCTGTATGCTAGTTGTTCGCTTCATTCACTTGCAGACTGCACAGTCAATCAATTTCAGTATAGGGCAGTGTAAATTTATTAACTTGCCTTACTTCATCTATAAAAGGTTTTTTTTAAGATAGATGAAAAATAAATGAATGTCTTACCCTGACCAAGTTGTCAAATTGTGTGTTTGTAAAGGAAATGTTCTGGCTAAAGCCCTTGGATTACAGCAGCCTCTGCACTGCTTCAAGCAAGCAGTCTACATAATTGGAGAAGTGAGAGGGAAGGAATGATGAGTGAAATGTTAGCTTGTAGGCTTGTTGGGACAGGGGCTACTGCTCCAATCTATTTGTACCACAGCAGGCAATAATAACTGGAGCAAGTTCAGGGAAGAGCTACCAGGATGGTGAGCGGACTGCAAACTATGTCCTACGAGGAGCAGTTAAAGGATCTGGGAATGTTTAGCTTGCAAAAAAGAAGACTGAGAGGAGACTTAATAGCAGGATACAAATATCTGAAGGGCTATCACAATGTAGAGGGAGTTTCCTTATTCTCATTTGCAAATGGAAACACGAGAAGCAATGGAATGAAGCTGAAAGGGAGAAGACACAGATTAGATATTAGAAAAAACTATTTGACAGTGAGGGTGATCAATGAGTGGAACAGGCTGCCACCAGAGGTGGTGAGTTCTCCTTCAATGGACGTCTTCAAACAGAGGCTGGACAGACATCTGTCTGAGATGGTTTAGTGACTCCAGCATTGAGAAGGGGGTTGGACACGATGACCCTGGAGGTCCCCTCCAACTCTAACATTCTATGAACTTTATTCGTAAAAAAAGAAAGCTGCACCACAATATATTGCAAGTAAAAAACTTCAGAAAGTGCTGAACATAAGGATCTAAGATTTTTTAGTGATTTTTTTTTTTTTTGCTTGCTTTAGAGATCCTTTCTCTACACAAGTTATTTAATCAGAGATAACTCCCTACAGATAACTGTGGGTTGCTGGCAAACCTCTATACTACAATATTACAGTAAAGTGTTACATGTTGGCAATTCAGATGACAGCCGCTTTCAGAAATTTTCTCATTTCTGGCCAATAGAGTTGTTTCATTTGTAGTTATTTAAAATAGTTTGAAATTTGACTACAAATAAGCAAATCTCCCAAAATTCATTAGATTTGGTCTAGAAAAAAAATTTGTATCAATTGCATATAACTCAAGACATATAACTTCCCAGCCCGGTCTTCCACTTGCTACGAATCAGTCTTGTATCCTGATCATCTTCAGGTGGTCATGTGGAGCGTGATGCGCGCCAATGGACCACACAATTACATGGGCCACAACGCACGTCATATATGACTGCATGAAGCATAGTCAATGCTGGAAGATGAGGATTCATCCAAAATGAGCAGAGGGCCAGGGACCAGTGAGGGGCGAGCCTAAGACTGATGAATATAATTCTTTTTATTTATTTATTTTTTCCAGTGGATTTTTCTAAATTGATTCCCAAAGAATTCCGATTCTGGTGAAGTGGAATTCTTAGGGAAATTTGTAACAAATTTAGTTTTAATCTTTACTTTTAGTCCCAATTACGGTTACCCAACCGAGTATATTTTATTGGTTTACATTGCTAAAAAAATGTTATTAATTTCAAAGACTATTTCTACCTGCAGTAAGACTTATTCCCTTCAAATACTTAAAATACCATTTCCCCTTAAGATGTTAGAGCGATGAACATGCCATGCATTAAAATCTAATCCCTATACATTATAAATTCCAGGTTCCTCCCGGACAGCGTTATATTATGTCACAGTCGACACATTAATATTTCAAGGATGCTACGTGTATATGGAAAGGGCAGCCGGCCTGTAAAAGGCGCTCACGTTACACCACAGCTTTATTTATGGGTAGATCAAGACTTCTATATTTCTTCCCGTTGAGCCACTTTTTACCGGTGTCAGGCGGCAAGTGAGACATTCGACTTTTTATTCCTCGTTTTGTCAGGGAATGTGATTTGTTTAGTGAAATATGAAAATAACCCGGGCTGCCAAGTTTAATGCCGCTAACCTTTACAATGCGGAAAACTTTCCGCCCACGGGGAGAGCAGCAAATTATAATTGTAATCTCGCTTAAGGTTGGGGAAGATGGTGCATTCGAGTTAATGGAAAAGTGACAGTCGTGTTCCCTTCCTTCTGGTGTTTTCAATGATATTTTCTCTTTTACCGATGCAAAAACCTTCGAGTAGCCGTCGTTTTCATTTTTCTTTTAGTGCACGTGAAAATAAGCAACTGTGTAATATATTTTATCAGAGTAATCTGCTTCTTTTTCCTACTGGATTGACCTTTCACTGTCCATTCATGGGTAAAATCTGTATTCGGTGAAGACAGATTTTCAAACTACTGAAATAAGACATGACAGTTGGTGCTCATGAAGTTCTATGGAGAAGGGGGAGGAGCTAGAGGTTGACATTCTACTGCAAGTTCTCCTGAAACGACAGTTACTGTTCAAATAGTGACACATTTTATGTTTTAGGACCTAAAATGTCACAGTTTAACCATAAAAGATAATTATATAAACATAATGGAAAGACCCAGCAAAGCAATACAGTGGCCAATGGTACAGCACAAATTGTGCAAATGTGTGCAGCCAACATTGCATTAACAAAAAAATGAAGCTACTTTCTATATAATCCTTATTATAAGTGTTCTACCATTCTGTGTATACAGCTCTTATGCAAAAATTATGCGGTTCAGATACTAGACCCAACCCTTTTGGGCTATCTGTAGGCTAGCAAGACATTCCAGGATTAGACTTCATAGACTTTATTTGTAGTCTGTAACCATGAAGACACGTTTGTATACGAACTGTAGACACTCAACAATAGGATTTTTTTTTTTTAAATCTTATCAGCAGTTGTGATATAATCCCTGTTTTCTCTGCTGCAGATCTAGCAGAGCTCGGAATGCTGAGCCCTGTATAACCGCACTCACATCACTGATTAGCAACTTTCTGCCAATATACACAGAAAGCAGCCAATCAGTGCTGGGGGCGGGGTTGGACTAGGAGGCACAAGACACCTAGTCCTGTAGTGATAATCTCCTGCTGATAAAATACTGATTTAATTGAAACGGCAAAACGCATCCTAGTAAATGATACATCACTGAAATCAGGGTCTCTGCCCCTACATCATGCGGTTTTAAGGATTTGACTTGTAATGGCCATCCCACTGCCATTTTGCCAAATTATTTGCTGTAGTTAACATAAAATGGATTATGTTCACCTGTCCTAGACCCTCACCTGATTCCTTATAGTGCCGTAGCTCCTCAGGTCTTTGTTCTAGCACTGAAGGCAGTGATTGGTCTCATGTGGTCATTGATGTCAATGATTTGCGTTACCCAACCCCCAAGTGCCTGTGTAAGGCCAAATCAAAATCAAAGCCCTGGTGGAGGCTGAAGGCTGAATTGAGCAAATCTTCTCAAAACTGATTTAGTGATTCAATAATCTCTAATCCCTCCCTGTTGTCCATGTCTGATATTGAAAAACCATAAATAGTCCCTGCAATAGAGTGTTGATATTTTTTAGAAAAAAATCAGCCACTTTTCTCGAATGTCATAAAAATACTCTAGTGTTTAGTTTCTGGCATTTTTTTTTTTTTTTTTTTGGTGGAACTTGAAAGTCCAGTAAGTTACAGCGCCATCTACAGGTAGAGCAAAAGTTGTGCAAGATGCCATCTATACAGTATACTGTACATAGAGCGATCTATTATGTAGCATTCGTGATAATAATTAATAATAACGCTGAAATAGAAAGAAACTTTGCAACATTAAAAGATGACCTAGAGAATGTCCACAGTGCAAATATGTTTTTTTTTAATACTGATGTGAAAAACAATTGCAATATTTACCAGTCAGTCATATCTAGTAGGAAAATGTAAAAAGAAAAAAACCTGGAGCATTGCAGCAGGTACGTGTTCACACTATTAGAAGTTTGACAGCCTTTTTTCTGACCATGTGTCCCTCCCATTCAGTCACAGGTGGTTTTAACTAGCTCTACCAGCCCATACATTGTAGGTTAAAAGCCCAAGCAGAGACATATTGTCCATACAGGCTTACAGCCCAAGAGTGGCATATCCAGTGGTAGCGTAGCGTAGTTTCCCATCATACGAAGGTGACCTTGTCGTGGTTGATGGGCACACATAAATTGGCCAAATTATGCGCAAAAAACCTTCTTCATTTTTCAAAGTGACATTAGTCTAGATACAATATTTCTTATATATTCATGTATGGAGTGCCGAAGTTCTTTTTGCAATTTAGTAGGAAAATGTATTCTAATCAAGCCAACAAAAAATAATTTAACTTTTAGTTTATAATAAATAATCTAAGCGCCTAATGATTCTACTCCATTTCTCTACAGATTCTGTGCGTTTAGATTCCCGTTTCCATTCTTTATTTCAGCATTTTAATTTATTTTCTTGCTTTTAGACTTTAGAACTCAAATTTCTTATCTTACTCTGCCACCTAGTGGTCATTGTGAAGAGTTGCAGGATTTACAGAAGTTTCATAACGAGTTGTGATCGTGTGTTGTCTGTATTTTTATTGTGGAATATAAGGACTGTGCTGGGAGGGTTTTATAAAGGAGCTCACGGCCATCAACGTAGACATGCTTGCATATTGCACGCATTCATACACATTCACACAGATCCAGGGATGGATTAAGGATGGCCAGGGCCCTGGGCAGTTGAGACTGCGTGCCCCCCCCCCCCCTCATGACGGGTCGGGGGTCAGCATATACCTGAAACATTATTATTGAAAAAAATAGCTGCTGAGTGAAACTAACCTAAAAAACAGCCATTAATCTAAAATTTACCTTCAGTTAAAAAAAATACTTTAACCAAGGATCCTTTCATTGTGTAAAAAATGTGGGGGATGGGAGTGGACTGAAACTACATGGGGCAAATGCCCCTGCACACTATATACCCCTCCACCTTGGAAATTTTGCTTGTATATTTATACAAATAATGAAATACATGATGCAAGCAAAATTTCTAAGATGATGGGGGGAGGTAGCACACAGTGTGCAGGGGCATTTGTCTTTATATAGTTTCAGTCCACTACTCTCCCATCCCCAACATTATGTACAAATTTTAAAAATGACAATGATCCTCTGCCCTTTCATACAAAGTGCTGCTGGCTGCCCGCCCCGTTCCACTGCCACAGTCCACAGACACTGTCTGAGACAGACGATGATATCAGCTAATGTTTGTCTGTGGCAAGTGGCAGGAACACTAGAAGGCAGCCAGCAAGCACTCTGTATAAAACTGCAGGGGACCATCCATTATTCATTGATATACAAAAAACATACTTTAAGACAGAATACACACTTTGAGACTGAAGCAGCAGGGCTCAGCAGGAGACCAGGCAGGCTGCAGACAAACTGTGGGTCACTGTCCGTGGGTGGCGGCTCCTCTTCTGCAGATGCTGCAGGGCAGAATGACACTGGCTCATGTCAGCCATTTCTTGAACTTTTAAATAGACCCGCACCCCTGTGTATGCTGGGCCCTGCCTGACGTCATGTGGCAGGGCGGTCCCAGCATCATTCAAACTGCCCGCCCCGGTGGATCAGCAGCTGGCCGGATGGGAGCGGCTGCGTGATGCAGCGTGTCTGTGAGTGGCTGCTTTGAACTTTGGTACCGCCCTGCTTGAAGTCATGTGGCAGGGCGGTCCCAAAGTTCAAAGCAGCCACTCACAGACACGCTGGCTGCATCAGGCAGCTCTGTAATTGCAGTCGCACCGGCGGGAAATTTAAATGATGTTGGGACCGCCCTGCCACATGACGTCAGGCAGGGTGGTCCCAACAGCAGCCAGCCACTCACAGACACGCTGGCTGCATCAGGCAGCTCTGTAATTGCAGTCGCACCGGCGGGAAATTTAAATGATGTTGGGACCGCCCTGCCACATGACGTCAGGCAGGGTGGTCCCAACAGCAGCCAGCCACTCACAGACACGCTGGCTGCATCAGGCAGCTCTGTAATTGCAGTCGCACCGGCGGGAAATTTAAATGATGTTGGGACCGCCCTGCCACATGACGTCAGGCAGGGCGGTCCCAACAGCAGCCAGCCACTCACAGACACGCTGGCTGCATCAGGCAGCTCTGTAATTGCAGTCGCACTGGCGGGAAATTGAAATGACGTCAGGCAGGGCGGTCCCAACAGCATTTAAACTGCACACCCGTGCTAGTGAATAGACAGCTGCGACGGCCAGATGGGAGCGTCATGTGGCACTGGCAGGGCGGGGCGACACAGCATGATTCATGATCATCTAACCTTCGGCCAGCGTGGCTGGGCCTGTGACCGAAAAAAATGTGCATTATAATGGGAGCAATTCATGAGCCCCCTGGGACCTCGGGCCCCGCGCTTTAGCTCGGATTGCCCTCATTATAATCCGCCTATGCACAGATCCAAGCTCAGAGATCTGCTTTCTAAGCAGATTGTAATATAAGAGTATGAGCGGTGATGTGGATGTGCTGGGAGTTGTGGTCTCACCCGTTAGCCCTCTGTAGATCCTGTGAGCGAATACAAAACTGATCAGACACAGAGGCAAAACTAACATTTACACCCAGTGGATCTCAGGTGACATCTTCTTGGATTACTTTAATTTCTTCTCTGTTTGGCCCAGACCATCATTATTGCTTCTTCCATGTACGACTCCTCTCTGGATATTTTTGGCTTCTCACTTTTACATTTCCCTTTACAAAGACAAACTCCCAATATCGTCAAATACTAAGCCCCCAAATACATTTTCACACACTGTAACTCCTTAAAATAACACCTCCAGAAATTCCCGCACTTATAGCCTTGGCTGCTATCAGCGAGCTTATTAATGGTTGCCTGAGGAACGATCTGTGGCACTTGGGCAAATCATCAAGATCCTCTGCTGGCAACTACCTGTGCAATCACTGACCAATGACGTCCCAGATGTGCTTGGTGGGAGACAAGACCAGAGACTCTGCAAGCCATGGTAGCACATTTAGGCCACGTAGGCTGCTCACCGTAGCACGAACAACATGTAATTTCCATAATTTCATGATTATTTGCACACAATATGATACTTGTGGCAGTGCTTTATTATATATATATATATAAATATATATATATATATATATATACAGTGCCTACAAGTAGTATTCAACCCCCTGCAGATTTAGCTGGTTGACACATGCGGAATTAACTTGGCATTGTGACATTTGTACTGTAGATCAGCCTGGAAGTGGGAAATGCTCTGCAGCCAATTTTTTTTTTTTTTTTTTTTTTAAACGTAAAAAGTTAATTCAGAGTGTCATTTATTATTCAACCCCTCAAACCACAAGAATTCTGTTTGGTCCCCCTAAAGTATTAAGAAGTTGTTCAGGCACCAAGAATAATGAGCTTCACATGTGTGGATTAAAGATCTCTTTTGCCAGCCTTTTCTGACTATTTAAGACCCTCCCCAAACTTGTGAACAGCACTCAGACATGGTCAACATGGGAAAGACAAAGGAGCATTCCAAGGCCATCAGAGACAAGATCGTGGAGGGTCACAAGGCTGGCAAGGGGTACAAAACCCTTTCCAAGGAGTTGGGCCTACCTGTCTCCACTGTTGGGAGCATCATCCGTAAGTGGAAGGCTTATGGAACTACTGTTAGCCTTCCACGGCCAGGACAGCCTTTGAAAGTGTCCTCCCGTGCCGAGGCCAGGCTTGTCCGAAGAGTCAAGGCTAACCCAAGGACAACAAGGAAGGAGCTCCGGGAAGATCTCATGGCAGTGGGGACATTGGTTTCAGTCAATATCATAAGTAACGTACTCCACCGCAATGGTCTCCGTTCCAGACGAGCCCGTAAGGTACCTTTACTTTCAAAGCGTCATGTCAAGGCTCGTCTACAGTTTGCTCATGATCACTTGGAGGACTCTGAGACAGACTGGTTCAAGGTTCTATGGTCTGATGAGACCAAGATCGAGATCTTTGGTGCCAACCACACACGTGATGTTTGGAGACTGGATGGCACTGCATACGACCCCAAGAATACCATCCCTACAATCAAGCATGGTGGTGGCAGCATCATGCTGTGGGGCTGTTTCTCTGCCAAGGGGCCTGGCCATCTGGTCCGCATCCATGGGAAGATGGATAGCACGGCCTACCTGGAGATTTTGGCCAAGAACCTCCGCTCCTCCATCAAGGATCTTAAGATGGGTCGTAATTTCATCTTCCAACAAGACAACGACCCAAAGCACACAGCCAAGAAAACCAAGGCCTGGTTCAATAGGGAAAAAGTCAAGGTGTTGGAGTGGCCTAGTCAGTCTCCTGACCTTAACCCAATTGAAAACTTGTGGAAGGAGCTGAAGAATAAAGTCCACATGAGACACCCAAAGAAACTAGATAACTTGGAGAAGATCTGCATGGAGGAGTGGGCCAAGATAACTCCACAGACCTGTGCCGGCCTGATCAGGTCTTATAAAAGACGATTATTAGCTGTAATTGCAAACAAGGGTTATTCCACAAAATATTAAACATAGGGGTTGTATAATAATTGACCCACACTTTTATGTTTAAAATTTAATAAAATTCAACTGAGCAACATAACTTTTTGGTTTGTAAGATTTATGCTTCTGTTCATAAAACCTACTCTCGTTTGCAGTTTGAAGGCTCTAACTTATTTGCATCTTATCAAACCAGCTAAATCTGCAGGGGGTTGAATACTACTTGTAGGCACTGTACATATACAGTTATATGAAAAAGTTTGGGCACCCCTATTAATCTTAAGCTTAATGTTTTCTTAAAATTGGTGTTTTTGCAACAGCTATTTCAGTTTGATATATGTAATAACTGTTGGACACAGTAATGATTCTGCCTTGAAATGAGGCTTATTGTACTAACAGAAAATGTGCAATCTGCATTCAAACAAAATTTGACAGGTGCATAAGTATGGGCACCCTTATCATTTTCTTGCTTTAAATACTCCTACCTACTTTTTACTGACTTACTAAAGCACTTTTTTTGGTTTTGTAACCTCATTGAGCTTTGAACTTCATAGCCAGGTGAATGCAATCATGAGAAAAGCTACTTAAAGTGGCCACTTGCAAGTTGTTTTCCTGTTTGAATCTCCTCTGAAGAGTTGCATCATGGACTCCTCAAAACAACTGTCAAATGATCTGAAAACAAAGATTATTCAACATAGTTGTTTAGGGGAAGGATACAAAAAGTTGTCTCAGAGATTTAACCTGTCAGTTTCCACTGTGAGGAACATAGTAAGGAAATGGAAGAACACAGGGACAGTTCTTGTTAAGGCCAGAAGTGGCAGGCCAAGAAAAACATCAGAAAGGCAGAGAAGAAGAATGGTGAGATCAGTCAAGGACAATCCTCAGACCACCTCCAGAGAGCTGCAGCATCAACTTGCTGCAGATGGTGTCACTGTGCATCGGTCAACTATACAACGCACTTTGCACAAGGAGAAGCTGTATGGGAGAGTGATGCGAAAGAAGCCGTTTCTGCAAGCACGCCACAAACAGAGTCGGCTGAGGTATGCAAAAGCACATTTGGAGAAGCCAATTTCTTTTTGGAAGACGGTCCTGTGGACTGATGAAACCAAGATTGAGTTGTTTGGTCATACAAAAAGGCGTTATGCATGGCGGCAAAAAAACACTGCATTCCAAGAAAAACACTTGCTACCCACAGTAAAATTTGGTGGAGGTTCCATCATGCTTTGGGGCTGTGTGGCCAATGCCAGCACCGGGAATCTTGTTAAAGTTGAGGGACGCATGGATTCCACTCAGTATCAGCAGATTCTTGACAATAATGTTCAAGAATCAGTGATAAAGTTGAAGTTACGCAGGGGATGGATCTTTCAGCAAGACAATGATCCAAAACACCGCTCCAAATCTACTCAGGCATTCATGCAGAGGAACAATTACAATGTTCTGGAATGGCCATCCCAGTCCCCAGACCTGAATATCATTGAACATCTGTGGGATCATTTGAAGAGGGCTGTCCATGCTCGGCGACCATCAAACTTAACTGAACTGGAATTGTTTTGTAAAGAGGAATGGTCAAAAATACCTTCATCCAGGATCCAGGAAATCATTAAAAGCTACAGGAAGCGACTAGAGGCTGTTATTTTTGCAAAAGGAGGATCTACTAAATATTAATGTCACTTTTCTGGTGGGGTGCCCATACTTATGCACCTGTCAAATTTTGTTTGAATGCAGATTGCACATTTTCTGTTAGTACAATAAACCTCATTTCAAGGCAGAAACATTACTGTGTCCAACAGTTATTACATATATCAAACTGAAATAGCTGTTGCAAAAACACCAATTTTTATAAAACATTAAGCTTAAGATTAATAGGGGTGCCCAAACTTTTCCATATAACTGTAAATGTTTATATATATATATATATATATATATATATATATGTGTATATATATATATATATGTATATGTGTGTGTGTATATATATATATATATATATATATATATATTATATACAGATGCATCTCACTAAATAAGAATATCATCAAAAAGTTAATTTATTTCAGTTCTTCAATGCAAAAGTGAAACTCCTATATTATATAGAGTCATTACACACAGAGTGATCTAGTTCAAGTGTTTATTTCTTTAATGTTGATGATTATGGCTTACAGCCAATGAAAACACAAAAGTCATTATCTCAGTAAATTAGAATACTTTATAACAACAGCTTGAAAAATGTTTTTAAATTCCAAAATGTTGTCCTACTGAAATGTATGTTCAGTAAATGCCCTCAATACCTGGTTGGGCTCTTTTTGCATCAATTACTGCATCAATGTGGCGTGGCATGGAGGCGATCAGCCTGTGGCACTGCTGAGGTGTTATGGAAGCCCAGGTTGCTTTGATAGCAGCCTTCAGCTCGTCTGCATTGTTGGGTCTGGTGTCTCATCTTCCTCTTGACAAAACCCCATAGATTCTCTATAATAGATTCTCTATGGGGTTAAGGTCAGGCGAGTTTGCTGCCAATCAAGCACTGTGATACTGTTGTGTGTAAACCAGGTATTGGTACTTTTGGCAGTGTGGACAGGTGCCAAGTCCTGCTGGAGAATGACATTTCCATCTCCAAAAAGCTTGTCGGCAGAGGGAAGCATGAAGTGCTCTAAAATGTCCTGGTAGACGGCTGCTCTGACTTTGGTCTTGATAAAACACAGTGGACCTACACCAGCAGATGACATGGCTCCCCAAACCATCACTGATTGTGGAAACTTCACACTAGACCTCAAGCAGCTTGGATTGTGGCCACTCCACTCTTCCTCCAGACTCTGGGACCTTGATTTCCAAATGAAATGCAAAATTTACTTTGCATTTACTTGGTGTGTCAGTGACTGCCTTCTGCACATCTGTCAAGTCAGCAGTCTTTCCCATGATTGTGGAGCCTACTGAAACAGACTAAAGGACCTTTTTAAATGCTTAGGAAGCCTTTACAGGTGTTTTTGATAATTTTTCTAATTTACTGATATAATGACTTTTGGGTTTTCATTGGCTGTAAGCCATAATCATCAACATTAACAGAAATAAACACTTGAAATAGATCACTCTGTGTGTAATGACTCTATATAATATAAGAGTTTCACTTTTTGTATTGAAGAACTGAAATAAATTAACTTTTTGATGATATTCTAATTTAGTGAGATGCACCTGTATGCTTGAATTTTGTAATGCCTAGTTTTCTTTGGGTTGGGGCCACAAGACAGATGAACTTTGGTCACCCATAGAATGAAGTAGGACACCCTTATCTCATAGATGGGGGGAATCTTCTGTGAAAAGGGGATTGTGTGATCTGATCCTCAGTTCCTTGACCTTGCTGAGGTTTCCCAGTAGTTTTTCTTAACAATGAATGTGTGGAGTTGGTTTGCAGACTCGTGCTATACATGGATCCGCTATCTCCAGACAGACGTCAGCAACCTAAACAGGTTGATTGGCGATGGGTCCCAAGTATCTCGCAGGTCAAATGCCACTTTCAACTTTTTCTGCAGCCTCAAAAATAGTGTTGAGAGAATTTGTTCGGCATTTCAAATTGGGCAGAGCCGATTTTTTTTTTGGAGAGAACAAGCCGGAACCCCGAACCCGAATTTGAAATGCCGAACAAATTCGCTCAACACTTCTCAAGAATTTGACTGAAGTTGAAAACTGCAGTGGAATGTCACACGGACTGGGGGATGGAGATCTCGTGTGAAATAAATACAATTTTAAACTTTTGTAGAACTTTTTAAAACGGTTATCAAACTTTTCATACGTTTTCGTAATAATTTAAAGGGATTGTCTGGCTTAAAAAAAAAAAAAAATGACGAATCAAGGAATGGGTAAATGAAATTTATGCATAGTCACTTGATCCAGTGAAGCATCCTGTTCTTCAGTCTTTTGACCTGTGACTGGTTGTGGAAGTCGGGAATTATCGGTATACATCCGCTTTTTGTCATGCTTTCACAGGAGTCACTTTAATTGTGCCCCACTACCCTTTTTTGTCTTTTTTTTACTCAAATACTTATATTTTGGTTTTATTCATAGATTGATTGTCATCAATTTTATTGAATATGCGCAAAAATTAAGTCATACTGTATATTGGGGGTGGTTTGCACCTCCATGATTCCCTTTCCCCAAAATAAGTATTCCCAGAGCTCTGAGAGTTGTTTAAACCGTTTTTCCCACAAAATACAGCACATGTATAGATGATAAATGTATGATCATTAGTGGTCTGTTCACTGGGATCTCCACCGATCCTGGGATCATGCATGAGCACAACCACCTCCAGCGATCGCTGTCTGCTATATGGGCTACATAGAAATGCTATGGCTTCTTCAGCTTACTTTTTGTTACATGCACCATGTTATCCCAAAAAAAACAGAAAATGCCCTAAAATTAAGTATACAAATGAATTCATTTTCTAACAGACACAGAACTGACCCTGGAAACATTTACCGGAGAGATTAATGTTTCCAGCTGCCAGTGTTTGTGAACGTTACATCCTGCCTCGAGAACTTGCAGTTCGCAGCAATATCCTCCTGTCTGAACGGCTCCATATATCCCGGTGAGCGACGGACTGAGCCGAGACCATTTGCGAGGATGTTGTCATTTGATAGCTATATTTACATGAAATGAAATATTAAACAACTTGTGGATGTCCTCGGCAAAATGAAGCCACATTAATCCTAAAAAGTTCCAATAAATTCAAGACCGAAGGCGGGGTGGATGTTTCCATCCTAATTTATATTCCTGAGGCTGCCAACGTGATCAAGGGTAAAGACCAAGCTGTAGTCTAACGAGATATACGCACATATGTATTTATTTCAGTAGCGGCACTATGGCATGCTGCCTATTCAAAATAAATTGGAGACACCACCCGGCAGTAATAATGATGTCCGGCAGCCGGCAAGGTTGCTACATCTGTACATATATACTCGTAGAGTTTGGAACCTCAGCACCACAAAAGAAAATGAAATGAGACTGTGTGTCTTGCTGCAGTGTAAATATATTTTGATCCCGCAAGGACTCAAAAACAGATCTTGTCCAACGTTTTGACCAGGAACGGTCTTTGTCAAGGACATCTGTTGCGGGTGCAGGTAAGCAGAATTCTAGTAGAGCAATGAAAATGCAAGATCTCTTTCATGTTAAGGAGAACCTGTGAGGAGCAGGAGCCGGGATTCAGGAAATGCAGCAAGCAGGGTGTAAGCCGTGGCCCACCCTGCCTGCCGTATATACTGTGTATATATATATATATATATATATATATATATATATATAATATAGGGACTAGACAATGCTCTTCTCTAGATCGTTGGCAGTGCCTCTAGTTTCCCCTTTATGGCACTTCCTCTTGTATTTAAAGATTGTTTAAAAAGTTCTCTAAAATTGAATATTAGATGAGTAAATAAAGAGATTTCCATGTTCCGGAACCTTTATCTCTGGAGGACCCAGCACTGTGTAATGCTGCATTTTCCCTGTGGAGGCGCTGCAGGGAGTTCCGGGAAATGCTGCAGAGTAATTAATTATGACCTCTAGTTTGAAGAAATTGATGACGCCTTTCAAACACACTGGTTCCATGTCACCTGTTCGTACTCTCTGGCACGGTTTAACAAGCCGCTATACAGGCCAGCACAAGCTGCTCAGCCAAGCACCCCACCGGACTGAGTAGAGACAGTACCACAATGCTCTCTGGTTGTTCCTCAACAGACATTCTGGGTGTATGACTTTGACCTCTCCATGATTTACTACTTGCATTTTTCTCAGGTTCCATAGGTTCTCTACCTCTACTTACAGGGAACTGGTCACCAGGATTTTCCCAATATAAAGTGCAGCCATCACTACCTTTAACTCCTCTTTTACATCATTCTAGTAAGCTGTATGTAAGTCTCCAATCCCCTCTGCGAGGGACATAAAAGATCTTTTATTATCCCCCTATATGATGCGGTCTGGTCCGATTGGCATCTCTGGTCTTGATCTGGTGCCTCCTCTCTTCTTACGATCACCGTCCTCCTTCCCTGCTTTATGTGGATGACTCATCCTTCGTCATCCTCACAGTGTCCCCCAATCATGCTCCTGCACAGGCGCTCTTCCCTCTGGCCTGCTGAGGGCAGAGCAAAGTATTGTAGTTTGCATGGTCCAGAAAAGGCCAAAAAGCACCGATAACCCAAAAGTAAAACTGGACCAGGCACACTACAGTACTTGTTCTGCCCTTGGCAGGGCAGAGAGAAGTGTGCCTGCGCAGGAGCACGATAGGACACTGTGCAGATTACGCAGGATGTGTCATCCACATGAAGCAGGGAAGGATGACAGCGATTGCCACGAGAGAGCAGGTGCCGGATCAAGACCAGAGACTTACATCGAACCGGACCGTTCCGTATGGGAGTATAATAAAAGGTATTCTTTTTGCTATGCAGAGGAGATTGGGGACATACATACAGCATAATAGAAAGCTGTAAAAGAGGCGGTAAAGGTGGTGGCTGAACTATATTTTGGAAAAACCTGGTGACAGGTTCCCTTTTATGGATGTCACACCCCACTCTCAGCACATGCAGTATACAAGCGGTCTCTTTCTTATGGTGGCGACCTCTCACTCCAGATCTACACACTCCGGTCTGCAGCCAACTCATCCTCGGAAGCTGCACTCCACCGCCACTGCCAATGTCTCCTTTCCTCCTGCAATCTAGCAAAGGTGGTGGTTCTGCTCTGTGCTACTCGTTGATTCTTTCTGGTCTTGCATCTTGCACTTGTTATGCCCCTTTCATGACTGACCATGAGTGGAGGAAGAATTAGGCTAAATGCATTGGCCACGTGTCTCATGTGTCCTGTCTGCACCAATATACAATGCGCATCAACAACATCCCCATGTATCCTCCTTAGGATCACTCATTTACCCACGGTGGATTTTACCTCGGAACACCGGCCAGGGGTCCTCTCCACACATCAAGCTCCCACCCAACAAAGCAAAGACAAGTGACAAAAGTCCAATAAAAACTCAACAACTACACCATAAGAAACAAAAGGGGCGGCACTGTCAGCACCAACATGGAGGAACAAAATAGACATGCACATTGTTGGTGGGGGAATTTCCGGACCAACATTACTGCCACATGTTTAGGGTAATAAGCACCCACTTCCATCCTCTTACATCGATAGGGTTAAGTTAAATATAATCCATATTTCATGGTCAATCTTTATATTCACAAGCCGGCAGCAACTTGAAGGTCAAATAAAATCTTATGCAGATTGTGCTGAGACTCAGAGACTGGACGTAAAACGCTATTGTCCCTTTACTGCCAGAGGGGTCACCAATGCAATCAGCCCCGAACCCCCGAACAGCTACTAACACAGTCATATGGCCGATGCAATTACCTCTTCATACCCAAAATGCTTTGCAGGTTATCGCTAGAGAAATGTTGTATATGTTGGTAATTTTCAAGGTTGAAGTCATGGATTTTTTTCTTTTCTGCTGGAGTATAAGAGTGGACACCAGATATGAAATAGTTAATTCTCGTGGTGTGCTATAGACCGCGAACTGATAGTACATTTGATAGAAGGCTGATATGAATTTTATTATGGGCGATCAAAGTTTCATTCTGTTGATTCAATGTATCATAAATATGGAGGGGCAAAGAACAACTACACCGGAGAGGGTTACGTAAATTGTCTTTATACATCTGCAAAATACAGGCTCCCGATCCATAACAGATGGAGACTTAAACGGAATGTCCTCACATTTTTACTTTTTGATATGGCTTTATAGGTGCTTGTCCCTCAATAAAAATGATTCCGGTTCTGTACAGTAATGAGAAATCTAAGATAGAAACCGTGTTCAAATTGGGCTGGAAGTGCACTGGGGGGGTGTCAGTGCATTTGGAAGACGCACTTCAATTGTACTGACACTCCTCCTGCCTGATTTGCATACGGCTTCTACCTTAGATTTCTCATGACTGGCTGTCACGGGTGTGTCAGGTGTAATAGACAGTCGTTCTGGATGTGGCTGTAGAAGGTCACTGCGATTGGCATTACAGACACCTTCTTAATCCTTCCTTAGGACCCAGCGGCGACCTCCCTCCTGCTGCTGATTGACACATCCTTGCCTGGGAGTTAAAAACACTCAGTTTACTCTAAGGACTCGCCGGTGATACTTCTATGTACCTTTGTGCATGCTCAGAGCAGTAGCTGTTGGCTGGCTTCTTCTCTGGTGCCCTTGGAGGGCAGTTGGTGTTTCTTCTCTGGTGTCTGCTCAAGCTAAGTTTATTCCCTTTGTTTATCTTCCTTGTTGTATTTAGTTTATAGTGGGGCCTGACCAGTGCTCACCCATCCCCCTCCCTATCTAGTGCCAAGCTCTAGGGATATACAGGAATTAGGTTTCCGGCTTGGCGATTGGTGTGGAACCAATATAGGGATGGTAGGGTAGGCATCCCTAACTAATCCATCTACAGAGATATCAGGCAGGCAGTGTATATAGGCAGACACTGTATATAGCAGACTACAGTGCATATAGCGCAAGAGGCTCCATTCCAGTTCTGTTTGCTGCTGCTGGTGTTTGACATTTCTAGACATAGGCCCAGGTCTCAGGGGCCAGGAATAACTTTTTTTTGGATCTTAATCCTCATTATTTGCTTAAAAAGCAATCCAGAGAACAACGTTTATTTGCGTCATTTGCTTGTTGGCACTGCAGAAAACAGCCAGGTCTCTTCCATATTACAGCGCTAAAATTCCAGCTATTTAAAACTGTGGTTTGTCCGTCACACGGATCACATATAATTGCGCTGAAAATACTGCCATTTCTGGCCTCCATTGAAATTTTGTTGCAGTGTGTCAGTGAAGCTATTGACACCAGTTTGCTGTTCAAAATAGTTACCTACAGGTCAGCTATTTAAAACTGTGGTTTGTCCGTCACACGGATCACATATAAGTTCGCTGCAAATTCAGCCATTTATAGTGAGCATGGAAGATATTGTCCTCCATTTAAAATGGGCAAGGCACGTGGCAAGGGACGAGGAACTGGACTTGATGGTGCTGGTGCATGCAGAGGCCGAGGCCGTGGGCAAGCTGAAATTGTGCCACAACAAACACCCACATCTTCTCGCCTGACCTTCCTGTCCCAATTCCTAGGGGACCGCAGCACACCACAATTGAACTCAGAGCAGTGTCAAAAGGTTGTTGGTTGGATAGCGGATAATGCTTCCAGTTACTTAGCCACCACCCACACCAACCTATCTTCCACACGGTCAAGTCTCAGTAGCCGGGAGTCTGGATTGCATATTTCTCACCCTGAACCAGCTTCTTCCCACCATGCCGAGTGCTCGGAGATAACTGATCCCACACTTGGACACTCCGAAGAGCTGTTCACTTTTCCATTTATAGATTCGGACCTCTCGCCCGGTCCACTTGAAGCGGGGCAAGAGGAGATCGCATGTAGCGATGCCCAAATATTTGAGCAGCCACGGTCACACGAAGGTAACGGTGGGAAAGTGTCACAAGAGGTGGACGATGATGAGACACAATTGACAGAAAGTCAGGAGGAGGACCAGGGTGCGGAAGTGGAAGAAGAGGTGGTGGATGATATAGTAACTGACCCAACTTGGCAGGAGGACATGCAGAGCGAGGACAGCAACACACAGGTGGAGGGAGGCAGAGCACCCCAACAAGCAGGAAGAAGCAGTGTGGTGGCTGCAGACAGAAGGCAGGCAACTGTTCCCTGTAACACCAACACGAAGGAAGTTGCCAGTACAACTGTTAGGTCTTCCCGAGTCTGGTTGTTTTTTAAAGACTCTGCTGATAACCCCAAAGAGGCCATTTACACCACCTGCCAGGCCAGCATCAACAAGGGTGGCAAAACTACCAGCCTGACCACCACCAGCATGATCAGGCACATGGCAGCAAAGCACCTGACTTTGTGGGCCGAACCTCAGGGTCCAGGAATAGTGTCTGCGGGTGGCACTACTGCTTCTTTCACTGTTGTGCATGCAAGCCAATCCCCTGTCCATGGTGCATGCGAAGATGCCTCCTGCCCTGCACCTGTCTTTGCACACTCTCAAGTATCAGCATCAGGAAGCACATCCACGTCCTTGTCCCAGCGCAGCGTTCAGTTGTCCATACCCCAGTCCTGGGAACGCAAGCGCAAATACGCAGCGAACGCCCCACAGGCCACACTACTAAATTCCCAGATTTCACGACTGCTTGCGCTCAAAATGTTGCCTTGTAGGGGACTGAAGCATTCCGCAATCTGATGGCAGTGGCCGTCCCTTGGTACTCGGTCCCCAACCACCACTATTTATCCCGTTGTGCCGTCCCCGCATTACACAAGCACATGTCCCAAAACATTAGCCATGCCCTCAACAACGCAGTTACCCGGAAAGTCCACCTAACCATGGAAACAAGGACAAATGCTTGTGGGCAGGGACGGTTCATCTCGCTGACGGCACATTGGGTTAACATAGTGGAAGCTGGGACCCAGTCGGACCTTGGGACGGAACACGTCCTCCCAACGCCAAGGATTGCAGATCCTAGGTCAATCAGGGTTGCCCCCACAGTCTATAGCTCCTGCACCTCATACTCCTCAGCCTCCTCCTCCTCTTCAGCCTCCATCTCCGAAATGACCACATCAGTCACAAGCTGGAAGCACTGCAGCACTGCCTCGGCCAAGCGGCACCAGGCTGTGCTGAAGCTAATATGCTTAGGTGACAAACCGCACAATGCTGAAGAGTTGTGGACAGTTCTGAAAGAGCAGGCAGATCTGTGGCTCACACCGCTGAGCCCACAGCTAGGCATGGTCGTGTGTGACAATGGCCGAAACCCGGTGGTGGCTCTGAGGTGAGGCAAGCTCACACAAGTACCATGCCTGGCCCATGTGCTTCACTTTGTGGTTCAGCGGTTTCTCAAATCCTAACCAGAGCTGCCGGAGCTTCTTGTTAAAGTATGCTGCCTGTGTGCCCATTTTAGAAAGTCACCTAGAGCTTCCGCCGCCCTTGCCGTGTTTCAGCAGCGTTTGCAGCTTCCAGCTCACAGACTGGTGTGTGATGTCCCCACACATTGGAACTCTACAGTGCAGATGTTGGGAAGGATTTGTGAGCACAAGAGGGCAGTTGTTGAGTACCAGCATCAACCAATTCGTCTGTATCAGACTCCACACATAAGACCTCAGGAGTGGACATGGATGTCAGACATATGTACCATCCTCCAAAACTTTGAGGACTCCACCGAGATGGTGAGTGGCGATGATGCCATAATTAGCGTCACCATCCCGCTTCTCTGTCTTCTGAAATGCTCTCTGCTCACAATCAAAAGAGGATGCATTGCAGGCGGGCACGATGAGATGGAGCAAGGAACCATACAGGGTGATTACACACAGCCCAGCCTCATTTCATCCCAACGTGGATTGGGTGACAATGAGGAAGAGGAGGAGGAAGAACAGGAGCTAGTTTCATGCACTCTAGACGGTACTACCTGCACAACTGTCATACCGTCTGTTCAGTGTGGATGGCCTGAGAGTAGAGAGGAGGAGGTGAAGAGCATGGTCAGTCGTCCTCTTGGTGAGGACACGGAAGTCTTGCCTGTTAGCAGTCTGGCACGCATGGCTGAGTTTATGTTACTCTGCCTTTTCCATGACCCTCGCGTTCTCAAAATTTTGGGTGACAGTCATTACTTGTTGGTGACACTTCTAGACCCACGCTACAAGGAGAACTTTATATCTCTTATTCCTGAGGCAGACAGGTCTACAAAAATGAGGCAGTACCAGAAGGCCCTTGTTGCGGAACTATTATAAAAAATTCCCATCTGAAAACGCTGGCCGCAGAGGTCACAGTACGTTGGACAACCAAGGACTACAGGCGAGAGAGAGACAACTCCAATCCAGCAGAGGCAAGGGAACACTGTCCAAGTTCTGGGAGAATTTTCTCAGCCCCTCCCATCGCACAGGCCTTGAGGTGTGGGGTACTCTCACAAGGAGTGCAAAGTTAGGGAAGATGCTGAAGGAGTACCTTGCCGACCGTACCAACGTGCTCCGTAATTCCTCTGTGCCTTACAATTATTGGGTATCCAAGCTGAATACGTGGAATGAACTGTCTCTCTACGCCTTGGAGGTCCTGGCCTGCCCTGCCGCTAGTGTGTTATCACAGCGGGTTTTTAGTGCCGCTGGTGGAATTATAACTGATAAGCTCATCCGCCTGTCAACTGAAAATGCTGACAGGCTGACTCTTATAAAAATGAACAAGGGCTGGATTTGGCCAGACTTCTCAACACCACTGAATGATAGCAGAGTAACATAAACTCAAATCCAGTGTCTTTTCTTGGGAGGAGTATTCCCATGCATCTTTTCACACCCACACATGGATATATTTAACGCCCCGAGGGTTCGGTCGCTACAGAGGTATTGCATCTCACCCAGAGGTGTGATATCTCACTTCCAGGTAAGGATGGAGTATGGCTCAGGACCCTAACACCCACATGCACTACACCACATTTCCGGGGGACAGGGCGACAATGCTCCCGGGTGTGAGCACAACTGTCCCTGTCCCTGGCTGGAGTGGGGGGAGGGAACACCTAGGAAGGGGGAACCCGGTAGTGTGTGGGTGGGGAGAGTAGATCCCGGGTGCACTGTATAGAGGAGTATATATGGTGGGCACAATCTTAGAGTTCAGTCAGTGAGAGAAGAGAGAGAAGGAGGCTGCGAGCAGGGGCTCTGCATGGGCTCTGCTCCGCAGGCAGGCCAAGCCTTAAGGCCTGGGCCTGGAGGAGAAGGAAGGAAGGGAGAAGAACGGAGGAAGCTCTAGGAGAAGACTGAAGGGACCCCAGGGGTGCGGACCGGCCAGCCACCACCGCACGCCCGCCGCTACCAGAGTAGGGGGGTCAGGCCAAGAAAAGGGAATCGGATCCCTCATCTAGTGGAGGAGAGCAACTACCCTCAGCTAGTAACCGGAAGCCGTGGCATTGTACGTGCACGGCCCCTCACTACACTCGTTAGGAAGGCACCACATAGGACCCAGGGAAACGGAACATACGTTTGCCCGCCAAGGCCCGAGGCAGCCGGACAGAAATGTGGTCAATTGTGGGGTACGACAGGCCAGAGAAAGGACACATGAAGGGGGTCCTGAAAAGCATTCCAAAGATACCTGGGAGTTGGCCGAGCCCCTCACCTGGTGAGCACAGCACGACGTGGGCAGCCATTACCTGCAGAAGTGGCTTGGAGTGTAAAACTGTGAGTAAAGACTAGTGTTGAGCCACCCCCGTAGTGTTCGAGTTCGGTTCGGTTCATCGAACACCCGTATGTTCGCCGAACTGTTCGTCAAACTGTTCGTCGAACACCGTTAAAACCAATGGCAGGCAAACAAAAACACATAGAAACACATAGAAAACACTTCAAAGGTGTCCAAAAGCTGACAAACTGCTCAGAAGACACAACTAACACATGGAAAAGTGACAAGTACATATAGTCATGCGAAAAGAAAAGAGGTGGAGGAGTAAAAGGAGGGGGAGACACAGATATAGGCATGTCATGCCCTTCTAAAACCAAAAAAGTGCGAAGCCGACACGGCCAGTCCATTCCTGCCCGTGCGACCTCCGTGTCACCAGGTTTGTGCCAGGGCTGCGGTGGACCCTGACGGCCAGCCCCCCTCTCTCAATACTGGTGCCTGTCCGCTGGTGGGTCGAGCCCCCCCCCCCCCGGTGGGGGGGGGAACATCTGCAGAAGAAAGACCATCTTTCAGCCAAACTAAGATGTCTACTTCTTTTCGTGGACAATGTGATACGATCCCTTTCTTACGGACACGCCCATCGCTACAAATTCCAGATGAGGCACAAAAACAGCAGGTGCTTCAACGTATATCAAGTCCTCCTTCAAGTGGGCTCTCCTCCACCTCAACTTCAATATCACAAATACTCCAGTCCTCAGAGGTGTCACCCCAATCGCACTTGCTTCCTCACAGCTCCCAAGTCTCCAGCTGCCCGTCTGAGTATGGGGTAACACAGATGGTTGAGTCTGCACAGCTGTTTACTCATACTATAGCCTGGGAAACGGAGGTCTGCTCCAGAGCTTCTGTTAATCCAGACGAGGAAATGATCTGCTCTGATGCCCAGAATCTTTGAGTCGGATCCAGGACCAGATGAAGAAGGTTCTGAGCATAATGTAGACCCTCGTTCCCAAACTGTAACTCCTGTTGGTGGAGATGTAGCACCCTGGGGGTTCGGTTGCTACAGAGGTATTGCATCTCTTCCAGACGTGCGATATCTCACTCTCAGGTAAGGATAGAGTGTGGACCAGGACCCCGACACCTGCATGCATTACACCACATGTCCGGGGGGCAGGGCGACCGATATGCTCCAAGTAGAGCACGACAGTCCCTGTCCCTGGAAGAAGAAAACCGGGGAGCAGGGTGTGGTTTGGATCAGTCTCGACAGACCACACCCGGAGATGGCAAGCAGCACCGACTGCAGCACCCTGACGGGTGGCTTGCTGCAGGCCATCGCGGCCCCGTACAGCCTCAAGGAGCTGATGGCGCAGCTCCCAGGAGGAGACCCGGAGTTCCTTCAGACGGTGTTGGAGGATTTGGACCGGAGGATGGTCCAGGCGCAACGAGGAGCTGTAGAAGAATGGAGAGAAGAGATGGCCCGGCAGGTCGCAGCCCAGCAGCACGGGACGCCGCCAGCACCGACCAGCGAGCCAGCCCCTGAGGACGAGGAGCGGAGGCCGGAAGCTGAGAGTAGCGCAGTCCTGGAGGCAGGTAAGGGGGGCACCCCTGCCACCAGCCCTAATGCCACCAACCTGCCTCTGGACGCTGTCGCGGAGCCAGACGTTCCAGGCGTCGCTGCGCCTACCCCGCTCCCACCGCCGGCACGCAGGTCCCAAGCCTTGAGTCCCGTCGCCGAGTCAAGCCCCAGGCCGTGCCCCCTGGCCCCGGATGCGGTCGGAAGCGGCTCGCACCAGGCCCGGTCGCAAGGCCTGACACCTGCAGGCGCCTCTGAACCATGTGCGCCCCTGGTCCAGAAGCCACCACCCTTAGGGGCCGACCTGTACAGCCAGCTCACCGGACCCGATGGAGAGCCGGTCCCTGTGCCGGAGGGATGGGTTCACCCCAGTCGGCGGAAAGACCTGTCCGCAGAGGCCGAGGCCCCGCTTGCTCCACTCCTGCCCGTACCACAGCCAGTCGCCATCTCCCAGCTCCCGGAGGAAGAGGTCCAGATAGAATAGGACCAGTCCGGGGAGGATCCGATGGGGTTTGCACAGGAGACACGGGCGGCCACAATTCGCAGGCGGGAGATCTGTGAGCAGCTTGCAAAGGAGGAGTGGGCTCGGCGCCAGAAGAGGGAGCAGCTGCAGGCCCGGAGTGCAGAGGAAAAGACACAGACTCGTAGAAACCCCCAAGCAGCACGCGGTCCTAAAGCAGCTGGGACCGTGGTAAAGTTCCACCAGGAGAAAGGGTGGGGGTTTATCCGGGACTACCACAGCCACTGACCTCTATGTTGACAGGAGGGATGTGGAGGGCCATCTGCCAAAGGGACACACGAGAGCTGTTCCCGGGAGATCGGGTAACGTACACCTGACATCGAGGCCTAAAAGGGTGGTATGCCCTCAATGTCCAGAGGGTAGAGGAAGAACATTACCAGGAGCACTGCTACCCAGAGGACCCGGACGGGTCTGAAGAGTATGGCGAGGAGGAAGAGCGTGCACACGGAGGACACCGCTATTGAAATGTGAGTACACTGTACATAGTTGCCCGTTAGGGTACAAGAAGAGAAAGTTCACCCCGGATGGGGACTGTTGCCTGACTGTTGCCTGACTGTTGCCTGTATGTTGTTTGAATAGCCGGCTGAGGACTGGGAGCAGCCAACTCTTTGTTTATATCCGGCTGAGGACTGGGAGCAGCCACTTTTTAGGAACTATCCGACTGAGGACTGGGAGCGGTCAACTCTGTAAATAGTTGCACTTCCTAAAGTGCCCCCTACTGGTTTTATAAGAAACTACAACAACTGACCTCAGAACAAAAACCCGTTAGAGGTGGCCGAAGACGAGGTCTGGCAGCTGGATCAGCAACGCTCTGTAGCCACCCCAGGGCCTTCGTTGAGGGTTTACGAACGGGTCCCTCATGTTTAAAAGTTTTGCTAAAGTTTGCACCTTAAGAATGGACACCTGGTCGCAGCAGGAGCTGTAACTTACTGAAGGACTCCGTCGTAGTGATGCTGCTGAAAGAGTTTTGTGTTTTTCTACTTGAAAATCTGTTTTAAATTTGTATGCTGAAAGTCATATTGAAAGTGAAAAATTTTATATGATGACCGTAACTTTTAAAAAGAAAAATTGCCTCCCATAAAGGGATGAGTTATAATGTTTTATAATCTTATATGTGGATGCATTCTAAAAATTTGCATGTTTTGAACTGTCTTTTACTCTGTTCCAGCCCACTGACGTGCTGTGGGGGGAATGTAGCACCCTGGGGGTTCGGTTGCTACAGAGGTATTGCATCTCTTCCAGACGTGCGATATCTCTCTCTCAGGTAAGGATGGAGTGTGGACCAGGACCCCGACACCTGCATGCATTACACCACATGTCCGGGGGGCAGGGCGACCGATATGCTCCAAGTAGAGCACGACGGTCCCTGTCCCTGGCTGGAGAGGGGGGAGGGAACACCTAGTAGAGGGGGAACCCGGTAGTGCAGGAGCAGGGAGGAAGCAGTCCTGGGTACACCTAGAGGGAGGTACAAAAGGTGGGCACCATCTTAGTTTAGAGAGAAGTCGGTTCAGTAGAGTCAGAGAGAAGATGTGACAGAGCAGGACTCTGTGGAGCTCTGCTCCTTACTCGGGTCTAGCCAGTGAGACCCAGTCAGCACTGAAAGGAGAGAGAGAGAGTGGGGGAGAAGAGATGAAGAAGAGCGGAGGAGGCTCCAGGAACACAGAGGAGAGAAGGGACCCCAGGGGTGTGGACCGGCTGATAGCCACAATACGCCCCCATCTACCTGAGTAGTGGGGTCAGGTCAAGGGGGAGACCGGTCTCCGAAACTAGTGGAGGCGGGGAACTACCCTTAACTAGAAACCGGAGGCTGTGACATTTTATATGGTGCAGCCCCTCGCTACACTCGCTAGGAAGGCACCACATAGGGTCAGGGAAACTGGCGCCGAAGTTTACCCAGAGAAGGCCCGAGGCAGCTGGACAGAAGGGTGGTCACTGGTGGGGTATGACAGGCCAGAGGAAGGACACGAGAAGGGGGTCCTGCGAAGTGCTCCAAAATTATCTGAGAGTTGGCCGAGCCCCCTCACCTGGTGAACATGGTGCGACGCGGGAAGTTACAGCCGGCCGGAGTAACGTGGAGTAACGAACGGTGAATAAAGATCCTGGACTGCATTACAGAGACTCTGAGTTATTATTCCCGCACACCATCACCCCCATCATTCACCTACACTGCCCTGAGGCTACACTCTTCCCGTGGGGAGTTATACCATCCCTGTGCTGCTCACCAACATCAGCCCCAGTGGTCTGCCCTGCAGCGGCGGTTCATCCTGACCGCAATCCACGGGTGGCGTAGTCGGACATTTGAAAATAATGAAAACCATATCAATAGACTGCCACTGGTTTGACCACCCTGAGCCACGGGACCGGGTCATCGCCACGGTGACTACAACCCCCAGCATCCCACCAAAGGCCCGGTTCCGGGTTCCCCACACGGCCCAGGGGGCGAGTCAGAGACAATGATGAAGATGATGATGAGACTCAAATACCTGATTGGAGCGACAACTTGACTTTTCGGTCAGGGCAGGAAGAGGTTGGCTCTGAGGACGACGGGTGTGAGAACACACAGGGTGATGATGACGAGGTTGGAGATCCCACTTACTGTCAACCCACAGTCAGCCAGTCGATGAGGTCAGCAGAGGAGGTGGAGGAGGATGTGACTAGCCCAGGGGATGGGGATGACTCGGTACCCGGGTCTTTGCCTGGCCTTTGGGATGTCGCTGTGGTCGGCTCCCGGGCCCGTACCCTGGGGTCACTCTTTAAAAGGGTGGATAATTGTTAATTTTATAAGAGTTTGTGACGCCACCTGTGGTATCTGGTGAGAAGCACCAGCGCTGCAGTAGTTCACTGAGGCCGGTGATAAGGCAGCTCGATGGTATAGCTCCCCACAGGTGGAGCTAGGCCTCAGAAAAGCGTATGCAGGGGGAATGCAGGACAGGCGAGACCCAGCTGGGTCAGAGCAAGAACGGGAACGGACACGGTAGTCACTTCAGTACCTTTAACTGGTGGAAATTCAGGCACATCCCGGAGCACTGTAGGGTGAAGGGTGCATATCAGGATCCTCCCCAATGAGCGGGTGTAGAGCCTCCTGTTTCTTGCCTCTGCGTAGTAAGTTTCTGAATTGCCTGGAGCTAGGCCTAACTTTGTCTCTGTCCTGCGCTGGCTGACCTTGTGGTAGGGCCTTGTCTTGGAGTTCACGCTCCCAGTATGCGGGGCCTAAGCGTCTCCTGGCTCTGTTACGTATCAGCACCTTAGCGATCCTGGGACTTGTAGTTCTCCAGGGATTCCAGTTATGCCTTACTGGGTCATAGAGATCCTGGTAAGCTCGGATCCGGTGTCCGGTAAATGCTTCGGGGTGAGCTGGTTAAGCTCCTCTGCCCCCTATGTACTAACTCTCCTCTCGCCTTCGGCCTACTCGGGCCCTCAATAGGCTATACACACTAACGGCAACTTGCCGCGCTTCACCGATCTTATGGCGCCGGCACACCTTAAGCTCTAACTGGGCTCCCTGAATCTAGCTAACAGGAGCCTCGTGCTCCACTGCTGAACTATTAACTGAGTTCTCTAGACTAGACTGAGCTCCACTGCAGACTGACCTCTCTTAGGCTTCTCTACTGCAGGAACTCTTCAGAGGAACTTAACTGCCTAGCTCCACCTTCCCTATTTATATCCCTAACGGGCTCCCTCTGCTGGTCTGAGGTGGAAGGTGGAGATGTGTGAATGTTTATGGGGGCCTCTTGTGGAGGATTCCATCAATGCACTCTTCTAGGATCTGTGATACCAAGCGCAGCTGGGCGTCACAGATACTATTGACGACGAGGTTAGGTTGCGCCTTCCTGGACAGAGACGGAGTACTGGAAGCACGTCAACAACTGCATCCTCAACCACAACTCTGCCTCTGACCACAAGTTGTAGTGGCTCTTCAGGTCGCATGGGCTCTAAGCCTTGCATAGCCTGGGTATTTTTTCAGATCGATAAGGATGACCCAACTCATGTTATCTGTAATATTTGTCACTAAAAGCTAAGTAGAGGCCAAAAAATCCATAGTTTGAGTACTTCATGCATGAACCGTCACATGGATATGAAGCATAAGTTGCAGTGGGAAGCTCACTGTGCTACAATGCGGCCTAGCGGGCCGTGCCAACCACCGTCTGCCCCATCTTGTGCATCCGCGGCCTCTTCATCCTCTGTGACTGGGGGAACAGCAGTCACACATGTTTTTGGACGCAGACCTGCCACCTTTTTACCCGCAACAGCCAGTGTGATTGGCAGGTCATCATTTCAATTGGAAGTGGAAACACCAGCTGGTGTTGAGCGCTCTCCGACATCGAGAGCACCACCTTTGGATCAAGGCAACCTAACTTTTCCACCCTGCATCTTCCTCACAGACCGGCAAGTTTGCCGGGGACACCCTACTCAACCCCGTCTAAGCACAACAGCCAGCCCTCGGTCTCTCAGATGTGGACAAGTAAAAGACCATTTCCTCCTAGCCATGACAAAGCTAAGAGGTTGAATTTCACCATCTGCAAGCTGTTGGCTACAGAAATGCTGCCTTTCCGCCTGGTGGACACAGAGGATTTTCGAGACCTTATGTCCGTCGCAGTGCCCCAGTACCAGATGCCCAGTTGGCACTACTTCTCAAAGAAAGGTGTGCCTGCGCTCCACCAGCATGTCGCACACAACATCACCGCTTCTTTGAGAAACTCTGTGTGTGACAGGGTGCATTTCACCACAGACACTTGGGCGAGTAGGCATGGACAGGGGCGTTACATGTCGCTGACTGGGCACTGGGTAACTATGGTGACAGCAGGACAAGGGGCTGCTGTCCAAGTCTTGCCATCCCCACGAGTTGTACGTCAATCCTCTTTATCTAGAAGTTCCTCCACTGCTTCTGCCTCCTCAACCTCCTCTCGGTCCTCCACCGGCACCCAAAGCCTGTCTGGTAATGCCACCCGCTTTCTAACTGCGCAGAAGGAATCCTGCACACCTCCTTACTATGCTAGCAGCAGGGCTCAACGGCATCAGGCGGTGTTTACTTTGAAATGTCTGGGAAATGTGAGTCACACAGCTGAGGCCCAGTTTCATGAATGGTTGTCTTCACTGGACCTGCAACCAGGGAAGGCCGTGTGCGACAATGCTGCAAACCTGGGTGCGGGCCTTCGCCAGGGCAATGTCACACACATGCCTTGTATGGCTCACGTGTTGAACCTGGTTGTCCAGCAATTTTTAGCCCACTATCCCGGACTAGATGGCCTTCTGCTGAGGTCACGGTCGCTGTGTGCTCACTTCCGCCGTTCGCATCCCACAGCTCAGCGACTTACATCTCTACAGAAGTCGTTGGGCCTGCCAGTTCACCGGCTGAAATGCGATGTGCCGACACGGTGAAATTCAACTCTGCACATGTTGCAGCGACTGTGGCAGCACTGACAAGCCCTGGTGCAATACGTTCTGACATATAGCCTGGGCCAACGAGATCCAGAGGTGGGGCAAATCACGCTGCAGGAGTGGTCTCAGATCAGGGACCTATGAAGTTGACGCGCCCCCTGGGCCGTGGGGTACCCAGAGCCGGGCCGGTAGACGCTGGGGGTTGTAGTCACTGTGGTAGCGACCCGGTCCATGACCCAGGGCGGTCAATCCAAGGGTAATTTGTATATATGGGTTTTATAATGTCCGACTACGCCACCTGTGGAGTGCGACCAAAGGGGCCGCCGCTGCGGAACAGTCCTCTGAAGCTGGTGGTTTTGCAGCAATGGTATTATTACTCCCCACAGGAAGAGTGTAGCTTCAGGGCCGTGTGGGTGGATGATGGTGGTTGTAGTGCAGGGAGTCAGTAATGAACACAGAGTCCGTGTGATGCAGTCCCAAGATCTTTACTCACAGTTGTTGCAGTCCAGATTACAGGTACCAGAGCAATCTCCCCCATCGTGCTGTGCGTACTCAGTGAGGGGATCAGTCCACCCCCAGATAGCTCCGGAGTACTTAGCAGGACCCCCTTCTGTGTGTCCTTTCTCTGGCCTTCTCCCTGCACCTCACACCCAGTGACACTTCTATCCGGTATCCTCGGGCCTTGGCGGGCGACGTGTGTTCCGTCCCCTGGGTCCTATGTGGCTATCTTCTTAGTGAGACTGGTGTGGACTTTGGCCTGCAGTACATGAAATGCTGCAGCCTCCGGTTTCTAGTTGAGCCTTGCTGTTTCTCCGCTAGTTGAGGGACCGGTTCCCCTTATCTGGCCTGACCCCTCTACCTCCTGGTAGCAGCAGGCGTACGGGTGGCCTTCTGCACGGCCCGTACCCCTAGGGTCTCTTCGGCTCCTGGAGCCTTCCTGCTCCCACTCCTCTCTTCTCTCCTTCAGTCCTGGGCCTCCAAGGCTAGGCCCGCCTCTGGAGCAGAGCTCATGCAGAGCCTCTGCTCCTGTCACTTCTCCTCCTCTGACTGGCTTGCTCTTTATAAGATGGCTTCCTATTTATACTCTCCCTGTCATGTGCTCCCCTAAGCTGCTTTCTCCACCCACACCCTCTACATAGGACCCTCCCACCAGCTAGGGACCTGGGACTGTGCTCTCCCTTAGGAGCAATCTCGCCCTACCCCCACTGCGGGTATGTGTTGGATGCAGGTGTTAGGGTCCCGAGCCATACTCCTTCCTTACCTGAGGGTAAGATACCACACCTTTTGGTGAGATGCAGTACCTCTGTGGCGACTGAACCCTCAGGGGCGCCACACACCCTTCTGCACAGTTTTGAAATGGCGACGAAGATGTTTAGTGCTGTCGACGATGCCATTATTAGCATGACTATTCTTGTGATTTACATGCTGGAGCACACGTTAAACAGAATTCAGAGTCAGGTGGTGGGACAAGAGGAGGTGGAGGAAGTAGAGGAGGAGTCGTATGCGGAAGGGATAACATCTCCAAGGTCCAGACGGTCGGCAGAACCAAGGCGGCAGGCATGGGAGGGTGGGGGAGAGGGATTAACCAGGGCGCATGGTAGCAGCCAAACTGTTGAGGAAGGTGCAGGAGCCGAGGAAGAAGTGGAGGACGAACTGGCGATGGCATGTAAGACTCATCAGATGAGGAAGACCTTGATCACATTTCTGTTGTGCGAGGTTGGGGGGAGAGGGCAGAGGAAGGAATCATGATTCTTACCTCGCTACCAACACAACAAGGACTTGGTCCTCCTGGATGCGCAAGACACATGAGTGCCTTCTTGCTGCACTACCTGCAACATGACCCTCGGATTGTCAGAATTCGAAGTAATCCCGACTATTGGGTTGCCACACTCTTAGATCCCCGGTACAAAAGTAAATTTGCCGAAATAATTCCTGCCATAGAAAGGGATTCACGCATGCAGGAGTATCTGCAGGCGCTGTTGCAGAATCTTACATGTGCTTTTCCACAAAACACCAGTGGTGCACGTAGTGAACCTCACAGTTCTAACATGCAAACCGTGGGACTGTCGAGTCTTCATCACTCAAACCTTAACAGTAACACAGTATCTGCTGGTAACAGCAATTTTGTGGAATCGTTTCACCACTTTTTTAGACCATCCTTTGCAAGGCCACAGGAGACAAGAAGTCTGACACATAGTCAACGCCTAGAGAGGATGGTACAGGAGTATCTCCAAGTGAACATCGAAGCTATGACTGTGTCACTGGACCCTTGCTCATTTTGGGCTTCCAATCTGGAAAAATGGCCGGAGCTCGCCACTCACGCCTTGGAGATCTTGTCATGCCCTGCAGCCAGCGTTCTCTCTGAACGTGTGTTCAGCGCTGCTGGTGGTGTGCTGACAGATAAGCGCACGCGGCTGTCCACTGAGAATGTAGACAGACTCACGTTCATAAACATGAACAAATCATGGATCCGCAAGGACTTTTCTACCCCTGTGTCATCCAGGGGAGACTAAAAGCTTGAGGATTTGGTAAAATCACCTCACCAACCGTTTTAAGCAACTCTGGGGCAATTGATGCCACTTAAGTGGTGTCTGTGCCACAATTTTTGGAAAAAATGGAGACTCTTTTTGGAGTTCCCTTGCTGTGTTTTAAGTGACGTTGGCATCGTCAATTCCAGGTGGGTTGGGTCGCTCCCCCCCCTTTTAACTGTAAGAAACTACATACACTATGGCTAGGGGTAACACAGATGGTTGAGTCTGAAGAGCTGTTTACTCAGAGGTCTGCTCCAAAGCTTCAGTGTCTGCTAGTCAGCGTAGAATTTTTAACTGCATCTAGCCTAGGCAATACTTTGGGTGTAGTAGCCCAGCTGCGAAGCAAGCTGCACCGCCTGTGTATCTAATAAGAATTTTTAAATGCATCTAGCTTAGGCAGACTGTGGGGACCCCCAACCAAACCCAGACACTCAGCCCCCCTACCGCCCCCCTTTCCTTGACAATACAATAATGTAACTCTTACAACTGGATGGGTGAGGATCGGTCACAGCTTTATTAACTCTTTATACTCATTCCATTAGAAAGACATTTTATTTCTAAAATAATTCAGCTTGTTGCAGCATGCCCTGGGTCTCCACACCGGCAAGTTGGCCAACAAGTGTAACTCTCCAACATGTCCTTTCTATTTCCAGGCCACGGAGGATCCTGCGTACTCGTAGGCAGGACTCTGACCCCCATCCATCACTCTTAACGCTTGTTCCATTCCGTCCTGGAGTCCTGACAGGAATATGTCCAGTCCAATATCCATTAAGTGAACACCGTCGGGCCGTATGAGGCCTGCTTTATCTCCTTCCAGTTGTCGGTGTTGTATCACTACACCGCCTCTGTCTCTTCTAAATTTTGCCATCCAAATATTTATTACCCGCCTTGTCCGTTCGATGGCCGTGATGTCTCGCGCACATTGCCATACCGCTATCGGCACAATCTCTGACCATACTATAGTTAGTTTTGTGAAAAATTCTCTGAAGCGCTCAGTGTCTAGTTTCATTATTGCCATTAGTTATGCGCTCTTGTGATGACCTAGGTCGTTTCCCCCGGCCTGTATAACTAAGATTAGTGTTGAGCCACCCCCGTAGTGTTCGGGTTCGGTTCGTCGAACACCGGGATGTTCGAGGAACTGTTCGTCGAACTGTTCGTCGAACACCTTAGAACACCGTCGAACACCGTTAAAACCAATGGCAGGCAAACAAAAACACATAGAAACACATAGAAAACACCTTCAAAGGTGTCCAAAAGCTGACAAACTGCTCAGAAGACAATTTAGACAAGAAGGAATAGAGCATCACACATAGATTAGATAGATAGAAACATGTCAGTCACACATATAAGAAGCACAGTGACAGTGTTGCTTACTGTACTTGTCATTTAGTGTAAAGGATTTATTAAAAAAAATAATAGTGTTTTCGTGCACCGTCTCTTTAAAAAAGCCGGCCGGCAATTCAGCAGCGGTACCCGACAATTTATAACAGAAAGAATAGAGCATCACACATAGATAGATATAAACATGCCAATCACATATATAATAAGTACAGTGATAGTGTTGGTTACTGTACTTGTCATTTAGTGTAAAGGATTTATTTAAAAAAATAATAGTGTTTTCATGCACCGTCTCTTTAAAAAAGCCGGCCGGCAATTCAGCCTCGGTACCCGACAATTTAGAACAGAAAGATAGAGCATCACACATAGATTAGATAGATAGAAACATGTCAGTCACATATATATGAAGTACAGTGATAGTGTTGATCACTGTACTTGTCATTTAGTGTTAAAATAAAGGATTTATTAAAAAAAAAATTGGCGTGGGGTTCCCCGTAATTTTAGTCTCTAGTGGAGGTTAAGCAGACGGCTGGGGCAGATGTTTGAAGCCTGGGAAGGGGGTAATACCCACGGAGCTTCCCAGGCTACTAATATCAGCCCCCAGCTGAATACCTAGCCTTTGCTAGCTATTAAAATGGGGGACCCCCCCAAAAAATGACGTGGGGTCCCCTCTATTTAAATAGCTAGCAAAGGCTAAGCAGACAGCTGGGGGCTGATATTAATAGCCCAGGAAGGGTGCCATGAATATTGGCCCCCTCCCAGGCTAGAAACACCAGCCGTCAGCTGTCCCAGAAATGGCGCATCCGTAGGATGTGCCAAATCTGGCACTTAGCCTCGCTCTTCCCACTGCCCTGTAGCGGTGGCAGTGGGGTAATAGGGCTGGGGTTGATGTCAGCTTATAATGCCAGCTGACATCAAGCCCAGGTTAGTAATGGAGAGGCGTCTATAAGACACCCCCATTACTAACCACATAGTCAAAGTTAAAAGAAAACACAAACACCCAGAATAAAGTCCTTTAATTGAAATAAACACACAATTCTTTATTGTTCTAAATTAAACCATACTTACCATCACGCCCATTCCAGCTGAAGTCAACGATCTCCTGCAATAAAAGTAAAATAATAAACCAACATCATCCTTACCTTTCCATGGTTCCCACGACAGCTTCAGCTCTGCTACATCGAGATGACAGGCTGGACCGCAGCAAAACGCTGCCATCCAGCCTGTCATCCCGCAGACACTGAGAAGCGCAGGCTTGCTTGCGCTCCTCAGTGTCTGGCTGTGACGGCATAAAGATGAGCCGAGTTCATGTCCAATGAGCTCGGCTCACCTCATGCACGTCACTGACAGCGTGGGAGAATTCTCACGCTGAAGCGCTGAGTGCAGGAGAATTTTCCCACGCTGTCAGTGACGTGCATGAGGCTGATATTTAAATTTGGCGCACAAATCGGTGATTGGTCGCGGGCAGCGTCCGCGACCAATCAGCACAGTAGTGTTTAACTTTGGCGGCAAGATCAGTGATTGGTCGCGGTCAAGACGGCGACCAATCACCGATTTGTGCGGCACATTTAAATAGCGGCCGCGACCAATTGGATGTCAGCGCCGCTCCCCGGTCCTCCCTTCACGCCCTAGCCGCATGGATGTCAGCGGCGCTGCCTGTGCGGATACTTCCGCTGCGAGAACCCGGGACATGAGCGGGCGCTCGGAGCAGAAGTATCCCGACCCGCAGCGCCGCTCCCCGGTCCTCCCTTCACACCCTAGCCGCTGATGTCCCCACAGTATCCGCATGGTGTTACAAAGGTCTGGACATTTGTGTTAAAAATCGCTGATTGGTCGCTGGCGCTGCCCGCGACCAATCACCGATTTGGGCGCCAAATTTAAATATCGGCCGCGACCAATCA
This sequence comes from Phyllobates terribilis, assembly GCF_046119375.1. Classification (NCBI taxonomy): domain Eukaryota; kingdom Metazoa; phylum Chordata; class Amphibia; order Anura; family Dendrobatidae; genus Phyllobates; species Phyllobates terribilis. The sequence continues at coordinate 152,202,253 of NW_027362768.1, forward strand.
CCCATCTTGGCTCCACATTTAAACACCGCTGTACTGATTGGTCGCGGACGCTATTTAAATGTGGCGCCAAAATCGGTGATTGGTCGCGCCCAGCGTCGGCGACCAATCAGCACAGCGGTGTTTAAATGTGGAGCCAAGATCGGTGATTGGTTGCGGCCGATATTTAAATTTGGCGCCCAAATCGGTGATTGATCGCGGGCAGCGCCAGCGACCAATCAGCGATTTTTAACACAAATGTCCGGATCTTTGTAACACCATGCGGATACTGTGGGGAGATCAGCGGCTAGGGTGTCAAGGGAGGACCGGGGAGCGGAGCTGCGGGTCGGGATACATCTGCTGCGAGCAGTCGCTCATCTCCCGGCTTCTCGCAGCGGAAGTATCCGACCAGGCAGCGGCGCTCCCCGGTCCTCACCAATACGATTCGCTGATTGGTCGCGCTCTCCGCACGCGACCAATCAGTGATCTTGGCGCTAAAGTTAAACACCGCTCTGCTGATTGGTCGCGGAAACTGCCCGCGACCAATCACCGATTTGGGCGACACATTTAAATAGCGGCCGCGACCAATCAGTGAGATTGGCGCCAAATTTAAACAACGCTCTGCTGATTGGTCGCGGACTCCAGCCGCGACCAATCAGCGAGATTGGCGCCAAATTTAAACCCCGCCCTGCTAATTGGTCGCTGATGCCGGCCGCGACTAATCAGCATTATTGGCGCCAAATTTAAACACCGCTCTGCTGATGGATCGCGGTCGCCGTCCGCAACCAATCAGCAGTATTGGCGCCAAATTTAAACCCTGCTCGGCTGATTGGTCACGGTTGCCGGCCGCGACCAATCAGCAGTATTGGCGCCAAATTTAAACCCCGCTCTGCTGATGGGTCACGGTTGCCGGCCGCGACCAATCAGCGATTTTGGCGCCAAATTGAAACACCGCTCTGCTGATTGGTCGCAGCCGGCGATTGCGACCAATCAGCATTATTGGCGCCAAATTTAAACCCCGCTCTGCTGATTGGTCGCGACCGCCGGCCGCGACTAATCAACATTGTTGCCGCCAAATTTAAACACCGCCCTGCTGAATGGTTGCGGTCGTGACCAATCACCGTTCTGGCGCCAAATTTAAACACCGCTTTGCTGATTGGTCGCAACCGCAACCAATCAGCATTATTGGCGCAAAATTTAAACACCGCTTTGCTGATTGGTCGCGACCGCGACCAATCAGCATTATTGGCGCAAAATTTAAACCCCGCTCTGCTGATTAGTCGCAACCGCCGGCCGTGACCAATCAGCGATATAGTCGCCAAATTTCAACACCGCTTTGCTGATTGGTCGCGGTTGCTGGCCGCGACCAGTCAGCGATTTTGGCGCCAAATTTAAACACCGCTCTGCTGATTGCGCCGGGTCTGCCGCATACATATTCTAGAATACCCGATGCGTTAGAATCGGGCCACCATCTAGTTTCATGAAATAATTTAAAAAAAAATTGACGTGGGGCTTCGCACTATATTTGTGTCCAGCCAGGTACAGCAGGCAGGAACGGGCTGCCCCCAACCACCAGCTGCCTATTTGTACCTGGTTGGACACAACAATATAGGGAAGCCCTTTTTTTCTTAATTATCTCATGAATTTCATGAAATAATTTAAAAAAAAAATACGTGGGGCTTCGCCCTATTTTTGTGTCCAGCCAGGTACAACTAGGCAGCTGGGGACTGGAATCTGCAGCGCAGGGAGGCCCAAGCTTTCTGGGTCCCCCCCGCTGCAAATTGCAGTCCGCAGCCACCCCGAAAAATGGCGCGTTCATAGAAGCGCCATCTTCTGGCGCTGTACCCAACTCATCCAGGGCCCTGGTGCGGTGGCTCACTGGGTAATAAAGGGGTTAGGGCCAGCTTGGCATTATCAGCTGGCCCTAAGCCCGAAATTCATGGGGTCACGCCAATATTAGACATGACCGCCATGAATTTCTAGTAAAGTATTTAAAAAAAACACAACACCCAGAATAAAGTCCTTTAATTGAAATAAACACACAATTCTTTATTGTTCTAAATTAAACCATACTTACCGTCACGCCCATTCCAGCTGAAGCCAACGATCTCCTGCAATAAAAGAAAAATAATAAAGCAACCTCATCCTTACCTTTCCATGGTTCCCACGACAGCTTCAGCTCTGCTACATCGAGATGACAGGCTGGACCGCAGCAGAACGCTGCCATCCAGCCTGTCATCCCGCAGACACTGAGAAGGGCAGGCATGCTTGCGCTCCTCAGTGTCTCGCTGTGACGGCATAAAGATGAGACGAGTTCATGTCCAATGATCTCAGCTCACCTCATGCACGTCACTGACAGCGTGGGAAAATTCTCCTGCACTCAGCGCTACAGCGTGAGAATTCTCCCACGCTGTCAGTGACGTGCATGAGGTGAGCTGAGATCATTGGACATGAATGAGCTCACCTCATGCACGTCACTGACAGCGTGGGAAAATTCTCACGCTGTAGCGCTGAGTGCAGGAGAATTCTCCCACGCTGTCAGTGACGTGCATGAGGTGAGATGAGTTCATTGGACATGATCTCGTCTCATCTTTATGCCGTCACAGCGAGACACTGAGGAGCGCAAGCATGCCTGCGCTTCTCAGTGTCCGCGGCATGGCAAGCTGGATGGCAGCGTTCTGCTGCGGTCCAGCCTGTCATCTCGATGTAGCAGAGCTGAAGCTGTCGTGGGAACCATGGAAAGGTAAGGATGATGTTGCTTTATTATTTTACTTTTATTGCAGGAGATCGTTGGCTTCAGCTGGAATGGGCGTGGTGGTAAGTATGGTTTAATTTAGAACAATAAAGGAATGTGTCTTTATTTAAATTAAAGGAGTTTATTCTGGGTGTTTGTGTTTTCTTTTAACTTTGACTATGGGATTAGTAATGGGGGTGTCTTATAGATGCCTCTCCATTACTAACCTGGGCTTGATGTCAGCTGGCATTATAAGCTGACATCAACCCCAGCCCTATTACCCCACTGCCACCGCTACAGGGCAGTGGGAAGAGTGAGGCTAAGTGCCAGAATTAGCGCATCCTATGGATGCGCCAGGTCTGGGGCGGCTGATGGCTGGTGTTTCTAGCCTGGGAGGGGGCCAATATTCATGGCACCCTTCCTGGGCTATTAATATCAGCCCCCAGCTGTCTGCCTAGCCTTTGCTAGCTATTAAAATAGGGGGGACCCCACGTCATTTTTTTTTGGGGGGGTCCCCCATTTTAATAGCTAGTAAAGGCTAGGTATTCAGCTGGGGGCTGATATTAGTAGCCTGGGAAGCTCCATGGGTATTACCCCCCTCCCAGGCTTCAAACATCTGCCCCAGCCGTCTGCTTAACCTCCGCTAGAGCCTAAAATTATGGGGACCCCCACGCCAATTTTTTTTTAAATAAATCCTTTATTTTAACACTAAATGACAAGTACAGTAAGCAACACTGTCACTGTACTTCATATATATGTGACTGACATGTTTCTATCTATCTAATCTATGTGTGATTCTCTATTTCTTCTATTCTAAATTGTCGGGTACCGCTGCTGAATTGCCGGCCGACTTTTTTAAAGAGACAGTGCATGAAAACACTATTATTTTTTTTAATAAATCCTTTACACTAAATGACAAGTACAGTAAGCAACACTGTCACTGTACTTATTATATATGTGACTGACATGTTTCTATCTATCTAATCTATGTGTGAAGCTCTATTCTTTCTGTTATAAATTGTCGGGTACCGCTGCTGAATTGCCGGCCGGCTTTTTTAAAGAGACGGTGCATGAAAACACTATTATTTTTTTTGATAAATCCTTTACACTAAATGACAAGTACAGTAAGCAACACTGTCACTGTACTTCGTATATATGTGGCTGACTTGTTTCTATCTATCTAATCTATGTGTGATGCTCTATTCTTTCTGTTCTAAATTGTCGGGTACCGGTCTATGCCGCTGCTGAATTGCCGGCTTTTCATGTTTCACTGTTGGCACTGTTCCCATCGATTTGGGCAATCACTGTAATGCCACAACCACCATGGCTGTGGCATTACAGTGAGTGTCAGGCAATCCCTGCATGATTGGTGCTCAAAATAGCGCCAGACATGCAGGACACGCTTTTGGTGCACGAACAGTTATCGAACATAACCTCGAACAGCCGAATTTTTTGCAAATCGTTCGGGTTCGTCGAACAACTCGAACACCGCCCAAAACAGCTCGAATTTGAGATTGGCGAACAGTTCTAGTCGAACACCGCTCATCTCTAACTAAGATGACCGGACCTCTTGCCTCTCTCCCTACCTTGATTACCTCCATTAGTACCTGTGGCCATAGCAGGCCTCTCATACCTCTCCAGTTGAAATATGTGTTATGAAACTCTAATTTCCTCCCGCCTGGGCGGACTTTCGCCCTTTTTTCTGCCCAATATATATACGAGTGGCCTATCACCCACACTGTTGGCTTAGCATCACCTGTAAAAGAAACAAACCACGTTAGGATAACAAGTCCGGTCTTATGTATCTCGCCAAACACATGGATCGCCATCTCCCTATCCTCTGAACTTCCGTTTCTGACAGTCCTGCTCTTGCTGCTTCCGTGGCCGCGCCTATGCGGAATGAGTGTGTCCCGTAATCTTTGGGGTGGTTCCCTGCCGATGTTATGCATTTATTAAATATAGCTTGGAACTGGTATCTTGATAATGGCGTTCCATCAATGTGTGATAGGAAGAATTTACTTTTTGATCTGATGGTTATATATGTTTTTACTATTGTTACCTGACTCAGTGTACCGTTTGTGGGTTGTAGAAGTACCCAAGGGCCCCTGCCCGCTGGAACCGTTTTCGATTGGCGTATGCGTAGACGTATTGCATTATTGGCTATGACTACGTCCTGGTGTAATGAGCCTCCACTGGTGGTAATTTTGGATTGAGGGACTAATTCGCTTATGCATAGCGCCCCGAAGAAGGCGATCGCAAATGCAGTAGACAGTAGTGTTGCTTCAAATTGTGAGTGTCATGTTAATGGTGTTAGGGATATGATGTGAGAAATCAGTTTTAGTGACACGGGACGGGACGTCTACACTCCTGACTTGGCTGACCCTTTTTCCACCCTTTTATGGATTGTCTGATGATGAATCTCTTTGTCACATCTCCCCAATTCAATAGTTGGAAGTGGAATGCTACTCCGGTCAGACACCGCTGCGCTGACGCCCCTGATGTGCCCCTCATCATTAGCTGGTGGAGAAATTCTATGGTGACTTGTAATCTGGCTTGGTCACATTGGTCAACCCGTCTGCCTGCTACTAGTCGTGTCCACTCTTCCCATGCCTTACCGTATGCTTGCCACATCGACGGGGCAACTGAAGCTCTGATTAATGGCATCAACTATTCGCCACTAGATCACATAGGGAGGGTGGGCAACTGTTACCCGATGGGTGGGCGTTGGGGAGGAGCTCTGTGAAAATCTGTCAATTGAATTGTGATAAAGCGTTAGCAGCAGCTTTAGACCCCTCAGCATCCTGGCTAGCGCGGACCCATGCATTGTGTTTTAGGCACAGGAATGCTAGCCGGCGTAGACGGGAGAGACGATGATGCCATCTTATTAATGCAGTGCGCTAGGCTGGTGTTTTTTGTTATGAAGCGTATATTTTTGTAAGCCAGGAGCGCGCCCCATATTTCTATTGCTACCACGATTGGGAAGAAAAAAAAAATTCCGGGCTAGATGCAGCTAAAAATTATTATTAATTTCAAAGCTGGTGAAGCTTGGTATAGATGGCCTAATACAATGAGTACCACACACTGCTACTATGCCCAAAATTATTTTCCAGGCAAGATGCAGCTAAAAATTATTAGTAATTTGAAAGCTGGTGGAGCTTAGTATAGATGGCCTAATAGAATGAGTACCACACACTGCTAATATGCCCAAAATTAGTTTACAGGCAAGATGCAGCTAAAAATTATTATTAATTTGCAACCTGGTGGAGGTTAGTATAGAAGGACTAATAGAACAAGTCCCACACGCTGCTACAAGCTGAAGCCCAAATATTTTTTCAGAGCTAGATGCAGATAAAAATTATTTTGAATTTGCAAATTGGTGGAGGTTAGTATAGATGGACTAATAGAACAAGTCCCACACACTGCTACAAGCCCAAGCCCAAATATTTTTTCAGAGCTAGATACAGATAAAAATTATTTTGAATTTGCAACCTGGTGGAGGTTAGTATAGATGGACTAATAGAACAAGTCCCACACACTGCTACAAGCCCAAGCCGAAATATTTTTTCAGAGCTGGATGCAGATAAAAATTATTTTGAATTTGCAACCTGGTATAGGTTAGTAAAGATGGACTAATAGAACAAGTCCCACACACTGCTACAAGCCCAAGCCCAAATATTTTTTCAGAGCTATATGCAGATAAAAATTATTTTGAATTTGCAACCTGGTGGAGGTTAGTATAGATGGACTAATAGAACAAGTCCCACACACTGCTACAAGCCCAAGCCCAAATATTTTTTCAGAGCTAGATGCAGATAAAAATTATTTTGAATTTGCAACCTGGTAGAGGTTAGTAAAGATGGACTAATAGAACAAGTCCCACACACTGCTACAAGCCCATGCCCAAATATTTTTTCAGAGCTAGATGCAGATAAAAATTAATTTGAATTTGCAAACTGGTGAAGGTTAGTATAGATGGACTAATAGAACAGGTCCCACACACTGCTACAAGCCCAAGCCCAAATATTTTTTCAGAGCTATATGCAGATAAAAATTATTTTGAATTTGCAACCTATTGGAGGTTAGTATAGATGGACTAATAGAACAGGTCCCACACACTGCTACAAGCCCAAGCCCAAATATTTTTTCAGAGCTAGATGCAGATAAAAATTATTTTGAATTTGCAACCTGGTGGAGGTTAGTATAGATGGACTAATAGAACAAGTCCCACACACTGCTACAAGCCGAAGCCCAAATATTTTTTCAGAGCTAGATGCAGATTGAAATTATTTTGAATTTGCCAAATGCTGTGAAAAAAACTTGCACAGCACTGGCACAGACCTGCCTGGCAAAAGGTGATAGGAACTGATGTAACCTAGCCCTCAAAAGGACTGCAATTACAATTAGTCTTTACTCCCAACCTATTTAAGAGCACAGACCTGTCTGATAAAAGTCGTAGGAAATGATGTAACCTAGTCCTCAAAAGGACTGCAATCACAACTATTCCCTACTCCCAAGCTATCTGTAGATTTGTGCGAAAATTGGCTTGAAATTATCACTGAAAGTATAGCGCACACAGCAACAGAGTGAGAAAATGGTGGCGACGGGGAAAATGGCTGGGTCTTATAGGGCAAGGACATGTGACATACACTGCTAATGACACATGCCCTTGCTTGTGTGAAAAAAAGCAGTTCGCTCCGTGTGTGCGCTGCTGATAGGCTGACAGATTGCACCTCCCCACTGTAAATGCGGGAAAGAGAAAAAAAAATTGAGATCTTCATTATTTCTGCAGAGATCCATCCCCTGCCCCTCCCCCCGCCCCGCTGTACACTCAAACTGCGTATTAACATTAATTTTCAGCATTACTGAGAAAAAATGCAGTTATGATTTTGGTGCACGAACAGTTATCGAACCTAACCTCGAACAGCCGAATTTTTTTCAAATTGTTCATGTTCGCCGAACGGCTCGAAAACCGCCCAAAACAGCTCGAATTTGATATTGGCAAACAGTTCGAGTCGAACACCGCTCATCTCTAGTAAAGACCCTGGACTGCATCACTGGACTCTGAGTCATTACTGTTGCTCCCGCGCACCATCACCCCCATCATCTGCACTCACTGCCCTGAGGCTATACTCCTCCCATGGGGAGTTATACTACCTTCTGCTGCACACACAATATCAGCCTCAGCGGTCTGCCCCGCAGCAGCGGTTCTCAGTGACCGCAATCCACGGGTGGCGTAGTCGGACATTTAAACATTGAAAACCAAATAAACAGATCCGCACTGGTTTGACCACCCTGAGCCACGGGACCGGGTCGCCGCCACGGAGACTACAACCCCCAGCATTACACAGAGACCCGGCTCCGGGTATTCCTACACACACGGCCCAGGGGGCGCGTCATATACGCTTCCTGATTTTGGCTATTTGCTTTTGTCCTACTCCTTCTCCTCATCCTCCACCACCATATCACCAGGGTGACCGTGGTCCATGATGCAGCACCCACATAATGTTTTTAAAGGGTGTTTATGATGTCCGTAGAACATTTTTTTTATACAGTATGTTCATGTATACCCCCCAGGGGTAAATGTTTGTCAGCCCATACACTTAGTGCATGGGCATTACAAGTATAGGAGACCCGCTCCTTTCTAATGGGAACATTTTTTTTACGAAGCCCTCCTCCACGTCTCTTCCAAGGGGCTTTGGAGTGCTTCCCAATTTTTGGCAGCCCTTGCATTTACTGCATAGGCCAACACTATGGGAGACCCACTTCCTAATAATGGGAACATTTTTTCATGAGGCCCTCTATGTCTCTTCCAAGGGACATTGGAGTGCCTCACAATTTTTGGCAGCCCTTGCATTCACTGCATAGGCCAACACTATGGAAGACCCACTTCCTAATAATGGGAACAGGTTTTCACGAGGCCCTCTACATCTCTTCCAAGGGACATTGGAGTGTCTCCAAATTTTTGGCAACCCTTGCATTCACTGCATAGGCAAACAGTATGGGAGACCCACTTCCTAATAATAGAAACATTGTTTTCAGGAGGCCCTCCTCTAAGTCTCTTCAAAGAGGTATTGGGGTGCGTCCAAATTTTCAAAGTGGTATTGGGGTGCGTCCAAATTTTGGGCAGCCCTGCCACTCACTGCATACGCAATAACAGTATAGGAGACCCACTCTGTAGTAATGGGAACAACAAAGCATAGCCGGCTGATGACTCTCTAAGAATAGTAAAGTCCGCCTGATGGCCCTATAAAAATAGGCTTTGTGACTTTCAGAGTCTCTCCTTCATAAATGAAACAGGATGTGTCGGATGATGTGTCACACACCACATGGCCAAATAAGATTGTAAAATGTTAAAATGACATTTCCCGGTGAATGCATTTGTCAGGTTGAAAGCAATGCAAAAGTGCAAAAACGCATTAAAAATGCTACGTGTGAACATAGCCTATGGTGTGGAGGAGTATTTTTGTTTTTGGTTATTTATTTTGCCTTATATACAAGTCATTACCCTGTAAAGGATGTTCCTTAACATATTTCCCAGGAAAATCCATTTTGGTTAGTTTTTCTATGTTTTATTGTGAGTCCGTAAAAGTGGCATGATACCTCTAGTGTTGAGCCACCCCCGTAGTGTTCGAGTTCGGTTCGGTTCGTCGAACACCCGTGTGTTCGCCGAACTGTTCGTCGAACACCTTCGAACACCGTTAAAACCAATGGCAGGCAAACAAAAACACATAGAAACACATAGAAAACACCTTCAAAGGTGTCCAAAAGCTGACAAACTGCTCAGAAGACACAACTAACACATGGAAAAGTGACAAGTACATATAGTCATGCGAAAAGAAAAGAGGTGGAGGAGTAAAAGGAGGGGGAGACACAGATATAGGCATGTCATGCCCTTCTAAAATCCAAAAAGTGAGAAGCCGACACGTTCAGTCCGCTCCTGCCCGTGCCACCTCCGTGTCGCCGGGTTTGTGCCAGAGCGGCGGTGAACCCTGACGGCCAGCCCCCCTCTCCCAATACTGGTGCCTGTCCGCTGGTGGGTCGAGCGAGCCCCCCTGTGGTGGAGGCATCTCTAAGCTTTTTAATTTAAATTGTCTCTCTAATTTGAATGAACACACTTTAAATCCATTTACAAGGATCTATTGGAGGGCAAGTCTCATGCCAGCAGCCGCGTAATTCCAGCTCCAGTAGCGTCCACTAAAGTTGCTGCAGTTAAAAAGCTTTTATAAGGATCGAGCTCGGCTGTCCACCGCAAGGCATCCTACTGCCAGTCCCAGCCCCTATGCCTTGGGGTGCCTCCTGATGCTCTTCACTGAGTATCCCGTGGTCCCGAAGCATTTCCTTTGAAAAAATTAAGTGTCCAAACTACAGGTGGTGTAGCTTGCTTAACAGCCGGGATAATCCGCTGACTAGCAGACACTGCTACTAGGCACAAAGTATTTCCTGGGCTAGATGCAGTTAAAAATTTGTAATTAGATACTCTCGTTGGATGCTGAGAAAGCATTCCATAGAGTCTCCTGGCACGCCATATATGATTCTCTTAAAAAGCTTGGGGTAGGGGTCTAGGGGACCCTTTTATAGCCAAAATCACGGCCCTGTATCACAATACGTCACCTAGGCTGAAGATAAATGGAACTGTAGCACCCTGAGGGCTCGGTTGCTACAGAGGTATTGCACCTCACCCAGAGGTGTGATATCTCACTCTCATGTAAGGATGGAGTGTGGATCAGGACCCGACACCTGCATGCATTACACCACATTGCCGTGGGGCAGGGCGACCAATATGCCTCTGAGATGGGCACGACAGTCCCTGTCCCTGGCTGGAGTGGGGGGAGGGAACACTGAGGAAGGGGAACCCTGTAGTGCAGGAGCAGGGAGGAAGCAGTTCCTGGGTGCATTGAGAAGGGAGTATAAAAGGTGGGCACCATCTTAGTTCAGTGCAGAGAAGTCTGAGCAGAAGTGGCAGGGAGCAGGGGCTCTGCATGAGCTCTGCTCCGGAGGCGGGCCTAGTAACAGAGGCCCAGGCCTGGAAGAGGGAGAAGGAAGGAAGAGGAGCGGAGAAGGCTCCAGGAACGAGGAATGAAGGGATCCCAGGGGTGCGGACGGGCGAGTCGCCACTGCACGCCCGAATCCACTTGCGTGGAGGGGTCAGGCCAAAGGGGGAGACCGGTCCCCGAACTAGTGGAGGCAGGAAACGACCCTCAGCTAGAAACCGGAGGCTGTGACATTTTATGTGGCGCAGCCCCTCGCTACACCCGCTAGGAAGGCACCACATAGGGTCAGGGAAACTGGCGCCAAGTTTACCAAGAGGAGGCCCGAGGCAGCCGGACAGAAGGGTTGGTAAGAAAGGCCAGACAAAGGACACACAAAGGGGGTCCTGTGAAGCGCTCCAAAGTTATCTGGGAGTTGTCTGAGCCCCTCACCTGGTGAGCACAGTACGACGTGGGCAGCCGTTACCTGCAGACGTGGTCTGGATAATAAGAACTGTGAGTAAAGGCCCTGGACTGCATCACTGACTCCGTGTCGTTACTGCTGCTGCCCTGCACCATCACCTCCATCCTCCGCATACACTGCCCTGAGGCTATACTCCTCCCGTGGGGAGTTATGCTACGCTCTGCTGCACCCACAACACCAGCCTCAGCGGTCTGCCCTGCAGCGGCGGTTCACTCTGACCGCAATCCACGGGTGGCGTAGTCGGACATTTAAACATCAAAACCACATAAATAGTTCCGCCACTGGTTTGACCACCCTGAGCCACGGAACCGGGTCGCCGCCACGAAGACTACAACCACCAGCATCCACCAAAAAGGGTCCGGCTCCGGGTGTCCCAAGGCCCAGGGGGTGCATCAGAACATTTTCATCACCTTTCACAATCACCAATGGGACAAGGCAGGGATGTCCTCTGTCCCCTCTCTTATACATCCTAGTGACGGAGCACCTGCTCTCATCAATTCGCCATAACCCCAATATTAGGTGGATTGAGGTGGGAGGCACCGAGTACAAGTGCTCTCTATTTGCTGATGATGTCCTAGTATATATCACTCAATCACATATATCCATCCATGCTGTTATGGCTGAAATAGATCACTTTGTTACATGGTCAAATTTTAAAATCAATGCAGCGAAGTCTGAGGCCCTCGATGTCTCCCTCCCCAAATCCATATAGAATTCCATCCAGTCCAACTTTCCCTTTGCCTGGCCCTCACAGGGTATCAAATACTTAGGAATTCCTATTCATAGAGACCTCTCCCATCTATGTTATCTTAATTTTGGGCCCTTTATTGAACAACTCCATACAGACCACGGTTGGCAAGTTAGAACTGTAAGATTCACTACGTGAACCACTGGTGTTTTGTGGAAAAGCACATGTACACTGTGTTCCAAATTATTATGCAAAAAGTGTTTAGGAGTGATAAGGGAAGAATTTGTTTGTTTGTCAGTTAAACTCATTGATGGTGATGTGTGTCAGGGCTCTTTATATCACTGTAAGCAATTGCAGACACCTGTGCTAATTAGTTTGGCAGGTGTGTCCAATGAAAGGCAAGACTACTTAAGAAGGCTGTCTCACATTATTAAGCAGCCTACATTTTCTGCCAAAATGGGAAAGAAAAAGGATGTGTCGGCTGCTGAGAAGCAACAAATTGTGGAGTGTTTAGGTCAAGGCATGACTACAATCAACATTGTGCGATGATCAGGATGAAGTGTCTTGGCAATCAAGAAGTATGTAGCTGATTCACAGTACACACGTGTGCGTGCTGATAAGGGCAAATTGAGGACTCTTTCCTACAGGCAATTACGTCAGGTTAAAAGAGCAGCGGCAAAAAAGCCTTGTCATAGCAGCAGACAAGTTTTTGAAGCTGCTGGTGCCTCCAACGTCCCCCGAACAACAAGATGCAGGGTGCTTCAGAGGTTTGCAGCTGTGCATACGCCATCCTGTCGACCTCCTCTATCCACTTCACACAAGCAGAAACGGCTCCAGTGGGCCAAACATTACATGAAGACTGATTTCAAAACTGTTTTGTTCACGGAGGAGTGCCGTGCAGCGCTCGATGGTCCAGATGGATGGAGTGGAGGATGGCTGGTTGATGGACACCCCAAGCAAACACGGCTACAGCGCCAACAAGGAGGAGGTGGAGTAATGTTTTGGGCTGGAATCATGGGGAGAGAGATTGTCGGCCCCTTTAGGATCCCTGAAGGCGCTAAAGATGAACTCCATAATGTATGTGGATTTTCTCAAACAGCACTTCCTGCCATGGTTCAAGAAGAAGAACCGTGTATTTCACAGCAAGATCATTTTTTTGCATGATAATACACCATCTCATGCTGCACATAAAACATCTGCATCTCTGGCTGATATGGGCATAAAAGGGGACAAACTTATGGTGTGACCCCCATGCTCCCCTGACCTCTACCCCATTCAGAACCTCTGGAGCATCATCAAAAGGAGTGTCTATGATGGCGGGAGGCAGTTCACATCTAAGCAACAGCTCTGGGAGGGTATTCTGTCCTCATGCAAAACAATTGAAGCAGAAACCATCCAAAACCTGACAAATTCAATGGACGAGAGAGTTCAGAAGCTCCTTTCGAACAAGGGGTCCTATGTGAAAATGTAACATCACCTAGAATAAAGTTTTGAGTTGAAAACTGTTTGATTTCAGTTTCTAATAACCTGCTAATGCTTATAATTTCAAAAATGACCATTTTTTTGGTCTTTATTAAAATGAAAAGGTTGATCGAAAAGTTTGGGGGATCTAAGAGTGTGGCAACCCAGTAGTCATGATTACTTCGAATTCTGACAATATGAGGGTCATGTTGCAGGTAGTGCAGCAAGAAGGCACTTATGTGTCTTGCGCATCTCGGAGCCCCAAAATTATTTTCCGGGCTAGATGCAGCTAAAAATTATTATTAATTTTAAATCTGGTGGAGCTTAGTATAGATGGCCTAATAGGATCAGTGCTGCACACTGCTACAAAGCTCAAATTATTTTCCAGTCAAGATACAGATAAACATGATTAGTAATTTTAAATCTGGTGGAGCTTATTATAGATGGCCTAATAGAATCAGTGCTGCACACTGCTACAAAGCCCAAATTATTTTCCAGCCAAGATACAGATAAACATGATTAGTAATTTGAAAGCTTAAAACGGTTGGTAGGGTGATTTTAACCAATCATCAAGCTTTTACTCTCCCCAGGATGACACAGGGGTAGAAAAGTCGTTTCGGATCCATGATTTGTTCATCTTTATGAACGTGAGTCTGTCTACATGATCAGTGGAGAGCCGCGTGCGCTTATCTGTCAGCACACCACCAGCAGCGCTGAACACACGTTCAGACAGAACGCTGGCTGCGGGGCATGACAAGATCTCCAAGGCATAAGTGGCTAGCTCCGGCCATTTATCCAGATTGGAAGCCCAAAAAGAGCAAGGGTCCAGTGACACAGTCATGGCTTCAATGTTTACTTGGAGATACTCCTGTACCATCGTCTCTAGGCGTTGACTATGTGTCAGACTTCTTGTCTCCTGTGGCCTTGCAAAGGATGGGCTAAAAAAGTGGTGAAATGATTCCGCAAAATTGATGTTACCAGCAGATACTGTGGTTCTGTTACGGTTTGAGTGCTGAACACTTGACGGTCCCACGGTTGGCAAGTTGGAACTGTGAGATTCACTACGTGCACCACTGGTGTTTTGTGGAAAAGCACATGTAAGATTCTGCAACAGTCTCTGCTGACACTCCTGCATGTGTGCATCCCTTTCTATGGCAGGAATAATTTCTGCAAATTTACTTTTGTACCGGGGATCTAACAGTGTGGCAACCCAGTAGTCAGGGTTATTTCTAATTCTCACAATTCGAGGGTCATGTTGCAGGTAGTGCAGCAAGAAGGCACTCATGTGTGTTGCGCATCCAGGAGCACCAAGTCCCTGTTGTGTTGGTGGCGAGGTAACAATCATGCTTCCTTCCTCTGTCCTCTCCCCCCAACCTCGCACAACAGAAATGTGATCAAGGTCTCCCTCATCTGATGAGTCTTCCATCAGTTCGTCCTCCACTTCGTCCTGGGCTCCTGCACCTTCCTCACTAGTTTGGCTGCTACCATGCGCCCTGGTAAAACCATCTCCCCCACCCTCACATGCCTGCCGCCTTGGTGCTGCCGACCGTCTGGACCTTGCAGATGTTAGCCCTTTCGCATACAACTCCTCCTCCTCTACTTCCTCCACCTCCTCTTGTGCCACCACCTGACTCCGAATTCTGTTTAACACGTGCTCCAGCATGTAAATCACCGGAATAGTCATGCTGATAATGGCATCGTCAGCACTAAACATCTTCGTCGCCATTTCAAAACTGTGCAGAAGGGTGCATAGGTCCCTGATCTGAGACCACTCCTCCAGCGTGATTTGCCCCACCTCTGGATCTCGTTGGCCCAGGCTATACGTCAGAACGTATTGCACCAGGGCTTGTCGGTGCTGCCACAGTCGCTGCAACATGTGCAGAGTTGAATTCCACCGGGTAGGCACATCGCATTTTAGCCGGTGAAGTGGCAGGCCCAACGACTTCTGTAGAGATGTAAGTCGCTGAGCTGCGGGATGCGAACGGCGGAAGTGAGCACACAGCACCGTGCCCTCTGCAGAAGGCCATCTAGTCTGGGATAGTGGGCTAAAAATTGCTGGACAACCAGGTTCAACACGTGAGCCATACAAGGCACGTGTGTGACATTGCCCCGGCGAAGGGCCGCACCCAGGTTTGCAGCATTGTCGCACACGGCCTTCCCTGGTTTCAGTTCCAGTGGAGACAACCATTCATGAAATTGGTTCTCCAGAGCTGACCACAACTCCTCAGCTGTGTGACTCACATTTCCCAGACATTTCAAAGTAAAAACCACCTGATGACGTTGAACCCTACTGCCAGCATAGTAAGGAGGTGTGCAGGATCCCTTCTGCGCAGTTAGAAAGCTTGTGGCATGACCAGACAGGCTTTGGGTGCAGGTGGAAGACCGAGAGGAGGTTGAGGAGGCAGAAGCAGTGGAGGAACTTTGACATAAAGAGGATTGACGCACAACTCGTGGGGACGGCAAGACTTGGACAGCAGCCCCTTGTCTTGCTGTCACCATAGTTACCCAGTGCCCAGTCAGCGACATGTAACGCCCCTGTCCATGCCTACTCGTCCAAGTGTCTGTGGTGAAATGCACCCTGTCCCACACAGAGTTTCTCAAAGAAGCGGTGATGTTGTGTGCGACATGCTGGTGGAGCGCAGGCACACCTTTCTTTGAGAAGTAGTGCCGACTGGGCATCTGGTACTGGGGCACTGCGACGGACATAAGGTCTCGAAAATCCTCTGTGTCCACCAGGCGGAAAGGCAGCATTTCTGTAGCCAAGAGCTTGCAGATGGTGAAATTCAAACTCTTAGCTTTCTCATGGCTAGGAGGAAAAGGTCTTTTACTTGTCCACATCTGAGGGACCGAGGGCTGGCTATTGTGCTTAGACGGGGTTGATAAGGGTGTCCCCGGCAAACTGCCGGTCTGTGAGGAAGATGCAGGCGGACATGTTAGGTTGCCTTGATCCAAAGGTGGTGCTATCGATGTCGGACAGCGCTCAACACCAGCTGGTGTTACCACCTCCAAAGAAAATGATGACCTGCCAATCACGCTGGCTGTTGCGGGTAAAGAGGTGGCAGGTCTGCGCCCCAAAACAGGTGTGACTGCTGTCCCCCCAGTCACAGAGGATGAAGAGGCCGCGGATGCACAAGATATGGCAGACGGTGGTTGGCCCGGCCGGCTAGGCCGCATTGTAGCACACTGAGCTTCCCACTGCAACTTATGCTTCATGTCCATGTGCCGGTTCATGCATGAAGTACTCAAACTATGTATTTTTTGGCCTCTACTTAGCTTTTGCTGACAAATGTTACAGATAACACGAGTTGGGTCATCTTTATCGATCTGAAAAAATGCCCAGGCTATGCAAGGCTTAGCACCCATGAGACCTGAAGAGCCACCACGACTTGTGGTGAGAGGCAGAGTTGTGTTTGAGGATGCAGTTGTTGACGTGCTTCCAGTACTACGTCTCTGTCCAGGAAGGCGCAACCTGACCTCGTCGTCACTAGCATCTTCCTCCACCTCCTCTGCTGACCTCATCTCTTGGCTGACTGTGGGTTGACAGTAAGTGGGATCTTCAACCTCATCATCATCACCCTGTGCGTTATCACACCCGTCGTCCTCAGAGCCAACCTGTTCCTGCCCTGACAAAAAACTAAAGTTGTCGCTCCAATCAGGTATTTGAGTCTCATCATAGTCTTCCTCATTGTCTCCACCAACAGGAGTTACAGTTTGGGAATGAGGGTCTACATTATGGTCAGAACCTTCTGCGTCTGGTCCTAGATCCGACTCATAAAGATTCTGGGCATCAGTGCAGATCATTTCCTCGTCTGGATTCACAGAAGCGCTGGAGTCGACCTCTGATTCCCAGGCTATAGTATGAGTAAACAGCTCTGCGGACTCAACCATCTGTTCTACCTCATACTCAGACGGGCAGCTGGAGATTTGGGAGCTGTGAGGAAGCAAGTGCGATTGGGGTGACACCTTTGAGGACTGGAGTATTTGTGATGTTGAAGTTGATGTGGAGGAGAGCCCACTTAAAGGAGCACTTGATATCCGTTGAAGCACCTGCTGTTTTTGTGCCTCATCTGGAATTTGTAGCGATTGGTGTGGCCGTAAGAAAGGGATCTTATCACATTGTCCGCTAAAAGAAGTAGACATTTTAGTTTGGCTGGAAGATGGTTTTTCTTCTGCAGATGTTACTGTTGCTTTAACACCTACCCCACGGACAGAACCTTTTTTCCCCTTCCCAACACGCCTATTCCCCTTTCCACCAGCAGCAGGCCTTTTTCCACTCATTTTGGTGGTTAACTAATTCACAACTCTGGAGTTGTTTGCACAAAAAAACAATGGATGGGAACCGAGCAGAGCTGAGTGGCCAAACTGTGGTATTAGGCCAAAACTATTGGCTGGGTTAGATGCAGAAAAAAATTATATTCATTTTCCAACATGATGGAGGTCAGTATAGATGGACTAATAGAACAAGTCCCACACACAGCTAGAAGCCCAAATATTTTTTCAGAGGTAGATGCAGACAAAAATTGTATTCAGTTTGCAACCTGATGGAGGTCAGTATAGATGGACTAATAGAACAAGTCCTACACACAGCTAGAAGCCCAAATATTTTTTCAGAGGTAGATGCAGAAAAAAAATATATTCAGTTTGCAACCTAATGGAGGTCAGTATAGATGGACTAATAGAGAAAGTCCCACACACTGCTAGAAGGCCAAATATTTTTTCAGAGCTAGATGCAGACAAAAAAATATTTTTAATTTGCAACCTGATGGAGGTCAGTATAGATGGACTAATAGAGAAAGTCCCACACACTGCTAGAAGGCCAAATATTTTTTCAGAGCTAGATGCAGAAAAAATTTATATTCAGTTTGCAACCTGATGGAGGTCAGTATAGATGGACTAATAGAACAAGTCCCACACACAGCTAGAAGGCCAAATATTTTTTCAGAGGTAGATGCAGATAAAAATTATTTTTAATTTGCAACCTGATGGAGGTCAGTATAGATGGACTAATAGAGAAAGTCCCACACACTGCTAGAAGGCCAAATATTTTTTCAGAGCTAGATGCAGACAAAAAATTATTTTGAATTTGCAGCGTGATGGAGGTCAGTATAGATGGACTAATAGAGAAAGTCCCACACACTGCTAGAAGCCCAATATTTTTTCAGAGGTAGATGCAGAAAAAAAATATATTCAGTTTGCAACCTGATGGAGGTCAGTATAGATGGACTAATAGAGAAAGTCCCACACACTGCTAGAAGCCCAAATATTTTTTCAGTGGTAGATGCAGAAAAAAATTATATTCAGTTTGCAACCTGATGGAGGTCTGTATAGATGGATTAATAGAACAAGTCCCACACACTACTAGAAGCCCAATATTTTTTCAGATGTAGATGCAGAAAAAAATATATTCAGTTTGCAACCTGATGGAGGTCAGTATAGATGGACTAATAGAGAAAGTCCCACACACTGCTAGAAGGCCAAATATTTTTTCAGAGCTAGATGCAGACAAAAAATTATTTTTAATTTGCAACCTGATGGAGGTCAGTATAGATGGACTAATAGACCAAGTCCCACACACTGCTAGAAGCCCAAATATTTTTTCAGAGCTAGATGCAGATATAAATTATTTTTAATTTGCAACCTGATGGAGGTCCTTATAGATGGACTAATAGAGAAAGTCCCACACACTGCTAGAAGGCCAAATATTTTTTCAGAGCTAGATGCAGAAAAAAATTATATTCAGTTTGCAACCTGATGGAGGTCAGTATAGATGGACTAATAGAACAAGTCCCACACACAGCTAGAAGCCCAAATATTTTTTCAGAGGTAGATGCAGAAAAAAATTATATTCAGTTTGCAACCTGATGGAGGTCTGTATAGATGGATTAATAGAACAAGTCCCACACACAGCTAGAAGCCCAATATTTTTTCAGAGGTAGATGCAGAAAAAAAATATATTCAGTTTGCAACCTGATGGAGGTCAGTATAGATGGACTAATAGAGAAAGTCCCACACACTGCTAGAAGGCCAAATATTTTTTCAGAGCTAGATGCAGACAAAAAATTATTTTTAATTTGCAACCTGATGGAGGTCAGTATAGATGGACTAATAGAGAAAGTCCCACACACTGCTAGAAGGCCAAATATTTTTTCAGAGCTAGATGCAGATATAAATTATTTTTAATTTGCAACCTGATGGAGGTCAGTATTGATGGACTAATAGAGAAAGTCCCACACACTGCTAGAAGGCCAAATATCTTTTCAGAGCTAGATGCAGAAAAAAATTATATTCAGTTTGCAACCTGATGGAGGTCAGTATAGATGGACAAATAGAACAAGTCCCACACACAGCTAGAAGGCCAAATATTTTTTCAGAGGTAGATGCAGATAAAAATTATTTTTAATTTGCAGCCTGATGGAGGTCAGTATAGATGGACTAATAGAGAAAGTCCCACACACTGCTAGAAGGCCAAATATTTTTTCAGAGCTAGATGCAGACAAAAAATTATTTTGAATTTGCAACCTGATGGAGGTCAGTATAGGTGGACTAATAGAGAAAGTCCCACACACTGCTAGAAGGCCAAATATTTTTTCAGAGCTAGATGCAGAGAAAAAAATATTTTTAATTTGCAACCTGATGGAGGTCAGTATAGATTGGCTAATAGAGAAAGTCCCACACACTGCTAGAAGGCCAAATATTTTTTCAGAGCTAGATGCAGATAAAAATTATTTTTAATTTGCAACCTGATGGAGGTCAGTATAGATGGACTAATAGAGAAAGTCCCACACACTGCTAGAAGGCCAAATATTTTTTCAGAGCTAGATGCAGAAAAAAATTATATTCAGTTTGCAACCTGATGGAGGTCAGTATAGATGGACTAATAGAACAAGTCCCACACACAGCTAGAAGCCCAAATATTTTTTCAGAGGTAGATGCAGATAAAAATTATTTTTAATTTGCAACCTGATGGAGGTCAGTATAGATGGACTAATAGAGAAAGTCCCACACACTGCTAGAAGGCCAAATATTTTTTCAGAGCTAGATGCAGACAAAAAATTATTTTGAATTTGCAGCGTGATGGAGGTCAGTATAGATGGACTAATAGAACAAGTCCCACACACTGCTAGAAGGCCAAATATTTTTTCAGAGCTAGATGCAGAAAAAAATTATATTCAGTTTGCAACCTGATGGAGGTCAGTATAGATGGACTAATAGACTCCAAATATTTTTTCAGAGCTAGATGCAGAAAAAAATTATATTCAATTTGCAACCTGATGGAGGTCAGTATAGATGGACTAATAGAATGATGCTAATGTGGCACCCCAGGGGTCTGGTTTCCACAGTAACAGCAATGTTATGTCTGAGAGCAGGTGGGAGGTCTCTTGGTCAGGAATCCTATGCATGCCACACCTCCTGCCCAGTCCTGGGAGGGGAAGAACTTCCCCTATATAAACCTGGGGCTGAGGCAGGGTTAGGGAGTTCAGAGGGAGAGTTCAGCCAGGAGGGCTGACAGGGAGCTGTGGCTCCGGCTGGGCCCAGCTCCTGGGCCATGCCAGAAGTAGAGACAGAGAAGAGAAGCAGCTATGGGAAGAAACAACAGGAGCTCTGTGGGAGCAGTGTTACAAGGAGTCAGGGGCTGGCAACTGCAGAGCTCGCCCTGACTGGGAAGATTTCTTACCGGACCCGGAGTCCGAGGCTGTGGGGACTAACTCCTACCCAGCAGCAGAATCCGTCAGGCAGGGGATTCCAGGTCCTCTGGCCAAGAAACCCGAAGGCACGGTCACACTCATGGGACCAGCACCGCTGTCGTGGAGCGGAAGCTACTAGAAGGCCCCGAGTCACCGGTCATACGGGTGAGCACCACACGGTACACTCAGGGACGTGGGCTACTTATACCCGCCTCTAGCAAGGTAGCCAGAAGAGTACAGTCAGTTTGGGAGGCCTACAACTCTGCCTGGCCAGGGGAGATCCCATCTGCTCAAGGACTGACCAGGCCCCGATCGCTAGCCAGTACTCCGGGAGGGTCTATCTTTATCACCAGTAAAGACCCTGAACTACACCGCATCGTCTCTGAGTGATTCCTGCTACCCCATCATCCACGTCGGCTGCCCTGAGGCCATACCCCTCCCGTTGGGGGTGATACTATCACGCTGCACAATCCTACTACCGGCCTCAGCGGTCTGCCCTGCAGCGGCAGCTCCTTCGCTGCATTCAACGGGTGGCGTAGTCGTCCAACATCTACCGCTAATACAACACCACTTAGTCTGACTCCCTGGGCACGGACTGGGTCACCGCCACGAGACTACAACCCTCAACAGATCCGGCTCCGGGTAAGCTCCTGCATGCGCAACGCTGTGCGACACAGGCCCAGGGGTGCGTCAACTTTGGCGTAGTCGGCAGGATCTCGTGCCCGCAACCACCGGGTACTGCGTGCCTGAAAAAGACTGTTCAAACTTACCTGTGGTGAAGATTCCCGCCATCCGGCGCCATCTTCCACTTCCTTCCCGCCATCGGTGGAGTTTTCCCGCCATTCGGCGCCATCTTCGGCCTTCTTCCCGCCAGCCGTGGAGTTTTCCCGCCATTGGACGCCATCTTGAGGACGCCGCGCGGGAAGAAGAGGGGCGTGGACTCCGAAAACGCGCGAGAACTGAAGCCCCGCCTCACGTCCGGACGTTGCGTAAGGTCCTGGAAGGAGCCCAGCAGACGCCGACGTCACAGGAGCGCGACGGAAGGTCCTCAACCCTGACGATCCACTGCGGAGCCGCGGCCTACGGAAGAGGATCATCGCAAGGTAGGCCACGGTCCACTAGGGGGGAGAAGGATGTCGGATACGGAGGAGAGCTTCACCGCTTCAACCCCCGCCAGCGCCACCGCTGTTGCGGTTATGCCTTTCACCATGCCCTATATCCCGGGAGCAGCCTGGCTACCCCAATACTCAGGGGAGTCACATACCCTGAATGACTTTAGTGAAAAGCTGGATAGCCTCTTCCAGGTGTACCCCCTCACAGAAGAACAAAAAGTGAGCATCCTGGTGGCCCAATTAACCGGGGCAGCCCAAAGGGAGGTAAAGTCCTGGCCACCTGGGAGGAGGACTGTCGCAGAGATACTAACCCAGCTAACCGAGCAGGAGCTGCAGTACTACCAATACGAGGAAAGCCAAGAGGACCCGGACGGGTCTGAGGACTACCCTCAGGAGGGAGCACAAAGAGGACATAGCTACTGAAGGGAAGTAGCGTGAATAAAGAGCTGTAAATAGTTACCCGTAAGGGTACAAGGACTGCTGCTAATTAAAATATGGTCCCCGTTGGGATTAGTGAATTGTTCCCCATGTGCCCCTATCTTAAACCAGGCTGAGGACTGTGAGCAGCCATTCCTTATCCCCACTGGCCGAGGACTGAGAGCGGCCATATCCTGTAAATAATTATGTGTTTCTAGTAATTTATGGGAGTCTTTGGTGGATTTACCGGGAATCCTTTGTACATGGTTGGAGCGTAACCCAGGAATGGACTAAAGACTGTAAAGGACTCGGGGCAGGACAGACCCCTACCTGGTTACGTCTCCCTGTTTTGGTGAAATGGACACCTTGCTTTTCTTCAAAACTGCACCCGGTTGCGGACACGCCGTGTCCATCTTTATATGTTTTTCTTATTGTACTATTATTGTTTATACCTTGTTATGTTTAAAAATATGTTTAGTCCCGGAGTACTAAATTTCACTAGGGGGGAATGTGGCACCCCAGGGGTCTGGTTTCCACAGTAACAGCAATGTTATGTCTGAGAGCAGGTAGGAGGTCTCTTGGTCAGGAATCCTATGCATGCCACACCTCCTGCCCAGTCCTGGGAGGGGAAGAACTTCCCCTATATAAACCTGGGGCTGAGACAGGGTTAGGGAGTTCAGAGGGAGAGTTCAGTCAGGAGGGCTGACAGGGAGCTGTGTCTCCGGCTGGGCCCAGCTCCCGGGCCATGCCAGAAGTAGAGACAGAGAAGAGAAGCAGCTATGGGAAGAAACAACAGGAGCTCTGTGGGAGCAGTGTTACAAGGAGTCAGGGGCTGGCAACTGCAGAGCTCGCCCTGACTGGGAAGATTTCTTACCGGACCCGGAGTCCGAGGCTGTGGGGACTAACTCCTACCCAGCAGCAGAATCCGTCAGGCAGGGGATTCCAGGTCCTCTGGCCAAGAAACCCGAAGGCACGGTCACACGCATGGGACCAGCACCGCCGTCGTGGAGCGGAAGCTACTAGAAGGCCCCGAGTCACCGGCCATACGGGTGAGCACCACACGGTACACTCAGGGACGTGGGCTACTTATACACGCCTCTAGCAAGGTAGCCAGAAGAGTACAGTCAGTTTGGGAGGCCTACAACTCCGCCTGGCCAGGGGAGATCCCATCTGCTCAAGGACTGACCAGGCCCCGATCGCTAGCCAGTACTCCGGGAGGGTCTATCTTTATCACCAGTAAAGACCCTGAACTACACCGCATCGTCTCTGAGTGATTCCTGCTACCCCATCATCCACGTCGGCTGCCCTGAGGCCATACCCCTCCCGTTGGGGGTGATACTATCACGCTGCACAATCCTACCACCGGCCTCAGCGGTCTGCCCTGCAGCGGCAGCTCCTTCGCTGCATTCAACGGGTGGCGTAGTCGTCCAACATCTACCGCTAATACAACGCCACTTAGTCTGACTCCCTGGGCACGGACCGGGTCACCGCCACGAGACTACAACCCTCAACAGATCCGGCTCCGGGTAAGCTCCTGCATGCGCAACGCTGTGCGACACAGGCCCAGGGGTGCGTCACTATGCCCAAAAGATTTTACTTCACTAGGTGCAGTAAAAAAATTGGTATTCTATACACAGGTGGTATATCTTGCAACACAGATAGGCTACTCCACTGACTAACACACTCTGCAATAGGCCAAAAAGGATTAGCTTTGCAAGATTCAGCCAAATACTGTGAAAAAAACTTGCACAGCACTGGCACAGACCTGCCTGGCAAAAACTGATAGGAACTGATGTAACCTAGCCCTGAAAAGGACTGCAATTACAATTAGTCTTTACTCCCACAATCTATCTATTTAAGAGCACAGACCTGCCTGATAAAAGTCGTAGGAAATGCTGTAACCTAGTCCTTAAAAGGACTGCAATCACAACTATTCCCTACTCCCAAGCTATCTGTAGATTTGTGCGAAAATTGGCTTGAAATTAACAAGGTATAGCGCACACAGCAACAGCGGTGCCGTCTAACACGCAGCTGCAGCAGTGAGAAAATGGTGGCGACGGGGAAAATGGCTTGGTCTTATAGGGCAAGGACATGTGACATACACTGCCAATGACACATGCCCTTGCTTGTGTGAAAAAGAGCACTTCGCTCCGTGTGTGCGCTGCTGATAGGCTGACAGATTGCACCTCCCCACTGTAAATGCGGGAAAGAGAAAAAAAAATGGAGATCTTCATTATTCCTGCAGAGATCCATCCCCTGCCCCTCCCCCCACCCCGCTGTACACTCAAACTGCGTATTAACATTAATTTTCATCATTACTGAGAAAAAATCCAGTTATGATTTTGGTGCACGAACAGTTATTGAACATAACCTCGAACAGCCGAATTTTTCTCAAATCGTTCGTGTTCGCCGAACGGCTCGAACACCGCCCAAAACAGCTCGAATTTGAGATTGGCGAACAGTTCGAGTCGAACAACGCTCATCTCTAGATACCTCTGACAACATTGTTGACAGCAGTGACCTGGGAGTCAGAAATGCTTCCAGGGGTCTTCCCCATGCTGTTCCCATGCCATTTGAGCACTGTTCCCATCGATTTGGGCAATTTTTAGGCCCTCTGCAGACGCCGGAGGGAGCCTTCTGAAAAATGCTCGAGTTTCCCATAGACTTACATTGGGCTCGTTGTTCTGGTCGAGCACCCAAGTATCTCAATGTGCTCGACCCAAGCATTGAGCACCTGTGCATTTTAGTGCTCGCCCATCACTAGTTACCTTAAAGAAAGAAGGACAATTTTGCTAGTTGGACTCTGATAAATATAAGATTGAGTAAACGCAAGAAAAAAGCAAAATGAACAAATACCCTGTAGTTAGCGCTATTTTGATAAAAAAAACGTAAAAGCCATCTCACTGCGACAAGATGACCCAGTTTGGACGGTGTTATCCTGTCTCTAGGGTTAAACCCAATGTTGAACAGTCAGGCCCCTGTCCTGCTGTGTCCTTATCTACATTAAGGTCAAGTTACACAAGGAGGAGTTTTAATATTAGACAATAGGACCATCCCGATTGGGTACACTTTGTCGCAGTCGGATGGCTTTTAGTTTTTTTGTTCAAAATAGTGCTAACTAAGTACCAACCGCCATCTATTGTTTATGGGGGGCTTTTACTCAACATTTCGTGAGATTTCCACCCAAAACCTAAAAATGTCCACTTATGGGTAAAAGTTAACTCACGAGTTCAAGGTTTGTTTTCGTGTTCTATCTGTGAAAAAGTCTATGTGCCTTCTAATATGGCTTTTTTTTGCACCATTTGCAAAACAAAAAAAAAGGATTTTCATAAAATTTGTGTATTAAGAGTGTCCTCAAAGCAAACCTTCAGCATACTAATGCCATTTACATTTTTCACTGGCTGGTTGCTATGAGAAGCTTGAAAAAATTCAATCATTTAATTTCTCATACAAGAAAAAAATAAAGATGACATAATAATGATGGTAAAAACTGGCTCTCTGACACATTGCTCTGGGTGACATTGGTGAAGTCTAAGGTGCCACTCAGTAGGAACAAAGGGTGAGCTGCATCTTCAAAGAGTCAATGCACTAAGTTGTTGATGCCAGCGTGATGTCAAAACCTTAAGCACAGCCTTGTCCCCACTAAGCGTTACAGAAAGCAGAAAATATTCCTCTTTCCTGCTGGTAGAGGTCAGACACACACAGACACTGCAGATATGAAGAAGGAGGAAATCAGTTTGGCAATAAATTCCTGCATGTTAGCTATCTAGCAAGTGGGGGTGAGTAGCACTTATTTTTCTAGGTACACTATCCCGGGGGTTTAGACAGGGCTGCAGTGGAGCAAAGCATGATGCATTAGCTTGTACTGCTGTTGTCCTAGGTGAAGGAGATTGTCCCATCCTGCATGGAAGAAGGTTAATCTTGCCACCACAGAAAAGAGCAGAGAGACTTATTTCTGTGACCGAATTATGCATCTACCTGGTAGGCAATAGAGATGAGCGGTGTTCGACTCAAACTGTTCGCCAATATCAAATTCGAGCTGTTTTGGGTGGTGTTCGAGCCGTTCGGCGAACACGAACGATTTGAAAAAAATTCGGCTGTTCGAGGTTATGTTCGATAACTGTTTGTGCACCAAAATCATAACTGGATTTTTCTCAGTAATGCTGAAAATTAATGTTAATACGCAGTTTGAGTGTACAGCGGGGTGGGGGGAGGGGCAGGGGATGGATCTCTGCAGAAATAATGAAGATCTCCATTTTTTTTTCTCTTCCCCGCATTTACAGTGGGGAGGTGCAATCTGTCAGCCTATCAGCAGCGCACACACGGAGCGAAGTGCTTTTTTTCACACAAGCAAGGGCATGTGTCTTTGACAGTGTATGTCACATGTCCTTGCCCTATAAGACCCAGCCATTTTCCCCGTCGCCACCATTTTCTCACTGCTGCAGCTGCGTGTTAGACGGCACCGCTGTTGCTGTGTGCGCTATACTTTGTTAATTTCAAGCCAATTTTCGCACAAATCTACAGATAGCTTGGGAGTAGGGAAGAGTTGTGATTGCAGTCCTTTTAAGGACTAGGTTACATCATTTCCTACGACTTTTATCAGGAAGGTCTGTTCTCTTAAATAGATAGGTTGGGAGTAAAGACTAATTGTAATTGCAGTCCTTTTCAGGGCTGGGTTACATCAGTTCCTATCACTTTTTGCCAGGCAGGTCTGTGCCAGTGCTGTGCAAGTTTTTTTCACAGCATTTAGCTAAATCTAGCAAAGCTAATCCTTTTTGGCCTATTGCAGAGTGTGTTAGTCAGTGGAGTAGCATATCTGTGTTGCAAGCTACACCACCTGTGTATAGAATACAATTTTTTTTACTGCACCTAGTGAAGTAAAACCTTTTGGGCATAGCATCATTCTATTAGTCCATCTATACTAACCTCCACCAGGTTGCAAATTCAATATCATTTTTTTCTGCATCGAGCTCTGAAAAAATATTTAGGCTTCTAGCAGTGTGTGGGACTTGATCTATTAGTCCATCTATACTAACCTCCATCAGGTTGCAAATTCAATATAATTTTTTTCTGCATCTAGCTCTGAAAAAATATTTAGGCTTCTAGCAGTGTGTGGGACTTGTTCTATTAGTCCATCTATACTGACCTCCATCAGGTTGCAAATTCAATATATTTTTTTTTCTGCATCTAGCTCTGAAAAAATATTTCAGCTTGTAGCAGTGTGTGGGACTTGTTCTATTAGTCCATCTATACTAACCTCCACCAGGTTGCAAATTCAATATAATTTTTTTCTGCATCGAGCTCTGAAAAAATATTTAGGCTTCTAGCAGTGTGTGGGACTTGTTCTATTAGTCCATCTATACTGACCTCCATCAGGTTGCAAATTCAATATAATTTTTTTCTGCATCTAGCTCTGAAAAAATATTTCAGCTTGTAGCAGTGTGTGGGACTTGTTCTATTAGTCCATCTATACTGACCTCCATCAGGTTGCAAATTCAATATAATTTTTTTCTGCATCTAGCTCTGAAAAAATATTTAGGCTTCTAGCTGTGTGTGGGACTTGTTCTATTAGTCCATCTATACTGACCTCCATCAGGTTGCAAATTCAATATAATTTTTTTCTGCATCTAGCTCTGAAAAAATATTTCAGCTTCTAGCAGTGTGTGGGACTTGTTCTATTAGGCCATCTATACTAACCTCCATCAGGTTGCAAATTCAATATAATTTTTTTCTGCATCTAGCTCTGAAAAAATATTTCAGCTTGTAGCAGTATGTGGGACTTGTTCTATTAGTCCATCTATACTAACCTCCGCCAGGTTGCAAATTTAATATAATATTTTTCCGCATCTAGCTCTGAAAAAATATTTCAGCTTGTAGCAATGTGTGGGACTTGTTCTATTAGTCCATCTGTACTAACCTCCACCAGGTTGCAAATTCAATATAATTTTTTTCTGCATCGAGCTCTGAAAAAATATTTAGGCTTCTAGCAGTGTGTGGGACTTGTTCTATTAGTCCATCTATACTAACCTCCATCAGGTTGCAAATTCAATATAATTTTTTTCTGCATCTAGCTCTGAAAAAATATTTAGGCTTCTAGCAGTGTGTGGGACTTGTTCTATTAGTCCATCTATACTGACCTCCATCAGGTTGCAAATTCAATATATTTTTTTTCTGCATCTAGCTCTGAAAAAATATTTCAGCTTGTAGCAGTGTGTGGGACTTGTTCTATTAGTCCATCTATACTAACCTCCACCAGGTTGCAAATTCAATATAATTTTTTTCTGCATCGAGCTCTGAAAAAATATATAGGCTTCTAGCAGTGTGTGGGACTTGTTCTATTAGTCCATCTATACTGACCTCCATCAGGTTGCAAATTCAATATAATTTTTTTCTGCATCTAGCTCTGAAAAAATATTTCAGCTTGTAGCAGTGTGTGGGACTTGTTCTATTAGTCCATCTATACTGACCTCCATCAGGTTGCAAATTCAATATAATTTTTTTCTGCATCTAGCTCTGAAAAAATATTTAGGCTTCTAGCTGTGTGTGGGACTTGTTCTATTAGTCCATCTATACTGACCTCCATCAGGTTGCAAATTCAATATAATTTTTTTCTGCATCTAGCTCTGAAAAAATATTTCAGCTTGTAGCAGTGTGTGGGACTTGTTCTATTAGTCCATCTATACTGACCTCCATCAGGTTGCAAATTCAATATATTTTTTTTCTGCATCTAGCTCTGAAAAAATATTTCAGCTTCTAGCAGTGTGTGGGACTTGTTCTATTAGGCCATCTATACTAACCTCCATCAGGTTGCAAATTCAATATAATTTTTTTCTGCATCTAGCTCTGAAAAAATATTTCAGCTTGTAGCAGTATGTGGGACTTGTTCTATTAGTCCATCTATACTAACCTCCGCCAGGTTGCAAATTTAATATAATATTTTTCCGCATCTAGCTCTGAAAAAATATTTCAGCTTGTAGCAATGTGTGGGACTTGTTCTATTAGTCCATCTATACTAACCTCCACCAGGTTGCAAATTCAATATAATTTTTTTCTGCATCGAGCTCTGAAAAAATATTTAGGCTTCTAGCAGTGTGTGGGACTTTTTCTATTAGTCCATCTATACTGACCTCCATCAGGTTGCAAATTCAATATAATTTTTTTCTGCATCGAGCTCTGAAAAAATATTTAGGCTTCTAGCAGTGTGTGTGACTTGTTCTATTAGTCCATCTATACTAACCTCCACCAGGTTGCAAATTCAATATAATTTTTTTCTGCATCGAGCTCTGAAAAAATATTTAGGCTTCTAGCAGTGTGTGGGACTTTTTCTATTAGTCCATCTATACTGACCTCCATCAGGTTGCAAATTCAATATAATTTTTTTCTGCATCGAGCTCTGAAAAAATATTTAGGCTTCTAGCAGTGTGTGTGACTTGTTCTATTAGTCCATCTATACTAACCTCCACCAGGTTGCAAATTCAATATAATTTTTTTCTGCATCGAGCTCTGAAAAAATATTTAGGCTTCTAGCAGTGTGTGGGACTTGTTCTATTAGTCCATCTATACTAACCTCCACCAGGTTGCAAATTCAATATAATTTTTTTCTGCATCGAGCTCTGAAAAAATATTTAGGCTTCTAGCAGTGTATGTGACTTGTTCTATTAGTCCATCTATACTGACCTCCATCAGGTTGCAAATTCAATATAATTTTTTTCTGCATCTAGCTCTGAAAAAATATTTAGGCTTCTAGCAGTGTGTGGGACTTGTTCTATTAGTCCATCTATACTGACCTCCATCAGGTTGCAAATTCAATATAATTTTTTTCTGCATCTAACCCAGCCAATACTTTTGGGCTAATACCACAGTTTGGCCACTCAGCTCTGCTCGGTTCCCATCCATTGTTTTTTGTGCAAACAACTCCAGAGTTGTGAATTAGTTAACCACCAAAATGAGTGGAAAAGGGCCTGCTGCTGCTGGTGGAAAGGGGAATAGGCGTGTTGAAAAGGGAAAAAAAGGTTGTGTCCATGGGGTAGGTGTTAAAGCAACAGTAACATCTGCAGAAGAAAGACCATCTTCCAGCCAAACTAAGATGTCTACTTCTTTTAGCGGACAATGTGATAAGATCCCTTTCTTACGGCCACGCCAATCGCTACGAATTCCAGATGAGGCACAAAAACAGCAGGTGCTTCAACGGATATCAAGTGCTCCTTTAAGTGGGCTCTCCTCCACCTCAACTTCAACATCACAAATACTCCAGTCCTCAGAGGTGTCACCCCAATCGCACTTGCTTCCTCACAGCTCCCAAGTCTCCAGCTACCCATCTGAGTATGGGGTAGAACAGATGGTTGATTCTGCAGAGCTGTTTACTCATACTATAGCCTGGGAATCAGAGGTCGGCTCCAGAGCTTCTGTGAATCCAGACGAGGAAATGATCTGCACTGATGCCCAGAATCTTTATGAGTCGGATCCAGGACCAGACGCAGAAGGTTCTGACCATAATGTAGACCCTCGTTCCCAAACTGTAACTCCTGTTGGTGGAGACAATGAGGAAGATGATGATGAGACTCAAATACCTGATTGGAGCGACAACTTTAGTTTTTTGTCAGGGCAGGAACAGGTTGGCTCTGAGGACGACGGGTGTGATAACACACAGGGTGATGAAGATGAGGTTGGAGATCCCACTTACTGTCAACCCACAGTCAGCCAAGAGATGAGGTCAGCAGAGGAGGTGGAGGAGGATGCTAGTGACGACGAGGTCAGGTTGCGCCTTCCTGGACAGAGACGTAGTACTGGAAGCACGTCAACAACTGCATCCTCAAACACAACTCTGCCTCTGACCACAAGTCGTGGTGGCTCTTCAGGTCGCATGGGTGCTAAGTAGTGTTGAGCGAGCACTAAAATGCTCGGGTGCTTGAAGCTCGGGCCGAGCTCGCCGTGATACTCGAGTGCTCGACCCGAGCAACGAGCCCAATGTTAGTCTATGGGAGACTCGAGCATTTTTGCGGTGGCACCCCTGGCAGTCTTTTAAAAGCCTAACAAGTGCCCAAAACGATAGTGACAGTGCTCAAATGACATGGGGACAGCATGGCGATCGCCCCAGCAAGCATTTCTGACCCCCAGGTCACTGCTGTCAACAACGTGGTCAGAGATATTAAGCCACTTTTACAGGCTCACAATAAAATGTTCAAAAACGAAAGTGAAACTTTTTTCCTGTGAAATATGTTAAGGAACATCCTTTCCAGGGTAAAGACTTGTGTATAAGTTAAAATAAATGACCAAAAACAAAAATACTCCTCCACACCTTCGGCTATGTTCACAAGTAGCATTTTTTATGTGTTTTTGCACTTTTGTATTGCTTTCAACTATGGCAAATGCATTCACCGTGAAATGTCATTTTAACATTTTACAACCTTATCTGGCCATGTGCTGTGTGACACATGCATAAAGTGCTGAAAAGACAAGGGAACAGCATGGGGAAGACCCCTGGAAGCATCTCTGACTCCCAGGTCACTGTCTAAAAGTGTGCCCATCATAAGTGATCCTTACCGCATCAGAAGATGCAGACTTGCAACTATCCCCATGCAAGTTCTAGTCCCAGGGCAGTGTTCAATTGTACCTCCCCCATTCCTTGCAATACAAGCTCAAGTATGCAGCCTGCCACCCACCCACCCCCAGGCTGCAATACCATACTGCTTGCTTGCTTGAACTTGAAATTGGGCCTTTTAGGCATGTGGAGGCGGAATCTGGCCACCACGTCATGGCTGTGTTGGCGGCCTGGAATCCATACTCAGTCCCCAGCCGCCCGGCGGCCGGGTGTCCATACTCGGTCCCCAGCCGCCCCGCGGCCGGGTGTCCACACACGGTCCCCAACCGCCTGGGGGCAGCCGGGTGTCCATAAACGGTCCCCAGCCGCCCCTATTTCTCCTTGGAAAATCCACCCACACACTTTTCTTAGCCCGGCCTGCTTTAGGCAGCATTGGACGAGCCCACCAGAGAACCAGACTCCTCCGGTGGGCCCTGACTTCTCCATCGGTGGAGTTGAGAGTGCCAAGGTGAGGAGCATGATGATGATGACAGAAGTTAGCATCTGCTATGTTTTCATTTAATGCAAGTGTAAGTGTGCAGCCTGCCACCCACCCACCCCCAGACTGCAATTCCATACTGCTAGCTTGCACTTGAAATGGGGCCTTTAAGTTTGGAGGAGGCCGAAGCTGGCCACTACCTCATGGCTGCTTCGGCAGCAAGGTATCCATACTCAGTCCCCAGCTGCCCATATTTGTCCTGGTGTGCCTTATACATAAGATTAAGCGCGTATACCAAAACATTACCTGTGCCCTCCCCAGTGCATTTAGTGGGAAGGAGAGCCTATTCCGCTGTAGTGTGTGCATGCCAAACCCCTGTTCATGGTACATGCGAAGATGCCTCCCACCTTGCACCTGTCGTTGCAGACTTGCAACTATCCCCATTCAAGTCCTTGTCCCAGGGCAGTGTTCAATTGTACCTCTCCCATTCCTTGCAATGCAAGCGCAAGTATGCAGCCTGCCACCCACCCACCCCCAGGCTGCAATACCATACTGCTTGCTTGCAATTTAAATTGGGCCTTTTAGGCATGTGGAGGTGGAATCTGGCCACCACGCCATGGCTGTGTCGGCGGCCTGGTATCCATACTCAGTCCCCAGCTGCCTGGTGGCCGGGTGTCCCCGCTTGCTCCCCAGCCTCCAGGGGGTGGTCGGGTGTCCATACTCGGTCCCCAGCCACCCCTATTTGTCCCGGTAACCTTTCTCACACTTTTCTTAGCCTGGCCTGCTTTAGGGCAGCATTGGCCGAGCCCACCGGACTATCAGACTCCTCCGGTGGGCCCTGGCTTCTCCATCAGGGGAGTTGAGAGTGCCAAGGTGAGGAGCATGATGAGGATGATAGAAGTTAGCATCTGCTTTGTTTTGTTGTAATGCAAGCGCATGTATGTAGTAGCGGCTAGGCCTGAGGTGGTCAGCGTTTTGGCGCATATCCTACCTCCTCCCAGGATTGCTGGATGTTTTCCTGCTACTATCCAAGTTCTATGACTCCCGTTAAAACAAAGCTTCAGGTGATAAATGATGGATGAGGTAGTGGCAAAGGAGAAAGAGCAGGAGGAACAGGGACCATTCACATCAATATCAGGCCAGTCAACCAGATATGTCTTGTAGGATATGTTTCTGTAACAAAAGGAGCGGTTCAGCTACACAGTTATAGGGCATACAGTGAGTGCAATGCCTACCAAAAATTTCGAGCCACTCCAATGCCCCTTGGAAATGACATGGAGGTCAGAGGGCGTTAACTAAACCTTTTTTTCCATTTATAGCAACTGGGTCTCCCGTGCACTGTTGGCCTAAGCAGTGAATGGAAGGCTTTCCAAAAATTATGAGGAACTGCAATGCCCCTTACAAGAGCCATGTGTGGCACCCCAGGGGTCTGGTCACCAGAGTAATAGAGATATTACGTCGGAGAGCAAGTGGGAGGTTTCCTGGTTAGGATCCCTTAAACATGCAACATCCTCCTGCCCAATCCTGGGAGGGGAGAATTCTGCCCTTATAAACTGGATCTGGGGCGGGGTTGAGTGAGTCAGAGAACAGTCAGAGTCAGAGTGAGAGCAAGGGAAAGTAACAGCAAGGAGCTCTGTAGGAGCTAGGAGCTAAAGACCAGGGGCTGGAAGCTGAGCAGAGCTCGCCCTGGCAGAAGACAATAGGAACCGGACACAGGAGTCCGAAGCTGTGAGGACTTATATATCCAGCAGCAGAAACCAGCCGGCATGGGATTTCAGGTCCTCTGGCCATAGAAGCCCGGAGGCTCAGTCACAAGCAAGGGACCAGCACCGCCGTCGTGGAGCGGAGGCTAACAGAAGGCCCCAAGTCACCAGCCATACGGGTGAGCACTACACGGTACACTCAGGAACGTGGGCTACTTCTACCCGCTTACAGCAAAGTAGCCAGGAAGAGTGCAGACAGACGGGGAGGCCTACAACTCCACCTGGCCAGGGGAACTCCTGCTTGCTCACAGACTGACCAGGCCTCTTATGCTAGCAAGTACTCCCGGGAGGGTCTACCTTATAATCATCAGTAAAGACCCTGAACTGCACTGTAAAGACTCTGAGTCATTCCTGCTGCGCTCGTGCACCATCACCCCCATCATCCACACTCACTGCCCTGAGGCTATACTCCTCCCGAGGGGAGTTATCCCATTCTATGCTGCGCACACAACACCAGCCTCAGCGGTCTGCCTCGCAGCGGTGGTACTCCCTGACCGCAATCCACGGGTGGCGCAGTCGGACAATTAACCTCAAAACCTAAGAAAGACTGCCACTGGTTTGACCAGCCTGAGCCACGGGACCGGGTCACCGCCACGGAGACTACAGACCCCAGAGACCCGGCACCGGGTATCCCACACACGTGTACGCACGGCCCAGGGGGCGCGTCACATGCAGTACAGCATATTGCAAACATAAGTCCCATTATTGGGGAGTGGGTGTCCCATGGTATTTGCTTATGCTTTCCCAGCAAAAGCTGCCAAAAATTAGGACGGAGCAACTTGCAATGCCCCTTACAAGAGCCATGCAGTACAGCATATTACAAACATAAGTCCCATTATTGGGGAGTGGGTGTCCCATAGTATTTGCTTATGCTTTCCCAGCAAAAACTGCCAAAAATTAGGAAGGAGCAACTTGCAATGCCCCTTACAAGAGCCATGCTGTACAGCATATTACAAACATAAGTCCCATTATTGGGGAGTGGGTGTCCCATAGTATTTGCTTATGCTTTCCAAGCAAAAGCTGCCAAAAATTAGGACGGAGCAACTTGCAATGCCCCTTACAAGAGCCATGCAGTACAGCATATTACAAACATAAGTCGCATTATTGGGGAGTGGGTGTCCCATAGTATTTGCTTATGCTTTCCAAGCAAAAGCTGCCAAAAATTAGGATGGAGCAACTTGCAATGCCCCTTGCAAGAGCCATGCAGTACAGCATGTTACAAACATAAGTCCCATTATTGGGGAGTGGGTGTCCCATAGTATTTGCTTATGCTTTCCAAGCAAAAGCTGCCAAAAATTAGGACGGAGCAACTTGCAATGCCCCTTGCAAGAGCCATGCAGTACAGCATATTACAAACATAAGTCCCATTATTGGGGAGTGGGTGTCCCATGGTATTTGCTTATGCTTTCCCAGCAAAAGCTGCCAAAAATTAGGACTGAGCAACTTGCAATGCCCCTTACAAGAGCCATGCAGTACAGCATATTACAAACATAAGTCCCATTATTGGGGAGTGGGTGTCCCATAGTATTTGCTTATGCTTTCCAAGCAAAAGCTGCCAAAAATTAGGACGGAGCAACTTGCAATGCCCCTTACAAGAGCCATGCAGTATAGCATATTACAAACATAAGTCCCATTATTGGGGAGTGGGTGTCCCATAGTATTTGCTTATGCTTTCCAAGCAAAAGCTGCCAAAAATTAGGATGGAGCAACTTGCAATGCCCCTTACAAGAGCCATGCAGTACAGCATATTACAAACATAAGTCCCATTATTGGGGAGTGGGTGTCCCATAGTATTTGCTTATGCCTTCCAAGCAAAAGCTGCCAAAAATTAGGACGGAGCAAATTGCAATGCCCCTTACAAGAGCCATGCAGTACAGCATATTACAAACATAAGTCCCATTATTGGGGAGTGGGTGTCCCATAGTATTTGCTTATACTTTCCAAGCAAAAGCTGCCAAATATTAGGACGGAGCAACTTGCAATGCCCCTTACAAGAGCCATGCAGTACAGCATATTACAAACATAAGTCCCATTATTGGGGAGTGGGTGTCCCATAGTATTTGCTTATGCTTTCCCAGCAAAAGCTGCCAAAAATTAGGACGGAGCAACTTGCAATGCCCCTTACAAGAGCCATGCAGTACAGCATATTACAAACATAAGTCCCATTATTGGGGAGTGGGTGTCCCATAGTATTTGCTTATGCTTTCCAAGCAAAAGCTGCCAAAAATTAGGACGGAGCAACTTGCAATGCCCCTTACAAGAGCCGTGCAGTACAGCATGTTACAAACATAAGTCCCATTATTGGGGAGTGGGTGTCCCATAGTATTTGCTTATGCTTTCCCAGCAAAAGCTGCCAAAAATTAGGACGGAGCAACTTGCAATGCCCCTTACAAGAGCCATGCAGTACAGCATATTACAAGCATAAGTCCCATTATTGGGGAGTGGGTGTCCCATAGTATTTGCTTATGCTTTCCAAGCAAAAGCTGCCAAAAATTAGGATGGAGCAACTTGCAATGCCCCTTACAAGAGCCATGCAGTACAGCATATTTACAAACATAAGTCCCTTTATTGGGGAGTGGGTGTCCCATAGTATTTGCTTATGCTTTCCCAGCAAAAGCTGCCAAAAATTAGGACGGAGCAACTTGCAATGCCCCTTACAAGAGCCATTCAGTACAGCATATTACAAACATAAGTCCCATTATTGGGGAGTAGGTGTCCCATAGTATTTGCTTATGCTTTCCAAGCAAAAGCTGCCAAAAATTAGGACGGAGCAACTTGCAATGCCCCTTACAAGAGCCATGCAGTACAGCATATTACAAACATAAGTCCCATTATTGGGGAGTGGGTGTCCCATAGTATTTGCTTATGCTTTCCAAGCAAAAGCTGCCAAAAATTAGGACGGAGCAACTTGCAATGCCCCTTGGAAGAGCCATGCAGTACAGCATATTACAAACATAAGTCCCATTATTGGGGAGTGGGTGTCCCATAGTATTTGCTTATGCTTTCCCAGCAAAAGCTGCCAAAAATTAGGACTGAGCAACTTGCAATGCCCCTTACAAGAGCCATGCAGTACAGAATATTACAAACATAAGTCCCATTATTCGGGAGTGGGTGTCCCATAGTATTTGCTTATGCTTTCCAAGCAAAAGCTGCCAAAAATTAGGACGGAGCAACTTGCAATGCCCCTTACAAGAGCCATGCAGTACAGCATATTACAAACATAAGTCCCTTTATTGGGGAGTGGGTGTCCCATAGTATTTGCTTATGCTTTCCCAGCAAAAGCTGCCAAAAATTAGGACGGAGCAACTTGCAATGCCCCTTACAAGAGCCATTCAGTACAGCATATTACAAACATAAGTCCCATTATTGGGGAGTGGGTGTCCCATAGTATTTGCTTATGCTTTCCAAGCAAAAGCTGCCAAAAATTAGGACGGAGCAACTTGCAATGCCCCTTACAAGAGCCATGCAGTACAGCATATTACAAACATAAGTCCCATTATTGGGGAGTGGGTGTCCCATAGTATTTGCTTATGCTTTCCCAGCAAAAGCTGCCAAAAATTAGGACTGAGCAACTTGCAATGCCCCTTACAAGAGCCATGCAGTACAGAATATTACAAACATAAGTCCCATTATTGGGGAGTGGGTGTCCCATAGTATTTGCTTATGCTTTCCAAGCAAAAGCTGCCAAAAATTAGGACAAAGCAACTTGCAATGCCCCTTACAAGAGCCATGCAGTACAGCATATTACAAACATAAGTCCCATTATTGGGGAGTGGGTGTCCCATAGTATTTGCTTATGCTTTCCAAGCAAAAGCTGCCAAAAATTAGGATGGAGCAACTTGCAATGCCCCTTACAAGAGCCATGCAGTACATCATATTACAAACATAAGTCCCATTATTGGGGAGTGGGTCTCCCATAGTATTTGCTTATGCTTTCCCAGCAAAAGCTGCCAAAAATTAGGACGGAGCAACTTGCAAAGCCCCTTACAAGAGCCATGCAGTACAGCATATTACAAACATAAGTCCCATTATTGGGAAGTGGGTCTCCCATAGTATTTGCTTATGCTTTCCAAGCAAAAGCTGCCAAAAATTAGGACGGAGCAACTTGCAATGCCCCTTGGAAGAGCCATGCAGTACAGCATATTACAAACATAAGTCCCATTATTGGGGAGTGGGTGTCCCATAGTATTTGCTTATGCTTTCCCAGCAAAAGCTGCCAAAAATTAGGACTGAGCAACTTGCAATGCCCCTTACAAGAGCCATGCAGTACAGAATATTACAAACATAAGTCCCATTATTGGGGAGTGGGTGTCCCATAGTATTTGCTTATGCTTTCCAAGCAAAAGCTGCCAAAAATTAGGACGAAGCAACTTGCAATGCCCCTTACAAGAGCCATGCAGTACAGCATATTACAAACATAAGTCCCATTATTGGGGAGTGGGTGTCCCATAGTATTTGCTTATGCTTTCCCAGCAAAAGCTGACAAAAATTAGGACGGAGCAACTTGAAATGCCCCTTACAAGAGCCATGCAGTACAGCATATTACAAACATAAGTCCCATTATTGGGGAGTGGGTGTCCCATAGTATTTGCTTATGCTTTCCAAGCAAAAGCTGCCAAAAATTAGGATGGAGCAACTTGCAATGCCCCTTACAAGAGCCATGCAGTACAGCATATTACAAACATAAGTCCCATTATTGGGGAGTGGGTGTCCCATAGTATTTGCTTATGCTTTCCCAGCAAAAGCTGCCAAAAATTGGGACGGAGCAACTTGCAAAGCCCCTTACAAGAGCCATGCAGTACAGCATATTACAAACATAAGTCCCATTATTGGGAAGTGGGTCTCCCATAGTATTTGCTTATGCTTTCCAAGCAAAAGCTGCCAAAAATTAGGACGGAGCAACTTGCAATGCCCCTTACAAGAGCCATGCAGTACAGCATATTACAAACATAAGTCCCATTATTGGGGAGTGGGTGTCCCATAGTATTTGCTTATGCTTTCCCAGCAAAAGCTGCCAAAAATTAGGACGGAGCAACTTGCAAAGCCCCTTACAAGAGCCATGCAGTACAGCATATTACAAACATAAGTCCCATTATTGGGAAGTGGGTCTCCCATAGTATTTGCTTATGCTTTCCAAGCAAAAGCTGCCAAAAATTAGGACGGAGCAACTTGCAATGCCCCTTGGAAGAGCCATGCAGTACAGCATATTACAAACATAAGTCCCATAATTGGGGAGTGGGTGTCCCATAGTATTTGCTTATGCTTTCCCAGCAAAAGCTGCCAAAAATTAGGATGGAGCAACTTGCAATGCCCCTTACAAGAGCCATGCAGTACAGAATATTACAAACATAAGTCCCATTATTGGGGAGTGGGTGTCCCATAGTATTTGCTTATGCTTTCCAAGCAAAAGCTGCCAAAAATTAGGACGAAGCAACTTGCAATGCCCCTTACAAGAGCCATGCAGTACAGCATATTACAAACATAAGTCCCATTATTGGGGAGTGGGTGTCCCATAGTATTTGCTTATGCTTTCCCAGCAAAAGCTGACAAAAATTAGGACGGAGCAACTTGAAATGCCCCTTACAAGAGCCATGCAGTACAGCATATTACAAACATAAGTCCCATTATTGGGGAGTGGGTGTCCCATAGTATTTGCTTATGCTTTTCAAGCAAAAGCTGCCAAAAATTAGGATGGAGCAACTTGCAATGCCCCTTACAAGAGCCATGCAGTACAGCATATTACAAACATAAGTCCCATTATTGGGGAGTGGGTGTCCCATAGTATTTGCTTATGCTTTCCCAGCAAAAGCTGCCAAAAATTGGGACGGAGCAACTTGCAAAGCCCCTTACAAGAGCCATGCAGTACAGCATATTACAAACATAAGTCCCATTATTGGGAAGTGGGTCTCCCATAGTATTTGCTTATGCTTTCCAAGCAAAAGCTGCCAAAAATTAGGACGGAGCAACTTGCAATGCCCCTTACAAGAGCCATGCAGTACAGCATATTACAAACATAAGTCCCATTATTGGGGAGTGGGTGTCCCATAGTATTTGCTTATGCTTTCCCAGCAAAAGCTGCCAAAAATTAGGACGGAGCAACTTGCAATGCCCCTTACAAGAGCCATTCAGTACAGCATATTACAAACATAAGTCCCATTATTGGGGAGTGGGTGTCCCATAGTATTTGCTTATGCTTTCCAAGCAAAAGCTGCCAAAAATTAGGATGGAGAAACTTGCAATGCCCCTTACAAGAGCCATGCAGTACAGCATATTACAAACATAAGTCCCATTATTGGGGAGTGGGTGTCCCATAGTATTTGCTTATGCTTTCCCAGCAAAAGCTGCCAAAAATTAGGATGGAGC
Organism: Phyllobates terribilis; assembly: GCF_046119375.1. Lineage (NCBI taxonomy): Eukaryota > Metazoa > Chordata > Amphibia > Anura > Dendrobatidae > Phyllobates > Phyllobates terribilis. The sequence continues at coordinate 152,242,922 of NW_027362768.1, forward strand.
AACTTGCAATCCCCTTACAAGAACCAAGCAGTACAGCATATTACAAACATAAGTCCCATTATTGGGGAGTGGGTGTCCCATAGTATTTGCTTATGCTTTCCCAGCAAAAGCTGCCAAAAATTAGGACGGAGCAACTTGCAATGCCCCTTACAAGAGCCATGCAGTACAGCATATTACAAATATAAGTCCCATTATTGGGGAGAGGGTGTCCCATAGTATTTGCTTATGCTTTCCCAGCAAAAGCTGCCAAAAATTAGGATGGAGCAACTTGCAATGCCCCTTACAAGAGCCAAGCAGTACAGCATATTACTAACATAAGTCCCATTATTGGGGAGTGGGTGTCCCATAGTATTTGCTTATGCTTTCCCAGCAAAAGCTGCCAAAAATTAGGACGGAGCAACTTGCAATGCCCCTTACAAGAGCCATGCAGTACAGCATATTACAAACATAAGTCCCATTATTGGGGAGTGGGTGTCCCATAGTATTTGCTTATGCTTTCCCAGCAAAAGCTGCCAAAAATTAGGACGGAGCAACTTGCAATGCCCCTTACAAGAGCCATGCAGTACAGCATATTACAAACATAAGTCCCATTATTGGGGAGTGGGTGTCCCATAGTATTTGCTTATGCTTTCCCAGCAAAAGCTGCCAAAAATTAGGATGGAGCAACTTGCAATGCCCCTTACAAGAGCCATGCAGTACAGCATATTACTAACATAAGTCCCATCATTGGGGAGTGGGTGTCCCATAGTATTTGCTTATGCTTTCCCAGCAAAAGCTGCCAAAAATTAGGACGGAGCAACTTGCAATGCCCCTTACAAGAGCCATGCAGTACAGCATATTACAAACATAAGTCCCATTATTGGGGAGTGGGTGTCCCATAGTATTTGCTTATGCTTTCCCAGCAAAAGCTGCCAAAAATTAGGACGGAGCAACTTGCAATGCTCCTTAGAAGAGCCATGCAGTACAGCATATTACAAACATAAGTCCCATTATTGGGGAGTGGGTGTCCCATAGTATTTGCTTATGCTTTCCAAGCAAAAGCTGCCAAAAATTAGGACGGAGCAACTTGCAATGCCCCTTACAAGAGCCATGCAGTACAGCATATTACAAACATAAGTCCCATTATTGGGGAGTGGGTGTCCCATAGTATTTGCTTATGCTTTCCCAGCAAAATCTGCCAAAAATTAGGACGGAGCAACTTGCAATGCCCCTTACAAGAGCCATGCAGTACAGCATATTACAAACATAAGTCCCATTATTGGGGAGTGGGTGTCCCATAGTATTTGCTTATGCTTTCCCAGCAAAAGCTGCCAAAAATTAGGACGGAGCAACTTGCAATGCCCCTTACAAGAGCCATGCAGTACAGCATATTACAAACATAAGTCCCATTATTGGGGAGTGGGTGTCCCATAGTATTTGCTTATGCCTTGCAAGCAAAAGCTGCCAAAAATAAGGACGGAGGAACTTGCAATGGTGGCACCCTGGTGGTATAGTGGTGGTGGAGGCTGAGGATAAGGAGAAGAAGATTAAACAGCCGAAACGAGGAAGCGTATACCCATGTGTGGGTGTGAAGCGGTGCATGTGAATATACCTCCCGAGATAACACAGTGGATTTGACTTTATGTTACTCTGCTGTCATTTGGTGGTGATGAGAAGTCTGGCCCAATCCAGCCCTTGTTCATTTTGATAAGGGTCAGCTTGTCAGCATTGTCAGTTGACAGGCGAGTGCGCTTATCAGTTATAATTCCCCCAGCGGCACTAAAAACACGCTCCGATAACACGCTAGCGGCAGAGCAGGCCAGGACCTCCAAGGCGTACAGAGCGAGTTCATTCCAAGTGTCCAGCTTGGATACCCAATAATTAAAAGGCACAGAGGAATCGCAGAGGACGCTGGTACGATCGGCAAGGTACTCCCTCACCATCTTTTGAAACTTTCCACTCCTTGTGAGAGTACCCCGCGCCTCAGGGCCTGTAAGCTGGGCAGGTGTCAGAAAACTGTCCCAGAATGTTGACAGTGTTCCCCTGCCTCTGCTGGATTGGAGTTGCATCTCTCTCGCCTGTATGCCTTGGTTGGGCAACGAACTGTGACCTCTGCCGCTAGCGTGTACAGATGGGAATTTTTTAAGAGTTCTGCAGCAAGGGCCTTCTGGTATTGCCCCATTTTTGTAGACCTCTCCACCTCAAGAATAAGAGAGTAAAAGTTCTCCTTGTAGCGGGGGTCTACAAGTGTCACCAACCAGTAATGACTGTCACCCAACATTTTGACAACGCGAGGGTCACGATTAAGGCAGCGTAACATAAAGTCAGCCATGCGTGCCAGACTGGTAACGGGCAAGATTTCCGTGTCCTCACCAAGATGACGACTGACCATGCTCTCCTCCTCCTCCTCCTCTTCCTCCTCCCCCCTGTCCTCAGGCCACCCACGCTGAACCGACGGTATGACACTTGTACAGGTACTACCGTCTACAACGCATGATAGCAGCTCCTGTTCTTCCTCCTCCTCCTCCTCTCCCTCATTGTCCCCCAATGCACTTTGGGATGAGATGAGGCTGGGCTGTGTGTAATCGCCCGCTACGGCTTCTTGATCCATCTCATCATACTCTGGCTGCAATGCCTCCTCTTTAATTCTCTGCAGAGAGCGTTGCAAAAGACAGACAAGTGGGATGCTGACACTAATGATGGCGTCATCGCCACTCACCATCTTGGTGGCCTCCTGAAAGTTTGTCAGGATGGTACATATGTCAGACATCCAGGTCCACTCCTGAGGTCTTATGTGTGGAGTCTGACCTGAATATCGACGGCCTTGTTGCAGCTGGTACTCCACAACTGCTCTCTTCTGCTCACAAATCCTTTGCAACATGTGGAGGGTAGAGTTCCAACGTGTGGGGACATCACACACCAGTCGGTGTGCCGGAAGCTGCAAACGCTGCTGCAACACAGCAAGGGCGGCGGAAGCTGTAGCCGACTTGCGAAAATGAGCTGACAGGCGGCATACTTTCACGAGCAGATCTGGCAACTAGGAGTACGATTTAAGAAACCGCTGAACCACGAGGTTAAGCACATCAGCCAGGCATGGTACGTGTGTGATCTCACCTCGCCTCAGAGCCGCCACCAGGTTACGGCCATTGTCACACACGACCATACCGGGATGTAGGTTCAGCGGTCTCAGCCACAGATCTGCCTGCTCTTTCACAGCTGTCCACAACTCACAAGCAGTGTGACTTTTATCACCTAAGCTTATGAGTTTCAGCACAGCCTGTTGCCGCTTGGCGGAGGCAGTACTGCAATGCTTCCAGCTTGTAACTGATGTGGTGATATCTGAGATGGAGGCTGAACATGAGGAGGAGGAGGAGGAGGATGCGCAGGAGCTGTACACTGTGGGGGCAACTCTGACTGACATAGGGCCCGCAATCCTCGGTGTGGGGAGGATGTGTTCCGTCCCAAGGTCCGACTGGTTCCTGGCTTCCACTATGTTTACCCAGTGTGCCGTCAGAGAGATGTACCGTCCCTGGCCACAAGCATTTGTCCACGTGTCCGTTGTCAGGTGGACTCTCCCAGTAACTGCGTTGTTGAGGGCACGGCAGATGCTTTGGGACACGTGCTTGTGTAGTGCGGGGATGGCACACCGGGCAAAATAGTGTCGGCTGGGGACCGAGTACCGAGGGACGGCCACCGCCATAAGATTGCGGAAGGATTCCGTCTCCACCAGCCTAAAAGGCAGCATTTCCAATGCAAGCAGTCGTGAAATGTGCGAATTTAGGACTGTGGCCTGTGGGGCGTTAGCTGCGAATTTCCACTTTCTTTCAAAGGTCTGGGATATGGATTTTTGAACGCTGCGGTGGGACGTGGACGTGGACGTTGATGCTGTTTCTTGAGAAACTGCCATAACAAGTGAAGACTGAGAGGAGGGGGCATCTTTGCATGCAGTATGGACAGGGGATTGCATTGCACACACAACAGGGGGTTCTATTGCATGCACAACAGTGGAAGAAGCAGTGGTGACACCCGCTGACACTGGTCGTGGACCCTGGGTTTCGCCCCACAAAGTCGGGTGCTTTGCTGCCATGTGCCTGATCATGCTGGTGGTGGTCAGGCTGGTAGTTTTGTCACCCCTGCTGATGCTGGCATGGCAGGTGGTGTAAATGGCCTATTTGGGGTTATCAGCAGAGTCTTTAAAAAACAACCAGACTCTGGAAGACCTACCGCTTGTACTGGCAACGTCCCTCGTGTTGGTGTTACGGGGAACGGTTGCCTGCCTTCTGTCTGCGGCCACCACACTGCTTCTTCCTGCCTGTTGGGGTGCTCTGCCTCCCTCCCCCTGTGTGCTGCTGGCCTCACTCTGCATGTCCTCCTTCCACGTTGGGTCAGTTACTAGATCATCCACCACCTCCTCCTCTTCCACTTGCGCACCACAATCCTCCTCCTCCCTTCCTGGCAATTGTGTCTCGTCATCGTCCACCTCTTGTGACAGATTGCCAACGTCGACTTCCTGTGGCCGTGGCTGTTCAAATATTTGGGCATCACAACATGGGATCTCCTCTTCCACCACTTCAAGCGTATCAGGCGAGGGGCCCAAATATGGAAATGGACCAGTGAACAGCTCTTCAGAGTGTCCAAGTGTGGGATTACTTGCTGTCTGACGACACTCGGCATGGTGGGAGGAAGGAGCATCAGGGTGAGGAGGAGTATGCGGTCGAGACTCACGGCTACTAAGAGTTGACCGTGTGAAAGACAGACCGGAGGTGGTGGTGCCCAGGTAACTGGAAGTATTATCTGCTATCCAATTAATAACCTGTTCACACTGATCAGTTCTCAATACTGGTGTTGTTCTGTGCTTCCCTAGTAATTCGGTCAAGAAGTGGGAGTGAGAAGATGTGGCTGTTGGTTGTGGCACATTTTCACCTTGGCCACGGCCCCGTCCTCTGCACGAACCATCACCAGAACGTCCACTTCCACGTCCCTTGCCACGCGCCTTGCCCATTGTAAATGAAGTAAAATAGCTTACACTTGCACTATCAATGGAAAAAGGGTAATAAAGAGTAGATTAGAACCGTGGAAGAGGAAAACCACAGTTATTGTTTACTGGGGTATACCACACTTTTTTAAATAGAGATATTTGCGGCTGAACAGTGAGCGACACACTCAAACTGCTTTTTTTTAGAAACCAAAGGCCCAAAACTGGATAGTACAGCGATTTGACACGTGGAACTGCGAAACCACACTGGGATGTCGGGCCTACACAAGACTATTTTCAACAGATATATTTTTGTGTCACAACAGTCAGGAGACACTACTGTTTTTCTTTACGGAAAAAACTACCAAAACCTGAATAATAGAGATTTTTTACCGTGGGATGGCAAAACCACAGTTATTGTTTACTGGGGTATACCACACTTTTTTAAATAGAGATATTTGCGGCTGAACAGTGAGCGACACACTCAAACTGCTTTTTTTTTAGATACCAAAGGCCCAAAACTGGATAGTACAGCGATTTGACCCGTGGAACTGCGAAACCACACTGGGATGTCGGGCCTACACAAGACTATTTCAACAGATATATTTTTGTGTCACAACAGTCAGGAGACACTACTGTTTTTCTTTACGGAAAAAACTACCAAAACCTGAATAATAGAGATTTTTTACCGTGGGATGGCAAAACCACAGTTATTGTTTACTGCGGTATACCACACTTTTTTAAATAGAGATATTTGCGGCTGAACAGTGAGCGACACACTCAAACTGTTTTTTTTTTTAGATACAAATGGCCCAAAATGGATAATACAGAGGTTTGAACCGTGGAAGTGCAAAACAACACTTCTGTTTCTCTAGCCTACACCAGACTATTTTCAACAGTTATATTTGTGTCTGAAAAATCAGAGACACGCTTTTTTTTGGGGGGGGGGGGGGGACACACCAAAAGGTTAATAAGACGGGTATTTGTACAGTGTGAAGGAGGAAAAAAAAAGGAGGATTTAGATGAAAAAAAAGGATTTTTCTTGGCCCCCGACACCTGGTGCTAAGTCCAGCAATTTCAGCAACAGGAGCACACAGGACTGTAATGCAGCGTTTGCTGGTATAACCACTGTGTCTCCTATACAGCCTGCCTGCCTGGTATCTGGGATGGATATTAGTCCTGAAAAGGACTGTTTGTTTGCTCTGGCAGCCTTTACAGACCTTACACTAACTATTTCGCAGTTTATATCTCTCCCTAAATCAGCAGCGCTGTCCCTACACTGTCTAATCCGGAGCGACTGTGTCCAAGATGGCGGCGCCCCGTTTTAAATACTCGAGGTGACGCTGTGCGGCCAGCCAATCACTGTAATGCCCACAACCAACATGGCTGCAGCATTACAGTGACTGGCTGGCAATCCCTGCATGTTCATTGGCTCTGTAAAGAGCGCCAAACATGCAGGGCAGAGACCCGAGCTCCCGCCCGAGTAACCCGGAAATGCTCGGTGCTCGCCGAACATCCCGAGTAGCGTGATGCTCGGGCGAGTACCGAGCAGTGTCGAGCATGTTCGCTCAACACTAGTGCTAAACCTTGCATAGCCTGGGCATTTTTTCAGATCGATAAAGATGACCCAACTCGTGTTATCTGTAACATTTGTCAGCAAAAGCTAAGTAGAGGCCAAAAAATACATAGTTTGAGTACTTCATGCATGAACCGGCACATGGACATGAAGCATAAGTTGCAGTGGGAAGCTCACTGTGCTACAATGCGGCCTAGCCGGCCGGGCCAACCACCGTCTACCACATCTTGTGCATCCGCGGCCTCTTCATCCTCTGTGACTGGGGGGACAGCAGTCACACCTGTTTTGGGACGCAGACCTGCCACCTCTTTACCCGCAACAGCCAGTGTGATTGGCAGGTCATCATTTTCTTTGGAGTTGGAAACGCCAGCTGGTGTTCAGCGCTGTCCGACATCGATAGCACCACCTTTGGATCAAGGCAACCTAACATGTCCGCCTGCATCTTCCTCACAGACCGGCAGTTTGCCGGGGACACCCTTCTCAACCCCGTCTAAGCACAACAGCCAGCCCTCGGTCCCTCAGATGTGGACAAGTAAAAGACCATTTCCTCCTAGCCATGAGAAAGCTAAGAGGTTGAATTTCACCATCTGCAAGCTCTTGGCTACAGAAATGCTTCCTTTCCGCCTGGTGGACACAGAGGATTTTCGAGACCTTATGTCCGTCGCAGTGCCCCAGTACCAGATGCCCAGTTGGCACTACTTCTCAAAGAAAGGTGTGCCTGCGCTCCACCAGCATGTCGCACACAACATCACTGCTTCTTTGAGAAACTCTGTGTGTGACAGGGTGCATTTCACCACAGACACTTGGATGAGTAGGCATGGACAGGGGCGTTACATGTCGCTGACTGGGCACTGGGTAACTATGGTGACAGCAGGTCAACGGGCTGCTGTCCAAGTCTTGCCGTCCCCACGAGTTGTGCGTCAATCCTCTTTATCTCAAAGTTCCTCCACTGCTTCTGCCTCCTCAACCTCCTCTCGGTCCTCCACCTGCACCCAAAGCCTGTCTGGTCATGCCACAAGCTTTCAAACTGCGCAGAAGGGATCCTGCACACCTCCTTACTATGCTGGCAGCAGGGCTCAACGTCATCAAGCGGTTTTTACTTTGAAATGTCTGGGAAATGTGAGTCACACAGCTGAGGAGTTGTGGTCAGCTCTGGAGAACCAGTTTCATGAATGGTTGTCTCCACTGGACCTGAAACCAGGGAAGGCTGCGTGTGACAATGCTGCAAACCTGGGTGCGGCCCTTCGCCGGGGCAATGTCACACACGTGCCTTGTATGGCTCACGTGTTGAACCTGGTTGTCCAGCAATTTTTAGCCCACTATCCCGGACTAGATGGCCTTCTGCAGAGGACACGGTCGCTGTGTGCTCACTTCCGCCGTTCACATCCCGCAGCTCAGCGACTTACATCTCTACAGAAGTCGTTGGGCCTGCCACTTCACCGGCTAGAATGCGATGCGCCTACCCGGTGGAATTCAACTCTGCACATGTTGCAGCGACTGTGGCAGCACCGACAAGCCCTGGTGCAATACGTTTTGACGTATAGCCTGGGCCAACGAGATCCAGAGGTGGGGCAAATCACGCTGGAGGAGTGGTCTCAGATCAGGGACATATGCACCCTTCTGCACAGTATTGAAATGGCGACGAATCTCAGATCAGGGACATATGCACCCTTCTGCACAGTATTGAAATGGCGACGAAGATGTTTAATGCTGACGATGCCATTATCAGCATGACTATTCCGGTGATTTACATGCTGGAGCACATGTTAAACAGAATTCGGAGTCAGGTGGTGGCACAAGAGGAGGTGGAGGAAGTAGAGGAGGAGGAGTTGTATGCGGAAGGGCTAACATCTGCAAGGTCCAGACGGTCGGCAGCACCGAGGCGGCAGGCATGTGAGGGTGGGGGAGATGGTTTTACCAGGGCGCATGGTAGCAGCCAAACTAATGAGGAAGGTGCAGGAGCCCAGGAAGAAGTGGAGGACGAACTGATGGAAGACTCATCTGATGAGGGAGACCTTGATCACATTTCTGTTGTGCGAGGTTGGGGGGAGAGGACAGAGGAAGGAAGCATGATTGTTACCTCGCCACCAACACAACAGGGACTTGGTGCTCCTGGATGCGCAAGACACATGAGTGCCTTCTTGCTGCACTACCTGCAGCATGACCCTCGAATTGTGAGAATTAGAAATAATCCTGACTACTGGGTTGCCACACTATTAGATCCCCGGTACAAAAGTAAATTTGCAGAAATTATTCCTGCCATAGAAAGGGATGCACGCATGCAGGAGTATCAGCAGAGACTGTTGCAGAATCTTACATGTGCTTTTCCACAAAACACCAGTGGTGCACGTAGTGAATCTCACAGTTCCAACTTGCCAACTGTGGGACCGTCGAGTGTTCAGCACTCAAACCGTAACAGAAACACAGTATCTACTGGTAACATCAATTTTGCGGAATCATTTCACCACTTTTTTAGCCCATCCTTTGCAAGGCCACAGGAGACAAGAAGTCTGACACATAGTCAACGCCTAGAGACAATGGTACAGGAGTATCTCCAAGTAAACATTGAAGCCATGACTGTGTCACTGGACCCTTGCTCTTTTTGGGCTTCCAGTCTGGATAAATGGCCGGAGCTCGCCACTTACGCCTTGGAGATCTTGTCATGCCCTGCAGCCAGCGTTCTCTCTGAACTTGTGTTCAGCGCTGCTGGTGGTGTGCTGACAGATAAGCGCATGCGGCTCTCCACTGATAATGTAGACAGACTCACGTTCATAAAGATGAACAAATCATGGATCCGAAACGACTTTTCTACCCCTGTGTCATCCTGGGGAGAGTAAAAGCTTGATGATTTGTTAAAATCACCTCACCAACCGTTTTAAGCTTTAAAATTGCTAATCATGTTTATCTGTATCTTGGCTGGAAAATAATTTGGGCCTTGTAGCAGTGTGCAGTACTGTTTCTATTAGGCCATCTATACTAAGCTCCACCAGATTTAAAATTACTAATCATGTTTATCTGTATCTTGGCTGGAAAATAATTTGGTCCTTGTAGCAGTGTGCAGTACTGATTCTATTAGGCCATCTATACTAAACTCCACCAGATTTAAAATTACTAATCATGTTTATCTGTATCTTGGCTGGAAAATAATTTGGGCTTTGTAGCAGTTTGCAGTACTGATTCTATTAGGCCATCTATACTAAGCTCCACCAGATTTAATATTACTAATCATGTTTATCTGTATCTTGGCTGGAAAATAATTTGGGCTTTGTAGCAGTTTGCAGTACTGATTCTATTAGGCCATCTATACTAAGCTCCACCAGCTTTCAAATTAATAATAATTTTTAGCTGCATCTAGCCCGGAAAATAATTTTGGGTCTCCTAGATACGCAAGACACATGAGTGCCTTCTTGCTGCACTACCTGCAACATGACCCTCAGATTGTCAGAATTCAAAGTAATCCTGACTACTGGGTTGCCACACTCTTAGATCCCCGACACTCTTCGATCAACCTTTTCATTTTAATAAAGAACAAAAAAATGGTAATTTTTGAAATTATAAGCATTAGCAGGTTATTAGAAACTGAAATCAAACAGTTTTCAACTCAAAACTTTATTCTAGGTGATGTTACATTTGCACATAGGACCCCTTGTTCGAAAGGAGCTTCTGAACTCTCTCGTCCATTGAATTTGTCAGGTTTTGGATGGTTTCTGCTTCAATTGTTTTGCATGAGGACAGAATACCCTCCCAGAGCTGTTGCTTAGATGTGAACTGCCTCCCGCCATCATAGACACTCCTTTTGATGATGATCCAGAGGTTCTGAATGGGGTTGAGGTCAGGGGAGCATGGAGGTCACACCATAAGTTTGTCCCCTTTTATGCCCATATCAGCCAGAGATGCAGATGTGTTATGTGCAGCATGAGATGGTGCATTATCATGCATGAAAATGATCTTGCTGCGGAATACACGGTTCTTCTTCTTGAACCATGACAGGAAGTGCTGTTTGAGAAACTCCACATACATTATGGAGTTCATCTTTACCCCTTCAGGGATCCTAAAGGGGCCAACATTCTCTCTCCCCATGATTCCAGCCCAAAACATTACTCCACCTCCTCCTTGTTGGCGCTGTAGCCGTGTTTGTGTGGGGTGTCCATCAACCAGCCATCCTCCACTCCATCCATCTGGACCATCAAGCGTTGCACGGCACTCATCGGTGAACAAAACAGTTTTGAAGTCAGTCTTCATGTACTGTTTGGCTCACTGGAGCCATTTCTGCTTGTGTGCAGTGGATAGAGGAGGTCGACAGGATGGCTTACGCACAGCTGCAAACCTCAGAAGGACTCTGCATCTTGTTGTTCGTGGGACGTTGGAGGCACCAGCAGCTTCAAAAACTTGTCTGCTGCTATGACAAGGCTTTTTTGCCGCTGCTCTTTTAACCTGACGTAATTGCCTGGAAGAAAGAGTCCTCAATTTTCCCTTATCAGCACGCACACGTGTGTACTGTGAATCAGCTACATATTTCTTGATTGTGCGATGATCAGGATGAAGTGTCTTGGCAATGTTGATTGTAGTCATGCCTTGACCTAAACACTCCACAATTTGTTGCTTCTCAGCAGCCGACACATCCTTTTTCTTTCCAATTTGGCAGAAAATGTAGGCTGCTTAATAATGTGGGACAGCCTTCTTAAGTAGTCTTGCCTTTCATTGGACACACCTGCCAAACTAATTAGCACAGGTGTCTGCAATTGCTTACAGTGATATAAAGAGCCCTGACACACATCACCATCAATGAGTTTAACTGAAAAACAAACAAATTCTTCCCTTATCACTCCTAAACACTTTTTGCATAATAATTTGGAACACAGTGTACATGTGCTTTTCCACAAAACACCAGTGGTTCACGTACTGAATCTTACAGTTCTAACTTGCCAACCGTGGTCTGTATGGAGTTGTTCAATAAAGGGCCCAAAATTAAGATAACATAGACGGGAGAGGTCTCTATGAATACGAATTCCTAAGTATGTGATACCCTGTGAGGGCCAGGCAAAGGGAAAGTTGGACTGGATGAAATCCTGTATGGATTTGGGGAGGGAGACATCGAGGGCCTCAGACTTTGCTGCATTGATTTTAAAATTTGACCATGTAACAAAGTGATCTATTTCAGCCATAACAGCATGGATGGATATATGTGATTGAGTGATATATACTAGGACATCATCAGCAAATGCAGAGCACTTGTACTCGGTGCCTCCCACCTCAATCCACCTAATATTGGGGTTATGGCGAATTGATGAGAGCAGGTGCTCCATAACTAGGATGTATAAGAGAGGGGACAGAGGACATCCCTGCCTTGTCCCATTGGTGATTTTGAAAGGTGATGAAAATGTTCCATTTATCTTCAGCCTAGGTGACGTATTGCGATACAGGGCCGTGATTTTGCCTATAAAAGGGTCCCCTAGACCCCTACCCCAAGCTTTTTAAGGGAATAATATATGGCGTGCCAGGAGACTCCATGGAGTGCTTTCTCAGCATCCAACGAGAGTATCTAATTACAAATTTTTAACTGCATCTAGCCCAGGAAATACTTTGTACCTAGTAGCAGTGTCTTCTAGTCAGCGGATTATCCCAGCTGTTAAGCAAGCTACACCACCTGTAGTTTGGACACTTAATTTTTTCAAAGGAAATGCTTCGGGCCTCTGGGACACTCATTGAAGAGCATCGGGGAGACACCCCAAGGCATAGGGGCTGGGACTGGCGGTAGGATGCCTTGCGGTGGACAGCCGAGCTCGATCCTTATAAAAGCTTTTTAACTGCAGCAGCTTTAGTGGACGCTACTGGAGCTGGAATTACGCGGCTGCTGGCATGAGACTTGCCCTCCAATAGATCCTTGTAAAAGGATTTAAAGTGTATTCATTCAAACTAGAGAGACAATTTAAATTAAAAAGCTTAGAACTGCCTCCATCACAGGGGGGCTCGCTCGACCCACCAGCGGATAGGCACCAGTATTGGGAGAGGGGGGCTGGCCGTCAGGGTCCACCGCAGCTCTGGCACAAACCTGGCGACATGGAGGTCGCAAGGGCAGGAACAGACTGGCCGTGTCGGCTTCTCACTTTTTGGATTTTAGAAGGGCATGACATGCCTATATCTGTGTCTCCCCCTCCTTTTACTCCTCCACCTCTTTTTTTTTTGCATGACTATATGTACTTGTCACTTTTCCATGTGTTAGTTATGTCTTCTGAGCAGTTTGTCAGCTTTTGGACACCTTTGAAGGTGTTTTCTTTGTGTTTTTATGTGTTTTTGTTTGCCTGCCATTGGTTTTAACGGTGTTTGAAGGTGTTCGACGAACAGTTCGACGAACAGTTCGGCGAATATACGGGTGTTCGACGAACCGAACCGAACTCGAACACTACGGGGGTGGCTCAACACTAGTAGGCAATGATTCGCTGCCCACAGAGACAGCTAAGAGAGTGATGGTAAAGTATCACATGGGGGCAGATTCATGAAGACTGACGTTGTGCACATAAGTTTTCATGAAGGGCTCACTGGAGTACAATGCACCAAGTTCATTAAGAGGCGCACCCAATTTAATGAATTCGGTGCATCTTCTGAGTGGCATGCACCTTTGTACACGTTGCCAGAATTACTACTCCAGTCATGGACTGGATTAGAATTTCTGGCTTGCAAAATGCTGTTATTTTCAATTAATCGGGTGGGCAGGTGTAACTACAAGTCGTACAGCCCTGGCTCGTCCCCAGTTTTGCCCATTTCAGCGAAGCTGCTTTAAACTGGTGTAAAAATGCCAAAAATCGCTATTTATTTAACAAATCCATGTGCAAAAATATTTCGACTTTTTCAAACTTTAAACTGGCATAAAAACTCTGAAGAATAGGCCTTATAGACTAATCAGTTATCACTGGAATAATGAATCATAGTCTTCAAGACTCGAGATAATCATACTCGAACATTAAATATATTTCACTTTTATTTTGAGGACATTTATTATTGTACTAAAAATCCTTTAAATATCACAAAATCATTGATCTCCAATTTTTGCCTCAGACCTGGTTCACATATGATCTGTCCTTGTTAGGGAAATGGGTGAGCTTCATGGTGTACATTATCTGCTGGTTGGTCCCTTGTGGGCAGACTTTTGTTTTTTTAGGATGGATTTCAGTGCTAGAAAACATTTCCAATGTCCAGGTTTCATAGGAGCGGGTAGATTTCTGGTAGATATGTTGTAGAAACACATTGTGCCGCTTTTTGGTTCAACTACAAGTTCTAAGAGACCCAAGGCTTGAGGCCACAGCTCTGGTCGTACAGATGTGTCCACCATTTCCTTGAATTTTCTCATGATACAAAGTCAGTAAACTCTTGCAACATACTACCGAAACCCCCAATAATTCATATCACACCCACTGGGTATTGCACACATTACATAAACTACTCCCAATATATATTTTTTCTTTAAAAGCTGGTCATCTTGTGTCACTGATCTCTGGATAAATTCTGCCAAGTGAAACGGTGAAGAAGGACCCATCTGTAGTCTACAAAGGATGTAAAAGCTCCGACCTCAAACTTTACCGACGTAATTTTTCCTTGTATTTTATCCAAAATAACCCCAGAGGAAAACATTAATGGCGAGAAGGATGACAGCATTGATATTGCACACGTTCCTCCACAACGGCTTTTCTTCAATACTGGTCATCTTCATCTGCAGCTTCAGCTCTTCTTCTTTGGACATTTTGGCTTCAGGTTGCATGGATAGACCACAAAACCAGAAATACAACTTTTTCCAGCAGGAATATGTTACACCTGTAAGAAAGCGGCAGACAATTATTATAGGGTGATCAATGAGTGGAGCAGGCTGCGATGAAAGGTGGTGAGTTCTCCTTCAATGGAAGTCTTCAAACAGAAGCTGGACAGACATCTGTCTGAGATGGTTTAGTGAATCCTGCATTGAGCAGGGGGTTGGACACGATGACACTGGAGGTCCCTTCCAACTCTAACATTCTGTGACTCTATGATAAATCAATCACGAGAATGTACCAGAATATAGAAAAACATATGGTACACATCACGTTCATGCCAGAGCAGCCACATGTCAACTGTCATTTTGCAAAATTTTTACTGTGCACCAATCATTAAAGTGAATCAGTCAGCACAATCCATCACCCCAAACTAACTATAGTGTATGGTCATGGTGGTCTCTGAAAGATATTGTCATCCTTTCCTTCACTGACACAATGTGTTGTTCCCTGATTAAAAAACAACAACACTGTTTTAAATCATGTGCAAATTATGTTTTAGTGCTTTGGGCGTGATGGAGCACTTCCCAAGCCTCTGTCTTCATGGCTCCATTCCTTTGCAGCTACACCTTCTTCTGCTTGATTGACAGCTCATTGGCAGTGTAGCCAAGTCAGTGAAGTCAGGTCAGTCAGGAATAGGTATGAGGGGCTGGTCGGGGGAATAAAACCAGGCAGGCAGAGGCTTGGGAAGTGATCCATCAAACCCAGAACATTTCAGGGATATTCCCATCTCCAAGACCCTAACACAATATGTAGTATATCTAATAATAATAATATTAGTAAATACCTCCAATTAGAAATGTAGTATAGTTTTCCTGATAACTTATGTCACTAACCCCATGTGCAGGGCATTGCAGTAACTTAGGTATCCATGGTTATGACAACTCATATAGTAACAGTTAGTTAGTTGCTAGTGGTTATAACCGTGGATACCTAAGCTACCGCAATGCCCTGCACATGGGGTAAGCAACATAGCTAATCAGAAGAACTATACTACATTTCTAATTGGAGGTATTTGCTAATATTATTATTATTACTCCTACTACACCTACTGAATATTGTGTTAGGATCTTGGAGATGAGAATACCCCTTTAAGTCTTATTTTCATGTGAATTGAAACAGCAATTCTTCAATCAGGGTACAACAGATTGAAAGATAATGTCATCCATATCTTTATCTATGCAGAGAACGACATGACAATATAAATCATATAGTTTGGGCGGATGACTGACAGATCCCTTTAATTCCTTAAGGAATTTTTAATTTTTGTGCTTTTGTTTTTTTACCTCCTCTTATTCCAAAAGCCATAACTTTTTCATATTTTCTGTCGATATCCGTATTTTTGTACTTACCGTCACTGTTTTCTTCCTTCTCCTCTACAGAAGAACTATCATCCAGAATCTTAACTTGTGGGATTGAATTTTCATCTGCGAATATAAACAGAAGTGAACATTAAAGGGAATTTGTCAGCAGGTTTTTGCTACCTCATCTGAGAGCAGCATGATGTAGGGGCAGAGACCCTGAATCAAACGAGGTATACTGTAACTTAGATACAATCAGAGTTTTTAGATTTAGCATGAAGCAGAGCTGAGAAAGCTAACCCCACTCACCGCACAGCTGACCCCGCCCACAACAGGCTCTCTGTTTACATAGATATAGACAGTGAGCTGCTTATCACAGGAGGGGGCGGAGTCAGTCTAGCACGCTGTAGCTGCTGTAGTCCAGACCACCAGGTGATAAAACCTTCAGTGTAAGTAAATAACAGCACACAGTTGGATGTGACACATCATTGAAATCAGTGTTTTAATCCCTACCTCATGCTATGCTCTGATTACATAGCAAAAGACTACTGACAGATTCACTTTAAGCCCTGTGAACAAAGATAATAAGCAATGACTATGTCAACTACATAGTAGATGTAGTATTCCAGCTGGGCTTCTAACATAGTCCTCACATGAATTTCTTAGCCCCTGTGACCATGAGGGAAGAGACATGGGCAAGGCAACATTAGCAGAAATTTTCAGGCTTAGCACGGGCTGGAGACAGGTGCAAGGTGGTGCAAGAGCTCTTGGACAATGGAAAGTGTGAGGAGCAGGAAAGAAAGGGAGACGTGTGACATAACTTGGAAAAGGGCTCTGTGGAGGAGTAAGGTGAAGACGGTAGATGGAAACTGAGATAGCTGCTACCTACTGTTGTGTTCCCAAAGTGATTATCCCACAATAGACATTTATCAGTTACCCACAGGATGGGTTCTAGATGCCTGATCGCTGGGGCCTCACTTATTAATAGAAAAGGTCTTGCAGTCCTCCATCTCTATTCTGCATGACCAAAGTGAGGACAACTTTGCAACTTTGAGTGGTACAGCAGTTGGGCATGCACAATGATGCTGCTCCATTCAAAGTCTATGGGACTGGTGGAGAAAGCCAAATAGAGTTATTTGCGGGTTCCGTTGACCAGTAGACACTGAATGTTGAGGTAGGGTGCACGCTTGACCAGTGATCTATTCAGACTTTCACTTCTGTTGCGCAATGAAAATGAGTGGGGAATGAGGTACCATATTTTCTGCCTGATCATTTGGTGGGCTTTCAGATGTCCCACTACAGTTGGTCTGCACTTTTTTCCTACTTGCAGGACGCAATGTATGGAAGTGGCGTTGGCCTGCTCGCAAGCTCCAACTTTAGGATGTTTTATGCAAAAGACTCAGTGGAAGACACTTTGGAGACAGGAATGGGGCCAAATTAATTGCAGGGTCTGATCCAGTTCCCAAAGTTCTTCCAGCTGGGACCATTCTCCATCTATGTGGAGTTACTAAATAGCTTTTTTCTTTTTTTTTTTTACTGTCCTGATGGCTGCCCTGGTCCACCTAGCCACATAAAAGAGAAGAATAATAAGAATCTAATCCGAGGAAGGAGGAACCGATGACTTGGATTTTATGGCAATGCCCAAGGGTAAGAAGAATGATAAGTGCAATTTAAATGTATTAGGTCTATAAACTTGATAAAGGGTCCATGGTATTTAATGTCATGGAGCCTAGGTAACCCTTATTCTGCCCCTGCATATATAGAATTACATTTTCTTTTTTTCTTAAATTCCTAATATTGCATCGTATTATTGGTCACAATGTCAACTAGCAGTCCTCAAATCCTAAGATTACACAGAGAAAAATCTCCTTCACCTGGCTCTTTCTCAATAGTTGAAGACATCACAGCAACATCCGATGAAAGATCCATTTCATCTTTCAGGTAAAGAGTTTGATCAACTCTATTTCGAGTCCACCAAGTCATACGACCGAGCTAGGAGCAATAAAAAATTTACAAAGAAGTTATCAGTCCTTGACAAGGTCCTAGACTAGAGAAGACCATACAAAGAGCTCCCAAAATATAATAATCAGGTATTTTTTTTCAAGTATGAATGGATTTACAGTCCAGATTGTGGAGATAGAAGGATCCATTGTGAAGTTCCTTGAAAATATTTTAAAGTGGACAATTTCTTAAAGTAGAATTTCATATTTTGAAGTTAGTAAGGATTCTTAAAGTATCACTTACTATAACAAGACCCCATTGTATCCTTACCTCATCGTCAGGTATAGCTTTAGTGCACAAACTGATCACAATGCAGATGACCGACGTCAACCCAAACAGAAGGATAGCAAAATACAAGTAGTGGACATTCTTGAGTACTGAAGGTCTTGTGTCCTCCTCTCCACAATTTGGAGCGATATACACAAAGTCCATAATCATTCGAATCAAGCCCACCAACAGGCCAATGAGCAAACCCCAAAAAGCCGCCTGCAAATACATACAAGTCTAGTGTAAGAATCGCCTCTACGTAACAGATACAATACACACTTTCTAGTAGACACTTACTGGTTCAGTGAGTCTCTTGACAAAAATTCCCAAAATAAATATTGCTGTAACCGGTGGGGAGAGGTAGCTAGTGACAGATTGCATATAGTCAAAGAGCAGACCACTATTTGCTGCTTGAATTATAGGGATCCACAAAATGCTGATAACCACAAGTATGACAATGAAGACTCTGTGACGGAAAACATAAGATTTCTATGAGTTCTTAGGTAATGAAACATTACAGAATATCCATGACTCATTGACTTTCTAGGGAAAGTGGTATGGTCATGTTCTGTGACCTATGCAGGGAGGGGAATTAGGTGAGCTGTGACCATCAACTAGTCTGAATGGTGGATCCTGTATTATCTATATATTAATGTTGGCAAGTGAATATATATATATATATATATATATATATATATATATATACACTGCTCAAAAAATAAAGGGAACACTTAAACAACAGAATATAACTCAAGTAAATCAAACTTCTATGAAATCAAGCTGTCCACTTAGGAAGCAACACTGATTGACAATCAATTTCACATGCTGTTGTGCAAATGGAATAGACAATAGATGGAAATTATTGGCAATTATCAAGACACCCTCAATAAATGAGTGGTTCTGCAGGTGGGGACCACAGACAATGCCAGACCTCATGTGGCTGGAGTGTGTCAGCAGTTCCTGCAAGATGAAGGCATTGAAGCTATGGACTGGAGGCCCGTTCCCCAGACCTGAATCCAATTAAGCACATCTGGGACATCATGTCTCGCTCCATCCACCAACGTCACGTTGCACCACAGTCCGTCCAGGAGTTGGCGGATGCTTTAGTCCAGGTCTGGGCGAAGATCCCACAGGAGACCATAGGCAACCTCATCAGGAGCATGCCCAGGCGTTGTAGGAAGATCATACAGGCATGTGGCGGACACACACAATACTGAGCCTCATTTTGACTTGTTTTAAGGACATTACATCAAAGTTGGATCAGCCTGTAGTGTGTTTTTCCACTTTAATTTTGGGGGTGACTCCAAATCCAGGCCTCCATTGGTTAATAAATTTGATTTTCATTGATGATTTTTGTGTGATTTTGTTGTCAGCACATTCAACTTTGTACAGAACAAAGTATTCAATGAGAATATTTCATTCATTCAGATCTAGGATGTGTTATTTGAGTGTTCCCTTTCTTTTTTTGTGCAGTATATAATATATATATATATATATATATATATATATATATATATATATATATACAGTACAGACCAAAAGTTTGGACACACCTTCTCATTTAAAGATTTTTCTGTATTTTCATGACTATGAAAATTGTACATTCACACTGAAGGCATCAAAACTATGAATTAACACATGTGGAATTATATACTTAACAAAAAAGTGTGAAACAACTGAAAATATGTCTTATATTCTAGGTTCTTCAAAGTAGCCACCTTTTGCTTTGATGACTGCTTTGCACACTCTTGGCATTCTCTTGATGAGCTTCAAGAGGTAGTCACCGGAAATGGTTTTCACTTCACAGATGTCCCCTGTCAGGTTTAATAAGTGGGATTTCTTGCCTTATAAATGGGGTTGGGACCATCAGTTGTGTTGTGCAGAAGTCAGGTGGATACACAGCTGATAGTCCTACTGAATAGACTGTTAGAATTTGTATTATGGCAAGAAAAAAGCAGCTAAGTAAAGAAAAACGAGTGGCCATCATTACTTTAAGAAATGAAGGTCAGTCAGTGCGAAAAATTGGGAAAACTTTGAAAGTGTCCCCAAGTGCAGTTGCAAAAACCATCAAGCGCTACAAAGAAACAGGCTCACATGAGGACCAACCCAGGAAAGGAAGACCAAGAGTCACCTCTGCTTCTGAGGATAAGTTTAGCCGAGTCACCAGCCTCAGAAACCGCAGGTTAACAGCAGCTCAGGTTAGAGACCAGGTCAATGCCACACAGAGTTCTAGCAGCAGACACATCTCTACAACAACTGTTAAGAGGAGACTTTGTGCAGCAGGCCTTCATGGTATAATAGCTGCTAGGAAACCACTGCTATGGATAGACAACAAGCAGAAGAGACTTGTTTTGGTTAAAGAACACAAGGAATGGACATTAGACCAGTGCAAATATGTTCTTTGGTCTGATGAGTCCAAATTTGAGATCTTCGGTTCGAACCACCGTGTCTTTGTGCGACGCAGAAAAGGTGAACGGATGGACTCTACATGCCTGGTTCCCACCGTGAAGCATGGAGGAGGAGGTGTGATGGTGTGGGGGTGCTTTGCTGGTGACACTGTTGGGGATTTATTCAAAATTGAAGGCATACTGAGCCAGCATGACTACCACAGCATCTTGCAGCGGCATGCTATTCCATCCGGTTTGCGCTTAGTTGGACCATCATTTATTTTTAAACAGGACAATGACCCCAAACACACTTCCAGGCTGTGTAAGGGCTATTTGACCAAGAAGGAGAGTGATGGGGTGCTACGCCAGATGACCTGGCCTCCACAGTCACCAGACCTGAACCCAATCGAGATGGTTTGGGGTGAGCTGGACCGCAGAGTGAAGGCAAAAGGGCCAACAAGTGCTAAGCATCTCTGGGAACTCCTTCAAGATTGTTGGAAGACCATTTCGGGTGACTACCTCTTGATGCTCATCAACAGAATGCCAAGATTGTGCAAAGCAGTCATCAAAGCAAAAGGTGGCTACTTTGAAGAACCTAGAATATAAGACATATTTTCAGTTGTGTCACACTTTTTTGCTAAGTATATAATTCCACCTGTGTTAATTTATAGTTTTGATGCCTTCAGTGTGAATGTACAATTTTCATAGTCATGAAAATACAGAAAAATCTTTAAATGAGAAGGTGTGTCCAAACTTTTGGTCTGTACTGTATATATGACGCGCCCCTGGGCCTGTGTCGCGCTGCGTTGCGCACGTGGGAGCTTACCCGGAGCCGGATCAGATGGGGGTAGTAGTCTCGTGGCGGTGACCCAGTCCGTGCCCAGGGAGTCAAACTGGACGGCAGTGTTCTTAATAGTAGATGTTGTACGACTACGCCACCCGTTGAATGCAGCTATGGAGCTGCCGCTGCAGGACAGTCCGCTGAGGCCGGTGGATGGATGGTGCAGCGTAGATGGTATAACCCCCAACGGGAGGGGTATGGCCTCAGGGCAGCAGATGTGGATGATGGGGGTAGCAGGAACCACTCGGAGACGGTACGGTGTAGTTCAGGGTCTTTACTGGTGACAAAGATAGACCCTCCCGGAGTACTGGCTAGCGATTGGGGCCTGGTCAGTCCTTGAGCAGATGGGATCTCCCCTGGCCAGGCGGAGTTGTAGGCCTCCCAAACTAACTGTACTCTTCTGGCTACCTTGCTAGAGGCGGGTATAAGTAGCCCACGTCCCTGAGTGTACCGTGTGGTGCTCACCCGTATGGCCGGTGACTCGGGGCCTTCTAGTAGCTTCCGCTCCACGACGGCGGTGCTGGTCCCATGCGTGTGACCGTGCCTTCGGGTTTCTTGGCCAGAGGACCTGAAATCCCCTGCCTGACGGATTCTGCTGCTGGGTAGGAGTTAGTCCCCACAGCCTCGGACTCCGGGTCCGGTAAGAAATCTTCTCAGTCAGGGCGAGCTCTGCAGCTGCCAGCCCCTGACTCCTTGTAACACTGCTCCCACAGAGCTCCTGTTGTTTCTTCCCATAGCTGCTTCTCTTCTCTGTCTCTACTTCTGGCATGGCCCAGGAGCTGGGCCCAGCCGGAGCCACAGCTCCCTGTCAGCCCTCCTGGCTGAACTCTCCCTCTGAACTCTCTAACCCTTCCTCAGTCCCAGGTTTTTCTAGGGGAAGTTCTTCCCCTCCCAGGACTGGGCAGGAGGTGTGGCATGCATAGGATTCCTGACCAAGAGACCTCCCACCTGCTCTCAGACATAACATTGCTGTTACTGTGGAAACCAGACTCCTGGGGTGCCACATTCCCCCCTAGTGAAATTTAGTACTCCGGGACTAAACATATTTTTAGAAAAACATAACAAGGTATAAACAATAATAATACAATAAGAAAAACACATAAAGATGGTTACGGCGTGTCCGCAACCGGGGGCAGTCTTTGAAGAAAAGCAAGGTGTCCATTTCACCAAAACAGGGAGACGTAACCAGGTAGGGGTCTGTCCTGCCCCGAGTCCTTAACAGTCTTTAGTCCATTCCTAGGTTACGCTCCAACCATGTACAAGGATTCCCGGTAAATCCACCAAAGACACCCATAAATTACTAGAAACACATAATTATTTACAGGATATGGCCGCTCTCAGTCCTCGGCCAGTGGGGATAAGGAATGGCTGCTCACAGTCCTCAGCCTGGTTTAAGATAGGGGCACATGGGGAACAATTTACTAATCCCAACAGGGACCATATTTTAATTAGCAGCAGTCCTTGTACCCTTACGGGTAACTATTTACAGCTCTTTATTCACGCTACTTCCCTTCAGTAGCTATGTCCTCTTTGTGCTCCCTCCTGAGGGTAGTCCTCAGACCCGTCCGGGTCCTCTTGGCTTTCCTCGTATTGGTAGTACTGCAGCTCCTCCTCGGTTAGCTGGGTTAGTATCTCTGCGACAGTCCTCCTCCCAGGTGGCCAGGACTTTACCTCCCTTTGGGCTGCCCCGGTTAATTGGGCCACCAGGATGCTCACTTTTTGCTCCTCTGTGAGGGGGAATACCTGGAAGAGGCTATCCAGCTTTTCTCTAAAGTCATGCAGGGTATGTGACTCCCCTGAGTACTGGGGTAGCCAGGCTGCCCCCGGGATATAGGGCATGGTGAAAGGCATGACCGCAACGGCGGTGGCGCTGGCGGGGGTTGAAGCGGTGAAGCTCTCCTCCGTATCCGACATCCTTCTCCCCCCTAGTGGACCGTGGCCTACCTTGCGATGATCCTCTTCCGTAGGCCGCGGCTCCGCAGTGGATCGTCAGGGTTGAGGACCTTCCGTCGCGCTCCTGTGACGTCGGCGTCTGCTGGGCTCCTTCCAGGACCTTACGCAACGTCCGGACGTGAGGCGGGGCTTCAGTTCTTGCGCGCTTTCGGAGTCCACGCCCCTCTTCTTCCCGCGCGGCGTCTTCAAGATGGCGTCCAACGGCGGGAAAACTCCACGGATGGCGGGAAGAAGGCAGAAGATGGCGCCGGATGGCGGGAAAACTTCGCGGATGGCGGGAAGAAGGTAGAAGATGGCGCCGGATGGCGGGAAAACTCCACCGATGGCGGGAAGGAAGCGGAAGATGGCGCCGGATGGCGGGAATCTTCACCACAGGTAAGTTTGAACAGTCTTTTTCAGGCACGCAGTACCCGGTGGTTGCGGGCACGAGATCCTGCCGACTACGCCAAAAGCTGACGCGCCCCTGGGCCTGTGTCGCGCTGCGTTGCGCATGCGGGAGCTTACCCGGAGCCGGATCAGATGGGGGTAGTAGTCTCGTGGCGGTGACCCGGTCCGTGCCCAGGGAGTCAAACTGGACGGCAGTGTTCTTAATAGTAGATGTTGTACGACTACGCCACCCGTTGAATGCAGCTATGGAGCTGCCGCTGCAGGACAGTCCGCTGAGGCCGGTGGATGGATGGTGCAGCGTAGATGGTATAACCCCCAACGGGAGGGGTATGGCCTCAGGGCAGCAGATGTGGATGATGGGGGTAGCAGGAACCACTCGGAGACGGTACGGTGTAGTTCAGGGTCTTTACTGGTGACAAAGATAGACCCTCCCGGAGTACTGGCTAGCGATTGGGGCCTGGTCAGTCCTTGAGCAGATGGGATCTCCCCTGGCCAGGCGGAGTTGTAGGCCTCCCAAACTAACTGTACTCTTCTGGCTACCTTGCTAGAGGCGGGTATAAGTAGCCCACGTCCCTGAGTGTACCGTGTGGTGCTCACCCGTATGGCCGGTGACTCGGGGCCTTCTAGTAGCTTCCGCTCCACGACGGCGGTGCTGGTCCCATGCGTGTGACCGTGCCTTCGGGTTTCTTGGCCAGAGGACCTGAAATCCCCTGCCTGACGGATTCTGCTGCTGGGTAGGAGTTAGTCCCCACAGCCTCGGACTCCGGGTCCGGTAAGAAATCTTCTCAGTCAGGGCGAGCTCTGCAGCTGCCAGCCCCTGACTCCTTGTAACACTGCTCCCACAGAGCTCCTGTTGTTTCTTCCCATAGCTGCTTCTCTTCTCTGTCTCTACTTCTGGCATGGCCCAGGAGCTGGGCCCAGCCGGAGCCACAGCTCCCTGTCAGCCCTCCTGGCTGAACTCTCCCTCTGAACTCTCTAACCCTTCCTCAGCCCCAGGTTTTTCTAGGGGAAGTTCTTCCCCTCCCAGGACTGGGCAGGAGGTGTGGCATGCATAGGATTCCTGACCAAGAGACCTCCCACCTGCTCTCAGACATAACATTGCTGTTACTGTGGAAACCAGACCCCTGGGGTGCCACATATACACACACACACACACATACAGGTGCATCTCACAAAATTAGAATATTATCAAAAAGTTAATTTATTTCAGCTCTTCAATACAAAAAGTGAAACTCATATATTATATAGAGTCATTACAAACAGAGTGATCTATTTCAAGTGTTTATTTCTGTTAATGTTGATGATTATGGCTTACAGCCAATGAAAACACAAAAGTTATTTTCTCAGTAAATTAAAATAATTAACAAAAAACACCTGCAAAGGCTTCCTAAGCATTTAAAAAGGTCCCTTACTCTGTTTCAGTAGGCTCCACAATCATAGGGAAGACTGCTGACTTGACAGATGTCCAGAAGGCAGTCATTGACACACTCCACAAGGTCCCAGAGTCTGGAGGGAGAGTGGAGAGGCCACAATCCAAGCTGCTGGAGGTCTGGTGTGAAGTTTCCACAATCAGTGATGGTTTGGGGGCCATGTCATCTGCTGGTGTAGGTCCACTGTGTTTTATCAAGACCAAAGTCAGCGAAGCCGTCTAACAGGACATTTTAAAGCACTTCATGCTTCCCTCTGCTGACAAGCTTTTTGGAGAAGGAAATGTCATTCTCCAGCAGGACTTGGCACCTGTCCACACTGCCAAAAGTACCAATACCTGGTTTAATAACAACACTATCACTGTGCTTGATTGGCAGCAAACTCGCCTAACCTTAACCCCATAGAGAATCTATTATAGAGAATCTATGGGGTTTTGTCAAGAGGAAGATGAGACACCAGACCCAACAATGCAGACGAGCTGAAGGCTGCTATCAAAGCAACCTGGGCTTCCATAACACCTCAGCAGTGCCACAGGCTGATCGCCTCCATGCCACGCCGCATTGATGCAGTAATTGATGCAAAAGGAGCCCCGACCAAGTATTGAGGGCATTTACTGAACATACATTTCAGTAGGACAACATTTCGGATTTTAAAAACATTTTTCAAGCTGTTGTTATAAAGTATTCTAATTTACTGAGATAATGACTTTTGGGTTTTCATTGGCTGTAAGCCATAATCATCAACATTAACAGAAATAAACACTTGAAATAGATCACTCTGTCTGTAATGACTCTATATAATATAGGAGTTTCACTTTTTGAATTGAAGAACTGAAATAAATTAACTAATTCAGAGAGATGCACCAGTGTATATATAGATATATGTGTATGTACTGTATATATACACTGCTCAAAAAAATGAAGGGAACACTCAAATAACACATCCTAGATCTGAATGAATGAAATATTCTCATTGAATACTTTGTTCTGTACAAAGTTGAATGTGCTGACAACAAAATCACACAAAAATCATCAATGGAAATCAAATTCATTAACCAATGGAGGCCTGGATTTGGAGTCACCCCCAAAATTAAAGTGGAAAAACACACTACAGACTGATCCAACTTTGATGTAATGTCCTTAAAACAAGTCAAAATGAGGCTCAATATTGTGTGTGGCCTCCACGTGCCTGTATGACCTCCCTACAACGCCTGGGCATGCTCCTGATGAGGTTGCGGATGGTCTCCTGTGGGATCTCCTCCCAGACCTGGACTAAAATATCCCCCAACTCCTGGCCAGTCTGATGTGCTCAATCGGATTCAGGTCTGGGGAACGGGCGGGCCTGTCCATAGCTACAATGCCTTCATCTTGCAGGAACTGCTGACACACTCCAGCCACATGAGGTCTGGCATTGTCTGTGGTCCCCACCTGCAGAACCACTCCTTTATTGAGGGTGTCTTGATAATTGCCAATAATTTCCATCTATTGTCTATTCCATTTGCACAACAGCATGTGAAATTGATTGTCAATCAGTGTTGTTTCCTAAGTGAACAGTTTGATTTCAGAGAAGTTTGATTTACTTGGAGTTATATTCTGTTGTTTAAGTGTTCCCTTTATTTTTTTGAGCAGTATATATATATATATATATATATATATATATATATATATATATATATACAGTACAGACCAAAAGTTTGGACACACCTTCTCATTTAAAGATTTTTCTGTATTTTCATGACTATGAAAATTGTACATTCACACTGAAGTCATCAAAACTATGAATTAACACATGTGGAATTATGTACATAACAAAAAAGTGTGAAACAACTGAAAATATGTCTTATATTCTAGGTTCTTCAAAGCAGCCACCTTTAGCTTTGATGACTGCTTTGCACATTCTTGGCATTCTCTTGATGAGCTTCAAGAGGTAGTCACCAGAAATGGTTTTCACTTCACAGGTGTGCCCTGTCAGGTTTAATAAGTGGGATTTCTTGCCTTATAAATGGGGTTGGGACCATCAGTTGTGTTGTGCAGAAGTCTGGTGGATACACAGCTGATAGTCCTACTGAATAAACTGTTCGAATTTGTATTATGGCAAGAAAAAAGCAGCTAAGTAAAGAAAAACGAGTGGCCATCATTACTTTAAGAAATGAAGGTCAGTCAGTCCGAAAAATTGGGCAAACTTTGAATGTGTCCCCAAGTTCAGTTGCAAAAACCATCAAGCGCTATAAAGAAACTGGCTCACATGAGGACCGCCCCAGGAAAGGAAGACCAAGAGTCACCTCTGCTTCTGAGGATAAGTTTATCTGAGACACCAGCCTCAGAAATCGGAGGTTAACAGCAGCTCAGATTAGAGACCGGGTCAATGCCACACAGAGTTCTAGCAGCAGACACATCTCTACAACAACTGTTAAGAGGAGACTTTGTGCAGCAGAACTTCATGGTAAAAAAGCTGCTAGGAAACCACTGCTAAGGACAGGCAACAAGCAGAAGAGACTTGTTTGGGCTAAAGAACACAAGGAATGGACATTAGACCAGTGGAAATCTGTGCTTTGGTCTGATGAGTCCAAATTTGAGATCTTTGGTTCCAACTACCGTGTCTTTGTGCGACGAAGAAAAGGTGAACGGATGGACTCTACATGCCTGGTTCCCACCGTGAAGCATGGAGGAGGAGGTGTGATGGTGTGGGGGTGCTTTTCTGATGACCCTGTTGGGGATTTATTCAAAATTGAAGGCATACTGAACCAGCATGGCTACCACAGAATCTTGCAGCGGCATGCTATTCCATCCGGTTTGCGTTTAGTTGGACCATCATTTATTTTTCAACAGGACAATGACCCCAAACACACCTCCAGGCTGTATAAGGGCTATTTGACCAAGAAGGAGAGTGATGGGGTGCTACACCAGATGACCTGGCCTCCACAGTCACCAGACATGAACCCAATGAGATGGTTTGGGGTGAGCTGGACCGCAGAGTGAAAGCAAAAGGGCCAACAAGTGCTAAGCATCTCTGGGAACTCCTTCAAGATTGTTGGAAGACCATTTCCGGTGACTACCTCTTGAAGCTCATCAAGAGAATGCCAAGAGTGTGCAAAGCAGTCATCAAAGCAAAAGGTGGCTACTTTGAAGAACCTAGAATATAAGACATATTTTCAGTTGTTTCACACTTTTTTGTTAAGTATATAATTCCACATGTGTTAATTCATAGTTTTGATGCCTTCAGTGTGAATATACAATTTTCAAAGTCATGAAAATACAGAAAAATCTTTAAATGAGAAGGTGTGTCCAAACTTTTGGTCTGTACTGTATATATATATATATATATATACATATACAGTATGTATGTGTATATATATATATATATCACCAACTGTTTACTAGGATGGTGTCTTTGACATCTCAACAAAATCTCAGCAATAACAATGTCCTTTCATCACCTAATTCATTGATTATTAATTCTGGCTCAATCCAACTACCTGTTGACAGTCATTGACTAGGTCATCTGGAAGAGAAGAAGGAGGTTACCTTGGGCACTTTCCAAGGTCTCTGCAAACTATTGAAACTGAATGGGTGCTGTATGGTTGTGGAACCAGAATTTGGATTGGGAGTTCCATATGACGATAAAGGATAAGTCTTTTTTTTATATTACCTTAGAAATAAACCTTTAATACATTTTTAAAAATATAATGTTTCTTTTACATTCTGTAATCACTTTAAAGAGGATCTGTCATTAGGTCAAAAGTGTTCAGCTTTTGCCCTTATCTTATTCCCTCTGTTTGCCTGATTATTCTGTCTTTTGAAAATCCACCATATGGTTCCAGAGATATGGACCTTTTTGCTAATTCTTGTGGTCTTTACTAAGGGAGCATGGCTCATGGGATCCTCTGGGGCGTGTCTTTAGGCTGCTTTGCATAATTACCCAGTGAGCCACGCCCCTTGTAAAAATAAACACTGAATAAAAAGGCCCATATCTCCGGACCCGTATGATGGATTTAGAAAAAAACAAAAAATGGAATTCTCAGAGAAGCAGCAGGAATTAAAAAAACAATGAAAACTAGACACTTTTGACCTTATATTAGGCTCTCTTTAAGTAACTCCTTACAAGGACAGAATAATATAAGCCAGACCATCCTAAGGTCAGGGATACCTACTAAACACCTAGCAATGACTTAACATTTTTGCTCCAATTTCTTAGCTTTCCAGTTATACATTCTTATACCTGTCAACGTTCCATTTAATTTTTTTCCTACTATCTATCAGAAATATGATCACCGGTACTATACCTGCCGACAATCATAAGCTCTTTTTCCTTAGCATTCTTGCGTATACGTATCCAGATGTCAAGGGTGAATATAGTACTGGCACTATTGAAGATGGACGTGAGAGAACTCATGAGAGCCGCCATGATTACTGCTATCATTAAACCCTTCAGTCCTGAGAGGAGAAAAATCAATGAAAATTAGGTCATTGATTGACAGAGTGTATGGACTGTTGTAGACTAAAAACGTGACATCAAGCATAATATCTTTTAATGGAGGATGTATTTGGTGATGGTGGAGTCATTGTATCTGGTTTTACAAGTCATCAAGTGACTGTCAACTTATCTCAAGTTGTAAGTGCAGTTGTAATGTCTTACTTTCTTATTTTCTGCCATAAGACTTGTCTACTAGGTGGTCCTACAGAACCGGACAACCATTGGGTGGTACAGAATCATAATATGGTGCTCATATAAGCACTTGCCTCCAAATTCATATGGAGACTTACGGAGGTGTCCACTATTAGATTCAGCATTGCTCCTAAGGGAGAATATCCACATACATACTGTCTTGCACCTATATAGCAGCAGGCAGATGCCATAACACTCCATGCACAGCCATTAAAGCATCTGTGCACATGGCTCTGCCATAAATCTAACACTTTCTAGAAGAGTTTAGTGAACATTAAAAGGTCTAACCATAATGGTGGCAGACCATTCAACTGCTATAATGCAGAGAGCCAGGTGCCAAACAGCCTGGCATCCCACTACTTCTCTGAATATTCAGCATATTTGTACATCAGAAGTTGGGAGGATTTGTATGGAGCAGGCTCACATGCCAAGCCCACTTCGACAGGACGCCGGCTGTTTTATACAGTAGACACCCACCGGTAACTGATGCAATTGGATAAAGCTTTGATCGCAGCAGTTTAACCCCTTAGATGCTGTTGTGAAAAGCGACCATGGCATCTAAGCAGTTAGATGTGGAGGCAATTAGTCACCATCATTGGACCCTGTGGGCGATCATGGGAACCCATTGAGTTGTTTATTGGCAGCTGGGGGCCGATGGGGCTCCATATTTTGACAATCACTATGGGGTCCATGGATTTCTATGTATGCCCTTGATGGTTAGAAAAATTGTCAGCTGAAGGTGATTTTTATCCAAGAAAAATTCAGCATCTAAAAGAAGCATCCCCCAAAAATGTCAAAACTCCTGTCAATGAAAGTGAACAGTTTTTTGCCCAAATGGGTCACCATTAGTGATGAATGAGCACTAAAATGCTCAGGTGCTCGTTTCTCAGGTCGAGCAAACCGTAATGCTTCGCCGGGTCAATGGGAAACTCGATCACCTTTCCGACGCCCCCACCCAGGGAGGTCTGCAGGGGGCCTAAAAATTGGCAAATCGATTGAAACTGTTTTGAAATGATATGGGAACAGCATGGGGAAGACCCCTGGAAGCATCTCTGACTCCCAGGTCACTGCTGTGAACAATGTTGTCAGAGTATTACACTACTTTTACAGACAATAAAACATACTAAAATGAAGCCAAAATGGATTTTCCTGGGACAAATGTTAAGGAACATTCTTTCCAGGGTAATGACTTTTATATAAGGCAAACTAAATAACCAAAAATAAAAATGCTCCTCCACACCTTGGGCTATGTTCACAAGTAGCGTTTTTGATGTGTTCTTGCACTTTCTAATTGCTTTCAACAGTGAAAAATACGTTCACCAGTAAATGTAATTTTAACATTTTACTACCTTATCTGGCCATGTGATGTGTGAGACATGATCAGACACATTCTGTTTCATTTATGAAGGAAGGACTCTGAAAGTCACACAGCCTATTTTTACAAGGCCATCAGGTGGCCCTTACAATTGTTAGAGGGCCAGCGGTCGGCCCTCACTATTGTTAGAGGACCATCAGCTGGCTATGCTTTGTTGTTCCCATTATTAAGGACTGGGTCTCCTATACTGTTATTGCATATGCAGTGACTGCAAGGGCTGCCAAATATTTGGACGCACTCCAATACCCCTTTGAAGAGACTTAAAGGAGGTCCTCATTAAAAATTCTTCCCATTAATAAGGAGTGGGTTTTCTATACTGATAATGCCCATACAGTGACTGCAAGGGCTGCCAAAAATTTGGACGTACTCCAATACACCTTTTAAGAGACATAGAGGAGGTTCTCATTAAAAAATTATTCCCATTATTAAAGAGTGGGTCTCCTATAGTGGTAATGCTCATGCAGTGACTGCAAAAAATTTGGACGCACTCCAATACCCCTTTGAAGAGACGTAGAGGAGGTCCTCATTAAAAAATTGTTCCTATTATTAAGGAGTGGGTCTCCTATACTGATAATGCCCATGCACTTAAACATTTACCCCTGGAGGTATACATAAACATAATGTATAACATATAGAATGTCAGAGGTAGGTCTCTAAAAAATTTCCTATGGGCATCATAAACACCCTTAAAAAATTATGAGGGTGCTGCATGATGGTCACCCTGTTGACATGGGGGTGGAGGATAAGGAGAAGGAGGGTGACATAAAATAGACAAAATCAGAAAGCGTATACCCATGTCTGGGTGTGAAGAGATGCATGGAAATAAACCCCCCAAAAAAGCCACTGGATTTGACTTTATGTTCCGCTGCTATCATACGGTGGTGTTGAGAAGTCTGGCCCAATCAAGCCCTTGTTCATTTTGATAAGAGAGCCAGCCTGTCAGCATTTTCAGTTGACAGGCGGATGCGCCTATCAGTTATAATACCTCCGGCGACACTAAAAACCCACTCTGACAAAACGCTAGTGACAGGGCATGCCAGGACCTCCAAGGCGTACAGAGCCAGTTCATGCTACGTGTCCAGCTTGAATACCCAATAGTTATAAGGCACAGAGGAATCACCGAGGACGTTGGTACGGTTGGCGAGGTACTGCTTCAGCATCTTCCAAAACTTTTCCCTCATTGTCAGAGTACCCCGTGCAGCAGGGCCTGAGCGCTGGGAGGGTCTGACAAAACTGTCCCACACTTTTGACAGTGTTCTGCTGCCTCTGCTGCATCGTATTTGTGTCTCCCTCGCCTGTACATCTTGGTTGTCCAACAAACTGTGACCTCTGCCGCCAGTGTTTTCAGATGGGAATTTTTTTAATAATTTGTCAGAAAGGGCCTTCTGGTACTGCAACATTTTATTAGACCTCTCCGCCATGGGAAGGAGAGATAGAAAGTTCTCCTTGTAGTGTGGGTATAGAAGTGTTACCAACCAGTAATTACTGTTGCCCAAAATGTGTACAGTGCGAGGGTCACGGGAAAGGCAGCGAAACATAAAGTCAGCCATGTGTGCCAGACTGCCAACAGCCAAGACTTCCCTGTCCTGACCAAGAGGACGACTGTCCATGTTCTCCTAATCCTCCTCCTTGGTCCTCCTCGTTCTCCCTCTTCTTAGGCCATCCACGCTGAACAAACGGTATGACTGTTGTGTGGGTAGTACCATCTGTATCGCAGGAAAACAGTTCCTGTTTCTCCTCCTTCTCTTCCTCCTCCTCAGTATCACCCAATCTGAGTTGAGATGAGATGAGGCTGGGCTGTGTGGCATCATCCTGTATAGTTCCTTGCTCCATCTCATCATGCTCCGCTTGCAATGCCTCCTCTTTAATTGTGAGCAGCGAGTGTTTCAGTAGACAGAGAAGCAGATAGCAATTCTAATAATGGCATCATCGCCGCTCACCATCTTGGTGGTGTCCTCAAAGTTTTGGAGGAAGGCACAGATGTCAGACATCTATGCACACTCATCTGCTCTTATGTGCGGAGGCTGACCTGAATACCGACGGGTGTATTGAAGCTGATACTCAACAACTGCCCTCTGCTGCCCACAAATCCTTCCCAACATATGCAACGTTGAGATCCAACTTGTGTTGACATCAGTGAGCTGGAAAGCTGGAAGCTCCAAAAGCTGCTAAAACACGGCGAGGGCGCCGGAAGCTGTAGCTGACTTTCTGAAATGGGAACACACGCGGCATACTTTCATAAGCAGCTCAGGCAGATCCAGGTAGGTTTTGAGAAACCGCTGAACCAACTAGGTTGAGCACATGGGCCAGGCATGGTACGTGTGCGAGTTTGCCAAGCTTCAGAGCCACCACCAGGTTCCGGCCATTGTCACACAAGACCATTCCTGCCTGTAGGTTCAGCGGTGACAGCCACAGATCTGCCTGCTCTGTTACAGCTGTCAACAACTCTTCAGCGGTGTGCGGTTTGTCACCTAAGCACATTAGCTTCAGCACAGCCTGTTGCCGCTTGGCCGAGGTAGTGCTGCAGTGCTTCCAGCTTCTGACTGATGTGGTAATTTCGGAGATGGAGGCTGAAGAGGAGGAGGAGGTTCAGGAGCTGTAGAATGTTGGGGCGACCCTGATTGACCCAGGGCCCGCAATCCTCAGCATTTGGAGGATGTGTTCCGTCCCAGGATCCGACTGAGTCCCGGCTTCCATTATATTAACCCAATGTGCTGTCAGTGAGATGTACTGTCCCTGGCCACAAGCACTTGTCCATGTGTCTGTGGTTAGATGGACTTTCCCAGTATCTGCGTTGTTGAGGGCATGGGTAATGATCTGGGACATTTGCTTGTGTAAGGCGAGAATGGCACACCGGGAGAAATAGTGGCGGCTGGGGACCGTGTACCGAGGGACGGCCGCTGCCATCAGGTTGCGGAAAGATTCCATCTCCACAAGCGTAAAAGGCAGCATTTCAAAGTGCAAGCATTTGAGAAATGTGACAGTTTAGCACTGTGGACTTGGGTGGTTGGCTGCGTATTTGCGCTAGCCTTCAAAGGACTGGGATAGGCACAACTGAATGCTGTGCTGGGACAAGGACATGGACGTGGTTGCTGATGGTGGTGGTTGCAACTGTGCAATAACAGGTGCAGGGCAGCAGGCATCTTCGCCTGCCCCATGGACAGGGGATTGGCATGCATGCACAACAGCGGAATAGGCAGTGGTGTCACCCTCAGACACTGTTTCTGGACCCTGGCGTTCCAGGAGACAAGGGGAACAGTTGCCCGCCTTGTGTCTGCGGCCACCACACTGTTTGTTCCTGCCTGTTGTGGTGCTATGCCACCCTCCCCCTCTGTGCTGCTATCCTCGCTATGCATGTCACCTTGCCAGGTTGGGTCAGTGACTTTATTGTCCACCACCTCATCTTCCACGTATGCCCCCTGGGCCTCCTCCTGACTTGCTGGCAATTGTGTCTCATTATCATCCACCTCTTGCGACAGTAATTGCACTTTACCACCTTCGCCTTCGTATGACCGTGGCTGCTCAAATATTTGGGCATTGCTACATGCGATCTCCTTTTGCCCTGCTTGAAGCGGGCTGGGCGAGATGCTCGAATCTATAAAGGGAAAAGTGAACAGCTCTTCGGAGTGCCCAAGTGTGGGTCACTCAGCATGGTGGGAGGAAGGAGGATCAGGGTGAGGAATATGTGGTCCAGACTCTCAGCTACTGAGACTGGACCGTATGGAAGACAGGGTGGTGGTGGCAAACTGACTGGAAGCATTATCTGCTGTCTAACCAACAACCTTTTCACACTGCTCTGGCTTCAATAATTGTGCTCCTGGGACAGGAAGCTAGGGCGACATGATGTGGGTGCTTGTTGTGCTCCCTCAGCAGGCACAATTTCAGCTTGCCCACGGCCTCAGCCTCTGCATGCACAATCACCATCGCGTCCACTTCCCTGTCTCTTGCCACACGCCTTGCTCATTTTAAATAGAGTATAATATTTGGCATGCTCCCTAAAATGTCAGGGTTATTACCACAGTAATATTGGATCACATCTGATAACCACGGTTTTAGGCAGTGGCCTTGTAGTATGGTATTGGTAAGCGACCAAGTGTGAATAGGTTGAACAACACACAACTGGCAGACTTTAAATAGAGTATAATATTGGGTACACTCCAAAAAATGTCACGATTATTACCACAATAATATCGGATGACGTCTGATGATGGACAAGTTTCTCTGCTCCGACAATACAGTAATGCGAATAAAATCAAACAAATCTGGCTGTATGCTGCTAACAAGCGAATGAAGCAATAAAAATTGTGTATTATATTGCTTTTCAAGCAAATTATCAGGATTAAGAGCAAGAAGAATATTAGCCCTGATATCTAGGGCTATGGATATCAGTAACAGCAGCAGACAGAACATGCAATGCAACCCTATTCTGCTCTATACACTCTCCCCAAACTCTGCCTGCCTAACTCCTGCTATCGCCAGGATTGATATGCATCTGGATTAGTCCTTAGAAGGACTGTTAGTTGAGATGTACATTGCTCTGGAATTCCTAGCTAAATAAACCGTCAATTCTCTCCCTAGCTCAGCAGCACCTCTCCCTACTCTACCTGTCTGTAGGGTAGACTGTGACGAGCATAGAGTCACCGAGTCTTATATAGACCCTTTGACGCTATGCGGCCAGTCAATCAACCAACATGGCTGCGGCATTTCAGTGAGTGGCAGGCAATCCCCGCATGTTTATTTGCTGTCTAAACAGCGCCAAACATGCGGACGGGGACTCGAGATCCCGTCCGAGCATCCAGGAAGTACTCACCGAGTGCCGAGAATCTCGAACAGTGAGATGCTCAGGAGAGTACCGAGCACGCTCACTCATCACTAGTCACCATTTAATACATGTCCTGGCTGAGGCTTCTAGAGTGAAAGCTGTTCTGTCTTACAGGGGAGAATCCTAGTGGTAGACCCCTTTCTGTGATGATCATTTGCTCTAAAGCGGCATATGGACGGGTATTGTTTTACAAGATAATTCTGTCACACCTCTCACTGTAAAGTAGAAAGCTGGAATAACAATAAGTGCAATAGGGTCTTATCCAAGTAAAAATGGGGAGACCAAAAGCAATGGTACTCACCTGGTGTGGTTGTGTGACCACAACCACTGTAAAGGCTCAAGGTTGCTGCAGACCCATGGCAAACATAACATTGGAATTGGAATGAATGGGATAATTCTGGGCTGCCTGTATTAATGATGGAAAGAGAGGATCCAGGAATGCGGTTTATTAGTCAACGTGTTTCGAAGTTTCAAACTTCTTCATCAGGATACTGTGGTTTGTCCTGAGGAAGAAGTTTGGAACTTCGAAACGCGTTGACTAATAAACCGCATTCCCAGATACCGTCCTCTTTTTCCATCATTAAATCCGGCATCGCAGACCATTCATTCCAATTCTGATGACACCTCTCACTGTGACCTTTTTTCAGACATACAGAAAAGTTTTATGGAGTTTTTGGATGTTTTTCAGTTTAGCCCATTTCCCCAAAACTAGATAATAAATGAGCATCTCACCAACAGGCATGAGTCTAATTACCAGCATGGGATAGGCAACGTTTGAGCAGCTCACATCAATGCCACAGAAGTTACGGCATTCAGTAGGGTCAACACAGCCAATCTCATCTGCAAAGGGAAAGTAAAAGAAGAGTGTCATCTCAAAATGACTTAAAAAATGTTAAAAACAATGTAAAATCTTGAACATTTCAGATTTTTTTTTAAATTCTTCATATAACTATCTTGAGGATAAAAAATAAATCTTGCAGTTTTTACAGAGCCTCATAATGGGCTGATACTTCCTGTGCTGTAGAGATCACTTCTCAGCAGTCATTTC
Organism: Phyllobates terribilis; assembly: GCF_046119375.1. NCBI lineage: Eukaryota > Metazoa > Chordata > Amphibia > Anura > Dendrobatidae > Phyllobates > Phyllobates terribilis. Next base: position 152,279,729 of record NW_027362768.1, read on the forward strand.
ATTATTATCACAAAATGGGATTAAAGTGGAAGCTAACACCTAAATGTGGATAACACAGGATCCATTATTCACAACAGGTGATGATTGTCACAGCTAACCTTCTCCCCTTCCCTGCACAATGACCTCTGCACAGGTCACAGAGCATGCTCACAACACTCCCATAGAAGCCAATGAGTCAGTCTTAGACTATTATTGTATATGGTCAATGTGGCTGTCGTAAAGTGCATCTGTTAACAACAGCTGAAGCAAAACGGCCACCCTCATAACCATGTACAGAAATAAAAAAAAATAAATAAATCTGAAAATAAGGAAAAAAAAATAATATTAATCTCTGGTGTTAATTATTTAAATTTAATATAGGTGATACATTCCCTATAATAAAAGTTGGTAAACTTGTCAACCTTTTTTTATAAGATATCTTGCAGTCCCTTGGGTTTCTCAACAGTAAATTTGCAATAACAGTCCAAGTTTGTTGTGTCTTTATGGGATTAGAAAAAAAGTTTACAAAGTGATCAAAACATCATACTGGATGTACACCAACACAAAAAAGCAGCTCTCACACAGCTTCATTATCCAAAACAATAGAAAAATTTATTGCTCTTGAAAAACTTTGACAAAGTTCAGAAATTTGTTAAGTAAGCCATTAAAATAATTAAAAGAAACTCTAAAAAGTTTGGTATTGCTGTTTTTTTTAACCATTACACTCAACTTGGAATTGGACTTGGAAGTGAATGATGACATTCAAAGCCACAACTTGTTCCACAAACAAAATAAGCTATGTCAATGAAAAATTAAAAAAAGTTATAGCTCGTGGAAAAGAGAAGGAAAGTGCAAAAATGAGAATTGGTTGTGTCCGGGAGGGTTAACAAGACATCAAATAATGAAAAACTTAGGTAAGGTCTACAAAGACAAAGGATGGTAATAGTAACCTTACCTGGATATAATGCTCTGCTGATCATTCCAGGAAGTACCACAAAAAACATGGGCAGGATTTTCAAATATCCCCCAACAATAGAGCCCCCTTTGGCATGGGATAAATTCTTGGCTGACAGAGACCTCTGCACAATAACCTGAAATACATTTTCCATAGTCATAAGTAGGGATCCATCCTGTAAACTGTGTGCTCGGTGCTGCGCGGAATTCTCTGCGGATCAATAAAGCAGATCCATCACCTGATTTTACAGTATAAACTTTGCAGATTATTAAATAACCGATAAACAGGCCAACAAAATGTTTTATTATTTGTAGTATCCCCAAAAAATATATATTGCACTTTTTTTGAGGGGATAATATTTTGCACATTATTAATCAGATTTTTTTAGGCTTGATGAGACTGGTGTACTTACTTAGAAAATCCGTGAAAGAATGGTTGTATAATCCTGATATTAAAATGAGCATTTTATGAGTCCAGATAAAGAGTGAGAGCTCATGAATCTAACTGTATTCAATCTCTGCCCTTTCACCCACCCACCTACCCTGACAGCTGCAGCTTGTACTGAGCAGTGTGAGATTACAGTGGCAACAGGAAGGAGGGACACTGAGGTACTGGTAATCAACCTAGGTAAGCGGAGATTCAGCAGTAGCCACAGGCAGAAGGAACATTTAGGTGCTGTCATTCCTTTCTAATCTCATATATTACTCATTTAATTCTAATGAAAAACTATTCCCTTCCACTGCTCACTTCGACATCAGAGGTGGGCGGTGTTGATGATTTTATGACCCCAGACACCTGCCGAAAAAAGGTATCATGGATGTTTCAAATTCTATGATAACGACACATGTATTATACCTGTCAATTATACATGAATTGCGGCTGATGTGTGGTCATAACATCAGCAGCACTGCTCACCTCCAATCTGGATATTAGCCCCCCAAGCCCCTCCCCCCTCCCCCCCCTGGGCCCTGTACAGAGAACAGAGGGCCCCCCCGGTTCGCTAATAATATCGGCATCACTGCCGATATGATTAGTGATGAGCCCTCTGCAGCGGCAAAGCAGGGAGAGCAATCTGCCTGCTGCCGCAGTGCCCCTCTGCCTACTCTGCGTAGCGCGACACTGCCGGTGCGTGCGCAGGAAGTCAGTCTCATCGCCCTGGGACTGCTTCCTGTGCGCGCTGTGGAGGACGGACCCGGCGTCGCCCCAGGCAGCGGCAGCAGAATCCATGGGCTCCTGTCAGGTATATATTATTGGAGGCAGCAGAATCTATGGGCTCCTGTCAGGTATATAGTATTGGAGGCAGGAGAATGTATGGGCTTCTGACAGGTATATATTATTGGAGGCAGCAGGATTTATGGGCTCCTGTCAGGTATATATTATTGGAGGCAGCAGAATCCATGGGCTCCTGTCAGGTATATATTATTGAAGGCAGCAGAATCTATGGGCTCCTGTCAGGTATATATTATTGGAGGCAGCAGAATCTATGGGCTCCTGTCAGGTATATATTATTGAAGGCAGCAGAATCTATGGGCTCCTGTCAGGTATATAGTATTGGAGGCAGGAGAATGTATGGGCTTCTGTCAGGTATATATTATTGGAGGCAGCAGAATCCATGGGCTCCTGTAAGGTATATATTATTGGAGGCAGCGGAATCCATGGGATCCTGTCAGGTATATATTATTGAAGGCAGCAGAATCCATGGGCTCCTGTAAGGTATATATTATTGAAGGCAGCAGAATCCATGGGCTCCTGTAAGGCATATATTATTGGAGGCAGCAGAATCCATGGGCTCCTGTCAGGTATATATTATTGGAGGCAGCAGAATGTATGGGCTCCTGTCAGGTATATATTATTGGAGGCAGCAGAATCCATGGGCTCCTGTCAGGTATGTATTATTGGTGGTAGCAGAATCTATGGGCTCCTGTCAGGTATATATATTGGAGACAGCAGAATCCATGGGCTCCTGTCAGGTATATATTATTGGAGGCAGCAGAATCCATGGGCTCCTGTCAGGTATATATTATTGGAGGCAGCAGAATCCATGGGCTCCTGTCAGGTATATATTATTGGAGGCAGCAGAATCTATGGGCTCCTGTCAGGTATATATTATTGGAGGCAGCAGAATCCATGGGCTCCTGTCAGGTATATATTATTGGAGGCAGCAGAATCCATGGACTCCTGTCAGTTATATATTATTGGAGGCAGCAGAATCTATGGGCTCCTGTCAGGTATATATTATTGGAGGCAGCAGAACCTATGGGCTCCTACCAGGTATATATTATTGGAGGCAGCAGAATCCATGGGCTCCTGTCAGGTGTGTATTACTGGAGGCAGCAGAATCTATGGGCTCCTGTCAGGTATATATTATTGGAGCAAAACCTACAAAAGACAAAAAATATCTCATACCCTACCATCATTATATATAAATGTAAAGCAAAGTTGCATATGAAATATAGGGTACTTAGTGAACTATTTTTGATCAAAAAAAAGTATACAAGCCGTCCCAGCAGCAACAAGGTGACCCTAAATTGGGATGGTCCTACACTGTCTATATTAAAAACCTTACTGTATATCAAAGTTGAAGTAATGCATATAAAACGGTAGACAAATAGAACCCGGTCCCAATATCAGACCACCTAAGCACGTGGTAAGCTACATATATACTAACCAGCTCAACAAGGGGGATGCCACACCCCTAATTTGCACAGAATGCAAACAAGACAGAAAACCAAGCAATGTGAACTGAGGTCTAAGATGGTACACATGCAAGAAATAGGAGCATGTTCACACTAGCAAAAAGATGCAAAACCTACAAAAGACAAAAAATATCTCATACCCTACCATCATTATATATAAATGTAAAGCAAAGTTGCATATGAAATATAGGGTACTTAGTGAACTATTTTTGAACAAAAAAAGTATACAAGCCGTCCCACCAGCAACAAGGTGACCCTAAATTGGGACGGTCCTACACTGTCTATATTAAAAACCTTACTGTATATCAAAGTTGAAGTAATGCATATAAAAGGGTAGACAAATAGAACCCGGTCCCAATATCAGACCACCTAAGCCCGTGGTAAGCTACATATATACTAACCAGCTCAACAAGGGGGATGCCACACCCCTAATTTGCACAGAATGCAAACAAGACAGAAAACCAAGCAATGTGAACTGAGGTCTAAGATGGTACACATGCAAGAAATAGGAGCATGTTCACACTAGCAAAAAGATGCAAAACCTACAAAAGACAAAAAATATCTCATACCCTACCATCATTATATATAAATGTAAAGCAAAGTTGCATATGAAATATAGGGTACTTAGTGAACTATATATATTATTGGAGGCAGGAGAAACCAAGGGCTCCTGTCAAGTATATATTATTGGAGGCAGCAGAATCTATGGGCTCCTGTCAGGTATATATTATTGGAGGCAGCAGAATCTATGGGCTCCTGTCAGGTATATATTATTGGAGGCAGGAGAATGTATGGGCTCCTGTCAGGTATATATTATTGGAGGCAGCAGAATCTATGGGCTCCTGTCAGGTATATATTATTGGAGGCAGCAGAATCTATGGGCTCCTGTCAGGTATATAGTATTGGAGGCAGGAGAATGTATGGGCTCCTGTCAGGTATATATTATTGGAGGCAGGAGAATGTATGGGCTCCTGTCAGGTATATATTATTGGAGGCAGCAGAATCTATGGGCTCCTGTCAGGTATATAGTATTGGAGGCAGGAGAATGTATGGGCTCCTGTCAGGTATATATTATTGGAGGCAGCAGAATGTATGGGCTCCTGTCAGGTATATATCATTGGAGGCAGCAGAATGTATGGGCTCCTGTCAGGTATATATTGTTGGAGGCAGCAGAATGTATGGGCTCCTGTCAGGTATATATTATTGGAGGCAGGAGAATCTATGGGCTCCTGTCAGGTATATATTATTGGAGGCATCAGAATGTATGGGCTCCTGTCAGGTATATATTATTGGAGGCAGCAGAATGTATGGGCTCCTGTCAGGTATATATTATTGGAGGCAGCAGAATCTATGGGCTCCTGTCAGGTATATATTATTGGAGGCAGCAGAATCTATGGGCTCCTGTCAGGTATATATTATTTGATAATCATGCCCATTGCCCATATGTTGATCGCCAGCCAGATAAAACAAGGCAGCTGGGGGCTGGGATTCTCAGCATGGTAAGACCCAAGCGTTCTTGGCCCCCCATGCTGAAAATCTCAGCCCGCAGCCACCCCTGAAAATGGCGCATTCCTCATAGCACCATTTCCAGGTGCTTTACCCGGCTCTTCCAGCGGCCCTGGTGGTGAGTGGCACCGTAAGTAATAATAGGGTTAGTACCAGGCCAGCTTTGTATTATCAGCTGGTACTAAGCCCGAAATTCATGGTGTCACGCCAAATTAGACATAGCCACCATGAATTTCTAGTAAACAGAAAAAAAAGACAGAATTTTTTTTTTTTATTAAAAATAAAACACATTTAGGGACTCCATCTTTAATAAAGAAAAATCCTTACTCCAACGTAATCCATAGGTCTTCTGTCTTCAGCTCTGCTACATCTTTGCCATCAGACAAATATGTCTGCTGACAGAGATGAGCCGGCACTGAATGACACTGGAGCACTGTTACTGTGTAGTGCGGCACTATGGTTCTTTTTTTGTCATTTCATGCAGTGTAGAAATCTTGGAAAAAGTGTGGATTGCGCTCTGGAAGTGATCAGTTATAGCTAACTATGTTATTTTCTGCAGAGATAAGTCCTTCTTAGAAGATGTGATATATCGGTCTGCGGCAGATAAAGAACTTCACCTAGAGACATCACTGGTGAGTATGTGTATTACCTATACACACACACTGACATTATATACAGAGCTCCTGTGTGTAATGTCACTGGTGATCACTGTATTACCTATACACACACACTGACACTATATACAGAGCTCCTGTGTGTAATGTCACTGGTGATCACTGTATTACCTATACACACACACTGACACTATATACAGAGCTCCTGTGTGTAATGTCACTGGTGATCACTGTATTACCTTTACACACACACTGGCACTACATACAGAGCTCCTGTATGTAATGTCACTGGTGATCACTGTATTACCTATACACACACACTGACACTACACACGGAGCTCCTGTGCATAATGTTACTGGTAATCACTGTAATATCTATACACACACACTGACACTATATACAGAGCCCCTGTGTAATGTCATTGGTGATCACTGTATTACCTATATACACACATTGACACTATATACAGAGCTCCTGTGTGTAATGTCACTGGTGATCACTGTATTACCTATACACACACACTGACACTATATACAGAGCTCCTGTGTGTAATGTCACTGGTGATCACTGTATTACCTATACACACACACTGACACTATATACAGAGCTCCTGTGTGTAATGTCACTGGTGATCACTGTATTACCTATACACACACACTGACACTATATACAGAGCTCCTGTGTGTAATGTCACTGGTGATCACTGTATTACCTTTACACACACACTGACACTACATACAGAGCTCCTGTATGTAATGTCACTGGTGATCACTGTATTACCTATACACACACACTGACACTACACACAGAGCTCCTGTGCATAATGTTACTGGTAATCACTGTAATATCTATACACACACACTGACACTATATACAGAGCCCCTGTGTAATGTCATTGGTGATCACTGTATTACCTATACACACACACTGACACTATATACAGAGCTCCTGTGTGTAATGTCACTGGTGATCACTGTATTACCTATACACACACACTGACACTATATACAGAGCTCCTGTGTGTAATGTCACTGGTGATCACTGTATTACCTATACACACACACTGACACTATATACAGAGCTCTTGTGTGTAATGTCACTGGTGATCACTGTATTACCTATACACACACACTGACACTATATACAGAGCTCCTGTGTGTAATGTCACTGGTGATCACTGTATTACCTATACACACACACTGACACTATATACAGAGCTCCTGTGTGTAATGTCACTGGTGATCACTTTATTACCTATACACACACACTGACACTATATACAGAGCTCCTGTGCATAATGTCACTGGTGATCACTGTATTACCTCTACACTGACACTATATACAGAGCTCCTGTGCATAATGTCACTGATAATCTCTACATTATCTGTACATTGACACTATATACAGAGCTCCTGTGTATAATGTCACTGATAATCTCTACATTATCTGTACTCTGACTATATATGCAGAGCTTTTTTACATTTTCATTATCAGTCACTATCTGTTGCCATTATGTGCCATGGTCATGGCGTGGCGGAATTTGTCCCTTGTATGTGGTATTATTCGGACAGTCACTATGTGGTGGTAATATGTGGTCTTCTCATGGTGTGGCAGTATATATACCTTGTACTTGGTAGTATTTGATCACTATGTGGTGGTATGTGTTCTGGTCATGGTGTGGCGATATTTCTCTCTTCTATATGGTATTATTAGTCTAGGGATGGTTGTCAGTCATTTGTTTTTTTGGATATTAAGAATGGGAACATTCTTTATTTGCAATACATATTAAATACTTGGATGTTTAACCTTTCCTTGTGTTGTGACTACTACACAGCAGCAGAGATCCACGTCAGCTCAAGACGCAAAAAATAAGCTGTCACACAGCCCCAGATCCAAAAAAATGAGAATACTATGGTGCGCAGAACATGGCGTGAAAAGTGTGATTTTTTTTTTCAAACTTATGAATTTGTTTTCACCACTTAGATACCAGTAAAGGTATACATGTTTGGTATCTACAAACTCGTACTGACCCGAGGCATCACCCTATCACGTCGGTTTTTCCATATAGTGAACATGGTGACTAAAAAACCCAATAAACAAACGTGTAATTGCCCTTTTTTTGCAATTTTACTGCACTTGGAATTTTTGTTGCCATTTCCCTGTACACTATATGGTAAAATAAATGATTGCATCTGAAAGTACAACTCGTCCCGCAAAAAAACTGTCTTTCCTGCTGCTACAGACTTTTATATGACTACAATTTACATTCTGCTGCTTACGCAAACATTTTTGCAGTTTACAAGACACTTCTTACACTTGCTTGCACCCAGGTTTCATGTGAAAGAGTGTTCTCAAAGCTGAAAATTGTAAAAAATCGTCTGAGGTCTTCGATTGAACAGGAGCTTTTAGACTCACTCCTTCTGTTGAACATTTGTGGCGCCCCTGAGGGTTCAGTCGCCACAGGGGTACTGCACCTCAGAATGAGGTGTGGTATCTCCTCTCCAAGGTAAGGATGGAGCACCACACAGGACCCCAACCACACACTCAACACTACACCACTCCAGTTCTGAAGGGGGCCTAAAAGCACCATAGTGCTGTCCCGGTCCTGAATGGAGGAGTTGGGGGGGAACCAAAGTTAGGGGGAACCAAGTAGTGAGTGAGGGTGAGGGAGCACTTTACTTTAGCACTTAATAGAATCATATATAACTGGAGGCCATTTTAATAACCGGGTCTTTAGTCGTGGGTCTTTGGGATGGCAGGTCAGCACTAGGCTGCCGTCGTCTCAGGGTCCACGGTTCCCGGTCTCAGGCCTCGAGATGGGGGATTGGGGCAGAGTTATAACTGGTTCTGTCCCTGGTCAGAGTCCAACCAAGAAGGCCCAAGAGGGGAGCAGAGGAGTTAGGCTCCGCAGGCGAAAGGATCTCAGGGGGTGTGGACGGAGCGGAGTCGCCACCTGCATACCTTATTCTGGCCCTGCCAGAGAGACCCTGCCGCAAGAGGGGGTACCGGTCCCCGATTATCTGACTTTGCACTTCACGTCTCTGTCGGAAAAGTCCGGAGGCTTATGTGGATCCCAGGGGGATACGGACGGAGCGGAGTCGCCACCTGTATGCCCTAATCTGAGTTTATCCAGGGGGACCCGGCCTTACGCCACGTACTCACCACCAGTCACCAAGAAGGGCACCCAGTCGGTCCGGGAGCTACACGCTACCCATCAAGGACATCGCAGTACCCGTACGGGACACAGTGGGGGATACAAGGCAGAAGAAGTTCACAAGGAGAGGAACACTTTTGAGCGGGGGTCCTGTCAAGTGCACCTGAACTACCTGGAGTGTGCTGAACCCCACCCTGGCGGCCGCAGCTCGCCGTGTGACAGTAGAGAGAAGCTCTGAGCTGAGAAAGCACCACCGTGAGTAAAGACTTGGATGACTTCAATTACTGCCTCTGTCTGTTCTTTTCTCCCTGGCACTGCACCCGCCAACGCTCTATTCTGCATCCCTTCTCCTACGCTGCCCTGAGACCCTGCTCCACCTGTGGGGAGCCGCACCAACTAAGCTGCCTGAACACCGGCCTCAGAGGACTGTTGCAGCGCTGGTGATCCTCACCAGACACCACAGGTGGCGTCACGAACTTTCCCCTTTCCCATACATCTTTTCCCTTTCCTTGCTTTTAAGAGTGACCCCAGGGTACGGGCCCGTGAGCCAGCCACTGCGACATCCCCCAAGATCAGGCAACAACAAGGCCCGGGCGCCGAGTCGTCCCCATCCCCTGGGCGCGTCACATTGAGTATGACATTTCAAGGAACTTAGACTATGATGACATTATTAATAAGGATGCAATGTCATCTTCTGTTCTGAGAAAAAAACTTTTGTAATTTTGCTGCTGAATGACTGTTAGTGTATGTTTATTTGTTGTTTTGGGCCTTTCACTAACAATTGAATGGTATTGTATTATAGAGGAGAGGAAAACGTGCAACACAAACTTCTAAAATGCTTCCAGAATTCTTTAAGTTTTCCCAGTGGGCCAAGTTTGGTGCTGCTACAATGATGCCGGCTGCTGGGATGCTAGATAGATGCAGGTTCAATTTGTGGCACTTATACTTTAAGAGAATGTACCTTGAAAGTATTTATTGTTATTGTTCTGTTATGGCACTTTATCACACATTGGTGTGAATAAGATAACAGTGTTCCTCTTTTGCCAGGAGTGTTTCTTTAGTTTGTTATTTATTCATTATATTGGTTATTTATTGGTTAATAAAATTAATTCATTTTGAAAGAGTTTGTGGACTTATGTTATTCCTATATACGGTAACTGCATGGTGCTGGTGGGCCCCAAGATTGATTTTTTCCTGGTGGGCCCCAGGTACTCCAGTCCGGCGCTGGGTAAGACAACATAATTTTTAATTAATCTGATTTAAAAATTGTCTAATTATCATATTATCTATTGCATGGAATCAAATTGGATGAAAATACCGGGAGTATAAATTCACTAGGATTTTATATTTCTTATATCATAATAGTAAAATTGTTGAATTTGCCCTATTCTAAAAATCCATAAACTCCTAGGTATAGTAATAATCACAAAGTTACATTTTTAATTTGACGTAGTTTTTGGGAAAACTGACTCACCTGATCAGTACACCAAACCCAAGTGGCCAATATTGTCAGACCAAATATGAGTCCGGGCCAGGGCAAGTCTCCAGTGAGCGGGTCACGAAACATGTGAAAGGCGTCACTGCGGGGTATGTGACATGTCGTGTTGGGAACCGTTACTTTTGGAATGGCTTGCATGTATTTTTCTTCCAGTCCTGTGTACCAGCCAATTTCATTAAAAGCTGCAAAAATAAATGCAAATATAAGGCATGAAGCCAATGCTCTCTAATCGTTTCATTAAACCAACGGTCAGTATATACTCGCAACAATTTAGGCCACGTTCACACGTTCAGTATTTGGTCAGTATTTTATATCAGTATTTGGAAGCCAAAACCAGAAATGGAACAATTCGAGGAAAACTATTATACTTTTCCTCTGATTTGTTCCATTCCTGATTTTGACTTATGTAAAAAACTGACCAAATACTGAACGTCTGAATATGGCCTTAGGATAAGTCCTGTGCACAGAATACAAAGACAGAAAATGATGGAAGACTTACATATAAACATGAGGATGAACGCTCCCACCACCATGATGACAGTTTGCAGGGTGTCAGTGTAAATGACTGCGGTGAGTCCACCTATTGAATGTAACATAACATATTTCACTTTAAGGCTATATTCACATGCAGCATTTTTTGCTCCTTTTTTTTTGCAAATTTAAATTAAATGCTGCTTTTTTTTTACAGTACCCGCAAAAGCTCTGAGTTTTCAGAAATCTCATGCACACGATTGTTTTTTTCCCCCAACCGAATAGAAAAACTGCTGTGTTTTTTAAATCTGCAGCTTGTCAATTGTTTCAGCGTTTTTGCAGCGTTTTTTCACCCATCGAAAGCAACGAGAAAGTGAAAAAATGCGACAAACGTTTTTCGCAGAGTTTTTAGTGAAAAATCTAACTTTTGTTAAACATGTTCTGCAGACAAAGGACATATGTAATCCAAACCCCAAAAACACCACAAAAACAAAAAATCAAAAGCGCAGGGAAAAGCCAAGAAAAACGCCATGAAAAAACTGCAAGATGGACATATTCAACGCAGCGGTTTTACTGCCAAGAGAGCAAGTTTTGACAGCAGAAAAAAACACTGCAAAAATGCAAAGTGTGAACATAGCCTAAGTTATTTGTAATGTACATTTGCCTGTTCTGGACCAGAAGCATGATGAGTTATTATTTTCTGTAATATTAGATTTATTTATAATAATATTTATCCCGATTGCCACAAATTTTCTGCAATATATCTACACCACCTGGAGGTAGAGATGAGTGAATCAATTCTAAATTAATCCGATAGGCTACGAACAGTGACGCTGGCAACACCGCCACCTTCATCGCCAGCAAAAGTCTGACACTGACTGGTGATAGAGGTGGTCGGAGCAGAGTGGGACAAGAATGTAACAATGCGGTGTTATTATATAGCTCGGCGTATAATCTGCATGCATTATGGTGATGATTGCTGCAAAAACTGTAAAGTTATGTTCACACTTTGCATTTTTGCATCATTTTTTTCTACAGGCAAAACCTGCTCTCTTGGTAGCAAATGAGCTGCTTACAGTAAGTAGGTTTTGCTGCATTCTTCAGGATACCAAAGTTCAGCTTTGCTGCGTTGTTTTTGGGCGGATTATGTGTGTCATTTGTCTTCAGTACATGCTTAATAAAGTCAGTTCTATTCACCAAAAACACATTATAAACATGTGGTTGTGTTTTTTTTACAGCGCCTTTTCACTTATTCATTGCTTTCTATTGGTAAAAAAAAGCTGCAAAAACGCTGAAAGAATTGACAAGCTGCAGATTTCAAAAATGCTGAAAGAATTGACAAGCTGCAGATTTCAAAAATGCTTGCTGAAAAAAAATTGTGCTTTGCATGTTTTTTTGCAGAATACTGTAGAGCATGTCACTTCTTTCAGCGTTTTTTCTGCATTTTTTTTAGCATTTTTCACCCATTGAAAGTAATGGGTGGTGAAAAAATGCCTAGTGTGAACATAGCTTTTTAGGTTTTGCTGCGTTTTTAGTGAAAAAAAGCAAGTACAACAGTATGTGAAACATTTATTTTTGTGATTTTACCATCTTGTCTTGGTCACCTGAGATGGCGGTTTGGATTAGAACAGTTTAATTAAATTAATGATGTGTACACACTAAACAATGGCTGAGCTAGGTGTGAGATTAAACAATACCAGTGGCCCAGGGAGGTGTTAAACAATTAAACAATGCCCTGAGCAATTGAATAGCAGAACATAGTGTGAAAATAAATAGTGTCCTACAAACTCAACACACTGCCAGTGTCTTAGGTAAACTATTCCTGAACAATTCACCTCCCCCCACTGTTACATTTGTAATTGTGGTTAATATGATTTCATATATGTCTTGCATTGGTGACCTGTGTTTATGCTTCTGTGGTGGAAGCAAAGCTGAACTTTGGAATCCTGGAAAACAAGTTTTTGACGCAGCTTCTTTCCTGCCAAGAGATCAGGTTTTGCTGCAGAAAAAAAACACTGAAAAAACGCAATGTGTGAGCACTACCCAGGTTTAAAAAATGCTGAAAGAATTGACAAGCTGCAGATTAAAAAAAAAAAGCGTTTGTTTTCCAATTTAGACAGGAAAAATAAACAGGCGTGTGCATGAGATCTCGGAAATCTCACAACTTTTGCTGGTACTGTTAAAAGCAGCTTTTAATTTGAATTAAAAAACTCTGCCAAAATGCAGTGTGAACATAGCTTTAGACTATGTGAAGGCAATTACAAAAACCCGACCTCCGACGCTACATTTTATAGGCTACTATAAACATAGAATAATGAATGCTTTTTAAACCTATTCTCGTGTTTTTCTAATGGTCTGTTAGATCCGTGCATGTGACAATGACCTGTTTCCGCATCATTAGCACTGACTCTCCCGGTATTGTAATGTCCTTAGTGCAGACATCGGGGTTATCAATCATAAGAGCAGAAATTACGGCACAATCCTAATCAGTGATATGAAGAGATTGTTTGACGACTCTTACATTCCTAACATGATAGTTTGGACAAAGTGCATTTGTGTGATTACGCCATGATAACGAGAAGCCAACACTTGACAGGTTGCCTGTGGTTTCTTTTTTTATTAACCCCTTGAGTACTTAGCTATTTTTGTGACTTGATAAAGACCCTCTGATGTGACTTGTTTTTATAATGGGACAAGTTATATTTGAGAGAGAGAGAGATTTTGGGGTTTTAAGCCATGATAATAATCACATATTAATTTCATACTGCTGCTTCATATGGATTTGGCAATGTAAAATTGATATTGTTTACATTTTGACACACGGCTCAAAATTGGACATATCTTCAATCATTTCCTCGGACCACTTGGTCCAGGGGAAAAAAATCGGACATGTGCACAGTCCCATAGAATATTATAGTGCTATCAATGAAAACCTCAGTTAGCACTTGTAGGTCGTGTGCATGTGACGCGCCCCTGGGCCTGTGTCGCGCTGCGTTGCGCACGCGGGAGCTTACCCAGAGCCGGATCTTTTGAGGGTTGTAGTCTCGTGGCGGTGATCCGGTCCGTGCCCAGGGAGTCAGACTAAGTGGCGCTGTATCAGCGGTAGATGTTGGACGACTACGCCACCCGTTGAGTACAGCTAAGGAGCTGCTGCTGCAGGGCAGACCGCTGAGGCCGGTGGTAGGATTGTGCAGCGTGATAGTATAACCCCCAACGGGAGGGGTATGGCCTCAGGGCAGCCGACGTGGATGATGGGGGTAGCAGGAACCACTCGGAGACGGTACGGTGTAGTTCAGGGTCTTTACTGGTGACAAAGATAGACCCTCCCGGAGTACTGGCTAGCGATTGGGGCCTGGTCAGTCCTTGAGCAGATGGGATCTCCCCTGGCCAGGCGGAGTTGTAGGCCTCCCAAACTGACTGTACTCTTCTGGCTACCTTGCTAGAGGCGGGTATAAGTAGCCCACGTCCCTGAGTGTACCGTGTGGTGCTCACCCGTATGGCCGGTGACTCGGGGCCTTCTAGTAGCTTCCGCTCCACGACGGCGGTGCTGGTCCCATGCGTGTGACCGTGCCTTCGGGTTTCTTGGCCAGAGGATCTGGAATCCCCTGCCTGACGGATTCTGCTGCTGGGTAGGAGTTAGTCCCCACAGCCTCGGACTCCGGGTCCGGTGATAGCTTCTCAGTCAGGGCGAGCTCTGCAGCTGCCAGCCCCTGACTCCTTGTAACACTGCTCCCACAGAGCTCCTGTTGTTTCTTCCCATAGCTGCTTCTCTTCTCTGTCTCTACTTCTGGCATGGCCCAGGAGCTGGGCCCAGCCGGAGCCACAGCTCCCTGTCAGCCCTCCTGGCTGAACTCTCCCTCTGAACTCCCTAACCCTGCCTCAGCCCCAGGTTTATATAGGGGAAGTTCTTCCCCTCCCAGGACTGGGCAGGAGGTGTGGCATGCATAGGATTCCTGACCAAGAGACCTCCCACCTGCTCTCAGACATAACATTGCTGTTACTGTGGAAACCAGACCCCTGGGGTGCCACATTCCCCCCTAGTGAAATTTAGTACTCCGGGACTAAACATATTTTTAGAAAAACATAACAAGGTATAAACAATAATAATACAATAAGAAAAACACATAAAGATGGTTACGGCGTGTCCGCAACCGGGTGCAGTCTTTGAAGAAAAGCAAGGTGTCCATTTCACCAAAACAGGGAGACGTAACCAGGTAGGGGTCTGTCCTGCCCCGAGTCCTTAACAGTCTTTTAGTCCATTCCTGGGTTACGCTCCAACCAATTGTACAAGGATTCCCAGTAAATCCACCAAGGACTCCTAAAAATAACTAGAAACACATAATTATTTACAGGATATGGCCGCTCTCAGTCCTCGGCCAGTGGGGATAAGGAATGGCTGCTCACAGTCCTCAGCCTGGTTTAAGATAGGGGCACATGGGGAACAATTCACTAATCCCAACGGGGACCATATTTTAATTAGCAGCAGTCCTTGTACCCTTACGGGTAACTATTTACAGCTCTTTATTCACGCTACTTCCCTTCAGTAGCTATGTCCTTTTTGTGCTCCCTCCTGAGGGTAGTCCTGAGACCCGTCCGGGTCCTCTTGGCTTTCCTCGTATTGGTAGTACTGCAGCTCCTCCTCGGTTAGCTGGGTTAGCATCTCTGCGACAGTCCTCCTCCCAGGTGGCCAGGACTTTACCTCCCTTTGGGCTGCCCCGGTTAATTGGGCCACCAGGATGCTCACTTTTTGCTCCTCTGTGAGGGGGTACACCTGGAAGAGGCTATCCAGCTTTTCTCTAAAGTCATGCAGGGTATGTGACTCCCCTGAGTACTGGGGTAGCCAGGCTGCCCCCGGGATATAGGGCATGGTGAAAGGCATGACCGCAACAGCGGTGGCGCTGGCGGGGGTTGAAGCGGTGAAGCTCTCCTCCGTATCCGACATCCTTCTCCCCCCTAGTGGACCGTGGCCTACCTTGCGATGATCCTCTTCCGTAGGCCGCGGCTCCGCAGTGGATCGTCAGGGTTGAGGACCTTCCGTCGCGCTCCTGTAACGTCGGCGTCTGCTGGGCTCCTTCCAGGACCTTACGCAACGTCCGGACGTGAGGCGGGGCTTCAGTTCTCGCACGCTTTTGGAGTCCACGCCCCTCTTCTTCCCGCGCGGCGTCTTCAAGATGGCGTCCAACGGCGGGAAAACTCCACGGAAGGCGGGAAGAAGGCTGAAAATGGCGCAGGATGGCGGGAATCTTCACCACTGGTAAGTTTGAACAGTCTTTTTCAGGCACGCAGTACCCGGTGGTTGCGGGCACGAAATCCTGCCGACTACGCCAAAAGTTGACGCGCCCCTGGGCCTGTGTCGCGCTGCGTTGCGCACGCGGGAGCTTACCCGGAGCCGGATCTTTTGAGGGTTGTAGTCTCGTGGCGGTGATCCGGTCCGTGCCCAGGGAGTCAGACTAAGTGGCGCTGTATCAGCGGTAGATGTTGGACGACTACGCCACCCGTTGAGTACAGCTAAGGAGCTGCTGCTGCAGGGCAGACCGCTGAGGCCGGTGGTAGGATTGTGCAGCGTGATAGTATAACCCCCAACGGGAGGGGTATGGCCTCAGGGCAGCCGACGTGGATGATGGGGGTAGCAGGAACCACTCGGAGACGGTACGGTGTAGTTCAGGGTCTTTACTGGTGACAAAGATAGACCCTCCCGGAGTACTGGCTAGCGATTGGGGCCTGGTCAGTCCTTGAGCAGATGGGATCTCCCCTGGTCAGGCGGAGTTGTAGGCCTCCCAAACTGACTGTACTCTTCTGGCTACCTTGCTAGAGGCGGGTATAAGTAGCCCACGTCCCTGAGTGTACCGTGTGGTGCTCACCCGTATGGCCGGTGACTCGGGGCCTTCTAGTAGCTTCCGCTCCACGACGGCGGTGCTGGTCCCATGCGTGTGACCGTGCCTTCGGGTTTCTTGGCCAGAGGACCTGGAATCCCCTGCCTGACGGATTCTGCTGCTGGGTAGGAGTTAGTCCCCACAGCCTCGGACTCCGGGTCCGGTGATAGCTTCTCAGTCAGGGCGAGCTCTGCAGCTGCCAGCCCCTGACTCCTTGTAACACTGCTCCCACAGAGCTCCTGTTGTTTCTTCCCATAGCTGCTTCTCTTCTCTGTCTCTACTTCTGGCATGGCCCAGGAGCTGGGCCCAGCCGGAACCACAGCTCCCTGTCAGCCCTCCTGGCTGAACTCTCCCTCTGAACTCCCTAACCCTGCCTCAGCCCCAGGTTTATATAGGGGAAGTTCTTCCCCTCCCAGGACTGGGCAGGAGGTGTGGCATGCATAGGATTCCTGACCAAGAGACCTCCCACCTGCTCTCAGACATAACATTGCTGTTACTGTGGAAACCAGACCCCTGGGGTGCCACACATGAGCCCTAACAGTTTTGATTCTGTAGTCTGCAGAATCTGAGGGTTTAAATCAGTGTTTCCCAAACCCCATCCTCCCGGCCCCCCACAGGTCATGTTTTCAGGATCTCCTTAGTATTACACAGGTGATTGAAGTATCATCAAGGCATCAGGAATTCTCTCACCTGTGCAATACTAAGGAGATCCTGAAAACATGACCTGTGGGGGGGCCGTGAGGGTGGGGTTTGGGAAACACTGGTTGAGATTTAGGCTATGTGCGCACGTTCAGGATTTGAAGCAGAAATTTCCTGAGCGTTTCTGCATCTGTGACGCCCTCCCTGAGCGGTGGGGTTACTCGGAGCCGGGTCAGTGTAGATGTTGCGGGGATGCAGTCGTGGCCTTGACCCGTTCCGTGCCCAGGGCTGTCACATGAAAAATGGGCTTCTGTAGGGATAAGTGGTTGTTCGACTACGCCACCTGCCGTTTCTGGTGAAGGCCACCAGCGCTGCAGCAGTCCTCTGAGGCCGGTGTTCTGGCAGCACAGTTGGTACTACTCCCCACAGGCGGAGTAGGCCTCAGGGCAGTGATTGAACGATCTGTATGGAGGTATGGTGGGTTCAGTGCCGAGCAGGAATAAACAAGCGGAGGCGGTGTATGAAGTCATCCGGGTCTTTACTCACTTTAGATGAACTTTCAGCCGCAAAGCTTCTCTCTGCTACACACGGCGTACAGTGGACACCGGGTAGGGGGGGTTCAGCACTTTCCAGGTAGATCAGGAGCACTTGTCGAGACCCCGCTGGTTTGTTCCTCTCCTTAGTAAGTTCTCCCACTGAGTCTTCTCCTCACTGTGTGTGGTTTGAACGTTGTGTAAGGCCGGGTCCCACTGGGTAAACGCAGTTTGAGAGATACAGGTGGCGACTTCGCTCCGTCCGTATCCCCCTGGGATCCACTAAGCCTCCGGGCTTTTCTGACTGAGACATGAAGCGACAAAGTCAGATATCGGGGGCCGGTTACCCCTTTTGCAGCAGGAATCCCTCTGGCTAGGCCAGAATGAAGAATACAGGTGGCGACTCCGCTCCATCCGTATCCCCCTGGGATCCTTTTGCCTGTGGAGCCTATCTCCTCTGCTCCCCTCCAAGGCCTTCTTAGAACAGGACCCTGACCGGGCAGAGACACTGGTTAACTCTGACCCGCTCCTCGTCTCAAGGCCAGAGTACGAGGACCGTGAATCTTCAGCCAGCTACATACTCTTGCTGGACCCCGACAGAAGACCACAATCAAAGACCTTGAACTTAAGATGGCCAGGTATTATATAGATTCTATAAGTGCTTCCCGTAAGTGTGTCCTCCACCCTCACCCACTGCTTGGTTCCCCCTAACTTTGGTTCCCCCATCTCCTCTATCCAGGGCCGGGGCAGCACCCTGGTGCATTTAGGCCCCCTACAGGACAGGAGTGGTGTAGTGTTGAGTGTGAAGTGGGGTCCTGAGTGATGCTCCACCCTTACCTGGAAGAGGAGATACCACACCTCTATCTGAGGTGCAGTACCCCTGTGGCAACGGAACCCTCAGGGGCGCCACACATCTCCTTGGTAGAAGAAATGCTGCGGAAAAAACGTGCGATTTTGCCACTTTTGACATGCTTTTTGATGCGTTTTTTAAAGCGTTTTTGTACATCTATGAATGCTTTTTAAGGAGCTAAATAAAGTTATTTGGTGGGACATTGCTTTAACCCTTGGATTACCGTCAGAACTGGGGTGAGTATATTGGTTAATTTAAATGATTAAAGAATGTGTCTGTTGTATTTCAAATAAAGTGTTTACTCGGCATCTGTGGGTTTATTTAACTTTTTACTTTAGTTTAATTAGGTTTGGTGATGAAAGGGTCTGATTGACACCTTGTCATCACCCAAAAAAGAGCTAGTTGTCAGCTAATCCCATTCACCTAATCTTCATTAGCATTTCTATTCATATAATTTCTGGGGCAGCTGTGAGCTGCTATTTTTAGCCTAGGAAGGTGCCATTAGGCAAACATGGTCCCTGGCTATTATTAACAGCTCACAGCTGTTTTGTTAGCCACTACGTCGCCACGAACAGCAAAAGGGAGCGCTTTGGACGCAGCGTATTTTTGCTGCTTCCAAAACGCGGTGTTCTAATGCCACACTTTTGTTGTCAGTACATGTGAATCCACCGCATATAATGACACTTCAATCAGTCAAATTCTGCAGCGGAGACTAGCGTGTCCGCTACAGAAATTGACATGCTGTAGGTGAGTTTGGGTACGTCGCCACGATCAGGAGCCGAAGCAAGTTTGACGCTGCGTTTTTATACAGCATCAAACCTGCAGGGTCCAGATTTTACAGCATAGTGGATGGGATCTCTAGAAATCCCATGTCCACTATGCATGCATCAGAGGCTGTGGATCACCCATGGACACTGACATGCGGCGCGTCTTTCAGGAACGCAGTATGTCAAATTCTCTTGCAGAGTCGCTAGTCTCTGCAACAGAAATTTGACCACTAGAAATTATAGAATGCAGTAAATATGCATTGGTTCAGTGAACGCATGTGGATTTACCTGCATTCAATAGAATGCAACATTTTGGACGCAGCAAAAAATATGCTCCAAAAGCACTGCTACGTTCGGATCGTGGGCACAGAGCCTAAAATTAAAAAAAAAAATGGCGTGGGCTCCCGTGTCATTTTTTTTTATATATATATATAATTTTATTGGTATTTTCATTAAACATACGAACAAACCAGATTAAAGACGATAACCAGATACCCGTACAGAGACTGGGTATATAATGACATTGCTCCCGTGTCATTTTTATAACCAGCAGAGGGAAAGCCAACCACCGGGGGCTGATATTAGTAGCCTGGAAAGGGGCCATTAGCTAACAATGTTCCCTGGCTATTAATATCAGTCCACAACTGTTTGTTTAGCCTTTACTGGCTAAATTATAGGGGTACCCTGGAAAAAATTGGCGTAGGGTCCCCCTATAAAATCTAACCAGAAAAGGCTAAACAGACAGCTGAGGGCTGATATTCATAGCCAGGGAAGTGGCCATGAATACTAGCCCCCTCCGCTGCTAATAATATCACCCCTCAGCAGTCCCAGAAATGGTGCATCCATAAGATGTGCAAAATCTGGTGCTTAACCTCCGCTCTTTTCACTGCACTGTAGCGGTGGCGAGTGGGGTAATAGGGTTCACATCAGCCTTGTATAAGACGCCCCCATTACCAATGGCATAGTAAAGTTGTTGCCGCTTTTTCAATAAATACACGGCCAGAATAAAGTATTTTAATGAAATAAAATACACATGGTTTTAAATTTTTTTTTTATTATTCTTCAGTCCCCGAATCCCTCGATCTTCTGAAAAAAAAGGTAAAATAACAAACAACCGTATTCCTCACCTGTCCTCTGTCATGACACAGTTCATGATTACTGCCAACGACTGTCCCTCGGCGATCTGGGTCACTTCTCCAGCAGTGACATCAGCAATCACTGATGTCACTGCTGTAGAAGACAGCAATGTACACTGAGAGGAGTGTAAAATCACTCCTGTCAGTGTACATGCTGCTGGAGTGAGGTCACTGGGGTTCATCAGCTGAAGATCAGCTGATCAGCCCCGGTGAGCTCACCACCAGTACTGGTGGGAACATTCTTGAGAATGTTCCCACGGGGAGATCACATGAGTGATCAGTTGATCGCTCACGTGACCGCAGGTCCTGACAGCGCAGTACACTGCTGGGAGCAAGCGCACTCCCTGCAGTGTACAGCCGACCGCCGGGAGGAGAACAGCACCGCACAGGGGAGAATAGTGTTTTTTATTTTTATTTTTTACTTATTTTTTACTGCCAGTGATTCCGGCTCGGTTGAGGAGAGTACTGCTCCCCTCAGCCGCACAGCTCTCGCTGTCCAATCAGTGCTAACAGTGTCTGATTATAGTGATATACCCTAGTGACAACAAGAATGGTAACGCCCAGTTGTCAAGTTTGTTATTCACTTCCAGGAAGAATAACTGGAGAAAAACATAATACAGGGTTCCAAGAAGAGATGCTCTTTTTGATGAAAAGAAGCATTCACCCAAACAGGCATGTCGGCAGACAGGAGGCTGCACTTAAAGGGAATCTGTTAGCAGGTTTTTGCTATGTAATCTGAGGACAACATGAGGTAGGGGTTAAAACACAGAATTCAAGAATGTGTCACATGTCAAGCTGCTTGGTGTTGTTTAATTACACTGAAAGTTTTATCACATGGTGATTATCATTGTCCAAACTGCAGAGGCTACAGCAGCACGTGCATGCTATTCGGACTCCGCCCTCTCCTCTGATAAGCAGCTCACTGTCTATAGACTATATACACAGAGAGCTTGTGTGGGTGGGGTTATCTGTGATGGGGGTGGGGTTAGCTTTCTCAGTTCTGCTGCATTGCTAAATCTAAAAACTCAGATTGTGTAAGAACGGCTGCACCCAGTAATCTAAGTGATACATTCTTGGATTCAACTTTTCTTTGCCTACATCAGGCTGCTCTCAGATGAGGTAGAAAAACTTACTGACAGACTTTCTTTCATAAAATATTACATTTTGAAATCCGATCATAGACTCAGTAGTGATATAGGAAAGATCCATAACGAAGGTAATAATTACCAGCGACCGTGTAAATGGCTGTAACTACTAGTAATATAACTGTAGACAGGTAAATGTTCCAACCCAGAGAGACCTGGATGAAAAGAGCTCCAGAGTAAATATCTGTCTGAAACAAAAAAAAAGACAAAAACAGAAACAAGGAATATTAATGTTAGTATCAATCAAAGTGTAAAACAAAATCTGTTCTGTATTTCTTATACTACATTACAATGCCACAATACTTCACTTGTAGAAGGAGGAAATCATTATTGAATTTTAAAAAGACAAATTTATTACTTAAAGAGGTTGTTCACTATTTGTACTCACTTTAAAAATGAGTCCATGGAGGACCTAATATTTGTATGTGTATATACAGTACAGACCAAAAGTTTGGACACACCTTCTCATTTAAAGATTTTTCTGTATTTTCATGACTATGAAAATTGTACATTCACACTGAAGGCATCAAAACTATGAATTAACACATGTGGAATTATATACTTAACAAAAAAGTGTGAAACAACTGAAAATATGTCTTATATTCTAGGTTCTTCAAAGTAGCCACCTTTTGCTTTGATGACTGCTTTGCGCACTCTTGGCATTCTCTTGATGAGCTTCAAGAGGTAGTCACCGGAAATGGTCTTCCAACAATCTTGAAGGAGTTCCCAGAGATGCTTAGCACTTGTTGGCCATTTTGCCTTCACTCTGCGGTCCAGCTCACCCCAAACCATCTCGATTGGGTTCAGGTCTGGTGACTGTGGAGGCCAGGTCATCTGGCGTACCACCCCATCACTCTCCTTCTTGGTCAAATAGCCCTTACACAGCCTGGAGGTGTGTTTAGGGTCATTGTCCTGTTGAAAAATAAATGATGGCCCAACTAAACGCAAACCGAATGGAATAGCATGCCGCTGCAAGATGCTGTGGTAGCCATGCTAGTTCAGTATGCCTTCAATTTTGAATAAATCCCCAACAGTGTCGCCAGCAAAGCATCCCTACACCATCACACCTCCTCCTTCATGCTTCACGGTGGGAACCAGGCATGTAGAGTCCATCAATTCACGTTTTCTGCGTCGAACAAAGACACGGTGACTGGAACCAAAGATCTCAAATTTGGACTCATCAGACCAAAGCACAGATTTCCACTGGTCTAATGTCCATTCCTTGTGTTCTTTAACCGAAACAAGTCTCTTCTGCTTGTTGCCTGTCCTTATCAGTGGTTTCCTAGCAGCTATTTTACCATGAAGGCCTGCTGCACAAAGTCTCCTCTTAACAGTTGTTGAAGAGATGTGTCTGCTGCTAGAACTCTGTGTGGCATTGACCTGGTCTCTAATCTGAGCTGCTGTTAACCTGCGATTTCTGAGGCTGGTGACTCGGATAAACTTATCCTCAGAAGCAGAGGTGACTCTTGGTCTTCCTTTCCAGGGGCGGTCCTCATGTGAGCCAGTTTCTTTGTAGCGCTTGATGGTTTTTGCAACTGCACTTGGGGACACTTTCAAAGTTTTCCCAATTTTTCGCACTGACTGACCTTCATTTCTTAAAGTAATGATGGCCACTCGTTTTTCTTTACTTAGCTGCTTTTTTCTTGCCATAATACAAATTCTAACAGTCTAATCAGTAGGACTATCAGCTGTGTATCAACCAGACTTCTGCACAACACAATTGATGGTCCCAACCCCATTTATAAGGCAAGAAATCCCACTTATCAAACCTGACAGGGCACACCTGTGAAGTGAAAACCATTTCCGGTGACTACCTCTTGAAGCTCATCAAGAGAATGCCAAGAGTGTGCAAAGCAGTCATCAAAGCAAAAGGTGGCTACTTTGAAGAACCTAGAATATAAGACATATTTTCAGTTGTTTCACACTTTTTTTGTTAAGTATATAATTCCACATGTGTTAATTCATAGTTTTGATGCCTTCAGTGTGAATGTACAATTTTCATAGTCATGAAAATACAGAAAAATCTTTAAATGAGAAGGTGTCTCCAAACTTTTGGTCTGTACTGTATATATATATATATATATATATATATATATATATATATATATATGTATATATATAGTTAGGTCCATATATATTTGGACAGGGACAACGTTTTCTAATTTTGCTTTTAGACATTACCACAATGAATTTTAAACAAAACAATTCAGATACAGTTGAAGTTCAGACTTTCAGCTTTCATTTGAGGGTATCCACATTAAAATTGGATGAAGAGTTTAGGAGTTTCAGCTTCTTAACATGTGCCACCCTGTTTTTAAAGGGACCAAAATTAATTGGACAATTGACTCCAAGGCTATTTCATGGACAGGTGTGGGCAATCCCTTCGTTATGTCATTCTCAATTAAGCAGATAAAAGGCCTGAAGTTGATTTGAGGTGTGGTGCTTGCATTTGGAAGGTTTTGCTGTGAAGTAAACATGCGGTCAAAGGAGCTCTCCATGCAGGTGAAACAAGCCATCCTGAAGCTGCAAAAACAGAAAAAACCCATCCGAGAAATTGCTACAATATTAGGAGTGGCAAAATCTACAGTTTGGTACATCCTGAGAAAGAAAGAAAGCACTGGTGAACTCATCAATGCAAAAAGACCTGGGCGCCCACAGAAGACAACAGTGGTGGATGAACGCAGAATAATCTCCATGGTGAAAAGAAACCCCTTCACAACAGCCAACCAAGTGAGCAACACTCTCCAGGAGGTAGGCGTATCAATATCCAAATCTACCATAAAGAGAAGACTGCATGAAAGTAAATAGAGAGGGTTCACTGCACGGTGCAAGCCACTCATAAGCATCAAGAATAAAAAGGCTAGACTGGACTTTGGTAAAAAACATCTAAAAAAGCCAGCACAGTTCTGGAAGAACATTCTTTGGACAGATGAAACCAAGATCAACCTCTACCAGAATGATGGAAAGAGAAAAGTATGGTGAAGGCGTGGTGCAGCTCATGATCCAAAGCATACCACATCATCTGTAAAACACGGCGGAGGCAGTGTGATGACTTGGGCATGCATGGCTGCCAGTGGCACTGGGTCACTAGTGTTTATTGATGATTTGACACAGGACAGAAGCAGCCGAATGAATTCTGATGTATTCAGAGCCATACTGTGTGCTCAGATCCAGCCAAATGCAGCCAAACTGATTGGTCGTCGTTTCATACTACAGATGGACAATGACCCAAAACATAAAGCCAAAGCAACCCAGGAGTTTATTAAAGCAAAGAAGTGGAATATTCTTGAATGGCCAAATCAGTCACCTGATCTCAACCCAATTGAGCATGCATTTCACTTGTTAAAGACTAAACTTCAGACAGAAAGGCCCACAAACAAACAGCAACTGAAAACCACCACAGTGAAGGCCTGGCAGAGCATCAAAAAGGAGGAAACACAGCGTCTGGTGATGTCCATGAGTTCAAGACTTCAGGCAGTCATTGCCAACAAAGGGTTTTCAACCTAGTACTAGAAATGAACATTTTATTTACAATTATTTAATCTATCCAATTACTTTTGGTCCCTTTAAAAACAGGGTGGTGCATGTTAAGGAGCTGAATCTCCTAAACCCTTCATCCAATTTTAATGTGGATACCCTAATATGAAAGCTGAAAGTCTGAACTTCAATTGCCTCTGAATTGTTTTGTTTAAAATTCATTGTGGTAATGTCTAGAAACAAAATTAGAAAAATGTTGTCTCTGTCCAAATATATATGGACCTAACTGTATATATATATATATATATATATATATATATATATATATATATATATATATATGTATATATTGTGGCAAGACGACTCGCTCGGCTCTCCTGGAGGCAGACTCAGGACACACGTTCCCAGGTTTTCTTTCTGCTGGTTTATTATCAGCCATAAACTCATGCAGGTTTCGCAGGAAAAACAAACATGACCCCTCTGGGTTAAACAGAAAAAACCAAAACAAAATATAACTCAGTCCATAGATGAGCGGATTCCGCCCTCTCTCGGTAGCATAAACTGCACTGCTAAAGTCCTTGTGAAAAGCTCTGCAGCTTCCACAATACTGCTTCCCTCTCCAGACCACACTCCACTGGAAAAAAAACAGGACTGAGCTTTTACACAATGCTCAGCCACACCCTGAGGGGAGGTAGGGGGAATGGCGTCCCGCCCTCTTTGCCATTCCTATAAAACCGCACACCCTTTAACAAGTAAATCCACCAGCATATAACACGCTGGCAGAAAAATAAAGTAGGTCTTAGTTCACACAGGAGAACATCCTGAGTGACACATACCTCCCCTCACATATAAAACCAGTGACACTGTCACATATTCCCCCCCTCTGCCCAAAGCCGGGCGTTTGGGCACCTTCTGACCCCAGGCAGGGAATCCTAGAGAGGGCATCTGCATTCCCATGTAACTTCCCGGGCCTATGCTCCACGTGAAAGTTAAACTCTTGAAGCCGTAGGAACCATCTAGTTACCCTGGCATTTTTACCCCTCTTCTCCCTCAACCATCTCAACGGGGCATGGTCTGATACTAATCTAAACTTCCGGCCTAGTAGGTAATATTTCAGTGTATCCACGGCCCATTTTATGGCTAAACATTCTTTCTCTACTATGGCGTAGTTCTTCTCGCAGGAGGACAGCTTTCGGCTTAGATAGAGAATGGGATGTTCTTCCCCATTTATCTCTTGGGAGAGTACAGCCCCTAGACCAACCTCTGAAGCGTCCGTCTGGACCACAAATTCTTTCTTGAAGTCTGGCGCGACCAGGACCGGCTGCTTGCACAGTGTTAGCTTCAACTGTTGAAACGCGGTCTCCGTTTCTTCCGTCCATTTCACCATGATTGATTTGGTGCCTTTTAGAAGATCCGTTAGTGGTGCGGCAATCATGGCGAAATTCGGGATAAACCGCCTGTAGTATCCCACCATTCCTAGGAATGCTCTCACCTGCTTCTTCGAGAGTGGTTGCGGCCAGGTTTGAATTGCCTCCACTTTCTTGATTTGCGGCTTTATTTCGCCTCTTCCAACAACATAGCCCATGTACTTGGCCTCCTCCTTCCCGATGACACACTTTTTCGGATTTACGGTAAATCCTGCCTTCCTTAGCGCGTCCAGAACGGCCTGTAGTTTAGGTAGGTGACTAGCCCAGTCTGGGCTAAAGACCACAATGTCGTCGAGGTAGGCTGCGGCATACTTCTTATGTGGGGCTAGGATCCGATCCATAGCCCTCTGGAAAGTGGCTGGGGCCCCCTGTAGTCCGAACGGCATCCGCGTGTATTGAAAACACCCATCAGGTGTTGAGAAAGCCGTCTTCTCCTTAGCCATCTGGGACATGGGGATCTGCCAGTAGCCCTTCGTCAGGTCGAGAGTGGTGATGTACCTCGCCGGTCCAAGCCTCTCGATGAGTTCGTCGACGCGGGGCATCGGGTACGCGTCACACTTGGATACCTCATTCAGCCGGCGGTAGTCATTACAAAACCTCCACTCTCCATTGGGTTTCAGAACGAGGACGATTGGGCTCGACCACCCACTCTTTGACTCCACTATTACTCTGAGGTCTAACATCCTGTTCACCTCGTCCAAGATCACCTCCCGGCGTGCTTCCGGAATCCGATACGGCTTCAGATTCACTCGTATGTGTGGCTCTGTCAGCACATCATGCTCTACCACTTGAGTATGCCCCGGCAACTCTGAGAACAGCTCCCGATTCCGCTGTAGTAATTCTCGACATTGTTGCTTCTGGGCCGATGATAGAGTCTCTGCAATAGTGACCTCCTCCACCTTGCCTTCTGGTGCGGCTCCCAGGCAAGGAGTTTCCACAGGTTCACGGTCCCGCCACGGCTTGAGCAAATTTACATGATATATTTGATGCGGCTTTCTTCGGCCAGGCTGGTGGACTTTATAATTAACCTCGCTGACTTTCTCCACCACCTCGTATGGACCTTGCCATTTGGCGAGGAACTTGCTCTCGACGGTAGGGATCAGCACCAAAACACGGTCCCCGGGCTAGAACTTAGTCTCTCCGACCGGTTATAGACCCTCGCCTGGGCTTCCTGCGCCTGGAGGAGATGTTCCCTCATGATGGGCATCACCTTTGACTTTCTCTCCTGTAACTGGGCGACATGTTCGATGATACTCCGTTGTGGCGTGACTTCAGCTTCCAAAGTTTCCTTGGCGATGTCTAGGAGACCTCTTGGATGCCGCCCATATCGGAGCTCAAATGGAGAGAAGCCAGTGGAGGCTTGAGGAACTTCTCTGACCGAGAAAAGCAGAAATGGGAGCAGGTAGTCCCAGTCTCGCTCATCCTTTTCAACGACCTTCTTGAGCATCGCCTTTAAGGTCTTGTTGAAGCGTTCCACTAGGCCGTCCGTCTGTGAATGATAAACCGAGATCCGAAGCTGAGTTATCTGAAGGACTCTGCAAAGCTCCTTCATCACCTTGCTCATGAAGGGGGTTCCTTGGTCTGTCAGAATCTCTTTTGGTAGACCTGTCCGAGCAAAAATATGGACCAGCTCTAGGGCTATACTTTTACTGGACATGTTCCTTAGGGGAACCGCTTCCGGATACCGAGTCGCATAGTCCACGACGACCAGGATATATTGGTGGCCCCGAGCTGATTTAACTAAGGGGCCCACGAGGTCCATGGCAATCCTCTCAAAGGGAAGCTCTATCACAGGTAGTGGAACTAAGGGGCTACGGAAGTGGGAGGAGGGAGCGGTTATTTGGCAGGTGGGGCAGGACCTACAATAGTTTTGAACATCTCGATAACACCCTGGCCAATAAAACCTTCTCAATATCCTCTCCTGAGTTTTCTTGACCCCTAGGTGTCCACCCAGAACATGTGAATGGGCCATATCTAGCACCCGCCGTCTGTATGGCCCCGGCACTAACAGCTGTTCCACTATCTCACCGCCCCTCAGTTTGGCCACCCGATATAGCAACTCCCCCTGCACTACAAAGTGGGGGAATCTGGTGTCGGCCCCCGGCTCTTGGGCAACCCCATTACATACAGTAACCTGGTCGAATGCCCCTTTTAAGGTCAGGTCTCGAACTTGAGCAGTCCCAAAGTTCTCTCTGGACATATCTAACGCAGGGAGGTCGGCCTCCTCGGTCACCGTCTCATCCTCATCACCGACAAGGACGCACAGTGGGAACTCCTCCATCTGAGACTTCGTCGGGGGTTCTTCTTCAAGGACCTGGCTTTTCCCCATGCTACTTAGTCCAGTTCCTTTCCCCCACAAGTCCCAGAATAAGGAAAAATCACGGCCCAATATGACGATATGTATCAGGTCCTTTACTACCCCGACTTCATGGGACTGGGCACCACAGTCTGTTCCCACTGTTACTGTGGCCACGGGATAGTCCTTGGCGTCACCATGGATGCACCGAACGCCCAGGGTTTTGGAAGGGATCAACTGGTGGGGAAGGGATGCTCTGATCAAGGTCACCAGACTCCCGGAGTCCAACAGCCCAAGCACTTTTATTCCATTAATGGACACTGCACATGCCTGCGGCCCCTCGCCGGGTCGACAGTCCATGCTACAGGCTGGATAGGCATAATGGGAGACCTGTCTGCCTAGGCTGCAGTCCATGGGCTCAGGGGGTATTTGACACCTGGCGGCTACATGTCCAGGGTTGTGACACCGCCAGCAAACTATATCTTTACCAACTGTTCTAAAGGCACCTTCAGTAGGAGTGGGACGTCCCCCAGTGGTGGCTCTAGACCCCTTCCATGGTGACCCCGCCCCCTTTTGGGTATCCCAGTAGGGAGAAGTGACTGCATCCGGTTTCCCAAGAGATCTCTCGACTACCTGGTACCTCTCTACCAGGTCGATGAAGTCATCTGCGTTCTGGGGATCACCCTGGGCAACCCAATTCTGTACTGGCTTGGGAAGGGAATGCATGAACCTGTCAATCACCACCCGCTCAACCATCTGGGCCGGAGTGGAGGACTCCGGTTGTAGCCACTTCTGAACAAGTCAAACATCTGCGAACGAGGGGGTTTGTTGCTAGCATACGCCCAGTGATGAACTCGCTGGGTTCTCACCGCCATATTTACTCCCAGACGTGCTAAGATCTCTGTCTTTAGTTTGGGATACTCCTTAGCATCTTGCAGCGCCAAGTCAAAATACGCCTTCTGGGGTTCACCCGATAAATATGGCGCCAGAACCTCTGCCCACTGTGCTGGTGGAAGTCTCTCCCGATCAGCCACCCTCTCAAAAACAGTCAGAAATGCTTCTACATCATCCCCAGGGGTCATCTTCTGCATGGCCCGCCTTACCGCCTTTCTGACGTGAGAATCATCAGTCGTCCCTGAGGGTGGGGCGGCCGACATGCTCTGGATGGCGTCCGCCAAAAGCTGTATCTGCTGTTGCGCCTCCAGCTGGTGCTGCTGTTGTGACTTTTGCTGCAACTGGATCTGCTGAAGCAACAGTTTGGTCGTCTCCTGGTGCTGCTGCATGCTCTGCTGGGCCTGCTGCATACTCTGCTGGGCCTGTAGGTGTTGCTGCTGCATGCTCTGCTGGGCCTGGACCAGGTGCCTAACGAACTCCTCCATGCTGCTGGACTTCTCTGGCTGGCTGGCAGCCTTCACCCAGGACATCCACCGGTCTTTGTGGCAGGTACACGTGTTCCTGGAATCCTGCACGCACTCTCACACCACCTGTGGCAAGACGACTCGCTCGGCTCTCCTGGAGGCAGACTCAGGACACACGTTCCCAGGTTTTCTTTCTGCTGGTTTATTATCAGCCATAAACTCATGCAGGTTTCGCAGGAAAAACAAACATGACCCCTCTGGGTTAAACGGAAAAAAACAAAACAAAATATAACTCAGTCCATAGATGAGCGGGTTCCGCCCGCTCTCGGTAGCATAAACTGCACTGCTAAAGTCCTTATGAAAAGCTCTGCAGCTTCCACAATACTTTCTGGAGACTTCCCTCTCCAGACCACACTCCACTGGAAAAAAAACAGGACTGAGCTTTTACACATTGCTCAGCCACACCCTGAGGGGAGGTAGGGGGAATGGCGTCCCGCCCTCTTTGCCATTCCCATAAAACAGCACACCCTTTAACAAGTAAATCTACCAGCATATAACACACTGGCAGAAAAATAAAGTAGGTCTTAGTTCACACAGGAGAGCATCCTGAGTGACACATACCTCCCCTCACATATAAAACCAGTGACACTGTCACAATATATATATATATATATATATATATACAGGGTGGTCCAAAAGTAGGTGGACAGAAAGTATAAGGTTATGAAGGGGGAGATTTATCAAACATGGTGTAAAGTGAAACTGGCTTAGTTGGCCTTAGCAACCAATCAGATTCCACTTTTCATTCCTCACAGACTCTTTGGAAAATGAAAGGTGGAATTTGATTGGTTGTTAAGGGCAACTGAGCCAGTTTCACAGATCTAGTTTTCACAGATAGATCTCCCCCATATCTGTTTTCTTTTCAGATAATTCAGATAACACATAATGGCAAATAATTTAAATGCAGGTGAAAGAAAATGGATTTTAACAGAGTATTGGAAATCTCAAAATGCTGAGACCATTAGAGCAAATTGGGTTGAAACATTTGGTACTCAAGCCCCAAAGAGACAAACCATTTACCGCATTCGTGACAAATTCAATGCCACTGGCTCAATCCTTAATGCTCCAAAAACTGGTCGACCCAAAACAGTCTGTACAGAAGATAATAAACAACTTGTTGCTGAAACATTTGTTCAGAGTCCAAAAAAGTCCACCAGAAGAGCCTCTTTGGAATTGGGAATTTCACGAGCTTCTATCATGCGAATCCTGAAATCTATTGGGTGGAAAGCTTATCTCCCACGTCTAATTCATGGTTTACTGGAGGATGATCCAGACAGGCAGCTGCAATTTAGTGTTTGATAAATCTCCCCCTTCATAACCTTATTACACTTTCTGTCCATCTACTTTTGAACCACCCTCCACCCTGTATATAGATATACATATATATATATATATATATATATATATATATACAGTACAGACCAAAAGTTTGGACACACCTTCTCATTTAAAGATTTTTTTGTATTTCCACAACTATGAAAATTGTACATTCACACTGAAGGCATCAAAACTATGAATTAACACATGTGGAATTATATACTTAACAAAAAAGTGTGAAACAACTGAAAATATGTCTTATATTCTAGGTTCTTCAAAGTAGCCACCTTTTGCTTTGATGACTGCTTTGCACACTCTTTTCATTCTCTTGATGAGCTTCAAGAGGTAGTCACTGGAAATGGTCTTCCAACAATCTTGAAGGAGTTCCCAGAGATGCTTAGCATTTGTTGGCCCTTTTGCCTTCACTCTGCGGTCCAGCTCACCCCAAACTATCTCGATTGGGTTCAGGTCTGGTGACTGTGGAGGCCAGGTCATCTGTATGTATCTATGTATGATATATATAGTATTCAACCCCGATGCTCCTCTGTGCTGCTGCTGGTATCCCCGGCTGGTCTCCTGACTTCCTCTTCCAGCAGATCATGTAAGCTGCATCCAATCAGTATCCACGGATTGGCTGCATCGTTATG
This sequence comes from Phyllobates terribilis, assembly GCF_046119375.1. Taxonomy (NCBI): domain Eukaryota; kingdom Metazoa; phylum Chordata; class Amphibia; order Anura; family Dendrobatidae; genus Phyllobates; species Phyllobates terribilis. The sequence goes on from NW_027362768.1 coordinate 152,312,128, forward strand.
TTCTGTCCAAACTAGAAGGAAGTGCTATAGACTGTTCATTCCAGGTCAGACAGGACATCACTGATGTAGTCAATCAGCGGGTCACATGGTGTCTTCTCGCCAGAAGAGGAAGCCAGAAACACAATGGTGGATATAGGAATTGGTATGGAGGAATGTCTGGAGTTGGCAGGAGACTATTTTTTTATGCTAAGACCATCATGGGATTATTTTTAAACTAAGAAAGAGTAGTGGACTATCCCTTTAAATTAAATCTCTCAGCTGGATTTCACTCCACAACCATTTAGGTCTTTCAAAGACAAATCCAGCAATATCTTTACATGGCCAGTCCATTCCTCCATTACTGAGAAATCAGTGTTTGAATTAATATGCAAATGAGGTTTAAAAATTATATGTAGATCTGAAGCCTCTGTCACACCAGCTCTATTTCCTGCACAGTGCTACCACCTCCTGCTTCACTTACAGCCTCTATGCTGTGTGACTTCAGGCAAAGAAGCTGACAGTCAAGCGGGAGTGGCAGTATTGGGCGAGGAATAGAACTGGAGTGACAGAGGCTTCAGATCTTCATATAATTTTAAATCTCATTTGTTTATTATGTAGATCTGAAGCCTCTGTCACTCCAGCTCTATTTCCCGCAGAGTGCTGCCGCCTCCTGCTTTACTTACAGCCTCTATGCTGTGTGACTTCAGGCAAGAAGCTAACAGTAAAGTGGGAGGTGACAGTATTGTGCGAGGAATAGAGCTGGAGTGACAGAGGCTTCAGATCTACCATGGCCATTTGGATCAGAAACAGTTAAAGGTATTATTGTTAATATTTATAATAATAATAATAGAAGAAGAAGAAAGTAAACAATAAGGCTATGTTCACATGCAGCATTTTTGCTGTGTTTTTGTTATGATCTGCAACATAAACTAGGGAAAGAATGGGAGTGCTGTCCGTACAGTAAGACTAAGCTGAGTCCCTACGTTGTAGCGGGCGACCTGTTCCTTGTGAACAGACCCGCCTTCGTCCTCGGCTAGTCTGAATGGAGACCTATAGAGAAAGGGAGGGGTCCCTAAAAGAACTAAGGAATGGGACAAAAAATGGGACACCTCCTAACAGAAGTTGTTGCAGAGCAAAGGATAAACTGACAAAAGTACTAGAGGTCCAGAGGACCAAGCAAACTAGAGATAGGTAGGCACAAAAGCACCGGGCTAGAAAGACAGTCTAAACAACACTGAAGTCCAGCAAGGCTAGAAGGGCAGAGCTGGAATATATAGGAAGATGGTCACGTGACCGCAAAACACAAGATAGAAACAAAAACAAACAGGAAGGTTCTAACAGTACCCCCTCTTTTATGAGGATCCTCCGGATCCTCCAGGCCCAGGCCTATCCGGAAATCTCCTGTGGAAAGCTCTGACAAGTCTAGGGGCAGAGACATCATCCGCCTTAACCCAGGAGTTATCCTCGGGACCAAAACCTTTCCAAGCGACGAGATACTGCAATCTCCCTCTATGCTCTCTGGAATTCAGGATATGAGAAATTTCATATTCGCCGTCTTCCACCACCGGAGGAACTCTGACAGTGGCCTCCCTATCCGATACATCAGCCTTTTTTAACAAGGAAACATGAAACACAGGATTTATCTTCCAGGAGGAGGGAACCTCCAACCTAATAGCAGACTGGTTAACCACCTGAAGCACCTTAAATGGCCCCACAAACTTCGGACCCAATTTTTTAGAGGGAATCCTCAACCGCAGATTCTTTGAGGACAACCAAACCATGTCACCCACAGTAAACAAAACCTCTTTACGTTTCCTGTTAAAATACTTCTTGGACTTTTTGTTAGCCTCTTGAAGGTTACAACGTACCTTAGTCCAAACTCTTTCCAAATCACCGGAAAAATTCTCCTCCTCCGGCACCGCCGACCCCAATTTGGAGAACGAACCAAAAGACGGATGTCTCCCAGTACAACAAAAAAAAGGAGAACACCCAGCAGAAGAGGATGTATGTTTGTTAAGAGCAAATTCTGCGAGTGGCAGAAACTCAGACCACCCCTCTTGATTGTCTGCCACAAAACAACGAAAAAACTGTTCAACATCCTGGTTCTTTCTTTCAGTCTGTCCATTAGACTCAGGATGATACCCAGACGAAAATGACAAATGGACTCCCAACCTGTCACAAAAAGCACGCCAAAAGCGAGCCACAAACTGAGGTCCCCTATCAGAAACAATGTAGGTGGGAACGCCATGGAGCCTGACAATTTCCTTAACAAACGCCTTAGCGAGTCTCTTAGCGCAGGGTAGCTTAATGAATGGAACCAAATGACACATCTTGTTAAAACGGTCCACGACCACCCAGATGACAGTGAAACCCTCGGACACAGGAAGGTCAGTAATAAAATCCATTGCCAGATGTGTCCAAGGCGCACTAGGAACCTCCAGAGGGCAAAGCAACCCCGCAGCAGGGGTATGGGAAGCCTTTGACCTAGCACACACCGTACATTGACGCACCCACTTGATGACTTCCTTCCGCCACCCAGGCCACCAAAAACTGCGACTGATAAGTTTCTTAGTCTCAGAAATTCCTGGATGACCTGCCAACCGAGACTCATGACACTCCACAAAAAAATCTCTCCTAGAGGTTCTAGGCACAAACAACCTCCCATGAGTAGCGTTAGATGGGGCATCCTCTTGGGCTTTCAGAATCCCATCTTCCAAAACGGAGTCCAATGCTGCTACCACAACTCCTTCCTGTAAAATGTTCTCTTCCTCCTCGGTACCAACCATGGGAGAAAAGCTGCGAGATAAAGCATCAGCTTTAACATTCTTAGTACCAGGGATATAGGTAACAGAAAAATTAAACCGAGAAAAAAAAAGTGCCCACCTAGCTTGACGGGCATTCAAGCGTTTGGCTGCATCCAGATAGATCAAATTCTTATGATGTGAAAACCTGAACAGGAAATTTAGCACCTTCCAAGAAATGACGCCAATGTTCAAACGCAAGTTTAATAGCCAGCAATTCCCGATTACCAACATCATAATTAAGTTCGGTTTCTGAAAAATATTTTGAAAAAAAAGCACAGGGATGTACTCCATCCTTGTTCTCCTGAGACAAAACTGCACCGACCCCCACCGAAGAAGCATCAACCTCAACCAAAAAAGGCTTGGTCTCATCAGGCTGCATAAGGATAGGGGCAGAACTGAACCTCTCCTTGAGATATACAAAAGCTTCAATGGCCTCAGTAGTCCACTGGACCGTATTCGCACCTTTCCTGGTGAGATCGGTCAGCGGCTTAACAATTATAGAAAAATTCTTAATGAATTTCCTGTAATAATTGGCGAAACCCAAAAATTTCTGTATTGATTTCAAACCAATAGGCCTAGGCCATTCCTGCACAGCCTGAACTTTCACGGGTCCATCTCAAAGCCCTCGCTGGAGATAATGTAGCCCAAAAAACTAATTCTCTGTACAGCGAACTCACATTTCTCCAGCTTAGCAAAAAGTGAATTATCACTCAATAACTGCAACACCTCACGTACGCTCTGCCAATGGGACTCCAGATCTGGTGAATAAATCAGAATGTCATCCAAATACACAACCACATTCTTGCCAATCATAGGTCTCAGGATGTCATTAATAAGGTTCTGAAAAAAACGCGGGAGCATTGGTAAGACCAAAAGGCATCACCAGATTCTCAAAATGACCCACCGGAGTGTTAAAAGCAGTTTTCCATTCATCACCCTCCTTCATTCGTAACAAATTGTATGCCCCCCGGAGATCAATTTTAGAGAACCACTTGGCCCCTACTAACTGGTTAAACAAGTCCGGAATTAACGGCAATGGGTAGCAATTGCGTACGGTAATCTTATTAATTTCACGAAAGTCCAGACATGGACGTAAACCACCGTCTTTTTTTTTAACAAAGAAAAATTCAATGGCCACAGGCGACTTAGAAGGTCTAATGTGACCAGCAGCCAAGCTCGTCTGTATGTATTCCTCCAAGGCCTTTCTTTCAGGGATAGTCAGATTAAATAAGCGACTCTTGGGAAGAGTAGCTCCAGGAACAAACTCAATGGTGCAATCATAATCCCTATGAGGAGGTAAAACTTGCGACTCCTCCTCTGAAAAAACCTTCCAAAAATCCTGAAAAGGTACAGGTAATTCCCCTTTTTCCACAGCTGCAATGCGACCATTACAACATTTATCATAGCACTTAGGACTCCAAGACTAAGGCTGCGTTCACACATTGCGTATTTTCGCGCGCTTTTTTGCGCGCGCTTTTTCAAAATACGCAATGTGCCTTGTGTCTGCCAGCAAAGTGAATGGTAAATTCACTTTGCCATTCAGACACAGTCTAATATTACGCAGCGCGAAAGCGCAGCTGCGTAAAGAATTGACATGTCAATTCTTTACGCAGCTGCGTCCTGCGCTTTCTCCCTATTGTGCCCATTATAAGCGATGGAATTACGCAGCTGTGTTCGCACACTGAATAATTCCAGTGCTTTTTTACGGAGGCGCAGGAGAAAGTATGGATACTCACCTATCCGATGGATGGGAGAGGCGTCTGGTCCGGTCCCACGGCTTCCAGCATCTGCCGGTGAAGCGATCAGGTAACTGTAGCTTACCGGCTTCCGTTCAGCTGATTTACAAGCCGGTCACCTGACAGTCAGCTGATCGCTTCACGGCAGATGCTGGAAGCCATGGGACCGGTCCGGTCCGGTGTCCGCGGCTTTCAGCATCTGCAGGTGAAGCGATCAGCTGTTAGCTAACTGGCTTGTATCAGCTGATTTACAAGCCGGTTAGCTAACAGCTGATCGCTTCACCGGCAGATGCTGGAAGCCGCGGGACCGGAGTGGACGCCTCTCCCATCCATCGGATAGGTGAGTATCCATAGTTTTTTTCTTTTTAAAAGCAGTGTATGTACTGCAGCCAGAAGCTGTCTGTACATACACTGCTAGGGGGACACTCACACACGACACATAGACACAGACAGTACACACAGGACACACAGGCACATACATTACATTACATACAGACACATACATTACATTACATACAGGTGTCCATGCTCCTCACACTTCATTTCTCCTGCACCTCCATAAAAAAACGCAGGAAAAAACACAGTGTGTGAATGGAGGTGCTTTTTTTACCTGCGTAAAAAAACGCAGGTAAAAAAAGCAGGAAAATACGCGCGTAAAAAAACGCAGGAAAATACGCAATGTGTGAACGCAGCCTTTATCTCATTAGTAGACAAGTCCAGTAAAGGATTGTGCAGTTTTAACCAAGGCAAACCTAAAACGACTGGAGAGGGTAAATTATTTAATACCACCAAATCCAAATTTTCTTGGTGAATGCCATTGATAGTGAGGGGAAATGCCGCAACCTTGTGAGTAATACATTTCAAAGGAGTGTTATCAATTGCAATCACAGAAATAGGTGATGACAAAGGTTTGGATTCCAATTTAAGTTTTTCCAAAAACCCCTTATCAATCACATTAAGTGTTGAACCACAATCCACAAATACCTGAAATTCAATCAAATCTTCCTGCAATGAGGTACTCCCTGAAAGAAATACTCCCTTAGAGTTTAAACAAGCAATACGGGCGTAACTGACCTTTTTTTTTTCTTTACTTAAACGAAGCTCACAGTTCTTAATCAAATGGTCAGATTTACCACAATAAAAACACAATCCCTTGGAAAACCTGCGGTCTCTTTCCTGAGAGTGGAGTGACATCGCCCCAACCTCCATCGGTTCTCCGCCGTCCGAGTAGACCCTCTGGGAACTAGGAGCTGCCATTGTAGGAATCTTTTCATCATAAACCCTGGCACGCAGTCTCCTGTCCACACGTATAGCTAATTGCATGGCTTCTTGCAAGGTTTCAGGTGCAGGAAATGCAATCAGATCCTTAACCCTTTCACTTAGACCAGCAAGAAAAAAACATTTTAACGCCGAATCATTCCATTTCACTTCTGAGGACCACCTTCTGAAGTGTGTACAATAATTTTCAACATCACCTGACCCCTGATTCAAACATCTAAGTTCTGATTCAGCAGATGAGACTCGATCAGGATCGTCATACAATAGCCCCATAGCAGAAAAAAAATCCTCCACTAACCTAAAACACGGATCATTAGGTTGGAGAGAAAAGGCCCACCCCTGTGGTTCCTTGCGCAAAAGTGACATGATAAACCCAATGCGCTATGATTCTTTCCCAGAGGACTTTGGTCTCAAACGAAAATATAATAAACAAGCATTTTTAAAGGAAAAAAAATCTTGTTGTTTACCATCAAAAATATCAGGGAGTCCTACCTTCGGTTCCACAAAATGCGCTCCAGGACAGCAACTCACGTGTTGCCGGAGCTCGGACACCTCCAGAGACAATCCCTGCGGGCGTTGAGCTAAATCTTGAACAGAAACCATACTGATCCCCGGATTTCTTTCTTTAAAGTTTTTTTTTTGTTTGGGCTGGACTTACTGATCTGCAACATAAACTAGGGAAAGAAGGGGAGTGCTGTCCCTACAGTAAGACTAAGCTGAGTCCCTACGTTGTAGCGGGCGACCTGTTCCTTGTGAACAGACCAGCCTTTGTCCTCGAATAGTCTGAACGGAGACCTATAGAAAAAGGGAGGGGTTCCTAAAAGGACTGGGACAAAAAATTGGACACCACCTAACAGAAGTTGTTGCAGAGCAAAAGATAAACTGACAAAAGTACTAGAGGTCCAGAGGACCAAGCAAACTAGAGATAGATAGGCACAAAAGCACCGGGCTAGAGAGACAGTCAAAACAACACTGAAGTCCAGCAAGGCCAGAAGGGCCGAGCTGGAATATATAGGAAGATGGTCACGTGACCGCAAAACACAAGATACAAACAAAAACAAACAGGAGAGTTCTAACAGTTTTATCCTGCTCTCTGCATTAAAACCACAGTTTTTCAGCGTCTTCACAGTGTTTTTCATGGTGATTTTGTATAATTTAAGGATTTTTTGCTGCATTTTTTTGGAAACGGATCACGTGTGCTTTTTCTTTAGTACATGTTTAATAAAGTTAGTTTTATTCACAAAAAACGCTTAAAAAATCCAGCGAAAGTGGTAGGAATAACGTTGCTGCGTGTTTTTACAGCATTTTTAACTTTATCATTACTTTCTATGGGTAAAAAAATGCTGCAAAAACACTGAAATAATTGACATGCTGCAGATTTAAATAACGCTGCAGTTTCCCAATGCAGTCAGGAAAGAAAAAGACAAGTGTGTGCATGAGATTTCTGGATTCTCATAGATTTGTCTGGCACAGTAAAGAGCAGCTTTGAATTTCCCAAAAAAACGCTGCAACAGCGGAACGTGTGAACACAGACCAAGTTTAACCAATTAAAAGAATCTTTCCAGGTGGCAGTAAACTTACCGATATTTTAGTGACGATGTAGAGGATGAGTGATAGGACGGACATGTAGATCCGAATCCGCCGACCACCAAAACGTTTTTCCAAGAACTCAGGCAAAGTGACTACTCCAGAGGCAAGGTATACAGGTACGAAGATCCATCCAAGGGCCACCAGCACCCAAGATGCCTTACACAAAATGATTAAAGCGCTATGAATCATACAGTGAACATTGTTTGCAAATCACAGGGAGTTTCTTAATATTCTTAAAATGCCTTTGCCTTTGATTTTATGATTGGTTGTGATTGACCACCTAAGTGTCACCCAATATAGTCCAGTCCGTGTCGGACCGGGGTGCCAAGGGCCCACCAGTAACCAACTCAAGGGCTCCACTTTTTAGCTACATGCAAATGTGACATTAACCTCAATCACAAATTTATGTAACAATGAACTGAGTAGATTGTTAAATGAATAAGATGTCGTCTTTGTCTGTACATAGTGATTCAAATATATAGTGCCAAGTACTGGAGGGGGCCCACCGGAGGATTCTCCTTTACTGCTGTAAGTCAGTCCAAGCTTGAGCCCATGTGATACTATACTAATTACACTGTGTTCCAAATTATTATGCAAATAATATTTTCTCAGATTTTCCCAAATTACCTATATGAATTGCAGTCATTGTAATTTTCCAGTCAAATAACTATTAGAGTACAATTGAAAGGTTTTTGTACAAACTGCCTATGATAACAGTATATTTTTTAAAAAATAAAACGCTCAAACTGCACTCAAAATGCATGTTCCAAATTATTATGCACAGCAAAGTTTTCAACCTTTTCATTTTAATAAAGAACAAAAAAAATGGTCATTTTTGAAATTATAAGCATTTCATGCATGATAATGCCCCTTCTCACGCTGCACATAACATATCTGCATCTCTGGCTGCTTTGGGCATAAAAGAGGACAAACTTATGGTGTGACCCCCATGCTCCCCTGACCTCAACCCCATTGAGAACCTCTGAAGCATCATCAAAAGAAGTGTCTATGATGGCGGGAGGCAGTTCACATCTAAGCAACAGCTCTGGGAGGGTATTCTGTCCTCATGCAAAACAATTGAAGCAGAAACCATCCAAAACCTGACAAATTCAATGGACGAGAGAGTTCAGAAGCTCCTTTCGAACAAGCGGTCCTATGTGCAAATGTAACATCACCTAGAATAAAGTTTTGAGTTGAAAACTGTTTGATTTCAGTTTGTAATAACCTGCTAATGCTTATAATTTCAAAAATGACCATTTTTTTGTTCTTTATTAAAATGAAAAGGTTGAAAACTCTGCTGTGCATAATAATTTGGAACATGCATTTTGAGTGCAGTTTGAGTGTTTTATTTTTTTTTTAAATATACTGTTATCATAGGCAGTTTGTACAAAAACCTTTCAATTGTACTCTAATAGTTATTTGACTGGAAAATTACAATGACTGCAATTCATGTAGGTAATTTGGGAAAATCTGAGAAAATATTATTTGCATAATAATTTGGAACACAGTGTAAATTGTGTCTGCATCAACGTAATTGATGGGGAACTTTTTGAGCATACAGACAGTCAAGCAAAAGGTGGTTCAGACATTTAAGACATTGTTGACCAGAGTATTTTCCACCAAAACGTAAAATTGCCCCCTCCCATTAGTTTTTACTGTTAGCCAATATTGCTTTAGTTAGTTAAATAGCAGCATTGTCGTGCTCCTGGGCCAAGTTGTGCACCCTCAGATAGTCCTCATTGATGCAGCTTTACCTCTGCAGCATCGGAGAACTGAAGTTGCACAGAAGCTGCATGAATCGGGAGCCGACAGTGCTGCCCAGCTTCAGAGCTGCACTTACAAGCTCTATTGGAAGGAGTTTGTAAGCATTGCACATGTTTGGCTACCACTTCTAGACTGCAGTAGTGACCAATTGCAATGAGCTGTTAACAAATAAAGTTAAAAATTCCTGGAGAAAAGGATTTTTAATTGCAAGTAATTTTCAAAGTTTCTTTTTACAAGCATTAAAAATAACTTTGCATTAACTATTTAAATTAGAAAAACAGATCTCAAATTTAAAGTGAATCTGTCAGCGGATATCACAATTCAAACTGCATACGTTATTAAATTTCCTAGACCCAATGAAGCCTGTGTACTTACTTTGAAAATCCATGTCAGAAAAGCCGTAAAATACTGATATGAAAATGAGCATTTTAATAATAAAAGGCAGAAAACTTTCTAAAAGGATTATACAGCCATACAGACATGGATTTTCAAAGTAAGTATACCAGCTTCATCAGATTGGAGAAGCCAATGCGATGTGCAGTTTTTGTTGTGAAATCTAATGACAGATTCTCTTTATTTGTTTGTATTACATTTTTTTACAGTTATAATATTTTCTTACATTCCACTCAAAACCTCCGACTGCCAAACCTCCCGCGGCCCCCGATCCCGCCATCCCAACGAAGAGACCACTGCCGACATTGCTGGACATTAAAGATGCTCCGATCTGTAAGAACAAGGAAAAAGTTAAGAGGATCTAGAGGATTTGCAGTGATCTAAATTTGTTTTTGATTTGGAATTTAGGGAGGAAACTTTAAAAAAGAAAAAACATTTCCAATTTTACTGCTTCCACTTTGGTAGCCATATTGGCTGAACAGTAAAATATAAACTTATTAAACAATGTTAAAATTCAACTATTAAACAAAAAAATTGTTTGGCCGAGGTATCTAAAAGGCAAGCGGTTATCAAGCTTTAATGTATTGACTACAGTTTTAGAATTTTGGGTAAAGCTAATAATAAGTGATCCATATGATCTTCAGAAAGTAAGAGTCAATATCCAGCAAAAAAGAAAAAATATATGTTAAAAAAATATATATTTAAGTACATTAAAAACATATAAATGCTTAAAAAAACACAAAAAAGGGGGATTCAAAAAAACCTTACTCTTTTCGGACATCCATTGATTTTTTTAATAGATATTTTTCTTTAGTGTTGGACTTTTCTGTATCTATCTAAAACTGGTTGATTTCCTCTGTGCGCTTCCTCCAATATGGTGTACAGTACGGTGCTCAAAATAATAAACTGGAAACTATAAGATGCATCTGTCCAAAGATTTGAGCACCAAGAAGTGAGGAATGCAAGGTCCCAGCCCATTGGGACAACTGACAAAAAAAAAAATATATTTTATACTCTGAAAACTTAAACAAAAATAATAAAATACATTTTACAGTACAGACCAAAAGTTTGGACACACCTTCTCATTTACAGATTTTTGTGTATTTTCATGACTATGAAAATTGTACATTCACACTGAAGGCATCAAAACTATGAATTATCACATGTGGAATTATATACTTAACAAAAAATTGTGAAACAACTGAAATATGTCTTATATTCTAGGTTCTTCAAAGTAGCCCCCTTTTGCTTTGATGACTGCTTTGCTTTGCTTTGTCATTTCTTAAAGTAATGATGGCCATTCGTTTTTCTTTACTTAGCTGCTTTTTTCTTGCCATAATACAAATTCTAACAGTCTATTCAGTAGGACTATCAGCTGTGTATCCACCAGACTTCTACACAACACAACTGATGGTCCCAACCCCATTTATAAGGCAAGAAATCCTTATTAAACCTGACAGGGCACACCTGTGAAGTGAAAACCATTTCCGGTGACTACCTCTTGAAGCTCATCAAGAGAATGCCAAGAGTGTGCAAAGCCGTCATCAAAGCAAAAGGTGGCTACTTTGAAGAACCTAGAATATAAGACATATTTTCAGTTGTTTCACACTTTTTTGTTAAGTATATAATTCCACATGTGTTAATTCATAGTTTTGATGCCTTCAGTGTGAATGTACAATTTTCAAAGTCATGAAAATACAGAAAAATCTTTAAATGAGAAGGTGTGTCCAAACTTTTGGTCTGTACTGTATGTCCAGTGGGCGGTCCTATTCAGTGATTGAGTTTTCCCTGTATGACTGTTCATGCAGAGATAGCTGTCAGTCACCAGTAGAACCGCCCACTGGACTCATGCATACAAACACCAGTAATTTTTAATGAATAAAATAAGTTATGCTGAATCTTTTCCCACAAACCCATATATTGTTCTGCTCAGCTTCTCCTGCTGTCCACAGATCAGACTGCATCTATAATGTGACAGGTTCCCTTTAAAAAACAGTGCCACCCCTGTCCACATGTGGTATTACAGCTCAACCCTAATCACTGATTTTTTTTTTTTGTAAGAAAGTAGCCATTTTTTTTTAATCCTGGACAACTCTAATCCTTTTAGGAAAAGATCAACGAAGACATATAGCTACAACGTCCCAATGTTTCATTCCTGTTGAGGTCAAAATTGTTTAAAAAGTGTAAATTACAGCTTAAAGCTACAGATCTTGGCCCCGATATCCCACATTAAATAAACTTTTAATAAAAAGTCACTGCTTCATGTGACATTGTTGCGTTCTTCCGCATACTTAGTCTGAGGCAATGATGGGGAAGTTCCACATCACGCTTGGGTGCACATAGGAGTTATGAGACCGTATTCGATTCATTTGACTCTTGAGTGATAAATCTAAGGGTTAAGACTTCAGGGGGAATTACACCAAGAATAAAATAGTAATATATTGTTTAGTAACTGGCAGCTGTAAATCAGCAGGAAAGCACCGCCCCCTGAGAAGCAGGGAGTCAAGAGGCAGGAAGTTGTGTGCTTCTGAAGATGGAAGATGTAACAGCTCCTCTAACAGATTCACTGAAGTAGGGAAACATGGACATGATTATAGGTCACTTGTTGGTTTTAGAAGCCACTATTGTATATCAGTCCTTACAGGCCACCAGGTCATTGATCTTCCAGCCAGGAAATATCCTCCCACTGTTCCCCGACTTGCACGGACGGAAGACTGTAAGACATGGAAAAATTGGTTAGTATATTATTAGGACTCATTTAGATGTAAATTTTTCTCATACAAGTTCTATCCGGGCTTTTCACAGAAATATCTCCTGCCCATAGTTTATAGAGCTATTCACATTTCAGTGTATTTTTGCCGAATGAGCGGTCCGCGCCAAAACATGGAGACTTCTCTGAATTTAATCTGTGTCCAGGATCAAACTCACCAATGCAAGTCTGTGGGTCTATGAAAAATTTCGAAAGGCCCTTGGATGCCATCCATGTGCTGTCCATTTTTCACTGTTTTCTAGAAGAAGTTGGAAAAACCCCCTTCCTTATTTTTTGTGATATAACTTTGAAGGTAAAATCTGACACTGAAAAAGCTCTGATGAAAATCTGATCCAAAACACTGATGGAAATCTGATCCAAAACACTGATGGAAATCTGATCCAAAACACTGATGGAAATCTGATCCAAAACACTGATGGAAATCTGATCCAAAACATAGATGAAATTGGTCTGTTTTTTTGCGTACATGTAAGGGCAGGGGCAGGCTGGACCTGATGGGAGGGCGCGCGCAGAGGAGAGTGGCCGCGGCGCTAGGGAAAAGGGGATGGCCCGTGGGCCCACAGGTAGGTAGGGATCAGCGTTGGAATGGCAGAGGGGAGTATTTATTTATTTTTTTAATCTGGGGCCATTATACTGTGAGGAGCACCAGGTATACAGTACGGAGCACCATGTGGGGCCGTGTATACAGTACGGAGCACCATGTATACAGTACGGAGCACCATGTGGGGCCGTGTATACAGTACGGAGCACCATGTATACAGTACGGAGCACCATGTGGGGCCATGTATACAGTACGGAGCGCAATGTATACAGTACGGAGCACCGTGTGGGGCCATCTGTACAGTACGGAGCACCATGTGGGGCCATGTATACAGTACGGAGCGCAATGTATACAGTACGGAGCACCGTGTGGGGCCATGTATACAGTACGGAGCACCATGTTGGGCCATGTATACAGTACGGAGCGCAATATATACAGTAAGGTGCACCATGTGGGGCCATGTATACAGTACCGAGCACAATGTATACAGTACGGAGCACCATGTGGGGCCATGTATACAGTACGGAGCACCATGTGGGGCCATGTATTCAGTACGAAGCACTATGTAAATGTGGCACCCCAGGGGTCTGGTTACCACAGTAATAGAGATATTATGTCTGAGAGCAAGTAGGAGGTTTCTCTGGTCAGGAGCCCTAAGCATGCAACACGGCCCACCCAGACCTGGGAGGGGAGGAATCTGCCCTTATAAACTGGGTCTGGGGCGGGATTAGGTGAGTCAGAGCCTGGAGTAAAGTCCCAGACAGAGACGCAGTCAGGTCTGGAGGACAGCAGACACAGGGAAAGTGACAACAGGAGCTCTGTAGGAGCAGGAGCGAGTGTCAGAGGCTGGAAGCTAGATAGCTCACCTTGGCTGAAGACACTAAACCCGGACACGGAGTCCGAGGCTGTGGGGACATCCAGGTCCAGCAGCAGAATCCAACCGGCAGGGGATTCCATGTCGTCTGGCCATAGAAACCCGAAGGCACGGACACAAGCAAGGGACCAGCAACGCCATTGTGAAGCGGAGGCTAACGGAAGGCCCCAAGTCACCGGCCATACGGGTGAGCACCACACGGTATACTGAGGGACGTGGGCTACTTTTACCCGCATAGAGCAAGGTAGCCAGGAAAGAGTGCAGATAGTCGGGGAGGCCTACAACTCCACCTGGCCAGGGGAGATCCTGCTTGCTCACAGACTGACCAGGCCCCTACTGCTAACCAGTACTCCCGGGAGGGTCTGCTTTATACCATCAGTAAAGACCCTGAACTGCACCACACGTCTCTGTGTTTCATCGCCGCACCAGCACCATTACTACTGGGACGCTCACACCATCACTCCCATCATCCACATTAGCTGCCCTGAGGCATTACTTCTCCCGTGGGGAGTTATCCCATACTCGGCTGCGCAAACTACATCAGCCTCAGCGGTCTGCAGCGCAGCGGCGGTCCCCACTGACCGCAATCCACGGGTGGCGTAGTCGGACAATTACAATACCAATAGACTGCCACTGGTTTGACCGCCCTGGGCACGGACCGGGTCACCGCCACGGAGAACTACAACCCCCAGCGATCCGGCTCCGGGTATCCCCCTGCACAGCACAGGCCCAGGGGGCGCGTCAACTTTGGCGTAGTCGGCAGGATTTCGTGGCCGCAACCACCGGGTACTGCGTGCCTGAAAAAGAGACTTTTATACTTACCTGTGGTGAAGTTTCCCGCCGTCCGGAGTCATTTCCCGCCATCCGCAGCCGATTCCCGCCATCAGACGCCATCTAGGACCGTTTCCCGCCGTCTTCTGCCTTCTTCCCGCCATCCGCAGCTGCTTCCCGCCTTCGGACGCCATCTTCGGGACGCCGCGCGGGAAGAAGAGGGGCGTGGACGCCGAAAGAGCGCGAGATCCGAAGCTCCGCCCCACGCTCCGCCCCACGCACCGACGCTGCGTAAGGTCCTGGAAGGAAGGAAGAGCGACGCTGACGTCATCGGAGCGCGACGCCAGGTCCTCAACCCCGACCATCGACTGCGGAGCCGCGGCCTACGGAAGAAGAGCATCGCAAGGTAGGCCACGGTCCACTAGGGGGGAAGGAGGATGTCGGACACCGAGGGGAGCTCCACCGCCACACCGGCCGCCAGCGCAACCGCTGCTGCGGTCATGCCCTTCACCATGCCCTATATCCCGGGGGCAACCTGGCTACCCCAGTACTCAGGGGAGTCACATACCCTGAGTAACTTTAGGGAAAGACTTGATAGCCTCTTCCAGGTATACCCCCTCATGGAAGAGCAAAAAGTGAGCATCCTGGTGGCCCAGTTAATCGGGGCAGCCCAAAGGGAGGTAAAGTCCTGGTCACCTGGGAAGAAGAGGACTGTCAGAGAAATACTAGCCCGGCTGAAAGACACATTTGATACCCGAACCTCAGCCGAGATAAAACTAAGATTTTACGGGTGCAAACAACGGGCACATGAAAGTATAAGAGACTATGCTCTAAACCTACAAGAGGCCCTGAGAGCCATTAAGCAGGCAGACCCTGACAGCGTGGGAAATGAAGACAAGCTGTTGACCGAACAATTTATTGAGGGTCTACTGTGTAATGCCCACCGAACCCAGTTGCGGGCAATGGCCTTACAGGACCCTGACCTGGACTTTGCACAGTTCAAGGACAGAGCCATCCGGGTGCTCCGAGAACCGGCACCAGGTGGCGCTGTGACCCACAGGCGCCCTACTATCATTTATCACCAGGAGACGGCGCCCTTGTCTGCAGGGCCTGTGGGAGCTGATGCGCAGGCTTTGAACAATGACCCGGCAACAGACCTGCACCATCAGGTCCAAGAGCTGACTAAGAGCGTTGCCGCGCTAACCAGAACTGTGCAGTCTTTACAGGTCTCTTCTCCAGGAAAGATACAGCTGGCATCCGGACCGGAGGACGTCCCGTGGCGCCGACTGAGGAGGACCCCACCGGCCAGAGGAAGACCCAGCGACAGATACAACGAGGACGGACGACCCATCTGCCGCCGCTGCAATCAACCCGGACATATGGCAAGGTACTGTCATTTAAACGGGCACAACCTGGGGTAGAGGGCCAACCCCCAGGCATAAGATCATCAGGCCCATCGAACTGGCATGACAAATACGTAGGGGGACGTCCGGTCTTGCCTGTGGTACTGGATGGCATTTCTATGAGTGCCCTACTAGACACCGGGTCACAGGTCACCACCATCCCGTACGTGCTCTTTAAGCGGTACTGGAATGACTCGGACATAACCCGCTACCCAGATGACGACCTGAGCATTATCGCCAGCAATGGTCAGCCCGTGCCACAGATAGGATTTAAAGAAGTGACCATCAAGGTCGCTAAAGTTGAACTGCCGGCACAAGGACTGATCATTGTGGACATTGACCGTCGCGAGAGTCACCCAAAAATAACCCTAGGTACTAACGTAATTGAAAACTGTCTTGCAGAGGTGATTCTTATTTTGCAACAGGTTGCCAAGAACGCCAGTTCCAGCCAGCAGCGTGTCCTCCAAAAAGAGATCCGGGCACTGATGAAGCAGCAACAAGTGGAACTATCTGGTGGTGAGATAGGTAGCGTGAGAATGTGTGACCCGTTCCCTATTGCCATGCCCCTGAAAAGTGAGATGATGATTTGGTGCTGGGCAGCTATTGGTCTAAGAGGTAGAGACTACCAAGCAATGGTAGAACCCGTCTACTCAGACAGTAGGCCCACCATTTTGACAGCACGGGGGGTGGTCGATGTACGCCACGGGAGGGTACCAGTCCGCATCATAAATATCGGGGAGAGAGAAGTATACCTGCCCCGATATGCCACGCTAGCCAAATTGTTCACCATCAACCAGAACTCTGTACAGGCCGTGGAACACTTGCCTCAATCTCAACCAGAGGAAGGTAACGGCTCTAAGAAACCAATGGAGGACTGGTGTCAGCAACTGCATTTGGGTACTGACTCCACTCCCTCACACCAAAAACAGGGAGTCTATTGGGTGGTTCAAGAGTACGAGAGAGTGTTTAGCAAACACCCGCTAGACTTCGGGCGAGTAAAGGGGGTAGAACATCACATCCCAACGGGAGACCATCCTCCCATAAAGGAGAGATACCAACCCGTACCCCCTGCACACTATCAACACGCCAAGGGGATGTTAAAAGACATGAAGGAGGCTGGGGTAATTAGGGACAGCTGTAGCCCCTGGGCAGCTCCACTAGTCTTAGTGAAAAAGAAAGACAACACCATGAGAATGTGTGTAGACTACAGGAAGGTCAACCGTATCACACACAAAGATGCGTACCCGTTACCAAGGATAGAAGAGTCCTTAGCTGCATTAAAATCTGCTAACTTCTTCTTTACTTTGGATCTCACTAGCGGGTATTGGCAGGTTCCTGTAGCAGAGGCGGACCGGGAGAAAACCGCATTCACCACCCCGATGGGACTCAGCGAATTTAACTGTATGCCATTCGGGCTCTGCAACGCACCAGGAACCTTCCAACGGTTGATGGAATGCTGTCTGGGACTCCGGAACTTCGAGACGGTCCTACTATACCTGGACGACGTCATCGTCTATTCCAAGACCTATGAGGACCATCTGGAACACCTGGCAGAAGTGTTTGAAGCCCTGGCAAACTATGGCCTAAACGTAAAACCCTCAAAGTGTCACCTACTGAAGCCAAAGGTACTGTACCTGGGACACGTGGTGAGTGCTGACGGAGTAGCCCCCGACCCTAACAAGATCACCGTGATTAAGGACTGGCCAAGACCATCCAGCATAAAGGAAGTGCGGCAGTTCCTCAGGTTGGTAGGCTACTACCAAAGATTCATTCCTGGTTTTACCAAGAAGGCAGCTCCTATGCAGGACCTCCTGATAGGCCAGTCCAGGAAGGCCAAAAACCAGAAACCACCCTTCAAATGGGAAAAGCTGGAAGAGGAGTCCTTCCACCAGCTGAAGATGGCCCTCACGGGGGATGAAATCCTGGCGTACCCTGATTACAGCCAGCCCTTTATCCTCTACACGGACGCAAGCAACATCGGGCTAGGAGCCGTACTGTCCCAGATCCAGCAGGGGAGAGAACGGGTAATTGCTTACGCCAGCCGAAAACTGCGACCCACGGAAAGAAACCCTGAGAATTACAGCTCGTTCAAGCTAGAGTTCCTGGCAGTGGTGTGGGCAGTAACCGAACGTTTTAAGCATTACCTTGCCTCTTCCAGGTTCACCGTGTACACGGACAACAACCCGTTGACACACCTGGACACTGCAAGACTGGGTGCCCTGGAGCAGAGATGGATGGCCTGCCTGTCCAATTTTGAGTTCACGATCAAATACCGGGCAGGACGCTCCAATACCAATGCGGACGCCCTGTCCAGGATGCCAAACCTACCGGACGAAGGGGAGGATCCAGAAGAATTGGAAGAGATCGAACTCCGTGCGTTTCACCGTCATGGGATTACCCAGTATTCCCACCGTGTGAGGGGCCAGCGAACCGCTACGTTCAACCCCTTACCCCACTACAACTGGGTGGAGACGCAAGACAGTGACCCTGCAGTCCGTCTGGTGAAGGAGATGCTGACCCAGGCTGACACCCGCCTGGACCCAGACGCTCCGGAAGAGACCAAGCAACTGTGGACGGAAAAGAGCAGACTGTTTCTCTACAAGGAGAAGTTGTGCCGCAGAATGGTCAATTCCCGGACACATGAGCTGATCTGGCAGGTGGTGGTACCGAGACGGGACGCAGCTATGGTGCTGGAGGCCTACCACAATGGGGCAGGGCACTTCGGATGGAAGAAGCTGGAGTTCCTGCTGCGTGAACGGTTCTACTGGATAGGCATGAGAGGAGCCATTGAGAGGTGGTGTAGAGACTGTGGCCCGTGCAATCTAAGAAGAAGGGACCGTGCCAGCCAGAGGACTCCCCTGCAGCCCATCATCACCAGGCAGCCGCGAGACAAATATGTGGGAGGACGAACGGTCCTACCTGTCGTGCTGGACGGCTTTCCAATGAGCGCGTTGCTGGACACTGGATCCCAGGTGACCACCATCCCCTACATTCTTTTCAAACGGTACTGGACTGACTCTGACATTACCCGCTGTCCAGATGAACATTTGAGCATTTATGCCAGCAATGGTCAACCCGTACCTCAGGTGGGGTTCAAAGAAGTGACCATAAAAGTTGGCAAAGTCGAATTGCCAGCACAAGGACTGATTATTGTCGACATTGATCACCGAGAAAGTCATCCTATGATAACTTTAGGCACTAATGTCATTGAAAATTGTCTTGCAGAAATAATTGTCTTGTTACAGCAGGTTGCGGAGACCGCCAGTTCCAGCCAGCAACGGGTTCTACAAAGAGAGATCAGAGCCCTGATGAAAAGACAACAGGTGGAAATATCTGGTGGTGAGATTGGCAGTGTTAGGATGAGCGACCCATTCCCTATTGCCATGCCCCCAAGAAGTGAAATGCTGATATGGTGCCGGGCTGCCATCGGTCTAAAGGGTAGAGATTACCAGGCCCTGGTAGAGCCCGTCTACTCTGACAGTAGGCCCACCATTTTGACAGCCAGGGGCGTGGTTGATGTCCGTCATGGGAGAGTGCCAGTCCGCATCCTGAACATTAGGGAAAAAGAAGTCCATTTGCCCCGGTATGCCACCCTAGCCAAGCTATTCACCGTCAATCAGAATTCTATAAAGACAATGGAACCCTTACCTCCATCCAAACAGGCGGAGGATAATGGCTCCAAGGGACAGATGGACGACTGGTGTCAGAAGCTGCATGTGGGCACTGACTCCACCCCTCCACATCAAAAACAAGGAGTATACCGGGTGGTCCAGGAGTATGAAAGGGTCTTCAGTAAACACCCACTCGACTTCGGGCAGGTAAAGGGGGTTCAACACCATATCCCCACGGGAGACCATCCACCCATTAAAGAAAGGTACCGGCCTGTACCGCCAGCACACTACCAAAATGCCAAAGGGATGTTACGAGAGATGAAGGAGGCTGGGGTAATAAGAGACAGTTGTAGCCCCTGGGCAGCTCCATTAGTTCTTGTAAAGAAAAAGGATGGCACAATGAGAATGTGTGTAGACTACAGGCAAATCAACGGCATAACTCATAAAGATGCATACCCGCTACCCAGGATAGAGGAGTCACTAGCTGCGTTAAAATCTGCTAATTGTTTCTCTACTTTGGATCTTACTAGTGGGTATTGACAGGTTCCTGTAGCAGAGGCGGATAACGAAAAGACCGCATTCACCACCCCTATGGGCCTCAGTGAGTTCAACTGCATGCCATTCGGGCTCTGCAACGCCCCGGGAACCTTCCAGCGGTTGATGGAGTGCTGTCTAGGACATAAGAATTTCGAGACAGTCCTCCTGTAACTGGAAGACATCATAATATACTCCAAGACATATGAGATGAGAATCATCTGGAGCACCTGGCGGAAGTGTTTGAAGCCCTGGCTGGCTTTGGCCTGAAGGTGAAGCCATCAAAGTGCCACCTGCTGAAGCCCAAAGTACAGTACTTAGGACATGTGGTAAGCGCTGACAGTGTAGCACCAGACCCCGACAAGATCACCGTAATCAAGGACTGGCCGAGACCTTCCACCATTAAAGAAATTCCTCGGGTTGGTAGGCTACTACCGAAGGTTTATACCAGGCTTCACCAAGATGGTGGCACCTATGCAGGACCTCCTGATAGGCCAGTCCAGAAAGGCCAAGAACCAGAAACCACCATTCAAATGGGACAAGCTGGAAGATGAGTCCTTCACCAGTCTGAAGATGGCTCTCACAGGAGACGAGGTCCTGGCCTACCCTGATTATGGACAGCTCTTCATCCTTCACACGGACGCGAGCAACATGGGACAGAGAAAGGGTAATAGCCTACGCCAGCAGGAAGCTCCGGCCCACAGAAAGGAACCCAGAAAACTACAGCTCCTTCAAGTTGGAGTTCCTCGCCGTAGTCTGGGCCGTGACAGAGCGCTTCAAGCATTATCTCGCCTCCTCCAAATTCACCGTCTTCACGGATAATAACCCGCTGACACACCTGGACACTGCAAAACTTGGTGCCCTGGAACAAAGATGGATGGCCCGACTGTCTAATTACGAATTCACCATCAAGTACCGGGCTGGGCACAAGAATGCAAGCGCAGATGTGCTGTCCAGAATGCCTAACTTGCCAGACGGGGGAGAAGACCCCGAGGAGCTGGAAGAGATAGAGATCCCCGCTTTCCACCGCCATGGGATAAAGCAGTGCTCCCATTGTGTGAAGAACAGGTGCTCTGCCAACAGGGAGGCCACATTTAATCCATTGCCCCACCATGGATGGGCAGAAACACAAGACAGTGACCCGGCTGCTGTCCGCCTAGTCAAAGAGTTGCTGACTCAAGCTGACGCACACCCTGATCCAGATGCTCCTGAGGAGACCAAGCAGCTGTGGGAAGAAAAAGGCAAGCTGTTCATCTATGAAGGGAAGCTGTGTCGAAGAGCCATCAACTCCCGGACACATGAGCTGGTCTGGCAGGTGGTAGTTCCGAGGCGGGATGCGTCAATGGTCTTGGAAGCGTACCACGATGGAGCAGGACACTTCGGATGGAAGAAGCTGGAAGTCCTGCTACGTGAACGGTTCTATTGGGCTGGCATGAGGAAAGCAATCGAGAGGTGGTGTCGAGAATGCGGACCATGCAACCTGAGAAGAAAAGACTGTGACAGCCAGAGGGCTCCCCTTCAGCCCATCATCACCAAGCAGCCACTCGAACTGGTAGCCCTGGACCATGTGAAGCTATCCCCAAGCAGGTCAGGCTATGTCTACGCTCTCACCATCGTAGACCACTACTCCCGGTTCCTGGTAGTAGTGCCAGTCAAGGACCCAACGGCTCAGACAGCAGCCAGAGCTTTCCAACAGCACTTCTGCCGCCCGCATGGTTACCCAGAATGTGTGCTAACTGACCAAGGTCCGGCCTTCGAAGCAGAGGTATTCCAGGAATTCTGCAACCTGTATGGCTGCAAGAAGATCCGGAAAACACCCTATCACCCCCAGACCAACGGGATGTGTGAAAAGATGAACCGGGTGGTGATAGACCTACTGAAGACATTGCCCCTGGAGGAACGCAGTCTGTGGCCAGAAAAGTTGCCAGACCTGGTGGACCTCTACAATCATATCCCAGTGAATTCCACCAACTGCACACCTGCTTACCTGATGAGAGCAAGACCTGGTAAGCTGCCCATCGACCTGGACATGGGAGTTCTGATGCCAGAGGACGCCTCACTAGATGCAGATTGGGATACTGAACGGCAACAGCAATAACGCAAGGTACAGGAAAGTGTTGAAAGAAGTCTGTCCCAAGCAAGAGAAAGGCAAGAGAAGACTTACAATCAACATACACCTGCTATTCCCCTGTCACCGGGAGAGCGAGTCCTAAAGAGGAAAAGGCGACTCCACAAGCTGGATGACCAATGGGAGGAAGAGTCGTACACCGTTCTACCCTCTGCTAACAGTGAACCTGTCGTACCCACGCCACTAGACCCTCCACAGCAAGTAGAACCTGGAAGTGCCCCTGAAGAGCCTGCTCAAGAAGAATCCCCGGAACGAGAAGGCCCAGCCAATGGTACACTTGTCAGTTCCATGGCAGTTTTACAATCTACCCACACGTAGTACTGACAGGGTAGCAGATAGTGCAGAAATAGATACCATCCACACTCCCGTACTACGCAGATCAACACGTAGCACCAAAAGTCAGGCCCCTGTCAGGTTCAGTGAATAAATAGAAATACCATTAGTATAAATAGTTGCCTCTGGGGGTATATTATTCTTGGCGATTTTCATGTATTTAATTATTGATGTGTTTTGCCTTACAATGGACAATTTAGGTGACTTGGACACTTTTCCTGTTGCATTTAGTTACCCGTAGGGGTATATATATCAAAGACTCGGTGGCTGAGGACTGTGAGCAGCCCAAAAACTGTCCTCTAAATAGTTGCACTTGTAAAAGTGCCCCTTCGTGACAGACCACAGAACAAAAACCCGTGGAGGTGGCTGAAGACGTGGTCCAACATCCGGATCATCAATGCCCTGTAGCCACCCCAGGGCCCCCGTGGAGGGTTTGGGACAGGTCCCTCAAACTACATCTTCTTCAGTGGAATGGGCACCTGGTTACGGATGATACCGTGACCTAAAAAGACAGTAATGCCTGTAAATATGTTCATGTATTGTTATCTGTTACATTTTTGCAAAATATGTTCAGTCCCGGAGTACTGAAATTTACTAGGGGAATGTGGCACCCCAGAGGGTCTGGTTGCCACAGTGGTAGTAATACCATGTCTGGGAGCAAAACAGGGGTTTCCTGGTCAGGAACTCATTACATGCAACACTTCCTGCTCCAGACCAGAAAGGGGAGGATCCTGCCCTTTATAACTGGGTCTGGAGGCGGAGTCTAGTTGAGTCTAGTGTCAGGAGTCAAGTAGGACACGAAGGAGCAAGGAGCTGAGGACTGGAGCTGGCAGAGCTCATCCTAGCCGGAGCACATACAGAGAACCGGACACCGGAGTCCGAGGCTGTGGGGATTGTATATCCAGCAGCAGAAACCGCACGGCAGGAGATTGTAGGTCTCCTGACCCAACAGAAGCCCGGAGGCTCAGCCACACGAAAGGACCCGTACCGCCACAGAGTAGCGAGGAATACACAAGGTCCGAGTTGCCAGCCATACGGGTGAGCACAGCACGTTACACTCAGGGACGTGGGCAACAACACGACTATAAGCGGGATAGCCAAAGAGTACAGTCAGACCGGCAGGCCTACAACTCCACCTGGCCAGGAGGATTCTAGGATTGCTCCCAGACTGACCAGGCCCTCATCCCTAGCAAGTACTCCCGTTGGGGCCTATATAATTGCCACCAGTAAAGACCCTAGGACTGCACTGCAACGACTCTGTGTTATCATTACTGATCCCGGCACTATCACCACCATCATCCATACACGCTGCCCTGAAGCTCCACTGTTCCTGTGGGGAGTCACATCACCTTGCTGCACAAACCATCAGCTTCAGTGGCGTAGTCGGACTATATATAACAGAGACACATAGACTACCCTGGTTTGACTGCCCTGAGTCACCGCCACGGTGATAACTACAACCCCCAGCATCCACAAGGCCCTGCTCCGGGTACCCCACGGCGCATCAGAGGCTCTTTAGGAGCTCTGCTCCACAAGTTGGGGCCTAGTGCTAGAGGCCCAGGAGGGGAGCAGAGGAGTAGGCTCCGATCTACAGAAGGGATCCTAGGGGGTACGGCGAGGGCAAGACGGCACCCGTACGCCCCGAATCTGTCAGAAGACAGAGGGATCGTAGGCCGCAAGAAGGGGACGGCCCCTGGTCCAGCCGTGTTACTCCAGGTCTCGGCTGGGAAAACCGGAGGCTTCTGGCTTATATAGTCAGTTGCCGAAGCCTCATTCTAATCCCCGTGAGGGTCAAGCAGGTCTGTGAACTCCGACGGACAGGAGGGACTTCAGAGCACCCGAGCAGGATTGAGAGTGGGAAGCGCAGGGCAGGAGGGAGAAAGACCCAGCGTGAAGACGGTCTAGCTAGGAACACAAGAAAGTGGGGTTCTGTCAGGTACTCCTAATAAACCTGAGGAAGTGCTGAACCCCTGCCTGGTGAATGCAGCGCGACGTGGGAGGCCGACAACTGTACAGTGCACCAGTGGAACTGTCATAAGAACTGTGAGTAAAAACTCACCGCACTGCCTCCGTCCAATCTTTATCTGCGCCATCTTTCCCTCCCTGCATTACAATGCCCAGCGCAACCTTCACCGCCTCACACTGCCCTGGAGCAAGCTCTACCTGTGGAGAGCCACACCATCCCTGCTGCCGTAACACCATCTCCAGAGGACTGCTCCGCAGCGGCGGCACCCCCTTTTGCCGCATTCCACAGGTGGCGTCACGAACAATCCCAAAAACCCCATATAAAAATATCCCCCCTTTTGCACTGACCGCCCTGGGTCACGGACCGGGATAGCCACCGTGATATTCCCCAGAAAGGCATCCATAGGCCCGGCTGTCGAGTACCCAACGGCCCTGGGGGCGCGTCATATACAGTACGGAGCGCAATGTATACAGTACGGTGCACTATGTGGGGCCATGTATACAGTACGGAGCACCATGTGGGGCCATGTATACAGTATGGAGCACCATGTGGGGCCATATGTACAGTATGGAGCACCGTGTGGGGCCATGTATACAGTACGGAGCGCAATGTAGGGGCGATGTATACAGTACGGAGCTCCACGTGGGGCCATGTATACAGTACGGAGCGCAATGTATACAGTACAGAGCACCGTGTGGGGCCATGTATACAGTACGAAGAACCATGTGGGGCCATGTATACAGTACGGAGCGCAATGTATATGACTCGCCCCCTGGGCCGTGGGGCACTCGGATCCGGGCAATAGGGGAACGATGGGGGGTAGTAGTGGCGACCCGGTCTGTGGCTCAGGGTGGTCAGACCAGTGGTAGTCCCTTTATAAGTTTTAAGTGATGTCCGACTACGCCACCCGTGGATTGCGGCTATTAGGAACCGCCGCTGCAAGGCAGACCGCTGGGGCTGATGATGTATGCAGCTGGGATGGTGTGACTCCCCACGGGAAGAGTGTGGCCCCAGGGCAGTGTAGTGGATGGTGGGAGTGATGGTGGTGAGAGTCCCAGTACCGGTAGTGCCGGAGGAGCGAAAAAGCACACAGACAACGTACTGCAGTCCAGGGTCTTTACTCACGGTTAATATCCAAGTCACTTCAGCTGGCAATGACTGCCCGAGCCGTGCTGCGTCCACCAGGTGAGGGGCTCGGTCAACTCCCAGGCAGCTCGGAAGTATGGCTCAGGACCCCCTTCAATCCTTCCTCTGGCCTGCCTCACCAGTGACCCACTTTTGTCCAGCTGCCGCGAACTTGTGCGGATAAACATGGATCCCGTTCCCCGCTGTTCTATATGGTGCCTTCCTAGCAGGCTTAATGAGGTGTCGCACCAATAAATGATCACGACGTCCAGTCTTTGGCTGAGAGAGTTTCTCCTCCACCAACTTGGGATCCGGCACCCTTAATCTGCCTGACCCTTCACCCTGTATTCTCGTGGGTTCTTAGGGTCCCTTCCACCTTCTTGTTCCTGAGCCCTTCTGTTTCTTTCTCTTCTTTTCCCTTCTCTGTTCCTCGTTCTTCTCCTTTCTCGTGGAGCTGGGCTGAGAAGTAATCCCAGCTCCCCTTCACCTCCTCTCTCTCTCCACTCTCCTCCTCGGCCTCTCCCTAGGCCCACTCTGGAGTAGAGCTCCTACAGAGCCTCTACTCCCTGTCTTCTCCTCTCTCTGCACAGACTGTCCTGAACTGACTGACTGTCCTAAGATGGTGCCCCCCTTTTATACCTCCCTCTATCCATGAGCCCAGGTGACCAGCAACCAATGGGCTCCTACCTACGCTCAGGAACCGCCCCCTATCTGCCCCTACAGCACTGGGTGTTCCACCCCCCTCCCCACTCCAGCCAGGGACATGGTCTGTCCTACCTGCATTTCTGTCTAATGGGAGTACCGTTGAGTAGAGATGAGCGGTGTTCGACTAGAACTGTTCGCCAATCTCAAATTCGAGCTGTTTTGGGCGGTGTTCGAGTTGTTCGACGAACCCGAACGATTTGCAAAAAATTCGGCTGTTCGAGGTTATGTTCGATAACTGTTCGTGCACCAAAAGCGTGTCCTGCATGTCTGGCGCTATTTAGAGCACCAATCATGCAGGGATTGTCTGCCACTCACTGTAATGCCACAGCCATGGTGGTTGTGGCATTACAGTGATTGCCCAAATCGATAGGAACAGTGCCAACAGTGAAACATGAAAAGCCGGCAATTCAGCAGCGGCATACACCTGTACCCGACAATTTAGAACCGAAAGAATAGAGCTTCACACATAGATTAGATAGATATAAACATGTCAGCCACATATATACGAAGTACAGTGAAAGTGCTGCTTACTGTACTTGTCATTTAGCGTAAAGGATTTATCAAAAAAAATAATAGTGTTTTCATGCACCGTCTCTTTAAAAAAGCCGGCCGGCAATTCAGCAGCGGTACCCGACAATTTATAACAGACAGAATAGAGCTTCACACATAGATTAGATAGATAGAAACATGTCAGTCACATATATATGAAGTACAGTGATAGTGTTGGTTACTGTACTTGTCGTTTAGTATTAAAATAAAGGATTTATTATTAAAAAAATTGGCGTGGGGTTCCCCTTAATTTTAGGCTCTAGCGGAGGTTAAGCAGACGGCTGGGGCAGATGTTTGAAGCCTGGGAAGGGGGTAATACCCACGGAGCTTCCCAGGCTACTAATATCAGCCCCCAGCTGAATACATAGCCTTTACTAGCTATTAAAATGGGGGACCCCCCAAAAAAATGACGTGGGGTCCCCCCTAATTTAATAGCTAGCAAAGGCTAGGCAGACAGCTGGGGGCTGATATTAATAGCCCAGGAAGGGAGCCATGAATATTGGCCCCCTCCCAGGCTAGAAACACCAGCCGTCAGCCGCCCCAGAAATGGCGCATTCATAGGATGCGCCAATTCTGGCACTTAGCCTCGCTCTTCCACGCTGCCCTGGTGCGGTGGCAGGGGGTAATAGGGGTTGATGTCAGCTTATAATGCCAGCTGACATCAAGCCCAGGTTAGTAATGGAGAGGCGTCTATAAGACACCCCCATTACTAACCCCATAGTCAAAGTTAAAAAAAACACAAACACCCAGAATAAAGTCCTTTAATTGAAATAAAGACACAATCCTTTATTGTTCTAAATTAAACCATACTTACCGTCACGCCCATTCCAGCTGAAGCCAACGATCTCCTGCAATAAAAGAAAAATAATAAAGCAACCTCATCCTTACCTTTCCATGGTTCCCACGACAGCTTCAGCTCTGCTACATCGAGATGACAGGCTGGACCGCAGCAGAACGCTGCCATCCAGCCTCTCAACCCGCAGACACTGAGAAGCGCAGGCTTGCTTGCGCTGCTCAGCGTCTCTCTGTGACGACATCCAGATGAGCCGAGTTCATGTCCAATGAACTCGGCTCACCTCATGCACGTCACTGACAGCGTGGGAAAATTCTCACGCTGAAGCGGTGAGTGCAGGAGAATTCTCCCACGCTGTCAGTGACGTGCATAAGGTGAGCTCATGTCCAATGAACTCAGCTCACCTCCTGCACGTCACTGACAGCGTGGGAGAATTCTCCTGCACTCAGCGCTTCAGCGTGAGAATTCTCCCACGCTGAAGCGCTGAGTGCAGGAGAATTTTCCCACGCTGTCAGTGACGTGCATAAGGTGAGCTCATGTCCAATGAACTCAGCTCACCTCCTGCACGTCACTGACAGCGTGGGAGAATTCTCCTGCACTCAGCGCTTCAGTGTGAGAATTCTCCCACGCTGAAGCGCTGAGTGCAGGAGAATTTTCCCACGCTGCCCCCAACCACCAGCTGCCTATTTGTACCTGGCCGGACACAACAATATAGGGAAGCCCTTTTTTTCTTAATTATTTCATGAAATAATTTAAAGAAAATTGACGTGGGGCTTCGCCCTATTTTTGTGTCCAGCCAGGTACAACTAGGCAGCTGGGGGCTGGAATCTGCAGCGCAGGGAGGCCCAAGCTTTCTGGGCCCCCCCCCCGCTACAAATTGCAGTCCGCAGCCACCCCGGAAAATGGCGCGTTCATAGAAGCGCCATCTTCTGGCGCTGTACCCAACTCATCCAGGGCCCTGGTGCGGTGGCTCACTGGGTAATAAAGGGGTTAGGGCCAGCTTGGTATTATCAGCTGGCCCCAAGCCCAAAATTCATGGGGTCACGCCAGTATTAGACATGACCGCCATGAATTTCTAGTAAAGTATTTAAAAAAAACACAACACCCAGAATAAAGTCCTTTAATTGAAATAAAGACACAATTCTTTATTGTTCTAAATTAAACCATACTTACCATCACACCCATTCCAGCTGAAGCCAACGATCTCCTGCAATAAAAGAAAAATAATAAACCAACCTCATCCTTACCTTTCCATGGTTCCCACGACAGCTTCAGCTCTGCTACATCGAGATGACTGGCTGGACCGCAGCAGAACGCTGCCATCCAGTCTGTCATCCCGCAGACACTGAGAAGCGCAGGCATGCTTGCGCTCCTCACTGTCTCGCTGTGACGGCATCCAGATGAGCCGAGGTCATGTCCAATGAACTCGGCTCTCCTCATGCATGTCACTGACAGCGTGGGAAAATTCTCACGCTGAAGTGCTGAGTGCAGGAGAATTCTCCCACGCTGTCAGTGATGTGCATGAGGTGAGCTCATGTCCAATGAACTCAGCTCACCTCCTGCACGTCACTGACAGCGTGGGAAAATTCTCCTGCAATCAGCGCTTCAGCGTGAGAATTTTCCCACGCTGTCAGTGACGTGCATGAGGTGAGCCGAGTTCATTGGACATGAACTCGGCTCATCTGGATGTCGTCACAGAGAGACCTTGAGCAGCGCAAGCAAGCCTGCGCTTCTCAGTGTCTGCGGGATGACAGGCTGGATGGCAGCGTTCTGCTGCGGTCCAGCCTGTCATCTCGATGTAGCAGAGCTGAAGCTGTCGTGGGAACCATGGAAAGGTAAGGATGAGGTTGCTTTATTATTTTTCTTTTATTGCAGGAGATCGTTGGCTTCAGCTGGAATGGGCGTGATGGTAAGTATGGTTTAATTTAGAACAATAAAGGATTGTGTCTTTATTTCAATTAAAGGACTTTATTCTGGGTGTTTGTGTTTTTTTTAACTTTGACTATGGGGTTAGTAATGGGGGTGTCTTATAGACGCCTCTCCATTACTAACCTGGGCTTGATGTCAGCTGGCATTATAAGCTGACATCAACCCCAACCCTATTACCCCCTGCCACCGCACCAGGGCAGCGTGGAAGAGCGAGGCTAAGTGCCAGAATTGGCGCATCCTATGAATGCGCCATTTCTGGGGCGGCTGACGGCTGGTGTTTCTAGCCTGGGAGGGGGCCAATATTCATGGCTCCCTTCCTGGGCTATTAATATCAGCCCCCAGCTGTCTGCCTAGCCTTTGCTAGCTATTAAATTAGGGGGGACCCCCACGTCATTTTTTGGGGGGGTCCCCCATTTTAATAGCTAGTAAAGGCTATGTATTCAGCTGGGGGCTGATATTAGTAGCCTGGGAAGCTCCGTGGGTATTACCCCCTTCCCAGGCTTCAAACATCTGCCCCAGCCGTCTGCTTAACCTCCGCTAGAGCCTAAAATTAAGGGGAACCCCACGCCAATTTTTTTAATAATAAATCCTTTATTTTAATACTAAATGACAAGTACAGTAACCAACACTATCACTGTACTTCATATATATGTGACTGACATGTTTCTATCTATCTAATCTATGTGTGATGCTCTATCTTTCTGTTCTAAATTGTCGGGTACCGCTGCTGAATTGCCGGCCGGCTTTTTTAAAGAGACAGTGCATGAAAACACTATTATTTTTTTAAAATAAATCCTTTACACTAAATGACAAGTACAGTAAGCAGCACTGTCACTGTACTTATTATATATGTGACTGACATGTTTCTATCTATCTAATCTATGTGTGAAGCTCTATTCTTTCTGTTCTAAATTGTCGGGTACAGATGCTGAATTGCCGGCCGGCTTTTTTAAAGAGACGGTGCATGAAAACACTATTATTTTTTTTAATAAATCCTTTACACTAAATGACAAGTGCAGTAACCAACACTGTCACTGTGCTTCTTATATGTGTGACTGACATGTTTCTATCTATCTAATCTATGTGTGATGCTCTATTCCTTCTTGTCTAAATTGTCGGGTACCGGTGTATGCCGCTGCTGAATTTGCCGGCCGGCTTTTTTAAAGAGAGTGTCTTCTGAGCAGTTTGTCAGCTTTTGGACACCTTTGCAGGTGTTTTCTATGTGTTTCTATGTGTTTTTGTTTGCCTGCCATTGGTTTTAACGGTGTTCGACGGTGTTCTAAGGTGTTCGACGAACAGTTCGACGAACAGTTCCTCGAACATCCCGGTGTTCGACGAACCGAACCGAACCCGAACACTACGGGGGTGGCTCAACACTACCGTTGAGCTGTCCCTCGGAAATGGGGTGTGTGTGCTGTATGCAGCTAATTGAGTCCTGGTCCACACTCCATCCTCACCCGGGAGTGGAATATCACAGCTCTGGCAGAGGTGCAACACCCCTGTAGCGGCCGAGCCCTCGGGGCGCTACATATACAGTACGGAGCACCATGTGGGGCCATGTATACCGTACGGAACGCAATGTATACAGTACGGAGCACCATATGGGGCCATGTATACAGTACGGAGCACCATGTATACAGTACGGAGCGCAATGTATACAGTACGGAGCACCATGTGGGGCCATATTTACAGTATGGAGCACTATGCGGGGCCATGTATACAGCACGGAGCACTATGCGGGGCCATATTTACTGTACGGAGCACTATGCGGAGCCATGTATACTGTACGGAGCACTATGCGGGGCCATATTTACTGTACGGAGCACTATGCGGGGCTATATTTACAGTACGGAGCACTATGCTGGGCCATATTTACTGTACGGAGCACTATGCGGGGTCATGTATACAGTACGGAGCACTATGCGGGGTCATGTATACAGTACGGAGCACTATGCGGGGCCATGTATACAGTTCGGATCACTATGCGGGGTCATGTATACAGTACAGAGCACTATGCGGGGCCATGTATACAGTATGGATCACTATGCGGGGTCATGTATACAGTACGGAACACTATGCGGGGCCATATATACAGTACGGCGCACTATGCGGGGCCATGTATACAGTACAGAGCACTATGCGGTGTCATGTATACAGTATGGAGCACTATGCGGAACCATGTATACTGTACGGGGCACTATGCGGGGCCATATTTACTGTACGGAGCACTATGCGGGGCTATATTTACAGTACGGAGCATTATGCTGGGCCATATTTACTGTACGGAGCACTATGCGGGGCCATGTATACAGTACGGAGCACTATGCGGGGTCATGTATACAGTACGGAGCACCATGCGGGGCCATGTATACAGTTCGGATCACTATGCGGGGTCATGTATACAGTACAGAGCACTATGCGGGGCCATGTATACAGTATGGATACAGTAAGGAGGTGTCGCATTGTATGTTAGAAAAGCGTATATCTGCACACAGATTGAAGCTTCAGAGACTGGGAGTTCTGTGGAAACTGTTTGGGTAAGAATACAAGGAGAGAACAACGGAAAGGACCCCATTGTAGGCATTTACTACAGGCCACCTGGGCAAGCTGAAGATATGGATGAACTCTTTATGTATCAAATGACCAAGTTCTCCAAAAAATATGACGTAGTGGTCATGGGAGATTTCAACTATCCAGACATTTGTTGGGAATCTCTCTCAAGTAAAACTAACAGGTCAAGCAAATTCTTATCCTCTCTTGCTGACAACTTTATCTTCCAAAAGGTAGGGGAGAAAACAAGGGGATCTGCTACTTTGGATCTAATCCTTATAAACAGGGAGGAAATGGTTGAGGAGGTAAAGGTGACTGGGACGCTAGGAGGCAGCGATCATGCTATTATAGAATTTTGGATAACTAGAGGAGGAAGACATGTGAAGACTCAAACTTCAAGGTTAGATTTTAGAAAGGCAGATTTTAAGAGACTCAGAAAGAGAATAGGAGGGATCCAATGGCTGGATGTCCTTAAGGACAAAAATGTCCAGGAAGGATGGGAAATTTTTAAAAATAAGATTCTCAAAGCACAATCGTTAACAATCCCGAAAAGTAGGAAGAATGGGAAGCATTTAAGGAAACCAGGATGGATGAACACAGAACTTAAACACAAGCTAAAAAGAAAGAAAGAAATGTTTATTAAATGGAAAGAGGGAGGCATATCTAAAGAAGATTATAATGCAGTCTGCAGATCCTGCAGGGCACGTATCAGGTTAGCTAAAGCTGACAATGAATTAAGGCTTGCAAGAGATGTCAAAAGCAATAAAAAAGGATTTTGGGGGTATGTCAAAAGTAAAAGAAAAGTCAAAGATGCTATAGGATTTTTACAGGATGAAAATGGAGAAATGGTAAGAGAGGATGTTGAGAAGGCCAAACTTTTTAATTCCTATTTTGCATCTGTTTTCTCTCAGAAAGAAAATGTAACATCAACTGATCTTCACTGTCCTTTTAGAGGAATAGAGGAATCCAAGTTATCTGTAAACAGAAAGATTGTGAGGGAATATTTAGCTAACATAAATGAGTTCAAGTCTCCAGGTCCAGATGAATTACACCCCAGAGTACTGAAGGAGATCATAGAAGAAATTTTAGAACCACTCTCCATAATCTTTGAAAATTCTTGGAGAACAGGAGAAGTCCCAGAAGACTGGAGAAGAGCAAATGTTGTTCCTATCTTCAAAAAGGGGAAGAAGGTGGACCCAGGGAACTATAGGCCGGTGAGTCTGACTTCTATACCAGGAAAGATCTTTGAACAAATTATTAAACAACATGTATGTAAGTACATGGATAAGAATGAAGTGATTAACCAGAGTCAGCATGGGTTTGTAACTAACAAGTCATGTCAGACTAACTTAATTTCCTTCTATGACAGAATCACTGACTGGGTGGATCAGGGAAATGCTGTAGATATAGTATATCTTGACTTCAGCAAAGCATTTGACAAAGTATCTCACACCATCCTTATTGAAAAAATGACCAAGTATGCAATGGACCAGGCAACTGTTAGGTGGATTTATAACTGGCTTAGTGATCGGACTCAAAGGGTGGTTGTAAATGGCTTCACATCCAGCTGGATGAATGTCTCAAGTGGGGTACCACAGGGCTCCGTCCTGGGACCTGTATTGTTCAACATCTTTATCAATGATTTAGATGAAGGAATTGAGGGTAAACTGATTAAATTTGCTGATGACACAAAGCTAGGAGGGATAGCTAATACTAGAGAAGAGAGAGAGAGGATTCAAAAAGACCTAAATAAACTGGAGCAGTGGGCAGCAACCAACAGAATGGTTTTTAACAGGGAAAAATGCAAAGTACTACATCTGGGCAATAAAAATGAAAAAAGCATATACAGAATGGGAGGAATAGAGCTAAGCAACAGTACATGTGAAAAAGACTTAGGTATACTAATAGATCATAGACTGAACATGAGTCAACAGTGTGATGCAGCAGCAAAAAAGGCAAATACAATTCTGGGATGTATTAACAGAAGCATAGAGTCTAGATCATGTGAAGTCATTATCGGTCTTTACTCCTCTTTGGTCAGACCTCATCTGGAATACTGTGTACAGTTTTGGGCACCACATTTTAAAAAAGACATAGACAAACTGGAGCAAGTTCAGAGAAGAGCGACCAGAATGGTGACTGGTCTGCAAACCATGTCCTATGAGGAACGGTTGCAGGATTTGGGAATGTTTAGCTTGCAAAAAAGAAGACTGAGAGGAGACTTAATAGCTGTCTACAAATATGTCAAGGGCTGTCACATTGTAGAAGGATCATCTTTATTCTCATTTGCACAAGGAAAGACTAGAAGCAATGGGATGAAACTAAATGGGAGGAGACACAGATTAGATATTAGAAAAAACTTTTTGACAGTTAGGGTGATTAATGAGTGGAACAGGCTGCCACGAGAAGTGGTGAGTTCCCCTTCAATGGACGTCTTCAAACAGAGGCTGGACAGACATCTGTCTGAGATGATTTAGTGAATCCTGCTTTGAGCAGGGGGTTGGACCAGATGACCCAGGAGGTCCCTTCCAACTCTACCATTCTATGATTCTATGATTCTATGATCGCTATGCGGGGTCATGTATACAGTACGGAACACTATACGGGGCCATATATACAGTACGGCGCACTATGCGGGGCCATGTATACAGTACAGAGCACTATGCGGTGTCATGTATACAGTACGGAGCACTATGAGCACTATGCAGGGCCAAGTATACAGTACGGAGCACTATGCGGGGCTATGTATACTGTGTGGAGGACTATGTGGGACCCATTATTCTGTATGGAGGACTATGTGGGTCCGTTATTCTGTATGAAGCACTATGTGGGTCCCATTTTACTGTATGGAGGACTATGTGGGGCCCATTATTCTGTATGGAGGACTATGTGGGGCCATTATACTGTATGGAGGACTATGTGGGGCCCATTATTCTGTATGGAGGACTATGTGGGGCTGTTATTCTGTATGGAGCAATATGTGGGGCCTATTTTACTGTATGGAGGACTATGTGGGGCCCATTATTCTGTATGGAGGACTATGTGGGGCCGTTATTCTGTATGGAGCACTATGTGGGGCCCATTATACTGTATTGAGGACTATGTGGGGCCCATTATTTTGTATGGAGGAGTATGTGGGGCCATTATTCTGTATGGAGGACTATGTGGGGCCATTATTCTGTATGGTGGCCTATGCGGGGCCCATTATTCTGTATGGAGGACTATGTGGGGCCCATTATTCTTTAGGAAGGACTATGTGAGGCCCATTATTCTGTATGCAGCACTATGTGGGGCCATTATACTGTATGGAGGACTATGTGGGGCCCATTATACTGTATGGAGGACTATGTGGGGCCCATTATTCTGTATGGAGGACTATTTGGGGCCCATTATTCTGTATGTAGGACTATGTGGGGCCCATTATTTTGTATGGAGGACTATGTGGGGCCCATTATACTGTATGGAGGACTATGTGACACATTATACTATATGCAGGACTATGTGGGGCCATTATTCTGTATGGAGGACTATGTGGGGCCCTGTATACTGTATGGAGGACTATGTGAGCACATTATACTATATGCAGGACTATATGGGGCCATTATTCTGTATGGAGGACTATGTGGGGCCCATTATACTGTATGGAGGACTATGTGAGCACATTATACTATATGCTGGACTATGTGGGGCCCATTATTCTGTATGGAGGACTATGTGGGGCCCGTTATACTGTATGGAGGACTATGTGGGGCCCATTATACTATATGCAGGACTATGTGGGGCCATTATTCTGTATGGAGGACTATGTGGGCCCTGTATACTGTATGGAGGACTCTTTGTGGCCATTATACTGTATGGAGGACTCTTTGTGGCCATTATTCTGTATGGAGGACTATGTGGGCCCTGTATACTGTATGGAGGACTCTTTGTGGCCATTATACTGTATGGAGGACTCTTTGTGGCCATTATACTGTATGGAGGACTCTTTGTGGCCATTATACTGTGTGGAGGACTCTTTGTAGCCATTATACTGTATGGAGGGCTGTGTGGGGATTACAGTTGGAGAATCATACTGTGATGGGTCACCATTCTTTGTTGGAGGGATTGAGGGAGAGGGGTACAGTAGGGTCATCATACTGTGAGTGTGGAGAAATTCGCTGTGGGGGTATCATACTGTGTTTGGGGGCACTTTTGTTTGCATCATACATTATTATCTGTTTCATTCAAGGATCTTTATCCTCTGTCAAATTACATATTTAAATTAGGCCGTTGGGTTATATGCCTTTTACTGCTTTTACATAACATATTATAATATTCCACTATAATTTTTAAATTAATCATTATATTTGATAAAGAAAAACTTCCTCAATTGTAGACACTTTTTTAATAAATATCAAGGCTGGTCCGCGACTTTGTCCAAGCTTTGAACTTTGGCCCTCTGTGTATTTGAATTTGACATCCTTGGCTTTAAAGGATCCTATCATGAACTATCTACACTGCCCTCATTGCTTTATTTGCATCACTAACAAGCTTTTTTCATTAAAATTGGTGGTAGTATAATGATTTTATAACATTATATATACTTTGTCCTACCTGCTCGTTTTCAGTAGTGTTAAGCGAATTTGTTTGGCATTTCAAATTAGGGTTCGTGTTCGGGGTTCCGGCTTGTTCGCGCCAAAAAATCGGCAATTGGCAATTGCCACGAACAAGCCGGAACCCCGAACACGAACCCAAATTTAAAATGTCAAACAAATTCGCTCAACACTAGTTTTCAGTCACAGGGGTGTGATCCTGCTATTCGGTCACTGCTGGTGCCGCCCACGTATTTGAATATTGCTCCCGGCAAGCGCTATTATGGTGGGGCGCATGCGCATTTCTACATGTCCGGCGCTGGTCTTGCACCTGCGCAGTGAGACTGTGTCGCTGCTAATGGGCCACTGCTGTATGCTTGCCCCCTAGGCCAAAATTTGCCAGCCAGCCCCTGTGTGAGGGGCTGGTGAGAAGACGATGTACTTAGTCAACGTTTAATGGCACTCTCAATTAAATACTGCCTCTGCTGGTTGGACTGGACAGGCAGGAACTGCAGGACAGAGAGAATGTTCCCTGAGGGAAGAGATTGAAGGGGACACCGGGTCAGTTAACAGCTGTGGTGCAGTTGCTAAAAGGCCGGGAAACTCAGTTGGCGCCAGTATGTAAGAAGAAGAGGACGAGCGAGCAGTGGGAAGGAGTTGTGGCCGCCACAAGAGTAGTGGTTCCTGGGAATGATCTGATCCCAGAGGAGGCCAGACATCTTAGGTCAAGCCCCAAAGCCTAGACTTCCCCTGTCAAACCCAGAAGCCCATATTTCGCAGGTCAAGTCCTGAAGCCCAGACTTCGCTGGTCAAACCCTGAAACTCAGACTTCGCAGATCAAACGCCAAAGCCAATACTTCACCGGTCAAGCCCCAAATCCCAGACTACCCCTGTCAAACGCCGAAGCCCGGACTTCGCAGGTCAAGCCCTGAAGCCCAGATTTCGCATGTTAAGTGCCGAAGCCCAGACTTTGCCGGTCAAACACCAAAACCCAGACTTCACACGTCAAAATCCGAAGCCCAGATATCGTCAGTCAAGCTCTGAAGTGCAGGCTTTACCGGTAAAGCACCCAAGGCCTGATTCTGATCAGAGGAAAGAAGAACTCCAGTCGTCCTTAAAAGAAGTCCGGGCCATGGCTTCCAGTAGAGACGTACAGTACAGACTGTGGGACAGGCTGTGCTTCAGGGACAAAGACGGTCAGAGTGAAGAGCATAGTGTGCATCTGACGTGCCCCCTGGGCCGTGGGGTACTCGGTAGCCCGGCCGGTTGTTGCTAGGGGAGATGTCACAGTGGCGGCGACCCGGTCCGTGACCCAGGGCGGCCAATAAAAGGGGATTTTATAGTAAGGGGATTATAGTTTTTATGAAATGTTCGTGACGCCACCTGAGGTATGCGGCAAAAGGGAGCCGCCGCTGCGGAGCAGGTCCTCTGGAGCTGATGTTAGTGCAGCAGAGTTGGTTTAGCTCTCCACAGGTAGAGCTTAGCTCCAGGGCATTGCAGGGATGTTATAGATGAAGTAGGTGTGTAGGGTGGTGCAGGGGATGATGGCGCAGTAATAATTCACAGAGACAGTGGGGTGCAGTCTTCAGGCTTTTACTAACGATTTTTAGACTCCAAGTTACCAGGGCCAGGGTAACTTCCCACGCCGTCCTGTGTTTACTCAGGGAGGGGTTCAGCAAACTCCCAGGTACCTCCGGAGTACGTAACGGGACCCCCTTCTGTGTGTTCCTTCTGGCCGTCTCCCTGCACCATACACCCAGTGTCCCAAGCCAGTGACCGCGGACCTTGTCAGGCGACATTTTCTCTGTCCCCTGTGTCCTCAATGGCCACCTTTTTGGCGAGTTAGATGTGCTGTTGGCTGCAGCACCTGAAATGCTGCACCCTCCGGTTATCTAGTTGAGACTTGAAGAACTCTGCTAGTTTAGGGGCCGGTCCCCTCTCTGCGGCCTGATCCTTCCACGTTTCTGCAGACTCGGGCGTACGGGTGGCCTCCAGCACTGCCCGTGTCCCTAGGATCCTTTCTGTCTTACTGGAGCCTTTCTTCCTGCTCCTCTCCTCTCTTCAGTCTGTCCTGGGCCTCTCACTAGGCCCTCCTCCTGAGCACTCAGACTGTTCTGACTGACTGACTGTTCCCCTCAGACTGGACTGCACTCACAAGATGGCTTCTCTTTTTATATCCTCCTTCTCAAGTGCTCCCCTGAACTTCTTCCTCCACCCACACCCACTACATGGTTCCCCCTCTCTTGGTTCCCCCCACTCCAGCCAGGGACAGGGCTCAGCACCGCAGCAATGCATCTTGCCCCCTCCTGCTGATCTGGAGTAGTGTAGTGTTGGATGCAGGAGTTAGGGTCCCGGGCAGTACTCCATCCTTACCTGAGAATGAGATACCACACCTCTGGGTGAGATGCAGTACCTCTGTGGTGACTGAACCCGCAGGGGCGCCACACATCACGTGACTTACATCTCTAGGACTTGTGGGCTAGCGGGAAATACCAGTGACCCCATTAGGGCCAGTGTAACGAGAGCGCTGACACTTAAAGGAAATACAACTGTGATGTGCCTGGTAGGGAGAGTGATGCCGTTAAGCTGAAGCATATACAGGGTGGTCCAAAAGTAGGTGGACAGAAAGTGTAATAAGGTTATGAAGGGGGAGATTTATCAAACAAAATCCAGTAATTGTAGATAACATTATGTGGAGTGATGAAGCTTCTTTCTAATTTTCCGGCCATATTAACAGACATAATTGTATTTACTGAAAAAACCTTGGTTTTATGCTTACACTAGGGATCAGTCTCTCTGCCCTTGTCCATATGTATGTCACTTGACAAATGGTAAGGTTTTTAATATTAGAGTTAGGACTGTTCCATAAGGGTTGCCGTGAAGTGGCGGAATGGCTTTCACATTATTTTGATCAAAATTATGTTAACTAAATACCCTTTATTATTCATTATTATTTTTGCACTGTGCTATTTATACATCTACTTTCAGTTATTTGGGTATTTTTCTTGTTCTTGGTTTCTCTCTGTTTAATGGCCTTGTGTGAACATGCATTTACATTTTGCATGCACATCAACTTACGTTTCAGTTCAGACCTTCAGGTTTTTTCTTTGCAGTCAGTATGCTTTAGTGCATATAAAAGGGTGTGGCCGCCCTTTGTCTGGGCTGAGACGCTCATTTTGCCTCGGTTTTATGCTTACACTAGGGATCAGTCTCTCTGCCCTTGTCCATATGTATGTCACTTGACAAATGGTAAGGTTTTTAATATTAGAGTTAGGACTGTCCCATAAGGGTTGCCGTGAAGTGGCGGGATGGCTTTCACATTATTTTGATCAAAATTATGTTAACTAAATACCCTTTATTATTTATTATTATTTTTGCACTGTGCTATTTATACATCTACTTTCAGTTATTTGGTTTTTTTTCTTGTTCTTGGTTTCTCTCTATAATTGTATTTACTGGTATAATGAGAACATGCATTTAACATTAGAGCAACAACTAAATGAGCCTGGTGTCAATGTTTGGGGTGGTATTTCAAGTTTTGGTGTTTTAGGACCAATATTTTTTGATGGAACAGTCACAGGAGATAAGTATCTTGAAGTTCTAATGAATCAAGTTGTTCCCCAGTTACAGCAACAGCCTAATTCAAATGACCTTTATTTCCAACAAGATGGGGCCCCTCCACATTATTCAAGAGTAGTCCGCGAGTATCTTGATGAAACATTTCCTAATAAATGGATTGGCCGAAGAGGCCCACTTGATTGGCCGACACGTTCACCAGACTTGACCCCAATGGATTTTTTCTTTTCGGGAGACAAAGGACAAAGTTTATAGTCGAAAACCAAAAAGTGTCAGTGATTTGAAAGATTACATAAGAGATGCATTTCAAGAAATTAATACCCAAAGAGACTTGTGCAAAAAAGTTTGTTGAAGCGTAAGAGGCAGACTTCAAAGCTGTGCAAATTGTAATGGAAAACAGTTTGAGCACCTGCGTTAATAAAATTTAAGGGCTTTTGTATTATTGTTCAGAATAAAATTTAATTGTCAATGTTATGCTTGTGTTAGTAAATATAATTTTATATATAAATCAAAATAAATGATATTATTTTCTGTCCACTACTTTTGGACCACCCTGTATATTAAGCATCACTATCCACCGTCGTTTAACTGCTAGATAAAAGGACAGTGTAAAAATACTGGAAATAGAACGTTCAATAGACATTGTATCTAGTCTCAGAAAGCGTCATAATTAGTGTTGAGCGAGTATGTTCTATTAACCCTTTCGCCGAGTATGCTCGGGCCGAGCTCCGAGTAGTTACAGCTGCTCGGTGATATGGTTGAATCGCTCCCGTGTGCATGATTTGCAACTGTTTGACAGCTTTATTACATGTGAGGAATGTTTAAGAAATAGACATTCCTCACATGTAATAAAGATGTCAAACAGTTGCAAATCTCGCACACGGGAGCGATTCAACCATATCACCGAGCAGCTGTAAATACTCGGTGCTCGGCCCGAGCATACTCGGACAGAACATACTCGCTCAACACTAGTCATAATATATTGTATAGATCTTGTTACTGCTAACCACAATATTGCACTTCTCTGTACATGTATATATTTATTTAGTTAGATTTTCTTCTGTGCTCGTTAAACACATAGTTTTGTTTGAGTCCCACTGTCTCCTCATTGTCTGCGCTGTTGTATCCAAGCACCTGTTTACATACAAGAAAAATCAATGAAGTCTGAATGATGCTTTAATTTTAGGTCTGCATTTTATTTATTCATGTACTGAGGAATTCCCATATTCCTGAGTGTTTTCTATTTCTGCATCTTGCTAGTGACCTTTGTATTACGTGTAATTACATATAATGACTGAAGATAGCAGAGACAGCTGATATTGGAGTAGTGAAAACCAGACAAAACTAAGATATATATCCACGGTGTAAATTAATTAATTGCACATGATCATTTACCATTAAACATTGGGTGTTGGTTCCCTACTGATATACCATAGCCAGAAATCTTTGTGCATGGAGGAGAATATTCACATGGACTAATGCATGGGCGCTCGGTGCACCCTTGGTGTGGACAAACATTTAAGTGCACTTTCCCACCTGCTTGTTTTCCCTGTATTCCCCCACCGGTTCTATGATTGACAGTTCTGGCTTTATAGAGCCAGAAAAGGGTGGAGGTTAGTGATGAACGTAAGTGTTCGTTACTCAAGTTTGCCGAGGGTGCACCGAATATCGTGGGTGCTCGAGTGAGATGTTCGCCCTCACGTTTCACCGCTGTTAGACAGCCACAAAACATGCGGGGATTGCCTGACAAACAAGGGCAATCCCCGCATGTTTTGTGGCTGTCTAAACATGCAGGAACTTGAACATGTCATTCGAGCACCTGCGATACTCGGTGCATACCTGAGCACCCTCGGCAAACTCGAGTAACAAGCACTTGCGCTCATCACTAGTAGAGATAGATGGAAAACAAGTAGATGGGAAGGTGCACTCAACTGTTTGGCCACACCAAGAGTGCACTGAGCGCCTGTGCTTAGTTTGAACAGTCATTCTGTGCTGACAGACTGCGTTTTAAGGGTTGTCCACGGCTGCAAAAAGAGTCTGCTGGTTCTTAAGAACAACCATGAAAGTATATCTATTAGTGGGATCTGCTCTACTCCATCTACTTAGAGATGAGTGATAAATATCAGACAAGACCCATTGACAGATGATCTTTTTCTTCTAGCCCCCCGAGTTCCCATAAATTAGCTGTCACACAGATTCACCCCTAAATTTTCTTCTAAGTTCTAGTCAAATACATTAAAATAAATAAAAAAAATACCAAACCATAAATTTAAAGATAAAAGCTGCAAAGTTTAGTTTGTGATGTTCAAGATAATCCTAAATCCTGTTGGTTCAATCTGATCACCACTTGGGATTTTTTTTTCTTTTTTTGGGCAGATCGGTTCATCCCGTATGGATTTTTATGTACCTTATAGATCAATAGGGTGAAAACAACATTCAAAAGTGAAACTAAATCTCAATCAAGTTCTTCCCAATACGTTGGTTGAAACCATTGGACATTGTTTTTTTCGGACCACAATAAGTATGGGGAACTGACCTGGTATCTGCTGGGGATGTGAGTACAAATGGCCAAACTGACAAATACTTAGACCTAGACCTCAGAATTTGCATGAGCGAGATGGACAATGAATGGATCATGTATGCATCATCATGTATTTTGGCCACTTATCGAGCCATATTGAGTAACATTGGATAATTTCCAGAAGGAACTCCATTTGGTGACTTTAAAAATGCCATATGGCCAATGAACTCACTTATCATACAGTATATGTTCTATTCTATTTTCTATGAAGAGCAATAGTTTCGAGCTCAGTGAGTGCAAATGCATCGGACATCCTTGGTATCTTCAACAGATCAATATCTTGCTCTTCTGGACAATGATCCTCCGAGAGATGAAGAGAATCTTACCCAATGGTTGTAGGTCCATGCTCAAGAAATAGAATTTTAGCCAAGCAGACAACTCATATTGTGCAATAAACTCAAGTACATCCATAACTGCTGATGTTGTAAAAACAAACAAGTCCATTGAGTCCAAACTTTAGGCCCAGGACAGAGAGGCATATTTTATGGTCCACGGACCACAATCGCCAGACTGACCGCAGCTTTCAAAAACCCGAAGTTACAACCTCACATGTGTCTACCATACTGTAAGTTCAGGTTGAGAGACCTGTGGTCAGTCCAGGCATTGTGGTCCAAATACAGACTACGCCCATCTGAACCAGCTTAATCCAACCATCTTGTTGTGTTCTACGACAAAAGACCCATGAAGCAGGTGCCAATTACCGTAACTGTTGGGAGAATTTTTTTTCTCAAATTTTTCCCTAATTTGGGACACTGAGAATACATCCATGCAGAAATCTAGTACCCTTGATCTGTAATATTAAACATTTCATGGTTGCAAAGAAAGCCGTGTCCAAAGGGACAACTCCAGATATTGAAGATGCAGATGTACAGAAGGGGCATCTGTGACATAAACAAATTGTAAAATTTGGTTTCAATGATGTCCAAACCATGTACTCAAGTCTAGTGATAGTGAATGGGTCTCACCAGGACCCGTAACGTATAATAGACAACATCTTAATAACTATGGACTTACCCATATTCCAACTGCAAGGACAAACACAAAATAAAGGACAACAACGATTATATCAGGAGTCTCAAAGGTGGCATATTTAGGACCAGGAGATGGGGCCCCGGTGATATTGTCCATGGTTCCTGCTGAACTGACAAATGCATCTCCTTCA
The DNA here is from genome assembly GCF_046119375.1 of Phyllobates terribilis. Taxonomy (NCBI): domain Eukaryota; kingdom Metazoa; phylum Chordata; class Amphibia; order Anura; family Dendrobatidae; genus Phyllobates; species Phyllobates terribilis. The sequence goes on from NW_027362768.1 coordinate 152,356,144, forward strand.
GATGAAGTATAACTTATCTACACATTGATTACTAACTAGATGTTAATAACTAACAGAGTTTATCAACCTGCTGACAGCTGCCTAACAATTATTGATTTGGCATAAAAAATTGATGACAATCACTAGAGCACTCGAACCAAACAGCGGGGAAAATAAGTATTTGATACGCTGCCGATTTTGCAAGTTTTCCCACCTACAAAGAATGGAGAAGTCTGTAATTTGTATCGTAGCTACACGTCACCTGTGAGAGACAGAATCTAAGAAAAAAATCCGGAAAATTAGATTGTGTGATTTTTACATAATTAATTTGCATTTTATTACACAAAGTAAGTATTTGATACAATAGAAAAACAGAACTTAATATTTGGTACAGAAACCTTTGTTTGCAATTACAGAGGTCAGACGTTTCCTGTAGTTCTTGACCACGCTTGCACACACTGCTGCAGGGAATTTAGCCCACTCCTCCATACAGATCTTCTCCAGATCCTTCAGGTTTCGGGGCTGTCACTGGGCAACATTGAGTTTCAGCTCCCTCCAAAGATTTTCTATTGGGTTCAGGTCTGGAGACTGCTAGGCCACTCCAGGACCTTGAAATGCTTCTTACGGAGCCACTCCTTAATTGCCCTAGATGTGTGTTTCGGGTCATGGTCATGCTGGAAGACGCAGCCACGACCCATCTTCAATGTTCTTACTGAGGGAAGGAGGCTGTTGGCCAAAATCTTGCAATACAAGATCTCATCCATCCTCCCTTCAATACGGTGCAGTCATCCTGTCCCCTTTGCAGAAAAGCACCCCCAAAGTATGGTGTTTCCCCACCATGCTTCACGGTTGGGATAGTGTCCTTGGGATTGTACTCATCCTTCTTCTTCCTCCAAACACGACTAGTGGAGTTGATACCAAAAAGTTCTAACTGAACTTCAAATGGGCCTGGACATGTGCTGGCGTGAGCAGGGGGACCTTGCGTGCCCTGCAGGATTTTAATCCATGACGGCCTAGTGTGTTACTAATGGTAATGTTTGAGACTGTGGTCCCAGCTCTCTTCAGGTCATTGACCAGGTCCTCCAGTGTAGTTTTGGACTGATTCCTGACCTTTCTCAGAATCATCCTTACCCCACGAGGTGAGATGTTGCATGGAGCCCCAGACTGAGGAAGATTGACAGTCATCTTGTGTTTCTTCCATTTTCTAATAATTGTGCCATCAGTTGCTGCCTTCTCAACAAGCTGCTTGCCTATTGTCCTTTAGCCCATCCTAGTCTTGTCAAGGTCTACTATTTTGTCTCTTGTGTCCCTAGACTACTCTTTGGTCTTGGCCATGGTGGAGAGGTTGGAGTGTGATTGATTGAGTGTATGGACCAGGTGTCTTTTATACAGGTAACAAGTTTAAACAGTTGCAATTAATACACGTAATGAGTGCAGAGTAGGAGGGCTTTTTAAAGAAAACCTAACAGGTCTGTGGGAGACAGAATTCTTGCTGGTTGGTAGGTGATCAAATATTTATTTCATGCAATAAAATGAAATGTAATTATTTAAAAACCATACAATGTGATTTTCTTTTTAGATTCTGTCTCTCACAGGTGAAGTGTACCTACGATAAAAATTACAGACCTCTCCATTCTTTGTAGGTGGGAAAACTTGCAAAATCAGCAGAGTATCAAATACTTATTTTATCCACTGTAATAGCTGGCACTGACCGCCTATGGAGCGAGCTAAGCTCCAAACAGATGCACCCGGTATATAACGTCACATATTGGGATAGTTGGTACCATGCGGAAGACATATATAATCAGCATATGTAACGTTATTTCCCTTGTGCATAAGAGACCACAACATATCACAAAAAATCCACATTGTGTACAAATGGTGTTTACTGTGCACTCCTAAGGATATAATTAACTCTATATGATAACCCTACCCCCAAAGGTACTCTTATATAGCTCTTTAAAAGTGAATCTGCCAGCAGGTTTGAGCTACACCCTCTGAGAGCAACATAATATGTGGTCAGAGACCCTGATACCAGCGATGTATCACTTACTGGGCTGCTTACTGCAGTTTTGACACAATCCCTGTTTTCTCTGCTGCAGATCTAGCAGTGCTCAGAATGCTGAGCTCTGTATAACCCCTCCCACATCACTGATTGGCTGCTTCCTGTGTACACTGGGTATAGGCAGAAAGTTGCCAATCAGTGTTGGGGCGGGGTTATACTCAGCTTACACATATGATTGACTACCGGGCAGCAAGTTTACTAGTCCTCTAGTGATAATCTCCTGCTGAAAAAACTGATTTTATCAAAACTACAGCAAGCATCCCATTAAGTGATATATCGCTAGAATCAGGGTCTCTATCTCTATATTACACTGCTCTCAGATTAGGTAGCAAAATTCTGGTGACAGATTCCCTTTAAGGCTCCAGCAGTGCGATTTAGTTAAATAATATCCATGAAGAAGCAGGATGTGTGAAAATTCTTGAACTTGAAGGTGAGACGTGGTAATGATTGGTAAAGCAGATTATTTATTAGTGTTTAAACCTAGAGAAATAGCTAAAAGAAAAGCAATCCAATCCTAATGGAGCTCCAAGACACTTGTAATAAATCTGTGATCAGAATGTTAAAACCTGTAATCATAGCAAACTATTACTATAATCATAATGAGATGAGCAGAAAGTTTACACCAGTGCGGATGCAGAAAGTCCTCATCTGCTGTAGTCTAAAAGTGCTTAAAGGGGTTGTCTACTACTTGGGCAACCCCTTCTCATTCCCCATGTTTGCCCCCGTTAAAATAAAAACACCTATATATTCCTGGGGCTCATGTGAGGTTGTTATGTCAGCGGTCAATCAGCGCTGGCGTCACTGTCCCCACCTACAGACGTATTGAATATCAATAGAAAGCCTGCTGTCTGACTTCCTCTCGAAGTTCGATTTGTCTGAAGGCGGGGACGGTGATGCCAGTGCTGATTGGGCGTGGGGTATAGTATAGGTGTTTTTATTTTAACGGGGCCAAATATGCTTACCTGCTCATTGCTGGATGCAGAATGAGTCAACTGAGGATCCATCAGTGAGCTTGTTGTGAGGGTAGGGTTTATAACTCTTTTCTTACTTCTTCTCAGCTTCTCTCAGCTGGTTTATAACTAGGGATGAGCTTACCAATGGAAGTTCGGGTTCTGGTACCCTACCGAACTTTATTCCAAAGTTTGGTTCAAGTACCAGAACTCTACCCAAACTTGAACCAGAACCCGACTTCCATTGAAAACAGTGAAGACTCTCTCTCTCCACTAACTGTCCGGTACGAACAGTTCGGGATCTCTCATCTCTATTTATATCCACTAAGTTCAACTTCAATTTTCATGTGGTTGTAAATCAGCTGCGAGGAGCTCAGAAAAACATAAATAAAAGAAATACACACTTCCTGCCAGAATGAGCTTGCTTATGGATTCTCAGTTAACTCATTCTGCAAACAGCAACAGTGCAAAATTTTTTATGAAACCCAATTGCAAAAATGATTTTTAGCCCAAAATGCATCCATTTAAGAAAAAAAGAATGTCCCTCAAATGTGTCCATATCTTTTCAGCCCTGTACTTGACAAGTCTTTCAAATATATATTGACATTATGGTGTAAGAAATTCTATAATTTGTGAGCTTGATAGCATTACTTTGATCACAAGATAAAGATAAACCAAGACTTTTCATACACCAAATATTTCAATTACAGCGGTATACGAACAGTATATGACAATCAGGTGCATAAATATAGAGACATATATATTATAAGTAAAACCATACCTGCCTCCATGCTGGGACTTCCTTAGTTCTCTATTGTTTGATCATCCGGTTAAGAATTTTATATCAGTCCCTTCGATGTTGTCTTTAATATCGCAGCCCTCATTTCATATCACAAGTTGATGCTATTTGCCTGGGGATAGAATACAGGTTCTGCCAGTAGATTAACAAACACGTCCCACTTGTGATTTATGCATTGTAAAAGATTAGCTCCTGGCTCTTCTATTTCTTGGAACAGACGGGCTCATCACATCGGTAACCCCAATACCGAGATTTTGAATTAAACTGGTCCCAAAAAGCATAATTTGCTCCTTATTCAGACAAAGCAAAAAAAAAAATTGGCGGGAGAAAACACTTGCAGCATGCTGCAAGTGCATCCAAGTATCATCCGAGTGCAGTGCAATTACCGCGGATGCCGGCAATGGAGGAGATGGAGAAATGACTTTCTTTGTCTCCTCCACACCTGTGCTGCGATTGGATCGGAGCACAGTAGCACTGACACTCGGATCAAACTCTGACGGAGTTTGGGCTGAATGTCATTTGCATAATCGTCCCAATTCTCTTGAATGAGAGAATCAATGGCCGTGTGACCCTGATCTAATCATGACCTCTACAGAATTACTAATCTTGCCCAGCACCTGGATGTATGACTAAGGGTATGTGCACGTCTTCTTCTTCAGGAGGATTTCACTCTGAAAACCACCTGACAAAGCGCTAGCTAAACATACAATCCATTGTCATTTGCATTTCTATATGCAAACAACTTGTTGCTCACATATTCATTTTTTTTTCACCTTTTAATAGATTCAGGCTTCCAAAGACGCCAAGCGGTTAAAAGAAATCACCCGACAATTCTTCGAGAATTTTCTGTTTTATATTTTGTAATAGAAGACGACAGGAAAACTGAAAAGATGCCAGGAAGATACTTTTTTTTAATGTTTTTCCAGTGTTTTTGCTTAAAAAATGTTATTGTTGAAAAAAAATTAGGACTGGAAAATGTAAGTAAAAAAAAAAAATGATCAAAAAATGTTTAAAAAAAACCCCAAAAAATATTGATTGTCAAGAATATCAAAACGCGTTCGAGAAACAAAAAAAACACACAAAAAAGATGATTCCGAAAAAAAATGCAGGCACTTCCTAAAGCATTTTCCTATTGAAAAATTTGTTGGTTTCGCCTGCCTGGAAAAAAGTTATATGTACATACACAAAGGCCAGTTTCACAAGTCATTTTTTTTCTCATATATAAAAAAAATTGGTTTGTAGTTTTTTTTTCAGTGCGCTGGACCCATTTTTGGTCCATGTGTCCGTTTTTACAATCTTTCTTGCATCCTTTTTTTCTCATATGAAAAATAAAAACAAAAAACATTTTTTAACTTTTCTTATCCATTAAAAAGTTAAAGTACACACACAACACACGCATGAGAATGACATCCATTTTTTATGCCATGCTGCTATACTAAGGCCATTTTTGAAAGCAGCTATATTGTGCTGTCTTACACTCAAGTCACCAACAGATGGCAGAATAACTCAACAATTTGCTTCTCCATGAACAACATTCGCAGCCTTTTTTTTTTCCTTTTAATTTACTAAGTATCTCACGTTATTGGCACATGTTGCTGTCTATACATACATTAGTGATTGCTACAGTTCAGGGATTCTATTCTTTACTTTCCTAATTGATGCCAAGGTCCCTCCAGTTTGCATCACATTTATTTATTTTTTCTTGTTGTAGAGGTGGATGGTCAAACCAGCCTAAGGCATGTTGCATAAGTATAAAATTCGGGAATCATGAGGCAAGACAATTTTAGTTACAGGTACGTACATAATGTCTTAGAATAGGTAATTATTAAAATGGACAGGCACCATTATTATTGGAGTGATTGCTGCAGAGCTGCAAATTGACTGGTATCTCACCAGCTACACACCAATTTTAGAGCGAACATTTTACAGAGCCCCAAAAGCCTTGGTGCAGGGGTAGATGTAATTAACATTTGTGTAATACTCAGTTTTACTCTAAAAACAAAATGTGGATTTGTAATTTTTTCTTCTGTCCCAGTGTCTGGAAAATACCGAAGTTTTTAAGATCCCTTTTGGCTGAGAGTTTTCCATCCGCTGGTGCTTGAGTCTTTAAAGGTGAATGATCTGCCAGGAAGAATTGTACTCAGTGGAAAAACAAGTTTCTTGATGCCAGAAACAATAATGAAGAACCCTAATGATCTACAATACCTTTCTACTCCAAAGATCCCTTCACCTTAGAGCATACATGTCAAACTCTGGTCTGTGGGCCAAATCTGGCCCACAGGGTGGTTTTATTTGGCCTACGACACCAGAACCACCACCCCTATGTGGGGCTATTATACTGTATGGAGGACAATGTGGAGCCCATTATTCTCTACGGAGGACTATGTGGGGCCCATTATTCTGTATGGAGGACTATGTGGGGCCCATTATACAGTATGGAGGACTATGTGGGCCCATTATACTGTATGGAGGACTATGCGGGGCCCATTATACTGTATGGAGAACTATGTGGGGCCCATTATACTGTATGGAGGACTATGTGGGGCCCATTATACTGTATGGAGAACTATGTGGGGCCCATTATACTGTATGGAGGACTATGTGGGGCCATTATACTGTATGGAGGACTATGTGGAGCCCATTATACTGTATGGAGGACTATGTGGGGCCCATTATTCTGCATAGAGGACTATGTGGGGCCCATTATACTGTATAGAGGACTATGTGGCCCATTATACTGTATGGAGGACAATGTGGAGCCCATTATTCTGTTTGGAGGACTATGTGGAGCCCATTATTCTCTATGGAGGACTATGTGGGGCCCATTATTCTGTATGGAGGACTATATGGGGCCCATTATACTGTATGGAGGACTATGTGGGCCCATTATACTGTATGGAGGACTATGCGGGGCCCATTATACTGTATGGAGAACTATGTGGGGCCCATTATACTGTATGGAGGACTATGTGGGACCATTATACTGTATGGAGGACTATGTGGAGCCCATTATACTGTATGGAGTACTATGTGGGGCCCATTATTCTGCATAGAGGACTATGTGGGGCCTATTACACTGTATGGAGGACTATGTGGGGCCCATTATTCTGCATGGAGGACTATGTGAGGCCCATTGTTCTGTGTGGAGGACTATGTGGGGCTCATTATTCTGAATGGAGGACTATATGGGGCCAATTATTCTGTATGGAGGACTATGTGGGGCCCATTATTCTTTATGGAGGACTATGTGGGGCCCATTATTCTGGTTGGAGGACTATGTGGGGCCCATTATTCTGTATGGAGGAATATGTGGGGCCCATTATTCTTCATGGATGGCTTTGTGGGTTCCATTATTCTGTATGGAGGACTTTGTGGGGCCCATTATACTGTATACTGGTTGGCCCGCGACTTTGTCCAAGGTTTTCATTTTGGCCCTTTGTGCATTTGAGTTTGACAACCCTGCCTTAGAGTAAAACCAAAAACTAGCAAAATACCCAAATAACTGGAAGTAAATGGATAGATCGCACAGTGCAAAAATAATAATAAATAATAAAGGGTATTTAGTAAACAAAGGGTTGCCTTGACGTGACAGGATAGCTTTTACATTATTTTGATCAAAATTATGTTTACTAAATACCCTTTATTATTTATTATTATTTTTGCACTGTGCGATCTATCCATTTACTTCCTGTTATTTGGGTATTTTGCTTGTTTTTGGTTTTTCTCTGTCTAGTGGCCTTGTGTGTACATGCATTTACATTTTGCATGCACATCAATTTACGTTTCAGTTCAGACTTGCAGGTTTTTTTCTTTGTAGTTCAGTGTGCTTCAGTGCATATAAAAGTTTGTGGCCGCCCTCTGTCTGAGCTGAAAGGTTCATTCTGCCTCAGGTTTATGCTTATACTAGGGATTCAGTCTCTCTGCCCTTATCCATATGTACGTCACTTGACAAATAGTAAGGTTTTTAATATTAGAGTTAGGACTGTTCCATAAGGGTTGCCTTGACGTTGCGGGATAACTTTTACATTATTTTGATCAAAATTATGTTTAGTAAATACCCTTTATTATTTATTATTATTTTTGCACTGTGCGATTTATCCATTTACTTCCAGTTATTTGGGTATTTTGCTTGTTTTTGTTTTTTCTCTGTCTAGTGGCCTTGTGTGTACATGCATTTACATTTTGCATGCACATCAATTTACATTTCAGTTCACATTTTTAACCCTGCCTTAGAGTAAAGCTCACCTAGGTAGCATTAATTACTGCCCATATAAATGTTTTGACTTTGAGTGATTGGCATTTTGAAAACCATTTTGGAGAACATCTTACAAAAACAGTTTTCCGAAGTTGGAATATTGAGAGTTTATTTTGAGGCTCATTGACAAAAATATTCTTCAGCTACTTAAACAGTAAGAAACTCAAAATGAATAGTGTTGGCCTCCTCAAAAATAAACTGGGAGAAATGGTGGAAGAAGATAAGTGAAAGGTCAATCTACTAAACACCTTTTTCTCTATACTATTTACACAAGAAAATCCCTGACAAATGACATGATCGGGACACCATAAATTCTCAAGTAAATGTAACCTGCTTAACTCAGCAGAAAGTACAGCGTCACGTCAAAATCACTAAAGTAGACAAAATCACTGAGCCCGGATGGCATTCACCCCCGAGGTACTGCAGGAATTAAGTTCAGTGATAGACAGACCATTATTTTCAATATTCTAACAGGATCTGTAATATAGGACTGGCACATTGCAAATGTGGTGCCATGATTCAAAATGGGATCAAATACTGAGTCAGGAAACTATTGGACTATAAGTTTAACCTTAGAGGGTTTTCTAAGAGATGGATCTTGGAGCATCTCACTAAAAGTAACCTAATAACCCAGCATCAACATGAGTTTATGAGGGATCGGTCTTTTCAACATTATCTTATCAGCGTTAATGAGGATGTAAGTTCCAGAATGGACCAGGGTAAGGCCGGTGAAGTCCTCTATCTGGAAGTTTCAAAGGCATTTGGTTCAGTGTCACATAAAAGGTTGGCAAATAAATTGAGAGCAATGGGACTATGGGAAAATATGTGTAATTAGTTTTTAGTAAAGAGAGGGTGATTAACAATGATAACTGATGATGATTGGTTCACAGTTAACATTAAGGTACAGCAGGGATCAGAATTGGGCCCTCTTATTTAATGTATTTATTAATGATCTTGTAGGGGAGATACAGAGTAGTAATTCAATATTTGCAGAAGATTGTAAACTCTGTAAGGTAATCAGCTGCTGCAAAAGCAAATAAAATTATGGTTTGCATTAAAAGAGGCATAGATGCTCATGACAAGAACTGAGTTTCGCCTCTATGCAAGTTACAAGTGCGGCTTCACTTAGAATACTGTGTACAATTTTTGGGCTCCAGCATATACAAAGGACAAAGCTGAACTACAGCAGTTGCAGAGAGGAACCACCAACGATACTAAGGAAATGTGTGAACTGTAATAACAAAGGGTTATTCAATTTGGAAAATCAAAGGCTTAGGGGCAATCTTATTATGATGTACAAATATATGAGGAGACATTTCAGAGATCTGTATAATGATCTTATTACACCTAGGCCAGCAACAATGACAAGAATGCATCCTCTACGTCTAGAGGAAAGAATGTATAATAATCACAGGCAGCCATTCTTTACAATGTGAGCAGTGAGATTATGGATTCTTTACTGTACGAGCAGTGAGACTATGGATTCTTTACTGTACGAGCCCTGAGACTATGGATATTTTTTACTGTACGAGCAGTGAAATGATAGAACTCTCTGCCACATGATGTTGTAATGGTTGATTCATTAAACAAGTTCAAATTAGGGCCTAGATGCCTGTCTTGAGAAATCTAATACTACAGGTTTATAGTATTAGATTCTGGAGATGGGATGTTGAACCAGGGAACTAGTATGAGTGCCATATGTGGAGTTGAGAAGGGTCTTTATCTTTACCCTTATATGGGGCAATTAACATTTGGTTTAATATGTTGGGTTACAGGTGGAACTTGATGGACTTGTGTCTTCTTTTAACTTCAAACTATTACTAAGTAAACTGGCCTTTGAGGAATCTGAAAATAGGGTCAGTAGGGTCATGGAGAAGGTAACACACCCTAAGAGATAAGATTATGAAAAGTTAAGAAAATTATCTATTTATGTTTCGATGCTATTGCGGATACTCTTGGCATCGTCAGCCATCTTTCAATGGTGTAGATGTAAAGCCAAGCAGTGATAAATACAGTAGAAGCTGAGCCATTTCACCACGCTTTATCTTAGGCTTTGACAAGTATCACATATCATTTTCTGTAACGTGGGAGTTGGAGGATAGTTCTTCCCATAATTTATAAAAGTGTTACGGTCTGTCTAGTAGAGATATAACTGTGTCAGGGTCAAGATGAAAGATTATAAACAGAGAAGAGATATAACTTGGTTAGGGTCAAGCTGAAAACATACAGATGTAGAAATAAGCCAGAGCGCCGTGACTTCAAGTGGAGCTTAAACCTTCGTTCTTCTACCCAAGAAAGATAATATCCGGTTTTCGAAGCTATTGATTCTTTTAAGAATCTACATTAGAATGCGAAAATACGCCCTCGCTGGGGTATTACAAGAAGAACCCAGACAGTCCACCAGCACAATATATCACGCCTTTATCAATTTACTTCAGAAGATCACTGAAGTTAAACATTAATCCTCGTTTTAACTTTTCTTTCATAAATCAATAGTACACAAATTTTGTATCATATCTTATGAGAGAAATCTGTTTCTTTCTCCTCCTGGATTGATATTTCACTTTCAATTCATGGGTACACTTTGTAAAATCTGTCTTCAGTGAAGACAGATTTTCCCATTACTGAGTGAGGATGTCATGTAACTGTAGTTTGATAACCTGGGGCTAGAGGCTCCTTCCCTATCTCTAAACCTAGGTGAGCCCTAGCTATCCCTACGCCCCAGTTTACTTCTAATGGTGAAGATGCTGGGGCCACGTACCTTGCTAAACTCCTGAATCAGCCCTTATCTGTCCCCTCCCCCACCCAGGGAAGTGGGGAGTAGTTGTATATAAGAATACACAAACCAGACTAACAAAGGAAAACGTACAGGGATAAATGAAAATACCAATTATACAAATATGCACTGAAAAACAACAGAGTGGAACACTGGGAAGTAGAAGGAAGGAGCAATCAAATAGGAGCGGATGATATGCACACAGACAAATAACCAAGCAACAGTCTTAAGATCAACACTCCAAACGCTTCCACAACAAACACCTCCAACTCCAGAACCAGGCAGTATGAAACACTGGCAATCCCTGATTGCCTGAGGTGAGTATAAATAGCAGAGGGGAAGGGCCAACACTGAACAGCTGAGAGCATCAAAGCAGGAAAGCTCAGAAGCTCTCAACTGAACAGATTGAACTCCTGCACCTGCTAGCAGAAACCTGCACCGTTTAATATGATGGTGAAGTTCTTCTAATCGGTGCAGGAGTATGTGGAATCAGATACCGCCATCTTCTGGCCCCTCTCTGGTCCCCCACGGTCTTCTTCTTTTTGAGAGCACCAACTGTCAGAAGGGGAGGTAAGAGGGAGTGACGTGCCCCCTGGGCCGTGGGGTACTCGGTGCCGGGCCGGTAGATGCTGGGGGTGATATCACGGTGGCTGGCCCGATCCGTGGCCCAGTGCAGTCAACAAAAAGGGGAAATTTATAGGGGATTTATAGTAAGTTCGTGACGCCACCTGTGGTGTCTGGTAAGGATTACCAGCGCTGCGACAGTCCTCTGAGGCAGGTGTTTGGGCAGCTTTGTTAGGACGGCTCCCCACAGGTGGAGCGGGCCTCAGGGCAGTGTATGGGTAAATGGTGGATGCTGGTGAGAGACGGCAGGATGGTCCCGGAGGAAAGACGGACACTCACATGGGGGTAAGCTTCAGTACCTTTACTGGTGATGATGCAGGCACGGCCCAGGGTACTCCAGGCGAAGGGTGCACTTTTGGACTCTCCCTAGTGAGCGGGTGTAGGGCCTCCTGATCCGTTGTTTCCTCTTGCTAAGCTTCTGACCTGCCTGGAGCTAGGCCTAGCTTGGTTACTGTCTCTCTCTTGCACCTGCTGACCTGGTGCTAGGGCCTTCTCTTGGAGATCACTCTCCCTGGACACTGGGGCCTCCGTGACTCCTAGTCCTGGTACTGTAGTCAGCGTTTGGTAAACCTGGGACCTGTAGTCCTGCAGGTGTCCGGTGGTCCCTACCGGGTATATAGGGACCCAGTAGGCGCGGACCCGGTGTCCGGTATATATCTCGGTGTGAGCCTGGTATGCTCTTCTGCCCACTTTGCAACTTCTTCCTTCTCCTCTCACCTTCGGCCACACTCAGCGCCCTCACTAGGCTTCCACACGTGCTGTAGGCCTTGGCTCGCCTAAGCGCGGCAGCCAGGGTGCTGCCTCTTCACTGGTCTAAGTGCCAGCACACTCTCTCTTTGACTGAGAGACTAAACTAAGAACTGAGCTGCCTGGCTCCACCCTCTATATATATATCCCTATCAGGGCTATCTCTGCTGGTCTGAGGTGGTAGGGTGGAGGTGTGTGAATGTGTGAGGGCCTCTTGTGGAGAAGTCCATCCATGCACCCTTCTGGGTTCTGTGGCACCAGTGCGCAGCAGGGCGCCACAGGAGGAGCTAGAGGCAGACAAAGACATTCTGCTGCAAGTTCTCCGGTAACCATAGGTACAGTTCACCATAGAACTTTATTAGCACCATTATTTATTTATCATCTCCTATCTCAGTAATGGAAAAATCTGTATTCACTGAAGACATATTTTATCCATGAATTGAGAATTTTGCAGAATGAATGATCAGTCCAGGAGGGGAAAGAAGGAGATTTCTCTCATAATATATATGATAAAGTTTCTTATCTTCATGTTCACTATTATGGAGAAACAAAATATTGAAACAATGGTTACTCTTTAAACAAAGTTCATGTCAAGTTCTTGTTCAGGCTTAGGCTACATGTCAATGGATATTTATGGAAAATTACTTTTTTATGTTTTTCTTAAGTAAATATTTGACTTTTGCATAACATACCCATTCTGGTCTCCTAGAAATTTATGAATAAATTGACAAATGGCTGTTATCAGCGAGGGCAGGATCTTACACAGTTTTACACTGAATAGGGAGGGACAAGGCTTTGTAAAGGGCATACACATACACTTCGGCCCTTGGATCAACTCTGGCCTACAGGGTGGTTATATTTGGCCCAAGACAACAGAACCACCACCCTATATGGGGCCATTATTCTGTATGGAGGATTATGTGCGGCCATTATTCTGTATGGAGGTCTATGTGGGGCCATTATACTGTATGGAGGACTATGTGGGGCCATTATACTGTATGGGGGACTATGTGGGGCCATTATACTGTATGGAGGACTATGTGAGGCCATTATACTGTATGGAGCACAATGTAGGGCCCATTATTCTGTATGGAGGACTATGTGGGGCTCATTATACTGTATGGAGGACTATGTGGGACCAATTATTCTGTATGGAAAACTGTGCGGGGCCCATTATTCTGTATGGAGGACTATGTGGGACCCATTAATCTGTATGGAGGACCTTGTGGGGCCCATTATTCTGTATTTAGAACTATGTGGGGCCCATTATTCTGTATGGAGGATTATGGGGCCCCTTATACTGTATGGAGGACTATGTGGGGCACATTATACTGTATGGAGGACTATGTGAGGCCCATTATACTGTATGGAAGACTATGTGGGGCCATTATACTGTATGGAGGACTATGTGGGGCCCATTATTCTGTATGGAGGACTATGTGGGGCCCATTATACTGTATGGAGAACTATGTGGGGCCATTATACTGTATGGAGGACTATGTGGGGCCCATTATTCTGTATGGAGGACTATGTGGGGCCCATTATTCTGTATGGAGGACTATGTGGTGCCTATAATAATGTATGGAGGACTATATGGGGCCCATTATTCTGTATGGAGGACTATGTGGGGCCCATTATTCTGTATGGAGGACTATGTGGGTCCATTATACTGTATGAAGGACTATGTGGGGCCATTATACTGTATGGAGGACTATGTGGGGCCCATTATACTGTATGGAGGACTATGTGGGGCCCGTAATACTGTATGGAGGACTATGTGGGGCCGATTATTCTGTATGGAAAACTGTGCGGGGGCCCATTATTCTGTATGGAGGACTATGTGGGGCCCATTATACTGTATGGTGGACTTTGTGGGGCCCATTATTCTGTATAGAGGACTATTTGGGGCCATTATTCTATATGAAGGACTATGTGGGGCCCATTATTCTGTATGGAGGACCTTGTGGGGCCCATTATTATGTATGTAGAACTTTGTGGGGCCCATTATTCTGTATGTAGGACTATGTGAGGCCCATTATTCTGTATGGAGGACCTTGTGGGGCCCATTATTCTGTATGGAGGACTATGGGGCCCATTATACTGTATGGAGGACTATGTGGGGCCCATTATACTGTATGGAGGACTTTGTGGGGCCCATTATTCTGTATGGAGGACTATGGGGCCCATTATACTGTATGGAGGACTATGTGGGGCCCATTATACTGTATGGAGGACTTTGTGGGGCCCATTATTCTGTATGGAGGACTATGCGGGGCCCATTATTCTGTATGGAGGACTATGTGGTGCCTATAATACTGTATGGAAGACTATGTGGGGCCCATTATTCTGTATGGAGGACTATGTGGGTCCATTATACTGTATGAAGGACTATGTGGGGCCATTATACTCTATGGAGGACTATGTGGGGCCCATTATTCTGTATGGATGACTATGTAGGGCCCATTATACTGTATGGAGGACTATGTGGGGCCCATTATTCTGTATGGAGAACTATGTGGGGCCATTATACTGTATGGAGGACTATGTGGGGCCCATTATTCTGTGTGGAGGACTATGTGGGGCCCATTATTCTTCATGGAGGACTACGTGGGGCCCATTATTCTGTATGGAGGACTATGTGGTGCCTATAATAATGTATGGAGGACTATATGAGGCCCATTATTCTGTATGGAGGACTATGTGGGGCCCATTATTCTGGATGGAGGACTATGTGGGTTCATTATACTGTATGAAGGACTATGTGGACCCATTATTCTGTATGGAGGACTATGTGGGTCCATTATTCTGTATGGAGGACTATGTGGGACCCATTATACTGTACGGAGGACAATGTGGGGCCCATTATTCTGTATGGAGGACTATGCGGGGCCCATTATACTGTATACTGGTTGGCCCATGACTTTGTCCAAGTTTTTCATTTTGGCCCTCTGTGTGTTTAAGTTTGACATCCCTGCTCTAGGGGAATGGTGACACCCAGTTGCCATTTTTTCTCGTAAATTTCAAGTATGAATAATAGGGGAATGGCACAACAGAGAACTCGAAAAAAAAGATGCTGTCAAATTTTTATTTAATGTGGAATACAAGTATCTCCTATAACAAACGTATAAGGAGCACTGACAGGTCCACTTTAAATGACAATGACATTTCCGGAATTGTGTCACATAAAGAATTTTGGCTTTTAATTTTTTTGGGTTTGTCAAAGACAAGAAAAGCCCTGTGGTCAGCACAAAAAAAGATTGCAGGATAGCAAACACAGGTCACTGCTTTGTTCATAATGGAGAAGACAAAAGTTAGTGAAAACAAACATTCCTTCTGATAAACTTTGTTAAAGCCTCTTAGGTGTTTACACGTTCACAAAAATTGGCCCAAGATTAGTTATTATTCTTGGGCTAAACTTTATTCCCACATGCTTCACTTTGTAAAGGATGAGATTGTACATGAAGATATGAGGCGGATCAGGTAGCGGGTCGTTGTGTAAAATAAACATAATACTCTGCTATATAAAATATGAGCCTCCAAAGAGCCAAACATAACTTCAAGCCTTTTCCTTCAAATAAGTTTTTGAAAAACCAAACAAAAATAAATATTGGACTTCTTTAATTGAAAGAGTGTAATCTTTAAAATGTGCTTATTCATGGCTCCTCCGGCGTGATTATAAGGGTGGTGAACTGTTGGAAGCAGCAATAGGTTATCACCATCTTGGTGGCTCATGGCTGACGTGGGAATCACAACATACAAGCACAGGCCACAGGAAGTGGCGGAATGAAAAAACGAGTGTTTGCAAAACTCAGGCGTGCTGCGCTGTTTTCATAATTACAATTCATTTCAATAGGAGTTACAGAAACAGTGTAGTGAAGTCAAGCTCAAGTGTTCCCGTAGCCCCCTCTACTGTGGCCAGAGCTTGGATAATATTACTTTTATTTTCTGTATGAATGACTAAGATGAAGGAAGCAGCAACTTCCAGACTGTTACACTTCTGTCCTGGGTATCTTTGACTCTGTTTCCTTACCCTGAGTCTGCTGCCCTCTGCTATGCTCCACGTTGGGTTTTGCAAGTTGCCCAGAGTGGATCTATGATATTATCACCCTAGATTATTTAAGGCTCATTTAGACACACACCTGTGTCTTGGTATTGAGACTCTACACCTCTTTATTTGGTGTGCTCCACCTTCTGTGCATACGACCCTTTACTTGCTTCCATCTCCACTGAATTTTACTTCATCCATCCCGCTACTCCTGAGATTCCTGATTGTGCAAAGTACTTAACCCCCATGTGCCTTCCTGCTTGCTGCATCAATGCCCAGGGACCGTGTGCCCACCTAGACCTGAGGCTTAGAGGACCGACCTCACCTGGTGAGCCTAGCACATACATTAGTAAGATGCAAGTTTCACAAATTGAAGTTACCCAATCAAGCCCTCGAGATGACCATAAGAAAAGTGGCCAATGCCCACTTGACACCTTCAGTCCCAGAAGTTCAGCATGAAAGTTCTCAAATAGACGTTCATTAATTCTCTTTAGATCCTGCCAAATTTGTGTAATGTGAAAATTGGTAGCCCAACTATCAACCAATGTCTATGGCCTGAGAGAACCTATGGTTGGTGGGTCATGTTCAAAATCAATACTTCAAATCTTTTGTATGGAACAGATGTACCCATGTACAATTAAGTGATGTATTCAGCTAAGGGAGAATGTTTTTGGCTGACAGATATCTAAAATTGCCATCTTATTAAACATTAACATTAAGGAGTAATAAAAAAAATGTATATACTGTATATTTTTCCAGTATGGAAAGCTATTAAACTTGGCAAATCACTTTATTAGGGACTTTGCCTTCATTTAAAGAGGTTGTCCACTACTTTTACGTTGATGGCCTATCCTTATGATAGGTCATCAATGTCTGATCGGACGGGGTCCGACACCTGGCACCCCAATCAGCTGTTCTCAGAGTTGGCTGCCGCTGGACGGAAGTACTTACTTGCCGAGCTGGCCGTCTACTTGTAGTGGCTGACACAGGGTACTGTAAATCCACCTGCTAACCTGCTA
Organism: Phyllobates terribilis; assembly: GCF_046119375.1. Classification (NCBI taxonomy): domain Eukaryota; kingdom Metazoa; phylum Chordata; class Amphibia; order Anura; family Dendrobatidae; genus Phyllobates; species Phyllobates terribilis. Next base: position 152,373,403 of record NW_027362768.1, read on the forward strand.
TTCGAATCAATAGGAGGATGTACAGAATCGTGCGGCAGCCACTACAAGTAGATGGCCGGCTCAGAAAGTCAGTACTTCCACCGCCACCGATAACAGCTCATCGGCGGGGGGGGCGTGTCAGACCCCAGCCGATCAGACATTAATAATCTATCCTTAATATAGGCTATCAATGTAAAAGTAGTGGACAACCTCTTTTAGTAAAAAAAATTGGCTTCTGAACCCCTGGTTTTCCCTAGTCTAGTTGGCCTCCTTTCGCTCCATTAATATCAGAAGGTATTCATTTGGAGTACAGATGCTGGCAGTGAAAGGATCAGAACCTGTGTCTCATTAAGGGCTCGTTCACATGTCCAATATTCTCGTACAATTGCGATCCATGGTTTTCACGGATATCACTCGTGCCTATGATATTCTATGGGACTGTGCACCAAGTAGTCCATGGAAAATATTGAAGATATGTCCGATTTTGATCTGAGGGTTGGTTCAAAATGCTCGTCTATGGGTCGGTGGAACAATCGGATATCTGCGTGAGGTCCTATTTTCACAGACTGTCAGAAAGGAGAAGGCGGACAAATTTTTTTTTCTCTCCACTTCCGAGAAAAACTGATGTCACTCGGATCACGCTCTGATCAAAGTCTGATCAGAAAAATTGGACAATTTTTCTCATACGTGGCAAATACTGACGTCTGAATGAGCCCTAACTTTCACTAAGGACCCCTTCACACGTCCGCATAATACTGGGACCGGAAAAAAAAACGTTCTTACCAGTGTCATCAGTGTTTTGGATCAGTGTGCCATCAGTGAGCCATCAGTGTGCCATCCATTTTTTCTGGTAGGGCTTAAGAAAGCCCAATTCCAAAGCTTCTCCCATACTTTGCAATGTTAAACACGTACAGCACAAGGACGCCACATGGATGAGCTGTACATGTTTTACACGGATCCATAGACTTGTATTGGCCCTTGTCATTAGTGATGAGCGAGCATGCTCGTTACTTGAGATTTACTAACATGCTCGGCTGTTTTCCGAGTATCTTCAGCTTTCTCGGAGGTTATGTTTAAGTCACTCCGTGTACATGATTTGCGACTGTTTGACAGCTTTAATACATGTGAGGAATGCCTGCCACTTACATGCGTTTTCTCACAGGAATGAAGACAAGTCCCACAATAAAGTGATTTTCAAAGTTTCAGAACTTTCTATGCTGGAAAGTTTAATTGTATATGGTCAGTTTTCATATGATTTTTTAAATAAAAGTTTTGTACATTTTTATTTAATTATTGTAACATGTTTCCCTGTGTCATCCCAACCTTACCCCCCCCCAGCAGTATTTTGTGGTTTCATCACAATTTATTATTTGATTCCACTTATGGCTCCACTTCTCATCCACATAAACATCTTAGACAAAAAACTTTTTGTACAGCTGAAGAACTCTTAACATAAACTTCTTTAGTATAATCTGGCGTCTTTTTATAAGTTTTATTTTACTTTGTGGTTGCCGGTTTCTTATTTTACTGATGAGTAAATATTTTGTGGCACCTTTCTGAGCCTGAATCGTCCTGTTTGCATTCCTGGAGATGATGTGGAATGAAGATCTTTTTTTGCCCAGAGAATTACTGTCTACATTACTGGCAGTGATGAACATCCTCGACTTTTATACAGTGCCAGATAAACTCCTCTGCGTCCAGCTCTCACTTTAATACTTATAATAACAGGGATTTTGCTGAGTGATTTAAGCTTTTATAACTTGTTGATTTCCTGACTCGCGATACTTAGTTCAAACGCGTGAAAATCAAGTCAGGTTTTTGAAGTATTTTTATATATGTTTTGTCTATAGATCACACAGAAGATTGTGGCTTTGTGCTGAACGTTGTAGACATAAAAATCCCTGATGTTTTTCTGATGTGAACTTTAATGAAAAGTGTCAGCGGCAATATTTTTCTTAATTATTTTCCATTTTGGAGTAATAAAACGAAAAAGAATAACTGACTCATATATCAAATTGCTAAGACGGGAAATTACATAATTAAAGAGCTACTTAAAGGAAAAGTAAAAAACTAACAAAAAATATATAAATGGAAAAAAATTATATTAATTTTATTAAACCCTCATTCTTTCTCTTTTGAGCCTAAAATGGCGATCTCATCTTCTTATATGTAAAGTGTTTAGAAAATCAAGCAACTTTGTAGTTTTCCTCTTATTTAAAATCCTTTCCGTTCTCAAGAAGCGGAGTTAAAGTGAGGGCCAGTGGTATCGAGCAGCGGTGAGGGATTGGAAGGTGAGTATATACTATTTATTGTTTTTTTACCATTCTGGGGCCATGTGCAAAGTTAAAGGGTTTTTTCTCAGTAGTGTAACTAGAGTCCGATGGGCTCCGGAGTATAATTTGGACCTGGGCCCCCACCAGCATGTTGGTCAGATGTATGAACCCTTGTAGCTTTCAAGATCCTATAAAGACATACGTGTTCACCTCCTCCCCCAAGTAATAATGTCTAGTATCCTGTAATAATATCCCTGATCCTGGACCCTTCCTGTAACAATGTACCCTTTCTGTAATGTGCCCCATCCTGGGCCCCTTCCTGGAGTAATGTGTTCCATCCTGGGCCCCTTCCAGTAATAATGTCCCCCATCCTGTAATAATGTCCCCGATCATTGCTCCTTCCTTTTAACAATGTACCCTTTCTGTAATAATTTGCCCTTACAGAACCCCTTCCAGTAATAATTTCTCCCATCATGGCCCTTTCCAGTAATAATGTTCCCCATCATGATCTTCTTCCAGTAATAATGTTTCCCTTCCTGGTATAATGCACCCCATCCTGGGTCTCTTCCAGTAATAATGTCCCCCATCCTGATAGAAGGCACCCCATCCTGAACCCCTTCCAGTAATAATTTCTCCCATCATGGCCCTTTCCAGTAATAATGTCCCCCATCATGATCTTCTTCCAGTAATAATGTCCCCCATCCTGGTATAATGCCCCCCATCCTCGGACACACATCCAGCTGAAACAGGCCCTGGCATCAGCAGGACCCAATCCTGCATGAGTCCGGTCACAGTTGCACGATATGCGCCCCCCATCATTATGCCTCTGGGTTTTCTCATTAATAAATTGAAAAATTGCAAACTGCTTATAAAAAGAAATAATTTACCTCTTCTCAAAATTGCTTTCTGGAGCGATTTTAAATTTTATAATTTTCTTCTCGTTGCCTAGGTTACCAGCCCTCTCTGCAGTCTATCAGTGGTGGACAGTTTCCTAGGCGAAGATCGAGCACTTGGAAGCTATTTACTATACAGCCTGCAAGAACTGCTCTGAAGCTGACCAGGTCGCATGATCCAAGCAACTTCAGGGGCCCATGTTTTTTGCCTTTACAGTAGGGATGAGCGGACTCGTGGAAGACCAGGTTCTGGTACCCGACTTGAACTTTACTCTAAAGTTCGATCCTGGTACCAGAACAGTATCCAAACTTGAACGAGAACCAAAAACCCATTGAAAACAATGGAGACCCGAACTTTGGATCTGGAAAAAAATTCTCTCTCTGCAACGGTCTTACCCCGGAACTCCGAACATTGCAATGGACTACCGGCAGAAGTCCGTTTTCAGGGTTTAGCGCTGGATACTAACTGTAAGGTACAAACTCCGAACTTTTAACTTTGGCTTCGCTCATATCTACTTTACAGATTTCAATGTGGGGTAAAAATAACCAGGCAATATTAATTTCAAGGTCAGTACAATTGTGGAGATACCAAAATTAAATATTTTTATTATTCTGTGTGACGCTCACAGCCCACCCTGTGAGATGGGGAACTCGGAGCCGGGTCAGATGTTAGGGGGGGAGCAGTCGTGGCCTGGACCCGCTCCGTGCCCAGGGCCGTCACATGAAAGTAAATGGGCTTACAGGGTTGAGTGGTTCTTATCGACTACGCCACCTGTGGTACCTGGTGAAGGCCACCAGTGCTGCTGCAGTCCTCTGAGGCGTGATGTTGTGGCAGCCATAGTTGACACTACTCCCCACAGGCGGAGCAGGGCCTCAGGGCAGAGACGAGGATGGAGGGGGTTGTAGTGTAGGAGGTCTGGTGCTGCGTGATGTGGTGCAGTGAAGAAATAAAGAGTCCGGAGGCCATAGGGGTTGACTTCCAGGGTTTTTACTCACGGTGGGGAGTGCATCTGAAAGGCTTCTCCCTGCTCCTCGCGGAGTTCTGCGGTCACCAGAGACAGGGGGTCCGACAACCTCCGAGTAACTCAAGTTCTTAATCAGGACCCCGCACCAGAGTGTTCCTAGACTTCAGACTGAGTCCTTTCCTGTCTGTGTGTGTAGATAGGCCGGGACTCCCTCTGGACTACGCTCAGAACAAGGGTACGGGTGGCAGCTCCGCTCTTTCCGTTACCCGGTGGGATCCTCTGGGCCTTCCGGGCTTTCCTGACTAGGACATAGAGTAGCAAAGTCAAGTTTTGGGGGCCGGTACCCCTCTTGCAGCCGGAATCCCTCTGACTAGGCCAGAATAGTGAGGACAGGTGGCGTATACCGCTCCGTCTGCATCCCCCTGGGATCCTTTTGCGGTGGAGCTACACTCCTAAGCTCCAGGCCTTCTTCGGTATGGTCCTTGACCGGGATGAGACATTCGTTAACTCCAACCTGCCCCTCGACTCAAGGCCGGAGTACGAGGGCCGTGTCTCCATCCGCTGCAGGTTCACACAGAAGCCACGTTCAGGGATGGAGATCACAATCAAAAGACCCTAAGCCCAAGATGGCTGTTTATTAAATATGAAATATTAAGTGTAACTAAATGTGCGTCCTCCACCCTCACCCACTAAATGGTTCCCCCTATCTCTTGGTTCCCCAGTCTCCCATTTTCCAGTAGGGGCAGCACAGTAGAGCCTACTAGCCCCCTCTGGTGCGAGAAGTGTGGTGTTGGATGTGGAGGTGGGGTCCTGACTAGTGTTGAGCATTCCGATACTGAAATAAGATAAGATAAGATAAGATAAGATATACTTTATTTATCCCGTAGGAAATTGCGGTATCGGAGTTCCGATACTGAGTTCCGATACTTTTAGAATATCGAATACCGGAATCGGAAGTTACCATAATGCCTGCGCTCTCCAGTGTCTCTGAAGGATGACAAGCTGGATGGCAGCGCTCAGATTACTGTACTTGTCAGTTAGTGTTAAAGGATTTATTAAAAAAAATAATAGTGTGTTCATGCACCGTCTCTTTAAAAAAGCCGGCCGGCAATTCAGCATCGGTACCCGACAATTTAGAATAGAAAGAATAGAGCATCACACATAGATTAGATACATAGAAACATGTCAGTCACATATATAAGAAGTACAGTGATAGTGTTGACTACTGTACTTGTCATTTAGTGTTAAAATAAAGGATTTACTAAAAAAAAAAATTGGCGTGGGGTTCCCCGTAATTTTAGTCTTTAGCGGAGGTTAAGCAGACGGCTGGGGCAGATGTTTGAAGCCTGGGAAGGGGGTAATACCCACGGAGCTTCCCAGGCTACTAATATCAGCCCCCAGCTGAATACCTAGCCTTTACTAGCTATTAAAATGGGGGACCCCCCAAAAAAATGACGTGGGGTCCCCCCTATTTTAATAGTTAGCAAAGGCTAGGCAGACAGCTGGGGGCTGATATTAATAGCCCAGGAAGGGTGCCATGAATATTGGCCCCCTCCCAGGCTAGAAACACCAGCCGTCAGCTGCCCCAGAAATGGCGCATCCATGGGATGCGCCAATTCTGGCACTTAGCCTTGCTCTTCCCACTGCCCTGTAGCGGTGGCAGTGGGGTAATAGGGCTGGGGTTGATGTCAGCTTATAATGCCAGCTGACATCAAGCCCAGGTTAGTAATGGAGAGGCGTCTATAAGACACCCCCATTACTAACCCCATAGTCAAAGTTAAAAAAAACACACAAACACCCAGAATAAAGTCCTCTAATTGAAATAAACACACATTCTTTAGCCCCTTTACAACCCAAGGTGGTTTGCACGTTAATGACCAGGCCAATTTTTACAATTCTGACCACTGTCATTTTATGAGGTAATTACTCTGGAACGCTTCAACGAATCCCCCTGATTCTGAGATTGTTTTTTCGTGACATATTGTACTTCATGATAGTGGTAAAATTTCTTCGATATCACTTGCGTTTATTTGTGAAAAAAACGGAAATTTGGCGAAAATTTTGAAAATTTTGCAATTTTCAAAATTTGAATTTTTATGCCCTTAAATCAGAGAGATATGTCACACAAAATAGTTAATAAATAACATTTCCCACATGCTTACTTTACATCAGCACAATTTTGGAACCAACATTTTTTTTTTTGTTATCGAGCTATAAGGGTTAAAAGTTGACCAGCGATTTCTCATTTTTCCAACAAAATTTACAAAACCATTTTTCTAGGGACCACATCACATTTGAAGTCCCTTTGAGAGGTCTTTATGACAGAAAATACCCCAAAGTGACACCTAAAAACTGCACCCCTCAAGGTGCTCAAAACCTCATTCAATAACTTTATTAACCCTTCAGGTGCTTCACAGGAATTTTTGGAATGTGGAAGAAAAAAAGGAACATTTAACTTTTTTCACAAAAAAGTTACTTTAGACCCAATTTTTTTTATTTTCGCAGGGGTAACAGGATAAAATGGACCCCAAAATTTGTTGTGCAATTTCCTCTGGGCACGCAGATACCCCCCATATGTGGGGAAAAACCACTGTTTGGGCGCACGGCAGGGCTCGGAAGGGAAGGAGCGCCATTTGAATTTTCGATTGTAAAATTTGCTTGAATAATTAGCGGACGCCATGTTGCATTTGGAGAGCCCCTGATGTGCCTAAACAGTGGAAACCCCCCACAAGTGACCCCATTTTGGAAACTAGACCCTCCTGGGAACTTATCTAGATGGGTGGTGAGCATTTTGAACCCCCAGGTGGTTCATAAATTAATCCGTACAAATGAAAAAGTATTTTTTTTCCACTTTTTCATTTTTACGAATCAATTTGTGAAGCACCTGGGGGTTCCAAGTGCTCACTATGCATCTAGATAGGTGCCTTTTGGGGTCTAGTTTCCAAAATGGGGTCACTTGTGGGGGAGCTCCAATGTTTAGGCACACAGGGGCTCTCCAAACGCGACATGGTGTCCTCTAACAAATTGAATGGAAAATCGGCTCAAATTGTTAGCAGACACCATGTTGCGTTTGGAGAGCCCCTGTGTGCCTAAACATTGGAGCTCCCCGACAAGTGACCCCATTTTGGAAACTAGACCCCCCAAGGCACCTATCTAGATGCATAGTGAGCACTTGGAACCCCCAGGTGCTTCACAAATTGATTTGTAAAAATGAAAAAGTGGAAAAAAAAATACTTTTTTATTTTTACGGATTAATTTGTGAAGCACCTGGGGGTTCCAAGTGCTCACTATGCATCTAGATAGGTGCCCTGGGGGGTCTAGTTTCCAAAATAGGGTCACTTATGGGGGAGCTCCAATGTTTAGGCACACAGGGGCTCTCCAAATGCGACATGGTGTCCGCTAACAAATTGAAACCATGTCGCGTTTGGAGAGCCCCTGTGTGCCTAAACATTGGAGCTCCCCCACAAGTGGCCCCATTTTTGAAACTAGACCCCCAAAGGCACCTATCTAGAAGCATAGTGAGCACTTGGAACCCCCAAGTACTTCACAAATCAATCCGTAACAATAAAAAAGTGTTTTCTTTTCCACTTTTTCATTTTTACGAATCAATTTGTGAAGCACCTGTGGGTTCCAAGTGATCACTATGCATCTAGATAGGTGTCTTGGGGGGTCTAGTTTCCAAAATGGCATCACTTGTGGGGGAGCTCCAATGTTTAGGCACACAGGGGCTCTCCAAATGCAACATGGTGTCTGCTAACAATTTGAGCCGATTTTCCATTCAATTTGTTAGCGGACACCATGTTGCGTTTGGAGAGCCCCTGTGTGCCTAAACAGTGGAAACCCCACACAAGTGACCCCATTTTGGAAACTAGACCCCTCAAGGATTTTATCAAGGGGTATAGTGAACATTTTGAACCCAGAGGTACGACACAGAATTTGATAACATTAGGTCATCATATTGAATAAGTTGTCATTAGTCTTGAGCGTAAGTGTTCGCTACTTGAGTTTGCATCGGGTACTCAGGTATGCACCATGTGCTGTGTGTGCTCGAGTGACATGCTCGAGTCCCTGCCCCGCATGTTTCACGGTTATTAGACACCCAAAAAAAAAACATGCGGGGATCACTCGGGCATAGCAGGCAATCCCCGCAAAGTTTTTTTGGCCGCGAAGCATATGGGGCGGAAACTCGAGCATGTCACTCAAATACCCACGATACTCAATGCATACCAGAGCACCTGATGCAAACTCAAGTAGTGAGCACTTGCGCTCAACACTAGTCGCCATATCGTCATCTTTTTTTCTTACTTTTGAAAAAAATCCCAACCCCATCACAACCCTAACCCCAACCCTAACCCCAGCCCTAACCCTAGCCCAACCCTAACCCTAGCACAACCCTAAGCCTAGCACAACCCTAACCCTAGCGTTTATTTTTTACGCCGTTCCTCATGCGGTATAAGTGATTAGACAACTTTATTCTTCGGGTCGGTGCGATTACAGCGATACCAGAATCATATCGGGTTTTTATGATTGACAGCTGTCACACACTAAAAGATGCATTTTTTGTAAAATCTAGTTTTTGCATCGCCATATTTTGAGAGCTATAATTTTTCCATATTTCGGCCGACAGAGTCATGTGATGGCTTGTTTTTTGCGGGATGAGTTGACGTTTTTATTGGTGCCATTTTCAGGCACGTGACATTTTTTGATCGCTTTCTATTCCAATTTTTGGGAGGCAGAATAAACAAAAAACAACAATTCAGGAATTTTTTATTTTTATTTTTATTTTTTTTATTCTGTACCTTGTGTGGTAAAATTGATAACGCAGCTTTATTCTTCGGGTCAGTATGTTTACAGCGGTACCACATTTATATTGTTTTTCTATGTTTTGTCGCTTTTACACAATAAAAGCTATTTTATAGAAAAAATTATTTTTTTGCATCGCTTTATTCTGAGAGCTATAACTTTTTGATTTTTTGGCTGATGGAGCTGTATGGCAGCTTGTTTTTTGCGGGACGAGATGTCGTTTTCATTGGTACCATTTTTATTTATATTCGTCTTTTTGATTGCGTGTTATTCCATTTTTTGTTTGGCAGTATGATGATAAAGCATTGTTTTTTGCTTTGTTTTTTATTATTTTTTTTTTACCGTGTTCACTGAAGGCGTTAACTAGTGGGACAGTTTTATAGGTCAGGTCGTTCCGGACGCGGCAATACCAAATATGTGTACTTTTATTGTTTGTTTGATTTTTTTTCATAATACTATTTATTGATGTGTACATTATATTTTTATTTTTGGTGGATCATTTTTTTTATTTTTTTTTAAATATTTTTTTTAATTTTTTTTTTTTCACTTTCTGACAGTTTTTACACTTTTTTACTTGGTCCCACTCTGGGACTTTCACTTTTTTATTCTGATCGCCTGCATAGCATAGGGATGGAGCACCATCCCTGTGCCATGCAGGCAGTCAGCGCTGCACAGTGAGAACATTGTTTTGTCGTGCACTGCGCATGACCAAACAATGTTCCTGCTGCCTGGTGACCCGGATGTTGTCATGACAACATCGGGTCGTCATGGCAACACCCAGGAAGCCGCGACAGACAGAGCTGGAGGCCGGAAGAGGAAGTGAGTATTGCGATCACCTCCCCTTGCCACCTCAATGCTGCGATCGACTTTGATCACAGCATTGCGGGGGTTAATGTGCCGGGAGCGGTGCGGGACTGCTCCCTGCACATAGTACCGGGTGTCAGCTGTGACAATCAGCTGACACCCGGCGGCGATCGCGCCCGCACAGCCTGTGTGCGCGCGCGATCGCGATGACGTACTAATACGGGTCAGGCTCTTAAGTCCCAGGGCACAGACGCGTATTAATACGTCATGGGTTGTAAAGGGGTTAATGTTCTAAATTAAACCATACTTACCATCACGCCCATTCCAGCTGAAGCCAACGATCTCCTGCAATAAAAGTAAAATGATAAAGCAACCTCATCCTTACCTTTCCATGGTTCCCACGACGGCTCCAGCTCAGCAACATTCACATGACAGGCTGGATCGCAGCCGAAAGCTGCCATCTAGCTTGCCATGCTGCAGACACTGAGAAGCGCAGGCATGCTTGCACTCCTCAGTGTCTCGCTGTGACGGCATCCAGATGAGCCGAGTTCATGTCCAATGAACTCAGCTCACCTCATGCACGTCACTGACAGCGTGGGAGAATTCTCCTGCGCTCAGCGCTTGAGCAGGAAAATTCTCCCACGCTGGGATGGCATTGAGATCACAGGCTGGATCACAGCTGAGCGCTGCCATCCAGCTTGTCATCCTTCAGAGACACTGCAGAGCGCAAGCATGCCTGCGCTCTGCAGTGTCTATGAAGGATGGCATGCTGGATGACAGCGCTCAGCTGCCATCCAGCCTGTCATCTCAATGCCATCCCAGAGTGGGAGAATTCTCCTGCTCAAGCGCTGAGCGCAGGAGAATTTTCCCACGCTGTCAGTGACATGCATGAGGTGAGCCGAGTTCATTGGACATGACCTCGGCTCATCTGGATGCCGTCACAGCGAGACACTGCAGAGCGCAAGCATGCCTGCGCTTCTCAGTGTCTGCGGCATGGCAAGCTGGATGGCAGCTTTCGGCTGCTATCCAGCCTGTCATGTCAATGTAGCAGAGCTGAAGCTGTCGTGGGAACCATGGAAAGGTAAGGATGATGTTGCTTTATTATTTTACTTTTATTGCAGAAGACATTGGCTTCAGCTGGAATGGGCTTGATGGTAAGTGTGGTTTAATTTAGAACATTAAAAAATTGTGTGTTTATTTCAATTAAAGGACTTTATTCTGGGTGTTGTGTTTTTTTAAATACTTTACTAGAAATTCATGGCGGTCATGTCTAATATTGGCGTGACCCCATGAATTTCGGGCTTAGGGCCAGCTGATAATGCCAAGCTGGCCCTAACCCCTTTATTACCCAGTGAGCCACCGCACCAGGGCCCTGGATGAGTTGGGTACAGCGCCAGAAGATGGCGCTTCTATGAATGTGCCATTTTCTGGGGTGGCTGCGGACTGCAATTTGCATCGGGGAGGGGGGGGGCAGAAAGCTTGGGCCTCTCTGCGCTGCAGATTCCAGCCCCCAGCTGCCTAGTTGTACCTGGCTGGACACAAAAATAGGGCGAAGCCCCACATATTTTTTTTTAATTATTTCATGAAATTCATGAAATAATAATAAAAAAAAAGGGGTTACCTATATTGTTGTGTCTGGCCAGGTACAAATAGGCATCTGGTGGTTGGGGGCAGCCCGTTCCTGGATGCTGTACCTGGCTGGCATACAAAAATATGGCGAAGCCCACGTCAAAATTTTTGGGAAAAATTAATTAAAAAATAATAAAAAAAAATAATAATTTAGGGACTGCATCTTTATTAACCCCTCACGTAGAAGGGTTTATAAAGATGCAGTCCCTAAATGTGTTTTTTTTTTTATTTTTTATTGAATTTTTCACCAAAAATTTGAAGTGGCCTTCGCCATATTTTTGTGTCCAGCCAGGTACAGCAGGCAGGAACGGGCTGCCCCCAACCCCCAGATGCCTATTTGTACCTGGCTGGAAACAAAAATACAGGGAAGCCATTTTTTTAATTATTTCATGAATTTCATTAAATAATTTAAAAAAAAATTGCCATGGGGCTTCGCCCTATTTTTGTGTCCAGCCAGGTACACCAGGCAGGAACGGGCTGCCCCCAACCACCAGCTGCCTATTTGTACCTGGCCGGACACAACAATATAAGGAAGCCCTTTTTTTTTTAAATATTTCATGAATTTCATGAAATAATTAAAAAAAAAAATACGTGGGGCTTCGCCTTATTTTTGTGTCCAGCCAGGTACAACTAGGCAGCTGGGGGCTGGAATCTGCAGCACAGAGAGGCCCAAGCTTTCTGCCCCCCCCCCCTCCCCGATGCAAATTGAAGTACTCAGCCACCCCAGAAAATGGCGCGTTCATAGAAGTGCCATCTTCTGGCGCTGTACCCAACTCATCCAGGGCCCTGGTGCGGTGGCTCACTGGGTAATAAAGGGGTTAGGGCCAGCTTGGCATTATCAGCTGGCCCTAAGCCCAAAATTCATGGGGTCACGCCAATATTAGACATGACCGCCATGAATTTCTAGTAAAGTATTTAAAAAAACACAACACCCAGAATAAAGTCCTTTAATTGAAATAAACACACAATTTTTTAATGTTCTAAATTAAACCATACCTACCATCACGCCTATTCCAGCTGAAGCCAGCGATCTCCTGCAATAAAAGTAAAATAATAAAGCAACCTCATCCTTACCTTTCCACGGTTCCCAGGACAGCTTCAGCTCTGCTACATTGACATGACAGGCTGGATCGCAGCCGAAAGCTGCCATCCAGCTTGCCATGCCAGAGACACTGAGAAGCGCAGGCATGCTTGCACTCCTCAGTGTCTCGCTGTGATGGCATCCAGATGAGCCGAGGTCATGTCCAAAGAACTCGGCTCACCTCATGCACGTCACTGACAGCGTGGGAAAATTCTCCTGCGCAAAGCGCTTGAGCAGGAGAATTCTCCCACGCTGGGATGGCATTGAGATGACAGGCTGGATGGCAGCTGAGCGCTGCCATCCAGCATGCCATTCTTCATAGACACTGCAGAGCGCAGGCAATTCTCCCACGCTGTCTGTGACGTGCATGAGGTGAGCTGAGATCATTGGACATGAGCTCACCTCATGCACGTCACTGACAGCGTGGGAAAATTCTCCTGCGCTCAGCGCTTCAGCAGGAGAATTCTCCCACACTGGGATTGCATGGAGATGACAGGCTGGATGGCAGCTGAGCGCTGCCATCCAGCATGCCATCCTTCATAGACACTGCAGAGCGCAGGCATGCTTGCGCTCTACAGTGTCTTTGAAGGATGGCAAGCTGGATGGTAGCGCTCAGCTGTGATCCAGCCTGTCATCTCAATGCCATCCCAGCGTGGGAGAATTCTCCTGCTCAAGCGCTGAGCGCAGGAGAATTCTCCCACGCTGTTAGTGACGTGCATGAGGTGAGCTGAGTTCATTGGACATGAGCTCACCTCATGCATGTCACTGACAGCGTGGGAAAATTCTCCTGCGCTCAGGGCTTCAGCAGAGGAATACTCTTACGCTGACTGCAAGCGCAGGAGAATTTTCCCACGCTGTCAGTGACGTGCATGAAGTGAGCTGAGTTCATTGGACAGGACCTCGGCTTATCTTTATGCCGTCACAGCGAGACACTGAGGAGCACAAGCATGCCTGCGCTTCTCAGTGTCTGCGGCATGGCAAGCTGGATGGCAGCTTTCGGCTGCGAACCAGCCTGTCATGTGAATGTAGCAGAGCTGAAGCTGTCGTGGGAACCATGGAAAGGTAAGGATGATGTTGCTTTATTATTTTACTTTTATTGCAGAAGACATTGGCTTCAGCTGGAATGGGCGTGATGGTAAGTATGGTTTCATTTAGAACAATAAAGAATTGTGTGTTTATTTAAATTAAAGGACTTTATTCTGGGTGTTTGTGTTTTTTTTAATTTTGACTATGGGGTTAGTAATGGGGGTGTCTTATAGACGCCTCTCCATTACTAGCCTGGGCTTGATGTCAGCTGGCATTATAAGCTGACATCAACCCCAGTCCTATTACCCCACTGCCACCGCTACAGGGCAGTGGGAAGAGCGAGGCTAAGTGCCAGAATTGGCGCATCCTATGGATGCACCATTTCTGGGGCGGCTGACGGCTGGTGTTTCTAGCCTGGGAGGGGGCCAATATTCATGTCACCCTTCCTGGGCTATTAATATCAGGCCCCAGCTGTCTGCCTAGCCTTTGCTAGCTATTAAAATAGGGGGGACCCCACGTCATTTTTTTGGGGGTCCCCCATTTTAATAGCTAGTAAAGGCTAGGTATTCAGCTGGGGGCTGATATTAGTAGCCTGGGAAGCTCCGTGGGTATTACCACCTTCCCAGGCTTCAAACATCTGCCCCAGCTGTCTGCTTAACCTCCGCTAAAGGCTAAAATTACGGGGTACCCCACGCCAATTTTTTTTTTAATAAATCCTTTATTTTAACACTAAATGACAAGTACAGTAATCAACACTATCACTGTACTTATTATATATGTGACTGACATGTTTCTATCTTATCTATGTGTGATGCTCTATTCTTTCTGTTATAAATTGTTGGGTACCGGTGTATGCCGCTGCTGAATTGCTGGCTTTTCATGTAATACATTCTACATTATTCTTAGTTGTTTTCCTTCATGTAGAATTAACCTACAAGGAAAGAAAGGGTTTATTTTCATTCCGATATTTGTGTCCCATTGACTTGCATTGGTTTCCGGTATCGGAATCGGCAATATCCGATATTTTTTGGGTATCGGTCCGATCCAATCCGATCCGATATTTCCCGATATCGGAAGGTATCACTCAATACTATTCCTGACCATTGCACCGTTCTTACCTCGAAGGAGGAACATCACACCCCATTGAAAAGGTGCTGCATCCCGGTGGCGGTCGAACCCTCAGGAGCGCCACATTCTGTATTTTATTCATTTTAGAAAATTCAAGACTTTGTAGAAAAAATACAGTAGGGTTATGTTACCATGTTATGTCATTTGTAACCTTTTTTATTATTCTATCTACAAACCTGTATAAAGGCTTGTTTTCTGCATGGCAAACTGACATTTTTATTGGTGCCATTCTTTACGCTATTTATTGTATGGGTAAATTAATTTTTATGCTTTCCTAAATCGGGCTTTTACAGAAGTGGCAATGCCAAATTTTCAGTTTGGGTTAATGAGATTTAAACGTTTATGTTATTTTTCGTTTGGTCGTTTTGGATTATGAAAAGAGGTTTAAATGTTTCTGTTAATTTTCGTTTGTCGAGCATTTGTAGTGTATACTTTAATGATTTAGGTTTTCGGTATAAAGTGAAATTAATAGTGATGAGCTAGCACTAAAATGCTCGGGTGCTCATTGCTCGGATCGAGCAAATTGGAATACTCGGGTGCTCGGTCTGAGTGGCGAGCCCAATGTAAGTCTATGGGAAACTCAAGCATTTTTCCGGCGGCTCCCCCCGGCGGTCTTCTGAGGGCCTAAAAATTGCCCAAATCGACAGGAACAGTGCTCAAATTACATTGAAACAGCATGGGAAAGACTCTTGGAAGCATTTCTGACTCCCAGGTCACTGCTGTCAACAACGTTGTCAGAGTATTACGCCACTTTTACGGACTCACAATAAAACATGCAAAAACGAAACCAAAATGGATTTTCCTGGGAAATTTGTTAAAGAACTTCCTTTTCAGGGTAATGACTTGTATATAAGGCAAAATAAATAACCAAAACCAAAAATGCTCCTCCACACCTTGGGCTATGTTCACACGTAGCGTTTTTTGATGCGTTTTTGCACTTTTGCATTGCTTTCAACCAAGACAAATGCATTCGCTGGGAAATGTCATTTTAACATTTTACAACCTTATGTGGCCATGTGGTGTGTGACACATCATCAGACACATGCATACAGTGCTGAAAAGACATGGGAACAGCATGGGGAAGACCTCTGGAAGCATCTCTGACTCCCAGGTCACTGACTAAAAGTGTGCCCATCATAAGTGATCCTTGGTGCATGCGAAGATGCCTCCCGCCATGCACCTGTCATTGCAGACTTGCAACAATCACCGTCCACATCCTTGTTCCAGTGCAGCGTTCAGTTGTCCTTACCCCATTCCTTGGAACGCAAGCGCAAGTATGCAGCCAGCCACCCACCCACAGGCTGCAATACTATACTGCCAAATTTTTGACAGCTGCTTGCACTTGAAGTGTGGCCTTTTAGGCTCGTGGAGGCGGAAGCTGTCCTCAACCTCATGGCGGCGGCGGCCGGGTGTTCACATTCGGTCCCTAGCCACCACTATTTCTCCCGGTGTCATCTTCGTCTTCCACAAGCGCGGTTCCCACATCATTACCCGTGCCCTCCCAAGTGCACTTACTGGGAAGGACCGACTAACCACAAACACATGGTCAAGTGAATGTGGCCAGGGACGGTACGGAGCCAGTCCACAGCTTGTCGGTGAGTTGTATTTCACCACAGCCATATTTTTTAGCTCGGTAAAAGAACTGACTTTTGGGAAACCGTATTTACTCCGGCTGTCATTTCTCCATCACCAGGTTCCGCCCATTGTCATACACGACCATGCCTGGCTGTATGTTCAGCGGTGAGAGCCACAGATATGGCTGCTGTGTTACAGTTTTCAACAACTCTGCAGCGGTGGGCGGTTTGTCACATAAGTATTAAGCATGTTATCTTCAGCACAGCCTGTTGCCGCTTGGCTATGGTAGTGCTGCAGTGCTTTCAGCTAGTGACTGGTGTGGTCTTTCAGAGATGGAGGCCAAACTGGAGGAGGTGCAGGAGCTGAACAATGTGATTACATTGAGGTTAAATTGGTGACTCTGGTTTTCATACTAAAGAAAGATCCTACTGTGTTTTTTTTTTACGTTATTTGTTGAGAAAAATGCATTCACCGGGAAATGTAACTTTAACATTTTACAACCTTATCTGGCCATGTGGTGTGTGACACATCATCAGACACATCCTGTTTAATTTATTATGGAGGGACTCTGAAAGTCACAAACATTTTTTTATAGGGCCATCAAGCGGCCCTTACTATTCTTAAAGGGCTAGCAGTCAGCCCTCACAATTGTTAGAGAGCCATCAGCTGTCTATGCTTTGTTGTTCCTATTATTAACGAGTTGGTTTCCTATACTGTTATTGCTTATGCAGTGACTGCAAGGGCTGTCAAACTTTGGAGGCACTCCAGAGCCCCTTGCAAGAGATGTAGAGGTCAGAGAGTCTCCTAAAAACAATGTTCCCATTATTAGGAAGTGGGTCTCCCTTAGTGTTTGCCTATGCAATGAAGCAACGGCTGCCAAAAATTTGGAAGAACTCCAATGCCCCTTGCAAGAGACGTAGAGGTCAGAGAGCCTCCTAAAAACAATGTTTCCATTATTAGGAAGTGGGTCTCCCATAGTGTTTGCCTATGCAGTGAAGCAACTGCTGCTAATAATTTGGAGGCACTTCAATGCCCCTTGCAAGAGACGCAGAGGTAAGAGAGCCTCCTTAAAAACAATGTTTCCATTATTAGGAAGTGGGTCTCCAATAGTGTTTGCCTATGCAGTGAAGGAATACCTGCCAAAAAATTGGATGCATTCCAATGTCCCTTGCAAGAGATGTAGAGGTCAGAGAACCTCCTAAAAAAATGTTCCCATTATTAGGAAGTGGGTATCCAATAGTGTTTGCCTATGCAGTGAAGCAATGGCTGCCTGAAATTTGGAGGAACTCCAATGCCTCTTGCAAGAAACATAGAGGTCAGAGAGACTCCTAAAAACAATGTTCCCATTATTAGGAAGTGGGTCTCCCATAGTGTTTTCCTATGCAGTGAAGCAATGGCTGCCAAAAATTTGGAGGCACTTCAATGCCCCTTGCAAGAGACTTAGAGGTCAGAGAGCCTCCTAAAAACAATGTTCCCATTATTTTGAAGTGGGTCTCCTATAGTTTTTGCCTATGCAGTGATGCAACAGCTGGCAAAAATTTGGAGGAACTCTAATGCCCCTTGCAAGAGACGTAGATATGTTGATATGGTACATATGGTGGTGATATGGTGGTGGAGGATGAGGATGTGGAGAAGGAGGAGGACAAGAGACAAATAGACAAAATCAGGAAGCATATACCAATGTCTGGGTGTTAAAACAGAGGTGCATGGAAACAGAACTCCCAAAAAAAGACAATGTATTTGAGTTTATGTTACGCTGCTATTATCCGGTGGTGTTGAGATGTCTTGCCCAATCCAGCCCTTGTTCATTTTTAGTCAGCCTGTCAGCATTTTCAGTTGACAGGCGAATGTGCCTATTGGTTATAATTCCACCTGCGGCACTAAAAACCCACTCTGGCAAAACGCTAGCGGCAGGGTATGACAGGATCTCGAAGCCATAGAGAGCCAGTTCACGCCACGTGTCCAGCTTGGATACCCAATAATTATAAGGCACAGAGGAGGACGATGGTATGGTTGACAAGGTACTCCCTCAGCATCTTCCCAAACTTTGCACTCCTTGTGAGAGTACCCAGCGCCTCAGGGCCTTTGCGATGGGAGGGGCTGAGAAACCCCTCCCAGAACTTTGACAGTGTTCCCCTGCCTCTGCTGGATTGGAGTTGTGTCTCTCTCCCCTGTAGTCCTTGGTTGTCCAACGAAGTGTGCCCTCTGCCGCCAGCGTTTTCAGATGGGAATTTTTTTAATAGTTCCGTAACAAGGGCCTCTGGTACAGCCCCATTTTTGTAGACCTGTCCGCCTCTGGAATAAGAGATATAAAGTTCTTCTTGTAGCGTGGGTCTAGAAGTGTTACCAATCAGTAATGACTGTCACCCAAAATTTTGAGAACGCGAGGGTCATGGGAAAGGCAGCGTAACATAAACTCAGCCATGGGTGCCAGACTACTAACAGGCAAGACTTCCGTGTCCTCACCAAGAGTATGACTGATCATGAATCCTCCTCCTCCTCTCTGTCCTCTGGCCATCCACGCTGAGCAAACGGTATGACAACTGTGCAGGTAGTACCATCTATAGCGAATGAAACTAGCTCCTGTCCTTCCTCCTCCTCCTCCTCTTCCTCATTGTCACCCAATCCAAGTTGAGATGAGATGAGGCTGAGCTGTGTGTAATCACCCTGTATGGTTCCTTGCTCCATCTCATCGTGCTCCGCCTGCATAGCATCCTCTTTGATTGTGAGCAGAGAGCGTTTCAGAAGACAGAGAAGCGGGATGGTAACGCTAATTATGGCATCATCACCGCTCACCATCTTGGTGGAGTCCTCAAAGTTTTGGAGGATGGTACATATGTCTGACATCCATGTCCACTCCTGAGGTCTTATGTGTGGAGTCTGAACTGAATACCGACGGCCTTGTTGATGCTGGTACTCAACAACTGCCCTCTTCTGCTCACAAATCCTTCCCAACATCTGCAGTGTAGAGTTCCAACGCGTGGGGACATCACACACCAGTCTGTGAGCCGGAAGCTGCAAACGCTGCTGAACCACGGCAAGGGCGGCAGAAGCTGTAGGTAACTTTCTAAAATGGGCACACAGGCAGCATACTTTAACAAGCAGATCCGGCAGCTCCGGGTAGGATTTGAGAAACCGCTGAATCACGAGGTTAAGCACATGGGCCAGGCATGGTACGTGTGTGAGCTCCCCTTGCCTCAGAGCCGCCACCAGGTTCCGGTCATTGTCACACACGACCATGCCGTGCTGTAGTTTCAGTGGTGTGAGCAACAGATCTGCCTAATCTTTCAGAGCTGTCCACAACTCTTCAGCATTGTGTGGTATGTCACCTAAGCATATTAGCTTCAGCACAGCCTGTTGCCGCTTGGCCGAGGCAGTGATGCAGTGCTTCCAGCTTGTGACTGATGTGGTCATTTCGGAGATGGAGGCTGAAGAGGAGGGGGAGGCTGAGGAGGATGAGTTGCAGGAGCTGTAGACCGTGGGGGCAACCCTGATTGACCTAGGGCCTGCAATCCTCTGCGTCGGGAGGATGTGTTCCGTCTCAAGGTCCGACTGGGTCCAGGCTTTCACTATGTTAACCCAGTGTGCCATCAGTGAGATGTACCGTTCCTGCCCACAAGAACTTGTCCATGTGTCCGTAGTTACGTGGACTTTCCCAGTAACTGCGTTGTTGAAGGCATGGCTAATGTTGTGGGACACGTGCTTGTGTAATGCAGGGACGGCACACCGGGAGAAATAGTGGCGGCTGGGGACCGAGTACCGAAGGACTGCCGCCGCCATCAGGTTGCGGAATGCTTCCGTCTCCACGAGCCTAAAAGGCAACATTTCGAGCGCAAGCAGTCGTGAAATGTGAGAATTTAGTAGTGTGGCCTGCGGGGTGTTGGCTGCATATTTGCGCTTGCGTTCCAAGGACTGGGGTATGGACAACTGAACGCTGCGCTGGAACAAGGACATGGACGTGCTTCCTGATGCTGCTACTTGAGAGTGTGCAACGACAGGTGCAGGGCAGGAGGCATCTTCGCATGCACCATGGACAGGGGATTGGCTTGCATGCACAACAGCGGAAGAAGCAATGGTGCCACCCACAGACACTGTTCCTGGACCCTGGGGTTCAGCCCACAAAGTCGTGTGCTTTGCCTCCATGTGCCTGATCATGCTAGTGGTGGTCAGGCTGGTAGTTTTGCCACCCCTGCTGATGCTGGCCTGGCAGGTGGTGCAAATGGCCTTTTTGGGGTTATTGGCAGAGTATTTAAAAAACAAACAGACTCGAGAAGACCTAACAGTTGTACTGGCAACTTCCTTCTTGTTGGTGTTACGGGGAACGGTTGCCTGCCTTCTGTCTGCAGCCACAACACTACTTCTTCCTGCCTGTTGGGGTACTCTGCCTCCCTCCCCCTGTGTGCTGCTGTCCTCGCTCTGCATGTCCTCCTGCCAGGTTGGGTCAGTTACTATATCATCCACCACCTCCTCTTCCACTTCCGCACCGTGGTCCTCCTCCTGACTTTCTGGCAATGGTGTCTCATCATCATCTACCTCTTGTGATAGTTTCCCACCGTCGCCTTCATGTGACAGTGGCTTCTCAAATATTTGGGCATCGCTACATGCGATCTCCTCTTGCCCCGCTTCAAGTGGACCGGGCGAGAGGCCCGAATCTATAAATGGAAAAGTGAACAGCTCTTCAGAGTGTCCAAGTGTGGGATCAGTTGTGTCTGGGCACTCAGAATGCTGAGAGTAAGGAGGTTCAGGGTGAGGAATATGCGGTCCAGACTCACTGCTACTGAGACTTGAACGTGTGGAAGACATGGTGAGGGTGGTGGTGGTGGTGGCTAAGTGACTGGAAGCATTATCCACTATCCAACCAACAACCTTTTGAGACTGCTCTGGGTTCAATTGTGTTGTGCTGTGGTCCCCTAGGAATTGGGACAGGAAGGTCTGGCGAGAAGATGTGGGTGTTTCTTGTGGCAAAATTTCAGCTTGCCCACGGCCTTGTCCTCGGCCTCTGCATGCACCATCACGTCCAGTTCCCCATCTCTTGCCACGTGCCTTGCCCATTTTAAATGGAGGACATTATCTTCCACGCTTACTACAAATGACTGAGTTTGGAGCGAACTTATATGTGATCCGTGTGACAGAGAAAACAGAGTTTTAAATACCTGGCCTGTAGGTAAGTAGTTTGAACAGCAAACTGCTGTGAATTGCTTCACTGACACACTGAAAGAAATTTTCAATGGAGACCAGTAATGGCAGTAATTTCTGACAACGTATATGTGATCCGTGTGACGGGGAAAACAGAGTTTTACACTGTGTTCCAAATTTTTATGCAAATAATATTTTCTCAGATTTTCCCAAATTACCTATATGAATTGCTCATCACACACAGCACGGTAGTGCTTTTCCCCAAGCGCTTTAAGCAGTAACTGCTGAGCATCGATATTTTTTTCTCCTCCATATAACCCTGCCACTGGTTGACTCCCCTTGTTTCCACTGGGCAGATCCTGGTTCTGATGAAGGCCGAATGAGGCCGAAATGTAAACTTAATGAATCATAATAATAAAAAATTGTTTTTGAAATCTTTTCACTGAAATTTGGAGTGCCAGATTCTTACTTTTCATAAATTGGAGTGGAATCCTATCTGAGCACCCATAAGCTTAGGAGTGCCACGTATCTCCCCTTAGCCTATATGAATTGCAGTCATTGTAATTTTCCAGTCAAATAACTATTAGAGTACAATTGAAAGGTTTTTGTACAAACTGCCTATGATAACAGTATATTTAAAAAAAAATAAAAAACTCAAACTGCATTCAAAATGCATGTTCCAAATTATTATGCACAGCAGAGTTTTCAACCTTTTCATTTTAATAAAGAACAAAAATATGGTCATTTTTGAAATTATAAGCATTAGCAGGTTATTACAAACTGAAATCAAACAGTTTTCAACTCAAAACTTTATTCTAGGTGATGTTACATTTGCACATAGGACCCCTTGTTCGAAAGCAGCTTCTGAACTCTCTCGTCCAATGAATTTGTCAGGTTTTGGATGGTTTCTGCTTCAATTGTTTTGCATGAGGACAGAATACCCTCCCAGAGCTGTTGCTTAGATGTGAACTGCTTTTTATTTTTTTTAAAAATATACTGTTATCATACATTGTGGATATTTACTCTAGATTCAGTGGCCCCTAGGGACATAAATGAGGACTTTTCCTTTACCAGCTATTTGGCTTAACTTCTCATTTGCATGGGACTCCACCATTCAGTTGGTGCCTATTTAGTTCTATGCATGGTTTCCCTGTGTCCTGTTGGTGACTTGTGCATATCCGTCCGTTCTCTTCAATTTTTCATATGTATACACCCTTCGTACCACATACTAATAGTGGAAGGAGGTCAAGCTCTGTTTGACATGTGCGCATATTTAGATGCGCACATATAGCTGCATGTATAGCTGCCTCTCTTACATATCTGTAGTGATCCTGTGTTGTCTCCCCAGTGTTGTTGTCCCATATAATTATCTGGTCTTACATGTTTGTTGGTCTTACGTCACTTGTTTTTTGTATTGCCTGTATCGAGTTTGTCTCATGTTGTTTGTCTTTGTGTCGGTTGTTTGTTGTTGTTTGTGGCCACATGTTTGTGTGTGGACATGGTGGTTTTGGTTTCTAATGGACCATATTTCTCCATTTTCTTTGGTCCAGCCTTCATCTGTCCCACCTTTGCATTCATACAATCAGCACCTCATTGATTTGTTTTTTTGAGCGGTGAAAGATCTTGTAACGGACACGCTACTTCCGTTTTTTTTTGCGCTCCACCATGAGCTGGAATGCATGTTCTTCTTTTTGCTGTGATCGTGCGATAATGGCATCTCATGCGAGATACATGACGACATATAGGGGGCGGCGTCCTTAGCCGGATATGATGCATCGCTACTTCCAGTTACGTTCCACCGTGCGATCCAGGTGGAACGCATCCTAGGTAGGAAGTGGCTGCCGGGCGTCCCATGTGGACGCAGCAATTACATGAGGGCATGGACCCTCACCTGAAAGAGGTCACGCTAAATTGGCCACAGTATTTAGGAGCATGTGTGCTCCATTACAATCTACCCCTGACGAAGCTGCGGTACGGCAGTGCAACGCGTAGGGTCTCTAGTGCCGGCAGGTAACTATCCCAATTCATTCCCTATATACATGTTGACTCTTGACATGGTCATCCAGGGTGAATTGGTTTATTATATGCTTGCATGCACCTGTTGCTATTGACAATTAAATGTTACTTTTATGTATCTAATGACCATGTTTTGCATTATGGAATCTAATGAGTAGTATATCATTTACCTGCGGTTTAAAGGGGATTATTGTTCTTGGATTTGAGACATTTACATCCTTCCCCTTTTCTGATGCTGAATAGAGCAATGTTTTGTCTATTTTTTAAATGATTTTATTCTTGTACTGTGGTAGATAATCATGTATAAAAATTCAATAAAGTTTTTGTGATTTTTTTATATATCCTTGTGGGTGTGCATAGTTTCTATAGCCTGTGCTTTTTCTTGTTTCATTTTGCTACAACCACCATGGCTGGGGGATTACAGTGAGTGGCAGGCAATCCCTGCATTTTGATTGGCGCTCTAAAGAGCGCCAAACATGCAGGGAGGGGACCCGAACATCCGCCCAAGCAACTGGCAAGTACTCGGCGAGCTACGAGCATCTCGAGTACTGAGATGCTCGGGCGAGTACCGAGCACTTGCGAGTATGCTCGCTCATCTCTACCAACCAGTAATGACTGTCACCCAAAATTTGGACAATGCGAGGGTCACGGGAAAGGCAGCTTAACATAAACTCAGCCATGTGTGTCAGACTGCAAAGAGGCAAGACTTCCATGTCCTCACCAAGAGGACGACTGACCATGCTCTTCTCCTCATCCTCCTCCTCTTCCTCCTCCTCCCCGTCCTCAGGCCATCCACGCTGAACAGACGGTATGGCAGTTGTACAGGTAATACCGTCTATAGCACAGGAAACTAGCTCCTGTTCTTCCTCCTCCTCTTCCTCATTGTAACCCAATCCACGTTGGGATGAGATGAGGCTGGGCTCTGTGTAATCACCCTGTATGGTTCCTTGCTTCATCTCATCGTGCTCCACCTGCAATGCATACTCTTTGATTGTGAGCAGAGAGTGTTTCAGAAGACAGAGAAGCGGGATGGTCATGCAAATTATGGCGTCATCGCCGCTAACCATCTTGGTGGAGTCCTCAAAGTTTTGGAGGATGTCTGACATCCATGTCCACTCCTGAGGTTTTATGTATGGAGTCTGACCTGAATACCGATGGCCTAGTTAATGCAGGTAGTCAACAACTGCCCTCTTCTGCTCACAAATCCTTCCCAATATCTGCAGTGTAGAGTTCCAATGCGTGGGGACATCACCAGTCGATGAGCCGGAAGCTGCAAACGCTGCTGAACCACGGCAAGAGCGGCTGAAGTTTAGCTGACTTTCTAAAATGGGCACACAGGCGACATACTTTTACAAGCAGATCCGACAGATCTGGTAGGTTTTGAGAAACCGCTGAACCATGAGGCTAAGCACATGGGCCAGGCATGGTACGTGTGTGAGCTCGCCTTGCCTCAGAGCCGTCACCAGGTTCCAGCCATTGTCACTCGCGACCATGCCTGGCTGTAGGTTCAGCGGTGTCAGTCACAGATCTGCCTGCTCTTTCAGAGCTGTCCACAACTCTTCAGCATTGTGGGGTTTGTCACCTAAGCATATTAGCTTCAGCATAGCCTGTTGCCGCTTGGCCGAGGCAGTGCTGCAGTGCTTCCAGCTTGCGACTGATGTGGTCATTTCGGAGATGGATGCTGAAGAGGAGGAGGAGGTGCAGGGCAACCCTGATTGACCCAGGGCCCACAATCCTTGGCGTCAGGAGGACGTGTTCCGTCCCAAGATCCGACTGGGTCCCGACTTCCACTATGTTAACCCAGTGTGCCGTCAGCGAGATGTACCGTCCCTGCCCACAAGCACTTGTCCACTTGTCTGTAGTTAGGTGGACTTTCACAGTAACTGCGTTGTTGAAGGCACGGCTAATGTTGTGGGACATGTGCTTGTCTAATACGAGGACGGCACACTAGGAGAAATAGTGGCGGTGGGGACTGAGAACCGAGGGACAGCCACCGCCATCAGGTTGAGGAAAGCTTCCATCTCCACGAGCATAAAAGGCAACATTTCGAGCGCAAGCATTCGTGAAATGTGTGAATTTAGTAGTGTGGCCTGTGGGGCGTTAGATGCGTATTTGCACTTGCGTTCCAAGGACTGGGGTAGGGACAACTGAACGCTGCACTGGGACAAGGACGTGGACGTGCTTGCTGATGGTGCTAGTTGAAAGTGTTCAGCGACAGGTGCAGGGCAGGAGGCATCTTTGCTTGCACCATGGACTGGAGATTGGCGTGCACGCACAGCAGCGGAACAATCACTGGTGTCACCCGCAGACACTGTTGCTGGACTCTGGGGTTCAGCCCACTTAGTCGGATGCTTTGCTGCCATGTGCCTGATCATGCTGGTGGTGGTCAGGTTGCTAGTTTTGCTACCCCTGCTGATGCTGGCCTGGCAGGTGGTGCAAATTGTAGTATCGGTGTCTCTGCCCTCTGACAGGTAGAGACGCCGTCCCTCTTACCGCCGCGCTCCCCGCCCGGCGTCCTCCGGCGCTCCTGCTTCTGCTGCTGCCGGTGCCGTCCTAAGGAGTCCCCGGCCAATGGCCGGAGGACCTCTCATATAAAAGGCATCTCCTCCAAAATGGAGGTGCCTGTGCAAGGTTGTATCTTTGTGTGTAAAACTCTGCTTCAGCACTCAGGTCCCGCTGCTAGCCTGACCACCAGTCCAGTCCGCCAGCCTGACTACCAGTCCAGCCCGCCAGCCTGACTACCAGTCCTGTCCGCCAGCCTGACTACCAGTCCTGTCCGCCAGCTTGTCTACTCTCCAGCCCGCCAGTCTGTCTACAGTCCAGTCCGCCAGTCTGTCTTTGGACCCTGCCCGCCTGCTTACATGGAAACACCTGCCTGTTACCTGCCGTGCCTACCAGCCAGCCTACCTGGAGGCTCCTGCTTGATACCTGCCGTGCCTACCTGTCAGTCTACCCGGAGGCTCCTGATTGTTACCTGCCATGCCTACTAGCCAGCCTACCTGGAGGCTCGTGATTGTTACCTGCCGTGTCTGCCAGTCCGTCTACCCGGATCACCCGTCAGCCTGCCTGCCATGGTCATCTGCTGGTACCGGTCAGTCCCTGCCTTCTGACCCGTGGGAGTCACCTGCTCTCATACAAGGTCTGGCCCAGAGTAGCACCTGGTCCCTCTGCTCGGTCCTTCCCTGGTCACGGAGTCGATTGAGCCGCCATACGACCTTGGTCAGTCCGAGTTGATACCTAGTTACGCCCCTCTGGTTCCTCCTTGCACCGCAGCACAGAGATTCCACCACCCGGATCCGTAACACAAATGGCCTTTTTGGGGTTATTGGCAGAGTCTTTAAAAAGCAACCAGACTCGGGAAGACCTAAAAGTTGTACTGGCAACTTCCGTCGTATTTATGTTACGGGGAACGGTTGCTAGCCTTCTGTCTGCAGCCACCATACTGCTTGTTCTTGCCTGTTGTGGTGCTACGCCTCCCTCCCCCTGTGTGTGTCCACCACCTCATCTTCCACTTCCGCACCCTGGTCCTCCTCCAGACTTTATGGCAATTGTGTCTCATCATCATCTACCTCTTGTGACAGTTTCCCACCGTCGCCTTCGTGTGACCGTGGCTTCTCAAATATTTGGGCATCGCTACATGCGATCTCCTCTTGCCCCACTTCAAGTGGACCGGGCGAGGGGCCCGAATCTATAAATGGAAAAGTGAACAGCTCTTCGGAGTGTCCAAGTGTGGGATCAGTTGTGTCTGGGCACTCGGCATGGTGGGAGGAAGGAGGTTAAGGGTGAGGAATATGCAGTTCAGACTCACGGCTACTGAGACTTGACCGTGTGGAAAACAGGGTGGTGATGGTGATGGTGGCTAAGTGACTGGAAGCATTATCTGCTATCCAACCAATAACCTTTTGACACTGCTCTTTGTTCAATAGTGGTGTTCTGCGGTCCCCTATTAATTGGGACAGGAAGGTTGAGCGAGAAGATGTGAGTGTGTGTTGTGGCATAATTTCAGCTTGCCCATGGCAACGGCCTCAGCCTCGTCCTCTGCATGCACCATCATCACCATCACGTCCACTTCCCCATCCCTTGCCACGCACCTTGCCCATTTTACATGGAGGACAATATTTTCCACGTTCCACGTGTGACGGAAAATTACAGTTTTAAAAAGCTGGCCTATAGGTTACTATTTTTCACAGCGACCTCGTGTCAATAATTTCACTGACACACTGCAGCAAAGTTTAAATGGAGGCCAATATTTTCCACGTTCACTACAAATTTCTGTATTTTTATCGCTGTAATATGGAAAGAATGTCTGTACTCTGCTGTGGCAACAAGCAAATGGAGCAGAAAAACGGTGTTCTCTGGATTGCTTTTTTACCAAATAATCAGAATTAAGATCAAAAAAATAATTATACCTGGTCCCTAATACCTGGGACTATTTGTAGAAATATCTGTAACAGAAGCAGCAGACAGAACTGGAATGGAGGATGTTGTGATATATTATACACTGCAGTCTGCCACATACACTGCCTGCCTAGCTCTGATATATATATATATATATATATATATATATATATATATATATATATATATACACTGCTCAAAAAAATAAAGGGAACACTTAAACAACAGAATATATATAACTCCAAGTGAATCAAACTTCTGTGAAATCAAACTGTCCACTTAAGAAGCAACGCTGATTGACAATCAATTTCACATGCTGTTGTGCAAATGGAATATACAATAGATGGAAATTATTGGCAATTATCAAGACACCCTCAATAAAGGAGTGGTTCTGCAGGTGGGGACCACAGACCACATCTCAGTACCAATGCTTTCTGGCTCATGTTTTGGTCACTTTTGAATGTTGGTTGTGCTTTCATATTCGTGGTAGCATGAGACGGACTCTACAACCCACAGAAGTTGCTCAGGTAGTGCAGCTCATCCAGGATGGCACATCAATGCGAGCTGTGGCAAGAAGGTTTGCTGTGTCTGTCAGCGTAGTGTCCAGAGGCAGGAGGCACTACCAGGAGACAGGCCAATACACCAGGAGACGTGGAGGGGGCTGTAGGAGGGCAACAACCCCGCAGCAGGACGGCTACCTCCGCCTTTGTGCAAGGAGGAACAGGAGGAGCACTGCCAGAGGCCTGCAAAATGACCTCCAGCAGGCCACAAATGTGCAGGTGTCTGCACAAATGGTTAGAAACCGACTCCATGAGGGTGGTATGAGGGCCCGACGTCCACAGTCCAACACCGTACAGGACGCTTGGCATTTTCTACCGAACACCAGGATTGGCAAAGTCGCCACTGGCGCCCTGTGCTCTTCACAGATGAAAGCAGGTTCACATTGAGCACATGTGACAGACGTGACAGAGTCTGGAGACGCCGTGTAGAGCGATCTGCTGCCTGCAACATGCTTGAGCATGACCGGTTTGGCAGTGGGTCAGTAATGGTGTGGGGTGGCATTTCTTTAGAGGCATTGAAGCTATGGACTGGCCCGCCCGTTCCCCAGACCTGAATACAACTGAGCACATCTGGGAAATCATGTCTCGCTCCATCCACCAACGTCAGTTGCACCACAGACTGTCCAGGAGTTGGAGGATGCTTTAGTCCAGGGCTGGGAGGAGATCCCACAGGAGACCATCCGCTACCTCATCAGGAGCATGTCCAGGCGTTGTAGGGAGGTCATACAGGCATGTGGAGGCCACACACAATACTGAGCCTCATTTTGACTTGTTTTAAGGACATTACTTCAAAGTTGGATCAGCCTGTATTGTGTTTTTCCACTTTAATTTTGGGGGTGACTCCAAATCCAGGCCTCCATCGGTTAATAAATTTGATTTCCATTGATGATTTTTGTGTGACTTTGTTGTCAGCACATTCAACTTTGTACCAAACAAAGTATTCAATGAGAATATTTTATTCATTCAGATCTAGGATGTGTTATTTGAGTGTTCCCTTTATTTTTTTGAGCAGTGTATACAGTGCCTACAAGTAGTATTCAACCCCCTGCAGATTTAGCTGGTTGACACATGCGGAATTTACTTGGCATTGTGACATTTGTACTGTAGATCAGCCTGGAAGTGGGAAATGCACTGCAGCAATTTTTTTTTTTTTAAAACGTTAAAAGTTAATTCAGAGTGTCATTTATTATTCAACCCCTCAAACCACAAGAATTCTGTTTGGTCCCCCTAAAGTATTAAGAAGTAGTTCAGGCACCAAGAATAATGAGCTTCACATGTGTGGATTAAAGATCTCTTTTGCCAGCCTTTTCTGACTATTTAAGACCCTCCCCAAACTTGTGAACAGCACTCAGACATGGTCAACATGGGAAAGACAAAGGAGCATTCCAAGGCCATCAGAGACAAGATCGTGGAGGGTCACAAGGCTGGCAAGGGGTACAAAACCCTTTCCAAGGAGTTGGGCCTACCTGTCTCCACTGTTGGGAGCATCATCCGTAAGTGGAAGGCTTATGGAACTACTGTTAGCCTTCCACGGCCTGGACAGCCTTTGAAAGTGTCCTCCGGTGCCGAGGCCAGGCTTGTCCGAAGAGTCAAGGCTAACCCAAGGACAACAAGGAAGGAGCTCCGGGAAGATCTCATGGCAGTGGGGACATTGGTTTCAGTCAATACCATAAGTAACGTACTCCACCGCAATGGTCTCCGTTCCAGACGAGCCCGTAAGGTACCTTTACTTTCAAAGCGTCATGTCAAGGCTCGTCTACAGTTTGCTCATGATCACTTGGAGGACTCTGAGACAGACTGGTTCAAGGTTCTATGGTCTGATGAGACCAAGATCGAGATCTTTGGTGCCAACCACACACGTGACGTTTGGAGACTGGATGGCACTGCATACGACCCCAAGAATACCATCCCTACAGTCAAGCATGGTGGTGGCAGCATCATGCTGTGGGGCTGTTTCTCAGCTAAGGGGCCTGGCCATCTGGTCCGCATCCATGGGAAGATGGATAGCATGGCCTACCTGGAGATTTTGGCCAAGAACCTCCGCTCCTCCATCAAGGATCTTAAGATGGGTCGTAATTTCATCTTCCAACAAGACAACGACCCAAAGCACACAGCCAAGAAAACCAAGGCCTGGTTCAAGAGGGAAAAAGTCAAGGTGTTGGAGTGGCCTAGTCAGTCTCCTGACCTTAACCCAATTGAAAATTTGTGGAAGGAGCTCAAGAATAAAGTCCACATGAGACACCCAAAGAACCTAGATAACTTGGAGAAGATCTGCATGGAGGAGTGGGCCAAGATAACTCCACAGACCTGTGCCGGCCTGATCAGGTCTTATAAAAGACGATTATTAGCTGTAATTGCAAACAAGGGTTATTCCACAAAATATTAAACATAGGGGTTGTATAATAATTGACCCACACTTTTATGTTTAAAATTTAATAAAATTCAACTGAGCAACATAACTTTTTGGTTTGTAAGATTTATGCTTCTGCTCATAAAACCTACTCTCGTTTGCAGTTTGAAGGCTCTAACTTATTTGCATCTTATCAAACCAGCTAAATCTGCAGGGGGTTGAATACTACTTGTAGGCACTGTATATACCGTACAGACCAAAAGTTTGGACACACCTTCTCACTTAAAGATTTTTCTGTATTTTCATGAATTTGAAAATTGTACATTCACACTGAAGGCATCAAAACTATGAATTAACACATGTGGAATTATATACTTAACAAAAAAGTGTGAAACAACTGAAAATATATCTTATATTCTAGGTTCTTCAAAGTAGCCACCTTTTGCTTTGATGACTGCTTTGCACACTCTTGGCATTCTCTTGATGAGCTTCAAGAGGTAGTCACCAGAAATGGTCTTCCAACAATCTTGAAGGAGTTCCCAGAGATGCTTAGCACTTGTTGGCCCTTTTGCCTTCACTCTGCGGTCCAGCTCACCACAAACCATCTCGATTGGGTTCAGGTCTGGCGACTGTGGAGGCCAGGTCATCTGGCGTAGCACCCCATCACTCTCCTTTTTGGTCAAATAGCCCTTACACAACCTGGAGGTGTGTTTAGGGTCATTGTCCTGTTGAAAAATAAATGATGGTCCAACTAAACGCAAACCGGATAGAATAGCATGCCGCTGCAAGATGCTGTGGTAGCCATGCTGGTTCAGTATGCCTTCAATTTTGAATAAATCCCCAACAGTGTCACCAGTAAAAAAACCCCCACACCATCACACCTCCTCCTCCATGCTTCACGGTGGGAACCATGTAGAGTCCATCCGTTCACCTTTTCTGCATCGCACAAAGACACGGTGGTTGTAACCAAAGATCTCAAATTTGGACTCATCAGAACAAAGCACAGATTTCCACTGGTCTTATGTCCATTCCTTGTGTTCTTTAGCCCAAACAAGTCTCTTCTGCTTGTTGCCTGTCCTTAGCAGTGGTTTCCTAGCAGCTATTTTACCATGAAGGCCTGCTGCCCAAAGTCTCCTCTTAACAGTTGTTGAAGAGATGTGTCTGCTGCTAGAACTTTGTGTGGCATTGATCTGGTCTCTAATCTGAGCTGCTGTTAACCTGCGATTTCTGAGACTGGTGACTCGGATAAACTTATCCTCAGAAGCAGAGGTGACTCTTGGTCTTCCTTTCCTGGGGCGGTCCTCATGTGAGCCAGTTTCTTTGTAGCGCTTGATGGTTTTTGCAACTGCACTTGGGGACACTTTCAAAGTTTTTCCAATTTTTCGGACTGACTGACCTTCATTTCTTAAAGTAATGATGGACACTCATTTTTCTTTACTTAGCTGCTTTTTTCTTGCCATAATACAAATTCTAACAGTCTGTTCAGTAGGACTATCAGCTGTGTATCCACCAGACTTCTGCACAACACAACTGATGGTCCCAACCCCATTTATAAGGCAAGAAATCCCACTTATTAAACCTGACAGGGCACACCTGTGAAGTGAAAACCATTTCCGGTGACTACCACTTGAAGCTCATCAAGGGAATGCCAAGAGTGTGCAAAGCAGTCATCAGAGCAAAAGGTGGCTACTTTGAAGAACCTAGAATATAAGACATGTTTTCAGTTGTTTCACGCTTTTTTGTTAAGTCTGACGCGCCCCCAGGGCCGTGGGGTACTCGGCAGCCGGGCCTCTTGTTGCCGGGGGATATCACGGTGGCTGGCCCGGTCCGTCACCCAGGGCGGTAAGTGCAAAAAGGGAATTACTTATAAGGGATTTGTCGTGACGCCACCTGTGGTGTCTGGTGAGGATCACCAGTGCTGCGGCAGTCCTCTGAGGCAGATGTTAGGGCAGCTTGTGATGGAACGGCTCCCCACAGGTGGAGCAGGCCTCAGGGCAGTGTAAGAAAACATGGAAGAGGTGCGCTGGGCGTTGTAGTGCAGGGAGGGAAAAGATACCGGCGAAATGAAGGAGCGGAGGCAGTTCAGTGCAGTCATCCGAGTTTACTCACAGTTCTGTTCAAGTTCCTCAGGTGCACAGTACTGGTTCAAGCCTCCCGCGTCGCACTGCCTTCACCGGACAGGGGTTCAGTCCTTCCTCAGGCAGCTCGGGTGTACCTGACAGAACCCTACTTTCATATGTACCTTCCTAGACCGACTTCACGCTGGGTCTTTACTCCCTCCTGCCCTGCGCTTCTCACTGTGAATCCTATTCGGGTGCTGCGAGGTCCCCCCTGTCCGTCGCAGTTGCACAGACCTGCTCGACCTTACTTGGATTGAAGTGAGAGTTTGGCTTCCGCTATAGAAGTCAGAAGCCTCCGGTTTTTCCAGCCGAGGCTTGAAGCTGCACGACTGGGCCAGGGGCCGGTCCCCTTCTTGCGGCCTAGATCCTCCTGACACCTGGCAGGTTCGGGGTGTACGGGTGCCGCCTGCACTCGCCGTACCCCCTAGGATCCCTTCAGTAGATCGGAGCCTCCTCCCTGCTCCCCTCCTGGGTCTCTGAGGCTAGGCCCTGCTTGGGGAGCAGAGCTCTGACTGAGACTCGGCTCCCTGACTGTCTTCTCTTTCTCCTCTCACTGACTGGACCGGACTATTCTAAGATGGCTTCTTTTTATATCTTTACTGTATGAGTGCTCCCCTAAACTACTTCCTCCATCTACCCCCACTACTGGTTCCTCCTACCTTTGGGTTCCCCTCACTCCAGCCAGGGACAGGGCTCAGCAGCTGCGCTCTGCATGTCACCCCTCCAGCCAGCCTGGAGCAGTGTAGTGTTGGATGCAGGTGTTTGGGGTTCCATGCAGCACTCCCTCTTTACCTGAGAGAAGGGAGACACCACACCTCTGAGTGAGGTGCAGTACCTCTGTGGCGACTGAACCCTCAGGGGCGCCATAAGTATATAATTCCACATGTGTTAATTCATAGTTTTGATGCCTTCAGTGTGAATGTACAATTTTCATAGTCATGAAAATACAGAAAAATCTTTAAATGAGAAGGTGTGTCAAAACTTTTGGTCTGTACTGTATGCTGTGAAATACCTAGACTAACAGGACGTTCAATGGACCCTCTTGCTATATGCACTGCAGTCTTCCACATACACTGCCTGCCTGCCTAATTCCTGCTATCACCACTGATTATATGCAGATGGATTAGTCCTCAGAAGGACTGTTAGTTCAGATGGATATTATAGATATATGTTGTGGAATACCTATACTAACTCTAAACAAGCAAATCTCTCCCTGACGCAGCAGCAGCTCTCCCTACACTGTCTGATTCCGGAGTGATTGTGACGAGCATGGTGGCGCCCAGTCTTATATACACCTGATGATGCTGTGTGGCCAGCCAATCACTGTAATGCCACAACCAACATGGCTATGACATTACAGGGTGTTGCAGGCAATCCCTGCATGTGTGGCGCCCCTGAGGGTTCAGTTGCCACAGAGGTACTGCACCTCACCCAGAGGTGTGGTGTCTCCTTCTCTCAGGTAAGGGGGGAGTGCTGCCCGGAACCCCAACACTCACATTCAACACTACACTACTCCAGGCTGGCTGGAAGGGCAAAATGTATGCGCAGTGCTGAGCCCTGTCCCTGGCTGGAGTGGGGGGAACCCAAAGGTAGGGGGAACCAGTAGTGGGTGTGGGTGGAGGAAGCAGTTTAGGGGAGCACCATTGTAGGAGATATAAAAAGGGAAGCCATCTTAGGTGGCAAAGAGAGAGATCAGTCAGATCAGTGAGTGAGGACAGTCAGTCTGGGAGCAGAGTCTCCTTAGGAGCCAGTTGGGGTCTAGTGCTAGAAGCCCAGGAGGGTAGCAGAGGAGTAGGCTCCGTTCTGTAAAAGGGATCCTAGGGGGTACGGCGAGTGCAGGATGGCACCCGTACGCCTCGAATCTGTCAGAAGACAGAGGGATCGTAGGCCGCAACAAGGGGACCGGCCCCTGGACCAGCAGTGTTACTCCAGGTCTCGGCTGGAAAAACCTGGCTTTTATAGCTCAGTTGCCAAAGCCTCATTCCAATCTCTGGGTCAAGCAGGTCCGGGAACTCCAGTGAGACAGGAAGGACTTCAGAGCACCCGAGCGGGACTGAGAGTGGGGAAGCGCAGGGCAGGAGGGAGAAGGCCCAGCGTGAAGACGGTCTAGAGAGATGAACACAAGAAAGCGGGGTTCCGTCAGGTGCTCCCAAATTGCCTGAGGAAGAGCTGAACTCCCGTTCTGGTGAACGCAGCGCGACGTGGGAGGCTGTAAGCTGGACAGTGCAACCTGAGGAACTTAATAACAGTGAGTAAAGACTCGGATGACTGCACCACACTGCCTCCGTCCATTATTTCATCTGCGTCATCTTCTCCCCTGCACTACAACGCCCAGTGCAACCAACAACACCTACACTGCCCTGGATCTAGCTCTTCCTGTGGAGAGCCACACCATCCCTGCTGCAGTAACATCAGCTTCAGAGGACTGCTCCGCAGCGGCGGCTCCTTTTGGCCGCATTCCACAAGTGGCGTCATGAACTATTCCAAAACCCCATATAAACCCAAACCCCTTTTTGTTGACCGCCCTGGGCCATGGACCGGGCCAGCCACCGTGATATCCCCCACCAGCATCCATAGGTCCGGCTGCCGAGTACCCCATGGCTCTGGGGGCGAGTCACATGCTCATTGGCTCTCTAAAGAGCGGCAAACATGCAGGGAGGGGACCCCAGCTCCCGCCCGAGCAACCCGGAAATACTCGACGACTGCCGAGCATCTCGAGCAGTGAGATGTTCGAGCAAGTACCGAGCAGTGGTGAGGAAGTTCGCTCATCACTAGAAATTAACAATTCCCTATGAAGGGCAACCACAGGCTGAGGGCAAGTGCCAGCTGTATAACACAGCCGCCTACCATCATGTATTGAGCAGGCTCAACTCCTGAGCCCGATTCAAGTATCCACACTCAACATTGGACATACAAGTAGATTCTGTGTAAGGAAAAATGTAAAGAATCTGAACCAACAAGTCAAGTTTGCACCCTAGATGATGGTAACTCAGTGGTGAGCACTTTTACCTTCGAGCATCAGGGTCCTGTGTTCAAATCTGATCAAGGGTGACATTTGCATATGTGAGTTTCATGCGGTGTCCTCTAAAAATATGCTGGCAGGATAAGAAAAAAGATGAAGGCGCTTGATCACGCCCGTTCAAATACAGA
Source organism: Phyllobates terribilis (assembly GCF_046119375.1). NCBI lineage: Eukaryota > Metazoa > Chordata > Amphibia > Anura > Dendrobatidae > Phyllobates > Phyllobates terribilis. The sequence continues at coordinate 152,409,289 of NW_027362768.1, forward strand.
CAGGAGGATTGGACTGAAGGGTGCCATGTCTCAGGCTGGTGCAGCGCAGCAATGATGAACCAGAGGGAAGACAGAAGAGATGGCACATCCAAGGTAAGGTAAATAAAAGTCAATAATTCTTTAATCTGTATCCATTAAAACGGCAAACAAGGGATTTAAAGCCGCCACGTTTCTGGCGAGTCACTCTCTCTTAATCATGGGACTATAATGATTAAGGGCGAGTGACTCGCCAGAAACACGTCGGTTTTAAATCCTTGTTTGTCGTTTTAATGGATACAGATTAAAGAATTATTGACTTTTATTTACCTTGGATGTGCCGTCTCTTCCGTCAATACTGGTAGGATAATTGGTTTACTATAAGTTTTTCTGAGATGGAGAAATTACATGTGAGCCCCATGGGGCAGGGACTGATGTGAATAGTGAGAATCACTTTGCTGTTGTGTGCAATGTGTTGGATCTACGAGAGTTACTAAAAGCTATCTACAAGACGGCTTTGCTAATGTCAGCATACCATCTGGCGTCAGGTAACTTAAAGGAATTCTCCAGGTAATTGATATTGAAGACCTTAAGAAAGGTCATCAATATTGGATCCGTGGGGGTCTGACAACCGATAAACCACAATTAGCTGTTATTTGCTCTGCTGTGGGCCCGGTGTAAACAGTGAACTAATAAGCTTTACTGTGCAGCTCCATTCATTGTTTAGTGGGGTGCCAGATTGAACCAATCTGATTTTGATGACCTGTCCTGCAGAAATCCCTTTAAAAATTGACCCTTATCACATACGTTGGATTTGACATTTTGCAAATTCCACCAAAATTTGAGTTTAACCAAACAACTGTGCTCCTATTGAACCACTGCATTCAGGACATGATATGTCCATCCCTAGTTTTGGGATCACTAGAAAAAAGTGGGACATCCAGCTCAAAAGGAGTTAGATGCTACCAGTAATTGGCCCAATGGACAACAATCGTCTGTGCCTCAGAAAGCCTTGTAGTTGTTGAGTCACACACTCGTCATCATTGCTGCCTTGACCACAACAGGCTGGGGGTCCAGAAAATATTATTTTTACGTTAGGTATTATTGTAATGTCATATGTGTTTGATTTCGGGAAATTACCATGACACAGCGCATGAATTCCAGAAATAGAAAAACCATTGTTTTACTTAGCTTTTTTCCAGTCTCAAGTCAAAACCACAGGTAGTTAATGGCCTTGAATCCTATAGCCATTATACGAATGGCATAGGAATACATATCACATTAACGAAGGCGGAGGATGGGGGAAGGACTCAAGAACGCTGGGCTGTTGTCCTCGAAGAAAGTTCTGAGCCTGACGAAGTGCAGAGGAAGAAATCAGCTGAGGTATTGATGACAGCTGCAGTGACGAGAGCTGGCATGGTGTATCTCATATTGGAAAGCCAGTTTGAGCGCAGACGGTAACATAAACACATTCTGAATTCCCCAGGCCACCTTCAGACTACATCAGCTTGAAGTTACGCAGCAAAGTTTCATGATATAAACTGTGAAAAGGCGAAGAGTCTAAAAGCCATCTCAACACTTTGCAGAGATTTAAAGTTCCAATTTACCATAAAGAGATCAATAACTGAACCATGTAAAAAATAGAGCCATAACGTAAAGGCTGTGTACAGCTTTGCACTTTTTTTTATTGTTCAATTGCTTCCTAAATGCAAAATTAGGCAACTTTCCTAATAGTTTTCATTACAATTTCCTACTATTTTGCCTTGGCAGGGTGTAGAACAGCTCTTTCCCACATCAGTTTTTTTGGTACGTGCGCTATGCGTGGATAGATCCATGGATTTGTGCATAGATCATGGACCCATTATAATTAGATATGAGCGGACCAGTGGAAGGTCAGGTTCTGGTACCAAAACCAACTTTTAGTCCAAAGTTTGGTTTGGGTACCAGAACTGTACCCGAACTTGAACCAGAACCTGAACCCCATCGGAGACCCGAAGTTTGGAACTGGAAAATTCTCTCCCTCTTGGACTTTCCCCGGAGCTCCAAACATTTAAACGGACTTCTGGAAGAAGTCCGTGTTGGGAGTTTAGCAGCGGATACTACCTGTCTGGTATGAACCACGTACTTTTAAGTTCGGATTCGCTCATCTCTAATTATAAACAATCAGCCTTTACGTGTCCTTTATATTTTGTTAAGCCGCAAAAAAAACTAAAAACGTAGACATATCCTACTTTGATCTGTGTTATCAATGAAGTTTGCCAATATGAGTCAATGGCCCTGTTAAAAAAAATGGATGGTACAAGAATGTCACCTGTGTCCTGTCTGTATTTTACTGTTTGATGTGTAGGAGAAGCTAAGGATGGCTTCTCCTAGGATGGAATTTAAAAACTGACACAAGGACAAAATTGGATTCAGCATATTAGGAAAAATCATAAACCATCTTTAACATGTGCCAAAACAAAAACCTGATGTGTGAAGGGCCATAAACTAGCCAATGGATAAAAATCCATAAGTGTTCTGCTCCTTGCTCTGACAGCTCTCTCAGCTGTCCTCCTCTCAGTGTTACAGATAGCAGCAGGGAGGGAAAGACAGTTGTACACTGCAAATTAAAGTTTGGAGAGGGGGAAGTATCTATGTTTTCAGAGAGGGTAGAGAAAACAGGCTGTAGATAGGCAGTGCATTATATGAAAGTTAATTAGGACACAGTGAACTGTCATTGAGCATGTATGAATGGAGAGTGAGTATCATAATTTTTTTTAACTGTTTGCCAGGCCCTTTATGGTTCAGCAAAGCAGCGGCCACAGCTTGTAGTTGTTTTGATGAACTCATGCAGAGTCTGTCCTGAAGAATATGAATTTTTGTAAAATTCGAGGAGAATTCAATCCGACTCTAATAAATTTGCTAATTTCTAAGAGGCACCAATATGTAGGTAGCAGCATTAGGATTGTGGCCTCTCATGAGTACAGAGCAGTGTACAGGGCAGCTACCTCAAACTGGCACAAGAGAAAACCTTTTCTTAATTTTTGAGAGATAACTTGAATACCTTTTCTTTTAACCTTTTTTTACGCTGCTTTGTATTGACGAAGGGGACCTAAAGGAGCTAAATCAAGGGTTTCTAATGACTAAGACCTCAAACCATAAAAAATGTAGGGGTTAAGAAATAAGAAAGTAATAAACTCATCTCAATGTTCACCTGCGTTGCTGCCTTAGCTCCTCTCCTGGTCCTCAACTGGCTTTCTCTAGTCTCTACTGATCTTTTTTCACTCTGTATTTGTTGCTTCCTGTCCTGGCTTTGGGCAACGCAAAATGTGATGTCCTGATGTCGTGACATAATGACGTTCATCACCCGAGGTGAACTCAGTGCAGAGTGAAGGAAGATGCAGAAAGAACATTGCCTATCATGAAGACCAAAAGAGAGCTTGAGGTAGCCGACACAGGACTAGGCAGGGATTGCGGCTGAGGGACAGGTAAAGCGGTGAGGTATGTTATTTTTTTTAAACCCATTGTTTGGCCCTATTAAAAATGGGCACTATTTTGCTGGAATTGCACTAAGCAATCATGAAAAAAATCAGATTTAGACAAATCGTAAATTTTTGTAAAATTCGGGGAAAATTCAATTCACCTCTTCTCTAACTCTTCTTAGTGCAAATGCTCAATGTAATGCAGAAGACTGTGAACAGAGCCTTTATTACATGACTAAAGATGAGCTATTTTACCTGCCATTAGGAAACAGTGGGGAAATTTTAAAGGGGTTTTCTAGGATCACCCCAATAAATGTACAGAAGAAAAAAAAACTTATTTATTCCCAGACAAATTTGTGGTCCAACTGGCCATTGTCCATGTCCATTGTCGGTAGTTTCTAAAATAGAAGTTGGTGGTTTGATGAACATTTCTATTCTTATTTCTCCAACCCCTCTGAAGTTCCTCATATATTGTCATGTCCAAGTAGGACAGGTTACTGCTTACAGTTATTTTTGAAGTAGCAGGCTGGATAAGTAACTATTTGATGTCTATCTAATGGGGGTGCACCAACTCCCCCCCCCCGATGACAGTTGTTGAGGGAAATAAGGATGGGCTATTCCAATACAATATGCTAAATCCTTTGGCACATATAGTGTTTACCCAATTTATCTTTTTGACTCAATCAATGGTTTGCCTAATGGCAGGAGATATTTTACAATTCAACCTTTACAAAGGGAAAGCCTTGGTTGAGACCATATGTACTTGATAGGTATTTGTTTTTTCCAAGATTGGGAATCCCAAGCATGTCTTCCTCTAGGATATCACATATTTAGCATAAATAGGACTTGAGACCTCAAGAATAATTTACATTCATTGTAACTCTGCATTCTGGACTCACTTGTCACCTCACTTCCTCTTCAACAGCTAAAACAACAAACAGGGCGGCTAAAATGTTTGGTTTGAAAGGATCAGGTATATCAAACATGCTACTTTCACTTTCCTCACTCTCCATGATCATCGTATTCTTATTGATTGTTTCCATCTGTCTTGGAAAGTTGCCTCGAATCTGCTCCGAAGGCTCAACAATAGATTATAGATGGTAACGAGTAAACCTGCCATTTTCCATTTCAAATCTTACAGCCTCTGTCTCGGAAATCAAAGACCTGAAACTGAGTAGGATCTGCCCTTAAAATTCTGGAATGAAACCGGGGGATTGGATTTAAATATATTATTAATAGTAACAGTGAATTGAGCCAAAGGGGGTTGTTGATTTAAAGAGTGGCTTTGAATAGTCTAAAATGCAAAAGGATATATTATCATGGAAATACAAAGTTTAGCAAAATTTTTCCAGAATGTATGTCCTTCAAGAGGTTTTCTGAGGATAGACGGCAAATGTCATTTTATTGACTCACATTTTACATTTTTATACTTTTGATGATGTCATATTGTTCTCTTCTAAATGATTTTCAATGATTTTCCTCGTTCCTTTAGGATGACCACTCAGCTAAAGTCTCAATAGTACACCTGCTATACATCATAATTGTGCCCATGGTGGAAGGAACACGGGTACTGCTAATTTTGTATGATTTTCAATGATTCTCATTGTTCCTCTAGGATGACCACCCCATTAAATCTCGATAGCTCAGTTGCCATACACCATAATTTTGCCCATCATGGAAGAGTCAGGGTACTGTTCTCTTCTGCATAATTTTCAATGATTGTCTTTGTTCCTCTAGGATGACCACCCCATTAAATATAGATAGCTCACCTGTCATACACCATAATGGTGCCCATCATGAAATGAGCCAAGGTACTGTTCTCTTCTGCATAATTTTCAATGATTCTCTTTGTTCCTCTAGGATGACCACCCCATTAAATATAGATAGCTCACCTGTCATACACCATAAAGGTGCCCATCATGAAAGTCCAGTAGCTCATCATAATGCACAAGTCCACCTGCTTTGGGGTCGGTAGTAGCCCCCATACCTCTTGGGCACTGTCCACCAATGGTATGTTCACCACTGCTTGTGAACCCAAATGCCCCTCTTGGAAGCCTGTACAAAGCAAAGCTGTCAGACTCTGGAAGTAATGCAGGATCCCAGGGTATCCAGCTTCCAGTTGCAAGAGGAGGTGATGCCAAGTATCATTTCGAAGTCACTTTGGTTACCACCAGGCTTTGAAAGACTGGGAGTATGTCACAGCTCCTGGTCCCCAACTACTCGGAATTTCCATATTGCTACAAGTAAAGAAAATAAAGTTAGTTGATCAACCACAAAAATTCTGTACAGTTCTTAAAGAAAGCCCTTCCCCCCAAGAAACGATAGCCTTAATAATCCTCGCATCGCAAGCACTGCAAGCTGTGATGATTCATTGGTGTCGGGAGAGGGCAGACATTTGACTGCAAGTATGCAACATACATACTCCCGGCTACATTACGACTAGACTGTTTCTGGCCTCACTCAATACACTTGCACTGAGCGAGGCTGCGCCCATCTAGTTGGAGTGTGGCCGGGAGTATGCTCAGTCCACGCGCTAAGAGTGACTGCAGACTTGTAATTTAAGACTGAACAACCGCTTTAAGAAAGGCGTTTGACAGAGCTCTAAAGAGGGTTTGAGTTCAGTTCTGAATTTTGCTTTGTGGCTATTTGATTTATGCGTAGACTCATGACAGCCATGATGAATTCTGCCCACTTACCTCAGTAGTAAGGTCCTTACCCCTTACAAGGAAAATAAAAAAAAATCCATATGATATCAGTAGCAAATAACTTACTTTACTTACAATTTTATAGTACTCAGGCGGGTTACTAAAGAGGTTGTCAATATTTCCTTGACAATATATGCATGCTAAATACAGAATTATGTGAATTATACAACAATTAAAGAGAACGTGCCATCAGAAAATAACCTAATGTTTAAATCACATTTTTATGTATTTTTTTTTTATTTGGCAACTTGTTTTTTTTCTATGTTTCGTATCAAAATCTTTATTAAAAAAAAATATAAATCTTGTATTTTTCACATTGGTCACTAGGGATATTCAACACTCAATATATTCAATTCACATGCATATTAGCAGCAATTAACTGACTCAGACCCTATTTTTTGTATTGAAGCATCTCATGAGTGTGTGCAAAGGTCATTGTGAAGGGAGGGGAGCTGTGACATCGCTTATTGTGATTGGTGGATCCTCTGTTATCAGCCCTGTTTGAGGTGTTACCTTTTACAGTGTTCCTGCCTCTGATGGTAATGAGACTGCTGAAAAATGTTTCATAAAAAAAAGGAAGCATGAGTTTAGAATAGCCCCAGTGGTCAGTATAAAAACTGCAAGATTTCAATTTTTTTTAATACAGATTGTGATGTGAAATGTTTTTTTTTTAATACATTATAGTTAAATCAAATACTTGATTTAAAAAATATAATTTTCTTATGATTAGGTATGAGCGGACCCATAGAAGTTTGGGTTCTGGTACACGACCCGAACTTTAGTCCAAAGTTCAGTTTGGGTACCAGAACCGTACCCGAACTCAAACCAGAGCCCAAACCCCATTAAAAACAATAAAGAAGCAAACTTTGGATATGGAAAAAAACTTTCTCTCTGTGCAACAGACTTCCCCCGGAACTCCAAACTTTGCAACCGACTTGGGGGAAAAGTCTATGTCTGACTGTCTGACTGCGGTTCGAACCCCAACTTTTAAGTTCAGATTTGCTCATCTCTACTTATGATAAATTCTCTTTTGAATATTTTTGATTGACATTTTCTTTGCAAAAAAATGTTTTTTTTTAACCTATCAGATATTCAGATTCTGTGTTAGAAACAAATCCGAGCTAGAAGTAATGTACGTTGTGTACAAAAGAGCCTATTTTCTCCCATCAAATTATCTTTCTTTCAAATCTACGAGCCGCATTTTAATCTTTTTGTCTGACACCAAAATACAGAGTGGAAGTGTGTAGGCGGCTACTTATTGGTCAGATACCAGAGCCACAAAAATGCAATACATTTACTTGTCAGTGGGAAAACTTCCGTGTGGTTTTTATGGCTAAATTCAATGGTAATTTTTTTTTTTTTTAAAGATTAAAGTAAAAAGTTTCAATATCTTAAATAGATACAGTGAACTTGCAGCCCTGATATTACAGAGGAGAAGGAGCTGAGCAGATTGATATATAGCCTGTTGGAAAAGTTTCAGTACAACTTGTAATTAATAGATTTAAATATCTGCTTTTTCTATGCTTAGGAGTCCAGGGGGCAGTCCTATTGTCAATCTTTGCATAAGATCACCCATTGGACTCTTAAGCATAAATACAATTTATGAGAAATCACTGCTGCTTTGGCGTCTTCTTCTCTCTAGAAAACTGATGCAAATCTCTTTTCAGAAATATATATTTTAGCTCTTTGTCATCTGAGCACTAGAAGCATACAATTACTGTAAGGGCGCATTCAGACGTCCGGATAAATCGGTCCAAGATCGGACCACAATCCACGGACTGGCCGCCGGTCTCCTGACCCGAGCGTTACAGCTTCATAGAAATGTACAGTATCAAGGTGTCACTCTTGGGTCAGATTACCCACTGCCAATCCGTGCATTATGATCCTATCTTGCACGGATGCCTGAATTTGCCCTAACTCGTACACTTGTATGTGCAAAGTGCGGACTATTAAACCCTGGATACTATATATAAAGTCAAAAAGTTTGAATTAAAAACATATGACTTTACTAGTGCTAATGCAATCTTACAAAAAAGTTTTGAGAAACCAGAACAACCCCAAAGGAATGTTATTTTTTTTCAAGTATAATCTTTATTTCTAGGTAATATATTAAAAACACATCAAATAATGGGAGAGTATGCTACAGCACAGAAAACATGATTGCATGATTGCCAGGCCCTCAGGATATTAAACCAATACTAATACATAAACATCACAAACCTAATAAAAAAAAGAAAAAGACTATCCAAGTGGACAGAAAAACGATATATTACATAATACAGAGTTTTCCAAAAACATAATCAGCATAGTAGAGTGCATATTACCCTATGGCCTGGAGCCTGGGCGAGCCCTCGGTGTGGAGTATGTGTTGCTTATGGCTTTTTTTTTTTAAGAAAGCATATTTTCTGGAGCCTGCAGTACAGTATATCAATTTTGCCTGAAAGTTGTGGGTACAACATAAAGTTGCTGGGACCCAATGTAAAATATGTACAGTGTTTGTGTGTGTCAGTGTGTTTGTATGTGTGTGTCTGTGTTAGTGCCTCTGTTAGTGTGTGAATCTGTGTATGTGTGTCTGTAAGTGCATGTCTGTTTGATAGTGTCTGTTAGTGTTTTTGTGTTTGTGTATCTAGGCAGGTCTGTGTTAATGTCGGTGTCAGTGACTGTGTGTGTGTTAGTGTCTATGGTGTATTAGTGTCTGCTTGTGTTAGTGTCTGTGTATGTGTTTATTGGTGTCTATTTGTGTATGTGTGTTAGTGTCTGTGTGTATTAATGTCTGTGTGTGTTAGTTTATGTGTGTGTTAGTGTATGTCTGTGCATTACTATATGTATATGTGTAAGTGTCTGTGTGTGTTTATGTGTCTGTGTTAGTGTGTGTGTTATTGTCTGTGTTACAAATCCGGGTGGTGGAATCTCTGTGCTGCGGTGCAAGGAGGGACCTGAGGGGCATGATTAAGTACCTACTCGTCCTGTCCAAGGTCGCACGGAGGCTCAATCGATACCGTGAACAAGGGAGGGACTGAGCAGGGGGACCAGGTGCCACTCTGGGACCGTACTTTGTATGAGAGCAGGTGACTACCACGGGTCAGATGGCAGGAACTGACCGGTACAGCGGATCAGCACGGTAGGCAGGCTGACGGGTGGTCCGGGTAGACGAGCAGGCTGATTCGGCTGATAGCCAGACGGGTGTTCCGTGTAGGCAGGCTGCAGAGCACAACGGGTAACTGGCAGGTTCTTCCAGGTAAGCAGGCTGGCGGGCACGGCAGGTAACAGACGGGTGCTTGCAGATAAGCAGGTTGGCGGGCACGGCAGGTAACAGGCAGGTGCTTCCAGGTAAGCAGGCTGGCGGGCACGGCAGGTAACAGGCAGGTGTTTACAGGTAAGCAGGCGGACAGAGCCCATAGACAGACTGGCGGACTGGACTGTAGACAGACTGTCGGGCTAGATAGTAGTCAGACTGCCGGGCTGGACTGAAGATCAGACTGACGGACAAGACTGACTTGCAGAGGTACCTGAAGCTACAGTAAGAAACACAGAGCAACAACCTTGCACGGGCACCTCCATATTAGAGGAGGTGCTTTAAATAGGGAAAGTCCTCCGGCCATTGGCCGGGGACTTTTTAGGACGGCGCGCACGGCCCCTTTAAAAGTGAGGGAGCGCGGGCTCGCGTCCTAAGCACAGTGTCCGGGATGCTGCGTGCACAAGCAGCAGCAGCAGCAGAGGGGCCGGAAGACGCCGGACCAGGAGTGCGGCGGTAAGGACGACGGCGTCTCTGCCTGGCAGGGGGCCGTGACGCCCATGCTACAGAACCCCCCCCCTTTACGCCCCCTCTTATTTAGGCCTGCAAGAAATTCTTTAAGAAGCAGAGGGGCCTGGATGTTCTCCCTGGGTTCCCAAGACCTCTCCTCCAGACCAAACTGTTCTCTACCTAATAGACGTCCTCAGCGGAGACCAGAGCTGGGGTGGTACCTGGATCGTCAGAAAAAGAATTAACAACAACTGTTTTGAGGAGAGATACGTGGAAGGAGTTGGGAATCCGTAAGGTGGCCGGGAGTTTTAGCTTGTAAGCCACGGGATTGATTTGGTTGAGAACCTCAAACGGACCGATGAACCGCGGACCCAACTTATACGATGGTATTTTGAGACGAACATGTTTGGAGGAGAGCCAGACCCTGTCTCCCGGACAGAATTGAGGCGGATCCAGATGTCTCTTATCAGCATGTTTCTTCATCCACTCGGAGGACTGAAGAAGTGCGGATCTAGTGTCTTCCCAAATAGTAGAAAATTCGCTGACCAGGGACTCCGCGGCAAGATTGTCCACTGAAGAGGGGACGGGAAATGTAATCCGGGGGTGTTGACCGTAGACCACGAAGAACGGTGATTTGGAAGAAGACTCGATCTCATGGTTGTTATAGGTGAACTCGGCCCATGGTAGGAGCTCAACCCAATCGTTATGGTGAGCGTTGACGAAGTGCCAGAGAAAGCTGGTAAGGACCTAATTGATACGTTCCACTTGACCATTGGACTGAGGATGGTAAGCAGAGGAGAAATCCAAGGAGACATCCAGCAGCTTGCACGTAGCTCTCCAGAAGCGCAAAGTGAACTGGACCCCCCGATCAGACACAATGTGGAGGGGTAGGCCGTGGAGACGAAAGATGTGATGCATAAAGTCCTTAGCCAGCACAGATGCAGTCGGGAGACCGGGCAGAGGGATGAAGTGGGCCATTTTAGAAAAGTGGACCACCCAAATGACAGTACAACCGGAGGAAACAGGAAGATTCGTAATAAAGTCCATAGCAATGTGTTGCCATGGAGCGGAAGGCACGGGAAAAGGAAGGAGACGGCCGGCTGGAAGATGCCTGGGAACCTTGTTACGGGCAAACGAGGAGCAGGCCGTGACGAAATCCGCAACATCCTTGCGTAGGGAAGGCCACCAGTAATGCCGGGCGATGAGCAGGAAGGTCTTCCTCTGGCCAGCATGGCCAGCTAGTTTGGATGAATGGCCCCAGAGAAGAACCTTCTTACGATTCGGAACCGCTACAAAGGTCTTACCGGGTGGAAGACGAGAAAGGTCAAACGGAGCCACAGTCATTACTTTGGTGAGGTCGATGATATGCAGAGGCTCCTCCTCTTGGTCGGAAGACAGGAATGAGCGGGATAGAGTGTCGGCCTTAATGTTCTTGTACGCTAGGCGGTAATGTAGAGTAAAGCAGAATCGGGCAGAGAACAGGGACCACCGAGCCTGACACGGATTGAGTCTTTGGGCGTTTTGTAAATAGGCCAGGTTTTTATGGTCAGTGTAGATGACCACCAGGTGCAGAGCCCCTTCCAGCAGGTAGCGCCACTCCTCTAGCGCCAATTTGATGGCAAGCAGATCATGATCTCCTATGGAGTAGTTGCGCTTGGACGAGGAGAAGAGCTTGGAGAAGAAGCCGCAGGCTACCATTCTCCCGGACGGGGATTTCTGGGTGAGCACTGCTCCAGCTCCTGAGGAGGCAGCATCAACCTCCAGAAAGAACTGCTTGTTGAAATCCGGACGGTGCAGCACAGGGGAGGAGGAGAAGGCTTGTTTTAGGCAGACGAAAGCCTCCTCCACTTTGGAAGTCCATTCCTTGGGATTTGCCCCCTTACGGGTGAGCGCGGAGATGGGAGCGGTCCGGGAGGAGAAATGAGGGATCAAGAGGCGGTAATAATTTGCGAAGCCCAGGAATCGTTGAATCGCCTTCAACCCCTCCGGTCGGGGCCACTTTAAGACGGCAAAAAACTTCTCGGGATCCATTCGCAGACCAGTCTCGGAGATAATATATCCCAGGAACGGAAGGGAAGTCTGCTCGAAGAGATATTTTTCAAATTTTGTGTAGAGGCGATTCTGCCGGAGCCTTAGCAGAACCTGATGAACATTCCTCCGGTGTGTGGGCAGATCCGGAGAGAAGAACAAGATATCGTCCAGGTACACCACCACACAAGAATACAGAAGATCACGGAAGATGTCATTAACCAGCTCCTGGAAAACGGCTGGGGAATTACAGAGACCAAAGGGCATCACGCAATATTCATAGTGGCTGTCCCGGGTGTTGAATTGTACACCCCACGAAGATCAAGCTTGGTGAAGATCTTCGCGCCTATAAGGCGGTCGAACAGCTCGGAGATGAGAGGCAGGGGGTACTTATTCTTGATGGTGATCTGGTTAAGACCCCTGTAGTCGATGCATGGACGTAGCGAGCCGTCTTTCTTCTTAACGAAGAAGAACCATGCTCCAGCAGGGGAGGTAGATTTTTGGATGAATCCCCTAGCAAGATTCTCTTCTATGTACTCAGACATGGCCCGGGTCTCAGCCAGCGACAGGGGGTAGATATGCCCGCGGGGAGGTGAAGCGCCGGGTACCAGGTTGATTGGTCAATCATACGGCCTATGAGGTGGTAGTGTCTCAGCTTCCTTTTTGTCGAAGACGTCTGTGTAGGACCATTAGGGTGCCAGCAGACCAGGTAGATTAGCTGGAGTAGACGGGGGTCGAGCTGGATGAACCGGAACCAAGCAAGACTCATGGCAATCCTGCCCCCAAAGGAGCACCTCACCAGATCGCCAATTTAGGACGGGTTCATGTCTCTGTAACCAGGGCAGGCCAAGCAAGAGGGAGTGAGAGAGACCGAACAGCACATGAAAGGAGATCCTCTCCCAGTGCAGCATTCCTACCTGAAGGGTTAAAGGCTCGGTGATGAGCAAGATGGTCTCCGGAAGAAGTCTCCCATCCACGGAAGCGACTGCCAACGGTTCAGCCAGACGTATGGTACGAATCTGATACCGCTCCACAAGAGCCTGAAAAATGAGATTCTCAGCGGCTCCGGAATCCAGGTGGGCAGTCTCAAAGAAGCGGGTCTCACCACTGTAAATAGAAACAGATAAAGACAAGGACGGAGAGGATTTACTCTTGCCTAGGACGACCTCTCCGATCGGTCCTAGACACTGGAGTTTCCCGGCTTCACCGGGCAGGAACGGATCAGATGCTCCTTACTGCCACAGTAGAAGCAACTCCCTTCGGCTCGGCGCGTCTCCTGGTGAGACTTGACCATCTTGGTTTGGTCAATTTGCATGGGTTCAGGTGAGTGTGCCCGGGGAGTTGCTGGTTGGAAGGCAGTCTTTTGGAATACTGGAGCGAGACGCGGAAATCTTCTCTCCCGGGTAGTCTCCTTAGCTTGTTCCAAAAAACGGATGTCAATCCGGGTAGCTAGTGACACCAGGTCGTCTAGGGTGGTAGGAATGTCATGACCAGCTAGCTCGTCCTTGATCCGTCCGGAGAGACCCTTCCATAAGGTGGACACCAGGGCCTCGTTGTTCCAGGCAAGCTCAGATACGAGGGTTCGGAAACGTATGGCATACTGGCCCACGGTGAGACTCCCTTGGCGGTGGCGGAGAAGTGAGGAGGCAGTAGAAGATTTTTGTCCGGGCTCATCAAAGACCTTCCAGAAGGCAGCAAGGAAGGCCAGATCGGACACCTGGTGGTCCCCTCTTTCCCACAGAGGGTTAAGCCATGCAAGGCCTCCCCGGTGAGGTGAGACATGATGAACACCACCTTGGCCCGGTCGGAGGGGAACTGATGTGCCAGGAATTCAAAGTGCAGTGTGCACTGGTTCAGGAAGCCCCGACATAAGATGGGGTCACCACCAAAACATGGGGGCGCAGAGAGCTGGGGTCCAGAGCCAGGTGCCATAGCGCCAGTGGGTTGAGGTGCCGCCAGAGCGGGTGCCGCTCGGCTGGAGACGGACACAGACGGGGTGGACAGCGTGTCCAGGAGGGAGTTGACAGTCCGCAGGTAGGACAAGATAGTCTCTTGTTGGGACCTCTGACGTGAGACCTCCTGGTACAGGTCAGAGAGCGAAGGAGCCTGGGGGTCACCGGGTTCCATGGCCCGTGCAAACTGTTACGGATCTGGGTGGTGGAACCTCTGTGCTGCGGTGCAAGGAGGGACCAGAGGGGTGTGACTAAGTACCTACGTGGCGTGACCAAGGTCGCACGGCGGCTTAATCGACTCCGTGAACCAGAGAGGGACCGAGCAGGGGGACCAGGTGCCACTCTGGGACCGACCTTGTATGAGAGCAGGTGACTACCAAGGGTCAGATGACAGGAACATGACCGGTACAGCACATGAGCACGGCAGGCAGGCTGACGGGTGTTCCGGGTAGACGAGCAGGCTGATTTGGCTGATAGCCAGACGGGTGCTTCCAGGTAAGCAGGCTCACGGGCACGACAGGTAACAGGCAGGTGCTTCCAGGTAAGCAGGCTGGTGGGCACGGCAGGTAACAGGCAGGTGCTTCCAGGTAAGCAGGCTGGCAGGCACGGCAGGTAACAGGCAGGTGCTTACAGGTAAGCAGGCGGACAGAGCCAATAGACAGACTGGCGGACTGGACTGTAGACAGACTGTCGGGCTGGATAGTAGTCAGACTGCCGGGCTGGACTGAAGATCAGACTGACGGATAGGACTGACTTGCAGAGGGACCTGAGAGCTGAAGCAACAGTAAGAAACACAGAGCAACAACCTTGCATGGGCACCTCCATATTGGAGGAGGTGCTTTAAACAGGGAAAATCCTCCGGCCATTGGCCGGGGACTTTTTAGGACGGCGCACGGCCCCTTCAAGAGGGAGAGAGCACGCGCGCGCGCGCCCTAAGCACAGTGCCCAGGAAGCTGTGTGCACCAGCAGCAGCAACAGCAGAGGGGCCGGAAGACGCCGGACCAGGAGAGCGGCGGCAAGGAGGACGGCGTCTCTGCCTGGCAGGGGGCAGAGACGCCGATGCTACAGTCTGTATGCATGTTAGTGTGTGTTAGTGTCTGTGAGTGTTTCTGTATCTGTGTGTGTCTGTGTGTTAGTATGTGTGTGTTTCTGTATCTACAGGTGCATCTCACAAAATTAGAATTGCATCAAAAAGTTAATTTATTTCAATTATTCAATACAAAAACTCCTATATTTTATAGAGTCATTACAAACAGAATGATCTATTTCCAGTGTTTATTTCTGTTAATGTTGATGATTATGGCTTACAGCCAATGAAAACACAAAAATTCATTATCTTAGTAAATTAGAATACTTTATAACAACAGCTTGAAAAATGATTTTAAAATCCGAAATGTTGTCCTACTGAAATGTATGTTCAGTAAATGCACTCAATACTTGGTCGGGCTCCTTTTGCATCAATTACTGCATCAATGCGGCGTGGCATGGATGCAATCAGCCTGTGGCACTGCTGAGGTGTTATGGAAGCCCAGGTTGCTTTGATAGCAGCCTTCAGCTCATCTGCATTGTTGGGTCTGGTGTCTCATCTTCCTCTTGACAATACGCCATAGATTCTCTATGGGGTTAAGGTCAGGCGAGTTTGCTGCAAATCAAGGACAGTGATACTGTTGTTTGTAAACCAGGTATTGGTACTTTTGGCAGTGTGGACAGGTACCAAGTCCTGCTGGAGAATGAAATTTCCATCTCCAAAAAGCTTGTCGACAGAGGGAAGCATGAAGAGCTCTAAAATGTCCTGGTAGACGGCTGCGCTGACTTTGGTATTGATAAAACACAGTGGACCTACACAAGCTGATGACATGGCTCCCCAAACCATCACTGATTGTGGAAACTTCACACTAGACCTCAAGCAGCTTGGATTGTGGCCTCTCCACTCTTCCTCCAGACTCTGGGACCTTGATTTCCAAATGAAATGCAAAATTTACTTTCATCTGAAAACAACACCTTGGACCACTGAGCAACAGTCCAGGTCTTTTGCTCCTTGGCCCAGGTAACACGCTTCTGGCATTGTCTATTGGTCATGAGTGGCTTGACACAAGGAATGCGACACTTGTAGCCCATGTCCTGGATACGTCTCTGTGTGGTGGCTCTTGAAGCAATGACTCCAGCAGCAGTCCACTCCTTGTGAATCTCCCCCAAATTTTTGAACGGCCTTTTTTTAACAATCCTTTCAAGGCTGTGGTTATCGGTTGCTTATGCACCTTTTTCTACTACACTTTTTCCTTCCACTCAACTTTCCAATAATATGCTTGGATACAGCACTCTGTGAACAGCCAGCTTCTTTAGCAATGACCTTTTGTGGCTTGCCCTCCTTGTGGAGAGTGTCAATGACTGCCTTCTGGACATCTGTCAAGTCAGCAGTCTTCCCCATGATTGTGGAGCCTACTGAAACAGACTAAGGGACCTTTTTAAATGCTTAGGAAGCCTTTGCAGGTGTTTTTGTTAATTATTCTAATTTACTGAGATAATGACTTTTGTGTTTTCACTGGCTGTAAGCCATAATCATCAACATTAACAGAAATAAACACTTGAAATAGATCACTCTGTTTGTAATGACTCTATATAATATAGGAGTTTCACTTTTTGTATTGAACAACTGAAATAAATTAACTTTTTGATGATATTCTAATTTTGTGAGAAGCACCTGAATGTGTCTGTGTTAGTTTCTGCCTGTGTGTTAGTGTCAGTGTATGTTAGTGCGTGTTTCTGTGTCTGTGTGTTAGTGTGTGTGTTAATGTGCATTTCTATGTGTGTGTGTTAGTGTCTGTGTGTTTCTGTGTCTGTGTATTAGTGTCTGTGTGTGTTAGTGTGTCTGTGTGTTATTGTCTGTGTATGTTTCTGTATCTGTATGTGTGTGTCTGTGCGTGTTAATGTCTAAGTGTGTTTCTGTGTGTGTATGTATCTGGGTGTGTGTGTATGTTAGTGAGTCTGTGTATGTTTCTGTATCTGCGAGTGTATTGGTTGACAGTGTGAGTTCCCCTCTCCAGTCCATCCTTATGCAGCAGCCAGGGTCGTCTATCTGGCTAATCGTTACTCGGACGCTTCTGCTCTGTGCCAGTCATTGCACTGGCTGCCCATAGATTGTAGGATCCAATTTAAATAGCTTGTTCTCACCCATAAATCTCTCCACAATGCGGCATCAGCCTGCATCTCTCCCTCTTTTCTGTTTATCGGCCTACCCATTCCCTACACTCCGCAAGCGGCTTTCGACACACATTAGCACTAATCCGTACCTCCCACTCCCAGCTCCAAGACTTCTCCTGAGTTACATCTATTCTTTGGAATAGTCTTTGTTATACGCAAGCTGCTAGGTTCAGATAGGGCGAGACGGGTTTCATGAATTCTTTGGAATCCTGGGGGAACCGTTGCTCAGGGTGATCATAGGCTGCAGCTTCTCTCAGACATGATAGATTCAATTGCTGACCAGACACATCTGACAAGAGTCTTTATCAACAGTTTAACAGTGGAATTTAATCTGAAGCACGACCAGTGCAATTCAGAGATATTACAGCAACAATCTTCATTACAGTACAGTCTGAGCTTCTTGAGCAACCGGCTCCAGTAACAATACAGTAGTTTCTTCACAAGGCACAGTATTACAGTCTCTTCAGTAGCATAATTCAGCACAGATTAGATCTCTTTGCAGCACACTTCTATGCATACACTACCACAGGCTTTTCCTTAACAAGGACACAATAGTACACAGCATTCTTTATCCTGCATGAAGATGGAGGGGGGGAGGGTTTGATGAGGGAGATGTTCCCTGTGTCAAAATTTCTTCCAGTCCTTATCTTCCTGCCTGATAATACTCTGCACTGTTAGTTCAGGGAGATTATCTGACATGTGTTTAGTTTCTTTCCTGATTTGAATCCTGTTCAGTTGCCTTCTGTCAGATCCAGATAACACACCACCTTTCTCTGCGGCTTTAGCCAGACTACAATAACAAGTTCCCCACAATCCCCCTGGGGCTCTGCTAAAACACTCCCTGTCTCCTGTGACTGTGTTAACCCCTCTAGTTGCTGGATGCTTCTGAAACACAGCACTTCCTGTTTCCTCTGCTTGTGTTATTTGTTACAGTTGCTGGATGCTTTTGAAGCAACAGCACTACTTCTGCATGTCACATATTCCCCAAGAAAATTAGGACTAACCACAACTTGCACAGTTTTAGACGCTCCCTAAAAACACATCTGTTTAATGCAGCCTTTAACGTTCCCTTATTTACATCCTTTTATATATTTATAGCCCTTTCACTACTCCCCTAAACATAATTTTCCATCAAACTCCACTGGACCCAAAATCACTATAAATACTGGCTGGTGACGAGCTCAAGGATCCTTTATCTATCCCTCATTCTCTCAAGATGGCTGGACCATCATTGTAAATAAGTCACCCCCACCTCATTGTAGATTGTAAGCTCTTCCGAGCAGAGTTGTCATTATTTTTGCTTTAATTATTCTATTATGTTTAACTGTTCCTTATGACTGTTGTATATGAACCTCTGAATTGTAAAGCGTTGCGGAATATGTTGGCGCTACATAAATAAAGATTATTATTATTGAGTATCGGAACCTCCGGATTCTCCCCTGATAGATGATGTTGGGCGAGGTAAGGTTTGGATAGTTTGCGTTTTAACTCGTGACACTTTTGTTATTCAAGAGATAAGCCACTGTAGGACTCTTCTGGCTGCGTCTTTCTCCACTCTCCCCTTCAATAGGATATGAATGCTCCTCTGAGCCAAATGGTCACGTGTATGGAGAAGTTGGGAGAGATAGCTGACCACCCTAGGTCATCGGCTATT
The DNA here is from genome assembly GCF_046119375.1 of Phyllobates terribilis. Lineage (NCBI taxonomy): Eukaryota > Metazoa > Chordata > Amphibia > Anura > Dendrobatidae > Phyllobates > Phyllobates terribilis. Next base: position 152,428,011 of record NW_027362768.1, read on the forward strand.
ATATGTATTATATGAGTATAGATAGCCTTAGCAACCCTCCTGCATCCTGCAAAAACTTGTTGGAAATCTCATGGATTCAGCAATTCTGTAAGATTTCTTCATTCAGATAGACCGGGTGTAGAGAGGAGGGAACGAGGAAGCAGTTTCCGTGGCTTCATAGCCATAAAAGTTGCCAATCATGCCCCGCACCATCTTACAATATAACACACCCCACCTTGCTCCCGATGAAGCTCAGAGATTGGGAATCAGGTTACTTTACATTATAACAAGATAAATCTCGATCCAAACAAATGCTCAAAACTTTGATGTACAAGCAGTGAATGTCTGCACCGGACGGGATATTTTACTCTACGTCGAGAATAAAGTTGTTCCACATAAGGATATAAAAAGGATGATTGATTTTTCTGGGATTCGCATAATGTTCTCCTGATGGAAAATATTACACGCATATAACAGTTAGTGTAGGAGAAGGAAGGAAAAGGCTTTTTGAAGTTGGCCGTGCCAACAAGTCCTCACATCCTCGTAGTGATCATCAGATTGCATCCATCATGTGTCACTATGCCGCGGAGTAAGGAAGTCACAGGAAGCGACAGCCGGAGGGAACATTTCACATTTCATGCTGATTTCCTGTAGAAAATGGGAACTAGGGAAGGTACTAAACATTCAGCTTGGCCGGACAAATTGTACATAAGGAGCTGATTGCTATAAAATTCACAGATGTTTCATGTTCCCACTGGTGCAAAAATAGAAATTATATCACTTGTTAATATCATACATGAAAACTGTATAATATACGTGAAAACATAATGCAATTTTTTTTAAAAAATTGGTGCGAATCAATTCACAGGACCCGGTCCAACGGTCTGCGTCAGTGATCTGTGGTTGCTGGACGGGAGCCTTGAGAACTGCCTCATACCTGATGGCACCCGTGGCTCTGTTTTTGATTAGCCAGCCTGTGGCGTGGTGCACATGTGACATCACTCCAGGCCGGCTAATCAAAAGAAGAGCCATCGAGTAACAGGGGATTCTCACGAATCATGTTCAGCGGCCATAGATAACTGACATGGCCGATGTGCACCAACTCCTTTTTATCATTCTTGCTATTTATTGATAGTATGAACAAAGGCTTCAATTTCTAGAGTAGCTGTAAAGTTACAGTGAGGCGAGGTTACTTTCTGTTATTTAGGTTACTGCCTCATCGTTATAAGGGTTAGCGAGAATTATTATTATTTTTTTTACTATGGGTAATTGCTAACTTCCTGCCTCTTCTACCCTGCGTCAGCACAGATTGGTTATTGATGGCTCCTACCGGTTATTCAATTGCTCCATGTCAACATAGCAGCCTTTCCTTTTCTAGACTGCCCTGTCGATGGGGCAGAACTGCCGATATCATGTTAATTAACAGCCGGTTTCCTGCGTTTAAGCAACAGGCTGTCAATCATCATGACGTCAGCAGTCATGCCCCATCAACAGAATAGAGCAGAAGAGAAGCTGCTGCTCTGTAGATGTGATGTCAGCAGAAGCTGCAAAATCGCCGATCACTGCTGGGTACAACAGGCAGGTGGGTAACAACTACCTGCCTGTTGGTTCTTAGGCCCATAGTAAAAAGAAAACAAATTGTCCCTTTAAAGGGTTATTCCCATCTTTAGAAATTATCACCTATCCATAGTCAAGTTGATAACTTGCTGATTGGTGAGGGTCCAACTGTTTGTAACCCCAGCAATCCCAAGAACAGGGCTTTGTAGAGTCCCGTCTACACTGTGTTCCAAATTATTATGCAAATAATATTTTCTCAGATTTTCCCAAATTACCTATATGAATTGCAGTGATTGTAATTTTCCAGTCAAATAACTATTAGCGTACAATTGAAAGGTTTTTGTACAAACTGCCTATGATAACAGTATATTTTTAAAAAAATAAAAAACTCAAACTGCACTCAAAATGCATGTTCCAAATTATAATGCACAGCAGAGTTTTCAACCTTTTCATTTTAATAAAGAACAAAAAAAGGGTCATTTTTGAAATTATAAGCATTAGCAGGTTATTACAACCTGAAATCAAACAGTTTTCAACTCAAAACTTTATTCTAGGTGATGTTACATTTGCACATAGGACCCCTTGTTCGAAAGGAGCTTCTGAACTCTCTCGTCCATTGAATTTGTCAGGTTTTGGATGGTTTCTGCTTTAATTGTTTTGCATGAGGACAGAATACCCTCCCAGAGCTGTTGCTTAGATGTGAACTGCCTCCTGCCATCATAGACACTCCTTTTGATGATGCTCCAGAGGTTCTCAATGGGGTTGAGGTCAGGGGAGCATGGGTGCCACACCATAAGTTTGTCCCCTTTTATGCCCACAGCAGCCAGAGATGCAGATGTGTTATGTGCAGCATGAGACGGTGCATTATCATGCATGAAAATGATCTTGCTGCGTAATGCACGGTTCTTCTTCTTGAGCCATGGCAGGAAGTGCTGTTTGAGAAACTCAACATACATTATGGAGTTCATCTTTACCCCTTCAGGGATCCTAAAAGAGCCGACAATCTCTCTCCCCATGATTCCAGCCCAAAACATTACACCACCTCCTCCTTGTTAGCGCCGTAGCCGTGTTTGCATGGGGTGTCCATCGACGAGCCATCCTCCACTCCATCCATCTGGACCATCGAGATCATTTCATGCATGATAATGCCCCGTCTCATGCTGCACATAACACATCTGCATCTCTGGGTGCTATGGGCATAAAAGGGGACAAACTTATGGTGTGGCACCCATGCTCCCCTGACCACAACCCCATTGAGAACCTCTGGAGCATCATCAAAAGGAGTGTCTATGATGGCGGGAGGCAGTTCACATCTAAGCAACAGCTCTGGGAGGGTATTCTGTCCTCATGCAAAACAATTAAAGCAGAAACCATCCAAAACCTGACAAATTCAATGGACGAGAGAGTTCAGAAGCTCCTTTCGAACAAGGGGTCCTATGTGCAAATGTAACATTACCTAGAATAAAGTTTGAGTTGAAAACTGTTTGATTTCAGTTTGTAATTAGAGATGAGCGGTGTCCGACTAGAACTGTTCGCCAATCTCAAATTCGAGCTGTTTTGGGCGGTGTTCGAGTTGTTCGACGAACCCGAACGATTTGCAAAAAATTCGGCTGTTCGAGGTTATGTTCGATAACTGTTCGTGCACCAAAAGCGTGTCCTGCATGTCTGGCGCTATTTAGAGCACCAATCATGCAGGGATTGTCTGCCACTCACTGTAATGCCACAGCCATGGTGGTTGTGGCATTACAGTGATTGCCCAAATCGATGGGAACAGTGCCAACAGTGAAACATGAAAAGCCAGCAATTCAGCAGCGGCATACACCGGTACCCGACAATTTAGAACCGAAAGAATAGAGCTTCACACATAGATTAGATAGATAGAAACATGTCAGCCACATATATACGAAGTACAGTGACAGTGCTGCTTACTGTACTTGTCATTTAGCGTAAAGGATTTATCAAAAAAAATAATAGTGTTTTCATGCACCGTCTCTTTAAAAAAGCCGGCCGGCAATTCAGCAGCGGTACCCGACAATTTATAACAGACAGAATAGAGCTTCACACATAGATTAGATAGATAGAAACATGTCAGCCACATATATACGAAGTACAGTGAAAGTACTGCTTACTGTACTTGTCATTTAGCGTAAAGGATTTATCAAAAAAAATAATAGTGTTTTCATGCACCGTCTCTTTAAAAAAGCCGGCCGGCAATTCAGCAGCGGTACCCGACAATTTATAACAGACAGAATAGAGCTTCACACATAGATTAGATAGATAGAAACATGTCAGTCACATATATATGAAGTACAGTGATAGTGTTGGTTACTGTACTTGTCATTTAGTATTAAAATAAAGGATTTATTATTAAAAAAATTGGCGTGGGGTTCCCCTTAATTTTAGTCTCTAGCGGAGGTTAAGCAGATGGCTGGGGCAGATGTTTGAAGCCTGGGAAGGGGGTAATACCCACGGAGCTTCCCAGGCTACTAATATCAGCCCCCAGCTGAATACATAGCCTTTACTAGCTATTAAAATGGGGGACCCCCCAAAAAAATGACGTGGGGTCCCCCCTAATTTAATAGCTAGCAAAGGCTAGGCAGACAGCTGGGGGCTGATATTAATAGCCCAGGAAGGGAGCCATGAATATTGGCCCCCTCCCAGGCTAGAAACACCAGCCGTCAGCCGCCCCAGAAATGGCGCATTCATAGGATGCGCCAATTCTGGCACTTAGCCTCGCTCTTCCACGCTGCCCTGGTGCGGTGGCAGGGGGTAATAGGGTTGGGGTTGATGTCAGCTTATAATGCCAGCTGACATCAAGCCCAGGTTAGTAATGGAGAGGCGTCTATAAGACACCCCCATTACTAACCCCATAGTCAAAGTTAAAAAAAAGACAAACACCCAGAATAAAGTCCTTTAATTGAAATAAAGACACAATCCTTTATTGTTCTAAATTAAACCATACTTACCGTCACGCCCATTCCAGCTGAAGCCAACGATCTCCTGCAATAAAAGAAAAATAATAAAGCAACCTCATCCTTACCTTTCCATGGTTCCCACGACAGCTTCAGCTCTGCTACATCGAGATGACAGGCTGGACCGCAGCAGAACGCTGCCATCCAGCCTCTCATCCCGCAGACACTGAGAAGCGCAGGCTTGCTTGCGCTGCTCAGCGTCTCTCTGTGACGACATCCAGATGAGCCGAGTTCATGTCCAATGAACTCGGCTCACCTCATGCACGTCACTGACAGCGTGGGAAAATTCTCACGCTGAAGCTGTGAGTGCAGGAGAATTCTCCCACGCTGTCAGTGACGTGCATAAGGTGAGCTCATGTCCAATGAACTCAGCTCACCTCCTGCACGTCACTGACAGCGTGGGAGAATTCTCCTGCACTCAGCGCTTCAGCGTGAGAATTCTCCCACGCTGAAGCGCTGAGTGCAGGAGAATTTTCCCACGCTGTCAGTGACGTGCATAAGGTGAGCTCATGTCCAATGAACTCAGCTCACCTCCTGCACGTCACTGACAGCGTGGGAGAATTCTCCTGCACTCAGCGCTTCAGCGTGAGAATTCTCCCACGCTGAAGCGCTGAGTGCAGGAGAATTTTCCCACGCTGTCAGTGACGTGCATGAGGTAAGCCGAGTTCATTGGACATTAACTCGGCTCATCTGGATGCCCTCACAGAGAGACACTGTGGAGCGCAAGCAAGCCTGCGCTTCTCAGTGTCTGCGGGATGACAGGCTGGATGGCAGCATTCTGCTGCGGTCCAGCCTGTCATCTCGATGTAGCAGAGCTGAAGCTGTCATGGGAACCATAGAAAGGTAAGGATGATGTTGCTTTATTATTTTTCTTTTATTTCAGGAGATCGTTGGCTTCAGCTGGAATGGGCGTGATGGTAAGTATGGTTTAATTTAGAACAATAAAGAATTGTGTGTTTATTTCAATTAAAGGACTTTTTTCTGGGTGTTGAGTTTTTTTTAAATACTTTACTAGAAATTCATGGTGGTCATGTCTAATATTGGCGTGACCCCATGAATTTCGGGCTTAGGGCCAGCTGATAATGCCAAGCTGGCCCTAACCCCTTTATTACCCAGTGAGCCACCGCATCAGGGCCCTGGATGAGTTGGGTACAGCGCCAGAAGATGGCGCTTCTATGAACGCGCCATTTTCCGGGGTGGCTGCGGACTGCAATTTGCAGCGGGGGTGGCCCAGAAAGCTTGGGCCTCCCTGCGCTGCGGATTCCAGCCCCCAGCTGCATAGTTGTACCTGGCTGGACACAAAAACAGGGCGAAGCCCCACGTCAATTTTCTTTAAATTATTTCATGAAATAATTAAGAAAAAAAGGGCTTCCCTATATTGTTGTGTCCGGCCAGGTACAAATAGGCAGCTGGTGGTTGGGGGCAGCCCGTTCCTGCCTGCTGTACCTGGCTGGACACAAATATAGTGCGAAGCCCCACGTCAATTTTTTTTAAATTATTTCATGAATTTCCTGAAATAATTTAAAAAAATTGAAGTGGGGCTTCGCACTATATTTGTGTCCAGCCAGGTACAGCAGGCAGGAACGGGCTGCCCCCATCCACCAGCTGCCTATTTGTACCTGGCCGGACACAACAATATAGGGAAGCCCTTTTTTTCTTAATTATTTCATGAATTTCATGAAATAATTAAAAAAAATTGAAGTGGGGCTTCGCACTATATTTGTGTCCAGCCAGGTACAGCAGGCAGGAACGGGCTGCCCCCAACCACCAGCTGCCTATTTGTACCTGGCCGGACACAACAATATAGGGAAGGCCTTTTTTTCTTAATTATTTCATGAATTTCATGAAATAATTAAAAAAAAAGTACGTGGGGCTTCGCTCTATTTTTGTGTCCAGCCAGGTACAACTAGGCAGCTGGGGGCTGGAATCTGCAGCGCAGGGAGGCCCAAGCTTTCTGGGCCCCCCCCCGCTACAAATTGCAGTCCGCAGCCACCCCGGAAAATGGCGCGTTCATAGAAGCGCCATCTACTGGCGCTGTACCCAACTCATCCAGGGCCCTGGTGCGGTGGCTCACTGGGTAATAAAGGGGTTAGGGCCAGCTTGGTATTATCAGCTGGCCCCAAGCCCAAAATTCATGGGGTCATGCCAGTATTAGACATGACCGCCATGAATTTCTAGTAAAGTATTTAAAAAAAACACAACACCCAGAATAAAGTCCTTTAATTGAAATAAAGACACAATTCTTTATTGTTCTAAATTAAACCATACTTACCATCACACCCATTCCAGCTGAAGCCAGCGATCTCCTGCAATAAAAGAAAAATAATAAACCAACCTCATCCTTACCTTTCCATGGTTCCCACGACAGCTTCAGCTCTGCTACATCGAGATGACTGGCTGGACCGCAGCAGAACGCTGCCATCCAGTCTGTCATCCCGCAGACACTGAGAAGCGTAGGCATGCTTGCGCTCCTCACTGTCTCGCTGTGACGGCATCCAGATGAGCCGAGGTCATGTCCAATGAACTCGGCTCACCTCATGCACGTCACTGACAGCGTGGGAAAATTCTCACGCTGAAGTGCTGAGTGCAGGAGAATTCTCCCACGCTGTCAGTGATGTGCATGAGGTGAGCTCATGTCCAATGAACTCAGCTCACCTCCTGCACGTCACTGACAGCGTGGGAAAATTCTCCTGCAATCAGCGCTTCAGCGTGAGAATTTTCCCACGCTGTCAGTGACGTGCATGAGGTGAGCCGAGTTCATTGGACATGAACTCGGCTCATCTGGATGTCGTCACAGAGAGACGCTGAGCAGCGCAAGCAAGCCTGCGCTTCTCAGTGTCTGCGGGATGACAGGCTGGATGGCAGCGTTCTGCTGCGGTCCAGCCTGTCATCTCGATGTAGCAGAGCTGAAGCTGTCGTGGGAACCATGGAAAGGTAAGGATGAGGTTGCTTTATTATTTTTCTTTTATTGCAGGAGATCGTTGGCTTCAGCTGGAATGGGCGTGATGGTAAGTATGGTTTAATTTAGAACAATAAAGGATTGTGTCTTTATTTCAATTAAAGGACTTTATTCTGGGTGTTTGTGTTTTTTATAACTTTGACTATGGGGTTAGTAATGGGGGTGTCTTATAGACGCCTCTCCATTACTAACCTGGCCTTGATGTCAGCTGGCATTATAAGCTGACATCAACCCCAACCCTATTACCCCCTGCCACCGCACCAGGGCAGCGTGGAAGAGCGAGGCTAAGTGCCAGAATTGGCGCATCCTATGAATGCGCCATTTCTGGGGTGGCTGACGGCTGGTGTTTCTAGCCTGGGAGGGGGCCAATATTCATGGCTCCCTTCCTGGGCTATTAATATCAGTCCCCAGCTGTCTGCCTAGCCTTTGCTAGCTATTAAATTAGGGGGGACCCCATGTCATTTTTTTTGGGGGGTCCCCCATTTTAATAGCTAGTAAAGGCTATGTATTCAGCTGGGGGCTGATATTAGTAGCCTGGGAAGCTCCGTGGGTATTACCCCCTTCCTAGGCTTCAAACATCTGCCCCAGCCGTCTGCTTAACCTCCGCTAGAGCCTAAAATTAAGGGGAACCCCACGCCAATTTTTTTAATAATAAATCCTTTATTTTAATACTAAATGACAAGTACAGTAACCAACACTATCACTGTACTTCATATATATGTGACTGACATGTTTCTATCTATCTAATCTATGTGTGATGCTCTATCTTTCTGTTCTAAATTGTCGGGTACCGCTGCTGAATTGCCGGCCGGCTTTTTTAAAGAGACAGTGCATGAAAACACTATTATTTTTTTAAATAAATCCTTTACACTAAATGACAAGTACAGTAAGCAACACTATCACTGTACTTATTATATATGTGACTGACATGTTTCTATCTATCTAATCTATGTGTGAAGCTCTATTCTTTCTGTTCTAAATTGTCGGGTACAGATGCTGAATTGCCGGCCGGCTTTTTTAAAGAGACGGTGCATGAAAACACTAATATTTTTTTTAATAAATCCTTTACACTAAATGACAAGTGAAGTAACCAACACTGTCACTGTGCTTCTTATATGTGTGACTGACATGTTTCTATCTATCTAATCTATGTGTGATGCTCTATTCCTTCTTGTCTAAATTGTCGGGTACCGGTGTATGCCGCTGCTGAATTTGCCAGCCGGCTTTTTTAAAGAGAGTGTCTTCTGAGCAGTTTGTCAGCTTTTGGACACCTTTGCAGGTGTTTTCTATGTGTTTCTATGTGTTTTTGTTTGCCTGCCATTGGTTTTAACGGTGTTCGACGGTGTTCTAAGGTGTTCGACGAACAGTTCGACGAACAGTTCCTCGAACATCCCGGTGTTCGACGAACCGAACCGAACCCGAACACTACGGGGGTGGCTCAACACTATTTGTAATAACCTGCTAATGCTTATAATTTCAAAAATGACCATTTTTTTGTTCTTTATTAAAATGAAAAGGTTGAAAACTCTGCTGTGCATAATAATTTGGAACATGCATTTTGAGTGCAGTTTTTTTTTTTTTTTTTTTTTTTTTTTTAATATACTGTTATCATAGGCAGTTTGTACAAAAACCTTTCAATTGTACTCTAATAGTTATTTGACTGGAAAATTACAATGACTGCAATTCATATAGGTAATTTGGGAAAATCTGAGAAAATATTATTTGCATAATAATTTGGAACACAGTGTAGATGGCGCATGTGTTCCATTCATTCTTAATACTGCTCTTACTTGACACTACTTTTTTGCATGTCTGACTCCAGGATTATGAAAGAGACCCAGTGGGTGTCTGGTCTACCCTCAGACGGTAAAACCAAGGGCATGTGTGCTCAGACTGTCATAGACTCTGGCATCTGCCAAGTTCATGACCTCTGTTTCTCCATACTCCTGCAGGAAATGTGCTCTAGGTTTTAACAAAAAGTTGCAAAAAAATTAATCTTCTTTTAATCAAACTGGTTTCAGTAAATAATCTATTCCATGAAATAGATATTTTAGAAGATAAAAAGTTGTTAGATTTTCTAACTCAGGTTCTTAACTATAGGGGTGGAGAGAAGGGACACAATCCCTTCTGCTAAAGAAGGAGATAGTGGTATTAGAAATGGGAGATGTGAACTATAGGTCCAAACAGCCCATGACCTGATGTTGTTTTACTTATATCTAAAAATACTAAATATATCATAATATTCTTAGTAAATAAATGCACAACTGAGTATGCTCACCATTCAGAGTGTGGAGCCAAATCACCTTGCCCGGATTTGGTCAGAGAAGCCGCAGTAACTATCAGGACCTACGTGTTTCGACATTTAAGTCTTAATCATGGTCTGATTATGTAGACCATGATTAAGACTTAAACATCGAAACGCGTAGGTCCTGATCCTTGTAGTGCACCATATGGACAATTGGTGTGGAGCAATGTTTTAATGGACACAATAAAAGCTAAGTTTTATTTTAAGAAATTAGCCTGATACCCTGGATCATCCTTTCCTTTTTTTCTCATTCTTAATGAATAAACACAAATCTATTGAATACAAATAATTTATGTCTGGAGGATCAGTCTTGTTATAGTTCCCCAATGATCCCACCATAGCATACCTGACATGACCCCTGATGCAGCAAGGGTGAAACGTACGTCGGGGCACCAGGGCCACATTTTATACTAGTCTATCAAACATGTAAGTTTATTCTAAGCTTTGTTCTTGCATACAAGCCGCACCACATCATTGGTTTGACATGCCAGAAACCTGCACCATGCAGCATATATATTGAGCCATTATGGATGTATTTTGGTATTTATACTGTTGTCAACCTTATAGCTTTCACTAATACTTATACTGTTTTATGAACTTGAGATATTAGATATATTTATGTAAATGTATTATGTGATTCTCCATTGTGTTACTCTGTTGCATTGTTATTTTTTTTTATTTATTGGTGATTTCAATAAAATTATACATTTTTAGAGACTTATAGGCACCCATTGGTTCTTTTGGCGGTATTCATAATTTATGTGTGTCTCCAGTGACTATCATTTGGAGGATTTAATCTCTGTATGTTGGTATTCATGGTATAGTAGTGAAAAGACACATTTTATTAAAAAAAACGTTGTTTTGACATTTAGATTGTCTAAAATCAGATGGTTAGACAGGGTCGTGGTAAAGACACATTCTCTAAATGTGCTAACGTCAGCAATGGGGATCACAAGGATCAATGATAGGCCAGGTTCACACGACTGTATGCAGAAGTGTCCGTTTTATGTATATAAAAATTTACAATTTTTTCATTAGCATTTTAATCCGTATGACATTCATGTGTCCGTTTTTTTAATGAATAATAATGCTCAAATACAGTTTACGATCAAAATAATTGCAAAGTATCCATAAAGAATATATGACATCTGAATGATAACCCGCATGTGATCCGATTTTTTTTTTCACCCACTGACTTATAAAGTGCAAGTCTGATCCAGAATATGAATCATAGTAAATGGATCCGTGTGTAAAAACGTTCATGTGAACTACCACATTAGTTTGCATTAGAATATGGGATCCACATTGTAAAAATTATATTGAAAAGCTAGAGTATGTCCAAATGTGGAAACGTAGATTTCTACAGGGGATGGAAGGTTTCTCTTTGGATAAATTCAATCAATGGTATGAAAAAATTGTTCAATTATCATCCAAAAAAATGATAATTTTTCATCCGTGAGCCGTCTGTAAATTTGTTTTTTCTCATCCGTATGACATCCGTTTTTATACATCAGTTGTGAATAACTTTTCCAAGACCAAATACAGTTTCCTACAGTATGTTAATAATTGCAATGTGTTCGTAAAATCCAATGCTATATGGTTGATCCATACGGGATCAGTTTTTTTTGCTGTTCACCCATAGACTTGAATGAGTCTCACCCGAAATATGTAAGACACCAGTACATGTTGTGATTTTTTTTTCACGTGGATATTCGGTGCTTGTGAAAAAAAACTGTAATATGAAAAGCCCATTTGAATATCATTGGTCCGAAAATAGGTTCCTGCGAATGGACCCTTATAATGAAAGGTTAAAAAAATTGGACTTTTTAGCTTAGAAGAAAAGAGACATCAAAGGAGATATCATTTTTATGTATAAATACATGTGTGGTTAATACAAAGGACTTCAAAGGACCAGGGGACATTTATTACGGGTAGAGGAAGGGCGATTCTGGCATCTAAATAGGAAAGGGTTTTTTACAGTTAGAGCAGTCAGACTGTGGAATTTCGACCACAAGAAGTAATAATAGCAGAAACTATATCAGTATTTAAAAAAGGGCTGGAAACTTTTCTCACAACCTTGACATTAGGGTTATAAATAATCTATTGATCGAGACTGGTTTAACCTGTATCTTTTCTCAATTTAAGTAAGTAACTATTTTCTGAATATTTTATACTTTCTAAACATACCAAATATTAGTGTTAGATGATGAAGTGGTTACATAAAGTTATAAAAAAAAAAAAGACATGTCCAATACTGTGACATAATCATCACGGAATGTTCCGTGTCGGCAACGGAACTCGATGTCAGTTATTTCTCGAGAGGTTCCAGAGAAGATACACTGAGCCTTTAGACATGAAATCAAGTCCCAGGTGGTCTTTACATAATGGGGACTAGAGAAGGGCCATTTGAGTGGCTATGCGGCTGGTGCGGCCACATCTGCTCATGTTGCAGAAGCGTTTGCAGTTCTCCTTGCTCAGATTGTTCTTTTTGCCCCTGCCAATGCACCTGTGTGCCCCTGCTGTGTCCGTCGGCTGCAGACCAATTACTGGTTGAGGAGATCAGTGCTGTCGATTACATCGATGAGAAGAAAAAGAAGGCCAAGCCCAAAATCAGAGAGGACACTGAAACCAAAGTTGCAGTGAGACGCTTTGCAGGATTCTTGACCGGCATTTTCCTTACCACCCTGTATGCAATGATTGTCCTGTTTGTTAAAAATTACAACTTATGGTTCTGCCTGACAACCAGTGTCGTCATCGGCTTCTTCCTAACACTCGGCATGGCATTTTCCATGAGAGTTCGAATAACTGTGCTCCTAATGCTGCCGCATATTCTCTCAGGTCAGAGGATTGGAATATTCCATATATACATATTTATGTTTATTGTATTTTATTAGTATATTCACACCTCAACATTGACACTGTAGAACCAAGAAGAAAAATTTTGTGGAATTATGGAAATGACAGGATCAATAGACAGTTAATGGCATGCAAATGATGAAAAAATGGAAACATGTGGGTCGATTCATTAAGGTGTTTATGACAGATTCTGACATAAAACTCCTACTCAGAAGTGGCGCAAAAAATATTTGACTTTTGGCCCCTGCTATGGCAATATGGGTGGAGAATAGGCAAGATGGGACATGGCTAAGTCTGCCTGTCAAATTCATGAAAAGTTACTGCACTTTCAAGAGATAACATATGTGAAGACACGGGGTCTTCTGTGGGCAGAACACTACTCAGACAACAGAGGGTGATGGTAAACAGTGTGGCAATAATTTATTGAACCACCAGCAATCAATAACATATAGAACAGTCCAAGCAAATACACGAGATGGTGCAAAATTACACAGTCTCACCCTTCCGCTGGCCCGCCGGGATTAGAGCCATGAGATATGTGGCCAGGAGACCTGATTGTCCCAACCTGGATTCTTCACATCGTCTCTGAGAGTTCAGCAATGGTCAATGGAGCAGTTCTGTATTTTTCCAGCCAGGGCTGTGGTCCTTTAGGCTGTCATCCTGTAGTGTCTCTTTGAACAGATGCAGAAATCCCCTTTTTATAGTTCACATTTGTCCTTTCAAGCCATCATTCACAGTTCAAGGGTCAGGGATCATGATATTAATTTACCATGCTCGAATATCCACAGCTCATCCCCGCAATGTTGGCTGGCAAACACCCTACAATGGTATTTAACATATCTTCGCAAACATTCATTGTTCAGAATCCCTGTATGGCAGGCGATACATTGTAAGAGCTGATATAAAATGTAGATAACAGCCATTCATCAATCACCAATATCACCTCAAGCGATAAGCATTCAGGTTTATATGAACAATAGTCTGTGTTGAGCAGCCAAAGAAGAACACAGGTTAAAAAGTCAACATAAAAATGAAGGTATATTGCACTTGGCCATCAGAAAGTTTGTCTGGCATAATTAAGAAGAAAAGCTGTGTCATCGCAACATATTCTAGACATGGAGTACATTTCTGCTGGAGGCAAGGCCAACATTTCTAAAACATCTCAATTTATTCAGTATCAAATATGAGCAACACATGCAGAAATCCTGGCATTTAAAGCTTTGGCTGTTTGTTATCAGTGAGGTTATTATGGTCATCTGAGGAACGTTCTGCTGCTCTGAATGCATTTTGACATATCATCTTGATCCATTGCTGGCAGCTCCCTGTGTAATTTATAACCAATGATATCCCAGATGTGCTTGATGAGAAACAAGTCTGGGATGCTGTAGGCCATGGTAGCACATTTAGGTCATGCAGGCTGCTCACAGTATCGCAAGCAGCATGCAGCCTGGCATTGTCATGTTGAAAAACGGGTCCTGGGACACTTTGGAGAAATGGCCACACCACTATTTCCATGGACAAATCAATTTAACACCTAGCTGTACCTGGAATGAAGACTAGAGGAATCTAGCTACCGTACATTATGCCACTTCACACCATAATCCCGGGAGTAGGACCAGTGTGACATTACCTCGTGAAGGCATCTTCATGGTCTTCAGAGCATTCTCCAGCTTTCATTGTTCCCAAGAAAAAAGCAAGACTCATCACTGAAAAGGACAGCCCTCAATTGCAGCCTCCATTGATGTCTTCCTCTGCACCATGATAGCCTTTAAAAGCAGAAGCATGAAGTCAAGGGAGCACCTGTGAACATCTGGCTCATAGACTAGTTTCATTCAAACAGTTTGCCACCTTAGGCTTGGTATGTGACATTCAATTTTTCTTATAATAGAGAATGGATCAATTGTGAAATTAGTAGTACGGCCATTTCTCCAGAGTTTCCCGGGAGCCATTTTTCAACATGACAACACCAGGCCGCATGTTGCTCGTGCTACAGTCATAACAGCATCTCCAGACTGGTCTCTCATGTTTGATATCTGGGACATCATTGGTCAGCAATTGCAAAGGAGCTGCCAGCAGTGGATCTTGATGATTTGCTCAAGTGCATTTAGTGAGGCTGAACATTCCTCAGACGACCCTTAATGAATGACCTCATTGATAGCAGCCGAGACTGTAAGTGCAGGGATTTCTGCACCTGGTCCTCATACTCCAGACTGAACAAATCCAGATGTTATGCAAATTTTGTTTCCATATTTCCATCACTTGCAGATCAGTTACATGTCTCCATCCTGTGATTTCCATAACTCCACGACTTTTCCGTCTTGGCGGGGCAATTTCAATTTTGAGGAGGATATGTATGGCCATTATAATATATCACGTTTGTCTTTTGATTTCAGGAGAAGCAAAGACTGTGATCCTCTTCATTGCCTTCACTTTGGTCTTGCAAGGTCCGGGTGCAAATGTTGTGGAAAATGTCCAACGCTCCACAGCATCAATGGCTTGTGGTGCTGAATTAGCTCTAAACGAGACCAGAGAGCTGGCAACCAAGATCACAAAGCCGCTAATGAGTAAGTAACAAGTACCGGTAAATCCCTTAATTCCCATAACACATACTATATGCAACAGCTAAGATATACACTGTTCAAAAAAATAAAGGGAACACTCAAATAACGCATCCTAGATCTGAATGAATGAAATATTCTCATTGAATACTTTGTTCTGTACAAAGTTGAATGTGCTGACAACAAAATCACACAAAAATCATCAATGGAAATCAAATTTATTAACCAATGAAGGCCTGGATTTTGAGTCACCCCCAAAATGAAAGTGGAAAAACACACTACAGGCTGATCCAACTTTGATGTAATGTCCTTAAAACAAGTCAAAATGAGGTTCAGTATTGTGTGTGGCCTCCACGTGCCTGTATAACCTCCCTACAACGCCTGGGCATACTCCTGATGAGGTTGCAGATGGTCTCCTGTGGGATCTCCTCCCAGACCTGGACTAAAGCATCCGCCAACTCCTGGAGAGTCTGTGGTGCAACGTGACATTGGTGGATGGAGCGAGACATGATGTCCCAGATGTGCTCAATCGGATTCAGGTCTGGAGAACCGGTGGGCCAGTCCATCGCTTCAATGCCTTCATCTTGCAGGAACTGCTGACACACTCCAGCCACATGAGGTCTGGCATTGTCCTGCATTAGGAGGAACCCAGGGCCAACCGCACCAGCATATGGTCTCACAAGGGGTCTGAGAATCTCATCTCGGTACCTAATGGCAGTCAGGCTACCTCTCGCGAGCACATGGAGGGCTGTGCGGCCCTCCAAAGAAATGTCACCCCACACCATTACTGACCCACTGCCAAACCAGTCATGCTGAAGGATGTTGCAGGCAGCAGATTGCTCTCCACAGCATCTCCAGACTCTGTCACGCCTGTCACATGTGCTCAGTGTGAACCTGCTTTCATCTGTGAAGAGCACAGGGCGCCAGTGGCGACTTTGCCAATCCTGGTGTTCTGTGGCAAATGCCAAGTGTCCTGCATGGTGTTGGGCTGTGAGCACTACCCCCATCTGTGGACGTCGGGCCCTCATACCACCCTCATGGAGTCGGTTTCTAACCGTTTGGGCAGACACATGCACATTTGTGGCCTGCTGGCGGGCATTTTGAAGGGCACTGGCAGTGCTCCTCCTGTTCCTCCTTGCACAAAGGCGGAGGTAGCGGTCCTGCTGCTGGGTTGTTGCCCTCCTACGGCCTCCTCCACGTCTCCTGGTAGCGCCTCCAGCCTCTGGACAATTACGCTGACAGACACAGCAAACCTTCTTGCCACAGCTCGCATTGATGTACCATCCTGGATGAGCTGCACTACCTGAGCAACTTCTGTGGGTTGTACAGTCCGTCTCATGCTACCACGAGTGTGAAAGCACAACCAACATTCAAAAGTGACCAAAACATCAGCCAGAAAGCATTGGTACTGAGGTGTGGTCTGTGGTCCCCACCTGCAGAACAACTCCTTTATTGAGGGTGTCTTGATAATTGCCAATAATTTCCATCTATTGTCTATTCCATTTGCACAACAACATGTGAAATTGATTGTCAATCAGTGTTGCTTCCTAAGTGCACAGTTTGATTTCACAGAAGTTTGATTTACTTGGAGTGATATTCTGTTGTTTAAGGCTATGTGCCCACGATGCAGAAATGAAGCAGAAAATTTCTGCAGCATTTCTGCATCTCCCTGGCAGAAAAAACGCATGCAGATTGTGCATGCGTTTTTCCTGCAGAATACATGCGGATCCACATGCGGATTCACATGCGTTTCCGCATGCAGATTGACAAGCGCTTTCCAGGCGATAGCATCACTTGGAAAGTGCTTGACAACTAGGTCACACTATATAAATCCATGCAACCGGCATGGATTTATACAGTGTGAACCGTAAAAATTAAAACAAATATAGCTATACTCACCCCCGAGGCCCCGGCGTGGCTGCAGCGCTCGTTCCTGTCTGGTTCCCAGCTGCCGGCATATCGCGAGACAGAGCGGTGAAGGGCCTGCGGTCACATGACTGTGACGTCACCGCAGGTCCTCAAGCGATTCCGGCATTCAGAGAAAAGCCGCCGGACAGGTGAATATAACTTATTTGTTATTTTATTCTTTTTTTACAGGTACAATGGTACCCAGGTCTGGATGAGAGTCTCCTCTCCTCCAGAACTGGGTACCATCCGCACATAGAGACGCATAGAAGCCGCTTGTAGAAATGTACAGTCACGGTTTCTATGCGTTTCAATGCAAGTCAATGGCGGGAGTTCCGCTGCGCTACCGCAAAATTAAATGACATGCTGCGGATTTTTGTACGCACCATAAACGCTGCGGAAAAATCCGCAGCATGTGCATAGAACATGCGGAATCCCCTTGGGGACCATGGGGTGCGGATTACCTAGCGTTTCACAAGCGTTTATGCTGCGGAAATTCCGCAGCATAAACGCTTGAAAAACGCTACGTGGGCACCCAGCCTAAGTGTTCCCTTTCTTTTTTTGAGCAGTGTGCTATGGTATTCTGCAACAGTTAAAGACCAGAACTTCATAATGCGCAACTGCTGAAGAACCTCTTTTCCCCATTCCCGCTGTGGCCAATTTTCATTTTTGTACCATTTTTTCTACTCCCCTTCATTCCAAGAATCATAACTTTTTTATTTTATATCAACTATGTAATTTGGGGTTTTGTTATTTTGCGTAGTATTAGTTTTGAAGGGCACTATTAATAAATTTTAACATAAAATGTACTGAAAAACAGGAAAAAATATTCTAACTGAGGTAAAAGGGTAAAAAATGGTACAAGGTAAAAAAAAATTTAAAATTTATTTTTTATGGCGTTCACTGCCATCCTGGCATCATGAGTCTCCGGGCTGGTACTATTATGGTTATACCAAACTTATATAGGCAGTTTATTTTCAATTTAAGTGGTAAAAAAAATTGTAAATTTGTAAAATCCCAAAAATGTAGTTTGTGTCGCCATTATCCGTGATCCATAACTTTTTTATATTCGCGTCGATAGAGCTATGTGAGGCCACATGTGTTGTTTTTTGTACGGCGAGCTTATGTTGTTATTCATACAATTCTGGGGTACATATGATTTTTTGATAGCGTTTTACTGCATTTTTAGGGAAATGAAGCAACCAACAAATGGCAAATCTGACATTTTGATTTTTTTTCTCTTTGCGGCGTTTTACTGAATGGGTTAAATCATTTTCTATTTTGATAGGTTTACGTTTAATTTATTTTATTTCCTTATTTTTAAAAAGAGTGATTTAAATTTTTACATTTTTATTTTTATTTAAAAATATATATATCTTTATTATTCTCTATTTTTGTCCCCTTAGGGGACTTGAACCTTTCTGTTTATACTACAATATCAAACTTTTGCAGTACATAGAGAAAATTATGTTCTCTTCTAAATCCCATAAGGGCTTCTTGAGAGGACTAAGATGACAGTGATGGGGGCCTTCAGCCATGACAACCCATAGGCACCCCACTATCATGTCAAGGGGGTGGGAGAAGAGTCGGGGCATGTGTGTTAACTCCACATAGAACATAATTTTTGTGTCTTAAGTCGGGAAGGGTTTAAAAAGCAGACAAAGAACTTTTTGCCAATCTCTGGTCATATGAGAAAGAAATGTGATGCTATTATTCTCTGTTGTTTTCCAGGTGCTCTGAACGCTTTAAAAAGCATTGGAAAAAAGCTTCGCTCGACAACAGATAGCACATCCAGATTCTTCCGCAAATTTTTTGATGGACTCAAACATGCCAGTAAGGATTAGTGTTTGGACACTGGTGGATACTGAGATGGGAGGGACTGGTTTGACGAGAGTTTACTGGGAGTACAGTCTGTACTGGGAGGAGGCGACTCTTGTGTCTGGATATATGATTTATAGGAGACATCCCTGTTGGATGGTCACAGAGGGCCCAGAAGCTGTATTGAGACTTGTTTCTGGCCTGTTACATCGACTGTGATTGTCCATGCCATCCTGTGCGGGCACTGCTCCACCCAGTATGCAGCTCTTGGATTTGTCGAAGCAAGGAACCCTCAATGAGAGCTAAATAGTGATGGGCGAGCATTAAAATGCTCGGGTGCTAAATGCTCGGGTCGAGCACATTGGAATGCTCGAGTGCTCGACGTGAGCAACAAGCCCAATGTAAGTCTATGGGATACTCGAGCATTTTTCAGGCAGCTCCCCCCGGCGGTCTGCAAAGGGCCTAAAAATTGCCCAAATCGATGGGAACAGTGCTCAAATGACATGGAAACAGCATGGGGAAGACTCCTGGAAGCATTTCTAACTCCCAGGTCACTGCTGTGAAGAATGTTGACAGAGGTATTATGCCACTTTTACGGACTCACAATAAAACATACAAAAACGAAAACAAAATGAATTTTCTTGGAAAATATGTTAAGGAACATCCTTTCCAGGTTAATGACTTGTATATAAGGCAAAATAAATAACCAAAACCAAAAATACTCGTCCACACCTTGGGCTATGTTCACACTTAGCTTTTTTGATGTGTTCTGCACTCCTGCATTGCTTTCAACCGTGACCAATGCATTCACCGGGAAATGTCATTTTAACATTTCACAACCTTATCTGGCCATGGGGTGTGTGAGATATCATCAGACACATCCTGTTTCATTTATGAAGGAGGGACTCTGAAAGTCACAAAGCCTATTTTTATAGGGCCATCAGGCGGCCTTTACTATTCTTAGAGAGCAATCAGCCGGCTATGCTTTGTTGTTCCTATTACTAAAGAGTGGGTCTCCTACACTGTTATTGCGTATGCAGTGATTGGCAGGGCTGCCCAAAATTTTGACGCACCCCAATACCCCTTAGAAAATTTGGACGCACCCCAATACCCCTTTGAAGAGACTTAGAGGAGGGCCTCCTGAAAACAATGTTCCCATTATTAGGAAGTGGGTCTCCCATTGTGTTTACCTATGCAATGAATGCAAGGGTTGCCAAAAATTTAGAGGCACTCCAATGCCCCTTGCAAGAGACGTGGAGGAGGGCCTCATAAAAAATGTTCCCATTATTAGGAAGTGGGTCTCCCATTGTGTTGGATTATGAAGTGAATGCAAGGGTTGCCAAAAATTGGGAGGCACTCCAATGCCCCTTGGAAAAGACGTGGAGGAGGGCCTCATAAAAAATGTTCCCATTAGAAGGGAGCGGGTCTCCTGTACTTGTAATGCCCATGCACAAAGTGTATGGGCTGATGAACATTTACCCCTGGGGGGTGTACATGAACAAACTGTATAAAACATTTTTTTCACAGGCATCATAAACACCCTTTAAAAAAATTATGTGGGTGTTGCATCACGGACCATGGTCACCCTGTTGATATGGTGGTGGAGGATGAGGATGAGGAGAAGGAGGAGGACAAGAGCAAATAGCCAAAATCAGGAAGCGTATACCCATGTGTGGGTGTGAAGAGGTGCATGGGAATACACCTCCCAAGAAAGGACACTGGATTTGAGTTTATGTTACGCTGCTATCATTCGGTGTTGTTGAGAAGTCTGGCCCAATACCGCCCTTGTTCATTTTTATAAGAATCAGCCTGTCAGCATTTTCATTTGTCAGGCGAATGCGCTTATCAGTTATAATTCCACCAACGGCACTAAAAACCCGCTCTGATAAAACGCTAGTGGCAGGGCAGGCCAGGAACTTCAAGGCGAAGAGAGCCAGTTGATTCCACAAGTCCAGCTTGGATACCCAATAATTATAAGGCACAGAGGAATCACGGAGGACATTGGTACGGTTGGCAAGGTACTCCCTCAGCATCTTCCCAAACTTTGCACTCCTTGTGAGAGTACCCCGCACCTCAGGGCCTGTGCGATGGGAGGGGCTGAGAAAATTCTCTCAGAACTTTGACAGTGTTCCCCTGTCTCTGCTGGATTGGAGTTGTGTCTCTCGCCTGTACTCCTTGGTTGTCCAACTAACTGTGACCTCTGCCACCAGAATTTTCAGATGGGAATTTTTTTAATAGTTCCTCAACAAGGGCCTTCTGGTACAGCCCCATTTTTGTAGACCTGTCCGCCTCAGGAATAAGAGATAGAAAGTGCTCCTTGTAGCATGGGTCTAGAAGTGTAAACAACCAGTAATGACTGTCACCCAAAATTTGGAGAACACGAGGGTCATGGGAAAGGCAGCGCAACAGAAACTCAGACATGCATTCCAGACTGCTAACAGGCAAGACTTCTATGTCCTCACCAAGAGGACGACTGACCATGGTCTCCTTCACCTCTTCTCTGTCCTCAGGCCATCCACAGTGAACAGACGGTATGACAGCTGTGCAGGTAGTACCATCTATAGCGCATGAAACTAGCTCCTGTTCTTCCTCCTCCTCTTCCTCATTGTCACCCAATCCACGTTGGGATGAGATGAGGCTGGGCTGTGTGTAATCACCCTCTATGGTTCCTTGCTCCATCTCATTGTGCTCCGCCTGCAATGCATCCTCTTTGATTGTGAGCAGAGAGCATTTCAGAAGACAGAGAAGCCGGATGGTGACACTAATTATGGCATCATCGCCGCTCACCATCTTGGTGGAGTCCTCAAAGTTTTGGAGGATGGTACATATGTCTGACATCCATGTCCACTCCTGAGGTCTTATGTGTGAAGTCTGAACTGAATACCAATGGCCTTATTGATGCTTGTACTCAACAACTGCCTTCTTCTGCTCACAAATCCTTCCCAACATCTGCAGTGTAGAGTTCCAATGCGTGGGGACATCACACACACCAGTCTCTGAGCCGAAAGCTGCAAACGCTGCTGAAACATGGCAAGGGCGGCGGAAGCTGTAGGTGACTTTCTAAAATGGGCACACAGACGGCGTACTTTAACAAGCAGATCCGGCAGCTCCGGGTAGGATTTGAGAAACCGCTGAACCATGAGGTTAAGCACATGGGCCAGGCATGGTATGTGTGTGAGCTCGCCTCACCTCAGAGCCGCAACCAGGTACCGGGCATTGTCACACACGACCATGCCTGGCTATAGGTTCAGCGATGTGAGCCACAGATCTGCATGCTCTTTCAGAGTTGTCCACAACTCTTCAGCATTGTGCGGTTTGTCACCTAAGCATATTAGCTTCAGCACAGCCTGTTGCCGCTTGGCCGAGGCAGTGCTGCAGTGCTTCCAGCTTGTGACTGATGTGGTCATTTCGGAGATGGAGGCTGAAGAGGAGGAAGAGGCTGAGGAGGATGAGGTGCAGGAGCTGTAGACTGTGGGGCAACCCTGATTGACCTAGGGCCCGCAATCCTTGGCGTCGGGAGGACGCGCTCTGTCTCAAGGTCCGACTGGGCCCCGGCTTCCACTATGTTAACCCAGTGTGCCATCAGCGAAATGCCCGTCCCTGCCCACAAGCACTTGTCCACGTGTCTGTGGTTAGGTGGACTTTCCCGGTAACTGCGTTGTTGAGGGCATGGCTAATGTTTTGGGGCACGTGCTTATGTATTGCGGGGACGGCACACCGGGAAAAATAGTGGCGGCTGGGGACCGAGCAATGAGGCTTCCGTCTCCACGAGCCTAAAAGGCAACATTTCAAGCGCAAGCAGTCGACAAATGTGGGAATTTAGTAGTGTGATCTGTGGGGCATTGGCTGCGTATTTGCGCTTGCGTTCCAAGGACTGGGGTATGGACAACTGAACGCTGCGCTGGGACAAGGATGTGGACTTGCTTCCTGATGCTGCTACTTGAGAGTGTGCAAAGACAGGTGCAGGGCAGGAGGCATCTTCGCATGCTTCATGGACAGGGGATTGGCTTGCATGCACAACAGCAGTAAAAGCAGTGGTGCCACCCGCAGACACTGTTCCTGCACCCTGGGGTTTGGCCCACAAAGTCGGGTGCTTTGCTGGTGGTGTTCAGGCTGCTAATTTTGCCACCCCTGCTGATGCTGGCCTGGCAGGTGGTGCAAATCGCCTTTTTGGGGTTATCGGCAGAGTCTTTAAAAAACAACCAGACTCGGGAAGACCTAACAGTTATACTGGCAACTTCCTTTGTGTTGGTGTTAATGGGAACGGTTGCCTGCCATCTGTCTGCGGCCACCACACTGCTTCTTCTGCCTGTTGGAATGCTCTGCCTCCCTCACCCTGTGTGCTGCTGTCCTCGCTCTGCATGTCTTCCTGCCAGGTTAGGTCAGTTACTATATCATCCACCACCTCATCTTCCACTTCCGCACCCTGGTCCTCCTCCTGACTTTCTGGCAGTTGTGTCTCATCATCGTCCACCTCTTGTGACACTTTCCCACCGTCGCCTTGGTGTGACTGTGGCTGCTCAAATATTTGGGCATCGCTACATGCGATCTCCTCTTGCCCCGCTTCAAGTGGACTGGGCAAGAGGCCCAAATCTTTAAATGGAAAAGTGAACAGCTCTTCGGAGTGTCTAAGTGTGGGATCAATTGTCTCCGGGCACTCGGCATGGTGGGAGGAAGGAGGATCAGGGTGAGGAATATGCAGTCCAGACTCACGGCTACTGAGAATTGACTGTGTGGAAGACAGGGTGGTGGTGGCGGCAAAGTGACTGGAAGCATTATCTGCTATCCAACCAACAACCTTTTGACACTGCTCTGGGTTCAATTGTGGTGTGCTGCGATCCCCTAGGAATTGGGACAAGAAGGTCAGGCGAGAAGATGTGCGTGTTTGTTTTGGCACAATTTCAGCTTCCCCACGGCCTCGGCCTCTGCATGCACCATCACCATCGCCATCATGTCCAGTTCCCTGTCCCTTGCCACGCGCCTTGCCCATTTTAATTGGAGGACAATGTCTTCCACGCTCACTAAAAATGGCTGAATTTGGAGCTAAGTTATATGTGATCCTTGTGATGGAGAAACCAGTTTTAAATACCTGGCCTGTAGGTAAATATTTTGAACAGCAAACCGGTGTCAAAAACTTCGCTAACACACTAAAAAATTTTTTTAATGGAGGCTAGAAATGGCAGAATGTAGCATCGGCGTCTCTGCCTCCTGCCGGGCAGAGATGCCGTTCCCCTCACTGCCACGGTCCCCGTCTGGTGTCTTCCTGCTCTCCCGCTGCTAAGGTGCGCACTGCGCGCGGCTTTCCGGCCACTGTGCTTAGAGCGCGCGCACGCTCCCTCCTTCTTAAAGGGGCCGCGCGCCAGTCTGCCTATCTGCCGTGCCCGCCCGCCTGCCTACCCGGAGCACCTGCCAGATTACCTGCCGTGCCCACCAGCCTGCCTACCCGGTGCATCTGCCAAGTTACCTGCCGTGCCCGCCTGCCTGCCCGGAGCACCTGCCAAGTTACCAGCCGTGTCCGCCTGCTCACTTACCCAGAGTACCTGTCTGGCTATCCACCATACCCGCCTGCTTGACTACCCAGATCACCTGCCTGCCTACCAGCCAAGCTCATCCGCTGTACCGGTCAGCTCCTGTCATCTGACCGGTGGGAGTCACCTGCTCTCACACAAGATCAGTCCCAGAGTGGCACCTGGTTCACCTGCCTGGTCCCTCCTTGGTTCACGGAGTCGACTAAGCCGCCGTGTGACCTGGGTCGGTCCGAGTAGGCGCTTAGTTGTGCCCCTCTGGTCCCTCCTTGCATCAAATCACAGAGGTTCCACCACCCGGACCCGTAACAATTTGCACTGGCCATGGAATCCGGTGGTTCCCAGGCTCCTTCGCTCTCTGACTTGTACCAGGAGGTCTCTCGTCAGAGATCCCAACAGGAGACTATCCTGTCCTATCTGCGGACAGTCAACTCCCGCCTGGACACGCTGTGTCCGTCTCTAATCAAGCGGCACCCACTTCGGCGGCACCTCAACCCAGTGGCGCTGTGGCACCCGGCTTTCTGCGCCTCCACGTTTTGATGGTGACCCTGTTCTATGTCAGGGCTTCATTAATCAGTGCACGCTACACTTTGAACTTCTGGCACACCAGTTCATCTCCGACCGGGCCAAGGTGGCATTCCTCATGTCTCACCTCACCAGAGAGGCGTTGGCGTGGCTTAACCCTCTGTGGGAGAGAGTGGATCCTCTGGTGTCCGATCTCCAGGCCTTCCTCGCGACTTTCCGGAAGGTGTTCGATGAACCTGTTCGAAGATCTTCTCCGACTCCGTCAAGTGTGTCTCTCTGTGGGACAGTATGCCGTGCATTTCCGCACCCTCGCATCTGAACTGGCCTGGAATAATGAGGCACTGGTGTCCACCTTTTGGGAGGGTCTTTCCGGACGGATCAAGGATGAGCTAGCCGGCCGAGGCATGCCTCCTACCCTGGATGACCTGGAGTCTTTAGCTACCCGGATCGACATCTGCTTTCTGGAACGTGCTAAGGAGACGAACTGGGAGAGAAGACCTCTGCGTCTTGCTCCAACCTTCCAAAGGTCTGTCTCGCAACCAGCAATCCCCTCGGTATATTCGCCAGAGCCAATGCAAATTGACCAAGCCAAGTCAAGAGTTCTTCCTCTCCGTCCTTGTCCGTTTCTGTCACCAGTGGTGAGACCAGCTTCTTCGAGACTGCCTATCTGGATTCCGGAGCCGCAGGGAATCTCATTCAACAGGCCGCTGTGGAGCGTTATCAGATTCCTACCATACGTCTGGCTGAACCTCTGGTGGTTTCCTCAGTGGATGGGAAGCTTCTCCCAGAAACCATCTTGCTTGTCACTGAGCCTGTAACTCTTCAGGTGGGAATGCTGCACTCGGAGAAGATCTCCTTTTATGTGCTGCCTGGTCTCTCTCATCCCCTCTTGCTTGGCCTGCCCTGGTTACAGAGACATGAGCCCGTCCTGAATTGGAGATCTGGTGAAGTGCTCCGTTGGGGTCAGGAATGCCATGAGTCCTGTCTGGTTCCGGTTCGTCCTGTTCGACCCCCGTCTACGCCGGCTAACCTACCTGGCCTGCCAGCACCCTACTGGTCCTATGTGGACGTCTTTGACAAAAAGGAGGCTGAGATACTACCACCTCATAGGCCGTATGATTGCCTCATCGACCTAATACCTGGTGCTTCACCTCCTCGCGGGCGAATCTACCCCTTGTCGTTGGCCGAGACCCGTGCTATGTCTGAATACATTGAGGAGAATCTTGCTAGGGGATTTAACCGGAAATCAACCTCTCCAGCTGGAGCAGGATTCTTCTTTGTCAAGAAGAACGACGGCTCGCTTCGTCCTTGTATTGACTATAGGGGTCTAAACCAGATTACCATCAAAAATAAGTACCCATTGCCTCTCATCTCATCGGAGTTGTTTGACTGCCTAAAAGGCGCGAAGATCTTCACCAAGCTCGATCTTTGGGGGGAGTACAATCTCGTCCGGATTCGTCAGGGAGACGAGTGGAAGACGGCATTCAACACCTGGGATGGTCACTACGAATACCGCGTGATGCCCTTCGGTCTCTGTAATGCCCCAGCCGTCTTCCAGGAGCTAGTTAACGGCATCTTCCGAGATCTCCTGTATTACTGCGTGGTGGTGTACCTGGACGACAGCTTGGTGTTATCCCGGGATCTGCCCTCACAAAGGAGGGATGTTCGTCAGGTTCTACTGAGGCTACGGAAGAATCGCCTGTATGCTAAATACGAGAAATGCCTCTTTGAGCAGACCTCCTTTCCGTTTCTTGGTTTTATCATTTCTAAGTCCGGTCTGTGGATGGATCCCGAGAAGGTGTCTGCCGTCTTAAAGTAGCTCCGACCGGAGGGATTGAAGGCGATTCAACAGTCTCTGGGTTTCGCAATCTATTACCGCCTCTTCATTCCTCATTTTTCCTCCCGGACTGCTCCCATCTCTGCTCTCACTCGTAAAAGAGCAAATCCCAGGGAGTGGTCTTCCGAGGCGGAGAAAGCCTTCGTCTCCCTTAAACAAGTCTTCTCTTCCTCTCCAGTGCTACACCGTCCAGATTGTAACAAGCAGTTCTTCCTGGAGGTTGATGCCTCCTCCTCCGGGGCCGGAGCAGTGCTCACCCAGAATTCCTCGTCCGGGAGAATGGTAACCTGCGGCTTCTTCTCCAAGCTCTTCTCCTCGTCCGAGCGCAACTACTCCACAGGAAATCGAGAGCTGCTGGCCATCAAATTGGCGCTACCTGCTGGAGGGAGCTCTGCACCTGGTGATCATCTACACTGACCATAAAAACCTCGCTTATTTGCAGAATGCCCAAAGACTAAACCCGCGTCAGGCCAGATGGTCAATATTCTTTGCTCGATTCTGCTTTACTCTCCACTACCGCCCGGCAGACAAGAACATTAAAGCCGACGCTCTATCCCGTTCATTTTTGTCTACCGACCATGAGGAGGAGCCTCTACATATCATTGACCCCTCCAAAATAATGACTGTTTCTCCGTTTGACCTGTCTCATCTACCTCCCGGTAAGACCTTTGTAGCGGTTCAGGATCGGAAGAAGGGTTTACTGTGGGGTCATTCGTCCAAACTTGCTGGTCACGCCCGACATAGGAGGACTTTTCTGCTCATTGCCCGACATTATTGGTGGCCCACCCTGCGCAAGGATGTTGCTGAATTTGTCGCGGCTTGTTCCTCTTGTGCCTGTAACAAGATTCCCAGGCACCTCCCTGCCAGCCGTCTCCTTCCTCTTCCTGTGCCTTCCGCTCTGTGGCAACATATTGCAATGGACTTCATCACGGATCTCCCTGTTTCTTCCGGTTGTACTGTCATTTGGGTGGTCACCGACCTCTTTTCTAGCATGGCTCACTTCATTCCCCTGCCTAGTCTTCCGTTTGCACCGGTGCTGGCTAAGGACTTCATCTATCACATCTTCCGTCTTCACGGCTTACCCCTCCACATTGTCTCGGATCGCAGAGTTCAATTCACTTTGCGATTCTGGAGAGCCACGTGCAAGTTGCTGGATGTCACCCTGGATTTTTCTTCAGCCTATCATCCTCAGTCCAAAGGCCAAGTGTAACGCATCAATCAAATCCTCACCAGTTTTCTTTGACACTTTGTCAATGCTCACCATAGCGATTGGGTTTAGCTCCTGCCCTGGGTCGAGTTTTCCTATAACAATCATGAGAGCGAGTTTTCAGCTAAAACTCAGTTTTTTGTGGTCTATGGTCGACACCCCCATATTCCGTCTCCAGTCTCCTCTTCAGTGGACAATCCTGCCACGGAGTCTGTCGTTAGTGAATTCTCTGCAATTTGGGAAGACACTAGATCCGCACTTCTTCAGTCCTCGGAGTGACTGAAGAAGCATGCTGATAAGAATCGTCTGGATCCACCTCTGATCCGTCCGTGAGACAAGGTCTGGCTTTCTTCCAAATATGTTCGTCTCAAAATACCTTCTTACAAGTTGCATCCGCGGTTCATCGGTCCATTCGAGGTTCTGAACCAAATTAATCCGGTGGCTTACAAGCTGAAACTCCCGGCCTCCTTACGGATTCCCAACTCCTTTCATGTGTCTCTCCTCAAACCGGTTGTCCTTAATTCTTTCTCTGAAGATCCAGATACCACTCCAGCTCCAGTCTCCGCTGAGGACGTCTTTGAGGTAAAAAACATTTTGGCCACCAAGTGGGTAAGAGGAAAGACTTTCTTTCTTGTGGATTGGAAGGGGTTTGGTCTTGAGGAGAGGTCTTGGTCGCCCAGGGAGAACATTCTTGCTCCTCATCTTCTAGAAAAATTTCTCGCTGGCTTAAAGAAGAGGGGGCGTAAAGGGGGGATACTGTAGCATCGGCGTCTCTGCCTCCTGCCGGGCAGAGAAGCCGTTCCCCTCACCGCCGCGGTCCCGGTCCGGCGTCTTCCTGCTCTCCTGCTGCTAAGGCGCGCACTGCGTGCAGCTTCCCGGGCACTGTGCTTAGGGCACACGCGCGTGCGCTCCCTCCCTCTTAAAAGGGCCGCTCGCGCCGTCCTAAAGAGTCCCCGGCCAATGGCTGGAGGACTGCCCCTATATTAAGCACCTCCTCAAAAATGGAGGTGCCTGTGCCAGGTTGTTTGTTTGTGTGCTAACACTCTCCTCAGCCCTCACCTCCTCAGGTTCCTTGCCCGCCAGTCTGTCTAACAGTCCTGCCCGCAAGTCTGTCTAAGAGTCCTGTCTGCCAGTCTGTCTATCAGCTGTGCCCGCCAGTCTGCCTATCTGCCGTGTCCACCAGCCTGCCTACCCGGAGCACCTGCCAGATTACCTGCCGTGCCTGCAGAGACGCCGTTCCCCTCACCGCCGCGGTCCCGGTCCGGCGTCTTCCTGCTCTCCTGCTGCTAAGGCGCGCACTGCACGCAGCTTCCCGGGCACTGTGCTTAGGGCACAGGAGCGTGCGCTCCCTCCCTCTTAAAAAGGCCGCTCGCACCATCCTAAAGAGTCCCCAGCCAATGGCCGGAGGACTGCCCCTATATTAAGCACCTCCTCCAAAATGGAGGTGCCTGTGCAAGGTTGTTTGTTTGTGTGCTAACACTCTCCTCAGCCCTCACCTCCTCAGGTTTCTTGCCCACCAGTCTGTCTAACAGTCCTGCCCGCAAGTCTGTCTAAGAGTCCTGTCTGCCAGTCTGTCTAACAGTCCTGCTCGCCAGTCTGTCTATCAGCTGTGCCCGCCAGTCTGCCTATCTGCCGTGTCCACCAGCCTGCCTACCCGGAGTACCTGCCAGATTACCTGCCGTGCCCGCCAGCCTGCCTACCCGGTGCACCTGCCAAGTTACCTGCCGTGCCCGCCTGCCTGCCTACCCAGAGCACCTGCCAAGTTACCAGCCATGTCCGCCTGCTCGTTTACCCAGAGTACCTGTCTGGCTATCCGCCGTACCCACCTGCCTGACTACCCGGATCACCCGCCAGCCTACCAGCCGTGCTCATCCGCTGTACTGGTCAGCTCCTGTCATCTGACCCGTGGGAGTCACCTGCTCTCACACAAGGTCGGAGCCAGAGTGGCACCTGAGTCGACTAAGCCATCGTGTGACCTGGGTCGGTCCGAGTAGGCACTTACTTACGCCCCTCTGGTCCCTCCTTGCATCAAAGCACAGAGGTTCCACCACCTGAACCCACAGAATTTTCAGAAAACGTATATGTGATCCGTGTGACCGAGAAACCACAGTTTTAAATAGCTGGATTTTTCGCGCTGTAATATGGAAAGGACCTGGCTGTATTCTGCAGTGCCAACAAGCAAATGGCGCAGAAAAACGGTGTTCTCTGGATTGCTTTTTAAGCAAATAATGAGGATTAAGATCCAAAAAAAATTATTCCTGGCCCTGAGACCTGGGCCTATGTCTAGAAATATCTAACAGCAGCAGCAGCAGACAGAACTGGAATGGAGCCTCTTGAGCTATATGCATTGCAGTCTGTTATATACACTGCCTGCCTATACACCCTGCCTGCCTGATATCTCTGCAGATGGATTAGTCCTCAGAAGGACTGTTTAATGAGATGGATATGTGTAATATACTTGTTTTCTACCTACAATACCTAATAAACAAGCAAATCTCTCCCTACCTCAGCCTCACCTCTCCCTACACTGCCTGATTGCGGAGTAGACTGAGGAGCACGGCGGCGCCAGGTCTGATATACACCTGATGACGCTGTGCGGCCAGCCAATCACTGTAATGCCACAACTAACATGGCTGCAGCATTGCAGTGAGTGGCAGGCAATCCCTGCATGTTGATTGGCTCTGTAAAGAGCACCAAACATGCAGGGAGGGGACCCGAGCATCCGCCCAAGCATCTCTCAAGTACTCGGCGTGCTTCGAGCATCTCAAGTACTGAGATGTTCGGACGAGTACCGAGTACTTGCGAGTATGCTCTTTCATCACTATAGCTAAACCTTTCCAAATGGGGATTCATCATCCACAGCGGGGCTGTCAAGAACAGAAAAAGCTTATGGTTTGTCATGTCCATACTACTCCCTCTATACCAGGCTCTACCTTTTTTTTTCCTATAGTGAGGAACCTCCGTGCCGTGTGGGCATTCATCGCTAATATAGGTGACATCTGTAGTGAAGAGCTGGAGCGCCCATATATAAAGTGCAACAAGGCCTTTGATGAAGCCAAGAACAACTGCTTCAAAGTGATGTCATTCATGGGCTTCCTGTGCTACATTCTAGATGTGTTCCGGCCTCTTTGCGGCCTGGCGAAAAGTAAGTGTAACCTCATATGATGACATCATCATATAAATATCATCATGGAATAACATAGTGAATGGAGTATATACTACCGCGCTCGCAGACGTCAAAAATAAGTGTCTGAAAGAATCTAGAACACCAGGGTAAACATATGTCAGAAGTAATGCAGATAATGCCTTAATAGACCTACCTACAATAGTGTCAATAATAAAATGGGAAAAAAAAAATCCCTGCACCTGCAATCCCCTATTGTGCTGCTATAGGGATCACAGAGACAACTGATAAAATCATCCAATTAGACACTACCTATGGACCAATGCAGATGATAGCACAATGGTTAAAGTACCTGTGTAGTTTGCTTTGTCCTCCTATATTGTGCTGGGTCCTGGAATCCCCGTATAATGCCTGGCGGTGAAAAAGTCTGTAATGGGAGATTCCTCCCAGAGATGCCCCTTGCCATGAATCTACAGCTGGCGCTCGACCTGCGGCGTGCCCCGGCCGGAAGCTAAGCCGCTAGCTGATGCCACACACGGGGGGAGTAGTTAGGGCGACGTTACTGCTCAGAGAGCCTCAGAGCGGCCACAAAATCCAACGCGTATGGAAGGAATCACTGTCCTTCTTCTTCAGGGAGTGCCCCCCCCCATGCTCATCATGATCATATAGCACTTCTAATTAACCTTTCCACCCACAGAGGAGTTTTAATTCCCCTAAGCACACCTGATGTATAGGCTCCAGGAGACACACCCAGAGCAAAAAGGGGCCCCTAGATATGTGATAAATAGTGGATGCAAATAGATATATTATATATAAAAAGGAGCCTGAAAAATATATAATAGTATCTTTATTCTGGATAGAAAAACACTGATTAAAAAGTAGTTTATTTAATAGTAATTTATTTAAAAGGTATATGAACCTATATCAAGAATTAAAAAGTGAAAAATATATATACGTGATTGTATGAAATATGAAATATAAATGGATGTATGAATATCTAATATGTACACATACACCCCCATAAAAAGATGTTATCTCAACTATTAAAGTGATATTAAAAATATAATATATGATAATAAAGTGTATATATATATATATATATATATATATATATATATATATATATATATAAAACTAAACTAAGCCTTTTGGCAATTGTTCCCTAATCAGTCCTGAAAGGATGTCTTGCAGGGAACACAAATACTTGCCCCATCGATAGCCTACCTACCCTTAAGGGAAAAAAATATATAAATAAAAATATAGAAAGGGGAAAAGGTAAAAAATGAGGCATGGGGGTTCATGCAAAAAAAAGGGGGAGGGCTAACTGGATTTGGTGAACCCCTAATTAAAGGCATATAACTCGATCTCATGATTCAAACCCCTAGGAGCCAAACAATCCAGAGTAAAAATCCATTTGGATTCCACCCTGGACATTTGCCTTAGATAATCGCCCCGTCTCCAGTTCCTTGGCACCTTCTGAATCCCACAGAAAGACATGCCGATACAAGATCGGTTATGATAATAAGAAGAGTGTCGAGATAGGGGATGCCCTTTAAAACCCTTATTAATATTATCCAAATGTTCCTTAATCCTAACCACAAGTCTACGTTTTGCTCGGCCTATATATATTTTGTCACACAAGCAACGAATCATATAGATGACACCCGTTGAATGACAGGATATATAATCCTTGATGTTATAGGATCTCTTACCAATAGAGTCAGAAAATGAGGTCTGTATCCCTCGTTTTATATTTGTACGAGTGCAAATATAAAATATGGTTTTGTCCTGTTTTAGAATAGACCAATATCTACTAATGATGTTTCTAAAGTTTCTGTGATTAGAATGATATTGCGTAATTATTGGTAAGTGATATATCTGTTGTGAAATATTATCATCAAATTGGGCTGTTTCCTTTTGCTTGAGCACTAGGTCCCTACGGGGAATTTTTTGCACCTCTTGTATAGATTTCTCAAGATGGTCCTTGTCGTATCCCCTATTTAGGAATTGGTTTTTCACATATTCAGATTCGTCCAAAAAATCCTCCACATTTGTGCAATTTCTGCGAATGCGAGTAAACTGCCCCTTAGGGATGTTAGTTACCCACACCGGTAGATGGCAACTGGTGATATGTATAAAACTATTGGAATTGACCAATTTACGAAGACACTTTGTGGAAAGGCGACCCTGATTCACCATGATCGTCAGATCCAAAAAGTTAATACTAGTATTACTAACAGTAGGGGTAAATTCAAGACCGAAGTCATTCTCATTTAGGCTGGCGATAAATGATTGTAAGTCAGATTGTATTCGATAAATGATTGTAAGTCAGATTGTGTTCGATAAATGATTGTAAGTCAGATTGTGTTCAAATAACATACCTCTCAACTCTAAAGGACAAGAAAGGGGACACACCGTTAACCCCAACCAATGCTTTTTGTGCACTCACACAAAAATAGTGCCCTAATGTTCTCATTCATTTGAATGCCCATTTTATAACCCCCACCCAATATGGCACACTCACAGTGCCCCTCCACACAGTAGGATGCCCCAAAAATACCCCTATACACATTGTGTTTAAATGCTCCC
The DNA here is from genome assembly GCF_046119375.1 of Phyllobates terribilis. Taxonomy (NCBI): domain Eukaryota; kingdom Metazoa; phylum Chordata; class Amphibia; order Anura; family Dendrobatidae; genus Phyllobates; species Phyllobates terribilis. The sequence continues at coordinate 152,461,727 of NW_027362768.1, forward strand.
ACATTTGCTGCCCCTCTGCACACATAATGTGATGCCCCTGATGCCCCACAACATAATATGATGCTTTCCCAGTGCCCTCCAATACAATGGTGCCCCCACAGTTACCTCCACACAGTGTGATGCCCTCTCAGTCTGGTTTGCCCCATACAAAGATGCCCACCCCACATTATTATGCTCTTGCATCACTTAAGCAATATAATGACCCCACAATCTTACACCATCTCAGCATGATGCCTTCATTGTCCTCTTCTCACAATGGTGTGCCCACAGTGCCCTCCGCACAGTATCTTGTCATCACAGTCTCCTATGTAAAGATGCCCCCCACACATTATGATTGCCCCACTATAATGCCCTAAAAAATCATGCCCAACACAATATGGTTCCCATACAGTCTTCCCCCCAAAGGTCTCCTACACACACTTTGATGCCCCTAGTCACCTACACATTATGATTTTTCATGGTAGTGTTCCTCATGACCTGATTGGTGCTTCCTCTTCACTGGGAAATATACACTGTGTGCAGAATTATTAGGCAAGTTGTATTTTAGAGGATTATTTTTATTATTGATCAACAACTATGTTCTCAATCAACCCAAAAAGACTCAAATATCCAAGCTTAATATTTTTGGAAGTTGGAGTGGGTTTTATTTTAGATTTGGCTATCTTAGGAGGATATCTGTTTGTGCAGGAAAACTATTACTGTGCAGAATTATTAGGCAACTTAATAAAAACCAAATCTAATCCCATCTCGCTTGTTTATTTTCAGCAGGTAAACCAATATCAGTGCACAAAATTTAGAAATAAACATTTCTTACATGCAAAAACAAAAAACAAAAAAATGAGTTATCAATATAGCCACCTTTCTTTATGATGACACTCAGCAGCCTTCCATCCATAGATTCTGTCAGTTGCTTGATCTGTTTTCGACCAACATTGCGTGCAGCAGTCACCACAGCCTCCCAGACACTGTTCCGAGAGGTGTACTGTTTTCCCTCCCTGTAGATCTCACATTTTATGATGGACCACAGGTTCTCTATGGGGTTCAGATCAGGTGAACAAGGGGGCCATGTCATTATTTTTTCTTCTTTTAGACCTTTACTGGCCAGCCACGCTGTGAAGTAGTTGGATGCATGTGATGGAGCATTGTCCTGCATGAAAATCATGTTTTTCTTGAACGATACCGACTTCTTCCTTACCACTGCTTGAAGAAGTTGTCTTCTAGAAACTGGCAGTAGGTCTGGGAGTTGAGCTTCACTCCATCCTCAACCCTAAAAGGTCCCACAAGTTCATCTTTGATGATACCAGCCCATACCAGTACCCCAGCTCCACCTTGCTGGCGTCTGAATCGGAGTGGAGCTCTCTGCCCTTTATTGATCCAGGCTCTGGCCCATCCATCTGGCCCATCAAGAGTCACGCTCATTTCATCAGTCCATAAAACCTTTGAAAATCAGTCTTAAGATATTTCTTGACCCATTCTTGACGTTTTATCTTATGTTTCTTGTTCAAAGGTGGTCGTTTTTCAGCCTTCCTTACCTTGGCCATGTCCCTGAGTATCGCACACCTTGTGCTTGTTAATACTCCAGTAACGTTGCAGCTCTGAAATATGGCAAAACTGGTGGCGAATGGCATCTTGGCAGTTTCATGCTTGATTTTCCTCAATTCATGGGCAGTTATTTTGCGCCTTTCTTGGCCAACACGCTTCTTGCGACCCTGTTGGCTATTTGCCATGAAACGCTTGATTGTTCGGTGATCACGCTTCAAAAGTTTGGAAATTTCAAGACTGCTGCATCCCTCTGCAAGACATCTCACAATTTTGGACTTTTCAGAGCCCGTCAAATCTCTCTTCTGACCCATTTTGCCAAAGGAAAGGAAGTTGCCTAATAATTAAGCACACCTTATATAGGGTGTTGATGTCATTAGTCAACACCCCTCCTCATTACAGAGATGCACATCACCAGATTTACTTAATTGGTAGTTGGCTCTCAAGCCTATGCAGCTTGGAGTAGGACAACATGTATTAAAAGTATCAAAGTGATCAAAATACGCATTTGCCTAATAATTCTGCACGCGGTGTATATACATACATATATATATATATATATATATATATATATATATATATATATATATATATATATATATATATAAAGAAAGCGCAGCAGCACTCCATTATGGCCAAGATACATAAAGACAATAAAACCATTTAATTTAAACTGTGTTATTACTCAATAAGCTTTACTTACAAAAAATGGAGGTTCTTAGCGCATAAATTGGCCAATTCATGTGTGCCCATCAACCGCTGCAAGGTGACCTCCCATCTTTATTGTCTTTATGTATCTTGGCCATAATGGAGTGCTGCTGCGCTTTCTTTTTATATATCTTATGCAGTTTCTGCAGCTTGCACCTGTTCACATTTGGGATGTGCTGGTCAGTTTTTTTGACATATTACTATAGGAGGTGGGAACTGCCTCCTGTTTGACCTTGCACTCCCCCCATTTAACCAGCAGGTGATGTATATTCTATTCTACCAGCCCATTTAAATTGTAGGTGTTTTAGCCCAGAAGTGACATGTTCTGTCCAGAGTTATAGGCTTGTAGCCCAAGAGAGGCATGTAGGCAGAGTAGTACCCATCAGATGGGAGGTCACCTTGCAGCGGTTGATGGGCACACATGAATTGGCCAATTTATGCGCTAAGAACCTCCATTTTTTGTAAGTAAAGCTTATTGAGTAATAACACAGTTTAAATTAAATGGTTTTATTGTCTTTATGTATCTTGGCCATAATGGAGTGCTGCTGCGCTTTCTTTTTATATATCTTATGCAGTTTCTGCAGCTTGCACCTGTTCACATTTGGGATGTGCTGGTCAGTTTTTTTGACATATATATATATATATATATATATATATATATATATATATATATACAGTACAGACCAAAAGTTTGGACACACCTCCTCATTTAAAGATTTTTCTGTATTTTCATGACTATGAAAATTGTACATTCACACTGAAGGCATCAAAACTATGAATTAACACATGTGGAATTATATGCTTAACAAAAAAGTGTGAAACAACTGAAAATATGTCTTATATTCTAGGTTCTTCAAAGTAGCCACCTTTTGCTTTGATGACTGCTTTGCACACTCTTGGCATTCTCTTTATGAGCTTCAAGAGGTAGTCACCGGAAATGGTCTTCCAACAATCTTGAAGGAGTTCCCAGAGATGCTTAGCACTTGTTGGCCCTTTTGCCTTCACTCTGCGGTCCAGCTCACCCCAAACCATCTCGATTGGGTTCAGGTCTGGTGACTGTGGAGGCCAGGTCATCTGGCTTAGCACCCCATCACTCTCCTCCTTGGTCAAATAGCCCTTACACAGCCTGGAGGTGTGTTTGAGGTCATTGTCCTGTTGAAAAATAAATGATGGTCCAACTAGAGATGTAGAGATGTGTCTGCTGCTAGAACTCTGTGTGGCATTGACCTGGTCTCTAATCTGAGCTGCTGTTAACCTGCGATTTCTGAGGCTGGTGACTCGGATAAACTTATCCTCAGAAGCAAAGGTTACTCTTGGTCTTCCTTTCCTGGGGCGGTCCTCATGTGAGCCAGTTTCTTTGTAGTGCTTGATGGTTTTTGCAACTGCACTTGGGGACACTTTCAAAGTCTGCCCAATTTTTCAGACTGACTGACCTTCATCTCTTAAAGTAATGATAACCACTCATTTTTCTTGCCATAATACAAATTCTAACAGTGACGCGCCCCCTGGGACATATTCCTTTTTGAGGGGAATACCCGGCACCGGATCAGATGGGGGGTTGTAGTCTCCGAGCGGCTGTGACCCGGCCCGTGCCCAGGGCGTCAAGCTCAGTGTTATGTGGCAGTCCTACAGATGTTATTAAGAGTTCTTTTGTGTCGACTACGCCACCCGTTGTGATGCGGTCACTGTGGCCGCCGCTGCAGCAAGGTCCGCTGAGGCTGATGGTGGATGCGCAGCTTGGTGGGATAACCCCCAACGGGAGGGGTATAGCCTCAGAGGGGACAGGCGCAGAGGATGGGGGTTGTGGTGGTGTAGTGCAGACGGCAGTGAAGACAGAGTCGGGTTGTGCAGTTAAGGGTGTTTACTTACTGCAGATGTTGTACTGGTCACTCCAGCTGCTAGTGACCACCCGAGCCGTGCTGCGTCCACCAGGTCCTGGATCCAGCCAACCCCCAAACAAGTCCGGAGCGTGGCCCTGAGCTCTCTTTCTGTCCCGTTCTCTGGCCGTCCCCACCAGTAATCCACCTAGGTCCAGCTCCCTCGGGCCTTCTGTTGGGACACCCTTGGCCCTGGGTTCCCTGACCCTTCATGTGGTGTGCCTTTGGGGTGGATGTGATGGGTGACCGTGGCAGACGCTGCCCACGGTCTCCGGTCTCTGGCTGGGGAATGTTTTTACCCCCACCAGCTTGGGTTCCGGTACCCTGATGCCGACTCTTCACCCGGTGCTTTTAGTTGGGATCTCAGAGTCCTTCTCTTCTGTGCTCTGGGTCTCTCTCTTTTCTCCTCTCTCACTCTGGGTCTTTGTCTTTCTTCTCTCCTCTGCTCCTGACTTGTTCTCTGCAGCTGACTGACTCTCTGCATCTGATCCTCTGCATCTGACCCTGATCTTAGTTGGTGCCCACCTTATATACACCCTCTATGTGTGAGCTCAGGTGACCAGCACCCAATGAGCTCCTATCTTTACCCAGGCTGCTCCCCCTATCTGCCCCTACACTACATGGGATGTACCACCCCCCTCCCACTCCAGCCAGGAACAGACTCGGTCGTACCTGCACATTTCTAAGTGGGAGTACCGTCGGCCTGTTCCCCGGAAATGGGATGTGTGTAGTGCATGCAGCCTACCGAGCTCAGTTCCACTCTCCATCCTTGCCCGGGAGTGGAATATCACACCTCTGGGTTGAGGTGCAATACTCCTGTAGCAGCCGAATCCTCAGGGTGCTACATTCCCCCCTGGTAAACCACAGCACGTCCTCGGGCTGTAAAGACAAAAACACCAAAACATACAAAAATTTTTTTTTTCATATAAACATAATAAAACATATAAAACATTATATATATAAAACTTTTCATATAAACATTCTCGTCGTCTCTTGTTTCAGGTTCCTCCTCCGGACACTGTGCAACGTGTGTCCGGGAAAAGTGCGACAGTCTCTTAGAAAAAACTGGTTTTACTATAAAACCGGTAGGGGGCGCTTTAGGACGCGCAACTATATACAGGGAAAGTTGGCCGCTCTCAGTCCTCGGCCAGGTAGAGGGAAGGGGATGGCTGCTCACAGTCCTCAGCCTGTGGGATTAAGGGGTTAACGGGTAAACAGTTCACACAGCTGGTCCCAACGGGGACTATATATAAGTATCAACAGTTTCTTTGGTACCCGGTCGGGTAACTATTTACATCACTTCTCTGCCGCACTCAACGGCGTCTTCCTCCTGCTCTTTGCTTACAGCTGGTTGTTACTTCAGACCCGTCCGGGTCCTCTTGCTCCTCCTCCTCGCACCGCAACTCCTCCTCCGTCAGGCGGTGTACGTGGAGGGCGTAAGGTCCTTTGGCACACTTGTGCCGGGTGAAGGTGACCTCGTCTCCGATGTAGAGGTCACGACCTCTGTGCCCCTCCGGCAGATGGGACTCCACGTCTCTGCGCGTGACAAAGACGTCGCCGGGGGTGTTGTTGTCTCTGATGAAGCCCCACCCGTGCTGCTGGTTAAACTTGATTACAGTCCCGGTGGTACGGGGACTGTGCGCTGCACGGGGGTCCCTCCTGGTCCGGCTCTTTTGCTCGGCGCTCCTTATTTGGGCCTGTTGTTCCCGGACCCGCCTCTCTCTCCGCTCCCTCGCAAACTCCTCGAGCTGTTGGCGGCAGCACTCCGCACGCTCTGCTGCAGCTGCCCTAGTTTCCTGAGTGAACCCCATTAGATCTTCTCCGGTGGGGTCCCACTCAAACTGTGCTTCCGCTAGCGGGGGCGAGATCCTTATTACGGGCTTCGGAGCCGGAATCAGGGGTGCACACATGGCCCCAACCCTCCTCTGGTGCTCCAGTTCATAATACTTCTGGGGCCAGATGAAAGGCTGCCCGTCCGGCCACGTGTGCTGGGCAAACAAGTCCTCTCCCAGACGCGGCACCCTTGGTTTTACGGGTGCGGGCGCGGTGGTGGTGGCGCCCGGGTTGCCCAGGCCTTGCGGCCAGGCCTGGGGCACCTGGAAGGTGAAGGGCACCGTTAATACGGCGGCGCCCTGGGCTACCTGGCCTTGCGACCAGGCCGGAGGCTCCGCAGAGGTAGGGGGCGCTGTTGGTGTTGCGGCGCCCGGGAATTCTAGGCCCTGCGACCAGGCTGGTGGTACTTCCTGCTTGGTCACGCTCGGGGTCGAGGCGTGTGACGTCACAGGGGTCGCGGCGGCGGCTTCCGGTTGGGGCCTAGTCTGCGTCGGTGACATGGCGTTTTCGGGCACAGCAGGGGGACTTTCGGGCTCTGCGACGGGGAGCTGGGGCAGGTAAGCGGTGTCCCGGCTTGGGGTATAGACGTCCCCTTTACCTGCCTCCATGCGTTCGGCTCCCTTCTCGGCGCCGTCTCCGGCCTTGGGTCCTCCCGCGCCATCCTCAGAGGCGGTCTCCTTCCTCATCTCGGCTGGCGTGCTCCGGGTCTTGGTTTCAGCTTGCGTCTTGGCCATCTCCCGGCTCCATTCCGCCAATATCTCGCGCTGTACCCGGGCCATCCTCCGTGCGAGGCCCTCCAGGGCAGTCTGTGCACACTCCCGGTCTCGGGGGAGCTGTGCAAGGACCTCCACTAGGCCTAGTGGGGTCGTGGTGTCCAGCAGGCTCCTGACCAACGGGTCGGTGCTGCTCTGCCCTTCTTCCAGCAGGCTCCTGGCCAGCGGGCCGGTGCTGCTCTGCTCTCTGGACATCTCCGGGTGAGCTTCTCTGCTACTCCTCTCCAGACTTCTTGTCTCCGGGTGCGCTTGCTCCAGACTGCTCCAGGCGGCACCCATCTTCGCTCTTTTCTTTCATCTCCTCCCACTTCGAGGGCGGTCCCGGGGCAACTCGGTGACTGTCAGCTCCAGGGGTAGTTCTTTCACGCTGACAGACACCTCCAGCATCACAGTCTCTGTTGGTGGGGGCGGTTTCCACTTTTGGCGCCATTTTCTGTCCTGGCCCACGATGGGAGGTGGCCTCTTGCCCTCCTTTGGCACGCCCATAATGGCGTCCGCTGCTCTTCCAAGGCGGGAAATCTGCGGTTTTGGCGGGAAGCGTCGCCCAGTGGCGGGAAACTCTGCAGATGGCGGGAACAAGTTGGAAATGGCGGACAATCGGCGGGAAACGACTGGTGATGGAGTCCGATGGCGTGGACCCTCCGGAACCGGCGGGAGACTTCTTTCTGAGGTAAACTTGCACTTTTCTTCAGGCACGCAGTACCCGGGTGTTGCGGGCACGTAATCCTGCCGACTACGCCAAAGTTGACGCGCCCCCTGGGACATATTCCTTTTTGAGGGGAATACCCGGCACCGGATCAGATGGGGGGTTGTAGTCTCCGAGCGGCTGTGACCCGGCCCGTGCCCAGGGCGTCAAGCTCAGTGTTATGTGGCAGTCCTACAGATGTTATTAAGAGTTCTTTTGTGTCGACTACGCCACCCGTTGTGATGCGGTCACTGTGGCCGCCGCTGCAGCAAGGTCCGCTGAGGCTGATGGTGGATGCGCAGCTTGGTGGGATAACCCCCAACGGGAGGGGTATAGCCTCAGAGGGGACAGGCGCAGAGGATGGGGGTTGTGGTGGTGTAGTGCAGACGGCAGTGAAGACAGAGTCGGGTTGTGCAGTTAAGGGTGTTTACTTACTGCAGATGTTGTACTGGTCACTCCAGCTGCTAGTGACCACCCGAGCCGTGCTGCGTCCACCAGGTCCTGGATCCAGCCAACCCCCAAACAAGTCCGGAGCGTGGCCCTGAGCTCTCTTTCTGTCCCGTTCTCTGGCCGTCCCCACCAGTAATCCACCTAGGTCCAGCTCCCTCGGGCCTTCTGTTGGGACACCCTTGGCCCTGGGTTCCCTGACCCTTCATGTGGTGTGCCTTCGGGGTGGATGTGATGGGTGACCGTGGCAGACGCTGCCCACGGTCTCCGGTCTCTGGCTGGGGAATGTTTTTACCCCCACCAGCTTGGGTTCCGGTACCCTGATGCCGACTCTTCACCCGGTGCTTTTAGTTGGGATCTCAGAGTCCTTCTCTTCTGTGCTCTGGGTCTCTCTCTTTTCTCCTCTCTCACTCTGGGTCTTTGTCTTTCTTCTCTCCTCTGCTCCTGACTTGTTCTCTGCAGCTGACTGACTCTCTGCATCTGATCCTCTGCATCTGACCCTGATCTTAGTTGGTGCCCACCTTATATACACCCTCTATGTGTGAGCTCAGGTGACCAGCACCCAATGAGCTCCTATCTTTACCCAGGCTGCTCCCCCTATCTGCCCCTACACTACATGGGATGTACCACCCCCCTCCCACTCCAGCCAGGAACAGACTCGGTCGTACCTGCACATTTCTAAGTGGGAGTACCGTCGGCCTGTTCCCCGGAAATGGGATGTGTGTAGTGCATGCAGCCTACCGAGCTCAGTTCCACTCTCCATCCTTGCCCGGGAGTGGAATATCACACCTCTGGGTTGAGGTGCAATACTCCTGTAGCAGCCGAATCCTCAGGGTGCTACAACAGTCTATTCAGTGGGACTATCAGGTGTGTATCCATCAGACTTCTGCACAACACAAATGATGGTCTCAACCCCATTTATAAGGCAAGAAATCCCACTTATTAAACCTGACAGGGCACACCTGTGAAGTGAAAACCATTTCCGGTGACTACCTCTTGAAGCTCATAAAGAGAATGCCAAGAGTGTGCAAAGCAGTCATCAAAGCAAAAGGTGGCTACTTTGAAGAACCTAGAATATAAGACATATTTTCAGTTGTTTCATACTTTTTTGTTAAGTATATAATTCCACATGTGTTAATTCATAGTATTGATGCCTTCAGTGTGAATGTACAATTTTCAGACACAGCAAACCTTCTTGCCACAGCTCGCATTGATGTGCCATCCTAGATGAGCTGCACTACCTGAGCAACTTCTGTGGGTTTTAGAGTCCGTCTCATGCTACCACGAGTGTGAAAGCTCAACGAACATTCAAAAGTGACTAAAACATCAACCAGAAAGCATTGGTACTGAGATGTGGTCTGTGGTCCCCACTTGCAGAACCACTCCTTTAATGAGTGTGTCTTGATAATTGCCAATAATTTCCATCTATTGTCTATTCCATTTGCACAACAGCATGTGTAATTGATTGTCAATCAGTGTTGCTTCCTAAGTGGACAGTTTGATTTCACAGAAGTTTGATTTACTTGGAGTTATATTCTGTTGTTTAAGTGTTCCCTTTATTTTTTTGAGCAGTGTATATATGTGTGTGTGTGTGTGAATGAGACAAGCAGTTCTCTGCACTGTGAAAGTTACACTTCTGAAGTCTTACTGACAATATCTACAGATTCCTTATATTAATAATTCCAATATTCCTGCGTTACAGTTATTATCATCCTCTGTCTCATTCCTGACTATGTGCAGGCATTTGTGAGGAAACACGTAAAAAATCGTAAGTATGAGACATCTCTTAGTTAGTTCTAAAGCTATTTCTTTAGTTATTGTTTTGCTCCTCTGTCTCTTGTCCTGCACCCATCATTCCGCTGCAATTTTAAAAAAACACTAGACCTAAAAATTGAGTAAGGAGAATCTCTGACCGTTCACTTATGTAGATCATTACTAGTAAATTCGGCAGGGATTCGAATTCATAGTCACGATGAAAATCAAATCTCTCCAAATCTCAGAAGCAGTGGCTTAACTCGAAGCTCATGGGCCCCAATACAAAAGCTTCAACGGGGCCCACAATTATTGCATGTTTTTAATAGTAATGGTCTTTTTATATTGTTCAAATGGACTTTTTTAGCCCATTAAGCTCTAGGGCCTGGGTTCGATTGTAACCCCTGCACCTATTGTAGTTACGCCCCTGCTTAGATGGCAATAAACAAAAGGTAAAAACAAACAAACATAATATACTGTGATATATATATGTTTTTGATCCAGTCTTCATTTACAAACCGCCAGTCTTCTTCATACAATTCAATGAGTTCCATTGGGTCTTCGACACCTCTGGCAAACACTAGGCCTTGAGACATTATGAAGTTGCAGCCCGACACGTTATGACGTCAAGTCAGTCTAGATTTCACCAGACATCAATATGTGAGTAGAATTGTGACATCATGTTATCTTGAGGCCTAGTCGGCATCCCATTCTGGTCCTTTTGAATTCAGCAAAAGGTTGGTCATCCATCCGCCCTTTGGTGGATTTGGTGCATTTTTCTGTTGAATGAGAGTTGGCTTTGTGAAATTCGAGACAAATTTGGTTAATTTCTAAGTGATGCAGTTATCTCTACTTATTAGTAAATATATGATCTATATAAAATAAATTGACCCAGAATACTGTATATACAGATAATGGGACTTGCACTCCTATACCAGATAATCAATATACTGATAGGTGTAGGTGTTCTTAAGTTTTCCTCTGTCTTCCTGCAGCCATCCTCTCCGTAATCAGGAACTTTAGGAATCAATTTGACTTTAAGATATCTGTGATCCACGATTTTAATGCGAAGATGAATGTCAGCTATTATGAAATCTCTTCTGTTATGGTCAAAGAACTAAAGGAAGACGTGGAAAAGTATATGGAGATGCTGAGCATGTTCAGCTATTCTATGGTCTTCATCTGCGTCTTCACCTATATCCAGTAAGAGTCAATCTGATTATCTATATATATTGCTTACATTAATTTAAAGATGCATTCCTCCTCCCATCAATGTTTTTATCCTCTTAATATATAGCAAGCATCATATTATATAACTCTGTGTACTTACAATTGCTCATTTTGCCTTTCTACCCGGCTAATTCTTCTCTTTTCCATTAGGTCTATGACATTACGTGATTAAAAACTGACTAGATAAATCCTTCTAAGCTCCATGTAGAAACAGGAGGTCAATTGTCCTTATATAAGTCACTGCAAAAGTCGCTGGCAGGGGGAAGGAGAGGAACAGCTGGGTCAGGAGTTGAAGAGGGGAATGATAAATGCAGGGACAAGAGACTTCCTGTTTCTACGCAGAGCAGAGAAAAGAGAATAATTAACTGGGTAGAAAGGCGAAATGAGTAATTGTAAGTACACAGTGCTATATAATATGATGACTGCAATATATTAAGAGGATAAAAACTTTGATAGGAGGAGGAGTGCTTCTTTAAATATATCTACAGTAATGTAAATGCACATATACTACTTCTATACCAACTGTGTCTTTCTCTCAGGGCCTTGCGCTATCGCAAAAATTACCTGAGTAACAACAATCATGATAACATCTACATCACCCGCGACTTCATTGAACTGGATGTAATGAGAGCAAAACAAAATCGTCATACTCTACTCCCTCTGTCATCAAGCGAGGTGTATGGATTCATCCGACCTAGTGAGAGCGCAACGCAATATTATTCTAACATACAATCTAGAGATGAGCGAATTTGCCAAAATTTAAATTTGGCAGCTTTTCTTGAGTTCATCCGGAAAATTTGATTCAGGTCTAATAAATTTGGGGCTAAAAGAATCTTCTGGCGTGTGGTTAAAAAAATAAACTCTTATACCTACCTCTTCTCAGTGCTCCACATACTTCTCCCGCCCATCTTCCGGTTAGCTCTTCTGTCTTCTATCGTCTTGTTCTGGGTATCCAACACTGTCGCTATTCACAAGGCTCCATGCCATCATGCGTGGTGCAACGCAAGTCATTGACATCAATGACAGGCATCCTGCCCCACGTGATGCCATGCAGCCATGTGGAGACTGTCAGTGCAAGAAGCCAGAGAACAAGAAGAAGGCCGAAGAGGAGTAATAGGAGAACAAGGACTGGTATGTAGAGAGCCGAGGAGAGGTGAGTATAAATGGAAAAATTTAGAGTAGATTTCAAGGAATCCAGCAAAATCCAACCAATTTGCTGGATTCCTGCATATCTCCTCTGAATTTTCTGGGGAAATTTGTAGCAAATCCAATTAGTTTAGAAACAATTTGCTCATCCCTAGTACAATCATAAATGATAATGGAAGTACAAAATATTCTTGTCTTACAGCCTACATGTAATATCTAGAACTTGTATGGAAACAATTTATTCTCACATCTCTTTCCAGCCTCATTATCTCTAACTAGGAAAGAAAAAAAAGGATACGTCTTCGAAATCATAAATGTCTTTCGTAGCTTCCTCGTTGCAATGCTCTCTGTGTCCTTAGATTACCTTTTTTACTGGGTACTCGATGTTGTGGACCATATAATGAAAGGAGACATAGTAACTCGTGGTGAGTGACAATGTTTTCCAGACCTGTCCTTATCCTTCATGACCTTCTCATCACAATGGTGGCCATGCACAAACAAAATATTAGTCGTTGTGTTGTGTCTCTAACATACCCATCCCATCCTTCCTCTTGTCTCAGCTCCTGTAATATTTTCCATGCTTGTCAATGGGTCTGGATATGCGGATGACATCTACACGAGCATGGTTTCTGCTTTTGAAGCTATTCAGGCCACCAACATCACCATTCAAACCACAAAATGCCAAATCCGACCCTCAGAACCAGACTACCGTGAATATGTTCTTATCGGTAGGTTTCTATTAACAGGGAAGAAGTTGCAGGGTAAAGCATGAACTAGAGTCTAAAATAAGGAATTCCTAATATTTTTTACGCAATTACTGTGTCTACTTTTTATGGGATGAAAATCTAAACTCAAAATAGGACATTCTCCATAAAACCATGGCATAGCATATTTTCCCAGATTTGCACCTGTTCTTATTCCATCACTTCCCAAATGTTCTCTTCCTGAGACTAACCAGCTATTCTTCTATGTTTGCAGCGTTCCTGCATGGATTTGGATTTTTCATTGCCATTTTTGGGATTTATATGCGGAGACTCAAACGCTATATATGTGCCTACTATTATCCAATCCGAGAGGAGGTGAGGTGTTTATTCACAAATATTAGAGAGTAACATTTACCCCTTCCATGGATGTGAGTGTGTGGAGCAGGCTCATTTAATGAGCCCGCTCCATACTTGGCAAGTGCCCAGCTGTGTTATACAGCCACTGGCACTTACTGCTAACAGCAGCAGGGATCATCGGGAGAAGATGAGCTGCCATTGCAACTGGGAGGCTTCAATAGCTGCCATCTCGGTGCTCCTATGAAGCCCAGCCTGAGGCTGGACTTCATGAGAGATCAGTAAATGAACCATATACTGCAATACTTTAGTACTAAATAGTGTTGAGCGAATTTGTTTGGTATTTCAAATTCGGGTTTGTGTTCTGGGTTCCGGCTTGTTCGCTCCAATTAATCGGTTCCGCCCATGAGCATCCCTGATTTGCCACGCTGTCACACAGATGTTATCTTCGTGACAGCGTGGCAAATCAGAGATGTTCATGGGCGGAGACGATTTTAGGGCGCAAACAAGCCGGAACCCCGAGCACGAACCCTGATTTGAAATGCCGAACAAATTCGCTCAACACTAGTATTGAAGTATATAGGGCAAGTGACTAAATGATCGCAAGCTCAAGTCTCCTAGGGTGACTAAATAATAAAGTAAACATTTTTTAGAAAAATTAAAGAAATAAATAAAAAAAATAAAAGTTTAAATCACCTCCTTTTCCGAATTGAAAAATAAAGAAGAAAAATTTACATTTTGAGTAATGTCGTGCCCGTATCAAAATTATTGTCATATGCATGTCAAAATTATTCATGTCCATGGAAAATTATTTAGCCTATACATTAAAAGATGAAAAGAAAGAAAAATCGAAACACCAAAATTGCCACCTATCAGTTAGCGCTCTTACCCAAAAATGCAATAAAAAAGGAGTATCAATAATAAATAGAAAAAGAGAGATCAAAACTTTGTATGTTCCCCGAAAACAGCACAAGTAAAAACCACAGTTTGCCAGGCAAAAGAAAAACTTACACAGCTCTATTGAAAGAAAAATTGCAAAACAAACCCCCTTTTTTTCTTCCAAAATTCTAAATTCTTTAAACCCCTAAAATGTAAAAAAAATTAATAAATAACCTGATAAGTCTGATATCGCCGTAATTGTAGTGACCTAGAGAATCGTGTTGTTGGGTTATTACTGCAGTGCACAATGATCGCCGTATAAACAAAACCCAAAAATCATAGGTGGAATTAAGTTGTTTTTTTTTACTTTTTCACCCAACCATTTCTAGTTTTTTAGTACATTATATGGTAAAATGAATAGTGTCATCCAAAAATAAAACTCTTCTCACGAAAAAAAAAACAAATCTTCATGCCGTTATTATGTTAATGAAAAATAAAATTAAGTTATTGCTTTTGAAAACATGAAAGGACAAAAAAATGGAAAACTGTTCTGTTAATTGTCCTTGAATAAAGAGGAGCTCATTTTCTATAGGATACATGGTATCAATAATAAATTTATTTTTAATTTCCTGTTAGGTGCGGATATGTTTCCTCTATAATAAGTTGCTAACCAAGCGTAAGTATGTGGAGAAAGCTCTCTTCCAGAGTATCAAAAGCAACAAAGTGGACAAGGGGCACAACAGCATCATGCTTATACTCGCTGCAAAGTAATTACCATCTTTACGTCTCCTTTATTAATGTACTTTCACTGCTTATCTATAGCTGACTTGTCTCTCTTAATACATCCAACAGGTGCCCACTCTTATGCGGCGGATTAGCAAAATATATGGGATCCTCTGAGGAGTATTGCATGGGATGTGCCCAGCTACGTACCAACAAAAACATTGAGGAATACAGCGCATGCACCACCCCTGGCTGCAAAGGTAAGAAGCCCACTCAATGTAAGGCATTATCCCAGTGGTATAGTGTGGGTGTGACCGTGGAGGTGGTTGACTGGCGGACGATGGAGCAAAATTCCTTGGTAGCGCACTGCACATGATTCAGTACTGTCATCATTAAGTAGTAAGAGTTGATTTTTATTTTTACACTTTTTCTAACACTAACTAGGGTTGGAGCTAGCAATTGGTTTATGGTTAGGTTTAGGGATATGCTTAAGTCTCCCATACACATTAGACTAGGTTCAGCCTACTGTCCAATGTGTATGAGGAAGCTGGCCAACTGATGGTCGCACATGTCCAACTTCAGACTGCTGATCGCATTGCTCTCCCAGAGATAATTAACGCATCAGTCCGGCAGCTTTCGGATAAAGAACACAGGTGCACTTGGTCGAACAGCACTTCTGTGTGTAAGAGAGACGGATGAGATGGCTATCGACCAAACGAGTGCCCCTGTGGATGGGAGAGTCAGTTGAGAAGACTGTTTGCCGAATTCTCGGCCAAAGCATCATTCATCCAACAATCATATAATGTGTACAGCCTGCTGTAGGTTTAGGGTTAGATTTAGGGCTAGGGTAATAAAATTGTTACATAAAAAATATATAATAAAAAACAGAAAAAAGTAAATATTATAAAAATGGTTTTATATATGACAGAAGAGCCAATCAGAGGAGCATCTACGGCAGGACAGATACGGGAGGACCGAGGAATTTATTTTCGCAAAAAAAGTTTAAAAAAAATAGGATTATTAACAATTATGGATATGGCTGTACACATACACATACTGTAAGTCTAATGAATATTCTTGCTCTTCATAGGCATGTACTGTGGAGGTTGCGCCAATATATTAAAAAATGTCTGCACCCTGTGCATGGGACCTCTCCTAGACGATGATATGGAGGACGAAGAAATGTAAGTCATTTTATATCATCTCTTCACACTCTTTACTATGTCTGTAATCGTTCCTTTAGTTAAATAGTCTGTATACCTCATGGAAGATTTGTTTCCTCATTGTAGTGATACACTAAATCTCCAGCAGTAGACAGAGATGTAGGCCCCCATTTTTTAAGACCGGCGTTTTCTGGCATATTTACCCTACTTTTGTGACATAAATTATGATGAATTTGATGAGCTTTCTTAGATATGCTCTGTCCCGCCACAGCTTCATCCACTTTGGCGAGGTTGACCACGTCTAGCGTAAAAACTACAAATGTTGCAAGATTTTTACGCAATTTCAAGTTGCATTAATTTTGTGGCATTTCAAGGGGTTTGGCTCCAGAAAACTGTCAAAAACTCTTTGATGAATCAAGGACGTAGTGTTTGTCATGAGAAAGATGCTGCCTAGACTGCTTAACAGTCTTATATAACAGATATTATAAGCAGAGAGATAGTGACATCATGTTTTACATCACTGCGGAGATGATGTCATCAGAATACAGATATAGAATTGAACTAATTTTGAGGTTGGGGATGGAAGTTGGTTTGCATCCAACATATTTGACGCAAACTGAATTACCAGGAAATGGGTTAAGAAAACATTTTGAAGACTATGTTCATATCATGCTTTACCCACACATCAGTGGCTGTGCTGGGGCTTAAGTCTGGAACCTTGAAAAACAGGATTTGAGGGTATCCGCTGACAGAGTCATCGACTTTAATGAAGCAGATGGTGTTACATTGTGCTCTGCCGGACATCATTTGCGGCAGTATATGCCTATTTGAGACAGGCATCAAAATGTGGTCTACTGTGTTTTTGTGCCCACCTCAAGTAGGCAGATATTCTTGAAAATGATGTCCGATGGAACAAAAAGTGACTACAACTGCTTCATTAAAGTTAGTAGCTATGTTGACCGATAAGCCTGAATCCCATTTTTCTGGGATTCATATATAATCATCCCTAACGGAGTCACTGATGTTTGGCTAAAAATGTATGAACCCGGCCTTTTACTTACCATTCCTCGGCCCTCCCATACTTGTCCTGCCCAACTGCTCCTCTGACCGGCTCTTCTGTCATCCGTTTTCTGGCTTCACTCATGAACTTCAGCCACTTCCAGCTGGGTCTTTCATTTCCCTGAGCCCCATATTGTCATTTGTGGTGTGATGCATGGGGTGAAGTGCTTGTCCTTGTCATGCATTGTGACCCAAAAGAGCTGATCGGAGGACCAAGGAGCCAATCGGAGTTTGCGTCTTCCATTAACTAAGCCCCACATCATCACACTGGGTTCGATGCACAGCATTGACTTGAGTCGCACTGCATGCGGTCACGCGGGACACAACGCAAGTCATTGACCTACATCACGCCACAAAAAAATAATCATAGGATGAGCGGTGAGGAGACAAGTATGGGCAGGGCCAAGGAGAAGTGAGTATAACATTTTTTAACCCCTTTCTGGCTCCCTATAATCCCACAAAATAGCAACTAGCTGGGGAATCAGAAGCAATTCTGATTGTTTTGAATCCAGACTTTTTTATTATTTGAAGTGAATTGATTAATTCGTCATTACTAATAGATATGATCTTGGTTAACGGCTCTATGATAGGTTTTTATCGTATTGTTTTTCAGAGACTCTAGTGATGATGAAACACTCACTTTATGGATGGAAGCAACAACATCCGTCAAAATGAAAGATTCATCAAAAAGGAAAAAAATGAAAAAAGCAATTAAAAGTCGATTAAAAGAAACAATTAAAACACGAGGAAAAGACAACGAACTTATCAAAAAATATAAGTCTTTGATACCCAGTGACTCTGAAGACTTTTCTGGTCCAAGCGATGATGATAATTCTGAGTAAGTCATGTTATTACTGTACACTCATTTCATTCACTCTCTATATGAAGTTCTGTATGGGATTTTCTTGGTGTCTGTGTCCACATTCTTAAGGCTCCATAGTTGATGATTTGCTTCACTCTTTTATTACCTCTTCACAGAGAAAGTGACTTTGAATATCAAAGTTCCAAGGCAAGTGATGGAATTTTCGATGCAGACTGGAAATTACCAACTACGACCAACGATCAGAACCTTGATTTGATTAGTCTATCTGATGTGCTGGGCAGGAAAAAAAGAAATGAAAGAAGCCAGATGGAGAAAGTGGATGTGGAAAAGGGTCTTTGGTAATAATACACTCACCTCCTTTACATTATCATCAATGAAATCTGCTTCATTGTCTCTGCCAATCTCATCTTGGATTTGATCAATTAGAAGACTTGACCTAACCTACCGAATATGACCTTACCATCGGATTTGACCCTACCACCTGACTAAACCCTACCACTGGATTTGACCTTATCTACCGGTTATGACGTTAAATTTTCACCTGCCAGAAATGACTGTAACATCATATGTCATACCCATAATAACATCTTGAGTGCTGTCCCTGCTCATGAAGCTTCTGAAGATCGAAAACTCCCTATATACCTTCTTAGGTCATCTTAGGCTGACAATAAAGATGGCATCTGCTGCCAAGTGGAATTATGTTGTTTTCTAATGATGATTGAGAAGCTGTGACATTAATGTTATAAATGACCGGTGTGTAGTAAATTAAGTCAACTGCATTTGAGGTTCCCTTTTCAGGTTCATAATGGGCTAAAGTCAGAGACCTGAAAAATAACACATAATCTAGAATGTACACCCTAGAATCAGGATCCCAGCATGCTCAGCAATACTAGCAATATCAAACACAGAGCCAGAACTTGGCCTCAAAGCCACGATAAGTAAAAGCTTTAGATTCAGTAGATCTGGTACATTACTATATCTATGCACTATGGTCTATGCACTATGGTTGGTCTTATTAGTGTATTTTCTCTCTTTTAATCTCTGTTACTACTGTACGAGTTCTACACTATTTCTTGTACCATTTTTGTATGCATGCATTTTAGTTAGTCTCTTTGCTATATTTATATGCTATCACTGTCAAATCTATTGAAATTCAAATTCACCCCAAAATTTTCCAAAAAATTAGTTTTGCAGTAAATCAATTTGTCACAAATCTGAATACTGCTAATTCTCTAATTGCCCTGAATAGATGTTTTTAATGCTCTGAGGTCTCCTAGGATTATGTCAAACACCTTTCAAGCTCTTTAACACAAACATAGCCTTTGTAAGGTTAAAATGACCTCACCATAGAAACGGATTACAACCTGCCCATGTAATAACACAGCGCACTGACAGACTTTTCATATTTTTACTTTAAATTTAAAAAAAATAGTCCAAAGATTTTCTATTAGTCAGGCAGACTGTGCAGAACACAGGCTCAAACTGACAGTGTCACTGTCAGAGGTAACATTATATTGCTATGATTGTGACGAGTGATGTGACATATATTAAAAAATGTCGCCCACTTCCTTGCATATAACATGCTTATTTAGAGGGAGAGGAGGCAAATTGTGACCTGCGATTGAAAGTACTACTGGCAGGACAGGTAGTGGCAGTGGAGGCATTGATCCTGCTGCTGATAATGGCTCTCACATTCTTAGCCATATAATTTTTTTTTCTTACACTGCCCTCATCCATTATCATTGCCACTTATTCACAATCTTTTCAACCCCAGTTATTCAACCCTTATAGAAAGGATTTCAGTCACTACCCCTCGGTGGCTTACTGCTACAGCTTTCTAGTGCATTAAGAATGAAGAACGCAAAATATGTAGTTGTATTTCAAATGCAGCAGGACAGATGCAGCGCCACCATATCACTGATCAATCACACTGAGTCTGGCACAGCTGCTGGCACCTCTCCTATCTCTCACCCTTTCAGTTGAATCTCTGTATTATTCACAGACTTCTACTCTCTTCTTCTTCAGTGTTGTAGCTGTAAAAAACATTAATGTCTTGGGTATTTGTCCAATGTTTTAGGGCTTTCTCTTCCTATCTCTATTGCTGAATTATGAGCTTTGTCAGACTCTCACA
Source organism: Phyllobates terribilis (assembly GCF_046119375.1). NCBI lineage: Eukaryota > Metazoa > Chordata > Amphibia > Anura > Dendrobatidae > Phyllobates > Phyllobates terribilis. The sequence continues at coordinate 152,481,553 of NW_027362768.1, forward strand.
ATTCTAAATCACCATAAAATTACAGCTGCATTCCCTGCTTTAGCTTTTATACGGGCTATGATAGTCCTTCCCCATTGGCTGCACATGTGGTTAATATGAAGCCTGTGATTTGCCTCATGTGGTCATTGTGTTATGGAGGCTGTGTAAGCACAAGTGAGAAAATGGGTCATGATTCATCATTGTCTTCTTTATGGAGTAAAACTAGTTTTAATAGTGACTTTTATGCATGCACTTTGTCCATTATTCACTTTCCACCTTTTTAAGCTAGCTTTACTTAGTTTTGTTTGTTTTTTTTTGCTCCACAATATGGTTGTGATTTTCATTATCCAGATGGTCAACCTAATTCATCTTTTCAACTTTTCAAAATGTCGAACAATTTTAGCCCAGTTGTACTCCAATGCTCTATTGTAGTACAAAATCTGATGGATTTTATTGTTGCTCATTTGGAGACTAACATGCAACATTTTAAAGGATTATGCAATCTTTTACTCTAACAAGGCAAGAAATACACTAAAAACCAAAAAGAGAGCAAATTAAATTTTTGCTAAATGAATCAAAGTGCGTTATTTTGAAGAATTTGGTGCAATAAATAGCTATGGACACCTCAAGACCAAAAATAAAAGCCACTTTAAAAAAAACAGCCTATGATGAATCAGGATCATAGTGGGGCTTTTTTTAACCCCTTCTTTGCTGCAACTGGGTCAACCCAAATTTATTTGGCTCAAATTGAATTTTCCCTTCAAATTCAAGTGAATATGCCTGAATTGGATTGTGGGAATTGTTTATCTCTATATATGAACACTACATGTGTGTGTGTGTGCAATGCGGGTGACCCACCTAAAAAAACGCTGAAAAAAAGCAAAAAAAAGAATTAACATATGCACAACAATGTCAAAACTACTTGCTTTGTATATGTTCCGTCTTTTGTAAATTCTTTCAATTATTTCATTCTACTGGTGATTTCGACTTGCAAGCAAACTAAGAGCACCAAAAAGATGCCACAGAAGACTCTTAAGGGAAAACACCGCTGGCATTTATCTGAAGCATCTTCTGCTTCAAAAATCATGTGGGTACGCCGGCATCTAAAAGTCTTAGTGTGCACATATCCTAAGAGGGAATATGTGTAGGTGAAAGAAGGATTATTTAGGAATAATTACCCTATGGATTTGACTGTTTGCAACAAATCCCTGGTAAAATCCAAGACAAAATCTGCAATACTGTAGAAAGTGCGAAGAATTTTATCTGTCACATGTGGTCAAGCGCTTAGGTTCCAATTTTGCCAAAGACATAGAAGAATGATGTCTAGATGTTTGAACTGAAATTGAAAACATATCCATAAAATGAAGGTAAATGATAACCCAAATATATAGACCTAAAACCCTATATCCAAAAATTTAGACGACAAAGAGTATCTTATCTATATATATAATCGTCTAATTCTGTCTGTTTGTCTGTAACGGAAATCCCGCGTCGCTGATTGGTCGCGACAGGCGCAGTCCGGCCGCGAATTGGCGCGGGATTTGAACCACGCTTTGCTGATTGGTCGCACCCGGCGGGCTGCGACCAATCAGCGAGAGGCGCAGTCCGGCCGCAAATTGTCACGGGATTTGAACCACGCTTCTCTGAATGGTCGCGCCCGGCGGGCCGCGACCAATCAGCGACTGGTGTAGTCCGGCCGCGAATTGGCGCTGGATTTGAACCATGCTTTGCTGATTGGTCACGGCCGGCGGGCCGCGACCAATCACCGACAGGCACAGTCCGGCCGCGAATTGGCACGGGATTTGAACCACGCTTTGCTGATTGGTCGTGCCCGGCCGGCCGCGACCAATCAGTGATATTGGCGCGGCTACTTTAAATTAACCCCCCCAATGTATCTCCCCTGGGCCCCTAATGAATTTCGTAAATACCTCATGTTGCCAATACTGACTGTGCGCGGCGCTATCGCTGACCGCGCACAGGCAGCACGTGACCCCCGGCTGCAAGAGGCTCTTGCTTCCGCTTACATCACGACTATTTGCGGCTGCAGCCAGGGGTCTCCTGTTCCGCGTTCCATGGTGAGTGATGGGTTGTGGGCGGGGTTATCCCCCATCGCGTCACACCCGACATCCACCGCGTGCTCTCTCAATGAATGGGCTCGCGGTGGATGCTGGGTGTGACGCGATGGGGGATAACCCTGCCCACAACCTGTCACTCACCGTGGAACGCGGAACAGGAGACCCCTGGCTGCAGCTGCAAATAGTCGTGACGTAAGCGGAAGCAAGAGCCGGCTGCAGCCGGGGGTCACGTACTGTCTGTGCCCGGTCAGCGATAGCGTAGCGCACAGGCAGTATTGGCAACATGAGGTATTTATGAAATTCATTAGGGGCCCCGGGGGGATACATTGGGGGGTTAATTTAAAGTAGTTGACAACCCCTTTAAACCCCGCTTTGCTGATTGGTCGCGCCCGGCCGGCCGCGACCGATCAGAGATATTGGGGCGGAATTTAACCCCCAGTCACAGTGCGACGTAGTTCAGTCACGTTTGCTAAACAAGTTCTGTCAGTCACAGTGTGATGTATCCTGTGTATTCATTGCATTATTCTTAAATCTTCATAAATAAACTACATACATATTCTAGAATACCCAATGAGTTAGAATCGGGCCACCATCTAGTAAAATATATATTACTTTATTGAATCAATTAAAAACACAAAACATACATAGCATGATAAAAATGTAGGGGGGGGGATAAGAGGGGAATGGAGAGGGATCAAATAGAAAAATGGGGGGATGAATGTGAAGTACACGTTACAACGCACGTTTTGCGACGGAGTGAAATGGAGGTGTGAGGGACATTGTTTTACAGGGTAATCACAGCTGTGGATACTTACTAATCAAGGACACCCTATTACAGGGCGCCACTACTGTGCCATGCATCTGGATAGCTGTCGTGTATGAGACCGTAAGTGTGTCACCAAAGCACAACCGGAAGACTCTTTTATATAGCGTTTTAGGTCTATAGATTTCCTATATATCCTTAGGCCTTTATTAAATTTCTCACTTTGGGTATTTCCTTCTTGTATAGGAAGCCTGATAAAGCCATAGTATATTATCATTGTCCAAAAGATGGCAGTGCTGCATTATTATGGAATTGATAAGTCCTTCAGCCTCAAGCACTGCACATTTTTTGATCGCTTTGAATAGAGAAGAGCTCAGAGTCATATCTGCACATCTGCCTATACATGAGGGAGAAATGCTAGAACACAAGTGACGGATGACATGTCCAGAGAGTACATTACTGTCAACTATTACTTACCCTAAATCCTCTCTTAAGTTAGCTGTGCAGTGAAATCAGGAGTGATGATGATCCACATACCAACCTCCGGACCCTGAGTGAGATTATCCACTGGCAGAACTGTAACGATAGCCATGCTTGCTAAAATGAGCTAATCTATTTGTGCCAATTATAATTTGCTACACATTTCTCAAGAATGTCTGCTCCCCATCCTGTCCTCCTATTGGCACATATTTGGCTTATTCTCCCTTCAGGTCTTTGAGTGCTCGCCACCGCTGACTATACCCCATGCAGTCACATCACACATCATTGATGTTAAAAACATGCATTTCACTCTATGCTGCCATGTGGGATACCATGTGTGTCATTGACATCAAATACGTGTGTAACACCCTACGTGACTGTAGTAGTAGTGAAGGAGGTAGTTTCCCTTTGACACTGAGAAGGGGTTAAAAGCATGTTCCCAAAATATAGAACCATTTTGGCTGCAGTTTAGTCCAGGTAGGGGTTAACTGTGACAGCCAGCCCAGTAGAGGGAGGCAACTCAGTGTGAATGTTGAATACAGGAAGTGAGCTCAGTCAATAGTTGGCACTACTTCATAGAGAACTAGCAGGCTCTATTCTGGCTGTTAGGGTAGACGTGGGTCTAGTATGCTAGACAGTGGATCATCAGACACAGGAATCTCTTCACAAGAGTCCCTTTATCTGGCCTGGGAACCCCGAGAGACTCATCAGGGACCTAAGGGCACATTCTGTCTGCAAGTCTGCAGAAGAAGTTAGGACTCAAGTCTAGGAAGTGGAAAGAACTAGGATCCGGATTTACTGTCACTGATGAGGAAGATTCAATGGGGCTAGAGAACAAAGCACCGGAGATGCTCCACCTAAATTTGGAACCAGAGCTGAAGTTGTATCAAGTACCTGTGGGAAAGATGACAACCCGTTGGGCCTTATCCTTTATACCTGCCTGTAGATATTGTAAATGCTACCAGTTATCAAGTAAAGTTCCAGTTATTGTTATGAACCTTGTGTCCTCTGAATTCATTGCTGCCCTGGTTCCAGAAGAGAACTGCCTGGAGTCAGAAGAGATTGTCTAGTCAAAAGTAAGTGGAAAACATCACATACACTGCAGCACACTAGAGGGAGGACACACTTTGTCTGTAAAGTGCCAAAGCGAGCATGGGCTACAGCTCACCCAAGACTACCTCACTGGGGCACATTACATGACTATATGGTGCTTAGTCAGCCGTGGTGCTCGCCAGAAGACCCAGAGGTAGAAGAAGGCCGAAGAGGAGCTGATCAGAGGGGAAGACCAAGTGGGAAAGACAAAGGAGAGGTCAGTATAAGAGTTTATTGTACTTTAGCCCATTACTTGCCCTCAAAGTCCAGTAACATACAAGGCTTAAAACCTCAAGGACCAACTCTCTTATACCATTGAAAGATTTGAGCAGCCAAGAGCTTATCTGACGACACAAACTTCTATTACGATTTGGAAAGTCTACCACAATAGGCATCTAATAAGGAAGTGGCCGAGATCCAAAACCTGTAATACGACAACAACATTAGGGATCTAGGGGGATAAAATAAAAAATATAATAGTTGCAGCCAAAAAGCTTGCAATCTATGGCCTCATTCACATTCGTGTTGTAACATACATTGCTAAATTCTGACATGCAATACGAATGGTTTTGGGGATCCTTATCCATAGCTCTGTTGGGTTAGCATATTGTTTTTGTAAAGAGGCAGTGCATTCTCTTTAACATAAACTCATATCTCCTCCCCTCACCGGGCAGTGTAGAGGAGAATATGAATGGATAAGATGCACGTTACCCCATACACAATAAATAGCCTTTGGTTGAATAATAGTTTGGGCAATCTATCTATGTTGCTAAACTATCCCAACTTCTCCATACACAGGAACGCTCGCCCTGCCAAGTGCCCTGTGTTCTCTATGAGAGAGCCACTGCCAGACTCCTCTTGCAGTAGCTTATCTTGTCGAGTACAATAGGATCGGCATTGTGGATTCTTACTTTCCCTGATATCATCAGTTTGGAGATGAATCGAAAGGCCATACTTGTTCACCAAGTGCTCTGATTTCAATCGGTTCCACCAACATTAGTCTAAAGTATATTGGGGTCTTAACGTGTACTTCTTTTCTATATTACAAGGGTGTCTGGTCTGGCGTCTGTATGACTGTAGTTTGCGACCTTCGGAGAGTATCTGGGTGTCTGGTCTGAGGTCTGATTGCATTTACATGTTACTGGGTCCATATTTACTTAGATTGTCATGTCTGTAATTATTTATAGGGTCTGGTCTGAGGTCAGAATTTACCTAGGATCTTGGGTTTGCATTTTCCTATGGGTTTGTAAAAGGTAAAAAATATCCAGTTCTCCATAGATAAATACTCAAAGCTCGAAACTCTGCTATTAATGGGCACTTGATGCCAGAAATGCGTTGGTAGTATGGATATTTTATGGATTTGCTTTTCCTGTTTTAAATATTTTGGAATAAAGTACTGAAGAAATGTTACCATACATTTGTTGAGCCTGACCAATTATTCTTTGGATTTACAAGGCGTGCCAGAACAGTAGCAGGGTTTTGAGCCTTGAGTATTTTGTTTTCAAAGTTTCGACTTTAGGTTCTCCAAGTTGACTGAATCTGACGATATTGGTGTGATCGGTGGATAATCTAATGTGTATGTGGGCCTCCCCACTCTCTTCCATCAGGTGATGTCAAGGAGTTAGAATTAAAGTCCCCAATTCTTTGTATTCCTGGAGACAAGCTGCTTCCGTTAGGAGTCTGGTAGGGGCTTTCTCCTCTCTCCCCATTGAAAACACATGAACACTCAGGAAAATTTAGCATTCATGTATGTAAAACTGTTGAAGTCAGACAGTTACTGAGAGCTACCACTCGTTTATGAACAGCTTTAGTACTTGAGTGAAGGGTCATTCAATATCTAAGCTCCAGGACTTGAAAACCAAAAACCTACATCCATTAAAATCTTGACTTTGCACAGTACACCTGAGATGCAATGGTCAAAGCTGAATAACCTACAACACCCAATAAAGATGTTCCTTATTGACATTGAATGTTCTGAATACAAATTCTAAGCGTGAACATTCAGTAACGTAAGCAGTGAATGGAGTTACGCTGACAAGAGTATGGGTACCCGGAGGAATTTAAGTACAGCACCGCTTGCTGAACTCAGTCCCTTATTATCTGTAGAGCTTCCAAGAGAAGGTTTTTGGTTCCAGACCTTTGCCAATGTAAACCTTCCAAGGCCTCCTCCATCCCCCGGCAGAAAACAGATACAGTAGATGCCTCTGTTATTATCACAGTTCCTGCAGTGAAATGAATGAATTCGAGCTGCCTGCTCCATTCACTGGATTCAATTCCTCCAGCACTTTTTTTCTCGAAATACACCCATATAGGCAAAACATTCGTGAGTCATTTACACAGTGAACTATAATGCAACCATCTACACTGTGGCTTTGGGGGGTATTCTTTTAACAAGTATTCTGCAATACATTTAATTTTTTTTGCAAGTGAAATTTTGAAGGTTAAAGTATGAAAACATTAGCTGAAGTATATTCCTCTACTGTAGCAGTTTGCAGGCAATAACACGTGTTTTATATACAAAATTGATAAATGCAGATATTGACAAAATGCATGATACATAAATAAAAATACATAGGTAGGTGGGTGGGTAGATGATAGATAGATATCAAGGAGTGCAGCAGACTGTGCCTAGATTTGTACAAGCATTGAATATGTGAAATATAAACTGCATTGCTACCGTATATACTATATGTAACGATTCCACCCCTCAGTTCTGAGATGTCTGTGCAGTGACTGACAGCTCAGTTGTCCAGTCTGGTGCAGGGGCGTGCTGAGCTGTGTGTGTTTTGATTGACGGTTCGGCCGTCCAATCTGAGACCGGGCGGTGCTGAGCTCTCGTCAGGTGCTCTGATTGCCCGTTATTGCTCAGCTATTTAACTGAGCTGGCAGTCCAAGATAGCTGTCAGCCGTAGCTTCAGCTAAGTGTGGTTAGTTTACTCTGTGCCTTGTATTTTGATTATTGATCATAGGATAGATACATAGATAGATAGATAAAGAGAAGTATAAAAAAGAGTAAGAAATAAAGAAAAACAGAAAGAAGAAAGAGAGATAGAAAGAAAGAAAGAAAGAAAGAAAGAAAGAAAGAGAAGGAAAGAAAAAAAGAATTAAAGAAAGAAAGAGAAAGGAAGGAAGGTAGAAAGAAAGAGAAAAAAAAAGAATGAAAGAAAATCAGAAACACAATAGAATGTTCATAGGAAATATAGATAGAAAGATAGATAGATAGATAGATAGATAGATAGATAGATAGATAGATAGATAGAGAGAGGAAGCAAGAAAGAAAGAAAGAAAAAGGAAAGGGAGAAAGGAATGAAGAGAAAAAGAAATAATGAAAGAAAATCAGAAAGACAATAGAATGGTAATAGGATAGACAGAGGAAGCAAGAAAAAGAAAGAAAAGAAAGATAGATAGATAGAACTAAAGAAAGAAATCATAATACAAATAATAGTGATAATAATACTGTACATATTTTCTTATGAATATTTATAAACATTTTCAGATCTTTAAATTAAGATTCTATTGAATCCTTCATGCTATCTTCTATTCTGTACACAGCGGTGATCTGCTGATCTGCTACGGTGCAGCGCAATTGACAGAATATTGTGTCGTTTCCATTGTTGAAATTTCAAAATTCTTGAGCTATTCCCGGCATCATTTTGTCTGACTCCTGCTTTTTAATGCTTTTACTGCTTTTCAATGCATACTGTGAAATTATTGTGAACTTAATGTATTTGTAAAATTCCTCTTTGGATGAAATAAACTCAATGTTTATTTAAATAATTTTAAATCAATTTGAATGTTGATATGAATATTTTCTTTTTATTAAATCGGAAAGGTCTGGTATCAAGTTGAAGCAAAGGACTTTATTATTTCTATATTATTTCTAACACTTGTGTCCCGATCGCTTCTTTTCTATTAAGTTTTAGGGCCATTATCCCGTAGCATAATGGAATAATTATTCTTTCATACCTGTTGTGAGATGTCACTAAAAACTAGACGAATGTCAACCGAAAAGCATTTTTTCTAGCCCGACGAGTTGTTTTTTGTTATAAAAGCATGCCTAATGAATGCAAAAGTATTTACGAGGATCTAACATACGTGTCCTTAAAACACTTAAGTAATAGTTCCCAAAACGCAACTTACTTTGCACATCAGGTTATATGACTTGGAAGACCTCAAAATGAATTTTTCAGGTCACCGTTGAGTGGATTTTATCATCATCAACAAAGACACGTTCTTGTGGAATTTTAATGGAATTGGGGAACCGTGCATTAGTCGAAAAAATTTCCAACGTGTCACCCCTAATACTAGGAGGAGTGTATAAATAAATATAAAGAACGATGTTACATTATTTCCTTGATTAAGCGGTCATCAGAAAATGTACGCTTAATGGCCACAACGCCACGGTATAACCTTGATCGTAAATTAAAGTCTTGCAATTGAAGCTATTAGAGAAAGCTTGTTGTAATGGAATACCCTTGGAATGGATGGCTTCATTTAGGAAACTGGCTACGATGGTTAATCGTTCTTTTTCTTTATTGTTAGAATGGAGGATGTTGTTTGTTATTATGAAATATCTTTGTCGTATTTCTTTTAACCCTTGTTTTAGACATACAGAATAAAAAAAATGAATAGGAAAATATCAATCTGTCTATTTCAGCCGTGTGCCAACTTCCACCTTCAATTTGCCACTTTTTCTTCAATGTTATCATATTAGCTTGAAAAACCCCAACTACAAAATTCTATAGGTAAAATAATTCACAAATCTAATTTTGAAAGTCTTTTTAGCTCCTTTCAGTCCTACTAGTACTCAACAAAAATATGACGTTTTTATAGTATTCTCTTATCCCTAAGCATTTTTTTCCTTTAACAAATCTGATAAGGCTCAGCCAACTGGTTACAAATTGGGATAGTGCACCAAATAGAAGTAAACAGTAGGCCAGGCTTGCCAATTTTGATTTTCTGATTACAAAGTTGGCGCAATGCTTTTCTAGTCTTATGATACATTGTGTTCCAAAATATTGACACCGACAATGACAGCTTTGAGTTGGCTTAAATAAAAGAAAATGTTATTTTAATTTTCCAGCAGCTTAGAAATTCTGCCAAATGTAAGAGGTTCTATATGCCACAATCTTAATTTATAAAAAATGTGAAAATATATAAGTCCTAAACCTCGAATGGGCAAAGTGGGACAGCAAGAATAAAGCTGCGTCGGCATCTCTGATATACCGGCAGTTCTTGCTTTGTGGAGGATGAAAGGATTTATTTTTTTGAGCTTCGTCCATAGTCTTTAAATTAATATTAAATAAATTAATATTACATAAACGTAATATTAAATAAATTTGTCAAATAATATTAATATTAAATTAATTAATATTAACTTATTAGTTAACCCTTGTTTTTGGATCGGTGATGGTACAGGACAATTGAATTTAATATTAAATTAATTAATATTAACTTCTTAGTTAACCCTTGTTTTTGGATCGGTGGTGGTAGAGGACAATTGAATTTAATATTAAATTAATTAATATTAACTTCTTAGTTAACCCTTGTCTTTGGATCGGTGGTGGTAAAGGGCAATTAAATTTTTCAATTTTTTTTATATACATTATTTTTCATTTCTATTTGTGTTATAAGTGACATTTTAAATAAAATATCAAGCCGATATATAACGTTAAGAAATAGGGGATGGACAATATAGTTAAAATCATATCAACTGATTTAAGAATACTGTTTTTTTACGTTTACATTTTTTAAAAAAAAAAAAATTAGTGTGAAATGACCCAAGATATTTTTCTAAAAACTCTTTGTACCTTGAGCAGCGTTATTGGTTTATTGACTTTAACAAATTTCTTTAATTTTTACAATCAAGAATAAATACAGTTCAGATTTGAGCAATGCAAGCGACAAGTTAACGATGACTGTGATGAATCTTTTTAAAGTCCTGCAAAAATTTTAATATTTCCTGCCATGTCTAAGAGTCAGCATCCTCGAAGGTACTATCTAAATACTGACTTAATAATAATGACTTGTGCCTTTAATTTGGGCATTTTGAAATAACAAAACCCCAGAACTATTGATGTACTCAATGGATAGCTTTGTCCACTAAGGAATTCTTACACTAAATATGATGGAAATATCAGACTGGTTTTGAGTTATTTTAGCAGCTGAATATTGATTTTTTTTATGCTATAAAATTTTATTATTTTTTTTATATATCTGTAGAAGTAACTTTGCATTAAGAGAATAGCCATTCTGTAACTTTCCAGCCGTATTCCATTACTCACTCGATGTGTTTGTCATATCTGCTATCTGATGCCTTAATAATGCAAAGTTCATTTGTTCTACATGGCAATTGAAGTGAATGCACTTATTGTAGGAAGCGACAATTGTCTCATGCGCCTCGTGTCTGGGTTCAGGTACTCCTATATAAGACAAAGATGAAAGGTGCCGAGATAAAAAAAAAAGTATTTTTCTTTAAAAAGCAGTTTAGTGCCCTTCTGCGTAATTAATGCCCTTTCTTTATCTGTGGGTAAACAATGTTGGCTATATTCAATTAACTTTAAATAAAGCGCTTGAAATGTTAATATCAAATCTATTAGCTAACATCAGGCTGTAAATAAAAAGAAACTGCAAAAGATTTTTTTTTTTTATCAGAAATAGTGATGGGGTCAAGCAAGAAAATACCCTTTTGTCATTTTGATGCTTTTTTTCATGAAAACATTCTGCAGTTTAATTTTTTTTCTTTTTTAACTGGAAAAAAAATAATCTGTGTTATAATAAAAATAGACAAAAAGTGTTTGCATTTCACATATTTTCAATTTCAGTTAAAACAAATGCGATTTTATTTAATTTCCATTTAAAGCTAAGAAACGTGGGGATATTCTATTGTAAGTGCCTAAATGAACACTAAACTAAATCAAAAAAAGAAATGCGGTTGACCTCGCTGATTGTGAGCTGCCAGCATTTTCGGCATTATCCTTATAGAAATCCTGCAAAAAAAAACACAAAAAACGGGGGTTCTGCTCATCCGATGGCTTGGCAAGAAAGGGGGCTTAGGGATCTTTTGTGGGAGGGAGGTTTATTCTGCTGCAGCCAGTTATCTTACATCCAGACAGGACTGTGGAGGGTAGTAAAGAGGATGGCTGATCTCCTGAGACACAGAGATTTCCTAATATACTTCTTAGTTTTAATGGTGATATTTAACATAATAGGACCAAAGTTAAAGAATAGATAAATTTGTGAGATATTTTACATTTTTTAATGGGAATCTGTCAGCAGGTTATTCCTATTTAATCTGAGAGCAGCATAATATAGAGCAAGTGAGCCTGATTTAAAGGATGTGTCACTTACTCGGCTTCAATACAATCAATGTTTTATCAGCAGGAAATTATCACTGCAGGACTAGGTGTCAGGTGCCAGGCAGTCCAGCTAATCAGTGTAACCCCGCCCCCACCACTGATTGGCTGCTTGCTGACAATGCACAGTGCACATAGGAAGCTGCCAATAATGGGTGTGAGCGGGGTTATACACAGAATAGCATTTTGATCACTACTCCATCTACAATAGAGAAAACATAGATTCTATCAAAACTACCCAAAGCAGCCCAATAAATGACACATACAATGAAGCTCTCTTAGATTGCATAGCAAAAACATGCTAAGAGATTCCCTTAAATTGTCTGTGCTTAGAGTTCCTTTAAATAAAAAATGATATATATTGTATTGTTTGCTAACTTTCCAAAAGGAAACAACTGCCAGACCCCTTCGGTAGCACATTATGTCCTGTTGAAACAAAGGATTGGGCATGTTGAAATCCAGCATGTCCAATCTTGCTTTTCTCTTGACATCTGTACTACGGAAGAGTTGAGAGGACGCTGTAATTTAATGCCTATGGGAGCATCCCAATTCTCCTTTGATAACAGATGTTCCTTTGTTCCCACTCAAATAAATCTACATTTCTTTTTGGAGTTGAGAGTAATAGGAGTAATACCTAATGGATGAGTTTTACACCTTTGGTTTTACATGATGGCCCATTTATTTCAATTGGTTCCTATATGATTTAAGATTTATGTGAACTCTTCTTTGTTTCTCCTAGTAGACAGAGTAAGCACTTCCCAAGTTCCACCAAAAACTGTAACAAACCACACAAAATAAATGGTCACCACAAGTATGTGGTCTATTACAGGCATCTTCTTTTTTAATTTTCAAAGATAGAGACCAGGCATTCTTTATCCATGTGCCATGAATAAGGTGCTCACTAGCATACCGAAGACTTCTCTGAAAGGTGGAGTGCCTCCTAAGCCTACTGACTCCCCATCCAGAAGGTCTTGCAAAGGTCAGGGATTAACTTCTCATATCAGAGCTTAAGTGTCTTGCTAATTATTTCTCCTGGGCTCCCATCCTAGCATTAAACAAAAGCTAAAATATTCCCAAGAGGGTGGAGACAGGGGGTCAGGAACTGGATGTCCACACTCATATCTTCAAAAAGGAAACTCATAACGACGCCACACCCTGAAAAATCCTAAATGGAACTTGAAAATCCAGAGTAACAAAATAATCACATAAGGGCAGCTTCAAAAAACAGACGACATGAAAATGGAGATTCACAGGGACAGGTTTGCTGCAGATTTATAACACAAGCTAAGTGGACCAGGTTTTGACAAATATCTGCGAAATTTATAAAACCCAGTAAGAAAGAGTTTCAGAAGAGTGACTTCCTTTCTCCTAGCGTAAAAGGAGTCCATCTGCGAGTGAAACAAGGACTTTCTGTCTTCTAAAGTGGTCTTTCTTGAGCATTTCTTCCACTGTTTGAGCTCCCTAAGTTTGGAGCCACCTCAATACAGTGACAGTTTCAGCTACGAACATGTAGGATAAGGTTGTTCTTAGAAAAGTGGTTGGAAATGGTAGTGTCTAGTGGGGCTTCAATACTGAGATATCATGACAAGGATCCTCATTAATTACTTCTCCCATTACTTTCTATTGGTTGGAGTGCTAAGATCTGCTGAATAATGACTATTCCATAGTTGCTACATATGTTAGTCTTAAAAATTGGGAGTCATTCAATGACTCTCTACATTGAACTTTATATCATTTAATGGCTCCCAATATTTAAAGATATGTAATTTAATGGTTCTCAAGATTGAAGTATATATCAATCAATGGATCCAAATACTAAAGGATATATCATTCAATGTGTCATGACTATCAGAGGCCATGGGTTCAAAAAGGATACCTTAGACAGACTTGATCAAGCCACTCTATCTGCAGATTCTAGAGGAACCTTGACACTCTTCAACACCTGTACAGAGATCTGGTCTGACAACGGGGTACAGTGGATTCTTTCCATGAAATGTCTGCTGTCCAAAAAATAGAACCAGAGGCATTATGAGTCGTCAAAGCCAAGAGGTCATGTCAGAGACAAAATTATAAAGCAAGCAGGTAGTCAAAAGTCCAACTGAGGTCAGGAATAGTGTTGAGCGAATTTGTTTGGCATTTCAAATTCGGGTTCGTGTTCAGGGTTCCGGCTTGTTCACGCCAAAAAAATGGCAGCGCCCATGAACATCCCTGATTTGCCACGCTGTCACGTAGATAACATCCCCGTGGCAAATCAAGGATGTTCATGGGCGGAGCCCACTTTTTGGCGCTAACAAGCCGTTACCCTGAAAACGAACCCGAATTTGAAATGCCGAACAAATTCGCTAAACACTAGTCAGGAATAATCAAGACTACACAGAGGAGCACAACAGTATACACCAGGAAAGCAATGCTATTGACTGGCAGTGGTCAGAGCTTCAGGGGCTTAAATAGCTGACCGCCCCACCCGGGGGTCTCAGGAAGGAGTGATTGAAACCTAGACCAAAATTTATCCCATAGCTCACTTATGAAGCAGCAACAAAAGTCCCAGAAAAAAAAACAGGACTGGCTCTGTGACGCGTCACAATTGCAACAATGGCGCACTGCTGCCCAGTGGCCAAAGCGGAAACATGGGAGGCACAAATCAGCATAGATGTTATACAATGGTTCTCAATTTTGAAGAATGTTTTTCAATGGCTCCCAATATTGAAGGATATATCAATGGGTCCAAATATTAAAGGAAATGTCATTCAATGGTTCCCACTGTCTCAGTATTAAAGGGTATGTCCTTTAATAGTTATTAAAGCAGTTGTCCGATCTAAAATGATAAGTGATATGTCTGAATGACTGCAGACTTATGATTTCCCCAGCGCATGCAATGTGTGCTGCGAGAATTCACCGGTTTCTGAGCAGGGAATGGCGGGGATGTATGCATTATACATACTCCTGGGCAGAACATGAATAGTGGGCGCGGCCTCGCGCCATACACTAGTATCGAAGAAGGCCACACCCACAAGATGGCCACGCCCACTGGACTACTGCATTGCTTATATGGGACGCGGCATCACTCAATACAAGTGTATGGAGTGGGGCTGCGCCCACTAGTCGGGTTCTGGCCGGGACTATGTATAACACATACCTGCCAGTCACGGCTCTGAAACGGGAATCCTCGCATTGCACAGTCCGTGCACTGGGGGAATTCATAAGTCTGCAGTCGCACAGAGATCATTTAGACCGGACAACCCCTTTAATATTGAAGCATATGTCATCCAATGACTCAATATTACAGGATACGTATGTCATTCGGTGGCTTCCAAAATTGAAGGATATGTCATTTTCTCTCTCTCAACATTGAAAAACGTATCTGATAATGTTGGAAGTCATTGAATCAACAAGACAGCCTCATGATATTTTTCAATTTCAGTAACGTTTTGATACTATTTACGGGATGTTTATACAACTTTCACCTTGGATGGAACAATCATAAATCACAGTATCAGTTACTCTTATGTGTTATTTTAGTTCCAGTAGCATCTCGAATGTGCTTATATTGCTCTGCCCTCTGAAACCATTATTAAACACATTAATGAAAACACACGAGTATCACTTTCGCCATCCAATATCGCGTGTTGTTGACTGCTGCTTTCACTTGTGCCCTTAGAGTCAAGTGTGTCTGATTAACGGCTGGAAGACAAACAGGTCGGAGCTCTTTCTTCTAGTGAGCTATGTCTAATTATTTGCATATCTATAATGGCATCTGAAACCAGGGATTATTAGAGAAATGCTAAATATTTTTTGTTTCCTTGAAAGAGTATGTTACGGCTATTAAAAAGCTAGCTTTGTAAGTCATGGTGTAACAAATGTTGCTTTGCTCTATTACATACACTAGCAATAAGCAAGGGAATGAGTATTTAAAGGGCTTGCATGACATTTAAAATAATAGATGTCAAAAAAATAAAAATTATCTTTTCCATATTTTTTTGTTGCACTACCAACCTTTTGGTTCTGCTGCTCCGCTGCTTTACTTTTCCTCTGTGATGTTTCATCCATGTGACACATTGTTTATTAGCTTAAGACTATCTAACCTTTTTGTCCATGAAAAGCGGTAAAAAAAGATCAAAAAGGACGAACATATGAGCAGCAATGTAAAAGTGACAAGCTCGAATATGTCTCGTCTTTTCGAACTTCTTTAACCACTTCACGCTTCCAAAGCCGTGAAGCAAAAAAAAAAAAGTCACCTTGTCCATTCTTTTTGGACACCACTTAATTTTAATAAATACAATTTAGGACACTGAAAAAGATGTCAGAAAAGACATAGAAAAAGGCCCATCAGGAAAAACAGCATCACCATTTTCCTGAAGCGACTTTTGTATGAAAAACTCAATGGACACCCCGGTGTGTGCAGTTACCCTAATTCAGTTTTTGATAGAAAAACTGGTGGCCTGGCTGTAAGCAGCCACATTTTCCATGTCTGATTACTCTGCTGTTATTCCAATCTTACGTTTAGAAAATCTTCCACTTTTTTTAAGCTGGTGAACTCGTGTGGCTTTAAGGTAAAAAATAATATGGTCGGAATATAAGGATTTGTGCTAAATTTCCAAGTACCAGTTGAGTTGAAACAAATTTCCATAAGATCCTTCTAAAAATTAAGGTCATACCTGGCAATGAGCCACCAGACTGAGTGGTCTTCATCCAGTTAGGAGCTTTGGTTGTGGTAGCAAGGTAGATGCATGTTTTGAATATGTGAGAGAAACTGGTTTTCATCCAGCAGTCATTATATAAAAGTGAAAAAGTCTAAAACTTAACATTTATTAGGATAAACATTAAAAGCTGGGAAAAAATAAAATCATGGCAGTAGGTGTACAAACGTCTGATCAATAGCGTTCTTTTCCTCGAAATGCGTAGACGCCTACTTCAATGATTTAAATTTTTACCAGTTTTTAATGTTTATCCTAATAAATGTCTAGTTTTAGATTTTTTTGTTGGATGAACACTCTTTTCTTCTGCATATTCAACCAAGGAATCGGCCTGGAGCTATCCGTACACCACGCCCTATCTGGCACTTCACTGGTGAGCTGATGATTTCTCCTTTTTCCCCTCCTGCTTCACTGGTGAGCTAATGATTTTGCCCTTTTCCCCTCCTCCTTCACTGGTGAGCTGATGATTTTTCCCTTTTCCCCTCCTCCTTCACTGGTTAGCTGATGATTTTTCCCTTTTCCCCTCCTCCTTCATTGGTGAGCTGATGATTTTTCCCTTTTCCCCTCCTCCTTCATTGGTGAGCTGATGATTTTTCCCTTTTCCCCTCCTCCTTCACTGATGAGCTGATGATTTTTCCCTTTTCCCCTTCTCCTTCACTGGTGAGCTGATGATTTTTCCCTTTTCCCCTTCTCCTTCACTGGTGAGCTGATGATTTTTCCCTTTTCCTCTTCTCCTTCACTGGTGAGCTAATGATTTCTCCATTTCCCACTCCTTCTTCACTGGTGAGCAGATGCTTTCTCCATTTTCCCCTCCTCCTTCTCTCGTGAGCTAATGATTTCTCCATTTTCCACTCCTTCTTCACTGGTGAGCTGATGATTTCGCCATTTTCCACTCCTTCTTCACTGGTGAGCTGATGATTTCTCCATTTTCCCCTCCTCTTTCACTGGTGAGCTGATGTGTTATCCATTTTCCACTCCTTCACTGGTGAGCTGATTATTTTCCTTTTTCCCCTCATTCACTGGTGAGCTGATGATTTTTCCATTTTCCCCTCCTCCTTCACTGGTGAGCTGATGATTTTTCCCTTTTCCCCTCCTCCTTCACTGATGAGCTGATGACTTCTCCTTTTTCTCTTCCTCCTTCACTGGGGAGTTGATGATTAGTGATGAGCAAGCATGCTCGCTACTGCTCGGTGCCCTCCCTGCATGTTTGAAGCTCTTTAGAGAGCCAATGAACATGCAGGGATTGCCTGCCATGCACTGTAATGCCGTAGCCATGTTGGTTGTGGGCATTACAGTGATTGGCTGGTCGCACAGCGTCATCAGGTCTATATCAGACCTGGCGCCGTCATGCTCGTCACAGTCACTCTGGGTCAGACAGTGTAGGGAGAGCTGCTGCTGTGTCAGGGACAGATTTGATTGTGTATTAGGTAGTGTAGGGAGAAAAACCGTACATTACACATATCCATCTTAACAAACAGTCCTTCTGAGGACTAATCCATCTGCAGAAATATCAGGCAGGCAGGGTATATAGGCAGGCAGGGTATATAGCAGACTGCAGTGCATATAGCACAAGAGGCTCCATTCCAATTCTGCCTTCTGCTGCTGTTAGATATTTCTATACAAAGGCCCAGGTCTCAGGGGCCTGGAATACTTTTCTTTGGAACTTAATCCTCATTATTTGCTTAAAAAGCAATCCAGAGAACACCGTTTTTTCTGCGCCATTTGCTTGTTGGCACTGCAGAATACAGCCAGGTTCTTTCCATATTAGAGCGCTAGAAATCCAGCTATTTAAAACTGTGTTTTCTCCGTCAAATGGATCACATATACGTTGTCAGAAAATATTGCCATTTCTGGCCTCCATTAAAAATTTCCTTTAGTGTGCCATTGAAGCAATTCACAGCGGTTTGCTGTTCAAACTGCTTACCTACAGGCCAGGTATTTAAAAACTTGTTTTCTCCGTCAAACGGATCACATATACGTTGTCAGAAAATACTGCCATTTCTGGCCTCCATTAAAAATTTCTTTCAGTGTGTCAGTGTAGCAATTCACAGCAGTTTGCTGGTCAAACTACTTACCTACTGGCCAGGTATTTAAAACTCTGTTTTCTCCATCACACGGATCACATATAAGTTCGCTCCAAACTCAGTCATTTGTAGTGAGCGTGGAAGATACTGTCCTCCATTTAAAATGGGCAAGGCACGTGGCAAGGGACGGGGAACTGGACGTGATGGTAAAGGTGCATGCAGAGGCCGAGGACAAGGCCGTGGGCAAGCCGAAATTGTGCCACAACAAACACCCACATCTTCTCGCCTGACATTCTTGTCCCCATTTCTAGGGGATCGCAGCAAACCACTATTGAACCCAGAGCAGTGTCAAAAGGTTGTTGGTTGGATAGCGGATAATGCTTCCAGTCACTTAGCCACCACCACCACCACCCTGTCTTCCACACGGTCAAGTCTCAGTAGCCGTGAGTATGGACCGCATATTCCTCACTCTGATCCTCCTTCCTCCCACCATGCCGAGTACTCAGAGACAACTGATCCCACACTTGGACACTGTGATAAGCTTTTCACTTTTCCATTTATAGATTCGGGCCTCTCGCCCAGTCCACTTGAAGCAGGGCAAGAGGAGATAGCGTGTAGCGAGGCCCAAATATTTGAGCAGCCACGGTCACATGAAGGTGTGGCACCCCAGGGGTCTGGTTGCCACAGTGATAGAAATATCACGTCTGAGAGCAAATGGGAGGTTCCCTGGTCAGGAGCCCTTGAACATGCAACACCTCCAGTCCTAGACCAGATAGGGGAGGAACCTGCCCTATATAAACTGGGTCTGGGGCGGGGTTAGTGAGACTAGAGACTGGAGACTGAGACAGAGCTGAGTCTAGTTCTGAGTGAAGTTCCAGACACAGGGAAAGGAACAGCTAGGAGCTCTGTAGGAGCAGGAGCTGAGTGCCAGGGACTGGAAGCAGATATTGCTCATCCTGGCTGAAGACACTACGACCGGACAACGGAGTCCGAGGCTGTGAGGACTTATATATCCAGCAGCCGAAACCAGCCGGCAGGGGATTCCAGGTCCTCTGGCCATAGAAGCCCGGAGGCTCAGTCACACACAAGGGACCGGTACCGCCATCGAGGAGCGGAAGCTACCAGAGGGTCCAAGTCACCAGCCATACGGGTGAGCACCACACGGTATACTCAGGGACGTGGGCTACTTCCACTCGCTTACAGCAAGGTAGCCAGGAAGAGTGCAGATAGACGGGGAGGCCTACAACTCCACCGGGCCAGGGGAACTCCTGTTTGTTCACAGACTGACCAGGCCTCTTATGCTAGCCAGTACTTCTGGGAGGGTCTGCTTTATCATCATCAGTAAAGACCCTGAACTGCACTGCAAAGACTCTGAGTCGTTCCTGCTTCACCCATGCACCATCACTCCCATCATCCACACTCATTGCCCTGAGGCTATACTCCTCCCGTGGGGAGTTGTCCCATCCTCTGCTGCGCACACAACACCAGCCTCAGTGGTCTGCCTCGCAGCGGCGGTACACCCTGACCACAATCCACGGGTGGCGTAGTCGGACATTAACCTAAAACATAAAACAGACTGCCACTGGTTTGACCACCCTGAGCCACGGACCGGGTCACCGCCACGGAGACTACAACCCCCCAAGAAACCCGGCTCCGGGCAACCCACACGCGTGCACACACGGCCCAAGGGGCGCGTCAAAGGCGACGGTGGGAAAGTGTCACAAGAGGTGGACGATGATGAGACACAATTGCCAGAAAGTCAGGAGGAGGACCAGGGTGCGGAAGTGGAAGACGAGGTGGTGGATGATATAGTAACTGACCTAACCTGGCAGGAGGACATGCAGAGCAAGGATAGCAGCACACAGGGGGAGGGAGGCAGAGCACCCCAACAGGCAGGAAGAAGCAGTGTGGTGGCCGCAGACAAAAGGCAAGCAGTCGTTCCCCGTAACACCAACACGAAGGAAGTTGCCAGCTGTTATGCACACTCCCGGACTGACTGGCGTGTGTGTGATTTAGCGATTCCACTGTGCCATGAACCGAAGAGTGCCTTGAGGGGTGTAACTAAGTAACAACCCGTTCCGACCCAGGTCGCACGACGGCTGCGACGCCGTGCACCAGGGAAGAACCTAGCAGAGGGACCAGTTGCCTCTCCAGGTCAGACCCCGGACACGGCTGTGTACCCACACCGGGGAATACAGGAACAGGCAGGTTAGAGCACAGGCTGGATAGGGTCCAGTACAGACTGGGAGACGGGTTCAGAGCCGCAGATGCGGTAGTCAAGCAGAGTAAAGTGAAACCGCAGGTGTGGTGGACAAGGCTGAGCAGAGCGAAACCGCAGGTGCGGTGGACAAGGCTGAGCAGAGCGAAACCGCAGGTGCGGTGGACAAGGCTGAGCAGAGCGAAACCGCAGGTGCGGTGGACAAGGCTGAGCAGAGCGAAACCGCCGGTGCGGTGGACAGGGCTGAGCAGAGCGAAACCGCAGGTGCGGTGGACAGGGCTGAGCAGAGCGAAACCGCAGGTGCGGGTGGACAAGGCTGAGCAGAGCGAAACCGCAGGTGCGGTGGACAGGGCTGAGCAGAGCGAAACTGCAGGTGCGGTGGACAGGGCTGAGCAGAGCGAAACCGCAGGTGCGGTGGACAAGGCTGAGTAGAACGAAACCGCAGGTGCGGTGGACAGGGATGAGCAGAGTGAAACTGCAGATGCGGTGGACAAGGCTGAGCAGAGTGAAACCGCAGATGCGGTGGACAAGGCTGAGTAGGCAGGAACCGCCGAAGCGGTAAGTAAGGCAGAGCAGAGATAAACCGCTGGGGTGGTAAGCAAGGCAGAGCAAGGGGGAAACCGCCAAAGCGGTAAGCAAAGACAGAGCAGAGGGGACAGGGCTCTGTTTACACGGAACAGACTAGAAGGGAAAGGCAGAACCAGATACACACGAGGTACTTGCAAAGAAGTAGCGAGTGGACTCCAAACTCACAAACGGAAGTACAGCGACAACGAGTAGGAGTTAGGTGCAGGTTCAGACTCTGCAGAAAAAGGAAAGGTACAGACATAGAGAAAAACAGGTAACAGGGTAGGAGAGTGTTCAGACAGGAACTGAGTGTTAAGACAGGAACTGACACTGCAGCAAGATACAGGAGTGAGTCTGGGTATGCAGCCCCCAGAATGGCGGACAAACAGGCTAGAAGACACAGATAACAGGTCTGGGTATGCGGCCCCCAGAAGGCAGGACGAACAGGCTAGGAGTGTGTTCAGACAGGCCTGGAAATACAGCCTCCAGGAAGGAGGACAGGCAGGAAAACAGAACGGGACCTGGCAGATCAGAGGCAAGGAGCTCTCTGAGGTAAGAGTTGCTCAGGCATCAGCTCCAAGGTGGAGCTGGTTTAAATATCAAGTAACAGACAGCAATAGGCTGGGAACGCATTAGGGGTGTGCCCACGGCAGCTACAAGAAACAGGAAGTGACCGGGCCGCCGCCCTAAGCTGTCAGAACAGAGACAAACAGACAGCATGAAAAGAAGCCAGGCTACCAGACTGGACTGAAGATCAAGTTTGCGATCTTGCATAGTGGGAGATGGTGCACTATGCAAGCCCGCCGCCAGGTATGTTACACCAGTACAACTGTTAGGTCTTCCCAAGTCTGGTTGGTTTTTAAAGACTCTGCCGATAACCCCAAAAAGGCCATATGCACCACCTGCCAGGCCAGCATCAGCAGGGGTGGCCAAACAACCAGCCTGACCACCACCAGCATGATCAGGCACATGGCAGCAAAGCACCCGACTTTGTGGGCCGAACCCCAGGGTCCAGGAACAGTGTCTGTGGGTGGCACCATAGCTTCTTCCGCTGTTGTGCATTCAAGCCGCCTACTGCCCTGCACCTGTCGTTGCACACTCTCAAGTAGCAGCATCAGGAAGCACGTCCATGTCCTTGTCCCATTGCAGCGTTCAGTTGTCCATACCCCAGTCCTTGGAATGCAAGCGCAAATATGCAGCCAACGCCCCACAGGTCACACTACTAAATTCTCACATTTCACGACTGCTTGCGCTCGAAATGTTGCCTTTTAGGCTCGTGGAGACGGAAGCATTCCGCAACCAGATGGCGGCAGCCGTCCCTCGGTACTTGGTCCCCAGCCGCCATTATTTCTCCCGGTGTGCCGTCCCCGCATTACACAAGCACGTGTCCCAAAACATTAGCCGTGCTCTCAACAACGCAGTTACCAGTAAAGTCCACCTAACCACGGACATGTGGACAAGTGCTTGTGGGCAGGGACGGTACATCTCGCTGACGGCACACTGGGTTAACATAGTGGCAGTCGGGACCCAGTCGGACCTTGGGACGGAACATGTCCTCCGGACGCAAAGGATTGCGAGCCCTAAGTCAATCAGGGTTGCCCCCATGGTCTACAGCTCCTGCACCTCATCCTCCTCAGCCTCCTCCTCCCCTTCAGCCTCCACCTCTGAAATGACCACATCAGTCACAAGATGGAAGCACTGCAGCACTGCCTCGGCCAAGCGGCAACAGGCTGTGCTGAAGCTAATATGCTTAGATGAAAAACCGCACAATGCTGAAGAGTTTTGGACAGCTCTGAAAGAGCAGGCAGATCTGGGGCTCACACCGCTGAACCTACAGCCAGGCATGGTCGTATGTGACAATGGCCGGAACTTGGTGGCGGCTCTGAGGCGAGGCGAGCTCTCACACGTACCATGCCTGGACCATGTGCTTAGCCTCGTGGTTCAGCGGTTTCTCAAATCCTACCCGGAGCTGCCGGATCTGCTTATTAAAGTATGCCGCCTGTGTGCCCATTTTAGAAAGTCAGCTACAGCTTCCGCCGCCCTTGCCGTGCTTCAGCAGCGTTTGCAGCCTCCGGCTCAGAGACTGGTGTGTGGTGTCCCCACGCGTTGGAACTCTACACTGCGGTTGTTGGGAAGGATTTGTGAGCAGAAGAGGGCAGTTGTTGAATACCAGCATCAACAAGGCCATCGGTATTCAGTTCAGACTCCACACATAAGTCCTCAGGAGTGGACATGGATGTCAGACATATGTACCATCCTCCAAAACTTTGAGGACTCCACCAAGATGGTGAGCGGCAATGACGCCATAATTAGCGTCACCATCCCGCTTCTCTGTCTTCTGAAACGCTCTCTGCTCACAATCAAAGAGGATGCATTGCAGGCGGAGCATGATGAGATGGAGCAAGGAACCATACAGGGTGATTATACACAGCCAAGCCTCATCTCATCCCATCGTGGATTGGGTAACAATGAGGAAGAGGAGGAGGAGGAGGAAGGACAGGAGCTAGTTTCATGCACTATAGACGGTACTACCTGCACAGCTGTCATACCATCTGTTCAGCATGGATGGCCAGAGGACAGAGAGGAGGAGGCGGAGAGCATGGTCAGTCATCCTCTTGGTGAGGACACGGAAGTCTTGCCTGTTAGTAGTCTGGCACGCACGGCTGAGTTTAAGTTACGCTGCCTTTCCCATGACCCTCACGTTCTCAAAATTTTGGGTGACAGTCATTACTGGTTGGTGACACTTCTAGACCCACGCTACAAGGAGAACTTTCTATCTCTTATTCCTGAGGCGGACAGGTCTACAAAAATGGGGCTGTACCAGAAGGCCCTTGTTGCGGAAGTATTAAAGAAATTCCCATCTGAAAACGCTGGCGGCAGAGGGCACACTTCGTTGGACAACCAAGGAGTACAGGCGAGAGAGACACATCTTCAATCCAGCAGAGGCAGGGGAACACTGTCAAAGTTCTGGGAGAGTTTTCTCAGACCCTCCCATCGCACAAACCCTCAGGCGCGGGATACTCTCACAAGGAGTGCAAAGTTTGGGAAGATGCTGAGGGAGTACCTTGCCGACCGTACCAACGTCCTCCGTGATTCCGCTGTGCCTTATAATTATTGGGTATCCAAGCTGGATACGTGGAATGAACTGGTTCTCTATGCCTTGGAGGTCCTGGCCTGCCCTGCCGCCAGCGTTTTATCAGAGCGGGTTTTTAGTGCCGCTGGTGGAATTATAACTGATAAGCGCATCCGCCTGTCAACTGAAAATGCTGACAGGCTGACTCTTATAAAAATGAACAAGGGCTGGATTGGGCCAGACTTCTCAACACCACCGAATGATAGCAGCATAACATGAACTCAAATCCAGTGTCTTTTCTTGGGAGGTGTATTTCCATGCACCTTTTCACACCCACACATGGGTATACGCTTCCTGATTTTGGCTATTTGCTCTTGTCCTCCTCCTTCTCCTCCTTCTCCACCACCATATCACCAGGGTGACCGTGGTCCCACATAATTTTTTTAAAGGGTGCTTATGATGCCCGTAAAAATTTTTTTTTTTATACAGTATGTTCATGTATACCCCCCAGGGGTAAATATTTGTCAGTCCATACACTTAGTGCATGGGCATTACAAGTATAGGAGACCCGCTCCTTTCTAATGGGAACATTTTTTTATGAGGCCCTCCTCTACGTCTATTCCAAGGGTCATTGAAGTGCCTCCAAATTTTTGGCAGCCCTTGCATTCACTGCATAGGCCAACGCTATGGGAGACTTTCTCCTTTCTAATGGGAATTTGTCGTTACTGTGGCCCTGCTCTATGTGTCTTTAAATTCTTATTGAGGTTTTTCCTAAAATTGGTCAGCCGTTGGACTCTCTGCATACCCTATAACTGTATAGCAGACCCTTTCCTTTCTAATGGGAACATGTCGTACTTGTTACTGTGGCCCTGCTCTATGTGTCTTTAAATTCTTACTGGAAAAAAAAAGTAGTTGGAGCTCCAATGGTGAAGGGCCTGAGGTTTGGGGGAGGAATGAAGGGGGAGGATGTTGTGACCACTCACCTGGTCCTGTTGTGCAAAGGAGCCCCGCACAACAAGGGTAAACACTTCCAGGTGGGAGTCTGTAAGATGACCGCAGATTAGCAGGAACTGCTGTAGGGAGTTTCTGTCTGCTTCAGCGGTCACATGACCAGGACCGTGTGACCGAAGTGGGCGTTCCACAATGACATCACGGCAGGTCCTGTAGTAAGCTAGTTGTAAACAGAGCAGCTTCCACCGCTCTCCACAGGGGAGATTAGCAATCAAGAAAGAAGGAATTGTGCGGTGTTAGAGAAGCGCTAGAACAACTAGACAGGGGATTGGGTTATTATAACACACAAACCTTTTATTGTTTAGTACACTCTCTAATGCCACGACGCATTTCGATAGCAGAAGCTATCTTCCTCAAGTAGATTAGAGATTAGAGAGCAAATGAAAGAGCAACCATTATATAGGGTGGGTGCACCAATCAAAGGACGCTAACAATTATGACAACACAGGAAATACAAAACAGGAAGTAAATAAAAAAAAAAAAAAAAAGTCACTGGATACGCAATAGCAGTATAGGAGACCCACTTGTTAATAATGTGAACAACAAAGCATAGCCGGCTAATGGCTCTCTAACAATAGCAAGGGCCGACTGCTGGCCTTTTAAGAATAGTAAGGGCCGTCTGATGGCCCTATAAAAATAGGTTTTATGACTTCCAGAGTCCCTCCATCATAAATAAAACAGGATGTGTCTGATGATGTGTCACACACCACATTGCCAGATAAGGTTGTAAAATGTTAAAATGACATTTCCCGGTGAATGCATTTGTCTTAAAAAATAATGTAAAAAAAACAAAACAATAGGATCTTTCTTTAGTATAAAAAACAGCGTCACCAATTTAACCTCAATGTAATCACATTAATTTAACGATTGAGAATGCGATTCATTAACCCTATTTCTCTCTTGGTTCTTATTCATGCATTACTAGTTTTTATTCATTTTTTATTTTTTATTCATTTTATATTTTATTTATAATCCCTGCTTTTAGTACATCATGACACTATTGGGTATACTGTGGCATCTTTTATCCTCTTTTTTAATCTTTTGATCTAATGTAGTTTTTATATTCATATTTATATGATATTCATTTCTTTTACTTCTTTTTTTTTTTTAAATTTTCTTCCTGTTTTGTATTTCCTGTGCTGTCATAATTGTTAGTGTCCTTTGATTGGTGCACCCACCCTATATAATGGTTGCTCTTTCATTTGCTCTCTAATCTACCAGAAGAAGATAGCTTCTGCTATCGAAACGCGTCGTGGCGTTAGAGAGCGTACTAAACAATAAAAGGTTTTCTGTGTTATAACCTAATCCCCTGTCTAGTTGTTCTAGCGCTTCACTAACACCGCACAATTCTTTCCTTCTTGATTGCTAATCTCCCCTCTGGAGAGCGGTGGAAGCTGCTCTGTTTACAACTAGCCTACTACAGGACCTGCCGTGATGTCATTGTGGAACGCCCACTTCGGTCACATGGTCCTGGTCATGTGACCGCTGAAGCAGACAGAAACTCCCTACAGCAGTTCCTGCTAAGCTGGGGTCATCATACAGACTCCCACCTGTAAGTGTTTTCCCTTGTTGTGCGGGGCTCCTTTGCACAACAGGACCAGGTGAGCGGTCACAACCTCCTCCCCCTTCATTACCCCCCCAAACCTCAGGCTCTTCACCATTGGCGCTCCAACTGCTTTTGTTTTCCATGTCATGGCGCTCTCTGAGTGAGTGATTTCTTCCTACCTGGATGCCGCTCTTTGGTTTGGATCCATTTTAAAAGCGTATAAGACTGGTTTGTTGGAAGCTTTACCCCTGGAACTCTATCCCCGGATCTTGAAACATTGTTATGGAGGTTTGATTGTGCTGTGACATTATCTGGACAAATTTCTGGTCATCATTTTGGACATATGTATCGTAGGATTTTGTCCAATTTTCAATTTTTGAACTAACTTTTATATTTCAGGTGTTACTACCTTCATTGTTTCTGTCCGCAATTTAATATTGGGGGTGTTCTCTAATTGGTTCTTTGACAGGGCCCCTTTTTATTGCTGCTTACTGCTGTTTATGCTGTGGGTTTTGTTTACATTACTCATATTACCTACTTTGTCCACATACCCCTAGTACTCCCACTGCTATTCGATTGCTGTTCCATTGAACCTTTTCAATTGGCGTTTTTTTTTTGTTTTTTTTTCTCCCCACATTCAAGTAGAGTGATATGGATTTTTATGTGACCAATCGGAAATCACATAGGGAATTCCTAATATGGGAAGCTTTGGATGATCCTGGTTGTGTACCCAAATCCTCACACAAATTAATTGATCTTCACCATTTAAACGAAGTGGATAAGAAACACCTGATGGAATTGTTCCATGAATATGAGAATAAGTGCAAAGTAGAGATAACGAATCACCTTGACGCAATATTTTTGAAACGTTATTTATCCGAAGGCATAGCACCTAAGGGTTTGCACTTATCTCAGAAGTCCACTTTCCCGCAGGACCCTGACTTTACTAAACTCTGGGACGAATTTTCCTTAAATTGCTCATTAAGGATGATACAATTATTAATTCAGAAGAAGGTTTCCTTAGCTGAAAAAGCCTTGAGTGATATGGTCTTTTTAAGAACTAGTATTGACTATTATTCCTTTTCTTTGGAGTGCAAGGATTTAGATTCCAAATTGAGAATAAGACTAAGTAAATTAGAGGATGATATAATTAGAAAAATGGTCGCAAAGCTATTACGAGATAGGGGCTCCACTGATTTAGATGAATTTATGGAGGTCTCCCCACAGCCGATACTGGAAGGCCCACAGGTCCCAATCCAAATCTCACAAAAGTCGGTGGGGGCTGAATCACATATAGATCAATTGCCCAGTAGTAATTCCTTAAGTGTACTAAAAACGGACAAACAGAGGAATTTCTACGAATTACATAAAAAAACTTTCAAGAAGGGTTCCTTGTTTCGTAAGCAAATGGTGGATGATACCATGTTAGGGACTCAAAAGGCATTATCACTTGTAACGAGTGGATCACATGACACTATAATTAATTTGGACACCTCTGCACCCCATACACGGCTATTGGCTCCGGTAATATTGCCTGATCCACCAGTCCCCATTGAGACAGAATTTACTGTTCCACGTATTCCCCCCACTTTAGATTTTGGTTTAGACCTTTCACAACCACTAGTCTCCACACAAGGTAATCCGGATTCCCTTAATTTATCCCTATTAACTACACACAAAGTAACTTATTCCCAAAAAACCCAAACACAGTCCCTTTCTCCACTTGATGAAGCGATTTACCAAATTCTACCTGAACCTTTGCCAGAACCTCCCGCTATACCAGTACCTCCATCTGTGCCAGCTATAACAGATTATATATTCCCAATAACTAGTATAATAGATAATATAGCCCCAAAAACTGCATCGTGTTTGAATCTTTAACAGGACTCCATGCCTTTACACCCATCTGAAATTATTATTGAGGATTCATCTAACAAAATAAACGTTGAGATAGTAAGCAGTGAATCAAGGGGTAATGAGATTGACCTAATCCTCAATAAACCTCCTCCTAGGTTGAGCTTTTCCTCCTCACTGGATCTTATTGTACCTTTACAAGAAGTAGTGGCTAATGATTCCTTCTGCTAAGACTCTCAAGAACACAAAAATTACAGTTTTTTCGGGTGGCTCCAGGGCGCCACCCGAAAAGAAAAAGAGGAGGCGTGGATGCAGAGGTAGTGGACGAAGCATCCGCCGAGCTGTTGATGGTGACAGATCTCACATTGAAAAGGACGAAAATCAATTAAAATCCCTTTCTGACTGTTCCTCTGAGTGCACGGGGATTTTTAATATCTCCGATATTATTCTCACGGTGGAACAAGTGTCACTACTAAAAAGGGGCCTTTTATATTGCTCAAACTCACCGGCTAATCCGGCTAATGAGTACATGAGGAAACTAACTGTTCAACGCCATTGTATTATAGAAAGGCAGCGCAAAAAATCTGGTCCAATTGATACGATGAGTGCCCCTAATGAACCTCTTACAGATGGGTTCCAACATGTGAACCCAAAAAATACCAGTAAATTTTTCCCTTTACATCATAGGGGCCCCCACTTGGAAACCTTCCAACATTTAGCCTTAAAAGAAATCCAGTCCTTTGCGAATATCAGAAAAAGAGATAATCTTACTCCGGGGGAAAGGCAGGCTATTAATACTCTAAGAGAAAATAGGGAGATTGTTATAAAGAATGCGGATAAGGGGGGGGGGGGCATAGTGGTGATGAATCACGTTTGGTATCTGAGTGAAGGTAAACGAATTCTCGACGACGTAAATTACTATGAGAGACTTGATAATGATCCTTCCGTCTCTATTTTTCTAAATTACAATAAACTTATTAAGAATGCCTACGCTCGAGGCATTTTAAATAAGAAAGAGATGAAATTTTTAAACATCTTGAGGTATCAGACCCCTTTTTCTATTTTTTGCCCAAAGTACATAAGGACGCCAAAAACCCTCCTGGCCGCCCCATAATTTCAGGGGTAGGTTCTATTACTTGCAACCTATCGCATTATATAGACCTTTTTTTGCAAAAGTTTGTTCTTAAGTTAGAGTCCTATCTGAAGGACTCATCCCAATTGATCAGACACCTTAGAGATTTTCCTTCATTGCCAGGTTGTTTGCTGATGACTTTAGATGTCACAGCCCTTTATTCCAATATTCCTCACGAGCTAGGCACATCTGCGGTAGATCATTTTCTGTCCTTGGATGATACTATCTTGGAGGACCAGAAGGAATTTCTTAAGATGGGTATCCTATTCATTTTGAACAACAATGTATTTAATTTTGGGACATCTGTTTACAGGCAGTTGAGGGGCTGCGCGATGGGGACGAGATTCGCCCCCAGTTACGCTAACTTGTTTATGGGGATGTTTGAGTCTGTCTTCATCGCGCAGTTCCCCCCGGCAGCTGGGCATGTTCTCCTCTACAAGCGTTTCATTGATGATCTCTTCTTTTTGTGGTCAGGGACTAGAGAGGAGGCATCTATGTTTGTGGAAGAATTAAATTTGAATACATAGGGTCTTACCTTTACAGCAACTGTGTCAGAAACAGCCCTCCATTATTTGGACCTTTTGGTGCGGGTTGACCCGTCGGGGAGGTTGTCCACGTCTACCCATTTTAAACAGGTTGATGTTAACAGCTACCTTTTGCTTTGACAGTGGACACCTCCCTAGATGGGTCAGAAATGTACCATATGGCCAATACTGAAGGATCAGAAAAAACTGTACTAACAATTCTGATTTTGCCCTGGAGGGCAAAATCCTCAACAAACGGTTCAGGCAAAAAGGATATCCACGGAAATTACTGAGTGATGCCTTTCAGAAATTTAGAGCATTATCTCAAGAGTCCTGTATCAAAAAACTCCAGCTCTGTTACCAAGACAGTATTGTTAAGAGTACGACTTCGGCCAGTGATAAAAACCCTGATGACGCTACTGAGTTGAGTAACTGGAGCCTGGTGACTACTTACAGTTAGGTCGATATATATTTGGACAGAGACAACATTTTTCTAATTTTTGTTCTAGACATTACCACAATGAATTTTAAACAAAACAATTCAGATGCAGTTGAAGTTCAGACTTTCAGCTTTCATTTGAGGGTATCCACATTAAAATTGGATGAAGGATTTAGGAGTTTCAGCTCATTAACATGTGCCACCCTGTTTTTAAAGGGACCAAAAGTAATTGGACAGATTAAATAATTGTAAATAAAATGTTCATTTCTAGTAGTTGGTTGAAAACCCTTTGTTGGCAATGACTGCCTGAAGTCTTGAACTCATGGATATCACCAGACGCTGTGTTTCCTCCTTTTTGATGCTCTGCTAGGCCTTCACTGTGGTGATTTTCAGTTGCTGTTTGTTTGTGGGCCTTTCTGTCTGAAGTTTAGTCTTTAACAAGTGAAATGCATGCTCAATTGGGTTGAGATCAGGTGACTGACTTGGCCATTCAAGAATATTCCACTTCTTTGCCTTAATAAACTCCTGGGTTGCTTTGGCTTTATGTTTTGGGTCATTGTCCATCTGTAGTATGAAACGATGACCAATCAGTTTGGCTGCATTTGGCTGGATTTGAGCACACAGTATGGCTCTGAATACATCAGAATTCATTCGGCTGCTTCTGTCCTGTGTCACATCATCAATAAACACTAGTGACCCAGTGCCACTGGCAGCCATGCATGCCCAAGCCATCACACTGCCTCCACCGTGTTTTACAGATGATGTGGTATGCTTTGGATCATGAGCTGTACCACGCCTTCGCCATACTTTTCTCTTTCCATCATTCTGGTAGAGGTTGATCTTGGTTTCATCTGTCCAAAGAATGTTCTTCCAGAACTGTGCTGGCTTTTTTAGATGTTTTTTTAGCAAAGTCCAGTCTAGCCTTTTTATTCTTGATGCTTATGAGTGGCTTGCACCGTGCAGTGTACTCTCTGTATTTACTTTCATGCAGTCTTCTCTTTATGGTAGATTTGGATATTGATACGCCTACCTCCTGGAGAGTGTTGTTCACTTGGTTGGCTGTTGTGAAGGGGTTTCTCTTCACCATGGAGATTATTCTGCGATCATCCACCACTGTTGTCTTCCGTGGGTGCCCAGGTCTTTTTGCATTGATGAGTTCACCAGTGCTTTCTTTCTTTCTCAGGATGTACCAAACTGTAGATTTTGCCACTCCTAATATTGTAGCAATTTCTCGGATGGGTTTTTTCTGTTTTTGCAGCTTAAGGATGGCTTGTTTCACCTCCATGGAGAGCGCCTTTAACCGTATGTTTACTTCACAGCAAAACCTTCCAAATGTAAGCACCACACCTCAAATCAACTCCAGGCCTTTTATCTGCTTAATTGAGAATGACATAACGAAGGGATTGCCCACACCTGTCCATGAAATAGCCTTGGAGTCAATTGTCCAATTACTTTTGGCCCCTTTAAAAAGAGGGTGGCACATGTTAAGGAGCTGAAACTCCTAAACCCTTCATCCAATTTTAATGTGGATACCCTCAAATGAAAGCTGAAAGTCTGAACTTCAACTGCATCTGAATTGTTTTGTTTAAAATTCATTGTGATAATGTCTAGAACCAAAATTAGAAAAATGTTGTCTCTGTCCAAATATATATGGACCTAACTGTATAACTAGTCTCACAGGAACATCCAGAAGTTACTAGACAAATTCTGGTTTATCCTTAAGAGCGATCCGGTCCTCTCTAGGCACCTTCCTGATAAACCAAGGGTGGTGTTCAGAAGGGGTAAGAACCTCCGCAATATGGTGGCTCCTAGCAACACGCTATATGAATCCTCTCCAACCCAACCTATCGGTATGGGCAATTTGATCAGTGGTTGTTTCTCTTGTGGGTCCCCAAAATTCTTGTGTTGCCAGAGCATCTTGAGTGGTTCAAAAACTTTCTCCTCGAATACCACTGGCAAAACATATACCATTAGACAATTTTTAAACTGTCAATCCATGTTCGTGGTATATCTTCTTGAATGTGCGTGCGGCCTACAATACGTGGGCCGTACGATACAGGCCATGCATGCACGGATGAATAAGCATAGATCTAACATTCGTAGTGGTTTCCTTCTACATAGCATTTCTAAACATTTTTCTGTGGCGCATAATAAGGATCCTACCTACTTAAGGCTTAAAATTATTGATCAGATTGCTGAAACCACAACTGACCACTTGGGTCGTTTAATTAATCGTGAGAGTTATTGGATTTTTAGATTGGGCACTCTGTCCCCTGAGGGCCTTAATTTAACGATTGATAATGCGATTCATTAACCCTATTTCTCTCTTGGTTCTTATTCATGCATTACTAGTTTTTATTCATTTTTTATTTTTTTATTCATTTTATATTTTATTTATAATCCCTGCTTTTAGTATATCATGACACTATTGGGTATACTGTGGCATCTTTTATCCTCTTTTTTAATCTTTTGATCTAATGTAGTTTTTATATTCATATTTATATGATATTCATTTCTTTTACTTCCTTTTTTTTTTTTTTTTTTTTTTTAAATTTACTTCCTGTTTTGTATTTCCTGTGTTGTCATAATTGTTAGAGTCCTTTGATTGGTGCACCCACCCTATATAATGGTTGCTCTTTCATTTGCTCTCTAATCTACCTGAGGAATATAGCTTCTGCTATCGAAACACGTCGTGGCGTTAGAGAGCGTACTAAACAATAAAAGGTTTGTGTGTTATAACCTAATCCCCTGTCTAGTTGTTCTAGCGCTTCACTAACACCGCACAATTCCTTCTTTAAATTCTTACTGGCGTTTTTCCTAAAATTGGTCAGCTGTTGGACTCACTGCATACAATATAACTGTATAGCAGACTCTCTCCTTTCTAAATGGAATTTGTCATTACTGTGGCCCTGCTCTATGTGTCTTTAAATTCTTAGTGGGGTTTTTCTCAAATTTTGGCAACCCTTGCAGTCACAGCATGGGCATTACCACTCGCTCCTTTATAATGGTAAAAATTTTTTTACTGAGACCCTCCTCTATGTCTCTTCAAAGGGGTATTGGGTTGCATGCAAATTTTTGTCAGCCCTTGCAGTCACTGGATACGCAATAACAGTATAGGAGACCTACTTGTTCATAATGGGAACAACAAAGCATAGCCGGCTTATGGCTCTTTAACAATAGCGAGGGCCGACTGCTGGCCTTTTAAGAATAGTAAGGGCCGTCTGATGGCCCTATAAAAATAGGTTTTATGACTTTCAGAGTCCCTCCATCATAAATAAAACAGGATGTGTCTGATGATGTGTCACACACCACATTGCCAGATAAGGTTGTAAAATGTTAAAATGACTTTTCCCAGTGAATGCATTTGTCTTAAAAAATAATGTAAAATAACCAAAACAATAGGATCTTTCTTTAGTATAAAAAACAGCGTCACCAATTTAACCTCAATGTAATCACATTGTTCAGCTCATGCACCTCCTCCTCCATCTTCGAAATGACTACATCAGTCACAAGCTGACAGCACTGCAGCACTGCCTTGGCCAAGCGGCAACAGGCTGTGCTGAAGATAACATGCTTAATGCTTAATTGACAAATCGCCCAGCGCTGAAGAGTTGTTGAAAGCTGTAACACAGCAGCCTGACCTGTGGCTCTCACCACTGAACATACAGCCAGGCATGGTCATGTGTGACAATGGGCGGAACCTGGTGACGGAGAAATGACAGCCGGGGTAGATAGGGTTTCCCTCTATGCTAGTCCTTTCACCGAGCTAAAGAATATGGCTGTGGTGAAATACAACTCCCACTGAGAAGCTGCTTCAGATTGAAAAACATTGTGCCCACCAGAAGATTTGATTCTGAGGGATAACCTTTCTCACCCGCTCAAGAGCACCATAGCAGCTGCAAAGTTAGCGCTATCATGAACTCTCCTGAGGTAGAAGCCAAGGCACACCAGAGGATTCTCTGGTGGGACCGTCCAACCCTGCCGAGAAGCAGTTCTGGCTAAGAAAAGTGTGTGGGAAGGTTCCCGGACACTCTATTTCTACTGAGGAGGAAACACATGCAAACACGGGGAGAACATACAAAGTCCTTGCAGATGTTGTCCTTGCTGGGATTTGAACCCAGGATCCCAGCGCTGCAAGGCTTCAGTGCTAACCACTGATCCAATGTGCTGCCGTTCACCCTCTAATATCTAACAGGCTGGAGAAATTTGCACCTACTGCCACTCTATCTTCAGCTCCTTTGTGAGAAAATGTATTTGGGCAGCCACTCAGTCTACCAAATAAAATTCCTGAGAAGGAAATTGGGGATGGCTTCGCTACTGGTACTGGGGGCAGTGCTAATACCATGGCGTTGTACCATAGCTTGCTGGAAATATTCCAGGCTGGTAGGAGGCAAGCAAATTCCCACAGAAAAGTACCAGCAGTAATGTTCAGGCCACATTTCAAGTGCAAGCAGCTTTAGAGGACTTCCTGGGAGAAATGACACGCAGAGTAGATACGGTTTCCCTCTATGCCAGTCCTTTCACCGAGCTAAATACAACTCTCAGCAAAAAAAGTTGTGGACTGGCTCCGTACCATCCCTGGCCAAATTCACCTGTCCACGTGTTTGTGGTTAGGCGGTCCTTCCCGGTAAGTGCACTGGGGAGTGCACGGGTAATGTTGCGGGACCCGTACTTGTGGAAGGCGGAGGCGATACCGGGAAATATAGTGGCGGCTGGGGACCGAGTATTGACACCCGGCTGCCGCCGGCATCTCAATGCCGTCCCAGCGTGGGAGAATTCTCCTGCTCAAGCGGTGACGTCATTTGCCGGCACTGCATGCGCAGGAGAATTCTCCACGCTGTCAGTGACGTGCATGAGGTGAGCTGAGTTCATTGGACGTGAACTTGGCTCATCTGGATGCCGTCACAGCCAGACACTAAGGAGCTTCACTGATGAGCTGTTAGAACCCTCTTGTTAGTTCTTTTTCTATTTTGTTGGTCACATGACTTTCTGCCTATATAATCCACCTCCGCCCTTCTGGCCTTGCTGGACTTCAGTGTTACATTTACTCTTAAGCTAGCCAGGTGCCTTGTACCTAACACTATAGTTTGCTTGGTCTTTGGACCACTAGTACTTTTTGTTTGTTTGTCTTTGCTCTGCTACAATTTCTGCTAGGAGGTGTCCAACTATATCCCTTAGTTCTTGTAGGGACCCCTCCCTTATATCTATAGGTCTGCGTTCAGACTAGCCGAGGACTTAGGCGGGTCTGTTCACAAGGAACAGGTCCCCCGCTGCATCGTAGGGAATCAGCTTAGTCCTATTGTAGGGACAGTTTTCCTATCTTTCCTTAGTGCCTGTAGCAGTTCATAACAGGAGCTTCTCCGTGTCTGCAGCATGGCAAGCTGGATGGCAGCATTCTGCTGCGATCCAGCCTGTCATGTCAATGTAGCAGAGCTGAAGGCGTCCTGGGAACCATGGAAAGGTAAGGATGAGGTTGGTTTATTATTTTACTTTTATTGCAGGAGATCATTGGCTTCAGCTGGAATGGGCGTGATGGTAAGTATGGTTTAATTTAGAACATTAAAGAATTGTGTCTCTATTTCAATTAAAGGATTTTATTCTGGGTGTTTGTGTATTTTTTTAACTTTCACTATGGGGTTAGTAATGGGGGTGTCTTATAGATGCCTCTCCATTACTAACCTGGGCTTGATGTCAGCTGGCATTATAAGCTGACATCAACCCCAGCCCTATTACCCCACTGCCACCGCTACAGGGCAGTGGGAAGAGCGAGGCTAAGTGCCAGAATTGGCACAACCTATGGATGCACGATTTCTGGGGCGGCTGACGGCTGGTGTTTCTAGCCTGGGAGGGGGCCAATATTCATGGCACCCTTCCTGCGCTATTAATATCAGCCCCCAGCTGTCTGCCTAGCCTTTGCTAGCTATTAAAATAGGGGGGACCCCACGTCATTTTTTTGAGGGGGTCCCCCATTTTAATAGCTAGTAAAGGCTAGGTATTCAGCTGGGGGCTGATATTAGTAGCCTGGGAAGCTCTGTGGGTATTACCCCCTCCCCAGGCTTCTAACATCTGCCCCAGCCGTCTGCTTAACCTCCGCGCTAGAGACTAAAATTACGGGGAACCTCACGCCAATTTTTTTTTAAATAAATCCTTTATTTTAACACTAAATGACAAGTACAGTAACAAACATTGCCACTGTACTTATATATGTGACTGACATGTTTCTATCTATCTAATCTATGTGTGATGCTCTATTCTTTCTGTTCTAAATTGTCAGGTACCGGTGTATGCCGCTGATGAATTGCCGGCTTTTCATGTTTCACTGTGAGCACTGTTCCCATCGATTTGGGCAATCACTGTAATGCCACAACCACCATGGCTGTGACATTACTGTGAGTGGCAGACAATCCCTGCATGATTGGTGCTCTAAATAGCGCCAAACATGCAGGACAAGAACCCGAGCTCCCGCCTAAGCATCTCGAAAGTACTCGGCGAGCTCCGAGCATCTCGAGTACTGAGATGCTCGGGCGAGTACCGAGCAGTGGCGAGCATGCTCGCTCATCACTACTGATGAGCTGATGATTTTCCTTTAACCCCTACTCCTTTACTAGAGAGCTAATGATTTCTCCTTTTTCCCCTCCTCCTTCACTGGTGACCTGATGAATTTTCCTTTTCCCCTCCTCCTTCACTGGCGAGCTGATGATTTCTCTATTTTCACCCCCTCCTTCACTGGTGAGCTCATGATCTTTCCTCTTTCACCTCCTCCTTCCCTGATAAGTTGATGATTTTTCCTTTTTCCCCTCCTCCTTCACTGGTGAGCTCATGATTTTTCCTTTTTCCCCTCCTTCTTCACTGGTGAGCGGATGATCTTTCCTTTTTCCCCTCCTCCTTCCCTGGTGAGCTAATGATTTTTTCCTTTTTCCCCTCCTCCTTCACTGGTGAGCTGATGATTTCTCCATTTTC
Source organism: Phyllobates terribilis (assembly GCF_046119375.1). Lineage (NCBI taxonomy): Eukaryota > Metazoa > Chordata > Amphibia > Anura > Dendrobatidae > Phyllobates > Phyllobates terribilis. The sequence continues at coordinate 152,519,339 of NW_027362768.1, forward strand.
TCCTCCTCCTTCACTTGTGAGCTGATGATTTCTCCATTTTCCCCTCCTTCTTCGCTCGCTGGTGAGCTGATGATCTTTCCTCTTTCCCCTCCCTCTTAACTGGAAAACTGATGACTTCTCCTTTTTCCTCCTTCTTTACTGGTGAGCTGATGATTTTCCTTTTCCCCTCCTCCTTCCCTGGTGAACTGATGATTTTTCCTTTCTCCCCTCCTACTTCACTGGTGAGCTGATGATTTTTCCTTTTTCCCATCCTCCTTTATTGATGAGCTGATGATTTCTTCTTTTTGCCCTTGCTCATATTATCTTACTTGTTTTGAATGTAGATAACATTTTCAGATGGCTTTCTAGAAATGTAATGGCCCCCTGAAATCCAGTGACATACATACTGTTTGAGAGCCTCCCTCTCCCAACTTGTTGCACATTTTTGCCACCCTGTAAAGAAAGACCCATGTTTTTTTTCCTTTCTTTTATCCCTTGGATCAATGCCCCATCTAATTGTTAAGAAGCCCCATTGAAAGGGAAAGTTTGGCATGAGTTCTTCCCAACCGGTAGTAAAGAGGAACGGACTATCCGGAGGAGGGCTCCCTCTCTCTAAGGTTCTCCGCATGGTCTGTGCCTATAGTCTACATGCCCTTGCATTTAGAGATGTAGCAGTCATTGAAAGAGTTTATCTTTTAAAGGATAGATCATCAATATGAGTTAGTGGGGTTATAACACATGGCATCCCCATCAATCACCAATGTAGTGACTGTTCTGCAGCTCAGCTCCAATCGAGTGCTGCACCTCAGCTCCACCATTTTGCTGGATTATTGAGAGGTATATTGGGGTTAATAAATAAAAAAAAAATCCTACTCACCCATACCTCACCTATGGCGCAGCCCTACTCTGGTCCAGTTGTTATCTTCGGTTCGGTCTTCACTTGGCCATCTTGGACATCTTATGGCGCTTGCCAGATTTGCGACCTCTTGTATTCATGTCGTCAAGACCAGTGAAGTGATACAGACTGGACCACAGAAGACGACCAAAGCTGGAAAGGTAAGGGCTGGATGGGTGAAAATTTTTTACCTGCCTGTTATATTCTGGCGTCTGGAGAGAACTCAAAAAGCAAAATTATAGAAATATAAATTTGCACTGAATAAAAGAGATGTGAATTGACAAATTCAGGCGATTCAGCGAATTTGAATTTTTGCAGATTCACTCTTCTATAGTAATTACTAATTAAGCATTTTATTTTAGTTTTTTTCAGTAAGAAAAATAAAACTCTCCAATTTCCACATAACATATTGCATGCAGGTATTGTGCCATCCGACCACATACCGGTGGTGTCGTCATATAAATCTCTGAAGGACACAGCAGGTTTTTGGATCTGTTTGTGTTGCTGATATTTTAACAACCTTGAAATAACTAAAAGAGGTCACCAGTTTTACCATACTATCTTTACATAATATTTCCCATTGCGCATTTTTCTTGAGTGGTTTACCGTGACAGATAAAACGTCTGTTTCATTTTTAGGGTATAAAATCCTTAAATTATATTTCTGGCTCCGGTATGATAATTTCATTTTTCCTTGAGTGCATTAAGTCACCGTATGAATACGCATTTTACATTTTAAGTTGGAGGTATAGTGTTTTATTATTTCAAGATTTTACGCTCATGATTTGGATAAATGTCAGGAAGCATCTTTATTTCCTTAATCCCCCAACTCCAAGGCTCCGAACTCTAAATATCATGTTCGTCTGAGTTATAGTCGCACCTGTACAATAGTGAGTGTGTATGGAGCCCAATATTTAATTTCAGAGTGACCTTCTTATGAACTACTGCAGACGCGCAACTTATCGATTCAGCCTGCATTTACTATAACAAACACGCGAATATAAGAAAGCTGAATATACACTGCAGACACTCTCGTTCAGTGAACAGCAATTTCCCCGGATCCACCCATACACAAATATGCAGAACCTGAGCCATCTCTAATGGAAGCTTATCTACTAAAAATACTTGATGAGCAACCTCATTTTTTTGATTTTGCATTCCAGCAATCATAACTTCTATCTATCTATCTATCTATCTATCTATCTATCTATCTATCTATCTATCTATCTATCTATCTACAGTGGGTACGGAAAGTATTCAGACCTCTTTAAATTTTTCACTTTGTTTCATTGCAGCCATTTGGTAAATTCTAAAAAGTTCATTTTTTTCTCATTAAAGTACACTCTGCGCCCCATCTTGACTGAAAAAAAACAGAAATGTAGAAATTTTTTGCAAATTTATTAAAAAAGAAAAACTGAAATATCACATGGTCATAAGTATTCAGACCCTTTGCTCAGTATTGAGTAGAAGCCCCCTTTTGAGCTAGTACAGCCATGAGTCTTCTTGGGAATGATGCAACAAGTTTTTCACACCTGGATTTGGGGATTCTTTGCCATTCTTCCTTGCAGATCCTCTCCAGTTCCGTCAGGTTGGATGGTGAACGTTGGTGGACAGCCATTTTCAGGTCTCTCCAGAGATGCTCAATTGGGTTTAGCTCAGGGCTCTGGCTGGGCCAGTCAAGAATAGTCACAGAGTTGTTTGAAGCCACTCCTTTGTTATTTTAGCTGTGTGCTTAGGGTCATGGTCTTGTTGGAAGGTGAACCTTTGGCCAAGTCTGAGGTCCAGAGCACTCTGGAAGAGGTTTTCATCCAGGATATCTCTGTACTTGGCCGCATTCATGTTTCCTTCAATTGCAACCAATCGTCCTGTCCCTGCAGCTGAAAAACACCCCCATAGCATGATGCTGCTACCACCATGTTTCACTGTTGGGATTGTATTGGGCAGGAGATGAGCAGTGCCTGGTTTTCTCCACAAATACCGCTTAGAATTATCATCAAAAAGTTTTATCTTCGTCTCATCAGACCAGAGAATCTTATTTCTCATAGTCTGGGAGTCCTTCATGTGTTTTTGAGCAAGCTCTATGTGGGCTTTCTTATGTCTTGCCCTGAGGAGAGGCTTCCGTCAGGCCACTCTGCCATAAAGGCCCAACTGGTGGAGGGCTGCAGTGATAGTTGACTTTGTGGAACTGTCCCCCATCTCTCTCCCTACTGCATCTCTGGAGCTCAGCCACAGTGATCTTGGGGTTCTTCTTTACCTCTCTCACCAAGGCTCTTCTCCCACGATTGCTCAGTTTGGCTGGATGGCCAGGTCTAGGAAGACTTCTAGTGGTCCCAAACTTCTTCCATTTAAGGATTATGGAGGCCACTGTGCTCTTAGGAACCTTGAGTACTGCAGAAATTCTTTTGTAACTTTGGCCAGATCTGTGTCTTACCACAATTCTGTCTCTGAGCTCCTTGGGCAGTTCCTTTGAGCTCATGATTCTCATTTGGTCTGACATGCACTGTGAGCTGTGAGGTCTTATATAGACAGGTGTGTGCCTTTCCAAATCAAGTCCTATCAGTTTAATTAAACACAGCTGGACTCCAGTGAAGGAGTAGAATCATCTCAAGGAGGATCACAAGGAAATGGACAGCATGTGACTTAAATATGAGTGTCTGAGCAAAGGGTCTGAATACTTAGGACCATGTGATATTTCAGTTTTTCTTTTTTAATAATTTTGCAAAATTTCTACATTTCTGTTTTTTTTCAGTCAAGATGGGGCGCAGAGTGTACTTTAATGAGAAAAAAAATGAACTTTATAGAATTTACCAAATGGCTGCAATGAAACAAAGAGTGAAAAAGTTAAAGGGGTCTGAATACTTTCCGTACCCACTGTGTCTTTCCATTATCTATCTATCTATCTATCTATCTATCTATCTATCTATCTATCTATCTATCTATCTATCTATCTATCTATCTATCTATCTATCCATCTATCTATTATCTATTCATTCCTCTATCTATCTTTTTGTCTATCTATCTATCTATCTAATATCTCTCATTTTTATCTGTAATGTTTTTCTGAGCGTTTCACTGTTATCATTTGTCTTCGGTTTCTTCGTTATTACTTTACCTTTTCCTTCCTTTTCCTGGTGTTTATCACCACAACCTGTTTTTCCCTTTTAGACCTCTATATTATTATGTCTATTATGTGGTTCTAGACGCAGCATGACAGGTCATTGTGACACACTCATGGCCGGCAATAAATCTTCATAAATCATGCTGGAATGCTTGGCAATCATCCAGAGACATTTTATTCCCCGATATCGCCCTTGCTCTCTGGAGCTCGCGCTTCGGGATGGATTTATATTATATATAAATATATATATTGTATGAATGCATTTTTTTATCTTGTCCTTCATGGATGTCTAGTGAGGGGAATGTGGGTAAAAAAAAAAAGTAATTGTGTGGATTTGTTAAACACATGTGCCTCAATTACGTGACCAGGAAAGATTTTTATTCCCTAGAAGAAAGCAATTAGGGTCCTTACTATGTGACAGAAAGCAGAGATCTTAAAAATTATGTAGAATTAATGTAGAAAGAATTTTTGGAAAATGAACATCCATTATTTGCTAAAATCCTGATAGCTGGAGACGAGCAAATTTATTACAGTGAAATTTGATTTTACTCGAATGTCGCAAAAAAAAAATATATATATTTTTTAGAATATGGATGTTAGTAAATTCGCTTTGCGCAGATTCATTCAGTTTGCCTTCTTCTTGCTGAACCTTACATTCATTATGCTGTGGGGTCTAGAGGGACATAATAAGAGACATTCAATTCCAGGGAATAATTTCTCTGCAAATCAAATTTCCTGGAAAAATCCGTACGATTTGGCGAATTCGGATTTTGTCAGATCTACTTATTTCTACTAAAAGAACTTTAAATTTTGCTTATTACCAGTGCTTCATACCTAGAACAATAGTTAAATCCTAAACCATAATTCTTTACATGAGTGTAAGAGGATTGAGATTTCTTCTCCTCTTATAAAAATTGTGTGACCAAATGAGAAACGTCTTATGAGTGATAGTGGAATTAGACAGTAATGTTTAAGGCTGTGTGCACACAGAGATTTTCTTGGACATTTTTGGAGAAGATACTGAGCAGAATCTGAGCGGAGACTCTCCAAATCTTCCTTCAATTCTAAAAACTTTGAGTTTCCACTTGGTTTCTGCCACGAAAACTCAGCAAAAATTCTCTGTGTGCACATAGTCTAAATCAGTCTTATTGATTAAAAGTAAAAAAAAAACTAAATAGGTAAATATATAATTATTAGGTTAGTGTCACTGTATTTTCTCTCATCCAAGAGAATCGGGCCGAATATGCTAATCATAGTGGGATCAGAGTGGAATCCGATTTTCTCAGATGAGGAGAAGATTGCAAAAAAAAATGTCTCCATCTTTTCCATTCTGTCAGTCTGTGAAAATCGGACTGCACTCAGATGTCATCCAAGTGCAGTCTGATTCTTACAAAGACTCAATATTTTCCTTGGACAGACACTGTCTAAAAAAGATCAGAAATGTGCATGGGATACAATAACATTGGTCCGAATGCAATCCAATGTTTGGACCAAAAATACGTTCTTCTGCACAATGCAATTAAATGCAAATTAAATCTATATCCTTAAAGCCCAAATTAGCTAAGACCTTTAATGCTTTTTTTTCATGATCATTTCTATATGCTTAAGTGGGGTGAAGGAGGGGTTAAAAGTAACAAAATTTGCTATCCTCAACTATTGTCGCTCCAGCGATGCCTCTCAGAGGACGTTGGTCATTTTTGACAAGCTGCAGTGTTGACGTCACTACTGCACTGGGCTCATGTGCTGTCCACATTGACATGACCGCTGATTCCAGTGATTGGCTGCAGCGGTTATGTGCAGAGGAATCATGATGTCACCACGGCAGCCTGTTAACATTGCTGGACCATTGTTGGTTGGGTAGAGCAAATTTTATTATTTTTAACCTACCCATGTCCGTAGAATAAAAAAAAATTGATGGCAGAAAACTTTTTTAGATTCCCCTTTACCCCCGAAGGTGGTTTGCACGTTAATGACCGGGCCAATTTTTACAATTCTGACCACTGTCACTTTATGAGGTAATTACTCTGGAACGCTTCAACGGATCCCCCTGATTCTGAGATTGTTTTTTCGTGACATATTGTACTTCATGATAGTGGTAAAATTTCTTCGATATCACTCGCGTTTATTTGTGAAAAAATAGAAAATTTGGCAAAAATTTAGAAAATGTCACAATTTTCAAACTTTGAATTTTCATGCCCTTAAATCAGAGAGATATGTCACACAAAATAGTTAATAAATAACATTTCCCAAATGTCTGCTTTACATCAGCACCATTTTGGAACCAATATTTTTTTTGTTAAGAAGGTATAAAGGTTAAAAGTTGACCAGCGATTTCTCATTTTTTCCAACAAAATTTGCAAAACCATTTTTTTAGGGACCACATCACATTTGAAGTGACTTTGAGGGGCTTTTATGGCAGAAAAGACCGAAAAGTGACATCATTCTAAAAACTGCACCCCTCAAGGTGCTCAAAACCACATTCAAGAAGTTTATTAACCCTTCAGGTGCTTCACAGGAATTTTTGGAATGTGGAAGAAAAAAATTAACATTTAACTTTTTTCACAAAAATGTTACTTTAGGCCCCAATTTTTCTATTTTCGCAAGGGTAACAGGAAAAAATGGACTCCAAAATTTGTTGTGCAATTTCTCCTGAGTATGCTGATACCCCATATGTGGGGAAAATACACTGTTTGGGTGCATGGCAGGGTTCAGAAGGGAAGGAGCACTGTGTGACTTTTTGAGTGCAAAATTGGCTGGAATTGAGAGCGGACGCCATGTCGCGTTTGGAGAGCCCCTGATGCGCCTAAATAGTGGAAACCCCCCATAAGTGACCCCATTTTGGAAACTAGACCCCTCAAGGATTTATCAAGGGGTATAGTGAACATTTTGAACCCAGATGTATAACACAGAATTTGATAACATTACGTCATCATATTGAATAAGTTGTCATTAGTCTTGAGCGCAAGTGCTACTTCAACTTGCATCGAGTACTCGGGTATACACAAAGTATCGTGGGTGCTCAAGTGACATGCTCGAGTCCCCGCCCACATGTTTCACGGTTGATAGACACCAAAAAAAAAACATGTGTGGGTGGCTCGTGCATGGCAGGCAATCCCCGCAAGTTTTTTTTGGCCACAAAACATATGGGGCAGAGACTCGAGCATGTCACTCGAGCACCCGCGATACTTTGTGTATACCCGAGCACCCAATGCAAACTCAAGTAGTGAGCACTTGCGCTCAACACTAGTCACCATATCCTCATCATTTTTGCTTCTTTACTTTTGAAAAAATCCCAACACAACCCTAACCCTAACAGAACCCTAGCACAACCCTAACCCTATCACAGCCTCAACCCTAACCCTAGCACAACCCTAACCCTATCACAACCTCAACCCTAACTCTAGCACAACCCTAACCCTAGTACAACCCTAACCCTGGCACAGCCCTAACCCTAGCACAGCCCTAACCCTAGAGTTTATTTTTTACTCCGTTCCTCGTGTGGTATAAATGATTTGGCGACTTTATTCTTCAGTTTGGTGCGATGCCAGCGATGCCATAATCATATCGGGTTTTTATGTTTGGCAGCTGTCACATACTAAAAGACTAGTTTTTGCAATCATTTTTCCATATTTCCACCGACAGGGTAATGTGATGGCTTGTTTTTTGCGGGACAAGTTTATGTTTTTATTGGTACCATTTTCAGGCACGTGACATTTTTTGATCGCTTTCTATTCCGATTTTTGGGAGGCAGAATAAACAAAAACCAACAACTCAGGAATTATTTATTTATTTTTTATGCCGTTACACATGTGGTAAAATTGATAAGGCAGCTTTATTCTTCGGGTCAGTAGGTTTACAGCGGTACCACATTTATATCTTTTTTTATGTTTTGGCGCTTTTACACAGTAAAAACTATTTTATAGAAAAAATATTTTTTATTGCTTTATTCTGACAGCTATAACTTTTATATTTTTCAGCTGATGTAGCTGTATGGCAGCTTGTTTTTTGAGGGACAAGATGACGTTTTCAGCAGTACCATTTTTATTTACATTCGTCTTTTTGATCGCGTTTTATTCCATTTTTTGTTTGGCGGTATGATGATAAAGCTTAGTTTTTTGCTTCGTTTTTTATTTTTACTTTTTACCGTGTTCACTAAATGGGTTAACTAATGGAACAGTTTTATAGGTCAGGTTTTTCCGGACGCGGTAATATCAAATATGTGTACTTTTATTGTTTGTTTTTTTTCAGAATAATATTTATTTATGGGTACAGTATATTTATATTTTTTTGGATTATTTTTTCATTTCTTTTTAATATTTTTACATTTATTTATTTTTACTTTCTGATACTTTTTTTAACTTTTACACCTTGTCCCACTATGGGACTTTCATTTCTTGCAGGCTGATCGCTTGTATAGCATAGAGATGCAGCAGGATCCCTTTGCTATACAGCCTGTCAGCGCTGCACAGGCACAAGTTACTTTGATCGCAGCATTTCAGGGGTTAATGTGCCGGGAGTGGTGCGGGACCGCTCCCTGCACATAGCACTGGGTGTCAGCTGTGACATTCAGCTGACACCCGGCGGCAATCGTGCCCGCACAGCCTGTGTGCGGGCCTGATTGCCGGTCGGTAATAGTACGGTTGGTCCAATTGGCCCAGGTCGGTGAGACGTACTATTACTGACCGCGTCAGAAAGGAGTTAATAAAAATAGTTTCCTGACTTTTTTCACTGTGGATTTGTATGATGATTTGTACAGAAAAAATTGTACAGCAGAGAAGTAAAATAAAAGAAGAGGCTTATATGTTCCTATCAGCTATCCTCTTTCACACCGCTCCTTTGTAATTACCTAGAAGTCTCCTGTGCATTTTCCAGCACCGCAGCTCGCTCGGATGCTGTCGCTCTTCATCGCCATGTCTTGTGCCAGAGCGCAGCAGCTGCCAGCTGGGGACAATGCTGCCCTGATCTCTGCTCCTGTACTGTATTAAATAACAATATATTTGCATGACTGAATACTTGGCTTGTAATTCAATCTTGTGCTTCACTTGCTGCTCATAAACCTATTAAGCTTTTTTGTCATCGGCTGAGCCACCGTTGATTGAATTACAGCCCCGCCGCTCAGCGCAAATCGCATTCTAGGAGCAGCAACAAGTGAGTCGATGATTTATGCTGTGCGGTGAGTGTGTATTTGCAATTTCCTAATGTGCTCCCGTTAATCTACCCGATGAAGGATGGAAATCTCATTTTGCTGGAACAAAGAGCAATGTGAGGATAACTTAGTCCAAACACTGTAAGAGGCCATTCTATAAATGCTATACATCTATCGACCGATCCATCGATCAATGGGTCCATGTGTCTTTGTTTTTGGCTGACCGTCTCTCTGCTTGTTGATCAGGATATACGACTCTATGTTTTACTTCACTACTTTGTATTTGTGGCTAAAGACCTTACTGCTTAAATAGTCCCTGTAACGTCAGACAATTTTATCTCATTTTATAGATATTGTAATAAATAGACAAATCTCTACAATTTTATAAATGGTCAACCTCAACAAATCCCTCCAAGGTGCCAGTCACTGGGTGTCTCCCTATTGTCTAACTTGCAATCCACTGCCTGTTGTTAGGTGCAATCTGTCTCTAACAGCTGAGACTCCCTAGACCGACTGCAGGGAATGGGGGCAGGTCTTTGTCTCTCCGCTCCTGCTCTCCTGTCTGTCACACTGAATACAGGCATAACAGGGGAACAAAATGGCCATATTCTCATATGGACCAAAATAATCTCTTGGGCCCCAAAAGCTCCAGAGACCAATGTGTGACTGCATCCACTGATCCCCTGTACCTGCTATAACTATTCTCTTCTTTCGCTCTCCCTTTCTCTGTCTCTCTTTCCATCTTCTCTTCCTTCTCTTATCCCTCTCCCTCTCACTTTGTCTCTTCTCCATTTTATCTCTCTATCTCTCTCACTCTTCTCCTTCCCCATCTCTCTATCTCCTCTCTCTCTCTTGCTCTCTGTCTGGTCTCTCTCTGTCTGGTTCCTCTCTCTTTCCTCTCTCTGCCTCTTCACCCTCTCCTTCTACGAATAACTTTCTGTGTCGTCTTCATCTCCTTCCCCTCTATCTCTCACTCTTCTCCATCTCCCACTTTTCCCTCTGTTCCTCTTTGTCTGTTCCCTCTCCTCCCTCTCTTCTCCCTCCTTCTCATGCTCTCTCTTCTCCCTCTCCCCTTCCCTCTCTCATCATTTTCCCTCTCTTCTCTTGCTCCCCTTCTCCTCCCCTCTTCTCCAGCTCCACTCTTCTCTTCTTCTCCATCTCATTTCCCTCTGCTCTCCCTCTCTCTTCTCTCATTGTTTTACCTCTCTGCCACATATTCTCATCCCTCTCTCGCTCTTTCTATTTCTGTCTCTTATCCCTCTCTCTATTATCCCTCTCTCATTCCCTCTCTCTCCTCTCACTCTCTTCCCTCTCTCCTTTTTTTCTCTGTCTGGTCCCCTCTTTCTCTCTCACCTCCCTCTCTCTATTTTCTCTTTCCCATTCCCTTTCTCTGCTCTCTCTTCCCTCTTTCCTTTTTATCTGTCTCATCTCTCTCTTTCTCTCTATTCTTCCTCTCCCCTTCCCTCTCCTCCTTTTTGCTCTGTCATGGTCCTCTCTTTCTATCTCTATTTCTCTCTCTTCCATCTCTCCTTTTTGCTCTGTCTCCACCCTCTCTTTCTCTCTCTGTCTCTCTCACCTCCCTCTCTCTATTCTTCCTCTCCCCTTCAATCTCTCCTCTTACTCTCTTCCCTTTCGTCCTTTTGCTCTCATCCCTCTTTCTCTCTCTATTCTCCTCCCTCTTTCTCTTCTCCACCCTCTCTTGCCTTTGTCACCTTCCCTTTCTCTCTCTGTCTCTATATTGGTGTGCTATTTAATCAAGAAAAAGTAAATAATAGCAAACAAAATTAGGAAATATTGATTCTCCTAAAACTATACAAAGAGTCATTCTGAACTAAGAGCATTTGTGTTGCACTCAGTACAGATGACACATGTTTGCTGCCTTTCTATGATGGTTACAGTCCATTACAGTTGTACCTATTCTCAGCCTTTCAGTAAGCGCCAGGTGTGTGGCTCTTGGGTTTACAAAGCTTCTTTACATGTATGGTATTACATAGGAATTCTAGCTACAGTCAAGGGTTTGGCTCCTTTCCTGGACATTTAGTCATAAAATAACCATAGGACTAAGTGGTAGCATTGCACATGTTGGATGCACGCATTTGTCTAATGACTAGTAAATTTAATAAAAATAATCATAGTAAAAGAAAAATATATTCTATAAGTTCTCTGATTTGTAAATGCACATTGATATCTGTTATGTCTCATTTTGTGAGTTGGATTCTTGAAGCCCTCGGTCCAGATGAGCACTTATTGTACAGCATAGACAGATGACATTGGTGCAGCGAGGTGAATAGCTTGGAGCAACAGAGGCTGTAAAGGCTGGATGGAGTAGGATAGTAGACTACAAGAAAGACAGAGACTCGGCATAGGGAAACCATTGAAGCAGAGTCAAGAAGATGTCACATCAGAGAAGACGTGGCGATGTGGCTGATCTGATTAGATCAGGAGACTCAAAGTAGCAAAATAGGAGAGATGAATAGATCATGAGACACGCTGTAATAATGTGACAAGCTCAGTGATGTAGCAGAGTCCAATGATGTAGCAGATTTAAGAAGGTCAAGAGACTGACTATTGTTATATAATGTAGCAGAGCCAAGCAACGTAGCAGAATTGGCTAGGTTAGGAGACTCACTGTAGCAATGTAGCAGAGCACAGTGATGTAGCACAATTTAAGTAGGTTAGTAGACTCACTGTACTATGTAGCAGAGCCCAGTGAGGTAACAGAATAGAGTAAGTGACAGCTAAGCCCCCTGAAGAATCCCATGTGAAACGCCCATTGGAATCAGGCATAGGTACACTATGAACCTGGGTAAGGTGTTTCTAGCTCTTTGATATACTTCTTTCTATGCCCTGTCTGCCACACTTGTGGGTTACATATAGACCACATTAGTGCATTCATGTAGGTGTAATGGATAAATATTGCCCTGCTGGGATTATAAATGATTATATACTGATCAGGCTATGATATGGTCCAGGTTATCCTTTGCTTAGCTATTTTGAGTTACGAGTGTACTGTAACATCTTTATACACCCATGGGTATTTCTTCTTCTGAGTAGTGATGAGCGGACACAAACTTAAAAGTTTGGGGTTCAGGGACAGTCAGTGTCTGGTGTTAAACACTGAACACGGACTTCTCCCGGAATGTTCGGAGTTCCAGGGAAAATCTGTTGGAGAGAGAGAGAATATTTTCCAGATCAAAAGTCTGGGTGCCCATTGTTTTCTATGGGGTTCAGATTCTGGTTCAATTTTGGTACAGTTCTAATCCCTGAACCGAACTTTGGAATAAAATTCGGGTCGGGTACCAGAACCCGAACTTCCATGAGTCCTCTCATCCCTACTTCTGAGCCCTCACTGGGAACCTTGCTTTTTATTTTTATTTTGCTTTAAGTAAATCTTTGATATTTATCATACTTGCTGATGTTATTATTATGTCTTTTTAACGTAATATTAATAAAGTTCACATTTTATTTATCATCTGGAGATTGCGACTTCTCATCTTTCTAGGTTTCACATCACCGTACTGAGTAGCAGAGCCCAGCGATGTAGCAGAATAGACTAAGTGAGGACACTCACTATAGTGATGTATCAGAGCTAAGTATGCCACAGGACACTCACTGTAATGATTTAGTACAAGTTAGCAATGTAGAAAAGCTGAGTTAGTACAAACATAAAGTGGCGGTGGAGCAAAATGGTAATGTGGATTCCAAATACCTGAATACTCAGGCGATTTGCTTCTAACCTTAACTTTTATGGAAGAAGGACCACAGAGGTGCACACCAGATTATATGGTAATCCGATGCACAGAGGAACCGAAACAGCCGATCGGAGTAGAAGGTGGACAGTAGAGCTTGTTCTGGAGCCATGACAGGTGAGTAATAATACCACCGATAATCTGCAGTGTAATTGGTTTAAATGTAAAACTTATAGGTGTATAACACATATTTGAGCTAGTTTTAGTGTTTTGGAAGCCTGTAACTTTTTTATAGTAATAAACTCATGGGTCCTAGTCTACATAGAGTTTAGAGCTCAGTTTTAAGAGACAAAACTCCAAATCCCCTACAAAAAATCCTGGCTGGCTACAGCCAACACTAGAGGGAGCTAACCGTATACAGTTAAAGGGGTTGACTTATCACAAACAAATAGAATCTGTGGCTCCGGATAGAAGCCAGACAACTACCTTGCAGTGACTCCAACAGGGAAAATGTAGAATTACACTGTGGCCATTCAGATGAATACAGTGCATGGACGGCTCAAGAGGTGGACCACCTATATGATGTGTATATTCTCTAATAGGACATACAGAGAGGGATGGTCTTCATGAGATGACCTCTTTAACAAGTTCAACTCAATAGCTTTCATACCATGTTGATGCCTCACCACTGCCTTTGTTGCATCCATGATGGCACTCGGAGCATCCACATCTCTACACACCACCAGCCATGGACATGACCCCTAAGAAGTCCTTATCTTTTGTTTTAGGAACAATCAGCTTTTCACCCCTCCATATGTAGTTGTACAAGCGCAGATCCCGTGAAGGTGTTTTGCTGACACTCGGCCTCCGCTCACCACATTCGCTTTGTCAGCTATTTTCTACTGTACACTGAACATTTTCTAGCTTTCATTCTCCGAAAATGATATTTTCCATGGCTGGCTCACATCTTTTCAAGGGCTGCAGAGTTTCCTTTGGGCATATTTCATAACCCCATCAACTCTTTACTCTTTGCTTACAATAAGCATGGAGCTTACATGGAGCAATTTACTATTTCCTCTATTTCAAGCCAAGATTAGGACTATAGAGAATAGTGGCCCTTTAAATGATCCTATTGCATGAAAACATAACAGAAAAGGGCCAATAATGGCATTTTATAACCCTACATAGGTTAACCGTAACTGCAAAATAACATATGTGTCTTTTTCCAGATGTGTAATGTGAAGCTCCTAAGTTATAATACAAAATCTGTACCAGGATCCCCTTCCAACATGTGCCATTTGTAATATAGGTGCATTTGGGCTTCCTTAGACACCAAGGACCAGGCACAAATGATAGCTCTGCGTCCCCATAGCTATGCTCCTGTCTCAATGAAAATGTCATGCTGTCACGCACTGTGTGGTAAAGACTAAGTGCAACATGATGGGATGAGGGGAAGGTAGCCCAGACACTAGGGAAAGGGGAAGTGGAGACCCCTAGGCTGATCTAATAACACCCTGCCTACCCTATTGTCCCTATATTGGTTCCACACCAATCGCCAACCAGGAAACCTAAGCCCTGTATATCCCTAGAGCTAGGCCATAGATAGGGAGGGGGGATGAGCACTGGTCAGTCCCCACTATAAACTAAAGACAACAAGGGAGACAAACAAAGGGGGAAAATTTAGCTTGAGCAGACTCCAGAGAGATACACCAAACGTCCTCCAAGGGCACCAGTGAGGAAGCTAGCCGACTGCTATAGCAACAAGCCTTCACAAGGGAAAATGAGACTATCACCGACGACTCCCTGAAGCAGACTGAGAGTTTATAAACACACATACAAGGGTGTGTCAATAAGAGAAGGAGGGAGGTTGCCGCTGGGTCCAAAAGTCAGAAGGATTAAGAAGGCGTCTGCAATGCCAAATGCAGTGACCTTCTGCAGCCAGATGCAGAACGTGACATCCTCGACACATGCAGAGTCAGGAACAAGATCTCTTGTGGCCCTTGGGCTAAATAATGTATAAGGGCCCCTATTTTTTATTGGTAAAAATAAAGGGACAAAGAAAAAGTAGTAAGAATTAGATAGCTAAATATACTAAAAAAAAGTCTGTCAGCACAAAGTGACTTTTCATACCAAGCACAGCTGCTCGATGCACCCTTGGTGTGGCCAAGGAGTTCGTTGCACCTTCCCACCTACTTACTTTTTCCTTATCTCCACCCTCTTCTTCCTTGATTGACAGCTTTGGCTTTACAGGAACTAAAAAAAAGGCAGAGGTAGATGGAAAACAAGTAGGTGGGAAAGTGAGCTGAGCTTCTCGGTCACACCAAGGGTGCACCCTTTGCCTTTGTGCTTGGTTTGAACTGTCATTTTGTGCTGTACAATATTACAAAGATTGCAGTTTTTTCTTAAAATATAATAAAGTGTGGAGAAAAGGGTAAGAAAAGATGTGGCTCAGTAAGTTGATATTATATTAGATGGGGGTCTTTCATTTTTTTTTTATTAGTAATTATTGTACAGTAGGTAAAATGTCCACATGCCGTTCCAAGTATCTCTAGCACAGCTGGAATTTTTTTGCTTAGTTTTTGAAGTCTATGGCCCCAATTCATTAAGATTGGTGTTTCCTATATCAGTCTTAATGAGGAGCGTGCTGAAGTGAGATGCGCTGAATTCATTAAGAGCAGGATGCCAGTTAAGTTAAGCTGCTGCAATTTCTGCAGTGTGTGAACAAATCCTGGAAGAAAAACTCCACTTCATACAGTATTATCAGTCCATGTGGGTATTGCATCCCCATTATATAATGCTTGGAGGGCTTTATCAGTAGGGACATGGTGATCAGTGAATAATTATTTCCTCTGTGCATAGTATTAATGCTATTAATTCCTTCACTATTAATTCATTAATTAATATTGCATATAATAATGAATAATAATTCTTTCACTATTAATATGCCTAATTAATACATAATGCTCCATAATTATTATTTGCCATTATACTTTACTTTGATTTCAAACAGCACATGCCATTTTTCTCTAAGCTCCAGTAGAGGGCAGTAAAGTCCCATATCGGCTCATGTTAGTAGGACTGCAGCCAAACACCACTGTCCTGTCGTCTGTTACATCACTAGTATAGTAAAAATGTGACTATTGCAATAACATGTCACTTGCTATATGCTTTAATAATAGCAGAAATACCTGCAAATATTCTCTTAGAAATCTCGTTCTGCTGTAAGAATTTCACTGCTCGTTGTATAATACTGTCATTTTATATGGCGCTTTATAGAGCGCCATATAAAATGTCACCGGCAGCGAATTTGTCACTAAATTTCACAATACGTTATAATTCATTAGATTTCTGAGACCTGATGAGGCAGTTGTACTTTTTTTTTTTTTAAATCTGCATCAGAATGGTAGATGTTCAACCCATAACATTCTCATTCTAATATTAGGCAGGGAAACTTTCCAATGGAATATGCAGCCATTCTAACATGGATTCCTGGGGGAACCGTTACTCAGGGCGACCATAGACCATGTGCTGCAGCTTCTCTCAGGCACACAGGGGTATTGACCCTCAGGCACAGACATGTATGTTGTTTCACTTGCTGACCAGACACACTTGACAAGAGTCCTCATAAACAGTAGAACAGTAGCATTTAATAAGAAGCCGCACGGCCAGTGCAAGTTAAGTCTTATGAGCAACAGGCTCCAGTGACAAACAGTACAGTTTCCTTAGCAGCACAGCAGTTCACAGTCTTCCCAGTAGTACAGGACAACACAATTCTAATGCAAAGGCACATTAATGAACACAGCATTCTTTACAGCACAGTGAGATGGGGGGAGGAGGGTTTGCTGAGGGAGATGATCCCTGTGACACCATTTCTTCCAGTCCTTATCTTTCTGTCTGACAATACTCTGCACTGCTAGTTCAGGAACTCTACCTGACCTGTGCTTAGCTTCACTTCTGACTTGAATCCTTTTCACTTGCAGGGACGCTTCTGTGAGATACAGAACGCACACACCACCTTTCTCTTCAGCTCCAGCCAGACAGTAAACAACTTCCCCACAATCCCCTTCCTGGGGCTCTGCTAAAACACTCCTCTTCTCCTGTGACAGTGTTAACCCCTCTAGTTGCTGGATGCTTCTGGAGCACAACACTTCCTGTCGCATGTGCTTGTGTTGCATCTAATGGTTGCTGAATGCTTTTAAAGCAACAGCACTACTTCTGCATGTCAAACTCTGCAACAGCACTACTTCTGCATGTCACACTCTGCAACAGCACTACTTCTGCTTGTCACATGGGTCCTTGTCGCCCTTGGTACAGGTGAGCAGTACTAATGCAGCACGGACCAGCGGTGCTGGTTGTGAAAGAATCTAGTTGAAACAACAATAGCAGATAAGGCAGAACCGGAACAACGGAAATTAGATTAACTGAACTGCAATGTAGCACAGTTAGCTCAGTGAAGAGGAATCAGTATAGTAGAGCTGGGTTTGCAATGGAGACATGATGCAGCAGAGCTGGCACAGTGATGTAGCACAGTTGACTCAGGATTGACAAACCAATGTATAGCTGAGCTCAGTTTGCAATGAGGGTTTAATACAGCAGAGCTGGCACAGTGAAGCAGCAGAGTTGACTCAGCATTGAGAAACCAGTGTAGAAGAGATAAGTTTGCAAAGGAGGCTCACTGCAGCAGAGCTGGTACAGTGATGCAGCAGAGTTGACTCAGCATTGAAAAACCGGTGAAGCAGGGAGGCTCAATGCAGCAGAGTTGGTACAGTGATGCAGCAGAGTTGACTCAGCATTAAGAAACCAGTGTAGAAGAGCTAAGGTTGCAGTGGAGGCTCAATGCAGCAGAGTTGTAGAACAGAGCTTGATGTAGCAGGTATGAAACCACATGACCAGAATAACAGAGTTGAATTTGCTGCAATCAATTAGGAGAGAACAGTAAATCTGTGTTGCTGGTATTGTATCCACAATAAACATCCAAAAGTGGTGTAAAAATGTCTATATGGTTTTATTCTCAATGCATTTTGAAATGAGCAAACTCCTCCTTAGGAAGAAGTTTGTGCATCACATAACCTCACAAGGTGAGCAGTTACCGTATCCATTAATCCTTTCCTAGTTTATCAGATAAGACCATATTGCGCTTGTATTGTCCCCCCCTGTATTTCCAATTTGTAGCAATGGAGCAGTGTAGCGTCGAGACCACCAATTACCCGAATACTCAGGCATCGTCCTGCCACTTGAACTGGGTTTAACTGACCCGGGTGGATGATATAAAATCAGAGACCGGATGACCACTCATGGAACTGGACAGGTGAGAAAAACTCAGACATATATATCTTTATTTGGGGCATATATATTGCTATGTTACTCATTGCTACAAAGTTGCCATGGCATAAAACTCTAGTTATGGCCTGTTGGTCTGTTGCAAATTTGTCTATAGTGTCCAAAGGAACCGAGTTACATTGCTGTTAATATATTATCTGTTCAGTCTTTTTATAAAATTCTAAATGAAATGCTTTGCAGATGAGCTGTGTGAGTAATGCCCAAATAGTTATACTACAAAAAAAACATATAAGATCTGCCAAGAGATGAGTAATTTCTCACTGCCCTGGTCCGGCGTTCCGTCCTCCGTAGTAGTTTGTCTTCACTCCTGTGCTTGGCATCCTTGGCCCACCATTGTTGACATCTCTAGGCCCCCCAATACATTAACCCGCTGACACAATTATATGTGTTACCTATCAAGCTTTAAAGTAATTTATAGCTGCAAATTGCTCATTGTCTACAGTAAAACACTCATTGCCAGGGGGGTATAGATGCTATAAACGACTGGTCACGTTCGATAACGTCAAATGAAATCGGAGAGCCCCTCCTCCACCTATATGGAATCGTCTCAGCGATCTTATAGTCCGCACACTAAAATTATGAGAAACAGTGGAAAATCGACTCTGAAAGGAACAAAAATTGATCATCTCATGAACGGAATGGTGTACATGATATTCGTCCTGCTGATCCTGAAGGCGGCCGGTTTAGCCATCGGTCAGACATTTTGGGAGAGTAATGTAAATAGCAGGAACACGTCTTGGTATCTATACCACAGGTCCAAAGAAATCCTGAGAGATACAAAGAGAAAGAACCAGTGGAAGAAGAGGTGAGCCCGATCCGACGTTCATCAATTCAGCACGGTGGCTCAGTGGTTAACACTGCCGCACTGGGGTCCTGGGTTCAAATCCCAGCAAGGACAACATCTGCAAGGAGTTTGTAAGTTCTCCCCGTGTCCTCGTGGGTTTCCTCCGGTTTCCTCCCACACTCCAAAGACATGCTGATAGGGAATTTAGATTGTGAGCCCCAATGGGGACAGCAATGATAATGTATGTAAACCGCTGCGGAATATGTTGGCGCTATATAAAGATTATTATTATTAATAAACACTTTCTACAAATTGCTTCAGCCCCCAGAGGGCTCGCTTTTAGGTAACTTGTTGCTATGTAGCACTGCTAAAAAGCTCCACTATACCTAGAATCAGAGGCAAACTTTAACACTGTACATTATTATTTAATTAACCATAAGACATATACTACAAAGAAATATGACAAAACAATAAAATAGTGAGTGTTATCAAGCATTATTGACCAACAGCTGGAAATCATAATTATTCTGTCAGATTAGTGCAAATAATCAGTTTTATTTTTATCTAAAAAGAGGCTAGGAAAGTGAATTTTTGGCTGCAACCAGGCTGGTGTTAGCTAAGCTGAGTTGCAGCTCCCAAAGTCACCACTAGTTGGATGTGATAATATAACGCTGGTCTAGGATGTAGTCCCACAATGTCAGTAGAGAAGACCTGTAGGTTCCAGGCATGGTCAAAGCGCAAAGCAGGAAAGAAGGCAGGTGAAGGCCATATTCAGGATTTGGGTGTAGAACTACAAGTCAAAGAAAGCAA
Organism: Phyllobates terribilis; assembly: GCF_046119375.1. NCBI lineage: Eukaryota > Metazoa > Chordata > Amphibia > Anura > Dendrobatidae > Phyllobates > Phyllobates terribilis. The sequence continues at coordinate 152,539,099 of NW_027362768.1, forward strand.
ATCTAGATGGACAACAGGCAGGTTTTAGGGACAGAGCTAGGTTAGACATAGGCAATCCAGATGGAAGATAACGGACTAGAGGCAGACACTAAACTGAACTGATGTTCCAGCATCTCATAATTGAGGACCTCATCGTAAAAGCAACAAATGGAAGATATGTTGAATAGCACAGCACAGAAGGTGTTAAAAAGGACTTGTCATTGGATATATTTTTTAGAAGTCCATCTTCCAACTGCTCTATTTCCACTGATTCTGGAACAGTTTTTCTTTTTCTTCTTTGTCCCTCCATTCCAAAGTTATGTCCCCTGATAATGAAGGTGCAAATTTTTCCCTTCAACAACTGGGCATATACCACAGAACTTCCTTGGGGGCGTTTCCCATTTCTCCTTTGATACTGGCCAATCAAAACATCACCACTCCCACAGAGAAGTTCTGTGGTACACGCCCAGTTGGATGAAGGGAAAATTTACACCTTTATTACCAGGGGCCATAACTTTGGAACAGAGGGGCATAGAAGAAAAATAAAAACTGTTCCAGAATCAGTGGATCAGTGGCAATTGGAGGAAAGACAACGCTTAAATAGAAAAAAAACTGTGAAAAGTTCCCTTTATGAATAGAAGCAAGAGTAAGAGGGTGAAGTCGCAAACTTAAGGACGAGGGAGAAGATTAACATTCATAGCTGCCAATGGCATTGATCAACTAGCATAATGATGTGACCGCTGTGAGGATACTGCTGGAGCGCAGTGATAAGTGACAACGTTGTTGGTGACACAGTGTAATCTAAAGAATGAAGACGGATCGGTTGGTCAAGTTTGTTGCTGATTTGAACCTAATTATAAACTCTATGCAGAGAAATTGCAATGATTTCCTCATAATAAAGATTTATTAAGTTTTTACTGCCTGGGTTACAGGCCAGTCAATTAGATTACAGTGATTATTCTTCTCCCACTCAGCATAATTTACTCTAATGTTATTTTAATAAAGTACGAACATGTTTAACATATGGCCTCTGCATTGTGTCTCTTCATCTTCAAAGAAATCGGAGCCGGTTCTAAGAAAGATTGTATCTCTTGTGAAAGTCCGAACAAAACTAGAAAGTCCACTGCGAGCAATCGTAAACACATCCATCAAAACTGCGGAGGGCCCAGCTATGGGCGATTGGAAAGACTATGAAGACCCAGCCGGCAATGGACTTGATGGACCAAATGGATGGGCCACTGGCGAACACAAATAGAAAAGGGCCCCTGTGCAAGAACAATATATGAGCCCTTTGCAGTCCAATAGCTCATGATAATGCACTATTCTACCTGCTTTGGAGGTGGAAATGAGCCCCCTGACCTCTTGGGCACATGTGTGGCTGAACAGGTTGCACCAATGATATATCCCCCTCTGGGATAGGCACACGAAATTTGACTGACCACTTTACTGCAATTTCCAAATTTTTCTCATTTCTGATGTCCACCGTCATGAGACTGTAAGGTTTTTTGCAGACAATTTATTTGCCAATCCCACTGAAATCAGCCATTCCAGATTTCCAGTTTTACTTGTGAGTAGTAGTAGATGGTATAGGTAAGGCTAGATTAACATCTGTTCTTGCTTTTCTTTATCTCTGAAACCAGGTTAATTACATGATAAAAGACAATAGTATCGGATAAACACTGTTGACAGTAAAGGGGCCCGGTTGGTTTCCTTCAGAGTATCCATCATTTTTGACCTGCAACGGAGGTTCCTAAAGGAGTCTTAGATGTGATCCTAGCCTAAGGGTTTGATTATGTACATTGACAAATTAGGGCTCATTCTTACCTGGGTTGTCAACTTGACTTTTTATTTTTTACTGGACAACTTATCAAAAAAACACGGACAGACAATATTATTTTTAAAGAGAGGGCTAAGAAGTGACCAATTTTTACGGACTGTCCTGGGGCTTTTTGGATGGTTGGAAACCCTAATTCAGACATTAGTTTTTCACATACATGTTCTATCACTGATCCGTAACGATTATAGTCTATCCGGCTATTCGCATTTGCATTTTTTTTGTGGACCAAGCAGTTCACACCAAAACATGATGACGTGTCGGATTTTGAGCCGAGGCATGGATCAAAATCGACAATGTTAGTCTATGAGTTCATGAAAAAATTGGATAGCACTCGGATGTCATCATTGCGCCATCCATCTCCTCTCGTTCACTGTTTGCTAGGAGAAGCTTGAGAAACCTCCATCATTTTATCTTTGCATACAAGAAAAACTGATGAAACTTTGATGGTAAAAAGTACATATTTATTGCAACTGACAGGTCCTCTTTACAGGGGTTTAAAATCTCAAATATTTATGGTATATAAATGTCTGACACATGGGGGTCCATCTCTGGGAACCTGACCTATCTACTGAATGGACCCCCTCCCGATTCTTCAAGAATGAAGCGGTGACCCCACTTGTGCTTTTTTTCTCCAGTCACTTCTATGGGAGTTCTGGAATTTGGAAATTTTTGTGCTTTTTTGCCTCATTAGCATAAATTAACCAAGGCACTGCAATAGAAGTTTGTGTAGCACAGATATGTGCAATGGCCAATGCTTCGGTCACCCATGGACCTTAATCATGGCCAGTCTGTGTAAGAGAATGTTCACACATTGAGTTTTTGCAGCATTTTTTTTGCTGCATTTTTTTAATGCATATTAAAAGTTACTTTTTACAGTACCAGAAACAGCTATGAGATTTCAGAAATCTCATGCCCATGATTGCGTTTTTTTCCTGACTGAATTGAAAAATTGCTGTATTTTGGAAAACTGCAGCATGTCTCTTCTTTCAGCATTTTTGCAGCGTTTTTACAACTTAGAAAGTAATGAGGAAGTGCAAAAATGCTGCAGAAAGCACAGCCATGCATTTTTCATGCTTTTTTTTGGTGAATAAATCTACCTTTATTAAACATGTACTGTAGACAAATGACGCTTAATCTGCATCAAAAAATGCAGCAAAAAGGCAGAAAAAAATGTAACAAAAAAATCTGCAAACATGCAGCAAAACCTGTTATTGATAGAAGCTTCTTTACTGCCAATAGAGCAGGTTTTACCTACATCAAAAAAGCAATATGTGAATATCGCAACTCTCGCTGTGCTGTTCTTTGAAATGCCCCATTTGCCTCCATAGGGACAACTGGTTTAAAAAATGGTTGCCGAGGGGTAGGGATGAGCGGAACCCTGGAAGTTTGGGTTTGTTGGGTTCGACCGAACTTTAGCCCAAAATTTGGTTCGGGCACCAGAAATGTACCCAAATTTGAACCCGAATCCCTTAGAAATCAATGGTGACCCGAACTTTGGAGCTGGAAAATCTCTCTGTCTCCTCCTCGAACTCCCGAATTGTAAAATGGACTTGCAGGAGAAGTCTGTGGTTGGAGTTCAGCAACGGACACTAGGTGTCTGGTACGAACTCTGAACTTTACAGTTCGGGTTCGCTCATCCCTAACGAGAAGTTCAGCTTCCTGCCCTAAGGATTCTGCTCCAAACACCTAGGGCAAACATCTTATTTTTCCAACTAAACTTTTCTTGGCATGAAAAAAAAAAAAGAACGGAGCCGAAAAGAACATCACGGAAACAAAAATGCACGTTCCAAAATGTGTTTGAAACCAGCCAACGAGCCAACGAGATTTCTTTTTCTTCGTAGATGCTGCCATGTTCTCTTTTGTAGAAATGGAAGGAGGCCCCAACGAGTTCATTATGAGTAAATCACTATTTGCTATTTTTAAAGACCAGACGTAAATCCGAGACGACAGATCCACTTAATGGAAAAACATAAAACCACAGTTTACTAGAAAATGTTGCCGAGGCCTCTTACCGAGTTATTATGTTATTATGTGATATTCTGTAAATCGGCAATTTCCTACTAAATGTTGTTTCTCCAAGTGAAACTATCTAATAATTATGGCAACAACTTGGGCACTCGGAGCGGTGGTTTAATGAGCGACTTTGGTTTTATAATATAGGTGGTAATCCCTTGCCAATTAGCACCTCTATTCAGACACGAGAACAACGTGAATGGTATTCTTATCATGTGGATAAGCCGAATTTTTGTGTCGTTCAGGAAACATTCTGTTTGTTGAATGAGATTTATGAGTAACCGCACTACAAGGCCGCTTTATAACAGAGAGCTCTTTATCAGGAAAAAGCAATTTCCTTTGTGAAAAGCCGTAAGGTTAAGAGTAAATAAAATGCATTGATCCAAATAAACCATTAGTTGCTGGTAATTACAGAGCATTAACACCCAATTCTTAGACCGAAAACCATAATTATCCTGGGAAAAGTAAAAAAAAAACGAGTACACGCAGGCTTTGTCTGATAACGGGGGACGGACGGACAGAAAAAAGTTAATTTTTTAAGAATTGTTTAAAGGGTTGTTTTGCGGAATTTGGAAATACTGGTGAGATTAATGCACACATCCATGTGAGACGTCCATGTGCCGTTGTTTTTTTCTTGAAAGGCACATGGACCTATAGAGTTTCATTGAAGAAGTAGGAGAAGAGCCAGCTCATCAAGGCATAGGTGCACGGATCATGTGTGGCATCAGGGGATTTGCCGGAAAAAAAGAGGCACTTTTTGGAAAAAAAATTAGATGTATAAATAAAAACACCTTTATTAGTAAAAAAAAAATCCACTTAAAAAAATGAACACATGGAAAAGAGAACAAAACTGACGCGTTTCGAACGCGTTTTCATTGATTCATAGTCTCATCCAATTTAAAAACAGATCCGTGTCTGCGGTGCGTGAGACTCAGAGCATGTCCTATTCTCATCCGTTTTCACTCAGTTTTCGATCCATGTTTTATTTATTTTTCAATGATCCATTGTTAAAAGTCGAAGAACGAATAAAAGTTCAGTCTGCCTGCTTCAGTTTTAAAAATGGATGAGAGAAAAAAAAAAAGGTACAAGGAGGCAAAGCCGTGGTAAAATGGATGACACATGAGAAAAAAAAAGTCTGTTTTATTCTGATGTAAAAATAGACACGGATGTATGAATGTAACTTAAGGGTATGTTCACACTTCATTCGAAAAACACAGCATTTTACTGTACCAGCAAAGTGAATGGAATTTTTGAAATTTCATGCAAATGTTGCTTATTTTTTTGAGTAAGACATAAGAGCTAACTCTCTACAGGAGAGAGAGGACCCCGCTGAACATAAGAGCTAACTCTCTACAGAAGAGAGAGAGGACCCTGGTGGACACAGACAAAACAGGGTCCCTGTGCAAAACAGTAAGTGGGCCTTTTGAAGTCCAATAGCTCATCATAATGCACAATTCCACCTGTTTTGGAGGTGCTAGTGGCCCCCTTAACTCTTGGGCCCCTGTTGGTTGCACAGGTTGCACCAATGATATGTCCAACCCTGCCACTGACCGTAAGAGCTTACACTCTACAGGAAAGAGAGGACCCCACTAACCATAAGAGCTTATGACGCGCCCCCTGGGCCGTGGGGTACTCGGTGCCGGGCCGGTCGTTGCTAGGGGAGATGTCACAGTGGCGGTGACCTGGTCCGTGACCCAGGGCGGTCAGTGAAAAGGGGAATTTTTACAGGGTATTTATAGTTTTTATAGCTTTTAAGTTCATGACGCCACCTGTGGTATGCGGCTATATGGAGCCGCCGCTGCGGAGCAGGTCCTCTGGAGCTGGTGTAAATGCAGCAGAGTTGGTTTAGCTCTCCACAGGTAGAGCTTAGCTCCAAGGCAGGATGTAGATGTTTGTAGATGTTATAGGTGGTGTTGAGCGTTGTAGTGCAGGGGTGATGGTGCAGCAGTAATTCACAGAGACAGTTGGGTGCAGTCCTCAGAGTTTACTCACAGTTGTTAAGTTCCTGAGGTTCCACTGTACAGTTTACAGCCTCCCACGTCGCGCTGCGTTCACCAGGCAGAGGTTCAGCAATCCCCCAGATAATTCAAGAGTGCCTGACAGGACCCCGTTCTATGTGCCTTTCTCAGTCGTCTTCCTGCGCTGGCTCTCACCCTCCTGCCCTGAGCCTCACAATCAGTGTCCCAATCCGGTAGCCTCGAGTCTTGTCGGGTGACCTGTAGTCCCCTGGACCCTCTGTGACCACCTTTTCGGCAATGTAATTGTGGCTGTGGCAACTGCACCCTAAAAGTACAGAAGCCTCCGGTTTCTAGCTGAGCCTTGTAGTTCTCCACTAGTTTAGGGGCCAGTCCCCTCTCTGCGTCTTGATCCTTCCACACCTGGTAGATTCGGGCATACGGGTGGCCTCCAGCACTGCCCGTACCCCTAGGATCCCTTCGTTCCTCCTGGAGCCTTCCTTTCTGCTCCTCTCCCCTTCACAGCCTTGGGCCTCTCTGCCAGGCCCACTCTGGGGCAGAGCTCGTGTAGAGCCCCTGCTCCCCTCATTTCTCCTCTCAGACTGGCTTATCTTTCCAAGATGGTTCCCTCTTTTATACACCTCCTTCACAAGTGCTCCTCTGAACTTCTTCCTCCACCCACACCCACTACATGGTTCCCCCTCACTTGGCTCCCCTCCACTCCAGCCAGGGACCAGGGACTGCGCTCTTCCTTAGGAGCAATCTCACCCCGCCCTACTGAAGTGGATGTGTTGGATGCAGGTGTTAGGGTCCTGGGCAGTACTCCATCCTTACCTGAAAGTGGGATACCACACCTCTGGGTGAGATGCAGTACCTCTGTGGCGACTGAACCCGCAGGGGCGCCACATACCCCCTTGGTAAAACACAGCACGTCCGCGGGCTGGAACAGAGTAAAAACAGGGTATTTTAAAGACATACAAATTTTAGATGCATCACATATAAGATCATAAAAATAACATTTCTTCCCTTTATGGGAGGCACTTTTCCTTGAACGTTACTGGTTATGTTTTTATCAAAACTTTATAAGACTTTTTAAAGAACATTTTTCTTCATACATATAAAACATTTCTCACATAAAACATTTTTAGCAGGTTACAGTGCAATCTGCAACGGGTGTCCTTTCTTTTCAACAAGGTGCAAGCTGGCAAACATGAGCATGAGGGACCCGTCCGAAAACCCTCAACGTAGACCCTGAGCGTGGCTGCAGGGCATAGGTAATACAGGTGTTGGACCACGTCTTCGGCCACGCCAAAAGCGTTTTTGTTCTGAGGTCAGTCTTGTTGTATAAAACCAATAAGGGGCACTTTAAGAAGTGCAATTATGTACAAGTAAAAGTTTTTAGGGAGATCACCGTCCTCTACCTCAATGTCTTTATACCCTTACCGGGTAACTGGATAAACAAACATTAACTCTTCTGTACCCTTCCGGGTAACTATGTACAGTACAGTTCCACCTACTGCTCAGTAGTGGTGCTTCCTCCGGGGAAACAACTCCTGTCCACTATAGGCTGGCCCAGCCGGGTCATCAGCCCCAGATGGCGAGGGTTCACTCTCCTCCACCACCCTGTGGACATTCAGGGCATACCAGTCCCTCTCATCTCTATACCTGGTGTAGGTGATGTAATCACCAGGGTAGAGATTCCGATCCGGATGTCCTTCCTTCATGTGGGACTCCACGTCCCTCCTGTTGACAAAAAGATCAGTCTTGGAGTGTGGATCCGGGATGAAACCCCATCCTCCATCCAGGTTAAACTTCACCACAGTCCCTTCGGCACGGGGACCATTTGCAGCTTCCTTATTTTTACAGACCCGGTCCTTCTCCTCCATGTTCTGGGCCTCTAGTCTCTCCCAGCGCACCCGCCGGAGGTGCCGCTCTTTTTCCAGCTGTGCCAGCTCCCGGGGAAACCCCATGAGGTTCCGGCAGGGTTGTCCCACAGGAACTGGTCCTCTTCCCTGCCAGAGATAGCTAAGGGTTCAGGAGCGGGTAACAGCGGGAGGCTACGGTCTTCCACCTCTGCGGACCAGTCCCAGGCCGCACGTCCATACACCAATTCGGGTGTGGGGGCTGATGGATCTTGATAGGAGCAGGTCTTCCTCATTAGCGCATGGGGTAGAAGGCTCCCGGACCAGGAGCGGAGCGGGCGCATGCGCGCGGGGGTACGGAGGTTCCGGCAGGGGGCCCAGGAGCAGATCACAACTTTTAGTGCCCGGGACAAAGAGTTCTACCAGGGGGCCCAGGAGCAGATCAGCGCTTTCAGCGCCCGGGACAGGGAGTCTTCTCTGACCTGCTCCCATGGCCGCACCTGTGCTGCACGCTGCCTCCTGGTTCTAGTCAGGCTCCGCCGGGGCTGGGGCGCTGCTGGTCACTTGCAGCGCTGACTGCTGCCGCGTCACCAACTTCTCCATCAGCTCCGCTCTCCAGGCAGCAATCGCAGCTCGCTGTGCCTCTTCCATCCTCCTGCCCAGTCCTTGCATTTCATCCCGGAAGAAGCTGGTGTCCTCCAGGGACAACTTGGCTAGCATCCCCTCCACAGTGAGGGGTTCTGCCGCGGGCTGCAGACCACAAGCCGGAGCTTCAGACTGACCTCCTTCCATCTTGCCTGCCGGGTGTGGTCTGTCTAGACTGCTCGAGACCACACCCTGTCTCCCAGTTTTCTTCTTTTTTCCTCTCCCCTTTCTGGGGCGGTCCCATGGCTGCTTGCTGTCGCCAACACCTGGGGGCAGCTCCCCCACCTTGATGGACACATCTACATACATGGTCATTGCTGCTAGGGGCGTGCTCCGCTTTTGGCGCCATTCTGGGACCCGGCCCACGATGGGAGGTTCTATGTTGTCCTTGATAATGCACATAATGGCGCCCGTTCTTCTGGGGCGGGCGCCACATTCAGTATAGAACACAGTCTCTAGGCGCACAATACCCGGTGATAACGGGTGGATTCATATCCTGCTCGTGACTCCAAAGATGACGCGCCCCCTGGGCCGTGGGGTACTCGGTGCCGGGCCGGTCGTTGCTAAGGGAGTTGTCACAGTGGCAGTGACCCGGTCCGTGACCCAGGGAGGTCAATCAAAAGGGGAATATTTACAGGGGATTTATAATTTTTATATAAAGTTTGTGACGCCACCTGTGGTATGCGGCTATATGGAGCCGCTGCTGCGGAGCAGGTCCTCTGGAGCTGGTGAAAATGCAGCAGAGTTGGTTTAGCTCTCCACAGGTAGAGCTTAGCTCCAGGGCAGTGTAGATGTTTGTAGATGTTATAGGTGGTGCTGGGCGTTGTAGTGCAGGGGTGATGGCCCAGCAGTAATTCACAGAGACAGTTGGGTGCAGTCCTCAGACTTTACTCACAGTTGTTAAGTTCCTCAGGTTGCACTGTACAACCTGTGCACTGTGTAAGCTGACCGTAAGAGCTTACACGCTACACAAGAGAGAGAGGACCTCGCTGACCATAAGAACTTACACTCTACAGGAGAGAGAGGACCCCACTGACCATAAGAGCTTACACGCTACAGAAGAGAGAGAGGACCTTGCTGACCATAAGAACTTACACTCTACAGGAGAGAGAGGAACCCGCTGACCATAAGAGCTTACACTCTACAGGAGAGAGAGGATCCCGCTGACCATAAGAGCTTACACTCTACAGGAGATAGAGGAACCCACTGACCATAAGAGCTTACACTCTACAGGAGAGAGAGGATCCCGCTGACCATAAGAGCTTACACTCTACAGGAGAGAGAGAGGACCCCACTGACCATAAGAGCTTACACTCTACAGGAGAGAGAGGACCCCGCTGACCATAAGAGCTTACACTCTACAGGAGAGAGAGGAACCCGCTGACCATAAGAGCTTACACTCTACAGGAGAGAGAGGATCCCGCTGACCATAAGAGCTTACACTCTACAGGAGAGAGAGAGGACCCCACTGACCATAAGAGCTTACACTCTACAGGAGAGAGAGGACCCCGCTGACCATAAGAGCTTACACTCTACAGGAGAGAGAGGACCCTGCTGACCATAAGAGCTTACACTCTACAGGAGAGAGAGAGGACCCCACTGACCATAAGAGCTTACACTCTACAGGAGAGAGAGAGGACCCCACTGACCATAAGAGCTTACACTCTACAGCAGAGAGAGAGGACCCCACTGACCATAAGAGCTTACACTCTACAGGAGAGAGAGGAACCCGCTGACCATAAGAGCTTACACTCTACAGGAGAGAGAGGACCCTGCTGACCATAAGAGCTTACACTCTACAGGAGAGAGAGAGGACCCCACTGACCATAAGAGCTTACACTCTACAGGAGAGAGAGAGGACCCCACTGACCATAAGAGCTTACACTCTACAGGAGAGAGAGAGGACCCCACTGACCATAAGAGCTTACACTCTACAGGAGAGAGAGGAACCCGCTGACCATAAGAGCTTACACTCTACAGGAGAGAGAGGACCCCGCTGACCATAAGCGCTTGCACTCTACAGGAGAGAGAGGACCCCGCTGACCATAAGAGTTTACACTCTACAGGAGACAGAGAGAGAGAGGACCCCACTGATCATAACAGCTTACACTGTACAGGAGAGAGAGAGGACCCCATTGACCATAAGAGCTTACACTCTACAGGAGAGAGAGGAACCCGCTGATCATAAGAGCTTACACTCTACAGGAGAGAGAGAGGACCCAGCTCTGACCATAAGAGCTTACACTCTACAGGAGAGAGAAAGGACCCGGCGCTGACCATAAGAGCTTACACTCTACAGGAGAGCAAGACTCACCCAGTAACTCAGGAGATGCAAAACGACACTGCCGTACAAACTGTGGTTCACTGGGAACCACTGATCTGTGATGGCTCCGGTACTGACCACCACTGTACAAGGTATGATAATCCGCTAGATGTCATAGCTGCAGGGCATTATGGGGAGGCCCGTATGGCAGCACAAAACACATTCACCCACTTTCTGATGTTTCAGCAGTGTAGGAAATCATACCGGGCAAGTTTTTTTTTCTGAACTGCGAATCGAATCTCAAAATGTATGAAACAGGAAACTCAACTCAATCTCGATCCTCTGTGCATCGATCCACTCATCGGTTGCTTATTTAGCTTTATTCTTATGTGCAAGGCAGAATTCAGTGCACTCTATGTGCGACCACATCATAGTGCGACCACATAGTGCGACCACATAGTGCGACCACATAGTGCGATCGACCACATAGTGCCACCCTACAACACATCTAGAAACGATGCTTCTATAGAAGAATACTTCTGTGATATAGTGTCTGATGGAAAATGGCACAAAGTCACGGAGGTACGAAGGTACAAAATGGCCTCAACTTGTCAAATTACTGTTCTGCGTGACTTGTAAATTATACTGGAGGTGTGCATAATTGCTGTCCTGTTTTTTGTGAATTGTTTAGCCAACTACATAAGTGGATCATTGGATTGAGGGTCTGGTCTTAAAAGAGAATACGTCATCAAAAAATGTAGTTAGAATCAGGTATTTGTGTTGCATGCATTTTTTTATTTGGAAATGTTTTCTTTTCATATCACAATTTCTATTAAAAACTAAATTAATAATCTTGCAATTTTCTCACTGGAAACTGTGGCTATATCAGTCTCTTGGTTCTTCTACTTTTAGGAAATTTTCAGCACTCTCCTTATCATCAGAGGCAGGATTACAATGACAGATAACACCTCCTATACTCTGCAGATAACTCAGGATCCACCAATCCAAAAAGGCGATGTCACAGCCACCCCTCCCTCCATAATGTCCTTTGCACATGCTCATTAGATGCCTTAATGATAGGATCAGAGTCTGTTCATTGTGGCTAATGCACGTGTTGTTTCCTGAATCAACAGGAAGTTAGAGTCTAAAATATCCCAAGTGGTCAGTGTGAAAATTGCAAGTATTCCAATTTTTAATACAAATTGTGATATCAAAATTGATGAAAATTCAATTTTGTAACCAAATTCAAGTTAATCTACCACATTTAAAATTCATGAGATTTTCTTATTCCTATAAGGATCTGTCCCAGAGCAGGGACAGACAGTTTGGTTGCAGCCTAAGAGGCCGTGTGGCAGTAGGAGAGCCACGAGCCAGGGACAAGAGGCGAAGCAAGCCTGTCCTGGCAGATAGAGAAACTAATCTACCAGACTTGGGTGTCTGAGGCTGTGAGGATTCCACATCCTACAGCAGATAACCAGTCCGCAGGGGATTGTATGTTCCCTGGCCTAAGAAGCCCGGAGGTTCCGCCACAGCAGAAGGGACCAGCAAAGCCATACCAGGCCGGGAGTAGAAAGGGACCCAAGTTGCAAGCCATACGGGCGAGAAGACACGGCGAGCTCAGGAATGTGGGCTATTACACCACGAGGAGGGAAATAGCCAGAAAGAGCGCAGAGAGCACGGTAGTCTGACACCCTCACCCTGATCAGGGCCAGCTTCCCACTTGTTCTCAGACATCCAGGCCCCCTCCTAGCCGGGACTGTTTTTGGGTCGTCTCACCTGTTCTAATAAAGACCCTGAACTGTTTAAGAGGCCTCCGTTTCCTGGCTATTGCGGTCGGAATCATCCCCTCCATCATCCATTATATACTGCCCTGGGGCCATACTCCTCCCGTGCGGAGTTGTACTATTCAGTGCTGCACATTTACATCTGCCCCAGCGGTCTGCACTGCAGCGGCGGTTAGCCCTGACCGCAATCCACGGGTGGCGTAGTCGGACATTGCAAGACATATAGAAGACTGCCACTGGTCTGACCACCCTGAGCCACGGACCGGGTTGCCACTACTACCCCCATTATTGCCCTGTTGCCCGGATCCAAGTGTCCCACGGCCCAGGGGGCGAGTCAGATCCCTATAAGCAGCCTACCCTTACTTGTAAACTGAGAAATGACCCCTGTTGCTTGCCTTATGCACTTAATGATCTGTAAAAAAATGTATATAGAATGGCCGCTGAATATAAATTGTAATCCTATGTTTTCCGAGGATCACGCTCTCATAGAACTTCCTCTCTACCACTTTACTCTTTAGACTTTTATAACCCCATAAATAATGTTCTTCTATTGCTTCTCCCCAATGGCTTGGAGAACATCTCCTCTTACTGAGCGCTCCTCTGCTTGTTTTCTTTACAAGAGATGGCACCATGAAAATGCTAGCGGAGCAGTACAGTGAGCGGTGTCCATTACATACAATGTGAACTATGCAGAGAAAGGGCTCATTGTAACCCAAATCCTGCAAGTTCAGTGAATAGCTGAAATATGTTTGGATTAACATACAGCAGAGGTACGGTTACCAGATGGCTGCAGGTCATTAGGGAAACACTATGCTACTGGCTTTATGAGTCCAGAACACTAAGCGTTCGTAAATCTGTCTCGTTAATACTAGATCAGCATCAATAATTGGCAGCATTATAGAAATGTCGTTAATGTGGTGTCTATTATCCTTACAAAAATTACTAGACATGTGTAATATGTGACACTTGCCACCATGAAACCCCATCTTTATGATATTGACTGTGCAAGATAATGAGCAAGGGACTTTGAGTGTCACTTGCTAATTACTTAACTGTATTATTCGGCACCTTTTTTTAAAATTTTCATGCTAGAGATGTGGCACATGTAATTTTGCCATCTAATATTTTGGCCAGCCGTTGCGCCGAAGTTCAATTTAAGTGTGTAGGGTCAGCTACTGGGGAATGGGGACCAGGCTGTCAGTGACAGCTAGACTTTTCATAGCGAAGGTTTAGTACCACTACTTAATTCTTGATCACTGTGTGAATGGCATTCATTGAATGTAGCATATTCATTTTGGGGAGCAGTAAAGTCCTTTTCAATGTTCAAAGAAATGTTGGCATTGCAGATGGGTGCAGGAGCTGCCGGCCATGACATGTATGTAAAGGGGATGAGCATAATGCATATTGTGGTTTATTTCCTGTGCCAACCATTGGTCAATTTTTGTACACTACCACATAGAGTAACATTGGTCAGTGTGCTATCCATGAGTGGTCCATTGTGGACATGGACAGTATGCTGCCTGAACTAGGCCTTAAAAGGGAAAATAAGTACTAAAAGAATGTATGTGATGTTACAATGTCCTCCCCTATTATACATTGTGTCCCATGTAAAATGTAAATATGTATTCTGCCTCGGCTAGCTTTGAGTTACGTTTATATGATGCCTCAAATTAAACTTCTTTGAAAATTTATAAAAATGTTATTAGTACTTCCACAAGTTATATGTAATTGGATTGACTATTGTTACTATGATCAAATATTCGTTCATCTAATTATGCTGGTTTTGCAGAGTCAGGATGTATATATAACTCATGTTTAATGCTTCTTAAGGTTGGGGGGTGGAGAACTGTGTTTCTCCAATGTTTGTCTGGTTGTTGTTTTTTTTTTCATTTTTACCTTTGTGAAAACCTTTATAAAAATTAATAAAAAACATTTGATTTAAAAAAAAATATGTATTATAGTACATATGGTACTGCAAAACACAAACAGAAACTCAATTTTTTTTTTACATTGATTTCACTAATGGCATAAAAATAAAGTCCTGTGAATGAGAGAAAGCACTACAGCTTTAAAACCTTAATGTATTTAACAGGGGAATAATGTGTAATGTGAACCTCCCATTTCAACTTCAAGATTCTCTCGTGGTGCACAAATTTTCTGAAATGAGCTACCCTAGGCAGTCAGAATAAAACTCAATATTCAGAGTGTTAAGTGTGTTCTAATACATATTTTAGGCATGGTTTCACTCTTCTCAATTTTACTTCTCCCTTTTACACAATTCCTCAAAGCAATCAGTTTAATTTTTTGGCCACCCCTATTTCCTTATGAATTGTATGAGCAGTATCCTCACTCCTATTGCACTGGTGATATGTTTCTTACTCTGTAGTGTCTGATTTTCTTTATAAATTTCCCCTCTGAATTTTAAAGTGCTGCAGAATATGTTGGTATAATATATTATCTTATACAGATATAATAAAATAGATATTGGAGCGGATTCATTAAGACTGGCATTGCACACCCCAGTCTTAAAGGGGTTGTCCGGTCTTAGACTACAAGTCTGAAATCACTATATGTAACTGCTGACTTGTGAATCCTCACATAGAGTGACTACAGACTTGTAGCTTAAAGAAGCACTCCCATCAAACATTTTATCCTCTTAATATATTGCAATCATCATAGTATATAGCACTGTGCACATACAATTGCTCATTTTGCCTTTCTACCCAGTTAATTCTTCTCTTATCGATTGGGTCTATGACATCACGTGATTAAAAACTGACTAGCTGAATCCTTCTAAGCTCCATGTAGAAACAGGAAGTCAATTTTCCCTGTATGAGTCATAAGTTACTCAAAGTTCCTGGCAGGGGGGAGGAGGAAGCAGCTGGATCAGAAGGTGACAAGGGGAATGATAAATGCAGGGACAAGAGATTTCCTGTTTTTACACAGAGCAGAGAAAAGAGAAGGAATTAGAGGGTACAAAGGCAAAATGAGCAATTGTAAGTACACAGTGCTGTATAATATGAGGACTGCAATATATTAAGAGGATAAAAAACTTTGATGGGAGAAGTGCTTCTTTAAGACTGGACAACTCCTTTAATAAAGGGTTTGTTGCAGTACAATGTGCCAAATTCTGTAAGAGGTGCAAGCTACTTAATGAATTTGGTGCGTCTTCTTTGTGGAATGAACCTCTATGGACCTCGCCAAAAATGCTACTCTAGATAGGGATTGGAGTAACATTTCCAGTGCAACAAACGTTTTTGATGGGTGGACGAAGCCAAGCACTGTCCCGCCCTGGCTCCCCCCTCAGCTCTGCCTATTTTGGCAGAGATGCTTCAAACTAGTGTAAATACAACTCTGTGTTGCACAATTTTTTTTTATTTCAGATCGTTTGTTTGTGTGTCTAGAACTACATTATAAGCCCCTATAGGGACATAAATAATGTCTACAACTATGTCCGCACAATAAAAACGTTCCTTTTCACACCATACTACCTTTTGGAACTTCACAATTATCACTGTAGAGAAATTCAGGTCACCACAAAAAATTTTTAGCAATGAAAGAGATAATGTGTCAAAGGTTGACTTAGCCGACCCTACAGGAATGAACACTACGACTCCTAGTGTAACGTAGAGCTCAGACAGGGGGCTCGAGTGATATCTGATCAGGGGATGTGCCTCATATACGACTCATTTGTGTTTGATTATTTTCCTTCAGTTGTTTTCATTCCTGCTTTTAATATACCAAGGCTTTGTGGAAATTCATGACAGAGACCTTAGAGATTTTCGGCAAGGTCATGAACTTTTCATATATTTCATCTACGTTTTACTGTCACCTGCAAATTATAGGATTGTTCCATGAATTCAGATCAGTAGGTTAAAAAAAAAATTCACGAATCAGGATTTAAAATGTCGAGAAGAATCTTGTATTGGTCCAAGTTTTTCTTTACAGTCTTCATACACAACTTTGTATTGAGTTTTTTTTTATCAAACGCATGAACTGTAGACAACCTAATCCTCTTAGATGGGGGCCATGCTTTATTTCTGGAAAAAAAAAATGTAAAGAGCTACATCTCTAGACTAGCACTGTGTACCCTTTATTGTCTGGATTGACGGATTGGCAAAGAGATCTTCGATATTTGTCTGTTTATGACTACGTTCATGATTTTTGGCTATTTGTTAGCTATATGCAATAGATACTGTACTTGTTGCATCAATCTCAGTTCCATAGTATATACCATAAAATGTTAAACTGGTTAAGGTCTGACTACTGAAGTCTCCATAAATACCTGCTTTACTGAAATCAAAAGTCAAAGCAGAATAATAGAGAGATGACTGAATATGTACCAGTTCACTCTATTCAATGACCCTATAGACTATAATGGGAACATGAAACCAACGCTCTTCTAATAATCTTCCCTTTGCTCCCTTTTCTTGACTCTTTCTTGTTGAACAACTGATAATCCGGTAGTAATCAACAGCACATTAAACAACACAGTGCACTGACAGACTTTTGATGTGTTGAAAAATAAAAACAATGGTCCAAAAATTATCCCTCTTAGTGTTTTGTGATCTGGCAGACCATTCTGTGTAGAATATGGACTTAAACTGTCGGTGTCGTTGTCAGAGGTAATATCATCCAGCTGTGCCAAGATGAGTGATGTACCATATATTTCAAAATCTCCCCCCACCTCCCTCTTTCCCCCACTAATACACTTGCTGGAGGCAAAGAAGACCAATTTGATAGTACTATTGCCCGGATGGCTTGTGCCAGTAGTGATGTTTTTGCCTGGTGCATGGTGCATTCTAAGGTTTGGTATGTTTTTTTTTACTTTTAAATTACCCTGTACATTGTCATTTACACTTTTTCTTTTACGATACATTTTGTACAACACATTAATTAACTGTTGACGCACTTTTCAACCCAATTATTCAACCATTGTGAATAAGGACATAAAACAAAATACTAGTTAAGTAGGTAAACATTCAGAAAGCAAAATTAGGCAGCTGGCCGCAGTATAGGTAAGACGTGGACAATTGTCAAATTGGACTAGTAAAAAATAGAAATGTACAGTTATATGACTACATATAATATATATATACACACATAATTACTATGTAAATATTATGTGCATTGTGTATTATGTTTTATGTGTAAATATATATTATATGTAGATATATAACTGTGCATTTCTATATTTTACTAGTCCAATTTGACAACTGTATATGTATACTATGTATATGTATACTATGTATATGTATATTATTATTATTTTTTTTTTTTGCAGGATTCTTCCCAAAAGTCAAAAGTGATGTGTGAGGTGGATGGATATCCATAAAGCCAGCACTTGCAACAGGGGGCTGTATTAATTTGGCGTGTACCAATGTCAAATTTGACTAGTAAGACATGTGCAAAAAATAAATAATTTGTTTGCAACATGCACACTTTATGAGACAGACAGGCGCATTTAAATGTTTGGATTTTGGGGATTTTTTTTGTATTTTAACAATCATTCCCCCCTTCACAAAAAGAATTGCACAAGTAATGCAAAAACTTGTCACTTGTAACAAGCAAGCACACAGTCTCTGACTGACATCGATTTCAGATTTTTTTTCTGTAAAAAATATTGTGCCGCCTTGCTGCTGCTTTCTAGTGTATTAAGAATGTAGAAAAATGTGCAATTATCATTCAAATCATCAAACGCTCAGCCTTAGGTACTGATGGTGTCACTGACTGGAAAAACATATCTGCTATTTTAGCCAGCCACGAAAAAAGCAAAGATCACATGATTAGCTTTCAAAAATGGAAGGAACTCGAAAATAGACTTAAGATGAACAAGACCATTGACGAAGAACACTTAGGGAAAATTGAAGAGCAAGAAAAATACTGGCATCAAATTTTAGAAAGGCTGATAGCTCTAGTGAGGGTACTAGGTAAGCAAAACTTAGCGTTCCGTGGATCAAATGATGCACTGTTTGCATCTAATAATGGGAACTTTTTGAAATTTGTGGAGTATTTGGCTATGTTCGATCCCGTTATGTGTGAGCACATTTGGAAAATCCGGGACAAAGAGATTCATGCACATTATTTGGGAAAAACAATACAGAATGAGATGATTCAACTGCTAAGTAATGGTATTCAGGAAAAGATTCTTGACGATGTCAAAACTGCAAAATACTTTTCTGTAGTGCTGGATTGTACTTCTGACGTGTCTCATGTTGAACAAATGACTATCATTGTTCGGTTTGTTTCCACATCAGAAGACAAAAAGTTTGAAATTAAAGAGCACTTCTTGGGATTCTTTCCTGTTTCTGATACAACTGGAGGTGGTTTGACAGCCGCTGTCTTGAACAAATTTGAATAACTGTCGCTCTCTGTGGACAACTTACGAGGGCAAGGCTACGAGAATGGGAGCAACATGAAGGGAAAAAACATTGGACTACAAAGACGAATTTTGGACATAAACCCACGTGCATTCTTTGTGCCTTGCAGCTCCCATTCTCTAAACTTAGTCGTCAACCATGCCGCTAAATGTTGTTTTGGAGCGACAACTTTTTTCCTGTTAGTTCAAAATCTCTACGTATTTTTCTCTTCGTCAGCTCAGCGTTGGGAAGCACTCGTGCGTCATTTGCCATCGCTGACTCTAAAACCTCTAAGCGAAACGAGGTGGGAAAGTAGAATTGATGCTCTGGCCCCCCTCCGTTACCAATTGAGCGAAGACCATGATGCCCTAATGGACATAGCAGAAAATATTAGTCTCACAGGAAGCTCTGGAAATGTCTCCCGGCTAGAAGCTCAAGGTCTTGCTAAACAAGTTGGAACCTTTTCTTTTGTTACATCTGTTCTAGTATGGTTCAACATTTTGTACGAAATCAATTTGACAAGTAAGTTACTTCAGTCACAAGAATTCGATTTAGCTGCTGCTTCTCAACACCTTGACAAAACAAAGAAATATCTGCAATCATTAAGAAGCGATGAAGAGTTTGAGAAGCTGTTAGTTGATGCGAGGGAAATCGCAGAAGAGCTTGGCATACCAGCTAATTTTGAGTCAAGTTCTGCGCCAAAACGTTTAAAGAAAGAAAACAGACAGTTCTCTTATGAAGGGAAAGATGAGCCCATAAGAGATGAGAAACAGAGTTTCAAAATTAACTTTTACTTTGCGATCTTAGATACTGCTATAAATTCAGTTGATGAGCGGATCACTCAGCTGAAAGAAATGGAATTGAAATTTGGATTTTTGTACCACATCCGTTCACTTGAGGGAAAACCAAGCAAATTTGTTCTGGATAAGTGTAAAGCTCTGGAAAAGTCTCTTACACACAACGAAGTAAAAGACATCGATGCCATAGAGCTATGTGGCGAACTGCAGGCAATGTCAAGACGTGTTCCAGAAGATTCATCACGAAAAGACGTTCTTGAACTTTTGCTTAAATCTGGCTTGAAAGAAAGTGTCCCCAACCTGGTGGTGGCTCTAAGAATTCTTTTGACTCAGGAGAGAGAAGCTTTTCAAAACTAAAGCTAATTAAAACATATTTAAGCGCAAATATGACGCAAGAGAGGTTGGTTGGGTTGGCAACAATTTTGATAGAATCTGAAGTTGCTAAACAAATTAATCTCGGTGACTTAGTGTCATCCTTTTAAAAAAAAAAAGGCAAGGAAACAAAAATTTTAATTACCTATGGTTGTTTTTGTTTTGTGTTATTGATTACTTTGTATATATTTGTCCTATACAACTTCTCAGAAGATTAAAGAGTTAGGAGAGAGTTAATTAATCATTGTTGTTGTGGTTTATTTTGCTCCTAAATTTATATCCCAAGTTTTCATCTACTGCCAAGAATAGTAGGGGCGCAACAAAATAGTTTCGCCTAGGGCGCCGTAATCTCTCGGGCCGGCCCTGAGGTACAGGAGGTACAAAATCATAAGGCAGGAGAAACGTCAATAAACTAGCCAATGTCAGAGAACGGGAATAATCAAAACAAACAAATAGGAGCACAACACAGCAGTATAGACCAGGACAGCAAGAGTATTGACTGGCAGTGGGAGTTGGAGATTCAGGGGTTTAACCCCTTTCTGACGCAGTCAGCAATAGTACATCTCACCGACCTGGGCCTATTGGACCAGGTACGTACTATTACGCGCAATGTTTAATGTGGTCCTGTGACCGAAGTCACGGTGAGTGCATTAAATTTCCGCCGCCATCTTATCTTAGGGTAGATGGTGTCATCATCCCGGGGGGTGTCGCCGCCTCCCCGCAACCACGATCACTGTCATTGGCTGTTCAATTCTGAACAGCCAATCGCAGCACTTCTCACTGTTTCAGGCAATCAGATTGCCTGAAACAGTGATGTGCAACCTAGGATCGATGCTCCAAGGTTGTTGCTTAGCAATGCCAGCCCTCTCCCCAACCCGCTATGACTGGTGCGATCGACGATGATATTGATCACACCAATCAGAGAGTGTGACCGTGCGGTGACTGGGCGGTCACGGGGCGGTGATCGGCCTGTGACCTGTCTGTCACCTCCCTGTGACCCCCTGTGATAGCTGCCCTGGCCCCAGCCGGCTCTGATTGGAGTGATTGATGATGACATTGATCACACCAATCAGAGCCCATGACCGAGCTGTGACCGGCCTGTGACCTGGCTGTCACTGCCCTATCACTCCCTGTGACCACCCTGCATCTCCTCACAGTTGGTGAGGATTTGTACAGGGCGGTCACACTTCTGATTGCTGTTGTGCTGGGTCTTGTGGTGCCACAGAAGCCTCCGTGATACCACAAGACCTTCTCCTACTTGCTCCGGTCGCTTCTCCTGCTGGTCTGCTGCTCCAGTCTCCTGCTACTGCTCGGGTATGCTCTGGTTGCTGCTCCTGGTCGTTCTGCTGCTGAGGTAAGCTGCTGTTGCTGCTCCTGCTGCTGCTCCTGCTCCTGATCCAGTCCCCTGCTCCTGATCCAGCCTGCTGCTGATCCTGCTGAAAGAAGAACAGAGAAGACTTTGGTAAGTCCATCTCTGATCTCTTATCATCCACTCCAATCCCTCTCTCCCACTCCCCCCCTCTCTTTACCCCACTCCCCACTCCAATCCCCCTCTCCCTCCTTTCCCCCTCTTTTTACCCCCTCCCCACAACCCCTTTCTGCCACCGAGCACTGATCAGTTCTTGATCGCTAGTTTTTTGGCAGTTTTTTTTTTGTGCATCCTGCAGTGGCCAAGCGCTGATCAGTGACTACATCACTGATCAACGTCCATGCTCGCTGTTTTCCAGGACTTTTTTTTGTCCCTATCCATTTTTTCTCCCCCACCCACTTTGCACCACCTCCATACGTGCATCCAACAGCTGCCGAGTGTTAATCGGTGACACAAATCACCGATCAGAACTTGTGCTCGCTTCTTTACACTTTTTTTCACTAACTTTTTTTCTTTTGTAAAGGGCGATTGTGCTATCCGATCGTGACACCACAATCGCCGCTCCTGCTGCTGCTACAGAAGACATCAGACAGCATACAACTGTAAGTAGGATTTTTTGATCCCTCCTCATCCACCCCAATCCCCCTTTCCCCCTACCCATCCCCCTTTCTGCCACGAAATGCTGATCAGTGTTTTTCACTCCCCCCTCCTTTGCACCACATCTGTGCGCACATCCAGCAGCCACCGAGCGTTGATCGGTGACGTAGTTCACTGATCCGCACTCATGCTCGCTGTTTGCACTGTGGCACCCCTGAGGGTTCAGTCGCCACAGGGGTACTGCACCTCAGTTCGAGGTGTGGTATCTCCTCTTCCAGGTAAGGATGGAGCATCTCTGAGGACCCCACTTCACCATTCAACACTACACCACTCCTGTCCTGAAGGGGGCCTAAATGCACCAGGGTGCTGCCCCGGCCCGGGATAGAGGAGATGGGGGGAACCAAAGATAGGGGGAACCATGTAGTGGGTGAGGGTGGAGGACACACTTTTAGGAAACACTTATTCATTCATATTTAATCTACGGCCATCTTAAGTTCAAGGTCTTTGATTGTGGTCTTCGTCTCTGATTGTGGTCTTCTGCCAGAGTCCAGCAAAAGTCTGCAGCTGACTGAAGATACACGTTCCTCGTACTCTGGCCTTGAGACGAGGAGCGGGTCAGAGTTAACCACTGTCTCTACCCGGTCAAGGTCCTGACCTAAGAAGGCCTTGGAGGATAGCGGAGGAGATAGGCTCCACAGGCAAAAGGATCCCAGGGGGATACGGACGGAGCGGAGTCGCCACCTGTATTCTTTACTCTGGCCTAGTCAGAGGGATTCCTGCTGCAAGAGGGGTGACCGGCCCCCGATATCTGACTTTGTTACTTCACATCTCAGTCAGAAAATCCCGGAGGCTTTGTGGATCCCAAGGGGGATACGGACTGAGCAACCTACGCCACCTGTATCTCTTACACTGCGTTTATCCAGTGGGACCCTGCCTTACACCACGTTCATACCACACACAGTCAGGAGAAGACTTAGTGGGAGAACTCACCAAGGAGAGGAACACACACCAGAGGGGTCTCGACAGGTGCTCCTGATCTACCTGGAAAGTGCTGAACCCCCTTCCCGGTGGCCGCAGCACACCATGTGCATCAGAAGCTTTGCGGCTGAAAGTACATCTGAAAGTGGGTAAAGCCCCGGATGACTTCACACACCGCCTCAGCCTGTTATTTCCTGCGTGGCACTGCACCCACCATTCCTTCTCACACTGCCCTGAGGCCTGCTCCGCCTGCGGGGAGCCGTCCCATCTTAGTTGCCCGTAACACCAGCCTCAGTGGACTGTGGCAGCGCTGGTGTCCATCACCGGAAACCGCAGGTGGCGTAGTCGAAATACCACTCTCACTTGAAAGCCCAATAATTTTGAATGTGACAGCCCTGGGCACTTAACGGGTCCAGGCCACGACTGCATCCCCTGTAACACCTACAACGACCCGGCTCCGAGTAACCTCATTTCCCAGGGAGGGCTAGAGCATCACACAGCACCACCTACAGTTGTTCCTTTTTATTAAATCTTTTTCTTTCAGAAAAAAAAATGTCCCGCTCATCCCAAACTCGCTATTCAGCAGAGGAGGCATACGCTTTCCTTGCCTCCGATACTAACAGTGAGGGAGAGGATCCCACCTTTCTTTACTTTTCTGACTCCTCGTTGTCATCCTTCTCTTCTTCCTCCTCCTCCTCCTCAGGTGCTGCTGAACTGCCACACAGTCATGAACTAGCGCCCCCCCCACTACTGACCCCGTATGGACCTCGCCCCCCGAAAATTATGAGCCACTGATTCCTGATTTTGTAACGCAATTAGGAATCAAGTTTGACACCACCGGCCTCACAGAAATAGACTTTTTCAATGTCTTTTTCTCTGCGGATTTTGTAAACGTCATGGTGGGCCAAACTAATTTGTACGCTCATCAATTTTTGGAACAAAACCGCTTTTCATCATTTTCTAACTGGTCTCCTTTAGACGCAGTACAAATGATGAAGTTTTGGGGCCTGGTTCTTCATTTGGGGATCCTGAAGAAGCCAGAAGTTCGGCAATACTGGAGTGTTGATGTTTTTTATGACCTCCAGTGTTCCAAATGGTCATGACCCTGACATGTTTTGAGGCCATCCACAAGTTCTTGCATTACAACGATAATGCAAGGTGTCCTGCATGCGATAGCCAGAACTTTAATCGTCTTTTCAAAGTTCAGCCGGTCATCGAGCACTTCAACAACAAGTTTGCTGAAGTGTACATGCCCCAAAGGGACATCTGCGTGGATGAGTCCCTAAATCATTTTAAGGGGAGGCTTTGATTCCGGCAGTACCTGCCCAGTAAGAGGGCCGTACGGAATCAAGCTGTATAAACTGTGTGAGAGTGCCTCAGGGTACACTCACAAATTTAGAGTTTACGAAGGGAAGGACTCTCGGATTGAACCCCCTGAATGCCCCCCGGTTCTGGGAGTGAGTGGGAAAATTGTGTGGGATTTGGTGCACCCTCTGCTGATTAAAGGTTATCACCTCTATGTGGATAACTTTTATACCAGCATCCCTCTCTTCAAGTCCCTCTCTGCACGAGGTACCGCAGCCTGCGGTACTGTCCGCAGAAATCAGAGATGACTCCCAAAGACGCTAATTGGGCAGATGCTCAGAAGGGGTGACAGCAGAGCCCAATGTAGCGACCACATACTGGTGGTCAAGTACAACCACAAGAGGGATGTCCTTCTCTTGACCACCATATATGCTGATGGCAGCACCCTCAGCACTGTATGAGGTTCCTCTACACAGGTAATCAAACCAGACTGTGTAGTGGGGTACAACAAGTACATAGGGGAGTTCATCACTCTGATCAAGTGCTCCAGCCGTACAGTGCTTTGAGAAAGGCCAAGGTATGGTACAAGAAGCTGGCCGTGCACATTGTACAGACAGCAATGCACAAATCTTTCCTTCTATCACGATGTGCAGGCCAGACTTCTACGTCGTACCTTCAGTTCCAGGAGGTAGTGATCAAGCCCTAATATTTGGCAGTGGTGACGGAAAGGGCCCCAGTACCTCTGGAACTGAAGGACCTCGCAGTGTACCAGGCCAGCATTTCCCGGGGGAGGTCCCTCAAACAGGAAAAAAAAGTAAGTCACAAAAGAGGTGCTGAGTATGTTACAAAAGGGGAATATGAAAGGATACCACTTAACAATGCGACACCTGTCCCGACAAACCTGGCCTGTGCATGAAAGAATGCTTCAGAAGGTACCATACTTCCATGCACTACTTAATTTCTGACGTATGACAACCTGACGAACACTACACAACTGACATAGTGTTCGTCAGGTTGTCCTACACAACTGACAAAAGACACTACATTATAAAATTCATATATTAGGAATCAGTTCCAAAAAGGGGGCACTTGTTAGGCATTTCCACTATTTAGGCACATCAGGGGCTCTGAAAACGTGACATGACGGCCGAAGACCATTCCATCAGAGTCTGCATTCCAAAGCGTCATTCCTTCCTTCCGAGCCCTGACATGCGCCAAAATAGTAGTTTTCTCCAACACATGGGGTATCAGCGTACTCAGGAGAAACTGCACAACAACTTTTGGGGTCCAATTTCTTCTCTTACCTTCGTGAAATTAAGAAAATTGCGGCTAAAAGATTGCTTTGGTGGAAAAAAAAAGATTTATTTTTTTAAACGGCTCTATGTTATAAACTTTTGCGAAACACTTGGGTGTTGAAAGTGCTCATCACACATCTAAATAAGTTCCTTAAGGGGTCTAGTTTCCAAAATGGGGTCACTTGTAAGTGGTTTCTGTGATGCCTCATTCTCGAAAGAGCCCTTTTAGTTTACCCTGGGTGATGGGGGACTCGGAGTCGGGTCCTGTGATGGAGAGATGGGGTGCAGCCGTGGCCCTGACCGAACCCGTGCTCAGGACCGTCACATTAAAAGAGATGGTGTGGGCTCATCCGGGTTGAGTGGCTTATTTAACGACTACGCCACCTGTGGTGCCTGGTGAAGGGCCACCAGCGCCGCTGCAGTCCGCTGAGGCCTGGTGTTATGGCGGCCAGAGTTCTTACTACTCCCCACAGGCGGAGCAGGGCCTCAGGGCAGAGGGACAGGAGGATGTAGGTAGTAGTGGAGGGAGACGGGCGCCGCGTCGTGCGATGTAGCGCAGAATAAACAGTCCAGAGGCCATAGGGGTGAACTTCCAAGGCTTTACTCACTTTAGAGATGGCAGAAGGAAGGCGACTCCCTGCTCCCCGCAGAGTCCTGCGGTCACCAGGGACGGGGGTCCGACAACCTCCGAGTAAGTCCAGCGTCCAGTCGGGACCCTACACCAGTGTGTTCCTGAACTACAGACCGAATCCTTTCCTGTCTGTGTGTGTGCAAATAGGCCGGGTCTCCCTCTGAGCTCCTCTCAGAACAAGGGCACGGGTAGCTGCTCCGCTCCTTCCGATACCCGGTGGGATCCTCTGGGCCTACCAGGCTTTCCCGACCAGGACTTGGAGTAGCAAGGTCGGGTGTCGGGGGCCGGTACCCCTCATGCAGCCGGAGTTCCTCTGAATATATCAGCATGGCGAGGACAGGTGGCGTACACCGCTCCGTCTGCATCCTGTCTGGGATCCATTTGCTATGGAGCCACACTCTTAAGCTCCAGGCCTTCTTGATCCTGGTCCTTGGCCGGGTTGAGACATTCCTGGCCTACAACCTGCCTCTCGTCCCAAGGCCAGGGTACGAGGGCTGTGTCCCTTGCCGGTGCAGGCCCACACAGGATCTGTGCTCCGGGAGGGAGGTCACATTACACACAGTATTTTGACAGCACAGAGACAGCCGACAGACTAGCAAAGGCTAGAAAAAGCACCAGCAAAAGATCATGATCAAAGATGGCTTTTTATTAAATATGAAATTTAAAGTGTAACTAACTTGTAAGTCCTCCACCCTCACCCACTAACTTGTTCCCCTGACTCTTGGTTCCCCAGTCTCCCTGTAACGAGGGGAGAAGCACCTAGTGCATACTAGCTCCCTCTGGTGGAGAAATGTGGTGTTGGATGCAAAGGCTGGGTCACGACTATCACACTGTCCTTACCTCAGTGGAGGAACACCACACTCCATTAGAGAAGTGCAGCATCCCTGTGGCGGTCGAACCCTCAGGGGCGCCACATTTCCACTGTTTAGGCACATCAGGGGCTCTCCAAACGCGACATGGCGTCCGCTGTCAATTCCAGCGAGATTTGCATTGGAAATGTCAAAGGGTGCTTCTTCCCTTCTGAGCCCTGCTATGCGCCCAAACAATGGCTTTACCCTACATATGGGGTATCAGATACTCAGGAGAAATTGCACAACAACTTTTGGGTTCCAATTTTTCCTGTTACCCTCGTGAAAAAAAAAAAATGGGGTCTAAAGTAAAATTTTTGTGAAAAAGTTAAATGCTCATTTTTTCCTTTCACGTTCGATTAATTGCTGTGAAGCACGTGAAGAGTTAATAAACTTCTGGAATGTGGTTTTAAGCACCTTGAGGGTACAGTTTTTAGAATGGTGTCACTTTTGGGTATTTTCTGTCATATAGACCCCTCAAGGTGACTTCAAATGTGGCGTGGTCCCAAATGGTTTTATAAATTTTGCTGTAAAAATGAGAAATTGCTGGTTAACTTTTAACCCTTATAAATCGTTAACAAAAAAAAAATTTGGTTCCAAAATTGTGCTGATGTAAAGTAGAAATATGGGAAATGTTATTTATTAACTATTTTGTGTGACATATCTCTCTGACTTAAGGGCATAAAAATTCAAAGTTTTAAAATTGCGAAATTTTCAAAATTTTCGTCAAATTTCTGATTTTGTCACAAATAAACGCCAGTCAAAATCAAATAAATTTTACCACTATCATGAAGTACAATATGTCACGAAAAAACTATCTCAGTATCAGGGGGATCCGTTGAAGTGTTCCACAGTTATTACCACATAAAGTGACAGTGGTCAGAATTGTAAAAATTGGCCTAGTCATTAACGTGCAAACAGCCTTCGGGGGTAAAGGGGTTAAATAGCTGACTTCCAAAAATCCCAGGGAAAAAATAGGACTGGTGCTGTCACAAAGTTGCGCAGCTACCCAGCAGACAAAGCGGAAACACAGGAGGCACATCGGCACAAATGTTACATCAGAAAAATGTCAACTGGCTGGACGCCATTTTGCTGGATTTGAGTAAAGCAGATCTGTTGATTCCAAATTTTTAGGGAAATTCATCTAATCAAAAGGTTGGAAAAAAATAAGCAACAAAAAGGTGAGTAAAGAACCTCTTTAAAATCACTTCAGGAGTGGCTTCTACTAGGAAACTCATAGTTTTTGACCTTGTAAAAACATTTCATTGTGCACATACCCAAAGGAAGCAATACATTGCTCAATATGGCTCCATACTCTGACAAGACATATTAGAAAACAATGCAAATAGTCCTATAGATAAATCCAAACTCTCTTTTGACATCAATAGAGGAACCTCTGGTAGCTCAGTTTTTGTGGTTTTGGTGAGTTTGACCCTGTCTGTTTCCCTTTTTCTACAATCAATGGCATCTAAACCAAAACCTCCAAGTGACTTCACCACCAAACACCGACCTCCCCATGGTAAATCCCAAAAGAGATCAGGGATGACTTCCATAATCTATTAATCACATGCAACCACAGGGCCATGAATTATTTCCCATTCTATGGCGCTTGCAGAAACATAAGTGAAAATATGACATTTCAAGACTAAAGAGAATCAACCAGGGGAATTCTTCAGCCAGCAACACAGATCGGGGCTATAATTGCCTATAATTTCTAGAACAAATGATGCCATAAAATACATAAAATTACAGCTATTTAGAGCTCTCTATCATAGAGTGCAGCCTGAATTTATTGCATGACGCCGGGTGACTGGGCCGCACTTCTGGTAACATCTGCTGTCCTCTTATAACCCACAAATACTGAGTCATTTAAAAGGATTATTATAGTAATCTACAGGATTTTAATAATTATATGCCATGAGCTGTATCATATTCACGTAAGCCTGCGTCTGACAATAATCTCCTGCAATAAGCAGGTTTCCTGATTAAAAGTGAAAAGAAAATGTACTTTTCAAGATGGCCGAAACAGGAAGTGGGAGTTTGATAGAGTCTGAGGTTCTGTATGGGAGGTAATACTAGTGCTGAAACTTTGTTTAGTACATTCCTTTCCACAAATATACAATGCTGTAATCCTAAACATGTCCTCCGATAAAAGGCCATGTGACTGGACACGTTCATCACAAGCCTTCATTATAAAAAGCGCTGCACAAAAAGGACTAGAGCCTGCTCAGTGTTTTCCAGATGGGGCTGTTGTTCTTCATATTAGGTCACAGACCCCTAAATCAGACGACATGATCGCCTACATCAGCCGACATGATCGCCTACATCAGATGACATGATCGCCTACATCAGATGACATGATCGCCTACATCAGATAACATGATCGCCTACATCAGATAACATGATTAGGACCAGCAGCAGCCAATGTCAGCTGTATATTACAGCTAGCACATTGCTACAACGACCGGGATCTGAGATAACTCTGATTTCTACTGTTTAATCCTTTAGATGCCACGTCAATAGATCCCACTGCATTTAAACCCTTCACAACCTTGAGATTTTTCCATTTCTTCCTCCCTTTCTTCCAAGAGCCATAACTTTTTTATTTTTCTGTCAATATAGCCGTATAAGTAAAAAAACACAAAAAAAGAGCTTGGTTTAAGTTGGTATACATGCAGCACATAAATAGATGTTTAAACTGGCCATAATTCAGAGAAAAACTACAAAAAGCAAAATTGAACAAAAACCCTGCTGTAAAAAAATATAACGCAAAAGTGCATTTAAATAACATAGGGTTCTTAGTAACACTGTTTTTGATCAAAAATAGTATAAAAGCCATCCCACCACGGCACGGTGACCCCATATTCGGGATGGTCCTACTCTGTCTAATATTTAAAACCTTACCATGTTTCAAAGTTGAACTCAGTGTGTGAATAAGGGCAGACAACTGACCGGGTCCCGAACTGTGGACACCATCCCAGGGTAGCTATATAAATGTGATTTCCAGCTCAAGGAAGGGATGCCACACCCTGGCTTGCACAGAATACAAAGATACAAGGCAAAAAACACAAAAACTAGCTGTATAAGTGTTGTTTTTGGTTGACTGATATCATTCATTGTCTCATGTGATGTACTGGAAAGCGGGAAAAAATTCCAAGTGGAAAAGTGCAATTCCACAATTGTTTTTTGGGTTTTTTATTTATCATGTTCGCTATATAGTGTAACTAACCAGGCAATATGACTCTCCAGGTCAGTGTGATTATGCACATACCAAACATATATAGTTTTTTTAAGTGGTAAAAAAAATTCTGAAAATTGTAATAAAAACAAAATTTCACTTGCTTTGCCATTTTCCGAGACAAGCAACTTTTTTTTTTTTGGATATGGGGCTGCGTGAAAGCTTATTATTTGCGCCCTAAGCTGACATTTTTACTGATACCAGTTTGGATTAGATGCAATGTTTTGCATTTTATTGCAATGTTGCAGCAGACAAAAAAACGCGCCTATTGAATCAGCCGTCATGTGCGGGGAAAGATGAGCGAGCCCTCATCAAATTCAGGAATATGACTTTTGACGTACAAATATGTCAAAGGTTGTGAACGGGTTAAGTGTTTTTCATGATTACAATATGAATAGAGATGAGCGAACCCGAACTTAAAGGTTTGGAGTCCGGTGCAAACTTCGAACATGGGCTTCTCCCGGGAATCTGTTTTAATGTTTAGAGCTCCGGGAGAAGAGATAGAGAGAATTTTCCAGTTCCAAAGTTCGCGTCCCCATTGTTTTCAATGGGGTTCGGGCTCTAGTTCAAGTTCGGTCACAGTTCTGGTTCCCGAACCGAACTTTGGACTAAAGTTCGAGTTGAGTACCAGAACCTGAAATTCCACAGGTCCACTTATCGCTAAAAACAAACTCATTATAGTCAACAATGCAGCAAGGTTGAAAAGTGCCAATGCAACTCTATGGATCCGGGAAAAATACATAAAGCACAGGGATGGCATCTGAGTTCTATCAGTGTGCGGTCCGTATTTAACATTGCAAAGAATAGGAGAAGCTTTGTAATTCATTAATTTATCCATCTATGAAAAATAATGACGACACTTGGATCGAAAAAGCTGATAGCACCGGTACCATTTTTGCGTACGTGAAAAATACTCACGTCTGAATGATAACTTAGCCTGGGTGCTACGCCACCTCAACTATCCCAAAATGACATCAATGGAAATCTCAACAAGCCTTTTCCCAGTTGAAAAAATAATAATAAATAAAAATAAATAAATTATATATGGCTCCCAAAAGATGGGAATAATTAAAAAAACAAACAAAAAAAAAAACACTGTGTTCCGAAAATCGAATTGGGCTGCATTCTTACAGGTAAGAAATTGCTATTTTTTTCATGGTTTACCATAATAGATATATTCAATATTTTGGGATGAATCTATCATATCCGTGATTTTCTTAACGCACTTGGAATTACTCTGTGACGGCATCTGAGGCACTTCCTTATAATACTCCTGATATCGGAATATAACCCATCAGGACAGTTATATATTGCATCGCATTCCCCCAATATTACTGAAGACCCAGCGACTTGTTTGGAGAAGAGCCGCCTCTTGGGTTTCCTCCTCTCGGCATGGAGCTGCTTTCACAGGTGCAGAATGATGAGACTGAAATGAAATAGGTTGTCTGAAAAATAAATTCTCCGCTTGCTGTCTGCACTGGGAGGGTAAGAATTTTACCTTCAAGTGAACATCAAAGCCCACCTGTCAATCATCCTTCCATTTTATTTATATATATATATATTTTTTTTTTGCACCTTTGCTTTTGACAGTTTTAGAGGTAGCAGATGTTGGCACAGACTACAGAAGGAGAGAGAAATGTAGTAGTGTTGACTTTGCTGGCTATTTGTGGTCTTACATAGGCCTGCTGTTTGCCTAATTAACAGCTATAATCTACAATTTTATTAATGTTCCTCAACCTTAGATAAAAAAATAAAAAATAAATAAAATAATCACTATTTATCTCTATTTTAACTCATTAATCCACTGGTGGTGACTCTCGTTGTTTCCAAGCACTCACATTACTGCTGAAGCCAACCAGAAGCCTCACTATGGAAGCCATGATGCTATTAGTTTGTCACGTGACACCCGAAGCTTCTGATTGGCTGCTGTGGTCATGTGTTATCCCCTTAAAAACTAAAACTGGGTAGCTCTCTATATGTTAGTGATAAAATAGGAGTATAGGTTTTTTTTGTTATTTTGTAACATCGTCTATTTTTTTTCCATAATCCGTTAAATGTTTTGGTGTTTTCCTTTTTTTTTGTAATTTGGTTATACTCTGAAATGTGGAAATACCTTTCCCGTTGCTATCTGGAGACTGTCATCAAGCAGGTTGACTGTTTCTAGCATCTTATGCTTTTAAAAAAATTTTAATTATAGAGTACGTACCTTAAAGGGGTTTTCCTTCCGCAGGAAATGATGACATCACTTTCCCTTTGGTTCACCTCCAAGGATCTCCTGATTGGCAAGAAATCAAATTGAGTCCATCCATAGAGTGAAGACTACAAGGTCCAGTTTTTGTCAAAGATAAAGGCTCAGGCCATGTTCACATGTTCAGTATTTGGTCAGTATTTTACATCAGTATTTGTAAGCCAAAATCAGGAGAGGAACAATCAGAGGAAAAGTATAATAGAAACACGTCACCACTTCTGTATTTTTTACCCACTCCTGGTTTTGGCTTACAAATACTGATGTAAAATACTGACCAAATACTGAACGTGTGAACGTGGCCGAAGAGTTGTATGAAAGTAGAAAAGAGGGCTTGATTTCTAATCAGCGCCACCTTTCTGATGGGCCATGTGTGGTATTGCAATACTGCCCATTCTCTTGAATGTAGCATTGACTTCAGAGTGCCAATCTAGATGTACTTGCTCAAATTTAATGAAAAGCAGAAAAATGTACCTGCAATATCCTCCTACATAAGGACCTGCATACATGATTCTGCTCCAAATCCCACCTGAAAAACTGCAAACTTAATGCTCAAAAGAATGAACAGATGCATTTCTATGTACAATCCATTTGCTGTTCTTATTTTCAGTCTCTAAACAGCCCAATGTGAATGGAGCAGTGGTCTATCATGCGCACTGCCCCTTCATTCATTCTTAATGGGACCGTCACCACTGCACTCGGCTGGTCTTCGATAATCCCTTAAGTATGAATGGAGAAGCAGTACACGGAACGAACATCAACTTTCAAACTTGAGAATACCCCTTTGATCTGTAAATTTGTCCCTCTCTACAAATAAAAGTTTTATGGTTACAGTTTTGTATTTACATTATTTCACAATGTAACTAGAGAAAGAGTGGTGATGAGCAGGTAGGCAGAGGACAAAGTCTTGTGTCATGTGAGCTTCTTTTTCAGATTTTCTTTGCACGCTTCCTCCCTCTTCCTCTTCTGTTCCTTCGACAGAGCCTCTGCCTGTAAAAAATTCCCGCTTGCAGAACATTTTTTCTGTAACTCCATTAAAATCCCCACAATTTATTTAGCCATATTAAAAATACTCCAAAGAGGTGTTACAGTCAGAAGAAGTAGGACAACATGTTTCAGATGAGCATACCCTCGGCCATGACCTTAGCCAGCAGATTGCATGCACTCGCCCGAAACGTGTTGGTCTACTGTTGTTGACAGTAATGTTTATATGGTACATTAAATGGTAAAAAATTGTTTCAGATTTTTATGGAACCTTTTTATCTTGTGCTTTTCTAAAGTCTTTCTTTTCTCGGTTTAGTATCTTTTAAAGAGTTAATCATTTTGGAATAACAAGGGCACATTCTGGACAAGGCCAATCCGTTAACACAATACAAAGATAAAAAAAAAGCGCTATCTAAAATCAATTAATCTAATTGTGAACTATTTTTTATTGTGATCCTCTCCGTCTCTGGTCTTGTGTGAACCATTTCTCCGAATCGTTATTATTTACAGTCGACTTCACTTGGAAAGTATTAGAAATAATATTTGTTCAAGCAAAGAAGCCTTCTGTTATCTGTGAAACATTGGAAATAATTATTAATCTGCACAGATAAGAAGTCTGCATTCTGAAGCATTTGTTCCGCCAAACAATAATTCATGATGTCCTGCGACTTTGTCATGCTAATCTTGGTCTCTGCTAAGATACATGGGCCAGAAAACTGCTCTTTGCTTCAACTCTGTATTAGTCTTTGTGGCATAAGTGCACTTAGATTGGATTTATTAGCATGGAGAAGAATAATCTCTGGTCTCTCACAACCCATTGCCAAACTTTAAAGGCAGCGGCTGCCATATTTTTCGCTGATCGGATTTCCGGAATACAATTGGAAGATTTTTGTCTCTTAGAAAAGTTATTGAACTTAGTTCAAGGATTTTTCCTTTTTTGGCGATTATTGTGTTCAGTGACATTAAAATGAGAGGTCATATTATAATAAAATCAGGATTATTGAGACCATTACTGTATTACTATTCACATTGCATGTGCTGAAATGTGACAAATAAATAATTTACTTTAGATCAAAAATGTAATGACAGTTTTTTATTGAGGCTAGAACATTGCTGATGATGATCTATCCACTGTAGCGCTGCTGCTGGCGCCCCTGCACGGTGTTCCCTTCTCCCTCCATGCAAGGACGCCGGCTTACCCATTGCCCTGGTCCTCGTCGTGGTCCCCGGCATGCTCCTGCCTCCTGCTTCTGTTGTGTGTGCCGCAGTTCATGGCAGCGTGTCTAGTAGAGATGTTCTACTCGAACTGTTCGCCAATCTCAAATTCGAGCTGTTTTGGGCGGTGTTCGAGCCGTTCGGCGAACACGAACAATTTGAGAAAAATTCGGCTGTTCGAGGTTATGTTCGATAACTGTTCGTGCACCAAAATCATAACTGGATTTTTTCTCAGTAATGATGAAAATTAATGTTAATACGCAGTTTGAGTGTACAGCGGGGTGGGGGGAGGGGCAGGGGATGGATCTCTGCAGGAACAATGAAGATCTCCATTTTTTTTTCTCTTTCCCGCATTTACAGTGGGGAGGTGCAATCTGTCAGCCTATCAGCAGCGCAAACATGGAGCGAAGTGCTTTTTTTCACACAAGCAAGGGCATGTGTCATTGGCAGTGTATGTCACATGTCCTTGCCCTATAAGACCAAGCCATTTTCCCCGTCGCCACCATTTTCTCACTGCTGCAGCTGCGTGTTAGACGGCACCGCTGTTGCTGTGTGCGCTATACCTTGTTAATTTCAAGCCAATTTTCGCACAAATCTACAGATAGCTTGGGAGTAGGGAATAGTTGTGATTGCAGTCCTTTTAAGGACTAGGTTACAGCATTTCCTACGACTTTTATCAGGCAGGTCTGTGCTCTTAAATAGATAGATTGTGGGAGTAAAGACTAATGTAATTGCAGTCCTTTTCAGGACTAGGTTACATCAGTTCCTATCAGTTTTTGCCAGGCAGGTCTGTGCCAGTGCTGTGCAAGTTTTTTTCACAGCATTTGGCTGAATCTAGCAAAGCTAATCCTTTTTGGCCTATTGCAGAGTGTGTTAGTCAGTGGAGTAGCCTATCTGTGTTGCAAGATATACCACCTGTGTATAGAATACCAATTTTTTTACTGCACCTAGTGAAGTAAAATCTTTTGGGCATAGCATCATTCTATTAGTCCATCTATACTGACCTCCATCAGGTTGCAAATTGAACATAATTTTTTTCTGCATCTAGCTCTGAAAAAATATTGGGCTTCTAGCTGTGTGTGGGACTTGTTGTATTAGTCCATCTATACTGACCTCCATCAGGTTGCAAACTGAATATATTTTTTTCTGCATCTACCTCTGAAAAAATATTGGGCTTCTAGCTGTGTGTGGGACTTGTTCTATTAATCCATCTATACAGACCTCCAACAGGTTGAAAACTGAATATATTTTTTTCTGCATCTACCTCTGAAAAAATATTGGGCTTCTAGATGTGTGTGGGACTTGTTGTATTAGTCCATCTATACTGACCTCCATCAGGTTGCAAACTGAATATATTTTTTTCTCAATCTACCTCTGAAAAAATATTGGGCTTCTAGCTGTGTGTGGGACTTGTTCTATTAATCCATCTATACAGACCTCCATCAGGTTGCAAACTGAATATATTTTTTTCTGCATCTACCTCTGAAAAAATATTGGGCTTCTAGCTGTGTGTGGGACTTGTTGTATTAGTCCATCTATACTGACCTCCATCAGGTTGCAAACTGAATATATTTTTTTCTGCATCTACCTCTGAAAAAATATTGGGCTTCTAGCTGTGTGTGGGACTTGTTCTATTAATCCATCTATACAGACCTCCAACAGGTTGAAAACTGAATATATTTTTTTCTGCATCTACCTCTGAAAAAATATTGGGCTTCTAGATGTGTGTGGGACTTGTTGTATTAGTCCATCTATACTGACCTCCATCAGGTTGCAAACTGAATATATTTTTTTCTGCATCTACCTCTGAAAAAATATTGGGCTTCTAGCTGTGTGTGGGACTTGTTCTATTAATCCATCTATACAGACCTCCATCAGGTTGCAAACTGAATATATTTTTTTCTGCATCTACCTCTGAAAAAATATTGGGCTTCTAGCTGTGTGTGGGACTTGTTGTATTAGTCCATCTATACTGACCTCCATCAGGTTGCAAACTGAATATATTTTTTTCTGCATCTACCTCTGAAAAAATATTGGGCTTCTAGCTGTGTGTGGGACTTGTTCTATTAATCCATCTATACAGACCTCCATCAGGTTGCAAACTGAATATATTTTTTTCTGCATCTACCTCTGAAAAAATATGTGGCCTTCTAGCAGTGTGTGGGACTTTCTCTATTAGTCCATCTATACTGACCTCCATCAGGTTGCAAACTGAATATAATTTTTTTCTGCATCTAGCTCTGAAAAAATATTTGGCCTTCTAGCAGTGTGTAGGACTTTCTCTATTAGTCCATCTATACTGACCTCCATCAGGTTGCAAATTAAAAATAATTTTTATCTGCATCTACCTCTGAAAAAATATTTGGGCTTCTAGCTGTGTGTGGGACTTGTTCTATTACTCCATCTATACTGACCTCCATAAGGTTGCAAACTGAATATATTTTTTTCTGCATCTACCTCTGAAAAAATATTGGGCTTCTAGCTGTGTGTGGGACTTGTTCTATTAGTCCATCTATACTGACCTCCATCAGGTTGCAAATTGAATATAATTTTTATCTGCATCTAGCTCTGAAAAAATATTTGGCCTTCTAGCAGTGTGTGGGAGTTTCTCTATTAGTCCATCTATACTGACCTCCATCAGGTTGCAAATTAAAAATAATTTTTATCTGCATCTAGCTCTGAAAAAATATTTGGCCTTCTAGCAGTGTGTGGGACTTTCTCTATTAGTCCATCTATACTGACCTCCATCAGGTTGCAAATTAAAAAAATTTTTTATCTGCATCTACAGTACCTCTGAAAAAATATTTGGGCTTCTAGCTGTGTGTGGGACTTGTTCTATTATTCCATCTATACTGACCTCCAACAGGTTGCAAATTGAATATAATTTTTATCTGCATCTAGCTCTGAAAAAATATTTGGCCTTCTAGCAGTGTGTGGGACTTTCTCTATTAGTCCATCTATACTGACCTCCATCAGGTTGCAAATTAAAAATAATTTTTATCTGCATCTACAGTACCTCTGAAAAAATATTTGGGCTTCTAGCTGTGTGTGGGACTTGTTCTATTAGTCCATCTATACTGACCTCCATCAGGTTGCAAATTGAATATAATTTTTATCTGCATCTAGCTCTGAAAAAATATTTGGCCTTCTAGCAAGGTGTGGGACTTTCTCTATTAGTCCATCTATACTGACCTCCATCAGGTTGCAAATTGAATATAATTTTTATCTGCATCTAGCTCTGAAAAAATATTTGGCCTTCTAGCAGTGTGTGGGACTTTCTCTATTAGTCCATCTATACTGACCTCCATCAGGTTGCAAATTAAAAATAATTTTTATCTGCATCTACCTCTGAAAAAATATTTGGGCTTCTAGCTGTGTGTGGGACTTGTTCTATTACTCCATCTATACTGACCTCCATCAGGTTGCAAACTGAATATATTTTTTTCTGCATCTACCTCTGAAAAAATATTGGGCTTCTAGCTGTGTGTGGGACTTGTTGTATTAGTCCATCTATACTGACCTCCATCAGGTTGCAAATTAAAAATAATTTTTATCTGCATCTACAGTACCTCTGAAAAAATATTTGGGCTTGTAGCTGTGTGTGGGACTTGTTCTATTAATCCATCTATACAGACCTCCATCAGGTTGCAAACTGAATAAAAAAATTTTCTGCATCTACCTCTGAAAAAATATTTGGGCTTCTAGCTGTGTGTGGGACTTGTTCTATTAGTCCATCTATACTGACCTCCATCAGGTTGCAAATTGAATATAATTTTTTTCTGCATCTAACCCAGCCAATAGTTTTGGCCTAATACCACAGTTTGGCCACTCAGCTCTGCTCGGTTACCATCCATTGTTTTTTTGTGCAAACAACTCCAGAGTTGTGAATTAGTTAACCACCAAAATGAGTGGAAAAAGGCCTGCTGCTGGTGGAAAGGGGAATAGGCGTGTTGGGAAGGGGAAAAAAGGTTGTGTCCGTGGGGTAGGTGTTAAAGCAACAGTAACATCTGCAGAAGAAAGACCATCTTCCAGCCAAACTAAAATGTCTACTTCTTTTAGCGGACAATATGATAAGATCCCTTTCTTACGGCCACGCCAATCGCTACAAATTCCAGATGAGGCACAAAAACAGCAGGTGCTTCAACGGATATCAAGTGCTCCTTTAAGTGGGCTCTCCTCCACATCAACTTCAACATCACAAATACTCCAGTCCTCAAAGGTGTCACCCCAATCGCACTTGCTTCCTCACAGCTCCCAAATCTCCAGCTGCCCGTCTGAGTATGAGGTAGAACAGATGGTTGAGTCTGCAGAGCTGTTTATGACATGCCCCTGGGCCTGTGTCGCGCTGCTGTTGACTTTAAAGGGGTATTCCACAGGACTGGATTGTAGGGGTCCATTGACAATGATTAAAGTGGTGGTGAGCATGCCCATTTACTGCCCCTTGCATATGGGGTATTTCAGAGCCCAATGCTTGGGATTGTGTGGATAGGAGGTGGTAACTCTTTCTTACTGGAATCATTCAATTGTCGACTTGTCACTTGCCCGCTAGAAGTTACTGTGCTGACTGCCCACCAATAACCAGCAGCTAATGCTCATGATGTTGGCAATTATCTGGTCAAGCTTCATTGCCACAGTTCTGCCCTGCTCTGAACTTCACATACAGATCAACATCGGCGTTGCCACCTACCGGCTTCCACATCTGGAAATATGCTTTTTTTCTGGGATTTCTTTTGAGTCACACTAGTTTAGCAGGGGCACTGGACCATTGGGTTCCAGGTTCATCCAATTTTTGCTACTTAGTGTTGGATGACTCCATCACGCTTTATAGAAATGTAACCAATCAATGTGTTCTTGTCTTCAAAATTGTCTATAAATGCACAAGCAAATGATTAATGAAGGGGGTTCAGTTTTATGAAATTGATGGCTTATTCCTAGTATAGATTGATGGGGGTCTAACTCTTGAGAACCCTTTCGATCAGCTTTTTAAAGGTGCTGTGGTGCTCAAAGTGGTATAAGCGGCAATGCACAGTCCTGACATAGAGCGCCATGCAAAAAGTGTAGAGGTCACAGCTTGGCCAAGTGTCATGGCTCCTTGGAACAGTTAATCATGGATCCCTTGCCAATCTGATATTGATGGCCTTCTTTTAGTTTTTGGAGTGTTGTAAGAATTGAAATCACTATGTGAAGAACAATATGCATACTCGATGCACAAAGGTGTCACTTGACAGCCTTGGACGTCCTCAAGTACCATGTGCCACATACTGGCATTTTGTTAGGTGACAGAGGAGTCTTTTGGCAGCTGAACACCCAGGGTCCAGGTGCACCTACTCCCGCTATAGCTAAACCTTGGTCCATGTGTATATTGGCTTTTTTATCTTCTCCTGAACTATCATTTTCATGTTGATTTTTTTCCAAAAAAAAGTATTGTGTAAATGAGTTTCCCTGTAAAGATGAAAATGATTTCCCACAATCTGACATGTTATGCGCTGTTCTGTATTATCTGCACCGAAGCAAATAACAAATCATTACGGCTCTAACTCATTTTTATCTTTTGCCCAAATAGTAATCATTCTTCAGCTGGAAAAAAAATGATCGGCAATTCATCCTGTACTTGGCAGCGGCTCCGTAAATCACAGCTAAATCTGGTATTTTCATGTTTTAAGAAACACCCTAATCCTAACAACATACTGGAAAATCCAGGTCTTTGTGCATAATAAGAACTGTGCCTGCAGTACCGGGCTTGTGTAGTTGCAATGAGGAGCTCAAAGATGAACTTATTATTTGCTAGTATATAGCTATCTGGATGCACCAAATACTGAAAAGGAGAATTATTGGATCAGAAGTGATCAATTCATATGAGTCAAGGAACGAACCATGTGTGCAACTGATACAGCTGCATCATGGTCCAGTAGGCAGGCCCGGTGTCAGCACCTGGCACACCTGGGCAAGTGCCAGGGCCCTGAGCAAGCGGGGGGTCCACTCGCCTTCAGTGACACCGGCACGCTATGGGGCCCAGGGAAGCCCGATGCCAGTGCCCGAGGGTAGGGAAGCCCAATGCCAGTGCCTGAGGGTAGGGAAGCCTGATGCCACTTGCTCAGGGCCCCGGCACTTGGAATACTTACCTCTCCCCATTCCTCCGCAGGTGCTGTCTCTCTCTTCCGTGTCTCCTGACAGTGGTGTCTCAGGACAGAGGGAGGGCATGATGACATCTCTACAGCATGCCCTCTGCTGAGCAGTCACAGTGCAGAGAGAGGGAAGTCACTAAGGAGTCAGGAGCAGCGGCCAGCAAGGAGAGGTGAGTATTTGATTTTTTTTTTCTGTATGAAGCATCATATATGGCCCATTATATATGGAGCATTATATGGGGCCCATAATGTATGGAGCATTATATTGGGCCTATAATGTATGGAGCATTATATGGGGTCCATTATATATGGCGCATTATATGAGGCCCATATTGTATGGAGCATTATATGGCGTCCATAATGTATGGAGCAATATATGAGGCCCATAATGTATGGAGCATTATATGGGGCCCATTATTCTGTATGAAGCATTATATGGGGTCCATTATTCTGTATGAAGCATTATATGGGGTCCATTATTCTGTATGGAGCATTATATGGGGTCCATTATTTTGTATGGAGCATTATAAGGGGCCCATTATTATGTATGAAGTATTATAAGGGGCCCATTATTATGTATGAAGCAAAATATGGGTCTCGTTATACTGTATGGAGGGCTATGTAGTGCCCATAATAGTGTATGGAGGGCTATGTGGTGTCCATAATACTGTATAGAGGACTATGTGGTGCCCATAATACTGTATGGAGGACTATACTGTCCGGTCTAAATGAAAACTTTTGACTCCCCCAGGGCACACATTGTGCACAGTGAAGATTCGCTGGTTTCTGAGCTATTGCAGAATTTACAAATAGATATCACTCATGTAAAGTAAGAAGTAAGTGAAGTCTTTGGCATTGTACTATACCTATTTTTCTCTGCCATATTTGTGCATCATGAATCGTGGTATGTGTTAAAAGGGCCCACTGAGACTCTTTTGGCCAGGGACCACAAATACCTGGAGCCGGCCCTGCCAGTAGGTGGGGAGGTCCATCTGATAGACAGAAGAAAGTTACCTTTAAAAGGAACCTGTCACCAGGTTTTTACCATATAAAGTAGGGCCAGCACCTGTACGCTCTTAGTTACAGCATACTGACGAAGGCGTTGGGGAGGATGTGCTTTCACCGTTGGGAACCCCCTACTCCTGTTACTGCATTACACCAGGTATAGTGTGTGTTTATTTTAAAGGGTACAATACTATACATGCTTATTTAGTTTGGGTCGTTCGTTGCACTTTGGCCATATATCTTACTTTGACCTCTTAAAATTATACCTATAAGAGCTATGGAGTTACTGTTCAATTGTACAAGTGTATCCTACTATTTTGAATCTATTATATTTAAGCATGTTGTATGAATTGTAATGGTGAATCGTACATCCCTTTTGAATGTGCATATCTGGTTCTTACCGCTTTGTCTCATTAATAGTTTTCTTAATTTTTTCCAAATAAAGTCTCTACTTTTATATAGTTATTTGTGTTTTACTTTTGGGGACTTGTTTGACGTGGTTTTGTTCAGTGGTATGTTAGCATACTAGTATTGTGTATATATGTTCCCAATATGCTCTGCATAACACAAAAAATACCTTTTATTATACAAACATACGGTGCGGTCCGGTTCAATGGGCATGTCTCTGGTTTTGATCTGGTGCCACCTCTCTTCTTGTGATTACTTCTTGCTTCATGAGGATGACGCATCCTACACCATCCACACAAAGTCCTCCATCGCGCTCCTGCGCCGGCGCACTTCTCTCTGCCATTGAGGTTACAGGAAGATGTTGGCTATGTAAAACAGCTGGCATTTCCCTAGTATAGTGCTGGCTCAGGATCTCCATACATGGGGACCCGACCTGTGATGTACTATTTCGGGGAGAACTTAAAGGCTTGCTCTTTGACAAGCTATTGGAGAGCAAAAACCTGTCATATAAAGTATCAAAGGGTTATTTCCAAAATATTAAAGTTATCCCCTATCCTTAAAATAGGGGATATCTTACTGATCACGGAAGGTCTGACCAATGTAATCCCCAGTGCTTGGCTATTTCTGTTAGTTCCACAGACAATGAATGGAGTAGAGCTTGAGCATGTGCTCTTCTCCTCCATTCAAGATGGGATATTCAAAACTGGTTCCATATTGCAGAGCCCCGATCTCTGGATCGCTGGGGGTCCCAGTGATTGGATCCCCAGCATTCAATAAGTTATAACCTATACTGTAGAATAACCCTTTAAGGTTCATGCATTTGGTATTCTTGCATGCATAGACTCAATATGGCGTCAGTACTCATGCTACATCGGTATCTGCATACTGTATAATCTTAAGGTTTTTATTTCTTGCTTATTTAGACTCTCTGTAATTCTAAGCTGTAAATGCAAGCCAGGGACATATCCGGTACATCACAGACCTCATTGACTAGAACAGGATTTGTCTGGTTTAGATCATAGAGCCGGTCGTAAGACTATGTTCATATCATTAATGGAGGTTCCATCAGGCCAGAAAAATAGCTGCTTTATTTTTTCCAACCTATTGGAGCCTCGTGTGCAGATGTGAACACCTCCCCTTGAGAAAGTTTTGGAAAAACGCGCGTCGGGGTAGTGTGGGGCACACGATGCATTCCATGGGTAAA
Organism: Phyllobates terribilis; assembly: GCF_046119375.1. Lineage (NCBI taxonomy): Eukaryota > Metazoa > Chordata > Amphibia > Anura > Dendrobatidae > Phyllobates > Phyllobates terribilis. Next base: position 152,582,412 of record NW_027362768.1, read on the forward strand.
TCTCAATAGACCTCTATCTTTACCTTCTTCCCTTCCATATTGAGATATATTTACATTCATTCGGTGGGACTTTTAGTGGACTGACTGGTTATATTGAGACACAATGGGATGATTCATATTTTAATGTGACACCCCAGGGGTCTGGTTGTCACAGTGATAGAGATATTACGTCTGAGAGCAGGTGGGAGGTCCTTTGGTCAGGGATCCTGTGCATGCCACACCTCCTGCCCAGCCTTGGGAGGGGAAGAACTTCCCCTGTATAAACCCGGGGCTGAGGCAGGGTTAGTGAGTCCAGGAAGAGTAGAGACAAGAGCAGCATAGGAAGCAGCAGAGTCACAAGGAGTCAGGGGCTGGCAGCTAAAGAGCTCGCCCTGACTAAGAAGATTCTTTACCGGACCCGGAGTCCGAGGCTGTGGGGACTAACTTCTACCCAGCAGCAGAATCCGTCAGGCAGGGGATTTCAGGTCCCCTGGCCCAGAAGCCCGAAGGCCCGGTCACACGCGTGGGACCAGCACCGCCATCGTGGAGCGGAAGCCATTAGAAGGCCCCGAGTCACCGGCCATACGGGTGAGCACCACACGGTACACTCAGGGACGTGGGCTACTTACATCAGCTTCTAGCAAGGTAGCCAGAAGAGTACAGTCAGCTTGGGAGGCCTACAACTACGCCTGGCCAGGGGAGATCCCATCTGCTCAAGGACTGACCAGGCCCCGTTCGCTAGCAAGTACTCCGGGAGGGTCTATCGTTGTTACCAGTAAAGACCCTGAACGCTACCATACCGTCTCTGAGTGGTTCCTGCTACCCCCATCATCCACGTCGGCTGCCCTGAGGCCATACCCCTCCCGTTGGGGGTTATACTATCACGCTGCACCATCCTTCCACCGGCCTCAGCGGTCTGCCCTGCAGCAGCAGCCCCCTGGCTGCATTCAACGGGTGGCGTAGTCATCAACCATTTTCTACCGCTAACAGACTGCCGTTCAGTTTGACTCCCTGGGCACGGACCGGGTCACCGCCACGAGACTACAACCCTAAACAGATCCGGCTCCGGGTAAGCTCCCGCGTGCGCAACGCAGCGCGACACAGGCCCAGGGGCGCGTCAACTTTGGCGTAGTCGGCAGGATCACGTGCCCGCAACCACCGGGTACTGCGTGCCTGAAAAGCAAAGACTGTTCAAACTTACCAGTGGTGAAGATTCCCGCCATCGGTGAAGATTCCCGCCATCCGGCGCCATCTTCAGCCTTCTTCCCGCCATCCGTGGAGTTTTCCCGCCATTGGACGCCATCTTGAGGACGCCGCGCGGGAAGAAGAGGGGCGTGGACTCCGAAAGCGCGCGAGAACTGAAGCCCCGCCTCACGTCCGGACGTTGCGTAAGGTCCTGGAAGGAGCCCAGCAGACGCCGACGTCACAGGAGCGCGACGGAAGGTCCTCAACCCTGACGATCCACTGCGGAGCCGCGGCCTACGGAACAGGATCATCGCAAGGTAGGCCACGGTCCACTAGGGGGGAGGAAGATGTCGGATACGGAGGAGAGCTCCACTGCCTCAACCCCCGCCAGCGCTACCGCTGTTGCAGTTATGCCCTTCACCATGCCCTATATCCCGGGAGCAGCTTGGCTACCCCAGTACTCAGGGGAGTCACATACCCTGCATGACTTTAGAGAAAAGCTGGATAGCCTCTTCCAGGTGTACCCCCTCACAGAAGAGCAAAAAGTGAGCATCCTGGTGGCCCAACTAACTGGGGCAGCCAAAAGGGAAGTAAAATCCTGGCCACCTGGGAGGAAGACTGTCGCAGGGATACTAACCCGGCTGAAGGACACCTTTGATACCCGCACCTCAGCCGAGATTAAACTTAGATTCTACGGGTGCAAGCAGCGAGCGCATGAGAGTATAAGGGACTATGCACTCAACCTACAAGAGGCCCTGAGGGCCATTAAGCAGACCGACCCTAATGGAGTGGGAAACGAGGACAGGCTGTTGACCGAACAATTTATAGAGGGTTTATATTGCAATGCCCACCGCACCCAGTTGCGGGCAATGGCCTTACAGGACCCTCATCTAGAATTTGCACAGTTCAAGGACAGAGCCATCCGGGTGCTCCGAGAACCGGCACCAGGTGGCGTTGTGACCCACAGACGCCCCACTACCACTTACTACCAGGAGGCGGCGCCCTTGTCAGCAGGGCCTGTGGGAGCTGATGCGCAGGCTTTGGACAATGACCCGGCTCCAGACCTACACCATCAGGTCCAAGAGCTAGCTAAAAGCGTTGCTGCGCTAACCCGAACTGTGCAGTCTTTACAGGTTTCCACTCCAGGGAAGATCCAGCTGGCATCCGGACCGGAGGACATCCCGTGGCGTCGACCAAGGAGGACCCCACCGGCCAGAGGAAGACCCAGTGACCGATACAGCGAGGACGGACGACCCATCTGCCGCCGCTGCAATCAACCCGGACATATGGAAAGGTACTGTTCTTTAAACGGGCACAACCTGGGGTAGAGGGCCAACCCCCAGGAAAAAGATCACCAGGCCCATCGAACTGGCGCGACAGATATGTGGGAGGACGTCCAGTCTTGCCTGTGGTACTGGATGGCATTCCCATGAGTGCCCTACTGGACACCGGGTCACAGGTCACCACCATCCCGTACGTGCTCTTCAAGCAGTACTGGAATGACTCGGATATTACCTGCTACCCTGACGACGACTTGAGTATCATCGCCAGCAATGGTCAGCCCGTGCCACAGATCGGATTTAAAGAGGTGACCATCAAAATTGGTAGAGTCGAACTGGCCGCACAGGGACTGATCATTGTAGATATTGACAAACATGAGAGTCACCCAAAAATAACTCTAGGAACTAATGTAATTGAAAATTGTCTTGCAGAGGTGATTTTCCTTTTACAGCAGGTTGCCAAGAATGCCAGCTCCGGCGAGCAGCGGGTGCTCCAGAAAGAGATCCGGGCACTGATGCAACGGCAACAAGTGGAACTCTCCGGCGGTGAGATTGGTAGCGTAAGAATGTGTGACCCTTTTCCTATTGCCATGCCCCCAAAAAGTGAAATGATGATTTGGTGCCGGGCAGCTATTGGTCTGAGAGGTAGAGATTACCAGGCAATGGTAGAACCAGTTTACTCAGACAGTAGGCCCACCATTTTGACAGCACGGGGGGTGGTCAATGTACGCCATGGGAGGGTGCCCGTTCGCATAATAAATATCGGGGAGAGGGAAGTGTACCTGCCCCGGTATGCCACGCTAGCCAAATTATATACCACTAATCAAAATTCTATACAATCTGTGGAACCCTTGCCTCCATCTCACCCGGAGGAAGGTAACGGCTCTAAGAAAGACATGGAGGACTGGTGTCAGCAACTACATCTGGGTACTGACTCCACTCCCTCACACCAGAAACAAGGAGTCTATCGGGTGGTTCAAGAGTATGAGAGAGTGTTTAGTAAACACCCGTTAGACTTCGGGCGAGTCAAGGGGGTAGAACACCGCATCCCCACGGGAGATCATCCTCCCATAAAAGAGAGGTATCGACCCGTACCCCCTGCACATTACCAACACGCCAAGGGGATGCTTAGAGACATGAAGGAGGCTGGGGTAATCCGGGATAGCTGTAGCCCCTGGGCAGCCCCACTAGTTTTAGTCAAAAAGAAAGACAACACCATGAGGATGTGTGTAGATTACCGGAAAATCAACCGTATCACACACAAGGATGCGTACCCCTTGCCAAGGATAGAGGAGTCATTGGCTGCTTTAAGATCTGCTAACTTCTTCTCTACCTTGGATCTCACTAGCGGGTACTGGCAGGTTCCTGTAGCAGAGGCGGACCGGGAGAAGACCGCATTCACCACCCCGATGGGACTTAGCGAGTTCACCTGCATGCCGTTCGGACTCTGCAACGCCCCAGGAACCTTCCAACGATTAATGGAGTGCTGTCTGGGCCACAGAAACTTCGAGACGGTCCTGTTGTACCTGGACGATGTCATCGTATACTCCAAAACTTATGAGGACCACCTGAAACACCTGGCGGAGGTGTTCGAAGCTCTGGCGAGTTACGGCCTAAAGGTGAAACCCTCCAAGTGTCACCTCCTGAAACCAAAGGTGCAATACCTGGGACACGTGGTGAGCGCTGACGGAGTGGCTCCCGACCCCGATAAGATCACCGCAATCAAAGGATGGCCAAGCCCTTCCAGCGTAAAAGAAGTGCGGCAGTTCCTAGGGTTGGTAGGCTACTACCGAAGGTTTATTCCCGGTTTCACCAAAAAGGCGGCGCCTATGCAGGACCTCCTGATAGGCCAGTCCCGGAAGGCCAAGAACCAGAAGCCGCCCTTCAAATGGGAAGAGCTAGAGGAAGAGTCCTTCCGCCAGCTGAAGATGGCCCTCACGGGGGATGAAATCTTGGCGTATCCGGACTATAGCCAGCCCTTCATCCTCTACACCGACGCCAGTAACGTCGGGCTAGGAGCCGTACTGTCCCAGATTCAGCAGGGGAAAGAGCGAGTAATCGCCTATGCCAGCCGAAAACTGTGACCCACCGAAAGGAATCCCGAGAATTATAGCTCATTTAAGCTAGAGTTCCTGGCCGTGGTATGGGCAGTCACCGAGCGCTTTAAGCATTACCTCGCTTCTTCCCGGTTCACCGTATACACGGATAACAACCCGCTGACACACCTGGACACGGCAAGACTCGGCGCCCTGGAGCAGAGGTGGATGGCCCGTCTGTCCAACTACGAGTTCACAATTAAATACCGGGCAGGGCGCTCCAATACCAACGCGGACGCCCTGTCCAGGATGCCCAACCTGCCGGACGGAGGAGAAGATCCGGAGGGACTGGAAGAAGTTGAACTCCCTGCGTTCCACCGTCATGGGACTATCCAGTATTCCCACCGGGTAAGGAGTAAGCAGGCTGCTACGTTGAACCCCTTACCTCACTACAACTGGGCGGAAACGCAAGACAGCGACCCTGCCGTCCGACTGGTGAAGGAGATGCTGACTCGCCCGGAGGCTAGCCTGGAATCAGACGCTCCAGAGGAAGCCAAACAACTATGGGCAGAGAAGAGTCGACTGTTCCTTTACAAGGGGAAGTTGTGCCGCAGAATGGTTAACTCCAGGACGCATGAACTACTCTGGCAAGTAGTGGTGCCACGAAGAGACGCAGCCATGGTGATGGAGGCATACCACGACGGAGCTGGACACTTCGGGTGGAAAAAGCTGGAGTTCCTGCTGCGCGAGCGGTTCCACTGGGTAGGCATGAGGGGAACCATCGAGAAGTGGTGCAGAGACTGTGGCCCGTGCAATCTGAGAAGGAAGGACCGGGCCAGCCAGAAGACTCCCCTGCAGTCCATCGTCACCCGGCAACCGTTGGAACTGGTAGCCTTGGATCATGTAAAACTGACCCCCAGCAGAAGTGGCTACGTCTACGCGTTAACCATCGTGGATCATTACTCCCGGTTTCTGGTTGTCGTCCCCGTCAAGGACTTAACGGCTCGAACAGCAGCTAGAGCCTTCCAGCAGCACTTTTGCCGTCCACACGGGTACCCGGACCAAGTGCTGACGGACCAGGGACCTGCCTTTGAAGCGGAGGTCTTCCAGGAATTCTGCAATCTGTATGGCTGCCGGAAGATAAGGACGACACCCTACCATCCGCAAACTAATGGACTTTGTGAGAAAATGAACCAGGTGGTAATGGATCTTCTAAAAACGTTGCCCCTGGAAGAACGCAGTCTGTGGCCTGAGAAGTTGCCCGATCTGGTGGACCTATACAACCACATCCCGGTAGGTTCCACCAACTGTACCCCGGCTTACCTAATGAGGGCAAGACCTGGTAAGTTACCTGTTGACCTGGAAATGGGAGTCCTGACGCCCGAGGACACTTCACCAGAAACAGACTGGGACACAGAGAGGCAGCAGCAGTACCGGAAAGTACAGGAGAGCGTGGAGCGAAGTCTCTGTCAGGCTAGGGAAAGACAAGAGAAGACTTACAACCAGTATGCTCCCGCTGTTCCCCTGGTACCCGGAGAGCAGGTCTTGAAGAGGAAGAGACGGCTCCACAAGTTGGACGACCAGTGGGAGAAGGACCCGTACACCGTACTGCCCTCAAGCCACGAGAACCCGAAGGTCTGTACCATCAGTAAAGACGGAGGGGAAACCACAGCCATTGTATCCCGGGACCACCTGAAGAAGTGCCCCGAACAACTGAGGAACCCTGAGGAGGAACAGGAAGACCATCGACCCGTGGAAGAAAGGGAAGATATGGTTAGTACCGTGCTCGGGGACTTCCCTCGGTCTTGGACTCAAGTCAATGGTGCAGTTGTGGTACCCGTACTCACCTTCCTCCAACCATCATCCCAAGAACCTACGGAGCAACGGGTAGAGCTGGAAGAGCAGCCGGTCCAGGAGGCAGAAGACTCCACCCAAGCGGAACAGGAGAATCCACCCTCTGCTTATAGTGAGCCTGCCGTACCCCTAGTGAGACAAAGAGCCGGTAGACAGCTGCCCAGTTTACCCTTGACAGCTCCTACACCCTGTAGTTCAGGGCCAGACAGTCAGCTCCGTAGGTCCACTAGGGCCACTAGAGGCCAGTTACCCGCACGTTGGAGGATCTAAATGTTTAAGTTGTTTTACAATGTTTACCTGTTTATTGTTGCTTGTGTGTAATTTTGTGTTTCTAGTTGTTTTTAGGAGTCTTCGGTGGATTTACCGGGAATCCTTTGTATATAGTTGGAGCGTAACCCAGGATGGACTAGAGACTGTTAAGGACTCGGGGTAGGACAGACCCCTACCTGGTTACGTCTCCCTGTGTTGGTGAAATGGACACCTTTGCTTTTCTTCAAAGACTGCACCCGGCTGCGGACATCCGTGACCATCTTATTGTGTTTCCTTATTGTATTTTATTGTTCTTTGATATACCTTGTTATATTTTTCTAAAAAGTGTTTAGTCCCGGAGTACTAAATTTCACTAGGGGGGAGTGTGACACCCCAGGGGTCTGGTTGTCACAGTGATAGAGATATTACGTCTGAGAGCAGGTGGGAGGTCCTTTGGTCAGGGATCCTGTGCATGCCACACCTCCTGCCCAGCCTTGGGAGGGGAAGAACTTCCCCTGTATAAACCCGGGGCTGAGGCAGGGTTAGTGAGTCCAGGAAGAGTAGAGACAAGAGCAGCATAGGAAGCAGCAGAGTCACAAGGAGTCAGGGGCTGGCAGCTAAAGAGCTCGCCCTGACTAAGAAGATTCTTTACCGGACCCGGAGTCCGAGGCTGTGGGGACTAACTTCTACCCAGCAGCAGAATCCGTCAGGCAGGGGATTTCAGGTCCCCTGGCCCAGAAGCCCGAAGGCCCGGTCACACGCGTGGGACCAGCACCGCCATCGTGGAGCGGAAGCCATTAGCAGGCCCCGAGTCACCGGCCATACGGGTGAGCACCACACGGTACACTCAGGGACGTGGGCTACTTACATCAGCTTCTAGCAAGGTAGCCAGAAGAGTACAGTCAGCTTGGGAGGCCTACAACTACGCCTGGCCAGGGGAGATCCCATCTGCTCAAGGACTGACCAGGCCCCGTTCGCTAGCAAGTACTCCGGGAGGGTCTATCGTTGTTACCAGTAAAGACCCTGAACGCTACCATACCGTCTCTGAGTGGTTCCTGCTACCCCCATCATCCACGTCGGCTGCCCTGAGGCCATACCCCTCCCGTTGGGGGTTATACTATCACGCTGCACCATCCTTCCACCGGCCTCAGCGGTCTGCCCTGCAGCAGCAGCCCCCTGGCTGCATTCAACGGGTGGCGTAGTCATCAACCATTTTCTACCGCTAACAGACTGCCGTTCAGTTTGACTCCCTGGGCACGGACCGGGTCACCGCCACGAGACTACAACCCTAAACAGATCCGGCTCCGGGTAAGCTCCCGCGTGCGCAACGCAGCGCGACACAGGCCCAGGGGCGCGTCATTAACATGGCTGATGGCTATTTTCTTGGTTAAATAAACAGTTTGAATTTTTCACTTTACTATACCAGCCTGTTTATATCATACATCCTATTAGTCCCCACCATCCATGGGATAAATACACTATGTAACAGGTGTCCCCATTATGATTCCTCCTATATGAGACCTCATCTTAACATACTATGTATGTCTTTTTAATGTAATTCTATTAAATAAAATGTGTTGTTTTTTATTCTATTCGGGTGGTTTATGGTTACTCCATGGTTTGTTGATTTTTTGTATGCAATGTTTGGGAGTACTCTACCTCCCCATTACTCTCTTTACCATTGTGGGGGAACTCTATAGGTTCTGTGGTTCCCACCCACGTTTACATACAATGTACAGTTTGAATATTTGTTTAACATACAGTACAGACCAAAAGTTTGGACACACCTTCTCATTTAAAGATTTTTCTGTCTTTTCATGACTATGAAAATTGTACATTCACACTGAAGGCATCAAAACTATGAATTAACACATGTGGAATTATATACTTAACAAAAAAGTGTGAAACAACTGAAAATATGTCTTATATTCTAGGTTCTTCCAAGTAGCCACCTTTTGCTTTGATGACTGCTTTGCACACTCTTGGCATTCTCTTGATGAGCTTCAAGAGGTAGTCACCAGAAATGGTCTTCCAACAATCTTGAAGGAGTTCCCAGAGATGCTTAGCACTTGTTGGCCCTTTTGCCTTCACTCTGCCGTCCAGCTCACCCCAAACCATCTCGATTGGGTTCAGGTCTGGTGACTGTGGAGGCCAGGTCATCTGGCGTAGCACCCCATCACTCTCCTTCTTGGTCAAATAGCCCTTACACAGCCTGGAGGTGTGTTTGGGGTCATTGTCCTGTTGAAAAATAAATGATGGTCCAACTAAACGCAAACGGATGGAATAGCATGCCGCTGCAAGATGCTGTGGTAGCCATGCTGGTTCAGTATGCCTTCAATTTTGAATAAATCCCCAGCAGTGTCACCAGCAAAGCACCCCTACACCATCACACCTCCTCCTCCATGCTTCACGATGGGAACCAGGTATGTAGAGTCCATCTGTTCACCTTTTCTGCGTCGCACAAAGACACCGTGGTTGGAACCAAAGATCTCAAATTTGGACTCATCAGACGAAGGCACAGATTTCCACTGATCTAATGTCCATTCCTTGTGTTCTTTAGCCCAAACAAGTCTCTTCTGCTTGTTGCCTGTCCTTAGCAGTGGTTTCCTAGCAGCTATTTTACCATGAAGGCCTGCTGCACAAAGTCTCCTCTTAACAGTTGTTGTAGAGATGTGTCTGCTGCTAGAACTCTGTGGGGCATTGACCTGGTCTCTAATCTGAGCTGCTGTTAACCTGTGATTTCTGAGGCTGGTGACTCGGATAAACTTATCCTCAGAAGCAGAGGTGACTCTTGGTCTTCCTTTCCTGGGGCGGTCCTCATGTGAGCCAGTTTCTTTGTAGCGCTTGATGGTTTTTGCAACTGCACTTGGGGACACTTTCAAAGTTTGCCCAATTTTTCGGACTGACTGACCTTCATTTCTTAAAGTAATGATGGCCACTCGTTTTTCTTTACTTAGCTGCTTTTTTCTTGCCATAATACAAATTCTAACAGTTTATTCAGTAGGACTATCAGCTGTGTATCCACCTGACTTCTGCACAACACAACTGATGGCTACTTTGAAGAACCTAGAATACAAGACATATTTTCAGTTGTTTCACACTTTTTTGTTAAGTATATAATTCCACATGGGTTAATTCATAGTTTTGATGCCTTCAGTGTGAATGTACAATTTTCAAAGTCATGAAAATACAGAAAAATCTTTAAATGAGAAGGTGTGTCCAAACTTTTGGTCTGTACTGTATTCTTATAGTTACATAATTGGTGTTACCACACCAGCTGCTACACTATAGACCCACAAGTAAATATTACTGATCAGTTTGACACAAATCCATAATTTGGCCATGTCCATTAAGCCTTAGTTATACAGTATTTACTGCTTCAAAGGTTTTCTTTCTGGAGTTCAGTGCTGTTGCGCATTAGGATTCTCGGTCGGCTCCATAAGACCAACCATTCATTGGGATTACAGGAAGTTAGCGGCCCGCTGCCAAATAAATATAGCAGTTTGCGCTTGGCAAAGGCTCGACTAATTACAGCTATGAAATATTTGCACAGCATTTACAAACAAAACACTAATTTAATCAAACATTTTATTTTTCATTTTTTTGGAACTTTACAAAAACACAGCACATAAAAACTGCCGAGAAATACAATTTTAGAAATATCTTGTTTAATTGCCGTTTCATCCGTAGTTTCCACAAATTAGGGCTCCTTGTTTTTTTTGTAAAATTTGTCAAACTTATTGAAGGAAGCTGTTTAATAAATGTTCTGTTTTTCTTTAATGCTGTCCTTGGAGAACTCTCAATGCAGAGCCAAGGTCCGAGGGCAGCACAGAATTACACATTCATTCTACGTTGGCAGAAAACAAGCATTTTACAGGTGTAAATGCTGCACGGTCCTTATGACATAAATAACTTGAATTAAACATGAGACTAATAACTTTGAAATCCAGAAAAGTTAAGGAAAAAGTTCTCTTTAGAGAGAAAGAGACTTTGGAAAATTGTTACATTTTATCCTTTATGCTTCAATTTTATTTTATGTGAAATGTTTAATTTGATGAATCTTTTGAAATTTGAATTTGCAAACTTTGCCAAATTTTTCACAAAAATTAGATTTATGGAAAATGACACTTTGTGGTCTTTCTAGGACTTTATCCAACCCATTTGAAGCTTTTTAACACGAACACATCCTAAGTAATGTCACAGCAATCTGAACATATATGGCTATTGGTACGCGAATGGTAAATGCTGATTACTACTGTGCTGTCACACACTATCTGTACTCTTTTTTCAGTGTTTTATGGCTTGTTCTCCCTATCTCTATAGCTAAGCTGTGAGCTGTGACATTCTCTCACTATCCAGATTGACCACAAAATAGCTGCTTCATTTCTTGCCTTAGCTTTTATACAGGCTATGATAGTTTATCCTTATTGGCTGTGCTCTACCATGTGATGTGATGGCTATAAGACTTCATGGGGAAGCTCACCTGACCGCACCCCAGTGAGAATTTTCAGGCTGATGTAATTTGAGGAGGCCAAGAAATTGAAATGAACTGGTGAGCTAGCCTTCTTCACACACAATACTGGTAATATGCTGACACAGAACACGCTTTCTTGTGTCAACAAAAGCTGGAGATTAAGCTGCCGGAACCTGGCACTAATTCTGATATTTCAGGATTAGGGCACCTTTATTAACTGAAGTATATTAGTAATTTGTATATTTTGCTATTTAAGTACATTTAAAAATAATTCACTTGAGCTGGACAACCCCTGTAAAGTTTAAACTCTACACCCACCAGGTTTAGCCCCCTAGCCATTTTCTCTAATCTTGTTAATGCTCATGACCACCAGAGGTAGCTATGTTAAATTGTGGCTGCTCAAACAGGACATGAAGTTGTTTGATTTACAGATTTGTACAATGACGGAAAGGATGGCATTTTCATTCCCCCCCTGTAGTAAAGCCTGGTAGGCTATGGTTAAACCCTAGCACTACAGGTCCTGATTATGTGCACCTGGATAGCTTTGACTAGAACCAGGCCATGTGTTCACTGGTCAGTCAGCTGGGGGAAGCTGAGCAGAGTGGGTTATGTTGGAGCTAGAGAAACACAAGCCAGAATCTCTTTGAGAATAGACTGCAGAGGCTGTGTTCACCAAACTGCAAGTATCAGTAGTTGCTATGGACAATAGCCATTTTGTTTATCTGAACTGGGGCTAGCTCAGCCATGTATGAGTAGACAGGGTCTGTATTGTTTAGTTAGCATCTGGACAAGGATAGGGATTTTATGTTGGTGGTTTTGTTTTTTGTGCTGTGCAACCAGTGGAAATAAACACCCTTCTGTGTGTGTGATATAAAAACTCTGTGGCTTCGTGTTCCAAGTGGTTACCCAAGAGAGTGAATAGCTACACCCCATTGTGGGGTACTTCATCTGTGTATTTCTGAGGCCTTATTGATACCTTTTGCAATAAATTATGTGGTATTGTTTAATGAGTAATCTATACTCATAATCATACTTCATGTCATAACTCTGTTCTTAAGAGACTATAGCAGAAAACTGACCAGCACATCTTTAGTGTGAACATGTGACAGCTGCAGTGACTACAGCAGCACTCAATAAGGGTCAAAATATCTGAAAACACTGTAGGTCACCTTGGCGTGGTTGATAGGTATACATGAATTGGCCAATTTATGCACTAAGAACCTTCATTTTTGTAAGTACATTCTATTGAGTGACAAAATAGTGTTTCCAGTGTTTTCATATATTTTGACCCTTTTTGAGTGCTGCTGCGCTATTTGTTTTTGTCTTCTGTTCTTAAGGGGTTTATTGCATCTAGGGTATGACTTGTGACCCATTGACATGAAAGTGAGCAGAGTGATGGATGATTTTGTATGTCTGGTGACTGTGTGGTTATGGTACGATATGACTTAGTTAACCATGCAGTACCGAAGAGAAAGTACATGGTTCATGGAGAGAAGTGCAATCCCCTTAAGTATCCAATGATACCATCGTCCTACAGGGAAGAGGAGCGGCAGAGTTGGACTGATGTAAGAAGCAGGATCTAGAGCTACGGCTGTAATCCACAGGAAGGTGATTTTCATACACAGTATTGTGCTAGTGTCAGCAGAGTTCTGCAAGGTGGCTCCTGATCAATGGAGAACCGAAGAAAAGCCAGTGCTGGAGCAAAAAACAGACAAAGGCTGCAGCTATCAGAGGACATGGGTGAAGACCTATTGGAACTGTCAAGATCCATAAAGATGTGGGTCTCTCTCGTGTTGTGGGGATACGAAGAGAGGCCGGTACTGAAGCATAAACCAGACAAGGGCTGCAGCTACCAGAGGAGATGGGTGGAGACCTATTGGAAATGTCAAGAGCCAGGAAGATGTGGGTCTCTCTTGTGTTGTGGGGATCTGAAGAAAGGCCGATACTGGAGCAGAAACCAGACAAGGGCAGCTGCTACTAGAGGAGATCGGTGGAGACCTATTGGAACTGTCAAGAGCCAGAAAGATGTGAGTCTCTCTCGTGTTGTGGGGATCCGAAGAAAGACCAGTACTGGAGCAGAAACCAGACAAAGGCTGCAGCTATCAGAGGAGATCGGTGGAGACCTATTGGAACTGTCAAGAGCCAGGAAGATGTGAGTCTCTCTTGTGTTGTGGGGATCCGGAGAAAGGCCAGTACTGGAGCAGAAACCAGACAAAGGCTGCAGCTATCAGAGGAGATCGGTGGAGACCTATTGGAACTGTCAAGAGCCAGGAAGATGTGAGTCTCTCTTGTGTTGTGGGGATCCGGAGAAAGGCCAGTACTGGAGCAGAAACCAGACAAAGGCTGCAGCTATCAGAGGAGATCGGTGGAGACCTATTGAAACTGTCAAGAGCCAGGAAGATGTGGGCTTCACTCATGTTATGTATGTCTGCTGGAAAATCCATAATTAAATTAAGTCAGCCATACTGGATATAGTGTGTTTGGTGACTGGGACAGAAGGAAGGTACAGATGATGGTGCTAGTCAATGCAGTACAAATACAGGGTTCATCTGTAAATAAGAAGCTGATTGCATCATTACAAACATTACACCTCCATATTGGAAGTAACGTTTTTTTGTAAGAAATCTTGAGTTGCGTCGCTGTCTTGTCAGGGAGCCAAGAACCCTCTGGCCATAAATGGGTGGTAGTTCTTGACCACGCCACCTGCAGACTTACAGATGCAGAGGAGATATCGCACAAGAAAATTGTACATGACATGTATCTACCATACCATTTAGTCAATGAACTTTAAGGCAACCCTTTACGTACTCTGACCATTAGTCGGTAATTTGCATTGATGTCACTTTGTTTTTTCCTTTATTTAAAAAAGAAAAGAAGAAAAAAATAGGAAAGCAAAAGTTTTACCCTTCAAAAATGTTGGTAATCTGTTTAATACTTCTGCAGTGCGTTAATGGGGCTGTTGTTTGTCCATTTTGACAGTTACTTTATATTGCTACATATTTGTTGTTTTTAAGTAACAAAGAGAAACAATATGCCTGAAATGAACTTTTTGCTTAATGCCTCTAAGGATGGATGGGCTTCCAAAATGATGTATTGCTCATTAATCTTCTGTTTTTATGCCAGAACTTGTAGATAGAGTTGATGGGAAAGCACTGGCTGAACTTTTCACAGTTCCCAAATCTTGTACAGATTCACAAACCTGCATTCACACATCGAGCTTCAGTGTGAACGTTTTACATTAGTGTTACAGCTTTTTAATAGAGAGAGGCAGTTAACAATTCAAACAATTCAAAAAAAGGAGAAGAAAATAGAAGCAAACGCATACATTCTGTCTACAGCTCTGTCAATTATCACCTAAATATGATGCTACTCCATGGTCTTCTCTTGGGATTGTGAGGAGATTGGGAGAGTCCAGCAATTAGCTATAGTAATAGATATTACTTAAGAGTGCACAATGCCAGTCAGCTGCTTATAAGGCCAGAAAGATACTGTTATGCATTTAAAAAGAAACTTGGTCTCACAATATAAAGAAATGGTCTTATCAGTTTACAGCATTTAAACAGCCTCGTCTTGCAGACATATTTCTGTTCTGGGCACCAGTTCATAAAAGGAGTCAGAAAGAAAGAAGATAAAGAAGGGCAATAAACCATTAACATGCATAGAGAAACCCAGTTATGGAAAAAGATTAAAATACAGTAGTTTAATGTATTCAAGTGAAAGGGGAGAATGGGCCAACATGATCAATTAGTTCATATACAGTACAGACCAAAAGTTTGGACACACCTTCTCATTTAAAGATTTTTCTGTATTTTCATGACTTTGAAAATTGTACATTCACACTGAAGGCATCAAAACTATGAATTAACACAGGTGGAATTATATACTTAACAAAAAAGTGTGAAACAACTGAAAATATGTCATATTCTAGGTTCTTCAAAGTTGCCACCTTTTGCTTTGATGACTGCTTTGCACACTCTTGGCATTCTCTTGATGAGCTTCAAGAGGTAGTCACCGGAAATGGTCTTCCAACAATCTTGAAGGAGTTCCTAGAGGTGCTTAGCACTTGTTGGCCCTTTTGCCTTCACTCTGCGGTCCAGCTCAACCCAAACCATCTCGATTGGGTTCAGGTCTGGTGACTGTGGAGGCCAGATCATCTGGCATAGTACCCCATCACTCTCCTTCTTGATCAAATAGCCCTTACACAGCCTGGAGGTGTGTTTGGGGTCATTGTCCTGTTGAAAAATAAATGATGGTCCAACTAAACGCAAACCGGATGGAATAGCATGCCGCTGCAAGATGCTGTGGTAGCCATGCTGGTTCAGTATTCCTTCAATTTTGAATAAATCCCCAACAGTGTCACCAGTAAAGCACCCCCACACCATCACACCTCCTCCTCCATGCTTCACGGTGTGAACCAGGCATGTAGAGTCCATCTGTTTAAGCTTTTCTGCGTCGCACAAAGACACGGTGGTTGGAACCAAAGATCTCAAATTTGGACTCATCAGACCAAAGCACAGATTTCCACTGGTCTAATGTCCATTCCTTGTGTTCTTTAGCCCAAACAAGTCTCTTCTGCTTGTTGCCTGTCCTTAGCAGTGGTTTTCTAGCAGCTATTTTACCATGAAGGCCTGCTGCACAAAGTCTCCTCTTAACAGTTATTGAACAGATGTGTCTTCTGCTAGAACTCTGTGGGGCATTGACCTGGTCTCTAATCTGAGCTGCTCTTAACCTGCGATTTCTGAGGCTGGTGACTCGGATAAACTTATCCTCAGAAGCAGATGTGACTCTTGGTCTTCCTTTCCTGGGGCGGTCCTCATGTGAGCCAGTTTCTTTGTAGCGCTTGATGGTTTTTGCAACTGCACTTGGGACACTTTCAAAGTTTTCCCAATTTTTCGGACTGACTGACCTTCATTTCTTAAAGTAAGGATGGCCACTCGTTTTTCTTTACTTAGCTGCTTTTTTCTTGCCATAATACAAATTCTAACAGTCAATTCAGTAGGACTATCAGCTGCGTATCCACCAGACTTCTGCACAACACAACTGATGGTCCCAACCCCATTTGTAAGGCAAGAAATCCAACTTATTAAACCTGACAGGGCACACCTGTGAAGTGAAAACCATTTCCGGTGACTACCTCTTGAAGCTCATCAAGAGAATGCCAAGAGTGTGCAAAGCAGTCATCAAAACAAAAGGTGGCTACTTTGAAGAACCTAGAATATAAGATATATTTTCAGTTGTTTCACACATTTTTGTTAAGTATATAATTCCACATGTGTTAATTCATAGTTTTGATGCCTTCAGTGTGAATGTACAATTTTCATAGTCATGAAAAGACAGAAACATCTTTAAATGAGAAGGTGTGTCCAAACTTTTGGTCTGTACTGTACATATATGGTCCATATGTAAGATTGCAGGTGGATGGCGATAATGACGCAAGAGCATGAAGGTACAAAGACTTTGGATGTCCGTGAGGTTTCTGGCGCTGAACACCGGGTGATCTTGTGTTTGGGTTTGGCAGAGCTCTCCATTTGGTTTTTGCTCCTGGTTTGGACTCATTTTGACTCCCATTGTGTAGGAGCCTATTGGCGAGCAGCGATCACTCTGTGTTTTGTGCTGCCTGGCTGTGCGATCTTAGGACTGTTGCTGAAAATCCTTGGCCTCTTCCTCTGATACTGAGTAGGCAATCTCTGTTGGCTGGTTCTCTTGCTTTTCTCCACCTCTCCGTTCTACTGTCCTTATGCTCAAGTCACTTCCAGAGGCTGACTAACCTCTCTGAATCCCTCCCATAATACTCTTTCCAGGACATCTCTGGGACTTCTGAACCCCTCTACTGGGCAAAGCAGGTGTACCGGAAGTACATGTTGTAGCAAGGTATCTCTGAATGAGATGAGTAAAGGTTGTTAAAATTTTCCTTCATCACCCCCATCGCACTTTTTTCCGCGTGTCCTTGTATTTAAAATACACAATTATCATACACTCATTTTGGTATACAATCTTTTGAGATATAAGACTATTGCACAATTCCAGACTGAAAAGATATCAGAAAATTGGCTTTTGAGTTTATTTTCCAACAATGCTGAAATAAGAGTATGTTGGATAGCAAGTGCATCGGCATGCCCCAATACAGTTCCAGGCTAAATTGCATGTGGTTTGGTTTCTTGATTGCTCCGCGATGGCACATCCCATTATTGCAAAACAGTTATCATTGTTATCGTCGTACTAGAATTTATGCAACCATAAAGTTAATTTTAGTAATAAAATCAGCCACACAGCTTCCCTTTAAACAACATTTTAACTGCTGATGTGTGTGGGAACCTCTTAATTCTCTTCAACCGATAAAGTCAGAGAAAGCAGAATTGAGAATGTGACATTTTAAATCCTTTAGTTCTCAGGTGAGCTAAGTCATTACCAGAGGTGCCTGGCTTGCACTATTCTCCCATGGACAGTACATTCAGCTCAATCAAAGTGAATTTAAGTGTATACCTATAGGAGGAGTACGTAAAGCAGTTAGCCAAAGGGCTCGTGCACATAACCGATTTTTTGTATGAGTGCTGTCTGTGATTTTCACGGATAGCACTTGCACCCATGATATTCTATGGGGCTGTGCACATGTCCAATTTTTTTCCTTGGAAAAAAAAATTGGAGACGTCTGATTTTGATACGAGTCAGATCAAAATCGGCAATGCAAGTCTATGGCTCCGTGGAAAAAATCCGACCGCACTCGGATGACATCTTGTTTTCACGGATTTACAGAATGGAGAAGGTGAAGAAATGTTTTTTTTCTATCCACGCCCGATAAAAACTGATGACATTCTGGTTAAACTCTAATCAAAGTCTGATGATCAGAGTTATCAGACCATTTTCTCGGCTGTGGACAAAATGGTGGGGAGACCCTACCAAAAGGAGCATTTGACCAACAATTATAGAAAGTCGATAATAACTTTTAGGCAATAAATTGGGTATTTTTTCTAAAGAAACAGCCTAAGATGATGGGGGGGATCCCCTCCAATCAAAACATCACCAATCACGAAAAAAAACGGAGGGAGCAATAGATCAAAATAGTTTATATATCATAAATGTATTATATCAAAAAGGTTTTAAAAGAATGATAATATAGATTTTACATATACACAGAAGTAGGACATAACTTAGTGCAAAAGATTTTAGGAGACCAGTGAGCTGGGCTACAGCTTTTCCCTAAGTCTAAGGTTTGAAATGACCAACAATAGAATAAATATAAGAGGCTACCTTATAGTCAATATAGTAAATCTGATTTAGATAGTTGATAATAGGGATATATATAATTTGTTCTATAAGTGTCTCAAATATATAATTGAAAAGGTATATTACCTGTAGACATTGGGTATAGTCGTAGATGGTGGACTTTCAAGCTTACTTACTACCTCGACGCGCGATTCACCGCTGCTGCAGTTTCGTCAGGAGGTGAAATTAATTGGGTATTGCTGTAAAGAGAAACACACAACTTTTTGCAAAGTGTAAGGCAAACGGTGTCAGCTAGGTAATAATTTATGAATCAGTACAGTGATAAAGAATAAAATATTTAGAATTGCACCTTAATTTTTCATAAACTATATGTTACACACACGCCGCCTAAGTTTAGATAGGGGCGAGACCGGTTACATGAATTCGTTGGAATCCTGGGGGAACCATTATTCCGGGCGACCATAGGCTGCAGCTTCTCTCAGGCACACGATAGATTCAGTTGCTGACCAGACACATCTGACAAGAGTCCTCATAAACGGTAGAACAGTAACATTTAATGAGGCACGGCCAGTGCAATGCAAATGTCTCTTTGAGCAACAGGCTCCAGTAATAACAGTACAATCTCCTTTGCAGCACAGCAGTACACAGTCTATCCAGTAGCACAGTACAGCACAGTATTAATGCATACACAGCCACAGGCTTTTCCTTCACAAGGACTCAATTGTACACAGCATTCTTTATCCTGCATGGAGATGGAGGGGGGAGGGTTTGATGAAGGAGATGATCCCTATGACAGGATTCCTTCCAGTCCTTATCTGGTCGATAATACTCCACACTGTTAGCTCAGGGAGTCTAACTGACGTTTGTTTAGCTTCCATCCTGACCTGAATTCTGTTCCCTTGCCTTCTGTGAGATACAGATCATAAGCCATCTTTCTCTTCGGCTCCAGCCAGACAGTAAACAACTTCCCCACAATCCCGCTGGGGCTCTTCTAAAACACTCCCTGTCTCCAGTGACTGTGTTAACCCCTCTAGTTGCTGGATGCTTCTGGAGCACAACACTTCCTGTCTCCTGTGATTGTGTTATTTCTAATAGTTGCTGAATGCTTTTAAAACAACAGCACTACTTCTGCATGTCACATATGATAAAAAAAATGCTGTAAAGATAATGCTAATTTTATAATGAGTCTTCCTCAGTAATTCTTCAATTTGAGTAGTACTGGAATTTCCAGAAATGAACATTTATTTTTTACTGAACCCAAAAATATTACAGTTTTCTATAAAGCACCTAGTATATTCCAGTGAATATGCCAAAGTGTCTGACCCTCTCCAGAAACTAAATAGCCAAACATCTTCCGAGAAATGTTATTACAGCAATTTATTACTGTGGATATCTAGACTGTGCCAGCAGTGAGGATATGTACCAGCTACCTGTCATTCTCATTCCAACTTTCACTGCCCATCCAGAATGTACAATGTTTTTCCATAACCAGAAATAGACAAAAGGATAAAACAGTACTCTCTATATTTCAGAGAAAAACCATTGCAGCCACATGTTCCATTGACATGTAGCAGGGCTGAAGACATCTGTGTGCAAATGGGTTATAGGATATGTTTGTATAAAGTAATGGTTGTGCATGCATCTAAATAAAACTTTTAACTTAATTTCCAGAAAAAGAGATTGAGGCCATAGTCTAGGAGTACATAGCAAAATTAATCAGGGCTCAATCACTGCATTGGTGGAGATCGATGGGGGAGCAGAGCTCAGATTCTACAGATAGTTGCTGTTAAATCGATTGGCAGTGGACCACAGTGATATTCAATGTTCAACAAATGGTCAATCTAGTGGCCTTCCAAGCAGAAAACCATAAGCAGGGCCAATGCCAGCATCCGGTAAACTTCAGTAAAGGCTGGCTGGGCCCACTTTGCAATTTGTGACATCTGCCTTTTATATACGGTGAATGTGTGCACTGCATGTATTGAGCGGGCTCAGTACTTGAGCTCGCTCCATACAGAGTGGGTGCCAAATTTATACAGCCGACACCTGAGAGTATCTGCTGAGATCAGAGAAAGTATCAATCACAGCAGTTTAGCCTGTTAGTTGCCACTGACAATCACAACAGAAGTGGGTTGCAAATAGGAGACGATATCCCTTCTGACACTCATTGGCCCCTCACAACTTGATTGTGGTGTTTCAATAGCATTCTCTTAGCTGCTGTGAAACCTACTAAAGGCACCTTTCTCTGCCATGTTTGTATACCTGTGAATCCAAATTGGTACCAGTAAAAACTACAGCTCTTACCACAAAAAAAAAGAAAGCTCTCTTACAACCTTATCAACTAAAATAAAGAATTATAGCTCTTGGAGGGATATTAGGAAGTATCGAAAGTAATGAGAAGCCTGTGAGCAAATTTTACTTTTTCTATACCTTTTGAACTCCAAATATTAAAGTATGTTTTGAGATCTCAAGGAAATCAATACACCACAGCCTTGTATGGTGTACTAAATAGGACTTCTGCTTTATTAGCACATGTATGCTGCTTAAGTAGTGTACCAGACAAAAAAAAGGTCCTTCCGAAATATGTAGCCTATAGGAACTTTAGGAGTGTAAATAGAAATATGAAACTTTCCCACCCAGCAGTATTATTTGATCACTGTGACACAGAAATTATAAGATGAGATGGATACCACAGACACAAAATGGAGTGTGTTTTCTCACAGGTCAATTGGGACAAGGTCCTGATAAAACCAGAAGCACGCTCTGACTATAAGTCATGAGCTTGAAGGAACGTTGGTGCAACAACTGCCATGCTATTCTGCAACCAACCAAGAAGCTTAAAGGGACTCTGTTGGCACAGAATGACTATTCAAACTAAGCCTCCAGGTGCATCATGGCGGGGCCAATCATTTAAATACACCTTCCCACCTACTAGTTTCCATCTATCTCCACCACTCCCTTCTTTGATTGACACCTCTGGCTTCATAGAGCCCGAGAAGGGCAGAGATAGAAGGAAAACAAGCAGGTTTGAACAGGCATTCTGTCCCTTAACTGATCTTAAGGTTTCTCAAGTGGCATAAAGATCTATTTACACAGACTGGTCGGTGGCACTAAGTAAATATTTACTGATCATCAGCTTTTAATATCCTGTTTACAAAAGTAGACCGCTCTTAAATAGGACCTTTCATCAAGTTTTTCATGTTGAACTGGACACAGAATGTAATAGTGTTTGTAGACTGGAAGAAAACTTTTTTTCTCTCTAAATTTTGCCCTTCTGTTGCGGCAATATTAGTAATAAAAGTGGTACCTAACAAGTTAATTTTTATTAAGTCCAAAGGCCCCGTCACACATAACGAGATCGCTAGCGAGAGCGTCAGTGCATCACGGTTTTGGGATCGCTGGAGAGTCGTTTCGTGATCGCTGGGGAGCTGTCAAACATGCAGAACTTCCCAACGATTTCGGCCGCCCCAGCGATCTAACTAACGATCTCGGCGGTCGTTGGGACGCTTTCACACAGCAGCTATTTCAACGATCCACACCTTGATAGGGACTGTACTGTGTCACAAAGGCGTGCATAAAATCACTTTTCCGCGCCCCCTCATCTCCGATTGGTGGACGCTACTGCGTTCTGATTGGGCGGCCTTGGTTTAACATCGCTACTGCGTCTCCGGTCAGATGGGATCGCTACTGCATCTCCGGTCAGACGGGAACACTGGTGTGCATTGTTCCTGTACAGATGTATGGATGTCCATATATTTATATGAATATATATATAGAGATGTAAATGGCCATTTATGTGTATGCATATCTGTATGTTTGAGAGTATGTATGTGTATATATAGTTATCTGTATACGTATGTGTATATGAGTGTGTGTGTATATATTTATGTACTTAAAAATATGTATGAGTACATGGATGAATCTGTTTACATACGAGTACACGAATGTATATGCGTGTATGTATGTGTGTATGTATGTATGTATGTATCTGTATACGCATGTGTATACATATGTATATATATATATGGACTGCTTACTGCGGTGACTACTGCTACTACTGAAAGAATGAGACACAAAGCTTTTGCATAGTAGAACACACAGTTTATTAGACACATCAGTACAGAAATGTCAGTAGTGTAGAAACATGAGTAGTCGCCCACTATAGGTTCTGATGCTGCCAAGGAACAGCACCAGGACCGTTAAAATACTGGCAGTAGTTGTCGCGGCAGGTCTTCGCATCATGGGTGTTTCTGCCATGTCCCACTGGTTGAAGGCCTGCAATTGGAGGATCGTTTGCACGCCATTCACCGAGCTCCACTTCCCCATTGGCTAGGTCCACAGAGTCCACGAAGCCAGGCGGACAGTACGTAATTGCATCACGTAGACGAAGAAAGTTGTGAAGCGTGCAACAGGCCAAAACAACAGAGTCTATTGATTTAAGCTTCATGTTAATTGGCGTGTGAAAAACTCTGAAGCGGTTGGCCAGGACAGCGTGTCAGAAAACGTGCTGTGTGGGTGTGTGTGCAAGAGACCCCTAAAATATCTGCCCATGCAAAAGCATATATATACAGATAGAAGCCAAACCCTCCCTCCCTGAAGAGCAATGATAGCAGATAATTGGTAGATGTCCTATAAATGAATTAAAAATGGAAACTCATTTGAGCCCCCAAACAGTACCTACCTCGCTAAAGATGTCTGATTTCTTCAAAGTGGAGTCACAGCCGGAGAACGCTGGTGGGATTCGAAAAACAAGGGCGCAGTAGCGACCACCAATCGGGGACGAGGGGCGCGGAAAAGTCCAATTTATGCACGCCGTGTCTCAGTTCTGAATCGCTAACGAGGTCGTTGATAAGGTGTCAAATACAGCGATGCACACTGCCCAGCGGGAGAGCAACGACCCAGGAATGGTCCAGGAAGCTTTGTAACGATCAGCGATCTCACAGCAGGGGCTTGATCGCTGCTACCTGTCAGACATAACGAGATCACAGCAAGATCGCTATTGCGTCACGAAAACCGTGACGCATCAACGATCTCGCTAGTGATCTCGTTATGTGTGACGGGGCCTCAAGTGAGTGTTTTCATGGGGGTGTGTACTTCTCCCTTTTTGAGTTGCTCAATCATAAGTAGGCAGCAAAACAGGAGAAAATAACCCTTGCTCACAATAGCTTAGGTTTCTTAGTGTGTGAGATGTAAGGGTACAGCTCTGATCTCCTGGTCTCACCTCCTGCATGATTAGAAAGTGCTAGGAGAGTAGAATATAGATGAAAAAAAAATTTTATTCCGCTCTTCAGCCACTATTACACTGTATGTTCAGTTCAACATGAAACATTTGGTGAAAGGTTTTCTTTAATGAACTGCTTTGGCTCCAGAATTACATCCTGTGACCACTTTCCTCTCCTGAGATCACAGTTCTGTCCTACGACCATGGTCTTGTTTAATGCTCCATTTTCTTCTCCTGGCTTTACAATCCTATTCCATGCTCCATGCCTGATTCTGTTCTTGTCCTTTAATTACTACTCTGTCCAGCTGCCACTTGGTGACTACTATGAGAGCAACAACCACATATCTTCGTAGGGGGTTAAGAGTAAAAATCTGCTCCCCAAATTAGTCAATTCAAACAAATTACAGCCACAAGGAGCCACTAGCAACGTCTATCCCTTTATATGTGGCAACTACCCTATTGGCATTGATGGATTCAGGATCCTTGGATCCACTGGAGGAAATTATCCTAAGGGACCATTTCCAAAATTCATAAAAGTCTCGTGGTAAGCCCTTGGGTCGGAAGTCAGCCCAAAATTGGCTAGTCTTTTCTAGACCCTTTGGGCCCATTACTATGTCAGATTTTGAACCTAACAATGCCTATAGGGTAGCTGCCAGATATAAATGTAAAATAGTTCTCGAAAATAGAAGTGGAAAATCAGAACAAATCTATGGAGTAACGACTCATCCGGTTGATTTTCTCTAACTAATCCACTGGATATGCCATAAATGTACAAGATTGGACAACCCCTTCAAACAGACCACCCCCTCCCTCTGCAAGTTGAATGGGACAATATATCTAACATTAGTAAAGAGGTTAATAGGGTCCATGTTAATTTAGCTAAGAAGGTATAAGTAGCCTTCATCTATTCCGGTTGTTGGGCTTGTAGGGGACCCTGTCGGTGTTTATTTCCATGTGACAAGAAACAGGACTGAAGATTGGATTATACAGAGCAGATCCATGGAATTCAACCTAAAGAGACTTCTCCGCAGAAGCTTCCCTTTTATGTTCAAGTGGTAGCTGCTTCCTACAAAACCACATTCAAATCAAACAGGATTATAGGACCCCCGTGTGGTAATCACAGCAGGTCCACCCCATACTTTATGCCTTAATTGTCTGCCGAGTGAAAAACCCTTCAAAGCCAAGACGAAACAAGTGATCTGTTTCAAGAGCAAACTTTGGTTCAGTCATAATTCAATTAATGCCACATCCTGCTTTCAATTTGATTCTGTTCCTGTCTTTCTTGTGGGAAGCAGGTTAAATCCAGGAGAATAAAGGATGGCAAAATGATGCATCTGGCTTGGTGGATGTAGGGTCTCGCTGTGAAACAGTATAAGTAGTGTTCAGATGGAAAACAGGCTGAGGTCATTCCACATGTCTCTCCCTAGGCCACTGATAGTCTCCCAGTCTTCCAGATGTTGCGGACATCTCCAGTTATGTCCATCTGGTAAAAGCATGGGGAGGGGGTGAATATTTTTACATTTTATTATATTTTGCATATTTTACTTTTTTCTTCCAAAATATCCCTTACTACCCATGTATTTTTCATTGTCGTATTTGAAGAGCCATCATTTTTTTCCTTCGATATACAGTATATATATTTATGTATATATATGTGGTTAGTTTTGGCCAGCTTCATTTTTGGTGCATGATTTATTGATTACCATTTATTAATTCATTCAATGGAACAACAGCAAAAAAAAACTGCAATTCTACCACTAATTTATTTTGCTTTCTTCACTGTTTACTGTGCAATTAAAATAATAAGTTATCTTTATTTCATGGTTGATAAGAGTATAGTGATACCCATTGTTTGTGTGTGTATGTTTGTGTCTTAGTACTTTTGAGCAAAAAATATTTTTTGTTTTGGGGCTGATCTGTGCATTTCCTGCTCACCAGGTAATTGCCTTACAATATGCACTGCCAGTGCACTCTCTTGCAGGTTTGTCACTTCTTATCAGAGCTGGCGAGGGAGTGCACTGTCATTGCGCATTAAAAAGAATATTGCACAGTGACGATATTCTACTGAGCATATATCAGAATTGACAAGCAATGCATGCTCAGTAGGGCAGGGACTAGCCCAGACCCTTAAACTGATGTCACTGATGACGCTTCATATGAGGGTAGGGACAGAGGCTGCGACGGTGACTGCAGCCTCGGCCCCCTGATGATGCCTTGTATGAGTATCCCAGCATGCATTGGGGATTCTCAAAAGAAGCGTCATCAAAATGAAAGTAGGTAAAAAATAAATTAAGCAATTTTATAGGGAGGAAACAATAGGGAATTTTTAATTAAAATATATTAGAAAAGAGATTAAATTATTACATTAAATAGAGATTTAGGATCAAATGAGTCTTAGTTTCAGACCACACCTTCCCACTTAGATCGCCACTAATATTTTCAAATCCACTTTTAATATTGGACACGTGAGAATGGGAAGCATTTAAGGAAACCAGGATGGATGAACACAGAACTTAAACACATGCTAAAAAGAAAGAAAGAAATGTTTATCAAATGGAAAGAGGGAGGCATATCTAAAGAAGATTATAATGCAGTCTGCAGATCCTGCAGGGCACGTATCAGGTAAGCTAAAGCTGACAATGAATTAAGGCTTGCAAGAGATGTCCAAAGCAATAAAAAAGGATTTTGGGGGTATGTCAAAAGTAAAAGAAAAGTCAAAGATGCTATAGGATTTTTACAGGATGAAAATGGTGAAATGGTAAGAAAGGATGTTGAGAAGGCCGAACTTTTTAATTCCTATTTTGCATCTGTTTTCTCTCAGAAAGAAACTGTAACATCAACTGATCTTCACTGTCCTATTAAAAGAATAGAAGAATCCAAGTTATCTGTAAACAGAGAGATTGTGAGGGAATATTTAGCTAACATAAATGAGTTCAAGTCTCCAGGTCCAGATGAATTACACCCCAGAGTACTGAAAGAGATTGTAGAAGAAATTTTAGAGCCACTCTCCAAAATCTTTGAAAATTCTTGGAGAACAGGAGAAGTCCCAGAAGACTGGAGAAGAGCAAATATTGTTCCTATCTTCAAAAAGGGGAAGAAGGTGGACCCAGGGAACTGTAGGCCGGTGAGTCTGACTTCTATACCAGGAAAGATCTTTGAACAAATTATTAAACAACATGTATGTAAGTACGTGGATAAGAATGAAGTGATTAACCAGAGTCAGCATGGGTTTGTAACTAACAAGTCATGTCAGACAAACTTAATTTCCTTCTATGACAGAATCACTGACTGGGTGGATCAGGGAAATGCTGTAGATATAGTATATCTTGACTTCAGCAAAGCATTTGACAAAGTATCTCACGCCATCCTTATTGAAAAAATTGCCAAGTATGGAATGGACAAGGCAACTGTTAGGTGGATTCATAACTGGCTTAGTGATCGGACTCAAAGAGTGGTCGTAAATGGCTTCACATCCAGTTGGATGAATGTCTCAAGTGGGGTACCACAGGGCTCTGTCCTGGGACCTGTATTGTTCAACATCGTTATCAATGATTTAGATGAAGGAATTGAGGGTAAACTGATTAAATTTGCTGATGACACAAAGCTAGGAGGGATAGCTAATACTAGGGAAGAGAGAGAGAGATTTAAAAAGACCTAAATAAACTGGAGCAGTGGGCAGCAACTAACAGAATGGTTTTTAACAGGGAAAAATGCAAAGTACTACATCTGGGCAATAAAAATGAAAAAAGCATATACAAAATGGAAGGAATAGAGCTAAGCAACAGTACATGTGAAAAAGACTTAGGTATACTAATAGATCATATACTGAACATGAGTCAACAGTGTGATGCAGCAGCAAAAAAGGCAAATACAATTCTGGGATGTATTAACAGAAGTATACAGTCTAGATCACGTGAAGTCATTATCGGACTTTACTCCTCTTTGGTCAGACCTCATCTGGAATACTGCGTCCAGTTTTGGGCACCACATTTTAAAAAAGACATCGACAAACTGGAGCAAGTTCAGAGAAGAGCGACCAGAATGGTGACTGGTCTGCAAACCATGTCCTATGAGGAACGGTTACAGGATTTGGGAATGTTTAGCTTGCAAAAAAGAAGACTGAGAAGAGACTTAATAGCTGTCTACAAATATCTCAAGGGCTGTCACATTGTAGAAGGATCATCTTTATTCTCATTTGCACAAGGAAAGACTAGAAGCAATGGGATGAAACTAAATGGGAGGAGACACAGATTAGATATTAGAAAAAAAATTTTTGACAGTTAGGGTGATTAATGAGTGGAACAGGCGGCCACGAGAGGTGGTGAGTTCCCCTTCAATGGACGTCTTCAAACAGAGGTTGGACAGATATCTGTCTGAGATGGTTTAGTGAATCCTGCTTTGAGCAGGGGGTTGGACCAGATGACCCAGGAGGTCCCCTCCAACTCTACCATTCTATGATTCTATTCTATGATTCTATGTATGAGTGATACCGAGAGGAAGAGCAGGTGTGTGATGTGTCATCTCTTACCTCTTCCTGTAATCAATTATTGTATATTATTTCTGTCTGTTTCCTTTGGATTCAGGAGATCAGATGACATGAGAACATACTGCTGTGATCTGAAAGTACAGACACATTGCAGCAATTCAGGTATCCATTTATCACTTTATTTTTTGGGGGAATCTAGATACTTCTAAAGTCAGAATAAACTTGCTGAAAGTTATCCAACATTTCTTCAACACAAACTTACATGATAAATATGAGAGATCCTTTACATTATTGTAGAAATATCCTAAATATATAAATAAGAGATAAGCGAATTGATTCAAAGTAAATTAAATTCGCTTAGTGTTTTACAAAAAAATTCAGATTTGCCGGAATCTAGGATTTCTTGCTATTTGATTTGCTTGATTTTATTTGCTCGATTTATTTTAGGGCTGGGAAAGGGTAAAGAAAAATTAATAAATAGATCAATAAAATACTCACCTTTCCCCTGCTCACACCTTTCCTACCATCCAGCTCCTGTCAATATGAATTCATAGAATTGTAAGTAGATAAAAATTTGACCTGGCACCATAGTTGAATGATCATTGGATAAACAAATAAAGATATGTCCAGTGTCCATAATTAATCTTCGGCACATTTTGTTTAAGACTCCCAACAGTCGTCACCAGCCTTATTTCACATCACAACCACTGGGTGAATACATGCAGACACATACAGTATGATAGAGTTATAAAGGGAAAAGAATTGTCTGCTTAGATCTGCCAGAAAGTCGGTAGGTTAAAGCTCTTGATTTAATTACCTGCTTTCATAATAACATGTATCGGTTACAATGAGAATGGGAACATGTTTGAGATTAATCACGGAGATATTGTACTGAGCACTTAAGAATGGACTCATACAGACATGAATTACAGGGAAACACATAGCATTAATTATTCCAGGGACCTGAAATAACATTTCCAGAAGGGTCAGAACTAGTGGTTACAAGTCTCTCTCTTTGGCATAACAATAAGGCTTCTTAAAACCTTTGAAAATTGAGAAGTGTTTTGGGTAGAGTTGTTCTTTAAGAATATACTTTGGTATAGTTGTGCTATAGAGTAAGGACACTTGGTATAATGAGATCTTTTTAATTACAGTTTAAAGAGAAGCTAAACTTTTTTTTAATTTAATTATTCTCCAGGTAATGCAAAGTTATGAATTGTTGTAATATCCTCTAATAATTGGTGGAGGAAGGTTGAACTTGATGAACCTAGATCGTTTTTCAACCTATGTAACTACGTAATTACTTTATTTGCTTGATTCTCTACCAAACACTATGCTGCAGCGCCATTTAAATGTGCAATTTATGCTCCTTTAGAAGCTGCTTTCAACTGCTGCTCGTCAGATACACAGATAATGTCATGAAGAACTATCTTCAGTGTAAAGAAGAGCAAAGAGTCCTGGAAATGATGATACAGAACCCTGATCTCACAATATCCAGTGTGTGTGTGATTACATGAAGAGACACAAGGATTTTCACAAGTGACATCCACAGATCTGTGGTCAGCTCTCCAAGATGTTTGGAATTGGAACAACCACCCTTCCGAGTTCCTTCAAAAACTGTGCAAGTAGCTAGAAGAATTGATGCTATTTTGAAGGTACAGGGCAGTCACCCAATATTGATGTAATTCAGATTTCTCTTCTGTTCATTCACTTTGCATTTTATTAATTGAAAAAAAATAAACTTTTAACACTTTTATTTTTTAAAGCATTCTTACTTTGCAGTATTTTTTTCAAACCTCCTTAAAACTTTTCGACAATACTGTATTCATCTAACTAGTTAGATTACATAAATAGACTGATATGCTCTGAGTCGAGCATGCTTAGTGTATGTTTACACGGATTCTGCACCAATATCTACATAACAAATGGTTCAATTCTGCTTGTGACAAACTCTACTCTGAGAAAACATACTTATAGTATGGACATTGATTTCTTTTCCACATTTTTAATGTGTTATTAAAAGCATTATGTGAATACTTTGGCACTTATTCCACATGTAAATAGATGTATGTTTTTGGAATGTTTTTTATCACAGCTTTTGATGTATGTTTTGCAGCTTACATGCACCAAAAAACACATTGTTGTGATAAACCCCATGTTATAATAAAAAACACATCACAAACCATAATTCACTAATTGATATGAATGCAACCACTGGATACCCGAGCAATCCAGAATATGCGTCTCGAGATCCTGAGAAGGTGGCTGTGCAGATCCCTGTATTGAACGGGGTTGAGATCCGCATGCTTGGCCTCCACTCTACTCAATGCCTATGGGACTTCTGGAGAAAGGTGAGCATTGCACTTGGCTTTCTCTGGCAGTTACATAGACAATTAATGGAGACGAGGTAAAGCCTGAGCATTTCTGCTCTTTCAAGATGGGCCATTTTTGTGATCCATTCTCTTTTGTCATGCTTCTGGATTCGAACACTTGATTCTGTGTTCTGTGGTTGGCGTCTCGTTCCGCTGAGCCACAACAGATACACCTCTTCTTTGGGTGTTTTAGTTCTGTTAGGTTTGTTTCTATTGGTTTTGGGTAACAGGTGTTAATCATTTACTCTGTTTATCTGTCCTATCACATTTCGGGTGCAGCTTTAAATACCTGTGTTTCCTGGTGCTGATAGATTTTGCTGGATTTATTCACTTTTGCTGTAGTTTGTGTTGGTTGCAGCTGTTTTGAGTGTGATTCCTTTATTTCTTAGGGAACTGCTATTCTAGCGATCCAAAGAGCTGCTAAGGACATTCAAGGTAAGCCGCCGCCGAGTGGGGGCTCCATTGCGTTATCTTTGGGTGCCAACCTCCGCAGTCAGGCAGGGACAGACCAGCGTCAGAGAAGGGTGTTTCCTAGTCTAAACAGGGACCTGTCAGATTCAGGTGTTTGACACCCTGGTTTGTACATTACCCGTATGCATGTGCTTTGGCAGTCATAACATCTAAATTGATGAGGGTCCCAGTGGTGTGACCCTAAGTAATCAGTAATAACTTTCAATTCTAGCCAGCTTGGCTGAAAACATGCACCAACTATTACTTTGGTGCCCAAACAGTTGCAGGTCAAGGTCTGGGTTCCATGTATTATATTGGCTACAATGCATTGCATATTAGATCACCTTGCAAAAATGCCTGTGAAATGTGAGCTCCATTTATCCCAACAAGAGGAGGGAATTGAAATTTGATCTAGAAATATCCAACCATCCATGTTGTATTTTTGCAAGTAAGGATCCATGGAGATCGTCACTCCACTGCGGCGGTGGTACATGAGGAAAGTGGATAACAGCAGCGGAAAACTGGGGACGGGCTGAAATGCGTCCAGTTTTTATTCAATAAAGGATAAAGATTTAATCATTGTGAGGGCCGGGACTCGTCTGATTTTGCATTTTTGCAATTATTGAATTGCACACCACATGTGATGTTGTGCATTCCCATAGACGTGTAATATCACAATGCAACTATGGAGTCCTGGTCTTGTAGAATCATGGAAGCGGATTTAAACAAACAGGTGACTCTGAAATTAGCTGGTTAAAAGGTTGTGAGGTCTGTGGAGACCCGGAGAAGAAAGAAAAAAAAAACACTAATTGCATCTTGGTGATGAACCTGCCATTAATATTTATTGCCGCCAAATAGCAGGTCGGGTCGTTCATACGGTATGGGACCTCGGCTGACATGATGTCCAGTTGTGCAGCTGGTATCTGCACAGAAACAGAAGGTGAAAATGCCTGAGGATGGAATGAGAACCAGATGCCGCATTTTAGTCACAGTAACAATATTTTCAGCAAAACTGCATTTTCTTCTTTATGATGAACTATTCTATTGCCTAAAGTAACATTGGTTTATTGGAGAACTTATAGGAACCATTCTGGCAATGGACAGGTTAACACTCCTGACTTAGCACTACATAGCAGCGGGATATAGGAGAACGGTGTGACCATATATTGTGGGTAATAGGGAACACATCAGTATTTAGATTGTGTTATAATGATGAACTGCGTGACGCCAAATTCCATCCGAGTCCATTATGCCCCTAATTTATGTCCCCCATCCCCCAAGCTGTCGCCAGGTATATCTTATTATATACTGAATGATATTCTCAGCTCTGTGCTTGTTTCCCGCAAATACACTGGTCAAATGAAAGCTGAGCCCTGTGTAAGAATTAAATGAACATCATCATATCCTTCCTGCTGGTCGGTGGTTCTCCGCGAAGGGCAGTGGTATTGTGTGTCCAACATGGCATATAGCGATCATGGAGAGGCTTATTCACAGAAACACCCAACTATCCTACTGATTCATTTCTGGACATGCTGGGACCAGTAAATTGCAGTATACATGGTTTAGTTTGGTGTGGAAGTGGTGTTGTAAGACAGGCTCTGTGGCTGATGCTTATGAAAAAAAGAAAACTCATGTTGAGATGCTCACTGCTGTTGCAGACGATCAGAATAGGATTATGAGAAACCTGAGGAAATCAATGTAAAAATGATCCCAACAGATGCATGTCAGCAAAATAACATGTGTACAGTTAAAGGAGCCCCATTCCTCATCCCCTTCTTGTTATAATGTCCTCCATCCTGAGCCCCATCCTGGTATAATGTCACCCATCCAGGCCACTTCCTAGTATAATGTCTCACAACCTTATCCCTTCCTATAATAATGTCCTGTTACTATAATAATGTCCCCCATATTGACTCCTTCCAATAATAATGTCCCCTGTCTCGGACCCCTTCCTGTTATAATGCCCTCAATCTTTGCTCCTTCCTATAATAATGGCCCCCATTCTGAGCCCTTTCCTGTAATAATGTCCTCCACCCTGCCTCTTCCAGTAATTATATCACACATCCTAGTCATTATCAGTAATAATGTCCCCCCATCCTGGTATAATGTCCCCCATTCTGAGCCCTTTAAATTAATAATGTTCCACATACTAGCCCCTTCAAGTAGGTATGCCCCACATTCAAACTCCTTCCAGTAATAATGTCCCTCATCCTGGGCCCTTTTCTGGCATAACATCCCCATTCCTAAGCCCTTTCCAGTAATAATGCTCCCTGTTCCATTCTACCACATTTTAAAAAATAAAAATAAACCATTCTTCAAATCTGTGCTCATTTATCACGCAAGGTGTGGGAAAGACTAAGTGCAACACAGAGGGAAGAGGGATAGGCAGCCCAGACACTAGAGAAAAGGGGGAGTGGAGACCTCCTAGTCTGGTCAAGTGTCACCCTGTTTCAACTACCGTCCCTATATTGGCTCTTCACCAATCGCCGCACGCCTGCCTCGCCCTGACTTTACCTGGCATATTGTTAAGGCTAAGGAAGGAAGGAGATGAGCACTAGTCTGTCTCCACTAAACTCTATAGACAACAACGGTAGACAAACAGGGGAAATGGCTTAGCTTTAGATGAACTCCAAATAAGCACATGGCCTCAAGCTCCAGGAGGACAAAGTACTGGTCTTGCTAAACCCTCACAAGTAGAAATGAATATCGCCAACACCTCCCTCTCAGACACACCAGGTAATTATACACCGAGGCCAGGGAGATAATTAGCCAGAGGGAGGTAGCCACTGGGTCCTAGAGACAGCCAGACTCTAAAAAGATGTCTGTAATGCCAAACGTAGAGATCTCCTGCAACCAACTGCAGGGCGACTGTCTGTCACCTCTGACACACCCGTGACAAAAATCTTTCAGCTATTCTGCACAGAGTGAATCCATCACCAGCAGGAGGATTGTTCCTTCCAGGAAGAAACAGGGCTCTGTTTTTCATAGCCCACCTCAAATAAGGCTCAGATGCAATGTGACACCCAGGTCACAATAGAATGGACGCGACTTAACCACAACTCTTGGGCCCCAATATATCAAGCAGAGTTTACCAGAACTTTGGCTTAAAAGGCTTGAAACTGTAATGTGCACCAAATAATTGCAGCTTCACCAATTTTTTTTTTTTTTTTTTAAGTGGTTGGAGTCTGTATGGTTCAGTTAGTGGCCAAGCACATCGACAAGACAAATTCAATATAATTTATGCCACAAAAGTAGCATAAATTACTGCAGAAGTGTACTACAGTCATTGGCTGGAGTAAGATTACTAGCAGTTCCGCACTGCAGTTGAAAGATGTGCCATATTCTTTAGGAGGTTAATGCCTTTTAAGAAATTTGGCACATCTTATTCCAGCGTACAGTTCATCACGACTGGAGTACAAATCACCAGTCTTGATGAATCCAGTTCTTAGCCTTTTTTATGAGTCAGGTGTTCTCCGAGCAAGAAAACAATATAAAATCTTTTTAGCTTGAATTTTTATTAAAAAGACAATTTTTATAAGAATAGTAAGATGGCAGATACAAGGGTGTTAAATAGGCCCATGGCTGCCATGAGAAGAACCCATCAGCACCTCAGAATTGGGTCCTGGGAAGGATGATGGAGTAGCGAAGGGTCCCTCTCTGTATAAATAATTAGATGCAGAAGGCACTATTGAATAAGGCTATATCATGGGTCTGTCAGTCGTGGCTTGACATCTCTAAAAATGGCTTAGTGCAAGCGACTTCTTTTACCAGATCCTAAGGGTTGCCCTGGCCTTCATCCTTTAAACCCTGTACAGAGATCTGGATTTACGCAGGGACCTTAGGGTTGGGTCCACGAAGTCAGCTGCTGGCCGATGGTGCGGGCTGGCAGGAGTGGTCAGGTTGCTGGGTCAGAGCTAGGAGAGCAGTCATGGTAGAAAATCAGAAGACGGACGAGCAGTCAGGGAACGGGTTGAGGTCTATAACAGGAAAAAGCACAAGAACAACAGAAAGTAATAGAACTGTTAAAGCATAGAAAGAGAGAGCTGGTTGAAGACGTACGAAAAGCTCCTGCTGAAAAGATGCTGATTGGTGTAATGGTGTTAATTGTTATTTCTTAAAGGCATCCTACAAGAAAAAGGTCGTAAGAATAGGTTGTTACCAATGTTTATCAACGTTATACCAATTTCACAATGCCAAATTTGTATATAAAGTTATCCAACTTCCACCACTGTCTCAGAATTGGTCAGATTGACCAATTAAGATGAATGTCGAGGACGACATTTAAAATGGAGGGAAGAGTGTGACATGCAGAAGTAGTGCTGTTGCATAGTGTGACATGCAAAGTAGTGCTGTTGCTTTAAAAGCATTCAGCAACTATTAGAAGTAACACAAGTACGAGTCAGGAAGTATTGTGCTCCAGAAGCATCCAGCAATTAGAGGGGTTAACACAGTCACAGGAGAAGGGGAGTGTTTTAGCAGAGCCCCAGGGGGATTGTGGGGAAGATGTTTACTGTCTGGCTGGAGCCGAAGAGAAAGGTGGTGTTTGTGTTCTGTATCTCACAGAAGCGCCCCTGCAAGTGAAAAGGATTCAAGTCAGGAATGAAGCTACGCACAGGTCAGGTAGAGTTCCTGAACTAGCAGCGCAGAGTATTGTCAGGCAGAAAGATAAGGACTGGAAGAAATGGTGTCACAGGGATCATCTCCCTCAGCAAAACCCTCCCCCCCATCTCACTGTGCTGTAAAGAATGCTGTGTTCATTAATGTGCCTTTGCATTAGAACTGTGTTGTCCTGTACTACTGGGAAGACTGTGAACTGCTGTGCTGCTAAGGAAATTGTACTGTTTGTCACTGGAGTCTATTGCTAATAAGACTTAACTTGCACTGGCGGTGCGGCTTCTTATTAAATGCTACTGTTCTACCATTTATGAGGACTCTTGTCAAGTGTGTCTGGTCAGTAAGTGAAACAACCTACATGTCTGTGCCTGAGGGTCAATACCCCTGTGTGCCTGAGAGAAGCTGCAGCACATGGTCTATGGTCGCCCTGAGTTACGGTTCCCCCAGGATTCCAAAGAATTCATGTAACCTGTCTCGCCCCTATCTGAACCTAGCCGCATGCGTGTAACACTTATTTCCACAAGCCCTATATATCTGTGATGATGGGAATGAGCATTTAATTACAAATATATTTCCAATTTTATAGTTTGGGTGAACATCGTCCATGTAGGAAACTTGCAGTACAGATGTTATGAAAAGTTCTACATTTGTGATCCCCTTACAGGCATCTCGTACACTGACATAGATTTACTATATGCAAATGATGCATCATGGCTTCTCAGTCAAAAATGTAAGCCGCTATAAATTTTAATGAAGCTGTCATGATAAGGTATTCTCAGGGAGTTGGATATGAGAATTGGCCAGGAAAAGTTTCAGTGAAATTTGTACTTAACATTCAGCACATTCTGATGTCAAGATGGCCGAAAAGTAGGAATATATGACCAATATATGTTCATTTCAGTGGTATTTCTACGATATATCATTGTAGTCAGGTAAAGTCTTTGAAGTCAGATGACTGCGTCTTGTAAACAAGATATCTGAATTCAAGGACTTTGGAAAGTTATGTAAAGTATATTCTAAATCTTCTGAAAAACATGGACTAATCAATCGCCATTATTTACATGCACAGTTCTAGAAGATTTTGTAGAAGAGGTCTGCAGCAATAATATGGCCCTGAAGTAATATACCTGACACATAGGAGCGGAAACAGACTGAAGAGTCCCCTGTGCAAGAACATTGTATCAAATGTACTTACAATTGCTCATTTTGCCTTTCTACGCAGCTAATTCTTCTCTTTTCTCTGCTGTATGTAGAAACAAGAAGTCTCTTTTCCCTGCATTTATCATTCCCCTCTTCACCTCCTGACCCAGCTGCTCCTCTCCTCCCCCTATCAGGTACTTTTGCAGTGACTCATGACTTATACAGGGAAAATTGACCTCCTGTTTCTACATAGAGCTTAGAAGGATTCAGCTAGTCAGTTTTTAATCACGTGATGTCATAGACCTAATGGAAAAGAGAAGGATTAGCTGTGTAGAAAGGCAAAATGAGCAATTGTAAGTACACAGTGCTGTATAATATGATGACTGCAATATATAAAGAGATGAAAAACTTTCATGGAAGGAGGAGTGCTACTTTAATTTCCTAATACCTTTAATTTGCAAATCACACTTGTTTTATCAATGGAGGTAATTAACGTAGTACAGTCAGTAAAATGGCCACAGTATTGTTATAATAAGATAAACCTGTCATGGATTGAGATCAATAGTTTGTCCCAAATAACTTATCTTGGCTAATGAAAAAATATTACTTTTAGGGAGTGTTCAGAACAGTTTCTATCCCATTCTTGTATACCTTTTTTGTGCTATTCAGGTGCTCAATGGGGATAGAACTTTATGTGACTGCTGTCTAAGGGCTCGTGCAGACAACCGTAGTCTCGGACACTTGGACTAATGTTATTCAATATGGCTATGCAGAGCAGTCCGAGGAAAAAAATTGCAGCATGCACAGTTTGCACAGCAACGTGGTAAAACTTCTGATAGTATTTTTTTTATTTTTTATTAATGCAGATAGAAACCCTCAGGAGGGAGCAGCACTTAATGTGAATGCTGCCTAAGGGTGGTGTCACGGTTCCACCCCTCACTGTGTCTGGGACGCAGTTACTGACAGCTCAGCCGTCCAATCTTGTACAGGGGTGTGCTGGAGCTGTCAGTACTGTGATCGACAGCTCGACCATCCAATCTGGTACAGGGGCATGCAATAGCTGTCAGTGTGGTGATTGACAGCTCGGCTGTCCAATCTGAGACTGGGAGGCACTGGCTATCTTCAGGAGTTCATTATTCCAGTTGAATGCCTAGCTTCTTGACCGAGCTGTTTCCCCCCAGATCTCTGCCAGACGTACAATCAGCAAGTGTGTGTGGTTTGTTCTCTGTGCCTTGAGTTCTGTGTATTGATCTTTTGTTGCCTGACCTAGGACCTTGTTCTGACCATCCGTCTGTTTAACCCCTTCTGCTCTGATCTGCTTTCCTCCTGGTATTCTGATCTACGAAACGTTACCTGACTACGCCTTCCCTCTGTTTATGACGTACCCTCCTGGTTTTGACTTTGGACTCCTTGACTAGCTCATCTCATGGCCTGGCCGTGAAAAGTGACTCGGCGTAACAGGTGGTCTCCAGACAATATTTTTGGAAGAACACCTTGTAGTATTTGACGCAGCTTTTAAGCCAAAGTCAGAAATGCACTCAACAGGAATGAGAAGTGTAAAGGCCCCCATACACATTACATAAAAAGTCATCTAAAACCGCCACATCTCGCATATATGGGGGCCTCCCATTTTTGCCCTGATTGATGATGTTGGGGGGAGAGAAGGATATGGCCAGATGAATTTTCAAAGGTCGATCCTTTTTTTCAGCATGGAAACAGTTGATTCTTCCAATAGCTCTCCATTGGGGAACACATGAGCATTTGGCCAAGATTGTGTATGTGAAAGTCGAGAGAGAGACCAGTAGGCAGAACAGCTATCTAATGTATCTGGCCAGCTTTAGTCCCGTCTCTGTGTTTTATTATATTCTGCATTAACTTCTGGCATTGGCTCAAAATATTGAACTAAAAACTG
This sequence comes from Phyllobates terribilis, assembly GCF_046119375.1. NCBI lineage: Eukaryota > Metazoa > Chordata > Amphibia > Anura > Dendrobatidae > Phyllobates > Phyllobates terribilis. The sequence goes on from NW_027362768.1 coordinate 152,620,885, forward strand.
TAGTGGAATTTTTCCAATAACACTGTTCATGAAACCTCCCTTATTTCTCCGCAACATTCAGCCATCTTCAGCTTCTAACTCATCCATTCCACATTTGATTCTGATATAGATGACTACGATTTAGCACGCACCAGATGTACCATGACTCTCACAAGCTTCTCATGTGTGGGTTCAATACAAAAACTTCCCACGAATGTTGGTTCTTTTTCGGTTGAAATAAATTGACTGCCTGGAATCTCCACCAATGTGAAGTTCTCTCTCCCTCCAATGCTTTCCTGGAATTCGCAGGAACTACGGGCTGGCTTTTCACAATGTGAGTCAAAGTATGGGAGATAGAAATGATTACAGTATATTTATGTCCCTGCAAGTTAAGTCCTATACATTCAGACGGCAATTTAGGACCTGCTTCTATTTTCACAGACATAAATAACTCACGGACAGGAAGAACACAGGATTGACCACAATGATATAATGTCATACTTAACCTTGTAAGGAAAAAAATGAGGATCTTGTAAAAAGTCTAGATATTTAACTTTTTATAGTAAGATATTTTTGGGATTTTATTACATATGTGGCATCTGCATTACAAAAATGTTCCCTCTAGTTTATTGATTATTTCTATAAGACCATCATATTTGTAAGTACCTGTCTTCAGTTTGGCTCTAAATTTATGTACGTATACATGCCAGGTCTAGATGAGCTGATCAACCTGCGGAGGATCCAGTTCATGTCGAAGTTCCTGAGATTTGCGGTTTCAAGCGAATTCAAACAATTTGAGATCCGATTTACGGTTCAAAAAAAAAAATAATAATAAAGATTGCCCGGTTCCATGTCCCACAGTGCTGAAGCATCAGAGTATGGGTTAATGTTATTTTGCATGGCTGTGCAGGATTCCATGTAATACCCTGCAGCTATTACATCTAGCGTATTATCATAGCTTGTACAGTGGTGGTCAGTACCTGGATCATCACAGCTTGTACAGCAGAGTCGTTTTCCATTTTCAGAGTCACTGGGTAATTCTCTCCCTCCTGTAGAGTATAAGCTCTTATGGTCAGCGCAGTCCTCTCTCTCCCCTGTAGAGTGTAAGCTCTTATGGTCAGTGGGGTCCTCTCTCTCCTGTAGAGTGTAAGCTCTTATGGTCAGCGGGGTCTTCTCTCTCCTGTTGAGTGTAAGCTCTTGTGGTCAGTTGGGTCCCCTCTCTCTTCTGTAGAATTTAAGCTCTTATGGTCAGCGGAGTCCTCTCTCTCCTGTAGAGTGTAAGGTCTTATGGTCAGCGGGGTCTTCTCTCTCCTGTTGAGTGTAAGCTCTTGTGGTCAGTTGGGTCCCCTCTCTCTTCTGTAGAATTTAAGCTCTTATGGTCAGCGGAGTCCTCTCTCTCCTGTAGAGTGTAAGGTCTTATGGTCAGTGGGGTCCTCTCTCCCTCCTGTAGAGTGTAAGCTCTTATGGTCAGCGGAGTCCTCTCTCTCCTGTAGAGTGTAAGCTCTTATGGTAAGAGGGGTCCTCCTCTCTCCTATAGAGTGTAAGCTCTTATGGTCAGCGTGATCCTCTCTCCTGTAGAGTGTAAGCTCCTATGGTTAGTAAGGTAATTTCTCTCTTCTGTAGAGTGTAAGCTCTTATGGTCAGCTGGTCAGCAGGACCTCTCTTTCTTTCCTGTGGAGTGTAAGCTCTTATGGTCAGCGGGGCCCTCTAGAGAAAACTGAGTGTCTAACAAAACCCTTTAGGGATAAGAAATCATACTAACAAATTACGCAAAGGGTAAAATTAACCCAACTTAAGGGATAATGTGATTAAAACTTGGCTTTTATTGTAATTAATTAATATGGTCTAACACATAAAGATTAAAATAACTCAGGTTGTATTGCTGTGTAGCATTTCTTTAGGACTCCTCTATGGGATATCACTCTCTTAAGGCAAATATATCTTCTACCTAGAATAATTGCTGCAGTCCACTAGCTAGGATAGCTTTTCTACTGACAATTATAGATTACAGTTGCAAGACCACTAGAGCTGAGTAAAATTCACTCATAGCCTCCCCGACATGTTTCGCCATGACTGGCTTCATCAGGGAACTGAGGCTAGACTGAGTTAAAAAACAGAGTGCAAGGTCTATTAAGGCTTCTGTTGTGACATTATCAAATTAAGTCACCTGGTCACACGGTGATCGCAAGCCAATCGCCAAACCAGGATTGCGATGATGTCACAGTCACAGATTTCTGATGAAGCCAGTCATGGCGAAACATGTCTGGGAGGCTATGAGTGAATGTTAATAAGCTCTGGTGGTCTTGCAACTGACATCTATAATTGTCCTTAGAAAAGCTATCCTACCTAGTGGACTGCAGCCATTAATCTAGGTAGGAGATATATTAGCTTCAGGAGAGTGATATCCTAAAGAAATGCTACACATTAATACCACCGGAGTTATTTTAATCTTTATTTGTTAGACCATATTAATTAATTACAATAAAAGTCAAGTTTTAATCACATTATCCCTCTCTCTCTTTCTCTCTTCTGTAGTATGTAAAACCATATGGTCAGCGGGGTCCTCACCTCTCCGGTAGAGTGTAAGCTCTTATGCTCAGCAGGGTCCTCATCAGTCCAGTAGAGTGTAAGGTCTTATGGTCAGAGAGGTCCTCTCTCTATCCTGTAGAGTATAAGCTCTTATGGTCAGTGGGGTCCTCTCTCTCCTGTAGACTGTAAGCTCTTATGGTCAGCAGGGTCCTCTCTCTCCTGTAGAGTGTAAGGTCTTATGGTCAGTGGGGTCCTCTCTCTGCAGTAGAGTGTAAACTCTTATGGTCAGCAGGGTCCTCTCTCTCCAGTAGAGTGTAAGCTCTTATGGTCAGCAGCGTCCTCTCTCTCCTGTAGAGTTTAAGCTCTTATGGTCAGAGGGGTCCCCTCTCTCTCTCCTGTAGAGTGTAATCTCTTATGGTTAGTGGGGTCCTCTCTCTCCTGTAGAGTGTAAGCTCTTATGGTCAGCAGAGTCCTCTCTCTCCTGTAGAGTGTAAGCTCTTATGGTTAGCGGGGTCCTCTCTCTTTCCTGTAGAGTGTAAGCTCTTATGATCAGCAAGGTCCTCTCTCTCCCGTAGTTTTTTTTAGGGGAAAATTAGTTGAAGTCGGAGAATTTGAATTTGCAATAGATTCATTCATCTCTAATACCAGGCCCTTGGTAACCAATTGAACAACCTCACAAGGACACACGGAGAGTGTGCAAAGATTGTTCAGGTTGCATCGGAAACTTGGCAAATTCAGATCTATGGCACTGTACTGAAAAAGGACAATCAACAGGTTCACCCCCATTACGTTTTTTCAAAGAAATTTTCTTATACCGTAGAATAAAGACAGATCAAATAAAATCTCGGTGTGACTATCTTGAGGTTATTTCTAAGGTGGGCTATACACATTAGATATATATTGACTGATCTTACCATGACTGAGTGACCATCTAATGTTTGTGGGGACATTTTCCGATAGCAGATATCAGTGGAGATAAGACAGATGGTTGGTTTATGATGACCCAATCCTTTTGTTTTCGAAAAGCTAATCAGCACCTGAAGGTGTCCGGCATCTGATGACTTCACTCTTCTATTGAGAATACTCTCGGCCGAGTCCAGCATGCTTGCATTTAGAGAAGATATATCAGGCCGACATTGTGTGGTCAGCCTAAAGCTTCATTCAGACATTAAGGGTTTTTTTGGCATACAAGTCCATTTTTCTCCAGTGTGTTGAATCTATTTTTTTATAAATTTTTGGTCCATGTCATTTGTCATTTATAAACTGAGTGTGGCATTGCATAGAGAAAAAACAATTCCAAGCTTCACTCATTAAACTGTAGAATAAAGGACAGCGCTAAGATGACGCATGGATGACATCTTTTTTTTTTTCATGGACTCATTGATTTGAAGGAATAAGTTTGATAAATGATTCAGATAAAAAACGTCCACGTCTCTGTTTTTATTCTTATGTACTCTTAGTCCATGAGAAAACACGGACCTGTGAACAGCCCCATAGACTATAACGGGTATTCATGGGAAACTTTTTAAAAATGGTCTAAGGCTTTAATTTTTTCTTATAGTGACGAAGCTGTGGCAAAACATAAAATTGACCATTCACCTACTCGTCCTAAGGTTCTCTGATTCCTCCCATCTAACATTGTTTTTTTCAGATACTCTGATAGTTATAATGTATTACTAGTGTATAAAGTGTACACAATTGCCCCCTGACCGCCAAGTTTCTGTCACCGATCAGCCATACATAAGCCTGAGATGCCCAATAACAATAGTCATCTGGAGTTGTATAAAGCATATTGGACTCTAGAGCAATGAAAAATTATGCTCTAGAAGGACGAATTACACTTTGTCATCTGTCAGTCTGCTAGAAAATTAGGGGTTTGATCGATGCCAGGAGAACATTTTCTGCTTGACTGTGTAGCTTGGCAGAAGATTAATAAGGGTCTGGGGCGGCTCGTCATGGTTTTGGGTAGGATCACATCTTTTAATTTTTTATTGTTGGAGAACATTGCACGCAGTGACATTTTGCAGAGTCATGGGCTTCCAAATTAGTGCCGACTATTTGGCTCTTTTCTGTGTTAAACAGTTGTCTCCATCCCATCCTATAGTCAACTAATGCTCATTATTTAACAATCCCTTTAAGTCATTGACTTTTACCGAACAATTGTGAGCTGCGGCTTTCAATAATGTAGATCAATTTCTGCAACCTAACAGATAAAGATGGAGCTTTCCTTAAAGCCACCTTGAGCCTCTTCACCTTATTCTAGGTCCTTGTGCAATTTTAGAGGTTGCACATATGGTACGCCATTCCTACTGTTGCGCGTTGAGTGCTGTATGTTCTGCTTTCTCCATCTCCAGCAGTCCAATAGTAGATGAATGGTACAATGGGTCGCATGTGAAAATACCACTTTGTACACCAAGTTGTCGCCATTTATGAGTACTTCCACTTGGTTCTCATTCACTTTAATAGGAACTGAACAATGGTCCCTAAACAGTGTATAGAGGTGCACTGTTCTGGCTTTGTTCACTGGCTACTTCCAGCCATTGACGGCTCTGCAAGAAGCTAGCTAGTGGGCCATCTGAGATTTATCACCTATAGGTCATCAATATCATAGTGTTGGACAATTCCGTGAAGAGTTAATGTAGCACCCTGAGGATTCGGCTGCTACAGGGGTATTGCACCTCACTCCAGAGGTGTGGTATTCCACTCCCGGGTAAGGATGGAGTGTGGAACTGAGCTAGTAGGCTGCATGCACTACATACATCCCATTTCCGGGGGACAGAACGACGGTACTCCCACCAGTATATGTGCAGGTACGACAGCGTCTGTCCCTGGCTGGAGTGGGAGGGGGGTGGAACATCCCAGTAGTGTAGGGGCAGATAGGGGGAGTAGTCTGGGTAAAGATAGGAGCTCATTGGGTGCTGGTCACCTGAGCTCACACATAGAGGGAGTATATAAGGTGGGCACCATCTTAGAACAGGGTCAGTCAGTGAGAGTTTAACCTGAGGAGCAGAGCAGAGGAGTTCAGCCAGGAGGGCTGACAGGGAGCTGTGGCTCCGGCTGGGCCCAGCTCCAGAACAGAGCCTGCTGAGAGAGAGAGAGAGGAGTAAGAAGGACCCAGAGAGGAAACAAGAAGGAACCCCAAGATCCCAGAATAAGGACAGAAGGGTGAGGGGTTGGCGAACAAGGGTACCGGAACCCAAGCTGGCGGAGGCCAAAGCAAACCTTAGCCAGGAACCGGAGGTCGTGGGCAGGATCTGCCACGACCCTCACCAAATCCACTAGAAAGGCACACCGAGCATAGGGTCAAGGAGCCTAGAGGAGGCTTGACCAACAAGAGACCCAAGGGAGCCGGACATAAGTGGATCCCTGGTGGGAACGGCCAGTAGAAAGGGAAAGTCAGAAAGGAGCTCAGGACCACGCTCCAGAATTGCCTGGGGGTTGGCCGAGTCCAGGACCTGGTGGACGCAGCACGGCTCGGGTGGTCACTCAAGGCCAGAGTGACCAAAAGAACATCAGTAAGTAAAAACCCTGAACTGCACCTCCCGTCTCAGAGTCTCCTTTCTGTTGAAGGTCGCTGCGCTTGGCTTTGCAGACACCTTCTTGATCCTTTCATCTCTGTAGTGTAGTGGTATCCTTCTCTCGCTAGGACCCAGCAGTGATCTCCATCTTCTGCTGCTAATTGGCACACCCTTGCTTGATATTTAAAAACCCTCAGTGTCTCTACAGAGTCGCAGGTGATAGAACTATTTTCCTCTGCTCAGGACTTGAGTACTAGCAGTCGGCTAGTTTCTTCTTGGAGTTTCTTGGTGGATTGTTGTCATCTTCTCTCTGCTGTTTTCTCAAAGCTAAGTGTATCCCCTTGTCTGTTTTCCTTGTTTGTCTTTAGTTGCAGTGGGGCTGACTAGTGCTCACCCCTTCTCCTCCCTACCTAGGGCCTAGCTCTAGGGTCAGTTAGGGATTAGGTATCCTGCTCGGCGATAGGTGCGGAACCTATTTAGGGACGATAGGAGAGTCAGGGTGTTGTTAGATCTGCCTAGGGGTCTCCACTCTCCCTTTCCTAGTTGTTGGGCTTCCTCCTTTTCCCATCCTTGTACACTTGGTCCTCCCCCTACCTAGCGTGACAATGACATGTAAAAAAGTCACAGGATAAGATCCTAGGTATCTAGATAGGTTTTTCTCAATGTCTTTGAAACCTAAGTACTACAAGGTTATAACCATACCGTACCCTTTGACAGCACAAGCATAATGGCAGTCCACATACTTTCAATACACATGGCGTTTACCCTCTGGGGTGTAGGGTGAGATCCACGGGTCGAGAAGTCTTGAACCCCCCACTGTTTCTTAGACAAAACTTAACAGGTCATCCTTATTATTCCTTAAGAAGCATCCTACAGGGGCAAGATATAACAAAAAGGAGTTAAGAATCTTGGGGCAATCACATTTTTTGGATTTTTTAAAGACTCACATCCTTCAGGATCCCAAGAAGAAACGTTGGAGCACAGCATTAGGATATATACAAATGTATCAAGTTTAGCATTCCTTGAAACAATTTGCTTATGTTGTACATCGTCTGCCCCAAAGAAAACAGAGGGAAACGTATCTGAAACAGAAGACTGCTTGGTAATTACACAACGAGTCTCGCTAGTAGGATGCAAGAGAAGAAATGACATCTGCAGACAGGAGTATGTGTGTTTTGGATTCTAGAAGTAGAAAGGCTACCAGGTCTGCCAATCCTCTCCGCCTCATTTACCTTTGCAACAAAAGACAAACATAAGCCCCCTTTTTTTCCGTAAGTCTCAGCATCCTGGAGTCTGTTCACATCATCCATAGTAAGGAGTCAATATTTCTACGCAATGCTTTGATTTGTGGCCAAAACGGCAGGAATGAGCTGTGAAACACTCTAGTTTTTTCTTTGCTTCTCTTTCCATCCTATGTATTCCCATTAATCATGTGGAGCACCATTGCCAACCCCTGGAACCTGCTATGAAGACAGGAGGAGTAAGTCAGGGTAGAGGTTCCCACAGGTGCTGCAGTTATGTTGACCTTAGCCTTGGCTTGGATATAATACTATGACTCAACCTGGCCTAAGTCCACAAGTGTCTTCCTTCAAAAAGATATTTCTTATGTTTATAACCCTAAGAGAAATGGAGAATTATTTTCCACCCATGTAAACACTTATATGTAGTAACTGAAACATAGTATTAGTACTAGAAGGAGAAAGGACTATAGAACAATGTATCTCAAATGTTAACGCTAAAGTTCATCAAATTGCTTTGAGGTGAATGGAATTTGCCTTGAATTTTACAAAAAAAAATCTGGTTTTCCAGAATCCAAATTTTTGGTGATTGAAAACCAACAAAATAGTGGGCGGTCAAACACCATTTTACCAGATTGAAGAACTGAGAAGGGGTTAAAAATACTTTTTAAAAATTAATACTCATTTGGACCTCATCTGTCATTTTTGGTCCTTGGGCATCTTGGCATCTGCTGTACTCACTAAGTATGTCCTTATGTTGTGCGGCATCATAATTTTGCGGCTCAGTCAGAGCAGGAGATGCCAAAAAGGTCAGGCACCAGAACATGCTGAAGATGGCCCAATAAAGACCACACTAGTGACTGGACTGAATAGGACAACCTGACCAGAGCAGGGCTGGTGGATGGGACTGGGGAAGGTATAATTATTTTGATTCTTTTCTTTACAAATGTTTATTTTGCTCTGAGGTCTGGAAATACATCATTATACCCATGTACATGTTACTGGTAGTTAAAATAATTCAATGATAATCCAACTTCCTGGCCAAATTCAAGTGTAGTGACAAATTCGATTTTCAGCAGCTTCTGATTACTCTGATTTTTATGGGAATACAAAAAATGAGATCATGAGATCAATTGTATTTGTAGGTGTTCCTCACCTGTCCTGGCTCCAGCACCAGGCTTTGCTCCCTTCCCCTATGCCTGCCTCTCTTTTTGGTAGAGCATACAAGCACCTCTGATGTCATCCTCTAAGCGCTTTTAATGCCAGCTCAGGTGGTTGCACGCCACCTGAGTATTCCATTAGTAATGCTCATTTGCTGACATGTGCTTTCCAGGAGCCAAGCTACCCTTACACTTGGCCGTGCTCCTGCCAGGTGTCTGATTATCTGCTCAACTACGCCTAACTCCTATCCCGTAACCCACTACTACTACTACAAGTTTACTTCTGCTAATCCAGGCGCTGTCCGTACCCTCAATGCTGCAAGCAAGGTACATGATAAGGATCTCGTCTCGGCTATTTCTGCTTCTGACATCACTGTCAACTCTGCTGAATCAGGTAATCTAATAATGAACTCATCTCCGTTATCCTGGTGCTGGCCACACCTTCAACTCTGTTGAGTAAGGCTAGGGCTGCACAGTGATGTTGTGCACAAAACTAAAATCTCAGTGACACGATGCAACATTGGATGTAATAACTTCCTATGGTGTCACGTTGCCACCTGCTGTGACTATGACTATGACTGTGACTATGACACAGAGCCGCTTATGTTTCCAAATGTGTTGGTTTTAATGTCGCTGGCTGCTAGCTACTCCAGACACACTTGCCATAGGCTTCAATGTAAGTCGCACGCGACATATGACTTGTCTACAAAATCAGGGCTCTAAAATAGTCGCACGAGGCAAGTTGCAAACATGCTTTTGTCATGTGTGTAGCTCTAACTTGAAGGTACCTGATAACAAATTCTTCTCAGCTATTCCTATTGCTGTCCACTCCTTCAATACTGCCAAATAAAGGTATCATATAACTAACTCATTCCCACTATTCTTGTGACCTACTGCACTCCTGCAACAAAGTACTAGATTCCCTAATCAACTCACCTGTTCGTGCCTGCTACTGCACTCTTGCAGCAAGGTACCAGTTGGCCTTCACATCTCTGCTGTTCCTGTGCCTCTGCTTCATCTCTTGCTTCCAACTTTGCTAATCTACCTGCCATTCTTTATTTACAGCTGCATTGGCCCTCGCTATTCAAAATGCCATCCGGCAAGTCAAAATCGGCTGCATCTTCGCCTCCGGTCTGTGCTGCTCACTCTGACTTATAGATTAGAGAATCCACCTCAACAGATGAGCCATATGGTCACACTGATAAACATGTTTAACCCTTTAAATGGGTTGCTATAAAAACAAACCATGTTCCTATGTCCAAGTAGGGCATATCCATCATAGAAGGGGTTCCTGATCAAAACTCTGTCCATGATCCATAATTGTCCTCGCTTTGCCAGATTTCAGGTGTTCATAGGTTACATGTGTGACATCCCAGGGGTCTGGTTGCCACAGTAATAGAGATATTATGTCTGAGAGCAAGTGGGAGGGTTCTCTAGTCAGGAGCCCTAAGCATGCAACACGGCCCACCCAGACCTGGGAGGGGAGGAATCTGCCCTTATAAACTGGGTCTGGGGCGGGATTAGAGCAGACAGAGACAGAGCCTGCAGAACAAGCAGAGCAGTCAGAGCCTAGAGTGAAGCTGCAGACACAGGAAAAGATACATCAGGAGCTCTGTAGGAGCAGCAGCTGAAGGCCAGGGGATGTGAGCAGAGATATAGCTCGCCCTGGCTGAAGTTACTAAAACCGGACACAGGAGTCCGAGGCTATGGGGACTGATATATACCCAGCAGCAGAAACCAACCGGCAGGGGATTCCAGGTCCTCTGGCCATAGAAGCCCGGAGGCTCAGTCACAAAGAAGGGACCAGCGCCGCTATCCAGGAGCGGAGGCTAACAGAAGGCCCCAAGTCACCAGCCATACGGGTGAGCACCACACGGTATACTCAGGGACGTGGGCTACTTGTAACCACTGACAGCAAGGTAGCCAGGAAGAGTGCAGATAAACGGGGAGGCCTACAACTCCACCTGGCCAGGGGAACTCCTGCTTGCTCGCAGACTGACCAGGCCCCTTATACTAGCCAGTACTCCCGGGAGGGTCTGCCTTGTACCATCAGTAAAGACCCTGAACTGCACCTCACGTCTCTGTGATTCCTTGCCGCACCAGCACCATTAGCACTGGGACCCTCACACCATCACTCCCATCATCTCTCACATTAGCTGCCCTGAGGCAATACTTCTCCCGTGGGGAGTTATCCCATACTCGGCTGTGCAAACAACATCAGCCTCAGCGGTCGGCAGCGCAGCGGCGGTCCCCACTGACCGCAATCCACAGGTGGCGTAGTCGGACATTTGCTATACATTAAGACTGCCACTGGTTTGACCACCCTGGGCACGGACCGGGTCACCACCACAAGGAGACTACAACCCCCAGCATTCTACAACAGGCCCGGTTCCGGGTTCCCCTGCACAACACAGGCCCAGGGGGCGCGTCAACTTTGGCGTAGTCGGCAGGATTTCGTGCCCGCAACCACCGGGTACTGCGTGCCTGAAAAAGAGACTTTTATACTTACCTGTGGTGAAGTTTCCCGCCGTCCGGAGTCGTTTCCCGCCATCCGGAGCCGATTACCGCCATCAGACGCCATCTTGGACCGTTTCCCGCCGTCTTCTGCCTTCTTCCCACCATCCGCAGCTGCTTCCCGCCTTCGGACGCCATCTTCGGGACGCAGCACGGGAAGAAGAGGGGCGTGGACGCCGAAAGCGCGCGAGATCCGAAGCTCCGCCCCACGCTCCGCCCCACGCTCTGACGCTGCGCAAGGTCCTGGAAGGGAGGAAGATCGACGCTGACGTCATAGGAGCGCGACGCCAGGTCCTCAACCCCGACGATCGACTGCGGAGCCGCGGCCTACGGAAGAAGAGCATCGCAAGGTAGGCCACGGTCCACTAGGGGGGAGGAGGATGCCGGATACCGAGGGGAGCTCCACTGCCACAGCCACCGCCAGCGCAACCGCTGCAGCAGTCATGCCATTCACCATGCCCTATATCCCGGGGGCAACCTGGCTACCCCAGTACTCAGGGGAGTCACATACTCTAAATGACTTTAGAGAAAGACTGGATAACCTCTTCCAGGTGTACCCCCTCACAGAAGAGCAAAAAGTGAGCATCCTGGTGGCCCAATTAATCGGGGTGTAGCGTCGGCGTCCCTGCCCTCTGCTAGGCAGGGACGCTGTTCCCCTCACCTCTCTGCTCCGAGCCCGGCGTCCTCCTCCCGCTCTGCTGGCAGCGCACGCTCCTTCCCGGCCACTGTGCTTAGGGCGCGCGCGCGCTTTCTCCCTCTTAAAGGGGCCGCGCGCGCCGTCCTAAGGAGTCCCCGGCCAATGGCCGGAGGACTTCACCATATATAAGGCACCTCCTCCAAAATGGAGGTGCCCGAGCAATGTTGTTGCACTGTTCACTACTCTGCTTCAGCCCTCAGGTCCCGTTGCCAGTTACCTGCCTGATTCCTGCCAGAGTCCTGCCAGTTTGCTGTCTGTTTCCTGCCTGATATTCCTGCTACCTGCTTGCTAGCCTGAGGTCCGACGGTCTGCCTTCCTACTCCTGTCAGTCTGTCTATGGACCAGCTTGGCCGCTCACCTGGGAGCGCACATCTGCTACCTGCCTGCTAGCCTTCCTGGAGGCTCTGCCGTCACGTGCTGTGACCACCTGCTATTCCAGAGACTCCTGCCTGCTCACCTGGGAGCGCACATCTGCTACCTGCCTGCTAGCCTTCCTGGAGGCTCCGCCGTCACGTGCTGTGACCACCTGCTATTCCAGAGACTCCTGCCCGCTCACCTGGGAGCGCTCCACCGCTACCTGCCTGCTTGCCTACCTGGAGGCTCCGCCGTCACGTGCTGTGACCACCTGCTATTCCAGAGACTCTTGCCCGCTCACCTGGGAGCGTTCATCTGCCGCCACAGGTCGTACCAATCCTTTACTCAGAGACTGCTCCGGTCACTTGCCGTGACCTCCTGCCCGTTCATCCAGAGACTGCCCCGGTCACTTGCCGTGACCTCCTGCCCGTTCATCCAGAGACTGCCCCGGTCACTTGCCGTGACCTCCTGCCCGTTCATCCAGAGACTGCCCCGGTCACTTGCCGTGACCTCCTGCCCGTTCATCCAGAGACTGCCCCGGTCACTTGCCGTGACCTCCTGCCCGTTCATCCAGAGACTGCCCCGGTCACTTGCCGTGACCTCCTGCCCGTTCATCCAGAGACTGCCTCGGTCACTTGCCGTGACCTCCTGTCCGTTCATTCAGAGACTGTCCCGGTCACCTGCTGTGACTGCCTGCCCGTCTACCCTGGTCGCCACCCGCTCCCTTACAAGGACCACCCCCTTGTATAGTAGCTCAGAGGTTCCGCCTCCCAGACCCGTTACACGGGGCAGCCCAAAGGGAGGTAAAGTCCTGGCCACCTGGGAGGAAGAGGACTGTCAGAGAAATACTAGCCCGGCTGAAAGACACATTTGATACCCGCACCTCAGCCGAAATAAAGCTCAGATTTTATGGGTGTAAACAGCTGGCACATGAGAGTATAAGAGACTATGCTCTAAACCTACAAGAGGCCCTGAGAGCCATTAAGCAGGCAGACCCTGACAGCGTGGGAAATGAAGATAAGCTGTTGACTGAACAATTTATTGAGGGTCTACTGTGCAATGCCCACCGAACCCAGTTGCGGGCAATGGCCTTACAGGACCCTGACCTGGACTTTGCACAGTTCAAGGACAGAGCCATCCGGGTGCTCCGAGAACCGGCACCAGGTGGCGCTGTGACCCACAGGCGCCCTGCTATCACTTACCACCAAGAGACGGCGCCCTTGTCTGCAGGGCCTGTGGGAGCTGATGCGCAGGCTTTAAACAGTGACCTGGCTACAGACCTGCACCATCAGGTCCAAGAGCTGACTAAGAGCGTTGCCGCACTAACCAGAACTGTGCAGTCTTTACAGGTCTCTTCTCCAGGAAAGATCCAGCTGGCATCCGGACCGGAGGACGTCCCGTGGCGCCGACTGAGGAGGACCCCACCGGCCAGAGGAAGACCCAGCGACAGATACAACGAGGACGGACGACCCATCTGCCGCCGCTGCAATCAACCCGGACATGTGGCAAGGTACTGTCATTTAAACGGGCACAACCTGGGGTAGAGGGCCAACCCCCAGGCATAAGACCATCAGGCCCATCAAACTGGCGTGATAAATACGTAGGGGGACGTCCAATCTTGCCTGTGGTACTGGATGGCATTCCTATGAGTGCCCTACTAGACACTGGGTCACAGGTGACCACCATTCCGTACGTGCTCTTTAAACAGTACTGGAATGACTCGGACATAACCCGCTACCCAGATGACGACCTGAGTATCATCGCCAGCAATGGTCAGCCCGTGCCGCAGGTGGGATTCAAAGAGGCGACCATTAAGATCGGTAAAGTCGAACTGGCGGCACAAGGACTGATTATAGTGGACATAGACCGTCATGAGAGTCACCCTAGAATAACCTTGGGAACTAATGTGATTGAAAATTGTCTTGCAGAGGTGATTCTCATTTTACAGCAGGTTGCCAAGAACGTCAGTTCCGGCCAGCAGCGTGTGCTCCAAAAAGAGATCCGGGCACTGATGAAGCGGCAACAGGTGGAACTATCTGGTGGTGAGTTAGGTAGCGTGAGAATGTGTGACCCGTTCCCTATTGCCATGCCCCCAAAAATTGAGATGATGATTTGGTGCCGGGCAGCTATTGGTCTAAGAGGTAGAGACTACCAAGCAATGGTAGAACCCGTCTACTCAGACAGTAGGCCCACCATTTTGACAGCACGGGGGGTGGTCGATGTACGCCATGGGAGGATGCCCGTTCGCATCATAAATATCGGGGAGAGAGAAGTACACCTGCCCCGGTATGCCACGCTAGCCAAATTGTTCACCATCAACCAGAACTCTGTACAGGCCGTGGAACCCTTGCCTCCATCTCAACCAGAGGAAGGTAACGGCTCTAAGAAACCAATGGAGGACTGGTGTCAGCAACTGCATTTGGGTACTGACTCCACTCCCTCACACCAGAAACAGGGAGTCTATCGGGTGGTTCGAGAGTACGAGAGAGTGTTTAGTAAACACCCGCTAGACTTCGGGCGAGTAAAGGGGGTAGAACACCACATCCCCACGGGAGACCATCCTCCCATAAAGGAGAGATACCGACCCGTACCCCCGGCACACTACCAACACGCCAAGGGGATGCTTAGAGACATGAAGGAGGTTGGGGTAATCAGGGACAGCTGTAGCCCCTGGGCAGCTCCACTAGTCTTAGTGAAAAAGAAAGACAACACCATGAGAATGTGTGTAGACTACAGGAAGGTCAACCGTATCACACACAAAGATGCGTACCCGTTACCAAGGATAGAAGAGTCCTTAGCTGCATTAAAATCTGCTAACTTCTTCTCTACTTTGGATCTCACTAGCGGGTACTGGCAGGTTCCTGTAGCAGAGGCGGACTGGGAGAAGACCGCATTCACCACCCCGATGGGTCTCAGCGAATTTAACTGTATGCCGTTCGGGCTCTGCAACGCACCAGGAACCTTCCAACGGTTGATGGAATGCTGTCTGGGACACCGGAACTTCGAGACGGTCCTGTTATACCTGGACGATGTCATCGTCTATTCCAAGACCTACGAGAACCACCTGAAACACCTGGCAGAAGTGTTCGAAGCTCTGGCAAACTACGGCCTAAAGGTGAAACCCTCCAAGTGTCACCTCCTGAAACCAAAGGTGCAATACCTGGGACACGTGGTGAGTGCTGACGGAGTGGCTCCTGACCCTGATAAGATCACCGTGATTAAGGACTGGCCAAGACCCTCCAGCATAAAGGAAGTGCGGCAGTTCCTCGGGTTGGTAGGCTACTACCGAAGATTCATTCCCGGTTTCACCAAAATGGCAGCCCCTATGCAGGACCTCCTGATAGGTCAATCTCGGAAAGCCAAAAACCAGAAGCCGCCCTTCAGGTGGGAAAAGCTGGAAGAGGAGTCCTTCTGCCAGCTGAAGATGGCCCTCACGGGGGATGAAATCCTGGCATATCCAGACTACAGCCAGCCCTTTATCCTCCACACGGACGCAAGCAACATCGGGCTAGGAGCCGTACTGTCCCAGATCCAGCAAGGGAAAGAACGGGTAATCGCTTACGCCAGCCAAAAGCTATGGCCCACGGAGAGGAACCCTGAGAATTATAGCTCATTCAAGCTGGAGTTCCTGGCAGTATTGTGGGCAGTGACCGAACGTTTCAAGCATTACCTTGCCTCCTCCAAATTCACCGTGTACACGGATAACAACCCGTTGAGACACCTGGACACTGCAAGGCTCGGTGCCCTGGATCAGAGATGGATGGCCCACCTGTCCAACTTTGAATTCACCATCAAATACCGGGCAGGACGCTCAAATGCCAACGCGGATGCCCTGTCTAGAATGCTGAACTTACCGGACGTAGGGGAAGATCCAGAAGATCTGGAAGAAGTTGAGCTCCCTGCGTTCCACCGTCATGGGATTACCCTGTATTCCCACCGTGTGAAGGACAGGCGCTCCGTGACGTTCAATCCCTTGCCCCACTACAACTGGGCGGAGACACAAGACAGTGATCCCGCAGTCCATTTGGTGAAGGAAATGCTGACCCAGGCCGATGCCCGTCTTGACCCAGATGCTCCGGAGGAGACCAAGCAACTGTGGAAGGAGAAAAGTAAGCTGTTCCTCTACAGGGAGAAGCTGTGCCGGAGAATGGTTAACTCTCAAACACATGAGTTGACCTGGCAGGTAGTGGTCCCAAGACGAGACGCGGCTATGGTTCTGGAGGCATACCACAACGAAGCAGGGCATTTCGGATGGAAGAAGCTGGAGTTCTTGTTGCGTGAACAGTTCTACTGGGTAGGCATGAGAGGAGCCATCGAGAGGTGGTGCAGAGACTGTGGCCCGTGCCACCTGAGAAGAAAAGACTGAGCCAGCCAGAAGACTCCCCTGCAGCCCATCATCACCAGACAGCCACTGGAACTGGTAGCCCTGGACCATGTGAAACTGGCTCCAAGCAGATCTGGGTATGTTTACGCCCTCACAATCGTAGATCATTACTCCCGGTTCCTGGTGGTGGTCCCGGTCAAGGACTTAACGGCTCAAACAGCAGCTAGAGCCTTCCAGCAGCACTTCTGCCGTCCACACGGGTACCCGGACCAAGTGTTGACAGACCAAGGACCAGCCTTCGAAGCGGAGGTCTTCCAGGAGTTCTGCAACCTGTATGGCTGCAAGAAGATAAGAACAACGCCCTATCACCCTCAAACCAATGGACTCTGCGAGAAGATGAACCAGGTGGTGATAGATCTGCTAAAAATGTTGCCCCTGGAAGAACGCAGTCTGTGGCCTGAGAAACTGCCCGATCTGGTGGACCTGTATAACCACATCCCTGTAGGTTCCACCAACTGTACCCCGGCTTACCTAATGAGCGCAAGACCTGGTAAGCTGCCTATTGACCTGGATATGGGAGTCTTGACACCTGAGGACACCTCGCCAGAGGCAGACTGGGATACAGAACGGCAGCAGCAGTATCGGAAAGTACAGGAGAGCGTCGAGCGAAGTCTGTCTCAAGCTAGAGAAAGGCAAGAGAAGGCTTATAACCAGTATGCTCCCGCTGTTCCCCTGGTACCTGGAGAGCAGGTCTTGAAGAGGAAGAGGCGGCTCCACAAGTTGGACGACCAGTGGGAGAAGGACCCGTACACCGTACTGCCATCAAGCCATGAGAACCCAAAAATTTGCGTAATCAGTAAGGATGGAGGAGAAACCACAGCCATTGTCTCCAGAGACCACCTGAAGAAGTGTCCCGAGCAGCTGCAAAGCCCTGAAGAAGATCAAGGAAACCCTCAACCCGCCGAGGAAAGGGAAGAAATGATCAGTACCGTACTCGGAGACTTCCCCCGGTCTTGGACACAAGTAAACGGCGCTGTCGTGGTACCCGTCCTCACCTTTCTCCAGCCAGCCCCGCAAGTGCCTACAGAGGAATCGGTAGAGCTGGAAGAGCAGCCGGCCCAAGAGGCAGAAGAGTCCACACCAGCAGTACAGGAGGATCAACCCTCTGCTTGTAGTGAGCCTGCCGTGCCCCTAGTGAGCCAAAGAGTGCGCAGACAGCTTGCCAGCTTACCCATAACACCTAATACACCCTGTAGTGCAGAACCAGTTAGTGAGCTCCGTAGGTCCACTAGAGCAGAGGTCCCCAACCGCCGGTCCGCGGACCAGGACCGGGCCCTTGGGGTTTTTCAGCCGGTCCGCGGCGCCGCTGACAGCTAGCTCCGCGGCCCTGCGCCTGGTCAGAGCTCGCTCTGTGTGGATTTATAATGTTTTCTGCCATAGCCGTGACAGCTCGCAGCTCCCGGCAGAGAACATTATGCAGGACGGGGTGGGGCGTCGGGCGGGTCTTAGTGACGCAGCCCTCCACAGCACAGCATGGTACCTGTTGTACGTCACGGGGCGGGTCTTAGTGACGCGGCCCTCCTGCACAGCATGGTGTGTTCCTGACGGGGTGGGGCGGCAGGCTCTCCTCACTGACACGCCCCCGGCAGAACATGTTATGTGGGGCGTGCTGGGGCAGCAGACTGGCTTCAGTGACGCGGCTCCCGGTACCGGTGTTCAGTGTGTACCCCTGCTAAGCAGCAGCGCTGTATACACTGACGCTCAATGTACAATGCTGCTACTTAGCAGCGCTGTACACCGAGGTCCCGCCAGCATCCTCCCCATACAGCTCCACCCCTCCATAACCCCACCCCCATATGACCAAAGCCCCGCCCCCACCCCCACCGGGCCATGGAAAACTGGTCTTGCTTAAAGCCGGTCCCTGGTGCAAAAAAGGTTGGGGACCTCTGCACTAGAGTCACTAGAGGTCAGATGCCCGCTCGCTGGAGAATCTAAACTAATGTACTGTGAATTTAAATGTTAACTGTTTATGGTTTATGTTTGTTGCCTGTTATTAATTATGTTTCTCAGTTACCCTGCAGATTTTTATGGACTAACAGGTTATGGACACTGGATAACCGGAACAATTCTTGTAGATAGTTGCACCTTGGTGCCTCTTGCGAAGACGGCCGCGGAAGAGAAAACCTGTCTGGCGTGGCCTCCTTGCGGCCCAAAGTAGTTAGTCTACCCTTGCAGCCACGCCCAAGGCCAACGCAAGGGGTTTGCTTTGAACAGATCCCCTACTTCGCTTAAAGTTCCACCTTGGGTGACATGGACACCCTCTTGTTTCAAAAACTTCAAATTGGGTGATATGGACACCCGGTTGCGGACACGCCGTGACCTTTAAAGAACTAAAGCTACTTGTAAATATGTTATTGTGTTATTGTTATACCCTGTATTTATGTTTCTTTAAAAAAAAAAATGTGTTTAGTCCCGGAGTACTAAAATTTACTAGGGGGGAATGTGACACCCCAGGGGTCTGGTTGCCACAGTAATAGAGATATTATGTCTGAGAGCAAGTGGGAGGGTTCTCTGGTCAGGAGCCCTAAGCATGCAACACGGCCCACCCAGACCTGGGAGGGGAGGAATCTGCCCTTATAAACTGGGTCTGGGGCGGGATTAGAGCAGACAGAGACAGAGCCTGCAGAACAAGCAGAGCAGTCAGAGCCTAGAGTGAAGCTGCAGACACAGGAAAAGATACATCAGGAGCTCTGTAGGAGCAGCAGCTGAAGGCCAGGGGCTGTGAGCAGAGATATAGCTCGCCCTGGCTGAAGTTACTAAAACCAGACACAGGAGTCCGAGGCTGTGGGGACTGATATATACCCAGCAGCAGAAACCAACCGGCAGGGGATTCCAGGTCCTCTGGCCATAGAAGCCCGGAGGCTCAGTCACAAAGAAGGGACCAGCGCCGCCATCCAGGAGCGGAGGCTAACAGAAGGCCCCAAGTCACCAGCCATACGGGTGAGCACCACACGGTATACTCAGGGACGTGGGCTACTTGTAACCGCTGACAGCAAGGTAGACAGGAAGAGTGCAGATAAACGGGGCGGCCTACAACTCCACCTGGCCAGGGGAACTCCTGCTTGCTCGCAGACTGACCAGGCCCCTTATACTAGCCAGTACTCCCGGGAGGGTCTGCCTTGTACCATCAGTAAAGACCCTGAACTGCACCTCACGTCTCTGTGATTCCTTGCCGCACCAGCACCATTAGCACTGGGACCCTCACACCATCACTCCCATCATCTCTCACATTAGCTGCCCTGAGGCAATACTTCTCCCGTGGGGAGTTATCCCATACTCGGCTGCGCAAACAACATCAGCCTCAGCGGTCGGCAGTGCAGCGGCGGTCCCCACTGACCGCAATCCACGGGTGGCGTAGTCGGACATTTGCTATACATTAAGACTGCCACTGGTTTGACCACCCTGGGCACGGACCGGGTCACCGCCACACGGAGACTACAACCCCCAGCATTCTACAACAGGCCCGGTTCCGGGTTCCCCTGCACAACACAGGCCCAGGGGGCGCGTCACATGGATAACCATTCCCTCAGAGGCGGTAGCTCATATCTCTTTATAAGGGAATTTAGCAAATAAAATTTAAAGGGATTGACCCCTATCCATCAACTTTCGTCCTTGGGGGCAGTTTGGTATAAAAATAAACAAACCGAGTTGTACTCTTTACCACGTCCAGGTCCATCGGCGAGTCTCTGCCGCTGCTTCCCATGTCGACAAAGCGGCAGCCAATCAATGAGCTCAACAGCTCTGAATGGGATGTCCAGTCTACACTGGCAGAGCCACTAAGCTCACTGATTGGCTGCCCTGCTGTTAATGTTATATCAGCGCCACAACCAATGCCAGATACCAGGAGCAGCGTTGGAGACTTGCCGTTAGAGCTAAGGAGGATGAGTACAGCGTGGTTTGTTTTTTTATACCAAACTGACTCTATAGATGAAAATTAACTCAATGGGGACAATCTGTTTAATGTTGTTGTACAGGATTGGAAAAAAAGTTTGCAGGCTTTATTCCAAAAAAAAGTGGCACACCTGTCCTGTGCAGCAATGGAGCTGAGCTGCAATGTTTGACTCAACCCACTGGACAGATGTATGTTCGGTTAACCCTTTCGGCGAGTATACTCAGGCGAGTACAGAGTATCTTCAGCGTACTCGGTGATATGTTTGAATCACTCCCGTGTGCATGATTTGCGACTGTTTGACAGCTTTAATACATGTGAGGAATGTCTATTTCTTTCGCATTCCTCACATGTATCAAAGCTGTCAAACAATCGCAAATCATGCACATGGGAGCGATTCAAACATATCACCGAGTACGCTGAAGATACTCTGTACTCGCCGAAAGGGTTATCCGAACATACTCGCTCATCACTAGTGGCACTGTTTTTGGAAGAAAGCAGCAAACCTTTTATAATTTTTAAGGCTTAAAAATTTGAATTTTGTAAAGGATTTTGTATTAATTCCTTTTGGTTTTCAGAATCTTTGCTTTGGTTAACTGAATGTGTGATCAATACATGTCCAGAAGAAGTTTTTATCATATGAATGTAAATAATAAAGTGCTCCAACTACAATGGTGTAAAATGGTAGAAATCGGTGTTTCAAAGTTCATTGTAGAATTCTAAAACACTTTATTTTAGGATGATTATTCGGCTGACATATATACGCTATTTTTTACCTGTTGTAAATGCCGCTGTTCTCCTGAAACTGGTATTGTTTTTCTATTTTTCTTGTACCTCTCCATTCCTGAGATATGACCTCCTTTTCCCCGCATGTAAATTTGGATACTCTTTTTTTTTTAATCAACTGGGTGTGGTCTTCAAGAATACGCCCCCAGAGAAGACTTGAGGACCACTCCAATTTGGATAAAAAGACTAGATTTACATATAGGGAAGAGGGGGTCATATCTCAGGAATGGAGTGGCGCAGAATCGAAAGAAAAACAACGCCAGATTCAGAGGAAGAGCGGCATTTTCTGCAAGTAAAAAAAAGGTAAATAATGCAAAATTATAAGCCAATATTTTCCACACTTTTTGATAAAACAGATATTATTTGTAAAAAATATCTGGAAGATGACAAAAATGGGAGGATTACTTATGGCACAGGAAAACATAGTTTCGGCCCTATGACAAAATAGATTTCTATTCCTAAACTAGTTTCCCAGGCAAGAGCGTCATCACCAATAATTGTCAATATCAAATGAGTACAGAGTGTGAAACTTCTTGCCAAAAGTCTGGATTGGAATGGATGTGTCAACGGGCGAGAGATTATAGATAAACTGAACTAGGGTTCACCAGGACTGGAAGCGTGTGAGCTTTCATTATTTGTTTCCATATTCTGTGGATATTCCTGGCCCGTAGGTGTTATGGCACTGCCCCAAGTTATTTAGGCTTGTTATCATAGTAAAACCTTTTTTTTAATGCCAAGTCAACATTTCTTCGCTATGAAGTCTTCAGTTGTGCTGGGCAAGAGGACAGAGAAAAGCGTGAAGGAAAGGATAATGGAAACATCCAAGTAAGATTAGAAAAGTATCTCTTAACCATAACTGATTGTGATAGGTTAATAAACGTATGTAATACTTTTGTAAAGTTTTCCTTTCCAGTATCTGTCAAGAGGTTACAGGGAAACCCCCATGATCAGCAGGTTCTGCGGTGGAAGGAAGAAACTTTGCATGTCAGGCATGTCACTTTCCACAAGGAGAAACTGTATCCCTCAGACCCCAGTCAGAGGCTTCTCACCCAGCCAAATCAGATCTCATATTTGCACTGATGAGGGGCAACACTCTAAAACATGTGTCTGCAAATTGAGATTCTGATTTGGCTTTTATCCTAAGTCATGTGGCAAGGCTCGTTAAAGGGTCGATATTGACTTTTGTAACTGCTACTTCCAATAGGTGGAACTAGAGGTCAAGACTTCTTCTTCTCTGAATAGGCAATTTGCATATTTAATTTCCCAGAGGAGCATTGCACACCTATAAGTCTACTTACACTGGCATGTCACTCTCCACAAGGTAAAACGTTACCCCTTAGACCCCAGTCAGAAGAGTCTCATACAGCCAAATAAGATTTCATGCTTTGCACTGAGCAGAGGCAACACCCTGAAACATGTGTCTGCAAATTGAGATTCTAGTTTGCCTTTTATCCTAAGTCATGTGGCAAGGCTCGTTAAAGCGTTGATATTGACTTTTAGGATTGCTACTTCCAATAGGTGGCACTAAAGTCCCCTTCCTCTCTGAATTGAGAATTTGCATAGAGCTAGAACAGCACAGCTGCAGTGGTCATTCTTAGGTACTGCAGCTCCTATTCAAATAAATCTGTACAATGCTTACGTACAGTGTTTACTTCCAGCTATGGGACCTGCTAACAACTGATTGGTTGGCGTGCCAGGTGTCGGACCATCACCAATCTGATATTGATGACCTAACCTAAGAATAGCCTATCAATATGAAACATTATCCTGGATAATGCTTTTAAGTATGGGAGCATATCGGAGCTAAAACGAATTCAATCAGATGTAAGACAGTCCAGATTATAGGTTAAACCACAACTCCCGAAGTTCTGCTCTAATTATAAAGAAATATACTTGGTCTATTTGAGTAAGGCTAAATGAGATGTGAACACAAAAAAAACAAGCCACACTAAGAAGAATTAAAATTCCCCCAAAAATTCAAGAAAAAATACAGCAAAAAGGGCAGCAGTGTTTACCTGTCCAGATTTTCAGACCTAATGCACTTCCAGGGTGCAGGAGACCCACATTAAGATGGCGGCTACACAGGTGCAAAATACTGATGAGACAACCACTCACAACCCACCATTTCATTGAGGGGGTGACTGCTTAGTATTTGACACTGCTGCCCTTTTTTGCTGTGTTTTTTCTTGAAATTTTTGGGGAATTTTAATTCTTCTTAGTGTGGCTTTGCTGATTGTGTTTAGAGTAGGGCTCGTAAGCATGAGGACCCTTGTCGCGGGTTACGAGCTTACGTATTTTGGAAAAAATATCAACTAATACCTCATATTTTATATATATATGTATTTTTGCACTTTTTTATTCCAGGGTACAGCGAAGCCCATCGGTGTGGGCATTGTAAACTGGGGTGTCTGTTCCCAGGGGGTGCACTTGGACAGTACCGGGCAGCCCGCCTAGTCTAATAGTATGGGCGTCACTAATAGGCTGACTGTGCACTACTCTAGTGTGAACAGCACTCTATATAACCCTTTTTGTGTGCAATTCAAATACTAAGCAATCACCCCCTCCATGAAATGGTAGTTTGTGAGTGGTTGTCTAATCAGTAGTTTGCACCTGTGTAGCCGCCATCTTTTTGTGGGTTTGTTGCATCCTGGTAGTGCATTAGTTCTGAAGATCTGGGCAGGTGAACACTGCTGCCCTGTTTTGCTCTGTTTTTTTTTTTTTTTAATTAGTTGTGAAACAAAACCTACATAAAAGGTTATGATTGGCTAGAATGTGCAAAATCAGTCGCCCATTGGATTATTAACACTCTAAATCTTAACATGACAGACTACAATAGCAGAACAGGGAGGCAGTTAAAGGAATTATCCACCTTGGGGAACAATTCTTTTTTTTTTACTTAAATGCAAGTATTTGGGGGCTACAAATCATTTTTTGCAATTGGGTTTGATTAAAAAGTTGAATCGATT
Source organism: Phyllobates terribilis (assembly GCF_046119375.1). Classification (NCBI taxonomy): domain Eukaryota; kingdom Metazoa; phylum Chordata; class Amphibia; order Anura; family Dendrobatidae; genus Phyllobates; species Phyllobates terribilis. The sequence goes on from NW_027362768.1 coordinate 152,644,899, forward strand.
GTCTTTTACAGGCTCTTTGTTTAACCGCACTTTCAACTTTGATACTTTGTTTTGGTTTGTGGTCATAAATCAGCTGAGAAAGGCTCAGAAAAAGATAGATATTACATTACAAACTACCTGTCAGACCATCATAGTGGGCTGACTAATGGATTCTCAGTTAACTCATTCTGCAGCCAACAATGGACAGTGCAATACAGAGGCTACAGAAGGCAAACATTGCAAAAGATTTATAGAAACAGAAGTACAAATATTATTTTTAGCCTGAAATACATGTATTTAAGTTAAAAATAATAATTTTTCCCATAGGTTGACAATCCCTTAAACAACACATTGAATGACAATCACCAAATACATCTAATATTTAATAATACAGATGACATTTTGGGCAAATAATAGTCTGAGGTTGTTCATTGTAAGTGATAGTATTTTCAATCTCTGGTCAACAGAGTTCTTTAAACCAGCCAATTTTCGGCCAGCTTTGCCATTAGAACATGACCAACGTTAGCAGCATTTCTAAGAAATAGAAAGACTTCCAGTAAGATGGTTTTAAAGAAAATTCTTCAGCTAAAAGAGTTGCCATCCTTACATGGTCTTCCACTTTTTGTTTCAAACTAAATTCTTTATCATAGAAAAGCATTTTCCCTATTCTCCAATTGAGCATATAGACATGGATTGTCAAGAAGAAATAATTCTTTAACTATTTAATTGGTTTAATGGCTGTTATTCACCTCTTCAGGATCTGGGCTTTGTTCCCATCAGCCCAGTCCGCTTATCTATTTTGTGCTCCACATTAGGTTTTTAAGATGGCATGATCCCAAGTGATCATCTGCCTACGCTATATAAGGACTACCAAGACACACACCTATATCTTGGTATTAAGACTTTCTAGTTGCTCCCGAGTCCTGTCTGCTACATATTCCCGGTCTTTCAGGACCTCTGCTACCTGTTTCCCGTCTTGCAGGACCTCTGTTACCTGTTCATGGTCTTGCAGGACCTCTGCTACCTGTTCACGGTCTTGCAGAACCTCTGCTACCAGTTCACGGTCTTCCAGAACCTCTGCTACCTGTTTCCAGTTTTCCAGGACCTCTGCTACTTGGCCGTCTTCGGCTTCCAGGATGTCTCGTGTCTGCCTGCGGCTTCCAGGACCTTTTCTACTTGGTCCCAGTCTTCCAGGACCTCTGCTACGTGTCTGCCTACCGTTTACAGGACATCTCCTGTCTGCTTGTTGCTTCAAGCACCTCTGCTACCTGTTCCCGGTCTTCCAGGATCTCTGTTTTGCTACATGTCTGCCTGCGACTTCCAGGACATTTCCTGCCTGCCAGCGACTTCAAGTCCCACTTCTACCTATTTTGCATGTGCTTCAGCAGCTTGCTGTAGCAATGCACATGGCATGTGTACCCTCCCGGTCCTTGGGCTTTGAGGATCCACCTCGCCTAGTGAGCATGACAATGGCCGTAGATTGGCAAAAAAAGAAAAGTATTTGGTACAACCAACTTAATTAATCTTTTTTAGCCCTTTCACCAATGCAAATGAGATCACCCAATCCATGGAATCATGTAAACCAACACCTCAACCCATACATTACATTTTGAAATTGTTCTGTTTGATGTGTCCCTATAGTTTATTGTGCTCACATGGATATTTCATAGGCAAAAAATATTTAACTCGATCTTAAAATATTTAAATACCTAAATTCTATCATTTTCTTCTCCCTTCCTCCATGGTGACCTCTTCTATGAAGTTGTTTCAAGAGTAAAACCCATCTCACAAACTATTTCTTTCGCAGAGTTTTGTCTCTCTTAAAAAAGCCACAAGAATGCTCATTAGCCTAATAATTTCCTGTCTCTGTACCTTCAGCTGGTTTCTTAGACAGAGTGGAACCTGTAAAACAAACTGAAGAAGAACACCTATCGTAAGCCTTGAAAAACACACAAATGTACGGGTGGTTCTGGCCATTGTCTACTTCTTCTCAGTTCTGTTAGGCAAATCCTCAAACATATGTCTTCGATAGTTGGCAAGAAACACTCTGCATCATCTGACGTGACTTTGATTTAGTATCTCTGAGCCACAGGCTTCCAATAAATATGAAAGGTAAGGTAAGAGCCAAAGTCTACAATTTACTCTCCAGACATCTTTGGTGTTCTGTTTTCCTTGCTCTTGGCGTGGTCCGTTCTGTTGTGGATCATACCATTTTATGAGCTCAAAAATGTTGACTTTATTAATGTTTCTCTGGAGATACATTTTACAAGTAATTTTTTGGCATCCATTGATGATTAACTGTACTCATTAAATTTATTCCTAAAGTAAATTATACTTAAAAATGGAGGCTGTAAGGCGTCTTAATTGAGTGACAGACATATGGTATTTTCATACATTAGTGATTATAGAATGAAGAGATCCAATATGTTACACTGAAATGCAGTAACTGTAGCACATTAGTTTTTGACCCAAAAATATAATAGCAGACGTCATATCATGAATATTGAGACAAGATCCCACTAATCTGTCATAAACCAAAATAGTCACTTTACTTTCTGACATTTTGGTCTGATTTGATAGTTCAGGTCATTAATAGACAATCTGCAAATCAATTTATCTAAAAATAATATTGTTTGACCTTTGAAAAAAATATTAAAAGTGCCAGCCACTAGGGATTTCCCTTCTAACTTGCTGTCCACTGCCTGTTGTCAAGCGTAATCCATTTCTTGCAGAAGAGAAGCAGAGACAGATTATAGGAAGTGGGGTCTAGTCATTGTTGTCTGCTCCTGCTCCTCTGTCCATGAAACTGCATAGCGACATAACAGAGAGGCAAGATTTAATTTCAGGGCAAGAGAGCCACTGGACAACTGTGGGAGCAAAGCATGTTAAAAAGTCATAAAGAGTAAGTTCCAACACCTATAGGGCTAGCAGAATACTGATGAAGAGGAACTGCCCACTGAAGAGGGTAGATGGCAAGCTAGAGATCGCAAGAATCTTGACTGTTTCTAAACATTGATAGGATTTTACAATCAGCTGTGGCTGGTCTCCTTGGCAAGAAGAGCAGAGCTTGCAAGCTGTTTCTTATAGAGCTTGTGACGCGCCCCCTGGGCCGTGAGGATACCCGGAGCCGGGCCTTGTAGATGCTGGGGGTTGTAGTCACCGTGGCGGTGACCCGGTCCGTGACCCAGGGTGGTCAAACCAGGGTAGTCTATGTGTATCTGGTTTAAATAGTCCGACTACGCCACCTGTGGAATGCGGTTATTGGGAACCGCCGCTGCGGAGCAGTCCACTGAAGCTGATGGTGTGTGCAGCAAGGTAGTGTAACTCCCCACAGGAAGATTGTAGCTTCAGGGTAGCGAGTATGGATGATGGTGGTGATAGTACAAGGTGTCGCGGTGCAAGAAAGATCACAGAGTCCAGATAATGCAGTCCCATATCCTTTACTCACGATTTAAGTAGTTCCAGTTACAGGGCCAGTGTAAAAGCCCACGGCATCCTGTGTTCAGGCAGTAAGGGGCTCGGTCGACCCTCAGGTATCTCTGGAGCATTTAGCAGGACCCCCTTCTGTGTGTCCTCTCTGGCCTCTCTCCTTGTACCTCACACCTAGCGGCACCTCTATCCAGTGTCCTCGGGCCTTGGCGGGCGACGTGTGTTCCGTCCCCTGGCCCCATGTGGCTACTTTCGTAGTGGCTGGTGTGGACGGCTTGCTGTACTTGAAGTGCTGCAGCCTCCGGTTCCCAGTTGAGCCCTGTAGTCTCTGCTGGTTGAGGGATCTGGTTCCCTTCTTCTGGCCTGACCCCCCTACCTCCTGGCAGCGGCGGGCATACGGGTGGCGGTTGCACGGCCCGTACCCCTAGGGTCCCTTCGGTTCCTGTCCTGGAGCCTTCCTGCTCCCTCTTTCCTCTCTTCACTCCTTTCTGGCTCAGGCCTCTTAACTAGGCCTGCCTGTGGAGCAGAGCTCATGCTGAGCCCCTGCTCCTGTCACCTTTCTCCTCACACTGACCACTGACCAACTCCCTGAACCAAGATGGTTCCTTACTTTTATACCTCCTACTCCAGTGCTCCCAGGATCTACGTCCTCCACCCATCCACTACCTAGTTCCCCCTCTCTAGATGGTTCCCCCCACTCCAGCCAGGGATCAGTGACTGTGCTCTCCCGTAGGAGCAATCTCGCCCTGTCCCCCGGAAATGTGGTGTAGTGGATGTGGTGTTAGGGTCCTGAGCCATACTCTTTCCTTACCTGAGAGTGAGATACCACAACCTCTGGGTGAGATGCAATACCTCTGTGGCGACCGAACCCTCAAGGGCGCCACACTTGTAAGAGCAGCTCTGAAGCTGGCTAAATTGCCGAATTGCTAGCATCAGTCCCCCTGAACTCCTCTGATGGTGCAGAGGATAATGTGTTTTTTCCCCTCCCGAATCATGTGCCTAACTACAAAACATCCCTTATATTCTCAGAGGGCTGGCTCAGCACCTCAGTTTTTGGAGGTGTACTTTGCCAAAGCATCAGAGAGCTCACAATTTGGGCAACCATCACAAGGATGCTGTTGACTCGCCCCCAGGGCCGTGGGGTATTCGGCAGCCGGGCCTCTGGATGCCGGTATGGCGGGGATATCACGGTGGCTGGCCCGGTCCGTGACCCAGGGCGGTCAGTACAAAAAGAGGAAATAAAATGAATAGAAAAGTTTGTGACGCCACCTGTGGATTCTGGTAAGAGGTTACCAGCGCTGAGACAGTCCACTGAGGCTGATGTTAGGGGCAGCTATGATGGGACGGCTCCCCACAGGTGGAGCAGGCCCTAGGGCAGTGTAGAGGTGTAGAAAGATGGTGGAAGCAGGAGAGAGACGGCAGGACGGTCCCAGGGGAAGTACAGGCACACACACAAGGGTAAACTTCAATATCTTTACTGGTGGTGATGCAGGTACGGTCCAGGGCACTCAGGGCGAAGGGTACATTTCGGGACTCTCCCCAGTGAGCGAGTGTAAGCCTCCTGATCTGTGTCTTTTACTCTCTAAGCTTCGGGCCTGCCTGGAGCTAGGCCTGGCTTGCTTACTGCTTCCTTCTTGTACCTACTGACCTGGCGGTAGGGTTTTCTCCTGGTTCCCACTATTCCTGGTCGCTGGAGCCTTAGTGGTACCTAACCCTGTTGCTGTGATCAGCGGTTGGTTGACCTGGGACTTGTAGTTCTCCAGGGATTCCGGTTGTTCCTACTGGTCATAAAGATCCCTGTAGACGCGGACCCGGTGTCCGGTATATGGTTCGGGGTGAGCCTGTTATGCTCCTCTGCCCCCTATGCGTTTCTCCTTTTTCTCCTCAGTCTGCAGACTCTCTCATGCAGACTCCCTGAGCAGACTCTCTGAGTTCTGTCCCTGTCTGTGCCTGACAGGAACTCTCACTTGCCTTCTAGCCCGCTCCAGGCTCACACTGGCCAGACTAGCCCGCAGCTTGGGCCTAGCCTGGCCTTCAGCCACACAGACGTCAGCTTGTCTCGTGCTGCAGCATTGTGTCTCACTGACTGCTTCCCACTGACTTACTTCCTGAACTCCACCCCCCAGTATCCCTCTAGTGGACTTGGGTGGAGGTGTGTGAATGAAGTGAGGGCCTCTTGTGGAGAAATCCATCCATGCACCCCTCTGGGATCTGTGGCACCAGTGCGCCGCAGGGCGCCACACTGTTGGTCCAAACTGTCAATCAAGCAGGAGCGCACAGCTCACCAACAAAACAGGGAGCCAGTAGACAATGGATCGGTGTACTCCTGAAGAATGTCAATAAGTAAACTCCTTTGATATACAAAAAGAAAATAACCTTTCAAAACAAAAAAAAGGCATTCAAAAAGTTTCCCCTCTGTGAAGTAAGATAAAAATTGGTTGATAGACCAGTTTACTAAATGAGAAGAACAAGTGTAGCTTAGAAAAAACTGTCAATCAAGCAGAAGCACACTGCTCTCCAGGAGACAATGGATCGGTGGACTCCTGAAGAATGATGTTGAGTAAACCCCTGTGAAATACAAAAAAAATAGTCTTTCCATATCTAAAATAAGGTATTCAAAAAGTTTCCCCTCTGTGAAGTAAGATAATGATTGGCTGATAGACCAGTTTACTAAATGAGAAGAATGGGTGTAGCTCATAAAATGGCCACTTAATGGTCCATGGCACAACCCATGTGCACTGGTGGTTTGATCTGTCTCACTTGACTGCTCTTTCAAACAGTGAAAGTGCAATTCAAAGTGCTGACGTTAATGAGAAACTCCACGCTGCTGTCCTCCCGGCCTGAGATAAATGTGGTCGTTGTATTACATTTCAGCTATTATCTGATGAGGGATTCTTCACAGTTTGCAAACCGTCACAAATATCTACTTCATCTTCTGATTCTTAGATTGATTTCAGACCTCTGATTGCAGGTCATCTGTCAACGAGTCAAACTTCAGAGATCCATCCTGGCTCCCGTCCAACCCAAGGTCTTCTGATCTCTTTAGGCAAAAAAAAAGTCTATAATTATGTTACGCAATCGTGAAGCCTGCGAGCTGTTTAACCCTAAACTGTGCATATTTTCTTCTCCTCCTCCTCGTCAGCCCACCGGGGCCGAATACAGAACATTCCTAATGAATAAAACGAGCTGAAACTTTTAATTTCCAGCTGTTCCAATTAAACTAATGTCAAAAACAAACAGAAAATTGGTGTCCATAGAGGAGAACATCAATCAGTTCCCAGCCTCGAGCGACTGTTCTCAATTAAAATGAAATAATGCTAATAACCAAAATCATGTCGAGAAGACACATTGATTGCGGTTTGCCATGTTTGTACATCAGACGGACAGATGAGAAATATTCGCCTTTCATATTTGCATTCAATGTTAATTGGAACAAATTAAACTTAAAACACACATCCTAATTGGTAATATCTGGTGATATCTGATGGGCATGTTACGCTGGAATGGGCAAATAGGAGACTTTTCATGGCATCCAACCCTGGAAATATCAGCTTTTATTAGAACCCATTACAAACCACAGTAGATTGAGTGGTGAACAATAGCACAAAAAGGGTAAAAAGAAACAAGGAAGTTTTCATATTGGAACATCATCTGGTTGAGGACATATGGAGGATTTACATGGTAACCAGTAATAAAAATCAAAGCAAATTGTAAAACTAGACACATCGGCCCAGATTTATACTATTTTATTGGTCTAAGGGTTCGTGCAGACGACCGTAGTTTGGGTCCGAGTGCTATTCGACAAAACATCAGATCGAGAAGATGGAGAAACTTTTTTTTTCTCTCCACCTCAAGGAAAATCGGATCCCACTCTAATCACTCTCTGATCAAAGTGTGACCGGCATAATCGGACCGATGTTCTCGGATGTGGAAAAAACAGTCGTGTGACCTTATCATATGAAAAAGCTAATGATCGAGCAATTGGTGTCACATTTTTTAAAGGGGGTGTTTATTTTTTTAGCTGACTACAAAGTGCCCATTTCACGGGAGTCCAAATGAACAGCTGTAATTTCTGGGAAAACTTGTCAAGGTGCCCAATGGCGTAAAAGCAAAGTCAATTTTGACAGAACTGGCCAACTATCTTATGCTTAGAGAGAAATGATGTTGGGGCAATGAAGGATGGGACATGTTGAATTTCAACATGCCCAAATGTTTATTGCCATGGGAAATAAGCCACCGCTAGAAGTGTCTGGCAGAAGATTATTTCCCTCTATCTAATGAAAATGCATGAATGCTGGGCCAAACCAAGATTGCATTTGTATAGGCGGACTGGGAGAAATAACGAGACTGAGGACAAGGCCAAGGACAAAGGGTGGTTTTGCATAAAAGGGTATTTCAGTAACAATAAGTTATCACTAGAGATGAGTGAACCCAAACTTTACAGTTCTTCTCCTGGAAGTTCGTTTCAGTGTTCGGAGTTTCAGGTGAAGTCCGAGAAGAGAGAGAGAGGAAAGATTTTCCAGCTCCAGTGTTTGGGTCCCCATTGATTTCAGTGGGGTTCGGGTTCAGGTTCAAGTTCAGGTACAGTTCTGGTACCAGAACCCGAACCTCCACAGCTCCACTCATCCCTAGTTATCACCTATCTACTATTTAGGGATATCTTCACTGATCGCAACAGCAGTCACTTTTGTCCCAATTAATTGGAACGCCAATGGTTATGCTTGATCGCGTCTCCATTTCTCTGAGGCTGCTCCAAACTGGGGATAAAAGTGCCCCATTTTCCATTAAGCAAACATTGGGTGGATAGGTGATAACTCTTTTAGATGTAATATCACCCTAAAAGGGCACAGTAATATGGCGTCAACACCTGGACCCACCATGATTCTTCTGTAGGGAACTTCATCCTCCTTAGGGCATTGGACAGCAACCTGTGATACTCCAGCTACTACTTTACAGCCTGTGCATGCTGGGAGCTGAAGTTTAACAACAGTTGTAGTATCACATGTTGCTTACTGCTGCCATTGAGGTTTATAGTGATCTAAGTTATAGGGTTAGTTTAAGGATGAGAACCCTCTTCCATGTGGACGTCATGGCGCTAGAGAGTGGCCGCCCTGAAGGTCAATGTATGGCTGATTGAAGCCTTTGGTTGGGGGTTCCTCAGGTAATCAGCCTGAGAATTTTCCTTCTGAAACCCTATACAAACATCGTTATTACTCCTCTCCCCATCATATGCCATTAAATCTTGTGTCTTGAGACAGAAGGACCTTTGGGCCACCTCAGCCACCGGGGCCTGATTGGCCTGCTACCTTTGCACCCCCTATCGTTACACTACACTCCTACAATCAGCAAAGTGATCTTCAAGCTATGAAGTAGAAGTGGGGGGTCTCGTTGTAGAAATATGAACCCTAAAATATAGCCATATTATGGTCATGTGGATCCATCCTTAGCGCATGCTCTTGCTTTCAAGATCCTTTTATATCCACATCCTTCTGTAATAAATCGCAGTCCTTCGGATATTTCTTCTCCTTGATATTCCGTTATCTTGGTGTATTTTTAATTATTCCTTGTTTATTTGCTATTTTGTGATAAGCAACGTACGTTTCTTTGTGCCAAGAAGCGGATCATTCCTCTGACCCCGCGTCACCTTTTAGGGGATGACCACGATCACATCCTACATAGCTGAAAGCTAAAAAAAAAGACTCAGCGTCTCTTTTAAAAGACAGCGGGAGGGAAGTGAGTTCATGAAATGTTTCCTTGCAAAGTGAATAAGAAACATGTGTTTCCTTTTCAAGTTTACTTTAATGCAGCTAAATCAATGTTCCTTTCAGTCGGTAATAATATAATTGTGAGCGTGTAAACAAAATCTATGGCTCCACCCGCAGCGATGTCAATGCAGGTACGCACACATTTACGAGGAGGTGGACTCTGCAATGAATGGGGCCCTAGGACAGGAAAACATAAGACATCTACTAAGACTCTATTCACACTATGCTTGGCTGTGCAGGATACAGTAAGTCTGGATATAAAAAGTATGCAGACTAGGAATATAAAAATATACATATAGGGTCCCATAGGGCAAAAAAAATTTTAGCATTTTAGGAAGTTTTAAAAAACATGTCAAGTATGGTGTAAAAGTAAAAAAAAAAACTGCAATTGCCCAAAACAGAAAAGTCCCAAATTTGTGACTTTTGTTTCGCCAGAAAAACGATGTAAGTCGCTTTCCCTATTAAGTCTGCATAGGAGCAGTGAGCACAACATAGAAGAATATTTTTAGCTAAAACTATTTCCAAAGTTGCATAACTTTTTTGAAACTTTACAATTAAAAAATTGGTACTAAAAGTGTATGAGTTCAGCAAAGATATGTGCACTGTCCTGTCCCGGTGTCCAGTCCTAGGTAGCAGATGCACTTTCTGTGGCTAGCATCCTCGGCTCGGCATCCTGCTCTTACTAGGCCCCGGGATGTCACGATGTTACATGGGGTCATTACTTTGTGGGGTCCGGTAATTATAAGAGGTGCCCAAAATATCAGACCAAGGATACTGGCCAAAGAAGTGAAGGCTGCACTAGTCCGTCTGGAGGACTGGATTAATGCCGGTCCAGGACAGCGCAAATCTTTTTCACGTATCTCTATCATGTCTACTTTTGTGAACATTTTTTTAAAGGGAATCTGTCAGCAGATTTTTGCTATGTAATCTGAGGACAGCATGAGGTATGAGCTGAGATACTGATTCCGGCGATGTCACTTACTGGGCTGTGTGCTATTGTTTCAATACAACAAGTGTTTTATCAGCAGGAGATTATCACTGGCTGGCTCCTGGTCCAGCCCCACCCCCACCCCCACCACTGATCAGCAGCAATGTACATAGACAGCTGTGATGTGGGCGGGGGTGGCTTTCTTTTGATTGTATCACAAGTAAACTAAGTGACACATCGCTGGAATTAGGGTCTCTTTCCCCAAATTATGCTACTCTCAGATGATATAGCCAAAACCTGGTGACAGAACTCCTTCACGCCTTGACCATTTTCCATTTTTTTCATTTTTTATTTTTTCCTCCCCTTCTTCCAAGAGCCATAACTATTTTTATATTTTTGTAAATACAGCCGTATGAAAGTTTGTGTATTGCTTTTGAATTACACCATTCATTCTACAATATAGTGCACTGAAAAACAAGAAAAAAATTCCAAGAGCGTTGAAATTGCAAAAAAGTGCAATTTCACAATTGTTTTTTTTTTTTATTATTATTTACGATGTTCACTATATGGTAGATCTGACCTGACAGTATGATTCCCCAGGTCAGTACGAGTACGCAGATAACAAATAAGAATATTTTTTTTTTAATTAAGTGCTGAAAAAAAATTCTGAAATTTTGTAAGAAAAAACTTTTTTGCTTTTGTTGCCATTTTTCAAGACCCGGAACGTTTTCATTTATCTGAACATGGGGCTGTGTGATAACTTATTTTTTGCGTCCTCCTGAGCTGATGTTTTACTAATACCATTTTAGGGTAGATGCGATGTTTTGATTGGAGCTTATTGCATTTTAATGAAATGTTGTGGAGGCCAAAAAAAGTAATTCTGGCATGTATTTCTTTTTTTTAATTATTTTTTGTTTTTTGATGGGGCAAAAGTGGGGTGATTAGAACTTTTGTGTTTTTTTACCTTGCTTTTTTTTCTACCTTTTACTGGATTTAATTGTCCCCTTAGGGAACATGAAGCTGCAATCATCTGATCTCCTGTGCTATACATAGTGCATTAACCCTGCTATATATAGCTAAAATAATAATCTCCTATGAGTGCTGGCTTTCCCAGGAGGATTGTAATAACATGCACGGGGGTCTTTAGCAGACCCCGGCTGGACTCATGAGCGCCCTGCGATCACATCACAGGCGCGAAAATGGCAGCGTTCAACGGTGTACCACCCTGTTAAATGTCGATGTCTGACATTGACAGCAGGATTTAACAGGTTAACAGCCGTGGGAAGAGCTCCGCTCCACCAACGGCTGTTAGAGACACATGATGTCTTATTAAATTAGCCGTCATGTGCAGGGAATGATGTGGGCTCGGGTTGCAAGCCCGCATCAAAGGCAGGGATTCGACTTATGACGTAAGTTCACGTCCTATGTCGTGAAGGGGTTAATCCAAAGCATCAAAAAAAGTTATCCAACTTTGCAAATATTATTAGCTAAAAAGTTTCCTTCCAGTTTATGCATACAGCTCCTGTGCAGATCCATTAGGGAATATTTACAAAACTTTTCTAGTGAAACGAAAGTCACAAAATTGGTACTTGTCTGTTTTGCGCAAAAAAAAATGCAACTTTATTTTTTAATTTATATCACCCATGGCACTTTTTTAAAAATGGTTGGGCCTAAAGCGGTCTGACAAATTTACTGTTATTTAAATCATAGTGCAAATTTAACTGTCTGTTTTTTTTCCTGTGTTTTCCAGACAGATAAAACAGTTGCAAACTCTCATGTGAGACTGTTAGAACGTACTCACTGATGGATTCTCAGTTAACTCATTCTGCAGCCAGCAAAAGATAGTGCAAAGTGCATTTTGTTTAATTATTTGTTTCCTCTCCATTGCCTATATATTAGCAATCAAGTTTTTGGCACCTAATGAGTTAACTTTTTTTTAACATCCAAGTGGGTGTTTTCAGACTGTTTTGACTGGGGGCGTGTACTTCTTCTCCTTGTATGATGGCCACCAATCATAAGAAGGCAGCAACACTTAGGAGAAAAAGAACACGCCCCCACCATAGTTTAGAGTAGATTTCTCAGTGTGTGAGATGGATGACAGACAGCCCTGATCTCCTGGTTAACTTATTAGGCGCCAAATACTTTGCCAATTTCTCCGCAACGAAGAGGCGAAATTAAAAAATTTTATTCCGCTTTGCAGTTGCTATTACAGTCTTTGTCCAGTTCAGAATGAAAAAATTGGCAAAAGGTCCTGTTTAAGTGAGAAAAAACAAATTGATTCCAAAGTTGGGGCAACCTCTTTAAGAATCCAACTCTCATATACGAGATTGAAAAATTAGAAAAAAAATGTATAGCACTTGGAAGGCGAGGAGTAAAGACTGAAAGCAAAAAGGGGCCCATGAGACTCTGCCACCCAAGGGCCAACATAAAACTGTGGACGTCCCTGGGCAGTAAAGCTTATAGACCCTTTTGAAATCATGATATATGGCTTACTGGCACTTCATTTTTTTCTGCAGGCCCCGCAGTAATTCTCTAATGAGGTCACCAACTGGCCTAGGGGTTGTTGACTCCCCTGGTCAAGGGCCATCAGCCATTGTGATCGAATGGTCGTTCCCCTCCTGCTTAAACTTTTGGATAATGGGCATTAATCTGTTGCACTCTTAGACAAAGGTTTGAGATGGAAAATATATAATAATTGTGTGTGCTACTTGAAAAAAGCGTAATACGCCATCAATAGGATTACTATACATAACGCACATCCCAATTGTGTCATTTCTCTAATAGGAATACATTCCTGTGCGCCTCCTCCGGGGATTAGGTTATTAGGCTCCATGTTTCAGACACCATGTCCTGGATTTTACTCTTGTTATTGGAGTAATGGCTTCACATTCTCCGTCGCTGCAGTATACGGGGAAACGTTATTAATATAAAGGTATTATTTCTGGACGTCTACAAGTTTGTGACAGGTCATTTCCACCTTCTTCTGACAGAAAGTCCTAGATATAGTGACAGAGTACTGGGATCCTGTGGGAAGGGCAAATCACACCAGTTTAATCACAGCAAACTTTTTTGGCATATGTTGTATATAATTGTAATTCTCAGAGCAGATGGATTTTATTTTCAAGTATTACACTTCTGAGTATGTCCTACATGAGCTAATCATCCAGTACAACGCTATACAAGAGTAATAAAGGATAGATAAATAGATAGATAGTTGACCACTGACTCCGACTCCATGACTCCGAGCCCTGTAGATAGATAGCAAATATTTCTGGAAGGGACCCAGGATGGGGGGAATTATACAAGGATGGGGACATAAATTACTGGAAAGGACCCAGGATGGGGGGCATTATACCATGATGGGGGACATATATTACTGGAAAGAGGCCCAAAATGGGGGACATTATATCAGGAAAAGGCCAAGGATGGAGGACATTATACCTGGAAGAGAAGCAGGGTGGGGGACACTATTACAGGAAGAGGCCAGGATGGTAGACATTATACCTGGAAGGGGCCAAGGATTCGGGATATTATACACGGAACCTTCTACCGGATGGGGGACATTATGCCTGGAAGGGACTTAGGATGGGGGACATTATTACAGGAAGGGGCCAGGATGGGGGACATTATACCTGGAAGGGGACAATGATTGGGGACATTATACCTGGAAGGTAGGTGGCCCGGATGGGGGACATTATGCCTGGAATGGACCCAGGATGGGGGGCATTATACCAGGATGGGGGACATATATTACTGGAAGGGACCCAGGATGGGAGGTATTATACCGTGATAGGGGACATATATTGCTGGAAGGACCCAGGATGGGGGACAGTATGCCAGGATGGGGACATATATTACTTTAAAGGACCAGGATGGGGGACATTGTACCATGATGGGCAACAGATATTACTGGAAGGGGCCCGCGATGGGGGACATTATACCAGGAAGGGGCCCAGGATGGAGGACATTATACCGGGAAAAGGAGACATTACACCAAGAAGGGGCTGAGGATTGGGGACATTATATCAAGAAAAGGCCCAGGATGGAGGACATTATACATGGAAGGCACCCAGGATGTGGGACATTATTACAGAAAGGGGCTAGGATGGAAAACATTATTACAGAAATGGGGCCAGGTCCGGAAACATTATTACAGAATGGAGGACATTTTTATATAAGATGGTGGTATAAATTTTACACTGGGGCCTATCGGACTCTAGTTACACCACTAGACAGATAGATAGATAGTGGGTCCTCCACTTTGTTGTGTATTGTGACGCACTTGGTTAGCATTGTTCTAGCTGCTGAAATCTGTTCCTGATGTTCTGTACATAACACACCTTGGCCACCTTTCTTTATAGGGGTTTTCCGGTGACTGCAGAATTGTGAATCCTCACAGTGCACGCTGTCACGAGTCTCCGGCACTGGGAGCTGGCAGACATGTGTCCACAAGTATGCAATTTGCATACTTCCAGCCACATTCTGACTAGAAGTGTCCGTCCTTGTTCAATACACTTATATTGAGCAAGACCACATCATGGCATGTATGCAGGCTTCCAGCATCGGCACCACAGACACCTAATAGTGTGACTTGAGCATGCTGTGAGGATTCACAAGTATGCAGTCACATATAGTTGAGCCACAAGCCTGGACAACCTCTTTACGGAGCCATATCAGCCTGCTAAAAGTGGCAAGTCTTCTAGGCAAGGAACATGTGCTTGTAAGCTGTATCCAGTCAGCTCCTCTGATGCTGCAGAAGCAAAGCTGTCTATGCTTGCAGCATAGGGAGTACACAATCCAGATCAGCGGTGCAACTATGTCACTGATCTAAAATGTCAATCTTCAGGAGCACACCACCACAAGCAGAAAGCAAGGAGGAAGAGGAGTAGTGCGCTCCTGAAGACAGTAGATGAGCGCAGCTCTTTAAGCCTTTTTTTTTCTGGATTTGCCACATGCTATAGTTTTGCTAAAGACATTGTCTATCCATTTATAGTTTAAAAAAGTTTACTACGAATCTCCTAAAGTTGTGTTCAGATTTGTGTCAGGAAATACACCTGGAGGAGACTCAGTAACATTTGATAGAAAAAGATATTTTTTACTCTCAAAATGACTAATATCTCTTAGGTGCTCAATGTAAGTGATTCTATATCCGTATATGGTGTCCGTATAAAACCGGTACCAGAGAAAACCGTACCGGTGTCATCAGTGTTTTGGATCAGTGTGCCATCAGTGTTTTTCCAGTATGGCAAACGAAAACCAAATTACAAAGCTTGTCCTATACTTTTTATTGTTAAACAAGTACAGCACACGGACAGCACACGGACAGCATATGGATGCCATCTGTGTGCTGTGCTTGTTTTACACGGACTCATAGACTAGTATTGCTTCTTGTCATCCGTGCTGTCGGTAAAAAAATGGACATGTCTCCTTGTGGTTTACACGAACACACAATCTGTGTGAAAACACGGACATGTGCACAGCAGCATAGGTTATAATGGGTACGTGTGGCATCCGTGAAAAAAACGGATGTCTCATGTACTGCAAACACGGACGTGTAACAGAGGCCTAAGTCAATAGGATCAGCTGGATGTTGCTGGAGTCCATTGTGCAAAGGATCCAAAACAGTGTTGTAAGGGAAGCCACAACTATGGTGTCACTGCTATGAGGTCCTTACGGGACTGATTTTAGACAAATCTTGGGCAAATTTCAAATCCTGAAATAGTAGTCCAGCAATATCATGCAAAATTAATTCAAATACAATGATACTCACCTGTGGTTATCCTTCTGGTTCCAGCATAGGCTGTTCTGTGGTCTGCGCTTGTGTCAGAAGTAATAAAGCCACCGTTCACCAGTATCAGGATTGCTGCTGCCTGTGATAGGTTACTCCTGTCAGGCGACTTGAATCAAACGTCACCAAAAAACATCTGTGAGGACACTGGGTCTTTCGTGGGCATAATACTTCTCAGACAACACAGGGTGAGGGTTAAACAGCATGGCAATTCTTTATTGAACCACCAAACGGACAATAAACACATATAACAGTCCCAGCAAATACCCAAGATGGTGCAAAATTACACGGTCTCACCCTTCCGCTGGCCGGCTGGGAATAGAACAGCTGTGACTTTGGGACTTCCAGGGTCAACTACCTCAAACAGTAGCCCCTCGCTTTTGGCGGGCTCCTACAGAGAGGAGGTAGTGGCAAGCTTAGGAAGCTGACAGTTCATCGAGGTACAAGACCAAGAGACCCGTGGGTCCCACCCTGGCTTCTCCAAGAGTTTCCATGGGGCTATAATACCAGCTGGTCCCAATCTGGCTTCTCCGAACGTCTCCCTGGTTTCCAGGCGACCAGAGGGTCCCACCTGGCAACCCCAAACAACATATCCATGGGGCCAGGTGACCTCATTGTCCCAACCTGGTTTTCTCAAATTTATCCATGGGTTCTCTGATGGTCAATGAAGCAGATCTGTATCCTTCCAGTCAGGGCCGTATACCCTTAGGCTGGAATCCTGTAGAATCCAAATCTGTGTCTCTTTGGATGGAGCCATGCTACCGAACTACTGTCCTGAAGAGTCGCTCTGATCTTTGATTCTCTGAACTATGGTTCTCCTTGCAGCAGGGTAGAAAACCCTTTTTATATTTACATATGTGGCTAAGATCATAAGTCACAGGTTAGGGGGAAAGGTGCAGGACTCAGGTCTCATTGTTTGTGCATTTAATCAATTTACATAGTTGATATCTGCCTGCTCTGTAAATTAACAACTAGCTAGCTTAGTACTATATGTGATTAGCATATTAACAAACATTATTGTTTCCAGACGAAGAGAAGTCAACATTCAGGTTTATACAAATACTAGTATGTCCATCTTGACCAGCCAATGAAAAACACATACATTCAAAAGTCAAGACAAACAAAATAGTGTATGTCTCCTGGCTTAACAAATCTAGACATCTGGCTGATTAAGATTAGAAGCTGTGTCGTCAGATTGCTCCCCATCTTAATTAGCCAGACATGATAGGATCCCAATCATCCTTCTCCACTTATTGGGGACAGTCCATCAGCATGCCTTTAAGCATTGACACGAATGTAAGAGTTCTCAGTTTCACCTTCATGAGAACAAAATTTTGTATCATCCAGTTTCCTCAGAGCATATTCCATGTCTTCCTTGCGAATAAACTCCAAATATAATTGATGAGAACCAACTCATATCCATTGCATCCACACTTGCCATCCTCAGCATCCTGTGGTTCCTTAATTACATCCGATGAGTGTTGGTGGCCTGGTATTCAATCCATTGAAGCTGGCACAGCTCCTGTAGTTGCCGTTTCTTGTTGCTGCTGTATATCCTCTCTGGTCCTCCTCCCAAGGCCAGGCTGCTGGGGTTGGATATACTAGCATCCAAAACCCGTTCCTCATGCCTCACCTATGGTCTGCTGGGTCTGTCTATATTCCTCCCTAGTTGTGGAGCCTTCTGGATAGTGTGTGCTAACACCAGTCCCCTTGCAACTCCCCCAGATCTGCTGGGCTGAGTAGTATCCCACCGCTGCCACCAAAATGTGAAGATACGGGGTGTAACGGGTCTGGGAGGCGGAACCTCTGAGCTACTATACAAGGGGGCAGTCCTTGTAAGGGAGCGGGTGGCAACCAGGGAAGACGGGCAGGAGGTCACAGCAGGTGACCGGGACAGTCTCTGAGTGAACGGGCTGGAGATCACGGCAAGTGACCGGGGCAGTCTCTGGATGAACGGGCTGATGGTCACGGCAAGTGACCGGGGCAGTCTCTGAATGAACGGGCAGATGGTCACGGCAAGTGACCGGGGCAGTCTCTGGATGAACGGGCAGATGGTCACGGCAAGTGACCGGGGCAGTCTCTGGATGAACGGGCAGGTGGTCACGGCAAGTGACCGGGGCAGTCTCTAGGTAAAGGATTGGTACGACCTGTGGCGGCTGATGATAGACGTGAGCTCCCAGGTGAGCAAGCGAGAGTCTCTGGATGAACGGGTGGTCACAGCATGTGACGGCGGAGCCTCCAGGAAGACCAACAGACAGGCGGCAGATGAGCGCTCCCAGGTGAGCGGGCAGAAGTCTCTGGACAGGCGGGTGGTCACAGCACGTGACGGCAGAGCCTCCAGGTAGGCTAGCAGACAGGCAGCAGATGAGCGCTCCCAGGTGAGCGAGTAGGAGTCACTGGACAGGCAGGTGGTCACAGCACGTGACGGCGGAGCCACCAGGTAGACTAGCAGGCAGGTAGCAGGTGTGTGCTCCCAGGTGAGCGGGCAAGCTGGTCCTTAGACAGACTGACAGGAGTTGGAAGGCAGACTGTCGGACCTCAGGCAAGCAGGCAGGTGGCTGATGTGCGCTCCCAGGTGAGCGGGCAGGCTGGTCCTTAGACAGACTGACAGGAGTAGTAAGGCAGACCGTCGGACTTCAGACTAGCAGGCAGGTAGCAGATAATCAGGCAGGAATCTGGCAGGTAACTGGCAGGTAACTGGCAGGTAACTGGCAACGGGACCTGAGGGCTGAAGCAGAGTAGTGAACAGTGCAACAACATTGCTCGGGCACCTCCATTTTGGAGGAGGTGCCTTATATATGGTGAAGTCCTCCGGCCATTGGCCGGGGACTCCTTAGGACGGCGCGCGCGGCCCCTTTAAGAGGGAGGGAGAGCGCGCGCGCGCGCCCTAAGCACAGTGGCCGGGAAGGAGCGCGCGCTGCCAGCAGAGCGGGAGGAGGACGCCGGGCACGGAGCAGGGAGGTGAGGGGAACAGCGTCCCTGCCTAGCAGAGGGCAGGGACGCCGGCGCTACACGGGGTCTTCGTTGGGCATAATACTACTCAGACAACACAGGGTAAGGGTAAAACAGTATGGCAATACCTTATTGAACCACCAAATGGACAATAAACACATAGAACAGTCCCAGCAAATACACAAGATGGTGCAAAATTACACGGTATCACCCTTCTGCTGGCCCGCTGGGAACAGAACAACTGTGACTTTGGGACTTCCAGGACCAACTACCTCAACCAGTGGCCCCCTGCTTTTGTCAGGCCCCCACAAAAAGGAGGTAGCAGCAAGCTTAGGAAGCTGACAGTCATTGAGGTACAAGGTCAAGAGACCCGAGGGTCCCACCCTGGCTTCTCCAACAGTTTTCATGGGGCCAGATGACAGGCTGGTCCCAATATATCTTCTCTGAATGTCTCCATGGGGCCAGGTGACCTAATTGTCCCAACCTGGTTTCCCCAAATTTATTCATGGGTTCTCTGATGGTCAATGGAGCAGATCTGTATCCTTCCAGTCAGGGCAATGTACCCTTTGGCTGGAATCCTGTAGAATCCAAATATGTGTCTCTCTGGATGGAGCCATGCTGCCAAACTACTGTACTGAAGAGTCACTCTGATCTTTGATTCTCTGAACTATGGTTATCCTTGCAGCAGGGTAGAAAACCCTTTTTACATTTACATATGTGGCTAAGGTCATTAGTCACAGGTTAGGGGGAAAGGTGCAGGGCTCAGGTCTCATTGTTTGTGCATTTAATCAATTTACATAGTTGGTATCCCCCTGCTCTGTAAATCAACGACTAGCTCGCTTAGTACAATATGTAATTAGCATATTAACAAACATTATTGTTAACAGACCAAGAGAAGTCAACATTCAAGTTTATACAAATACTAGTATATTCTTCTTGACCAGCCAAAGAAAAACACATACATTCAAAAGTCAACACAAACACAAAAGTGTATTTCTCCTGGCTTAAGATTAGAAGCTGTGTCGTCACAACATCCAATGACACATTATTCTAGTCGCCTGACTGCTGTAGCCACTGACCTGGAGTACAGTGACATTATCACCTCTGGGACCGATGCAGAATAAAGGAGCATTGTGAACTGGATCCAGGAGGATGACAGGAGGGGAGTATCATTTATTTCATTATTTTTTGTGATTCCAAGCTACTGGGCAATCATTACACTTAGACCAGACAACCCCTGTAATGAACGTGAATTTTTATTACTATAAGGTTGTATTCACACTTTGTGGTCTTGTTGCCAAAAACTGCAGCCTTATCTATGTTTTTCTACTTTGGCATTTTCACATTTATTACTTTAGAGTTAGAGTTCCTGCCAGCACCCTTGTTCTTGTACTCTCCAATCTAATAAGACCCCGTACAGCACAGCAGAGTTCTTATGTTGCTGCCACGGAACATTTCTGTTGCTGTGATTGCGGTAAAACTGCTTTGTTATTGCTGCAATTTTTTAAAATCATGGCCAAAAAAACAAAAGAAGAACGCAGCCTAACACTGGCAATGTTGTGACCTGGCAATAGAGAGCAGGATCGGAAGAAGAGGGCTCTATATTGGGGCTGCAACTTTGGTTTGGAGGAGGTCAGAAGAACACATCTGTCTCTTCTCCTGCCTGGGGCACCACATTGCCATTGTTATTTGCTGCTTTGATATAGCAGAGGGAAGGAGCATACCTCTGCCTCTTCTCCTGCTCCTTCCTCTGTCTCATACATTGCAGCACTTGCTACACACTCTCCGGGGGTCCACTGAGTCTTCAGACTGAACACAGAGAGACAGGCATCTGACCGACGCACATTTTATGGATAGGTAGAGTATTAGAAGAAGGGGGCCCTATTTGTGGATGAGTGTCAAGTTGCCCCATTCCCTCCCTAAGGGTCCGTATACTATTCAGATGTGCTGTGAAGTTCTCACTGCTCCATTGACCCCTTCCAGCCCACCGGAGGCATAAGTGTAGCCCACCGGGGGCATGAGGCTGTTTTTCATCAGCTCTGTGGGGAAACCTTAGGTTCATTGCTGAGGGCTGAGCTCATTCGTTTAGACACCTCAGCCTATTGCACTTTTTGTCAAACGTAAGACACATATTTAAGAAGAAATGACTCTGGTCAATGGTGAAGTTTTCTACGACTGTCATTTTGGAAAACTGTAATAAGGATTTTCCCGCTTCTACCTTCTTTCGCATCAGTAAAGATCAAGACCTTTGTTTCATCTCTGTTTAGATACAAAGAAAAGGAAATGTTGCTCTGTGTCAACTCTGGTGAAATCAAAGGAATCTGACAGATTGCTTACAATTTCCAAATATCTAGTTACATGAAAAGGAAACATCGCCATGTATCACTTTCACCTGAGAGCCGGGAACGTTGTAGGGTCTTCTTGTCTCAGCTTGGTTTTTCTTCAGGCAGAAACAGACCTTTTTCTTGATCATATTTCAAGACACGAAGGTTTGTAAAAGTTATAGATCTTATCTCAGACTTCCAGATTTCAACTTCAATCTCCAATAAAAGCACCTCTACTCGGCCCGACCGCAGCCGGACTAAGTGTTTTGCGTGTAAGAAATGTAACATTAAGAGATATGAAAACTAGATCAAGCAATTTGTAACAGAAACCGTAGTCTCCTCGCAATAAAAGCCACATAATGGTCCTTTGTCCTGCAGCGGAGCAGAAAAATGGAGGGGT
The DNA here is from genome assembly GCF_046119375.1 of Phyllobates terribilis. Taxonomy (NCBI): domain Eukaryota; kingdom Metazoa; phylum Chordata; class Amphibia; order Anura; family Dendrobatidae; genus Phyllobates; species Phyllobates terribilis. The sequence continues at coordinate 152,666,464 of NW_027362768.1, forward strand.
TTATGGTTCAGCAAAAGGGTTTGTTTATTCAGAATGGGAGTGATGAGAGATAAGCCCCATCTAAGTTGCCAGTTTTCTTCACTCACTGAGAAGCCCAAGGATGTATTGGATCACTGGCAGTACACGCACAAGTTACCACTATGGAATTCATTGCTATATAGCTTGGTATTTTATCCCCTGGGTACAGGGTCTTGTGCACAAGGCCAGTATTAGATGATACCGTGTGTTGATACCCACTCCTCATCATATGTGGTCATGCAGTGTCAAATCATAAGTGAGTTCACATTTTTTGGTCTCCATGTAATGTACACCCCAAGATAAGCTCTCAATGTATGGAAGATGGACAAGGTCTTCAAATCGATGACCATTTCACTGGTGATGAAGACACGGCTAATACATAGCTTGGTCTTTTCCGCTGTAACACACGGATGCAAAACCTTATTGATAAAGAAGCATGACAGAAGAAGAATCAACACCTTCGAAATGTGGTGCTGAAGAAGGATTTTATCAATACCATGGATGGCAAGAGAACAAACAAAGGAATTTGAGAACAAATTAAGCCAAACACGTCACTTGAAGCAAGGATCACTGAGCTAAGACCTGCCTATTTTGGACACATCATACGAAGAGAGCAATCACTGGAGAAGGACATCATGGTCGGAAGAATAGAAGGAACAAGTCGAAGAGGATGGCCAGCAACCCGATGACTTGATACTATCAAGAGATAACCCTGGTGGACCTAACTAGACTTGCACAGGATCGATCCACCTCTCTGTTCATCCGTCAAGTCACCATGGCTTGAGATTGAGCTGAAGACCATTAAATAAATAAAGTACGGAAGATGGAAGCCATTATGGATGGTATGCATCGCCCGTAGATTAATATTGGATCTGGTTAATGGACACATTCATAGAGTATATATTATATGAATGCCATTATAGTCTATAGGTGACATATGCCACTGTTAGTCATCTGTCACCCGCAAAATATAATGGTTTAACATTTAGTTATAATACCATTGAAAGGTACTGAGAAGCCTATGACAAATACATTTAATATAAAGAGAAAGGAGGTTTGCTTTAGCTCCTTGGGTAAAAGTCCAAACTTTATTCAATAAAGGTTTAAGTTCCATGGCACTCAATAGAAAACAAAATGAAAAAACGTAAGAAGAAGAAGCAATGCTTCTTGATCGCAGTCCTGAGATCTTAATATGGAGGATGCTATACTATTAATATTGAGATTCTTGGTGGTGTGGGTGCCAAGTCTTCTGTGATATGCCCTTCAATAATGATGGCTAAAAATCATTGTGCTAGTGCAAAAGTCACACTCTGCAAAGGTCAGCAACAAAATAATATAAAAAAAAATGTTTTATTCCACTCTGCAGCCGCTATTACATCCTATGTCCAATTAACATGATCAATTTGGTGAAAGGTTCTCTTTAAATGGTTAGTGTTTAGTGATGAACGAGCATGATCGTTACTCGAGATTTACGAGCATGCTCGGGTGTTTTCCCGAGTATCTTCAGCATGCTCTAATGTTATGTTTGAGTCACTGTTTGTGCATGATTTGTGACTGTTTGACAGCTTTAATACATGTGAGGAATGCCTGTTTGTTAGGCATTCCTCACATGTATTAAAGCTGTCAAACAGTCACAAATCATGCACACACAGTGACTCAAACACAACATTAGAGCACGCCGCAAATACTCGGTGAGCACCTGATCATGCTCGCCGAAAGGGTTAACAGAACACGCTCTCTCATCACTAATTAGTGTTTCAACAAACTTCACACAAGTCAACAGAACAAGAGACGTTGTAAGTAATATATCTTTTCAGAAATATATTTGTTCTCCATTTATGAGCCACTTCTTCCCCACCTACTGCCTCCTGAACTCATCATTCACTTTGAAAAATAGCTCAAAACAACTTTGGTCAGCTAACTGATGTATCAGATTACAGCTTCCTAATGCAGTTTGTGGAGAAGCTAGATTCACAGTTACACTGCTCAGTCCTGCTGTATAATGTCCTCCATGCTGCTGCTGCTTCTGAACATGTGTTACCTAAATACAGTAGAGCAGGAATACCCCAAGTCTGTGTTTAACGTGTATGGAAGTCTTCACTCACTAGCTCACAGTCAACTGAAAATTAGAGATAGAGCCTAACAAAGGTTTACCTATGGATATGTCATCTATATAGCTCTCTATGGATTGTGACAGAGTCATTAGTATAATATATGACGGGAGGTATGTGTCACGCAGCCTGTGTGAACTAAAACCAATAAACTTTCTGCCACTTTGTTATATGCTGGGGGTTAACTCTTTTAAAGGGTGTGGTTTTATGGGAATGACCTAGAGATGGGAGGGAAGTCATTCCCCTACCTCCCCACAGGGTGTGGCTGAGCAGGGTTAAATAGTCAGTCAGCTTTGTTTCTCAGGTGTCTGTGGTCTGGAGAGTGAAGTCTCCAGGCTGTGTTTGGGTAAACCCAGAGAGCAACACCGGAGGGCTGGTGTTGCTGAAGACTTCACTGTGCTACCTGCAGTGGGCAGAGCCTTGCTTACTATTGGACTCTGTCATTCCTTATCTTTTTGTTTCTCCCATTAACCCCGAGAGGGTCTGTTTATTTTTATGGGAAACTGCTGGAGTTTATGCCACTGAATAAACCAGCAGGAAGTTAACCCAAACCGTGTGTCCTGTGTCTGCCTCTGGAGAGCCGAGCAGGTCGCTTTACCACAGGATGTATTTACAAAGACAGAAAATAAAGACAGTAAAAATTAAAATCTACCGACAAACTCCAAACTCCACACTGTGACTACTGGTCAAAAAGTTGACATCAGTGATTAGGATCCAAAAGAAAAATGTAATCAAATCTCAGTCTGAAAACAGTCTAAAGATAAATAGCTGATAACCTATCACTGCCTTTAGCTCAGAGACAACTGAAAATTTGGGAAAAAGCCTGCGGAGGGGTAAAGTGGTGATAAATGCAGGATACAAGATGTATGGTATGTTGAAATAGTGCTGTTCATTATGGAAACACATACAACAGTTTATTCTGAAAAGTCATCTGCAAGAACGTGCATGATGTTATTTAGAAAGTAGACAGCAGAGAGCTCTAGTGTTTAACCAACTTAAAGGGATCGCCCAGTGAAAACAAGTTATTGATAGGTGAACACTTGCTGATTAGCCAGGGTCGCAACCGTAAGACCCGCATTGATCTCTAAATTGGGGAATTTTTATCCGTAACAAGGATCCAAGGGGTAATGTTTCTTCTTGCGGAGAGGGACATGTTAAGCATGTCAAGGTGAGGAGACTTTTAAGCTGCAATGCTCCTCTGGGAAATATGCAAATTGTCTCTTCAGAGAGAAATAGGACTTGAACTTTATAGGAAGTAGCAATCCTAAAAGTCAGTATTGACTCTCTAACAAGTCTTGTCACATGACTTAGGATATAAGCCAGAACCAGAATCTCAATTTGCAGACACTGTGTTTCGGGGTACTGCCCCTCATCAGTGCAAAGTGTGAGATCTGGTCTCATCCAGCCAAACCAGATCTCACACTCTGCACTGACGAGGAGCTGTACCCCGAAACACAGTGTCTGTAAATTGAGATTCTGGTTCTGGTTTTTATCCGAAGTCATGTGACAAGGCTCATTAGAAAGTCGATATTGACTTTTAGGATTGCTACTTCCTATAGGTGGTGCTAGAGTTCTAGTCCTATTCCTCTCTGAAGAGACAATTTGCATATCCCTAACTTTTATTCCTGTTACAAAATGGAGTGAATGCTCCATTCATTCTCTATGGGGATGCTAGAAAAAGTCAGCTTGGAAGCCCCATAAGGAATGAATGGAGCGGCGGTCGAGCACGTGCACTGCTGATTCATTCTAAAGGGGATAATAGTGTCCCATTCTAAAGGGGGTCTGAGTGGTTGGACATCCATCGACCAACAAGTTATCGCCAATCTTGGAGCTAGTTGATAACTTGTTTTCACCGGACTGCCACCTTAAGTGCTCGAGCACATGACCGTATTTTCGGTCCAAGTGCGATCCAACAATATATTGGATCACACTCGAATCAATGTTATTCTATGGGGCCATGAACATGTCAGATTTTTTCCTCGGACACAGTAGGTCCGGGGATAACATTGCAGCATGCACTAATTTGATGCATTATCGGATCGCACTTGGCCATGCAAGTCAATGAGAACGTGGAAAACATCGTACTGCACTTGGATGACATCTAAGTGCAGACCAATTTCCACTGACTGACAGAATGGAGAAGATGGAGACATTTTTTTTCCATCTTCTCCTCTTCCGAGAGAATCAGATCCCACTATGATCACACTTTGATCAGCATAATCGGCATGATTTTCTCGGATGTGAGAATATACGCTTGTGTGACCTGAGCCTTAGTCTGACTAATTCTCTAACTACAAACAGTATGATGAATAGTTAACTAATACTGTGTATTGTCTGTAACCAACACTTTGCTAGGATAATGTGTAAATCTCTTGCATATTGAAGAAATAGACATCTTGTAACAATCAGAAATTTAAGGTGAAATATAAGTGTTGAGGGCCGAGGGAAGCTGCAGCACCTCCTGGACTGCAGAGCTTTAGTGAGTCATATACTGTGACTCGGCCACTGAACGGGAACCTTCTCCTTTGTACTGGAATCCTATGGAATGTATCAAGTCACAAAGAGACGCTGAGTGTGGAGGAAGTTATGGCACATGTCAAAAGATACTAACGCAACCTCAATAATTCCTGTATCCCAGCCGCGCTCTCACAACAGGAAGAGGCACAGGTGGAATAATGAGACGGCATTCCCAGCATCCAGCCAGGATTGTATGCCAAGTATATTCATTATTCACTCTGGGCTTTTTTGTAAGTCTATCTATCTATCTATCTATCTATCTATCTATCTATCTATCTATCTATCTATCTATCTATCTATCTCTATCTATCTATCTATCTATCATCTATCTATCTATCTATCTATCTATCTATCTATCCATCTATCTATCACGTCTATCTATTATCTATCTATCTATTACAGTATCTATCTATCTATTATCTATCTATCTATCTATCTATCTATCTCTATCTATCTATCTATCTATCTATCATCTATCTATCTTATCTATCTATCTATCTTATCTATCTATCTATCTATCTATCTATCTATCTATCTATATCTATTATCTATCTATCTATCTATCTATGTATCTATCTATCTATCATGTCTATCTATTATCTATCTATCTATCTATCTATCTTTATCTATCATCTATCTATTATCTATCTATCATCTATCTATTATCTATCTATCTGTCTATTATCTATATATCTATTATCTATCTATCTATTATCTGTCTATTTAACGATCTATTATCTATTATCTATCATCTATCTATCTATGTACCTAGCTCATATCTATCTATCCATCCATCTTTCTTTCTTTCTTTCTTTCTTTCTATCTCATATCTATCATTCTATCTATTTATCTCTCTCTTAACATTAAACTACAAAGCCATCCATAATTTGTCTCCTCCATATATCTCCAAACTAATCTCCCTTTACCTTCCAACACATAATGTTTGGTCCTCTCTAGGGATGAGCGGTACCCAACCCGAACTTTATTCCAAGGTTTGGTTTGGGTAGCAGAACTGTACCCGAACTTGAACCAGAACCCCATTGAAAACAATGGGCACCCAAACTTTTGATTCTCATGGACTTCCCCCGGAACTCTGAACATTGCAACGGACTTCCGGGGAAAGTCTGTGTTTGGCGCCGAGCACCGGACACTAACTGTCCGGTACGAACTCCTAACTTTTAAGTTCCAGTTCACTCATCTCTAGTCCTCTCAAGAAAGCCCTCCTTCTCTCCTCCATACTCATACGTTCCTCAACCAATTACCAAGATTTCTCCTGAATAGCCCCCACCCTCTGGAATTCTGTTGCCCCAACATGTCCGATTATCTGCCACATTCAGAACTTTCAGACAGAACCAGAAAACCCATCTCTTCAAAAAATCTACAGCATGCGCTGACCCCGCTGCCTCCTCACCAACACCGGAGCTGCTGCAACCCCCAACCTATTGTCTCCTTCCCCATCATCCTGTAGAATATAAGCCCGGAAAGGCAGGGTCCTCTCCCCTCTGTACCTGTCTATCATTGTTAGATTGTTCATTGTAATTTATATTCGTATCCTGTATGTAACCCATTCTCATTTACAGCACCGTGGAATCAATGGAGCTCTAAAAAGAAACAATAATATCTATCTATCTATCTATCTATCTATCTATCTATCTATCTATCATCTATCTATCTATCTATCTATCTATCTATCTCTCTATCTATCTCTCTATCTATCTATCTAATCTACCTCATATCTATCTGTCTATCTATCTATCTATCTATCTAATCTACCTCATATCTATCTATCTATCTATCTATCTATCATCTATCTATCTATCTATCTATCTAATCTACCTCATATCTATCTGTCTATCTATCTATCTATCTATTTATCTATCTATCTATCATCTATCTATCTATCTATCTATCTATCTATCTAATCTACCTCATATCTATCTGTCTAGAAAAATATATCGGAAGCAGAACCAGCTGAAAAATCTGGGTACCAAGCCAACCAAATAAAATACATAAATGGAGGCAACACACAAACAAGATAGAGTGCAATATTGGTGGAGTTTATTAGCCCATTTGGCGACATTTCAGTTGAAGCTTCGGAGACCTTCTTCTCTCTTGGCCATGTTCACACTTGATATTTTTGCATCCTTCTTTTGCTGTGTTTTTTCTTTTGGTGCAGACTACATGTGTGATTTGTCTACAGTACATGTTAATATAGTTTTATTCATCAAAAATTTAGCACCAATGTTATGCTGTGTTTTTTTGCAGCCTTTTTGCAGTTTCTCATTACTTTCAATGTGTAAAAAAAAGCTGCAAAATGTTGAATTGACATGCTGCAGATTTTCAAAAACTCCTCAGTGCTCAAATTCAGTCAGGAAAAAAAGCTTTTGCTGGTTCTGTAAAACGCAGCTTCTTTTTTGCAGAAAAAAAACACTGCATAAAGGACCAATGTGAACATAACCTTACTCCACAGAACATCAGACACTGCATATTTCGTTTGCTGATAGGAAAGCCACAGGTGCAAATAATGATGAGAACTACCTTTGATGATTTTGCCTTAGACCACGTTCACATGTTCAGTGTTTGGTCAGTATTTTACATCGATATTTGTAAGCCAAAATCAGTAGTGGGTCAATAATTCAGAGTTTCTATTATACTTTTCCTCTGATTGTTCCACTCCTGGTTTTGACTTGCAAATATTGATGTAAAATACTGACCAGATACTGAACGTGTGAATGTGGCCTTATTGTATTCGCTTCAACTCCGCCACTCCTTACTTATCAAATTTCACACCTTAATGTAAAATTTGGCACACATTGCACCAGCCTAACTTTTCAAGCATAGTCGTCTACTTCCCAATATTAGATAAGAGGGTCAAATGTTATTAGTCAAATGTCAAAAACTTTTGCACAAATTGCAACTTTTAATCGCTTAGATTAAACTTTGAAACGCATTGACTAAAACCAATCATAAAAAAATTGCAGCGCCATCATCTTGCAATCTGGATCTCTATTATTGATCAATCCACAACTTTGCTCCCTTTTCCAATAAATACATTTATAAATTTGTCTTCAGCATTGACAACAAGGAAATACCGCAATTTGCGGAAAATTTTTTTAACAAAAAAAATGATAAATGTCTCCAAGAATATTCCAAATTTACCGACATCGACTACTATATTGCTGCACATTTTGGACGAGAATATGGGACCACAATAAATTTGAGAAATTTTGACTTAAGTTGAACTTCAGGATGAAAATATTCCAAAATACTTTTTGAGAAAAAGTTTAAAAAATGTATATGTAGTCTCTATCTCCAATTATAGGAGGCAGTGTGGCGCCCCTGAGGGTTCAGTCTCCACAGAGGTACTGTACCTCACCCAGGGGTATGGTGTCTCCTTCTCTCACGTAAGGAGGGAGTGCTGCCCGGAACCCCAACACCTGCATCCAACACTACACTGCTCCAGGCCGGCTGGAAGGGCAAGACGCAATGTATGTTTCTGCTGAGCCCTGACCCAGGCTGGAGTGGGGGGGACCCAAAGGTAGGGGGAACCAGTAGTGGGTGTGGTTGGAGGAAGTAGTTAGGGGGAGCACTTTGGTAGGAGTATAAATAGGGAAGCCATCTTAGGGTGGCAGAACAGTTCAATTGAGTAGTGAGAGGACAGTTCAGAAGAACAGTCCGGGAGCAGAGTCTCAGTAGGAGCTCTGCTCCACAACTAGGGTCTAGTGTCAGAGGCCCAGGAGGGGAGCAGGGAGTAGGCTCCGTTCTGTTGAAGGGATCCTAGGGGGTACGGCGAGTGCAGAACGGCACCCGTATGCCCCGCATCTGTCAGAAGAAAGAGGGATCGTAGGCCGCAAGAAGGGGACTGGTCCCTGGTCCAGCTGTGTTACTCCAGGTCCCGGTTGGGAAACCCGGAGGCTTCTGGCTTATATAGTCAGTTGCCGAAGCCTCATTCTAATCCCCGTGAGGATCAAGCAGGTCTGTGAACTCTGACAGACAGGAGGGACTTCAGAGCACCCGAGCGGGATTGAGAGTGGGAAGCGCAGGGCAGGAGGGAGAAAGACCCAGCGTGAAGACGGTCTAGCTAGGAACACAAGAAAGTGGGGTTCTGTCAGGTGCTCTTAATCTACCTGAGGAAGTGCTGAACCCCTGCCTGGTGAACGCAGCGCGACGTGGGAGGCTGACACCTGTACAGTGCACCAGTGGAACTGTCACAAGAACTGTTGGTAAAAACTCGGATGACTGCACCGCACTGCCTCCGTCCATTCTTTAATCTGCGCCATCGTTCCCTCTATGCACTACAACGCCCAGCGCAACCACCATCTTCTTACACTGCCCTGGAGCTAGCTCTACCTGTGGAGAGTCACACCATCCCTGCTGCCGTAACACCAGCTCCAGAGGACTGCTCCGCAGCAGCGGCACCCCTTGACCGCATTCCACAGGTGGCGTCACGAACAATCCCAAAATCCTCATATAAAAGTTCCCCCCTTTTGCACTGACCGCCCTGGGTCACGGACCGGGCCAGCCACCGTGATACTCCCCTACCGGCATACACAGGGGCCCGGCTGCCGAGCACCCCACGGCCCTGGGGGCGCGTCAGCAGTATGATGGGATCATGATTCACCTTTTTACTATCTCCCATATGTATGTTTGAAATATGGAAACCTGCAGCCATTAACATAGGTATTTCTGAGAGCTGGGAAGAACCAGGCACGCACCTTAAAATCCAGTTATGGTAACAGGAAATTATTGGAGTTCCTCAATATTCCCCAGCGTAGTGAGAGCATACTGACATTAATAGCTAATGGCTGTAATAACTACACACATGGTGACAATAAGGAGATTTATCTCCTCTTCCCACTGGTACCGGATCCCCATGGTGCAATCTCCAAAAAGTAGGACAACATGGAGCATAGAGATAAGACAACATAGTCAATAAATGAAACGACATGTAAACCGACTGAAGACACGAGGGGGTTTGGTTTGTTCCTGGTTCTGCATGTGGAAAAGAACAAATCCAATTTAATTGCCGCAATAATTTATCCCGTTTGTTCTTGCTGGGGTGAAGGCAAGAATGTTGTGATGTTGTTCAAGATTTATTACAACGTCTGCTGCTAATTAAGACTGTGACCATATCTGTTTCCGGATGTTTATGGGCATCAAGACTGGATTTTAAAGGCTGATGTCTGATAGTAAATTAGTTGTTTGAGCACCAAATTCTGATCTGTAGTGATACCTTTCTTGGAAGGACTGGATCCAAGGAGCCTCTAACCTGAACTAGCCTTTAGTAATGACCCCCATATACATTAAACCATTGTGGATTGGCCAACAGTCTAATGTGTATGGGGACACCCAACTAACCCCTGACCGACGAAGTTGGGGCCTATTGGATTTCCAATAATTGATTTGTTCCGCCAGCGGCTGTCATATTGCCGGGCCCAGCATTCCTACATATAGGGGATTCGGGAGTGATAGCTATCGGCTCAATGATAGTTCATCTGATAGCTTTCTATTGAACATGGAAGCTTAATTGTGCAGCAGAATGATTTGCATAGATGTTTTATCTAATGGAGTTATGTATGGTGCTTTGACGTGGTCACCGTATGGCGTTATCCAGTCGTTATTTTGGCAAAAATGATTTATTCACTGTGAGGCACTGCTGCACGGCATATGTTTTTTTTCATTACGACAAGTGGATATGAAATATTTTAGTTGGCGACATTTGATAATGATTAGACAATAGCAAAGTCAGATTTGCTCTCACTGTATTTCTTCATCTCAATTTTATTATGAAAATGAAGGATAAGTTTAAATCAATTATTTTTAAGATTTTAGTGGTCATCATCTCATGCTAGTCAATTGGAGATTGTAACGCAAGGTGTGGGAAATACTTAGTGCAACACAAAGGGAAGAGCCCAGACTCTAGGGAAAGGGGGGAGTGGAGACCTCCTGGCTGATAGAATATCACCCTATCTCACCTAACGTCCCTATATTGGCTCTTCACAGATCGCAGCACGCGTTCCTCGACCCTGTCTTTCCCTGGCGTTTGGCTAAGGCTAGGGAAGGGAGGAGATGAGCACTAGTCGATTCCCATTGACACTAAAGACAACAAGGGGGAACAAACAAAGGATAATTGCTTAGCTTTAGATGACTCCAGACAACTATGCACATGTTCTCAACACCAGAGAGGAAGAAGTACTACTCTTGCTCAAGCCTTCACAAGGAGTAATGAATATCGCCGGCACCTCCCTCTGGAACACAGCAGGTATTTATACACCCAGGCCAGGGTGTTAATTAGCCAGAGGAAGGTAGCCACTGGGTCCTAGAGACAGTCTCTAAGAAGGTGTCTGTAATGCCAAATGTAGAGATCTCCTGCAACCAACTGCAGGGCGACTGTCACTTCTGACACACCCGTGACAGAGATAGAGTAAATGAAAACTGTTCCCTGATGCATTCTCTGAGCTCAGGAGCTCTACCCGAGTTGGCAGCAGAAGACACTCAGAGCTGCTGCCCTCACTGATTGACTGCAAGGCTGAGTCTCCTCCACTGCTCCATATTATTGTCTGCAGAGCTGACATCATGTTGCGAGTGCTGCAGCCAATATCTGATCTTAGTAGCTCTGGCCGAATTGATGTCCTGAGTCGCTTGGAGCTACAGACCTCACTTATTGTTATGAGTGCTGACAACCTGACGTCAGAACAGCAGACATTAAGAGACTGCGGGAGCAGCGGCGGAGACTCAGTGCTGGTGTGGCACCCCAGGGGTCTGGTCTCCACAGTAATAGCAATGTTATGTCTGAGAGCAGGTGGGAGGTCTCTTGGTCAGGAATCCTATGCATGCCACACCTCCTGCCCAGTCCTGGGAGGGGAAGAACTTCCCCTATATAAAGCTGGGGCTGAGGCAGGGTTAGTGAGAAGAAGAGTTGAGAAGAAGAGAAGCAGCTATAGGAAAGAGAGATCAGGAGCTCTGTGGGAGCAGTGCTAAAAGGAATCAGGGGCTGGCAGCTGAAGAGCTCGCCCTGATTGAAGAGTTACCACCGGACCCGGAGTCCGAGGCTGTGGGGATTAACCCAGACCCAGCAGCAGAAACCGCCCGGCAGGGGATTTCAGGTCCTCTGGCCAAGAAACCCGAAGGCACGGTCACACGCGTGGGACCAGCACCGCCGTCGTGGAGCGGAAGCCACTAGAAGGCCCCGAGTCACCGGCCATACGGGTGAGCACCACACGGTACACTCAGGGACGTGGGCTACCTTTACACGCCTCTAGCAAGGAAGCCAGAAGAGTACAATTAGTTGGGGAGGCCTACAACTCCGCCTGGCCAAGGGGGATCCCATCTGCTCAAGGACTGACCAGGCCCCGACCGCTAGCCAGTACTCCGGGAGGGTCTATCTTTGTCACCAGTAAAGACCCTGAACTACACCGCATCGTCTCTGAGTGGTTCCTACTACCCCCATCATCCACGTCGGCTGCCCTGAGGCCATACCCCTCCCGTTGGGGGTTATACCATCCACGCTGCACCATCCTTCCACCGGCCTCAGCGGTCTGCCCTGCAGCGGCAGCTCCATAGCTGCATTCAACGGGTGGCGTAGTCGTCCTACATCTACTGCTAATATACCGCCACTTAGTCTGACTCCCTGGGCACGGACCGGGTCATCGCCACGAGACTACTACCCCTATCCGATCCGGCTCCGGGTAGGCTCCCGCGTGCGCAACGCTGCGCGACTCAGGCCCAGGGGCGCGTCAGCTTTTGGCGTAGTCGGCAGGATTACGTGCCTGCAACCACCGGGTACTGCGTGCCTGAAAAAGACTGTTCAAACTTACCAGTGGTGAAGATTCCCGCCATCCGTGGAGGTTTCCCGCCATCCGGCGCCATCTTCTACCTTCTTCCCGCCATCCGCGAAGTTTTCCCGCCATCCGGCGCCATCTTCTGCCTTCTTCCCGCCTTCCGTGGAGTTTTCCCGCCGTTGGACGCCATCTTGAAGACGCCGCGCGGGAAGAAGAGGGGCGTGGACTCCGAAAGCGCGCGAGAACTGAAGCCCCGTCTCACGTCCAGACGTCGCGTAAGGTCCTGGAAGGAGCCCAGCAGACGCTGACGTCACAGGAGCGCGACGGAAGGTCCTTAACCCTGACGATCCACTGCGGAGCCGCGGCCTACGGAAGAGGATCATCGCAAGGTAGGCCACGGTCCACTAGGGGGGGAGAAAGATGTCGGATACGGAGGAGAGCTTCACTGCCTCAACCCCCGCCAGCGCCACCGCTGCTGCAGTCATGCCTTTCACCATGCCCTATATCCCGGGAGCAGCCTGGCTACCCCAATACTCAGGGGAGTCACATACCCTGAATGACTTTAGAGAAAAGCTGGATAGCCTCTTCCAGGTGTACCCCCTCACAGAAGAGCAAAAAGTGAGCATCCTGGTGGCCCAACTAACCGGGGCAGCCCAAAGGGAGGTAAAGTCCTGGCCACCTGGGAGGAGGACTGTCGCGGGGATACTAACCCGGCTGAGGGACACCTTTGATACCCGCACCTCAGCCGAGATTAAGCTTAGATTCTATGGGTGCAAGCAGCGAGCACATGAGAGTATAAGGGACTATGCACTAAACCTACAAGAGGCCCTGAGAGCCATTAAGCAGACCGACCCTGACGGCGTGGGAAACGAGGACAGGCTGTTGACCGAACAATTTATAGAGGGACTATATTGCAATGCCCACCGAACCCAGTTGCGGGCAATGGCCTTACAGGATCCTCATCTGGACTTTGCACAGTTCAAGGACAGAGCCATCCGGGTGCTCCGAGAACCGGCACCGGGTGGCGTTGTGACCCACAGGCGCCCAGCTATCACTTACCACCAGGAGGCGGCGCCCTTGTCGGCAGGGCCTGTGGGGGCTGATGCGCAGGCTTTGAAGAATGACCCGGCTCCAGACCTGCACCATCAGGTCCAAGAGCTAGCTAAAAGTGTTGCTGCGCTAACCCGAACTGTGCAGTCTTTACAGGTTTCCACTCCAGGGAAGATCCAGCTGGCATCCGGACCGGAGGACATCCCGTGGCGTCAACCAAGGAGGACCCCACCGGCCAGAGGAAGACCCAGCGACCGATACAACGAGGACGGACAACCCATCTGCCGCCGCTGCAATCAACCCGGACATATGGCAAGGTACTGTCCTTTAAACTGGCACAACCTGGGGTAGAGGGCCAACCCCCAGGAAAAAGATCACCAGGCCCATCGAGCTGGCGCGACAAATATGTGGGAGGACGTCCAGTCTTGCCTGTGGTACTGGATGGCATTCCTATGAGTGCCCTACTGGACACCGGGTCACAGGTCACCACCATCCCGTACGTGCTCTTCAAGCAGTACTGGAATGACTCGGATATAACCCGCTACCCTGACGACGACTTGAGTATCATTGCCAGCAATGGTCAACCCGTGCCGCAGATCGGATTTAAAGAAATGACCATTAAAATCGGTAGAGTCGAACTGGCAGCACAGGGACTGATCATTGTGGACATTGACAAACGCGAGAGTCACCCAAAGATAACTCTAGGAACTAATGTGATTGAAAATTGTCTTGCAGAGGTGATTTTCATTTTACAGCAGGTTGCCAAGAACGCCAGCTCCGGCCAGCAGCGAGTGCTCCAGAAAGAGATCCGGGCACTGATGCGACGGCAACAGGTGGAACTCTCCGGTGGTGAGATTGGTAGCGTAAGAGTGTGTGACCCTTTCCCTATTGCCATGCCCCCGAAAAGTGAAATGATGATTTGGTGCCGGGCAGCTATTGGTCTGAGAGGTAGAGATTACCAGGCCATGGTAGAACCAGTCTACTCAGACAGTAGGCCCACCATTTTGACAGCACGGGGGGTAGTTGATGTACGCCATGGGAGGGTACCCGTTCGCATAATAAATATTGGGAAAAGGGAAGTATACCTGCCCCGGTATGCTACGCTAGCCAAATTATATACTATCAACCAAAATTCTATACAGTCTGTGGAACCCTTGCCTCCATCTCATCCGGAGGAAGGTAACGGCTCTGAGAAAATAATGGAGGATTGGTGTCAGCAACTACATTTGGGTACTGACTCCACTCCCTCCCACCAGAAACAGGGAGTCTACCGGGTGGTTCAAGAGTACGAGAGAGTGTTTAGTAAACACCCGTTAGACTTCGGGCGAGTCAAGGGGGTAGAACACCACATCCCCACGGGAGACCATCCTCCCATAAAAGAGAGGTATCGGCCCGTACCCCCTGCACACTACCAACACGCCAAGGGGATGCTTAGAGACATGAAGGAGGCTGGGGTAATCAGGGATAGCTGTAGCCCCTGGGCAGCTCCACTAGTCTTGGTCAAAAAGAAAGACAACACCATGAGAATGTGTGTAGATTACCGGAAAATTAACCGTATCACACATAAAGATGCGTACCCCTTACCAAGAATAGAGGAGTCTTTGGCTGCTTTAAAATCTGCTAACTTCTTCTCCACCTTGGATCTCACTAGCGGGTACTGGCAGGTTCTTGTAGCAGAGGCGGATCGGGAGAAGACCGCATTCACCACCCCGATGGGACTTAGCGAGTTTACCTGCATGCCGTTTGGACTCTGCAACGCACCAGGAACCTTCCAGCGATTGATGGAGTGCTGTCTGGGACACCGGAACTTTGAGACGGTCCTGTTATACCTGGACGATGTCATCGTCTACTCCAAGACCTACGAGGACCACCTGAAGCACCTGGCGGAAGTGTTTGAAGCTCTGGCAAGTTACGGCCTAAAGGTGAAACCTTCCAAGTGTCACCTCCTGAAGCCAAAGGTGCAGTACCTGGGACACGTGGTGAGTGCTGACGGAGTGGCTCCCGACCCTGATAAGATCACCGCAATTAAGGAATGGCCAAGCCCCTCGAGCGTAAAGGAAGTGAGGCAGTTCCTCGGGTTGGTAGGCTACTACCGAAGGTTCATTCCCGGTTTCACCAAAAAGGCAGCTCCTATGCAGGACCTCCTGATAGGCCAGTCCAGGAAGGCCAAGAACCAGAAGCCACCCTTCAGATGGGAGAAGCTGGAAGAAGAGTCCTTCCGCCAGCTGAAGATGGCCCTCACGGGGGATGAAATCCTGGCGTACCCTGATTATAGCCAGCCCTTTATCCTCTACACCGACGCCAGTAACATCGGGCTAGGAGCCGTACTGTCCCAGATCCAGCAGGGGAAGGAACGGGTAATTGCTTACGCCAGCCGAAAACTGCGACCCACCGAAAGAAACCCTGAGAATTACAGCTCATTTAAGCTAGAGTTCCTGGCAGTGGTGTGAGCAGTCACCGAACGCTTTAAGCACTACCTTGCTGCTTCCCGGTTCACCGTGTACACGGATAACAACCCGTTGACACACCTGGACACTGCAAGACTCGGTGCCCTAGAGCAGAGATGGATGGCCCGCTTGTCCAACTATGAGTTTACAATGAAATACCGGGCAGGACGCTCCAATACCAACGCAGACGCCCTGTCCAGGATGCCGAACCTACCGGACGTAGGGGAAGATTCAGAGGAACTGGAAGAAGTTGAACTCCCCGCGTTCCACCGTCATGGGACTATCCAGTATTCCCACCGTGTAAGAAGTAAGCAAACCGCTACGTTCAATCCCTTACCTCATTACAACTGGGTGGAGACGCAAGACAGTGACCCTGCCGTCCGTCTGGTAAAGGAGATGCTGACTCGGCCAGATGCACGCCTTGACCCAGACGCTCCGGAGGAAGCCAAGCAACTGTGGGCTGAGAAGAGTTGACTGTTCCTTTATAAGGGAAAGTTGTGCCGCAGAATGGTTAACTCCCGGACGCATGAACTAATCTGGCAAGTAGTGGTGCCAAGAAGAGACGCAGCTATGGTGATGGAGGCATACCACGACGGCGCTGGGCATTTCGGATGGAAGAAGCTGGAGTTCCTGCTGCGCGGGCGGTTCCATTGGGTAGGCATGAGAGGAACCATCGAGAGGTGGTGCAGAGACTGTGGCCCATGCAACTTAAGAAGGAGGGACCGTGCCAGCCAGAAGACTCCCCTGCGGTCCATCATCACCAGACAGCCGTTGGAACTGGTAGCCTTGGATCATGTAAAACTGACCCCAAGCAGAAGTGGCTACGTCTACGCGTTAACCATCGTGGATCACTACTCCCGGTTCTTGGTTGTCGTCCCCGTCAAGGACTTAACGGCTCAAACAGCAGCTAGAGCCTTCCAGCAGCACTTCTGCCGTCCGCACGGATACCCGGAGCAGGTGCTGACGGACCAGGGGCCTGCCTTTGAAGCAGAGGTCTTCCAGGAGTTCTGCACCCTGTGTGGATGCCGGAAGATTAGAACAACACCCTATCACCCGCAAACTAATGGACTTTGTGAGAAAATGAACCAGGTGGTGATAGATCTCCTGAAAACATTGCCCCTGGAGGAACGCAGTCTGTGGCCTGAGAAGCTGCCCGACCTGGTGGACCTATACAACCACATCCCTGTAGGTTCCACCAACTGTACCCCGGCTTACCTAATGAGGGCAAGACCTGGTAAGCTTCCTGTTGATCTGGAGATGGGAGTCCTGACACCCGAGGACACTTCACCAGAAGCAGACTGGGACACAGAGAGGCAGCAGCAGTACCGGAAAGTACAGGAGAGCGTGGAGCGAAGTCTCTGTCAAGCTAGGGAAAGACAAGAGAAAACTTACAACCAGTATGCTCCCGCTGTTCCCTTGGTGCCCGGAGAGCAGGTCTTGAAGAGGAAAAGACGGCTCCACAAGTTGGACGACCAGTGGGAGAAGGACCCGTACACCGTACTGCCCTCAAGCCACGACAACCCAAAGATCTGTACAATCAGTAAAGACGGAGGGGAAACCACAGCCATTGTATCCCGGGATCACCTGAAGAAGTGTCCCGAACAGCTACGGAACCCTGAAGAGGAACAAGAAGACCCTCGACCCGTAGAGGAAAGGGAAGATATGGTTAGTACTGTGCTCGGAGACTTCCCTCGGTCTTGGACTCAAGTCAATGGTGCTGTTGTGGTACCCGTCCTCACGTTCCTCCAACCAGCATCCCAAGGACATACGGAGACACAGGTGGAGCTGGAAGAACAGCCGGTCCTAGAGGCAGAAGACCCCACACAAGCAGACCAGGAGAATCAACCCTCTGCTTATAGTGAGCCTGCCATACCCCTAGTGAGCCAAAGAGTCCATAGACGGCTGCCCAGTTTACCCTTGACAGCTCCTATACCCTGTAGCTCAGGACCAGTCAGCCAGCTCCGTAGGTCCACTAGGGTCACTAGAGGCCAGCTGCCCATACGGTGGAGGATCTAAATGTTCAAGTTATTTTATTAATGTTTACCTGTTATTGTTGCTTGTGTATAATTATGTGTTTCTAGTTATTTATAGGAGTCTTTGGTGGATTTACCGGGAATCCTTTGTGTATATAGTTGGAGCGTAACCCAGGACGGACTGAAAGACTGTTAAGGACTCGGGGCAGGACAGACCCCTACCTGGTTACGTCTCCCTGTGTTGGTGAAATGGACACCCTTGTTTTCCTCAAAAGTTACACCCGGTTGCGGACACGCCGTGACCATCCTAATGTTTTTCTTTATTGCGTTGTTTCTGTTTGTAATTTGTTATGTTACAAAAATATGTTTAGTCCCGGAGTACTAACTTTCACTAGGGGGGAATGTGGCACCCCAGGGGTCTGGTCTCCACAGTAATAGCAATGTTATGTCTGAGAGCAGGTGGGAGGTCTCTTGGTCAGGAATCCTATGCATGCCACACCTCCTGCCCAGTCCTGGGAGGGGAAGAACTTCCCCTATATAAAGCTGGGGCTGAGGCAGGGTTAGTGAGAAGAATAGTTGAGAAGAAGAGAAGCAGCTATAGGAAAGAGAGATCAGGAGCTCTGTGGGAGCAGTGCTAAAAGGAATCAGGGGCTGGCAGCTGAAGAGCTCGCCCTGATTGAAGAGTTACCACCGGACCCGGAGTCCGAGGCTGTGGGGATTAACCCAGACCCAGCAGCAGAAACCGCCCGGCAGGGGATTTCAGGTCCTCTGGCCAAGAAACCCGAAGGCACGGTCACACGCGTGGGACCAGCACCGCCGTCGTGGAGCGGAAGCCACTAGAAGGCCCCGAGTCACCGGCCATACGGGTGAGCACCACACGGTACACTCAGGGATGTGGGCTACCTTTACACGCCTCTAGCAAGGAAGCCAGAAGAGTACAATTAGTTGGGGAGGCCTACAACTCCGCCTGGCCAAGGGGGATCCCATCTGCTCAAGGACTGACCAGGCCCCGACCGCTAGCCAGTACTCCGGGAGGGTCTATCTTTGTCACCAGTAAAGACCCTGAACTACACCGCATCGTCTCTGAGTGGTTCCTACTACCCCCATCATCCACGTCGGCTGCCCTGAGGCCATACCCCTCCCGTTGGGGGTTATACCATCCACGCTGCACCATCCTTCCACCGGCCTCAGCGGTCTGCCCTGCAGCGGCAGCTCCATAGCTGCATTCAACGGGTGGCGTAGTCGTCCTACATCTACTGCTAATATACCGCCACTTAGTCTGACTCCCTGGGCACGGACCGGGTCATCGCCACGAGACTACTACCCCTATCCGATCCGGCTCCGGGTAGGCTCCCGCCTGCGCAACGCTGCGCGACTCAGGCCCAGGGGCGCGTCACTGGATCCAAGGAAGGTGAGTAATGCAAGCTAGTTTTTTTAAAGCAAACTTCAGCTAGGTGACAAGGTATTTTTTGGAATTGAAAAACTCTTTAAAGAAGTACTTATCTATGGGATTGCTGCTAATGTCCTAAACCAGGACTTCTTAAACTTATTTTTTTTTTTAAAAAAAAGTATGAAAATAGTCTGGTATGTTGTTTAACGAAACATTGGTGCAGTCATGATGAGCACTTCATTGAAAACTACCTGCTAGAAACTCCCACCCAATACGCCAGATAGCAACTTTCTTCTGACGTTGCAATCGGGAAGTCAGCTCATGGTTATGACCAGGGGCGGACATTGGTGCAACCTGGGTAGCACCACAAGGGCCCAAGAGGTTAGGGGGTCCATTATACAGGTGGAATTGTGCATTATGATAAGCTATTGGACTGCAAAGACCCCATGTACTGTTTTTGCACAGGGGCCATCTTCTGTCTGTGTCCACCAATGGTGATGACAATAATGATAAGTCAATGATCAAGCTGACAAACCTTCTGGCCGGTTTTGTGTAGACCACTCTGGTACCAGCTGATGGGATTCTGTCTATAGTATCCATCCTCAGCCCTGTACATCTCATATTCCTCCAAATGGATTCCATGTAATGTGTAAATAGCACATCTGTTCTATGGTCCGGGAGCATAACCTTCCATTTATCCGCATCCAGCTCCATCTCTTATTTCCCTTAATAACTTGCAATTTAAATAATGTCTACAGTAGTGTAATCCTGTCTGCTTCTGGAGTAATTATGCTGCATAATTTAGGATCATCTGCAAATATGGAATTTTTAGACTCTCGGGCCCCCCACAGGGCTATATATAGAATTGATGAAATAACACAACTTGGTTCTGGAACTTCAGGGACTTCAGTGAATACGTTCTGTTTAGGACAAGTCCATGTTAGCCATAATTTCCTTCAATCAGCTTTATGCTCATACCAAACACCCCAAATACAACCATATTTTACTATTAACTTTTTTTTTTATAGTCTGTTCATGTAGAAGTCATCCAGATGTGCCCCGGTTTTATTTTAGGCTTATTTAAAGGCACCTTTAAAGGAGAAATTAGGTATTACTCAGCTAAGTTGGAATTCAGTGGACTGTCCATGTGATGCACAAACATACCGTGTCCTCCAAAGTAATAATGAAGGGCTCATAACTGCACCAGTGTTTCGCCTTTCCTTTTTGCAGCCTCTCTGGTTAACTTTTGGAGTCCTGAACCTGGGAAACCTTCTATTAGCTAAGAATTCTGCTTTTCTAAATCACACATCCCCTTTTAAGGAGTTGTCTCACTGACAACATTTATCACCTAATCGTAGGTTAGGTCATAAATGTATAAGAGAGAGTTCTATGTTTGGGACCCCTACGCTTCATACGACCTATAGTTATTGAAGAGAGTGGCATCACCATTCCCTTCAAAAGAGGACACAGGACACTCAGTCTCTGGACCAGTGGTAGGACCCCCTGTGAACATAAAACACAACAGGGTCCACAGTAACTGGCACACGTTGCTCTGCCCTACTATGTCCTGTAATGCGCATGCTCCGACTTCGATTCCAGTTAATAGGCATCGGTGCACTTACTCGGGCAGAGACAAGTGCGCGTGCGCTTTAACAGCAGGAGCAAGAGATGCAGCTATCTATGGATGACGTAGGACTCGTTATCCACATCAATAAAGGCAGGAATTTGCCGATTCTATCAGTAGAGGAGGCCACAGACCAACGAAGCCCATCGGACCGGACCGCACTGATTAGCGTACGGCGCGGGAGACTTATAAAAGGTATTTTTTGGAGTATGCAGGGAGAGTTAGTGGCTTTTATACAGGTTGATGGACTGCGATGATAGACCAGTTAAAGGTGTTGACTTTAGTTAATATTGGGAAAACCTGGTGACTGGTTCCCAATAAGTTGCTCTCTTTTCCTGATTATCTAGATCACTAGGGATCTCAGAAGTTTATACATTAATGTTTAGAGTTTCCAACAAGAAGCAGGTGTGAGAACAAGAGACTTTTCTGCGCTGCCTTCCTGACATTGAGAGCAGCTCTATATCATCCAGGGCCATTCACATAGGTGTGACTGGAGGTTACATCAATCAATAGTTTCCTAACACCTCAAGGGACAGCACCGGAGACAGGTGACGTACATGAAAAGATTGGCTTTTTAGTAACAGAGGAACTACCTAAAATATTTAAGGGCAGTACAAGAAGTTTTCTTATTTTCTTGATTTTATAAATAAGATTGAAAAGTTATATATTAATAACCCCTTTAACCTGTAACTGAACCAGGGACTGCATGATCAAAGCAAATTTACCAATTCTTCTACGAGTTTATTTAACAGGTTATTACTAGGGATGAGCGGACCCATGGAAGCTCAAGTTCGTCGGGTTCAAGCAAACTTTAGTTCTCTCTCCTCCCTCGACTCCTGAACTGTAAAATGGACTTCCGGGAGAAGTTTGTGTTCGGAGTTCAGCATCGGTATGAACCCCGAACTTTGCAGTTCGGGTTTGCTCATCTCTAGTTATTACTGTATATAAATTGTTTGTATCCCCCTTGAATTTGATAATCATTTTCTTATTCAGGAGAAGCATTATAATCTTTTGCTGATAGGTATTCATTTGTTTTTTTTCCTGTAAATTTTTCAAAAAAAGACAAAAAAAAGGGAAAAACAATTTTTCTTCCATTATTTTTAGAGATTTTAGTGTCTTGCACCTTTTTTTTGTTTTCACCAAATTTGTCTTTCTATTTGCTCCTTGTTTTTAAGTCTATTTTATATGTGGTCGCCTGTTGTTGTTTTTTAGTGTGGGTGGGGTTTGGTGTTTTCAGATCTTTCTGTCTGATTCATCATTTGCACCTTTTTCAAGAAATCATAAAATGTTTCACAAATGTAATCCAGTCCCCCTTCTGGAGTCTTTTTATGTACACTAGCATGTTTTGAGTAATTTCTGTGCCATTTTGCAAAATGTGCAACTTTCTGCTCAAAAAAGGAGCAAAAATTATTAAAGATCGAAAAAAAGACCACTTTTTACTTTGCTCAAAATTCATTTGTTTTAATTCATTTAGAGCAAAAATGTCAGCAAATACCGCAAGATAAGAAAGAGAAGTCACTGAAAAAATGCAAATGATTCACCAGACGCAAAATGTTAAAAAATGTGACATTTTTGCTTTCAACCAATCAAATATTTTGCAAACCATTGGTAAGTGACCTTATAAAACATTATTTTATCCCCTCCCTGTACAAGACACCAAAATGTGCTTGTTTTTTTACTAAAAATTATTTTCTAGAAAAGTTTAATGGATCGTTCTAACAAAAAGAAAAAAACAATGTAAAATAAATTGTATGGGGCAAAATTGATGACATCTATGTTTATGCCAAGAGTCTCTGTAAGTCGAGGAACCTAAGGGAAAAAATATGGTAATGGACCCCCAAACATTTTTATGTAACTATTTCATGTAACTCTAGCACTAACCCTAATCATAATTCTCAACCCAACCTAAGCCCTCGAACTAGTCTCAACTTTATCCTAACCAGAGCCCTAATCCCAGCCATATTTGGTTTAGAAAGAGACTTTAAAATAAAATTTATTATAAATTTGAATTTTTTTTTCCGTGAACATTTTTTTGCACTTTTCACAGCTTTCCCAGCAAAATTACAAGCTAAAGGAATGGTGGGAAGCTACAGGACAAAACAACCTGCCTCTTCTTTTTAGCCGGACTGTGACGGCTGCAATAGACTTATCACATCTGTTATATACACATCGCTGCTTTGCCCCATTCCCTGACTGTAGGGTAATAACTGAAGCAGGGCGAGTTTAGAGCTGGTTTTAATCCTAAAGCACTGTTCTAAAAAAAAGGTGGCAAGTGGCAACATAGAATAAGAGCCCTTTAATGACCACTGTAAAAAAAAAGGATTAAGAGATTAAAGCAACAAATAATAGTAATAATAATAATTAATAAACATTAGGTTCTGTTGAACTCTCACAAATAGGAACTGATGTGCCAGATTATTAAATAGTTTTCCAAACCTGGATAAATCTGTAGAGAGAAGTGAACATGTGCAGTATAAAACTGACAGTAGAGAAAAAACAGGAACTGTAGAGGTTTATGGGTCAGTTTGTTCTGTGTAGCTGCGAGAGTCAGTTGTATGCAGCTCTGTAGCCTGAATATATCAGAGTGTTCATATACACTCCTGTGCATGGTCAATGAAGAAAGAACATGAATGTGTAGCACCCTGAGGATTCGGCTGCTGCAGGGGTATTGCACCTCAACCCAGAGGTGTGATATTCCACTCCCGGGTAAGGATGGAGTGTGGAACTGAGCTCAGAAAGCTGCATGCACTACACACATCCCATTTCCGAGGAACAGACCAACGGTACTCCCACTTAGAAATGTGCAGGTACGACCGAGTCTGTTCCTGGCTGGAGTGGGAGGGGGGTGGTACATCCCAGTAGTGTAGGGGCAGATAGGGGGAGCAGCCTGGGTAAAGATAGGAGCTCATTGGGTGCTGGTCACCTGAGCTCACACATAGAGGGAGTATATAAGGTGGGCACCATCTTAGATCAGGGTCAGTCTGTCAGAGTCAGTAGGAAGCAGAGGTCCAGATGAGCCTGCAGAGAGAGAGTGGAGCAGAGAAGGAAAGACCCAGAGAGGGGACAAAGAGAGGACTCTGAGAACCCAAATTCAATCCCCGGGTGAAGAGTCGGCAATAGGGTACCGGATCCCAAACTGGTGGGGGCAAAAGCACACCCTAGCCAGAGACCGGAGGCCGTGGGCAGCGTCTGCCACGGCCACCCACCACATCCACCCCGAAGGCAAACCACGTGGAGGGTCAGGGAACCCAAGGCCAAGGGTCTCCCAACAGAAGGCCCGAGGGAGCTGGACCTAGGTGGATCACTAGTGGGGATGGCCAGAGGAAAGGACAGAAGGAGAGCTCAGGGTCACGCTCCGGACTTGTTTGGGGGTTTGCTGAATCCAGGACCTGTTGGACGCAGCACGGCTCGGGTGGTCACTTGAAGCTGGAGTGACCGGAACATCAGCAGTAAGTAAATACCCTAAACTGCACAACCCGACTCTGTCTTTAATTACCATCTATGCTGCACCACCACAACCCCCATCCTCTGCACCTGACCCCCTGAGGCCATACCCCTCCCGTTGGGGGTTATACTATCTAAAGCTGCACCAACACCATCAGCCTCAGCGGACCCTGCTGCAGCGGCGGCCGTAGTGACCGCAATACAACGGGTGGCGTAGTCGACATTAAGAACTTTATAACATCTGTAGGACTGCCACATACTCTGAGCTTGACACCCTGGGCACGGACCGGGTCACAGCCACTCGGAAGACTACAACCCCCATCTGATCCGGCTCCGGGTATTCCCCTAAAGAATATGGCCCAGGGGGCGCGTCAAATGCACTTCTGCTCTTTAGAAATCTACAAATGTGTGTCACATAGCTAAGTTTTAATCTATCTATCTATATCTTTGTAACATCATGCCCTGCATGGTCCCTCTTCACCCTTCATGCAGGGACGCCGACATACTCACTTCCTCAGCCACGCGGTGACCTCCACGTCTCCTGCTCCCTGTGAAAGTGAAACCTGCACACTCTTCCCGGTGGTACGCCTAGTGCGAGCGCACTCCCTTGTTTTTAGGGGCTTCAAGCACAGTTTGAAAATGCCCCCAACAAATAGCTAGGAGGCATCTTGTATAAAATGTACCCTCTCCAGTAGGGAGGTGCCTGAGCAACTGTTTGCTTCCAGATCTCCTGTCCTAATCCATTGAAGTTAATTTGTTATCCTGATTCTGTTCTGTATTCCTGTATAGTGTGTATGCTACCCTGAAGCCGCTCCGGCGGTACCTGAACTCTGTAGTCGCATCGGCGGACCCTGAACCTGAAGCCACTCTGGCAGGGCAGTATCTGAACCCTGTAGCCGCACCTGTCTGAACAGGTTCTGAATCCAGCCTTGTCTGTGACTTCGAGTCCAATCCATGTCAGCAAACCCGACCTTTGGACTGCCTAGGAGTCATACCTGGCAGCTACCTGCAGCTCAAGCCTGACTCCATCATCAGGAGCTCCAGTGAAAACCAGGTAGCCACTTAGCTATACCCCTCCTAAGTAAGCCTGGCCCCGTGCACAGTGGGTCCATAATCCACGTGCGCCACACGCAAGAGTGACACTCTCCTATTTTATCCTATCTATCTAATATCTATCTAGTTATATCCATCTATCTGTCTATAGCTCTATCTATCTATCAATCAGTCTATCTCTCCTATCTATCTATCTATCTATCTATCTATCTATCTATCTATCTATCTATCTATCTATCACATATCTATCTGTCTATTTCATTATTGATCTACATACCTCACATCCATCTATCAGATCTTCTACATTACCATGAATAGAGAAGCCAATGATAAGACGCAGGTCGATAAAACACATTTACATGCTCCTCAGCTACTTAATTATATCTGCACCTTTTACAAGCCCTTAATTAGCAGTAAATTAGCTCCACAGGTCCCCAGGCACAATTTAAATGGTTACTTTTAAGGGGCTGTTAGATCTTGCAGAATACCTTATGGATCCCCCCAGGGTTCAGAAACGTCTTTCTTTTCTTTCTAGGTTAATTTGTTTCATTGCCTGACCTGTACAAGCAACATGCAGCTGCAAATCCTCATTGCTGGAAGATGAAGTCATGGCAGGGAGCAGGACTCCTATATTGTTTGGAGTGCAGCAGATGCACACACAGAAAAGCCATTAGGTAAAATAACGAATAGGGGGCAAATTTCCTCCATGGACTCTATTGTGCATGGTACCCTCAAAGCTCCAAGATTTTCCTGGAACAAATGAGCGTCATTGTGTTACCTGATAGCCCATGGAGAGAGGAAGAACTCTTCATCCTAAACTCGGAAAGGCACCAAGTGGGTCTGCAATCAATACCATGGTCAAAAATAGTGTGTGCAATTGCCAGTGCCGTCCTTCATCATAGGGACCATCATGTCGATAATATACCATGTAATGCCATACCGATCTAATTGTGTATCATCAGGAAGGTTCGCTGCATTGGATTCAAAACATCTGTGCTAAAAAAAAGAAAAGTCGTTCCTGTTCTTATCAGGGTAAATCATAGTTTGCGGAACAGCTGCGTTCTGTAATGTTAGCAGATCCAAGGTCTCCTCTGGGTCTCGGGCTCGGTGTATATAGAGTAACCCTTAATCTTTACAAACCAATTTAGATGCATGCGGCGCTTTTCATTATTTTAAATTGTATCCATTCATGACGGTGTTAGACACATGTGCATGCGTTTAAGTCTGGGGAGAGAATAATTGCAGAACGTTGAGGGCTCCAAACGGTTCCGAACATAATACGAAACATAATAACACACAAGGGCCTCATTTTATTGGCACCTTTGACAAGTAGTGTAAAGCTGACTCAGGGTATGTGTTTACATGATACATATGAACTTTCCACCTTGCAAAAATGTATTTTTAGTTGTTTCATAGTTGCAGTTGTTTTTTCTTTTGTTCTTTTAAAAGGAGCCATTAGAAGACAGAACAAGAAAGATCGAATGGAAGCCGTCAGCATCCTATAGGGATAGTCACCTGGGTCATCATACTTGAGTTGTAGTGAGGACTATATTGTTGTTGCCTAATTAGGGACTGGCTAGAAGACTTCTTTCAGATTCACTGCCCCAGATTTTATTTGTTGGGGTACGTACAGTGACTTCCAAAAGTATTCAGCCCCCTTAGCATTTTCCCAGTTTTGCTACCACACAACCTGGAATTTCACTATTTTTTTTTAGGGTCTGCATCAGTTCATGTAAAGAACGTGCCTACAACTATGAAAATTTGGTTTTCATTTTATTTTAAAGCAATCAACAAATCAGGACAAAATAAGTGAAAAATTCAATGTGTATAACTATCCCCCCCCTTAAAGTCAGTACTTTGTAGAGCCTCCTTTTGCGGCAATTCCAGCTTCAAGTCCCTTTGAATAAGTCTCCATGAGCTTTCCACATCTTGTCACTGGGATTGTTGCCTATTCCTCAAGGCAAAACTGCTCCAAGTCCTTCAAGTTAGATGGTTTTCTCTGGTGAACAGCAATCTTCAAGTCTGACCACAGATTCTCAATTGGATTACGGTCTGGGGTTTGACTAGGCCACTCCAAAACATTTACATCTTTCCCCTTAAACCACTCGAGTGTTTGTTTATAGAGTATTCTTTAGGTCATTGTCTTGTTGGAAGGTGAACCTCCGTCCTAGTTTCAAATTACTGACAGACTGAAAGAATATCCCTGTATTTCGCACCATCCATCTTTACTGATGGGGATGGTGTTCTTGGGGTGATGAACTGTGATGGGTTGGTGCCAGACATAGTGTTTACCTTGGTGGCCAAACAGTTCACTTTTGGTCTCAGCTGAAAACAGCACCTCCCTCCATTCATTTGGGGAGTCTCCTACATGTGTTTTGGCAAACTCAAATGAACCTTACAATTTAAGGGTGTAAGTAAAGTCTTTTTTGTGTCCACTCTTCCTTAAAGGCCACCTCTATGGAGTGTACGGCTTATTGTGGTCGTATGGACAGATACTCCAGTCTCTGCTTGGGAACTCTGCAGCTCCTTCAGGGTTACCTTTGGCCTCTGCGCTGCCTCTCTGATTAATGCCCTCCTTGCCCACGCTGTGAGTTTTTGTGGGCGGACATCTCTTGGCAGCTTAGTTGTGGTACCATGTTCTTTGCATTTGATGATGATGGATTTGATGGTGCTCCAGGGGATCATCAGAGATTGGAATCTTTTTTATAATTCAACCCTGACTTGTACTTCTCAACAACTTTGTCCCTGACTTGTTTGGAGATCTCCTTGGTCTTGATGGTGTTGTTTGGAGATCTCCTTGGTCTTGATGGTGTTCTTTGGCGATCTCCTTGGTCTTCATGGTGTTTGGTTAGTGGTGCCTCTTGTTAATGGTGTTGCAGTCTGTGGCCTTTCAGAAAAGGTAAAGTGTATATACTGACCAACATGTGATATTTAGATTGCACACAGGTGGACATCCTGTCACTAAGCATGGGACTTATGAAGGTAATTGCTTGCACCAGAAATTTTTAGGTTCTTCATAGCAAAAGGGGAGAGTACATATGCACATGCCAATTTTTAGTCATTTGATCTCATAAGTGTAATTTATGCCTACATTTTTCTCACTTCACTTTGCCAACTTAGACTATTTAGTGCTGAATTGATGCATCACACACAAATTGCATTACAAAAGTATTTAAACACCGGGAGAAATGTAACAAAATAGATAAAAAGCCAAGGGGGTGAATCCTGTCGCAAGCCACTGTGTGTCCAATCCTTGTTTAATATGTCCTGTTTTGTAATACTTCAAAAACAAATGATACTGCTCACCTTCTCCCATGCTCCCATGCCACGCAGGGTCCTCTTCTACAGCTGGTGCGGGAACCGGCAGCTGACTTCAGCGTCCCTGTCATGGCGCATGATGTCACTGCCATGCGCCCCCCAAGCATGGGCACGCCAACCTCAACTGCCCAGCTCTGACTGGCCGGCAGCGTTTATAGAGTACAGGGAGCCGGCAGGTTCTCTGTGCCACAATACATTTCAGCTCAGTGTGCGTCCTCCAGCTGATGGTGGGGGCCCCCCTCCACCTCCGGGCCCTGGTGCAGCTGCACCAGCTGCACAGGCAACATGTCTGCCCCTGGATACTGGTGAGTAGAGATGAGCGTTGTTCTACTCGAACTGTTCGCCAATCTCAAATTCGAGCTGTTTTGGGCGGTGTTCGAGCCGTTCGGCGAACACGAACAATTTGAGAAAAATTCGGCTGTTCGAGGTTATGTTCGATAACTGTTCGTGCACCAAAATCATAACTGGATTTTTTCTCAGTAATGATGAAAATTAATGTTAATACGCAGTTTGAGTGTACAGCGGGGTGGGGGGGAGGGGCAGGGGATGGATCTCTGCAGGAACAATGAAGATCTCCATTTTTTTTCCTCTTTCCCGCATTTACAGTGGGGAGGTGCAATCTGTCAGCCTATCAGCAGCGCACACACGGAGCGAAGTGCTTTTTTTCACACAAGCAAGGGCATGTGTCATTGGCAGTGTATGTCACATGTCCTTGCCCTATAAGACCAAGCCATTTTCCCCATCGCCACCATTTTCTCACTGCTGCAGCTGCGTGTTAGACGGCACCGCTGTTGCTGTGTGCGCTATACCTTGTTAATTTCAAGCCAATTTTCGCACAAATCTACAGATAGCTTGGGAGTAGGGAATAGTTGTGATTGCAGTCCTTTTAAGGACTAGGTTACAGCATTTCCTATGACTTTTATCAGGCAGGTCTGTGCTCTTAAATAGATAGATTGTGGGAGTAAAGACTAATTGTAATTGCAGTCCTTTTCAGGACTAGGTTACATCAGTTCCTATCAGTTTTTGCCAGGCAGGTCTGTGCCACTGCTGTGCAAGATTTTTCACAGCATTTGGCTGAATCTAGCAAAGCTAATCCTTTTTGGCCTATTGCAGAGTGTGTTAGTCAGTGGAGTAGCCTATCTGTGTGGCAAGATATACCACCTGTGTATAGAATACCAATTTTTTTACTGCACCTAGTGAAGTAAAATCTTTTGGGCATAGCATCATTCTATTAGTCCATCTATACTGACCTCCATCAGGTTGCAAATTGAATATAATTTTTTTCTGCATCTAGCTCTGAAAAAATATTGGGCTTCTAGCTGTGTGTG
Source organism: Phyllobates terribilis (assembly GCF_046119375.1). Classification (NCBI taxonomy): domain Eukaryota; kingdom Metazoa; phylum Chordata; class Amphibia; order Anura; family Dendrobatidae; genus Phyllobates; species Phyllobates terribilis. Next base: position 152,696,518 of record NW_027362768.1, read on the forward strand.
GGACTTGTTGTATTAGTCCATCTATACTGACCTCCATCAGGTTGCAAACTGCATATATTTTTTTCTTCATCTACCTCTGAAAAAATATTGGTCTTCTAGCTGTGTGTGGGACTTGTTCTATTAATCCATCTATACAGACCTCCATCAGGTTGCAAACTGAATATATTTTTTTCTGCATCTACCTCTGAAAAAATATTGGGCTTCTAGCTGTGTGTGGGACTTGTTCTATTAATCCATCTATACAGACCTCCATCAGGTTGCAAACTGAATATATTTTTTTCTGCATCTACCTCTGAAAAAATATTGGGCTTCTAGCTGTGTGTGGGACTTGTTGTATTAATCCATCTATACAGACCTCCATCAGGTTGCAAACTGAATATATTTTTTTCTGCATCTACCTCTGAAAAAATATTGGGCTTCTAGCTGTGTGTGGGACTTGTTGTATTAGTCCATCTATACTGACCTCCATCAGGTTGCAAACTGAATATATTTTTTTCTGCATCTACCTCTGAAAAAATATTGGGCTTCTAGCTGTGTGTGGGACTTGTTCTATTAATCCATCTATACAGACCTCCATCAGGTTGCAAACTGAATATATTTTTTTCTGCATCTACCTCTGAAAAAATATTGGGCTTCTAGCTGTGTGTGGGACTTGTTGTATTAGTCCATCTATACTGACCTCCATCAGGTTGCAAACTGAATATATTTTTTTCTGCATCTACCTCTGAAAAAATATTGGGCTTCTAGCTGTGTGTGGGACTTGTTCTATTAATCCATCTATACAGACCTCCATCAGGTTGCAAACTGAATATATTTTTTTCTGCATCTAGCTCTGAAAAAATATTTGGCCTTCTAGCAGTGTGTGGGACTTTCTCTATTAGTCCATCTATACTGACCTCCATCAGGTTGCAAATTGAATATAATTTTTTTCTGCATCTAACCCAGCCAATAGTTTTGGCCTAATACCACAGTTTGGCCACTCAGCTCTGCTCGGTTCCCATCCATTGTTTTTTTGTGCAAACAACTCCAGAGTTGTTAATTAGTTAACCACCAAAATGAGTGGAAAAAGGCCTGCTGCTGGTGGAAAGGGGAATAGGCGTGTTGGGAAGGGGAAAAAAGGTTGTGTCCGTGGGGTAGGTGTTAAAGCAACAGTAACATCTGCAGAAGAAAGACCATCTTCCAGCCAAACTAAAATGTCTACTTCTTTTAGCAGACAATGTGATAAGATCCCTTTCTTACGGCCACGCCAATCGCTACAAATTCCAGATGAGGCACAAAAACAGCAGGTGCTTCAACGGATATCAAGTGCTCCTTTAAGTTGCTCTCCTCCACATCAACTTCAACATCACAAATACTCCAGTCCTCAAAGGTGTCACCCCAATCGCACTTGCTTCCTCACAGCTCCCAAATCTCCAGCTGCCCGTCTGAGTATGAGGTAGAACAGATGGTTGAGTCTGCAGAGCTGTTTACTCATACTATAGCCTGGGAATCAGAGGTCGACTCCAGCGCTTCTGTGAATCCAGACGAGGAAATGATCTGCACTGATGCCCAGAATCTTTATGAGTCGGATCCAGGACCAGACGCAGAAGGTTCTGACCATAATGTAGACCCTCATTCCCAAACTGTAACTCCTGTTGGTGGAGACAATGAGGAAGACGATGATAAGACTCAAATACCTGATTGGAGCGACAACTTTAGTTTCTTGTCAGGGCAGGAACAGGTTGGCTCTGAGGACGACGGGTGTGATAACGCACAGGGTGATGATGATGAGGTTGGAGATCCCACTTACTGTCAACCCACAGTCAGCCAAGAGATGAGGTCAGCAGAGGAGGTGGAGGAGAATGCTAGTGACGACGAGGTCAGGTTGCGCCTTCCTGGACAGAGACGTAGTACTGGAAGCACGTCAACAACTGCATCCTCAAACACAACTCTGCTTCTCACCACAAGTCGTGGTGGCTCTTCAGGTCGAATGGGTGCTAAGCCTTGCATAGCCTGGGCATTTTTTCAGATCGATAAAGATGACCCAACTCGTGTTATCTGTAACATTTGTCAGCAAAAGCTAAGTAGAGGCTAAAAAATACATAGTTTGAGTACTTCATGCATGAACCGGCACATGGACTTGAAGCATAAGTTGCAGTGGGAAGCTCAGTGTACTACAATGCGGCCTAGCCGGCCGGGCCAACCACCGTCTGCCATATCTTGTGCATCCGCGGCCTCTTCATCCTCTGTGACTGGGGGGACAGCAGTCACACCTGTTTTGGGGCGCAGACCTGCCACCTCTTTACCCGCAACAGCCAGCGTGATTGGCAGGTCATCATTTTCTTTGGAGGTGGTAACACCAGCTGGTGTTGAGCGCTGTCCGACATCGATAGCACCACCTTTGGATCAAGGCAACCTAACATGTCCGCCTGCATCTTCCTCACAGACCGGCAGTTTGCCGGGGACACCCTTATCAACCCCGTCTAAGCACAATAGCCAGCCCTCGGTCCCTCAGATGTGGACAAGTAAAAGACCATTTCCTCCTAGCCATGAGAAAGCTAAGAGGTTGAATTTCACCATCTGCAAGTTCTTGGCTACAGAAATGCTGCCTTTCCGCCTGGTGGACACAGAGGATTTTCGAGACCTTATGTCCGTCGCAGTGCCCCAGTACCAGATGCCCAGTCGGCACTACTTCTCAAAGAAAGGTGTGCCTGCGCTCCACCAGCATGTCGCACACAACATCACCGCTTCTTTGAGAAACTCTGTGTGTGACAGGGTGCATTTCACCACAGACACTTGGACGAGTAGGCATGGACAGGGGCGTTACATGTCGCTGACTGGGCACTGGGTAACTATGGTGACAGCAGGACAAGGGGCTGCTGTCCAAGTCTTGCCGTCCCCACGAGTTCTGCGTCAATCCTCTTTATCTCAAAGTTCCTCCACTGCTTCTGCCTCCTCAACCTCCTCTCGGTCTTCCACCTGCACCCAAAGCCTGTCTGGTCATGCCACAAGCTTTCTAACTGCGCAGAAGGGATCCTGCACACCTCCTTACTATGCTGGCAGTAGGGCTCAACGTCATCAGGCGGTTTTTACATTGAAATGTCTGGGAAATGTGAGTCACACAGCTGAGGAGTTGTGGTCAGCTCTGGAGAACCAATTTCATGAATGGTTGTCTCCACTGGACCTGAAACCAGGGAAGGCCGTGTGCGACAATGCTGCAAACCTGGGTGCGGCCCTTCGCCGGGGCAATGTCACACACGTGCCTTGTATGGCTCACGTGTTGAACCTGGTTGTCCAGCAATTTTTAGCCCACTATCCCAGACTAGATGGCCTTCTGCAGAGGGCACGGTCGCTGTGTGCTCACTTCCGCCGTTCGCATCCCGCAGCTCAGCGACTTACATCTCTACAGAAGTCGTTGGGCCTGCCACTTCACCGGCTAAAATGCGATGTGCCTACCCGGTGGAATTCAACTCTGCACATGTTGCAGCGACTGTGGCAGCACCGACAAGCCCTGGTGCAATACGTTCTGACGTATAGCCTGGGCCAACGAGATTCAGAGGTGGGGCAAATCACGCTGGAGGAGTGGTCTCAGATCAGGGACCTATGCACCCTTCTGCACAGTTTTGAAATGGCGACGAAGATGTTTAGTGCTGACGATGCCATTATCAGCATGACTATTCTGGTGATTTACATGCTGGAGCACATGTTAAACAGAATTCGGAGTCAGGTGGTGGCACAAGAGGAGGTGGAGGAAGTAGAGGAGGAGGAGTTGTATGCGGAAGGGCTAACATCTGCAAGGTCCAGACGGTCGGCAGCACCAAGGCGGCAGGCATGTGAGGGTGGGGGAGATGGTTTTACCAGGGCGCATGGTAGCAGCCAAACTAGTGAGGAAGGTGCAGGAGCCCAGGAAGAAGTGGAGGACGAACTGATGGAAGACTCATCAGATGAGGGAGACCTTGATCACATTTCTGTTGTGCGAGGTTGGGGGGAGAGGACAGAGGAAGGAAGCATGATTGTTACCTCGCCACCAACACAACAGGGACTTAGTGCTCCTGGATGCGCAACACACATGAGTGCCTTCTTGCTGCACTACCTGCAACATGACCCTCGAATTGTGAGAATTAGAAATAATCCTGACTACTGGGTTGCCACACTGTTAGATCCCCGGTACAAAAGTAAATTTGCAGAAATTATTCCTGCCATAGAAAGGGATGCACGCATGCAGGAGTATCAGCAGAGACTGTTGCAGAATCTTACATGTGCTTTTCCACAAAATACCAGTGGTGCACGTAGTGAATCTCACAGTTCCAACTTGCCAACCGTGGGACCGTCAAGTGTTCAGCACTCAAACCGTAACAGAACCACAGTATCTGCTGGTAACATCAATTTTGCGGAATCATTTCACCACTTTTTTAGCCCATCCTTTGCAAGGCCACAGGAGACAAGAAGTCTGACACATAGTCAACGCCTAGAGACGATGGTACAGGAGTATCTCCAAGTAAACATTGAAGCCACGACTGTGTCACTGGACCCTTGCTCTTTTTGGGCTTCCAATCTGGATAAATGGCCGGAGCTAGCCACTTACGCCTTGGAGATCTTGTCATGCCCCGCAGCCAGCGTTCTGTCTGAACGTGTGTTCAGCGCTGCTGGTGGTGTGCTGACAGATAAGCGCACGCGGCTCTCCACTGATAATGTAGACAGACTCACGTTCATAAAGATGAACAAATCATGGATCCGAAACGACTTTTCTACCCCTGTGTCATCCTGGGGAGAGTAAAAGCTTGATGATTGGTTAAAATCACCCTACCAACCGTTTTAAGCTTTCAAATTACTAATCATGTTTATCTGTATCTTGGCTGGAAAATAATTTGGGCTTTGTAGCAGTGTGCAGCACTGATTCTATTAGGCCATCTATAATAAGCTCCACCAGATTTAAAATTACTAATCATGTTTATCTGTATCTTGACTGGAAAATAATTTGGGCTTTGTAGCAGTGTGCAGCACTGATCCTATTAGGCCATCTATACTAAAGCTTCACCAGATTTAATATTAATAATAATTTTTAGCTGCATCTAGCCCGGAAAATAATTTTGGGGCTCCGAGATGCGCAAGACACATAAGTGCCTTCTTGCTGCACTACCTGCAGCATGACCCTCATATTGTCAGAATTCGAAGTAATCATGACTACTGGGTTGCCACACTCTTAGATCCCCCAAACTTTTCGATCAACCTTTTCATTTTAATAAAGACCAAAAAAATGGTCATTTTTGAAATTATAAGCATTAGCAGGTTGTTAGAAACTGAAATCAAACAGTTTTCAACTCAAAACTTTATTCTAGGTGATGTTACATTTTCACATAGGACCCCTTGTTCGAAAGGAGCTTCTGAACTCTCTCGTCCATTGAATTTGTCAGGTTTTGGATGGTTTCTGCTTCAATTGTTTTGCATGAGGACAGAATACCCTCCCAGAGCTGTTGCTTAGATGTGAACTGCCTCCCGCCATCATAGACACTCCTTTTAATGATGCTCCAAAGGTTCTGAATGGGGTAGAGGTCAGGGGAGCATGGGGGTCACACCATAAGTTTGTCCCCTTTTATGCCCATATCAGCCAGAGATGCAGATGTTTTATGTGCAGCATGAGATGGTGCATTATCATGCAGAAAAATGATCTTGCTGTGAAATACACGGTTCTTCTTCTTGAACCATGGCAGGAAGTGCTGTTTGAGAAAATCCACATACATTATGGAGTTCATCTTTAGCGCCTTCAGGGATCCTAAAGGGGCCGACAATCTCTCTCCCCATGATTCCAGCCCAAAACATTACTCCACCTCCTCCTTGTTGGCGCTGTAGCCGTGTTTGCGTGGGGTGTCCATCAACCAGCCATCCTCCACTCCATCCATCTGGACCATCGAGCGCTGCACGGCACTCATCCGTGAACAAACCAGTTTTGAAATCAGTCTTCATGTAATGTTTGGCCCACTGGAGCCGTTCCTGCTTGTGTGAAGTGGATAGAGGAGGTCGACAGGATGGCGTATGCACAGCTGCAAACCTCTGAAGGACCCTGCATCTTGTTGTTCGGGGGACGTTGGAGGCACAAGCAGCTTCAAAAACTTGTCTGCTGCTATGACAAGGCTTTTTTGCCGCTGCTCTTTCAACCTGACGTAATTGCCTGTAGGAAAGAGTCCTCAATTTGCCCTTATCAGCACGCACACGTGTGTACTGTGAATCAGCTACATACTTCTTGATTGCCAAGACACTTCATCCTGATCATCGCACAATGTTGATTGTAGTCATGCCTTGACCTAAACACTCCACAATTTGTTGCTTCTCAGCAGCCGACACATCCTTTTTCTTTCCCATTTTGGCAGAAAATGTAGGCTGCTTAATAATGTGAGACAGCCTTCTTAAGTAGTCTTGCCTTTCATTGGACACACCTGCCAAACTAATTAGCACAGGTGTCTGCAATTGCTTACAGTGATATAAAGAGCCCTGACACACATCACCATCAATGAGTTTAACTGACAAACAAACAAATTCTTCCCTTATCACTCCTAAACACTTTTTGCATAATAATTTGGAACACAGTGTACATGTGCTTTTCCACAAAACACCAGTGGTTCACGTAGTGAATCTTACAGTTCTAACTTGTCAACCGTGGTCTGTATGGAGTTGTTCAATAAAGGGCCCAAAATTAAGATAACATAGATGGGAGAGGTCTCTATGAATAGGAATTCCTAAGTATTTGATACCCTGTGAGGGCCAGGCAAAGGGAAAGTTGGACTGGATGGAATCCTATATGGATTTGGGGAGGGAGACATCGAGGGCCTCAGACTTCGCTGCATTGATTTTAAAATTTGACCATGTAACAAAGTGATCTATTTCAGCCATAACAGCATGGATGGATATATGTGATTGAGTGATATATACTAGGACATCATCAGCAAATAGAGAGCACTTGTACTCGGTGCCTCCCACCTCAATCCACCTAATATTGGGGTTATGGCGAATTGATGAGAGCAGGTGCTCCGTCACTAGGATGTATAAGAGAGGGGACAGAGAACATCCCTGCCTTGTCCCATTGGTGATTGTGAAAGGTGATGAAAATGTTCTGACGCGCCCCCTGGGCCTTGGGACACCCGGAGCCGGACCCTTTTTGGTGGATGCTGGTGGTTGTAGTCTCCGTGGCGGCGACCCGGTTCCGTGGCTCAGGGCGGTCAAACCAGTGGCGGAACTATTTATGTGGTTTTGATGTTTAAATGTCCGACTACGCCACCCGTGGACTGCGGTCAGAGTGAAACGCCGCTCCAGGGCAGACCGCTGAGGCTGGTGTTGTGGGTGCAGCAGAGCGTAGCATAACTCCCCACGGGAGGAGTATAGCCTCAGGGCAGTGTATGCGGAGGATGGGGGTGATGGTGCAGGGCAGCAGCAGTAATGACACGGAGTCAGTGATGCAGTCCAGGGTCTTTACTCACAGTTCTTATTATCCAGACCACGTCTGCAGGTAACGGCTGCCCACGTCGTACTGTGCTCACCAGGTGAGGGGCTCAGACAACTCCCAGATAACTTTGGAGTGCTTCACAGGACCCCCTTTGTGTGTCCTTTGTCTGGCCTTTCTTACCAACCCTTCTGTCCGGCTGCCTCGGGCCTCCTCTTGGTAAACTTGGCGCCAGTTTCCCTGACCCTATGTGGTGCCTTCCTAGCGGGTGTAGCGAGGGGCTGCGCCACATAAAATGTCACAGCCTCCTGTTTCTAGCTGAGGGTCGTTTCCTGCCTCCACTAGTTTCGGGGACCGGTCTCCCCCTTTGGCCTGACCCCTCCACGCAGGTGGATTCGGGCGTGCGGTGGCGACTCGCCCGTCCGCACCCCTGAGATCCCTTCGTTCCTCGTTCCTGGAGCCTTCTCCGCTCCTCTTCCTTCCTTCTCCCTCTTCCAGGCCTGGGCCTCTGTTACTAGGCCCGCCTCCGGAGCAGAGCTCATGCAGAGCCCCTGCTCCCTGCCACTTCTGCTCAGACTTCTCTGCACTGAACTAAGATGGTGCCCACCTTTTATACTCCCTTCTCAATGCACCCAGGAACTGCTTCCTCCCTGCTCCTGCACTACAGGGTTCCCCTTCCTCAGTGTTCCCTCCCCCCACTCCAGCCAGGGACAGGGACTGTCATGCCCATCTCAGGGGCATATTGGTCGCCCTGCCCCACGGCAATGTGGTGTAATGCATGCAGGTGTCGGGTCCTGATCCACACTACATCCTTACCTGAGAGTGAGATATCACACCTCTGGGTGAGGTGCAATACCTCTGTAGCAACCGAGCCCTCAGGGTGCTACAGTTCAATTTATCTTCAGCCTAGGTGACGTATTGCGATACAGGGCCGTGATTTTGGCTATAAAAGGGTCCCCTAGACCCCTACCCCAAGCTTTTTAAGAGAATCATATATGGCGTGCCAGGAGACTCTATGGAATGCTTTCTCAGCATCCAATGAGAGTATCTAATTACAAATTTTTAACTGCATCTAGCCCAGGAAATACTTTGTGCCTAGTAGTAGTGTCTGCTAGTCAGCGGATTATCCCGGCTGTTAAGCAAGCTACACCACCTGTAGTTTGGACACTTCATTTTTTCAAAGGAAATGCTTCGGGACCACGGGATACTCAGTGAAGAGCATCAGGAGGCACCCCAAGGCATAGGGGCTCAGACTGGCAGTAGGATGCCTTGCGGTGGACAGCCGAGCTCGATCCTTATAAAAGCTTTTTAACTGCAGCAGCTTTAGTGGACGCTACTGGAGCTGGAATTACGCGGCTGCTGGCATGAGACTTGCCCTCCAATAGATCCTTGTAAATGGATTTAAAGTGTATTTATTCAAATTAGAGAGACAATTTAAATTAAAAAGCTTAGAGCTGCCTCCACCACAGGGGGGCTCGCTCGACCCACCAGCGGACAGGCACCAGTATTGGGAGAGGGGGGCTGGCCGTCAGGGTTCACCGCGGCTCTGGCACAAACCCGGCGACACGGAGGTGGCACGGGCAGGAGCGGACTGAACGTGTCGGCTTCTCACTTTTTGGATTTTAGAAGGGCATGACATGCCTATATCTGTGTCTCCCCCTCCTTTTACTCCTCCACCTCTTTTCTTTTCGCATGACTATATGTACTTGTCACTTTTCCATGTGTTAGTTGTGTCTTCTGAGCAGTTTGTCAGCTTTTGGACACCTTTGAAGGTGTTTTCTATGTGTTTCTATGTGTTTTTGTTTGCCTGCCATTGGTTTTAACGGTGTTCGAAGGTGTTCGACGAACAGTTCGACGAACAGTTCGGCGAACACACGGGTGTTCGATGAACCGAACCGAACTCGAACACTACGGGGGTGGCTCAACACTACTGGTGAGATCAACGGACCATTTAATGTGTATGTGTGCTCCCAGCTTAACTGTCAGGGGAGGTAAGAATCAGGCAGTTTGGATTTTAACTCTTTTAAAGGGATTATCCAGGGTTATCTTTTTTTACTATGATTCAAAAAAGTAATTGGCAGGTACTTGCTAACAACTAGTTAGCAACTACCTGCCTGTTCTATCCAGTGCCAGCTCAGAGCAGTCACGGACAGCTCCTGCTGGTGATTCAGCTGCTTCACGTCAACAGAGCAACTGTTCTGAGCTACTCTATCGATGAGGCATTGCTGCTGGCAACATGCTAATTAACAGTTGGCTCCCTGCATATAGGCAGCGGGGAGCCAGCTGTCAATCAGCATGATGTCGTAGTGGTGCCCTATCAACAGTTGCAGAGGAGTAGAGAAGCTGCTCTCTGTCAACATGACATCAGCGGAAGCCGCAGAACCGCCGGTGAGATAGGTCTGTGACTGCTCTATGCCAGCAGAGATCCACTCTGTGCAGAACAGGCAGGTAGGTAGCAACTACCTGCCTGTTAGTTTTTAGGCATATTGTAATACAATTAATATAGTCCTAGATAACCCCTTTAAGTATTTCGGAGATAAGATTTTGCCAGAGCTGTTTGCCAAAAGTTTTCTCCTCTCTCCTTTTAAGAACACTTGGACGCTCATCCAAGGCAAATGTTCATATTAAGGGAGGAGTTAGGAGACAGAGCTGATGACCGTTTGAGCTCTCTGCCATCAGCTATCATGTGTATCGCCAGGCTTAACATCATGATCCAATAGTTTGTTGTTGGCTATTGTTTGCCCCTTAAAATTTTCCAATTTTTTCCCAATTGGCTGGACTTTCTCCTAACATGCCAGTATAATATCTCATATGTAAAGTAAGAAGTAGTTTCCATGCAGCCATTTACGCTTTGGGTAAAAGAATAGAGATGAGCGAACGCGAACTTAAAAGTTCGGGGTTCGTAACGAACACGGACTTCTCCTGGAAATCCGTTGCAGAGAGAGAGTTTTTCATCTCAAAAGTTTGGGTCCCCATTATTTTCAATAGGGTTCGGATTCTGGTTCAATTTTGGGTATAGTTCTGGTTCCCGATCCAAACTTTGCAATAAAGTTTGGGTCGGGTGCCAGAACCCGAACTTCCACGTGTCCGCTCATCCTTATGAAAGAATAAGATTTGATCAATGTTTGACCTGCTTATTTCGGAGCCATTCAAGTTCTTAGTTATATCAGATAAGAAGAAAAGTCAACTTGGTTTTTCCATCCTGTTTATTTTTTCTTCACATTATGAAGCCATAAGCAGAAACTGAAGAATCCTAACCAGGCATGGGACTGAACAAAAAGCCTTGTGCATTGTACTGTGAATGGTGACGTCAGCAAAGTCCGTACTGACCCCCATCCATCATTCCACTCACAAATTGCCTTAGATACCTAATTGTATAAGTTCTGGGGACACTTACGTTTACGTAATGATATGAACTCTGATCTTTCCTTCGCTAAACTCTTAATGAAAGTTATAATCATATACTTAGATGTGATTAGAAAAGTCCCAGACCGGCCAGCGTCTCATGTGCATGGAATCTAAGAAACAACAATGCTCATTTCCAAGGTCACACGCAGTCCAAGTTCATTTGATTAATTTTTGTTGGATCTCGCTTTCATTGCCTCCCCCTCATTTTGTTTTCCCATTGGAAAGAACTGCTGTTGATGGAAATTTCAGCGGACCACCCATAAACATTAACTTCGTCTCAACTTTACACCATCATCCTTCTGATATACTCACCCTCCTCACCAGGCACTGTACAAATTCCCTGGGTAACACTGCAATGCACAGGTTGTGTATTATAAAGTATTTTAAAGACTTAAACGGGTTGTCCTGATAAAAAATAAATTAGTTAAATGTGTTTAAATTACTAATTTATGCAATTTATTACTATTCTTCATATTTGAAAGGTACCAGATCTTAAGATACATCTCTTTTCCCAGGACCCAGTAGGTCACATTCTGGTTTAAAGGGAATCTGTCAGCAGGTTTTTGCTATATAATGTGAGAGTACTATAATATAGAGCAAGAAAGCATGATTCTAGAGATGTATCACTTATTGGACTGCTTGTTTTGTCTGATCAAGGAGCGCTAAGACATTTGAGCTTTTTATAACCCCACCCACAGCCCTGATTGGCAGTTTTTCCTATACACTGTGAATGGCCAGAAAGCTGCCAATCAATGGTGGGGGCGGGGATACACAGATTAGCCTGACTAGTGTGCGCATGAGACCTAGTCCTGCTGTGATAATTTCCTGTTGATAAATTACTGATTGTATTGAAGCTACTACACACAGCCCCATAAGTGACACATCCCTGGAATCAGGATCTTTTGCCCTATATAGTGCTGCTCTCAGATTGGATAGCAAAAACCTGATGACAGATTCTCTTTAAATTTAACATAGGGCATCATTGCCTGTATTGATCAAAGCTGGTTGTTAAGAGAGCTGTCTGACTGCTCAGTTAAATAGCTAAGCCAGTCCCCTTCTCAGTCACAGATGATGTGTCAGCCTGGTTGGGACAGAAGCGCATAATAGGGTAAGAGAAATTACAGGAGGTAGTACTTGTCAATTATTTTTTTTTACGTCGCAATTGGCACAAATCCGGGGCCAAAACGCGTTGGTTGAATAAAAACCTTATTTTGGACTATAGAGGATTCTTTATTCCCCCAAAAACACAGCCAAGGTACAGTGATATCTCCACTGTAGTGAACAGATGATGTGTAGGCATATAAAGGGTCTGTCTTAGGTATTAAAATGAGCTATTTGATTTAAAGGGGTTGCCAGTCTTGGGGTTCAAGTCTGCTGTCATTTTATGTGACTACAGACTTGTGAGTCCTCACAGCATGTGTGTTGTCAGGATTCTCCGGTGCCGGCACTGGGAGCCTGTAAGCATGTGATCGCAAGTATGTAATTTACATATATGCGATCACATGCTGACTAGACGAGAGTGGCCTCGCTCAATGCAAGTGAATTGAGTGAGGCCGGACACATCTAGTCGGATACTGACCAGGAGTATGCACATCACATACTTGTGGTCACATGACAACACGCTCCCAGCGCCGGCACCAGAGAATCCATCGCAATGAATAAAAGTGTGACAAAAGCAGAACAGTAGATACTAGCAAGCCGTCTCGGGTAACCGCCATTTTACGTCATCTGATGCTTTCTTTAGTTCATCTCAGCAATGGCTGTTCTGCATTGTTTGCTACTTTCTCTAGGATGAAGTTAATTTTGCGTTATCTAACACCTTCTCTAGTCAGAGCTAGAACAGACATCAGATGAAACGGCTAGCCCCCTAAGACGTGCCGTGCTACTCTCCATTGCTCTGCTCTTGTCATGTTTTTACGGAATGCTATGAATAAAGTAGAACATTTGCCGTTTTTTTCTACATATCATTCGCTATGTGGATTCTGCTTTTACATGTGACTGAGCAGCAGAATTATTGTCCCCCCCAAGTGTCATACATGAGAGTTCATAGAATGGTCCATGATCGAGGAGCTGTGCTGATTGCTACATTTCTTCAAAAGACCATAATCCTAATATACAAAAGAATTCTAACCATAAGGGTATGTTCACACAAAGCAGATGTGATTACGATTTTCTGATTATGTATTTTCCATCCAGAAAGTTTACTATGTATGAGAGTAACTAGACCTACAAAAGTTAGCATGAAATATAGCCAGGATCGGACTGACCCACAGGAGAACAGGAGAATCCTCCGGTAGGCCGCCCCTGTGAAGGAAAGCTAATGGGTAGTGATATTACACTTGATTCACAATTTGCAGAAAATGATAGTATCTAATCATTCATAAAATAGGCTAGCTAAATTAATATTACATAGAAGCAAAGGTAAATTTGTGTAGTAGGGTCAGGTTATTTTTGAATGTAGCTGAACAGTGAACCCCAAGAATCAATGTTACTGGTGGGCCTTTGCCAATCCAGTCTGACACTGAACTTAGCTGTACCTTTGTTCAAACACAACACCGACAGCAAACAAACAAACTAATGAACAAAGAATCAATAAAAAAATAGATAAAATAGATGGAATCACACTCGAAAAAGAAAATGTATGGAGTGCAAATACAGGCTAGGTCAAGAGCAAAGTAATGTTGTTCTGTGTGCTGAATGAAGTGCTAAGTATAAAAATAAATGACTCACCAGGTTTATAATAAAGGCATGTACCACACCGGCCATCAATCATAAAGTACAAGCAGTGTGAATTTTGACCAACCGAACTGTCACACCCAAACTCCAGTCATTTCTTTCATGGAGACAATGATTACAATATAGCAAAGTGGATCTGTCTTAACCAAATTTCATCTGTGTAAAAAAAATCTTTGGGGAGTCCTCATGGATATTACTCACCTGCAGTGCAGATTTTAAGAATAATATAAATGGGGAATGTTCATATTCCTAAAAGTGGTTCAAACCTGGTTGGTAAAATGGAGCATGGGTCTAAGGTGGAAATAAGAAGAGTGAATGGAAGCTTAGTTAATCTGAAACTTGGTCACTTATAGATTGCCTGCGAAGGACCCAATTTTCTAAATCTTCTCAATTAACTACAACCAGCACCGGTGGCAGTTGACAGTTTTAGTATTTTTTGTGCTGACTCCAAAGTGACAGTTCTGCTCCATTGTCATTAAGGCTTTAGCTGCCAACTAATAGAAAAGAACTAAAGGGTTCTCAAAACCTTTTTGTATATAAAAAAAAAAATCATGATGGCAAGTATAGTTTCATACATGAGGCCAAAAGTTTCATTTTTAGTCTTCGTTTCAAATTAGATTTCAGTCCAAAATAAGTTGTAGCCAATTTCCATCCTTCAGCCATATGGATAAAAAAAAGTGAAACAACTTTGAAGTGCAAATCCTGGACGACTATTCAGATGGATTTTTGAAGTATCAGCTCCAGAAAAATGTAATTTTTGCTATAATATATCCACATGCTCCTAGCTGTATCCCAAGGAATGATGAGTGCAGGAAAGTTACTTGAAAAGCAAGCGGCGGCATTTTTTGCCTTCTATGGAGATTTTCTTATCAGTGGTTTGGCTTCATACATGTTTAGTTTCTTGACACTCACATCCATATTTGTGATGATGGAGAACTAGATAAACTTTGCTGTCTGCTGTCGTAAGATATTTCCAGAAGCAGCTCCCATAGATCAATCCTCAGTTTGATATTTTTATCTGAAGAGTAATCTGCATGATATATATACAGTATATATATCCAAATCACAGATTTATTTTAAGTGCATGATGTAAAGATTTCTCATCTAAAACAGAAACAGAAAATCTCTTTTCTTGAATATTTACAATTTCCAGATAATAATAATTCTAGCGATGGCGCAAATCTATTCGAATGTCCCATTCTATCGGCCGCGACAATGGTCTGTAGCCGCAGCACGGGAGCGGGAGTACCGCCTCTTAACTACCAGATCCGCAACTCTTCTTTTGATTAGCCGGTCTGGTGCGATGTCATCGTTACTGTGTGACCCTCTTGTGATGTCACGCTAGGCCAGCGAATCAAAAGAAGACCCATGGATGCTGTCAGTTAAAATGGGGTAGTCTTCCTGTTCCTGTGAAGTGGATACAGACCACTACCATGACTGATGGAATGGAAACTGCAAATTGATCTGCACCAACTCTGAATAATACCCTAACTTAAAATAATTAAAGAAAAACTGAACATTTTATATATTTTTTTTGTTACTTTATGTGCACTTTTCCCACATTTATTTATCTCTAGATTGTTTAAGAGATACAATCTCAGTTATAGTGCCATTCCCAATGATCTAGGGTGGACATTTGTGGTCATCTGCTTTCTCACACTCTGCAATACCTTAGCTCCTATTTCCATGGGAGCCTCTCAATTTTGCAGCCACATGGTCCCCAGGATGTAGAAACTTTCTATGTTTCAGCAAAGGGAGTTCAAGTATTGGTCTTCCACCATAAGGGTCCATAACTGTATCGAACATGTTGTCACCTGTCCTCTTAAGGTTTATCTGTTTAACTTTTCCAATTTTTTTCCAGTCAGCTGAATTTTCTCATAACATGCCATTATACAGTAATATCTCTTATGTATAGTAAGAAGTAGTTTCCATGTGGTCATGTTTGCTTTGGATAGAAAAATGACCATATGGCAGGGCCAGTATGATGACTAGTGTGGGTAGGCACCAGCTTAAGTCACTACTTCCTGCCTTCCCAAAGGGGGCGCACTTTAGGGAAAAAAGTGACATTGCGGAATGCCTGCGGCCACCTGACACCTTCCTCCGGCTGCAGGCATTCAGCACAATGATGGCCGGGGCACAGACACACAGGTGAGCACAGTCAGGAGATTATTGACACCCACTCTCCGCCTGCGCTCTGGGCATCGCTCCCTCCCTGCACTCATTTGTATTGGCATCTGTCAGATGTGAATACAATTGCTATGAGCACCACCCGGGACAGGAGCTGGAGGAACTTAATCAGAACACAGGCTACTTCCAGCCTGTGCCTTGTTGGAGACGGCGTCGGATATCGCGATGCAGTGACATCATTGCGCCATTCAACATCCATTGCTGCACAAGATAGAAGAAAAGACCATAGCCGTGGTGTACAAGGAGCCTGGATTAGGTGAGCACCAGCTTTTTTTTACTTTTTTCTTATTAGTTTGCCAATGAATGAGGGACATTACAAGATGTGCTGCCTATGGGGACATACAAGGGGCTGGCTGTGGGGACATGCAAGGGCCTGGCAGTGGAGACATAGGAGGGGCTGGCTGTGGGGACATACAAGGGCCTGGCAGTGAGGACATATGAGGAGCTGGCTGTGGGGACATACGAGGGGCTGGCAGTGAGGACATACGAGGAGCTGGCTGTGGGGACATACGAGGGGATGGCTGTGGGGACATACAAGTGCCTGGCAGTGGAGACATAGGAGGAGCTGGCTGTGGGGACATACAAGGGCCTGGCAGTGAGCACATACGAGGAGCTGGCTGTGGGGACATACGAGGGGATGGCTGTGGGGACATACAAGTGCCTGGCAGTGGAGACATAGGAGGGGCTGGCTGTGGGGACATACAAGGGCCTGGCAGTGAGGATATATGTGGTTCTGGCTGTTAATACATATGAGGGGTTCACTGTGGGGATCTATGTGGGTCTGGCTGTGGGGATATACGAGGGGCTGGCTGTGGGGATATATGTGGTTCTGGCTGTTGGGACATATGAGGGGTTGACAGTGGGGATCTATGTGGGTCTGGCTGTGGGGACCTAAGTGGGGCTGACTATGGGGACATACGAGGGGTTGTCAGTGGGGACATATGAGGAGCTGGCTGTGGGGACATACATGGGGCTGGCTGTGGGGATATATGTGGTTCTGGCTGTTAATACATATGAGGGGATCACTGTGGGGATCTATGTGGGTCTGGCTGTGGGGATATACGAGGGGCTGGCTCTGGGGATATATGTGGTTCTGGCTGTTGGGACATATGAGGGGTTGACTGTGGGGATCTATGTGGGTCTGGCTGTGGAGACCTATGTGGGGCTGACTATGGGGACATACGAGGGGTTGCCTGTGGTGACCTACGTGTTCTGAGCTCAGACAAAGAACGCCAGAGTGCATTTGAAGCGCAGTGCCAATTAATTGTGACATGGAATCCATTTTTAATCTTTCCTAATAAAGTTTTGAATTTTTAAGGAGCTGCAATCTTCCCATTTTTCCTGGATCATTACATTTGGTCACAATGGCTTTCCCTTTTCCTTCACGCCTTGAGCCACAATGGTGACCTGGTTTCACTAACCTTTCTATGGCCAAAGATTGAGACCAAGCAGAAAATGCCAATTTTTTGGGATGTGGGTGAGTTGTTTGCCATCCTACCTTTTTCAAATAGTCTTGTGCATGTACATCATGGCGCGAGGTGGCATTCATGGGCGAGACACTCATCTCCCCCTTTTACGCCCTGTCGCGCCACGTGAAAGTGTGAGACCCGGTTGGGTTTGTGAGTTGGTGCTACGAGGGCCTTGCCGGTGTTGTTGTCTGGCCAAGACCGTAGTTTCCACAGTTCACTAAACAACATTAGTGGTGGTTTAAAGGGGTAATTCCTACTGACAGTTTCCCATTATTATGCTTAATCTTGAATAAATGTTACAATATGATTTTGATCATTTCTATTCTGATCATTGCATTAGAACATCACTATTTATATTTCTTATCCTTAGCTCATTTTTTCCGGCTCCCCACACATTTCTATACTTATACCCCAGTACAGTAAGTTTAATGAGGACCAGAAATCTATAATTGAAAGAACATTGCTTCTAGTAAATAAAGTGTCTCCAAGATGAGTTCCTGACATATATAAAACCCCGGAGCTAGTCAGCAAAGGAGAATGTTCATTTTAAAGGTGGAGGAGACACAGGTGCCGATAAGAGTCTGTCCTTTAGCTGTCCCTTATACAATGCCGGATGGAAATCTTGGCAATATTTTACAGCAAATAACATTTCCAAGTATGTTTTTTTTTTTTTTTACTTTGTCTAAACAAATTATATTTGGAATCCAATGACTTTATGCTTCCCAGAGTCCGGTATACAGAAAGACCTTCTATAATGGACGTATTCCAAATTATATCACAGGATATGTCCATTTTAAAAGGGGAAAGTCCAGAATTAGAACAAAACAGCGCCTCCTCTGTCAATAGGCTGAGTCTGGTATTACAGTGTAACCTCATTCAGTTGAATAGGGATAAGCTCCAATACAAAACACAGACCCTGGGCAAGAGTCAAGCTATGAGGGGGATACAAAGAAAACCCTTTTCCTAATTCTGGACAACCCCATTAAAGGGGTATTACTATCTAGGACATTTATGAGATAACAATAGGATACATGTGTATCCCACAACTGATCATCTATTTCAAGCGTGGGGGCCCGTCACACAATGTCAGGAATGGAGATGTGGCCCTGACTGCGTGACTCTGTTCACTTCTGTGGGGGCTCCAAAAATTGCCGAGTAAGCCTGAGGTGCAAAAGTAAAAAAGAACAGGAGTAACACAGTAACACAGCACTGCGGCAGAAAATGAGGAATCCCAGGTATCCATTTAAAGCAATTATCCGTATATTTGTAAAAAACATGGCAACGCGTTTCGGCACTGAACTAGTACCTTCCTCAGGCCAGAATGTAGTAACAAACATGAGGGATTTATATTCAAGAAAAAAAACAAAAAGCGAATTTACATCAGACGTGTGAGTCAAACATCGCATCAGATAGAAGTAACAATAACATGGCTTGACTGCAAAAAAGGGATTTGTTCCCTACGTTGACGGGCTAAAAGGTGTAAATGCTGCAAAAATATTTTACACAGGAGTAACATTTTTTCCTCCACTATCTCGAGAGAAAATATTTCTGTGGTTCCCATTATGTAATATACCTGTTATAGCAGAGGTGGACATATCATTGGTGCAGTTCCACAGGGGCTCAGGAGGTAAGGGGGGGGACTACCACCTTCCAAAGCAGGTAGCATTGTACATTATGATGAGATATTGGGCTGCAAAGGGTCCATATTCTGTTCTTGCACAGGGTCCTCTTCTTTCTGTGTTCGCCAGTGTATCATAGTGTCCCTCAAACAGAGGCTGGAGTAATATTTATGGCGAGCTGCACATAGCGGTGCACACCACCATGCACCTCGCCTGATTCATTAAGAGGTGTGTACATCTTAATGAATTAGGAGCGTCCACTCCAACATGCCCCCTCATCAAGACCAGCGAGAGAATCCCTGGTCCTTATGAGGCCCCCTTTGCCATTGAACACGGTTCACACGTGTGCTGTGTGTTGTTCAGGAAGCCATAGACTTGTAAAGGTACTTTTTATCTGTGATGGAAGTAAAAAATGGAAATGTATTTGTGATTTTTGCATGGGCATGTGGTAGACCAAAAACCGCGGATAAGTGATTAGTCCCGTAGACTACAAAGGGTACGTGTTTTATCAGTGAAAAATTGGTGTCTGCATGAGGCCTAAAATCATACAGTAACACATGTCATCCATTGAGTCCCATTTGAAAGAAAAAAAAATATATAACACTTGATATACCTTTTTTGAAACAATGCTTTGTATAGGCTTTAGTTTTTTGTACTTAGCACAAACAGGGATGTGGCTGCCACTTTTTGGGCTGGACACTTTGCCAATTTAGCTTTCCGCGGGCAGGTGTTTGAACAGTCAAGTCTGGGTCCTGCTCTGCCCCATCTATATTGAGGACAGCTGACACATATTGAGACGAACTACAAATTTAGGGACCGTTCCAACTGGGTCACCTTGTCGTGGTGGGATGGCTTTTATGCTTTTTTGATCAAAACTAAGTACCCTATGTTATTTACAAGTGGTGTTACTATTTACTTATTTACTACAGGGTATTTGCTCATTTTGTTTTTATCTTAGGTTCCATCTGTTAAATGGCCACAGAGTGAACATGCACCTAAAAATTGCACTTATACCAACATATGTTCCCGGCTCATTTTTTGGTTTGGTGCTTTATATAGAAAGACATCCCATTCTAAACAGTCGATATAAAGGTACGACACATAACCAATGATATTTTTTTTCAATCTCAGTTCCCATAACTGGTAAAACTATTTCAATGGACCATTCATGTAGATGATAACTGAAACGGATGTCATAGATCTACTTTAAATATTCCCCTGGCTGCAAACCATGTGCTTTTACTAACCTGTAACCTCATAACTCACACTAATTCTCTTTTCCGTTATCTTCAATGGGACAATGTGCTTCTAATTATCAGTGGGCTTCGTATAGGTCTGTACTGATCAGTTACCAACACTCTTATACGTCAATTGGTCAAAGCTCTTGTGGGCCACCAAAGACAAGGACCATGCTGTGAAGGGACGTGCCAAACTTTCATATGTTAGTAATGTGTGATTACAGGACAAACTTTCAGCCTGTCTATTGTTTGGAATGGTTTTCCTATATTCTGAACGTCTAGTCTCTTACTGTAGGATATATGACAGCCATAACTCATATGTCTCAGATCGCAATTTTTAGGAAAAAAAACAGGACAAGAACAGATTGCATCAAAGGGGATGTTATGTGGAGTGTGAGTGGGTTATATTCTAGGAAAACCATGTCACAGACACTGTTACTCTTGCACAGCAATTCTTTTTACTCTAAGGGGCACAGATCTTGATGAAGGCAAACTTCAACCATATAATGGAGCAAATAAAGAAATTTTCATAGTACACGCTGCAGACATTATTAAATAGGTCTATTAGATCTCTGCCCATCCAGCCTGATTGACAGCTCCTCATGGTCCCTCCTCCCCGCTAATGCTGAATCTCAACCCACCAAACCGTATTAACAGGTCCGCAATGCCCCTCTTCCCTGTTGCTGCTGCTGAAATCTCAAATTGATCAGTCAGGTTGGGTGGGTGGAGATTAAATTTGCGTAGACTCATCTTAAATTTCATTATGTGTGGAGGAAAGACGATTCCAGCATCTAAAAAATGGTTCTTTACAGTTAAAGCAATCTGACGCGCCCCCAGGGCCATGGGGTACTCGGCAGCCGGGCCTCTGGTTGCTGGGGTATATCACGGTGGCTGGCCCTGTCCGTGACCCAGGGCGGTCAGTAAAAGGGGGATAGTTTATAGGGGATTTGGAAAGTGTTCGTGACGCCACCTGTGGATTGCGGCCAAACTGAGCCGCCGCTGCGGAGCAGTCCTCTGGAGCTGGTGTTACGGCAGCAGGGGTGGTGTGGCTCTCCACAGGTAGAACTAGTCCCAGGGCAGTCCAAGGTGTGTAGGTGGCGCTAGGCGTTGTAGTGCCAGGAGGGAGAGATGGCGCAGATGAAAGAAGGTACGGAGGCAGTGCGGTGCAGTCATCCGAGTTTTTACTCACAGTTCTTATGACAGTTCCACTGGTGCACTGTACAGGTGTCAGCCTCCTACGTCGCGCTGCGTTCACCAGGCAAGGGTTCAGCACTTCTTCAATCAGTTTAGGAGTACCTGGCAGAACCCCACTTTCTTGTGTTCCTAGCTAGACCGTCTTCACGCTGGGTCTTTCTCCCTCCTGCCCTGCGCTTCCCACTCTCGATCCTGCTCGGGTGCTCTGAAGTCCCTCCTGTCTTTTTGGAGTTCCCGAACCTGCTTGACCCTCACGGGGATTAGAATGAGGCTTCGGCAACTGACTATATAAGCCAGAAGCCTCCGGTTTTCCCAGCCGAGACTTGGAGTTACACGGCTGGACCAAGGGCCGGTCCCCTTCTTGCGGCCTACGATCCCTCTGTCTTCTGACAGATGCGGGGCGTAAGGGTGCCGTCCTGCACTCGACGTACCCCCTATGATCCCTCCTTTACTAGAACGGAGCCTACTCCTCTGCTCCCCACCTGGGCCTCTAGGACTGGGCCCTGGTGGTGGAGCAGAGCTCCTAAAGAGACTCTGCTCCCTGACTGACTTCTCTCTCTTACTGCTCTGTCTGTTCTGCCACCCTAAGATGGCCTCCCTTTTTATATCTCACTCTATAGTGCTCCCCTGAACTGCTTCCTCCACCCACACCCAATAGTGGTTCCCCTTACCTCTGGGTTCCCCCCACTCCAGCCAGGGACAGGGCTCAGCAGCTGCGCACATGCATGTTGCCCTTCCAGCGGCCTGGAGCAGTGTAGTGTTGGATGCAGATGTTGGGGTTCCGGGCAGCACTCCCTCCTTACCTGAGAGGAGACACCACACCTCTGGGTGAGGTGCAGTACCTCTGTGGCGACTGAACCCTCAGGGGCGCCACACTCCCCCCTGGTAAAACACAGCACGTCCACAGGCTGGAACAGAGTAGAACAGCGATACTACAGACATGCAAGTTTTTAAGAATGCATTCGCATATAAGATAATAAAACTTTCTTCCCTTTATGGGAGGCACATCACTTTAACGTTACAGGGTATCATAACATCATAAAACACTTTTCAAAACGTTCTTGTAAACGAGTGCAAATGTAGCAGCATGAGGGACCCGTCCGCAAACCCTCAACATAGGCCCTGGGCGTGGCTGCAGGGCATAGGTGATCCTGGTGCTGGACCACGTCTTCCGCCACGCCAAACGGGTTTTTCTTCTGAGGTCATGTGTTGCTAATATAAAACCAATAGGAAGCACCTTAAGAAGTGCAGAACTATTTATAATATCAGTCTTTGGCTGTTCTCAGTCCCCAGTCTGTAGTCTGTATACCCTGATGGGTAATTATGAAAACACACTTCAGGAAAACATTATTTCAATCTTTCAACTACAGCACCCTTACGGGTGACTATTTACATAGTGTTCAGTCCCACTTGCCAAACTAATAGTGGGGTCCCCACCTTGGGTATTTTTGATTCTTACCAGACCCAGCTGGGTCATAAGGTATGTCCTGCGGGGGTGTGTCCTCGATGACACGGTACACTTGCAGGGCGTACCACCCGCGTTCCCCGTGGTGACGTGTATAGGTGACTCGGTCACCGGGGTATAGATTCCGGACGGGATGGCCCTGTTCCAGCTCGGGCTCAACATCCCCCCGGTTCACAAAGATGTCCCTCGCAAAGTTGGGATCTCGTATGAAGCCCCACCCAGCCTTCAGGTCGAACTTCACTACGAGTCCTTCCTCACGGGGGCTGGGGTGGGCAGACTCCGCCTGATGAACCTGAGCCTTCGCGGCCTTGTTCCGGGCCTCCAGAGGCTGGCAACGCGCCCGCCGAGCACGCCGCTCCTTCTCAAGCAGCTGGAGCTCCCGCCTGCAGAATGCCTTCCTCCGCAGGGCTTCGGCCTGGGTCTCCCACGGGAACCCCATCGGGTCCCCCCCCCCGGTTGTCCCAGCAAAACTCCACTCCGCTGAGGCAGGCAACCGGGGCCGCTGGAGTTGGGAGTAGTGGGCACTGCTGCTGGTCCTCGAACACTGGGCGGACCAGTCGAAGGCCGGCGCGCCGTACACCCACTCGGGAGACGGAGGTGGAGGCTCCGGGAGGGCGTCAAGTAGAGTGACCCTGGCTTCGTCGCCCGGGAGTGGAAGTTCCTGGAGGGCACCAGCTGGAAGGTCCTCCAGTTCAGCGCCCGGGGGTGGAGGTTCCGGGCTGAGCAGCTGCTCCAGAGAGGGCATGGCGGGGTACGGGGAGTGCTGATGAAGGAGGCCCAGGAGCAGGTCGGCGCTTGCAGCGCCCGGGACAGGGGATTCCTTCCTACCTGCTCCTGTGCTGCTCACGGCCTCCTGGGATTCAGCGGGCTCCGCCGGGGCAGGGGTGCCACTGTTGGTATCCTGCACTTCTCTCCGCCGGGCTGCCAGCTTCTCCATCAGCTCGCTCCTCCACCTGGTGACCGCTTCCTGCTGAGCCCTTTCAACTTGCTGGCTCAGCTCCAGGATCTCACTCTGGAGGAACTCCGCGTCCTCCGGGGACAGTTTTCCGGCTTCTCCCTCCAGGGTGAGGGGAGTCGCTTGCCACTGCAGCAGGCCAGAGGCGGAGGCTTGGTCCTGGCATCCGTCCATGCTGGCTGCTGTGTGCGGTCTGTCTAGACTGGTTAAGACCACACCCTGTCTCCATTCCTTCTCTCTTCCTCCCCTCCCCTTTCAGGGGCGGTCTCATGGCTGTTTGCTGTCGGTCACTCCTTGTGACGTCCTCCCTGCCTTGACGGACACATCTATGTGGACAGTCACTGTTGCAAGGGGCAGGGTGTGCTATTGGCGCCATTGTGGGACCCGGCCCACCATGGGAGGCTCCATATTGTTGTCTTTGATCACGCACATAATGGCGCCCGTTCTTCTGGGGCGGGTGCCACATTCAATGTAGAAAAACAGTTCCTTAGGCACACAATACCCGCTGATAACGGGCTGGTCACGTATCCTGTTCGTGACGCCAAAGCTGACGCGCCCCCAAGGCCGTGGGGTACTCGGCAGCCGGGCCTCTGGTTGCTGGGGGATATCACGGTGGCTGGCCCGGTCCATGACCCAGGGCGGTAAGTAAAAGGGGGATAGTTTATAGGGGATTTGGAAAGTGTTTGTGACACCACCTGTGGATTGCGGCCAAAGGGAGCCGCCGCTGCGGAGCAGTCCTCTGGAGCTGGTGTTACGGCAACAGGGGTGGTGTGGCTCTCCACAGGTAGAACTAGCTCCAGGGCAGTCCAAGGTGTGTAGGTGGCGCTAGGCATTGTAGTGCCGGGAGGGAGAGATGGCGCAGATGAAAGAAGGGACAGAGGCAGTGTGGTGCAATCATCCGAGTTTTTACTCACAGTTCTTATGACAGTTCCACTGGTGCACTGCACAGGTGTCAGCCTCCCACGTCGTGCTGCGTTCACCAGGCAGGGGTTCAGCACTTCTTCAGGCAGTTTAGGAGTACCTGGCAGAACCCCACTTTCTTATATTCCTAGCTAGACCGTCTTCACGCTGGGTCTTTCTCCCTCCTGCCCTGCGCTTCCCACTCTCGATCCCGCTCGGGTGCTCTGAAGTCCCTCCTGTCTTGTTGGAGTTCCCGGACTTGCTTGACCCTCACGGGTATTAGAATGAGACTTCGGCAACTGACGATATAAGCCAGAAGCCTCCGGTTTTCCCAGCCGAGACTTGGAGTTACACGGCTGGACCAAGGGGCCGGTCCTCTTCTTGCAGCCTACGATCCCTCTGTCTTCCTGCACTCAACGTACCCCCTAGGATCCCTCCTTTACTAGAACGGAGCCTACTCCTCTGCTCCCCACCTGGGCCTCTAGGACTGGGCCCTGCTTGTGGAGCAGAGCTCCTAAAGAGACTCTGCTCCCTGACTGACTTCTCTCTCTTATTGCTCTGTCTGTTCTGCCACCCTAAGATGGCCTCCCTTTTTATATCTCACTCTATAGTGTTCCCCTGAACTGCTTCCTCCACCCACACCCACTAGTGGTTCCCCCTACCTCTGGGTTCCCCCCACTCCAGCCAGGGACAGGGCTCAGCAGCTGCGCACATGCATGTTGCCCTTCCAGCCGGCCTGGAGCAGTGTAGTGTTGGATGCAGGTGTTGGGGTTCCGGGCAGCACTCCCTCCTTACCTGAGAGAAGGAGACACCACACATCTGGGTGAGGTGCAGTACCCCTGTGGCGACTAAACCCTCAGGGGCGCCACAAATCAGACTGTGCAATGCTGACTAGTGTTGAGCCACCCCCGTAGTGTTCGAGTTCGGTTCGGTTCGTCGAACACCCGTGTGTTCGCCGAACTGTTCGTCGAACTGTTCGTCGAACACCTTCGAACACCGTTAAAACCAATGGCAGGCAAACAAAAACACATAGAAACACATAGAAAACACCTTCAAAGGTGTCCAAAAGCTGACAAACTGCTCAGAAGACATAACTAACACATGGAAAAGTGACAAGTACATATAGTCATGCGAAAATAAAAGAGGTGGAGGAGTAAAAGGAGGGGGAGACACAGATATAGGCATGTCATGCCCTTCTAAAATCCAAAAAGTGAGAAGCCGACACGGCCAGTCCGCTCCTGCCCGTGCCACCTCCGTGTCGCCGGGTTTGTGCCAGAGCCGCGGTGAACCCTGATGGCCAGCCCCCCTCTCCCAATACTGGTGCCTGTCCGCTGGTGGGTCGAGCGAGCCCCCCTGTGGTGGAGGCAGCTCTAAGCTTTTTAATTTAAATTGTCTCTCTAATTTGAATGAATACACTTTAAATCCATTTACAAGGATCTATTGGAGGGCAAGTCTCATGCCAGCAGCCGCGGTAATTCCAGCTCCAGTAGCGTCCACTAAAGCTGCTGCAGTTAAAAAGCTTTTATAAGGATCGAGCTCGGCTGTCCACCGCAAGGCATCCTACTGCCAGTCCCAGCCCCTATGCCTTGGGGTGCCTCCTGATGCTCTTCACTAAGTATCCCATGGTCCCGAAGCATTTCCTTTGAAAAAATTAAGTGTCTAAACTACAGGTGGTGCAGCTTGCTTAACAGCCGGGATAATCCGCTTACTAGCAGACACTGCTACTAGGCACAAAGTATTTCCTGGGCTAGATGCAGTTAAAAATTTGTAATTAGATACTCTCGTTGGATGCTGAGAAAGCATTCCATAGAGTCTCCTGGCACGCCATATATGATTCTCTTAAAAAGCTTGGGGTAGGGGTCTAGGGGACCCTTTTATAGCCAAAATCACGGCCCTGTATCGCAATACGTCACCTAGGCTGAAGATAAATGGAACTGTAGCACCCTGAGGGCTCGGTTGCTAAAGACGTATTGCACCTCACCCAGAGGTGTGATATCTCACTCTCAGGTAAGGATGGAGTGTGGATCAGGACCCGACACCTGCATGCATTACACCACATTGCCGTGGGGCAGGGCGACCAATATGCCCCTGAGATGGGCACGACAGTCCCTGTCCCTGGCTGGAGTGGGGGGAGGGAACACTGAGGAAGGGGAACCCTGTAGTGCAGGAGCAGGGAGGAAGCAGTTCCTGGGTGCATTGAGAAGGGAGTATAAAAGGTGGGCACCATCTTAGTTCAGTGCAGAGAAGTCTGAGCAGAAGTGGCAGGGAGCAGGGGCTCTGCATGAGCTCTGCTCCGGAGGCGGGCCTAGTAACAGAGGCCCAGGCCTGGAAGAGGGAGAAGGAAGGAAGAGGAGCGGAGAAGGCTCCAGGAACGAGGAATGAAGGGATCCCAGGGGTGCGGATGGGCGAGTCGCCACCGCACGCCCGAATCCACCTGCGTGGAGGGGTCAGGCCAAAGGGGGAGACCGGTCCCCGAACTAGTGGAGGCAGGAAACGACCCTCAGCTAGAAACCGGAGGCTCTGACATTTTATGTGGCGCAGCCCCTCGCTACACCCGCTAGGAAGGCACCACATAGGGTCAGGGAAACTGGCGCCAAGTTTACCAAGAGGAGGCCCGAGGCAGCCGGACAGAAGTGTTGGTAAGAAAGGCCAGACAAAGGACACACAAAGGGGGTCCTGTGAAGTGCTCCAAAGTTATCTGGGAGTTGTCTGAGCCCCTCACCTGGTGAGCACAGTACGACGTGGGCAGCCGTTACCTGCAGACGTGGTCTGGATAATAAGAACTGTGAGTAAAGGCCCTGAACTGCATCACTGACTCCGTGTCGTTACTGCTGCTGCCCTGCACCATCACCCCCATCCTCCGCATACACTGCCCTGAGGCTATACTCCTCCCGTGGGGAGTTATACTACGCTCTGCTGCACCCACAACACCAGCCTCAGTGGTCTGCCCTGTAGCGGCGGTTCACTCTGACCGCAATCCACGGGTGGCGTAGTCGGACATTTAAACATGAAAACCACATAAATAGTTCCGCCACTGGTTTGACCGCCCTGAGCCACGGAACTGGGTCGCCGCCACGAAGACTACAACCACCAGCATCCACCAAAAAGGGTCCGGCTCCGGGTGTCCCAAGGCCCAGGGGGTGCGTCAGAACATTTTCATCACCTTTCACAATCACCAATGGGACAAGGCAGTGATGTCCTCTGTCCCCTCTCTTATACATCCTAGTGACGGAGCACCTGCTCTCATCAATTCGCCATAACCCCAATATTAGGTGGATTGAGGTGGGAGGCACCGAGTACAAGTGCTCTCTATTTGCTGATGATGTCCTAGTATATATCACTCAATCACATATATCCATCCATGCTGTTATGGCTGAAATAGATCACTTTGTTACATGGTCAAATTTTAAAATCAATGCAGCGAAGTCTGAGGCCCTCGATGTCTCCCTCCCCAAATCCATATAGGATTCCATCCAGTCCAACTTTCCCTTTGCCTGGCCCTCACAGGGTATCAAATACTTAGGAATTCCTATTCATAGAGACCTCTCCCATCTATGTTATCTTAATTTTGGGCCCTTTATTGAACAACTCCATACAGACCACGGTTGGCAAGTTAGAACTGTAAGATTCACTACGTGAACCACTGGTGTTTTGTGGAAAAGCACATGTACACTGCGTTCCAAATTATTATACAAAAAGTGTTTAGGAGTGATAAGGGAAGAATTTGTTTGTTTGTGAGTTAAACTCATTGATGGTGATGTGTGTCAGGGCTCTTTATATCACTGTAAGCAATTGCAGACACCTGTGCTAATTAGTTTGGCAGGTGTGTCCAATGAAAGGCAAGACTACTTAAGAAGGCTCTCTCACATTATTAAGCAGCCTACATTTTCTGCCAAAATGGGAAAGAAAAAGGATGTGTCGGCTGCTGAGAAGCAACAAATTGTGGAGTGTTTAGGTCAAGGCATGACTACAATCAACATTGTGCGATGATCAGGATGAAGTGTCCTGGCTATCAAGAAGTATGTAGCTGATTCACAGTACACACGTGTGCGTGCTGATAAGGGCAAATTGAGGACTCTTTCCTACAGGCAATTACGTCAGGTTGAAAGAGCAGCGGCAAAAAAGCCTTGTCATAGCAGCAGACAAGTTTTTGAAGCTGCTTGTGCCTCCAACGTCCCCCGAACAACAAGATGCAGGGTCCTTCAGAGGTTTGCAGCTGTGCATGCGCCATCCTGTCGACCTCCTCTATCCACTTCACACAAGCAGAAACGGCTCCAGTGGGCCAAACATTACATGAAGACTGATTTCAAAACTGTTTTGTTCACGGATGAGTGCCGTGCAGCGCTCGATGGTCCAGATGGATGGAGTGGAGGATGTCTGGTTGATGGACACCCCACGCAAACACGGCTACAGCGCCAACAAGGAGGAGGTGGAGTAATGTTTTGGGCTGGAATCATGGGGAGAGAGATTGTCGGCCCCTTTAGGATCCCTGAAGGCGCTAAAGATGAACTCCATAATGTATGTGGATTTTCTCAAACAGCACTTCCTGCCATGGTTCAAGAAGAAGAACCGTGTATTTCACAGCAAGATCATTTTTCTGCATGATAATGCACCATCTCATGCTGCACATAAAACATCTGCATCTCTGGCTGATATGGGCATAAAAGGGGACAAACTTATGGTGTGACCCCCATGCTCCCCTGACCTCTACCCCATTCAGAACCTTTGGAGCATCATTAAAAGGAGTGTCTATGATGGCGGGAGGCAGTTCACATCTAAGCAACAGCTCTGGGAGGGTATTCTGTCCTCATGCAAAACAATTGAAGCAGAAACCATCCAAAACCTGACAAATTCAATGGACGAGAGAGTTCAGAATCTCCTTTCGAACAAGGGGTCCTATGTGAAAATGTAACATCACCTAGAATAAAGTTTTGAGTTGAAAACTGTTTGATTTCAGTTTCTAACAACCTGCTAATGCTTATAATTTCAAAAATGACCATTTTTTTGGTCTTTATTAAAATGAAAAGGTTGATCGAAAAGTTTGGGGGATCTAAGAGTGTGGCAACCCAGTAGTCATGATTACTTCGAATTCTGACAATATGAGGGTCATGCTGCAGGTAGTGCAGCAAGAAGGCACTTATGTGTCTTGCGCATCTCGGAGCCCCAAAATTATTTTCCGGGCTAGATGCAGCTAAAAATTATTTTTAATTTTAAATCTGGTGAAGCTTTAGTATAGATGGCCTAATAGGATCAGTGCTGCACACTGCTACAAAGCCCAAATTATTTTCCAGTCAAGATACAGATAAACATGATTAGTAATTTGAAAGCTTAAAACGGTTGGTAGGGTGATTTTAACCAATCATCAAGCTTTTACTCTCCCCAGGATGACACAGGGGTAGAAAAGTCGTTTCGGATCCATGATTTGTTCATCTTTATGAACGTGAGTCTGTCTACATTATCAGTGGAGAGCCGCGTGCGCTTATCTGTCAGCACACCACCAGCAGCGCTGAACACACGTTCAGACAGAACGCTGGCTGCGGGGCATGACAAGATCTCCAAGGCGTAAGTGGCTAGCTCCGGCCATTTATCCAGATTGGAAGCCCAAAAAGAGCAAGGGTCCAGTGACACAGTCGTGGCTTCAATGTTTACTTGGAGATACTCCTGTACCATCGTCTCTAGGCGTTGACTATGTGTCAGACTTCTTGTCTCCTGTGGCCTTGCAAAGGATGGGCTAAAAAAGTGGTGAAATGATTCCGCAAAATTGATGTTACCAGCAGATACTGTGTTTCTGTTACGGTTTGAGTGCTGAACACTTGACGGTCCCACGGTTGGCAAGTTGGAACTGTGAGATTCACTACGTGCACCACTGGTATTTTGTGGAAAAGCACATGTAAGATTCTGCAACAGTCTCTGCTGATACTCCTGCATGCGTGCATCCCTTTCTATGGCAGGAATAATTTCTGCAAATTTACTTTTGTACCGGGGATCTAACAGTGTGGCAACCCAGTAGTCAGGATTATTTCTAATTCTCACAATTCGAGGGTCATGTTGCAGGTAGTGCAGCAAGAAGGCACTCATGTGTGTTGCGCATCCAGGAGCACCAAGTCCCTGTTGTGTTGGTGGCGAGGTAACAATCATGCTTCCTTCCTCTGTCCTCTCCCCCCAACCTCGCACAACAGAAATGTGATCAAGGTCTCCCTCATCTGATGAGTCTTCCATCAGTTCGTCCTCCACTTCTTCCTGGGCTCCTGCACCTTCCTCACTAGTTTGGCTGCTACCATGCGCCCTGGTAAAACCATCTCCCCCACCCTCACATGCCTGCCGCCTTGGTGCTGCCGACCGTCTGGACCTTGCAGATGTTAGCCCTTCCGCATACAACTCCTCCTCCTCTACTTCCTCCACCTCCTCTTGTGCCACCACCTGACTCCGAATTCTGTTTAACATGTGCTCCAGCATGTAAATCACCGGAATAGTCATGCTGATAATGGCATCGTCAGCACTAAACATCTTCGTCGCCATTTCAAAACTGTGCAGAAGGGTGCATAGGTCCCTGATCTGAGACCACTCCTCCAGCGTGATTTGCCCCACCTCTGAATCTCGTTGGCCCAGGCTATACGTCAGAACGTATTGCACCAGGGCTTGTCGGTGCTGCCACAGTCGCTGCAACATGTGCAGAGTTGAATTCCACCGGGTAGGCACATCGCATTTTAGCCGGTGAAGTGGCAGGCCCAACGACTTCTGTAGAGATGTAAGTCGCTGAGCTGCGGGATGCGAACGGCGGAAGTGAGCACACAGCGACCGTGCCCTCTGCAGAAGGCCATCTAGTCTGGGATAGTGGGCTAAAAATTGCTGGACAACCAGGTTCAACACGTGAGCCATACAAGGCACGTGTGTGACATTGCCCCGGCGAAGGGCCGCACCCAGGATTGCAGCATTGTCGCACACGGCCTTCCCTGGTTTCAGGTCCAGTGGAGACAACCATTCATGAAATTGGTTCTCCAGAGCTGACCACAACTCCTCAGCTGTGTGACTCACATTTCCCAGACATTTCAATTTAAAAACCGCCTGATGACGTTGAGCCCTACTGCCAGCATAGTAAGGAGGTGTGCAGGATCCCTTCTGCGCAGTTAGAAAGCTTGTGGCATGACCAGACAGGCTTTGGGTGCAGGTGGAAGACCGAGAGGAGGTTGAGGAGGCAGAAGCAGTGGAGGAACTTTGACATAAAGAGGATTGACGCACAACTCGTGGGGACGGCAAGACTTGGACAGCAGCCCCTTGTCCTGCTGTCACCATAGTTACCCAGTGCCCAGTCAGCGACATGTAACGCCCCTGTCCATGCCTACTCGTCCAAGTGTCTGTGGTGAAATGCACCCTGTCACACACAGAGTTTCTCAAAGAAGCGGTGATGTTGTGTGCGACATGCTGGTGGAGCGCAGGCACACCTTTCTTTGAGAAGTAGTGCCGACTGGGCATCTGGTACTGGGGCACTGCGACGGACATAAGGTCTCGAAAATCCTCTGTGTCCACCAGGCGGAAAGGCAGCATTTCTGTAGCCAAGAGCTTGCAGATGGTGAAATTCAACCTCTTAGCTTTCTCATGGCTAGGAGGAAATGGTCTTTTACTTGTCCACATCTGAGGGACCGAGGGCTGGCTATTGTGCTTAGACGGGGTTGATAAGGGTGTCCCCGGCAAACTGCCGGTCTGTGAGGAAGATGCAGGCGGACATGTTAGGTTGCCTTGATCCAAAGGTGGTGCTATCGATGTCGGACAGCGCTCAACACCAGCTGGTGTTACCACCTCCAAAGAAAATGATGACCTGCCAATCACGCTGGCTGTTGCGGGTAAAGAGGTGGCAGGTCTGCGCCCCAAAACAGGTGTAACTGCTGTCCCCCCAGTCACAGAGGATGAAGAGGCCGCGGATGCACAAGATATGGCAGACGGTGATTGGCCCGGCCGGCTAGGCCGCATTGTAGCACACTGAGCTTCCCACTGCAACTTATGCTTCATGTCCATGTGCCGGTTCATGCATGAAGTACTCAAACTATGTATTTTTTGACCTCTACTTAGCTTTTGCTGACAAATGTTACAGATAACACGAGTTGGGTCATCTTTATCGATCTGAAAAAATGCCCAGGCTATGCAAGGCTTAGCACCCATGCGACCTGAAGAGCCACCACGACTTGTGGTGAGAGGCAGAGTTGTGTTTGAGGATGCAGTTGTTGACGTGCTTCCAGTACTACGTCTCTGTCCAGGAAGGCGCAACCTGACCTCGTCGTCACTAGCATCTTCCTCCACCTCCTCTGCTGACCTCATCTCTTGGCTGACTGTGGGTTGACAGTAAGTGGGATCTCCGACCTCATCATCATCACCCTGTGCGTTATCACACCCGTCGTCCTCAGAGCCAACCTGTTCCTGCCCTGACAAAAAACTAAAGTTGTCGCTCCAATCAGGTATTTGAGTCTTATCATCGTCTTCCTCATTGTCTCCACCAACAGGAGTTACAGTTTGGGAATGAGGGTCTACATTATGGTCAGAACCTTCTGCGTCTGGTCCTGGATCCGACTCATAAAGATTCTGGACATCAGTGCAGATCATTTCCTCGTCTGGATTCACAGAAGCGCTGGAGTCGACCTCTGATTCCCAGGCTATAGTATGAGTAAACAGCTCTGCAGACTCAACCATCTGTTCTACCTCACACTCAGACGGGCAGCTGGAGATTTGGGAGCTGTGAGGAAGCAAGTGCGATTTGGGTGACACCTTTGAGGACTGGAGTATTTGTGATGTTGAAGTTGATGTGGAGGAGAGCCCACTTAAAGGAGCACTTGATATCCGTTGAAGCACCTGCTGTTTTTGTGCCTCATCTGGAATTTGTAGCGATTGGCGTGGCCGTAAGAAAGGGATCTTATCACATTGTCCGCTAAAAGAAGTAGACATTTTAGTTTGGCTGGAAGATGGTCTTTCTTCTGCACCTACCCCACGGACACAACCTTTTTTCCCCTTCCCAACACGCCTATTCCCCTTTCCACCAGCAGCAGGCCTTTTTCCACTCATTTTGGTGGTTAACTAATTCACAACTCTGGAGTTGTTTGCACAAAAAAACAATGGATGGTAACCGAGCAGAGCTGAGTGGCCAAACTGTGGTATTAGGCCAAAACTATTGGCTGGGTTAGATGCAGAAAAAAATTATTTTTAATTTGCAACCTGATGGAGGTCAGTATAGATGGACTAATAGACCAAGTCCCACACACCGCTAGAAGCCCAAATATTTTTTCAGAGCTAGATGCAGAAAAAAATTATTTTTAATTTGCAACCTGATGTAGGTCAGTATAGATGGACTAATAGACCAAGTCCCACACACTGCTAGAAGCCCAAATATTTTTTCAGAGCTAGATGCAGAAAAAAATTATTTTTAATTTGCAACCTGATGGAGGTCAGTATAGATGGACTAATAGACCAAGTCCCACACACTGCTAGAAGCCCAAATATTTTTTCAGAGCTAGATGCAGAAAAAAAATATTTTTAATTTGCAACCTGATGGAGGTCAGTATAGATGGACTAATAGACCAAGTCCCACACACTGCTAGAAGCCCAAATATTTTTTCAGAGCTAGATGCAGAAAAAAATTATTTTTAATTTGCAACCTGATGGAGGTCAGTATAGATGGACTAATAGACCAAGTCCCACACACCGCTAGAAGCCCAAATATTTTTTCAGAGCTAGATGCAGAAAAAAATTATTTTTAATTTGCAACCTGATGGAGGTCAGTATAGATGGACTAATAGACCAAGTCCCACACACCGCTAGAAGCCCAAATATTTTTTCAGAGCTAGATGCAGAAAAAAATTATTTTTAATTTGCAACCTGATGTAGGTCAGTATAGATGGACTAATAGACCAAGTCCCACACACTGCTAGAAGCCCAAATATTTTTTCAGAGCTAGATGCAGAAAAAAATTATATTCAGTTTGCAACCTGATGGAGGTCAGTATAGATGGACTAATAGAATGATGCTATGCCCAAAAGATTTTACTTCACTAGGTGCAGTAAAAAAATTGGTATTCTATACACAGGTGGTATATCTTGCAACACAGATAGGCTACTCCACTGACTAACACACTCTGCAATAGGCCAAAAAGGATTAGCTTTGCTAGATTCAGCCAAATGCTGTGAAAAAAACTTGCACAGCACTGGCACAGACCTGCCTGGCAAAAACTGATAGGAACTCATGTAACCTAGTCCTGAAAAGGACTCCAATTACAATTAGTCTTTACTCCCACAACCTATCTATTTAAGAGCACAGACCTCCCTGATAAAAGTCGTAGGAAATGCTGTAACCTAGTCCTTAAAAGGACTGCAATCACAACTATTCCCTACTCCCAAGCTATCTGTATATTTGTGCGAAAATTGGCTTGAAATTAACAAGGTATAGCACACACAGCAACAGCGGTGCCGTCTAACACGCAGCTGCAGCAGTGAGAAAATGGTGGCGACGGGGAAAATGGCTTGGTCTTATAGGGCAAGGACATGTGACATACACTGCCAATCACACATGCCCTTGCTTGTGTGAAAAAAAGCACTTCGCTCCGTGTGTGCGCTGCTGATAGGCTGACAGATTGCACCTCCCCACTGCAAATGCGGGAAAGAGAAAAAAAAATGGAGATCTTCATTGTTCCTGCAGAGAGCCATCCCCTGCCCCTCCCCCCGCCCCGCTGTACACTCAAACTGCGTATTAACATTAATTTTCATCATTACTGAGAAAAAATCCAGTTATGATTTTGGTGCACGAACAGTTATCGAACATAACCTCGAACAGCCGAATTTTTCTCAAATTGTTCGTGTTCGCCGACCGGCTCGAACACCGCCCAAAACAGCTCGAATTTGAGATTGGCGAACAGTTCGAGTAGAACAACGCTCATCTCTAATGCTGACCGCAAGAGGTAGGAGTGGCAGATACTATATGGGCAACTAAAAAAAGGCCTGGATGCTATTCTAATAACTAATGGCATTGAGGGTTATAAATATTCTAGTGATGTGTAACTGCTGGAGAAAGGTTGAATTTAATGGACCTAAGTCTTTTTTCAACCTATGTAAGAATGTATTTTTCATCTCAGTTGCATCGTTGGTACACCGGGTGCCTCCTGCTACTACTTCAATCCGCTTGCTGCCATTCGTGTCTTTAGCTTCCTAAGGACTGCTTCAACTTCACAGTCTATGGCTCTTAGATTATCGGTACAGGCACCCACTAATTAGGTGGCATTGTGACTAGTATTCTGATGCTGCTCCGTTACTGTGACCTTCTGCCAATCCATCCGGTATTTCTTTTTCTACTCTGTTGTAATGGTCTCCTCCGTCACACTTCATCCCGAATGCTCTCCAACACCCAGAACACACGGGTGTAATAGAGGGACTGCTTGTGGTCATCTGGCAGCTCTAAAAGTGGCTACCACAAACAGGCTTGGTCCTAGCTACTCTGTTTGTCAGATCCCTTCACCCTTTTTGTCTTTTATACAGGGATCTGGACTTAACAGGGACCCCTAGGTTGGGTCCATTGAGTTAGCTGCTGTTTGATGGTGCGAGCTGGGAAGAACAATGGTCCAGTAACCAGATCAATACCAGGAGGTCAGTGCAGGGACTAAATTTAAGGCAGGAGAGTAGTCAAAAAGCAAGAAAAAGTACAAAAATCAGGAATGTCAACTGGGCAGCAAAGTAAGATGCAAAGATGTTTACAGAAACTAGTCAAATTATAACTGGCAGTGGACAATAGGATTTTAGGACCTTACGTAGCTTGCAGCACTGCCCAGGCCAAAAAGAAGGAAACATACACTGACAAAAGTTAACTCCTGATCTCCCAGCACAAACAGAACTAAAAGTGCCAGAGGACACAGAAGTAGAGTTGTCACCTTGCATCGCCCACAACAAGAGTGTAGCACCACCTGGCGACAGAACCCGAAATAGGAAGGGTAGGCACCGATACAGATGTCAGAATGAACCAGTTCTATCCTCTTCTTTCTCCGACACAGTCTTCACTCAGGAATCAATTCCATAACCTTTACAAAGGGTTACATTGTAAGTATATTATTTCATGTAGGAACATACTA
The DNA here is from genome assembly GCF_046119375.1 of Phyllobates terribilis. Lineage (NCBI taxonomy): Eukaryota > Metazoa > Chordata > Amphibia > Anura > Dendrobatidae > Phyllobates > Phyllobates terribilis. Next base: position 152,733,200 of record NW_027362768.1, read on the forward strand.
ATGAGATAGATAGATAGATAGATAGATAGATAGATAGATAGATAGATTGCCCTTACTATGTATCTTCCCTGTCCAGATTCGCCTTGATTGTTGGGAGGATCAGCAATATGTGTGCACCACAGCACAACTACAGGGCAAATAGACAATTACAAGTTCTGTCCATAGGCTGTTTATGTAATGCATGAACATTCAGGGTCCTCCAGAGAGATGTCCACTGTAGCCACTCGCCAATCTGATTAAGAGATGAATCAATACATCATGGTACAACATACAGTACAATTCTATTATAAAGGGATTTATTTAAGCTTTAGGTATTTAGGAAATCATGTGCAAATAGGGCTCTGTTATGGGATTTGGGGATTTTTATTCCCTCCATCTGTATATTGTATACTCATATACAGTAACAGAAAATACAAATCATTTTCTCGGGGGTCTTCACTCTTCAGTGTTCCGAGTTCTATTTTAAAACCCAAACTTCCTCCTGCTAAACATAACACAAGTCGGAGAGGAATCCAAAAATGTTTTTGATGCATCAGCATAATTTAGTTTCTCCCTTTGGCTAGAGGTGGTTATTATTATTAGAAATTACACAGCAAGACTTAATATTTATAGGAAAATAACGAGTCTCACGTCACGTTAGTATAAATACATGTCAGCGGCGATACAGCGCTGTGTACAAAGCTTTGTTTTTCAATGCAACTGGACTGTAAAATCAGATTACACAAAGATTTAATCCTCTGCCATGAAGTGCATACTTTCACAGCAAAATATTAAAAACAGACTCGTTTCTAATATTTTGAAGAACATTCCCCTTTTTTTTTTGCCAAAATACTGTAAAAAATTAGCGATTTCAAAAAACACCATGTTTTCATTTCCAGCTCTGTTTGTCTTTTAAGTTCACTTTGTTAATAAAATTGGAGCAACTTCCCCAGAAATTACAAAAGTAAAGATTTCAAAAAAGTGAAGGATTCTGGGTCACTTTCCTTAAAATTACTAGGGCAATGTCCTTGATTATTTGAGCATTTTGTGGCAGATTTTTTTTTCGTGAAGTGTCCCTTTTTTAAAGTCTTATTTCCAATATTTTACCTATTCACTGAAAAGGTGACAACTTTAAGATTAGTTGAGGTTTGATTGTTGAAACCCTCTCAGATCAGCAGAATGGGATCTTGAATAATCTCGTCAAGAATGAGTGCTACCCCTTCATTCACTAAGTATGGGACTGCCGGAGATAAACCAGTGCTGTTCTTGGCTGTCTATGGTGGCTCAATGGTTAGCACTGTTGCTTTGCAGCACTGGAGTCCTGGATTCAAATCCCACCAAGGACAACACCTGCAAAGACTGCTTATGGAGGGGGAGCATTATACTACAGACTCTGCCTATGGGGTGGGGGGCATTAAACTACAGACTCTACCTATGGGGAGGGAGTATTATACTAAAGCCTCTGCCTCTGCCTCTGCCTATGGGGGGGCATTATACTACAGACTCAGCCTATGGGGGGGGCATTATACTACAGACTCAGCCTATGGGGGGAGCATTATACCAGAGACTCTGCCTATGAGGGGAAACATTATGCTACAGACTCTGCCTATGGGGGGGGGCATTATACTACAGATTCTGCCTATGGGGGGGAATATTACACTACAGACTCTGCCTATTGGGGGGCATTATACTACAGACTCTGCCTATGGGGGGAGCATTAAACTACAGACTCTGCCTATGGGGGGGAGTATTATACTACGGACTCTGCCTATGGGGGGGCATTATACTACAGACTCTGCATATGGGGGGGAGCATTATACTACAGACTGCCTATGGAGGGGATGCATTATACTATATGAAGGACTTTGGGGAGTGCATGATACTATATTGAGGACTATCTGGTGCATTATACTATATGTAGGCTATTTATACAGTGTGGGGATTACAGTTAGGGTCATACAGAGTGGGAGATAATGTGGGGTCTTTGCACAGTGTGGGGGTCATCAATAGTGTTGAGCCACCCCCGTAGTGTTCGAGTTCGGTTTGGTTCGTCGAACACCTTCGAACACCGTTAAAACCAATGGCAGGCAAACAAAAACACATAGAAACACATAGAAAACACCTTAAAAGGTGTCCAAAAGCTGACAAACTGCTCAGAAGAAGTGTTGAGCGATACCTTCCGATATCAGGAAATATCGTATCGGATTGGATCGGGCCGATACCCAAAAAGTATCGGATTTCGCCGATTCCGATACCGGAAACCAATGCAAGTCAATGGGACACAAATATCGGAATGAAAATAAACCCTTTCTTTCCTTGTAGGTTAATTCTACATGAAGGAAAACAACTAAGAATAATGTAGAATGACATGAAAAGCCGGCAATTCATCAGCGGCATACACCGGTACCCGACAATTTACAACAGAAAGAATAGAGCTTCACACATAGATTAGATAGATAGAAACATGTCAGTCACATATATATGAAGTACAGGGACAGTGTTGCTTACTGTACTTGTCATTTAGTGTAAAGGATTAATTAAAAAAAATATTAGTGTTTTCGTGCACCGTCTCTTTAAAAAAGCCGGCCGGCAATTCAGCAGCGGTACCCGACAATTTATAACAGACAGAATAGAGCTTCACACATAGATTAGATAGATAGAAACATGTCAGTCACATATATATGAAGTACAGTGACAGTGTTGCTTACTGTACTTGTCATTTAGTGTAAAGGATTTATTTAAAAAAATAATAGTGTTTTCATGCACCGTCTCTTTAAGAAAGCCGGCCGGCAATTCAGCATCTGTACCCGACAATTTAGAATAGAAAGAATAGAGAATCACACATAGATTAGGTAGATAGAAACATGTCAGTCACATATATATGAAGTACAGTGACAGTGTTGATTACTGTACTTGTCATTTAGTGTTAAAATAAAGGATTTATTTAAAAAAAAATTGGCGTGGGGTTCCCCTTAATTTTAGGCTCTAGCGGAGGTTAAGCAGACAGCTGGGGCAAATGTTTGAAGCCTGGGAAGGGGGTAATACCCACGGAGCTTCCCAGGCTACTAATATCAGCCCCCAGCTGAATACCTAGCCTTTACTAGCTATTAAAATGGGGGAACCCCCCCAAAAAAATAACGTGGGGTCCCCCCTAATTTAATAGCTAGCACAGGCTAGGCAGACAGCTGGGGGCTGATATTAATAGCCCAGGAAGGGTGCCATGAATATTGGCCCCCTCCCAGGCTAGAAACACCAGCCGTCAGCCGCCCCAGAAATGGCGCATCCATAGGATGCGCCAATTCTGGCACTTAGCCTCGCTCTTCCACGCTGCCCTGGTGCGGTGGCAGGGGGTAATAGGGTTGGGGTTGATGTCAGCTTATAATGCCAGCTGACATCAAGCCCAGGTTAGTAATGGAGAGGCGTCTATAAGACACTCCCATTACTAACCCCATAGTCAAAGTTAAAAGAAAACACAAACACCCAGAATAAAGTCCTTTAATTGAAATAAAGACACAATTCTTTATTGTTCTAAATTAAACCATACTTACCATCACGCCCATTCCAGCTGAAGCCAACGATCTCCTGCAATAAAAGTAAAATAATAAAGCAACCTCATCCTTACCTTTCCATGGTTCCCACGACAGCTTCAGCTCTGCTACATCGAGATGACAGGCTGGACCGCAGCAGAACGCTGCCATCCAGCCTGTCATCCCGCAGACACTGAGAAGCGCAGGCATGCTTGCGCTCCTCAGTGTCTCTCTGTGACATCATCCAGATGAGCCGAGTTCATGTCCAATGAACTCAGCTCACCTCATGCACGTCACTGACAGCGTGGGAAAATTCTCCTGCACTCAGCGCTTCAGCGTGAGAATTCTCCCACGCTGTCAGTGACATACATGAGGTGAGGTCATGTCCAATGAACTCAGCTCACCTCATGCACGTCACTGACAGCGTGGGAAAATTCTCACGCTGAAGTGCTGAGTGCAGGAGAATTTTCCCACGCTGTCAGTGACTTACAAGAGGTGAGCTGAGTTCATTGGACATGACCTCGGCTCATCTGGATGCCGTCACAGCCAGACACTGAGGAGTGGAAGTATGCCTGCGCTTCTCAGTGTCTGCGGGATGACAGGATGGATGGCAGCGTTCTGCTGCGGTCCAGCCTGTCATCTCGATGTAGCAGAGCTGAAGCTGTCGTGGGAGCCATGGAAAGGTAAGGATGATGTTGCTTTATTATTTTACTTTTATTGCAGGAGATCGTTGGCTTCAGCTGGAATGGGCGTGATGGTAAGTATGGTTTAATTTAGAACAATAAAGAATTGTGTGTTTATTTCAATTAAAGGACTTTTTTCTGGGTGTTGTGTTTTTTTAAATACTTTACTAGAAATTCATGGTGGTCATGTCTAATATTGGCGTGACCCCATGAATTTCGGGCTTAGGGCCAGCTGATAATGCCAAGCTGGCCTTAACCCCTTTATTACCCAGTGAGCCACCGCACCAGGGCCCTGGATGAGTTGGGTACAGCGCCAGAAGATGGCGCTTCTATGAACGCGCCATTTTCTGGGGCGGCTGCGGACTGCAATTTGCAGCGGGGGTGGCCCAGAAAGCTTGGGTCTCCCTGCGCTGCGGATTCCAGCCCCCAGCTGCCTAGTTGTATCTGGCTGGGCACAAAAATAGGGCGAAGCCCCACGCATTTTTTTTTTAAATTATTTCATGAAATTCATGGAATAATTAAGAAAAAAAGGGCTTCCCTATATTGTTGTGTCCAACCAGGTACAAATAGGCAGCTGGTGGTTGGGGGCAGCCCATTCCTGCCTGCTGTACCTGGCTGGACACAAATATAGTGCGAAGCCCCACGTCAATTTTTTTTTAATTATTTCATGAAATAATTTTTTTAAAAAAGGGCTTCCCTATATTGTTGTGTCCGGCCAGGTACAAATAGGCAGCTGGTGGTTGGGGGCAGCCTGTTCCTGTCTGCTGTACCTGGCTGGACACAAATATAGGGCGAAGCCCCACGTCAATTTTTTTAAAAATAAATCCTTTATTTTAACACTAAATGACATTTGAGGAGTTAATAAAGATGCAGTCCCTAAATTATTATTTATTTTTTAATTAATTTTTCCCAAAACTTTTGACGTGGGCTTCGCCATATTTTTGTATGCCAGCCAGGTACAGCATCCAGCTTCTATGAACGCGCCATTTTCCGGGGTGGCTGCGGACTGCAATTTTCAGCGGGGGGGGGGGGGGGTGGGGGCAGAAAGCTTGGGCCTCCCTGCGCTGCAGATTCCATCCCCCAGCTGCCTAGTTGTACCTGGCTGGACACAAAAATAGGGAGAAGCTTCACGTATTTTTTTTTTTTAATTATTTCATGAAATTCATGAAATAATTAAGAAAAAAAGGGCTTCCCTATATTGTTGTGTCCAACCAGGTACAAATAGGCAGCTGGTGGTTGGGGGCAGCCCGTTCCTGCCTGCTGTACCTGGCTGGACACAAATATAGTGCGAAGCCCCACGTCAATTTTTTTTAAAACATTTCAGGAAATTCATGAAATAATTAAAAAAAATTGATGTGGGGCTTCGCCCTATATTTGTGTCCAGTCAGGTATAGCAGGCAGGAACGGGCTGCCCCCAACCACCAGCTGCCTATTTGTACCTAGCCGGACACAACAATATAGGGAAGCCCTTTTTTTCTTAATTATTCCATGAATTTCATGAAATAATTAAAAAAAAAAATACGTGGGGCTTCGCCCTATTTTTGTGTCCAGCCAGGTACAACAAGGCAGCTGGGGGCTGGAATCCGCAGCGCAGGGAGGCCCAAGCTTTCTGGGCCCCACCCGCTGCAAATTGCAGTCCGCAGCCGCCCCGGAAAATGGCGCGTTCATAGAAGCGCCATCTTCTGGCGCTGTACCCAACTCATCCAGGGCCCTGGTGCGGTGGCTCACTGGGTAATAAAGGGGTTAAGGCCAGCTTGGCATTATCAGCTGGCCCTAAGCCCGAAATTCATGGGGTCACGCCAATATTAGACATGACCACCATGAATTTCTAGTAAAGTATTTAAAAAAAACACAAACACCCAGAAAAAAGTCCTTTAATTGAAATAAACACACAATTCTTTATTGTTCTAAATTAAACCATACTTACCATCACGCCCATTCCAGCTGAAGCCAACGATCTCCTACAATAAAAGAAAAATAATAAAGCAACCTCATCCTTACCTTTCCATGGCTCCCACGACGGCTCCAGCTCTGCTACATCGAGATGACAGGCTGGACCGCAGCAGAACGCTGCCATCCAGCCTGTCATACCGCAGACACCTAAGCGCAGGCATACTTCCACTCCTCAGTGTCTGGCTGTGACGGCATCCAGATGAGCCGACAATGAACTCGGCTCACCTCATGTACGTCACTGACAGCGTGGGAGAATTCTCCTGCACTCAGCGCTTCAGCGTGAGAATTTTCCCACGCTGTCAGTGACGTGCATGAGGTGAGGTCATGTCCAATGAACTCGGTGCACCTCATGCACGTCACTGACAGCGTGGGAAAATTCTCACGCTGAAGCGCTGAGTGCAGGAGAATTTTCCCACGCTGTCAGTGACGTGCATGAGGTGAGCTGAGTTCATTCGACATGACCTCGGCTCATCTGGATGCCGTCACAGCGAGACACTGAGGAGCGCAAGCATGCCTGCGCTTCTCAGTGTCTGCGGGATGACAGGCTGGATGGCAGCGTTCTGCTGCGGTCCAGCCTGTCATCTCGATGTAGCAGAGCTGAAGCTGTCCTGGGAACCATGGAAAGGTAAGGATGAGGTTGCTTTATTATTTTACTTTTATTGCAGGAGATCGTTGGCTTCAGCTGGAATGGGCGTGACTGTAAGTATGGTTTAATTTAGAACAATAAAGAATTGTGTCTTTATTTCAATTAAAGGACTTTTTTCTGGGTGTTTGTGTTTTTTTTAAATACTTTACTAGAAATTCATGGTGGTCATGTCTAATATTGGCGTGACCCCATGAATTTCGGGCTTAGGGCCAGCTGATAATGCCAAGCTGGCCTTAACCCCTTTATTACCCAGTGAGCCACCGCACCAGGGCCCTGGATGAGTTGGGTACAGCGCCAGAAGATGGCGCTTCTATGAACGCGCCATTTTCCGGGGTGGCTGCGGACTGCAATTTGCAGCGGGTGGGGCCCAGAAAGCTTGGGCCTCCCTGCGCTGCGGATTCCAGCCCCCAGCTGCCTTGTTGTACCTGGCTGGACACAAAAATAGGGCGAAGCCCCACGTATTTTTTTTTTTAATTATTTCATGAAATTCATGGAATAATTAAGAAAAAAAGGGCTTCCCTATATTGTTGTGTCCGGCTAGGTACAAATAGGCAGCTGGTGGTTGGGGGCAGCCCGTTCCTGCCTGCTGTACCTGACTGGACACAAATATAGGGCGAAGCCCCACATAATTTTTTTTTAATTATTTCATGAATTTCCTGAAATAATTAAAAAAAAATTGACGTGGGGCTTTGCACTATATTTGGGTCCAGCCAGGTACAGCAGGCAGGAACGGGCTGCCCCCAACCACCAGCTGCCTATTTGTACCTGGTTGGACACAACAATATAGGGAAGCCCTTTTTTTCTTAATTATTCCATGAATTTCATGAAATAATTAAAAAAAAAAAAACGTGGAGCTTCTCCCTATTTTTGTGTCCAGCCAGGTACAACTAGGCAGCTGGGGGATGGAATCTGCAGCGCAGGGAGGCCCAAGCTTTCTGCCCCCCGCTGAAAATTGTAGTCCGCAGCCGCCCCGGAAAATGGCGCGTTCATAGAAGCTGGATGCTGTACCTGTCTGGCATACAAAAATATGGCGAAGCCCACGTCAAAAGTTTTGGGAAAAATTAATTAAAAAATAAATAATAATTTAGGGACTGCATCTTTATTAACTCCTCAAATGTCATTTAGTGTTAAAATAATGGATTTATTTAAAAAAAAAATGGCGTGGGATCCCCCATAATTTTAGTCTCTAGCGGAGGTTAAGCAGACGGCTGGGGCAGATGTTTGAAGCCTGGGAAGGGGGTAAAACCCACAGAGCTTCCCAGGCTACTAATATCAGCCCCAGCTGAATACCTAGCCTTTACTAGCTATTAAAATGGGGTACCCCCCCAAAAAAATGACGTGGGGTCCCCCCTATTTTAATAGCTAGCAAAGGCTAGGCAGACAGCTGGGGGCTGATATTAATAGCCCAGGAAGGGTGCCATGAATATTGGCCCCCTCCCAGGCTAGAAACACCAGTCGTCAGCCGCCCCAGAAATGGCGCATCCATAGGATGCGCCAACTCTGGCACTTAGCCTCGCTCTTCCACGCTGCCCTGGTGCGGTGGCAGGGGGTAATAGTGGTGGGGTTCATGTCAGCGCCAGCTGCCATGAAGCCCAGGTTAGTAATGATGGGCGTCTATAAGACACCCCCATTACTAACCTACAAAGTGTTAAAAAGAAAAAACACACTACACCCAGAAAAAAATAATTTATTTGAAATAAAACACACAATTTTATTTAATTCTTAGTTTACTAAAAATAATAGTTACCTGTCCACGTTCCTGCGCTGATCTCCCATGCACAGCTGTCACATCTGGAGATGGTGACAGCTGTGCATGGCTGCTGTAAGTTCACACTGCCGGGAACACGTCCGCTCCCGGCAGCGGGAGCCACTGACTGAGGTCACCGGAGTGCATTCAGGCAGCGCAGCTCCGGAGACCTCCTTTACGGCACTGCTGTACCGTGGGAATTTCTCACGATACAGCAGGGCCGTAAAGGAGCTAACCGGAGCAGCGCTGCCTGAACTCCGGTGAACCCTTACGGCCCCGTCATTCTAGCAGCGGCAGCGGTTCAGAGCGGTCACATTCTATGTGGCTGCTCTGAACTGGAGATCTTCGTGGGACACTCGTGGACTACTACGGAGGGGTAAGGATAAGGTTGTGGTTTATTATTTTATATTTTATTACAGGAGATCGATGGCTTCGGGGAATTAGGTGTCTTGGTGAGTATAGGTGTAGTTTTTTATTTTTTACTTTATTTTAGGTGGCGATCGGCGGGGACAGGTAATGTATGAACTAATTTCTTTTAGGTAACCACTGGCCACCAATGACATGTATTTAACATTTATTGGGGACACAGTAGGGCAATTTAAATAGCAGGATCAGTCTGATGGGAACTACTGCTCCCATCGAGCTGATCCTGCTGGCAGGAGTGGACGGGGGACAGACATAGGCCGATGGGAGTAGTAGTGTCACATCGGCCTATGTCTGCCTGCACGCACACACCCGCACACACACCGCACACACCCGCACACATCGCACAGACACCGCGCACACACCCCGCACACACACCCCGCACACACACTAATCATGACGGTCTGATCGTCTGGGAGGTGAGGCTGACCTGTGCGGCCGTGGGAAAGTTCATGTGAGTTCATGCAGTCAAGCATGAACTCACATGAACCCTCTGAGGGCACCGCGGCTAATTCAAATGAACAGCTGATCGGCATCAGCTGATACCTCAGCTGTTCATTTGAAATAACCGGCGGGAAAGCGCAGCACAGAACGGGAAAGCCGGCGGTGAAGTCTTTTCACTGCCAGCTTCCCGCGCGGGTGTTTCACTCCCCGCTCCTTGGAGCTGCGCTCCCCGCCCGGTCCTAACTTACGATCGGGATGGGAGGTGGCGAGGGGAGCGGAGGATCGGGGTGGGAGGCTGCGGGGAAGCAGTATGGGGCTGTGTGATTGTTTAAAAGCCGGCGGCTTTATACCGCCCGCCGGCTTTTAAACAATCAGGAGAATTCTCCCCCGCTGGGATGGCATTCTGATGACAGGCTGGATCGCGCTGCCATCCAACTTGTCATCCTTCACAGACACTGCAGAGCGCAGGCATAATGGGAACTTCCGATTCCGGTATCCGATATTGTAAAAGTATCGGAATTAAGTATCGGAATTCCGATACCGCGAATATCGGCCGATACCCGATATTACAGTATCGGAATGCTCAACACTACTCAGAAGACATAACTAACACATGGAAAAGTGACAAGTACATATAGTCATGCGAAAAGAAAAGAGGTGGAGGAGTAAAAGGAGGGGGAGACACAGATATAGGCATGTCATGCCCTTCTAAAATCCAAAAAGTGAGAAGCCGACACGGCCAGTCCGTTCCTGCCCGTGCCACCTCCGTGTCGCCGGGTTTGTGCCAGAGCCGCGGTTGACCCTGACAGCCAGCCCCCCTCTCCCAATACTGGTGCCTGTCCTCTGGTGGGTCGAGCGAGCCCCCCCTGTGGTGGAGGCAGGTCTAAGCTTTTTAATTTAAATTGTCTCTGCAATTTGAATGAGTACACTTTAAATCCTTTTACAAGGATCTATTGGAGGGCAAGTCTCATGCCAGCAGCCGCGTAATTCCAGCTCCAGTAGCGTCCACTAAAGCTGCTGCAGTTAAAAAGCTTTTATAAGGATCGAGCTCGGCTGTCCACCGCAAGGCATCCTACCGCCAGTCCCAGCCCCTATGCCTTGGAGTGCCTCCTGATGCTCTTCACTGAGTATCCCGTGGTCCCGAAGCATTTCCTTTGAAAAAATTAAGCGTCCAAACTACAGGTGGTGTAGCTTGCTTAACAGCTGGGATAATCCGCTGACTAGCAGACACTGCTACTAGGCGCAAAGTATTTCCTGGGCTAGATGCAGTTAAAAATTTGTAATTAGATACTCTCGCTGGATGCTGAGAAAGCATTCCATAGAGTCTCCTGGCACGCCATATATTATTCTTTTAAAAAGCTTGGGGTTGGGGTCTAGGGGACCCTTTTATAGCCAAAATCACGGCCCTGTATCGCAATACGTCACCTAGGCTGAAGATAAAGGGAACTGTAGCACCCTGAGGGCTCGGTTGCTACAGAGGTATTGCACCTCACCCAGAGGTGTGATATCTCACTCTCAAGTAAGAATGGAGTGTGGATCAAGACCCGACACCTGCATGCATTACACCACATTGCCGTGGGCAGGGCGACCAATATGCCCCTGAGATGGGCACGACAGTCCCTGTCCCTGGCTGGAGTGGGGGGAGGGAACACTGAGGAAGGGGAACCCTGTAGTGCAGGAGCAGGGAGGAAGCAGTTCCTGGGTGCATTGAGAAGGGAGTATAAAAGGTGGGCACCATCTTAGTTCAGTGCAGAGAAGTCTGAGCAGAAGTGACAGGGAGCAGGGGCTCTGCATGAGCTCTGCTCCGGAGGCGGGCCTAGTAACAGAGGCCCAGGCCTGGAAGAGGGAGAAGGAAGGAAGAGGAGCGGAGAAGGAACGAGGAACGTAGGGATCCCAGGGGTGTGGACGGGCGAGTCGCCACCGCACGCCCGAATCCACCTGCGTGGAGGGGTCAGGCCAAAGGGGGAGACCGGTCCCCGAAACTACTGGAGGCGGGAAACGACCCTCAGCTAGAAACCGGAGGCTGTGACATTTTATGTGGCGCAGCCCCTCCCTACACCCGCTAGGAAGGCACCACATAGGGTCAGGGAAACTGGCGCCAAGTTTACCAAGAGGAGGCCCGAGGCAGCCGGACAGAAGGGTTGGTAAGAAAGGCCAGACAAAGGACACACAAAGGGGGTCCTGTGAAGCGCTCCAAAGTTATCTGGGAGTTGTCTGAGACCCTCACCTGGTGAGCACAGTACGACGTGGGCAGCCGTTACCTGTAGAGATGAGCGTTGTTCTACTCGAACTGTTCGCCAATCTCAAATTCGAGCTGTTTTGGGCGGTGTTCGAGCCGTTCGGCGAACACGAACAATTTGAGAAAAATTCGGCTGTTCGAGGTTATGTTCGATAACTGTTCGTGCACCAAAATCATAACTGGATTTTTTCTCAGTAATGATGAAAATTAATGTTAATACGCAGTTTGAGTGTACAGCGGGGTGGGGGGAGGGGCAGGGGATGGATCTCTGCAGGAACAATGAAGATCTCCATTTTTTTTTCTCTTTCCCGCATTTGCAGTGGGGAGGTGCAATCTGTCAGCCTATCAGCAGCGCACACACGGAGCGAAGTGCTTTTTTTCACACAAGCAAGGGCATGTGTCATTGGCAGTGTATGTCACATGTCCTTGCCCTATAAGACCAAGCCATTTTCCCCGTCGACACCATTTTCTCACTGCTGCAGCTGCGTGTTAGACGGCACCGCTGTTGCTGTGTGCGCTATACCTTGTTAATTTCAAGCCAATTTTCGCACAAATATACAGATAGCTTGGGAGTAGGGAATAGTTGTGATTGCAGTCCCTAGGTTACAGCATTTCCTACGACTTTTATCAGGGAGGTCTGTGCTCTTAAATAGATAGGTTGTGGGAGTAAAGACTAATTGTAATTGGAGTCCTTTTCAGGACTAGGTTACATCAGTTCCTATCAGTTTTTGCCAGGCAGGTCTGTGCCAGTGCTGTGCAAGTTTTTTTCACAGCATTTGGCTGAATCTAGCAAAGCTAATCCTTTTTGGCCTATTGCAGAGTGTGTTAGTCAGTGGAGTAGCCTATCTGTGTTGCAAGATATACCACCTGTGTATAGAATACCAATTTTTTTACTGCACCTAGTGAAGTAAAATCTTTTGGGCATAGCATCATTCTATTAGTCCATCTATACTGACCTCCATCAGGTTGCAAATTAAAACTAATTTTTATCTGTATCTACAGTACCTCTGAAAAAATATTTGGGCTTCTACCTGTGTGTGGGACTTGTTGTATTAGTCCATCTATACTGACCTCCATCAGGTTGCAAACTGAATATATTTTTTTCCTGCATCTACCTCTGAAAAAATATTGGGCTTCTAGCTGTGTGTGGGTCTTGTTCTATTAATCCATCTATACTGACCTCCATCAGGTTGCAAACTGAATATATTTTTTTCTGCATCTAGCTCTGAAAAAATATTTGGCCTTCTAGTAGTGTGTCGGACTTTCTCTATTAGTCCATCTATACTGACCTCCATCAGGTTGCAAACTGAATATAATTTTTTTCTGCATCTAGCTCTGAAAAAATATTTGGCCTTCTAGTAGTGTGTCGGACTTTCTCTATTAGTCCATCTATACTGACCTCCATCAGGTTGCAAATTAAAACTAATTTTTATCTGCATCTACAGTACCTCTGAAAAAATATTTGGGCTTCTAGCTGTGTGTGGGACTTGTTGTATTAGTCCATCTATACTGACCTCCATCAGGTTGCAAACGGAATATATTTTTTTCTGCATCTACCTCTGAAAAAATATTGGGCTTCTAACTGTGTGTGGGACTTGTTGTATTAGTCCATCTATACTGACCTCCATCAGGTTGCAAACTGAATATATTTTTTTCTGCATCTACCTCTGAAAAAATATTGGGCTTCTAGCTGTGTGTGGGACTTGTTGTATTAGTCCATCTATACTGACCTCCATCAGGTTGCAAACTGAATATATTTTTTTCTGCATCTACCTCTGAAAAAATATTGGGCTTCTAGCTGTGTGTGGGTCTTGTTCTATTAATCCATCTATACTGACCTCCATCAGGTTGCAAACTGAATATAATTTTTTTCTGCATCTAGCTCTGAAAAAATATTTGGCCTTCTAGTAGTGTGTCGGACTTTCTCTATTAGTCCATCTATACTGACCTCCATCAGGTTGCAGATTAAAACTAATTTTTATCTGCATCTACAGTACCTCTGAAAAAATATTTGGGCTTCTAGCTGTGTGTGGGTCTTGTTGTATTAGTCCATCTATACTGACCTCCATCAGGTTGCAAACTGAATATATTTTTTTCTGCATCTACCTCTGAAAAAATATTGGGCTTCTAGCAGTGTGTGGGACTTGTTGTATTAGTCTATCTATACTGACCTCCATCAGGTTGCAAACTGAATATAATTTTTTTCTGCATCTAGCTCTGAAAAAATATTTGGCCTTCTAGTAGTGTGTCGGACTTTCTCTATTAGTCCATCTATACTGACCTCCATCAGGTTGCAAACTGAATATATTTTTTTCTGCATCTACCTCTGAAAAAATATTTGGCCTTCTAGTAGTGTGTCGGACTTTCTCTATTAGTCCATCTATACTGACCTCCATCAGGTTGCAAATTAAAACTAATTTTTATCTGCATCTACAGTACCTCTGAAAAAATATTTGGGCTTCTAGCTGTGTGTGGGACTTGTTGTATTAGTCCATCTATACTGACCTCCATCAGGTTGCAAACTGAATATATTTTTTTCCTGCATCTACCTCTGAAAAAATATTGGGCTTCTAGCTGTGTGTGGGTCTTGTTCTATTAATCCATCTATACTGACCTCCATCAGGTTGCAAATTCAAAATAATTTTTTTCTGCATCTAACCCAGCCAATAGTTTTGGCCTAATACCACAGTTTGGCCACTCAGCTCTGCTCGGTTACCATCCATTGTTTTTTTGTGCAAACAACTCCAGAGTTGTGAATTAGTTAACCACCAAAATGAGTGGAAAAAGGCCTGCTGCTGGTGGAAAGGGGAATAGGCGTGTTGGGAAGGGGAAAAAAGGTTGTGTCCGTGGGGTAGGTGTTAAAGCAACAGTAACATCTGCAGAAGAAAGACCATCTTCCAGCCAAACTAAAATGTCTACTTCTTTTAGCGGACAATGTGATAAGATCCCTTTCTTACGGCCACGCCAATCGCTACAAATTCCAGATGAGGCACAAAAACAGCAGGTGCTTCAACGGATATCAAGTGCTCCTTTAAGTGGGCTCTCCTCCACATCAACTTCAACATCACAAATACTCCAGTCCTCAAAGGTGTCACCCAAATCGCACTTGCTTCCTCACAGCTCCCAAATCTCCAGCTGCCCGTCTGAGTATGAGGTAGAACAGATGGTTGAGTCTGCAGAGCTGTTTACTCATACTATAGCCTGGGAATCAGAGGTCGACTCCAGCGCTTCTGTGAATCCAGACGAGGAAATGATCTGCACTGATGCCCAGAATCTTTATGAGTCGGATCCAGGACCAGACGCAGAAGGTTCTGACCATAATGTAGACCCTCATTCCGAAAATGTAACTCCTGTTGGTGGAGACAATGAAGAAGACGATGATAAGACTCAAATACCTGATTGGAGCGACAACTTTAGTTTTTTGTCAGGGCAGGAACAGGTTGGCTCTGAGGACGACGGGTGTGATAACGCACAGGGTGATGATGATGAGGTCGGAGATCCCACTTACTGTCAACCCACAGTCAGCCAAGAGATGAGGTCAGCAGAGGAGGTGGAGGAAGATGCTAGTGACGACGAGGTCAGGTTGCGCCTTCCTGGACAGAGACGTAGTACTGGAAGCACGTCAACAACTGCATCCTCAAACACAACTCTGCCTCTCACCACAAGTCGTGGTGGCTCTTCAGGTCGCATGGGTGCTAAGCCTTGCATAGCCTGGGCATTTTTTCAGATCGATAAAGATGACCCAACTCGTGTTATCTGTAACATTTGTCAGCAAAAGCTAAGTAGAGGCCAAAAAATACATAGTTTGAGTACTTCATGCATGAACCGGCACATGGACATGAAGCATAAGTTGCAGTGGGAAGCTCAGTGTGCTACAATGCGGCCTAGCCGGCCGGGCCAACCACCGTCTGCCATATCTTGTGCATCCGCGGCCTCTTCATCCTCTGTGACTGGGGGGACAGCAGTCACACCTGTTTTGGGGCGCAGACCTGCCACCTCTTTACCTGCAACAGTCAGCGTGATTGGCAGGTCATCATTTTCTTTGGAGGTGGTAACACCAGCTGGTGTTGAGCGCTGTCCGACATCGATAGCACCACCTTTGGATCAAGGCAACCTAACATGTCCGCCTGCATCTTCCTCACAGACCGGCAGTTTGCCGGGGACACCCTTATCAACCCCGTCTAAGCACAATAGCCAGCCCTCGGTCCCTCAGATGTGGACAAGTAAAAGACCATTTCCTCCTAGCCATGAGAAAGCTAAGAGGTTGAATTTCACCATCTGCAAGCTCTTGGCTACAGAAATGCTGCCTTTCCGCCTGGTGGACACAGAGGATTTTCGAGACCTTATGTCCGTCGCAGTGCCCCAGTACCAGATGCCCAGTCGGCACTACTTCTCAAAGAAAGGTGTGCCTGCGCTCCACCAGCATGTCGCACATAACATCACCGCTTCTTTGAGAAACTCTGTGTGTGACAGGGTGCATTTCACCACAGACACTTGGACGAGTAGGCATGGACAGGGGCGTTACATGTCGCTGACTGGGCACTGGGTAACTATGGTGACAGCAGGACAAGGGGCTGCTGTCCAAGTCTTGCCGTCCCCACGAGTTGTGCGTCAATCCTCTTTATGTCAAAGTTCCTCCACTACTTCTGCCTCCTCAACCTCCTCTCGGTCTTCCACCTGCACCCAAAGCCTGTCTGGTCATGCCACAAGCTTTCTAACTGCGCAGAAGGGATCCTGCACACCTCCTTACTATGCTGGCAGTAGGGCTCAACGTCATCAGGCGGTTTTTACATTGAAATGTCTGGGAAATGTGAGTCACACAGCTGAGGAGTTGTAGTCAGCTCTGGAGAACCAATTTCATGAATGGTTGTCTCCACTGGACCTGAAACCAGGGAAGGCCGTGTGCGACAATGCTGCAAACCTGGGTGCGGCCCTTCGCCGGGGCAATGTCACACACGTGCCTTGTATGGCTCACGTGTTGAACCTGGTTGTCCAGCAATTTTTAGCCCACTATCCCAGACTAGATGGCCTTCTGTAGAGGGCACGGTCGCTGTGTGCTCACTTCCGCCGTTCGCATCCCGCAGCTCAGCGACTTACATCTCTACAGAAGTCGTTGGGCCTGCCACTTCACCGGCTAAAATGCGATGTGCCTACCCGGTGGAATTCAACTCTGCACATGTTGCAGCGACTGTGGCAGCACCGACAAGCCCTGGTGCAATACGTTCTGACGTATAGCCTGGGCCAACGAGATTCAGAGGTGGGGCAAACCACGCTGGAGGAGTGGTCTCAGATCAGGGACCTATGCACCCTTCTGCACAGTTTTGAAATGGCGACGAAGATGTTTAGTGCTGACGATGCCATTATCAGCATGACTATTCCGGTGATTTACATGCTGGAGCACATGTTAAACAGAATTCGGAGTCAGGTGGTGGCACAAGAGGAGGTGGAGGAAGTAGAGGAGGAGGAGTTGTATGCGGAAGGGCTAACATCTGCAAGGTCCAGACGGTCGGCAGCACCAAGGCGGCAGGCATGTGAGGGTGGGGGAGATGGTTTTACCAGGGCGCATGGTAGCAGCCAAACTAGTGAGGAAGGTGCAGGAGCCCAGGAAGAAGTGGAGGACGAACTGATGGAAGACTCATCAGATGAGGGAGACCTTGATCACATTTCTGTTGTGCGAGGTTGGGGGGAGAGGACAGAGGAAGGAAGCATGATTGTTACCTCGCCACCAACACAACAGGGACTTGGTGCTCCTGGATGCGCAACACACATGAGTGCCTTCTTGCTGCACTACCTGCAACATGACCCTCGAATTGTGAGAATTAGAAATAATCCTGACTACTGGGTTGCCACACTGTTAGATCCCCGGTACAAAAGTAAATTTGCAGAAATTATTCCTGCCATAGAAAGGGATGCACGCATGCAGGAGTATCAGCAGAGACTGTTGCAGAATCTTACATGTGCTTTTCCACAAAATACCAGTGGTGCACGTAGTGAATCTCACAGTTCCAACTTGCCAACCGTGGGACCGTCAAGTGTTCAGCACTCAAACCGTAACAGAACCACAGTATTTGCTGGTAACATCAATTTTGCGGAATCATTTCACCACTTTTTTAGCCCATCCTTTGCAAGGCCACAGGAGACAAGAAGTCTGACACATAGTCAACGCCTAGAGACGATGGTACAGGAGTATCTCCAAGTAAACATTGAAGCCACAACTGTGTCACTGGACCCTTGCTCTTTTTGGGCTTCCAATCTGGATAAATGGCCGGAGCTAGCCACTTACGCCTTGGAGATCTTGTCATGCCCCGCAGCCAGCGTTCTGTCTGAACGTGTGTTCAGCGCTGCTGGTGGTGTGCTGACAGATAAGCGCACGCGGCTCTCCACTGATAATGTAGACAGACTCACGTTCATAAAGATGAACAAATCATGGATCCGAAACGACTTTTCTACCCCTGTGTCATCCTGGGGAGAGTAAAAGCTTGATGATTGGTTAAAATCACCCTACCAACCGTTTTAAGCTTTCAAATTACTAATCATGTTTATCTGTATCTTGACTGGAAAATAATTTGGGCTTTGTAGCAGTGTGCAGCACTGATCCTATTAGGCCATCTATACTAAAGCTTCACCAGATTTAAAATTAAAAATAATTTTTAGCTGCATCTAGCCCGGAAAATAATTTTGGGGCTCCGAGATGCGCAAGGCACATAAGTGCCTTCTTGCTGCACTACCTGCAGCATGACCCTCATATTGTCAGAATTCGAAGTAATCATGACTACTGGGTTGCCACACTCTTAGATCCCCCAAACTTTTCGATCAACCTTTTCATTTTAATAAAGACCAAAAAAATGGTCATTTTTGAAATTATAAGCATTAGCAGGTTGTTAGAAACTGAAATCAAACAGTTTTCAACTCAAAACTTTATTCTAGGTGATGTTACATTTTCACATAGGACCCCTTGTTCGAAAGGAGCTTCTGAACTCTCTCGTCCCATGAATTTGTCAGGTTTTGGATGGTTTCTGCTTCAATTGTTTTGCATGAGGACAGAATACCCTCCCAGAGCTGTTGCTTAGATGTGAACTGCCTCCCGCCATCATAGACACTCCTTTTAATGATGCTCCAAAGGTTCTGAATGGGGTAGAGGTCAGGGGAGCATGGGGGTCACACCATAAGTTTGTCCCCTTTTATGCCCATATCAGCCAGAGATGCAGATGTTTTATGTGCAGCATGAGATGGTGCATTATCATGCAGAAAAATGATCTTGCTGTGAAATACACGGTTCTTCTTCTTGAACCATGGCAGGAAGTGCTGTTTGAGAAAATCCACATACATTATGGAGTTCATCTTTAGCGCCTTCAGGGATCCTAAAGGGGCCGACAATCTCTCTCCCCATGATTCCAGCCCAAAACATTACTCCACCTCCTCCTTGTTGGCGCTGTAGCCGTGTTTGCGTGGGGTGTCCATCAACCAGCCATCCTCCACTCCATCCATCTGGACCATCGAGCACTGCACGGCACTCATCCGTGAACAAAACAGTTTTGAAATCAGTCTTCATGTAATGTTTGGCCCACTGGAGCCGTTTCTGCTTGTGTGAAGTGGATAGAGGAGGTCGACAGGATGGCGCATGCACAGCTGCAAACCTCTGAAGGACCCTGCATCTTGTTGTTCGGGGGACGTTGGAGGCACAAGCAGCTTCAAAAACTTGTCTGCTGCTATGACAAGGCTTTTTTGCCGCTGCTCTTTCAACCTGACGTAATTGCCTGTAGGAAAGAGTCCTCAATTTGCCCTTATCAGCACGCACACGTGTGTACTGTGAATCAGCTACATACTTCTTGATTGCCAAGACACTTCATCCTGATCATCGCACAATGTTGATTGTAGTCATGCCTTGACCTAAACACTCCACAATTTGTTGCTTCTCAGCAGCCGACACATCCTTTTCTTTCCCATTTTGGCAGAAAATGTAGGCTGCTTAATAATGTGAGAGAGCCTTCTTAAGTAGTCTTGCCTTTCATTGGACACACCTGCCAAACTAATTAGCACAGGTGTCTGCAATTGCTTACAGTGATATAAAGAGCCCTGAAACACATCACCATCAATGAGTTTAACTGACAAACAAACAAATTCTTCCCTTATCACTCCTAAACACTTTTTGCATAATAATTTGGAACGCAGTGTACATGTGCTTTTCCACAAAACACCAGTGGTTCACGTAGTGAATCTTACAGTTCTAACTTGCCAACCGTGGTCTGTATGGAGTTGTTCAATAAAGGGCCCAAAATTAAGATAACATAGATGGGAGAGGTCTCTATGAATAGGAATTCCTAAGTATTTGATACCCTGTGAGGGCCAGGCAAAGGGAAAGTTGGACTGGATGGAATCCTATATGGATTTGGGGAGGGAGACATCGAGGGCCTCAGACTTCGCTGCATTGATTTTAAAATTTTACCATGTAACAAAGTGATCTATTTCAGCCATAACAGCAGGGATGGATATATGTGATTGAGTGATATATACTAGGACATCATCAGCAAATAGAGAGCACTTGTACTCGGTGCCTCCCACCTCAATCCACCTAATATTGGGGTTATGGCGAATTGATGAGAGCAGGTGCTCTGTCACTAGGATGTATAAGAGAGGGGACAGAGGACATCACTGCCTTGTCCCATTGGTGATTGTGAAAGGTGATGAAAATGTTCTGACGCACCCCCTGGGCCTTGGGACACCCGGAGCCGGACCCTTTTTGGTGGATGCTGGTGGTTGTAGTCTTCGTGGCGGCGACCCGGTTCCGTGGCTCAGGGCGGTCAAACCAGTGGCGGAACTATTTATGTGGTTTTGATGTTTAAATGTCCGACTACGCCACCCGTGGATTGCGGTCAGAGTGAACCGCCGCTACAGGGCAGACCGCTGAGGCTGGTGTTGTGGGTGCAGCAGAGCGTAGCATAACTCCCCACGGGAGGAGTATAGCCTCAGGGCAGTGTATGCGGAGGATGGGGGTGATGGTGCAGGGCAGCAGCAGTAACGACACGGAGTCAGTGATGCAGTTCAGGGCCTTTACTCACAGTTCTTATTATCCAGACCACGTCTGCAGGTAACGGCTGCCCACATCGTACTGTGCTCACCAGGTGAGGGGCTCAGACAACTCCCAGATAACTTTGGAGCACTTCACAGGACCCCCTTTGTGTGTCCTTTGTCTGGCCTTTCTTACCAACACTTCTGTCCGGCTGCCTCGGGCCTCCTCTTGGTAAACTTGGCGCCAGTTTCCCTGACCCTATGTGGTGCCTTCCTAGCGGGTGTAGCGAGGGGCTGCGCCACATAAAATGTCAGAGCCTCCGGTTTCTAGCTGAGGGTCGTTTCCTGCCTCCACTAGTTCGGGGACCGGTCTCCCCCTTTGGCCTGACCCCTCCACGCAGGTGGATTCGGGCGTGCGGTGGCGACTCGCCCGTCTGCACCCCTGGGATCCCTTCATTCCTCGTTCCTGGAGCCTTCTCCGCTCCTCTTCCTTCCTTCTCCCTCTTCCAGGCCTGGGCCTCTGTTACTAGGCCCGCCTCCGGAGCAGAGCTCATGCAGAGGCCCTGCTCCCTGCCACTTCTGCTCAGACTTCTCTGCACTGAACTAAGATGGTGCCCACCTTTTATACTCCCTTCTCAATGCACCCAGGAACTGCTTCCTCCCTGCTCCTGCACTACAGGGTTCCCCTTCCTCAGTGTTCCCTCCCCCCACTCCAGCCAGGGACAGGGACTGTCGTGCCCATCTCAGGGGCATATTGGTCGCCCTGCCCCACGGCAATGTGGTGTAATGCATGCAGGTGTCGGGTCCTGATCCACACTCCATCCTTACCTGAGAGTGAGATATCACACCTCTGGGTGAGGTGCAATACGTCTGTAGCAACGAGCCCTCAGGGTGCTACAGTTCCATTTATCTTCAGCCTAGGTGACGTATTGCGATACAGGGCCGTGATTTTGGCTATAAAAGGGTCCCCTAGACCCCTACCCCAAGCTTTTTAAGAGAATCATATATGGCGTGCCAGGAGACTCTATGGAATGCTTTCTCAGCATCCAACGAGAGTATCTAATTACAAATTTTTAACTGCATCTAGCCCAGGAAATACTTTGTGCCTAGTAGCAGTGTCTGCTAGTCAGCGGATTATCCCGGCTGTTAATCAAGCTGCACCACCTGTAGTTTAGACACTTAATTTTTTCAAAGGAAATGCTTCGGGACCATGGGATACTTAGTGAAGAGCATCAGGAGGCACCCCAAGGCATAGGGGCTGGGACTGGCAGTAGGATGCCTTGCGGTGGACAGCCGAGCTCGATCCTTATAAAAGCTTTTTAACTGCAGCAGCTTTAGTGGACGCTACTGGAGCTGGAATTACCGCGGCTGCTGGCATGAGACTTGCCCTCCAATAGATCCTTGTAAATGGATTTAAAGTGTATTCATTCAAATTAGAGAGACAATTTAAATTAAAAAGCTTAGAGCTGCCTCCACCACAGGGGGGCTCGCTCGACCCACCAGCGGACAGGCACCAGTATTGGGAGAGGGGGGCTGGCCGTCAGGGTTCACCGCGGCTCTGGCACAAACCCGGCGACACGGAGGTGGCACGGGCAGGAGCGGACTGGCCGTGTCGGCTTCTCACTTTTTGGATTTTAGAAGGGCATGACATGCCTATATCTGTGTCTCCCCCTCCTTTTACTCCTCCACCTCTTTTATTTTCGCATGACTATATGTACTTGTCACTTTTCCATGTGTTAGTTATGTCTTCTGAGCAGTTTGTCAGCTTTTGGACACCTTTGAAGGTGTTTTCTATGTGTTTCTATGTGTTTTTGTTTGCCTGCCATTGGTTTTAACGGTGCTCGAAGGTGTTCGACGAACAGTTCGACGAACAGTTCGGCGAACACACGGGTGTTCGACGAACCGAACCGAACTCGAACACTACGGGGGTGGCTCAACACTAGTTACCTGCAGAAGTGGTCTGGATAATAAGAACTGTGAGTAAAGGCCCTGGACTGCATCACTGACTCTGTGTCGTTACTGCTGCTGCCCTGCACTATCACCCCCATCCTCCGCATACACTGCCCTGAGGCTATACTCCTCCCGTGGGGAGTTATGCTACACCCACAACACCAGCCTCAGCGGTCTGCCCTGCAGCGGTGGTTCACTCTGACCGCAATCCACGGGTGGCGTAGTCGGACGTTTAAACATCAAAACCACATAAATAGTTCCGCCACTGGTTTGACCGCCCTGAGCCACGGAACCGGGTCGCCGCCACGGAGACTACAACCACCAGCATCCACCAAAAAGGGTCCGGCTCCGGGTGTCCCAAGGCCCAGGGGGTGCGTCAGAACATTTTCATCACCTTTCATAATCACCAATGGGACAAGGCAGGGATGTCCTCTGTCCCCTCTCTTATACATCCTAGTGACGGAGCACCTGCTCTCATCAATTCGCCATAACACCATTATTAGGTGGATTGAGGTGGGAGGCACCGAGTACAAGTGCTCTCTATTTGCTGATGATGTCCTAGTATATATCACTCAATCACATATATCCATCCCTGCTGTTATGGCTGAAATAGATCACTTTGTTACATGGTCAAATTTTAAAATCAATGCAGCAAAGTCTGAGGCCCTCGATGTCTCCCTCCCCAAATCCATACAGGATTCCATCCAGTCCAACTTTCCCTTTGCCTGGCCCTCACAGGGTATCAAATACTTAGGAATTCCTATTCATAGAGACCTCTCCCGTCTATGTTATCTTAATTTTGGGCCCTTTATTGAACAACTCCATACAGACCACGGTTGACAAGTTAGAACTGTAAGATTCACTACGTGAACCACTGGTGTTTTGTGGAAAAGCGCATGTACACTGTGTTCCAAATTATTATGCAAAAAGTGTTTAGGAGTGATAAGGGAAGAATTTGTTTGTCAGTTAAACTCATTGATGGTGATGTGTGTCAGGGCTCTTTATATCACTGTAAGAAATTGCAGACACCTGTGCTAATTAGTTTGGCAGGTGTGTCCAATGAAAGGCAAGACTACTTAAGAAGGCTGTCCCACATTATTAAGCAGCCTACATTGTCTGCCAAAATGGGACAGAAAAAGGATGTGTCGGCTGCTGAGAAGCAACAAATTGTGGAGTGTTTAGGTCAAGGCATGACTACAATCAACATTGCCAAGACACTTCATCCTGATCATCGCACAATCAAGAAGTATGTAGCTAATTCACAGTACACACGTGTGCGTGCTGAAAAGGGCAAATTGAGGACTCTTTCCTACAGGCAATTACGTCAGGTTAAAAGAGCAGCGGCAAAAAAGCCTTGTCATAGCAGCAGACAAGTTTTTGAAGCTGCTGGTGCCTCCAACGTCCCCCGAACAACAAGATGCAGGGTCCTTCAGAGGTTTGCAGCTGTGCGTACGCCATCCTGTCGACCTCCTCTATCCACTGCACACAAGCAGAAACGGCTCCAGTGGGCCAAACAATACATGAAGACTGATTTCAAAACTGTTTTGTTCACGGATGAGTGCCGTGCAACGCTCGATGGTCCAGATGGATGGAGTGGAGGATGGCTGGTTGATGGACACTTCACGCAAACACGGCTACAGCGCCAACAAGGAGGAGGTGGAGTAATGTTTTGGGCTGGAATCATGGGGAGAGAGATTGTCGGCCCCTTTAGGATCCCTGAAGGGGTAAAGATGAACTCCATAATATATGTGGAGTTTCTCAAACAGCACTTCCTGCCATGGTTCAAGAAGAAGAACCGTGCAGTCCACAGCAAGATCATTTTAATGCATGATAATGCACCGTCTCATGCTGCACATAAAACATCTGCATCTCTGGCTGATATGGGCATAAAAGGGGACAAATTTATGGTGTGACCCCCATGCTCCCCTGACCTCTACCCCATTCAGAACCTCTGGAGCATCATCAAAAGGAGTATCTATGATGGCGGGAGGCAGTTCACATCTAAGCAACAGCTCTGGGAGGGTATTCTGTCCTCATGCAAAACAATTGAAGCAGAAACCATCCAAAACCTGACGAATTCAATGGACGAGAGAGTTTAGAAGCTCCTTTCGAACAAGGGGTCCTATGTGCAAATGTAACATCAGCTAGAATAAAGTTTTGAGTTGAAAACTGTTTGATTTCAGTTTCTAATAACCTGCTAATGCTTATAATTTCAAAAATGACCATTTTTTTGGTCTTTATTAAAATGAAAAGGTTGATGAAGAGTGTGGGGGATCTAAGAGTGTGGCAACCCAGTAGTCAGGATTACTTTGAATTCTGACAATCTGAGGGTCATGTTGCAGGTAGTGCAGCAAGAAGGCACTTATGTGTCTTGCGCATCTCGGAGCCCCAAAATTATTTTCCGGGCTAGATGCAGCTAAAAATTATTATTAATTTTAAATCTGTGGAGCTTAATATAGATGGCCTAATAGAATCAGTACTGCACACTGCTACAAAGCCCAAATTATTTTCCAGCCAAGATACAGATAAACATGATTAGTAATTTTAAATCTGGTGGAGCTTAGTATAGATGGCCTAATAGAATCAGTACTGCACACTGCTACAAAGCCCAAATTATTTTCCAGCCAAGATACAGATAAACATGATTAGTAATTTTAAATCTGGTGGAGCTTAGTATAGATGGCCTAATAGAATCAGTACTACACACTGCTACAAAGCCCAAATTATTTTCCAGCTAAGATACAGATAAACATGATTAGTTATTTGAAAGCTTAAAACGGTTGGTGACCTGATTTTAACCAATCATCAAGCTTTTACTCTCCCCAGGATGACACAGGGGTAGAAAAGTCGTTTCAGATCCATGATTTGTTCATCTTTATGAACGTGAGTCTGTCTACATTATCAGTGGAGAGCCGCGTGCGCTTATCTGTCAGCACACCACCAGCAGCGCTGAACACGCGTTCAGACAGAACGCTGGCTGCGGGGCATGACAAGATCTCCAAGGTGTAAGTGGCTAGCTCCGGCCATTTATCCAGATTGGAAGCCCAAAAAGAGCAAGGGTCCAGTGACACAGTCATGGCTTCAATGTTTACTTGGAGATACTCCTGTACCATCGTCTCTAGGTGTTGACTATGTGTCAGACTTCTTGTCTCCTGTAGCCTTGCAAAGGATGGGCTAAAAAAGTGGTGAAATGATTCCGCAAAATTGATGTTACCAGCAGATACTGTGTTTCTGTTACGGTTTGAGTGCTGAACACTCGACGGTCCCACGGTTGGCAAGTTAGAACTGTGAGATTCACTACATGCACCACTGGTGTTTTGTGGAAAAGCACATGTAAGATTCTGCAACAGTCTCTGCTGATACTCCTGCATGCGTGCATCCCTTTCTATGGCAGGAATAATTTCTGCAAATTTACTTTTGCACCGGGGATCTAACAGTGTGGCAACCCAGTAGTCAGGATTATTTCTAATTCTCACAATTCGAGGGTCATGTTGCAGGTAGTGCAGCAAGAAGGCACTCATGTGTCTTGCGCATCCAGGAGCACCAAGTCCCTGTTGTGTTGGTGGTGAGGTAACAATCATGCTCCCTTCCTCTGTCCTCTCCCCCCAACCTCGCACAACAGAAATGTGATCATG
This sequence comes from Phyllobates terribilis, assembly GCF_046119375.1. Taxonomy (NCBI): domain Eukaryota; kingdom Metazoa; phylum Chordata; class Amphibia; order Anura; family Dendrobatidae; genus Phyllobates; species Phyllobates terribilis. The sequence continues at coordinate 152,759,435 of NW_027362768.1, forward strand.
GTCTCCCTCATCTGATGAGTCTTCCATCAGTTCGTCCTCCACTTCTTCCTGGGCTCCTGCACCTTCCTCACTAGTTTGGCTGCTACCATGCGCCCTGGTAAAACCATCTCCCCCACCCTCACATGCCTGCCGCCTTGGTGCTGCCGACCGTCTGGACCTTGCAGATGTTAGCCCTTCCGCATACAACTCCTCCTCCTCTACTTTCTCCACCTCCTCTTGTGCCACCGCCTGACTCCGAATTCTGTTTAACATGTGCTCCAGCATGTAAATCACCGGAATAGTCATGCTGATAATGGCATCGTCAGCACTAAACATCTTCGTCGCCATTTCAAAACTGTGCAGAAGGGTGCATAGGTCCCTGATCTGAGACCACTCCTCCAGCGTGATTTGCCCCACCTCTGGATCTCGTTGGCCCAGGCTATACGTCAGAACGTATTGCACCAGGGCTTGTCGGTGCTGCCACAGTCGCTGCAACATGTGCAGAGTTGAATTCCACCGGGTAGGCACATCGCATTTTAGCCAGTGAAGTGGCAGGCCCAACGACTTCTGTAGAGATGTAAGTCGCTGAGCTGCGGGATGCGAACGGCGGAAGTGAGCACACAGCGACCGTGCCCTCTGCAGAAGGCCATCTAGTCCGGGATAGTGGGCTAAAAATTGCTGGACAACCAGGTTCAACACGTGAGCCATACAAGGCACGTGTGTGACATTGCCCCGGCGAAGGGCCGCACCCAGGTTTGCAGCATTGTCGCACATGGCCTTCCCTGGTTTCAGGTCCAGTGGAGACAACCATTCATGAAATTGGTTCTCCAGAGCTGACCACAACTCCTCAGCTGTGTGACTCACATTTCCCAGACATTTCAAAGTAAAAACCGCCTGATGACGTTGAGCCCTACTGCCAGCATAGTAAGGAGGTGTGTAGGATCCCTTCTGCGCAGTTAGAAAGCTTGTTGCATGACCAGACAGGCTTTGGGTGCAGGTGGAGGACCGAGAGGAGGTTGAGGAGGCAGAAGCAGTGGAGGAACTTTGAGATAAAGAGGATTGACGCACAACTCGTGGGGACAGCAAGACTTGGACAGCAGCCCCTTGTCCTGCTGTCACCATAGTTACCCAGTGCCCAGTCAGCGACATGTAACGCCCCTGTCCATGCCTACTCGTCCAAGTGTCTGTGGTGAAATGCACCCTGTCACACACATAGTTTCTCAAAGAAGCGGTGATGTTGTGTGCGACATGCTGGTGGAGCGCAGGCACACCTTTCTTTGAGAAGTAGTGCTGACTGGGCATCTGGTACTGGGGCACTGCGACGGACATAAGGTCTCGAAAATCCTCTGTGTCCACCAGGCGGAAAGGCAGCATTTCTGTAGCCAAGAGCTTGCAGATGGTGAAATTCAACCTCTTAGCTTTCTCGTGGCTAGGAGGAAATGGTCTTTTACTTGTCCACATCTGAGTGACCGAGGGCTGGCTGTTGTGCTTAGACGAGGTTGATAAGGGTGTCCCCGGCAAACTGCCGGTCTGTGAGGAAGATGCAGGCGGACATGTTAGGTTGCCTTGATCCAAAGGTGGAGCTATCGATGTCGGACAGCGCTCAACACCAGCTGGTGTTACCACCTCCAAAGAAAATGATGACCTGCAATCACACTGGCTGTTGTGGGTAAAGAGGTGGCCAGTCTGCGTCCCAAAACAGGTGTGACTGCTGTCCCCCCACTCACAGAGGATGAAGAGGCCGCGGATGCACAAGATGTGGCAGACGCTGGTTGGCCCGGCCGGCTAGGCCGCATTGTAGCACAGTGAGCTTCCCACTGCAACTTATGCTTCATGTCCATGTGCCGGTTCATGCATGAAGTACTCAAACTATGTATTTTTTGGCCTCTACTTAGCTTTTGCTGACAAATGTTACAAATAACACGAGTTGGGTCATCTTTATCGATCTGAAAAAATGCCCAGGCTATGCAAGGCTTAGCACCCATGCGACCTGAAGAGCCACCACGACTTGTGGTGAGAGGCAGAGTTGTGTTTGAGGATGCAGTTGTTGACGTGCTTCCAGTACTACGTCTCTGTCCAGGAAGGCGCAACCTGACCTTGTCGTCACTAGCATTCTCCTCCACCTCCTCTGCTGACCTCATCTCTTGGCTGACTGTGGGTTGACAGTAAGTGGGATCTCCAACCTCATCATCATCACCCTGTGTGTTATCATACCCGTCGTCCTCAGAGCCAACCTGTTCCTGCCCTGACAAAATCTAAAGTTGTCGCTCCAATCAGGTATTTGAGTCTCATCATCGTCTTCCTCATTGTCTCCACCAACAGGAGTTACAGTTTGGGAATGAGGGTCTACATTATGGTCAGAACCTTCTGCGTCTGGTCCTGGATCCGACTCATAAAGATTCTGGGCATCAGTGCAGATCATTTCCTCGTCTGGATTTACAGAAGCGCTGGAGCCGACCTCTGATTCCCAGGCTATAGTATGAGTAAACAGCTCTGCAGACTCAACCATCTGTTCTACCTCATACTCAGACGGGCAGCTGGAGATTTGGGAGCTGTGAGGAAGCAAGTGCGATTGGGGTGACACCTCTGAGGACTGGAGTATTTGTGATGTTGAAGTTGATGTGGAGGAGAGCCCACTTAAAGGAGCACTTGATATCCGTTGAAGCACCTGCTGTTTTTGTGCCTCATCTGGAATTTGTATCGATTGGAGTGGCCGTAAGAAAGGGATCTTATCACATTGTCCGCTAAAAGAAGTAGACATTTTAGTTTGGCTGGAAGATGGTCTTTCTTCTGCAGATGTTACTGTTGCTTTAACACCTACCCCACGGACACAACCTTTTTTCCCCTTCCCAACACGCCTATTCCCCTTTCCACCAGCAGCAGGCCTTTTTCCACTCATTTTGGTGGTTAACTAATTCACAACTCTGGCGTTGTTTGCACAAAAAAACAATGGATGGGAATCGAGCAGAGCTGAGTGGCCAAACTGTGATATTAGGCAAAAACTATTGGCTGGGTTAGATGCAGAAAAAAATTATATTCAATTTGCAACCTGATGGAGGTCAGTATAGATGGACTAATAGAACAAGTCCCACACACTGCTAGAAGCCCAAATATTTTTTCAGAGCTAGATGCAGATAAAAATTATTTTTAATTTGCAACCTGATGGAGGTCAGTATAGATGGACTAATAGAACAAGTCCCACACACTGCTAGAAGCCCAAATATTTTTTCAGAGCTAGATGCAGAAAAAAATTATATTCAATTTGCAACCTGATGGAGGTCAGTATAGATGGACTAATAGAACAAGTCCCACACACTGCTAGAAGCCCAAATATTTTTTCAGAGGTAGATGCAGATAAAAATTATTTTTAATTTGCAACCTGATGGAGGTCAGTATAGATGGACTAATAGAACAAGTCCCACACACTGCTAGAAGCCCAAATATTTTTTCAGAGCTAGATGCAGAAAAAAATTATATTCAATTTGCAACCTGGTGGAGGTCAGTATAGATGGACTAAAAGAACAAGTCCCACACACTGCTAGAAGCCCAAATATTTTTTCAGAGCTAGACGCAGATAAAAATTATTTTTAATTTGAAACCTGATGGATAGATGGAGGTCAGTATAGATGGACTAATAGAACAAGTCCCACACACTGCTAGAAGCCCAAATATTTTTTCAGAGCTAGATGCAGAAAAAAATTATATTCAATTTGCAACCTGGTGGAGGTCAGTATAGATGGACTAATAGAACAAGTTCCACACACTGCTAGAAGCCTAAATATTTTTTCAGAGCTAGATGCAGAAAAAATTATATTCAATTTGCAACCTGGTGGAGGTCAGTATAGATGGACTAATAGACCAAGTCCCACACACTGCTAGAAGGCCAAATATTTTTTCAGAGCTAGATGCAGATCAAAATTATTTTTAATTTGCAACCTGATGGAGGTCAGTATAGATGGACTAATAGAACAAGTCCCACACACTGCTAGAAGCCCAAATATTTTTTCAGAGCTAGATGCAGAAAAAATTATATTAAATTTGCAACCTGGTGGAGGTCAGTATAGATGGACTAATAGAACAAGTCCCACACACTGCTAGAAGCCCAAATATTTTTTCAGAGCTAGATGCAGATAAAAATTATTTTTAATTTGAAACCTGATGGATAGATGGAGGTCAGTATAGATGGACTAATAGAACAAGTCCCACACACTGCTAGAAGCCCAAATATTTTTTCAGAGCTAGATGCAGAAAAAAATTATATTCAATTTGCAACCTGGTGGAGGTCAGTATAGATGGACTAATAGAACAAGTTCCACACACTGCTAGAAGCCTAAATATTTTTTCAGAGCTAGATGCAGAAAAAAATTATATTCAATTTGCAACCTGGTGGAGGTCAGTATAGATGGACTAATAGAACAAGTCCCACACACTGCTAGAAGCCCAAATATTTTTTCAGAGCTAGATGCAGATAAAAATTATTTTTAATTTGAAACCTGATGGATAGATGGAGGTCAGTATAGATGGACTAATAGAACAAGTCCCACACACTGCTAGAAGCCCAAATATTTTTTCAGAGCTAGATGCAGAAAAAAATTATATTCAATTTGCAACCTGGTGGAGGTCAGTATAGATGGACTAATAGAACAAGTTCCACACACTGCTAGAAGCCTAAATATTTTTTCAGAGCTAGATGCAGAAAAAAATTATATTCAATTTGCAACCTGGTGGAGGTCAGTATAGATGGACTAATAGACCAAGTCCCACACACTGCTAGAAGGCCAAATATTTTTTCAGAGCTAGATGCAGATAAAAATTATTTTTAATTTGCAACCTGATGGAGGTCAGTATAGATGGACTAATAGAACAAGTCCCACACACTGCTAGAAGCCCAAATATTTTTTCAGAGCTAGATGCAGAAAAAATTATATTAAATTTGCAACCTGGTGGAGGTCAGTATAGATGGACTAATAGAACAAGTCCCACACACTGCTAGAAGCCCAAATATTTTTTCAGAGCTAGATGCAGATAAAAATTATTTTTAATTTGCAACCTGGTGGAGGTCAGTATAGATGGAATAATAGACCAAGTCCCACACACTGCTAGAAGCCCAAATATTTTTTCAGAGCTAGATGCAGATAAAAATTATTTTTAATTTGCAACCTGGTGGAGGTCAGTATAGATGGACTAATAGAACAAGTCCCACACACTGCTAGAAGCCCAAATATTTTTTCAGAGCTAGATGCAGAAAAAAATTATAATTAATTTGCAACCTTATGGAGGTCAGTATAGATGGACTAATAGAATGATGCTATGCCCAAAAGGTTTTACTTCACTAGGTGCAGTAAAAAAATTGGTATTCTATACACAGGTGGTGTATCTTGCAACACAGATAGGCTACTCCACTGACTAACACACTCTGCAAGAGGCCAAAAAGGATTAGCTTTGCTAGATTTAGCCAAATGCTGTGAAAAAAACTTGCACAGCACTGGCACAGACCTGCCTGGCAAAAACTGATAGGAACTGATGTAACTTAGTCCTGAAAAGGACTGCAATTACAATTAGTCTTTACTAGAGATGAGCGTTGTTCTACTCGAACTGTTCGCCAATCTCAAATTCGAGCTGTTTTGGGCGGTGTTCGAGCCGGTCGGCGAACACGAACAATTTGAGAAAAATTCGGCTGTTCGAGGTTATGTTCGATAACTGTTCGTGCACCAAAATCATAACTGGATTTTTTCTCAGTAATGATGAAAATTAATGTTAATACGCAGTTTGAGTGTACAGCGGGGCGGGGGGAGGGGCAGGGGATGGATCTCTGCAGGAACAATGAAGATCTCCATTTTTTTTTCTCTTTCCCGCATTTGCAGTGGGGAGGTGCAATCTGTCAGCCTATCAGCAGCGCACACACGGAGCGAAGTGCTTTTTTTCACACAAGCAAGGGCATGTGTGATTGGCAGTGTATGTCACATGTCCTTGCCCTATAAGACCAAGCCATTTTCCCCGTCGCCACCATTTTCTCACTGCTGCAGCTGCGTGTTAGACGGCACCGCTGTTGCTGTGTGCGCTATACCTTGTTAATTTCAAGCCAATTTTCGCACAAATATACAGATAGCTTGGGAGTAGGGAATAGTTGTGATTGCAGTCCTTTTAAGGACTAGGTTACAGCATTTCCTACGACTTTTATCAGGCAGGTCTGTGCTCTTAAATAGATAGATTGTGGGAGTAAAGACTAATTGTAATTGGAGTCCTTTTCAGGACTAGGTTACATCAGTTCCTATCAGTTTTTGCCAGGCAGGTCTGTGCCAGTGCTGTGCAAGTTTTTTTCACAGCATTTGGCTGAATCTAGCAAAGCTAATCCTTTTTGGCCTATTGCAGAGTGTGTTAGTCAGTGGAGTAGCCTATCTGTGTTGCAAGATATACCACCTGTGTATAGAATACCAATTTTTTTACTGCACCTAGTGAAGTAAAATCTTTTGGGCATAGCATCATTCTATTAGTCCATCTATACTGACCTCCATCAGGTTGCAAACTGAATATAATTTTTTTCTGCATCTAGCTCTGAAAAAATATTTGGGCTTCTAGCAGTGTGTGGGACTTGGTCTATTAGTCCATCTATACTGACCTCCATCAGGTTGCAAATTAAAAATAATTTTTTTCTTCATTTAGCTCTGAAAAAATATTTGGGCTTCTAGCAGTGTGTGGGACTTGTTCTATTAGTCCTTCTATACTGACCTCCAGCAGGTTGCAAATTGAATATAATTTTTTTCTGCATCTAGCTCTGAAAAAATATTTGGGCTTCTAGCGGTGTGTGGGACTTGGTCTATTAGTCCATCTATACTGACCTCCATCAGGTTGCAAATTAAAAATAATTTTTTTCTGCATCTAGCTCTGAAAAAATATTTGGGCTTCTAGCAGTGTGTGGGACTTGGTCTATTAGTCCATCTATACTGACCTCCATCAGGTTGCAAATTAAAAATAATTTTTTTCTTCATTTATCTCTGAAAAAATATTTGGGCTTCTAGCAGCGTGTGGGACTTGTTCTATTAGTCCATCTATACTGACCTCCATCAGGTTGCAAATTAAAAATAATTTTTTTCTGCATCTAGCTCTGAAAAAATATTTGGGCTTCTAGCAGTGTGTGGGACTTGGTCTATTAGTCCATCTATACTGACCTCCATCAGGTTGCAAATTAAAAATAATTTTTTTCTGCATCTAGCTCTGAAAAAATATTTGGGCTTCTAGCAGTGTGTGGGACTTGGTCTATTAGTCCATCTATACTGACCTCCATCAGGTTGCAAATTGAATAAAAAAATTTTCTGCATCTAGCTCTGAAAAAATATTTGGGCTTCTAGCGGTGTGTGGGACTTGGTCTATTAGTCCATCTATACTGACCTCCATCAGGTTGCAAATTAAAAATAATTTTTTTCTGCATCTAGCTCTGAAAAAATATTTGGGCTTCTAGCGGTGTGTGGGACTTGGTCTATTAGTCCATCTATACTGACCTCCATCAGGTTGCAAATTAAAAATAATTTTTTTCTGCATCTAACCCAGCCAATAGTTTTGGCCTAATACCACAGTTTGGCCACTCAGCTCTGCTCGGTTACCATCCATTGTTTTTTTGTGCAAACAACTCCAGAGTTGTGAATTAGTTAACCACCAAAATGAGTGGAAAAAGGCCTGCTGCTGGTGGAAAGGGGAATAGGCGTGTTGGGAAGGGGAAAAAAGGTTGTGTCCGTGGGGTAGGTGCAGAAGAAAGACCATCTTCCAGCCAAACTAAAATGTCTACTTCTTTTAGCGGACAATGTGATAAGATCCCTTTCTTACGGCCACGCCAATCGCTACAAATTCCAGATGAGGCACAAAAACAGCAGGTGCTTCAACGGATATCAAGTGCTCCTTTAAGTGGGCTCTCCTCCACATCAACTTCAACATCACAAATACTCCAGTCCTCAAAGGTGTCACCCAAATCGCACTTGCTTCCTCACAGCTCCCAAATCTCCAGCTGCCCGTCTGAGTATGAGGTAGAACAGATGGTTGAGTCTGCAGAGCTGTTTACTCATACTATAGCCTGGGAATCAGAGGTCGACTCCAGCGCTTCTGTGAATCCAGACGAGGAAATGATCTCCACTGATGCCCAGAATCTTTATGAGTCGGATCCAGGACCAGACGCAGAAGGTTCTGACCATAATGTAGACCCTCATTCCCAAACTGTAACTCCTGTTGGTGGAGACAATGAGGAAGACGATGATAAGACTCAAATACCTGATTGGAGCGACAACTTTAGTTTTTTGTCAGGGCAGGAACAGGTTGGCTCTGAGGACGACGGGTGTGATAACGCACAGGGTGATGATGATGAGGTCGGAGATCCCACTTACTGTCAACCCACAGTCAGCCAAGAGATGAGGTCAGCAGAGGAGGTGGAGGAAGATGCTAGTGACGACGAGGTCAGGTTGCGCCTTCCTGGACAGAGACGTAGTACTGGAAGCACGTCAACAACTGCATCCTCAAACACAACTCTGCCTCTCACCACAAGTCGTGGTGGCTCTTCAGGTCGCATGGGTGCTAAGCCTTGCATAGCCTGGGCATTTTTTCAGATCGATAAAGATGACCCAACTCGTGTTATCTGTAACATTTGTCAGCAAAAGCTAAGTAGAGGCCAAAAAATACATAGTTTGAGTACTTCATGCATGAACCGGCACATGGACATCAAGCATAAGTTGCAGTGGGAAGCTCAGCGTGCTACAATGCGGTCTAGCCGGCCGGGCCAACCACCGTCTGCCATATCTTGTGCATCCGCGGCCTCTTCATCCTCTGTGACTGGGGGGACAGCAGTCACACCTGTTTTGGGGCGCAGACCTGCCACCTCTTTACCCGCAACAGCCAGCGTGATTGGCAGGTCATCATTTTCTTTGGAGGTGGTAACACCAGCTGGTCTTGAGCGCTGCCCGACATTGATAGCACCACCTTTGGATCAAGGCAACCTATCATGTCCGCCTGCATCTTCCTCACAGACCGGCAGTTTGCCGGGGACACCCTTATCAACCCCGTCTAAGCACAATAGCCAGCCCTCGGTCCCTCAGATGTGGACAAGTAAAAGACCATTTCCTCCTAGCCATGAGAAAGCTAAGAGGTTGAATTTCACCATCTGCAAGCTCTTGGCTACAGAAATGCTGCCTTTCCGCCTGGTGGACACAGAGGATTTTCGAGACCTTATGTCCGTCGCAGTGCCCCAGTACCAGATGCCCAGTCGGCACTACTTCTCAAAGAAAGGTGTGCCTGCGCTCCACCAGCATGTCGCACACAACATCACCGCTTCTTTGAGAAACTCTGTGTGTGACAGGGTGCATTTCACCACAGACACTTGGACGAGTAGGCATGGACAGGGGCGTTACATGTCGCTGACTGGGCACTGGGTAACTATGGTGACAGCAGGACAAGGGGCTGCTGTCCAAGTCTTGCCGTCCCCACGAGTTGTGCGTCAATCCTCTTTATGTCATTTTTCCTCCACTGCTTCTGCCTCATCAACCTCCTCTCGGTCTTCCACCTGCACCCAAAGCCTGTCTGGTCATGCCACAAGCTTTCTAACTGCGCAGAAGGGATCCTGCACACCTCCTTACTATGCTGGCAGTAGGGCTCAACGTCATCAGGCGGTTTTTACATTGAAATGTCTGGGAAATGTGAGTCACACAGCTGAGGAGTTGTGGTCAGCTCTGGAGAACCAATTTCATGAATGGTTGTCTCCACTGGACCTGAAACCAGGGAAGGCCGTGTGCGACAATGCTGCAAACCTGGGTGCGGCCCTTCGCCGGGGCAATGTCACACACGTGCCTTGTATGGCTCACGTGTTGAACCTGGTTGTCCAGCAATTTTTAGCCCACTATCCCAGACTAGATGGCCTTCTGCAGAGGGCACGGTCGCTGTGTGCTCACTTCCGCCGTTCGCATCCCGCAGCTCAGCGACTTACATCTCTACAGAAGTCGTTGGGCCTGCCACTTCACCGGCTAAAATGCGATGTGCCTACCCGGTGGAATTCAACTCTGCACATGTTGCAGCGACTGTGGCAGCACCGACAAGCCCTGGTGCAATACGTTCTGACGTATAGCCTGGGCCAACGAGATTCAGAGGTGGGGCAAATCACGCTGGAGGAGTGGTCTCAGATCAGGGACCTATGCACCCTTCTGCACAGTTTTGAAATGGCGACGAAGATGTTTAGTGCTGACGATGCCATTATCAGCATGACTAATCTGGTGATTTACATGCTGGAGCACATGTTAAACAGAATTCGGAGTCAGGTGGTGGCACAAGAGGAGGTGGAGGAAGTAGAGGAGGAGGAGTTGTATGCGGAAGGGCTAACATCTGCAAGGTCCAGACGGTCGGCAGCACCAAGGCGGCAGGCATGTGAGGGTGGGGGAGATGATTTTACCAGGACGCATGGTAGCAGCCAAACTAGTGAGGAAGGTGCAGGAGCCCAGGAAGAAGTGGAGGACGAACTGATGGAAGACTCATCAGATGAGGGAGACCTTGATCACATTTCTGTTGTGCGAGGTTGGGGGGAGAGGACAGAGGAAGGAAGCATGATTGCTACCTCGCCACCAACACAACAGGGACTTGGTGCTCCTGGATGCGCAACACACATGAGTGCCTTCTTGCTGCACTACCTGCAACATGACCCTCGAATTGTGAGAATTAGAAATAATCCTGACTACTGGGTTGCCACACTGTTAGATCCCCGGTACAAAAGTAAATTTGCAGAAATTATTCCTGCCATAGAAAGGGATGCACGCATGCAGGAGTATCAGCAGAGACTGTTGCAGAATCTTACATGTGCTTTTCCACAAAATACCAGTGGTGCACGTAGTGAATCTCACAGTTCCAACTTGCCAACCGTGGGACCGTCAAGTGTTCAGCACTCAAACCGTAACAGAACCACAGTATCTGCTGGTAACATCAATTTTGCGGAATCATTTCACCACTTTTTTAGCCCATCCTTTGCAAGGCCACAGGAGACAAGAAGTCTGACACATAGTCAACGCCTAGAGACGATGGTACAGGAGTATCTCCAAGTAAACATTGAAGCCACGACTGTGTCACTGGACCCTTGCTCTTTTTGGGCTTCCAATCTGGATAAATGGCCGGAGCTAGCCACTTACGCCTTGGAGATCTTGTCATGCCCCGCAGCCAGCGTTCTGTCTGAACGTGTGTTCAGCGCTGCTGGTGGTGTGCTGACAGATAAGCGCACGCGGCTCTCCACTGATAATGTAGACAGACTCACGTTCATAAAGATGAACAAATCATGGATCCGAAACGACTTTTCTACCCCTGTGTCATCCTGGGGAGAGTAAAAGCTTGATGATTGGTTAAAATCACCCTACCAACCGTTTTAAGCTTTCAAATTACTAATCATGTTTATCTGTATCTTGACTGGAAAATAATTTGGGCTTTGTAGCAGTGTGCAGCACTGATCCTATTAGGCCATCTATAATAAGCTTCACCAGATTTAAAATTAAAAATAATTTTTAGCTGCATCTAGCCCGGAAAATAATTTTGGGGCTCCGAGATGCGCAAGACACATAAGTGCCTTCTTGCTGCACTACCTGCAGCATGACCCTCATATTGTCAGAATTCGAAGTAATCATGACTACTGGGTTGCCACACTCTTAGATCCCCCAAACTTTTCGATCAACCTTTTCATTTTAATAAAGACCAAAAAAATGGTCATTTTTGAAATTATAAGCATTAGCAGGTTGTTAGAAACTGAAATCAAACAGTTTTCAACTCAAAACTTTATTCTAGGTGATGTTACATTTTCACATAGGACCCCTTGTTCGAAAGGAGCTTCTGAACTCTCTCGTCCATTGAATTTGTCAGGTTTTGGATGGTTTCTGCTTCAATTGTTTTGCATGAGGACAGAATACCCTCCCAGAGCTGTTGCTTAGATGTGAACTGCCTCCCGCCATCATAGACACTCCTTTTAATGATGCTCCAAAGGTTCTGAATGGGGTAGAGGTCAGGGGAGCATGGGGGTCACACCATAAGTTTGTCCCCTTTTATGCCCATATCAGCCAGAGATGCAGATGTTTTATGTGCAGCATGAGATGGTGCATTATCATGCAGAAAAATGATCTTGCTGTGAAATACACGGTTCTTCTTCTTGAACCATGGCAGGAAGTGCTGTTTGAGAAAATCCACATACATTATGGAGTTCATCTTTAGCGCCTTCAGGGATCCTAAAGGGGCCGACAATCTCTCTCCCCATGATTCCAGCCCAAAACATTACTCCACCTCCTCCTTGTTGGCGCTGTAGCCGTGTTTGCGTGGGGTGTCCATCAACCAGCCATCCTCCACTCCATTCATCTGGACCATCGAGCGCTGCACGGCACTCATCCGTGAACAAAACAGTTTTGAAATCAGTCTTCATGTAATGTTTGGCCCACTGGAGCCGTTTCTGCTTGTGTGAAGTGGATAGAGGAGGTCTACAGGATGGCATATGCACAGCTGCAAACCTCTGAAGGACCCTGCATCTTGTTGTTCGGGGGACGTTGGAGGCACAAGCAGCTTCAAAAACTTGTCTGCTGCTATGACAAGGCTTTTTTGCCGCTGCTCTTTCAACCTGACGTAATTGCCTGTAGGAAAGAGTCCTCAATTTGCCCTTATCAGCACGCACACGTGTGTACTGTGAATCAGCTACATACTTCTTGATTGCCAAGACACTTCATCCTGATCATCGCACAATGTTGATTGTAGTCATGCCTTGACCTAAACACTCCACAATTTGTTGCTTCTCAGCAGCCGACACATCCTTTTTCTTTCCCATTTTGGCAGAAAATGTAGGCTGCTTAATAATGTGAGAGAGCCTTCTTAAGTAGTCTTGCCTTTCATTGGACACACCTGCCAAACTAATTAGCACAGGTGTCTGCAATTGCTTACAGTGATATAAAGAGCCCTGACACACATCACCATCAATGAGTTTAACTGACAAACAAACAAATTCTTCCCTTATCACTCCTAAACACTTTTTGCATAATAATTTGGAAAGCGGTGTACATGTGCTTTTCCACAAAACACCAGTGGTTCACGTAGTGAATCTTACAGTTCTAACTTGCCAACCGTGGTCTGTATGGAATTGTTCAATAAAGGGCCCAAAATTAAGATAACATAGATGGGAGAGGTCTCTATGAATAGGAATTCCTAAGTATTTGATACCCTGTGAGGGCCAGGCAAAGGGAAAGTTGGACTGGATGGAATCCTATATGGATTTAGGGAGGGAGACATCGAGGGCCTCAGACTTCGCTGCATTGATTTTAAAATTTTACCATGTAACAAAGTGATCTATTTCAGCCATAACAGCAGGGATGGATATATGTGATTGAGTGATATATACTAGGACATCATCAGCAAATAGAGAGCACTTGTACTCGGTGCCTCCCACCTCAATCCACCTAATATTGGGGTTATGGCGAATTGATGAGAGCAGGTGCTCCGTCACTAGGATGTATAAGAGAGGGGACAGAGGACATCCCTGCCTTGTCCCATTGGTGATTGTGAAAGGTGATGAAAATGTTCTGACGCACCCCCTGGGCCTTGGGACACCCGGAGCCGGACCCTTTTTGGTGGATGCTGGTGGTTGTAGTCTTCGTGGCGGCGATCCGGTTCCGTGGCTCAGGGCGGTCAAACCAGTGGCGGAACTATTTATGTGGTTTTGATGTTTAAATGTCCGACTACGCCACCCGTGGATTGCGGTCAGAGTGAACCGCCGCTACAGGGCAGACCGCTAAGGCTGGTGTTGTGGGTGCAGCAGAGCGTAGCATAACTCCCCACGGGAGGAGTATAGCCTCAGGGCAGTGTATGCGGAGGATGGGGGTGATGGTGCAGGGCAGCAGCAGTAACGACACGGAGTCAGTGATGCAGTTCAGGGCCTTTACTCACAGTTCTTATTATCCAGACCACGTCTGCAGGTAACGGCTGCCCACGTCGTACTGTGCTCACCAGGTGAGGGGCTCAGACAACTCCCAGATAACTTTGGAGCGCTTCACAGGACCCCCTTTGTGTGTCCTTTGTCTGGCCTTTCTTACCAACACTTCTGTCCGGCTGCCTCGGGCCTCCTCTTGGTAAACTTGGCGCCAGTTTCCCTGACCCTATGTGGTGCCTTCCTAGCGGGTGGAGCAAGGGGCTGCGCCACATAAAATGTCAGAGCCTCCGGTTTCTAGCTGAGGGTCGTTTCCTGCCTCCACTAGTTCGGGGACCGGTCTCCCCCTTTGGCCTGACCCCTCCACGCAGGTGGATTCGGGCGTGCGGTGGCGACTCGCCCGTCCGCACCCCTGGGATCCCTTCATTCCTCGTTCCTGGAGCCTTCTCCGCTCCTCTTCCTTCCTTCTCCCTCTTGCAGGCCTGGGCCTCTGTTACTAGGCCCGCCTCCGGAGCAGAGCTCATGCAGAGCCCCTGCTCCCTGCCACTTCTGCTCAGACTTCTCTGCACTGAACTAAGATGGTGCCCACCTTTTATACTCCCTTCTCAATGCACCCAGGAACTGCTTCCTCCCTGCTCCTGCACTGCAGGGTTCCCCTTCCTCAGTGTTCCCTCCCCCCACTCCAGCCAGGGACAGGGACTGTCGTGCCCATCTCAGGGGCATATTGGTCGCCCTGCCCCACGGCAATGTGGTGTAATGCATGCAGGTGTCGGGTCCTGATCCACACTCCATCCTTATCTGAGAGTGAGATATCACACCTCTGGGTGAGGTGCAATACGTCTGTAGCAACCGAGCCCTCGGTGCTACAGTTCCATTTATCTTCAGCCTAGGTGACGTATTGTGATACAGGGCCGTGATTTTGGCTATAAAAGGGTCCCCTAGACCCCTACCCCAAGCTTTTTAAGAGAATCATATATGGCGTGCCAGGAGACTCTATGGAATGCTTTCTCAGCATCCAACGAGAGTATCTACTTACAAATTTTTAACTGCATCTAGCCCAGGAAATACTTTGTGCCTAGTAGCAGTGTCTGCTAGTCAGCGGATTATCCCGGCTGTTAAGCAAGCTACACCACCTGTAGTTTGGACACTTAATTTTTTCAAAGGAAATGCTTCGGGACCACGGGATACTTAGTGAAGAGCATCAGGAGGCACCCCAAGGCATAGGGGCTGGGACTGGCACTAGGATGCCTTGCGGTGGACAGCCGAGCTCGATCCTTATAAAAGCTTTTTAACTGCAGCAGCTTTAGTGGACGCTACTGGAGCTGGAATTACGCGGCTGCTGGCATGAGACTTGCCCTCCAATAGATCCTTGTAAATGGATTTAAAGTGTATTCATTCAAATTAGAGAGACAATTTAAATTAAAAAGCTTAGAGCTGCCTCCACCACAGGGGGGCTCTCTCGACCCACCAGCGGACAGGCACCAGTATTGGGAGAGGGGGGCTGGCCGTCAGGGTTCACCGCGGCTCTGGCACAAACCCGGCGACACGGAGGTGGCACGGGCAGGAGCGGACTGGCCGTCTCGGCTTCTCACTTTTTGGATTTTAGAAGGGCATGACATGCCTATATCTGTGTCTCCCCCTCCTTTTACTCCTCCACCTCTTTTCTTTTCGCATGACTATATGTACTTGTCACTTTTCCATGTGTTAGTTGTGTCTTCTGAGCAGTTTGTCAGCTTTTAGACACCTTTGAAGGTGTTTTCTATGTGTTTCTATGTGTTTTTGTTTGCCTGCCATTGGTTTTAACGGTGTTCGAAGGTGTTCGACGAACAGTTCGACGAACAGTTCGGCGAACACACGGGTGTTCGACGAACCGAACCGAACTCGAACACTACGGGGGTGGCTCAACACTAGTCTTTACTCCCACAATCTATCTATTTAAGAGCACAGACCTGCCTGATAAAAGTCGTAGGAAATGCTGTAACCTAGTCCTTAAAAGGACTGCAATCACAACTATTCCCTACTCCCAAGCTATCTGTAGATTTGTGCGAAAATTGGCTTGAAATTAACAAGGTATAGCGCACACAGCAACAGCGGTGCCGTCTAACACGCAGCTGCAGCAGTGAGAAAATGGTGGCGACGGGGAAAATGGCTGGGTCTTATAGGGCAAGGACATGTGACATACACTGCCAATGACACATGCCCTTGCTTGTGTGAAAAAAAGCACTTCGCTCCGTGTGTGCGCTGCTGATAGGCTGACAGATTGCACCTCCCCACTGCAAATGCGGGAAAGAGAAAAAAAATGGAGATCTTCATTATTCCTGCAGAGATCCATCCCCTGCCCCTCCCCCCGCCCCGCTGTACACTCAAACTGCGTATTAACATTAATTTTCATCATTACTGAGAAAAAATCCAGTTATGATTTTGGTGCACGAACAGTTATCGAACATAACCTCGAACAGCCGAATTTTTTTCAGATCATTCGTGTTCGCCGAACGGCTCGAACACCGCCCAAAACAGCTCGAATTTGAGTTTGGCGAACAGTTCGAGTCGAACAACGCTCATCTCTAGTCATCATACAGTGTGGGAGATAATGTGGGGTCTTTGCACAGTGTGGGGGCCATCATACAGTGTGGCAGATAATGTGGGGTCTTTGTACAGTGTTGGAAACATCAGTTTGGAGGCTACTAAAGGGTCAGTATACTGTGTGGGGGGTACTATACAGTGAGGGGCATTATACAGTGTATAGGAGAGCATCATACTGTTTATAGGGGAGCATCATACTGTGTATAGGGGAGCTGTACATGGGGGAGACTCATGACTTAAATCTTAAGTGGGCACTTATTGTTATAGAGGAACTCAGGTTATCATGACTGTCAAAGGTGCACAAGGGGCATTATTACTTTCTAGGGGGAAAAATGTGGTCACTGTTTTCTAGGACACTTGCACACGGCATTATTATATTCTAGAGGGTTGTTTTACCATCTAGAGGTCACACAGCAGGTTCAGTAATAGGGATACATACAGCAACAGAGGCTCAGTATTGGGGTATCAGCAGGATGAGGAGTTTGTGCAGGTTGGGAATAGATGGGGACGGGGCCTGAAATGTAAGGGGTCAAATGTGTCTTTGTTGTGATCTCTGCAGACTTGAGACTGAGTCCGGGATGGAGAAGTCGTCATGTCGGTCTGGGCCAGATGGAAAAGATGGGAAAAGTGAACAATTTAATCAGAAAGAACGTCAGCTGTAAGTCACTATATATAACTGTGCTGTGATCTCTTATATGTTCTGCCGGACTGGCATCTATCAATATATGTCACCATATGGTGGTAATATCAGTGCTGGTCTTTGTATAGAAATTATTTTCAGTAATAGCGCGGTCATCTGCTGAGGTTCCCCTACATCCACTCTCTGGGTGCGCCACCATAGTTGTAATCAGGGTTACCTGGTAAGGGGCCCACTCAGAAGTTTTGCCCCCCCGAACCAAAACCCTAGCTACGCCTCTGCTCTAATGACATTCTGATAGGGAGTTTATCATCACTGTCCCCATTGGGACTCACAATCTAATGTCTGTTAAGTGTTTTGGAAACTAATGGTGCTACATAAGTGAGTACAATAAATAAATGGTCCATGGGACCATGCATGCTTGTCTACAGTTCAAATTACATAAAGGATTTGGGACATTTCCCATTTACTGTCTATAAGAAAGTCAGAAAAACCAAACTACAATGGCTACATCGCCACTGCACTATTCACTGTCTGTGAGACTGCCAAAATTATTCACTAAAGCACTCAGCTTTCTCCAGCAGTCTCATAGATAACCTGCAGATATGGGGTTAATCTGCACATTAATAACGCTTTGAACCTGCACGGCACCTGCATTTAGAGCCCCCATGTCAGGAGGAAATGAACTTTATTCCTCCCGGAAGCGTTCAACGTTCAGTCATGGGGGCGGTGCCGGCGCGAGTTCAGTCACTACTCTGTGTATAGAGAGCTGTAGCTGTGCCCCCGGCAGTGACTGACAGTCGACTCTATTGATGAGCTGCAGTCAATCAGTGCTGGGGATGTGGTTACAGCTGCAGCTTTCTATGCACAGAGCGGTGATTGAACCCACGCTGCCCCCGTGACTGAAAGATCCATCTGCCAAGACGAATAAAGTGATGTGACAAGTTTCCTGTAACACTGTTACACCACGAGACAGCTTCATACTATGTAATAGATTCCACTCTTCTATATCACTGTGTCAACTCTGCCGTTTCGCAGCCCACAATGCACTTACAAGCTCTGTTCTGCTGCATCAAGGGGTCTACCATTTTGTTGGGCAACTCAGCTGTGGTCCACTGGTTCCTAAATTCTACATCTCCTCTGCTTCCTTGAGGATGCCCATCACAGATCCTGTTTGCTCCTCCTGTTGCCGTTCTGCCGTTTCAGTTTCCATTGCTCCATCAACATCTCTCTGCTGCACCGGCGCCATCAGTCTGTGCTGCATAACAACTGCTCATCCAGGCCAATGGCTTTGAGGATCTCCTTCAAACATTTCCAGTTTTTACAAGTGCTGAGAAAAATAATAACTAAAAGTTTACTAATATTATAGTTTTATTGAGTAGTGAATAAGACTGAGCTTTAATACCAGATATAGTCTGTGGTATAGAGACAAGCTGTTTCCTATTCTCATACTATGCTTTTTTAAGTCTTTGGTACTTAATGAATTTCTCCAGCTTCTATTATGTTTTTTCCATTGTTTAACCCTTTCTATAGGGTCACTGAAGGTGAAGAAGTGAAAGCCTTGAGTGTGAAGAGGGCATGACACTTTTCCTGTTCTTTGTTGCTTGGTGTGGTGACTTGACACACTAATTGTTAGGTACAATGCTGCCGCAATGACAGCACACAGCTTGTTAGACAGCATGAAATCTGATAAGAGACCTGTCAACCTGTAGATTATGGTCACTAAGAGAATAGACACTACCAAATCCATGATCCACTACTTCCCAGATGACCCAGATAAGTGAAGCTTAAAATGTGAAGATGGAGAGAACATATGAACGCACTTTTCATGCTTTCCATGAAATGTCATCCACTTCTATGTCCATAATAGGGATTTACTGTACCTCTAAAAATACTATAATTTTGCCTTGGCTATAAACTATATAACAGTTTTCACCTTACATTTTAAATTCCTAATCCACCTTACAGTCCATAACATGTAATCAAGTGTCATCCCTATCTGTATATATTCTCCACCAATAATCTACTTTTTGTAATTATTTTTAGGTATTTGTCTTAAAACTTCTGTTACTCAACTCTCCTGGCACTAGCTCCAGGCTCTTCGTCTCCCTCCAACCATGACTGACTCCCTCTATTCTTCTCCCTTGCACACTCCAGCGCCATTACGCTCTGTGGCCTTATAAGTCAGCTCAGTTGGCTGGATGCCACCTTACTTTTCAGGTAGTTAGCATCCAAGTCATCATTTTGCATTGTTGCCAATCTGCTACTTCACTGGGCTCCGCTACATTGTCACAATGAGTATCCCGACCTACTCCAGTCCGATATATCGCTGGGCTCTTCTTCATTGCCAACATGAACCTTTTTTCCTGCTCAACTTTTTACATCACTGGGTCCTGCTCCATCACCACAGTGGGTCTCTTCACATACTCAATTCTTCTACATTACTGGGCCCTACCACAGTGCCAAGGTGTGTCTCCTGACCTATTGAACTATACTACATCTGTGGGCTATGCTACATTACTCAACTCTGTTGAACACATATATATTGAGACATCTGATATACCCAGTACCACTACATTGCTCAACTCTGCTGATCTTCTCACCATTGAGACTCTAGACACACTGAGCTCTGGTACATCGCTGGACTCTGCTATACCATTTTTCCATATCTCATAGAGCTCCAAGATATACTGTGTTCTGCAAGAATAGAAACAACCAGCTCGCCCCTGCTATATGACTGAGATTCTCTGCAAGGAGGAAGCCACTCCTGCTAGACTCAGAGCTGTATAGATCCAATAGAAAGAACTCCTCAAGCCGAAAATCCAGGTAAAAAATAGAACTTAATTCCAGTGCGATTAAAAAATTAATGACATCTTCAGTTTCATCCACTAATATAGTATAAATTTCCTATGCGTTTCTGACTGTGAACCAGTCCTTGAAAATGATATTCACACTGGAATAAAGTTCTATGCTATACTATGTTCTGGGTCATGGTCTACTTTGCTTTGCCATCATCTCAACTCTGCCTCAGTAGTCTCTCTACAATAAGTCTCTAGCTTCTTAGTGGACTACTACCTAACTTCTCCAGTTGCTGTCCAGTGTGTAGAATTTAAATTATTTCAACCGGACCACCCTGCTGCACCAGCGTCATCTGTCCGTGCTGCATCAGAAATGCTCATCAGACCAAGGACTTAAAAGACTCTGCCTCACCAGGTGAAACATAACAACGTCTCTTGATCTGCACCCAATCTCTGGATTACACTTTGTCGTGCACCAAACATTCACATTTCCCAATATTCCTATGTTTGGTCATTTAAGGATAAACGGACCCATGGACGTTCGGGTTCTGGTACCTTTGGAGCTGGGGGACCTGAACTTTGGAGCTGGAAAATCTCTCTCTCTCCGATCACTCTCTCATTCCACTCCTTGGACTCCTGAAAGGTAAAACGGACTTCCAGGTGAAGTCCATGTTCGGAGTTCAGCACTGAACACTAGGTGTTCAGTACAAACCCCGAACTTTACAGTTCGAGTTCGCTCATTTCTAGTCATTTTACCTAATATGCAAGTTGTATCTAAAATGAATCTAATAATAAAATAATGAAATTGATGTCCAATTTTTTCGACAAGACAAAAATTTCTGCCTGCATGATCTCAGAGAAATAATTAACTAAAACTGGTCAGCCTGCAAATAAAAGGAGCAATTTGCTCTATTTTCGGGGTATATTTTACTAGCAATCACAGAGAGACGCCTCGCCGCCAAGGACACAGTGATGTGTGAGTCCCTTAAGTAGCAGGTCAAGTTAAAGGGTGATTGAATCTTAAATAGCAAAAATTAACAGCCTAACAAGATTTACCTGTGCAGTCATCTGGAAGAATTGCTTATTTCATCCACCCGTGAAACGTCTTCTTACCACGCTGACCAAATGACATATTCAATATACACCAAAGCTTGGACTGGGAATTGAATTCCTGTTTGTCCTAACTGGGCGAGCAATGACCTGAAAGATCTCGGTCATCAGAAAAAGATTACCCCAGGCACAGTTTCATTGAACCAGATCATCACACCTACAGTTCAGTGCTTAGGTATGTGGTCATATTAAACAATTACTTCCACTTCTGTTGAAGGTTTTAGGATTTGAGGGCAAGAAAAAATTAAAACACAGACTTTGAAAGCGGGACATAGTCCCATGACATTTGCCTATGCTTATATTTCATTGAGGATTTGCAAATCTGTCGCCCTTAGGGAAATTTTCGATTTTATTTATAAATAACTGAAACGTACCTTACGATGTCTAATTGAACACCATATATGAGAGTTGCCAAATACTACAGTTGCCATATAGAGTGCCGCCTCTACCAAACAATGCAAAAAAAAAACATACCATACAATGCCACATAATGCATAAGTAAACACTGTACTGCACAAATAATACCAACATACACTGACCAAATTCCAGCTCCAAACATAATGTAATATAATGCTAGTGCTGTACAGTGTCTAAATAAAACCAACATATAATTAATATTAAGATCGATAATGGTCCAAGTCATCAATGTCAGGATTTCTTTGATAGCCCCCTTAGCAGAGGCATAGGTGGCACACCCCAAAGTTCAAACCCGCTCCTATAAATATTTACCTATAGTTGTAATTAAGCATTCCTTCACCCATGCAGAAGTTTTTCTGGGGAATGTAAAAAAATCACGAAGTTTAACCAAGTGTTGAATGAAGTATGAAAAATCTGTGAAAATCTATGCTAAATCTTTTCATATTTCCATTTTATCCCCATGCCTACTAGAGTGAAAATAATATATATTTTTTGAATTAGAAGCGTATAACTCAAGTATGTTCCCTAACCAAGACCGGCATAAAAATCTCTGGTCTTGATGAATCAGGGCATTTTTGTATACAGCTGCCATGTATATCTATGTGTCTCCATAATAACAGACTACAAACTAACCTTATGTAGTCTGGTCCTGCAGTCATGGGTTACTCACTGCCATCTGATGCAAAGAAAGGTGTGGAGTGTGCCAAGTGCCAAGTGACTTTAACCATGGAAAAATATAGGTCTACATAAAAGTTGTATACATAAAACAGTACTATACTTTCATCTGCTTATTTAATGTCTTTATCTTAGGAACATTAGCACAATAAATAATGATGATGCAAAAATATACTTCGTAACTACCAATTAAATGATTACATCATTATGTACAGTTGAAACCAGAAGTTTACATACACTATATAAAAAGACACATTTGCATGTTTTTCTTAATATCTGACATGAAATCAGAATAAACCTTTCCCATTTTAGGTCAATTAGGATTACCATAATTTTTAATATTTGCCAAAAGCCAGAATAATGAGAGAGAGAGAATGTTTTAAGGCATTTTTATTACTTACTGCAAAGTGAAAAGTTTACATACATTTCTTTAGTATTTGGTACCATTGCCCTTAAACTAAATGATTTGGGTCAAACATTTGGGATATCCTTCCACAAGCTTCTCACAATAGTTGATCGGAATTTGGGCCCAATCCTCCTGACAAAACTGGTGTCACTGATCCAGGTATATAGGTCGCCTTACTCGCACCTGCCTTCTCTCCTTTGCCCATAAATTTTCAATAGGATTGAGACCAGCATTTTGTGATAGCCACTCCAAAACACTGACTTTGTTATCCTTAAGCCACTTAGTTACCATTCTGGCAGTATGCTTCGGGTCATTGTCCATTTGGAAGACCCATTTCCGCCCAAGCTTTAACTTCCTGGCTGATGTCTTGAGATGTTGCTTCAGTATTGCCACATAATCTTTTATCATGATGCAATCTATTTTGTGAAGTGCACCAGTCCCTCCTGCAGCAAAACAACCCCACAACATGATGCTGCCACCCCAGTGTTTCACAGTTGCGATGGTGTTCTTAGGCTTCCAAGCTTCTCCCTTTTTCCTCCAAACATAACGATGGTCATTTTGCCCAAAAAGTTAAATTTTAGTTTCATCTGTCCACAGGACATGTCTCCAAAAATTAAGGTCTTTGTTCCTGTGTGCATTTGCAAACAATAATCGTTTTTTTTTTATGTTTCTTCTGGAGTAATGGCTTCTTCCTGGCAGAGTGGCCTTTCAGCCCATGTTGATACAGTACTCATTTCACTGTGGATATTGACACAATCTTACCAACTTCTGCCATCAACTTCACAAGGTCTTTTGCTTTTGTCCTTCGGTTGATATGCACATGTCGAACCAAAGCACGTTCATCTCTGGGACACAAAACCCAGGTCCTTCCTGAGCGGTATGATGGCTGAACATTCCCATCTTGTTTGTACTTGCGTATAATTGTTTGTACAGATGAACGAGGCACCTTCAGGTATCTTAAAATTGTTCCCAATGATGAGCCAGACTTGTGCAAGTCCACAATTCTCTTCCTGATATCTTGGCTGATTTCTTTAGACTTTCCCAAGATGCTACACAAAGAAGCAGTGTGTTTCAGGTGTGCACTAAAATACATTAACAGGTGTGTCACTAATGAACTCAGATGTTACCAAAAAACACATCAGAAGCTTCCAAATACATGACATCATCATATGGGCAGTCCAGAATTGTTTAAAGGCATAGTAATCTTAGTGTATGTAAACTTTTTACTTCACAGTAAGCAATAAAAATGCCTTAAAACATTCTCTCTCATTATTCTGGCATTTGGCAAATATTAAAAATTATGGTAATCCTAATTGACCTAAAACGGGAACGTTTTATTCTGATTTCATGTGAGATATTGAGAAAAACATGCGTACATGTCTTTTTATATAGTGTATGCAAATTTCTTTTTTCAACTGTACCTTCTATGAACCACCAAGAATTTTCAGAACT
Source organism: Phyllobates terribilis (assembly GCF_046119375.1). Lineage (NCBI taxonomy): Eukaryota > Metazoa > Chordata > Amphibia > Anura > Dendrobatidae > Phyllobates > Phyllobates terribilis. The sequence goes on from NW_027362768.1 coordinate 152,783,395, forward strand.
TTGTATCAGAGCTTGGATTGCACATTCATTGGTAAATGCATTTCTGCAAGAAAACCTTTCATGTTTCTAGACAAAATTTGTTTATCTATCGTAGATCAAATTGGCTTGTGTGTGGTCCTTAGAGAATAAAACTGTGAATGAAAGCATGCACATTTCATCCTAATCACAACCTGTCACATCACATTCTTAGTCTTCCCATCCAATCTAAGGCAACCTAAACCTTGTGAGCTCATTCCGACTGCTCTTGACTGAAGCAATTTGATACAACTACAACTTTACAACTACATTTGTGGATTCTGCTGTGTTTCCATTGGCGTAAGAAAGTAAAACTATGAAATAGAATGGAAAGTTTTGTTTGTATTGAGCAAATGCGTAGAGGTTGTTTTGAAAGATGGCCATGAGATTGAATTCACCCATAAATCTTTCCATTTTTGATCCTGTGGAATGTAGAAATGTAGATTTCACCGGTATTTGGTCTGTGGAATTCCGCAGCAGTGGAGACAGCATGGAGGAATTCCAGTAAGATGAAAACATGATAAACCCACCAGAAATGAATGGTGTTTTACTTCCTATGAAAGCAATAAGTTTATTCATTCAGTTTGACATCTCTTGAGGATCTGAGACCAACACATTAAAGCTTTGGGTATTTCGGATCTTTAAATGGTCCCTGTATTTTCAGACAACTTGATCTCTTTTGATAGATAATGTGATAAATTGTTAGACTGCTTATCACTTTGTTTATGAACTTTGTTGTCTTACCCCCCGAAAATTCCCTCCAAAGTATCGGCGCTAAGATGTCTCACTTTATTCTAACTTACTGTCCACTGCCTGTTGTTAGGTGCAATCTGTCTCTAGCTCAAAAGCTGCGTAGATGGATTAATGGAAATGGGGGTGGTTATTGTCTCTCTGCTCTTGCTCTCTTGTCTGGAACTCTGCACACAGCCATAACAGAGAGTTGGGCTCTTGGTTTAGGATAGGCAAACCACTGGACAATTGCAATAGCAATGCACGCTGGGGAGTAAAAAATGCTGATGAAGAATTGTCCACGGAGCGTGGATGGCTGGCTACAGATCACAAGAATCAAAAAATGTACACATTCTTGTTAGTTGAGATAAACCATGTGATGAGTGAGTTTTCCTTGGTCATGATATCATGGGCAAATGGCAGTCAACTGTCTCATGTCTGCATTGTTTCCATCACATTGTAACCTTATTTTAGAGCATGTGACAAAATGTTTGTTTCATCTTTAAAAATGACCACTGAAATCTCCTTGTTACTGTATTAAATGGCAAAGTGAAAGAAACCAAGTTCTCCTTATTTTTTTCTTCAAAATGACATGGTCATACAAATTCTGAGCACTTGGTACAAATAGACAAATATGATGGGACTGTTTGGAGCAAGTGACCCGGAACTGCAGCCTTATCAGCATTTTCTTAATCCAACCCAAATGTTCTGCTGTAATGAGATTCATATGGAATTCATCTATTTTAAGAAACTTTCAAAGAAACACCCCCGTCATATGAAAGGTAAATGTGAAATTTATTTTTATGGAACACAGCAAATAAAAGCAGAACAAATTAGTTATTCCTAAAAGAAAGTTGTTTCCAAATTTCCATGTAATTGTAGAGTATTGCTGTTAAATTCCATCTTAGCATTTTCTTAGTATATAGGCAAAGGATCGGAAGGCAGGGTCTCAATCCACGGCCATGGAATAAGGCAAAAAGTGTTCCTTGTCCCTTCTTCAATTAGTGTCTTGAGGCTATAAAATGAAAACCCAGTATGTCGACTATCACAATACACATAACATATTTCTACAGGCTTGGACTGGTCTACCAAAGCTCTGGAAGTTCCTCCAGTGTGTCGAGGCTTTGGCACAATAATGTGCCTCAAAAGCTCAAAATACAACATAGGTGACTTTAGAGTAACTCACTTGCCACCAGAGTCTAAAGATGGCAAGCAAAATTGAGTGTTGGCTAAAATATTGCCAGGATTGATTAACCCTTTATTTTGTGTATGGGCATTTCTTGCCTCCTCTCCTCAATGGCAACAGGGAAAAATAAATTCAACACTCCTAATCCTTTTTATCTCATCTTGAGAAGTTGCCACCATAAATGTTTCTCAGTGGCGTAAAAAAAAACAAAAAGTATTGAGATATAAATGAAAGTGGACTTGTTCAGCTTAGACGGAGGATGAGTTCTCAAATAATCTCTCCATGTAGCCCAATGGTCACTCGAACCATGATGTGTTCCTACCATGATCTTTTTTTATACCATATATGGTGGTATAAAAATGAAAGGTGATAGAAAAAAAAGGTGGTAGAACCATAATGATCGAAAATGAAAAGGTACTTGTTGCCGTCAGTGGTTTTCTATACAGCTCATTCTTTACAAGAATGTCTTCTAGTGACAAGAGTCATTTTGAATTTGGCCACCATCTTAATATAGTGGGCTCTTCATAGGTGACCTACTTTATTGTACTTTAATGAAATAAAAAAGGTTGACCATTGCCATTAAAGCCTTTATGATTTTTCTTATTTTAGATTTGAGAGAGGAAGAGAGAGAGAGAGAGAGATTTTCCGGCTCCAAGTTCAGGTTCCCATTCATTTCAATTGAGTTGACGTTCAAGTTCAGGTACAGTTCTGGTTTCTGAACCAAACTTTGGACTAAAATTCGGTGGGGTAATAGAACCTGAACTTCCACGGGTCCTCTCAACCCTAGCCAATGTGACGCCTCGCCCTCCCTGAGCTGTGGGGTTCCTCGGAGCCGGGTCAGTGTAGATGTTACGGGGATGCAGTCGTGGCCTAGACCCAATCCGTGCCCAGGGCTGTCACATAAAAAATTGGGCTTCTTTAGGATGAGTGGTATTTCGACTACGCCACCTGTGGTTTCCGGTGATGGACACCAGCGCTGCAACAGTCCACTGAGGCTGGTGTTATGGGCAGCTAAAATGGGACAGCTACCCGCAGGCGGAGCGGGCCTCAGGGCAGTGAGTGAAGGAATGGTGGGTGCAGTGCCGCGCAGGAAATAACAGGCTGAGGCGGTGTGTGAAGTCATCCAGGTTTTTACTCACTTTCAGATGAACTTTCAGCTGCAAAGCTTATCTTTGCTACACACGGCATACTGCGGCCACCGGGAAGGGGGTCCAGCACTTCCCAGATAGATCAGCACCTGTCGAGACCCCTCTGGTGTGTGTTCCTCTCCTTGGTAAGTTCTCCCACTAAGTCTTCTCCTGACTGTGTGTGGCTAGATCGTGGTGTGAGGCCGGGTCCCACTGGATAAACGCAGTGTGAGAGATACAGGTGGCATAGGCCGCTCAGTCCGTATCCCCCTTGGAATCCACTAAGCCTCCGGGCTTTTCTGACTGAGACGTGAAGTAACAAAGTCAGATATCGGGAGCCGGTCACCCCTCTTGCAGCAGCAATCCCTCTGACTAGGCCAGAATAAAGAATACAGAAGGCGACTCCGCTCCGTCCGTATCCCCCTGGGATCCTTTTGCCTGTGGAGCCTATCTCCTCTGCTCCCCTCCAAGGCCTTCTTAGGTCATGACCTTGGCCAGGTAGAGACAGTGGTTAACTCTGACCCGCTCCTCGTCTCAATGCCAGAGAGCAAGGACCGCAAACCTTCCGCCAGCTACAGCCTCTTGCTGGACCCTGACAGAAGACCCTCAATCAAAGACCTTGAACTAAAGATGGCCGTAGATTAAATATGAATCAATAAGTGTTTCCTAACTAAAAGTGTGTCCTCCACCCTCACTCACTACATGGTTCCCCCTATCTTTGGTTCCCCCCCATCTCCTCTATCCTGGGCCGGGGCAGCACCCTGGTGCAGGTGCATTTAAGCCCCCTAAAGGACAGGAGTGGTGTAGTGTTGAGTGGTAAAGATGGGTCCCGAGAAATGCTCCATCCTTACCTGGAAGAGGAGATACCACACCTCAAGCTGAGGTGCAGTACCCCTGTGGCGACTGAACCCTCAGGGGCGCCACACCAACACCTCACCTAGTTCAAATTGAGGCTGGTCTTCCCGGTTGGAATATAGAATTGACAAAAGGAACATTTGTCCTAGGACATCCACTGCCCAAAACCCACTTGATATAGGCCACTCTAATCATCTTCGACAGGTTATTTCAAATGTACGTCTAGGTGCAAGCTGCAGTTTTATTTGTGGAATTCTGTATATATATATATATATATATATATATATATATATATATATACAGAAGATTTTTCTGTATTTTCATGACTATGATAATTGTACATTCACACTGAAGGCATCAAAACTATGAATTAACACATGTGGAATTATATGCTTAACAAAAAAGTGTGAAACAACTGAAAATATGTCTTATATTCTAGGTTCTTCAAAGTAGCCACCTTTTGCTTTGATGACTGCTTTGCACACTCTTGGCATTCTCTTGGTATTACATATTTGGAAACTCTAATAGACGTTCTACTCGTTATTTTAATCTTAGCCACAATAGCAGAGGACTACCATATTTATTTAGCCTAGGGGAGCTTCAAAGATTTGATCTTATGTTGCGATTGGCACTGAGATCGTGTCAATCGCTCACGTCATCTTATAATTAACAGGTAAATTGCAATAGTGAAATGTCCTTAAAGAGAACCTGTCTGTCACACCCTCGCTTGGTAGGTAAAAACTCTCAGTTTCTCCAGAGAGTCGCCGGTGAGAGTTCTATGTACCTCTGTGTAGACTAGTTTCTTCTCTGGTGCCCTTGGAGGACAATTGGCATTATCTTTCTGGTGTCTGCTCAGGCTAAGTGTATCCCCTTTGTTTGTTTACCTTGTAGTCTTTAGTTTGTAGTGGGGCCTGACTAGTGTTCACCCCGTCCCCTCCCTATCTAGGGCTCAGCTCTTGGGACATTCAGGGATTAGGTTCCTGCTCTGCGATAGGTGGGGGACCTTTATAGGGACGATAGGGTAGGCAGGGTGATATAAGATCTGCTTAGGGGTCTCCACTCCCCCTTTCCCTAGTTGTTGGGCTCCTTTCTCCCACTTCCCATCATTGTACACTTGTGCCTTCCCTCACCTTGCGTGACACTGTCAGTAGTGTTGAGCCACCCCCGTAGTGTTCGGGTTCGGTTCGGTTCGTCGAACACCGGGATGTTCGAGGAACTGTTCGTCGAACTGTTCGTCGAACACCTTAGAACACCGTCGAACACCATTAAAACCAATGGCAGGCAAACAAAAACACATAGAAACACATAGAAAACACCTTCAAAGGTGTCCAAAAGCTGACAAACTGCTCGGGAGAAGCTTTCTTTAAAAAAGCCGGCCGGCAATTCAGCAGCGGCATACACCGGTACCCGACAATTTAGACAAGAAGGAATAGAGCCTCACACATAGATTAGATAGATAGAAACATGTCAGTCACATATATATGAATTACAGTGACAGTGTTGCTTACTGTACTTGTCATTTAGTGTAAAGGATTTATTAAAAAATATAATAGTGTTTTCATGCACTGTCTCTTTAAAAAAGCCGGCCTGCAATTCAGCAGCGGTACCCGACAATTTATAACAGACAGAATAGAGCTTCACACATAGATTAGATAGATAGAAACATGTCAGTCACATATATATGAAGTACAGTGATAGTGTTGGTTACTGTACTTGTCATTTAGTATTAAAATAAAGGATTTATTATTAAAAAAAATTGGCGTGGGGTTCCCAGTAATTTTAGTCTCTAGCGGAGGTTAAGCAGACGGCTGGGGCAGATGTTTGAAGCCTGGGAAGGGGGTAATACCCACGGAGCTTCCCAGGCTACTAATATCAGCCCCCAGCTGAATACATAGCCTTTACTAGCTATTAAAATGGGGGACCCCCCCAAAAAAATTACGTGGGGTCCCCCCTAATTTAATAGCTAGCAAAGGCTAGGCAGACAGCTGGGGGCTGATATTAATAGCCCAGGAAGGGAGCCATGAATATTGGCCCCCTCCCAGGCTAGAAACACCAGCCGTCAGCCGCCCCAGAAATGGCGCATTCATAGGATGCGCCAATTCTGGCACTTAGCCTCGCTCTTCCACGCTGCCCTGTAGCGGTGGCAGTGGGGTAATAGGGCTGGGGTTGATGTTAGCTTATAATGCCAGCTGACATCAAGCCCAGGTTAGTAATGGAGAGGCATCTATAAGACACCCCCATTACTAACCCCATAGTCAAAGTTAAAAGAAAACACAAACACCCAGAATAAAGTCCTTTAATTGAAATAAAGACACAATCCTTTATTGTTCTAAATTAAACCATACTTACCATCACGCCCATTCCAGCTGAAGCCAACGATCTCCTGCAATAAAAGAAAAATAATAAAGCAACATCATCCTTACCTTTCCATGGTTTCCACGACAGCTTCAGCTCTGCTACATCGAGATGACAGGCTGGACCGCAGCAGAACGCTGCCATCCAGCCTGTCATCCCGCAGACACTGAGAAGCGCAGGCTTGCTTGCGCTCTGCAGTGTCTGGCTGTGACGGCATAAAGATGAGACGAGTTCATGTCCAATGAAGTCGGCGCACCTCATGCACGTCACTGACAGCGTGGGAAAATTCCCACGCTGAAGCGCTGAGTGCAGGAGAATTCTCCCACGCTGTCAGTGACGTGCATAAGGTGAGCTCATGTCCAATGAACTCAGCTCACCTCCTGCACGTCACTGACAGCGTGGGAGAATTCTCCTGCACTCAGCGCTTCAGCGTGAGAATTCTCCCACGCTGAAGCGCTGAGTGCAGGAGAATTTTCCCACGCTGTCAGTGACGTGCATAAGGTGAGCTCATGTCCAATGAACTCAGCTCACCTCCTGCACGTCACTGACAGCGTGGGAGAATTATCCTGCACGCAGCGCTTCAGTGTGAGAATTCTCCCACCCTGAAGCGCTGAGTGCAGGAGAATTTTCCCACGCTGTCAGTGACGTGCATGAGGTGAGCCGAGTTCATTGGACATGAACTCGGCTCATCTGGATGCCCTCACAGAGAGACACTGTGGAGCGCAAGCAAGCCTGCGCTTCTCAGTGTCTGCGGGATGACAGGCTGGATGGCAGCGTTCTGCTGCGGTCCAGCCTGTCATCTCGATGTAGCAGAGCTGAAGCTGTCATGGGAACCATGGAAAGGTAAGGATGATGTTGCTTTATTATTTTTCTTTTATTTCAGGAGATCGTTGGCTTCAGCTGGAATGGGCGTGACGGTAAGTATGGTTTAATTTAGAACAATAAAGAATTGTGTCTTTATTTCAATTAAAGGACTTTTTTCTGGGTGTTGTGTTTTTTTTAAATACTTTACTAGAAATTCATGGTGGTCATGTCTAATATTGGCGTGACCCCATGAATTTTGGGCTTAGGGCCAGCTGATAATGCCAAGCTGGCCCTAACCCCTTTATTACCCAGTGAGCCACCGCATCAGGGCCCTGGATGAGTTGGGTACAGCGCCAGAAGATGGCGCTTCCATGAACGCGCCATTTTCCGGGGTGGCTGCGGACTGCACTTTGCAGCGGGGGTGGCCCAGAAAGCTTGGGCCTCCCTGCGCTGCGGATTCCAGCCCCCAGCTGCATAGTTGTACCTGGCTGGACACAAAAACAGGGCGAAGCCCCACGTCAATTTTCTTTAAATTATTTCATGAAATAATTAAGAAAAAAAGGGCTTCCCTATATTGTTGTGTCCGGCCAGGTACAAATAGGCAGCTGGTGGTTGGGGGCAGCCCGTTCCTGCCTGCTGCACCTGACTGGACACAAATATAGTGCGAAGCCCCACGTCAATTTTTTTTAAATTATTTCATGAATTTCCTGAAATAATTAAAAAAAAAATACGTGGGGCTTCGCCCTATTTTTGTGTCCAGCCAGGTACAACTAGGCAGCTGGGGGCTGGAATCTGCAGCGCAGGGAGGCCCAAGCTTTCTCTCCCCCCCCGCTGCAAATTGCAGTCCGCAGCCACCCCGGAAAATGGCGCGTTCATAGAAGCGCCATCTTCTGGCGCTGTACCCAACTCATCCAGGGCCCTGGTGCGGTGGCTCACTGGGTAATAAAGGGGTTAGGGACAGCTTGGTATTATCAGCTGGCCCCAAGCCCAAAATTCATGGGGTCACGCCAGTATTAGACATGACCGCCATGAATTTCTAGTAAAGTATTTAAAAAAAACACAACACCCAGAATAAAGTCCTTTAATTGAAATAAACACACAATTCTTTATTGTTCTAAATTAAACCATACTTACCATCACGCCCATTCCAGCTGAAGCCAACGATCTCCTGCAATAAAAGAAAAATAATAAACCAACCTCATCCTTACCTTTCCATGGTTCCCACGACAGCTTCAGCTCTGCTACATCGAGATGACAGGCTGGACCGCAGCAGAACGCTGCCATCCAGCCTGTCATGCCGCAGACACTGAGAAGAGCAGGCATGCTTGCGCTCCTCAGTGTCTCGCTGTGACGGCATCCAGATGAGCCGAGGTCAAGTCCAATGAACTCAGCTCACCTCATGCACCTCACTGACAGCGTGGGAAAATTCTCCTGCACTCAGCGCTTCAGCGTGAGAATTCTCCCACGCTGTAAGTGACGTGCATGAGGTGAGCCGAGTTCATTGGACATGACCTCGGCTCATCTTTATGCCGTCACAGAGAGACAATGTGGAGCGCAAGCAAGCCTGCTCTTCTCAGTGTCTGCGGGATGACAGGCTGGATGGCGGCGTTCTGCTGCGGTCCAGCCTGTCATCTCGATGTAGCAGAGCTGAAGCTGTCGTGGGAACCATGGAAAGGTAAGGATGAGGTTGCTTTATTATTTTATTTTTATTACAGGAGATCGTTGGCTTCAGCTGGAATGGGCGTGACGGTAAGTATGGTTTAATTTAGAACAATAAAGAATTGTGTCTTTATTTCAATTAAAGGACTTTATTCTGGGTGTTTGTGTTTTTTTTAACTTTGACTATGGGGTTAGTAATGGGGGTGTCTTATAGACGCCTCTCCATTACTAACCTGGGCTTGATGTCAGCTGGCATTATAAGCTGACATCAACCCCAGCCCTATTACCCCCTGCCACCGCACCAGGGCAGCGTGGAAGAGCGAGGCTAAGTGTCAGAATTGGCGCATCCTATGAATGCGCCATTTCTGGGGCGGCTGACGGCTGGTGTTTCTAGCCTGGGAGGGGGCCAATATTCATGGCTCCCTTCCTGGGCTATTAATATAAGCCCCCAGCTGTCTGCCTAGTCTTTGCTAGCTATTAAATTAGGGGGGACCCCACGTCATTTTTTTGGGGGGGGTCCCCCATTTTAATAGCTAGTAAAGGCTAGGTATTCAGCTGGGGGCTGATATTAGTAGCCTGGGAAGCTCCGTGGGTATTACCCCCTTCCCAGGCTTCAAACATCTGCCCCAGCTGTCTGCTTAACCTCCGCTAGAGACTAAAATTAAGGGGAACCCCATGCCAATTTTTTTAATAATAAATCCTTTATTTTAATACTAAATGACAAGTACAGTAACCAACACTATCACTGTACTTCATATATATGTGACTGACATGTTTCTATCTATCTAATCTATGTGTGAAGCTCTATTCTGTCTATTATAAATTGTCGGGTACAGATGCTGAATTGCCGGCCGGCTTTCTTAAAGAGACGGTGCATGAAAACACTATTATTTTTTTTAATAAATCCTTTACACTAAATGACAAGTACAGTAAGCAACACTGTCACTGTACTTCATATATATGTGACTGACATGTTTCTATCTATCTAATCTATGTGTGATTCTCTATTCCTTCTATTCTAAATTGTCGGGTACCGCTGCTGAATTGCCGGCCGGCTTTTTTAAAGAGACGGTGCATGAAAACACTATTATTTTTTTTGATAAATCCTTTACGCTAAATGACAAGTACAGTAAGCAGCACTTTCACTGTACTTCGTATATATGTGGCTGACATGTTTATATCTATCTAATCTATGTGTGAAGCTCTATTCTTTCGGTTCTAAATTGTCGGGTACCGGTGTATGCCGCTGCTGAATTGCCGGCTTTTCGTGTTTCACTGTGAGCACAGTTCCCATCGATTTGGGCAATCACTGTAATGCCACAACCACCATGGCTGTAGCATTACAGTGAGTGGCAGACAATCCCTGCATGATTGGTGCTCTAAATAGCGCCAGACATGCAGGACACGCTTTTGGTGCACGAACAGTTATCGAACATAACCTCGAACAGCCGAATTTTTTGCAAATCGTTCGGGTTCGTCGAACAACTCGAACACCGCCCAAAACAGCTCGAATTTGAGATTGGCGAACAGTTCTAGTCGAACACCGCTCATCTCTAACTGTCAGCACATTTTTTGTAAAGTAAAGACATGCCTGTAATGGCTCTGTCATATTCATTACATTGATACCTTTGCTGCAGGAATCTGCTTTGTTGTTGTTCTTTTATCAGCATTTGAAGTTTTCTGCTAATTAGATTTCAGTGCATGGGGGTCGGACTGTGCACTGGGTCTTCTCCTCCTTGTCTGTGAATGATTTGCCTCCCCTGTTTGAAATCTCAGCAGTGACCTGTCATTTACAGATTGGAGGCAGTCAGGGAGGAGGAGACCCAGTGCACAGTCCAGCCCCTGTGCTCCGAAATCTAATTAGCAGAAAACTTCAAATGATGATTAAAGTAGAAGAACAAAGCAGTTTTTTGCCCCAGAGGTATCAATGTAATCAGTATTACAGCGCCATTACAGTCATGTCTTTACTTTATATTACAAAATCGTGTTGACAGGTTCTCTTTAAATCTGGGTCACAATGCAATTTTATTTTCCCCCAAATGCGGCAAAAGCAGTCAGGATTTTTGACAGACACAAGGATCCTTGCCACTAACTTTTTTATTCAGGAAATGTGTGTGTACATGCACTTTCAGTAGTGTGAGTGTATTAATATACTCACCTACTGCTGCTTTCTCCGGTGTCCAGCGCCATTATTCTATGACTCTCTATAATGTCACCGCTCTGCAGACTGGCTGAGTCACTCACAGTGTAGCGTGACCCTAAAGTTTCTTTTACAATGAAAGTCTAAGGAGCGTCAGAACGAGGTTCCATAGGCTTTCATTGTAAAATATACTTCAGACTCATGCATAGCGCATAGACTGAGCTGGCTAGTCAGAACTGTGGTAACATCACAGAGAAGAAAAGCATTGGGTAACGGTAGGGTCGGACTGGGGCAACGGGACACCGGAGAATTCTCCGGTGGGCCCGGTTCCTCGGAGGGCCCCAACCAGGACGCACGGGGGCAGACTTGTTAACATGGCCGCCGGTGCACCGGGCCCAAAGGTGGAGGGGGGCCCTTGCTGTGCACCTGATGAGGTCAACCTGGCCTGCTTTTTGAGCCCCCAGGCTCGAGGGGCCGATGGCCAGATTGCCCTCTAATGTGCGGCGGCGGGCAGGGAGTGATCCCTCCGCTCCGCTGCTGACAGGAGAAAATGGTAGCAGAGTGGAGGTTTCTGTTCTCTGCTTCCTGTCCGGCGCTTCCTCCGTGACACAGGCTCATGCTGCTTGATGACGTCATCATGCAGCACGGGCCTCTGTCAGGGAGAAAGAGGTCGGGCAGGAAGCAGAGGACGATGTGAGGGGGAACGAGCAGAGAGGGTAAGTGTTGTTTATTTTTTTTTTTAACTAGAGTGATGGTGCTGGAGGAAGTGGGGGGAGAAGAGAGAGCGCAATGGTGCTGGAGGCGGTGGGGGGAGAGAGGGAGAGCAATGGTGCTGGAGCAGGTGGGGGGAGAGGAGGGAGAGCAATGGTGCTGGAGAAGGTGGGGGAGAAGAGGGAGAGCAATGGTGCTGGAGGAGGTGGGGGAAGAAGAGGGAGATCAATGGTGCTGGAGCAGGTGGGGGCGAAGAGGGAGAGAAATGGTGCTGGAGAAACTGGGGGAGGGGAGAGGGAGATCAATGGTGCTGGAGCAGGTGGGGGGAGAAGAGGGAGTGCAATGGTGCTGGAGAAGGTGGGGGGAGAGAAGGGAGAGCAATTGTGCTGGAGGTGGTGGGGGAGATATGGGAATGGTGCTAGAGGAGGTGGGGGGACATATGGCAATGGTGCTGGAGATGGTGGGGGAGATATGGCAATGGTGCTGGAGGAGGTGGGGGGAGATATGGCAATGGTGCTGGAGGAGGTGGGGGGAGATATGGCAATGGGCCTGGAGGAGGTGGGGGAAGATATGGCAATGATGATGGAGGAGGTGGGGGAGATATGGCAATGGTGCTGGAGGAGGTGGGGGGAGATATGGCAATGGTGCTGTAGGAGGAGGGGGGAGATATGGCAATGCTGCTTGAGGGGGGAAATATGGTGATGGAGGAGGTGGGAGAGATATGGCAATGGTGATGGAGGAGGTGGGGGGAGATATGGCAATGGTGATGGAGGAGGTGGGGGAGATATGGCAATGGTGCTGGAGGAGGTGAGGGAGATATGGCAATGGTGCTGGAGGAGGTGGGGGGAGATATGGCAATGGTGCTGGAGGAGATGGGGGGAGGTATGGCAATGGGCCTGGAGGAGGTGGGGGGAGATATGGCAATGGTGCTGGAGGAGGTGGGGGAGATGTGGCAATGGTGCTGGAGGAGGTGGCAGAGATATGGTGATGGAGGAGGAGGGGGAGATATGGCAATGGTGATGGAGGAGGTGGGGGGAGATATGGCAATGGTGATGGAGGAGGTGGGGGAGATATGGCAATGGTGATGGAGGAGGTGGGGGAGATATGGCAATGGTGCTGGAGGAGGTGGGGGGAGATATGGCAATGATGCTGGAGGAGGTGGGGGGATATGGCAATGGTGCTGTAGGAGGTGGGGGAAGATATGGCAATGGTGCTGGAGGAGTTGGGGGAGATATTGCAATGGTGATGAAGGAGGTGGGGGAGATATGGCAATGGTGCTGGAGGAGGTGGGGGAGATATGGCAATGGTGATGGAGGAGGTGGGGGAGATATGGCAATGGTGATGGAGGAGGTGGGGGGAGATATGGCAATGTGGCACCCTGCTACTACAGGTACCACAGGACCCAAATGTTATGATTTGCAACATAAACTAAGGAAAGATAGGAGAAAGCTGTCCCTACAGTAAGACTAAGCTGAATCCCTACGATGTAGCGGGCTGCCTATTCCTTGTGAACAGACCCGCCTTAGTCCTCGGCTAGTCTGAACGAAGACCTATAGAATCATGGGAGGGGTCCCTAAATTAACTAAGGACTGGGACAAAAATGGGACACCTCCTAAACATAAGTTGTTGCAGAGGACAAAAGACAAACTGACAAAAAGTACTAGAGGTCCCAGAGGACCAAGCGAACTAGACAGAGATAGGCACCGAAGCACCTGGCTAGAGAGACAGTCAAACAACACTGAAGTCCAGCAAAGCCAGAAGGGCGGGGCTGGAATATATAGGCAGATAGTCACGTGACCGCAAAACACAAGATAGAATAAACTAACAGGAGGGTTCTAACAGTACCCCCTCCTTTATGAGAATCCTCCGGATCCTCCAAGCCCAGGCCTGTCCGGAAACCTCCTGTGGAAAGCTTTAACAAGCCTAGGAGCAGAGACATCATCCGTCCTTACCCAGGAGTTGTCTTCGGGACCGAAACCCTTCCAGGAGACAAGATACTGTAATCTCCCTCTATGCCATCTAGAATTCAAGATACGCGAAATTTCAAATTCGCCGTCTTCCACCACAGGGGGAACTGTGACAGTGGTGTCCCTATCAGATACGTCAGCTTTTTTCAACAAGGAAACATGAAACACAGGATTAATCTTCCCGGAAGTAGGAACATCCAACCTAACAGCAGACGGGTTAACAACCTGAAGCACTTTAAATGGACCCACAAACTTAGGACCCAGCTTTTTAGAGGGAATCCTCAACCGCAGGTTCTTCGAGGACAACCAAACCATGTCACCCACAGTAAACAAAACCTCTTTACGTTTCCTGTCAAAATACTTCTTGGACTTCTTGTTAGCCTCTTGAAGGTTGCAAAGTACATTAGTCCAAACTCTCTCCAAATCACCGGAAAAATTCTCCTCCTCCGGCACCTCCGACCCTAATTTGGAGAACGAACCAAAAGACGGATGTCTCCCAGTACAACAAAAAAAAGGAGAACACTCAGCAGAGGAGGATGTATGATTGTTAAGAGCAAATTCTGTGAGAGGCAGAAACTCAGACCACACCTCTTGATTGTCTGCCACAAAACAACGCAAAAACTGTTCAACATCCTGGTTCTTTCATTCAGTCTGTCCAATAGACTCAGGATGATAACCAGACGAAAATGACAAATGGACTCCCAACCTGTCACAAAAAGCACGCCAAAAGCGAGCCGCAAACTGAGGTCCTCTATCAGAAACAATATCTGTGGGAACACCATGGAGGTTGACAATCTCCTTAACAAATGCCTTAGCGAGTGTCTTGGCGCAGGGCAACTTAATGAACGGAACCAAGTGACACATCTTACTAAAACGGTCCACGACCACCCAGATGACAGTAAAACGCTCGGACAAAGGAAGATAAGTAATAAAATCCATTGTGAGATGCGTCCAAGGTGCACTAGGAACTTCCAGAGGGCAAAGCAACCCCGCAGCAGGAGTATGTGAAGCCTTTGACCTAGCACACACAGTACATTGACGCACCCACTTGATGACTTCTGTAACATACCTGGTGGTGGGCTTGCATGGTGCACCATCTCTCACTATGCAAGATCGCAAACTTGATCTTCAGTCCAGTCTGCTAGCCTGGCTTCTATTCATGCTGTCTGTTTGTCTCTGTTCTGACTGTTTAGGGCGGCGGCCCGGTTACTTCCTGTTTCTTGTAGCTGCTGTGGGCACACCCCTTATGTGTCCTCAGCCTATTGCTGTCTGTCACTGGATATTTAAACCAGCTTCACCTGGAAGCTGGTGCCTGAGCAACTTTTATCCTCAGAGGGCTTTTTGCCTCTGAGGTGCCAGGTCCTGTTCTGTTTTTTCTTGCCTGTCCACCTTCCTGGAGGCTGTATTTCCAGGCCTGTCTGAACACTCTCCTAGCCTGTTCGTTTCTGCCTCTGGGGGGCCGTATACCTAGGCTCGTTCCTGTATTTCGTTGCAGTAACAGTTCCTGTCTGAACTGTCTCCTAGCCTCTTACCTGTTTTGTCTCTATGTCCGTTTCCTCCCTTTTGCGGCAGTTTCTGAACCAGCACTTGGCTATACCTAGGCTCGTTCCTGTATTTCATTGCAGTAACAGTTCCTGTCTGAACTGTCTCCTAACCTGTTACCTGTTTTGTCTCTATGTTCATTTCCTCTCTTTTTCTGCAGAGTCTGAACCTGCATCTAACTCCTACTCGTTGTCGCTGTACTTCCGTTTGTGAGATTGGAGTCCACTCGCTACTTCTTTGCAAGTACCTTGTGTGTATCTGGTTCTGCCTTTCCCTTCCAGTCTGTTCCGTGTGAACAGAGCCCTGTCCTCTCTGCTCTGTCTTTGCTCATCGCTTTTGCGGTTTATCTCTGCTCTGCCTTGCTTACCGCTCCGGCGGTTCCTGCCTGCTCTGCCTTGTCCACCGCATCTGCGGTTTCGCTCTGCTCAGCCTTGTCCACCGCATCTGCGGTTTTGCTCTGCTCAGCCTTGTCCACCGCATCTGCGGTTTTGCTCTGCTCTGCCTTGTCCACCGCATCTGCGGTTTTGCTCTGCTCAGCCTTGTCCACCGCATCTGCGGTTTCGCTCTGCTCAGCCCTGTCCACCACACCTGCGGTTTCGCTCTGCTCAGCCTTGTCCACCGCACCTGCGGTTTCGCTCTGCTCAGCCTTGTCCACCGCACCTGCGGTTTCACTTTACTCTGCTTGATTACCGCATCTGCGGCTCTGAACCCGTCTCCCAGTCTGTACTGGACCCTACCCAGCCTGTGCTCTAACCTGCCTGTTCTTGTATTCTCCGGTGTGGGTCAACAGCCGTGTCTGGGGTCTGACATAGAGTGGCACCTGGTCCCTCTGCTCGGTTCCTCCCTGGTGCACGGCGTCGTAGCCGGCGTGCGACCTGGGTCAGATCGGGTTGATACTTAGTTACGCCCCTCCAGGCATTCTCCAGTTCATGGCACAGTGGGATCACTAATCACGCACACGCCAGCCAGTCCGGGCGTGAGCGTAACAGTTTGCTCAGGCCATGGTTCCCATTGAGCCCCATGGCCCTTCGCTCTCAGGGACATTTTCTGGCAAAAACGTGCACCAAGAAAATTTTTTTTCGCAAGCTGATGTCCAGGCGATATGCGCACCAGCCCAAATGGAGCTTTCGGCACCCGTTCCTGCGGATCCGCCACGGTACTATGGGGATCCTAAACAAAGCCGTGCGTTTGTAGAGCAATGCATACTGCATTTCAAGTTCTACCCTCTCTATTTTCCTACCGATTGGTCTAAAGTGGCATTTATGTTATCCTACCTAGCGGGTGATGCCTTGAAATGGATCACCCCCCTATGGGAAGCATGGGATCCTATCGTCCTTGACCTGCAGGCCTTCCTGGTGGCCTTTCTAATGGTCTTTGATGACCCCAATCCTGAAGCCTCTGCTAAAGCTTCCCTTCCCAATATCCCGGAGCAACCCCGATGGGTAATGTGTGTGGGTAACTCACCAGTTCTCCAGCCTGAAGAGACTGCTGCCCACCCAGAATCCTCACAGGATGATTACGCTCCACAGAATACTTCTCTTCCCAACCTCAAGAGGCAGTCCAGACGTGCTAGGCGTAGAGGCAAGCCATCTCGCCAGGTTCTGTCCTCCCAAAGACCTCCTGTTCCCCAGCCTGTAGAAGCAGCTACCCGCACGGAATCCATGAAGGTTGACCATGTTCGGCAGGCAAAGCAGAGGCCGGAACTCAGTCACGAAATTGGATTGCAGTCCCGCTGCGGTTGTTTGGGACCCCCTGACGGTCTTTGTCCAATGAAGGTTGGAGAATCCCAAGACATTAGGCCTGTAGGAGAGGCTGCCCTGGGCGTTAGTGGTTCCTCTCCACAGATGACCATGACTGTCTCCGTGGCAAGTAAAAGCCTCGGATTAATCGGAAGTTTCGGGCTTAAAGCCTTGAAGAGTCAGTGTCTGATTCCCGTCCGAAAACTCCAGAAGCCGGTTTGGACATTGTCAGCAGAAGGACGAGCCCTACTCAGAAACAGTCAAAAGATGTCTGTACAAATTAAGCTCCAGATTGAAGCATTACACTTGAAGAAGCTTTCCTTTCAGATGCTGACTGGTTTACCCACAAGTCGTCCAGAGCTGAGAGATCTAGTGCCCGCTCGGGTCTGGAGACCTTGTATGGTGTATCTTGGGGGACTGTTAAGGTACAAGGGGTGTCCAGTCCCCATATCATCAGAATAGTCAGCAATGTCTTCTTCTTCTTCACCAGATCTGTTAGTCGCTGACTCGCTGTGTGCCGAAGTCTCCGAAGGAAGAGAAGCGGAGGCAATGTCCCCACACAGTCTCGACGATTGTACCAATGATCTGGCTTCAGGTACTGTCCCGCCTCACAGACATGTCATCTCTGAAACCAGTTTGAGGATGGTCCCAAAGCATGGACCCTCCATTTCTAATAAATTTGGCCTTGTGTCCATCGAGGCGGTGGATACCCCCAAGTCTCTGCACCCCTCCAACCAGGCGGAGGACCTCCAGTTGCCTCCTGAATCCTCCGGAGTGCTACCTGATAACAAATGGAGAGAGACTTTCCTACACCCTGTACCTGATACCTCGCTCACTTCGTCCGGTGACCTTGACCAAGTGTACCCCGAAGCAGTGGTTACCCCCGAATCTCTGCACCCCTCCAACCAGGCTGAGGACCTCCAGTTGTCTCTTGAACCCTCCGGGGTGCTACCTGATAATAAATGGACAGAGACTTTCCTACACCCTGTACCTGGTACTTCACCCACCTCATCCGTTGCTGAGGATGGCTTGATGGGAGGAAGCATCCTAGTTACCAAGATGATGAGACCAGTTTCGTTTCCTCTCGTGGACAGAAGAGGTAATCCTCTTGAAGAGAAGGATTGGCCTCCCAATTCTCTGCGGAACATTCTTGCAGGCTTGAAGAAGAGGGGGCGTAAGGGGGGGTACTGTAACATACCTGGTGAAGGGCTTGCATGGTGCACCATCTCTCACTATGCAAGATCGCAAACTTGATCTTCAGTCCAGTCTGCTAGCCTGGCTTCTATTCATGCTGTCTGTTTGTCTCTGCTCTGACTGTTTAGGGCGGCTGTCCGGTTACTTCCTGTTTCTTGTAGCTGCTGTGGGCACACCCCTGATGCGTCCGCAGCCTATTGCTGTCTGTCACTGGATATTTAAACCAGCTTCACCTGGAAGCTGGTGCCTGAGGAACTTTTATCCTCAGAGGGCTTTTTGCCTCTGAGGTGCCAGGTCCTGTTCTGTTTTTTCTTGCCTGTCCGCCTTCCTGGAGGCTGTATTTCCAGGCCTGTCTGAACACGCTCCTAGCCTGTTTGTTTCTGCCTCTGGGGGCCGTATACCCAGGCTCGTTCCTGTATTTCGTTGCAGTAACAGTTCCTGTCTGAACTGTCTCCTAGCCTCTTACCTGTTTTGTCTCTATGTCCGTTTCCTCCCTTTTGCTGCAGTTTCTGAACCAGCACTTGGCTATACCTAGGCTCGTTCCTGCATTTCATTGCAGTAACAGTTCCTGTCTGAACTGTCTCTTAACCTGTTACCTGTTGTGTCTCTATGTTCGTTTCCTCTCTTTTTCTGCAGAGTCTGAACCTGCACCTAACTCCTACTCGTTGTCGCTGTACTTTCGTTTGTGAGTTTGGAGTCCACTCGCTACTTCTTTGCAAGTACCATGTGTGTATCTGGTTCTGCCTTTCCCTTCCAGTCTGTTCCGTGTGAACAGAGCTCTGTCCCCTCTGCTCTGTCTTTGCTCACTGCTTTCATGGTTTATCTCCTCTCCGCCTTGCTTACCGCTCCGGCGGTTCCTGCCCGCTCTGCCTTGTCCACCGCATCTGTGGTTTCGCTCTGCTCAGCCTTGTTCACCGCATCTGCGGTTTCGCTCTGCTTAGCCTTGTCCACCGCATCTGCGGTTTCGCTCTGCTCAGCCTTGTCCACCGCATCTGCGGTTTCGCTCTGCTCAGCCTTGTCCACCGCACCTGCGGTTTCACTTTACTCTGCTTGATTACCGCATCTGCGGCTCTGAACCCATCTCCCAGTCTGTACTGGACCCTACCCAGCCTGTGCTCTAACCTGCCTGTTCTTGTATTCCCCGGTGTGGGTCAACAGCCGTGTCCGGGGTCTGACATGGAGTGGCACCTGGTCCCTCTGCTCGGCTCCTCCCTGGTGCACGGCGTCGTAGCCGGCGTGCGACCTGGGTCGGATCAGGTTGATACTTAGTTACACCCCTCCAGGCATTCTCCGGTTCATGGCACAGTGGAATCACTAATCACACACACGCCAGCCAGTCCGGGCATGAGCGTAACAACTTCCTTCTGCCATCCAGGCCACCAAAAACTGCGACTGATAAGTCTCTTAGTTTCTGAAATTCCTGGATGACCTGGATACTCCACAAACAAATCTCTCCTAAAGGCTCTAGGCACGAACAACCTCCCATGGGGAGTGTTAGATGGAGCATCATCTTGAGCTTTCAGAATCCCATTCTCCAAAACGGAGTCCAAAGCCGCCACCACAACTCCTTTCTGTAAAATGCTCTCCTCCTCCTTTGCACCGACCGTAGGAGAGAAGCTGCGAGATAAAGCATCGGCTTTAACATTCTTAGTAACAGGGATATAGGTAACAGAAAAATTAAACTGAGAAAAAAAAATTGACCACCTAGCTTGACGGGCATTCAAGCGCTTGGCAGCATCCAGATAGATCAAACTCTTATGATCTGTGAAAACCTGAATAGGAAATCTAGCGCCTTCCAAAAAATGACGCCAATGTTCAAACGCAAGTTTAATAGCCAGCAACTCCCGATTTCCAACATCATAATTCAGTTCGGTTTCCGAAAATTTCCTCGAAAAGAAGGAACAAGGATGCACTCCACCCTTGTTCTCCTGAGACAAAACTGCTCCGACCCCCACCGATGAAGCATCGACCTCGACCAAAAAAGGCTTGGTCTCATCAGGCTGCATAAGGATAGGAGCAGAACTGAACCTCTCTTTGAGATACTCAAATGCTTCAATTGCCTCAGTAGTCCACTGAGCCGTATTCGCACCTTTCTTGGTGAGATCGGTTAGAGGTTTAACAATTACAGAAAAATTCTTAATGAATTTCCTGTAATAATTGGCAAAGCCCCAAAATCTCTGTATAGATTTCAAACCTATAGGCCTAGGCCATTCCTGCACAGCCTGAACCTTCACAGGGTCCATCTCAAAGCCCTCGCTGGAGACAATGTAGCCCAAAAAACTAATTTTCTGCACAGCGAACTCACATTTCTCCAGCTTAGCAAAGAGTGAATTATCACCCAATAACTTCAAAACTTCACGTACACTCTGCCAATGGGACTCCAGATCTGGTGAATAAATCAAAATGTCATCCAAATACACAACCACATTCTTACCAATCAAAGGTCTCAGGATGTCATTAATAAGGTTCTTAAAAAATGCAGGTGCATTGGTAAGACCAAAAGGCATCACCAGATTCTCAAAATGACCTATGGGAGTGTTAAAAGCAGTTTTCCATTCATCACCCTCCTTCACTCGTAACAAATTGTATGCCCCCCGGAGATCAATTTTGGAGAACCACTTGGCTCCCACTAACTGGTTAAACAAGTCAGGAATTAACGGCAATGGGTAGGAATTGCGTACGGTAATCTTATTCATTTCACGAAAATCCAGACATGGACGTAAACCGCCGTCCTTTTTTTTAACAAAGAAGAATCCAACTGCCACAGGCGACTTAGAAGGTCTAATGTGACCAGCAGCCAGGCTAGTCTCTATGTACTCCTCCAAAGCCTTTCTTTCAGGGATAGTCAGATTAAACAAGCGACTTTTGGGAAGAGTAGCACCCGGAACAAACTCAATGGCGCAATCATAATCCCTATGAGGAGGTAACATTTGCGACTCCTCCTCCGAAAAAACCTTCCAAAAATCCTGAATAGGTACAGGCAATTCCCCTTTTTCCACAGCCACAATGCGACCATTGCAATATTTATCATAGCACTTCGGACTCCAAGACTTAATCACATCAGTAGACCAGTCCAATAAAGGATTGTGCAGTTTTAACCAAGGCAATCCTAGAACAACTGGAGAGGGCAAATTATCTAAAACAACCAAGTCCAAAATTTCTTGGTGAACTCCATTGATAGTGAGGGAAAATGCAGCAGTCTTGTCAGTAATACATTTCAAAGGAGTGTTATCAATTGCAACCACAGAAATAGGTGATGACAAAGGTTTGGATTTCAATTTAAGGTTTTCCAAAAACCCTTTATCAATCACATTAAGTGTTGAACCACAATCCACAAATACCTGAAATTCAATCAAATCTCCCTGCAGAGTAGTACTCCCAGAAAGAAATACTCCTGCAGAGCGTAAACAAGCTATACGGGGGTAACTGACCTTTTTTTTTTCTTTACTTAAACGACGCTCACAATACTTAATCAAATGATCAGCTTTATCACAATAAAGACATAAACCCTCGGCGAATCTCCGGTCTCTTTCCTGAGAGCGGAGTGACATTGCCCCCACCTCAATTGGTTCTCCGCTGTCAGAGCAGAATTTCTGGGAACTAGGACCTGACGTTACAGGAGTTTTTACATCATTCACCCTGGACCTCAGGCTCCTGTCCACACGAACAGCTGACTGCATAGCTTCCTGCAGAGTCTCAGATGCAGGGAATGCAATTAGCAGATCCTTAATCCTTTCACTCAGACCAGCAAGAAATAAACATCTTAGCGCAGAATCATTCCATTTAACTTCTGAGGCCCATCTCCTGGAGTGTGTGCAATAATTTTCAACATCATCTGACCCCTGATTCAAACGTCTAAGTTCTGATTCAGCACATGAGACTCGATCAGGATCGTCATATAATAGCCCCATAGCAGAAAAAAATTCTTCAACAGAACTTAAACACGGATCATTAGGCTGGAGAGAAAAGACCCAACCCTGTAGTTCTTTGCGCAAAAGTGACATAATAAAACCAATGCGCTGTGATTCATTCCCAGAGGATCTTGGTCTCATACGAAAATATAACAAACAAGCATTTTTAAAAGAAAAAAAATCTTGCTTTTTACCATAAAAATCATCAGGCAGTCCTACCTTCGGTTCGACAAAATGCGCTCCAGGACAGCTACTCACGTGTTGCTGAAGCTCGGCCACCTCCAGAGACAATCCCTGCAGGCGTTGAGCCAAATCCTGGACGGAAACCATACTGATCCCCGAATTTCTTTCCTTTAAGTTTTTTGGGCTGGACTTACTGTTATGATTTGCAACATAAATGTAGCGCCGGCGTCCCTGCCCTCTGCTAGGCAGGGACGCTGTTCCCCTCACCTCTCTGCTCCGTGCCCGGCGTCCTCCTCCCGCTCTGCTGGCAGCGCGCGCTCCTTCCCGGCCACTGTGCTTAGTGCGCGCGCGCGCGCTCTCCCTCCCGCTTAAAGGGGCCGCGCGCGCCGTCCTAAGGAGTCCCCGGCCAATGGCCGGAGGACTTCACAATATATAAGGCACCTCCTCCAAAATGGAGGTGCCCGAGCAATGTTGTTGCACTGTTCACTACTCTGCTTCAGCCCTCAGGTCCCGTTGCCAGTTACCTGCCAGTTACCTGCCAGATTCCTGCCTGATTATCTGCTACCTGCCTGCTAGTCTGAGGTCCGACGGTCTGCCTTACTACTCCTGTCAGTCTGTCTAAGGACCAGCCTGCCCGCTCACCTGGGAGCGCACATCAGCCACCTGCCTGCTTGCCCGAGGTCCGACGGTCTGCCTTCCAACTCCTGTCAGTCTGTCTATGGACCAGCTTGCCCGCTCACCTGGGAGCACACACCTGCTACCTGCCTGCTAGTCTACCTGGAGGCTCCGCCGTCACGTGCTGTGACCACCTGCCTGTCCAGTGACTCCTGCTCGCTCACCTGGGAGCGCTCATCTGCTGCCTGTCTGCTAGCCTACCTGGAGGCTCTGCCGTCACGTGCTGTGACCACCCGCCTGTCCAGAGACTTCTGCCCGCTCACCTGGGAGCGCTCATCTGCCGCCTGTCTGTTGGTCTTCCTGGAGGCTCCGCCGTCACATGCTGTGACCACCCGTTCATCCAGAGACTCTCGCCTGCTCACCTGGGAGCTCACGTCTATCATCAGCCGCCACAGGTCGTACCAACCCTTTACCTAGAGACTGCCCCGGTCACTTGCCGTGACCATCTGCCCGTTCATCCAGAGACTGCCCCGGTCACTTGCCGTGACCATCTGCCCGTTCATCCAGAGACTGCCCCGGTCACTTGCCGTGACCATCTGCCCGTTCATTCAGAGACTGCCCCGGTCACTTGCCGTGACCTCCAGCCCGTTCACTCAGAGACTGTCCCGGTCACCTGCTGTGACCTCCTGCCCGGCTTCCCTGGTCGCCACCCGCTCCCTTACAAGGACTGCCCCCTTGTATAGTAGCTCAGAGGTTCCGCCTCCCAGACCCGTTACAGTTTGCTCGGGCCATGGAACCCGGTGGCACCCAAGCTCCCTCGCTCTCGGACCTGTGTCATGAACTGTCCCGTCAAAGGTCCCAACAGGAGTCCATCCTGGGTCACCTGCGGAATGTCAATACTCGCCTGGACACTCTGACTGCTCCACCAGCAACCTCCGCCAGTGCCATGTCTCGCAATCCGCTGCCCACTAATACCATGGTATCCTACCCCGGACCCCAGCTTTCTGCACCTCCTCGCTGGGGTCCCACCAGTTTAACTCCGACCGGGCCAAAATTGCATTCATCATGTCCCATCTCACCGGGGAGGCCCTGGCCTGGCTAAATCCTCTATGGGAGAGAGGAGACCCCCTGGTGTCCAACTTGCCTGCTTTTCTCACGGCTTTCCGGAAAGTCTTCGACGAACCCGGACGGAAGACCTCATCCGCATCATCACTGCTACGCCTCCGTCAGGGAAGTCTCACCGTGGGCCAATATGCCATACGGTTCCGTACCCTTGCCTCGGAGCTGGCCTGGGATAACGACGCTCTGGTATCCGTCTTCTGGGAGGGTCTGTCCGGCCGTATTAAAGATGAACTTGCCGGTCGGGACATTCCTACCACTCTCGATGACCTAATAACTCTTGCCACCCGGATTGACCTACGGTTCCAGGAGCGTGCCAAAGAGGTCACCCGTGAGAGGAGGTTACCATGTCTAGCTCCTACTTTTCAGAAATCCGTCACTCCCTCCGTTTCTACCCAGGTACACTCTCCTGAGTCTATGCAGGTCGACCAGACCAAGATGGTCAAAACCCGTCAGGACTTACGCCGTGCCGAGGGGAGCTGCTTCTACTGTGGCAGTAAGGAGCACCGGATCCGTGCCTGCCCGGAGAGGTCGGGAAACGCCTGTGTCTAGGTTCGCTCAGAGAGGTCAACCTAGACAAGAATAAATCCTCTCCATCTCTGCTGCTGTCAGTCTCAATCGTCTGCGGGGAGAACCGTTATTTCGAACTAGCCCAACTTGACTCTGGAGCAGCCGGGAATCTTATTTCACAGTCCCTGGTAGAGAAATACCGCATCCCCACCAAACCTCTGGCTGTACCCTTGTCTGTTGCTGCCGTGGATGGGGGCCTCTTACCACGCCCCATCCAACTCATCACAGAATCCATTACTCTGCAGGTGGGAATGCTGCATTCTGAGAGTATCTCCTTTCATGTTCTGCCTGGACTCTCTCACGCCCTCTTGCTAGGCCTACCTTGGCTCCAGAGACATGCACCCGTGCTTGACTGGCAGACCGGAGAAGTCCTTCGCTGGGGACAGGACTGCCATAAGACCTGTCTGGTTCCCGTCCATCCCGTTCGTCCTTCTCCTACCCCAGCTAATCTACCTGGACTTCCGATTCCTTATTGGTCTTATGCTGATGTCTTTAATAAAAAGGAAGCAGAGACACTACCTCCTCATAGACCATACGACTGCCCTATCGACCTGTTACCTGGTACTACTCCTCCCCGTGGGCGTATTTATCCTTTATCCGCTGCTGAGACCCGGTCGATGTCCGAATATATTGAGGAGAATCTGGCCAGGGGATTCATCCGGAAATCTACCTCCCCGGCGGGAGCAGGCTTCTTTTTCGTCA
Organism: Phyllobates terribilis; assembly: GCF_046119375.1. Classification (NCBI taxonomy): domain Eukaryota; kingdom Metazoa; phylum Chordata; class Amphibia; order Anura; family Dendrobatidae; genus Phyllobates; species Phyllobates terribilis. Next base: position 152,808,518 of record NW_027362768.1, read on the forward strand.
AAAAGAAGGACGGCTCTCTCCGTCCCTGTATAGACTATAGAGGCCTTAACCAGATCACGGTGAAGAATAAGTACCCCCTTCCGCTCATTCCGGAGTTATTTGATCGTCTGAGGGGGGCTAGAATCTTCACCAAACTGGACCTCCGTGGGGCGTACAACCTGGTTCGTATCCGTCAGGGGGATGAATGGAAGACGGTATTCAACACCCGGGATGGCCACTATGAATATCTGGTAATGCCCTTTGGTCTCTGTAACGCTCCTGCCGTCTTTCAAGAGTTGGTCAATGACATCTTCCGGGACCTTCTCTACTCCTGCGTAGTGGTGTACCTGGACGACATCTTGGTCTTCTCTCCGGATCTCCAGACTCACCGGAGGGACGTTCGTCAGGTCCTGCTCAGGCTCAGGCAGAATCACCTCTTCGCTAAATACGAGAAGTGCCTCTTTGAGCAGACCTCGCTTCCGTTTTTGGGCTACATTATTTCTCAGACCGGCCTACGAATGGATCCAGAGAAACTGTCTGCCATCGAGAAATGGCCTCGACCGGAGGGGTTGAAGGCCATTCAGCGATTCCTGGGCTTCGCCAACTACTACCGCCTCTTCATACCACACTTCTCTTCCCGGACTGCCCCAATTTCCGCGCTCACCCATAAAGGTACTAATCCCAAAGAGTGGCCGCCCAAAGCAGAGGAGGCCTTTCTTTCCCTAAAACAGGCCTTCTCTTCCGCCCCGGTGCTGCATCGCCCGGACGGCAACAAGCAGTTCTTCCTGGAAGTTGACGCCTCCTCCTCTGGAGCCGGAGCAGTACTTACTCAAAAATCATCTTCCGGGAGAATGGTAACTTGTGGCTTCTTCTCCAAACTCTTCTCCTCTTCTGAGCGCAACTATTCCATAGGAGACCGAGAGTTATTGGCCATCAAACTGGCATTGGAGGAGTGGCGTTACCTACTCGAGGGGGCTCTTCACCCGGTAATAATTTACACTGACCACAAGAACTTGGCTTACCTCCAGCATGCCCAGAGACTTAACCCGCGCCAAGCCCGGTGGTCCTTGTTTTTTGCTCGCTTTGATTTTGTTCTTCATTTTCGCCCGGCTGACAAAAACGTCAAAGCAGATGCCTTGTCCCGATCCTTTCTGGTGTCCGATCTCGAGGAAGAACCTAAACATATCATCGATCCCGCCAGAGTAATGCAGGTGGCTCCCGTGAGCCTAAATCGTCTCCCTCCCGGTAAGACGTTCGTATCAGTACCTGATCGGGAGAAGATCCTACACTGGGGTCACTCGTCTAAACTAGCTGGCCACGCCGGTCAGAAAAAGACCCTCCAGCTTATTGCCCGGCACTACTGGTGGCCTACCCTGCACAAGGACGTAATAGACTTTGTTTCTGCCTGTGTGTCCTGCGCCCGCAACAAAGTCCCGAGACACCTGCCAGCCGGTCGCCTTCTTCCGCTTCCTGTGCCTGCTGCCCCCTGGCAGCATATTGCTATGGACTTCATAACTGATCTCCCCGTCTCTGCCGGTTGTACGGTCATTTGGGTGGTCGCTGACCGCTTTTCCAAGATGGCTCACTTTATTCCCCTGCCTGGCCTCCCGTCTGCACCCGAGCTGGCTAAAGACTTTATCCGCCACATCTTTCGTCTTCATGGCCTGCCCCTCCACATCGTGTCGGATCGTGGGGTACAGTTCACCTCACGTTTCTGGAGAGCCACTTGTAAACTGCTAGACGTCACCCTGGACTTCTCTTCCGCTTACCACCCACAGTCCAATGGTCAAGTGGAGCGGATCAATCAGAACCTGACCAGTTACCTCCGGCACTTCGTTAATGCCCATCATTCTGACTGGGTGGATCTCCTACCTTGGGCCGAGTTCTCCTATAACAATCACGAGAGCGAATCCTCCTCCAAATCCCCGTTTTTTGTAGTCTTCGGTCAGCATCCTCGGATTCCTTTTCCTGTCTCCACCTCTGTGGACAACCCGGCTGCGGAATCTCTCGTTAGCAAATTTTCCTCCATTTGGGAGAGTACCCGATCCGCACTCCTTCAGTCGTCCGAACGGATGAAAAGACACGCTGACAAAAAACGCCTGGATCCTCCACAATTTCGTCCTGGAGATAAAATCTGGCTCTCATCTAAATATGTCCGACTCAAGATACCTTCTTACAAGTTAGGGCCTCGGTTCATCGGTCCTCTGGAGGTCATCAGTCAGATCAACCCGGTGGCCTATAAATTAAAACTCCCGGCCAACTTACGGATTCCTAACTCCTTCCATGTATCTCTCCTCAAACCTGTGGTACTTAACTCTTTTTCCAAGTCTACAGGTACGCCTCCTGCTCCGGTTTCTGCTGAGGACGAGTTTGAGGTAGAGAACATTCTTGCCACCAAAAGGGTAAGAGGAAAGACCTTTTTTCTAGTAGATTGGAGGGGGTTTGGTCCTGAGGAGAGAACGTGGGAGCCCCGGGAGAACATCCATGCCCCTCTTATCCTAGCTAAATTTCTGTCTGGCCTAAAAAAGGGGGGGCCTAAAGGGGGGGTACTGTAGCGCCGGCGTCCCTGCCCTCTGCTAGGCAGGGACGCTGTTCCCCTCACCTCTCTGCTCCGTGCCCGGCGTCCTCCTCCCGCTCTGCTGGCAGCGCGCGCTCCTTCCCGGCCACTGTGCTTAGGGCGCGCGCGCTCTCCCTCCCTCTTAAAGGGGCCGCGCGCGCCGTCCTAAGGAGTCCCCGGCCAATGGCCGGAGGACTTCACCATATATAAGGCACCTCCTCCAAAACGGAGGTGCCCGAGCAATGTTGTTGCACTGTTCACTACTCTGCTTCAGCCCTCAGGTCCCGTTGCCAGTTACCTGCCAGTTACCTGCCAGATTCCTGCCTGATTATCTGCTACCTGCCTGCTAGTCTGAGGTCCGACGGTCTGCCTTACTACTCCTGTCAGTCTGTCTAAGGACCAGCCTGCCCGCTCACCTGGGAGCGCACATCAGCCACCTGCCTGCTTGCCCGAGGTCCGACGGTCTGCCTTCTAACTCCTGTCAGTCTGTCTATGGACCAGCTTGCCCGCTCACCTGGGAGCACACACCTGCTACCTGCCTGCTAGTCTACCTGGAGGCTCCGCCGTCACGTGCTGTGACCACCTGCCTGTCCAGTGACTCCTGCTCGCTCACCTGGGAGCGCTCATCTGCTGCCTGTCTGCTAGCCTACCTGGAGGCTCTGCCGTCACATGCTGTGACCACCCGCCTGTCCAGAGACTTCTGCCCGCTCACCTGGGAGCGCTCATCTGACGCCTGTCTATTGGTCTTCCTGGAGGCTCCGCCGTCACATGCTGTGACCACCCGTTCATCCAGAGACTCTCGCTTGCTCACCTGGGAGCTCACGTCTATCATCAGCCGCCACAGGTCGTACCAACCCTTTACCTAGAGACTGCCCCGGTCACTTGCCGTGACCATCTGCCCGTTCATCCAGAGACTGCCCTGGTCACTTGCCGTGACCATCTGCCCTTTCATCCAGAGACTGCCCCGGTCACTTACCGTGACCATCTGCCCGTTCATTCAGAGACTGCCCCGGTCACTTGCCGTGACCTCCAGCCCGTTCACTCAGAGACTGTCCCGGTCACCTGCTGTGACCTCCTGCCCGGCTTCCCTGGTCGCCACCCGCTCCCTTACAAGGACTGCCCCCTTGTATAGTAGCTCAGAGGTTCCGCCTCCCAGACCCGTTACAATAAACTAAGGAAAGATAGGGGAAAGCTGTCCCTACAGTAAGACTAAGCTGAATCCTTACGATGTAGCGGGCTGCCTGTTCCTTGTGAACAGACCCGCCTTAGTCCTCGGCTAGTCTGAACGAACACCTATAGAATCAAGGGAGGGGTCCCTAAATTAACTAAGGACTGGGACAAAAATGGGACACCTCCTAAACAGAAGTTGTTGCAGAGCACAAAAGACAAACTGACAAAAATTACTAGAGGTCCCAGAGGACCAAGCGAACTAGACAGAGATAGGCACCGAAGCACCTGGCTATAGAGACAGTCAAACAACACTGAAGTCCAGCAAAGGCAGAAGGGCGGAGCTGGAATATATAGGCAGATGGTCACGTGACATCAAAACACAAGATAGAATAAACTAACAGGAGGGTTCTAACACCAAAAGGGTGCATGGATGGACTTCTCCACAAGAGGCCCTCACTACATGCAGACACCTCCACCCTTCCACCTCATACCACCAGAGGGAGCCCCGTTAGGGATATGTAAGCTGGAGGGTGGAGTCAGCCGGAGGGTAGTCGGTAGTTTGTCAGTCAGAGAGAGTGCTGACGCTGAGAGCAGTGAAGACGTAGTACGTCTGCTGCTGTTCGGAGGGCCCCGAGTGTGGCCGAGGCAAGGAGAGAGAGAGAAGAGAGAAGTTAAGGGGGCAGAGGAGCATCTAAAGCTCGCCCCAGGTCGCAAGCCGGACACCGGGTCCGCGCCTACTGGGTTCTCTACACCCAGTAGGGACAACCGGCATACCAGGAGGCTTCCAGACCCCTGGTCATCCTGAAGCTACCATCAATTACAGGACTAGGAACCACGAAGGCCCCGGCGTCCAGGGATAGTGGTTGCCAGAGAAAAGTCCTACTACCAAGCAGTCAGGTGAGAGAGCAAAACAATATAGGAGCTGGGCCAAGTTCCAGGCTGGCCAGAAGCTTAGAGAGAGGAAGACACGGACCAGGAGGCCTACAACCCGCTCACTGGGGAGAGTTCTGTAGTGCACCGTTCCTATTAAGTACCCTGGACCCTACCTGACGTTACACCAGTAAAGGTACTGAAGAGAATCAACTGTGTGCGTGTCCGTCATTCCCCCAGACCCGACCGGGCCACCTCTTACCTGCATCCCTTCCATCAACCCTGCCCCGGAGGCCCGCTCCGACTGTGGGGAGCAGAAACATCCCAGCTGCCATCCCATCATCCCCGGAGGTCTGCAACAGCGCCGGTACTCATTACCGGGAACCACAGATGGCGTCACGAGACACACTGTTAACAAAAACCCCCTTTTAAAAAGTGACCCCAGAGGACAGGGCCCGGGAGCCGACTGCCATGACATCCTACAAAGAAGGTAAAGGCCCGGGTACCGAGTCTCCCCCATATCCCCCCTGGGTGAGTCAGCAATGGTGATGGAGGAGGTGGGGGAGATATGGCAATGATGATGGAGGAGGTGGGGGAGATATGGCAATGGTGCTGGAAGAGGTGGGGGAGATATGGCAATGCTGATGGAGGAGGTGGGGAGATATGGCAGTGATGCTGGAGGAGGTGGGGGGGTATATGGCAATGATGCTGGAGGAGGTGGGGGATGATATGGCAATGGTGCAGGAGATGGTGGGGGAGATATGGCAATGGTGCTGGAGGAGGTGGGGGAGATATGGCAATGGTGCTGGAGGAGGTGGGGGAAGATATGGCAATGGTGATGGAGGAGGTGGGGGGAGATATGGCAATAGTGATGGAGGAGGTGGGGGGAGATATGGCAATGGTGCTGGAGAAGGTGGGGGAGATATGGCAATGGTGCTGTAGGAGGTGGGGGAAGATATTGTAATGGTGCTGGAGGAGGTGGGGGAGATATGGCAATGGTGTTGGAGGAGGTGGGGGGAGACGTCACAATGGTGCTGGAGGAGGTGGGGGGAGATATGGCAATGGTGATGGAGAAGGTGGGGGAAGATATGGCAATGGTGCTGGAGGAGGTGGGGGAGATATGGCAATGGTGCTGGAAGAGGTGGAGGGAGATATGGCAATGCTGATGGAGGAGGTGGTGAGATATGGCAATGATGCTGGAGGAGGTGGGGGGAGATATGGCAATAGTGCTATAGGAGGTGGGGGGAGATATGGCAATGGTGATGGAGAAGGTGGGGGAGATATGGCAATGGTGCTGGAGGAGGTGGGGGGAGATATGGCAATGGTGCTGGAGCAGGTGGGGGAGATATGGCAATAGTGCTATAGGAGGTGGGGGGGATATGGCAATGGTGCTGGAGGAGGCAGGGGGGATATGGCAATGGTGCAGTAGGAGGTGGGTGGAAGGTATGGCAATGGTGCTGGAGGAGGTGGGGGAGATATGGCAATGGTGATGGAGGAGGTGGGGAGAAATATGGCAATGGTGATGGAGAAGATGGGGGGAGATATGGTGATGGAGGAGGTGGGAGAGATATGGCAATGGTGCTGAAGGAGGTGGGGGGAGATATGGCAATGGTGCTGGAGGAGGTGGGGGGTGATATGGCAATGGTGTTGGAGGAGGTAGGGGGAGATATGGCAATGGTGATGAAGGAAGTGGGGGAGATATAGCAATGTTGATGGAGGAGGTGGGGGAGATATGGCAATGGTGCTGGAGGAGGTGGGGGAGATATGGCAATGGAGCTGTAGGAGGTGGGGAAAGATATGGCAATGGTGCTGGAGGAGGTGGGGGTGATTTGGCAATGGTCCTGGAGGAGGTAAGGTGAGATATGACAATGCTGCTGGAGGAGGTGGGGGATATATGGCAATGGTGCTGGAGTAGGTGGGGGGAGATATGGCAATGGTGATGGAGGAAGTGGGGTGAGATATGACAATGATGATGGAGGAGTTGGGGGTGATATGACAATGGAGCTTGAGGAGGTGGGGGAGATATTGCAATGGTGCTGGAGGAGGTGGGGGGAGATATGGCAATGGTGCTGGAGGAGGTGGGGGGAGATATGGCAATGGAGCTGGAGAAGGTGGGGGAAGATGTGGCAATGGTGCTGGAGGAGGTGGGGGGTGATATTGCAATGGTGCTGGAGGAGGTGGGGGAGATATGGAAATGCTGCTGGAGGAGGTGGGGGAGATATGGCAATGGTGCTGTAGGAGGTGGGGGGAGATATGGCAATGGTGCTGGAGTAGGTAGGGGGAGATATGGCAATGGTCATGGAGCAGGTCGGGTGAGATATGGCAATGGTGCTGGAGTTGGTGAGGGGAGATATGGTGATGGAGGAGATGGGAGTGATATGGCAATGGTGATGGAGGAGGTAGGGGGAGATATGGCAATGGTGCTGGAGGAGGTGGGGGAGATATGGCAATGGTGCTGTAGGAGGTGGGTGGAAGATATGGCAATGGTGCTGGAGGAGGTGGGGGAGATATGGCAATGGTGATGGAGGAGGTGGGGAGAGATATGGCAATGGTGCTGGGGGAGGTGGGGGGAGATATGGCAATGGTGATGGAGGAAGTGGGGGAGATATGGCAATGGTGATGGAGGAGGTCGGGGGAGATAAGGCAATGGTGATGGAGGAGGTGGGAGAGATATGGCAATGGTGCTGGAGGAGGTGGGGGAGATATGGCAATTGTGCTGGAGGAGGTGGGGGAAGATATGTCAATAGTGCTGGAGGAGGTGGAGGGAGATATCACAATGCTGCTGGAGGAGGTGGGGGAAATATGGCAATGGTGCTGTAGGAGAAGGGGGGAGATATGGCAATGGTGATGGAGTAGGTGGGGGGAGTTATGGCAATGGTGCTGGAGGAAGTGGGGGAGATATGGCAATGGTGATGGAGGAGGTGGGGGAGATATGGTAATGGTGATGGAGGAGGGGGGGAGATATGGCAATGGTGCTGGAGGAGGTGGTGGAAGATATGGCAATGGTGCTGGAGGAGGTGGATGAGATATGGCATTGGTGCTGGAGGAGGTGGGGGAGATATGGCAATGGTGCTGGAGGAGGTGGGGGAGATATGGCAATGGTACTGTAGGAGGTAGGGGTAGATATGGCAATCGTGATGGAGGAGGTGGGTGGAGATATGGCAATGGTGCTAGAGGAGGTGGGGGAGATATGGTGATGGAGGAGGTGGGAGAGATATGGCAATGGTGATGGAGGAGGTGGGGGGAGATATGGTGATGGAGGAGGTGGGGGAGATATGGCAATGGTGTTGGAGGAGGTGGGGGAGATATGGCAATGGTGCTGGAGGAGGTGGGGGGCGATATGGCAATGGTGATGGAGAAGGTGGGGGAGATATGGCAATGGTGATGGAGGAGGTCGGGGGAGATATGGCAATGTTGATGGAGGAGATATGGCAATGGTGCTGGAGGAGGTGGGGGAAGATATGGCAATAGTGCTGGAGGAGGTGGAGGGAGATATCGCAATGCTGCAGTCTGTATTTCTCCCGTGTATGTGATACTTTTGGTGTTGGTATAGTGGATTGTGTTGTGTATGGCAGTCATTTGTTCTCTCTGATATTTAATTAGGAGAAGATTCTTTATTTCCATTAGTGATTAAATACTTGGAACAAGATGCACTTACAGGGGTTCTCTGGGGGAAAACAAGTAATCACCTCTCCACAGGTAATAAATTATTGATTAGTGGGGGTCTCAATTCTGGGACCTGCACCGACTGGTAGAATGTGGAGTTTTTATTCCCATTAGACTGGAGCTCATGTGCGACTTGGCCACTGATCCATTCATTCTCTCAGTGGCTGCTCTTATTTTTTTTCTGGAAGCTCCAAAGAGAATGAATGGAGCTGTGGTCAGACGTCCCACCTGCCGCTGCATTTTAAAATGGGGATAAGTGTCCTGTCAGGGATAAAACTTCCCCATTCTACCGATAGCTGCATTTTCCATGTTCGGAGCCAAAGGATCAATAATTTATTACCTATCCTGTGGAGCTCATGGATCAGTGATAACTTGTTTTAACCAAAGAACCCCTTTACTGCAAACTACCGTAATTGGACATCCCAGTTATAGCATGTGCACAGTATATGTGCAGGAGTCACCTGTGATTTACAGTCGACGCTCCACTATAACAGGGATAACAGCTAACAGGTATTTACATAAAGCTGTAGGGTGGGTCCCGAGGATCAATTCCCCCTGTGGGCCCCAGACACCCCAGTTCGACACTGGGTAACGGCGAGAGTAGTGGTAGGTGAGTATATTAATGCATTCACTCTACATAAGATGCATATACACACATTTATTTATTTTACTCACTTATATAGCGCCATTAATTCCACAGCACTTTACAGACATTATCATCACTTTCACCATTGGGACTCACAATCTACATTCCCTATCACTATGTTTTTGGAGTGTGGGGGCGGAAACCAGAGAACCCGGAGGAAACCCATGCAAACACGGGGAGAACATACAAACTCCTTGCAGATGTTGCCCTTGGTGGGATTTGAACCCACGAACCCAGAGCTGCAAGGCTGCAGTGCTAACCATATTTAATGATACATTGCACAAAACTCAAGATTTTACCCTAATACGCACACAACTTAGAGGGTATAATTTCATAACATTGGTATGTATTATAGTGGCTGCCATGTGCCTCCGATGAGTGGTGGTTCAGGTCCTGAGACCCCTATTGATTATTCAAAACATCTCACAGCTTTGGCAGGAGCCAAGTACACAGAGTGAGTTTATGGTGCACAATAGTAAGTCTAAGGATCTGTAATCCAGTTTCACCACAGAGCTGTATACAGAGCCAAAGACTTACTATTGAGCCATACACTGGTCTGTGCATGTAGCTCATACAGGAACTGTGCACTTCAAAGTCATGTTTTGATCAATCGGTGGGAGTATCAGGACCTGGACCCCCACCGATCAGCGGTCCATCTAATTTATCACAGAGCAGCCTAAGTTTAAGGCTGGTTTCACACATCTGGGTTTGAACTGTGATTTCTGGACCAGCAGTGTGACTCGTGACTCAAGCCAAACAGTCTTACTATACATTGCGTTCAGGTCAGGAGACTCATGGCGGGTCCAGAAATTGTAATCTGTACGTGTGAAGCCTTATGTGACATGCAGAAGTAGTGCTGTTGCTTCAGAAGCATCCAGTAACTAGAGGTGTTAACACAGTCACACGAGACAGGGAGAGTTTTAGCAGAGCCCCAGGGGGATTGTGGGGAACTAATTATTGTAGTCTGGCTGAAGCCGAAGAGAAAGGTGTTGTGTAGTGTTGAGCGAGTATGTTCTATTAACCCTTTCGCCGAGTATGCTCGGGCCGAGCTCCGAGTATTTATAGCTGCTCAGTGATATGGTTGAATCGCTCCCGTGTGCATGATTTGCAACTGTTTGACAGTTTTATTACATGTGAGGAATGTCTATTTCTTACACATTCCTCACACGGGAGCGATTCAACCATATCACCGAGCTGCAATAAATACTCGGAGCTCGGCCCGAGCATACTCGGACAGAACATACTCGCTCAACACTAGTGTTGTGTTATCTGGATCTGACAGAAGGCAACTGAACAGGATTCAGATCTGGAGAGAAACTAAACACAGGTCAGATAAACTCCCTGAACTAACATTGCAGAGTATTATCGGGCAGGAAGCTAAGGACTGGAAGAAATTGTGTCACAGGGATCATCTCCCTCATAAACCCCCCCCCCCCTCCCCTCTATCTCCATGCAGGATAAAGAATGCTGTGTACTACTGTGTCTTTGTGAAGGAAAAGCCTGTGGTTGTGTATGCATAGAAGTGTGCTGCTAAGAGATCTAATCTATGCTGAATTATGCTACTGAAGAGACTGTAATACTGTGCCTTCTGAAGAAACTACTGTATTGTTACTGGAGCCAGTTGATCAAGAAACTCAGACTGTACTGTAATGAAGATTTGCTGTAATATCCCTGAATTGCACTGGCCATGCTTCAGATTAAATTCCACTGTGAAACTGTTGAAAAAGACTCTTGTCAGATGTGTCTGGTCAGCAATTGAATCTATCCTGTGCCTGAGAGAAGCTTCAGCCTATGGTCGCCCTGAGTAACAGTTCCCCCAGGATTCCAACAAATTCATGAAGCCCATCTCGTCCTATCTGAACCTAGCGGCGTGCGTGTAACACTTACTCTCTGATATAAAGCTCTGTAAATTAACTTAAATATACAGTATATAAAGCAAAACCAAAAGAAATGAACTGGAGTATAAGTTGGTATACATGCAATGTGTAGGAGCATGTTCACACTGGCCATTAAACAGAGAAGACCTAAGATAGAAACAAAATGAACATATACCCTGCTGTAAGTAAGTAAAATCAATAGTGCATTTACAGTAAATAACATATGGTACTTAGTTAACACTATTTTGGTCAAAAAAAGAGTAAAAGCCATCCCACCAGCGACAAGGTGCACCCAGTCGGAGAGGTCCTACCTTCGTTTACTAAGTAAGTACTCTATGTTATTTATATGCACTATTGCTTTTACTTACTTAGAGCAGGGTATATGTTCATTCTGTTTCTATCTTAGATTTTGCCTTTAAAAATATATAAACCGAACACAGGCGCCACATCTGTTATAAAACGTCCCACTTCTGGTTTCAACTCTCGGAAAAAATGTCCTACAAGGTCTGAAGTAATATGGACTTTATTCTATATTGTGAAAATGTAAGCACCATTAATTGAAGTGATGTTTTAACAGACGAGATCGATTCATTATTCCCATTAAAAACCCACTCAAATTCAGTAAACACTTGAAGTGCGGGTTATTTCAGCTGCGCAGATTTGTCATTGGGTGCAAAGCTTTTATTTTACACACAGACCTTTGGTTTTTTTATAGGGAGATCTGGAAAGTCCATTGCTTGAAACAGGTAACACTGTAAAGTTTTAGACCTGCAATGAAATTCTTTACAGGAAAATTATAATGCAAATGGTAACACCACTAAAAATAATTTTAACAGAAACTTTCAGCAAGACACTATACGGTATTGGAAAATAGCAGAACAGCAGTGTAGAAGTGTCATATGAGGGGTGCAAGTCCGAAAAGATCTAATCCAAAGTGCTCTTAAAAATACCTTCTGCGTTAGAGCTAAAATTGTTCTGCAATCTCCAAACGATCAACTCCTCCAATGTACTATGAAATCTAACAATGTGTTCAATTTCGCTGCAGCACCACCACAGGCTAAATTAAGAATTACATGGTGCCCACTGAAATCGACATCAGGCATTCTAACTTCTCTTTAAAGTGTCTCTTCATAGATAATCTTCACTCCTGCTAATTGATGAGAGAACTAAAAAAGTGACTCTTCTCTTTTAAAGTCATCATTCACTAATTAGGCTACATTCACACATCCGTATGACATGTCGAAGTGCTGTCCAATTTTTTTATTGGACAACCCACAGACCCATAGACAAGAGAGTATATATAAAGATTGCTCAAACAACCCAGGAGTAGCAAAATAAAAAATATATTTATTGAATCAATTAAATTATAAGAATACATGTAGACTAGGGTGATGACAATGAATGACCAAAAGATAGCATCGCAATTAAGCAATGCACATTATAATATATATAATACAGGATGCAAGACAAAGCATATGACAAAGTGCAATGAAAAGCACCAGCAGGTAGCTACAAGCCCATAGTTAATAAATAGTAGATGCATACATAATATAATGTAAAACCTGGAAGTAGCTAACAGCTGTTATCCTAAGGGAGATATACATATGATAGTACAAGTATAGGTCTTACAAATAATATGCATGTGTATTTAATAGTAACTAACAAACAAAGTAGCACACTGCAACGCTAAGTATGCAAACATGAAATACATGAAATTTGAATAGCATTACTGCTCTAGAAATAGAAATAAATGAGAAATCTTAGAGCGTAAATTGGCCAATTCACGTTAAGGCGTTTCTCGTCATACCAGGAACCTGCCTGTGTGAACTCCTCTCTAAGAGACATAAGCCTGCTTGTGTATGGGAAGTGCTGGTTAGTTTTTTCTGTTTCTACTTAATAGTAGTGAATGAATTACTCTAGTCTTATATTGTGGTGCCACTGCCCCGACGTGCGTTTCGGCAGACGTGCCTTCTTCTGGAGCAGTCCCACACCTGAAGAGTAGAATGAAGTTATTCAAACATCCATTAAAATCATAGATCCGAGAATGAGATCCGTGTGACTCAAGCATGTGCTATTATGATCTCATTTGTGAATCAAACTTAGCCAATTAAGTCTATGGGGATCCGATACACACAAATGCAAATTGGATGGCTTCCAATTTGCTTCTGTTTTGCATTTCTGTCTCACAAATCTGTTGCTTTATGATAAAGGTGAATAAAAACACGTTACCTTCCAGGGGCTTTTATTAACTTGGACGCAAGCACAGCTCTTCAGGGGGAAAAAAACGTAAGATAAAAAAACGAAAGCAACTAGGATGCAACTAGGATGACTCCTGAGAAAAAAATCGGTCCATTTCTCTCAGATGGTAACACTCCAACGAATGTGTGAAGCTAGCCTTAGATATTGATTGCCTTCCTTTAGGCTAGGTTATCAATAACAGATCAGTGTGCTTCTGAAACCTGGCACCCCCAACAATCAGCTCCAGCTGTGGCTGGACACAAACAATAATATGGAGCTGGAACAGCAGATCTCCATGCATTGTATAGTAGCCCATTCACTTCAATAGGAGCTGAGCTGCAACACCTGAAAATGACCACTGCGCAGCATATGTTGCAGTACCATTCTCTCTCCTTACACTATTAATTACCGGCCACCATATGAGATGCAAACAAGTAATCTGTGGAGATGCAAGGTGTCGAATCCCCAGTGATATGATATTGAAGACCTGTCCTAAGGATGGGACATCAATCTCTAAATTATGGACAACCCCTTTAACACAAATTTTGGATGGGACTAAAGATGAGCGAATCTTTTGAAATTCAAATATACCAGCTTTGTTGAATTTTTTTTTAAAAATTTGATTCACAGAGAATCCAACACAACTTTAGTAATGTCCAAGTGACCTCAACATATATGGCTATACATATATGGATGGTAGCCAATGATAACAAGCAGTCTCTTTAGTTACACACTGCCTATAGACTTTTTATGCTTTATAAAATGTAAAAATGGTTAAAAAATTATCCCAATTTGGGGGCAAGTTACTGCATTGCTAGTATTTATACACAGGCGGTATACACAGAAGAAGCTTGGTTTTTTGGCAAGCAGTGATTCAAAAATTATCCCTGTTTGGAGAATAGCAGGTCTGTTTATTAAGTTGAGAAGCTATAGCTTTTCAACAAGCCTTCCAAAATTATCCCTTTATTAGGAGCTGTGGCAGGTTTGCTGTTTGGAAAGAGAATAAGCAATGGCTTTATTTTGACAAGACATCCCAAAATTATTCCTTTCTGGGGAGCAGCAATAGGTATGCTGTTTGGAAAATGAAAAGCAATGGATTCTTAAAAAGCTGTGCAAACACTGTACCTGTTATGATCTGCTACAAGCACTAAGGAAAGACAGGAGAACTGTCCCTACAATAGAACTAAACTAGATCCCTACGATGTAACGGGGAACCTGATCCTGCGATCAGACCCGCTAAAGTCCTCGGCTAGTCTGTACGAAGACCTATAGATGTGAGGGAGGGATCCCTACAAGAACTAGGGACTGGGATAAGTTGGACACCTCCTAGCAGAAATCGTAGCAGTCAAAGACAAACACACAACAAAAAGCATAGAGATCAGAAGACCTAGCAAAACTAACAGAGAACGGCAACAGAGCACCAAGCTAGCTCAAGAGTAGTAAATACAATGAAGTCCAGCAAGACCAGGAGGGCGGAGCCGGATTAAATAGACAAAAATGGTCATGTGACCAGCAAACTAAAAAAAAACTAACAGGAGAGTTCTAACAGTACCTGCTTTGGGAGCGGTTTAAAGATTATTTTTATTTATTAAGGTTCTCTGAAGTAGTACAGTATATCTGTAGAATACTAAGGAGAAGCAGTAGATGTGTGTGGCTGTCTATCGACAGAGGCAATGACAGCAGCAACCACACAGTATAGAATATGATGGGACATACAAGGTGATGCTCACATGCCCCTCATCTGCATTATTTTTAATAACCCCATATATAATGGGCAACCCGGTGGCTCGGTGGTTAGCACTGCAGCCTTGCAGCACTGGAGTCCTGGGTTTGAATCCCAACAAGGACAACATCTGCAAGGAGTTTGTATGTTCTCCCCATGTCCTCGTAGGTTTCCTCCAGGGTCTCCGGTTTCCTCCCACACTCCAAAGACATACTGATAGGGAATGTAGATTATGAGCCCCAATGGGGACAGTGCAGATAATGTCTGTAAAGCGCTATGGAATTAATGGTGCTATATAAGTGAGTAAAATAAATAAATAAATATAATAACATTTTGCCATTTTCCAATCTCCTCCCTTCCAACTTGTGTCAATTTGATCAAAAGTTAAAGTGGCCATACACAGGAGATAAATGTTGGATGAACATATTGATTTTAATTTGATAAACTAATTATATAATGCTTATGAGGGTCTTATTGCTTTCCCTTGACAGCAGATGTTGAAGGAGAGAAGGATCCAGTATGTTGGATCTCACCATTGAAAAAAAACTTTCATGCTTGGCTGAGTTTGTTGAATCATGGTTTGGATTAGACATGGAAGGGAATGAGCCCAGAAAGCAGGGAACTTGGGAGAACATGCTCACTTTTCAAAGGGGTTCAATCATTTCAGTGCCTTTTTTAATAAAGTCTATGCCCAAAATGAAACCTTGAGAGTAAATCATTAGGGTCAACTACTTGCAATTTTCCTATTCTTTACATACACTATGAGTACTCCATATAACTTTTTTTATAAGCAATAGTGCAGTGAGCAGGTTTTACACACTGTATATGTTTTTGGAAAAAAATCAAAATTTTTATATGCCTTTTGAAAGTCCTCTCAATTTTCCATCCAAGTATGTAGGAAAACAAAAAGACAACTATTCATCAAACATCCTTCTTAATGAATTTGGAGTATTTTATTCCATTGCATACTTCATTAAGACTGGTGCACCAAATACCAGCCTTCGTGACTTAGGGACAACATTTTTTCTTATATGTGCAACGTTCTTTTCCACAGAAGTATTTTAATTGCATTTGGACATTGGTTTGGCAAAAAAAAGTGGTTGTTGGGGTCTTCAAATGCAAAATTTTAGTTATGGTTGTAGATGTTTCTACAGGTCACAATCAATGTTCCTTTATTGGTTACATAGGACACAACATTTTGCATATTGACGCCTCTTGAGAAAGCCAGCGGCAAAACGCGCGTCGGGGCATTCACTCACCGGGATATCATCTTCTGCTGCGGCCCTCCACATTACCTTCCATCATATCCAGTGGTAAGCATTACTTGTACGACCTACCCATTGAATTAATGGATTTAATATTAAGCCACATGCACTATTTCTCTGACCTGATTCAGGGCTTTCACTCGATATGGCACATGTTGCTGTGATGTGGCAATCTTTATTGGGGGGGCATGTGAGAGGGTGCAGCAGTCGTTTCTCCAAGCACACTGCACTTTATGTCTGTCATGACTATTTTCTGATTGAATATTTAGAATTTTACATTTGTATTAAATAAAATATTTATTTTATGCCATATTTACTCTTTGTCTCTCCTGGTTCTTATTATTTTGCATATCATTAGCAGTTTTTTTTTTGTAATTTAGGATATTTTCTGCTGTAGTAATTCCCTTTAAATTGTTTTTTTTGTAGAATAAAACTAGTTTGCCCCAGAGATGTGTCAAATAAACATCTGTACAAATTGCCTGCCTGTACTTTTTTTTTCCTTTCAGCGGCATGTTCTCCATTATTGCACGTAAAGTTCTGCTCTAATTTTTATATCATAGCGTAAAATAATATTTTTTGCAGAATTTTATAAATCTGCTATTCCTGCCAATAGAAAGCGATTCAGTAAAAGAAAAACATACAAAGAAACATATTACTGCAGTAACATGCTGAATTAAAATGATTCAAGTAACCAAAGACTTAAAGACGTTTGCCAGATTTCTGCTCAAAAGAAATTATATACTGTATTCCGAGCCTGATCTTCTCTCTCTTCACAATTCTGTCTTGTACATATCAGCTCCTGGCTTAACGTCAATTTCCTGCAGTTAAAAGTTTATAAAACTCAATGTTCCTGGGCACGTTGCCATTTACACGAGACTTCAATGCTCTCTATGTTTCTACTCGGATGTCACTTGAAGATTCAATATTGTAATGTTTTCTGTCATCGCCCTCATCTTCATTAGGATACAATCTAATACCGATGATTTTGTATCTAGCGTTTTTGCTTCAGGCAGAATTGGAACTTGCAAAAAAAAGTTACTGTGGCTTAAACGGATCAGTTTTAGCAATGCAATTATATAATTTTGCAAGAACAAGAAAGAGATACCATGGGATTTTGTTTGTTACTGTTTGCGTTGACCTAGACACCATGAGTTTATCAGAGCGACCAATTAGACTATCTTTACACCACATTTAGACATTTTTGTTTGTCTTGGCTGTAAAGTCATTATGAGCTCTCCATTCAGTATATAAAAAGCAATGCTTGGGCTTAAAAAAAAAAGTAGCCCCCTCCCGCCCCCCCAAAAAAAAATAAAACCAAAAAACTATTTTGCTCTTTTTCCAGAGATGATTCACCATCTAAGGGCTTATTCACACATCAGTATTTGGTCAATATTTTGCATCAGTGTTTCTATGCCAAAACCAGGACTGGAACTTACAGAAAAAAAAGCTATAATTGAAAGATTGACGCCTGTTTTGTGTTTTGGAGACAATCCTGGGTTTTGCATACAAATACTGATGTGTGAATAAAACCTTAGACATTGTTCATATCTGTATCCATTGCTGATTCTCTCCAACTTGACAAAGAAAAATATTGTAATTATAGATGAGTGAATCGATCTGTAACTAATCAAGTTCGTTATGAATTTCCCCAAATTTTTATATTCTGACAAATCCAGAAATTTTGGGATTCCAATAAAATAACACCCAACCATCTGACATTTTGCTATCTTCTTTTTAGGGCTGGAAAGGAGTAGAGATGAGCAGTGTTCGACTCGAACTGTTCGTCAATCTCAAATTCGAGCTGTTTTGGGCGGTGTTCGAGTCGTTCGACAAACCCGAACGATTTGCAAAAAATCCGGCTGTTCGAGGTTATGTTCGATAAGGCTATGTGCCCACGATGCAGAAATGAAGCAGAAAATTTCTGCAGCATTTCTGCATCTCCCTGGCAGAAAAGACGCATGCAGATTGTGCATGCGTTTTTCCTGCAGAATACATGCGGATCCACATGCGGATTCACATGCGTTTCCGCATGCAGATTGACAAGCGCTTTCCAGGCGATAGCATCACTTGGAAAGTGCTTGACAACTAGGTCACACTATATAAATCCATGCAAACAGCATGGATTTATACAGTGTGAACCGTAAAAATTAAAACAAATAAAGCTATACTCACCCCCGATGTCCCGGCGTGGCTGCAGCGCTGCTTCCTGGCTGGTTCCCGGCTGCTGGCATATCGCGAGACAGAGCGGTTAAGGGCCTGCGGTCACATGACTGTGACGTCACCGCAGGTCCTCAAGCGATGCCAGCATTCAGAGAAAAGCCTTCGGAAAGGTGAGTATAAACTTTATTTGTTATTTTATTCTTTTTTTACAGGTATAATGGTACCCAGGTCTGGATGAGAGTCTCCTCTCCTCCAGAACTGGGTACCATCCGCACATAGAGACGCATAGAAGCCGCTTGTACAAATGTACAGTCGCGGTTTCTATGCGTTTCAATGCAAGTCAATGGCGGGAGTTCCGCTGCGCTTCCGCAAAATTAAATGACATGCTGCGGATTTTTGTATGCAGCATAAACGCTGAGGAAAAATCCGCAGCATGTGCATAGAACATGCGGAATCCCCTTGGGGACCATGGGGTGCGGATTACCTAGCGTTTCACAAGCGTTTCCGCTGCGGAAATTCTGCACCATAAACGCTTGAAAAGCGCTACGTAGGCACCCAGCCTTACTGTTCGTGCACCAGAATCGTAACTGGATTTTTTCACAGTAATACTGTTAATCAATGTTAATAGACAGTTTCAGTGTAGAGTAGGCGGGGGGAGGGGCAGGGGATGGATCTCTGCAGAAATAATGCCGATCTCCATTTATTTTTTTCTTTTTCGCATTTACAGTGGGGAGGTGCAGTCTGTCAGCCTATCAGCAGCGCACACACGCAGCAAAGTGCTTTTTTTCACACAAGTAAGGGCATGTGTCATTGGCTGTGTATGTCACATGTCCTTGCCCTATAAGACCCAGCCATTTTCCCCGTCGCCACCATTTTCTCACTGCTGCAGCTGAGTGTTAGACGGCACCGCTGCTGCTGTGGGCGCTATACTTTGTAACTGTGTGAATTGCAAGCGAATTTGCTCTTAAATAGACAGATAGGTTTAGGGAGTAGGGACGAGTTGGAATTGCAGCCCTTTTGAGGGCTAGGTTACAGCAGTTCCTAGCACGTTTTGCCAGGCAGGTCTGTGCCAGTGCTGTGCAAGTGTTTTTCACAGCATTTGGCTAAATCTAGCTAAGCCAATCCTTTTGGGCCTCTAGCAGTGTGTGTTAGTCAGTGGGGTGTTAGTCAGTGGAGTAGCCTATCTGTGTTGCAAGCTACACCACCTGTGTATCTAATACCAATGTTTTACTGCACCTAGCCCAGTAAATACTTTTGGGCCTGTAGCAGTGTCTGTTACTCATTGTAGTAGCCCATCTGTACCAAGCTACACCACCTTTGTATTTAATAAGAAATTTTTACTGCATCTAGCCCAGTAAATACTTTTGGGCCTATAGCAGTGTCTGTTACTCATTGTAGTAGCCCATCTGTGCCAAGCTACACCACATTTGTATTTAATAACAATTTTTTACTGCATCTTGCCAAGTAAAACCTTTTGGGCATAGTAGCAGTGTCTGGTAGTCAGTGGAGTAGCCCATCTGTACCAAGCTACACCACCTTTGTATTTAATAACAATTTTTTACTGCATCTAGCCCAGTAAATACTTTTAGGCCTGTAGCAGTGTCTATTACTCATTGTAGTAGCCCATCTGTACCAAGCTACACCACCTTTGTATTTAATAACAATTTTTTACTGCATCTAGCCCAGTAAATCCTTTTGGGCCTGTAGCAGTGTCTGTTATGCATTGTTGTAGCCCATCTCTACCAAGCTACACCACCTTTGTATTTAATAACAATTTTTTACTGCATCTAGCCCAGTAAATACTTTTGGGCCTGTAGCAGTGTCTGTTACGCATTGTAGTAGCCCATCTGTACCAAGCTACACCACCTTTGTATTTAATAACAATTTTTTACTGCATCTAGCCCAGTAAATACTTTTGGGCCTGTAGCAGTGTCTGTTACGCATTGTAGTAGCCCATCTGTACCAAGCTACACCACCTTTGTATTTAATAACAATTTTTTACTGCATCTAGCCCAATAAATACTTTTGGGCCTGTAGCAGTGTCTGTTACGCATTGTAGTAGAACATCTGTACCAAGCTACACCACCTTTGTATTTAATAACAATTTTTTACTGCATCTAGCCCAGTAAATACTTTTGGTCTTGTAGCAGTGTCTGTTACGCATTGTAGTAGCCCATCTGTACCAAGCTACACCACCTTTGTATTTAATAACAATTTTTTACTGCATCTAGCCCAGTAAATACTTTTGGGCCTGTAGCAGTGTCTGTTACGCATTGTAGTAGCCCATCTGTACCAAGCTACACAACCTTTGTATTTAATAACAATTTTTTACTGCATCTAGCCCAATAAATACTTTTGGGCCTGTAGCAGTGTCTGTTACGCATTGTAGTAGAACATCTGTACCAAGCTACACCACCTTTGTATTTAATAACAATTTTTTACTGCATCTAGCCCAGTAAATACTTTTGGGCCTGTAGCAGTGTCTGTTACGCATTGTAGTAGCCCATCTGTACCAAGCTACACCACCTTTGTATTTAATAACAATTTTTTACTGCATCTAGCCAAGTAAAACCTTTTGGGCCTGTAGCAGTGTCTGGTAGTCAGTGGAGTAGCCCATCTGTACCAAGCTACACCACCTTTGTATTTAATAACAATTTTTTACTGCATCTAGCCCAGTAAATACTTTTGGGCCTGTAGCAGTGTCTGTTACGCATTGTAGTAGCCCATCTGTACCAAACTACACCACCTTTGTATTTAATAACATTTTTTTACTGCATCTAGCCAAGAAAAACCTTTTGGGCATAGTAGCAGTGTCTGGTAGTCAGTGGAGTAGCCCATCTGTACCAAGCTACACCACCTTTGTATTTAATAACAATTTTTTACTGCATCTAGCCCAGTAAATACTTTTGGGCCTGTAGCAGTGTCTGTTACGCATTGTAGTAGCCCATCTGTACCAAGCTACACCACCTTTGTATTTAATAACAATTTTTTACTGCATCTAGCCAAGTAAAACCTTTTGGGCATAGTAGCAGTGTCTGGTAGTCAGTGGAGTAGCCCATCTGTACCAAGCTACACCACCTTTGTATTTAATAACAATTTTTTACTGCATCTAGCCCAGTAAATACTTTTGGGCCTGTAGCAGTGTCTGTTACTCATTGTAGTAGCCCATCTGTACCAAGCTACACCACCTTTGTATTTAATAACAATTTTTTACTGCATCTAGCCCAGTAAATACTTTTGGGCCTGTAGCAGTGTCTGTTACGCATTGTAGTAGCCCATCTGTACCAAGCTACACCACCTTTGTATTTAATAACAATTTTTACTGCATCTAGCCCAGTAAATACTTTTGGGCCTGTAGCAGTGTCTGTTACGCATTGTAGTAGCCCATCTGTACCAAGCTACACCACCTTTGTAATTAATAACAATTGTTTACTGCATCTAGCCCAGTAAATACTTTTGGGCCTGTAGCAGTGTCTGTTACTCATTGTAGTAGCCCATCTGTACCAAGCTACACCACCCTTGTATTTAATAACAATTTTTTACTGCATCTAGCCCAGTAAATACTTTTGGGCCTGTAGCAGTGTCTGTTACTCATTGTAGTAGCCCATCTGTACCAAGCTACACCACCTTTGTATTTAATAACAATTTTTAGTGCATCTAGCCAAGTAAAACCTTTTGGGCCTGTAGCAGTGTCTGTTGCTCATTTGAGTAGCCCATCTGTACGGATATGCAGCGATACTAAATAACCAATGGTGCCCAAACTTATGGCCTCCGTATTGGGCAGAACAAGTGCTGACAAAAAAACAGACACTCCTGGAACTCTTCCCAATAGTGGTAGCAATAGAAATATAGGGCGCGCGCCTGGCAAACAAAAATATACGCTTCATAACAAAAAACACCAGCCTAGCGCACTGCATTAATAAGATGGCATCATCGTCTCTCCCAGTGCTAGGCCTACTACGCCGGCTAGCATTCCTGTGCCTAAAACACAATGCATGGGTCCGCGCTAGCCACGATGCTGAGGGGTGTAACGCTGCTGCTAACGCTTTATCACAATTCAATTGGCAGATTTTCACAGAGCTCCTCCCCAACACCTACCCATCGGGCAACAGTTGCCCACCCTCCCTATGGGATCTAGTGGCGAATAGTTGATGCCATTAATCAGAGCGTCAGCTGCCCCGTCGACGTGGCAAGCATACGGTAAGGCATGGGAAGAGTGGACACGACTAGTACCAGGCAGACAGGTTGACCAATGTGAACAAGCCAGATTACAAGTCACCATAGAATTTCTCCACCAGCTAATGATGAGGGGCATATCAGGGGCGTCAGCGCAGCGGTGTCTGACCGGAGTAGCATTTCACTTCCAACTACTGAATTGGGGAGATGTGACAAAGAGATTCATCATCAGACAATCCATAAAAGGGTGGAAAAGGGGTCAGCCAAGTCAGGAGTGTAGACGTCCCGTCCCGTGTCACTAAAACTGAATTCTCACATCATATCCCTAACACCTTTAACATGACACTCACAATTTGAAGCAACACTACTGTCTACTGCATTTGCGATCGCCTTCTTCGGGGCGCTATGCATAAGCGAATTAGTCCCTCAATCCAAAATTACCACCAGCGGAGGCTTATTACACCAGGACGTAGTCATAGCCAATAATGCAGTACGTCTACGCATACGCCAATCGAAAACGGTTCCAGCGGGCAGGGGCACTTGGGTACTTCTACAACCCACAAACGGTACACTGAGTCAGGTAACAATAGTAAAAACATATATAACCATCAGATCACAAAGGAATTTCTTCCTATCACACATTGATACCAGTTCCAAGCTATATTTAATAAATGCCAAACATCGGCAGGGAACCACCCCAAAGATTATGGGACACACTCATTCCGCATAGGCGCGGCCACGGAAGCAGCAAGAGCAGGACTGTCAGAAAAGGAAGTTCAGAGGATAGGGAGATGGCAATCCACGTGTTTGGCGAGATACATAAGACCGGACTTGTTATCCTAACGTGGTTTGTTTCTTTTACAAGTGACGCTAAGCCAACAGTGTGGGTGATAGGCCACTCGTATATATATTGGGCAGAAAAAAGGGCGAAAGTCCGCCCAGGCGGGAGGAAATTAGAGTTTCATAACACATATTTCAACTGGAGAGGTATTAGAGGCCTGCAATGGCCACAGGTACTAATGGAGGTAATCAAGGTAGGGAGAGAGGCAAGAGGTCCGGTCATCTTAGTTATACAGGCCGGGGGAAACGACCTAGGTCATCACAAGAGCGCATAACTAATGGCAATAATGAAACTAGACACTGAGCGCTTCAGAGAATTTTTCACAAAACTAACTATAGTATGGTCAGAGATTGAGCCAATAGCGGTATGGCAAGGTGCGCGAGACATCACGGCCATCGAACGAACAAGGCGGGTAATAAATATTCGGATGGCAAAATTTAGAAGAGACAGAGGATATGTAGTGATACGATACCGACAACTGGAAGGAGATAAAGCAGGCCTCATACGGCCCGACGGTGTTTACTTAATGGATATTGGACTGGACATATTCCTGTCAGGACTCCAGGATGGAGTGGAACAAGCGTTAAGAGTGATGGATGGGGGTCAGAGTCCAGCATACGAGTACGCAGGATCCTCCGTGGCCTGAAAATAGAAAGGACATGTTGGAGAGTTACACTTGTTGGCCAACTTGCCGGTCTGGAGACACAGGGCATGCTGCAACAAGCTGAATTATTTTAGAAATAAAATGCCTTTCTAATGGAATGAGTATAAAGAGTAAATAAAGCTGTGACCGATCCTCACCCATCCAGTTGTAAGAGTTACATTATTGTATTGTCAAGGAAAGGGGGGCAGTAGGGGGGCTGAGCGTCTGGGTTTGGTTGGGGGTCCCCACAGTCTGCCTAGGCTAGATGCAGTTAAAAATTCTTATTAGATACACAGGCGGTGTAGCTTGCTTCAGAGCTGGGCTACTACCCTGAGTAGCAGACACTGAAGCTTTGGAGCAGACCTCTGAGTAAACAGCTCTTCAGACTCAACCATCTGTGTTACCCCAAGCCATAGTGTATGTAGTTTCTTACGGTTAAAAGGGGGGGGGGAGTGACCCAACTCACCTGGAATTGACGATGCCAACGTCACGTAAAACACAGCAAGGGGACTCCAAAAAGAGTCTCCATTTTTTACAAAAACTGTGGCACAGACACCACTTAAGTGGCATCAATTGCCCCAGAGTTGCTTAAAACAGTTGGTGAGGTGATTTTACCAAATCCTCAAGCTTTTAGTCTCCCCAGGATGACACAGGGGTAGAAAAGTCCTTGCGGATCCATGATTTGTTCATCTTTATGAACGTGAGTCTGTCTACATTCTCAGTGGACAGCCGCGTGCGCTTATCTGTCAGCACACCACCAGCAGCGCTGAACACACGTTCAGAGAGAACGCTGGCTGCAGGGCATGACAAGATAACCAAGGCGTGAGTGGCGAGCTCCGGAAATTTTTCCAGATTAGAAGCCCAAAATGAGAAAGGGTCCAGTGACACAGTCATGGCTTCGATGTTCACTTGGAGATACTCCTGTACCATCCTCTCTAGGCGTTGACTATGTGTCAGACTTCTTGTCTCCTGTGGCCTTGCAAAGGATGGTCTAAAAAAGTGGTGAAACGATTCCACAAAATTGCTGTTACCAGCAGATACTGTGTTACTGTTACGGTTTGAGTGATGAAGACTCGACAGTCCGACGGTTAGCAAGTTAGAACTGTGACATTCACTACGTGCACCACAGGTGTTTTGTGGAAAAGCACATGTAAGATTCTGCAACAGCCTCTGTTGATACTCCTGCATGCGTGAATCCCTTTCTATGGCAGGAATTATTTCGGCAAATTTACTTTTGTACCGGGGATCTAAGAGTGTGGCAACCCAGTAGTCGGGATTACTTCAAATTCTTACAATCCGAGGGTCATGTTGCAGGTAGTGCAGCAAGAAGGCACTCATGTGTCTTGCGCATCCAGGAGGACCAAGTCCTTGTTGTGTTGGTAGCGAGGTAAGAATCATGCTTCCTTCCTCTGCCCTCTCCCGCCAACCTCGCACAACAGAAATGTGATCAAGGTCTCCCTCATCTGATGAGTCTTCCATGCCCATCGCCAGTTCGTCCTCCACTTCTTCCTCGGCTCCTGCACCTTCCTCAACAGTTTGGCTGCTACCATGCGCCCTGGTTAATCCCTCTCTCCCACCCTCCCATGCCTGCCGCCTTGGTGCTGCCGACCGTCTGGACCTTGGAGATGTTATCCTTCCGCATACGACTCCTCCTCTACTTCCTCCACCTCCTCTTGTCCCACCACCTGACTCCGAATTCTGTTTAACGTGTGCTCCAGCATGTAAATCACCGGATTAGTCATGCTGATAATGGCATCGTCAGCACTAAACATCTTCGTCGCCATTTCAAAACTGTGCAGAAGGGTGCATAGGTCCCTGATCTGAGACCACTCCTGCAGCGTGATTTGCCCCACCTCTGTATCTCGTTGGGCCAGGCTATACATCAGAACGCATTGCACCAGGGCTTGTCGGTGCTGCCACAGTCGCTGCAACATGTGCAGAGTTTAATTCCACCGTGTCGGCACATCGCATTTCAGCCGGTGAACTGGCAGGCCCAACGACTTCTGTAGAGATGTAAGTCGTTGAGCTGCGGGATGCGAATGGCCGAAGTGAGCACACAGCGACCGTGCCCTCTGCAGAAAGCCATCTAGTCTGGGATAGTGGGCTAAAAATTGCTGGACAACCAGGTTCAACACGTGAGCCATACAAGGCACGTGTGTGACATTGCCCCAGCGAAGGGCCACACTCAGGTTTGCAGCATTGTCGCACACGGCCTTTCCTGGTTGCAGGTCCAGTGGAGGCAACCATTCATGAAACTGGGTCTCCAGAGCTGGCCACAACTCCTCAGCTGTGTGACTCACATTTCCCAGACATTTCAAAGTAAACACCGCCTGATGCCGTTGAACCCTGCTGCCAGCATAGTAAGGAGGTGTGCAGGATTCCTTCTGCGCAGTTAGAAAGCGGGTGGCATTACCAGACAGGCTTTGCGTGCAGGTGGAGGACCGAGAGGAGGTTGAGGAGGCAGAAGCAGTGGAGGAACTTCTAGATAAAGAGGATTGACGCACAACTCGTGGGGACGGCAAGACTTGGAAAGCAGCCCCTTGTCCTGCTGTCACCATAGTTACCCAGTGCCCAGTCAGCGACATGTAACGCCCCTGTCCATGCCTACTCGTCCAAGTATCTGTAGTGAAATGCACCCTGTCACACATAGAGTTTCTCAAAGAAGCGGTGATGTTGTGTGCGACATGCTGGTGTATCGCAGGCACACCTTTCTTTGAGAAGTAGTGCCGACTGGGCATCTGGTACTGGGGCACTGCGGCGGACATAAGGTCTCGAAAATCCTCTCTGTCCACCAGGCGGAAAGGCAGCATTTCTGTAGCCAACAGCTTGCAGATGGTGAAATTCAACCTCTTAGCTTTGTCATGGCTAGGAGGAAATGGTCTTTTACTTGTCCACATCTGAGGGACCGAGGGCTGGCTGTTGTGCTTAGATGGGGTTGAGTAGGGTGTCCCCGGCAAACTGACGGTCTGTGAGGAAGATGCAGGCGGAAAAGTTAGGTTGCCTTGATCCAAAGGTGGTGCTCTCGATGTCGGAGAGCGCTCAACACCAACTGGTGTTTCCTCTTCCAAATGAAATGATGACCTGCCAATCACACTGGCTGTTGCGGGTAAAGAGGTGGCAGGTCTGCGTCCAAAAACATGTGTGACTGCTGTCCCACCAGTCACAGAGGATGAAGATGCCGCGGATGCACAAGATGGGGCAGACAGTGGTTGGCCCGGCCCGCTAGGCCGCATTGTAGCACAGTGAGCTTCCCACTGCAACTTATGCTTCATATCCATGTGACGGTTCATGCATGAAGTACTCAAACTATGGATTTTTTGGCCTCTACTTAGCTTTTGGTGACAAATATTACAGATAACACGAGTTGGGTCATCCTTATCGATCTGAAAAAATGCCCAGGCTATGCAAGGCTTAGAGCCCATGCGACCTGAAGAGCCACCCCAACTTGTGGTCAGAGGCAGAGTTGTGGTTGAGGATGCAGTTGTTGACGTGCTTCCAGTACTCCGTCTCTGTCCAGGAAGGCGCAACCTAACCTCGTCGTCAATAGCATCCTCCTCCACGTCATCTGCTGACCTCATCGACTGGCTGACTGTGGGTTGACAATACGTGGGATCTCCAACCTCGTCACCATCACCCTGTGTGTTCTCACACCCTTCGTCCTCAGAGCCAATTTCTTCTTGCCCTGACCGAAAAGTCAAGTTGTCGCTCCAATCAGGTATTTGAGTCTCATCATCGTCTTCATCATTGTCTCCACCAACAGGAGTTACAGTTTGGGAACGAGAGTCTACATTATGCTCAGAACCTTCTTCACTTGGTCCTGGATCCAACTCATAAAGATTCTGGGCATCAGTGCAGATCATTTCCTCGTCTGGATTAACAGAAGCTCTGGAGCAGACCTCCGTTTCCCAGGCTATAGTATGAGTAAACAGCTGTGCAGTCTCAACCATCTGTGTTACCCCATACTCAGACGGGCAGCTGGAGACTTGGGAGCTGTGAGGAAGCAAGTGCGATTGGGGTGACAGCTCTGAGGACTGGAGTATTTGTGATGTTGAAGTTGAGGTGGAGGAGAGCCCACTTGAAGGAGCACTTGATATCCGTTGAAGCACCTGCTGTTTTTGTGCCTCATATGGAATTTGTAGCGGTGGGCGTGTCCGTAAAAAAGGGATCGTATCACATTGTCCATGAAAAGAAGTAGACATCTTAGTTTGGCTGGAAGATGGTCTTTCTTCTGCAGATGTTACTCCCCCCCACCGCGGGGGGCTCGACCCACCAGCGGACAGGCACCAGTATTGGGAGAGGGGGGCTGGCCGTCAGGGTCCACCATGGCCAGCCCCCCACGGAGGTCGCACGGGCAGGAACGGACTGGCCGTGTCGGCTTCGCACTCCTGCGTAGTCCCTCTGCCCGCTCGCGCCCGTAACCTCAAAGGGATGCGCAAGCGGCTTTTCTTCCCAGGGCTGTTCCCCGCCCAGCAGGAACGTGGGGGAGCTCAGGTCGGCCTTCCACTGTACTCCCTTACCTCCCTCGCCCTCTTTCCTTCTTCCGTTCTCCATCTAACCCCTCGGCTCTGTGGTGTCAGCTCTCCCTCCAGCTCTCTCCTTCTCACAGGTGGACTTCCGCGTGTATTCATACTGTGGCGAATCTTTTGGGCCCAGGCATAAGAAGTTGTCGAGGTAATGGATAATATGTGCCCCCTTAGAAACATCCATTACAACCCATTCGAGGAAGCAACTAAACGCCTCAAATAGTGAACAGGATCTGGACCACCCCATGGGCAAACAGCGATCTATATAGTATGCTCCTTCCCAGAATTAGCCCATTAGGTGGACACTATTCGGAGGCACAGGTAGTAAGTAACTAGAACGCCGCATAAATGTCTGTTTTGGTCATTAGGGTGACCCTTCCCAACTTCTTGATCCGCCTGATTGCCTTGTCAAAGGATGTACAGTATATACTACTGTACTTGGTTCCGCATCGATGTTGTCGTTTACTGACCTGCCCCTTGGATATGACAAATGGTGGATTAGTCCGAATGTATTGGGTTCCGTTTTTGGCACAACTCACAACGGGGATACCACTACGTCTTGTAAGGAAAGTGTTCTGAATGGAACCGCCATTCTACCTAAAGATATTTCTTTTTTTAATTTTCTTGTCACGACGTCTGGGTGTTGGTAGGCTGATTTTAGATTTTTACTCCAGCCTTTCTTGATTTTAGAAGGGCATGACATGCCTATATCTGTGTCTCCCCCTCCTTTTACTCCTCCACTTCTTTTCTTTTCGCATGACTATATGTACTTGTCATTTTTCCATGTGTTAGTTGTGTCTTCTGAGCAGTTTGTCAGCTTTTGGACACCCTTGAAGGTGTTTTCTATGTGTTTCTATGTGTTTTTGTTTGCCTGCCATTGGTTTTAACGGTGTTCGACAGTGTTCGACGAACAATTCGGCGAACACACCGGTGTTCGACGAACCGAACCCGAACACTACGGGGGTGGCTCAACTCTAGAAAGGAGTTAAATAATAGAATTAGTGTTATGATCTGCAACATAGGCTAAGGAAAGAAGGGGAGAGCTGTCCCTACATTAAGACTAAGCTGAGCCCCTACGTTGTAGCGGGCTACCTGTTCCTTGTGAACAGACCCGCCTTCGTCCTCGGCTAGTCTGAACGGAGACCTATAGAGAAAGGGAGGGGTCCCTAAAGGAACTAAGTACTGGGACAAAAATGGGACACCTCCTAACAGAAGTTGTTGCAGAGCAAAAGATAAACTGACAAAAAGTACTAGAGGTCCAAGAGGACTAAGCAAACTAGAGATAGCTAGGCACAAAAGCACCGGGCTAGAGAGACAGTCAAAACAACACTGAAGTCCAGCAAAGCCAGAAGGGTGGAGCTGGAATATATAGGAAGATGTTCACGTGACCGCAAAACACAAGATAGAAACAAAAACAAACAGGAGGGTTCTAACAGTACCCCCTCTTTTATGAGGATCCTGCGGATCCTCCAGGCCCAGGCCTATCCGGAAATCTCCTGTGGAAAGCTCTGACAAGTCTAGGGGCAGAGACATCATCCGCCTTTACCCAGGAGTGTTCCTCGGGATCGAAATCTTTCCAAGCGACGAGATACTGCAATCTCCCTCTATGCCCTCTGGAATTCAGGATACGAGAAATTTCATATTCGCCGTCTTCCACCACAGGAGGAACTGTGACAGTGGCATCCCTATCCGATACATCAGCCTTTTTCAACAAGGAAACATGAAACACAGGATTAATCTTCCAGGAGGTGAGAACCTCCAACCTAACAGCAGACTGGTTAACCACCTGAAGCACCTTTAATGGCCCCACAAACTTCGAACCCAACTTTTTAGAGGGAATCCTCAACCGCAGATTCTTTGAGGACAACCAAACCATGTCACCCACAGTAAACAAAACCTCTTTACGTTTCCTGCTAAAATACTTCTTGGACTTTTTGTTAGCCTCTTGAAGGTTACAACGTACATTAGTCCAAACTCTCTCCAAATCACCGGAAAAATTCTCCTCCTCCGGCACCGCCGACCCCAATTTGGAGAACGAACCAAAAGACGGATGTCTCCCAGTACAACAAAAAAAAGGAGAACACCCAGCAGAGGAGGATGTATGGTTGTTAAGAGCAAATTCTGCGAGTGGCAGAAACTCAGACCACCCCTCTTGATTGTCTGCCACAAAGCAACGCAAAAAATGTTCAACATCCTGATTCTTTCTTTCTGTCTGTCCATTAGACTCAGGATGATACCCAGACGAAAATGACAAATGGACTCCCAACCTGTCACAAAAAGCACGCCAAATGCGAGCCACAAACTGAGGTCCCCCATCAGAAACAATGTCGGTGGGAACGCCATGGAGCCTGACAATTTCCTTAACAAACGCCTTAGCAAGTGTCTTAGCGCAGGGCATCTTAATGAATGGAACCAAATGACACATCTTGCTAAAACGGTCCACAAACACCCAGATGACAGTGAAACCCTCGGACACAGGAAGGTCAGTAATAAAATCCATTGCCAGATGCGTCCAAGGTGCACTAGGAACCTCCAGAGGGCAAAGCAACCCCACAGCAGGGGTAAGTGAAGCCTTTGACCTAGCACACACCGTACATTGACGCACCCACTTGATGACTTCCTTCTGCCACCCAGGCCACCAAAAACTGCGACTGATAAGTCTCTTAGTCTCAGAAATTCCTGGATGACCTGCCAAAAGAGACTCATGACACTCCACAAACAAATCTCTCCTAAAGGCTCTAGGCACAAACAACCTCCCATGGGGAGTGTTAGATGGGGCATCCTCTTGGGCTTTCAGAATCCTATCTTCCAAAACGGAGTCCAATGCTGCTACCACAACTCCTTCCTGTAAAATGCTCTCCTCCTCCTAGGTACCAACCATGGGAGAAAAGCTGCGAGATAAAGCATCGGCTTTAACATTCTTAGTACCAGGGATATAAGTAACAGAAAAATTAAACCGAAAAAAAAAAAGTGCCCACCTAGCTTGACGGGCATTCAAGCGTTTGGCAGCATCCAGATCGATCAAATTCTTATGATCTGTGAAAACCTGAATAGGAAATTTAGCACCTTCCAAGAAATGACGCCAATGTTCAAACGTGAGTTTAATAGCCAGCAATTCCCGATTACCAACATCGTAATTAAGTTCGGTTTCTGAAATTTTTTTTAAAAAAAAGGCACAGGGATGTACTCCATCCTTGTTCTCCTGAGACAAAACTGCACCGACCCCCACCGAAGAAGCATCAACCTCGACCGAAAAAGGCTTGGTCTCATCAGGCTGCATAAGGATAGGGGCAGAACTGAACCTCTCCTTGAGATACACAAAAGATTCAATAGCCTCAGTAGTCCACTGAACCGTATTCGCACCTTTCCTGGTGAGATCGGTCAGCGGCTTAACAATTATAGAAAAATTCTAAATGAATTTCCTGTAATAATTGGAGAAACCCAAAAATCTCTGTATCGATTTCAAACCAATAGGCCTAGGCCATTCCTGCACAGCCTGAACCTTCACCGGGTCCATCTCAAAGCCCTCGCTGGAGATAATGTAGCCCAAAAAACTAATTCTCTGCACAGCGAACTCACATTTCTCCAACTTAGCAAAAAGTGAATTATCACTCAATAACTGCAACACCTCACATACACTCTGCCAATGGGACTCCAGATCTGGTGAATAAATCAGAATGTCATCCAAATACACAACCACATTCTTACCAATCAGAGGTCTCATGATGTCATTAATAAGGTTCTGAAAAAACGCGGGTGCATTGGTAAGACCAAAAGGCATCACCAGATTCTCAAAATGACCTACCGGAGTGTTAAAAGCAGTTTTCCATTCATCACCCTCCTTCATTCGTAACAAATTGTATGCCCCCCGGAGATCAATTTTAGAGAACCACTTGGCCCCTACTAAGTGGTTAAACAAGTCAGGAATTAACGGCAATGGGTAGGAATTGCGTACGGTAATCTTATTAATTTCACGAAAGTCCAGACATGGACGTAAACCCCCAACGAAAAATCCAACGCCCACAGGCGACTTAGAAGGTCTAATGTGACCAGCAGCCAAGCTCATCTGTATGTATTCCTCCAAGGCCTTTCTCTCAGGGATAGTCAGATTAAATAAGCGACTCTTGGGAAGAGTAGCTCCAGGAACAAACTCAATGGTGTAATCATAGTCCCTATGAGGAGGTAAAACTTGCAACTCCTCCTCTGAAAAAACCTTCCAAAAATCCTGAATAGGTACAGGTAATTCCCCTTTTTCCACAGCCGCAATGCGACCATTACAACATTTATCATAGCACTTAGGACTCCAAGACTTAATCTCATTAGTAGACCAGTCCAGTAAAGCATTGTGCAGTTTTAACCAAGGCAAACCTAAAACGACTGGAGAGGGTAAATTATTTAATACCACCAAGTCCAAAATTTCTTGGTGAATACCATTGATAGTGAGGGGAAATGCCGCAACCTTGTGAGTAATACATTTCAAAGGAGTGTTATCAATTGCAATCACAGAAATAGGTGATGGCAAAGGTTTGGATTCCAATTTAAGTTTTTCCAAAAACCCCTTATCAATCACATTAAGTGTTGAACCACAATCCACAAATACCCGAAATTCAAACAAATCTTCCTGCAATGAGGTACTCCCTGAAAGAAATACTCCCTTAGAGCTCAAACAAGCAATACGGGGGTAACTGACCTTTTTTTTTCCTTTACTTAAACGAAGCTCACAGTTCTTAATCAAATGGTCAGGTTTACCACAATAAAAACACAATCCCTTGGAAAACCTGCGGTCGTTTTCCTGAGAGCGGAGTGATATCGCCCCAACCCCCATCGGTTCTCCGCCGTCCGAGCCGACCCTCTGGGGACTAGGAGCTGCCATTGCAGGAATTTTTTCATCATTAACCCTGGCACGCAGTCTCCTGTCCACACATATAGCTAATTGCATGGCTTCCTGCAAGGTCTCAGGTGCAGGGAATGCAATAAGCAGCTCCTTAACCCTTTCACTTAGACCACCAATAAAAAAAAACATTTTAACACTGAATCATTCCATTTCACTTCTGAGGACCACCTTCTGAAGTGTGTACAATAATTTTCAACATCACCTGACCCCTGATTCAAACGCCTCAGTTCTGTCTCAGCAGATGAGACTCGATCAGGATCGTCATACAATAGCCCCATAGCAGAAAAAAAATCCTCCACTGACCTAAAACACGGATCATTAGGTTGGAGAGAAAAGGCCCACCCCTGTGGTTCCTTGCGCAAAAGTGACATGATAAACCCAATGCGCTGTGATTCATTCCCAGAGGACCTTGGTCTCAAACGAAAATATAATAAACAAGCATTTTTAAAGGAAAAAAAATCTTGTTGTTTACCATAAAAAATATCAGGCAGTCCTACCTTGGGTTCGACGTGTTGCCGGAGCTCGGACACCTCCAGAGACCATCCCTACAGGCGTTGAGCCAAATCTTGAACAGAAACCATACTGATCCCCGAATTTCTTTCCTTAAAGTTTTTGTTTGGGCTGGACTTACTGTTATGATCTGCAACATAGGCTAAGGAAAGAAGGGGAGAGCTGTCCCTATAGTAAGACTAAGCTGAGCCCCTACGTTGTAGCGGGCTACCTGTTCCTTGTGAACAGACCCGCCTTCGTCCTCGGCTAGTCTGAACGGAGACCTATAGAGAAAGGGAGGGGTCCCTAAAGGAACTAAGGACTAGGACAAAAATGGGACACCTCCTAACAGAAGTTGTTGCAGAGCAAAAGATAAACTGACAAAAAGTACTAGAGGTCCCAGAGGACCAAGAAAACTAGAGATAGATAGGCACAAAATCACCTGGCAAGAGAGACAGTCAAAACAACACTGAAGTCCAGCAAAGCCAGAAGGGCGGAGCTGGAATATATAGGAAGATGGTCACGTGACCGCAAACCACAAGATAGAAACAAAAACAAACCAGAGGGTTCTAACAATTAGAGATGAGCAAACCCAAATAGTAAAGTTCGGGGTTCATACCGGTGCTGAACTCCGAACAAGGACTTCTCCTGGGAGTCCGTTTTACAGTTCTGGAGTTTGGGGAGTTCAGAGAGAGAGATGTTTCAGCTTCAAACTTCGGGTCCTTATTCATTTCTTTGGGGTTCGGGTTTAGATTGAAGTTCGGGTACAGTTTTGGTACCCGAAAAGAACTTTGGACTAAAGTTTGATCGAACCCGAACTTCTGCGGGTCAATTCATCCATAAATAGAATACAATATGAATATGCTCACCTGTCCAGGACCCTCAATTTGCCTGATGTCGCCTCCATTGCTGCCACAGCTCTTTGGAACTCTGTCTTTAATTCTACCAGTGCTCTGTTTCAGTGCTGAGGCCAACGGTTGTTCTCACGCAGTCATGTCATCATGTGACAGTGTGAAGCCAAAAACAAGGCTCAGAGCTAGAAGGGATCGGCGGACGAAGAAAAGACTGTCGTGCAGGATCAGAGAGCAGTGGCGACAGAAGAGGTATAAGGTCAGGACTGGCCCACCGGAGAACCGGTGAATTCTCCGATGGGCCCCTACCTCCATATATGAGTAATATTCGGCACAAAACACTTCAAGCACTATGTGCAGACATAGACAGCATGTCTTCATTCATTTAAGAAACTACTTAATGTATTATATAGAAGTTTAGGCAATTTGAGAATGAGGGTAATATAATATTTGCATCTAGCTGAACAGTGGGCCACCAGATCCAATGTTACTGGTGGGCCCCTGGCATACCAGTCCGATACATGAGTATAATGTATTTTAGTATTTTTAACCGCTTCCATCCACTTCTATTTTCATGTTTTTTCAGAGGTTTTTGCTTTTCATTATAAACTAAAGCCACAACACTGGCACAAACAGAGTATTAAAGCACCATTTTCCCCTTATTGATATTGGGGGGAGCAGAAGTCTAAAAATAATGCAAAATATTTTTGCCAATAGCATCTATTAGCTGCAAGTATTATATTAGGAGAAAAAGGTATAGTAAGGCCATGTGACTACAAAGAGTAAAAGTAGGGTTTTTTTTTGTGCAAAACATGGGTTACGTTTAACAGTTCAAGTAAAGTGGATATGATTTCATGAATACTTATGCTGACTGGGCACAGTTGAACTGTCTGCGTTTGGCACCGTTTTCCCTATAGGCTTCTATGGGGAGCCTGAAAATTGCATGAAAATAACGCCTTTGTGTTTTAGAGTGCAGAATCTCAATGCTTCTGTACTAAAAAATGCATAAAAAAACACTGCTTCAAATCTGCACTAAAAACACAGCAAAAAAAAACTCAGCAAAAATTGCAGGTTGCGTTTGTGTATTTTGGTACAGACACTTGCAGATAAAACACAGTGGGGGAAAAAAATCAGCATTTTTGCATGTGGGAACAGTAGCTATTAAGCACTGACACCATATCTAAAGTTTACCCACCCCAGCAAATTTTGCATCAAAAAGGTTAATATTTTTTCTGCTCGGGGAAGGCATGACTTTCCAAAAGCTGATCCAAGTCCAACCATGTGAGACCTCATTATAGAGATGATTTAATGTTAACAAATCCCGACTAATCTGAGCTGCCACATTTGATGATTTAATCTTCTTTGATAAATTTCATTTATACCAAGTAGCCAGTTTCAGTAGGTAGATGTTTGAGCAAGAGATTAGCTTTGACTGTAATCGGAGAGGAAATGTGGTATAATTGGTGATTTATTTATAATGAAGGTAGAACAATGCATTCATTCACATACTGTAAGTGCAGTACAAATATGTACAGTAAAATTTCATTTATCCATTAAAAGGTTATTCATATCATGGCATGTTATTACCTATCCAATGGATAGGTGATAACTTATTAAATGCTGGAGGTCCGACTACAGGGACCCCCACCGATCCCAAGAATCGGACTCTGAGAGGAATGTCAGAATAGAACAGTGGACACGTGCCCACCACATTCTGTTCAACGTCTATGGGATGGGAGAAAGCCGAGCACTGTATTTGGCTACCTCCAGGAGTCGCATAGACTGCTCCATTCATTTTCTAAGGGACTGATAGAAGTCTCTGGATAGAGCACTTGTCTTTTTATGGCAGACCCATAGAGATTTAAAGGGGTTTTCCACCACTTGGATAACCCCTTCTAAATCCCTATGTTTCCCCATTGTAACACTTAAACTCACCTAGGATGCTGGTGCCGATCCAGCGGTGTCAGAACAGGCTCTCTTTGGGCTTGAGTCACATTGTTATGTCACGCAATCCCTGCGGCTAATAAGCGCTGCCTTCACTCCCACCGCCTTCAGACATATCACATACATTTGGAAGAAGTGAAAAGTGCCGCAGGGATCACATGACATAACAATGTTATGCGATCCCCAGGAGAGCCAGTTCTGATACCACTGGAACAGCACTGGCACTGGAGGGGGGAAACAAAACATAGGGATTCAGATGGGGTTTTCTGAGTAGCTGACAACCCCTTTAAAGGAGCAGTGCTGCACATTTATAGCCACTGCACATTGAATATGGCACTCCACAGAGCCCTATTCTTAGGATTTGTGGGGGTCTCAGCAGTCGGACCTCACTGTACAGAAAGTTATCTTCTATCTTGTGGATGCGTGACAATTTGTAGAAATGGAACTGACCTTTTTAGGAATATTGACTCTTCAACAAAGTCAATTTTGGCCTTATGGATCAAAGGAATGTTTTAGCTTTTTCCCTACCGTCATTCCCTCTGCCATTTTTTTTGTTCAGCCACTGTCAAAAAGAATGATTAGTTCTGGAAGTGATGATCCGGCCCCCACGGATCTCTGAGCTCACATCATCCCATCCGTCTGGGATTACATGAAGAGACAGAAGGATTTTCACAAGCGACATCCATGGACAATCTGTGGTTAGGTCTCCAAGATGTTTGGAACAACCTCCTGCCAAGTTTCTTCAAAAACTGTGTACAAGTGACAGGTACCGAGAAGAACTGATGAAGGCAAAGAGTGTTCACCAAATATTGATTAGATTTAGATTTCGATAGATTAGCACTTCTTTTTGGAAAGCATTCTTACTTTGAAAAAAAATTTCTGCACCTGCCTAAAACTCACTGGCCAGTACTGTATATGTGTATATATACAGTATGTATATATATATATATATATATATATATATATATATATATATATACATATATATATATGTACATATATACATACTGTAAATATATATATATTTCTGATCACACTTTCTGCACACATGTCAGCTGCATCGAGCACTAAGGGAAAAGCCCTGTATTTGACATTCTTGATAAGACTTTGATGATTTGGCCAGTACTTGGCTGCCCTTTTATTCATCAGCTTTGGCTTATGCAGTGATGACAGCAAGTTGGCCTCCAATTCAAACCTTTCCATAAGAACGACTAGTGTATTTTTTTCAATACATCAGAACATTTAGGCATAAAAACTGGAACCGATCCCTACTTTAAACATTTAGAAGCTGTGCCAACAGCGTTTTACCTTATATTTTATTAATTACCATGCATTTAGCATATATAATTCCAAACCTTCTGAAGATGGGTTATGGCTACAAATTACCTGTCCATTAAATAAAGAATTGAAAGAAAGAAAGAAAGAAAGAAAGAAAGAAAGAAAGAAAGAAAGAAAGAAAGAAAGAAAGAAAAAGAAAGAAAGAAAGCATAATTCTTCTTGCTTGACTTCACTCATGTTCATAACTTTGGCAAATAATTAAAATCCAGCCCTGCTTTTGGGATTTCTATGTCATGAATAAATTCAATATGGTTTCCAACAAGACCCCTGTTGGTAAATATTACTAAAATAATGACCGTTTGTATGACCTCAGATGATATTGAAGGTATATGGAGGTGATGTCATGTTTCACAGGTTTCTTTGAGTAGCTCAACATCTTTCTAATGAACTATCAATGACATTGAACGTTTTGTCAGATCTTCGGAAAGCAGTGCCAAAGGAATCTGGGAACTCGGTAGCCTTAAAAGGCAGATCAGATACTTTCTAAGAATATGGTTGAGATAACTTTTTAGATGATTATGGATTTTATTGTTTCTTTCAACAAAGTTTAGTTTGCTTTTTATTTTGCCAAACTCCACATGTATGTTTCCATTAGGTCCCTAGGAGAATTATGCCCTTGCCCTGAATGGTACCATCCTATTTTTAGAGAGCTGCAAGAATCCATAACTCCCCTCTACATAGTGATTGTATTGTTTGCACAAGGTAGGGAATTGGCCAAAAGATAATGGAAAGGATGTGGACAAGGACGAAAACACTATTTTCTTCACTTCTGTGTGGAACAATCTAGCATCATATTGAAGGACCATATAACACATTGGTGGGCCAAGAACAAAGATTTCATGAGTGCATGCTTTCAAGTATTGCTAATTGACCTACAATGCTTAAACAATCAATTTAGCAATTTTTGGACACGTTAATGAGAAGCTATTGACCCAGAGATGATATCTTCTCTGGTTGTATTGCTTCCAAATACAGTACTTTCAAAATATCGGAACAAAATAAATAAATCTATTAGTGAGAAATGATGGTGACATAGTTACACTAAAATAATATGCAAGTAGCCTCTTCAGAGAAGAACAGAACAGGGATTCTAGTGTCACCTATTGGAGGTAATATTTTGAATAGTCAAGATCCACCCTTGAAAGGGCTCTGCCATGTGACTTTTAGGACTTCTATCTCTAATAGGTGGCACTAGAGACCCTGCTTTCTTCCTATATGAAGAGGCTACTTGCATATTTAAATTCCCAAAGTAGCATTGCATGGCCTAAAAGTCTCCTTATGCCAACTTGGCACACAAGGAGAAACTTTACCCCCTTAAATCTATTGTCAAAGTTCTCTCACGCAGACAAATCAATTCTCCCGCTTTGCCCTATGGAGGGGCAAATACCCCAAAACACGTGTCTACAAATGGCGTTTCTGGTATGCCTTCTTATCCTCAGTCAGTGGCAAGGCCATTTAAAGTGTCAATATTGACTTTTAGGATTGCTGAGCCAAATATGTGGCACTAGCATCCTTGTTCTCTTCCTCTTTGAAGAGGCTATTTGCATATTTAAATTTCCAGAGGAGCATTGCATGGCCTATAAGTCTCCTTACACCAACTTAGTGCTCTCTACAAGGAGAAACTTTATGCCTTAGGGAAAAATAATAGTAACACTAAACAGCGATAGCAAAATGATAATAATGGAAGGTAGATAACATCCCTGAAACAAAACTGCCTGACAGATAGTAATAGTGTCCCAAACAATAAGAGTTCTGCAGACAACTAGGGTTTCATTTTTACTCCACAAAATAACAAATCTGCCTTTTGATCCCCCCACCACAGTTATAGGATTTTTTAGGCATGACTTAGTAAGAGTGGTTAAGTTTGAGCTGCTACACAGTAAAAAGTGCCTCCTTTTGTGCTCCTCCATAGTACTATCAGCCACGACAAGTTGTGTGGCTAGTGCCTCTTCCAGCTTATTTCTCCAGTGACTTGGGGAAGGCAATGTAGAGCAGTGATGCAATCAGTTTGTTTAAAGAGGTTGTCCACTACTTTTACATTGATCACCTATTTTTAGGCTGTATGATAGGCCATCAATGTAAAAATAGTGGACAACCTCTTTAATACAGAGAGGGGTCAATGCCAACATGGGGCATCCTTCTCTTGCATGTACTTCACTTTTAATCCAATTGCTTATTTTAATATTTTATTGACAGGAAACTGTCGTAATAGTGCAACCATTGCTACATTGAATCAAAACCAAAATAACTGCATAATCAGACCAATGATCATGCCAAACCTCCCATTGATCATGGCCACATAACTGCAAGGCCACCTCATGTACTCTGATAGGGCTCATCTATAAGACTGATATTCCTAATAATCTGCCAAAGGTCAGACCATAGGGATATGTTTATTCATGAACTGACATAAATGCCTTGTTATACATCCATTAATTAATCAATCTCATATGAAATAACTAAGTGGAAAATCCTGTACCAGACAACAGTCTCCCTGAAGAAATCATGATCCTCACATCGGTATTTCTGGGCTTAAGTTCTGTTACAGGCTTCACAGACATTCTCTGGAATCTGTTGTCTGAGTTTCGATAAGCACACATTTTTTTTAAAACTGGCTAATAAAGAACAAACCAGACTTTGGTCAGGCTCAGCTCCAGATCCCAGTCATTCGTGAGCCAGGGTGGAGCTACGATCTGTTCTCCGGGTTCCTATGATCTCCTTCCCTGATTCTTTAGGTGTTTATCCATGTTGTCTCGGACTCTGCCTAGAGTTCGTCACTTGCCTGAAGCTAAGCTCAAGGAACAGGGATCTCTGCAATAATAACACCTAGGCCGGTTTAAGACTGACTGCCAAGATTTCAACAGAAAACCACTGTCAGCAAATGGTGCTTTCATTTATGCCTCCTGAGTGCAAACAAAAATATACATTAATCATCTATGAAGTGTGTTCAGGAATCGGGAGGCTTGTTTATTATGTAACCTTTCCACTGACGCAGGGTAAAGTGTTTTTTTTTTCACCAGTTAGAGATGCAATCTTCATAAAGGTATCAGTAGCCAGGTTTGGTCTTATGGAAACCCACCACTAGGGACATGGATAAGTGGGTGGGCAATTCAGCATGTCTCCCATGTGCTGAGTGATGGGAAAGGGGCCAACAAGCTACTCTGTCTTAGCAAGACAGTCAGATACAGTACTGTGATAGCAAACTGAATTATTAAGTAAGGGGGCCACTATCACCCCCACAGTAGGTGGAATTGTGCATTACCATGAGCTATTGGACAGCAAAGGAATCATTAAGTGTTCTCGCACAGAGGCCCACTTCTGTCTCTGTTTGCGCCTGGTCTAGTCATGGCTCTGCCCATCACCACCAATTAGAAAAACACAGATTTTTGGTCATTAGGATTTTTAATCATGCTATTAAAAAGTATAAAGAACTTTCAAAGAGCTGCAGAATATACAGTAGTAGCCAGTTGGAATATTCCAGGACTCCATTGGTCGGAAGTAAGAAACATCTGGAAAAACCAACTAAGACAAAATTCACACATCTTTGTTTCACGGTCCAAGAACAGACCATGATGCTTGTACTGGCCATAAAAACCCAAACATAGGCACATATGAGGCTGTTGAGTTTGGGTCAGTACACCCACAGTCAGTCCATGCATCATGGACCTGGTCCATACTCGGACTGCAAGACACAGATGTGTGATTCTGGCCCTAGATGATTAGGCATTGGTAATAAACCTTGCTCTTGGAACTTATTAAGATTTGATAAAACAATTGGGTTTGGGTCTCACATTGTTTTATAACTGACCTTAATCATGCTGAAGACTTTAGACCAGAAATTTCCAACTTTTGTTGGAGCAGCAACTTTGCAATTTACTTCTCATTAACAATCCTCTCTTTTCTCAAGGATGAAGGAATTTTTAATTCTATTGTTTACTGCTCATTGCCTAGATTACCGGCCACCTCTGCAGTCAATCAGGGATGGCTGGTTTCCTAGGCAAGAAGTGTGCACTTGAAGGTTCGTTATTATAGAGGTAAAGAGAGACGGATGGGCTGGAAGCATCAGAGATAGCACAGGTTGGGCCAGTGGCACGATCATGCTGCTGGTTCAAACTATCAATCTTCCGGAGAACACCGACCAATAAGTTGGGTTCCTGGGGAGCCTTGCTCTCTTGAAAAAAAGAAGCTCTGACAACTCCTTTAAATACTTTGTCAAAATGATGTAAATTAAATATAATGCCTACTGAATTAACCATGGAGTCACCAGTCACTGATGTATCAGAGATATGTCACTTGTGAAACAGGTTCATTAGTTTTGACAGCTGGTAAAAACTATCGAGCCACTTGCAGGAGACTTGAGTGTCAAATAACTCTCCTGAAACAATGGATGTGGAATACAGTACTGCTTTCAACAACAGAAAAGAAAGAAAATAAAGTTTCTTGCAATTCATTTCTTTAGGGCAACTACGGTAAGTCACATTGAATTCTTGACACTGATATAAGCACATACCATTATTAGTTTATGAGGTTTGAATGTCTACCCTAAAAATATCTATCTTCTTGGAGACACAATTGGAGGAACATGAGAGAAGTCCCAATGTGGTTTATCTACTATTTCTCTGTCAGTTACCCAAGAATCTTATAAGAAAGATTAAAGGGATTTTCTACTGAAAATATCTTTT
This sequence comes from Phyllobates terribilis, assembly GCF_046119375.1. Lineage (NCBI taxonomy): Eukaryota > Metazoa > Chordata > Amphibia > Anura > Dendrobatidae > Phyllobates > Phyllobates terribilis. The sequence goes on from NW_027362768.1 coordinate 152,851,050, forward strand.
AAAAATACCAACAGTACTTAAAATAAGTAAAAAAACATTGCTCTTCTTCCAATGTATCTCAGGTCCCCCATCAAGGAGAGAGAGAGACTGTTTGATTGTTCGGATCCCCAATGATTTCTATTGGGTTCAGGTTCAAGTTCAGGAACAGTTCTGGTACCCGAACCAAACTTTGGACTAAAGTTTGGTTGTATCCAACGAACCCGAACTTCCATGGGTCCACTCATCCCTCATTGTAATGTATTTTTTATAATACAGGCTGCTGTGGCCAAATTATCCAACCTAAAGTGTTGGCATTTTCTTGAAGAAATAGGTTGGTTGGGAAGAAAGGAACGTAAAGTAAAGGGTGGATAAAGTTGGATTTTGACCACAGAGGGATCTACAGTATCAGAGTCATCATCAACTTCTAACCTGGCTACGTCAACAATACTGGTGGCTGCATATGAGAATCAAGATGTTTTCCCCAGCTAATGGCAAAATCTCAAAATGTGTGATCTCACAACTAAATCCCCTTACAAGCAATATATCTAATTCTGAAACATTTGTATAATTTGCTGTAAAAATCTGGACTTGTTAATAAAATTGTTAGTATTCCCTGCTGCCATTTACAAAGTAGAGAAAGTTCGTGGACTATTGCTACCTCTACCAGTTAAGAAAAAAGTAAAATAAATTTCAGCTTATATTACAGGAACGAAACAAACATCTGTTTTATTTAGATGTTACATAAACATGTAATCACTGACTGGCTTCTACAGAGACGTGACAACCTTCATCTCCCCAAACTCCGTAATTATAGAACAGAGCCTGCTTAACCCAGTCTCCAAAAGAAATCAACAAACCAGCTTCCAAGAGTTGTCTAATTATCACTTAATTAACCAATTAATCTGCCTCTAATTAGAGTGAAGACAACTTTCCGGAATTTTATACCCTGAAGACATTTCATACCTTTCTGGTTTCTTTCAAGAACTTTATATTACTGTAAATGTATACAGTGTCAGACTGAGTTGGCAAAGGACCCACCAGTAACATTGATTCTTGGGGCCCAGTGTTCAGCTACATGCAAAAATAACCTGACCCTACTACACAAATTTACTTTTTTTCCTATGTAATATTAACTGGCGAGCATGTTTAATTTATGATTAGATGATACCTTTTTCTGAAAATTGTGAATCAAGTGCAATAGCATTAGTCATTAGCATTACTTCACAGGGTCGGCCTACCGGAGAATTCTCCTGTTCTCCTGTGGGCCAGTCCGAGCCTGAATGTATACATGAAACAAAAATGCTTGAAACCAAAAATTATTTTGTAGTAAAGCATCATTAGAAATGTCAAATTAAATATTATACAAAAGATGTAAAAAATGTGAAGACAGGATGGGATGATCTATAGAGATTCGTAGTCAAAGCATAGCCAGCGGTCAAATAAGATGGAACTTCAAGCCTCGAGGTCCCGTTGCAAAATCTCTTATAGGGCCCTTGATCAGCTGTACCATGGGCCATTTATAATGCCCCCTCAGGCACAGGGGCTCAGGTGTGACCGCTTTCAGCTATGCACAGCAGAGAAGATCCAAAGTTAAAAAGGACCTGTCACTTGCCATAAGCATGTAATTTTCTTTTGCCTTGCTGTAAATGGCGCTGTTCTCCTGAATCCGGCTTTGTTTTTATTTTGTTCCCGTGGTTCTCCATTCCTGAGATATGGCTACCTCCTCATTGCATTTAAATCTAATCTTGTTACCCAAGTGGGCATGGTTATCATCTCTTCTCCATGGGTGTCTTCTTAATGACCACACCCACTTGACTAATATGCTAGATTTATATACTCTGTAAGCTGCCACACATTATTAGATAGCTGTTCGCCTATGCATGCTGAGTTCAACAAGAGTTTTGAAAAGGGAGAAGGAAATAATCAGCTATCAGACTTCTCTGGTGGGGCTTAGCTCTCCTAAAAATGAAAGAACTGGGCATGTTCTAATCCAACCTCTTGATTCTTCACCACCCTTAAGATTGTCTTCAGTAGCCAGTCGTAGGTCCCAAGTCTAAAATTCAAAGGTGACAAAGGAGAGAAAGTCAGAGCAATGCAATCTAATATGTGGGTAGATATCACCATGTTGTGCCTGTGTTGAGGTTGTGTCGAATTTAAGAAAATTCTTTGTACCCGGCGAATTCTAACAATTTTCAATCATGCGAATTGTCAAAAAGAATGCTGTTGTCATTTTACAAAAAGCAGATGATTGCTTAAGCCAGAGAAGGCTCACAGGACCTTAATTGTGGCTGCATGGTCTTCCCCGTGATTCCTTGCAGCACATGATATACCACAGCAAGTCAAGAAAGACTATTATAGCCTATGTAAAAGCTGAGGAAGGGAATGCAGCAGCCATTTTCTGATGAACGTGGATAGTGAGAGGATGTTTCAGTTTACATCTTAGCAATATAGATAAGAAGAGAAAGCCATAAAAGACTAGCTAAACTTTACAGATTGTGTGTGTTATGGGACATCAGTGAAGATTAGTATGTATGGAACAGGCTGATGATTACTGTAAGAGGATTAAGGACTTCTATAGCTGAGTGTACAGTGAAGCATAAATAAGGAAAACATCGCCATCTAGCAGCCAGAGCCTGTAAGAACAGGAGTTCTTAAGTGAAGAAGAGGGATCCGAGACAGACAGCCAACGAAAGGAATCAAGACAACCTCAGAAAGAGAACCAACCAGAAGTATCTGAGAGAGGGAGCCGACCATAGAAATCAAGACGACCCGAGAAAGAGAGCAAATCAGAAGAATCGAGAGAGAAACTACCATAGGAACTCAGATGAATGCGGTGTAAATTACGATACAGAAGGGACCTGGGGCCACACTTTAGGAGATGGAGGTGGCCGGAGTAAATGTGACGCGCCCCCTGGGCCGTGGGGTACTCGGTGCCGGGCCGGTCGCTGCTAGGGGTGATGTCACAGTGGCGGTGACCCGGTCCGTGACCCAGGGCGGTCATTCAATAGGGGGAATTATTTACAGGGGAATTTATATACAAAGTTTGTGATGCCATCTGTGGTATGCGGCTAGGGGAGTCGCCACTGCGGAGCAGGTCCTCTGGAGCTGATGTTACTGCAGCAGGGATGGTGTGGCTCTCCACAGGTAGAGCTTAGCTCCAGGGCAGTGAAGATGTTATGGGTTATGCTGGGTGTTGTAGTGCAGGGGTTGATGGCGCAGCAAGAAACACAGAGACAAGGAAGTGCAGTCCTCAGGGTCTTTACTCACGGTTATTGCAGTCCAAGTTACAGACGCCAAAGTAACTTCCCTCGTCGTGCTGCGCTTACTCAGGGAGGGGCTCGGTCCACCCTCAGGTATCTCTGGAGTACTTAGCAGGACCCCCTTCTGTGTCCTCTCTCTGGCGTCTCCCTGCACCTCATACCTAGTGTCCCAATCCGGTACCTGCGGGCCTTGTCGGGCGACGTCTGTTCCGTCCCCTGGGTCCTCTATAGCTACCTTCTTGGTGAGACTGATATGGACTGTTGGCTGCAGGACTTGAAATACTGCAGCCTCCGGTTTCTAGTTGAGACATAAAGTGCTCTGCTAGTTGAGGGACCGGTCCCCTTTGTATGACCTGACCCCTCCACCTCCTGGTAGATTCGGGCGTACTGGTGGCCTCCAGCACTGCCCGTACCCCTGGGGTCCCTTCCTTCGTTTCTGGAGCCTTTCCTGCTCCTCTACTTCTCCTTCAGTCCTGGGCCTCTCCTCAGGCCCTCTGCCTGAGCAGAGCCCCTGCAGAGCCCTGCTCCACTCCTCTCACTGTAGATTGTTCTCACTCACTACTCACTGTTCTGACTGGACTCAACTGAACAAGATGGCTTCTCTATTCATACTTTCTTTCCATGTGCTCCCCTAAGCTACTTCCTCCACCCACACCCACTACATAGCACCTCCCAACAGCTAGGGACCTGGGACTGTGCTCTCCCTTAGGAGCAATCTCGCCCTACCCCCACTGCTGGTATGTGTTGGATGCAGGTGTTAGGGTCCTGAGCTGTACTCCTTCCTTACCTGAGAGTGAGATGCCACACCTCTGGTTGAGATGCAGTACCTCTGTGGCGACTGAACCCTCAGGGGCGCCACAAATGCATAGCTGAAGTGACTAGTCAATAAGAGTTTTGTGGCCCAACGGACCAGCACCACTGACTTAATTGTCTTGTATGATAGAATTTTATTGTTAGAATTGTTATAACAACTTCCACCCCAAAAAGTGGTGTATAAAAATACTTCAATGCATTTCAATAATTTGCCAACCCTTCTTAATTCTGTATTCTAATCATCAAAACTGTTGTGTTATATTAATAAATAATCTTTGGATAAGTAACCACTTTGTCTTCATCTTCTGTGTCGTTGCATCCACACACCTGTTGACATTACCATCGGTTATCATCTACATGTTGAGATCACTTTGACATTAATAAGGCTGTGTTTGTGTTAAAGAACTTGGAAGGCATTGAATACAGTCCTAGGGGACCTTAAGGTGCTCCACACACTTTTTTAGGGCAACTGGCGGTTTAAAAGTACTTACAATTCATGGCGAATCCATTCACTGCAAACCAAATTTCTTTGAAAATTTCGGCAAAGTCGGCAAATTTTAATTTCTATAGATTTGCTCAACTCTTGTTGTTAGTTCTAACATAATCATATAAATGGTTAGCGTGCAGTTGGACTGCATTTACTTGCAATTCAGTAATCTTTCAAAAAGTTTGCAAAATTTTTTTTTCCCCAAAGATTACATGACACATGAGTGTGTAAATCATGTGATTTGATAAACAATAAACTGTTTCTTCTTATGAAAATTAATAACTTACAGAAAATGAATGCTGAAATTACCCATACTGCGTCTAGCTTTGCTTTTTGCAATTTCATGATATATTACCATTATTCATAGCGTTCATGAATATTCAAGTGTAAGAACAATCAATTCGGATGTGATGATTAAATCATGAGTAACTGACCACACATGGTATGACCAGAGTCAAACACCTCAAGAACTGAAGCATTGGGTGACACGTGAGGAACCATTGACGGATAAGAACATCATTAGTCTGGAAGTGAAAAGACTAAACAGGAAGTGGAATAATTCAAATGCTGTTAAAGGGAAAAAAAATCCTATTGAGAATAGAACGTCATGTATCAAAAACGACCGCAATGTGGATATTTATTTTCCATTAATTGATTGGATATTCCACATTATGTTCACAGATAGTGTTCTCTTATATCAGTTCTTGGGACTCTTAAGTTTCCTATTTCAAAAGTATAGCTACTTTTATAGGGATGCAATAACTTATTAGCATGTGCACCATACATTGGGTTGTGGGGGCATTCTTCTCTAACAGTAAGAAGACAACATTTTGGAAGATATAGCAGCCATTTTTGTACTGCTCCCAAATCCATTTGAGAGAGAGGTGCTATCTCCATCCTTAGGTACAACATATAAATTCGAGAAGAGCACAAGATTGAGATGAGGCCACCAGGGATGCCATCATGGAGACAAGACATGGTCAATTAGAGAGAGTGGGGTTGAGCTAAGGAGAAGGGAGTAACAAATATTAAAGGGTTTGTCCACTACTTTAACATTGATGCCATATCTGTTGGATAGGACATCAATGTATGATTGGCCGGGGTCCCGCTCGCGGCACCCCCCCCACCAATCAACTATCGGTGCCGGTGGCGGCGGCCGGAAGTGCTCGCCTGGTGGGCTCCGCCGTCAAGTAGTAGTGGCCGCTGCAGTGAACTGCACATCCGCCTCCTATTCAATTGATAGGGCATCAATGTAAAAGTAGTGGACAACTTCTTTAAGGCGGCCATAAACACTAAAGTCGTCCGAACCCACCGATTCATTTGATGTATTTGATGCTTGATCTACTTTCGGAGATAAAAAATAGATCGAGCATGTTGATTTTTAACATGCCTGATCCTTTATTCTCAAGGGAGACAATATATCGCCGGAGGTGTCTGAAAGTGGCTTACTCCCCTCTCCCCATTCTAAAATCATGAACGCTCAGCTGAGCATTCATGCATCTAGAGATGGTGTCAATCAATAATAAGTTGACTGATGAACAGGATGTCATCACTTCTGGTATCTGTGGAGACCTTCGGCAGTTTGGAGAAGTTGAAGATTCAAGGGGTATGTAATATTAATTTCTTTAAGGCCATTATTTATTCCTTGCCCAATTAAAAAAAAACTATAAAAATAGCCCTGCAAAACCTCTTTTTATAAGATCCACTGATGAATTGATATAAGACCTGACATAAGTAGGTGAGAAATACAAGAAGAGGGGTTAAGTCAATTCCTGGCTGTCTTATTACTGTATCCCCCTTCACATGACCTTTTGGCCTTGCTCTATAGCCATGGAGGTTTTTCCATGTTGATAGCTCTACTCACTCATTTGGCTACTTAACCCGACCAACCTGGAGTCACATAACTAATCTTTTCTCCATCAGTCACCGTGAAATAACCCAAATGGAAATTAAAACTCCCCAAGATAAATGGATTTGTAATCATAGCCGGTGCCCTAGGGAAGATATATCCACATGGCAAAACCACCCGTAAGTATCGTTCTTCCTGACATCTCTACTGAGAGCAAGGTCGTGGTTGACCTGATGTACTGCGGATGTGATGTAATATGAACCCTATCCTTCACATCTACAGCTGGAATCTCCATAGGCTTGGGCACCAGCCATGCCTCATATGTTTCTGGTTCCAATTCAAGAGACTTTGTCAAATTGTTCCCAAGTAGAAGAATCATGTCCATGCCACCAAGTTATAGTGAGTGACTACTGTTTTCTATGATGGATTTAAAACAGGGCTTATTAACATTCGTCAATGCAAAATAAGAAAGTCATAGCTCTGTGGTGGTGGAGCATCGAGAGTCCAATTCATATTTAGGTAAAAAAAAAAGTTCTGTCGATTTCACACAAGTGAAAAATGGCTGCAATTTTGGTCCAATCATTGGTCTAATGGAGAAAAAAAAAAATGTTGCGATGGCCACAGACATGGGATCAAAGTTGAGGCTAGATGTTTCAAAACCTGGTTATAGCTTCTATCCTCTTCCCTAGCCCTCTCTCAACACACTGGCGAAGAAAAATTGGCTTTTTGGTGTACCCATTCCCATGGCACCCGGCTCTCGGGGCTTCAACCCGTATATGAAATATTTATCTACAGATGATTTGAAGATCCTTGATTCTAGAAAGAGACATTATATAGCTAGCCATACACTTTCAACAGGTGTTCATTCGGACAGCTAATTCTCGCGACCTCCCTATGCACAAGCACTATTGGTATGGTCAAAAGCACTGTAAATCTGTCCTGAATAACAGGAGGGGAATAAGTCTTTGCCAAACGCCTCTGTTGCTGTCCCGTTTTTCTTGAGAGCAGATAATTGGGCATTTTGTTTATATATCTTTCCACAGGCTGGTGCCTAAACAGTCGGGACCCAGGTCCTACTCTGCCCTTATCCATTTTTAAGTCTGCCGACACATAGTGAGGTAACTACAAGAGGTAGTTACCAACCCGATTGGGTACACCTTGTCGTGGTTTGATGGTATTTACGTTTTTTTGTTTGTTATCAAAACAATGTTAACCAAGCCCCCTATGTTAATTACATGTAATATTACTATTTATTTACTTACTACAGGGTATTTGCTTATTTTGTTTTTTATCTTAGGTTCTGTTTGTTAAATTTCCACAGTGTGAATGCACACCTATGCATTACACTTATAATGACATATGCTCTGGCTCAATTTTTTTAGGTTTTAGATAATTGGGCATGTTGAAATTCAATATGTCTCATCTTTTTTTCCTGACATACCATGAATAAACAGCAACCTAACATTAAATACACATTACATATCTGGCTAGCCATACTCAGGTAAGGGTGAGATTTGTGACTTTAATTGGAATTTAATATTCAGGCTACACATAAGCATGGAATTTAATAGAATAGGATTTTAGTGACTGATAGACATAAGGAGCACTAAAATAACCGCCACATTGTGCTTTGGTGGTAGTTTGCTGTGACAATACCACTCCTTTACTTTGCGTTTAGGGCAGCCATGGTGCGTAAATATATTTATTATTTATTTATTTTACTCACTTATAGATCGCCATTAATTCCACAGCGCTTTAAAGACAATAACAGCTTTGTCCCCATTGGGGCTCACAATCTACATTCCCTATCATGATGTCTTTGGAGTGTGGGAGGAAACCAGAGAACCCAGAGGAAACCAATGCAAACACAGGGAGAACATACAAACTCCTTACAGATGTTGTCCTTGATGGGATTTGAACCCAGGACCTCAGCGCTGCAAGGCTGCAGTGCTAACCATTGACCACTGTGCTGCCCTATAGATGATGATTGCTACATCTGACCAATCAAATAATGGACATTAACTTTTAATTTTTCAATGTGTTGGAGCCCCTAAACATCATGTAAATTGTTGGGGGTCAGGGTTCCCGAGAATTCCAAGAACAGCTCAAACCATGTGCAGAAGAGCTCAGCTCCTGCATGACCATGTGCACAGCGATGTATGGGCTTAATAGCAGGTTTGAGGATATTTACACCACTGTGAGCATGCTAATGCATGTGCTATCAACTTCTAAAAAGTAGGGAAACCAGATCTGCGCCAATCAATAGGGTGATCATCCGCACTTTAACATCCTTACTGCTCCAATTCTGCAACCCAACCAGGAATGAAAAAGAACAAGGATACAATGTGACACTTGTCTGATATGGGAAACTGATTTGGGTTCTTCTCTTCCACAGCATCAACATCTCAGCTCCCTCAGGACCATCCATGGATAGAGTGAAAGGAGACTTTTTGTGGTTCCTACAAAAAGCATAGATTGATTGTGTCAATCTCTTTGTTAATCCGACCTCTTGTGTTTATTACAGATTAGGCCACAAAGGACGGAACTTCATTTGATACATCTCATTATAATGTGTCACACACCCTCCGCTTCACTGAGGCTAACACTGACCAGATCACCCCGAACAGATACATTGATACATTGCTGGTCAGGCACACAGGAAGAAAACTCATTCACAAGGGGAACATTGTCTCAGCGGTTGGCAGACAGATTGCAGTTTGTCTTACGTTATAACTTGCGTTTGTCTTCGATGGAGTGTGTCTTGTATCTCTCATGTAAAAAGGAAGAACAGATGAGAGCACGGTAATTCAGCAAATGCTTATTAATTCAGGAAATGCTGCCATTTTTAAGGATCTTTAAATAAATAAGAACATGATTTAAATAACAGAACACTAGAAATAAGTCAGCATGGATAATTCCATTAAGATTTATTGGGATCCTTTCTAAAATGCATTTGTTATAGACAGTGGCGTAACTAGAGTTTGCTGAGCCCCGATGCAAAATTTGGACTTGGGCCTTCACCTGCATGTTGATCAGATGTATGGACCTTTGTCATATAAAGACATGTGAGTTCATCCTCCATGTAATAATGTCTCTTGTCCTGTCCATTATCTGTAATAATGTCCGTTATCTTGGCCACTTTCTGTAATAATGTCCCCCATCCTGGCCACCATCACCATCCTGTAATAATGTCCCTTGTCCTTGCCATATCCTGAAATAATGTCTCCCATCCTGGTATAACGTTCTCCATCCTGGCCCCTTCATGTAGTACTAGCTGTAATAATATTCCACATCCTGGTATTATGTCCCCCATCCTGGTATAATGTCCCCCATCCTGGCCCCTTCCTGTAGTAATATCCCATAATAATATCCCACATCCTGGTATAATGTCCCCCATCCTGGCCCCTTCATGTAGTAATAGCTGTAATAATATTCCACATCCTGGTATTATGTCCCCCATCCTGGTATAATGTCCCCCATCCTGGCCCCTTCCTGTAGTAATATCTGTAATAACATCCCCCATTCTGGCATAATGACCCCCATCCTGGTATAATGATCCCCATCCTGGGCCACCTCTTGGTATAATAACCTCCATTCTGGTTTAATGACCCCCATCCATGATCCCATCCCGCTATAATGAACCCCGTCCTGGGCCCCATCCTGATATAATAACTCCAATCCTGGTATATGACCCCCATCCTGCATTCCATCCTAATATATTGACCCCATCCTGGGCCTCTCCCTGGTATAATGTTCTGATTATCTTTTCCAACACATACTGTATAAAAAATAAATGATTACACTTACCTTCCACTGCTCCAACAATATGTGGCATCCTATCTATAGCTGGCAGCTGACTTCATTGTCCTGGGGCAGACCATGATGACACTGCGATGCAATGGCCTTGACGGGCGCACTTATGTCATCTGCTGGCCTCTGATTGGCCGGCTGCATGTATTACAGTCAGTGTCAGACTGAAGAACATTGGGCCCACCAGAGGATTTGATTCTGAGGACCCGCCTTTCTCAAAAACCCAATAACAGCTGCAATATTTGTACTATGAACTCTCCTGAAGGAGAAGCCAGGGCCCACTGGAGGATTCTCCAGTTCTCTGGTGGGCCAGTCCAACCCTGATGGCAGTGCAGGGAAACTGGCAGATCTTTGCACTGCAATACACTTCGGCTAAATATGCGTCCCCAGACACACATCCAGCTGAAATAGGTGTCCGTGTCGGTGGGCGACTGCAATCGTTATGCCCCTGGTTATAGATGACATTAGGTTAACAAAGCTGTGCCAATTTTATGCATCTAAAATGCACCACAATTTTTAGTATTCACATGGACAGAAAACGGCGCTGAGTTTTGAATTTACTGCAGATTTTCTAACACCAATGTCATTTGCGCTGTAAAAGCAATATGGATGTGCATTGACAAAAAGCATAGCTGTCACACAAAACCTATAGAAAAGCTTGACTTTACTGCTCTTGTGGCACCCCGGAGGGTCCAGTTGCCACAGAGGTACTGCATCTCAGCCAGAGGTGTGGTACCCCACTCTCAGGTAAGGAGGGAGCACTACCCGGGACCCACACACTCACATCCAACACTACACCACTCCTTCAGGGAAGGGCAAGATTGCTCCTAAGGGAGAGCACAGACCCGGTCCCTGTCTAGAGGATGGAACTAAGTAGAAGAGGTGGGTGGAGGAAGTAGTTTAGGGGAGCACTAAAGGAAGGACTGAAGGTAGAGTGTATCACATAGAGTGACGTGGGTCACATGACAGAGAGTATAAAAGCAAAGGTAGAAAGATCTAGAGAATTCCAGTCCTGAGTCCAGACCCAGTGAGCGAGGGCCCGGTCAGAGGGGTCTAGTAAGAGTAAGTTAGTCAGCCAGAGGAGTTGGTGACAGGAGTCTGTCACAATGAGTGAAGAGAGAAGACCGGAGAAGTGAGAAAAGCTCCAGAGAGAGAAAGGATCTTAGGGGCATGGGAAGTCCGCAGTCCACCCGTGCGCCCGAGTTCATGCCGAACGTGAAGAAATCAGGTCGCAGATTAGTGGAGGACTACAAGACTAGGCTAGCAAACCGGAGGTTGCGGTATCTCTATGTGCTGTAGCCCAAAACAACACACATTCGCTGAAAAGGTGGCCATATAGGACCACGGGGACAGAGAGGACGTCACCCGAGAAGGCCCAGGGCCACAGGCTTGGGACACTGTGTGTGAGGCACAGGGCAGGAGGGCGAGAGCCAGCGCAGAGAGCCGACCCGGGAAGGTACATAAGAAGGGGGTCCCGATCAAGTGCACCCAAGTTATCTGAGACTTGGCTGGATCACTTCCCCGGAGGACACAGGACTCGGTGGGCTGTTATAGCCTGCTGGCAGTTGTAATCTGGAACACCATAAAAACTGTGAGTAAACACTTGAAGACTGCACCCCACTGTGTCCTAGACTTAATTGCTGCGTCACCTGCCTTGCACTACAACGCCAACATCCAAAAATCTCCTATTTAACTGTCCTGGGGCCTAGCTCTACCCGTGGAGAGCTGAACCATCTCTGCTGCATCACCAACAGCCCCAGTGTATCTGAACAGCAGCGGCGGCCACCTTTAGCCGCATACCACGGGTGGCGTCACGAAACCTTATCCCCAAAAACTTTATTTCCCCAATTGACTTTTCTGATTGACCGCCCTGGGCCACGGACCGGGTCACTGCCACCGTGACTACCCCAAAAAGGACCGGCTCGGCTACGGAGTACCCCACGGCCCCAGGGGGGCGCGTCACTCTCGTTCCCCAAAGCAAGTAAATACGGATTTTGGTGCACATAGTCTTCCAGCATTATAGGTGCTGACCCTTGCTTTTTCTAACGTCCCAGCATGCTTTGCTTCTGTGATAATCCTGCTTACTGTGAACTGAATACCTGCCTCTCTCTTATACCTGCATGAAATATAACAGACAGGAGAGCAGGAGCAGAGAAACAATAACTTGCCCCAACTTCCTGTAGAGGGATGTATAATCGCCCCCACATCAATTGAGAATAAAGTGCCTGAATGTACAGTGACCATTTAACGATCACTCTATGATACAACATTGCTTCTCCAGGAGAAAGCCATGCCTCATGGCAACACAATGCCAAAGGAGTAAAGGAACATTCAAAGTGTAGGACGATATTTAGGTGCCCTAGTAGGCATAGCATATGCATATGCCTATTTGCGAGCAAAATATTTTTGGGCTTGTATCAATTAGTTACAGCGGTTTTCCCATGCACAAAGTACATTTTAATCAATAGATCTCAAAATAATAATAAGTTCCACAATTGGATGTGTTTAAATAAAATATTCCTGTGCTGAGATAATCTTATAAATGTGTCCCTGCTGTGTACTGTGTAATGGCTGTGTCTGACCATGCAGGAACATAGTCTGATCATACCACATCTCCTGGGCAGGAGAGGAAGCAAAAGAGTATACAAACAGGACAGCATGGGATCACAGCTGATTCTTTTTGAGGCAAAACATTTCACTGCCTGTTTTTAAGCAATGTTTTACCTCACAGAAAGAATCAGCTGTGATACTGCGCTGTAATGTCTGTATACTCTCTTTTGCATTCTCCCCTGTTCAGGAGATTTGGTAGACCATGTTCCTGCACAGTCAGACACAGCCATTACACAAGACACAGCAGGGGGACATTTATAAGATTATCTCAGCACAGGAACATTTTATTTAAAACACATCCAATTGTAAAAGTTACTATTATTCAAAGATCTATTGATTAAAATTAACTTTGTTAGTGGAAATCCCTTTAAGAGATATAATGTGATATTTGCTTAGAGCCCTGAGTCCTTTGAAAAAGTAAATATAAGCTACTTAGTTGTCTTTTGTGAAATAGTTAAAATTTCTATTCTCTATTGTATAGTATTAATATATTTACAGACCGTCCTCTTTGAAAGGGAACCTGTCACCAGAAATAACGCTGTTAACTTGCAGATATGCGGTTAATCTGCAGGTTAACAGCGTTATTATGCTGCCCGGTGTCTGCACATAGCCAAATGCTGCTGGGAGAAAATGAACCCTTTTCTCCCTGACAGCATTCAGCGTTCAGTCATGGGGGTGGGGGCGCCGCAGGTTCAGTCACTGCCCTGAGACTACAGAGCGGCCACTGTAACTGTGCCCCTGACCCTGAATGACAGCCGACCCTAATGCCCGGGTGCGGTTACAGCCGCAGCTCTTTTTTCTCTGAGCAGTGACTGAACCAGTGCCGGCGCCGCCCCGAGACTAAAACCGTGCCCCCAGCCATGACTGACACTGTCTCTCCATTGCAGCCCGCTGTCTGTCCCCTTCCTATGTAAAATCACATAAATGATATGGTCAGTGCATGTAAAACATTAAATGACAAGGATTGGAGTTATAGCCAATACTTGCCATATGGGTATTTCTGTTTCAGCCCCATAATTTTGTCCATAATAGCACTGTATTATGTAGTTGTCCATCCTTGGTGGAATCCTAACTGCATGTAATAGGCACACTGTTAGGATTTAGCACTTTTTCTCAATATTCTTTTGAAAGAAGTAGATGACAATCTAGTTGGGACGTGACCACAAGTATGCAAAATACATACTCATGGTCACATGATGACCGCCTAAAACCAACAAGCGAATCTGAACTCTAACAGAGCATACATTACACACTGTTAGGATTCAGCAAGCTGCAATGAGTTTGGCTCAACAGGTGCGTGGGCACACGGACCTGGGGCATTGATGCAGCTAGCTGGGAGGTATGTGGAAAGGGAGGACTTGGCACACTCAGGAATTTCAGGAGCAGCAGGAGGGATGAAGCGGAACCCAGCAGGAATAGAAGCAAGTTAAAGGGAACCTGTCACCAGAAAAAATGCTATTAACCTGCAGATATAGGGTTAATCTATGGGTTAATAGCATTATTAACATGCCTAGCGCCTGCACTTAGCTGAACGCTGCGAAAAGAAAATGAACTTTATTCTCCCTGACAGCATTCCTGTTTCAGTCAGGGGGTGGTGTCGGGGCAGGTTCAGTCACCACTCTGGGTATAGTAGGGATTGTACTCACTCAGGAGCGATGATAGAAAAACAGGAGGCATGTTGCTTTAAATGTCCATAACAGTTTATTGGCTTCAAAAACCGTTCAGAAGAGAAATGCAAACAAACAGCCTTTAGTGCAGGAAAAAACAAAGAAAACCGTCCTTTCAGCAGAGTCTCTGGATGACCAGCGGTGTGCTCACACAGGCTGGTGTAGCGTCCAGTGTCCTGGCTTGGTCTGGAGACAAAACATACACAGGAGATCTTCTCCCTCCAAACACACAGACCATGTGCCAAACAACAGACTCCATTATATAAGCTGTTAACCACACCCAGAGGTGAGGTATGTGGGTAGCTGGACCCACCCATTCTCTCCTAGCTACCCGTAATCCAGCTTGCAGGTGCAATAAACTATACTTTTAGTGCTTATTTGAACTAGAGAAACACTCCGGGCTACATCACAGATACCAGCCATCTCTGTGACACATACCTCCCATAGATTATGTGACTATTAGCCACCTTACATACCTCCCCCCTGTGCCTAAAGCCATGGAGTTTGGCACCTTCTACCACTAGACAGGGGATTCTCGAGAAGGCATCAGCATTACCAAGTATCTTACCTGCTCTATGTTCTACATGGAAATTGAAATCCTGTAGGGCTAAAAAACAGCGGGTGACCCTGGCATTTTTCCCCTTTTTTTCCCTCATCCGAGTGGGCCAGGTTGGATACCAATCTAAATTTTCAACCTAGCACATAGTACCGTAACGTGTCCACCACCCACTTTATGGCCAAGCAATCCTTCTCTATGAACGAATAATTTTTCTCGCAGGACAGCTTCCTACTCAGGTAAAGGACAAGTTGCTCCCCGTGTATCTCCTGGGAAAGAACTGCTCCTAAACCGACATCTGAAGCATCTGTCTGAAGTATAAACTCTTTCTTGAAGTCAGGGGCAAACAGGACCGGTTGCCTACACAGAGCTACTTTCATCTCTTGAAAGGCCGTCTTCGCCTCTGCAGTCCACTTGGCCATGGCTGATTTTGTCCCTTTAAGGAGGTCAGTCAGGGGTGCGACCATCATGGCAAAGTTTGGGATGAACCTCCTGTAATATGGCAAGATTCTCAGGAAGGTTCTGACTTGTTTTTTCGACAGCGGTCTCGGCCAAGTTTGGATTGCTTCCACTTCAGTAATTTGGGGCTTGATCTCACCTCTAACCAATACATATCCAAGGTACTTGGCTTCTTCTTTCCCCATGGCACATTTCTTCAGGTTTATTAAAAACCCCGCTTTCCTCAGAGCATCAAACACCGCCTGGACCTTCTCGACATGACTCCCTCATCTGGGCTGAAGATAACAATATCGTCCAGGTATGCTGCGGCGTATTTCTTATGGGGTGCAAGGATGCGATCCATGGCTCTCTGGAAGGTTGCAGGGGCCCCATGCAGTCCAAATGGCATCTGGACACACTGGAAGTATCCGTCCAGAGTAGAAAATGCAGTCTTCTCCTTGGCTCCTTGTGCCATGGAATCTGCCAATATCCCTTCGTCAAATCAAAGGTGGTTATGTACAGTGCTGGCCAAAAGTATTGGCACCCCTGCAATTCTGTCAGATAATACTCAGTTTCTTCCTGAAAATGATTGCAATCACATATTCTTTGGTATTATTCTCTTCATTTAATTTGCTTGCAAGGAAAAAACACAAAAGAGAATGAAGCAAAAATCAAATCATTGATCATTTCACACAAAACTCCAAAAAAGGGCCGGACAAAAGTATTGGCACCCTCAGCCTAATACTTGGTTGCACAACCTTTAGCCAAAATAACTGCGAACAACCGCTTCCGGTAACCATCAATGAGTTTCTTACAATGCTCTGCTGGAATTGTAGACCATTCTTCTTTGGCAAACGGCTCCAGGTCCCTGATATTTGAAGGGTGCCTTCTCCAAACTGCCATTTTGAGATCTCTCCACAGGTGTTCTATGGGATTCAGGTTTGGACTCATTGCTGGCCACCTTAGAAGTCTCCAGTGCTTTCTCTAGAACCATTTTATAGTGCTTTTGGAAGTGTGTTTTGGGTCATTGTCCTGCTGGAAGACCCATGACCTCTGAGGGAAACCCAGCTTTCTCACACTGGGCCCTACATTATGCTGCAAAATTTGTTGGTAGTCTTCAGACTTCATAATGCCATGCCCACAGTCAAGCAGTCCAGTGCCAGAGCCAGCATTGCAACCCCAAAACATCAGGGAACCTCCGCCATGTTTGACTGTAGGGACCGTGTTCTTTTCTTTGAATGCCTCTTTTTTTTTCCTGTACACTCTATGTTGATGCTTTTTGCCAAAAAGCTCTACTTTTGTCTCATCTGACCAGAGAACATTCTTCCAAAACATTTTAGGCTTTCTCAGGTAAGTTTTGGCAAACTCCAGGCTGGCTTTTTTATGTCTCAGGGTAAGAAGTGGGGTCTTCCTGTGTATCCTACCATACAGTCCCTTTTCATTCAGACGCCGACGGATAGTACGGGTCGACACAGTTGCACCCTCGGACTGCAGGGCAGCTTGAACTTGTTTGGATGTTAGTCGAGGTTCTTTAACCACCATCCGCACAATCTTGCGTTGAAATCTCTCGTCAATTTTTCTTTTCCGTCCACATCTAGGGAGGTTAGCCACAGTGCCATGGGCTTTAAACTTCTTGATGACACTGCGCACGGAAGACACAGGAACATTCAGGTCTTTGGAGATGGACCTGTAGCCTTGAGATTGCTCATGCTTCCTCGCAATTTGGTTTCTCAAGTCCTCAGACAGTTCTTTGGTCTTCTTTCTTTTCTCCATGCTCAATAATGTACAGACAAGGACACAGGACAGAGGTGGAGTCAACTTTAATCCATGTTAACTGGCTGCAAGTGTGATTTAGTTATTGCCAACACCTGTTAGGTGCCACAGGTAAGTTACAGGTGCTGTTAATTACACGAATTAGAGAAGCATCACATGATTTTTCAAATGGTGCCAATACTTTTGTCCACCCCCTTTTTTAGGTTTGGTGTGGAATTATATCCAATTTGGCTTTAGGACAAATCTTTTTGTGTTTTTTTCATTGAAGACAAATTAAATGAAGAGAATAATACCAAAGAATTTGTGATTGCAATCATTTTCAGGAAGAAACTGAGTATTATCTGACAGAATTGCAGGGGTGCCAATACTTTTGGCCAGCACTGTATCTTGCTGGCCCAAGCTTCTCAATCAGGTCATCGATGCGTGGCATGGGATATGCGTCAAATTTGGAGATCTCATTCAACTTCCGATAGTCGTTGCAGAATCTCCACTCACGATCGGGTTTTGGGACCAAGAAGATCGGGCTAGACCAACCGCTCTTGGATTCTTCAATGACATCGAGTCTCAGCATATGAGCCACCTCTTTGGAGATCAACTCTCGTTGGGCCTTGGGTATCCGATAGGTCTTCACTTTCACCGGCACATGTGGCTCCATCAGAACCTCATGTTCTGTAACCCTTGTGCAGCCTGGCAATTCCGAGAACAGACCCTGGTTCTTCTACAGCAACTCTCGACACTGCTGTCTCTGGGCCTTTGTTAGCATTTCCACTATTGCGACTTTTACAACTTCTGGCTTGCCCAGCAAGCATGGAGCTTCCACAGCCTCTCTGTCCTGCCACGGCTTGAAGAGGTTGATGTGGTATATCTGGTATGGCTTACGTCGCCACGGTTGATGAACCTTCATCAATTTTTTCCACCACCTCATACCACCGTAGGAATTAGCACGAGGATCCGGTCTCTCGGATTTAATTGCCTCACTCTGGCTGACCGGTTGTAGACCCTGGCCTGAGCTTCTTGTGCCTATAGGAGATATTCTTTTACAATGGGCAACACCTTTGCAATCCTCTTCTGCATCAGAGTGACATGATCGATGATGCTCCTGTGGGGCGTGACCTTGGCTTCCCAGGTTTCCTTCGCGACATCCAGGAGACCCCGCAGGTGTCAGCTATACAGGAGTCTGAATGGCGAGAACCTCGTAGAGGCCTGTGGAACCTCTCGGATGGAGAAAAACAGATACGGTAGGAGACAGTCCCAGTCTCTACCGTCCTTTTCTATAGCCTTCCTCAGCATACTGTTCAGAGTCTTGTTAAACCTTTCCACAAGGCCATCTGTCTGAGGATGGTATACTGAAGTCCTCATTTGGGAGATTTGCAGGACTTTGCATAACTCCCTCTTCACCTTACTCATAAAGGGAGTTCCCTGGTCGGTCAGGATCTCCTTTGGTAAGCCTGTTCGGGAAAAAAAAACGTGGACCAACTCGCGGGTTATACTCTTTGCGGATGAGTTTTTCAGTGGAATCACTTCAGGATAGCGGGAGGCATAGTCCAGGATAACCAAGATACTGTATATTGATGCCCACGAGCAGATTTAACTAGGGGACCACCTAAGTCCATAGCAATTCTCTCGAACGGCACTTCAGTAATGGGCAATGGCACAAGGGGACTTTGAAAGTGAGAGGTGGGGGCGGTTAACTGGCATGTAGGGCAAGACCTGCAATACTTTAATATTTCCAGTAGAACCTTTGCACAATCCGTTCCTGCGCTTTTTCCACACCCAGATATCCCCCCAAGACATGAGAATGGGCCATGTTCAACACATTCCATGTGTCGGGGCCCGGCACTATTAACTGCTCCACACGCTCCTCTCCTCACTGTCGCGACCCGGTACAACTCCCCACTCATCATAAAATGGGGAAACCTTGTGTCAGCCCACGGCTCCTTTGCAACCCCATTTATATCAGTGACATTATTAAAGGCTTCCTTCAGCGTTAGGTCCCTATGTTAGGCAGACACAAAATTTTCGCTGGTCACCCCTAACTCCAGAATGTCAGACTAAGGGGGCACTACCTCCTCATCCCCCACAAGATCACAAAAGGGAAACCCGTCTGGCTCTAGGTGTGATGATAATTCATCATTGTTAACTGGTTTCTTATCTGAGCCAACGAACCTGGATCCCTTCCCACACAGATCCCAAAATCAACAAAAGTCACGGCCTATAATAATGGGATGCAATAAGTCCTGAACGACGCCGATCTCGTGGGACTCAGTACAATGGTCCGTTTCAATGTCCACTCTGGCCATGGGATAGTCCTTAGCATCATCATGAATGCATCGTATGCTGACTTTTTTTCCCGGGATCAGTCAAAGAGGGAGGATGGCCCTCACAAGGGATACCAGACTCCCGGAGTCCAGCAGTGTCGTTACCTTCCGCCCCTTCACCTTCACGGGACAAACTTGAGGCCCCTCGCTGGGTGGACAGTAGTGTTGAGCCACCCCCGTAGTGTTCGAGTTCGGTTCGGTTCGTCGAACACCCGTGTGTTCGCCGAACTGTTCGTCGAACTGTTCGTCGAACACCTTCGAACACCATTAAAACCAATGGCAGGCAAACAAAAACACATAGAAACACATAGAAAACACCTTCAAAGGTGTCCAAAAGCTGACAAACTGCTCAGAAGACATAACTAACACATGGAAAAGTGACAAGTACATATAGTCATGCGAAAATAAAAGAGGTGGAGGAGTAAAAGGAGGGGGAGACACAGATATAGGCATGTCATGCCCTTCTAAAATCCAAAAAGTGAGAAGCCGACACGGCCAGTCCGCTCCTGCCCGTGCCACCTCCGTGTCGCCGGGTTTGTGCCAGAGCCGCGGTGAACCCTGATGGCCAGCCCCCCTCTCCCAATACTGGTGCCTGTCCGCTGGTGGGTCGAGCGAGCCCCCCTGTGGTGGAGGCAGCTCTAAGCTTTTTAATTTAAATTGTCTCTCTAATTTGAATGAATACACTTTAAATCCATTTACAAGAATCTATTGGAGGGCAAGTCTCATGCCAGCAGCCGCGTAATTCCAGCTCCAGTAGCGTCCACTAAAGCTGCTGCAGTTAAAAAGCTTTTATAAGGATCGAACTCGGCTGTCCACCGCAAGGCATCCTACTGCCAGTCCCAGCCCCTATGCCTTGGGGTGCCTCCTGATGCTCTTCACTGAGTATCCCGTGGTCCCGAAGGATTTCCTTTGAAAAAATGAAGTGTCCAAACTACAGGTGGTGTAGCTTGCTTAACAGCCGGGATAATCCGCTGACTAGCAGACCCTGCTACTAGGCACAAAGTATTTCCTGGGCTAGATGCAGTTAAAAATTTGTAATTAGATACTCTCGTTGGATGCTGAGAAAGCATTCCATAGAGTCTCCTGGCACGCCATATATGATTCTCTTAAAAAGCTTGGGGTAGGGGTCTAGGGGACCCTTTTATAGCCAAAATCACGGCCCTGTATCGCAATACGTCACCTAGGCTGAAGATAAATGGAACTGTAGCACCCTGAGGGCTCGGTTGCTACAGAGGTATTGCACCTCACCCAGAGGTGTGATATCTCACTCTCAGGTAAGGATGTAGTGTGGATCAGGACCCGACACCTGCATGCATTACACCACATTGCCGTGGGGCAGGGCGACCAATATGCCCCTGAGATGGGCACGACAGTCCCTGTCCCTGGCTGGAGTGGGGGGAGGGAACACTGAGGAAGGGGAACCCTGTAGTGCAGGAGCAGGGAGGAAGCAGTTCCTGGGTGCATTGAGAAGGGAGTATAAAAGGTGGGCACCATCTTAGTTCAGTGCAGAGAAGTCTGAGCAGAAGTTGCAGGGAGCAGGGGCTCTGCATGAGCTCTGCTCCGGAGGCGGGCCTAGTAACAGAGGCCCAGGCCTGGAAGAGGGAGAAGGAAGGAAGAGGAGCGGAGAAGGCTCCAGGAACGAGGAACGAAGGGATCTCAGGGGTGCGGACGGGCGAGTCGCCACCGCACGCCAGAATCCACCTGCGTGGAGGGGTCAGGCCAAAGGGGGAGACCAGTCCCCGAAACTAGTGGAGGCAGGAAACGACCCTCAGCTAGAAACAGGAGGCTGTGACATTTTATGTGGCGCAGCCCCTCGCTACACCCGCTAGGAAGGCACCACATAGGGTCAGGGAAACTGGCGCCAAGTTTACCAAGAGGAGGCCCGAGGCAGCCGGACAGAAGGGTTGGTAAGAAAGGCCAGACAAAGGACACACAAAGGGGGTCCTGTGAAGCGCTCCAAAGTTATCTGGGAGTTGTCTGAGCCCCTCACCTGGTGAGCACAGTACGACGTGGGCAGCCGTTACCTGCAGACGTGGTCTGGATAATAAGAACTGTGAGTAAAGGCCCTGGACTGCATCACTGACTCCGTGTCATTACTGCTGCTGCCCTGCACCATCACCCCCATCCTCCGCATACACTGCCCTGAGGCTATACTCCTCCCGTGGGGAGTTATGCTACGCTCTGCTGCACCCACAACACCAGCCTCAGCGGTCTGCCCTGGAGCGGCGGTTCACTCTGACCGCAATCCACGGGTGGCATAGTCGGACATTTAAACATCAAAACCACATAAATAGTTCCGCCACTGGTTTGACCGCCCTGAGCCACGGAACCGGGTTGCCGCCACGGAGACTACAACCACCAGCATCCACCAAAAAGGGTCCGGCTCCGGGTGTCCCAAGGCCCAGGGGGCGCGTCAGAACATTTTCATCACCTTTCACAATCACCAATGGGACAAGGCAGGGATGTTCTCTGTCCCCTCTCTTATACATCCTAGTGACGGAGCACCTGCTCTCATCAATTCGCCATAACCCCAATATTAGGTGGATTGAGGTGGGAGGCACCGAGTACAAGTGTTCTCTATTTGCTGATGATGTCCTAGTATATATCACTCAATCACATATATCCATCCATGCTGTTATGGCTGAAATAGATCACTTTGTTACATGGTCAAATTTTAAAATCAATGCAGCGAAGTCTGAGGCCCTCGATGTCTCCCTCCCCAAATCCATATAGGATTCCATCCAGTCCAACTTTCCCTTTGCCTGGCCCTCACAGGGTATCAAATACTTAGGAATTTCTATTCATAGAGACCTCTCCCATCTATGTTATCTTAATTTTGGGCCCTTTATTGAACAACTCCATACAGACCACGGTTGGCAAGTTAGAACTGTAAGATTCACTACGTGAACCACTGGTGTTTTGTGGAAAGGCACATGTACACTGTGTTCCAAATTATTATGCAAAAAGTGTTTAGGAGTGATAAGGGAAGAATTTGTTTGTTTGTCAGTTAAACTCATTGATGGTGATGTGTGTCAGGGCTCTTTATATCACTGTAAGCAATTGCAGACACCAGTGCTAATTAGTTTGGCAGGTGTGTCCAATGAAAGGCAAGACTACTTAAGAAGGCTCTCTCACATTATTCAGCAGCCTACATTTTCTGCCAAAATGGGAAAGAAAAAGGATGTGTCGGCTGCTGAGAAGCAACAAATTGTGGAGTGTTTAGGTCAAGGCATGACTACAATCAACATTGTGCGATGATCAGGATGAAGTGTCTTGGCAATCAAGAAGTATGTAGCTGATTCACAGTACACACGTGTGCGTGCTGATAAGGGCAAATTGAGGACTCTTTCCTACAGGCAATTACGTCAGGTTGAAAGAGCAGCGGCAAAAAAGCCTTGTCATAGCAGCAGACAAGTTTTTGAAGCTGCTTGTGCCTCCAACGTCCCCCGAACAACAAGATGCAGGGTCCTTCAGAGGTTTGCAGCTGTGCATACGCCATCCTGTCGACCTCCTCTATCCACTTCACACAAGCAGAAACGGCTCCATTGGGCCAAACATTACATGAAGACTGATTTCAAAACTGTTTTGTTCACGGATGAGTGCCGTGCAGCGCTCGATGGTCCAGATGGATGGAGTGGAGGATGGCTGGTTGATGGACACCCCACGCAAACACGGCTACAGCGCCAACAAGGAGGAGGTGGAGTAATGTTTTGGGCTGGAATCATGGGGAGAGAGATTGTCGGCCCCTTTAGGATCCCTGAAGGCGCTAAAGATGAACTCCATAATGTATGTGGATTTTCTCAAACAGCACTTCCTGCCATGGTTCAAGAAGAAGAACCGTGTATTTCACAGCAAGATCATTTTTCTGCATGATAATGCACCATCTCATGCTGCACATAAAACATCTGCATCTCTGGCTGATATGGGCATAAAAGGGGACAAACTTATGGTGTGACCCCCATGCTCCCCTGACCTCTACCCCATTCAGAACCTTTGGAGCATCATTAAAAGGAGTGTCTATGATGGCGGGAGGCAGTTCACATCTAAGCAACAGCTCTGGGAGGGTATTCTGTCCTCATGCAAAACAATTGAAGCAGAAACCATCCAAAACCTGACAAATTCAATGGACGAGAGAGTTCAGAAGCTCCTTTCGAACAAGGGGTCCTATGTGAAAATGTAACATCACCTAGAATAAAGTTTTGAGTTGAAAACTGTTTGATTTCAGTTTCTAACAACCTGCTAATGCTTATAATTTCAAAAATGACCATTTTTTTGGTCTTTATTAAAATGAAAAGGTTGATCGAAAAGTTTGGGGGATCTAAGAGTGTGGCAACCCAGTAGTCATGATTACTTCGAATTCTGACAATATGAGGGTCATGCTGCAGGTAGTGCAGCAAGAAGGCACTTATGTGTCTTGCGCATCTCGGAGCCCCAAAATTATTTTCCGGGCTAGATGCAGCTAAAAATTATTTTTAATTTTAAATCTGGTGGAGCTTATTATAGATGGACTAATAGGATCAGTGCTGCACACTGCTACAAAGCCCAAATTATTTTCCAGTCAAGATACAGATAAACATGATTAGTAATTTGAAAGCTTAAAACGGTTGGTAGGGTGATTTTAAACAATCATCAAGCTTTTACTCTCCCCAGGATGACACAGGGGTAGAAAAGTCGTTTCGGATCCATGATTTGTTCATCTTCATGTACGTGAGTCTGTCTACATTATCAGTGGAGAGCAGCGTGCGCTTATCTGTCAGCACACCACCAGCAGCGCTGAACACACGTTCAGACAGAACGCTGGCTGCGGGGCATGACAAGATCTCCAAGGCGTAAGTGGCTAGCTCCGGCCATTTATCCAGATTGGAAGCCCAAAAAGAGCAAGGGTCCAGTGACACAGTCGTGGCTTCAATGTTTACTTGGAGATACTCCTGTACCATCGTCTCTAGGCGTTGACTATGTGTCAGACTTCTTGTCTCCTGTGGCCTTGCAAAGGATGGGCTAAAAAAGTGGTGAAATGATTCCGCAAAATTGATGTTACCACCAGATACTGTGGTTCTGTTACGGTTTGAGTGCTGAACACTTGACGGTCCCACGGTTGGCAAGTTGGAACTGTGAGATTCACTACGTGCACCACTGGTATTTTGTGGAAAAGCACATGTAAGATTCTGCAACAGTCTCTGCTGATACTCCTGCATGCGTGCATCCCTTTCTATGGCAGGAATAATTTCTGCAAATTTACTTTTGTACCGGGGATCTAACAGTGTGGCAACCCAGTAGTCAGGATTATTTCTAATTCTCACAATTCGAGGGTCATGTTGCAGGTAGTGCAGCAAGAAGGCACTCATGTGTGTTGCGCATCCAGGAGCACCAAGTCCCTGTTGTGTTGGTGGCGAGGTAACAATCATGCTTCCTTCCTCTGTCCTCTCCCCCCAACCTCGCACAACAGAAATGTGATCAAGGTCTCCCTCATCTGATGAGTCTTCCATCAGTTCATCCTCCACTTCTTCCTGGGCTCCTGCACCTTCCTCACTAGTTTGGCTGCTACCATGCGCCCTGGTAAAACCATCTCCCCCACCCTCACATGCCTGCCGCCTTGGTGCTGCCGACCGTCTGGACCTTGCAGATGTTAGCTCTTCCGCATACAACTCCTCCTCCTCTACTTCCTCCACCTCCTCTTGTGCCACCACCTGACTCCGAATTCTGTTTAACATGTGCTCCAGCATGTAAATCACCGGAATAGTCATGCTGATAATGGCATCGTCAGCACTAAACATCTTCGTCGCCATTTCAAAACTGTGCAGAAGGGTGCATAGGTCCCTGATCTGAGACCACTCCTCCAGCGTGATTTGCCCCACCTCTGAATCTCGTTGGCCCAGGCTATACGTCAGAACGTATTGCACCAGGGCTTGTCGGTGCTGCCACAGTCGCTGCAACATGTGCAGAGTTGAATTCCACCGGGTAGGCACATCGCATTTTAGCCGGTGAAGTGGCAGGCCCAACGACTTCTGTAGAGATGTAAGTCGCTGAGCTGCGGGATGCGAACGGCGGAAGTGAGCACACAGCGACCGTGCCCTCTGCAGAAGGCCATCTAGTCTGGGATAGTGGGCTAAAAATTGCTGGACAACCAGGTTCAACACGTGAGCCATACAAGGCACGTGTGTGACATTGCCCCGGCGAAGGGCCGCACCCAGGTTTGCAGCATTGTCGCACACGGCCTTCCCTGGTTTCAGGTCCAGTGGAGACAACCATTCATGAAAATGGTTCTCCAGAGCTGACCACAACTCCTCAGCTGTGTGACTCACATTTCCCAGACATTTCAATGTAAAAACCGCCTGATGACGTTGAGCCCTACTGCCAGCATAGTAAGGAGGTGTGCAGGATCCCTTCTGCGCAGTTAGAAAGCTTGTGGCATGACCAGACAGGCTTTGGGTGCAGGTGGAAGACCGAGAGGAGGTTGAGGAGGCAGAAGCAGTGGAGGAACTTTGACATAAAGAGGATTGACGCACAACTCGTGGGGACGGCAAGACTTGGACAGCAGCCCCTTGTCCTGCTGTCACCATAGTTACCCAGTGCCCAGTCAGCGACATGTAACGCCCCTGTCCATGCCTACTCGTCCAAGTGTCTGTGGTGAAATGCACCCTGTCACACACAGAGTTTCTCAAAGAAGCGGTGATGTTGTGTGCGACATGCTGGTGGAGCGCAGGCACACCTTTCTTTGAGAAGTAGTGCCGACTGGGCATCTGGTACTGGGGCACTGCGACGGACATAAGGTCTCGAAAATCCTCTGTGTCCACCAGGCGGAAAGGCAGCATTTCTGTAGCCAAGAGCTTGCAGATGGTGAAATTCAACCTCTTAGCTTTCTCATGGCTAGGAGGAAATGGTCTTTTACTTGTCCACATCTGAGGGACCGAGGGCTGGCTATTGTGCTTAGACGGGGTTGATAAGGGTGTCCCCGGCAAACTGCCGGTCTGTGAGGAAGATGCAGGCGGACATGTTAGGTTGCCTTGATCCAAAGGTGGTGCTATCGATGTCGGACAGCGCTCAACACCAGCTGCTGTTACCACCTCCAAAGAAAATGATGACCTGCCAATCATGCTGGCTGTTGCGGGTAAAGAGGTGGCAGGTCTGCGCCCCAAAACAGGTGTGACTGCTGTCCCCCCAGTCACAGAGGATGAAGAGGCCGCGGATGCACAAGATATGGCAGACGGTGGTTGGCCCGGCCGGCTAGGCCGCATTGTAGCACACTGAGCTTCCCACTGCAACTTATGCTTCATGTCCATGTGCCGGTTCATGCATGAAGTACTCAAACTATGTATTTTTTGGCCTCTACTTAGCTTTTGCTGACAAATGTTACAGATAACACGAGTTGGGTCATCTTTATCGATCTGAAAAAATGCCCAGGCTATGCAAGGCTTAGCACCCATGCGACCTGAAGAGCCACCACGACTTGTGGTGAGAGGCAGAGTTGTGTTTGAGGATGCAGTTGTTGACGTGCTTCCAGTACTACGTCTCTGTCCAGGAAGGCGCAACCTGACCTCGTCGTCACTAGCATCTTCCTCCACCTCCTCTGCTGACCTCATCTCTTGGCTGACTGTGGGTTGACAGTAAGTGGGATCTCCAACCTCATCATCATCACCCTGTGTGTTATCACACCCGTCGTCCTCAGAGCCAACCTGTTCCTGCCCTGACAAAAAACTAAAGTTGTCGCTCCAATCAGGTATTTGAGTCTTATCATCATCTTCCTCATTGTCTCCACCAACAGGAGTTACAGTTTGGGAATGAGGGTCTACATTATGGTCAGAACCTTCTGCGTCTGGTCCTGGATCCGACTCATAAAGATTCTGGGCATCAGTGCAGATCATTTCCTCGTCTGGATTCACAGAAGCGCTGGAGTCGACCTCTGATTCCCAGGCTATAGTATGAGTAAACAGCTCTGCAGACTCAACCATCTGTTCTACCTCATACTCAGACGGGCAGCTGGAGATTTGGGAGCTGTGAGGAAGCAAGTGCGATTTGGGTGACACCTTTGAGGACTGGAGTATTTGTGATGTTGAAGTTGATGTGGAGGAGAGCCCACTTAAAGGAGCACTTGATATCCGTTGAAGCACCTGCTGTTTTTGTGCCTCATCTGGAATTTGTAGCGATTGGCGTGGCCGTAAGAAAGGGATCTTATCACATTGTCCGCTAAAAGAAGTAGACATTTTAGTTTGGCTGGAAGATGGTCTTTCTTCTGCAGATGTTACTGTTGCTTTAACACCTACCCCACGGATACAATCTTTTTTCCCCTTCCCAACACGCCTATTCCCCTTTCCACCAGCAGCAGGCCTTTTTCCACTCATTTTGGTGGTTAACTAATTCACAACTCTGGAGTTGTTTGCACAAAAAAACAATGGATGGTAACCGAGCAGAGCTGAGTGGCCAAACTGTGGTATTAGGCCAAAACTATTGGCTGGGTTAGATGCAGAAAAAAATATATTCAGTTTGCAACCTGATGGAGGTCAGTATAGATGGACTAATAGAGAAAGTCCGACACACTGCTACAAGGCCAAATATTTTTTCAGAGGTAGATGCAGAAAAAAATTATATTCAGTTTGCAACCTGATGGAGGTCTGTATAGATGGATTAATAGAACAAGACCCACACACAGCTAGAAGCCCAATATTTTTTCAGAGGTAGATGCAGAAAAAAATATATTCAGTTTGCAACCTGATGGAGGTCAGTATAGATGGACTAATACAACAAGTCCCACACACAGCTAGAAGCCCAATATTTTTTCAGAGGTAGATGCAGAAAAAAATATATTCAGTTTGCAACCTGATGGAGGTCAGTATAGATGGACTAATACAACAAGTCCCACACACAGCTAGAAGCCCAAATATTTTTTCAGAGGTACTGTAGATGCAGATAAAAATTATTTTTAATTTGCAACCTGATGGAGGTCAGTATAGATGGACTAATACAACAAGTCCCACACACAGCTAGAAGCCCAAATATTTTTTCAGAGGTACTGTAGATGCAGATAAAAATTATTTTTAATTTGCAACCTGATGGAGGTCAGTATAGATGGACTAATAGAGAAAGTCCGACACACTGCTACAAGGCCAAATATTTTTTCAGAGGTAGATGCAGAAAAAAATTATATTCAGTTTGCAACCTGATGGAGGTCTGTATAGATGGATTAATAGAACAAGACCCACACACAGCTAGAAGCCCAATATTTTTTCAGAGGTAGATGCAGAAAAAAATATAATCAGTTTGCAACCTGATGGAGGTCAGTATAGATGGACTAATACAACAAATCCCACACACAGCTAGAAGCCCAATATTTTTTCAGAGGTAGATGCAGAAAAAAATATATTCAGTTTGCAACCTGATGGAGGTCAGTATAGATGGACTAATACAACAAGTCCCACACACAGCTAGAAGCCCAAATATTTTTTCAGAGGTACTGTAGATGCAGATAAAAATTATTTTTAATTTGCAACCTGATGGAGGTCAGTATAGATGGACTAATACAACAAGTCCCACACACAGCTAGAAGCCCAAATATTTTTTCAGAGGTACTGTAGATGCAGATAAAAATTATTTTTAATTTGCAACCTGATGGAGGTCAGTATAGATGGACCAATAGAGAAAGTCCGACACACTGCTAGAAGGCCAAATATTTTTTCAGAGCTAGATGCAGAAAAAAATTATATTCAGTTTGCAACCTGATGGAGGTCAGTATAGATGGATTAATAGAACAAGACCCACACACAGCTAGAAGCCCAATATTTTTTCAGAGGTAGATGCAGAAAATAATATATTCAGTTTGCAACCTGATGGAGGTCAGTATAGATGGACTAATACAACAAGTCCCACACACAGCTAGAAGCCCAAATATTTTTTCAGAGGTACTGTAGATGCAGATAAAAATTAGTTTTAATTTGCAACCTGATGGAGGTCAGTATAGATGGACTAATACAACAAGTCCCACACACAGCTAGAAGCCCAAATATTTTTTCAGAGGTACTGTAGATGCAGATACAAATTATTTTTAATTTGCAACCTGATGGAGGTCAGTATAGATGGACTAATACAACAAGTCCCACACACAGCTAGAAGCCCAAATATTTTTTCAGAGGTAGATGCAGAAAAAAATATATTCAGTTTGCAACCTGATGGAGGTCAGTATAGATGGACTAATACAACAAGTCCCACACACAGCTAGAAGCCCAAATATTTTTTCAGAGGTACTGTAGATGCAGATACAAATTATTTTTAATTTGCAACCTGATGGAGGTCAGTATAGATGGACTAATACAACAAGTCCCACACACAGCTAGAAGCCCAAATATTTTTTCAGAGGTACTGTAGATGCAGATACAAATTATTTTTAATTTGCAACCTGATGGAGGTCAGTATAGATGGACTAATACAACAAGTCCCACACACTGCTAGAAGGCCAAATATTTTTTCAGAGCTAGATGCAGAAAAAAATTATATTCAGTTTGCAACCTGATGGAGGTCAGTATAGATGGACTAATAGAACAAGTCCCACACACAGCTAGAAGCCCAAATATTTTTTCAGAGGTAGATGCAGATAAAAATTATTTTTAATTTGCAACCTGATGGAGGTCAGTATAGATGGACTAATAGAGAAAGTCCGACACACTGCTAGAAGGCCAAATATTTTTTCAGAGCTAGATGCAGAAAAAAATTATATTTAGTTTGCAACCTGATGGAGGTCAGTATAGATGGATTAATAGAACAAGACCCACACACAGCTAGAAGCCCAAATATTTTTTCAGAGGTAGATGCAGAAAAAAATATATTCAGTTTGCAACCTGATGGAGGTCAGTATAGATGGACTAATACAACAAGTCCCACACACAGCTAGAAGCCCAAATATTTTTTCAGAGGTAGATGCAGATAAAAATTAGTTTTAATTTGCAACCTGATGGAGGTCAGTATAGATGGACTAATAGAATGATGCTATGTCCAAAAGATTTTACTTCACTAGGTGCAGTAAAAAAATTGGTATTCTATACACAGGTGGTATATCTTGCAGCACAGATAGGCTACTCCACTGACTAACACACTCTGCAATAGGCCAAAAAGGATTAGCTTTGCTAGATTCAGCCAAATGCTGTGAAAAAAACTTGCACAGCACTGGCACAGACCTGCCTGGCAAAAACTGATAGGAACTGATGTAACCTAGTCCTGAAAAGGACTCCAATTACAATTAGTCTTTACTTCCACAATCTATCTATTTAAGAGCACAGACCTCCCTGATAAAAGTCGTAGGAAATGCTGTAACCTAGTCCTTAAAAGGACTGCAATCACAACTATTCCCTACTCCCAAGCTATCTGTATATTTGTGCGAAAATTGGCTTGAAATTAACAAGGTATAGCGCACACAGCAACAGCGGTGCCGTCTAACACGCAGCTGCAGCAGTGAGAAAATGGTGGCGACGGGGAAAATGGCTTGGTCTTATAGGGCAAGGACATGTGACATACACTGCCAATGACACATGCCCTTGCTTGTGTGAAAAAAAGCACTTCGCTCCATGTGTGCGCTGCTGATAGGCTGACAGATTGCACCTCCCCACTGCAAATGCGGGAAAGAGAAAAAAAAATGGAGATCTTCATTGT
Organism: Phyllobates terribilis; assembly: GCF_046119375.1. Taxonomy (NCBI): domain Eukaryota; kingdom Metazoa; phylum Chordata; class Amphibia; order Anura; family Dendrobatidae; genus Phyllobates; species Phyllobates terribilis. The sequence continues at coordinate 152,882,244 of NW_027362768.1, forward strand.
TCCTGCAGAGATCCATCCCCTGCCCCTCCCCCCGCCCCGCTGTACACTCAAACTGCGTATTAACATTAATTTTCATCATTACTGAGAAAAAATCCAGTTATGATTTTGGTGCACGAACAGTTATCGAACATAACCTCGAACAGCCGAATTTTTATCAAATTGTTCGTGTTCGCCGAACGGCTCGAACACCGCCCAAAACAGCTCGAATTTGAGATTGGCGAACAGTTCGAGTAGAACAACGCTCATCTCTAGTGGACAGTTCACACTGCAGGCCGGATACGCATAATATGAACAACGGCATCCTATGCTGCAGTTCATCGGCTGGGGGAACAATGGGCGGCTATATGGCCAGGGCCGTGGCACTTCTAGCAAACATTACCCGTAGGGACCTTGGGCACCACCTCCCCTGCCCTGTTGGACCTTGGAAGCCCCACCCCCTTTTGGGGCTCCGCCCTCTTCTGGGACCCCCAGTTTGGAGTGGCCTGCCTTCCCAAAGAACCTTCAACCCCCTGGTATCTCTTGACCAGTCCGACCATTTCATCCACATTCCGGGGATCCCGATGGGGAACCCAAGTCTGTATGGGCCTCGGTAGAGAGTGCACAAACTGGTCCATCACCACCCCCTCTACTATCTGCGCAGGCATATAGGACTCCGGCTGCTGCCACGTCTGGACCAGGTGCAACAGGTCAAACATTTGGGAGCGAGGTAGTTTGTCCCGGTGATATGCCCAGCGGTGAACCCGCTGCGCCCTGATAGTAATTGTCACCCCCGAACACGCGAGAATCTCAGTTTTTAGCTTGCCATACTCTTTGGTGTCCTGTAAAGATCAATCATAGTATACCTTTTGGGGTTCTCCCGCTCCAGTACCTCTGCCCACGGCTCTGGCGGAAGTTTCTCCCTCTAGGCAACCCTTTCAAACACTGTCAGGAAGGCCTCAACATCATCAACCGGGGTCATTTTCTGCAAGGCCCGAGTCATCAGCAGGACTTGGGGTTGGGGCGCTCATCCTACCCTGGATGGCAGTTGCCAGAAGCTGCATCTGCTGCCGTTGTTCCTGCTGGTGCTGCTGGATCTGTTGTAACAACACCCTGTTGGTCTCCTGCTGCTGCTGCAACTGGGCATCCTCCATGTTGTCTGGCGATGCTTGCTGGCTTGCAACAGACTTGACCCAGGACATTCAGTCCTACCTATAGCAGTCACACGTCTCTGCTGGGAACGCTGCCCGCACGTCTAACACTAATTGTAGAGATTGTACTCACTCAGGTGCGATAATAGACAAACAGGAGGCATGTTCCTTTAAATGTTCGTAACAGTTTATTGGCTTCATAAACTGTTAAAAAGAAAAATGCAAACACATAGCCTTTAGTGCAGGCAAAAACAAAGAAAACCATCCTTTAGCAGAATCTCTGGATGGCAAGGGCTGTGCTCGCATAGGTTGGTGTAGCATCCAGTGTCCTGGCTTGTTTTGGAGTTAACACACACAGGAGGCCTTCTCCCTTAAAACACACAGACCATGTGACAAACAACAGCCTCCATTATATAAGCTGTTAACCACACCCAGAGGTGAGGTTATGGGGGTAGCTGGACCCACCCATTCTCTCCTAGCTACCCGTAACCCGGCTCCCAGGTGCACCAAATGATCTTCTTAGTGCTTATGTGCACTAGAGAAACCCTCCGGGATACATCACAGAGACTAGCCATCTCTGTGAGACATACCTCCCATCGATTATGCGACCATTAGCCACCTTACAGTATACAGAGCTCTGGCTGTATCCTCGTCCCCGCCACTGACTGACAAGCGGCCCCAATGCAGAGCCAGGGTCAGTCAGGGACAGGGGCGCACTTACAGGCGCCGCTGTCTATACTCAGAGCAGTGGTTGAACCCGTGCCGGTGCCGCCCCAGGGACTCAAACCAGAATGCTGCCTGGCAGTATAAAGTTAATTTTCTCCCTGCAGCCTTTGGCTAAGTGTGGACACCAGTTATGTTAACAACGCTATTAACCTGCAGATTGACCCCATATCTGCAGGTTAATAGCATTTTTTCTGGTGGCAGGTTCCCTTTAAAGCACAGCAGGTGAAGCATACCAAACAGAGAAATCTGGAGTCTCAATCCCAGGTGTGTGTCTTAAAGGGCCTTAAATGAACATGATGTCATTGATCCACCACAGGCAGCTTGCAAATCCGATGTGGAGCACAACAGAGGGCAACAGATCCAGGTGAAGGAAGTGGAGCCCGGGATAACCGAAACAGGTGTGTACCACAATGCTTGACAAAAATTCTGTCAGGGCTGGACAGTCCCTTTATTAACTTTCCCACCTCAACATAGAGGTTTCAAATTTAGCCACTATTCTAATGGAAGATAATGCAGTAGAGTGTGCTAAAGGTAATTCAAAATCTGAATATTGTAGCTATATAGTGCGGGCAAAACGCGGTCGAATTAAATGTACAGCCTGCCATCTTTCCTTGTCATCAGTCTGGTGCTGAGGCTTTCTTATCTACTATCTAATTCCTGTCCATGAATCCCCTATGTTATAGCAACTCATGTCCATTGAAGTGATTGAGGTTGAGCTGCAATTCAACAAACAAACTGTGGATAGGTGTGGCGCTGTTTTTGAGTAAGAAGTAGCCATGGTTTTCTACCTCTTTTTCTAACCATAGCCTTGTTTACTGCTCTGCTATTGGGTGAATTATTTCTGTCGGCTCTTAGTTATTTTAAGCATATGGTGGATGACTTGTTTCCATTCATCCTAACTTTGGCTCCTTGGATTGGCAGTTAATACCTGGAGGGCTTAAACAGTGTATCCACTCCAAAAATAAACACTGTGCGGGTTTTCCTATTGCTGTCGATTAGTAAAAGTCTTTTTGACACAGCGTCTATAAGCACTTAATTGCCTCATTAATAGTTAATTACCGGGCATCAGACGACACATTGACTTTGAAGTTCCATCCCACTCAGTCCTTTTCGAGCTTCGTTCCACTAATTAGACTTGAAGGTCACTTCCTGCTGATTGTGTGCGCTCTGGTAATGACTTTTAAGAAAAATGAGTTCTAGAACAGGAATAGGGTATTTTCCTTTTTTTTTTACAATAATCATTTGTATTCTGGAGACAGACGGGTTCCTCTGGGGCTTAGGGGAAACACTATTTTCTTTTGCACTGTGTAGAGTTAAACATAATTCAGTCACTTAGCAGGATGGGGTGAATGGAACTCATTGCCTTTCTGCTGCCGAGGCAAATCTTATACAGCCTAGCAAATAAACAACAGAGTACGGGAAAAGTGCAATGCACAATATATCAATAGCACAAAGTGACTATATGCACATAAGAAAAAGTACCGTATATATATATTGTAGGGTTTCACTCTCTCTGGTAGGCGTTAGGCCTTAGGTAGCGTTCACACAGGCAATGCCGTTCCAAACACGTGCAGTTATTATTGCACAGCACCAAAACAACAAACTCATAAACATAAATCCTTAGCCTTGTCCAGGTGCTAACTAAACAGAACAGACCCTGGCTACTCATACAGGGCTGAGCTAGCCCTAACTCGGTCAAACAAAACAGCTATAGTCTATAGCCACCACTGATACTTGGGGTTCTCTGCACACGACATGTGCAGACTCTTCTCAGAGAGGGATTCTTGCCTCTGCTACAACCAGCAGACTGACTCCCCAGTCACTCCATTCAGAGAGACACCCCGACACATCTCTCTTTCATCCACAGCTTAGGTGTCGGCTGATTACTCACATAGCCTGTGCATTCTACTCTGCTTCATGCAGCAGACTGCCACTCCTTCCGGAGCCTGCCACTCCTTCCGGAGACTGCCACTCAATGAATCTACTTCCTGATTCTTAGAGGCACACTGCAGGTGCTTTTAATCAATCACTGCAGAGCTGGATTTAACCTGTCCTTCCCAGCTATGCTACAATATATGTATGTATATATATATATATATATATATATATATATATATATACATACACTAGATGGTTGCCCGATTCTAACGCATCGGGTATTCTAGAATATGCCCCATGCAGGATGTGACTCCCAGCCCCCCCATATAATGCGCCATGCAGGATGTGACATCCCCCGTCCGTTATAATGCCCCATGCTGGGTGTGACATCCCCCCCTCCTTTATAATACCCCATTCAGGAGGTCACACCCCCCCCCCATAGTGCCCCATGCAGGATGTGACATCCCCCCTCCCTTATAATGCCCCATGCAGGATGTCACATCCCCCCTATATAATACCCCATGCAGGATGTCACATCCCCCCCATAGTGCCCCATGGAGGATGTCACATCCGGCTTCCCTTATAATGGCCCCTCCACGATGTCACACTTCCCCACCCCACCATTTAATGCCCTATGGCCCAATACAATAAAAAAAAAAAAAATCCAATACTCACCTCACTTGTCAGCTGCTCCTCTGGACTCCAGCGTAGCCCGCATGTTCCCCCTGTGCGCTGTGACCGGTCAGGAGAGAGCGCAGTGTAAAGACGTCACAGCGCTCTCTGACCTGAGACGTCACACAGCAGCAGCGGAAGACACAGGAGCTGCTGCGCAGGCACGGGGAGGGGTCAGTATGGCGCCGGGTGCCGGGGTCCTGAGCGAGCGGGGAGGGGAGGAGAGGGGAGTGGAGAGGAGGAGAGGGGAGGGGAGAGGAGGAGAGGGTAGGGGAGAGGAGGAGAGGGGAGGGGTAAGCATGGCGCCGGGTGCCGGAGTCCTGAGCGAGCAGCGGGAGGGACAGGAGGAGAGGGGAGGAGAGGAGGGGAGGAGAGAGTAGAGGAGGGGAGGAGAGGGGAGGGGCGTCACTTTTACCGTCCGGAGATAAGCGGCCATAGCCGCTGATCTCCCGACAGTAGCCGCATGGGGGTCAGCGGCGCCTCCGGTCGGGGTACGTATGCTGCGAGCAGCCGGCTTCATCTCCCGGCTGCATCGCCGCTCCCCTCCGTGTGGCAGATCAGCCGCTAACGACCGCCATCTTTTTGCGAAATGCCGCGTCGCTGATTGGCCGCGGCCGGACCAATCAGCGATGCGGGATTTCCTGGACAGACTGACAGAAAGACAGACAGACGGGATAAGGCAATTATATAGATAGATAGATAGATAGATAGATATATACAGGGTGGTCCAAAAGTAGGTGGACAGAAAGTGGAATAAGGTTATGAAGGGGGAGATTTATCAAACACTAAATTGCAGCCGCCTGTCTGGATCATCCTCCAATAAACCATGAATTAGACGTGTGTGGCACCCCAGGGGTCTGGTTGCCACAGTAATAGAAATATTACGTCTGAGATCAAGTGGGAGGTTTCCTGGTCAGGAGCCCTTAAGCATGCAACATCTCCTGCCCAGACCTGGGAGGGGAGGAATCTGCCCTTATAAACTGGGTCTGGGGCGGGATTAGTCGAGTCAGAGCCTGGAGAGGGAAAGTTACAGCAGGAGCTCTGTAGGAGCTAGGAGCAGAAGACCAGGGGCTGGAAGCTAAGCAGAGATATAGCTCGCCCTGGCAGAAGAACCTAATAACCGGACACCGGAGTCCGAGGCTGTGGGGACGGATATTCACCCAACAGCAGAAACCAGCCGGCAGGGGATTCCAGGTCCTCTGGCCATAGAAGCCCGGAGGCTCAGTCACAAGGAAGGGACCAGCACCGCCATCCAGGAGCGGAGGCTAACAGAAGGCCCCAAGTCACCAGCCATACGGGTGAGCACCACACGGTATACTCAGGGACGTGGGCTACTTCTACCCGCTTACAGCAAGGTAGCCAGAAAGAGTGCAGATAGACGGGGAGGCCTACAACTCCACCTGGCCAGGTGAACTCCTGCTTGCTCGTAGACTGACCAAGCCCCTTATGCTAGCCAGTACTCCCGGGAGGGTCTGCCTTAATATCACCAGTAAAGACCCTGAACTGCACTGCAAAGACTCTGAGTCGTTCCTGCTTCATCGCCGCACCAGCACTACTAGTGCTGGGACTCCCGTGCACTATCACCCCCACCATCAACTACACTGTCCTGGGACTGCACTCTTCCCGTGGGGAGTCACACTACCTCAGCTGCATACAGCATTAGCCCCAGCGGTCTGCCTTGCAGCGGCGGTCCACACTGACCGCAATCCACGGGGTGGCGTAGTCGGACAATTAACCTAAAACCCCACACAAAATACCGCCATTGGCCTGACCACCTGAGCCACGTGGACGCCGAAAGCGCACGAGACCCGAAGCTCCGCCGCACGCATCGACGCTGCGCAAGGTCCTGGAAGGGAGAGAGAGCGACGCTGACATCACCAGAGCGCGACGCAAAGTCCTCCACCCTGACGATCGTCTGCGGAGCCGCGGCCTACGGAGAAGAAGCAGCAGAAGGTAGGCCACACTTAACTAGGGGGGAGGAAGATGACGGATACGGAGGGACCCTCTACCACCAGCGCGGCCGCTGCCGCAGTAATGCCATTTACAATGCCCTATATCCCCGGAGTGGCCTGGCTGCCCCAGTACTCAGGGGAGTCGCATACCCTAAGCGACTTTAAAGAGAGACTGTACAGCCTGTTTAAGGTATACCCCCTGACAGAAGGACAAAAAGTGAGCATATTGGTAGGCCAGCTAACCGGGGCAGACCAACGTGAAGTAAAGTCCTGGTCAGTCCGGGACAAGGAGACTGTAAAAGAGATCTTAACCCGTCTGAGAGACACTTTTGATACCCGCACCTCAGCAGAGATCAAAATGAAATTTTATGGGTGCAAGCAGCGGGCCCAAGACAGTATAAGAGACTATGCTTTGAACTTGCTAGAGGCCCTGGGAGCCATTAAACAGGCAGACCCTGACAGTGTGCGGAATGCAGATGAACTGTTAACTGAGCAATTCATTGAGGGTCTGCTGTCCAATGCCCACCGAACCCAGTTACGTGCAATGGCCTTGCAGAACACTGGTTTGGACTTTGCAAAGTTCAAAGACAGGGCCATCCGGGTGCTCCGAGAACCGGCACCGGGTAGTGCTGTAACCCACCGGCGCCCTGCTATTACCTATCACCAGGAGGCGGCGCCCTTGTCTACAGAGTCTGTAGGAGCTGGTGCGCAGGCTTTGGATACCAACCCGGCTACCGACCTGCACCATCAGGTCCAAGAGCTAACCAAAGGTGTAGCCGCGCTAACCTGAACTGTGCAGTCTTTACAGGTCTCTCCTCCAGGGAAGATCCAGCTGGCATCCGGACCGGAGGACGTCCCGTGGCGCCGACAGAGGAGGATCCCAACGTCGAGAGGAATACCCAGCGACAGATACAACGAGGACGGACAACCCATCTGCCGCCGCAGCAATCAACCCGGACACATGGCAAGGTACTGTCATTTAAACGGGCACAACCTGGGGTAGAGGGCCAACCCCCAGGCATAAGATCATCAGGCCCATCGAACTGGCGTGATACATACATAGGTGGACGTCCGGTCTTGCCTGTGGTACTGGATGGCATTCCTATGAGTGCCCTACTGGACACTGGGTCACAAGTGACTACCATCCCGTACGTGCTCTTTAAGCGGTACTGGAATGACTCGGACATAACCCGCTACCCAGATGACGACCTGAGTATCATCGCCAGCAATGGTCAGCCCGTGCCGCAGGTGGGGTTCAAAGAGGTGACCATTAAGGTCGGTAAGGTCGAACTGGCAGCACAAGGACTGATCATTGTGGACATTGACCGTCATGAGAGTCACCCTAAAATAACCTTAGGGACTAACGTGATTGAAAATTGTCTTGCAGAGGTGATTCTCATTTTACAGCAGGTTGCCAAGAACGCCAGTTCCAGCCAGCAGCGTGTGCTCCAAAAAGAGATCCCGGCACTGATGAAGCGGCAACAAGTGGAACTATCTGGTGGTGAGATAGGTAGCGTGAGAATGTGTGACCCGTTCCCTATTGCCATGCCCCCGAAAAGTGAGATGATGATCTGGTGCCGGGCAGCTATTGGTCTAAGAGGTAGAGACTACCAAGCAATGGTAGAACCCGTCTACTCAGACAGTAGGCCCACCATTTTGACAGCACGGGGGTTGGTCGATGTACACCATGGGAGGGTACCCATCCGCATCATAAATATCGGGGAGAGAGAAGTATACCTGCCCCGGTATGCCACGCTAGCCAAATTGTTCACCATGAACCAAAATTCTGTAAGGGCCGTGGAACCCTTGCCTCCATCTCAACCAGAGGAAGGTAACGGCTCTAAGAAACAAATGGAGGACTGGTGTCAGCAACTGCATTTGGGTACTGACTCCAATCCCCTCACACCAAAAACAGGGAGTCTACCGGGTGGTTCAGGAGTATGAAAGAGTCTTTAGTAAACACCCGCTAGACTTCGGGCGAGTAAAAGGGGTAGAGCATCACATCCCCAAAGGAGACCATTCACCCATAAAGGAAAGATACCGACCTGTACCCCCTGCACACTATCAGCATGCAAAGGGGATGTTGCGGGACATGAAGGAGGCTGGGGTAATCAGGGACAGCTGTAGCCCCTGGGCAGCTCCACTAGTTCTAGTGAAAAAGAAGGACAACACAATGAGAATGTGTGTAGACTACAGAAAGGTCAACCGTATCACACACAAAGATGCGTACCCGTTACCTAGAATAGAAGAATCTTTAGCTGCATTAAAATCTGCTAACTTCTTCTCCACTTTGGATCTTACTAGTGGGTACTGGCAGGTTCCTGTAGCAGAGGCAGACAAGGAGAAGACCGCATTCACCACCCCGATGGGTCTCAGCGAATTCAACTGTATGCCGTTCGGGCTCTGCAACGCACCAGGAACCTTCCAGCGGATGATGGAATGCTGTCTGGGACACCGGAATTTCGAGACAGTCCTGTTATACCTGGACGATGTCATCGTTTATTCCAAAACCTACGAGGACCATCTGAAACACCTGGCAGAAGTGTTTAACGCCCTGGCAAGCTACGGCCTAAAGGTGAAACCCTCCAAGTGTCACCTCCTGAAACCAAAGGTGCAGTACCTGGGACACGTGGTGAGTGCTGACCGAGTGGCTCCCGCCCCCGATAAGATCACCGTGATTAAAGACTGGCCAAGACCCTCCAGCATAAAGGAAGTGCGGCAGTTCCTCGGGTTGGTAGGCTACTACCGAAGATTCATTCCCGGTTTCACCAAAATGGCAGCTCCTATGCAGGACTTCCTGATAGGTCAATCCAGGAAGGCCAAAAATCAGAAGCCGCCCTTCAGGTGGGAAGAGCTGGAAGAGGAGTCCTTCTGCCAGCTGAAGATGGCCCTCACGGGGGATGAAATCCTGGCATACCCTGACTACTGCCAGCCCTTTATCCTCCACATGGACGCGAGCAACATCGGGCTAGGAGCCGTACTGTCCCAGATCCAGCAGGGGAAAGAACGGGTAATCGCTTACGCCAGCAGAAAACTACGGCCCACAGAGAGAAACCCTGAGAATTATAGCTCATTCAAGCTAGAGTTCCTGGCAGTGGTGTGGGCAGTGACCGAACGTTTCAAGCATTACCTTGCCTCTTCCAAGTTCACCGTGTACACGGATAACAACCCGTTGACACACCGGGACACTGCAAAACTTGGTGCCCTGGAGCAGAGATGGATGGCCCGCCTGTCCAACTATGAATTCACCATCAAATACCGGGCGGGACGGTCAAATGCCAACGCGGATGCCCTGTCCAGAATGCCATACTTACCGGACATAGGGGAAGATCCAGAAGAACTGGAAGAAATCGAACTCCCTGCATTCCACCGTCATGGGATTACCCTGTACTCCCACCGTGTGAGGGACAGGCGCTCTGCTACGTTCAATCCCTTACCCCACTACAGCTGGGCAGAGACACAAGACAGTGATCCCGCAGTCCGTCTGGTGAAGGAAATGCTGACACAGGCTGATGCCCGTCTTGACCCAGACGCTCCGGAAGAGACCAAGCAACTGTGGAAGGAGAAAAGCAGGCTGTTTCTTTACAAGGAGAAGCTGTGCCGGAGAATGGTCAACTCTAGAACACATGAGCTGACCTGGCAGGTAGTGGTCCCAAGACGAGACGCCGCTATGGTTCTGGAGGCATACCACGACGGAGCAGGACACTTCGGATGGAAAAAGCTGGAGTTCTTGTTGCGTGAACGCTTCTACTGGGTAGGCATGAGAGGAGCCATCGAGAGGTGGTGCAGAGACTGTGGCCCGTGCAACCTAAGAAGAAAGGACCGTGCCAGCCAGAAGAGTCCCCTGCAGCCCATCATCACCAGGCAGCCACTGGAACTGGTAGCCCTGGACCATGTGAAACTGGCTTCAAGCAAATCTGGGTACGTCTACGCCCTTACCATCGTAGATCACTACTCCCGGTTCCTGGTGGTGGTCCCTGTCAAGGACTTAACGGCCCAAACAGCAGCCAGGGCCCTCCAGCTGCACTTCTGCTGTCCACACGGGTATCCGGAGCAAGTGCTGATGGACCAAGGACCAGCCTTCGAAGCGGAGGTCTTCCAGGAGTTCTGTAATCTGTATGGATGAAGGAAGATAAGAACAACGCCCTATCACCCTCAGACCAACGGACTATGTGAGAAAATGAACCAGGTGGTGATGGACTTGCTAAAAACGTTGCCCCTGGAAGAACGCAGTCTGTGGCCTGAAAAACTGCCTGATCTGGTGGACTTATATAATCACATCCCTGTAGGTTCCACCAACTGTACCCTGGCTTACCTAATGAGAGCAAGACCTGGTAAGCTGCCTATTGGCCTGGATATGGGAGTCCTGACACCTGAGGACACCTCACCAGAGGCAGACTGGGATACAGAACGGCAGCAGCAGTATCGGAAAGTACAGGAGAGCATCGAGCGAAGTCTGTCTCAAGCAAGAGAAAGGCAAGAGAAGGCTTATAACCAGTATGCTCCCGCTGTTCCCCTGGTACCTGGAGAGCAGGTCTTGAAGAGAAAGAGGCAGCAAGTTGTTTATTATCTTCTGTACAGACTGTTTTGGGTCGACCAGTTTTTGGAGCATTAAGGATTGAGCCAGTGGCATTGAATTTGTCACGAATGCGGTAAATGGTTTGTCTCTTTGGGGCTTGAGTACCAAATGTTTCAACCCAATTTGCTCTAACGGTTTCAGCATTTTGAGATTTCCAATACTCTGTTAAAATCCATTTTCTTTGATCTGTATTTAAATTATTTGCCATTATGTGTTATCTGAATTATCTGAAAAGAAAACAGATTTGGGGGAGATCTATCTGTGAAAACTAGATCTGTGAAACTGGCTCAGTTGCCCTTAGCAACCAATCAGATTCCACCTTTCATTTTCCAAAGAGTCTGTGAGAAATGAAAAGTGGAATCTCATTGGTTGCTAAGGGCAACTGAGCGAGTTTCAATTTACACCATGTTTGATAAATCTCCCCCTTCATAACCTTATTACACTTTCTGTCCACCTACTTTTGGACCACCCTGTATATACAATACAGACCAAAAGTTTGGACACACCTTCTCATTTAAAGATTTTTCTGTATTTTCATGACTATGAAAATTGTACATTCACACTGAAGCCGTCAAAACTATGAATTAACACATGTGGAATTATATACTTAACAAAAAAGTGTGAAACAACTGAAAATATGTCTTATATTCTAGGTTCTTCAAAGTAGCCACCTTTTGCTTTGATGACTGCTTTGCACACTCTTGGCATTCTCTTGATGAGCTTCAAGAGGTAGTCACCGGAAATGGTCTTCCAACAATCTTGAAGGAGTTCCTAGAGATGCTTAGCACTTGTTGGCCCTTTTGCCTTCACTCTGCGGTCCAGCTCACCCCAAACCATCTCGATTGGGTTCAGGTCTGGTGACTGTGGAGGCCACGTCATCTGGCGTAGCACCCCATCACTCTCCTTCTTGGTCAAATAGCCCTTACACAGCCTGGAGGTGTCTTTGGGGTCATTGTCCTGTTGAAAAATAAATGATGGTCCAACTAAACGCAAACCGGAGGGAATAGCATGCCGCTACAAGATGCTGTGGTAGCCATGCTGGTTCAGTATGCCTTCAATTTTGAATAAATCCCCAACAGTGTCACCAGTAAAGCACCCACACACCATCACACCTCCTCCTCCATGCTTCACGGTTGGAACCAGGCATCTAGAGTCCATCCGTTCACCTTTTCTGCGTCGCACAAAGACACGGTGGTTGGAACCAAAGATCTCAAATTTGGACTCATCAGAACAAAGCACAGATTTCCACTGATCTAATGTCCATTCCTTGTGTTCTTTAGCCCAAACAAGTCTCTTCTGCTTGTTGCCTGTCCTTAGCAGTGGTTTCCTAGCAGCTATTTTACCATGAAGGCCTGCTGCACAAAGTCTCCTCTTAACAGTTGTTGAAGAGATGTGTCTGCTGCTAGAACTCTGTGTGGCATTGACCTGGTCTCTAATCTGAGCTGTTGTTAACCTGCGATTTCTGAGGCTGGTGACTGGGATAAACTTATCCTCCGAAGCAGAGGTTGCTCTTGGTCTTCCTTTCCTGGGGCGGTCCTCATGTGAGCCAGTTTCTTTGTAGCGCTTGATGGCTTTTGTAACTGTGACGCGCCCCCTGGGCCATATTCTTTAGGGGAATACCCGGAGCCGGATCAGATGGGGGTTGTAGTCTCCGAGTGGCTGTGACCCGGTCCGTGCCCAGGGTGTCAAACTCAGTTGTATGTGGCAGTCCTACAGATGTTATTAAGTTCTTAATGTCGACTACGCCACCCGTTGTGTTGCGGTCACTATGGCCGCCGCTGCAGCAGGGTCCGCTGAGGCTGATGGTGTAGGTGCAGCTTGTGATGGTATAACCCCCAACGGGTGGGGTACAGCCTCAGGGGGTCAGGTGCAGAGGATGGGGGTTGTAGTGGTGCAGCATAGATGTTAAAGGAAGACAGAGTCGGGTTGTGCAGTTTAGGGTATTTACTCACTGCTGATGTTCCGGTCACTCCAGCTTCAAGTGACCACCCGAGCCGTGCTGCGTCCACCAGGTCCTGGATGCAGCCAACCCCCAAGCGAGTCCGGAGCGTGACCCTGAGCTCTCCTTCTGTCCTTTCTCCGGCCGTCCCCACTATTGATCCACCCAGGTCCAGCTCCCTCGGGCCTTCTGTTGGGTGACCCTTGGCCTTGGGTTCCCTGACCCTCCGTGTGGTATGCCTTCGTGGTGGATGTGGTGGGTGGCCGTGGCAGACGCTGCCCACGGCCTCCGGTCTCTGGCTGGGGTGTGTTTTTGCCCCCACCAGCTTGGGTTCCGGTACCCTGATGCCGACTCTTCACCCGGGGATTTAATTTGGGGTCTTAGAGTCCTTTCTTCTGTTTCCCCCTCTGGGTCTCACTTTCTTTCTCCTCTCTCTCTCTGGATCTGCTCTGCTCCTCTTCCTGTGACTCCTCTGCAAAGGCTGACAGACTGACGTCTCTCTGGCTCCTCACAGACTGACCCTGATCTAAGATGGTTCCCACCTTATATACTCCCTCTATGTGTGAGCTCAGGTGACCAGCACCCAATGAGCTCCTATCTTTACCCAGGCTGCTCCCCCTATCTGCCCCTACACTACTTGGGATGTACCACCCCCCTCCCACTCCAGCCAGGAACAGACTCGGTCGTACCTGCACATTTCTAAGTGGGAGTACCGTTGGTCTGTTCCTCGTAAATGGGATGTGTGTAGTGCATGCAGCTTTCCGAGCTCAGTTCCACACTCCATCCTTACCCGGGAGTGGAATATCACACCTCTGGGTTGAGGTGCAATACTCCTGTAGCAGCCGAATCCTCAGGGTGCTACATTCCCCCCTGGTAAATCACAGCACGTCCTCGGGCTGTAAAGACAAAAACACCAAAACATACAAAATTTTTTTTTTTTTTTTTTTTTTTTTCATATAAACATAATAAAACATATAAAACATTATATATATAAAACTTTTCATATAAACATTCTCGTAGTCGTTTCTTGTTTCAGGTTCCTCCTCCGGACACTGTGCAACGTGTGTCCGGGAAAAGTGCGACAGTCTCTTAGAAAAACTGGTTCTCCTATAAAACCGGTAGGGGGCGCTTTAGGAAGCGCAAGTATATACAGGGGAAGTTGGCCGCTCTCAGTCCTCGGCCAGGTAGAGGGAAGGGAATGGCTGCTCACAGTCCTCAGCCTGTGGGATTAAGGGGTTAACGGGTAAACAGTTCACTCAGCTGGTCCCAACGGGGACTATATATATATATATCAACAGTTTCTTTGGTACCCGGTCGGGTAACTATTTACATCACTTGCTCTGCCGCACTCAACGGCGTCTTCCTCCTGCTCTTTGCTTACAGCTGGTTGTTACTTCAGACCCGTCCGGGTCCTCTTGCTCCTCCTCCTCGCACCGCAACTCCTCCTCCGTCAGGCGGTGTACGTGGAGGGCGTAAGGTCCTTTGGCACACTTGTGCCGGGTGAAGGTGACCTCGTCTCCGATGTAGAGGTCACGACCTCTGTGCCCCTCCGGCAGATGGGACTCCACGTCTCTGCGCGTGACAAAGACGTCGCCGGGGGTGTTGTTGTCTCGAATGAAGCCCCACCCATGCTGCTGGTTAAACTTGATTACAGTCCCGGTGGTACGGGGACTGTGCGCTGCACGGGGGTCCCTCCTGGTCCGGCTCTTTTGCTCGGCGCTCCTTATTTGGGCCTGTTGTTCCCGGACCCGCCTCTCTCTCCGCTCCCTCGCAAACTCCTCGAGCTGTTGGCGGCAGCACTCCGCACGCTCTGCTGCAGCTGCCCTAGTTTCCTGAGTGAACCCCATTAGATCTTCTCCGGTGGGGTCCCACTCAAACTGTGCTTCCGCTAGCGGGGGCGAGATCCTTATTACGGGCTTCGGAGCCGGAATCAGGGGTGCACACATGGCCCCAACCCTCCTCTGGTGCTCCAGTTCGTAATACTTCTGGGGCCAGATGAAAGGCTGCCCGTCCGGCCACGTGTGCTGGGCAAACAAGTCCTCTCCCAGACGCGGCACCCTTGGTTTTACGGGTGCGGGCGCGGTGGTGGTGGCGCCCGGGTTGCCCAGGCCTTGCGGCCAGGCCTGGGGCACCTGGAAGGTGAAGGGCACCGTTAATACGGCGGCACCCTGGGCTACCTGGCCTTGCGGCCAGGCCGGAGGCTCCGCGGAGGTAGGGGGCGCTGTTGGTGTTGCGGCGCCCAGGAATTCTAGGCCCTGCGACCAGGCTGGTGGTACTTCCTGCTTGGTCACGCTCGGGGTCGAGGCGTGTGACGTCACAGGGGTCGCGGCGGCGGCTTCCGGTTGGGGCCTAGTCTGCGTCGGTGACATGGCGTTTTCGGGCACAGCAGGGGGACTTTCGGGCTCTGCGACGGGGAGCTGGGGCAGGTAAGCGGTGTCACGGCTTGGGGTATAGGCGTCCCCTTTTCCTGCCTCCATGCGTTCGGCTCCCTCCTCGGCGCCGTCTCCGGCCTTGGGTCCTCCCGCGCCATCCTCAGAGGCGGTCTCCTTCCTCATCTCGGCTGGCGTGCTCCGGGTCTTGGTTTCAGCTTGCGTCTTGGTTTCAGCTTGCTGGGCCATCTCCCGGCTCCATTCCGCCAATATCTCGCGCTGTACCCGGGCCATCCTCCGTGCGAGGCCCTCCAGGGCAGTCTGCGCACACTCCCGGTCTCGGGGGAGCTGTGCAAGGACCTCCACTAGGCCTAGTGGGGTCGTGGTGTCCAGCAGGCTCCTGACCAATGGGTCGGTGCTGCTCTGCTCTTCTTCCAGCAGGCTCCTGGCCAGCGGGCCGGTGCTGCTCTGCTCTCTGGACATCTCCGGGTGAGCTTCTCTGCTACTCCTCTCCAGACTTTTTGTCTCCGGGTGCGCTCGCTCCAGACTGCTCCAGGCGGCACCCATCTTCGCTCTTTTCTTTCGTCTCCTCCCCCTTCGAGGGCGGTCCCGGGGCAACTCGGTGACTGTCAGCTCCAGGGGTAGTTCTTTCACGCTGACAGACACCTCCAGCATCACAGTCTCTGTTGGTGGGGGCGGTTTCCACTTTTGGCGCCATTTTCTGTCCTGGCCCACGATGGGAGGTGGCCTCTTGCCCTCCTTTGGCACGCCCATAATGGCGTCCGCTGCTCTTCCAAGGCGGGAAATCTGCGGTTTTGGCGGGAAGCGTCGCCCAGTGGCGGGAAACTCTGCAGATGGCGGGAACAAGTTGGAAATGGCGGACAATCGGCGGGAAACGACTGGTGATGGAGTCCGATGGCGTGGACCCTCCGGAACCGGCGGGAGACTTCTTTCTGAGGTAAACTTGCACTTTTCTTCAGGCACGCAGTACCCGGGTGTTGCGGGCACGTAATCCTGCCGACTACGCCAAAGTTGACGCGCCCCCTGGGCCATATTCTTTAGGGGAATACCCGGAGCCGGATCAGATGGGGGTTGTAGTCTCCGAGTGGCTGTGACCCGGTCCGTGCCCAGGGTGTCAAACTCAGTTGTATGTGGCAGTCCTACAGATGTTATTAAGTTCTTAATGTCGACTACGCCACCCGTTGTGTTGCGGTCACTATGGCCGCCGCTGCAGCAGGGTCCGCTGAGGCTGATGGTGTAGGTGCAGCTTGTGATGGTATAACCCCCAACGGGTGGGGTACAGCCTCAGGGGGTCAGGTGCAGAGGATGGGGGTTGTAGTGGTGCAGCATAGATGTTAAAGGAAGACAGAGTCGGGTTGTGCAGTTTAGGGTATTTACTCACTGCTGATGTTCCGGTCACTCCAGCTTCAAGTGACCACCCGAGCCGTGCTGCGTCCACCAGGTCCTGGATCCAGCCAACCCCCAAGCGAGTCCGGAGCGTGACCCTGAGCTCTCCTTCTGTCCTTTCTCCGGCCGTCCCCACTATTGATCCACCCAGGTCCAGCTCCCTCGGGCCTTCTGTTGGGTGACCCTTGGCCTTGGGTTCCCTGACCCTCCGTGTGGTATGCCTTCGTGGTGGATGTGGTGGGTGGCCGTGGCAGACGCTGCCCACGGCCTCCGGTCTCTGGCTGGGGTGTGTTTTTGCCCCCACCAGCTTGGGTTCCGGTACCCTGATGCCGACTCTTCACCCGGGGATTTAATTTGGGGTCTTAGAGTCCTTTCTTCTGTTTCCCCCTCTGGGTCTCACTTTCTTTCTCCTCTCTCTCTCTGGATCTGCTCTGCTCCTCTTCCTGTGACTCCTCTGCAAAGGCTGACAGACTGACGTCTCTCTGGCTCCTCACAGACTGACCCTGATCTAAGATGGTTCCCACCTTATATACTCCCTCTATGTGTGAGCTCAGGTGACCAGCACCCAATGAGCTCCTATCTTTACCCAGGCTGCTCCCCCTATCTGCCCCTACACTACTTGGGATGTACCACCCCCCTCCCACTCCAGCCAGGAACAGACTCGGTCGTACCTGCACATTTCTAAGTGGGAGTACCGTTGGTCTGTTCCTCGGAAATGGGATGTGTGTAGTGCATGCAGCTTTCCGAGCTCAGTTCCACACTCCATCCTTACCCGGGAGTGGAATATCACACCTCTGGGTTGAGGTGCAATACTCCTGTAGCAGCCGAATCCTCAGGGTGCTACAACTGCACTTGGGGACACTTTCAAAGTTTGCCCAATTTTTTAGACTGACTGACCTTCATTTCTTAAAGTAATGATAGCCACTCGTTTTTCTTTACTTAGCTGCTTTTTTCTTGCCATAATACAAATTCTAACAGTCTAGTCAGTAGGACTGTCAGCTGTGTATCCACCAGACTTCTGCACAACACAACTGATGGTCCCAACCCCATTTATAAGGCAAGAAATCCCACTTATTAAACTTGACAGGGCACACTTGTGAAGTGAAAACCATTTCCGGTGACTACCTCTTGAAGCTCATCAAGAGAATGCCAAGAGTGTGCAAAGCAGTCATCAAAGCAAAAGGTGGCTACTTTGAAGAACCTAGAATATAAGACATATTTTCAGTTGTTTCACACTTTTTTGTTAAGTATATAATTCCACATGTGTTAATTCATAGTTTTGATGCCTTCAGTGTGAATGTCCAATTTTCATAGTCAAGAAAATACAGAAAAATCTTTAAATGAGAAGGTGTGTCCAAACTTTTGGTCTGTACTGTGTATATTTATTTATTTATTTATACATACAGTACTTCCCTAAAAAGGTATAGAGCACAAAAATACAAATCTAATAATGAAGCTATCCTTAGGGTCTGTTCATATAGGGTTGGTTCTGCAGCAAAAAAATGTGGAATTCTACATACTCATCCAGATGAATGAGACATTTGCAGAAATGTTGGAAACAAATCTATCACGTGTGCATAAACCCTTTTTCTTTTACACAGAGGAGCCTAAAGGTTCCCATGCACACTAGATGAAAGTCAGCTGAAACCACTGATTTTTAGCGGGACCATCCAACTATCTGATGTGTATGGATCAGATTATCAGATTATGTTGGAGGAGAAAAGCATAAATTGGAATTTCAATGCCATATTCTTTTGTTTTCAAAGTGGCTTTCATCTCTCTTGAAGTTGAAAACTCATGAATACTTGGTCGACCCGAGCACTGATGTGTATGGGGGACCCGGGAGAGTATATGGTCAGTTTAAGGTGCAAATTAGGCTAAGTAGCTGATTTCAGATGGACCGACCAACTGTATTATATGTATTGGGATCCTTGAGTCTCTTTTGACCAAAGATATAGCGGAATAAAAGGATCTGAGTTATTGAATTTCATCGCTTATTTTTCTACGCGGAAGGAAAGCCTCCTCTGGAAGTGTCTGGCAGCAGCTTACTCTTTTGACATTGAAAACAGACTTATGCTTGACCAAAATGGTCATGTTCACATGTTCATGTGAAGGGGGCAGGCGGAAAACTGTCAGCCAACACAAGAGCGCATGTGTGTAGTTAGGATTGGTAGAATATTTGTTGGCCCAGTGAGCACTCAACTGACAGCTATTAAAGAAGTACAACTCTAGAGTTTGTTCTAGGCTATCGGACTTTCTCAAAATTTCACTGTATGCATATGTTATGTGTTCATGTATCTGTCATTGATCACGGTTGTTAGCTGTCAATGCCATGTTCCTAATGCACTGTTCTGGTGCTCGGCGGTATGTGCACCATTCACCCAACATGATTTACAGGGTTTTTGAGCACAAGGATGTTTCTTTTGGCTTGCCAATCACTGGGGCCTTTCTATGGAACAATCAGAGGGTGGGTTAGGTGGCCATTGAGGGCATCGGGTATTCTCTTTAAATCCTCAAAGTCTTTGCACCCCTGTCAGATATGGTATTGTTATACTACTCTGGTGCTCCTGCACTCTGATCCAGCATATTCTCACTATACTTTTAATTCCAATTTTGTCCTTTATCCATCTCTCTAGCTCCAACCACCTTGATAATATCTTTCCTGACCGGCCTGCAGCTACTCTGTAGATATAACCAAGGGATCCCTGCAATGAAGGCCAGATCCATCTGGAAGGCTTAAAGGGTGAAAACAACCTTGGCTATTGCTAAGAAAAAGACATATTTTGTTTTAAAAAAAACTAAATGGGGTGAACATACAGTGGTGTGAAAAATTGTTTGCCCCCTTCCTGATTTCTTATTCTTTTGCATGTTTGTCCCCCGTGGAGTCAATGTCGGAGTCTTGAAGTCGGAGTCGGTGTCCATTTTGGTGCAGTCGGAGTTGGTATAAAATGGACCAACTCTGACCCCTAAAATATATAACAAATTGGGTTCAGTAGTTCAGTGCAGGATGTGCGGTAAATGTTTTCAGAATTTGGGAAAGTTATGAAATGTCCTAAAAATGTCTTCTCTGTTCCTGATCTAAGGATCTCGGCTTTTAGTTGAGATGAATCTGTGCTGCACTTTATGTACATACTCAGTAGTGAGGCAGTGCTGTGGAGTCAGAGTCATGGAATCGGAGTCAGAAGTCAGGGAAATTGAGGAGTCAGAGTCGGAGTCAGAGTCGGTGTCAGTGGTTTGTCTTACTGACTGTTTTTCACACTTAAATGTTTCAGGTGACAAAACAAATTTAAATATTAGACAAAGATATCACAAGTAAACACAAAATGCAGTTTTTAAATGAAGGTCTTTATTATTAAGGGAAAAAGAAATCCAAACATACAGGGCCCTGTGTGAAAAAGTGATTGCCCCCTAAACAGGGCCGGCTCCAGGTTTTTGTGGGCCCTGGGCGAAAGAGTCTCAGTGGGCCTCTTTAACACATACCACGATTCATGATGCACAGATACCACAGAGAAATATATATATATATATATATATATAGTACAATGCCAAAGATTTCACTTCTTACATTACATGAGCGATATCTATTGTAAATTCTACAAAAGCTCAGAAACCGGCGAATCCTCGCAGCGCACAGTGCAGACCGGACAGTATAGTCCTCCATACAGTATAATGGCCCCACATAGTCCTCCATACAGTATTATGGGCCCCATATATTGCTCCATACAGAATAATGACCCCACATAGTCCTCCGTACAGTATAATGGGCACCACATAGTCCTCAATACAGTTTTATGGGCCCCATATAATGCTCCATACAGGATACTGGTCCCCATATAACGTTCCATACAGGATACTGGTCCCCATATAACGCTCCATACAGGATACTTGCCACCATATAACGCTCCCTACAGGATACTGGCCCGCATATAACGCTCCTTACAGGATACTGACCCCCATATAACACTCCATAGAGGATACTGGCCCTCTTATAACGCTCCATACAGAATACTGGCTCCTATATAACACTCCATACAGAATACTGGCCCCCACATAATGCCCCATGCAGGCTGTGCCCCCACATAATGCCCCATGCAGGATGTCACTTCCCCCCCATATAATGCCCCATGCAGGATGTCACTCCCCCCCATATAATGCCCCATGCAGGATGTCACCCCCCATATAATGCCCCATGCAGGATGTCACCTCTCCCCCCATATAATGCCCCTTGCAGGATGTCACCCCCCCTCCATATAATGCCCCATGCAGGATATCACCTCTCCCCCCATATAATGCCCCATGCAGGATGTCACCTCTCCCCCCCATATGATGCCCCATGCAGTATGTCAAATCAAATACACACCTCACTTCTCACCTGCTGCCGCTGCTCCAGACTCCAGCGTCGCCGGCGTTTTCTCGCTTTGCGCTGTGACGGCTCAGGAGAGGGCGCGGTGGAAAGACGTCACAGCGCCCTCTGACCTGAGACATCACAGTCAGAGGACGTGGAAGACACCGGAGCTGCTGCGGAGGCACGGGGAGAGTTAAGTATTGTGCTGCCGGCTGCGGGGGCCCTGAGCAAGCGGGGGGAGGGGCGCAGGCGCTGGCACCGCACCGCTCACGGGTCCCATAGAGCGTCGGGGTGCCCGATGGTGAGTGGGCACCCCCGCCTGCTCAGGTCCCATCCCCGGCACTTGCCCGGGTGCGCCGGGTGCTGACTCCGGGCCTGCCAATAAACCTAATAATTGGTAAAGCCCTTAGCTGTAACAACTGCAATCAAGCGTTTGCGATAACTGCCAATGAGTCTTTTACAACACTCTGGAGCAATTTTGACCCACCCATCTTTGCAAAATTGTTGTTATTCTGTCACATTTGAGGGTTTCCAAGCATGAACCATTTAGAGGTGGACTTGCTGCTGTGTTTTGGATCATTGTCTTGCTGCGTAACCCAAGTGTGCTTCAGCTTGAGGTCACGAACAGATGGCCTGACATTCTCCTTCAGAATTTTTTCGTAGACAGCAGAATTTATGGTTCCATTTACCACAGCAAGTCTTCCAGGTCCTGAAGCTGCACTACAACCCCAGACCATCACATTACCACCACCATATTTTACTGTTGGTATGATGTTCCTTTTCTGAACTGCTGTGTTACTTCTACGTCAGATGTAATGGGACATACACCGTCCAAAAAGTTAAACCTTTGTCTCGTTAGTCCACAGAGTATTCTCCCAAAAGTCTTGGTGATCATCAACATGTTTTCTGGCAAAACTGAGATGAGCCTTTATGTTCTTTTTGCTCAGCAGTGGTTTTCGTCTTGGAACTCTGCCCTGTGCTCTTGGGGTAATTTTGGTCGGCCAGCCACCCCTGGGAAGGTTCACCACTGTTCCATATTTTCGCCATTTATGGATAATTGCTCTCTCTGTGGTTCCCTGGAGTCTCAAAGCTTTAGAAATGGCTTTATAACCTTTCCAGACAGCTAGATCTCAATTACTTTGTTTCTCAATTGTTCCTGAATTTCTTTGGATCACAGAATAATGTCTAGCTTTTGAGGATCTTTTGGTGTACTTCACTTTGTCAGGCAGGTCCTGTTTCAGTAATTTCTTGATTGAGAACAGGTGTGGCAGTAATCAGGCCAGAGTGTGGATAGGGAAATTGAACTCAGCTTCCCAAAGATGTGATAAATCACAGGTAATTTATGTTTTAAGGAACGGGGGGCAATCACTTTTTCACACAGGGCCCTGTAGCTTTGGATTTCTTTTTCCCTTAATAATAAAGAGCTTCATTCAAAAACTGCATTTTGTGTATACTTGTGTTATCTTTGTCTAATATTTAAATTGGTTTTGTGATCTGAAACACTTAGGTGTGAGAAACATGCAAAAGAATAACAAATCAGGAAGGGGACAAACCTTTTTTCACACCGCTGTATGTATTAATTTAGGAATCTCATGAAATAGTTGCAAAAATGTTTGTTACAAATCTGTGGTATGTGAATCCACATTTAATGTTATTCTTGATGGTAAAAAATAAATATGAACAGTCAGAACACGAACTTGCCGAGACTTTACATACTACACATATGAGCTGTAAAGGTATGTAATATAAATCTGCAACAACTGGCTGCTTTTCACTCTTTCCTTGTGTATATTCCCTTTTCATCTTATCCAAATGTTCATTTCCCTTCCAGTCCCTCATCATACTCCCCAGTGTCATTCCCTCCCCGACTTCCATCAACACCTCCTCAACACGCCTTCCAAAACTCTATACCGCCATTCAACCCTATCTCACCCTTCACACCCTTGTCACCTCCTCTACTCTCCACCTATTCTGTAATAGCCATGTCAAGAATTCATTTTCTATTTTTCCTGCTCTGTGTCCCTTGTGTTTTACTACAATTTTATTGGGATTAAGTATTGTTGTGTTTCCTTTCCTCATCTGTAATACAACTTTCAAGTATTAGTCCTATTGTCCCCATTCTCATTTCTAGAGTTATTCTAGTGTGAATGATTCTGTATAGTAATAAAATATTGGTATTTTCTGTCTCATCGCAGTGTGTCTCTCTCGTCTTTTGGATGCCTGTTACTTTAAAGATGGTCATAAAGATCCCACCAATTTTGGCAAAGGCAACCAAACTTATTTGGGGTCCCCCTGATTTCTCCTCAATGCCAGAAGTCAGAAAAAAGAAGGATTGGTCAACCTTAGCATGATTGTTAACGACATACTTGCCAATTTTTATAAATTGTTGTGTGGTAGAATCAGTTTGTGTTGTGAGAAGCTCATTGAAAATTTTTTATAGCATAACGTGCTTTTTTAGAGACCATGGCCACATACTATGCCTCATTTCTTCCCTAAATATGTGGCTCTGCACCCCAAAATTCAAGGTCATGGACGACAAAGAAACTTTGGGGTACAATTACACCCAGGAAACTTGACAAGTCTTTTGCGAGTGTGAAAGGTCTTCCCCTTTTCTAGGACCCTCTTGGATGTTGAGAAACAGTATATGGCCACAATGAAGGCTATTCTGCGATTTGCTGCAACAATATACAAAACAGAGTATATCAGAAACTTCTACAACATTTCGCTAATGGAAAAAAAAATCTTGTAAAAGAGAATAAACATGAAATGTTTCTAAAAATATGAAGAATTATAATGATAAACATAGTGAAATGGTCAATGTACAGTCATGGCCAAAAGTATTGAGAATGAGACAAATAGTAATTTTTCCAAAGTTTACTGCTTCATTTTTTGTAATGGCAATTTGCATATACTCCTGAATGTCAAAGAGTGATCAGCTTAACAGCAATTACTGTACTTGCAAAGTCAATATTTGCCCAGAAAAGGAACTTTAACCCCCAAAACACATTTCAACATCATTGCAGTCCTGCCTTAAAAGGAGCAGCTAACATCGTTTTAGTGATTGATCCATTAACACAGGTGTGGGTGTTGATGAGGACAGGGCTGGCGATCAATCAGTCATGATTAAGTAAGAATGACATCACTGGACACTTTAAAAGGAGGCTGGTTCTTGGTATCATTGTTTCTCTTCAGTTAACCATGGTTATCTCTAAAGAAACACGTGCAGCCATAATTGCACTGCACAAAAATGGCCTAACAGGGAAGAGTGTCGCAGCTACAAAGATTGCACCTCAGTCAACAATCTATCGCATCATCAAGAACTTCAAGGAGAGAGCTTCCATTGTTGTCAAAAAGGCTCCAGGGTGCCCAAGAAAGACCAGTAAGCGCCAGGACCGTATCTTAAAACTGTTTCAGCTGCGGGATCGGACTACCAGCAGTGCCGAGCTTGCTCAGGAATGGCAGCAGGCTGGTGTGAGTGCTTCTGCACGCACTGTGAGGCGGAGACTCTTTGAGCAAGGGCTGGTTTCAAGGAGGGCAGCAAAGAAGCCACTTCTCTCCAGAAAAAACATCAGGGACCGACTGATATTCTGAAAAAGGTACAGGGAGTGGACTGCTGAGGACTGGGGCAAAGTCATTTTCTCTGATGAATCCCCTTTTCGATTGTTTGGGACATCTGGAAAACAGCTTATTCGGAGAAGAAGAGGTGAGCGCTACCACCAGTCTTGTCTCATGCAAACTGTAAAGCATCCTGAAACCATTCATGTGTGGGGTTGCTTCTCAGCCAAGGGAATCGGCTCACTCACAGTCTTGCCTAAAAACACAGCCATGAATAAAGAATGGTACCAGAATGTCCTCCAAGAGCAACTTCTCCCAACCGTCCAAGAGCAGTTTGGCGCCCAACAATGCCTTTTCCAGCATGATGGAGCACCTTGCCATAAAGCAAAGGTGATAACTAAATGGCTCATGGAACAAAACATAGAGATTTTGGGTCCATGGCCTGGAAACTCCCCAGATCTTAATCCCATTGAGAACTTGTGGTCAATCATCAAGAGACGGGTGGACAAACAAAAACCAACAAATTCTGGCAAAATGCAAGCATTGATTATGCAAGAATGGACTGCTATCAGTCAGGATTTGGTCCAAAAGTTGATTGAGAGCATGCCAGGGAGAATTACAGAGGTCTTGAAGAAGAAGGGGCAACACTGCAAATATTGACTTGCTGCATTAACTCATTCTAACTGTCAATATAACCTATTGGTACTCATAATATGATTGCAATTATATTTCTGTATGTGATATAAACATCAGACAAACACTAATAAAAACCAGAGGCCAGCAGATCATGTGAAAATATAATTTTGGTGTCATTCTCAAAACTTTTGGCCATGACTGTAGGGTTTTATTGATATTGTTTAGGATTTTTTGTCTGTAGGATTTATTTGGCACATGATAGATTGTTGCGTTATTTTGTAAGCACAGGTCATTATGACCTTACGTTATTATCACCAATTTTTTTATTATTTATTCGATTGCTCCTTTGTAAACAGTCCTGTTAAGTCCTGTGCGATAACTAAAAGCACTACAAGTCTACATGCTATTAAGGCCATGTTCACACGTTGAGTATTCGGTCAGTATTTTACATCAGTATTTGTAAGCCAAAATCAGGAGTGGAACAATCAGAGGAAAAGTATAATAGAAACACGTCACCACTTCTGTATTTCTCACCCACTCCTGGTTTTGGCTTACAAATACTGATATAAAAACTCACCAAATGCTCAACGTGTGCACATGGCCAAAGATGTCTTGAAATTTGACACAACACAATAGAGAAGAACGAATTGTTTCTAAAAAAAATCTATATCGCTATAAGTTTCCCTCAATCTTTTGGATTCTAACTAATGAAAATTTTTTTAGGAATAAATTTGTGCAAATCCAGCAAATTGGCGGCCACAGTTTTGCTGGATTTTGAGGGACAGAATGGGGTTAAAAATAATAAACTATTAAACCACGGTGGCTCCGTTTTTATCACTGTTACTTTGCAGCGCTGGTGTCCTGGGTTTAAATCCCACCAAGGACAACATCTGCAAGGAGTTTGTATGTTCTCCCCATGTTTGCGTGAGTTTCCTCCGGATTCTCCGGTTTCCTCCCACACTCCAAAGACATACTGATAGGGAATGTAGATTGGGAGCCCCAATGGGGACAGGGTCGATAATGTCTGTAAAGCGCTGTGGAATTAAAGGTGCTATATATATAATAAATAATAATATCTACCTTTCCTCAACCCTTCCCTCATCTGTTCCACCAACACAACACCACCAATGGTCCTCTGCTCGCTCCTTTACAGTCTTCTTTTTCTTCTTTTCCAGTATTGCCACGAACTCGTCCCCCCCGCAGCTTCAAAGCCAGAAGAACGAGAAGAAAACAAAAGAAGAGTGAGCAGAGGAGAACTTGAGCAGCTGTGGCCGGTGAGAGGTGAGGGTGGTGGAGCCATGATTATATTAGGGTTTTTTTTGTTCCTTCCCAGGAGATTTAATTTGCATTGAATTTATTCAAAGTGAATCGAACCTGCCCTTCTAAATAGGGATGAGTGGACCCGTGGAAGTTCGGGTTCGTCGGGTTTGGCCGATCTTTAGCTCAAAGGTCAGTTCGGGTACCAGAACTAGGTGTCCGGTACGAACCCCGAGCTGTAAAGTTTGGGTTCGCTCATCTCTACTCCTAACCTGAGTTAAACTTTTGGAGATTTGTTCAACTCTACAACAGAAGCCATGCCCATAGAAAACCATAGAGATTCTGTACGCCAGTAAATGGTGCTCTATACAATGCCATGTTCTTTGGTATTCTTTGGTAGAAGCAATACTTCAAATTAGAATATATCTGTGATATGATCTGATTCCTCACTGAGCTGGCAGTCCATCATTTTTCAGACATATCTTAGTTGTATATCACAGTGGATGAGGATTTCGGGACGATGGGGAGAAGTGGCTCGTAAGTGGAGAAAGAAGCAGATTTCTCTCATAAGATATATTACAAAGTTTCTTTTATTTGCTTGTACTGTCAATTTACGTAAAGTTTGTGAAAATTTTAGGTTGAAGTAAAATAAAAGCTAATGGTTGAGTACATTATTATTATTATTATTTATTATTATAGCGCCATTTATTCCATGGCGCTTTACATGTGAAATAGGGGGTATACATAGCAAAAACAATTAGATTAATCTTGATCAAAACGAGTTAGCAACTGGTACAAGAGGAGAGAGGACCCTGCCCGCAAGGGCTCATAATCTACAAGTATACATCCCAAAAGTATCATGTACTCGTTATAAAATAGTTAACTGTAGCCCAATATATCCACAAACAATAAACCAAAGAAATTCCAGAATGAGCAAAGACATTTGGAAAAAGCAATTATCAACAAGCACATGAAGTTACCACAAGTGCTGCCTTCACGTGCGCGGCCAGAGATTTATCTAGCAAACACACATGCAGAACCTCATGCGAGAAGCCAACCTTGTGTTATGCAGCATCTGTCTCCGCCAACATAATTTCATCAGGAATCAAGTCATTTGTGTAAACTGTTTCAGCCACAAGATGTTTTGGTGCTGGAGAATAACGAGGATAATCTAGCAGTTTGTAAACATCATGTCTGGCAGAAGATCATTACCCCGAGCTCTACAAATCTTTGCTTGCTCAGTCAATTTAATCAAAATATTCTCGATTCCATCACATTACCTTCTAATGAATTCTCATGTAAGAAGCTGATGAACCCCCCCTGGGCAAGAGGCCTCTAACCGCTGTAATAGTGTCATAACGCTACGTTTATGGATAAAACAACTAGTAGGTGTGAATGTGATGTGACCACTAATTGGCTTCTGAAGTGCTGATTTGGTCAGAAATGAGAGTACCCTGCCCCCATAATTAATGAGGAGTGTGCCTTAAAGTAGTTGTTGAATGGCTAAGAGGTCTTACGCAAGAGGGGATATGCCACATATTCTTATTAGGGAACACAGCAAGGATGTTCCGCGCTGCTGGTGGGTAGGTAGAATGCAGATCCAGGATACACAAGTATAAGTTTCCCTTTTTCATTAGTCAACGCGTTTCGAAGTTTTCGTACTTCTTCAGGCACATCCACGTTTTTTACCCTTATATACTCTTTGTATCAGTCAGAGGACCCGCGGACCTGCAGCAGCTGTAATTCTATGCCTTGACATTGTTGTGCGAACACAACTTTACCAGGTTAGCATAACTTTTATTAATTTCTCAAATTTAAACCAGACCATATTTGCGCTTTGTTTTGCTCTTTAGCTCCTAGTCCTACACTACATATTCTTATTCACAGACATGGTACATTCACCTATTCCGGTCCCTTGTGCATATTAGTTCTGACTCTTTAAAGGGAACCTGTTGGTATTATTTTCGATACGTAATCAGAATTATTGCAGGATAGGGCAGGGTGAAACATTTCCAATGATATCTATTTAGTAGCTATCCAGTGCTCCATTGCAGTATAATTCATAGTCTATTTATATGCATATTAGGCATATTAGTGCATTTGTATTCAATAACTCCCCTTCACTTATTCTCATCTAAAGCGAACAAAGAGTATATTAGGGTAAAAAATGTGGATGTTCCTGAAGAAGTATGAAAACTTTGAAAAGCACTGGCTAATAAAAAAGGCAAACTTTATACTTGTGCTTCTTGATTAGCAGTAGAGACTGATGCTCTGCTGTGTGACTTCATCTCTGCTCCCTGACAAAATCTCACACACGTGCCACTCTTCATTTGGCTGATGTATGCACAGTATGTTACTGTTACACCTGTCCCAGTTATCCCGGGCCCTGCTTCCTTCACCTCGGTCCACTGCCCTCTGTTATGCTCCACATCGGGTTTTGTAGGCTGCCGGCGTGGCTCAGTGACATCATCTCCTTAATCCTATTTAAGGCCCATTAGGACAGACCCCTGTGTTTTAGGATTACGACTCTAGTGTCCTGTGTTTGGTGTGCTCCACCATTTGTGCTCCAATACTTTGATTCTGCAACCATCCTTGCTTTGTTCCACTACACCTGTAATACTGGTCCTGAGTTTCCTGCAAGTGCCACTTCATCATTCACCGGGGTCCGTGTACCCCCCCTGGATCTGGGGCTTAGTGAGTCCACTTCACAAGTTGAGCCTCACACAGCTACCATGCATTGCCTAAATCCTTAGTCTGATTCTGCACAAGAGATTTCAGCAGGGAGCGGAGGCGATGTTCCGCAGAGGTGGAAACCTCTGTCTCCATTGTTAGTCAAGAAGCCAGTGGAAAAGCAGAGGGGCGAAAGTGAAGGGGATACATGAATTCCAAGTACATTGATAAACTCACTACTGCACTTGCAAGCATGATTTGCATATGAATAAAAATCAAAGTTCACCACAATGGAGCATCTGATGGCAACAAAATAGGCAACGTTGGAATTGCTTTGCACAGCACTTTCCTTCATGATCTCTGGTTGCCAATGTACAGTGTTACTAACAGAGTTCCTAACTAAGGGCTCGTGCCCTCAGACGAGTGCTATCCATCGTTTTGATGGATAGTACTTGTCCCCATGTTATTGGGCCGTGCATATGTCCAATTTTTTTTCAGATCGAGTCCATCCGAGGAAAAAATCGCAACATGCACAATTACCTCCTAGAATTGGATGGCACTCGCCCATTCAAGTCTATGGGTCTGTGGAAAAAATCGGACCGCAGACAGAAGGTGGACAGATCACACTCTAATCAAACTCTGATCTGATTGTGATTAGCATAATCGGACCAATTTTCTCAGATGAGAGAAAAACGGTCGTGTGATCCTACGCTGATTGAAAATCATTAACTGAGAATAAGAGAAATAAATTGTGACACAAAAATATCAAAACTCTTGTAGCAATGAATAAAATGAATGAGAGTTAACTCAGGGAATGCTGTTTGAGACATTTCCATTATAAAGTTAATTTCTGCAACAATTATCAAGTTTCATACATTTATATAGTGAATACCCTAAACCATACACTCAGATGTAGGTCCCACCAGAACGTCAGAGAAATCAAACAGAAGTAATAGAATTGTTCCTGTATATGTACATGGTTGTTGATATGTTCTTTTTTGTTTAGCTTCTGTGGGTTCCCGACGGGAAATCCACATAAATCAAAGTGAGATTGTAGACAAGGTTCCTGTTTCTGAATCATCACTACTTAATCTCAGCCTTTCGGGAGGGTAAATCATGTACAGGAATGAAACTTTGTCAACTGTTGTGCAACACTGTAACGACTACCTTGGGATTGACTGGAAATTAATCCTTAACCTTTCATGTATTGCCAAGTCTTCTTTGGTGCATGTGACCCTGCAAGTTTCTCAATGGTGGTCATTATATAAAAAATTAAGCAAGACCCTAAAGATAAATGTCAAATAGAGATGAGC
This sequence comes from Phyllobates terribilis, assembly GCF_046119375.1. Lineage (NCBI taxonomy): Eukaryota > Metazoa > Chordata > Amphibia > Anura > Dendrobatidae > Phyllobates > Phyllobates terribilis. The sequence goes on from NW_027362768.1 coordinate 152,912,669, forward strand.
GAACCCGAACTGTAAAGTTCGGGGTTCTTACCGGAACGTAGTGTTCGGCGCTGAACTCCAACATGGACTTCTTCTGGTAGTCCGTTTTACAGTTTGGGAGTCCAGGGAGGAGAGAGAGATTTTTTTTCCAGCTCCAAAGTTTGAGTCTCCATTTATTTCAATGAGGTTCGGGTTCAGTTTCAAGTTTGGCTACACTTCTGGTATGAAGATAATCCAGCTCAAAGAATCGTGAATAGGCTTTTATTCACACAAAGTGCATGACAGAGGACAAGAAGGAATGTAACATCAATGCATTTCGGGTGACAGTCCACTCTTAGTCATCAGACTAAGTTGGATTATCTTCACTTTATGATTGTTCCATGCCTTGACGCGGTATTTCCAGGCTCTGAACCCCTTCAAGATGTCCCCTATGGTGAGCTGGATCTAATCTTGCTTCTAGAGTTCTGGTACCCAAACCGAACTTTGAACTAAAGTTCGATCGGATACCAGAATCCGAACTTCCATGGGTCCGCTCATCCCTAATATCTAACCTTAGTGGTATATTAAGAGGCCATATGAATAGTATAAGATTATTTATGCTCCACAAGGTGAAATGTTCCCCCTTAGACCCTCAGCCAGAAGCCTCTCACCCAGCGAAATCAGCAGCTACCTTCTGCTTTCCACTGATGAGGGACAAACATCCCAAAATACGAGTCTGAAAATAGAGTGTCTATGTCACGCAAGGTGTGAGAAAGACTTAGTGCAACACAAAGGGAAGAGGGAAAGGGAGCCCAGACTCTAGGGAAAGGCGGGAGTGGAGACCTCCTAGACTGATCTAATATCACCCTGTCTCCAATAACGTCCCTATATTGGTTCTTCACCAATCGCCGCACGCTAAACTCGCCCTGTCTTTCCCTGGTGTTTGGCCCTGGCTAGTGAAGGTAGCTCCAGAGAGGAAGAAGTAATGCACTTGCTCCGAGCCTTCACAAAGGGTAATGTGAGTATCGCCGGCACCTCCCTCTAGCAGACAGCAGGTATTTATACACCCAGGCCAGGGTGTTAATTAGCAAGAAGAAGGTAGCTGCGAGGTCCTAGAGAGACAGCCTCTAAGAAGGTGTCTGTAATACCAAACAAAGAGATCTTCTTTAACAAACTGTAGGACGACTGTCACTTCTGACACACCCGTGACAGTACCACCCTATCTACGAGTGGCCTCCGGACACTCAGGACCGGGTGTCTCAGGATAAGAGGTGTGGAATGAACGAACCAACCTGGGAGCATTCAGATCTGATGCTGAAACGCACATCCTCTCCTCTGGACCATAACCCTTCCAGTGCACCAAGTATTGTAGAGAACGACGTTGGAGACGAGAATCTACAATCCTCGAAATCTGTAAACTCCAGATTACCATCAATCATTTCTGGGGGCGATGGTAGAGGTGAGGGCTCAAGAGGTTCCACATACTTCTTGAGTAAGGACCTGTGGAACACATTGTGGACGTTAAGGGCCTGAGGAAGTTCAATACGAAGCGCTGCTGGGTTAATGACATTGGTTATTTTATAGGGAGCAATAAACCTAGGTCCCAGCTTCCAAAAAGGAACTTTCAATCTTATATTCCTGGTAGACAGCCATACAAAGTCATTCACATTCAGGTCCGGACCTGGCAAGCGTTTTCTGTCAGCCATACGTTTATATATGTCTCCCATGTTCTTTAAATTACTCAGAACACCCTGCCAGGGTGAGGAAGTAATGCACTTGCACCAAGCCTTCACAAGTGGTAATGTGAGTATGTCTGGCACCTCCCTCTAGCAAACAGCAGGATTTATACACCCAGACCAGGGAGTTAATTAGCAAAAGGAAGGTAGCCACTGGGTCCTAGAGAGACAGCCTCTTAAAAGGTGTCTGTAATGCCAAACGAAGAGATCTCCTTTAACCAACTGCAGGGCGACTGTCTGTCACTTCTTAAACACCCGTGATAGTGTAGTTTCGCTTCTTATCCTAAGTAATGGAGCTCTTTAAAGGGTTGCTATTGACTTTTAAGATTATTACATCTAATAGTCGGCGCTAGACTTCAAAGTCCTCTTCCTCTCTGAAGAGGCTATTTGCAGGGACATTAAACAATAAATCACCATAAGAACCTACAAAATATTGACTTGTCTTTAAACTCATTGACTCTTAGGCTAAGTGCCCACGATGCAGAAATATTGCATATTTTTTCCGCTTTTCCCTGGCAGGAAAAACGCATGCGGATTTTACATGCGTTTTTCCCGCCAGGTAGAAGCGTTTGTCAAGCGTTTTTGCATGCATTTCTGCATGCGGGTTATCAAGCGCTTTTCCAAGCGCAAGCGGCATGGATTTTTATAGTGTGACCAAGTTAACAGTTAAAAAAAAGAATAAAAATGGTAAAAAATACTTATCTTCCGATGACCCCCGATATTTTCTCCGCTCCGTCCGGTCAGTCGTATGGCTCACGATGGTCTAAAAGGATCTGTGGTGATGCAATTTAGTCATGTGACAGGTCACGCGACCGCTGACGTCAGCGGTCGCGTGACCTGTCACATGACTAAATTACATCATGGCGGGTCCTTTCACACCACCGCGACCCATACAACAGACCGGACGCACCGTACAGGAGACCGGGGGCCATCGGAAGGTAAGTATAATCTTTATTTTTGATTTTAAATTCTTTTTTTAACAGGTACTATGGTACCCGGGTCTGGATAAGAGTCTCCTCTTCTCCAGACCATCCACACATTGAATCGCTTAATATCCACATGTGCACATGTAGTCATGCAGATAATATGCGTTTCAATGCAAGTCAATGAAGGCAATTACGCTGCGTGTCCACAAAATTAATGGACATGCTGCGTATTTTTCCGCAATGATAATCTGCAGCGGAAATTTCCGCAGCATGTGCACAGCACATGTGCAGATTATCATTGGGGACCATGGGGCACATATTATCAAGTGTTTTTTAACCATTTTCGCTGCGGAAATTCCGCATAAAAAATGCTTGAAAAATGCATAGTGGGCACGCGGCCTTAAGGTGCCCAAAGACCTTCAATCGCTGTTGGCTGACGTATTTGTTTGACTCTTGACAGGAGTGATAGGATTTGCTATTTGGTTTTTTTAATTGTATTTTAAAGATATAATTGCACCTGTCACCTTTTTCGTTGGACTTTGCTACTTAATCTGCAACTTTTGTTAGAGAAGATACAAGGTATCCAACAACAGTTTCCAAAAATACTGAAACTGCAGGGCTCTATCTAATCAACTCAGGCCTATGTACCCATGATAAACTGGTCAAAGACACCTTTGGGTTTTTCTTAGGCATATTTAGCCATCAGCGAAACTTGAGATAAAAATGATTGAGTTTTTGTCTCCTTTACACATTTAAATAGATCTTCAGACAGAGTGAGAAGGGAATTTCAAAGGGATTAAGTACGTGAGATAAACGTAGAATTTCCCAGTTTCCAAGGGAGGTCTATTCATCAACAAATCTTCACGAATGCACATCAAATGGCTCCTAATAACTTGTGAAATAGAAAAGTCATTAGTCTAATACTTAGGACTTTGGATCTACTCATTATCTCATATACTGAACCTGTATTAGATTGTATTTATCAGCAGATGAAGGTCACATTTATTGATCTACATTAATAGTTTTGCTTTCATGTATCTGGATGGTAAACATAATGCAGAACAAAGTTACATGATAACAAGTTCTAATTACCCCAAAAATGAATCAATCACATTATCTGTTTACAAATTATCACCATTGGGGTAGAAAGGGCTGGAATTAGTTCATGGATCTCATATAGCCCCTTCGAAAAACAGAGCGTTTTAGATTTTTGAGCTACGAAATCAAAGCATAATGTTTTTACCAATTGCAAAAAGAATAGCAAAATGCAAAATGAACTCCTTCAAGAGCACCTATCACCAATTTGGGGGGGCCTTATTTATTTATCCCTTTAGCGCAATGTCACATACACGTACTGTATGTCATAGCAGCAGTGCCCATGTGGAGCTGGCTCAAGAGCTGAGCTCTTTCCACTTGTGTCTGATGCCGACTATATAGAATCATAGAATCATAGAATGGTAGAGTTGGAAGGGACCTCCTGGGTCATCTGGTCCAACCCCCTGCTCAAAGCAGGATTCACTAGATCATCTCAGACAGATGTCTGTCCAGCCTCTGCTTGAAGACGTCCATTGAAGGGGAACTCACCACCTCTCATGGCAGCCTGTTCCACTCATTAATCACCCTAACTGTCAAAAAGTTTTTTCTAATATCTAATCTGTGTCTCCTCCCATTTAGTTTCATCCCATTGCTTCTAGTCTTTCCTTGTGCAAATGAGAATAAAGATGATCCTTCTACAATGTGACAGCCCTTGACATATTTGTAGACAGCTATTAAGTCTCCTCTCAGTCTTCTTTTTTGCAAGCTAAACATTCCCAAATCCTGCAACCGTTCCTCATAGGACATGGTTTGCAGACCAGTCACCATTCTGGTTGCTCTTCTCTGAACTTGCTCCAGTTTGTCGATGTCTTTTTTAAAATGTGGTGCCCAAAACTGTACACAGTATTCCAGATGAGGTCTGACCAAAGAGGAGTAAAGACCGATAATGACTTCACGTGATCTAGACTGTATGCTTCTGTTAATACATCCCAGAATTGTATTTGCCTTTTTTGCTGCTGCATCACACTGTTGACTCATGTTCAGTCTATGATCTATTAGTATACCTAAGTCTTTTTCACATGTACTGTTGCTCAGCTCTATTCCTCCCATTCTGTATATGCTTTTTTCATTTTTATTGCCCAGATGTAGTACTTTGCATTTTTCCCTGTTAAAAACCATTCTGTTGGTTGCTGCCCACTGCTCCAGTTTATTTAGGTCTTTTTGAATCCTCTCTCTCTCTTCTCTAGTATTAGCTATCCCTCCTAGCTTTGTGTCATCAGCAAATTTAATCAGTTTACCCTCAATTCCTTCATCTAAATCATTGATAAAGATGTTGAACAATACAGGTCCCAGGACGGAGCCCTGTGGTACCCCACTTGAGACATTCATCCAGCTGGATGTGAAGCCATTTACAACCACCCTTTGAGTCCGATCACTAAGCCAGTTATGAATCCACCTAACAGTTGCCTGGTCCATTGCATACTTGGTCATTTTTTCAATAAGGATGATGTGAGATACTTTGTCAAATGCTTTGCTGAAGTCAAGATATACTATATCTACAGCATTTCCCTGATCCACCCAGTCAGTGATTCTGTCATAGAAGGAAATTAAGTTAGTCTGACATGACTTGTTAGTTACAAACCCATGCTGACTCTGGTTAATCACTTCATTCTTATCCATGTACTTACATACATGTTGTTTAATAATTTGTTCAAAGATCTTTCCTGGTATAGAAGTCAGACTCACCGGCCTATAGTTCCCTGGGTCCACCTTCTTCCCCTTTTTGAAGATAGGAACAACATTTGCTCTTCTCCAGTCTTCTGGGACTTCTCCTGTTCTCCAAGAATTTTCAAAGATTATGGAGAGTGGTTCTAAAATTTCTTCTACAATCTCCTTCAGTACTCTGGGGTGTAATTCATCTGGACCTGGAGACTTGAACTCATTTAAGTTAGCTAAATATTCCCTCACAATCTTTCTGTTTACTGATAACTTGGATTCCTCTATTCCTTTAAAAGGACAGTGAAGATCAGTTGATGTTACATTTTCTTTCTGAGAGAAAACAGATGCAAAATAGGAATTAAAAAGTTCGGCCTTCTCAACATCCTCTCTTACCATTTCTCCATTTTCATCCTGTAAAAATCCTATAGCATCTTTGACTTTTCTTTTACTTTTGACATACCCCCAAAATCCTTTTTTATTGCTTTTGACATCTCTTGCAAGCCTTAATTCATTGTCAGCTTTAGCTAACCTGATACGTGCCCTGCAGGATCTACAGACTGCATTATAATCTTCTTTAGATATGCCTCCCTCTTTCCATTTAATAAACATTTCTTTCTTTCTTTTTAGCATGTGTTTAAGTTCTGTGTTCATCCATCCTGGTTTCCTTAAATGCTTCCCATTCTTCCTACTTTTCGGGATTGTTAACGATTGTGCTTTGAGAATCTCATTTTTAAAAATTTCCCATCCTTCCTGGACATTTTTGTCCTTAAGGACATCCAGCCATTGGATCCCTCCTATTCTCTTTCTGAGTCTCTTAAAATCTGCCTTTCTAAAATCTAACCTTGAAGTTTGAGTCTTCACATGTCTTCCTCCTCTAGTTATCCAAAATTCTATAATAGCATGATCGCTGCCTCCTAGGGTCCCAGCCACCTTTACCTCCTCAACCATTTCCTCCCTGTTTATAAGGATTAGATCCAAAGTAGCAGATCCCCTTGTTTTCTCCCCTACCTTTTGGAAGATAAAGTTGTCAGCAAGAGAGGATAAGAATTTGCTTGACCTGTTAGTTTTACTTGAGAGAGATTCCCAACAAATGTCTGGATAGTTGAAATCTCCCATGACCACTACGTCATATTTTTTGGAGAACTTGGTCATTTGATACATAAAGAGTTCATCCATATCTTCAGCTTGCCCAGGTGGCCTGTAGTAAATGCCTACAATGGTGTCCTTTCCGTTGTTCTCTCCTTGTATTCTTACCCAAACAGTTTCCACAGAACTCCCAGTCTCTGAAGCTTCAATCTCTGTGCAGATATACGCTTTTCTAACATACAATGCAACACCTCCTCCTCGTTTATCAAGTCTGTTTCTTGCAAATAAGTTGTATCCTTTTAGCCTTTTATTCCAATCATGTGTATCGTCCCACCAAGTTTCAGTGATTCCAATGACATCATATTCCTTTTCCTGCATTAGTAGTTCCAATTCTCCTTGTTTGTTGCCCATGCTTTGTGCATTTGTATAAAAACATTTTAGTTTGTGATTGGTTTCTCTTCCTCCCATATTTTTATTATTTAGATTTTTTTGTCTTTGTTCTTCTTTTCCACTTCCAGTAGCAGAGATCTCAATAGTATTTGCCAGCTGTATGGCTTTTTCTGGCCTTTTGCTTCCCTTCCCACATTGTTCTAGTTTAAAGCTCTTCTGATGAGTGTAGCAAGGCGACTTCCAAATACATGTTTTCCAGTCTTCGTAAGGTGCACCCCATCTCTAGCAAGTAGTCCATCGTATAGGTAATTCATTCCGTGATCCAGAAATCCAAATCCTTGTTGACGGCACCATCGACGTAGCCAGTTGTTCACCTGTAGAATCTTATTCCACCTCATTGTTCCATGGCCATCCACTGGGAGGATGGATGAGAAGACCACCTGCGCTCCCAATTCTTTCACTTTCTTGCCTAAGTCAGCATCTGTGTCTAACAGCAGTGATGGGAGCAGAGCTCCGATCACTGCTGTTATCGATTTACTTGCAATTTCTGAGAGAGGCATTTAAAGTTATGCAATTTCTTTTGCTCCTGTGCAGGGCCGGCTCCAGGTTTTTCTGGGCCCCGGGCGAAAGAGTCTCAGTGGGCCCTTTTAACACATACACGATTCATGATGCACAGATACGGCGGAGAAATAAATATATATATATATATATATTTATTTATTTATTACACATGGCCCAGCCTGCCCCCTCATCCTTCACATACGCAGACATATGCGCGCGCACACACGGTACGCAGACATATGCGTGCGCACACACGGTATGCAGACATATGCGCGCGCGCACACGGTACGCAGACATATGCGCGCGCGCACACGGTACGCAGACATATGCGCGCGCGCACATGGTACGCAGACATATGCGCGCGCGCACACGGTACGCAGACATATGCGCGCGCCCACACGGTACGCAGACATATGCGCGCGCACACACGGTACGCAGACATATGCGTGCGCACACACGGTACGCAGACATATGCGTGCGCACACACGGTACGCAGACATATGCACGCGCACACACGGTACGCAGACATATGCGCGCGCACACACGGTACGCAGACATATGTACACATACAGACATACGCATAGATAAAACAGACAAATATATATACACAGTCATATACACTGACATTCACATACATGCACTCACACAGACCCATTACTAATATTTTTAATATGGGGATTGGGGAAGCCTCACTCACCTGTCCCCGGTCCAGTGTCCTGTCCAGCAGCTCCTCGGGTATGGGGCAGTGCAGGGCCCCCGGCGTGTCACAGACTTCATGGCCCTGGAACATCAGAGGGGCCCACTTGCGGTCGGGTCCGGGCCCCTCCCGCCCATCTGTGCAGGACCTTCGCTCCGACGGTGTTTGATTGCCGGCACTCCCCCAGACATGGCCGCGCGCTGTGCGGCTGTGTCTGCTAGTAATGAAGCGGCAGGAGCGACACACAAGCACAATTAAAGGTGCAGTGCCGTCGACCCTGCCGCGTCATTACTAGCAGACACAGCCGGACAGCGCGCGGCCATGTCTGGGGGAAGTGCCGGCAATCAAGCAGCGCCTGCGTCCCTGAACAGGTGCCGAGGAAGCGGCCAGGGCCCCGACAGTGAGTGGGCGGGTGGGTGTGTGGGCCCGGCCCCGACAGTGAGTGGGCGGGTGGGTGTGTGGGCCCGGCCCCGACAGTGAGTGGGCGGGTGGGTGTGTGGGCCCGGCCCCGACAGTGAGTGGGCGGGTGGGTGTGTGGGCCCGGCCCCGACAGTGAGTGGGCGGGTGGGTGTGTGGGCCCGGCCCCGACAGTGTGTGGGCCCGGCCCCGACAGTGTGTGGGCCTGGCCCCGACAGTGAGTGGGCGGGTGGGTGTGTGGGCCCGGGCCCCGACAGTGAGTGGGCGGCTGGGCCCCTCTGATTTTCCAGGGCCCCGGCACTTGCCCGGGTACGCCGGGTGCTGACGCCGGCCCTGCTCCTGTGCACCAACTCCTATTGGCTCCCCCATGATGCGATCGTGGGTGACCGATGGATTGTCATGCCAGAGACCTGCTAAAGGCCCCCATCAAGGCCATCTTGGTACTCCTATGAAGCACAGGCACAATTATAGCCATCTTGGAGCCTGTTTTTTTTTTTTTTTTTAATTCTGATTCTAAATTACTGCCACATTAACTCATTCAATTTTTCTGGTGTGCGCTTTTATTTTTGCGCTGCTTCTTCCAAGGGCCAAAACATTCTTTATTTTTCCATCGACATAGCCAAATGAGGGATTGATTTTTATACCGGGATGAGTTGTACTATATAATGAACTGAAAAATAAAATTTGAAATGGGATAAAATGGTAAAAAAAATGCCATTATTTTTCAGTTTTGCTTTTATGGCATTCATTGTGCGGTAAAAATGTACGACATGACTCTTCAGGTCAGTATTATTAGGCCAACACCAACAATACCAAATTATAGTATATATGACTCGCCCCCTGGGCTACCCGGAACCGGGCCTTCTGTACGATGCTGGGGGTAGTAGTGGCAACCTGATCCCGTGGCTCAGGGTGGTCAGACCAAGTTGTGGCAGTCTATCAATCAGTGATTTAAATGTCCGACTACGCCACCCGTGAATTGCGGTCAGAGATAACCGCCGCTGCGAGGCAGACCGCTGAAGCTGGTGTTTGTGTGCAGCACAGGGGTAGGATAACTCCCCACAGGAAGAGTGTAGCCTCAGGGCTGTGTAAGTGGATGCTGGGGGTGATGGTGCAGGTGCAGCAGAAATCACACAGAGTCCAATGATGCAGTCCAGGGTCTTTTACTCACAGTTGTTATTAATGACCCAACAGTACCGGTTAGGAATGGGCCTGGATGTCTGAGAGAATTCGGGGAACCCCACTAGTCAGGGTGAGTGTGTAGGCCTACCGTTCTCTCTATGCTCTTTTTGACTATCCCCCTTTTCGTGGTGTAATAGCCCACGTCCCTGAGCTGGCCGTGTACTTCTCGCCTGTATGGCTTGCGACTTGGGCCTTGGGTACCTGTTGATTGCTCCTCGCTGTACTGGTCCCTCTGTGTGGCGGAGCCTCCAGGCTTCTTAGGCCAAGGGACCTGAAATCCCTCGCTGGTTGGTTCTCTGCTGCTGGGCTTGTAACCCTTACAGCCTCGGACCCCAATGTCCGGTAGATTGGTTCTCTGCCAGGACCGGCTCTCGTCGCCTCTGTCCCTGGCTTGCAGTTTCTCCTCTGCCTCACGGACTCCTCAGCTACAGCTGAACTGTCCCTCCTTCTCTGGGACTAGTCTCACTCCTGAGCTAGGTCGTCCAGTTCTCTCTAACCCTGCCCCCAGTTCCTGCTTTTATAGGGGCAGCCAGCTACCCCTACTGGCCTGGGACAGGAGGTGCTGTATGCTAATTGTCCCTGACCAGGGAACCTCCCTCCTGCTTTCAGACACAACATTAAAAGACATTTGTGGGACCCAGACCTGGGGTGACACATATATATGTCTTCACATAGCTCCATTGATGGAAAAATAAAAAAGTTACCGGTCTCAAAAATAAAGAAATAATAATGAAAAAAACACACACATATATATATATATATATATACACTGTAGGTTTACTCACTTGGGTGCGACGGGAGGCAAACGAGAAGCGTGTTCCTTTAAAAGTCCATGATGACGGTTTATTACTTCATAAACCAAAAAACAAAAAGGAATCAAACTGCCTTTAGTTCAGGCAAACAAAGTAAAGTGTCCTTTAAACCAGTCTCTGCTTAGCCAGTCCTGTGGGCACACAGGCTGGGTAGCGTCCAGTATCCTGGCTCAGTCTGGAGAGAACAACACACAGGAGACCGCTAGACACCTTATAATACATACATACATACACACACACACATTTTTTGAGACTGGTAACTTTTTTATTTTTCCATCAATGGAGCTGTAAGAGGACTTGATTTTTGGAAGCCAGAATAGTGGCATAATATAATAACTATACCTAAATGCTGCTGTCAGTGTCTAACAACTAGGGATGAGCGGACCTTCGGATTCTGGTACTTGACCCAAACTTTAGTCCAAAGTTTGGTCCGGGTACCAGAACTGTACCCGAACTTGAACCAGAACCCGAAACCCATTGAAAACAATGAGGACCCGAACTTTAGAACTGGAAAACTCTCTCTCTGGACTGGAACACCGAACATTAAAACGGACTTTCAGGAGAAGTCTGTGTTCAGAGTTTTGCACCAGACACTGAATGTCTTCTACGAACCCCAAACTTTTAAGATTGGGTTCGCTCATCTCTACTAACAACGGCATTTAAGTGGTTACACAGCAGTGATCGGAGCTGGCTCCGATTGCTGCTAGACGGCACCCATAGTATATGTATTGGGTTGAGCCTTTGAGTACATTCTATGACGGGAAGGGGTTAATCTTTTTTTAAAATTTACTTTTTTTTTCCAGAAGTAAATCCAAAAGTCTGATTCCGAAGAAAATCTCCAGATAATGCTAATTTAGTCAGTGCTCTATTTGACATAATTCTTGAGGTTCTTCCCCAGAATTGGATTTAGGTCTCAATGTGTGAAGCGTGAGCATTGTGTAATGGAAACTCAGGCCGGGTGGGGACACATTGAATAAACAGCTTATCTTCTCCTGAGGAGTTTCAGGCACAGACCTCAAAGCCAAAAAACTGAGCAGAGACTCGGCCAATAATGTTTTTATGGGGAAAAATGTCCTGGAAATATAGTTATATAAAATTGAATTTATGTGTAAAATATAATATATTAGACAGGTTTAATTTTGGACACATGTCAAGATACAAGTCAAAGAGCTTCGATTTCCCAATAAATAGCCCAGTTTCATTCCTTTTCTTCCCAATAACACACAATACTGAACAGCAAGGGACGCTAGGTTTCTAAATCTGCCTAAAAACATGACAATTTGACCCCTATCTGACTGCCATCTTTCATGATTTGGATTTTGATCATTAAAGAGAATGTGCCATCAGACCTGGAACTTAAACCAGTTTTTTATGTGAAAGGCTTGTTTTACAGAATATTTTAATTAATTTGTATTATTTTTATATCCTGACTAGTGTTGAGTGAACATGCTCGACACTGCTCGGTACTCGCCCGAGCATCACGCTACTCGGGATGTTCGGCGAGCACCGAGCATTTCCGGGTTACTCGGGCGGGAGCTCGGGTCTCCGCCCTGCATGTTTGGCGCTCTTTACAGAGCCAATGAACATGCAGGGATTGCCAGCCAGTCACTGTAATGCTGCAGCCATGTTGGTTGTGGCCATTACAGTGATTGGCTGGCCGCAAAGCGTCACCTCGAGTTTTTAAAACCGCGCGCCGCCATCTTGGACACAGTCGCTCTGGATTAGACAGTGTAGGGACAGCGCTGCTGATTTAGGGAGAGATATAAACTGTGAAATAGTTAGTGTAGGGTCTGTAAAGGCGGCCAGAACAAACAAATAGTCCTTTTCAGGACTAATATCCATCCCAGATACCAGGCAGGCAGGCTGTATAGGAGACACAGTGGTTATACCAGCAAATGCTGCAATACAGTCATGTGTGCTCCTGTTGCTCAAATTGCTGGACTTAGCACCAGGTGTCGGGGGCCAGGAAAAATCCTTTTTTTTCCATCTAAATCCTCCTTTTTTTTTCCTCCTTCACACTGTACAAATACCCGTCTTATTAACCTTTTGGTGTGTCCCCCCCCCCCCAAAAAAAAAGCGTGTCTCTGATTTTTCAGACACAAATATAACTGTTGAAAATAGTCTGGTATAGGCTAGAGAAACAGAAGTGTGGTTTTGCACTTCCACGGTTCAAACCTCTGTATTATCCATTTTGGGCCATTTGTATCTAAAAAAAAAAACAGTTTGAGTGTGTCGCTCACTGTTCAGCCGCAAATATCTCTATTTAAAAAAGTGTGGTATACCCCAGTAAACAATAACTGTGGTTTTGCCATCCCACGGTAAAAAATCTCTATTATTCAGGTTTTGGTATTTTTTTCTGTAAAGAAAAACAGTAGTGTCTCCTGACTGTTGTGACACAAAAATATATCTGTTGAAAATAGTCTTGTGTAGGCCCGACATCCCAGTGTGGTTTCGCAGTTCCACGGGTCAAATCGCTGTACTATCCAGTTTTGGGCCTTTGGTATCTAAAAAAACGCAGTTTGAGTGTGTCGCTCACTGTTCAGCCGCAAATATCTCTATTTAAAAAAGTGTGGTATACCCCAGTAAACAATAACTGTGGTTTTCCTCTTCCACGGTTCTAATCTACTCTTTATTACCCTTTTTCCATTGATAGTGCAAGTGTAAGCTATTTTACTTCATTTACAATGGGCAAGGCGCGTGGCAAGGGACGTGAAAGTGGACGTTCTGGTGATGGTTCGTGCAGAGGACGGGGCGGTGGCCAAGGTGAAAATGTGCCACAACCAACAGCCACATCTTCTCGCTCCCACTTCTTGACCGAATTACTAGGGAAGCACAGAACAACACCAGTATTGAGAACTGATCAGTGTGAACAGGTTATTAATTGGATAGCAGACAATACTTCCAGTTACCTGGGCACCACCACCTCCGGTCTGTCTTCCACACGGTCAACTCTTAGTAGCCGTGAGTCTCGACCGCATACTCCTCCTCACCCTGATGCTCCTTCCTCCCACCATGCCGAGTGTCGTCAGACAGCAAGTGATCCCACACTTGGACACTCTGAAGAGCTGTTCACTGGTCCATTTCCATATTTGGGCCCCTCGCCTGATACGCTTGAAGTGGTGGAAGAGGAGATCCCATGTTGCGATGCCCAAATATTTGAACAGCCACGGCCACAGGAAGTCGACGTTGGCAATCTGTCACAAGAGGTGGACGATGACGAGACACAATTGCCAGGAAGTGAGGAGGAGGATCGTGGTGCGCAAGTGGAAGAGGAGGAGGTGGTGGATGATCTAGTAACTGACCCAACGTGGAAGGAGGACATGCAGAGTGAGGCCAGCAGCACACAGGGGGAGGGAGGCAGAGTACCCCAACAGGCAGGAAGAAGCAGTGTGGTGGCCGCAGACAGAAGGCAGGCAACCGTTCCCCGTAACACCAACACGAGGGACGTTGCCAGTACAAGCGGTAGGTCTTCCAGAGTCTGGAATTTTTTTAAAGACTCTGCTGATAACCCCAAAAAGGCCATATGTTCCACCTGCCATGCCAGCATCAGCAGGGGTGACAAAACTACCAGCCTGACCACCACCAGCATGATCAGGCACATGGCAGCAAAGCACCCGACTTTGTGGGGCGAAACACAGGGTCCACGACCAGTGTCAGTGGGTGTCACCACTGCTTCTTCCACTGTTGTGCGTGCAATAGAACCCCCTGTTGTGTGTGCAAGGCAATCCCCTGTCCATACTGCATGTAAAGATGACCCCTCCTCTCAGTCTTCACTTGTTATGGCAGTTTCTCAAGAAACAGCATCAACGTCCACGTCCCACCGCAGCGTTCAATTGTCCATATCCCAGACCTTTGAACGAAAGCGGAAATTCGCAGCTAACGCCCCACAGGCCACAGTCCTAAATTCGCACATTTCACGACAGCTTGCATTGGAAATGCTGCCTTTTAGGCTGGTGGAGACGGAATCCTTCCGCAATCTTATGGCGGTGGCCGTCCCTCGGTACTCGGTACCCAGCCGACACTATTTTGCCCGGTGTGCCATCCCCGCACTACACAAGCACGTGTCCCAAAGCATCTGCCGTGCCCTCAACAACGCAGTTACTGAGAGAGTCCACCTGACAACAGACACGTGGACAAGTGCTTGTGGCCAGGGCCGGTACATATCTCTGACGGCACACTGGGTAAACATAGTGGAAGCCGGGACCCAGTCGGACCTTGGAACGGAACACATCCTCCCCACACCGAGGATTGCGGGCCCTATGTCAGTCAGAGTTGCCCCCACAGTGTACAGCTCCTGCGCATCCTACTCCTCCTCCTCCTCCTCATGTTCAGCCTCCATCTCAGATATCACCACCTCAGTTACAAGCTGGAAGCATTGCAGTACTGCCTCCACCAAGCGGCAACAGGCTGTGCTGAAACTCATAAGCTTAGGTGATAAACCTCACACTGCTTGTGAGCTGTGGACAGCTGTGAAAGAGCAGGCAGATCTGTGGCTGAGCGCTGAACCTACATCCCGGCATGGTCGTGTGTGACAATGGCCGTAACCTGGTGGCGGCTCTGAGGCGAGGTGAGATCACAGACGTACCATGCCTGGCTCATGTGCTTAACCTCGTGGTTCAGCGGTTTCTTAAATCGTACCCCGAGTTGCCAGATCTGCTCGTGAAAGTACGCCGCCTGTCAGCTCATTTTCGCAAGTCGGCTACAGCTTCCGCCGCCCTTGCAGTGTTGCAGCAGCGTTTGCAGCTTCCGGCACACCGACTGGTGTGTGATGTCCCCACACGTTGGAACTCTACCCTCCACATGTTGCAAAGGATTTGTGAGCAGAAGAGAGCAGTTGTGGAGTACCAGCTGCAACAAGGCCGTCGATATTCAGGTCAGACTCCACACATAAGACCTCAGGAGTGGACCTGGATGTCTGACATATGTACCATCCTGACAAACTTTGAGGAGGCCACACAGATGGTGAGTGGCGATGACGCCATCATTAGTGTCAGTATCCCACTTGTCTGTCTTTTGCAACGCTCTCTGCAGAGAATTAAAGAGGAGGCATTGCAGCCAGAGTATGATGAGATGGATCAAGAAGCCGTAGCGGGCGATTACACACAGCCCAGCCTCATCTCATCCCAACGTGCATTGGGGGACAATGAGGGAGAGGAGGAGGAGAAGGAGGAGGAGGAAGAACAGGAGCTGCTATCATGCGTTGTAGACGGTAGTACCTGTACAAGTGTCATACCGTCGGTTCAGCGTGGGTGGCCTGAGGACAGGGGGGAGGAGGAAGAGGAGGAGGAGGAGGAGAGCATGGTCAGTAGTCATCTTGGTGAGGACACGGAAATCTTGCCCGTTACCAGTCTGGCACGCATGGCTGACTTTATGTTACGCTGCCTTAACCGTGACCCTCGCGTTGTCAAAATGTTGGGTGACAGTCATTAGTGGTTGGTGACACTTGTAGACCCCGCTACAAGGAGAACTTTTACTCTCTTATTCCTGAGGTGGAGAGGTCTACAAAAATGGGGCAATACCAGAAGGCCCTTGCAGCAGAACTCTTAAAAAAATTCCCATCTGAACATGCTAGCGGCAGGGGTCACAGTTCGTTGCCCAACCAAGGCGTACAGGCGAGAGAGATGCAACTCCAATCCAGCAGAGGCAGGGGAACACTGTCAACGTTCTGGGACAGTTTTCTGACACCCGCCCAGCTTAAAGGCCCTGAGGCGCGGGGTACACTCACAAGGAGTGTAAAGTTTCAAAAGATGGTGAGGGAGTACCTTGCCGATCGTACCAGCGTCCTCTGTGATTCCTCTGTGCCTTTTAATTATTGGGTATCCAAGCTGGACACTTGGAATGAACTCGCTCTGTACGCCTTAGAGGTCCTGGCCTGCCCTGCCGCTAGCGTGTTATCGGAGCGTGTTTTTAGTGCCGCTGGGGGAATTATAACTGATAAGCGCACTCGCCTGTCAACTGACAATGCTGACAAGCTGACCCTTATCAAAATGAACAAGGGCTGGATTGGGCCAGACTTCTCATCACCACCAAATGACAGCAGAGTAACATCAAGTCAAATCCACTGTGTTATTTCGGGAGGTGTATTCCCATGCATCGCTTCACACCCACACATGGGTATACGCTTCCTCATTTCGGCTGTTTTTTGCTCTTCTCCTTATCCTCAGCCTCCACGACCACTATACCACCAGGGTGACCGTGGTCCATGTTGCCAGCATTGCAAGTTCCTCTGTCCTAATTTTTGGCAGCTTTTGCTTGGAAGGCATAGGCAAAGACTATGGGAGACCCACTCCCCAATAATGGGAATAATGTTTTTAATATGCTGTACTGCATGGCTCTTGTAAGGGGCATTAAAATCGTCTTGTTAAGCTACTGTGACCTCCACGTCTCTTCCAAGGGTCGTTAATATTGTCTTTTTATTCCACTGCGACCTCCACCACTCTTCCAAGGGGCATTAAAAGCGTCTTGTTAAGCTACTGTGACCTCCACGTCTGTTCCACAGGGCGTTGATATTGTCTTTTTATTCCACTGTAACCTCCACCACTCTTCCAAGGGGCATTGATATTGTCTTTTTTTTCCACTGCGACCTCCACCACTCTTCCAAGGGGCATTAAAACCATCTTGTTAAGCTACTGTGACCTCCACGCCTCTTCCACGGGGCATTGATATTGTCTTTTTATTCCACTGTAACCTCCACCACTCTTCCAAGGGGCATTAAAACTGTCTTGTTAAACCACTCTGAACTCCACGTCTCTTCCAAGGGGCATTAAAACCATCTTGTTAAGCTACTGTGACCTCCACATCTCTTCCAAGGGGCATTAAAACTGTCTTGTTAAACCACTCTGAACTCCACGTCTCTTCTAAGGGGCATTAAAACCGTCATGTTAAACCACTCTGAACTCCACAGCTCTTCCAAGGGGCATTGACATGTTGTTTTTAATTACCTCTAACCTCCACGACTCTTACAACGGGCATTGCATTTCCTCCTAATTTTTGTCAGCTTTTGCTTTTCAATGCATAGGCGAACACTAAGGGAGACCCACTCCCCAATAATGGGTAGAAGGTTTTTAATACGCTGTAATCCACGTCTGTTTCAAGGGGCATTGCAGTGCCTAATAATTTTTGGAAAGCCTTCCATTCCCTGCTTAGGCCAACAGTGTACAGGAGACCCAGTTGCTATAAATGGAAAAAACGGTTTAGTTAAGGCCCTTTGACCTCCATGTCACTTCCAAGGGGCATTGGAGTGCCTCGAAATTTTTGGTAGGCATTGCATTCACTGTATGCCTTATAACTGTGTAGCTGAACCGCTCCTTTTGGTACAGAAACATATCCTACAAGACATGTGTGGTTGGCTGGCCTGATATTGATGTGAATGGTCCCTGTTCCTCATGCTCTTTCTCCTTTGCCACCACCTCATCCATCATTCATCACCAGAAGCTTTGTTTTAACGGGAGTCATAGAACTGGGATAGTAGCAGGAAAACATCCAGCAATCCTCGAAGGAAGTAGAATATGCGCCAGAACGCTGACCACCTCAGGCCTAGCTGCTACTACATACATGCGCTTGCATTCCAAGGAACAGAAAGCTAAGGAGATTGATGGCCTCATGATCATGAATAATTTACTCGTTGTGTAGGAGGCCGACCACTGCTGCTGTCTATCTTCTGAACTTTGTGTTGAAGCCTGATTGACCCAGGACCCGCAATCCTCTATGTCTGGAGGACGTGTTGCATCCCAGTGTCCAACTGTGTCCCGGCTTCCACAATATTAACCCAGTGTGAAGGTGTCAGTGAGATGGACCATTCCTGGCCACATTCACTTGTCCACGTGTTTGTGGTTAGGCTGTCCTTCCCACTAAATGCACTGGGGAGGGCACAGGTAATGTTTTGGTATGCGCGCTTGTGTATAAGGCGCACCGGGACAAATAGGAGCGGCTGGGGACCGTTTATGGACACCCGGCCACCCCCACGCGGCTGGGGACTGTGTGTGGGCACCCGGCCGCGGGGCGGCTGGGGACTGAGTATGGACACCCGGCCGTCCCCTGGCGGCTGGGGACCAAGCGTGGACACCCGGCCGCCGGGCGGCTGGGGACTGAGTATGAATACCAGGCTACCGATGCAGCCATGACGTGGTGGCCAGATTCCACCTCCACATGCCTAAAAGGCCCAATTTCAAGTGCAAGCAAGCTAGCAGTATGGTATTGCAGCCTGGGGGTGGGTGGGTGGCAGGCTGCATACTTGCGCTTGTATTGCAAGTTATGGGGGAGGTACAATTGAACACTGCCCTGGGACAAGGACTTGCACGGGGATAGTTGCAAGTCTGCATCTTCTGATGCGGCAAGGATCACTTCTGATGGGCACACTTTTAGGCAGTGACCTGGGTGTCAGAGATGCTTCCAGGGGTCTTCCCCATGCTGTTCCCATGTCTTTTTAGCACTGTATGCATGTGTCACACAGCACATGGCCAGATAAGGTTGTAAAATGTTAAAATGACATTTCCCGGTGAATGCATTTGTCACGGTTGAAAGCAATACAAACGTGCAAAAATGCATAAAAAATGCTACTTGTGAACATAGCCCAAGGTGTGGAGGAGTATTTTTGTTTTTGGTTATTTATTTTACCTTATACACAAGTCTTTACCCTGGAAAGGATGTTCCTTAACCCCTTTCCGACCTGGTCAGTAATAGTACGCACCAGGTCGGGAAGGCCGGTTCAGCAGGGGCTCCGGCGGTGAGCCCGCACTGAAGCGAGCACATGTCAGCTGATTATTGGAATCGCAATCCACCCGCGGCTGTTAACATGTTAAATCTCTGACAGTGGCATTTAACTCGCGCTTTCGGGAGTCCTAAGACCCGCCCATCAGTGACCCTGTCACGTGATCGCGGGTCACCAATGGGTGGGCATGACAACTCAGGGTCTGCAGCAGACGCCTGTGGTTGTCTTGTCTCAATTGCTATGAGCGCCACCTAGTGGTCAGCGCTCATAGCAAGTAAGCATTTCTCCTGCATACAAGCGATCTGCTCATCGCTTGTATGCAGTAGAAGCAATCAGACAACTGCTGCTTCTAGTCTCCTCTGGAGACTATAGAAGCAAGCAGAAAGTGTAAAAAAAAGTTTTTAAAAAAAAATAAAAAATATATAAAAGTTTAAGTCACCCCCCTTTCGCCCCATTCAAAATAAAATATATATATATAAAAAAAAAACACATACACATATTTGGTATCGCCGCGTTCAGAATCGCCCGATCTATCAATATAAAAGAAGAATTAATACAATCAGTAAACGGCGTAACGAGAAAAAGATTTTAAACGCCAGAATTAAGTTTTTTTGGTCGCTACAACTTTGCAATAAAATGCAATAACGGGCGATCAAAACATCGGATCTACCGCAAAATGGTATCAATAAAAACGTCAGCCCGGCACGCAAAAAATAAGCCCTCACCTGGCCCCAGATCCCGAAAAATGGAGAAGCTAAGGGTCTCGGAAAATGGCGTCATTTTTTTTTGTTTTTTTAGCAAGCTTTGGATTTTTTTTCACCACTTAAATAAAAAAGAACCTATACATGTTTGGTGTCTATGAACTCGTAACGACCTGGAAAATAATGATGGCAGGTCAGTTTTAGCAATCTGTGAACGTGGTAAAAAAAGGACCCAAAAAACAACTGTGGAATTGCATTTTTTTTGCAGTTTCACTGCACTTGGAATTTTTTTCCCATTTTCCAGCACACGATATGGTAAAACCAGTGATGGTGTTTAAAAGTACAACTCGTCCCGCAAAAAATAAGCCCTCACATGGCCATATTGAACGAAAATTAAAAAAGTTCTGGCTCTGGGAAGAAGGGGAGCAAAAAAGGAAAACACAAAAACAGAAAGACCCATGGTCGTTAAGGGGTTAACATATTTCACAGGAAAGCACTTTCACTTTCGTTTTTGAACGTTTTATTGTGAGCCTGTAAAAGTGGCTTAATACCTCTGACCACGTTGTTGACAGCAGTGACCTGGGGGTCAGAAATGCTTCCAGGGGCGATCCCCATGCTGTCCCCATGTCATTTGAGCACTGTCACTATCGTTTTGGGCACTTTTTAGGCTTTCTACAGACTGCCGGGGGAGCCGCCGCAAAAATGCTCGGGTCTCCCATAGACTAACATTGGGCTCGTTGCTCGGGTCGAGCACCCGAGTATCACAGTGAGCTCGGCCCGAGCTTCGAGCACCCGAGCATTTTACTGCTCGCTCAACACTAATCCTGACCTGTAAAATCAGAAATCTTGCAATTTTCCAACTGGCCACTGGGGCTATTTTAGACCTACACTGCCTGTTTCAGGAAATGCAATGTACATTAGCATCAATGGACTGAGTCTGACCCCATCGTTTGTATTGAAGTATCTAATGAGCATGTGCAAAGGTTATTGTGAAGTGGGAGGAGGTGAGCTGAGACATAACCTATTGCAAATGGTGGATCCTGTGTTATCTACTGTATATAGATATGTTATCAGTCATTGTACAGGAGGAGGTGAGCTTTGACATAATCTATTATGAATGTTGAATCCTGTATTATTTGCTGTATATAGGTATTATTAGTCATTCTACAGTGGGAGGTGAGAAATCAGTGATTCTGGCCACTGATAAACTACAGTGCTCAAGCGCTTTAGCATCTGATGAGAAAGCGAGAATACTGGGTGGGTTGGGAATCTGTGAATTAAATTTTTTTTTTATTTTTGGTCCATATAGAAGTCATTTTTAAGAAGAAAAAGAGAGTGGCAAGCACCCCCTCCAGCTTGCCATATACATTGAATGTTTATTGGCCAAACTTGCCAATTTCAGTAGATACATGAATAGATGCAACATGACCCACCTTTCACAATAAGTTATGGTTAGTGATGAGCGAGTGTATTTGTTACTATTCTCAATTCGCACGAATAGTACGGTATTCGAGTTACTCGTTATTCTGCGAGTATTTGTGTACTCGCCTCGCTATATTCGGATGTCCCGCCATGCAGTTTTGACGCCTTCTTTGCAGCCACTAAACATGCTGAGCTTCTTAACCAATCACAGTAATGCCGCAGACATCTTGCTTGTGGCATTACTGTGATTGGCTGGCCACCAAGTGTCATAGGGTCTATTTAAGCCCTGCCGCCGCCATTTTGTGCACATTGCGTCTGGAGCCTGCGTTCTATAAGCATAGGGAGAGATCGCTGAGCTGCTAGGGAGTGTTTAGGCCTCTTGATCAAACAAAGGCCCTTGTAAGGGCTACCTGCAGTGTGTACTAGTTCTGTGTTAAAAGGAGCCGCTCACTAGCTCCATAATACCACCAAAAAATAGCTCTTTTCAGAGCTGAAGACTCACAACAAAGTCAGAGTACAGGGGAGAGCTTGTGTATTAGCTAGGGAGAGGATAAAGTATTCTTCCATTGTCCATCTTAAAACAGCTCTTGTTGGAAGCAAAGCAATATTTTTCCTGCACACACAGAATTAGCATTATGTGCTGCCTTTTTTTTTTAGCAGTGGTCTATTTTCCCTGCTGTTTTAGGGGTCAGAGCCTGCCTTCTGTCCATATTAGTGTACGTAAAAAATCTTTGATTGCCCTGCACAAAGCAGTAGTCCAAACATTTCCTACTGCCTGCTACGAACAAGCACCAGGCCATTTTAACCACTATTTTGGGGTGTAAACCTGCCTTCCGTCCATATTAGTGTATGTAAAAAATCTTTGATTGCCCTACACAAAGCAGTAGTCCAAACATTTCCTACTGTCTGCTACAAAGCACGCACCAGGCCATTTTAACCACTATTTTGGCTGTGACAGCTAGCTTGGCTTGTGCCATCAATATCTGAAAATCTGTCAACGAAACCCAAAATGCCAAAAAAGCCTGTTGTTAAGGGATGTGGATGTGGACGTGATGTTGTCAGTGGTGCGCGAGAAGGCACTCAGTCTGTGTCAGGTCAGAAGAAGCTTGATGCATTCACTATGTTCCTGGAAAAAATTCCCGGTCTGGAACGTAAACGTGTGTGGAAGCCAGAAGAGCAAGAGCAGATTCTGTCATGGATAGCAGACAAAGGCCTCTACGCATTTGTCAAGCAGCAACAAATCTTCCACGACCACACAGTCTACTGTGGATACACAGAAGGCTGGCCCATCCAATCCTGAAGCTGGTTCTCCTTCCTACCGCCATTATCAGTCACAGGAGACATATGACCCCAAGCTTGGCCACTCCGAGGATCTGTTTGGTATGTATCCTTTGGTTGGCTCTGGCCTATCACTGTGCAGAACTGAAGAGGGACAAGAGGAGGTGGCGTGCATTGATGCTCAAGTATTTGAGGACCTACGGCCAGAAGAAACCAACTTGGCGGAACGTAACATAGTAACATAGTTTGTAAAGCCGAATAAAGACTTGCGTCCATCAAGTTCGACCTGTTGCTAAAGTTGATCCAGAGGAGGGCAAAAACCCCAAATGATTTAGCCAATCTTCACCTGAGGAAAAATTCCCTCCCGACTCTGAAACCAGCAGTCAGAATAAATCCCTGTATCAACCTACTATTTTATTTTATTTTTAAGTATATGCTGAAATCTGCCTGGTATCTAGAAATGCATCCAGTCCCCGCTTGAACTGGTGTAGTGAATCTGACATTACCGTCTCCTCACTCAGTGAATTCCATATTCTCACTGCTCTTACCGTAAAGAACCCCTTCCTATGCTGGTGCTGAAACCTTTTCTCTTCCAGTCTTAGTGAATGCCCTCTTGTTACCGTAATATCCCTCCTTTTGAACAAATCCCGGGCAAGATCTCTATACTGTCTCCTAACATATTTGTACACATTTATTTTGTCCCCCCTCAACCTTCTCTTTTCCAGGCTGAATAGTCCTAGTTTTGCCAACCTCTCTGGGTATTGCAGTCCCTCCATTCCCTTTATTAATTTTGTTGCCCTCCTTTGTACCTTTTCAAGCTCATTTATATCCTTTCTATATATTGGGGCCCATAACTGAGCACAGTATTCCAAGTGTGGTCTGACCAGTGCTTTGTACAGTGGAAGAACAATGTTCTCATCCTTTGCAGCTATACCTCTTCTGATACATCCCATTACCCTGTTTGCCCTTACAGCAGCGGCCTGACTTTGGGCACTCCAATTTAGTTTGCTATCAATCAAGATGCCCAAGTCCTTCTCCATCTCTGAATTCCCCAATGATTTCCCATTCAGTGAGTACTGGTGACTTCCATTTTTCCTTCCCATATGTATGACCTTACATTTCTCCTCGTTAAACCTCATTTGCCATTTAATGCTCCACCTACCCAGCTTATCCAAATCCCTCTGTAGGTCTGCACTGTCCTCTTTTGTATTAATTGTTTTACATAACTTTGTGTCATCTGCAAATATTGATATTTTACTATTTATCCCGTTAACTATGTCGTTAATAAAGATGTTAAATAACATTGGGCCTAGTACAGACCCCTGTGGTACCCCACTAGTGACGCTTACCCAATCTGAGTATATTCCATTTATAACCACCCTCTGCCTTCTATCCTTTAGCCAGTTAGCTACCCACTTGCAGACATTTTCCCCCAGCCCCATCATTCTCATTTTGTATACCAACCTATTATGTGGCACGCTATCGAACACTTTTGAGAAGTCGAGATACACGACATCCACTGGTTCCCCCTGATCTACTCGAGAGCTAACCTCCTCGTAGAAGTCAATCAGGTTTGTTTGGCAGGAGCGATTACTCATGAATCCATGTTGGTTCAGGATTAAAAGATTATTAGCATCAAGATGCTCCGTAATTGCCTCTTTAATGAAGCTTTCAAAAATTTTGCCCACAACGGACGTCAGACTCACCGGCCGATAGTTTCCGGCGTCACTTTTCGCTCCCTTTTTGAATATTGGCACTACATTCGCCTGTCGCCAATCAAGTGGCACAGACCCAGTCTCAACAGAGTCCTTAAATATAAGATATAACGGTCTGTCTATCACATTACTTAGTTCCCTTAGTACCCATGGGTGTATGCCATCAGGTCCTGGTGATTTGTCTATTTTAATGTTACTGAGGCGTTTCTGTACCCCAGCTTGGGTTAGATTTGTCATACTTAGTGGAGGATTAAGCTTGTCACTTCTCATTTCTCCTGTTAGTTCTATTTCCTTTGTGAAAGTTGTCAAAAAAAAATTATTTAATAGATTAGCTTTATCCTCATCTTTCTCTATGATTTTGCCTTCCTCACTTTTTATCGGTCTAATATTATCCGATTTAATCCTTTTACTATTTATATACGTAAAGAACAGTTTGGGATTTGATCTACTTTCCCTAGCAATACGTTTCTCTGTTTCCTCCTTCGCTATTTTTATTTGTTTTTTACAGGTTCTAATTTTTTCCTTGTAACACATTAGTGCCTCCTTACTGTTTTCCTGTTTTAATCTCTTGAATGCCTCTTTTTTGCTATTTAACGCCCCTTTTACGTTCTTGTTCAACCATATTGGTTTCCTCTTATTTCTGGCCCTTTTATTCCCATACGGTATATACCTCTCGCACTGAGTATTCAGAATTCTTTTGAAGGTTTCCCATTTACTATTCGTATTCCATTGATTAAGTACTTTGTCCCAGTCAATAAGTTGAAGGTTTTCTATTAGCTGATCAAACTTCGCCCTCCTAAAGTTTAATGTTTTTGTTGTTTCCTTATTGATAACCCTACTGAAGGGCATTTTGAAGTCGATAATATTATGATCGCTATTACCTAGGTGCCCCCCTATCTGTACCTCAGTTATTCTATCAGGCCTATTAGTCAATATTAAGTCCAACACGGCCTTCCCTCTCGTTGGTTCCTGCACTAGTTGGGAGAGATAATTATCCTTAATATTTGTCAAGAACCTTTTTCCTTTCTGAGATCTACAGGTTTCTGTTTCCCAGTCAATATCCAGGTAGTTGAAATCCCCCATTACAATCACTTCATTATGTTTTGCTACTTTGTCTATTTGTCCTAATAGCAGATTCTCATTCTCCTCTGTTATATTTGGTGGCTTATAGCAGACCCCCAGTAATATTTTATTATTATTTTTTGCCCCCTCTATCTCTACCCACATGGACTCGACCCCCTCTTCTCCCTCTCCTATATCTTCCCTTAGTCTGGGTTTTAGACATGACTTTACATATAAGCAGACTCCTCCGCCTTTCCCCTGTTTCCGGTCCCTTCTAAATAAACTATAATCTAATAAATTTACCGCCCAGTCGTAGCTATCGTCTAGCCAAGTCTCTGTTATACCTACGATGTCATACCTCTCCTCCGATATAAGCGCCTGCAGCTCATCCGCCTTATTGGTCAGGCTTCTTGCGTTGGTCAGCATGCAAGATAAAACTTTGGGGTTATTTAGCATCCTATTCTTCTCTAACGATCTAACTGTACTATCCCCACCCCCCTCTCCACCCTCATTATATTCACTTCTCCCCTTCCCCCTTGCTTGCCTCACATCCCACCTATTTCCTTGGTTCCCCCCCCCCCGTCTCTAGTTTAAAAACTCCTCCAACCTATTAGCCATCTTCTTCCCCAGCACCGCTGCACCCTCCCCATTGAGGTGCAGCCCGTCCCTACGGTAGAGCCTGTAGCCGACCGTGAAGTCGGCCCAGTTCTCCATGAATCCAAACCCTTCTGCCTTGCACCAACTCTTTAGCCACTTATTCACCTCCCTAACTTCCCGTTGGCGCTCCTGTGTGGCTCGCGGGATTGGTAGTATTTCTGAGAAAACTACCTTGGAGGTCCTTGCCCTAAGCTTCCTACCTAGGTCCCTGAAATCATTTTTAAAGACCCTCCATCTACCACTCACTTTGTCATTGGTGCCGATGTAGACCATGACCACTGGGTCTTCGCCAGCCCCACCCAGTAACCTGTCAACCCGATCCGCGATGTGCCGGACTCGAGCGCCAGGGAGGCAGCACACCGTTCGGCGATCCCGGTCTTTGTGACAGATTGCCCTGTCTGTCCCCCTAATAATAGAGTCACCCACTATCAGAACCTGTCTTGCCTGCCCTACACTTCCCCCCTCCCCCTCATTACTGGAGCATACACTCCCCCGGCGGTCAGAGGATCTGTCATGCTCCAATAATGCCGGTTCTGAACCAGCCTTCCTATACTTCTTCCCTCTATCCCTCCTAACTGTTATCCAGCTCCCTGCCTGTTCAGCCTGCACTTCCCCTCTATGCTCCACCCCCAGTATTGACCCATTGAGTGTCTGCTCGGTGAGCAGCAAACTCCGTTCCATGTTGTCGATGCTCCTCAGTACCGCTATCTGAGCACTTAGATCCAGAATTTGGGCTTCCAAGTGCACGATATGCTCACATCTCTCGCAGCAGTATGGATCCTCGAGCGGTTGCTCACGGAATGCATACATTGCGCAAGATGTACACTGCACGGCTCCGGCCAACATGGACGTCATTCTAAATATGGGGATACAGTCAGTATATATATACAAGTACAAAACACAATTATTTATATATAGGTGTATGGACGGGGATCAATTAGGGATGTGCAAGTGTATCAATTAGATATCGGCGGGGGATCAGTTAAGTATGGACGGGGGATCAATTAAGTATCAAGTATGGACGGGGGAATCAGATAAGTAGGTCAGGTGGATTAATTAAGTAAAAAGTAAAGTAAAGAAAGAATGAAATACAGTCAGCAATTCAGTCCTAAGTCCTCCCTTCCAAACTCCCTAATCCAAAGTCACTGAAAAACAAGTCACACACTTACTTTCGTTCGCACTTACGCTCCGGACACACGCAGCTCGTTCACACTCGCAAACTAAGAGATTTAAAGAGTTTTTTTTTTTTTTTCCTTCCTTTTCCAGCAATGTACCCTTCACCTCAATGCACTTCCAAAGGACTTGATGCCCAACCAGCTGCCCCTTATAAAGCCTTAATTATGACCCCTTCCCCTTAATTAACCCCTTGTGAGTAAATCTACACCTCAGGATTTTAGTGCAATGTAGTTAACCCTTAAATACACAGGTAGTAAACTAAGAAACTAAAACTGTAGTGAGAAAATAGGTTTTAAAAAGCCCAATAAATCTAAACAGGTAGAAAAGCACTCAGCAGGTCACAATGCAGCACTCACCGCAATTCACACAGGTATTTTCTGCAGGATTCCCAAATACCTCTTCACTGAAAAACAAGTCACACACTTACTTTCGTTCGCACTTACGCTCCGGACACACGCAGCTCGTTCACACTCGCAAACTAAGAGATTTAAAGAGTTTTTTTTTTTTTCTTCCTTTTCCAGCAATGTACCCTTCACCTCAATGCACTTCCAAAAACGTCATTTACTGTCTCCAGAGGTGGAGGCTGATGATGATGAGACACAGTTGCCATCAGGTCAGCCTACAATGTCAACTGGGAATGACGGTGAGATGGAAGACGAGGTGGTCGATGATGAGTCCACTGATCCGACCTGGACCGTTGGCATGCATAGCCATGACAGCAACACAGAGGAAGATGTATATGTAGCACCAACACAGGCACCAAGGGGTCGTGGTTTGCCCAGAGTGAGAACTGGGTCAACTGTTCCCAAGAGCACCCCCACTGTGCGCCAAGTCTGGCTGTGGCTGCCCCATGATACAGTGTTCCCAGCCGCCACTATTTTGGCCGGTGTGCCGTCCCTGCATTACACAAGCATTTGTTAAACAATCTGAACCGTGCTCTCACCAACGCCGTAACCGGGAAGGTCCACCTAACAACAGGCACCTGGACAAGTTGTTGTGGACAGGGACGATACATTTCTGTCACTGCACACTGGGTGAACCTGGGGGAGGGTGGGACAAAGGCGCAAACGGGAACAACACACATCCTACCCACGCCAAGAATAGCGGGCGCAACTTCTGTCAGGGTTTCCGCATCTTCATATTTCACTTCCTCTCTCCCCTCCTCCTGCTCCTCATCCTCTGCTGAATTACCCTCCCTATCACTGCCAAGCTGGGACCTGTGCAGCAGCTCATCGGCAAAGCGGCAAACATGCTCTGCTGAAGCTGATCTGTTTAGGTCAGAAAGCACACACTGCAGCAGAGCTGTGGCAAGCTTTAAAACAACAGACTGATCAGTGGCTCTCCCCACTGCACCTTCAACCCGGTCTGGTCATCTGCGATAATGGTTGTAACCTGGTGGCGGCTTTAAAGGTCGGCAAGGTGGTACACGTGCCATGCATGGCTCACGTGCTGAACCTAGTTGTTCAGAAATTTCTGAAAACTTACCGTGACTTGCCGTACCTACTTGAGAATGTGCGTCATATTAGCGCCCATTTCCGCCATTCCTCTACCGCTTTTACTGCTCTTACAGCGCTGCAAAAGAGCTTGAATTTGCCAAGTCCCCGACTCATTTGCGACCTGCCCACGTGGTGGAACTCCACCTATCATATGATGGCGAGGATTAGCGAACAGCAGAGGGCAGTAGGTGAATACCAGCTTCAGCATGCCCGTCAGACTGAAAGTCAGCTACCACATATAGCAACTGTTCAGTTGGTGTGGATCGCTGACATTTGTGAGGTTCTTGAGAACTTTGAGTACTGCACCAACCTCGTGAGCGGTGATCAGGCTATTATCAGCGTAACCATCCCGCAGCTGTGTCTCTTGAAGCAATTACTGCAGAATCTCAAAGTGGAAGCTTTGAGTGCCAGCATGTTGGTTTGGAGCCAGATTTCCCAATGGGAGATACTTCCCAGCCTAGCCAATATTCTCAGGCAACATTGGGTGATGAGGAGGAAGGTGAGGAGGATGAGGAGGGAGAGGACTTGTTTTTCTGTGCTACAGAGGGGACTCGTAATGCTACAGAGGGGACACCCAACCCAAGCTTCATGTCTGTCCAGCCTGGATGGGCTGGAGAGGAGGAGGTGGAGGAGGAGGAGGAGGCCAGTCAGCGTGAGGAGAGGATGGGTAATGTTTCTACTGTTGGGAACACGGAACATTTGCCTTTTTGCAGCTTGGCCCACATGGCACAGTTCATGTGTGTCTGTGGCAAGACCCTTGCATGATACACATTTTATCCAACAACCTATACCGGTTGGCCACCTTTCTCGATCCATGATACAAGGAGAAATTTCCTTCTCTCCTTTTGGAGTCACCAAAGAGTTTTACAATGGAATCAATGGAATTCAAGAGGACCGTTGTAGATCAGATGCTGAAAACATCACCCTCAGACAATGCTGGTGGCAGAGGTACCGGCTCTTTTCAACACCAAGGGATAATGGGGACGGACACCAGCTCCAACAGAGGTGGGGGGAAAATGTGCACAAATTGGGCAATTTTCAATAAACCAGCACAACAGCAAGGGCTATCTGTGCCTGTAACAATGCCAAGGAGGGATAAGTTGCAGAACAAGTACTTAAGTGACCATACATGCGTACTTTCTGATGCTTCAGTTCCCTTTAATTATTGGGTGTCTAAGCTGAACACTTGGCCCGACCTCTCCTTATATGCTTTGGAGGTGCTGGCCTGCCCGGCTGCTAGTGTGGTGTCTGAGCGTGTTTTCAGTTCCTCTGGGGCAATCATCACTGATAGGCGCACACGCCTCTCCACGAAAAATGCAGACATACTTACTCTAATTAAATTCAACAATGACTGGATATCTCCACAGTTTGAAATCCCTACAGATGACAGCAAGCCAACCTAAATTCACCAAAAATACAGATTCATGCTACTGCTGTTAACATCACCCCCTTCCCATAAAAAACGTTTCCTTCCTTCGTCATCCATGACTCAGCCCAGAGAGCTAATTTTTAGAAACCCTATGCACATTGTGCAGTGGACAAACCAGGACAGTATTCCTATACTCCAGCCTAACTACTATTTGTGATTGGAGGCTCTTGTGATGATGACTTCCTGCTTCAACCATGACTCAGCCCAGAGGGCTAATTTTTAGAAAACCTATGCACATTGTGCAGTGGACAAACCAGTCCAGGACAGTATTCCTTCTCCAGCCTAACTACTATTTGTGATTGGAGGCTCTTGTGATGATGGCTTCCTGCTTCAACCATGACTCGGCCCAGAGGGCTAATTTTTAGAAACCCTATGCACAAATCTGAAATGTACAGTGGTCCTACCAAACTAATATTTGTCATCGGAGGCCCTTGTCATAGGTTGTGCCACATTGTGACTGAGATAGGGGATACATATTCAAAAGAAATTTACACTGACTGTTGATGACAGACTGATGGCCCTCTGAAAACTTGAATTGAGGGCCACAACTACTACAGTACTCCATGGTACATAATGTTTGACAAGGGAGGCCCTTGTCATGGATTCTCCCTGCACCTATGACACAGCCCCCAGAAGTAGTTTTTGGAAATACGATGCTGCACATTCTGCACTGGACCAAGTAGTACAATATCAAGAAGTCTTCTCTTCCTATATAATCGGTGAAAAATTGACAATCAAAATTTCTGAGCCATTTGGAGAAGCTTTTCTAACCCATCCTGGAGGGGGGCACCATATATCCTTTGTCCTTTGACTTGCACAAGTGATATATTTGATAATGCATTTGTGGCCTGTTACATGCAATTTAGGTTAGGTTTGGTAGTTGTTCTTGTGTGTCTGTAAAAGTGGCGTAACACTGCGACAAACTTATTCCCAGAAACCATATGCAAGTCAGAAATGCATACAGGCACATTCTCCAGGCTCTTCCCATTCTGTTTCATCTCTTTCACATCCATTTCAGTCTTTTCCTCAGGCCCCCAGACCCCTTTGTAGGGTCCAGCGGAAAATTACTTGCATTTCCCATTGACTTACATTGTACTAGCTATTCGGAACAAATACGCGGTTATTACAAAGTACTTGTTACGAGTATAGCGATTACGAATATTACGGTACTCGCTCATCACTAGTTATGGTCCCAGCTCACCCCCTCCTCCTCCCTGCTCAATGATCTCTGCACAGGTCACAGAACATGCCCACAACACTCTCTTCAAAGAAGTCAATGAACAGCTACAGACTATCGTCTCCTACAGTCTTATGTGGTGTCTATAAAACGCATTTCTAAATGTTGACAACAACAACCCAAATACGTTGGCTGCCCATTATCATATATAAAATAGAATCAGAATACAGAGAATTAACCATTGAATCTGCTGCACAAAACAGGAATAATACAAACTTACCAACATTTATAAGATAAAACTATATATTTAAGACCTAACACCAAAATGGCTACTTTTGGGCACGTTTTTTTTTAAGACCAGCACCTTTTGAAGTCCGGTTCTGGGGGCAGAACTAGGAAAAACAGGACTGATGGTGAGTAATGAAACAGAACCGCACAGGAACCTGGGGATATTATTATTATTTATTTTATAGCGCCATTGATTCCATGGTGCTGTACATAATAAGGGGTTACATACCAAATACAGATATCACTTACAGTAAACAAACTAACAGTGATAGACTGGTACAGAGGGAAGAGGACACTGTCCTTGCGGGCTTATATTCTACAGGAATGGAGAAAGAGACAGTAGGTTGGGGGGGTAGCAGTAGCTCCGGAGTTGTTGAGGTGGCAGCAAGCAAGGTCATGGCAGGCTGTAGGCTTTCTTGAAGAGATGGATTTTCAGGTTCCGTTTGAAGGATCCAAATGTGGAGGCTAATCGGACGTGTTGAGGCACAGAATTCCATAGGATGGGGGATATTCGGGAGAAATCTTGGAGGCTATTGGGTGAGGAACGAATAAGTGTGGAGGAGAGAAGGAGGTCTTGGGAAGACCGGAGATTACGTAAGGGAATATATTGGGAGATTAGTTCAGAGATGTAGGGAGGAGAAAGGTTATGGATGGCTTTGTAGGTCAGTCTTAGTAGTTTGAACTGGATACACTGGGCAATTGGGAGCCAGTGAAGGGATTTGCAAAGTGGGGTAGCAGAGGAGTAGCGAGGCGAGAGATGAACTAGTCGCGCAGCAGAGTTAAGGATGGACTGGAGAAGTACGAGAGTGTTAGCAGGTAGGCCATAGAGGAGGATGTTGCAGTAGTCGAGGTGGGAGATGATGAGGGCGTGCACAAGCAGTTTAGTAGATTGAGGGTTGAGGAAAGGACAGATTCTGGAAATATTTTTCAGCTGGAGGCGACAGGAGGTGGTGAGAGCTTGGATGTGGGGTTTGAAGGACAGGGCAGAGTCAAGGGTTACTCCGAGGCAGCGAATTGCCGTTACAGGGGAAAGTGTGATATATTGCAATAGAAAGATCAGGTGGGGAGGATATGAGAGATGGGGAAAGATAATGAGTTCAGTTTTGTCCACATTGTGCTTGAGAAAGCGAGAGGAGAAGAAGGAGGATATGGCTGCTAGACGTGCTGGGATTCTGGACAGCAGAGAGATGACATCTGGGTCAGAGAGGTAGATATGGGTGTCATCAGCGTACAGATGGTACTGGAAGCCATTTGATTTTATGAGCTGTCCCAGGCCAAGGGTATAGATTGAGAAAAGTAGGGGTCCTGGACAGAGCCTTGAGGGACTCCAACAGAGAGGGGGCGGGATGAGGAGGTAGTGTAGGAGTGGGAGACGCTAAATGTGCGGTTAGAAAGGTATGAGGAGATCCAAGATAGGGAAAGGTCTTTGACGCCAAAGGAAGAGAAGGATCTGTAGTAGGAGGCAGTGGCCAACTGTGTCGAGGACAGGTCAAGAAGAAGGAGTACAGAGAATTGTCTGTTAGCTTTGGCTGTAAGTAAGTCATTAGTGATTTTGGCCAGGGCAGATTCGATGGAATGGTGGGGGCGGAAGCCAGATATTCGGTTGTTGAAGAGAGAGCTAGATGAGAAGTGAGAGGAAAGTTCAGAGCGAATGTGTTGCTCAAGGAGTTTGGAGGGAAATGGGAGCAGCGATATGGCAAAGTAGCTGGACAAGGTGGTTGGGTCGAGGGATGGTTTTTTGAGGATGGGCGTGAATGTGGCATGTTTGAAGGCAGTGGGGAAGGTACCAGAAGTTAGTGATAGGTTGAAGAGATGGGTTAGGGATGGGGTGAGTGTGGGGATGAGGTTGGGGAGGAGGTGGGAAGGGGTCGAGTGCACAAGTGGTGAGGTGTGATTTGGAGAAGAGACGAGTAAGATTTCCTTCTGTGATGTTGGAAAGGGATGTTATGGGGGAAGGGCAGTGGTCTGGAAAACAAAGGGCTTGTGGTGGTTGGACAGTAAAGACTTGCCTTGTTTGGGATATATGTAACAATAGTGATAGTGATTGTGGAATGACAGGGATTATTATAAAGCCTGTACCTTATATTCAGTGGGTCCATGGGAGAAAGGGATGGGAATACAAATTTGGTTTAATCTTCACATTTTTATAAAATGAAGGACATTAAGCTGGGAACCAGGTATGCCCATTATTGCTTATTAAAGGGAATGTATAATCAAAAAAGTACTATTATGTAAATCAGTTGTTTTGTATTAAATGTTTACAATTTTTGGTATTTTTTTTTCATATACTAATTCGACTGATGCCTAGCCCCCACGTCTTCAAGTGCGCTTTAAAAACCCATCTCTTTAAATGAGCCTACCACTTCAACTCAGTAAACTAACTTTCCCCTATTCCCTCCTTCTAAATATTAATCAGAATCTGCTCCCTGCTATTCATCTGTCTCCACACCCTCCATGCACACGATAACTGCACTCGATACTTGATTATTGCACTTAAACATACAGGCTGATGACCGGATCATGCAGCTTTATGTGAAAATCCCTGTTTATTATAACTGCTAGACCTGAAATAACAAGCACTTTTCACCTATTGTGTCCCCCCATTTCCTTTTAGATTGTAAACTTGCGAGCATGGACATCACTCCTAATGTAACTGTGTAAACTTTCTTACCTTGTATTGAATTTATTATCTGTACATGTCCCCGCTTAATTGTAAAGTGCTGCGGAATATGTTGGCGCTATATAAATAAAAATGATTATTATTATTAATTCAAATCAAAAGAAAAAAAATGGAGATATTGAAATTTTCACACTGGCCATTGAGGCTATTTTAGATTTATACTTCCTGATCTTTACAGAATACTGTTCAGAAGTAGAGATGAGCGGTGTTCGACTCGAACTGTTCGCCAATCTCAAATTCGAGCTGTTTTGGGCGGTGTTCGAGTCGTTCGACGAACACGAATGATTTGCAAAAAATTCGGCTGTTCGAGGTTATGTTCGATAACTGTTCGTGCACCAAAAGCCTAACTGAATTTTTTCACATCATGCAGGGATTGTCTGCCACTCACTGTAATGCCACAGCCATGGTGGTTGTGGCATTACAGTGGTTGCCCAAATCGATGGGAACAGTGCTCACAGTGAAACATGAAAAGCCGGCAATTCAGCAGCGGCATACACCGGTACCCGACAATTTAGAACAGAAAGAATAGAGCATCACACATAGATTAGAGAGATAGAAACATGTCAGTCACATATATAAGAAGTACAATGACAGTGTTGGTTACTGTACTTGTCATTTAGTGTTAAAGGATTTATTAAAAAAAATAATAGTATTTTCATGCACCGTCTCTTTAAAAAAAAGCCGGACGGCAATTCAGCATCGGTACCCGACAATTTAGAACAGAAAGAATAGAACATCACGCATAGATTAGATAGATAGAAACATGTCAGTCACATATATAATAAGTACAGTGACAGTGTTGATTACTGTACTTGTCATTTAGTGTTAAAATAAAGGATTTATTAAAAAAAAAATTGGCATGGGGTTCCCCGTAATTTTAGTCTCTAGCGGAGGTTATGCAGACGGCTGGGGCTGATGTTTAAAGCCTGGGAAGGGGGTAATACCCACGGAGCTTCCCAGGCTACTAATATCAGCCCCCAGCAGAACAGCCTTTACTAGCTATTAAAATGAGGGACCCCAAAAAAAAATGACGTGGGGTCCGCCCTATTTTAATAGCTAGCAAAGGCTAGGCAGACAGCTGGGGGCTGATATTAATAGCCCAGGAAGGGTGCCATGAATATTGGCCCCCTCCCAGGCTAGAAACAACAGCCATCAGCCGCCCCAGAAATGGCGCATCCATGGGATGCGCCAATTCTGGCACTTAGCCTCACTCTTCCCACTGCCCTGTAGCAGTGGCAGTGGGGTAATAGGGCTGAGGTTGATGTCAGCTTATAATGCCAGCTGACATCAAGCCCAGGTTAGTAATGGAGAGGCGTCTATAAGACACCCCCATTACTAACCCCATAGTCAAAGTTAAAAAAAAAACACAACACCCAGAATAAAGTCCTTTAATTGAAATAAACACACAATTCTTTATTGTTCTAAATTAAACCATACTTACCATCACGCCCATTCCAGCTGAAGCCAATGTCTTCTGCAATAAAAGTAAACTCCAGCCCTATTACCCCACTACAAGGCAGTGGGAAGAGCGAGGCTAAGTGCCAGAATTGGCGCATCCTATGGATGCACCATTTCTGGGGCGGCTGACGACTGGTGTTTCTAGCCTGGGAGGGGACCAATATTCATGGCACCCTTCCTGGGCTATTAATATCAGCCCCCTGCTGTCTGCCTAGCCTTTGCTAGCTATTAACCCCTTTACGACATAGGGCGTATTAGTATGTATCTGTGCCCTGGGCCTTATGGACCAGATGCGTATTAATACGCCCTATCTTTAATGCGGCACCGCGAACGAAGTCGCGGTGACAGCATTAAAATTCCGGTGCCATCTTACCTTAGGGTACATGGCGCCGGCATCTCAGGGGGTGTCGCCGCCCCTTCCCACCCACGATCGCTGTGATTGGTTGTTCAATTCTGAACAGCCAATCACAGCATTTCTCACTGTTTCCGGCAATCAGATTGCCGGAAAAAGTGATGTGCAGCCTAGGATCGGTGCTCCTAAGAGCACCGATCCTAGGCTGTTGCCTAGTAACCCCAGCCCTCTCCCAAAACTGCTAGGATCGGTTCGATCGCCGATTGAATCGATCGCACCGATCACAGCGGGACCGCACGCTAACAGGGCGGTCACGGGGCGGTGACCGGCTTGTGACCTGCCTGTCACCGCCCCATGACCCCCTGTGATGTAATAGAAGCCCCAGCCAGCTCTGATTGGAGCGATCGATGATGACATCAATTGCTCCAATCAGAGTACTTGAACACAGGTGACAGGGCGGTCACAGGGCGGTGACCGGCTTGTGACCTGCCTGTCACCTCCCTGTGACCCCCAGTGATGCTGCCCAGGCCCCAGCCATCTCTGATTGGTGCGATCGATGTTATCATCGATCGCACCAATCAGAGTACCTGACCGGGTGGTGACCGGCCTGTGACCTGCCTGTCACCACCCTGTCACCCCCCTGTGACCGCCCTGCAGATCCTCACACTTGGTGAGGATTTCTACAGAGCGGTCACGTCTGATCTGCGCTGTGCTGGGCCTTGTAGTGCCACAGAATCTTCTGTTACACTACAAGACCTTTCTCCTACCTGCTCCTGTCGCTGCTGCTGCTCCGGCATCCTGCTGCGGTCTCCAGGGTCCTGGATCTCCTGCTCCGGCGT
This sequence comes from Phyllobates terribilis, assembly GCF_046119375.1. Classification (NCBI taxonomy): domain Eukaryota; kingdom Metazoa; phylum Chordata; class Amphibia; order Anura; family Dendrobatidae; genus Phyllobates; species Phyllobates terribilis. The sequence continues at coordinate 152,949,628 of NW_027362768.1, forward strand.
CCTGCTGCTGTCTCCAGGGTCCTGCATCTCCTGCTCCGGCGTCTTGCTGCGATCTCCAGGGTCCTGCATCTCCTGCTCCGGCGTCCTGCTGCGGTCTTCAGGGTCCTGCATCTCCTGCTCCGGCGTCCTGCTGCTGTCTCCAGGGTCCTCGATCTCCTGCTCCGGCGTCCTGCTGCTGTCTCCAGGGTCCTGGGTCTCCTGCTCCGGCGTCCTGCTGCTGTCTCCAGGGTCCTGGATCTCTTGCTCCGGCATCCTGCTGCTGTCTCCAGGGTCCTGGATCTCCTGCTCCGGCATCCTTCTGCTGTCTCCAGGTTGCTGGGTCTCCAGCTCCTTATCCTGCTGCTGTGGATCCTGCTTCAGAGCCTCTTCCAGAACCTGCTGCTGATCCTGCTGAAAGAAGAACAGAGAAGACTTTGGTAAGTCCATCTCTGTTCTCCCCTCATCCACCCCTCTCCCCCCCTCCTCCTCTCCCCCCCTCCTTTTACCCCCAATCCTTCTCACCCCCAGTATTTTTTTTTTTCGTGCGTCCTGCAGCGGCCGAGCGCTGAGCAGTGTCTTCGTCACTGATCAACGTCCGTGCTCGCTGCTTTTCAGGACTTTTTCATGTCCCTGTCAATTCCCCCCCCCCCCACCTTTGCACCACATCCGCGCACACACCCAGCAGCTGCCGAGAGTTGATTGGTGATATAGTTCACCGATCCGCACTCGTGCTCGCTGTTTGCACCACCTACTGTAGTTCCTTTTTTTCTCTTTTTTTTTCAGAGAAAAAAAGTTCACACCAAGCACACTGACACACACACACTCTAAATAAAGTACTGACACACACGCACCACATACACGAGAAAAAAAAAATGTCCGACTCATCCCGAACTCGCTATTCAGCGGAGGAGGCATACGCTATTGTTGCCTCCGACACTGAGACTGACAGCGAGGGCGAGGATCCCACATTTCTTTACTTTTCTGATGCCTCATCGTCCTCCTCTTCCTCCTCTTCCTCCTCTTCTTCCTCCTCTTCCTCCTCAGGTGCTGCTGGACCGCCCCGCAGTCGTCGCAGGAGAGAAGATGTTCCAGCACCCCCCACTACTGACCCCATATGGACCTCGCCCCCCGAAAATTTTGAGCCACTGATTCCTGATTTCGTGGCGGAATCAGGAATCAAGTTTGACACCACCGGCCTCACAGAAAAAGACTTTTTCAAAGTCTTTTTCTCTGAGGATTTTATAAACCTCATGGTTGGCCAAACTAATTTGTATGCTCATTAATTTTTGGAACAAAACCCCTCTTCATCATTTTCTAACTGGTCTCCTGTAGACGCAGAAGAAATGATGAAGTTTTGGGGCCTGGTCCTTCATATGGGCATCCTGAAAAAAACAGAGGTTCGGCAATACTGGAGTGTTGACGTTTTGTATAACACTCCAGTGTTCCGAATGGTCATGACCTGGACACGTTTTGAGGCCATCCACAAGTTCTTGCATTACCAAGATAATGCAAGGTGTCCTGCACGCGATGACCCGAACTTTGATCGTCTTTTCAAAGTTCGGCCGGTCATCGAGCACTTCAACAGCAAGTTTGGTGAAGTGTACGTGCCCCAAAGGGACATCTGCGTGGATGAGTCCTTAATTTCTTTTAAGGGGCGGCTTGGATTCCGGCAGTACTTGCCCAGTAAAAGGTCCTGGTACGGGATCAAGCTGTATAAACTTTGTGAGAGTACCTCAGGGTACACTCACAAGTTTAGAGTTTATGAAGGGAAGGACTCCCGGATTGAACCCCCTGAATGCCCCCCTGTTCTGGGAGTGAGTGGGAAAATTGTGTGGGACTTGGTGCACCCACTGCTGGATAAAGGTTATCACCTGTACGTGGATAACTTTTATACAAGTATCCCGCTCTTCAAGTCCCTCTCTGCGCGACATACCGCAGCTTGCGATACTGTCCGCAAAAATCAGAAAGGCCTCCCAAAGACGCTAATTGGGCAGCTGCTCAGAAGGGGTGAGAGCAGAGCCCAATGTAGCGACCACCTGTTGGTGGTCAAGTACAAGGACAAGAGGGATGTCCTTGACCACCATACATGGTGATGGCAGCACCCTCAGCACTGTAAGAGGTTCCACTACACAGGTCGCCAAACCAGACTGTGTAGTGTGGTACAACAAGTACATGGGGGGAGTTGATCTCTCCGATCAAGTCCTCCAGCTGTACAGTGCTTTGAGAAAGGCCAAGGTATGGTATAAGAAGCTGGCCGTGCACATTGTTCAGATGGCAATGCGCAACGCTTTCCTTCTGTCAAAATGTGCAGGCCAGACTTCTGCGTCGTACCTTCACTTCCAGGAGACAGTTATCAAGGCCCTGATATTTGGCAGTGGTGGCAGAGTGGGCCCCAGTACTTCTGGAACTGAAGGACCTCGAATTGTACCAGGCCAGCATTTCCCGGGGCAGATCCCTCACAGCGGAAAAAAAGGTAAGTCACAAACGAAGTGCCGAGTATGTTACAGAAGGGGAATACGCAAGGACACCATTTACCAATGTGACACCTGCCCCGACAAACCTGGCCTCTGCATGAAAGACTGCTTCAAAAGATACCATACTTCCATGGACTATTGAATTAATTTCTGACGTATGACAACCTGACGAACACTACACAGCTGACGTAGTGTTCGTCAGGTTATCATACTTCAGTTGTGTAGTGTTTGTCAGGTTGTCCTACACAACTGGCGTATAACACTACATTATAAAATTGACAAATCTGGTATCCGTTCCAAAAAGGGGGCACTTGTTGGGCATTTCCACTGTTTAGGCACATCAGGGGCTCTGAGAACGTGACATGACGCCCGCAGAACATTCCATCAAAGTCTGCATTCCAAAGCGTCACTCCTTCCCTTCCGAGCCCTGACATGCGCCCAAATAGTAGTTTTCTCCAACACATGGGGTATCAACGTACTCAGGAGAAATTGCACAACAACTTTTGGGGTCCAATTTCTCCTAGTACCCTCATGAAAATAAAAATATTGCGGCTAAAAGAGCGATTTTGTGGAAAAAAAATTTTTTTTTTTCCACGGCTCTACGTCATAAACCTTTGCAAAACACTTGAGAGTTCAAAGTGCTCACCACACATCTAGATAATTTCCCTGAGGGGTCTAGTTTCCAAAATGGGGTCACTTATGGGGGAGCTCCAATGTTTAGGCACACAGAGGCTCTCCAAACGCGACATGGTGTCCCCTAACAAATTGGAACCATGTCTTGTTTGGAGAGCCCCTGTGTGCCTAAACATTGGAGCTCCCCCACAAGTGACCCATTTTGGAAACTAGACTCCCCAAGGCACCTATCTAGATGCATAGTGAGCACTTGGAACCCCCAGGTGCTTCACAAATTAATCCGTAAAAATAAAAGTGTTTTTTTTTCCACTTTTTCATTTTTACGAATTAATTTGTGAAGCACCTGGGGGTTCCAAGTGCTCACTATGCATCTAGATAGGTGCCTTGGGGGGTCTAGTTTCCAAAATGGGGTTACTTGTGGGGGAGCTCCAATGTTTAGTCACACAGGGGCTCTCCAAACGTGACGTGGTGTCCCCTAACAAGTTGAATGGAAAATCGGCTCAAATTGTTAGCGGACACCATGTTGCGTTTGGAGAGCCCCTGTGTGCCTAAACATTGGAGCTCCCCCACAAGTGACCCCATTTTGAAAACTAGAACCCTCAAGGCACCTATCCAGATGCATAGTGAGCACTTGGAACCCCCAGGTGCATCACAAATTGATTCGTAAAAATGAAAAAGTGGAAAAAAAAACACTTTTTTATTTTTACGGATTAATTTGTGAAGCAATCTGTCAGCCTATCAGCAGCGCACACACGGAGCGAAGAGCTTTTTTTCACACAAGCAAGGGCATGTGTCATTGGCAGTGTATGTCACATGTCCTTGCCCTATAAGACCAAGCCATTTTCCCCGTCGCCACCATTTTCTCACTGCTGCAGCTGCGTGTTAGACGGCACCACTGTTGCTGTGTGCGCTATACCTTGTTAATTTCAAGCCAAATATACTGATAGCTTGGGAGTAGGGAATAGTTGTGATTGCAGTCCTTTTAAGGACTAGGTTACAGCATTTCCTACGACTTTTATCAGGGAGGTCTGTGCTCTTAAATAGTTAGGTTGTGGGAGTAAAGACTAATTGTAATTGGAGTCCTTTTCAGGACTAGGTTACATCAGTTCCTATCAGTTTTTGCCAGGCAGGTCTGTGCCAGTGCTGTGCAAGTTTTTTTCACAGCATTTGGCTGAATCTAGCATAGCTAATCCTTTTTGGCCTATTGCAGAGTGTGTTAGTCAGTGGAGTAGCCTATCTGTGTTGCAAGATATACCACCTGTGTATAGAATACCAATTTTTTTACTGCACCTAGTGAAGTAAAATCTTTTGGGCATAGCATCATTCTATTAGTCCATCTATACTGACCTCCATCAGGTTGCAAATTAAAACTAATTTTTATCTGCATCTACAGTACCTCTGAAAAAATATTTGGGCTTCTAGCTGTGTGTGGGACTTGTTGTATTAGTCCATCTATACTGACCTCCATCAGGTTGCAAACTGAATATATTTTTTTCCTGCATCTACCTCTGAAAAAATATTGGGCTTCTAGCTGTGTGTGGGTCTTGTTCTATTAATCCATCTATACTGACCTCCATCAGGTTGCAAACTGAATATAATTTTTTTCTGCATCTAGCTCTGAAAAAATATTTGGCCTTCTAGTAGTGTGTCGGACTTTCTCTATTAGTCCATCTATACTGACCTCCATCAGGTTGCAAACTGAATATATTTTTTTCTGCATCTACCTCTGAAAAAATATTTGGCCTTCTAGTAGTGTGTCGGACTTTCTCTATTAGTCCATCTATACTGACCTCCATCAGGTTGCAAATTAAAACTAATTTTTATCTGCATCTACAGTACCTCTGAAAAAATATTTGGGCTTCTAGCTGTGTGTGGGACTTGTTGTATTAGTCCATCTATACTGACCTCCATCAGGTTGCAAACTGAATATATTTTTTTCCTGCATCTACCTCTGAAAAAATATTGGGCTTCTAGCTGTGTGTGGGTCTTGTTCTATTAATCCATCTATACTGACCTCCATCAGGTTGCAAATTCAAAATAATTTTTTTCTGCATCTAACCCAGCCAATAGTTTTGGCCTAATACCACAGTTTGGCCACTCAGCTCTGCTCGGTTACCATCCATTGTTTTTTTGTGCAAACAACTCCAGAGTTGTGAATTAGTTAACCACCAAAATGAGTGGAAAAAGGCCTGCTGCTGGTGGAAAGGGGAATAGGCGTGTTGGGAAGGGGAAAAAAGGTTGTGTCCATGGGGTAGGTGTTAAAGCAACAGTAACATCTGCAGAAGAAAGACCATCTTCCAGCCAAACTAAAATGTCTACTTCTTTTAGCGGACAATGTGATAAGATCCCTTTCTTACGGCCACGCCAATCGCTACAAATTCCAGATGAGGCACAAAAACAGCAGGTGCTTCAACGGATATCAAGTGCTCCTTTAAGTGGGCTCTCCTCCACATCAACTTCAACATCACAAATACTCCAGTCCTCAAAGGTGTCACCCAAATCGCACTTGCTTCCTCACAGCTCCCAAATCTCCAGCTGCCCGTCTGAGTATGAGGTAGAACAGATGGTTGAGTCTGCAGAGCTGTTTACTCATACTATAGCCTGGGAATCAGAGGTCGACTCCAGCGCTTCTGTGAATCCAGACGAGGAAATGATCTGCACTGATGCCCAGAATCTTTATGAGTCGGATCCAGGACCAGACGCAGAAGGTTCTGACCATAATGTAGACCCTCATTCCCAAACTGTAACTCCTGTTGGTGGAGACAATGAGGAAGACGATGATAAGACTCAAATACCTGATTGGAGCGACAACTTTAGTTTTTTGTCAAGGCAGGAACAGGTTGGCTCTGAGGACGACGGGTGTGATAACGCACAGGGTGATGATGATGAGGTCGGAGATCCCACTTACTGTCAACCCACAGTCAGCCAAGAGATGAGGTCAGCAGAGGAGGTGGAGGAAGATGCTAGTGACGACGAGGTCAGGTTGTGCCTTCCTGGACAGAGACGTAGTACTGGAAGCACGTCAACAACTGCATCCTCAAACACAACTCTGCCTCTCACCACAAGTCGTGGTGGCTCTTCAGGTCGAATGGGTGCTAAGCCTTGCATAGCCTGGGCATTTTTTCAGATCGATAAAGATGACCCAACTCGTGTTATCTGTAACATTTGTCAACAAAAGCTAAGTAGAGGGCAAAAAATACATAGTTTGAGTACTTCATGCATGAACCGGCACATGGACATGAAGCATAAGTTGCAGTGGGAAGCTCAGTGTGCTACAATGCGGCCTAGCCGGCCGGGCCAACCACCGTCTGCCATATCTTGTGCATCCGCGGCCTCTTCATCCTCTGTGACTGGGGGGACAGCAGTCACACCTGTTTTGGGGCGCAGACCTGCCACCTCTTTACCCGCAACAGCCAGCGTGATTGGCAGGTCATCATTTTCTTTGGAGGTGGGAACACCAGCTGGTGTTGAGCGCTGTCCGACATCGATAGCACCACCTTTGGATCAAGGCAACCTAACATGTCCGCCTGCATCTTCCTCACAGACCGGCAGTTTGCCGGGGACACCCTTATCAACCCCGTCTAAGCACAATAGCCAGCCCTCGGTCCCTCAGATGTGGACAAGTAAAAGACCATTTCCTCCTAGCCATGAGAAAGCTAAGAGGTTGAATTTCACCATCTGCAAGCTCTTGGCTACAGAAATGCTGCCTTTCCGCCTGGTGGACACAGAGGATTTTCGAGACCTTATGTCCGTCGCAGTGCCCCAGTACCAGATGCCCAGTCGGCACTACTTCTCAAAGAAAGGTGTGCCTGCGCTCCACCAGCATGTCGCACATAACATCACCGCTTCTTTGAGAAACTCTGTGTGTGACAGGGTGCATTTCACCACAGACACTTGGACGAGTAGGCATGGACAGGGGCGTTACATGTCGCTGACTGGGCACTGGGTAACTATGGTGACAGCAGGACAAGGGGCTGCTGTCCAAGTCTTGCCGTCCCCACGAGTTGTGCGTCAATCCTCTTTATGTCAAAGTTCCTCCACTGCTTCTGCCTCCTCAACCTCCTCTCGGTCTTCCACCTGCACCCAAAGCCTGTATGGTCATGCCACAAGCTTTCTAACTGCGCAGAAGGGATCCTGCACACCTCCTTACTATGCTGGCAGTAGGGCTCAACGTCATCAGGCGGTTTTTACATTGAAATGTCTGGGAAATGTGAGTCACACAGCTGAGGAGTTGTGGTCAGCTCTGGAGAACCAATTTCATGAATGGTTGTCTCCACTGGACCTGAAACCAGGGAAGGCCGTGTGCGACAATGCTGCAAACCTGGGTGCGGCCCTTCGCCGGGGCAATGTCACACACGTGCCTTGTATGGCTCACGTGTTGAACCTGGTTGTCCAGCAATTTTTAGCCCACTATCCCAGACTAGATGGCCTTCTGCAGAGGGCACGGTCGCTGTGTGCTCACTTCCGCCGTTCGCATCCCGCAGCTCAGCGACTTACATCTCTACAGAAGTCGTTGGGCCTGCCACTTCACCGGCTAAAATGCGATGTGCCTACCCGGTGGAATTCAACTCTGCACATGTTGCAGCGACTGTGGCAGCACCGACAAGCCCTGGTGCAATACATTCTGACGTATAGCCTGGGCCAACGAGATTCAGAGGTGGGGCAAATCACGCTGGAGGAGTGGTCTCAGATCAGGGACCTATGCACCCTTCTGCACAGTTTTGAAATGGCGACGAAGATGTTTAGTGCTGACGATGCCATTATCAGCATGACTATTCTGGTGATTTACATGCTGGAGCACATGTTAAACAGAATTCGGAGTCAGGTGGTGGCACAAGAGGAGATGGAGGAAGTAGAGGAGGAGGAGTTGTATGCGGAAGGGCTAACATCTGCAAGGTCCAGACGGTCGGCAGCACCAAGGCGGCAGGCATGTGAGGGTGGGGGAGATGGTTTTACCAGGGCGCATGGTAGCAGCCAAACTAGTGAGGAAGGTGCAGGAGCCCAGGAAGAAGTGGAGGACGAACTGATGGAAGACTCATCAGATGAGGGAGACCTTGATCACATTTCTGTTGTGCGAGGTTGGGGGGAGAGGACAGAGGAAGGAAGCATGATTGTTACCTCGCCACCAACACAACAGGGACTTGGTGCTCCTGGATGCGCAACACACATGAGTGCCTTCTTGCTGCACTACCTGCAACATGACCCTCGAATTGTGAGAATTAGAAATAATCCTGACTACTGGGTTGCCACACTGTTAGATCCCCGGTACAAAAGTAAATTTGCAGAAATTATTCCTGCCATAGAAAGGGATGCACGCATGCAGGAGTATCAGCAGAGACTGTTGCAGAATCTTACATGTGCTTTTCCACAAAATACCAGTGGTGCACGTAGTGAATCTCACAGTTCCAACTTGCCAACCGTGGGACCGTCAAGTGTTCAGCACTCAAACCGTAACAGAACCACAGTATCTGCTGGTAACATCAATTTTGCGGAATCATTTCACCACTTTTTTAGCCCATCCTTTGCAAGGCCACAGGAGACAAGAAGTCTGACACATAGTCAACGCCTAGAGACGATGGTACAGGAGTATCTCCAAGTAAACATTGAAGCCACGACTGTGTCACTGGACCCTTGCTCTTTTTGGGCTTCCAATCTGGATAAATGGCCGGAGCTAGCCACTTATGCCTTGGAGATCTTGTCATGCCCCGCAGCCAGCGTTCTGTCTGAACTTGTGTTCAGCGCTGCTGGTGGTGTGCTGACAGATAAGCGCACGCGGCTCTCCACTGATAATGTAGACAGACTCACGTTCATAAAGATGAACAAATCATGGATCCGAAAAGACTTTTCTACCCCTGTGTCATCCTGGGGAGAGTAAAAGCTTGATGATTGGTTAAAATCACCCTACCAACCGTTTTAAGCTTTCAAATTACTAATCATGTTTATCTGTATCTTGACTGGAAAATAATTTGGGCTTTGTAGCAGTGTGCAGCACTGATCCTATTAGGCCATCTATAATAAGCTCCACCAGATTTAAAATTAAAAATAATTTTTAGCTGCATCTAGCCCGGAAAATAATTTTGGGGCTCCGAGATGCGCAAGACACATAAGTGCCTTCTTGCTGCACTACCTGCAGCATGACCCTCATATTGTCAGAATTCGAAGTAATCATGACTACTGGGTTGCCACACTCTTAGATCCCCCAAACTTTTCGATCAACCTTTTCATTTTAATAAAGACCAAAAAAATGGTCATTTTTGAAATTATAAGCATTAGCAGGTTGTTAGAAACTGAAATCAAACAGTTTTCAACTCAAAACTTTATTCTAGGTGATGTTACATTTTCACATAAGACCCCTTGTTCGAAAGGAGCTTCTGAACTCTCTCGTCCATTGAATTTGTCAGGTTTTGGATGGTTTCTGCTTCAATTGTTTTGCATGAGGACAGAATACCCTCCCAGAGCTGTTGCTTAGATGTGAACTGCCTCCCGCCATCATAGACACTCCTTTTAATGATGCTCCAAAGGTTCTGAATGGGGTAGAGGTCAGGGGAGCATGGGGGTCACACCATAAGTTTGTCCCCTTTTATGCCCATATCAGCCAGAGATGCAGATGTTTTATGTGCAGCATGAGATGGTGCATTATCATGCAGAAAAATGATCTTGCTGTGAAATACACGGTTCTTCTTCTTGAACCATGGCAGGAAGTGCTGTTTGAGAAAATCCACATACATTATGGAGTTCATCTTTAGCGCCTTCAGGGATCCTAAAGGGGCCGACAATCTCTCTCCCCATGATTCCAGCCCAAAACATTACTCCACCTCCTCCTTGTTGGCGCTGTAGCCGTGTTTGCGTGGGGTGTCCATCAACCAGCCATCCTCCACTCCATCCATCTGGACCATCGAGCGCTGCACGGCACTCATCCGTGAACAAAACAGTTTTGAAATCAGTCTTCATGTAATGTTTGGCCCACTGGAGCCGTTTCTGCTTGTGTGAAGTGGATAGAGGAGGTCGACAGGATGGCGCATGCACAGCTGCAAACCTCTGAAGGACCCTGCATCTTGTTGTTCGGGGGACGTTGGAGGCACAAGCAGCTTCAAAAACTTGTCTGCTGCTATGACAAGGCTTTTTTGCCGCTGCTCTTTCAACCTGACGTAATTGCCTGTAGGAAAGAGTCCTCAATTTGCCCTTATCAGCACGCACACGTGTGTACTGTGAATCAGCTACATACTTCTTGATTGCCAAGACACTTCATCCTGATCATCGCACAATGTTGATTGTAGTCATGCCTTGACCTAAACACTCCACAATTTGTTGATTCTCAGCAGCCGACACATCCTTTTTCTTTCCCATTTTGGCAGAAAATGTAGGCTGCTTAACAATGTGAGAGAGCCTTCTTAAGTAGTCTTGCCTTTCATTGGACACACCTGCCAAACTAATTAGCACAGGTGTCTGCAATTGCTTACAGTGATATAAAGAGCCCTGACACACATCACCATCAATGAGTTTAACTGACAAACAAACAAATTCTTCCCTTATCACTCCTAAACACTTTTTGCATAATAATTTGGAACGCAGTGTACATGTGCTTTTCCACAAAACACCAGTGGTTCACGTAGTGAATCTTACAGTTCTAACTTGCCAACCGTGGTCTGTATGGAGTTGTTCAATAAAGGGCCCAAAATTAAGATAACATAGATGGGAGAGGTCTCTATGAATAGGAATTCCTAAGTATTTGATACCCTGTGAGGGCCAGGCAAAGGGAAAGTTGGACTGGATGGAATCCTATATGGATTTGGGGAGGGAGACATCGAGGGCCTCAGACTTCGCTGCATTGATTTTAAAATTTTACCATGTAACAAAGTGATCTATTTCAGCCATAACAGCATGGATGGATATATGTGATTGAGTGATATATACTAGGACATCATCAGCAAATAGAGAGCACTTGTACTCGGTGCCTCCCACCTCAATCCACCTAATATTGGGGTTATGGCGAATTGATGAGAGCAGGTGCTCCGTCACTAGGATGTATAAGAGAGGGGACAGAGGACATCACTGCCTTGTCCCATTGGTGATTGTGAAAGGTGATGAAAATGTTCTGACGCACCCCCTGGGCCTTGGGACACCCGGAGCCGGACCCTTTTTGGTGGATGCTGGTGGTTGTAGTCTTCGTGGCGGCGACCCGGTTCCGTGGCTCAGGGCGGTCAAACCAGTGGCGGAACTATTTATGTGGTTTTGATGTTTAAATGTCCGACTACGCCACCCGTGGATTGCGGTCAGAGTGAACCGCCGCTACAGGGCAGACCGCTGAGGCTGGTGTTGTGGGTGCAGCAGAGCGTAGCATAACTCCCCACGGGAGGAGTATAGCCTCAGGGCAGTGTATGCGGAGGATGGGGGTGATGGTGCAGGGCAGCAGCAGTAACGACACGGAGTCAGTGATGCAGTCCAGGGCCTTTACTCACAGTTCTTATTATCCAGACCACGTCTGCAGGTAACGGCTGCCCACGTCGTACTGTGCTCACCAGGTGAGGGGCTCAGACAACTCCCAGATAACTTTGGAGCACTTCACAGGACCCCCTTTGTGTGTCCTTTGTCTGGCCTTTCTTACCAACACTTCTGTCCGGCTGCCTCGGGCCTCCTCTTGGTAAACTTGGCGCCAGTTTCCCTGACCCTATGTGGTGCCTTCCTAGCGGGTGTAGCGAGGGGCTGCGCCACATAAAATGTCAGAGCCTCCGGTGTCTAGCTGAGGGTCGTTTCCTGCCTCCACTAGTTCGGGGACCGGTCTCCCCCTTTGGCCTGACCCCTCCACGCAGGTGGATTCGGGCGTGCGGTGGCGACTCGCCTGTCCGCTCCCCTGGGATCCCTTCATTCCTCGTTCCTGGAGCCTTCTCCGCTCCTCTTCCTTCCTTCTCCCTCTTCCAGGCCTGGGCCTCTGTTACTAGGCCCGCCTCCGGAGCAGAGCTCATGCAGAGCCCCTGCTCCCTGCCACTTCTGCTCAGACTTCTCTGCACTGAACTAAGATGGTGCCCACCTTTTATACTCCCTTCTCAATGCACCCAGGAACTGCTTCCTCCCTGCTCCTGCACTACAGGGTTCCCCTTCCTCAGTGTTCCCTCCCCCCACTCCAGCCAGGGACAGGGACTGTCGTGCCCATCTCAGGGGCATATTGGTCGCCCTGCCCCGCGGCAATGTGGTGTAATGCATGCAGGTGTCGGGTCCTGATCCACACTCCATCCTTACCTGAGAGTGAGATATCACACCTCTGGGTGAGGTGCAATACGTCTGTAGCAACCGAGCCCTCAGGGTGCTACAGTTCCATTTATCTTCAGCCTAGGTGACGTATTGCGATACAGGGCCGTGATTTTGGCTATAGACCCCTACCCCAAGCTTTTTAAGAGAATCATATATGGCGTGCCAGGAGACTCTATGGAATGCTTTCTCAGCATCCAACGAGAGTATCTAATTACAAATTTTTAACTGCATCTAGCCCAGGAAATACTTTGTGCCTAGTAGCAGTGTCTGCTAGTCAGCGGATTATCCCGGCTGTTAAGCAAGCTACACCACCTGTAGTTTAGACACTTAATTTTTTCAAAGGAAATGCTTCGGGACCATGGGATACTTAGTGAAGAGCATCAGGAGGCACCCCAAGGCATAGGGGCTGGGACTGGCATTAGGATGCCTTGCGGTGGACAGCCGAGCTCGATCCTTATAAAAGCTTTTTAACTGCAGCAGCTTTAGTGGACGCTACTGGAGCTGGAATTACTGCGGCTGCTGGCATGAGACTTGCCCTCCAATAGATCCTTGTAAATGGATTTAAAGTGTATTCATTCAAATTAGAGAGACAATTTAAATTAAAAAGCTTAGAGCTGCCTCCACCACAGGGGGGCTCGCTCGACCCACCAGCGGACAGGCACCAGTATTGGGAGAGGGGGGCTGGCCGTCAGGGTTCACCGCGGCTCTGGCACAAACCCGGCGACACGGAGGTGGCACGGGCAGGAGCGGACTGGCCGTGTCGGCTTCTCACTTTTTGGATTTTAGAAGGGCATGACATGCCTATATCTGTGTCTCCCCCTCCTTTTACTCCTCCACCTCTTTTATTTTCGCATGACTATATGTACTTGTCACTTTTCCATGTGTTAGTTATGTCTTCTGAGCAGTTTGTCAGCTTTTGGACACCTTTGAAGGTGTTTTCTATGTGTTTCTATGTGTTTTTGTTTGCCTGCCATTGTTTTTAACGGTGTTCGAAGGTGTTCGACGAACAGTTCGACGAACAGTTCGGCGAACACACGGGTGTTCGACGAACCGAACCGAACTCGAACACTACGGGGGTGTCTCAACACTACTCCCTACTCTGCCTGATACCGGGGTAGACTGTGACGAGCATAGCAGCTCCATGTCTTATATAGATCTGATGACGCTGTGCGGCCATCCAATCACTGTAATGCCACAACCAACATGGCTATGGCATTACAGTGAGTGGCAGACAATCCCGGCATGTTCATTGGCTCTCTAAAGAGCACCAAACATGCAGAGCGGGGACCCGAGTTCCCGCCCGAGCAACCCGGTGCTTGTTGAGCACCGTGATGCTCGGGCGAGTACCGAGCAGTGGCGAGCACATTAGCTCATCACTAATTATGATATGAAATATAAAAAGGAAAAAAAAAGCACACCATTTTTTTTTTACATAAAAAAGCATAATAGCAGCACTAAAGTGAGTTTGGATGGTAACAGTTTTCCAGATACATATAAGCATATCACTTGCCAGCTATGAACCGCGACACTTTCCAGAACATTTCAAGCTCTGCATTATAATGAAAGAAATCACAAGCTGAACTCTCCTTCCTAAAAGTTACTATAATAAGTGATTATCAAATTACATCTCTCTGGCCTGAGTTTAGCTGAATGATTTCTAGCACCGTTCTTAGATTCTTTGCGGCTTTTCAACATGGGATTTTTAGGAAAGTTGCTCTGAACAGTTTGTGGCTTAAAAGAAAAAACTATTTTAATTGCCATAAAGAATGTTATTTAATCTGATCCATACAGAAATATGAAAGGAAACGTCAACAACAAAGGAGATCGAAACACTCAAAAACAGCGAAGCAATAAACATCAGACTTCTGAAACGAAAACAAAACTAGACAATTCTTAAGGGTTGGTCAGTGGTTAAAAAGAGATGCTCGTTATACTGAGAGAGAATATTTGTGAATGTCTTTGTACGGGCGGATGTGGCCTAGTATTTAGAAATATTTGACTAAAGATTTCATTCTAAGACAATGCAGTTGCGACACCCCAGGGGTCTGGTTGCCGCAGTAATAGAGATATTATGTCTGAGAGCAAGTGGGAGGTTTCTCTGGTCAGGATCCCTAAGCATGCAACACGGTCCGCCCAGACCTGGGAGGGGAGGAATCTGCCCTTTTAAACTGGGTCTGGGGCGGGATTAGAGCAGTCAGAGCCTGGAGAGGGAAAGGAAGAACTAGGAGCTCTGTAGGAGCAGTAGCAGAAGTCCAGGGGCTGGAGCTGAGCAGAGCTCGCCCTGGACAAGGACACTAAAACCGGACACAGGAGTCCGAGGCTGTGGGGACTGATCTACACCCAGCAGCAGAAACCAGCCGGCAGGGGATTCCAGGTCCTCTGGCCATAGAAGCCCGGAGGCTCAGTCACAGAGAAGGGACCAGCGCCGCCATCCAGGAGCAGAGGCTAACAGAAGGCCCCAGGTCACCAGCCATACGGGTGAGCACCACACGGTATACTCAGGGACGTGGGCTACTTGTAACCGCTGACAGCAAGGTAGCCAGGAAGAGTGCAGATTAACGGGGAGGCCTACAACTCCACCTGGCCAGGGGAACTCCTGCTTGCTCGCAGACTGACCAGGCCCCTTATACTAGCCAGTACTCCCGGGAGGGTCTGCCTTGTACCATCAGTAAAGACCCTGAACTGCACCACACGTCTCTGTGATTCCTTGTCGCACCAGCACCATCAGCACTGGGACCCTCACACCATCACTCCCATCATCTCTCACATTAGCTGCCCTGAGGCAATTACTCCTCCCGTGGGGAGTTATCCCATACTCGGCTGCGCAACCAACATCAGCCTCAGCTGTCGGCAGCGCAGCGGCGGTCCCCACTGACCGCAATCCACGGGTGGCGTAGTCGGACACTTATTACAACATTTAGACTGCCACTGGTTTGACCGCCCTGGGCACGGACCGGGTCACCGCCACGGAGAACTACAACCCCCAGCGATCCGGCTCCGGGTATTCCCCCTGCACAGCAGCCGCGCACAGGCCCAGGGGGCGCGTCAACTTTGGCGTAGTCGGCAGGATTTCGTGCCCGCAACCACCGGGTACTGCGTGCCTGAAAAAGACTTTTTGAACTTACCTGTGGTGAAGTTTCCCGCCGTCCGGAGCCGATTCCCGCCAATCAGACGCCATCTTGGTGTTATGTTCTGCTACCAAAGCTAAGGAAAGAGAGGAGATCTGTCCCTACTATGAGACTCAGCTGAATCCCTACGATGTAACAGGGAACCTGATCCTGCGATCAGACCTGCTAAAGTCCTAATCTAGTCTGTACGAAGACCTATAGATGTGGGGAGGGAATCCCTACAAGTACTAAGGACTGGGAGGAATATGGGACACCTCCTAACAGAAATAGTAGCAGACAGACGAACAAACAAAATAGATAGAACATAGAGGTCCGTAGACCAAGCAAACTAACAGAGTTAGATACAGAGCACAGGCTAGCTAGAAAGTAGATATACAATGAAGTCCAGCAAAGCCAGAAGGGCGGAGCAGGACTAAATAGGCCAACAAGGTCATGTGACCAGCAAAGGAAAAAAAACCTAACAGCAAGGTTCTAACAGTACCCCCCCTTCTAAGAGGATCCTCCGGATCCCCTAGGACCAGGCTTATCAGGAAATCTCCTGTGAAACGCTCTGATAAGTCTGGACGCGGAAACATCATCTGACCTCACCCAAGAGTTATCCTCGGGTCCGAAACCTTTCCAGGCCACAAGATACTGCAAACTACCTCTATACCGTCTAGAGTCAAGGATGCGAGAAATTTCATATTCCCCGTCCTCCACCACCGGAGGAACAGAGGCAGAGGCGTCACCATCCGACACAACAGCTTTTTTTAACAGAGAGACATGAAAGACCGGATTAATTCTCCAGGAGGTAGGAACCTCCAACCTAACAGCAGATTGGTTGACAACCTGAAGCACCTTAAAGGGCCCTACAAACTTGGGACCCAATTTCTTAGAAGGAATCCTCAACCGCAGATTCCTAGAGGACAACCAAACCATGTCACCAACAGCGAACAAAACCTCCTGTCGTTTCCTATCAAAGTAGTCTTTAGATTTTCTGTTGGCCTCCTGAAGATTACCACGCACATCCGTCCAAACTCTTTCCAAATCACCGGAAAAATTCTCCTCCTCAGGCACGGCAGATCCCAACTTGGAGAACGACCCAAACGACGGATGTCTCCCAGAACAACAAAAAAAAGGCGAACAACCAGCAGAAGAAGATGTATGATTGTTCAGAGCAAATTCGGCAAGTGGCAGAAACTCAGACCACCCCTCTTGATTGTCTGCCACAAAACAACGCAAGAACTGCTCAACATCCTGGTTTTTCCTTTCTGTCTGGCCATTAGATTCAGGATGATATCCGGACGAAAACGACAAATGAATTCCCAACCTGTCACAAAAGGCACGCCAAAAACGAGCCACGAACTGAGGACCCCTATCAGAAACAATGTCAGTAGGAACGCCATGAAGTCTGACAATTTCCTTGACAAAGGCCTTAGCGAGAGTTTTAGCGCAGGGCAGTTTGACGAAGGGAACCAAGTGACACATCTTGCTAAAGCGGTCCACGACCACCCAGATGACAGTAAAACCCTCAGAGGGGGGAAGGTCAGTTATAAAGTCCATAGCCAAATGTGTCCAAGGAGCACTGGGGACCTCCAAAGGACAAAGCAACCCCGCAGCAGGAGTATGTGAGGACTTAGATCTAGCACATATAGTACATTGGCGCACCCACTTAATGACTTCCTTCTGCCATCCAGGCCACCAAAAACTGCGACCCACCAGTCTCTTGGTCTCAGAGATTCCGGGATGACCTGCCAACCGAGATTCGTGACACTCAACAAACAAATCTCTCCTAAAGGTCTCAGGCACAAACAACCTCCCATGAGGAGTGTTAGATGGGGCATTCTCCTGAGCTTTAAGAATCTCATCTTCCAAAACGGAGTCTAAAGCAGCTATCACAACACCTTCTTGTAAAATGTTTTCCTCTTTCTCAGCACCGACTATGGGAGAAAAACTGCGAGACAAGGCATCCGCCTTAACATTCTTAGTACCAGGGATGTAAGTAACGGAGAAATTAAACCGCGAGAAAAACAGTGCCCACCTAGCCTGACGGGCATTCAGGCGCTTGGCAGCATCAAGATATATCAGATTTTTATGATCCGTAAGAACCTGAACGGGAAATTCCGCACCTTCCAAGAAGTGGCGCCAGTGTTCAAATGCGAGTTTAATAGCCAATAATTCCCGATTACCAATATCGTAATTCAATTCAGTCTCCGAAAATTTTTTTGAAAAAAAGGCACAGGGATGTAATCCATCCCCGTTATCCTGAGACAATACTGCGCCAACCCCCACAGAGGAAGCATCAACCTCAACCAAAAACGGCCTAGTAACATCAGGCTGCATAAGGATGGGAGCAGAGGTGAACCTCTCCTTGAGATACACAAAAGCTTCAATGGCCTCAGAAGACCACTGAACCGCATCAGCACCTTTCCTGGTGAGATCAGTCAGAGGTTTGACAATACTAGAAAAATTTTTTATGAACTTTCTATAGTAATTGGCGAAACCCAAAAACCTCTGTATCGATTTCAAACCAATAGGCCTAGGCCATTCCTGCACAGCCTGAACCTTAACCGGATCCATCTCAAAACCTTTGCTGGAGATAATGTAGCCCAAAAAACTAATTCTCTGTACAGCGAACTCACATTTCTCCAGCTTAGCAAAAAGCGAATTGTCCATTAATAACTGTAATACCTCACGCACGCTCCGCCAATGAGACTCCAGATCTGGCGAATAAATCAAAATGTCATCCAAATACACAACCACATTTTTACCGATCAAAGGTCTAAGGATGTCATTAATCAGATTCTGAAAAAATGCAGGAGCATTAGTGAGACCAAAAGGCATAACCAGATTCTCAAAATGACCCACAGGAGTGTTAAAAGCAGTCTTCCATTCATCACCCTCCTTCATGCGCAACAGATTGTATGCCCCCTTAAGGTCAATTTTAGAGAACCACTTGGCCCCCAATAACTGGTTAAACAGATCAGGAATCAATGGCAGTGGGTAAGGATTGCGTACCGTAATTTTGTTAATCTCACGAAAATCCAGACAAGGACGTAAACCGCCGTCCTTTTTTTTTACAAAAAAAAATCCAACCGCCACAGGAGACTTAGAGGGCCTAATGTGACCGGCGGCCAAGCTTGTCTGTATGTATTCCTCCAAAGCCTTCCTCTCAGGAATAGTAAGGTTAAATAAACGACTCTTAGGAAGAGTCGCTCCAGGGACAAATTCAATAGAACAATCATAGTCTCTATGGGGAGGCAAAACCTGCGATTCCTTCTCAGAAAAAACTCTCCAAAAATCCTGAATAGGAACAGGCAATTCTCCCCTATCCAAAGCTGCAATACGCCCGTTACAACACTTGTCATAACATTTATGGCTCCAGGATTTAATTTCACTGGTAGACCAATCCAGTACAGGATTGTGAAATTTTAACCAGGGCAAACCCAATATTACTGGAGAAGGCAAGTTATTCAACACTACCAAATCCAATTTCTCATGGTGAACACCATTAATAGTGAGAGGAAATTCACTGACCTTGAGAGTAATATTCTTCAAAGGGGAGCCATCCACAGAAACCACAGCAATGGGGGATGACAAAGGTTCAGGTTTTAAATTGAGTTTTTCCACGAATCCCCCATCAATTACATTCAGTGTAGACCCGCAATCAACAAACACCCGAAATTCCATTAATTTTTCCTGAGCAATCGTGGAAGCAGCTAAAAATATACCCTTGGAATTTAAACAGGCAATACGGGCGTGACTGACCATTTTTTTTTCTTTCTTCATACGAAGCTCACAGCCTTTAATCAAATGACCAGATTTTCCGCAGTAGAAACACAAGCCTTGCGAAAAACGACGGTCTTTTTCTTGAGAGCGAGGTGCCACCGATCCAATCTCCATCGGTTCACCACTGTTAGTACACACATTATCATAACCAGAAACTGACATAGCAGAGGATTTGCTCTCATTAACCCTAGCACGCAGTCTTCTATCCACCCGTATAGCTAATTGCATAGCCTGTTGCAAATCTTCAGGTGTAGGATAAGCAATTAGCAGGTCTTTAACCCTTTCACTGAGCCCAGCAAGAAATAGACTTTTCAGAGCAGAATCGTTCCACCCTGTTTGAGTGGACCAACGACGAAAATGTGTACAATATTTTTCCACATTACCCGATCCTTGTTTTAGACGTCTCAACTCAGTCTCAGCTGATGCGACACGGTCAGAATCATCATATAATAGTCCCAAAGCAGAAAAAAAACTATCCACTGATCTGAAGCATGAATCACTAGGTTGCAAAGAAAAGGCCCACTCCTGAGGCTCTTTGCGCAAAAGTGACATTATGAACCCTACGCGCTGGGATTCATCCCCAGAGGACTTAGGTCTCAAACGAAAATACAATAAGCAAGCATTTTTAAATGAAAAAAATTCTCGGTGTTCACCAAAAAACAAATCCGGCAAACATACCTTAGGCTCCAAGAAATGTGCTCCAGGACAGTTACTCACGTGCTGACGGAGCTCGGCCACCTCCAGAGAGAGTCCCTGCAGGCGATGAGCCAAATCCTGAACCGACACCATGATGGAACAGAAAAATCTTTCCTTAGAGAATTTGCTGGCTGGACTTACTGTTATGTTCTGCTACCAAAGCTAAGGAAAGAGAGGAGATCTGTCCCTACTATGAGACTCAGCTGAATCCCTACGATGTAACAGGGAACCTGATCCTGCGATCAGACCTGCTAAAGTCCTAATCTAGTCTGTACGAAGACCTATAGATGTGGGGAGGGAATCCCTACAAGTACTAAGGACTGGGAGGAATATGGGACACCTCCTAACAGAAATAGTAGCAGACAGACGAACAAACAAAATAGATAGAACATAGAGGTCCGTAGACCAAGCAAACTAACAGAGTTAGATACAGAGCACAGGCTAGCTAGAAAGTAGATATACAATGAAGTCCAGCAAAGCCAGAAGGGCGGAGCAGGACTAAATAGGCCAACAAGGTCATGTGACCAGCAAAGGAAAAAAAACCTAACAGCAAGGTTCTAACACTTGGACCGTTTCCCGCCGTCTTCTGCCTTCTTCCCGCCATCAGACCCCATCTTGGACCGTTTCCCGCCGTCTTCTGCCTTCTTCCTGCCATCCGCAGCTGCTTCCCGCCATCGGACGCCATCTTCGGGATGCCGCACAGGAAGAAGAGGGGCGTGGACGCCGAAAGCGCACGAGATCCGAAGCTCCGCCCCACGCTGACGCTGCGCAAGGTCCTGGAAGGGAGGAAGAGCGACGCTGACGTCATCGGATCATCGGAGCGCGACGCCAGGTCCTCAACCCCGACGATCGACTGCGGAGCAGCGGCCTACGGAAGAAGAGCATCGCAAGGTAGGCCACGGTCCACTAGGGGGGATGAGGATGCCGGATACCGAGGGGAGCTCCACTGCCACAGCCACCGCCAGCGCAACCGCTGCTGCGGTCATGCCCTTCACCATGCCCTATATCCCGGGGGCAGCCTGGCTACCCCAGTACTCAGGGGAGTCACATACCCTAAATGACTTTAGAGAAAGACTGGATAGCCTCTTCCAGGTGTACCCCCTCACAGAGGAGCAAAAAGTGAGCATCCTGGTGGCCCAATTAATCGGGGCAGCCCAAAGGGAGGTAAAGTCCTGGCCACCTGGGAGGAAGAGGACTGTCAGAGAGATACTAGCCCGGCTGAAAGACACGTTTGACACCCGCACCTCAGCCAAAATAAAACTAAGACTTTATGGGTGCAAACAACGGGCTCATGAAAGTATAAGAGACTATGCTTTAAACTTACAAGAGGCCCTGAGAGCCATTAAGCAGGCAGACCCTGACAGCGTGGGAAATGAAGATAAGCTGTTGACTGAACAATTTATTGAGGGTCTACTGTGCAATGCCCACCGGACCCAGTTGCGGGCAATGGCCTTACAGGACCCTGACCTGGACTTTGCACAGTTCAAGGACAGAGCCATCCGGGTGCTCCGAGAACCGGCACCAGGTGGCGCTGTGACCCACAGGCGCCCTGCTATCACTTACCACCAGGGGACGGCGCCCTTGTCTGCAGAGCCTGTGGGAGCTGATGCGCAGGCTTTAAACAGTGACCCGGCTACAGACCTGCACCATCAGGTCCAAGAGCTGACTAAGAGCGTTGCCGCGCTAACCAGAACTGTGCAGTCTTTACAGGTCTCTTCTCCAGGAAAGATCCAGTTGGCATCCGGACTGGAGGACGTCCCGTGGCGCCGACTGAGGAGGACCCCACCGGCCTGAGGAAGACCCAGCGACAGATACAACGAGGATTGACGACCCATCTGCCGCCGCTGCAATCAACCCGGACATGTGGCAAGGTACTGTCATTTAAACGGGCACAACCTGGGGTAGAGGGCCAACCCCCAGGCATAAGATCATCAGGCCCATCGAACTGGCGTGATAAATACGTAGGGGGACGTCCAATCTTGCCTGTGGTACTGGATGGCATTCCTATGAGTGCCCTACTAGACACTGGGTCACAGGTGACCACCATCCCGTACGTGCTCTTTAAGCAGTACTGGAATGACTCGGACATAACCCGCTACCCAGATGACGACCTGAGTATCATCGCCAGCAATGGTCAGCCCATGCCGCAGGTGGGATTCAAGGAGGTGACCATTAAGATCGGTAAAGTCGAACTGGCGGCACAGGGACTGATTATAGTGGACATAGACCGTCATGAGAGTCACCCTAGAATAACCTTGGGAACTAATGTGATTGAAAATTGTCTTGCAGAGGTGATTCTCATTTTACAGCAGGTTGCCAAGAACGCCAGTTCCGGCCAGCAGCGTGTGCTCCTAAAAGAGATCCGGGCACTGATGAAGCGGCAACAGGTGGAACTATCTGGTGGTGAGATAGGTAGCGTGAGAATGTGTGACCCGTTCCCTATTGCCATGCCCCCAAAAAGTGAGATGATGATTTGGTGTCGGGCAGCTATTGGTCTAAGAGGTAGAGACTACCAAGCAATGGTAGAACCCGTCTACTTAGACAGTAGGCCCACCATTTTGACAGCACGGGGGGTGGTCGATGTACGTCATGGGAGGGTGCACGTTTTCATCATAAATATCGGGGAGAGAGAAGTACACCTGCCTCGGTATGCCACGCTAGCCAAATTGTTCACCATAAACCAGAATTCTGTACAGGCCGTGGAACCCTTGCCTCCATCTCAACCAGAGGAAGGTAACGGCTCTAAGAAACCAAAGGAGGACTGGTGTCAGCAACTACATTTGGGTACTGACTCCACTCCCTCACACCAGAAACAGGGAGTCTATCGGGTGGTTCAAGAGTACGAGAGAGTGTTTAGTAAACACCCGTTAGACTTCGGGCGAGTAAAGGGGGTAGAACACCACATCCCCACGGGAGACCATCCTCCCATAAAGGAGAGATACCGACCCGTACCCCCTGCACACTACCAACACGCCAAGGGGATGCTTAGAGACATGAAGGAGGCTGGGGTAATCAGGGACAGCTGTAGCCCCTGGGCAGCTCCACTAGTCTTAGTGAAAAAGAAAGACAACACTATGAGAATGTGTGTAGACTACAGGAAGGTCAACCGTATCACACACAAAGATGCGTACCCGTTACCAAGGATAGAAGAGTCCTTAGCTGCATTAAAATCTGCTAACTTCTTCTCTACTTTGGATCTCACTAGCGGGTACTGGCAGGTTCCTGTAGCAGAGGCGGACCGGGAGAAGACCGCATTCACTACCCCGATGGGTCTCAGTGAATTTAACTGTATGCCGTTCGGGCTCTGCAACGCACCAGGAACCTTCCAACGGTTGATGGAATGCTGTCTGGGACACCGGAACTTCGAGACGGTCCTGTTATACCTGGACGATGTCATCGTCTACTCCAAGACCTAGGAGGACCACCTGAAACACCTGGAAGAAGTGTTTGAAGCTCTGGCAAACTACGGCTTAAAGGTGAAACCCTCCAAGTGTCACCTCCTGAAACCAAAGGTGCAGTACCTGGGACACGTGGTGAGTGCTGACGGAGTGGCTCCCGACCCTGATAAGATCACCGTGATTAAGGACTGGCCAAGACCCTCCAGCATAAAGGAAGTGCGGCAGTTCCTCGGGTTGGTAGGCTACTACCGATGATTCATTTCCGGTTTCACCAAAATGGCAGCCCCTATGCAGGACCTCCTGATAGGTCAATCTCGGAAAGCCAAGAACCAGAAGCCGCCCTTCAGGTGGGAAAGGCTGGAAGAGGAGTCCTTCTGCCAGCTGAAGATGGCCCTCACGGGGGATGAAATCCTGGCATATCCAGACTACAGCCAGCCCTTTATCCTCCACACGGACGCAAGCAACATCGGGCTAGGAGCCGTACTGTCCCAGGTCCAGCAGGGGAAAGAACGGGTAATCGCTTACGCCAGCCGAAAGCTACGGCCCACGGAGAGGAACCCTGAGAATTATAGCTCATTCAAGCTGGAGTTCCTGGCAGTAGTGTGGGCAGTGACCGAACGTTTCAAGCATTACCTTGCCTCCTCCAAATTCACCGTGTACACGGATAACAACCCGTTGACACACCTGGACACTGCAAGGCTCGGTGCCCTGGAACAGAGATGGATGGCTCGCCTGTCCAACTTTGAATTCACCATCAAATACCGGGCGGGACACACAAATGCCAACGCCGATGCCCTGTCTAGAATGCCGAACTTACCGGACGTAGGGGAAGATCCAGAAGATCTGGAAGAAGTCGAGCTCCCTGCATTCCACCGTCATGGGATTACCCTGTATTCCCACCGTGTGAAGGATAGGCGCTCTGTGACGTTCAATCCCTTGCCCCACTACAACTGGGCAGAAACGCAAGACAGTGATCCCGCAGTCCATCTGGTGAAGGAAATGCTGACCCAAGCCGATGCCAGTCTTGACCCAGACGCTCCGGAGGAGACCAAGCAACTGTGGAAGGAGAAAAGTAAGCTGTTCCTCTACAGGGAGAAGCTGTGCCGGAGAATGGTTAACTCTCGAACACATGAGTTGACCTGGCAGGTAGTGGTCCCAAGACGAGACGCGGCTATGATTCTGGAGGCATACCACAACGGAGCAGGGCATTTCGGATGGAAGAAGCTGGAGTTCTTGTTGCGTGAATGGTTCTACTGGGTAGGCATGAGAGGAGCCATCGAGAGGTGGTTCAGAGACTGTGGCCCACCTGAGAAGAAAAGACCGTGCCAGCCAGAAGACTCCCCTGCAGCCCATCATCACCAGACAGCCACTGGAACTGGTAGCCCTGGACCATGTGAAACTGGCTCCAAGCAGATCTGGGTATGTCTACGCCCTCACAATCGTAGATCATTACTCCCAGTTCCTAGTGGTGGTCCCGGTCAAGGACTTAACGGCTCAAACAGCAGCTAGAGCCTTCCAGCAGCACTTCTGCCGTCCACACGGGTACCCGGACCAAGTGTTGACAGACCAAGGACCAGCCTTCGAAGCGGAGGTCTTCCAGGAGTTCTGCAACCTGTATGGCTGCAAGAAGATAAGAACAACGCCCTATCACCCTCAAACCAATGGACTCTGCGAGAAGATGAACCAGGTGGTGATAGATCTGCTAAAATCATTGCCCCTGGAAGAACGCAGTCTGTGGCCTGAGAAACTGCCCGATCTGGTAGACCTGTATAACCACATCCCTGTAGGTTCCACCAACTGTACCCCGGCTTACCTAATGAGCGCAAGACCTGGTAAGCTGCCTATTGACCTGGATATGGGAGTCTTGACACCTGAGGACACCTCGCCAGAGGCAGACTGGGATACAGAACGGCAGCAGCAGTATTGGAAAGTGCAGGAGAGCGTCGAGCGAAGTCTGTCTCAAGCTAGAGAAAGGCAAGAGAAGGCTTATAACCAGTATGCTCCCACTGTTCCCCTGGTACCTGGAGAGCAGGTCTTGAAGAGGAAGAGACGGCTCCACAAGTTGGACGACCAGTGGGAGAAGGACCCGTACACCGTACTGCCATCAAGCCATGAGAACCCAAAAATCTGCATAATCAGTAAGGATGGAGGAGAAACCACAGCCATTGTCTCCAGAGACCACCTGAAGAAGTGTCCCGAGCAGCTGCAAAGCCCTGAAGAAGATCAAGAAAACCCTCAACCCGCAGAGGAAAGGGAAGAAATGATCAGTACCGTACTCGGAGACTTCCCCCGGTCTTGGACACAAGTAAACGGCGCTGTCGTGGTACCCGTCCTCACCTTTCTCCAGCCAGCCCCGCAAGTGCCTACAGAGGAACCGGTAGAGCTGGAAGAGCAGCCGGCCCAAGAGGCAGAAGAGTCCACACCAGCAGTACAGGAGGATCAACCCTCTGCTAGTAGTGAGCCTGCCGTGCCCCTAGTGAGCCAAAGAGTGCGCAGACAGCTGCCCAGCTTACCCATAACACCTCCTACACCCTGTAGTGCAGAACCAGTTAGTGAGCTCCATAGGTCCACTAGAGTCACTAGAGGTCAGATGCCCGCTCGCTGGAGAATCTAAACTAATGCACTGTGAATTTATCTGTTAACTGTTTATGGTTCATGTTGGTTGCCTGTTACTAATTATGTTTCTCAGTTACCCTGCAGATTTATTTGGACTAACAGGTTATGGACACTGGATAACCGGAACAGTTTTGTAGATAGTTGCACCTTGGTGCCTCTTGCGAAGACGGTGGCAGAAGAGAAAACCTGTCTGGCGTGGCCTACTTGCGGCCCAAAGTAGCTAGCTCTAGCCTTGCAGCCACGCCCAAGGACAACGCAAGGGGTTTGCTTTAGACAGGTCCCCTATTCTGTGCCAAGACTTCGCCTTGTTGGGTGACATGGACACCCCTTTGTTTCATAAACTTCAACTTGGGTGATATGGACACCCGGTCACGGAAACGCCGTGACCTCTACAGACTAAAACTTCTTGTAAATATGTTGTCTTGTTATTGTTATACCTTGTATTTATGTTTCTTCAAAAATGTGTTTAGTCCCGGAGTACTAAAATTTACTAGGGGGGAATGCGACACCCCAGGGGTCTGGTTGCCGCAGTAATAGAGATATTATGTCTGAGAGCAAGTGGGAGGTTTCTCTGGTCAGGATCCCTAAGCATGCAACACGGTCCGCCCAGACCTGGGAGGGGAGGAATCTGCCCTTTTAAACTGGGTCTGGGGCGGGATTAGAGCAGTCAGAGCCTGGAGAGGGAAAGGAAGAACTAGGAGCTCTGTAGGAGCAGTAGCAGAAGTCCAGGGGCTGGAGCTGAGCAGAGCTCGCCCTGGACAAGGACACTAAAACCGGACACAGGAGTCCGAGGCTGTGGGGACTGATCTACACCCAGCAGCAGAAACCAGCTGGCAAGGGATTCCAGGTCCTCTGGCCATAGAAGCCCGGAGGCTCAGTCACAGAGAAGGGACCAGTGCCGCCATCCAGGAACGGAGGCTAACAGAAGGCCCCAGGTCACCAGCCATACGGGTGAGCACCACACGGTATACTCAGGGACGTGGGCTACTTGTAACCGCTGACAGCAAGGTAGCCAGGAAGAGTGCAGATTAACGGGGAGGCCTACAACTCCACCTGGCCAGGGGAACTCCTGCTTGCTCGCAGACTGACCAGGCCCCTTATACTAGCCAGTACTCCCGGGAGGGTCTGCCTTGTACCATCAGTAAAGACCCTGAACTGCACCACACGTCTCTGTGATTCCTTGTCGCACCAGCACCATCAGCACTGGGACCCTCACACCATCACTCCCATCATCTCTCACATTAGCTGCCCCGAGGCAATTACTCCTCCCGTGGGGAGTTATCCCATATTATCCCATCCGCAATTTCCTCCGGGATAAAATAAAGTATATCTTATCTTATACTCGGCTGCGCAACCAACATCAGCCTCAGCGGTCGGCAGCGCAGCGGCGGTCCCCACTGACCGCAATCCATGGGTGGCGTAGTCGGACACTTATTACAACATTTAGACTGCCACTGGTTTGACCGCCCTGGGCACGGCCCGGGTCACCGCCACGGAGAACTACAACCCCCAGCGATCCGGCTCCGGGTATTCCCCCTGCACAGCAGCAGCGCACAGGCCCAGGGGGCGCGTCACAGGCAGTGATCCTTTTCAAGAAGATTTATTTTACATCAATGTGATTTTCCTTTTTTTTAAATCTTGCAGACAGCTTGCACTAAGGGGAAATACTCATATTTTTTACAATGAACTTTGCTTTGATTTTCTCCACCACCTTATACCGGCCTTGCCATTTGGCCAGGAACTTGCTCTTGATGGTGGGGATGAGCACCAGGATACGGTCGGCAGGCTGGAACTGCCTCAGCCTCGCCGATCGGTTATAGACCCTTGTCTGGGCCTCATCCGCCTGGAGAAGATGCACCTTCACAATAGGCATCACTTTCATCATTCTCTCCTGCATCTGGGCGACATGTTCAATGATGCTCCGGTGTGGTGTAACCTCGGCTTTCCAGGTTTCCTTAGCAATATCCAGGAGCCTTCGCGGATGTTGTCCATATATTGGCTCAAACGGGGAGAATCCAGTAGAGGCTTGCGGAACCTCCTTTACCGAGAAGAGCAGGAATGGTAGCAGGCAGTCCCAGTCACATCCATCCTTCTCTACGACTTTCTTGAGCATCACTTTTAAGGTTTTAGCAAAGCGCTCTACTAGGCCGTCTGTCTGTGGATGGTAAACAGAGGTTCACAGTTGGGCAATCTGGAGGACCTTACACAGTTCCTTCATTACCTTGCTCATGGACGTCACTTGAGGTCCCTTGATCGGTTAGCATCTCCTTCGGCAGACAGGTCCTGGCAAATATATGGCCAAGTTCCTGGGCTATTCTCTTACTCAATGAGTTCCTTAGCGGTTCCGCTTCTGGATACTGGGTCGCATAGTCCATGAACACCAGAATGTATTGGTGGCCCCATGCTGATTTAACTAAGGGCCCCACTAGGTCCATAACAATCCTCTCAAAGGGGACTTTTATCACCGGTAGTGGGATTAATGGACTACGGAAGTGGGAAGAGGGAGCGGTTATCTGGCAGGTGGGGCAGGACCTACAATAGTTTAGGATCTCCCGGTAACACCCTAGCCAATAAAACCTCCTCAATATCCTCTCCTGAGTTTTCTCAACCCCAAGGTGTCACCCCAGAACATGTGAATGGGCCATATCTAATACCCTCCGTCGGTATGGCCCCGGAACTAACAGCTGTTCCACTATCTCACTGCCCCTAAGTTTAGTCACCCGATATAACAACTCCACCTGAACTGCAAAGTGGGGGAATCTGGTGTCGGCCCCTGGCTTTTGAGCAACCCCATTACATATAGTAACCTGGTCAAAGGCCCCCTTTAAGGTCAGGTCTCCAGCTTGAGCAGTCCCAAAGTTCTCTCCGGATATATTTAACTCAATAAGGTCAGCCTCCTCGGTCACTGTCTCACCCTCATTGCCGGCAAGGACACATAGTGGGAACTCATCCCTTTGAGATTTCGACAGGGGTTCTCCCCTAGGGGTCTCATTTTTGTCCACGCTACTTAGTCCGGTTCCCTTCCCCACAAGTCCCAAAACAAAGAAAAATTGCGGCCCAATATGATGAGATGTATCAAATTCTTGACCACCCCGACCTCGTGGGACTGGGCACCACAGTCTGTTCCCACTGTCACGGTGGCCACAGGGTAGTCCTTGTCGTTCCTATGGATGCACAGAACGCCAACGGTTTTGGAAGGGACCAATTGGAGGGGAAGGGTAGCTCTGATGAGGGTCACCAGACTCCCAGAGTCTAACAGCCCAAGCACCTTTACTCCATTAATGGACACAGCACACACCTGCAGCCCCTCGCAGGGTTGACAGTCCACACTGCAGGCTGGATAAGCATAATAGAAACACAGTCAACCTAGGCAGCAGTCCATTGGCTCAGCGGACATATGACACCGGGCAGCTATGTGTCCCAGATTGTGACACCGCAAACAGACCACATCCTTAACAGCAGCCCTTGAGGCACCTTCAGTGGAAGTGGGATGCGCCCCAATTGTGGCTCTGAACCCCTTCCATGGTGAACCCGCCCCCTTTTGGGTATCCCAGTACGGGGAAGTGACAATATCCAGTTTCCCGAGGGGTTTATCAATGACCTACTACCTCTCTACTAGGCCGACGAGGTTGTCCGCGTTCTGGGGATCGCCTTGGGCAACCCAAGTCTATACCGACTTGGGAAGGGAGTATATGAACTTATCAATCACCACTCGCTCGACCATCTGGGCAGGAGTGGAAGATTCTGGCTGCAACCATTTCTGAACGAGATGCAGCAAGTCAAACATCTGCGAATGAGGGAGTTTATAGCCAGCATATGCCCAGTGGTGGACTTGTTGGGCTCTTACCGCCATATTCACTCCCAGGCATGCCAAGATCTCTGTCTTTAGTTTGGTATATTCTTTGGCATCCTGCAGTCATAATATGCCTTTTGGGGTTCATCCAACAAATATGGAGCCAGAATCTCTGCCCACTGTTCTGGTGGAGGTCTCTCCCGATCAGCCACCCTCTCAAAGTCTGTCAGAAATGCTTCTACATCATCCCCGGGGGTCATCTTCTGCATTGCTTGTCTTACCGCCTTCCTGATGCGTGAGTCATCAGTCGGCCCTAGGGGTGGGGTGGTCGTTCTACCCTGGATGGCGTCCGCCAGAAGCTGTATCTGCTGCTGCTGCTCCTGCTGGTGTTGCTGCTGTGCTTTCTGCTGCAACTGGATCTGTTGCAGCAACAGTTTGGTAGTTTTCTGTCGAGCTTGCTGCTGCTGCAGGATCTGCTGCTGCTGTAGCTCCTGGTGCTGATGTAATTGCTGCAGGTGCTGCTGGTGTTGCTGCGCTTGGTTCTGGACTAAATGCTTAATAAGCTCCTCCATGTTGTCGGACATCTCTGGCTGGCTGACGGCCTTCACCCAGAACATCCACCATTCTCTATGGCAGGTACACGTGTTCCTGGAATCTTGCCCGCATTGTCCGCCAACTGTGGTAAAGCGACTTGCTCGGCTTTCACAGAGGTAGACACAGGACACACGTCTCAGGTTAACTTCCTGCAGGTTTATTAGGCGGCCTAAGCTCCAGCAGGGTTCCACAAAATAAACATGTCTTCTCTGGGAAAATGGGAAAACAAAAAGATAAAGTATAGCGCAGTTCATAAGTCAGCAGGTTTCGCCCGCTCTCGGTAACACCAACAGATCAACAAAAGTCCTTCAATGGAGCTCTCAGGCTTCCACACACACCGCCTGGAGACTTCCTTCTCCAGACTACAAAACAGAAAAAAAAACAGTGGCTGGGTATTTAACTGCTCCCAGTCACTCCCTCGAGGTGGAGATATGGAGAGTAGGCGTCCCGCCCTCTCTTACCTACTCACAAATACCACTCCCTTTGAACATGGTGAATTAACCCCCAACACATAACATGCTGGAGGAAATTGTAGGTTTTAGTTCACTAAGGCTAATATCTGCAGTGAAACATATCTCCCCTCACATATAACACCAGTGACTCTGTCACAGCATCTTGAAGAAAAAAAATAATGTGCATGCACAATGTACATCAAGATGGCTCTGTGGATGGAGAAATTTTTTCTCAAAGTTAGGCTAAGTGCAGATGACTATGTGTTCTCGCATCCAAGAGAATCAGACGATTATTCTAATCACAGTATGATCAGAGTTTGATCAGAGTGTGATCACAATGTGATCCGATTCTCTCGGATGAAGAGAAGATAGAGAAATACATTTCTCCATTCTCTCCAGTCTGTCAGTCCATGGAAATCGAACAACACTCGGATATCATCTGAGAGCAGTCCAATGGTTTCCACAGACTCATTGACTTGCTTGGTCGAATGCGATCCAAATATCGGCAGCGAATCTGACATGTGCATGGCCTCATATAGTAACTGTAATGCACACGCCCGGGCTGAGTGGCGTGTGCGTGTATATGTAGTGATTACACTGGACCATGCCGGAGAGTGAATGCCTGGAGGGGCGTAACTAAGTATCCACCCGATCCGACCAGGGTCGCACGACGGCATACGATGCCAGTGCACCAAGGAGGAACCGAGCAGAGGGACCAGGTGCTACTCCAGGAGAGACCCCGGACATGGCTGTTGACCCACACATGGGAATACAGGAGCAGGCAGGTTAGGCTGGCACACAGACTGCAGGGTATAGGCACACACGGCTGGTATGCAGACTGGCGGATGCTGGTAAGCACGACTGGTATGCAGGCAGGGAGGTACTGGCAGGTACGACAGGTTGGAGCACCGAGTGGATAGGACCCAGTACAGACTGGGACTCAGGAACAGAACCGCAGATGCGGTGGACAAACACAGCAGAGTGAGGCCACCCAGAGCGGCGAGCAAGAGCAGAACAAGACGAGACCGCCTGGAGCGGTGAGCGAGAGAAGAGCAGGACGAGGCCGCCTGGAGCGGTAAGCGAGAGAAGAGCAGGATGAGACTGCCGGAGCAGCGAGCAAAGGGTCAGAGCAGAGCGAGACTGCTGGAGCAGTGAGCAAAGGGTCAAAGCAGAGCGAGACTGCCAGAGCAGCGAGCAAAGGGTCAGAGCAGAGCGAGACTGCCGGAGCAGCGAGCAAAGGGTCAGAGCAGAGCAAGACTGCTGGAGCAGCGA
The DNA here is from genome assembly GCF_046119375.1 of Phyllobates terribilis. NCBI lineage: Eukaryota > Metazoa > Chordata > Amphibia > Anura > Dendrobatidae > Phyllobates > Phyllobates terribilis. The sequence continues at coordinate 152,981,680 of NW_027362768.1, forward strand.
GCAAAGGGTCAGAGCAGTGCGAGACAGCCGGAGCAGCGAGCAAAGGGTCAGAGCAGAGCGAGACTTCCGGAGCAGCGAGCAAAGGGTCAGAGCAGAGCGAGACTGCCGGAGCAGAGAGCAAGGCAGAGCAGGCTAGAACCACCGGAGCGGCGAGCAAGGCAGAGCAGGCTAGAACCGCCGGAGCGGTGAGCAAGGCAGAGCAGGCTAGAACCGCCGGAGCGGTGAGCAAGGCAGAGCAGGCTAGAACCGCCGGAGCGGTGAGCAAGGCAGAGCAGAGGGGACAGGGCTCTGTTCACACGGAACAGACAGGGAAAGGCAGAACCAGGTACACACAAGATACTAGCAATGAAGTAGCGAGTGGACTCTAAACTCACAAACGGGAGTACAGGGACAACGAGTAGGAGTTAGGTATGGGATCAGATTCTGCAGGAAAAGGGAAGGTACGAACATAGAGAAAAACAGGTAACAGGCTAGGAGAGTATTCAGACAAGAACAGACACAGCAGCAAGATACAGGAGCGGGTCTAGGTATGCGGCCCCTAGAAGGCGGAACGAACAGGCTAGGAGCGTGTTCAGACAGGAACAAGCAAGATACAGGAACGGGTCTAGGTATGCGGCCCCTAGAAGGCGGAAAGAACAGGCTAGGAGCGTGTTCACACTGGCCTGGAAATACAGCCTCCAGGATAGGCAGAAGACAACAGGCTAGAAGATAGTTCAGACAGGACACAGTTCAGACACGGGAACTGATACCGCAAGGCAGGAAACATAGACAGGACCTGGCACATCAGTGACAAGAAGTCAACTGACAGAACACAATGCTCAGGCAAGGATTCCAGGAAGGAGCTGGGTTAAATACCAGGTGACAGACAGCAATAGGCTGAGGACGCACAAGGGGTGTGCCTGCAGCTGCTACAAGAAGCAGGAAGTGATCAGGCACCGCCCTTAAGCAGCAGAAACAGAGGCAAGCAGACAGCATGGAGGGAAGCCAGGCTAGCAGACTGGACAGGAGATCAAGTGCGCGCTCTTGCACAGTGGGAGATGGACCACTATGCAAGGACGCCGCCAGGTATGTTACAGTAACATTGGTTCGAGCGTGATCCGATGTTTTGTCAGATTGCACTAGGACTGGAAACACAACCATATGCGCGAGACCTGATGGCCAGGATCAGAGAAGCTACAGAACTACAGAACTATGACATTCCACTATAGAATAGTTAAAAAAATATATAAAAAAATGAAAAGGTAAAAAAATTACAGTGCAAATTGAAAAATAAGCAAACATTTTCTAAATAAATTATTATATATTTTTTTTATAAAATCACAAAAATAATAAAACAGATCAGAGGAGGAGTATACTGAGATGGGACGTCTTGGGCACCTCCATGCCAACTTTTTCTCTAAAGGTAAGCCAGCAGAGATGTCTGGTAATGGGTCTGGAGTGCTAAGCTGAGTGAGTGCTGTGTATGGGAGAATCAGGGGAAATAACTGGTGGCTTCAGTGCAGCTATCTAATGTATATGGAGGGCTTTAGACCACCCATCACAGGTCTCTCACCCAACCAAACCAGTTTTCCTGCTTTGCACTGATCCCTCATCAAACTCATGCACTCATCCCTCAGTAAACACCCCAATGCATGTGTTCGCAAATGGAGTTTTTTGGTTTGGTTTATTACTATAAGTCATGTGGCAAGGTCCTTTAATGGGTTGATATTGACTTTTTGGGTTGTTACTACCAATAGGGGGCACTAGAGTTCCAGTCCTCTTCTTCTCTGAAGAGGCTATTTGCAACTTAAATTCCCAGGGGACAGGGGATAACTTTCAAACCTGAGAATACCCCAATAAGCATTATTTAGTGCCCAATAAAATCAATAAATTGTGTAATGCAGGAGGGGACATGTTCTCCAGAGTGAGAAATACTTTTAATCTGGCCAAGTGGTGAAAATGCGAAACAGAGAATCCTGCATCTATTAATTTAGAATTCCCTATGAGAGTTTACAAAAATGAGTTTTCTAAACTAACCAACCCCTTTAAGGTCAAAATTGGATCAACAGTCCATTAAATGAGAGGGCTATCAACCTCATTTAGATGGTCCGGGTGTCATCAATGTTTTGGATCCTAGTTCCATGAAGCTGTCACTTTGGGTTCTTAGATCCATAGTCAGACTGAGAATTAATGCCCCCATACACATTAGGAGAAAGTCGGCTGATCCTGTTGATCATCGGGATCAGCTGAGAGTCTAATGTCCTGACTTTCCCTCTATAGATGATGATGGAGGAGAGAAGGATCCGGCACTTTGGATTTCCAATGGCTGATCCTTTTTGTTTCCTGGAAAAATTGTCCCGATGAAGGGGGTCAATGAGATGCCGAAACGTGAAGATATTTTTCAATAAAAGTTTTATAAGAAACCTCAATGGACTATGACTATAACACATTGGACTTAGCATGGCAACTAGTGATGAGCAAGCATGCTCACCACTCGAGTGACATCGGGGTGCTCGGGTACGTATCAAGTATTGCAGATGCTCGAGCCCCACTCTTGAGTCCCCGGGGTTTGCCTGCCATGCAAGGTAATTCCATAGCCAACTTTACTACGGCATTACCATGTATGGCAGGCGATCCCGGCATGTTTAATGGCTGTCTAACAGCTACGGAACATGCAGGGCAGGGACTCTGATCATGGTGGTCGAGCACCCGCGATTCTCGATACGTACCCGAGGACCCCATGTCACTCGAGTGGCGAGTACGTTAGCTCATCACTATTGGAAACTACTAAAGCCCATTTTTTGCTTCTTCTAAATGGGAATTTCTATCAATAGACCATACCAGCTCCGGGAAAGGGGTCACCAGCATCAATTTTTATATTATTTCATAAGTCAACATTAGATGTTCTTAACACAACTTACCAAGCTGAGAACTGACCCAAAGAGGGTTGAAGAGATTCATTCATTATACCTCAAGTATTGATGTTTTGTCCTTTGAAGTGCTGTTCCCATTTTTTCACTTAGATTAACTCTTGGTAGAGAATACTCCTGACACTATATACCACCAACGAAAAGTAAGAGCCCTCCAAATGAGTCATACTTTTGTTAGACCATCTCATATTCCATAGTATCCAACAATATGGCACCAACTGGTTTCCACAAATTTGGTAAAATTTTGGCATTAATAATTCAAAATGATTCTGAGTGAATATTCCTATTTTCACATTTCTGTCTTTACAATAAAAGTAATACTTGTGGATTCTAATAAAAATAAAAAATTGAAACATTTTTCTAGACTTTTCTTTGCCTTTTGGAGCTACAATAAGAACAGTAATGAATATAGCCTTTACAAATTTTTTTTTTTTTCATCCTGGCAGAAACCGAACTCATTTATCAATGCCAAAAATAAAAAAGGGAAAGGAACCCTTGAGGCAATACTCAAAATACAAGATCAAATGTATGATTAAGTTGTTACATTTCTTCTTTTTCTCGTCATGAATAGATGTGCACATTTTTTGATCTGGGATTCCCCCCCTCATAATAGAAAATAATGAAGACTATTTATCAAAAAGCCTCGGAGCTAGCACAGCGGTTGTGACTAACGTAACAATACCTACATTTTTATTTTATTAAACGTCAAGTACTAAAATAATTGCAGTTCAGTTGGTGGATATAATAAAATACAGATACATATTAACACATAAAATTTATATGTACTGTAAAATTCTGTGAATCTGGCATCAATAAAAGTCGTCATTAGCCCTCGCCTGTTACACAATGCATATTCCGCTACGATCAAAAGTATTTTTGAAAGATGCCATCATTTGTATTTTAATTACATGAGATGCTGAGATTAGATACTATTTAACCAGTGATTGTCCGAGCTGTTAAAAAATATTTCACGTGATGAGACCTTTAATCTTGAAAGGGGTTTTCTCATTTCAAGTTGTCTCTTGAGCAGCTCGCGGCTCTGCAACCTCCTTACTTCCTAGTTGCTTGTGGGTGCTCCTCCTTGTCAATTCTGGTCAGGAGCTCTGTCCTACTACCACACATTAACACTGCACCCATGTCAGTGTTTGCTTTGATTCTACACTGTTCTCATTACATCTGCATATAGTGATAGTGCATTTGAACAAGCATATGGCTTAGGAAATTGAGAACCTTGAATTAGAACTGCTCTGGAAGCTGCTGATGGTGGGGCCAAGGGTTGGTCACTTTAAAGGACTGATAACAGGTAAGGAGCTGAGAGGGAGAAAAGCTGCTAACTGCTGTACAGAAATCAATGGTTTGGAGATAGTTGACTAGGATGTTAGGAGTTAACTCCTCTCCTGGAGGAAACTAGCTAGGATTAAAGCTGTCATAGCAGGAGAATGACAGCAGATAGAAAAAGCAAGTCAATTGCAAACATGCTTATATTCATACTGTCTAACTAAATCAATTTAATAGCACGAGAATATCTCTTCAAAGGTCTTTATAGGATTCTACACAATAGTCACTAGGCTATGGAATGTCATAGAATAATGAAATAATAATTACATACCTCTTGATGCCTCTGCAGCTCCAGTGCTTCTGCGACAGTGAATCCATTGACTACTGGAATTGATTATGTCCCCTGACCACTGCAATTAATCACTGTCCTCAATGGTCACCGCTGTAAACGTAAAAATCACCATTAAGGTCAGTAATTGGCTGCAGTGGTCAGGTGACTGATAGACTGGAAGTCATCACTTCTGGTACAAACGGACAAATGGAGTGACTGTGCTGCAGTTGTGGGACTTCAAGGGATAATTAATTATTGTTTTTTTTTACGTTTATCGCCTTAGGTTAATTTTTAGTTCCCTTAAAAGACTTGTCAGTAGAAATGAGCAAATTATTTGAATTTGCATATTTGCACGTTTTTCTTTCTGGACATTTGATTCATGGAGAAGTTATTCTCTGCAAATGTAATGTTCCTTATTATGCTGTCGGGTTGCTACAGAACCCACAGCATAATAAACATAATATGTAAAAAATAAAAAAATCCTTATACTCACCTCACTACTCACCTCTCCGACCCCTCAGATCCTCACTGCAACCCATCTGGTCCTTGACACTCCTTCTGATCCCTGACGTGCCTCTCACACTGAACCTGAACTTGCAGCCCTGATGAGAACCCGGGAGGGTACTGTGCAAGTACATGAATGGTCACAACGTCATGATATCACGATGTGCGCCGTGACCTTGCAGACACATGCGCAGAACCACCCAGCCCTCATCAGAGCTGGAAGTCACAGCTTAGTGTAAAAGATCAAAAGATACATTGCAAGAGAGGAGTTAACTCCTAACATCCTAGTCAGTTCTCTCCAAACTATTGACTTTTGTACAGCAGTTAGCTGTTTTTCTCCCTTTCTTACCTAGACCAGACGGGTGACGGTGAAGAGCGCATGGGCTGGAGAGGTGATCAGTAAGGTGAATATAAGGATTTTTTTTTTAACCTTTTGATGGCACTTTATAGTTCAGAAAAATGGCAACCAACGGACTACATTTTGCTGAATCCATGAGGAAGCAAATTACTAAAAATCTGCATATTTGCACATGCAGATTTTTGTAAGATTCGAGTATAATTCAATGACACTCGAGTTTATTTGCTCATCTCTACTTGAAAGTTCTCCTGCTTAGCGATGAGTGAATTGATCTGAAATTATAATGATGTTCTGTCAGCTCTAAAATGGCTACCATGGACAGGCATAGTGCAAGCCACTCCGCTTACCATATTCAGGGTTTACCTGGCCTTCACCCTTTAATCCCTGTACAGGGATCTAGACTCAGTCAGGGGCCCCTGGGTTGGGGCCACAGAATAAGCTGCTGTTCAGTGGTGCAGGCTGGCAGTAGTGATCAGGTAGCTGGGTCAGAACTAAGAGGGCAGGAAAAGGACACAATCCGAATTGTCAGAAACACAAGCTGAAGACAAAGCAAGGAACCATAATACAACAAGAAGCTAAACAAACAGGACTAAACCAGAGGAGCACAAGACTATATCTTGCAGTTTCCATCATTAAGCTGGAAGCTTAAGTAGGGTGTGGTGCTCTCCAATTGGCTGGAACAGGGATAGTTGGGATGATTTTAGCTGGACAGCGCACGCACCCATACTGCTAGACTGGACCGGAGAGGGCAAGTGAGCATAATGGGTTTTATTATTTTTAACCCCTTCTCTACCCTACTTTTTGGAGTCTAGAGAGACCTCAGAGTATATTGAATGCAAATTGGGACCAATTTTATTTTGATGAAATTGTATCGTCCAGCCGAATCAAACCACTCTGCCAGAAACAAATTTCAGGACTGTTACGGATTCGGGTGGTGGAACCTCTGTGCTGCGGTGCAAGGAGGGACCAGAGGGGCGTAACTATGTATCAACTCGGACTGACCAAGGTCGCACGGCGGCTCAATCGACTCCGTGAACCAGGGAAGGACCGAGCAGATGGACCAGGTGCTACTCTGGGCCAGTCCTTGTATGAGAGCAGGTGACTCCCACGGGTCAGAAGGCAGGGACTGACCGGTACAGCAGATGAGCACAGCAGGCAGGCTGATGGGTGAACCGGGTAGACGGACTGGCAGACACCACAGGAAACTGGCAGGAGCCTCCAGGCAGGCTGGCTGGTAGGCACGGCAGGTAACTGGTACGTTCTCAAGGTAGGCAGGCAAGCCTGGCCCATAGACAGATGGGCGGGTTTGGACCGTCGGGCTGGTGAGTGTACTTGGCTGGCGAAGAAAGGTAGTCAGGCTGGCGGACTGGACTGGTAGTCAGGCTGGCGGACTGGACTGGTAGTCAGGCTGGCGGACTGGACTGGCAGTCAGGCTGGCGGACTGGACTGGCAGTCAGACTGGCGGACTGGACTGATAGTCAGGCTGGCGGACTGGACTGGTAGTCAGGCTGGCGGACAGGACTGGTAGTCAGACTAGCAGCGGGACCTGAGGGCTGAAGCAGAGTTTAAAACACAAAGCTACAACCTTGCACGGGCACCTCCATTTTGGAGGAGGTGCCCTTTATATGAGAAGTCCTCCAGCCATTGGCCGTGGACTCCTTAGAATGGCGCGTGTGGCCTCTTTAAGAGGGAAGGAGCGCGTGCGCCCTAAGCACAGTGCCCGGGAAGCTGCTCGCGCTGGCAGCAGCAGGACAGCCGGAAGACGCCGGGCCAGGAGTGCGGCGGTAAGGGGGACGGCGTCTCTGCCTGTCAGGGGGCAGAGACGCTGATGCTACAAGGATATTCATTCATTTTGGATAATTCATTACTGATATTTTTGCTTTGGTAAATAATTCCAATGTCAAATCTGTAGGAAGTCTCCAGACCATCGTACATCATTATGGAACTGGAAATAAAGCCTCTGTTACGTTTTTTACTTAGTTCTGATACAACTCCTGCATTCCCTATTGAAGCACCACTGGAGCTGTACAGATACATATTAGCACACAAAATTTCTATGTGCAGGAAAATTCTATGAATCCAACATCAATGGCGCCTAAAAATCGTCATTAGCCCTAGCCTATCATGATGCATATACCGCTATGATCAAATGTGCATTTTAAAAATGCCGTCATATGTATCTTAACTCTATTCCTGAAATCAGATAATAATAAGAATTATTTAACCCAGTGATCGCCAGTAATTTGAAAAATGATTTAGCATGATGAAGCCTTTAGTCCTAAAAGGGGTTTTCTAATTTTATTAACTACAGCTTAAAAGGTTTTTTTTAATATTATACAAAATTAGCCTTGGGGTACTTAAAGGGATTCTCTCAACTTGTTAAAATTGTAAAATTGTGTGAAGCCCAGCTGTGCTTGGTATCACAACTCCTAGAAGGGTGTATTCAAGGATTCCTCCACAAGAGGCCCCCATAACCTTTCACACATCTCCACCTTCCACCTCAGACCACCAGAGGGAGCCCGTTAGGGAGATATAAAAGGGAAGGTGGAGCCAGGCAGCAGTTAGTCAGTTGGAGTCAGAGTCTAAGTGAGAGTCTGGTTTAGCAGTGTGTCCAGTACAGCCTGAGAGGAGTTACCCCAGAGGACAAAAGCCTGTTCTAGCTCCTGCAATTGCTATCCTGCAGTGGAGCTTATCCAGATCAAGACTCCGTGTAGCTCAGACAGGTGAGCTTTAGGTGTGCCGGCGCCATAAGATCGGTGAAGCGCGGTAAGCTGCCATTAGTGTGAGTAGCCTATTGAGGGTCCGAGTAGGCCGAAGGCGAAGGAGTAGAGAGTTAGTTCATAGGGGGCAGAAGAGCTTAATTAGCTCACCCCGAAGAAGAAGCAGTTACCGGACACGGGGTCCGAAGCTTACCGGGATCTCCATGACCCAGTAAGATAAACCGGAATCCCTGGAGAACTACAGGTCCCAGGATCGCTGAAGTGCTGATACGTACCAGAGCCAGGAGACACTTAGGCCCCGTAGGTCGGGAGCGTGCACTCCAAGAGAAGGCCCTACCACAAGGTCAGCCAGCGCAGGACAGAGACAAAGTTAGGTCTAGCTCCAGGCAGGTCAGAAACTTATTACGCAGCAGCAAGAACCAGGAGGCCCAAAACCTGCTCATTGGGGAGGATCCGGACATACATCCTTCACCCTACAGTGCTCCGGGGAGTGCCTGAATTTCCATCAGTAAAAGGTACTGAAGTGACTTGTGTCCGTCCTTGTTCTTGCTCTGACTCGGCTGAGTCTCCCTGTCCTGCATCCCCGTCCTTACACTGCCCTGAGGCCCAGCTCCACCTGTGGGGAGCTATACCATCAAGCTGCCTTATCATCAGCCTCAGTGGACTGCGCAGCGCTGGTGATCATCACCAGAAGCCACAGGTGGTGTCACGAACATTTTAATAAAACTTAACATCTATCATCCCCTTTTTAAAGGAGAGGCCCAGGGTACGGGCCCGGGAGCCGACCACCGCGACATCCCTAAAGGCCAGGCTAAAGGCCCGGGTACCGAGTCAACCCCATCTCCCCCTGGGCTAGTCACTTGTAAAAACGACCTCTTGTTAAAAATTCTCACCATTCTCAATAATTGAGGAATTTTTAATTTTATAGTTTACTACTTGTTGCCAAGGTCTTATCAGCCATCTTTGCAGTCTATCAGAGGTGGTTGGTTTATGGAAATTCCAAGCACAGCTCTGAAGCTGGCCATATCGCTGGATCCGGATCTCTTCAGTGCTCCTGTGCTGACAGTACAGTTTGAAATAATGGCGTGACCATGCCAGGAAGCAGGTCCTGAAGATAGAAAATGAAAATAACCCTTTAAAAGTAAAATCCATAGCTCTAGAATTTCTTCTCCAGTGGTGCCCTCCAGTACCATAATTCATGACGTTACGTGATTGCTCCATTCAATCAGTGACCTCAATAGTCACATCACCATTGAGGAACAGTGATTGGCTGCAGTGGTCAGGTGACTGATGGACAGAATTACGGTACATTGTTTTTCTTACAAATGGACAAATGGTGTGGCTGTGTTGTAGCTGTGGGATTTCAAGAAATAAGTAATTAGTATTTCTTTATTTTTTAAAATTCCCTTCTTTAGGGTCAAATTTTAAACCCCCTTTAAAGATCCATCAGTTCTCCTGATTAGAGATGACCGATTCAATTAGTAACAAATTACCCTTCCATTTTGCTGGATTCTTTTGAGGGCTGGGAAGGAGTCAAAATAATAAAAGACTTTATACAACTCCCCGATCTTCCGCTCCAGTTTTTCTTTTTTGAAGCCCGCGATTGGTCATGTCGGGAGGTGACACACGTCATTGGCCTCAATGATGAATATTGCCCCTCACGTGACTATGTGTGGCCAATCACTGGCCTCAGCCTGAAAGAACCAAAGACCGGAAAGGATGACCGGGGACCTGTGGTGGCGGAGGCAGCACAAGGATAGGTGAGAGCCCTGGAGAGGTGAAATATAATGTCTTTTATTATTTTTGAACCCTTTCTCTCCCTTACATTTATTATACTTTGGGGTCTGGAGAGAACCCATAGCATAATAAACATCAATTCGGGCGCTTTTAATTCGGAGCAATTTTATTTGGACTTCACCGAATCTGTTGTTCAAATCAAGCAAATATGCCTGAATCAAATTTTGGAACGTTTGCTATTCTCTACTCCTGACTATCGTGCATCATTATAGTACTGGAAATAAAGCATGTTTTACCTTTTTACCAGAACCTAGTGGCAATCCCTATAGCAGCACCGTTGGAGTCTTCCCATCATGACCTTCATTTACTAGCTAGATCCGAGCACCTCTTGGTTTGGAGGACCTTGCTTGTTGATGGCTCACAAGGGCAATCTTGTAAAACTTAACTTTTGCTGTGGTGGCGCTGCATGGAAATAGATTGATTGCTGGCAGGCTCCAATTGATCATGGAGTCCCAAGCAATCAAACATCTTATGGTCAAGGAACTTTTCTAACAAAAATTGCAAAGTATTGTCAAAAAAATTCTTCTTCTAAAAAATAGCAGTTTCCATCACAGAGTATAAAATGAACGATTTCAAGCAGCAAAGTCCAAAATGTTAGTTGATACTGAAAGGTCAGTTGATAGAGGTGGGCATTCGTCTAAGACACAGGGCTATTTATCAGCGGCTCGGAGCTGAAATACGCACTGAATACATCCCAAGAACTGGCAAGCAGATTGAAAACATCCAAAGCAATTAGAAGCACAATGATTCTTTCTGCCGTCATCTGACAAGCTGATTTTATGTCTCACTGCAGGCAGAGCGCGGACAGTTGTTGTTCTGTCCCTGCACCCATTCAGCATTGTATCCATGCCCTGTATGTTGATGGAAAACAGTTTACCTACAGGATGAATACATTGAATACATATACAAATTTCAGAAGCTCTTACGTCATGTTACGCTTTCCTGATCGTAAAAAGAGAAGTAAAGACGAATCAATAAAGTAGTCCAAGTCCTGGATAGAGGTCCAAATTAAATAAAAATCGGTCTATAGGGCGCTAAATGAATGAACACTAGAGGTGAAAAATTTGTTAGGGCTAAAAAATAAATTTAATGAGCCCTTTCCACAACGCATTTCGATAGTAAAATATCTTCCTCAGGTGGTACCACCTCACCTCTAGTGTTCATTCGTTTAGCGCCCTAGAGACCACTTTTTTATTTAATTTGGACCACTTTCAATCCCCCTTTGGGGGTTAGCGGCAGGAGCAGCTTTTAGTTAATCATTCTTAAATCCCCCCACTATAAAATTCCCCTTTGGCTTCTCAACTCAGGACCTGCGGTTGGGGGCTGCACTCTCCTAGCTTCCAGGACCTGTGGTGATGCACATCTGATCCTGAGTCACGTGATCTGTGGGCGGACACGTGGCCTGCAATTTTGGAACCTGGAAACGGTGAGCACGAGCGGCGGTCTGCAGCACATGGCACGTGTTGTGCCAAGCTACCTGTACCTTGCGGTGAGACGTGCCTGCTCCTTCCATTTTTCACACTAACACCGGAGTTGTGCAGGTGTGCACAACTCCAACAAGTGAGTGGCCTTTTGGCTGTTTCCGTCACATCTACCTATCAAGTCCTTCACATAGCGCGCTTTTTCTCCCTTTCTCTTCCAAGTCCTGGATAGAAGCCACTAAGGACAAACTTTACAAGATCACTAGAGGTTGTCACACAGCTTTGCTCACGTCATAAATCTGCATGGTTGTGCCCAGTTATGGTATATCCCACTTGCTGCTCCCTAATGGCTCCTTCACACGTTTTTCCGCATTTTCAAATTCTCCTTTAAAGAATATTTTTGCATGAGTTTTGTTTTTTGCAAAATGTGACATTTTTTATTCTCCTAAATCCAGATTTTTAGCATTTTGCTTTTGTGCAAATTCAACAAAATGGCTGTTAACTCACAGTCCGAGCCTCCGCTCTGTCTGGCCTCTTCTTCCTCCTATGTAAAATATCCACTTTTGGGCATGTCCACTTTGTACCGGAGCTTCCAGCGCCAAGTAAGACTCTGAGATTACGACGCATGTTGTGACATGACAACGTTATGACTTGTGCCATCTGAGGTGCTGATTAGGCCTTGGGCAATGCACGTTGTGACGCGCATCGTAATGTCAGGGGCCATCTCGGTGCCCGAAAAACCCAGCATGAACTGAAAGTGCCCAAAGGGGACATCGCATGCGGAAGTAAAAAAGATGGTGGGCAGAACAGAGGATCAGACTGTGAGCGGCAAGGAGAGTATCAATCTTTAATTTTTTATTTACACCCTACATTTACTATGCTCTTGAGTCTTCCCGTAAAAAGTTAATAAAAGTTAGGTTTTATGTACCTCAAAATGGTGCCACTGAGAAATACAATTCACCCTGCAAAAAACAAGCCCCCAGCAAAAACAAACACTTTGTCATAAAGGCCCAAAATGGGCACATCCTTAAGTGGTTAAAGCGGTTGTCCAGGTTTATCATGAAAGGCTTCAAAAACCATGTGACTGCAGACCTGTGAATCCTCACATCGCGTGCAGTGCACACTGTGAAGAGTCTCCAGTGCCGACGGCGAGACCGAGTGGTCATGTACTTGTATTGAGCGAGGCTGCGCACGTCTAGTCAGAATGTGGCCGGAAGTACGCATACTTGAAGTTACATTGACACTCGGTCTCACCACCCGCACAGGAGCATCCAGTGAGGAGCGCAATGTGAGGAGTTACAAGTCTGCAGTTACACAGAGTTGACTACAGAGTTTCATGAAACTCCTTTATGGATATATGTAAAATGAGACCCTAGAGCACAATAAGGAAGATTCAAATTGCATCAAATAACTTCCATGTAAATTAAATTTCCTTGCCAAATTCAAGCGAATTTTAAATTTTGGCAGATTCACTCATAACCAGTGGCAATTCCCTATAATTTCAAATATCGCAGTTGATACAACAAGTTTTAACCATACCATATGGGAAGAGATAGTAAAAAACAAACAAACCAGCAATTCTGTTTTATTCAATGTAATTTAAATATTAACTTTATTCTGCAGGTCAATATGATAATGACAACATGGAATTGATATAGTTTTTTTTAATGTTTTACTACTTTAAAAAAAAAATTGTGATAACAATCTTTTGGTAATCTCTATATAGTTTTTTTTACTACTACTTTAAAAAAAATCAAGTTTTTGATCAAATCTTTTGATAAACTCTTTTGGGGAGGGGGTTGGTTCATCATATTCCGAGAACCGTGACTTTTTTTTTTATTTTTCTAAAGACAGAGTTGTATGAGGGCTCATTTTTTGCGGGACCAGCTGTAGTTTTCAGTGGTCCCATTCTTTGATATACAGATCTTACATATGCCTTTATTTTCACTTTTTACTAAATTTTTTTGTGAGGTTATATGAGCAAAAAACTCAAATTCGGGTATTGTCTTTTATATTTTTTCTTACGGCACTTATCTTACATGATAAATAATTATATATTTTTAATGTACAGATCGATACGATTACAGCGATACCCTACTTATATCTTTTTTAATGTGCTACTACTTTTGCACAAGAAAATCACTTTGTAAGAAAATCTTTTTTTCTTGCATCATATTCAGAGAATCATATCTTTTTCATATTTTTGTTTACAGGACTCTATGAGGGCTTGTTTTTTTTTACATAGTTGCAGTGTTATTAGTACCATTTTTGGATATGTACAAAGTTTTGATCACTTTTTATTTTATTTTTTTTGTGAGCCTGGATGAACAAAAACAGCAATTCTGGCATTTTTTTCCCCTAATTTTTTTTTCGTGGCATTTATCATATAGATAAATAATGATATATTGTTAGAACACATGTCATTAATGATGCGGTGATATCAAACAGGTATCATTTTTAATCATAGAATCATAGAATGGTAGAGTTGGAAGGGACCTCCTGGGTCATCTGGTCCAACCCCCTGCTCAAAGCAGGATGTTTACATTTTCTAGATTAAACACTTATTTTGGGAGGGGGGAATTGAGATTTTGGGGAGGGTTTTTTCAAATTTCTATTACTTTTTTTTCTACAAAATGTATTACTTTCCCAAGTGGACTTAACCCCTTCACCCCCTGTCCATTTTCCATTTTTTTTGTTTTTGTTTTTTTTCCTTCCTTTCTTCCAAGAGCCAGAACTTTTTAATTTGCCCTCCAATATAGCCATATGAGGGCTTATTTTTGCGAATCGAGTTGTACTTTTGAATGACACCATTGATTTTACCATATAATGTATTGGAAAATGGGAAAAAAATTCCAAGTGCGGTGAAATTGAAAAAAAGTGCAATTCCTCAATAGTTTTTTTGTATTTTTTATTTACCATGTTCACTATATGGTAAAACTTGACCAGCCAATATTATCCTCCAGGTCAGTACGAGTATGCAGATACAAAACATGTATAGGTTTTGTTTTTTTTTTAAGTGGTGAAAAAAAAATTATAATTCGTATGAAAAAGTGTTTGCTTTTGTCTCCGTTTTACGAGACCCATAGCATTTTCACTTTTCAGGATATGGGGCCGGGTGAGGGCTTAGTTTTTGCGCCTTGAGCAGACATTTTTATTGATGCCATTTAGGGGGGGGGATACAATGTTTTGAACGCCTCTTATTGCATTTTATTGCAATGTTGTGGCAGCCAAAAAAACGTAATTCTGACGTTTCGATTTTTTTATCATTACGCCATTTACCGATCAGATTAAATTATTTTAGATCTTGATAGATCGGACATTTTTGAAAGCACCGATACCAAATATGTGTATTTTTTATTTTTTGTAGAAATTTTTTTTTCAGTGGAGCAAAAGGGGGGTGATTTGAACTTTTGTGTTTTTTATTTTTTCATATTTTTTAAAAACTTTTTTTATTTAACTTTTTACTGTACTTGAAGCTGCGATTGTCCCATCAAAAATCATGATCTCCTATGTATGCCAGCCACGGGCTGGCATTCGCAGGAGGATCGTAATGACAGGTAGGGGGTCATCAACAGAACTCCTGGCTGTCATTAAAACCCATCGGTGCCCCGTGGTCACATCACGGGCGCGCCAATGAAATGATGAGCGCCCCTGTTGGCGTGTGTTAAATCCCGCTGTCAGAGATTGACATTGGGATTTAACAAGTTAACAGTTAAATGCACATGATGGCTGATTAAATCAGCCATCATCTCCTGGGAAAGATGTGGGCTCAGCATGTGAGCCCGCATCAAAGGCAAGGACATGACATATGATGTAAATATATGTAGTGTAATGGATTACTTAGGCTGCCAGTGTTGCCTATTAATCCCTCCCTCTGGCAGGATTTGATAGGCTATAGTGTATAACAGACCCGGAGGCCATTATCAGGGCTCTACTCAGCCCATCGGCATCCTGCAATCAGACTGCACAAGGCTGTCAATGGCTTAACAGAGGGAGTGTTCTCCCTCTGTCAAACTCCTCATGTGTGAGAACAATGATCCTAGCAGTCTCTGTAGTCTGTCAGAGGTGGCTGGTTTCCTAGGAAAGGAGTACGCACTGGCTCACTCTGCTCCACTCATGCTGCAGAGGCAAAGCCTGAACTGTCAATCATCAGGAGCACACTGCCCCTCGGTAAGCAGGAAGTCGGGAGTTAGAAGAGGGGTGCGCTCCTGAAGATAGAATCTTTATACTGCTCCTTGTTTATGTTTATTAAGGTTATCCCTGCAAATGTGACTTATACTTCACCAATATTCTATCTAAATTATAATCTAACTATGCTAGTACTCAATTGTACTTTGATTACTTTAATTCCTTGCTCCTCCCATAAAAAAGTTATTCTTGAGATGAGTACATTGCAAATTTTCTGCTACAAATTAATGTCTCATATCCTGATACAGGGCTTTCTAGCATTGAGCCAGCGTAGACATAGAGGTAATTGCAAACTGGATTACACATTGACCTTAAAGGGGTTTTCCACTACTCGGATGACCCCTTCTGAATACCTATGTTTCACCCCAGTAAATAATAACACTTATACTCACCTTCGTTACCGGCAAATTTTTAGCAATGTCAGAACTGGTTCTTCTGGGAATCGCTTGACATTGTTATGTCACGCAATCACTGTGGCAATCACACTCCCCTCCTTTGAAAAAAATCAAGACATCCAGAGGAAGTGAGAGCTGTGGCTACTCTTTCACTCCCTCCGCATGGTAATTACATCGGTAAGAGAGGAGACTGAAGCCAACGCTGATTGGCTGCAAGGATAGTGTGACATAACAATGTCACGCAAGCCCAGGGACAGCCACTGCCCACACCGCTGGAATGGCGCCGTCACCGAAGGTGTTTTATATGTGTTACTATTTTCCTGAGGGGAAATAAAGGGATTCAAAAGGGGTTGTCCTAGAAATAGAAAACCAATTTAATTAAAAAAACGTATGCAATAAGCTCCCCCTAGTGGTGGCTTCAAGAATGCAGAATATTGTCATTTAGTTTTATATCAATGAAGGGCATTTAGAACTCTGTATCTGAAAAAATGGAACCATGTCCATTATAACAATTTGGCAAGAAATTAATCAGCAAAAAATGTTTTATGTATAACTGAAGGCAGACATTCACTGGGACCTGTCACATTGTACATGCTAAAGGCTAACAGTATGACAAGCAGGAGCTAAATCGATTGTTGTAAAAATTTGAATAATTTCTATTTTATATGTAAGTCCCTGCACATTCTGGGACTAGGTGTACTGTCCTATTCAGTAACAGACAGCTAATTCTGCATAAAGGTGCAAAAAGAGATATCAACTCAAATATCTTTCAACAGCAATTTCTGCACCTGATACTTGCTGTTAAGAGAAATCTGTCATCGGGTTTTTGCCACCTAATCTGAGCAGCATAATGTGGAGACAGAGACTCTGATTCCAGCGACGTGTCACTTACTGGGCTGAAGTCTTGAATAAATCACCATTTTATCAGCAGGAGATTATTACTAGAGGGCTAGTAAACCTGCTGCCATGTAGTCCTCCATATTCTGAATAAACCCAGCCCCACCACTGATTGGCAGCTTTCTGCCTATGCACAGTGTACACAGAAAGCTGCCAATCAGGGGTGTGAGCTGGGTTATACAGAGCTCAGCATTCAGAGAACTGGTAGATCTGCAACATGTAAAACTGAGTTTTTATCAAAACTGCAGCAAGAAGCCTAGTAAGTGATACATCACTGGGATCAGGATCTCTACCCCTACATCATGCTGATCTTATATTGGGTAATAAATGAGTCCCTTTAAAATCCATGTTTCCCTTGTAAAAAAAATGTGTTCTGTGCAATGCATAAATCGTACCGATCCTTTAATTCAAGATCCAGCCCAATAAGTCCAGGAATAGGGATGAGCTGACCTGTGGAAGTTCAGGTTCTGGTAGTCGACCCAAACTTTATTCCAAAATTCGGTTTGGGTACCATAACTGTACCCAAACTTGAACCAGAACCCAAACTCTAATGAAACCAAAGGAGACCCGAACTTTTGAGCTGGAAAATCTCTCTCTCTGCAACGGACTTCCCCCGAAACTTCAAACATTGCAACGGACGTCCGGGAGAAGTCCACGTTTAGCACCGGATGGTAACTGTCCAGGACAAACGCCAAACTTTTAAGTTCAGGTTCGCTCATCTCTATCCAGGAACTGTCCCTATTCTCCTGCTCTGTAACTTTCCACTCTTTGTAAGTGGACGATACTCAGAAAACAAATGTAAGATCTCAATAAAAATATATAAATATTGACAAATATATAAATGTATAAATAGAGTAACACATTTATAAATATGGATAACGTAAGGGCTCTTATAAAAGATATCCCAATGCAGTAGAATATCAAATATCACATGAAGACTTTATATCTCACGTCCATCATGTTGACACATTTACAGTCATCTACATTTAGGGAAACCCTCACTGAATCGGATAATAACCTGCATTCCTGCATCCTAATCTGAAGCGGTTGCAACAAAGTATCAATACGAGCAGAGACCATTAAAGAATAAAAGTTAATGACATAATTGAGACTTTGGTTCAGCATTGTACTCGGAGTCCTGTGTCGTGTGTCCCATTCTGAGATGTGATCACAAACTGTAGGCGAACGTCTCTGGTGCTGGACTTTTTTGGGGTGGGAAGAGCAGTGTGGCTGCACCCTCTAGTGGGAGGAGTACACTGACAAGAAGTTTAGGATGGGACTCTCAGTAACTTCCCAGCTGTTACAGAGTGTGATACTGACATGCAGAGCAGGGTCTGCCTTCATGTGCCTCTTCAAATAGCAGCACCCAGCTCACCCCTTGCCCCCATCAGCACCCTGTCACCCTGGCAAAAACCTGCACACAATCTCCTTACAGCCAGGAGGAGCATGGAGGAGCCCTGCAGAGCCCTGCCACCCCATCGCTTCTGAGAGACCACAGGAGATTCTTGCAGGCAGCTACCAATAAGAACTTCTTTGCACTTGTTCAATGTGAAAAGAAGGTTTCTGAAGTTGTCACTTTACAGGAAGAACCATGTGGACCTGGACTGGCATCTTATACTTTGTATTGTGCGCTCTTTTGTTACAGGAGGTCTTGTGCAGGCGACTTCCAATGGATACTGGTCAATGTGGACTGCCCAAGTCGGTGAGTGAGATACTAAGTAGATTTTAAGTGCTGATTAGATTGTAAGCTCTTTTGCTTAGTAGGATGATTGATTGTGTGATTATGTATATTTGTGATATATACTTGTGTATATATATATATATATATATATATATATATATATATATATATATATATATATATATATATATATATATTTATATATTTTGAAAGTTTCCCAAAGTTCTTTTTTTTTACGACGATATATATATATACTTGTAATATATATATGTATATTTATATATATTGAAAGTTTCCCAAAGTTGTTTTTTTTATGACGATATATATACTTGTAATATATATATATATATATATATATATATATATATATATATATATATATATATATATATATATATATATATATATATATATTATTTATTTATTTATTTAGAAAATTCCCCAAACTTGTTATTTTTAACGACCTCGAGCCATGGCGACTTGATGGACGAGCGATCGTATTATTATTCCACATTCTTGAAGTTCCCCAAAGTTAAAATATTATAATTACTAGAAATTGTAATTATTATCGATATCATTTACAGTGATTAGAAATACAACTGTCTTATCAAGAAGGAAAAAGTAACCAGATGTAAACTTTTTTTTTATTTCTATCTATGTGATGCTATGCAAATAATATTTCTACCTATTACTTTTTTCCTCATTGAAATTTATGCGCCTGATTTGGAAAATTCCTAAAATGATTCATTTTCATTTATGATTTTCACAATGACGGAATATATAAGTCTTATCAAGAATGAAAAAGTAATTGCCTAGGAAGTGTGGTAATGACTATAGGAACTCATCAGTCAGGTTTGGGATGGGGGGCAGGGTAAAAAGAAAGCTTTGATTCAAATCCTATTTATCGGAATCTGCACAGTCCATTATTTGCACACCCCATGGTGTCTCTGAACTGGGAATGACCGGTGGACAAGATGCTGCTCGCTGGGGAGATGTCTTTTTTGAACATTGATAGGAAATTAACATGTGTCATCTAAGCTGGCCTGATGATAAAACTTATTAAGTAGAATTATATCCATTGAGATCTTTCTTCTGGAGATAGTAAGTTGCAAGAACTTTCTACTTTACAACATTCAAAAACTTTTTGAAAAGTTCAGCATTTTTTATACAAACTTTCAAAAACTTTTTGGAAAGTTCTTAACTTTTTATTCAGACTCCGACAAACCTTGGTTTCATGTTCTCCTTTTTATTTTTTTTTAGCAAGAAGAACTGAATTCTTTCTTATGGACCATCAAGAGGAATCCACCTGCTTTCCTCTTTGGAACTATACATGTGCCGTATACCAGGGTATGGGATTTTATACCCCAGAACTCTAAGAAAGCATTTCAGGATAGTAACAATGTCTACTTTGAGCTGGACCTTACAGATCCTTATACCATCTCAGCTCTGGCCAGCTGTCAAATGTTGCCACAGGGGGAAAATCTACAGGATGTTCTGCCCAAGGATTTATATAGGAGACTTAAGAGGCACTTGGAATATGTCAAGTTAATGATGCCCCACTGGATGACGCCAGACCAGAGGGGCAAAGGTCTCTACGCTGATTACCTTTTTAATGCCATCGCTGGTAACTGGGAGAGGAAGAGACCTGTATGGGTGATGCTTATGGTGAACTCTTTGACAGAGTCCGACATTAGGTCTCGGGGTGTCCCAGTTCTGGATTTATATATGGCCCAAGAGGCTGACAGGATGCGGAAGAAAACTGGAGCTGTGGAAAGGGTAGAGGAGCAATGCCATCCCCTTAACAGGCTGAACCTGTCCCAGGTAAGATCCTGAGTTTATTATGTAAATTGGCAATGTCAGAAATATCACAGACATAAGGCACATTGTCCCACATAGGGTATCTTACATTATTGTAAGAGAAAGAAGATAATTTGAAGTGATGGCACAATGTCCTTTAATTAACTAGTCATTTGGGACTTTCAAAAAGTCAGATGAATGCCTACTATGAGCACTGAAATTTCCACCATTATCTTACTTTATTCTCTCTTTTCAACTTTTCTTCTCACTTTTCAAATGTGGTGAGTGATGGGAAAAAAGTTGCAATTTTTTGCACAAGTTAGGAGCATTTTATAATTTTTAATTTCAAAACTGTCATGAAATATGGGCGCTGATGTAGTCCATAAATGCTTATATTTATGCTCAGGCTTTAGGGCAGGGGTCCCCATCGTGTAGCTCGAGAGCCACATGTGGCTCACTGGCCGTGATGTGTGGGTCGCGACTGTCTGCCAACTTGGTGCATTAGACTCTGGTGTAGCAAACAGCTATAAAGAGCAAGTCTCTAGATGGTGACTACACAGAAGAGCAGATCTGAATTGGGGTAACATAGGAAACCCTGGAGTTTGGCATACTGCCTCGGTGTGATTTCAGTGGACAAGCTTTGGCTTTCATTATACCGGTAATGGGGGCTTTGGTTGTCCCTACTGTGAGTGGGGAAGGAGCTGGATGTGGCTGTCGACCCTCTCTCAGAACTGAATGTGGCTCTTAAGGTCAGAAAGGTTGGAGATCTCTGCTTTAGGGGAACATAAGCTCCTTATCAGGATGCTACGTTTGTACTTGGTGTCAGTGTCGGCCTAAGGTGCCAAGAGCCCACCAGTAACATTGACTTTGAGGGGTCCATTTTTCTCCTGCATGCAAATATTACACTATACTTGTTCACAAATGTACCTATACCTCAGTATAATAATAAACTTAGTATTTTGTTAAATGAACAATGATATGCTGCTTTTTTGTGTACCAAGTGAATTATGCCAAGTACTGCCCATACAGTGAGGTTGGGGACCCATGTCTGCACATTGGCCCACTGGGGGATTCCCCTGTTACCCTATGGGTCAGTCCGAGCTTGCTTGGTGTGATATATTTCATTGTAATAAGTTGAACCCTAAATTAAGGAGCACACTGTGGTACCTTGGTCATTTAATAAGCCATCACCAAGGTTTAGAGAAGACCATGTGTTGGTGGCAAAACCTCAAAACTTATTCAATAGAAGAATATATGCCACCCAAGACTATACAGTGGCTGCCAAAAGATGCATATGCCTGGCATAGATGATCAATGTTAATGCATTAGAGCTGTGCAAAAGGGTTAAACACTAGGATGATCTGGCCACATCATTGGACTCATGGCTAAGTTGCGAACATCCGCGGCTTGGATGTAGTGTCCGTCATATGATCACCTACTCAGGATTTGATGTGACATTTCAATTCCAAGCAATGGCACTGGCCAATGAACATTGTAGCTTATCCCAGTCTCTAGTAAAACTGACAGAAACACTTCATAAACCTCTAAAGAAAATCCACAGTAACTTTCTAATGGTGTCCAGAGCTTGTAAAAGTTGCCGACACTGGAGACGTAACAAGGAATTAGCAGCTCGTTATTACAGCCCTGATGTCCAGCTCTGTGCAGTATTGGCAATGCCGGGAGTCCACTGCGGCCAAGTTACGATTAAACACTGGAAAAAATAGAACAACGCCCAGGCCTGACCTTATCACGGGTGACACAATACACACATTTTTCAGCAATCTGGCTTTTATCATTGCTCATGAATGGGAATTCTCATTAACAGGAAGCTTTTTTTCATTTATACCTCTGCTACCAATTATAAATGGGTGGTCGTCCATCCTCAGGGTTATCACAGGTGATCGGGCATCTTCTCACCAGCTTCAGGGGGTCACATCTTAGTATCAATTTTTTTCTGAAATGTTGGAGTTTTGTTGGAATTGTGATGTCCTAGTTCATGACAAATACACTGGCTCCACGATACTTGTGCAATTTTAAGCATCAATGATAGAATGCAATAATAGCTATAAACTGCTATAATCCACAATATGGGAGATTTATCAGAACTGCTGCTATGGAAAAATGGAATCGTTATCAATAGCAACTAATTAGGTTGCTGCTTTCCAATTACTATGGAAAACTGATCCCAAATTTCCTTGCCGGCAGTCTCATTGCTCTCTCCAATGTTCTATTAACATTTTGTCAAAACGTCAGAAATTACAGCCATCTAAGTAGACGTCATATTTTTTCCCTTTGTTTATTAAAGAGTTCTAATATTTAAATATACAGTAGTAGAACGCATTACATTATGTAAGGGAGGAGAGGAAAGCCTTAAATCCCAAGGGATGACAATAATTTGACATGCTGCACAATGGAGATTTCTGCATTTATACATGTTATAAGTTGGTGAAAGAAGTAAGGAAAAGACAGAAGGAAGAATGAGGGAAGGGAAGAGAAAGGAAGGAAGAAAGAAAGAAAGAAAGAAAGAAAGAAAGAAAGAAAGAAAGAAAGAAAGAAAGAAAGAAAGAAAGAAAGAAAGAAA
The DNA here is from genome assembly GCF_046119375.1 of Phyllobates terribilis. Taxonomy (NCBI): domain Eukaryota; kingdom Metazoa; phylum Chordata; class Amphibia; order Anura; family Dendrobatidae; genus Phyllobates; species Phyllobates terribilis. The sequence goes on from NW_027362768.1 coordinate 153,004,537, forward strand.
GAAAGAAAGAAAGAAAGAAAGGAGAGAATGGAAGAGGGAGACAGAAAAAGAAAGAGAAATATAGAGAGTAAGAGAGAACAAGAAAGAGAGAAAGAAAAAGGAATATAATATAAGACTGTTAGATATAGGTAGAATGATAGACATACACAGATAGACAAATAAATAGATAGATAGATAGATAATAGACAGATAATAGATAGATAATAGATAGATAATAGATAGACAGATGCCAGATAGATGGATAGATAGATAGATAATAGATAGATAGATAGATAGATAATAGATAGATAGATAGATAATAGATAGATAATAGATAGATAGATAGATAATAGATAGATAGATGATAGATAGATGATAGATAGATATATAGATGATAGATAGATGATAGATAGATAGATAGATAGATGATAATAGATAGATAGATAGATAGATAGATAGACGACATAGATGATAGATTTCATTATAGCCCTAAGATAACATGAGAAGCTGATCTCTGCTGCCTCAGCTCTGCTGCCTCAGCTCTGCTACCTCAGCTCTGCTACCTCAGCTCTGCTACCTCAGCTCTGCTACCTCTATGTCTACAGCATTTCTGTAATAAAGAGGTTAAACTCCAAATCACACTTGTTACACATGAATAACTTTGTCATTAGTTCTTCCATGGGCTCCATATATTTCAGGACTGTCAGCTGCCGGATTAATGTTTTTGTTATCTTAGAGTTCTGCGCTTTTCAACCTTTTTTTAGTTCTACATCTGTCTGGGAAATCTGGGTGACAATCAATATGGCTGTTCGTGCAGCAATGATAAGCGGCGTCACCCATCTTTGCAGATCTGCTTGCCAGCCAATGTGCCTGGTTAGGATGTAGAGGTGGCATTTCTGCATGTTGTGATTTTTGTAGACATTTGTTGTGGTTTTCTCCTTTGGCTTTACGCATCTTTGACGCTCACATATTCCGAGTTTTCCCAGTCCCTTGTGTGCAATGTGTTAGTATGGGGCACTCGGCGGGTTGTATGTTTATCCGCAGCCGACACGTGCTGGATGCAATATACATCTGGGCTCCAACAACAATACTCACCCGCAGACAAGTTTACAAACTCTGTCACAAGCAGACAAACTGCAAACACAGAAACACTACACAGCAGATTTCATAGCTACGGCAATGGGGGACAAGTGATAGCTAGGGGGGCAAATATTCAGCTGTCACTCTTTATTAGTTAGTCATCTATGACCTATTAATTATATAGCACTGACATTTTCTGCATTACTGGACTCACTTTTGTCCTATAACCCTTCATTTTGGAGAGGACGGTTTCCCTTCAGGGGATAAATCCTTCTTTTTTCAAGACTTGTCCCTATTTTGAGTTATATGTACAGACAAGTAGATTTAAAGGGATTGTCTACTTTTGAGGACATTTTAATTTTTTTACTTAAATGTATTTATTTGGAGCTAAAAATCATGTTTGCAATTTGGGTTTCATTATAATCTTGCACCGTTTGGCTTTTACAGACTTTTTTGTTTCCAAGAGTTGCAAATAGAGTTACAGATAGAGTTTAAATAGAGATGACTGAATCGATTTGAGATGAATCAAATTCACCAAAAATTGTACGAAAAAAATTGGCATTTGTCAGAATTATATATTTTTTTTTACGATTCAATTGGTTTGCCATTTCTGTGCATCACATCTCTTCAGCCCTTCCCATAACTGTTTCGCCAGCCCCACCCCTCCAATCAGCTCTATCTCCATCCTGGACCTCTGGTCATCTTCGGACGGGTCTGCCATTTACTGGGCCCCTCAATGTCACATGGGACGAGACGCACATCAATGTCGTACATGAAGTTCCACGTGACCGTATGTTGCGTGATGCACATCATTAAAATCAATGACGTGCTTTGCAACCCCAAAACGTTGAAATACCCGACTGGAAGTGGAACAAAGATAGGGACCAAAAAGAGAAGACAGAAGAGCCAATCAGAGAACTAGCATCAGTGACACAGGTACACGGGCAGCCGGAGAGAGGTGAATGTAACATTTTTTTTAATGTCTTTCCAGAAGATTAAATTGACAATTTTCAAATGTATTCAATGGGAATTGAATTTACCCCCCTGAATTGAGCCAGTTTGCCCAAATTAAATGAACTCAACTCTGTTTATAAACTTACTTGTCAGAACAAGCTCACTGTTGGATTCTCAGTTAACTCATTCTACAGATAGTGCAACACAGAAGGAATAAATGCAAAAGTTTTAATAAAAAATAAAAAGATTTCTATCCGAATAAATGCATTTACAAGTTAAACATTTTTTTAAAGAGACATCGAAGAAAGAAATAAGTAAGTATTCATTGTCTAATCTGCTAGCATTAAGCATGATGAAGGGTTTAGGGGGTCTCTTTTACTCCCCTTATTTTCCTGCAATGCAAAGAGAGATTGACAGATCATGGACTTTCCCTAGTGGACTCCGGATTGAAATCTGGGTATTTTTGGGTGCTTGGAATTGGACAAAGGTAAATCTATGGCTGAGCTCATTATTTCTAACTTGCAGTAAACAAAACATTAAAGAATTGCATAAATAACAATTCCTGAACCTGTCTAGAGTATTTTTACATGTAGTTATTTTAAACATTACCTTCAAAGCCTGCTGAACCCCTCCCCAACATCCAGCAATTCTTCTGCTTCTGTTCCATAAATAGTAATTTATGGAATTCTCTAATATATTATTAGGTTGTTTCCAGGTTAAAAATGTATTTTAAGTCACTGAAGAGCAGAGGATGACTGCAAATGTTTATTCCTAAGCTGCTGCGATTTTATCCACATCCCTGTTCAGTTAGGAAATAACCCAAGAACAAGAGTTTTTGTATTTTTTTTATTTTGTGGTGTCACACAATCGCTCGCAATATCTGATCCGCGCAGACGTTAGAAGGACAATTTTCTCTCTAAGGTCACAAACTCTTGTCGCGGCCAAAGAAAAACACAACTGGCAGAAAACCAATGTTATTTGACACCACCTGTCTGGATGTTGGTAATAGTGATCAGAGGGGGCGATTACTTACCCGGCAACCACACGCCAATTATAATAATGGCCGTGCTGTCATAACCGCTTGTGATTGGCCCTTTGGTTCCCGGTGACTTTGATTGGCAGGTCAAGTACGCTCATCTGTGTATATAATATCATTAGAGCATTCCTTTCTAGTAAAATGTTCACAGCCTCGGGGATTGCTCTATCACACGTGCAGAATTTTTGGGCTGTTTTTTGTATGGTTTTTGGAGCAACAGTCTAATATTCTGGCATCCAGGTGACCATGATAGTGAATTAATAATTACTGTTATTAACGACCTCGAGCCATGATGACTTGATGGATGAACGCTCTGTGGGAAGATCCATCTTGTACAGCCTAGATAGGTCCACCGAGTTCTTCTCCACCATTATCTTGATAGTATCAAGCCATTGAGTTGCTGGTCTTCCTCTTCGCCATGTTCCTTCTATTCTTCCGACCATGATGTCCTTCATCAGAATACTCAACAGTTAAAGGAGTTGTCCCGGACTTACATATAGGTCATCAATATCAGATTGGTGGAGGTCCAACACCCGATTCTCCAACCAATCAACTGGTATGTGCAAAGCAATGTATGGAGCGGAACGAATGGTCTGAACATTGTTTAGCAGCTGCTGCCGTGTCCCTGAATGGAAAATAAACTGCAACATACACAATGTATGGAGCTATTGTGTTCTGATCTATACATTACTTTCATCCGGCAACTACCAGTTTAGATATTAGCTGATTGGTGGGGGTGCTGGATGTCTGACCCCCACTGATCTCATATTAAGGACCTATCCCACATCCTGAGAATAGGTCAAATGTATATACAGTACAGACCAAAAGTTTGGACACACCTTCTCATTTAAAGATTTTTCTGTATTTTCATGACTATGAAAATTGTACATTCACACTGAAGGCAACAAAACTATGAATTAACACATGTGGAATTATATACTTAACAAAAAAGTGTGAAACAACTGAAAATATGTCTTGTATTCTAGGTTCTTCAAAGTAGCCACCTTTTGCTTTGATGACTGCTTTGCACACTCTTGGCATTCTCTTGATGAGCTTCAAGAGGTAGTCACAGGAAATGGTCTTCCAACAATCTTGAAGGAGTTCCCAGAGATGCTTAGCATTTGTTGGCCCTTTTGCCTTCACTCTGCGGTCCAGCTCACCCCAAACCATCTCGATTGGGTTCAGGTCTGGTGACTGTGGAGGCCAGGTCATCTGGCGTAGCACCCCATCACTCTCCTTCTTGGTCAAATAGCCCTTACACAGCCTGGAGGTGTGTTTGGGGTCATTGTCCTGTTGAAAAATAAATGATGGTCCAACTAAACGCAAACCGGATGGAATTGCATGCCGCTGCAAGATGCTGTGGTAGCCATGCTGGTTCAGTATGCCTCAATTTTGAATAAATCCCCAACAGTGTCACCAGCAAAGCACCCCCACACCATCACACCTCCTCCTCCATGCTTCACGGTGGGAACCAGGCATGTAGAGTCCATCCGTTCACCTTTTCTGCGTCGCACAAAGACACGGTGGTTGGAACCAAAGATCTCAAATTTGGACTCATCAGACCAAAGCACAGATTTTCACTGGTCTAATATCCATTCCTTGTGTTCTTTAGCCCAAAAAAGTCTCTTCTGCTTGTTGCCTGTCCTTAGCAGTGCTTTCCTAGCAGCTATTTTACCATGAAGGCCTGCTGCACAAAGTCTCCTCTTAATAGTTGTTGAAGAGATGTGCCTGCTGCTAGAACTCTGTGTGGCATTGACCTGGTCTCTAATCTGAGCTGCTGTTAACCTGCGATTTCTGATAAACTTATCCTCAGAAGTAGAGGTGACTCTTGGTCTTCCTTTCCTGGGGCAGTCCTCATGTGAGCCAGTTTCTTTGTAGCGCTTGATGGTTTTTGCAACTGCACTTGGGGACACTTTCAAAGTTTTCCCAATTTTTCGGACTGACTGACCTTCATTTCTTAAAGTAATGATGGCCATTCGTTTTTCTTTACTTAGCTACTTTTTTCTTGCCATAATACAAATTCTAACAGTCTATTCAGTAGGACTATCAGCTGTGTATCCACCAGACTTCTGCACAACACAACTGATGGTTCCAACACCATTTATAAGGCAAGAAATCGCACTTATTAAACCTGACAGGGCACACCTGTGAAGTGAAAACCATTTCCTGTGACTACCTCTTGAAGCTCATCAAGAGAATGCCAAGAGTGTGCAAAGCAGTCATCAAAGCAAAAGGCGGCTACTTTGAAGAACCTAGAATATAAGACATATTTTCAGTTGTTTCACACTTTTTTGTTAAGTATATCATTCCACATGTGTTAATTCATAGTTTTGATGCCTTCAGTGTGAATGTCCAATTTTCATAGTCATGAAAATACAGAAAAATCTTTAAATGAGGTGTGTCCAAACTTTTGGTCTGTACTGTATGTCTCAAACAACCCCTTTAAGGGATCATATACCTTACATAACTGCCACGCAAATTCTTGTTTTGCCAGGACATATCTCTACCAGACCCCACCAGATAAGCAGAACATTCATATACTTTTGATAGGAAGACCGGAATAAGATGTTGCCAGATTCGGGCTTATCTTCTAGGGAAACAAAAGGATTGGATTTGTAATTTAGCATTGCTGATTCTTCTCTCCCCCAACATCATTTGTCAGTGGAGAATCAGGAAACATTAGATTGTCGGCCATTCCTGCTGATAAAGAGGCGATGCATATTCTTCATCTGGAAGCTCTAATAAAAGCCATTTTAATTGTTGCTCACATTTTAAAAAGCATCAAGTTGGAAAAAAAGGAATGCCAATTGAGCTAAATTTGGATGTGCGGCAGGTGGGGGTTTATGTTACAACTTTTGCATTGGATCGTAGGAGCTATGATAGATGTCAGTGAGCAGAGACATTATTAGAAAATCTAGGACCCCAATGCAAAATACATAACAGGATAAGGAGCATCCATCATGTACCATACTAATATTTATGCCTTCCAATGTTGCTGGTGGACATTTGGGCTCCTTTAGGTACCAGAGTTATGGTGAAATTCTTCCTCTGCACCCCCTAGAGCACACATGTCAAACTACGGCCCGTGGGCCAAATTTGGACCGCAGGGTGGTTTTATTTGGCCCGCAACACCAGAACCACCACCCCTATGTGGTGCCATTATTCTGTATGGAGGACTATGTGGGGCCATTATTCTGTATGGAGAACTATGTGGGGCCCATTATTCAGTATGAAGGACTATGTGAGGCCCATTACTCTCTACAGAGGACTATGTGTAGCCCTCTATTCTATATGGAGGACATTATACTATATACTGATTGGCCCTCGACTTTGTCCAAGTTTTTCATTTTGGCCCTCTGCGTCTTTGACATCTCTGCCCTAGAGCTATGCTATTGCTAGAGGGGGTGCCGACAAAGCACTCATTCTTAGTCTTAGGACTAGAATCCTTGCCAAGGGTGAAGAAAAACGTAGCCATGATTCTGAAGAACGTGTCTCACATGGCCAATTCATTGTATTCTCTAGGAGTGAGTTGCTTGGGGTCCACCAGCGCTCTGCATAAATATAGACATAGGATGTAAGATAAGTGGATGCCTCACACCTCTGGAGACGTTTATCTCATGAGAAACTAAAGATTCAGACAAGCACAATCTTGTGGTTTTATGCCATTGTCAATAGTGTGGGCCAGGGCCAATAAACTGTTGGCAGATTGCTTCCAAACTGGTCTTCAAAATTTGACTCTTCCTTCTTCTACAAGGCACTAAAGACATTCATCCTTGATTGTGACACTAATAGGATCACCAGGGTGCTAATTGTGTTTTAAGGAAGAATAGGAGACCCTTAGGAACAAAGGCATATACTCAATGGCTTAACCCTTGCAGCTCCAGTGACTGAATCTCCCACCCACTGTGATTGCATTATTGGTCATTTGCATGAGCTATTTAGGGGCATTCAGTACAGATTATTTTGCTTTTTGTTGTTCATCACCAGTATCTTCCATGTAGATGTGTAAACTTGATTAGGACCCCAAATGGTTAATGATTGGTTCCTTGAATATTTATCAGATCTTGTTAATGGAGATCAATAGTCCTGCTGTGTTCAGCAATTAGTGTTAAGTAGCATTGGCTGATGAGATAATAAAGAACTATATTATTCTTCTGTCCTGGGATGACTACTCTTCTCCATGTATACCTCTGGCCTGATAAAGTCCCATGGCTTCCAGTGCCATCTATGCACTGATGACACTCAGATTTATGTGTCTGGCTCAGATGTCCCCTCTCTGCTGTCCAGAATCCCAGAGTGTCTATCAGCCATATCCTCCTTCTTCTCATCTCGCTTCCTAAAGGTCAATGTGGATAAAATTGAATTCTTCATCTTTCCTCCATTTCACCTAAATCCCCTACCTGATCTACCTATCACAACTAGTGACATCACGATTTCCCCTGTACCGGAAGTCCACTGCCTCGGATTAACTGTTGACTCTTTCCTGTCCGTCCTTAACGCCGCTGCCCGACTAATCCACCTCTCTCCTCACTATTCCTCCGCTTCTCCCATCTACAAATCCCTTCCCTGACTTCCAATTCCCCAATGTATCCAGTTCAAACTACTACATTGATCGACAAAGCCGTCCATAATCTGTCTCCCCCATATATCTCCTAACTAATATCTCTATAACATCCCACTCGTAATCTCCATTCCCTCAGAGACCTCCTTCTCTTCTCCACACTCGTCCGTTCCTCACCCATTTGCCTCTGAGACTTATCCCATGTATGCCCCCTTTCTCTGGAATTCTGTGCCCCAACATGTCCGATTATCCGCCACATTCGGAAAATTCAGATGGAACTTGAAAGCCCATCTCTTCATGAAATCTTACAGCCTGCAATGACCCTGCTGCCAGAATACAAATAAAATCTCTAAAAAATAAAAATAAATAAAGAAGAAAATATTTGGTATCTCCACATTCGTAACTGTTCAGACTAAAAAAATGTTATATTTATCCCATATGGTAAATGTCAAAATGAAGAGAAAAAAAAATGTAATGGCAGAAATGCTGCTTTTCGGTCACTTTGCCTCCCAATAAAATGGAATAAAAAGAGTCATATGGACTCCAAAAAAAAAAATAATGATGGAAACTACAGCTCATAGCGCAAAAAAACAAGTCCTGATATAACTATCTACCAAAAAAAGAAGTCTTGGAAGACGAAGAGGAAAAATCAAAAGTGAAGACGGTCCCCATTGTTATGACTCAGCCCAAGTTATACAACGTATACTGCCGAATATGTACTCAAAAAGCCCAAACAATATTATAAAAGTCCTGGATCACTATGACTTGCTTTAAATTGTCCTGAGCATGGTGGATGGACCTTAGGGTATTTTCCCCTTTTTTTTTTCCTATCAGGTATATGTTCCTACAATAGTTACTGAATACTTTGTAACTTTCCCGTTTTAAGAAATGCATGTCTTTTCTCAAAAATGTTTGAGGCATCCAATTATACCTTGTCTGAAATGTTATGGTTGACCTCCGTAAAACCCATCCGAACCCTTTTCTCATTCTTGAGCCGAGCGTTGCGTTATATTAAATCAATGCGTGAAGATCGGTTTTCTTTGAATAAGTCAACAAATGGTGTCACGTTATATTATTGCCGCTTCCTACACTACAATATTCTTTTCACTTCACCTCCAACAAAATGAATTTCCTAGCATAATATTTTTAGTTTTATCAGTTTCCCGGCCAAAATAATTTAGTCATGGCAGAAATCCATTCTGTGAGTCCTCGATGTAATTAAGTATAACATTTTAAGCTGACTCTGGCACCATTAATGTATTTGTGACCTTACATTACTCTGCTATGCATTTAAAGCATTCGGGGTTAAAGGGACATACATGCCATGTACTGGAGTATTATTTTTATTTATTTTTATAATTTTTTTTTCTGTCCTGCAGGGAAAATTCAAAACCTTTTAAAATACAGTATATAACTTTTATCCTAAACACCCCTGCAGGGATTTCTAAAGTGAATTATAGTTTTGTGGAGTTTTAAAATCAGATAAAACTTATTGAAATTTTGCTGGAAAAAGTTTTAAAAATATCAAAATAGGTGCAGTACTCCTTATGCCCACAAGATGGCAAATCATATACAATTTAGCTCCTTATCGAGATCTTGGAATTTGCAAACTATTCTCGGGTAGGATGAAAATATACCATCTGCTTATATATATTCTGTGTGTGTGCTCGCATTACACATATAATAAATAGGGATGAGCGAACCCGAACTTAAAAGTTCGGGGTTCTTATTGGACAGGTGCTAAAGTCCGAACATGGACTTAACTTGAAAGTCCGTTTTAATGTTCAGAGTTCCGGGGGAAGTCCGGGGACGAGAGAGAGAGAAAGGATTTTCCTGGTCCAAAGTTTGAGCCCCCATTGTTTTCAATAGGGTTTAGGTTCTGGTTCAAGTACGGGTACAGTTTTGATACACAAACCGAACTTTGGACTAAAGTTTGGTACCAGAACCTGAACTTCCACGGGTTCCCTCATTCTTAATAATAAAGCTTCAATTTCCGAGTCACTGTAACTTATATTATAGGGAATTGCATACTGGTCAATTACATATGCTGTAAAGTCCCTGGAGTATACAGGGTAGGATAGGTAACCCTAAGGAAATATGCACAAGATGTCTTCTTCAGTGGGTTCGCTTCCTAAACCGCCTTAAAAAACGTTAATGAAATGCTCAAAAGAATGAACATATGCATTTCTATGTAAAAATGACTTGCTGTCCATTGGCGCTGCGGAATATGTTGGCACTATATAAATAAAGATTATTATTATATGTTCAGTCTTTTATGCATCTTTTAACCGCTTCAGGTTTCCACAAACGCCAAGCGATTAAAACTGTGAGCTGATCAGTTTTCAGGCATTTTTTGCTTGGAAGACGCTCCATACTTTACAATGAAAGTCAATGGGTGGATTCTGAAAACACCCAGGCGTCTTTTTGAGCATTTTGCCAGTGTTTCATTGCTGTATAGAGTGAAAAAAAAAAGAACGAGAAAACACCAGTAATAAGGACAAAAATGGTAAAAACGCAAACAAAACCCTGCTGAGGGTCAAAAACCACTAAAGAGGGCGCTAAAAAAAAAGCTTCAGAAAAAAAGTGTCTTCCTCTTGAAAAATTCGGTGGGCTCGCCTGCCTGAAAAAGACGTTGTTTACACATATCCCCCCCAGGACTTTGCCAGAAATGCCCAAATATAAGCAGGAACATCCATTTTTGGATGAGGTTTACATAAACCCTGCCACTTTTCCGCCATGGACATGACTGAATTTGCCGACATTGTTGGCAACTATGAGAGAGATATGAGTATGGCAAAGCTTCACATTCATATTTCATTGAACGTTGAGGCTCGTGAAGTGGGAGAGATTTATTAGAATCGGATACAAAGGAGATGTGAACGTGTTGCCCATAGCAACCAATCAGATTCCAGTTCCCGTTCTTCACAAGCCCCTTTTTAAATGAAAGCAGCTACCTGATTGGTTGCTAAGCACAGCTGCTTGAATTTTGCTTTGCTCCATTGTTACTAAGGCCTAAAGTGTCAGATCAGTAGTTAATCAAGATAAGGGGAGTAGATAATGGCAGGATTGACAGATATGACTTCCCATCTAGCTTATTTATTATATGGCTCCATCAGGAGCATAACTATAGTGGGTGCAGGGGCTGCAGTCAAACAAAGGGCCCTGAAGCCTGGAGGGGCCCAAAGGTCACATATGAGAAGACCTATGCCGTTAAACACTAGTTGGGTTTTTATGTCTGTACATTGGGGCCCACAAACTTTAAGTTATACCACTTAGGCCTCATTCACATAGACCAATTTTTGGGATCAGAGTGTGGTCAGTTTTTCTCGAATTTGGAAACAAAGAGTTTCTTCACCTCCTCCTAAGTGACAGTCTGCGAAAATAAGACCGCACTCGGGCTGTTCGATTTTTTTCACGAACCCATAGACTTGCATTGCCAATTTTGATCCAATGCTCGGATAAAAACCGTACATGTCTTCGTGATTTTCCGAGGACTGCTTGGTCTTTGAAAAATCACGGACATGTGAATGGCCTCATAGACTATCACAGGTACGGGTGAAAACTACAGATAGAAATCATACGAGAACATCGGAAATGTGAATGAGGCTTTATAGAAAAAAGAACACCCGCTCTGCTGAGATGTTTTCAGATTTGCTCTTCTGAGAAGCAGACGATTGTTTTTTGCAGTTTTTTTTCCCTCCAGATTCTGTTGCAAATTCATCAACTTGTGAGGAAGTAGAAATCACCGACCACATGGTTTTCATTCTCAGATCGTTACAGCCATCATTTATATTGTGGCAGGCACAGAAAAAAAAACATGTTAGGGATGCGGTGATAATCTAGATGCGTCACTGCTGTCAGTATCAAACCATCCAGGAGACGTAGCCACAAGCGACGGCCTCATCGGCGGCTCTCGCCTCCGAATGTACGAGACTCAAGATTATGGTGCAAGTGACATTAAAGAAGTTTTATGGTTTCAGAAAAAAACGCTGTCTCCAGGCTGCAGTTTAAAAAAAACAAAAAAACAATGATGTGCTTTACTCACTCTGACCGGGTCCAACGCTGAATCTCCTATTATTATCTGCAGCCAATCAGTGAGCTCTGAGCAGCTCATTCCTTCAACTCAGAGTCACTGATTTGCTGCAGCGCTATCAATGTGACGTCAGCTCTGTAGACAATAATTGATACCACGAGCATATATGAGATATGGCCTCTTCTTCACTGTACATAAATCTAGTCTTTTTAGACAAATGGGCATGGTCAACAACTCTTCTCTTTGGACGTCTCCTTGTAGACCGCGCTCACTTGGGTAAAACTAGATTTACAGACAGGATAGAGGGGACCATATCTCCGGAATGGAGAGGCACATAAAGAAAAGAAAAATAAAAATAACACCAGATTCACTAGAAGATTGACATTTTATGATAGGTAAAAAAGATACATATTTATGGCATGTGACGGATCCTTCTTTATACAGTCATGGCCAAAAGTGTTGGCACCCTTGAAATTGTTCCAGAAAATTAAGTATTTCTGCCAGAAAATTATTGCTGTTACACACGTTTTTTTATACACGTTTATTTCCTTTGTGTGTATTGGAACAACACAAAAAAAAAACAGAGAAAAAAGAGCAAATTGGACATAATTTCACACAAAACCCCAAAAATGGGCAAAATTGTTGGCACTCTTAACTTAATATTTGGTTGCACACCCTTTGGAATAAATATCTGCAATCAATCGCTTCCTATCACCATCAACAAGCTTCTAACACCTCTGAATTGGAATTGATCTATCATAATATATATTTAAATATATATTTTGCTTTCAAAGGTTTGATTCCTCCCCCTTTCTTAATTTTTGTTTTAAGGTTATTAAATAACTAACTATATATTTTTCCATTACTCATTCTGATTAAAAAACAATCTCATCGGATTACTTTTGAGAATGCTCCTGCATTCGTTTAGCGAGCCATCGTAGACTTGGCACCTTCTTTATATGGTAGACCTCAGATTTCATCACGCTAGACCACGGCCTGTAATTGCTAAGGATTTTGCCAACTCGTCCTGCTCAGGAATCGCCAATCTGATATTACAGGGTAAATGTTCCCTTCTTCTACCATTCGTGCAAATGAATGCATAAATCTAATGTGTAACATATTCACTTCTGGAAAGATATGAGATTATGAACTTAGAAAGTCACTAATGATGAATTCTCTGTGCTGTATGTGAGTAGTCATGAGATTTTTTGGGGGGTATATCTATAAGCTCCTTCATCCATCTTCCACCTTCGAATATCCCAAGACTACCAGAAAGCATCTTTGTGTTACGATACTGGCGTAGTACTGCTGGAAACCAGTGGCTGAAGGAGCACAAGCAGGAACAGCAAGCAGTAGTAGAAGTTCTTGGAGATAGCAAGGATTTGTAGGAAACAATTAGTAGAGAAATTAAAACAGTCTGGGTAAGAATGTTCAGAAGCTGGAGACTGAAACTAGGCTAACAGCTAGACACAATACTCAAGCAATGAGGAAGAGATCCATGTGGCTTTAAGTAGGCCCAAAGAGGAAACAAGATGGATTACATATATTCAGAATCCGCCATCTTGGTAAAGGGCAATTGCAGAACACAGCAGCAGCCTCCAGTGGTAAGAAGTGAAACTGCAACACAATTATTAAAGTGAACAATAGCAGCCACTAGTGGTCAAACTGTAGAAGGCAACAGAAATCCTGACACTTGATTGCATATCTACATAAACCCACCTCTTTTATGAGATGCATTGGCTTGGCGGCAATCCCAAAGAAATCTGGATTGTCGTCAAGTCTAAAAATACAATGCATTATTTAAAAAGATACCAAAATATTGATCTGGTATTCAAACTGTCATAGAAAAATGTATTTGGTGGCCAGTGTTAATCTGTAAGCCTTCCACTAATATATTCAAGGGCAATTTTGAATGCATACTAACCAACATGTCCAATGGTTGAAAAAAGGACATTTAAGACACTAGATGAAGGATGCAGCCAATTTCCGCTTTTGCAATTTTTTTTTGCCTATTTTTCCAAGAGCAATAATTTTTTTTATTTTTTTTGTCAACATTTCCGTACGAGGTCTATATTTTTACAGGATGAGTTGTAGTTTTAAATTACACCGTTCTCTTTTCTATTTAATGTACTGAAAGAAAAGAATAACGATGGAGGTGAATTGGTGAAAAAAAGCACAATTCCGCATTGTATTTTGGGTTTTACTTTTTTTTTTTTTTTTTTAAACAATGTGTTTATTAAATTTTGCACAAAAATCAGAACATACAATCTATAGGGCCAACAGATGCCCAAAACTGTGCCCCAACCTCTGGGCTTACAAAATGAACAATATAAAAATAAAATAAAAGGAAAATACATATACATAAAAGAAAACAAAAGAAAAAAGAATGGATTAATTACATTAAATTCCCCATATATTTGATGGTTGTGAGAAATAATTTATATCCGTAAGTGCTGTGAATGTCGCATGGCTCATGTTTACACTATTGCAAGATCGGAGGTGCAAGGTAGGGAGAGGGGCCCAGAATCGTCCCGCGCGTCACCCAAACTCAGAACGGCACACAAAATATCCCACTTCCTCAACGTTCCCCATTTATAGACAATGGGCTGCTTAACCAAGGTTCCCATATTTTATCAGTTTTCTTCTTTACCTTGAGTGTGTGTGCCAGAGCCCTTTCATATTGACAGTTCGTGTTCAGTCTGGTCACTATCTCCCCCACCGTAGGGATTCCCACTCCTTTCCATTCAGCCGCGATAGCTGATCTAACTGCGATCAGAATATGTGACAAAATTCCTCTAATTTCCCAGGGGACATCCATTAATCCTATATGAAGTATTCCCATACTAGCTGTTATCTCTAGGTGAGTCCCCAGTACATCCCATATCAAACTATCCAATGCCCCCCATAGTGATTGAAGTTTTGGGCAAAACCACCACATGTGGCCCAACGAGCCTTCCCCATTGCATCCTCTCCAACATAAAGATGATGATTCAGACCCGAAATGTACCATCTGTGCCGGGTAGTAGTACCATCTCATGTGCGTCTTTTTAAGCTGCTCTAGGTGGTTTAAACACTACGAAACTCGCTGGACCTCATCCAAACCATCCCGCCAGTCGTTAGGGTCCATCGAAATTCTTTGATCCTGTTCCCAACAAGTCATATACGTCAATTTATCGTCCAAATCTGGGTCGTTTAGAGCCCTATAAAGTATAGAAACCCCCTTAGAACCGGTCTTAGAGTGGAGAAAGTAACCCATAGCTTTTTTATCCTTAGGTAGAACAAAAAAGGGGGATGTCTGTGTAGAGTGGAGTAAATGCCTTATTTGCAAATACTGGTAAAACAAGGGCCGTAGGTCTGGGAATCTCATAACTAGTTTATCAAAAGGAATTATTACATTGTCCTCCAACAGGTCTGCTAGAAATTGAACTCCAGCTGTCACCCAACGTTGAAGGTTAATATATGGAATATGATATTCTAGAGCTCGTAAAGAGATCTCAGTCCTGGGGAGTAACAGCAGTTTGGATGCCAAATTCCTCCAACAATGCATAGTAGCCTCCGATGTTGGTAACACGGCGACCATAGTGCTTGGCTTCACTACTTCTGTCTTCAATATCAATCAGGTAGAATGGTTTCAGGCAAGTAAGGACTCTATTTGCAACCATTTGTGGCCGCTGTCCATGTTCCACCAGTCCCTGATTCCCGTCAAGACCGCCGCTCTATAGTAGGCTATGAGATTGGGCATGCCCATCCCTCCCATGTCATATGGATAATACAGAAGTCTACTAGACACCCTCGGTCTCCTATTGTCCCAAACATAATTATTAGCCAGTCTTTGAAGGGTATTTATGATTTTAGAAGGGATTTTAATTGGGATACACCTAAAATAGTATAAAATTTTTGGAAGGACCTTCATTTTAAAAATATTTATCCTGGCTATCCACGATGCAACAACGTTTTGTAATACCGCCAGCTCCTCCCGCACCGTATTTATCAGTCTAGTAAAATTTACTTCCACCAATTGTTTTGAAAGGGTTAAGGTGATACCCAAATACGTCATTCCTTCCTGCGCCCACTGAAAAGGGTATGCTCCTTCCAGTCTTTGCCTAAGTGACAACGGAACAAGAATTGGCAGGACAACCGTCTTAGCTGCATTCAGTTTATAATACAAGATGTTTGTAAACGTTTTGAGATCGGACATAATGGCAGAGAAGGACCTGTCCAGATCAGTGCACGGGATAACCACATCGTCTGCATAAAGACCGATTTTGTGGGAGGACCCCCCCACCGAGATGCCCGAAATCTCGGAGTTATTTCTAATCTTTTCAGCCAAGGGCTCCATACATAAAGAAAATATGACTGGAGATAAGGGGCAGCCCTGCCGTGTCCCGTTTGTTATGGGGAAAGATTTAGAGAGGAAACCAGACGTCAAAACCTTAGCGGAAGGAGTGGAGTACAATGCGTTAATCGCAGACAGAATAGGTCCTTTTTGTCCAAATTTAAGCAAAACACTTTTAAGGTATCCCCAGTGCACCCTATCAAACGCTTTCTCAGCATCTAGCGACAGGAGTGCACTGGGGAGGCCGCTCAACTCTGCCACTTTAATCAGATCTAACATCCTCCTCATACCATCTTTAGCTTCCCTACCAGCTACAAAACCAACTTGATCCGAGGATATAAGGGAAGGAACGACACGATTTAGTTTAACAGCCAAGAGCTTGGTAAAGATCTTTACATCACTATTCAAAAGTGCTATTGGTCTAAAATTACCTGGAGAATCAGGGGTCTTTCCAGGCTTAGGCAATGTGATGATCGTAGCCTCCAAATTAGGTACTGATACCTTTCCCGAGTCTCTCCAGGTATTGCATAACCTGATAAGGTATGGGGTAAGAATTTTTTGGAAACCACGATAGTACTCGTTAGCTATGCCGTCTGGGCCAGGGGTCTTATGACATTTGGATGAATCAATAACATCTCTCAGTTCTACTTCTGTGAAGGGGGCATTCAATAATTGTAACTGTTCCCGGGAAACCTTCAGGAGCTTCAAATCACTCAAATATTGATCAATATCTGACTGTTGTGGCTGTGGGGTATCAACATCATCTTTTAAGTTATATAAAGATTTATAGTATGCAGCAAAGACTGCAGCTATGTCCTTCTGACTTCTGGCTATCAACCCTTTCGAGTCCCGTAGATGATCTATTCTGGATTTAGCAGCCCTTTTCTTGACCCGCCTGGCCAAAACGGCTCCCGGCCTATTTCCCATGGCGTAGTGACTAAGTTGAAACTTGCGGAGATTATATTCATATACTGCCAGCAGATCAGAGCGCAGTTTAAATCTGAGTTGATATATGGCCTCAGTGGTAGCCGGGGAGGGGAAGGTTTTATTTAATATTTCTAGTTTTTTCAACTCAGTCAGGAGGTCAGTCCTGTGCTGCTCCCTCTTTCTTTACAATTGTGACGCTTGTTGTAAGAAGACTCCCCGTATCACCGCTTTGTGCGCTGTCCATAAAGTCTCGTCGGAAACTGTGCCATTGTCGTTTAATTCAAAATAAGATGTCAATTGTGCTGTTGCTTTTGTCATTATAGAGTCATTCAATAATAGAGAGGTGTTTAGTCGCCAGTGTGGTGTTGGGTTGAATTGGTGCGCAAGATGTACACGTAGTTAACAATATGGAACATTTGGGGTAACTCAGTCGTGAAAATAAGAAAAAACCCCATACTATACGCACTATACGCCCCAAATTCTGCCCAGCTCCCATTTGTGCGAAAAGGCCTCTCTACCATTTCAACACTTAAACAAGGGGAGGTTATTGTATGCGGGGATTTTAACATGCCACTGGATGGTACTTTAGACTGCTCATCTAGATCGAGAGAATTGGGCAAGTTGGTCCATGAATTTGGTCTGCACGATTTTTGAAGATACTCTCACGCCAGTGAAAACGACTATACTTTTCATTCTCTCCGACATGGGTCATATAGTAGGATTGACTTATTCCTAGTAGACAATAGAGCTCTCAATAGATGTATATCTGCGGAGGTTGGAACGATTACGTGGTCTGACCACGCATCGATCTACCTACGTGTACATCTTAAGATTGAACAAAAAGAGAGACTTCAAAACACGTCCTAATTAGAAAACATGTAAACTTTTATTTAGCAAAATATAGAATTAGGAAGGGATACATATGGATCACACACAAAGATATAAAAACAATGGAAAAAGAGCTTGGAGACAAAACTGGCGTTATCTTCATTACTATATAAAGGTGAATCAAATGAGAATACACTAGAGACACAAATACGGTAGATCATAGGGGACGATGTGCATGTCTATGCTGGAAAATTAATTTAGATTCTCAAACTCATTGAGTATCATGTCCCATATATGACTGCTCAGTATTAGTATTCTAAGGAAACAGT
The DNA here is from genome assembly GCF_046119375.1 of Phyllobates terribilis. Taxonomy (NCBI): domain Eukaryota; kingdom Metazoa; phylum Chordata; class Amphibia; order Anura; family Dendrobatidae; genus Phyllobates; species Phyllobates terribilis. The sequence continues at coordinate 153,022,600 of NW_027362768.1, forward strand.
GAGTATTATAGGAATTCCCATATCTTAGACATTAAATTGCCTTAAATTAATCACCACAATAGTACTCTGTATATGGAGGTGTCATAATTGCACCATATGTGCCCATAGTGATACATGATTGCAGAAGATACCTGAACTTGTATGTATACCCAGTCACTGTAAAGAATAGTGAAGGAGTTGTGCACCATAAATATGCATAATGTGATCAAAGGAGATCACTTACTTACAGCAACTGGGAGAGTCACGCCACTTGCTCCTGCTCTGCCCTACGCGCGTTTCGGCTGGGATTGCCTTCGTCAGGGGGTGGGGAATGGGAGAGGTGCAAGGAATTAAAAGGAGCCAGCAACCAATGAGATGTGAGGGTGTGTAAGTGAACAACCAATAAGCACGGAGTGGGCGTGGTGTGACGCATGTCCATCACCACCCCACCACCGCATCCATGGCAACCGCGTCATGTGATCCCCGGAAACACAGCCACGTGAAGTAACACGTGACAGTGCATCCGAGGACCACATACAGATACGGCCAGCGAAGAAGCGGAGGCGGGCAGCGGGGACATGCGTGCCGCCCACTCCGCACCAAATGGACACCAGGGGGTATTCAATCATAATGGAGGTGGGACATTCATTTCAAAAAAGTAGATAGTCAAACTGATATCATACAATGTGGAGCCCATAATCATTGCTGGAAGGGGAGATGGAATATGATTAAATAAAACAATGATTTTTATGTGTGACAATATACATGTCCCATAGACTAAAATCAGCTTATTAAATTGCTGTAGTGTGAAAATACCTTTAAAGGATATATATATATATAGTTCTATGGTATAATTAAACTTGCATAATAGCAATAACAGTATATATATATATATATATATATATATATATATATATATATAGAGAGAGAGAGAGAGAGAGAGCTTGATAATTTAATTTATAGCAGTAATTAAGGTCCTTAGCCCCAAAACACTCACGTCATTTATCCTTTATATCAGCAAGAACAAGTATTGAAAAGTAAGATATATTAGTCATACACGTAATAGGATATGTTAAGTAACACTGCATAAAAATCAATTTACAATATGAAAAAAATCTTCCACATGATAAAAATCACACGACATAAAATGTCAAGAAGATTAACGCACATACACATATATTGATCAGCAGAAAAGTACATGATGATCCCGATCCTCGAGTTAGGACATGTCCTCCCCTAGCGTCCACAATGGATGGAAAAGAGTAATTCACACGATAAACTAGAACAAAGAAATACATGTAAATAAAAAACCAAGACACCACTTAAAACATAATAAAAATAGTGAGAGGGCGATCAGAGAAATGGCACATAGCTGATATTCTCATTTAAACCTAATGGTTGCAAGGTCTTAAGTAGCCAAATCCATCGGCTTTCCTTTTGGGCCAATCTTTGACTGACATTGCCACCCCTAATATTACTGATAATCATGTCTATGCCACGAGCCTTGAATTTGGATGCGTCACAGCCATGATATAATTTGAAATGCTTCGGTATTGTTTTAAGTGCAGTAATATCGGTCTCCAAGGCAGCAGCCTCTATGCCCAGTACGTGTTCCCGTACTCTTATTTTTAAAAATCTGGTGGTCAATCCAATGTAGATTTTTGGGCATGTACATGTGGCATAGTAAACTACTGCCTTAGAGACACAGGTGATTGATTTAGTGATGGAGTAAATTTTGGTTCCTTCTGAATTAGTAAAAGAATCAGTGCACTCAACATTTGCACATGCTAAGCATATACCACATGGTGAACATCCATGGGCTGGCACAGACCTACTCAGAAAATTAGGGGGGGCAATGTGTTGATAGTGACTTCTTTTCAAGTGATCACGGAGATTTTTGGCCTTTTTAAAGGTGATTTGTGGTTTGGACGGTAAATAATTGGACAGAACAGGATCCGCCAATAAGATTGGCCAGGATTTGGTGAGGGCCTCTCGGACTCTTGATGCTCCTGAGTTGTATGTGGTAATAAAGCGTATGATATTACTATTTTTAACTGGTTTAGTGGTGTATAAAGAGTCATGACGCTTAGTATACTTGGCTCGATGGTAAGCCTTTTTTAAGGCTCGATGGCTGTAGCCTCTTTCTTTAAATCTAGCCATAAGATTTTGTGACTGTATCATAAATTCAGTTTCAGAGGAGCAGAGTCTTCTTAATCTAAAGAATTGTCCTATAGGAATTGCGTTAATCATTAAGGTATTTTCACACTACAGCAATTTAATAAGTTGATTTTAGTCTATGGGACATGTATATTGTCACACATAAAAATCATTGTTTTATTTAATCATATTCCATCTCCCCTTCCAGCAATGATTATGGGCTCCACATTGTATGATATCAGTTTGACTATCTACTTTTTTGAAATGAATGTCCCACCTCCGTTATGATTGAATACCCCCTGGTGTCCATTTGGTGCGGAGTGGGCGGCACGCATGTCCCCGCTGCCTGCCTCCGCTTCTTCGCTGGCCGTATCTGTATGTGGTCCTCGGATGCACTGTCACGTGTTACTTCACGTGGCTGTGTTTCCGGGGATCACATGACGCGGTTGCCGTGGATGCGGCGGTGGGGCGGTGACGGACATGCGTCACACCACGCCCACTCCGTGCTTATTGGTTGTTCACTTATACACCCTCACATCTCATTGGTTGCTGGCTCCTTTTAATTCCTTGCACCTCTCCCATTCCCCACCCCCTGACGAAGGCAATCCCAGCAGAAACGCGCGTAGGGCAGAGCAGGAGCAAGTGGCGTGACTCTCCCAGTTGATGTAAGTAAGTGATCTCCTTTGATCACATTATGCATATTTATGGTGCACAACTCCTTCACTATTCTTTACAGTGACTGGGTATACATACAAGTTCAGGTATCTTCTGCAATCATGTATCACTATGGGCACATATGGTGCAATTATGACACCTCCATATGCAGAGTATTATTATGGTGATTAATTTAAGGCAATTTAATGTCTAAGATATGAGAATTCCTATAATACTCACTGTTTCCTCAGAGTACTAATACTGAGCAGTCATATATGGGACATGATACTCAATGAGTTTGAGAATCTAAATTAATTTTCCAGCATAGACATGCACATCGTCCCCTATGATCTACCGTATTTGTGTCTCCAGTGTATTCTCATTTGATTCACCTTTATATAATAATGAAGAAAACACCAGTTTTGTCTCCAAGCTCTTTTCCCATTGTTTTTATATATTTGTGTGTGATCCATATGTGTCCCTTCCTAATTCTATATTTTGCTAAATAAAAGTTTACATGTTTTCTAATTAGGACGTGTTTCGAAGTCTCTCTTTTTGTTCAATCTTAAGATGTACACGTAGGTAGATCGGTGCGTGGTCAGACCACGTAATCGTTCCAACCTCCACAGATATACATCTATTGAGAGCTCTATTGTCTACTAGGAATAAGTCAATCCTACTATATGACCCATGTCGGAGAGAATGAAAAATATAGTCCCTTTCACTGGCGTGAGAGTATCTTCAAAAATCGTGCAGACCAAATTCATGGACCAACTTGCCCAATTCTCTCCGAGGGCGACTCGATCTAGATGAGCAGTCTAAAGTACCATCCAGTGGCATGTTAAAATCCCCGCATACAATAACCTCCCCTTGTTTAAGTGTTGAAATGCTAGAGAGGCCTTTTCGCACAAATGGGAGCTGGGCAGAATTTGGGGCGTATAGTGCTGAAATCGTATGAGGGGTCCCATTCAATGTACACACCAACACCAAGTATCTACCCAAGGGGTCTGTACACATCTGAATGATCTGGAACGCCACCGAATTTTTTATCATAATACAGATTCCTGCTGTCTTAGTCTCGGCATTTGCAAAGAATATATGGGGGAATTGTGCCTGATGCAATCTATGATTATCAGCTGCCAATAAATGCGTCTCTTGCAGACACACAATGTCTGCCTTCGATTTCCTCACCTCCCTCCACAACATAGAGCGTTTGGCAGGTGAATTTAACCCTTTTACATTCAACGAGAGAAATTGTATACTCAGAATTACACATAAAGGAGGAAATTGTTATGAGCCGCATACAAAAATCCAATTTTTCTCTCCCCCCCCCCCACACCACCCTCATGAGCCATTCACTGAAAAAAGCACATATGTCCTTAGAACGATCAGCAGTTATGTCAATAGAGAAAATATACCTCAAGTTAAATTGGAAAAAAAAAAACAGATAAAAAACAGTAAAAAGAAAGAAAAAACACAGCGGAAAAAAGTCCGCAGAAAAAACCATAGAGAAAACTTCAGTCAAAAAAGTAAATTCTTCAGACATAAATCTGACCACGGGGTCCCGTGAGATTTTCAAATCTCGCTGTCACTCAGCAAGATTTCTCTCAGTCCAGAGGATCACCAACCAGACGGCTTCCGCCGAACAACAGAGAACCATCAGTCAATAAGCCAAAAGGCGCTCAGAGTTCAGAAAAGAACAAAGGGAAAAAAAAGGTCAGCAATCCTCTAACAGCTCCATCTCAGCCAGGATAGCGTCCTCGCCTCTCTTTCAGGTCGATACCCATTCCTGCGCAATTCTCTTGCCTTTAGCAGGTTGTCTAGGAGCATAGGCAATCTTCCAGGATGCCAATTTCTCTTTCGCTTGTTTAGGGGTAAAACACTCTACCACGCCACTGTCACGGAGTATTAGTAGTTTTACTGGGTTGAATCCCCATCTATACCGTATGCCGGCCTCTCTTAATGCCCTGCACACATGGGCAAATTCTCTTCTCTTTGCCAGGGTAGCCGCAGAAAGATCTGGGAAGACCTGCAGATTTTGAAATTCCTCAGGCAGCCTGTGGGTTTTCCTTAGTTGGTATAGGAACATGTCCTTCGTAGTGAAGTAATTAATACGTGCCAAGGTATCTCTAGGCAGGGTAGGATCTACGTGTCTGGGCTTCGGTGTTCTATGAATCCTGTCCACCAGTAATTCATTAGGGGCAACCTCAGGTAATACAGCCACCAAGAAGCGTCGCATGAACTCAGAGAGATCCTTATCTGGCACTTCTTCAGGGATTCCCCTAAGCCTCACATTGTTACGTCTGGATCTATCTTCTAAGTCATAAACTTTATCAGTGACCCGAGACATCTCTTCCCTGAGTGCCTCATTTTCATCTACCAAGGCATTGATCGTTCTGGCATATTCTTCCATCTTGTTTTCAATGTGGGAAGTGCGATCCCCAATGGAAGTAATCTCCCCTTTTATCTCCTGCAACATTGCCTGCATATCCTCCCTTGTCATTGGTGCTGTGGGCTCATTATCCCTGCTGCTGTGTTTCACATTCTCTGCTTCCCCTCCCCCTGAGCCTCTAGAGGAGTGTGAAGAAGTTGCAGGGAAAGCAGGTGCCATCTTACTCACTGTTCTTGTTGTTTGTCCCCTCTGGAAAAAAGCCTCCAATCTCGCCAGGGATCCTCTTTTTTGGGACCTTCCTCTGGTCATCATGGGCCCTGGGTGTTCTGCCGCCACCGGGTGTTAGGTAATAGGCTGTAGGACGATGCTGTGTGCTGCTTTGTGCTGGTTTTAATCCTGGCTGGCTGGAGCTATGCAGTTAAGCTGCTGCCACCTTGTCTTGCAGGCCACAGCCCCATGCGATTTGGGTTTTACTTTTAGGCCACGGCCCCACTATCAGCATTTGGTCAGCATTCGGTCAGTATTTTTTCTCAGGAGTGGGAGCCAAAACCAGGTGAGGAACAGTCAGAGAAAAGGTATAACAGAAACAAGTCACCAATTCTACATTTATCACCCACTCCTGGTTTTGGCTCCCACTCCTGAGAAAAAATACTGACCAAATACTGATAGTGGGGCCGTGGCCTTACATTGTTTATTGTGGCTAAGTGGTTCTTCAGAAAAAAAATTTGAACTTTGTAAAAAAAAATTGGTTTGTGTCGACATTTTCCAAGACCCATAACCTTTTTTTTATTTTTCCATCGATAAACTTACATAAGAGCTTGTTTTGTGCGTGGCGAACTGTAGATTTTACTAGTATTTTGGGCTTAATGCAATGTTTTTTTATTACATTTTTAGGTTTCTTAAAAATGGCAAGTTTTGGCAATTCAGTTTTTTTCTTCATGGATTTTACATTACACGTTAAATAATTTAGAATTTTGATAGATCAGAATTTTACAGAGACAGAGACACTGAAAGCTCTTTTGTTTTTGTTTGTTTTTTTAATTTGGTATATGGAAAATGATTTGATTTTCTTGTTTTTTACTTTTACTTTTTTTCTCTTTTTACTATATTTTTTGTCACAGCTGGGGACTTGAACCTGCAATCATTTGATCACTTGAACTACATACAGTAATACTCCAGTTTTGCAAAATAATGGTATACTGAATATCACATTCTCCTGTGAAGCCCAGTTTATGGTTGAGCTTCACAGAAGTACAGTACCAAGATGGCAGCGATGGAGACTTGAGTAGGACCCCTGCTTCTTTGGCAACCCATTGATATCCTGCGATCATGTCAAGGGAGGGTTGATGGGTGCATGAACAGATGCCACACTGGGATTTTGCTACTTAAGTGCCGCTGTCAGAGGCATGTTAGCGATTAAAGATCAACTTTAGGAGATAGCCCTGATCTCTGTTGTAAGAGGCAGATGCTGGCTGTGTAATGCTGCCAGTACCTGCCCCGTTAGGAGTTCATTGACATAATAGTACAACATCAGTATTCGTAATATCTACCCACCAACCCAACTGAATTTTAATCCATGAAACGTCTGTAATACAAATTATTTTTAATTTTAGTTCCATTGCTGTAGAATTGGGAGCATGTTGTAATTTCTTTGTTGTAATGTTGTCTTGTATGCAAAGAGCAAGCTAGAAACTATTACTGAAAAAAAAAGAAAACAAAACAGTAAAATAATTTGGAAAATAGAGCAAAATTTATTACCAATTTCGGTGCAGAGGGTAGCATCAGCCGTAAATAGAGTCCTCTATAAACTGAAGAATTAATCCCGTTGTATCTTGGAAAAGCTCTCAACCATTTAACACCTTCTCACAAATCCCAACCAGCAAAGATCTAAACAGCGTGACTCAATCCAAGGCGACACACATGGTTCTTATTTATCCAAATGTACGAAGCAAATTCTCTATATGAAAACAAAATGTCTTAAAAATGTGAGTAAAAGGGTGCCGAGTACAGCGTGTCAGCCGAGGTACTTAGCGATTCCTCTGTATGAACCCTCCCTAAGATTACTTATATAAACAGCACAAATGGCCCTGGATACATAGAGACTAGCTGAAAAAAAACTATTAATAGCCAGCTGGGTTGACACAGAATATCGCTTGTTTATACGGCGGATGATATACTCAAGTGCTGGGGGTGATACCTGTCAGGACATGTGCAATATAAATGATTTAGGAACTTTCCCATCTATACACCATGAGGATTCTTCACGAAGGACAAATAGAGAGTAATCAAGATGCTATTGGTACATGCAATGGTTTTGGGGCAGAATCATGTGACATGAGCCAAGTGGCTTGGTAGGTATGGTTAAAGTCAGCCTGGGGTGGTTCTGCTGAACATTTATGAATCTTAAAGTCGATTTTTTATGAAAATTAAAGGAAAATTACAATTAATAGTAGAAAATAATCTGAATGAGGGTACCTTAAAAGTAATCTGGCATAGCAAATATCTTCCTACAAGTCAGATGAAAGTTTTTTTCTGACCTCTCGAATAAATACACCACTATATTGGATTTGTTTCCTGTGTAGACTTTTGTGTCTCCATAGTTACAGACTACAAACACATCTTTTGTAGTCTGACTCTATAGCTATGTGTTACCCAACTGTCTCTGCTGGCTCTTAGTTTCACTTCTTTACAGACCATCTCCAGGAACGGCCAAGGGAACCCATTTAGCACTGATTTTTTGCAAAGGGCTTCAACAAATCGAGTTTAAAATTCATGTGGCAAGGCTCGTTAAAGGGTCGATATTGACTTTTAGAATTGCTACATCCAATAGTTGGCTCTAGAGATAAAGTTCTTTTCCTCTCTGAAGAGGCTATTTGTAGTGATGAGCGAGTATGTTCGGTTAACCCTTTCGGCGAGTATACTCGAGCGAGTACCGAGTATCTTCAGCGTACTCGGTGATATGTTTGAATCACTCCCGTGTGCATGATTTGAGACTGTTTGGCAGCTTTAATACATGTGAGGAAAGCTTGTTTCTTTCACATTCCTCACATGTATTAAAGCTGTCAAGCAGTCGCAAATCATGCGCACGGGACTGATTCAAACATATCACTGAGTACGCTGATGATACTCGGTACTCGCCCGAGTATACTCGCTGAAAGGGTTAACCGAACATACTCGCTCATCACTAGCTATTTGTATATTTAGATACCCAGAAGAGAATTGCATGGCCTATAAATCTCCTTACACCGGCTTGGCACTTTCCACAAGGAGAAACGTTCCCCCTTAGACCTTTAGGCAACAAATTTTGAGTCCATGATACAATTAGTTGATCTAAAGTAACATGGGGTTAGAGGGAGTGGAGTAAATAATGACAGCATGCCTAGATTTCTAGTAGACTTCATGGGGATTTTTTTGTCTATAACCATGGAAATAACATGTTGGCAAATGTGCTGTATGCGCAAAACAAAATAATTTTTTTTAATCAGGATAATTTGCAAAAAAGGTTGCAACCGTAGATATACCCTTCAGACAATTTATTTAAGGCTATGCGCCCACGATGCAGAAATGCTCAATATTTTTTCCTGAGCATTTCTGCATCTCCCTGGCAGAAAAAACGCATGCGGATTGTACATGCGGATTGTACATGCGGATTGTACACGAGGATTGTACATGCAGATTGTACATGCGGATTGCACATGCGGATTGCACATGCGTTTTTCTTGCCAGGGACATGCAGATGTGAAGCGTTCTTCACTGGCATTTCTGCATGCGGGTTGATAAGCGCTTTCCAAGCGATTTTAGCATCACTTGGAAAGTGCTTGTCAACTTGGTCACACTTTATAAATCCATGCAAACGGCATGGATTTATATACTGTGACCTTAAAGAATGGTAAAAAGTAAAAAATAAATCTATACTTACCTTCCGATGGCCCCCGCAGTCTTGCTTCGCTCCGACCTGGCTGCCGGCAGCTCGCGGTACACTGCACTGAAGGACCTGCCGTCACATAACTATGACGTCAGCGCAGGTCCTTCAGTCCACCGCGATCTAATGGCAAGTGAAGTTAAGGAGACCGCGGGCCATCAGAAGGTAAATATAATATTTATTTTTTATTTTATTCTTTTTTTTACAGGTTCTATGGTACCCGGGTCCGGAGGAGAGTCTCCTCTACTCCACACCCGGGTACCATCCGCACATTGAAACGTTTGGATTCTGCATGTACAGATGCAGTGATGCGGATTTCATGCGTTCCAATGAAAGTCAATGGCGGCGAAAACGCAGCGCTTCCACAAAATAATTGGTAGTGCTGCGTTTTTTTCCGCAATGATAACCCGCAGTGGATATTTCCGCAGCATGTGCACTGCACATGCGGATTATCATTGGGGAACATAGCAGGCCTTCTACCATGCGTTTTTTAAGCGTTTCTGCAGCGCTTTTGCTGCTGAGGAAACGCTTAAAAAGCGCACCGTGGGCACACAGCCTAATACAGTAAATTCACTTAGTCTAGTCATTTTCAAAGACCATGGATGTGGCCAAAAATGAATGTAAAAAATTACATACTTTATTGACAAAATAGTAATAAAAACATATAGAAATAGTACAATGTAAAGAACAATGTAAAGAACAGAAAAAGCACAAAAACAAGTCTTATCCCCGATGAAGCACGCTGGACGAAACGCGCGTCGGGCAGGCTGGACATCTTGAATTCCCTTTTTAATGCGATTGATATTATGCTACTATTTATGCATTATTTACATGTATGTATTATTATTATGTCATATGATACTGTGCTGTTCTGGGTGACTTCGGTGATAATTATTTTCTTAATGTCTATTATACATTACTCTTAAGTGTCAGCATATTGATTGTTCCAGTTTATACCTTTTAATATTGGCTGACATCCTAAATTTTTCAACTTATTTTTTCTTATCTCTGATGACACTCATGTATACTCACCACATCATATGCATATACCTATGCATATCGCCAACCTTTTCTTTTTTGCTTTTTCCGTCCATCAAATATTTGGATTCTTCTTCTGTTTTTAAAAGGTTTTATTACTATTTTTTTTATAAAGTATGTAGTTTTTTACATTATTGGTTGGTCACATTCATGCTCTTCTCAATAAGCTAATCTTTGTAAGACACATTACAGGGACCCCTTGGATTAATTGATGCAATTAGTAATTTTCAAAGTAAAAATAACACTATTACTGCAATTTATACGCTGGCATTTCATATTTACTTTATAGCTTGCAGTGGTTACGATGATGTTCAGCCTGGTATAACTTCTGCGCTAAGGAGAAAGTTGTCTTTTTTGAGGAATAGTGAAGAAACCAAAAAAAAAAAGGAGAAAGTTTAACTAATTTTTCCATACAACAGTGTTAGGACATGGCTTTATCGTTGGGTGAGGTCAGCTGTCTCTTAAGTAAGGAGAGCGCTGTTATCAAGCACTCTATCTTGGTGGATCAAACATTCCTTTAACCCATCCTTTGTTGCAACATGATTACGCTGGAGTTCAAATATCCAGACAAGTGGGATAAAGTCCATTCTTCACCATCCAAGTAAAGAAAACAAAACATGGAAACAAAGATGTCTGTGTCAGCACTGGAGAAAGCTTCTCCAAAGACAAGAAGAAGACTTTCAAGTTTTATGCACCTAAAGTTTTGCCCCCAGTGGAGGAGACAATGTACTCGGTAGTCTTTGTTGACTCAGATAAAATGGACAGCTACTTTGGTGTCATCTTCAGACTTAAAAGAAATCCTAATTATCATTTCACTCCACTTCTTTCAGTCTTAATTGGTTTGTCATAAAGCTGTGTCTCTCGTCTTCTCCGTAGACACTTTCCCTCCCTTTTCACCTCTCTCACGTTTGGTAGAGTTTGAGAAGCAGAGTAAAAATCTTGAAATGCTAAATTTAATGTTGTGAGGGTAACAATTGATTCTTATTGTGGGTGGGTTAGATACATTGGAATATATTAGTATACATCAGCATCTAAATGGCTTATGTACAGTATAGTAGATCATTTTTGGTGAAATCCACTGAAGTCAATGGGATCCATCAGCAATCCTGTGTGTAAGTGAGAGCCTCCTGGCTGTTTCCGGATGCCAGAGGGTAACAGTATGTTAAATTTCGATACGTCTAAACTCTTTGTAGAGACAAGAGATGGGGGATTCACATTTATTGATAGTAGCAACATAATAACTAAAAAAGTTTGATACAAAACATATCAGTCCATCTACATTAACTCACTAAACTAACGTTTTGAGAAAGCAAGTTACCCTCATTTCAAGCTTTCAAAATAAATCTTTGAATTAAAGGGAATTTGTCACCAGGATTTTGGTACCCCATCTGAGAGCAGCATGATTTAAGGACAGGGACCCTGATTCCAGTGATGTATCTCTTAGTTTACTGAGTGCAGCAGTTGTAATACATAGTTTACTGAGTGCAGCAGTTGTGATACATAGTTTACTGAGTGCAGAAGTTGTGATATAAGCACTGTTTTCTCTGCTGTAGATTTGGCAGTTCTCTGAATGCTGAGACCTGAAAACTCTGCTCACATCACTGATTGGCTGCTTTCTGTGTACACTGTATAGTGACAGAAAGCTGCCAATCAGTGGTGGCTGCGGGGTTACACAGAGCAGATTGACTAGGAGGCACGAGGCACTTTGTCCTGTAGTGATAATCTTCTGCTGAAAAAACACTGATCTACACTGATCTTATTGAAATAACAAATCACAGCCCAGTAAGTGACACATTGCTGGAATCAGGTTCTCAGGTTCTGGTATCAGTTGGTACCACACACACTCAATGTACACCTCACTGGTCACTCAGCAAACGTTGATGCAATATTCTAGCTCGGACCAGATCTCAGCATTTTATCTGGCGTGATCGAGTTCACATCTTCAGAGATGCGTTCCTGCAGATCATCCAGGGTACAGGTAGTGAAGGTTCATACACTCTGTCATTTACGTACTCCCAAAGGAAAAAGTCACAAGCAGCTTTTATTACTACGATATTCTTTAACTATTTAAAATCAGAGTGTTTCTGCGACTGGTTTATGTGACTAGTAATATTTTTACCTTCAAGAAAAGTATTCAGTCCCCTTTTTAAAATCTTTCATCCAACTTCCTATGGTAGAAAGTTCCATAGTCTGACTGCTCTTCCATAAAAAATCCCTTCTGTGATGATGGTCAAAAACTGTTTTATGCATAGTAAATGTCCTCTTGTTAGTTAGTACTGGGTTAAAAAAAAACTTATCCCAAAGGAAGAAAATTTGTCTTTTTTATAGTGCAAGCTATATATTGCTATACTTGTCTCTTGGTCTTGAACTCTCCCTACTAGCTGGTCACATGCCATCTCACACAGTCAGAAACCTCCTCGGTACTGATGAAGAGCAACATCTCTGATACAATGCTGTCATGGATGTATGTCTTTGGTTTGGTTGATGAGTCAGGTTTAAAATAAGTTGGATATTGAATGGATCTAAAGTCACCATATCTGGTGGCTTCAAGGAGTTTAAAAAAAATCGCCAATTATCCCCTAACTTGCTGATTGCTGGACGATCAACTGCTCCAGAACCCCCGAAAACGGGGCTCTGCTGAGCTCTGGACTTCCAGAGAAAGTGAAGTACAGTACTTGGCTATTTATTGAAGTCCCATTGACTATGAATAGAACGGAGACTAAGCATGCGCACCTGCACTTCCTTAAAGAAATGGCTCCGCGAGACTGGGTCCTGGGTAGAGATGAGCGAACCCAATCTTAAAAGTTTGGGGTTCGTACCGGACAGTTAGTGTTTAGTGCTGAACGACGAACACGGACTTCTCCCGGAAGTCCACTGCAATTTTAGGAGTTCTGGGGAAAGTCTGTTGCAGAGAGAGAGAATTTCCAGCTCAAAAGTTCAAGTCCTCATTGTTTTCAATGGGATTCGAGAACAGTTCTGGTACCCTAGCGAAACTTTGGAATAAAGTTCGGGTTGTGTACCAGAACCTGAACTTCCACAGGTCCTCTCATCCCTAGTCCTAGGGTATTGTCGCCCCAATATCAGGATGTCCGATTTTGGCAGTGGTTCTATCTCCCGTGATCTGCAAGTTATTCCCTTACTATGGATAAGGAATATCTTGCAATTTTGGGAAATCCCCTTTAATGCTCATTTGGCCAAAAGCTCTCTGACCCAGATCCCCATGTACACAAATGCTCAGAAGTAGGGAAAGATTGTAGCTTATACCGCCACACTTCTGTGCTGTATAATATATCGTCAATGCTTATTTAAACTGCCAGTGCGAAAAAGGAAGGAGTAGGGAAGGGGCGGCACTCACCACTGATGGGTGAAATAGCAGTACTTTTATTTGTTACATGAGGAATAGAGACATAAGGAATGAATGAACAACAGCTGTTTCACATAACCAACGCTTCTTCCAGCACAGCTCCACCGACGGCATAGTGGCCATGGCTGGTACTGCACATCCAACATTTAATTTGAATAGGGTGTAGATGTACAGTACCCAGCCGTGGCCATTACTGTGTTGACAGAGCTGTGCTGTGCCGCTCCGTAATTGAGCAGGTCTGGCCGCTACCAACACTGGAAATAGCTGATCGGGGTGCCGGGTGTCGCACCCTCACCAATCAGACATTGATGACCTATTCTAAGAATGTGCCATCAATGTTAAAGTCCCAGACAACCCCTTTAAGTCCAGTCATATTATTTAGAAAAATTGGTTGTCCCCCTTTGGATCTGCTCCAGCTCATCTGTCTTTCATGGAGGTGGTGGTAGAAGTGAATGTTTAGGCTGGTAGCCTGGTCGCTCCTACTGCAGTTAGTCAAGTAGGACGTGTAATGAGTACAGAAAAGGTGACAAGAAAGTCTTTGAGTAGCAAATCGACTTCACGTCTGAGAAATGTGACACTCGTTCAAAGCCCGGGTCTCGGAGAAAATGAAATACACCACCTGTCACAATGGATTTTGCAAAAACCCAGATCACAGCCATCTCTGCTTCATTGCGAATATTGGTGACTGTAACTTAGAGTGACTCTGGCACTTTTGTGAGAGCGTGTATTTGGATTTCGGTACATAAGCCATGACTCAGCCCTTTCAATTTACACGTCTTAAGCAGCAGTGAAAAGTTGACAAGAGTAATGGCGCTCTGCATCTGCGATCCTTGTCTTAATGTCTGAAGTGTGAAAAGTCTGCAGTCATCTTGTTAACAACATCTCTACTGAGCGACTTCCGGAAATATGGAAAAATGAGAGAGAAAGAAAACACTTTCCTTATGGACTAAATTTAGAGCAAGGAGATTTTATGACTACGGAAAGAAGTAAAAGAATTTCTGACAGTAATTGTCTTAATGGCCAAATGAGAGTTTTGCGTTGGTGCGCCGGGGAGTGCGCCTGTTGTTTCAGTAAGACTGGTGGCGACAGATCCTGTATGGAAAGATGGATTCTCATCAGGGATATAGCTAAAACACTCAGATCACAGGTCATTCATAGCACATGATTCTCCGGACGCCATGTTTTTATGGTTGGAGAAAGGAAGGCTGTGTAATACAGTCGACTGATATTTTTGTCCTATTTCTATCGGAAAAACGTATTTTGTGTAATTATAGGTATGTATGATACGAAAGGCTAGAAATGTGGACATAAAACAAGTAAAATAATCTATCTACCCATCTTTCTTTCTTTCCTTTCTTTTTCTTTCTTTCTTATATCTATTTATCTATCTATGATCTACCCATCCTTCTCTTTCTTTCTTTTTCTTTCTTGCTCATATCTATCTATTTACCTACCCATCTTTCTTTCTCTTTCTTCCTTTATTTTCTTTCTTTTTTTCTTTCTTTCCTTTTCTTTCTATCTATCTACCCATCGTTCTTTCTTTCTTTCTTTCTCATATCTATCTATCTCATAGCTATCTAATCTTTTTTTTTCTTTCTTTTCTTTCCTTTTCCAACTATCTACATATCTTTCTTTCTCATATCTATCTATCTATCTATCTATCTATCTATCTATCTCATAGCTATCTACTCTTTTTCTTTCTTTTTTTCTTTCTTTTTTTCTTTCTTTCTTTCATTCTCATATCTATCTATCCATCTCATATCTATCATATAGCTATCTAATCTTTTTTCTTTCTTATATCTATCTATGTATCTATCTATTTATCTATCTATCTACCTACCCATCTTTGTTTCTTTCATTTTCTTTCTTTTTCATTCTTTCTTTCTTTCTCATATCTATCTCTCTACCCATCTTTCTTCTTTATTTCTGATATCTATCTATCTATCTATCTATCTATCTATCTATCTATCTATCTATATATCTCATATCTATCATATAGCTATCTAATCTTTCTTTCTCTCTTTCTTTCTTTCTTTCTTTCTTTCTTTCTTTCTTTCTTTCTTTCTTTCTTTCTTTCTTTCTTTCTTTCTTTCCCCATACTGAATATGATAGACTAGGCTGTTGTAGTCCTTTGGTCTTGGACTTCTAGCCTCCTTGTCACTCTTTGGACTCTTACCCCATTGATCAAAACTTCTGCACGTTGGAAAAAGTTAAATGTGACTGACTTCCAGGGTTGCCAACCACCCAGAAATACCAGGACTGTCCATAAAAATATGGCACCTTTTTGCTCTGTCTGTAAAAAAAACTTTAAGGCGTCCGTGATTTTTATGAAGCTGAAGAAACTTACACTGATTATTTTGACTGTAATTCTCATTATTTTCCAGTTTAAAGTGAATGCAGCTGATGTCTCATATCAGAATTCTGTAGACATGGATCACTTATAGTCATATTGATTTATTATGGTTTTCCAATGTGTCTGTAAAAAAATATTGTTTGTCCGTGATTTTTTTGATAAACTGTCCAGAAAAAAACAAAAAGTCAAGTTGGCAACCCTGAAGACTGCGGTGACTTCTGGCGATTTCTTAGTCTGGTATTGGAACTTAATTGTGTTTATAAAAGAAGAGAATAGAGAAATCATCTCACATCCAGTATCTTTATAGGATTGTAACCCTGGAAAAAGTACAGTGAGTCCCGGCGCGGTATCTGCCTTGTAATCTCCTGATGCAGCATGTTAATATCTGATGTCCTGAACAGTCTGTGCTCCGGATACGGCGCAGCCTCGACTCAAGGGAGTCTTAAAATGTGAATAAAATGTCCTGCTCCAATAAATGAATATCACTGATTCCCGATGAGGTGTAACCATTCACTCTGGAATGATTTCTGAAATTTTTAGGTGACAACATTTGGGCAGCAGTCTGCACTTTGTTCGAGAACATAACTTGATTTCAGTGATTGGAAACATTTAATGGTTTAATTTCAAGGGTTAATCTAATACCGCCCACAGTTACATTTTTGGTGCAATTTATCAGTGTAAAATATACTACATAGTAAACTAAACATAACAGCGGAAAGGTTTCTCCTTGTGGAGAGAACCAAGTTGGTGTACGGAGACTCATAGGCCATGCAGTGCTTCCATGGAAATTGAAATATGCAAGTAGCCTCTTCAACTAGGAAAAGGGCAGGAACTCCAATGTCACCTCAATATCGACCCTTTAAAAGGACTTGACACATGACTTTGATATGAAGCCAAACCAGAAACACTATTTTGGACATGTTTTGGGATGTTTGCCCATCATCAGTGCAAGGCAGGAGAACTGGTTTGGCAAGGTGAAAGGCCTCTGACATTAGGTCCAAGGTGTAAAGTTTTTCCTTGTAGACAGTGCCAAGTTGGCATAGCTGCCATTCCAGTTCTCCTACTTTGCACTGATGAGGGGCAAACACCCCAAAACATGTCTGCAAATTGAGTTTTTAGTTTAGTTTGTTACGATTCCACAACTCACAGGGTCATATGGATGCTGTAAATGACAGCTCTGTTGTCCTATGGGATTGAGGGCTGGCTGAGCTGTCAGGATTGGGAGTGACAGCTCTACCGCCCAATCTGAGGCAGAGGTGTGAGTATTGTGATTGACATCTCAGCCGTCCTATCTGGCTGGGTCTGTGGGATCTCCTGCAGGTGTCATTCATTCTGGCTTATTGCTGGGCTATTTCGCACTCTGTCAACTGTCAGACCTTTGCCAATTGTAGCTTTGCTCTGTATTCTGAGTTGTATTCTGATCTCCGTTGCCAACCTGGAATTTACCTTCTTGACCATCCATCTGACTTACCCCTTTGTCTTGATCCGCTACCTTCCTGATTCTCTTACCTCGGACTGTTACCTGACTATGCTTTTGTTTTTTCCCTTTGTCTATTATGAGCCCTTTTGGTACTGACCCCGAACCTCTTGACTATCCTGCTTCATGGCTAGTCCATTGGGTAGTGACTAGTGTCACAGTTTCTTATGCTAACTCATGTGGCAAGGTCCACTTAAGGGTCTATATTGACTTTTTGGATTGCTACACTATAGATCCTGATCTCTTTCTCTTGGAAGAGGCTACTTGCATATGTAGCACCCTGAGGATTCGGCTGCTACAGGGGTATTGCACCTCAACCCAGAGGTGTGATATTCCACTCCCGGGTAAGGATGGAGTGTGGAACTGAGCTCAGTTAGCTGCATACACTACATACATCCCATTTCCGGGGGACAGATCGACGGTACTCCCACCAGTTTATGTGCAGGTACGACAGTGTCTGTCCCTGGCTGGAGTGGGAGGGGGGTGGAATATCCCAGTAGTGTAGGGGCAGATAGGGGGAGCAGTCTGGGTAATGCTAGGAGCTCATTGGGTGCTGGTCACCTGAGCTCACACATAGAGGGAGTATATAAGGTGGGAACCATCTTAGATCAGGGTCAGTCTTCTGTAGAGGGTTAGTGAGTCCTGAGAGAGGTCCAGGAGCGCCTGCAGAGAGAAGAGAGAGAGGAGAAGAGAAGGACCCAGAGGGGGAGAAGAAGGAACCCCAAGAACCTAGTATACAACCAGAAGGGTGAAGGGTTGGCACGCAAGGGAACCGGATCCCAAATTAGTGGAGGAGAGAAACAACCCTCAGCTAAGAACCGGAGGCTGCGACATTACATGTGGAGCAGCCCCTCACTAAGTCCACTAAGAAGGCACACCAGGTATAGGGTCAGGGAACCCCGAAGAGGTGCACCCACCAAGAGGCCCGAGGGAGCCGGATATAAGTGGACCCCTGGTGAGAAAGGCCAGTAGAAAGGACAGTCAGAAAGGGAGCTCAGGACCACGCTCCAGAATTGCTTGGGGGTTGGCCGAGTCCAGGACCTGGTGGACGCAGCACGGCTCGGGCGGTCACTCAAGGCCAGAGTGACCAACAGAACAGCAGTAAGTAAAAACCCTGAACTGCACAGCCCGACTCTGAGTCTTCTTACCATCCACACTGCACCACCACTACCACCATCCTCTACACCTGACCCCCTGAGGCTATACCCCTCCCGTTGGGGGTTATACTACCCGAAGCTGCACACATACCACCAGCCTCAGCGGACCCTGCTGCAGCGGCGGCCGTATTGACCGCAAATCAACGGGTGGCGTAGTCGACACTAAGAACTAATAACATCTGTAAAGACTGCCACACACTGAGCTTGACACCCTGGGCACGGACCGGGTCGCAGCCACTCGGAGACTACAACCCCCATCTGATCCGGCTCCGGGTATTCCCCAAACAACACTGGCCCAGGGGGCGCGTCACATACACAAAGCTAGAAGCTACAATTATCCAAAATGTCTTGTATACTGAAGTATTTCCATTCATTGGAACTATGAGGCTGAGGTTGACCCCTGAAAAACAAACTCATAGCATTACAGCAGGAACCATGCAGTCAGGCGGGTAACGTTCTCCTGGCATTCGCCAAACCCAGACTCGTCCATCAGATGCTAGATACATGTGATACACTATGGAATTCTGATTGCAGAACCTAGGGGGATCACGCCTCACACAGAGATTTTTTTGGGATCTTTCCAACATGCATTAAGCATAATACAGTATACCAGTTTTTCTTCATAGTCCCCTTCAATATCATGACATCAAGTAAGTTCTAGTGACTAAGTGTCCAGGATGCTGGGCAGAGGTTTCCCAGCCCAGAAGTGACTGGTGGGGCTGCCGCAAAGGACCAGGTTCCCGGACTTGGATACTTTGATTCTTTTTGCTCATCTCAAATACTAACAATATCAGACTGTGCAGGTATAAACTATATTGACATTAGAAATGGCTACTCCCAGTTGTAAATTTATTCATACGTTTCTGGAGAAATAACAGATGAATGACACAATGTAGAGTTATAAAAAAAATAGGCTTCAGTACTTAGTAAAACAGACATGTCTGGAGGGTCAACATCAACAAATCTTCTTTAAATACTTATATTAGAGTCCTAAATTTATTTTTTTTTAAATTTCCCTTATCGACTACCAAAGTAAGATCCCTAATTATTATAATTAATCATCACTATGGACTCGATTTGTGAATACTGGATAATCCATAACAGCAAATATAATTTTGTTTTGACAGGCTCTTAGTAATATGATCACATTTAAATAAAAGTATCTGACCCCTCCGCTCCAGAGCGAATACTGAAACCTTACTCCAGAAAACCAGAAAAGAACATTTTAGTGTTGGCAGGGAACATCACTAAGTTCATTAAGATCCTTATCTAACTGGAGGGTCTCATTCACAATTTTTCTTAACTGTTTTAATGCCATTGACATCTGGAGTCCTTTCTTACCTTATTGGAATTGTGGATATTTTTGGCCTTTTTCTTTAAATTTTTCATCTCTGCACTGTGAGAGTCATATCATCCTATTTTTTTCATCAACATGGCCACAAGTTTTTTTTTTATGGAAACTATTTTGGATATTTATTATATATTAAAAAAGTTTTTATATCCTTTTTTAAGAAAAAAAAACAAAACAAATTCCACAACTTTTTTATGTTGTTTATACCGTGTTTATCTTATCGTTCTAGCGCCATGTTAAAGGGGACATATGGTTTTCGGTGGGACAAGGGTTTTCCGACATCATAACATTTTTCTAATTTTCTTCTGCAGGTCAGTCCGATAATGATGATATTATATCATTTGTTTTTGTGTCGCCATCTTCTGAGAGCCATACCTTTTTCATTTTCTGCTGACA
Organism: Phyllobates terribilis; assembly: GCF_046119375.1. NCBI lineage: Eukaryota > Metazoa > Chordata > Amphibia > Anura > Dendrobatidae > Phyllobates > Phyllobates terribilis. The sequence goes on from NW_027362768.1 coordinate 153,042,840, forward strand.
GCTTTCTGATAGTTTGTTGTTGTTTTTTTTTCAGGATGAGTCGATCTTTTCATTGGTACCATTTTTTGGGTACATTTGACTTTGTGATGGTTTTATTCAGTTTTTTTTTTCTAAGGTTGGATAAACAAAGAACAGCAATTCTTGAACTTGATTCCAATTTAATTTTTATTCCAACATGCATTATAATTTTTGACATTATAAAACATTTTTAAAAATTGTATTAAACTTTTTTATATATATATTAAATGTATACACTTGACTGATTAAATAATACATGGTAATACTTTCAATTCAAGGCTTTTTCACTATGCCTATCATTTGGCCGAGTTTTTGGTCCGAGTTCGATTCGACAAAACATCGGATCACACCCAGACCAATGTTATGATATGGGGCCGTGCACATGCCATATTTTCTCGTCGGACCAAGGTGGTCCGAGGAAAAAATAGCCGCGTGCCCGAGTTTGACCCGTTCTTCGGATCCCACTTGGCCAATCAAGTGCATGGAAACCATCGGACTGCACTTAGAATAGGTCATTGATATTGGATCAAAGGGGGTCCGGACTCTAGCCACCGGAGCATTCCCTTCATTGTTTACCCAGACACTTGAATGGGCCTGAGCTGCAATACCAGGCACAGCTACAACCGTATGTCTGGCGCCTGGCGGCAACCGCATGTGCATCACTCTGATCCCTCACTCCGCTGATTGACCGGGCACCCTGGAGTCGGCAAAGCCGGGATACACGGTAAAGCCTTTTACCTTTCATGATCTCACCTCCTCTGCGTACTCAGATGACCCCTGACTCAAATACTATGAAAACTGCTAGCAAAACATGAATAAAAATAAGGAAACGTAAGTAAAAAAAAAAACTGAAACACGGCAACAAACATTTCTAATAAGTACTTGCGGTTCCCAAATCTGAGCTAATGTTTTCCTAGAGGCTGGAAATTGCTTCCTCCAGGATATCTGGGATCAGGGCTCTCCAACCCTTGAAAAAAGGAAAAAAAAAAGGAAAAAAGAAATGAGGAGTGTTATTTATTATGGGGGATAGAGGGTAATTTGAAGTGACAGCACAAATTGAACCCGGAAAGAAGGTAATGACAGGGGAGCAAGACATTCTCCCATTAGACAGGAAAACCGTGTGTTCTCAGGACAGCGTTCACAACAACCAGAAAGAACGTTCACTATGTCAAGTATGTAACAAGGCAAACATATCAAACCACAGCCATTACACCGATGTATACGGAGAGCTGATCGTCTATAAACGGCATTCATCCAAGCAAGGTCATCTTCTCTCTATCTATTATCTATCTATCTATCTATCTATCTATCTATCTATCTATCTATCTATCATCTATCTATTATCTCTATCTATCTATCTACCTATCTATCTATCTATCTATCTATCTACCTATCTATCTACAGTATCTACCTATCTATCTACTCTATCACATCTATCTATCTATTATCTATCTTCTATCTTATCTATATATCTATTATCTATCTATTATCTACCATCTATCTATTATCTATTTTCTATCTATTATCTATCTCTGTATCTATCATCTATCTATTATCTATCTACTATATCTATTAGCTATCAATTATCTATATAACTATCTATCTATTATCTATCTATCTATTATCTATTATCTATCTATTATCTATCTATTATCTATCTATTATCTATCTATTATCTATCTCTGTATCTGTCTATAATCTATCTATTATCTATCTATCTATTATCTATCTATCTATCTACTATATCTATTAGCTATCAATTATCTATATAACTATCTATCTATTATCTATCTATCTATTATCTATTATCTATCTATCTATTATCTATCTATTATCTATCTCTGTATCTGTCTATCTATCTATCTATTATCTATCTATCTATCTACTATTTCTATTAGCTATCTATTATCTATCTATCTATATATCTATCTATCTATATATCTATCTATCTATTATCTATCTTTTATCTCGAAAAAGGTTCAAGTGGGCTATTAAAACACTTTTTCTTCTTTTTTCCAATTACTAATAATTCCAATTATTAATTTTTAATTATTTTGAGGATTGGTCTTGGCCTGGAAGGTTTGGTACCCAGTTATTGCAATTGTTTGCTAGTGCTGCTTTCAAATTTCTTTTTCTAGATAGATAGATAGACAGAATGATAGATGTTTTCTATCTTTCCATCCTTCCTTCTTTCCTTTACTCCTTTTATCCTTCTATCAGTTCTTCCTTTTTTCCTTGTATCTTTCGTTCCAGAAAAGACTTATAGAAGGAAAGACGTATAGAAGAAAAGAACGATGGAAGGATAGAATGACAAATGGAAAGTGAGTACGGTACTGCAGGATAGTTGTTAAGGAAAGAAAGAGATATTGTAAATTTTTGAGGTAGATACTTAAAAGATAGAAAGATAATTAGATACATAGATAGATATGAGATTGATAGATAGATAGTTAGATATTAGATAGATTGATATGAGATAGATACCAGATAGATATGGGATAGATAGATATAGATGATAGATAGATAGATAGATAGATATGGGATAGATAGATAGATAGATGAGATAGATAGATAATAGATAGATAGATATATGATAGATAGATAGATATGGGATATATAGATAGATAGATGAGATAGATAGATAATAGATAGATCGATAGATAGATAAATAATAGATAGAGAGATAGATAGATAATAGAGATAGATAATAGATAGATAGATAATAGATAATAGAGATAGATAATAGAGATAGATAATAGATAGATAATAGATAGATAGATGATAGATAGATAGATAGATAGATAGATAGATATGTGATAGATAGATAGATAGATAATAGATAGATAGATAGATAATAGATAAACCAAGAAAAAAAAGGCAACACTCCATCTTCAAGTAAAGAAGTGTCCTTGTGTAAATGGACTGATAGATGAATTGCAGACCCAGTTGAGCTTTCTGTAGATAAGGATATTTCCCTGCGGTATTTTCCTGCACGGTGTGTCAGTATTACTCCTCAGGACTCTCCTCCTTATTACTCCTCCTTTGGTTTTCTTTCACATTCCTTGAACCTGCTAAGTGTCAGGGTGACTCCATTCTCCTCTCTGTTTCGTTACATGTGGGTTTAATCCACCATCTTTTAGTGATTGGGGGCAGAATGTGTGATCCCTCAGTGTAAAGCCGACCAGACCGAGGTTATGAGATTGTGAGTTGTCTGGGTATAATTGAGTTCTGGCGATGATATGATGGAGCGCAGTCACGGAACCTCACCATCATCGGGGTTATCCATCAACAGGAGATTTCGCCTATATAGACCTCAAATGTGCCTGCTGGGAATAACCAAAGGAAAATAACGGCTGCTGTGTGTTCATGGATATAAGTGAAAATAGGTGGCGACATTAGGTTGTTTTATCTGGTTCTGAATTCTTTACAAACATTTGAGTTGATGTTCACTTTGAAAAATCATATTTATTAGAGAAAACCCCATTGATAAGCAGCATAGCGCGCACCCCACTGTTATTTCTCCCAGCAATCTGCTGTGATCAATGTGGACAATCTGGCAGCAAGTGTACAGTTTTGCTGCAGTGCCACCACAGGAGAAATGAGGTATTACAAGATTCCTATTAAAACCAATGAACTATCCATGTAATGCAGGAATGGGATGAGTCCTCGAGAGTACGACTTTCTCTTTGTAGATGATTTCCACTGTTTTGAATAGGACAAATTCTGAATTTGTTAACAGGACAGATTCTATATGTTTCCAATTTGACTGTGGGTATTAAAACAGCAGTGGAAGCATAGTATACTGATTTTGCGGAAAGTAGTGACCTGTCCACTAATAGGATTATGATTAGAGATGACAGAACCAGAACTTAAAAGTTCTGAGTTCGGTGTCTGGAGCAAGACTCCAAACACAAACTTCTCCCAGAAGTCTATTTTAATGTTCGGAGTTCCGGTGGAAGTCCGGGAGAGAGAGAGAATTTTCCAGGTCCAAAGTTCGGGTCCCCATTGTTTTCAATAGGGTTCTGGTTCAAGTTCAGGAACAATTCTGGTACCCGAACCGAACGTTAAATTAAAGTTTGGGTTGGGTACCAGAACCAGAACTAATAATCCTAGAAGTTAATACTGACCCTTTAAAAAACTTTGCCATATAACTTAGGGTAAAAAGTTAAACTAATATCTTTTCCAATAGGAAAAGGCCTCCAATTGGGACTTTGTCATGCAATAGATGTTCTGTAGTTTATGAGATCGTGAAAAAGATGGCAACAGCAGGATATAAGTATTTTGATCATACAGAAGGCAGTGACCTATGCATTCATATATAGTGGACATGTTGCTGAATATCAAGAATGAAAAGTCACATTGGACATAAGTGAGCTAAATCCTTCGAAGCCCCCGGTCTGGAAGAACAGCTTGTATGGAACACAGACTGAAGATGTGAGTACAACAGGGCATTCCAGTAGGTTCTTCAGAAACTTTAGAGACTGGACGGCCACTAGAGAAATAGTGGTTATGACGCGCCCCCTGGGCCGTGGGGTACTCGGTGCCAGGCCGGTCGTCGCTAGGGGAGATGTCACAGTAGCGGTGACCCGGTCCGTGACCCAGGGCGGTCAATACAAGGAGTTATATTTACAGGGGATTTATGTACAAAGTTTGTGACGCCACCTGTGGTATGCGGCTATGTGGAGTTGCCGCTGCGGAGCAGATCCTCTGGAGCTGATGTCAGTGCAGCAAAGCTGGTGTGGCTCTCCACAGGTAGAGCTTAGCTCCAGGGCAGTGTAGATGTATTAGGTGATGCTGGGCTTTGTAGTGCAGGGTTTGATGGCGCAGCAATAATCACAGAGACAATGGAGTGCAGTTCTCAGGGTCTTTACTCACGGTTATTGCAGTCCAAGTTACAGGTACCAATGTAACTTCCCTCGTCGTGCTGCGCTTACTCAGTGAGGGGTTCAGTCCACCCTGACGTATCTCTGGAGTACTTAACAGGACCCCCTTCTGTGTCCTCTCTCTGGCCGTCTCCCTGCACCTCATACCTAGTGTCCCAATCCGGTACCTGCGGGCCTTGTCGGGCGACGTCTGTTCCGTCCCCTGGGTCCTCTATATCTACCTTCTTGGTGAGACTGATATGGACTGTTGGCTGCAGGACTTGAAATACTGCAGCCTCCGGTTTCTAGTTGAGACATAAAGTGCTCTGCTAGTTGAGGGACCGGTCCCCTTTGTATGGCCAGACCCCTCCACCTCCTGGTAGATTCGGGCGTACGCATGGCCTCCGACTCTGCCCGTACCCCTGGGGTCCCGTCCTTCGTTCCTGGAGCCCTTCCTGCTCCTCTCCTTCTCCTTCAGTCCTGGGCCTCGCCTCAGGCCCTCTGCCTGAGCATAGCCCCTGCAGAGCCCTGCTCCAGTCACTGTAGATTGTTCTCACTCACTGCTCACTGTTCTGACTGGACTCAACTGAACAAGATGGCTTCTCTATTTATACTTTCCTTCCATGTGCTCCCCTAAGCTACTTCCTCCACCCACACCCACTACATAGCACCTCCCAACAGCTAGGGACCTGGGACTGTGCTCTCCCTTTAGAGCAATCTCGCCCTACCCCCACTGCGGGTATTTGTTGGATGCAGGTGTTAGGGTCCCGAGCTGTACTCCTTCCTTACCTGAGAGAAGGAGATACCACACCTCTGGGTGAGATGCGGTACCTCTGTGGCGACTGAACCCTCAGGGGTGCCACAGTTAATTAGAGCAGTGGTGACAGAGCAGAGTAGATCAGGAGTGATGGAGCAGAGACCAATGCCGTAGTAGAGTTGATTAAAAAAGCACTCATCCTCCTCGTCCCATCAAAGTTTCTATCTCTTATATTGCACTCATCATATTATATAGCACTCTGTACTTGCAATTGCTCATTTTGCCTTTCTACACAGCTAATTGTTCTCTTTTTTCTGTTCTGTGTAGAAACAGGAAGTTTCTTTTCACTGCATGTATCATTCCCCTCTTCCCCTCCTGACCCAGCTGCTCCCTCCTCCCCCCTGCCAGGGACTTTTGCCGTGACTTATGACTCATGCAGGAAAAATTGACCTCCTGTTTCTACATAGAGCTTAGAAGGATTCAGTTAGTCAGTTTTTAATCACGAAATTTCATAGACCTAATGGAAAAGAGAAGAATTAACTGGGTAGAAGGGGAAATGAGCAATTGTAAGTAGACAGTGCTATATGATATGATGACTGCAATATATTAAGAAGATTAAAACTTTAATGGGAAGAGGAGGAGTGCTTCTTTAAGCCAGATGACTCTCAGTGGTGATGTAGCAGAGTTCAGAGTAGTAGCAGAGTTGAGTGTGTCATGAAGGATGTTGTGGTAATGTAGAAGAGCTTGCTATATCTAAAGGCACAGAGGGGCTAAGTAGCAGAGTCCGGTGACATAGCAGAGCTGGTTATGTCAAGAGTCATATAGTAGCTGAGCTGAGGGATTTAGAATGTCATGGAAGCACACTGTGTGAATGTAACTAAGCCCTAAGGTATAGCAGAGCTGACTATGTCAGGAGGCACACCATGGCAGTGGAGCAGAGATGACTATGATGGGAGGCACACTGGCATAGCAGAGCTGTGTATATTTGGAGGCACACTGGCATAGCACAGCTGTGTATATTTGGAGGCACAGAATAGAGCTGTGATGGCAGTAGAAGTGGTGGAAAAGAATAAAAACAGAACAGTGAAAAAAACTTGCAATAAGATTGAGTGTAAATTGCAGGTTCTTTCAACATGTTATATACATAATCCATACGAGGCTATTGTGGTCTTCTACGCATATTTTGGAGGCCAGTGCTTTTATTCCATGTTCTTCATAATACATGGAAAAAGTAGAGATTACTAATACATTTTAGGAAAGTGATCCTTCCTACAATAACACACAAGTTACAAAAAAATGGATGAACCTTTGATACCAATCATGCCTATGTTCACATTCTCTACATTGTATATTTTGTGCTCATTTGTGAACAATAGCATTAAGAAACAAGAGAGAAGTTATTAAAAACTCATACTTCCATAGACTTGTAACATTTCATGAATCATGCGGAGAAGGGGAGGGTAATGATTTGACTAGGCAGATACCTAGTGTTTAAATGCCAAGCCACGATCAAGGGGAGCATTACGATTCCGAGAAGAATCTGTTTAGCAGACCTGATCCCGAACATTAAATGCCAGTTGGCTTGAGTATGTCAGCCATCTAATGCCAAGTGCCCAAATTATTCCAGCTGGCAGTAAATCGAGCTCAGGAGCTCAATAAGATATGATAGCAGGTCCTTCATTCCTGGTGTAAAGTGGAAGCTGAATTGTGTCATCAGTGGAAAGAGTCTGCCTACTGACCGGTCCAAATAATCCCCGTCTGCAAAACTCATTACGCAGGTACCCAGCCAGCTACTAAAATAAACTGGGGGCATAATATGTACTGCTGGGAGAAATTAATCATAGCAACCGAGGACAAAAAAATAAAAAACAGCAATTACGGCAAAGTCATATAGAAAAGACTGGATGATCAGAAGAAGCCACTATGAGCAGTTAATGGTGTATTTCCATCTCAGACATTTTATGGCATATATGGCATATTCACAGGGATACACATTTAAATTGAGAACAGCTTTAACCTCTCCTAGACATTTATGGCATATCCCATATACACTGTCACATTCTTGCCTGAACATACTGTTTCTACCATTGTGCTGGTCGCTATGCTGTGTCAGACTAATACTTTGGATGCCGCTGGGTGACAGCAGCGTGTGGCTGTTTCACTTTAAGATTCCTGCGACTAGTTTTTCCTCTCTTATTCACCTGTGTTTTGCTGCAGTAAGCTGGTTGTTTGATGTAATCAGCTCCTTGCTTGGAGCAATGGGCAGGGCTCCTCCCTCTATAAACCCAAGTAGGCAGTCTCTGGCTGCCAGTTATATGTATTCCTTTATCTGGTCCACGCCTATTTTCCCTGTTCTTTAAAGAAGCACTTGTAGCACCCTGAGGATTCGGCTGCTACAGGAGTATTGCACCTCAACCCAGAGGTGTGATATTCCACTCCCGGGTAAGGATGGAGTGTGGATCTGAGCTCGGTAGGCTGCATGCACTACATACATCCCATTTCCGAGGAACAGGCCGACGGTACTCCCACTTAGAAATGTGCAGGTACGACCGAGTCTGTTCCTGGCTGGAGTGGGAGGGGGGTGATACATCCCATGTAGTGTAGGGTCAGATAGGGGGAGCAGCCTGGGTAAAGATAGGAGCTCATTGGGTGCTGGTCACCTGAGCTCACACATAGAGGGTGTATATAAGGTGGGCACCAACTGAGATCAGGGTCAGTCTGTCAGAATCAGGAAGAGGAGCAGAGCAGAGCCCTAGAGAGAGAGAGAGAGGAGAAAGAAAGAGAAAGACCCAGAGGGGGAAGACTGAAGGGACCCAAGAACCCAAATTAGAGCACCGGGTGAGGAGTCAGCAAAAGGGTACCGGAACCCAAACTGGTGGGGGTAAAAACAATCCCCAGCCAGAGACCGGAGGCCGTGGGCAGCGTCTGCCACGGTCACCCACCACATTCACCCCGAAGGCACACCACATGAAGGGTCAGGGAACCCAAGGCCAAGGGTGTCCCAACAGTAGGCCCGAGGGAGCTGGACCTAGGTGGATCACTGGTGGGGACGGCTGAAGAAAGGACAGAGGGAGAGCTCAGGGCCACGCTCCGGACTTGTTTGGGGGTTGGCTGGATCCAGGACCTGGTGGACGCAGCACGGCTCGGGTGGTCACTAGCAGCTGGAGTGACCGGAACATCAGCAGTGAGTAAATACCCTAAACTGCACAACCCGACTCTGTCTTCCTTTAACATCTATGCTGCACCACCACAACCCCCATCCTCTGCACCTGACCCCCTGAGGCTATACCCCACCCGTTGGGGGTTATACCATCAAAAGCTGCACCTACACCATCAGCCTCAGCGGACCCTGCTGCAGCGGCGGCCACAGTGACCGCATCACAACGGGTGGCGTAGTCGACACAAAAGAACTTTAGTAACATCTGTAGAACTGCCACATCACACTGAGCTTGACGCCCTGGGCACGGGACCGGGTCACAGCCGCTCGGAGACTACAACCCCCCCATCTGATCCGGTGCCGGGTATTCCCCTCAAAAAGGAATATGTCCCAGGGGGCGCGTCAACTTTGGCGTAGTCGGCAGGATTACGTGCCCGCAACACCCGGGTACTGCGTGCCTGAAGAAAAGTGCAAGTTTACCTCAGAAAGAAGTCTCCCGCCGGTTCCGGAGGGTCCACGCCATCGGACTCCATCACCAGTCGTTTCCCGCCGATTGTCCGCCATTTCCAACTTGTTCCCGCCATCTGCAGAGTTTCCCGCTACTGGGCGACGCTTCCCGCCAAAACCGCAGATTTCCCGCCTTGGAAGAGCAGCGGACGCCATTATGGGCGTGCCAAAGGAGGGCAAGAGGCCACCTCCCATCGTGGGCCGGGACAGAAAATGGCGCCAAAAGTGGAAACCGCCCCCACCAACAGAGACTGTGATGCTGGAGGTGTCTGTCAGCGTGAAAGAACTACCCCTGGAGCTGACAGTCACCGAGTTGCCCCGGGACCGCCCTCGAAGGGGGAGGAGACGAAAGAGAAGAGAAAAGATGGGTGTCGCCTGGAGCAGTCTGGAGCGAGCGCACCCGGAGGCAAGAGGTCTAACAAGGAGTAGCGGAGGAGCTCACCCGGAGATGGAGAGAAAGCAGAACAGCACCGGCCCGCTGGCCAGGAGTCTGCTAGAGACCGAGGAAGGAGGGCAGAGCAGCACCGGCCCGCTGGCCAGGAGCCTGCCGGAAGAGGAGCAGAGCAGCACCGACCCGATGGTCAGGAGCCTGCTAGAGTCCACAACCCCGCTAGGTCTAGCGGAGATCTTAGCGCAGCTCCCCCGAGACCGGGAGTGTGCACAAAGTGCCCTGGAGGGCCTCGCAAGGAGGATGGCCCGGGTACAGCGCGAGATACTGGCGGAGTGGAGCCGGGAGATGACCCAGCAAGCTGAGACCAGTCAGCGGAGCACGCTACCCTGGAAGAGGAAGCAGACCGCCTCTGAGGATGGCGCGGGAGGACCCAAGGCCGGAGACGGCGCCGAGAAGGGAGCCGAACGCATGGAGGCAGGTAAAGGGGACGCCTATACCCCAAGCCGTGACACCGCTTACCTGCCCCAGCTCCCCGTCGCAGAGCCCGAAAGTCCCCCTGCTGTGCCCGTAGCCGCCATGTCGCCGCCATGGACTAGGCCCCGACCGGAAGCCGCCGCAGCGACCCCTGTGACGTCACGCGCCTCGACCCGGAGCGTGACGAAGCAGGAAATACCACCAGCCTGGTCGCAAGGCCTAGTACCCCCGGGCGCCGCATCACCAACAGCGCCCCCTACCTCCGCGGAGCCTCCGGCCTGGCCGCAAGGCCAGGTAGCCCAGGGCGCCGCCGTCCTAACGGTGCCCTTTACCTTCCAGGTGCCCCAGGCCTGGCCGCAAGGCCTGGGCAACCCGGGCGCCACCACCACCGTGCCCGCACCCTTAAAACCAAGGGTGCCACACCTGGGGGAGAACTTGTTCAGCCAGCTCACATGGCCGGACGGGCGGCCCTTCATCTGGCCCGAAGGATACCATGAGCTGGAACGGCAGCAGAGACTAAGACCCCTGGATGAACCCCTGATTCCGGCTCCGAAGCCCGTGGCACGGATCTCGCCCCCGCTAGCGGAAGCACAGTTTGAGTGGGACCCCACCGGAGAAGATCTAATGGGGTTCACTCAGGAAACTCGGGCAGTCGCCGCTGAGCGTACTGAGTGTTGTCGTCAGCAGCTAGCAGAGTTTGCGAGAGAACGGGAGGAGAGGCGGGTCAGAGAACAACAGGCCCAAATCCGGAGCGCGGAGCAGAAGAGCCGGACTAGGAGGAACCCCCGTGCAGCGCACTGTCCCCGCACCATCGGGACGGTGATAAAGTTCAACCCGCAGCATGGGTGGGGCTTTATTCGGGACCGTAACAACCGCGGTGACGTTTTTGTGACCCGCAGAGACGTCGAGTCCCACCTGCCGGAGGGGCACAGAGGTCGTGACCTTTATATCGGGGACGAGGTCACCTTCACCCGGCACAAGTGTGCCAAAGGACCTTACGCCCTCCATGTGCATCGCCTGACAGAGGAGGAGCTGCGATGTGAGGAGGAAGAGCAAGAGGATCCGGACGGGTCTGAAGCTGAGATCCCCAAAGCAAGAGCAGGAGGACGCCGTCGTTGAGGACAGCGAAGCAGTAGATGTAAATAGTTACCAGACCGGGTACCAAAGAAACTGTTGCTACATATATATAGTCCCCGTTGGGACCAGCATGAGTGAACTGTTTACCCGTTTACCCTTAATCCCACAGGCTGAGGACTGTGAGCAGCCATTCCCTTCCCTTTACCTGGCCGAGGACTGAGAGCGGCCATATCCCTTGTAAATAGTTGCGCGTCCTAAAGCGCCCACTACCGGTTTTATAGAAAACCTGTTTTTCTAAGAGACTGTCGCACTTTTCCCGGACACACGTTGCACAGTGTCCGGAGGAGGAACCTGAAACAAGAGACGACGAGAAAGTTTTATCTGCTAAGATATGTTATTTATATAATGTTTTTTATATGTTTTATATGTTTATATGAAAAATTTTGTATGTTTTGGTGTTTTTGTCTTTACAGCCCGAGGACGTGCTGTGATTTACCAGGGGGGAATGTAGCACCCTGAGGATTCGGCTGCTACAGGAGTATTGCACCTCAACCCAGAGGTGTGATATTCCACTCCCGGGTAAGGATGGAGTGTGGATCTGAGCTCGGTAGGCTGCATGCACTACATACATCCCATTTCCGAGGAACAGGCCGACGGTACTCCCACTTAGAAATGTGCAGGTACGACCGAGTCTGTTCCTGGCTGGAGTGGGAGGGGGGTGGTACATCCCATGTAGTGTAGGGGCAGATAGGGGGAGCAGCCTGGGTAAAGATAGGAGCTCATTGGGTGCTGGTCACCTGAGCTCACACATAGAGGGTGTATATAAGGTGGGCACCAACTGAGATCAGGGTCAGTCTGTCAGAATCAGGAAGAGGAGCAGAGCAGAGCCCTAGAGAGAGAGAGAGAGGAGAAAGAAAGAGAAAGACCCAGAGGGGGAAGACTGAAGGGACCCAAGAACCCAAATTAGAGCACCGGGTGAGGAGTCAGCAAAAGGGTACCGGAACCCAAACTGGTGGGGGTAAAAACAATCCCCAGCCAGAGACCGGAGGCCGTGGGCAGCGTCTGCCACGGCCACCCACCACATTCACCCCGAAGGCACACCACATGAAGGGTCAGGGAACCCAAGGCCAAGGGTGTCCCAACAGTAGGCCCGAGGGAGCTGGACCTAGGTGGATCACTGGTGGGGACGGCTGAAGAAAGGACAGAGGGAGAGCTCAGGGCCACGCTCCGGACTTGTTTGGGGGTTGGCTGGATCCAGGACCTGGTGGACGCAGCACGGCTCGGGTGGTCACTAGCAGCTGGAGTGACCGGAACATCAGCAGTGAGTAAATACCCTAAACTGCACAACCCGACTCTGTCTTCCTTTAACATCTATGCTGCACCACCACAACCCCCATCCTCTGCACCTGACCCCCTGAGGCTATACCCCACCCGTTGGGGGTTATACCATCAAAAGCTGCACCTACACCATCAGCCTCAGCGGACCCTGCTGCAGCGGCGGCCACAGTGACCGCATCACAACGGGTGGCGTAGTCGACACAAAAGAACTTTAGTAACATCTGTAGAACTGCCACATCACACTGAGCTTGACGCCCTGGGCACGGGACCGGGTCACAGCCGCTCGGAGACTACAACCCCCCCATCTGATCCGGTGCCGGGTATTCCCCTCAAAAAGGAATATGTCCCAGGGGGCGCGTCACACTCAAATATTTTATCCTCTTAATATATTGCAGTCATCATATTATACAGCACTGTGTACTTACAATTGCTCATTTTGCCTTTCTACCCAGTAATTCTTCTCTTTTCCATTAGGCCTGTGACATCACGTGATAAAAAACAAACTTGCTGAATCCTTCTACGCTCTATATAGAAACAGGAGGTCTATTTTGTCTGCAAAAATAGGAGCAGCTGGGTCAGGAGTTGAAGAGGGGAATGATAAATGCAGGGACAAGAGACTTCCTGTTTCTACATAGATCAGAGAAAAGAGAAGAATTAGCTGGGTAGAAAGGCAAAATGAGCAATTGTAAGTACACAATGCTATATCATATGATGACTGCAATATATTAAGAGGATAAAACCTTTGATGGGAGGAGGAAGAGTGCTTCTTTAAAGGGAACCTGATTGGTTCCCCATGCCTCCCAAATCACCAGCATTTGTATATTCCTGTGTAAATTCCTTGTCTAACAGTCCCTTTATAGTCTTTGACACATTAACAGATCTTTAGAAAAAGTATTTCAAAAGTCAGTTTTTAATATGCAAATTAACTTTTGACTAGTCAAAGGGGCGTTGTTTTCCCCAGACTAGTTTTCCCACTCAGCATGTTATCAAGCCCCTGTGGGCATGATAACATGATTTGCAAGAGCCAGCGTCATTGCCTGCTCTCTGCAAAACACGCGCATGCGAGTGACTTTCTTTCATACATCTTGTAGACTTTGAGCCCTCGCGGGCAGGGTCCTCTCTCCTCCTGTACCAGTCTCCGACTCATTGTGTTCACGATTATTGTAAGTGTTTGTGCTATGTATACCCCTTTTTCACATGTAAAGTGCCATGGAATAAATGGCCCTATAATAATAAATAATAATAATAATGATAATACGCCTCTGAAGCCAGGGTATGCTTCTTAGCTTCAGAGACGCACTGCGCTTGTCTGGAAGCAGAGAAGAAGCCTGACGTCAATGGAAGGGTTGAAAATCAAGCTTTTTTATTGTCTCCGGATATGCTCAGTGCGCCTCTGAAGCAAGGAAGCATACACCCGGCTGTAGAGGTGCAATGACGGGCAAAGCTCTATGGGGAAAAAAGTATGTAATGAGTTCTCCTATAGAAGGAAGACTCTCTTTTATCTATAAGTAGTTACCCTATAAGTTAGTGTTCAGCCCATAAACTAGCCTTGAAAGACATTACACATAGACATCAGGCATAGACTTAAAAGACATCACATCCAACCACCAGTAGCCTATTCTTCACTGATGGGGGGCAAGAACCCCCAAACAGCTGTCTGCAGATGAGTGTCTAGGTTGGTTAATATCCTTAGGATAGACAGTGAAGGTGATCAGTGAGTGGAACAGGCTGCCACAAGAGGTGGTGAGTTCTCCTTCAATGGAAGTCTTCAACCAGAGGCTGGACAGACATCTGTCTGAGATGGTTTAGTGAATCCTGCATTGAGCTTGGGGTTGGACACGAGGACCCTGGAGGTCCCTTCCAGCTCTAACATTCTAGGATTCTATGATAGATAGCTGTCGAACGAATGATCATTCAACTGAAAGCTACTTCCACCAGCTCCCCCATCCAAACCAAGTGCTCCTGTTTTCTCTATGATAGAGTAACTATCAGCCTCTGGTGGGAGCTTATATCACAGAGAACAAAAGGATCAGCCATTAGAAATCGAAGAGGCAAGATCCTTCTCTCCACCGACATCATCTGACAAGGGAAAGTCCAAAAAGCCCCCATACACATTAGACTGTTGGCCGATACTGCCATTATTGGTGGGCTTGGCCAACTGCAGTCTAATGTGTATGGAGGTGTTTATCCATCTTTTAAGGCTATCTAGCCATATATCTATCAAATCTATCCTTGATTTCAGTATAGGCAAACTGATCTTCATAGAGGAAAAAATGGCAGTGATGTTGATCAGGGTGTTCGCTCTGCCCATTTTGGTTGTGTAGATGGCAGGGCAGACCCCGTACCTACAGACTTCCTAAACATACTTTACTTGTATATTCAGCCGAGGTAGACGAGCACAGATGGAAATGTTTGACATTTCTTGGCACAAATTTTCTTCTGGTCTGTGGCTTGTTGAAAACTTAAACACTGCAAATTAGCGTTGAATTGAGTTTGCATTTAACTAGTGGCGCTCCTTTCTGGCGCTGCTTTATTGACACATCTTTGAAGTCTATAGAACAATCTTTAATGGACAAAAACCCTGGAAATGAGACATAAAGTGTAAACTGCAGCAGCTCAAGGATCAAGTAAAAAGCAAACAGTGAAATAAACATCTAGCACAATGTGCAATAACAATGAATGGGATTTAACTCGTTGTCTTCTGGAAGTGTCTGCTCTTGGGTATTTCTTTCCATAATCAAATTTGGGTTTATTTACATGGCCTTGGGATATGATATAAACTGTTCTGCACCGATGAAGTACATAGTCGTTTAGAAGTCTTGAAAGCAAAATCATCATGTTTAGCATAATGGTAAATTCACTCAAGGCAAGAACTGCTAGTAGAAAGAACTCAGAATAAACATAGCCGACCAATATACATCCTCCACCTACTCTTTTGTTCTCCATCTGGAAGTGGACAGGTGTCCTTCTGATATGGGAAAGTCTCAGAGGTGGGACCTTACTCTGGCAGACATTTATGATGTATGCTGTTTTAAATATATATATATATACATATTGGCCAAAAACATAAAATTGCCTATATAACAATACTATAAATTGCCATCATCACTGTACATTGCAAAATAAATATATTTTACAGTACTCAAAGGGTTATTCCCAGAATCATATTATTCTTCACAAAACACAGTAAATACATACTTATTGTTAATGTAAGAAAAATATAAAGTTGTTTTCTTGTACCTTATGTCTTTTTTCATTTTTTTGCCACTCTGTGTATCAGCTTCATATAGATAAACAGGTGGTCCTATTCTTATCTGCTAAAATTACATATCTCAGCAGCACTTGCTTCTCTTCAGTGCTGCACACACCGCCCCCTCTCCTGTGTGCTCTTGACTAGCCCCACCTCTATGAGATATCATAAAGCTAATCTAAGTGTAGAATTCACCCTATGCTGCTGTGCACTGTCTGCTCCTGCTCCCTGTGTGACCAATTTTAAATTCTGCCATCTACCTCACTATAGCTGCCTATGTGGTTTTACGTCATTAGCTGGATCTAGCAGAGCTCAACTGTCCTGTTCTCCTCAACAGTGGCAGTATAGCAATGTGTTTATTGCATGCTGCTGAAAGATCAGTTTTGGGAAACTTCAAATGCACTATTGATGTATTGATGCATATAGCAGAAGATAATCTTCTGTCACATGCATCAATAGAGCTGCATTTGCTGTTTCACATGACTAATTTCTCAGAAGCAGGCAACAATCACAACTATTCTAATCTCATGCCTCGAATATAGCCCAAGTCCATCCTGCAGTATATCCTCTCAGCCCCTCTATACAAAGCACCATCCTGAAGTACATCACTCCTTTCAGCCCCCTCCTGCAGCATATCATCTCAGCCCCTTTATATACAGCTCTATCCTGTAGTACATCACTCCTCTTAGTTACCAGCACATAGGCAATTCTGCTTCCTAGTGCAAGCTCTGCACTGTGATGAAGGAGGCTCTGCCCCTTTCCGTGACATCACCCCTCACATTAGAAGCCAAAATTTTGGCAAGCATTGTAGAATATGTGACTTCTTATATGCAGTTTGCATAGTTGTGGTCACATGCCGACTAGCTTCTCTACCTGCTTTTCTTATCGCAGTAGTAAGAAAAGAAGTTAGTCAGCATGTGACCGTAACAAATCAAATCACATGTCAGTAGTTTCACGATGACTTAACATGTTGGCAAGCAGAGCCGGATCCTAATACTACAGGGTCCAAAATTTGAGGAACCCCATTTAAAGAGGTCTTTCTGGCTCAACATAAATTTCTGCAGTCACTCTATGTGACTGCAGATAGCTGAATCCTGACAGCGTGCAAAACACAGATTATCAGAATTCCCCTCTAAATCCAGCTAGAGCAGGTGGTCCCACGAGCGCAAATGTGTGATTTGCATAGGTGTAGTCACATGCTGACTAGCTTCTCATCTGCTTCTCTTAGTAGAACTGTGACATGCAGAAGTAGTGCTGTTGCTGAGTGTGACATGCAGAAGTAGTGCTGTTGCTTTAAAAGCATTCAGCAACTATTAGAAGTAACACAAGCACATGAGACAGGAAGTGTTGTGCTCCAGAAGCATCCAGTAACTAGAGGGGTTAACACAGTCACAGGAGAAGGGGAGTGTTTTAGAAGAGCCCCAGGGGGATTGTGGGGAAGTTGTTTACTGTCTGGCTGGAGCCGAAGAGAAAGGCAGTGTATGTGTTCTGTATCTCACAGACACGCCCCTGCAAGTGAAAAGGATTCATGTCAGGAGTGAAGCTAAGTACAGGTCAGGTAGAGTTACTGAACTAGCAGTGCAGAGTATTGTCAGGCAGAAATATAAGAACTGGAAGAAATGGTGTCACAGGGATCATCTCCCTCAGCAAACCCTCCCCCCTCCTCCATCTCACTGTGCTGTAAAGAATGTTGTGTTCATTAATGTGCCTTTGCATTAGAACTGTGCTGTCCTGTAGTAGTGGGAAGACTGTGAACTGTTGTGCTGCTAATCAAGTGTGTCTGGTCAGCAAGTGAAACAACCTACATGTCTGTGCCTGAGGGTCAATACCCCTGTGTGCCTGAGAGAAACTGCAGCACATGGTCTATGGTCGTCCTGAATAACGGTTCCCCCAAGATTCCGAAGAATTCATGTAACCTGTCTTGCCCCTATCTGAACCTAGCAATGTGCGTGTAACAGAACACAGAGAGCAGGAGATGAGAAGCTAGTTGGCATGTGACCACCTGGTTCTTGAGCTGGAAATAAAGGGAAATCCAGATCCAATCTGCATACTGCACACAAATTCAGCAATCTGCAGTCACATAGACTACAGAAATTTATGTTGAGCCTACAAAACACCTTCAAGATTCATGGTAGTGCCACTAGGAGGTGGCACCTTCAGCAAGGACAGCTTATGCATCCTGTATAACTGCACAGGTTGCAAACCTCCAAGACCAGACCCAACCAGGAGATACACTATGTCCAGTAGGATGTAGAGATTTGGAAATCCTTTTTTAAAGGAGGAGTTTAACTTTTCAGGTGGAAATTTTGCCTCTTTTTTAGAATTATTTTCAGACCGAACTTTATAACGTCGGAAAGCGAAGTTGAATTTAACAGATTAACTTTGACTTTAGGCTTTGCGTCATCAAGTACTTAGGGTCCTTTAAAAGACACATTGAACCCAGGGAACAGATTTCCTAATTTATAAAACTAAAACTGGCAGATCAATGGGGATCTATCAGTCTGCCTGACTTCTCTGCCTACCACATTTTATACAAGGGTAACATTGTGAGCAGCAGGTTTATAAACCCATTTCACCACGATGCAGGGAATTGGCATTTATTGCGTTACCCCCTGTGCACGAAAAAGCTCCATTTTCTCCAAGACACAAGAACATTTGTCTTAAATGTAGCAGCGTAGGCTGCCATATGATCCGGCATATGTATAAACCATGAAACAATTTACTTCCACGACACGCCGGTGAAAATGTCCATTAAATTTAACAGTTCTATTAAAAAAAAAGCTTTAGTTAAAGATTCTTTGTTAACTGCTGAACGGCTGTGAGATGTGTGAGGGTATCACAGCTAGCATTGCATAGTGTAAGCTATTAAAACCGATTTTGCAGACCTGGAATAGAACGCGCTGCAGTGTTAAAGGGACTGGATACACTCTTAACATTCTCCATTAAAAAAAATGACTGTCTTTATGGTGCACAGGTGCAATGCAGACGTTATTACCAGACTTCCCCTTTAAAAGAAGATACTGATTGAAAAAGTTTTGTAACGAGCCTCCATTGACTAAATACACATGACGTTTCAAGGAGAGAATTTGGGTAAACTTCAATATATTGGCATTCCAGTTGGATTAAATGAAACCTTCATATTGATGTCTCCCGCTGGCCCTTTACTATTTTAGCATAGGGAGGTATATTTGATGTCGGGTGGTGTAAAAAAAGGCAAATATTTAAAGTTTGGGGCAGACATATCGATTGGACAACCTTGTGTAGTTACATAGGTCTCAACGGATAAGGGCGTCTACCAGAGATGTTTTGATTGCTGCATGATACACAGTTGACATTGCCCCAGCCCGGCTAATCATAAACCGCGCTGGGGATCCTGGAAGGTCAGAGATCTGCGAATAGTCTCCCATCCAGCAGCCAGAGACTACTGACCTGGCCAATGAATCGATCCACCCATCTCTAATATCTACTGGGTCAGAGATCTGTGAGTATTCTCCAATCCAGCGGCCAGAGACTACTGACCTGGTCAAAGAATCAATTGACCCATCTCTAGGATCTACTGGGTCAGAGATCTGTGAGTAGTCTCTCATCCAGTGGCCAGAGACTACTGACCTGGCCATAGAATCAATCCACCCAACTCTCGGCTCTACTGCTATGTTAAAAAAATTAGTGCTCTCTACTGTCCATGGTAGGCCGCTGTGACATCACAAATGTGCCACTGTAAGATAAGCTATAGTGGCATCACAAAGGGGGATCAGAGCAAATGGCCGTATTTTCGTTCTGAGTGCGATCCGACAAAACATCGTCTCGCACTTGACCCAATGTTATTCTATGGGTTCATGCATATGTCAGATTTTTTTCCTCGATATACGGATTGCACTCGGATGACATCTGAGTGTTGTCCCAATTCCACGGACTGACAGAATAGAGAATTTTTTTCTCCATCTTCTCCTCATCCGAGAGATTTGGATCACAAGATGGTCACATTCTGATCAGAATTCTATCAGAGTGTGTTTTGAATAATTGACCCGATTCACTCGGATGAAAGAATACACAATTGTCTGTACCTGCCCTAAGACTTCCCTGCCCTAGTAGTTAAGTATGGGTTGTACTTCACACTTCAGCCATATCTGCATTGTGAGTTGCCAAGTCTGTGAGTTCCTGGACAGTCAATAAAGATAAGGAACAATTTTCCACTGTACATTAAACAGAAATTAATTCAACTGTGAGGTTTTTTTTTATGCTGGCAGAACCACACCTGGCAACTTTTAATTTTGGCCACCTGAGAAGAAACAGAATATTTTTCCCTTACAGCAACATGACCATTTTCAGGCCACGCTCTTCCACATTTCCAGTTTTTGGAAACCTAGTTTTGAATATCTCTTAATTTAGGACATATGCCAACTTAACTGGGAGTCTGAGAGGTCTTCCCTTTTTCCAGGAGTGATTTAGAAGTCCGGGGAGAGATGACAATTAAATAAACTTGTGGTGGGTATGATAATTGTAATTATATTATAGCTCACACTTAAGGCCGAGCCCACCCATGTCGGCAGGTTTGGCCAACATTAGACTAATGTGAATGGAGGTGCTTTCGCATTAGTCTAATGTTGGCCAAAACTGCCGATATTGGTGGGCTCGGCTGACAATCTAATGTGTATGGAAGCTTTCCAACTCTCCCTCAACAGATGATGTCTGGGGAAGATAAGGATTTGCCATGTCTGATTTTGAATTGCCGATCCTTTTGTTCTCATGGAGAGAAACCACCTAGACAGGAGTCTGACAGTGGCACTCTTCTAGCGAACAAAGGAGTGTAAGGTACAGGGTAGTTGGCAGACCAAGCCATTGTTTGTCCAACAGCTATATATTTTGTATAGGGCCTCTAAGTTTTGCTAACATTGTTTTATCAGTATTTAGGGCTTTGGTTATATATAAGATTAATTTTTATGATTTTCAAAAATATGGTGATTTTTAGATAAGCTGAGTAGAAGAAAAGTCAGGTCAGCAACCCTGGTGTTTCCTAGATTGAACTAGGAAATTAGGTTTCACAATGGATGGAGAACCATAGGTTGCCGACTACTGCACTAGAGTCTTAGAACTTTCTCCTTCCTTCTATGTGGTTTTGGAAAATCCTAATGAAAGTCATTAGATGAAGTAACTCTGCACACCTCATCATTTCTTCATACCTCAGCCAGGAGTGCGGGTGTGAAATGATAGATCATGAAAAGCTGCGAAGAGCAGGAAGAGAGGTGGAGAAAATGTTTATGTGCGGGGGTAATGAAGTGTTCCTTCCAGCCTAAATATTGGATGGTACTCCAGGAAAATCTGGAATGTCAACTTCAGTGGCAGCAAGTATTATATTGGATTTGTAATTAGTTACATATTTGTCAGCCGTATGTTAGAATTATTGATAAGCTAATGTTGAGTTCAGGTGTCTGCCATTTATTCTTCTTGCCTCCCTATATCACTATAATAATGTGTCTTAGAGAACTCGTAGACTGCCTTCTTACATTGGTTAAGGAAATAAATCTAAAAAACAGTATATTTTTCATTTTCTATTTTTCTGCTCTCATTAATACATTTATATATTGTTTTACCAAGAGGAAGAAACTGAAATTAGAAATCATGCAGTGGTGACTTGTCGTAATGTCCTTGCTGATAGTACACCCACTCCAAATTGATTGCATAGGATAGGTAAACTTACTGATCACCGGGGGTCTGATCTCTGAACTGCCAGAATTAGCCAAGCTCTGTACTCAGCTTTCTCTGGCACTCCGATGGATTTTGACTGAAGCAGACTTTGAGCATGCTCACCTCTGCTCAGTTCAATATGGGTATGTGCACAGTAAAAACTGAAATGACAATAAGCGCAATAGGGTCTTATCAGGATTACAAAGTAGAAAGGAAAAAGGGATTTTCTCACCTGGGAGGGTTTTGACAGTCACAACCCCTTAGATAGCTTGTAGGAAAAATGATTGCAGAAGATCCAACAAATGATAAAGTACAAACTTGGAGGTGAAGTGGATGTAAACCCTGCGCTCTTCATCAGGACAAACCACAATGATGATCATCATCCTGATGAAGAGCTCGGGTTTACATCCACTTCACCTCCAAGTTTGTACCAATTCAATATGGAGCTCTTCGTTTTGGGATCCACACGCCCATTTTCAAGCTCAGTCTAGGTACAAGGCGTCGTTCCTTCTCCAATAAGTAAATTATCCTCTATCCTGCGGATACTTTCAATTCTCGAAATATTTCTTTTAAGCTCCCTTTTTGTAGATGCTGCAGAGCTTCATTCTCGGGAGCACAACGGACTTCATAGATCAGTAAATTATCCCCAATTCCATGGATTGTGGATAACTTTAATTTCTGGGAATAAACATTTAAACGGGTTGTTTTTTTTTCAAAAAATAATTTGTCCCTCATTGCAAAATAAACTGCACTGTACTCACTTTCCCTTGGTCAACCAGCAAGTCTCAGCCTTTGCTCCCCATGTCCGGCATGGGCTGCAACGCTGACATCACATCGACAGTGCAACAGCCCGTAGCTGGATGTTCCATCTACACTGGAATGCCCTGCTCATAGCCACTGAGCTCATTCATTGACTACCGCGCTGTCAAGGTGTCCTCAGCTCCGCAGCCAATACCTCATATTTGGAGCAGTGGCGGAGACTTTTTAACATATTCTTATCCAATATAAGTAAAAAGATGAATTTGGCACTCCAAAGCAGAGGCAAAAATAAGGTTTAGAATGTTCATCTTTTTTTACTTATTCTGGAGTGGAACTCTATTTGTGCACACATAGTAGAAGTGCCGCGCAGCCTTCATTTCTGCAGATTATTCTTAACCAATAGTCACGAGTGCAGTGTGGTGGTTCACAAACATGTAGTCCTAACCTTGATTCTGCAAATAATGGTGGGATGTATGCGTTAAGACGAGAACAAAGAAGACAACAGGGTAAGATACAGGAATGTTAAGCCTTGACTGTTTTGCGGCATTAAACTAAGAACTTTAGTATTTATCCTGACATTACATTAACATTGACCTCTTTAAGAGATCTGGATTCCCAGTATGATTGAAAACCCCCTATTGAAATTCCACTTTGTGTGGATAACCAAGCTCTTAAGAAGGACAATGCAGATATATCCTCAGTAAACCTGGGTTGAAGCAAAATAAGAAAGTGGTTACCACTTTTATGTAGCTTTTTATTGTAGTATTTTTGTATTGTATTGGGTTGTTCTTTACTTTTACTTGGTGATTAATTGGCCATTCACCTTGTAGTGATTTCTACTCTCATCTGTCAAAATAGTTTATTGTTAGTTTCTGGTCATTTATAATTGAAAGAAGATGGACTAGGTAATTGTTGTTTCAAGGGCTATCAGATGAAAAAATTGATCTGCTCAGGAGGAGCAGACAAGAGGAAAACAAAGAAGGAGATCTTTAAAGAAGACTTGTCACTTACTCAAAAAAATTGTCATAAATACCTTACAAAAAATCCCTGAGCTCTCCTGATTCTGCCGCTCTTTTCTTTTTTTACGCTGCTTCACTCCATTAAAAGGATATGCACATGTTATTTCCTCTGGAGCACAATTTGTGAAATCTCTGCTTTGAAATCCAATTGGGTTTTTCTTTAGAGCTTTCTTTAGGGGTGTACGCTGTCAACCCTCCCTCTCAGATTCTGCCAATCACAGCTCAGCAGCTGATCAGTCTCAGAGACTGCTGAGCTATGATTGGCAGTGTCTGGGAGGGAGGGTTAAAAGCACACGCCCCCAGAAAAGAAACTCCCAGTTGTTCTGCAATCAGAGATTTCACATACTCTGCTCCAGAAAAACAAATGTGAATATCTCTGCAAAGGAGCAACGCAACGCCAAACGGAAAAGAGCAGCAGAATCAGGGGAGCTCAGGGATTATTACAAGGCATTTAGTTCAATTTCTTTGAGCAAGTGGCAGGTCCTCTTTAAGGACCCAAGATTATTGTGAGGATTTAGCCGGAGATTAGGTTGGATTTGTATGGAGTGGACAGATTATGGACTGGAGAGTACAGTACATGTGGGAGATAGCAGGAGATTAGATTGGAGATGTTTGCAATGGACAAGATATGGATGGCATTGTAAGTCATAAAGGGGTTGTTCACTTCTCGAACAATGCCTTCTCATCTGAATGTTTGGCGCAGATAAAATAAAAACACTTCTACTCACCTCCGGTGCTGGGGCCGTTCTAGCCGAGTCCGTGATGGACCTGAAACATCTGAGCTACATGTAAGTGGTCTTGAGTCCTTGTATGCTTTGGTTAGTCTTCTTCCTATCAGATGATGGGCAATTAGCTGTCTTCTGGCCTAGAAAACCACAACTGGCTCTGTAGAAATGAAATAAAGCAGGAGCACTTTCTTAACAATTCACTTCAGATCTTGGTGCCTGCATTGAATTTCACACAGAATTCCCACTACCATGGAGGTTATTAACCTCATTACCATCCTTAAATCAGGCCTTTCTGACTCAAAATGAGCCATTCATTGATCTGAAGACTGTTTATGTGCCTTTGACTGCTCGGCACTCCGTGTTTATATGTTCAGCTCAGCAAGCTACTTGTTCTTCCCAGTAAAGAATTCCACCCATGGGGATTTCTATCGGCTAAAGATGTTCTACTGTCTTGTTCTTATGATTATGGCACCAGGGAGCTGGCTAACGATAGACAGATAAGTCCCATCTGAAAGACATTATCATCGTCTGTCCCGAGGTCTGTTCTCAATCCACAGCACAAAGAGTCAACTGAAAGAGATTATACCATCCAACGAGTAGGGATAATTTAGGTATTTAAACAAAACGGTGCTAAGGTATTACCGGCCTTATATACTGGTGTCTCTCCTACTTAGAGATGTCAGCAGCTCTTGACTTATGCTACAACTTCTCATGGCTACGCTTCAGGGAAAGCAGACATAGCGATTTCTACTAGAGCAAGACGTGAAAGAGTTTTAAAGAGAATGTGTCATCAGAAAATGATCAACTGTTCAATCTGCTTTTTACGTTAAATGTATATATATTTTTTTAATTTTCCATATGGCTATTAAAAAAAGAACAGAAATTTTACAATTGTCATGCCAAGCCTAATAAAACACTCATACTTCCTGTTCTCCACAGTTAAGTTTTCAGCAATTTCTTTATCATCACAGACAGGATTAAAATTACAAGTAACACCTGTATAAAAAGTATATAACACACAATTCACCATTCACAATAAGTGATGTCACTGCTTTCCTCAAAATGCTTGAACCTGAACCAGAACCTCATTGAAAACAATGGGGACCCAAACTTCGTAGCTAGAAAATTTTCTCTCTCTCCTCCCGGACTTCACGCCGAACATTAAAACGGATTTCCGGGAGAAGTCTGTGCTTGGCGTTTAGCACTGGACACTAACTGTCCGGTACAAACCCAAAATTTTTAAGTTCGGGTTCGCTCATCTCTAATAGTGATGTGAACATTTAAAAAAAAAAAAAAAAAAAACCTTATTTAACTGATTTAAACATTGGTTTGTTTTTAATGACACTTTTCCTTTAAAAATATTCTGGTTCTAGTCAAAGGAATATTCAATTTTAAGGCTCATATTTTACCTTCTCTAAACCCTTTAAAGGCCCAAAAATTGCCAATTGATGATCTTACTTTATGTAAGGGGGTTTCAAAACAATTGCAATATGGATTGTCCACATAGGACTGTTTCCATGCTGTTTTTTTTGTCTGTAATTTCCAGGGCAGAAAATTTGCAGCAAATTAGAGTAGCAGCGTTGTGGATGTGATAGGAAATCCGCACAGTAATTTGACCTGCAATGCAAATTTTTAATACGAAACAGGTCAATTTGCTCTGTAGATTTCCAATCTAAAGGGTGAATTTGGTGGCAAATCCTCAGCAATGTCGCAAGAAATCTACAAAATAAAAACCTTCAGAATTTGGTTCAATTTTTGTCATTGCAGGTTTTACTTACATGGAAACCTACAGCATGTCTTTCTTATGTTGGCATAACCTTAAAAATATTTCTCTATGTACAAGAGCATGGGTATAGCTATGGTTGGCCCACAAGATCATATACCTTGGATGTCAGCAAGGTGCCAGCAAGCCACTTTGTCTTTGGTGGTTAGCCCACTAGATTATAAGACTTGGCAGCCAACAATCTACTTTGTCTTATCAAGATTTTTCTATCTAGTTCCATTGACCAGAACCTTTGCTCCTAATAATGTAAAGCCAAACAATCCTACTGTCCGAGCTTAATGGAAAGTCAACTGTTCTCTCTTATTTAGAAGAATCTACTTAGAAAATTCTGATTAAAATTGAATTAAATAGAACATGACGTGTATATCGGAAATGTTTCCCTGAGCCCTTGAAACAATCACTGTCATGGAATACATACCGTTGGTGATAATTCTGTTGGCTTGTTCCACGAGGCTTGGTGACAGCAATCCGTAGCGATGAAGTGTTTATTCCTCGTAAATCTGTCTACGGGGTTTCTCATATTATTATTGGCCCCAGAAGAATATTTTGTTATACAGCTACTTGTAAAATCTACTGTACATTTCCATCTAGTTAATTTACTTTACTTTTTCAGTCCCTTGCTATAAAATGTCATACCATATTTATTTCTTACAGTGAAGAACTTTTTAGACATCAAATCAAGACCAATTTTCCTTATTGCGTAAATTTTTCACCTAATTTTTGAACCTCAGAAGAAAACGTAAGTCATACTGTTTCGAAACACGATCAGTGGACCATCCATGGCTGAATATTAGGGTGTCAGTGGACATTATATAGCTTTCACCCAGTCTTACCCTTTTGGGTTACAGTTTTTTTTGTGTTTTGGTCAGCGACCCATCTCAACAATTAATGCAAATTAGTTCGATTTTTTTTTTTTACATTTTGCCCAAAAGGATATTCTTTCTTTCTAGAAATGCTATAGCTGAAGTGATCTAGAAAACAAATCCCAAGCTGAATTGGCAAAACTTGTTTTTAAAAAAGTCTTTTAGCCACCAGCTAATGTCTATCGATCCTTGGTGTAAAAAGTTACTGCGAAACAAAAATTTAGAGAGTATAACCAGATGTAGCAGTAATTATCCAGACGTTTTCATGATAGATTTAGATATATTTTATGTTACAATTTTTAAAAATTATCCGTCTTTTTGAAATATATTCAATGAGAATAATGGATTGCCAAATTTTTTACTTTGGCCATAATGCTGAAGGTCAATGCTTTTGAAGGCTCCTGGGCAAAACATTGTTCTTTGAGTTTGGGGAAAACTTCTTGAAAAAATGGTAGGAATGAATATATACAGAGAACTCTGGTTCATATCATGCTGATGATGGTACATTTCTAGATCTTGCACATATGGGACATGATGAATCCTGCTTTGAGCAGGGGGTTGGACCAGATGACCCAGGAGGTCCCTTCCAACTCTACCATTCTATGATTCTATGATGTTTTTGATCCATTATATCACAGTGCAGAGGAAAACTAATGCTGGTCATTATGGTGCTAGTTGGGTAGCACCCAGTGCCGAACTAAGACAGAAAGTTACCAAGTTAAGGATAAATTCTTAGTGACTTTTAGGGTTCTTTAACACTTCTCGATTATCGTGAACGAGGGTTCCTAAAAATACACTCTTTTCTTGACAGTCGTGCAGACTAAAGGCTGCAGATCACACAATGAATGAAGCTCATCTGGAGAAATGATCTTGATCTTTTGGTTTACAAAAAATAGATTATCGTTCTCGACAGCGCAGGACTTGTGCTGCCAATAACAATGGCTGATCGGTAAATATTAGTTAATTTGCAGTCATATAATGCTGCATAATCGGCTGGTGTAAATGCAGCTTTTGTAAAGTCAGGATTGTGGTGATAGGAAATACAGATGGATAACTCATACCCGGACTCTGTTGATAGAGGGGGCCAAAATATACCATAAGGGGATACAAGTAAATGACAAATGGTAGGTGGTGGACTGTTTCAGATTTTGCTTTTTTTCAAGCATCTAAAAGTAAATGAAATCTGTAACATCCCTGGCGGCGTGCTGGCATGGCTTACCACCTCCCACCATGCAAGACTGCCATCTTACCTATCAGTCCAGGCTGCACACTTTGCTCCAGTACCTGCTGTGTGCATGTCTCTTGTCTGATTGCTTAGGGCGGCGGCGCAGTTACTACCTGTTTCTTATAGTTACTGTGTGCACAGTCTTAATGTGTCCCCAGCCTATTGCTGTGAGTCACTGGATACTTAAACCCCCTTCATCCAGTAGGAGGTGCCTGAGCAACACATTCTTTCATTGTGTTCTGTGCAACTGAGTTGCCAGGTCCTGTCCTGTATCTAGTCTGCTCCGCCACCCTGGGCGCTGTATACCCAGGCCCGTTACCTGTATCTGTGACTTCTAGTCTGTTTCCGCCACCCTGGGGGAGTTCCCAGGCCCGTTCCTGTATCTTGTTCCTGGTTCAGTTCCTGTCTGAACAGTGTCCTAGTCCGTTACTTGTTTGTCTCTATGTCCGTATCTTCCCTTTTCCTGCAGTGTCTGAACCTACACCTAACTCCAACTCGTTGTCTCTGTACTTCTGTTTGTGAGTTTAGTGTCCACTCGCTACTTCATTGTAAGTACCCTGTGTGTATTTGCTCTGTTCTGCCGCACCTGCGGGTTTTGCTCAAATTCTGCTTGTCTACCGCACCTGCGGGTTTTGCTCTGCTCTGCTAGTCTACCGCACCTGCGGGTTTTGCTCTGCTCTGCTTGTCTACCGCACTTGCGGGTTTTGCTCTGCTCTGCTTGTCTACCGCACCTATGGGTTTTGCTCTGCTCTGCTTGTCTACCGCACCTGTGGGTTTTGCTCTGCTCTGCTTGTCTACCGCACCTGCGGGTTTTGCTCTGCTCTGCTTGTCTACCGCATCTGCGGATATTGCTCTGCTCTGCTTGTCTACCGCACCTGTGGGTTTTGCTCTGCTCTGCTTGTCTACCGCACCTATGGGTTTTGCTCTGCTCTGCTTGTCTACCGCACCTGTGGGTTTTGCTCTGCTCTGCTTGTCTACCGCACCTGCGGGTTTTGCTCTGCTCTGCTTGTCTACCGCACCTGCGGATATTGCTCTGCTCTGCTTGTCTACCGCACCTGTGGGTTTTGCTCTGCTCTGCTTGTCTACCGCACCTGCGGGTTTTACTCTACTCTGCTTATCTACCGCACCTGCGACTCTTGCTCTGCTCTTTTTGTCTACCGCACCTGCGGCTCTTGCGCTGCTCTGCTTGTCTACCGCACCTGCGGCTCTGTTCCTGTATCCCAGTCTGTACTGGTCCGTCTCCTGCCTGCGTTCCTACTTGCCAGTACCCACCTGTCTGCATACCATCCGTGCCTGCCAGTACCCACCTGTCTGCATACCAGCCGTACCTGCCAGTACCCACCTGTCTGCATACCAGCCGTGCCTGCCAGTACCCACCTGTCTGCATACCAGCCATGCTTGCCAGTACCCACCTGTCAGTATGCCAGCCTAACTTGCCTGTTCCTGCATTCCCCTGTGTGGGTCAACAGCTGTGACCGGGGTCTGACTTGGAGTAGCACCTGGTCCCTCTGCTCGGTTCCTCCCTGGTTCACGGAGTCGACTGAGCCGCCATGTGACCTTGGTCAGACCGAGTTGATACTTATTCACGCCCCTCCAGGCACTCCTCGGTTCATGGTCCAGTGGGATCACTACCCACGCTCACGCCAGTCAGTCCGAGCGTGTGTGTAACAAAATCTAAGATTAAGAGTATCTTCTCAACCAATATTTTTTCTTCTTGCTGCTTCATGATATATTATATATATTGAAGTCAAGGTTTTTTTTCTCATACCTTAATAATTTTCTACCTGACACTGAAGGATGTACTCATAGAACCCGTTATTTGCAACATATTCAAAGCCATCTTCCTTTCTTGACCTGCTGACATTGAGGTTGAAGGGCAAAGTCGAAGGAAGTCATGTGTATAAACAAGTCTTTCCTTCATTTTTTATTTCACACTGAAGGCTTTTTTTTTGCAGACTTCTTGTCTCTAACATCCAGCCTGATATATAGGTTTCTTAATGGGCTTGTCAGGTAAACACATCAAAGAAAATGATCATGACCGTATCAAGGGAACATTGCTTAAAAACAACTCCTACATAATTTGACCTAATGTCACACCTCGGGGGAAGGCAGACAAGATGCCCCCTACAAGGATTCTTGGTTCTTGTTATATTGGTTACTCAATACTCAATTTTTACAAGTAAACTCATGTTAAGCCATTTGTCTTGTAGCTTGTATGTATTAATAAGTGACTTCTTGTAGCATCAAATATGACGGTGCCGCCATGTTACGCGTTCTAGCAGGTACAATCTGCCACCTAATCATGTAATACATACAAAATAAATGATCTAAGATTCCGAACTTCATCAAAAGTCCACCCATTATTGACCCTTTACCAGTATTTTTATTCTTGTCATTGCTTTAAAAATACCTGTTAGTCTAAATGTTGCATCTTTTATGTTGGATTGTAATAAAGTAGTTATAGCGGGGCGCTGTCTGACACTGCCTATAGGAGGAACAATTCATAGAATTATCTAAAGCTTAATACTGTTTGGTACCCTTTCGTCTGGAAACTTTTTCTATTTATGATACTGTCTATTGGGGGACACTTTTTAGCACTATTTATAGTAGGAACATAAACATGATCAAACGTGTGAAAATGTAACTGGAAGACATGGACAGCTAGACATCACATACAGTACAGACCAAAAGTTTGGACACACCTTCTCATTTAAAGATTTTTCTGTATTTTCATGACTATGAAAATTGTACATTCACACTGAAGGCATCAAAACTATGAATTAACACATGTGGAATTATATACTTAACAAAAAAGTGTGAAACAACTGAAAATATGTCTTATATTCTAGGCTCTTCAAAGTAGCCACCTTTTGCTTTGATGACTGCTTTGCACACTCTTGGCATTCTCTTGATGAGCTTCAAGAGGTAGTCACCAGAAATGGTTTTCACTTCACAGGTGTGCCCTGTCAGGTTTAATAAGTGGGATTTCTTGCCTTAAAAATGGGGTTGGGACCATCAGTTGTGTTGTGCAGAAGTCAGGTGGATACACAGCTGATAGTCCTACTGAATAGACTGTTAAAATTTGTATTATGGCAAGAAAAAAGCAGCTAAGTAAAGAAAAAACTAGTGGCCATCATTACTTTAAGAAATGAAGGTCAGTCAGTCCGAAAAATTGGGCAAACTTTGAAAGTGTCCCCAAGTGCAGTTGCAAAAACCATCAAGCGCTACAAAGAAACTGGCTCACATGAGGACTGCCCCACGAAAAGAAGACCAAGAGTCACCTCTGCTTCTGAGGATAAGTTTATCCGAGTCACCAACCTCAGAAATCGCAGGTTAACAGCAGCTCAGATTAGAGACCAGGTCAATGCCACACAGAGTTCTAGCAGCAGACACATCTCTACAACATCTGTTAAGAGGAGACTTTGTGCAGCAGGCCTTCATGGTAAAATAGCTGCTAGGAAACCACTGCTAAGGACAGACAACAAGCAGAAGAGACTGGTTTGGGCTAAAGAACACAAGGAATGGACATTAGACCAGTGGAAATCTGTGCTTTGGTCTGATAAGTCCAAATTTGAGATCTTTGGTTCCATCCACCGTGTCTTTGTGCGACGCAGAAAAGGTGAACGGATGGACTCTACATGCCTGGTTCCCACCGTGAAGCATGGAGGAGGAGGTGTGATGGTGTGGGGGTGCTTTTCTGGTGACACTGTTGGGGATTTATTCAAAATTGAAGGCATACTGAACCAGCATGGCTACCACAGCA
The DNA here is from genome assembly GCF_046119375.1 of Phyllobates terribilis. NCBI lineage: Eukaryota > Metazoa > Chordata > Amphibia > Anura > Dendrobatidae > Phyllobates > Phyllobates terribilis. The sequence goes on from NW_027362768.1 coordinate 153,074,493, forward strand.
TCTTGCAGCGGCATGCTATTCCATCCGGTTTGCGTTTAGTTGGACCATCATTTATTTTTCAACAGGACAATGACCCCCAAACACACCTCCAGGCAGTGTAAGGGCTATTTGACCAATAAGGAGAGTGATGGGGTGCTACGCCAGATGACCTGGCCTCCACAGTCACCAGGCCTGAGCCCAATCGAGATGGTTTGGGGTGAGCTGGACCGCAGAGTGAAGGCAAAAGGGCCAACAAGTGCTAAGCATCTCTGAGAACTCCTTCAAGATTGTTGGAAGACCATTTCCGGTGACTACCTCTTGAAGCTCATCAAGAGAATGCCAAGAGTGCGCAAAGCAGTCATCAAAGCAAAAGGTGGCTACTTTGAAGAATCTAGAATATAAGACATATTTTCAGTTGTTTCACACTTTTTTGTTAAGGATATAATTCCACATGTGTTAATTCATAGTTTTGATGCCTTCAGTGTGAATGCACAATTTTCATAGTCAAGAAATTACAGAAAAATCTTTAAATGAGAAGGTGTGTCCAAACTTTTGGTCTGTACTGTACATAAAAGGTAAGTACTCATTGCTTAAATCCTGACCGCACCTCAACCCAGGTCCCCAACGCGTGTTTTGTGTTTGTTGCTTTCTTAGACACTTTTTATCACTAATTATAGTAGGAACTCTAGCACTGTTTATTGAGAAACATCGACCTGATGCTGTTTGTAGGAGTGTGTCTAGCACTGCCTATAGAGAGACATCTTTCTTATACTGTTTATAGGGGTGTGTCTGACACTGTTTATAGGTAAACATGTATCTGATACTGTTCATAGGGGTGTGACACTTTATCATTGGAAATATATCCAATGCTGTTTATAAGGATGTATATAATACTGTTTATGGGGGCATTTGTCTGATACTGTTTATAGGGTGTGTGTCTGCCATTGCTTATAGGAGGACATCTGTCTGATATTCCTTACAGGAGTTTCTCTGCAAGTATATGTAAGGGTACATTTATCTGTTTATAGGGTGTAAGTCTGCAATTGTTTGTAGGGGGATATTTGTCTGACACTGTTTAGAGGGTTGTCCTGGCACTTTTTATAGGGGGATATCTATCTGATACTGCTTGTATGTAGAGTTTATAAGGTTAATACTTGCACTGATGATAGAGGTGTTTCTGGAACTGTTTTTATAGGGGACATCTCTATATACTTTCTATAGGGGTGTGTGTATAGCACTGTTTATAAGTGGTGTGACACTGTTTCTAGGGGAACATTTGCATGTGAGTTGATTGGCTGTCTCGGTTTTCACTATTTAAGAACACTGTTAAAAACAATTTTCCAGGCATATCTATAGCATGCTAATATCATAAGTAAAAACTTGCTTTTACATTGCTGAAAGCACCCCATCCTTTTTTTTTCCTTATATCTATTCTTACCTTGCATGTAGGAGGAATTGGGCATTCATTTCTGAATTAATGCAATGTGTTAAAATCTGCACATAATCCCCAACTCCTCAAAAATATGGAACATGTTAATATCTTTCTTGGACATTTTTGTTCCTTCCTTTTGATTTCCTCTAGTCACACAATATCTTCTTTCGGACTCAGCAAATTACACAGTAGAACACAGGATATTGAAACTTTTATATGGAAAATTGAATGTGACAGGCATAAGCAAAATTTCCTACATGGCTGTCCAAATTTAGCTACCGGTTGCATTGCTGCAGATAGTGATAGATCACTTCATATTTAGCCTCTACCCACATGCAAGTCATCCACGCCGTGCCTTATATTAACATTTGCACTTCCAGTTTCAAATAAACGGTCACGTTAGTCTGGCTAGCAGTCATATCAAAGGCTCTTCAACCCTATGCTGACCTCAGATCAAAAGCAGATGCTCTTGCAACACTTTGCAGCAAATGCCCAGTCGTCAGGGGGAAAAGCTTCAGCAAAAGACAATTTATCATCAAAACATGAAAGTCTGTACAATATCAAACAGATGCATAGAAATATGGGTGTCGAGCATTAGATTGATTTATCTCCCACCAGAAGTCTTCCTATCTGGACTTTTAGAAAATCGGTATTTCTATCTTCTTGATATTTCATGAGGGCATTAAAAAAGTTCCTAGTGATAAAAGTTATAAAGTCACCAGTTTTGGTTAAAAAAAAAACCTTGCACAATCAGCTAGTTGACATAGATCTGGTTTAAAAGGGCTGTCCCATAAGCAACAGGTAGGTGATAGATGTATAATCACCAGGGGTCCATCCGCTGGGACCCCCACAATTATGTGAACGGGGATCTGTAGTGAGCATGTGCAGCCACTGCTCCATTCACTGCCTACAGGATTGGTGGTCTGACTTGCTCATTATTACTCCACTCAAGCAGGGGAATTTAGGGACCTCATTCTAAGGAATGTTGAGGGTCTTAATGAATGGATCATAGATATAGCATCTATCCCTTTAAGAGATAGAATTTCCCCCATAAGGAAAGTCTTAGCAATCGACAATTATCACATACTTATCGCATACTAACCAACATTTAAAATGTACAATTCGGGACATTTAAAGGGAACCTGTCAGCAGGATTTTGCTAAGTAGACTACAGACATTGTCATGTTGGGGCTGCTGCACTGATTAAAATGATACCTGCTGTGAAGAAATCCATCTTGTGGTTCTGGAGTAATCAGTGATAAGACCCTGCCAATAGTCCCGCCCCGGAGCACGAGCATCTCATTAACTCAAAACTGCAAACACTGATTACACAAGAACCACAAGACGGATTTCTTCACTTCAGGTATAATTTTAATCAGTGCAGCAGCCCCAACATGACACTGCCTGTAGTTTACTTAGCAAAATCTTGCTGACAGGTTCACTTTAAGTTCATCCCCAGTAACTCCTACAAAATGTAGAGAAGGAGACAAAGTGGTAATCAGCTCACCAACCACTTGAATTCACATCGGAACCTTGGTAGACCTTGTTTGGTAAAGGTGTGGTGCAGGGAGTGTAGCAACACACCAGGCTGGAATCCAGTTCAGAAATGTGAGAGAGGGTCCATGAGGACTGGATTCCAGCACCAATGAAAACATGCTAAAAAAATAACTTTTATCATGCAATTAAAAACATGGCAAGAAAAAACAAAAAGATAAAAAAAAAAGTTAAGGATCCGTAAGCTTACGTGTTTTCGGTTAGCAACTGCTGAATGGACCTTCTCTCCCACTCCTATAAAATGCCATCTTGGAGCATGGTTTTGAAAAACCCAGGCGTTGGATAGTCTATTTTCCAGGCTTCTTCTGGCAAAATGTAGACTGTTTTGCAATTATCATATGTAATTACTAAGGGAATCTCTGCAGCTGACCCCCTTTATATTTAAAAAAGGGTATATAAAAGGAGTTGTCATAATGACATGACCTCTGAATACCTAGAAAGCAAGATCAATGACAAACTCCTTGCTTGGCCCTGATCATTGATGCAGTAATCTGTGTAGTTTGAATTCTTTCCGCAGCGAATGATAGGGTTAAATCTCCAATTTACCTGCATAGACTTGCATTTTTGTGATATTAATAGGAGGCATTTACATACTTGTAGGGAATAGCATCCAAGCCAGAGAAGGGGAATAACATGCCACCATGGAAAAATAATTATTTAACTTGCTGCTCTGTCAATAAAGTCTGTTTTATTAATTGCGGGCACAAAATATGCTTATTTTTCCTCAAGAAAAAAAACTTTGCAAAAACTTTAAATGCTTTTTTACAACTTCTGAGAGACAACAAATTCAGTAGTAAATTATAGAACTAAATCTGTCCATGTAAAGAACTGGGTGTAAAGCCATAAAAACAGCTTTTATGTCTTCTACAAGCTGCGAAAAGCACCTAAAAAAACAGCGGGCTTCTACCATCTCAGGAGGTGATCAAAGGTCCCAAACTGCATTAGGACATCAGTAAGTGGACTCTAATGTATGGCTATGAGCCATCTGAATACTTTCTACTTTCGCCTCTGGTACTGGAGACCTAGGTTTTTTTTTGCATATTTAGCTGGGAAAAGTGGAATTCTTTTTTGTTTTTGGCATCACTGAACAACTGCTTATCTTGGATCTTCGTAATTTGAACATGTTTGGCAATTCCCGGAAAAAAAGGTGGAATCTCCTGGACTCTCAGTAAACGTGGAAAAACTCCTGAGTGCCATCGAACCCTCCTGAAAATCAGTGCTTCCATGGAGAGGCTTAAAAAAGACAGAGATGTGGGGATGTGGCTGTCTATTGAGTCCTCTTGGGAGGGCTAGCCTACACGTCCCTAGGTACAATGCAAGACTTTAACAGGGCCCTTCACCCACCATATGCCATTTTATAGGACTGATCAGGATGTCATTGATGGTGCATAATTTCTTTAGAATCTGCTTTCGATTGCTGCTCTGCCCAGATCCTTACTCTTTTTTACAGAGTACAGGAATTCCCCTCTCTGAGCCTCTCTTCCCTCCACTTTGGTACTAAGACAGGAAAATTTTCAAACTCTGTAGACTGAGTACAGATCTTAGCAGAGCAGCAGTTGGAAGTGGCTTGTAAAGAAGCATGAGCTGGCCATGTAAGTCTGCAGTGCAGCGTAGTGTTCGGGAGAGAAGGATGCAAAATAAGGTAATGAAATATATTCCAACAATTTCTAACGTTGCAATTCTTAGAAGATAATTTTAAAAAAAGTGTAGCTACTGTTTAAGATAGTCATTTAATAATTGTCAGGAAAACTGGGCATACCTTTCCTCAATTACTGTATGCTGTCTTTGGGTATATGGTGCATGTTACACAATAATTACACACATATGCCAGTTGGAAATGACGCGCCCCCTGGGACATATTCCTTTTTGAGGGGAATACCCGGCACCGGATCAGATGGGGGGTTGTAGTCTCCGAGCGGCTGTGACCCGGTCCCGTGCCCAGGGCGTCAAGCTCAGTGTGATGTGGCAGTTCTACAGATGTTACTAAAGTTCTTTTGTGTCGACTACGCCACCCGTTGTGATGCGGTCACTGTGGCCGCCGCTGCAGCAGGGTCCGCTGAGGCTGATGGTGGGTGCGCAGCTTGGTGGGATAACCCCCAACGGGAGGGGTATAGCCTCAGAGGGGACAGGCGCAGAGGATGGGGGTTGTGGTGGTGTAGTGCAGACGGCAGTGAAGACAGAGTCGGGTTGTGCAGTTAAGGGTGTTTACTTACTGCAGATGTTGTACCGGTCACTCCAGCTGCTAGTGACCACCCGAGCCGTGCTGCGTCCACCAGGTCCTGGATCCAGCCAACCCCCAAACAAGTCTGGAGCGTGGCCCTGAGCTCTCCCTCTGTCCTTTCTTCAGCCGTCCCCACCAGTGATCCACCTAGGTCCAGCTCCCTCGGGCCTTCTGTTGGGACACCCTTGGCCCTGGGTTCCCTGACCCTTCATGTGGTGTGCCTTCGGGGTGAATGTGGTGGGTGACCGTGGCAGACACTGCCCACGGTCTCCGGTCTCTGGCTGGGGATTGCTTTTACCCCCACCAGTTTGGGTTCCGGTACCCTTTTGCTGACTCCTCACCCGGTGCTCTGATTTGGGTTCTTGGGTCCCTTCTCTTCTGTGCTCTGGGTCTTTCTCTTTTCTCCTCTCTCACTCTGGGTCTTGGTCTTTCTTCTCTCCTCTCCTAACTTGTTTTCTGCAGCTGATCTTCTCTGCATCTGACTCTCTGCGTCTGACCCTGATTCTAGTTGGTGCCCACCTTATATATCCCTCTATGTGTGAGCTCAGGTGACCAGCACCCAATGAGCTCCTAACTTTACCCAGGCTGCTCCCCCTATCTGCCCCTACACTACATGGGATGTTCCACCCCCCTCCCACTCCAGCCAGGAACAGACTCGGTCGTACCTGCACATTTCTAAGTGGGAGTACCGTCGGTCTGCTCCTCGGAAATGGGATGTATGTAGTGCATGCAGCTAACCGAGCTCAGTTCCACACTCCTTCCTTACCCGGGAGTGGAATACCACACCTCTGGGTTGAGGTGCAATACCCCTGTAGCAGCCGAATCCTCAGGGTGCTACATTCCCCCCTGGTAAATCACAGCACGTCCTCGGGCTGTAAAGACAAAAACACCAAAACATACAAAATTTTTCATATAAACATATAAAACATATAAAAACATTATATATATAACATATCTTTCTTGTTTCAGGTTCCTCCTCCGGACACTGTGCACCGTGTGTCCGGGAAAAGTGCGACAGTCTCTTAGAAAAACTGGTTTTCTATAAAACCGGTAGGGGGCGCTTTAGGACGCGCAACTATATACAGGGGAAGTTGGCCGCTCTCAGTCCTCGGCCAGGTAGAGGGAAGGGAATGGCTGCTCACAGTCCTCAGCCTGTAGGATGAAGGGGTTAACGGGTAAACAGTTCACTGGTCCCAACGGGGACTATTTTAGCAGCAACGGTTCACTGTGCCCCGACGGGCAACTATATACAGTCTCTATTCCCGTCCTCAACGACGGCTCCCTCCTGCTTTTTCTTAGTGATACGGTGTTGCTTCAGACCCGTCCGGGTCCTCTGGCTCCTCCTCCCCGTACCGCAACTCCTCCTCCGTCAAGCGGTGTACGTGGAGGGCATAAGGTCCTTTGGCACACTTGTGCCGGGTGAAAGTGACTTCGTCTCCGACGTAGAGGTCACGGCCTTTGTGACCTTCCGGCAGGTGGGACTCGACGTCTCTGCGAGTCACAAAAACGTCACCGCGGTTGTTACGGTCCCGAATAAAGCCCCACCCATGCTGCGGGTTGAACTTTATCACCGTCCCGATGGTGCGGGGACAGTGCGCTGCACGGGGGTTCCTCCTAGTCCGGCTCTTCTGCTCCGCGCTCCGGATTTGGGCCTGTTGTTCTCTGACCCGCCTCTCCTCCCGTTCTCTCGTAAACTCTGCTAGCTGCTGACGACAACACTCAGTACGCTCAGCGGCGACTGCCCGAGTTTCTCCGGTGAACCCCATCAAATCTTCTCCCGTGGGGTCCCACACGAATTGGGCTTCTTCTAAAGGAGGCGAGACCCGAGTCACGGGCTTCGGAGCCGGGATCAGGGGCTCACACAAGGGCCCTAGTCTTTGTGGCCGCTCCAGCTCATGGTATTCTTCGGGCCAGATGAAGGGCCGCCCGTCCGGCCATGTGAGCTGGCTGAAGAGGTCCTCCCCCAGGTGTGGCACCCTTGGTATTGCGGGCGCGGGCGCGGTGGTGGTGGCGCCCGGGTTGCCCAGGCCTTGCGGCCAGGCCTGGGGCACCTGGAAGGTGAAGGGCACCGTTAGGACGGCGGCGCCCTGGGCTACCTGGCCTTGCGGCCAGGCCGGAGGCTCCGCGGAGGTAGGGGGCGCTGTTGGTGGTGCGGCGCCCGGGGGTACTAGGCCTTGCGACCAGGCTGGTGGTAATTCCTGCTTTGTCACGCTCCGGATCGAGGCGCGTGACGTCACAGGGGTCGCTGCGGCGGCTTCCGGTCGGGGCCTAGTCCATAGCGGTGACATGGCGGCTACGGGCACAGCAGGGGGACTTTCGGGCTCTGCGACGGGGAGCTGGGGCAGGTAAGCGGTGTCACGGCTTGGGGTATAGGCGTCCCCTTTACCTGCCTCCATGCGTTCGGCTCCCTCCTCGGCGCCGTCTCCGGCCTTGGGTCCTCCCACGCCATCCTCAGAGGCGGTCTGCTTCCTCTTCCAGGGTAGCGTGCTCCGTTGACTGGTCTCTGCTTGCTGGGCCATCTCCCGGCTCCATTCCGCCAGTATCTCACGCTGTACCCGGGCCATCCTCCTTGCGAGGCCCTCCAGGGCAGTTTGTGCACACTCCCGGTCTCGGGGGAGCTGCGCTAAGATCTCCGCTAGACCTAGCGGGGTTGTGGACTCTAGCAGGCTCCTGACCATCGGGTCGGTGCTGCTCTGCTCTGCTTCCGGCAGGCTCCTGGCCAGCGGGCCGGTGCTGCTCTGCCCTCCTTCCTCGGTCTCTAGCAGACTCCTGGCCAGCGGGCCGGTGCTGTTCTGCTTTCTCTCCATCTCCGGGTGAGCTTCTCCGCTACTCCTCATTAGACCTCTTGCCTCCGGGTGCGCTCGCTCCAGACTGCTCCAAGCGACACCCATCTTTGCTCTCTTCTTCTCAGTCCTCCCACTTCGAGGGCGGTCCCGGGGCAACTCGGTGACTGTCAGCTCCAGGGGTAGTTCTTTCACGCTGACAGACACCTCCAGCATCACAGTCTCTGTTGGTGGGGGCGGTTTCCACTTTTGGCGCCATTTTCTGTCCTGGCCCACGATGGGAGGTGGCCTCCTGCCCTCCTTTGGCACGCCCATAATGGCGTCCGCTGCTCTTCCAAGGCGGGAAATCTGCGGTTTTGGCGGGAAGCGTCACCCAGTGGCGGGAAACTCTGCAGATGGCGGGAACAAGTTGGAAATGGCGGACAATCGGCGGGAAACGACTGGTGATGGAGTCCGATGGCGTGGACCCTCCGGAACCGGCAGGAGACTTCTTTCTGAGGTAAACTTGCACTTTTCTTCAGGCACGCAGTACCCGGGTGTTGCGGGCACGTAATCCTGCCGACTACGCCAAAGTTGACGCGCCCCCTGGGACATATTCCTTTTTGAGGGGAATACCCGGCACCGGATCAGATGGGGGGTTGTAGTCTCCGAGCGGCTGTGACCCGGTCCCGTGCCCAGGGCGTCAAGCTCAGTGTGATGTGGCAGTTCTACAGATGTTACTAAAGTTCTTTTGTGTCGACTACGCCACCCGTTGTGATGCGGTCACTGTGGCCGCCGCTGCAGCAGGGTCCGCTGAGGCTGATGGTGGGTGCGCAGCTTGGTGGGATAACCCCCAACGGGAGGGGTATAGCCTCAGAGGGGACAGGCGCAGAGGATGGGGGTTGTGGTGGTGTAGTGCAGACGGCAGTGAAGACAGAGTCGGGTTGTGCAGTTAAGGGTGTTTACTTACTGCAGATGTTGTACCGGTCACTCCAGCTGCTAGTGACCACCCGAGCCGTGCTGCGTCCACCAGGTCCTGGATCCAGCCAACCCCCAAACAAGTCTGGAGCGTGGCCCTGAGCTCTCCCTCTGTCCTTTCTTCAGCCGTCCCCACCAGTGATCCACCTAGGTCCAGCTCCCTCGGGCCTTCTGTTGGGACACCCTTGGCCCTGGGTTCCCTGACCCTTCATGTGGTGTGCCTTCGGGGTGAATGTGGTGGGTGACCGTGGCAGACACTGCCCACGGTCTCCGGTCTCTGGCTGGGGATTGCTTTTACCCCCACCAGTTTGGGTTCCGGTACCCTTTTGCTGACTCCTCACCCGGTGCTCTGATTTGGGTTCTTGGGTCCCTTCTCTTCTGTGCTCTGGGTCTTTCTCTTTTCTCCTCTCTCACTCTGGGTCTTGGTCTTTCTTCTCTCCTCTCCTAACTTGTTTTCTGCAGCTGATCCTATCTGCATCTGACTCTCTGCGTCTGACCCTGATTCTAGTTGGTGCCCACCTTATATATCCCTCTATGTGTGAGCTCAGGTGACCAGCACCCAATGAGCTCCTAACTTTACCCAGGCTGCTCCCCCTATCTGCCCCTACACTACATGGGATGTTCCACCCCCCTCCCACTCCAGCCAGGAACAGACTCGGTCGTACCTGCACATTTCTAAGTGGGAGTACCGTCGGTCTGCTCCTCGGAAATGGGATGTATGTAGTGCATGCAGCTAACCGAGCTCAGTTCCACACTCCTTCCTTACCCGGGAGTGGAATACCACACCTCTGGGTTGAGGTGCAATACCCCTGTAGCAGCCGAATCCTCAGGGTGCTACAGAAATACCATGGCATTAGTAATTTTATATTTAACAATTTAGACTAGTGGCTAGTGGTCTGCATTCTGTGGCACTGAAGCTGTTGTGAACCTACAAATTCCAGCTTTCCCTGATATACTGGGAATTGATGTTTAGCTCATTATTTGCAACATAATTTTTTCTCTTTAGCCACTTCTGATGATTTATCCTTTTCCGCATCTCGGCAGCATATAAACATTGCAATTTCTATGGCCGGTTGTGAAATTGTTTGCAGTTTGTTAATTACTGCCGTGTTCACTAGTAATGTTTTATGCTTCTTTCAAACGTTTTCAGACTGGAATTTTGGAAACATAAAGAGGAAGCAAATTTACAAGGAGTTCATGTTGGAAAGTTTTCTGCCAGACATTGATAACGCAGCAGGGGATTACCATTGACATAAACTGCAGTACTTTAGAGCAGAAGTTTAGTTGCACAATTGTCCTGGACAACTGAATAAATCTGAATAGTCCACGTCTGGGATTGTCTCAACGCCTTGTTACATAGAAGCCAGGCAGGTGATCAGCTGATTGATACGAGTCTCAGTTCCCTAACCCCCTAGAGATCACAAATTTCTTAAAGGGAATCTGTCACCACTTTGGCGTTATCAGACCTCTTGACTTAGCCCGTTTGTCTGAGCACAGTGCAGCAGTGCTATATTGCGCAGGCGCCGGGGAGTCACCATGGACACCGGCGCCTGCGCAATAGAGCACTGTGACACTGTGCTCAGCCAAACGGGCCCGGGAGGAAACAAAGCACGCTCCCTGTGAGCCGTGCTTTGCGCCGGGAGGTGAGGGAAAAAAGCGCACGTCACAGGGCCCTGTGATGTGCGGGGAGGGAGGGAAATATGGTAAAGGTGGACATAGGGGGGAATTGGTAGAATAATACGCAGATGGGTGGGGATAGCTTGGCGTCCGGGGGGACACCAAGCTTGTGAAACACCAAGAAGATAGAACTACAGTACATTTCTCTGCATTCAGACCTCTACTATAGACCATACAGGTATGTATAGATTTACTTTTCTATACCTTGTATGCCCATAGTAGAGGTCTGACAACTCCAAAGTGGTGACAGATTCCCTTTAAGACTGGGTTTTTGTATTCCAGTCTTAATGAAGGCCTTGAGGAGTAAGAGGAATAAGACCTCAAAAGTCTCAACATTTTTGCGAAACTTCAATTAGTGCAAAAATTTTGAGTTTCGAAGTGTATTATGTGTGAAATCTGGCAAAAACACTTTGATCAATCTGGGTCAATCCGTAAGAATATTGGTTCATATGGGTAAGATAACATCTCAAAGTTGCTGCAATTAGATGAAGTAACTGACATGTAAGTTATGGCCAACCCTTAGGCTATGTTCACACGTTGTGTTTTTGCTGTGTTTTTTTTCTTCAGCAGAACCTGCTCTCTTGCCAGTGAAGTTACTGCCTCAAAAAAGCAGGTTTTCCTGAGATTTTGCTGCGTTTTTGGTGCATTTCTAACTGCAGTTTTTGTCAGTGTTCATTTATCTCTTGTGCATGCTGACAAAGTTTAGTGGCCGAAAGAATAACTTTATTCAACTTCTTCAGGATTTGGCACCAAAAACGCAGCAAAAAACGGAAACCTGCATTTTTTCAGCATTTTTTCCACTACCCATTGCTTTCAATGGGTGAAAAACGCTGAAAGAAGTAACATGCTGCATTTTGTAAAAGCCAAGGTTTTGCACAAATACTGTAGACAAAAAAACCAAGCTGTGTGCATGAGATTTCTGCATAAAAAAAGCATAAAAAAACGCTGAAAAAAACGTCTAATCACCCATATACGAGTAAGAATCATTCTGGTTCGAAACGCGTCATCCTTTCTCTAAATTTGTATGCTACTTTTTCTAATTCCCCTTTAACATGTTTTAATTCTTTTTCATTAATTGTGAAGTTTTAATATTCTATATTTTAGGGGGGGATTGCTGGCTTTTTCTATTGCTCCTCCAATCACCTATTTGGTGACCAGTCGAAAACCAAAGAACTTAACCAGAAGAACAGTATGTAGAGCTTCCTTGTATGAAAAACAAGCACATTACTGTTTCAATAAATATGTAATTTTCTCTTTTGTTCCTGATCCTCTACATTCCTGAGATATGACCTGCATTTTGCTGTTTGCAAATCTACTTGACTTAGCCAAGTGGGCATGGTCCTCCACTGCTCCTTGTGGGCGTCTTCTTGAGGACTACACCCAATTGGATAAAGAGACTAGATTTATACATAGGAAAGAGGGGTCCATATCACAGGAAGGAAAAGGAACAGAAACAAAAAGTAAACACCAGATTCACAAGATAAAGTAAAAGGTTTACATACTTAGTGGAAGTCTGTCTGGGCAAAAATTACTTTAATGACTAAGAACATCAGCATGTAGGAGCGCTGGCCTGGAGAAGCAGCATATCGGTAGTTCCAAAATCCGTGGGATGGTTTTCCAGAAAATGAAGTCAAATGTCATATGCTAATTAGATGCTTGATTTACCGTTACTGACTACCTTCCATCAATCTGCCTATCCAGTTTTCCCCTGCTTCATCTACTACATAATCGGCTTATCCCGTCTGTCTGTGTGTCCAGGAAATCCCGCGTCACTGATTGGTCCGGCCGCGGCCAATCAGCGACGCGGGATTTCAGAACAAGATGGCGGCCGTTAGCGGCTCATCTGCCGCACAGAGGTCAGCGGCGATGCAGCCGAGAGATGACCGACGCTAGCCGGTCATCTCCCAGCTGCTCGCAGCAGAAGTACCCCGACCAGCGGCCTAGGCGGCGCCGCTCCCCGGTCCTCCCTTCACACTTGCTGTCGGGAGATCAGCTTGCAGTGGAAGTACCCGCACAGGCAGCGCCACTCCCTGGTCCTCACTAACACGGTTGGCCGCGACCAATCAGCGATATTGGTGCCAAATTTAAACACCGCACCTCTGATTGGTCGCGGCCGGCTGGCGCAGCCCAGCCGCTAATTGGCGCCGGATTTGAAACACGCAGGCCACCGTCGGGAGATCAGCGGCGACGCAGCCGGCAGATGACCGGTGCCAGCCGGTCATCTCCCGGCTGCTTGCAGCAGAAGTACCCCGACCGGTGGCCTCGCTCCACAGTCCCCCCTTCACACTTGCCGTCGGGAGATCAGTCACGCCCGGTCGGCCGCATGCATATTCTAGAATACCCGATGAGTTAGAATCGGGCCACCATCTAGTTAATGTATAATTGTCCTGGCACTTGTACATGCATAGAACAAGGAGATGGCCAACTCCAGGAGAAAGGTTGACCTATGCATGCAATGGTGCGGGTGCAATTTGCGCATTCGCAAGGTTTTAGCACAGGCACAGCTGGCCCAACTGAAGCCAGCACTGTCATTCTTTGACATGAGAGGAGGAGCTGGGCAAGCAGATTGGTTGAGGGAAGGTGCTTTTGACCACCCTTGGAGCAGCGTAGAACAAGGAGATGGCGAACTCCAGGAGAAAGGTTGTGCTATGCATGAAACGGTACTGATGCAATTTGTGCATGCGTGAGATTTTAGCACAGGCACAGCTGGCCCAACTGAACCCAGCACTAGTTTTGACATGAGAGGAGGAGCTGGGCAAGCAGATTGGTTGAGAGAAGGTGCTTTTGACCACCCTTGTTGCACCAAACACTAATTAGCATATTACATTAAGGATCTTTTCCTGGAAATCCAACCCATGCGTTTTGGAACTACATGTATACATCGACCATAGCGTCATTTTGCCCAGATGGACACCCTAGCAGCTCCTTGAGCAATAATTCTTAATCCTTTTGCTAAATGCCTTCTGAAGATCTTTTCAAGCCAAATTAGAAAAGAGAAACCCACTATCAGATCCAGTTTAGATCTTTTGCACAATTTTTCAGAAACATACACCATTCTCTGCTCATGCAGAAAACTTCTCCTGAGTGTAGCTTTTGTACAAAAAAATGATCACCGCTTTTATGGTGTCACCTTGTAATATAATCTACCCTTGTGAAATGGCTAAGCATGTACTTGTCATATTCTTCCTCACCTCTTGTGACCCCCCAGGTACTCATCTTGTGAAAACTAAATCTGTTTTCTTAGAATGCACCATAACAGAAAAAAGCTACATACACTGTAAGAATACTTCACAGCAAAGCCCCTCGCAGCTTATCTGTCCGAGACGTTATAAGCTTCTGCTGAGAGGTTGACGTCTCTGTAGATGTCTAGTGCAGATAAACAGATGTTATAGAGTTGAGTTTGTCATTTGCACATCTTCTAGTTATAACTATGTATCTATACGTTTAGTAAAAACGGCCCTTAAAAAGCAAAAGACTTATTCATCTTTGCAATGCACTATTAAAACTGATTCCCTCTCTCTTCAACGGCTTTGAGCTCGATTTCGAGCCATGGCGACTTGATGGAGGAATGAACTGTAGGAAGATCGATCTTGTTAAAGTCTAGATAGGTCCAACAGGTATTTTTCGCCGTTATTTTGATAGTATCAAGCCATCGGGTTTCTGGTCTTCCTCTTTGCCTTGTTCCTTCTATTCTTCCGACCATGATGTCCTTCTCCAGTGATTGTTCTCTTCATATGATGCGTCCAAAGTAGGCAAGTCGTAGCTTGGTTATCCTTGCTTTGAGTGACATGTCTGGCTTGATTTGTTCCAAAATTGATTTGTTTGTTCTTCTTGTCATCCATGGTGTTGATAACATCCTTCTCCAGCACCACATTTTGAAAGTGTTCATTCTTCTTCTGTCTTGTTTCTTTATCATCCAAGTTTCGCATCCATATGTTACTATAGAAAAGACCAGACTATGTACGAGCCGTGTCTTCATAACAAGTGAAATGTTCCTCAATTTAAAGACTTTGTCCAGTGACTTCATTGTTGATTTGCCCATAGTTATTCTCTGATTGACTGTTGTTGCTGCATCTTGAGTGATCATCGATCCAAGTAGGTTGAAGACCTTTACATCTTCCAGTTTCCATCTCAAATGTGTCCCTGTCATACCTGGCAGTAGTCAACATCTTTGTTTTCTTTGTGCTGAACAGCAATCTTACTGTCCTGATGAGAACCCTTCTCTTCATTGCACATGCTCTTTGGCACACGACCATATTTTCGGTCCAAGTGCTATCTGTTAAAAAAAAAAACGATCGCACTCGGACCAATATTTTTCAATGGGGCGGTTCAAATGATTTTTTATACTGACTGAATCTACATGTGAAAAAAATTGCAGCATGCACAATTTTCCTCTGAAAATCGGATGAAACTCACCCATTCACACATAGACTATGAGTGTGAGAAAAAAATCGGATGCCATACAGAGACACAATGTAACATTCGATTTTTAGGGATACATTGCAATTCTGTAATATAGGAAACTGTAAATGGTCTTGTAAAGGATTAATAGCTCCTGAATAAAAAACAGATTGCATACAGACTGCTCACTGATGACAAGTGAGAAAAAAAATTGTCCCACTTTTCTGGACGAAACTCTGATCAATTTTTGTTATACTGTTGTGTGACCCTAGCCTTTAGCTCTATGTTTGTTGTCTAAACCATTGGAAATCTGTTAGACCTAAATAATTAGTTTATTTAATTTTTTGGGATCCATTCAATTGGAAGCCATGATGATAGTTAGACTCGAGCAAATTAGAAAAATTTCAAATATGCATTTTTATGGATAGAAAATATTGTATATCACCTTCAGCCAGGAAGCCTGTATATTTATGGCTCGTACAGTTGTCTAATTGGACTAGTAAAATAAGTGTGCAAAAATAAAATTGTATCACACACACTTAAGTTAGACAGTCACAGTTAAATAACTGGATTTTGGGGAATTTTCTATTTTTTAAAACAATTATTTTCCTCTTCACAAAAAGGATCGCACAGGAAATTTAAAAACTCAGTACAGTCACTTGTGACTAGTAAGCACTCTGTCTCTAATGGACACTGAACTCAGATTTTTTTTGTGCAAAAAATATTGTGCTGCCTTGCTGCTACTTTCTAGTGCATTTAGAATGAAGAAAAAAAAAATAGAGATTTCAAAGGCAGCAAGACAGGAAATCACTGATCAATGACACCAATCTGGCACTGCTGCTAGTACCTCCCCTATCCCCCCCCCCTATCAATTGAATCTCTGTATTATTCAATGACTGCTACATTCATCTTCTTCAGTGCTACAGTTGTACAAAACACACTGTCTGGAGTATTTGTCCAATGTTTTAGAACTTTCTCTCCCTATTGGAGATGAGCAGATCATTAGAGAGAGAGACTTCCCACATATCA
This sequence comes from Phyllobates terribilis, assembly GCF_046119375.1. Lineage (NCBI taxonomy): Eukaryota > Metazoa > Chordata > Amphibia > Anura > Dendrobatidae > Phyllobates > Phyllobates terribilis. Next base: position 153,090,526 of record NW_027362768.1, read on the forward strand.
TTTCAATATGATTTGTCTTGCCTGGTATCTGAGCGTTCTGCTCATCTCTACTCCTTATCTCTATTGCTGTGCTGTGAGCTCTGATGTCCTCTCTCTATCCTGACTCAATCTAAAATAGCTGCTGCATTCCTTGGTTAGACTATTATATGGGCTATGATAGTCCCTCCAGATTGGCTGTGCCATACCATGTATTGTGATAACTGGAAGGTATTATGGAGACGCCCATGCGGCCACGTCTGAGGTCATGTGAGCCTTCTGTGGCTGAATGAATCTTCTAAAATTTGTAACACGAAGGAGTGAATTTTTTTTTGCAAATTGAATTGCAAATTGTTTGAATTCATCAGGAATTGGAATTTTATACAATTTAACACAAATTCAATTTGAATAGAATTGATTCGCTCTTCTCAATTGGTGCATATTTTTTTTACCAACTTTTTATTCTCTGGCCACTAAAAATTTCAAATTCTAGTATATAATCTTAGTGGCATCTAAAGGTCTTCATTATTTTGTCCATTCTTACAATCAGTATCCTTTCCTTTTCTGCCTGGCTATGTTTATCATTTTCTCTATATACATTTACACAGTATAAGGTGAAGTATTTTAGGTTTTGGCTATAATTGCACGGCAGATGTCCAACTTTCAGACTCTAGTTGGATCTTGAACCCCGGTGATAACATTTATTTGAATGAAGATAAATATGGAACATTTTATTGTGGATCTGTTAAACAATAGGGAGCATCTGATAAGAAACACATGTTTGGAGAGAATTACCAACCAGACGGAAAAAGTGATCCCCAACCATTCCGTTTACTTAATAAGTCTTACATATGATCAAAACCTATATATTTCAAAATGCTGGCTGAGATATTGCAGTCACTGCATCCTGATACATCATACAAAAAACTCAAACAGTATTATTTTTCCTCAATACATCTTTATGAAAAAGAGCCTGATGATTGGGTCAAAGAAGTTCACAACAGCCACTAGTAAAATATCCATAGTCCTTTACCCAAAACCTGTAGAAAAGCTTGATCTTGCTTTGCTCATCCCTCACAACAAGTGAAAACTGCTTTTGATGCACATGCCGAACTCATATGTCCAGAAACTGGACATAACTTACCCTACACTCTTTTTTAATAGTTGATTCCTTTTTTATCAGACTTCTGACAGCACTATAGGTATTGGATATGCCTTTCCATCTCTTCCCAGTATCAATTGTTCGTGCTGTTGTCCAATGGTTTGTCTTACCTGAATTTAAAGTCCGCCTATCTGTTATGACTATATGCAGTTTGACAGACAGGAGAGCAGGATCAGAGAGACAAAGATCTTACACCACATTGGTCAAACACACACGCAATGGAATCCATCAATTTTAGTAGGATCTCTTCCCTGATGATGAATTTCAATGAGAAAAGGAAATGGACATGCTAGGTTTAAGCATGCCCAATTCATTGTTCCCACAGAAGTAATCCTGGAATACCAGTTAGGTGTATTAGACACCGGCCTATGGGCTCAGAGTCTTTTGGGGGTCACCCCACAATGGATGAAAGATAATATTGATTTGATATTGAAAATAATTTGCAAGCAGCATGCCGGCCCGGCCGTCTGACATTGGAGGCCAGTTGAGGAAATGGATCTATGACATGAAGATTACAGCAAATGATGTTTCGGCTACTGTCAGGAGCACCAATATGATCAGTTAGTGACAACTATGTGATAGGCCAGAACGGGAGGTGGGAGCAGAGGAGAGGTAAGTGACCACGAGTTTTCGCCATCGCCAAACTCTAGATCATAATACAACATTCATGAGTAGAAGCTTCGGGAACATAGATGACTACACAGAGTCCTACGTCCGAGGTCCACATTTGTTAATTACCATTTTTTAGGTTATAATAAAGTTTGATTAACGTAGTTTTTGTTCTAGTAATAAAATGTCATTGGTGTATTAATACTGTTATTAGTAAAATGAAAAACGTATTAGGAAATCATTTGCTGGAGGGGCCACAAGATTTTGACTGCCTAACGGGCTTCCACAAGGTTCAATCCAGCACTGTACAGAAGATAGGCTGCTGCTTGATGTTTCTGATGAAGGCTTATTTTACTGTTTGCACTCTCAACCAGTCGATATTTTTTTCTGGACTTCATTTCAACACTACAGTAATTCCCTTTCTAAAACCTCTAGAGCAAACTGGCTGCTGGATATCTGGGAACTGGGAAAACTAATAGACAAGACAAGAAAAATATCATCCCTTTGGATCCTGGTTTCTCCATGAGTTTTATAAAACTCTGTTTTGCTCACCATAGAAGATAGACATCTTTTAACCAATCAATTTTGGTGAGAGATCTGCCAACAATCTAATCTCAATTGTCCGGTAAAGACAATGGATTGTCGGTACTTGCCATCCAAACTGAAATTGGTGGGATTTTCTAACCTCTATAGCTACAATATCTCCAGCATCGCAGTGATAATTGAGAATGTTATGGCTACATGCAGATCCATCTTATTTCTGCCCAAGAGAAATGACATAACAGTGTTTTTTCTGTACTTAATGTCAACACCAATGTTATTCCCTTTTGAGAAGCAAACAGGCGACCAAACAACTATAACACAACTTTACCCTGGGAAAAATTAAAATGTAGAATAAGAAAAATGAATACGGTTGGATCTTGATTTCTCCAAGAGTTTTCCAAGTTACATTCTGCTTACTATTGACGTGAGATATCTTTTGACCAACCAGTTTTGATAGGATCTACCAGCAATCTAATATCAGTTGCCTGTCAAAGTCTATACAAGCAATCAAAATAGTCTCAATCTTACAAGAAATGGTTTATGTCTGTGGCCACCTAAAGATCATTTACTCGACCCATCAAAATTGGTGGGACTTTCTAACGTCTACAGCTATGTTATTAGATCATTTACTCAACCCATCAAAATTGGTGGGACTTTCTAATGTCTACAGCTATGTGATTAGATCATTTACTCAACCCATCAAAATCGGTGAGATTTTCTAACGTCTACAGCTATGAGATTAGATAATTTAGTCGACCCATAAAAATTAGTGGGACTTTCTAACGTCTACAGCTATGTGATTAGATCATTTAATTAACCCATCAAAATCGGTGGTACTTTCTAATGTCTACAGCTATGTGATTAGATCATTTACTCGACCCATCAAAATTGGAGGGTCTTTCTAACGTCTACAGCTATGAGATTAGATCATTTACTCGACCCATCAAAATTGGTGGGACTTTCTAACGTCTACAGCTATGAGATTAGATCATTTACTCAACCCATCAAAATCGGTGGGACTTTCTAAAGTCTACAGCTATGAGATTAGATAATTTACTCAACCCATCAAAATTAGTGGGACGTTCTAATGTCTACAGCTATGTGATTAGATCATTTACTCAACCCATCAAAATCGGTGGGACTTTCTAACGTCTACAGCTATGTGATTAGATCATTTACTCGACCCATCAAAATTGGTGGGACTTTCTAACGTCTACAGCTATGTTATTAGATCATTTACTCAACCCATCAAAATCGGTGGGACTTTCTAATGTCTACAGCTATGTGATTAGATCATTTATTCGACCATCAAAATTGGTGGGACATTCTAATGTCTACAGCTATGTGATTAGATCATTTACTCAACCCATCAAAATCGGTGGGACTTTCTAACGTCTACAGCTATGTGATTAGATCATTTACTCGACCCATCAAAATTGGTGAGATTTTCTAACGTCTACAGCTATGAGATTAGATCATTTACTCAACCCATCAAAATCGGTGGGACTTTCTAACGTCTACAGCTATGAGATTAGATCATTTACTCAACCCATCAAAATTGGTGAGACTTTCTAACGTCTACAGCTATGTGATTAGATCATTTACTCAACCCATCAAAATCGGTGGGACTTTCTAATGTCTACAGCTATGTGATTAGATCATTTACTCGACCCATCAAAATTGGTGAGATTTTCTAACATCTACAGCTATGAGATTAGATCATTTACTCGACCCATCAAAATTGGTGGGACTTTCTAATGTCTGCAGCTATGTGATTAGATCATTTACTCAACCCATCAAAATCGGTGAGATTTTCTAACGTCTACAGCTATGAGATTAGATAATTTAGTCGACCCATAAAAATTAGTGGGACTTTCTAACGTCTACAGCTATGAGATTAGATCATTTACTCAACCCATCAAAATTGGTGGGACTTTCTAACATCTACAGCTATAAGATTAGATCATTTACTCGACCCATCAAAATTGGTGAGATTTTCTAACATCTACAGCTATGAGATTAGATCATTTACTCGACCCATCAAAATTGGTGGGACTTTCTAACGTCTACAGCTATGAGATTAGATCATTTACTCAACCCATCAAAATCGGTGGGACTTTCTAATGTCTACAGCTATGAGATTAGATAATTTACTCGACCCATCAAAATTAGTGAGACTTTCTAACGTCTACAGCTATGTGATTAGATCATTTACTTAACCCATCAAAATCGGTGGTACTTTCTAATGTCTACAGCTATGTGATTAGATCATTTACTCGACCCATCAAAATTGGTGAGATTTTCTAACGTCTACAGCTATGAGATTAGATCATTTACTTGACCCATCAAAATTGGAGGGTCTTTCTAACGTCTACAGCTATGAGATTAGATCATTTACTCGACCCATCAAAATTGGTGGGACTTTCTAACGTCTACAGCTATGAGATTAGATCATTTACTCAACCCATCAAAATCGGTGGGACTTTCTAAAGTCTACAGCTATGAGATTAGATAATTTACTCAACCCATCAAAATTAGTGAGACTTTCTAACGTCTACAGCTATGTGATTAGATCATTTACTTAACCCATCAAAATTTGTGGTACTTTCTAATGTCTACAGCTATGTGATTAGATCATTTACTCGACCCATCAAAATTGGTGAGATTTTCTAACGTCTACAGCTATGAGATTAGATCATTTACTTGACCCATCAAAATTGGTCGGACTTTCTAACGTCTACAGCTATGAGATTAGAAAATTTACTCAACCCATCAAAATCGGTGGGAGTTTCTAATGTCTACAGCTATGAGATTAGATCATTTACTCGACCCATCAAAATTGGTGGGACGTTCTAACGTCTAAAGCTATGTGATTAGATAATTTACTCAACCCATCAAAATCGGTGGGAGTTTCTAACGTCTACAACTTTGTGAAACAGCCCGTAAGTAATTAAAGAATCAAGTTGTTGATGCATAGAGATGAGAATTGGTTTAAAAATAATCACAAACCACATCCATAACTCTTCAGTTTGGATTTCTTTTACCCTTGGCCTAGAGCTGTCGGCTATTAGAATAACAGATGTGTTTTTCATGTCTCTTGATAAATGGCTCGCCTTCTCGTGATGACTTTTATGGCAATCAGAACTGAGATAAGATCCACTAGCTACTGGTCGGTAGAAGCAAATCCTGCAGTAATGAACACTGAGTAAACACAGCACTTATCTGTAAACAGATTTAATTAGAAATCTGTTAAAGCTAAACCACCATGACCAGGCTGCCCGGGGGATTAGCAGCAATTTCATGCTTTTCTGTGGTCAGCAAATAAAATCTCTTTAGTATCTCAAATTCCTTTTCTCTACTTATTCTCCTCAGCCATTTTTCTTCCTTTAGCCACTCCAAAGCGACTCTCCATGCTCAATAGCCAATCAATATTTATCTATGTGTTCCTAGCAAAGAGCTCCTTGACACTGCAACATCTGTGTTTGCTCAGCTACCAGGACAACACAGTGCAGACTTTCATCAAATCAATCTTTCACTTGACAGGTCAGAATAACGGAGGCTTTTCAGGGTGGCTGTCTCTAAGCGGGAGGTGTATCTAAAGATCTGGGTTTTGGAATCAGACTTTTGAGTTGAGAATTTAACTATTTATTTTAGAAAAGTTTTCAAAAACTTTTTTTCCCCAAAAAAATAAATTACAACTTTTAATGGATAAAATATAAATATAGTGGAAATATGAAATTCTTTTAAGATCTAATCTTATCCAGGAATAATTTTATTTTGGCCTCTGAAGAAATAAAAGTAGAACAAATGGAATATTGCAAAAATTACTAATTATACACAATAATAAAGATATTGACCACTGGCAGGTATGACCGGAACAAACTTGAGATGAACGATGACGAACTGGAAGTTGTAAAGGACTTCAACCTACTCAGATCAATGATCACACAATATGCAACGATGGCACTGGAAGTTAATGTGGGAAATCAAACAAATCAACAATGAAGTCACTGGATAGGATCTTCAAATCGAGGAACATTTCACTGGCAATGAAGACATGGCTTATACATAGTTGGGTCTTTTCTGTGGTAAGATACAGATGTGAAGCATGGATGATAAAGACACAAAACAGAAGAAGAATCGACGCCTTTGAAATGTAGTGCTGGAGAAGGATATTATCAATACCATGGATGGCAAGAAGAACAAACAAATCAAGCCAGACATGTCACTCGAAGTAAGGATCACCAAGCTACGACTTACCTACTTTGGACACATCATACGAAGAGAACAATCATTGAAGAAGGACATCATGGTTGGAAGAATAGATGGAACAAGCGAAGAGGCTGACCAGCAACCCAATGGGTTGATCAAGATAATGGAGAAAAGATGCTGGTGGATCTATCTAGGCTTGCACAAGATCAATCTTCCTACAAATGGTTTATCCATCAAGTCGCCATGGCTTGAGTTCAAACTGAAGGCCGTTGAAAAAAAAATACACAATTTGGATGTGTAAAATCATTGCTGCTTTTGTAGAAATGGAAAGTCTGATCCAACAGATTCTCATCGGTTATTAATATACATTGGATGAATCGTCTCGTGGGTTTGTAAATTAATTTTTTTAGCAAGTCTGACAAAAAGCTTGGCCTATCCATTTGACCTTTGTGTACTTCTGGCTGGAGAATTTTCAGACTGGGTAAAACAGTCTAATGGAGATAGATTTGCTCATATTCAGTGAGTTCCAAACTAAATTTTTCCCTTTTTTTGAAGGAGGGGGAGCAATATTTTATTGAGCACTCAAGATTTAAATGGAATTAAAAGGGATAAAATCGATACCCAATGGAAAGATAAAGTTCGGGATTAATGCATACGATTAAAAATGTTTTTGTTGGAAAAATCCCCCAACAATATATTAATCACAAAATGTTCAATGTTGAGATCTCCAGTGATCAAATGTAATCTGTGGAGGAACTTAGAAGAAAGTATTCCATTCCTCCATAGTGCCACAATGGGGGAGATAAATCATTGCAAAATTCCTTTTGGAAATAATGGCTATTCTTGTAATCTACAGACATTTTATGTCCTCCAGACTGTGAGGCTATTTTTGTAGACATTTTGGCTAATAGATGAGAGTTTTTGATGGGGACTCGTTAGCGGTGCTGGGGTCTTGGGTTCAAATCCCACCAAGGACAACATCTGCAAGGAGTTTGTATGTTCTCCCCGTTTTTGCGTGAGTTTCCTCTGGGTTCTCCACTGTGTAATTAATGGCGCTATATAAGTGAGTAAAATAAATAAATAAATGACTTTTAAGTAGATTCCCTCAACTTTACACTAAGTTGACTGACATTTTCTTTCAATTAAATTTCCTTATCTAATTTGGGAAATGTTTACTTTTTTGTGGCTCGACATATTGGAAAAATTCTAACTGTATGTGCAATCATAATTGTTGTCCCTTTTGTAACAGCTTCTCAGAAACAAATTATTTATTATGCTTTGCTTATACAGCACCATCATATTCCATAGCTCTTTACATACATAAGCTCAGAATCTAAATTCCCTATCAGGATGTCTTTGGAATGTGGGAGGAAATCAAAGAAAACCCACACAAACACGGGGAGAACATACAAACCCCTTGCAGGTGTTGTCCCTGGTGGGATTTGAGCCCTGGACCCCTGCGAAACAATAGTTCTAACCACTGAGCCACCAAGCTGCCCAATAATGGTAAAATTGGTATATACCTGTTTTTTCTACACTCCTTGTTGACTGGTGTCTTTGTGTGATGAAGGGCTGTCATTGATGGAATGTCACTTGACATGGAACCATTATGGATGTCATGCTATTAACAGGACTCTCATTATGAAGTGACAAGATAACACTAGTAAAATAGAGGAATGAAAGAAAATGTGAAAAATGGAAAAGAATAAGGTGATCAACACCATGCCACTCAGAACTTCTCTCTTTCCTGACTCTCCCCTATAGCACCAGAACATGGATGCAACTTCTATCTCTGCACCCCTATAGCTACACCCTTGAACTGAACTGCTTGGTTATATGTTGGACAGTTGAGACTGACTGTACTCATGTTAGGAGGATATATGAAGCTTAGCTGATGCAATAGACGCCTTCACCACTAGTCCCAGCCCGGCCATTGTGGGAGCCTTCCTAAACTTCACTGAGAATGTGGCATTGATACTTTAAATAAAGAGCTTTTTCAGCTACTGAGGTCATTCCGTGCAGCTGGTTTTATTTCTATAAACTATCTTATTTGCTTCCTCCAATAAGCCCTTAACGGAATCAGAGCAGATACTCTGTATAAAGTTATCAGGAAACGGTCATAAAAATGCTGCGCTCTAAGGAATAACTTTATTCATTGCGAGCTCTGAAACCACAGGGCAGCGGAATGCTTACACTGAGTCAAATCGGAACCCAAATAATTAATATCTCAGATACTGTAGTCCCTTTATCCAGGTAGAGTAAGGTAGAGATCTGAATAGTAAAAGAGACTTGTGTTATTTTCTCTTGGTTGGGCACAAAGATATTTTAAACTCTTTTTTTTTCTTATTTTTAATTTGTGTCAGGATATTACCTCCTTTAAGAAAATAAAAAAGCCAGTTCATTTAAACATTTGGGAGAGAAACTGTCAAGAAATAGCAAAGTTTAATCCCACTCCTCCCTTACACTTAATAAAAGCTTGTAAGTTTGCTCAGCAGGGGCGGGCTCATAGGGAAATTGGCACACGCCCAGAAATTAGTTTACTTCATTAACAACAGGATCTCGTCAAGGTTCGTGTTGTGGGTGAACCTCTCTTAGGTAAAAAGTCCAAATGGAATGATTCCATAATTGGGAATCTACTTGTTGAAGGCCCTCTCATGTTCAAACTGCTACTTTTGTATTCCCTATAGCTACTCCCCTGCTTTCATAAACTTTTGAATAACTAAAAATTGTGATTTATTTTTCCATAAATGGTCAGAAGTTTATGTATATGCTTCTATGTGAAAAAAAGTAGAAAAAGCCTCACCGTGTATACCAAATGCAAGGCAGCTCCCACTTCGGAACGCCCGGATCCTGCTCCGCTGACCTCCGGTGAATGTACAAAAAATGAAGAAAGGATCCGTGTAACGTGAAATCAAAAAAAAAAGTAATTTTATTCCATTTTGTTAAAAACAGGTAAGGATATCCATACATTAAAAAAGTAGTCATTTCACTCTGACACATTTCTGGCCAAAGCGCTTAGTCGTAGAGTAAGGGCTTTGGCCAGAAACGCGTCAGAGTGAAATGACTACTTTCTTTTAATGTATGGATATCCTTACCTGGTTTTTAACAAAATAGAATAAAATTAAATTTTTTATTGATTCCATACTACAGGGATCCTTTCTTCATTTTTTGTATATGCTTCTATGTTAAACTATAATAGACCCCTCACATTCTCACGATGGTTGTCTGACTGCCATGACCTCAACTGATTGACATGTCCTAAAAGGTTGCAGTACCGGTTTCCAGATAACTAATACCCTGACAGTTCTAATTCAGCAGCAGCTGGAATGCTACAATTTGCCTGTCACTGATTTTTGTTGTGAATTTTTCTTTATGGAAGGAAGCCATAGAGGAATAGGAAGGTTCACTCCCTTAGACTTCAAGAAAACTTGTGACTGTGCTCAGCAGAGGCGGACTCATAAGGAGGTGGTCATTGTCCAGAAATTAGTTTACTCTATTACCGACAGGATCTTTTCAAGGTTACTGTTAATGGTGAGCCTATCTTAGCTATCAGGCCCTAAGGTAATATTTCTATAATGGGGTCATGTACTTCCCTGTGGCCTCCTCAGGCTCCAATTGCTATCTCTGCATTCACTATGGCTGTATCACTGCTTCAATGGATTTTTTTTTATTAAAGAGGTTATCCACTACTTCTATATTGATGACCTACCTTTAAGATAGATCATCAACAGGCTCGGACTGTTCCACAGGAGAACAGGAGAATCCTTTTGTGGGCCTCTGTGCAGGAGTGGGCCATCACCCTCTTATATGAGCAGTAATTGGCACAATACACTTGATTCGATCTTATTTAACAGTCAACCCAGTTTATATCAATAGAAATTTGTGAATGAAGTCACATTTACATGTACCTGAAAGTGGGGCCCTGGAGTTGATGTTTCTGGTGGGCACCTTGGCACCCAGTCCGACACTGGTCATCAATGTCTGATCGGTGGAGGTGCGACACCCGGCATCCATGCCGATCAGCTGTTCTCGGAGACGGCAGTGGCCAGAAGTACTCAGTTACGGAGCTGCTCTGTCTACTGATAGTGTCCCCAGCCAGGTACCGCACCTCCGCCCCCTATTGCTTTCAATAGAGGTGCATGTGCAGTATTTAGCCGTGGCCACTACCAGTAGACAGGGAAAATCCATAACTGAGCACTTCCGGCTGTCGCCAACACCGAGAACCACTGATAGGTGAGGGTACTGAGTGTCGCACCTCCACCGATCAGACATTGATGACCTATCCTTAGGATAGGTCATCAATGTTAAAGTAGTGGACAACCTCTTTAAGTGAAGCTACCGATGTTCATCTATTTCTCCATTAATGGTCAGAGTTTTCTGTAATTCCCATTTGCTTATAAGAAGACATGAAATGGATCCCTATCATTCTTGGTAACCTAACTGTCGTGACATCCACCGATTGACATGTCCTAAAAATTCTTCACTGCAGTTCCCCTTTAAGATATCCAATAACGTAGAAGTTGTAACTCAGCTGTAATGCTACAGTTTGCCCATCATTGATTTCGGTTGTGGATTTTTCTTCACACTCAGACACATGACATTCATCTTGATCAAATAAGTCAAATCAGGCCAGTCATTATGAGTCTGGAAAGAGAAGAAAGAGTCGCAGAGTAGCGGTACCACATGCATCTATAATCAAACCGCCATTAGCTCATTTGTTCGTGTTTGTTTTATTTCTCAACAAGGTTAATGTTTATTTTATGAGATGAAAAGGGGGAACGAAATGGTCCCTAATCTCATGGTGTATCCATAGCATAGTTTATCGCTGAACATATGGTTGTGATACACTTTTTCCAGTTCCACTTGAAGTCATCACAATGCCAGCTAAGTAGTGAATTATGAGCAGTATGGAATGTACTTGTGTCATGGACTTAACCCCAACCATGCCAGATAAGTATCTACGTAAGATGGTAGAACTTTACGCTTTTGAATCTGTAAGTTTGTATAGATCTGTAATACAGTCCCCAAAGTCCTTTATGGGGCTATAGTATACTTTTGTGGGCCATCATATAAAATTGGAGTATCATATGCAATATATTCTATAATATGATGTAGTATGCAGGTATTTAATCCTATAAGCTTTTCTTCTAGGAGAAAATATGTTGCCGGACATAGTCACCATGTACCAACAGTTTAGGTGCGTGGAGCTATTTAAAGGTGTTTTTAGCGAATGTTCATACGTTCATTATCCTTATAGTTATAACTTTTTGCAACCAGAATTCTTCTTTAACCCTCCGTCACATACAATATCGGTTCTAACGAGTTCACATACAATGTGACTGTCAGGCGCAGGCTAGAAAAATACCTATAATATCTAATGTTTGCAATTTCAGTGCTCTAAAAGTGATCAGTGACCTTCATAGGGATGTAATAAAAGAGACTACACATAATCAGGTGCAAAAAAAAACATTTACTTAACATAAAACGAACAACTCTGAAATACAAACATTTCAAAACTCCCGCCAAATAGTCCCCAGTTCGACTCTGTCAAAAAACTCTACAAAGAAAATTTATGGAAACAAACTTAATTTTAAGGTACCTTAAGTACTATTAAACACATATTCAATCAGAATTAGATCCTGAAGTTTCCCCAGAAAAATTACACTTGCAGAGCAAAGAGCAAGAATTACACATCATTTTTGCATGTGTCAGGCAGATTGCATTATGACATTTGTGACATTCATAATTAGAAAGCCTTCTGATTCCGCTTTCCGTGGTGCAGGTGGTGCATCTCCTTCTTTTGGGAGGTGGTGAATTTTCACTATCATCTTCTGGGCGGAATCTTTTGAGCTGAACTTGAAGGCGAGAGGGGATACCGATTGTTTTCATACTTCTCCTGCGTAGCTCTCCAAGCACTAGTTCATGGGCCAATTTTTTCAGATAGAATCGTCTACGGAGTGGTTCAAGCTTGTTTTCAAGGTAAATGACTTGTGAATTTATACCACCCAAATTCAACATAGCAAAAAATATGACCATTGGCCAGCGTTTGGTGTTTCTGCTGACGTTGGAAGTTGAGCACATCTGATCAGCTGTATCAACACCCCCTTTGGTTGCATTATAAAATGTAATTATCTCCGTTTTTTTGTGCCTCAGTCCCAGGATCGATGGCAGCATCATCATGAAGTGTTGATAGAAGAAGTACAATTTTTTTTGCTTGTGGTACATAGGAAACCAAAACCTTTCCATTATGGAATGCAAACATACTGCTGTACTGTTGTCTCCCTTTCACACTTACAAACTGTGTAGGCAATTATTTTTTATTTTTTCTTACAGTTCCGACATATGAAAGCTTCTGTATTTTCAGATAATCAATCATATCACAATTTGAAAACCAATTGTCAGCTGTTATATTGCGACCCGATCCAAATAAGGGCTCAGCCAGTCTTTTTACAACATCACTGGGTTTGTTGCTGACACAGTAAAGACCTTCTGGTTGTTTTCCTGCATAAACTTCCAGGTTGTAAGTGTAGGTCTTACTGGCATCAACAAGGGCATACATTTTTATTCCATATTTGTTAGGCTTTGATGGAATATATTGACGAAAGGCACATTTACCACGAAAACCAGGGAGCATTTCGTCAATAGTGACATTCTCCCCAGGGCAATAGCTTTTTTTACAGTTTTCAACAAATTTTTGGAATATATCACGAATTGGAGCAAGTCGGTCATGTGTTTTACGTTCGGTTCGGGTAGTTCTGTCGTCAAACCGAAGGCAACGAATTAGAAGTTTGAATCTGTTTATGGACATAACAAGGCCAAATTTTTCAACTCCATCCCCATCTTTACTCCAAAGTTCCTCCAAAGTTCCTCCAGACTTTGTCTATTTGCCCTATAAGCTCCTGCAAGGTATAATAATCCAAAAAAACACGCAGTTCTATTTCATCTGTGGCCTTGATGGTTCTGTTGCAGATGAACTTGTCCTTTATAATGTCTATATATTGGTTGGTATATGTGACAATAGAGTCCAGAATGTCATCTGTGAATAAACTATTCCAGCTTTCAACTGCAGTTTTTGCATTACTTGCAGTTCCTATAACTGCAGGAAGGTGAGTAATAATGTTTTGAGGTTCCCTACGTTTTTTCTGGAGTGGCTTCTTGTTCCATTGGTTTTTTTTTTACCTTTTCCCATATAATAAGATTCTACATCTTCATCCTCATCACTGTCACCATCTTGCTCTGTTTCAGAATCCACTTCACATACTTCCACCTCATCATGAGAATCAATCTCACTTTCCTCTCCTAAATCCTCATTCAGTGTGGGGTCTGCATCATCTAACAGCATGTTTGTTACTTCCTCAACATCAAGGTTTTTTGATAAATTGTACATTTTCCTCTCCATTTCAGCAGATAATCTGAAGCAAGAGAAGGAATATGTGTTAGGGAACTACTGTATATGCCTGAGCAGCACACTTTCTTTTCTAATCTGCCTTATTTCTATGAAATATCCTCACACTTTGTGCTATACATTCATAAAACAAGCTAAATAAACAATTGTGATGAATGAAAACATAAAATACCAACCTTATTGAGTGTGACGTGTTCACATACAATGAGCCTGAGAGATTAGCGCAGTTATATCTGTCCTCCTGAAGCTCTGCAATCCAACTGTGGTATGAGGTTTCACAGAGCTGCTAGAGACAGGAGACTACCTGGAGGGAGGGGATTTCCTCACAATCTGGTGAGGAAGGAGAAATGAAAGTAAAAGAGATGTGCCTGTCAGGCCTATTGTATGTGACGGAGGGTTAAGGAATAAAGATGACTCATTGATATACAGTTCTTAAAGATTTTTTTTTTACTTTTAGAGCAAAAATCTTTTACACGTGTATTTTGTTGACAAAAAAAATATTACAATATTAAAAATATTAAAATAATAATAATAATCTGCCTTTAAAATTAATCTAATTTTTTTTTTGCAAGAAATGTAGAGCATTTTTCCTTCCTTATAAAAGGCCCAATTTGTCTTGGCCTGATGGTTTCGCTTTCCTATCAGCGATTATTTTTTAGGCAGCTGACAGGCTGTGTAAGAGGATCAGGATACTGTGTTTATTAGAGGTGACTTTAATACATTGTAGCACAATAGTTGTATTGTTGGAGAGTGCCATGTGCCCTGTGCTGAACACTTATACCAAGTGCTTATCGCAGCGTCACTCCATAAACAGCCCATTAAAGTCAGACCTTTTCTGATTTTCGCTCAGTGGGATATTTGTGCACATCCTTCCCACAATCCGGGGCTGACGACTCTCGCACTCTGCTATAGTAGGAGCCAAGTCTATCTGTAATGAAACAAAGCTGCTGCCTGGTTATCGCTGCAATCTCACTATAAAATCGGGTGTACAAGTATTGGTTGCTGCACTTTTATCCAGAGCACTAGTCTTTTAAGATGAAACTGAGATCATATTGTATCAGAAAGAAGTACATTATTATGGACAAAAGTATTGGGCTGCGTGTATTACCGGTAATCATTGAATTTAGGTTTGCATTCAGTCCCCTCCACCTCCAGTGTATAACATCCGGCCCTTCACCCCCAGTGTATAACATCTGGCCCTTTGCCCCCAGTGTATAACATCTGACCCTTTGCCCCCAGTGTATAACATCTGGCCCTTTGCCCCCAGTGTATAACATCTGGCCCTTTGCCCCAGTGTATAACATCTGGCCCTTTGCCCCGGTGTATAACATCTGGCCCTTTGCCCCCAGTGTATAACATCTGGCCCTTTGCCCCCAGTGTATAACATCTGGCCCTTTGCCCCCAGTGTATAACATCTGGCCCTTGGCCCCGGTGTATAACATCTGGCCCTTTGCCCCGATGTATAACATCTGGCCCTTTGCCCCCAGTGTATAACATCCGGCCCTTTGCCTCTGGTGTATAACATCTGGCCCTTTGCCCCAGTGTATAACATCTGGCCCTTTGCCCCCAGTGTATAACATCTGGCCCTTTGCTCCCAGTGTATAACATCTGGCCCTTTGCCCCGGTGTATAACATCTGGCCCTTTGCTCCCAGTGTATAACATCTGGCCCTTTGCCCCCAGTGTATAACATCCGGCCCTTTGCCTCTGGTGTATAACATCTGGCCCTTTGCCCCCAGTGTATAACATCTGGCCCTTTGCCCCAGTGTATAAAATCTGGCCCTTTGCTCCCAGTGTATAACATCTGGCCCTTTGCCCCCAGTGTATAACATCTGGCCCTTTGCCCCAGTGTATAAAATCTGGCCCTTTGCTCCCAGTGTATAACATCTGGCCCTTTGCCCCCAGTGTATAACATCTGGCCCTTTGCCCCAGTGTATAACATCTGGCCCTTTGCCCCGGTGTATAACATCTGGCCCTTTGCCCCGGTGTATAACATCTGGCCCTTTGCCCCCAATGTATAACATCTGGCCCTTTGCCCCCAGTGTATAACATCCGGCCCTTTGCCTCTGGTGTATAACATCTGGCCCTTTGCCCCAGTGTATAACATCTGGCCCTTTGCCCCCAGTGTATAACATCTGGCCCTTTGCTCCTAGTGTATAACATCTGGCCCTTTGCCCCCAGTGTATAACATCTGGCCCTTTGCCCCCAGTGTATAACATCCGGCCCTTTGCCTCTGGTGTATAACATCTGGCCCTTTGACCCCAGTGTATAACATCTGGCCCTTTGCCCCAGTGTATAACATCTGGCCCTTTGCTCCCAGTGTATAACATCTGGTCCTTTGCCCCGGTGTATAACATCTGGCCCTTTGCCCCCAGTGTATAACATCTGGCCTTTTGCCCCCATTGTATAACATCCGGCCCTTTGCCTCTGGTGTATAACATCTTGCCCTTTGCCCCCAGTGTATAACATCTGGCCCTTTGCCCCAGTGTATAACATCTGGCCCTTTGCTCCCAGTGTATAACATCTGGCCCTTTGCCCTCGGTGTATAATATCTGGCCCTTTGCCCCAGTGTATAACATCTGGCCCTTTGCCCCCAGTGTATAACATCTGGCCCTTTGCCCCCAGTGTATAGCATCTGGCCCTTTTCCCCCAGTGTATAACATCTGGCCTTTGCCCCCGGTGTATAACATCTGGCCCTTTGCCCCGGTGTATAACATCTGGCCCTTTGCCCCCAGTGTATAACATCTGGCCCTTTTCCCCCAGTGTATAACATCTGGCCCTTTTCCCCCGGTGTATAACATTTGGCCCTTTGCCCCCAGTGTATAACATCTGGCCCTTTGCCCCGGTGTCTAACATCTGGCCCTTTGCCCCGGTGTATAACATCTGGCTCTTTGCCCCCGATGTATAACATCTGGCCCTTTTCCCCCGATGTATAACATTTGGCCCTTTGCCCCCAGTGTATAACATCTGGCCCTTTGCCCCCGGTGTCTAACATCTGACCCTTTGCCCCGGTGTATAACATCTATCCCTTTGCCCCCGGTGTATAACATCTGGCCCCATTTCCCCCCGGTGCATAACATCTGGCCCTTTGCCCTCGGTGTATAACATCTGTCCCTTTGGCCCCGGTGTATAACATCCGGCCCCTTGCTCCCCCTGGTGTATAACATCTGGCCCTTCTCCCCCAGGGTATAACCTCTGGCCCCTCACCATGCCGTCTGCCTTTACTACCATGTGACAGATCGGCCAGTGGTGCAGAGTTCACTGATACCAGCGCAGTCCTGTAATAGGAGCCACCGGGGTAACAAGTCCGTTCATGACATTTCTTCCTCCTAAATCCTCCCCCATCACCTGTGAGTGATATTATTAAGAAGTGGAAGGAACTGCAGCAACTCAGCCATGAAGTGGAGACCCCAAAACGTTACAGAGCAGATGGCCGAGTGCTGAGGAGCAGAGGGCAGAAAAGTCACCACCGCTCTGCTGACTCCATAACTGCAGAGTCCAGACCTCCTCTTGTGTCAGCACAAACACCTCGGCCCCGCTGGGAGCTTCATGACCGAGCAACCGCATGCAGCCGTACATAACCAGGCACGATGCCGAGTGTCAGATGGAGTGGTGTAAAGCCGCCACCACTGGACTCTGGAGGAGACGTGTTCTGTGCAGTAGCGGATCACACTTCTCTATCTGCACCTGATGGACGAGTCTGGGTTTGGTGATTCCAGGAGAACGTTACCCCCTGACTGCATTGTGCTGATGTACAGATGGTGGAGAAGGGATAATACAATGGGCTTGTTTTTTAGGGGTCCAGCGAAGGGAAATCTTACTGCTTCAGCACAAGACATTTGGACAATTGTAGCTTCCAGCTCTGTGGGACCAGTTTCAAGAAGACCCTTTTCTGTTCCCCATGACTTTGCCTAAAGTCCATAAAAATATGGTTGGGGAAGTTTGGTGGAAAGAACATGACCAACTGCAAAGAACCCAGACCTCAACCCCATCTTTGTGGTGAACTAGATCGGAGATTGTGAGCCCGGCTTCTCCTCCAACATCAGGGTTTGACCTCTTAACTCCTCTTCTAGATGATTGGGAAAAATTTGCACAGATGCCTCCAAAATCTTGTAGAAAGTCTTCCCAGAAGAGCGGGAGCTATTACAGTATATCTCAAAGGGACCGACTCCATATTATAGTCTACGGATGTAGAATGGGAGGTCAGAGAAGCTCCTGCAGGTGTAATATGGAATGAGCACCAATACTGTTGACTATTTAGTGTAGCAAGTGTTACTAGAATGTCTGTATGAAGGGTGTGTATAACAAAATGCAATATTTAATATACAAAAAATTATAAAAAGACTGCTTGTCTTATCTTATGCAGATTTTTCTTGTGGTGCTCAAACACTTTATTGCAAATACCTTTTATATAAATGCAGCCTTATAACAAGTTTTATATATTTATTATGATTGACTGATAATCGAGAATATCCGAGAACACTTTTTTCGGTCCACATCTCTTGAATAGCCAAATAAAATTAAAATCTAAAATTCCTCCTTAGAATAAAACAAATAAATAAATAATTGGAAATATAAAACAGTACACTTTTAAAAAAGGGAATGCAAAAGTAAAAAAATATTAACGCTAAAACGAGCCTAAGATCATGTATAAAACATCAATTTTTCACTAGTATCCTAATTTTTAAAAATGAACTTCGTTTAAAAAGTATAAACCCCCTGCAGACGGGAGGGGAGGGTGTACACAGGAGCTGAGGTTGATGTAAGGTTTTATAGGGTGGAGGGCAGCAGACTAGGTGGGCCGAGCCGCTCTGAACTGCTGTCAAATTCTATGTTTCTACAACAAAACCAGTGTATGTAACATATCGCACCGACTATATTTACAAGCTGAATGAAACATTCTGAAAAATGTAACTCAATCCCCAGCAAGATAAATATTCCCGCTTCACACCGACGACTACTTCGTCTTTGTTTTTTTTTTTTCTTCTTGCCTTTTCATTCCGCTGATGTCACACAGTGAATATTTTATATCCAGCAAATGAAAGCTCCAGGGAGGTATTAAAGGGAGCTGCTGCTAATTTGCAGCGTGCCACTTTTTCACTGCTGTCCAAAATTTTAACATATGTAGTAGAGTCCTTGGTTGGAAAGAATGACTTTTCTGTATTTTCAGTTCTGTTAATATTTGAACTTTTGGAAACTTGTAAGTATGTACATATATAAGTATGTGTATATTTCTATCATACAAGCACAGAGGGGGTGGTAAAGCCAAATTCAACCAGAGGAGCTTTATCCTCGCTGGGCTTTGTGCTCACCACATGCATCTCTAATATTCAGGTGGGTTAGCAGGTGGTCCATTCATACTATATAAAGTTCTTAAGTTGTCCTGGTCCGTGTAAATACTCTCTGTGCATCTTTTGTATAATGGTTAATTTGGACTTCATTTTAGTTTTTGTCATATTTGGTGTTTTTTTCTTTCCTTTCGCCACTAGACCTTATACAGATATCAGTGTTTCATGTACGTTTTTGCACAGATAGAACAAGTATCCATTAGAGGTGTTCGTCTGACTGTGGTTTTTTTGTTGTTGTTCACAAAAAATGGGGATATGTCCGATTTGCAAATCAAAATTAGAGATGAACGAATCTTTTGAAATTTGAATTCACCAGCTTTGCCAAATTTTTCCGCAAAAATTTGAGTTGCAGCTAGAGATGAGTGAACCCAAACTGTAAAGTTCAAGGTTCTTACCGGACAGCTGAATTCCAAACACAAGCATGTTTTAGTGTTTAGAGTCCGGCTAGAGAGAGAGAAAGATAGTCTGTGGTGGTACTCTGCTTTCTTCCTAGGCGGCCCCCTAGCCCTTACTACGACCATTTCACAGCACCAAAGTTCAGGTCCTTATTGACTTTCATGGGGTTCAGGTTCAAGTTCGGGTAGAGTTCTGGTACCAGAACCAAACTTTGGACTAAAGTTCTGTCGAACCCATTGAACTCAAACATCCGTGGGTGCGCTCATCCCTAGTTGTAGCGAATAAATTTACATGACACTGAATATTGGAAAGCTTACAGGAAAAATATATCTTAGTACCGTGTTAGTCAGTAGATAGAAAAATGTTCAAAATTGAGATTGATACCTTTCAATGGATAGCTGAGAAGATGGTAACAAATTGCAAGCTTTCGAGTATACTCAGGTCTCTTCATCATAGCATAGCCTGATGAAGAGACCGTAGTAGTAGACTATTTTGCTATTTGTTACCATCTTCTAGTTAGCCATTGAAAGGTATCAGCCATGGAGGACTCTCAATTTTGAATATTTTACTGGAAAGCTTGTAATTGCTTGGAAAATACACGTGGGGGAGAGGAGAGACAGAAAGAGAAATAAGCTCGCTAACCATAAGAGCTTACACTCTACAGGAGAGATGACCCCACTAACCATAAATGCTTACACTCTATAGGAGAGAGACAGAACCCCACTAACCATAAGAGCTTGCACTCTATAGGAGAGAGACAGAACCCCTCTAACCATAAGAGCTTACACTCTATAGGAAAGAGAAACAGAACTCCGCTAACCATAAGAGCTTACACTCTATAGGAGAGAAACAGAACCCCTCTAACCATAAGAGCTTACACTCTATAGGAGTGAAACAGAACCCCGCCAACCATAAGAGCTGACCCTCTATAGGAGAGAAACAGAACTCTGCTAACCATAAGAGCTTACACTCTTTAGGAGAGAAACAGAACCCCGTCAACCATAAGAGCTTACAGTCTATAGGAGAGAAACAGAACCCCGCTAACCATAAGAGCTCACACTCTATAGGAGAGAGACAGAACCCCGCTAACCATAAGAGCTTGCACTCTACAGAAAAGAGAGAGAGAGGACCACCTGATCTTAGTGGAAAGTATCATCTGTTGCACCTTCCAGCAACTGGAAAAAAAATTTTCTCTGTAGGCAGGATCTCTGTAAATGGACAGGAACTGTCACTGAAACAATTCTTCTAAAAAAGAAAATGAAAGTTAAAAGAGGAAGGGGTGAAGCTATAATATTTCACTTTTATTGTTGTGCTGAGATTGATACTGTGAGAGGGGGGACAGAGCTTCAGGGAAAGACTGTGGTTTGGTTCACAGCACACTTTTAGAAGATCCTAGTCACTCAACAGGTATGAAGAGTAAAAAGGCTAGATTTGGAAAAAAACTATGCTGGGGGAAAGAAAAAGGTTTAAATACAATAGTTTTGGCTACCCTATGAAAAAAAAATGTTTTTCTTTCCCCTATCCCTTGATACCAAAGATTTTGAAAATAGTTTTTGGTAATGCTGTCTTTTTAACAAAGTTCTTCCATCTCAGTCTTATTCATGTGAAGGTGAAGATGACAAAACGGAGGTGGTTTCTTATGTGCCAGATTTCTCCATGGAGCTTGCAGAAAGTTTTGTAGACTCACAAATAGGAAGAACGATTTTTTTTTTTTTTCGGAATTTCTAAGTTTAGTGTCCCTTTAGTGAAGCAGAATATTAATTTGACAGCTGTAACTACTTCGCTGGACTCTGAGTTGCCCTTTCATGTTCACTATAGCTTTCCAAAATCCAACTTGAATGCCAGACACTCTCAAGCAGTGACAGCCTTGCCCCCTACGTGATAGAACTGCTGATGGAGAAGGTGTGGGGACGTCATTCTCTGACCTTAGTTAATCTACACTACTCCGTCTCCACAAACACAGCTTGTTCAGACTACTGATCTCCTTCTCTTTTTCAGTGTGTGGTTTCTTTATACGCCGGTCTAGAAGCAATAAATATTTGGGAATAAAGTAGCTGGTATTCATTTAAGGTTAGTTTGGGGCTTGAGGATATGATGAATAGGCTTTAATTTACATGCCGGCGGTTTGGTAAGTGGTGGCTTTTGCCACTAGACAGCCCAAAGCCCACAGCAGTCACATGTAACTAGATCTAATGAGCTGTGTGCTGCTATGTTTAGTGAAGATAGATGGAACGTGTAGAGGTCTGCTGGTGCTTTTGATAAGTTAAGACACCTTAATTAATAAAGAAAACTTCATCTTGAAGATCGGAGAGCTGGAAAGTTAAGTTGTGGAAGCCAATTTACTGAAGGTAAACAGTAAGCGAAGGGAACGTTATGGAAATAAGGTCCATCGGACTGTAAAAAATATTTGTCTCATTCTAACATTGACTAAGTAAGCTAGAAGTGTTTGTCAGACTTGGTGGGAATTTTAATATATAAGGATTACTTAAGAAAATGATTCCAAAAATTCATGTGTTCTTGCCCAGTATTTTATTATTATTATTATTATTATTATTATTTAACGGCCTTCGTCTCAATCTCGAGCCATGGGACTTGTAAGATGAATGCTCTGTAGGAAGATTGATCTTCTGCAATCCTACATAGGTCCACCAGGGTCCTCTCTACCAATATCTTATTAGTATCAAGCCATCGGGTTGCTGGTCTTCTTCTTTGTCTCGTTCCTTCTATTCTTCTGACCATGATGTCTTTTTCCAGTGATTGCTCCCTTTGTATAATATGTACAAAGTAGGTAAATCATAGCTTGATCCTTGCTTCAAGTGACATGTCTGGTTTGATTTGTTTGTTTTTCTAGCCATCCATGATATTGGTAACTTTCTTCTCCAGCATCACATTTCGAAGATGTTGATTCTTCTGTCTTGTTTCTTTATCGTCCAGGTTTCATATCCATATGTTACCACAGAAAAGACCAAACTATGTACAAGCCCTGGCTTCTTTGCAAGTGAAATGGTCCTCGATTTGAAGACCTTGTCCAGCGACATCTTTGTTGATTTCCAGTATCTTATAGAATATCATGAAGACTCATAGATCCCCAAAAATAATAAAAGCCACCAAGTGGACCACCGCATTCCTAGCTAGATATGACCAATGGCATAGTTGGACCTTGTCATCATATTATAGCTTTGGGAGTATCAAAGTCTTTTTAATACCTGTCCATAGGTAGTCACTCAGGATCCCCACTTGTCTATACTTATCCTGATGAACTGATCACCCTTAGGCTGGTTCACATTTCATTTGATCTCCACATTAGTGACTCCGTTGGGGCTTACTGTGTGCTTTGTTGGACAAACTTGAGGCGGGGACCAAGATTTGGTTAACTCTGTTTTGTATCCCTTCCTCGAATATGGCCAAAAATGATATCCGAAAAAGCACACAGTAATTTTGTCTACATCATTACAGTCAATGGCTGTGTCAGGGCAATCATCCAAATATGGTTTTCCAGAGTACCCAGACTTAAGCCCCGACATAGCCATAGCTGTGGGGATCAAACACAATGTGAAGCCAGCCTCGGTATTCACTCCAAATCTATGGAATAAAAGAAAAAAGGCCTCAGTAGAAAACAGAACACAACATCATCTTGAGTTGGCCATATATATTAGATATTACATGAATGTTGGCCAAACCCTTTGATTTCAGAAGAACCCGTTGTCTACCTAATGTGTATGAAGATGTTCTGATTCTCCTTCAACGACAAATGTTTGGGAAACATTTGGATTTAAACATGCCCAATCCTTTCGGTAATAAGGGAGATAAGACCTACTTCCCTCTCCCTTTTAGGAGGAATTGACCAAATGAGCCTTTAGGCAACCATTACCTAAAGTGTTCGGCTATGCTTAGGTCAACCATTGCTTTCCGGATGTCCACTCATGTCAATAAATTTATACTAAATAATTTATTAAAGTCTCCTTCATGGGTAAAAGCCCTTGGTTGACTTGTCACCCTTCTTTACACACACCATGTTCGGCCCATAAATCTGCAGTGTTATGTAGACTTACATGCCTCTCTCTTTGCCTTCTCTTTCTGCTTTACATGTGTGTCACTAATTCTATCGGTTATTTTGCTCATAAACAAAAATCATTACATGAAAATGAAAGAATTAATACAAATTCTACAGTACAGACCAAAAGTTTGGACACACCTTCTCATTTAAAATTTTGTCTGTATTTTCATGACTATGAAAATTGTACATTCACACTGAAGGCATCAAAACTATGAATTAACACATGTGGAATTATATACTTAACAAAAAAGTGTGAAACAACTGAAAATATGTCTTATATTCTAGGTTCTTCAAAGTAGCCACCTTTTGCTTTGATGACTGCTTTGCACACTCTTGGCATTCTCTTGATGAGCTTCAAGAGGTAGTCACCGGAAATGGTCTTCCAACAATCTTGAAGGACTTCCCAGAGATGCTTAGCACTTGTTGGCCCTTTTGCCTTCACTCTGGGGTCCAGCTCACCCCAAACCATCTCGATTGGGTTCAGGTCTGGTGACTGTGGAGGCCAGGTCATCTGGCGTAGCCCTCCATCACTCTCCTTCTTGGTCAAATAGCCCTTACACAGCCTGGAGGTGTGTTTGGGGGGTCATTGTCCTGTTGAAAAATAAATGATGGTCCAACTAAACGCAAACTGGATGGAATAGCATGCCGCTGCAAGATGCTGTGGAAGCTATGCTGGTTCAGTATGCCTTCAATTTTGAATAAATCCCCAACATTGTTACCAGCAAAGCACCCCCACACCATCACACCTCCTCCTCTATGCTTCACAGTGGGAACCAGGCATGTAGAGTCCATCCGTTCACCTTTTCTGCGTAGCACAAAGACACGGTGGTTGGAACCAAAGATCTCAAATTTGGACTCCTCAGACCAAAGCACAGATTTCCACTGGTCTAATGTCCATTCCTTGTGTTCTTTAGCCCAAACAAGTCTCTTCTGCTTGTTGCCTGTCCTTCGCAGTGGTTTCCTAGCAGCTATTTTACCATGAAGGCCTCCTGAACAAAGTCTCCTCTTAACAGTTGTTGTAGAGATGTGTCTGCTGCTAGAACTCTGTGTGGCATTGACCTGGTCTCTAATCTGAGCTGCTGTTAACCTGCGATTTCTGAGGCTGGTGACTCGGATATACTTATCCTCAGAAGCAGAGGTGACTCTTGGTCTTCCTTTCCTGGGGCGGTCCTCATGTGAGCCAGTTTCTTTGTAGCGCTTGATGGTTTTTGCAACTACACTTGGGGACACTTTCAAAGTTTTCCCAATTTTTCGCACTGACTGACCTTCATTTCCTAAAGTAATGATGGCCACTCATTTTTCTTTACTTAGCTGCTTTTTTCTTGCCATAATACAAATTCTAACAGTCTATTCAGTATGTCTATCAGCTGTGTAACCACCTGACTTCTGCACAACACAACTGATGTTCCCAACCCCATTTATAAGGCAAGAAATCCCACTTATTAAACCTGACAGGGCACACCTGTGAAGTGAAAACCATTTCTGGTGACTACCTCTTGAAGCTCATCAAGAGAATGCCAAGAGTGTGCAAAGCAGTCATCAAAGCAAAAGGTGGCTACTTTGAAGAACCTAGAATATAAGACATATTTTCAGTTGTTTCACACTTTTTTGTTAAGCATATAATTCCACATATGTTAATTCATAGTTTTGATGCCTTCAGTGTGAATGTACAATTTTCAAAGTCATGAAAATACAGAAAAATCTTTAAATGAGAAGGTGTGTCCAAACTTTTGGTCTGTACTGTATATGTGGGATCACTGACCCCTCCTAGGTTATAGGTATGTGAATTCATTTTGCAAAAACTATACTCCTCATTTACACGCAGTGACCATTTGTAAGTCTATTAACTTTCATAATACTAATAATCATTAGTGTGCCCATAGGTTAGATAGGTTAGATAGGTAGCGGGTCCAAATAATTGGGACAGATAATTAACTTCAGGCACTCTGTGAAGTATCTAGCAGAGTAATCATTTACACCCATCAAAATCAACACAGTGACTGATGGGGAGAGCGAGGGAGTTCAGTAACAGAGGTCACCATCAGACCGAGGGACAACTAGTTATTAGCGCACCAAGGGCCCGTCTGCTGCAGACAACGTAACTCTGCTTTAAATAAACGCTTCTTCTTAGTCCAGACTATTGCCATTTTTGCACTTCTGTCAATGTCCCCAGCGTACACGTCGCCTGAACCATTTATTATGAAGCCTAGAAATCTCTAAGAGAACTGAACGTGGAAATGAGAGTAAAATCGTAAAGTGTTGCTAATAATTTATCATAATTTTTTTTTACTTTTAAGAGTTCTAAAATAGGATAGATAGATAGATAGATAGATAGATATTAGATAGATAATGGATGGATAGATGATAGATAGATAGATAGATAGATAGATAGATAGATAGATAGATAGATAGATAGATAGATAATGGATAGATAAATAGATAGATAATAGATCGATATATATTAGATAGATAGATAATGGATGGTTAGATAGATGATAGATAAATAGATGATAGATAAATAGATGATAGATAGATAATAGATCGATAGATATTAGATAGATATATAGATGATAGATAATAGATAGATAGGTAGATAGATAGATAGATAATAGATGGATAGATAGATAGATAGATAGATAGATAGATAATAGATGGATAGATATTAGATAGGTAGATATATAGATAATAGATAGATAGATAATGGATAGATAAATAGATAGATAGATAATGGATAGATAGATAGATTGATAGATAATAGTTGGATAGATATATATTAGATAGATAATAGATATATAATAGATATAGATAATAGATCGATAGATATTAGATAGATATATAGATAATAGATATATAGATAATGGATGGATAGATAGATGATAGATAGATAAATAGATGATAAATAATAGATAGATATTAGATAGATAGATATGAGATAGATTGATGATAGGTAGATAGATAGATGATAGATAAATGTATAATAGATAAATAGATAATAGATAGAAAATAGATAGATAGATATTAGATAGATTGATGATAGATGATAGATAGATGATAGATGATAGATAGATGATAGATAAATAGATGATAGATAGATTATAGATAGATGATAGATAATAGATAGATAGATAGATAGATAGATGATAGATACTGTAGATATATGCTAGATAGATAGATAGATGATAGATTATAGATAGATGATAGATAGATGATAGATTATAGATAGATATTAGATAGATGATAGATAGATGATAGATATTAAGATAGACGATAAATAGATAAATAGATGATAGATAGATAGATGATAGATAGATAGATAGATGATAGATACTGTAGATAGATGCTAGATGGATAGATTGATAGACAGATGATAGATAGATGATAGATAGATAGATAGATAGATAGATGATAGATAGATTATAGATAGATGATAGATATTAGAAAGATAAATAGATAAATAGATTTATATCTGTGTGTATCACTGGATAGACAATAAAAAGAGAGACAGAGTAGTAGAAGGTGTGGATTTCCAGGGAATGTGATTAGCGTCCATTACACAGGAGTCCTCTCATCACTCGTGTCCGCCCCGTCATCATGTGTAGGACGGCGGCTCGTCCTCTGATATCATTAGAAGCCAGATCCCATATTTACCGTCTGTCATTGACCTCTCCTTAGACGCAGACCGTCTTCTCTATGAACAGATAACATTTCAGACTCTAATTATGGGATAGGAATTCTGTGTAGCTCTGCAGGATGAACCCCTCAGAAAAAAAATGTGGGAAAGGACAAGCAAAGTAAGCATCAACCTAGATGAGACCGCTGTCCCGGCATAATGCTGAGCATATTCCTATCAAAATCATAAAACTGGGGGAGAATATATTGGTGCCGGCCTGACAACTTGACTTTTTTTTTTTCTGGACAGTTTAAAAAAAAAATCAGAGACAGAGAATATTTTTTTATGAACTCATTGAAAACCATAATAAATCAGGATTATAAGTGATACTATTTTTCTGGATGGTTGGTGACAGTTGGCGCTGTAGGAATAAAAATCACTATTACTATCGAATAGATGAATTCCTGTATGCTTTCCATGGTTGGTCATAAAGGTTTTATTGTTCAGGGTCTGACCAATTACTAGAACAGAGGACCCCAGTCTCTTCCCCTTCTCTCCAGCACTACCTCGGAAGGGATGAGATCTATAGAACATTCTCTGCTTTTTCGGCTGCAGCTCCATCCAATTCTATGGGAAGTATAGAAAGAGCAGCTAATGACTGCGGGGGCACCAGTGGTCGAACCAGTGGTCGAACCAACCCAGATCCAACATTTACTACCTATCCTGTGGCTAGATGAAAGATGTTCATGGCTACCATCTATTTTTCTAGCAATGGAGTAACAGAGGCAGTCTTTACATAGAAATCCAATCCGCGGGAGAATTATTTGCACAGGAGGAGCGAGACCCAGGGCTGAGAGTGTATTGGGCACATGATGAAATGTTAAAAGATGTTAAAACACATAGAAACCAGTAAGAGAAACCATTTCAGCCCATGCGAGGAGCAGGCAAGCGATGACTTGGACCCAGATAATGTTTGGTTAGGGAAGTTGTACAGCGACATCTGTTATTAATAAAATACCTGCCGGGGTGATGTGAGGGTTGTGACAGAGACGTATGGTGCCCACACACACATTGCACCACAGCTGTTGGCACAAGTGTTGAGTAAATCTACTAAATTATGCTGAAAAAAAATATAAAAACATTTTACAAATATATATATATATATTATCAGAAGTTCAATTACATACTTATAACAGACCTGTCACCTCTCCTGACATATGTTTCTTACTAAATTGTTGCACTTATCATTAAATACCAATTCTGGAACATTTAATCTTAAAATTCTCCAGTTTGATGTACCTCTGTATTTCCTCCTAGAAATATAAATTGACAACTGGGTGTTAACATTGCCTTATCAAAGGTATGTGTTCATACACATTCTGATAATATCAGGACTGATTAAATAGAGTCACATTTTTTAAGAGGAATAACTGAGGAAAGGCACAATGATAATTGTGAAGATTTGAGGTTGTGGGTTGTAATAATCACCTAGGTGGGTTAACAATGAAACTACTTTTATCCCTTATGTCCATGGTCTTACAGCAATCCCGGGTATATGGTCACAATGCAAGGTCCCCAGTCCACAAGATCGCATCCTGGGGCCGATAGTTCCACTGCCCCCTTACTAAGCGATACCCAATACCCTTGCTCCTCCAGACGACAGATACCATGACCATAGGACGTGTATCAGACTCCTACCAGAAACAACCCCTCCATTTCCTCGTCAGTGTCCTAAATACCCCAAGCCGCCTTCCGAAGCCTGGCCCTTGGAAAACACCCCCCCTCCCCAAAGCTAACTGTGCAATGGTGGAGGTATTTTCCTCAGGCCGAGTCCCATCACCTAGGACTGCATGTGAGACCCCTTGTGGTGATGGCTCCACTGAGTTTACTATCCCCCTCCACACAATTAGAATTGTGACTGGGAGAACTATGGTTTGAGGCCCCTGAGACACTAACGAGAGTAATGGATTACCAATCTTGCGTTTGGCCTTATGTATACATAAGATCCAGCCCGCACGGCTTCCTCTGCTTACTGTCAATGAATGGAAACATTGATTCCTGAGGCTGAAAAGTAAGCAAATCTCTAATAAAACACAACAATAATCTTGACGTAACCGGTGCTCCATACTGGAAAAAGTATGCATCCCTTAGAGCTCTAGATTCTGTTCTACATCCATTGTTCTAATAGTCTTTCTATAGTCCTTGGCCAGCTCCACACAATAATTTGTAAGAAAATATGGTTTATTTTATAAGAAAACACCAACAAAAAAGTCGAGAGAATAGTTATCGTGCATGTGAATGACATAGGGTGCATAGTTTATACGATTTTGATAAAAAAAAACATAAAAGTCATCCCACCGCGACAAGGTGTACCCATCGGGACGGTCTTATCCTCTAGTATCAATAATAGAGACAGGTTAGGGCCACACCTTGTCGCAGTGGTATGGCTTTTATGTTTTTTTTAATCAAAATAACGTTACCTATGTCCCCTACGTTATTTACATTCACTATAACTATTACTTATTTATTTGCTGTAGGGTATATGCTCTTTTTTTTTTTTTCTTGGCTTTTGTTTGTAAAAAAAGAGTCAGGCGTGTGGACAAGTCCTTCAGTTTTTCATAGGAGGATATGGATACCTTTAGGGGCATTTTTTTTATTACGTAAATGCATATATTTTGGGTTACAAATAATTTTTGTAATTGGATTTCATTAAAAATGTTGAACCATTTGGCTTTTACAGGGTTTTTGTTTCCCTGTGGCTGCAGAATGAGCTGAAAAACTGTTCTCCTTCTGACAGATAGTTGGTAACTCTTTTATCTGTCTTTTTCAGAGCTCTTATCAAGCTGATTTATGACCAAATCAAAGTCAGCTCAACTTTAATGTGGTGTGTGATCATTAATCAGCTGACAAAAGGCGAAATAAAAAGAGTTACAACCTCCCTGCCAGAATAAACTTAGTGTTGGATTGTCATTTAGCTCATTCTACAACAGTTTAGTCCAATATATATGCATTTAATTAAAACAAAAAGTGCCTTAAGGTGTTCATATTTTTTAAGACAAGTGGGCAACATAGAGGGAGGTCCATGTGCTAACCTACATTCCAAAGCCAAGAGTCGTCCATTGGCTTACACTGTTATGGATGCTGCCCTCTGTTTTTTTATGGACTGGCAATCGGAAGATGTCTTCTGCCATTGCAGGGGAATTACATGTAAGGACGAGGGTCTTTAAAGGGGTTGTCCAGGTTTGTCATGAAAGTCTGCAGTCACTCTTTATGCTGGAGTGCTGTCAAGATTTTCTGGAGCCAGCTGTGAGATTTATATGATGTTCATATGAGATCATATAAAGCTTTAGGGAGTTTGGTATTTCCTGCAGTTTCATGAGTAGATTATATCACATAGTCTGGAGTCCATGATCTTGTAGACCAGGGCTTTTCCAGAAAGTCATGCTTAGATTGCAGACAACACAGGGGAAAACTATGAGTCTTTTCGTTCATTGAAATTTGTGAGTTGTGACTATGAGGGCTCTCTGAATATTATTTTGAAGAAATAGTTACTTATTAAAGGGGATGTCCAGCTTTGGAGCTCAAGTCTGCAGTCACTATATGTGACTGTTGACTTGCCAGTCTTCATACTGCGCGATGTCAAGATTCTACAGTGTCGGCTGCGATACCGGGCGGTTATGTGACCACAAGTATGTGATATGCAAATTCTTGGTCATATTCCGACTAGACGTGCGTGGCCTCACTCAGTTCACTTGCATTGAATGAGGCTGCGCACGTCTAGTTGGAATGTGGCCAGAAGTGTGTATATCGCACACTTGCAGTCACATGACCGCTTGCTTTCAGTACCGGCATCGGAGAATCCTGACAACGCGCGCTATGAGGATTCACTCTATGTGCCAAACTTGGACTACCCCTTTGATTGGAATCCCCCTTCAATAGTGCATATTGAGATCCGAAAAATCAAAATCAAGGTGGAGGTCTGATGGAGGCTTGGGAGGCTATTCAGAGAAATGTGAATAGTCTTCCTTCTGCGGAGGTGTCCGGACCTTTTCATGTGTAAATGCTGCCACAAGATGCTCTTTCATATCCATGCTGTGTGGAGGGCTGTGGGTGACCGTCCGTCTGATGTTTATATAGAGCCTGAGCCCTGACGCCCCATTCTGCAATTGAGATCATCAACCTTCACATGACATTTTGTACTTTTGCATCCTCTGTGGAATCGGCTTATGCATTCCATACCCAACACCGTGCGCTAATGATATTTAAAGTCAACAGATGAACCCTCCACTCGCCTAAATTTAGCAACGGGTAAACTGTGACACGCAGCCCAGCAGGCTCTGGCTTGCCAAAATCTGATAAATACTTTAAATCCTGTTTATTTACTAGTCAGAATGGGAGCACACAGCCGTAATTGTATCCCGGCTCTAGATTGTCCTCTTCCGGGACCGACAAATCTGGTTCACATCACATCACATTGTGCAAACACTGTCAGTGAACTAACGCCGAGGAATTTGTGTTGTTTTTCTGTTGACCAAACACATAAACACAATGTAACAGTTCGCGGGAAGTTGAAGATTCCATCTGATTAAATGTTATTTATTTATTGACTACTTTTACTGATATTTCATTGGACAAGTCATCTGGGCCAATGATGACGAGATCGTGATGCTACATGCCATGCCACTTAGTAGCTGAAATGAGTCTCATAAACACAACCAAAAGCCTGGCTTACAATTAATCATTATGGCGTTTTATTTGCTCTCCATTTTACGCTTTTTGCAATTGGAGATAAACTATCCGCTAAGCAAAAATGTTCAGACGTAGCAGAGCTGTTTCTGTTTTTTTTTTTTCAAGGAGTTGTCCAGTCTGTGGATAGTTGATAACTTGTTGGTACATGGACATCCAATCCTTGGGATGCGCACCGATCGGCAGAAGAGGAAACTTTTATCCCGTTAGAATGGAGTGTCAGTGCACATGCTCCACCGCCGCTCCATTAATCCCCTATGGACCTCCTGAACACTACGATTGACTTTTTCTCAATCGTAGCGCCTAACACCCAAAACCGAATTTAGTGCATAATTTACATAAAAAAATGGATAGATCAATAAAAACATGGAAAGATATTAACTATTAAAGTGATGTTAAATCTGGTAAAAAGTTGCACAGAAAACTGTCTGCTCCTGGGGGAATCAACATAATGCAGTGTGAAAATAAAAACATCTGCTCTTTTCCAGTTCACTGCCAGAATCTAGTAACATACCCCACTGGTGCAGCGTGCGCGTCTTTCCCCTACACATTAAACAAACAATTATTTTCTGCAAGCTAAACATATAACTTGAGTATTTGCACTGCAGCCAAGTCTTTGATTAAAATAGGACTGAGCGTAACATGACTTATTAATAGCGAGTTATTCTAAACTGTTCATCCTTTTAAGAACAGTCTGTCTGACCTCATTAGGAAAGACGTGAATATAGAGATGATTATTAGACTGACTCTATCTTACAGGATGGAGCTCCATCAGAACTGAAGATACTTCTCATCATTAATCAAAATCATAATTCTCCGACATGCCTCCATTGTGAATTTGGTCAGGCCTAACATTCACTATATGGACAAAAGAAATGGGACACAACTCCGTATCATCAAGTTTAGGTTTTTCATTCAGTCCAATTGCCCCCAGTATATAACATGCGGCCCCATTGCCCTCGGTGAATAACATCCGTTCCCTCACCCCCGATGTATAACATTCAGCCCATCATCCCCAGTGTATAACATCTGGCCCCATTGCCCCCGGTATATAACATCCGGCCCCATTACCCTCGGTGTATAACATCCGTTCCCTCACCCCCAGTGTATAACATCTGTCCCCTCGCACACAGTATATAACATTCGGCCCCTTGCTGTTATGTTCTGCTACCAGAGCTAAGGAAAGAGAGGAGATCTGTCCCTACGATAGAACTCAGCTTAATCCCTACGATGTAACAGGGAACCTGATCCTGCGATCAGACCTGCTAAAGTCCTAAGCTAGTCTGTACGGAGACCTATAGATGTGAGGAAGGAATCCCTACAAGTACTAAGGACTGGGAGGAATATGGGACACCTCCTAACAGAAATAGTAGCAGACAGATGAACAAACAAAATATATAGAACATAGAGGTCAGTAGACCAAGCAATCTAACAGAGCAAGACACAGAGCACAGGCTAGCTAGAAAGTAGATATACAATGAAGTCCAGCAAAGCCAGAAGGGCGGAGCAGGATTAAATAGGCCAACAAGGTCATGTGACCAGCAAAGGAAAAAAAACTAAGAGCAAGGTTCTAACAGTACCCCCCCTTCTAAGAGGATCCTCCGGATCCCCTAGGACCAGGCTTATCAGGAAATCTCCTGTGAAACGCTCTGATAAGTCTGGACGCGGAAACATCATCCGACCTCACCCAAGAGTTATCCTCGGGACCGAAACCTTTCCAGGCCACAAGATACTGCAAACTACCTCTATACCGTCTAGAGTTAAGGATGCGAGAAATTTCATATTCCCCGTCCTCCACCACCGGAGGAACAGAGGCAGAGGCGTCACAATCCGATACAACAGCTTTTTTCAACAGAGAGACATGAAATACCGGATTAATTCTCCAGGAGGTAGGAACCTCCAACCTAACAGCAGATTGATTGACAACCTGAAGCACCTTAAAGGGCCCTACAAACTTGGGACCCAATTTCTTTGAAGGAATCCTCAACTGCAGATTCCTAGAGGACAACCAAACCATGTCACCAACAGCGAACAAAACCTCCTGTCGTTTCCTATCAAAGTAGTCTTTAGATTTTCTGTTGGCCTCCTGAAGATTACCACGCACATCCGTCCAAACTCTCTCCAAATCACCGGAAAAATTCTCCTCCTCAGGCACGGCAGATCCCAACTTGGAGAACGACCCAAACGATGGATGTCTCCCAGAACAACAAAAAAAAGGCGAACAACCAGCAGAAGAAGATGTATGATTGTTCAGAGCAAATTCAGCAAGTGGCAGAAACTCAGACCACCCCTCCTGATTGTCTGCCACAAAACAACGCAAGAACTGCTCAACATCCTGGTTTTTCCTTTCTGTCTGGCCATTAGATTCAGGATGATATCCGGACGAGAACGACAAATGAACTCCCAACCTATCACAAAAGGCACGCCAAAAACGAGCCACGAACTGAGGACCCCTATCAGAAACAATGTCAGTAGGAACGCCATGAAGTCTGACAATTTCCTTGACAAAGGCCTTAGCGAGAGTTTTAGCGCAGGGCAGTTTGACGAAAGGAACCAAGTGACACATCTTACTAAAACGGTCCACGACCACCCAGATGACAGTAAAACCCTCAGAGGGGGGAAGGTCAGTTATAAAGTCCATAGCCAAATGTGTCCAAGGAGCACTGGGAACCTCCAAAGGACAAAGCAACCCCGCAGCAGGAGTATGTGAGGACTTAGATCTAGCACATATAGTACATTGACGCACCCACTTAATGACTTCCTTCTGCCATCCAGGCCACCAAAAACTGCGACCCACCAGTCTCTTGGTCTCAGAGATTCCGGGATGACCTGCCAACCGAGATTCGTGACACTCAACAAACAAATCTTTCCTAAAGGTCCCAGGCACAAACAACCTCCCATGAGGAGTGTTAGAAGGGGCATTCTCCTGTGCTTTAAGAATCTAATTTTCCAAAACGGAGTCCAAAGCAGCTATCACAACACCTTCTTGTAAAATGTTCTCCTCTTTCTCAGCACCGACTATGGGAGAAAAACTGCGAGACAAGGCATCCGCATTAACATTCTTAGTACCAGGGATGTAAGTAACGGAGAAATTAAACCGCGAGAAAAACAGTGCCCACCTAGCCTGACGGGCATTCAGGCGCTTGGCAGCATCAAGATATATCAGATTTTTATGATCCGTAAGAACCTGAACGGGAAATTCCGCACCTTCCAAGAAGTGGCGCCAGTGTTCAAATGCGAGTTTAATAGCCAATAATTCCCGATTACCAATATCGTAATTCAGTTCAGTCTCCGAAAATGTTTTTGAAAAAAAGGCACAGGGATGTAATCCATCCCCGTTATCCTGAGACAATACTGCGCCAACCCCCACAGAGGAAGCATCAACCTCAACCAAAAACGGCCTAGTAACATCAGGCTGCATAAGGATGGGAGCAGAGGTGAACCTCTCCTTGAGATACACAAAAGCTTCAATGGCCTCAGAAGACCACTGAACCGCATCAGCACCTTTCCTGGTGAGATCAGTCAGAGGTTTGACAATACTAGAAAAATTTTTTAGGAATTTTCTATAGTAATTGGCGAAACCCAAAAACCTCTGTATCGATTTCAAACCAATAGGCCTAGGCCATTCCTGCACAGCCTGAACCTTAACCGGATCCATCTCAAAACCTTTGCTGGAGATAATGTAGCCCAAAAAACTAATTCTCTGTACAGCGAACTCACATTTCTCCAGCTTAGCAAAAAGCGAATTGCCCATTAATAACTGTAATACCTCACGCACGCTCCGCCAATGAGACTCCAGATCCGGCGAATAAATCAAAATGTCATCCAAATACACAACCACATTTTTACCGATCAAAGGTCTAAGGATGTCATTAATCAGATTCTGAAAAAATGCAGGAGCATTAGTAAGACCAAAAGGCATAACCAGATTCTCAAAATGACCCACAGGAGTGTTAAAAGCAGTCTTCCATTCGTCACCCTCCTTCATGCGCAACAGATTGTATGCCCCCTTAAGGTCAATTTTAGAGAACCACTTGGCCCCCATTAACTGGTTAAACAGATCAGGAATCAATGGCAGTGGGTAAGGATTGCGTACAGTAATTTTGTTAATCTCACGAAAATCCAGACAAGGACGTAAACCGCCGTCCTTTTTTTTTACAAAAAAAAATCCAACCGCCACAGGAGACTTAGAGGGCCTAATGTGACCGGCGGCCAAACTTGTCTGTATGTATTCCTCCAAAGCCTTCCTCTCAGGAATAGTAAGGTTAAATAAACGACTTTTAGGAAGAGTCGCTCCAGGGACAAATTCAATAGAACAATCATAGTCTCTATGGGGAGGCAAAACCTGCGATTCCTTCTCAGAAAAAACTCTCCAAAAATCCTGAATAGGAACAGGCAATTCTCCCCTATCCAAAGCTGCAATACGCCCATTACAACACTTGTCATAACATTTATGGCTCCAGGATTTAATTTCACTGGTAGACCAATTCAGTACAGGATTGTGAAATTTTAACCAGGGCAATCCCAATATTACTGGAGAAGGCAAGTTATTCAACACTACCAAATCCAATTTCTCATGGTGAACACCATTAATAGTGAGAGGAAATTCACAGACCTTGAGAGTAATATTCTTCAAAGGGGAACCATCCACAGAAACCACAGCAATGGGGGATGATAAAGGTTCAGGTTTTAAATTGAGTCTTTCCACGAATCCCCCATCAATAACATTCAGAGTAGACCCACAATCGACAAACACCCGAAATTCCATTAATTTTTCCTGAGCAATCGTGGAAGCAGCTAAAAATACACCCTTGGAATTTAAACAGGCAATACGGGCATGACTGACCATTTTTTTTTTTTTCTTCATACGAAGCTCACAGCCTTTAATGAAATGACCAGATTTTCCGCAATATAAACACAAGCCTTCAAAAAATCGACGGTCTTTTTCTTGAGAGCGAGGTGCCACCGATCCAATCTCCATCGGTTCACCACTGTTAGTACACACATTCTCATAACCAGAAACTGACATAGCAGAGGATTTGCTCTCATTAACCCTTGCACGCAGTCTTCTATCCACCCGTATAGCTAATTGCATAGCCTGTTGCAAATCTTCAGGTGTAGGATAAGCAATTAGCAGGTCTTTAACCCTTTCACTGAGCCCAGCAAGAAATAGACTTTTCAGAGCAGAATCGTTCCACCCTGTTTGAGTAGACCAACGACGGAAATGAGTACAATATTTTTCCACATTACCTGATCCTTGTTTTAAACGTCTCAACTCAGTCTCAGCTGATGCGACACGGTCAGGATCATCATATAATAGTCCCAAAGCAGAAAAAAAACTATCCACTGATCTGAAGCATGTATCACTAGGTTGCAAAGAAAAGGCCCACTCCTGAGGCTCTTTGCGCAAAAGTGACATTATGAACCCTACGCGCTGGGATTCATCCCCAGAGGACTTAGGTCTCAAACGAAAATACAATAAGCAAGCATTTTTGAATGAAAAAAATTCTCGGTGTTCACCAAAAAATAAATCCGGCAAACATACCTTAGGCTCCAAGAAATGTGCTCCAGGACAGTTACTCACGTGCTGACGGAGCTCGGCCACCTCCAGAGAGAGTCCCTGCAGGCGATGAACCAAATCCTGAACCGACACCATGATGGAACAGAAAAATCTTTCCTTAGAGAATTTGCTGGCTGGACTTACTGTTATGTTCTGCTACCAGAGCTAAGGAAAGAGAGGAGATCTGTCCCTACGATAGAACTCAGCTTAATCCCTACGATGTAACAGGGAACCTGATCCTGCGATCAGACCTGCTAAAGTCCTAAGCTAGTCTGTACGGAGACCTATAGATGTGAGGAAGGAATCCCTACAAGTACTAAGGACTGGGAGGAATATGGGACACCTCCTAACAGAAATAGTAGCAGACAGACGAACAAACAAAATATATAGAACATAGAGGTCAGCAGACCAAGCAAACTAACAGAGCAAGACACAGAGCACAGGCTAGCTAGAAAGTAGATATACAATGAAGTCCAGCAAAGCCAGAAGGGCGGAGCAGGATTAAATAGGCCAACAAGGTCATGTGACCAGCAAAGGAAAAAAAACTAAGAGCAAGGTTCTAACACTTGCCCCCAGTGTATACCATCCAGCCCCATTGCCCTCGGTGTATAACATCCGTTCCCTCACCCCCGATGTATAACATCCGGCCCCATCGCCTCCATTGTATAACATCCGGCCCCATCGCCTCCATTGTATAACATCTGGCCCCATTGCCCCCAGTTTATAACATTTGGCCCCTCGTCCCCAGTGTATAACTTTTGGCCCCATTGCCTCCGATGTATAACATCTAGCCCCAATTCCCCCCTTGTGCATAACATCCACGGCATTGCATCCGGTGTATAACATCCATCCCCTCGTGTATAATATCCGTCCCCTCACCCCCTATATATAACATTCGGCCCCTTGCCCCCACTGTGAAACATCCGGCCCCATTGCCTCTGATGTATAACATCCGGCCCCTCGCCTTCAATGTATAACATACAGCCCCATTGCCTCCGGTATATAACATACAACCCCATTGCCCCCCGGGGTATAACATTCGGCCACATCGCCCCTCGGTGTATATATCTGGCCCCATTGCTTCCCCCCCAGTGTGTAACATCCAGCCCCATTGCCCCCCCGGTATATAACATCCGGCCCCATTGTCCCCCCGGTGTATAACATCCGGCACCATTGCCCCCTGGTGTATAACATCCAGCCCCATTGCCTCAGGTATATAACATCCAGCCCCATTGCCCCCCGGTGTATAACATTCGGCCCCATTGCCCCCCCCAGTGTGTAACATCCGGCACCATTGCCCCCTTCTGTATAACATCCAGCCCCATTGCCTCCGGTGTATAACATCTGACCGCATTGCCCCCCCCCCCGGTGTATGACATCCGGCCCCATTGCCTCCAGTGTATAACATTCGGCCCTCATCATGCCATCTGCCTGTACTAACGTGACAGAACCCCTGGTGGTGCAGAGCTCACTGATACCAGCGCGGTCCTGTAATAGGAGCCACCAGTGTAACAAGTCCGTATATGACATTTCTTCCTCCCAAATCTTCCCCCATCACCTGTGAGTGATATTATTGAGAAGTGGAAGGAACTGCAGCAACTCAGCCATGAAGTGGAGACCCGGTAACGTTACAGAACGTGGTTACCAAGCAAAAAAAATAAAATTATCCCCAAAGATGGACAACCCCTTATTCTGCATAGATCAGTGTAGCACTTGGTGGTCATCTACCTATTGCTTCTCGTTCTTCCTACCCTCTTAGTAATATGCGCCAAGTATCCCTGTAATTTGTGAACTATTTCTAAGCTTTTCAAAGCAAGGCCATAAGCCAAAAATACAGTTTTGTTTCTCCGATCACAAAATCCAAGTACATTTTCCCCTTATCCCTTAATCCAAGAGCAGTGATCGAAATCCACAGCATCACTAATGAGGTATGACCTCTTCCCTCCGAGACAGGCTGCACATTGCAATTACTGTGCCCTGATTAATGGGAGGTCATGTTAATTATGGCTGCAAAAAGAACACTGAAGAGACCATTTGACAAAATCTGTTTGGAGCATGGATTAAGCCGCCACCAGTTAATGTTTGTCGAAACCCTCCTCTTGAAAAGGTTCCTTTCAAAACCTAATTCACCACAGTACAGTACTTCACCCAAGAAAAAAAAAATGGCTTCAGAAGAACGTGCAGGGAGGGATCATAAATCAGGAAAATCGAAAATGTTATTTTCCAAAGACTGAGTAATACTTTTCCATCATTTCCTTGAGTAAATAACTTGCATCTTATTTATTAGGTGGCACTTTCTGCAGGCACTCTGACTTCATAAGCGTATTTATTTTTTCATGTAAAAGAATGAAAAGTCTTCAAGGAAATTGTAAGGGAGGTCCATTTTGATACGAAGGGTCTAGATTTGGTGTCTCCCCTGGGATGGCATTTCAATGCATTAGTCATAGTAGTAATGATAATACATAAGACCAAGTCTTAAAATAAGTCTGACCCAACACCCAAGCAACAATTTGAGGCTCACATTCCGTGAAAATATTTGCTTTATTTAATTTTTAGAATTGCATCATTCTATGTATTTTTTATGATTTTACATTCTCTGCTAATTCATGATGATATGGCGTTGTATTTTATTAATTTTTTTTAACTTTTTTTTGTAGAACTTTTAACATTCTAAACAGTTTAATTTGAGTCAACGATGTTAACTTATTGGCATATGATGTACTACTTATCGGTAACTCATTGCTACAGTGACGGTATGCTGTTTAATTGTATTTATTTTTAATATCTTATTTAAAGTAGCTTCTACAAATTATGAATAAATGATATTTATCATTTTTAAAGTAGTTTTGCTAAATAAAAAAAGAAGTTTGTCATTTTTTTATGGACTTGCCAATATTTTTAGCCAAATCCTTGTTGATTAATGATTGTTAATTTTTGTGGTATACTTGCCCAAAAAATAATAAGTTATATATTTTTTTATTATTTTAAAGGGACCTGATAGAATCACAGGCAGTATATTTCAGACATTGGTTCTATAATTTCAGCCAGGTTTCAGAGATCTCCTTCATTTGAAAGGCATCCTTGGATCATGCCTCTCAGGTGACTACATGTCCGTCCCCCTTGTAATAGTGTCCTCTGTCCTGGCTCATCTTGTAATAATCTCCCCCATCCTGGACCTTTTCCATCCTGGGCCCCTTCCTAGTATAATGTCCCCATCCTGGTATAATGTCCCCATTCTGGTATAATGTCCCTCATTCCGGCATAATGTCCCCTTTCTGGTATAATGTCCCCATTCTAGTATAATGTCCCCCATCTTGGTATAATGTCCCAATTCTGGTATAATGTCCTCCATTTTGGTATAAGGTATAATGTTCCTCATTCTGGTATAATGCCACCCATCCTGGTATAATGTCCCGATTCTGGCTTAATGTCCCCCATCCTGGTATAATGTCCCCATTCTGGTATAATGTCCTCCATCCTGGTATAATGTTCTCTCTTCTGGTATAATGTCCCCCATTCTGGTATAATGTTCTCTATTCTGGTATAATGTCCTCCATCCTGGTATAATGTCCTCTACTCTGGTATAATGTCTCCATTCTGGTATAATGTCCTCATCCTGGTATCCTGGTATAATGTTCTCTATTCTGGTATAATGTCTTCCATCCTGGTATAATGTCCTCCACTCTGGTATAATGTCTCCTTTCTGGTATAATGTCCTCATCCTGGTATCATGTTCTATATTCTGGTATAATGTCTCCCATCCTGGTATAGTGTTCTCCACTCTGGTATAATGTCTCCATTCTGGTATAATGTCCTCATCCTGGTATCCTGGTATAATGTTCTATATTCTGGTATAATGTCTCCCATCCTGGTATAATGTTCTCCATTCTGGTATAATGTCCCGCATTCTGGTATAATGTCCCCCCTTCTGGTATAATGTTCCTCATCATGGTATAATGTCCCCCATTCTGGTATAATTCCCCCTATCCTGGCATAATGTGCCCCATCCTGGTATAATGTTCTCCATTCTGG